>NW_026521924.1:20000000-25000000 GCF_021234435.1 Artibeus jamaicensis | reverse complement strand
AAGAAAACGCACGCGGCTCTGAGTGTGTGGGGAGCGGTGACCTCAGCTGACATTCTGTTTTCCTCTCCCACTGGGTCATGTCGAGCAGGCAGGCGGTGCCCCGTTTGCTGTGCCGGAACGTTCCTCCGTTTCTGATGGAGACGCACATGGGCAGAGCAATCGAATAAATTCACACATCCTCTCTGCTTTGGCAAATTCACTTTTAGGAATTTTATCATGAACGCATATATTCACAGTGTGAAATGTATATTCACCGAGTGCACTGCAGCCAGAGATTAGAAATAATCTAAATATCTGTCGATAAGAAACAGGTTAAATAAGCCAGGCCCTTCTAATCAGCAGAAGCCTTTGTAGCCACACAATTTAGATAGACAATGATAATTATTTAGTGATACAAAAATATCCAAAGTGTATCTTTTTTAAAAGTCTGGTGTGGAACGATATGAACAATATACTACTAAATTTGTAATAAAAATATGCATATTTACTTTTACGCACATAAACGGTCTCATGGGACACTGGAAACAGTGGTAGGGGTGTCCATGGCAGCCGAAAGGTAAGGATGAAAGGATGATTTTTCTCTTTTTTGTGGATAGAGGATCCAATCAAGAAACCCACTTTGAATGTGACTTCATTTCTTAAGTCCCCTCTAATCTAGAATAGCACCCCCATGTTTTGTAAAGAACTGGTGTCTTTACAATGGTGAGTTTTCTCATATCTGCAACGCGACCTATCTCTCCTTTTATTTGGATGTTCTTCGTATCTCTCAATCAAGTTTTGATGATTTTTCCCTCTAGGGACTTGCTATACTTGATGTTGCAGTAAAGAGTATCCTTTAAAATTTAATTTTCTATTTGTAGCTGGCATAGTATAGAAATACAATTGATTTGTATATTGATTTAGTATCCAGCAAAGCTGCAAAACTTTTGTAGCTTTAATAATTTATATAGAATTCTTTGATAACTTCTACATAAACAATAATGTCACTTGTAAATGATACGTTATTAATGCTTCCTTTCCTGTACACAATGCATTTTCTCACCTCACTGTGGTTGCAAGAACTTCCAAAAAATGTCGAACGGAAATAAAGCTTGTAATGGGCAACTCTGGTCCTGACCTCAGAGCGAAAATTTCCTCGAAGTAAAAATTTACAAGTATGTTTGCTTCACGTATTTTAGTTACTCCTCGCCAGATTAAGGAAGTACGGAAGTCACCTATTCCTTGGTGACCACATGTCATTTTAACCAGGAGTGGACACTGGATTTTATCATACAATCATGATTTCTCTATTTCACTCCGTTAACAAATCGCACTCGAGTCTTTGGTGGTAAACCAACCTGGACGTCTGGTGCAAGCCCATCGCGGTCCTGATGTGCCACCTCTTCAAACCTGGTGAGGCAGGGGCCTGTGTTTCCAAACAGGCCTCCTCAGTGCTGCCCATTCCACATGCTCTTCTTATAACAGAACCTCGACACTCCTCCTAGTGGGTGTAGGATCCGTGACTCCTTCCTGGAATCCACATGGCCCTCTGGAGCTGTCTCAACCAGGAGAGGATTGTGGGTATGGCGGTGTGTGAACTCTAAGACTGGACCATAAAAATGCTAAGCATCTCCAATTTGCTCTTGCAGCGTCCTGCACCTGGAAACAGCTGCCACGCTGTGAAGCTCGGCCAGTCCGTGCAGACAGACTGGAGGAGCATGGAGGGTCCATACACCAGGCAGCACGGACCGTGAAACCACCTCCCGAGGGTCTCCTCACTCCTTTGGGTCTTCCCTTCAGGGGTGTCCAGACACTGTGCAGCAGAGATAAGCCAGGCTGTGGTGCCCGGTCCAAATTCCTGGCCCACGGAGCCTTTGGGATAATGAAATGGCTGTTTTGAGCCACGACAGTTTGGTTAGTTTCTCAAATCACAGCGGCAGTCACGATGCTGGATTTTGCTTTGTTGACAGTTTCGGATTTCTCAGGTCCATGAGAAAACTGGCTGTGCCTTTTCCTTTTCCACAATGTCACTGTCGGGTTTTTTGTTTGTTTGTTCGACTTTTAATTTTTTCGCTAATCTCTTTTTCTACTCTCAGGAATGATTTGTATAATATTAATTATTTCTCTGTTAAATGCTCAGTATGATTTCCTTGTGAAGCCACCTAGGCCTAGAGTTTTCTTTGTGGGAAGGTTTTTTTTTTTTTTTAAGATTTTTTTTATTTATCTTTAGAGGGGAAGGGAAGGAGAGAGGGAGAGAAACATCAATGTATGGTTGCCTTTCATGCGTCCCCTGCTGGGAACTGGTCTGCAACCCAGGCATGCGCCCTGACTGGGAATCAAACCGCGATTGTCTGGTTCGCAGGCCCGCGCTCAATCCACTGAGCTACGCCAGCCAGGGCTGTGGGAAGGTTTTTAAGTGCTGATTCGTTAACAGTTATATTACTAATAAACTTATCGATCACCTAAATGTTCGGTGTTTGGCATAAAACTGTTCATTATGTCTTAAGTTTATTTTTATTGCACTTTTTCCATCACCGTGTATCCCCCTTACACTGTCTTCCACCTCCACCTCCAGCCCCCAAATCACCACACTGTTGTCCGTGTCCACGAGTTCTTCCTCTTTTTCGCTCAGTGCCTGGTTCGCTATATCTTATCTTGTTAATGACTGTAGGACACCCTTGTTTCATTCTTGGTATTGACTGAAGTGAAAACCTGTCATAGGCCTTTCATTGGCTTGTGAATTGTGTAGCATGTAACTGCCTATTCAAATACAATTCATTCTGAAAAGATAAGCAGCAGAGCGATGAAAGGATCCGATGCCGAGGAAGACAAAGTGGAAAGTGGGGGGAGGGCAGCGGACTGACCTTTCAGCATCTCCCAGAACGTCTGCTGGGATAACCTTGGGTACTGACCAGCATGTCAGTTCCCTTTCTTTTCCTTTATTCCTCACCAGAGGACATGCTTATTGATTTTAGAGACTGAGAGGAAGGCAAGGAGAGAGAGACGGAGAAAGAAAAACACTGATCAGCTGCCTCTCGTACAAACACCAAAAGGGAACCGAACTGGCACCCCAGGCACGTGCCCTGACAGGGGATTGAACTGGCAACCGTTCAGTGCACAGAACGATGCTCCAACCAGCCGAGCCACAACAGCCAGGGCTACAAGTTAGTTTCTTAGTGGAAAACTATAATTATCTAATAAAAATCCTGTTAACACACGTACTCCTTGGTAAATGTTCTATTCTCTAGCCATTTAAATTTGGTTTTCTACCTGGTTTGATACTTTATGGCTTTTGGGGAGTACTTGGTTTTAAGTAACTTTGTATCTTACAAGTTAAAAGAAAGCCAGTTCACTCTGTAGATGGAAGTGTAAACTAGCACAAAGTTCTGAGGATAAACTGGCAGTATTCATCAAATTTTTAAACATACGTACCCTTTGACACAGCACAGTCTTTTATTAGAAACTGATTCCATAGACATACTTTTAAAAATTCACAGACATATAATTTTCTTTGCAACAGTAACTTCTGCTAATGAAAAATTGACTATGACAACTTGAATATCCACCAAGAGGTAGCCAGTAAATAAATTATGGCATATTTATACAACAGAACACAACTGTAATGGCCAGTGATCACTTCTGTGAGCTGTCCAGCACCCAGCTGCCTGGATCCTGTCTGGCGGTACCTCCACAGGGACTTGGAATCTTAAGCAAGTAACACAAAGACAAAGGGACATCTGGAAGTGACAGTGTTCGAGGGCAGTGACGGCAATATTGGCCTGGCTGCTCCTGCTAAAATAGGGTCACTGAACCTACTACTTCATGGTTTCTAGGTCTGCCTTGGTACTATTTCCCAAACTTTATCCTATATTTGTCCAGTACTCTCCTAGCATCTGTTACTCCAAACCAAAAGATCTGTGACAGATCCAACCGTGAAGTGGTTTAAAAGAATAAGAAGGATCTATGTGAGCACTAGTGGCAGAACACTGTGTAATTTATATACTTTTAAAGCAACAAGTAGATCTAATATCTCTGCGTGGATACCCACAATTTCTGGAAGGATTAGCCAGGAAATCATTTATAATCGTTACTTCCATGAAACGAGAATGGGGACTTGGGGGAAGAGGGAGAAACAATTTTACTTGTAACAGTCTGTGCTTTTACATATACACAGATGTGTATTTCCACACAGTTCACTTCAAAAAGGAAAACAACACGGACTGTTCTGAAGCTGAGGCACTGAAATGGGCGGTGCTTCCTTTTTTTACTAAGGGCCATTCAGGGCCCATGATCAGACTGTCACTCCACAGGTGACAAGAAATGACTGACATATTTTAAGTGGCAGGGTAACCCAGGCAGAGCAGGGTTCCGATATATCTCTGGCAGGCGGAGAACCACCAGGAGGATGGATTAAAGCACAGAGAGCCTGGAAAACGGCAGTGACCAGACTTGCAGAAATAGGATGCTGGCCTAGACAGCTGACGGTCGAACAGAATGAAAGGGAACGCTGCAAAAGACAAGCCGATCTCACCTCTCACACAATCACTTCCCACTCAAACACTCTCTGAGTGTCTACTATCGAGAAGCACAGTGCAGGGAAAAACATAGCTGACCTTTACCAAAACCAACCAACCAACCAACCAACCAAATAAACAAATCCAATAGTCTATGCAAGTCTCAGTTGTCTTACCTGTAACATGGTATAAAATATGGGGGATAAAACACTGAGCTCACAAGATTGTTATAAGGATTAAAGGAAACTCTGTATTTAAAACACACCAGGTTTTCCATGAACTAATGGTACCAGTGTTTACCACAATGATGAGGACAATTTACACAGCAAAAGTAACACCCCAGCAGTCCACCTTTCGAACATGTATCCACATTATAGAATGGGGTATCGTAACTCATTCTGTTATATTAAAATATCACAGATATTTAAAGACTGACAGTTTTGTCCTCATGACCTGTGGCTTTACGGGTCCCTTCAAGAAATAAACCACACACACAAACGCAAATACTGTATGACCTCACTTATACCTGGGATCTAAAAATAAAGCTGAACTCACAGAAAACAGTAGAATGGAATTTCCAGTGACTTGCGGGGAGGAGGGGTGGGAGATGCTGGTCTAAAGGGAGGAGCCTTCGGTCACAACGTGATGAGCTCCCAGGGTCTAACGTACAACACGGCGACTCACTGGTAACACTGTGCTGTACGCTTGAGATTTGTTGAGAGTAAACCTTCAGCATCCGTACCCTACACACACTATCTGAGTGACAGATAAGCAAACCTGACTGGGGTGATTATTTCAAGTATATGTATGTTGTACACTTAAATATATACAATTTTAATTGTGGATTATGCCTCAATAAGCTGAAAAAAATGTTTTCATTGAGTTTTAATATGAGGAATAATAATCAAAATAATTCCTACGCGCACAAAAGTGGGCATGTTGGATGAAAGGAATACTTTCAGAATTGGCGTGGGATTTTTTCAGATGAAACCCTCAAGTGTCACCAAAAAATCCATGGGTGAGGTAAACCACATGAGCCAAAACACTTTGGAATTTTACACGAAACCAACAGGATGGTATCTCTGAATTCAGACACAGAAAGATACAAGGCGATGGGGATACTTAGAAGGATTTAGGTTAAGGCCAACGTGTCCTAAAACATTTACGTAAACTCACACAAAACCTATCGAGCTGGCAAACTTCAGAGAAACAAAAACATCTAGTGAGAAACAAGCTTCCTGTAAACACGTCTCAGAGTTATCGGCAAGAAACTGTTTTTAAGCACTATTCCATACTTTTTTAAAAGGAAAGAAAAGGGAGGTGGAGAATGGACCTCTCTCAAAACATTACGTTTGTTTGTTTTTAATAAAAACCAAAAACATTTTCTAATTAGAGACAGGATAATTCTATCTGTAATATATTTTCATTCTTTAAGAATAATATCAACAAGCCCTGACTGGTGTGGCTCAGTGAGCCGGACACTGTTCCGCAAACCGAAAGTGCAGTCTGATTCCGGGTCAGGGCGAGAGCCTGGGCTGCTGGCCAAACCCCCGGCCGGGGGCGTGCGAGGGGCAACTGATCAATATTTCCCTTGCACATCTATGTCTCCCTTGCTTTCTCCGTCCCTTTCTCTAAAAATAAATAAATAAAATCTTAAAAAAGTAAAACAACAAAAATATCACACCAGCATGTTAATTTCTGGCACCATGTCAAAAAACTAGATATTGAGACAGAAAACTTAAACTACAGAAGCTGTGCTAAATCCCCCAAACCCAAAACCGAAACAGTATTTTAAACACCCTGCTCTTGGAAGAAGAAAATGTCACACGTGCTGTTGCTAACAAAGATGCATCAGTACGGGGATCGCTGTCCCGTGCGCGTCTGTGGAGTCAGGAGGAACGCAGCCAGGCCTGCTTGGGGCGGCTTTCTGCAAACGCAGGGGGCGCAGCCTCCGTGTTCTGTCCGCGGTAGACACTCTGGGGTCGACAAAGCACTCAGGGGTTTGTCCTCTGCTAGAAACGTCTCAGGGCCGCACTCTCCCTCCCAGGAGCACGCCAGCCCCTTCCCCCCCTTTCCTGCCCCCACAGGCCTGCCCCTCCTAAATTCTAAGAGACCCCAGGAGGCTTTGCAACCAGGGAGCAGTGGGCGGTGGCAGCTTGACCGCACGGACTCCCATGCTGTCCCCAAGGTCCCCTTTTCTCTGACTTCTGAGGGAGCCAGAGCAGCCCCCCTTATTCTCTCCCGTTGCTTCAATACCCGAAGTCCTTCCTGTTTCACTGTCCCCACTTTAGTAAACATCCTCTAAAAGCCAAAAAATAAAAATACTTTTTTAATTTAAAAAAAGTCTTAGGAAAACAGATGCTGGTCCATTCCCACTCTGGGCTCCACCGCCCACGCGCCACACACCGCAGCTCCGTCCCACGGGTGCTGGCCAGGAAGTCTGGGCTCTGCTCAAACCCATCTCTGCCACTGCCCCTCGTACCGGGTTGGGAGTCTCACCCACCAGGGGGGCCGTTTACATGGGCGCGTGCACGCATCCTGCCCACTGCACCGTGTGAGAAGTTTACCTGTTAAATTGTTTTCATCAATTTTTTTAGACAGAGAAAGAGGGGAGGGACCGAAGGGGAGGGGGAGAGAGAGAGAAACGTGGATCTGTTGTTCCACTTAGTTATGCAGTCACTCACTGGTTGATTCTTGGACGTGCCCGGACCAGGGATTGAACCTGCAACCTTGGAGTTTTGGGACAACACTCTAACCATCTGAGCTACCCGGCCAGAGCAAAAAATAATAATAATAATTTTTTTTGGTGAATTAATAAACTGATCCACAGTGCCCTGCATGGTCTGGCCCTGGCAGCTTCCCCAAATTTATCTCGTGCCAAACGTCCCCCTCACTCGACTGTCCTCTGGTCGCCCTGGAACCCAGTTCCTGTCCTCCCCACCCAGCTCTGCCCCACCCCTTCTTCTGACTGGCTCAGGTGTCCTTCCTCCAAGACGCCTTCCTTCCCCCTTCGTCCTCATGCACGAGCACGCGCTCACGTGAGCAGGCCTGGCAGTCCTCGCCCCCCTCTGTCCTCCGTGTCCACCACAGCTCGTACTGCACACTGCGGGGTCCGTGACCACAGGCACCACGCCGTCATTGCTCACGGTGGCAGCCCTCGCACCCAGCACAGCACACGGGTCTGTAAACATGCCAGATCTTCACAAATGATCTTCATTTAATGAATGTCAAACAAAGGCACAGGGATACTGGTCATCTATTCTAGAACCTTCCCTCCCCATGTTGCTGACTCGAACATGATGCCTGAATCCTGTGACTGTCATCTCAAATCTGACACTGAAGACATCGCAGCTCCGGCCCTAATTCTACTCAGGTTTCTTATCTCAGAAGAACTATTCTAGTTTCAACAGAACTGAAGGTGATAATGTGTTAGTCGCAAACACGTACATGTCAGGCACCTGTCTAATCTCTCGGCCAAAAGGAGTGGTTTGTCTCCACAAGCTTTCACGTGAGATGCTCGGCCACTCGGCATCGACCATCCTGGCCGCCCAGGGCAGTGCAGACTCCAGCCTTTCCTGAGATGGAATCAACCACACGACACCTCCACCTTTGGGCTTTCAATTTTGGAAAGAAAAAAACAAAGTAACCCAACTGAATTCCCTACTCTCTCCGGTGCAAGGCTGTTACGATGTTAGGGGCGGGAAGGAAAATAAGAAGGATGAGTCAGTGTGAGTCAGCAGTAAGAAAAAAGCTCCGCTTCTGGTAAACAGTTTGCTCTTACAGACAGGATTAGGATTACTGGACTCCGGCTGCTAAAAATACCCCAACAACAGGTGGTATACATTATATAAGTGGTTCCAAAACAGAGACTCAGATCGAGGACTCTGCAAAGGGAACAGTTCGTTGGAGACGGGCCTGACCTTCCCCAGCGCCTGCTTCTTCTCAGAGAAGTCCCAAGACTAAGTAAGCAAGTACCTCCTTTAAGACAATTAAGATCCTGAAGACTCTTGCTGCTCTCAAGCGACCCAAAGAAATGACTGAGCTTTCCTTTACAACAACTACCACCGCAGGAGCACCTTCTATGTGCCAGTAGCTGGCTGCCCGGCACTTCATGCAGTTCATCTTCAAACGTAGAGCAATGCTGTAAGGTGGGCATTATTACCAAGGCTGTACACAGATCCGGAGCCTGGCGCTCACAGAGGTCAAGTGACTCACCTAAGGCTGCACAGTGGTGGCGCCATGATTTGAACTTAGCTCTGACTTGTGCTTGTTTCCCTGTATCTCAAACTCAATTCCGAAATATTTATGCATCCCCACGGACAAGGCGACGCGTCAGGTACCACGGGGGACACAAGAGAATGAGACCACTCCAATGATCAAGAAGTCAAATAAAAGGAAAATAAGATTCCTAGGAGAGATTCATTTCTCTACATCCATCGTCTTGAACGAGGCCAGCCACAGAAGTTACTACTGAAATATATATGGAAGATACTGAAAACACCAGTCAACTACAGCACAAGTCAGCCTGTGGCCAGTGTCGTGAGAGAACGTGCTAGGGGAGTGTAGACTGTGCCATGGTGCAGGCCTCCAAGGAGGGTCCGTGGCATTTGAGATAAGCTGCGAAACGCACTTTGACAGTTGACAGTGGAAAACAGACCAGTGGAGTCCGGGGAGCAGTACAGCGTGATAAAACCTTTAGCACCTCCAGCAAAACAAGGAAAAACACAGCTGGAACAGAAAACTGTGTGGGTCCCGGGCGTAATTCGACCCACAGCTCCTCCATCAGGGGCGCTGTTAGGTCATGGACTCCAGTCTGTGGACGGAAAGGGCATTTCTGGTTGTCGCAATATTTGATCGCTTCCTTGGTATTAGCGCACGGGGACCAGGAGGTTGAACGCCCAGCAAATTGTAAGGCAGGCTTATAGAAACCAAAGCTGCCCTTACCCTACCTGACTTTCAAACACCAAGACAGTCATATAAGCGACAAACCAGTTTATAGTTATCTGAGCCTAGAACTGAACTCCTTTTTACACGTTACAAAGTACTTCTGCATGGTTTTGGAGGCAACAGACTCATACACTGCATGGCAAAGGAAAGATGTAAATGCCATGTAAAAAGAGCACAATGCTTTGTTGTGTGTTAGGGGCAAATTATCACATCTGTAACACATGTTCCAACAGTTCCAAAAAACTGAAAAAGCACACACACATTTTTATAAATGATAAATATATATTAGATAAAGCGTACTCAGCAAAATGTTAACACTTTGATCTGCAGATGCTCATCGTACTTTTTAATTTTTTTCTGTATGTTTTACATTTTTCATAGTAAAAAGCCGGGACGGGGGGCTCATCTGGTCCTCATTACGTGAGAGGCTGCAGGAGAGGCCAGGAGCACAGACTCCAGGGCTCTGTGACCTCAGGCAGGTTACTGTCCCGCCCTGAGCCTCGGTTTCCCCATCTGTAACACGAGATCACAGTGCCTGCCTCACGGGGCTACAGTCAGGGCTGAACAATGTGATGCCTGGGAGCTGGTTAGAGCAGAGTCGGCAGGTCTGCGCCACTGAACTCACAGCTGTTATCATCACACCTCAGTAAACGGCGCCCATCCACACACCTGCCGGTCTCTCCGAGTTTTCTGTGTCAGCGGAACGATGGGAAACTCTTGACCAAGAGTTGTTTTCATGCTATTTCCTTCCAATCAGACCCTTTCCCTCTCCCCCTTCTTGAAGCTGCTCCAGCCAGACTGATCCTACTTAGCCTCAAACACTGCATTTCTTTTTTCTCAGACTCTCCAGATTTTATTACCCGCCCATCCCACCTGAACGCTTTTCTCCTCCCTCCCCTCAGGGACACGGCCATGCGCCAGCTCCTCTGTGAGCCGTGCCAGACTCAGCCATCACTTTGCTGTCCTCCTCCGGTGTCCTCTCAGAAACTTAGGGGGAGACTGCCTTAGAGTGTCAATTACTGCTCAATTCGTAGAAGCCTCTCTAAACAGACTGTAAACTCCTTGAGGGCAAAGGCCTTTCTTTGCGATGTATTTTCTTAGGCTTCTCACAGCCCCTGGAAAAGGACTCATAAATCTTCCTTTGGTTTTGGCCGCTGCGTTTGCCAGCCCTTGTTTTTAACAATACCTCGAATAAACACTTGCTCCAAATGGAACACGTCACTTGACAATATCTTCTGTGCTCACATACAGCCCAAGGTGGCCCCCCAAAATCCCAAGCCACATGTGCTATGCATTCAGAGGCCAGGACACTCTAAAGCACCTCGTGCTGAACACACCCAAAGGCCAGCATGAGCTGTGTCTCCCTTTCCCTCCCAGAGAACCCACCATTCTGCCTGAATTGCTATTAGAAGGGCCAATGGAATTCACAGGTGATAGGCTGCAGGTGACCAGACCAGAGTCCTCCTCCTGAGGTGGCTGAGATGAGAAATGTGCACACAAGGGAGCAAGGAAGAGGAGAGCATCATCCCAGACCAGGACTTTGACCCTGGCACCAGAGCAGACTTCCCAGGAGCGAAGCTGGACCACATTGCTCGTCATGTTCCCTTGCTTAGAACCTTCTGATACCTTCCACTGTGCTTAGAATGGGATCCCTACTCCTCATCACCGTCTACGAAGCCTGAGTTGACCCGGGCGGGATGACTCCTCTGGTCTGGAACTGTACCACTCGCCCGCCCGCTGCCTATTCTCCAGCATCACTCAGCATCTGTTCTACCAGCAGGACAAACTCAACCCTATTTTACAGCCTTCAAAGGCTTTGTGCCGGCAGCTTTGAGCCGTGGCTCTACCACTTACTAGCTGTGTGGCCACAGGTAAGTATCGTAATCGCGCTGAAACTGAGCTTCCTCACCCAGGAAATGCAGCCATCTGGGGAATATTTACCAAGTGTTCGAGGCTCTGGAGATAAAGTGATGAAGCGACAAGACCACCATTCTCTTTGGCTCACCTTCCAGTGGACGAAGGGCAATTAAACAAACAAGGCAATGTCAGACAGGAGCAGATTCTATGACAAAACTGAAACAGGGCAACGGGACAGGTGAGTGGAAGTGGGAAAGGAGGCTACATTCTCGACGGTGGTCAGGGAAGGCTCACTTGGGGTGACGGATGAGATATTATTTGGAGAAAAGGTACATGGTACATGGGATCTCTTTGTATTATTTTCTTTTCATTTCTTTTTCTTTTTTTTATCTTCACCTGAGGACATGCTTATTGATTTTAGAGAGTAGGGAAGAGAGGGAGAGAGAGAGGGAGAGAAACATCAGTATGAGAGAGAAACATCGATCAGTTGCCTTTTGCACACACCCCGACTGGTACCGAACCCACAACCCAGCCATCTGCCCTGACCAGGAATCGAACCCACGACCCCTCAGTTTACCAGACGACATTCCAACCAAGTCACACCGGCCAGGGCATCTCTGTATGATTTTCTACAATTGCATATGAATCTGCAAGTATCTCAAAAAGCAAAAAAAAAAAACAAACCCCAAAACAAAACAAAAGCCAATCATCCCACCTGCTATGTGGATATTTATATCCACACACACATGCATACATAATAGGTGTACACACATAAAATCTTTTTAAACTTTAATGTTTTATCTAACCCAGTATTTCTAAAACATTATCTTTTCAACATGTAAATATAAAAAATAGTTAATGACATATTCTTTATCTTTGCACTAAGCCTTTGAAATCCAACGTGTACAATACATCTCAATTCAGAACGGCCACACTCCGGGCGCTCAAAAGCCGCCCTTGGCTACTGGCCAGCACCCTGAAGGGCCCAGCTGTGGAGTTCTATCTGAGGCCTTTGACCGTGGGCGTTCGGCTCTGATGCTCTCGCCCCCGGGTGCCCATTCCCCTCGCCCCAGTTTCACCGAGATGTAACTGACACATAGCACTGTATCAGTTTCAGACGCAGGACCATAATCCTACAGTGGAACAAGAAGGGAATCGGGAAAGTCTGCAAGGAGGCAGCTGCCACTGTCTGGCAGCTTACAGCCTGCATCACGGAGGAGGGTGTGTTCTGTTGCTATGGCAACGTAACCAGATGGACTGTTGTAGACAAGCCGGTGATATCAGGGCAGGAGGTATTTAAATCATACCTACCTAACAGTGCTTCTGTGAGAGTTACACGAATCATATATGTGTAAAACTCCTAACGCAGTGCTAAGCACACAGTAAATGTTCAATATATTTTGAAATTTAAAAAGTGATCCTAAAGTCCTAGCACATAAAAAATAAAGGTATACTTCAGATACTGGATAAAATCCTCCAAATCCTTCAGAAGTTAAAACTAGTTCCAAACTCCACTTTTCAGTGATTAACAAGAAGGATCAAGGATTACATTTACTCCCCTTCCTGACTTGGTTTTCACTCAAAGAGACATACATATGTGTCCAAGCAAAGGATTCCCCAAATTATAAAAATCCTAAGTTTTTCCTGTCAGCACTCTCAATTCAGAAATTTAGATTAGATTTAAATGAAAATTTAAATTAGAAGTAGCATATTTTCTAATACAGTACTGGCTGGATCACTACTAGTAGTGATTTGTACTGGATCCTTTGGAAAGAAATATTAACAAAACATACTGGAATCCCAGGAAGAGAAAAATCAAGAAAAAAGACTGTGTAATAAAAGGCTTCAATGGGACAGTCTATGGGAAATAAAGCTGAGGGGGCACATGTCATCGGGGCCAGAGAGCGGCATTAAAACACCGCCCTGAGATAAAACTGTACTGTGCATGATTTACTTTTATTATTTGAGGGTAGAGAATGGGAGTTTAGCTTCTTTGACTGAATAAGTTCATAAAAGGACAAGATGCCATAAATCACAAATGGAAAGAAGGCCAAATTTTTACTGAAAAAAACAAACTTTAAAAAAATCAGATCTAATGGTAAGCAGTCATTTGGACACAGAAAATCTTCCTGACAATTTAAGTTAAAGGCACAGACTTTCTGACCTGGATTTATGTAACTCTTGTACCTAGAAGATGGGACAGCTGACTGCCTTGTCCGAACAAACACCAAAGAAACTTATTACAACCACCAGGGCCGTTCCATTTCTCTTCCCACAGTGTCTGCTAATGCTTATCTCAGACAGATACGTGTGTGTGTGTGTGTGTGTGGTTTGGATGGATGTTCTGCATGATCAGAATTCTTCACAGTACTGAGGAGAAAACAAAGTGTTTTAAAAAAACTTGGGCTTCATTTAAAAAAAAAAAGCAAACTGATTTTTTTTGAAGAGGAAAGCTGGCTTTGGGAAAGCTACTTTAATTGGGAGTTGAGCAAAGTGTTGTCAGAAAAATATAGACAAATGAAGATACTGTTTATATTTCAAAGATGGTGAAACATTCTGCTGCAAAATTTTATCGACACTAATCCCCAGCAAACAGTTCCTTAGGCGAAAACTATTTTTATCCCTTTATCAGCTTGGTTGGTATTTCGCTTTTTGCACATATATGGACAAGCTATATAAAGCGAAACTGTTTCCATGCTTTAGAAACATACATTTTGCAAATGGAAACAAAGCATATTGCACCATGATGTTTGTTTATTTGCTAGGCTGAAAAATAACTTGGGGCGGGGGGGGGGCTCACTAATATGAAGCCTCAGAATGAGAATCCATTACAAGGATTAGGCTTGACTCCCCAAAGCTCCAGAAGCACAGACCCTCCAGGGCAGACCGCCAATCTGGAGAACTGTGATTAACGCTGACTGATCTGGAACCTGTGCACGTGAATTATTTCTTTGCTTCGCGTGGTATGTAAGATGCTATTATCATTCCCATTTTTTCAGATGAAGAAACTGCAGCTCAGAAAGGCCGGTGTCCCAAGTCACCAAGTTAGGCCTAGGCCAGGTGCTCAGTTGGTTAGAGCGTTGTCTGATACAAGGTTGCGGGTTTGATCCCTGGTCAGGGCATATACAAGAATCGGCCAGTGAATGCATAAATAAGTGGAACAACAAACTGATGTTTCCGTGTCTCTCTCTTTTCCCCACCCTCCCTCTTCCTCAAATCAGTAAATAAACTTTTTTTTTAAGTCATCAAGTTAGTAAGTGCCATGGCTACCCTATGAGGCCATGAGAGTAACAGCAATGACAGCAAGGGTGGTGGCAGTGATAGCCCTTAAGTCCCACTCACTATGTGCTGAGCTCTGCTATGTACCCGGCTCATATGTCACTCACGGAACCTTCATGACAACCGTACGAGGCACAAGGGCTGTTTGCCTCTGGGCCCCCAGCCTTCCCTGTCTCTGCCCTGCCGGTTGGACGCCCCTGCTTCTTTGCCCACAAATTAAAATGAGCACCCGAAGTCATCATGCTTTCTTTACCCTCATTCCAAATCAACACCGGTTCTAAAATGCTGATAATTATTGAAGCTGGATAATGTGTAATGGGGGTTTCTTTATACTCTTCTCTCTACCTCTGTGTTTGAAAACTACCTGACAAACCTTCAAAATTGTTTGTTCTAATGTGGAATCGAACCTATTGAAGAAGCTAGAAGACGAGCCCCCACTAACAATCGGTTCAAAGGAAGTGTTAGGAAGACAGCCATGTATCCACAGCAAGTGAAGACAGTCACCTTATTCCACAAACATAAAATGAGCACCCATTAGGTTAAGACAGATAAAGGTCCGATGTAGGGTCCCTGTCCTCAAATAACCAGAGTTTTGTAGCAGACCGAAACGAATGCAAAAGTAATCAGGGTGGAGGCCTGTCTATGAGATGCTATAAAAAGGAAAGTGCAAACAAAATGCCACGTGAATTGGAAAAAGAAGTCACATCAGGACAAATTCCACTGCACGTGACTCTCTGGGACAGCCCACACTCACTGGTGTATTAAACACCAAACACCATCTGAACTCAGTGGAGATGGAGTTAAAGCCCAAAGCGAACTTCCTGCTGGAATGCCCACATGCCTTCTTCTATGGCTCAACACTGGTCTCCAGGCAGAAATCCAGGCCTCTGGGCCAAGAGAGATGGAATTCCTCAGAAGTCTTATGATCAAAGTTTACTTATTAGCGAAGATTTTAGCTAGAGAGAAAAACTACCAAAACACCACTCAGAACACCAAAAACAGAGACAGTGTACATGTTCAAGTTCAGGGTCTGGTGTTACTATTCACGTCAACTGACGCACAGTAATGCACATGTAATGATTTAAAAAGAAAGTCGACGCTCTTTCCTGACATGACCAGGACTAATAATGGTAGAATTCTTTAAAAACAAAAGCAAAAATAACAGCTGGTTAAAGACAGGAATCATTCAGAATGTACATTCATTTATTGAGTACTTGATAAGCAACCAAGGCTTTCTTTTGGGAGTAAGTTTTAGCAATTAGAGTTCTAGTGCGAACCACACCTGTGAGATGCATCTAAGATTTCTGGTTTTTACTTTCCCAATTATTCATGTTGCCCCTACTAAAGGTAGGAAGTAAATTTATAAAAGACTGTGTTGTTGAGATAAAATGGAACAGAATTAGGAATCAGTGTAACCTAAACAGGACTTTATTTAAAATAGTCCAGGTGCTTTTGTTACAGGAAAATGAAGTGACCAGACACCGAGGGATTCTGGAGTACGAGGTATATTAATGTGCACGGGCCGAAAGAAGTCAGTCTCCAAATTCTGATCCCCGAACAAAGGATTCTTGGGGTTTATATAGACTACGGGGTCTTCCTGTCTACGTAGCAAAGTGGGATACAGAAGCGGAATGCGGTAATTAATTCTATCTACGGGGCAGAAGTAGAGTACAAAGGCTAAATGCGAAAATTAGTTCCATCAGCGGGGGTGCTAGCCCCAGCCCTTGTGACTACCCTGCTGTTTGCTTTTCCCAGACGGCCTTATCTTATCGCTCTGGGCACCTGGGGTTTTGGGTGAACAAAGGTTTTCCAAAGCTTCCTACATCACTTTCAGAAGAATAGGCATGTATCTCTCGGCACTAAGGCTTCACTTCAAAATGAAAGGGCATCAACGAAGGTTCAAGTCCAGGGAACACAAGGGGCAATTTGGCGCAACCGGGCTTCAGGTCGCAGAATGGATTGGAGAGCCAGAGTGAACTCTCTATGATGCAAATCTGATGACGTCGTTTCCCTTCCTTCCCATGGCTTCCCTCTGCCTTCAGGAGAGAGTCCAAGCTCCAAACAAAGGCTCGCTCCGAACAAAGGCTCCGGCAGCTCTGCAGCCTCATTTCCCCCTCCTGCAGGACTGCTGCCCCCTTCCCTCCCCAAGCTTCAAAGGCTCCCTCTTCCACTCTTCTCCCCCAGTCCTTACTTGTCCGGTCCTGTTGATTCTCCTGAAATGTCTCCCAAGTCCACGCGCTCCATCCCATTCCTGCTGCCAGTGGCCTAGACCAGGCTATTTTGTTTCTTTTTTACCTTTACTCCTTCATCTCCCCAAACAGGATAAATATATCCTTCTTGCTTTGTTTTATTATAAAAGCAATCCATGCTCATAAAAGCAAATAAAAATAATGCAATAAGGAAAGAAATAAAAGTCTCCGAGTAATCTCATGGCAAACAAAATCTTATCTTTCTAGTACACCCACGCTCACAGAAGCATCATTCACAGAAGCCTGCATCAGGAAGCAAGCTGAATGTCTACATACATATGCAGCACATACAAAGTGCTTTGGAATATTATTGCCTTTAAAAGAAATTCTGAGACACGTTAAAACACAGATGAACCTAGAAAACATTACGATGAATGAAATAAGCCAATCACAAGAAGACAAATATTGTGTGATTCCAGTTATATGAAGTATCCAGTTATACGAGTGTCAGGTTCATACAAATAGAAAGTAGAATGGCGGTTGCCCAGGGCCATGGGAAAATGAGTTGTTTAATGGTTGTTGAACAGGTGTAAGGCTTCAGTTCTGCAAGATGAAAAAGCTCTGGAGACTGATTGTACGAGTATCTTTAATACCACCAAAATGACAAATTCTATGTTACAGGTCCTTTTACCCCAATTAAAAATTACAAAATTTTAAAGAACTAATCTTTCCAGATGTTTTTCCTATAAATATGTACGTATACATTTTAAAAAGTCAAAAATAGGAATATACCTCAATGGACGTGAACAAGAGTTAGGGATTGTGGGGGAGGGGGGCAGACGGGGGGGGGGGGTTGAGAGTACAGGAGTAATACAGGGGAAGGGGACCAATATACTAAAAACAGGCACACACTGTCCTCTGCTTTTCATCTCTAACCACGTGAGGTTAAACATCTTTCTCATAGGTAGAGGCCTCACCTCATTCTTTTTTTTACCCATCACATGACTGTGCCATCATTTAACCAGTCTGTCTGCAGGTTTTCGGGATTCTAAAAACACCATGGTCAAGGTCTCTGCATATTTCTTCATTGTGTCTCATGACAGACATCTGGGTTCTTATGTACCCCCTTTGGGGTATCAGTATTCTGATTTTCCCAAGGGAAAAATATCTCCTCTTCATGCAAACACCAGTCCTGCACCCTACCTCCTCCCCTCCAGCCAACTCTTGCTCTACTGGGCTAGCCTGAGCACATTTATTTTAAAGTTTATTCCTGGTGCTTATTTTTCATATTGCTAGTCATTTCTCCTACAATTATATTTTCTGACCATTATTGCTTGCACAATGCAATTGCTTTTTGCCTACCTTGTAGCTGCTTATTCACTTAACCCTATATCTAATTACTTTTAACTTAATTCTGCTGAGTTTTCTCAGCAGCTAATCCTATTATAGGCAGGCAATCATATCATCTAGTTAGTTATTAAGACTAAAAGCTCTGGGTTTGGGCAGACCTAGATTCAAATCCTATACGACCCCGAGTAGGCATTTTCCCTTGATTTCCTCATCCTCGAACCCCAGTTCCCAGTTACCAGAGGGCTGTCTCGAAGCACCTCTGTAAAGGTCCCATCAATTGAGATTAGTGCACAAAAAGCACTCAACGCAGCATTAGTTCAATAACTGTCAGCTATGTGCCAATAATAAAAACACAACTTTCTCTCCACATTCACAAGGTTTTTTCTTGCAGCGCATTATGCTGGTGGCACTCCTTTTCAGTGTTTACCTTGCTTCCCAATTCTCCAAAAAATGCAGAAGCCATTAGACTCCTTTTCAAGTGCTTGTGTGGTGGATCTCATCCACTCCCACCCTCTCGGGAAAGCTGCTCTGCTGATTTTCCACTTCGTCTTCCTTCTGTTCTCAGCCTCCGCCCACCCCCCCCACTACTGTGTGCCGTCAGCATGGGCTCATGCCTCCATCTCTCTGGTGCTTAAAAAGGCTTCACCTGATTCTCTAATCACTCTCCAGCCTTCTCTCTCTTCCCCCTCACAAACTCCTTTTAGCTGCCTACACTTTGTCTTTCTCACATCCCACTCTCTCCTCATCTTACTGATATATTACATTGAACCTTTGGAAGCGGCTGGTATTATGGATTCCGCCCCCAACACTTCACCAAATCTGCTCAGTTAGGTCCCCCATGACCTCTATATGGATTTATCCAAAGAACACTTTAGTGTTTAACTCGTTTCATTTGAAATCTCAGCAGCACCCAGCAAAGCTGGGCTCTCCCTTCGGCTCTCATCACTACACAATTCTAGGTTTTCTCCAGCATCTCTGGTCACTTCTTCTTCATGTTGTCTAAGTGAACGGTTCTTCCGGAGTGTCCAACGCAGTGGCCCTGAATGGTCTCGGTCTTTGTAAAAACCTCTCTGGACGTATCTGTTCCAATACTGATTAAGTTCCAGTTGTACTGGATGGCTTTCTTTTTTAAATATTGATTTAAGTTCCGGCTTTGTTAGACTGCTTTCATCTCCATGAATGTACCTTGAAACCTGTTTGGAATACGTGCCAGGAGGGCAGGCACCTAATTCCTTACTGCCTACACAATGCCCGGCCCATAGAGGATGTTCAACAAATAGTTCTTCAATCACCATAAATGAATGGCTGCAATGTGAAAGCAGACTGAAGGAGTGATGACACCGAGAGAGAACAAAAAACTCTCTTCTCTCTGAAACCACACCTCGATCAAACACACACAACACACTCACTGAATGCTTAAAACCCTTTGATGGCTCCCCAGTGCCCCCAAGATAAAGTTCAAACTCCTCAAAACTTGCAAGAAGACACAAGGAAAGTCTTTCAGAAGGGGCACCTCTTATTTCTCAAATATCATCTAGCCAGACCACTGCCAATGTTCAGAATATGCCTCTAGCCAGCCTGTGAAATCCCAGCAAACTCCAGGAAGCCTGCACTCTGCCCCCGGGGCTTAGCACACACTGCTCATTCTGCCTAGATTCTAGAACACTGTGCCCTCATCAGCCTCATCTTCTGACCAGGACAAAGGCACACTTCTATCTCATTCTGGAAGTCATCGCCTTTTGGCATCTCTCTTTGGCCATCCACCCCAACTACATCTCCCAAAATCGGGGTTGGCTTCCTTCTCTGTTCATAGTTCCCTGTATGCCCAAAGTCATACCTCGAATCACAAGGAATTCCTAGTTATGCTGTAAAACTGGCATTCCCCGAGGACAAGATGCCTCACTCTTCGGCCTGTGGCAACCGGCCCAGGCCCTGGCACACAAACATGCCCCATGTCGGGCCTCCTTGTTAGGACAAGTCCACCTCCCAGGTGTTGCAAATTGGATTCTAGACCACAGCAACAAAACAAGTATTGCAATAAGGCCAGGTGTAATGTTTTTGCTGGTGGAGGGTCTTGCTTTTAGTAATTTGTAAAAAGTGCAACACCTGAGGAGTGCAATAAAGCCAGGAGCAATTAAACTAGAAAAACCTGCAGTAGTAATAATAAAAGCTCCCAAGTATTGAGGACTTATCTGCAAGAGTTTTACATATAAATGTACTTTCTATTAGCCTTGTAAGACAAGTGCTATCATCATCCCCATTTCACAGACACGAAAACTGATACACAAAGAGGTCAAAGTCAATCTTCTGTGGCCCCAGAAGAGTCATATAGGCAGGCAGACAAGACATTTTCTGCAGTTTTGAGTTATTCTCCGGCCCCTAAATAAGGGCTTTGCCGTTGTAAAGAAACTTTCGGGATCAGGGCCCCCAAATATAATGGAACAGCCTAACACGCACTCCAAGCCAGCGCCTAGCAGGGTTAAAGGGCACGTGGGGACGCCGCCCCGGCGCAGCTACGGGCACAATGGTCCCGCCGCCCGTCTCCTTCCCGGGGGTCCCCCGCCGCCCAGCCCCTCGCCCGCTTCAAGGAGTTGACACCGGAGTGCCTCGTTTGGCCGCGAATGCCCACTCTGCCCCAGCTCACCTGCCGTCCCGCCGCCCCGCCGCCTCGCCGAGCCCAGCCGCCGGTCCCGCAGCGCCTCCCCGGGGCTGCTGGGCGTCCACAGCGCTTGCCGAGCCCGTTTCCTTGGCGACCGGAGCGCCTGAACTCCCGCAGCTCCCGCTACGGCGGCTCGGAGGGGACCAGGAGGGTTCGCGGGTCTTTCCGAGGCCCCTGAGCGGGCGGCGGAGGCGGAGGGGAAGGGGCTGCAGTCCGCACACAGTGTGGGACCCGCGGGTTTGGCGTCCTGGAGCGTGGCCTCGAGGAAAGGGAGAGGAAGGGAATGCTAGGGAAAAGGAGACTGCAAGGCCGGGGGAGGACTTGAGGTCGGGCCCTGCCTGTGCCTCGATTTCTCTCTCTGTAATGGGTGAGGGAGACCATTCGGGGAGAGGACGGGGCGGCAGGAGTTTGTTAGACTGGGAATATTTAAAGACGTGAAAACTGTCGTGGGAGGGATGGCAGATGCCTCTTTCTTTAATCTCTGGAGCGGTGGTGTGGCAAAGAATAGCTTACTTCTTTGGGCTCAAGGCAACAATTAGAGCACCACATTTCATTTCAATATGGGAAATAATTTCGTTTGTGACCAGAAATTGCGCTTCTTGGAATAATCTGGCAGATAACACTGGAACACAACCCTAAAAGATATTCATTGCTCTGTTGTTTGTAAAAGCAAAACGCTTAAGACCAACCTAAATGTCCATTAGTAGGGGATTGAGTAAATTATGGTGCTTCCATACAATGAGTTAATTAAGATGTAGATCAAGTTAGTTGCAGACCTGTAAAAGGGGGGCGATATATAATATATATATATATATATAATATATATATATATTATATAAAATGCTTGCATATGCATATGTGAATTCTGGAAAGAGATTTGGGAAGTAGGGGGTTTTAAAATAATGCATTTTCACTGTGTTGTGGGGTTTTGTTTTTTTTTTTGCAGTATTTTAAAAAGCCAAGTACAGCCCTGGCTGGTGTAGCTCAGTGGATTGAGCACGGGCCTGTGCAGCAGAGGGTCGCCGGTTTGGTTCCCAACCAGGACATATGCCTACTCCCCAATGGGGGACACATGGGAGGCAACCACACAGTGATGTTTCTCCTTCTCTCTCTCCCTTCCCTTCTCTCTAGAAATAAATAAATTAAATATTTTTTAAAAAGCCAAGTGCATGCATTATCTTTTCCAAACAATTTATAGGAGTGTAAGGGATCAGAATATGCCACCTCAAAATATGCCACTTTGTAAGGGTAATTTTGAGTTGCAGGCAATTGAGAAGTAGACACAAGGACTCTGCCCTCACCCTGTAAATTTCCCTTTGTTTAGGTGTTCCCTGCTCCCTCCCTCCCCGCAGGATAATCACAGGAGCTAACCCTAGACTCTTATCAATGAGAGGAAACTGACAGAACAAATCTTGCTAAAACAATATTTTTTAAACAATTAATTTCTGCCATGTATCTACCTTCCCGCAGCCCCCCCCCCCCCAAAAAAAAATATAAAACCTAGACCACTTCTTATTGTCTTAGCACTTCTCTACAAATTTAAATTTTACCAGCCTTGGCCAACTGGTATAAAAGGCTCCGTCTCCAGCCAGCCTAGTCACTGAACCTAAGAGATTAGAAGAAAAATATTCCTCCCTACAGAGGAAAAAATAAATAAGCCACCCAGTTTTGACAATCGACTGTAAGTATGGGAGGGCCTGCTCAAGGTGACGGTGGGCCCCTATCCTAGAGGAGATGGTGCTGAGGGGTTCTTGCAATAGGTGGAAAATTGGAGTAGAGGATCTCAGCCTTTTCCCTAACTTGGCCAGCTAGAGGAGGCACATGTAAACACGTAGTGTTAAACCCACAGATCCGCAGGATCCCACATTTGGGAGGACTAATGCCTGCAGGTCAGAAGATGAAAAGCTCTTCAGCAGCTGGCTTGACCCTATGTTCCTCACTGAACATAAACAGTGCACAGAATGTAAACAAATGGTAGGCAAGGTCACTCTGCAGTTGGAACAAAGAAGAGACTCATGATTCAACATCCTCCTCTTCTGACTTAACATGAGTGGGTCCTGCTTCTTTTTCAATTCTGGCCCTGCTTTATTTCATCTTCCTACCTCCTGGATAAAAATTAAGATACCTAAACATTAATTTGTTGCTGCTTCTTGACTGTGTCCAATTCAAAACAATTCCCTACTTCCCTGCCCTATCCTTGGCGATACACAGCACAAACCCAAGTCCTAATAATAAGCTCTTTCCAAGTTCCTCTTACCAAGATAAGTTCTCCCTTAATGAACAAGCTAAATAAATCTTTTTGATTACAGGGCTTTAAGAGTTACCTGGAAGGTTTAGTGGTCCTGAAGCAACTTGATTTGGGCAGGCATTTGGGGGTAGGAGGGTAGATACACTGAGGCAGGAATTAGAAAAGCTTGAGTAATTCTCCTCCCTTTGCCATCAACCCTTTCTGTGGCCTTGGGCAAACCATTTAACACTGGGTCTTTTTCTCTTTTAAAAGATTTTATTTATTTTTAGGTGAAGAGGAAGGAAAGGAGAAAAAAAGAAAACTTTAAAGTGGGAGAGACACATCTATCAGTTGTCTCTTGCTGAGGCCCCTATCAGGACAAACCCACAGCCCAGGCAGGTGCCCTGAGTCCAACGGGCGGTGACCTTTCACTCTTCGGAGGATGCCCAACCAGTTGAGCCACACCAGCCAGGACAAGCTTTTTCCCATTTCCGTAAAAGAAGGGATCCAAGTATATTTCTAAGGCTTCTTCCAACCTAAATATCACAGGATTCCAAACTATACAGGTTCTTACATTCTCAAGTAAATATTCCCCTACACTAGTCATCTGTACAACATCACCATTGTTGTGATATCTACATACCCCCTATACTGTGTATATTTAAATAAATCATTTTCTGGGTTTTTTCTCCCTTCAAATAGACTGTTGTTACTTACATCTACAAAGGAAAATTTACCTCATTGCTTAAGTGGAAAACCAGCATTGCGTAATAGAAATGAAGAATTTTTGCAAACGCACACAGACCCTAAGACAAAATAGTGTTATCTAACTGTAGCTGTGGTTACCTTCGGAGAGATTTGGAAAGTAAAGCCTTCATTCTATTAAAAAGGGAGAAATGAAAATGTTAGGAAAATGTTAAATACATACCAGTCTCAAATAAACCTTCTTTCGGTTTGAAACGGAACTTTTCCACTGGGCTTTTCAATGTTATTTAATGTCATGTACATTTCATTTACCCCAAATCATATACAGAGCTCACATTTTAGGAGATAATCCCCATTTCCCCCTAATTAATTTGACTCATCTGTCAGTCCTCAGATTAAATATAAATTCGTCAGAACAGCCTTCCAGGACTACCCCTCCCCCCCAGTTAAATTGCTTTCCTCTTAACTTTTACTGAAAGAATATTCCCTTACACTACAACTTCATAGTACTTATCATGTTAGGCCCGGAATTAGATAAAAGTAGCCAAGAGACACCCAAGGCAGGCTCCAGACTGTCTCAGCAAGGAAGATAGAAAGTACAGAAAATACAAAGAGTGCTGAACAAGATAAACCGCCTTGTGCATGACCTTGTCTTTGCAGAAAAGTATCCATTGTTGCAAGCAGAGAACATAGCCATGTGTGTTCTCTCGAGATAGCCAATTGCTAACAGCTACCTCTGCTTCTGTATTTGCTTGCTTGCTCACCCCAATAAAAACCCTAGGCTGTAAGCGCCAGGCCCCACTCTCATTTGCAGCCATTTTGGCACCATGTCTCCGGACACCCTGAGAGTTCGCCCCTGCGCAGGTGAAACTTTGGCCAATAAAGTTCCATCTTAAACTCCTGAAAGCTTCCGACCATTTGTTGCTCGCATTGCTGGATGCTACAATCACAGTATGTCACGGTGCACATATGTGCATTGTCGGTCTCTTTTTAACTAGGCCATAAATTCTTATACACTTATGTACCCCAGATCTTAACACATAATGGGTTTCCAGTGAATTCAAACTAGAAGAATTATAGCCTTCCCAACTCTTGCCCTACCAGCCGGCAGAGACCCACCTTCTCTCCCCGGCTCTCAACCGGCTTAGCTCCGCCTCCTCCCTTAGCCGGGGCAGGTGGGAGTTAGTTTCTTCTTCTTCCTCTACCAACGATTGGCGTTTCTGTTCAGCGGCGGCGGGCGATGGGCGGGGCCACGCAATGATGCAGGCAGCACGTTTCCGGCCTGAGTAACCGTCGCGTATTTGAGGAGGCACTTCAACTGGCAGTTACCAGCGCACTAGAAGCCTCCTAATCCGCCACCTCTGCCACCAGCGCCACAATGGGAGCTGTCCTGGGCGTTTGCTCCCTGGCCAGCTGGGTGAGTTTCGGGCCTGGAGTCTCCGTCGGGCGTGAGGTTTGGGCGGGGGTGGCGGTAGTGAGTCCCAACACTAGACCCGATCGGGCCTCGGCTGCAGGGGATCCGGGGTTGGAGGGACGGGCCCTGGGCTGTAGGGAGTATCCACTGGCCTAGGCGAAAATCGGAATGCCTCGCCATCGGGATTAGGGGGCTCACTTTCCGGGTTTGGTGAGGAATGTAGGAGGCCAGGCTGCCATTGTTTACAATTCCTGTTGCCCCGCCCCCGCGAGCCTTCCGGCATCTAGGTTCACCGGGAGCTGGAATACAACCAAGGAATGAGCTCCCACGGTGGGAGCTCTCTGGTTCATTTCCAAGCACCTTCTGAAGGTGGCGCCATTTAATTTGGGTGGCTTGTAATATTTTTATCCGTAGCACGGGATTTGTCAATGCTACTGAGTACGTGGCAGAGCTGTGATTTTAACCGAGGCCTGTCTGCAGCTTTGGTGCGAGGCGAAGAAGGCCTTGTTGATTGTTATTCAGAGTTGGAAGCCATGGTCTGAACTTGGGAACCTTGTACAAATCATTTATCTCTGCCTGTAAGACAAGGATTATCATCACCCCAGCATTCCTCCCTTGGAGAGCTGTTGTGGGATAAAGTGAATAAATAGGTTGAATCACTTTGTGGATTGTAAATGCCATATTTTAAAGAGGAAGTTTTAGGATTTATGGAATAGAATACCCTGAGTTCCCTCATATACTCACTTCAGAGGAACGTGGTTTCTTGAAGTCATTTCCTTGTTTCCTAATTCCCCAACTGATTTAATTGACGGAGGACTCAAATCTGAGCTCATTCCATGACTGTTGCTGAGGGACACTGTTTTCCAATCTTCAAGGTTGTTAATTTCAAATCAAATGTGCCAGTTCCTTGAGAGCAGTGGCTTTCCCAATTTTTTGACTTTGACCCAAAGTAAATAATTTCTGGATAGTTAATACCTCCATTTAGACACAAGTTTCATGAAACAATTCTTAGTTTTACCATCTACTGTACAATTTTTTTACTGCATTAAAAAATCCTGGTCAGTTGATTTTTACAATCCACTAGTGGGTCAAATTCAGTATTTACAAATAGATGTAGAAATGTATACCTCAGACAGTCATTACTCTGGCTGGGTAGCTTAGCTGTTTAGAGTGTTATCCAGACTTCCAAGTTTGGGGTTCGATCCCCCATGAGGGCACATACAATAATCAACCAATGAATACATAAATAAGTGGAACAACAAGTAGATGTTTCTCTCTTTCTCTCTCCCTCTAAAATCAATTAAGAAAAAAAAAAAAACAAGATCATTAACTAAGGAGTGAATTGGAGATTTGAAAGAAAAATGCCCTTCCTAGCCTGAACTTTGAATTTATGCCATCAAAGCATTTCTATCTATAAATGATTTTTCCATTTTATGAATCCCTTTTGTTTAATAGGAACAGCCCGGAGTTCAGGGAACCAGAGAATGGAATAAAGGAGGGGAAGGATAATAGGAAAGGAAGTCAGAAACCAGCAGGGAACCAAAGCATGCAGATACCCATTGTATGCTCTGGTAGGCCAATTTAAGGGCTTTGGCTTTTACTCCTAGGTGATATGGGGATCCGGAAAAGGGGAATGGTCTGATCTGATTGTGTTTCAACAAGGTTGCTGTGTGAAGAATAGATGGTAGAAAAGAATGAGCAAAGCAGTGTGGGGGAGGGAAAACTTCCACTCTGTTGGAGTTAGGGGCCTGTGAATTAAACCGATGGAAGGTCATCAAGAGAGAAGAGTTTGTGTGTGAGTGCAGCACATCCACACACAGAGCAGTGCTTGGTGATGAGCAGCTCAAATGGGTGGTTATTATATAAAGTTTATATTCCCAACTTAATGGGAAATGCGGTGGGAGAAGAGGGCTCCTATGGGAAGAACAAGTAAGTTTGTTTAGGAAAAACAAATGGGTTTTTAGGAGAACAAACAGGAGATAAGAATGTAATAATGATTTGTTTGTATAGATGCAGAGGTCTTTTTGTCTTCATGGCCATAAAACTCCTTTGGAGAGAGAACTTAGGGCCAGCCTCACACCCCCAAAGTTGCTGCTTTTAGAGGACAGCGCTCAGAAGGCTTTTTTCTTCATCTGTTCTGAATCTCGGGTGTTTTCATCTTAAAATACTCTTTATACTAGCTCTGGGTTCTGAGTGGGTCCCTGTAGCAGGGAGACTGGAACTACTGCATTAATCCAGATAAAAGATGCTGTTAGTGGCTCAGACTAATGTGATGGCTAAGGAAGCGGAGAAAGGGGTCAGATTCTGGGTATATTCTGAGGATAGAGCTAATGTGCTGACAGATTGGATGAGGGTTTCGGAAATAGAGAAGGCATCAAGGGTGACTCCAAGGTTCTCGGACTGAGTAACCAGAAGAATAGGGAAGTGACATAACATGTAGTAGGACAGGTCTGTCCCACAGTTCAGGCACCTTTACTTGATTCGTTTTGTGGCTGAATAATATTCCATTGTGTAGATATGCCAGATTTTACTTACCCATTCATCAGCTGATACACATTGGGTTGTTTTGCCTTTTGCCAGTTGTGAAGTGTTGAACATTCAGGTACAAGCTTCTGTTTAAATACCTGTTCCACTTGTTTATGTATGTATGTGTAGAAGTGGAATTACTGGGTCATACGGTAATTCAATGTTTAACTTTTTGAGGAGTTTCCAGGTTACCCATGCTCTTGCCATCATGTAATGCTGCTTTATGCGGTAACATCAGACTTGGTAACTAAGATTCTCAGTACATAACAAGTGCAGTTAGGTTGGTATTTTTCTCAGTATTAAGATACATTGTTTTTATTATTTTTATGTGAATATCTAGAAGGATAAGAGAAATCACTCAAAAATGCAAATTTTGAATGGCTGACAAATGCCAATACATCACAGAAACTTCTTAAATAACAACATTAATATTAATTGACTTCTCCAGTGGGGGCCACATAGGGCACATGGACGTTTCTGTGCCTCCCTCTCTTTCTCCCTCCCTTCTCCTCTCGAAAAAAAAAAAAAAAACTAAATAAAAATTTTTTTAAATATTAACTTCTATACCTTTTCCTTCATTGTTTTGATTACTACTTTATTCATCAATTTTGTAATATCATCTTCTTTAGCGTAAAGGGAAAGCAGTCTTTCCTCTAGCCTACTTGACCGAGGTCATTAAAAATAATAAGTAGTTAATAGCAGTTACTTGGTGGTGGTTTCTTTCCATTTTACAACTCATCATTGGCAGTGCCTCGTAAAACTTGAGGATTGTTAGCAGAACTGGGAAAACCACTGATCTGGTTACTATGGCTATGTAACAGACCACCCAGACTTAAAGACAGAAAACAGCAACTGCTCATAGCTTCTGTGGGTCAGAAATTCAGAAGGGGCACAGGCTGCGGAGGCTTGGCAGCTGGGTTGGAATCATCTGAAGGCCCATTCAGCCCAGGTTTGGACCTGGGTGGGGAGGACTCGGGGATGCAGAGACCAGCTTGGGCGCTGCCTCACGAGGCCTCTCCATGTGGATGGGCTCCCTCAAAGCACAGGGACCTCTGGGGACTTGGGCGTCTTGTGTGCTGGTTCTCAGCAGGAGAAACTGCAGTACCTTTTATGACCTAAAACTCAGAGTCAAGCAGTGTCAAGTTCCTCACATCCTGTTGAGGATATATTGTTTTTGGGGGTTTTGTTTTTTAAGATTTTATTTCTTTTTAGAGAGAGGAGGAGGTGAGAAAGAGGGAGAGAAGCATCAATGTGTGGTTGCCTCCCCCATGCCCCCAACTGGGGGACCCAGCCAGCAACCCAGGCATGTGCCCTGAACTGGGGATTGAACTAGTGGCCCTTTGGTTTGCAGGCTGGCGCTCAATCAATTGAGCTATACCAGCCAGGGCTCGATATATTGTTTTTAAATTCAACATGACCCCTGTATGAATGAATGTAAGTAAAATTTATTGGGCTTTTAATGTTTTAGGTACTGCGTTGAGTGCTTATTTAATACAGTGTTTGAGGGAGGAAAACTCCATTCCTGAGTCCGTTTGACAGATGGAGAAAAGGGTCCACTGAGACGCAGTGGCAGAAGTGATACTGAGTCCAGAGCCCGTGCTTTTCACCACTTCCTCCCTGCTGTACTTCCGTTAAAACCACGGAAGCCTTGTTCCCTTAATCCTCTCTTCTGCAACCCCTATTTCATGAAAAAGCCCACTGAAAAGTCTCAAATGGCTGTGTGTGCTCATTCCAGGTTCCGTGCCTTTGTGGTGGTGCCTCATGTTTGCTCTGCAGTTGCTGTCCCAACAGTAAGAATTCCACGGTGACACGCCTCATCTACGCTTTTATCCTCTTCCTGGGCGCCCTTGTATCCTGTATTATGCTGATGGAACCAATAGAAGAACAGCTGAAGAAGGTTAAGTAGAAGTAACAGAACCCTTACTGTACCAATGATTTTTATATTTCACAAAATTTTACTTTATTTTGACATTGACGTTCTTATTTATTACTTCACTCTTACGAAAGCCAGTCAAGTTCACTGTAATTTGGGGGTATAGTCAAGGCACAATATGAAGGTATTAGTCCTTTTCCAGAAATAAAGGAAGCCACGGTGAGCATCTTCAGGTTCAAGTCTGACAATGGGAGGAAAGGAGATGTTGAGAGAGTGTCCCTAAAACATTTTCTTTCCACGTGTTTAAGACGTAAACATTTAACCTGAACTAGGCCGTCACCTTTGGAAGGAGTGAGTTGTAGCATGAAAATTCATGGGAAGTGGGAGATACAACCTCATCAGTAGAAAAGAGCAAGGAAGAGAGTGTCTCGCTTTTACTTCCAAAATGCAAGTTACTTAATACTATTTGGTGACAGGAGTGTGAATGAACTGGAAGACAGAGAGAAATCCCACAGGACAGTCTTGCTGTTGTTGAAGTAGTCGTTTTACACGTTGAGGCTTCCTGTGCTGGGGTGGAACCTCTGTTTAAATGTGGGTGTTCTGTAACACTGAAACCATGTTTTCCAGATTCCTGGATTCTGTGAAGGGGAATTTACTTTCAAGGTGGCTGGTCTAAAGGCAAATAAAGATTGTGATGTGCAGGTCGGTTTTAAAGCTGTGTATCGAATCAGCTTCGCCCTGGCCATCTTTTTCTTTGCCTTTTCTCTGCTCATGATAAAAGTCAAATCGAGTAAAGATCCCAGAGCGGCAATACACAATGGGTATGTAAGGTTTATTTATTATTAACTTGATAATGCTATGGTGTGGGGCCCCCATTCAGCAGTGAATGTCGCCACCCTGATGGAAGCGGTGGAGTAGTGAGTCGGTGGCCCACGTGTGTTTCTGACCTGTTGCACGTGTGAGGGTGTGTCACTGTCATTTGCAGTCAGAGACCGTAGTAGCATGGAGGAGGGAGAGGGGACGAGGAGAGTGTTTTTGTTGTTGTTGTTTGTTTCTTTTTTTTAATATCTTTTGTTTCTTATTCCTAGATTTTTATTGAACACCCACGACACAGTTCAAGCGCTGTGTTAGGAACCACTTTTTTCCTTTCTATTGTTAAAAGATAAGCATGTGCATGATGTATTTAAACTCTACAGAAAGATAAACAGTGAATATATTTGGGCCACTGATTTACATATTTTGTTGTTTTCCGTATTCCTAGCCCGAGTTCCCCCGATTCTCATTTGAAGACAGAAGGGAGTTTTGTGAACTTTATTTTAACCCCTCTTTTACATGTGCAATAATCTAATTTCAGAGAGGTTACATAAATTGCTTGAGATCTCAGCCAGGGAGGATTGGAGCTGGGATTGAAACTCAGGCCTGTCCAGCTCCCAAGTCTGATTCTTTTTACTCTGCCGTACAAGGAGTCTTTAAAGATTGTGGACTAAAAGCCAGGTGTGCTCTTGGCTTTGCCAGTGATGAACTCGGTAACTGTGAGCCAGGGCACTTATGTATCCTGGGTTGTAGAGGAGGGTTGGGTGACGACCTTTCCCCAGACCTAATAGTTGCTCTATATCCAGGCAACATTGAACACTTCAGAATCTTAGAAAATTTCCCACCTTTAAGTGCTAAAAGTAGGGAAACTCTGAAGATACATGTTCTTTTTAATATGAATGTGAGTGAGCTGCTCTCTGTGCTGTTCTTAAATTGTGTAAAACACTGAATGAAGTAGCTTCATGTCAAATGAAGACCTTAGCCCAGACAGGCATGTTGAAAATGCTATTCAGGCTTACGTTTGCATTTTATAAACTAATTTTTTTAGCATAAGAGTGAAAACTACCATCACATAAATGCATTTTTTATATTCTCGTAGGTTTTGGTTCTTCAAAATTGCTGCCATTGTTGGCATCATGGTTGGCTCTTTCTACATCCCTGGGGGCCACTTCACCATAGGTACGGCTCACCATCGCGGGGCTCAGTTACCGTATGTCTGACTCTACAAGTGATTGAGTTAAAGCTGTGTGTTTGTTACTGATTGTGCAGACCTGACAAAGGAGGTGATGTCCAATTATATGACTCAGCACTACTATTAGGATATTGACTGGTTAAAGCCAGGAGGCATTCAGGTCACTTCTCAGCTGCTCTGGAACCGCCTTGAGTTGTGTGCTAATATTTTAATGGGTTATCTTCTTACTTGGCAGCACTGAGCTGATTAGAGAGCTTGTCAACATAAGGACTTGTAACTTGTGCTCTACTGCCTTTTTATTCTTCTTTAATTTTTAAATTGTATTTATTTTTCAAGAGAGGAGAAGGGAGGGAGAAAGAGAGGGAGAGAAGCATTGGTCTGAGAGAGAAACATCAATCAGTTGCTTCTCACATGCTCCCTAAGAACCAAACCTGCAATCTAGGCACATGCCTTGACTGGGAATTGAACCGGCGCCCTCTTGCTTTGTGGGAGGATGCCCAGCTGAGCCACGTCAGTCAGGGCTCTGCCATCCCTGACCATGGTGTCAGGTGACTTACATGGATTTCCACTGTGATTGTCTCCTGGAAAGGAAAGGAAGGGCTTCTAGTAGCATTGGGAAGGTCAGATCCTAGGCTCCCCTTGGCACACACTAGAGCAAGTTGTAAAAGGACTGAAACCCAACAGAACACTTCTCAGAGAATTACCTTTGAGTTTGGAATCAGTAATCCTGCCTTACTGCTGAGCAGAATATGCCTTTACCCCCTCTCTCTTACTTGAATTGAAATCTTTTTAGTTTGTTAGTTAACATTCTGAAAAGTTACCTCTATGGGAAAGAATAACTTTGTTCTTTTGGTTCGTAGCCTGGTTTGTTATTGGCATGATTGGGGCCTTCTTATTCATCCTTATCCAGCTGGTGCTATTGGTCGACTTGGCTCACTCTATAAACGAATCATTGGTAAATCGAATGGAAGAAGGAAACTCAAGGCGCTGGTATGCTGGTAGGTATCTAAACTCGCCCGTGAGAGCCATTCTGCATTATTCTGTGTTAAACAGGGAGTGCAAGAAAAATCTCCACTGATGGGAATATATAAACTTTCAAGGTTGAGCAGACTTTTTAAACTAATTTCCCATTGAGTTCATGGTGAAGTATATGCATTGCTGGAAGGGAGTAGCACAGATAGTATATCACTGGGTTTTCCCAGTTCATGTATTTTGAGATTTGTGACGTAACTACGTGTGTTTGGATAAGGAGAAGAGTTGTATTTAATGACATAGTTCTGGTTTTGATTTCCTCATTTCCCTGGACGAGGGGACTCAGATGCATTCTGTGGACGGGACGTCCGCTGACATGGGCAGAGGAGGTGGACAGTTCTCACTGAAGGCTTCATCCAGAGTGTGGCCGCACCTCTTGTACAATTTGTCTGGGGGACTCTGGAGCACTGTCCTGATCAGGAGCAGTGACCCAGCCAGACTTCAGTGTTAAGAATAGTGGCTGAGGTTCCTTGCCCTGACTCCCTCCCTTCTTCCAATTATAAAATAATAGATGCTCCATGTCAAGAACTTGAAAACCAAAATTCACAAAAGAAAAAAATTCCCCCACAATCTAACTTCCTGGTGATTGTTACTCAGTGTTGGCCTATTAGTGTAAATCCTTCTAGTCTTTTATCCTACGTGTACATGTGTACCTTCTGTGTATAAAAAAGTCATTGAAAAATGTGACTATGTTTGCGTCTTACTTATTTTTAACATATTGTATATTTGAATAGTTTCTAGTTTGACCTTTTTTAAAACTTAGAGATAGCTCGGGAATATGTTTGGCCGAGGGACAGCAATACACCTAATAACCTGCTGTCTGTGAGCACCTTCCCGATTATTTCCTTGGAATAAATTCCCAAAAGCAGAAGAGTCAGAGGGTGTGAATCTTGTAGATGCTCAGTACATGTTACCAGATTGTCCGGTTTTCCTTTCATATTACTTATTTAGGGTGCTTCTTTTTAAATTGAAAAAGAAAAAACATAGAACCATTTTTACCATAAACACAGATGATAGAATTTTATCAAGAAGAAAACATGTAGCTACCAGCCTGCAATAACCCACTTTTCTCTCTGGATGCATCCGCTGTTACCGGACCTGTGTGTATTTGTGCGCGTCTGCTTGTTTTTGTACTTTTTGTACTTAAATGTCAGGAGCTTTACACTGTGTGTTGTCCCATGACCTGCTCTTTCACTTACTGTGTGATGAGCATCCCCCCTGCCAGTGAACAGAGGTGTGTCTCATCCGTGAGCAGCTGCGTGATACTCCAGTCTGCACTTCCCGGTGTCCGTGTCACGGCGCACCGTAATGGATTCAGGCACTGCCCTGTTGTTAACAGGCCCCTGGTAGTGTTTATAATGACGGCTTATTGCAGGAAAAGATTTTTTAAACTGTCTATCACCATTATGGGTTGGGAATCCTGAAACTCTCCTCCTTTCTGACTAATAAAATTTTATTTCATTTTTTACCTATCTTGGTTCATTCCAGCCCTAGAAGAATAATGAATGATAGGTTTGCCATACTTTTCCGTAACTAAAACTAAGAGAGATCTTGTGTGTTCAGATAGAAGACATTAGGAACTGTGCTAGTGACTTAATGTGTCATATATATGGATCATTTAAACATTGCAAAATCCATTGCGATTGAGATCAGCAGAAATGAGTTTCTCAAGTAAGCTTGTGCTTTGAATGAAACACAGTTGGTGTGAGAGACTGTGTAGTGTTTTCTCTTAGAGCAAATTGTTTATTACTCACGTGAAAGAAAGGAACATCGCTTTAGATATTTGAAAATTAGCAATTAAGCCACTTTCCCACAATGACGTGGTCTTGTTGTGACAGCAAACGGGGGTTTGCAGCCTGTGGCTGCACATGAAGGACAGCCGTGAGAGGCGCCTGTCGTGTGTCTGCCGACACCATCCCTGGCCTTTCAGCTTCGCTGTGAACTGGGCCATTCTGAGGGTCAAGCAGTTGTCTGGGCTCCTAAGAAAAGCTGATAATGAACAATATTGAGCACGTACTGAGAATTTACTCTGGCTGGTATGATCAGATGCCTGGTTTTTCAACCCACAAAACCAAGCTAGGTAATCCAGGGAGCGGATTCAGTCGTTGGGTCGGTTTTGTCATTTACCAGTGAGCCGACTCTCACAGTCTGAGACTCAACCGTGGGCCTTCCATCTTTTCACCTCGAACTAGTAACCACCGTAAAAGTGACCTAATGTCTCTGTTTTCATAGAGTGGAAGAAAAACTGGTCTTGATAAAAGTTGTTAGACTTGTGGGCATTTATATTGGCTTTCCTTTTTTATTTTTGTTCTTTCAGTTTTACTGTCTGTCACAAGCACCCTGTACATCTTGTCACTCGTCACCGTCGGCTGGCTCTATGCACACTACACCAAGCCAGACGGCTGCACAGAAAACAAGTTCTTCATCAGCATCAATCTGATCCTTTGCATTATTGTTTCTATTGTATCGATCCTTCCAAAAATTCAGGTATGGTCGTGTTCTGCTGCTTCCTCCAGTGAGATTTTTAATTAATGCTGTCCTTGAAACCAGGGTAGCCCTTTATGTGAATGTATGTGCATTTTTACCCCATTTAAACATTTCTCCAATTATACCTAGAGACTATAAAATGTGCCATTGAGTTGCCTGTGTTATAATCAAATGAATAATTTCCCTATCATTTAAAAAAATGTAGGTAACCTGAGAATTGATAATTTTTATGATTGTTTACTTCGAAAGACTGATTCTTATAAATCATTAGCCAAGGTATTTTAGGGGAATTAACTAGGAAAAAAATAATTGATTTCTGTGGCTGGCTTAGTTAGAAGGCTCGTCCAGTCCCCATTCAGGGTACATGCCTAGGCTGTGGTTTGACTGATGTTTCCCTCTCTCTCCCCACCCCCTTCTTCTCTCTTTAAAATCAATAAACATATTCTTAGGTGATGGTTAAAAATAAATAGATAAATAAAACTCATGCTCCTGAGTTTCATCACTTAAATGCCATACTTAAATTCATGGAGTTTTATATATGAAGTTTGAGAACATCTAGACCTCACCTCTCTTTTTAAAAGTGAGAAAAGTGAGAGTTCCAGACAGATGGTGGGTGACCTCGCTAGTTAGTGGCAAAGCGGGGTTTACAGTCCACCACGCAGAGAGACTGTAAATGGGAACCCTTGTGTGGTGCACAGGAACCCACAGGATTGTGAAATGCCCAGAGAACCAGTGCTGCTTCTTTCCTGGTTCTTTTCCAAGCTAACTAAACAGAAAGGTACTTGGCATCTTTCAACTGTGGAGAAGGAGCAGAGGGTTCTTAGTTAATGACAACCCAGTGGGTCCCGGGGAAGCACACTGGGTTTTAGGAAGTCCGCCCTGCAGCTCCTGCGGCATTGTTTTCTGTTTGATTCCGTAGGAACACCAGCCTCGTTCCGGCCTCCTGCAGTCCTCTGTCATCACCGCCTACACCATGTACCTCACATGGTCAGCCATGACCAACGAGCCTGGTAAGGGAATGGCAATAGCACATTCACGTGATGAAAAGAAAGTAGGAAATGACCCCTTCGGTAGCGTAAAAACCAGAGCTAGAGCAGATGGCAAATAAGTGAATAGACAACTCCACTGAAATGTATAATGTTCACTGTTTGCAGATGTTTACCTTTCAAGTTTTCTTCTCCATGTCTGTTCATAGCTATTCATAGCTGACAGGCGGTCCCACACCTTTTTGGCACCAGGGACCGGTCTCTTGGAAGACAGTTTTTCCAGGGACTAGGTGGTGGGGATGGTTTCGGGTGATTCAATAGCATTACATTCAAGTTCACCTCCTGCTGTGCGGCCCGGTTCCAGTCCGAGGTTGGGATCCGCTCATTAAAAGACCGCACACGCAGTCCTTTATGCTGGTCTATTTATGCTAGTCCTTTATGCTTTTCCCAGGCCTAAGTCAAACTAGTTAAGAGCTAGACAAGGCAACATTGTTGAGGCCTTGTGTAGAATTGTTTTAATAGAATTTTACTTTGTGTTCCTGGCTATAGAGCCTGTAGCTACAGGAAATCTCTTGTAGTTACTATAGGATTGTCTCTCAGGGTATTCAGTGGGTTCCTTTGAAAGGAAAACAGTTATCACAGATCCTCTAATGATGACTCAACTTACTGTATTCCCGTATAAGTGTGTAACAGCAAAAGTAGGGATAAGCACCTTGTGCCTGAAGCCTCTGCGTGGTTGTACAACCGAGAAGATTTATCAGTTCAACTTCAAAACCAGTCACATCAAGATGGATGTTTATGAAATCTGACAAATGATTGTTTCTTTTTTTCTGAAACTAGAAAAAAAGTGTCATGGCTTGCAACACAAATATGTTACTGACCACCAAGTTTCAGGTCCCTTTAAAGACAGGGAAGCGTTCCCATGTGTCACGACCGAATGTATCCCACGCCCCTCAAAGCCCTTCTTGGGACAAGAGGAGTTACGACTAAGGCTAATGCAGCATTTCCCGTTTTCAGATCGTTCCTGCAACCCGGACCTGCTGAGCATCATCACACACGTGACCTCACCAACCTTGGCTCCTGGAAATGCCACTGCCGTGGTCCCTACCTCTGCTCCACTGTCACAGAGTGGGCATTTTCTGGATAAACACACTGTCTGGGGGCTGGTCATCTCTGTTATGTGCCTTTTGTATTCTAGGTAAGTTAAAAAATACTTAAGATTCGGATGAAGGTTGAAGATAGACTGAAGCAGCTATTTTGCCTTTAAAAAGCAGACTGAAGAATTTTTTTAAATAGCCTAATGGGCCCTGGCTGGGTTGCTCAGGTGGTTGGAGCGTCATCTTGTACACTAGAAAGGTTGTGGGTTCGATTCCCAGTCAGGACACACCCAGGAGGCAACCAATGGATGTTTCTCTCTGACTCTCCCCCCAACTCTCCTGCTCCCTGTCCTCTTTCCTTGCTCTCTGAAATCAGTGAACATACCCTTGAGTGAGGATTTTTTTAAAAAGGAAAGGAAAAAAACAGTCTAACTCTTCTTTATTAAAAGTTCTTGATTTGCCTCAGTTACAAGCCATGTATGCTTCTTAAAGTTCATCAGATTCTCTCGTCAAATAATTCCTCCCAACCTTCCAAAGAAACAGTTTCTCATTCATACGAGAGGCAAACTCCGTGACCGACCTAGGTCAGCTAGAATAGTGCCTCTGAAAATTGGCTTTTTGTTTAAAAAAAAAATTCCTGATCATTGTGAATAATTCAACAACTACAGAATATGCACACCTAATGTAAAAGGTTCTAGTAAATCCAAGGCCCCAGATATGGCCTATGTTAGCAGTTAGCACTGATCCTCCCACTCATTTTTATTGATATTTTCCCACAAAATAGCATATATTACCTTAATTATTTTAAAATAGGCAATAAAAATTGATAAGGATATGTTCACATAAATTAATAATGTGAGAAAAGTGTAAGATAGAATATGAAAGTGTCCTTCCTCCGAATTTACCTCTTCCGTGGTTAGCATTTGGTACATGTTATTTTAGGGTTTTTATCCTTTGCTTATATTTACTGCACAGGCAGCCTGTGGGCCAGTCGGGCCCTCCACCTGGTTTTATCCAGCCCGGCACCTTGTTTCTACCTGGCAGCAGCGCCAAGCTCCTCGCCCCTAGTTAAGCAGTAGTTACATGTACACGGTCCCAAAATGACGTCCGGCCCTTGGAAGGCAACCCTGAGGCTGATGTGGCCCCTGGTGAAGATGAGTTTGACACCCTGATGCTGTCAACCTGTCTATCTATTTAACTAAATATAACTATATATAGCTAAATATAGTTTAATTTATATCACTTTGTATATTGTTTTAAAAATAGGAACATGCTACATAAATACACAGACTGTTCTGAAATGTGAATTTGTTATAATCTGGAAGGCTTTCCATAATACCGTGTGCAAATTTACCTCTGGTTTTGAAGGATTGCTTTAAATGGGGGTTGGCAGACTTCAGCCCTGGGCTGTCTGCCCGTTTTTGTGAGTAGTTTCCTTGGAACACAGTTGTGCTCTTTTGTTTTCATACTGTCTGTGGCTACGGTTGGTTTCGCCTTCGGGATTTTTTTTTTTTTTTTAGGAATAATTTACCTACTACAGAATTAACCCTTTAAAAATGTGAATTTTAGCCCTGGCTAGTGTAGCTCAGTGGATTGAGCACAGGCCTGTGAACCAGAGGATAGCGGTTCGATTCCCAGTCAGGGCACATGCCTGGGTTGCAGGCCAGTTCCCAGTAGGGGACGCATGAGATGCAACCATACGTTAATACTTCTCATCCTCTCTCCTTCCCTTCCCCTCTAAAGATAAATAAATAAAATCTTTCCAAAAAAAGTGAATTTAAAAAAAATTCAGAAGTGTTTTATTATATTCACAGTTGTACAAAAATCAGCACACTCAGTTTGAACACGTTGTGTACCCAGAAACCCCGTGCTCAGCAGCAGCCAGTCCCCATTCCCGTCCGCCAGCCCTGGCAGACAGCTGTCTTTCTGGCCCTAGGTTTGCTCATTCGGGTGTTCTGTGCATATGGAAGCATGCGGTGTGTGCTCTTTCGTGACTGGCCTCTTCCACTTGGCAGGTGTCTTCAAGGGTCATCTGTGTTGTGCGCGTGCCAGTGTTTCATTCCTTCCCGTTGTTGGAAATAATGTGCGGTCGTGTGGCTGTAGCACACTGTGTGGGTCCGCGCACCGGGGGATGGACACCCGGGTGTTTCCCCTGTGGGGCTGTCGTGACTGCTGTTGCTCTGAATGTGTGTGTACACATTCTTCGTGTGGGCGTAAGTGTTCCGTTCTCGGGGTTGTGTATGTACCTGTGAGCCGAATTACTGGATTGTGTGGCACGCCCTGTTTACTCTTCGAGGAGCTGCCGAAGCATCTTCCGGAGCGGCCACACCATGTCACGGGGCTCTGACTGCAGGACCTCCGGGTCCCTGCACTGTCGTTCTGGTCGTAGCCATCAGGAGGGTGGGCAGCGGCACTTCTTTACGGCTCTGCTTCACGTTGCCCTGGTGACTAACGAAGCTGACCATTCTTCACGTGCTTATTGGCCATTTTTGTATCTTCTTGAAGAAATGTCTATTTTAATCTTCTGCCTATTTTAAAATTAGGGTTCTTGTCTTTTTATTGATTTTTAATATGGTTTGAGACGTAGGGCCCAACTTTGTCCTGTGGTATGTGGATGCCCAGTGGTCCCAGCGCCCGTTTTTGAAAAGACTATTCCTTCCCACTGACTTGCCCTGGCGTCCTTACCCTGGCCGTTACATTCAGTCGACCATGGATGTAATGGCTTGTTTCTAGACTCGTAATTGTACTGCACTGGTATATACGTTAATCCTTACGCCAGTACCACTTTTATGATTAGTGTTTCTTTGTGGTAAGTTTTGAAATCAAGAATTGTGAGTCATCCAAATTTGTTCTCTTTTGAGATTCTTTTGGCTGTCCTCAGTCCCTTGCATTTCCATGTAAATTTTAGGTTCAGCTTGCAATTTTTGCCCCCTCAAAAAAAGTAGTTGGGATTTGAAGGGGATTGCATTGAATCTGTACATCAACTTGGAGAGTGTTACCATCTCAACAATATTAAAGCTTCTAGTCCATGAACATGGGATGTCTCATTTAGGTCTTTAATTTCTTTCTGAGTATTTTTTGATGGTGTTGTCAAAGAGATTGTTTTCTTATTTTCTAGGCTGTTCATTGCTATGCATAGGAATGTATTTTTTTTTGGTATATTATATCCTTCAGGGTGGTTCATTGATTCTGAGTGTGTCTTCCTTAAGACTTCCCATATACAAGGTCAGGTCATCTGCAGATAGAGATTGCTTTACTTTTTCTTTTCCAATCTGGATGCCTTTATTTTTTTCTTGGGTAGTTGCTCTAGCTTGAACCTCCAGCACAATGTTGGATGGAAATGATGAGAGTGGAGTGCTTGTCTGTGTTCCTGCTCCCGGGGGGAGCTTACTCTCACCGTTAAGTACGGGTTCAGCACCGGGTTTTTCACAAAGGCCCTTTATTTATTTTTTTAGAAAGTTTTTCTCTGTTCTTAGTTGGAGCATTTTTGTCATTTTGAGAAGGTATTAGAGTTTATCAAAAGGCTATTTTTTTTAATGCCGATAGAGGTGACCATGTGATTTTTGTCCTTTATTTGTATGTACTTTGTTATTGAGTCATTCAACAAACTTCAGTGAGCATCTGCCATGTGCCAGAAAAGCAGAGATGACTAAGGCCATTGTTGGCCAGGAGTTCTGTGGATCTTGAGGAGGACAGCAGCGGCATGTGTCACAACAGAGGGAGGCACCGAGAGCTGTGGGGTTCAACCCAGCCTGGTGATGGGGCGATGCCAGAGGAGGATTTCCAAAGGGCGGGGTACATGGCCAGAAAACTGCAGGGTGAGGAAGTTAGCTGCAGGGAGGCTGGAGGGCGGTACATTCCAAGAGCAGAAGAGGTACTTGCAAAGGCACGGACGTAGACATTGAGAGCACAGTGTTTTGGGAAACTCCTAAGCAGTTAATCCATCAAGTAGTGACTGGTAAGCATGCTGTCTGTAACTTCAGGGCTTTCAGAAGGCCGCCAGGCCCCAGAGTAGGAGCGGTTCAGAAATAACCGTCACGTGCAGAGGCAGCACGTCGTCTCCACGGTCCATTTCTGATGTTTTCCTTGGGATCACTTTCTAGCGTACGCACGTCCAGCAATAGCCAAGTAAGCAAGCTGACCCTGTCAGGGAGTGAAAGTGTGATCCTTCGTGACACAGCTACCAATGGTGCCAGTGACGAAGAAGAGGGACAGCCTCGGCGGGTTGTGGACAACGAGAAAGAGGGAGTTCAGTACTACTACTCCGTCTTCCACTTTATGCTGTTCCTGGCTTCTTTGTACATCATGATGACCGTGACCAGCTGGTACAGGTAGGAGACGCAGGCAACACCGTTGGAAGACCACGTAGCCCCCTTGATCTGCCTATAAAACCTCCATCCGTTTTTCTGACCTTAGAATCTCCTCCTCTTACCTGTATGATAAGGCTGTGTTCAGTACAGACTCTTCCCTAAAATACTTTGGACTTTTTCTCCTTTTGGATTTACAGTCCAGCTGGAATTCTTACAGTGCAGGTTATAAGCAGCTCTTCCAGACCTGGGTGCTTGAGAGAGGAGATCCTGACACAGAGCGACCGGCCCGTCTCCGTGCTCTCATGTTTCTGTGACTAGGGAGGGCCGTGCAGAGCATCCCGACCAAGGGAATGATGGGTAGGGAGGGAACAAGGAGGCCATTGCAGTCTAGACGTTCAGCAGTATCTAGAACAGCCAGCTGTTCCTAAAGAACCTTGCCCGCAGGTTAGTTGTTGGGGTTCTTCATGCTGGCAAGAAGATAAAAGCTGTTTGAGAGGCAGAGTTCCCTGCTGGTAAGAACTAAAACAGCAGCTTCCTCCAGTCCCTGCTAGAACCTTCCCAGGGAGCAGCGTCAGTCAGGTTTCCCTGGAGAATGTTCTGGCTTTGGCTGGGGCTGCTCCCGGTGGAGGTCCAGCTCCTTTTCCTGACTCTCTTCTATTTCCTTAGCCCTGACACCGAGTTCCAGAATGTGACCAGCAAGTGGCCAGCTGTGTGGGTCAAGATCAGCTCCAGCTGGGTCTGCCTCCTCCTCTACGTTTGGACCCTCGTGGCTCCACTCATCATCACCAGTCGAGATTTCAGCTGAGCCCCGAGGGCCACAGACACCGCTGAAGTTCATAGGCTGCCTTTGCTGGAAGCCCCGCTACTTCTGCTTCAACTAAAATAGTCAGTGAACGCTTGGCGGATTTGACTGTATGAAGGTTCATAGCTGAGGGCGAGACTGAACTATGATGGGTGCAGGATCTGAACTTTACATGTATATTGTGCTCATTTTTAAGGATATGGTGCAAAGGGAACATTTTTGCATTGTAAAGTAAAACTACAGCTGTGCTGTTGAGAGAGTTCTTTATTAAGACCTTAGGTTCCTACAACTTTGATGTAAAATATAAGATAGAGAAATATCAGATATTGGAGCCCATCGTTAATATATTTCTATCGCAATATCCTTAAAGAGCAGGAGAAAGGTAATAATGTGTCTGTGTGGCAGGTTTCCTCTGTGGACGTCTTCACGGGTGTGGCGCGAGCGCTCCGTTCTGTCCTGCAATGCTCAGCAGGTGTGACATCCCAGTGCTTGGGCGCCGTGCTGTGCGCGCGTCCTTCCCGAGCGGGCTTGCTGATAGGGCCACTGCTTCTGCAGCTTGAGTTTTTCATTTTTTTTAATACTATGGCATTGATGCTGCTTGATTTTAGTCTGGCTTTGCCAGAACATTAATTTCAAAAAATACTTTATAGGTTTTGTTAAAATGAAGATTCACTCGGGAAAACACTGCACCTTTAGTATATGTAATTAATTATGTTATGAATATGTAAAAGTAAAATGCATGTGAGTTATATTTGCACTATAAGGTATTTGATTAAAATAGACTTACGCTTTTAAGGCCCTTTCTTTAACAGCTTTTACGGATTCGCAGCCATTCTATATTTTTAAGAGTTATGTGAGCAGGCAGATTTATCAGACATCTAACAGAATGCACCTATTCCTTCTAAAACTTAAGGGCTAGTGAGTAAAGTCTTAAACTCATTGAAAAAAATTGTCCTAATAAATACCATTGGGTGAGACGCTTGGGTGGGTGAGAGGCAGGGGCAGGAACGTCAGGAATCCTCCAGAAGAGGTTTTGTGCAAGGAGACAGAAGTTTGTTCTTTCGACCAAGATTTGCTCTCTGTTCTTTGCCGGCCCTCAGGTGCTGGGATACAACACCTTCCCTGCCACCTTGGACTTAGTGTCCTGGAGGGTGGAAGCGAGCTGGCGAGTAGTGTGGTATGGTATCACTGGTGCTGTGATTCTGGAACTGCAGAGAACTCAAAGAAGAGGTGCCCGGTGCAGGGGCGCCACCGTAGGCTTCCTGGGAAAAGTGATGTCAGCCCAGGCCTGTTAGGGGCTGCCAAGGAAGAAATGGGAAGGGAGTGGCTTTGCTGAAGAGGGGACAGAACTGCCTGTTAAAGGCAGGGAGACTTAAAAAAAACTTAGGAAGCTGCGATAGGGAGAAATGGGCAGGGACCAGGTTATAAAAGGCTTTGTAAACCTCACAAAAGAGTTGGACCTTAGGCTGAAGGCCGAGGGGAGCTGTGTCTTCAATCACCGTATGTTGGAGGATGGGTTTAAAGAGAGAAAACCAGGGTAGCCCATGTAAGATTTGAAAAGGAGATGTAAGTGTGGATGCGGAGAAACTGGTAGCTCAGAGCTACTTAGTCATTAAAATTTAAAAATTCGCAGTGTTTAGATGTGGGGGAGGTCGATTCCTGGGTGATTCTGGTTTAAGGACCTGCATCAGTGGTGGTTCCATCTCTGTGGTGAGGGGCAGGAAGAGGGACACGATGTGCCAGGAGGATGAGGGTGTGGTGCCTGGGGGTGGCCAGGAGCATAATGCCTGGAGGTCTGGCTGGTCTGCATCAGTCTTGCCATTTTCTGCCTGTCAAACAGCTCACATTGATTGAATCTATACTAAGCTTTATGATGCTGGACAAATGACTACCTGTCTGAGCCCCATTGTTTTCCCTGTTTGAACAAAAGGTAGTACCTACTACCTTAGAGAGCAATGCTACTTTGCAGAGTGCTCAACCCATTTTAAGCACTCGGGTAGTAGCTGGTAATCTCAGTAAGGGCTAAACAATCTTAGTAAGAGACTAGACAATATTCAAAGGTCAGAGATTTTCAGCCAAAACCTAGCGCAGGCTAGATTCGAGTGTTCTTACAGAATTAAACACAGGGCACATGGAGGACACAGGCTCAGCTGGGGTGGACGTGGGCAGGGCTTGACAGGGATGGTTGGAACCACTGTCTTCTAAACCAGTGGTTTACACTGGACATAGGACCAAGGTTGTAAGGGACTTGGGGGGGCAGGTAGGGGAGGTTCAGCCCTTTTCCAGTGTGAAGCAGACACCCCTCTTCCTGACAGAGGCCAGCCGGATTGAACCCATTCAAGGTCGTCCTAAGCTCTAAAAACATGATGTATCAACTCCCCCCACCTTATGTAATTTAAAATAAAAGCAATACTAAACTGTAAAATAACTGTAATAAAGTCCAATAAAGTTTTTTAATTTTTTCTTGATAATTTTGATACTAATTTGAAATTACAAATTTTCTTTAAAAACTAGGGGGCAGTGTGCCTGCTGTTTGGTTTTGTACCCTGAGAATACGTTCGGTTGGAAACCCAGTAGTCTGCCCAAGACTCAAGTAAATTATCCACACGGGTGCTGAGTTTCAGACAAGCGTGAATGTCGGCATTTTAAGTCCAGGATAAGACTGTAAAGCAGTATCGGAGTGCATTTTGAATTGTCACACCTCATGGTGTCACCTCACTTCAGATCAGAAGTGTTCTGTCACCATACACAGGCCTGCTTGTCTCCCGAGGTAGCAGATTGAGGGCCCCGGCTTGGAGGTCTGTGACATGCTGGAGGGGTTCATCTGGGGCATCAGCCGTGGCTGCCACCCTCACCGAGGTGCCCCCGGAGAGGGCTCGCAGGCCCGTGCCAGCTGTGCACTTTCTAGGTGGTTGTGAGGAGGCACTCGTTCCACTGGGAAATCAGACTTTCTCGTCACAGCCAGACACACCGCCAGAGAACAGCTGTGGGCCTGGGTGTCGGCGCCTCTGATGTCCCAGACCATGTCATCGCTCCAGCTTGATTTAAAAAACCAGGACGGCTCTTGTTCACTCCAAGTCCTTGCTTGACTGTATTTTTACCGTTAAGCTAAAGTGAGTATCAGTGTGGGCCACGCACTTCATCTCTGCAGACTGATGGCAGCTGCCAGGCTTGGGCTTACTCATGGGAGCAGCACTTCGTGTCTCTGTTCCTTTGTGTTGGTCTCTTGTGTCTGCCTTGTCACCGAGGAGCCCAGGTCGGGCAGCCTGCTCAGTGACGTGCTGAGTGCCACTGAGGGACTCGAGCCACACGGTGCCCGTGACCTCAGGTGAAGGACAGTGAACAGCTACATGTACCCAGCAACGAACCACGTTCACAGACCACCAGGGCTTGGGGGACTCAGTTCTTCCTTCCATTACACAGACCCCTTTGTCTCTGGGCCCACGAGGCGGGCTTCAGGAGACAATATAAACTAGGGACTGCTTAGGGACGGGTAGGGGAGGCACTGGATCCCTCAGCCACCTGTCACTAACAAGGGGAAGTTAGTAACCCCCTCAAGGCGGCAGCTAGCTTCTTGGTCACTGTAACCCTAATGGCTGGCACCTTATCAGGTAAGAGAGTGAACATCTAGTTACAAAATTTTTTTCAAGAAAAGTGGCACCTTAAATGATCTGATGTCTCACCAGCTTTACATGCGAGACCATGACACATCTGCCGCCATTTGTTACACGGATGCCAAACCAGTAATGTGAGAGGGCGCGGGGGGAAACTAAGGTGTTACAGGAAGTGCTGACGCACAACACGGGCGGTAACTCCAGTGGCTGCGTGTCCAGTGCGTCATTTGTGTCCCTGGAACACCACCACAGGGTGAGGGCGGGAGCCGGGTGCCCACTGGCCCACGTGTGAGGGACAGACGGCTCCCTCCGGGCGGGCTGACCCGAAGGGCTGGTGTGTTGCTGTGTAAGTCCTCACCTGCTGCCTCGTCAGACGCCAACAGTAAGTGTACAGACGTCCCGCAGGACAGCATCTCTCAATGGAGCCATCGCCCACAGGCCAGACCCACCGGGAGACCTGGCTTCCGTCCCCTCTGGGGCAGAGCGCGAGCCCCTCCACAGGAACAAACGGGACAGTGGAGAAACTTCAGCTGAGCGGGCAGAGGGCCCGCGTTGCTCCAGCCATAAGCTACTTCCCCTCCCATAGAATCCGCATGTACTTCTAGGTGCTTCTAGAATAAAATGTCCAATTACAACTTGGGTGTCAGAGATTAGGAACCCCTGCTTTTTATTTTCTAAGAAGCCAAAACAATAAAGTCCATTTTTAGACCAATGCTTCCTCATTCTACAGGTTCCTCCCTTCCGTCCCGCTGTGTTCAGCTGTGGACTGACGGTCGTGGGGAGCACAGCCTGGTGCCACTGGGAGGCAGTGGTGGATTGCAGGCAGACTGCCAGGCTTCGAATCCCAGGTCCACCGCCTGACTCGCTCTGTGACCCTGGGCGAACAGCTCACCTGTTCTCACTTTCCCCACAGTGGCAATAATACCACTGCTTCGTTAGGGTGCCTGATGGTTGAAGATCATCTATGTGAAGGACACAGGCGCCGCCCAACCCTCATGAACTCACACTGGGGGCGGGGGATGCAGGGCCCCCAGAACTTCACCTCGGCCTTGAGAACCAAAAAGCGCGCACACTGCCTCCACCACTGCGTGCATCTAGCTCCACCCTCTTCCTACACACTGGTGTCTTCAGATGCACGTGACCTTTGTGGCAGCCGGGCCTGGGTCTACAGAAGGCACATGCGTGCCATAAATAACAAAGCCCCGGAAGTGTCACCCGACTGTTACTTTTCACAAAGGGAGTCCACACACACTCAGCCTTACAGGGACTTTTATTGTTTCAGACCTAGTCATGCATGCTAAAATGACACGTTTTCACCACTTGGACTTAGAAAATGCACTAGAAAAATAAACTTTTGGTCGACAAACACTGATGTGGATGAACCTACATGTCCCCATACTCAGAGCCAAGCTGACTTTGGTTCGAAGTGTGGAATGTGGACAGTGGATAAAACGGTGCCCCGATCCAGCCGGAAAATCAGCCCACCTCCCACCCAGGCAGAGTGGTGCCAGAGGCTGGCGGCCCGACAGAAGTTTCAAGTGTTTCACTGGTAATGGTCCCACCTGATAGGCCAAGAGGTGAGGCGTGTCCACAGGAGTCCCAAAGGCAGCCACCTGACAGCCCAGCCGAACACGCCGCCCGCTGAGACGGAAGGAGAGGCAGGGAACTGGAACGGCGTATTCGGTGCTGGCACCTCCACCCACAGGTCACCCCGGGCTTCCCCGTGGAGCGGATTCCACCCAGGAGGGCTACCTGCTCTGATGCTGCCCGCTCCTTACACCCCAAGCAAACCATCCCTGAGCCAGGGTGGCAGAAAGGAAGCCACTTCGGATCTACGAAAGTAGCAGCGCCCAATCCCGAGAGGCGGGAGAAGTGACGTCACTCCTGAGCGGTCATGAGTTTGTTTGGCATCTCTGCGCCTCTCGTGCCACAGGGCAGCCACACATACACATCAGCCAATGTTCTACTTCCTAAATGAAGGAAGGGTTTTAAAGGAAAAGCTTAAAAGCCGAAAACTTCAGGATGAGGTATTATAATCATGCCACACAGTACCACAGCCACTGCTGACCCAGATGAAAAAGCAACGCAACGCCCTGTGCAGGTCTCAGGACCAGACGGCAGGTAAAGACACTGCCCGCCAGGGGGAGCTCCGAAAGGCTCGTCCTCTCACAGGAACGTGGGGAAAATACCTCTTTCTTGCCCTGCTGCTTTTTGGCAAAAAAATGTAGCAGCTTGTAAGCTGAAGTGCTTGTAAACTTAAGGACAGGGTGCTCCCGGAAAGCAGAACGAGGTGCGAGGGAGCTGAAGCCATCTTCGTGTAAGAGCAAATGAGAGGCAGCCAGGCTCGAGTTTCCTGCTGTTTGTTCTTCCTTTCTGTGCAGTTCAGCCCTTCCCCACGGAGGTAGGGTGGGGTTCCAGGAAGAGACCCTTTCCTGTGTGGTAGTATGTGGGAAGAAAGGGGGGGACCCCATATTACCTGAACTTACAGATTCATTGGAAGTTGTAGGTGCCAATTCATTCTGACCTACATTTTCTGAATAACCCAGATGGGAGGGCCCCTAATAAGATAGTGTCCCTGTGACACAGTGACCCTGTGACAGGGCGGCTGATGCCAGGAGCAGAGCCCTCAGAGTCAGGGTGTGATCTCCTTTAGTGCATGATGATTCTGGGGTGCTCAGTGACTTACCCAAAGCCACACAGCAAGGTATAGCTAAAATTCATTACTGCTGATTCCTGCTTCCCTTCCCTACACTACCCTATGCTGAGTTTTGGGAAGTTTCATTCTGGATGCCGTGGAATGGGCCGGGGCTTTTCCCTAAAGGAAAACACTCCCAGTTCTCCGGCTGTCCCTGGGGTGCCCTCAGTGAGCCTCCACTACGGAGCAAGGGTCCCCGAGTGCTCCCCTGGCCCTGCAGGGGAGACTCCAGACATGCCTGGTGGGGCCAGGCTGCCTTGATCTTCAACCTGGGGCGGGCCTGCTTTCCCAGCGTGGTTCAGACCCCAGAGGTGCCAAGACCGCCAGATCTCTTTGGAGCCAAAACAAAGCATAGCCGCTCCAGCAGAAGGACAGACACTCACTGTCCACAAGCTGAAAGGAATTGTTCCTGAGTCCAGCCACAAAGGCTGGGACATTCTTCCTGGTCTCTGACACAGTAAGCCTGGCCACCTAGGTGACATCACACAGACAAAGGCAATGGCCTGCAGTGCAGACTTTCAGCCCTGGAAGCTCGGTGGGACCAAGCAACTCATTTTTCTGTCTAGCAATTTTTGTTTTGCTTATTGTTTTAATCTCTCCCCTCTTTGGGACCTAGGAAAGCCTCTAACTGGTTTGCTCCTCCAGGCAGATGGGCTCTAAACCCTCTACCTACGATGGCCACCCCACGTGTCCTATTTAGATCTCTTCAGCTACGCTGGTCGCGCCGTCATCGCCAGATGGAACTCGAGGCGGCCAGGGTGTGCATTTTGGCACCTACAGCTCAGCCAGGCCCCAGGGGATCTGGGGGCAGTACCCAGGGTGACTTGAGCTCTCCCTAGAATTGGCACTAACGAGGTAAGTAATTTCCACCACCAACTTCTCCAAACATTTTCAAAAGTGCTATGAAGATGAACAGCTTATTTGCAGCAGACTGGCCTTCAAGTTTCAGTGCACTGTTCCCTTCCTAACCGAGCTGTCCACCTTGCCCGGGGGCCTAGTAAGTGCACAGAGAAGGGTACACACACAACACACAGTACTTGTCGATTTTGAACATAATTTACATGGAATGAATAGGAAAGGAAATAGGTCAAAAGCCACAAGATGAACCCCATAATCTGATGCTTGGGCAAAGGCTAACTTCTTCATAGGAAGGGTCTAAAGTATTGAGATACAAAACTAACGTTCAGGCTGGCTGGGCAGACTGACGTGTGTCCGCCCACACCAGAGAGAAACGCTGGACAGTTAGGGAGGGCAGGGGCCCCAGGAGTGACCCAGCGTAACCTGCCCTTGTATTCATTTCCAGAGACCAGAATTTCAGAGTCCCAGTAATTTAACCACCCCCTGCTGCCACTTTGCACTAACCCCCAGAACCTCAGGGATGGGGGAGACCCATACTAGAGCCTGGTCACCCCACCTGCCTGCCCTCACAAAGGCACCCTTTTCACGTTTAACCCTCACTGTGAAAAGGAAGTTAGTATCGCTGGGTCCCAGGAATTCACACACTTGTTTCTTTAAAGGCAGGGCCAAATGGCAAGTGACACATCCCTCCTGGATAGGCCCAGGTGTACCCCAAAGAACAATCCAGCCACTCGCACCTAGAGAGTCACTTTTCTAGGTAGAAAAGCCAAGTCTCAAACCCAGAGCCTCAGCAGCCCCAAGGGCCTGGGGTGTCATTGATCCGGCCACCGTTCACAGATGAGAGCATGGACGCTCCCAGAGGCCCAGGCCTTGTCCACAGTCACACACCGAGGCTGGAGCTCAAGTCGCTTAATTCTCAGGGTCGAAATCTTTTAGCTACACAGGCCTGGCATCTAGTACTTGGGGTTGAGTAAAATTACATACTTCTAGGACCCTGCATGATTCTACTGAGAACCAGGGCTAAGGCTTTATGGATTTGGGAAAATGAGTTTCTATTGCAAGAGTCAATCAAGGAATCCCACGGTGCTTGGAGCCTCTGGCTCCCAAACGCAGCCGGGAAGTGCCCGATTCAGGTAAGGTGCTTTCCAAACCCCCGACGGCATTGGGCCTAGACCTCCAACGTGTAGATTCCTGATGAGCAACAGAAGTCTGGGGTCAGGGCTCACGTGAAGACACAAACTCCCAGACTCTCCTGTGTGGCCACCTTGCAACCTGGAGCAAAGCGTCTCAGAGGAATGTGCTGACTGGCCTGTTGAGTTGTTTTCTCCCGGGACGTAGGACCAAAGTGACTTTGGTCCTGACTTTTCTCGCTTTGAGTTGTGTAAGAACCAGATACAGCTTCCACATTAACAGCTGCAAACTGGGATTCCAAACATTTGGGAATCACTGGAAACGTTTTCCAGGTCCTCCACGGAATGATTCAAGTAATCCAGGGCGCACCCCGCAGGTCGCCCTCGGGGCAATCCGGGCTTTCCTCCGAGTCGCGGTGTACTTACGAGGGGCAGGAATGAGTCCATGGCACTGAAAATTCTCCCTGCGCCTCCCCAACGAGAAAAGGAAAGGACTCAAAGGTGGTGACGCTCGCAGGGGACTCGCTAGTAGCAGGAGTACAGCTGTGACTTCACGGCCCGCACGGAGTCGTCACACTGTGCGTCTGAGGCCGGCCCCTCGGCCAGCACGGCCTGGTCCAGGATGCCGCCGCAGGCGGGCACGGGCTGGCAGGACTCTCGCACAAAGTCCTCCTCCGCGGCCAGCAGCACCGCGTTCCAGGCGGTGACGTCCAGCTCGCCAGCCGTGCCCCCGTACTCCTTGGGGAGAATGCTTTTTGGGAGGTTTGTGTGGAGAGAGTTCAGGTCAGACCCATGGAGGAAAAACTGGAGGAAGGAAATGAAAACGCACACGGCCTTAGTTCAGTACCAGTAATGCAGTAGCCTCCTTCTTGGTACGTGTCAAGCAAGTACCTGGCCAATGAATAAAGGAGCGGCTGACGTCAAGGCTCCCCTTCCAGTTCCTCGAAAAGCCTGAGGATCCTTAATTCTCTTTTCCTTATTCCCTGTGCCCTACTGGCTGTCACTTCAAAATATACCCAGATTCCAAGCACCTTGCTGCCACCCTAACAGCACCGTGTCACCGCCACTGCTCCCCTGGACTCCCACAGCGGCCTCCTTCCTGGTCTCCCTGCTCGCGCCCTCGTCCGCCACAGCCCATGTCCTTCCTTCGGAAGTCCAATCACATCGCTCCGCCATGCAGGGCTCCAATGCTCCTGCCTCTCAGGCCCAATGCTGGAGTCCGAACGATGGCCCACAGGGCCTGTCACAAGCCGCCGGGTTACTGCTCTGCCTGCCCCCTGCCCCTCCTCTAGCAGGCCTGCAGCTCCCACCTCGCCTCAGGGCCGGCTGTTGCTGGTCTCCGCAGAGCGGTAAGGCTCACTCGGTCACCTCTTTCAAGTCTCTGCTCAAATGCCAGCTTCCCAATGACACCACCTCTAACCGCCTGTTGACGACTACGACCCCTTCCGCCTTCCCACACTCACTCTCCCCTCCGCTGCCTTCTCTGACTCCGCTGTGCTCACCAGGTTCTAATACTGGCTCACGTGCATCTGCTGTCTCCATCTCCCTTGAGCGTAAGCTTCCTGGGGGCGCAGGTTTCGGTCTATTGTGTTCATCCAGAGCATACTTGCACGTAGTTGGTGATCAATAGATCAATATTTTTGAATGAATGAGTGAATGAATGAACATATGAAGGACCAAAGGAACAAGATTGTGGGCCACAAACAGGGTCATTTCACAGATGTAAAAGACCCGATCCAGAGGCTGCTTTGGGAAAAGCAGGCTCCAAATAGGATCTTCAAAAACCGACACCGGCTCAAACCCCGGCACGGAAGCCACTGGGTCAGCGGTTCCCAAACCCGGCTGCAGCAGACACGCCTAGGAGATGTTCAAAGCACAGACTTTGGGTTTCGCCCCTGGTCTAATGGATTAAAGCCTTCAGGGAAAAGGCTGGGGGGCCTGCATTTTTACGTTCCCTCCCTTGCAATCTTAAGATTCTCTATCTTTCTGCTCTTCCTCTTTGAAAAGCAAATGATGAAATTCAAGACCCAGTCTTTGGAGTGATCACCATTGGCAGGCCCAGGGAAGGAGGAGGAAAACCACCCTCCCATTTCAGTCATGGTGCGGGAAAGGCCGAGAGAAGCGGCTCTTCTGGTTTTTCAGGTGTCACCCATCCTCTCTCAATAAAAATCAAGCTAAAAACTCACAAGTCTCATAAACCTTGAATTAGTGCCCAAACTTTACACAGCGAGAAAACAAGGTAGGTCCACGGAAAGGCTTAAATAGCATTTTGAAACCCAAGGAGCCGCAGTGAGACATTTCTGTACCTCTTCATAACTGCCCACCCAATGACCACCCTTTCCCATGTGAAAGGCAGTGTTGGTGGGTGACGCCCCGCCCAGGGTACAGCAAAGTCTGCACGATCACAGAGCCCTTCGGACGACGGCCCTGGCTCTGCTCTTGCTACTGTGAAATACCACATTCTCACTCCATCTCCCCTCACGGGAAGGACTGTTTATTGCTCTTTCCAGGTGAACAGTCCCAAGAAAAATAATAATAAACTAAAATAACTTCACTGACAATGTCACAAATAAGGGAGCAATAAAAAAAGGTAAAGTACTTAAATCAATAGGATCGCCACTTACTCTGTTTGCTATTTTCTCCTTCAGAAATGGTTTTATGATGGCAAAAATGCCTTTAAATATCCGAGGTTCATTCACCACGTGGACTGCTTTTATCCGAATGGGGAACCCGTCCTGTGGGGGAGGGAAAGGGGATGTCAGAACACACAGGGTATTTTGCAAAGTGTCTGTGACCACAGCCTGCCTCCCTCCCCCAGTGAAATCTTCATTTCAGCCCCAGTATCAGTCTGGCTCTCACACCCTCCTCAGAGAAACCCAAGTCCGTGCTAAGCAGGAAGGCAAGCCTCGGGGAAGGAGTCCCTCTTGGGACCCAGAGCTGGGGAAGGAGGGAGCCAGGCACAGTAGCAGAGAGCTGCTCCTCCCGTGGCAGAATGAACGGACTGAGCCCGAGTGGGTGGGTCTAGAGGCACCACACCCGCCGGCCCAGTGCTGCCCAGTGTGTGTCTCAGGAAGCTGCGCGGTGTGATGCAAAAAAGGGCTCCGTGGTAGTTGAGTAAGTGTGAGCAGTAGACTCAATATAGTCAAACAGGTTCAACAGCTTTAATGCACAAATGTTTGCAGTGAAATGCACAAGGAAGGAACTTGCTTTACCTTATTTCCCAGGCTGACTTACCCCGGAATTTGTCTCCCTTACGGGACTAGGAAACAGTGACCCAAACTCATTATACTGACCCTTGAATCTACATGGGATTTAGCAGGAAGCATCAAAGAGAAGCAGCTAAGGAAAGCCAGAGTACTGCCTCAAAGCCAGAGTTCAAATTTCTGATAACAACCACACGTGACCTTGAAGTTAAAATAATCAGCCCAGGGTGCAGCAGGGGCTCCAGCTCACTGGGAACTGTTCCTGCTCTGGTGCCCCACAGGGGACAGCGCCCCACGGGCTGGGTCAGAATGAACTGGGAGTTGAGCCTGCTGGAGACCTGGACCAGACTGCATCCTCTAGGTCTCGGTTTTCCCATCTACCAAAAAGGAGACATGAGCCTTGACTCATCTGTCTTGAAAGATTCCTCGAAGGACTGAATGGGTAGGATGACTACAAAAGTGTGCTGTGAACTGTTACATGCAGTGAAAATACGTGACGAACTTGATGGTTCTCCGTGACTTGTGTTCTGAGACACGGACCCTGAAGGGTGAACGCGTCTGGCCCAGCAGCCCGACAGGGCTCCACGTCCCCAGTCCCACAGGCGGCGGGACAGGCTCCACTGCCTTGGGCAGAAGCACAACTTCTCCGCTTCATTTGCTAGAATTTCTCCTCTGCCTTCTCAATTAAAAAAAAAAAGCAGAAAGCATTTCTCTGGCTTTTGGACTGTTGCCCGAAAGCTGATTTTGCCTGACTGCAGGTACCTCAGAAACGATGGGAGGACCCCATGGGATGCGTGGCAAACAGACTTTTACATCTCTCACGATGCTTCTGCATTCTTCGTGCTGCAGGAGTGGGAAGGAAGTGCGCACACCACACGGGGAACTGGACAGAGCCCCAGGAAGGCCAAACCACCACAGAGCAGGCGCGTAACACACGGGAGCCATACCTGAAGGATGCCGATCACCTTTTTGGCTATAAAAGGGCCAAAGTGAGATGCTTTTGATAAGCTCACTCCTTTGTAGTCTGCAAGGATCACAATTCCATTCACTTGGGTTTCTTCAGACTGAATGAGTTTTTCTAATGTCAAGTACACAGCCCGGATGTTTTCGGTAATTGGATAGTTGCTCGGTATCCACCTGTCTAAGAGATGATCGGTGTGTTACAGAAATAAATACAGTCAGACAGGCTAAAACTCATCTCCATGCTAAAGCTGATGTTTGGAAAGGAAAAGCAAGCTATGCTACTGGCATGGCTCTGCCTAGGTTGGGAAATCAGACACCTTCAGCAGCAGCTGACATTTCTTAACTGTGAGCACAGCAGCACATTCTGAAATGCAAAAGCAACTGAGTGTGGAAATCAAGTGTGAACCCTGAAGTCAGACGCTGAGTGAGTTACTTCCTTACTCTGAGCCTACCCCACCTCACAAGTAGAATGGGACAGTAGGACTCATCTTAAGGGACATCTGTGCCTCCTGCCACCAGATGTGTCTTCATAACCACACCCTGATTTTTCCTGGGGGACCACCTCTTCCTAGGCTGGCCATGCAGTTTGGACCCAGCTGAACTGACTCCTGGCTCTAGACGTGGGTCTGGCCACACCAGGTCTTACATCCGCCCAGCCAAACAGTGTGACCCAAGCTAGTTCAAACGAGCCAAGGGGACTCAATTCCGGGACCCCGGCCCTGTGGAAAGAGCAGATCACTCTTTGCTCTTGGAATGGTGAGGGTGGGAGCCTGAGACGCAGGGGCCCCACGGGACAACAGCTGGTCTGAGAAGGAAGCCCACGCCAAGGACAACGGAGAGGGAGGCGGCTTTCTAATACCGTAGTTTGAGCAAATTCCCTTCCCAGGCCGATGCTCCTTTTTCTCCCCACAGGGTTGAGGAGTCTTCCCTTCCTTTGGGAAAATGATGAAAAATGACAACTTTTGACTATTACCCACTATTCTCAAGAAAATCCCACCAAGACTCCTGTGACCCTTTGTCAGAAAGATAAAGCTCCACATGATCGCCAATCACTGCCAATGGGATGTGTAATATGCACAAAATTCCTACGAAGAAATCTTTGTCCAAAAGTCGTGCCAGCTTGCTGGTTAATGTTGCTGCCAATTAAAACTGCTTCTCCATCACTGGCTGTCATCCTTTTCAATCGCAGATGTCTCAGAAGAGCTTCTAAAAAGGCAAAGCCAATGCCCAGTTGAGAACAAAACCTTCTCTGTCTGCCGCCTCCTAAAAGGTTGGGTTGGTGGGTAGGGGTCTAGATCCACCCCAGATGTACAAGGAAAAAACTCATCTTACAAGCAAAGGGTTGAGCCACACAAGAGGTGAAATCAGTGTGGTAACAGCTGACTGTTGCATCATACTCTTGTCGGTTGAGTACAAAGAGGCTGCAGAAAACCCCCTGACTGGGTTTCAATGTTTCCTGGTGCCCTGAAATCTCCACTGCGTGTGGCTTATGTCAATTTAAAAATAAGCACCTCTCATTCTGGAAAGTGCCTGAAACAGCAGAGAAAGCAGTTGGTTGGTTAACACTGTGCCTGGGTCACAGGACAGGCTCAAGACAATGGTTTTGTCTCCAAAAAGGGTTCAGTAAGTGACAAACAGAAATGGCGACGTGGGTCTTAAAGGAAGAGGAGTCCTTCCTTTAAGAAGTCCCTTCAGAGGCGTCTGTGCCCATGAGCAGAGAGGACAGCCTGCCAGCAAGTCCGCACCTCCCTGGCTTGGTGGGAAGAACACTGTAATCTCACTTTCGAATTTGGTCTCAGCTCTGGCCTGGGGGGACAATGGTGCAGCTGGGGGTAGGGAGGAAAACACCCGAGTCTATCGTGCATTTGGTGTCACAGAAGACATCAGAGGGAAGACTGAGAAGGCTTGAGCTCTAGTGTCCCCTAGTTGTGCTGTCAGCTAAACACGTCTCTGCACATTTCTAAATGCTTCTGGGGAGGTGAGGGGCAGGGAGCTGCCACCAACTGAAACCTACTGTGCCAAAGAAACTCAAGGTGTCCTGATTATGATCACAAAGTGCTGAGATCAAAAAGCGAACCTGAAGTGAACCTTTCAAGGGCTGGACAAAGCAGAGGGAGGGAGGGAAAGCCAGGCGGAGGCACGGGGTAGATGACACCTTTCCGGGCACTGCCAACCCACACTGGTATCTGCACCTCCCCGGCTCACAAGGGAGGGCAGGGCCGGGGGCCAGGGGCTGGGCCGCCCTGCTTATGCCCAGTGACCAGGGCAGCTTTCTCAGCCCGCCAGAGTCTCAACCCTAGAAATCTGGAATTTGCATTGAAGGAACTTAGTGCGGTGCCCAGGCAAACCTGGGAGCTGAGGTGCCCGGTCTAGGCGCATGCACAGAGGCAGCAAAAGCCAGGCCACAGAGAGAAGAGTGGAGATGACACGCCAGGGGCAGCAGACATGTGTGGCCCAGAGACATGCAGACTCGAGACCTGCAGAGGCAGAGGCAGAGGCAGAGGCAGAGGCAGAGGCAGAGGCAGAGGCAGAGGCAGAGGCAGGGAGAGAGGCCGGCTCAGTGCCCAGGGGGACTGCACTGGGGTCTGGTTCCAGGGCCCAGGGCGAGCTGCGAATGGGAGATGCTCCTGTCTCCCCAGACCAACTCCGCCCTTTTTCCTTAAGCCAGGGTGAGTAGGGTTTTGTCATCTGCCACCAAAAAAGCCTTGCCGAAAACAGGGAGGGGACAAGAGGGAAAAGGAGAGGAGGTGCAGGACACAACGCCAGCTGAGGCTGTAGGCCCGCGCCCGCCAGGGCCCAGGGTTGATACCTGGGCGGATGCAGAGGATGTGACAGCCCCGGGGGTCAGTGTGGGGCAGCACGGTGAGGAATCCGGAAGCCAGCACATCTTTTAAGGCCGAGGGCTTCAGGTTATTGAAGACTTCGGGCCAGCTCCCCCTGCAGCTGTGGTAGTTGATCAGGAGCTGCAGGGCCCGGTCATAATCGAACTTGCGGGCTCGGAGGAAGCGCAGCAGGAAGGCGTCGTCCAGGGAGGTGCTCAGGTTCGGGCACTCCTTCCGCACCATGTCCCGGAGGGCCTGGACATCTCGAAGCCTCCATTCTGGCTTCTCCTGCAGCTCCTCCCTGGCCTTGGTGACCAGCTCTTCCGTCAGCGAGCACACGTAGCCGGGAAGCTCGGGGGCGGGCTGAAGCTCATTTTCAGAAAGTGAAGCCGCAGAAGGGCTGGTTCTCAGAGAGTCACTTTCTTCTGACATTAGCGACCAGGATCCCTGTCAAAACAGAAGCCCCACAGGAAGTTAATAAAGCGCAGCACTGGTCATTGCAAATCCCAGGGCCCCCAGTGCAAGGCGACAGGAACATTTTTGGTAAGCCCAGGAACCTCAGAGCAGTGGCTCCCAACTCGGGGGAGGGGTGACCTGGATCTGAATCACACTCCCAGGTCCGAGACCCCAGACCAAATGAAGTTAGAATCTCCCCCGCGGCGCCCAGGCACCAGCAGCAGGGCGCACACGGCTCCTCATCAAACACCGTGGCCTTGCGCACGATGTGCGGATGGGTGTTTGACCTTGCTCATAGTTAAAGAAACGTGAATGCAGATAACGATGTGCCTGCTGTTGGGAGAATAAACTAGACAGCCTCGTTAGATGGCAGTTTGTCACTACCTACCAAAACTTAAAACCACACACCCTCTGCCTCAGCATTCCATTTCCAGAACATACACTTATACGTGTGGACAAAGTATACACGGAAGAATAATCATCACGAGAATTGATTATAACGCCAAAAGACTGAAAACACTTTAACTCCATTCCAGTTGGAGACTGGTTAAATCGTAGCGCCACAGGCATGGAATAGTATTTAGCCATGAAATGGAATTAGACAGAACTTTGTAAATTGACATGCTATAGGGAAAAAAGCAGGATGCAGAGCAGTGTACATAAAATAATCATGTTTACATTTTAAAAACATATACATTTATACACTTGCAAATGCACCTAAAATTTCTGAAAGGAGAGATAGGAACTGTTGCCAAAAGTTCCCAGGGAGCCCTGGCTGGTGTAGCTCAGTGGACTGAGCGCTAGCCTTCGAACCAAAGGATCGCAGTTTGATTCCCAGTCAGGGCACATGCCTGGGTTGCAGGCCAGTCCCCAGCAGGGGATGCATGAGAGGCAACCATACATTGGTATTTCTCTCCCTCTCTCCTTCCCTTCCCCTCTAAAGATAAATAAATTAAATTTTAAAAAAGTTCCCAGGGAGCAGAACTGAAGAACTGGGTATTTAAGGTGGGAGAGACGTTTTACTGTTTTTTATTTTGTTTTGTTTTTTACCATACGCAATGTGACTTATCATGGTGGCAGTGACACTGAGCTCACCAGGTCCCCTGCTGGTGTGAAGCACATCTGACGGAGGGCCCCAGCTCTGCCCTCTGGATCCACCATGCACTGGATGCCACTTTGCACAGACTACCCCCAGCCGGTGGCTGACATACTGACTCCTCCAACAGGCAGCTCTGCCTCGGGGGCTCCCCGTCAGCCTGGCCAGGCAGCCAAACCCTTCATGGACCCGCACAGCAGCCTGACACTTCCTGCCCAAACCACCTTCCCAGGGGCCCGCCCCTCTCCCTTTATGCTCCATGGGTGTTGCCACCGATAGATTTCTTGCATCTGTAATCTCATCCTAACATCTGCTTCTCAGAAGACTGAGCCAGCACACTTACTGAATGGAAAACAAACACGAAACAGCTGCCTTCCACAGTCCAGTAACAAACCAGAGGCAGGGCTGTCCTGTTCCATAGCCCAAGCTCCTGCCCATGGGCTGCCACTGAACCCCCACTCAGAGCTCAGCAAGGAAGGCAGGAATCACCTCAAGGGTCTCTGCACAGGGTCAGTCTCCCCCCAAGTCTACGGCAGCCGTTGTGACCAGGTCACTTCCCCTAAGCCTTAGGTCTGCCCACCCCACTCCTTACATTCTAACCTCTAGTCCACAGGAGGCAAACACAAGGCCTGCAGGCGGAATCCAGCCCTCCACCTGGTTTTATCCAGCCTGGCACCTTGTTTCTACCCAGTGGCAGCGCTGAGCTCTTGCTTAACTGTGAAGTAGTTACATTTACACAGTCCTAAAATTACATTCGGCCCTTTGAAGGCAATCGCGAGACTGATGGGGCCCCCAGTGAAAACGGGTTTGAAACCCCTCCTCTAGCCCTACCCAGTTTCTTTCACTTCCTCAAAGGTGTTTTCCTGTCTTGTACACCTCCTATTTCCTCCCACATGCTCTTCCTCCAATACATCACCTGATTCACCCTTATGTCCTAATTAGATGCCACTTCATTCACTCAACAAATATTGAGCATTTACTATGTACCAGGCCCACTTCCAGGCACTGGGGAGACAGCAGTGAATAAAAAGTCCCTCCTTCATTGAATTTGGGTACCGGTGGCAGAAGGAAGGACTATATGCAAAATAAACTATATAGTCAACTACCAGATCGGTACTATGGAGAGAGATAAAGCAGGGAAGGGGTCTGAATGTGTTGGGGACAAGAGTTGCAACTGTAACTGGGCGGTCAGAGATGGCCTCGCCCAAGTGACAATGGAACAAGCCACGCTGGTATCTGGGGAGCAAGTGCAAAGCCTGAGGCAGGAACATGCCTGGCTTTTTGAGGAACAGTGAGGAGGCCAGTGTGACTAGAGCCAAGTGAGTAAGGTGGAGAGTGTTGGCAGATGCATTTAGAGAGGCACCCGTTGATACAGAGCTTTGTATGCCAATGAGAAATCTGACTTTCAATTTGGTGGGAGCCATGGGGGGATTCTGGGTAGAGTGATGTGACCATTTATATTTTAAAAGGGTTACTCCACTGTCTTGTGAGTGGACTTTGAGAGGATGAGTATAGAAGTGTAGAAGCCATTTAGAAGCTTCTACATGATCCAGATGGAGGTGACGGTGCTTACAGCAGGAGGCCTTCCCAACTCCAGGCTGGGTGAGGGTCCTTCCCCACGGGAGCCCTTTGACACAGTGCTTCTCCCATTTGGCTGTATTGTAGGCAATTTGTGGGCAACATTCCCATCTGCCTTGCTCATCACCTTAAACCCAGCACCTAGCAGGGTGCCAAGCACATAGTCTGAGCTCTGTAAATGTTTGTTGAATGAGTTTAATCTGCTTGGCAAAGGAATGCTGGGCAAGGAATGGAACAAAGATTCAAAAGATCCACCCTGGGCTCTGTTTCCACGGGAGTTACCAATGATGCCTGTAATTCCAATTCAGTGTTCACCAAGGAGAAAGACCGTAACGCCCATGTTTTAGCCTCCAAGTCCTTCTCCAGTCTCTGCCCTACTCCCCCCCTCACCCAAAGCACACTAAATGCCAGTCAAAACAAATTAATGACCCACCATTCTTGGGATACCTCATGCATTATGATACCTCTGCCTGGAACTCCCTCTCCTTGTTTGTTCCAACCAGACAACTCGTCACCTTCCATACCCAGCTCCACCATCACCTCCTCTTTGAAGCCTTCCCTGATTCCCCAGGGTGATTCCCTCCAGTTTTCCACAGCACCTATCTCTTTCAAAAACGGCAGTCCAATATTATTGGTATTTGCATGAAAACTCTTCAGAGTCAGCTGCACCATCCATTCACTACCTAATAATTACTGATCACCTACCACATGCATCAGGCACCACGCTCATAGACACTGGGCATAAACAGCGAACAATATAATTCTTTGCCTTAGGAAGCTTAACTCACAGTGGAATAATTAAGAGCTAACAGGCACTTGATCGTTTTATTATGCATCGAGCATGATGATAAGCTTCTTACATCTGTCTCTCATTTCATCTTCACATATTTGGTGACAGCTCTATTACTGTTCCCCTGTACAAACGAGGACACTGCCCACTAGAATGTAGATTCCATGGAGGCAGACAATGTGCCTGGCACGTTCACTGCTACCCCCAGCGCCTGGCACACCACGGTACTCAGCAACTACTAGCGGATGATGTGAGATTAAGCGACGTGCCCAGAGGTACAAGGCCAGTAAGGCAAAGAAGGATGTGTCTGGCCCCACACTGGCCCCTATGCTCCAGCTGGGGCTCCCCGGTTATCTCCAGGGTCTCGGCAGCGTCAAGCACAGAGCAGCGCTCAGTCACAGCCTGTGAATGAACTGACGGGTGACATAGGGAGGGGTGCAAACGCCATGCCTTAGGGTGGAGCCGTGCATCTTCCTCACCTGGAGTCCATCATTCTGTGAGCATCACCTTCCTCCCCACGCCACCCAAACAAGGGGAGGACAGGATGCCATCGCTCCTGGAGCCCCAGAGACTCTACTCCCGTCTGCAGTCTTTCGAGGCCCCCCACTTCCGGTTGTCACCCCTTCCCCAGGTGCCCCCATTTCCTGGGGTCTCTCTCCTCGGGGCGCCCACTTCCGGTTATCCCTCCCTCTCAGGCGTCCTCTCCCCGGCCCAGGTCACACGGACAGACTCGGGGCACTCACCGGCCCGGCAACGGGGCGGAGCGCGGGTCAACGGCGGCTGGAGCCTCGTCCGGCAGCGCACGCAAAACCGACCCGCACTCCCAGCCCGGCCGGCCGGCTCTCGCGCCGGAAGTGACGTACGCAGGGCGTGCATAGACGGGAGGGGGGGGCCTCTCTGACTGCGCATGTATAATATCTTGCTGCGGAGTCGGCCTTTTGTCGCCCTCTGGCGGCCGAAACCCCGCGCAGTGGGACGGGAGCCTGGGAAGGGGTTGGCTGGGAGGAACAGAGGGTGCCCGCAGGTTTAGATGATGTAGCTGGGAAAACTGAGGCCCGGAGAAGGAAGGAAAAAAGATGCCGTTTTCCGAGAACGCAACTACCACGCGCCTGTTTTACTTTTTTTTTTTTTTTTTGTCTCATTATATCCTCATATTCACGGCAACTTGCGTGAAAGGGAATCAGGCGATCAATGAAATATAGGGCTTTAACCCTAGATTTCAGGGTTAGCATTCCAGGATTCTTCTCCGCTTTGGGGTTCGTGAAGTCCCCTTCCAGAAAGCGGTGGCTTGGAAAAAGGCTTTACTAGCCCCCAATCCCAGTCCATTACAATCCCCAGACACGTATGTTTCCTGGAAATACGACTTTGAAAGAAATCTAGGTCCATCTTTCAGTCAGTGAAAAAACGCTAAACCATTTCTAGAGAGAGAAATTATGTCCCGGAAGACTCAGAGCCCAAAGGAGTACCCAAGAGATGACATTCTTCCATACTCCAGGGACAAGAGGTCCCAGGGAGATGGGAACTGACCCAAGAGGACCCAAGAACACGATAGTAGTTTCTGTGAGATGCTAGGTTGCGTGAAAATCAGTAATTACAGAATCGTTCAATTTTATCTCCTGAATGGGAGAAAGGAACTACAGGTGTAATATAGAAGAGGTTAATTTAAAACTTCACAATGCTGTATTTGCATTGGAAATATCAGTATGAATTCAAGAGATGGTTTATTTTTAAAAGAAATAAATATGCACGTATACACACATACACACGTGTATATCACCTGCGTTGTGATTACAATACATGTATTATTGACATGTGTATACATAGCAATTGATGTGTATGTATATACATGTGTGTCACATGTATTGTGATTACAACACATGTATTATTGATATGTATATCAATATAGCATATATAAAATACCTAGTTCTATCCACTAGAAAGGCCCAGAAACAATGACTACTCAGATTTTAGTCTTGGAATGCCATTTTCTATTTTTAAAAAATAAAGGGACCTTTTAGAGAAATTGTTGGATATAGATCAGTAGCAGGAAATATATAGGATGAGCTAGAATATCTTGTCATACCTGGTAACAAAGAAGCTATCAAAGGCACCAGGGCTACATCAAAAGAATTTAGAAACCAACCTGAAAATGAGATGATTTTAGCTGCAACGAAGATAATTACAATGGACTGAAATGCATCAAATATGTTTCAATCCCTGAGTTCATAAAAGCAGCAAAAAGACTTCATATTCAGCAAAAATGCTAATTGATCACCTTCTGAGGATGGCATGGACACAAATTATATTGTTGAATAGCCAGGTAAATTAAAGGAAAGAATTAAATATTTATTCCACCTTTTATATATAAATCGCACTACTGGGTAAACGAATAATAGATTAAGAAAAGCAACTTCTTATAAAATTGTTACAGCTAATAAATGAAAACAAAATGGTACAATGTTGCCATTTTGCAATCTGCAATAAATTCCTGTCTCTAGCCCAAAAAAAAGAAAGAAAAAAAGGAGCAAAACTCCAACCATGTACATAATTTTTGATAAAAGAACCAGAGCTACCTGTTAACATGCCAAAGGGATGAAACCTAAGTCTGATCCAGCTGCTAATTTGCAAGAAATGAAGAGGTCAAAGGGGCAAGTTGAACTGTATGATGAGGATACAATTGACAAAATCCAGACTTGGAGAAAGGCAAGCAGTCAGAGTTCTTCAATGAACCAACTTCAAGGAAAAGGAAGAGCTGGAGAAACCCACGCATTAAGAGAGGCTTAAAAGACATATTAAGTTTTTTTTAAATGGGCAAAACTAAGCTATAATGTCTAGGGACACACAGTCAGATGATTCAACCATAAAGAAACGCAAGGAAATAATTACTATAAAAGTCAGGGTAGTGGTTGTTTTGGGGGGAAGGGCTGTGGTTGGAATAAGGTTCATGGAGGGACTCCTGGGGGGCTTGCAAAATTCTATTTCTTGACCTGGGTGATGCTTAGAAGGGTGTTTGTCTGGAAATGATTCACTGAGCTACAGATTTAATTCGTATGTTTGTTTTACAATATAAGTATTTAAAAAATGAAAACAAATACTTCACTGTGTGTGTGTCTACACATATATGCATATGGATATATAGCTTCTGGAAGAACCAAGTACATAGTAGGTGCACACCAAATATGAGTGACCTTCCCTGTGAATCCTGTGTGATTTCCGACCCGTTACTAGCAGGACAAACTTGTGTGACTAATTAAAAGCAGTTGATTCTTATTAAGTGGTTTATTATGTGCCAGGCACTGGTCCCAGTGCACCTAATCCAAATGAATCTTCACAACCTTATTATTTTTAGTCCCATTTTCCAGAGAAGAACACTGAGGCTCCAAGAGGTCATCTGTGGCCCCGCAGAAAGTGCTAGAGCAGTCAGGTTTGAACCCAGGCAGTCTGGCTTCCTGATCCACACTCTCCTCATACATATGTATGTTTACTTTAATGCATGTGTGTTTGAGAGAAAAAACCACTGATCTGTTGTTCCAGTTATTTACGCATTCATTGGTTCATTCTTGTGTGTGCCCTGACAGGGGGTCGAACCTGCAACCCAAACAGGGACTTTTTTTTCTGTTTGCACAAATAATAACTCCCCCGATTGAGTGCCTGCTGGTGTGCGTGCCACCCCTCGGCACGCCGTACCCGAGTCCCACACGGCCTGGAAGGTGGAGGTCGGTCCTTGTCTGTCTGTATGTGACAGACGGGAAACTAGAACTCGGGGAGCTGAAGAACGTGCCCAAGGTTACAAAGTAAGTACGTGGCGGAGTGGGGGGCCGGAGGGTTGAGTTACAGATGGAGAAGACGTCTCCTCTTTGGCCCTTGGGATTGTAAAGAACAAGATGTTCTGTACTCTTAAACGGATGCTTACCTGATGGATCCGACCCAGTCCGAGGTCGCACGTGGCCCAGTCGGTGGTCCGGAGTCTGCCTTGGCTTGAGAAGTGCCCAGACGAGGCCTGGGAGAAGCTGAAAGCTCGGCAAGGGCCAGGCGTGCCTGACCCCCGTGGGAAGGGCGTGTGAAGCCTGGTGTGCCGCAAGGAGCCAGAGGCCTCCGTGTGCCAGGCTTTTGTTCGCAAGCCTTAAAATCAAGACCTACCATAGGGCTGTGCACCTTTCCGAGGGTGAGATACCGTTTCCCTGGGGCTGGCAGCTGGATTTCCCAGAAGAGGTGGGAGGCCGGGTGTGTTTTTCTGGTCACACATTGATTTTCTAACCTGAGTCAGCATGGCCGCTTGGAGGTACAGTCCATGCTCTCTGTTCTCGGGGGCTCTGCGTCCCGGCTGGGCTGAAGCATTTCCAGATCAGGGCCGGGAACGGTAGGGGTCGGGGAAAGGGGGAGACGCCACACCCCCTGGCCCACAAGTACCAGCCCAAGAGCCCACTCAGCCCACCCTCCATTGTGCTGTTAATGCCCAGCAGGACCAACCTCTTAGCAAATGCTGGGCACCTGGCCGGGCACATACATGGGCCCAGCTGACCTCACAGACAGGCTACCGAGTAGGGTTTCTCACGTGAGAGATGAGGAAACTGAGACCCGAGAGGCAAAAATCACTTGTGAACAGCCCCACGCGTGGCGTGTCAGGCCAGTGATTGTGGATTCCCAGGCCGTCAGACTCAGCCGACGCTCTGTAGATTCCAGGTGTCATGGCAACCTGGCTGGGTGCTCCGGTCACCTCCATGAAGGTAAGAGCAAACTGAGGCCCCGGGGAGGCGGATGTGACTTGCACAACGTTGCTCAGAGGTTCTGCTGTGACAACCAGTGATTACTTTTCAAAAGCACCATGAAAAGCCACAACTAAAATTTGCCCAAGGCCCTGACTGGGTAGCTCAGTTGATTAGAGCATCGTTCTGATACACCAAGGTTGCAGGTTCAATCCCTGGTCGGGGCACATACAAAAGTCAACCAATGAGTGTATAAGTAAGTGGAACAACAAGTCAGGGTTTCTCTCTCTCTCTTCCTTCCTCCCTCCACTTCCTCTTTCGCTAAAATCAATAAAAAGAATTTTTTTTGCCCCAACCCCTTTTCGTGTTATTACTTCTACATTCACCCACAGCTCTCCTGTGATGGGAAGAAGGGGACAAGGGATCCTTTGGTAGCCTTCTTCTTGGAAGGGCAGAGTGGAGGTAATGGGGGATCCCCTGCGAGTGGGGTGACCATTTGGAGAGTTTAACACACGCCCCCGAAGTGAGGGCCCGGTGGTGTGACATGGGCCGGGATATGCAGGGGCTGGGAGAGAGTGGTGCTTGGCTGCATTGGAGAAGGAGCCAGACAGCGGGTGTGCTGAGGGGGCCCACATCCCAGGCGCTCCAGGGCAAGGCTGCGTGAGCATCTCCCACGGACCAGTGTGGGCACAAAGCAGCTACAAGGAGTCGACTTGGGCCCTGTCCCATAGGGTTTCCTAGAGTGGCAGAAGGGTGGCAGCAGCAGGAAGCTAGAGTTGGATGTCAGATTCCCAAAGGCTGAAGAAGAAATTGCAAGGGGTGGCCAGGAGGAGGGGCGCATCCATCAAGGTCAAGGGTGAGAAGGGCCTGAAGCAAGGGCCATCTCCATGAGTCCTTAACAGCGTCCCAACAGAAAGGGGCAGCTTTAGACCTGTGCTGAGCCCAGGGCCCCGGAGGCCGGCGAGGATGGTGCAGGCCAAGTGATGCCCTTCCTCTCCTCTCACCCTCTCTGCCCAGGCCCCTGCCGACCCACCGAGACTCAGAAAGGCTAGGAACCATCAATGGGCTCTGCAGGTTAAAAAAACAACAACAAAAACCAACCTAGCGCTCTAGAATGGCTGAAGTTAAAGACACCCTGCAATGGGCATTCTCAGACGTTGGCGGGAAAGCCAGGTGGTACAACTACTTTGAAAAACAGTTGGCAGCACTTTTGTAAAAAGTTAAACATATCCTGACCGGTGTGGCTCAGCTGATTGGGTGTCATCTCACAAAGCAGAAAGTTGCCAGTTCAATTCCCGGTCAGGGCACCTGCCTGGGCTGCAGGTTCCGTCCTGTCCGTCCTGGTCGGGGACCTTACTAGAGGCAAACGATTGATGTTTCTCCTCGTCTCCTTCTCCCTCCCTTCCCCTCTCTCTAAAAATAAATAAATAAAGTCTTTTTAAAACGTTAAACGTAAACTTTTATGGCTCGGCGATCACACTCCCAGGTAGCTGCCTGAGAGTAATGAGAGCGCTGTCCCCTGAGAGACACGTGTGCGTATTCTCCGCAGCCCTTTTTATAAAAGCCAGAGATTGGGCGCCAGTGTCCACCCACAGGACACCGGGCCAAGCAAACTGGGATGTACACAGCGGTGGACAAAAGTAGGGTTACAGTTGTGAGTACGCAAAACGGAACCTATTCTTGTGTTACCGTTGACTAACTGTGGTATTATTGATTCGTATTACCACTGGAAACCTGCGTTTGCCCACCCCTGTCTGTCTCTTAGCGACAAACGGGAACAAACTATTGATACACAGGTAAATTTCAAAATAATGATGCTCAGTGAAAGAAAGAGTATGAATTGCATATTTCCATTTCTATAAAATTCCAGAAAATCTAAAGTAACCTGCAGTGAAAGAAACTAAGCTGTAGAGATTGCCGCTGCCTTTCCTGGGGACAGGAGGGGGTGACGGAGAGGTGAGGGGGAGGAGGGACACCAGGAGGGTTTTGGGGTGAAAGAAACATCCCTCATCTTGATTGTAGCGATGGGCTCCTGGGTACGTACATATGTCAAAAGTCCTCAAATTACACGATTTATGTAGTAGTTTATTGTGCGTCGATTATATCTCAATAATGCCATTAAAAAAAAAACTCTAGCACAGTTAGGATTTGAACCCATGTATGTGTCTGATGTCAAACCACTCAGCAGCTGGCGAGTTATTAAAAGGCCTCCTTTCATGGCTGGGGATATAAAGTCAGTCTACAGGACACCGCCTCCGGGGAGCCTTCCTGGCCTCCCCCCACAACCCCCGCTTGCCCACTTTCAGGATTATTTTTTAAAGATTTTATTTATTTTTAGAGAGAGGGGAGGGAGAAAGAGATGGAGAGAAACACCATTGTGTGGTTGCTTCTCACATGCCCCCCACTGGGAACTGGCCTGCAACCCAGGCATGTGCCCTGACTGGGAATCGAACCTGTGACCATTTAGTTCACAGGCTAGCACTCAATCTACTGAGATACACCAGCCAGGACATACTTTCAGGATTTGTCAGTGGCTCCTCTCTCCACTTGGGGACCTGCCCTTGTGCCCTCCCCGACACACACCGTCCTTAGAATCTGACACACCAGCTTTCTGACCTCGGATGGTCCCATTGCCTCTCTGGGCTTCAGATTCCTCATCTGAATAGTAATGGCAGCAACCTCGGATTGCTTAAGGATCAAATAAGAGACAGTTCATGTTAAACAATTAGCACAGGGCCGGGTATGTAATAAAGCACTCAATAAATGTTAACTATTACTGATCTTCACCTGGGCAGTGGCTGCTGACTGTTTAAGTTTCTCAGCCTTTGAGTCAGGTACTTACCGCCTCAGCCATATTTACTGACATGGAAAGATGCCCACAGCATACTGTTGGGGTGGGAGGAGGGGAAGCAGGCTACAAAACAGTATACGCCTCACAAAGTCATTTGAAAGATTAAAGGAGAAAAGTGGACATGTGTGTCTCAGCAGGGTGCTGCACACAGGAAGCGCTCAGAAAAAGCCAGCCGTGATTATTATTAATTTGAGGGCATTCTGTAGCCCTCCCAGTGCAACTTTCAAATATTACCATGTGCGTTCTCGGGAAAACGTGGTAATGTCTGTGGCTGTGCTTCGACAGTGAGTCAGAGAGGTAGACCTGTGTGGTCTCTTCTGACGAACTTCAGGGGTTAGTGGGCAGGGCTGGACTTGGACTTGGCACGCATTGGTGTCACGTGAATCTCGGTACTTTCTTTTGCGGTCCTAAAGCAAAAGAAACGCAAAGCCTTGTCCTTTAGGATTGAGACTCCAAGCTTGAATAGAGTACGTATTCTTTGCAGTGACTGAGGTGCCGTGACAAAATATAGACACATGAGGGCGCTCCAATCCACCGACAATAGAGAAAATCTCACGAGGGTGATAATAGGAATGTTGCTGTTAATTTAACAATGGCTTCCATTTATTGTTTTTTACTAAGAGCTCCTAAAATGTGCTAAGAGACTCACAATCTTTATTTCCTTTTATGCTTCCAAATACTCCGTCAGTGAAGTGCTATTATAAAGACTTTAATCGATAGGTATATTGCTCTTTAGAATTTTTAAAATATAATTTGTAAGGACTCACAATTCACAAATCTTGTAAAATGTAAAACTGTTAAATGTACAGCCTGGCAAATTGTTACAAGTGTATACGCACAGGTAACCCCACCTGGATCCAGATACATACTTTTAAAAAATTTTTTTTAAAGATTTTATTTATTTATCTTTAGAGGCAAAGGGAAGGAGAGAGGGGAGAGAAATATCAATGTGTGGTTGCCTCTTGTGTGCCCCCTGCTGGGAACTGGCCTGCAACCCAGGCATGTGCCCTGACTGGGAATCGAACCACGATCATGTGGTTTGCAAGCCCGCGCTCAATCCACTGAGCTACACCAGCCAGGGCCTTTTAAAATTTTTTTAATATTCAATTTATTGGGGTAACATTGGTTAATAACATGATTTAATTTCAGGTGTGCAGCTTTGTAATACAATGTCACATTCTCACCACCTGGGCTCTAGTCGCCCTCCGTCACCTTGCATTTGACTTCCTCTACCATCTTGGTCCTCCCCTCCCTGCCCTGCGCACCCCTCTGGCGGTCGCCATTCTGTTGTCTGTAGCCACGAATTTGTGTTTTTGAACATAAACAACTTTTTAAACACCCTTTCCACTCACCCCACCCTGACCCAAGGCAACCATTGTCCTGACTTCTATCACCATGTATTCATTGTGCTTGTTTTTGAACATCGTACAAATGTCATTACACACACATACTATTTAGGATTACCAGGCTTAGCACATAAAAAATCCAGGAGTCAGTTAAATTTCTCATGGAATGTGCTTATACTTTAAAAACTCATTGTTTATTTAAAATTCATTATTTTTGCTATATTTATAAAGTGTAGAAATTCATTCTATATTTTTTATCTGGCTACCCCAGCAGTCTCTTGTACCAGGCTCCGTCTGATATAATTCTGAGGTTCACCCACGTAGTTGCTGTCGGTAACTTGCTCTTTTTCGTTGCTGCATTGTATTCTATTTCATGAATGCACCTCAATATACCTACTCTTTTACTGTTGGTGGGGGTGGGCAGCCCCCTTTTGCAGAGGAGAAAACTTACGCTCGGGGAGGCGAAGAGACCGGCCCAAGGGATCACCACCGGTACTGGCAGAACAGCCGTTCAAGGCCACGTCCGCCTGACTCCGAACCCTCCTCGGTTTCTCGGTGCCTGTTTTTCCACCTTGAGCTCTGCCTGTGGAGTCCAGATGTCAGAGGTTCAGGTCGCAGCTCGGTGGCCCTGGGCAAGTTACCTGCTGTCCACACAGGCTTGCCTTAGGGAACCTGCCTGGAACAGCTGGGGCAGAACACTGACTGCCTCCCAAGGGGGCGCTAGTGAAGATCTAAAGCTCCCGAAGGAGTCAGCTGTTCAGCCCCTAAATCGGTAAGCAAGCTTGGAGACACAAAAAGAAGCCTAGAATGTCCTGTCGAGTATATTTGTCAGGTTCTGAAACCGCGAGCAGGCGCAGCGCACCCGAACGGGGGTGTGTCCGAGAGGGATTCGCCGGGCGCACTGGGCGAGCCCTGGTTCTGGGTCCAGGCCGTTCTGAGTGCTCTGCAGGTCGGCACCCCGCTCGGTGCTCCTCATGGCCGCTGTGGCAGGGGCCTCCAATGGTACACTTTGCAGGTTGGAGGTGCTGAGGCAGAGGGGCACAGACGCTCTTAATGTCGCAGGCTGGTACAGGGACCCGGGATACGGTGTTCCTGACCACTTAGCTCCACTGCCATTACTCAGGGGAATAAAATTTCTGTGGTTGGAACTGTTTTTGTACTTCTCTGTATTAAACAGGTGGGTTTTTGACTTTTTTAAAGACTGAACACTTGTGGGGACAAACCACTCCCAGTCTTTCTTGTGGTGGTGAGGTCATGGTCCTTGGAGGTGGGGACCCAGGTCCAGCTCAGCTGTCCCACCGTCCCAGGGCACATGTGGTTCCGGGCCAGGGTCCAGTCACCACCTTCCTCCCTGCAGGGCCCCTGGCACAGAGTGGTCCCCCAGCGAATGTCCCCTGGCTACAGGAGGCATGAATCACGGTGCCCTCTGCCCCCTGCCTTCCCCTGGCACCCTGAGGATTAATGAATGAACCAAGTCACTATAAAGTGCTAATAATGGCTTACAGGTTTTTAGAAACCCCAGCAGCTATAGACAAGACCAAGGCGACCAGATGGATGGCTAAGGGTAGCCCATCAGCCTGGTGTGGGGGATGGGGCAGACCCCAGAAATCAAGGCCCAGGCTAGTAGAAAGGGCCTTCGGCCTCACTTCAGGAAGGGGCTGCTGGGAGTTTTCTGCCTGTGACCCCACTTGTGACCCCAGCTCCTATCAACTTGGCCTCAGAAAGGCTGGGCCCATGGAGCCATAAATCCCCGCTATCATTAGTCCCTATCGCTGAGACCAGGCTGATTGCCGGGGCTCTACAGTTATTGCTATCACTTACCAGTTCCATGACGACTTTTTATCACCTTTTTCTCACAGCAGCCTTGCAAACAGGGCTGGCTTTGCGCTCTTTCGATTTGGAGTTGGGGGAGTCCAGGCCCCAGAGGGTTTCAGGGGATTATTTTTTCACTTCTCCCAAACCTCCAGAGGGTAAGGGTTTGACTCACAGACTCTTTGTGGTCCAGGCTGGGGTTTTGTGTGACCCCAGAGGCTGTGGGAGAATCAGGAGATAGAAACTGGGAACTGCTCAGCTACTTCTGAGCTGTGTGACCTAGGGCAAGTCACTCAACCTCTCTGTGCCTCAGTTTCTTCATCAGTCAAATGAGGAAGTAATAATAGTACCCACCTCATAAATTAGTATATATAGGGTTCACTACCTGTAAGGTTCTCTATAATTTTGAATCAGGGCCTGGATTCTAAACTCAGACCCCGGAATGCTGGATGGCTTGGGCAAGTCTCTTGCCCTCTCTGAACCTCGGAATTCTCATCTGTACAATGGGCGTAATCGTGTCTGCTTCACACCCGACTCTCTTATGCCCAGTCCCATCAGCCTGGCCTTCTTCAGGTCCTCACACCTCCAGCTCTGCTTGGTGCTAAGCCTGACTGTCCCAACGCCAGCTTTGCCTGGCTAACGCTCCATTATTGTCCCAGGGGTCCTTCCCTCCCTCCTTCCCTTCTTTTCTTCACTTAGTCAATAAATATTTATTGAGCACCTACTATGTGCAAGGACTGTGCTAGCTGGTAGACAAGACAGGCAAAGTCCCTGTCCTCATGAAGGGGAGGTAGACCATAAACTAAAACAAGAAGAAAAACAAAACAAAAAACCCTAGGCAATTACTAACTGTCTTAAGTGCTCCCTAGGGGAAAATGAAAGCATCACAGAAGAAACAAATGGGGAAGGTTGCTTCTGAGACAGTCCTCTCCCGGGGGACACTTTCGTTTAAGTGAATGACTTATTTGGATTTGCACCTGGCTCTGTGACTCGGGAGCCTCGCCGGCTTCTCATGCAGAGTAAGTGAGCGAATACTCACCAAGCCATTAGAAAAGCACCTGGCACCCAATGTGCATTCAACATATGTTAGTTAAGTATCATTTCTAAAAATTATGTGGCCAGGCGGATCCTCTGACCTGCCAGGGAGACCAGCCATCTCTGTTTGGCCAAGACTGGGGATTTTCAGGAATTTCACTGCCAAAACTGGACAAGTCCTGGGCAGAGTAGGGTGAGGTGGTCACTGCAGGCCCTCCTGACTGTTCTGCTTCACTGTAACTTAACAAGCAGACCTTTCGTTTTAGTTAAATTATAGATTTGAGTTCGAAGGTGATGTTTGAAACACATGTGGAACCCCAAAGGCATGCCTCGTGCTATAATTTTTTGCAAAGCGGCGAGCTTGCCTACCTGATGCCCATTTCACAGTTTGGGAAACCGAGGCCCAGGGATGCAAAGCAGCCCGTGCTCGGGGCACAGCTGTTCCCCAGCCCCCACCTTGACGCCTCTGCTCCATCTCTTCCTCCCGAGAGCTGACGGATGCTGCTTATTCTGCACCAGCCAGGTCGGAGGTAACACCCAAAATGCCCCCCGGTAATGTTATTCTCATAACAGTCTCAGCTGGTGGGCCCCACCCTGACGCCCATCCGGGAGATGAGGTGCCTTCTCTCCTGCGCACCCGCCCCCGTCCCCGCGGCTACCATCCATCCATTCTGTGTGCGTCTGCCTGCTCCTGTTCTCCGAGTCCCGTTCGGCCACTGAGTCCAGCCCCTTGCCATCTGCAGCTCGTTTTGAGACATTGTTGAAGGAATTTTTTTTTGTTTAGCTCAATCAGCAAACATCTGTTACTTTCTACTGCCGGGACTATGTGGTGAATGACACAGGGACCCCAGTGTGGTGGGGGACCAGTTCGCCAGGGTCTCCCCCCGGCACGTTGGGAGGAGGCCACCAGTGGGTGTGTAGATGAGTGGATCCCGCCACAGCACAGAGTGGGCAGTGGGCGTCCAGAACCCCCCGACCATGCACAGCCAGGGTCCAGCCAGAGAGCAGCTGGCACCCCAAGGTCTAAGCCAGGGTCGCTTCTCCTCAGCACCATGGGCACTTGGGACCCAATGACCCTCTGATTGGGGGGGGCCGTCCTGCACACTGTAGGATGTTTAGCAGCATCCCTGGCCCCTCCCGCTAAATGCCAGTGGCTCCCCTGCACCAGTCATGACAACTAAAAATGTGCCCAGACTTGCTCCAATGTCCCCGAGGGGCAGAATCCCCCCAGCTTGACTTCAGGGGCTTAACTGAAGCGAATTTAATGGAGGGGGTATTTACAGGGGCAAAGGCTGGTGGAGGGACCCTTCGAGGAATGGAGAGGCACCCAGGGGCTAGAAACAGAGGAGAGCCGTCATCACCCCGAGTCCCGAAGGGGCAAGAGGGGGAACAGTGCTACTGCGGCCAGACACAGCTGGCTCTGCGGCAGTGGGGCTGAGCGCCGGCGAGGCTGTGGAGAAACGCAGCCCCTGCCAAGATCAAGGGAAAACGGGGAGGCTTGGGCGGCACAAGTGCCCCTGCTCCCCCTCATCCTGTCCCTCAGTCTCCCAGTGGCTCCTCCTTTGACGAGATCCAGCCGAAGTCAGGAGGCATAGGCGCCTCCTAGAGCACAGAGCGGGGCACCCGCGGGCACTCGGGGTGGGGGATGCAGAGTCACTGCCTCGGGGAGGTGCCCCGCCCCTCCGGGCATTTGAGTTCAGTGTTGGAACTTGCGTAGGAGTTTTCCAGATGAAGAAAGCCGGGAAAGGGTGCCTCCGCTGGAGGGAACAGCAGGTACAAAAGGAGTTTCAAAATGCCTGGCTCGCGTAATTGTTTATTTAATCATGATTGTTTGTTTGATTGATCGATTGGCTCTGTTCTGCATGCACTTGGGGAAAATAAAACATTCAAAAGGTACAAAAGGGCATAAAATGAAAAGCAGGTATTCCTCCCACCCTTGACCCCAGCCACTCAGCTCACCTCCTCAGAAACTACCTTTCTTTCCAGTCTCTTACTACCTTCTAGAAATAATTCATGCAAAGGTAGTAAATGCTAGTCCCGTACATGACAGGTGTCATTACTAACCTAACTTAATGTGTGTGATGTTTGTGTAGCGCCTACTGTGCGCAAAGAAATGGGCCAAGAACTCTGGCCTTGGACTCCAAGCCCACCCCTTCTCCAAACACTGTGTGGTTCTACACCCGCCACACTCAGCTCCTCGTTTCCCCCTCCAATCAGGGACCCAGGGTCCCGGGTGCCCCCAGCTGTGTCGTTCCATTGATGTTTTGTGGATTAAGCTGAATTCAGTTTCTTGCAACTGAACCAGTGGCAAGAAACACGTTTTGTAACAGGTGCACCTGTAAGCGTCAGGCGTGGTTCTGGAGACTGCACGTGGCGGTTCTGGGGGGACGGTGAGGTCTCAGACTCCAAAGACCTGCTCGTCCCTCAGCCACCAGAACAGGTGCCTATGGCTTGGCCTCGAAGGGGCTGGGTTGAGAGTCATTGGGTCCCACCAATTGGGTGGCACGTGGCCTGGCCCAGACCTGCCTAGGGAAGGCCAAATCTTTCCTGACTGTCCCCAGCTGGTGTCTGCAGCCCTCGGGGAGTTTAAGACCAGAAGGGAAAGCTGGAAAGGCCAGTGGGTTACAGATGGGGGTCCCCACAGTCAATCTGTAAATTTCCCTGTGACTGACAGCAAACAAGCACATCTGGGCCCCCAGGTTACTTAACTGCACTATTTCTCCCCGATGCGCAGCCGGAGGGCCAGAGGCCACAGAGACGAGGACGGGGCTCTTCCTCGCCTCCGCTCTTCCACTCTGCTCTCTCGGGTCCTCTTGACTCCCAGCTCCTTCCTGACCATGTCTGTGTGGCCAGCTCTTGGGGCAGATGTGCCCACTACGGTGGCACCACCTGCTCTGTGCAGGTGCTGACCTCGCACCAGCTCTCACCCGCCAGGTGCTCTGCAAGGAAGGTAACGATCCCCATTTTGTAAACAAGGACACCCAAGACTCAGAAAGGAGAGACTCGGGGATGGGTGAGGTCAGAGGTCATCAATGGGCATTTCGTATGAAAAATTGTGGTGTGCTGAACACAGAATCAGAGAATCTCAGAACCATCACGTCCAGGAGTCCAGGGCTCACAGACCTGTACGTTAGCAGTATAACCCACCCCCCACCTGTTCACCACACCACGGACAAAGTGTCTCCTTGGGCCCATCTCCCTCCATTCATCTCCCTCTTCTGCTCTCACCTGGGGTCTTGTTCCAGCCTCCTCCCTGGTCTGTCCTCCTTCCAAGCCTGCACTCAGCAGCCAGAGGCATCTTTTTAAACTTTAAGCACAGCGGGCCACTCTTCCCCTTAAAACCCTTCACTGGCTCCCCTTTGCCCTCAGGATAAAGTTCAAACCCCTTGACCTGGTTTATGAGGTCCACTGTCATCTGGCCATAGTCTCGTGCCACTCTGCCTTTCTCTGGCACCCCCCTGCTCAACTTTACAGCAACTCATACCGACCTCGTCTTAGTTCACCAGGTCTGCCATGCACTCGCTCCCCCTCCCTAACCCCTGGCCCTTTGCACTTGCTGTCCCTTCCACTTGGAACACAGTGTACAGCCGTGCCCCTTCTCCGGTTGGAACACTCTCTCTTCCTCTCGCCCCTAGGAAGCTACTTCGGCTCACTGCCCTCCCACTCACCGTGCACACCCTCCCAGATGCTGGGTCTATGAGCGTGACGGAGCTCACGGTGGATCCTACAGGCCCCTGTGCTTGCCTGGGTCCCCGTCAGCCGCAGGGGAGCAGAAACCTGGGCTGCCTTTTCTCTACTGAACGCCTGGCGCCTGGATTGTGCCGGGCAGAGAAGTGCTGCTGAGCCAACATGCGTGACCAGTGAGTCACAGTACATTAGAACCACAGAACCACAGAATTTTAGAATCGTGGACTCGGTGACAGAGAAACCTCAGGGTCACATAATTACAAACTTCAAAACCGCCAGAAACGCAGACACTGGGCATCCCAGAAGCTTGGGGTTTCAGCGTTGGAAGAATTCTTATGCAGGCATCTCATCCTGTTACTGGATTAGGTGAGACTCCACTGTGCCCTTCTATATTCTTTAACTTATATTTTCACAAATATCCGTATAATGTTACATTGCCTTTTGAGTATAATGCGTCCTTCTGTGATATGCACTGAGCACCTAACTCAGTGTTAATCATTATCTCGTATGTACTAGATACTGTTCTGGCCGACTGTATTTTATCTATGGTGGCCTAACAAACTGTCCTGATTTAAAACAACAAACGTTTGTCACCCCACAGTTTTTGTGTGGAAGATTCAATTAGATGGATCCCTCATGAAGTCACAGTCGGCCAGGGTCACGGTCCCCTGGAGGCTCGGCAGAATCCACTTCCCAGACGGCTCATTCCCAGGGCAGGCAGTTGAGGGGAGGCCCCTCCCCATGTGGCCCTAACGAGGCCGCTGGAGTGTCCTTACCACGTGGCTGCTGGTTTCCTCAAAGCGAGGGATGCAAGATGGCAAGGCAGAACGCACAGCGCTTTTTGTAACCTAGCCTTGAAAGTCACACTCTTCCGTTTCCGCAACAGCCTGGTGGTCACACAGGACGGCCCTACGCAGTTTGGGAGAAAACTACACGCTGGTGTCGGTACCAGGAAGCTGGTCACCACCACAACATTGAGTGAGACAGGCAATGTCCCTGCTCTTAGAGTTGACGGTGTTGGTGTGGGTGGGAATGCAGAGGACAACGATCCATCGATGGACAAATATATGGATGGTTTCAGATAGCTGTAAACACAATGAGGAAAATCCAACAAGATAATACACTGGAGCCGGCGTCAGCAAACTACCATCACTGGCCAAGTCTGGCCCGTCGCCTGCTTTTGTAAATAAAGTTTTATTGGTCTCAGCCATGCCCACTCACTTACATATTGTGTATGGCCACTTTCATGCTAAAATGGCAGATTTAAGTATTTGCAACATAGATCATTTAGCCTTACGAAGCCTCACATATTAACTGAGTTGGTCAGGGGAGGGCCCTCTAAGAAATAACATCTGAGCCAACATCTGAATGGTTAGAAGGGAAGCACTAGGGAAAGAATGTTCCAGAAAAAGGGAAATCGGGGTACAGGCTGTGAAACGAGAATAGATTTGGCGCTGAGGATCAGGGAGGAGGCCAAGGGGGCCGGAATGGAGCGGCCCAGAGGCTGAGTGGAGGCCACGACCTCCGAGGAGTGGTCAGGAGCCGTGTTGTGTGGAGCCGTGGGGCCCCGGTGGGGCGTTTGAGGTTAGTGCTATGAATGATGGGAGCCACTGGAGGGTTTTTAGAGGATGAGGCAGGATCCGATGAGGACGGGGACGATGGCTGGTGTCGTCTGGCTCCATCCTCCGGGCAGGACGCTGCCTCTGCCACCCCTCCAAGCACCTCCATCCCAGAACTTGCTGGTCTCAGTGAGAGCCAGGAAGAGACCTTGGCATTACCACGTGACTATGGGCTTGAGCCACGGATTCCAGACTCTTCCCGAACACCAACTCAATTGTGACCTTGAGAGGGTCAGGCCCCCTCTCTGGGCTCCAGTTTCCTCCTCCGTAAAACCAGGTGAGAATCCAGTCTGCTCGGTCCAGGGCCAGGTGATCAGAGGTGGGGGCGCCCTGGACGCAGACGCCAGAGTTCCAGGGAGAGCACGAAGCACACGTGGCAGCTGGGGTTGGGCTGGGCGTGGCCAGGCTGGGGTCGCTGACCCGGGTGATGGGCAGGATGGACGGCTGGGCAGAGGCAGCCTGCTGCCTCCTAAGGAGTCGTGTGGCCCGAGACCTTTGAGGGAGGTGACAGGGTGGGTGGCTACATCCAAGTCAGCCTTGGGTATTAGAAAGAACACAGGGTCTGCTGTCAGAGAGAACCCCACCTCCACCACTTAGTTCCCCCAGCGCCCTCTGCGTCCCCAGGTTTCTCATCTATGAAATGGGTACAATCTCACTAAGTGTCCCCTTGTAACCAGCTCTAGCATTTTGTTTCGTTTTGCTTTTTAAAGATTTTATTTATTTATTTTTTAAAGAGAGGGAGAGAAACTTCAGTGTGTGTTTGCCTCTCACACGCCCCCTACTGGGGACCTGGCCTGCAACCCAGGCATATGCCCTGACTGGGAATCGAACCTGGTACCCTTTGGTTCGCAGCCCGTGCTCAATCCACTGAGCCACACCAGCCAGAGTGAGGCACTAGCATTTTGTGTCTCATACAGGAAGAAAACACACTGGCAATTGAATTATGATGTAATGCTTTCTTAGCACTTAGAGTTTTTATTTTGGATTTATTATAGAGCCCTAAGATGTTGTCTTAAAAATCCCACATCACTCTTGCACCTAAATATAAAGGTGAAATAAATGAGTTCAGGAACTGCTGAGAGATTCTCAGGGTCAGCGTTCTGCTGATCTGTACCACCTTTTCTGCTCGGAGCCTTCCTTGTCCCATACTTTTTGCCCAATGTTGTTCTCTACGCCACGAAGAGCTTTGCTCCCCTGAGGCCTCTGGGACTCTTTCCGCCCGCCCTGCAGGTTTGACCCTGGTGCTTGCTTCCTCTTATCAGAAGGTGTCAGCAGAAGGTTTCGGGAAGCCACCAGCACTCGCGTCCCTTCCTCCAATGATCCTAAAGTCCTTTGTGATGAAATACACAGAGGATGCAGTTGTCCAGCGAGGCCACTGGAAATAGTGACCAGAACCAACCGGGTCATGGCCACCACCCATTCTAACCTACAGCGATGATAGGATGTCATTGACTTAACTTCAGCCAAATCTTAACTGTGAAAAAGAGTTTGTCATAGAATTTCAGCATATCGCCATCATGGCTGCCTCTGGGGATTCGTGTGAGGGCGAGATAAACCTGTGCCAGGCCCTGACTGGGGCCCAGCACGCCTGGCTCCGCAGTGGTGGCCCCTTGGCATTGCTCAACCGCCCCCGCTCCCGCGGCCCCCGGGCAGCGCCCTCGCAGGGCCCACGCAGGTTTATGGCGACAATCACTGCCCCTGCCAGACATGATCTCAAAGCCATAAAGGCTTTTACAGTTTCACTCTCCCCTGAGATAAGCCCAAGGAGCCCTTCCCAAGGCCGGGGAGCAATTTCAGAGCCTCAGCGGGAGGGGCCGGGTGTTGCACAAGGAGGGAAATGGAACAGGTTTTATGGCCTCAGCTTCTCTAAAAATACCAACTTCTCATACCCTCAACCTGAACCTGTTGGTGAAACCTCAGCACCTGGAGCATAGCGGTATTTATTGGTTCGTTCATTCATTTGTTCGTTCGCTCATTTATTCATTCAACAAACAGGGAATCGAGTACAGGGCAGGCCAGTGCGGATCACCTCACTTCGTCACTATTATGGTCTGTGTGGACCCAGGGCAACTCGCTCCCTCTCATCTGCAAGACGAGGACAAGCCACTTAACCCGCCTCACGGCCTCACTGAGGTGGCTAGGCACGACCAGTGGGCTGGCACACCCAGCACGCAGTAGGACTGCAACCACCACCTGGACGGTGGTGTGGCCCAGAGTGAAGACCTTGAGTACATGTCTCTGTGGCTACAGTCCCTCTGTAAATGATCTCACGCAATTATTTTGGCTTGTTTTTCTTTCATATTTTTTATTAAGGTGTACTGTATTTTTTAGGCCATAAGACGCACCTAGGTTTTAGAGGAGAAAAATAGGAAAAAAAATTTGAAGCAAAAAGTATGATAAAATATTTAATAACATAAATAACATAATGTTTCACCAATGTAAATGTAAAGCTACATTGGAGTATAAAACACACCCCCCTTTTCCTCCCAAATTTGGGGGGGAGTGGGTCTTCTAGTCCGAAAAAATACAGTAACTTCCATACACTAAAACCTACCTTTTTTTCAGTGCTCTCCAAGTTTTGACAAACATGTGCGGTCAGGTAACCAGCGCCGCAGTCAAGATACATGCCCGTCGCCCCCGAGTCCCCTCCCCACACTGCCCCTGGCAACCACGGGGGCATCTCTCCCTGGACCTGTTCCTTTCCAGAACGTCCCGCAGATGGAATCCTACTGCAGGCAGCCTTGGCGTCGGGACTCTTGTGCCCAGGAGGCGGCGTCTGAGGTCCAGGGCTCCTGTCAGCGGTTTGCTCCTGTGTCTTGCTGAGTGGTGTTCTTTCCCCTCTGGCTCTTCCACCACGTTTGTGCTTGTTTACAGCTTGACCGCTCTCTCTCCTGCCCACCTCTTCCCGGAGCTCTAGGCTCCTACATCCCAGGAGTCCTTGGATGTTTAATTAGCATGTCAGACAAAACATCCCAAGGGAACCGTGCTTTCGAACCCAAGCCCACAGCTGCTGCAGTGTCCCTGACCTCGGCATGAGTACCACCAGCTTCGTAGTTACTGCTTTTCCTTCACGTGTCCTGTCCACTAGGACAGGATGCCCTGCAAATCCTCGGCAGGGCTGCTGCTAAAACATCCCAATCTGACCACCCCTCCTCACCACCACCTGCATTAATTTTCAATGTTGTGTAACAAATCGCCCCCAAATTCAGTGGCTTAAAACAACACCGATTTGTCATCTCACTGGGTCTGGTCGGGCGGGCCTGGCGGCATAGGGGGCTCTGCCCAGCGTCTTACGCAGCTGAAATCAAGATATCAGCTGGGCTTTGCTCCTCCCTGAAAGCTCTGGGGAAGGATCCACTTCCAAGCTCATCCAAGGTGTTGCCTGAATTCAGTTCCTCATGGTTGCAGGACTGAGGTCACCATTTCCTAGTGGGCTGTCAGCAGAATCTCTCTCAGCTTCTGGAGGCTGCCTGCTTTCCCTTGCCACACGGCTCCCTACATCTCCAAAGCCAGCCACGGGGATGCCCCCTCAACAGCAAATCCTGCTCACGCTTCTAATTCCGTTTGCCAGACAGGAAGACCCCAGCCCTCTTTAAGGGCTCACCTGATCAGGGCGGGACCACCAAGGATAATCTCCTTCTCACAAAATCAGCTGGTTTGGGACCCTCCCTCTGCAAAATCCCCGCACAATAGCACAGTTGCGCCCCCTTCCACCCGTCCTCCACAAAGCTGCCAGAATGACCTTTGAAAAACGCAGATGTGGCCACAGCCCTCCCGCAACCTCAAATGCCCAGTGGCTTCCCATTTCCGGTTGCCCAGTGTTCAAGGCCCGAGCCCTCTGGCCCAGACCAGCCACCGCGGCGTGCTTCTGGGTGTGGGAGGAGGACTTCAGAGGCATGCTGACTAATTTTGGGGTTGCCTGGGGACGGCATTAAATGCCATTGTCCCCCAAGCCTTTCTCTTTAGAGGTCTTACTCCCTTCTGAAAATGTTAGGGAGACAGTCTCCTCTGGATGGCGCGTGCCTGCGACATCTAAGTACTTGTCACTTTCCCGTCTGAAGAAGGAAGAGCAGAGCTTTCCCGGGCAAGCCTACCCGGAGGCACCTGAAGAATATTGTTTTCTTTTCGTGTGAATTTTCCCATCCCCTCCTCTTTACGGCAAGTGATACTGGTTTCCCACCTGTGTCAGAAATCAGGGTAAAGAGAATAAGTGTGAACTGATTTAAAGAAAGATAGTGAGTAGGAGAAAGGACAGTGGTCCTTGGGCGTAGAGAGGGTCAAGGTGGCGTGTGCAGTGACCGAAGGTTGGAACCCGCTCCGGCCCCCCTACCCCCCACAGGCCGTGCCCCCTGCTGCCAGCCCAGCCTGCCGCCCACCCTCTCTCCTCAGCCGCCAGCTCTGTCCTTTATCCACCGTCCTGCTGCCCCTGAAACCTTGTCCTGCATTTACACACCACTCTTCTTTCCTGACTGCCGTAATCGTTCCCTTCCTCAAACCATCGTCTTCACAGCCGTCACTCTCATTCCTTTGGCTCTTAAGCTTCAGCTGCTTGCACCCTGGCCAGTGTGGCTCACTTGGCTGGAGCAACGTCCTGTAACCCAAAAGGCCACGGGTTTGATTCTCAGCCAGGGCACATGCCTGGGTTACAGGTTCTGTCGATGTTTCTGTCCTTCCCTTCCCCTCTACGGGGTGAGAATTAAAGAATTAAAACTTTAAAAAATGCAGCTGCTTTGCCCATTGCCCTTGGTCAAATGATGAACGGCCCACAGCACACACTGTGTCTGCACCCAGCACACACTGTGTCTGCGCCCAGCACGCAGCAGTCGCTCATCGACGCCCTCCTCCATGCCATCATGGCGGCCCCTAGGGCCGGACCCCAGGGGTTTGGGTTTCAGCTGTCACACCAGCTGTGGACCTTGGTCAAGTCCCTTCCTCCTGCTGAGCCTTGGTTTCCTCGTTCATAAACTATAACAACAAGAACAGCTGACTCAGGGGATTGTTGTTGTGGGGATTAAATCATGTCCCACAATGTTTGACGATGAGGAAGAGGTCGATCAGTCTGCGTTGTCCCAGGAGTCAGCCTTTGGTCATCATCAAACAGCTGCGTGGGATCCTGTGATCCAGGTGTCTCAGCTCATGTCTTGGAATTTACACGTGACACGCCGATTCCGGAAAGGTAGAGCAAAGGTGACCTGGGCTCCGCAAAAGAGGAAGTATGGCAATGCCACCGGTGCAGAATGACAGGTCATTCGCACTGCATGGAATTTCCTGTGGTTCCCCACTCAGCCTGTCGCCTACCCAGAGTCCCTTTCGCCTCTCATCCCCGCTCTTGGAGTAAGAGGGTTCCATTCAGAATAACGGGCTAAGAAGCTTCTGGGATTGTGGCTGGGGAAGCAGTCTGTGTTGGGGGGTCACACTCCCGATTCCCAGCGCGGCCACATGGGTTGGTAGGAGAAGCGCAGGTTCTGGTCCTGGCTCAGCCAGCTGTGCTCTCCGGCTACGAGAAGTTCCTTCACTTCTCTGACCCTTGATTTCATCTCCTCTAAATATAATGGGATTTGCTGTTTTTCTCCTGAGCCGATGTTTTACAACTGCAGTGGAAACGAAGGTCTGGCCGCCTGTGCTGAGATTTGAGATTAACTGGGGCAAAGGGTTGATGAGGTGGCCGAACCAGGGCCTGAGGAATTTATGGCAGCCGGGTTTATGGTTTTGATACGGACTTATTAAGCACACTCTAGGACCGCAATCGCCTCCTCCACCCCACCCCCCGCCCCACCTCTACGCTGGCACCAGCATGGATGAGGCTTCTGTTGCAATATCACAGAAAACATTTCCTGGTACTGGTGAGTGGAGGGAGGGACGGGGGAGGCGGGAGTGGCCCGGGGCTAAGGCAGGCAGCCAATGGGTGCTCCGGAGGTGGGAAAACTTAACGGTTAGCCTCTCGCTAGAAAGGGAGAGGCAGAAGGGCTCACGCTCGCAGTCCCCATGGCGGCCCCTTCGGGCACCTCTTACACTCGGCAGTCCTTACAGTTAGTTACTCTTGTCTCGTGCCGCCTAATCCTGACAACTCTTGCAGGGAGGGACCGCTTGCATTTTGCAGACACAGCTCCCAGGGGTGGGTGGGGGAAGTGACCAGACCAACGTTACACTAATCCCTGGGCTGGACCTGCTGTCCCCTCTGTTGAGGAAGAACTGAAAGGGTCACTATGCTCCACCCTCATGCTTGAGCAACACCTCACCTAGGCCCCCCCCCCCATCTCTGAATGCCCTGGGGTGCTGGCGAAAGTTCCACAGCACTTTCTGCTGGGGGAGGCCTTGACTGGTAGAGGGTACCAGCTCCGGGGGTAAATGCTCCCACCACCGCTGTCAGTGAGGCACTGCCCAGTGGGAAGAGCAGTTAACAACCGACTCTCACACACCAGCTCCACAAACCCGAGTGAGTGTGTGGCTGTGTCCTCGGCGCCTAGTTTATCAGGGGATGAGACCAAGGTGGCTATGAACCTGACTGGAAATTCTCATGTGTCCCCCTTGCTTTTATTATTTTTCAAAGCAACACCTGCTTTGATGAGATTTCCCCATACCTACTTGTCCCTTATTGCCGGCAGGTTGACCCAGGACCCGGAATAGGGCTCCATCCTGGACCATGAGGGTAGATGCCAGACCATTGGACCCTCCTGCCATTCTTCCAGATCTTTCCATCATCCGCTTCCTTTCCACTTTCACTGTCTCCACATACTGAGGACTCAACAATCAAGAGACCAGAGTTAGGTTCCTATCTCCAGCTGTCAAGGAAAATCACTTCCGCTGAGCCTGTTTCCCTACCCGTGAAGTGGGGGTGACATAATAATGTCTAACCTGCTTTCCCGCTGATGTGAAGATTAAGCGACAATATCGGACGTGGGCACACTCTTTGCCTGCTGTAGGAGACTGCCCGGCCACTTTGGTGAAAGGCGAAAAAGACCCATACACTGGAAGAGTAACCAGAGTACCTATCTGGCTATTTTCATTCTTGTTTCTAACACCCGAAAGGAAGAAGACACCCATCCAAGGACTTAGAAAACATATGTGCCATTTATTTTGCTTTATAAACATCTGTTAAAACACACGAGAAATGTTTGTTTCTTTGCCCCATTGGGTGGCAGTGACGGGGGCTCAGATGTCAGCAGGGGACCAAATGACATTCACAGCAACTGCAGGAGGCGGGTGGATCAGAGAGAACCCATCCCGCTTCCGGAACTTCCAGAACCACTTGATGCGCGAACTCCGAACTCCGCACTTCTTCCCAGCCAGGGCAGACCACAGAGCACGCTGGCCAAGTGACTGGCCTGGTCGTCACAAGGAATGTGGGGGCAGCTGTTCACAACCCTTTTCTTCTGCTCCTTGTCCGTTCTTGGGAGAGCCGTGTGGGCTCGGGAAGCTTCCGGGAGCTGCCTCAAGAAGGGGCTGACCCGGTGGAGGGACAGCAGGGTCCGTGCTTGCCCTCCCAGCCATTTTCTAGTCTGTCCATTTTGTTTTAGGGCTACAACTCAGGTAGACAAAAAAATCCCAATGTGGTGTCTCAGTGGAGAATCAGAAGAGTGAACTTGCCTTTGTTTCGTTTCCTGCATTGCAATAAAATTATTGAAGTGGGACGGGTTTCCCCTCCAGGAAGGGTTGTTGATTCAGGCAGAGGACTGACCCCCTGCCCCAGAAAACTGCTACCATGAAAAGCCACCGTTACCCCACTCCGTCCCGTGGGAGAGCCTTATCTCAGCGTGGCCACCACGACATTGCAGGGTGGAAGAGCCAGCAGTGGGAATGACCACGATGACCAGAAGGACTCTGGCTTCCTGGCCTTGCCCCAGGCCAGTCTGAGCCCTTGGCTGGGATGTCTGGGGAACCAGGATGAGATGTGGCAAAGGGAGGCCTGAGAGCTCTGAGCAGGGAAGACTTTCTCCTGGGGGTGGGGACTTGGCTCGCTGGAGTGGGGGCGGCCAATCCTGACAGCGCTGGAGATGCAGAGATTTCTCTTGGACATACGGTCTCCATACCCTCCATGCCTCTTCTTGCCAAAAGCAACAATCACTAATGATGGAATGTGGGGGCAAGGGGGTGCTGTCCCCATCTGCTCAGAAGGGTCATCCCTGGCCGGGGGGCCAGTAACCAGTCTGTTCACCCTCCCTACTTAAGCACAGCTCTGGTTGCAGCTTTAATTCCCGCTGGCAAGAGGCATTTTTTAGAATCCTGCAAAGCCACCAAAACTGCATGGATGAGGCTCCAGAATGTGCGCTGAGTGATGCTCCCCGGAGCAAGTCTCAGACCCAGACCTGCCCCCTCAAACTGGCCCACTCCTGGAATGTCAGGAACCTGATCTTTGACACACACCACTCAGAGCTGGGAGTGAAGAGAGAAAAGGGGCCCAAGGGTTATGAATTCTCCTTGTTTATCAGCAAACAGGATTCTGGGCCCTAAATGGACCTGAGTGCATCCTCACGTGAATCTTAGTTCTGGGCATGGGCAGGACTCCCGCAAAGCGTGATATTTTGGCTCCCAAGCCTGGGGGAGGGGCAGGAAGTCCCTCAGCTCTACCCCAGTGAGGACAGAAGGGTCCATGCAGGGTAGAGGTTCAGCCACCCTGGTTAAGAGCTCCTGTTCTGAACCAGGTGGACCTGGGATCCAGCCCTGACTTGGCCACTTACTAGCTCTGTGAGTTCCAGAAAATTCACAACCTCTCAGCCCTCAGTATCATCTTCTGCACAGATCTCTGGGTAGTAGGGAGGAGGAAAGGAGCTGATGCGTGGAAAGTGCCTTCAGATAGCCCCGAGAATAAGGAAGAGCTCAACACAGGCCCTGGCAAGTAATTCCACGCCCCCCCATCCAATAGCACTCGGACCTGGGGACTCACCCATCCTTCTCCACCCCTAAGCCTTGCCTCTCTCACCTGGATCTCGGCAGCAGCCCCCACCCAATCTCCCTGCTCCCTCCCACCTATGTAGGACTGCTGTCTTCAGCTTCCGAAAGCTCAGCTGGCTGCACTCCCTACCCAGGTACTCAGGGCCCAGGAGCCCAAGCGCCCGTGCCTCGGCCTGGCACTCGAGGCCCCGTGCAGCCTGGCATGCCCGCTCTGCTCCGGACAGCCCTGTCTTTCTGCTGCCTCCCTCTCCGGCCCTTCTTCTGGCCTCCGGGCCTCGCCCGGGCTCTCCTCTCCGGCGGTGGCTCCTTTGGAATGTCCTGTCTCACCTGCTCCACCAGCCGGAACCCCACCCTGCCTCAAGGGCCTAGTGCGTGGTCTGCCCCTGTGTGGGTGCTTTCTCCGACCGGCCTGGCCTTCCCTGCAGCTCCTGCTGCAGTCGTCCACCTCGAGTTGTTCTTTCATCGTTGAAAGCCTGTAGGGATGATCACTCCCAACCAAGGGGTCCCCCCAAGGGTCGGACCCAAGTCCCTGAGGAAGGGAAGAACGGTGGGTCAGAGGCAGAAAGTGTCTTCCTTCTCGACGATCTGTTACACTGTGCTCAGCCCACCAGGCTCTGAGAATGCTCCCAGGGTGACTGGGAGAACTGTCTCCAAGTCTTCCTCGGCCTCTGGAGAGGTGGCCCTGGAGAACCTGACAGGCTGAGGTGGCAGTAGCACATGGAAGGGGCACTGGAGGCTGGGGCAGCAGAGCAGGGAGGAGTCGGTAAGGGGTCGAAAGCCGACCCCACCGGCCCCACCGAAGGGGCGCCCTGCCTGTGGCCCCTACACAGCAAGCTGGGCTGGGTGAGGAGGACCGGCCTGAGGGGGAGGGAGCCGCGCTGGAGCCAAGTCCTCTGTGGGTGCAGTGGGTGGGGCGGAGGCGGACGGGGGAAGGCAGTGGCTTCCGCAAAGCTGTCCGAGGCAGCCGAGGGTTTTCCAGCCGGGGTCTCCCCCAGTCAGAGCCCCTCATCCAGAGCCGGGGTGGAGGGTGGCAATGTGACGAGGTCCACAGCCCAAGTTCTTGGGCCCTCTGCCCTTCTCGTGACTGCTCTTGGGCTGGCCCCGTTGTCTCAGCTTCCCTCACTGTGACCGAGGGACCACCAGGGGCTCTCGGAGGGGGCTGGGGGGGCCGGCTGAGCCCCCGACCCCCGGCCCCCCGGCGGCTTGCTAGATGACTTCTTGCTTGGTGATGGTCAGCTGGGGGATAGCGGAAGGGGGCTTGACAATGGTGGCGACCGCTCCCGGCAGGAGCTTGTAGGGCTCAGACCCCGAGCCACCTGGTGGTGAGGGCTGTGGCGTCTCAGGGGTGGCTGGAGGGACAGAGAGACAGACTGCTCAGCATTCCCGCCCTTCAGGGAGTAAAGGGAGAGCCCGAGGAAAGTTCTTCCCCCTCTCTGGGCAAAGAGGAAGAAGAGATAGTTCTTCCTCTTCTATAAAGTGAGAATAGAGCTAGATGCTCTCCGAGGCCTCCGAGTCCCAGGTCACGGTCACAGCCTTAAGCCCCGTGAGGTCTGGGAGGCAGTGGCTGGGCCAGGTTGGTGGCAGAGCCTCCTTCTGGGTCCTGCCCAACCCCCACTCCCTCCATCTGATATGGAGGCGTGGGCCCCGTCTCCCAAACCAGGGCCCGAGTCTGACTTTCCCCAAGGACAGTGGGACATGCGACAGGAATGCCCACTCTTGGAGAGAAGGAGCAAGATGGTTGATACAATGCAAGGTCGCACTAACTGGCTTTAAAAATACAATTTCTCTGATATCTAAGTAGATGAGTAACAGAAATTGGCCTCACACCCACAATGGGTTCAGAAAGCACCTGTGACCATGACCCACTTGGCTAATTTCATTCCATGGACCACTTTCCCGAAGAACAATCCCAGTGAAATGAGATCTTATTTCAGCTGACGGTCCTTCTCAGTGCTAATCCTGCTCTTTGAAGAGCTTTGCCAGGGGCAAACTCACTGCTGCGGGAGTTCACCTCGGAAGAGAGTCTAGTCCAGTGGACGTCCCAGCCTAGTGAACAGTCTCACCCCAAGGCCTAGCGGGGAGGCTCACCCACTCGAGGAGCCTTATTTAGCCAACAAGCTCACCTAGTGACAATGATGTCATTTGCACCCTAATGCCATCCCCCCCCCCCCAGTGGGTTACCTCATCCCAAGGACAGCTTGCTTCAGTGAAGGCTGACAATCGCCCCACTGAGTAATAGCCTTAATAAGCAGCCAGTCTCGCCCCTCACCTGAACCCTGGAGACAGAGAACTGCTGTATTTTGGTTCTTGTCTTCTAGGCGCAACCTTCCCTTGGCTCCCCCCTTACACCCCAACCGCACCCCTTCTTGAGTAGAGCCCGAGTTGCCCACCTGCCTGCCCCCTGGGCCGGGGCCACTCACACATCTGCCCGTTGCTGAGGTGCGCAGGCATCGTGTTGGCGACGATGACGTTGGTGCCCATGTGCTCCTGCATCAGGTGAGGGTGCAGGGGGTGATGGGCATGAGTGGCATCACTGGAGGATCCTGCAGGGGAGGGGGAACTCAGTGAAGATGGAGAATTTGGGAAAAGGACCACGGGCCACCATCTTCCTCAGGTGTGGCCAGTCGACCTGCCCACCCCTTACTGAAGATGCCTACTGGGCGCCTATTCCTGGGTTAGCGAACTGTGGTGTACTGTTCCCATCCATACACTTTATGAGGATACTGGGAAGACCCAGCAAGCCAAGAGAACAGAAGTGAGTTAAAAGAAATAAGGAGTATGTAGGGAAGCACTGAGAGAATTTAAATATTATATCAAGTACTGATTGGATGTTAATATAATGGGTTTAATCAATGGTTCTCAAAGTTCATGGTATGAAGTCCTTCAAGCCTTTGGTCCCAGCTCACCCACCAGTCTCATCCCCACCCTCTGCCCCTCCGTGTCCACAGTTCCAGCTCAGACGTCTCCTCCGCTGTGAAGCCTCTCCCGATTCTCCCCATTCTAACCAGAAGTAAACTTCTCCTTCCTTGAAATGCCCATGGTAAGTAATTTACCTGTAACCCATCTTTTGTGAACAGCCACTTCTCCTGCTTGGGGGCATCACGATGAGCCCACACTTCCTCACTTGGATGCTGCCTCCTCGCCTTCCAACTCATTTCATCTAGTACCATCACTGCAAAAATTCTTCAGCCCTCTTGAGGCCACCAATCTCAACCTCCACTTTTCACTATCTATCACCCCATCTTTACTTCTGTTGGTCCAGCCAAGATGCCATCGCCCATTATCATAATCATCCCCCTGCATTCATTGTCAACTCCCTCACAGCTCCCCTTCGGAGTAAAACATTTTCAAAGGGTTGGTCTACTCCTGTAATCTCCACTTCACTTGCCCACTCGCGCACGCTGCAGCACCTCTCAGTCTGGCCTCCTTTCCCACGGTCCTCCGACAGACACTCTTTTCACAAGCAGCACCGAGAGCCTCCCAGTTGCCCATCCAGTGAACACCTCCATCCCTCTCCTGCGGAACTTAACACCATTGAACGTCCTGTCCTCTTTAAAACACACTCTTATCTTGGGACTTTCCTGGCTTCGCTCCTATCCTCCTGGCTAGTCTTCCTCCTCCAGTCTCCTTCCCTGGCACCGAACTGCTGGAACAACACAGAGCTGCCTTTCATGCTGAGCTTGGGGCTTGTGTTTGAGCAACAGGCGGACCTTCGACTGCCCCCTCGGTCACTAACCAGGATATCTAAGTCATCTCAAGCTTAACTAAAGTCTCAGATGGATCTGTGGGTTCACCCCTCACCACCACTACCACCTCCATCCTCCGACTATTTGTCTCAGTCTTCCCGTCCTGGTAAATTGCTCTGCTAGAATTCCTGTTACTCAAAGCAAAAACACAGGCCTCACCCTTGACTCTTCCTCTTCCCCCACTTCCCCTCGTCTGATCAGTCAGCAAGTCCTGCGGGTCCTTCCTCCAAACAGATGACCAAGCTTTTCCTCCGCTGGGAAACTTCCCATCTTGCTTTAGTCCAAGCCCCATCGCCCTTCCCCCGACTGGAGGCAGCATCCTCGGGGCGCTCCTGCCTCCACTTGGCCCCCGCCCCCGCACTCCAGTTTCGACCCAACCATCAGAGTACTTAGTTTAAAACAGGAGTCTGATTTGCACTCTTCTTATAATAGTTGTGTGAGAATCGAATCCCAGCTTCTGACCCCGGCTTGTAAAACCACGTGCTTCTCATCTGGATTCTGCCCGCTCTCCAGCCTCATCTCACAGGACTCCGTCTCACACAGTCATCCTTCCTTCTTTTCCCCGAATACTCGCCTCTCCTGCCTCGGGACTTTGGTAGCAGATACTTCCACCTAGAGGGCTTTTCTCTTGGCTTTTAGATGTTCTATTTCCTTTCATCCATCAGGTCTAAGCACAAAAGTCACTGCTTCAGAGGAATCTCCCTTGTCTAACCTATCAAAAGAGGCCCCTCTTAAGTGCTGCTGTATTGTTTCACCTGGTTATTTAAATATCTGCAGTTACCTTCTTTCCTATATACTGGATTACTGCCTCTTCCCATGGGCCCTTACACACACAGGCATGTACACACTCACACAATCACCAGGAGGTGTCCTGTTCTTGTTCTCTGCTGAATCTCCAGCACTTAAAACAGTGACTGAATCTGGCTAGGCTCCCAGTGCCTGAATAAATGGACCATTGTTCCCATTTTCCTGATGAGGGAACTGAGGCTCAGATAACCTAAGGGATTTGCCCAAAGCCGCAGAGTGAGGAAGGGAGGTGAGCCCAGGTCTGCCTGAGGCTTGTCTCTTGGAGAGGCCCCTCTGCCCCCACCCACCTCTCAGTCCCTCCTGGGCCTGGCACGGACCTCCCAGCAGCATCTCCTGCAGCAGGTTGTCGATCTTGGCCATGCCGAAGAGCTTGATAAACTGGATCTGCTCGATCATCTGCCAGGTGATGCTCTGCAGGGTGGGCAGCAGCAGCAGCAGCTCACCGAAGCGGCCTCGCGAGTCGTACTGGCGGTCATTGATGTAGTCCTCCAGGCTCACCTGCACCTGGGACCGCAGCCGCTTGATCTTACCCGGGTCACTCAACCCCTTGGCATCTGCAACGGGAGAAGGTGGCAAGGGATGGCAGGGGCCCAGCTGGAGCATCTGGAAAGTCAGGACCCAGACCTCCCCTGACTCATGGGGCCCCGATTGGGGGCCTAGTAGCCCAGGGTCACATGAGAGTCATCGGCAGTGCTGGGATGAGGATTCAGGGTCCTCAAGAACCAGAGTTAGCTAGGGCAGCTGGTAGCTTCCTGGACTCGGGCAGAAACGTGTTCCCGTCACGTTTCCTGAGATGCAGGACTGGGAGAGGGAAGCCAGGGATGGAGGACAGGACTTCAGGGACATACCCAGGAGGGCACTTAGCAACTTCCTCATTACACTGAGAAAACTGAGGCACAGAGCAGGGAAAGGACCTGGCTCAGGTCGCACATCCGGTTGCTGACAGACCCAGGGTGTGGACTTGGGGCTCCAGATCCCAGTGGAGGCCCCACTGTCCACGCCTCAGCTCAGGCTGCTGCTGCTGCCTCAGAACGGTGTCCCCCCCCACCCCGCTCCCTTGCCTGCATCATCTTGGGGTCTCAGCCTAGGTTTCACCTCCACCAGGAAGCCTTCTCCTTTCCCTCCGCCCCGAGTCTGTGTTGTGAGTGTTCATCATGTTCCCAAACTTCTGTGGCTGTTGGCTGCACAGGAGGTAACTGTCCCTTCCACTAAGCTGTGAGCTCTGTGCAGGCAGGCCTATGTCTCACGTGGCATTTTAAACCCACCACCTAGCGCCATGTGTAGTCAGTATTTGTTGACTAGGTACTAGATGAAAGGATAGGTAGATGGGTGGAAGGATAAATGAGTGAAAAGAAATCAATGGATAAATTCTAGATCCCAGTCTCAACAAGGGAACTCAAGCAGTGCTCTACTAGGTCATCTCACACTTCACAGACGTAACGCATTTATTTCCTAAAGTAAGTGGCAACAAGAGGACTTCACCCCCACTTCCCGTGCAGGGCTCTCTCCACTGAACTGTGTCTGTGCATTCTTTTATTCAGTCAATAAACTTTTACTGATCACCACCTACGTGCCAGGCCCTGTTCTAGGTCACCTGCCCCTCCAAGCCGGGGAGCTGACCCTGACTCAGCATCAGTAATCCTGCACATTTTGCTGAGCAATTACTCGGTCTAGCCCAGTGCTGAGCACTGCAGGGGATACAGCTCTCAAGGAAACTGGACCTAGAAATCTTATCCTTTAAGAAATGGGGGATAACATGTGGTAGGAACGAACATAGGCTCGAGAGCTGGTTAGTCTGAAGTTCAAATCCGAGCTCTGCCATTTCCTGGTTGTGTGACCTTGGGCAAATTAATCGATCTCCCTGTACCTTAGTGTTCTAATCTGCAAAATGGGGATAATAATTCCTGCCTCACAGGTACCATGTTGCAAATAATAAGTGAGATCATCCACATAGAGTGTTTAGAATGGTACCTTAAGAAGCATTCCATAAATGGTGGTCATCTTCCTCTTCATTAATATTATTACTAGAGGTGATCTTCACGTAGGTGCCTGGCACCTAGTAAGCCCTCTCTAACATGTAAGGAGGGAAGGAAGCAAGCAAGCCTTTGGGGTCCCAGGAGCCTTGACATTGTTCTTTTAAAATAGGGCTTTACACACAGACATAACTACAAATGCAGATGGTAAGTCAGTGGATGGAATGGAGCGAGGGGCGGAGCAAGCCGAGAGAAAGGGCGGGGATGCCCACAGCAGACAGCGGGAGGTGCGGTCCACGGCCCCCCCAGTGCACACCTGAACCACAGATAGAACTGAACTCTTCATGAACTGTGTTACACACCACATGTTTTCCTACCATACAAACCTACCGTGACGTTTAATCATGAATTAGGTGCAGTAAGAGATTAACACCAATAACTAATAATAACATCGAACAATTCTAACAATACATTGGGATAAAAGTTATGTGAGCGTGGTCTTTCTCTTCCTCTCTCAAAATGTCTTACTGGACTGTCCACACCTTTTCACCTAAAGGAAGCACTTCCTGCCCTCTCTTCTGAATGCCCGCACTGCCCGCGTCACTGCCCTGGCACTTGGGGGCCAGGATTAAGTCAAACAGGACTGGCTGAACACGGGGACTGCGACTCTGCCACAGTCTGTCTGATGACCGGTCGGCCACCACGTGGCTACCAGGCATATGGCGTGTGCAGAGTGAATACGCGGAGAAAGGGGTGATTCACGTCCCAGGCGGGGTGGAGCCAGAGGGTGTAAGATTTCATCATGCTACTCAGAACGCCATGCAGTGGTAAACTTACAAATGGCTTATTTCTGGAATATTCTATGTAACGTTTTCAGACCATGGTTGACTGCAGGTCCAACTGAAAGCACAGAAGGCAAAACCGAGGACAAGAGGGACTTACTGTACTTCTGCCCTCCCGAGTAAAGGAACAGGAAATCCTCTCCACAGCTGACAGAACAAGAAACAGAGGCGGAAGTGCACAACGAATGTGACAAAGGTGATCGGCAGAGACGCTAAAACAGCCATAAAATATATTACAAGGATGGGGGAGAAAAGATGGGGATGGTGATAGAGGAAAGTGAAATCCTCCACTAGCCTAGCAGGAGGAATGTGATCTAAAATGATAAACCAAGGAAGAGCAGGCTTAGCATTTTTATTTAGAGCTCGAGGGAGTGGCCAGAGGGGGCGGTTAAAAGGATCAGAAATGGTTCTCTCCAGGGAGTAGGCTCTAGCAGGGAAAGCGGTGCGGAGGGCTATCTGCAGTTTAAGTACCTGCAGATATTATTGGATAAAGGTGTGTTAAGGGAAAGGAGAAAAGATCAAAGGAAAGACAAGCAGGAAGATGGGTGGGGGGAGAGAAGGAGGGAGAAAGGACAAGAGTCAGCGAGCCCTGTCAGGTCACATCATCAGTTTGTCCCGATTTCCCTCGTCTGTGAAGCGGCGCTAATAAACATGCCTTCTCCGGGTTGTCGCGCCAAAGAGGTGGGGTCGGGAACTCAGGGTGCTGGGCACCCTGGAGCGCTGGGGTGGGGGTGGGAGGTGCGGACTGTACCTGGGTCGAAGAAGATGATGGCTTTCAGGCAGGCGTACTCGTTGTCGTCGATCTGCAGCTCCTGGAAAGGCAGCACCAGCTCGTCGAGGATGCGCATGGACACGCGGCTCATCTCCGCCAGCTCCGGGCAGTGCCGCGGGATGATGTAGTCGTTCCCTGCGTGGTCGGAAAGGGGAGGGGATGGGAAGCCGCCTGGGTGTGCCCCTGACCCCCAGCTTTGCACAGGCCCTGTCCCTTGCAGTTGCCATGCAGCTGGTGCCCCCTGGGGACTGTCATACCCATTTTACAGATGAGGAAGTTGAGACTCAGATTGGAGGAATGGGTTGCTCAAAGGTAAGGACTGGACCTGGAGCCTGGCTTTCTAGGACCCTTCACATCGCCCAGGCTCCATTCTTCAACAAGCCCCTCCACAATGATGACATTTCAAGGCTACTTGGAAGGCACCAAAGCACCAAAGGTAAGGGCCACGATCCTGGAACCAGACTGCTTGGGTCGAAGCCCAATTCTACCACTAACAAGCTGGACATATCTGGATAAATTACCTTCTATGCCTTGTTTGTTTTTTGTCATCTGTAAAATGGGGGTAAATAACAGAGTTTACCCCATAAGAAATGTTGCATTAAAGGAGTTTATATTTGTAAAGTGTTCAGACTAGGATCTGACCCATACTGCGATCTCTAATAAGCGTTAAAATAATAGGCAAACATGCCATGAAGGTGTAGGTGACACAGGCTGGGGTTTGTGCCATTTCTGGCTGCCTCTTGCTCCTGCTCCAGCATGCACATTGGAACACACGAGTAATTCCGGGGACAACCCTGAGTGTGCCCGGATGGGCCGCCCCCTCACCGAGCAGCAGAACGTCCTTGAACACCATGGATCGCTTGGTGGCTCCGAGCAGCAGGTGCTCGCCGGCGTGGGCTCTGAGCAGCGCCACCTGGAAGGGAGAAGGGATGCTGCCTGGTGTCTGCACCCCTGGGAAGGCTGCTCCTCGCCACTCACTGGCTGGGCAGGTCAGCAGCCTGCTCCACGTGCCTTTACCTGCCTGAACTACCAAATGGGCCTCAGAAAACTGCTGCCTTCTCCCCATAACTGACCAGACCAGGGACCTGGGAAAGATTCAGCAGGAACCCAGAAGGGGAAAGGACATGCACTCAGAGGGTGGAGACCAAATGCTGACTCTGACCTTGAACTTCTGTGTCCTTGGGCAAGTTGCTGCTCTCCTTTGGGCCTGGTTTTTGTGCCCAGTGAAACTGTGACAACACTCGGGGTGGGCTTTTCATTAGAGGTTCGAGGGCTTTCATCAGACTGTGAAGAGGATCTACTACCCTGAAAATTTTAAAACTGTGGGCCCCAAATCCCCACCCACAGACAAGCTACAGAAGATTATGAACCATGTTTATAAGAATGCAGATTCTTAGGCCCTATGATCAGATTCTGATTCTGTCTGTATGGGGTTGGGCCCAAGGATCTGTATTAAATAAGCTCCCCAGCTGATTCTGACATGTGCCATGGTGTTTGGGCCGTCACCGCTCCAGAAGATCTCCAGGGCATCCCTCACTTGACATCGTAAGGTTCTAGGATTCTGGGAGGGAGTTACAAGACATTGGGTGTGGATGCTGGTTCCCAGCGAAGGCAAAGGGATGAGCACTGGTCCTTGGAAGGGGATGAGCTGACAGACCCCTGCCCTACAGAGAGGACAAGGCTGCCTCGGAAGACTAACGTCAGTGGTAGGAGCCCAGCCAACTCACAGGACACGGCCCCCCCTTCCAGGGCCACCTGCTTCAGTGCTTGCGTGAGATCCAAAGGGTGGGGACAGACAAACTAGGAGCAGCCTGGTAGTATCCAGGGTCTTATCTGCAAGGTTGGGTTAGGGAGTTTCGAGGTCTTACATCAGGCTAAGTTCCAAGGGAAAACTGCTTTTGTTCATGAATTCATTTGACTGTTCTTTCTTTTGGTCATCAAATGTTAAGTGCCTACTAAGTGACACTTTTTAGACAATGGGGGCACAATGGTGAAAGGGAAGGGGAAGGGGAAGTTGGAAGGGGAAGGGAAGGGAAGGGAAGGGAAGGGAAGGGAAGGAAAGGGAAGGAAAGGAGGGAGAGAGAAAGTGAGAGAGAGAGGAAGATGAGAAGAGGGGAGTGAGGAAGGAAGGGAAGGAGGAGGGGGAGGGAGGTGAGGGTCACGTGATAAAGAGCAATGGGACAGGAGTGACCGCGTACACAGCGAGGTCAGAAGGCCTATCTAAGGAGGTGAGATTGTCCTAAGGCACACAGTAAACATTCAGTAAATATTTGTATGAAGGAAGGAGGGAAGAAATGGCCGAATGAACAAACGAGCAGCCGGGCTAACTTCCTCTCCAGATCTAGCCCCCGCCGGGCGGCCCCTGTCCTTCCCTAGTCCATTTCCCTGTGGTTGAACCTTGTGGGGGCGACCGGCAGAGAGGAGAAATGGCCCACGGGAGGTGTGAGTGTGTGTTCCACATCCAGGACGAGGACGCTCACTACTGAGCACTGCCGTGCTCCCCACCCGGGATGGCGCAGTTTGGTCACAGAACCGGCGGCTCTCACGCTGAGGGGCCGAGGACCTGGCATCAAACCCCAGCTAGGCAGCGGCCTTGCTCTGTGATCCTGGGCAAATCGCTCTCCCTTTCCAGGCCTCAGTCCCCTCGTCCGATGCTACCCAGCCTTCTAGATTTCCATAGGTTGATGCCCCAAACAAAACGAGAAGTAAACACACTTGGAAGGTGGTTCCTGGGGCAATGTCTATAGATTTGGGGTGTCCTTTGGAAGACAACCCCCGATTCTCCCAGGTGTGCCTCCTCCTCCCCCTACCCCCATCTTAAGCAAGATGGGTTCCTTACAGACCTACCATGAATGGGGAGCTGGGAACCCTCATGGTCCCCGGTCCTGTCCCCTGACATGGTGGCTGTTCTGGGGGTGAGCGGGCAGGGGGTGGGGTGTTAATGATTGTCCTGTGCTACTGGCCACCCATCACTGCTCTCTGAGAATGCTCTGAGCCCCAGCCAGGGAGGTTTGGGTGGGAAATCGAGGTTAACAATTGTTCAGCTTGGGGGTGTCTTGTTGCCCTGCTGAGCCCCTGGGAAGGAACAGGAGGGATTAAACATTAATGTAGACTCTCCAGCAGAGGGGACCGGGGCCAGAACATGAGGAGCAGGGGAGAAAGCAGGGGCAGCTCTGCCAAGATCCCTGCCCTGCCATCCCTCCCAGTGCAGGAGGAATCCACGTGAGAGGACATCCGACCCAGACCCCCGAGCGAGGCCGAGGACCAGCCAGATCGGTGTTTGTACGGCATGCCCTGCCGCGGGATGCTAAGTGTTCCAGGAGGGTCGGGGTGTCAGAGGATTCAGAAGCCCTGGGTCCGTCCACACAGTTCAACAGCCGCCTTACCTGTGGGACTTCTCAGGGGATCTTAACAGACCGACATGCATTGCCAGTCTTTCATGCAAAACAGAGAATCAAATGCACCAGGAGTTGGTATCCTGGCCCTGGGTGACTCCGAGCTTCCCTCAGAGCTGAGCAGGCGCCCCCACCCAGCTTTCCCTTCCCCACCAGACCCACAAACATCCTCAGTGGCCTAATGGGATGCTAAGCCGGAGCCAGCATTTGCAGTATCTCAGGAGCCCATGTGTCCTCACATGCTCCCCTACCCCCGCAGTCCCCGTGTTCCCCTGGGACATTTTTAGCGTGCCAAAGAATGTACTCCGGAAAATAAAACACTGAGTTCAACCCTCTTGGTGGAGCACAAGGGAGAAATTGACATTTAGGGAGGCCAGCTGGGGCCTGGGCACTGCGTGGTCCTCATCACGTGGTTTGCACTTTTCAGATGGTAATGACCTCAATGCTCCCAGCAACTCTCTGAGGCAGGTATTATAATTTCCACTTGACAGATGAGAAAACTGAGACTCAGAGATAGGAAGTAATCTGTCCGAGATCACACAGAGAACCAGTCTTAAAACCAGGGCTCAGTCCCAAATGTCCTGATTCCTGACCTCAGGCCCCTGGACTTTGGAGCTTGCTCACCTGGTTCTAATCTCAGCTTTGCTGGACACTAGCTGTGTGACCTTGAGCAAGTTACTCAACCTCTCTGTACCCCAGTTTCCTCACCTATAAGATGGAACTAATAACAGCACTACCTCATAGTGTTGTTGGAAGGATTAAATGAGTTAATATTTGCAAAGCGATTTAAAAAATTCCAGGATATATGAACACTATGTTCATTTTGTTAAAACAACATCAAACCAGCCCAAGGTTCTATCCCAGGTGGGCCCCTCCGCCCACGATCCACGTCAGCCCGTACCTGGTCGTCCAGGGGGAGTTCGCAGAATGCTGGGATGTACTTGGCCCACTCCACGAGCACCAGCAGCTGCTCCTTCATGGACTCGCACACGTCTGCGATGCTGGCGATCTTCTTTGCCCGGATGTCGCCATTGATCCCGGAGACAGGGGAGGTGATCTGGGGGGAGAGGAAGGAAAATGCTGGGGAAGGCTGGGCCTGCCCCACGCTCTCTGAACCCTGCACGGAGGCCCCTCCTCAGACGGTCTCTCTGCCTGGAAAGGGGGAGATGGGCTGTGCATGCCTTCTCAGCTCTGGAGGAAGCGCAGGAGGAAGAAGGCTGCAGAAGGCAGACAGGAGGGAGGAGGGCCCTCTCTGGGCCTTCACCTGCTGCCATCCCGACTTTTCTCCCACCAGCTCCTTAGAATCCCAAGGGACCCCTCAGCCCTAGGGGAGAAGCAGGGCAAAGATAACATCCTCATCTCATAGATGGAGAAACCACAGCCCACGAGAGGTGCTGTGACTTGCCCAAGGTCACACAGCAAGAGGCTAGCTGAGTCCCAGCTTGCTGCTCTGTCCACTTGTTCACTTCTCTGTTCTCTTGGGGCAAAGCTGGCCTCAGGCGCTCAGTGACAGCACCGGCTCTGCTTGGCCTGAGCAATGCAGGCAGCGGCATGAACGGCAAAGTGCCCCAGGACACCAGGCCAGGTTCAAGATTCGTCTTGGCTACTACACCGGCAGTGTGACACTGGACTCTGTTTCCCTTCTGTGAGAGCTGAGGGTCCTTCTAGCTGCTGCTCCAGGGTTTGGCCGGAGAGGACGGGGTGGAGGTGACCCCTCTTCAGTGTGTGGGGGTCCCAGGTGGGTGGAGGAGTCACCCCGGTACCTGCTGGGACAGGACCTCGGCCTGCAGAAGCGCATTGATGGAGGGCAGACTGCTGTCCTCATAGCTTGACCTGCGAGTGCTGATCCGGTCCCGCTCGTTCTGCACAGCTGTGAGGACGGCAGAGGGAGGTGAGGAGGGAGGGCAGGGGTGTGGCAGAGGGGAGGGTTTTCGCAGGGCTGATGGGGAGTGGGTGAGGTGCAAGGGGAGAGAGTTCAACCCAGAAAGAGGTTTCTGCAGGGCTGCCCTCCAGCGAAGGAGACACAGCTGGAGGTGGGAATAGGAAGGGGTGTCCAGGGGGCGGAGCCCGGACCGGTGTGTGGGAAGGGCAGGATATGGATCTAACCCAGCTTGTGGAAGAACTTTCCAAGTGCCAGAACTGCCCCAACACAATGCAGTGCCTTCAGGAGTGATCCACCCATCACTGGAGGCATGCAAGTCAATAATGACTTGGCAGAGGGCTTAAGATGGGTCTTGAGCATTGAAGAAGGCATATGTCTAGAGAGTAGGTTTTTAAGCTCTGTTTTGGGAAAGGGTCCCTTTCTTTCCAGGGGAAAGCATGCAAAACATGCAAAATGAACCCTTTTGAGTGACACAGGATAACCCAGGGATTCCTGAACCTCAAGGCAGAAGGTCTAGACAAGGGAGCTTGAGGCCACACCTGGCCCGGCAGCCTCACCCATCAGCAGGAGCTGCATGTGCTCTGGACTAACCTTCTCGGAGAAAGCAAAGAACACTGTCCTCCTTGCCCCACTGCTGGGCTCTCTCCCAGGAACTCAGAGATCTGGGACCTCTGTCCACGAGGGCCCCATACCCCACTGCACGTCCCCATCTGGGCCAGTCCTGGCCGAAGATGTGAGAAGGACCTTCTGCTGCCTTGGCCTGGCCCCTCGGACTCAAAGAGGCCTCCCTGTGCAATGAGGCTCGGTGGAAGCTGGGAGGAGGGAGGGCGACATGGGCAGAGACCCAGGCCCCGTTCCATATTGCCACTCATTCCGTGAGTGCGGGTGGGAATCACCTCCTCTCTCTGAGTCTGAAGTGCCCCATCTATCAGCTCTTGCCTCCCAAATCTGCCCCTCTGCTGTGCTTCCCTTCTCAGGAACAGGCAGGTTTCTTCTCCCACTTCCAGCCTGAGAGTCTCTTTCTCTCATGGACCATCTCTACTCATGCCCCGCACGGCGTCAGTCAGCCTTATGGACTCCATCCCAGCCCCCGCTCTGTCTGGGCCCTGCCTTCTCCCCACCGGTCCCTTTGCTCTGGCCTTGCCCCTCCGGCCTGTGTGCCTCTCAGTGAGCTAACTCTGAACTCCGCTCGTGTCCCTCCACTGCTCAAAGCCAGTGCCTCCCCACCTCACCCGGAGAAAAGCCACAGCTCACCCTGTGGCCCTTTCTCTCTGGTCTCCTTTGCTCACTCTGCCCCCAAACCTGCCCCCACTGCACACCTTGCCACTCTCCACCAGGGCCCTCAACACCACCGTTCCCACTCCCTAAAATCCTCTCCCATACGGCTTAGCTTCACCTTCATGTCACTCCTGCCTCTGTGCAAGTGTCACCTTCTCAGAGATCCCCTCTGATCACCTGTCTGACGTGGCACTCCCTCCTCATGCTCTGCCCTTCACCCTGCTTTATTCTTCCTCTTGGCACTCACTGCAGAAGTCTATGTTCATTTCTTTGCTCTCTCTGAGAAAGCTACAGACAGAACTTCCTTCCTCTTGCTCACTGCTGTGGCCCCAGCGACTAGAACAGAGCCTGGCGCACAGTAGGCGCCCAATCAGCATTTGTCGAGTGAACGACAGAAGGTGCCGAGTGCCCTGTGCCCTGTTTCTCAGGGCAACATCGACATCCCGGCCATTTAACTGTCTCCAAATCTCACACGTTGTTGAAATCAGAGAATGAAAGTCAGACAGTCTCACAGGAGTCGGGAGTCAGTGAAATAAAACAGAAGTCCCAAGATAAGGAATCTCTTGGGAGACCCACCACCCTGCCAGGGGCCCGCTCCCAGAACCACTCCCCAGCACTGGTCCTGCCCCGCCCGCCCCGCCCACACCGCTCCGCACCCACGGGGCTGCGGAGGCAGGCGGAATAAAAGGGCTGCTGTCAGCAGCTGCGGACTGGGCTCCTCAAGGTTAGGCCGGCCTTATCAGTGCCCGGCGCGAGCTCAGTCACGGAATGATGTTTTCCAAATGTTTGCTCAGTATTAGCAGGGTCGGGGACCTAATGTAACTTCTATTGAATATTAACCAACCTGGGCAGAGGTGGAGAGGAGGATGAGCTTCTCTTCTCAGAGAACCCCTGGCTGGGGGGCTATGGGGGCGCTGAGCTGGGGTCCCAAGAAAGGCCCCACCAGCAACCTCCTGCACCCCGGCCCTGCTTCCTGGTCTGGGTTTCCGATGCCAGGAGTCTGACAGTTGTCCCAGGCCCAGCAGCTGAGGCTCAAGAAGGCGCTGGGTTATAGGAAAGAATTCTCCACCTGTGGTTGTGCGCACGGGCCCCCAGGTTTCTCTCTAGAGTCTTCGTCACTCCAGGGAACCCACTTCCAGCTACCACGGAAGAGCCTCTGGCCAGGACCCACAGGCCCAGGAGGTTTAGAGCCCTTCTCTGGGGTCGAGAGGAACTTCCAGGAATCTGGACCCGAGATGATTCCCATGCTTGACCCCCCTCACCCCCCACCCCCAGCTTCAGACCTGGAAGCTTGGTGTCTGCCCAGTGCTGGGAGCCTGAGTTCTAGTTCTGACCCAACCCTGGAGCCAATCATGTCACCTCCCAGGCCTCAGTTTCCCCATCTGTAAAGTGGGGAGGAGAAGGATTTGATGGCCTCATATACACCTGTCTGGTCCACAGATTTTGTTTTCAGCACATGCCTTCCTGTCCCTGGGGACTACTTTTTAAGATAAATATGTGTGCCGTATGCCACATTATAATTTGATATCTGTATTTTCTGCAAAGTGATCATCCTCGAAAGTCTAGCGACCACCCATCACCATACAGCTGGCCCCTCGAGGACTACTTTGGGGTTTCAATACCCAAACCCTGCTAAGACCATCAAGAGGAAAAATGAAAACTCGTCTCAACTCTGCTGATCCCCGCGGCTTCCGAACTCTCTCTTGGTTCTGGGAACTTCAACCAGGCTGAGGAGGGTGTTGGGACTGGGACACCTGGGTGGGACCAGTAATAGCCTCAGCTTCCCAGAGTCCGACCACCGTGGCTGCTGCCCCGGCCTCCTCTCAAAGCAGCCAGGCCACACGTGCACACAACACAACCTCAGCCCAGGCGTGTAACTAACCACCAGCATTCGCTCGCCCATGCTGACTTGCCACCAGCCAGTTCTCCTGTCCCCCTGGCAGAATGCCACCTTCCTTGAGCCAAGAAGCAATGGCTATTTTTAAGGCTAAGCTACAGCAGGGTGGCGTGGTTCTCTCTCCCCTTCCAGGTACCAGGATATGGGCCCGGGTCTCCTTGGAAGTTTTGGGGGAAGACCAGAAAACAAACACACGGGCTCCCATGTCTGTGGTGACGTTTGCAAAGTGGGAGGGATCATTACCAACCCTCTCCTTTTATAAAGTTCAGAAGGGGCAGAGACGTCCCAGAAGGGACACACATGAAAATAACTGAAAGCTTCACAAGAGACGTACATAAAGGGTGACCACAGCTGGGTGGGCCACATACAGTCTAGGAAGGCTGTCAACCCTTCTGCCGCCTGCCTGGCACAGGCACCAAATTTTCATATGAGAGAGTCATTCTCCTGAACTTAAAATCTTAGACTGCGGCGGGGGGGGGGGGGGGGGGGATAGAATCACTGACTATTAGAACCACAGACTGGTAGGCACTTAGACTATAGTTCTCAGTCTCCCTCTTGCCACCAGCTGTACAAGCACAGAGGGGTGGGCAAAAGTAGGTTTACAGTCGTGAGTGTTCGAAACAGGGTCTACTCTTGAACTGTTATTTACTGTTGCAGCATTCGTCATTGTTATTAGCCTACTATTGCCCACCCCTGTGTATCACATTCCCATTTGTAACATTTCTCATTCCATGGAGTGATCCCCAACTTGGAGGTGACGGTGGGTGGCAGAGGCTCACCCCCCGTGGACACTGGGCAGGGCGGACAGAGGTGGGGGCATGTGCCCTTTGGAAGAGCCCCTGCCCCGCTTGGGGAACCGCTGAGGTCTGGGTGCTAGAACTGTGCTGACAGCAGAAGGGGCTGCTCCTCGTCAGGGTCAGCGGGCCCCGGTCTGCCAGCAGGACTCGTGAGCTCAAACCGAGGCCCTGTTAGGAGGAGACACAGAAGACGTTTTCTAGGGCGAAAGCAGAGAAAACAGGGTCTCGGAGGCAGACACAGGGGAGGAGAGGCTGCGTCCCTGCTGAGTCCCCATCAGGCCCAGACAGGCAGGGCCCCGGGCTCCTGCTGAGCAGCGGGTATGCAGGGCTAGACCAAGGGTTTGGCTGGGGCGCCAGACGTGAAGGCCCACGGCCAGTCTCAGAGCTGAGAAATGTGAGGCGAAGGGAGAGAAAGAGATTTGAAAATGAGAAGCAGCTAAAATATGGTTGCTTCCTGAGCTTGTGCTACAAAATTCCTAAATGTTTCTGAGGTCTGGAGGGCAGAAAGTAGGCAGCATGGAGGTATCGTCCAAACATCACCAAATTCGAGTCTGTAGCTCTGGGGCCAAACCCCAGACCTTGCATCGGCCAGCTGTGGGGCATCTGGCAAGTTGCCGAGCCGGTCTGGGCCTCCGCTCCCTCATCCGTGAAAAGAGGGAACAACGATGGCACCAGCCACGTAGGGCTGTGGAAGGATGGAGGGCACTGTCCATCGTGGGAAAGCCCAGCCCAGGGGTTGGTGTCTGCCAGTATCAGGAGGCCGGGACAGACCGCACGCAACGTGCTCCAGTCTCCCCCTCTCCACCCCCAGGACAAGCTGGGCACCTTGTTCCCGTTCCCTAGAACATGAAAGCCTGACTCACCTGACACTCAAGAATGATGACTGAGGAGCTGGGACTCGCCCTTGGACAGGAAGCTCAGGAATAGAGCCTCCCTCCCATTCATATTTGAGTCAGGGTGATACACGGACGTTTGTAATGCCATTCTTTACACCTTTCTTAATGTTTGAAATTTTATATATATATATGTGGGTATATGTGTGTGTGTGTGTGTATATACATATGTGTGTGTATGTGTGTTTATCAAACAGATAAAACCACCTCGAAGTGGCGCTGGGAACCCAAGTAGCTGAGAGTGGGAGCTTATCTCTTTGAATGTTCTCAAGACCAAGCCCAGCCCCTCCCTGTGGTCAGATTTCTAGGCTCTTCCTTCTCTCAGCCATTAGCCAGTCACCCTGGGGCCTGTCACCGAGTCATAAAGTCGTGGCCGCAGTTGTAAATGACTGTGGGGAGTGGTGGGGGGGGGTTCGGGTGGGGCGGCGGCAGGGGGAGGGCCGAGGCTCACCTTCCTTCTTCATGCCAGCCCGGAAGCACTTCTTGAGCCTGCAGTAGCGGCACTGGTTCCTCTTGTCCTTGTCCACCACGCACTGCCGACTGAATCTGGGGAGGGCTTTGGATGGTTGGATGCAGAAGGGACAGCCCTCCCAGTCCCAGGCTAGAAGGAGACCTCTGGCCATGTGGGGGATCCCCAGCCTCTTTGCTCCAGTCCTTCCCCCCAGAGTTCTCCTGTTAACCATGAGAAAGGCTCTGTGGCATCCAGCCCTGTCCTATTTAATGTGGAAAAACTGAGGCTCGGAGCTGCAACACGGAGACCTGGATTGCTCAGCCTGGTGGTAGGGCCAAGCCGGAACCCTAGCCCCTGCCCCTTGAGCATCAAAGCACCGCTGTTTCCACTCCATCCTCTAAAAGCCCAGAGCCAGAGCAGCATCCTGGTTACAGCTCGGGGTTACTACTTGGTCCACACAAGCCACTCTCTGGAGGGGGACATAAGCAAAGACAGGGCCCCACAGTGTTAATGGGTAGAGCCCTGAGCATCAGCCTGGACTCTGCCATTGATTCAAGCTGGGCGACCATAGGCAAATGCCAAACCCTCTCCAAGCCTCAGCTTCCTCCTCTGTAAAATGGAAATAGTAACAGTAACCACCTCAGAGGGGCGTTGACAGGGCAAGATAATATGTGGATGGAGCTTATAGAATAACCATGCTCATAACCAGTGGCTAGTACTTTATTATTGTTGTCGCCCAGCATGGCAGATCTTTTAAAGGAGGGCTCTCTAAGGCTTTAGGAATCCCTTGGGGTAGATGGAAAGGCCTGGGGCCAGTCTCCTATTCGCCCCAGGAAAAGCACCAGTGTGGGGGATGGGCCCATCTTCAGAGGCTTAGAGGCAGCTTGATCCTAAGCCTCGTGGATCCTTACTGGCTAAATGGGCAAAACAACGAGTGAGCACGTAGGACTTAGTGTGGCACCTGCGTGTTACGTGTTCATTAGTGAGTGAGTTCCCACCTGGATCCACAAGGCCTAAGAAGCCAGAGGAACAGACCTCGGAGGACAGACACCCCTGGGACCTGATCGGGGGGAAGACAGACCCTGGGGAACACCTGCCCAAGGGGTGCTCACTTCCCTGCTGGAGAAACCAGGCCCCTGAGAGGGGGCTCCGCACCTGCAGGAGTACATGTGGTTCTTTCTCACGCTCCTTCGGAAGAAGCCCTTGCAGCCATCGCAGCTCGAGGCGCCGTAGTGCTTGCCTGTGGCCCGGTCCCCGCAGATGGCACACAAGGCGCTGACACCCAGGCTGTTGGCCGCATTGAGGTTGGCACCTTCTGAGGGAGATGTGTCTGCCCAAGAAGAAAGAAGAGTGAGGGCTCGGGGTGGGGGTGGCAGGGCACAAAGTCACCTCCCAGAGGCCCTGTTCTTCCAGTGGCTTAGACTTACAAACCAATGTGAGTGCTGCAAGGCTCTCCCCAGGGCTTCAGCCTCAGTGAGAAGGACACACTGTCCCCACTCTCTCGGTGACCTTGGGCAGGCCCCTTGGCCTTTTGGAACCTGTCTGGCATAGCTAACTTAGGGCTGTTTATGACAGTGACCTCACAGAGTTGTTTGTGAGGCATGGTAGAGACAGCTAGCCCCGCTTTCTCTGGGAAGTAATGAAAGACTGGCTACCCCCAGGATGCATCCAGCCCTTATGGGCCCTGATGGACTGGGCAGAGGGGCTGTGGGAGGGACAAATACTCCCCCAGCATCTGCCCAGAGACAGGTCCTGCCCCTCCCTTCTCCTGAGTAACTAGGGCTGGTGGTCTCAGCTTGGTGCCCAGGGGCCTTGCCAACTCTCCTGGGAAATGAGGAGGCCCCGAGGGCAGTGGCTGCAGCACGTATGTAAATGTGAGGGCTATCAGAGGCAGGTGGCAAAGACCTTGGATTGGGTGCTGTGGGCTCTGGGTGCTAGTGCCGATGCTACGGCTAACTGGCCTGTGACCTTGGGCAAGTTTTTTCCCCTTGCTTTAATTTCCCTGGGGCCTAGGTTCCTCTTAATGTAAAGAAGGTAGTTCTACTTGTCCAACGGTCTTTAATTTTTTTTTAAAATTTCAGTAGCCAAACTCTCTTCTTATAAACAAATCTTCCACCAGGAATAGACCTCTGGAGAAGATGGTAAATACTATGTCCCATCTCCCTCCAAAATGCATGCACGTGCACACCACACAAAGTCATACCACGTGTGTTTTCACAGGAACCCTGTATCTGGCCTTGAATTCCTAGGGAACATCCAGCTAAGAACTGGAGAAGGGTATTGTGCCATGTTAGGAGCACAAACTCTGGAGCCCTTCTGCCAAGTCTGAGTCTCAGCTTGCCCGCTTTCTAGCCCACGTGACCTTGGCTGAATTAATTAGCTACGAGGAGAAAAGCACCCTAGGGCTGCTACGGTGACTCAGTGAAGTGTTGGTCCCACCATAAGCACTGCCACCAGCATCTGTGAAGTTAAAAACTGTTCTGCAGAGGAAACCTCTAAGAGCAGGAGAGTTCCGGCCTCCACGCAGCACAGACAGCCTGCATTTCATTCCGCTGTCACCTGGCTGAACTTCTCCTCGACTCCCGAAGGTGCGCGGGAGTGCGGCCCCCTCCACTTGGTGAATTATTCCCGGAGATGGGGATAATTGTTAAGCCACGCTTGTGCCCTTTCTCCCTCAGCCTGGCCTCCCCAGACCCCCGGGAAGAGCTGACCCCACAATTTGTGGCCATTCAGGTTGAGGCTGGGGGAAGGGGTGCCCACATGCTGGGCAGCATGGGCTGGGTGCTGCCAAGTGTATACTTCACCCCGGGGATCAGCTGATGGGTCCCCTTCTCCAGGTGAGAACACAAGGCTCTGGGAGGGCAGGCGCTTGCCCAGGCTCCTCACACTGCTGCTCACAGGAGCCAGACGTACGCCCCGGGCGGCCCGGATGACTCTGGCCGTGACCACCATTGTTGGGGTGTCTACTGGGCCTGTGAAGCAACGACCCCCTGTTGCTGCTGACTCTGAATTGGAGGTGGGGGACAGGTGGGGAGCTATCCTTGGGCCTTTGAGCTAGCAGCCCAGCACCTATGCCAAATATAACCTCAAAACTCTGACCACCTCAGACTCCAGCAAAGAACGTGTAAAGCCCTCTACGGGTGTTCAGAGTTCCCGAGACGACACATGTGCAGCCAGGACCAGTTACCAGTGCTATGCTCTCAGGCACCTTATTTCATCTTCTAGGGGGCGGGGGAGGGCAGGTGCTATTATTATTCACATTTTACAGATGAGGAAACTGAGGCTCCAACAGGACAGGATTTATGCCAGAATTGGAGCCCCGGTCTTTCTGGCTCCGGAGCAGGAGGCTGCCTGCCTTCAGGACACCCAACCTGGGGGTTTGGCCTCCGTGTTGTTGGGAGCGCGGACGCCCGGGAGCGGGGACGCCCGGGAGCGGGAGGCACGAGCTCTGGTGCGGGGTGGGGGTGGGGTTGGTGGTAGATGGCGCCAGCCCCAGGGAGCAGCAGCCTGGGGCTGGGTGGTGGCCAGGCGTGTGACAGCACACCCTGTCCCCGTGGGGTCACACGGCACCCTGCCTAGTGCAGCAGCTCCTTGTTTACCGTTTCCTGCATGTTTTTCCCTCAGTTTCTTCACGTGACCCCCACATACTCCTAAAAGCCAGCCGGCGAGCAGGTATGGGGTGATTAAACCCATTCTGAAGAAGAGGCCAGGACAGGGGAGGGGACATACCCAAGGTCACACAGAGAGTTGGTGGCAGGGGCAGGTGAGCAGCCGGGGAGCTCGACCACGGACAGTGCCCACTGGCTGCAGGCAGGGTGGTCCCTCTTTGTGGCTGAGCCACAAGGACCACACGCCTTAGAGGCCTTGGCTGAAGCCAGAGGCAGGCTGACCTCACACAGCTGCCACCCCTCCTCCCCCAGGGCTGGCCTGCCACCAGTTAGGGACCTTCCTCTCCAGAAACTTCCTGGCCTCCAAGCCTCTTTCCTTCCCCCACTTCCTTGGGAGGAGAACCATCTCCCCGCCTTTGGGGCTCTCGGTGATGTGGGAACAGATGTGTAAACCTGGGAGACACATACAAGCAACGAATCTGCTCAAAGACAAACAGATGTGCTCCTGATGAGAATCTCATATGGTGGATGGCGACGTCCAAACCCTGCACATCACGTCTGCACATCGTGCTGGCCAGAGAAGGCCGCCCGGACAGGGGCGTGCACACACACACCAGCAGGCACACGCAGGGCGCGGCTCGAATGCCCCCGCAGGGAAACGCAAGGCACAGCAGCAAACCCGCACCCATAGCACGTGTGTGCAAACATCCACAGACCAAGTATACATGCTCACTGCCGCCTACACACCTAAGCAAGAGAAACACAGACACCTCTGGGGACACCAACGCACACAGACCCACTCAATGAACACACACAAGTGAAAATGGACGCAGAACAGGTGCGCACAGACAAACGAACACAAATATGCAAATGGTCCCCACAGGCACGTGGCTGCCAACCCAGGATACCACCCATGCACCTGGAAACCCAGGCGTGCTCACCGCACCAGGAGGCGGCCACAATCACACAACACGCATGCGCGGGCACACATCTAGCAAAACTTCCCTGAGACCAGCGTTTTGTCCAAGTGCGGCATTTGCCCCAGGAAAGTCCCAGACAACCTAAAGCCCAGTTGTGCCTCCATCCGCCATCTCCCGGGACTGCACGTACCTGTCCATCGCCCTGGACCCAGGCCCAAGGGATTCAAGAAGGGGCCGTGTTGGGCCCAAGTCCTAGAGCTGGATGTCAAGAGGGAGCTCACTGCCATGGCCTTGCTCCCAGTGGCATGCTGAGCAGGCATGACTTTGGGGTACCAGGGACCGGAAGGTCCTGGCAGGGGCTCCTGGGGCCTCCTTTTGCTGGAGATGTGCCCATGCAGGCCTCCCCTGCCCCGAACGCCTCTGGTCACCGTACCTGGGCATATTCCCTTCACCTGGCAACACCTGTGCTACCTATCGAACCAGCCTGGCCTCTGTCTCTCCTCCTCCTCCCAACCCAGCACCGAGGGCCGCAGACCCGCTCCGCGACCTGGGCACACCTGCCCCCACCTACCATTGCCCATCGTCAACACCTGCACGTTCTCGAACTCCAGGGTGGTGTAGGCGGGGTCCAGCGCGGCGCTGTAGTCGGCCATATCCATGTCGACAAGGGTCTTGGAGAGGCGCATCCTCCCCCTCCACGCCTGAGTCCCTTGCCCTGCCCAGGATGCCCACCTTGGAGGCTCCTGGCTGAGCTGCCCCCGCCCTTCACCCTCCCCACCGTCTCCTCCCAGGGGCACTCTCTGCCTGCCTGCCTTTCCGACTGTCCTCTGGGAGGATCTCCCAGGAGTCTTGGCCTAGCGTCTGGGAGGGGGTGGAGGCTCTGCCAGGGAGGGGTGGGGGTTAATGGTTAATCGGCTCCCCCACTGGTGGACAGTCTGGGCGGGGCCGCGGGGATTTGGCTGTTTGTTGGTTTCTGGCAGACACCCGGGGTGCCGTTACAACCGGTGGGGCCTTAACTCACCAATATTCACTTATTGATTCGGCAAGATGGAGAGGCGGCTCACGAGCACTCATTTGACCCCTGACTCAGCCACCCTCCAAGTCACTGTCACTCCAAGTCAGGCAGTCTAACTGATATGCTGGGCCACTGACGGCCACCACTGGGGCGCCCAGACTCAATGCCTTCCTGAATCACCGACTGCTACCCTCAATGCTCTTACGGAGATAAGGCCGCCTCCTGGTTCGTGAATCACAAACCTAAATCCCAAGCTCCGGATGCCAATCTTCTGGATCCTTGTCCCTGGAGCTCCCTCCCAGCTTCCCACCGGCTTTGGGAGCAGAATGAATCAGATGTTTGGTAGGGCCAGACTCGCCTTCGGTTCCACTGCCCTGCTCCCCGTGACCCCGCCATGGCCACCACAAGTCCCCACAGCTGCTCCGGATCAGACAGACGCCATCTCTCATTTCCTGTCACATCCTCCTGTTCCCTCCTGCCCCCCAGACAGGCAGAGACAAGGACCCGCAGCCCCACCGACCTGGATTTGCACTTAGGCGCCTGCCACCTACTAATTGTGACTTTGGGTAAATGATTCTCCTCTGTGTGCACTTTACAGAGGAGGGAACCGAAGCTCAATCAGCCTCAGGGTGGTTTCAGTGCCCAGTGAGGTGGCATCAGTGAAGCACCAACTGTCGCCCAGCAAGCGTCCTTCCCTCTCGCCCTGTCCTGTCTCCCTTGGTCCTCTCCACCCGCCCATCCCTTCGGAGCGGTGGCACAGGAGTGCCACCAGGCAGCAGCGCAGAGCCCACACCTGGGTCCTGGTCTGGTTCCATACTCTGCTGTTGCCGAAATTCCTAATAATTTCTGAATGTGAGGTCCTGCGTTTTCACTTTGCTGGTCCTGCCAGCCTTGAGCTCATGGCCCACCCATTTCCCTTCCTGCCTCCAGTCCTCACCGCCCTCTTTACCAACCCTTCCAAGAGCACCCAGCCTAGCTGAGGAGGCCAGGTCGCAAGGTGGAAGGTGGAGCCCACTGGGCAGAGGGAGAAGGACTGAGGCTTGGTGGCTGGGGAGCCTGTTCTCCTCTGCCAGCTGAGAGGACCAAGGTGGCGGGCTTTGGTAACACCGTGAGCAAGAGTAGGGGAACTGCACCTGGCCGGGGGGCTCGGCTGCATCGCTGTCTTGAACACCAGAGGGTGAGGGGTCGATCCCAGGCCCAGATGCACATGGGAGAAACTGATGCCTGTCTCTCTCTGTTTCTCTCCCTCCCTCTCTCACACACCCTTCTGCTCTCTAAGATTAATAAACATATCCTCTGGTGAGGATTTTAAAAAAAGAGTGGGTAAATGCGTGAGAGAGCCAGTTAGGGAGAGGAGGTGAATTAGTGACTGAGGGAATGAATGAGTGGGTGAATTAAAGAATGAATGGATCAGAGACAGGGCGAATTAACGTGTGAGGCGGTGAATCAGTGAAGGAGTGAACTCAGGAGGGGTGGGCGGGTGAATAATGAGCAGGTGAACTGCAGGGCGAGTGAACTGGAGATGAGGCAAATGAATGTGGAGAGGAGCGGACTGACGGGTGGGCCGGTCAGTGACAGGGGATTAATGAGTGAACGCATAGACGGGGGTGAATAGCGAGCAGGCAAGCCGGTGGGAGAGGCGGCGCGTGGGTGAGGGTGTGTGGAGCCGCCCTCATCGTGTTCTTTCAATTACTAGAAGCTTCTTCTTTGCCCCTGTAGCTTTGTTCACCGGGTTCCATCTTCCCGCCCAGAGCTGAGATAACTGGGGTGGGGAGTGAAGGGGAGCAATTGTTCAGGAGGAGAAAGAGGCGACATTTGTCATTAGGAGCCCCGGGGTTGGAGTTCACTCTGCCATGGTTCGGATGACTTTGTTTACATCACATCCCTCTCAGGGTCTCAATTTCCCAACCAGTGAAATGGGGAGTGGATCCTGGCCCATTTGTTCGCAGGTCAGGACGAGAGCCCCAGGGAGGGAGAGGGTCGGGGGTGTCTGATCCTGACTCCAGTGGCCTCAGGGGCAGTCTGGGCTGGAGCCCTGGCCGAGGGGTGAGTGCGAAGAGGAAGGTGGGGCGGCTCCAGGGGAATGGGGAGTGCCTCCAAGGACTGACTCGAGGTCTGGCCACCTCTCTGGCACCCATGACAGGCCACATGCAGCTGCCCCCGTCACAGCCCAGCGATGCACGGTCTCCACGTGAGGCATCTCACCGACTCTGAGAGCCAAGCCCCACACTTGCCGACGTGCACTGTGATTGCTGGCATGCCCGAGTTTAATTGGTCACAAAAATAACAATCTCTCCACCTCTATAGATGGTATCTTAGATCAATGAGGTCTCTGATCAGCTAGGGTGAGCCACGCCATACCTGACCCCTCACACACAAGAACTACTGGCGGACAGCCCGCACGGGTGGACAGGCTGCTAGGTGTACAAACCGTGATACACACTCTGCCAAATGCACAACACGTCTGACTGCTGTCTGAGGCACATTCCAGAAACCTATTTGTCCCTCATCCACTGCAACCTACCCCTGAAGTAAGTCTACACACTCGTGAACTACGTGACCTACATAACCTATTACGTGCATGACTGGCCCCGCCCTTAGCTGGCCCTGAACAACATCCTCACGCTCCTCACAGACACAGCCCCCACCTGTAAGAATGACGGGCTCTGCCGTCTCAGGCAAGTTACCAGTTTGAAAGCTGGCTTTCTTCTTCCGTAAAATGTGCGTAGCACGGTGCAGTGTGACAATTAAATGAGATGCTATTATAAGGTTCTCAGCCCCACCCCACACCACCCACTCAAACCCCACTCCCTGAGGGGATGAACCACAGACTGGGAAATCAGAAAGACCCAGGTCAAAACCCAGGCACTGCCAGCTTCCCAAACTCTGCTCCCCCTCTCTCAGCCTTAGTTTTGGCATCAGACAAATGGGTCGAAACCTTCTCCTCGGTGACAGTTGGATGACAGTGACAAGTTTAGGCGTCCCGTGCAACAGCAGCAATTGCCGTCATCGGTGGTTGACTCTTGACCCTCTGGCCACACGGCCTGTGGGAATCCGGCCCCTGCACGGGAGAGTTCCAGGGGTGCGTGCCCAGCCGTGAACAAACCGTGGCCTTGATGCCATCAACTCAGCAGTCCTTTTTTTTAATGTTCATAAGAATGTATTTGAGCCAGACTGATGACATTTGCACGGGAGCAAGATCCCAAATGCCCCCCAGCTGCCCTTCCTTATCTGTGCCCTGCCCCCTCGGGCTGTCAGACCAGCGCCCCAGGGGCCAATGAAAGACCTCGGGGCTCCCCTCGGGGTCCAGCTCCTTCATGGAGCAGATGGACAAACGAGGCCTCCAGGAGGAGAGGGGGGTGGCTTTCTTTTAGCACTGCCCTGGGTGGCCAGGTGTGGGCTGGGGGAGGCTGCAGCCCCAGCTGTGCTAGGCCCAGAGCTAAAATCTCTGCTTATCTGCTCGGCTTTCCAGATGACAACACTGAGACTCCAAGAGGTGAAGTGACTTGCCTAAGATTGTAGGGATCAAAGGAGGAGGGGCTGTGATTTGAACTGGAGCCTGACTCCAGAGCTGAGGGCTTCACCTGCTGCAGGCTGCTTCCCTCCTGGACTCCCATAAAAAAAAAAAAAAAAAAAAAAAATCTGGAGCACTGAGCTGGCAGGGCCACCGTCCCTATTACCACCCTGGAGCTCAGGAACCTAAGAAGCAAAGGGGCCTGTCCCCGGCACTTGGTGGTTCGGGGGCATCCTCCAAACTGTGGCTATCCTGGGCTGCCTGGGGCTTTCACTTCCCCTGGGTGCTCACCTCCCCCACCTGCCACTGGGGAGCACAGGGTGCAGGAGTCAGGGACTATCAAGACAAAGAACAAAAGTCGTGGGGGAAAGAAGCCAAACCATCTCCACTCTGGGGTAGGGCCCTTCAGCTTCGCCCCTTTGAAATTTCAAATTCCAGTTTGTGGACAAAGTCCTAAGTTTCTCACAATATAGGTCCCCAACCACTGACCAAACTCCAGTTCAGGCAGCCAGCAGGCCCGGGGCTGCTTCCTCTGGCAGCTCCCAAGGTCTGAGGAGAAGAGGTCCTGGCCCCGGGGGGCCCTTCAGGCCGTCCCTGCAGCCCCATCCTGCCCACAGGACTCCTGCACCCACCTGAGAGGACAGCCCTCCTTCTGGAGCTGGGATCTGACTCTCCCAGGTACTGACAACAGATACCAGGTAGGCACCCTCCCTGTTCTGGGCATCCTTTCTACCCCTTTGACTCCTAAAACTCTGCTCCTGCCACCCTCCTCCCCCTGGAGTACAGGCCTCACAGAACTTTGAGACTGGAAGGGGTCTCAGCCAACCCCCACACTTGGTGGATGGAGACACGGAGCCCCCAGGAGTGTGGCAGCTGGCTGCAGGTTGAACCACAGACCTGGGGTGGGAAGGACATGCTCAAGGCCACACAGTGGTAGCGGGGGAGATGTGCCTTAAGACGAAGACCAGCTCTACGAGGACCCCTTTTATCCACTGCAGCCCTGCAGGGCCCTGGCACTGCCTCCCGTAGACCTGGGATGGTGGTGTGTTTGTCCGCCCAGGGACTGATGGCCACAGGGTTGCCAGGGAAGTGCTTCCAGAGAGGAAGATGAGGGAGCTTGGGGCTGAAGGCCAGTGCGTTGGGAAGGAAACAACATGCATGTGGTTAACTGATAACTGAGTCCCATCCTCGGGCCCCCAGGAGCCTTCCTCCCTGTCCTCAGCACGATTAAGACGAACTTACCTGCCTGCTAATCATTGCTGGGCCTGTTGATTTTGCCTTAAAAAATTAACCGGGCATGAGTTTGCGGTTTGCCTCACCCCTAACCCCGAAAAGGCCGGGGTGGGCAGGAGGCCACCCGGGTTACGCAAGAGGCCGCTGGCCTCCCCGTGCACATCCTCCGCTTGCCCTCCGGAGGGGAGGTTTTGCCTAAGAGTCAACAGTTTGCTAGTTCCCCCTGTTCTGGGTCCTGAGCAAATTTGCTCTGTTACCAAAGAGAGATAAAGGCAGCTGCGGGGAAGCTTTCCAAACAGGGATGCGAGGCGGCAGCTTCTGAGTCGGGATTCGAGAATCCTGCACTGTCAGAGCCAGGAGAACCCCTCGCATAGGTGGCCTGGGGCCGTTCAAAGTGGGTTTGGAGGTTCTCCAGAGCCAAGGCAGGTGTGCACAGGCCCCGCTTCACCGGGCATCTGCCTCTTAGCTGTGCTGTTCCTTAATAATTCATTGGAAAGCTTGAGCTAGCTATGGGTGGTGAGCACCTGACAACTGCAACTCCAGACTCACCCCCTCCCTCCCTGTACAATGGGGAGATGGAGGCTGGAGGGAGGAAGGGACCTGTGCATGGACAGAAGGCCATTTCAGGTGTCCTGGGTCTCCAGCTAGCATAGGGGGACAGGAGCTGGTTCTGGGACGCAGAGATGTACCCTGTGTATTAGTGAACAAGATGGTACTTCAGTGCCCTCCTCCATCACTCCCCCTCCCTCCCGGGGCCAGCTCGGATCAGAGTGGTGCCCGAGACGACCAAAGGCCTGGGTCAAGGGAACTCACCTGGCTTTGGGTCCTGTGGATCCTCAAGGAGCAGCCAGGAGCTGTAAACCAGGGGCTCCAAGTTATAACCCATTTAGCCATGTCCTCTCTCTGCAGGCCTCAGGCCACAGAGAAGGATGCAGAGCCCTACCCTGACTCTCTCGACCTCTTTGCGCCTCAGTTGCCTCACCTTTAAATTGGGAGTAACAACCCCTAACTCACTGGGTTGTCGTGAGGATGAAATGGATGGCAATTCGTGCAATGATACCAAGCAGATGTTTCTCAAGCGGCTTGGGGAGCTTTCTGTGGGTTAACTTGTTCATCCTTACAACCCCTCTGAGATGGGCAGTGTTTCCATCGCCCAGATTTGAAGCACAGAGAGGTTGAGCCACATGCCCAAACTCACACAGCTTATAAGAAAGATCTGGGATTCCAAGCCAGGCAGTCTGGCTCCAGACTCGGTGCTCCCAACCCCGAGGCTACCCTGCCCTTCCAGGGCACACAGTAAGTGCTCAATGAAAGCTGGCCAGTATGAGAGTAAAATAAGCCCCATCCCAAAGCATAGGCAGGCTTTATACATGGACTATGAGGGCCAGAAGGCGGGGGAAGGAAGACACGTCTCTGGGCTGGAGTGGGCAGGGATGGACTCCCAGAGAGGGTAGCATGCTAAGCAGAGAAATGTCCAGAAGTGGAGAAAGTTTTGTGGCCAGAGAGCAGGACATTGTGGGAGGTGCTGACCACGACTCAAGAGGCAGAGAAGAGAATAAGGTCAGAAAAGTGATCAGGAAGGAGGCCAGGAGGACTTGGGTCCCTGTGGGCGGGGCCTCCCCACAGGCTGTCTCCTGCCTGGTGGCTTGTGACTTCTGGGCTGAGGCCATTGCTGTCCTGTTTGTGTTTCTCCCCTCTGCTTACGGTCCTGACTTTATCTGCAGAAGTGACCTTGCGAGGTAGATGGGGACCGCCCAACCCTGCAGGGCCTGAAGGATGAGAGGGAGCTCCGGCCTGGCCCAGACCCTGCTCTGGGGTGAAGGAGAAACCTGCATCCCGGGAACCACCCTGGGTGTCCCCGCGCCCTTGTTCTGAAGGGCTCCAGAGACTGCCAGGAGGTCTCTGAAGTGGAGTGCGGGGGACCCCCAAGAGTCAGGCCGGGGTCACTGCATACAGTGTGTAGATTGCTCACTGCACAGGGCTTCTCTGGCACACGGAGGTGGAAGTCCAGCCCTGTTCCACTTACCAAGCCAAGTGCCCATGGAGATTTGCCTGCCCAGAGGGGGTGTCTTTTACTTATTTTCATAAAGGCTCCATGTCAGCCCTGCCCCAGCTCTGTTTCCTGCCACTGTGTGACCGTGGGCAAAGCCATTCCCCTCCCTGGCCTTGGTTTCCCATTTGAAAATTTGTCTAGCATAAGGCAAGGATTCAACCCTGATAGTGAAGTAGAATTGCTGGGGCCTCTAAAAAATATGGACACCCAAGCGGCATCACAGACCAATGATCGCATCTTGGGGTGGGGGTGGGTGAGGGGTATCAGTATTTTTCAGAGTTTCCAGGTGATTCTGATGTGCAGCCAAGATCGAGACCCACAGTGGGAGGGCTTGCAATTCGGAGCAGGAAAGGCCTGGAGATGCATCCGAGTTCTACAGCTCAGTACCCGCAACTTCAGTGGCCCTCAGTTTGCCCATCTGTAAATCGGGAATGATGACAGCTTCCTCACAGAGCCAGAAGGCCAGTTCAACGAGAGGATATTCAGACGGTGCTTGGCACTGTAGTTGGCCAGTAGGCAGCTCCTGATCCTCGGTACCAACGACCATTATTTTGCTACTGGCAGAACGGGACTGACTTAAAATACTGGGCCCAAGGATTCATGCTGGGAGCCAGGCTTTCTCTGCTCCTTGGACCAAGTTCTAGTGGGTCTCATTCTTGGCTGCAGAGCTGTCCTCTTGTGGAGGTGTGTGTGATGATGATGATTTGACAGCTTACCTAATTTGTTAGACTTTTAAATTTTATTTTTTGAATCGATACTAGATTCACATGCTTCAAAAATAAAAACAAAAAGCAAAAGGTGTCCTGTGACGGGTCTCGCTTACACCTCTGTGTCCTGACCACCAGCCCACTACACTCTTTACCATACGTAACCACTGCTCATGCCTTTTTATGGGTGTTCCAAGTTTTCTTTATACAGACCAGGTGGCAGATGAGACCACATATTGTTATCTCCCACCCTCACACTGTTCTGTACCTTGCCTGCCCTTTTCACAGCTTTTTCCATAGCAGTTACGAGCAAGCTCTGGGGAAGGAAGGGTTCTTGTGCCCTTCACAGGCGAGGAAACTGAGGCTCGGACTGCTGAGTCATTGGTGTTTGAGCTCTCTCTCCCTGGCCCCAGGGGCATGTTTGTCCCCCTGCTCCTATGTGGCCTTCCAGGAAACCTGGCCAAAAGCACTGGAGCCCGGCCTAAATCTCTCTAGTGCAGGCCAGGTAGGAGGTGGGGTGGGGGTGGGCTGTCAGGGCCTCAGGGTGTCCAAGCACCAAAGTCGCTGAGGGGAGAAAGCAGGAAAGAAACGTGTTTAAGTCTTCCAGGTGGTAACCCAGCGAGGGGAAGGTCACTAGATGGGCCAGTCAGGGCCTGCGGGTGGGCCCTCCAGCAGAGCAGAGCCCGGGAGGAAGCCTCTGCCAGCTTCAGGGCTGTGCTGCGGGCAGGAGAGGGCAGGGGAGGGGGTGCGGGAAGGGAACGGAAACAGGGCTGATGGGACAGGCCCAGGGGAAAGAAGACTTCAGGGGACCCCATTCGTGGAAGTCAGGGAGGAGGGTTTGGAATTTGAGGCAGAAGGGACAGTTTAAGTAAACGTTTTCTGCTCAGGCCACCTCAGGGCTCCCTTTGGGTTCTTGACCTGCTTCCGTGTCCTGACTTACTCACCCTGGACAAGTCACTTTCCTGCTCTGTGCCTCAGTTTCCCCAAAGTAAAAATGAAGAATATTAGGTAGCTGGTCTTTAGACAGCTTTGGAGCGCCCCTAAAGGACTCTGCCAGGCTCCCCTTCCCTCGCTGAGAAAATCGGAATCCTGCCTTGATCAGAATGGGGCGAGCCCATCCAGACACTGGGCCTCCTCGGGTGGGGGCTTGGGGGTGCGAGGTTTCTCACTGCTCCCAAATCAAGACTCCTTCCCTTGGTCCTGTCTGTCTCCCACCGCCCCGTCCTCCTCTCCAGGTGGACGTGGAGTCGGGACCATACCTGGTGGGTCCCAGGGGAAGCCCTGGCCCCAGTCTGACATCTTCCTCCTGGTGCTAGGGGGCCCCGCACAGAGGGCAGCCTCTTCTTCCTCAATGCAGCTCCCACTGCCTCCCTGGCACCCAAGACCCTGCAAGGGCTGCTGGGCAGAGTTAATCTCTTAATACTGGTCACAATGAGATTTCAGGGATGGTGGGAGGCGGTCTCCATGGAAACGGCAGGCCCGCCCAGGACCCACACAAGGAATCAGCCAGAGGGGGGACTGAGGGGGTCCTAGAGACCCAACCCAAACAGGGACAGGAGACAGTGGTCTGGACTCCTGGGTCCTGCCTGGGCCCTCTGATGTCTCTTTGGAGAGGGTGTGAAATAAACGGTACCCCCCACACTGCCTCAGTGTCCTCCTGTTAACCTGGACAGAGCCACACTCACAGGGGAGCCCTGCTACCCCCTTTCTGAGCCCTAGTTTCCTCCTTCTCCAGTTGGGGTGACGAGCCTCAACACAGAGGCTTTTCCAGAAGATTGCAGGCTTCAGAGTCTGCCAGACCTGAGTTGGAAGCCAGGCTTTCCCCCCGGAGACTGTAAACCTAGGCCAGGCATCTCACCTCTCTGAGCTTCAGTTTCCTCCTCTACACAGTGGGCACAAGCACGACTGTGCTAACCGGTAAGTACTGATGCTCAGTGAACGGGAGTCCCCTCACCTCTTTCTGAGCCCCCTGAAACTGCACCTCTGCCCGCCAGCCCCAGCCATGCACAGCTTTCAGAATCCCGCAGCCTGGCCTTGTCTCTGGCCTTTGCACGTGCTGAGCCGTCTGCTCAGTGAAGCTGTCACACCACTTTTTCAAATCCTCCTCCTCTAAGTGCAATCTTCGTCCTCTCCTCTGGGTGGCCCTGCTGGCTTGGGCAGGGTCCGGGCTCCTCCTCTGAGCTCCCACAGTCCCCAGCACTCTACATCATCGGAGTTTAATCCGGTGGTGGTTACTGGTTATTTATCTGCCTTCTCCTGCTTCACCCTTATATTCTCAGTACCCAGCTGGCACTTAATATAATGGGCTGGGTAAACAAATGAGTGAGTGAAGGAATTTGTCCATCCAATCATTCCACATTTATTCAGCACCTTCCACGTGCACTGTTGTGGGTGTTTCAACGAGTAAAAATACAGGATGCCTCATTAAACTTGAACTTCAAATAAACAATGAATATTTTAGTATAAGTATATGGCAAATAATGCATGGAGCACACTTATACTTAAAACACTTCCATTGTTTATCTTCAAGTTCAAGTGTAACTGGGTGTTCTGTATTGGATCTGGCCATCCCATTCCCTCGTTCACACAGCTGTGGTGAGGAGGCATGGTGGAAACATACAGTAAGCAAGCAATTAAATTTTTTTAAGGAGAATTTCAAATGTTCTGGATGTTGTAGTGCCTTGGGGACAGTAGGGAGCGTCCCTGCATAGGGTGATCTCGGGCTAGTGGCCTTTATCCTCTTGGGACAGTTCCAAGCTCCAGTGAGATGCTACTTTATGAAAGTGCTTTGAGGGTTTCAAAGGGCACTGTGGAGGCTGTTACTCTTAAGAGAAGGGCTCGGAAGCAGGCAGAAGGGGCCGCAGCAGGAGGGGGCTTCTGAGTCTCACTTGTCAAGACTCCACACTTTTGTAATTTGGTTCTGAGCTTGCGCAAAGCTTCGCGAACTGCATGCAGTCCTACCTCTCGGTCAGTAAATACCTTTTGCAGGGTTGAGAGCCAGAGGAAGGGACCACAGGGGCTAAGCAGAGAAGCGTGGCCACCTGTCGGGTGGATACCCTCGGGCGTCGCAGAAAGTCTGAGGGCATCCGGCAGGAAGCGGTCCGGAGACACCGCGGCGCCGCGCTCTAAGCGTCTTGGGCTCCTCCTAGTGGCCAACACCGGAACCGGCTCTCAGAAACCTTTAAATAACTACACAGGCTTCACCAATCACCGCGAGGGTTACATTACAATCCCACCAATCACAGGCCGAGACGGACTACGTCTTTCCAAAATCAGTGAATGACAGCTCAACCCAACTCACTGAGTTTAGTTAGGGACAAGCCAATTTCCCTCCAGTCACACATCAACACCTGGCCACTGCACCAATCAGAACACAAGATTTTAAAACTTGTTTGCCCAAGGCCAGCACCGTGCTGCAGTTCCACCATCTACGAAATTTATAGCCCCAACCCCAGGCTTTGTGGGGGCTCTGTATGGGATATACCTCATCTGCATTCAGGGGTGTTTATATATCTTAATATTTCATGATATGATTACTATAATAATTAATGTGTGGGTCTGGAAGACTGGGGAAAGCATGCTCTTTGGAGTTAGACACACCTAAATTGGAGTTTACTACTAGCTTTGTAAAGTAGGACGATGCAATTTCCTTCCTCCATCTTTAAAAGAGAATATTAATAATACCTACTTTAATCGTCATATTCTATCATCCCACCTGCATCTCAGTTATTCCAGCCCAAATCCCGAAGTCACTATCTTTGTGTCCTTCCTCCTAACCCCCCCAACTCACCAGAAATCCAGATCTTGCCACCTCCAAGAGCACCTCAATTCGTCACCATCTTTTCCTCTCCACCACATCCACTACATCACCATCATCTCTGCGAGTCTGTGAAAGACTGTCCATTCACTTCTCTTGCTCCTCTGCTTGAGTTCTGTACCCGCTCTTCACCCAGGAGCCAGGGATGACCTCATACCAAGGGACTGCATCAGGTCCCTACCTTACTTAAACTTCTGCACTTGCAGGGGTGTCCAGCCTGCACCCCACAGGCTGCCTGTGGCCCAGGTTAGCTATGAATGCGGCCCAACACAAAATCATAAGTTTACTTAAAACATGAGGGGTTTTGTGACTATGTATCACCATGTATTTAATGTGTGGCCCAAAACAACTCTTCTTCTTCCAGTGTGGCCCAGAGATGCTAAAAGGTTGGACACCCCTGTCAGTTTCCTATGCGTTTAAAACAAAACTCGAAATTCAAAACTCCCAGGAACTGTGAGGCCTTCCTAATCTTGTTTCTGTATCTTTGTATCTTCAACCTAATTTCATTTCACTCATCCCCACCCCAGTGGCTGCAACCACACTAGCTTTTTTTTTTGTTTTTTTTTTCCAGTTCTTTTCAGTTTTTCTTTCCTGTCTCGGGGCCTTTACACATCTCCACCGCCATTGAGGATATGATCCTTGTTTGTTTTACCTCCAGGGGGCACCCCACATCTTGAATAGTTTAAAATTAAATGCATAACAGGTGCTTAACGGATACTTATTGAAAGAACAGCGGAAAGATTTTTGAGGAAAAACTGGTATAACATGCATGAAGTGCTTGGTACATACTACGCTTTTCAATGAAAATGATTCCATGCTCAGGGTAGAAAATATGGAAAGTAAAATAAAGAGGGAAGATTAAAAATCACTTGTGCCCCTACATTTGGAAGGGTTCAACTCTTGTTAACCAGGGTCTCTCGACCTTGGCACTATTGACATCTTGGGCTAAATAATTCTCTGTTGCAGGGGCTGGGCTGTCCTGTGCATTCCAGGACACTCAGCAGGCTCTCTGGCCTCCACCAGCTAAATTCCACTAGTACTCGCCCCTCAGGGTGTGACAACCAAAATTATCTCCAGACATCACCATATGTTTACTCCTGGTTGAGAACATCTGTGTTAAATCTCTGGACTTAGAAGAAATTCTCTCCCCCAAATTCAGTCTGTCTCACTTTTCAGCGTCCGTAAGAATCGCAGTTACTGTCGAAAATCCAAATCCCTCAGGTCCCACCTCAAGGCTCCAGGGTCAACAGTGGGCCCAGCCATCACATGTTTAATGAGCTTCCACCTGCTTCTGGTGCAGGGAGACCCCAGAGCCCACTTCAAAAACTCCTCCAGGAAGCCTCCCCGATAACCAGGTTCCCTTCTCCATTGAATCCCACCCTTGAATTTCTCTCCTTCCCAATTACCCATCCCTGGATATCTCTTCAAAGTAGTGACAGAACCAAATCCTAGCTCAGCCAAAGTCCCAACTGCCTCATCTACCCTCAGGGAAGAAACAAAAGCTGACCACGAAGTTCAGCTAAACCTGCTGATAAAATAACAGCATCCCAATCAGAATGAATCCTGAGGTGTCGCCTGGGAGAAGTATCGGCTTAACAGACTGGGGGTGTCGAACTGTCTTTGCCTGTTGGACCAGAGTCCCTTCCCTGAGAACAGGTGCTGAGACGGAGCAACCCAATGAGTCATGACTTGGTCTACCTTTCTAGACCCATCTTTCCGGCTGTTCTACTCATGGTCTGGCTGTGAGCAGTTCTCAACAATTCCACCTCTCCCTTCTCAGGCATGTGGCAGATTGACACTCTCTTGCCTCCTTTGAAGTTGGACATGACCATGTGACTTGTCTTGGCCAATGAAATGCGAACAGAAACAATCTGTGTCACACCTGGGCGGAAGGTTTAAGAGCCAGCGCTGAGGTTGCTGTAGTAGAACCAGGGATAGATATGGGGTTACGGGGATGAGAAGAGTCCCCTGCTGACCCAGAGCTGCACATGCACCACAGGTGGGCAGCAGCTCCCCACTGTGTTGGCCCCTGCAGCCATTTTTGGTTCTTGTGGCACAGCCTCGCCTACCTTGACTGAACACAGTCTTTTCAAAGTTTCACTGATGTTCCTATGACCATTATGATTTGTCATATCTGAAAACCACTTAGGCTATTAACATGTATCTTAACATCAACTCGCTTAGTTTAACTTAGGTTTATTCTAGAAGGATGTGTTATTACTACCAAATGAAATAACAGTATTATAAGTAGAAAGCAATGGGAAAATAAATAGAATGAAATAAAACTTATGTTTTATCTTGAGTTACTACTGTTGCCTTTGGAAGCCCTTGGGCCCTTGGTCTGTTCTCTTTCTGTTTTTGGTTTTGGGTTTTTGTTTGTTTTTACAATTATTTCTTCTACTATTGTTCAATTACAATCGTCCCCATTTTCCCCCATTACTCTCCCCTGCCCTACCCACCCCCATCTTCAATGCCCCCCCTTATCTTTGTCCGTGGGTCCTTGTTCTCTTTTTGCTAAAAAGAAAGAGAGAAAGAGGGGGGAGAGAGAGAAGAGAAGAGGAGAGAAGAGAAGAGAAGAGAAGAGAAGAGAAGAGAAGAGAAAGAAAAAAAAAAGACAAGAACGTCCCTAACCGTGTGTCAATCTTTAGGGCTCCAGAAAGGTGGCTGAGGTTTGTCAGACGTGTGAGGGCAGCTCCGTATACAGGCTGAGAGCACAAATTCTGGAACCTGACTTTTCTGGCTTGAATTCTGGTTCTGCCATGGAGTAGCTGTGTGACCTTGGGCGAGTTACTTAACTGCTCTGTTCTTTGGCAAAATAGGGAGGATGATGTGTGTGTCACTGGGTTGCTGTGGGCGCTGTATGTGCTCACACACAGACAGAGCTGCGCTGGCACACAGTGAGCATCTTGCAGTGTTCGGGGTGGGTCCGTGGATTTGGAGAAATGCTTGAACCCAGCAAAGAGGGAAGCGAAACCCTTTGTATCAGTTAAAAGTAAACCCCGGGACCGTGTGCATGGGGAGAGCTGCTCTAATGGCAGGAAACATGGAGAACTTCTAGAGATTTTGTTGAACGGCAGCTGCCCAAACCTCTAACCCAGTGATTTTCAACATTTTTCATCTCATGGCACACGTCAATCATTTAATTACTAAACATCTGTGGCACGCCAAAAATATATTTTTTGCCAAACTGACAAAACAAGGTACCTATAATTTTTTTAAATTATAAATCAATGAGCGATATTAATTTTTTGTTTCACTTATTTAATGTATGCATTGGTTACTTCTTTTAGGTGCCCTGACCAGGGATCGAACCCACAACCTAAGTGTATTGGGATGATGCTCTAACCAACTGAGCTACATAGCCAGGGCTAAAAGAACATTTTTTTAATGTGGCTACTACAGAGAGGTGAGAGGGACCATATAGAGAGCCTAGAAACAGGTCTACGTATACTTGAACATGGGCGACAAGAGCAGTTAGCTTTGCATATCACTCAAGAAAGGATGTCTGTCCTGCCTAATAAATGGTGCCGGGCCAATTGCTTATCCAGCTGAAGGAAAACAGAACAGCATCTCTATTTCATACCGTACACAAAAATCAATTCCTGGGGAATAAAGACCTAAATATGAGAAATAAAAATAAAACTTAATAGGAAATATTTAGTATAACAGTTTTATAATCTCAGGCCCTGCAAGATTTTATAGGCAAGCTACAAGTGCAAACCATAGTGGAAATGATTAAGTTTAATGACCTCTATTTTATTATTCAACCGAAACTGCTGCATTACAGTTGTAAACTTCTGAATAACAAAAGATTCTCTAAGGAGTGAAGAGACAAGCTACCGACTAATCAAAGGTATTTTCCACAAATACAACTGAACGAGGATCTATATCAAGTATAAATAACTCCTTCAAACTGATAAGCAAAGGTAAATAATGCAGCAGGAAAGTGGGCCAAGGATAGGAACAAGCAGACTCACAGAGGAAGCAGAGATGATGAGAGAGCTCCTCCTGACTGCCCTCGAGTTCGCAGTGAGCACTGTACCGACATCTCACCAAATCAAAGATGCCCCTTTCCTGAGATCTGGAAATTTGGTTCCTGCACCTTCTCTAGGGAAACTCTTACCCACAAGCATAATAGTGTTCTTTGTAGCACCGTTTAAAATAGTGAAACACTGGCACCAACTCCATTGTCGAAAACTGGAATAAATACACTTGGGATAGTCATGCACATTTGAAATGAGTCACCTCCTGCTGCTTGTATATCATCAGCAAGGGAAAATCCAAAGAGCAGCCCTGGCTGGTGTAGCTCAGTGGATTGAGCGCAGGCCTGCAAACCAAAGGATCTCAGTTCCATTCCCAGTCTGGGCACATGCCTGGGTTGCAGGCTAGTTCCCAGCAGGGGATGCACGAGAGGCAACCATACATTGATATTTCTCTCCCTCTCTCCTTCCCTTCCCCTCTAAAGATAAATAAATAAAATCTTTAAAAGAGAAAAAACCCAAAAAGCTATCGTATGAGTGAAGAAGAGGAAGTTGCTGAAGGACATGTATAACATACCCTTTGAACCAATTTTCCAGAATAGCATTACACAGTGTGACTGTGCAGTCACGGATACACATGCGTGGTAACGGTATGAAAACATGTCTGGAAGTGATGGGCACTGGATGCTGGCCGTGGTCGCCGCTGAGGACGACGGCAGGGCACAGGGCTTTCGAGGTGGAGTGAAACATTTCATTTCTCATGACAACAAAACGCGAGCCCAGTGGGAACGTGGCCCTGCAGTAGGAGCCGACGAAACGGAGAGACGGCACATCGGTGTTCACCACAGTGTTCCCTATACATTTCTGCCTGTTTGTAATATTTTTTGCTTTGGAAAGAAGGAAAAATTAAGGGGAGAATTGAATGTCTTTTTATATACTGGTAACAGACAATTCGGTACTAAAATTAGTAAGATCTGACAAAGTAACACATCTAAAAGTTCCTTTAAAACAATCTAACCATATCTAAGTCTAGCATTTCTCTGGGGGGCAGGGAGAGCTCCAATGGGCGCTAACATTTTTCAAGGGTCTCCGTGATGAACTGCTGTGGGCACGCGGGAGGCCTCTGTCGAGGTGCCCGAGGCACTGGAGTTGTTAAGGGCTCTGAGAAGGTCTCTGGCGATGAAATTTGTACAGCTCTCTTCAGTCCAGCATTTTTCCAAATGTCTAACAACGGAATCCTTCTTGTCTGAGTGGTCTCACCTGCGGAAAGGTTGACCTCGTGACCTCCAAGTTCCCTTACAATTCTCAGTCACCTTTCTAGTTTGGGCTCTGCCGCTAGCTTGCTATATGACTTCGGCCCAATCACCTTCCTCTTGGAGCATCAGTTTATTGAGGTATGAGATGGGTGTGTAAAGTTTCGACTCTAAGGTCTCTTACCTGCTTCCAGCTGTAAAAATCCCATGTTGGAGCCCATAGTTAGGATGACATTCCACTTATTCCTTCTCACTCAATTAACTCTTTATTATTTAACTAAAAGCAGGTTTGTGGTAGAAGAATTGCAAAAATGCACAGAAGCAAAATAAAAAAACATTAAATTTACTCCACATGCCACCATGGCCCTTTTTCAAAGGGTATGAGGATAGCCAGCATTTAAGGAGCACTTCTGTGCAAAGCGCTGTGCTTGAATAGGTCTATTCTTACCCTTATTTTACAGAAGAGGAGACTGAGGGTCAGAGGTAAAGCCACTTGGGCAAGGTCATTCGCCTCGCATGACTCGAACCCAAGTCGTCCTGACTCTGCCAGACAAGTTCTTGGCCACAACCATCTAAAGCCTTTCCATTTGAAGGGCAGCCTTCATCACCATTCTTTTTCCTCCCAGCTCCCTAAATCCTTCAGGATTCTCTTTTCTTCAGAAAAGCTGTGGACATTATCTCCTCCAAAAACAACCAGCTCCTTTACTATAAAAAAATCTGCGTCCCTCCCCCAAAGTCCGTCCACCTTATCCCTAGAACAAGGATGACCTGCCCCTCCCCACCCCAACTCCACCCCACGGATCCCTGGATTTAGGGTAATTCAGCAGGCCGGAGACAGAAGAATAGGTAGGTATTTAAGTCTCACATGGACCATTGTCTTATGTGAATGTCTGATAAGGGAAACACAATGGCCGCAAGATGGGGGCTGGGAGGCGAGATCTCCTAAGTGGAGAATTTCCGAAGACGGGCCTGGAGTCCTGAAGCCTGGGTCCCCCTGACAGACAGGGAGACGACCAGGATGGGGACATAATAGATAAATGCGGACTGGGGAAAAGACCCAGTCAGGGACAGCAGCGCAAGGGGTTTGGCTAGGACTGGTCTATTCAGAATGGGAAATAGAGGCAGGATGCATTAGCAATGAACATTAGCAATTCTACTTGCTGTAGAATCCAAGGGGCTAGGGCAGCACAGTCCAACAGAAATATGAGAAACATACATAATTTTAAATATTTTTTGAATCTTCACCTGCAGATATAGTTATTGATTTTAGAAAAAGAGAAAGGGGGAGAGAGGGAAACATCTGTGAGAGAGAAACATTGATCAGCTGCCTTCTGTATGGGCCTGACCCAGGATCGAAGCCACAACATAGGTATGTGCCGTGACCCGGGATTGAACCCGCCACCTTTTGGTGTACGAGGACCATATTACAACCAACTGAGCCACCTGGCCAGGGCATACATAATTTTAAATGGCCTAGTAGTCACATTAAAGCAATAGTAAATCTAGGAAATAGATTGCTCCCACGAATAATGAGCTTGCCCTTGGTCTTAAATCAAGGGTTCCACACTCACATGCCCGCAGTGCCCAGGAACAGAAGTAAGTGGATGCGGTATAAGCACATTCCACACTTTAATGTAACAAAAGCAACACGGCAAACATAATAATGTCCTGTGCATTAATGTCGCTCAGTGTAGGGATACGAAGGAATGGTGGGGCCCGTGGCAAATTAGAGAAAGCACACCAGGTCTAAGCTAGCTCCAGTGGACTTTTGCCTCACAGGTATGGGGAATCAGCGCTGCTAGAACTAACAACTTTTTGAAAGAAGCTGGCAGTTGGGATTTTTAAAAGTTAATAGTCAATTCAAACTTTATTTAAAAAACAACCGAGTAGGCAGGATCTCAACCTCTGATCTCCTTTAAGACCTTGGCCATGTCTTAAAGAGGAGGAAACTGAGGTTCAGAGTGGTTGAATATTCTCCCAACTCACAGCAAAGACAAAGAACTAGTTTTTTTTTATTATTTTTAGGAGAGAGGAAAGAGAGACAGGTTCTCTGGACTGCCTGGGGCGCGGCCCGGTTGCCTGTGGGTCGCCTGTCCAGCCTGTGATGATACACAGCCTGGCAAACTACTCTTTGGGTCCCTTCTGCTACATCTGCTAATAACCAACACTGACTGCTCGCTGTTCTTATTGAGAGTGTGCAAGGTGCCAGGCTCTGTGCTAAATGTGATACTAATACCGTGTGTGATGATGTCAGACTTGGACACGGGAAGCCCAGGCTCGGAAAGGCAGAGTAAACTGCCTAAGACCACACTGTGGGGCCTGCACCTGGTTCTCTGTTTGATTACAAGACACCAGATCATAGCCCCCCTCTGGCTACACCCCCTTCCACCTCACCACACTGAAGAACCCTGCAGGGGGGCAGCGACCTGAACCTCCCCCCTTCCTTTAACTGCCCCCCTCCATTGTTCCATTCCTGTGAATTGGCTTCCGGGTGTGGTTTTGTTTGAAGGATGAATACCACTGCCTTCTTCTTCTTATTATTTTTTAAATTTTGTAAACCACTGATTGGCCCAGGGTCCCTTGGTTTATAGGAGGAAACTGAGGCCCAGAGGTAACAAGTGCCTCATGTCCCTCTGGAAGTCAGGACCAGAGCCAGGACTAGAACTGGACCCTGGAGGTCCAGCCCGGAGGCCAGGCCCTGCCTGGGAAGGTGCCCACTGGGTGTGCCAGGGCCTCCCTCCAGCTCCTCCGGTCTCTGCCCAGGAAGGGCCAACTGCTCTCTCTGTCTCACCACTTTCCTGGCCCTTCCTCACGCCTGTTTGGATAACTTTTTCACCTGTTTTTTCACAGGCTCTCCCTGAGGTGTGGTTGCCTCTGCTGAGCATCCCAGGGAGTCCTGGGGCCTTGGCGGTGTGGCAGCCCAGGCCTGGCCGGTCCCACGTCAGACAGTTCTCAAACAGTGGCTGTCTGGGCAGAGGGAGGCCTGTTTACCCAGGGCAGGGCCCAGGCAGAGGCTGCAGCTTCCTCCCCTTGCCACTGGCCCCTCGAGCCGCTCAGCATACTAATTCGGCTCTCCCCATCTGTATTTGCTCATTCCGCAAATATTTATGGGGTGCCTACTGTGTGCCAAGCACCGTTCTGCATGCTGAGGATGTAGCAGGGAAGATGACAGCCAAATTCCCTGTTGCAATGGAACTTAACTGTAGTGGAGGAGGCAAATGATAAACAGATCAAGGAACGAACCAGATTCCAGGGTTGTAGAGCTGGGGCATCAAACTCATTTTCACTGGGGACCAGATCAGCCTCGCAGCTGCCTTGACCGGGCTGAATGTAATTTTAGGACTGTACAAATGCAATTACTACTTAACTAGGGGCAAGGAGCTCTACATTCAGCCCTCTGAACGCAACCACGAGGCTAATGTGGCCCCCCCGTGAAAATGAGTCTGACACCCGTGTTGTAGGGGTAACAGTGATGGGTGGAGGTAGGTCAGCCTGAGATCTGGGTGGTCAAGGAAGGCCATAGTTCGGGCTATAGTTGGAGCTAAGATCCAAACTATGAGAAGAAATCAGGTATGGGAAGATCGGGAGAAAGGGTGTTTTTGGCAGAGGGAATAGCGAGTACAAAGGCCCTGGGGCAGGAATGTGCTTGGCTTGATTGAAGGATAGTGTGGCTGAAGTAGAGTGAGCAAAAGGGAAAAAAGTGGGAGAGGCCAACAGATGGGCAGACCGAGTTCCCAGGGGGACTGTTGGGTCAGCAGAAAGAGTTCGGGTTTTCTGTTCAGCATGACACAAGCTTCTGGGAGATGATCGGCAGGAATTTTAAACACGATTGTATCCTGAATTTCTCCTCTAACTTTAACTCTGCTTTTCCCCTCTGTGGCCTTCCGTCCCACGACTCTTGTGTCCTAGTACACTTGAGAGTGTTTGAAATAGTAGTTAATTCCTCCCTTTCCCTTTTTAATTTAAATTAAAAAAAATTTTATCCAAGCTGTATAGGCACACAATTGAAAAAAAAAAAATCAAAGACTTCTGCCACGCTGATACCCCATGGCAGCAGCTGCTGGCCCACTCTCTCCTGAACCTGGTGGCCAGAGGCAAGTGCTTGCAACTGTTTTCCCTGGGGCTTTCCCCCGTCTTTATTTCTAGGTATCATGGTTAAGCTGCTACTTCTTGACTTTTCAGTCTTAGATACAGTATGTTCACTTGCTAACAGGGAAGACCCTATGAACCATTTCCCAATTTGGAGGTAAGTCAATATTCATTGTTTTCATTTGCATAACTATGTCACTGCGATCACTGTGATTCACGCCTGATGTCATCTGTACAGGGACCAAGGAAGGCCTCTCCCTGCATTATCTCAGTTGATCTTCACACTGACACTGTAAGGCGGGTGAGTACTGGTCAGGATAACAGTAACAAAGACACTTCACACTCAGTGAAACCGTTGGCAGTGTGCAAGAAGCCTCTTGCAACCATCCGTGATCCACAGAGCCCCTGAGAGGTAAGTGGAACTGGCATTATTAACCCCAGTGGGGTGCAGCGGTTAAAATAAAACCCAGTCTCCAGCCCAGATGAAGGGTGTCCCCTTCATCTTGGCTGGAAGAATGGATGTGTGAAGGAGATAACCCTTCTATCTCACGTTTGGGGGTGGCTTGTTGCGTCAGCTAATGTTGCTCTTATTATTACAATGCCTGGGTTTGAACCCCAGCTCTGCCTCTCGTGGGCTGTGTGGTTTGGAGCAGGTTATCTAACCTCTCAGAGCTTCTGTTACCTCTTCTGAGAAAAGGGTTTGCTGACAGCACCCACCTCATTGGGCAGTTGTGAGGCTAAAAGAGCTAAGTTTTATAAAGTTCTTAGAACAGTGCCCGGCCTACAGTGACAACCATGCAAGTGATCAAATAAATCCGAGGTGGGAAGTGAATGAGCCAGGACCCATGCCTGGGCCTTCTGATGCCAAGTTCAATGTCTGACCCCAAAGCCCCAGACACTTCTGTTCCTCTTTATGAATTTTACCATACCTACCTATTACCTGTACTTTTATTTACCTGTAATTATTTACTTGATATTTTTCTTTCTTTTGAAGACATTAATTTGTAAGAGGATATCTTATATTAATGCTTTAATATGCTAACCCTAAATTTTTCCAACACACAGTAAAATAAATTCAATGTGATTTAGAAGGTCATACTGGGATGTACCCAATATGATTTTGGGTACATCCTAAAATTGGCACCTGTACCCTGTGGGTACACCAAAGGACAAGTATGCTATTTTTAGGTCTATAAACCACCTTTGGAAAATTCTGTCCAGTGGCTTTTAAGTCATTTTGATCATGACCCTCAGTACTTAACACATTTTACACCACACACTTTATATTCGGTGGCAACGAAAGTGGTCGTCAAAGAATGCAGACTGTGGAGCCCACCGCCCGGGCTGGAGGGCCGGCATCGCCTCTTAATGCCTCTGTCATTTTCTCCGAGTGACTCAACCTCCGTGCTCCCATTTTCTCATCTGTAAAATGGGCCTGACAATAACGGTACCCACCTTGCAGGGCCATTGTGAAGATAAAGAGTTAATATGTGTAAGGCCATAGTAAGTGTCCCGTACGTTTTTGCTATTGCCCCAACCCCCAGCATACATCTGTCAATGGACTGAAATAAAACAAGGTCCTGCACATGCAAAATTTATTATTACTGGGTGTGAACTATGTTTTCTATTCTATTTTATTTCATTTAAAACTGTGGTCATCTTTGTGAAATTATATAATCTATTTTTAGGTAAAATTCATGCTCTTTTCCAATGAACATTATGCTGTAATGAAAATACTTTTAAGTAGCATATTTTTTATGCAAAGTAGAGGCAAAGAATGAAAATAAAAGAAAACTGTTGATTATGTGAACAGCAAATGTGCTAAAATTATTTTGTCCAGCAGAGTGAGGAAACATAAACATTAAGATTTGGGTCCAAACAGCTTGAGGCAGCTTGGAATTTCTTATGAACACTGTTGACCTGCACTACAGAAATAATGTATCTGCTTCAAACCAAACACATGTGCTTCAAAGGCCTTAAAAAATAATATCTGTGCCCTGGCTGGTATGGCTCAGTGGACTGAGCACCAGCCTGTGCGCGAACCAAAGGGTCGCTGGTTTGATTCCCAGTCAGGGCACATGCCTGGGTTGTGGGCCAGGTCTCCAGTAGGGAACGTGTGAAAGGTAACCACACATTGATGTTTCTCTCCCTCTCTTTCTTCCTCCCTTCCCCGCTGTATAAAAATAAAATAAATAAAATATTTAAAATATATATTTGACATATTAAAGCAAGAGTCAACAAGCGAGAACCCTGGGACCAAACCTGGCCCACTGCCTGTTTTTGTGAATAAAGTTTTATTGAACTACAGCCTCCCCATTCAGTTATTTATTGCGTGTGGCTGCCTTTGTGTTACAAGAGCAGAGTGGAGTAGTTGCCACAGGTCCCATCCGGCCTGCAAAGCCTAGAATACATGCTATCTGGTCTTTTATAGAAAAAGTTTACCAGTTCCTATATTAAATTGATAGTTCAAAACTCTTAAGCCTAAATTAAAGTGTTATTCTATGTATATCTTATTTTATACTATTTATTAGTCTTGCAAATTCTAACAATTACATTTTCTCCAACATGTCACTTCGGGAAATGTCAAACCTCCTACAGTTTGAATGGATAGTACAGTGAGCACTCATGTACCCTTCATCAGATTCACCACCTGGTAGCATTCTGCCACATTTGCTTCATCACTACCCATGTATCTCTGTATGCACTTTTTATTAAAGTATTCATTGTAAAAATTGGGTATTCACATCTGTTATATGTACTTGTGTGCATGTATTCGTGTGTGCATGTACACAACCTCAGGGCAGAAGTGGTCAACTGTGTACCAACAAATTCATGCTCCCCTTCCATAATTTAGAGCTATTCCTGGAAGCAGCTGCCTGCCAGGGACATATCCCAGGATCCTCTGCACTTGGCCCAGGCCGTGTGACAAGTTCTCATCAATAGAATGTGAGTAGAAGTGATAAATGTCATTCTGGACCAGGGTCACTTCTGGGATCCCGAGTGACTATGTGACAGAGGTAAACAGACTTGTAATTTACATTTTGGGTTTGTTCATTACATCAGTAGTATGGCTCTAATAATACAACCCAATAAATCATGTGACCCATTCATTAATGGGTCAAGATGGCAGTTTCAAACACGCTGGTCTGGCCCTCTGCTTCTCTGAACATTTTTGAACCGTGGATCTTTTCATTAAATGTGTGGGTCAGAAGTCAGTTTCTCTGGTTGGAGCATCTTTCCTGACTCCCACTGAATACTGTGTGATGACCACTGAGCCAGGCACAGGCCTCTGTTTCTCAGAAGAGAAGGCAGAGAGCCAGCAGGGCAAAGACTAGAGTGAAGGACTTCCGGTCAAGATGGAGATGTAGGTGGAAGCATTGTGCCTCCTCGCACAACCAGGTTTAAAGACAACAAAGTTGTAGTAAAAAAAAAACAACCAAAACACAGAAAATTAAACTATACAGACATCCGACAACTACGAACCATTCAGCCAGACCAGTAAGAGGGGTGGAGCCAGCAGCTGGCGGAGTGGTGTTGCGCAGGAGCAGAAAAACTCAGCCAGACCGACCCAGGTGCATGTGGGCGGTGGTTAGCAGATCCCAGGCGTGGGGTTGTGACAGGCAGACCCAGTGAGGGTGCAAGGCGCCTGGCTGACTGCTGTCACACATTAGCGTGCAGATAAACCAGCGAAGGAGCGAGCATTGAGACACAGGCCCCAGCAGCCAGAAGCAGCAGAGGGGACCGCCATTGCCCCTCTTTGACCCCGCCCCCACACACAGCATCACAACCCAGTGACTGAGTTGCCCTGCCCTGGCGAACATCTAAGGCTCTGCCCCTCATACGTTACAGGCGTGAACAGACCAAATCATTATGGCTCAAGAAGAACTCAAAGCCCCAGAGCCCATAACTCTAAATAGCCAAACTTTCAGATGCACAGTTCAAAACACTGGTGATCAGGATCCTCACAGAACTGGTTGATTTTAATCACAAATTAGAGGAACAAATAAAGGCTAAACTAATTAAAATGAAGAGAAATGCACAAGAAACCAATAGTGATGGAAAGGAAACTGGGACTCAAATCAAGAGAGTGGACCAGAAGGAAGAAAAAAATGACCAAACAGAAAAATATGAAGAAACAAGAATTCAAAAAAATGAGGAGAGGCTTAGGAACCTCCAGGACATCTTTAAATACTCCAACATCCGAATTATAGGGGTACCAGAAGGGGAAGAGGAACAGCTACAAGTGGAAAACTTATTTGAACAAATAGTAAAAGAGAATTTCCCCAATCTGGCAAAGGAAATAGACTTCCAGGAAATCCAGGAAGCTCAGAGAGTCCCGAAGAAGTTAGACCCAAGAAGAAACACACCAAGGCACATCATAATTACATTAGCCAAGATTAAAATGAAGGATAGAATCCTAGAAGCAGCAAGAGCTAAGGGGACAGTCACCTACAAAGGAGTTCCCATCAGACTGTCAGCTGATTTCTCAAAAGAGACCTTATAGGCAAGAAGGCACTGGAAAGAAGTATTCCAAGTCATGAAAGGCAAGGACCTACATTCAAGATTGCCCTATCCAGCAAATGATTGCTCTATCATTTAGAATGGAAGGGCAGATAAAGTGCTTCTCAGAAGATAAGATCAAATTTAAGGAGTTCATCATCACCAAACCCTTATTATATGAAATATTAAAGGGACTTATCTAAGAAAAAGAAGATAAAAAAGATGAATGGTGAAAGGACAGCAAACTCACAGTTATTAACAACCACACCTAAAATAAAAGTGAACTAAGAGGACAGCTAGATCAGGAGCGAACCATAGAAATGAAGATCACATGGAGGGATAGCAACAGGGGAGTGGGAGGAGGAGAAGGGGGAGAAGGTACAGAGAATAAGTAGCACAGAGAGTAGGTAGAAAATAGATAGGGGGAGGGCAAGAGTAGTGTGGGAAATGTAGAAGCTAAAGAACTTGAGACATGTGGGCATAAACTAAAGGGGGGGAATGGTGGGGGAGGGGGTGTGCGGGGTGGAGGGGAATGAAGGGGTGGAAAATAGGACAACTGTAATGGCATAATCAGTAAAATATATTTAAAAAACCCCAAAGACTAGAGTGAGAGGCCAGAAACAGCCACCTGGGGCCAGAGCCATTTCCCAGGTCTGGGGCCAGCACAGGCTGTCCCCTCCACCCCCATGACTCTCATTGGCCCCTCGCAGGCCCAGATCATGGACTAACCCCACGACCAGACCCCAGGCACCTGTGGGCACTGGGGGGCTTGGAACCAAGCTTCGTCCTGACTCTCCAGTTAGCCAGTTGCATCCTGTTACCAGTTACATATCCCTCCTTCTATTTGCTCCAAACAGCTAAACAATGCCTAGTGCATAATAAGCACTCAGTCTCTTTCATGCAGTAGGTATAATACCAATGACAATAATTAAATTACTTCACTTTCTATGTGCCAGGCACTCAGCACTTTACAGATGTCAACCTCATTCAATTTTCACAGCCCTGTGAAGTGGATGGTATTATGATCAGCCCATTAGACAGATGAAGCAATTGAGGGACACAAATTACTTTACCCAAAGCCACACAGCTAGTGGATGGCAATTTGAGCCCATGCAGTCTGGGGCCAGAGTCCGAGCTGCTAACCGCGCTGTCACGTACTGCCCTTCAGATGCTGCTATACAAGTAACAGTACTGGTGAGCGAATGAGGGTTTGGTATCAGAAGGGATTTTCTTCACTCATCTGCCATGTGCTACAGGGAAACTTACTTAGCAACTGCATCTCAATGACCTGGCTATGGGATGAGGATGATACTTTCCACCTTGAGGGTCATTGCAAAGACTAAATAGAGAAAACAGAGTAGCCAGCCAGCATCCTGCCCCTTACATAGAAGGGGGTTACGTGGAAATAAATTCCTGTTTCTTCACAGGCCCACCTTATGTCAGAGGCACATGAGGCAGAAGGAATGGAAGGCATAGTTCCTGCATAGTTAAGCATCTCATAATCTTATACAAGATGAACCACTCATAAAACAATCAGAAGAGTCCCAAGATACTTTCAATAAAGGTGGAATTAGTTGCAGTCAAACGTAAGTAAAATCAGTGCAGTTGGTGGCCAGGCTCTGGGCCTCCGCACATGCTGTTCCTCTTCCCTTTCTTCTGGCCGAGTCCCACTAAACCTTCAGGTTTCAGCTTGAATATCAGTCCTCTGCCCCAGGGTCAGAGGTCTGTGACCCCTTTCCCTCCTCCCAAGTCACTTCATGTTTCCACAGTGCCCTGTTCATCCCTATCACGGCACCCTGTCTTTGGTTGCTGCTGGTTTGTGTGTCTACCCCACCTCACTGGGCTCTATGCAAGATCTGAAGACACGTTTTATTCTCCTACATCCCAGTGCCTAGCAGAATGCACACCGCAAGCCCCCAGTAGTTTGTTGAAGAAATGAACAAGTGAACAATGAATTAATGAATGCAGAAACCTTCTAGGTAGAGACGAGAGGCACTCTGGGTACCCGTAGCCTCCCTTTATAAAATGAGGCAAAATAAAGCAACGGTTTCTGAATTCCAACTGACCCAAAATACGTCAGTTTTTTAAAGTTTCCCATATGCAGCCAGGTTTGTGATCCACTGAACCCATAAGGGGATCAAGTTGAAATCGAGGTGGGATGGGAAGATGATGTGGGCGGGGGAGAAAGGAGGGAAGGGGGAGGAGGGAGACTACATTTTGGGGATGACGGGTGGGATGAGCATGCTTGACACCTGACACAACACCACAGCCTTCTAGTATCTGGCGTCCTACCCAACTTTGGGTCCATCTACCCATTGGGGAGACGGAGCAGCTTATAGTTCATGGCACATTTTCTCCTTCACCAGTTCATGGAATCTTCACAACAACCAAGGTTAATTTGATGGATGGAGAGTTGGGGATCAGATTGTTTAAGTGCCTACACATTGTACAGCTTTAAGTGGGAGGGACACTTAACCAAACTGCCTCTGACAACAGCCTCTGATCTGGCTTGGGGCCAATGCCATTGGCAAAGGAGCGAGGCCTACCCACCTGGGAAAAATCAGGGTAATCTAGCCTTGAAAACAAATAGAGTGCCCTGATGGAGGCTTGTTGACCATTGGCCAAATCACCCCATCTTCTTACTTGTCATGCTCTGAGCACTTATAGGTACTGCTATCTCAGCTCAGCCCAACCCTTCTCAACTGTGCATCCATCCATGTAACCACCAATTCATCCACATATTCATCTTTGCATCTACCCACCCACCCATCACCTCATTCATCCATCCATCCACCCACCCACCTGTCCAGGTATTTATTCACCCATACACACATCTCTCCATCCATCCCATCCATCCATCCAACCATCCATCTACCATGCCCACCCATTCACCCATCACATCTATTCATTATTGCATCCATCCATCCACTCACCCACCAAACTTCTCAACTACCATTAATTCATTGGTCCCATCCATCCATCCATCCATCCACCATGAATATTATATCCATCTATCAAGCCATCTACCTATCTAGCCACTCATGTATTCATTCATTCATTCATTCATCCATCCATCCATCTTCCCATTCATTCATTCATTAAATAATGTAGATTCCATCAAAGTCTACATGGGGCCAGGACCTGTGGTAGCCTGGAGTATAACAAGAAGAATGAGATAAATACAAACCATGCCCACAAGGAGATTTGAGATACTTACAAAAAAAGCAAATTCCCAAAGTGCCAAAATATGTAATTAAGGGAAGCTTATTGAAGGAAAACAAGGATAGAAAAATAACAAAGCCAGGAGTCAGGTTATCACACAGATATGCACACCACAGCATTTTATCCTCACAGTTGCTAAGAGCAGCCCCAAACTTGGCACTGGGCTATATTCTGGCACCCAAAACAAACACTACCACACAAGAGTCACAGTATGCTGCATTGTGGCAGACACAACACAGCAGCTATTCCTGCTTCCTTACAACACGGCAGTGTTATATGCACCCAGGGCACATTTGGAAATGTCTGGAGACATTTTTAGTTGGCACGGCTCACAGGGAGGTATGCTACAGGCATCTGATGAAAAAGTGAGCTGAAGATCTGTGTATAGCATATAACATTTCTGGTAACAAAACGGTATGTGCATATGTATGTACACTATTATGAGACTAAGTAAGGTAGTAGACATAGAGCATCCACCCATCCATCCATCCAATGTTTGTTGAATACTTGCTCTGTGATGAGCACTGTGCAGAGGCTGAGTGGACATCCTACAAAGTGGATAGACCTGGGGCACAGTGAGAGGCTGCCAAGTATATTATTATTATTATTATATTATCTTTTGGAAGGAACTCTATGGGGCCTTTTGTTCACCCCTAGCCTGGGCTTGTGGCCTGGGGCTCTCCTCCAGAAACTGACTGACTGCCCCTTCGGGAGACAATGAGTCATCCTCTGGCCGAAGAGTTAACCAAGTCTTACAACTGTGTTTTAACCTCCTATGAAGCACCTAAGGCATGCCCAGCCCTCTAGCTATGCAATCTCTAATTCCACTGCCTTCTGTGAGACAGGCTCTGTTCTCTGCATTTCACAGGCTAGGAAATAGGTTCAGAAAGAGGAAGTGACTTGCCGAAGGACACACAGCTGGTGTGTAGGATTTGCAAATTCTGCTGCATCACAGACTTCTGCTTGATGGTGGATCAAAGAAAGGTCTCCTGCACCAGTCAGGAGACCAGGCCCCAATTCCTTGAGGCCATCTGTCCTCAGCTATTGATGACATTAAGAAATACTTACTGAGGGACTTCCGCCAAGATGGAGGCATAGGTGGAGACGCTGTGCCTTCTCTCACAACCACATTTAGAGACAACTTAATATTAGCAACAGAAAACACAGCCAGAACACAGAAAATTGAACTTTTCGGAAGTCTGATAACAACAAATTCTTCAGCCTGACCGGTAAGAGGGGCGAACCCAGCAGCTGTCGGAGCGGGGTAACACAGAAAAACTCGGTCAGACGGACTCGGGCGCGCGGAACCCAGGCACAGGGTTGGACCTAGTAAGCGACGCAGCGAGTGACCACGGGGAAACAGCGAGGGAGCAGGGCAGCGGGTTGACTGTGGTCTCACCTTCCTGCGCAGATAGACAAGCGAGGGAGTGGGCGGTGAGACTACAGGACTGAGCAGGCCCCACAGCGAGCGGCAGCACAGGGCGCCGCCATTTCCCCGCTCTGACCCCGCCTCCACATACAGCGTCATAACCCAGCGACCTGAGTGGCCCCGCCCTGGTGAACCACCTAAGCCTCTGCTCCTCACCCAGAAGCGAGAAACAGCAGAGGGGGGTCGCCATTTCCCCGCTCTGACCACACCCCCACATAGAGTGTCACAACCCAGCGACCTGAGAGTCCAAGGCTCCGCTCCTCATATTTAACGAGCGAGAACAGACCAAAAATGGCTCAAGAAGTTCTCAAAGCCCCAGAGCCTATAAATCTAAGCGATGAAGAAATAGCAAAACTCTCAGACGCACAGTTTAAAACACTGGTGATCAGGATCCTCACAGAACTGGTTGATTATAGCCACAAATTAGACAAACATATGAAGGCGAAACTAATTGAAATGAATGGAATTGCACAGGACACCAATAGTGATGGAAAGGAAACTGAGACTCAAATCAATGGAGTGGACCAGAAAAAAGCAAATAATGGCCAAACAGAAAAGAGTGAAGAAGCAAGAATTCAAAAAAAATGAGGAGAGTCTGAGGAACCTCCAGGACATCTTTAAACGCTCCAACATCCGAATTATAGGGGTACCAGAAGGGGGAAAGGAACAGCTACCAGTGGAAAACTTATTTGAACAAATAGTAAAAGAGAATTTCCCCAATCTGGCAAAGGAAATAGACTTCCAGGAAATCCAGGAAGCTCAGAGAGTCCCAAAGAAGTTGGACCCAAGAAGAAACACACCAAGGCACATCATCATTACATTAGCCAAGATTAAAATGAAGGAGAGAATCCTAGAAGCAGCAAGAGCTAAGGGGACAGTCACCTACAAAGGAGTTCCTATCAGACTGTCGGCTGATTTCTCAGGCAAGAAGGGGCTGGAAAGAGGTATTCCAAGTCATGAAATCCAAAGACCTACAACCAAGATTGCTCTATCCAGCAAAACTTTCATTTAGAATGGAAGGACAGATAAAGTGCTTCTCAGATAAGATCAAATTCAAGGAGTTCATCATCACTAAGCCCTTATTATATGAAATATTAAAGGGACTTATCTAAGAAAAACAAGTTAGAAAAACATGAAGAGTGAAAGGACAGCAAACTCACAGTTATTAACAACCACACCTAAAACAAAAGCAAACTAAAAGGACAGCTAGATCAGGAGTGGAAACATAGAAATGAAGATCTCAAGGAGGGTTAGCAACAGGGGAGTGGGAGGAGGAGAAGGGGAGAGAAGGTACAGAAAAATAGCATAGACAGTAGATAGAAAATTGATGGGGGGGGCAAGAATAGTATGGGAAATATAGAATCTAAAGAACTTGAGACACATGGTCATAAACTAAAGAGGGGGTAATAGTGGGGACGGGGGGGTAGAGTGGAGGGGAATGAAGAGGGGAATGGAACAACTGTAATGGCATAATCAATAAAAAATAAATGAAAAAAAAAGAAATACTTACTGAGTCCTTTATTCTGTTTGTGTGTGTGTGTGTGTGTGTGTGTTGCCAAGGACTTAGGCCCTTGCTGTCCTTTAGTTATCAAGAAGACCCAAGGGCTCTCTATCTCAGCTTCAGAAATAAGGCAACCAAGGCACAGAAAGGCTGAATAATTTGTTCAAAGTCACAGAACTACAACTGAGATCTACCGATTCCAGAGGCCAAGCTCTGTGCACAGGTGTGATTTAAGTGGGTTTATAAAAAGCACCTAACATTTAAAAATCCAAAATGTGCAAAAAAAAGTAAAACAGACATTCTCTTTAACCTCCCTCCTCAGAAACAAAACTCTCTTCCCTGTCTCTTTGTGCCCTCCTACCAATTTTCTATGCAAATATAAATGTGTGTACACACACATGCACATATCCGTTTTGTTATCAGAAATGTTATATGCTATACACAGTTCTTCAACTCACTTTTTCACTGAATGGAATTTGGAGGTCCTTCCCTGTCCACACACAGTCTGCATTATTTTCCAACAATGGGATAGCATTCCATGCTAAAGATTCATCATGCTTTATTTACCCATCCTCTCCTGACCGACATCAGCGTTACTTCCAGTTTTGGAATCTCACCAGCCCTGGTGAAATTCCAAGCCTTTTTCTTTCAGTAACCTTGCCTCTTAGTTGCACACACTAGCACGAGATCCTTCTCATTTTCCAATGCCGCGCGCCGTGCGTTGCTTTGTACCACTTCCGCTCGCTGAATTATCCAGAGCTGATGGCCCTCATTAGAGAGGCCAGCCACCTCTCCCCTGGGATCCTATCCCACCCAGACCGGACTCAGCTCGACAACCATGCCCAGCAAGGCTCTCTGTGGGCTTTAGTTTGTCCTCGAGGCAAGTGGAGATGATGCTTCCTGCCGCGGTCCCTGAGAAATTTTGGAAGGACCCTGGGATGCATAGTCAGGAAAGTGGTCTCTCTGGGCAGGAAATGAACCCAGCCATTGTGCTAGGGCTCCTGCGGCCCCTTGCAGCATTCCGCAAGCCAAATCTGCTGTGCCCCTGTTTGGAAGCTTAGCAAAGCAAGTCACACGCCTCCTCTGGGCTTCCTGCCATTCTACAGGAGCCCTTAGAGGGTCTTTGGTCCCTTCCAAAACACACAGGAAGGCGTCCCGTGGTTTCCCAAACTTGAGCATGGATCTGCCCTGTACAGTCCTCCCCCAGTCCCAACCACTGGCCCCACTCACCATAGGGACCCTCCACTGGAGCCCCGAGGGGCGTGTTCACACTGACCATGGCCGAGCCCACCCAGCCAAAGACCTGGGGGCATGGAGGAGCCGGGGCCCCACACACAGCAGCAGTGGGAGTCAGTTCACCAGGAAGGCAGGAGTGCAGCCAGCTGCCACCGCCCGGTTATCTTATTGATTCTTCTAATCACCCAAGGTGGGTGGATACGTTAAAGAGTAACCAGTCACTTAGGGAACCTGCGGCTGGGGACTGTCACTGTTGCCATGACAATGGCAACCTGGCAAGACCTGGGGTCCATGTGGGCCCCAGTCCTGCACTCTAGGGTTGGGGACACTTGAAGCCAGAAGTAGGGAACACTGGCTCCCCAACCCTCAACTTGAGGCAAGAGAGTGGTCAGGAGGGGATGGGAAGGTGAGAGTCCAGCCTGGGTTGGGCTTTATGACTCCACAGAATGGGTGTGGCAGGAGGTGGGAGGGAGGAGAAGAGAAAAGGTGGGGGTGGAGGACTTTATGCATTAAGCACCTACTGGATGCTAGGAGATGCAAACAGGCATTGCCCATTTAAATTAAACCTTGACGAGGAAACTGAAGGAGAGAGGTTGCTTGCTTGGAGTCTCACAGTTGGTACGCAGAAGGATTGGAATGAGAATTTCCCTTCATCTAACATTTATCTATTGAACAACTGCATACTAAGCCCTGTGTTAGATTCCAGCGTTATAGGAATGAGCAAAGCAGTCATCATCCCTGGGACTTGTGGGCTAATGGAGAATATGGCTGTGATATAATCAGATAATATTAAAGACAGGATTGCAGACTGATACCTGCTTTCAGGGGTGGAGAAACACGGGTCTAACTCCAGGCCCCCGGACTGAAGACATTCTGCCCACCCCCTCCACTGGTCCATTGGTCTCCTTCCCCCTTTAAAAGGTAACCTCCTGCTGCAATCTGCTAAAATCCTGGTCTCTGAAAGTGGAGCCATCCTGCATTTTAGCTTTCCTGCATACTAGACACCTGCTACCTGGCTTTGGGGGAACAGTCCCATTTCTATTGCCCCAATGCTGGGTCTCTGAAATCAAGGTCTTTGCCATGTTGGAGAGAAGTCCAATGAGAAGCAGTAAAACCTGGGACCCAGGAGAACTGGAACACCCAGCTCCTCCATTGTCCTGCTGCATGGCTTTTGGTAAATGATGTCATTTCCCTATGGAAACAGCCACCTTAGGCTTTGCTCCATTTCTAAGGTGGCTCGTTGATGTGCTCCTCTAGGCTCAGTCTGTTTTTTTTTTCAGGGTGCTTGCTCCACCCTCTCATGGGGACCGCTGGTCCCTGAACACTGGGACTGTTTCCAGTCTCCTACTACTTCCTTCCTACCTGTCTCACCTTCCGGTCTTCTTTTCCTCCAGTGTATTATCTCGGTTTCTATCTCGCTTCTCTCTCGTTCCTCATCTTCCAACCACCTGACAAAAACGCAATCCTGGATGAAGCCAAGGGCCTTGCTCTATCATGCCCGCGGGCCGGCAGCCAGTCACTGCTAGGAAAACGAAATCACTCAGAGGGCAGATGGGAACTGCCATGGATCCACGATCACCGACTTGCACTCGGTGCAGAGCTCCTGCTGCCTCTTCTCGTTGCTCCTCTACTCTCTACTCCATGTCAAATCTTTTCTCTCCTCAAGCCTTGTTCGTTCCCATCCTCAACAGGATGCGCCTTTATCAGGAAAACAGAGCCTGACACTTGGACCTGCCTCAGGTCCCCACAAAGTCCACCTGCATTTGCACTCTGCTCCCCTCCTTTCGTCCAGATCCACATGGGTCTGCACCCCACCTTCCTGCTGCCCAGGCACCCAGTGTGACCACTAGGGATTTCTCCTACATGTTCAACCTCTCCCTCTTTAGACTTTTAGATCAACTTTATTGAGGTACAATTTACATATGGTGCTGTGAGTTTTGGCCAATGCATACACCAATAAAGTTGGCTTTATTCCTCCACCATCAATCCCCCAGGCACCTCCCACTCCAGGCAAGTGCCGATCTGCCTTCTGTCACTCTAGATTAGATTAGTACTTCCTAGAATGTCATAGAAATAGAATCGGACAGCATGTACTCTTTTGTGTCTGACTTCTTTTGTTCAGCATGTTTGTGAGATTCATCTCAATCGTGTCCTTTCTTTTGCTAAGGAGAGTCCATTGAATGGATAAACCATAGTTTTGTTGCTCATTCACCTGGAGGTTGTCTCCAGCTTGGAGCTATTATGGATTAAGCAGCTATGTATATTCATGGACAAGTCTTTGTGCAGACATATGCTTCATTTCTCTTGGTTAAATTTCAAGGAAAGAGACCCTGGCCAGGTAGCTCAGTTGGTTAAACCATCATCCCAATACGCCAAGGTTGATTGAGGGTTCAATCTCTAGTCAGGGCACATACAACAACCAACCAATAAATGCATAAATAAGTGGAACAACAAATCAATGTTTCTCTCTCTCCCTCCCTCCCTCTCTTTCCCCCTTCCTCACTCTTTCTAAAATCAATAAATAACAAACATTTAAAAAATATCTAGAAAAGGCCTTGCTGGTTGACATAGTATGTGTATGTTTGATGTATAAGCTACTCCCAAACTGTCGTCCCAAGAGGTCATACTCCTTTGCATTCCTGCCCGCAGGGCAAGGGAGCCCCTACCTCCATACCCTGACCACTGCTTCTTGCAGCCAGTCTTTTAAATTATAACTGTGTGCTGTGATCTTTTCTTTTGCTCTTGTTTGTTTTAAATAGTTTGATAAATGAAAAATTAATGCATGCACATATTAAAAATGAAAACTGTACAGACAGCATATAGTGAAAAATAAATCTTCCTCTTACCTTAGCCCCACATCTCACTCTATCGCACTTTAAACAGATTCTTGTGCACACTGCCAGACGTATACACATGTGACAGTGAACACACCGCCATGGACTGGACTGTCTCTTCCCAAAATACATACCCTGAAGTCCTAACCTCCCGGTTTGTAATTGAAGCCAGGACCTTTATGGAAGTAATTAAGATGAAATGAGGTCACAAGGGTGGGGTGCCAAGCCCACAGGATTAGTGTACTTATAAGAAGAAACTTGAGGGCGCTCTCTCTGCCATACGCGAGAAGGCAGTTGTCTGCAAGCCAAAGAAGAGAGGTCTCACGGCACCCAACTATACTGACACCCCATCTCAGATTTCCAGCCTCCAGAACCATGAAAAAATAATTTCCATTGATTAAGCCACTGAGGCTGTGGTATTTTGTTATGGCAGCTCAAGCTGACTAAGACACGCGCACACATGTAAATGCAAATAACTACACGGGGACACGTTAGGCACTCTCTTCTGCCACCTGCTGCCTCCCTGCCCCCCGTATCTAAGGGCTGTCTCTGCACCAGCACACCTACCTCATTCCGGTGAGCCGCTGTGTGGCGTTCCACCGGGCGAACCTCCCACCAGGAATTTTACTAGTGTCCTGTGGCTGGACATCCAGGTTGTCTCCATACTTTTGTCACAAATAGATGCAGCCGTCTTCGTACATGTGTCTTGGCCCACTTGGGGGGAGTATATCTGTGGGACAAATTTTTAAAAGCAGAATCCTATCAATATTTAAATATGCTATAATACTTCTTTTAACGTGAAAGATCCCCTCAAGAACTTCCTTCCCCATCTCAGCTGCTACCTCTGCTCTCTCCTTCCTTTCTGCTGAGCTTTTAAAATAGATGTTTATGCCTCTATTCCCCCCGCCTGTAGCGCCCCCCTTGCTCCAGACACACCACGCAGTCCTTGCTGGTGAGTGAGAATGATTCCGTGCCCACATGTTCAATGGACACTTCACTAGGCCCCAGTCGAGGCTGGACAGCTGACTCCTCTTCCTCTTAACAACCTCTTCCCTTCACGTCCATTCTCCAATAGTCTCCTGGGGGGGACTTTTTCCTCTTGAGTAGTTCTTTATTCTTTGTCTCTTGGTAGTTCATGCTTCGTCCTTAAACACTAGAATTACTTGGGGCCTAGTTCCAGATTCACTTTCTTCCCTTAATCTATTATCTCTCTTTCCATAATCACATTCATTCCCATGCCTTCTATGGCCACACCTGTGCCTCATACCTGTGGCCCACATTGTGTATCTTCATCCTAAACTTTCCTCTGGAGTCCAGATTCATGTATCCAATTACCGCCTGGTATCTCCACTTACACGTTTCACAGATATCACAAACATAATATGCCGCTAACTGCAGTCTTGCTCTTTTCTGCCCTCAAAACTCCTCCCCGTGTTCCACACCTGATAAAATGGCGCCCTCATCCACTCTAACCCCTTTATGCCCAACCATTGCAAAGTCCCCTGGAATTCCACTTCCTAAACATCTCAAAAATATCCACTTCTCTTTGTTTCCAACGCCACTACCTTGGATCAAGCCATCTTCATTTCTCATCTGGGTTAGGAAAATGCCTTTACCCCCCCAGACCCCAGCATCCACTCTTATACTCATCAAAGCTTTTCCCCATTTAATGTAGCCAGAATTATATTTTTAATGCAAATCTGATGTGCCCTTGCACTGTTAGGATCTTGCTGTGCTGCCCCATTGTGCTCAAGTGAAACCCCAAGATGGCTCATGATCTGGCCCCCTCCCCCTCCCACGGGTCATCTCAGTCCCTGTGCCCCAACACCCAGCGGCTCTTCTCTAGTCCCTTATATGGCCACGTGCTCTCTCCCCCAGCTTTGTGCCCACATTGTCGTCACTGCCTCAGAGCCTGGCCAGCTTCTCTTCTCCATCAAAAACCACCCCTCCGCAGGAAGCCCCGCGACTACCCATTCTAGTTTAGAATGCGCTCTTGTGATGCCCTGCTCCCCCAGGCAGCAGTTCCTTTCATTATAGTGGTGCACGTGTATTCGTCTTCTGTCTAGTGCTTAACTGTCCCCCCAGAATTGTAAGCTTCAGGAATAGAGGAACACTGCAGGCCTCGGGGGTTGACAAACTTTTCTGTAAAGGGCCAGTTGGGAAATATTTTAGGTTTTGTGAGCTATACAGTCTTTTGCAACTATGCATACCTGCTGTGGAAACCTGAAAGCAGCCATAGAATGTATACAAACAAAAGAGCATGGCTGTGTTCCAATAAAACTTTATTTACAAAAACAGGCAGAGAGCTCGATTTGGTCTGTGGGTCATAGTTGGCCCATCCCGATCTATATTAATGATCACTGTGCTCAGAGTTGACAGTTTTGTGGCACCTATTACGTGCAAGGCACTGTTCTGTATGGTTGCTGTGTATTCATTCATTTCATGGTTTGAATGACTTCGGGGGCAGGCTCTATCAGTGTGTTCGTGTGCAGACCGGACTGAGAGCTCACAGTAACTCACCTCAAACTCACCCAGCCGCTGAGTTAAACTTGTATCTGGGCAGTCTGGCTCCAGAGTCTATGCTCTTAACCTTCTTGGCTGGTAAATGTATGGACAAAAGAGTTGTCAAATGAGATTGCAGAATGAAAGTCTTCAGAAAGTATAAAATAACACAGAGGTTTGAAAGTGGGAACGGAACTTAACCAGTAAGGATACTAAGTGCAACTCCCCGGAGTCTGTGTCTTCACCCCCCCTGGTGTGCATGTCCGAGGCAGGCCCACCTGGCTCATTTCCCCCCTGGAATGGTCTCTTCTCAAAGCCAGTACCAGAAATGGACGACCCGGGAGGTCCTCTGGAATCCCCGTTCTACAATGGCGCTCTTTGCTTAGTTTTCTCTGCCTGTGTCCAGTCTCTGTTTCTCCCTTTTAAGGTAAAAGGCAGAAGCATGAGCAGGTGAAGACACTGGCCTTTGGAGCCTTACAGAGCAGATTCAGACCCGGTCCCTTCAGCCTCAGTGTTGACATTTGCAAAATGGGGATAGGAGCAGTGCCTATCGCCGAGGGTAGCTCCACCAATTCAGTGAGATTAAGGGGGACTGCGTCCTAAGCAGTTCATAAACGCCAGGGGCTGTTATTCCAATTATCTTAGTACTCAGGACACAGGAAGGCAAGGGGGGGGTCAAAACAACACAAGATGTAGGGTCAGATGAAGCCGAATCCCGTGTCTGCACTTTACTAGCTATGTGACCTCACTTACACTATTTAATTCACGGAGCTACATGCCACTTAAATTTTCAGAACGTTTGGGAAATTGATGTAGCGCTGGCAAGCCCCCCCTCAATATAAGAACATTAATAGTTTTCTTTAATACCTAACATTCATGATCACCATTGTATTATAAATGAAAGAATATTTTAATACCCCGCTTGTAAAGAAAGTAGGAAGGATACCATCTGAGAAGAGTGAACTAACAACAGTATCCTTGTTTCTCTTAATTAACTCATTTCCAATCTAAGCCTCATTTTTATCTGCGAGATAGAGGTAATGATGCATGCACACACGGGCACAGGTGCACTGATCTAGCTGAAGTGTCTGGAGCAAAGCAGGGGCCCAGGGGCTCTTTGCCCCTTCCCCGGTCTCCTCTTGAGCTCCTTTCCCCCTTGCTTAACTCCCTTCTCTCCTCTGGACTCTCCTGGGAGCTGAGACATGGAGGGACCAGAAATAGCCACAGCATCTGATCTCAGGGGACTTTATTGGGGGTGAGAGTGGTGGCCGGTGACCTGTGTAGGTTGTGGCCTACGTGGGAATGACCAAAAGAGAAGACGATTCACTCCTCCTGGACAAACACAGGGACCAGGGGGACAGGGGCCTGTTTGCATCCCGCTCTTTGAAGCTCTCTCCAGCCAGGCAGGGTGTGAGCCCCAGCTGGAGGGCGAGGTCTGAGGGAGAAATTTTACTATCTCTGCAGACAAAAGAGCTTTTGTGTGTTAATGGTATCTGGATGGGCGGGGTGGGGAGAGGGGAAATGGTTAGTGGGAATGAGAATGAGATTCTACGGGAGAAACAGAGGTGGAGAGATGGGGATGGAGCCGGAAGTAGATGAAGGGGAGAGACCAAGCAGAAGCAGAGACGGGGACGAGGCCAGGCCCCGGAAGACAGCGTTCCCTCGGGCCGACTTTGGTTCTGGCCTCCGGGTCCTGAGCACTCAAGAGGGGTCTGAAAAGGATGGCAGCGCCTGAGCTGAGTGTCTTCTCAGACCAGCCGTGAAGCTCTCGGTAGTGACACTCTTTCTCTGAGGCTCAGTGTGCCCACCTGTGAAGGGGAGGTGGGAGAGGGTGGGGCCCAGACCCGGTGGTGGATCCAGTAATAGGAAATAGGAGCGGGTGTCCACAAGGTAGTTTCAAATTAGCTGTTTTAAAAGCTCAGACCTGAACTATTCCCAGCTCAAGATGGGGACCACAGATCTTCCAAGGCTGCCCAGAATCCGATTGGCAACTACCAGGTGAGCGAAGGTGGGTTTCAGGCTAAAAGTTATTTAATAGATACCTGTTATTGGAGGGACAAAGACTCGTGAGTTTGAGGCCTAAGGGTCACAGAACTGCTGCCATTGTGCCTTCTAGCCCTGGTTCTCTGAGAACCGAGTCAATGAAAGATGCAGGCCTCCTTCCCGGAGGCCAGAGAAAAGGAAGATGCAGCTGAGAAAAGAAGGAAGGCAAGGAGGTCGTTTTCTTCTGGCACATGCTAGACATTTATCAGGAAAAAAAATTCAGATCAATGGAAGGGAATCAATTCATGTCTTAAAAAAGAATTAATCCTCGACCTGACCTTTAGGGAAGGGCCCATGGAGGCTTAGGCCCACCCAGAGGCCCGCTGGAGCCCAGGGGAAATTCAGGACCACCGGAGCTGGTTGGAGTTGAGCCCGGAGAAGCACAGGTTGCTACTGCAGCTGCCTTGGTAACTCGGGGGGCAGGCGGAGCACGGCCTCCCCATCTTGTATGGTGCCTCACCAATCCAGTTGCCCCTGGAACAAAAAAGGTCCCAGAGAGAGGGGGTCAGAGGGCAGAGGAGAGTTCCGTGAACAACCTTCACACAGGTGTCCAAGTCTCGTACCCCCACAAACTGGCTGTGCGGGCTCGGGCAAGGCACATCTGCAAGCCTCTTCCTCTGTAAAGCCAAGAGAAGACCCCCCTCCAGCAGTGAAGATGAAACAATGGAGCCACGTGTCCCTGCGCCCAGCACCACGCCTGGCAAATAAGCGACTCCCCAGTGTTGATGCTCTTGTCCTTCCTACCACCGCTCAGCCCGCCTCAGGCAGACCTAAAGCTGAGCCTGTTCCTGGTTCTGCCACCTGCCAACTGGTGACAGAATAAGCCACCTCGTTTCTTGAGTCTTTATTGCATCCTCTGAACAGAATAAATAAATGGAATGGCGTTCATAAAAGTTATGTGAAACTATTTTGTAACTTACAAGAAGGCTGTGCAAAGGTGGGCTGGAATAATTAGACAATGAGCGTAATTCAGTCACGGGGGCGGGGGGCATGTCCGTGAAGCCTCATCATGGCCACTGCTGAGCGTTTATTCTCCAGTGGCCTTATCCCAATTCCATCCCACCTGCTCCCGAGTCGATCCTTTCAAACGACCGCAGCCTTGAGAGGAGGCGTCTAGAGAGCCGTTGCTTAAGGGTTGCAGACTTCCTCTTTGGGCTGATGAAAAGGCTTTGGAAATAAGTGGTGATGATCACACAACCTTGTGGGTATAATTAATGCCACCGAGTTGCACACTTAAAAGTGGTTAAAATGGCAAATTTTATGTTGCATGTTTTACCACAATTTTCAAAAAAGTAATAATGTAATATATTTTATACTTCCAATGGGTGAGTTGTACGGTATGTGAATTATATATCACAATAACGCTGTTTAAAAAAATAAAGGAACACAGAACACCACCTTCTTCTGTTCAAGAACTTTCGATGGTTTCCCATCGCCTATGCAGGAATGGGCGATTTTTCTGTTTTTTTGAAAGGGCCAGATAGTAAACATTTTAGGCTTTGCAGGTCAGATGTCCCTATCACACAGAAACAGCCACAGATATGAATGCCCTTGCTGTGTTTCAATAAAACTTTATGTACAAAAACAGGCAGCGAGCCAGATTTCGGCCATAGGCAGTAGTTTGCCAACCCCTGGCTTACGGACTCATGTCCACTGCTTTCTAGACTGTTCTAGCAGCATGTGGGTCCAGCTCACACACCTCGTCTTCCAAAACCTTCTCCATCCCAACTCACAGGCTTCTCTGCTCCTCCCTCTTTCTCCTCACAAGGCCCCGAATCACTCCCCCAGCTCTTTCTTGCCTAAGGCTGCCTAATAAGCCGGCTGTTGGCCTATCATGTTACTTATCTTTGTAAGTCCCAGTGCCTTATTTCCCCAAACTTTAAGCGAACGCTCTTTGTGGGCACAAATGGAACCTTTTTTTCTTCAAAAGTGGTTATTGAATGACTACGAGTAAAGTCAGCCCAAATGCTTAGAAAAGTACACACTTCTGGTTTCACGTGGAACTCATCCCTTCATCCTTCCAGAGCATCTGCCGGGCACAGATTTGTGCCACATCTGTGAGTACACAGTTTTCTAAAGGCCTTGAAGAAATTTGAGGGCAGGGAGAGGGAATGGTGGAGACACCGAGGGTGATAGAATCAGAGTAGTTCTTTTTTGTTTAATTGAACCACTTGGAAAAAAGTTCTAGTGCTTGGGAAAAAAAAAAAAGGGTTGGCATCGCTGTCATGAAAAGAAACAGAAATGAGTTGGATCCATTTCCCACCCTCCAGGAGTCTTTAACCTAGTCATAATCATGGCTGCCACTTATTGATGACGTACTGTGGGCAGCGGAGTGCTGTGACCCTCAGAGAACCAGGGACTGTTAGCTCTCTCTACAAAGAGGAGGCTGCAGGGACTGAATGGCTTTTCCGAAGTCCTCACTGCGCACCTGGGGGAGCTAGGAATCAAACCCAGGTCTGCTAACGACAATAAGAACCAACACAAACTCTGAATTTCTCATGAGCCTGGGGGCATGTCCTGGGTCAGCTCACTTGATTCGCTCAACAATTCTACAAGTAGAACATGCGTCCATTTTACAGATGAAGAAAAAGTCATAGAGAAGTTAAACTACGATTCAAACCCTGACAATCTTGACCTCAGGGTCTAAACATCCTAGCAACTATACTGTTAATATTCAACGTTGCAACAGCTGGATATATCAGCAAATACAGTGAAACAGTTCCATAAGCTGGTTGTTATATTTTTTCTTGTCTAATAAAGCTGGGCTACAATACATGGTGTCGATAGATGTTGCCATCTAAAAATTAAGCAGCTAGAGAGTTTATGTCCAGGTTACCAGTGACTTCCGGGACATTGGGATAGTGCAGTGGACACAATGCGTTTCAATCGGCTCTGCTGCTTGTTGGCTCTGCAGTTTCCGGCAGCCTCTCCGATCCTCAGTATCTCAGTAAAGGGGAAACCATCTTCCGGTGTCCCTCCCTTTTTTCCTTCTTTCTCGTTCATCTCTTCGGTGAGATAATACGGTGAGAGTATTGATATTTTGTAAATGACCAAGGACTGCCTGACAGTAAAAGTTGGCTCTCATTATATAATTTTAAAATTCTCAATATCGTGTTTACTTAGAATTTGCTCTTGTGCCTGTCTCTGTAAGAATCGGTGATGTTTTTGAGTCTTCATACTGTACCCTGGACAGAGACTTCCATTTCCCTTTCTCTGTGTTTCCAGGGTGTGAAGACCACTCGCGACCTCTCTCCCACCCAGCTGACTGGTGAGTCTGAGCAGCCGGACATGCTCATTCTACCCTTCCTTTCCTTCGGGGCCTGCCAGCCTGCTGGGCACACAGCGTGTTCTCGGCTGCTCTGGTTCAGGTGGAGAGTTTAGCGGGGCCCACTCTGCTCTTGCAGGAAGAGGCCTGTCGGTGGGTCTAACTCACTATGAGATATTTGGGCAAGTGCACTTGGCTGGCAGGTCTAAGCCACATTCTCCACTATTGACTTCACCAGTGAGACAGCCTGTCCACCTGCCTCGGCCCTCTGTCTCCCCAGCGATTCTGAAACTTGGGTAAAGGAAAAGGATCGTTAATGGACTTTAAAACTACTGAAATGTCCAGCATGGAGGTTACTTAGAATGGAGAAAGGCAGGGTGTCCCGTGTGTCTTTCTTTTCTTTAAACTCTGCCCGCCCCGCCTCGGGACCCACCTTCCTGGCCCGGCGCCCCCTCCACCCCAAGGCTGCACTTACTTAATAGCGTAGTTGCAGACCAAGTACACGGCCTGGCGCCAAGTGCTGCCCCAGACGCTGATGCTGCCACAGGTGTGGAGGGCACAGCCCAGCCGGCTGGAGGACGCCCACACCATCTGAGGAAGGACACAGACAAGGGCGGCTGAGAAGGATTCAGGGGGGCCCGGGTTCCTTGGGGCGGGAAGCTCCTGGACAGGCTTCAGGGTGGGTGAATTAAGTGAGTTCTGCCTGTTCCAAGGTGAGGGAGCTGGAAATATGGAACTACAATGTTTCTCAAACTTTTTTTTTTTTCTACAACCAAGAGTAAGAAGTCAACTACAGAGCTCGCTTCGGCAGCACATACACTAAAACTAGAAGGATACAGAGGCTGGTGTGGCCCTGAGCAAGGAGGACGTGCACACTCGTGAGGTGTTCCGTGTTTTCAAAGAAAGAAATTTTATACTCTTACCCTGTGCACACACACGCAAAACCAGAAAACTTTATGAACCAATATTTAATCTTATCATGGGTGAAACATGCTAATATTTTCTGTACTGCTTTATTACATTTTTTCTTTTCTTTCCTTTTTCCCTAGTGACCACTGCAAACCGCTGTTGGGGGTTAAACTACAAGCTTTGGTGTTAAACAGCCTCAGGTCGGAATCTCAGTGTCACTAGCTTAGTGACCTTGACCGGGGCACTTAGCCACTCTGTGCCTCAGGCTCTAAAGTAGAGGCAACAATATCTCGTGAGATGTCCGCAAGGACACTCAGTTTAGGCCTTGCATTTCTCAGAGCATCTCCAGCTTAGAATTTTAACATTAACTCCTAGTGAATCACAGAGAGACCGAGGGGACCCAAAGAAGATGTCTGCCATGCAATTTGAAGTCTCTTATTTCTTGCCCTGTTACCTTGCATTGTATTTTTATGTGTGATAAGTGTTAACATATTCAATATTAGCACTCAAAATATACTATGATTTTTGTAAACTTATTTTGTCCGCTTTTTTTTTTAACATAGTGGGAGCCTTAGAAAACAGAAAATACTAGCATATGTTTGGACCTGTTGAATTCAAAAGCACCCTCGAGCTTGTCACCCCACATGTCCCCACTGTGGGGTCACACAGTGTGGTGGGCCCACCTCAGACGCCCAGTACGGGATCCAGTCCACCTCAATCCAACTGCCCAGGAACATGCTTATCATGCAAAAGGAAGTCTATGTTTTGCTTGTAATTTCTGTTCCTCCACATTGTTTTTCTTCGAAGGGACCAGGACTGGTCCTCCCATCAGCCCTGGGTCCGCCAGAGGGGTACCTGGGTGTAGTGGGAGCACACGGGGCCGTGGCAGCGCCAGGGGCAGCGCGGGGCACAGTCTGCCGGGGCTGGGAACGAGTAGTGCTGCCTCTCCTCGGACCAGGCTCTCACGAGATCCACCACCGAGCGGTACCTGGGGGCGGAGAGAATGGAACGTGCTGCGTGCAGGGAAGGGAAAGGCGCTCCCGCCCCCAGCCTGCTCGGTGAGCTTGCTGAGTGGCTGAGTGAGGGAAGGGCACTCACCGGCCAGAATGGATGGAGAGGTTCTGGCCTACATATCTCATCAGCTGGGAGGGCCCGTGGGCCCAGATGCACTGGGTGGCCCAGGCCTCGGCAGACCTGGCCAGCTGCTCATCCCAGACCTGGGGAAAGAGAGGCCGTGAAATTTCCGGGGGAACAACACCACCATTAACAGTGCCCAGATGTGCACGTTTACCAGAAGCCATACCTCCCCCTCCCTTGGAACCCGAGGCAACCACCCACGCGACAGATCGGGAGACTGCGGCTCAGAGAAGGCTTGCGACTTCAAGGTCAACAGCAAGTCCACATAGGAGCCAACACACACAACCGGGTCTCTGACTCCTAGTCTGGTGCCCTCTTCTCTTCACAGGCCTCCAAGACCGGCCCCTGTTGCGAGCAGGGTCCTAGGGGGTTGGTCCAGGAGTTCTGAGCGGTCCCTAGAAGTGGCTGAGCCCAGGGTGATGGGAATGACTGACTTTTTGTTCCATTCATTAAGCATTTAATTCAGAACACTTTTTTGAATAATGAAACATGCGCAAGTTTAATATGTAAGGAGGAAACGGGGGAAGCCTCTCCTCTCTCCCACTTGTCCCTGCCGCCTCTGTGCCTGCTGGAGGCGAGCATCACTGTGCATTCCCGCATCTGTTCCAGAAATATCCCAGATCTGCACAGGCATGTGTACTGGGATTGCATATGTGTTCATACACAGCAGTTATAAAGATACACACACTCACACAGATGGCAGCGTGCTGGGCGTTCCACTCAGCACCTGGCTCCTGTCACTCACCAAGACAGGTTATCCTGGTGATCAGTCCACACCCGTACCTAGAGAATACCCTTCTCATCCTGCCTAACAGCTTCATGATTTTACAATGTATGAATGCTCCAAGTTTTCATACCTGAAACTTGTTTTTAGGTTATTTCAGGTTTCAATAACCTGAAAAGTCTTCGCTTAAAAAAATACTAGTTTCCTTCCAGCTCTGACTTCCTGCAATTCTCTATTTGTTTATTCAGCAGATATTGAACAGTGTTTCTTTTTTTTAAAATCCTCACCCAAGGATATGTTTATTGATTTGAGAGAGAGAGAAGCATCAATCAGCTGCCTCCTGTACACACACCGACTCAGGCTCGAACCCTAGGTGTGTGCTCTGACCAGAGATCGAGCCTGCACCCTCTCGGTGTATGGGATGATGCCCCAGCCAACCGAGCCCCCCGGCCAGGGCTTGAACAGCACTTCTAGGTACTGAGAACTCACGGTCTAGCAAGGAAATGACATGCGACACAATCCTGGAGGGTGTGAGAATGTGAACCAGGCCGGAACTTTCTTGGGGCTGCGGGAGCAAGAAGGCTCCACAGAGCAGGGGTCCTCTGTCCTACAGGCACAAGCCGGCTGGTGGAGAGAAATGGGGGCACCAAGAGAGGGGTGCGAGCATCTCCCCCGGGTTGTCTGACCCACAGTATATCAGGAAAACAGAGACCTGCTTCCCTCATTCCACCGGGAGGTGAACTGAGGGGAGGGGCACGCGAACATCAGACCCACACCCGCTGACCCTCCCGAGGCCCCTCAGGAGACACCCATCTCTCTTGCTCTACACTGCATGCCGTAATTAAACGCCTGTTGAAGTGAGTGCCTTGTGCTCACAACTGGTGCTCAATAAATGTGTCATTTGTTTGAAGATGGAGGGCCCTCTGTGTGCCAAGGCTCCTGTGTTGACAAAAAATGAGTCAGTCAATGAACAAATACAGGTTCCCCCACCTCTGTGGGCCTGCCACTCCTGCTTCTCTCCCCACCCTACTCCGCTCCTTATCACCGCCTGACATTACAGTCTACACGTATTTTGTTGATGTTTGCTTTCTATCCTCATTAAAATGTAAGTCCCAGGAGGGAAGGGCGTTCATCCATCCTGTCCTGGGTAGAGCCCTCGAGGCTCAGCATGAGGCCTGGCTTTAAACAGGCCCTAGTAAGTGGATGAACACATTGCAAATGAACTTGCAGGCTGTGGGTAGCAAGTCTTGGAGGGTGCGGGACTGGAGATCTCTTACCCTAAAGAAATCTGTGGGTGGGCTGGCAGTCTGTGTCTCCAGGCTGGCTTGGGACGATGGTCCCAGAGGAGGGGCTGGGGTAAAGACGAAGGTCCCTCCTTCACTCTGGGAGGCTGGGGTAAGAGCCACCAGTCCGGTCCCTTTGAGGGCAGACCTCCCAGCTTCCTCCGATGGCCAGCTGCTGGTTTTCCTCGCTGGAGACGCCCAGGTCCCAGCCCTGCAGCTCCAAACTCTACTCCACAGGCCTGCTGGGGGCGGTCTGGGTACGGCCATCACAGCCCCAGAGCAAAGAGACAATCGCGTGGAAAGCTCCAGCCACCCACCCCCTGCAGGGTGCCAGTGAGGAGCCAAAAGCCTTGGGCAGGGTATTGTGTGGGTTCCAAACCACAGCCTTTTGCAGCAGGCAGATGAGGGTTGAAACCCCAGCTGGATGGCCTTGGGCAAATTAATTCTCTGCACCGGCATTTCCTTGGAAAATGAAGAAGACCTTTCCCACCTTGAGGGAAGAGGGCCCTCAGCATTGTAGAAGGGCCTGGTGCAAAGTAGGTGCTCCGCAAACAGCCATCCCCACCTCTGACCCCCACCCCTGACCCCCAAACACTTTGCAATCGCCTTCACGTCCCCGTCTTTAAAATGGGTGGCTACATCCTGTCCTTTTGGCATGGTCCGGACACCCAGACGCTGGTTTGGGGGCCAGGCTTGGGACGGCGAGCCCTTCCAGGATGGGTTAAGACAAGTGGCATTTGCCGGGAGGGGGCCTGGGGAGGGCACGGGGACTTACCATATACTCCATGTTGGCAGCCGGTGGGTGCACGGTGGCCCTAATGTGGTTGTGATAATCCAATAAGGCACTCATGTCCTGGACAGAGATGTGGCGCTTCCGCCGGTAGTGGGGCACCCCCAAGCCACTCAGGGGACGCAGAGCTGTGCTGTTGGGCCAGGCCAGAACTAGGGTGGCACTGGGCATCAAGGTGTTCACTATCTGGCCTGCCCAGAAGATCAAGCCTGCCAGGCCCACGGTGCCAGGTAGCAGAGGCATAGCTGGCTGAAGGGGCCACACACGTCTGCCTTGTGCAGTCAGGGGTGGCTGCCTGGAGGGGGCGGGCATAAGGGCACTAAGCCCTGAGTGTTCTCCAGCATTGCCACCCCAGAGGATGCTAACTAACCCTGGGAACTTGGCAAAGACAACCTGACTCAGCTCTGGCCCAGGGGCCCAACACCCCATCCTCCCCAGGCCCGTGGACTGAGTGGGTTGGGCAGCAGGAAGAATGCCCAGGCAGCAGCTTATCTGGACCAGGACCTGGGGTGAGGCGGTGCTACCACTTCGAAGCCAGGGCTCCATCCCACCAGCCCAGGAGAAAGACACCAGTCCTCCCCGTCCCAGACGCTCTCTCTTCCCCCTCCCGCTCTAAGCCCTCAGAGGGCAGGGCTAATCTTCCCCAAAGCTTAGGGAGGGCGCTCTTGTCCCTGAGCCACTGCACTTTCAGAATTGAGAGTAAGACACAGAAAGACCAACATGCAGAAAATGAAAAAGGCAGAGAGAAAGAAAAAAAATGGGAAAAATGAGAGAGACCATAAAAAGAGATACAGAGAAAAGGAATGAAAGAAATAGGTGGAAAGATACAAGAGAGAATGAGAGATGATGACAGGAGGGAAATAGAGAAAGAACCAGGGAGAACGGAAAGAGAAAGGCAAAGGGATAAAAAAGGCACAGAGAAGAGGGGGAGAGAAATAGACTTAACCAGAGGCTTGCGGGAGACCATGTAGCAGGCTCCCCGGGAGCGCATACCCAGGACAGGCAGCCCAGGTGGGTGGCAGGAGGCGACCAAGGAGGCAGGGGACCTCTGCAGACACCCTGGCCCGCCTGGCAGCACAGCGACTTTAACGGTCCCCTGGGAGCTGATGGCATCTGGCGTGCCCTGCCCCTCAGCCCCCTCCCCTTGCAGCCAGGCCAGACGTGGGCAGGAGGCTCCGCCCACTGCCTGTCTGTGGGCTTTCCTCTTCCACCAGGTCTAGCCTCTGCTGTTCCTGCTGCCATCTGGAGTGTGCAGAGGCAGGGATGTGGCAGTGGCAGGGATTCCTAGAGGAAGTCTTGACCACCCCCCCCCGGGAGATCCAGAGGCTCTGCTCTGCCTTCCAGACCCCAACACAGTAAGGCTACCTTGCACCCAGAGTATTTTCTGTTTTCCCTACAAAGCCCTCTGGCCACAGAGCAGGCTGTGAATATGGCCGACCTCATAAGCACCTACTATGCACCGCACATGGGCTGAATGTTTTTCATACAACGAGCTCAGCCAACTCTCAGAAGCAGATGCTATAACTCTCCATTGTGCAGATAAAGAACCTGAGTCCCGCAGAGTGAGGGGAGGAAAGTCGAGCCAGCCTATCTGCAAAAGAGCCAGAATTCAAATCTGGGTCTGTCCCTAAGGCTCTATGGGCATGTAAGAAGGATGCCGTTTTTGTGACCAGACCAAGGTGCAAAGGAAAGAAGCCTGGGGGCACATTTGCGATGCTGCTCACACCACACAGCCTCATTAGTTAAGTCCATGGACCCACGTTCCATGCAGGTCCCATGACTTCACTCACTGACTGGGTGTCATCCTTGGGTAAGTTACTCAACCATTTCATGCCCCCACTGTCGTAACGAAACCTGCCCAGAGCACTGTTGCTGGGATGAGACACGCCAGACTTGGTGGGGCACTGCGGCAGTTCTGGCACACTGCGCACACGAGCATGTATGTTGTGAAAGCTCCTTTGTCGTTGCCCTTCCAGGTTACGACAGTTTAATGTTCTCCCTCTGATTAACTGGATTCTCCATGAATGACAAGCAGTACTTTTGTTATAAGAGGGGGTACAGTTACAAGTAAGGTGTTGTATAAAAAAAGCTGAGGTGCCTACAAGCCTTCAGCCTCCTCCCCCCATGACCTCTGAACCCCCAGCCAGAGTCAGGTGCTGGTGCGGGGCTGGACTACCCAGGTGGGGTCCTCCCCAGACACATGGCTCTCTCACCCCAGGCAGCCACCCAGCTTTAGCCTCCTCGGCCCAGTCAGCGCCTGCTGCTGAAGCACACACCTCCCTCTGGAGCAGCTTCCCCCAGTCTGGTGGGAGGCTGGGGCAGGTGGGGCAGGCAGGGCAGGTGGGGCGGTGAGGGATACAGAAGCTGCCAACATGGACTCTGCAGGGCTTTCCCCTCACCCCACAAGGACAAGAGAGACTGGTTCCAGCCTAGCCCCATCTCGGCCTCCAGTGGGCTGCAGGCCCCGGGGCAAGTCCCTAGCCTTCTCTGGGCCTCAGGCGCCTGCCCCATTGAAGAAACTGGACTAGAGCTCGTCTGCCTAGTGCAGGCTGGGATCCATGGTTCACTGGAGGAAGTCCTGCAGCCCAGGGGTGGAGGACACACAGCCTTGACACTCAGGACCCCAGGAAGTGTCAACAATTATGCCCCACTCACTCTCTCAGGATGCTTAACATGAACTTGTCCCAGCACCTGCATTGGCTCAGAGCTCATCTGTCTCTCACAGCTAACTCTGGGGTAGTGGCCTCACCCACCATACAGACAAGGGTACCGAGGCACACAGAGCCTCAGTGACTTGTCATAGGGCCTGGAGCTTGTTTGTGTGAACATCCTTGCACATTTACAGAGTGTATACCCATTCACTGTGCACACATCACACTTGTACATGCACACTCACACAAGCACATCCATCTCCGACAAATCACAGGGACAGCCCATTCCCCCAGCCCCTCAGATCCTTTCTACTGTGCACCCTCAGTTACACAAAAACCCACCCTTTACACATTTAATCCTATCTGACACATATAAACTGTATGTACTTGCTCCTCAGTGCCCAGCACCATTTTAACCCCTGTACAGGAATAAACCCATTCAACCTTCAGAACAGCGCCATCTGGTGGGTATTGCTGTCATCACATTCATTTTCACACACAGGAGAAAGCCGAGGCAGAAATTTGCCTGGGGTCACACATCCAGTGGGTGGCAGAGGTGGTGGGTTAGGTACCTGGGCAGGCTGGTTATGCTGTCTCTCCACAGAGACAGACAGACAGACAGACAGGCACGGAGGAAGGTGTAGCCCCAAATTTCCGTCACGTATAGGAAATCACTATCTCCCACCCTGTGTGTTCATGCACCCACAGAAACCCAGACCCTGCACTGGGGGCACACACACAGGGGCACCCCTAGCTGCTCCACCAGGTGGAACCTTTTCAGGTGTCTTCATTGTCTAAGGCAGGTTTCCAGTAAATAAATATTAGAAAGTGGGAGCAGGAAATAATCGGGGGCAACCCGGATGAATGCCGTGGCTGGGATCTCACTCTGGGGTAAGAACACTTTCTCACCCTTGGGACCTTAATCACCCTGGATCCAACTATCGCTCCACCTGCCCCTTCCTGGAATTCTCTCTGCACTTGGGTGAACAAAGGGGAAGTTAGTCTAGACCGGCAATTTCCAACCTTTCTCATCTCATGGCACACATAAAAACTTACTAAAGTTCTGCAGCACACTAAAAAATACATATTTTTGCTGACCTGACAAAAATAGGTATAATTTTGGTTTTTTTATTTTTTATTTATTGATTTTAGAGAGCAAGGAAGGGAGAGAGAAAAAGAGAAAGATCAATTTGTTATTCCACTTACTTATACATTCATTGGTTGACTCTTGTATGTGCCCTGACTGAGGATTGAACCCACAACCTGGCATATTGGGACAACACTCTAACCAACTGAACTACCCAGCCAGGGCTAAAAATAGGTAAAATAAGTATAATTCATTCACACCAGACAGTTATTGTTGTGTTGGCTGTTGTCATATTCTTATTTGACCAACTAAGAGAAAAGAGGTCAGTGCCTTTGACCAGTCAAGGATTGCATATGTTAAAAATTCTTGCAGCACACCGGTTAGAAGTCACCGTTCTAGACTACGGTAGTGTTCCAGGCAGCACAGCTCGGTGCCTATGAGACAGCCTGAGCCTGTGACCCCCCTCCGTGGCTCACTAACTATGTAATCCTTCTGTGGCTCAGTTTACACCTCTGTAAAGTGACAGATGGCCTTGCTGTAAGGATTAAACAAGTTAGTATGTCTGGAGACACTTGACACAATGCCTAGCACACAGTAGGTGGTCGATCGAGGTTACCTATAATAATAGTGAATAATAGTAACAATAACAGTCGGCATTTATTTAGCACATACTTGATGCCAGGCACTGAATGCTTTAGAGGCAGGGTCTCATTTAAGCTCCAGTTTCATGGGTCAAGTCTCAGGCTTCCCATTCTACAGACGAGGAAGTGGAAACTCACAGAGTAAGTAACTCACCCAACTCCACACAGCTAGTCGCAGTGGAAATTGGATTCCAACACTAGGTCTCTCTGGTCCTTATCCTGCAAGAGTTGCTTCTGAGAAGAGGCTGTGGGACAGGAGCCTGGCACCTGAGAGAGGAGACTGAGAAAACTGAAAGGCCTTTAAGAATCTTCTAGGTCATGCCCTCATGTGTCAGTTGAGGAAAGAAGTTCAGAGAGGTTAAGTGACTTGTCCAAGGTCACACAGCAACTGGCAGACTCAGGACTGCAACCAGATCTATTTAACTCCAAACCCAAGTGGAAGAGGGAGGAGCTTAAGGAAGGAGAGCACATGTGGAAAAGAAAACCAAACCATGGTGATCTGGACCCTTCAAAACTCTCCAGGTCAAATGTTCCAGGTTCTTCGAAAAGATAAACTGTAAGAAAACAAAGGGGACGGGGAGGAGTCCAGAGACACTTAAAAAATACACATTTTTTTCAATGGTGTAGACTAAATTCTAACGTTTAGGGATGAGTCATCAAGCCATAAAACTATAAAGAAACACAAAGAAATACTGTAAAAGCCTGGCTATGATTGGGGCGGGACATTTCTTGATCTGACTGGTGGTTACAAGTGGTTCATCTTATTAGTTCTATTTTATGTGACTTTCTATATTTGTGTTTTACTTTACCACAAAAAGATTTTAAAAAAAAATAACAGCAGCAGTAATTTATACAGTGACATCTGCCCTCTGTTACTGCCTTAGCCCTGCACGAGGATTTTAATACTCTTTTTAAAGGGCGAGGACACAGAGGTTTGAAAAGGGAGGCAGCCGGCCCACGGTCACACAACAAGTTTGTCTGGGATCCAGGACTCGAGCCCCGTGGCTTTGTGCATCTCCGCTACACAGCGGCGTTGGCTGCTGGTGGTTGCTCCTGACCTAGCCCAGGGAGCAGGAGAGGTCTCCCAACAGAGTCAGAGAAACCGACTCCTCCGCAGATAAAGCACACCTAGAAGCACCTCTGGGTGCCCAGGTCTGACTCTCACCTGCACCCCCAAAACAGTGTCACTTCTTTGACAGGGGACCTAGAGGGACGCTGGATGGTCTAGCGGGCAAGGACCAGAGGTGTGGAGTCAGATGGGTGACCTGGCTCTCAGGACTGGCACAAGCCCTCTCTAAGCCTCAGTGTCCTCATCTGCAAATTGGGACCAGTAAATACGTGCTGCTTTATCTGGCCATTATGAGAAATTCAGTGAGATATGGAAAATGTTAGCACACAAAGCAAAGTTTGTTTAATGTTAGCTATTAACTTGCTCAGGCAGAAACGCTGTGTGATTCCATTGACAAGATGCTCAAGGATAGGAAAAGCTAATTTAGGGTGACAGAAGTCAGAACAGGGGCCACTTCGGGGCGATGACAGAGAAGGGCACGACGGAGCTCCTACCGAGGGCACTGTCTCGGTGTCGTATTTTGATCTGGGTGGTGTACATATCTAAAAATTCATCTAGTTGCACACTTTGGATTTTGAGACTTAAAATTAATTTATACCTCAATTAAAAAGTTAGAGTTATATATAGTTTTAAAAAAATCTTTAAAAGAGCCCTTTCAACGAGGGTAAAATTAAAATCCTACATAAAAGAGAAAACACACACCCCAACAGAAATATCCCCTTCCTGTCTCCCCAGCACACACTCCCCACCCCACACACTAAACACCCTCCCCGACACACCCACTACAACCCCCAGCACAGCACACACACAGCCAAAGATGCTGGCGCCGACACAGTCCCTGCCCAGGAAAATGGCACACTGCCCTCCCCCCAACCCCACAGCCCATCCCTCTTCAAATAGAAATGCTTTTCTGCTTTGGGTGCATGGGAACATGCCCTGCCTGTAAACACACAGACAGACACACGCAACCCGAACCCACAGACTAACCTGACTCGGGCAGACGGCTGGCCCCACCTCCTCCTCCCCACGGGACCTACAGCCGGTCATGTAATTTCTCCTGCCTCAGTTTCCTCATCCGTAAACTAGGCCCAATGAGACCTTCTCTTGTGAAATGAAATAAAATGTAAAAGAAGGCCGTGAGTGAAACAGCTCTCAGAGGTTGGGGGAGCTCTGTCTCACTCGAGTCCAAATCCTCGGTGACTCACACCGGGTCCCTGTAGGCGGACTTGTGGGCTGTCAGTTCGCACCAGCCTGGTCTGGAGATCCCGGTCAAGTTCCCACAAGGTTTCTGGAAGACGTCGGCCAGTGGATTATAAACTTCATGTACAAGAGCTGCAGCCCAAGAATTTTCAAGACACGCCATAAGTCATATTAGCAATACACGGTGATCGAGGCAAAAAAGCAAAAAGCAAAAATCATTTAAAAACCCTGGAAAACTGAGTAGTCAGCTGGGTGAAAGGAGAAGCTGGGACACTAGAGTAAGCTGCGGAGACAGCAGTACAAGGAGAGGGAACAGCACTCTGAGCAGAGGCTCTGAGGCTATGGAGAATCTGGGTCGTTTGAAGAACTGAAAAAAGGCAGGTCAGGGAAGACTCGGAGCAAAGGGAGAGTGTGAGAGCCGGACTGAGAGGTGGGCTCAGAGGTGAACGCAGGCTGTTTCTTGTAGGTTGCAGGTCTTGAATGGCACCCCAAGACTGGGCTGGTCACACCAAGAAGAGCTGAGATCCTCCTTTGTGCTTTGCCCTGTTGGGGCATAGGGACTGGGGGCTGGAAGGGGGTGGGGAGAGCAGACCAGGGTTTAGTTCTTCAGTAAAGGGGAGCAGCTCACCCCAGCGCAAACAGGAAGCAGATTTCTCATGGACCCCAGAACCCTGACACTAGGGCGTTTGTCCCTCAGGGGTCGTTCCCTGCCCTCTTCTTCCCTGTAAGGATTCCAAGCTGATGTTCGCAGGGGCTGAGCTGGGGAGTGCCCCACCTTCCGGAATGTCAGCGAGGACTAGCCCCCTCCTTGCTCCAAAAAAGGAGGAGGGGGTGAAAAGCTGGAGGGTGAGCATGGCCAGGCAGGCTTAACCCTTAGAGGGCACCTCATGCTCCTGATCTCTGGCCCAGCAATCTGGGGTGCAAGGCCTCCAGGGGTCAAGGCCATGCCCTCAGGGCCAGCAACCAGAGGACTGGAGAATCCCTGTCCGGGTCCAGCCCGGGACAGCTGCACAGCCAGGTGTGGCTGCGGAATTTGCTGTGTTGCCTGCCTGCGCAGCTGGAGCGGAAAAGTCTCAGCGTCAGCGCCCCCAGCCTGGCCACCACATTCCAGCAAGGGGCCCGGGGCCCTGCGGCCACATCCCAGTGCCCGGCCCTAAGCATCCAACAGGATGGGGGTGGGAAGGGGCCTGTGGGACCCTCTGGGTCTCTTTGCAATTCAGTGGCATGAGAACTGAGACAGACTCCCCGTCTGTCGCATGGGGACGGTGCCACATTGCCTTGCCTACCTCACAGGCTACAATGAGCAGCTGAAGATGAACACCTTTGTTTCAGAGGTGACTAGCTGTTGGGTACTTCCTGTGTACCTGACACCCAGTAAAATAAGGTCTCACTTATTTATCTGGGCAGCAAAGTTAGCACAATACTGTTCTCATTTTTCAGGTGAGAAAACAGATAAGTGACTTACCCTAGGTTGCACAGGTAATAAATTCTAACTTGAACCCATGTCTGACATGGCTGCTAAACCCTATGATCTGTGACTTGTGCAGGAACCAGGAAATGTGCAGAGTGCCATGAGCCATTATTTTTGGTGGGCCTGTAAGGTCAGAATGGCACCCCCAAACCTGGGAGACGGTGTGGACTAGGGTTAAGCACTTCATCCCGTGGGGTATAGCAAGCCTAGTGTGAATCCTAGCTGAGCTGGATTCCTAGCTCTGTGACCTTGGTAAGTCACCTTCTCAGCCTGTCTGTGCCTCAGTGTTTCCATCTGTAGACTGGGGTAATAACAGCGCCTACCTGCAGGGCTGCTGCAAGAAGGAAGAGGATCACATACAGTTGGCCCCTGAACCATATGGGTTCGAACTGCACTATTAAAATTAAAACGTTTTGACTTCGGCCAAGATGGAGGCATAGGTGGAAACATTGTGCCCTCTCGCACAACCAAGTTTAAAGACAACGAAGTTTTAGTAACAAAAAACGTAACCAAAACACGGAAAATTGAACTAATGGAAGTCCGACAACAAGGAACCATTCAGCCAGACCGTAAGAGGGGCGGAGTCAGCAACTGGTGGAGCCGGGTTGTGCAGGAAAACTTGACCAGACCAACCCTGGCTCCTGCGTGGCAGTTGGCGGATCCCAGGCGTGGGGTTGTGACGGGCAGACCCAGTGAGGGTGCAAGGCGGCTAGCTGACCGCGGTCACACATTCACGTGCAGATAAACCAGTGAAGGAGCGAGCAGGGAGACAGACCATGTAGGCCCCAGCAGAAGAAAGCAGCACAGGGAACCGCCATTGCCCCTCTTTGACCCCGCACCCACATACAGCATCACAACCCAGTGACTGAGTTGCCCTGCCCTGGCGAACACCTAAGGCTCTGTCTCTCATACGTAACAGGTGTGAACAGACCAAATCATTATGGCTCAAGAAGAACTCAAAGCCCATAATTCTAAGCGACCAAGAAATAGCCAAACTTTCAGATGCACAGTTCAAAACACTGGTGATCAGGATCCTCACAGAACTGGTTGATTTTAGTCACAAATTAAAGGAACAAATGAAGGCTAAACTAATTAAAATGAAGGGAAATGCACAGGAAACCAATAGTGATTGAAAGGAAACTGGGACTCAAATCAATCAAGTGGACCAGAAGGAAGAAAAAATGACCAAACAGAAAAGGATAAAGAAACAAGAATTCAAAAAAATGAGGTGAGGCTTAGGAACCTCCAGGACATCTTTAAACGCTCCAACATCCGAATTATAGGGATACCAGAAGGGGAAGAGGAACAGCCACAAGTGGAAAACTTAATTGAACAAATAATAAAGGAGAACTTCCCCAATCTGGCAAAGGAAATAGACTTCCAGGAAATCCAGGAAGCTCAGAGAGTCCCAAAGAAGTTGGACCCAAGAAGAAACACACCAAGGCACATCATAATTATATTGGCCAAGATTAAAATGAAGGAGAGAATCCTAGAAGCAGCAAGAGATAAGGGGACAGTCACCTACAAAGGAGCTCCCATCAGACTGTCGGCTGATTTCTCAAAAGAGACCTTACAGGCAAGAAGGCACTGGAAAGAAGTACTCCAAGTCACGAAATCCAAAGACCTACAACCAAGATTGCTCTATCCAGCAAAGCTTTGATTTAGAATGGAAGGGCAGATAAAGTGCTTCTCAGAAGATAAGATCAAATTTAAGGAGTTCATCATCACCAAGCCCTTATTATATGAAATATTAAAGGGACTTATCTAAGAATAAGATAAAAAAGATGAACAGTGAAAGGACAGCAAACTCACAGTTATTAACAACCACACCTAAAACAAAAGCAAACTAAGAGGACAGCTAGATCAGAGCGAACCACAGAAATGACGATCTCATGGAGGGTTAGCAACAGGGGAGTGGGAGAAGGAGAAGGGGGGAGAAAATACAGAGAATACGTAGCGTAGACAGTAGGTAGAAAATAGATAGGGGGAGGGCAAGAATACTCTGGGAAATGTAGAATCTAAAGAAATTGAGACTCGTGGTCATAAACTAAAGGGGGGAATGGTGGGGGAGGGGTTGTACAGGGTGGAGGGGAATGAAGGGGGGAAATAGAACAATTGTAATGGCATAATCAATAAAATTAAAAATTTTTAAATTTTAAAACGTTTTTCAATAAATACAGTTCTGTAAGTGTAGTTTCTCTTATGACTTTCTTCGAAATATTTTTTTGTCTAACTTACTGTAAGAATACAGTATATATTATACAAAGATGGGCAAAAGGAGGTTTACAGTTGTTTGTACAGAAAACAATACAAAAATAAAGTCTGTTTCACATATTCACAATTGTGAGCCTACTTTTGACCACCCTGCATATAATACACAAAGTCTGTGTTCACAGAGTATGTTATGGGTAAGGTTTCCAGTCAACAGGTTACTAGAAGTTAAGTTTTGGGGGAGCCAAAAGTAACACATGAATTTTCCACTGCAGGGGGTTAGGTGTCCCTAACCCCTGCGTTGCTCAAGGTCAACTGTAAAGCGAAGAAGCACTTAGCACAGCGCCTCTGGGCCCTTAGTTAAGGCTCAACAGAATGGTGGTTCTTTTAAGAACCTAGGCGTTTGATGCTCAGTTTGGTACACACACATACATATATAATTTCATAAAATTTGGATTATAAACAAGATTTATACAATATAAATGTATAGTTAAATAACTATTTTAAGGTACACACCCACATGACTACCTCCAGGTAAAGGACCAGGACTTGCCCACACCCCAGAGCTTCTGATCCTAACTAATGCCCTCCTTCCATCCTATAGTTAACTTGCTGTATTGACACTGGGGGACTCAGTTACTTGCTTTTTTTCCCCTATTTTTTTCTAATTTTGCCAGCAGCTCTTTCAGGCAACAACAGCACCCTCCTCCCAGGCCTTTTTCCTGTGACTGCCTGAATAGGACAGTCTGGGGTCTTCAGGAGGGTCCTCAACGCTGCTGGGGATGGTCTAGGGTCCCAGGCAACCCCTTCCACTGTTCTCCCTGACTCCTGCCCTTTGGCTCCAGCCCTTATGGCCCTGTGCCCAAATGGGCCCCAATAATGGTGGGGGTGCTAGGGGGCACAGCCAGTGGATGCGACCCCCTCCCAGCTAAGCAACCAAGCAGCCTGGTCTCTAGCAGACACCCACTTTGCTCAACTGCCTCATCCCAGGCAGTGGCGAGTCTCCCCTCCGGCCAGAAAGACAGGTGGCCAGGGTTAAGAAGGGGGGAGGCATTGCAGAGGAGAGCGCAGAAGGCAGGAATTGGTGCTGGGGATGAATACTCCTGCTGGCTGGCCAGAAGCTGTAGACAAAGAGGGCTGCCCCCCGGGAGAATGACTGGGCTGCCTATCCACACGCCAACCCAGAGCGGATTATTTCACACACACTAGCCAACAAAAGGGCACCTGCTGGTTGTTGCTCTCCCTGGAATGGCCTCTCCCCACTGTTCCGGACAGCCCCAGGCCAGTCCTTCAGACCTCAGTTTAGCTAGAAATCATCTCTTCCAATAACCCTTCACTGAGCCCCCCTGTCTCTATTACAAGGTCCTCTCCTCATGGCCCCAAGCAACCTCTAATTAACCTATTATCGTTCTACCTCAGCATCTTTCAGACTTAGTGAACCAGAAAACCCCTTTCACGGTGAGTTATGATCAATTTCACAATGACCATTTCCCATGGTTTCTCTTCTGTTTATAAAGAACAAATTTAAATTTTAAAATAATTTTCCTTTACATTGCATATTAATAATGACTCTTTAACTTGTTTTATCCCCAAAACTTTTTGTGTGTGCCCTGATGGGTGTGGCCGGGTTGGGTGTGATTCCTCAAATTCCTGGTCAGGGCACATGCTTAGGTTGCAGGTTTGGTCTCCCCATCTGTTGGGGGTGCATGTGAGAGGCAACCAATCGATGTTTCTCTCCCTCTTCTTCTCCCTCCCTCCTGATTCTCTCTAAAAATCAATAAATAAAACCTTAAAAAATTTTTTTGTATATTTAGTAGGTGCCAGACACAATTCTAGACATTTGGGATGCATTACAGAATAAAAGAGGCAATGTTCCCTAGTTCCTGGGGCTGACATTCAAGTAGGAGAGGACAGGAAATAAACCCATGAATAAACAAATCATGAAGTATATTTTTGAAAGAAGCCGCGATGACACTCCTAATACATGAAAACCTCCTAGTTTTTGCCATTTAATCAAGTGCTACAGGGCAATTTAAACCGGCCAAATGTCAAAATAGAGACCTTTTTTCTAATGGAAACACTCCCTTTTTTTATTTTTTATTTTTTGGTATTCTACCCCAGCAGAATTTAATCTTGTGAATCAGGCATTATAATGTAATGTGGTTGTAAAAACGAAAAAAGTCCTTACTTAGAAGGCAGCAAACACCTCTGTTTCCTTTCACTGTCTCTAGTTTACACACGTGTGCTCACCTTCGGCAGGGCCAAAGCACAACTGTAACCGCAGGTGATTTCCATGCAGCTGTTCCACAAACTTAATGATTTTATAGTTTTCAAAAAAGTTAAACCACCACCAAAATAAAAAGACAAGTAAAAGCGATGTTCACAATATCAAAAAGCAGAGTGTTTATTTGTCCAAGAAAAACTCAGACTTCGAGATAAATTCTTTTTTTAAAGATTGTATTTATTTATCTTTAGAGGGGAAGGGAAGGAGAGAGGAAGAGAAATATCAATGTATGGTTGCCTCTCCTGCGTCCCCTGCTGGGAACTGGCCTGCAACCCAGACATGTGCCCTGACTGGGAATCAAACCTTGATCAAACCTTTGGTTTGCAGGCCCATACTCAATCTACTGAGCTACACCAGCCAGGGCAACATAAATTCTATAATCTCCAGATTCTTGTAACAAAAGGGACATACATGTGGGGTTTGCTTATGAAATTAGTTAGCATTCAGTAGGAAAATATTACTTTTTTGTAGCAGATATATTTTTCGTTCTCCACTTCTATAGTAAACATGAAGCTATGTGCTGTTATAAAATCTGACTCTAAGAAAACTAAAATATAAAATTCTGGGCGATGGTTCAAATTATGATAATCTGCCTTAAAAATTTTAAATCTCATGTGATGTAATTTTAAAGCTTTAATTAAAAATGCTGCTCAGTATTTAGCTTTTCTCTTTATGAATATCTGCAAACTGACTCCTTTTCTGTAATGAATTTGACTCACCAATATTTCAAACTAACAGTTTTACTTCCATGCTACATATGGTGATATTCTAATTATTCATTTACTAGTTGAGATATTTCTTTAACAAAAAACTCATTTACTCTTTGGTTATTCAGTGATTCAGCTCCTATAGGAGAGGCAGAAAAAAATGTTCGATTGTTTACCTTTTACTATTTTCAAAATAATGAGTTGATTCCTTCAGAAGAGCCCATTATGGTTTTTAAGTGCTACTATGAATGTATGGATTTAAGCAGATGTGTGTGTTTCCATTCAGTGAACTTATTATTCTTATTTATGCCCCAAATTGTCCCATCTTTGGCCTTTGGGAGCCTTTCTCTTGATTGGTTCCTGAGTCTTCCTGAAACTACCTTACCAGTCTTTTATGGCTTATGGCTTCCTTGCTTATTTTGACCAGCTAGTCCAGCCTCAGTTTGTACTTTCTGCCTCAAACGTGGGAAACTGTGTTTTTAAAGGGTCTTATATCTTAGCAAGGAAACTTACTTATCCAAAACATGGGAGATCCTAACATCTAGTCCTATGCTTAATAAATGGCTGAATAAATCAATGATCATCACCCTCACTAGATTTTACGTTCCTTGAGACCAGAAACCACATACTCCTAACGAGTATTTATTGAATAGATAAACGAAGGACTGAAACCAATGATTAGGTGGTACCAGCGAAGCCTCAGGCCGGGCAGAACCGCGATATTTGCTGTCCTCTGTCACCCTCTGGTGGAGAAGAGGAGAGCATCATCCTCCGATGCCTTAAAATCTAGTGGAGTGATTTTCGAATTACAGATCCCCACCCATTGGTGAGCGTTAAATGCTAGGTCGTGACCAGGATTTCTTTTTTATTCCAGAGAGCTAGGGATGGAGAGGAGAGGAGAGGGAGAAACACTGATGTGAGGGAAACACCAATCAGGAGCCTTTCATTGAGGTCCCAACCAAGGGGCTGTGACTGGGGACCAAACTGCAACCCAGGCATGTGTCCTGACCGGGAACCCAATCCAAGACCTTTCCGTTTTACTGCACAACACTCTAACCAACTGAGCCACACCCACCAGGGCCAGCATTTTTCATTGAATTTATAATTGAATAGAAAACATCAGACTGCCTTATACAAAGTAGAGGTAAATTGTCATAAACTGTCATAAAGCTACATTAATAGCTTTACCTGTGTATCTATTAGCACACGTATTCATTTATATGCGACATATATATTTTTATCTCTATTATTTATTTTTCTGGGCTGCTTTAAAAAAATTATTGTTGTTCTGTTACAGTTCTCCCAATTTCCCCCCGTTTCTCTCCCCCGCCCCATGCCCTCCTTCCCGGGGTCCACTTCATCTATATTTTCACGTGTGAAATCACTGCATCACCACCAGTGACTTGTTGATAACTGTTTAACTAGCTGTCTAGGGGGCAATGTGTAAGTATATATGTGCGGAAGTTATAAATTGTTCTTAATAGAAAGAATATGTAGCGCATAGTTTACAAATAATGAAATGTACAAAAACGCTCTATTGTGAATTCCAAACGGCGACAGGATTCTCACAGAAGGCTTTCACCGATGTTTGCTGGGCCCTTGCATCCACAGCCAGCCTACGGTTTCGACCCAAACGTGTTCGGCTAAGCGGGGTGGCAGCTCCATCTAAGAGCCCTGACTTGCAGCGCCGGCCTGTTCCCTTGGTGTAAACACTCGAAACAGGGTCCATGTCACCGAACGCGGAGTTGGGAAGAGTCGAACCTGGGAATGCGACCTGATTTGGAAACAGGGCCTTTGCAGATCTAATTAAAAGCCTTAGGGTGAAATTACCCTGGACTCGGGGCGACCCCCTACGTCTAAGGACTAGTGTCCTGGTAAGAAACAGGGCGAGAAGACACGCGGAGGAGAGAGCCCCCCGCGGAGACAGCGGGTCGCGGTTGCACGGCACGCCGAGGGCTGCCCGGGACGTGGAAGGGGCTCCCTCCGACCCCGGGGAGGAGCCGACGCCGCCCACGGCTGGACTTCGGGGCCGCCGGAGGGTTGTCTGAAGCCGCGGGTGTGGGGGGGCCGGTTACGGCCGCCCCGGGAAACGCACGGGGGCCAAGAAGCGGCCGCCGGCGGGAAACGCGGAGTGAGACCCCCGGCGGCGACGGCGCGCGGGAGGACTCAGCTCCGGGGTCGCGGCGGGCCTGAGTCTCCGACGCCCTCGTCTGAGCTCCCCTGACAGCCACCCGCCCCGCTCCAGCTTTTCCACTCAATGCAGGTGTTTTCGAAGTGAAAGTAAGTCTAACAATTGAAATTTTAAATGTAATAATTATTGTACGCATTTATTTTCTAGCGGAATTTGATCTCACGCCCCTATACCTGGATCACACCGTCAGGAACCTCGAGTTCATTAACGAATTTTTGAGGAGGGTTGATTTCTCATCTCCCCATTTTACAGAACAGAAAACTAAGGCTCAGGTGGAGGAGGTGTGCCCCAGTCTCCACGAGAGACGACATGATGCTGTGACCACTGCTTTAATTCCTACAGGGCTGCATTGATGCCTCACCTCCAGCTTTTACCCAGAAAAATACGCCGAGGCTGAGGTTCGAACCTACCACACTGGAGCGGCGTCGCCTGTGGGAGAACCGAGAGAACCGAGAAGACGGGAGCTAGGAGTTCGGCGACCGGTCCCCGACCGAGACGGCCTGTGGCCACTAGGGGGAGGCGAGCGCTCCTCAGTGGGGTGAAGGCCGCGGGCGGTGCGCATGCGCTTTCGTCCGGAGGGAGGCGGCCTTGCACGCTGTGGGTGAAGGGCGCAGACGGTGGCCCAGAGTGCACAAGGCGGCGGACGGTGGCCGACGAGGTCCGACATGAATCATGTGGAGCGTTGCGCTTCGTTCCTCCGGTGTACCCTGGTGCGGGTGGCCGTGCGGAGCTACCTGCCCTGGGGGCTGCTGTCCTCCACGCTGGTGGGCTCCGTCCTCAAGGAGGTCTCCCCGCTGCCCGAGACCTACTTCAGCAACAAGCGCAACGTCCTCAACGTGTGAGTGCGCCCCGGGTCCTCTCATGTCCCCGCCATAGCCGATCCGCTGTCGCCTCGTCCCGAGAGCTGAGGGTTAGCTGCTCTGATGGACCAGTCATAGGGAGGGGAAGTCCTCCCAGTCATGACAGCGTCTGCACTAGTGTCTCGACCGAGGGACCCGGGATAGCTGGTGTCACTAGCAGTTCGTCTCTGCACACTCAAACACGACAACCTGAGCTCCACAGGGCAGGAAGTGGCGAGCAGGGTTGTGTGTGTATGTGTTTATGCAGGATGGCAGGGCGGGAAGGGGGGCGACCCAGCTTGTGTCGCTGCTCCCCTCTACTCCCCTCCCCTTGGAGTTAGGCGTTGGCCCCTGGCCTGGGGGAGGTGCCACTTACCTCTCTCCTGCCTGTGTCACTCTCCATTCCTCCACCCTAAGTCCCATCCCCGCAGCTGGTGACAGTCCCATCACCACCTGTGGAAGACCTGTTCCCCCACACCACCCCACCCCTACCCCTTTGAGAGCCTTGTCCCAGCCCAGGGCACGGCCGGTACTCCAAGGTAATCGCGGAGCAGCGGCACCCTCAGCCTATGACCTTTCTCCTGGAGTCCTTGGACCTTGTCAGCCATTCAGAGTTCATGGCAGTGGCCCAGGAAGGCGATCCCAGCTGCGCTCTTTGCAACATCTCCTTAACTCCACCCACTCACTCCTTTTTATTCTTTTTTTTAACGATTTTATTTATTTATTTTTAAACAGAGGGGAAGGGAGGCAGAGAGAGAGGGAGAGAAATATCAGTGGTTTGCCTCTCCTTACGCCCCCAACCTGGGACCTGGCCGGCAGCCCAGGCATATGCCCTGACAGGGGATGGGGATCAAAATGGGACACAGGTTTTCGGGAGGATGCCCAACCCACTGAGCCACACCAGCCAGGACTCTCTCTCTTTCTTTTTTTATCTCCTAGATTTTAATTTTATTGCAAAAAACACTGTTGCAAGCAGGGAAACTCTGAAAGATGAAAGCTCTTCCTTGATGTGGGCCTAGATTCTTCAGAATTACAGGGTCCAGCAGCATCTCCCCAAATCAACCCAACTCCGGTTATGGACTTAAAACCCTGGTGTCTCTCACCAGCACCTTTATCAGATACCCAACAGTTCTTGGCTCTGGCAAGATCTTCGCCTATTCATCTCAGGGAAGAATTTTAGGACATGCCCTCAGGTGGTGCCCGAGAAACCTTTCGAGCCCAGGAAAGGTTATTCTGTCCTTGGTACACCTTCCTTACCCACCAGGCAAGCTGGGCTAAAGATAGATTATGAGAGTGGTAGTAGCCCCAAGTCGCTTGCAGCTGGCCCCCAGGTCAGCCACCGTTGATGAGCACAGGAGGGGCAGAGAAGGCAGCTGCTACTTTATCTGGCCTGGATGAGTACGGGAGCCAAGCAGCCTGGCAGGCAAGCCAGTCCCTGTTGTATGCCAGTAGCTGGGGATTCTGGCATTTTGTTCCTGGCCTGTGTGCTAATTCATGGAAAGGAACGAGTGAATCATGGGTCCTGGCAGGGGTTTAAAAAACCATTTGGTTCCCTCTATTCTATTTACCAGCCGAGGAAACAGGCCTAGAGAAGTGCGGTAACAAATGAAGCGCGAGTCAGAATTTGAGTCTAGGTCTTCCAGCGCGAAGTCAGGCTCTTTTCCGAGATCATTTTCTGCCCTGTAGGAAAGAGTCATGGTGTAGAAAAGGCATGGGCTTTGAGACTCGCCAAACCTTGGCTTAATCTGTGTTGAGTGTGGCCCTGGGCAAGTTATTAAATGGTCCCTTCCTCCCATGTCCCCTCTCTTCACTTCTGCCTTCCTCCTCTGCCAGGTATTTTGTCAAACTGGCCTGGGCCTGGACCTTCTGTCTCCTCCTGCCTTTCATTGCCCTCACCAACTATCACCTGACAGGCAAGGCCATCCTGGTCCTGCAACGTTTGTTCACCCTGCTCGTGGGCACGGCCATCTGGTACGTCTGCACAGCCATCTTCTCCAGCGTGGAGCACTACACGGGCAGCTGCTACCAGTCGCCCGCCCTGGAGGGCATCAGGAAGGAGCACCTGAGCAAGCAGCAGTGCCTCAGCGCCGGCGGCTTTTGGCATGGCTTCGACATCTCTGGCCACTGCTTCCTGCTGGCCTTCTGCACCCTCATGATTGTGGAGGAGATGGCTGTGCTGCACGAGGTGAAGACGGACCGGAGCCACCACCTCCACAACACCATCACCACGCTGGTCGTCGCCCTGGGCTTGCTGACCTTCATCTGGTTGTGGATGTTTCTCTGCACTACCGTTTACTTCCACAACTGGTTCCAGAAAGTGTGCGGCACCGTGTTCGGCTTGCTGGGTTGGTACGGGACGTACAGATGTTGGTATCTGAAATCTTTTTCCCCGGGACTGCCTCCCCAGGGCTCCAGCGCGCCTCTGAAGCAAGACAGTCACAAGAAATAAAAGGGGAAACAAAAGGAGTGACCGTAGGACAATGGCTAATCCATTTTTATGTGTTTTCTTAGTTATTTGACTAAATTATTGACCCCCCCCTCGGAGAGGAGGCTTACCAGGCAGTTTTGGTAGGTGCGGTAGAGCGTGTGGAGCTCAGTCCCCGCTGTTCTTGGCAGCGTCACTCTGTGTCACAAGCACCACCGCTTCTAGTTTGGCACTTTTTGTCCCGGCAATACTTGACCTTGATCCGGACTGTCCCCTTTGTCCCCAGAGGGCAAGGCTAAGGCTCAGTGAGAGGACAGAATCGGGGAGGCCAGGGCCTCAGCTTCCTCTGCTGCCATCGTTCTCTCCTTGATTCTAATTGGTTTTTTGTTTGTTTTAATGGTTGTTAATGCTGTTATTTAACAGTATTTCCCTCTGGTAAAAACAACCAACTGTTGCCTGAAAGCCACTCTGTGGTTTTAGTGTTGGTGTCGTCCATGGAATGTTAACCGTTACACCTGACTTGTGATCAGCTACCAGAACAGTTCACAGGGTGCTTGTGTGAGTGAATGTCGGGTGCTTTTCCGGTAATGAACAGTGATAAGTTTCCATCTGTCTATTGTTTACTGGTGATAGGAGCAATAAGGTTACATTTTTTTCCTTCCAATTTGAATGAGTGCTTTATGGTTTTTAGTAACTGTAGCATTTGTTGTTTGTCGACAAAACTGAAAAGAACTCACATCTCCACTGTTGCACTTTGGCACATGTGTAGGTTGCTTTGAGGGTTTTTTTTTTAGAACACTAACTTACTTTTTATAAACCAAAGTCTTGGCTGATGGTATTAAATTCCACCTCGTGGGGCTATTTGTAAGAAGCTTTCCTCGCCACATGTCCTCAGTATAGACTGACCAGTATTTCGGAGAGGTCTCCTGTGGCCCAAGGCGTTTTTACCTTTTGAATAAGATGATAAGTCAGAAGTGAAGGAAAATGTTCTCCATTGCCTTTGATGGCGAGAAACTTAACTGTTTGAAAAGATGTCCTTATCACTTGGCCCCACCCTCTTATCTGCACCACCATCAAAGGCAAAACAAACCTGGGCCTATTCTCCTGGCCCTGAAATCACCTTTTTTGTCCCCTTTGTGGCCCTTCTCAGTTTCCCACGTGTCATTTTGTGATCTTTGCTGGGAGGGGCTAGAAATCCCACACCTCCCCCCAACACAGGCACAGTTACATCCCTTGTGATAAGATACCCCCTCCCCTCTCCAGACTGTTTCCTTAAGCCTTTCGAACTGAGCCCCTTGCATTTTGGATAATCGTCCTCGAAGCTTCTTTGATGCCCCCTGCTCCCCCTACCCTCCACCACCCCACAGTTAAGCCTGAGAATAGCGTGAACTGATAAATACTCCTTAACTTCACTGGCTTCACTCAAGTTTAGGTCAGTAGGGGCTTGAGCTCTGGAAAACCTTCAGGGTAAATTGTATTTCATATACTGATGTATTTAAAATATGTAGTTCATACCCCCTTTGTATGCAGTTACCTTGGGAGAGGTGAGTTACCTTGTACCCAAAGAAGGTAGCAGACACCCCAGCAATGAGATTTCGGAGGGGCCACCCTGGTGCTTTGTAAGCATTGGCAAAAGGCAATGGCCCCACGAGATTTTTTGGCCCTCTGGAGTGGGAGTGGGGTGGAAGTGGGGGTGGGAAGTAGATGGCAGGGGCTTGTGGAAGGGATTGAAATCTCCAAAGTTGCATGTTCAACACCAAAGGCAGCAGGCACGGGGTGACTCCAGAAGTTCATTTCTCATACTTCAGTCTCTCCGTTTTTCTCACCTGGGTCTGATTCAAGCTCAGCATCCACTTAACTGCAGAGAGTGTCTGTTACCGAGCCTTGTACATTGATTAGTCTCCCGCTGCTTCCTGTCCATCCTTAGCACCCATGCCTTCCCCTTGGGAGCAGGCCCTCTGTCCCTGTGCGCGACGGTTTGGCGGAGCCGGGTTCGGGCTTGGGCAAACCTGAGTTGTGGGTTCCGATCCGGGTACCACCACCACCACCCTGACCGTGGGCGCGCTTCATTTTCCTCGTTTGTAACATGGAAGTGATGCTCTAGGATGAAAGGAGACGAAGCATGTAACATGCCCAGCAGAGGTAAAGCCCCCACCCCTTTTTCTTGACTGAGCCCTTTAAAACTTTCTGGCTCCTCCAGAGAAGGCAGGGGAATTAAGATCGTTTGGGTGCCACTTGGGGTCTCTGTTTCCTGCTGAAATGGCCGTGTGGTGTCTTTTGGAAAGTGTCGTCCCCAGGCCCATCCGAGGCCGGCTGTGATCACAGGGTGCTGCTGTGCTTTGTTGCCTTTCTTTGTCGGGTTCATTCACCGACGCCTGGTCTTCCATGTGCATCTGTCACAGTCTGAGCACCAGATTGTATTTAGAGAATGGCTCTTGCCACTGTTATGTATACGCAGATTGTGTGTGTAAACAAGCAAATTAAGTAAACTGGAGATAATGAAATCCCACATCCCAGCCTTTTGTGTGTTCCTTTCTAATCCCCCCGAAGGAGGTTTACAACCGATAGAGCTCCGCCCACTTTACGAGGCACGAGTTCTTTCCTGAGCCACTCGTTACATGTAAGGTATTTTTTTTCTCCTGTAAACTAAATATGTGTGCAGCGCTATATTTCTTAGCATGACTGGCTCCTTCCCTCCGCCATATCTGGGTCTTGGAGTCCTGGTGTCTGGATCGACCAGATTTGGAAGCAGTTTTCTTGGCAGAAGAAGAGTGACACTGAAGAGCAGTCACGAAGTTCACTCAGATGAGGTCATCTTTGAAAATGGCTCCGAGTCCTGGAGGCCTAGACACAGCGGAAGGCTTCTTGTGCCTTTTAGGGCCCACTCATTTGCCAGCCCGACCTGCTGGGGACCCCCAGGGAGTGCTTGTCGAAAGTTCACCGGCTCCAGGATTAGAATCCCCTCCCACAGCGAGACTTTCCCTGTTCAGGTTCCGTCAGCAGCAGCGAACCTTGGTGGGCTGTACGCCAGGAGCTGGGAAGGATGATAGATGCTTTGCCTCGTGGGGTTTGTGATCCAAAGTAAGTCCCTTCAGAGCCTAAGGTGTGTGCTGGGGTGGCAAAGATAAATTTGATACACTTCTCCATTCGAGACATTTTCACCATAAAGTGTTCTGCGTGCTGGTAAAAGTCAGGGCAGGAGGACAAAGAGCTGGGGACCACCAGCTGCCCTGGGAAAGTAGGGGTTATTTTCAGAGAACGTAACAATTCTTTTGGGTCTTGGAGGATGAGGAGGAGTATAAGCAGTTAGGCAGAGAAGGGCATCCTGGGAAGTGAGAACAGCACGCCCAAGGACACAGACAGGCCGCCGCGATTTCCATCCAACTGTCCCTTCTCCAGAAAACTAACTTTCCCGTTGTTTTCGGAATCAGTGGAGACTGAGGAAGGAACTGACAGGACTGTCAGCGGACATCACGGAGGTGCCCCACTGTCCTAAAGAGCACCCCCTGGCTGCGAGCTGGACTCCGCCACTGCTTCCTTCTCTGTGTGACCCTGAGCCAGTCACCCAGCGTCTCTGGGTCTCAGTTTCCTTGTCTGGTAATAGACGGTGGTGGAATGAATCACCTTACCAGCTCTTCTACTCTGGTCTGTTTCTCTGTGCTGTTTGATGAAAAGCTCTTCCCAAGCTGGTTCTGACTTTTATTTTAGGAAACAACATGAAAAGAAACTCCCCCTCACAGGCGAGGTGGCAGCTGTTTTCCCGGTGAGAGCAGGAGGAGCTGTTCTTCGGGTGCCCTTTATCACACCCCTCGTTCTGCATCAGCGGCGTGTGGTGCAGACCTGATTGCATGGGCTCAGGTGCACTTACTGGGCGGAACTTGGTTCCCAGAGGGCTGAACTACAGCAGAAGTCTTTTTAAAAAGTCTCCCAAACCAAACGTCTCTGACAGCTATACAGGAGAACATATGTTCTGTTAAGAAGAACTCTGTGCAGTAGAGTCATCTTCAGAAATTGCCCCAGAAGCCCCTTACACAGCCTCTGGCAAGTTTTAACGTTGAACACACAGCCCAGAAAACAGGTATTCCCTCCCATATGCTGGGGAGAGGGGGCATGGCAAATGGGCACGCCCCGTTTTTTTTTCAGAACTTAGTATTTTGTTTTACATTTTTATTATTATTTTTTATCCTCACCTGAGGACATGCTTAGAGGGAAAGGAGGGGAAGAGAGAGAAGGAGAGAAACATCAATTAGTTGCCTCTTGCATGCACCCTGACTGGGAACAGAACCTGGAGCCCAACCCACGACCTTTCCACTCACAGGACAATGCTCACACTAGCCAGAGAGGTACCACCTGTTTTGGTGGTAACTTAGTACCGTCCAAACTGGAACTGCGCAGACCCATCAATCTCAGTCTGGGGATTGGGGCCATAGAAATGCTTGTAGAAATGGGCTAAAATAAGTACAAAGATTCCATTCCGGCTTTTGGTTACAGTGGAAAATTGTCAAGACCCCAAATGCCAATCCATTAAATAAATCATGGTACCTCTGTGTGAGCAGCATAATGCAGTCACTATGAATAATAAATGACGCTATAGTTAGAGTGGATTTGAAGGCAGAAACACTCGGTTTTGTGCCATGTAACCTACAGCTGTGTGCCCTTGATCGAGTCAGTCTCTCTGAGCCTCTGTTTCTGGAGTGTAAATGGAGGTGATTCCGCATTCACTGCCCAAGAGCTGAGGGGCATCGGGTGACCCGGGCACTGTGCTCGGCACAGCATTAAGTCGGGCACCGGGGCTCCAGGGGTTTACAGTCTAGCTGGGCGCAGACAACGAAATGAGCGACTCCAAACAGGGTGCTGGGCTCAGCAGCACAGCACTCCCCAAAACACCCCAACATCGTCACAGCTCAGGCGGAGGTGACTGATTACACAGAGCACTCAGCAGAGCTGAGGGGTGGGCGGTTAGCATGCACTCCAGCCGGGCTGCCTGGGTTCTAATTCGGACTCTGCCACACTCATTGGCTGTGTCACCTTCAACAGTTCCTTGATCTCTCAGCCTCAGGTTCCTCATCTGTAAAATGGGGATAATGTAAGTATTACTTCATAGAGTTGTTGCAAGGCCTAAGTGAATTGATATGTGTAAAGTGTTTAGACAGGACATAGTGAATATAGCAGGTGCTAAGCCATAAAGTGTCTTTCAAAGGTACAGTAAGTCCCTGATGGGTCCTCATTACCATAACCACTTTTAAAACCAGGACAGAGAAAGCTCATACATGTCAGTGTTTTAATGTCAGTCAGCTCAGCAGTAGTTAAAATGTGGTCAGTGAGTGTGGAAGGCCATGTCCCAGTGACCTAGCGTGGGAATGGAGTCCCTAAAACAGCCATCTGGCTTCTGGATTAACTAGGGGGTCCGGGAGGGCAAGACGTGTTTTCCAGGAGAGCCATGGGGTCCTTTTGGCCAAGGCAAAGCAGGTCCCCCTACTGGAGGTGCTGTCCACTTACAGGCAATTTGAGGGCAGCCGGGCCTTGGTTTCCAGGCTGCGCATTTTTTGAGGGGAGCTGAGCTGGAGGCCTTATCATGCAGCCTGGGCTCTTCCCGTCCTCTCTGCCAGGGTGTGGCTGCCTGGGACATGTGTGTCTGAGTGCTCCGGAGGTAAGTAGGCAGGAGGGGGCCTGGGAGCCACCCTGATTGGGATCTTAATTTCTGGAGCAAAGGTGTTCAGGCCTTGCTCAACCAAGCTGCTGTGCCCATTTCCCAATCACTCTTTTCATTTCTTCCTGCCTCTGCTTGCTTTTACTGAGCATGCTGTGTTTGCTGGGTGTCCCCGCGCTGCTGGGGACGGTGCACGGGCGAATGGGTGGGGGTATAAGCTGACTCTCAGCTGGCATTATTGGGCGCATCGCACATGAGCGAGCGGACTGTGCCCACACCCTGCCCACAAACTCCACAGCTGTGTGATCTTAGGTGAATCACTTAGCTTCTCCGGGCTTGTCAGTCGTCTACAAAATGGGGATAATTCTTTCTACCTCACTAGTCTTTGACTGGCTTGATGAACTCTTGGAGGGGAAAATATTTTACAGACTTTAGGATATCAGGCACCTATGAGGGCTGCTTATTGTAGAGATTTATTTTTCCCGAATGAATGGCTCTCAGAATCATGGGCACTGTAACTCCATCAGGTGGTGTCCGCTTTAAAGCAAATCGGCACACTCTCTGGCATTTCTCACTCGGCCCTTGGTTGGGACATGGTCTGTCAGTGACGCCCCCAGAAGCCATCAGCTCTAGTTGGCAGGGCATTTTCGCTTTCTTACTTCACTTTCTTGGGCCTGAGGCGGCCTTTCTGTTCTCTGCTGCCATCTAGTCTGTAGAGGCCTGGATTATCCTGGTTTCCCCATGAGAACTCATCGACGCCCTACACTGACAACATGACGCTGTCCCCAATGAGCAGGAAATAGCAAGTACGCCCCGTGCTTTAGGAAGACCCAGAGTGGTATATAAACCCCGTGGTGTGCAGAAGCCTGGCACCTTGGTGGAGTTCCTAGGGTTCCAGGGGTTAGGAAAGGTCAGGTTATCCCCTCCGATGAAAGGCAGGTTGCTGCTGCTATCCCGAAGAGAAAAGCACACTGGTAGCTCTCTGGATCTGGGAGGCAGGGTAGCCTCATCCCATTCACTGAGTCACCCGTAAGACAGCCAGTCTTGAATGGGTGCCAAAGCAGATTGAGGCTGCAGTGCAGCGTGCGCTGCCGACCGAGTCACGTGACCCAGTCTACCCAGTGGTGCTTAAACTGGCTGTCATGTTTAAACTTGTCTGTATAGAGCCCCCAGCGAGCCCTAATGGGAAAGTCTCAGTGCCCATCCCTAGGACATGGAACAAAGTCATGTCCTCTTCTGCAAATAACAATTGTTATTTTGAAATGTAGTATCTGCCTTGCTGTTGGGCCCTGGTATTGACTGAACACCTGACCTTGAGACACCAAGAGACCGTGCAACCTGAGCTGTGCATCACGAACTGGGTGCCATCTGATCCGTCAGCTGTAAAGCTAGGCATGCACCTCAGCATTCTGTTACCGAGTGGGAGCGAAATCACTCAGGCTGCGTCACCTGTTCCTGCCACATTGCCACCTCTTCCTCAGTCCATACCTAAGACCTTGTGGCAAATCCTTATGATCAACTGATGGAGGAAGGAATAGCTCAGGCCGGGTACCAACCAGAAGTGGGTGGGTGCAGCACTGCAGGGACGCCCTGAAAGGCACTGGAGGAGGAGACTCCTGTCAGTGACCGGAACTTCAGACAGTGCCCTTGGCCCCTCCGTATCTGCAAATTTTGCATCTTACAATTTTGCATCAACGATTTGGAACTAAGGAAGAAATAAGCATCCAACCAGAACAGCAAGAAGGAAAAAGAATGAACAGAAATGAGGATAGTATAAGGAGCCTCTGGGGCATCTCCAAATGTACCAACACCTGAATCATAGGAATACCAGAAAGACAAGAGGAAGAGCAAGAAATTGAAAATTTATTTGAAAAAAATAATGAAAGAAAACTTCCTAATTTGGTAAAGAAAATATACATATCCAGGAAGCACAACATCCCAAGCAAGATGGACTCAAAGAGGACCACACCAAGACACATCATAACTAAAATGCCAAAGATTAAAGACAATGAGAAAATCTTAAAAGAAGCAAGAGAAAAGCAGATAGTAACTACAAAGGAGTTCCCATAAGACTCCTCTGATTTCTCACAAGAAATCCTGCAGGCTGAAAGGAACTGGCAGGAAGTATTCAAACTGATGAAAAGCAAGGACCTACAACCTAGATTACTCTATCAAGCAACACAATCATTTAGAATTGAAGGGCAGGTAAAGTGCTTCCCAGACAAGGTAAAACTAAAGGAGTTCATCAGCACCAAGCCATTATTGCATGCAATGTTAAAGGGACTTACTTCAGAAAAAGAAGATCAAAACTATGAACATTAAAATGGACAACTATCAATAACTGAATCTAAAAACAAATTAAGCAAACAAGCAGAACAGGAACAGAATGATAGATATGAAGATTATTTGGAGGATTATCAGCTGGAAGGGGAAAGGAGCAGTATAGGGGAAAAGGTGCTGGGATTAAGAAGCATAATAGGTAGATACAAAATAGACAGGGAGGTTAAGAATAGTAAAGGGAATGGAGAAGCCGAAGAACTTATATGCATGACCCATGGACATGAACTACGTGTGGAGGAATCTGGAGGGAATGGGGCTACCAGGCAGAGTGGGGCAAAGGGGAAAGATTAGGACAACTGTAGTAGCATAATCAATAAAATATATTTTAAAAATAAACATAAAGAAGATTGATTTAGCTAAAACCATCACTGAGGGCCCAGCTTACGCCACTTCCCATAAGACCCAGCCACCTAGTGGTAGGTCCATTACATTGACCTCTCCCATCATGGAGGGAGCAGCAGTTTGTATATTCTGTATTCCGATTTGTCTTTGACCACAACGTCCATGGACACCTTAGTATTCCATTCAACATGGTTTCTGACCACGTTGATATGGAATTGATAGAATTCCGTATCAAAAGAATTGATATCACAGCAAAAGAAATGAGGCAGTGTGATCCTACCTATGGAATTTTCTGGTCATATCACATATTCTAGTATCTGGAAGCAGCTGGATTTATAAAACACTGAAGCAGCCTGCTGAAGACTCGCTTCCTGAGAGGGCCAGGTGGGAGACGCTGCAACGTTTGAGAGCCGTCTACTCTAGACCGTCACAGTGCTGTTTCTCCACATGCAGAAAACAGGGCTCCGGCGATGCCCAGGTAGAGATGGGAGGGACTGCTTTCACTATTGCACAAAACAACCCCTTCACAAAAATGTTGCTTTCCACTGCTGGAACTTTGGACTTCGATGGCTAGTGATTATAGTTCTCAAGGAAGGAATGTGAGGGAACACACGGATTGACTGAGAAGCTGAGACTGCCACGCAGCCATTTTGAACTCCTCATACCATTGCAACCACAGGCAAAGTGGGTTTCTCTGCTGGCCGGCGCCACAGGCCTGATCACCGAGGGTGCGTCGGGTGCTGCTACAGGGGTGGCGTGGAAGGCGGTGTATGAGAACTAGAGGAGTCTCTGGGTGCCCTGCTGCACTCCACATCCGTGAGTAAAGGATTCATGGCAGACTACCGCAGCCCGAGTCTGAGTTCCTTCATCAGGAAAATACCCCAGCCACGAGGTTCTGGCTGAGGGAAAAGGAACACAGAATAGCTAGTAGAAAAAAACAGATACTATAAATATCATCAATGGCCTTTTGATTGGTCACAGAAATGAGGGCTGGAGCAACTATGAGTAGTTCCTGTTTGTCATGTAAGTGTATCTGCTGTATACGGGAATGCTGGTGATGGCTAAACTGACATTTTTTATCCATCCATCTATCCATCCATCTATCCATCTCTCTTACATTATACTGAGGGGTGCCTGTGATCTCTCGTCAGAGGTGGAAGGAGAAGAGCAGCCAGCATCATCCAGTGATGTTACTGACTGACAGGGATCATGGGTCTCATTTTTGGAGAGAAGGTATATGCGCATTTCAGGAGAGCTGTTGGCCCTGTTAGGATTAAGCGTGCTACTGTTCTTGAGTGGAGTTTAATTATGCGTGGGAAGGGTCTGTGTCGATGTTTGAGTAGCCAGAGGGGTGGACAGTCTCTAAGTATTCTCCCTGTCTTGGCCCTGGGTATTTTTCCTTTTCATCTTAGTGAAAAATTCTAATACATTTTTATAAAATAAATAAAAATATGCCTTATGTTACACAAATTATACTTTTTTGGTTTAATGTTCTTGGGCATTTTAACATATTTTCCCCCTCTGGGAAATTTTTGGGGCAGGTCCCCTGGATGTCCCCTGAAGGTCCATTTACAGGTTAACAGGAGCGAATGGCTGTGAACAGACCCGTAAACTGAGAAGCACTGTGTCCAGCTGAGGGCTTATGTCAACGGCAGTACTTCGCAGTCTCCAGAAACTGCCCCCACATGGAGCACCTTGAGGCCTGAGCCCAGCTCCTGCCAGTGCTCGTGGGGCACCGGGTCTGAACCTCGTGTCGCTATGGCTCTGACCCCCGCCTTTGGAAGTGAGAGCTAGTTGGACAACACGGGTTTACAAACGGAAAGCAAATGCTTCTCCTGGATGCTTTATTGGGGGCTTTCAGTGGTTTCTAAGCATGAGCGGCAGTGACATCCAGACCCTCTCCCAACATGCAAAAGGCACAGGAAAGTGAGACAAGACCAGGGCCGGCAGCACGGGTGCAGAGATCCCCCTGCGTGGCAAGGTGGGGCACGGGAGGTGCCCCACGAGGGATGGGAATGAAGGACATTAAAGGAGATGGCGCTGGCGGAGGCCAGGAGAGGGACTTGAGGGCTCACCCACCCCTGCACTCCGGCCAGGACTGACCTTCTAAGGTGGCGAACATGGCTTTTGCTGGAAGTCCACCTCATGGGGGCGGGGGCTGGGAGGGATCAACTCTGTGGGAAGAAGATGACGGATGCTGCCTTCGGGGATCACTGGTGAGGTGCCAAACCGAACTCACTGACCCCCTCAGGAGGGGAATGAGGGTGTGCTTGTGGCATCGCTCGGTCCTAGTCACGGCCTGGCAGCCGGGCGCCACTGCCTTGGCTTGAGCCGCTGCTGTCTCAGTCCATGTCCAGGAGAAGAGTGAAGTCCCTTCCAATCTTCGGGGGCCTCCCATGGGGTCTCCGGGTCTCTAGCCCCACCCATGGGTACCACTTAGAACAGCTGAGTCTTGATGTTGGCTTTGTCCTGTGGAAGAGTTCCCTGGGCAAGAGGGAAGGGGAGGCGAGGGGTCAGGCCCTCTGAGCCCCCAGCACCTCCCAGAATCTGGGCCCTGGTGGGTGAAATGGCCTGGGACTCACCTCAGATCCTAACCAGTCCCCACAGTTCCATCTTGAGGCCTTGAATCAAAAGAAAAGGCATTCGTGTCTTGTTTCTGTTCTTTCTCTCCCTTAGTAGAGCCGTGGCTTCAACTCACGGCCTTGGCAATGTCTACTTCTAAACTATGGAATGTTTTCACATTGACAATAGAATTACTCCGAACAAGGGGCGGGGAGGGGCTGTCCAAGTGTTCGTGAGACAGTGCATTACTGAGAGCTCACTGGGGTCACACAGCACAGAGACACCGACAGTCAGACACCGAGCCCAGGCCCAGCTTGGCTCTAGATGTATTTTTTCTTGAGGTACCAGTAGGCAAAGTAGCCCATCCCGCCCAGGGAGCCCATGAGGAAGGAGGCCCCAAAGAAAGATGGCGGTTTCCGCTTGACCAGCCGGAATGCATTGGGGATGACGGCCGACAGCAGGGTGGTATGGATGTCGCCGAGGACTTTCCGGAAGGCGAAGCGCTTCTGGACCCTCTCGAAGAAGGACTGCAGGTTGGGCCGGCTGCCATCTTCCCAGTATTTCTTGGACAGTCCCAGGAACTTGAGGCGGTGCAGGGTGGCTCCCAGGAGGACGTCGGCGAGGGTGAAGGCACAGCCACAGAGCCACAGCTCACACTTCTGCCCTAGAGGGAAGACAGAGGGCACAGGGGTGGGAGGAGTCGGCTTCTCCACCCCCACTCACGTACCCCTCTCGCACCGACTCCTCCAGGGGCCGGCTGCCTGTCACGGTGCTTCCCTGGGGTCACTCATGCCCGTGCGGCTTGAGTGATTTTCCCCGTACCCTTGTGTTACCCCTGTCCATTTTTTTCTTTAAATCAACCTAGTTTTTAAGTGCAAGCACTGAGCTTTGGGACTTCAGTATTTAGATACTGGGCAGAAGGAGGAATCAGTGAAGGGCCATGAGAAGGAGTGGCCTGGGGAGGTGGGAGATGGCCCACGAGTGGGTGACATCGTGAAGCCAAGATAAGAAAATGTTCCAAGGAGAAGGGAGCACTCGGCTGAGTTCAAGTGCTGCGGAGAGGTCAAGTAAGAGGAGGCCTGAGAAGGGTGGCTGCAGCTGGCAGGTGGTGTGACCTTGACAAGAGCAGCTGGAGAAGATGCTGACGGTGACAGCCTGGTTGGAAGGAGTTCAAGAGAGAAAGGGAGGTGAAGCACTGGAGATGGCGAGCAAAGGTCTCTCTGTCAAGGTGTTTTGCTGTAGTGGGAAGGATACACTAATAATTTGAGACGGGTCAAGAGTGGTTTTGTAAGCTGGGGCGAAAAAACCAGCATGTGGATGGGAATAATCTAGCAGAGAAGATTTCTTCTTTTTCTCATTTGAATCTAGAGAAGAGAGTGGAGAGAATTACCCATGGGGTGTCCTCAAATGGTTGAACGTGAACAGCATCTAGGAAACAAGGATAGGACTGGCCTCAGCTAGGGTGAGAACAGTCCGTCCTTGGTAACAGAACAGAGTGTGGGACACCACGGTTCACTAAATCTAAGCTGCCGTCAAATGTTCAGACGGCCACCCCGCAGAGGACACGTGATGCCAGCTAAGCTACTGATTGTGAGACACATTCCAGTCTCTCACTAACTGGATAGTTAAGGTGGCACGATTTAACACGAATGCATCTCAGAGTTGGTAACATAGTGTCTGTGTGGACACGAATGCTGGTGGGTAAGTACTCGTGGGGGTCAGAGCTGGAAAAACCTCTCCCTAAAGCCCCCATTTCCTGTCATATAGAAGGAAAGTGACCAATTGAGAGAGGATGTGGGCGAGGCGGTGGGAGGGTTGAGGAGAAAGGCGAAGGTATTAAGTACTCATCTGGAGAGGGGACAGTGGAAGGCTAGGGCAGCAAGAAGGCCACCTAAGGCTGGTGGCCGTGAGGTCAAAGCGAGAGCAGCCAGCACCTCTGCGTGTGTCCAGCCGCATCTGGGCTCACAGGTGCGGGTGCTGAATAGGTGGAGGGCGGCTGAACCAGGCTGGAGGTTTTGCAGTGAGTATGAGGAAATGAGAAAGGTGCAGGCTGGAGAGAGCTCATGGTGACGGCCAAGGAATTACCGCCGGGGAAGGAGGGAGGTGAGCACCAGGGAGTGAGGGGCAGTGCCAGGAGGCAGGATCGATCAGGGTGACGGCCTGGGTGAGGGCGGACAGGTTTGAGAACAGGACCAAGGACAGCCTGGGCCACTCCGAGGTGCAGGGACTGTGCAGTGAGGAGGAGCCAGCACTGGCACAGGGGGAAGAGCGGCCTGCGAGGTGGGAGACAGATGGGAGGGTGTGGTGGCGTCCCTACTCCTCACTAGGATTTGACCAAGTCGGTGCCATTATTATCCCCATTTGACAGATGAGGCAGCGGAGGCACACAGCAAGTGAATGGGAGAGCAGAGTCTGGTGTGAACGTCTGGTTCCAAAGCCTGTGTGTGTAGCCGCTGCATTACATCGCTTCTTCCCACGTGCCGACGAACGCGGGCAGACGCCTGTCTCTCCACGTACACCCGGGCCCCTTTTGATAAGTGCACTCTTTACTTGGGTTTGGGTGCAGATCTATCTATGTGTCCATACCATGTACGGTATGCATGTCTGCTCAAATCCATGCTGCTGATTGTGTATATGGGTGTGAATATCTGCACCCATGGGTGCCTGTGTCCATGCGCTGTGAAGGTCTCTGCGTGTATAAGTGTGTGCCCGCATCCAGTGGCTATTTGCCTGCAGACAGATGTTCACAGGCATGTATGTGTGTGTCACTAAGAATGTCCATGCCTTTGTTCATGTTTGTAGGCAAACAGTGATAACCATGACTACGTGTGTATGGGGACTCATGCAGCTGCCTGGCATGTCTCCAGAGGGCTGACTTCTTCAGCTCCCCCCACCCCTGGTGGTGCGGAGTTCCCTTGGCAATCCCAGCTCCACACGAACCCCATCTTGTGCCCTCCCTGAGTCTGCCAGCCGAATCTGCTGGAGACGCCCACGCTGACCAGTTACTCTTCAAATTCATGACCGCAAAGCCCAAGAGGGCACTTGGCACTGCCTGGGGCCTGCAATAGTTCTCAAGTAGGCTTGCTCCCCATTCCCTGTGGAGAATTACACATCTTCCATCTTGCCTCACCCCTCTCAGTCCTCTCTCAGCTGATGACGTCACCTCATGCTTCATTCAGAAAACGAGAGCCTTCAGACACGGAGGCCCGCACTGCCCACCATGAAGCCCACAAACCCAGGCACGTGCATGTACCTTCTGCCATCTCCTGACACAATGGCAGGTGCAATCCACCTGCTCCCAAGGCCAGGCCCTCTGCACCCATCTGATGCTGCCTGTCTCCCCTCTGCCTTTCTAGATCCACTCTCCTCTCTTCTCTACCCTGCTCTGCAACCAGGGGGATGACTCTGGCTCCAGGGGGCTCGGGCAATGGGGAACAGCGGGAGGAGACAGGAGGGCAGTGAGAGTGAGGTTCTACATCCAAGTTCTATATCCTTCAGGTTCCTCTCTGCAGGTCTAATGCCCTGGCTGTGTCCCCAGAGTGAAAGTCACAGCTTCTGCCAGGTGGCCCTCTCCACGCAGTTTGTCTGTCCACTGTCAGAACCTGCTCCCACCCCTCACGACCTCAGGCCCAGGGTACCACACTTCTCCTTGTGGTTTGTTTCCCTGAAACCTGCCCACATATCTGTGGAAAGTGCCTGTGACAAGCCTTCTTCGCTTATCCAATGTGAGGTCACCCCGTTTCCCACGGGGACCTGCCTGGACCACGCCTCCTCCAGTCCTTTCGTGGGCTTTGCATCACTGGTCCTGCATCATTCCTTTCTCCTTTCCACTGGGTTGTTTCTACCAGCCTAAAAACACACTTTTGTGCCTGCTATTTAAAAATTAACCCTCCCTTCACCCTGTAGCCTTCTTCAGCCCCTACCCATCTCTCTAGTCCCTTCTACAGATAAACTTCTCAAAAGCGCTGTCTACACCTGTTGTCCACACTTCCGCCTGTTCGCGCATCCAGCCTTCTGCCCCCACCTTCCAGTGAAACTGCTCTGGGCAGGGTCACCACCAACAGCCACGGGACAAAATCCACGGGCACTTTCCTATCCTTGTTAACTCAGCCTCCCAGCCCCTTTCTGGGCGCCTGGGTTGCAGGGTCCTCTTACCTCACTGGCCACCCCATCTCGGTCGGGCACACCTGCCCCTCTGCCTCTACCCCTCTCTTAATGCGGGGAAAACTTGGGGCAGGTGTGGTGTTTGAAAATGTGCCCACAGGTTGGTACCCCTCCCTTTGGTGAAGCCCAATTCTCCTCCCCTTAGCTACGGGCTGTATTTGATGACTAGCAACTAAGGAACACAATGTGGCAGAAGTGACAGTGACGTCCGTAAGTCATAAAAGGCACCGTGGCTTCTGCCTCTTCTCCCTCTTTCCTGGATCACTTGTTCAGCAGAAAGGCAGCTGCTCCATTGCAAAGAAACGCAAGCATCCCTGCTGAGATGCCCACGAGGTGAAGAGAAGAGGTCTCCTGCCAATAGCCAGTGGGGAACTGAGCCATCCAGTTTAGAGCCCCGAGGGTGAGCCAGCGTGGAGGCCAGTCCTCCGGCCCAGAAGACCGCAGCCCCAGCCAACAGCCTGACTGCAGCCGGCATCCCACACCCTGAGTTGGAACCGCCCAGGCGAGCTGCCCCAGAGCTCCTACTGCACAGAAAACGTGTGATACGAGAAATGCTGTAGGTCTGAGCTGCTAAGTTCAGGAGCAATCTGTTACACAGCGGTGGATAATGAATACGGCAGATCTCGATCTCTCTTTTTGTCTCAACTCTCTCCTGGACGAAACCATCCAATTCTGTCTTTAACCACCACATATATGCTGGTCCTCTTGGCCATAGCAGGAAATGGTGGCAGGAAATGGTAGCACTCAGTAGCTGGCTCCACTTAGGGGTCTTAACTAGGACGTTATCATACCTCCCAACCCTGGGCTCTGCCCCACAAGGAGAAAAGTGGGCACATTCCCCCTAGGAAGGTTTGAGGGGCCCCCTAGAGGTGAATGAGCCGGAGAGACCATGTGGGCCCAGCCAGTCCGACCTTCAAATCCCATAGCCGCCTCCCCGGGGCCTCTGCTGCCTCCCTCAGCCCCGAGGGGGCTCCAGGACTGCCCACACCTCTCCATCCTGAACAACCCCGGCCACCTGGCCACCGGGCAGTGCAGTGCTGCCTCTTAGAGACCTCGGAACCCAAACAGGGAGTGCGGACAGGAGGTCCTTGGGCGAGGATCCCCTGAGGACTGTGTGTCCACAGCTGCTCTCCAGGGCCAACTCTGGCCCCCGTCCAGGTCGGACCCTGTGTCTCCCCTGACCACACAGCAGCTAGAGTCTGCAGGCACTTCCAACAGCAGCTCGAGAGGCAGCGAGCGTGCTGAGCCCTCACAGGCACTTTCTCACTGACCCTCACGACAGCCCTGAGAGGCGGGTACTCACTTCCCTTTGCAGAACAGAAGAGGCACCGGAGCTGGTGCTTAAGAATGGCTCCAGGGGCCATTCCACCTTTTCTATCTGTGTGACCTTGGGAAGCTTACTGAGCCTCTCTGTGCCTTAATTTTTTTTATCTGTTAAATGGAGTTACTCATATTACCTACGTCCTATGGGATTAAATGGGTTAAAAACCACGAAACGGTAAAAACAGTGCCTAGCACACAGTCAGTGGTGTTAAACACACAGATTGTGATGGGCCACACTGTGACCCTCCAAAATTCCTGTGTGGAAGCCTCAGCCCCAGTGTCTCAGGCAGTGACCGTGTTTGGAGAAAGAGCCTTTAAAGAAGTAAATTAAAACGAGGCCCTTAGGGTCGGCCCCATCCAGCCTGGCTGCTGCAGACACCAGGGCCACGCCCACAGACCACAGACCACGGGCGGAGAAGGCAGGGCAAGTGCAGAGCCTGCTGCCGGCGGAGGGAGAGGCCTCAAAGGAAAAACCTGAAATACGAAACCCACTAAACATCAGCAGAAACCGACACCTCGATCCCGGGCTTCTAGCCTCCAGAACTGTGAGAAAGGAAGTCTCTGGTGTCTGAGTCAGCCAGTCTGTGGTACTTTGTTATGGCAGCCCTAACAAATCGATTGATAAACAGAGAAAACACACCTGAGAATGAAGGTCCCCCAGCGAGAGAACTGGGGAGCTGGGGCTCCGTCTGACCCCAGAGGCCGTTTGGCCCTCGGCACTCTCCTGCAATGGCTCCCTCGGCACCCTCTCAGACACAACACGAGTGAAAACACTCCTCCTTGAGGTACGTGTTATTCTTCCTCTCTCAGCCATACCATCCTTTTTTTCCCCCCCTCTAGAGAGGATTTAAGGCCGTTGGCTTTGGTACAAATGAGAGGGCCCCTGTTGTAGACTCTGGGTCCCTGAGTGTGCCTTGTGTTCAGGGCCTCAGCGGCCAGACGCTAGGAGAGCACTGGGCCCATCAGGAGGGAGCTGTTCTTGCCCCAACTACGCTAGTTACGAGCAGTGTGATCTTGAGCAAGTCACTTGATCTCTCTGAGCCTCAGTTTTCTCATCTGGAGAATGTACATGTCTTTAGCTGTCATATTTTATTGAACTAGTTTGTTCCAGGCACTGCACCGGGTGCTTTTAATTTTTGCAAGAGTACAACACAAGGGCTAAGGGTTTAAGTTGTGTTCTTATCCTGTGTTACAGGAGAGGAAACTAAGGCTCCAGTAGGGGAAGTGACCTGTCCAAGTCACGCAGCACAGGCTGCAAAGCTGGAACTAGAACTCAAATCTGCCTGACTGTAAACTCATCTTTTAGAACATTGTGCTTCTTAATATACACAGTCTATGTGTGTGTGTGTGTGTGTGTGTGTGTGTGTGTGTGTGTGTAGCAGCACACGTTGCATAGGCTCCATAAGTCGTGTAGCTGAACAGACAAGACTTACAGCCTGCCTAAGACAGAGCAATGGGAAGGTCTGGAATGAAATTTGAAAAAGAGCTGTTGCAAAGATGCTTTGTAAAAGGACGAAGGAGCTAGGCGGTGTGGAGAGAGTGCTAGACAAACTGCAGGGGCAAAGATACAGAGGTGGGAATGAAGCTGGACTGCCCAGGGTCCAGAGAAGACAGCCTCTTGAGAACAGAAAGAGTCGAGGTCAGAGACTCTGGGAGAGCCTGGATGTCTGGCTGCAGCACGGAGAGGCCATAATACATCCTCAACCAGGGGAAAGGTCAACATCCCCACCACCACCTCATCATCTTCACCAACCTTTACTGAACACCTACTGTGTGCTAAGTGCTGATCTAAGCACTCTACATGTATTATTTCATGCAGTTTCTCAACATCTCTCTGAGGTAGGTCTTACTATTATCCCCATTGTATAGGTGGAACCTGAGATCCAGGGAGGTGAAGTAGGTGGCCCACTGTCACTCAACTAGTAAGTGGCCAAGCTAGGACTTAAACCTAGGTCTGCCTGACTCCATGGCCCATGACTGTAACCACCTGGGAGGGGTTCTCTGAGATCTTTGGGGGGAAAAGAGGTTGAGACTGGTCAGGGTCAGGGTGGGGAGGGGCGGATGGCACCAGCACCCACCTACCCCAGGTTTGGTACCCACCCTCATTCTCAAGCTTCCTCTTCTCCAGCTCGGCCTCAATCTGGTCCAACACCATGGCCAGCTCCCCGAGGATCTTCTTCAGGTAGTTCACATCATCATGCTCCAGGATCTTGGCCTGGGGGCAGCATAGGCAGAAGCCAGAGGGGCTGAGTTGGCCTCCATAGAACTGAGATGACCAGAGCTCAGCCCAACACCCTTCTGCAAACCCAGCCTCCAAACATCCGCTCAAGAGTATAGGATGCCCCGCGGTGACAACGGACCCTCAGCTGGTGCTCACAGCATTCCGAGAGCTTGGCTATCCTGCCCAGATCCCTGTCATGGGGCTCAACCCTCACACCCCAGCTGCTGGGAGGGCTGGTTGATACTGGTTCATAGCTGTCCCTTCTCCAGAGAATTACTCTTGGCCAATGAGGTGTTGCTCAGAAATACTTGGGAGGTTGCCCACACCCTTCAACCCTTCAACCCCCTGGCCAGAATCTGTAGTCAATGGCTTGTTGATATAAGGATATCAAAGGCTGGTCCCTGGCCTCAAGGTGGACCGACTTTGTGCTCCCTGTTGAGTCAGGTGAACTTGGCCCTTTCTTCTTTTCTATACCCACCCGCCCCCCATTCTTACTGGACTCTCCTCAGAACACTCCCTCAATATCCAAGAACCTCTGTCTAATACATGCTCTGCTTTTAGAGGCACAACTCAAGACATGAGGAAACAGAGGCTCCAAGGGGACAGTGACTTGCCCAAGGTCAAACAGCCAGTAAGTGACAGGAGACACGGGATTGGAAAAGCAAGCCAAAGGATTTCCCATTTCACGTCATCAGCTGATTGTCTACCTAGAACTAGCTCCTCTTCCATGGAAAAGACGACGGGAAAGAGGAAGGAGCAGGCCTGGGAGCACTCACCATGAGTTTCTTCTGTTTAGAAAGGTAGGGCTCAGAGAGCTGGGGCTCCTCTTCATGGTCCAGTTTCATGAGGTCCGTGGTGGCACTGGCTAAATGTCCTGGAGGGAGCAGAGGAAAGGTCCTGTCCTTCTGATACCCAGTGTCACCCCACCCTTTCCCTCACAAACTTGGAGTTGGTCCCATACAATAACAAGGACCAACACTTGTGCAGCCAACACTTAACAGGCACAACAAGCTACGACACAGGAGCGGCTGAGACACCACCCTGCTGCGGACTCAGGATGACCGGAGAGGTGGACATCTAAAGAGACCACTAGTGGCTCAGGATGGTCAGTCTGGGATGAAGAGTGGACAGAGTGCTGTGGGACCCAGAGAGACGTCAAGAAGCCTCTCTGAGGAAGCCACTCTACTCTTGGGGACGAGCAGGAGTTTGTCAGAAATGAATGTAATGCTAAACGTGGAAAAACTCATGCTTCAGGGCGTGCCTCCCCGAAACCCTCTTAGTGTTGAGGAAACACGTTCAGAGGCTAAACAGCAGCCCACACTAGGGAGTGACAAGCTGGTTTTGGAGCTGGGTCTGCCCGGTTCTCAGTCTAGTGCTCACTCACTGTACCCACAAGGAAAAACTTGTTAATTGCAAGAAAAAGTGTAAGAGACATTTGGTGTCTTGAAACTTCTACTTTTGGTGAGGCAACGTCCCTAAAGATTTAGGGACTCAATGACCTGTCTTTTTTTTACTGGCCTTGCTGACAAGAAGGCAAGAGCGACAGAAAGTGGGTCAATGATGGGAATTCAAGCCGGCACCCTAAGAATTATCCTTAATGGGAGAGAGGAAGTGCCCTATAATCTAACTTCAAAAGTCTTTAACTTTGAAAGTCGAATTGTAAACTATGGGTTTTACAAGAGGAGATGGAAATATTAAGTGGGAAAAGATCTTGGGTCTGTTCCCTCACTGGGGCAGGACTATCTGGAATTCTTAGCAAGTTGGGGACACGGTAGGTCAAGTGTGTGGTGGTGCCCCGATCCTGCTTGGTCTCCTCCCCTGGACCCCAGCTGCATTTGGACATCCTCAGGCTTCTGGAAAACATCCTGGCCCCGTCCACCTCATCATGTTTCCTGCTCCTTCCCTGCAGTCTCCTCAGACGGCAGCATCCCCTCACCCTACCCCACGCCCTAAGCCAAGCCAGATGCCTAAGGGTTGTCTCAACCCCTCCTTGTCCCTCCTCCCACACCAAGTCGGTCCCAGGTCCTGTTGTTCTTCCTCCTTATTATTTTTCATATTTACCTTCTCCCTTTCAACCCTCTCACTATCCCCGTTAATCTTTTGCTTGCATGATTTTGACCCCCTCTGTCTGTGTTTTCTCCACTCCAAGCTCTTCTCCCACTTCTGCCAGAGAGACCTTCCTCAAAACACACTTGACCATGCCACTTCCTACTTAAAACCAATCCCAGGCTCCTCTCTGTCCTCAACTGGCCTTGAAAGACCCAGCAGGACCCATCTCCTCTGCCCTCACTGACTCCATCTCTCAGAGTTCCCCCAACTGTCCCTGCATCCAGATGGTAGCATTTTAGCCACTCCAAATGCTTGATGTTCCTGAAATGTGCCTGACCATTCCAAACCTTCAGGCCTTTGCTCACATTCTTCTTTCTCCCTGAATAGGATTCCTCTATATTCCTGAAAATCCCCTTCCAGATCCAGCTCAAGACCACCTTCTTCACAAAGTCCTTCCTGATCTTCTTGGAGATATGATCGCTCAGTGACTTAGCCCTCCGGTGCACACTGCACAGATTTCTGCCAAAGAATGCATGCACGCCAATCAGAGCTGCAATTGCACAATGCCATTCACATGGTAGTCTCTGTGAGAAGTGCCCCCTGGATGGTGCAGTGCGCCACCAGTATTGCTGTACATGGAGATTTTGATGCTACTGCACTTATCTCTGGGTGTATACGTCTGCCACCAAGAGCTGAGCTTCTGGAGAGCAGTGGCTGTGTCAGACTTATCTCTATTCTCTTAAAACCCGTAGAGGCCTGGCACAAAAAAAGAACTCCGTGAGTGTTGGATGGATGACTGGAATGGCTGAGTAAATAAGTAACCAAAGTTGTTCAGTTTCTGCCTTCTGAGAGTTCACCATTTACCACCCTGTCTCCTGGCCTGATAAAAGCCCAATAAACACATTCTCAGATCTTTCAGCTTTGGGGCTAAATTAAGCCTCACTGATGTTTTATGAATGTGAAGGTCAAGTAGAGCATCTTCTCTCTTGCCGGTCATAGGAGCTGCTTGTATGGCTCTCAGTAGATTCTAGGAGGGCAGACCAGGCCAAGGGAAGACCTTGGACTTCTGTATCCCGTGGGGTCTCTCCACCGCTCTCCACTGGGGCTGGAGCCCTGGGACCCTTTCAGCTTCTTCAAAGGAGGAAGCAGGCTGGGCCTGCTCTGGAACCCTCGTTGCTTTCCAGGTGCCTTCAAATGGCTCAGGGCAGAAAGGTGGAACACCTCCAGCCTCCAGAAACACTTAGGGACTGCCTCCTCCTAGTCCAGGCCTCCATCGCTGCTCACCTAGATGATAGTCAGGACCTCCCAGCTCCTCTGCCCACCCTCAGTTGGGTGGTCTTTGTAAAATGCAGATCCGGTCACGTCACTTCCCGTCACTCTTTCTCCACTGCTCTTTGGATTAAACTCCAATTCTGCCAGACCTCCTCCCCAGACTCTCACTTGCCCACTTGCGCCTCCTTGGGCTACACTTCAATCACACGGAACTTCCTTCAGTCCCCAGAACACACCATGCCCTCTCGCTCTTGAATCTGCAAGGATTCTCCCTCCCCTTCCCCTTCTAACCCATCCCTGGGCGGTGGCCATCCTTGGACATTGCTGCATTTCCGAATCCTTCCATGACCCCAGAGGCTGGGCCGGGCATCTTCTGTGGTCCCACAGCCTCCTTATCGTAACACTGATTGACACTATGTTTGGTTTTGAACAGATTATACGTACATTCTTGTTGAAAACTTCGAACATTAAATCATGCATGGTGAAGACTAAATCTCTCTCCTCTCAGTCTGTAGTCCCTTATTTCTGCTCCCCTAAATCAAGCACTATAGGCAGCTGCTCATGCCTCCTTCCCAAACACTCCTTGCTTCTGAAACACTTGTGTATCCATTTAACCTCCTTTTAAATATATTCATGATAGCACACGGATGCATTTTGCCTTCACTTTTTTTCTACTCACTAATATATCTTAGGGAACATTCCATATGCCTATTATTTTTTAAACAGCTGCACGGCATTCTATGGTATGAGAGGGCTAGAATTTATTTACCCAGTTCCCAACTCAAGGACAGCTGGGTTATTTCCAGCCTCTTGCTAGTACCACTTGTCATGCACTGAATATTGTCGTACATACTTCTTGGTGCTCACATCCAAGTGTACCTGCAGGAGAATCTCCACGGTCTGGTCCTTTCTGCATTTCATATAAAGAGCCAGATGGCCCTCAACAGTTTGTTCGAATTTACCTAGACCCGTACTGTAATTACTTGGTCACTTGTCTTTCTGCTTCCACAGAACTGTGACCCTAGTGTGACAGAAGCTGTGTGTCTCCTCATCAGTCCCCAGACCCCTGCCCAGGGCCTGGGACATAAGACACCCCATAAATATTGTTGACTAAATGGGATGGGATTGAATCTCACAACCATTTACTGTGCACCTATCACCTACTTAGAATCATCAGACTTTGTCTGCAGGGCCCCATGGGGTCTGCACAGAGCCTGGACAACAGTCTGTAAACTTGTTGATGGATACCCTGATTTCATCCAACCTCCATTTACTGGATACTGGTAACAAAAGGATGACCTGGGCCATGGCTGGTGCTTGAACCAGAAATCAGAGACCCCCCTCCAGGGGGCCTCACCATATCTGTGCAGCCTTCTTCAGTGACACCAGACTAATGTCACTCAGTGTCCTGGGCCACCAACCACAGTCCTGATCTCCCTGGGCCTTGACCCAAGAGTCTGGGACTGGGACCCCTGTGGGGAGGTGCCCTAGCTCCCCATGAACAAGACAAGCCTCTGGAGAGACAGACAGCCTTATAGGCTCTGTATGGGATGAGGGGACAAAAGTAGGGGGTGGGAGAGGGAACTGGGAGACAGAGAGGGAAAGACATATTCAGTGTGAAACAGAGTAAATGAAATGGAAAGCCAGAGAGAGTGGAAGAGAGAAAGCAAGCAAGAAGGGGGGCGGGGGGAGAGAGAGAGAGAGGAACCCAGAGTGAGAGCCGCAGATTCAGAGACAGAAAGTGTCCTGTTCACAGGATAGAGAGGGAGGCAGAGACGGGGAAGAGAGAAGGAGGGAGAATAGGAAGAAGGAAAGTAAGAGACACGCTAAGTAGAAAGCAAGAGGAGGAAGAGGGAGGACTCCCATCGAAAGGGAGCAGGTGGGCAAAGAACGGGGTCCGCAAGGGGCCCCGGGCACTCACTGCGGATCTCGGCCGTGGCGTACTTGGGGATCATGGAGTCGGTGGTGAGCTCGGGGTGCAGGATGCAGCCGTGTGTGTAGGCGTCCATGGGCAGCGCGTCCAGCAGCTCGCGGTACTGCAGCACCCGCGCGTGCTGCGGGCTGCCAGCCTCGGGCATCAGGGCCACCACGTTCTCTGCAAGGCACAGCCAGCAGCTGGACCGGGGTATGGGCCCTGACTAGGCAGTCCACACCCTGGTTGAAAGAGGCCAACCTCTGGCACCCCAACTTCCCTGACTGGGAATCACACTGGCAACCTTTCACTCTGTGAATGACGCCCAACCAACTGAGGCACACCTGTCAGGGCTCTCCTTGATTTTTAAATGTTGGCAATTAATTCACATTCATTCTAAACAGCGTGCGTGGGCTGTGATCCCCTCTCAGCTGTGTTTTCAGGCTCTGCCGTGAGCTCCTGAACTAGAGCAAGGCCAGAGGGAGGAAGGAAGGAGGGGACATAGAGACCTACAGGGCTCCGGGTGTTGGCCCTGTTCTTGTCTGCAAGGCTGTAGGGTGTCTGGGCCCATGCCCTTGGGCTTCCTGGCAGTCTGTGGCCCTGACTATGCCTACAGGGTCTCGGGGGCTGGGCTGCTGGTGCCCTGGCATCCTGGAAAATCTCTACCATGGCCTGTGGGGGCTTAGAAGGTGGTTTAGGTCCTGCTCATGCCCAAGGGGCTTCCAAGGGCCTGCGGCCATGCCTGTGACTCTAGACTTCTTGGGGAAGGAGGCTATAGCCCCAGAGCTTCAAGGTGGGGGTAGAGGGGTTCTGGACCACGCCCTTTCCCTGGAGTACCTTTCCCTGGGGATCTGTGCTGTGTAGCCCCATGGTTCATCTTGGGAGAGACTGGGCCTTCCTATCTGAGCCTATAGGCCCCCGGTGGGTGTGGTAGCCATACCTCCTGTGAAGGTGCGTTCCACATAGTCGATGATCTGGTCATAGTCACTGATGATGTTGTCACGATGGATGATAACGGGCACCTCCTCACCCAGGTTAAGACGCATGAACCAGGGCTCCTTGTGCTCACTCTGTGGCAGGCTCACGTCCCGCTCCTCACATGCCAGGCCCTTCTCTGCGATCACCAGCCGCACCTGCAGGTGCCAGGGTCAGAGCGGGGAAGGCGGGTGGACACACGGGGACACACTGCCCAGGTGGGATGAGGCATGTGGGGAGGGAGGTCAGAGGTCACACACAGGAGGGGATACTGTTTCTTCCAGTCCATTCTCAGGCCCCTAGGTGGGGGGGGTCCTATCTCCCAGGGGCCTAGGGCCTGGTGGTTACAGGGATGAGTTTCACAGCTGGACACACCTGGGATAGAATTCCTGGTTTTGCTGTGTGAGTTTGGGCCGATTCCTTAAACTTTCTAAGTTTGTTTCCTTATTTGTAAAATGGAAGCATTAGTAGTACCCATCCAGTGTCTGGTATGTAGATGGCACTCAATTCTCAATTATCATGATCACGACTGGACTCAGCCTGGCCTGCAGAGGTGGAGTGAGCCAGGAAATTTGCAGAAGTTCTTATTACGATCAGTGAAAGTTTTCAAATTATTTGAGAAAGAAAATGAGGTGAAAAATAATTTGCCAACATCGATTGAGCCCTTTATTGTCCCCACATGTGCCTTCCCATCTGGTTACTGGATGCTCACAATAGCCTCCCAGAAGAGGGCAGAGCAGGGACCATCTCCTTATTTTTCTTGATGAGAAAACTAAGCCCAGAGAGGTTAAGTAACTTACCCAAAGTCACAGAGCAATTTAGCAGCAGACCTAAACCTACAAGTAATGGTTCCTGATTCCCAGACCAGTGCCCTCTGCCCTGGGGGGCTCCTTCCAGGGAGTCCTGGGTCTTCCCCTCTCCTTAGTTTTTCCCTATGACCCTAGGGTGTTCCAGACCAACATTTGAGCAGGTAGAAGCTAATGAAGAACCTTGTGGCAGGGGTATGTACTGACCCGGCCCAAAATTTCTGAGCCAGAAAACAGCGATCACATAGTCCAACTGTCTCCTTCCTGGGGACTGAGACGCAGAAAGAAGGCTGAACTTATCCAAGGTTCCCCCAGCAAAAATATGGCGAGTGACCCCACCCCTCCTGAGCATCAATGTCCCTACACACCTAAACAGAAGTTCTGAAGACAGGGCATCGCCAGCTTCCTTCCCAGATGCCAGGAGTTAAAAACCCAGACGGGGCAGCGTGGGGTCATGTTCAGCATGTTGGACTGAGTGCCAGACTGTGTCAGTTCAAATCCCACCTCTAGCCCTTACTTGTTGGATAACTTGACTTTACAAATAGCTCTACATCTGTGTGCCTCAGTTTCTTCATCTGTACAATGGGAGTGCCACTAGCATTTCCCTCAGAGGCCTGTTGTGAGAATCAGTTCCTGTGGAAAAAAGCCTGGCATACAATAGAGGTCATGTGTCTTAGCTACTTGCATTAGAATAGGTTTTGGAGGCAGACAGACATGGACTTAAAGCCTGGTTCCACTGTTTATTTGCTGTGTGACTTTGGGCAAGTCACTTGACCTTGGGCAAGTCACTTGACCTCTCTGATCCCCAGTTTCTGTGAAATGAGGAATGTAATCTACTTCAAGGCTAACTCAAGGTTGGGATGGGGTGATGTGGGTGAAGTCCCAGCACAGGAGGTTAATACGTGGTTTCTAGCCTCACTATTAGCACACATATCCTCTGCACAGGTTCCTGGTGATGTCCTACAGTGCTTCATGCCCCACACTCTCAGCTGACATGACTTCTGTTGAGTGAACTGTGCGCAGGGCGAGGTACTTAGCACCTGAACTCCCAATGCTCATTCATTGCTCCTTTAGCCAGAAGCAGGTCCTGCCAATGATACTGGAAGGCAGCCACACCCTGGCTCTGCCACAGCAGTGCTGTGTGACCTTAGAGCAATCATGGTCCCTTCCTGAGCCTCTGCTTTCTCATTAGTAAAACAAGGGGCTGCAGCCCTGCAGGGAACTGACACTACATTCAGACCACGCAGGAGACAGGGCTGTGGGAGGGAACGGCTGGGTCTGTCTGACAGAGAGGGAGGAACTGTGGCAGAGAGTGAGCACCCAGGGGTGGCATCTGTTTAGTCTGGGTGTGTGAGTGTGTGAATGTGTGTGCATGTCTGTGTGCACACATGCGTGCATGAGTGGGTATGTATGGACGAGTGTGCCAGTCAGTGTGAGTATTCAAGTATTGTGTGAGCACGTGTGCATTAGTGTGGATACGAGTGAGTATGCATGCACGAGACCACATGTGTCTCTGTACATTTGAGCTCATGGGCAGTGACTGTGCCTTAGAGAAGCCCCAAAGCCGTTGAGGCTGAAGTTTGGCTGCAGCCAAACCACCAACCCCTTCCTGCCTCTCCAGGCATCCTCCTGCATCGGAGGTCAGGCTCTGTCCGGTCGTCCAGCCTCTGGGCCAAGTGGGGCCTCTGAATGGGGGAAAGAGAAACCAAACCTAGCCTTTGCCCTTGGCAACGGCAGGCATTTGGCCTCTGTCCTGGCAGGACATCTGCCCTGTCCTGACATACCAGTGAGGGTGCCAGGTGAGGTGGCTGCCTGGGGAGGGCACTATCTTTAGAGGCATAAGAGTCCTCTTGGAGCTGCCTCGGGTCATGTTGGCAAGCAGCCAAGGAGACTCTCTCCTTTGCTGAGCTGAAGGCCAGAGCCATGCGCCATCCTGCAGGGGAGGGGGGTGCAGGAGGAAGCCAGGCCCAGGGGAAGGGCACAGTCACCAAGGCCATCTGCCATCTCTGCCTCCTGGGGGCTGGACCACACTTAGGTGGTCACCACTCAGTGGAACCAGACATCAACCATCTCTGGGCAAACTATCTTCCCTGTGGGTGCCTGAAATTCACCCGCTGGTGCTTCACTGTCATGGTCAGGCACCATCCCTCCTCACCCAAGCCCTTGTTTCCGACACAACTGTGATGGGTCTCTTCCTAGCCACTTACTTAGTTGCTGTGTGACTTTTCAAAAGACACTTTGAATCTCTGAGCCTTGGTTTACTTATCTCAAATACCTTAGTTTTAAATTAATAAACTTTATATTTTAGAGCAGAATAAAATACCTTTTTTCTAATGTAACATATATGGCTTACAAATTCGTCAATTCCCAACACCTAATTTATCAAGCGCCTACTCTGCGCCCAGTCCTGTTCTAAGTGTGGGAGACTCCGCAGTGAACAAGGACCCCTGTCCTGGGGAAGATGGAGTTCTAGAGGGGCCACACACAGATGATGAAAAGTTAATGTGACAGAATGTGTCAGAAGATGGTGAGTGCAACAGAAGAAAAGAAAAAATACATCAGAGTATACAACTGGGGGTACCAGGGTGTCAGGGAGGCAGGTGACAGGTTTAAGTAGGGCGATCCACCGAGGCTGGCCTCTTTGAGAAGGTGACCTTGGAGCAAAGGTCTGAACGAAGTGAGGGAGTGGCCCACACAGGGGACGGCTGTAAGCAGGGGGACAGCCAGTGAAGAGGCCGTGTGTGAGGAGGCCAGGGTGGCCAAAGCAGGGTGGGTGGGCCTGGGAGAGGAGGGGAAGAGGTCAGAAAGGATCACGCACAGGGACTTCTAATTGAGACGCCTAGACCCAGGGGTCCATGAGGAAATTCAGAAAGTCCTTGAACTAGGATGGGAAAATTACATGTTTATTTTCAGCAATCTCAAACTGATGTTTAGCTTCTTCTTTAATTATGAGTGTAGGCGACAAAGCATGGTGGTGTCAGCAGTGCCTGGAATATTGTCACCACTAGGAATCCGATATTTTCATCACTTCACAGTTGTGGCAGTTACACTCATCACGACTTCAGCATCACTGTACTTATCAGTCCTGCCACTAGACCGTGTTATATAATGGGTTAATATAGAAACATGTCATTATATAACAAACTTGTTTTAAAAATATGTCAATAGCTACACTTCAGTAGATTGGTTTCCCTTCTAATCTAATAACCCTAAGTATTTTATTCAATTAAAAGCATTATTCTGAGACAGGTCCAGAGGGTTCCCCTGACCGATGAGGGACCCATGACCCAAGGAAGGTTAGGATCTTGCAGGAAGGCCTGAGGCCATTGTGAGGACTCTGGCTTTTTCCCAGAGGGACCTGGGGAGCCACTGCGGGCCTCTGAGCAGAGTGATAAGATCACAGTTTTTACCTGGGGCCTCCTGGGGGCTAGGTAAGTGGTCAGGTGCAGCAGTATGGGAAGTGCTGGAGGTCAGTGCCCAAGAGCGTGAAAGGCGAGGCTTGGGTGAGAGGTAGAGGTCATTTAATGCCCTCCTGCTGTATCTGTAAAGCGATTTCTAGGAGACTTGCTCTGTCTTGGGTGTTGGGATTGGCCTATGGTAGGACCAGACCTGGGCCTTTTACTCCTGGGGGCTAAAGGCTAGGCCAGCAGCTCCCCCCAGGTACACCCAAGGCAAAGGCAGACCCTGAGAGAATGGGGGCACCCTTGAACCAGGCTTGCTGCAGGGAGCTAGGAATGGCGCCCAGAAACTCACCCCAGGGGAAACGACAACAGTAATAATAGCTAACTCTTACACAGCACTGTACTGAGACCTTTACATGCACTAACTTGTTTAATCCTTGGAAAAATCGAATGGGGTAGGTACTAGTATTATGCTCATTTTACAAAACAGAAAACAGAGATAGTAAATAACTTGCCCAAAGTCACACCACTAGTAGTAGCAATCTTTTTTTTTTTTTAACTGGCTTGCGTTAGGACAGAAGGATTCTCAGAGCACAGGGGGTGGGGTGGGGGCACACGGAAGTAAAGCAGTTCTTCCTGCCTGGGGGTGGGGGGAGGCTGGGTGCATCAAACACCTAGGGCATCTTCCTGTTGTGGACACTGAGAACCAGGGAGGGCCAGGACTGATTTGAGCTCACACAGGCGGTGAGTGTGAGTGTGAGCACTGGAATTCTGGTGTCTCAACTCCTTGAACCCTCTGCCCCTCTGAACCTCACCTCCCCAAAGGAGAACGGGCTAGGAGCAGGAACAGCCTCAGAAGCACCCCCCTCTGAACCCTGTGGCCCCAAATGGTCACCTACGGTGATACCTGAAAGTTCACTGTTGGAGAGCAGTTTTTAAAGGCACCGAGTTAAGTATGTGATCATGCATATCGCCTGATCTTCACAGCCCTAGTCCTAGCCCTCTGCATACTCCTAAGCATATGAAGAAGCCGGGACTTAAGAAAGGTGAAGACCTGGCCAGGTGGCTCAGGTGGTTGGAGCATCATCCTGTACACGAAAAGGTTGTGGGTTCAATTGCCAGCCAGGGCACATACCTAGGTTTCAAGTTAAATTCTCACTTGGGGTGTACACAGGAGGCAACCTGTCGATGTTTCTCTCTCACACTGGTGTCTCTCTCTCTCCCCCTCCACCTGCCCTTCCTCTCTAAAGTCACCAAAAGCATATCCTCAGGTGAGGATTAAAAAAGAGGAAGAAAGGTAAAGACACTTGCACAAAGTCATGGAGCTGGAAGGGGTAGAGCTGTACGTGCTGTAAGTGTAGGTGCAGTTACTGAGCACTTGCCCTGTGCCAGGTGCTGTGCTGAATGATTTACACGGATACATCTGCCAGCTCCTCCCAATGACTCTAACAGGGAGGTGCTAGTAATATTCTCAATGGGCAGATGTGATAACCGAGGTATGGGGGTTAAGCGATCTGCCCAGGATTACCCAGTTGGTCAGTGGTGGAACTGAAATTGAAGCCTGGGCAGTCTGGCCACAGGGTCTGGGCTCTGGACTCCTCACTGTCCTGCTACCCTCTGGCTCTGGAATAGTCTCCAGATGCTCCATGGGGGCCGCCACCACCACTCCTGGGGGTGGGCTGTTCCTGCTATTAGTAACTCATGTGCCATTAAGGACAGGCTTCCCATGCTCCGCATGGGGACCTGTTCCCTGTGTGCAGGCAAGGCCCTTCGGGACTGAAGGGATGACAGGAAACTCACCTGCTAAGTTCCTATTACATGCCAGACACTTAACATATGTCCATGTCCTCTCAGTCCCCCAGGAATTCTTCTGGGTAGGATGCAAAATTCCCCTTTTACAGATAAGAATATTGAGGCACAGAGAGGTGAAGTGATGTACCCAAGTCGCACAGCCAGTAACACTCAAGATGAGACTGGAACCCAGGACTGACTGCAGAGCCCATGCCCTTTCTGCCAGGTTAACGCTGCCTCTAGTACCCACCATGGGCCCCTGGGCAGCATGGCGGCCCTGGCAGGAGAAGCTGGAAGATGCTCAGACTGGCTCGGTGAGAGGCTGGTCACGAAGGGGCCTGGCAGTGGGCGGTTCCAGCCATGACTAGGGGGCCACTTTAGCCCTGAGATCAGGCTGAACAGAAAACATCCCACATGGGGAAGAGGAGGCAGCTCCCCCAGGGGATGGTAATGAGAAGTGTCATCCCTCCGCCTCCTGTCCAGTCCCCAGCACTGGGCCTGGCTCCTGAGGTTCAGATGGGAGGAGATGCTAACATCTGGAGGTCAGGCTGATTCCTCTCCAAACCCCCAACCCCCAACGACTTGCACAGAGCCTAACACACAGTAGGTGTTCAGTGCACATGAGTAAAATTCATGGACGAACCCCAGGGAGATCTGGGCTAAACCAACCTCTCTGCCACCTAGTACTTTGATGACACCGTAACACCCATTATTCACAGAGACTTGAGTCCATGCCAGGCCCTGCCATCAGCACTTCTGGGGCATCAGCTCATTTCACCATTTCATCTCCAGCCCTCTGAGGAAGGTGCTGCCATTAGCTCCATTTTACAGATTGTAAAACTGAGGCTTTGGAGCGATAAAGTGACCTGTCCAAATCCCCATAGTAAGTTATTAGGGAAGATGGCAATCCCACCCACTGGGGATTGTCTGGCCTCAGAATCTATACCCTGAAGTGGAATTACTCAAAGGGAGACCAGCTTCATCAGCATCACTTGGTAGCGTGTTAGAAATGCAGCACCTTGGGCCCCGGGCCAGAATACTGAGTCAGAATATCTGGGGTGGGACTCAGCAGTCTGTGCTTTAGCCAGGATCATGCAGAGATTCCAATGCACGATCAAGTTTGAGTAGTGCCGGTCTGGAGCAGTAAGTTATGCCGCCTCTTCAACAACCCTTGCAGCAACCCTCAGAGGGGCTGGAATTAGAAGCAGCTATTATTATTATTATCCCATTTTTCAGACTATAAAGCTGAGCCTGGACCAAGACTCAGACCCAAATCTTTTGGTTCCAAGGCCCTTTCTTGTTACAGAATCTGTTTCTGCATCTGGAAAATGAGTGCACAGAACAAGAGGATCTTCCAGGGACAGGCAATGGTCCGCGAACACTGGGCCCTGGCCATGGTGCTGAAACCCCCCCCCCCCCCCAACTGGACAGCCGCCGCAAGTGAGAGACTGAGCTCCTAGAGGCCGGCACTCCTGTCTTAGAGGCGCAGTGCTGGGCCCTCACCGCCAGAAGCGGGAACCCCAATAACTCAGCACCAGGCTGTATTCCTAGCTGACCCCTAGCTCCCCTGAGTCTGAGGAGTGACCGAGAGGCCATATTGTGCCTGTAATAGTAAAACACAGATCTCACGTCTGGGCTGGTCTCAAAAGAGTTAAGTCCTTCCTTCTATACTAAGGGGGTGGGGGGCGGGGATGGGGGGCTAGAGATGTACCCTCCAAGCCAGAACAAGGCCCCCAGCCATGCACAGGGGCAGAGGGGCAGAGGAGCCGAGACCTGAAGGCCTGTAGTATCCGGGACAGGAGCTCGGAGGCAGGGCTACCATGGCTGGAGGCTGGACCCCAGGAAGCGCTCCTCCTACCAACAGGCCGCCTTTCCAGCAATGCCCATTCCCTTCCCTCTGCCTTTGTCTCTCTTCTCAGCCCTCCAATGGAGCGGGTCTTTCTGGAAGGGAAAGAGGATGGATATTCCTACAATTGGGGTCAGTGCTCCTGGGGCGGAAGACAGAGCCAGTCACCTCCAGGGAGAGCAGCCCAGCATCTCCCGTCCTCCGCTCGGAAACCCCAGATTCCACCCTCCTCTTACGCCGGGTCCTCAGACCCCGTAAGCCCTCCGGAATCCCCTCCCCCGAGCTTCCTAGCCACCCGGCGCATCCGGTTCCCCTGCTTTCTCTAGCTGTACCTTCTGGGAGCTGAAGGACTGGGTCCAGTGGTACAGAACCAGGCTCTCCTTGGGCCAATGGGCGGGGCTGGCCGCCTCGGGCGCGTCGTGGGCCTCCGCAGGCTTGGCCGCATCGCTCTCCAGCGCTGAGATGGGCCACCAGCTGCAGTTGGTGGGGGTCAAGTTGTTGGGGGTCGCCATGACAGCCCGGAATCCGAGGGCGGAAAGAAGGAGGCTTCAGCCGCGGCTGGCGCTCTCTCGCCCAGCATCACATGGCCTCGCGGAGCCTGCCCCTCTCCTTCGCTCCCTCCCGCCCGCCCCTCTCCGTGAATGTCATTTCTCACTGGGTGAGTGAGGGAGGGAGGGAGCGAGGGGATCCCGGGAGGTCCTTCCCTCCTCCTCCCCTTGGCCCGCCCAGGGCCGGTGCTAGACAAGCCACCGGTCCTCTCTGTCACGTTCCGTGGAAGGGTGCGTGGAGCCGCAGCGCAGCAGGGTATGCCCCCCAGGTGACTCCTGTCCAGCCAGTTCCCTGCCGATGATTCCACCATTGTAAACGTGGTTTGCCTCGGGATCTGCTAAGAAGCAAGTATTTCTTTAGGATAACTAGTTACAGAGACTTACTCCTTTTATAAATCAGTGTCTGGAAATAACCTCTCTATGAAGCTGTTATTTTCTAACTTTTCTCCTTTAGAACCTTTAAGAGCAGAAGGGAACGAACGGGTTCATTGTGTGCCCAGGCACTGTTCTAAGGGCTTCACAAATAATCGACGCACTTAGCCCTCAGAATAACCCTACAAGCCTCATTCTACAGAGGAGGAAACTGAGGTACACACAGGCTGAGTGACCTTGCCCAGGGTCACCTAGCTAGTGAGTTGGGGGTGCTGAGACTTAAACCCAGGCTGTCTGGCCCGAGTCAAGGCCGCTCTGCTCTCAGCCGTTAGGTCAGGACAACGCACGAGCAACAGCACAGCAAGCGCTGGTCCACCCACGCACTTCACACGCACCACCTCCTTTCATCCGCAGTGATCGTTCTTCCTGGGCGAGGACGGCGAAGCTCAGGCGTGTAAATCATCGGTCCAAGGTCACGTCTCCACCCCAGGAAGCCGAGGCCCCAGAAAAGACTGTGACACCTCCGCTGTCACATAGTTCATCCTAAACAGCCATGAAAACTTCCCAGAAAGTTCCTTAATATGCGCTTGCTTCCCTTACTATGAATATTATTTTAATTTATTTAATTCACTGAGCAAATAGATGCACCAGGAAAATAAGCTTCTTGGCCTCCACCACCGCCCCCAGCCCCACCCCGTCACGCTACCAGGCACTCTGGCCACCTCGCCCTCCAGACCGACAAGCACGGCTCTGGGGCGAGCAGTCAGCGGCCTTCCTTCTTCCGGACAACAAAGTTCTGTGGCCCGTGGGTTCCTCTTCGTGCTTTGGCTGCCAAGGAAGTTTGGAGCTACAGTTTCTGTTAAGTCCCAGTTGCCACATTAGGCCTCCCTCAGCGATTTTTCTCTTTCAAAATGTCCTAGTGTTCACAGTTTGATTGTGCAAAGAAGGATATGCTCTGTCTTGAGGGAAAATTAAAATATCTGTGAATTCAGAGGAGTAAGGCCTTAGAAGTTTGATCAAGGTAGAAAATCTGTCCCTGATCTGTGACTCCAGCCTGGTGTATCTAGGGAGCCAGATGCAGTGGTCACGCTCAATGTGTATTCATCTCCTCAACAAATATGCACTAGGCACTTCAACAGCACAAGAGATACAGTGATAAACAGACAGACACTGCTCTGTTCTTTGCAATTCAGGCCTGCCCTGCAGTTGGCTGAGTGGGTTCCAGTGACCACAGAAAGCTCCCCAGGCAATAGACATGGGTGCTACCGGCTGGGGGTTAGTTAGCCTGTGTGCACTCAAATGGTAAAAGTGTGTGGGGAGAGACAGGTAGGGCGCTGCTGTCACCCACTCGGGGGCCTCTAAGCAGCAACGCTAACTAAGGACAAAGAGCAATTAGCTAAGTGATGAGAAGACAGGAAAGGGACGCACACTCCAGACACAGAGAGGAGCAGATGCTAAGGCCCAGGGGTGGGAGTGAGAGTGGTGTGCTTGAGGGACCGATGGCTCTTTGTCTGGCTGGAGGCAGGGATGACAGAGGAGGCTGAGTGGTCATGCCAGGTCTGTTCAGCCACCTCTAGGAGTTGTCACATGTTCAGGGTCCTTGGGGGTCACTGGAGAATTTTAATCAGGGAAATAACATGCAGTTTTGGTGCCAGAAATCTGAAAAAGACCTGAAGTATGTATACTGACATTCCCACATATCAATTCACACTGGGGGCTAGATGTTTCCCACCAGTGATGGGATTTCTCACATCCTTCTTCCATGGCAAATGGGGATGGGCTCAGCCACCAAGAAGTTGCCACTGAAGGTGAACTTGGCACAGTGAGATGGGAGTGTCAGGGAAATATTTCACTCGGGCTCACTGCTGATAAATTATAATATATATATACCACCATAATATAACAGTGGCTTTTAGGATTTTCCATGCACTAGATACTGTGTGAAGCACTTCAAAGTCATTATCTTAACCGAGGTGATACTGTTGTTGTTATCCTGATAACACAGATGAGGAAACCGACGCTCAGGTGAAGGTACTGTTGGCCCGAAGTCAAGAGCTAACACACACCCATGTCTGTAGACAATAAGGGATTAGATAAATTAAGAAATTAGGAGGACTTCCAGCCAAGACAGAGGCATAGGTAGACACACTGTGTCTCCTTGCATAACCTCACAAAAGAAGGACAACAATAATTTAAAAACAAAAAGCAACCAAAAACCAGCAGAAAATCGAACTGTATGGAAGTCTGACAACCAAGGAGTTGAAGAAGACACATTCATCCAGACCGGTAGGAGGGGTGGAGTGGGGCAGTCGGGCAGAGAGGACTCACGGCAAAGCGGTGGCTGGTGGACCTGGGCAAGCAAGGCAGTGAGGTGGCGGATTCTGGAACAGGGTGCGCAAGGCTGCAGCTAACCAGCAAGGCGGCAGCTGGCAGACCAGGCGGTCCCACCTTTGCGTGCAGATAAACCAGGCGAAAATGGGAAGTGGGACGACCGCACAACCCAGGGTCCTAGCAGGGGGAAACAAAGCCTCAAACCACAACTGAAAAACACCTGTGGGAGTTGAGGTGTCAGGAGAGAATCCCAGCCTCACAGGAGAGTTCATTGGAGAGGCCCAAAGGGTCCTAGAACATACATGAAACTGTCCACCCAGGAATCAGCACCAGAAGGGCCCAGTTTGCTTGTGGGAAGCAGGGGAAGTGACTGAAATCTGGCAGAGAGTGGAGCAAGTGCCATTGTTCCCTCTGGAACCCTTGCCCCACATACAGCATCATAACCCAGAGACAGGGGTTGCCCCACCCTGGTGAACACCTAAGGCTCCACCCCTCACTACGTAACAGGTGCGTCAAGACCAAAAAAAATGGCGCAAATGAAAGAACAGATCAAAGCTCCAGAAAAATACAACTAAATGAAGAAGAGGTAGCCAACCTATCAGATGAACAAACAGTTCAAAACACTGGTAATCAGGATGCTCACAGAATTGGTTGAATTTGGTCACAAATTAGATGAAAAAATGAAGGCTACACTAAATGAAATAAAGAAAAATGTACAATAGTGATGGGAAGGAAACTGGGACTCAAATCAATGGTGTGGACCAGAAGGAAGAAAGAAACATCCAACCAGAACAGAACGAAGAAACAGGAATTCAAAAAGAAAAAAAAATGAGGAGAGGCTTAGGAACCTCCAGGACATCTTTAAATGTTCCAACATCTGAATTATAGGGATACCAGAAGGGGAAAGGGAAGAGCAATAAGTGACAAACTTATTTGAACAAATAATAAAGGAGAACTTTCCCAATCTGGCTAAGGAAATAGATTTCCAGGAAGTCCAGGAAGCTTGGAGAGTCCCTAAGAAGGTGGAACCAAGGAGGAACACACCAAGGCACATCATCATTACATCACCCAAGATTAAAATGAAGGAGAGAATCCTAGAAGAAGCAAGAGAAAAGGAGGTAATTACCTACAAAGGAATTCCCATCAGACTGTCAGCTGATTTCTCAAAAGAGACCTTACAGGCAAGAAGGGGCTGGAAAGAGGTATTCCAAGTCATGAAAGGCAAGGACCTACATCTAAGATTGCTCTGTCCAGCAAAGCTTTCATTTAGAATGGAAGAGCAGATAAAGTGCTTCTCAGACAAGGGTCAAGTTCAAGGAGTTCATCATCACCCAGCCCTTATTATAGGAAATGTTAAGGGAATTTATCTAAGAAAAAGAAGATAAAAATATGTACAGTAAAATGACAGCAAACTCACAATTATTAACAATCACACCTAAAACAAACTAAGCAAACAGGAACAGAACCACAGAAATGGAGATCACATGGAGGGTTAGCAACAGGGGAGTGAGAGGAGGAGAAGGGGGGAAGGTATAGAGAATAAGTAGCATAGACAGTAGGTAGAAAATAGACAGGGAGAGGGTAAGAATAGTGTGGGAAATGTAGAAGCCTAAGAACTTACATGTATGACCCATGGACATGAACTAAAGGCGGGGAATGTGGGTGGAGAGTGAAGGGGGGAGAATGGGGCAACTGTAGTAGCATAATCAATAAGATACATTAAAGAAAGAAATTAGAGCATATCCATGCCATGAAACAATTTATGTCCACTAAATAATAAAGGTTACAATGAAAATATTACAATGAAAAGCATCTTACAATTACATACGTTACCATAAAACTCCTATTTAGCTGAGATTACTATAACCTTTAAGATGTAAAAGAAAAAAAACAGGCTACTAAAATGTATGTACAGTTTAATTTTCAAATACACAAGTTATGGAAGGACAGCCCATAAAAGCAGTCACGTGGTTAGACTGGGGTGTGAATGAAGACAGGAATAAGAGGAGATCCTGAGCGATTTCTTTTTAAATTGGATTTTCTGGTTTTCCTACTACTGTGGACTGCCTTGTATCCCCACAAAATCCATGTGATTGAGTCCTAAACCTGAATGTGACAATATCTGGATATAGGGCCCTTAAGAAGGTGATTGTGGTTCAATTAGGTCCTAAGGGCGGGGTCCTAATCCAACCGGACTGATGCCTTATCGGAGGAAGCGACACCAGAGCTCACTCCTCAGTCAAGCGCCAAGCAGAGGCCGTGCAAGGATGTAGCGAGAAGGAGGCTGTCTGCAGACCAGAAGGGAGGTCTCACCAGAGCCCAAGCCTGGTGAGAGCTTGATCTACTTCCAGGTTCTAGAACTGCGAGAAGATACATTTCTGTTGCTGAAGCCACCCAACTTGTGCCCAAGCAGACTGATACACCTGCAGACTGATACTCCTGGACAGAAGTGCATTACTTGTATTCAGCCCTGGCTGGTGTGGCTCAGTGGACTGAGTGCCAGCCTGGAAACTGAAAGGTCACCAGTTTGATTCCCAGTCAGGGCACATGCCTGGGTGGCTGGCCAGGTCCCCAGTTGGGGGTGTGCGAGAGGCAACCACACATTGATGTTTCTCTCCCTCTCTCCCTCCCTTTCTCTCTCTAAAAATAAATAAAATCTTTAAAAATATTCAAAGTTGTTAAAGAAGAGCTATTGCTTGATTTTTGCCTTATACTATTGGGGAAAAGCTGGCCTTGGTCCTTGAACTACAGGAAAAGGGGAGGGAATTAACACAGTCTGACTGTCCTTCAGCCAGACCCTCTACAGAAATCCCATGAGAAGAATACTACTGTCACCAGTTGACAGATGGGAAAACTGAGGCTCAGAAAGCACAATGCTTAGCCCCAAAGCAGCGGAGCTGGGGATGGGGTCCATGTCTATTGGATCCCAATACACATGAGCTCTCTTCTCCTCGTACCACTGCCTCCCTGCAGCAGATGCTGAAATGGTCGCAGACACAGGTGGGGTGAGGGTGGCTGATATCCCTCGGCCTGGAAAAGTCACAAAGGAGGCTTTGCTTCTAGTTCTGGACAGAGAGACAGTTCTCCTGGGAGTCAGAAGGCACCTGAAGGCATTCACTGTGAAAAACCCTAATGGCCAATACATCTACTTTCTACATCTGTTACATAGGGGCCTGCTAACAGAGACCAGACGGCCATAAACACGAGGCTGACCAGGTAGGAACCCACAGGGTGTGCAGGGCCAAGAGCACAGTGTCACCCATGGGGGCGGCTGCTCCTGGCTCCAGTCAATAGGTATTTCGGGTTCTCAAGAAACTGGGAATCCAGATATTTGTTTTGTCATTGCTCATTTACAGTTTGTTGATAAATTTTTAAAAACCAGGCATGACAAAGCATATCTGTGGGCTAGATGTTAGCCCTTACACAGTCAGTTTGCAGCCTCTGTTTTGGATCATTTAATTGTTGCCACAATCCTAAAGGCAATATGTTAGTTAGCATATCACTGTACCAAGTAAACTGCCCAATCACAGCAGCTTTACCCCAAAGCTTATCTTTGATCACATAAAGTCCAATCAGCACCATGTGGGGGTCACATCAACTTTCCCATGTGGCTTCCAAGACCACCCAGGCACCAATACCCAGTGGTCACTGATATCCAACGAGCAGATAGTGGAGAGAGAGAGCGGAGCACCACGTAAACGCTCCTCACTCTGCCCATGTTGCCTTGGCCAGAACTCAGCCCTGTGTCTGCCCACCCCCGCCATACCCGCAAAGGCTAAGGGGAGCTGGAAAGTGTGCTCCCTGGCCTGTGGGAGCTGCTTCCCCACCACTGTATCCTATGGACTAGACACACAGGTTTCTGGGGGATGCTCACCCATCTCTGCCTCCTGCAGTTATCAGCATCTCCATTGTACAGACGAAGAAATAAATCTCAGAGAGGCTACGTGAGCTGTGGGAAGGCACACAGTCAAGAGCACTGATTTTCTGAGTCCGATCCAGGGACACTTCTACCTCGGTGTTTCCCAAACTTGCCGTCTCCTAGGAATCAGTTCTGCCACTTGGTACCTGTACAGGTTCCTGGGCCTCACCCCAGACCTTGAATCTGAGTCAGGGAACGGTGTGGTGACCTGTATTTCCATCCAGAATCCCAGATGATTCTTATATCGGGTTCTACCTCAGGGGACGCACCTTAAAATTATCTGGGGAGCTTTGTGAAATGCTAATCTCTTGGCCCTAACCCCTAGACATTCGGACGTCGACATTTTATGAAACCTCCAGGTGACCAGTGACTGTGATGTACAGCCAGGACTCAGAACCACTGCCTCTGCCCCCAACCACTGGGTGATCGCTGGAGTCACCTGAAGGAGCTTTTCAAACTAAAGCAACAAGAGAGAAAGAGATGGAGAAGAGGGAGAGAGAGGGGCACTGAGAGGAGTAGGGACAGAGAGATACCAATGTGGGAGTATCTACCCTGGGAATCGACATTAAAAAAAAACTCTTCAAATGATTCTAATCTGCAGTCTGGATGGAGACCCACTGAATAAACAGACCAGAAGATTCTTAATCAGTATGCTTGGGTGAGCCAAACTTTCTGTATTTTTAAAGCACCTCAAGGGATTCTGATAGCACTCTCCTAAGGCTTTGCTACTCAGAGGGTAGTCTAAAGTATCAGTACATCACTGGGAACTGGTAAGAAATGCAGAACCTCGGGCCCTACCTGGGACCCGCTGTATCAGAATCCACAGCACAAAGAGACCCTTGGAGATGAGCACACGCCTTAGTGTGAGAGGTGCTGGTCTGAGGCACACAGCCACTCTCTGGGACGACAGCAGACCAGGCCCTCTGATCAGGGCTGGCTCATCCTCTCCCTCCCTGCTCATCTCTTGATGCTGTAGAACCGTTTCAAGCACCACCAGCACAGTTGGTCCTCAAAGGTCTGGGCCTCAGTGCCCCCGTGATGTGGCCATCTGTTCCCAGATACTTTGTTGGAAGGTGTGGGAACATGTGTGGTTTGATGAACCAATGGGCAGCTTGCAGACCTTCCTACTGGGGAAGGACAACCCACATGCTGGGTATTGACTTGAGGACCAGACCATGGGACTGGGAGCTTCATCTGAAGATCTAAAGAACTGCAGGTTGGAGAAGACTGACGGACTTGTTTTGTGAGGTTCTGGGATCAATTCAGAGGAAGTTAGGGGAGGGGGCTACAATTTAATATAAGGAAAAGTTTCAAGCAGGGGTAGTAAGCTTTCTGTTCTCTAAGGAGAACCAGTGGAAATTGAATGGCCCTCATTCAGGGGCTCCTGGAGGTAACCTCTGGATTGGATATGAGCTGGAAAGAGGCCTCACTCAAGGCTGAAACATGCAGTCCCCCCAAAGCAGAGAGGCTGGGTCAAACAGTGAGACAAGCATGGGGAGTGAGGTAATTTAGGGGTCTACTGTGCCCATCAGCCATGAAGGCAGTTTGGTTAAACACAAGCTATTGCTTATGCATGAAATAATTTCCATGTTGGTCTCCACTAGTTTGAAAGCTCAGTGAGGTCAGTGGCTGGACTGCCTGGTGGTGTTCATGTTGTAAGGTCTGGTCCAGCATGTTGCATCATTTTCCCAGTAAATAAGTGATTTAGGCCAAGATGGAGGCATAGGTAGACACACTGTGCCTCCTCACACAACCAAAATTAAGTACAACAAAAATGTAGAAACAAAAAAAAAAACAACCCAACCAGAACTGACAGAAAACTGAACTGTACAGAAGTCCAGCCACCATTCATCCAGACTGTTAAGAGGGGCAGAGTCAGCAGCCAATGGAGAGGGGTCACGGCACAAAAAAGAGGTGGCTGGTGGTCTTGGGTGCACAGGCAGTGGCTGGCAGACCCTGGGCTTGGGGAGGAAACAAGCAGATCCAGTGAGACGTGCAAGGTGCTGACCAAGAGATAGTCAATCTATCAGATGCACAGTTCAAAGCACTGGTGATCAGGATGTTCACAGAATTGGTTGATTTTGGTCACAAATTAGAAGAAAAAAATGAAGGCTAAACTAAGTGAAACGAAGGAAAATACATGGGAACTAATAGGGATGGAAAGAAAACTGGGACTCAAATCAATGGAGTGGATTGGAAGGAAGAAAGAAACAACCAACCAGAAAAGAATGAAGAAACGAGAATTTTAAAAAAATGAGGAGAGGCTTAGAAACCTCCAGGACATCTTTAAATGTTCCAACATCTGAATTATAGGGGTACCAGAAGGGGAAAAGGAAGAGCAATAAGTGGAAAACTTATTTGAACAAATAATAAAGGAGAACTTCCCCAATCTGGCTAAGGAAATAGACTTCCAGGAAGTCCAGGAAGCTCAGAGTCCCAAAGAAGTTGGACCCAAGAAAGAACACACCAAGGCACATCATAATTACATCACCCAAGATTAAAATAAAGGAGAGAATCCAAGAAGCAGCAAGAGATAAAGGGGACAGTCACCTACAAAGGAGTTCCCATCAGACTGTCAGCTGATTTCTTAAAAGAGACCTTATAGGCAAGAAGGGGCTGGAAAGAAGTATTCTAAATCATGAAAGGCAAGGACCTCCATCCAAGATTGCTCTATCCAGCAAAGCTTTCATTTAGAATGGAAGGGCAAATAAAGTGCTTCTCAGATAAGATCAAGTTCAAGGAGTTCATCATCACCAAGTCCTTATTATATGAAATGTTAAAGGGACTTATCTAAGAAGATGAAAAATATGAACAGTGAAAAGACAGCAAACTCCCAGTTATTAACAACCGCACCTAAAACAAAAGCAAACTAAGCAGACAGCTAGATCAGGAGCAGGAACACAGAAATGGAGATCCATGGAGGGTTAGCAACAGGGGGGTGGGAGGAGGAAAGAGGGAGAGAAGGTACAGAGAATAAGTGGCATAGATGGTGGGGAGAAAATAGATAGGGGGAGGGCAAGAGTAGTGTGGGAAATGTAGAAGCTAAAGAACTTATGACACATGGACATGAACTAAAGGGAGAAATGTAGGTGGGAAGGGGGTGGAGGGGAATGAAGGGGGGAATGGGACAACTGTAATAGCATAATCAATAAAATACATATACAAAAAAATTGGGGGCCTAAGGTACAATATCTAGGAAAACCGTGAAATAAAATACTTATCCTAGACCTGAGGCAAAATGAGTTTTCGAAAGGAGTGGGGTCTAAAACACAGGAGCTACAGCAGTGCTTGGAATGCAACCCCACAGCTGAAGCAATTTGGAAAAGATTCCACAGTTGAAATTACAATTTGAGGGACAATCCATGTTTCAGGACTATGTGTTTCGAGAGTAGAAATAAACTATACAATGGTATGTCAGTACAGTAAACTGACAAAGTCTGAGATGATCCCATGTGAAGTTATAACTTTAAGGCCACTACTATAAAGGACACATGGACAAAAGCAAGGGGGAGGATGGAAGCGAGAGAGAGAGGTGGGTTTGCCTGGGGTGCCGGGAGGGGGAGGTGGTGGGGGGAATGCAGACAACTGTAATTGAACAACAATAAAATAATTTTAGAAAAAATTTAAAAATAATTGATTTAAATGTGAATAGCTGAAATGAGCATTAAACCCGTTTGTCTCTCACTGGTAATTTCTGTGCCCTTTAAAGCATTTCTGTCAGTTGTTCCTATTGCCCATTTTTTTCTTTTTTTCTCGTGCACTTCTAATTCCTTTTCATCCAGTTTCCATCTGAGCATTTTTTATAATGGCAAACAACTAAAGTATCCTAAATGGTCCATGAAAAGGGGTTTTATGAAATCATCCAGGGACCAAGGTCCCTGGTGGTGCTTTCCCCCACCAAGCCCACCCATCCGTCAGTCCAGGAACCTCTCATCTGGACAGATCCCATAAGATCCCAACAGCATGGTTTCTGAGCCAGTGGAATCACGGGCCTTCTCTGTGGACTGTTTCTTGCTTGGCTGTACCTCTGACATTTTTTCTGTTCTGAGCATCTATTACTTTTGAATAGGAAAGACTAACCAACAGGAAGTGAATTGTTTCTAACCCCTATTTATTGATTGATTTTAGAGGGAGAGAGGAAGGGGGGATAGATAGATGGAGAGGAAGACATCGATGTATTGTTCTACTTATTTATGAATTTATTGATTCTTGTATGTGCCCTGACAGGGGATCAAACCTGCAACCTTGGCATATTGAGACAATGCTCTAACCAACTGAGCTATCTGGCCAGGGCCTCTACACTCTGTTTTACATCTCTAAACCACTGTAGTCAGCTTTATATAATTGGCAATGTTTTCATTTGGGGAAATTGCAAATTGAAAACAGAGCGAATGCTCCCAATTACCAGGTAGCAAGAAAGCTGAAGCCCAAAGAAGTGATTTATCTGTCCCAGGGTACACGGCAAAGCAGGAGCAGAACCCAGGCCCTGGCCTGCAGACTGGCATCCTTTCTATCACTCCCTTCCCTCCATCCCACTGCGAGCCCCTTCCTGCTTTCCCTCTCACTCAGCAACACAGGGATGTCTCAAGCATTCATGGCCTCACAGATTGCACACTTCATTCCACTGACATGATTTGTGTGGATTCTAGAGTGGAGACAGCTACCAGACCAGGCAGGCAGATTCCACATATGCCTTTGTTTACTGGAAAACCAGAGTGGGCTGTAGATCCAATGCACAGAACTGCTGGCAGAAGTCCTGTTCCAGGGCCAGGAGCTGCCTGCCTACTTTGAGAGTCTGCTATCCGGTGATCTGCCAAGGCTGCAGGCGAGTCTATGCCACTTGGACCATATGAGACATTGTCTTGAGAATATCCAGGTATTACTGACAAATTCTCCACGAACACTTCCTCCAGCCTGGTTCTAGCTTGCTCTGAGCCAAATGGAGGGGGAGGCAGGCACTTCTCCAGGAGTCCTTGCCATGTTGGGCAGGGCTTAGGACTGGGCTCCACTCCCCTTTCCATTCGACAGGACATAGTGGAGGGAACATGAATGCATTCATGCTGCACCAGAGCCTACACCAGCAGCTCCAGGCTCTGCGGAAGCCCCAGGGGCTTGGCTCAGCTGTGCCAGCCCAGGAAACTCACGGAGTAAATGGATCACAGGTTTCACAGCTGAGAGATGAGCATGAGGATTTTTTTTTTTCCTGGTGTTTGGGCAACTGAGTCCATGGTGGGTGTTATGGGTTGGCACAAGAAACATTTTTGGAGTCCTGGTCTGTACTGAGGAGTCTCTCTGGGCTATGGTTCTTGGAGGTGGCTCCTGGGTCTGGGTGTCCACTGGGAAAATGTGCTTTGATAGGACAATAGAGAAATCCTGAAGGCCAGAGGATGAGTGGCTTAAACTGGAAGTGTCGATCGCTTCTCAAGGCCTCTGTGGAGGGTTTCTTTCTACACCTTATCAGGGTAAAACAAGCAGGCGCTCACATGACTACATCTTAAGAACAGACTGCACAGTGATAATCAGAGATAGATTTAAAAAAATATTTAATGGCTTTTCAAAAAATACAACATACATGCTCATTATAACAAATTTAAATAACATACGAACTAAGAAGTAAAAGTGACTCCATCCTCCTGAAGAAGTATGAAGTAAAATATCATTTTTCAAACGACCAGACTGGTGAGATCAGAAAGAAGGGCGACACCCAGCCCTGGCGGGGGTGTAGGCCCGGGTCCGCCAAGCCCAGCACTCAGGTCTTTGTTGCGGGGACTGATCTTTTATTGAAAGATGTTTAGAAAGATGCGCCTCTAGAAACCCACTAGATGGCGACGGATTCTTCACCACTACCTCCCAGGCGGTGACACCCAAAAACGTCTCCAGGCACTGTCCCATGTCCCCCCCGACCTCCACTGATGGGAGGAGAACCTGGCTGTTTGATGTATCTATCAAATACTACAATTCGTCACCAGCAGCCTTCCTTCAAAACACATTTATGAAAATAGAAACTTGTTTCAGAAGCATTTTTGTGCAACACCATTGGTAATATTTTTAAAAATTGATAATGATCCAAATGACATTTGTTCCTAGCCTATGTATATAATATGAAAAATGCCCAGATAGAGAAAAGAATTAAATAGCTCTGATGTAGCGAGCTCTTCAAGATAAAATTGTTAAGGGGAAAAGCAAAGGTGCAGAACAGTGGAGGACATTTTTTTTTTAATTTAAAGAATGAAGTTGTATGAGCAAGTATATGTGTGTATGTATGTTGAAAAAACATATGGAAATTTGTATATATATTTTAATTTTTTATTTATTAATTTTACAGAAGGAGGGGAGGGCGGGCAGAAGGAAAGAAACATGGATTTGTTGTTTCACGGACTGATGCATTCTTTGATTGATTCCTGTATGTGCCTGTGCCGACAGGGGACCGAAACCGGGCACGTTGGGACGATGCTCTAACTGAGCCACAGGGGCCAGGGCTGGGCATGTGTGTTTGCAAAGCCTGGAAGGAGGTGTACTAAATCACAAACACTGGTGATCTGTCTGCGCAGCAGGGTGGAGGGCTGCAGGTGGGTAGTATGCAGAATTTTCCATTTCTGCCTTAAATATTTCAGCATCACTTGCATCATTTTACAACAAGGACTTGTAGAAGAAAGATAAACATAGGAAGTAGAAAAGACAAACAGGAAAAGACAGAAGGAGTCCTTTTGAGGAGCTGCCTGCTCTCTCCACACCATGTAAACTTAGCTTCAGGGGTTCCTCGTGCAATGCACTTTAAAGTTCTCATGGCAACATCATATACACCCCCTCATCACATCCTCACAGCGAGTCTTCCAGGTTGGCAGAGAGGGGTAGTTACCTCCATCTTGCAAATGGGGAAACTGAGACTCAGAGAGTGCAGGGACTTGCCCAAAGGCCAGAAGTGGTGGCCCAGAAGAAAGAGGGAACCCAGGTCTCAGGAGTCCCAGAGACCTCCGCCTCCCACCCCGCAAAGTAACCAGAGCAGATCCGGCCACAGGCTGTTACAACCATGGCCCTGGCATGCTTGCCTCGCTTGCACTCCTACCTGTGGTTTGACTCCTTCAACTCCTCTTCAATTCTTATTCCTTCAACAGGCGCTGGTAATCGTCTCCCAAAGGTGATTCTCATCTTTCAGGTGCTTCTTTGCTGAAGATGTTGTGCTTTGGGAGGAGGGGGGATTTGAGATCTGACCCTGTTACTCTTCAGCTCACCACGTGGCTTCCCCTCTCTGGGCTTCATCTGTAAAATAAACACACCAAACCCCCAGAGCTGTTTCAATGATCAGAGCAATCATGTGTCTGAATGCACTTTGTAAATCAGAAAGGACTTATTGAGTCAATCTTAACAGAATTAAGTTCTAGCTCTTCCTGTGGGGTTAGACTGAAACTGGTAAGAAACTGCAAGCCTACGCTGAATGAAAATCTGCGTGTGAAATATGACACAAAGATTGGCGATCTATGTTCAGAAGACCACACACACGTTTCGGATAATGGGTCTGTCTGCCTAAGCTCATGCCGTACCTGAGCCAGGTTCCTTTGGAACCTGTTACTGGGCTTTGGGACCTGTGCTGTCACCAGAGAGAGATGCCACATGCTAAACACCCTCGGGCAGGGGGAACAGTGAAACAAGGAAACCCAAAGTATTACCAAACCCACAATTATATTTCCACCCACAGGAGAACGGACTGGACAAGGAGCAAGTTAGTTATGTCCATCCAGGGTATATGGGGTTGCTCAGTTAATCTACTAACATCATAAAAAGTTACAAATGCAGAAGCACCTTGGCAATGGGACCATCTCCCTCCATCCCAGTGATATGTGCTAAAAGCGGCTTTGTAAAGGAATGGCAACAATGAAGGACAGACTTAAAACAAGCTCTTCTTGCTGCTGGACAAGGTGTGGTGAAGTAGGCCCTGGGTGCGTGGTCAACGACCCTTCTTTTGCAATTTGTCAGTGTGTTATTGAAGACTTTGAACAGTTCGTACTTTCTCACCCAGGAGCCGTGGGTATAAAATTCTATTCTAAGAAAATAATCCAACTCACAGTTAGATGTATATAAATACACAGACGTATTTTTATACACATACACACGCACAGTGATTTTCAGGTCAGATTTATTATAACAAACATCTAAACATACATGTGTGCTCACACGCACACATACAACTGTCCAAAAATAAAGAAATGGTCAACTACAGAAGAAATTATGAATATATTTATATGAAGCACAGTTATAGTTATCAAAATCATGTTTTTGAGAAATATTTTGACATTGAAAATGCTTACAATAATTAAAATATAAAGCTACATACTTGTCAGCAATTAAAATATATACATTTAAAAAGATAAAAATAGCAGCTAACATTTACTGACTGTTCACTATGCGCCAGGCAGTGTCCTAGTATCTGACTCAATCCTCCCCTGGCCCGCTGAGCTGGGTACTGTCATTATCCCCGTTTTTCCAGAGGAGTAAATGGAGGCACAGGGCCTGGGCAGAGTTTCCAAGGCCACACCGAGGAACAGAGGTGGTGAGGCGGGACTTCCAGCAAAGCCGGTCTGGCTCTCAGGGCCTCTGCAACTGTAGGGCAAGATGCTGACAGCCGTCATCGCCAGGTGGTAGGGCCGAAGAACATACAATTTTCTTTTTTATATTTTCCAAATTTTCTCTAGAGGCATTTTTTTTGTTGTTGTTAAAATTAGTTTTTGTTAGACCCTGCCAGGTAGCTTAGTTGGTTAGAACCTTGTCCTGATAAACCAAGGTTGTGGGTTTGACTCCGGATCAGGACACATACAAGAATCAACTAATGAATGCAGAAAAAAGTGGAACAAATCGATGTTTCTCTCTCTCTCTCCAAATCAGTAAATTAAAAAAAAAACAGTTTTTATTATAAAGACATTATACTAACACTTTAAAAATACTTCCAAAGTATTAATAACCTAGGAGCCAGACAGATGGAAGGTGATAAATCAAACACAACTTGATTTAATTATACGGAAATGAGCCAGGGAAGGCCAGACTTGGAGGGAAAGATAACCTGTTCGATTTCGAACACACCGCATTTCGCCAGGTGTCTGTGGGACATCCACGTAGAGAGGACTAGAGAAGGGACAGAGGTGTGGTGAGAAGACTTATGAGTGGAGAGCCGGCAAGCAGGCAGAGACTGCCAAAGCTGCAGCAGACACTGACTGTTTCTGCCTGCCTTTCCCTCCACCTTTTCTCTGAGTAAGAGCCACCCAATGTTTCCTCTGGAGAAGTACATCACCCACTTGGTGTGGTCTTGGTGAGACAGTCTGCCCACCATCCAAGAGGTGGGGACATTTGTCGAGCTAAAGGAGAACCCTTCTTGAGATCAAAACCAATATACGTCTTTTTAAATTGTTCTATTACAGCTGTACCAATTCCTGCCCCCCAGCCTCGTTGTTCTCCCCTGTCCCACCCACCCTTTGTTGCTGGTATTCCCTGATTCCTGGAGCCTGCAGTTCCCCAGCCATTTAATGAATGGCCTTTGCTGCTCAGAAAGCCAATGTTCAGCTGAGTTTGAAATTTGGTTTTCCTGAGTGAGCTGAGTCTTAAATCTGGCTTTGTTGAGGGACAAAAGGGTTTCCTGATTTCCAAACACTCTTGTTTTTGCAGAGTAAGAGCACAACTTGGGGCTGAGAAGTTTTGCTATAGCAAAAAGGGACAAAAGTCCTTCTGGGCCAACCCAGGAGAAAAATGAGGACAAAAGTTCAGATGCAAGTGTCCTGGGCCACCTTCCTCTAAGGTCAAACCCCCTATGTGGGGCTCAGAAGCCCTAGACAGGTCAAGAATGCTGGTGCCCCCTCCCTGAGCAGAGCCGAGAGAGAGCCCCACGCTGGCCACGCCACAGCACCAAGGTGGCACCTAAGCTGTAAGAACAGTCCTGCGAGACAACAGGGTGGACAATGGTGGCTCCCTTCCTTTGACCTGCGTGCCTGTAGGCTGGAAGGGTACACAGGACCCCGCAAGGGGTCTTGTGGATGTGCTAAGTGGGCTGATGGACGAGGAAAGGCCAGAAGACAAGATGTCAGGGCTGTGGCCCACGAGGATCTCAAGACTAAGAATACTGGCAATTTTCATGATGCTAAGCCATTTTCCTGATTTTGCTCGGGAAATAAATCAGGTTAGCCCCATCTTGGTAGGTTCCACCAAATTCCATAACGACTGGGCACAGGTCTACAGCCAGCCACGTGGCAACTCAGATAAGACCAGCAAAGGGCAGGGAACAGCATCTGAACCACAACGCTCACCCATTGCCCCCTCCTATCCAGGTGCAGGGAGAATGGAATGAGAAGGGGAAGGGGTGCAGAACACCTTGAAATATTGAATGTTTATGCAAAATATAGTACTGTAAACCAGAAGAGACTGAAACATGCCCTAAAACTGGGGGAATGGAAGCTTGAGAGCCAGATGAGATCAGCTGAAACAGAAAAGTTGCATTGTTTTTACACCTCCGAGTAGCAGTGGGTAAAATCCAACCCTACCATTGGGGGCCAACTAGAGCTTCTCTCCTGGAAACCCGAGTCTTGTAGAGAGGGACACATGTGCAGAGGGACACATGTGAGAGCAAAAGTGTGTGGCACTGAATCGGCTGGACAGCAGTGCCCCCAAGAAGCTGCTGTGAAAGGCTCTGGACCCCCAGAGCACATGCTGGGTGAGGAAAGAATTCCCAGCAGTTCAGCTGAGCCAGTTCAGCTGAGCAGTTCCGTGATACAACAGTTCACACGTAGAGTAAGTTGGAAGACTTTTCCCAAGACACAACTTAATTTAAATTAAAAAAAAAAACAGCCATTGAGAAACTGGCAGATATACGAAGTATGGAGTTTACATATTCACACACCTAAAATAGTCAATTAAATCATAAATTTTTTAAAAAAAGAGAATGAATGCCTAAAGGCTGAGCCCAACAGCTCTTTAAACTCTTGTTGCTTTGCACAGGAAATATTTATTCTTTGCCAGGACTTGAAAATCAGAACACAGGTCCACATTATGAAGTCGAGCTGCCCCTGCCCCACCCCCACCATTCTCTGGAACCTACTTAGTGTCCTGTATGTCTTTTCGATGTGTCTCTATGCAGACACAATCAATACACACATATACTCTTGCTTTTGCATCTTGCTTTTTCCACTTACTATACCTCAGAGGTCTTACCTAAGACGACAGAGTTCCTTTTTCTAGCTACACAGTATTTTAGTGTATCGCTGCACCCAGTTACGTGCTCGGTCCCCTACAGATAGACAGCCACCTGGGCTGTTTCCAGTCTTTTGATATTGCAACCAATGCTGCAATAACTAACCTTTTACACGAGTCATTACATAAATATATGTAAAATGTCATCTACATAGTGGATGCCAGCCTTGTCATTTTGATAAACATTGTCTTTTCACAATCCCACCAGCCATGTCTGAAAGTGCCCGTTGCCTACTGCCCCACTCCCTGCCTCCATTGCCGCCAACCCGACAGGTTAAAATTAGTATCTCAGTACACATTCAACAAGCATTTATCTTTTGAAGACTGAGACTGCACATCTGTTCAAGGGCCATTCTTTTTTATTTCTTTTTCTGTGAACAATGTATGTGTTCATTCCCTTTGCTCATTTTCTCTATTCTGCTGCTACAAGCTCTTAACCTGGGGTTTGTGGCTTTCTCAGAGGGGCTTATGACTCAGAGAAGATTAAGAACTATTGGAAAAAAAAAGAACAGCTCCCCCTAATCCAATACACATCTGTGGCATCTATTCCAAGATTTGTTTTAAACTTTTAACTGAAGTTTAATATACATACAGAAAAAGGTGCACATTCTATGTGTGCAGCTTGTGACCTGAACACAATTCCTTGAGCAAGGTCAGATCTGGGGACAGAATGTGACCAGCACCCCTGAAGTCCTGTTCAGTACTCCTTCTAGTCCTCACTGTTTAGATTTTCATGTGTGGCTTTACTGTTTGAGTCTATTTTTTGGCTTTAACACCTTCCTGATGTCATCATAGGTTGTTTTTTTTTTAAGGTTTTATTTACTTACTTTTAGAGACAGGAAGGGATGGAGAGAGGGAGAGGAACACTGGTTGGTTGCCTCTTGTCTCTCACACGCCTCCTTCCACCTGGAGAAGCCGCAGACACCCAGGCATGTGCCCAGACTGGGAATTGAACCAGCGACCTTTTGGTTCCCAGGTCGGCACTCAATCCACTGAGCCACACCAGCCAGGGCATCATCATATAGTTTAAATTACAAAGTTCAAATGAGTGAAAATTTGAGAGAAGGCAAGATTCTGGGTCTTGGGGTTTTGAAAACGCGCAGTAAAGGGCCTTCTCACACTCCTGGGAAGAGACTCTGCAGTCCTCGGGCTCCCCCTGCAGGTGACCAGTAGCCACTGATAAAAGCTTCCCCTCCCCTCCTGGAGCTCTGAGAACTGACTTGAGTCCTGCAGCAACTTGAAGTTGCTGCAGACTCACTCCAACGATGCAGAGGGGTGCGGCCAAATCATTTAACAGGGCCTCCAAAAGTCCTCCTTCATTCCCCACTCCGTAACCCAACGTTTCAGAAAAGCAACTATTAAATACCAGACCGTAAGAGCTTTGGGACACGAGAATGCCAGGCAAGTGCAGTTAATCTCTTCCCCAACTTTCACCAATTTGCCCCCCAAACGAGAGACTGCTGTAAAATGCTCCGCTGCTAAAATCTGTCAAAGGAGTCGACATTCCCCAGTTCCGATTCTAAGAAGTGAATGGGCAACTGTAATTATTTGCTGAGATGACTGACTTACTGATGGACTCACTCACTCATTCGATACATATGGTGGCAGACCCTGTGCCAGGTACCAGGACACAAGATGCAGCACCTGATATGATGGAGTGTGAGGTGCTGTGAGAGCACAGAGCATAGGGGCATTTAACCTACACGCGGAGAACAGGAGCTGAGGGACGGAAAGTTGGGTGGAAAATGTTACAGATAATTCCTGCCCTCCGGAAGCCTGGAATCTAGCTGGAGACACAAGGGATGTATGGGCAAAAAGCTAAAAAATAAGTTGAGGAGGCACCTGACGAAGTCCTAAGGGATGTATTTCTGGAGTCCCGGAAATGAGGAGGGGCTCTGGGCCAATGGAGTTGGCAGATGACAGACTGAGGAGCTAGAGGCGCTTCAACTGTGGTGGCATTCACCTGGTGGCCTCAAGTGAAATCCATGATAGGAGTGAGTGGGAAGGGTCACCACCACCAAGGGGAAGTCCTCCAGGTTGCAGGTCCAAGAATTCTGTGTCAAGGTGCCCAGGGCTGATAAAACTCAGAGGAGTGGACTCAATTTATGTCGATGATGACCTATGAACCAGATGTCAACCTATCAACTTGCAGAAGGAAAGGTATCTTCCTCAGAAGCGGAACCCTGTGCTTGCCTCACAGGGTTCGCCCTGTTTCTTTCCGGTATTTCCCATCCTCTCCTTGTGGGCCCTCACCTCTCCTATGGCTTCAACAGCTACCCACATGCTGACTCCAAATCTCTATTTCTAGCCAGAATCTCTCACTTGGGCTTCAGACTCACGTACGTTCCTGCCCTGTGCATACCACAAGGCAGCTACCCTCACAGCTCTCAAGTTCACTGTTTCCAAACTGAGCTAACACTTCGAAGCATCTATTCATATTGGGGCTATGGGAGCAGACTCTGGCCGGACTGCCCTAGTTCCAATTCTAGCTCCACCACTTACAAGTGGTATAAACTTAGGCCAGCTTCTCTACTTTGGTTTCCTCATCTGTAAAATGAAGAAGATATTGGTAAGCTCACAGGAGTGTTGTGATGATGAGAACGCCTTTGCTGACTCATGATAAGAGCTTTAAAAGTACTATCTTTTACTATTATCAACCATTTAAATGTTGTTGTTCTTTGTCTGCTTCCTGTCACTTGGATTCAGTAGCTATATTAGAAATGGGCAACGACACCCATTCAGTTGCTCAAACCAGACAGAAAATTGTTATTGCCCACTTTCTCCCACTGCTCCTTCCATACACATTCAATCTCTCGCCAAAGCCTGATGTATGCAATCTTCCATCTGTTCACCTGTTTTCCACTCCTAAGGCCACCTGCTCTTGCAATCACTGCAGCCTCAGGCCTGGATCACTGGGCCATCCACGTGGAAACCAAAGTAATCTTTTTAAAGGAAAATGGCCATTTTCCTTCTCATCCACAGCCTCCATGGTTCTTAAAATAAACCCCTTGGCATGGCCTTTAAGATTGTTCATAACTGGTTCCTGCTTTCACCTGCACTTCAAACTCCTTATGTCCAAAGCTAAACTTTTCCCCCAAACCTGTCAGCTTTCCAGATTCCCCTCTTTAATGAATGGTATCACCTACCGGCCTTCCAAATACTTCCTGAGTAATAAACCACATCCTCGGACTGCATCCAACTTCATGATGGAGATATGCTTACTTGAAGTACTTTAAAATGGTCTGAGTCTTAGTATCTAATGCCATAATGAGTGGAAGGTAAAATTAAGAATTCACCAAAATTATATTTAGCAAATACTAACCTCCAGAAATTCGTTAATCTAGATACAGTCCTTGCCCTCAGGGATGTGTTTTATCTATAAAAATATTTTTGAAATGACAGCTTAAAAACACGTTTGATCTTGATACAGCTCACTTGGCAACTTCTGAGAAAATAGATCATATTTTCCTCTTTCTTTAAATTCTTTTCTGCCCTGGCTGGTGTAGCTCAGTGGACTGAGTGCGGGCCTGCAAACCAGAGGATCGCAGTTTGATTCCCAGTCAGGGCACATGCCTGGGTTGCAGGCCAGTTGCCTGCAGGGAACATACCAGAGGCAACCATACATTGATATTTCTCTCCCTCTCTTCCTCTTCCCCTCTGAAGATAAATAAATGAAATCTTTAAAAAAATTCTTTTCTAAGAGATGCTGAGAGATGAACAGCAGTGGATGGACAGGCTTTAGAGAGACTGAATCCTGACCCAGCCCTGGCTGGTGTGGCTCAGTAGACTGAGCCTGCCCTGTGATAAAGGGTCTCCAACCCAATTCCCACTCAGGGCACATGACTGGCGTGCAGGCCAGGTTCCCAGTAGGGGCGCATGGAGCCAACCACACATTGATGTTTCTCTCCCTCCCTTCCCCTCTAAAAATAAGTAAATAAAAATCTTAAAAAAAAAAAAAAAAGAATCACTTTGTAAATCCTGACTGAGTCACCTACTGCCATGGGACAAAGGGAGCCAAAACAAGTTATCAAATCCCTCAGAGGCCCAGTCGCTCATCTGCAGTGTGTGAAGTCACAGGATATCGAGTGAGAACATGTACATAGCCGCTGCACCATGGAAGGCGGCCATTATCACCAACATCATTTGGTTTTACATTGCACCTTTACCCTGAACACTTACTCTTTCATCCTCTCAGTTGAGCCTCTGGTAGGAACAAGGAGAGTTTTTAAAGTTTTGCCCAGGGCCCATGACGCGCTTTGTTCGACAACTTTACACAATGACTTGTAGATTCCACTCCCAGATATGGGTCAGGCATCCCAAGGTCTGGCTATAATTAACTTGTATATTCTAAACTATTTTCAGCAGCCTAACTAGTTAGATGACTATATCCAAGTATAGGGGGTTGGAGGTGGGAGGGTCCAGTTTGGGTTTGGCCAACAACTCTCACCCCGGCTTGAGCCAAAACCAATTGCAACCAATACCACTGAGTGAGCGAGCAGAGGCACAGCTACATCAGCGGAACCAGTCCCAGTGATGAGGGGGTGGCGGCTGTTGCACAGCTCATCTCTTCCCTGCCTGCCATCGGAGCAACCATCAGAATCATACACATGGGAAAATCCTCCCCATCCACTCCTTAGATGAACTCCCTGGAACTTTCTGCAAAAATGAGGGTACGTGCATTTCTCTTCGAGAGAGTCTATTATTTCTCACCAGACGCTTAAAGGGGTCCATAGCTGAAAAACCCGAGATTCGCCGTTAGAATTCCTCACTCAAGTGAAGGTACTGAGGCGGACACAGGGAAAAGTAGTTGCCTCAAGTCCAACACCAGGGGGATGCAATGTCAACTGCGGTCTCACATGCATGTTCCCGGCACTGTCCGACCCCGCCTCGCTTCTCCCTAGGCTCTGAAAAACCCGCGGGAGGCTAGGGCTGGCGTCCGAGCCCTGGAGGGGCGAGCCTGCAGGCGGTCCAGATTCTAAGGAGGCGGTCCAAGCGCTCACAGGAGCTCTGGAGCCAAGAAGATTCCCGACCCTGGTCTCGCCCGGAAGAATTCCGTTGCCTTTGGGACTCCGGGTAGAGCCCCAAAGCCAGGGAACCCCGCGAAATGGAGGTGGCTTGGCGACTGTGAAAAACAACGCCTACTCACTCACCTGACAAGAGAGGAGGAAGTAGGCACTCCCCAAAAGCCGGCCCCGAGCGATCTTACTGCGCAAGGGGGAGGGAGCGAAGAGAATAACAGGAAATGACGCAACCGCACGTGCTTCTGAGAGGGGAGAGTGGGGGGCGTTTGAGGGGCGCGGCCGACGCTCTGCGCCTGCGCAGTCGCTGCGTGCCGCTGTGCCGAGTCACTGGGGTGGGAGGAGCATGAACAGGAGGCGGGGCTCTTGCACAAGTGACGCAGGCGCAGTGCGACTTCGGAGGCGCGGGCCGCCCCCTCCGCGGATTTGGATCCGGGTCAGTCAGCCGCCGCGATCCGGGACGGACGATCTGAACCGGCGGTACTGGGTAGCCGGAGCGCCCCAGCTGCGAGGAGGTGAGCGTCCAGACGGGAACGGGAGGGTCCACGTCACCAGGTCTCGGCCCCTAGGCTCGCCCTGGCCGGGGGCGGCTCCCTTTGGGACTGTTCGCCTCTCATCGCTTCGTTCTGCGGCGCTGATTGCTTGGGCCGGGCCGGGCCTGGGCCTCTGGACCACCTCCTCGGCTTCTGTGGCCTGGCCCTGCCGGAGCTCCGCTGTCTCGCCCCTTCCCTCCTTCCTGCTCACTCGCGGCCCCCGCCCTCTCCCGCCGGCCTGTAGCTTCCCCTTTTCGCCCTCAACGATCGCCCTTTGCCCCTTCCCGCCGTTTCCCGCTCGTTTCTGAGCCCGTCTCGTTGGCTGCTTCTTTGGCTTCTCTTCCGCCTCCTCCTGCATCCCTGGAGCCTTCCCCTGACCCAAAACTCTTATTCTGGAGGCCCCGGGCGGCCGGAGGTGGGGGGTCCCAGACATCTGTGCACTTTCCGAGCCACCTAGGTTCTGATTTTTACTCCTGATCCTGTTGAACCGCGATGAAAAGAATAACATCCTCCTTTGGCTCTAGCGACGAGAGTGTAAGGGTTGAGCGGATATGTAAAGAGAGGTGGGAATGTTTAGTGCCGGGGGCCTATTGTTTCAACTTTAGCTTTCTTGTCGAGTTTCTGGACAAGGTTTTCTTTTCCGGGCTCCACGCATCCTGATGGGCTATGAGTTTCTGAGTTTTTAAGTTGATGACAGGCTTACATGCGGATCCTTTATTGATCTTTCTCAGGTCTTGACAGGGTCCTGGAACTTAGGCTCGAGGTTCAAAGAAATCTTGGTGGAAACCGCAATATAGAAATAAGATTTTGACACACGCTATTCGTTGAAAGTCAGAGAAAACCAGAACGTGCCCTTTTTGCTGGAGAAACTTAGAATAATTTTACTTGACCTGTTTGAAAGGTTGGGGATAATCTGAGACATACTGCTCTGTGTGATTTGACTTAAGGCAGTATAAAGTAACTTTAAATGGGCCTTGAAAAGTTCGATCTTCAGGAGATTGTTCAAATTCAAGAAGTCAGTGCTGTGAAAATGGCAAGAAAGTCTCCCACAAATTTAATGTTAATGGAGAGGGATAAAGCAATTATGTTTCCCTGTGTTTGTCTCAGAGTTCTTGATTTGAGTGAATGGGGAGCTAGGAGTACAGAGGAGCACAGTAGACCTTTTGTAATTACAAATATGATCTGCACTAGCTCCTCAGGCCATGCCTAACACTCCTCTTTGCTCAGAGTTAATGTGACTGAAAAGGTGACCAAATGCTGAAAGTAGCTGAGATGGAACTTTATTCCTAAAGTTTTAGTCTGTAGTTTGGTCTTTTTTGGTTTTTAACTTCCAGTGTGGCAACAAGAATGTTAAATAAGTTGTATTAGCATCTAGAGGTCACCTGCAGTGCTATTAAACTAGCACCATATAATTAAAAGTTACATATCTGGGTATAGAGCTTGTTAGCACAGTCTTAGGGCAGGAATGAGACTCCCGCTCTTATAGGAAGGGGGTTCACAGCCCTGGTATGGGTCAGGTTCACCTGTACATCCCTAGCACCCAGTCTAGTGCTAAGGTAAGACTTATCTGCTTGTGGAAGGAATGGATTTCTATCTGTAGGATTGGGTGGTGTATGTTTAGATGTGATGTACTGTTTCCGGAGAGGTGGAAGAGGATTTGTGTGGGGTCTGCAGGGTTGGGGAGACTGGCTCAGACGATTTGACTATAAGGGCTACTTGTCTGAGCTTTTGACTGGTTATAAAGTGATTCCAGGAAACTAAGTCAAACTTGGTTCTAGTTCTGCCAGCAGGAAGAACTTGTTTACAGCCTACAATAGCACTCTTTTTAGATGCTGTGGGGCTTTAAAAATACTAGACTGTGATCTTTGCTCATCCCTCTTCCTAGATATATAGGACATTATCGTGTATGTGGGGTAGGATCCCTCCCTAAATTAAAAAAAATTAGAAGTCAGTGAAGTGTAGAATGGATAATGTTTCCCCAAGTTCATATACTAGGTTAAATAAACCTGCAAAATGTACCTGGAGGGTACGCTTCAGTTTTTTTCTGAAGAAGTTAAGGTGAGAGCTGGCCGAGTTCTGAGACTGATTCCAGTGATCCGTGATTCAATCCCAAGAGAGAGCTGCCTGCAACATCTTACTGAATACACTTGGTTTCTTGCTGCTTTATTCTACCACTGGGACTACAGAGTTACATTATATCCAGCATATTACAGCACCCTGACCTTTGGAATATTAGAGGTCTCACAATAACATCAAACGCACCCCTGAGAAGTGAGCAGGTGGGGGATCAGAAAGGATCCAAGGGGTGTACAGAGTCTCTAAGGGGTGGGGGGGTGGGTTGGGGGTAGCAGGTTAGGGATAAAGAAGAGGTGAAGTGAATCCTTTGCTTCAAATATTCCCCATCTTTTTTTTTTTTTCATCATTTTCAGATTCTCTGTGATGTCATAGATACTAGTTTATTTTTTGTTCAGGATTTGGTATTAACTAATATTCTATCCTGAGTGGAAGAATAATTGGGAAACTAGATTCAAAGAATTAACAGACTTTTCAGTTGTATTTTTTGTTGCCTTTGTTGGTCTCCCTTCCCCTTTTCTTTGTTTAAATATAACAATGAAGGTGAAAGAAATGGAGAACATTGGTTTATTGGGCTAGGTGTTACTTTTTTTTTTTTTGTAAGAGAGGGAAAGGGAGAGAGAAAAGAAACCAAGAGAAACATCGATTGATTGCCTCTCGCATATAGCCCAACCTGGGACCTGGCCCAAAACCCAGCTATGTGCCCTGAGAGGGAATCAAACCTACAACCCTTTGGTTTTGGGGATGACACATAACCCTCTTTCTTTGGCCGAGTTTGTTCTTTTTATTTTTGTGATTTTAGGTGTAGCTTATTTATTTTGTATCTTTCTTGTGTTATAAAATATCCAAGCTATAAAAAACCCAGATGAAGGTATTAACCTTACATATAGAATGTGGAATAATCTGTAATTGAAACGTGTTTGTAATCCTGCTTCAACACTGGTAACAGCTTGATATCTGTGTATGAGTGTTGATATGAATACTGATATTTGGATCAGGACTGCTTTAGAGAAATGCTATTGTGAGTCATGAAGTTACACCTAACTAGAATTTTTAAGGTTAGACTAGATAAATACTCGCTAGTTATAAAGAATCAGAGTTGTTCCTGAGCTTTCCCCTGTTGTTTGAGCTTTCCCCTTTTATTTCTGATGCAAAGGTCATTTTGTCTGTAGGTTTCCAGACCTCTACAACTGGATTTGACCCCCTTTTAAGAAGTATACTTAAAGACAGATTTTAGGTGACCTTGTTTCCGAAACTGTGTAACTTCAAGTATTCAGGTAGTTTAAATTCTGTCCTAATAAATATAAGAAATAAAACCTGTAGTTTTCTAAAAAGAAAGTCTCATACACCAAGACTTCTTTTTAAAAGTAGAAATTTGTTCTTTCCCCACCATCAAACAGTAATAGTATTAAGAATAAAGATTTTGTTCTATTCCCAGTCAGGGTACATGCCTGGGTTGCAGGCCAGTTCCCAGTAGGGGATGCATGAGAAGCAACCATACATTGATATTTCTCTCCCTCCTTCTCTCCTTCCCTTCCCCTCTAAAAAAGATAAATAAATAAAATCTTTTTAAAAAGGACAAAGATTTTAACAACAGGTATACTTTTGAACCCACCTGTTTTCACTGTGCTCATTTTGATTTTCTTTTTTAGTATTAGCAGGAACATCCATAGTAGTGTACAGATTTTCACAATGAAATCCGAAGCCAAGGATGGAGAGGAGGAGAGTCTACAAACTGCTTTCAAGAAGTTAAGAGTGGATGCATCGGGGTAATTAAATATATAATGTTATTTGGGAATTATTCTCGCTAGATTTAAACAGCCTTTTCCTCTGAAGCGCTCTTTCTCTACTAAAATTGCTCATTTGTAGAAGATACAAATGTTAACAATGTGACAGTCTGCCAAATTCCGCAGTGTTGTGTTATTTGTCTTCTGTTAAAAGTTGTCCGTCATACGTCATACGTACTCCAAGGTTCCTTGATTTGGTTTTCCTTAACTTTGAGGAGGGCTTTCTCCCTCTTTTTCATCAAACATTATCAGCGTCCCATCAAGGATTTCATCATACAATATTTTTAGGGAATCAGTATTTTTCACTGGAAGTGAATTGTCTCAATAGAAATCTGTGTAGACACAGTCAATTTCATGGGCTCTGTTGCGGGGGCTATCACTATGGAAACCTATTCATTAGGGTTCTGTCACAGAGATCAATAATCTTGGTCCCTTTGGCCAAAGTAATTAGAGCACCTATAGACCAGCTGCTCTCTGAATGTTAATATTTCACCCTTTGCAAAATGTTTTGTGCACAATACCTCTCATCTCCATTCTTTGCCCCAGGCCAGAAGAAATCTCAGATTTTTAGTGGATATAAGGATACCAAACACTGGAAGCTCAGGGTAGAATATTCTACAAGTAATAATAATAATCACTAAAATTTATTACTCACTATATCCTGGACATTAGCTTGAGTGCTTCATACACATTATTTAATCCTCAGTACCAACTTACTCCAGTTTACAGGTGAACCACATATGAGGTAAGCTACTTGCTGAAGGTCCCATCAGTAAGAAGTGGTGGAGCTGGATCTGAACCCAGGTGATTTGTGTCCCAAAACCTGTGCTCTTAACCATTGCTTTGTATGGTACCTTGGAAACAACATGGAAGGCATGCAGTGACGGGACATAGTAAAAATTAAATAGATGTTGGTTGTTCTTACAGCTGTCTGCTTATTGCTAACACTATTTTAGCCTACCACATGATTTATACTAATAGATTTATGCTAAATGTACTAATTGTATAATAGCTGTTACAGGTGCTCACTTTTGCTTCCATGATACTTCAGATAAGTATGTATTTCCTTCCAGTGGTTTTTCCAACATGGCAGGCATTTTGCCATTAAAATTGGTCAGTACTTTTAAGCCATTTTGAGAAATGGAAACAAAACAGAGAAACAGTTTAAGGTTGTGGTCATAGTGTTTGTCTTTGTGATTTCTGGTATAGAGCTTTTTTGAAAGCAGGGAAATACCAGGAGTGCAGCATATACTCAGGTATATATGTACATTTATATTATATAAATAACTGTTGATAACACAGACTCCTCTCCCGGAATTAGAAGTTGGAACATAAAATTAAGTTGTTTCAGTGCCCTAAAATATTACTTGGAACATTAAAACTTTCAAAATATATGTACAATATATGGCCAGATATTATATAATTGTAGCAGATGGTCTACTTTGAGTACGATTATAGAAAGAGAAGGAGCAGTGGAGAGCATATGAGAAACCCTAACACGTACGAGTACAAGGGGTGAGTCATGACCGTGACTAAGCGGAGTAAGACTTGTTGGCGTATTGTGCATTTCTAGTTGTTTCATAGCGTTGCCGACCTACAAGTGGGACAGCGGGGTGGTGACTCATGAACTCACCAAGCCTTGCCAGGAGTGGAGCATGATCCTGTTCAACAGGTTTTGGTTTCTGATGGTATTTGTCCTACTGAGACAAACCTCAACATATTTGTTATAAAACAGCATAATCCTTTTTATCCGACTATAAAATAATACATGCTTATCGTAGAAAAATTCACAAAAATAAAAAAGGAAGTCAACATCATATTTTACCATAGTCACCGTTGATATCTAGACCATCTCTGTATACTTTTTTTACATAGTTCAGATCATTAATGTATAGGTACTTATCCATGTTTTCTCTTAACATTATGAGCATTCGCTTATGAAAAGTTCTTTATGCACTTAATTTTTAATATAATATTCCATTTATGTAGTACAATATTTTCTGTTATTGGATATTTAAGTTATTCCTGGTTACTTTTTACTTTATATTTCAGTGAACGTCTTTTAAAATTGATTTTCAGAGAGTGGGGAAGGGAGGGAGAACGACGGGGGGAGAAACATCAATGTGTGATCCATTGCCTCTTGCACGCCCCCCAGCTGAGGAGCTGGCCCTGGGAACTAAACCAGCCAACTTTTGGTTCACAGGCTGGTGCTCAGTCCACTGAGCCACACCATCCAGGGCTCAGTGAACATCTTTTTATTTTAGTTCAGTAGATTTTCTGTTTCTGAAGAATTTTTATTGGTACCACAGTGTGTGTGGTAGGGGCCCATTGTGTGTACATGAGTGTGTATTGAAGAAGATCTGGAAGGATTTACACTAAAATGTTAGTGTTGATAATCTCTGGGTTGTAAGATTATAGATGATTCTTTTTTCTCTTCACTGTTTTCATCTTTCTTGGGACCTCATATTACTGGTGTAATTTCAATCTGATAAGATTTGAAACTCAGCAATATTTCAAGTTTGTTAGTATAAAAATTAGAATGTTTTCCCAAAAGCTGTATAATATTTGGAAATGTATTTATTTTTCAAGTTAGATTAAGTCTCCTAAAGTTTTTGCTCCTAAACTTAGTTTCTGGCTCTGGTTTGCCCACGTGAAATAGGTGGTCAGTGTCGTTAACATTCTCCCTGGATGTGAGGCCTGATCTGCCCCAGATAAACAGCCTTAAAGTCTATTTATATCCTGCTGCTGGTTATGCTTAAGATCATTCTTTGGCTTGTGATTTTGCAACAGTGGATTTATTAGGGATCCTCCAAATTTGGTTTTGGAGAAAAATTTGCACTAAAAGCTGAACAATTTTTGAGAAACTTAAACTAGAAACACGGCAGTTTCATGTGAGTTGGGAGCAGTTTCGTGTGAGCAAGTTCTCCTTGCACAGTTTCTGTAGCAGTAAACTTGGTTCTTGCCTGCAGGTCCATAGCATCCCTGTCTGTTGGAGAAGGCCCAGGTGTCAGAACGTCAGTCAGAACAGCAGCAGACGATACCAAGCCTAAAACCACATGTGCATCTAAAGACAGTTGGCATGGGTAAGAGCTGCTTATTGCAAGTGATATTTTTGCCAATACCTTAAAATACAGGATTTTCCCTCCCGTGTATCTGGAAATGAGTATGTTATGATACAGAACCCAAGACCCAGCATTTAGAGAAGACCCATTCTTCCCCCTTGTGAATTTGCTGAGATTTTGCTGTATGGCCTGGCTCATGGTTAGTTTCTCTAAATGTTCTGTGTTTGAGAAGAATGGGTCTTCTCTAATAATTCTTGGGGTCCATACTTGTCCATTAAATTAAGCTTTTAAATGTGTTATTTGAATCTTCTTTCAAATTTTTTGTCATCAATTTTTTTATTGATCTGTCAATAATTGAGAGAGGTATATTGAAATCTCCTCTGTTAGATTGCATTTGTCTGGTTTCCCCTTTAGCTCTCTGGTTTTGCTTTATGTATCTTGGAGCTATTTTGTAGGACCGTACAGCCTTCATTCACGCCAGTTTAAAGAGTCATCTTTGTGGTGAATTGAGACTTTTATCATACAGCGACAGTCTTAATTCCTCATAATGGCTTTTTTTCAAAGTCTGTTTTGTCCGGAATTAATATAGCTAAACCAGTTGTCTTTTAGTTAGTATTTGTCTAGTGTGTATTTTTCTATTTTCAACCATTCTGTGTTGTAAAATTTTAGATGTGTCTCATAAATAATATAGATTATTTTGTTTTATTCAGTCTAATAATCTTTTTTATAACTACTTAGTTAAATTCATTTACATATATTTTGATATATTTGGACTTGTTCCTGCCGTTTTACTTTATGCTGTCATATTTTTTGTTTTTCCTCTTTTCTCTCCTCACCTTTAAAAAACTGTTTGAAATGAGCTTGTTTTTCCTCTACCGTTTTTCCTTCTCTTAGTTTGGAGATTGTATATACTTTGTATTCTTTTAGTAGTCAGCCTTGAGATTTTACCGTACATGCGTAACAAAGACAAAAGTTAATATTTTTTAGGAGATTTTATTTATTTTTAGAGAGAGGGGAAGGAAGGGAGAATGAGAAGGCGAGAAACATGGTGTATGATAGAAACATCGATCAGTTGCCTTTAGCAGGCCCCCAACCAGCTATCTGGTCTGCAACCCAGGCCTGAGCTCTGACTCAGAATCAAACCAGCAACCTTTCAGTTCAGTCTGGTGCTCAGTCCACTGAGCCACACCACCCAGCGTCAAAAGTTACTATTATAACCCTCTTCCTGAAAACCCTTTTACTCTCACTCAACTCATGACTTCCATGGCATAGTGACCTTTTAATCTCACAAATCAGGTTTTATGTAATTATTTAAGTAGACTTGTTCAGATTCATCTCATTTATACTTTCTTTGCTCTCACTGTGCTTTCATCTTCAGTCTTCCATAAGATCACCCTTTTTTCCCTTCTCTTACTAAAGTGCTTCCTTTAGTGGTACCTTTAGTAAAGGTATTACTAGCAACTGGGGCCTCCATGTCATAGAACTCCACATAAGATAAATTTAATGGTGCCCTTGGAGTTGTATAACATCATGTTCTTGGTAAATATATTTTGCTTTGATTTATCTGAAAATGTCTTTATTTCATCCATGTTCTCGGAAGATACACTTGATTGGATATACTTGAAATCATAGTTCTAGGTTGATAGTTATTGTCTCTTAGCACTTGAAGGTATTATGCATTGTCTTCTGGCTTCCATATTGCCATTGAAAACCCTTCTTTAATTGTTTTCTTGGAAATAATCTGTCTAGTCTCAGGCCACTCTTAAGACGTTCCTTTTGCCCTGGCTGGTGTGGCTCAGTGGATTGAGTGTTGGCCTGTGAACTAAAAGGTTGCCAGTTCAATTCTCAGTTGGGTTGCATGCCTGGGTCACAGGCCAGGTCCCCAGTTGGAGGCATGTAAGAGTCAACTGATTGATGTATCTCTTGCACATTGATGTTTCTCTCCCTCTCTTTCTCCCTCCCTAAAAGTAAATAAATGAAGAAAGAAAAAGTTCCTTTTGGGTTTGATATTCTACAGTTTTGCTGTAGTGTGTTTAGATATGAATTTCTTTTTACTTGTCCTGCTTCGGTGAGCTTCCTATATCTATAGATTCTCTTTCATCAATTTAAAATATTTCTCAGCTGTTACCTCTTAAAAAATCACTTTTTCTTTCTCTGAAGTCTTACTTTCAGAGACTCCAGACTTCTTAGTCTTATATATCACTTAACTGTCACTTTTTTCCAACTCTCCAAGTCTCTGTGCTACCTTCTAGGTCAGGAGTCAGCAAACTTTTTCGGTACAGGGCCAAATAGTAAATATTTTGGGCTCGGAGAGCAAGAGGTGAGATCTGAGGATATCAGATGTGCGCTATCCTGGCTGGTGGACGCAGTTTGTGTTCAGCTGCCGAGGCACTCTCGGGATGAAATGACTAGACTGGGGATGGGTGGGTACGGGGCAGTGCCGAGGTCACTCTCTGCCCTCGTGGTAGCCAGATTCTAGCATGTCCTCTCTTCCAGAGGGAGCCTGGCACAGGGCACATTCTCAGAGTGAGATGCTACCTCTCAGTGCCCAGTGATTGCTGACAGCAGAATCTCAACATGTACGTAGTAGCTAGCGTGGGCCCCGAGCACAGTGTGGAATGTCTGCTGGCCAGGAAGGCAGGTGCAGGGAATGGAGGAGAAGTGAGTGAAGGGGACACTTCAGCCAGGCCTCTGTGGCTCGCAGTGCTAGTCCAAATGGGCAGTGCGTGCTATACAGACTCGGGGGGCCGGATTTGGCCCACAGGCTGCAGTTTGCTGACCTGTGTTATAAATAATTGAGATTTATCGTCCAGTTCAGTGTTTCTTTCCTTAACTGTATGTATTCTGCTGTTTAGCCCACCCATTTAGTTTAATTTCAAATACGAAGTTTCTTTGTTTCTTAAAGTTCTATTTGGTTCTGTTTTCAAATTTACTTGACTGTTTTGAGTTTTTTGCTTTGCTCACCTCTTTTTAAAATATTTTCTAAAACGTTATGTAGTATATCTAATGTTTCCCAGTATTTGAAAAGTTCAAGGAGTCTAAATCTGTCAGCTGTTACCAGTGATAGAAATGAACCCTAAATCTGATGCTCAGTTTAGTAATCATGGAATCGTGGCTGTTGGTAGCATTAGCCTTACAGTGGTACACCAGCTGCTGAATTTGGGGCATAGAAACATTTAGTTTTTATAGCATCGGTTTCAGTTGTCTATGCAGGATGCTTCCCCACACCACTGGGTCAGAGGTTCCCAAGCAAAGGTTGGGACAGGACGGGTGTTCTGCACTAAATGTTTAGCCTAAGGAATGCAGTTAAAAACTACCCTTTACCCCTCCTGTTTCCATAGCTTGCTAATACGGAGATGTTGGAGTTTTGGGGACACAGGTTAGGCAACTTGAAGAGGAGATGGGCACATCTCTTTAGGGGAAACCAATGACTTTAGACTCATAAACTTGAAAGGAGGCAGATTTCCAACTGTCATAAAGAATTTGTTTAGGAGAGTTCTGTATCCCAACATCTTGTGCATTTTTTCCCTTAGTTCTACAAGGAAGTCTTCACGAGGAGCAATGAGAACACAGCGTCGTCGACGTTCTAAGTCTCCCGTCCTTCATCCTCCAAAGTTTATACATTGCAGTCCAATAGCTGCTTCTTCCAGCAGCCAGCTCAAACACAAAAGCCAGACTGACTCTCCTGATGGCAGCAGTGGCCTGGGAATTTCAACCCCTAAAGACTTCAGTGCAGAATGCTCTCCTCTTGATACTCACCACACAGGGGCAGTTGTTGAGCCTTTGAGAACTTCGGTTCCAAGGCTGCCGTCAAGGAGTACAAAGGAGGACTCCTCTGAGGCTACTGAAGTCTCCCAAGCAAGTCTTAAGGCCAGTGATCTCTCTGACTTTCAGTCGGTTTCCAAGCTAAACCCGGGCCAGCCATGTGCATGCCTAGGCAAGGAGTGCCAGTGTAAGCGGTGGCATGATATGGAGGTATATTCCTTCTCGGGCCTACAGAATGTCCCTCCCTTGGCCCCAGAACGAAGATCCACGCTCGAGGACTACTCCCAGTCGCTTCACACCAGAACTCTGTCTGGCTCTCCCCGCTCCTGTTCTGAACAAGCACGCGTCTACGTGGATGATGTGACCATTGAGGACCTGTCGGGCTACCTGGAATATTACTTGTATATTCCCAAGAAAATGTCGCACATGGCAGAAATGATGTACACCTGATAGCAAGAAGCTAATTAACATGCTGTAAACCAATGAAGGGTTGTCAGAGATTTAGTTAATGGTAGACCTGGCAGCCACTTTGTGTGAGAAGACATCTCCTGCTCACTGTGCTTGCAATAAAAACTTTACTTGGCATCTCAGTTCATCTTTATTCTTTAACTTACTCCAAGTTCTTAGGTGCCCAGCAAGGCAAGCCAATCAAAGAAAAACTCCTTTCACTTAGCAGTGTTCCTGGGGGTTGACGAAACCATAATTACTTGACTGGTAGCAGTGGCTATGTAGTCAAAGCCTATGGAAAACAGTGCATTTTCCAAATCTGTTTTAAGATTTGGTGGCCAAGGAGAAGGAAATTGGTCTTACAACTTGTCATGCTGTAGTTGCCAGCCCAGAATATTAGCATTTCTATGACTGATTTAAACCACCTCTGAGTTAACACAAAATTGTCTTTAAAAGTTTCTTATGTTAGTGTTAAGCCAGAGATCTAAGGTTTAGATTCAATATGAATAAACTAGCTGGCTTGCCCTATTTTGTTTGAGAAAATCATTAACCATCACCAAATGAACCCCTGCTGGTGCTGTTCATCCTGTCCTGAGCCGTGTTACATGAAATTGCTCACGTATGCAGCAGCCTGGAGTGGGCTACTTGCGTCGGAGGAAGGAGTTGGGATACATGGCTCCAGTACGCAGCTTCTCCGTCTCTAGCATGTTAGTGTGTGTGGTGTGTTCAGTCACTTGTAGTGTAGATCTCATACCTCAGCGTCAGATGTTCTGGCTGCATAGTATCTCTGGTGAGTCATCCAAAAATGCCCTCCAAAGTTTGGTAAATAAATCTGTCCTCAATTTCAGCTGCAGAATGGATACCTTTTTCAGGTGTCTTCAAAGTATATTTATGCTGCATAACTTTTAACTCAGACCATTGTAACATACCCATGAATTAATTGAGTGGAAATTTGTCTAGCCATTTTATTATTTCATCCTCACCCCAGGACACTTTCTTCACTGCTTTTAGAACAAGGGGTAGAGAGAAATACCAAATGTGAGAGAAGCATTGATGGGTTGCCTCCTATACATGCCCAAACCAGGGATCAAACCCCCATCCTAGGCACATGCCCTGACGGGCAGTCGAACCTGCAGCCGACCTTTCAGTTACAGTGTGACGCTCCAGCAGGGCTGTCCAGCCATTTTAACACCATGTTAACAAAAAGTTTGTTTCTTTTAGGTTACAAGATAAAGTTGCTCTTTACTAAAATACCCCACTGTCTATGGGACTGATCCATGACAGTGGGGTCTGGGCTTTGCAAATAGATGGTTTGTACTTGGAGAGGTGGGAAGGGTATTTACCAGAAAAGCTTGAACTTCAGTAGTGAGAGACCCCTAGTAGTTACTAGTTTAGTATGGATTTAGTAACATCTGAAGATGTTTTCAAACAAGGGAGCAAAGTACAGCACTAGGAACTATAACAGAGGTTTCCCAATGCTAATAACATGTACTATTTCATATAGCTAAGGCAGCAGTTCTGAAACTTGCTGGTCTCCAGATTGCTTACAAATTGAGGATCCCAAAGAGTGTTTACTCGTGGGTTATATTTATCACTATTCACCATATTAGAGATTAAGACATTTAAAAAAATATGTGGTAATCCATAAATCCATTTGTGTTACTATATAAGCATTTTACTTATTTAAAAGATATTTTTAGAGAGGGGGAGGGAGGGAGGGAGAAAGGGAGAGAAATATCGAAGTTCAAGAGATCTATCAGTTGCCTCGCACACCCCCAATGGGGGACCTAGCCCACAACCCAGGCATGTGCCCTGACTGGGGATCAAACGAGACCTTTCAGTTTGCAGGCTGACACTCAATCCACTGAGTCACACCAGCCAGGGTTGTATAGATAACATTAGAAATTGGGGAAAAACTCCAAAACAAAAAATACTAAGACTGGTATTGTTCTACATTTATGTACATCTCTAATGTCTGGCTTAATTAAAGATGGCTAGATTCTTGTGTCTGCCTGCTTCTGCATTTGGTGTCTTAGGACATTGCTGGTCATGTTACCTCTGAAAAATGACACTTGTGAGACACTGCTCAGAAAAGGTGAAGACTATGTTAATATGAAAATAGCTTTGACCTTGCAGATTTTCTGAAAAATCGGATTCCCAGACCACACTTGGAGAACCACGAATACGGGCCATTAGAGTTGGTTGGAAAGGTGCCCACCGCTCACCCTCACCTCCACAACTCTTGTCTTGCTTCCCCTTTCTTACTGGAGGGTAGTGGGACAAATGGGCAAATGTGTTACTTGAGTCCAGGTGGTTCCTAAGTCAGACCTGTTTGGTTTGCTTTTCCAATGAGCTGCCTGGCGATTTATTTAGTTCTGCACGTTAATGGAACAATCATGAGAGAACGAAGGTGAGGCACTTTCCTTTCTTACAAAATTATTGGGAGGAGGGGCTGTCAGGATTGAAAAAGCCAAAGTTCAGTGGCTGAGCAAACTGCTGAAGGCTTCGGCATTCCCGACTTGTAGGAATGAGTGGTAAGTGTTTCCATGTCAGTACCTTCCTCACATCGTGAATCTTAAGGCCAAAAATTACTCTCTCCAGGCCCAGTTGGGCCAAATGTACTACGCGTCCCTCATTGGGACATTCGACTAAATTTTGTGAGTGCAACTTACTGAACTAACCTTTCTCTGAAGCATCTGGAAAAACATTCAGGTTGTGGATTGAGTGATTTTTACTGTTTGGAAGAGTAGCATCCTGACATGTACTTTTATTTAATAATTATTCATTAAACATTCATTCATTCAGCATATGTATCAAGTGCCTGCTGCACTCCAGGAACACTATACCAGGTGCTGGGAATAGGACAGGAAGTGGAACAGCATCCTTGTCTTCAGAGGAAGTGCCACCGAGAGAGGAGGACTGGGGGACTAAGGGCTGGGCAAGGGGAGGGACTGCTATTTTATTTGGGGTCATCAGCTAAGCCTCTGTGACAAGGTGGCATTTGGGCTGATAGTCGAACAACGTGAGCAAAGTGAGGGAGCCAGCCGAGTGGGTATCTGGGGAAGAGTGTTCGTAGCAGAAGGAACACCAAGGATATCTGTGGCCTGAGGCAGGCAAGGTCAAAGAAGCATAAAGCAGTGACAGATCACGGAGAACCTCATAGGTCATTTTAAAGGCTTTGACTCCTAAGGAGATAGGGAACTAGGGGGTGGGGGGGAGGTTGGGAGAGAATAGACATGATACCAGACCTGGCGTTTTAAAAGGGCACTAGCTGCTGTGGGTGAACTACGGGGAGCAGGGGCGGGGGGAGCAAGGAGGGCTGATAGGAGGCTATTGCGGTAAATCGGACAATAGTTTCTAGCAGCTTGGACACCTGGCAGCACAGCAGAGATGTGCTCTGAAATTATACTGAAGGCAGAGCTGAAGGGATTTGCCGATAGACATATGGTGTGAGAGAAAGATGGGAATTAAGGATGACTCCAGTGCTTTTAATAAGCTGGCAGGTGGCTGGAGGAGCAGATCTGGGAGGGGAAAATAGGAATTTGGTTTGATCTCAAGTCCAAGATGCTTCTGACATACGCAGAGGCATTGAGATGGTGGCTGGATATGGGGGAGAGGTACGGGCTGGAGATACAGATACAGGAGCCATCAGGACATGGTCGTTATTTAAACTATGAGATTGAAGATCACCTAGGAAGTGAATGAAGAACTGGTCCAAGGACCAAGCTCTGGGACATTCTCAAGATACAGAGGGCAAGAGCATGAAGAGGAACCAGTAAAAGTCTTCGTAGGAGCAGCAGGAGCAGAACCAAGAGAGGAGTTACAGAAGTCAAACGAGAAAGTACTTCAAGAAGGGAGCTGTCAACTGCCCGAGATACCGCAGGAGAGAAGAGGGGCCCCCCTCTGTGCGGGCCCTGGGCATACAGAGATGAGCCACAGTGCCAGGCACAGAGTCGCCTTCATGCGTTGTTTTGGAATGAACATGATCCTTGCTCGGAACGACTCCTAGTCGGGGGTAGGAGCCGGCGTGTGGGAGGCCACCTAAGCGGCCGGGAATCTTGTCGGGGGAGGTGAGCCTTCTTCAGCTGAGTTTTCAACGCTGAGAACTCAAGTGGATTTCTGTGTGCAGTTCCCTCTGTTCTGGAATTTCAGTTCCCTTGTGTCTGGCCTCCATGAGAAGCAGTCACTCTTGAGAAGTTGAGAAGGAAACAAGGAAGCAAGTGACTGCTCCATCAGACCAAAGGACCATGGAGCAAGAAAAGACCGGGGAGAAAGAGGAATGGGGTAGATACTTTTAAACACCGTTTAGAATTCCTCCAAGTTTAGTCAATTCCATTCCATTACAGAAAACCTGTTGCAATGCACATATGGCCAGGAGAGGTCTCCCTTTCCCCAAAGGCACCGGCTTAGGGGGTGGGGCCAAAAGGAGATGGCAGGTCAGGAAGCTCAGCACTGGGGGAAGGCCGGGAGCAAATCCGACAAAGAATTTACTGAAACTTTTAAGAAGTCAAAGTGTCCCTTGAACAGTAAGATCAATGATCAGTTTAGAAAATGAAAAACCACACCCTTTGCAACAACATGGATGGAACTGGAAAGCATTATGCTGAGTGAAATAGGCCAGGCATTGAAGGACAAATACCATATGATCTCACCTTTAACAGGAAGCTAAATAACAAAATAAACAAGCAAGCAGAATAAAAACAAAGACACGGAAATAGAGAACAAGTGGGCAGCGACCAGAGGGGAGAGGGAAGGGAATTTAAGGGGAAAAACGGGGAGGGATTTTGAAGAACAAGTATGAAAGACACAGGGATGAGGTCTGTGGGGGGGGGGGGGATGGGAGGGAGGTGGGGAGACGAGGCGGAGGGGGGGGTTGGGATGGGAGAAATTGACAAAAGAAAACTGTACTTGAAAAATAACTAAATAAATTTTAAAAAAAGAAAATGAAAAGCCACAGAGTAATGTTGAGTAAATATGTTGGGAAGAGTAAGGAATACTTCAGAGTCTGAGAACTTAATATTTAGAGAGATCTCTTCCCTCTTTGGTGACTATTTTATTAAGCATGACAGTTTGAAAAGTAACTTATGTGAGGATAATATTAATAATAGCTAACATGTATTAGGTGTTTAGTGTTCTAAGTCTTTTTTTTTTCACAGTATGAACTCATGCGATCTTCACCCAGCCATATAAGGTAGATTCTGTTATCCTTAACACTAACAGTCCTTTGAAAGAGGTACTTTTACAGCTGAAGAATTTGTGGCTCAAAGAAATAAACAACTGGTCCAAGGTCACGCAGCTTGTGAGGGGCAGAACTGGGATTTGAACAAGTATCTAACTCCACAACTCTCCACCCTACATACTGGATAGGACGAGGGTCTCGAGGTCTGGGCCATGCTTCCTAAACGTTATTTCTCTTATTTCTCGCTAAATGTTAAAGTGTAGCACAGTGTTTTGCAGATGTAGCAGTAAACAGGATGAGCTGGCCGGAACTCAAAGGGATAAAAGTAGCCAACTGACCCCCCCAAAAGAAAGAAATCAAACTGAAATTGTCCAAATAGTATATCTAAGTGATGGCCAAGCCTCCCTTCCAGGGGACAGAACTGTGGATGTGAATCCCTGCCTTTCCTTGCTGCAAGTAAATCAATCTACCTTGGGACAACCATATTGTCCCATTTTTGAACAAAGCAACCCAAGTAGCGAAAGCCTGGAGTGTGGTAACAGACACAGTCTATGGTGAGCAAGAAGATTCGTGAATATGTAAATGTTATTAAACAACAGTTTCTTAATTTGACAACATACCGTGGTTCTTGACCAGGAATGAGAATCAGATGCGTCTGAACTTTTAAAAAGAAAGCAACAGCCCCAGCCTTACCCCACAATCTAATTGAGTAGGTTGGGGGTAGGAGGGGTCTGTAATCTGTTTCTACTGGTGGTTCCTATGAGTACAGGCCCTGGGCAGGGAACCCTCGTAGGGAGCTGTACGAAAAATCAAATAAACAGTGGCTAAATGGCTAAATTTACGAAGGCGAACAGTTCTCTAGTACACATGGGCCACCTGGCCTTAGAATAGGATTATGGTGATTTGCTCAGCATTTAACTACAAAGGGTACTGAACTTGGGCAACTCAAGCCACTCTAGCTTCCCATTGGAGATGCCCTTTCCCCTCCCCTTGAGAGCAGAGCTGGAAAGAAAGGTGTGATTCTCCAAAGACTTTGGTGGGAGGTGGCAAAAGTGGGACTCTGGGGACGGTGCTGAGGTGTTCTTAGCAGTGAAGTGTGCGAGCAGGCTGTCAGTCAACCCGGTGGGGTGGTGACACAAAACCCAGCTGATATAGTCGTTATCTCCTGCAACTCCTGCCTGTCGGCCTGGCAAACAGCCAGTGAGAGCACAACAGCTGGGTGTTTGTACCGGGGCTGAAACATGGACACTGAAGGGGCCCTTTAAGGCAGGGGGCTGTGAATGATGAAGGTACCAAGTCTTAGAGACCAGGGGTCCACCTTAAGGAAGGGAGAGAGTATTTTCTATCCGTTTCTGAAGCGAACAAAACTTCAGTGATTTTAAGAGCCTCAAGTCCTCATGTGATTTGGGCGTTGAGTTTGAAGTCAGATAAGAGCCTTCTGTTCTCGTGGGCCTCCTGGGCTTCTTCAGTGGTTTCTACCCTCCCCCATCACTCACACACACACACACACACACACACACACACACACACACACACACACACAGAGCTTCCTGTTCTTGGTGGTTCCTACGAATTACTCCATGCTCCTGTGAACCCTGGGCTCAGCTGGGATTTCCAGCCAGTAGTCCTGCCACAGCTTCACGTCCTAGAGATTTATCTGTCCCTCTCGCTGGCGTCTGGTGGGAACCTGAGTGCTGGGAATGCACCCGGGCCCTTCCCTCCTGACCCTGCCCCAAGAGCTTCATGAAGCCTGAGTTTCACAGGCTCTTTGGACACCAGAGCGCAAGAGAGCCTGGAAAGAATTGAGGGAAAAAATCATGATCCTTCCAGGTTTCTGAGAGGAACTCATTCCGACACAACAGGCAACCTGTGTCTCAGCGTTAGAGGCCAGACTCCCAGCCCCTCTGGGGAGGCACTTCCCTTTGTGGGAGAGAACGGGAGGGATGAAGCATCGGTGCCCTTTGCACAAGGCTCTTCCCAGGGTTTTCTCAGGGTTCCCAGGTGCGGGGAATTGGGGTATGTTCACGAGCACTGCACTCAGACTTGCTGTACCCCAGTCTGTTTCCAGAACCGCACCTCTCTTCTTGAGTTCCCTCTTCTGCTTTCAGAATCATGTAAAACCAGGCCCCATTCCTTTCTCTTTAGGTCACCAGATTCCTTTTTGGGGGGTTGGCAGTGATGCCCTAGCCCCAGGACCCGGAGGGCATGTGAGTGGTGGTGGGGTTGGGATTTGCTCTGGGGGGTTTAAGTGTGCCAGGACTGGGTGTTCTGCTGGTCTTCCCTTCCCCTCCCCTCCCCATCCCGCTGCCCCCTCCCTTCCCGCAGACTCCGGGGGCCCTGAGGGTAATAGAGAGCTCTTACCCAGGGGAAGAGAAGCCTCCAGACTGCCCCAGCTGCCTACCCGTCGCTCTCAGCTTCCCTTCCTTGTCCCTCCAGCCACTCCCAGGGTCTGGAGCACCAGCCCCATCTGAAACACCCCTCCCGCTTTGAAGGAGGCTGGGCTCGCCAGGGGGTTATTTTGGGAGCCGCTTCTGAGATCCAATGGCCTTGTTAGGGCAACACTGACCTTTCTGTCGGGGAGGAGGGCAGGACTGGAGAGGGGCGGGGCAGCAGCGGGGAGATCGACAGTCCTGCACACCCACAGGGTGGAGGAGAAGGGGGCCAGCAGGCTGCAGGAATTCAGCCTGGGGGGCTGGGACTGTCACCGAGGGGGATTTCCCCTCTTTGAGCCGGACTGGGGATCCCTCCACCTACCCTTTCACTGTGCTTCTTAAAGGAATCACAGTGTTTTTCCTTTGACTCCATGGAAGCCAGACCCGGGACGCTCTGTGGAGGCTTTGAAACTTTCCTTCCCACTTCCTTCCTAGCTGGCAGCCGTCCTCTGGCTGACTGAGTGGGGGCCTCCCAGGCATGGCACTGACCAGCCGACTCAGTGCTGACTTGGCTCCTGGGCTCGATCAGCCTCTGGTGGCATCTTGCTTTCCCCCTGCTGGGGTGCGGTGGTGGTGAGTGGGGGGGCCCAGCCCTGAGCGAGCTTGGAGAGTGCCACTGGCACCCCCATCGCCCTCTACCCCCAAGCTGGAGGACAGTCAGGTCGTTGGGGGCTATGATGAGATGAGTGGGGGCCGCTTTGACTTTGACGATGGCGGGGCGTACTGCGGGGGCTGGGAGAATGGAAAGGCCCACGGGCATGGGCTGTGCACTGGCCCCAAGGGCCAGGGAGAGTACTCGGGCTCCTGGAACTTCGGCTTTGAAGTGGCGGGCGTCTACACCTGGCCCAGCGGAAACACCTTCGAGGGATACTGGAGCCAGGGCAAACGGCACGGGCTGGGCATAGAGACCAAGGGACGATGGCTCTACAAGGGAGAGTGGACACACGGCTTCAAGGGACGCTACGGAATCCGGCAGAGCAGCAGCAGTGGTGCCAAATACGAGGGCACCTGGAACAATGGCCTGCAGGACGGCTACGGCACTGAGACCTATGCAGATGGAGGTGAGCCCAGGCTGGGGCCTGGCGGGTGAGGAAGGCTGGTTGGGGCGGAGGAGCACGGGGCAAGGAGCACGGGGCAGTATGACACAGAATCAGAGGGGCCAGGATGCTATCTGCTGTGCGGCTTTGGTTAAGCTACTTACTCTGCCGCTCTCTGCATCTGCTTTCATTTTAGGAATGATGGGGCCAATGACGGACTATTGGGAGGACTGGCAGGAGTGCCTAGCACAAGGCCTGCCATATAAAGTCACACTTGACACACATTCATTCACATGTAACTGCTACTGTTTGCACACTAGGTATGCAGTCAGCTGTGAGACATTCACCAGGGTGTGCTTTAGAAGAACTGGGGCCTAGGCTCAACTTTACCACGGAAATTATCTTCAAGGACTAGATCATGAAGTGTTCATTCATTCATTCATTCACCCACCCACCCATCCATATTCAGTGCATGTTTCTGTGATGCCTCCTATTTGCCAGGCACTGTAAAAGGGTTAGAGATAAAGAGAAGTAAGGTAGAGCCCAGGGCTTCAAAGACAGGCCTGTAGACAAGCCATGATGCACAGGTACATACCGAGCACTGTGGCGGTAAAGAGAAGAACCCTTCAGATGAGGTGACGTCTGAGCTGGATCTCGATGGGAAAACTGCATTTGTGAGGGTGGGCGTGGGAGAGAGAGGAGGGAGTGAAAGGCTCAGAAGGACCAGAGGACTCAGTGGGTTCAGGAAATGAAGAGGAATTATTTTGTGGCAAGACAGCCCTAGGAAATGGCAGAACAGATATCGTCATCTGATCCCTGGGGTGTTACTTTGGAGATATCACTCATGGGGACCTCGGTTTCCTCGTCCATGAAATGGGAGGTTTTCAAATATCCATACTGCTCAAAATATAGTCAGTGGACAGGCAGCAGCATCTGTCCCCATAGTCAGAAGCAAAGTCAGAGGTCCGCCCTAGACCTGCGAAATCAGAATCCCTCCAGAGTCGGCCCAGACATCAGTTTTAAGTTTGTCCAACACTTTTTATGCATGTTAACGCTTAAGAAGTAGTTCTCCAAAGTCACGGGCTCCCAAACTTTAGATAGTGGGCCAAGCTGGCCTGCTGCCTGTTTGGGGGCAGCTTGTGAGCTGACAGTAATTTCCCATTTTGAAATATTTGGGGGAAAAAATTTAAAAAAACACTATTTTGTGACTCATACAAACTATATGGAAGTTCCTATACAACATCATCAATTTTATCTGTTGGCCCAAAAGCCTAAGACTTACTATTCGACTCCACAGGGACAGTTCACTGGCTCCTGCTTCAGGTGTTCATTCAGGTTCCTTCCAGCTTGGGATCATTCTATGACATCTTCCTTGCATGCCGTTGGGAAAAGGTGCTGACACAGATAACTCAAAAGTATGGCTCATTAAGAGTATATCTGTTTGGCACCGGTGGGCATTTGTTGTATATTGAATTCATCACTAGTCTGCCCTCTTTATAGCGGAGGGCAGGAAGTGGGCCGTCTGGGAGTGGACTGGGGTGGGGCAGGAAGGGCACAGTCAGCTCAGGGTGGAGGGTTTGCTCCCGCTGAGGCCTCTGCACATAGAGCCACCTCCGGTGTAGGATGGGCCCCTGACGGGGCTGCCAGTTGGTGGGTGCTGGGCCAGGGCCTGCCCTCGAAAGTGTCTGGATGTTAACGAGGCTGTGTCCCTGGAGTTTCCATGCGCACAAAGGTGGCGGCACAGTGCTGGCTGGAACTGGATCCCACTGAGGACAAATCCTGGCGCCACACTTCCTAATTCGGTAACCTTAAGCTGTTTGCTGAACCTCTGCAGTTCAGTGCAGTTCAGTTCCCTGGATGCTCATGCCCAACACTATGCTAAGTGCTGGAGACAAGCGGTGAGGGAGCCTCAGTTTCTCTGGCTGTGAGATGGAGACGACCTGAGTGCCTGCCAGGTGCCAGTTACCTTTGCAAAGAGGTGCACAGTACACGTGTGCCAACTGTTTCTCCCCGTTCCTCTTCGTCGTCTCCAAAGCAAGTTGTGTATGTGCGTTGGTGTGTGGATGTGAGTCACAGGGAGGCTCTGGGACGATCTCCTGGCACATTTAAAGGGGGAGAAGGGAGAACCCATTCATTCATGCATTCATTCATGTGACCCATGTTTTAGAGCACCAACTATGTGTCAGGCACCATCCCACACGAGTCTCAGGGGCTGAGGCAGTGCGTAAGCAAAGTCCCCAGGGAGCTCCCTGTCTCACGAAGAGCACAGAAATAAACTGGAAAACAAACATTATATGTAATTTCCAGACATTACAAGTGTTATGAAAAAATAGCAAAGAAGGAAGAGGGTGATGTTTTTTGGATAGGGTAGTCTGAGAAGCAGGGTGGAGAGTGCTAGAGTGAAGACTTCCTTCCAGGTGGCGGGAATGGCCATGGCAAAGACCCTGAGACAGGACTGGACTTGGCATGTCTGAGAAATAGTGAGAATGCCAGGGTGTCAGAACAGAGTGGCTGAGTGGAGCCGGCCGGCGTGGGTGCCAGAGATGTGGGCAGGCACCAGGTTGAGACGGCTTTACAGGGGCCTGGGTTTTATCCTGGGTGTGCCCAGGTGAGAAGGAGACCTGCTCCTCTGGTTTCCAGAGGTCCAGACTCTCTTCCCAAATGAGAGAGCCCCACATTCAGGCAGCCAGGAAACCTTTCAGATCCTTTCTCCCAAGCTGCACATGAGGTGCAACTCTCCAAAATTAGATGTGGCTGCCGCTTTGGAAAATCTCTTTAATCAACCTGTCATCGGTTCCGGAGGGTTTGTTAAGGACCTGCCCTTTGCCCCATCCTGGGTAGCACCGAGGGAATGTGCACAAATAAGATCCTGTGATTATGAACGGCTGGGAGTCAGATGGCCCTGGGTCATTACACCTCCTGGCTTGATCACATTATTTAATCTCTTAGAGCCTTAGTTTCCTCATCCATAAAATGAATTTATCCTAATCTCTCCTAAGATTCCCCATGGGATAAACGGGGCCCTCAATAAATGGGAGTTGCTTTTATTAGACTTAACTATCATTAATTCATTCAATAAATTTATTGAGTGATTGTTATGAAGCCTGAGCTATACTACAAGGGGCGGGGGGTGGACTAGAGTATAGAAATAAACAGAATGAATAGAAGGTGCCCGTCTTCCAGAGAATCTAACATGAAACTGTACTACAGTGTGTGGGGTGCCAGGCAGGGGAATATTACCAGGGACTAAAGGAGCAAGAGAGAGGCCTAGCCAGACTCAGGCATTCCGGGAGGCTTCCTGGAGTAAGTGGCAAGCCTGACTCTGAAGTCTGGAGCGAGCCAGGTGACGGATGGAAGAAGAGTGCTCCAGGTGGAGAGAGTGGAGTGCACACAGCCAGAAGGTCCAAAACCTGCATCCAGCTAGATGTCAAGCTGAAACTTAGATGTTATTCACAGTTTTGAGAAGTAATGACCAACGGGACCGTGTGTCCCCTTTCTTCCACTCCCCACCGCACCTGGCAGTCAAAATTTACAGGTGCCTTCTCCAGACCAAAGAAGACACCAGTTTTCCAAACTGGAGGTATTAATCTACAAAGAGGTGGCAAAATCAATTTAGTGGGTCATGACCTGCATTTTTTTAAGTGGAAGAATAGAAAATATCACAGTATTTCATAGAGAATAAGATCAAACGTCGTTTCCTGAAATAGGTGCTCAGTTGAAGATAGATATGTGTGTGTGTGTAAAAATGTCTGTGTTTATGTGTGTGTTACAATGTCATGTGTCTTACTTATTGCTGATCATGGTCAAAAAGTTAGAAAATCACAGCTCTGAAGTGACTTGACCTGGCATCTTCCCGGAAGCCCCTGCCTTTCCTACCTGCTCAGGCCCTCAGCCTCCTCCATGCTTGACTCTTTGGCTGCAGGTTTAGCTCCCCAGTTTCCTGGTGGGAAAGGGAAGGTGGTACAGGCAAGGGGCTCTGGCCTCCTAAACCCTGTGGCAGCCTCTTGGCACCCCTCCCCTGCCTATAGCCCTCATTCCTCTCCTGGCCATATATAGCCATGCTAAAAATAGCCGCTGCCTTGAAACCCCAAAGCAAGCCCACTGCGGAGCCCATGTGTACTGGGGGGCTACCACGCCGTTCCCACCCCAGACACCCGCAGACTTCAGGGCTAGAAGGGCCTTTAGTGATCTCTGCTGTCCCAGGTTCCTGACCTGGGGCCTGAGCCTTGGCCTCCGAGGCCGGTAACTGCCCTGACACTGAGGTGTGACGCGTGCGTCTGTGCTTAGGTGCTCACACGCGGTCCCCCACCACTGATGGTATTCAGCAATGCCCTCTACAAATGTGCAGCGGAAAAACCAGGCTCAAGATGGACTTTTTTTTTACAAAATAAAGCTAGTAATAATAATAGCTAACATTAGCAGTTCTTGGTGTGTGGTGCCCGTGTTAGTCAAACTTCCACAGCAACCTCGTGGGGGGCGTGTTGCCAGTGCTCCTGTGTGTTCAACTGTTTACAAGGACACATTAAAATAATCGGTCCAATTTACCAAGAACAGAAGAGACTAAGGATGGAGTTCATCTTCCATATTAGATGAAAGGTTTTAATTTTTAATTTATTTTTAGATAACACCATTTGTTGAAAAAAAAAAAGCCCTGTATTTTCCCCTTTTTCTTGTATTACAAATTTTTTCTTTCAATTTACCTCCCCACCTTCTGGCAACTATCAGCTTGTTCTCTGTATCTTTGGACCTGTTTCTGTCTTGTTTTGTTTATTCCCTTCTTTTATTTTTTTATATTCCACATATAAGTGAGATCATACAGTATTTGTCTTTCTCTTATTTCACTTAACATAATGCTCTCGAGATCCATCTATGTTGTCGGAAACAGCAAGATCTCATTCATTTCTGTGGCTGAATAATACTCCATTGCGTGTATGCACCCCATCTCCTCAACCCGCTCATTTAGTTTTGGACGTCTAGGTGGCTTCCACATCTCGGCTATTACTAATAATGCTGCGGTGAACACAGAGGTGTGAATATCTTTCTGAAGTAGTGTTTCTGTACTATTCAGACAAATGCCCAGAAGTGGACTGCTGGATAATATGGCAGCTCTGTCTTTAATTTTTTGAGGACTCTCCATACTGTTTTCCATAGGCTGCATTACCCCTATTTTATAGGTAAGGAAACTGAGACATAGATTATTTTAAGTATTTTCACTCACAATCCTCTAGCTAATACGAGACGGATAGAATTTGGTGATAATTAAAGATTTCATTATATAAGTATTTTAATAAATGATAAATAACTTCAGAGAATAATCAGAACTACCTACATAATTTGGGGGGCTAGTACCAAATGGAATTATGGGACCCCTTCTTCTAAGTCATTAAGAATTTTAAGGTGGTGACATCAGAGCATTCAACAAAGTGCAGGGCCCTTCTAAGCCCAGGGCCCTGTGCACCCACTCAGGAAACATGAATGCCCATGAACCTGGCCTTGACAGTAGCAACAGTAACTGCATTTATCACATACTGAGTCTGTACTATGTACCGGGCTCTGTGCTAAGAACCCTACATGCATTATATTATGGAGGCTTCTTAACAACTCTCTCACCTACTACACTCGTGGCTTTCAAACGTTTATGACTACAACCGCCTTAGGATGTGTACTGCACGTTGTGGTTCTCCGCACACACACACAAAATGTGAAACCAATCCTCAGGAAACAGTGTTCCCCTTTCTCGACGCAGTGCTTGCCATTTTCTCTTTTATTTGATCGCATTCATAGATTTATTATTCTACCTCACTGATATCTTGTTTGGAGAGTTAAATGGTACCCCGATACATGAGTTTGGCATCTGGTTAGCACTTTTATTTGATATTTGTATGTTTAACTGTAAGAACAGGCTAAAAAACCCAAGCATGTTCTAAATATGCTTAATTTTTTTTCTCCTGCCCAAAGCTGATAACTTGAACTCGTTCTCGCCCAGCTGACTCTGGAAATGGAAGCTGAATGGATTTGCCAGGACAGATTCCAGGCAGCAGCACCTGGTGTCAAATTCTCTGGGCCCATGATAGGTGTTCTTTGAATCCACTTGACCTCCATATGTATCTATTTAATTGCTCCCCAAAGGAATATTCTTTCTATTGACGTATTTTTCTATCTTTATGCCAATACTATGCTGCCTTGGTTACTAGAGTCTTATAGTAAATTTTAAATCAGAATAAATCCTGCAACTTTGCTCGTCTTGTTGAAGACAGTTTGGGTGATTCTAGGTCATTTCCATTTCTATATATATTATAAAAGCAGCTCATTGATTTCTACTGCAAAGCCTGCTGGGAATTTGATTTAAAATGCATTAAATCTATACATCATTTGGAAAGAATGGACATCTTCACAGCGCTGAGACTTCCAGCCCACAGACGTGGTGTTCTTGCATATCCTTATTTATTCACGTCTTCTTTAATTTCGCTTGGCAGTGTTTTGCAGTTTTCAGTGCCTTGCATATGTTTTGTTAAATAAAATTAACAAGTATTTTTATGGTATTGTAAGTGGCATTCTAAATATCATTTTTCCAGTTGTTTATTGCTAGGTTATAGAAATACAATTAGTTTTAAACATTGACTTTGAATCCTTTTACCTTGCTAAATTAATTTCTTAGTTCTAGTGGGATTATTAATTTTTTTTAGAGAGAGAGGGAGGAAGGAAGGGAGAAAACCAAGAGGAGAAACATCAGTGCAAGAGAGAAACATTGATAGGTTGAGTCTCATAAGCACCCTGACTAGGGACCGAACCTGCAACCCAGGCACCTGTCCTGACTGGGAATCAAACTGACGACCTTTTGCTTTGCAGGATGATGCCCAACCAACTGAGCCACACCACCCAGGGCTTTTTTTTTGTTTTTGATTTTCCAATTTAAGAAAAACACCTTTTAATTGAAAATTTCTTGATTGCTGTTAAAAACCAAGTGTAACAGTCCTAAGAGAGTCTGAAGGTGGCACTTAAACACTCAGGGCTTAGAGCAGCCAGATCTGGGTTCAAATCCTAGCAGTGCCACTTCTCAATTCTACAAACATGGGGACATCACGTATCCTTTCTGAGCTTCTATTTCTTCTTTCCCATTAAGGATGTAAACATCTCCCTTAAACTATGATTGAAACAATTAAATGAGATAATATGTAGTATAATGCCTATTATGTAGGAATGCTGAAATATATATGATTATTTCTGTATTTCTGTGTACAATGTAAAGGGAGAACTAATTCAGGATGGCCCGCACCTCAGCTGTCTCTGTTTTGGGAAGAGAATATTTCAGCACAAAAACTAGCTTTTGACTCTGGTGCAGTTAATAAGCTAAGACTTTGATTCATTTAGTTCTGTCTTGAGTGCTGCCAGTGTGAATGAAATCCATGCCAGGCACGATTCCATTTCGAATGTAGAATCAGCATAATATAACCTCATCTTGAAAATCTCATGCCCCGGTTCACAGCCAGGGGTCAGCGTGACAGCTGGCTGAGTTGCTGTCACGCCACGTCCTTGGCATTATCTGGGACCCCAGGGGTCCCAGCAAGACAGGGAAGTGGACATAATTACTCTTTCCTCTCTGTGACCTTGTTTTCTGTGATGCATGTGTCTAACTGACCAAGTCCCTCCGATGTGCCCCTGTCCAAGGCTGGTCCCCTGGGATTCAGCGAGTTTCCAGGGCCTGCAAAATTCCGTGTCCCCAGCAGCTGTTCCCCAGACCAGCCCTTGCTGAAATGCCCTTGCAAGGGATGTCAAGTCATTTTCTCAGGCCCTGCTTGAGGGTGGGGTGCAGGGTGTGGGGCCTGCTTCCTGCCGTTGGCCAGAGTGTCATTCTGTTGTCTCCCACCCTCCCAAAGCCAGAGCTGCAGAGCAGGTGAGCGGTTTGGCCTGTTCCTCAGTGAAGCACCCAGGGCCCCTACTCACTCCTGTGTAACTAAGAGCTGATGGGTCCAGACCTGTCTGACAAAATCCAGAGTGGTCCAGGGACAGTGGGACAACAGAACCCCCTCCTCCTGCCATGCAGGTAGTGAGCCCCTTGTGGCTGGAAATATTTAAGCACATGCTTGAATGGCCTAGAGTGGGGGCCGCACACTGATGCTTGCCGGAAATGCTGTTTGGCATGTACGACAGTTTTTATTCCTTTTATTTTTAATTACTTTGGAATCCTTTACAGATACCATCTTCACAAAGTGATCCACTTTCACAGCACCGGTGACAAGACAGCCTGACACTATGGGCCCTTGATGAAATGTACAATATAAGGAACGATGTGACAACACCTGTCACATTCCTGCCAGGAAGGGTGGAGGGGGGCCACTTCATGCAGGGACCTGTTGGCCACTGTAAGGATTTGGCTCCTACCCTGAGAAACGTGGGGACTCTAAAAGTGACGTGATCTGACTGTTGAAAGGGATGCCTTTGGCTATGGTGTTGAGAGAACCGTTTGGGGAGAGGAGGTGATGCAGAAAGGGGAGGGGCGGGGAGACCAATTAGTGAGTTTGGGCAACACAGGTGAGAAGCAACAGTGGCGTGGACCCCGTCCTGTCACGGCAGAGGTGGGAGATGCGGGTGAGCTCTGGATCCAGTGTGGCGGTAGAGCCGTAGGTTTTGCTGATTGGCCGGGGGAGCGAGAAGAAGAGGAGTCAGGGGTGGTTCCCTGGCTTTGGACTGAGTCACAGCAGGATGGCACTGTCCCGAACTGAGATGGGACAGGGGTTTGGAAAGGTCAGGAGCTCAGTGTTGGACACCGTGGGTGACAGATGCTTGCCATGGGGACATGCCATGGGGATATGAGGGCTGTGGGGAGGCTGGCACAGGGGGGACTGAATGACCACTGGGGGTCCTCCTTCTAAACCCAGACACTCTCCCCTGGGTCCCTTTGGGTCCCTACTCCACACACCCAATTGTTTCTAGTTTCCAAGACCCTTGGGGTTGCTGAGCTCTCCTGGTGCCTGGCAAAGGGGCCCCACCCAGGCCACAGGCCACAGGCCCTGGGCTGTCAGCGCCCAGGTGATGTCGCCTAGTTAATCCCCTGCTTCTTGTGTAAGCCGTGGGGCGTCATCCCGGACAGCAGCCCCTGGATGTGGGGTGGCAGAGCCCTGCAGGCTACAGGGACTCGTCGTGCACCCCCGCAACCTGACCCTGCTCCTGGGAGCTGGTGACATTTGTCATCAGCTCCTCCACTTTGGGTCTTAGAGTGGTGATCCTGGGAAACTGGAGACAGAGGAGCTTTGATGGGCGGCAGCATTTGGGAGCCACGGGAAGGGAACTTGGTGCCAGCTTGCAAGCCAACCAGAGAGCTAGGCTTTGGGATTGTTATGGGGAAAACAGAGCTTAGTTTAAATGCTCACCCAAAGGGATCATTCGGCTCACTCAAAGCCATGCCATGAAGTACAAATCCACTAAGAGACCCACCTGCACTCGTACAGAAGGGAACCTAAGACATTTAAAGTGAACAAGAGCCATTTGACAGGGTTTACTGAGTGCTTAATATGTGCTAGGTAGTGTTCTCAGTGGTGAGGATAGTGGTACAGTGGGGGACAGCCGACCTTTGAGTCTGTTTGTATTTGTATAGGCTTGTAAATTATTATAAAAAAGCCCAGAAGGATCTAAATTCACAACAGCGATTACCCCTGGGGAGGTGGTACACTTAAAAAATATTCTTTTATTGTTAGAATTTTATGCAAAAGAATATGTGTGTGTATGTATACACACATACATACATATATACACACATGTAACTTGTAATTTTAAAAAGTGCTCTCCCCCTCAACACATAAATGACATCATATATAGACCTGCGGGTACAAAAAGTCTCTGGGGGCTCTAAGCAGAATTCTCTAGAATCTAGGCTCAGAGCCCAAAAGATTGCTCTTGTTCCTCCCCATATTGGAGTGTTCAGCTCTTCAAGGCAAGAAAGGACTAGAAGAGCAAGCAAGGCAGGAGATCTGTTCTTTAGCTCCAGTTGAGCTTGGCTGTGCAGCCTTGGGCAGGTCCCTCTGCCTCTCTGTGCCCCAGCTTCATCCTCTGTGTAATGAGGGGCTGAACTGCACATGCTCTGAAGGGTAAGTCAGTTTCCTTCCTCTGCACCCTGGCTAACTGACTGTGTCTGCCTGGAGGCACAGGGAGTGGAGACAGCACGGCCATGTTAGGAGGATCCAGACTTGTGATCCAGTCGCAAAAGTCTGTTGTGGACACATCATGGGGGAGAGGTAGCCCGTGTGACAGACTACTTGTCACCTTGTACCACACGGTCTCCAGGGTCCACTCCAGCACGTTGCCTGTTGGCAGATGCCAAGGACGTGGCTGCGTGCAACATGGGTGCGGGCCCAGCTCCTACCAGCTCATGGGAGCCCACTGTTACATTTTCAAGAATCGTGCAACTTGGCTGTTTGGCCACAATGGGGACAGTTCTACAATGGAAATTGGGTAATGCTACAAATCAGGGCTGTGTGTTTATTTTCCCAAAGAGCTGTTTTACCAGTGTACCCCTGAACACTGTGCTATCATGAAATCCCCTTTTTTGCTCCTCACACAGATTTAGGGTGTCCAGCCATCCTGCTTTGCCTGGAAATCATCTTGCTTTTAGTGCCAAAAGCCCTTCGTTGTGGGGAAAACCCTCCATCTCAGACAAACCGGGATGACAGGTCACCCTTCAGTGCTTCCCAGGGTGTGAGGGGAGCTGCCCTGCAGAGAGTCTGAGCTCTCTGCTGGATGACCTATGTACTACTCACCGCAGCCCCACAGAGTAAACTTGCCATGCTTACTTAGCTGAGCAAACACAGGAATAGGGGTTAACTGGGTACCAGGAGAGCCACGCTGTGCCAGGAGAAAGGAATAGCCAAGCCTTGGAGGTGGGGATGGGGTCTGCTGTGTTTAAGAAAAGGCTGGAGCACAGAGACTGAGGGAGAAAGTGGGGCAGGTGAGGCTGGAGGGTGGCAGGGCCCAGGGCACGTAGGTTTCATGGGTCAGTGAGGAGTTTGGACTTCATCCTTATGCTAGATGCTGCAGGACACCCTTAGACTCTCTCAGGACCAGGGTCCGCATCCCCTCAGCTGCCAGAATGTTACCTGCTGATGGCTCATAGCTGACCATTGCTCCCTGTCAAAGGGAGGTGCCTCCCTTGGGGGCAACCCACAGCTAATGCCTGGTTCATGCTGGAGTACAAAGACCCAGCCTCCTTGCTTTAATCTTGGACAGCTCTGAAGGGCCAGCTCCAGAGATCCCCATGGAATTAGCTGAGACGTTGGTTGTAATTGCTCACCTTCTTCCGCCATTGAATCCTGCTTCTATTCCTTACAGGTGTTTGATCTGAGAGCACTAAGCACAAAACCAATACCATTTGATCTTAGTCTCTGAATGTGTTTCCTAGGACCCAAGACAATCTTCCCTCAATGCTCTGGGAAAACATTGTAATTGGTGGTAACCAGATCAGACCTGCATCTTATAAAGGAGGTGAGGCTGGTGGAAGTGAAGGGTGGATTGAATTGGGCATCAAGAGAGGCAGGAGACCAGGTTGCTGCTGTACTCAGCCAGGGAGGGCAGGTGAGGCCTAGAGGACATGGATGGGTGGAGACAAAGAGAAGTGGGGGAATTAAAGGGATATCCAGAATCAGGTCTATCTGTTTTCAAAGCCCAGGCATTTTCCATTCTCTGCTGCTCCAAAGAAGTCTCAGGCTTGACTTGCTTTCTCTGGGATGCTGGGTCCATGGTCTTTATCAAGATGGGTTAGAGCCAAGCTGGGATGGGACCCCGCACTCAGGAGGATCTGTATGGGTGTCTGTGGCACAGACAGGTATGTTCATTCCTGTTCACAATGTGCATTCCTGGTGTGCGATTTTGGTGTGCCTAGAAAGGAGCCCCTGATCCCTGGACTCTCTGGTGCTCACTCCTCTCTGGGCCGTGCTGCACCTTAAACCCCATCTGAAAGCTGTTGATGCTCCATGGTCCTGCCCAATGGTCTTGTGTACACATCTGAGACTATGTGCGAGGACATGGAGAAGGACCAGGGATGGCTGTTAGTCAAAACAGGCAAGATATAGACAAGATAGCTACCAGAGGAGGTAAGTGATGAATGTCTGCAGCAATGAGACTTCAGAGGAAGAAGGTGGCCTGGGAGGTATCCTAAAGAAAGCAGCTTTGAAACTGGGCTTTGGCAGGTTTGGGAAGACAAAGCTGAGAAGGTAGATTGGGTCAAGGTCAGGAAGATACTGGACTGTTAGGGAAGGACTTCCACAGGCAGTGGGAAGCCCTAAAGAGGAGCTAGTCCTGATTCCTTTCTCTCTGTCTCTGTTCAGTCCCCCAGGGGTGCTGACATTTGGACCTCAAAGAGTTTTCTAGAAATAGGCAGGGGTCACTGGCCAGAGAGGGTGGTGTTCTCAGTATCCATTCTGTAAATGGAGACAGAGTCCCTGGTCTGGCCCATAGATTTCTCGGTCTCAAAGTGAACTCTGGACTTCCTAGACTTCCTTTGGGCTTCTGAAGTGGTCATGCTTTCTTCAGGGCTGAGGTTTGGGTGAGGACTTCCGAAACTTTAATTGGCAGGGATGCTCTCAGACTTAGAGTGGTGCAGCAGAGAAAGCAATGGTCAACACACGTCGCTGACCGCCACCAGCCGCCACACATATTACGGGGTCACGGTTTTCCTAGCTCTAAAATCAGAATGACAACGCTGTGTCTGTTAGGATATATAGGGGTGGCAAAAGCAAGTGGACAGTGATGAGTGTGCAAAACACAGTTTATTTTTGTATTATTAATTACTGTATTATTTTCTGTCCTTTTAATTTTTTTATTTCTTTTTTCCGTACAAACAACTGTAACCCTACTTTTGCCCACCCTCATATACACACGTGTGTCTGTATATATATATATATATATGTGTGTGTGTGTGTGTGTGTGTGTATACTTTTTTTGCCTGAAGGTAACAGAACACTCTAACTTGAAATGACTTAACCCAGTACTTCCCATAGAAATATAATGTGGGCTACATATGTAAATTATTTTTTCTAGCAGCCATATTAAAAAGGTAAAATTAATTTTAACAATATATCTTATTGAATGCCTTATCCAAAATATTATCATTTCTACATGTATTCAATATGTAATTATTAGTGAGATAGTCTACATTTTTTGTACTAATTCTTTGAAAGTCAGTGCTCAGTAAACATGTGTCTAGTGGCTACCATACAATAAGGATATTTATGACCTCACATGAACAAGAACACACAGGTAGGGCAGGCTCAAGACTGGTTAATTCAGAAGCTCAACAACATTAACAAGGCCCCAGGTTCCTGCCACCTTCTTACTCTGCCATCCACAGAGCAGCAGCTTCATTCTCAGCTAGCTCCCCTCATGGTCCCAGAGTGGCTGCCATAGTTCCAGGGATCATCTTCACACACCACAACATCCAGCAGCAGAAGAGGAGGATATGTTTCTCTGCTTGCTTGTCTTTATGAGAACTAAGAAGTCTTTCCTGCCTCCCTCTCCCCATCCCAGTAGCCAGCTTCCCCTCAGGTCTCAATGCCAGGTTTCGGCACAGGCTCATGTCTGATCTGATCATTGGCAAGGTGGGTAGACTTGGATGTATGGTTTGGAGCAATCAGGATTTACCCATGGATTAGGGACCTTTATGTGAGTTCCATGGTGGAGGACTGGACTCTGGAGCAGAACTGAGGTTCTATCAGCTAAGAAGAGGAGGGCTGCAGTTGGGTGACCCACATTTACCTGCACAATACCTGCTCTCCTGATCCCACCAGGTGGAACTGATGGAGTTTCTCACTGTCTCCCTTGCATTCTTATGTCTTATATCTGCAACTTCCAGTTTCTGCTGGTTTCTTTAAAGTGGAATGAGAAATTAAAGGTACTTCCCAAATAATCTGAGTGTAGAAAATGTCTAGATTTTTATAATTTCATTCCCAATCTTTTATAACTATTCATAAGGTGGAGGGCAATTTTTAGGGATTCTCCTTCATGGAAACCCAGAAGAATTTGTTTTCAGAGAAACAACCCTCCCCTTTAAAAAAATTTAAAACACTCATAGCCCATTGGTTTAGATAATTGTTCAAAGTCACACCTTTTCCGTAATGAGCACAGCTGAGTAAACAGGTCTGGAAACTCCTACATAAACACACGACTCCGCGTGTGGGTACCGAAGTGTGTGGCCAGCTGGGCACATTCGGGGCTAAGGGCATCAGCAGGCCCCACAGACGGAACGGAGCATGTTGCTTGACTGGAGGTCGGTGGAGAGCTTTCTCAGCTCTGCTGCAGGCGGCCTATGAGAATCACCTGAGGTGCTTTTAAAACACTCCAGTACCCACATTAAGTCATAATCTCTGGCCTGGAGGGGGGTCTTGTAGAACAGATGGGGCTTCTGGAAACTACTCTGTCGTGCGGGTGTCTGTGGGGTGTGGAGGCAGGTCTCGCTGATGAACACACTCCCAAGTTTTCTTCCTCCCAAGGAGGAAGGCTCTGAGGCCTCCTGAGTCGGGTGTGCCCAAACCAGCGAATTCTGGGCCCTTCCAGTGCAAGGCTGCTTTCTGACAAACACGCAGACCGAGGCAGAAAACTGGAGCTGGTCCCATTCTCTCCCTCTCCCCACCCCAGTAGCCGGGTTCTCTCTGTCCTCCCTGGCTCCCTTTCATCTTTCCAGTTAATCCTTTCTGGACCAGCATTGCTGAGCTAAGGCTCTGACCTGTCCAAATGCTAGCCTTTATTGAGCACTTACTCCGTGCTAGCTGCCTCGCCTACCACTCAGTTAATCTTTGATGGGCTGACCCTCTGCACTTTACTACCACCCCAGACCCGGCCCATTCTCTCTCTGGACCGCTGCCGTGGCTGCCTAATGTTTCTTTTTGTGATGGTTGATTAAATCTAGTCTGTCCCTGGCACTAGACTCCACGCCTCTGAAGGCGGGGGCCATGTCTATTTATTCACCACTGAGTCCCCAGCATCAAGCATCAAGATCACACGATCTACAGCAAATAATTGTTCAATTCAAGGGAATGAACAGCATATGAAGTGGAGCTCATTACCTACAATGCAGAAGATCAAAATGAGGCTCGGTGGGGTTAAATAATTTGTCTTTTTAGAGCAATTCAGTGTCAGAGTGAAGGTTAAAACTCAGGTTATTCTACATTGAACCAGAAGGGCACCCTGCAGGTAGAAGGCAATACTCAGGTTTTACTAAATTCAGGAGCCTGGTCTGAGGAACTGGACTGTATTTACCATAGTTATGGTTCTCACTAGCCTTTTACAAGGACCCTGACAACTGCCAGAGTTTGAGCTGCTGAGTCCCAAGACCTGAACGTACTTGGAAGTCACTGCCAGTCAGTACATGGAGTGCTTACCATGTACTGAGTCATGTGAAAAGGAGCTGATGTGGTTCCTACCCCTGGGAGAACAACAGGAGAAGGTACAGAGTCATTAGGTGTTGACTGAAGGCTTTTTGGGGCCGGGGAATGGTGCTCGATGCTGGGATCACAGCAGGGATACCTAGACATGGCTCCCTCCCTCTTGGAAAACAAAGTCTGGTAGGAAAGGTTTAAGGTGAACAGACAATCATCCTAATTATCAAATTGCAATTGGGAAAAGTACCAAGAAGAAGTACGGAGTCACATGACACCATGTGGCAGTATTCAGGTAGTAGAGTTCAAACTCTCCTGGGTGAAGTCACATGTAAGCCAAGGCTTGCAGTATCAACAAAGTTGGCCCGCGGTGGGGGAAGGGGAAGAGTACACGAAGAAGAGGAAGGGAAGCAGGTGCAAAGGCCCTGAAGTGGGAAGGTGAGTGTGATGGGAGAGCTGTTGGGGATGCATCAGGAGAGATGGGCAGTGGCAGCCCGTGCCAGGCCTTGGAGGCTGCTGGGAATCTCGCTCCTTGCTCTGAAGGTGGAGGGAAGCCCTGTGATGTTTACAAGGCCAAATGAGGAGGCCAGCCCAACGGGGGTCAGGAGGCACTTCCTCCCACAGAGGGCCTCTGCCAGCCAGAAAACTGTGAGCAGGCCAGGCCCTCCTCCTCTCCCTCTTCAAATGAGTTCCTCCTGTCCCCAGGGATCACTGTCCTGTCTCAGAGAGAGTCCGGCTAAGGATGATCCCAGCACTTGGCTTTTCCCCTTTCCCAGAGCCCCATCACTCCCAGCCTCCCCTGGGTGTCTGTGCCTCTTGCCACTTGCTTATAAGTTTCCTAATATAGCCTGTTTCCTCCCCAGCTGGTGGCCCAGAGTGGCTGCTGTGGCAGTCTGTTTTTCCTAGGCTTAAAGGGACCACGTCAGTCCGTCTCACACCAAATCTAAGCTAAAGGTAGGTGGGCTGATTTCATGTCCAGCCCAGAGTTTAGATGTCTTCTCTTCCCCCGATTTACCATCTTTTCTGCTCTACTCTTGTTTCCCTTCCTTTTTTTCTTTCTGCTGAGACAAGTGGAAGGCACACAGTTGGACATGGATGGGAGTTTTAAGCCCTGATACTCTGGCTGCTCCTGGCTGCTGAATAGAGCACCAGGGACCCCTGACCCCCCTAATGAGTTAAAGCAGAATTTCTGGTGCTGTGGCCTAGGAAATCTGTATTTCACTTTCAGAGCTTCTAGAGTGGCAGTCAGGATCGAGCACCACAAGCTCAGAGCATGCACTCCAGGTGTCAGAAAGACTTGGGTATGAATCCCGCTTTCTTAGCTCTCAGACCACCGACCTCCTCTTCTATAAACAGACATCATCACGGGGCCCACCTCACAGGACCACTGAAAGGTTTTCGTGAGCCCTTGACACTGCACTTGGTCCTTGAGGGGGCTCTTCGTGGTGAAAGGCTGGGGCAAGGCAGGAGCGGGGGCCTGAGCTGGAACAGCCTGTGCTGGGAGGGACCAGGCAGTGTGGAGTCACGTGGACATGCTGTCCTTCCCCTCCAGAGTCACAGGGCCCCAATTTCTAGAAGCCCCACAGTCTCAAATCTCAGCGAGCTTCATGTCCAACATGTCATTGACTAGGTGGGCCGTGGAGGCCTGAAAAGGGGAAGAGAGTTGTGCAAGGTCAGACAATGACACGGGATTTCTGGTCTGGTTCAGCCAATCAGTCAGCAAATGTCTGTGGAGCACCTCTCCATGCCAGGCACAGCTCTAGGTGCTGGGGACACATCGGAGAGCAAAACAGGAGAGGTCCCTGCCTTCACAGAGCTGCCATTCCAGCAGGAAGAGAAAAGCAATAAATAGAGAAGGTGATCAATGCTATAGAAAACAAGTAAAAATAAACTGGGGGTGTCTGGGTGTTTGGGGGGTGCAGGCAGATTGCAGTTTTGAAGAGGGTGGTCAGGACAGGGCTCACCGAGCAAAGGCTTGATGGCTATGTGGAGGAAAAGGGATCAGACAGAGAGAACGGCCTGCGCAAAGGCCCCAGTGGGGGCATACCTGGCCGCTGACCTTACGATTCCCTTACCTGGCGGGCTGTTTCCGTTCCGTAGCCAGCCTGGGCAGAGGGATTCGTTGAGAAGAAGGCCATTTGGAAGTTTCTGGTTGACAAGCATGTGTTTAAAACAAAGACTCTGAATCCCCCCTCTCCACACTGAATTTAGGGAACATTGCCAGGTACCCTTCTATACACTGGAGGCCTGAAGATGAAGACAGAGACCTGGCTGTCAGTGGTGCTGTTGGGGGAACAACAACCGAGAAGGTGGAAGAGGTGTGTGGGGAGTGGGGTGAGGGGAGACGGTAAGTTGGCAGCGGCTGTGGAACATCTGGGGGGCATCCACCTCCCAGGTGCCACGTGCAGCTATTGGAGGGGAGGGGAAGAGCCTGAGGATATATATTTGTGTGCGTGTTGGGGGGAGTCAGCAGGACATAGATGACAGTTACCAAAACCAAATAATTCAGTCGCCCAGGGAGGATGGGGAGACGGTTGTGGACGGGGCCCTGGGGAGCACAGCACAAGAGGATGGGGGTGGAGCCTGAAGATACTTTGTCAGCTTTGTGTCGACTTGTCCCTGCAGCTCACGGGATCTCACCCACAAGCACAATTTTGTAGAATCGCATTATTACACAGATGTTTTCCTTCTGAGTTTTTCAGAGATCTTAGCTCATTTAAACCTCAAACAACCCTGAAGAGGTAATTACTGTCTGACAGATGAGGAAACTGAGGCACAGGGAGGTTGTCACTTGCCAGAGGTGACACCGCTAACAATGGCACAGGCAGGATTTGGACCCAGGGGTCTGGCTTCTGGTGTCTGTGCTCCTAACTGCTGCTCTGTGCTCCCTCTTGTTCCCAGGAGTTCATGAGCTCACTCACGGACACACAAGGTCTCCTTGTACATGCCACCATCCTGCTTGCACGGGCTCTTCTTACATGGTCTCAGTTTCACTAATGCCCACGGCCTCACACACTCACTTATCCCAGGGTGTCTCCCCATATTGTGCTTTGTACTCAGGTGGCTGGAACATTCAGAACCTCTTACACACCCATCGTGTCAGCCCTTTGGGGCCTTAGGTACTCACCCCACTGTAGACACACTGCACTGCACACTTATGATCTCATATAGTCAAAAGACACTGACATGTATGCCCATAAAAGTCTTCTAACCCTGGCTGGTGTTTATTGAGCTCCTGCCTACAAACTGAAAGGTCACTGGTTCGGTCCCCGGTCAGGGCACAGGCCTGGGTTGCAGGCCAGGTACCCCACTAGGGGCATGTGAGAAGCAACTGATCATGTATCTCTCGCACACTGATGTTACTGTCCTTCTCTCCCTCCCTTCTCCTTTCTCTAAATTAAATAAATAAAATCTTTAACAATAGAGTCTATACACATGGCCCTGCACACATATACACACACATGCTCTCCAACACAGATCCATACTTTCCAACATTCACACACGACTGTGCAAACTCACTGTCTTACTCATTCATGAGCTTGGACATGCATATCATCTGCATACCTGGACAATCACGCACACCTGTTTAACCCAACAAACTGACAGCCTTGCCTGCGACACAACTTTGCACTCTGACCCCTAACAGTCTTGCATCCTCACTCAACTTTGCCTGTCCTTGTACCCGCAAGACAAAAAAGGCTCATGAGCTGTGTTGCAGCTCATTGTGATGTGCACACATGCTCTCAGTGTCCTCTGTGCACACACTGCCTTGCACATCTAGGATTCTTCATGTTCCCGCCACCTAGCACTCCCCACAAATGCAAATATTCACACTACTGTCCACTTGGTATCCTGCTTCCTAGTCTTGCACCTTCATTCTCTTCTGTGTAATTTAAAATCTGCACACATTGAAATTCACACTCACAGAGCTCTTACCTATTCATACCACTTCACATTTAAAATTGTCTGACAACCTCAACCTTGCACTATTTTGCACACTAAAGACCTCATGTGTTCTCACCAACAGAAATACACCATCATGCAAACCCCTTCTGACTTGTCCATTAGTGTCCTTGCACATTTGTTTAACCTCACACACTCCCAGGGCCTCACCTGCATACACAACTCTACATATTGATGCTCTCACACAACCTGTCTTGCACACTTGTGACCTTGCCATGTTTGCACCAACAGAAACACACCACTGCACAAACTCCTTGTAGTCTGTCCACCCATGTTCTTGTACACTCACATAACCTCGCACCCTCAGAGCCTTGCCTGTTTTCATATCCTGAAACTCCTGGCCCCTCCGAGGGCCTTGCCCACTCCTGGCTCACCCGCGTGGCTATGCACATGCAGGAGCCCCATCGTGCTGCTCCACTGACATGCTCTCTCCTCGCCCGCAGGGACTTACCAAGGCCAGTTCACCAACGGCATGCGCCACGGCTACGGTGTTCGCCAGAGTGTGCCCTACGGGATGGCCGTGGTGGTGCGCTCGCCGCTACGCACATCGCTCTCGTCCCTGCGCAGCGAGCACAGCAATGGCACAATGGCCCCAGACTCGCCCACCTCGCCGATTTCAGATGGCCCGCCACTGCCCTCGCCTGCCATCCCACGCGGTGGCTTCGCACTCAGCCTGCTGGCCAACGCCGATGTGGCCGCGCGGGCGTCCAAGGGCAGCGGCCTGTTCCAGCGGGGCGCGCTGCTCGGCAAGCTGCGGCGGGCCGAGTCCCGCACGTCCCTGGGCAGCCAGCGTAGCCGTGTCAGCTTCCTCAAGAGCGACCTAAGCTCGGGTGCCAGCGACGCAGCTTCCACCACCAGCCTGGGCGAGGGCGCCGATGAGGCAGCGCCCTTCGAGGCTGACATCGATGCCACCACCACAGAGACCTACATGGGCGAGTGGAAGAACGACAAGCGCTCGGGCTTCGGCGTCAGTGAGCGCTCCAGTGGCCTCCGGTACGAGGGCGAGTGGCTGGACAACCTTCGCCACGGCTACGGCTGCACCACACTGCCAGATGGCCGCCGCGAGGAGGGCAAGTACCGCCACAATGTTCTGGTCAAAGGCACCAAGCGCCGCGTGCTGCCGCTCAAGAGCAACAAAGTCCGACAGAAGGTGGAGCACAGTATGGAGGGCGCCCAGCGTGCTGCCGCCATCGCGCGCCAGAAGGCAGAGATAGCTGCCTCCAGGTAGGACCCTGGGGTGGCACAGATGGGATAGGCCCCACTGAGGAGAGGGGTGCTGGGATCCGGCCACCTAGGAGGCCCTTTCTCGAAACCTGTTTCGGCTTCTTTTACCGCCAGGGCTTCAATTGGAGGCGCTTTGGGATCTGGTGTCACCTGCTCTCCACCCAATCATCCATCCGTCCACTCAGCTACTACTCCCATCCACTCACTTACCAATCCCTCCATGCGCTTTCTCCTTCCCTCCACTGAAACTATCTGATATCCACCAGAACAACCAACTCTTCACCAAAGGATTCACCCTACCCACTGACCCACTCCACTCTGTATCCACTGAACCATCCAGTCAGGTATCCATCCACCCAACCACCCACTGGATCACCCAGCTACCCATCCAACCAGCTGGCCATCCATCTGTTCATCCACCCCTCCATTCATCCATCGTCTCTACTACACACTCGAAAAACTCCTCCATTCCCTCAGCCCCTCTGTCCATCTGACTCAACCTAACGTGCATCTGACCAATGACCTGTCTGCTCAATTATTTCTTCTCCCACCCCTACCCAACTTTCCATCCCTTGACCTACCCAGCCGGCCAGTCACCCACACATCCAGCCACCCAACCCCCCAGACACCCATTCAAACGTCCAGAAACCCTTCAACCACCTATCCATCCTCTTATCCACTCACATTTATTCAACCGCTTCCCACCCATCCCAATATCCACCCATGTATTCAACTACTTCCACTCATCCATCCATCCATCCATCCATCCATCCAAGCACCTCCATCACCCAGACACTTCTGCCCAGCAATCCATCCACACTTCTGTTTACTCAGCCACTCCCACCTACCAGCCCTGCATTCATTCATCTGCCCTTCCATCCATCAGCACCCAGCCTTTCATCCGTATTCATACCCTTTTATGTCTTCTCATTGTACTTTAGAAATAAAGTTTTAATGTTGTCTTCAAACATCTGTAGCACCTACTGTGTACATGGCACTATTTTAAGTGGTTTACAAATGGATTCATTCAGTCTCCTCAAGCACTTTATAAGATCGATACTATTTCTATGTCCACTTTACAGATGAGCCACACAAGGCTCTGAGAGGTAGGGCGACTTGTCCCAGACCACCCAGGTAGTAAGTGGCCCTTCATAATTCAGTTCCTATGTTCCTACTCAGCCTCTTGTTCTACCGTCTTTGACCTGGACGTCTTCTCTGTGCTGGTCACGCTGGTTTTTTATCGGTCGCCTTCAGTTCTCCTGCCAGAGGGCTCCAGTCCCTGCTGGTCCATCTTCCTGGACTGCTGTTCCTTCCTCTTGCCCCTTTAATTCCTACTCCTCCTTCAGACCTCAGGCCAAGCCCGAGCCACCTAGAGAGTTGACAGGCCCAGCCCCTGGCACAGGCTGACGGTCGCTCAGCCACATGGACATCTTAGACTATCTCACAGCAACTTTATCCTGTGATGTGACTTTTTTTACTCTGCTCCTTATAGAGGGTCCCTATGTGCCAGTCATTGTTCTGATGCACAAAGAGTTATGCACATAAACTCTTTCTGTCTTTAGAAGATCCTGACGAGATAGGTACCATTATTATTTCCTTTTGGCCGACGTGGAATGAGCTGCAGGGACAGTAGTGGGTGTGGCAGGACAGTCACCCTATTATATGTAGCAGTCCTGCTGGTGGCTCTAAATGACCTGGGCTGGAGGCTGTGGCACTGTGGTTTTCAGCAGTAAGCACACCCAGGTTGTGATCTCGGCTCCACCATCTTTTGGCTCAGAGACCTGGCAGGTCAGTTGCCTGTCTGAGCTTCAGTTTCCCCTCCATGGCACCACCACTTCTTAGTCGTATGTTCTTGGCCAAATCAGTTTTCTTCTTCAACCGCAATTGTGTCACCTATGAAAATGGGCTGGTCTGAGGGTTGAGAAACCTGGACAGGCGCAGGTGCAGGGGTGGTTCACAGTCCTCCTGAGGGATGAGCTCCCTGGGAAGTGGACTGGGAGACGGAGTGTGTGGGGAATTCCTGGGCACGCTAAGGGTTAACACTTGTGGGGAAGGGAAGGAGGCGGGTTGGGCAGAGGAAGTTGGGGCAGTCTCCGCAAAGGTGTTTGCCCATCCACATAGGGGTGCTGCAGTGGAAATGACCTTCAGGGTTGTCCCAAGTTGAGGTGAAGGGAGCTGGATCTTCACCTCTTTTAGGCTGGTTGCAGGCTGCCCTCCGGAAAGGGGTGTGACCAGGGGCTGGATGGTTCTCTTCAGCCAGGGGCAATCCCTGGGCAGGACAGACAGCCGGCAGCACTCTGAGCAGCTGGGGCGGGTGGGAGGAGGGTATAGAAATAAGCCCTGAATGGGAAGCTGGGTGGCACATGGCAGGATCCACTACAGTGCTGGACACCCAGTATAGGCTCCATGAGCTTTATTTGTCATTGTTGCCATTCAATGAATTCATTTGACAGATGTGGAAATGGAGACACAGAGAAGGAATGTAATACACCCAGGACCACCCGGCAAGCAGGTGGGGTAACGAGGGCTTCAACCCCCAGCTTTCTCATTCTAAAGCTCTAGCCAGCACATCTTGGTACCTGTAAACTTTGTAAACTTTAGATTGCTGTGACCGTGGGAGCAGTTAGCCCAGCTAAGAAGGAAAGAAGGTGTGGGCAGTGTTCTTAGGACTTCTTGGTTGGGGGCAGGGCCAGCCTTATGACCAGGTGATCGTATCATTTGTTTTCCAAATCTGGACACTTTTCTGAGTTCAAGGGGGGCACTTTTAAAAAATAAAACTTACATGTTGGAATAATTTTAGATTCACACCAAGGTTGCAAAGATAATTCAGAAAGTTCCCACATACCTTCTGTCCATGTTCCCCTAATGTTAACTTCTTACATGTCCAAGATTCATTTGTCAAAGCCGACTTGTACGTTACCATTAACTAAACTTCAGACTGTTTGAATTTTTACTAGTCTTTCCACTACTGTCCTTGTTCTGTTCCAGGATCCCATATTGCATGGACCAGTGTCCTCTGGTCCACGACAGTTTTGCGGTCTCCTATTTTCTATGACCATGACAGTTTCGAGCAGTACTGCTTGAAGGTATTTTGAGACTGTCCCTCAATTTGGACTGTTCGATGTTTTCCTCATAACTAGACCGAGGTGACAGGTTTGGGGAAGAGCACAGAAGTGCCCTTCTTGTCACATCATATCAGGAGCACACGATCTCGACATGACTTAGCCCAGAAGATGTTAACCTCCATCACTTGGTTAAGGTGGCGTCTGCCAGGGTTCTGGGCTGCAGGCTACCATTTCCCCTTTTCCATACTCTGTTCTTTGGGATACATTATGTTCAACCCATACTCGAGAAGGAGAAGGTTCCAGAATTGGTTCTATGGCAAGGAGTATCGACATACGTCACGTGGAATTCTTCTGTAGGGAAGATCTGTCTCTTCTTCCCAATGGAACATTTAAAATTATCATGCTAAGTGTGCACAGTTACGACAGGCATTGGCAAGGACTGTCCAGGGCCACCCTGGGACAGCAGGGCTCAGACTAGGTGAGAGCGTAGGCTCTTGATTTGAACAGCCATGAGCTGGAATTCTGGTGCTTCTACTGAAGAGCTGTGTGGCCCTGCCCAAGTTGCTTCACCACTCTGAGCCCTGGACTCTCTTTCCTCCTGGTGGTGTTTGATTTTAAAGGTGAGGAAATGGAAGCTTGGGGACAAGGAGGGACTTCCCCCAGCTCTCACCTGTTGGGGGCACAATCTTGCCCCTTCTGCCCCTTTGCTTTCCCTGGCCTCCTGCCCTTGAATGTGAAGGTGTTGAGCTCCTTCTGAGAAGGCAACCAGGCTCAAGCTGGGAACCAGTCTCTGGAGTGAGAAGGTGGTATCTGGCCACAGTGCCACCAGGATGGGAGTGCAGGGGACATTTGGATTCCTCGTGTGTCTGAGGAGCATGTCATGTGCTTCCTGGCTCCTCTTCTTTAAGCTCAGGCTGAATTTCCAATTAAGGAAATCTTTGGGTTAAGAGGAAAAATGAGGTTGTTTCCCTCCTGAGGGCTTTGGTGAGTAATCGGGTCACAGAGGAGCAGGACGCTCACCCTGTAGCCACCAGCCTCCTAGGCGCAGCAGGCCCAGGGTTTCTCTCCGCTGTGACCTCAGGCTCCTTCTCCGGGGCCTACCTGGAACTTGTCAGCTCAGAGTCCAGGATCGGGACAGCCTTCCCAGAGGCGAGGGAGAAAGCTGATGTGTCTCTTCCCCCTAACATGGGCTGTGGCTTGAAAAAGATTCTAGACCTCCCCTGTTCAGTATGGTAACCACTAGCCACGTGGCTGTTGAGCTCTTGAAATGTGACCGATCGTAATTGAGATGTGCTTTAAGTGTGAAACAGACACTGGATTCCAAAGACTTAGTAAGAAAAGAATATGAAGTAACCCACTAATAACTTTATATTGATTCCATGTTGAAATGATATTTTAGATATACTGGGTTAGATAAAATCTGGATTTTTTTCTTTTTTACCTTTTGAATGCAGCTACTAGAAAATTACATGTGACTCATATTATAGTTCTATTGGACACTTGTTGCTTTAGCCACATTCGGGCCCTTAGGCGACAGTCACTGACCAGATGGGGAAACTGGGGTCTGGAAAGTGACAAAGAGGTTCCCATATCCACTAAGTGGTCGACAGGGAACTAAGCCTCCTGTCTTCTGATTTGGTGGCTAAGAACCCTTTTTGTAATACCTTTTAAGGTCATGGACACTGGGCCCTGGAGGGAAGCTGGGATATTTGGGAAGGTGTCTAAACTTTCTGGTTGTCATGCCAATGTCCTGATGAATGGCTCCCATCTGGGGCAGCACAGTGAGTGGTCGGAGTGGGGTTTTGGCTCCGTCTCTCGCTCACCAAAGCTCGTCTTCTCATCAGGCTTCAGTTCTCTCGTCTTTGGAAAGACGGAGAATAATGACGTCTACCTTGGAGTGTTCTCATGAGAGTTAAATCGGAGACTGTGCACGGAACCCTCGGCACAGGGCTGGAAGCAGGAAGCGCTCAATAAATGTGAGCTGCTACTGTCATTGTCGGGTATCCTTGTTCTTGTGTCCCTGCAGCAGGGGCTGGGGCTGGCCTGCAGGAGGTCTCCTCTGCAGCGCCAGGGAGTGAGGTCTGGAACGTCTCAGGTTTTGTACCGAAGTGGCACCAGTGTGGCCCTGAAGACAGGGGTCCCTGAACTGGTCTGTCTTTTGCTTCTCCACCTCCACACCTGTGTCTCCTCCCCAGACCAGCCCTGGAAATTCCTAAGGTTAGTGCAGGGTTAGAGCTGGTTTTGGGAGTTACTGGCAGGTGAATTCTCAGGTAAACAGGAGCCCATGTAGTACAGCAACTAAGGGCTTAGACTGGAAAGTTGAACAGGGGTTTGAATCTGGGTTCGACTTCTTATAAGCTGTGTGACCTTAAGCCAGTTACCTTACCCCTCTGGACCTCCCTTTCCTCTTTATTCCTCAAATGGGAATTATGGTAATTCTTCCTCCAGAGTATGGAGAGTAGAAGAAACAGCCCATGTAAAGAGACTGCACTTTGAAGGTGCGCAAGGAGGTGGAAGCTGTTCTTATGAGTCATGAATCATTCCTAACCGATGAAAGCGTCTCCCTTGAGAACGGACTCGCCCTGAGGCAAGGCCCCGTCTTCTCTCACCTCCCTGCAACTCTGCTTTGCAAACTTGCATCTTCTGCACAGTCCCAAGTTTTGCTACATCTATGTACCAGCTCTACTTACCATTTTTTCTACTGCTATTTAAATCAACTTACTTACAAATGCGTACATTTATGGAAAAGGAAGACTTTTGTCCTGGCAGGTGTGGCTCAGTTGGTTGGGCGTCATCTCGCAAAGTGAAAGGTCGCTGGTTTGATTCCGGTAGGGGCACATGCCTGGGGTGCGGGTTTGATTCCCTGCCAGGGCACATGCTTAGGTTTCGGGTTCAGCCCCTGTTCCGGGAAATGTACAGGAGGTAGCCAATCATGTTTCTCTCTCACATCGATATTTCTCTCCCTCTCTTTCTCCCTCTCTTCCCCTCTAAAATAAAAAAATAAAAATTTAAAAAAAGGAAAAGAGAAGGGAGACTTTTGAGTCACTGGTCGAAGTGGGAGACCCTTATCTTGGGAAATTCAGAAAACAAAATGATGTTATTCAAGTCTGGGGTCAGACTAGTAATGCCAAAGGTGTTGAGCAGCAGTCTGCTTTCTCTTAGCCAAAGAGAGACATTGGCAAGAGATTGGCAGGTGTGACAGCACTTTTGGCACTGACCGAGGTTTGTCCTTGACTCACTAGAGGAGTGGATGTGGTGCTGCTTCGGGCTGTGACTCTGTACTTCCAGCGCTCAATTCCAGACCACCAGGGTAGGAGACCACCGGGGGAAGAGCGCCTGGCCCTGGACTAGGTCTGAGGGAGGGTCTTGGTAACTGCCCGTATTCGGGCTTGTTTGTTTAGTTGCATTTAGGAAACAGAGGCATAGTTCTTATTTTGAGGTTCCAGGCCAAATTCTAAGTTCTCTGCATATATTAACTTAGTTAATCATGCAAACTGCCCTGAGGAAGGTAGTATTATTCCCATATTAAAGATGTGGGAACTGAGGCACGGATCTCAAACAAAGTCATTTAGCCAAGTAATGGCGGAGCTGGGAGTTGAGACCCCAGAGCCAGGAGACCTGATTCTAGAATGCTTTTAACTATGATCTGACCTTTGGCCAATTTTCTCTTACAAACTTGGATTTGCACTTACTCCATGCCAAGGCCTGTGCTGGGGCCCTGGGCACCCAGGGGATCAGTGTGGCTGGCATCCTCGGGCGAAGACTCCCACCTGAGCAGCAGAGACTGACAAGGATGGGACACCATCAGTGGTGGGTTAGAGGGAAGCATGAACAGAGTAGCCGACTGCCCCAGGGGTGGTCTGGCAAAGCGCCCTGCAGGTGGTGGGTGATACTGGTTGAGAATTTGCCAGTTAGAGAAGGGAGGGAAAGGTCGTTCCAGGTAGAGGCATGGAAGTGGGAACGTGTGTGGTGTATTCTGGGAGCAGTGAGTCACTGGGTGTGCAGGAGTGGGTGGAGGAAGAGATTAGTGATGAGGCTGGGAAGGCAGCCTAGGGCCAGGTTAAGGAGCTTCAAATTTACTATGCTGCGGACGCTATTCAAAGAAGGCAACTGAATACACTTACCTAATTCTAACGGCTGCACATGGAGGGTTTTTGTTTGTTTTTTGTCTTAACATGGCCCAAATCACACAGGTAGTAAGTGCTCAAACTGGGATTCTGGCCCCAGAGTTTATGTTCTTAACCACTCCACTATTCTGCCACTCAGATTGAGTGAGTTTTTCTCTGTTTTCTCTCTCTCTTTTTACACTTCTTAGAACAACATACTTGTTGAACTTTAAGTAATAGAACCTTGCTCCTCTTTCCACCTGAGTCGAACCTCTGAAGTTACCTGGGTAACAGCTCACGTCCAGCTTTCTTTGTGTACTTGCTCTGCTTCGCTGCCCCCCACAGCTGGCACGACCCACATATGTTCTTCAGCTTGCCTTTTTGACTTCCTGTGTTTTGAGGTGGTTTCATCTTATGCCAATAGACGAGCCCTATTATTTAATCACTGTGTAGTGTCCCACAGTTGGGATGCACCCTGGTTTATCTGGCCAGGCCCACCAGGTGGAGACTGAAGCCATTTGGTGTTCGCATGGTCACAGACGAGGCTTCGGTGGACACTTGCTCATATTCCTGCTCACGGGGCTGGTTAAAGGGGTGGCTCGGCCAGGCGGCGCACCTCATCAGACCCCTCCGAGCATCTTGGAGTGCACTGGATATAGAATGCCAGTTAGCCTGGGTCTTTGCAAGGGGCTGACTCCTGACACTCACGTTCAAAATGTAAATTCGCCAGTCTCTCTCCCGACAAGGTCCACAGCACCCTTGAGTGAGTTAACACAAACAATACCCCACCCCCAGTATATGTTCAATAGCTTTAAAAAAAAACATTCTCACCCGAGCACAAGCTTATTGATTTTAGAGAAAGGGGAAGGGAGGAAGAGAGAGGGAGAAAAGCGCAAATGTGAGAGAGAAACATCAGTTGCCTCACTGAACCCACAACCTAGGCATGTGCCCTGACTGGTAATTAAACCCACAGCCCTTTGGTTTACAGGACAATGATACAATCAACTGAGCCACACCACCCACAGCTCAATGGGTATTTAAGAATAATCATTACAAGGGGTGCAAATTGTTTGTCTACTGGCCCCCCTCCACATCTGCCTGTCCCTCATTGCACAGATCTACATTTATGGATGAAATTTCTAGAAGTGGAATTGCTAAGTCAAAAGTGTGCATTTTAATCACTGTCAGAGCCCCAGTTAACCTTCAAAGGGTAGCACCTACTTGATGCTCCACCCCCCCCCCCAACAGTGCACAAGGGTCCTCCTCACCCTCATGCCGACACCGGGTATCACTGCTAGTCTTCCTCACCTCTGCCACGCTGTCTGAGGGCGAGCAGGTGTCCGTGAGCACTGTGCCCATCGGGCACTGCCTGTGCTCTGTCTCTAGCCCTCTTCCCGGGATTCCTGGACATGGGGTCCCACTGCTGGGGATTAAATTCTCTGGGGACAGCCTAGAAATGTTGGGCAGGCCCCCACACCAGCCTCCTGCCCTGCAGCACATCCCTCCTTTGAGAATTGCCAGATGGACAGAATCCCTTTGCTCCTGAGACTGGAGAGAGGGGTGGACGGAATGTCCTCAGTTGTCAGGGCCAGGCTCTCGTGACATACACGAGGCGGCTGCGACGCCACAGCCAGCCTCGGAGCCGAGTGGTCTGGGGAAAGGGAGAAGAGCCTGCCTGGGTCCTTGGTGGCCAGGCTGTGTTCAAATACGAGAACAATGTGTTTGGGGGAGCCGGGTCTTCCAAGCTGGGGGCATGGAGGACCAGAGGAAAGATGCCACGAGCTACTCTCAGTCCTCAGAAAACACTGTCAGAGCTGAAAGACACCATCAGGAGGATGCAGCCCAATGTACTCATTTCACAGATGGAGAAGCCTAGAAAATAATAGTGACTCGGGCTCAGAGCAGAGAGGAGCGTGGCCGGAGGGCTCTTATGAAACCTTGGTTGGCTTCTGGGTCATGTTTGATAAATCAACTAGGAAAGGCTGTTTTTATCTCCCCTGCCCCCAGCTCTAGGAAATGTGCTTATGGTCCAGCTCCAGAATCTTTCCTGCTTGATTTTTTAAGCCTAAATAGCAGAGTTAGAAAATAGGCCAACAGCCTGCAACTTTGGGAGAAAAATGCTCCTTTTTCGCAATGCAAGGGTTCCCCCATGTCTTAGTGAAAGGCCCAACCATATGAAGCCAGTGCTTGGCCTCAAGCAAGGTCAGGGACACAGGGGTCAATGCTGGAATGGCCCAGACAGAAATGTTAGACTAACTGCCATCATGAGAAAGGCAGTGGCTGCCGCAGGGCACGGGCTTGAGGGCTCAGACTCGGGGTCAGCCTGCCTGGACTCTAGTCCTGGTTACTTGCTCGTTGTGGGCGCAAGTGACTTCCCCTTAAACTTTCTGCACCTCCATTTCTTCATCTGTAGGTTGGGTCATACGGGAACCCACTTTGTGGGACATAGGAGAGGATCAAGTGCTTAGGACAGTGCCCGGGACAGCTTGGTGCCCTGTTCTCACTGCCAAGTGCCAGGCTCTGTCATCTCACTTAATTGTCCTGAGGGAGGTGCCATTCATTGTGTTAACCCATTTCACAGATGAGGAAACTTGCCCTAAGTCCCAAAATAACTGGCCCAACAAGGCTTCAAACTCTCTGATCTGGACATTCCCCCTTAACCACTGTTGGGAGTCAAAGTCTCTGAGCTCTAACATTCCACGTGTCCGTCCTGCCTTGGCCATACTTTTGTGTGGCAGAACTATTGCGAGCATAGGCTGGGGGACTGAGAAATTGAGTACGAATCCTGCCCCATTGTCTGCTGGTTCTTTGTCCTTGGTCTTTTCTGAGCCCCGCTGTCCCCATCTATAGAATGGGGACAGTCACAGCCTTGTCTCCCAGGCTAATGTAAGGACTAAATGAGATGACGTTGCATAGAGGACTTTGCTCAGTAAGGAGAGGACTTGGCCAGTTTTACCCTCATTCTTCCTCCCACGAGACTCGGGGTAAGAGAGGCCAGGAGGCCCCTCCTCCACGCTTCATCCTTCCCCAATGAGGCCGCTTTGCTCCCCTGGGTTTCCAAAGCCCAGTTAACTTCCACTTGACTTCCTATTAGGAGTGGAGCTAAAAATAAAGCCCAGCCTTCAATCCTTCAAGTAAACACCCAGCTCTCTAAAATTAGCTCCTTTGCCACAGGTCTCTGGAGCCAGGCTGGCTTCAGGGATGGAACTTGGTGCGGCTGGTTGTCACAGCCAGGCAGGTCCCGGGCCAAGTGTCCTCATCACCCCACCTGGCTGCCGAGCCTCTGGTCCTGAGGGGGAACCAAGTGCCCCTTATTTGTCTCCAGCCTCTTTTCTGTCTCTGCTACCACCAGCTCCGAGCTGGCCACCAGCCCTTCTCGCCACACCACTGCCAGGGTCCCTCCTCAGCTCCTCTCCCCTCCCCCTGCCCTGTACTCTGTTCAGCTGGAGCAAGCTTTTCACAGTAAGCCTGACCGTGCCACTCCGGTGAGCAAAACTTTCATGGGGTCTTCAGTTTGGATTCCCCTGAAAGCAGGGCCTGAAACAAGGATTGGGGTGCAGGTAAACTGATTTGGGAGGTAATGCCAGGAAGGAGGAGGTGAGAGGAAGTGACAGAGTGAGACAGAGAAGGAAGAGCCAATATAAATGCTTGTACTGCGTCATCACTGCAGGCCACAGGCTGGGACCTCGGTCCAGAACACGCCCTGGGTTGTACACCAAGCGTGGGGGGTGGTGGGCAAAGTGTTATCGGCTGGCTCCAGCCCCCCACCCACTGAACATTTCCCTGGGGGCACAAGGTGCGCTTGCACTCAGGGTGAGGGTGAAGGGGGTCCTGCAGCATCAGAGCAGGCTCTGGGCAGACAGTGGAAAACGCCCCCGGACACTGGCAGTGCCCAGGGAGCTGTCTTCCACAGCTGTGGGTGACATTAGGGGGAGACTGAGGGGACGTGATGTGAGCCTCAGGGTGTCTGTCTTGAGAAAAGTTTTGGAGTCCTTACTTTGGTCCACAAGAGCCTGTCTGGCTCCAGCTTATCTATCAGCCCACCTCGCATCACTCTCCCATCACTCACCTCAGCCACAGCTCCTTCAAAGGGCCCTTCTCTTTCTGCCTGTGGTCCTTTGCACGCACTATTCCATTTGCCTGAAATGCTCTTCCCTGACCTTGTTCATCAGGCCTTAACGCAGCTCAAATGTTCCTTCTTCAGGGAAGCTCTGAGCTCTCATCTAGTCTGGGTTCCCTGTGTCCCTGGCACACTGTCCCTACTCACTCTGTTTTCCTGTTTGGTTGTACACTACATGGGGACAGGGACCCTGTCTGCCATGTTCATTGCCATATGCCAGCACCCAGCACATACATGAGGCTCAAGAAGCATTGCTGACTGACTCGTATTAGGTCTCAACCATCTCACAAGGGGAGCCACCTTCCATCTGATTCATTTAAACCTTCAAACACATTCATCAAATATTTATTGAGCACCTGCTATATGCCAAGTAGTGTTCTGGGCACTTGGAGAAGAAAACCTGAAGATCCTGGTCTGAATGGAATTTACACTTTAGTTGGGGAAACAGCATGGCTGATATAATAAACTACCAAGCAAGCTGCTTCTTTAAATAAGTGGTCAGGGTAGGCCTCATTGAGAAAATGACCCAAAGAAGAGTTGAAAGAGTTAGCCAGGGAGATGTCTGGGGAAAGAGCAGCCCAACACAGGGCAGAGCAAGGCGAGAGCTCCAGGGTGGCCACATGCCTGGCATGCTGTAGGACAGCGAGGAGACCAGCATGACGGATGTGAACTGAGAGAGAGGGACAACAGTACAAGAGGCCAGAGAGACGGGTGGGCAGGACAGATTACTATGCCAGTACGGGAGCCTCTGGCTGCATGGGGCAACTTAAATTGAAATTGTTTGAAGTGAAATAAATTAAAAGCTCCATTCTTCAGCTGCAGCGGCCACATGTCAGATGCCTGACAGCCACCGTATTGGACAGCACAGACACAGACAGTTTCCTTCATTGCTCAAAGTCCCCGTCGACATGCCTCAGCGGGGCCTGCAGGTCATTCATTGTAGGGCAGCAACCTTGCCGACGCATAACTGGGCACATGTCCTGGGGTCCTTTCCTCACCTCCCAAAGTGGGTATGATTAAAGCATGCAAGGCCATTTGGTCCCGCCCCAGGCAAAGTCAGAATGCCTTTCCCAGCGTCCTTGCCAAACCGTCCTTCAGTCGCTGCTTCTCTATCTCTGGGCATGGGAAACTCACCACCTCCTGAGACAATCCAGGCTAACTTTGGACAGCTCTGACTTTCGGGTTTGCTAAAACCAGAAGAATGTTCTGCCTCTTTGTAGTTCTAAGTACTGGTTCCAGTTCTGCCCTCAGGGACTATGTCTTTTGGAACTGAGGTCAGCAGCGTGGAACGGAACCTGCCTGTAGTCTAAGCCACAGGGATTATCTTCTCATAGAAAGATCAGAGAGGCAGCTTCGTGATGCTCTCAGGGGCCCACCTCCACCTCTCTGCCTTTGCCTTCTCCTCTCTTCAGAGTGGCTTCCGTTCTTTTACCCCAAGGTGGCCCTGCACCCCTAGCTTCACCCCTGCATTCCAGGGCAGAGCTTGAAATGCAACAGGTCCTCTTCAGGGGGAGTGAAGCCCACCCAGGGGTTTATATCTCATTCTCCAGATGGGTGGCACAGGGAGTCTGGGAGGTAAATATTTTTAGCTTTGTAGCAGGACACACTGTTTTCCTAAACAAGGCCTCTGTGAGTGGGGAACAAGGGGAGACTAGATACTTGATCAGCTGGCCCAGACGGCCCCGTAGAGATTTAAAAGGTTGCGATTTCAACCCCAAGAGCCTTCTCTGATCTAAACTCCAGTCCCTTCCCTCAGCCTCTATGTTCATGTCTCCCCGCTTCGGTCCATTTTCCAGTTGGAGAAACAGAGGCACAGACACCATTTAGTGATCAAGAGCACAGGTTCTGAGGGTCAGACATCACTGGTTCCCTCGGCAGATTGCTTCCCTAAGCCTCCGACTCCGCCCCTGCTACCTGTGGACTGCGGTGGAAATTAGTATAGTACTAACTGCTGAGGGTGCCGCCAGGGAAAAATGGGATAACGCACATGAGGTACCAACCACTTTGCCTGGCACAAGGTAATCACTCAAGAGTGGCCACCATCATTTTTATTATTATAATGATCATTTTCTTACTTCATGGATTCCTACCGGGGTGGTCGAATGAAGAACCGGTTGAAAACTCTGCTGGGAGGGAGGGACTGCAGTGGGGATCCATCTCCCCAGCCACTTGGGCCAAGCCACATCTTATCACATTACTGCTGAGGTGCTGTTCCCATCAGCCCTGCTTGTGAAACCCTATCTGGGTAGGTGGTATTACCACAAGGTCACAGCAGCTTCCTGCCAAAACCATAACCCCACGGAGGGGTGCTGTGGCCTTGCCAGGAGCCTGGCCAAGGGTGTGGTCCCTGGGCTGTGACCCACCAGGTAAAGGATCAGAAATGCCACCGAGTGGGCCCTTTAGAGGGGAATTTGCCAGAGGCTAAGTGGGTAGGGTAGTCCCTGGGCTCCAGACCTGCAAAAGCCTTCCCTGACCCCCTCACTGGGGTGGGAAGAGACAAGCATCAAGGGACAGAAAAGCCGCCCAGGGGTGTGCATTCCTTCTTCCTTTATTTTTAAATAGGTCACTCGCTCACACGGTCCCAACCCCAGTTATAATGATGCAGAGTCTGTCTCCTTGTCCTGGTCTCCCCGTGTGGCCACCTCCTCGCCCCACAGGCAACTACCGTTTGCATTTCCTCCCCTTCCAGAGTTACTTTACGCTTATGTGAAGGTGGAACTAATGAAAGTGTTAAATACATGACCATGTCTGACTTAGCAAGTCATGCTCGGCTTGCTGCGGTTCCACCGAAAATGAGCAAATGCACAGTTAGATGCCAGTTTTCCTCTTTCTTAAACAGAAGGTAGCCTATTATAATAGTGTTCTGAATCTTGCGTTTTTCTCGTCACTCACTGCGTATAGATCAGAATCTTTCCAAATGAAGAACTTAGCCAGTTTTTAACACCTGTGTAGTATTCCACTGCATATAATTCCTACTTTATTTCATTGGGCCCCTGTTGTTGAACAGGGTTGTTGGGGTAGCTTCCAGAATTCGGCTCTGCTGGGAGAAAGCCGTATGCACATGCATCATTCCGTCCACGGGCTAGCGTATCTCTAGGGTAGATTCCCTGCAGTGCAGTCACTGATGGAAGGCTCTCCGCAGTGTAGGAGGGTGAGAAGGCCTCTGCCACTGGCTGCTGGATGACCCTGGGCAAGTCCCTGCTCTCCAAGGGCATCTGTTTCCTGGGGCACCAGGCTCTCTTTGCCTTGTCCTTGGGAAAAACAGCCGTCCAGATTGGCTTCCTTGCTTGGCCTTTCCCACACCCCAGCCATGTGCAGCTCTCATTGCAGTAGCTTCTCTGGGAGATGATTTCAGGCCCAACGGAGGCCAAGGCAGCCCAATGGGGTCAGTATGGAAGAGCAGGCAGAGGGGGACCAGCATGGCAAAGGCACAGAGGCGTGACAGTGTGGGCAAGGCAGAGTTCCCAAATGCCAGTCACTGACTGACTGATGTACATTCCTGAGCCATAACCATATCCACATACCATCTGGGTTGTTACTACCTTATTATTTAAAAATATTTAACTTTATTAAACCTACATTTATTTTCATAAACGAACTTCAGTTCATTACTATAAATAGAAATCAGTATTTACCTTAGCCCCCCCCCCAAAAAAAAAAACCCAACCCCAAAACCAGAAAACACACACACACAGACAATACAATGAAGCCAACACCTTAAGCTTCCTCCCTTGGTACTCACCATAAGCTCAGATCGAGGCTGCTTGCTGCTCTGCTCTCTGTTAAAAAAGGAAATACAAGAGATTTGTTAAAGACATATAAGCATCAAATGAGACTTTCTCATGGGTGAAATCAGGCTGGTTGAATTTACGTTTTAAAGGAACAATGATATCTGATGAGTGTCCTGGTACTACCTGTCATTTTTGGTTCATACGTCAGAGACACTGGTCTGAAAGGCAGTTCGCTCCTCCGTATCCTCCGCGAGCGGCAGAGCATGAGAAAGACTGTCCTTGGAAGCGGCTCTGCTCCAGGAACTAGGTTCTGTGGCGTTCCAGGTGAGGGAGGCCAAGCCTTGACAGCCCTTGCACCGAGTGGGCACTGGCTAAATGCTCGTCAGGGACTACTCATTCGTGGGTCTGAGGGGCCCACGAAAGAAGGAAGGGCATTCAGACTAGCAGGTGCCTTCAGGAAACACGTCCAAAGACAGACGTCCTCTCACTCTGTCCTCACGTGGCAAACGGCTGAGGCATGGGCTGGTGGAGCTCCGGAACGGGAGCCACCCAGAGTGCACTAGAGGGGCAGAGGACCACCGCTGCCCCTTTTCCCTCATTCTCCAAGCAAACACAGCTGTGGCGTGGCCCAAGCACACGCTTATTTCTCGCTAATGCAAAGTCCAAGATGGCTGCCCTCACCAGTAGGCAGCTCTCCATCACGCAACAACTAAGAGACCCGCCCTCCTTCCCTGGTGTGGCTCCGCCATCTTCACTGTGGGGCTTCCAAGGTCATCTTGCTTTTCTGCACCAAGCCAGAAAAAAATGGAAACACGTACGAAAAGACGTAAGAGGAAGGTTTTATTGGCCATGCCCGGAAGTAGAGCCGGCACGGTCTCTCACTTTTCATTGGTCAGAATGCAGTCACATGACCACGCCTTTCTGCAAAGGATGCTGGGTAACAATCTAGGCCTTGCCCTGGAAGAGGCGAGATCCGGGTTTGGCAAACTGCTAAGGGGTCCCAGCTGTGCCAAGTGAATGCGGCAGTTGTGGTTCCTTATCATCTGCTTCTGTCTTCTGTGTTCGATCCCTTGTGACATTGTCAGACTAAACTCTTCTGTTTCTAAAACATTCATTGTGTGAGTGCGTGTGTGATTTCGCACATTTTTGTGCGTTGGCTCCAGCATTTCCCTCTAGAACAGCTTTCGCTGTCGTCTTTCTTCTCTCACAGCTCCCACGGATGTGGAAATAAGACCATAATCTTAGAAATTAAAATAAGGCGTTTTCATTTTCCAAGAGCTAGCCTCGGGGAGAAGAGAGGACACCTGTCCACAACCTTGGGGAGGGGTGGTGTCTTCAGCTCCCCCAACTCCTTTATGAACAAATTGCAGGTGTTTTATTTTTACACTCAGATGCTGTCTGAGATCCACTCCAAGATTGCCTTGTGATAAATGGGGGAGAGGAGACCTTGTGGTCAGAGACAGCCAACCTCTAAAGCTTTTTGCCAGGAGAGCTGGTAACCTATTTTTCAAAAGTTGGGGGGTTGCAGAAATTGTCCAGGGAGGAGGTGAAACAAGACTCTTGAGTTTGCAGAGACAGTTAACTATTTTCTAGTTAATGTCTATTCTGGCAAGTAATATGCTGATTAAATAGCTCTTGGAGGGGGCTGGGTGTGTCGGGGCAGAGAACACTGCTTCTTGGAATTTGCCAATTTCCATGGTGTAAATCCTGACACTATCACCGATTTCAGGCTACTGAAGGCAGAGCTGAGAAAACGTGGTAATAATGGCTCTTTTTGAAGGCAAGGGCTTGAATGAGCAGATCCAGCACATTTTTAGCTCCTGGTTTGATTTCTTCACCTATACTCCGCCTCAGGTTGTAGCTCAGCAGTCTCATCTGCAGGGAAGCTCGCCAGCTCCTGTTTTCTCCTGGAATCCCTATTCCAGAAGCTGCACATTCTGAACTAGATTTTTTTCCTTATAGATCTTCTCTACTAGACTATAAGCTCCTATGGCCAAATTCTGATTTCAAGTTTCTTTACATCCCTGTTGCATTGCAATAGGTAGGTAGGCTCTTAGGAAGTGCTTATAGGAGGCAGACCGAAAGAAGGACAGAGGGAGGTGGGGTTGGAGATCCCGGCCAGGGAATCAGTTCCTGATCTGCGGCTTGTTGGTGGTATGACCTCAGGCAAATCCCTTTACCTGTCCAGGCCTCTTTCCTCATCTGTGAAAGAGTCTCCTTCATTTTCCTCTGCTTCTGCTGGGCCAGGCCTATTACTGCATAGTAAATGGCTACTGTTGATTTAGCCCGTTTTTATTAAGCACCTACTATGGCCCAGACCCTGTTCTAGGTGCTGGGGATTCATCAGTGAGCAAAATAGACAAAAACCCATTCCGTGGGGCCCTCACACTTCACATTTGTAGCATACCACGAACTGAGTAGAATTTCCTGGGTACCATCTCACTTGCTCTCCCAGCAGCTGTGGAGGGCAAAGGCATCATTAGCTCCATCCTGCTGCTGCAGAAAGTGAAAAGTTGAGCCACGTGAGTTGCCAGAGGTCAGCTGGTGCGCAAGGGGTGGAGATGGGACTTGGACCCTGGCATCTGGTCCCAGGAACTGGTTCTTAGCCATTGTGACATGCCCTTCCCTTGCCACAGGTCCCCTTCTTCCCACTTCTCTGCCTTTGCTTGGGCTGTTCCCCCTGCCCTTCCCTCCCCCACAGTGACCTCTACCCATTTGATTGTTCCAATCCACTGGTCCTTCAGGCCCGCCCATGACCTGACCCTTCCCTGATGGTGTCCTTTCGATGTCTCCAGCCCTGTCTCCAAATCCCTCCCCTTTATCTGAGCAACCATGGTTGGTCACCAAGAATGGAATCCTGTACTTCTTTATGTCATTCCCTCAAACAGTTCTGTCCCCTCCCAATAAGCCTGCCTTCCCAGGGCCCAGGCCTGGACCCACATGAAGAGCTCAATAAATCTCTCTTCTTTAATGCAGTAAAAGCTTTGATTTTTTCATTAGCCTCTAGCTCAAGTCTGGGTTCTAAATGTCCTCATTGTAAGTGTTATTTATTCTTCCTGGGAGATAGGAAGGTCAAATCTGTTAAAAGAAACAAAACCGCAACAGCCTTTGTGTGTGCCTGCTGTGTGGGGGTTTGCAAAAACAACAGACATAGTCGCCACTCTCCAGCCTCATTTGGCATCTTTGTGTGGTCAAGGCTGGGATGACCACTTACCCTTTTGCCTGGAACAGCCCTAGTTCCTGTTACTCGCAGTTTCCCTTTTGCCCTCGGGCACCCCGGTATAAACGGTCAGCTCTCTAGTCACCCTGAACAAAGCCTGAGGTCATAAACCCCTATTACTGCTCTGAGCACTTTGCAAATACCAGTTCTTTTAATCCTCCTAACCTTGTGAGGTTGGTGCTATATCCCTCCCACTTCACAGAGGGGGAGACGGAGGCACAGAGCAGTGGAGTAACTAGCTTAAGGTCACACAGCCACGAAGACGCAGGGCTAGCATTTGAAGCCAGGTCATCTGGTGCCAGAGTTCTCTCACTCAACCACAGGATCACTGAGAACTTCTCCAAGACGCCTTCCCTGACCCCAAGCTTGGGGTTAGATGTGTCTCCCCCTCCCCTGTCACCAGGAGCCATGGTCTTATCTCAGTCCTGACTGCTGTGCTGTGGTTTTGTGACAGGAAGACAGCAGTGGGGTCTGAATCTCTGCCTGTCCCTCACGCCTGGCATAGCTCCTGGGCCGAATAGAACCTCTGGAAATGCTTTTCTGCCCAAGGGCTGCAGGTTTGCCGGGGCCAGGGCTGGTCTGGCCCCTCCTTGTGGCTTCTGCCTCCACTCCTTGTGGCAGCCGGGATGCCAGCCCCCGGGAGCAGATGGAGCTGCCTGGAATTCCTTCTCCGGGCTTCTTATCAATTTCCAGAGCAGCCTGGTGGGCGAGAGAGGGGGTCAGGGATACTGGGGGCCGTTCTGGGAAAAGCTGGAATGTGGAGCCCCACCTGGGGAGGGGCCGGAGGCGGGGGACGGTGCTGGGCAGGGAGGGCTCAGCTGTCACATTCCTCTGGCTCACAGAACGCTCTCCTGGGTGCCTTGTCCTTATTTAGGCAGGAGATGTCTGCTGACTCGGGCCTGTGGGATGCCATCGCAGGCTGGCTCACCAGCGGGTGGGGCAGGGTGGGGCGGGGTAGGGTGCACGCCCCAAGCCAACTCAGTGGGCTCTCTGGGGCGGACAATCCCATCAGACCCAGACCCCCGGGTTGGGAAGTTCAGCCCCTAGGAAGTAAAATCACTCTAAGTAATAACAAAAACAGTAGCTACCGCTCATGGGGCCCCTACTATGTGCAGGGTACCTGGAAGGCTTAGTCTCTAAAGCTCCAGGAGACGAGTTTCTCCTGTTCGCTGCCATACCCCTAGATCTAGCCCCGGACCTGGCACACTGGAGGTGCTTAGTAAATACCGGTCATGATCAAATGAATCTACACTTCACACACCACAGTTCCTCACAAACATCCTAGCAGTAGCTAAGTGCTCTCATTAACCCATTTTACAGAGAAAGAAACTGAGGCTTGCAGAAGTTCCACGACCTGACAAAGGTCATGCAACTTGGAAGTGGGGGAGCTGGGGTTTGAAAGCAGGTCGTCTGAGTCTAGCACGAAACAATGCTTCCACCTTCTGTTTTGGGGTTCGCCACACTGGGGTTCCTGGCTTTCTCCCTTTACAGGCTGTGGGAGTTGGGTGGGTTACCCTTTACTTACCCTTTTCATTCTTTTCTTTTTCTTTTTATTGACTTGAGAGAGAGAGAGAGAGAAAGAGAGGGAGCGGGGGAGAGAGAGAAAGAGAAACATTGATTTGTTGTCTCACTTATTTATACATTCATCGGTTGATTCTTGTATGTGTCCTGACCAGGGATTGAACCTGAAACCTTGGCATATTGGGACAATGCTGTAACCAACTGAGCTAGCCAGCCAGGGCCCCTTTCGCTCTTTGTTTTCTTATTTGTAAAGTGGGAATTGATAGTGATATCTATCTTAGAGAACACTGTGGGGACTACATGAGCATGACAGGCGAATATCTTATCATTGTGCCTGGTACATACTATACCCCTGACAGACATCGCCTATTGATGATGGTGGTGGGCCCCAGGGGAATTCCGCATCTTCCTGGCTGCATTGGACCCGAGGAGCGGACTGGGCACAAGGTGAAGCCATTCTCCAGCAGGCTGTCCCCTTTTGAGGCACAGTGGCAGCCACGGACATTGGGAGAGGGCCACTCCCAGGCTGCCTCCCCGGTCTCTGGAGCAAGGGGCTAGAAGAGGTCTGGGGGCTTCACCCTCGGTTCATACCCAGTATACGCTCGTCTTCTTGTGTCACCTTCATTGCCCAGGGTTTCTATGAGCACCTACTACGCACCCATGCCTGGGCAGTTTCCATAGAGGAGGCAGAGGCAGGGCCTACTGCCCCCCTGGGAGGTGCCCGTGGCCACACTGTGGAGAGAAACACGGATTCTGGAGCTGCTGTTCCTTGCTGGCTATGTGCCCTTGGGCAAAGTTGTTGGGACTGAGAGCCTCAGTTTCCTCATCTGTACACTGAAGACTACAACAGTAGTCTTTCTCTTATAAAGTAGTTGTTTGGATTAAGTGATAAATATGAGCAAGCACTTAGAACAAGTCCCGACACATGGTAAGCGACCCTTTTAACATGCCTGTAACAGAGTAATAATCACAAGGATTAATTTCAGTTATTGGAAGTAGTCACACAGGCATCTCTGGGCCTCAGTTTCTTCATCTTGCTGCTGTGCTGTTAATAAGTGAGAGGAGGAGCTTTCTGAGGGTCCTTCCAGCTCTGTGAGTCTCACAGTCAAGTGCAGGCGATCCAACCAGCACAAAGTTTACCTAACAGATATTTCCCGAGCACCTGCTATGTGCGGCCTCTGTTCTTGTGGCAGGGGCGCAGCAGTGAGGCTTCTGCCCCCTGTGGGGCTCACAGGCTCAGGAGAGGGAGATAAAGCAACGTGGCAGCTACGTTCAGGGGACTGGAAGAGTGGGGAACTGGTGGGCTTGGCTGAGGAAAGGTCCTGAAGGATGAAGAGGAGTTCACCCAAGGATTGGTGAAGGCTGAGGGTGGGGACAAGAGCTCCCCGGAGAGGAAGCAGCAAGTGTAAAAGCCCCAGAGGTGAAACAGTAGGGCACTCGTGAAGATCTAGAATTTTCTGGGCACCTGGAAGGCTGAGTTTGGCTGGAGCGAGGTTGTGAAATTGGATGCATGCTTTCCAGTTACCCCCCAGGCACTGGGAAGGACACTGTGGGGACTTAAGCAGAGGATCAAGATCAAATTTATCGGGAGTGGCCTCTGGGAAAGGCTTCCTGGGCCAGATGGGATGTAAGAAGGAAAATTTGCATCCAGAGTTAGTATCCAGCTGGATAGTCCAGTAACATTGTGCCAGTTAGTAGAGGTCCGAAATGCTCCAGTTTATAATAGTTTGTAACCAGCAGCTCCCTGAGCCCCCTAAGTGCTCCTCCCCGCCCCCCATTACTGCCCCGTTCACCTGGCAGCCTGCCCAGGACCTTGACTACCCCAGGACCCAGCATTTAGTTAACCACATGGCCCAGCAGGGGGCGCCCACACTGTTCTCATTAGTTGGTTGCTCCCCCCACCCAACCATAGCAGTTGCTAGATATTTTTAATATCACCCCAATGCCTGCATTTCAGTCGGGCCTTTCAGCTCCAAGAAAACAAGGGGACATCAGATAGAGCAGGACCAGCTCAGGAAACCCAAGTCTTATCCAGTTCTTGCCCTCTTCCTTCGGGGTAGCGGGGGTTAGACTGGAATGCCTCCTAGGGCCCATCATGCACTGGCTGATGCAGCTTGGGGGTCAGACCACGACTTCGGTCGGGCCCCAGCCATTGCACTTCCTGGTATGTGGCTGCCTTTCTGCCACGCTGCCTCTGGGAGCCTGGTTTCCCTGTCTTTTTAGTGGTCGTAATAATATCTACCCCTCAGGGTTGTTGTAAGGAAGACATTAAACCTGATCTCTAAAAGTCCTAGCTAGGTGCTAGGTTTTTACACCTATAATTAATTATTTTGAAATAGGGACTAGAAGCATGTTCAGAAGTTCTAAAAGGGTGGACAGTTAGGTTCCAGGTTGGAATGGAGGGCCCAGTCCTATGTGGGGACAAAGAGCAAGACCTGAGGTTCACACCCTGTTTTACTGCTTTCAAAAGCACAGCCAGCCCTGGCTGGCGTAGCTCAGTGGATTGAGCGCGGGCCTGCGAACCAGAGTATCGCGGTTCGATTCCCAGTCAGGGCACATGCCTGGGTTGCAGGCCAGTTCCCGGCAGGGGACGCATGAGAGGCAACCACACATTGATGTTTCTCTCCCACTCTTTCTCCTTCCCTTCCCCTCTCTCGAAAAATAAATAAAGAAAATATTTAAAAAAAAAAAAAAAAAAGCACAGCCAGGCCTCAGCTGTATCTCATCCTCCAAGCAGTTCTCAGACCCGGATGGACCAGCCTTTCATGGGACAGTAACATGAGCCTGGGACCCTCCCTCTGAGATAGGCAGGGTGAACGCTGGGGATGTGGAGAACTCGGGGCCTCGCTATGCCCCAGGCTGGGTTATGGCCAGTCTCAGCTGCTGGGCCCTTCTGGAGAGCAGGCATGAACTGAAGCAGTTAGCAGATGCGTGGGTCAGCCAAGGCGCCGGGCCAGACAGACCTGGATTCACATTCCAGCTGGCTCGGGCACTTCCTAGCTCTGAGCCTCAGGCCAGTGGTTTTCTGAGCCTTCGTTTCTTCTCCCATAAAGTGGATTTTCTTGAGGATGACATGAGATCACACAGGCTGCTTTAGTTTCCTTTTGTTGTCATAACAAATCACCACAAACTTGGTGGCTTAAAACGACACAGATGTGTTGTCTTATAGTTCTGGAGGTCAGACATGTGAAATCAGTTTCATCAGGACGAAGTCAAGGTGTTGCCAGGACTGGTTCCTTCTGGAGGTGCCTACAGGAAAATAGGGGCCTTTTCAGCTTCTTCGTGTCCGCCCCCATTCCTTGGCTTGTGGCCCCTTCCTCCCTCTGCACAGCTCGTTGCCCCCATCTCTGCTTCCATCCCCACATCGCCTTTTCTCTGGGTATGTCTCCCTCCATCTTCTCTTACACAGACACCGTCGTTACATTTAGGGCTTGCCGTTGTAACCCAGCATAATCCCCACATCTCATGACCCTTAACTGAATCACATTTGCAAAGCCTCTTTTGCCATATAGGGTCACATTCACAGCTTCCAGAGGTTAGGACCTGGCTTTCTTTGGGGCCATTATGCAGCCGACCACATAGGTCAGGTGTCTGGCACACAGGGGGGACTCAGAAATCAGCTTCTCTGTTACTTTGCTCCCTCTTCCTCGACTGGGGCAGGGGTCACACACAGAGTCATGCATGAAAGAGACTTCCCCACCAGACTGGCGGTCTTCTTTAAGAAAGGGAGAAAGATCACCTTAAAATGATCTGGAGGAGGTCACCTCTACGGCCTGGGGATTTCAGCCTGGGCTCCCCGGGTGGGAGGTTCTATATGGGGCCTGAGGGGGTGGCATGGGGCCCCCCAGACTCGGAATCCGTGTTCCCCTCTTCAACTACAACAAATACCCTTTCTAAGTTTTTTAAATACCTGCCCAGCGCTTACTGTGTGCCAAGCCCTGTTTTAAATGCTTTACGTACAATTGAATTCTCTCTGTGCTTCCAACAGCCGTGTGAAGTAGGGGCTGCTCCTGCCCCCACGTTACAGGTGAAGACGTCAGAGCCCAGAAAACACCTGGGAGTCAGCCCCGGTCATACAGGGGTCATACAGGGGTCATACAGGGGTGCTCCGGGCCCCTTCGAAAATGCCAGAATTATAACAGCAGTTTCTCATTTTACATTTCCCAAGGTTTTGATGGTGAAGCTGTATTATTTAAAACTATCTATTTCATATTTTTACGTCTATACTATGTCATATACAAATAACAAGGTGCACATTACGAGCACATTGCCCACCAGACGGGCTTTGCCCGGCCCTGCAGCCTCTGTGTGCTCTGCTCTCACGACCCCCCCCCGCCTGCCGCCTTATCCCTCCCACCAGACTGTGTCCTTCCAGAGGAGGAGCAGGCCTGGCTCAGTGCTCGCTCTAATAATGACAACGGGCGAGTGGCTTCGCCTCTCCTTGTCTCAGGGTTCTCGCTGGTGATGCGGTCGTGGGACCTCCCTCCCGGGGCAGTAGGGACCCGCAGGCTATTTTCCACTTCCTCTTTTTGGAAGCAGTGGTCATAGATTCATATGTAAGCACTAAAACAAGACGACTCTGAGGAGAGAAGGTAGGAGGAAACCTAATGACCTTGGGTTTGGAAAAGCCTCCTTCGCTACGGCACCAAGAGCTCAGGCAGGAAAAGAAAAAGAAAAGATAAATTGCATTCCACTAAGCAAAAATGTTAATGCTTCAAAGGCCACTATCAAGAAAGTGAAAAGACAGCCCACAGAATGAGAAAAATATTTGCAAATTATGTAGCTGACAGGGGACTTGTATCTAGAATATATAAAAACTGTTACAACCTAATAATAAAAAGACAAATTAAAACCAATTAAAAATAGGCAAGGATCTGAATAGACATTTCTCCTAAGAAGACCTATAAAGAAATGGCCATTAAGCACCTAAAAAGATGCTTGACCTCATCCGCTCACAGGGAAATGCACACCAAAACCATCTCACAAGTCACTAGTGTGACCGAGATAAGAAACACGGGCAAAGGACCAGTGTCCGTGAGCGTGTGGAGAAGACGGATGCTCGCACATCACCCACCGGATTGCAAAACGGGACAGCCACTGTGGAGCCAGTTCGGCGGTTCTTCAGAAGTTCGTACATACAGTTGTCATGTGTCCCCACAATCCCTCTCCTAGGTACATACCCAAGAGACGTGAGGACAGGCATCTACGCAAAACCTTGTCCACAAACGTCGACCGAAGCATCAGTCACTGTAACCGAAAGGGGGAAACAAACCACACGTTCCTCGGATGAACAGGGAGCTACGTGCAGTTTATCCCACAACAGGGGCCGTGAGGGGCCACTAGACGGGAACGGAGTACTGATGTGGTACCCACACAGTGTGACAGACCTTGAGGCAGTGTTTAGATTTCACGAGCATGCGTATTTACATCCTAATGCGTTGGCAGACCATAGAATTTTGGAAGGGATTTGCTGGTAAGCATTGTTATAATCAAAGCTAGAGTATTCATGAGAGCCAGTATTTGTTAAGTGCTCAGTTTATATTGAGCACTTTTGTGTTATTTCAGACTCCCAGTGATTTTGTGAAACACTCATTATCACCCCGACTTCCCAGTTCAGGAAACTGAGGCTAGAGAGCCAAGGTCAGACAGTGCTACCATTTGGACTGGAGCTTGTACCCTTAACCCTTCTGGTGAGAGCCTCCCAGGCAGGGACTTAGCACAACGTGTTTGCCAAATGGAGCCCCGGGGTGGGGGTGGGTCCAGGAGGAAGGTCCTGCCGGCCAGGGCTCCCTACCTGGGCCCTTGCCTACGTCCTCGTGGAGGTCGGGTACTTCCTCCCCGGGGACTCTCTGGGCGGGTGGCTAGACAGCCCGGCTGCCTCCCTCCTCGGCTTACTGGGACCTGATTGTTCTGGGGGCAGTGGCCATGCAGAGCCAGGGCCAGGGGTTATTTTGGGAGAGGGCAGGGCGGTGGCATGTGAAGCATCCCCAGGTCAGGAAGACGCTTGGCAGCACCGTCCCCGCCGGGCACCTCCGCAGCCTGCAGATTATCTGCCCCGTCCTCCAAAGCGACCGTGGACACCTTGTTCCGGAGGGGTTTTTTTCTACTTTTAAAGTGAGCAAATCAGTGGCAGTGAGTACATTCAGGGTTTTCTTTCAGTCTTCTCCCCCAAAACTGTACTACTTATTTATTTCATCAACACACGCCTCTATAGCACTTCCTAGGTTCCGACCACTGTTCTAAGGGCCCTGTGGCCATTCATTCATTCATTTCTTACAGCTTTCCCCCAGGTGGTGCTGTTAGCATCGCTGGTTTACAGGGGAGGAGCCTGGGGCTCTGGGGAGCCCCAGACTTGCCGGAGGATATAAGGAGCAGAGCCCGGATGTGCACCCAGGCAGCCTGGCCCGAGCTGCCCCTCTTGGCCCCAGAGGCTTGGCTCCACGCCCCTGTTCACCCCTTGGTTTTTCAGAGGTGTCTTGTGGTTGACTTGGCAGGGATAAATTAGGGTCCCAGCACATGGAAGACATGGCCAGTTAGTGGCAAGAGGGCTTGGTGTGATGGGTAAGAGCTTGGGCAGATTCACTGTTTAGCTGTGTGACCCGGAGGAAGCGACTCCACCTCTCTGGGGTCAAGTGAAGAAAGGCGCCCCGGCGCAGAGCTGGGCACAGAGTGCTCTGCAAATAATAGATCATCGTTACTGTTAATAGTGGTAGAAGAGGCAGTTGTTGAGTGAACACATTAGAACAGAAGTCGACAAATGTTTTCTTTAAGGGCTGGAGTGTAAATATTTTGGGTCTGGCAGGTCCTACAGTCTCCATGGCAACTACTTAATTCTAGACAATATAAACAAATGGGTGTGGCCGTGTTCCAGTGAAACTTTATTTATATGGATACTGACATTTGACTTCCATGTAATTTTCACACGTCAGAAAATATTACCCTTTTGGGTCTTTTTTCCAACTTTAAAACTATAAAAACCACTGTCGGCGCACAGGCGGTACGAAGCAGGCGGTGGGCTGGCTCAGACACCACCATGATTTGCTGACCGTCTCTGCAAAGAAGCGGGAGTCCCGCGGGGATTTTTGGGTGCGGGGTGTGTTCTCGTGTCCACAGAGCCCAGAATAGTGCCCACTGTGTGACAGCCACTTCATGAAGTCGTATTAAACGAATGAATCCATAGGTAGAAGGGTCTTGAGCTGGGGGGAAAGAGCATTCCAGGAGGGGGGACAGCCTGAGCAAAGGTGTGGTTTCAGGGGAAAGTCTTCGGCCCCAAAAAGCCATCCGTGCCTGGGGGAGACCCCTGGGCAGCTATGGGTGAGGGGGTGGGTGCCCTCGGAAGTGGCTCCCCTGGGGTTCAGACCCTGCCCCTATCCCTGAACCACCAGCCTTATTTTTAACCTGGCTGATGAAAGGTGAGAAAGATAATCCGAATGAAATCAAGAAGAGTGCCTGATCCCTGCCCCACCCCCTGCCCCAGTTTCTGCTTGTCCCTTCCCTCCAGCAGGGCCAGAGCCGCCTGGGGACCCTCGCCCAGGGGCACCGGCCCAGACACCGAGAGCACTCACAGCAGAAGAAACCGTCCAGCTTTGCCTAGCAGGACCCGGACTCAGGGAGGGATCCTGGCAATGCTCCGGCTCCCGGGCTTGAGCAACCTGGGACCGCTCAAGACAGAGCTGGATTTTCTGTCTGTCTAGCACGCGCTCCTCAAACGTTAGTAGCGGAAGCTTCTGGGTGGCTTATAAAACACAGATTCCTGGGCTTCTCCCCTAGAAATTCTCATTCAGTGGGCCTGGGGGGGAGCCCAGGAATCTGTATTCCCGACAAGCTCCCAGGTGATGAGAGGGCTGAGCTAGAAGCAAGACCCTCTGGGTAACGGCAGTGCTGCCTGCCCTTCACCCTGGGCGCTGCCAGATGCACCCCATTAAGACTGCCTCAGGCCCAGGGTCTGGAGAGCCCTGAAGGCCGTGCTGAGTAATTTAGACCCCAGGTGACCATCACAGGGAGCCTTGCAAATATTTTAAGTAACAGGTGAAGCCGTTGGCTGTAAGGCTGCAAAGCTCGCCACCCCTCCAGGTGCTGCTGCCTGCAATCAGTCGTAGGGAGTGGTCTGGGGGCAGGGATGGGGGTGGTGGGGGCATGGCAGGGGGGGTGACAGAAGTTGCGGAGAGATGGGCAAATTCAAGAGCCACAGAGGGAGCAGAACAGACAGGAGGGGGTGATCGACAGCTGTGGATGTTGAGAGGAGATGAGGGTGAAGGGGACAGAGGGCAGGCGACCCCTGGGATTCCTGGCTTGAAGGCTGGGGTGTAGGGGAGCCGTACCAGAAATCTGGGGCATGGAAGAGGGGGGCTGATAGAGAATTCAGACTGATGGGCACGACAGGAGTGCGCTCTGGAGCTGCCCCGCTCTCAGCCCCCGATCCGGCTCCGTGGAGGGCCCGCAGATGAATTACAGAACCTTCCAGGGCTCCGTGTGAAGGCTGGGACTCTGGAGCACCAGGAAACCAGCCTCGCCCGCTCGCGTGACCAAAAAAGGACATTTTCTCAGCCGGGAGGTGCGCCCAGCCCCGTCCCTGCTCCCCCCACCTGGGGTTCAGGTTTCCAGAGAAGCGTCTCTGAAAAGCTGAGAACTTTGAATCACACGCACCCACGGACAGGCCAGCACGAGCCTGGGGACATGCACGTTCCGCACTGAGTCGGGGGTCACCAATGTCTTTTCTTCTTTTACCTTCTCTCCTTCACCACCACCACCACCATCGTCATCACCACTCAGTCCCACCCCGGGCTACGCATTTTCATGTGCTGCCTCAGTTTTCACAGCAACTCCGAGAGGGGAGAATCAGTAGCCTACAGATGAAGACGCTGAGGCACAGACAGGCAAAGCCACAGACCGGAGGCGCCAGAGCCCTGGGGGGCGTGGAACAAGGGTGGGGAGAGTGGAGCGACCCCTGCAGGTCCAGGGGTGGAGCCTTTATTTACATTTGTTCCTGGTGTATTCATTGAGGAGTTTTTTTGCATGAATTTTAACTTTTAAAACGATTGCCTTAAAATACAATTTATCCAGGTTACCAACGTTTTTTTGGCTTCCCCCTCAATTTAGAGCCTGACCTGAATGACTCGACCTGGCCCCAGCCTTGGTGAAGCCAAGACTGGAACCCTGGGCTGCTGATAGCGAAGCCACGCTCTTCACTGTCCCCTGCACTGCCCCGCCTGCCCGTCCACACGTGCATGTGTGTGTTCACGTAGTACACTTTCATTTGATAAAATATTCCTGTAGCAGCCCTGGCTGGTGTAGCCCAGTGGACTGAGCACGGGCCTGCAAAACAAAGGGTCACCGGTTCAATTCCTAGTCAGGGCACATGCCTGGGTTGCGGGCCAGGTCCCCCAGGGGGACATGCAAGAGGCAACAACACATTAATGTTTCTTTCCCACTTAAAAAAAAAAAAGTATTCCTGGAGCAGTACTGCAGAGTGGAGAGGCCAGGGGCGTGGGAGTCAGACGGCTCTGGACTTGACCTGCACCACTCACTATGAGTGGAAACCTGGCCTGTGGCAGAGGCTAAAGGACACAGACTCTAGATCCCAGAATGCCTTGCTGCAAAATCTCACTCTGTCACTGGCTGGCTGTGTAAGTTTGGGCGACATCCTTAAAACACTCCCGCGCCCCGGATCTCTCCTCTGTCAGGAGGGATGATGGTAGTAACATCTGCCACGTGGAGTTACTGGGGGAATTAAATGAGTTAAGTTCTGTGAAGCCCTTGGCAGGTGGTAAGTGCTTTGTCAGTGTTAACTATTACGGGCAAGATGTCTGAGACCCAGAGTCCCCACCTGTGAGGTAGGGACATGAAAACAATCCCCAGGCAGTTTTTAGGGCCCAAAGGGAAAACGCAAGGGCCTGGCACGTGGGAGGAGCTTAATGAAACTTCCCCCCCTCGCTGGGGGCCCAGCTCTGTGCTGGAGACCGAGGTACGGAGATGCAGGCGAATCAGCTTCCTGAGGGATCAGCTCACCTGCACAAGTGGACGCTGAGCAGACCTTCCACCTCCCCCGAGGCACCGAGTCGTTACCTCCTCTCAGGGCCTTGTGCATGCTCTTCCCTCTGCCTGTCCCCACCCCACCTCTATGGCCTCCTTTACGTGTGTCTTCAGGTCTGGACTTAAATGTCACATCCTCCAGGAAGCCTTCCCTGACCACCCCACCCCCACCGCTGAGCTCTGTCCTGTCTTTCTTTTCTACATTTTCAGTGCACTCCCTGTGCTTCCTTCCCGGCATGTCTTACAACTGCAGTAAAGCGCTTTGCATTCAGTTACGTTGTATTACATGATTTTCGCTGTTTGTTTGACAGTGCGGGGAGGACCGGGCTTGTCTCGTCCATGGCTCCTGTCCATCCTGGGCCCCTGGCCCAGTGTGGCACCTGCTCACACACACAGGCTCTGAAGATGCCCGGGTTCGCAGTCCCAGCTCCTGCACTTAGTGACGTTATGTCTGAGGGCAAGTCACTTAACCTCTCTGTGCCTCAGTTTCCCTTTCTGTACAAAGGGAGTATAATAACAGCACTGGCTTTCTAAGGCATCGTGGTGATTACGTGAGATAATCTTCGAAAATCCTGTAGACCAGTGCCCGGCCCATTCATAAATGGGGCTGTTATTATTTTAATAGGTGCTTCTCTTAGGCTAGACTAACAGCTAAAACAAACATCCCTGGAATCTCAGGTGCTTAATGCTATAGATGTTTAAGACTTGCTTAAATGTTCCACATTAGAAAAAGAATAAATTGTAATTAAAATGTTCAGGTGCTTAAAAAAATGTCCCACATTTGGTGTTTAACTTCAGTGCTTAAATGTTCCAGTGCGGGACTGTGGGAGGGACTTCGCTCTGTGCCACGGCCTTTTATGGACCCAGGTTCCTTCCACTGCATTTCTTAACTGGGGGTCTTCAGGGGTCTCTCTGGGTGGCATCCAGGGCAGTCCATGAACTTGGATGCTGTCTTAGGGGAGGTTCCCTAGAAGCCGAGTCTGAGACAGAGATTTTCGTGCACACAGTTAATGAGGGAACACTGTCTGCGGAGAGGAGAGTGAAAAAAGCAGGATTTGACGGAGAAGTAGCCACGCATGGATGGGGCCCTACCTGGCGTCCTGCCTGCCACAGGGACCCTGGTGCCTGGGTTGCACCACAGAGTTAGCTCCTCTTGGGGTGATAGGGAACTGGGGGTGTCATCAGTCATTGGTTGTGGGCTGTCTGGTGGCAGGGCAGAGGTGGGGGGAGTGTTTTGACCTTGGAACAAGATAGCTTCTATTGGTAACGATTCTCCGGGACAACACTGAGCCATCAGGAGCCAACACAACACCTCGGGGTGGGTGCATCTGCCCAATAAAGGGATCAGGGCAGAGTGCCGGAAGTGTGTATAAGAGATGGGAAAACGGCATCTTTATTTTTACTAGCCTCTAACTGAAATTTAGCATTTTCTTCAATTATGGGAATAGGCAATAAACTACAATAGTATTAGCAGTACCTGTGACTTTGTCACCAGTATAAATCTCGTATATTTTCACGTCATGTTACTGTTACTGTTTCAGGTATCCTGGAAATATCTTTGATGATAACCTGTACTTTAAAATTATCGTAGATAATAGACCCGCTAGATATTTTGTTTAATGTTGCATTACAAATTTGTTCTTTTAAGTATTTTGGTTGATTATGTCAATATAATTGCATCTGTTTGAAATCTTATGTCATTTATGCATTTTAAAACCTTTTGAGAAGGGGTCCACAGGCATTGCTGGATGCTAAAGGGGTCTGTGACCCAGAAAAGATCAAGTACCCTGTTCAGGAGCACCCTGTTCTCCTCCTCTGCCTTTTACCAACAGCAGGAGAGGTTCCCATGGGCCAGGCCTGGAAAGAGCATCCCTCACCTCTTCCCACAGTGCATTGGCTAAGACTCAGCCTGACCACCCCTAGCTGCAAAGGAGGCTGGAAAATGTGTATCTGTGTGCCCGGAACAAAGAGGAAATGGTCTGGGGAATGCACAGCAGTGTGGCCCACAGGGCTCAGTGAATATTCACGGACAGCCTGAGTGACTGAACGCTCTGTCCAGGGTGTTTCTATGAGTTGGGCAGGAGGGGCCGAGGGCTGGTTCTCTGGAGGGATCCTGAGTTTCCACCATGTTGTCTCCTAGGACAAGCCATGCCAAGGCCAAAGCTGAGGCTGCGGAACAGGCCGCTCTGGCCGCCAACCAAGAATCCAACATTGCCCGCAGTTTGGCCCGGGAGCTGGCGCCGGACTTCTACCAGCCAGGTAGGGCCAGCCAAGGAGGGGACAGACGGGACAGGGTGGGGGGTGTCCCTGGGAGTGGACATTTTTCTTTTTTCTTTGCTGGAAAGCTGACATGCCCAAGTGAGTTCATGATTGCCTGTGAGTTCTAGAAACTGGGGCAGGTGCGAGCATGGGATGGTGTGACACGGGGGACTCACACTGAGGTTGTGGGGTGGGTGTCAGGGGCCCCCAGTTGTGGGCTGGCCCCACTCTAGGCTGCCTCTTCTTCCTGAGAAATAAGGCTGCAGAGTAAGGAGGACCTCCTGCCTCTCACACAGACCTTGCACTTGGATGGAGTGGTGGGAGCTCCTCAGGGTGGGATATTGTTTGTGCTTGAAATGTTTTAAGGCAAGTGGCACGATTGGATTTGTTTTCTGAACATCAGAGCTTGGAACACAGGTCTGTGCCTGGGGAGGCTATGTCGCTTCTGGTTCCGGTGCTCCCCCTGCTGGCCCCAGGGAGAATGACACTGGCTGGCTGCCCCTGCCTTGAGGAGGGGGCGGGGGTCATAGCAACAGCCGTCACTTGTGTGACCGGCCCTGCATTTTTTCACCCAATTAATCATTTTATTAGGTGTGATTAAACTAACTTTTCAGATAAGGGAGGAAAGAGACCAGTGTCACCGTTCAGAACATAAAGTCAGGAGCCAGACTCCCCGGGTCTGGCTAGTCCTCACTCTGCCCTTGTCTGCTGGGTGACTTTGGGCGAGTGATTTCATCTCTCTGAGCCTCTGTTTCTTCATCTGTAACATGGAGCTTGACAGCATCGACCTCGCAGGGTTATTAAAACTATTAAGTGAGCTCATATTTGGAAACTGCGCCAAACAGTGCCGGGCAAAGAGACGAGGCTCACGAGGTTAAGTGGCTTGCCCAGGGCCGCCCAGCGGTGGGCCCGCGACTCGAACTCGTTCTCCTGGTGTTCCCGTCCCGGCAGGTCCGGAGTATCAGAAGCGCCGACTGCTCCAGGAGATCCTAGAGAACTCGGAGAGTCTGCTGGAGGCCCCCGACCGGGTTCCCGGCGCCGCTGGCCTCCCGGAGCGGCCCCGCGAGAGCCCGCAGCTGCACGAGCGCGAGACCCCGCGGCCCCACGGTGGCCCCCCGTCGCCGGCCGGGACACCCCCGCAGCCCAAGCGGCCCCGCCCGGGGGCGACCAGGGACGGCCTGCTGAGCCCAGGCTCCTGGAACGGCGAGTCCGGCACCGAGGGCAGCCGGCCGGTCACGCCGTCCGGGGGCCGCCGCAGCCCAGCGCGTCCCGCCACGGAGCACATGGCCATCGAGGCGCTGCAGGCGCCGCCCGCGCCCTCGCGGGAGCCGGAGGTGGCGCTGTACCAGGGGTACCACAGCTACGCGGTGCGCACGGTCCCCTCCACGCCGCCGCCCGTAGAGGAAGAGCCCTCCTCGCCCGAGGTCTACGAGTCTGACTCCGCGCCCTCGACCCCGGCCACCGCCCCAGTGCAGATCCCTGCGCTTCAGGCCCCAGAGCCAGAGCCGGCGCCCGAGCCCCCCGCCAAGCTGGAACCCAAGCCCATCGTCCCCAAAGCCGAGCCCAAGGCCAAGGCCCGCAAGACTGAGGCCCGAGGGCTGACCAAGGCTGGGGCCAAAAAGAAGTCTCGGAAGGAGGCAGCGCTGGTGGCCGAGGCCGCGGTGGAGGTGGAGGAGGTGAGGCAGGTGGCAGAAGGAGGTGTCCAAGGTCCAGTCTCTACAGGTGGCTGAGCTTCAGTCAGGACTGGGGGTGGGTGATTCGGTGGGGAGGGTGACGGGACAGGACGGAGCAGGGGGAGACCCTAGCAGGGTTGTGGGCTCAGTCTAGTGCAGCCTGATCCCCTGTAGACTTGGGAGTGTAAATTGCACTACAGGGGAGTGTAAATTGCACTACTTGGGAGTGTAAATCCTACCTCCCACAGTGGGGCAGGGGGCTGGCCTTTTACCTGTTCCCTGGTCAGCAGGGGGCAGTTCTTTGGAAAAGGGAGCAGCTGGGAGCCCCGAGCAGCTGGGGGTGGAGTGGGTGCACCTGCAGGGTCAGGGCATTCCCAGTGGGCACCAGCAGCACTGCTACAGGTGTAGCAGGGAGGGCTTCCTGGGGGTGGTGGAAGGGCCCACCAGGGCTTGGGTCCCAGCTTGTCAGAGGAGCTGGGGAGCCAGGGATTGCAGCAACAGTGAGCGAAGCGTGGCTCCCAGAGACTGATGAGAGTGGCCCTGGAGGAATCAGTGGGGAAGGCCACATTCCTGGGCTCCAGGCCCACTGTGAGCTTTGGGGCGCGCTCTTGCCCTGCTCTGGGCCCTGAGCGGTTTGGTTAATTATTTTCAAGAGTTCTTCCAGCTCCGATGGCCTGCTGTCCAGGTGCTGGTCCCTGCAGGGAACAAAACAGGAAGGTGCTCTCAGGAGGGTCCTTCTGGAAGTCCCTGCCCCTTGCCCACCCTGCTGGGACAGGGGTGGGGGGGGGCTGATTCAGAGGCCATGGGCACTCAGCAGCCACTGTCTGTGCTCCCAGGTCCCCAACACCGTCCTCATCTGTATGGTGATCCTGCTTAACATCGGCCTGGCCATCCTCTTCGTTCACCTCCTCACCTGACCCTCATCTGCCAGGTATGCTGGGAGGAGCCGGCGGAAGCCCAAGGAAGGTTCTGGGCACCTGGGTGTCGGAATGCTGGATAAAAGGGCCTGCTGCCCACTGGACCTTTGTCCTGCCGTTCACTGAGGCCCATCCCCACTGGAGACAGGGACCTGGGATGTGGTTTTGACAGATCACATGAGGGAGGACCAGTGTGCGCTCACACACACACGCACACGGCTCTCCTTAGCAGAGCACCTGCTTTCCGCCCGGTGTGCACTGGGGGCTTCGCTCATGTATTTATTCGTGTGACTGACATTTACTGGGCAACTGCTTGGCTGGGGTGTAGGGATGTAGTGGGGACTCGCTCCTGTCCTGAGAAACGAGGTTGTGGGTGTGGGGAACACAGTGGGAGCAAACCCTCAATTTACAGCACATTCAGCAAAAGTCCTGTGGCTCAATGTCAAGGAAAACCGTTCTTGCCCCTTCCCCCAAGACCCTCACAGGTCAGGGCTGCATTCACCTGGGGCGGCCGAACCTTCCTCTCCCAGCCGCCCTTTCTCTCTGTCCCCCCAGCCCCCAGCTCTTCTCCCCAAACCCCTCTGTCAGTCAGTCGGCTTCCTCAGTCGGTTTCCGCCCTATGATGGAGCTGGGAGAGCAATGAATGGGGCGGTGGGGGTGGGTGAAGTGGGCTGAGTGAAAGGAAAGTGGCCCTCACAGGTCTCAGGATGCAGCATCTACAAGACAGAATCTTTCTCTTGCCAGGACCAGGCTTCACGGGGTGACTGCTGTGCTTGCTTGGTGATGCTAACAGGATTTTGCCCCCACCAGAGGCCCTCCCTCCTTGATCCTGGCTTAGCCCTGGGCTTGGGGACCAGACCCAGTCCCAGAGGAGGGGAGGAATCCCTCCCTGTCCTGTCACCGTGTAAACACAGCCAATGACAATATTGGCCTGGTGGGTGCTGGCCTGGGGGCGAATGCTGCGTGTCTCATAGGGGGTCTGGGAATGAGAGCTACAGGAACTGAGGACTTAATGCTCTGAAGGACGGAAAGGGGTGAGCCAGCTGGCCGTGGGGGAGGAGGGAGGGAAGCGGTGAACCGGCCGAAGGGAACAGCACGGGCAAATGAGCAGAGGCAGCGTCCAGAGGGAGGACGAAGCTGTGCCTTGTGAGGCCAGAAGAGGCCCCAGGGACTTGTCTCCGATCCCACCAAGTCTCGGTCACGGGACAAAGCTACCCCAGGGGTTTGGGGGGCGGTGGGAGGATCTCACCCCTGAAGCTCGAACCCTGCCTTGAACCTGGCCGCGCCTCCGCGCACCCTCCCTCCCTGCTGCACCTGACTCTGCTGTCTCTCTGCAGAGCGAGGAGTTCCTGCGGAGGACGCAAGCCCCACCTTTCTGTGAGGGGCGGCCAAGGAGGACTGGACTCCGGACCAGAGCCCTGGGTCCCGGCTCACACCCACACTGAGAACATTGAAGCGGGCCTCCCAGAGGCCTAGAATGTGCTGGAAACCCTCCTGGAGCTCTGCCCAGGGGCGGGGAAAGCCCTGATCTGCTCCTGTCCCTCATGCTCATTCACTCCTTCACCTTGTCCCTAGGTCACTCCCTCCTTGGGCTTTTGTGTGTTTTGGGAGAAGTCACCAAACCAGAATATTAATTAAATCCCAGCTCCCTTCCTGCTTCCCTTCTCCCGCTTTATTTTAACCTCTGGCTGCTGGGCTGACAGACCCCTGGGGTGGGTCAGCAGTCAGGGAGACCCTCTGCTCTCGGATAGTGCGGAGTCCCCTCCTTTCACTGTCGTGAGCCAGCACACACGCTGTCCCCTGCTTACAGGTGTTCTGGGTGGCAGTAGAGGAATCGGACACGCTCGGTTTGCATATTCCAGGACCCAGTGCTCCTGTCTCCTCCCACCTGTTCAGCTAGCTCCCCTCCCTTCCTGACCAAGAGAAGAGGAGAACACAGGAGGGGCTGGAGCATTTGGTGGGGAGGCCACTGACCAGGTGGCCAGGGGTGGGGGTGGGGAGAAGGGCTAAGGGGAGTTTGGACGGCCCTTGAATGTGTGTGTGCCTGAGCCTGGGCTGGCGTTGCATTTAGGGCTTGCAGTGTGCTCAGGGTGCGAGGGGTCACTGTGCAGGAGCCCTGGGGTTGGCGAGACAAAGCTGCTGCTACGCCCTGTGGATTGGTTTGGCTGCTTCCCCCACCAGGGCCCACCAGGGGGCATTGAACATGGAAGCCTTGGGAAGACCAAGCAGATTTCCCTGGGGCCCACATTCAGGCAGGCGCTGAAGACAGGCTGCTGGTCACCAGGCATTTCCCAGGGCCAGAGGAGCAACTCCAGTGCTTCCCCACCCAGGGTGGTCCGCATGATGATAAGCCCCTCAGCTTGTGTGGCAGAAGAGGTTTGCATGTAGCTCCTTACAGAAGTTTGGTACCACACTGGGTGTCTAGTCCTGAATGCCAGCAGGGGGACGGTCGAAGCTGAGGGTTGGTGGCCTCTGCCCCTGGGAGGATGAAGAGAGTGTTCCACACCCCTCCAAGCTGGGGAAGGACTTGGCGATGACATCCAGACAGAGCTGGAGGGGCTGCCACTCTCCTGCCTTTGTTTCCATGGACCTGGGGGCCTTGAACTTGTGACTCGGCCTCCCCAGGCCAGGTCTGCAACTGGAAGTTCACTTCTGATGGGGTCTGCTTTTCCTCCCCCCTGAATACTTGGGTCCAGTGTCACACTTGCTATTTCAAGTCCTGCTGGGACCTCGTGGACTGCATTTCCGTAAACAGAAGCCTGTGGATTCTCCCATCCTCCACTGGCCAAGGCCTTCAGCTCTGCATCAGTGTTTCGGCTTTTCTGGACTCCTAGGGAATGAGGAGGGCAGGTTGGAGGCACCACTCAGGGCTGATCGGGTCCAGGCCCCGGCTCTTGGGTCATAGTCCAGGTTTCTTGGTCTGGCCCAGGGCCATCAGCTCCCGGGCCTGGTTTGGGGGCTCATGTGTGGGGCAAGGACTCAGGAAGCTGCGGTCTGTGCATTAATAAACCTGCATCTGCTCACAGGCTCTGACGGGCTGTGGTGTCTGCTTGTGGGTCCAGGATGCTGGACTGATGCGGGAGGGGCTGGGGGCCTCTGGGCCATGCTGGCCCAGGCTCCATCTCTCTGTTACTGTTCCCATAATACCTCATGAGGGGCGGCTCAAAGGCCACGAACCTTGTAGGGCTGACCCTGAATCTCTAAAGCTGACTTCCAGAAGCTTCCCTGAGCAGCATCTGGTAGAATAAAGAGCCCATCCTTTGAGGTTGGGTCCTCCTGGGCCCCAGTCTTTCTCACCCACTTATTTTACTTCTCTGAGCCTCAGTTTCCTCATCTGTAAAATGGGGAAGGAGGTAGAACCAGGTAGCACCTGAGGTGGTGGCAAGGATTACATCAGTGCTGAAGCTTACATAAAGCCCAGCTGTAGAGCTCAGTTGGGAATGAGACTTGTGGCGCTACAGTCCTGGCATTAGCCCTGCCCGTTTTGATTGATGACTTCGGAAGCCCCAGGTGGGTGGAGATAGTTCGGGGTCTAGTCAGTCAGTTACAGAAAGTCTCAGGGGGACCCAGAAGCCATCTTCGGACTCTACAGAGAAGAGACTTTCCGAGGTCCCACAGCAAGTTGGTGGCAAGAAAGAAGTTGTGTTGTGAGTCAACACTTTTCATTAAGTGTTTGATTATCCCTCGCTCATCGATAGACTCAAATTCAGGCGAGTCCAGGATGATTCAATGGTCAGGTGTCCTGGTTCCTTCCCCAGTGCCGCCACCGACTTGCTGTATATCAGTCATCCATCTGTCTGTGCCTCAGTTTCCTCTTCTGCCAAGGAGGCTAAAATTGGCATCCATTGCCTTGTTCACAGGCAGTGCAGTAATGAGGATGGGATGTATCTTACGGGTGATAAAGAGGTTTTCCAACCCCCAGAGTGATCCAAAGATCACCAGGAAGAAGGATGAGTTGGAGGGACCCCTGGAGGGGTGGGTGGTGTGTGGGGCTGAGGAGAGTTCTAACCCCCAGGGCTTTGATAATATACTCCATGAGGAAGTGGGTGAGCAGCCAACCCAGTTCAGTTGGCTGGTCTGCAGACTGGCTGTGCGTGTGTGTGTGTAAAATGGGAGTGAGGGGGTCCCTATCAGAATCCCTATCAGCAGGGTGGCTATATCAGAATCACTTTGGATGGTTTGACAAGGCTCATTCCTGAGTCCCTGTAGGAGTCAGGTAAGATTGGCTGGAATCGGGCGCCCCCTAGTGGCTCAGGTGCAACACAGCCTGGCTCCTATCTCTCCCAGTCCAGGCCAATAGCAGCTCCACGCATTTTGTCTGGTCCTCTGCCAAGTCTGGCTTCGTGTGAGGTGTCTTCTGCCACAGCAGAACTTAAAACCACCACGTGGGCCTTGCCGGGGCCTGCGATCACTGACCACTGGCTTGGGGGCTCAGCAGGACTCTTCCTGGCGAGACAAAAGAAGGGGGCCCTGGACCCGTGGGATACAGATTTGGGATTCGTAGCAAGAAGGGGATTTCATGACCTCTGATGGGCCCACAGAGGATCTGGCTGTGCTGCGAGAGGTGCTTTGGGCTGCATGTAACAGAAAACCAGCCTGATCACAACCTTTGCAGGCCTCAAGCCTGCAGAAATTACATGGCCCACTTCGAATATGTAACTCAAAATAAAAACAATACCCAAGCTGTCCAACACCACACTTGCACGTGCTGAAATTGAAACGGGCTCTCGATTTTTTTCTTTGCAAAAATTCTGTGGAGGCTGACTTTCTCTCTCCCTCTGCACTCCTCTGCCCCGTCTTGCTGGCCCTCCAAGAGAAGGGAAGCCCCGCACTCGGTGGAGTCAGGTGGCTGTGAGTCAGACACTGATGTGGTGGAACAGCAGTGCAGTTCGGGGCAATAGCTGTGAAATCAGATCGCCAGTTTGAATCCTGTCTCTTCCCCTTAGCACCTCAAACCTCCTTGACTTCCTTCTCCAGGATCACGAATGCCGTTGTCTGTTTGACCCCAAAGCCCAACTTGGCTCCTAACCATTCTGCTGGATGTGCTACACTGCAGTTCTTAATTATGACCCCCAGGTGGCGCCACTGCTCCACACGTGAGTGACCTCATAAATCGGCTTAACAAGAGAGTGCTTTAAAAAAAAAACTGGTCACCATCACTCCTGATTCCCCACAATAATGGCAGCTGTTATAAATTAACCACTTGCTACCTGCCATGCCCTGCACTAAGAGCTTTTGTTGCATTATTTCATATATTTCTTATGACATTTCTGTTTTACAGATAAGAAGCTAAGATTCAAAGCCACAGCTGTCTGTCTGTCTGTCTTCAAAGCCTGTACTCCTAACCATATCTTCAGTGGAGGGTTCAGAGGCTGCACTTGGCTGGCAAACTTGTTTCGGCCAGCATGGTGCTGCTTTAAAACACAGTGAACTTGAATGCTTGTAGGCAGACACTCTCCCCTTACCCACAGTCCTCTGCACATGTGCCTGGGAGTAAGAGAGAAGTTGGCGGAAGAGCCACCGGGCACTCTTCAGATTGGAAGGGTCTACCCAAGGTCAGTATCATGGAAAAGACCCACCTAAATGTACATCACTGTGCAATTTCAAGACATAGCCGACAAAGAGAAAACCTCAAAGCTACCCAAGAAAACAGGAGAATCCAAGCAACATACAAAAAAGTGAAAAATCCAAAAATTTGAATTTTTCAGCAGCCACGCTGGAAGCTGGAAGGCAGTGAGGCCGTCCTTCAGGGACTGGCAGAAAAAGACCCTGACGTCTGCCCCGGTCAAACTGTCAATCAACCGTGAGGGGAGAATAAAAACATTGGCAGGTCCACGAATTTCCCACCTACATTTTCTTAGAAAGCTCCTGGCAAAAATGCGTTCCGCCTCAACAAAGGAGCAAAACAAGACAGGGAGGGAATGGGATCCAGAAAGAAGGAGACCCTTCTGTGGGGAAGAGCAAGGGGGCTTGCAAAGCAACCTCGAAAGGAGGCCTCACGTGCTGGCTGTAAGGCTGCTGAGGTGGGTGTGGGGGAGAGAGAGGGAGAGAAAGGGGGGCGGGGAGAGAGAGCAAGCGCAAACGGGGGCACTGAGTGTCTAGCAAGTCCCTAGTTTTGTGAGGTTTGGGGACAAACGAGGGACGTGGGGAAATTAAACACACGAAGAACAAGACACAAACATTTATTCAAGGGACAACATAATGAAAGAACACAACGTGCCCATCAGTAAACATTCGTTTCCATAGTGATAATGTAAGCGTGGAATATGGACTTAGCCGCACTTATTCTGGAGCTTCCTTGGGAGATCAGGGGAAGAGGAAGCAAAGAGAGAGGCGTATGAGCACTCAGTACCTTTTTTCCACAAAAAGAAGTGACTAGATTCTTCGGACTGATGTGTGAAATATAGCCATATTCCCTGCCCCCAGCCCGTGACAGCTGCAGCTGGGGCTGGGGCAGGCCGGCCCTAATGTCTGCAGGTGAATCCAGATACAAAGGGAGGCTTCCACCCAGAGCCCACCGCCCTTCCTTCCCCCCTCTGACGACCCTCCTGCAGCAGCAGGGCCTTCCTCCCCCCACCCCCTGCACCAACCCTCCTGCAGTGGCGGGGCCTTGGGTCCACCTAGTTTGCACATCCAGCTCTGTCCGCCTCCCTCCGCCCTGGACGACACCCTCGGCCACCTCTCAGGGGTGGGAACACACACTCCAGCAGCCAAGAGCACTGGCCACAGGCCCACACAGGCCCTGGAAAGTGCAGTGTGGTGCAGAAAGGTGGAGCGCTCCAGGTGGCATGTGTGCTTGGCTCTGCAGACCCCTAACCCTGTAGGGAGGGCATCAGGCAGAGCGGGACCCTGAAAGGCAAAGCCCTGTTTCCCAGCCCAATGCAGCAACCGAAAGTCCAGCCAAAGCTTCTGATACATCAGTGGTTCTCAGCTGGGGTGGCTTTCCCTTCTAGAGGTCATTTGGCAATGTCCTGGGAGGTTTTTGATTGTCATACCTGGGAGGCAGGGGTGCCACTGTCATCCAGCAGGTATGGGTCCTCGGTGTCATTAAACTCCCCACGGTGCACCAGATAGGGCCTCCCCCGCACCCTCACCCCACCGGAAAGAATTACCCAGCCCCAGATGTGTGTGGTGCCAAGAACGAGGAGCCCGAGGGTCTGTGTGTGAGCCCCAGGTATGAGCAAGGAGGCCGGCAGACCTGGGGGCAGAGTCTGATTCTGCCCCTGATTTGTTCTGGGGTCACTTCTTCCATCTCCCTGTGCCTCTGTCTTCCCGCCTGCACAGCGGTTCCACAGCACGGGGGTGAGAAAGGGCACAGAACTGACACATGGATCGCCTGACCCAGCGGAGCCCTCTGGAAGTGTTCCAGGTGCTCCGTCGCTGGGGGATAAAGGAAGTGCATGAGTAATATTTAAAAATGGGTAAGTCAAGCAACGGCAGGACATGCAGATTTATTTGTTAAATAAGAGGAAAGAGCGAAAAGAGCTGAGTGTGCGGTGGGAGCTGGTGGGAGCCGGGGCCCTGCCGTGGTGAGCCACACGGTCCAGCTAGTTGACTTTTTAAACTCCGCGCGTGCAGTGCTGAAGTGTTAAAATTGATGTCAGGGACCTTGGACATGAGCGTTCTTCCTCCCGTGTCGATGCTAATTGCTGTCATAAAGCAGCATGGAACCGCTGTGTCTGACCCCACGGGCAGGCTTTCTCACTGCTGAGCCCTGCTGGGCCCTGCAGCTCTGGCTCCTGGGGTCCTGCCTCCCTCTCCCTGTCCCCTCCGAGCTGTGCTTGTTCTGAGGGGACACTAGTCAGCTTGGGGTGGCCTGAAAAGATATCCCCGGGCTTCCTGACAGAAGATGCCTTGCAGTCCTGGAGGCCAGGTGTCCAAGACTGAAGTGCCACCGGTTTCTGGTGAAAGCTCAGGTTGCAGGTGGCTGTCTTCTCTCTGTGTCCTCACTTGGCAGGGAGACAGACAGACAGACAGAGACAAGCTGCCTGGTCTCTCTTTTTATAAGCGTATCAAAGCCATCATGAGGACCCACGGTCATGACTTCATCTAACCCCAGTCACTTCCCAAAGGCCCCATCGCCAAATCCCTTTGGGGGGAGATGACTTCAACATATAAATTTTGAGGGGGACACAATTCAGTCCACAGCCAAGGGGAACAGCCAGATCCCAGCTGACCTCCATGTCCCTTCTCTCTTGACTGGCCTCCTGCCCGGTACTCTTCCGGACTCCATCCTGTCCCTCAAAGGCTGTGTTACATTCACGGTCCCCTGGGGGCACCCAGTGCCTGTACAGTTGGATAGAGTGAGTCAGAAGTAAACTTCGTGGTAAAGCTGCTGGGATGTCAGGCATTGTTACTGCAGCAGACCCTAGCACATGCTGACTAGTACATCAGACAAGCAACTTTCCCTCCTGGTGTGGAGATTAAATAATAATAATAGTTACTGTTCTGAGCCCTTTTTATGTGTGTTAACTTGTGGTTACAACAACCCTTTGGAAAGGGGACTCTTACTATCCCACTTTACATTTGAGGAGACAGAGAGGCGGGAAACTTGCCCAAGGTCATCCAACGTGCAGGCAGCAGAGTCGATATTCTCAGGGGCGGGCTGTGCCCGAAGCCCATCTCCCTCCTTTCCTCCCTTCCCACCACTACCCACACAGCCCCCTGTGAATGAGAGCTAGCCCTCCAGCATCTGTTGGGTTTGAGGTTATTAGTTTCAGGCAATTTGGGGACCGGAGCTGAGTAACAACTGATGTGTTGGGCAATTAAAAAAAAATATTCTGAATCTGTAGTAGCATGTCAGATCTTTCCTGTGTGTGAGTCCTCTCAAACTTTCTGGTCGTGGAAGTTTGCATGGGCGAGATTAGGCTGGGTGTTACTAAAACTCACAGGCCTTCCTTCCGGGGTGGGCAGCTCGGCCTTTGCCCAGCTGTGCCTCCTGCGAGGAGCCCAGTACGGTTGCAGGGGGACCTGTGAGATGGAGAATTGAAGCAGGTGTCCTTCAGCCTGGAAGGGCAGGGGGTTCTGGTCCCTGGGCGGGCTCCGTGGACAGCAGGCAGGCTGTAGGCAGGACCCGAGGCTCCTCCCAATGCCAGGGCTCTGCCTAGGATCTGGGCGCCACCACGTGGCTTCAGGTGTGGGGGGCCCAGACCATAGCCTGGCCTTGGCAGATGGGGTGCCGCGGCGGCAGCGCGCAGCGGCAGCGGTACCCGGCCCTTGACAAGCTCGTGGAACCCAGGGCAGCAGCTTCGGGAGCAGCTTTGGGGCAGCTGTGGCAGAGGGTCCCGGTGCCTTCATAGCGGCTGTGGCGCTGGGCCTGCTGTGGCTCCTCGGGCTGTGCCCATCACCAACGCAGGATGGCCTAGACAGCAAGCTGCAGACTGTCCCCAAGGACGGGACTCCTCTGTGGACACATGGGAACCCTGACCGCCCCTGGGGACAGCTTTGGGTTGATTTCAGGGGCTGCAGGTCTTGGCATTTGCAGGTTGGGCGGAGCCAGTGAAAGAGGAACACTGCTGATGGGGCCCCACCCTGCTCAGCGGGCATCACTCAGAAGTTTGTTTCCCTAGAAACAGGCAGGGCCCGCCTGAGGTGGGGCTTTGTTCATGTGATTTATGGGGAGGGGCGCACTCAGAGGGCAGGGAGGCGATGCGGGGGAGCGGGGGGGGGAGTGGAGTGCGGGGGCTGACCGGGGATACTGTTGCAGCTGCAGGCCTGCTATAGCCTGACCCTGGGGGGCTCTGTAGCGTGTTCAGTGCCACAGAGCTGGCTGCTCTGTTATTCGGTCACTAGTTGGGGGCAGCTCTGGGGGGATGGGGCATCACCTCCCCAGAGCTGCCCCCAAGAGGCAATGACTGGGACAAAGTGGGCAGTGGTGAAGCAACACTCAGGAGCTGGGGAGAGATGCTGGCCAATAAAGGGGTCTGGGTGAGGGGCTAGCAGCACCCACTACAGTGGCAATGTTTATTTACACCATGGCGCCGAAATCAGCCTTCCTGAACCTTCTACTGACCGCTGGCTCCACCCCCACTCTCTGGGGCCACAGGAGGCACCCACTAGGCAATCCCCTGCCTCTGGAGGCAAAGTATTTAGACTCTGCGTGGGCGTCTCTGAGCGTCCCTGTGGCTGAGAGGCTTTGGCACATGGACATTTCAAAGGACTCTGGAGCTCCTGGTGCCTGGCCGAGGGAGGAGGTGGGGCTTCTGCCTTCGATGCAGGAACCCAGGGCCTCACGTCTTGTTACTTTGGGCTGCTGGGGGTACGGAGGGACCCCAGCCATGCTGTTTTCTCCAGCGTAGGAGCAGGGACCGAGCGTCACACAGTCTGGGTTGTCACCGTGCTCCTGACAAGCCCCTCGTGGGAAGGAGACTGTCACCCCATGAAATATTTACGCCTCAGGTTGGAGCGATGCCCCCAACAGGAGAGCATGTTGCTTTTGCCTGTTGGTTTGGTTTTCGTCTTTCTTTTTCCAGAGCGGATAACAAAGTGCCCCCCAGTGAGGAAACTGCTCACAGAGAAAGTGTACCCCCTTCCGGGGCTGAAGTGGGTGGGGGTTGCATGGTCGGAGGACCAAAGGCCCTGAGAGCTGCCTGACAGGTGGGGGCTCCTAGGTCACCTCAAAACAGCTGCATCGTGGGCCGGCAGCGGCAGCCTCCTTCCAGCTCCTCCACGCCAGGAAGTTGTTGCTTTTTCCAGGTACAGTCAAGAGGGACGAAACCATTCCTCCTTTTTTTTAAAGTATCACTCCCTGCATGGCCAGCTCCCATGTCGTGCCCTTTCCAACCGTCACAAGGACCCTAAGTGTCTGCGCCCTTGTTTTCCTCCTTCACAGAGGGCGACTCGGAGGCCAGAGAGGTCCCCTCACCGGCAGACCCCCCGGGGGTGGCCCAATGGCAGGTGAGACTTGACCTGAACCCAAGTGACGTCAGGGGTGCTCTCCTGGCAAAGCCACCCCCAAATGGCACTCTCTGGGAGGCCGGGCCCCAGCTTACAAAGCACAGTAAGAGGCTGACACGTCTCCAGCTTTTCAGAAGTTTTATTATAAAGACGAGTGAGAGAAGCACTGGGCACTGAGCCAGACGCGTGCCAGGGCCGGGAAGCAGCTGCAGAGGACACGAAGAACCCAAACCCAAACCGAAACCCACACCACGCACGCTTTCTGACGCACCGCGCTCTGTCCTCGGGTGCTCTGCACGGACAGACGGAAGTCGTCATTGGCCGTTTTAGACAGACGGGCAGGTGGTGGGGAAAAAAGCTCCCCGGTGTGGCTGAGACTGTCCAGTTCCCGGCCGTGCGGACGACGGGGTGGTTTGGCAGCCGCCAGCTCTGCGTGCATCTCCCTTCAGATCAAACTTAAAAAACAAGTGCTAGGGGTCATATAAAATGCTTTTTTACCTTAAAGGAAACTACTTCTTTCCCCCACAAAATAATCTTACAGATGTCTTCAGCACAGTTCTAAAACACGGAGTCAACTACTTACACGGAGCCCACAGTTCAAGGTTTCATAATCTCTTGTTCACACCGTACGACCACATTTGCACATCTGTGGCTGGGCTGGTCCCCACCCTAGGCCTCTGGGGGTGGGTTTCCGTTGCTAAGCAACCCCTCCAGTAGGAGCAGCCCACATGAGTCTGGGCTGGGGCCAGAGTTCCGGATGCAGGGTTCGGTGTGTGGGAGGAGGAGCGAGGGCCACAGGAACCCCGGAGCAAGCAGGTCGGGGGGCAGCAGTTTCCTGCAGGATCTTTGGGCTGGCGGCGGGCATTGGGCTGCCTCTGCAGAGTCCGGTGAGAGGTCTCAGGAGAGACTCAGCCGTGGGGCATCAGTGTGTCACTGCTCTCTCTTCGTGGGCACCCTGCTTCCTGCCAAGGCTTTTTCTTTTCTGCTCTGGGCCCCTCCAGCAGCCTCAGGGAGGAGAGGGGAGGCGGGATTAGGTGAGGTAGAGAGATTTATCCCGGGGTAGCAGGCTGCGGGAGAGAGGAGGGGCTGTCAGAGCTGATGTGGCCCCACCAGCGTCACGGGCTCTCAGGGACCTGGACACAAGGCCCCAGGAGCAGTAGGAGAGCTGCCCACTGGCCCTTCGCCCCCACCCTGGACGTGGCTGCCCCTGAGGATGAATGAGGGCCTGCGCTGGCCCCTCCCTGTCTCCCCCCAGTAGGCAGAACCAAACACCTCTACTGGGGTCCCAGCAGGGGGCCATGGTGTCCTCAATGCCGCCAGAAGGTGGCAGCAGTGTGTCCATCCTTCTAACCACTGTCGCTCTCAGGGCACTATTTTCTTCTTTTTTTCAGTTTTTAAATGTGAATGGCATTTATTTGTTTATTTTTTTTGTCTAAATACATTTTAAAAAATCTGTTTTATTTTATTTTTTCCATCACCATTTATTCCCCCCATATCCTCCTCCACCTCCACCTACCCCCTTCCCCCTCTCTGGTAATTTTTTTTTTTAGTCAGTGTTTCTTTTGTAAATTTCAAACAGAATTAAAGGAGGCGGGTGCTTTCTTTTATGTTTTTAAAATAGGGCACTCATTTGTGAAAACACAGATGACCCCTGAAGGTCTTAGACTAAGTGCAATGAGTCAGACAGGGAAACACAGGTAAGCTATGATCTCACTTCTGTGTGAAGTCTAAACATTTCACACAGAACCAACCCCCCCCCCCCCACCCCCCACCCAACACAAAAAGCCCCAGTTCAGAACTGCAGAGAACAGGCTGGTGGCTGCCCGAGGCAGGGGCTGGCGGTGGGCAAACTGATGAAGGGGGCGAAACGGCACAAACTCCCAGCTGCAAAAGGTGCCATCGGTCCTCAGGTGTGACACCTGGCACGGTGACTGTGGTGGACAATATCATATTGCATATTTGAACATCGCTAAGAGAGTAAATCCTGACAGTTCTCACCAAGGGAAACAAAACAGCAACTATGGGCAGAGACAGTGTTAGCTGGACTTAGTATGGCGATTGCTTCAGTACATGTATGTGTATGGAATCATGACGCCGTACCCGTGAAACTAACATGTTCTGTGTTGGTGATGTGTCAGAAACTAACGCACAGAACAGGGCACCGCTGCGGTCTGGGATCCCTGTGAGGGAACGCTCGGACCTGCCGGGACAGTCCATTGGAGACCACCTCCCCCCAGGTACTCTGATTTCGGGGAAGGGCTGCAGTGGGAGCTCCGTACCTGCTCGGGCGGCCCTGCCCAGCTGAGTCTGCCCTCCCCCCGGGCACGTCAGAAGGGGGGCGCGTGCCACGTCTGGTCACTCGCTGTCACTGGTTGGTTTGGCAGGGCAAGGAGCGGGGAAGCCAAAAGCTGGGGCGGGAGCAGCGGGCACCAGCAGTGGACATGGCCCTGTGTCCACTAATTATCTCTCCCGTCTCTTTCCCACCCCCTCTTCCCACGGCTAGTCCACTACCAACATGGCTGGGGTGATGACTGACCTACAAGTGCTGATGCCACACTCCCCGCTGGGGTAACTGCTGTCCCAGTCTCCGCCATTCGTGGGGTTGGATGGGCCAGGAGAGCGGGATCCGGAGCCGCCGGGGAACTCGGAGAGGTGAGGGAAGTCCTGTCGAGAGGAAGGAGGAGGCAGGTGAGCAAAGGAGACAGAACGGGGGCGCAGGTCTCAGGCAGTGAGGGGGGCCGGGAACTGTCTGCGCCCAAGGTGTTCGCGGAGGCGCATCTTCAGGCTCGCGCATGATCTCCACTTGGCCTGGAATGCTGCTCCCTTTGCCCCATTTGAAAAATTCTATGCTGTCCTAGCTGCATCAGGGGGTGAAAGTGCTCTCAGGGCCTTTGCTTCTTGGAGACTCAGTTGCCCAATCTGTAAAATGAAATTACTGGGCTGAGTGACCTCAGGCAAGTCCCAGAAGAGTGTCTGGGGGAGCATTAGTGGGGTCAGGCCTCCAGGGCTCTGGGGACAGCTGGGGCCGGCCTGACTGAGCAGAGGCCACAGTGGCTGCAGCCCCTCAGGCTGGACCACAGCAGACAGAGGATGAGAGACGGAGGGCCTGGAATATGCTAAGAATCTGAATAATCTGTCAGCAACTTGTCAACTCCTTGCTGCAGCCAGGACGTCTCAGGCAAGATGTTCCGGACCCAGCTCACTGATGCGGCAGCTGAAGCTCAGACAGGTCAGGCACCTGGGCTGAGGCCACACAGCTGGCGAGTGGCAGGAACTGAATTTAAAAGCCCCAGGGGCCTCCCTCTCCACAAGGAGTCCCAGAAGGGCTGTGCCTACTCAGCCCCACTCACCTGTGGCCCCGGAGGCGAAGGGCTCATAGCCAGCTGCACCTGGAGTGCCATGGGAGTGGGCAGGACAGGAGGCTGGGGGGCTGGGGACATGCTGACAGGTGGGCTGAGGAGGGCGCCCTGGGCGTGGGGGGGCAGTGGCAGCTGCTGGTGCAGTGGGGGGCTGAGCGGGAAGGAGGGCGGTGGCGGGGGGGACGCGCTGAGGCCCGGCAGCAGCGACTTGGAGCCCAGTGTCCGGGCGAGGCTGGCGGGGGTGGCCCCGCTGCGGAAGGCCTGCAGGTCTGAGGGCGTCAGGAAGGAGGCCAGGCCTGGCATGGCGTACATGGGCTGCTTGGGCGGCAGCATCTTGGCCGGCGGGTTGGCCTGAGCGCTCTTGGTCTCGCCCTGGTCCGGGGAGCTCTGGAAGGAGACAGACACCAGTCACTCCGGAGAAGGTGGCGAAGCCGGAACCTGGGCCGTGAGGCTGGGCGGTTCTGCAACCCACTGACGGGGCCCCTGGCCCTCTATTCATGCTCCTCCCCAGCCTCTGTGCCTTTGCCTGTGCGGCGCCCTCTCTGCCGGGCCCTTTATGGTCTGCCGCAGATGCCACGTCCTCCGTAGCAGCCCTGACAACACCCCTGCACCACTGGGGCCACCCTGAGCCCCTTCCCTGCCGGTGTTGACGAAGGAGGCAGGTAGTACGGTCTGGACCACAGGCCAAATTCGAAGAGTGGCCAGGCTGGATTTGACTCCTTATACAGCCACCTAACATGCTGGATAATTGGAGGGAAGATGCTTAACCTCTCTGAGTCTTGGGTTCTTGTTAGAAGAATGAAATGGAACAAGATACATGTAAAGAGGCCAGTGTGAGGCCAGCACACAGTAGGTACACTAGAGAAATGACCATAGTACCCATCCTTTCCCGTGGGCCTCAGTGCCTGCTCCACCCCTCGGTGGTCCCACCGTGCCTGGAAGTCCAGGGGTTACCTTGGAGACCAGGCTGGCCCTGTAGGCTGCCAGAGCCTTCAGGTATTCCTTTTTCGCCGCTTCGGTCTTCCTCTTGTAGGCCTGAAAGATCCAAGATGTGAGCAGCTTGGGGAGAGGTTATGGGGTCACTGGAGGTCACACCCCTGCAAGCTGGCCTTTGCCTATGAGCTGTTTCTACTCTCTATTTCCCTGGGAGGCAGGGCCGCAGGCACATGGTCAGTAGGATAGGAAAGCTCTGGTCTGGGACCCAGACTTGGAGAGTTGGGTGGAGGACAAGATGGACTGAGGTGTTCCCGTTTAACAAACAAATGAGGACACAGAGGCCCAGAATTATTAAGTAGTCACTGGTGAACAAAGCGGGAGAACAGCAGAATCACAAAGGACCTGACTTCCCATCTCGCAGATGGGCAAACTGAGCCCAGTAAAGACCTCTGCAAGAGCCCCCAGTTGTAGAGGCTGGGCCGGGTTCTCGACCTTCCAAGTCTGTCGCTGGCTTTGGGGGCTCCAGGACCCCGAAGCATTGGTGGGGGGGGGTAGCCCAGAAAGGGATGGAGACTCACCTGCTTCTGCTCCTCTCCCAAGCTGTCCCACATGGAGGCCACGATTTTGGACACGTCCCCGAAGGTGGCACTGGGGTTCTGTCCCTTGATGGCGGCCTGAGTGTCTCTGAAGAAGAGCGCGTAGGCTGACACCGGCTTCTGCGGCTCATTGGGGTCCTTCTTCTTCTTCTTCTTTGGGTTCTTGGCCTTTTTTCCTGGGTCAGCTGAGGGTCTTTTCTCCCCAGACATCTGCCCGGATGACAGGAGGCAGAAAACCTGAGAGGCCCAGGGACCCCTGCCAAGGTGGACCCACCCCAGCCTCAGGCAGTGCTGAACTCTCCCCAGCAGGCCCACCCCCTGCTGGTCAGGCCCTGCTCACACACAGGCACTGGCCGTGCCTGGAGCACGGGCAGCTGTGGCCACACGGTCCAACTAACCACTCCCTAGGTAGGGGAGGCAAAGGACAGGCAGACCAGACAGACAGACACACACACACACATCCTGGACAGGAGTCCTGGGTTTTTTTATTCAGCTCATTAATGACAATCAGCATGACAGTAAAGCTGATTCAAAGAAATAGATAAAGAAACTGGTTAATGCCCCACAGAGTAATAAAACTATCACCTTTAGGGCTTAATTTTATCTCTTCTGCTGGACACAAGTCATTTGTATCTCTTCAGGGAAAAATTAATTCGCCTTCAAATCAGGCAAAAGTCGTTTACATCTCTATCACCTTTTCCCTAAGTTAACCTTTATGGAGTATAAAAATCTCCTGACCAATAAAGAATGAATCAGAATAAAGTCACTTAACTGCTCCATGCCTCAGTTTCCCCATCTGCCAGTGGGAGATGATAACAGCACCTCCCCAGAGAGTTATGGTGGGGAATACATGAGTTAATACTTATTATGTGCTTAGAGCACTGGCCCATGGGGGCGGTTGTAGAAGTGTTCTCTACACGAAAAATAAAGTAAAAACCACCCCTGCCTGGTCTGTGGTGGAGACCAAGTCACCATGGTGATGGGCGGGACCAGGACCCAGGGGTGCCCACCCCTGTCAGGGTCTCTGCTAGATGGCGCGGGTGCTGTGGCCACTGCCCAGGCCTCTACGGGGCCACCACGTGGAAGGGGTGGGAGGCCCAGATGAAGAGGAAAGAGGGCCAGGAGGTGTGGATTCAAGATTTGATTCTGCCGCCAGCTTTGATTCTGCTGCCAGCTCATTGGGAGATTCCCGATAAGCACGTCCACCCCAGGCCCTCCTGGGCCTCTGTTTTCCGCCCCCGTTATGGACGATGCTCTCCAACAGAAAGGGAGATTTGGTCAGTGTCAAGCAAGGGCCAGAGCCTGGAGAGCTCACCCTGATGGCGATTGAAGAGGCTGGGTCACCCCTGCCTCCAGCGAAGGGGTCATTTTTAGAGCCCCAACTGAGGTCCGTGCTGCCCAGGGGCGCTCTCTGCTGGATCACGCATTTTTGTCAGAATATTTTCTCCTAAAAGGCCAGAGCGACCATGAGACATGACCCCTGAGGGTGCCCATGCCATGAATGTCACTGGAATGATCCACTGGCCATTCAGGAATAAGACTTCGTTCTTCTCCAGAATCCCCTCCGTCCTTGTTTTCCAGCAAAGGGCACGGTCGTACCCTGTGAGTCTTCCCTAGAGGTAGGCGATGCCCATTCCACGCAGGGCCCCTCACCCCGCTGATGGGAGGGCATCCTAAGGTTTTGCATCTCCGTTCTCACACCTACCTTGAAATGCGCTTCTGACTCCTCCTCCTGAGTAGAGCTGGAGGGAGAGGGGGTCGCAGACTTGCTCCCTGGGGGCGACGGGGAGCTGTGGGCGAGGCCGCCTCGGAGGCCCATCTGAGAGATGAGCGGGGACTGGCTGAGGGCGCTCATGTGGCTGGCCAGCATTGCGGGGCGGCCCAGCAGGGGCCCCGGGCGGCCCGAGTCGTAGGCAGCAACCTCCGAGTGGACCATCTCCTGGATCTGAGAGAGGAGGGCAGGGCATTTGCAGTTAGGAAGGACCCATCCAGTGCCACATCGCATGCTCATCTCGGGGCCTCCGGACGAGTGACGGCTCCCTCATCAGGAGCTGTGGCTCCCTCCTGTATCCCTGACAGGTGACTGCCCCCACCACTCCGAGCCCTGCAGGGCCCAGCGTGCACCTGTGGGGAGACCTGGCATCTTGGGAGTTTGCCGTTCTGTTGACATTCAACATGGACAGATGGTCAGGATTTCATCCCTGGCTAGACGGCTCAGGCCAGCTGAGAATGGATCCTTTCACAATACTGAGTCTTCCCCCCTGGAACCGGTATGTCTCCGCTTTTATTCACTAGGCAGCGTGAGAGCAAAGAGCACAGATTCGGGAAGCCAGCTGTGTTTTGAATCCTGGTTCAGCCACTTATAAGCTGGGTGACTTCGGCCAAGTTACTTAACCTCTCTGTGCCTTTGTTCTTCATCTGAAACGTGGATAATAGTTAAACCTACCTTCTAGGACTGTTAAAGATTAAATGTGCCTAGCATATAGTAAGTCCTAAGTCGTATAAGGGTTTGTTAAATACAGAGAATAAATAAATCCTTTAATAAAGTTTTATATTTTTCTTCCTGTAGCTCAGTAGTTTTTGTATTAACTATTTTTTCTTATTTTTTAAAATTTATTTATCTTTAGAAGGGAAGAAAAGGAGAGAGGGAGGGAAATATCAATGTGTGGTTGCTTCTCGTGCATCCCCTGCTGGGAACTGGCCTGCAACCCAGGCGTGTGCCCTGACTGGGAATCGAACCTCAATCTTTTTTTGGTTCACAGGCCCATGCTCAATCCACTGAGCTACACCAGCCAGGTTGTATTAACTATTCGCTGGGATGTTTTCTAACTGGTTATTTTTGGAATATAAGAAAGCTACTGATTTTTACATATAGGCATTTCTTATACTAAGTACATATTTGAATAGTGCATACTTTTTACTTAAATGTTATATATAGATACACTGTTCGGCAAGGCTACCACTTTGCATATTCTTTCAATATTTTTATTTTCTCTGCATCTGTGGTTATTTTCTCTTTCTAATTTCTCATGTCAAGTACCTGTGTTTTTCTCTCACTTTTTCTTCATTAGGCAAGCTCACGGGTTTTCTATTTTATGATGTGGAATATATTTTTCTCCTCAAAAGAATCAAATCTGAATATTTTTTAAAGGTTTATTTGTTTACTTTTCAGAGAGAGAGGGGAAGGGAGGGAGAAACATCAGTGTGTGAGAGATACATTGATTGGTTGTCTCTCACACACTCCCAAATGGGGGCCTGGCCTGCAACCCAGGCAAGTGCCCAGACTGGGAATCGAACTGGCAACCTTTTGGTTAACAGGCCAGCACTCAGTCCACTTTGCCATGCCAGCCAGGGCAACTCTGAAATTTCTTGTTCACCCTACTCCTTCTCTATTTCTTTAATATCATTTTAATCTTTATTGATTTCTTTCTCTGATTTTTAAAGATTTATTATTGTTGCTTCCCTGTTAATTTTGAGTTGTGGTGTTAATTCAGTTCTCTACACAGGGCTCCTCATCTTTCAGGTCTTAACTTGAATGCCACATCCTCAGAGACCCCTTCCCTGACCACTCTGTCTAAGAATCCCGACCCCCGACCTTTGCTTTCTATCATCATAGTTGGTTCCCATCATTCTTTCAAGCTACAATTATTTTGTTTACCATCTCCCTTCCCCTCCTTGAGTAGACGGCTCATTCACTATTGTATTCCGAGTGTCTTAGGTAGTGCCTGGGACACAGAAGGTCAGCATTTTAAAAATGCTTGTTAAAGGATGGAGAAAGGAAGGGAGGAGAGGATGCCACTACTGGTAGGAAAATCTCCCCAGCTGCGTCTTTTCCTGAAAATAGGGCGGAAAGCGAGGTGTTTACAGCAACAGAAAGGGGCGGAGTCGGGGAGGACGGACCGCAGCGTCGTGGTACTGTGGGCTCTTTCGCTTCCTTCTTTGAATCAGACTCAGGACAGAACAGAACACAGTCGTTCTCCCTACGGGGTCGACAACCTCCGAAGAGTTTATGACCGGAGGGGCTCAGTCTTGGCTGCACCTATTTTTTTTTCTTGCGTTTCCTTTACCTCGTAGCAAAGAAAGCATAAACAACACACACACACACACACACACACACACACACACACACACACACAGAAAACCAACAGAAAGCACAGAATAAAATGATAGAAGAATAAATAAGGATAAGTAAGGAAATAGTTGTCACAGTATGTGTAACAATATTGTTTAAAAACCAGGAAAACAAATCATTCATATTTATTTTAAAGTTAGTGTTTGTTCATAGATCTTGCAGCTTATTTTTTTTTTGCTTCCTTGACTTCCCAAGTCTTCCCTTTGCTGATCAAGTTTTTTTCCCTAAGATTTTATTTATTTATCTTTAGAGAGGAAGGGAAAGAGAGAAACATCAATGTGTGGTTGCCTCTTGTGAGTCCCTCTCTGGGAACTGGCCTGCAACACAGGCATGTGCCCTGACTGGGAATCAAACCGTGATCGTGTGGTTTGCAGGCCTGCGTTCAAGCCACTGAGCTACACCAGCCAGGGCTGATCAAGTTTTATCTAGTGGTTTTTATGCCATTGTTCTATACCTCTGAGTCCTTAAGCAAAAAACAAAAAAGTTAAGCTTTTAATTCTCCTCCCATCAGTAGTTTATGTCCCAGATTATTTTTTTCATGAAATAACTTATTTCAGTCATCATGTTGACAGTCGCAGTAAGTTTCATGCTGCAATAACAATGGTACTTAGACACTAAGTCCAGGTTTGCTCACACCACGGGCTCATACACCAGGCCTTTCTCACACCTGCCTGCTTCCTCGGAGGCAGGGGCGAGATGTCGCTGAGCACCCCTCACACTCGGCCAGTGGCCCCAAATGTCTCTCCTGGAGGCTCACTGTGTTCCCTCATTGAAGCCCCTGCCTCAGTTCCAGAGGGTCCAGAAGCTTCCCCTTAATCTCCCAGCACAATCAGATCCCATAGGAAAATGATCGAGCCAAGGACCAGCACTTTACAATCCCTTCCACAGTCTCAGAGTTGCCGTTTCTAAGAGCTATCAGCCCTGTCTTTGGGAGGATGCTAAAAATTGTAATAATAACACTCGCTATTATACTTAGTGAGGCTCACTATGCGCCAGGCACTTCCTGAACAAATCTTTGGCATAGCACTACCACCGCCCCTATTTTACAATAAAGACACTAAAACTCAGAGAGGTTAAGTGACTTTCCCAAGGTCACACAGCTAGGAAGTGAACAAATCAGAGTCCTGGCTCTTTCTCAAGACAGATCTTTTCACTGCACCCACATGGATCTTACTGGCTCTGATACGGGTGAAGGGTCATGAACCTGCTCTCACAGGGGAGCTGTGAGGGTCCGAGGAGGAGATAACTTGATACAGAGCCCGGCACATAGTAGGTGTTTGGCACAAGAAGGTTTCCTTTCCTTCACTTATGAACTTGCTGAAGGTATGAGCTTGAACCGAATCTCAAACAGGCTAAGAAGAGGTCACAAACAATGGAAGTTTCTGGAATATGAGAGAAGAGAAAAACCAGGACGAAAGCTCCAATGGCAATAAAAATTATGGGGGTGCTTCACAAACATCAGTTACATTTATAAGTCAGTCAATTACTGACAAACTTCTATAAAGGGCCACGTATAAAATACAGTATTTTAGGCTTTGAGGTCCAGATGGTCTCTGTCAAAACTACTCAACTCTGCTGTTGTAACACAAAATTCAGCCATAGGCAACACGTAAATGAACTGGGGCAGCTGTGTGCCAAGAAAGCTTTATTTACAAAAACAAGCAGAGGGCCAGATTTGGCCCATGGCCATGGATTGCCATCTCTTGTGTCAGGTGAATGCTGTTAAATGGAAAGAAAGACTGGTAGAAGCACTACCCTTTACTGGGCAGTGACCACCTGCTGGGCACTGACCTCTGACCACTTCCATTCTCACCCAGGCATGGGAGGAAGATGGGTTCAGTATCAACATCTCACAGAGGAGGAAGCCGCGGTTCAGAAAGGCAAGTGGCATGCCCGGGGTCTGTAGAGCTGGGATTCAAATCAAGGTCTGAGCCCCTCACCCGTGTCCTTCAGGCACTCACTCTGTCACCAGGTGCGCTGTCCCTGGCTGCGCCTCGCCCTGGCCGCCAGCTGGGATCTGCCTGGGACTCATACTGCAGCCTCCCTTTAAAATCAGAAAGGCTTGGACTAGTGACAGAGAGTGGGCAGTTGGCCACTGTCCTCCAAATCTGAGCACCCACTGCTGTCCTGAGCCTCCCTCTCGTGTCCTTGAGGGGGCCTCCGCCTTGCGCTGCCCACATCAGAACCACCCCAGGTTGTTTTACTTCTCCCATCCTCCCAGGCCCCCAGGACTGTTACTCGTTCACTCCCTCATTCATTCCAAAACCCTTCCCTGGGGCAAGGTTTCGCCTGAGATCCTGGGCCAGATGGAGGAGACCAAGATTAGACCGAAAGCACCAGATCGAGATGCACAGTCTGATGGTAGTTTGAACCAGTGCTGTATGTAGCACAGGTGATTGGAGGGACCTGGGCCGGGCGGAAAGGGGCCCTTCCGAGGCCCGGAGAGCCAGAAAGCCTTTCCCTGGGAGAACACTCTGTGCGGACTCTTGGAGGAGAAGTTTGCAGAAGACAGGTGGGAGTGTGGAGGGCATTCCCTGGGGCAGGAGCACCTGCAAGGGCAGAGAAGCCTGGAGCAACGTGACGGTTAATTTTCTGTGTCGACTTGACTGGGCCACCGTTGCCAACACGTGGACAAACACTATTTTGGGTGTGTCTGCAAGGGCTTTTCTGGGTGAGTTTAACATGCAAAGCAGAGTGCCCTCCTCCGTGTGGGTGGGCCTCATCGAATCAGTTGAAGACTTGATTAGAATGAAGAACAAGCAGCGTAAGAGGGAACTTCTCTGCCTGACTGTGGGACCTCGGTCTTCTCCTGCCCTCAGGTTGGACCTACAGAGTCAGCTCTCCAGGGTCTCAGCTCGCTGACTGGAGATCTTGGGACTTCTCAGACTCCGTGACCATGTGAGCCAATTCCTTCTCATGTCTACCTATCTGTCTGTCTATCTCTCCGTCCATCCTACCAGTTCTGTTTCTGTAAAGAACACTGACCACCATAAATGGCATGATGAGCTCTGCAAGCTGCCGGTCACAGCCTGGCGCAGCTGGAGTGTCAGAGGAGTGGGAGATGAGGTCGAAGGGCCATTAGAGGGTGTTAGGACCCGGAGGGCTGGCGTGTCTGGCAGAGGCGGAGGGACGGAGTGAAGCGGCTGGCAGCAGGCTTAGGCAGACGAGGAAGCCGAGTGCAGCTCTGGGATTAAAGCAGAACCACCTCCCTGCGGAAGTTGCCTCAGGGCCCTAAGGAGAGTCCCTGGACTCTGAGCAGCAGCAGAGGACCCAGGTGTCAGTTTCCTTTGGCTGCTGTAGCACGTGAGCACAAAGGGTGGCCTAACAGGACACAGACGTGTTATGTTCCAGCTCTGCGGGCCCGGAGTCCAAATTCAGTCTCACGGGGCTCCAAGGGAGACTCTCTCCCCCTGCATTTTTTGGAGGCGGGGAATGGATGCTGTTCTCACGTGTTGTCTTGTGGCTCTGCTCACAGGCCTTTTCCTTCTCTGCTTCCATCATCCCGTCATCTCCTCCAAGTGCTGGACTGTCCAACAGCCCTCGTATAAGGAGCTGTGGTTACATCACCGAGTCTACCCAAATGACCCAGGACGATCTCCCCACCTCAAGATTTTCAACTTAATCTCGTCTGCAAAACCCCTTTTGCTATGTAAGGTAACACACTCGTAGACTCGGGGGGTTAGGATGTGGGGGGCATCTCGGGGGGCTCATTCCGTCCACTGCACCCCAGGTGCCCCCCCCACGACAACCTTCCCAGGGCACACTGCTCTCTGAGGTTTCCCTGGGCTGTAAGAGGCAACTATTTGAAAAGTATTTCCTTTTAGGAAGAAAAATTCTAGCACAAAAGAGGAGAAAAGAAAGCCAATAGGAAGCCTTTCCCAGGGCCGGTCCCTCGTCCGGACTCCTCGTCAGTAAGTATTTCTAATGAACTTTCATGCCTGGTGAGACATCCTTTGCGTGCTGACAAATTCCTCCTGAAATTTGAGATGTCTTGTTCAGAGTAATAGCTACAGTGCACAGGTGCCCAGCTGCTAGAGTAAGATCAGCAAGCATTTAATTGAAACAAACGACTATAATAATAGTACATTATCCCTGCAGGCCAAGCGCCATCCCAGTTTTAATTATTGAGTTAAGCGTCAGACTAATTTATCCTTTAAAGCTACAGCCCCGCTCCTGGTTACACTGATCATCGTGTTATGAGCACGAAGGTGCCAGCAGGGAAGGCTGTAAATGCAAAACCGTTTGTCCCCTCTGGCTGGTGGTGTGTTTGAAGAGAGGTTTACGAACACTGAGCACAGAGACACCGGCTCGGGGTGCGAGATTTCTGCTCAGGTTGGGGTAGGGGCTGTGGTCCTTATGCCCCCGTCCCTGGCATGCTCTCACTTCTTTGCTCAGAGCCTTCACTAGCTCCCTACTTCACTTTGAGGAGAAGCCTAAGTCGTTACTAAACCACAGACCCCTAGAACCATCCCCTGGCCCACCCCCACCTGGTACCTCTCTGGCCTTCTCCCCCTCTGCTCCTCCTTCATTCTACCCCAGTTCACTCACCTCCTTCCTATCCCTGAAACCAAACATGCTGCCACTTTGGGGCCCTTCCCTAGCTGGTTGCAATCACCCTGTAGTCACGGTGGTGATGAGAGCTGGAAGGGAAGCCACAGGGCACTGTGAGGTGGTTCAATGCAGGCTGGGGACCCAGACAGGCCTTCATCTGGCTGGCGTGAAGGATAGGAGACAGGGCAGGAAGGGGGAGGGTGAGCTTAGAGACCCAGGCATAAGGCAGGCTGGGCAGGACCTGGAGTGCCAGGTGAAGACGCCTGGACTTTATTCGGAGGGTCACTGGGAATCCGGAAGTGTTTTAGGCAGAGTGGAGACTTGAATTTGAGAAAGGCCAGCTTGACTGCTGTGTGGCAGGTGGCAGCTCCCAGGTGAGAAGTGACGCAGCCGTTGTTGGAGATTCAGGCTGATGGAAAAGTAAGAGTGAGCCTGAGAGGTGCCCTGGGAGAGTCAGGATTTAGAACTGGTGGTCAAGAAGGACACTGGATCACTGATGATGGTCACGGGCTGGTCACAGGGATGAAGAGACATGTCCAGGCAGGTGGGAGGAGTGGTCAGCTGTGAACAGGATTAGCTGGGGCTTTGCAGGTGGGGATGGTCCATTACATGGTCTGGTACTTGGAGGAGGGGGCATGCAGCGGAAACTGACCTGGAGCCCCCAGGGGTACCCAGCCACAACAGTGGGAATCCCGGTGCAGGAGGGGTCTGCAAGGGGACCAAGAAGAGATGGTCTGAGCAGTGGGGGACACCAGGAGCATTAAAGTCACAGTCACATCAAGGGAGCAGAGGAGGAAGAGAGTTTTGGGAAGAAGGCAGGTCTGACACAGCCAAATGTCAAGTGTGATAAAGGCAGCACGTGCCCCAAGGATCTGGGGATGAGGGGGCCACCAGGGCCCTGGGTGGAGCAGTTTCATATTCGGGGGTGGGGGGGGCCGAGGCCAGAATGAACAGGAGTGGGGGAGTAAGAGACACAACCAGGTCGATAACCTCTCCTGGAAGCTCCCCTGGGACCACGAGGGGACGGGTGGGACAGTAGGTAGGTGTCAAAGGATAACTTTCTATTCAGAGGCTAAGGGGAAAGTGCAGTGGTGGAAGGTGGGTGTTCAGGTCTCAGTCATGCCCCCATGGGGACATTAACTGCAGAACCGATGGCCCCACAGCCTGGCTTTGACACCCCTGGGCCACGTTCTCAGCTTTGATCTCAAGCAACCTTTTCCACAGTCCCGGAGGCAGATGCTGTCCTTCCACTTGACAGATGAGCAAATGGAGTTTCAGAGACGTGAAGCCCATCGCTCCCCGTCTGCAGCTCATCCGGAGCAGCGCCAGGGTCCCAACCCCAGGGCCTGCCCGCCGGACCCCAGAGTCTGAGCCCTTTGCATTCCTGAGGGCAGCAGGTGCGGTGTGGGCTGGGCGGCCTGAGGGGACAGAGTGCCCGGGAGAAATGGTTGTTGTCGCCACAGGGGGAGTTGGCACAGCCTATCTGTCCTATTTTGACCACTGCTGAACTCCTGGGGAACGCTGTGACAAAAACAAAGCACGAGGAGCCTCATTGTCTGTCTGTCTGTCTGCCTCATTGGAACTTAAGCCCAGGGATCAGGGCCTGTCATCAGCTCAGAGCTCAGGAGAGTACCTGGTACAGAGTAGGGGCTCAGTAAACGTTGATAGAATGAACAAAAAAAGTAGATGAATGAATCCTGATGAAAGGAAGCCCGGGAACTTCATGTCTGGCTCAGTGCACCTTTAAGTGCCAGAGCCAGGGCTTGGGCTCGGAGAGAGGATTTCTGCTCCAGCTCCCTATACCCAGGCCCCTCTTTCCTATTACCAGCCTAGTGCCCCACCCAAGGCCACTGCCAGGGGCTCTCCTAGACCCCTGCTCACTTTTCAGAACTCAGCTCCAATGTCACCACCTCCAGGAAGCCTCTGCTGGCACCTCTACCTAAACCAGGGTCCCCGGTTATTGCCTCTCATGGCACCTTGTTATTATTATTTTTATTGACCTTGTTATCATTGCAATTTCACATTCGCCCTCCGGTGTAAATGGTTCTGGTTGTGTGCTCCACCTGTGAAGGGGAGGCCCCACTCTGCTCAGGGCCATTTCCCTGGTGTCCAGCCCCACACCTGGAACACAGCAGGCACTCAGTAAGTGTCAAAGGAATGGGCCAGGTAGACCTGGGAGCTCTGAGCCCCAGAGGGGCAACTTCCCCAAGCTCCAGGCCAGGCGCATGGATTCGAGCTCCTAAGTGGGACCTGCCCGCCCAGCCCCCTGCCCAACTCCAAGCCACTGACACGTGGCATGGCCAGGTTCCTGCATCCTTCCAGCCTCTCCTCCTCCTGCTCCTCACTGGTGGTGCCCACGCCACATGTTCCTGCCTCTTTGCCTTTCTTTCTACCAAGGATGCCTCTCCCGTCCCCACACACCCGGAGACGGACTGAAGTCAGAGGGCCCTGCTGTACCTCTGGGGACCTGAATGTCCTCCACTAGCTGCTCCATCTTCTGGGCTTCCTCACTTTGAGGGGCTCTACGCGGGGCACAAGTGGAGTCAGGTTTGCATTTCAGAAAGCTACCTGGCTGCTGCACGGGGATGAACCAGCTGGTGAACGGGCCAGAGCGGGAAGACAGAAGCCAGGAGACCAGGTCAGAGACTTCTGCACCAGCCCAGACGGTGACGGGGGTGTCCGAGCTGGGATGGGACAATGGGCCTGGGTTGGGGACAGTGGATTAGGGAGGGATTCGGGAGGCAGGCTTGGCGTGGCTCAGAGGTTCCTGGCAGGTGTTGGGAACCCCACTTGAGAGGGAGACACAAGGAAATGGAAGGGTTACTCACCCCCTCCCTCTTAACGCTTAGCATTCTCCACTTTGAATTAGCACACATGCTAATTAAAACCATCTTTCCAAGGAATTTATTATAGGATATTCCAGGCTAATTATAAATTCTCTGTGGCTGATCCTGAGCAGTTGGCTAATGCGGTGTTGAAATCTCTTCGGCCACCCTCGCTCGTTTAAATTATTCATCAGGCCCTGCAACAGTTGTGAACTGTAATTTAAACAGTCAGCTCATGCATATTCAATTACTACAACAAACACTGGTGTGTTTTACTGCCCTGACGCTCAATATTTTGTATCCTCACCCGTGTTTACATGTTTTCATGAGCTCCGGAGAAAATCCTTGCCTGTTGAAGTTCCTGGTTAAGCTGAGGTTGCCGTGCCCAGGAGGTTGGAGGTTACAGGCAACTGTACAATATCCTTTCTTGGAAGAGCTGCAGATGGTCGGGCTGGGAGGGTCCAGGGAGGGGAGGCCCAGAGAGGGCAAGGACCGGCCTGAGGTCACACAGTGGATCCAAGGCCCAGACAGGATTTAGAGTTCTGGGGTGGTTCCTGTTGCCTGATCTGCCACAAGTTAACTGGTGCAGGGGGCTGGGGACATGGGGCTCTGAGACAATGCTAGCAACGTAGAGGAAGCCAGGCATTCTGTGTGGTCCAGCCACTTAAGGGCAGCAGCCAGATGTCGCCAGGACAGGCAGAGCTATTCGGGGCAACAGGCTGTTTCCGAATCCAGGCTGAGTCCACCCTTGAAAGTCAGAGTCCCCACCTCTCCGCGGCTGTGAGCTTGGGGGCCCCTGCGAGCTGTGAAACGTTTTGAAGGCTCCACAAGTAGCTCCTCGCGGATTCTCACACCGTCCAGCGAGGCCCTGGGGCGACGCCCACGGTCCCAGCGAGAAGACTGAGGCTCAGAGGGTGAGAAGCTGGCCCAGGGCAGAGTTCGCCTCTCCTCCCTCCCCTGACACCCCACCCTCAAAAAATCACTCCCGCAACTCTGGGAATCCATCCCGAGAGAGTTTTGTAACAGAGGAAAACCAGACACAGCCCAAATGTCTGTCAACAGAAGGCTGGTTACAGGTACAATGAATCGCCGTCGTGACAACGGAATGTTAGGCAGATAAAAATAAGGGCATGACCTAGAATTACAGGCACGGAACGTACATGCAGTACGACTGTTGCGGGAGCTCGGCAGGTCTTGGGCAGACTAGAAAACACAGGAGAAGGCGCCGCATTATGGTCCCAGGGATGTGACTTATGAGTGTGTGAGGTACAGAGCAGCTGCCAAGGTCAGGTTAATCCTAGTTCTGGTGGGTGGTCGGTTTGAAGGCTCTTTTATTTCTTCTTTGTATTTGCTTGTGTTTATTTATTTATTTTTTACAATGAACAAACACCATTCTTAGAAAAATCAATAACGTATGTTTTTGGAAGAAAAAGTGAAAGATGTAAGAACACTTCATTTCAAACTTTATAGAATGAGGTGAAAGGTGTACTCAGAAAAGATGTACAGCCATAAACCTTTTATTATTAAACAATAAGCAATAAAAGTAAATGAGGCTAAAGAACCTAAAATGAAAATTTTAAACTACAGAAGGAGATTAATAAACATAAAAGGAAAATGAATAAATTAAGAAACAAGAAAAGTGATAGGACTGAAACATAACTCTGATGTCTGGTTCCCCAAATAAAATTAGTGGAAAAAAGTGGATAAACCAATAAGCCCGGAGGAAGTGCTGGTAAAGATAAACATGAAAAAAGAGAGAAATTATGTGACTTTAGGTCTATGAATGGGACATAAGACCACAAAAATTATAAGATAATACTAAATACATTTCAATGGTGATAACATGAATCTCAGTATAATAAATGACTCATTTATGAAGATGGTATAACCTGTACGTGGTTATATAGATGAGCGTACAATCTGGATTTTGATGCAGAATCATGAGAAAGCTATCTTATAAAAGGAAAACGAAAGATCCATTTCATTATAAAAATGAAAAAGAAAAATATTAAATTAGCTAATAGTATATTAAATCCAGCTTCATTAAAAAGTATATATGTATATATATGTTTCAATATGTAGGTATATGTGTATACCATAACCAAGTAGAATATCAATACTGGGGAATCTGTTACTAAAATTTGTCACTTCAGTATACTAAAGAAGGAAAACTGTATAATTAGCTCAATACACACTTAATAGGCATTTGCTAAAACTCAACAAAAATTATAAGTAAACTAGAAGATTAAAAATTTTTTTTAAAGTATGCTGAAGAAAACTGCCTTTATGCCAAGGGTGAATTTGATTCACGTGAAACGGGGGGAGAAGCAAAGGTCACTGGCAACTAATCATCAGTGTTTAGTGGGTGGAAGTCCGCCCAGCACAACGGAGCAACAAGAAACGAGCCGCTGGAAGCATCTTCGTTACAGATGTGACAGCATTTGGAGAAGCCCCCGAACCTCCACCAGTTAGAAGTTGAGACAGTCAGATAAAAATGAGTCTGAGAAACACGCTGCTTTCTTATTTACCCAGAACACGTTAGTAAGCACAGTTGGAAAGTTCTAGCCATAAAGCAATGCAAAAGCATACAATTCTAAGAAGTAAAATGTATTAAAAATATGTTGGGCCCATATAACTATAGAGGTAAACTAAATGAGCGGAGAGTTACATCGTGTTTCTGGATGAGACAAATCACTAGTATAATGATACAAAATCATTTTATTTTGTGGATTTAATGAAATTTCAATATGAAAAGGTAAGGGTTTTGTCCAAGTGACTTAAAAATTCACCTGGAAAAACAAGTGAGTAAGATTTGTCAGAAAATAGTTGAAGAGCAAGGACTTTGGAAAAATTGTATTGCATTAAACATACTTCAAATCCAGAGGGATTGAGAAAGTGTGGTAAGGACATGAGAAAAGACAGATAAAATAATGGAATGGAAGAAAACCCGTATACTTTCAAGTATATTTTTGTAGCATAACTATTTAGTAACAAATTAAGTCAGTGGGAGAAGTGATAAATATTAAATAAATGATATTAGTAACCATTCAGCATTTGAAAAAATAACATTAGAACCAATGTGATATTTTGCTGGAGGTTTTTCTAAGTTTCCCACAGAAGGTGGAAACCATAAAAAAGAACACAAATTTAGGTACTTTAGAAAATGTGGAAAAGGTTTAAAAATTAAAAAAGAAAACCATTAACTACATGAGAAGGAAATGAGCTGAGAATAAATATTTACAATGTATATGACAAAAGGGATAACATTCTTCATATATAAAGAGCTATGCTAAATCAATAAAAATTCACAAGTGCCCCATGGAAGACTGGTCAGTGTGAAAAATAAGAGCAATCACAAGGGGAATGATGAAAATGTCCAGCTACCGTGCTGGGTATGAAGTCAGTGCTGCAGCAGATTAAAAAGGCCTTGGGCCCATGGTACATGACCGCTGGTAAGGAAAATGCAGCCAGTGTTCCCCAAAGGGGACTTGGGAGCATAGAGCACCTGCTGGTGGTGGGTACCCCCAAAGGCCCCCCGGGAATTGACCTTGTCCACCAATACTTTGGCAGGCGGATTTCTTGGGGGAAACTAGAAAGCATAGAGTTTTCCACATGGGTGGACAGGGAAGAAAAACAAAGGCAGCTCATACTTGAAGTGCTTAGAGACAAATGACTGCATTGCTGTGGCTACCATGCTGAGCATGTTATAAGCACCATAGCATTTAATTTTCAGAACCACCCCATAAGGATTACCTGCAGTCTGTTTTACACATGTGGAAACTGAAGTTCAGGGGGCGGAGAAGACGCTCGAAATGGCAAGTAGCTGGAGGAGCTCAAGCCTCTCAAAGTCCAGTGCCAGTGACATCGATTCTGGCAAAGCACTGACCCCTCTCAGCAGGGCAATGGGCACAGAGACGGCAGCAGTCAAGCCTGTCATTGGTTGGACACTGGTCACTGGCGCTGTGGATACTGATTAGATGGCAGCCTTCTGCCATGTGCTGGGCACAGTGAACATGGTCCCTACCATGTTTGGGACTCATCTGGCAGGAGGTCACGGGAAGACACAGCTCCAGGGTAGTGTGATCAGGTCCCAGTGGTGGGAAATAGCAGAAGGGTGTGGCCAGTTTGCTGGCTGGAGTTATTGGTAATCCGCTTCTCCTAGCAAGGAAGACCACGTCAAGTTCATAAGGCAGATGAAAGGGAGCAGAAAAGGGGGTTCTCGTGTGCAAGGGCCTGGGGGCCCGAGGTACAGGTTCCCAAGGGAGAAGAGGAGGCCTGTGGGATCAGGAGTGACCATCTCAGGCTGACCCTTTGGGCCCCCATTGTCAGGTGGGGGCTCCACACTTTTCAGGCACACAGATTCCCGAGATCCTCCCTGTCCTGGGTGTTCTCTCTTTTCTTCCATCACACTGTTTCCAACTCTGCCTAGGCCCTTGGTGCTCGATTACCTGTGCCGCTTCACAAGGAGGAGATATTCTGCAATCTAGGGAGATCTGGCCTGATGCCCTTCTAATCATGGGCTGGGACAGTCCCCAAGCCAGGCTGTATGTTTCAACGGCTGAGCCCATAGGAGGCGTGAGGGGCTGGGAAGAGTCAGGAAGCACTGGCAGAGGTGTGGACCCTCTGGTTTCTCTGGGAGAAAGGTTTGCAAGTACCCCAGGTGTGATGAAGTCCTCAAGGCAAACACAAACCCAAGGGACTATTCCGTGTGTCCTGAAGACATCAGAGAATTCAGGGCTCCGCTGAGGGTGATGGCTGCCCAGTGGACCTCAGCAGGGTGAGAACACCCTGGGGCCCGGGTTAAACACTGGTGAGAGTCTAGGGTGGAGTGTAAGAACCTGCGTCAGTCCCAAGTTCCCAGGTGATGCTGATCCTGCTGGCCTTAGGACCTCATTTTAGGTGCAGATGCAGCTGGGACCCCTCAAGCCCCCCCACTCAGATCAGTTCCTGGGAGCGCTGGCTGTCAAAGGCTCGCAGCTGCCTCCCCGCCCAAGAACTGCCCTTGGCCAATGGGAGCCATCTTGCCTAGAGAGTTACACAGAAGCCACACTCCCAGCCCAGCCTGTCACCTACGATTAACTCACACTTCATACTGGGGTACCACGGCCAGCCACGCTGTGGTCTGACTGATGCCTCAGAGCTCCCTGTGGGACCAGGATGACCTCCTTCTTGTGCGGATCTGAATACCATCTGGAATATCTCATTCATTCCTCAGCACAAGGAAGGAAACTGTGGCACAGAGAGGTTAAGCAGTGTGGCCGAGGTCACACAGCTGGTTACACAGGCAGCTGTCTAGCCCCAATGCACTCCGTCCCAACCCACTGGGCTCTCTGCTGGCCTGGGGCTCTGCTCTGCCACCCCAGCGACAAGCACCCCCTGCAGGGCCCACCCGTGAAATGCTCTGGAGACCTCTCTCGCTTCATCCCCACAACTCCCGCTAGTAATCTGGGCCGGGTCCCATCCACGCATGATGAGGTGAGGCTGGGAAGAAAGTGACTTGCCCCACACAGTTTGTTAGTGGTGGCGGGGGCAGGACGTGAACCCAAGTTTCCTGCCTCCAGTCTCTCCATCAGTCTCTGGGGTGACAGGGAAGAAGTGTTTTGGGGGCCCCAGCATGCCAGGCCACAGCTGCGCCCAGCGGACCGGGCCCAGTGACAGGTCCTAACTACTCGCCCCAAATTTTTCTTCCTTTTCCTTGCCACCAAGAGTTTGGAAAAATAGCCATTGAGGCTAACTGTTTTTGCCTCTCCCGCTTAACTCTCTCGGTGAGAGCTCCAACCACCCCCCAGTGAATGGAGGGGCAGGGGTGAGAGTTACACCTCCCAGTTCAGAGGCCCAGGGCTGAGGGCTGGGGACTGGGGGAGAGCTGCTTCTGTGCTGTGAGGAGGCACGAAATACTTCAGGTATGAAATACTTCAGGTCAAGAGAACAGGTCCTCCTCCTGCCCCCACAACTTCCTGGCTGGGCGTCGCTGGACAAGCCACTCACCCTCTGAGTCTCAGGCCTCAGGCACACATCGTGACCGAGGATGGTTCTGTGTCCCTCCCAAGTCAACGGGAGGGTTAGAGCACAGAAGGCGGACGATGCTGTAAGACAGAATAGGCTTCAGAGGCCCCGCCGGCTTACTCACCAACAAGGATGTAACAGCACTCTGTAGTTTGTGAAGTGTTCGCACAGGCAGCATTTACTATTCATTCATTCATTCATTCAGCAAACTCATCAGGCACCTGCCGCATCCTTACACAAAGCTAAGCACCAGCACTATTTCACTAGCACATTTGCTGCTCACAACTGCCCTGTGGGTTAGGCAGCATCTTACTGGAGGCTCAGAGGGACAGTAACACCCAAGATCACCCACCATGGCAGAATAGGTGCCCTGGGACTCCAGACTCCCAGTTAAGTGCTGTGGCTCGGACACCAGGCTGCCTCAGCTGGTCACAGCCCGACCAGCGCACTAAAATGTCCCTCAGGACGCTCCTCTCTGCGAAGTGGTCTCGTCCCCTTGGCGTATTGACAGTCTCTTCTGGAGCTTTAACATTTAGATGAGTTTTATTTGTCTTGTTGGCTTTTATGAAGACACCGAATTCTAAATGGACAAAGCCTCAAGATGAGAGAAAGAGCTCCGAGACGGACTTTTTATTATCCAGCCAGAGCAGGGGCGAAATGACTCCAATAGATCTCAAGTTTTATGTGCTCCAGACACTCCGTGGAGCCAGAGATGGTTTCTCAGCAGTGCTGGCGGTACATTAAAAGCTCATTTTCCCCAACATGGTACTGAATATGCAGTCAGAGCCAAGAGTCATTATGCTGGGTAATATCGAAGCTGCCGCTGACGAATGTAGCCCTGATTTTTCCTGAATTCTCCCTCATGACTTAGGAGCAGGTCTCAGAGGGACAGGCTCTCTGCCTGGCATCTTGCCTGGAAGGAAATCAAATGTCTGGCCTTTGCACCCATCACAGCCAGAGGGTCAGGACTCCTACTAGGAGCCCGGCAGGGGGTGACAGGATGGGCACCAGAGGGCGCCTGAGCCGTCATATAACATCACCAACTGTTCTCTGAATCCCCGCAGAGCAGGTGGCGATTGGGGCTGAACAAGAAAGTCCAGGCAGGCGTGCAGTGTCCTCCTCTCAGGCTTCTGCTGCTGTCCTCTGGCTTCTAAGGCCCAGCCCCAAGGCTACCCCCTCCAGGAAGCCCTCCCTGCTATGACTTTCCTTTGAGTTCCTCAGTACTCATCTGTTCCTCATTCTAAACTAGCACCTTACACTTTATGCAAGGTTTGCTTAGGAACTTAAACGGCTTGACTCAGAGTCAGACAGATAAAGTGGGGCCCAATCCTGGCTTGATCACCCCTTTGCTTGTTCATGCATTCGTGCACTCATGCCCTTGAAGGCTGTGCAGGTTAGATACTGAGTAGACAGGCTGGGGAGTCAGCCTGCCTGGGTTTGAATTTTGGCACCACCATGAGAGTTATGTAGCCACGTGGTTTACTGCCCCATGCCTCCGATTTCTCAGCCGTGAAATGGCAATGATGATGGTACCTCCTTCTCAGGGTGAAGGATTAAATGAGATACAAATACAATAGGTTTGGGTGGATGCCAAGCACAAAATGAGTGCTAAGTAAGTGTGAGCAGATTACAAGTGCAGGTAATTCATCCCTTCCTTTGGGAAAAGTTCACCAAGAGGATATGAGCTCAAACAAGGTGTGGTCCTTGCCCTCCAAAGGTCAAGATCAGGAAACTGTGACCACAGTGAGCATGGGCAGTGCTCCAAGGGGTTGACCTCACAGCTCTGTTCTCGGATGCTCAGGCAGCTGCCAACTCTTGCCTGGCACTAGGGCTGTGAGGCTGAAATGAGCCTAGTGGGCACCAAAACTACAGTCATGGCTGCTGTCACCTGTTCCCCTTCCCCAGGCTGCGAGCATCCCAGAGCATCTTCATAGCCTGAAGGGTACAGAGAGCACCGGGCTTGGAGTCAGAGGCCCTGGTTCAAGTTCTGACTCCACCCTTTTTCCTGCTATGTGACCTTGGACAAGTCTCCCATTCATTCAGTCCGTAAACAGACACTGAGGGTTATCCGCTAGGCAGGCCCTCTGCTAGGTGCCGGTGCCAGAGGCGGGCACATGGCACAGACCTGGCCCTCGGGCTGTCCCAGGCTGGTGGCGCAGACAGGCATCTACTGGATGGCCAACTCCTGTCATAAATTCAGGCTGACCCCACCTCTATTTAAATACTCTTTTACTGATTCTAGAGAGAGGGGAGGGGAGGGAGAAAGAGAAGGGAGAGAAACATCCATCAGTTTCTTCCTGAATGTGCCCCGACGGCGGACTGAACCCACGACCCAGGCATACGCCCGGACCGAGAATCGAGCTCGTGACCTTTTGGTTTGCAGGACAACACCCAACCCACTGAGCCACACCAGCCAAGGCTCTATTTAAATTTTTGATTTATTGTTCATCATGGGTTTTATTTTTTGTGTGTGGTAGTTGTGATTTATAAAAATAGTACATGAAAATATTGTCTTGATCACTGAGTTTTTTGGTACTCCCTTAAATTTTGTGATCAAGTTTAGCTAGCATCTCACTTGTCTCACTCTGCTCCTGGCCCAGAGGGTCCGGACAGCCTCAAAGAGCAGACAACTTCTGAGCTGGGTTCCGACGCTCACCGGTTGCCAAGGGGTATGAGCCTTCTCAGCAGAGGGAGCAGCAGACAGTGGTTGCCAACCAGGGGTGTGTTTTGTCTTCCAGGACACGTTTGGCAATGACAAGAGACATTTTTAAGTTTGATTTTGACAGGGGCAGGCATGCTATTAGAGGGTAGAGGCCCGTGGCACTGTTAGACACCCTACAATGCACGGGACATCCCACAACAGAGAATTATCCCCCACAAAATGTTGGTAACTCAAAGTGGGGACACCCCACACTGAAGCACAATGGTGAGAAACCTCATGGCATCAGGCCCCCTTGGGAAGATTCCTTGGCCTAAGCCTCAGTTTCTGCATCTGAAAAATGGGGATAATAACGGTGCCTACAGCGGACGGTGGTTGAAAGGAGACAGTGGTACCAAGTCTGTACACAGCAGGAGCTCAATCAATGTCCACACCCTCTTTCTTCCCCCTTTGAACACACTTCAAACTTCAGAGCAAATAGTTCTCAAAAGAGACAGCATCCCAGAGTTCCAAAGGACACATTTTGTTCTTTTTCGACCTTTCTCTTAGTGAAAACCATGAGTCTTATCTCTCGGCACATGTAAGGCTGTTCAGCCTGTGTGCTGCCTTATCTCTGGCTTGAGTTTTAACAGGGAGTGAATTTTTATGACCGAGTTCTAAACCTTTGCAAAAACCATTTTTAAACTAAAAAAAAAAAAATGCTGACAGGTTCTTAACTACTATAGCTGCTAAATTAAGCATGAGGGATGGGGTAACGGGGCGGCGTGCAAAAGAAAACAAAAGAGCCCCTAAAAGAGTTAGTGGAGGTAAAATAATGTTCATTAAAAATAGAAAACAAACACACACAAAAAACCCTTTTGTGTTCAACTTCACACTCGTACATCATAATGTTCCAGTAAAAGGCCATTTCCCCCTGAGATAATAAAAGAATTGAATTTTTCCTTATCGGTCATCTATTTTTCTAGCTGAAGCTATTACTCCCGCTCTGGGGTTGCTAGGCAACAAGAAATATTAATAGCAGCTTTTATTAGCTTAGCTTTTGCAGCCGAGTACCAGAATGAGAAAATGGGAAACATAAATGTGTTACATAAATCTTTCAACCTTTCAGAGCTGGTGTTAGTCTCTGTTTTCATAATGATTTATTGAAGTGATGGTTCATTTATGAGAAGAGGGGTGTAGGGTAAGAAAACGGAGCAGTCCCCTGAAGGAGTGTTTGAAAATAAATAATTATAGCAGGGGAGCAAAAGCTGTTTAAAGCCATTTTTCTGAGTTTTATAAAATGTAAAAAGACGTATTTCTTTCGCTTACTGCCTCTGAAAAATGGGCCAGGGGGAGGGGCTTTCAGCCGGACTCCGCTGGATATGAAGAGACCTCCAGGCCTCTGGCTACCCCCATTTAGGACCCTCAAAGGCCCAGCTGGGGCATAAGCACCCCCCCAGTCTCAACCCCAGAGGGAAATGAGAAAATCATGGCACCTGGGAGAAGCCCACACTGGAAGTTTCCTGTGGACCCCCTGCTTTTACCAAGATGGAGCCTGCCCTTCAGTCATGCACCGGGAAGAGTTGGGTTAGGGACTGTCTCTCCCTTACAAGCAGTGGGACTGTCACTTTGCTGCTGTTCTCAAGCTTCGAGCCCTGACTGAGATCCTGGAGTAATTGCCACGCCCTCACACCAGTCCCCCAGAAGGGGCCCCTTCCCCAGCTCCAGCACCTCGGTGCCTGGCCCACCTCTGCCCCCTGGCCGTGGACCGGCCCCCATTGCAAAGCCAGCCTGACCACCGCCCGGAAAGGCCACCCCAGTGGGTCAGATTGGACAAACGGAGCTATGAGGCTGAAGCCGCCCAAACCCTATCGGTAAAATGAACCAATTAACAGATAGAGTAGCTTACATGTATTGAATACCTACTGTGTGCCCGGCACTGGGCTGAGTACTTTTCCTCTATCTGATCATTGAATCTTCCCAAGTTCCTATGAGGCAATCATAGCACTTCCATTTTCCAGATGAAGAAACAGAGGCTCAGGTGGGATGAACCCCTTGCTCTGAGCCACGAGGTGGAGGGTAACAAATGGTGGACCTGGGTTTGGACTGAGGTCAGTCTAACCCTAGAGCCCATGTGCCTAACTACCAGGGGATACTATGCATCAAGAAAACAAAAACATGCAAAAACAGCAAAATGTTGCCACAATGGATTACAGATACGGCCACCAGCCCTGCCTTCCCTGCCATGCCCTCTGCAGTGCGCCTCTTCCACATCTCCCTTCAATAGCTGGGGACTGTGTCACTGCCCCCTGAATCTGGGCTTGGGCATGTGACTCGGCCAATGTGACAGTAGCAGGTAGGGGTTTGCAAAGGGCTTGCACACTGGGGCCTGTCCTTTCCTGATGCTCTTGGAAATCCTGTGACCACAGCCAGGTGAACAAGGCCGGGCCACCATGTGATGACAGACCTGTGGCCAAGTCACCCCCGCTGCCCACGGCTTGCACGGGGTCAACCGCCCAGATGCGAACAGGGTCAGCCTCGGCCTTGCAGCCCCAGCCGAGCTGCAAGCCGACTCCAGAAGTCAGCCAAGCCCGCCCAGTGGAAAACAGCTGCCTTGTTGGCCCACAGACTCACAAGAAACAGCCAAAGTGCATGGTTTGCTTCAAGCCACTTAGTGTTGAGGTGGTTTATTATGCAGCAATAACTAACTGATACCATCATTTAAAAAACAAATAATTATGCAGTAAGAGCAATAAAATGACTTGGTTGGCTGGGGGACCTCTACCACCCCCAAGGGGTGGGGGTCAGTGGTCCCTTTCCTCAGATTTGAAAGAGGATTCCCCTGCATCTCCACTGTGAGAATCAGGGGGAGACTGAGTCTCTGGGGGGCAAGAGAGCTGAGGCCGGGCAGGGAAGAGGAGGAGGAGAGGAGATTGGAGGTGGAACCCAGCTCCACCAAACAGAAAACAAGAATAGAAGGGCCGAGGTTTTAGGGGCTATTAAAAAGCTCCAGAATCAGTACACGGGCTGGGTCACTGAGCCCTGGCCTTGGGCGCCGAGCCCTAACCCAGGGCTGCAGGCTCTCTCATGGGGACCATCTCTAAAGCAAGGGGTGCAATGACACCTAAGGCACTGCCCAGCCCTCTCCCCAACCGGCAACCAGCCCGCAAAGACCCTTCACATGGCGTGGGAGTCCCTGGTCCATGGCCCCTTGCCCTCTCTAGAGGACCAGTCCTGGCAGATGCTCTCGGACGGGAACCCAGCACAGAGGGTCTGAAAGTACCAATCGAGCACTCAGGGTCTTGATCCAAGTTAGTAAGATTTGAGCGCCCACACCACAGGCATGTGCAGGGAAGACAGTGCAGGGTTTATGCGACCTCAGATTCACACGCTTGTCCAGTGCGTCACAGCTGACGACACCATCATTCCCATTTTCCTATTGGTAAATTCGCCAAAGTCGTAATCCCAAGCCCCATTCCCTAGATGGGAAAATGGAGGCTGGGAGAGATGTGATTTGTCTAAGGTCCTAAAGAAAGTGGACAAGAGTCAAAGCTGGAGGAGAATGTTTGAGAGGGACAGCTATGTGCTCCCCCTGTACTAACTAAGGCCAAGGACAGGACCACACAGCTTCAGGGCCCCACTGGGCCCCACCGAGTGAGATCCTTATTTCGGGAACCACCAGAATCAGTGGCCGGGGCAGGGAGACCTTTGCCAGGATTCATTCCTCATCAGGCCCTGTCTCTACCGGCCCGGGGCTCTCCCCAGAGCTTCTCCGGTCTCACTGAACCTGCATGTTCCCTGGGGAACTTGTCAGGGAGCATCGAGCTTTGTCCCTTCCCAGGATAATTCCTCTCCTGGGTAAACCAGGACCATAAGCTCAAACATTTTCCAAGGACGGCTCCAAAATAAATGATTTCAGACTTACCAGACGCTGCTTAATAAATTCCACTCTTCTAGTTTCTTTGGGTATTTTAGAAGCTGATTTATACATACAATATCTCTCTCAAAATGAGACAATCAACACAGGATAAAATTATTGAGTTATGAAAATAGGGGTCAGATGGAGGTGCAGCGCTTTAAATTAAACCAGCAAAATATATCTTTCATACTAAATTGACTCTTTTTGTCTTGGAAATGAATGTTTAATCAGTTAAGACACTGAAGTCGAGGGAGAAGCCTTAAGCATATTTAATTTTGTAAAGGGACCCGATTCCACTACCACACAGCATTCCTGCCAGCAGCCACACCTCTAAAACCGAAGGGCCAACTCCCACGCATGTCAGGAGGCCACGAGGGTCAGGGCAGGGGACCCCGAGGGATCACCAGCTTCTGGGATCAGAGCCCCAGGGGCTTGGCATTAATGCATTAACCAGATGGCTGTCGAACGCCTTGGCCTCACCCTCCTCTCCAGGGACAATATTCTAACGCATCTCACTCCATGCAAACACTGTGGCATCCTGGCCAGCAGGGCACCCTCTGTGCCCGCTTTGGCCCTGCAGCCCAGCTGCTCTGCCCTCAAGCACCTGGTAAAATTGAGAGGTGTATGGTAGGGGGCGTATGGTAGGGGGCGGAGCTGGACTTGAATTTCTTTTTTACTTAGTAGTTGTGTGATATTCATTCATTTATAAAGCACTTCTAGAACCTACTATATGTCAGGCCATCATTTCCTAAAGGTGCCTCTTCTGGGTGCACATAGCTCCATACATTGATCTTATCCGATCATTTACTACATTTTCAGAAACGGAGTTTTCACCTGTCTCTCTGCTTGCATGCATGAGGGGTTCTTAAAGGGCATCTCGTAGATCCAGGGCTCAGAACAACACCTGGTCTCTAGTAGCTGCTCAATAAAGCCTGCTGCACGGCTGATCTCAGGTAAGTTGAAAAACGGCTCCTTAAAAACATCACGTCCTGACCCCTGGAGCTGTAAATGTCACTGTATTGAGGGGGAAATGTCGCTTTGTTGGAGAGTTAAGGCTCTTGAAACAAGGAGATTATCCTGAATTGTTCTTAATGCCATCACAAGCACTCATATAAGAAAAATGGATCCTTATAAGAAAGGCAGAAAGAGCCCTGGTTGGGTGGCTCAGTTGATTGGCGTGTTGTCTCATACACCAGGATCTTGTGGGTTCAATTCCCAGTCAGAGAATATACCTAGGTTGCAGGTTCGATCCCCAGATGGGAAGGAAAGATAGGGAAGAAACCGATCGAAGTTTCTCACACCAATATTTTTTTTCTCTCTCTCTCTCATTCTCTCTTTCCCTCCTTCCTTCTCCCTCTAATATCAGTGAAACATATTCTCGGGTGAGGATAAAAAACAAAAAGAGAGAAAGACAGAGGGAGGTCTCACTGACGGAAGAGAAGGTGACAGCCCTGTGAAGACAGGTTAGAATAATGCAGCCACAAGCCTCTCGAAGCTAGAAGCAGCAAGGGACGGACCCTCAGCAGAGCTTCCGAAAGAAGCTCACCCCTCCCGACACTCTGACCTGGGCCCGGTGGTGCGGATCTCAGCCTCTAGCCTCCAGAACTGCGAGTCCACTTCTGGCTGTTTTAAGCCATCGAGTGTGTGGCAATCTGTCTGAGCAGCCACAGGAAAATGAATACAGTCGCCTACGTGCTCTGAGCCCCCTTCTCCTCCTTACAGGGATCCCTGCCTCACTCTTTTGGGCAGGACTATGTGAGAAAACACCTGTGAAGCCCTCTGCACGGGGCTCGATTCCTGACAGGCCGGGGCACAGATTCCAGCATCACCCGCGGAGCGCGCACATCCCTGCACACACCTGTGCCCTGCAGCTCGGGAGATTGTATACAGGTGTCTTCACGGCGCCTTGCTGCTCTCTCTTCACCAGACCGTCCGGATGGGTGGCCCTGTTCTTACATGGCTTCCTAATGGGCCCGGCAGCCCTTCCCTGGATAAAGTGTTGTGGCTTATCTTTCATTACATAACAAGGGAATATAAAGCTCAATGGGCCCTTGAAAACTCTGCCTAATGGAAGAATTAAAGCAATCTGAATTTGCGCAGCATCTTTAACATGAGCTCATTTTAAAGAAATCTGGAAAATGACTGCCAAGTGCCTATTTGGACCGAGCCCAACAAAAGCATTTCCTGGGCGGAGAAATCGGGGGTCATCCTTGATAAACAGAGAGCATCCTTTGTAATGATCAGAGCTATTACAACCAGGTGGCCCCACAGAAGTACCTGGGAGCTTCTGCTGCCTGTCCCTTCAGTTAAATGACGGGAAAGCACTGCCATTTGGTCACAGTGGGAATTCGTTTTATTACTAATACTGAGAATTGTTACTCAGTGCCAGGCATTCGTGAAGACTTCACATATACTATCTCAGATACATTTCACGGCAAACTGGAGGGCAGGACCGCGGTGCTTCGGAGACAAGGGAACTGAAGTTCAGGAGGGGAGCCAAGGCCTAAGGCAGGTCTGTGGGAAGCCACGGTCCACACACGCACCGCCACTCCACCTGGCCGCCACCAGTCCCCAGCGCCAAAGGCCCGTGACACTGCAGCCGGGAGCCACAGCCACGCTCACCCTGCATTCACAGCCCTGCCCTGGCTCAAACTGGGATAGTCTGGTGGGCGGAAGCTTTTGTTAGGGAATTGGGGGGCAAGCAGCTAAGGGGCAAGCACTCCGGCAAAGTGGAATGAAAACCGTACGGCTGTGCTATCTTTAGTTCTCCTAGACAGAGAAGAGGGAGCGCGGGCCCTGCATTATTGATGGGCCCGAAGAAAACTGCTCCTCAAGGAACGGAGCATCCATTTCCATGGAGCTCTTTAGCCAGACCCCGAACATTATAGAATGTGGATCTGGAGTTGGCTCCCTCCCTCCCTCCTTCCTTCTCTCCTTTTATTTCTCACCTAGAGTCAAAAAAAAAAGTTGTGATGTAGCTCACAAAAAAAATACATTGGGTATACAGATTTCCTTTCTAAGTAAGGAAATTTGGTAGTAAGTAGAGTAAACAATAAATAAATAAAATGCAATCGACATTGTTAGAATACTAACTGTCTGCCTGAAGTCCCAACCGTCTGCTAGATAGTCCACAGCCTACAAACTGGGCTGTGGACTCTGAGCAACGCCTGCAGAGATAAATGTGACCCACCCAATACCACGTGAGCCTCGTGGGACATCAATGAAGCAGCACCTCCCTCCCTGTCACAGGTGTGTTGGTGACCCCAGCTAACAGAATTGAGGACTGAGTCCTCCTGGACACAGTGACTGGTCCAGCCACACTTCATCACAGTCCCTCCTGGAAAAGCAAACTACTGCCCACCAGAGATGCTGGGGAAGACAGCCATCTCTCCCTCCTGCTGCATGGAAATAAAGATGGGATTGGGTCCTAATGACATCACTGGACTTCCTGGATCCAGCCATGCCTGACGCCCTTTGTCCACCCTTGGAGACTTCTGTCTTTTTTTGCTTAAGCTAGTTTGAGTTTGGTTCCTGTCACTTAAGAATGAACTCAAGAGTTGAGACTAGTATATGATATTAACTATGAAGAAAAAAGCAAAAATAAATCATAGTTATTCAGGAGAAGTACTAGAAATCCTTTAAGGAGCCTTTTCTATTATACAAAAAATGCTCTACTGGTTTTCTGTAGGTCTTGATTGTTCAAATCAGCCATTATGCTAAAAAAAAGATCATATAATTTTTTTAGCATGGGATTCAGGTCCCTTATGATCCAGGCTCTGGGAACTGTTTTACCTCCTCTCTCCCTCCTTGGCTCCAGGGCCTTTTCCTCCAGCCCAATGAAAAGGAATAAACCACATGAGGTTCCCCCAGTGTGACATGCGCCCTCCTCCCTCCTGCTTTTGCACACGCTCTTTCCCAGCCTAGAAGGTCCTTCCCTGCCCTTGTCTGTCTGCCCAGTTTCTACCTGGCCTGCAAACTGTCACTCAGGAATCACCCTCTCCCCGCCAGCGGAAACAAGAGGCAGGATTTTTTAAATAACATGGTTCTATTTATGTGAAATGTCCAGAATAGGCAAATATATCGAGACAGAAAGTAGATAGTGGTTGCCCAAGCCCAGGGGTTATATGCGGGGGGGTGGCTACAGGTTTCGCTTTTCGGGTGACAAAAGATTCTAAAATGGATTGTGTTGATGGTCACACAACTCTGGGAATATACTAAAAGCTACTGAATTGCACTTTAAATGGGTGAATTGTACAGCCTATGAATTAGATCCCCAATAAAGCTGTTAAACATAAAAACTCAGATGAGATTAGACTATTAAAAAATGACACTAAACCAAATGACACCGAGATAGGATAGAGTGCCAAAGCAAGCAGTGGGAAGGCGTGGACGTCCCTCCATGCCCACCCCCGTATTCTGCAGCCCCCCATGCACGTAACCAGCTGAGCCCAGACCCTGCGGTCACGCAGAGGGTCCTCATCCAGGCATTAACATTCTGCTTCCCTTCCAACCCCATTCCCTGCTGGGACTGGCGGGAACCATGGCGGGTGACGGGAACTCACCGTGGGCAGCTGGCCCGACAGCAGGTGGCTGTCCTGGGCCAGCATGTTGGACACCATGATGGCCGGGAGGTCCATGGCCTGGTAGGAGTAGGCGGGGAGCAGGCCGTTGGGTGCGAGGCTGTGGCACAATGAGTGGTAGCCGGCTTCGTGGTCCCCCAGGTGCAGGAGGGATGGTTCTGGCAGGTTGGGAGGTGTTATCGGGGGGATTTCATAGTCCTCGTTGTTCTCGCTCTGGCTGTTGTAGGTCTAAAACAGCAAGAGGGCATGCTGTCAAGGGGCAGGGTCTCACAACTGCAGGACATGCGGACAGACAGCAGCCACAACACGACACCAACAGTGATAACAGAAGCTTGACGAAGGAGAGAGGGGGTGATCCCCCTGCAGGCAGGCGGTCGAGATGGCCCTGTGACCCGACTCCTGTCCCACCCCCAACTGGGAGCTTCCTCCTACCAGAGGGTCTGCAAACAAACACCTGCTCTCTCATAAAGTGGCCAGCTCCCGATCACCTGTTCTCTGCCGCCAGATCTGGCCAGTGTGGCCCACCATGAATCCATCACCCCACACCCAGCCATCTTGCAGATGGGAGAACTGCTCGGAGCCAAGAGGAAAGTGGCCCATCCCGAGTTAGTAGAAAAACTGGGACTAGAGCTCAGGTATCCTGCCTCCCTGCCTAGTGGTTTTCCGGGGCAGCTGGACAACTTTCTTTTAGTGTTCCCTACGCCTGGCCCACTGGCTCCTCTCCTGGTCTTCCTTATCTGGTAAGTGGTACAGACATCCCCCCGGAAGCACAGGCTAGGAGCTTCCTCATTAGTTCATTTTTCCCACCTCACTGTTCTGACCAAGATGCTCAGCTACAACGTTGAACAGAAGTGATGAGCATTTCCTCTGCTGGAATTCTCTGCCCCACATGCTCTCATCCTTACTCATCCCTCAGCAATGTTTGGTTTAAATGTCTTCTCTGATACGCCCTAGAGTAGGTCGATCCCGCTGTACCCTCCCAGGGTCTCCTTAAAAGCAGTCATGGACCTTGTAGCCAACTAACTTCTTGTATAATTATTAGCTTAATGCTTTAATGTGAGTCCTGCCAGGACTCCCCTATATGTCCTGTTTCCTAGAACCTGGCACGAAGTAAGAACTCAAAACCAATGGACTGAATGGATGAATGAGCCAGGTCCTAGGGCAGATGCCGTAAGTGTGCACCTCGGCATCTCAACCTCCTCCACCGCCCTGGAGGCAGGCGGGCCTGCCCCTGCTGTCCAGGCGGCAGTATGGTGCTGAAGGCCGAGCCACAGAGCCTGGGTTTGAATTCTGGCTCTTCTGTGTACTAGCTGTGTGACTTTGGCCACATCACTTAACCTCTCTGTGCCTGTTTCTTCATATGGGAAAAAAAAGGTAATAGCAGTACATAGTACAGAACTGCTGTAAAGAGCAAATGAGTCAACGCGTGCAAATTGCTCGGACGCTGGCGCACAGCCAGCGCCCTCGGTGTTGGCCGCTATTGCCGTTGTTGTTGTCCCTGCCCGGGGTCTCAGGGATGTTAAGGAACTTTCCCAAGGACACGGAGCGAGGGAACAGCAGCTCACGTACTCAATATCCTCACGTGTTTTCCCCGACTCCTCACCACACAGGTCTGTGCACCACAGTGGGGGTGTCTGTCTTCAGCTGACCACGGAGATGGGCTGGGTCTGATGTTCCTAAGTTGGGACCCAGCCACCGGCGTCATGTAACTCAGAAGGCAGAGTCCCAGGAAGCTGCCCCCCGCCCCTGCCCATCCCGCAACAGGACTCCCTTCTCTCACTCCCCCTCCACAGCCCTGTGTGTGCTTCCCCTAGTAGCACGGCCTCCTGCAATTATTTCTGATTCTTTGCTTACCTTCTGCTGTGTCCCTTCCCCAGACCCCAGGCCCCCTGGGGGCGGAGGTTAAGGCTGTGTTGTCATCAGTGCCTGGCATGTGGTAGGTGCTCAGTGAGAAGGCACTGACTGAGCACGTGGAATGGGGTGGTGCGCAGGCTTTAGGTTTAGACCTCACCCACGTGTTTCCACAGCTACGCCCCCTGACAGATCGCATGTCCCTAAGTGACCTGTTGTCCACGTCTGTCAACCGCCACCTTCCTCTTGGCCCACCAGCCCCCGGAACAGGTGCTGGCACATAGCGTGTGCCCAGGGAGCATTGAACGACTGCACATTCCTTTCACTTAAAAACCCAAACCTCAACACGTTGGAACCGGCCCAATCAGCCAGAAGCCTTTTGCAAATATAAACATATGGTGTATCAAAATATTAGAATAACACAATTGTGACAATTCATTTAAAGAGGCAATTAGCATACTTAAAAATAACTAAACGTGCAAACATGTACATGCCTCCTTTGAATGCAATCAAATCCTAAATGCGTGACATCTGAATACCAACCCATCCTGCTACTGCCTCATACTAAGCACCAACTGTGTGCCAAGCCCTACACCCTGCTTTTCCACACACATTGTCCATTTAATCTGTATGAATTCTGCAGAGTTGTGACTCTTCTCTCCATTTTCTCAGCCAACGTAGACGAAGCTTAGAGAGTAAAGGCGTCACACAGCTAGTAAGTCATGGGTGGGGTTCAAACCCAGGTCTCGTGACTCTGAATCCAGCATTTGCCCACATTAGGTCAGAGGCCCCTTCAAGGTTCTGATTTCTCACTTTCCCTGAGTAAGAGGCAGGGCACTCACAGGTGCCAAACTTGCTCTCTAGCACCAGCGTCCTTGTGAGAATGTGGAAAGAGACGCCAAGTTGTAGGAGTTCTAGAAGCTAAAACTGGCAGCAAAACCTTACAGGAAAACTTCTGGAAGAGTTGCCTGCTGCTTTGCACCCACTTCCTCACAAACCCACTCCAATCACATCTTCTCCCCCTCTTCCACCAAAGCTGCGTGGCAAGGTTGCCAATCACCTCTGCCCGTTACTCATCCAACGGTCAGACCTCAGTCCTCACCTGACCACCTTGACCTTCTCAGCAGCGTTCGACAGAGTTGGCCACCGCCCTCCTCCTGGGAACAGACTTCTCCACTGGCTTCTGGGACACCACGCTTGTTGGTCCTCCTAAACCGCAGGCTATTTCCCCTCCACGTCCTGTGTGGTTCCCATTCTCCACCCCCGCCCCCTCCCCACCCCCCCATGAATGAGAACGTGTCAGAGCTCGGACTCCAAGCCTCTCCCCCAAACACACTCTCTCCTCCGTGATCTCTGTGGCTTTCAGTCCCACCCCTGTGCTGCCGACTCCCCAGCTCACATCTGCAGCCCGAACCTCTCCACTGAGCTGCAGGCTCAATGGCCCACTGCTGCCTGACTCCGCTGCTCGGATGTTAATGGACATCTCAGACTTCGGTGGGTCTCGTGTCCCACCGAGACCTTGTCCACCCATGGTCCTCTCTTCCTCAACGAATGACAAGTCCAGTCTTCTGGTCACTCAGGCCACACTCCTTGCAGCTTTGCCGGACTCCCTTCTTCCTCTCACATCCTACACCAATTCCGCCAGGAAATCCTATCAGCTCCATCATCAGAATAAATACAAGATGTGACCACTCTGGTCCAAGCCATCATCTTCTTTATGCGGGATGACTGCAGTAATCTCCTGGCTGGTGTCCCTGCCCGACCCTTGCTAAGGTCTATTTTCACTCAGGGGCTGGAATAAGTCCTGTTAAAATGTAAGACCGTGTCCCTCCTATGCTCGCCACCCTCCAGTGGTCCCCTTCTCACTCAGAGTAAGAGCAGGGTCTTCAGAATGGCCACAGGGTCCAGTCCCCCCGTTCCACTTCTATGCCTTTCACTTCCCTCCCATCACTTCCTACTGTTCTCCTTGTTCGGGCTGCTCTGGCAAACTAGGCATGCTTCTGCCTCCGAGCCTTTGCACTGGCTGTTCCCTCTCTCTAGAACACACTTCCCTCAAATAGCCACAGAGCTCACTCCTTCGCCCCCTCAGGTCTTAAACGTCTCCTTTCCACCGATGTCTATGCTCACTGCTCAATTTAAAATCGCAAACCATCTGCCACGCTCTATTGCTTCCTTTTAATCAACTGTCATCTTCTAACATCCAATATATTTAATCTATTTATTGTGTTTATTGATTATTGCCCTTCTCACACCACTAGAATGCCTGCTCCACAAAGGAGGAGACTGCCATATGGTTTGTTCACTGCTATTATCTCCAGTTTCCTCCTGGCATGTAACGAGAGCTCAAATAGTATTTGTTGAATGAATGAATGAATGAATAAATGAATGAACGAACAAATGAACAAACAAATGATCTACTTTCCAAACGTGAGAAGAAATAGTGGCAGGACAATGAATGGACCGGGAGCCCATGAAGAGCCCCCATTCTAGGAGAGGGCTTAATTTTGACTCTGACCCAAGGGTAAGGCACAGATTAATTCAGTCCAGCCTTCCTCCTTTCGTGGAACCGGGGCAAGGAACCCCATAGCGGACTGTCCTTTGTGGGGAGTGAGTTGGGGGGGGGGGAGGCATGGAGGCAAATGGCAGAGCCAGGAGCCGGGTGGTTACCAACCAGCCAGGAGGTAGAGCTCCACGCCAGACACGGGTTATGAGGCTGCCAGAATCACCTCGATCCTCAGTTCCTCCTTTTGTGCTTCTCTTTCCAAATCAACTAAGGGATGGGAATTCAGAGCAAAGCATCGTGGCTGGGAATCCAGAAGAAGGCTTTTCCTGCACCAGCCCAGGAAGGGAAGAATGCTGGACAGGTTCAAATGGCCTCAGGCTTTCCCTGTGGGTCAGAGGAGGGTACGCCTTCTCCTGGAATTCCTACGGGGAAGGGTGTTAATAAAATATTGAAGGCAATGACCCCTCAAGTCAGGGGAGTAAATGGGAGCCCTCACCCTGTTCCTTGAGGAAGGAGTGGAGAGGAAGAATTCTGAGAACAGCCAATGGACCAGAAGCCTGTTGCAGAGATAAGCTTATATTCCATGGGATTATCAGAATAAATTCATACGCTTACCACAAAAAGAAAGACAAAGGAATTGAAAAGTCAACCATAGGCAGTAAAATATATATAAATTCTTTTGAATAATCCTTTCTGAAACAAATACACAAAACTTCAACTTCAAGTATAAAGAGCAAACCCAAGGGATTTCTAGAGGTGGTGAGCTGAACACCCACTACAATTTATATTAATTCAAAAAAGCTTTTCCTAAGGTGACCGCAGGATTTAATGTGACAATTTTATAAGGATTCCTAAAACAGAAGACATGTAGGATTATAAATTTAATAACGATCACGAGCTAAGAATCTAGAGGATTTCTGCTAGGAGTACCTTTGTGAATGGAGGGAATTACAGATACTGATCAGTTATTTACATTGCAAGGAAAAGGTAAGTTTAAATACATTTGTTATAACTTCTTAAAACTTACTAAGGTGCAATTTGCATAAAATAAAATTTCCCATTTGAAAATGATCACTTCGGTGGCATTTTAGCACATTCGTAATGTTTTACGATCATCAATCACCTCTCTCTAATCCCAAAACATTTCCTTTCCCCAAAAGGAAGCCCTTCACCCTTGAAGCAATTTCTCCCTATTCCCCCGGCTCCTCCAGCCCCTGGGAACCACCCATCTGCATTCTGTTTCTGTGAAGTCACCTGCTCTGGGTCTTATATGGAACCATACAACATGTGCCCTTTTGTGTCCAGCTTCGTTCACAGAGCACAATGCTTTCAAGGCTCATCCACGCTGTGACATGCACCAGAACTTCATTCCTTCTTATGGTGAAGTAATATTCCACTGTACGCAGACACCACATTTGTTTTTCCATTCACCCACTCGTGGACATCTGAGATCTTTCCGTCTTTCGGCTATGGTGAATAGAGCTGCTTTGAATGAGTATATACATATATTCATTTCAGCCCAAACAAATTATTTTGGGTGTATAAGGAGGAGTGGACTTGCCGTGTGGCACTGCAGCTGAATGTTTAACTTCAGGAAGAACCATCTAACTTTTTATGTTCCCACCAGCAATGCGTGAGGGTTCCAATTGCTCCACATTCTCAGCCAACACTTATATTTCACTGTTTTCATTTTAGCCATCCTAGTGGGTATGAGGTGGCAGCTTATTGTAGCTTTGAGCTCTATTTCCCTTATGACTAATAATGTTGAGTATCTTTCCCTGTGTGTCTTGGCCATCTATCTGCATATTTTCTTGGGAGAAATATATATTTAAGACTTTTGCCCATTTTTAAATTGGGTTGTTTGTCTTTTTGTTGTTGTATTATAAGAGTTCTTTATATATTAGAGCTACTTGACCCTTATAAGATGCAGAATTTGCAAATACATTTCTCCCATCCTGTAGATTGACTTTGGACTTTTGATAATGTCCTTTAATGCACCAAAGTCCAGTTCACTTGTTTTTTTTTCTTTCCTTGTTCATGCTTTTGATGCCATATTGAAATCCATAACCAAATCCAAGGTCATGAGGAATTACCGCTATGTTTTCTTCTAAGAATTTTATGATTTTAGCCCTGAGACTTAGGTCATGGACACAGTTTGAATTCATTTTTGACTGTGGCATGAGGTAGAGTCCAGCTTCATTATTTTGCCTGTGGCTGTCCAGTTGGGCCAGCACCACTGATGTGATAAAGAGACTGTTCTTTTCCTATTTGATGGTTGCGGCACCCTGGTTGAAAATCAATTGGCCCCAGATGCAGGGATTTATTTCTGGACTGTTAATTCTGTTCCATCGCTCTGTGTGTCTTTCCTTATGCACATACCACACTGTTTGGAGTACCATAGCTCTGCAGAAATTCCAAAGTGTGGGCCATCCAACTTTGCTCTTTTTTTCCGAGATTGTTGTGACTATTCAGGGCCCCTTTCAATTTCATATGAGTTTGAGCACCAGCTATTCCATTTCTGCCCCCAAAGGCTGGTGGAAATTTGGTAGGAATTGCATTGAATCTGTAGATCACTTGGGTAGTATCACCAGCTTACCAACAGTAGGTTTTTCAATCAACAAACACGGGATGTCTTTCCATTTATTTAGGTCTTCTTTAATTTATTTTAGCAACGTGTTGTGGTTTTCAGCGTTCAAGTCTTTTACTTTGTTGGTCACATTTATTCTGATATATTTTATTCTTTCAGATGCTATGATGTACATGGGATTGTTTTCTTAGTTTCCTTTTGGGATTATTCGCTGCTAGTGTATGGTAATACAACTGATTTTTGTGCATTGATCTTACATCCTGAAACTTTGCTGATTTTTTAAATTAGCTATTTATTAAAATTTTAAGGAAAAGCAGAAATTACACACCATTGGAGGAACAAAAAAATAGAACCCAATCAACTAAGAAAAATCGGAAAAGAACAGGAATGAGCTATGAAGCAAAATAATAACCTCCATAAAATGAGAGTACTAATACTAAATACTATTGACCACAAAACATTAATAATTTTAATTCCCTTTTACAAGACAAAAATTAATATTTATTATTAAAATAAATGAATCCAGCATATGACACTTATAATAGTAATGCCTAAAAATAAAATGACACAAAAGGTTAAAAATTAGTAAATCTATCAGGCAAATAGAAACCAAAATTGGAAAATTTAATAACAAATTAAGTATATTTCATGGCATAAAAGCATTAAAGAGACCAAGAGGACTGCTTATTTTGATAAATGATAAAATTCATTAAGAAGAATTGACAGGCATAATTTTTCTGTAGACTGATAACCCACAGACATATAAAATGTAAAAAACTATTAGAATTTAACAAAACCATAAACACAAGACACTAACATATCTCTGCAAAAATGGACAAATAAAAGATAAAAATGAGTAAGGATGGAAGAGCTGAATAACACGATCTACCTTCTTGCTTTGTCCCAATATATAAAGAATACACGTTATTTTCAAATGTGCATGGAACACTTAAAACACAAGAATATGATCTAGACACATAGATCTTCTCAAACCTTTCAAAAGGTTGAAACCATGGGGACCACACTCTAGAATCTAAATGTACAAGCCTAGTTTTTTAACAAAAAAGCAAAGAAGGTAGAGAATGGAAGGAACAGAAAAGAGTGGAGGCAGACATCTCTAAAGACTTAGGAGCTCCAAGAGCAATCTCCCGAATAACTTTTGGGTTGAAGAGGGAATCACAGCTGAAACTACAGACAAGGGAACCAAGGCCTGGCCAAACCTGTGAGAGGTGGCTAATGGGAAATGCACAGATTTTCACCTAAACATGTTACTTAGGAGACAAGAAATACAAAATAAATGAGCTTAGCACTCAAGAAGCTGGAAATAGAATAAGAAAAATAAACCAAAAGTCAGTAGAAGAAAGAGTAATAAAACAGAAAACACATTTTAGATAATATAAGGAAGAGTTGTTTTTTTTGTGAAAAGTCTAGCAAAACAGTAAACCGCTAAGAAGAGAAGAAAAGTAGGTATTTAAAAGGAATGAGAAATATAATGCTTCTTTAAAAGCCATTGACAATTGCTTTGTAACAGAGTACAGCCTAGTTTGCATACATGTTTATTATTTCCAGCTAAATTCGGTTGTTTTAAATCTTCTAAATGACTTGGTTTCCTTTTTCTGCTTGATCCATTGGTTTCTGAGAGAGGCATGTTAAAAATTTCCTCCACGACTGTGGTTTTATCAATTTCTTCTTGTTGTATTTCTGTCCGTTTTTGTTTGTTTGTTTTCTGGGTTTTTTTGTTTTGTTTTGCTTTTTTCTCCATACACAATAGTTCAGACCTGTGTCATTGAGTATTTACAAATGAATGATTATCATATCTTTGGGGGAAATGTACCATTAGTGAGTCCATGGTTCCTACCTTATCCCCAGTAATGGTTGCCACTACGAGCCGAGCAGACATCACCCGCCCCAGCATGGCGGGGGGTGGGGGGGTGGGGGGAGGCAGAAGATTCACTGACAGGGAACTAGAGCAGGGAGATTAGACTTTTCTCCCATCCTGGCCCCCCACCTTCAAGCCAAGTGAGAAGGCCCCAGGGGCCCAGCTTGTTGGGACTCTGAGCTCAGTGCAAAGGGGGAAGAGGCACTGCAGTCCCTGGCAAAGCCTGGTGACAAAGAGCTGTCAGGAGAAGCCAATCTGTGTCCCCAGAGCCGAGAGGCTTAGGAGGGCACTTGTCGCTGGAAGGTTTTGGAAGGTGGGAGGATAACTGGAGTGGCTAGAAATGAAGAGACCGAGAGAAAGAGGGGTAGGCAGGGGGAGGGAGGAGGGAGGGAGAGCCCACGCAACCTGCAGGTCCCTGGGTTGTCAAGCAAGGACAGGGGAGCAGCTGGGGGGCAGCTGACCTGGAAGGAAGGCGGCCAGCTGAAGGCATCTAAAGGGTCCCACCCGAGACAGTAGCCTGATGGGTAGGGGGCCTCAGCAGGAAGAGGCGGGAAAACAGGGACAGCAGCCCTGACCATCTGAAGCCCAGAGACCTTCTACCACTGTTCACACCTGTCAGTCCTGGTCAGCCCGGGACAGTCCTGGTTTTTCACCTCTTATCCTGGGCAATTTTTTTCTTGACAAATAATGAGTAGAGAACATTTCATTAACATTTTCTTCTAGTTCTAGACTAGGTGAAAAAGGATAATATTAATTTAAAAATATTTGGAATATTTTTAATAAAAATATTTAAATGCACTCACATTTTGGGGATGCTTTGGAAAATATAGTGATTATTTTACAGCTTTTTATTTTAAACAATGAGTTCATCTCAATCTTGAGTTTCTTTACTGTTAATTTGTGAAAGCATTTGTTTTAAGTGAGTTTTTTATGGCCTGCCCTAGAACTCAGGCACTTTATTCTTTTTTATTATCTCTTTTAAAAAAAATTCTCACCCAATGATATGTTTTTATTTATTTGTTTTTTAGATTTTATTTACTTATTTTTAGAGAGAGGGGAGGGAGGGAGAAAGAGAGGGAGAGATACATCTATGTGTGAAAGAAACATCAACTGGTTGCCTCTCACATGCCCCCAACTGGGGACCTGGCCCACAACCCAGACATGTGCTCTGACTGGGAATTGAACCAGTGACCTTTTGGATCACAAGCCAACACTCAATCCACTGAACCACACCAGCAAGGGCTTGATTTTTTTATTGCTATTCTATTACAGTTGTCCCAGTTTTCCCCCACTGCCGTTTTTAATAGTGCTCCCAAATCAGGCTGGTTTGGGCAATAAATGCTATGGCCCCCCTACCATCCTACCCACGCCCTGTGAGAACGACTCAGTGAAAAAGCCCTCCTTCAATTCAGCGTTCCCTGACTCTGTTTCAAAACAAGGACCAGGGTACCTTATCCAAACCTGAAACCCCACTCCCTGGCGCAGGGCACCCAGCGCTGCGACTTACTATGGGCGCAGTGATTTTACGAATTCCGTGGGGAATGAAATGCAATTTTGTCGGGCTTGTCTGTATCCATGATGACCAAGTCAAATGAATCATCTCGGATAATGCCCCCGTGTCACCCGCCCCAGAGATGTTTAATAGAATCTTTCTGATTCACGTCTCGCCACGCGTCAGCGCGGGAGTCCTGCCGCACTCTGAAAATCAGTACGATTACGCCTTCTCGTTGGGCTATCATTTTCCTGGACTACAAAATGCTTCTTTACAAAAAAAAAAAAGAAAGTCCATAACCTACATGAATGAAACAGGAGTGAAAACGCCATACTGTTAAAAATTACATATGGGTGCTGGAGGGGGTGGGGAATGTAATACCTTGTGAAGCCTTTATTTACGGGCAGAACCTCCCAGCTGTGGCAAGAGGGATGGAGGAGGGTGTGTTCCACCCTCCCGGTGCTGAGAGGCCCTGACAGCCTTGGATCAGGGCAGAAAGAGGCACCCTAACGGGACAAGGCCAGACAGTCCCTTTAGACACGAGTTTTGTTTACTAAAACTGTATCTGGGACAAACATGATAAGCCCCGTGTTTTCTTGCTCAGAAAAGAATTGGAGTCATTTTAAGGTTCAGGCAGCTTTCTGGCCGATACACCATGGAAGGGGGAAGTCCAGAAAAACGAGTGATTGGTGATGGGTTTCCTTCTTCAGGAAGAAGCAATCCCTGCAGAACTGACGGAACAAGGCCGGGGTAACCTGGGGCCACAGCATTTGAGGGAGGGGGTGGCCTGAGCACCAGGCAGGGCTCCGTTTTACAGACAACGAAGCTCACATTTTCAACTGCCTCTCCGACACTTTCCCTCAGATGTCCTAGAGGAGAGGTCAGCAAACTTTTTCCTGCAAAGATCCGAATAATAAATCTTTTTGGCTTTGTGACCTACAGTGTCTGCCTTGTAGCATGAATGTAGCCATAAACGTTATTTAAACTAGCAAGTGTCGCTGTGTTCCAATAAAGCTTTATTTACAAACAACAAGTAGAGGGCCAGACTTGGCCTATGGGCCATAGTTTGCTGATCCCTGCCCTAAGGGTGGTTTTCCTTCTCCATAGAACTTTTATCATCTAACATGTAATATATTTGCTTTTAAAAGTACACTTATTGCCTGTTCTCCTCACTAGAATATATTCACTGTTCAGTCACTGATTATCCCAAGGGCCAAAGACAGTGCCGGGTACAGAACGGGCCCTCAGTAAACATTTGTTAAATGAAATAATACACAAATCAATAGGAATACAGGTTTTGTCCCCAGCCTCCAGAGCACTGCCCAGCACACAGTGGGTGCACAGTAAGTATTTTTGAGTGAACCAGTGCACAGGTGAGTTTACTGATGGCTGCTGCAGCACAGGGCCAGGTGGGCTTTGCGCCACCTTCCCAGGAAGCTCTAAGAAGTCAGTGAAGGGATGAAGCAGGCTTCCCCTCAGAGATGCTGTTCGGTATGGAAAAAATTCTAACTTGACCCCTGAGGGTCTCCCGGTTCCCTGTCCTCCTCATGGAAATCATCTCCCCGTGAAAGCTGGCATCCCAGCTCTGCCCCTGGCAGGCTGTGTGACGTTGGGAAAGTCACTGCCACTCTCTGGGCCTCAGTTCCACCACCTGGGAGAAGAGGGAGCTGGACCAAGGGATTTTTGATTTATCACCAGTGGCCCGTGCCACTGGTTTTCAGGTAAACAGCCAGACATGAGGCAGCAGTGATTTTAAAAGCATTTTAAAGTGATGAGTAGGCTCTCCAGTTGTTTCCGTGTTAAAATAGCTTCTGGGACAAAAATTATGCCTATTTGCAGCTTTTTTTTCTTTTGCATTTCCACCTTTTGAAAATGATAAAAGTAGCATTGCCTAAAAATATGCCAAGCCAGCTGCCTGGGGACAAAGGCGCTGAAGTTCTCAGAGACCAGCTTCTGTGAGTGCACGGGGGTCCGGGCTGGGCGGGGGTTCCCCCGGTTGGCGCTGCTCCAGGCTCACCTCCCAGCTCAGACCCTTCCAAGGCTTGCTGCCTTCAGAGTGGGATGCTGGCGTCTGTCTGGCAACTGAGGCCTCCTGGGCCAGATCCTGTGACACCGCCTGACACAAGGCACAGGGAGCCCACTGCAGCCCCCAGGACTGCCGCCCCACCACACTTGCCTTCCCAGGTGGCAGCACCGAGGGCTGGGCCCAGGACTCGGAGCCTGCTCTGAGATGAATGGAGCTAGGCCTCCTCCTACAGCCTGGACCCCACGACCTGATCAACATGGCCCGGGAAGTTCCATCAGGAGATGGCAACCCAGACGCCCCGCGTCCCTAAGGTTTACCCATCCCCTCCGAGAGCCGGGCTTGTGCTGCCCTGCTTCTGTGCAGCTTCGTTCCAACAATGACAACAACACTGAGGATTTATATAGCGCTTTCCCTGTGCTAGGGACACCCCTGCCTTATGTACGTTTCAACATGGATTCATCAATCTTTACAGCCGCTCTATGAGGCAGGTGCTATTGTGATATCCACTTCATGGGGGAAGAAACAGATGCACTAAGACATGAAAGTTGCTGACAGCCGCACGGCGAGAAAGGGATAGAGCCAGGATTCCCACGAGAGGAGGGGAGGATTCCCCTCCGAGTAGCTGGAGGGGAGCAGGTTCCCACTCAGTTAGCTGGAGGGATCGAGCCAGGATTCCCACTCCGAGTCTAGCTGGAGGGATCGAGCCAGGATTCCCACTCCGAGTCTAGCTGGAGGGATCGAGCCAGGATTCCCACTCCGAGTCTAGCTGGAGGGATCGAGCCAGGATTCTCGAGTAGTGGAGGATCGAGCCAGGATTCCCACTCCGAGTCTAGCTGGGGAGCCAGATTCCACGAGGGGGGATCGAGCCAGGATTCCCACTCCGAGTCTAGCTGGAGGGATCGAGCCAGGATTCCCACTCCGAGTCTAGCTGGAGGGATCGAGCCAGGATTCCCACTCCGAGTCTAGCTCCAGGGACGTGCATCCTGCCAACAGCCCCCACAGGAGCTTGGAAGCAAATCCTCCATCAGTCAAGCTGCAGGTAAGACCATGGCCCCAATGAACACACTGACCTGAGCCTCGAGAGACAGCTTGAGCCAGAGGCTCCCAGCTAAGCCTGGATTTAGGACCCTCGGGGGCTATAGGCTAATTAATACGTGTAGTTTCTAAATTAAGAGTCTACTCATGAACTGGCACTCCTGGTGCAATGACAATGTGACTCTGCCTGTTTAGGACTGGGAGGTGCTGGGATCCTGGTGTGCAACGCTGAGTTTCTGCACTGTTCTGTCTTCCCTCGCAGTGCTGGCGGCCTCCTCTCCTGCTCTCTGACTGCCCCCCTGTAGTGGTCCTCTGGCTGGCATCTGCCGGCGCCCCACCCACCTTCTGAACCCCTTGAGCATGCAGCCTGGCTCTTCTCAATGCTTGGGGGAGGCCATACCCCCTGGGCCATGCTGCTCAGTCTGTAAGGGGCACACGAACCCCCTGGGGTCCTTGTTACACTGTGCGTTCTGACTGAGGAGGTGAGGCAGGGGCCCGAGAGGCTGCAAGTCCGACACGCTCTAGGCGATGCTGCTGGCCCACGGGCCACACTGTGGCCAGCCAGTCCTCCAGCCTTAAAAGCAGACTTGACCCAGACAGACCAGGGCTCAGATTCCAGCTCTGTCCCATCCTGCCTAGGCAACCTTGACGAAGTGGCGAAAAGATTTACCCAAAGTCACATATTAAATTAGTCACCTGGAGCCACAAACAACTCTATGTTCTGACTTTCCATCCAAAGTCTTGAAATTGGAGCTAAATCCACCCTCCTGAGTTCTGGGCCCATCTGCTTGGGTGTGTGCACGTGTATATTCCTGTACTCGTCTGTACTTGTGAATGGAGGTGTGTGCAGAGAGTGCAGACTCGCCTGTACAGACGTGTGTGTGAATGTGTCTGAATGTCTGTGTGTGTGCCCGCAGAATTGTGAGAGCTGTTTGTTCATTCATTCGCTCCCTTCCTCCCTCACCAGGTGCAAACTCAGCTCCTACTACGTACCAGGTCCCTGCTCCTGTGAAACCAACAGTCTAGGAGGGAGAAGCTTTTAAAAACATAAACACGAAAATCTCGTGTGTGTGTGTGTGTGTGTGTGTGTCTCACAACAGCCCTGACACCCCGGCACTATCATCATCTCCATTTCCCTGAGGGAACCAAGGTTGCCCAGTCACAGAATGACCCTTGCATGTGAAAAGATGCACATCAGCACCCACGCCTGCATAAAGCATGACACACACATGCCCACACGTGTGCATGAACATGCTGTTTACAAGTGTGTGCGTGTATGTGCCTGGGGGCACTTTCCCACAGACATCTTCAAATATTCCATAATCGAGAACTTCTGGCTCCACACTGCTGCACCCCCAACGCACACACACTTTTTTATGTTAGATGTTCCTGGTTCCAAACCTCCCCCGAAACTCTGCCCAGGGAATGGGCCTGAAGGTCGGAGCAGGCAGAGCTCAGTGAACCCGGGGAAGCCCTGCTTCCCGGGGAGCAGCTGCCGCTGGAGCCACTGCACCGGTCATCCCCCCGGAAAGGCCAAAAGAGTTCTCCCCTCCCAGGACGCTAAGTAAATGCTCAGGCTGTTCCGGGGGGGACGTGCTACCCACGCGAGCTGACTGACATGGCACACAAATGACCAAATCCGGCTAGGTCCCCTTTCCCGTCCGGCCAAACCTCGGAAGATGGAGACGCCTGCACAGCTGCCTTGATTACCTTTTCTCTCTCTACTGATGCACAGGAGGCCAACAGAAAGTACACAAGTCATTCGTGTGCAGCCCAATGACGGATCTTCCCTAAGTGAACATATGTGTGTAGACAGCACCCAAACAAAGAGAGAACCGCACGGAATCTCCTGCACTGGGGCCTGGCTCCTTCCATTCAACGTGGTGTTTGTTTGTGGTTGTACTTCATTCATGCTCACGGCTGCATAGTATTCCAGGGCGGCAGAATATTTCCCACTCACTGATCCAGCGCACCACTGACGGACACCTGGATTGTTTTCAGTTTGGGGCTCTTATGAAAAAAGCTGCTTTGAACATTACATGTGTCCTTTGGTGAACATATGACTTGAGTGAACCCCTGGGAGCTGAATTACCAGGTCACAGAGCTTTAGACGCTGCAACGTGGCTCCCAAAGTGGCCGTACCAATTTACACAGTATTGGAGGAGGGCGCCAGTTCCTCCGCTTCCTAGCCAACGGGGTGTTTCCTCTTTCCCATTCCCTGCGTTGTGGGGGACTATTGCACACGTCAGCATGCCTGCCCTCCCCTCCTCCTGCCCTTCCTCTCCCATTGCCACCTCTGGCCATGGCTGACGGAGGCCAGCTGCAGGAGCTAAATGACAACTGCTCCCTGTGCTCTCATCACACAGACACCCCCCGGCCACAACCCACCGGCCCTGTGGGCCACCCCCAGCAGTGAGTAACCGCACATAGCACAGATCCACCTCGAAGGCCTGAGCTGTCTGTCACAGAGAACTTGACCTAAGGTGTTCTTGAGGGGACTTGGATGAGGATGAGCACGGCTCACCGTGCAGAGCAAGGCCCTCCTTCCCCATCTCCCTCTGCAAAGCCACCAGTCATTGCCGTGGTCCCCCACCCTGCCCTTCCCCAGCTGGTATAGCCTCGCTTCAAGGCCATGCACCTCAGCTCCCCTGGGCTCCAGTGAGCCGGGCACCCAGCTCAGGGCTACCAGGTGGTCGTTCAACTGCCACCAGGCAAAGAGCTGCACGTCAGGGACCCCCAGCACTGGCCTGACTGGAGCTCCGACTCGGATTTCTGTTTACCTGAAACACTGGCCCCATTGTATTCATTCCACCCCGGTCCTATGGAGAAAACGGTCACAGGAAACAGGAGCTGCCTGGCATTTTCCTGGCCCCTCCGTGAGTTGGCTCCTCCTCTCTAAACTGCAAATTCGAACAACAGCGACAAAAATTCTATCAGGCTCCTATCATAAGTGGTTACCTTCTATCCACTTAGCTAGTCTGTTTAACTAACCTACACCCACTTGACTAGTCTAATTACACTACTTAATTAACGACACCTACTTCTGGTTTTCTTAGCCGACCTGCAAGAGAGGTAGTAACAGCCCCATTTTATGGAGGTGGAAAGTGAGGCCAAGAGAGGTTAAGTAATTTGGTCAAAGTCACACAGTGAGAACAAGGCAAAAGCCAGAGTCCCCTGGAGCACAGGCCTGCCACCCTGAGCCCCGAGCACAGCACTCTCTCACGGGAGATGTCAAGATGAAGGCTGCCAGGTCCGGTGGGGGCAACTAGCTCACCCTAGACCTTTGTTCCCCTCAGAGGCCTGGGCTTTGAGTAGATAAGAGACAGGAAATTGGCTGTCTGGACCCCATGAAGGCCTTTTAATATTAATGAGACATGAATCAAGGAGGATTCTTGGCAAACCCAGCTGTTGCCTGAGGTCTGGGCTGGAGGTAGGCAAATGGGCACAGGGGGCTGGGGTGGGGGTCCTGCATCTCCAAGAGGCTGAAAATAATCAGGAAGCCTCTTACACCACTTTTGTTATTTGGGCGGAGGGTGCGTTTCTCGGCACATCTTAAAAGCAAGATCGTTCCAATACCACCTTTTCCATTTTAACCCTCAATATAATTTGGTTTTCATTGGATAAAACAGCCAAGTGGCCTCCCCTCCGCTGAGGTTCCTGACCCCCCTCCCCCCACGTCCTGGATGGGTGACGTTGCGAGCTGCTTTGCCACCCCAAAACCAGTCTTCCGTCTATGAAGTGGATACTTTCATAGCACTGCACGCGGACGGCCACTTGCCGTGTGCCAAGCACTATCATAACTTTGGGTATAAATGTATCTTCCTGACGCCTCCCCACATCACTCTGAGGAGGTTTTAAAGACAAAACTGAAACTTGGGAAAGCCGGTCTAAGGTCACCCAGCCATGAAATGTCAAGGTCAGAACATGAGCCCAGGTCTCTCTGTCTTCTGTGTCTTCACACATCCAACCAACAGCGCCTCTTTGAAACTCCGTTCAGAGCCTCAGGCCCTGGCCACACTATGACCACTTATTACAGATTGGGGAGATCAGTCTCTGGCCTGCTGGACAGACCGCTGTCCCTACTAGGGACTCAGGCAGGTGGAAGGGATCAATCCCTTGGCCACAAGACTTAATCTAGAAGGTTCTTCAGAGATACCAACTTAGGCCCCATTCACAGTTGCAAAAACCAGGACTCAGAGAGGCCAAGTGACCCACCCAAGGACACACAGTGAGAGAGGCCAAAGAGGGCCATACCCAGGTCCCTGATCCTCCAGAAGCTAGGGACCCAGCACTGTTCTGGAAAGTTCCCACATCTGGCCTCCCTTCTATTTTTGATCATGCATACAGTGATAAATAAATGTGTTAAATCGGGGACTCCCGCATCCTCCCCAGCCGAGACCCAGGCCACATAGAAAATCCCAAATCCAAGGTGGCTGGGAATGGGAGAGGGGTGCTGCTTTAAAGAAAATCCCCGCAATCCCATTTCCACCCCACGGCTCCTCCCTCCCCCAACCCATAAACTTCCTGTGCCATCTTCATTGTTTCCATCCCATTTAGAGAGAGTGAGTGTTTCCAGGGATTCAATTTCTCTCATAATAGTTGGAAGGAAACAAAGCTATATGCTGTAAACATTCACTACATTGTATGAAAAATACATTATGGGGGAGAGGCAATAAATGCAGACAAAGACCACCCTCCCCCAAATCTGCCCACCATGCCCAATGCCGCCATGCCTGGGCCCTCAAATATTTAAATGTCTCACAGCCCATACTCTAGAGCTTTACAATAAACATATTTTTAGCCATCAGAATGCAAAATTAGGATTGGTGAGGTATGAATACCAACCCCTTCTCAGTGGTTTCTCTCGACAAAAATGACAGAAGCCATTCCATTTTTCTGAACAGGTGTGTAAGGCCTGATGTAGGAAAGCTCGTTAGTTCTGTCTGACACACACTCAGTTCTTTCCGTGTACACAGGATGGGTTTCCCCCTCCTCCTTGCACTTTGCTCTCCAGCTGCGCCTCGATATTAAATTTCATCAGATTTGAACAAAATCTATGGTCTTGAAACCAGTTCCTTTAAGGCCCCTTATATTTATTCAGAATTCATGAATCATGTTCCGATAACACAACCGTAATTATTTTTAAAGTGTTATGTTTGTGGCTTTAATAGGAAATGCTTGCAAAAGGCCTTTTCTCTTTGATTGTTTGTAATCTTAGCAGTAATCGCTGCTGTTCCCTCCTCCGCACCACAGCGGGCGAAACACAGTTTCATTTCAATATGAATCGCAAGCTCTTCACCCGGGTTTTAATTAAAGCAATAAAAGCCATGTCGTCTTTGCCCTTTCCAAGGTACACAGACGTGGAGGCCAGAGTTACGAAGTCTCGAATCTTACAGATCCTGACAATGGTAGGAGAGCCCCCTGTCTTCCAATGCATTTAATGGGAAGTGTTTTTCGTTTTTTTGTTTGCTTTGGAAAGACTCAGTTATTAACCTGTCTTTCTGTGTTGCAGTTTCCTCATCTGTGAAATGGGATAGCAACAGTATTTACCTGGCAGAGTTCACATGAGGATGAAATGAGACCAGCTACGGAAACCATTTAGCCCCAGTGCCGGAGCCTAAGGGATTGCACAGTGAATGTTCTTATCATCCACAATTTCGGGTTGGAAAAAGCCAACAGGCCACCTGTCCTCATTATTTACATGAAGAAACCGAGGCTCAGGGAGATACCAACACAGGAGGAGGGTCCAGAGCAGAGCTGAACTTGGAACTCAGCATTCCTGGCTCTTTCCCCATTCTGGGCATCCTGCACTGCCCCCTGCTGGGAGGAGGCTGCACCCTCAAGGCCATAAGGACAGTGCCCAGGAACTGCAGGTCCGACCCTGACCAGCTCCTGGTCTTCTGGTCTCCTGGGGATACCATTGACCCACTCTAGTCTTATGTTTGATCCAAGTAAGAAAATCGGACCAGGCATCCCTGAAAACCTACAAAGGAAGGCTGCCACACAAACACAGTGGAGTCAGAACCAAGAGCAAGAATCCGCTTAACTCAAAATCCTTGTGTGCCTGCTGCGTGCCAGGTGCGAGGCGCTGGGTGGCCGCACTGTGTAGTTCGGCACTCTTGGCCTTTACAATGCGGTAACTCCACCCCAGCGCATGCTCTGCTGACCCATCTATGGAAGGTCCCCACCAGGCACTGCTCACACCTGTCAGTCCTCATAGTTGGGGGTGTCTCTGCTCCACAGGCCCTAATAGTCCCCAGGGAGCAGCTCAGGTGAAAGCCCCCTGAATCTGCCCTATTGCACAGGGTCTCTCCCCTAGCAAGCAGCCACTGGGCCCGCTGGGACTCCCACTCTAAGAAAAACAATGCCCCCTATTTCTCTGCTGCTTCTCAGAACACACCTGCCCCTCCATCTCCTGCCTCAGTGGCAGCCTGCCTTCTCCACGAGTTCTGGGATGAGCTGCCCATTCTCCTCTGCCCACCCATTTCAGGTTGGAAGGAGGGACTGGCATTGCCTCCCTCTGCACTGCCCCAACCAGATGGTGTTCTCCTTTCCCACCAACCCACCCCCACCCCACTCGGCTCCATCAGCATCCAGCCACTCAGGGTGCCCATCAATCTCCTGCGTAACCCCTTTCCCCATCGTGCTCCCAGCCTCAGTTCTAGGCTCCAGCTTCTCCTCCACCCCACCCAGCATCACCCTGGGCCCCTTCAGCAGCCACCACACGGATGCTGAACTCTTGGCTCCTCACCTGCCAGGGGCTCCTGCTCCACTCTGTGTCAGCTCCCCACTCCCTGGACAGACCTGAACCCCACCGATGCCCAGCCACAACTTCTCACCTTTGAATTGCCACCCCACTTCTGACTCTGTCATTGACGTGTTCTCACCATCCAGCTCCTCCCTCCGAGACCCTCTGACACCGGCATCCCCCTTTTTCTCTTCTTTCCCAACCTAGATCCCCTGATCCTTCACTTCAGTCTCTCTTTGGGGAAAGTAAACAAACAAACAAAAAAAAACCCCCAAAAACTTGAGAAAGCTTGAGTGCCTTTTCGGTACCCACGCCTGGCAAATCCCCGCCCTGGATGCAACTAGCTGTCTGCACCCACCGCACCTGCATGCAAAGCTCAGTCTCTCAGGTGCCACAACAAATACCCCAGACCTCCTCCACCCTCAGACCTGCAGGCCCCGACTCTCAGCAGGTGGCCCGCCCACCAAGCTCTCTGAGAAGACACGCATTCTGCCCTCTGCTCCCACCCGTCCCATCTGCAAAGCTAGCACACTCCATTACCCCCTGCCCAGGTCTGGGCAGGACCCACTCCCTCCCACCTTCTCCCAAAACTTAGACCATCCATTTACCCTTCCCCCTCCTGAACCCAGAGCATCACCCTCTCTTCTGGACTGCTTCCGTCCATGATTAAACATTCTAGACTCTTGTCTTTAAAAAATCTTGTCTAAGGAGTCCTCATGCCACTGAGCAATGGCCCTCGCCCATGTCCTGCACAGCCAGACTTCTCACGGGTGGTCTATGCTTACTGTTCACAGCCTCACCACACATCCTCGGGCGGCCCTGGGGCCCGAGCAACCTCCCCTCCACACCTAAACCGCTTCTGCTGTGGCCCAGAGTGGGCTCCTTTTCCTCAGACTGTTAGACACATTTCAACTCTTGTCTCTACCAATCCCTCAGAAACATTTGACCCTCTCTCCTCCTTGTTTGTATGTTGTTGAACTTCTTGAAATTGCAATAAATCCCCATGGTTCAAAACACCTGAAATGCAAAAAGGTACAGTGAAAAATTCTCTTTTCTACCCCTGTCCACCCGCCCCGTCTGCATACCACACACACAGACATGTGCACACACAAACACACAATGTACAAACCCAGTGTTATTAATGTCCATATATTTTCCCAGAGTCACTTTAATCAAAATAACGTATCTGAGGAACTTCCACGTGGCTTCAGTTTCTTCATTCCTTCTTCCAGCCACACTGTCTTCCAGTTTATAGATGTTACGCAATTTCTTTCAACAGTCCCATACTATTGCCCATTAGGCTGTTTCCAATCCTTTGTCATCACTAATACCAAAATGATAATCGTGAATATGCCATTCTTCATGTGTGCAAATATGTCTGTAGGAGGTATTTCAAGAAGGGAAATTGCTGGGTTAGAGGTTAATGCGTTTGTAATTTTGACAGATGTTTCCAATTTGCCCTCCGCGGGGGTCACAGCAGTTTCCCTTCCCTCCTGATGTGTGGGCTGCTGCTTCCCTACAGGTGCTCCAACCGAGTGAGCGTGTTATCACGCCTTTGGATTTCTGCCAGTCTAACAGGTAAAAATGGTCATTTTATTTTGCTTCTCATAGAAACTATTTTTAGTGCATTTTTTCATACATTTAAGGTCTATTTGTATTTCTTTTCCTGTAAACTCTGGGTTCATATCTCCTGCCGCTTTTACTACCAAGTTTGTGAATTGATTTCTAGGGACTCTTTATATATTAAGGAAATTAGTCCTTTGACTATATTGTGAGTTGAAAATATTCTTGCCCAGTTTGTCAATTGTCTTTTAACTTCACTTACGCTGATTTGGCCATGCAAATGTTGTTCTTCATTTTAATTTATGGTCAAATTTTTAAGTTGTTTCCTCTAAGACTTTGAGGCATAAAAGTGTCTTTCCCACTCCAATGCAGTACAGTATATCTCAGAGGCTTTTCTCTGTGTCTTTATGGTTTCTCTGAGTACATATAAATCTTTCAGTAGTTCAAGTTTATTATATGACAGGGAAGGGGCTGTGGCTCTGGCATCATTCCCCCCAGGTCCCCTCCCTTCCCCTGGGGACACTCTGCCCTTGGCTCTGAGACTGCACACTCTCCCACTTCTCCGGCCACTGCTTCTCCACCGACACTCGGTCTTCTCTCCCTCCTCTGCCTTCGTTGTAAATGTCGGAGCTCAAAATGGAAGAGTCGTGGATCCTGTGCTCTTCGCACTCTTCTCCATTTTTGCAAGTTTCATCTTCTCAAGGTTTTAATACCAGGGGCTGAGGACTTCCAAGTTCATTTCCTGCAGGTGCTCTGGACTCTGGCAACTGTCTGCCTGCCTGGGCGAGCATCTCCATACAACGCACCCAAGTCTGACATCATCAAACCGCACGTCCCCAACTCAGAGAATGGTACCACTGTGCTGGAATACGGGCCCATGCTCGACCCTGGGAGCCACCCTTTACTCCGTTTCTCTGTCCCTCCAGATCCGTCATCAGCGAGACCTACCAACTGGATTTCCAAAACATCTCTCAGATCGATTGTCTGCTTCTTTCCATCTCTGCCACCACAACTGAGGACACAACAGCCTTTCGCTTGGCCCATTACACACCCTCCTCTGTGCTCTCCCGGTACCCGCCCTCGCCAGTGAGGGTTTTGAAAACCGCAGATTTGATCACGTCATTCAATACCAATCTCTCTCTTTTCTCCTTCTCACTAACAAAGCACGGTGACTTGCTTTGACTAATTGAATTGCTAGAAATAGTCATGTTCCATCCTTCTCTGTCTCTCTCTCTGTCTATTTCTCTCTCTCTTTCACACACACACACACACACACACACACACACGGTTCTTTCCCAAACTCTTAGGACAAACTCAGCAATCCCCAGCAGAAGTAGTATTTACAGCCTTGAAGAATGGAAAACTCCCGCCACAGCCAGGAAGGCAGTTCTGAGGAGGTGACATTCGCCTTGTCCCCGAAAGAGCAAACAGGCCTGTGTTGGGGGGAAATGGCGGGGCATGGCGATGGGAGGAACATGTGCCCGCAATGGCGTGGCGTGCAAGGGGTGACCACAGATTTGTCTTGTGCAGCCAAAGCGTTATTGACGGTAATAAAACAACAGAAGCAACAAAGTGCAGCCTAAGAAACAGAGTCAGTGACATCGTAACAACAGTGTGTGGAGCCGGGTGGGCGCTGGAAACATCGAACAGTCTGTGACGTACACAACTGTCTGACCGCTGATGAATGCTGCACACCTGAAGCCAACGCAAAATACTATTGAACGCAACTGTGATTTTAAAAATTTTACAAAGTAAATAAAATCACTTTCTCGAATAAGTTTTAAAAGGCAGCAAACCAAGTTACAAATTAAAAAAAAAACATCAGAAGCAAGTCATAGCGAGTTTTATGGAACACAGGTACTTCACCTCCTATCTCAGGTCAAACTCCCTTGAAGTGGAGCCTGAGCTGGACCCTGCGATGACAGTGACTGACTGAGAATTGACTCAGGAGAAGGGAAAGGAGGGCAGCCGCACAAGGCAGGGGAAGGAGCTGAGTGAGGACAAGTCACAGAGTTGGTCTCCCCTCAGACCAGGGGCCTGGCTTTCCGGGCCATCCACACCCCCTCCCGGTTCACAGTTCCCACTGGGCAGGGGCCAGGTCCCCAGGGAAGGGCAGCAGTGAATAGCTGCCCTGGCAGTGAAGAGAAACTGGGGGAGGCACCAACAGAGCCCACAACACACACCTCCTGTACCCCTCGCAACACCCGCAGGAGCACATGCTGCTCTTTCCACTGGACAGGAAGCTGGCGTAACGGACCTAAGAGCTCCTGGTGGGGACGTGGAAGAGCTGGGATTTCAACCCAGGTCTGCTGAGCTCCCAGCCCAGTTCCTTTCCTCTTTGCCTTCATCCCAGGAAGAGGGAGACTCTTCCCAGGCTCCATAACCAGGAAATATTGGCCCCTGTAATGCCAGGGCAGGGTCTGCCCCCAGCAGGGGAAGAGCTGATGTCTACCAGCCCTTCCACCCTCAGAAGATGCTGATGGGCCAGAAGCCATGGCTGAGAACTGTGCTGGGTCTCAGACCACCTCGGCAAGTTTAGTACAGAAGAAATGCAAGGTCTAGGGTGGGGGGCGGGGAAAGTGATCGTGCATGAAAGCTAAGGCAGCTATGCAAGAATGTTGTGGAGACTCGCAAAAACCAAGCAATAGAGCATTTGCAAAAGAAACTTCAAGCCCAAAAGAACTGGTTTGAGAGCTTTTAAAAGGGGACACAGTTGGCTGATACATATATATCCTGCAGGGGACCTCTGCCTCAGCTGCGGTTTCTAAACAAAGAACATGAAGTTTCAGGAAGAGCAGGTTTTTAACACGATGAAAATGGATGTTCTGGAAGCAAGCATCTCCCAGAAATGGCTCCCGGCGTACATCCAGAGCTTTGGTCATAATAGGTGCCCAGTAAACGTTTACTGAATGGGTACACTTTGTATTTAACTGTATTTATAAGCTGCACTTTGTGCCACTTACAGTGTTTATCCCCTGAATCCTCTATTGGCTACAAGACCTTAATTTTGCCCACATGCTTAGGTCAACCCCTCAGTAATCGGAGCAACGTGTTTCCTGCAGTTGATGAGGCAACCACACCGTGATGGAGTGTGTGTGTGTGCAAATGTGCATGTGTGAGTTCAAGCAAACACTCCAGGGAACAATATACCAGAAGGACACACACAGAATTTTTGCCATTAAGAGCAAGAGGCCAGTGGAGTCCAACCAAGCCATGTGGAGCTGTAGGTCCCAGAAGAGTCTGTTATTCTTGCACAAAATCAGCACAAACCACAGACCACATTTCCCATGTGTGCTAGTTTGTTGAAAGCCCACGACACTTTGCAGCTACTCCCATTAACAGGTGGAGTCTCCATTTCCCCATTCCTTGAATCCAGACTGGCCCTATGACTTGCTTTAATGGAAAGATCTTGTCACTTCATCTCCCGCTGCTCTGGGAACCCTTCTCCCAACTGTGTGAATAACCTCGGGCCAGCCTGCTGGAGGACAAAAGACCATCTGCAGTAGAAGTGAGTCTCCGATGCTAATCAGCCTACAGCTGACCCGGCAGCTTTCTGTGGTCACTTCAATGATCCTAGCCATTACCAGAAGAGCCGCCTGGCTGAACCCAACCAAACTGCAATCCTATGGATCTATGAAGTAGGTGAATATTTATTGTTTTAGGAAACTAAGTTTGGGAGTGCTTGTTATGCAGCAAAAGCTAACTGATACACCATAAAAAGTCTAGATTGTAATCACTGAATTTGTCCACATCAAGGTTGGCTCATACCACTGGGAGGACTTAGCCAATCTCAGGGGATCTTGGTGTCTTCTTGAGAAAGTTCTGAGTTAGGAAGCGTCTCTGAGTGATGGCAGAAGAGACTTGGAAAGACCCTTGTGAGTCTAACTACCTCATTCTACTGTCAGGAAAACTGAAGTCAGAGAAGAGAAGGAGCCACATTCACTCATTACACAAATATTTGAGTGCCTTCCAGGGGCCAGGCTTTGTGCTGAAATGGGAGACACAACAGGGAAAAAGAGAGACCGGATCCTGCACTCACGGAGATCACAGCCTGGAGTGGACATCAGATGTGAACCAAGTCATTACGCAAGTAAGCAGATGACCGCAAACAGTGACAAATGTCATGAATTAAACGAACATGGTATCACGAGAAAGAGTCACAGGGAGTGGACCTAATTTGGATTTGGGGGTCACCAAGAGCTCTCTGAAGAATGACATTTAGGCTGAAATAAGTTGGTGGCAGCCCTGAGGTGAGAAGGGGGCTCTGCACACACACAGCAAGGTAACGCGTGTGCAGCACTGGGTCCCAGCTGTGCAGGTTCAAATCCCAGCTGCACTGCTCCTTGGATGAGTCCGTCAACATCCTCGAGACCCAGGTGCCTCATTATAAAACAGGGTTAACGAAAACACTTACTACTCTTCACGGCTGTTGTGAAGATCAGCTGAAATAACCACTGAGAAAAGGACTTTGCAAACTGAGGTGTTGGGGAGGAAGACGAGCTTGTTGCTGCTAACAGCTTGCATTGGCGAGGGCGGGGGACTTTGCACTGCATGTCCTCTCCAAACAACTGTGCTCCCCTCTGCCCCAGCCTAGAGTGGACACAGAGTCCCGCTGTCCCTTCTTGGTGGAAGCACAGCGCCAACACTCCCCCCAGCAGGGCTTGAACCGAGCCCTACCCTGCACTGGGTGGTTCTGCAAGCCAGGGCTGACTACGGATGGTTAAATAACTCTGATGGGCTCTTCCAATGCGAGTGGTGCTTCCAGGATCTGGAGTCCGGCCCACTGGTGTCATGCAGACTGGCACAAGCCAATCAATATAAAGACAGCTGTGCCACAGCACCATGCCGCTCACATGGTCACAGGCCAGAGAAGGGCAAGACATGGTGGCCCCCACATGAGCACCCAGCGGTGGCGGGTGGGCGTGTGGCTTCACGCCCACCGGGACTGGTGTGCTTTCCCTCCCTGGCAGTACTCCCTAAGGCCACAGGCCCACATCTTGCTCATCTATGTCTCTCACAGGACCTGCTGTACAGTGAGACACGTACATGTTTGTGAATTAATAGGCTTCTGTTTTCCCAGCTGGAAAACACTGGGTCTGACCCCAGCTGCCCAACTTGGATCGCCACGATGACCACAGCCACATAGATGGAGTGTAGAGGGACAGGCTGGCCCTCCCCTCCCCAAGTTTCTCAGCAGCTCGGAAACTCCTTGCTCTCCACCCAGCACCCTGAGCTGCTGCCACCTGCAGGCACCACTGCCTTAGGGAACCGTCCTCCAGGTTGCCACAGCGTGTGGTGAGGACCCTCCCTGGCATCACAGTGGTCTAATGAGGTTGTTCCCAGCTAAAAGAACTTTAATTTTTGCAGACCAGGCTCTTAGGGGAAAATCAGACTCCAGATGACCTCTGGGAGTCCCAGAGGGCCAGGCTGGGGCTGGAGACGGGGCAGCTGCACCCTGAGATGACTCGCCTCCTTCACCATCAGGGAGGATGGCCATGTCCCGAGCCCTCCCCAGTGGTATCAGCAGGAGAGCCCTGCGTGCCTTTGCAGGGCACAAGGGTGCCTCCACACCAGGGAGCATGTGACAGCTGTCCTCACTGCTGCCGAAAGTCTCCCCCACCCTGCACGGGGAAGGAGCACAACACAGCTGGAGCACATCCAGTTTTTAATGACGCCCCTTTAAGCCGACAGCAGCCAGGCAGGTGATTTACAGGAAACACTGTAGTCCGAGTTTGATGGTCCCTTTTAAGGCAATTCAACTGATATTCTTGATCATTCTGAAAGAAGACAGTGATGGGCCGTGTGCCAGACTCTGCACCCCTCCCACGCCGACCCCAGAAGCAGTGTGGCTCCAGCCAGCCTGAGGCTAGACCCCCCACACACTCAGAAAGGATGGGGCACGCACCTGGCTGGCTGATAGGAGCTCTGGGTTGCCGTCACTCATCCCCCCGTAGGCACTGTCACCATCAAACTGGAACAGAGAGAGAGAGGAGAAGCTCTGAATAACGTGTGCTCAGGAAGGCCCCAGAGAAGAAGCCAGAGGGGTCAGGGGACTGAGTGCACCGAGGGGAAAGGAGAAGAGCCATGGAGCCCAGGAGGCAGTTCCCATTTCGGCAGGGCTCCCTCCGGGGTGGAGGAGCAGCCTCACTCCCTGAGGGTGAGCATCATCCATCACACTTAGGATAAAGCAGGAAAACCTTTCTGCCCTTTATACATTGTTCACAGGGGTGGCACCCTGCCTTGTCAGGTACTGAGCTCCCCATCACTGGAAGTATGCAAATATCTCTCTTGGCCAAAAGGCCATCAGGCTGTCATATAGAGTTGGGATTGTGCATGATGGAGGGAGGCTGAGATCTCCAGAGCTCTGGGGTCATGAGAGCCTGCCCTGGATGTGCCCTCCAGGTCTTATCATCCTAAGTGGCTTTGCCCCTCGCATTTGCCCCTTAGGCCGCCCCTGGCCACAGGCAGTGGGGACTGTAGAGACCATGTACAGGAACTACAGTCCTGTGTTCTGAGGCACTGCCAGGTCTGGAGTCAGAAAGATTTCTGTGTAAAAGGGAGCGGGCGTAATGACAGAAGTGTGGGCTCTGGGGCCACTGGCTGTCCTTTTCCCTGCAGTGTGATCTTGAGCCAGTGACAGGACTTCTGAGGTTCCTCATCTGTCAGATGGGGATAATGACAGAGTGCCCTCTTCACAAGACGTCTCGCTGACACAAGTAGAGCACCTGGCTCAGCTCCAGGTTGTTCCCTTCCCTTAAGACAGGTGACAGGTTCCCTAGAAGCAGAGCTGAGTCAAGATTTCAAACGCATGTGGTCCCTAGAGGTGCTCTTTAGGAACAGCCTTGCAGGGAGGGAGGGACATGGGACAAGGCCATGGCAGGAGCTCCACAGGGATATGGTTTCTGCTGGAGACTTGTGTCACACAGCCTGGTCCTGTGGGGAGCTCTGGGCGTGAACTGCACCACAGAGTAAGTCCCCGAGAAGCAAGGGGCCAGCCTTTTGCTTGGCTGTGGGCTGCCCTCAGGAGGCAGGGGTAAATGGTGTAACTTCTGAGCAGGGCAGCCCCCATCTGACCACGGACAACTCTCTGGAGAGTCGTCCTGCCAGCCGTGAGCCAGTTGGTCAGCGCTCACAGCAGAGGGGAGGTGGCTGTACTAGTGGCTCTGCAGGGATCTGGGTGGGGCACCAACGGCAGCTGGCCATTTTAATTGAAAAAATTTTTTTTTAATTTTAGGCTACATGTACAGGCTTCAAAATTCCTCCAAATACAAAAAGCAACAGAGTGAAAAATCTCTTCCCACCCAACCTCCCAGCCATCCACGGCCTCTCTCCAGATGCAACTGCTGTGTCTACCAGCTTCCTTTACATCCCTTCAGAGATGGTCTGCATACATACGTTTTACAGCCATTTCTTTTACATAAATGACAGCACATTATACACACTGTTTTGCACCTTATTTTTCTCCTAGCAACACTCTGGGAAAGCCTTTTATATCAGGACATAATTCTGTCTTCCGGTACCTAGTACTCCGCAAGACGGACGTAACATGTGTAAGGAAGGAGCTGAGCACGTGGTAACGGAGTTGCTTCTAGTCCTGTGCTATCCCAGCACTGCTCCCATGAATGGTTTTCTCCACCCATCGTTGCACAGGGGTGTGAGCTGACTGTCGGATTAGTCTGTAAGATTGCAGGGTCCAGCTGTGCATGCATTTGTAACTTTGACAGACATTGCCAAGTCACTCTCATGGAAGCTGTAAAAATCCACACTCCCACAATCAGGCACAAGATTGTCTGTTTTCAGGCACAAGTGGTTCAAACAGATTCACTTCACTCAGAGGGGCTCGGCCCGGATGCCAGCCTCCCACCTCTGAGGGCCCTGGGAGTCCCCACCACCATTCCCAGGTCCCTGGCCACCCTGCTCTTCCTTGTTCTTTGCTCTGTAGTCTCCTTTACCCTCAAGCATCTATATAATTTACCAAGTTCATGGCTTATCGTTGGATGCCCACCCCACCACTGAAATGGAGGCTCCCAAGCACCTAAAATAGTGCTTGGCACAGACTAGATACTCAATAAATGCTCTTGGATGTATAGATGGATGGACGGATAGACGAACAGATAGATGGGGCCAGCACTGCACTATTCACATGGTCTTTACAGGGCTTTTCGGGTCTTCCCACGGGAGGCAGTGGAATTGGTAGCTATACCCAAGTGCCCTTCCAGCACAGGCACAGGCAGAATCCTTCACTGACTGCTGCATTAGCAAAAGACAAGACCGGGTCATGGCTAGGATCTGAGCATGGACCCCCAAATGCAGCCCTCCATCCACCACACCGCACACAAGGCCTTGTTCAGAAACCGCCTCCTCCAGGAGGCCTGCCATGCTGTCACCTCCTCGGGCTTACAACACAGATTGTCCCCACATCTGTCTTCTGCCCCTGTGTGGGAGTAATGAGGCTGGAACAGTCCTGGTCATCTCCAAACCCCCCAGCACCTGGCACGCGCCAGCATCAGGACTGGGATGATGAGATGGGCGGGGTGAGGAGCCTTCAAAGAAAGCTCAGGGGCACTACCTGACGCGTCTCCGTGGCCATGCATTTCACTTTGATAAAAGTGAAACTTAGGGAAGAAAATCACACGTAGTTTATAAGTATGTTCGGAAAGAAAGAACAATGGGAAACCGAGGGGATTGACATTTAACCAGGCGTTTGAAACATTTGATACTGCCATAGTAGTCAAACAGTATGATGTGGGTTACGAATATGGGAGCATTCGTGCATCCAGGGAGGAAAGGGAAAGATGTCTGCCAAAGCCCTGTGTCATAGCCCTGTTATTCAATGCTGGCCAGTACGGAGCCAGCAGGAAGGGAGGGGTGCTGTGCCCTTTCTCTCTGCAATGCACACAGTGGGCACTCAACAAATTCCTGGCGGATGGTTGAATGACTGTACCCAGTGCTGAAAACACTCTCTGTAAGTAAAAGGGCTCATTTAAACCTCACAACAACCTAAAGAAGCAGGTATAATTTTCCCTGCTGAAAACCAAGGACGTTGGTCAGGAGGACCAGCAGTTGCCAGGGTGGCACAGTTAGTTAGGGGGAGACTGGGCTTCCGAGAGGTCCGTTTGCCTCTTCGGCTTGGTCTCCTGGCTGAAAGCTCCCTGACAGCGGGGATCAAGGCTTTGCTGCACCCCACACTGTATAACCAATAATTAGCCTGGCCCTGGCACATGACAGGTGTTTGATGCATACATGTTAGTGGTTCGGGGAGGGAGGACTTCTCTGCGGTGAGCAGTGGGGAATGGTATGGGGGGGCGTGAGGAAAGAGACCCTGCATTTTTGATGTGTGTGCACTAGGGGTAGGAAGGGGGTCATTCCACTGCCTAGTGGGCCCCCCCCGACATCACCAGAGCCTGCCTCCAGGGGGCTTATTCCTTCAGCCAGTCGTCCATTCAACCCAGAGACAGCTGCCAAGTGCTGGAGCAAAACTTGTCTCCAGCTTTCAGGGAGATACCTGAGAAGCTGGTGGCAGTTCTCAAGGCAGGGCCTGGGCCAGCCCCCATACGGGTACCCCCAGGTGCCTGGTTGGGCCCTGGGAGCAGGCCAGGCTCGGGGCCTGGCTACTGAGCAGCCCCGAACAGAACCCCTGAGGTGGCAGAGGTATCTGCTCTCTGCCCACCTATGTCTAGGGTTCCACCATACCACAGCCCTTGGAGCAGGGAAGAAAGGAGGGAGAGAGGGGCACCCTGAGGGCTCCCAGGCTTCCCCTGGGGTAGCCTCCAGGGCACTAAGGCCAGGGCTTCCCCTCAGCCCTCCTCTGGAAGGGCCCCTTCTGGAGGAAAGAACTTAGAGACAAAGAGGCGATGTCACTAAGCCAGCCTCTGCACTCTGCCACAGCGGGGCCACCTCCTTCTCTGTGAGCACAGACATGATTGAAATGCCCACATCAATGCCCACTGCACAATGGATGACGACAGTGTATGCGACCGCAAAGACATATGACACACGCGGTGTGCCTCAGCAAGGTGACCACACATGCACCACAAACCAGTGCGGACCCATGTCACACACAACACAGCATTCAAGACAGCGCTCAGTCACACATGTACCACATCCAGGGGTCGCACAAACCGACACAAACAAGTGTGTCCACGGCACGCGTGTGAGTGGGCACATATCATAGCCCCTTTACGGGCCTGGCTGCACAACACACACAGCGTGCACACGCGGAGAGTGGAGGGGAGGCCCAGGCGTGTGTCAATACACCATCCGCAACTGTATAAACGTAACTCACATCCGCGTGCACACAGACACATACGGCGAGAGCCCACAGAGACCTGCAACGCAAACGATGCTCGTGAACTTGGATTCTGTGCACAGTTCGCAGCTCAGCGGTCCCCCCGTCAAAAATCTCTTTTCACACCACACAACCTTCCGTATGCTTTAAAACGCGAAAAGAGCAACGCGGGGGGAAACAGCGGCCTGAGAATTTCCGTGCGACGCCAGAACATCCTCTTACCACGGACTGGAATAGATTAATTTTCCCCATTTCATATTCTAATTATAATTCCTTTTCCCATCGCCATCTTTGGTCCTCATTACAGCTGGAAGATTGTTCTGCAAAAGCCAGGCCTTCATCTTCTCTTCCCAAGAGTTTTGTCATGGAAATGAGTTTTGGAATCTGAAAGAACTCACATTTTTGCAAACATCGAGTGTACGGGGATAACCCTTTCGTGACGGCCACCAGGGACTCGGCTCACAGAGACTTCTAAAGGGGCTGTCACTCCCCATGCTCTGTGTTCCCCTTGGCCAGAGGGGCTCCTCTCCCCTATTTCAACAGCACCCCCTACCCTAGGTCCTTTTTTATCTTTTTAAAAAATTATTTATTTATTTATTTTTAGAGAAAAGGGAAGGGAGAGAGAAAGAGAGGGAGAGAAACATCCTTGCGTGGTTGCCGCTTGCGCGCCCTCCTACTGAGAACCTGACCCAAAATCCAGGCGTGTGCCCTTTCTGGGAATCGAACCAGCAACCCTTCGGTTTGTAGGCTGATGCTGAATCCACTGAGCAACACACCAGCCAGGGCTCCTTTTTTATCTTTAAGGAAACAGCAAATAGGCAGCCAAGGTCAAAGGTGAGGAGCTCTGATCTTAGTCAAATGCTGCTGGCTTCATCTGAGCCCCTCCGGCAAGCTCCTTAACTGCTTGAAGCCTCATGAATAAGAGTCACTTATTCATAATAGATATAAATTAAATATCTGTGGGATGAACAAAGGTAGTTAAGTGGGCAGATGAATAGATGGAAGGAAGGGAGGATGAATGGTTAGGATGGATGGATGGATGAGGGGGAAGCTGAGTGGTTTGGGGAATGAGTGGAAAAGGTGGGCCAGTAAGGGGATAAACAGATGACACTGTGGCTGAATTGATGGAATCAGAAGGTGAGATGCGTAGGTGGAAGGAAGGGATGGATGGGCATGTGGGTGGTCGGGATGTCTGGATTGAACAGGTGGGATGAGAGAGATTAATGGATGGGTGGATGAGATGGGAGGGTTGGTGGGTACAGAGAGACAGGTGAATAGGAAGATGATTGAGATGTTGGGTGAGACAATCAAATAGACGGTTGGAGGGGGGGCGGTAAGATGCCTGGATAGAGGCCTGATAGCTGGGATGCCTGAGTGAATGAAAGGGTTGATTGGGTGGGTGGGATAAATTGGTGGGTAGGTAAGTAGGTCTGACATTTCCTCCTGACTCTATTCATGCTTCCCCTGGACAATGTCATGGTTTCTCAGGGTTACAACATCTCACTGACTCTCCCATGTTCATCTTCAGCCAAGTACCTCCAAATTCCAATATTCAGTTTTTCCCCAGATATCTCCCCATTTGGTCCATGAGCACCCTAAATTCAGCACACCCAGCCCTGAACTCACAACATATGTGTAGCCCTGCTCATCCTGCCGAGCTCCACCATCGTTAAGAGAAGGTGTTACCTTCCACACAGCGCCACGGTCAGTACCCCCAGGGTGACCCTGGACCCCTTCCCTTCTGTACCCTCCTGATCTAACCATCCACAGAAGATTTCTGCTCAGCTTCCCCCAACCCGATCCACTTTCCACTCTGGCTCTCACTAGTGGTATTTTGGCCATCACTCCGCTGCTCAGATCAAAACCCTGCAGCGGCTCCACAAACATCATGAACCCTGACATCCAAGATGCCCCATGACCACCAGCCCTGGCTCTCAGCTCCCACACCCCCCCAGTGTTGCAGGAACCCCTAATGCCCCTGCCTTTGCTCACATTGTCCCATCATCAGGCTGGAGCACCCCTTCCTCCCCATCTTCCTCAACCCACTATAATCTAACTCTTCACAGATCTTTTTTTTTTCTCCTGGTAATGCACTCCAATCCTAACTGTCTTGCTTGCTTCTCTAAACCCATACTCTCAGGCCCAAACTTAAGGCCTCCATCCCAAATTAGCTTTGGACTAAATTCAGCTTCCATGTGTAATGTGATACCCTGAGAAAAGCCAGATTGCTGAGTCAGAGTATCGGTCCCACTGCTCACTGGCTGGGTATGACCTTGAATTTAACTTCTCTCTGCCTTAATTTCCTCACCTATAAAATGGTAATGATGGTAGTTATTAATTCCTACCTCATAAAGTTTTTTATATGTTATCAGATATTAGATACGAAGTAATATCTGGAACAGAATGCTTAATACTGGTAATAATTTTTGACAGGTGCTTAATAAATATTATCTATTATTGTTATTATATGCTAAACTCTTACCCCTCATCAACCACACTCACCCTCAGTCTAGCAGAGGGACCCCGTCTCCTGTCACTGAGCCCACCCCCCCCCGTCTCTGCCCCTCCCCACAACACGTCATACCCACCCTGACCTCTTTCCTTTAGTCTGAAAAGGTAAAGTGTCTCCCTCCTGTTCAAAGTCAGCCCTTTCACCTTGACCCCGTCCCTTCCACGTCTTCCCCTCACTCATTCCCACTCTCGGTCCTGGGTCTGAGACCTCGAGTAATATGAAATCAGCTGGTGCTCTTGTTGTAGCAGGTACCGGGCCCTACAATGTACTTAGTAACATGCTCCCCACCACTGGGGATTTACAATAAATAAAGCTTGTCACCAGGCAATGGAAAGTGGTAAAAGCTAAGGAAATATGAGGTTACAGAGGGGATAACGGGCATTGTTCATTGGCTGTGTCTAGTGAGTGCTCACCCTATGAGGTTACAGAGGGGACAACAGGCATCTGCCATTGGCTGTGTCTAGTGAGTGCTCACCCCATGAGGTTACAGAGGGGACAACAGGCATCTGCCATTGGCTGTGTCTAGTGAGTGCTCACCCTATGAGGTTACAGAGGGGACAACAGGCATCTGTCATTGGCTGTGTCTAGTGAGTGCTCACCCTATGCCGACACTGCACTGATACTGGGCACACTGGACCAATCTTGGCATAGCCCCTGCTGTCAGGGGGACTCCCGTCCTCCGGATAATCTCGGGAGAGTAAACGCTCCTATTCTCCAAGTCTGAGAAAGGAAGACCAGCCATTCTTTGCCATAGGCCCAATACGAGAAGTAACCACAACAGTCGTGTGAAGCCCATCCCAACTGGTCAGTGATAGCTTTGTGTTCACCCAGCCTCTTCAAGTTAAGTGGTCAGTAATAGTCTTAATTCCAATAGCTACAGTTCCTCGGCCAGGAGGCAGCCAGGCTTCTGAAAGCCCTCACATCCCAGGACTCCATGCCTCCCGAAACCCTGTGAAGACCAGCCCTTGTTTGATTTGGAGGGACTCACTTTGCAAAGCATGGCAATGAATGAATTCAGCATCAGATCTCGAGTGATGGCCTCTTCTTTGACAAACGTGCCCATGGCAGGACAAGGTTGTCACAGGAAAGTAGAAGCAGGGAGGAGGGTCTTTCAGGAGAGACATCCGACAAAGGTGGCTTGGAAGCCCCATGATGAAGGTGGTGAGCACCCAGGAGCTGGCCAGGGGAAGTGCAGGAAACACGATACCCAAGGCTGCTGCAAACACCTCCTGTACACCAGACCTCATCCCAGGGCTGTGTCTGGGGTCTCATTGGAACCCTCCCAGAAATTCTAAGGTTGTATAACCAAAGACCCGTTTTGGAGACAGGCAAAGCAAGGCTCCGGGTGAGTAGGAAGATTGCCCAAAGCCACCCAGTCCGTCATGGACCTGAACTTGATGCCAAACATAAAAGGAACAGTTGTTCTGTAGAAGTTGCTGCCTCTCCCCTCTGCACAGAGATGCAGATCAAAGAGCAAGGATGCACGGCCCTCAGCCCATCCCATCACAGACACCAGACAGGAGCCTCGAAGATCTAAAGAGGAAACAATCAAAGCCGCATACACTGCTCCCTCCAGCCCCCACATCGGGCCGTGAGAACCCTCACTCTGCACAGATAAAACACGGTTCAAAAGACAGAGGCGGCAAATGTGGCAGCTGCGCCCTGGGCCCTGCCGAGAGTGCGGTTTTAGGTGGAAGTCTCTCACAGAGATACACATCAGGACCAGGAGATGCTGGGGGAGGCGGGCAGAAAGGCACCGCACAGATAGGAGGGGACAGGGACAGAGCCCCAGACTCAAAGTATGACCCAGCCCTGTCTGCTGAGCCCCAGGCTCACTGCCACCTAGGGAAGGGTGATAGCACCGTGGTTACAAACCTGGGCCCTGATGTCAGGCTGCCCAAGTTCAAATCCCTGGCTTTCTTTTCAAGCTGTGAGTCTTCTTTAGCTAAGCTCCTGTGCCTCAGTTTTCTGGTCTGGAAAAATGGGTATGACTATCATTTGGATTAAATAAATTAATATGCAGAAAGTGCTCAAGACATTGGCAGGTACAGTGAAGGCACTTAATAACCATTCACTATGACCTACACTCTCATTTAATCCTCTCGACAACTCTGCAAGGGTGCTATCATTGTCTGTCTTCAGTGGAGGAAGAAATTGAGCGGGGCTCCGTGCGAACTTGTAAGCATGGGGAAGGCCTCTGGTGCCTCTAGCCGCCATGTCTAATTTGAAATAGAATTCATAAGTTAAAATCTTCATAAGAGACTCCAACTAGGGCTGATTTTTCCCACCGTGATGACTTTCATGCTTCCTCCTGAAACATCAAATATCAGTTTGTACCTCCCGCCCCCAAAGAGGCTTTCTCTTTATTGGTCGTCCTGCTTTGCCAGGCATAACACACATTCTTATTCCACCTGCTGAGAAATACAATCCAGTGTGATGAATGAGGACCAGAGAGGTTAGGGGATCTGCCCAGGGCCACACAGCCAGGACGTACCCAAGCAGAGTCTGCAGTCCAGGCTGCTGGTCCCTCAGAAGCCCACACTGGCTTCTCACTCTCACCATTTGTAAGCTGGTGACGTCACGACTCTGGGCCTGGGGCCTCGTGTACCCGTGAGGGGACACGGCCTTTGGCACAGCCTGCCAGGGGGCCTGGGAGCAGGCCTCGTGTACGAGCCCAGTGCTGCGGCCGCTGAACGGTGCCGCCTGCTTTAATCAAGGGAAAACGTTGCGAGGCTGTGGGAAAGCCAGTAACCACTGCAGCTCTGGTGCTGGAGTGCACCAGGCAGCTGGCTCTCCGACCAGGCCGTGGGCATCACTGCCCCCAGATTACAGACGAGGAAACAGAGGCCTCCCACCCGCCTCAGAATATGATCCTTCCAGACCTGCGCCATCCAGGGCGGTGGCCATCCAGGGCGGTGGCCAGTGACATCTGTGGCTTCGAGAGAGCACATAGCAGAGGCTGGTCCAGATTCAGATGTGTAATGAGTATAAAACACACACGGGTCTCAAAGATTTACTATAGCAACAACACCACAAAGAGTCAGTATATTTCTATCGATTATATTCTGAAATGACAAGATTTTGGTTACAGGGGGTTAAGTGAAATATATTATTAAAATGAATTTTACCTGTTTCTTTTTACTTTTAAAAGTGTGGCTACTAGAGAACTTAACATTATATATGTAACTTGCATTATATTTCTGCCAGGCTGTGGTGATGGAGATGCTGTCCCAGCCACCCTCTGCTCCAGACCCAGAACCTCGGAGACGGAGGAGTCGGCAGCAGCAATAGCTCAATGCAATTCACCTGAGAGACACCAGGAAACAGAGGCCCATAGAGGACGATTGTCTTGTCCAAGGCAAGAGTCTTGTACAGAGACTTTCACTCATTCAACCACGTTCACTGAGTGCTGGGTGCTAGGATCCAGCAGAGAATTAATAGGGGGCCGCAACCCAGCCCAGGGATGACACGGTCACAGTGCAGCCTTCCTCACCTGACCATGCCCCCCGGGACCAGAGCAGCTGGACTCGGCACCGCCCCATCTCCCGACAGTCAGCCTGCATCACAGAGCTCCTGCCCCAGCCCAGGGCAGACACACCTCAGAGACCATTGGTGGGTCCCAGCACAGGGCGTGATCCAGCTGCAGCTGCCAAAAGGGCCTGATAGGCAGGTCAGCCCAGTGGGCATCGCATGGCCGCCTGGCAGGCCTGTGTCCCTGCCACTGATGGTAGCTTACACAGTGTCCGCATTACCGCAGATTTATGGCAAAAATTATCCTCTCTCTCAGTTCCATTGAAAGCCATTTGGAGCTCGCTCCCATCCCCGATTATAAATCTAATTGCACATTCCAAACAGACAAGCGCTCATTAAGCTTTAATTATGCACATGTTGTTTTCAACAAACATTTTCATTTGGCCGCTCAGAGGAGGAATGGTTCCAAAGGGGCTGCAGACACTGCCTGCGGTTGGAGGGAGCTGGGGCCGGGAGAGCGGGCCAGGGCGTGGTCGAGGAGGCGGTCCAACAGGCAGGGCCAGGCCCTGTCAGACTGGGCCCGTGACTCCACCGACCTTCTACCACATGGCTTCTGCTGCAGGAGATGCCACCGCATGTGTCCTCAGCTGGTCCCACCTGCGCCCCCAGTTGCCCAGAGTCTCATCTACTGGCACCACTGGGCCCCTCTGGGGTGGGAAGGAGAGAGGACAGGGACCCACTCCCCTGGGGAACTGGCTTCTTGAAAGCTGAGGGCTTTTCCCTACTCCCACCTGCCCCACCCCCACTGCAGATGAAGCCATCTTTCTCCAGAACAATCTCCCATTATTCGTTCATTCATTCATTCATTCATTCATTCATTCATTCATTCATTCCACAACTGTTTACTGAGCACAGACAGACTCAATCCCACAGTGAGGGGCCAGTGGGGATCATGATAGAAAAGGCCCCTCTCTGCTTCTGTCCTGTCGGGTCCCTCTCCCTCAAGCCCCGACTTCCCTGCTGGGGAGAAGTCCAAGTTCTTTCCTGCGCCATTTGAAGCGCGTGGGGACCTGCGCCCCATCAACCGGCCGTCCAGGCTGGCCTCCCGTGCCTCTCACGCCTGTGCCCTGCTCTGCGTCTCTGAGATGCCTCCGGTGCCATGCACGCACCCCCCACCACACACATCTAGGCCTCTGCGGCTCTGCACCCTCCACCCGAACCGCCCTTCTCCTTCCTCTCCATGCAGCTGACTCCCATTCTCTCCGACGTTGTCCCCCTCCAGGAAGCCACCACTGACACCAGCTCCCAGACCAGAGGGGCTGTCCCTCTGCTAGGGAGCGTCTACAGAAGCCCTGACTGGACCATAACGCCACAACCAGCTGCCCCATGTCCACTTCTAGGACCAGCCGATCCTACTATTTCCCCCTCCAGAAGCTCAGTTTAAAGTTTTGTGGTGTCTCCAGGAACCGGACCTTTCTCTACCCGCATGAACAGGGTCCTGAAGCCACAACCTGCCCACCCTGCAGGGCAGGGAGCTCACCGAGGCGCGTCTCATACACACACGGCACACACCCAGAGAAGGCACAGAGACTGTGGGAACTCCTCAGGCCACACCTCCAAGAGCTTCTGGAAATGCAAGCAAGTGAAAGGAATGTGTGTTTTTAAATGGACTTCAAGACCCATTCAGCATCTGGTGGTCACCTGTGGTTTTAGGACAGGATCCAGGAGAACGCGCCCCGAGAGTGAGGCAGGAGCTCACAGGGGAGCGTGTAGGACAGTGAGGAAGCAGGACGGGGCAGGCGGACAAGGTGAACTGTGACAAGGTCCCATCCGAAGCCTCAGCCGGTCTGGAGTCTGGAGCCGGGATGGCTCTGCAGCGAAGACCCCAATTGCAGCAGGGAGCCCAGCCACTGCATTCCCAGTGGGCAGCTGTCACATCCCGGCTGCCCGGGGGGAGGGTGCCCCCTCTTCCCACCAAGGCCCACCCCCAGGGAGAGACTCAGCTGTGAGCCCGCTGCAGTCGACATTCTCAATAGCTGGCGAAATGCGCGTTTCACTTGGGAAGAGATCTGGGCGACTTGCGGCAGCACCCCTCCAGTGAGGATCCCTTACTCTAATGGGGACAGCATGTCCACGGTGCTCACCATCAGCCGGGCGCTCTTTCAATTGACTTATGAATTTTAACTGGTAACCCTCACAACCCTCTGAGGCAAGTTACACTCCTACTCTCCCATTTCACCGATGGAGAAACTGAGGACAAGCAAGGGAAGTGGTTTGCCCAAGGTCACATTGCTACTCAGGGGCAGAGCCAGGATTCAAACCCAGGAACTGGAACTCTAGAGCCCGGGCTTGAACGCTGAGGCCAGGCCACCCCAATGGTCACGGCCTGCCACCTCACAAAAACACAGAGACTGAGCTGCAGTCAGTGGTCAGTGGTCCAGAGTCTCGGGTCTCCTGGCGCTGCTTGCATGGGTGCCTCCCATCTGAGCAGTTGGGAACAAGTCCCAAGGCAGATCCTTGCCAAAGACAATTAACTAACAGCCACATGAGCGTATGGCGGGTAGGACTGTGGTGATGGGGGGGCGGGGAGAGCGAGTGTAGCTGCGACAATGAGCAGCAGATGATCTGGAAGATATTTTCTCCCCGCCGCTACAAAACAAGCCTCAATCATGCCACAAAGGGCTTGTATTGTTGGAAGGGAAATATGTCAACAACAGCATTCAATCGTGGGGTGGTTAAAAAAAGAAGAAAAGGGGGGGGAAAAAACCTTTTGAACGTGAAATTTGACCTAGAAAGGTTTTCTAGGTCATCTGAACTTGGCATTTTTGCATCTAACCCCAAAACCGAACACAGACAAAGTACCACGTTCCCTCCCTTCTGTCAGGACCAGATAACACAGGAAACGATATCTGTAACCTCAGCAGCTGTGCTCTCTGGCGCTGTATTAAAACCAGCCTTGGACTTGGGAGCCTAGAGGACACTGGGGCAGTTCTGGAAACCCGCAGACCTGGGTTCACGGCCAGCTCCACACTCACAGCCGCTGTGGGCTGTGGTAGGGGGTCCCACTCTCTGGTGCTCTGACCCCTCTCCCATTAGGAGGGGACGAAATGGCTGGGGTTGTGCATAGTGCCTGGTGATGTGCGGGCGCACCGAGGCACCCTGGGAAGGCTGGGCCCCCCTTTCGCCCTAGCTGCCCTCTGTTCGTGACTGCTGCACTCCTCTGCTGCGGGTCTGGGCTCTCCCCGGGCACCCAGCTCAGCAGCCAGGAGGGCAGTGGGGTAGGGCGGAGGGCTCTGTTCTAACAGACTTTTCTCCCCAGGAAACATGCTCCAAGGCCCAGCAGATGCCAATGAGGTCTCCTAGTTCGTCTTTACTACAGAGCAGGGGTGTCAAACTCATTTTCACCGGGGGCCACATCAGCTGTGTGGTTGCCCTCAAAGGGCCAAATGTATAAATGTAACTACTCCTTAACAGTTAAGTGAGAGCTCGGCGCTGCCACTGGGTAGAAACCAGGTGCCGGGTTGGATAAAACAAGGTGGAGGGCTGGTTTGGGCCCACGGGTCTTGTGTTTGCTGCCTGTGCTATAGGGCCACCAGGTATAAGTCATAAGGACTCAGGCCGATAGGGCCTCAGAGACCTTCTCATGATCCCACTGGGGAAACCGAGGCTGGGGCTGATAAACAGCCCACAGTTACTGGCAACAGCACACCGAGGGTTGTGGCCGCCACGTTACCAGGCCCCCTGAGCTTGTGACCCCAGAAGAAGCCACCTTCTAGCGCAAGGATGCAGAGAGCAACCCTGCCTTTGCTAAGCCCCGACCTGACCCCCCTATGATGCACACAGCTACTTGCCAGTCTCTGAGGGACCAGGGACACAGAACGGATCCCCAGGGAAGCTTGGGGTCCACAGGGAGTATAGCCATCAGCACGGATGACACACGACGGTGACAAGGTGATAGACCAGGTAAGGGCAGTTGTTGCACACCTGTCGGGTAGAGGGACCAGAGTGAGCAAAGGCTAGGCAGCTGGAGGGGTGGAAAAACTGGGGAGTGTGTTTGGGGGAGAAGAGGGGCTACAGTGCAGAGTGAATGGGGGTTGGGGGTGGGAATCAACATTCACTGAAGAAAAAAACCAGAGTTTGAAGCAACGTTTCTAAAAGAAGGGTCACGGTCGGGTAACTAGTGTGGCCAGAGAGCACAGCATTCTGTGAACCAACAACTAAACAAAGCCGTGTGGTAGTGACCTTGAAGGAGAACTTGAAGTCAGTGAGACAGAGGAGAAAGTGCAGACTTCGACCCCGCCGTGTGCGGAATCGTGCCACGGCTAAGGAGGGCACCCACCGCACGCCCAGGGCCGTGGGACACACTTCACACCTGGTATTTCGCTCCGTCTTTCCCACAAGCCTGTGAGAAAGGTACAATGACACCGTATAATAGAGACGAAAAGTTCAGTTCAAGTGAAGAGCTCCAGGGTCACACGACGAGGCAGTGGCAGCACCACCATCTAGGCTGTGCCAGCTCACGCCCACACAACGACCCTGTTTGGTCTCTCCTTTTGGAAACAAAGAGACACCCAGCAACGATTGAATAAACAGAACGGGGGTAGCAGGGGTAGCCTGTTCCTCCTTAGGAACACTGAGCTAGATGCCCACTGCAAGCCGCCTACCAGAATGTACTCAAAACAGATTAAAGAGTTAAGATTAAAAAGTCATGTTTTAGGGAAATATCAGAAAACAGAACAGAATGTTTATCTGATGTGCGGCGGCGGGATAACTTCCTCAGCCCTCGAAGCAATCACGGAGGGAGGGAGATTGACAGATTCAAATATATATGCATTAATATCTTCTGCAGAAGGAAGCATAATAAAACCAAAATGAAAAGGACATCAGCCTAAGAAAATAGCACCCACGATGAGACAGTTAATATATACAGGGTAGAAATGGCTCAGTCAAATTAAAGAGGCAGCAAGATGTTGAAAGACAGAAAGACATGGCACAGAAGCAGGAAAGTCACACGGGAGGCAATCTGCCCAGAAACAAATACACAGAAAGAAAAATATGCACTTGATTTGATGACAAAAGGAGAAATGTACATAAAATACACATATTATAATGAAAGTGTGGTATTTCCCACCACCGCCATCAGTGAAAACGGTTTCCAGTCTACTGAAAAGCAATACCGTGGCCGCCCCCCGCCAATCCTACCCACCCCACCCCCACTCTGGGCAGAGAGCCGGACAGAAGCAGGGTAGACAAGGATCCAGGAGACCCCTGCCTACTGCCCCCTCACCACACTGCCCGTTTGTCACCCCCTCACCACAATGGCCATTAAGCAGGGCTGTCCACTCTGCCTTGCTTAAAACAGCCTCCTGTTCTGAGTGCTGGGGAGGATACCGGTGATGGAAGGGATGGTCTTTGTCCTCCTGAGGCTGTGGTGTGGTGAGGGGAACAGGATTAAAATGCAGGTGATAAGTATACTGGGAACCAGCATACATGGGAGCCTATAGCCTGCTCCGAGCGGGTGGGTGGCTTCCAAGCAGATCTACCAGCTGGCTGAACAGAATTCGGGAAGGCCCCAAATGGAAGGGAGAGGGCAGTGGGAAGAGCATCTGGCAAGGCAGAGAGCTGGAGAGGAGGGCTCATTCACTGGACAGGAAGGCAGCGAGAGCTGAGACCCAGAGGCAAGCAGGACTGCATCCTGATAGAGCTCAGGGCTGCACTCGGGGGTTGAGACTGAACCCCCCCGGAATGCGAGCTGCATTTTAGAAGCTGGCCTCTGGCTTCAGAATGAAGACTGGGTTGAGCCCCTGATCAGTGTGGCTCAGGTGGTTGGGTATTGTCCTGCGAATGGAGAGGTTAGCGGTTTGAATCCTGGTCAGGGCACATGCTGGGTTGCAGGTTTGGTCCCTAAAGGGGGCATGTTCGAGAGGCAACTGATGGATGTTTCTCTCTCACATCAATGTTTCTCTTCCTTTCTTTCTCCCTCCCATCCCTTTTCTCTAAAAATAAATAAAATCTTAAACAATAACAGAATGGGTTGGGGACGGTAAAACAGGAGCCCATCTGGGAGGCCAGGCAGAAGCCACCATGACAGTATGGGCGGGACCAGGGAGCAGGACTCTGAGCAGAGCCTGGGTAGGGAAAACATTCGATAAAGCAATAAGAACTAAAACAGTGTGGCAGTGACTCAAAAAGAGAAATCTACATCGGTGGTAGAAAGGGAAGCAGGGCTGGAGCCAGAATAAAACCACGACAGTCCCCAGTATGTTTTCCAAAATGCAGAACTGAGAGTCTCAGAGGTGAATGAAAACTGCCAAGAGCAAGGGATCCCCAGAGAGTTAGAAAAAGGGTGACTCATGTTGCTCGTAAACCCTAATTTCCTCTCCTTGGTCACACACTTCCTTCTGATTTCTTCTTCTAATGATTCACAAGAAAAAATTTTTGCCTTTTAAATCAAACCCAAAATGCTTGTGCACCTGGGCTCATTCTGCCCAAGCTTTAACCTCTGCCCCTCAGCCAACAAAACCCAGCTTAACCCCAGGTGACTTGGAGGGTGCTGGCTGCTGAGAAACCAAGAGGAAACGGGAGGTTTCTGGCTCTGCTCCTGGGTCCTGCGAGTGTCTTCAGCAGCAGCAGACGTGGTCTGCAGCCCACCGGCCAGGACGCATGGGGTTTCAGAACTTGGACTCTGCTTGGGTTTCAGATAGGGGAGTTCAGAGCTACAGCAAGGGCTGGGCACACCTGGGCTAGGCCCTTGAGAGACCATCCTTCTATACGCCCATTTTACAGATGAGGAGACTGGGGCTAAGAAACGTAAAGGAAACTGCCCAGGTCACATAGTTATTAGGTGGCTGAGCTGGGATCGAGCCCAGATCTGACGTCTTTCCACGAGCTGACACGCAGGCAGAGCGCTGCACGTTATGGGGGACGTGGGCCGCACTGGGACTGGACCAAGACCCGGTGTGACAGGAATTGGGCTACTCCTCAGGTGCTTTTCTCCTTGGATGGGTCCAGGGGCACCGGCAGGCCCAGAGCTCCCCCAGCCTGTGTGGGCATGGCCCCAGGCCCCCACAGGCCTCAGAATCCACGGGAGGAGGCAGGTGGCAGGCAAGCAAGCACACAAAAGCAGCTACAATTCTGGTCAATGCCACGGAGTAAACCAAGAAACTGCAGAGATAGAAGGTGGGAGAAACATGCTTGGCAAGGTGTGTCTTTCGAGAGGGCAGTTAAACTGGGGGTGCTGTGACAGAGGAAAAGGAACCTGCCATGAGCTGACTAGGGGCGGAGCACTGTGGGCAGAAGGATTGGCAAGCGCCATGTTCTTGGGGCCAGTGAGCAAGTAGCTCTCATCTGGGAATCATGGGGCTGGAGCATAGGAAGCAGAGGGGCGGGGCAAAAAGGAAATCAGAGTGGTCAGCGGGGGCCAAAGCATGTGGGTCCGAGGGCCACCGTAGGGACTTGGATTTTATCCCAAACAGGAAGCCCTTGGAGAGTTTTTGCAGAGGAGAAACATGCTCTGATTTTTCGTTTAAAAAAGACTCAGGCTGCCCTATGAAGGATGGATTCTGTGAGACTCCCTTCTGTGAGTCTCAGTTTTCTCATCTATGTAATGGGTTCATGAGAAATCTTGTAGGAAGCATTGCCGAGGGGTTCCTGCCATGGAGCTGACTCTCAGAAGGTAGGAGCACAAAGACTGGATTTTGGCACCTAATCACAATCCCAGAGAAGCCTGTCCTAAACCATCTATAAATCACTCCCCTGCTGAAAACCCTTTCAAAGTTCCAGCTGTCCTCGGGGTGAAGACCCACGTTTTCCCCCTGGTCTCCAGGTCCTGCTGAGGTCTCCAGCCCCACCGCTCCCATCAGACCACTCCTCTCCTGTCAGCTGAACACTCTGGGACTTGCCAAGACCTTGGCTTGGGGCACAGGTCTCCTGTAACCTGGCATTGCCATCAGTCCTTCCTACGGGCTACTGGATGACCATCAAGCCCAGGCTGGCCTTGTCCTAAACTTTTAGAGGCTCAAAACGTGCCTGACAGCGTGTGTGTATATGTGTGCATAGGCCCAGGTGTGTGCAGACACACGAAACAAGAACCAAACAACCCTAGCCTGACCCTCTTCTGCTAGGTCCACTCTTCTCCCCTTACTCATGCATGGTGGCCTAAAGGAAGGCTCATTGTGCATCTGCTTGGCGCTAGGCACTGCTCCAGGCCCCCGGGAGACAGTAGTGACCAGAGACCCCTGGACATTCCCTCTCACACTGGAGACAGAAAACAAACAAGGAGCGTGGTGAATAAGTCACTTACATAGCAGGGTAGAAGGTTCTGAGAACCACAGAAAGCAGGTGAAGTGGACCGGGGTGCTGGGGTGGAGGGTGTGCAAATCCAACGGGGCGGTCAGGGAGCCTCATTAAGAAAGTGACAGTTGAGCCAAGGCTAGAAGGAGGGGAGGGAGTGGGCCAGGCAGGTCCGTGGGGGAGGAACAACCCGTGGACAGGCCCTCGGTGGGAGTGTGCAGCGGAGACCATAGGGTGGGCAGAGCAAGCAAGGGGCGCGTGTGGGGAGGAGAAGCCAGAGAGGCAGCGGGGATGGAGTGCACCCCACAGATGGCACTGCGATTACCACCCCCTCTCCCCAGAGACAGGAAGCCAGCACTTTTTCCGAGGCCTTATCTGATGTGGTGGCGAGAGGAGCTGGCGAGGGCACGGGTGAGGGCGCACGGCCCTGCACATGGGAAGAACCTCAGCGGGGCTTTGGAGCAGCTGACATCCGCTCGGCCTGCGGCTTCTTCCTGTGGCTTCTGCATCTCTGGTTGCCCGGAGGCTGCTATTTTTGCTCCTGTTTGGGGTTCTATGCAGGGCTCCACTGTGGACAGTACTGGGTGGTGGCCACTGAGCTTGGCTCCTCTTTGGATTTGTTCTTCCTGGAGCAAAGGGGAGGGGCCGTTTAAGTGCCCCAAGTGTCTTTGGAGACATTTACTGTCCAGCAAGTGAGGAAGAAGAAGGCATTGGTTATAGGTGTCATCTTGTCACTCCGCATGGCCCTCCAAACTCAGAGAGGTTAGGCGGCTTGTCCAAGATCACACAGCCAAATGGCTGAGGATTCTAATCCAGTCTGTCTAGGTCTGAAGGTATTGTACTTAATTTGCGAGGATCTTTGCACTTACTGCCTAAATTACTGTTTCCCAAGCAAATACTTTGTGCTCTCTAGACTTCCAGAAGGTGGGAGGATAAAGCCGCATCGTACACAGGTGTAGTCCCTCAGGGGCATCACAGGACTGACGGAGTGGACACACGCAAGAGTCCCTGGCTCAGACTGTGGTTTCTGAAAAGCAATGATGCTATACTCTGTCTACAAGAATAAGTAGGAACTTTGTAGGTAGAGGAAACTCCTGCTTCTAGACAGAAGGGGCTGCCTATGCAACATCAAGAAGCATGATATCTTAGTCAGTGGGGAAGGGGGCTTTCAAAAGCCGCAGGGCAGTGGTCCTGCCTGGGAGGCGGGAGGCAGAAGCTGGCCTGCTGGCTGCAGAAACTGAAATCAGACATGTGCCTTGGCCCCCCCAGGTGGGCGTGCTGAGGGTATCCAAACAGACCCACCAGGCTTGAGCAGGGCCGTGATTCAGAGATCCCACTGGCTGCTGTGAGGAGGGCAGGTTTTAAGGGGGAAGGTGGGGTGAGGGAGGGCTGGGGGAGCACCCCCGGCCCCGCCCATAGTTGCCCAGGTGAATTGGGGAGATAATGGTTGTGCCCTGAAGGTGGAGCCAGTGGGGAGTGAGACAATGTGCAGGGAGTGAGGCAGAGAGGGGAGTCAGGGATGACTTAAACCAAGGAGGGGACAGTCACAGTGTTTACTGAGACAGGGCATGGGGGTGGAGGGCATGTCTGGGGGAGGGGGTGTGAATGAAGACAAGGACGGTTAAAGCCACTGTCTCTTCCGATGAACCCTCTAGGGCAGGGACGTGCCAATCAAAGCTATCTTTCTACACGACTCCCCCATTCTTACGGGGGCTGCTACTCCTGTGGCTCCGCTGTCCTGCACAGCGATTAAGACCCAGACAGGTGAGTACATGGCCGAAAGTCTCACAGCCAGAAATCAAGCAAGTGAAGTCTGCCAGTCCACGTCCCCCGATTCCCACTCCAGGGTCCATCACAATACCCACGACAGCAGGGGACCCCAAGCCCACCCTGGGAACTGGCCTCTGGGGTCTGGGAGAAGCTGGAATCCACCCCCCATCTATGATATGCCAGGGCTTCGTTTGTGGTTGTTCACACCTGGGAACAGGTGCCAGGCCGGACAGAGATGGGGGCTCTGGGCAGCCCTCGAACCCTTCTGAGGCCACCGCAGCTATGTCAGAGCCGCCCCCTCGGGAAACCACCCCTCTGCCTCTGCTCACCGCTGCATTAATTACTGGCTTGTGAACGCACAGGGCAGCTGGCAGCCGGAGAAGAAAGTATTTGCAGATACCACTGACCGCGAAAGGAAGTTCATTTCAAATGGGACGCTCCCCGTCCTCCGGAGGTCCCACCCACAGCCCTGACTTCCAACATGGAGTAGAATAGTCGGGGCTGGTGGGAACAGCCTGAATTACTTTCCCGAGAGAATCAGGGACCAAAGGAAGATAAGGAACTTGTCCAAGATCACAAAGCAGTTACTTAGCAGGAAATGCATGTAACTCCGGCTTCCCATTCCCTGGGCACCTTCATTCTTTCCATAGTCCGGGGTGCCTGCTGAGTGCCAGACCCTGTGTGTCCCCCTCACACCCTGGGCCCCCTCACAAAGAGTGGGGGCATCTTTATTGAGCGAGCGCCCCCCTGGTGGGCACGGTTTCTGTATCTCGTCCCACTTAATCCACCCAACAATCTGCCATTTTGTAGGCAAGGAAACTGCGGCTCAGAGAGGTGAGGTGACCTGCCAAGGTCACACAGCACTCAAGGAACAGAGCCAGGGCTCAAAGCCAAGTCTTAAGCCTGGGTTCGGCTTCTGATCACCATGTTCAGGGGGGTGTGAAGGGGTGGTTAGACTCCAGCCACGTCCTCCCTTCCAAGACCACCACCTTACAAGGCTTTCCTCCCTGGCCAGCCCAGGGCTCTCAGCAAACACGGGTTTGCTGGCTGGCTGTTCTCCCGAGACCCCATCAACACCATGCAGGTGACCAGTATTCAGCAAGCTAAAGTTAGTTCTGTTTCAAGACAGCCAGGAAGTCCCTGTTAATGATCCCTCTCCCAGTCAAGTGCCCGTGAAAGTGAGCAGGGAAAGTCACACCAGCCAGGGCTGGGAAGTAGACTGTGGCTTTAGAGTTGGGCTCCCCAAGGTGAGAACCAGAACAAGAGGTCTCCGGCTAAAAGCACAAGAGGAATTCCCTCCGAACACAGGTGCACACACAATGTGAGCCATGGAATCCTCCTCCTGAGAAGAGCTGGACATTCTGGGTCATCTGTTCATTCATTCATTCCCTCACCATTTACAGAGGTCCTACCCCTGATCGACAATGTGTTAGGTTGCGTGTGCATGTGTCTACAAGCATGCACACTCACACACACAGTCATCACAACAGAGGGAAGAGGGTATCCATGTCCCCTTTTATGGATGAAGAGGGTGAGACTTGCAAGGCTCAAGAAGCTTGCCCTATGTCACTACAGGTACTTGGGACATGGCTGAGGTTTGAAACCTAACCCAGACCCTGGTACACAGCGGGCGCTCAGTCACTGTTTCCCTGCTGGCTGGCTGGCTGACTCCAAAGCCACCCCCAGCAGACCTGGAGAACTGCAGCCTCTCACTCTGAGACCCAGGGTGGAGAAAGTAGAGATCACACAGGGGCAAAAAGCTCCTGTTCTCGGTGTTTCTTGGTTCACCTGGGAGAGTTCAAAGGAGGAAAAGCAGCCCTGAGCGGGCAGTCCCTGTTTCTGGGACACACAAGCCGATTCCCAACAAGCCCTGTGATGCAGCCAGAAGAGGTCGGGCCTCCTGCTGGGCTGGGTGCAGCCCTGTCCGCTGCGAGAAGCCCCACCCCCAACGCAGGCCAGTCCCATCACAAAGACAATCTCCCGCAGGGGACAGCTGGAAAATGACATTTATGCTAGGTTCCTGCATTTGAAATCTGTCTCCTGTGATGGGTGGATGCGTTTGTTCCTCAAACATGTGGCAATGTCCTTCCTCATTTTCTGCTGTCTTTTCTTCCACAAGAATGGTGACTGGCGATCTCGCCAGGTTATTTTTCAATAACCTTAAGGGGCAAAAGGAACCAGTGGCACTCACCAAACCTTGGGGACAATTTTTATTGATTCCACAAACTCCAAAATTTAATGGGAGAGGCAGTTTAAACTTTACTCCTGGCCAAGTCCCCAGCCACTCCTCATGCCTCCTAAGAAAGGGCTCTTCCTGGTCCTCAGCCCAGGTATCTCCTGGGCTCCTACCGCGTCATGGGCTATCCCCATCACTGCCTCTGAGTGGGCCAGACTCCCCAGCCACCCTTGGCCAGGCCCACTGCAGGGTATGCTGAATGGGTGAATGAATAAATGAATGAACAACCCAATGCTTTCTGAGCATCCTGGGCACCTATGATGCTCTTACCAACAACACACTGCTGTCCAGGGGCAACTGAAGACCTCCTGGACCTTCAGGAAGGAGCTGCCAAGGACAGGCCTCCCAGACCTTCCAAAGCAAGTTCATTCTACCATGTGCCCGGGCCAGCTCCCACCCCACAGCCATGCCCTGGCCACCTCCACGCCAGGAGGTGGTAGGCACCCCCTGATTACCTTCTGCTGAAACACACCTGCAATGCACCAGCGTCTTGCAAATGGAAGGAGCCCGAGTCTCATTCCACAGAAGCCCAGGCAGCGAGAGAACGCACCCACAACAGCCTCTGTGCGATTCTGCTGCATAATCAGCAGAGAAAGAGAAAAATGCCAGAAATAGCAAGCTTTATAAGCCTCCTGACAACTCTTGGTCCTCTATTGGCTGAAGGCCCAGCACCCCCACCCTCCATCCCATTCCTGTAAGGTGAAATGGAAGAACCTGTTATTTAACCTATCTTATAAAATCCATCTTCTCTCTGAGTTTGGGTCTGTGTGTTCGGAGCCCCTGGCGGTGGAAGGGGAGGCAGCCCAGCTTGGCATCATCGCTGGTGGCTCTGCCCCACTCACCCACCGTCTTGCGAGTGGGTGTTGAACTGGAAAGGCTTCCAGAAGGCAATTTGGTACCACCTGTCAATGTGTGAAACTTGCGTGCCTTTTCATTTGGCAATCAGACTTCTGAGCATCCTTCCTGCAGAAATACCTGCATTGGTGTGCACGGTGCGTGCCCACATACTTTTATAGAGAAGAAATAAAGGCGAGCTACGTGTCGAAAACCGGGTCAGGTGGAATGGACTGAAATACATCCATTCTGTGGAATATGATAGAACGAGGAAGGTCTGTAGCTGCTTACTTGGAACCACCTGGAAGACAGTCAAGGGCACGATCCCATCTGTATAAAAACAGTAGCTGTGTGTTTGGATATGCACCATAAAAGATTCCAAACTGTTAATAGCGGTTCCCCTGGGGAGTAGGAGAAGGTGGTATCTTCAGAGGCTATTTCTTTCTCTCTTGTTTCATTTTTAACAGTTTTTCCGCAAGCGTGTATTACATTTGTAATTTAAAATAAAAACATAAAAGCCTCCCTTGGTTCATTCCCACTCCTCTGAAGTCGGTCAGCCAAGAGCCAAGGTCACCTACCCAAGGCTGGATTGGTCTTGGGACGGTGCCAGCGAAGGCAGATTTTGGAAGAAGACAGAACTTGGTTTAACCCTGCCAGGTTCAATCTGCCTGCCGGACCGGATGGTTTCCCTGTACCTCAGCTTCTTCACCTGTAAAATGTGGATGATAGTACTTATGAAGTGCCAGGAATTGTGCTGGGCGCCATTGAACCAATTTTATTTCTCTGGATATTTCAGAAATGGCAGACGCTGCAGAGAAAGCTTCACAGATCTGCCAGCACTCAGGACTGGGTGAGAGTTCTGGGGGATCGTCTCGTTACTGAGCACTCGTAACAATACTAAATGAAGCGACAGAGAGAAGGGCCTGGCAAACAGCAAACACCAAGTGAGAAAAGCTGATCCCCAGCGTGTCTGTGTGAGGGGGTTGTGGGGGGGGATTAGAAAATGCTCCAGAAAGGAAGAAGTCTTGCTTCAGTGCCTCTGTGCTTTTCTCATGCTGTTCCCTCTGCCTGGAACTCAGTGGCCTAGACCCTCACACCACTGACTCTTTCCAGCTTTGCTTCCTGCTCAAAGATCCCCGCCCTCCCCAGAGAGGGCTCTCTGATTTCACCCACCCCTGAGTTATTTTCCCCATGGCACACACTTCCAGCAGATGGTTTCTGGTGGGTTGTTTTGATGGTTTTTAGTTCTGTGTCTATTGCTCATCTTCCTCACGAGGTGGTGAGCTCCTTGATGGCCCGGGTAACCTTCCTTGTTCACCTTCAGGTCCTACCTCCTAGCACAGCACGACACACAGTAGATGCTCAATGAATAGGAAGGACACATAATCCATAAACCCAAGGCCAAGATGCAGGCACATGGAGCCTGTCTAGAGGAGAGGGAGACTCGAATTTTGCACTGAGATAGGAAGATGGATGGAAATCTCAGATGTAGCGGGGATTTGGACACACAGACACACGGCTACAAGGCTGCTGAAGAAACCATCTATGAATACTTACATCGGCTTAAGATGGGAAAAGATGTTCTAGGTGTAAATTTGCATGGACGAGGACACTTATTTCTTCATTGCAACATTATTTATAAGAAACTGGAAATGAAAATAAGACCCGGTGATGGGGACTGGTTAATCAAATCACAGCTCTCTGCACGGTGGAATACTATGCAGCCACAAAAAATGATCAGCCTTTGCTGATATAGAAGGAAGCCCATATTGCTCAATGATAAATGTGCTCATTGGGATCCACAAACTGACAAGTAAAAGATATAACTGATAGTCACAGAGAAAGTGTGAAGGTAAAATTCCTTCAATTATCATTTATTCATTCCCTCAACAAGTATTTTCTCTTCCTTCCGCCTCCTCCCTACTCCAGAGGGCAGGGTTCCTATATGCTGGGGCAACGTTCGAACTGTTCTTGCCCCCAGGGACATCTCCACTCCTGTCTGCAGGTGAGAAATTGTGATGGGAGGGAGAAGTGCCCACAGCCATGGGCCCCAGGGTCACTGATGATGGGATTCAAAGGAAGAGCAGAGTTTGAGGATACAGAGAAGGGAGGAAGCCCGTTCAGAGGCAAAGGTGGGTCAATGTGGGACAAAGGCAAGAAGTGCCTGCACTCTCCATCACTCACCAGATGCTACCATGTGCAGGAAGGGGAGTTCGTGGGAGCTGAGCCTGGGGACAGAGGATTCTGGACGTGATTCTGCCACACGGGCTGGAAGGAGGCATCCTGGGGTTGTGACCACGCTGCCACCAGTGTGCAGTGATGGAGCAGCGTCTCCCGACCAGGAGCCACTCCCCCTGTCAGCGACAGCCCCATGGGGCAGGCAGGGCAGGGCAGGTGCACCCACCTGCCAGGCTGGGTGACTGAGGCAGCAGGGCCAGCCCCAGTGTGGGGGGTTCCTCATTTTGTACTATTTGGGCCAAGGACCCACTGCTGTGTTGAGGGGGGTCTCAGCACCACGGACCCCTAGCTCAGCCCTTTCTGGAGACAAGCTGGGGAGGGGCCATGGCACCCTGATGGAACTCGGCATTTTTTACTTTTATTTTTATTTTTTGGACTTTGAGGCAGCTTGCTGGTTATGGTTCAAAACAAAGAGAGATGACTCAGCTTCCTGTGGAGGAGCCACAGCCGTTTGGGAAAGATATTTCTGTTTTAATGCTTCTCTCTTCTCGGCCATAGAGACAGCTCACCCAGGCTGCATGTTTTCTGGATGTTCGACTGCTCCCAGAGGGAGGGGAGGGGCGAGGATGGCAGCCAGGCTCAGGGTGTCAGCCCGCCTGAGCTGGAACCCGGGCCCTGTTCCGTACCCACTGAGGACCTGGATAAAGGTATGCCCTCTCTGAGCCTGCGATGACTGATCTCAAGACTTCCTTGCAGGGTCTCTGTGTGAAGCAGGGAGTCTGCTTCTGCCTGGCCAGGTGCCTGACCCAGAGTCGATGGACAATAAATATCACTCTTGGTAACCACGGCTACTTGTGCTAAGGTTCTACTGTGCCTGGACCATCTCATTTAATCCTCCCTCTACCCAGCACCAGTTCCCATTTTACAGGTGTGGAAATGAAGGCTCAAAGCAGTGAGCTGACTTGCACTCTCAGCTCCCCATTCACGAGGTCCATGCATGCACCCCAGGCCAACTTAGCATTGAATCTGTGCAAGCTGTTCTTTCATGACTGACCCTCTCTGCACCAGCAGCCAAGGGCATGCCAGCCTTTCAATGCCTTTCTGCAAAATAGACCAATAGTCTGAGGCTGTTGAAATATTCTAGTCAGTCCTTGCTGGTGTGGCTCAGTGGATTCAACGCCAGCCTGCGAACCAGAGGGTTACCAATTCGATTCCCAGATCAGGGCACATGCCTGGGTTTCAGGCCAGGTCCCCAACAGGGGGCACGTGAGAGGCAAACACACATTGATATTTTTCTCTTTCGCTTTCTCCCTCCCTTCCCCCCTCTAAAAATAAATTTTAAAAATCTTCAAAAAAATTTCTAGTGAAGGCTCAATGAAAATAATTCCAGCCCTGGCTGGTATAGCTCAGTGGATTGAGTACAGGCCTGCGAACCAAAGCATCACTGGTTTGATTCCCAGTCAGGACACGTACCTGGGTTGCAGGCCACGTCCCCAGTGTGGGGTGTGCTAGAGGCAACTACACACTGATGTTTCACTCCCTCTCTTTCTCCCTCCCTTCCTCATCTCTCTAAAATAAATAAATAAAATCTTTAAAAAAAATTCCCTGACAGGCTCAGAAACCTTCAATAATACCACACCATTCTTTCCTCTGGGACAAGGAAGAGTCAACCAAAAGCTGAGTTTCTCACCTTAAACAACCTAAGGGGAGGCACGAAGCTACGTGGAAAACCCCTCACAGGCCTAGAGAAAACCCGGAAAGCTGAGGCAGAGGTGCGAGCTCACACAAATAAAAAGAAAAGGACTTTATAATGAGCCATCATTGAAAGGCGCCCCCCCCTCCTGCACCATGACATTAACACAGGGTCTCTCAAACCTTTGTCCTGCAACTAATGCAATTTTTTTAAAGGAGTTGGTGCAGATGAACACAAGGGAACCCAAGACAGTCAAAACCCAAGCTTCCCTCCCCGTCCCCTGCACACCCTGAAGCAGATGCTGACAGAGCGACCTTAATAGTAACTGACTAATTTTAAACCCTGTGATTACCAGGGTTGATTTCCACGGAACCTTCCTTTCACAGCACCGAGAACTGCTCTCGGGCGGTAATTGCCAAGTTCAATTTTAGCTCTGTCATACCCAACCAGCGGTGCTAACTAAGGTGGCTGCTTCCTTGCCAAGTAAGCTGGTAATGAAGTCGGCGTTGCTGCTTAATTTCACAATATTGTGATGCCCCCGTCAGCACCTGTAAGTGCTGAGAAGCTCGGAGCTCCTATTGAACAACTCTCACCCGGGGGAAGTGAAAGCGAATGAAGCCACTTGGTGCCGCTGAGATGCCCTGCGGGGATGCTTGTGCCCACTGGGACTCGGTGGTTGTGTGATCCCATGCGCCCCCTCGCTGAAAATGCTGAGCACCGCAGGGCCACCCACACACCTGAGGATGCGAGGAGCCTAGCCCCTCTTCTCCCTCCCTAATCACTTGCCCCCCTGCCCCACCCCATCCCCACAGCCCTCCCAGAATCTGAACTCACATGGGACCGCATAGGCGGCTACACCAAAGGGGCCCCACTCCCCCTCCCACCGCACTACTCCGTGGGGCGTTGCCCCACGCCATGTGCCAGCTTCAGCTTCATTTTGTCAAAGTGCCCCACTGGCCTTGGCATCTGTCCTATTACTAAGCAGCTTCCAGCCCTCCCCCCACCTCCCGCCGATGCACACGTAACCCTCCCCCTGCCTGGGTTCTCACAGCAGAACCGTGCCCCCGGCATGGCTCGGTATGTCTGGGCTGACTTTGTGCTGACTTCAGCTTTTATCCAGCAACTGACGGGAACTAGCTATGATGGCGCAGAAGGATGAGAACTGTGCCCTGCAGCTCCCACCACACAGCAGGCATGCACCAGGGACTTCGTACTCACACAGTCCCCGGGATCAGCAGAGAGGCAAGGGGCCAGGGTCTCATCCCCCCTTTTACATTTGGGGAAACTGAGGTCTGAGAACGTCTTTCAGGCTGGTGAGAGAAACTTCTTTTAGCTCCAAATGCCAGTTAAGGTTGTGCTTCCTATGAGAAGCTGCCAAGGCTCTTCTGCCAAGTGAAGAAATCATGGGGTAAATCTATTTCCCTTTTCACTTAGCCGCCAGGAAGCTCAGAGAGATCTGCAGGCCTATTTCAATAACTGTAGATCCCAGAGCCAACCTATCTGTTTTCATTTCCCACCTAGAATTTGTTCAATTTTATATTTTTTGGCCTTAATCTTGTAATGTATTATATATGCTTTCATGTCTTCATATATGTTCCTGTGAATGAGTGACCAAAAATTAACAAGTGTCTGCCGAAAGCAGGAAGTTCAGTGGGCGTCCCAAGGTCCCACAGCCAGCCCAGTGGTCTATCCGGTGCTTTCCCCACTGGCACCATTTCCTTCCTTCCACCCTCACTCTTCCCTGCCACGGTGGCGCTTCAGCCAAAGGCAAAGTGGAAAGGCGTTCTGAAGCATGAAGACCCTGGTTCAAATCCCAGCTCTGCCACTTACGAACCCTGACCCTTAGGCGAGGGTGAGTGTCTCTGTAAAGTGGGGTATTAATGCCACCACCTGTCTGCACATTGGTGGAGACTGCAGAGCCCACTGGCTCGGTGACCTCCCTTCTACAGGTTCCCTGCCTTTCACGGCCCGCCTCCAGCAGTGTCCTGGCAACTCCCTACAGGTGTCAATCAGGAGATGACAGAGGAATGCAGAGGACAGGGAGGTCTGCTCCAACTTATCTCTCAGGACAGGCTTTCTGGGACAGGACTGAAAAATAAAATTAACTAATAAAGTTTGAGCAAATTTGAGGTTGAATAGAAACCCAAAGTCATTTTTCTAGAATTTCTCAGCTCCGCCTCAGGCAGGGTGGGAGGGCTAAGGTTGTCCCTGTAGTGGTCTGACCACTGGTGGGCTGACCACTGGTGGGCATCTGTCGCAGGCCCTTCTCCTGGCCAGCGGGATGGGCTGCCGGCCCCACGTGATGCACCCTGTGGTTGCCATGGTTTCTGTTTATTCTGGGGAAGACAGCTTCCTGGACATTCGGGGTGGAGGGGAGTGTTTGCAGCACTCTGACTGCAGTCGCCGAGGTCCCCACACGGTCCTCGACTGCACACAGACAGGACACAAAGGCCTTGGATCCCAAGTTGGGTCCCACTGACTGACCTGCGGCTCCGCATCACCTGGACCTTGTTAGAAATGCAAAATCCCCAGCCCCACCCCAGACCTACTGCATCAGAATCCGCATTTTAACAAAACCTTGTGTGCTTCAGATGCGCATCAAAGTGTGAGAAGCTCTGACATAAAGCAGGTAGTGACCAGCCTACTGTGGTGCTTAGTCACTAGGATGCTATTAACCCATCTGCCAGATACCGTATTGTGCTGTGTATAATGCGCACCACATTTTTGTGCACATTATACATGGGATTATTATACCCATGGTATGTTATACCCATGCATAATGTGCATCCTTATTTTTCCCTTAAAAATTTAGGCAAAACAGTGCACACTATACATGGCAAAATCCAGTAGCCAACGTCATTGTCAATCAGTCCCAACCATGGACTGTGGAGGTGAGCCAGCCGAGACGGACACACCCACCAGTGGTACGGTCTCCGCAGTCCAGCTCCGCGTGAGCACCAGTTCCAACATCACCGAGGTGGCAGCTCTATATGTCCTTCGGGTCTGAGCCCCAACCCTGCTCGCCTCACTCGGTCAGCAGAATTCTGTTTCTCTTTGATGCCACGGAGACCAGTCCTCACATTTGCATTCATCGGTCAAAGCCTTTGCCTCTGCCTCCTTCTTAAAGAACCCCACCCCCAACACCAAATAACTGGGAAAGGTTCCCCAAGGGTGCCCCAGAGGAAGATGCTGGGAAGAGGGGCAGATGGGATTCTCCAGAGCCCCAGAGGATGTAGTGAGGGACAGCAAGGCCACTGGTGTCTCTACCTTGGAAGAAGCAGCTCCTGGCCTGCCCTGAGTCAGAAACTCCTCTTCAAGAGACCCTACTCCAGCTTACCCCAGGGTGGGAGCCCCCTGGAGCCCCCTCCAAGGGGGTGTTCATGACCTTTGCAAATCCAAATGTAATAACCAAGTCCTACGTGCTGAGCAGGCCCCAGGGCCAGCCTCAGAGTCTGCAATAATCCAGACATGTGTTTGGACAAGGGGCACCTTGCAAAGCTCGGTCAGCTCTGCCTGTCGCCCAAGGAGAGAAGTGGTTCACCTTTCTCTAATCGCCCTAATTCATTTTTTATTATGAGCTTTCCTGTTTTCTATTTGCCATCTGATTGAAGATATTACCGAAGGCATTTAAACAGCACCAGACCATACCACAATGGCAAACATAACTCTTTTTATTGAAATCTGCATTAATACCTGCATTAATATACATGTAATTCCCTGATCACAAAGACCTCATGGTCCATGTGTCAGACCCTAGGTGAAGGCAGATTTGGCAAGAAGTATATACACAAGTGAGGATTTTTCGAAAGACAGTAAGCTGTGGCAGGAAGGTGCGATAAACCGGGCACTTTCCTGTGCTGTTGGTGAACAGGTGTGACCTGTTCACTAAATGGCATGACAACCTTAGTAAGAGTCAGAAAAGTACTCGCTCCTTTGACAAAGGAGTTCTACTTTGGCCACAGACAACAGCATGGGTCTTGCCTTTGACACCCCTTCTCTATGATACCCCACGGCCAGCCCATCCCCAGATCTCACACCTTCTACCTCCTAACACCTCCCAAGCCCCTCCACTTCCCACCCCATTCCCACCCCACCATGACCTTCCAAGGTAGGACGGGCCAGCAGAGCTTTCTGCAATGGTGGGAAAGTCCTACCCTCCACTGCCCAGTGGCGGCTCCCCTAGAGGCTACAGAACACTAGAAATATAGCTTGTGTGACTGAGGAATACAATTCGATTTGATTTGGTTTTCAGCTTAAAGCACTGCATGTGGCTAGTGGCTTCCATATTGGACAGGGCAGCCTTGGGCTGCTCCTAAACTGTCCAACCGTCTCCCCACATCCACTCTTGCCCCAGCCAGTGTTTTCCCCATGAGACAGCCACAGAGATTCTTCTGAAATGCAGTAATACACCTCAACTCCCAATATGACCCTCAAGGCCCCCTATCCTGGGGACAAGGGGCACCGCAGCTCCCAGGGAGCCTACGATGCCCCAGGTGCCGGGGTGGGGGCGAGGAGAGGGCACAGGGGAGAGCAGTGAAAGCCTCCTGGAGGGGGTGGCCCTTGGGCAGAAATTTTCCAGGTACGAGTTTTCCAGGTAGGTGGGAAACGCCAAAACCAGAGGCACGGCAGTTAGAGTTGCTCCGATAGACACATCCATGAGCGAACAGCAGACCCCCGTCCTCACGAAGCAGAAGTCCTACAGGCGGAGGTAGGACAAGAGCCCTGAACGTAATGAACAGGTAAGTTATATGTGTTAGACGGGAAAAGAGGAAGACAGGTTAGGAGCTTCCGGGGACCCAGGCTGGGGTGGAGCAGTTTGCAGCGGTAAATATTAAGGGAGGCAAGTGCCCAAATTAACACAGTTCTTGAGGCCGCATGAGGGGAGGTGATTTCTCCCCATCTCCCAGTCTTCACAATTTACAGCTTAGTAGAAAGGAAGGGGTGATAACTTCAGGGGTGAAGTCACCCAGAAGTCCTGCTTGCTCGGTGGAAACATCCCCACAGACCAGAGAGAGGTTTGCTATCTCTGAAGGCCATGATGGCTGTGCCTGGTGTCCCAACCCAAGCAACGGGAGTGCCACCTTCCTCCTGCAATGGCAGGGTCACCGACACACAGAACTGGACAGAGGACAAAACAGGGTGGCTGCGCTGGTGTCCACCAGCCCTCGCTGGTCACCCTGGAACTGTAATGATGAGGATTTTGAACATCAACCCCCCACTGCTGTCTCAACTTCCCTCCTAGGGCTGGGCGGGAGGCAAGGGTGGCGTGTTATTCCAGTGGAGATTCACACCAATTAGCACTTGCAGCCCGCAGGCCCTGTGTCCGTCACACACGTGTGTTTAAGTCTCTGGCAACGACGTCCAAATAAGCGAGATGCAGATGGGGAGTGAACGACTCCCGGAAACGCAGCCCGGGATATGGTGTGGCAGCCACCTCTGGAAAACATCCCCGCCGCACTGATTTAGTCACCCCGTCAGCGACTTTTTCTGAACACGGCATGGCGGCCACCGTGCTAGGGTGCCAGGACTCGGGGGAAGAAAGCAAACACGACTCCACTGGTTTGGGAGCTCACAGTCCTCCAGGCGGGACAGACACTCCAGGAATCTCGGGGACGCATCATGCAATGGGGAAAAAATATGCCAGAGGCTGTAACAATACGAGTAATAGGGTAACTGCACGGATTAGGGGCCGGAGTCTTGGAGAACGCGAGGATAAAGCTGAGACCAGAAGGATGAGCCGCAGCCAGCCATGTGAAGGATGAAAGCAAGAACATTCCAGGCCATGGGAAGAACAGGTGCAAAGCCCTCAGGCAAAAAAGAGCAGGGGTGGGGACTGGGGGAGGACCTGGGAAATGACAAAGTGGCTGGGGCAGGGGGGTGGGCAAGATTGGAATCAATAAGGGGGAGGCCGGCTTTGCTGAGCACCGTGTCCCCAGCCCAAAGCCTGACAGTCTGGAAAAGCAGGCTGGGGCTAGACCACACGAGAACCCAGCAGCCAAAAAAGGCATCTGATGTTATCTACACACCAGGGAAAGCCACTGAAGCTTTAAACAGAGGTCTGATAGGTCGGTAAGAGTTCACCGAGCTACAAGGGAGGCCGCTGAGGGGTTTTGCCCAGAGAAATGACAGGATCCAATTCGCATATCAGAAGGATCTCAGTCATGGCCGGGGTGGCTCCTCAGCTCATGCCGATGTGTGACTTGAGGTCGCTGGGGAGTGAATGTCCCCCAAAGCTAAGCATCCACGGCTGGTACGTGGGAAGGGACCACCTTCGAGAGGAGAGCGCCTGACCAGGGTCGTGGTGTGTGGTTAATGTCGCACCGTTAGGAAAACAGGAAAACACAATTACGCGTGTCCCCGATAGACGGTAAAACAGAGCCCAGGACAGTGCCCGGAGGCTGGTGCTCCGGCCAGGAGAGGCAGGCGGGGCAGCTGACGGAAGTGCCACGGGGGGGCAGCGTGCACACTGACGAGTGGGAGGCCAGGCCCTTCGGTATTTTTTTTTTCTTGTCTCATTTAAAATCAAAGCCTGGCCCTGGCCGCTGTGGTTCATTTGGTTGCAGCATCATCCCATACACCAAATGGTCATGGTTCGATTCCCAGTCAGGCACGTGCCTAGGTTGTGGGTTTGGTTCCCAGTTGGGTGTATGAGAGGTTCAGTGTTTCTTTCTCACACAGATGTTTCTCTCTCGTCCTCTTCCTCTCTTTCCCTCTCTCTAAAATCAATAAGCATGTCCTTGGGTGAGGACTAAAAAAATAAAAATAAAATCAAAGTCTGGCTCTTAGGCATCCACAGACAGATTTCTGAAGGAAATTAAAGTGAATTATCCCAGACGCTTGCACGTGCATTATTAGCTCATTTAATTTCATAAACGGGTAAACACTGTTCGTCCCATTTTGTAGACGAGAAACTGAGGTCCACAGATACAAAGTAGCTTTCCTAATGCCTGTGCTCCTCTCTCCAGCCTCATCACTTCACATTGTCAGCTCTTCCTCTGCCTTGGCACTTGATGTTCCTTCTACCTGGAATGTTCTGCTTTCCCTTCTGTATGTGGCAAATCCACCTTTGAACACAGGCCTGGTGTCTCCTCCTCTGAGAAGACTTCCCTGACTGCCTGTGGCCTGGCCTGATGGTCCCACACCCAGATGGAATTGTTTGCTTTTGCCTGTCTCTCTATTAAGACACTGGCTCCGCAAGGGCAAGGACAAGGCCTTTATCACCTGTCTGTGCCTGGCATCTCCCACAAAGTCCTGCAGACAGCTGGCGGTGAATGTTCTTTGGATGGCTGAATGAATGAACGAACTCTTAATGAGTTGAGAAGCCAGGATTGGAGCCCAGGCATTGGCATATCTCTTGATTCCAAGGCATATTCTTGGCCAGAGTATATGTGTGTCTTACACAGATCAATCAGAGAAGATACAGAAACGAGAACTATACCACAAAACATACTGTGGGATTCCATCTTTCCTCCATTCTTTCCTCCATTCTTCTTCTATTTCCCTCAGGGGAAATAGAAAGTGAATATGGGTAAAGCCAACCAAACCCTTTTCCCTTTTGCACGAGAATCGCACCTTTGTTAACTGTTGAGCATGTTTCCCCTGAAGAAGTTAGGATGTTAACTACGTTCCTAGGCAACTCTGTTCATGATGAAAAAGACCCCTGATTGGTAAGTTGCATCTAGACTGGAAGAAACTATAAATAAATTATAAATATCTGATAAAGAAGCCATGCTTTACGTTTCCCCGAGTACACTGACTCTGGAAACTAACATGCCCCTTGCAGGGACCCTTGAAGCGAAGAGTATGAAACTCCGACCGGCGATGTAAGTTTTTTCGGGAATAAGGCTTCCAAGGCAGGGTGGCTTTCAAACTCACCCTCTGTGAATCTCACTCCCTTGCACTTGAACTAAAACCTGGGGTGGGGTTGGCGGGCCTGGCAAACAGGAGTGTTCTGCAGAGATGGAGGGACAGATCCTGTGCTCTGCTGGCAGGTTGTGATTCCTGTCCCTGCTCCTTCCAGGAGACAGGTACCAAGTGTCACCTGTGTGAGTCTGTGAGTCTGAATGTTTAATGGAAGCTTAAAGAGTCCCTGTGGAAGCTGCAATGGGACAAAGGGAACTGATACGGGAGAGAAGAGAGACCTTCCCGACCAGAACCACTACACCTGTTCTGGACTGGAAAGCTCCTTAGACCCTATTGTTTATGAAAGGCATTTAAAAACTGGGAGGGCGCCTGTGCACCCAGTCCTACGAGGGGACCGAGGACCAGAAGAGCACCTGGCAGCAGGAAGGAGGGAGGAGATGACTCACTGGGTCTCCCAGAGGCCTCACCACAGCCTGAGACGTGAGGGTAGGTTATGTGAGAAAACAGGGGCTCAAGGAGGTTGAGTGACAAGTTCAAAGTCATATAGCTTGTACCTGTCAGGGCAGGAACCCAAGCTTTCCACTGAACTCAAAAGTCACATCTCAATCCACTATTTTTTGCATAAAAATCAACTTAGAGCTCAGGAGATCTTATAGAACAGAGAAAGCGTGGGGGCACTGGGGGGACCTTTTTAAAGACTGTGGGTAGCCCCTAATAGCACTCAGTAAATATTTGCAGAATAAATAAGCAACAAAAGGCCCAGGGTCCATCTTCCACATTATCAAGTTCAGTTCAAGTCAAAATACAGCACAATGAAGCAATAGAATTTATGTCTGAGGTTGATCCTGAGTGATGCTACCGAGCTGGATTCATTTCCAGCAAGTCTCTGAACCATTTGTACAAATTAGGCCCTACTTTGAGATAAGCAGGCATTAATTAGCTACAATGTGAGGGCATTCTATTATTGAAGTTGAAAACCAAGGCAGGAGGCCCAGCTAGGAGCCCTGGCCCCCAAAAGAGCCAGTGTACTAACAGGAAAAACAAGGGCAAGCTGACCCCACCTTCCACCCTGCAGAGGCGCCTGTTGGTGGAGGCCTCAGGACAGAGGGGGGCGGAGAGAGCACAGTCCAAGCCAACCCGCTCTTCTGTCGTCTTTTGTAACTTGACCTGTTGGTATTTCACCTATAAAACGGGGACACGTGTGCCTAGCATGGTTCTTGTGAAGACTTAATGAGATGATATGAGTGAATGTACCTGAGATCATGGTAGGAATTCAGAGAATAATTTGTGCTTATTTCTATCCCACTTTTCTCCATCAAATAGAACATTTTAATTTTTAAAAGATTTTATGTATTTATTCTTAGAGAGAGGGGAAGGGAGGAAGAAAGAGAGAGAAACATAACTGTGTGGTTGCCTCTCACGTGCCCCCTACTGGGGACTTGGCCTGCAACCCAGGCATGTGCCCTGACTGGGAACCGAACTGGTGACCCTTTGGTTTGCAGGCCAGCACTCAATCCACTGAGCCACAGCAGCCAGGGCTAAAAGAGAACATTTTAAAAATAAAAATTCGTTAGAGGGGACTTTTTGCTCAAGATGGCAGGCAGAGCACATACTTTTTACTTCTCTCTCTAGATCCCCACTTTTCTCCTTCACAGTCTAATATATCTCTGTATCTCTTACAGAGAACAAAAACTAATTTTTAAAATAAAGAATGGGGGTACTCAAGATAAAGGGAGGAAATGACATAGAGAGTAATAAAATTGGGAGTGAGTTCATGAGCAAAGGACGTTATGATATCCTACGTTATGGCTGCAAGTGACCTCTTTTGCCTCTGAGCTTCCTGGGAGCTCAGAGAAGGTGAAGAGATGGTGAAGAGCAAAGCCATGGTCACTGACCTACATCAAGGTGAGGGCAGGGTACAGGGCCTCTTGTCAGGACATGACAGGACTCTAGGAGAAATGCACGGCCCCCTGCCCAGAGGTGACTCCAGGAGGCATGTTCCAGAGGCACCTTGGAAATCAGTCTGGAGTCCTTCCCACCACACAGGAAACTGTGTGACATCGCCACCCAAGAACTCTCGAGTCCCGCTGGGGGATGTGCGGGAGAATCTCCTTAGGCCCCAGAAAATTCCATTAATTCTGACTTTTCTTCCCTCCGCTTGGCGCTAAGAAGCAATTACCTGCAGCCCTCCTTCATATCGTGAGATAAAGAACCCTCAGTGAGTGACTTGCAATTGCTGAAAGGCATGCTGGCCTTGTCCTGGGAACAAGAGGAAGATGAGTTTTCTCCCCCAGATGCATCACCCCGAAATGCACATGGTGGGTTTCCCCTTTCTACACATTCATCCCCCAAGTGCTGGGATAGTCGTGGCTGAGCTCCTGGCTATAGCCTCCCCTGGGAACCGCCCCCTGCCACAGGGAACTACCACAGCCAATGACGGGGTGGTGCAAGAGACAAAGGCCCAGGCAGCCCCCTGCACAGGTCTGAAGAAGCAGCCCAGGTGCGGAGCTCCAGGGGATGCTTTCCTCAGTATCTGTACTCCAGGCCAGCACCTCCCTCTGCCCAGTTATGCACCCCTCACCCCCTTCACGGTCAACCACCTGAGAACATCCCCCCAAAGAAACCTTCCACGAGCCATTCTACAACTGAGTCTGCGTCCAGGGAGCCCAAGGTAAGAATCTCTCCAAGGTGAAGCAGACTCCCCCATAACTTATAGGGGGCCTGAAGAAGGCAGGACTCTCTAGGACACCTGGCCATGTCCAGCCAGAGCGCCGTGCCCCGAGCCAGCAGTACACCCCTATGGTCCTGGGCCGAGGAGGGGAAACCCTCCCAGAATCGAGCTGGAGCTGGGTTCTCTGAGTGCGCGTCCCAGACCAGCAGCACTGGCATCACTGACTGGTTAGCAGAGCACATGCAGAGAACTCGGAGAGTAGCCCCCAGCAATCCGTGTTGTGACTGCCCTCTGGCCGATTGCCCTCCGGCCGATTCCGCTGCACTGGACTTTGAGAAGCAGAGCATCCCCAGCTACCGGGGAAAATCAAGCACAAGTCATGAAACCTTCCCATCAGCGGAAGACCGAGATGCCGTTGGTGACGCAGGTCTGAATCCAGCACCGGGAAACACTCCCTACTCGCCACCACCCTTTGGGCTCCAAGACTCCACTGCTTAAAGCCCAACGGGCTGGTCTGCGGCACTCCTTCCGGTGATCTCTGCGGGTGTCCCAGCTCCCCCGCAGGCAGGCCTCCCCACCCTAGGCTGATAGGAGCCCCAAACCACCCTCCAAGTCCCCTTGGAACAGCCGCCCCCTCTTCTATCTTGAAAGCCCTCCCTCCACTCAACACCTGCCCCCAGGTAGCTGCTGGGAATTTCCTACAAGTCTCTGCCGTGTGAAGCCATGTCACAGCCTGGCACTGTCACTTCCCCAGGCGATTATACATTTAATTATGAATTACATTTTGAGTCAACATATTACAGATCCACAGTCTTTCTCATGCAGTGAAGGCCGGTTTCCCACGGAGTCCCTGAGCCTTCAGGACAGGGCTGGAACCCTGGCCAGCACACAAGCACTCACCAAAAACCGGCTGAGCGTCTGTAAACCAGCAGCAAGCAGGTAATTACATACAGAGGAACTGCAACTTCGCTGCTAGCAGGCACCAGAAACCGCAATTGTACAGTAGCAAGTTTAAGCTTCAGGATGATTGATTGGAATTTATTATCCAATGTTATACAACACATTTTCACTAAGACATAAAATTACAGTTTACCATGACTCATTAAGTTAATAATTACTTACCATATGCTTTTACCACGGCACCCAGACCAGGCCGAGAAATCACTGTGAAGGGTTTTGGTCCACATGAATCGGAGGCCTGTCCACCACATGGACGCAGGATTTACTGACAGGGACACACAGAACTAAAAGATGGGACGGAAAGGCATGGCCCCGGAAGGTTTGCCACTCTCTTCACCACCACTGCCTAGTTAGCCTGCACCACCCCTGCTAGGTCCGTGGTTCTCAAACAGGGGTGGTTTTCTCCCCTGGGGAATACTTCACACAGTCTGGAGACGTTTTTGGCTTTCATGACCACAGAGGGGCTGCCACTGGAAATCTAGTTGGTAAAGGCCAGGGGTGCTGCAAAACACCCTACCATGCGTGTGACAACCGCCACAACAAGGAACGATCAGGTCTAAACTGCCAGCGTGTCAAGGTTGAGAAACACTATTCTAAATCAAAGGGAACTTTCATATCTGGTACTTTAGTCTGAGCTTCCTAGTAATAATGTGACAAAGGCATGCGGTCCCCTGGTACAGATAAGGCCACTGAGACCCGGAGCGGTTAGTTTAGACGAGGTGCATGAGGTCACCAGCCCACGCCAGTGAATGGTGCGGCTGTGATGTGCACCGACCTTCTTGGTGCCTAACCCACCTCCCCTCCCACGCAGATTCAAGAAGGAAACAGAAAGTCGCAGAGGAAATGAACAGCTACCTGTCAATTCATAATCCTGAACAGTCCAAATTGGAGGCTCAGGAAATTCCAATCCAGAGCCCGTGGCATGGAAGCACCTGAATTAGAAAGACGCCCGGGCATTGTGGGCATGGCCAATCCTCCAGCACTCCCCCGCTGATACTGGGTTCCCCTCACGTTTTACCTCTGAATTGTGCTGCTCTTTGTAAATAGAAGTGAAAACCTTTTATGCTGGGACTGAGTGCCGTATATGCCTGATTCCTAACCCTCCCGCAGGCCACCCCATGGAGAAGTAGGGGGTAGGCAGGGGGGTTGATGTGCCCATTCTGCAGACGGGGAGACTAAAGCACAGGGACGTTATTAACCTGCTTGTGCTGAGGATGATAAGGCAGCATTCGAAGCCAGGTCTGCCGGGTTCCAGGCTCTGTGCTGCCTTCATATCCTGGGACCAGTTCTAATAAATCGGAAAAGCAAAACAGATGGCCCTACAGAATCAGAGAGAGCTGACAGTCACACTGTGGGGGAGTCCTTGGGACAAGAAGGTAGCAGGGGCCTTGTCCTGGGTACACAGATTCCAATCTGCTCTTCCCAACTTTCTGTGCTGGGCTCTGTAAGGGACGGCCCTCCAGGAGTGACCCGTCAGCAAAACACGCCTGGCCCCTGCCCTGCTGTGGGATCGATGTGCTCACCACAAGGTGTCCAGACTGTGTTCAGACAGATGCTAAGCTCCTCAACCCATGGGGTACAACAGGCCACCCTGAATTCATTCGTTCAGTCAATACAGGGTAGGGCAAATGCAGGCTTACAGTTGCGAGTATGCAAAACACAAAGTTGATGCTTGTATTGGTATTTATTAATTATTGCATTATTTTCCCTACAGACGACCGTGCACCTCTGTTTGCCCCACACTGTACTTACTGAGCACCTACATGCCAGACCAGCTCTGGGAACAGAGAAGTGAAGGCAGAGACAGTGGTGACTGCCCTGTGAGGGTCCATCTCCTCAAAAAGCATCATCCTTGCCCTGGCTGGTGTGGCTCAGTTGGTTGGAGCATCGTCCCATAACTGAAGGGTTGAGGGTTCAATTCCCAGCCAGGGCACATATCTAGGTTGTGGATTCAATCTCTGGTCTGGGCACATACAATCCCCTTGTACGGGAGGCAACCAGTCAATGCCTCTCTCACATAGATGTTTCTCTCTCTCTCTTCCTCTTTACCTAAAAAAAGCAATGAAAAAATGTCCTTGGGTGAGGATAAAAAAAAAGCATCATCCTCTTCCTTGCTGCGTGCACAACACTCTACAATTACAAAGGAAATGCTCAGCCTTATTGCCTTATATTCCCATACCACAGGTCCCCGGCTCACTGGACTCCTGGTCACTGATTTGCTCAAAGACAGGCCACTCCCATGCTCAAGGTCACCCAGTAGACTGGGGGCAGCAGTGCCAGGCCTGGGCTGCCCCTCCTGAAATTGGTAAGGTTCAGAGATGTGGTCCTAGAGGATGCTCCAGGACAGGTTGGGGAAGGGCGTATAAGGAACACATTTAGATGGAAAGCAAAAAGAAGTCCCCGACAGAGGGGCAGGCATCCTTCCGGAGCTCCCCGGGACCAGCCATCTCAGCTCAGAGCTCACCTGGCCCAGGGCTCTTTCCCCAGGATCCGCCCACACCCATCTGTGCCCTGCAGAAAGGAGCTGTGGGGACCTCCCCCAGCAGGAGACGTGGGCACAGCAATTCCTACTTCATGGACCTCCATCACAAGGAGACTCCAATCATTCATAACCAAGCTCATCTCAACCCCAGCCAGGTACCAGATGCTGTGCCCAGAGCTGGGTGGGTGGGTATGGAGTTGAATCACTCACACTCCAACACACGTTTCCTGAGTAATTATGGATCAGGCACTGTGCCAGGTGCTGGGCATGGTTCCTGCCTGCTGGGAGCCCACAAAACCTGTACACAAACAGCTAAACCGCTGCCACACACCGAGTGGTTGCTGGACCCGCAGCAGCATCCGCCGGGAGCTCATTGAACATGCGAGTTCTCAGGGCTCTGGTCCAACTGAATTGAAATCTCTGGGGGCGGAGCCCAGTGATCTGTTTTTAAAATCTTGTCAGATGATTCTTCATGTGTACAGACATTTGAGAACCACTGGTCTAGACCACAAGCCCTTCCCCAAGCTCCCCACTTAAAGCTGCAAACCAGCACCTGGCCTTGGCACCCCTAACCCTCTTTCTGGCTTCATTTCTCCACAGTTGTAACACCACTGGGAAGAACACCATATATTTTGCCCATATACTGATGACTCCCATACTAATATACGAGCTCCAGAGGGCAGCATTTTGAGTTTCTTTTGCTCACTGCTGTAGCATCAGTTGCCTAGCACAAAGAGAGGCTCAATAAGTGTTGACTGATTGATGGATGGTGGAACATGCCAAATCCCATGCAGTACCAGTTTGGCTGTGGCCTGAGGGAGAAAGAAGGTGGCTGGCCTTGGAGTACTGCATGGAGAAACGGATACCCAGGTTGGCCTTGAAGGGTATTTGGACCAGTGATGAAGGATGCTTGAAACACAGAGATGCTAAGCCTCTTACCAGGCGAGGTTCCAGGTCATTGAGGTGATCAGTATGTTCATAGCTGGTATGTTCCAGGAACTATCCTAGCCTACCCTACCTCAGTGAGCACTCCCAGACCTCCGAGGTAGGCAGTGCTGTCTTCAAGAGGACACTGAGGCTCAGAGACATTAGATTATTTGTCCCACCCACAAAAAGACTTGTATAGGAATGTCGACTGCTGCTTATTTATAACAGCTCCAGTCTGGAAACAAACCCGCCATCTATCGGCAAGTGAACAGATAAGCCAATTGTGCTACATCATACAATGTAATATAACTTAGCAATAAAATGGAACACACCATGGATATAAACAACACAATGAATCTAAAAGACACTGTGTTGGGCAAAAAGAAGCAGAGGAAAATATATCTTCTGCATATGAAGTTCTAAAACTTAAGTATACTTAGTGCACTTAAACTGAACTTGCACAAAGCTTGGTGGTAGAAATCCAATGAGCAGTTTCCTCTGGGGGAGGGGGGCAGAAATGGGTATTGACTAGAAAGGAGCCCAAGGGAACTTTCTAGAGTGATGGGAATATCTCTATATCTGGAATGGGATGGTGGTTACTGTCAAAACCACTCTGCACTTAAAATATGCATTTTATTGTATGTAAATCATATCCCAATAAAAAAGGAGCTAGGGAATCATTTGCCCTGGGTTCCCAAAGCCACAAACGGAGATCTGAACCCGGGTTTGCCCAAACCAACAGCCAGTTTACAGGAGGCTGCCAGAGTGGAGCAGGGAGCTCCCGGTAATGCCGCAGTGTGGTAAAGTGCCCTGCCCAAATCTGAGCAAAGGGTATTCGCAGTTACCCTGGGGAGAGTGTCACAGCCCCCCACCCCCCAAGCCACAACAGAGACTTGTGAGGAGCCCAGATGAGTGTCAAGAAACTTGGGTTCAGGCCTCAGCTCTGTTTCTTGCTTCCTATGTAACCTCTGAGGGCACGACTCCGTGACTCAGTTTCCCTTTCTGTGAAGCAGGGAAGGAGGGAGCAGTGGTTCCCAGCATGGCACCGCAGATCCTGGGGCCACAGGGCCACAGGCACCTGCACTCATCGTGCACCGCTGTTACATGAAATGAGTCACGTGCCTGCCTCACCTCTGGGAAGCTGTTTCTCAGATGCATGGTAATGTTAGCGTGATTGATAAAACACACAGCTATTTCAAAGCAGAAATGAAACCATAGCAGCTTCTCGCCATTGTGTGTTTCCTCAAACAAAAGACACCAAAAGGACAGCCACTGCTCCTGACTTCGCTTTAAAGAGGCTGGAATCTCTGTGGAGAGGATCGCTAAGGGGACAGTCACCAAGGGAACGGTCGCCAAGGGCCCTTCCAGGTCAACTGCACAGTGGTTGTCCCTCATCACTTGGGCTAACGCTTGCCCTTGTGTTTCTCAGGCCTGGGTCCCTGTGGGGATGAGCCTGTTGACTGGACTCCGGAGACCCAGCCCTTAATGCGCAGGCCTGTCCTGGCTCTACAGCCCAGCCTCCAGGCCTTAAGTGTGGTCACTGCTGCACCTTGGCTTCCCCCCATTTCTGACAGTGACCAGCTGCAGGACAGAGCCTGGGCATCTCCCTCCCCAGGCCCTCACCATCAGCTTCTGGTCATAACGTGCCCCGTCTCCCAACCGCCACTATTAAAGGCCACTCTCCACTTAAAGATCCACTTCTAGCAGGCCTTTCGCCCACCCCTAGCTGAGCTCAGTGACTCCCTGTCTCACCATGCCGCAACCTGAAGGACTGAAAAGCTTGTCTCACATACAAGTGCAAGGTCAGACCTTTCTTTCAACCATCCTCAGACAACCACCCTCCTCCACCTGGATGCACTCCCAGCTCCACCAGTTTCTCATTCCCTGTGCCTGTCCCCCCTGGGCCCGGGTTTCTGACTCCTGGTGCTGAGTCAGACCTTTACAGAGCATCAGAATAAGGCAGGGCCCTTGGCCGAGTGCCACCGCCCCGAAGGCCCCCATCTGCGACCACCCCACTCTAGAGAGATCTACAGCAACGCCGCCCTCAAAAGGAGCACTCCCTGGACTGAGAGAACCCATCCACCCAGACTTTGAGGCACAAATTCCCAATGCCCAGCCATGTCCCCAAAGCAGAGCCTGGAGCTTTGCCAGCTTCATATTTAAAAAACAAAACAAAACAAAAAACCCAGGGCAAAAGACAGACCAGCTGCCCCCACACCTAACAGTCGTTTCCTCCCTGAAGACTCCACTTGCTACTTTTAATCAATTTTCCCTCCACCAGACTATAAACTGCCAGAGAACCAGCCTTCTCTGGAGGACATGCACCATTCCCCTCCTTGGCTTCCAACTTTGCGGGTCACGGGACAAAAGATATTCATCCCCATCCTCGGAGAGACCTCACTTGCAGCCCACCGCCGCCCCCACGGCGCCCCTGGCCCGTATAGCTCCAAAGCTCACGCCTCGCCCAGGGCAGAATGTAGAGGGCTTTGCAGAGGCCACTCCAGGAGCCGCCCCCCAGGGCCTGAGGATGAATTCAGAGGCCCTGCCCCGGAAGCCCAGCGTTTTGTGCTGGGACGCCCCTTTCCGCACCCCCCACAGCAAGGGGCACGACGAAAAGCCAACGGGGCGGGGTGAGGTCGAGACCCTGGGGGGGCAGCCGATCCAACCACCGGACGCGCACTCACCAGGCAGCGCCACCGAGCCCTCGCGTCTGCGCCAGGGCCGCGGGGAAACCCACGCGCGCCGTTCAATCCGGGCTCCGAGTGACGAAAAGCAGCTCTGGGCTCCCGGCGGCCCGGGACGGACGCACCGACCGGCGGACACGCGGACAGTCTCTCTCCTAACAAAGTTTGAAAGTTCCCCCCAAGGCCAAGGAAGAGAGGCACAGGGCAGGTGCACCTAACGGCCCAGGGTCCGCTCGGCGTGGGGAGCTGGAGTCGGACGCCGACTGCCCCGGGTTCCAGGCACGCGAGCTTCGGTCGCGACCCGCGCAGCGCAGCGGGAACCTGGCTGCGGGTGAGAATGGCGCTCTGGGAGAGGGAAGGCGGTGTCCCTCACGGCAGCCCGGCCCGGAGGAACAGGCCTGGATTGGCCACTGCAAACTCGAAATCCGAGGCCCAGCCTGGGAGTGACGGCCAATTAGTAAACGGCCCAATTAGTGCGCGGCGACGCCTGAGAAGTTAAACCCCGACGCACGAGCGTGGATGGCCCAGATGGGGGAGGGGCGGCGCGGGGGCTGCGGCTGCCCCTGGGTGACCGCGTGCGACTGCGTGGCCGTCAGAGTGATCAGCGTGTCTGAGGTTCACCGTCCACGGTGGCTGAGTGTGGCAGTGTGCGCCTGTGTGAGTCATTTGGAGTGCGAGCGTGTGACTGTCAGAGCGACTTCTTTGTGTGGCTGCCCCAGTTGTGACTGGGTGTGACAGCGGATGGGGGCTCGTAACAGGGTGTGTGGCACAGCGGTGCGTGAATGGGTGACTTGTCTGCGGCGGTGTGACAGGGCGCGTGGGCGAGTGCCTGCGTGTCATTGTGTATAAACGACTGTCACGGTGACTGGTGTGTGAGTAGGTGCGTGGCTGTGTGTGACAGTAGGTCAGCTTGTGAGTGGGTGTGAGGCTGTCAGGGGGACGTGGGTGAGTGTGAGTGTCACTGTGACATCGTGTGAGTGACTGTCGGGGTGACTTCTGCCTGGGATGCGAACAACTCGGGGCAGGAGTGTAGCAGCAGGCGCATCTGTGAGTGGCGTGTGCCCGTCGGCGGGGCTGAGGCGTGCGTGTCCCCGAGCCTGGGCGCCGCCGGTATCTCCCCCCGGGTGCCCCGGAGGGTGCCGGCGTCCTGCGCCCCCAGGTGACTCCTGCCTGCGCTCCGGCCTCGGCGCGGGTCCGAAGGCGCGGGCCGGGCCCGCCCGCCCAGGCCCCCACCCGGCCCCCGCCTACCTTGCCGCAGTGGTAATAGTCCAGGTGCGCCAGGCCGGCGGGCTCGGCCCCGGGCCGCGCGCCCACCGCGGGCGCCGAGGGGTACAGGCGGACGTCCATGGCGGGCGCGGCGGCGGCGGCTCCCGCGGGCAGTGCCTGGGCGGGCGGCGGGTGGGAGTCAGTGTGAGAGCCGGTGTGCGAGCGCGGGGGGCGGGCTGGGGGCGGCGCCCGGCGGAGCGCCCCGCCCCCGCCCCCGCCCCGCCCTCGCGCGCTATTGTTCCGGCCGCGGGCGCAGCCTTGGGCCCGGGGCCCGGGCCCATGGGAGGAGGTCCCGCCTTCGGGCCGGGTCGTCTTTGGGTCCCGGGCCAGGCTGTCCGCCCCTGGGAGTCCGGGAGGGTCATGTGCCTGTTCTTTCCTGTCCCGCCTTTCGCCACCAAGGAGGAAAGGAAGGAGAAGCCTGTACGACACCTCTCCCCAGAAGTGGGGCACTCCTCGTCCTAAACATTTAGGGCGACAATAAGCCCCACGCAACGTCGGAGGAGAGAGAGGAAAGTGGTGACAGGAACTCTTTCGGAGATGGGTGCTGTCCTACGGGTTGTGGGGAGGGGAGGAGAGGGGAGGGCTCTCCCTGCTTGTCCCACTGATCCAAGTCCCTGGGGGAAGGCTGCGCTTAAACTGTCACTCTATGTAAGAGGCAACTGAGGCAAGAACTTGTGTGGTCACTTATGGAGCTCCAGATGCATGGGCTCCGCTGCTCCCAGTTTCCAGGACTGAAACCACTGGGAGCAAGCAGGACTCTGCCCTCTTTAATGAGAGGGAGAGGGAGGGCCATAGGAGTGGCCTATAACCTGGGGCTCCGAGGAGGGGTCCAGAATCTGCCCACCCCATGGTATCCTGGACAGAAATGGGATGGCTCCCATGGTGGGGCGGAGAGGTGACTGAACACACAAAAAAAGACCCTCACTCCTCACATCACCTGCTGGCAGCTGGTCTGTTGCCCCTCCCCTTTTCACCCAAGAATTGTCTACAGGACAGTCTCTCCTTTACCTCCTGCTGACTGCTCCACCACTGTCCCCTGGCTCCTGGCTCTCCCACACCCAGGATGCCTGGCTGGGAAGGGCCAAGTGGCCAGGAGGCAGAAGTGGGTCAGGATGGAACATGGTATGCCGTTTGGAGAGAAGGGAGTGAGCCTTTTGCTCACTCAGGAGCTTGCTTGGAACTTAGCTCCCAGCCTCTCGCTACGTGGGTTATGCTGGTCCTGCACTAAAAACCATTATTTGTGACGTGCACATAAAAAGGGGCTACACAGGAGACCCAACAGGCTCAGGGAGCTACACGGCAGGCCTGAGAAGCTCAGTGACAGAAAGTAACAACACAGGGCAGTATGATTATAAATTACTAACTGATCAGGTTATGGTGGGTAGCCACGTTTCAGGGCCCATAGCTTCCTTAGCAAGGTCAGTCTTTACCTTCAGCGAGCCCTGTCTCTTGTTATGCAGCTAGGATAGCGTGCCTATGATATGCTGGAGCAATTTCCGTTTCCAGATCTCTCGGAGGCACAGCCACCAGCAGCACCAGGGTACAAAAACAGGTGAGACTCCTCAGGGTAATCTTGCCCACACACCAAGTCTATTTACTGTAATTGTCGAATGTAAACTATCCTATACCCAGCAATGTAAAAGAAGCATGGATCTCTCCATTTTACTTTTTAACCAGTCCTAGAGATTTTCCCTCTTTGCTCTCTTCCACTTCCTTAAGCTATTATACTACCAAGAGACTTTACGTAATTTTCCTTACATTCTCTCCTTTGATTCTAAATACAAAAAAAAAAAAAAAACCCTACAAAACTGCCATTCTCCAAAGCATTTTCTTAATACTTTGAGATTTTGCTTCTGGGTCGGACCTCAGATTTGGCTCAAAGAAACTCTTACAAGATTTTTCTGTAGGTTTGGACTTTACTTTGCCAACAGTGACCATAAGGATCCATTAATACAAGATAAGTGTGAGAAACGCTTTCACTAAAGGTTTGAGAACAACAGAGGGAAATTACAGCTCAGAAAGGAAAGAACTTCTAAATAAATGTCAGCAGGCATTGTTTCTGGAAATACAGTGCCATATCTCACCAGAAGGAATTTCCCACTGGCCCCTTTCCTCTTTTTCCAACTGACCCAGCACTATTTATTGAAAAGATCACGCCCCCTGCAATTTCTCTGCAGTGTTAACTTTGTCATAAATCATGTAGTCTGCACGCGCACGGGACTGTTTCAAATGTTCCCGTCTGCTCTGCTAGCCTGTTTTTCTCTCCTTGTGCCGTTTTGACACTGCCGGGATCACTGTAACTTTTGGATGTTTTAATGTCCTATAGAAAACTCTACCTGCTCTTCTCTTCAAAAGTGCCTTGGTTGTTTTTTATCTTTGCATTTCCACAGAAGTTTTAAGATCAGCTTGTCTGTTTACACACACACACACACACACACACACACACACACAATCCTACTGGAATTTTATTGCTATCACATTGAATCTTTAGGTCAATTTGGGTAAAATTGACATTTTCAATATTGTCTTTCTACCCATAAACATGGTATGTCTCTTCATTTGTTTAAGGGTTTTATTTTTAAGTTCTCTCAGAAATGTTTTGTAGTTTTCTATGTAGAGACCTTATGCATCTTTTATTAGATTTAGTCCATGGTTTTATAGTGTTGGTACTATTACTAATGGTTTTTTTACATGGTGTTTTATCTGTTGCCAGTACTGCATCATGGCTTTAAAAAAAGACGACAAATTCTCTGATACTCCTTCCCAGGGGTAGAGTCTAATATCCTTTCCCTTTAAAACAGTTTGGTCTTAGTGAATGTCTCTTTTTTTTTTTTTTCTTTAACAAATAGAATGTGGCAGAAGTGATGGTCAAGTTTGTCATAAAGCAAGTAGTCCATGTGTGGCAGACTTGACTTCTGGCTCAAGGTCAAGAAAGTTGATACATCTTCTTGGGACATTTGTCTTTGAAATCCTAAGTCACTATGCAGAGACCCTGAGACAAAATAAAGAGGAAAATGATTGGGAGCCAGCCCCCCGCCGTTCTAGCTCCACCCATTTTCTGAATGCAACTTCATGAAAAACCTAGAAACATCCAGCTGAGCCCTTCCTGAATCCAAAAGCACAGAAACCATGAGCAATGATAAAGAATTATTGTTATTTTAATCCAGGATGTTTGGAGTGATTTGTTACTCAGCAATATAGGTCTGGAACACATGGAAAAGTATATTTTTGTACATGCCCATGTATCTGGCAACATTGCCAAACTCAGTTATTCTAACAATCTGCAGATTCTTTGGCTTTTGAAAAATATATACCATAGACAACTGTACTTTGAACAACAGTTAAATAAATAAATATATATATCATATTCTATCTCATCTGTAAAAATGAGAGTTTTAATTTTTCCTTTTCTGTCCTTATATATTTTATTTGTTTTTCTTGGCTTGTGGCACTGGCTAGTATCACTAGTACGATTTTGGAAAGAAGGAATGGAAGCAGGCATCCTTGTCTCATTCCTGATCTCAGAGAAAAGCTATCAATATTTATCACCATAATTATAATCCTTGCTGTAACTTTTGAAGTCTTTATTTTTGTGTGTGTGGGGGGTCATTTCATTTTCTTTTGTTTTCTGTAGATGCTGCCTCTCTTGTGAGTTGAGGAGTTCAATATTCACTGCAATCCTCTGGGTCAGGAAATAGGACCGCTGTGGCCATTTTACAGATGAGATCGGGGAGGCCCAGGGAGAAATGCACAACATCACCATGTTAATAACAGGACTAATTAGCAGTACCTACATCTGAAAATCCCACCTGGAGCATAGCACCAAGGAGGTCTCTGGGAAGCCTGGCAGTGAAGCCCATTAGGGAAGCCATGCAGATCTCAAATCTTGGGCTGGACCTCTTAGGGACAGTTGATCAGGTAGGAAGTTGATGACTCAGTTCTCCCAAACACACACCCAGCCACATTTATTGCCCTCAGGATGAAGGATATGGCTTAAGCCTTTCTCTCTTCCTCTTGACCAAAGGCAGAATCTGTGAGAGGGGAGTCTCAGGTCTTGGCCAGTGACCAGCAGACTTGGGACAGCTTGGTCATGCCCTTCGTTGCAGCCACCCAGTGTGGGGACCTGAAATATCTGCTTGCTCGTCTTTCCAGTTCTCATCTTCTGGAATCATAAATAGCTGAGGTATCAAAATATAGAGATAGCTTAATATGTTCTATTATTATTTAGGATGGCAAGGCAAACAGATCAGGAGACAATGGCCATGGAATAGCTAGTTTGTTAGAGTCCCAACGAGGAGGAGCACGCCACACCAGGAGGGCCCCAGGGTCAGTCTGGACAGAGACAGCAGAAGTGTGGGAAGGAACATTTGCTGTGGTTTCTGCAGGAAAGAATGGGTGAGGCAGAGTAAGCAGACGTAGGGCTGGCTAGTTTGAATAACTTCGGCAGGCTCCAAGGCCTAGGGGCTGTCGCTAGTTATCTGGCCCTTGACCCTGGGTGGCTAGGGCAGGTGGCCTGGAGTGTGTGAGGTGGGTAAGGAAGTGGTTGGTAGTGTGGGCTCTGGATGGGTTCATTTGCATTTCAGAAGCCCATGCAGGGGAGAGTGGTTACTTTCTCTAGTGTTAGCTAACCTAGGAGGGGCAGTCCTTCCAGAGTCTGTAAGACTCCAGATGTCAAAGCATCAAATACAGAAAAGACATGGTTAATAAAAGAGGTACCCACTTACCCATGGGTCCTACATCCACTGTGGCCCCTTACCTGGGGAAAGTCTTGGCTTTAAATCAAAATGACCAGCTCCTAAAGAACAGCTGTGGCAGAGGAGCTAATCACCCTACTGTGAGAGTCCCTGGGTCTGATCATGACTACTCTGCCTCCTGGCAGAGTTGTGCTTCTCCCACTTGAACTTAGGTATGGCTGCGTGACTTGTTTTAGCCAAGGGCACACGAGCAGAAGAGGTATGGTCACTTCCAGGTGGGAGCTTTGAGGGTCTGGGTGTACTTAACCCCGTTCTCTTTTCTTTTAACGCTGGTAAATTCCAACTCATTCTTTAAGTCCCAATTCAAATAACACCTCTTTGGTGAAGACTTCTTCAAGACTCCAGCTCAGCGCTCTCATGTGTTGCCTCAATGACCATCTGTACACAGGACTATGAGTGTCAATTCCACCAAACCATAATGACACATTTGCCCTGTGAGTAGCTCCAGGGAAGGGACAATGGCCCGCTCTTCTTGGTGCCTCCAGTGACTAGCACAGGGGCTAATACCACATGGATGCTTCATGCCTTCTTCCAGAGGAGGTGGAACTTTCAAGGACCTTCCTATCTACACACACACACACACACACACACACACACACACACACACGCTCAGGAAGAAGGAGCCTCTGAATTGTTCCGGGCACAGATGGGCCCTATTTGATGGTGAGAGTAATCATAAATTAGCCAGTGGAGCCCAGTACATCTTCCCCTCTGTCTCCTCCTTCCTAGTAGCTAGTGCGCCTAAGAGGTGACTCAGGTCAAGCTGAGGTACGGTACAGTACGTTAGGTTGGTGTGCAGAAATTGGGGGTCCTCGGCTCTCTTAGTTGGGGCCCTCCAAAAGCCAATCCTGAAGACAGGGATCTTACTTCAAATAGTGTATTGGAGAGTGATACCCAAGACACAGGTAGGGGAGTGGGAAAGTGAGACAGGGAAAGGAAGACTGCCAACAATTACTACTGTGGACAATTAGAGCTTAACTCCACTGGGAAATTCTGGGAAACAATGTGAAACTCCTGCCCAGAGTTATCCCACTTGAAGGGCAAGGAGTTGGGGTCTTTACCCACCAGCTCCTAAGAGTCTTGGCTGGAGACTGTTCCCAGAGGACACTAATTCCCAGACAATTCAGCCTGCTTGGCAGCTCAGGGCCCTGTCAACCAGAAGAAGACATTAGACACAGAGGTGCAGGTAACAACAGTCAGAGGTTGGGGTTTCATGGGCTGAAAGGTGAGGTTTGTGTGAATGTGGATGGAGCACCGGTAGTATCTGCAACTGGGCTCGGATTCCTCTAGACTGGAACTCTGCTTTCCTTAGGCAGCCTCGCCGCATGTGCGCATGCGTGCATGCACCTCCCTCGGGGACTCGGTTGAGTGTGTGGCTATTGTCTTGGGCAGTGGGTGGAGAATTGTGGGGCCATGTCCATTTCACCCCCCCCCCACCAGCAGCACTCCAACCTGACCCAAGGGTAGGGCCAAGAGACACCCAGGTCTTTCATCTACCTACCTCCTACCACTCACCCTACAGGGACCAGTTCAACATCACCTCCTTCCGTGTCTCCCACGGAAGAAAGCTCTCTTCCGCCTTCCCATTCCACTTTGCACTCACTTCTATTATGTTTATCACACTGCATCGAGTTGGTCATTTACTTACCTGTCTCCCCAGTTCACCTGTGAGCTCCCTGAGAGCACAAATTATGTCTTGATCATAGTTGAATCTCTAGTCTCAAAAATATTTTTTATATATTACTTTAACCAGCTATATTTAACCAAAAGTGCCAAACACTTTTAAGTGCCAGGTACTTTATATACATTATCTTCATTCAAAGATAATGTTAATTATTTTTTTAGCCAGTCACTGTAAAACAATTTGGAAAACCAAGGAAAATATAGAATATAGAAAAGTATAGCCTAATAAAATAGATGAAACTTGAGTATGGTTAATTAGAAGAGAAAAGGCTTAGTTAATAGTTACAGGAGAGTTTTAAAACCACAAGATAACACTAAAGACATCTTCACATTGATACATTTGAGAAGCTAGAGGAAATGAGCAACTTTCCAGACAAGTATAAATTACCAAAATTTGCTGAAGAAAAACATAAGACATAATGATCCAATTATACTTTAAGAAGTTGAATCAGTTATCAAACTTGTTCTTCCCCAACTCAGGCAAAATCCATATAACCTTGACATACAAACCTTGGCAACAGCAGCACAAAACTTCAAGACTGAACTTAATCGTTAACATAGACACAAAAAATTCTTTTTTTAAATTAATTAATTTATTTTTTAAGTTATTTTTCAACTACAGTATTTTTTTCTTTTACTCCCTTCCCAGCTCACCCCCCGACACAAAAATTCTAAATGAAATAATTACACATGGATTTGCAGCATATTAAAACAAAAAGTATGACCCATTAGAATTTCTGACAAATTATCTCAGGAATTCAAGGATGGTTCAACGTAATACCTATTAACATCATATGCAATATCAATAAGTTAGAAGATAAAATCCAGATTATTTGAATTGATGCTAAGAAAGCATTATAAACTACAACTAGTTTATGCAGAAAAACAATCTCTTAGCAAACTAGGAATAAAAATAAACTTTATTAATTTATAAAGAGTATTACCAAAAATTTACAATATGTATCTACTAAATGGCTTAATGGTGCTATGTAAGCAGTATATCTAATAAAGTAAAAAACCAAAATAGGAATGGTTGATTTTAATACTTCTATTTCACATTGATTCTAGAGGTGCTGGACACTGCAATAAGAAAAGACAAAGAAATACTAAGATGATTGGAAAAGAGGAGCAGAATCTCTCTCTCTCTCCCTCTTTCCCTCCCTGTGTCTCTCTCTCTCACACACACACTTTTCTCTGCAGATAATGTAATCATCCATGCAGAAAATCCAAGAGAATCTATAGAAAACTGTTAAAAATAAGTGTTTAATAAGCTTCCTGGATACAAAATAAACATTCAAAACTGTAATAGTATTTCTACACATTGAGAAATATATATAATATATATTCTGTATTCACATAATGTCTAAATATTAATATATCTCAGAAAAATATATAATCTCAATGGCTATCTATATATAAAGCAACATAGGAAAATTATTTTACTATAAAGCTAAATGAAAAGCAAATGACAAAATGGTGTGTATTTGTGTGTGTGTGTGTGCTTGTGTATGTCCGGAACTGACCAGGAAGGATGATGAGGGAACTTTCTGGAGTGATCCTAATGTTTTATATGTTAATAAAGTTGTGGGTTACACAGGCAGATGGATTTATCAAAACTCGGCAAATGTACATGTAAGATTGGTACATTCATTGCATATAAATTTCAAATCAAAAGGAAAATGTAAACAAACATTGGACTCTAATTAATGATCTGTGGGCTGATGTATTTTAGGGGGAGTTAAAGGACATCTGCCTTTTAAATTTATCAAAAAACCAAAAAAAGATGGATTGATGGATGGGTAGAGAAATGGCTAAGTGGCTAAATGTGGTAAAGCCAGGAGAGTAAAATGTTAATGGCTGAATCCAGGTGGTGGATATGCAGGTGCTCCCTGTAACATTCTTTCAGCACTGTTTACTCAACTGTCATTAAAGTGTTAAAGGAAAGTATCTTGTATGTCGTGGTAGCGACTATGTACAAACATTAGTGCCTGACACTTCCACCTGCATCCTATTTATGATGCTTTCCCCTTTAAAACAGTCCTTTCTTCCTTTTCTGCCTTTCTCCCTCATTTCATCCGGCAAAAGCAACAAAGTGCCAACACTGGGTTGGCAGCAAATCTCTCCTTGGGTTCTATCAACCCCTGCTTCTCTCCATCAAGCATGGCTCAGCCCCTCCCTACCCCCATGTAGGATCCATTACTCCTCCTGATGGACAACTGCCTAGACCTCACCTGAAAGCTGGGTAAACTTGTGTGGGGAGCACATGGGCACAAGAGCCCCACTATACCGTCACCTTGGGGAGGAAGAACTTGATTTACCTTGTGTCCCCTGCCTTGGCTCCTGGCCTGGCGTGCAGTGGACCTTCCAGGATTGTCTAGAAAAAACACAGAGATGGACAAGTGTCCTGTGTCCAGTAGGTGGAATTACAATTTTTTCCACACTTCCTTTCATGAGGTCTGATTTTCTTTTGGAAAGGAAGAACCCACATGTGAACCAGGGGCCTCAGCGATGCCCTTGACAAGGCTTTTCACCCAAGTTTTCATCACGGGGTGGGGAGGAGAGCCAGCCTGCCCACTTGCCATGACGTTTGTTTGCTTGGCTACGTGTTTATCGTTGGCTTATTTTTTTCTTTTGTCTGCCTTACAGTTCCTTTAAAATATCCAGAGAAGGAAACCATTATCCATAAAGAAATTTGAATTTTTGAAAGCCCGCTTCCCATCTGAAATGTCAGTTGCGCGTTAAGTCTGTGTCCCTGAGTTGCTGTGGCAACCTCGGCAGCACTCTTGCTGGGGTGACAAAGGGGCCCTTTGTTAGCCGGGAGGCCAGGTCTGGGTGCAGGGACATCCTATTCAGCCCCTTGCAACAAAGGAGCACACGTCTCACTCTCTGAGCAGGGCAGCCAGTCGCCCGATCACACCCGCACTGTTGACAACCTTCTATGGGGAATCGGGAGAAAGAAGTCCCCTAATTATTGGCATCTTTAAACCAAAGTTGCTTTCTTCTTTTTCTCTTGCTGTGCTGCTTGCTGTACAAAAGCCCTGCAAAGGGACCCACTCATTCGCTCGCAGAGGAAAATGCCCCTTGTGAGGCCTCCCTGGAAGAAGGAGGAGGCTCCCAATCTTAATTGAATCTCCCAAACTGGGTTATGAAAATGGCAACTCTTGCAGCATTGGGTGAGCAGATGGGTAGTTCGAATGTTAGCAAGCAGCCTGGACCCAGCCCTGAAAGCGGTCCTGATGGCCCTCTGGCTCTGGAGTGGGCTCAAGACCCAAGGGCAAGGAACAGGACCCCATGTCCTGGGATGAGATCTGGGGCTCAAGTGTCCTTCAGGCTTGGACTCTCCTTCCCCTTCCAAGTTGAAGCCCAGGGGCAGTGCCTTGCCCCAGCAGGCTGAGCTGGTCCCATGAGAGTAAGGTGGGGGCCCAACATCCAAACATCTGGGCTTAGGCTTTTCAAGGTCACAGGCTGGTGGAGAATAGCCCTAGGCCCAGGCTGCAAGCCCATTGCCCTCCTTCTGCCCCCAGAGCCATGGGGATCTACCCCGCCCCCCCCAGCCCCCCACACATGTTAAACCTATTTGAGGCTCTTGTAGCTCTTTTCCCTTTGCTCTGTTACTGCTCCCATCGGACCCGTCCTTCCTATTTCTGTCTCTGATGCAGTGGACCTTAAACCCGGGGGCTCCAACATAGCCAGGAACAGTGTCTGTCTTACTTACTGTGCATGAGCGACCAGCACAGTGCCTGGCACACAGTATATGCTCGGAAAGGATTTGCTGAACCAGTAAATCATGAATGAATGAATGAATCTATCAGCATGGACTCATTTCATTCTATCAACCCCTCCTTGAGGTTGAAGCCATTTTCCTCATTTAATTCTATTTCCTGCTGTCCTCTATTGCCAGGTCCAGGGCTGGGGCAGGCTACCAAGATGGTAGGGGTGGTCCCTGCAGAGAGGGGCTGCATTCAGACAGACGTGGGCAGCGGAGGGCAGTGAGGACCCAATGGGCGTTACCCAGAAGCTGCAAGAGCTGGGGGTAGAGGCCACAAGAGGCAAGAAGGAAGGATGCACAAGGTACAGAAAGACTTCCAGGATGAGGACTTTACCCCCAGCTTTACTCCTACTCCCAAACAAAGGGAGGACCAGGAGCTGCCTGAGCAAAGGGACAGCCAGAGCAGAGACAGAGTGGTGTGAAGTATCCTGTTATGTGAGCCTTCCCCGCTCCCGTGAAGCTGGGAGAGAATAACCCGCACAGCCGTATGGGTTGTGTACTGTGCACAGGGGGTGAGTGGAGTCGAAATCCAGCCTGCATTCTACTTGTTAAACCCTGTGGCCAGGGTGAGTTTGCAAAGGCATCAGTAACTCAGGCGTCTGTTCCTGGGGTGGGTTACATTGTCCTCAGCAGTGAGGATGGCAAGTTCTTTGGAGAAGCCCAGAACCAGGAGGCTGGATGGACTGGGTCCCAAGGTGGGAGAACAAGGCTTCAGGCCTGCAGCTGGACTGGGCGGGGAGGGTGCAGCCAGAATGATCTCAGAGAAGGATGGAGCGGAATCTGTACTGCGTCCCAGGTGCCCAGCCCTCCTCTTCACACATGGTAGATGAGCTACACATACTTGTTCCATCAGTGACTGACTTGACAACATCAGTGACCAAGATATCCTGAATGTCATCGATGAATATCTGAGAGGTTTGGAAGGCAAGGAAGCAGGGAAGGGTGTGCCAGAGCAGGGAGCCTATTTGGAAAGTATGCATCTTTTAGGGTAACATTAGATACTATAACCCTCCCCCCCAAATTTCCATTTGGAAATGGAACCTAGTTGGTCCCCTTGGGCTGACAGCTTTCATCGGTGTGGTTGTTAAGGGATCCGGGCTTCCTCTGTCCTGGGCACCACAGTTCCCTCAAACCTTGGAGTCCTTTGCTGTCAGAAAATGGCAGAGACACTGAGAAGCCCCAGCTGCTTTTAACCAGGAAGTGACACACTACTTCTGTTCACCTTCCCTTGGTGAGAACTAGTCTGTGGTTAACCCTAGATGCAAGGCAGGCTGGGAGATGTAGTCCCAGACTGGAAAGATCCCTTCACAAAACACGGTTACCCCATGGACAGGGCAGCACAGATTTTGGGGGCACCTACGTAGGCGGTGACAGGTGTGTGAGGAAATTGGGGCATCGGTGTACAGATTTGTGGTAGTTGCCAAGGACCCGAGCAGCCACTGAGTGAGCCTTGAATTCTGCTTCTGGCCTTGCTTCAGATTCTATCTGGAAGATTCTAACATGGAGGTGAGTTGTATGGGGTGGTGGTGGGAGAATGACTATCTCACTGGAGGTCATTACATTTGATCCTGATTTAGCTTGGGAAAGGGAGCTCATCAGCTCATTATTCTTTTCTTTTTTTAAAAAAATGTTATTATTAAATGCATTGAGATAACATTGGTTAATATCATTGTATAATTTTCAGGTGTACAAAAGTATAATTTGACATCTGTGTATCTCTTCAATTACCGTAATCTTTGACCCCTTTTTTTTTACAGATGAGGAAGCAGATTCAAGGATCATGCCTTCAGCAAAGCCAGCCCGAGGAAGCCAGATACTGAAACCCAGGCATCAGTGCCAGCTCCCGGAATCCACTGCCTCTAAATTCTCCAGATCACCACGAGTTTTTTGTAATTTCTAGAAAAACAGCACATAGCATGGTCACACCACAACACTTTCCCCAAGCGAGGAAGAGGAGCCCCTGTTGCTGCCAGGACTGGCACTGCGTTTCCTTTCTCTGACGGCAGTGGCTGGGAGGAGAGGCCTTTATCCCCCCCCAGGCCCCGTGGGCGGGGCTTGGCCAGGCCCACCCTGCTGTGTCAGGGGTTCTTCCACGATCCCTGACCGTGTTTCCAAACACTATCGACTCCGCCCTGTGTTCCCCACATTTCCCTTTGTCCTGAAGGTGGACCCAGACACCTTTCCCAGCAGAAGTTCAGTGGGTCCCTTACGAAGTGGCAGCAGACTAAACAGCAGCATTTATGATAACATTTTCCCCCACGCCCTCTTTTTTTTGGCCCAGCCCCAAGAAGCAGAGACCAAAAAGGCGAATGATCCCAGTGGCTCTGAAACAAGTTGTGTCAGTCCAGAGGCAGCTTCCCTTTGGGCACTGTGTGACCCTGAGTTTGCGCCTTGTATTTAAATTAATGCACCTGTGAGGATCACAGTGGTGTCATTCCTGGGCTTCGCCCAGGGTCTGGCACCCAGCAGGTTCCACACACGCGGGATGGAAAACCACACCTCTGACCCCTCTGAAAGGCAGCGCATTAGAGTTAGCCAAGAAAACCATTATTTCTGGTTTTCCAATTTAAATCCCAGAGGTCTCACACTGCCTTAAAAATGTATAAACACACAGACCTAGAGGGTATCCCCAGAGCCTAGCTCAGTGTGGATTAGAGTTAAATAATCAATAAATCATTGGTCGAATGAATGAACCAGTTACAGAATTAGTGTCTCAAGGTGGGCTTTCATGAATCATATTATTTCCTGAAAGCAGGAGATGAGGGTCAGTGCCCTATAGCAAAGGGAGCTCGTTGAAAATTGGGGAATTGGGAGGTGCAAAGTGGCAGCTCTAGGGCCAGTGACACCCTGCCCTGCCACCCCACCTCCCACCTCTGCTCTGTGCCCTCCCCCAATCCTAATCCCCACACCTTCCCTTCCCAGACCACCTTCCCCACCGCCCTCAAATTCTGTAACCCTAACTTCTTATCCAAATGGCTAGCCAGTTGAGAAACAATTTGGTAAATCATTTATTGTATCTTCCCCGAATGAGAAACACTAACTTTGTTGTGGGCCCAGTAACCACAGGCCCGGGAGTCTGTGTCCACACTCCGGGGCCCCTCCCATCCATCACCCCCGTAACTTTCACTTGATTTTCATTCCCCTATTTTACAACGTGTGTTGGTAAAAGGATAAAGCAAGCTCCACTCATTAAGCTTTCTTCTGAGGAAATGCCTTTCTCTTCTTTTATGCCTGTTGTTTCAGATTTACAATAATCTCACTAAATTCCCGTCAATTGGAGGGGATGTTTTTACTGGGATTTCATTGCATAGAAGGAAGAATGGACATCCTCCCTGCACTAAGTCTTCCTACCCAGGACGGGAAGTCCTGTTACTTATTCACTTATTATTATATGTGTTAAAGCCCTAGGTCACATCCTCAGTGGAGGTTCACTATGTCCCCGTAGACCAATTCCTGACCCCTTTCCAGGCACCCTCCTGGACGCCCTTCTTAGTTGTTGGCCTCAGAACACCACCCTTCCCTGCTTCCCCTCCTACCTCCCAGGTCACTGCTCTGTCACTTTTGCTGGTTCCTTTTCTTCTCCAGACCTCCTAACATCCGGCCTGGATCTCAGACTCACAACCCTCAAGGATTCCGCCGCACAGGTAAGTAATTCAATGATAAATGTATTTTGCAAATGGGTCCTCCCACTATCTCTTCTCATGATCCCTGACTGGTGGAAACACTGAGCAAAATAGCCACAGAGGGTACAATTCCTCACCATGTCGGTGCTGACACAGGGTTCGGTTGCCGAGGTTCTGGCAGGTTAGCTTAGCCCAGCACAGAGAGCTTTGCGGGACGGGGGTAAGAAAGCCCCTTTGTCTTAAAGTTAAGCTTTCAGTGTGCTGATCTATGAGGATAGCAATCTCGCTTTGCAATGCAAATGCGGAAGCTACATGGAGAAGAAAATTGTGGTAGATTGCAAAAATGGCCCTTCCTCCACGTGTAGAAAAAGTAACCTCGGAGGCACTCAGACCTGGGTTTAAAGCTCGGCTTTTCTCTCCACTCACTGGGTGGTCTTGGGGAAAGTAGGGGAATGTCATCTGAACCTCTATTTCCTGGTCAGTAAAATGAAGACCGTGATACCTAGATGTTGTGGGAATTCATTCACTCAATCAACCAATATATAGTGAGTGCCTGTCGTACCCTTTGCGCTGTTTGGAACACTGGGGACCCGAACACTGATAAAATAGACAAAAACCCATGCTGTCGTGGGACTCACATTCTAGGAGAGGATGGTCAGCCACAACATACAATGAGAAGAGCTGGTGGTTAGTGCTAAAAGAAAAATAAAGCAGGTAGGTGGAAGGGGGTGAGGGGATTGCATTTGAGGCAGAATATTCAGGGAAGGACTCTCGTTAAGGTGACTTTTGCCTGGGGTGGGTCAAGGGTGAAAACAGGGATTGTTTAGATGCTACAACCACTATTCAGAAGAGAGGTAGGTGATGGTGGCTTAGAGTAGAGTGGTAGTGATACAGGGTGCAGCCAGGGGGGCCCCCAAAAAGATTTGGAAAGGTGTCCAGAATTCAAAGTGTATAGAAATATTGGAGAGACATATAAGATGTCCTCACTGCCCCCCCCCGCCCCCCAGGGGGAAGGGATGAATGGAGCCAGGCCATTGAGAGCTATTTTGCATAGCAACAGTTTTGCAGCTAACCTCTGGAATGGTTATTTAACATATCTATAACCTTTAACTGGTTTCATAGATATGTTAAATAGCAGTGGCCAAGTTTGGAGCCAGGAAGAAGGTAGTGGAGGGGGACTCAAGAAGGAACTAGCAGGGACTCAGGATGGAACTGGGAGGACTCAAGAAGGTGGTAGCAGGGACTGAGAATGTAACTAGGATCGGCGCTCCTGAGAAGGGAGAAGGTAGTGGACTGGGACTCAGGAGGATGTAATGAAGAGCTGCACTCCTGAGTGAGAAGGTAGTGGATGGGGACTCAGGATGGAACTGGGAGGACTCAAGATGGAACTAGGAGCTGCGCTCCTGAGTGAGAAGAGACTCAAGATGGAAACTAGGGGCTGCGCTCCTGAGCGAGATGGCCTGGGTGAGAGCTTGGAAAAGACTGGCTCCGAGACATGAAGGGTCCCCACTTGGCCAGAGAGAGAGAGCCACGCGGTTTCAGCAGAGTGAGGACCCCCTCTTGGTGAGGTGAAAGAGGGGGCCACGTGGTTTTGGCAGGGTGCAGACCCCCTCTTTCCCAGGTGAAAGGGAAGAACCATGCAGCTTTGCCAGAATGGAGACCCCTGCAGCCAGGTGAAGAAGAAAGCCACATGCTTTTGGTGGAGTGCGGACTCCTGCAGCTTTGGTAGAAGAGGCCCACGCGGCTTTGGGGTGCCCCCTTTGGCTGCGGGGCCTGAAAAAGCAAGAGAGACTTTTGACTGGAACTGGGTGCAAAGGACTCTTGCCAGTGGACCATGAGAGGGTACCACAGTACTTTGGATTAACTCGAGATCCTGCCTGCACGGTGACACAGTTGACGGTGCCAGCGGTCTGCAACACAGACGTGTGCTCTTTTCCTGATTTACGGTACCCGGAGTTGGGACAGTGGGAGAAGGGAGCGCTGTGTGGGTGTAGGTGTATACATAAAGGACTTTGATATTTTAGTGGTGGCGTTAGGCCTGAATAGCATTAAATAAACATTTTGTTTCCTTTTCACAAATCTCTGGCATTAAGAGATGTCTTTCCAATTGGCGGCGGACAGAAGGGCCCAGTAGATTTTAGTATTTTGGTTTTTTGGGAGGGGCCCCTGTTGTAGAGCAGTTTTGGGCATCCCTAGGTGGGCCAAATATTGTATTGCCCCTCCCTCGGACCTCCTCCTCTAGTTCGGTAACAGTAGCCATGAGAACGGTAAGGTTTTCTTTAAAAAATTATAAGAATCGAGTTGCCATTAAATTGCCATTGAAGTTGAGCGTGGAGAAGGTTGGGGCGTATCAGGAATTCAATTGGGACAAATTCCACTGGAAACGTCTGACTGTTTCCAGGTGGAGAGAGCAGGGTAGTCGCTGGATATAGGGGTCTGGAGGTGGGGGTGGCAGGGTGTGGCTCAGACTAGCAGCACCAAATCAGGACTAAAGAAGAGAATCAATTGAAGCGTTTAGGCCCACTGTGAGTCAGATGGGTGGATGCTGGGTGCTTGCCTAGGCTCAGTCTCTGCTAATCTGCTCCAGCAACTCAGGGGGCACCACTGAAACTGATGCCTCTGCAAAATCGCACATCTCTTCCAGGTTGGAGTCCCCCCAGGCCTCTCAGAGATGGGTTTGAGCAAACCACATCTACCAGTGGGCCTGCAGGATGTCCTCCAAACACCCACTCCTGAGTTTGTTTTGCCCTCATAAATTCCAGCTCAATGGAACTAGGTCTTTATTTTATAAAAAGCTCCCCGGATGGTTTTGATGGACCTCCCAAGTATTGCCCATCCATCAGAATCCTGAATGCTAACTAAACTCGTAATGCCAGGAATATTGTAAAAGAACAAAAGTGGAAACGATCTTAATATCCAAACGATAGAGGAGGGCGTTCTTATCCTCATTTTATGGATGAGGGATCTGCAGCTAAGAGCTTCAACAACCGTCCCCAAGTCACATAGGTGGTGACTGGCAGCTGGGATTCAACGCGTGTTTTAGGGCCAAGTGTGTGTTCTTGTGACCACGGCACCAGCTGCTGCTCTGTCTTTTGCGATCCCACTGACAAGGGGGGACGCCACGCATCAGGAGAGAGTCCCCTTGCCCTCTTAGCCAACTTTCAGCCTGGAAGAAGTTAGGAGTTAGTAGTCAGTTTGTCTCTAATCCTGGAACAGGCAGAAGACCCAGGAGGGCTCGCCTGCATCATCCCCCAGCTGCACTGTATCAGGTCTCAGTGGGAAACACAGCCTTGGAGGCACAGTGCTAGCCGCCCCAGGCATTCCACAGACTCTTTCCCGCACTCCCCTGGGTGCCCAGCACCTGATCACAGCCTTCTTCTACCCCAGGACTGGCCCTTGGGGTCCTGGCAGGAGAGGGTTAAAGTCCTGAGAACTCGGGGGCTCTTCTCTCATGAGAATGGAATGTGGAGGGGGGTGAGCCGAGCTGAAATGCAGGCTGCACAGTGCTGAGCATGGCCTTTGTTACAGAACAATTGACCCCCAGGCACAGGACAGCAGCCGCTAATTACGGGACACTTGTGTTGTCATTGTGTAATTATGAGGCCCCTGTGACCGAGAAACTAAGCTCACTGGCTTGCTTTAGTCCCTGCTTTCCCCCAACGGCTCTGCTCAGGAGTTGGAAGAAGAAAAACTATTAACTCGGAGCATCATAAAAGACAGCCCTTTGTTCACCAGGTCGCCCCCCAAAAGGTGAAGGGATTAACCAAGAAACACACATATATGTATATAACATCTAGACACAGACAACAGTGTGGTGATAACCAGGGGGAAGGGGGGAGGGGAGGGGGCAAAAGGGGAGGAAATGGGGACAGAAAGAGACTCTGCTTAGGCGATGGGCGCACATGCAGTGTGTAGATGATGTTTTGTTGACTTGTGCACTTGAAACCTGTATTGTTTTACAAACCAGTATGATCCCAATATATATATATATTTTTAAAAGACGGCCCAGAGGTTCTCTACTTTTGGTCATGGTAATTTTACCCAGACACTTTATAGATACTTGGACTCTTGGGCCTCGGTCCAGAAACTTGGTGGGCGTCTGTGGAAATGGAGGTGGTCCATTGGCGACTAGTAGAAGTCCAAATTCAGCCCTCCTTGGAAGCTGGCAGGAGTCCTGGCAACCTCAGTGGAGCTTTCTAAGTACCCTCACTCCCTTAGCAAGGACTTCAGCACCCTGCTGATGTTGCCTGAGCCTCCGGAGTTAATACACACGTCCTCAAACACTGCTCGAACCCAAGCCAGCTCACCAGGAGGATGGAGGCAGATGGCTGTGCTCACACAGCCTGGGATTGGGTGGGAAGAGAATCACTGAGAGGACAACGACACCCTCCCGGAGTGAGGAGGGCAGGGAATGGAGGTGGGTGAAGACTGCGTCTTGGGGTTCCCCAGTCCCTGACCCCTGAGTTAGTTGGGTGACTTCATGCAAGAATCAGAAGCCTACAGTAATCTATCTACCTTGAGCCAAAAGGATAATGGATAGGGAAGTTTCCTTAATGTGATAAAAGCTGCAGCTGGCCTCAAAAATAGCCAGAACCCAAACTTACGTGCCACCAGAACTCTCCCTTGACTTGGTCCTCCCACACTGGCTTTCTGGGCCACCTGGACACCGTCCATTCCCCACCTCACATCTTCCAAGCTATTGCATCTGAAAGATGCTAAGCCTCTTCCTCTAACTCCAATTTGAAAATTCCCAGGGATGCTCCGAGAGGATTTCTATCCCCAGGTGTGGTCCAGGGCAGTAAGTTGTGATGATTGACAGACCACAGGGCCAAAGGGGCAATAGGATGGGAAGCCTCTCCCCCAATGAGAGGAATGTAGGACGGGCAAAATTCGTTCCCTACAGCTCTTCATGTACCCTATTCCATTTACACCTCACAACCACTGCGGGCAATAGGCAGGTTCATTCTCCATTTTGACAGATAAAAAAAACAAAGACTCAGGAAGCTGAAGTGACTTTCTCAAGGTCACACAGATAGCCAGGGGCGGAGATGGGCTTCTTGGCTAGATGTCCCTGTATCCCAAGTCCCCGCTCTCTGCTCTGTTGTGTTGAATGCCATGTTAGATGCATGAGGAAGAAGACAGTTCACTGCATGTTTTTCCAGGTGTACCAAAGAAGGATGGACGATACTGGCAGAAAACTGCACAGGACAATGGGCAGGTGAGCTGGGATGAGATTCGAGAGAGATGTGAATGTTAGACTAAAACTTAGTGTCCTATTTAGAAGCTAGTGAGGAGCCAATGAGGTTTCTGAGCAAAGCTGTAGTATGGGATTCGGGGTGCTAACCTAGATCTCTAAGGGCTGGGAATCTGCTGGTCAGTGCAGAGAGAGGCGGGGGACCACACCCTGTTACCCGAACCAGGCTCTCAGCTCCTCCACCTCAGCAGCTCACCTCACCTGGACATCCTCAGTCACTGGGCTGGCCAGATTCTGGGCTCAATGTCTGTGAGTCCCTCTTGAAGCTCACAACAAGGAAGAAATAGGGGTGATGGTCCTTGTCGCAGGACCTGCTGGCTGGGGAGATAAGGAATAGAGCCCACGAGGGCTCAGGAGAAGGAAGGAGGGGTCAAAGGCTGTCAACCAGACTGAAGTTCAAGGCAGGGCTCCGGGTTCAGAGGAGAACACACTCTCAATTTCTTCCTTTTGAACAAAAATCCTACTCAGGGAAGAAACACAGACCTGAAATGACCTCAATCAATGCTGGTTTGGGATGATTAGAGACGGCAGCTGACAGAGTTAGTGAATAAGAAAGGCAAAGAAATTAGACCAAGATTCCGTAATTATTGCTGGAGGTATGGCTCCGAATTGCAAGTGTCAGATATCCTTGTAAACAAGCCGTTTAAAGCTCACCTTAAAATCAATACAGGAAATGGTTGTCTGTGGAAATCACACACAGATGCCACCAGGACAAATTAAACAACCTGAACCTGTCCTGACATAATGGATTATTGTGGTTCGTGATAGAAATTTCAGTGGTAGCGAGAACCCAGATTCAAACATGAGTGTATCTCGAATGCCTCAAACGAACATGCAGACAGCTATGGAAAACCGTGTTGGGTGATTCCAAGATGGCTCTGTTGGCAGCAAAGACGCCGATGTCCAAGATGCTGGTGACGAGTTTAAATAGCATGGTTTCTTTAAAAAAATGAGCAGAAAAACCCCAGCACATTAAATAGTTTTATAATACATAAGTTAAAATGTGTATATTGTAATGAAATTATTTCTGTAATACTTATAAGTAAATATCTATTTCAATTATGCCCAATGTTTTTTGATAAGTTGGCCAAAATTTTGGAGGCTATTATAAATTGGAACATGGATGGAGGGCTCCACCCTCTCGGTTGCCGTGAATTTAAATGTACATGGTACTAGGTATCACTGTGGCCAGGGCACCTGCCAGCTCCATGGTGCCCGGAGGGGTCAACGAACATAGAAAAATGTACCAACTTTCAGTTAAAGATGATGAATTGGACCCAAGCTTTGAGGTCTGCTCTCTTCAGAAATTCCATTAAAGCAACCATAAAGGATCTAGCAACAACAAATAAGGCATATTAACAAGGACCAATAGGTGAAAAAGCAACAACAATATTTTGGAGTCCTGAAAGCAGATGACAAGTGAAACTTATTTAGCCCGGAACCAAGAAAGCTGAATTCGAAAGGCAGCAGGAAGTCAGTCCAAGAACAAACTTCATTTACACTCAAGAATTCCCCCCAAATATCAGCCACTGTTATCAGGTGTCTCTGGAAGCAGAGATGAGGATTCACCTAAAAGGTGGTGGATTAGTCGAACGTCTGTTTAAGAGGCCGCTGAACACAGCCCATTCCTCCCCGGCCTCTTCACACCCAAGTAGAGGACGGTGTTCTTTGCGGAAGGGACACCAAGCACCGAGTGTAGGTGAAGGAAACGAAAGTGTAAACGCACACATCCTAGATGCTGAAATCCCCAAGCTTCTCCCCCCACTCAGCTGGCAGGACCGTGGTGGCCAGTCCTTCTTCCTCCAAGTGGGAGAGACAGTCTAGTCTTCTCTGGGGAGTCTGACCAGTGCAAGAGAAAAGACCCTAAGTTACTGACACTGAACTTGCCCAGGGAAATGACCAAACTGCCCGAAGTGAAACTCACAGCCGGCAAGCTCTGCTCATGTTTCTAGAGCTTCCAAAACATTTCTTAGTTCCCTATTATTAAGTATATTCAGAAAACTAAGTACTACCAGACATCTGAGGAAAACCTTTAATGTGTAAATCAGAGAACAGAACAAAGAGGGGGGAATATGGTAGGCAAGACAATGCACCCCACCCCGCAATATGTCCATGTCCTACCTCAGAACCTGTGAATATATTATGTTACGTAGCACGTTTGCAGGTTAAATGTTGCAAATGCAATTTAGGTTGCTAATCGACTGATTCTCAGATGAGGAGATGAGCCCAGGTTATCCAAATAAACCCAACCTGATCTCATGCATCCTTACAAACTGAGAACATTTCCTGGCCTGGGCCAGAGGGAGATGTGACAACTAAAAGAGTCAGAGAGATGTGAAGTCACTGGCTTTGAAGATGAGGAAGAGGGCTATGAGTCAAGGAATATGGGTGGCTTCTAAAAGCTGGAAAAGGCAGGAAAGCAGATTTTCCCCTAGCGCCTCAGAAAGAAACACGGTCCCGCCAACACTGTGATGTGACCCAGTGAAATCTATATTGAACTTCAATTCTACAGAATAAGAAGATAGACAATGTGCACTGTGTTAATTTGTTGCAACAGCAAGAAAAACCAATACAGAGAGATTTAAAGAAAGAGATGGGGTCCAGGCAAAAGAAAATCTCTTTCTAAAGAGTATTAAAGGAATGAAGTGTTGCAAGCATGAAATGCGCACAGAATTCTGTTTTTGAAAAAGCCACATTCTGAGAGCAATACAGTGCTGTTAAAGTTAAAAATGCGATCAGAGAAAAATTTTTTAAGTCAACAGCAGGGTTGGAAGATATAGATGAGGAAGTTTCCCAGAAAATAGATCAAAAGGCAAAGATAAAGCAAAGAGCCTGGAAAAGAAAGGATCCGGAAGGTGCCAGCTGCAAATGAGGGGAAGTTCAGAGAAACAAGGGAGTGTCCGCAACAAAACAGTAACAACTACTCGCCCAGAAGAGAAACACATCGATTCCCAGATTAAAAAGGGTCATGAGCACCCCGGGGAGACAGACAAAAACAGATTCACGATAAAGCGTGTTATCTTGAAATTTCAAAACACCGGGAGCAAAGAGAAGACTTTAAAAATATGTCTGAGTATTTTTAGACTGCCTAACCTGTCCATTGCTGAGAGGAATATGTTAAAATGTCCAACAACAAATAATGAATAATCAACATCTCCTTGAGGTTCTGTTGATGGTTGCTTGTTATATTTTAGTGCGTGCTTTTTAGAAAAAATTTTTATTTGTCAATTACAGTTTACATTCAATATTATTTTGGGTAAAGTTTCAGGTGGACAGCATAGTGGTTAGACAGTCACATACTTTACAAAGTGGTCTCCCTGATATTTCAGGTACCTGCTGGCATCCTGCATAATTATCATGATGTTATTGACTATCTCCCTTGTGCTGTGCTTTACAGCCTGGGACTATTGTGTGACTTCCGATCTGCACACACTAGTCCCTTCACCGTTTTCACCCAGCTCCCAACCCCCCTTTTTCCTGGCAAAGTGCATATATTTTTCATTGGTTATATTCTCTTATTATATTGTTCCTTTTTTAAAATATTTTTTACTTATTTATTTATTTTTACAGAGAGGTGAAGGGAAGGAGAAAGTGTGGGAGAGAAACATCAATGCATGGTTCCTCTCATGTGGACCCTAGTGGGGACCTGGCCTGCAACCCAGGCATGTGCCCTGACTGGGAATCGAACCAGCGACCCTTTGCTTCACAGGCCTGTGCTCAATCCACTGAGCTACACCAGCCAGGGCTGTTCCTTTTGCTAGTATACTACCTCTTGCTCTGTTCACTATGCAACTTTTACATTCAATGTTATTTTGTTATATATTAAAATTGGTACCCTAGATCTCTTTCTATATTTGCCTGGAATCCAATCTTTGTCTAACTTCCTTTGTCTTTTTGTATTCATTGTATTTCTTATTTAAAAAAACATAATATTGACTTTCTTTTTTTTTTTAAGGTTTTATTTATTTATCTTTAGAGGGGACGAGAAGGCGAGAGGGAGAGACATATCAATGTATGGTTGCCTCTCGTGCATCCCCTGCTGGGAAGTGGCCTGCAACCCAGGCATGTGCCCTGACTGGGAATTGAACCACAGTTGTTTGGTTTGCAGGCCCTCGCTCAATCCACTGAGCTATACCAGCCAGGGCTGACTCTCTTTTTTTTTTAAAAAAAAAAAATCTAATCTTAGGTGTCTGTCTTTTAATTAGTGAGTTTAATTCCTTTTTGTTCATTGCAACTACTGTTACATTAGATCATACGCACAATTTACACCTAACGAGGATTCCTTTGCTTTTCTCTCTGCTTTCCAATGGATAAAGAGGATTTCCTCTTGCTGGTTCATGGGCATATATTTTGCTTTCAGTCTTGTCCTGGCTGTCCTTAGATTAAGGCCCATACTCAAGTTCGTTTTCCCCTTATTTATTTCCTGACTTTGACAATGTTTATATCTAATCTTTATATTCCATATTACTTCTAGTATCCTCTTGATATCAGTCTGATCCTTGGTTGTTGGCAACCTGCTTCATCTCCAAAAACACTCAGGACTTTTTCTTTGCTGTTCCTGTGCGTCACTGTGCTGCAAGTGTGGGTTGTTCCTTCTCTCTTTTGTTTGGTATTCCGACGCCTTTTCAACCTGCAGCCTCTCGCCTCCAGTTTTAGAAAGTTGAGTCATCACTGTTTATTCAAACATTTCATCTTGTCCATTTTTCTCCTTTCCTAGAGTTCTTATATTCCGAATATTAGCAATTCTATTTCTATTCTCCACATTTCAAAGCACCTAAAATTTTTCCTCCTTTATCATTTCCTGCCGCCTTTTGGGAGAGTTCCCCAGTCTTATCCTCCATTTCACGGAATTTCTCCTTCAGCTCTTCCCATCCTACTCTCGATCTCATTTCCTGTATTCCTTACTTCAGCTAATATTTTTCATGCTTAATATTTCCACTTGTTCTTTTTAAATGATTCCTTACTTTTTCTTTGTACTCTCAACATGTTCCCTTCTTTCCTTAATTTGTTTTATAATGCTAATTCTAAATTCTGGATCCATCTGTCTCAATCATTCTGCTTCAGTGAAATGCATTCAGTGTCTTCTTTGGCTCAGAAGAGAATGTGCACCTCAGGCTTCTGGTTATTAGGGCCCGAGGGCCACGGGCCCGCCACGGCCTGCAGAGCGCCTGGCAGTCCTGTGTTTATCACGCTGACACCAGGGATCTGGCTGCTGCTCCCAACTTCAGTGGTGAAGTGGGTGTTGGAGACGCCACTACTACATGTCAGAATGAGTGACAGGAGCAGAACTTTTAAAGCCCAGTCAGTTTTGATCCTGGTTCAGCATTAGAATCGTATGTGGAGATTTTGTAAAGGCCACTGTGCCCCAGACTAGTAAAATCAGAACACCTGGGGTGAGGCCTGGAGGTGAGTATAGATTTTCCCAAGGTTGTGTTTTAGGGGAAAAAATTCAAAGCTACAAAGCGGTTGAAAACAAATGGTACAATGAATGCTTGTATGGTCTTCACCTGGATTCAGCAAATGTTGCCACATTTGCTCTCTCTCTCTCCCACCCCAGGGTGGGTGGGGTGTTTTGTGTGGCTGAATCTTTTGAAAGTCATTGCAGACACCAGCTTTTCACCCCTGATACTTCCACATGAATCTCCTTAGAACAAGTGCGTCCTCCTACAGATCGCTGTTATCTACTGTGTGTGAATATTTTTAAAAGTTTCCTCTGAGGATATTTAATGTGCAGTCAGGACTGAGAATCCCAGCTCCACCCCAGCTCCCCACCATTGCCTTTGCTGGCCTTGCGAGTACACACCCCTGCACATTTGTGAGTACACACAGAGGCACACACAGGCACGTACAGACAAACACTCACACTCCAGCCGAAGGCAGCCCTCTGCCTCCTCCGGGATTTCCAACAGTTCACCAGTCCCACTAATCCATGTTTCCTTGAATGTCTACTGCTTCTCCAGGGCAGAGTTTGAGGGCAGGAGCTGCCAACCCGGGCTACAAGGTCACCTTGACAGGAACTTGAAGCCCTCAGGCTCTGTATATATCTATTTTATAATATTGATGTGTTTGGCCAAGTCCAGCTCTTGATAAAGCAGTAGAGAAATCAGCATTCTAGGCAAAACATACGAGTCCAGAAAAACTGAAAGCAATGCTTCTGTTGCAAAATAAAGTCAGATCTTGAGGTTGTTCATAGTGTTCTTTAAAGTAGATACATTTTTTAGTGAAAATAAAATATGCAAAGGCTAAATTAAACCCACTCTGTCCATAGCCCCATCTGACTCTTAAAGTGCCTAACATAGTATTTTAAGTCACATAATGCAGTCTTCAAGTTTCCTTCAACTTTTTTTGAAATGGTGCATCTTATCCTACACCTTTGCCATATTAGCTATCATAACATTACAATGGTTTTTCCAACCTGATGAGCCAGAGATGATGTTACAGTGCCATTTTAATTTGTATTTCATTGGATATCAGCAAGGTCAAGCATCTTTTTACCTGGGAATCCGTCACAAATTTTATCTGATATTCATAATGTTCGCCTGTTTTTTAAAAAGAGATTTTTACAGAAAAAAAAGTCTCGCTCTCCTTCCAATTTTACCCTGACGTAACCAGTATTTTCTGTTGGTTTTGTATCCTTCTAAATCTTTCCTTAAATGCATCCAAATATATATATATACTTACATGGTTCTAGTAAGATAATTCAAAGCGATTTGGATACATGGGAGTAGAGTGTGTGAGGCGTGGGGAATCATCAAAGAAAATCTGTCCATGCCAGTCTCAGGCAAGTTTAAATCCTAAATAGAATCCTATTCAAAGATGAAAAAAGGAGACATCAGCAAAAACTTTGCAACAGAAGAATGAAATAAGCACAGCAGCACAGGAATACAAAGAGTGCGTTTCTGAAAGCAGGACTCAAGGCACGGATGCACATTTTGGGCAAATCTACTTCCCATTCTCGCTGGAGTGGGCAAAGTGTCAACAAGTGCAGAGAAAAAAGGATGGAAAATGAGATCCTTTAAAAGCAAATTGGGATAGCAGAAGAAATAGTAATTCTAAGAAAAAAAAACATTAACAATAATGTTTCTATTAAAATACATTAAAAAATAAACAATGCTATGGCAACATTTTACAAAATGGTATCAGCAGCGATGGAAAACAGACTCTCATGGAAGAAGCCCAAATTGGCAAAGTAAAGAATAGATGTGTAAAAAAATAATCCAGAATATAGAGGCAAATGACCCAGAATGAGAAAACCCACAGAGGAGAGACAAGAGAGAGAGTCAACATAAGATCACTGATGTTCTCAAAGAAGAGAGCAGAACAAAGCAGGCAGACACAATGTTGGAAACACAAAAGACTCTTTTCCTGATAAAAGAGGACCTCCTACTGAAGCTCCAAGAAGCCCATCAAGAAGAAGACAAAAATAAAAGACAATACCTAGCCAAATTCTGATATAATTATTTTGCTTTAAATATACCTAAAAATGTATGTAAGTATCAGTGCAGGGAAAGCAGGTCTCTGACTTTTCTGCCATATAATTTGCTGCCAGGAGGCAAAACAAGATTTGAAAGAATAAAAAGACATGATTCCAGAATATTTCACCCAGCCGAGGTGCCCGTCACCTGGCCCGGAAAGAGAGGAGCTGTCGAACATTGGAGGTGAAGAGGAGAGCACCCAAATGCTCTTTCTCAGGAACTGGTTGAATGAATAAATGTGTTTGGACATGAAAGTTCTGCTGTGGAAGGGCTGGAGTGAGAGCCAAATCCATCGAGGGGCTAAACATGGAAATAAGACTCAATAACTGTGAGAAATACAGTTATAAAATAAAAGGAAGATACTGAACTCCTTGACAGAGAAAGGGACAATATACAAATATGGTGGAATAGATTTGGAGTTAAGCTTGATTGAGGAAAGAATAAAAGGAAGTAAAAAGGTGACATTTTCTTCTTCTTTCAGAGAGAGACAGACAGATAGACAGACAGAAGACAAGTCTTGCTTTCAAAATTGGTGGCCTGGAGAATCTAGGATTAATCATTAGGCAGTTATTAAGAGATCTAAAACACAGAATCTATCTTAAGTTACTTTAAAAATCATAAACAGCACAGCAAAAGAAGCATAGCTGTCATACCATGATGAATCAAAGCAAAAAATAAAAATAAAATAACCTAACACAATTTTTAAACAACAGAAATTATTAAAAGAAATGAAAATGAAATAAACGTATTGAAAAAAATCAAAACACAAAATACAGCTCTAGAAGGCCAAGAAAACACTAAGTAAAACAGAATGATCCAGGAAGATTACGAGTAAGAGGAAAAGCAAAGACGTTCTAGGGAATTTAAACAAGAACGCAAAGCCACAATGTTAACATCAGACAAAGTAGAATTCTCTCAGACGTGCAATATCAGAGATGCCTGTGGCCATTTAACTAGTTCCAGTGCCTAAAGAAAGAAAAATTTCAACTATTTTTACAAATCACACAGGACTCAAAATATAAAGTAGACAAAGCACAAAATGGAACATGCAAACCCAATTATGAATACACTGGAGAATATGAAGTAAAATTTAGCAAATAAACAAATACTATTCAAAAAAGAAATGTGAGATTAAGTGATGATTATTCAAAATTTGATAGACTATTAATAGAAGAAGAAAAAAAACAATCTCAATAACTGCCTAAAAAGCAAGTTTTAAAAATAACATCTATCCTTGATAGCACTGTTTCATAAAATTAGTATAAACAAATATTTTTGTAGCAGGACAAAAAGATTACACATACCCATCATATGGCTGTTGGCCTCATGCTCAGTGGGAGATGACCAGGAGCATGTTCCTTCAATCACAAGAAAAGACAAAGAACAGTTCTACTGACCATCATTTTTTGCTTTCTTTTCTGAAGTGCTACTGAAGTCACCAGGCAAGACAATGAAATAAGAGGTATAGATATTAGTGGGAAAAGCAAAATGATCAATATTGGCACATTATGTAATTTTCTACCTAGAAAAAATATATAAGAATCAATGAAAAAACTGTTAGAAATAATAATAGTTTCAGTAAGGTAAAATATATATGTATAAAAAACAATAGTTTTCTTAGATTTCCAGCAATAATTAATTAGAAAATATGGCATATTTTAAAAATCGACTCAGGCCAGCCATAAAAAGCGGAAGGTACCTAAAAATAGGCTTTTAAAATGTGCATGGGCTATATGCAAAAATAAACCAAACTTAACTCTACCAAAGTATTTAATAGTAAAAAGGAAGGAGGGAGAGAAGGAAGGTGGGGGGAAGAGAGAGAGAGCAAGAGAGCATGTTTTGGATAAGAATACTCGATTGGGTAAGTACTTTCAGAAGACGGTTTGGCAGTTCCTCAAAGTGGTGAATGAGCACACCCTCTTGTCCAGTGAGCCCATCTCCAGGAACCCTGCAGAAACCCTACCCACACACACAAAGTACAGAACTACCACGTGCAAAATGACTTAAGAATTTTGGTCTGAGCAGCTGGATGAATAGTCACAATTGCCAAAGTTAACAAAGTTTATCGAGTTGGCCATATGTGGCGACGGCCTCCAGAAGTACTTATCCTTTGGGCTGCCAGTTCCATTTCTAGGAATTCATTCTTAGGAAATAATCATGTTCACGTTCAGGGTCAGTTCCTGGGAGGCCTATCGCAGTGGTGTCCATAACAATGAAAAAAACATACTTTAATTGTTTAACAATGGAATGTTGTAGAGCACATAACATTTATGTAGAAGGATATTCAATGATATATAAAGACATACACGACACATTCTAACATGAACAAACCATACAAGACAGTATGATCTGCGTATACCATGTGGTTGAAATTTTGATGCGAAAAAAACCACAAACCTAATGGATCCGATACAAATACGCCTAGAAAAAAGGCTAGAAAGATACAAACCTAGACGTTGACAGTAGTTGTCTCTGGGTTACAGGTATGATTTTTAATTTTCTTTTGGTCTAGATTTTGTGAATTTTCTCCAATAGTTGTGTTTTACTTTGGTAAGATAAAAATGACTTTAAGTTGGTTTTCTTCTACCTAAGGCCCCAGAGGAACCCGCCCGCTATCCTGGCTGGGCGGAGAGGGCTCTGTGCTTGGGGAGAGACCCTGTTCATTTGGACCCCGGAGGGTTGGTGATGGCTGAGGTCCTTTGAGTGCTTGTCATGCTCTCCGGCCTCCTTGAATGGCCACCATTAGCTCTGAGGGGCCCTCTGCGGCACTGCTTAGCAAGCCTACTCCCTGTAACTGTTAATTCACTCTCCCTCCAAAGACGCAGGCAGGGTCCCGCCCGGGACCTCTGGACCCTGAGAGTCTGGGTGCTGACCCAGCTTCCTATTGCCACCATCTGCATTTCTCTGCCTAAAGTCTTTCTCTGCTGGCCAGAGGTCTCTCCCCACCCCTGCAGTCTGCCTGAGTGCTGGGGCAAGCTTCAAGCAAAACCATCTGAGTTGGTGTGTAGATAACCCAGCTCCCTTCCCTCACAGGTGGCTCCCAGAATCCCCCAGTGGGATTGACCTTTAGCTACCTGCTGTGGTAATGGGCTTGACCAGGCAGCCCTTACTGACTTCCTTCCCTTTCCTGACTCGCTTCCCCCTCCCCCACCTGTGTGTCCTGGGATCACCTTCCAAATAAACTACATGCTCTGGCGCTCTTTTCTCCAGTCTGTTTTCGAGGAAGCCAAAGTAAGATGACCCACACTCCCCGTGTCCCTCCCCTCCCTTCAAACCTCCTCCCTTGTACTCTCAGCCAATGACCTTGTAGCTTTTTATTTTGTAGAAGTAGAAGCAATCAGAAGACAAACATATTGATAGTCATTCACAGAAGAAATTGTAAGAGCCAATACATATACGAAAACATGCTCAGCTTCACTTGGTGATCATGGAAATGTAAATTAGAACAGCTGACATCATGTCATAAATATCAGATTGGGGGAGGGAACCTTACAATAACCAATATCACAGAGGAGGTGGCAAAAAGGGGACCTTTTGTATATTCTGGGTGGGGTGCTGGTATTCTCACCTTGGAGAGCAACTTGGCAATAACAAGTGAAGGAGGAGATGTGCACGCCCCGTGGGCCCATGACCCAACAATTCCGTTTCAGGTTAGTCCCCCAGAGTAACACATATTCATGGGCTCAAAGATCGTCACTGCAGCATTAATAGTCTTGGGAAGAAAAGAGGAAACAACCCACTGTCTGCCCATAGGGAACTAGGTAAGAGAATTTTAAAAGTCTTACACTTGGACACTATGAAAGCCAACAAACTACATCTACTTGGAGAAAGGTAAATTAATCTTAAAAGTACATGTTGAGTAAAAATAAGTTACAAAAGGACATGTATATTGTGGCATTGTTTTATGTAAATACAACCCCCCCCTAAACAATGCTGGATATTGTTCACAATCGTACACAACACAGTAAAAGTTGTAAACCATGGGTAGGACATGTTACCTTTAAAACATTGGCAGTGACGGTGGTTACCTTTGGGGGACTGGAGTGAGGAAGGCTCAAAGTGTATCTATAATGTTTCCTTTCTTCAGAAGAGTTCTATTCCATTTTTTTAAATATTTTATTTATTTATCTTTAGAGGGGAAGGGAAGGAGAGAGGGAGAGAAGCATCAATGTATGGTTGCCTTTCGTGCATCCCCTGCTGGGAACTGGCCTGCAGGGAACTGGTGTGCAACCCAGGCATGTGCCCTGACTGGGAATCGAACCGCGATTGTCTGGTTTGCAGGCTCATGCTCAATCCACTGAGCTACACCAGCCAGGGCTTCTATTCCATTTTTTAGAGAGATAGAGAGGCACAAGAAGAGACCAAAGCAAACATGGCAAAACAATAATGTTTGCTAAACCCTGGTGGCAAATTGGTAGGCACTGTTTTGTAATATTAATATCAGTTCTTTTCTGGATGCTTGTAATATTTCTGAAGTTAAAAGAAAAATTAGCAGGGTGAGGGAAATATTCTGTTCTGGTGGTGGTTTTCATAAATATGGATTTTGTCAAGGATCCTGGAACTGGACACCCAGAATGGGTACATTTTCTCACATGTAAATTATACCTCGATAAAGTTGATTTTTAATTCAATGAAATGTTGATTGGCAGGTCCTCGGCCCCTCCTATGGGATGTGATTGCACGTGGAAGTGGAGGGAGGGGAGAGATGCCACAGACTCAAGGTCGGCCTGGAGGGTCTGTTCCAAAAACTTCAGGACCTCAGGGCAAAACAGGACACCTTTGCTTTGGGGCAAGAATGAACTGAGCCTTCCTCACTGGCTTTGCTGTCTCATTCTAGAGCTTTGGGGGTTGGGCAAAGGGCTGACTCTGCATCGATGATGATTTCATCGAGTTCCCTGGCACTTTGATGTTCTCTCCATTCAATTTTGCAGAAGCACCAACCAATCAGAAACAAAGTATGCCCTGAAATTACTACCTGAATGAACATGAAGTTTGTAAGCCAGAGATGGGAACTGGAGGAGCCCATGTGCTTGCAGCTCACAGCCTCAGCTCACCGTCCACAGTCCCAAACAACGTGCATACTTGTAGGGAGAGGGCATTGGCCTGGATGGAAAAATATAGCTTAGTGAACAGATTCTCGATGAGGCAAGGAAGGAAAGAGGAAGGAAGAGAAGCTGGCTAAAACACAGCAAATGCTTACTTCGTGCTGGGTCCACTGTCTCCATTCATCCTCAGAATGGGGGTTATCACCCCCATTTAAAGATGAGGAAATAAGCTCAGAGAGGACACAGAGCTAAGAAGCAGCCAAGTTGGACTGGATTGACCCAGCCCCTCTGAAGTCAAATTCCTCATGCCCTTACGGGAAAGAAGGAGCTCAGTAACCAGTTCCTTCCTTTTGTTTTCCCTTCCCTCCTTTTTCTTGCTTCATGAGAAACTGTGGTCAAGAGAGATGGGGAAAGGGCAAAAAGTAACTTGTGCAAAAAGTTACCGAACTGTCTGGGGGCAGAGTCTACACAGGTTTACAATCTGGACGGTGAAGCCAAGAATGGTAGAAGAATCCAGGATGAGTGGTGGTCAAAGAGTTAGGAAGAATTACAGAAGATGATGGTTATGGGGGACAAACCATGGAAGTAAAACATACAGAGTAGCCTTAGACAAGATAGCAAATACTTCATCAAAAGTCCACCTTATAGCCCTGGCTGGTATAGCTCAGTGGATTGAGCATGGGTCTACAAACCAAAGGATCGTAGTTCAATTCCCGGTCAGGGCACATGCCTGGGTTGCACACCAGTTCCCTGCAGGCCAGTTCCCAGCAGGGGATGCACGAGAGGCAACCATACATTGATATTTCTCTCCCTCTCTCCTTCCCTTCCCCTCTAAAGATAAATAAATAAATAAAATCTTTAAAATAAATCCATCCTATAATAAAGGAAAAATGGAATGTGAACATTGAAAGAGTATGGCATGGCAAAAGCATTAGAGAAAGATGATAAACTAAATAGATTCTGATCAAGATGCCCAACGTCAAGGATTTAGGAAAGAAGTGTATCAGCATCCAGCCAGGAAGACCAAGTAATTAACACAAGGAAGAATATAGGAATCCCTCCAATGTCTCCATATTAACATTTAATGTCAGGAGACCAAGGTAATACCTACAAAGTTATTTTTTTAAGATTTTATTTATTTTATTATTTTTTAGAGAAGGAAAGGGAGAAAGAGGGTGAGAGAAACATCAATGTGTGGTTGCTTCTTGAGCACCCCCTACTGGGGACCTGGCCCATAACCCAGGCATGTGCCCTGACTGGCAATCGAACCAGCGACCCTATGATTTGCAGGTGGGCACTCAATCCACTGAGCTGCACCAGCCAGGGCTGACACCTGCAAAGTTTCAAGGGAACAAAAGTATGACTTCAAAATTTTATGTCCAAGAAATCTTTTATTTCTATGTATTGGGGGACCATTAGATGCACCATTTCTTTTAAAAATGTTTTGATAATAAAACACAAGCAATCAAAATATCATTCAAAATAAGTCAGGAATAGGGAAGCTACTGAAAGAAAGGGCCAGAACTGAGTCTTGGATTCTTTTAGATATAAAACTAAGGCTCCATAACTGTGAAAATTAACTTTAAGTTAAAATGAAAATTATACAACTGCCATAAAAATCTATCTTGTGTAAAAGTGAATAATAAAAGCAATATAATAAACTGTGATGGAAATCTCAGATCATAACAAAATTGGGATGGGGAAGAAATACGAATCCTTAGATTTGCAGTCTTTCTTAGTAAAGAGTTCTTTGATATTATTATACACTATTTTGGTTCTTGATAAATTGAGAAAAGAAAGTTGGAGTATGTTACTTTTTGAAAGGAAAGACACATGATAAACTCTATCAGTAACTGGTGAGCTGAGTCAATATTAGAAAAAGTAGGAGGCAAGGACAGAGGCTGGCCAGGAGTTGGAATTAAAATGCTCTTCAAGGATATGCCAGGCAAACGCAAACTGAAAGAAACCAGGGTCCATGGTATGAGTATCAGAAAAGGGTAAACTGAAACCAAAACTTATTCAATGAGAAAAAGCATCATCCATAATGATAGAGGACAGAAAACACAGGGAGAATAAAGGTCATAACATTCTATGTTCCCGATAACATAGCGTCAAAATATATGAAGCGAAAACCATTGGTAAATACAATGTGAACCAACAGAAACACAAGAGGAGAAAACTTGAACTCCTCTCTCTTGGTTCTTGACAGTCAAGTCTAATCACTATGCTGTACGCCTGAAACTAAAAAATAATACTGGATGTAAACTGTAATTAAAACACCAAAAATTTAAAAAATAATATAAAATGAAAAGCTGTTCACAGTAAAAATAATAATAGGGATACAAATAATCCAAATAATAAAACCAGTAGTAAAATGAATCCAGTCTGAGTGCATATATTAAACTCTGTACACACGGAATAGGTAGGAAGGTACCTACGTAGGTAGGTAGACAGATAAGTAGATGGATACTTAGATCCATAGATAGATGGACAGATTCAAACATACACAGACAGAAACAATGACATCCCAGTAGCACACACATACTGAGTGCCCAGATCTTGGCGTTAAATATCATCCTCCACTGAGTTGAACCTGAGCTAATCAAAGAAATGACTGATTCCAAGGCTGAGGCAGGGAAATGCAAGATGAGCAGATGAACCTAGAATATCTCGTGGTGCCAGAAAGTAATGAAATAACTAATGAATGATGGACACATGTCAGAGGGACACTGGGCTCCCTACTGGACAAATCTGGGGCCATTTGACATCACGATAAATAATGATAGAACTGGATTATAAAATAAGAATCCACGTGCTCCTGCTGATAAAAATAAATGTGACAAAGGGAAAGGCTTTTCCTTGCGATAGAAAGCCAACGAGTAAGTGTCGAAAGAATAATGGGAATAAAACATCCCCATTTAGCAACTGTCACAGAGACAGTTGATGCAGCAGGGGGCCCTCCGTGGGGAGGCTGGACAAACAACAGAATATTGACATCAACTCAGAAAGGCTCCCCACAGCGTATGGATCGACCACTGAACGGAAGTGGCGAGGTGAAGGCAGAGGAATGGAACAGGCACCGGTGTGACCAGGACACCAAGGTCAACGTCTCCAGGGTGAGATAGGTCCCTGCCGTGTGCCTCCTGACGCAGCATCACACCTGGGTACCTGTGATCTGCCTAAACAGCATGGCCTGAGTCTGGAATTTGGACGCGTCAGGTGGACCTGGGTTGAGGGTCATGGCAGAGAATATAAGGCCCATAACTTTCGAACAGTGGAAGGCTAAAAAGGCAGGGAAAAGAGAGGAACTGAAGACACATTTGAATTGAATACAGTATATATTCTTGGAGATCTTGGACCAAAAGGGAAAAGGCACAGGGACGAGACAGTTGATTTGAATGTGGTTTGCGAATTGGATCGGGTGCTGGTACCAAAACTGGTCTCTTGGAGGGCTGGGTGGAGGAGGTATAGCAGAATGAGCATAATTTGGGGAACACAGATTTGGGGTTTGGAGATGAGGGGGTATTACGGCTACAGCTTGCCCTCCAAAGATCCAGAGAAAGAATCACGGGGAGAGAGAGCCCACACGCGCCCCCCAACAGTGATGAAATGTTGACAATTTGGGAATCTGGGTGAGGAATATAGGAGACCTCTTTGTATTGTTCTAGTAACTTTCCATAAGTTTAACAATTTCAAAGTATGCTATATTTTTGGAAATATTCGATGTTAGTGAGAGAACAGAAAAAGAGATTCTTGAGTGGCAGGTAATTTGATACAACCCATAGGTAGGGCAATTTGGCAATACCTATCAAAATAAGCCTTTCTCTGAGTCTGAGAAATGCATAAAGAAATATGCAAAGTTACATATGTTATAAGGATAGTCAGTGCACAACAGAATTAAGCTTGAAAAATTGAAAATAACCTAAGTCCAAATACCTATTTGTAGTTATTCAAAAATTAATCACGTCCACACAACTTAATTCTCAGCAACTCTGCAATAATGAAGTGTTGCTCAAAGGACAGACAAAAAAGGGGTTTACACTATCATTCTGAAAAAACCTGTTTCTTCATTAATGGCTTATACGTCCGGCAAACATTTATTGAGTCGTCCTCTATACAAATCATTGGACAATGTATTGGATTTATAAAGATTTACAAAGGACAGTCTTTCTCCCTTCAAACCTCAAATTCTAGTCGAGAAGACAGCCATATAGACAAATAGTATTTGTGATATAGTCGGTGAAAAGCACAAAGTTTAGAGTAATTTTCACATCCTGCTATTTGGAAGAAAAGAAGAATAGGAGTGGGAATATAAAAACACGCATGATGGCAGAAAGCCTGTGTGACAGATTCCACGCCATTAACAGTGGCTCTTCCTGGGGAGTGAGCTCAAACGGGGGAAATCTCACTTTGCTCCGTGTTTTAAAACCTTCACAGTGAGCGTATAATGTTGCTTGTATAATCTGGGTTGGGGCGTACACAGTAAAAAATACCGGTGCTGAAGAAGAAATTAACAACATACTGGTGGTCCCTGCACACAAAGCAAGGAAAAGATTGGTTTTTGCCACTGAAATCAGGAAGCAGCTTCATCCCAGGAGAGAGTGACCTAAATTATTATTAATTGCATTTGTAGGCCTGAGTGCTTTGCCCTGTCTGCAGTTTTAAAAGGTAAACAAACATCTTGTTCTCAAGATAATCCTGAGCTGTTTATATTTGGTCTTCCTGAGAAAGGACGTTTGGTGATTCACCAGGCTGAGGGGAGGAAGGGGCGGGCAGGCCTGGCTCGGGGGCGCTCGGATTGGCCGGCTGCTGAGCCCTATTCTCTATTGAGTCCACTTCAGCTACGGAGGGGAAGCTTCTCAGGACCACCTCTTTCCTCCGAAAAATCCTGGGGTCCAAATTCTTCCCTGCTCACTTCTAATTCCATCGATGACGGTGAATCTTAGTGGAAGGGGGAGGGTTGGTAAACTTGGTGTGAAAAAAAATGACATCTTTCTCTTCGCTCGCTCCTAACTAAAATCTAGCATTTCCTTCCCTTGTAAAGGCTGACAGAAAACCACAGTATTGGCAGTGCCCGTGACTTTGTCACCAAGAGAAGTCACAAATATTTTCATGTCACATTACTGTCACCACAGCCATCTCAGAAGATTATTTACACTAGCCACTGCTTCAACATTCTGATACTAATTAGACCTGTCCCTTCCTCCTGTTATTTAGTGTGTTAAGAAACACATTTATCACTGCACCAAAAATACTTAATATATTTTGATAGCTGCATTTCAATATAATTGGAACCCTTTGTAATTGAATGTATTTTATTTCATGCATTTAAAAGCTTTGCTCAGAGAAGAGGCCCATGCCCAGAAAGGTTAGGATTTTTCGACCTAGAGGACTGCAAGGGGTTAAAGGTTCCAGGAGACCTTAATGATCACCCCCAAACCATCCTGCTACGGACCGAATGTTTGTCTGCCACCCCCCAATTCCTATGTTGAAGCCTAATCCCCAGTGTGGCAGTGGAGGTAGGACCTTTGGGGGTGATTAGGTTTGGGTTAGTTAGGTCATGAGGATGGCATCCCCATGATGAGATCAGTGCCCTTTTAAGGGGACGAAGAACCCAGAGCTCTTGCCAGACATCAGATCTGCCTGCCCGCATCTTCAGCGTAAACTTCCCACTTTCCAGCCTCTGGAACCGTGAGAAATAAATGTTTATTGCTTAAGTCACCCATTCTAAATTCCCTGTCTTTGTGGAATTTAATTTAAATGGGGGTAACAGAGAATGAACCAATCAGTTAAACATCACTACAACGGCAGTGATGAGTAGTACGGAGAAAACAAGGTAGGGCAGAGGAATCAGAAATGGGAGGGTGAAGAAGGTGATGCACCTTCACATCTGTCATCAGGGAAGGTCTTTGGGCAAAGACCTGGAGCCAATGAGGAAACCAGCCATGTGGACACCTGGTGGGGGAAGAGTGTTCCAGGCCGAGGAACAGCAGGTGCAAAGGCTCAGAAGCTTGAGAACATGTAGCAGTTGAAAAGTCCAGGGATTGATGTCGCTGGAGCAAAACTGGTTGGGGCAGTGGTGAGAAATGACCATAGAGAAGTGGTCAGGGACCATGTCAAAAAAAGCCTTGGGCTTCAGGCTGATAAATGTGGGCTCTGTGCTGAGGGAATCTGAGAGGGAAATTACCCCATCGGTGTGTAAAGAGGGTGGGGCTGGGGGCTTCCGTGATCCTGGCGGGAGTGTATTAGTTTCCAGTGGCTGCTGTAACAAATTGCTGTAAACTTGGTGGCTGAAAGCAACAGAAGCTGACTCTCCCTGTTCTGGAGACCCAACATCTGAAATCAAGGTGTCAGCGGGGCTGTGCTCCCTCGGGGACTCCACAGCAGAATCAGTTCCTTGCCTCTCCCAGCTTCTGGAGGCAGCCGACATTCCTCGACTTGTCCCCCACCACTCCAGTCTCGCCCTCCACGGTCACACTGCCCTCTCTTCTGTCTGAGTCCAATTCCCTCTGCTCTTCTGCAATGAAAATGGCTTTGATAGTATTAAGGGTCCACCTGGATAATCCAGGATAATCTTCCCATCTCCAAATCCATAACTTAATCACATCTGCAAAGACCATTTTTACACATTAAATAACATTAATTGATTCTAGGGATGAGGACCTGACACCTTGGGGGCCCAGTTTTCAGCCACCTAGGGGGGCCAAGCCACCATGTTGCTAAACCCAATTGTGGTTGCTCAGTCTTCCTCTTACCTGACCCAGAGCAGCCCGGTTCTCCTATCCCACTGGCCCCTCCTCCTCTCTCCAGGGCCCTGAGACTCAGCCCTTGCTGACCATCCAGGCTGTGGCTTTATATTTATGCCAGTAACTCCAGCGCAGACCTTCCTCCCCTACTCAAAGTCCATGACCCCAGCTCATTCTCAGCACCTCCACTTGGATGTCCAGGAGGCATTTCAGCCCCCACAGGCCTGAAACTGGACTCCTGGCTTTTCCCCCAAACCTGCTCCACCCACTGCCTTACTCATGTCAGTTGTGGGCAAATCCACACCTGGGTGCTCCAACCCCGTACCTGGGGGTCAACCTGGACTCTGTCTCTAGTCACAGAGCCACAGCTAATCCATCAGGAAGCCTTGTTGGCTCCAACTTCCACACACGACCAAATCGAACCATTCCCCCACCGGCTCTGCGCCCACCCACCCCTGGCCCCAGCTGCCACCTTTTCTCCCCTGGATTTGGCAGCAGCTTCCTCACTGGTCTCTGCCTCCTCACTAGAAGGTAAGTCAAAGTACATCACTCCTCTGTCCACTGCACTCAGAGTAAAAGCCAAGCCTGACAACGTCCTATGAGGCCCGGCATGTTACCCGCCTCTCTGCTTCTTCTCTGACTTCATCTCCTAACCTCCCTCTCTTCTTACTCCTCTCCACTCACACTGAGCCATTCCTTGAATATGAAAGGCCCGTCTCATCCTCGGAGCCTTTGCCCCGGCTGTTCCCCTTCCTAGAATGCTCTTCCCTGCAATATCCCCAGGACTAGTTCCCCTGATCCTTCAATGTCCTTGCTCAAGTGTCAGCTTCTTCAAAGGCATACTCTGACTGCCTGTTAAAAAATCACAACCCTCCCTTCCTCCCAAGATTCTCAATTCCCCTTACCCAGCTCTATTTTTCCCACAACACTCACCTTCCTCTAACATGTATCATTTGATCATTTTTGTTTACTGTTCTGTCTCCCTGAGGTAGATTGTAGAAAGTTTTGTGTATTTTACTGGCTTCTCCACTGAGCCTAGAACAGTGCCTGGCACACAGTAGGTGCTCACTAAATGTTGAATGAATGAAAGTTTAAATCATGGGCACACAGTAGGTGCTCACTAAATGTTGAATGAATGAGAGTTTAAATCATGGGCATGGGGTCAAGGGAGGGACAGAAGTTCAGGGTGACTTACAGGAGTCTAATTCCAGACTCGGAGAGCCCTCCATCTGTCCTCAGGATGAGGACAGAGCAGAAGCAGGTCAGGAGGCTCAGGTCTGGGGGTGCTGTGTTGGAGGTACCCCAGGACCCACAGGGCAGACTTGCTGGGGCAGTTGGCTCTCTGAGCCAGGATCTTGGCAAGAGGTATGGCTGAGCAAAGGTGCCGCGCCTGGATGGCAAACTAAAACACCCCACCCCAGGGTCAGACACGATCCCCAGTTCCTCCCATTTCTGACTGTGAGACTGTGGGCAGCTTCTCTCATCTTGCTAAGCCTCCGTTTTCTCATCTATGAATGGGGATGGCCGCTGTACGACCTCCCTGTGGGGTCCTTAAGGGGATTAAATGAGATGACACTCAGAGCTGTAGCATGTGGCAGATGCCAGGTGGCAGGGCTGGCAAGTGAGGCCCAAGAAGCCACCCTGGGAATCTGGGTCATCTCCGAGTCCTGCACGCTCAGGCCCTGCAGGACTCGGCCTTCCAACCCCTCTCCCCAGGGGCCCAACCCTCCAGCTGTGCTCAGCCCAGAGCCGTGTGACGGTTAAGCCGATGGTGGTGGCCCAGCCTTCCAGCAGCACTAAGCCTGAGCTAAGGGGCTTCTGACCCACTTTTCTAGCAGACTCATTACCTCTTACTCAGCCCTGAAGACTCAGAGGCCAGTGGGCAGAGACGCCGCCACAGACTGAGAGGCTGGGGTCTGGGCCAGCTGCCCACCGTCAGTGAACTCCGGCCTCATCGCCTAAAGGTAGACCCTGGAACAGGCAGAATGGACGGAGTGACCCCAGGGAGATGTCTCCATGTCACCCTGCAGAGAGCCGGGTCTCGAGTGACAGGTTGGAAGGAAGAAGACATATCTGGGGAGCTGACCGCTCTTTTATGTGTTCATGTAATAAGCCTCGAATAGGCTGCAGGGTACAAGCGCGGAACCTGGAGCTCAGAGAGGCGACGTCACCTCACCCCACAACCATCATTCTCAGACACCATGGTCTACCCAGTGGCCACACTAACTAAAGGGTGGGGGACCGTCCTGGCCTCTGGCCTCTCAGTTGCCCTTCATAGCTACTCGACTCTCATCACCAGCTGTTACAGGGGCCCGCCTATTAGATCCTTCTCTAAGGTCCTCTCTCCATCCCTATCAGCCCCACCCCACCGAAACCCTTGCCAGCTCTTCCCATTCATTCTTCCCAAAGCCACTAGAGGGAGCTTTTCAAATCGCAAATCAGGCTTGGACATTACCCTGCTTAACACCCTTTGTTGTTCCTTTCTGCTCTCAGGGTAAAAGATGGAAAGCCCTACTAAGGGTCCCCGAGCTCTACCTGCCCTGGTCTCAGCTGATCTCGCCAGCCTCGTCTCTCACCATGTTCCTCCTTGATCACTCTGCTCCAGCCCCAGTAGCTCTATTCAGCTCCCCAAACGCACCACCATCCTGTCCACCACAGGGCTTTTGAACATGCCCTCCCTTCAGCCTGGGATGATTGTCCCTCCCACTGTTGCCTGGCTACCACTGACTCATCTTTCACGCTCCCCGCTCAGAGCCATTTCCTCTGGAAAGCCTCCCTTGACTAATATAAAACACAATGATAATGACGCTCAAATGATGATGATGATTTTTCCGAAGGAGCGTTTGGAGCTCATATCATATGCTCAGAACATCCTAAGCACTTTGCATGTATCACAACAAAACTGTGAGGCAGCCACCTTCATCATCTCCAAGTGACAGATGAGGTGGCTGAAGCACAAAGAGGTTAATGGTGGCCACACAGAAGCTCAGCTCCAGTGCCCTCGCCCTCTGGACCAAATCCCGTGTTGTGCACACCCAGGGCCACGCTCCTTTCCTTCACAGCATCCATCACCACCATCGCCAGAGCGAACCTTTCTTGGGCACTTAGTCCGTTCCAGGCACTGCTAGGAGCACCTCAGGAGCATTATCGCTTGCTGTTGCAATTTTTGCATTTGTTTGTAGGATTTGGGCTGCATGACAGTTCGGGCTGCTCACGTTCTTACTCATACCCTGTTTCGTTTCTATCCACAACAGAATGTTGGTGAAAGACAGGAAGCCCAAGAATGGTGGATCCGAAGTACAAGTTAATGAGCGTTGCTGAAACGATGCTAATTGGCTAGCTGTGCCTCACGGTACCGTTCACTGGTGTCATCTTATCAGAGTCCTCACAAAGCACACCCACAGGCTTCCAGCACCCGGAAAACCAGTTATAAAGAGAGGGGATTCAGGGATGAGGATGGCCAGCTGGACCCCTCACTCGCTGGTGAGGAAGGGAGGGAGGGAGGGAGGGGAAGGCACCCGCGTGTGTCCCTGGATTGGGTTAGCGAACACCAGCCTGAAGCCCTTTCTCCTAGTTAGTCATTTCAAAACAAAACCTCACAATTAATTAATAAGCTAATAGCTCATATTTTACTCACAAAATGTGAAAATCCCTAACATCAGGCTATAAAACAGCTTTCCTTTTTTTCAATGATCAACCTATGATTAAATGTCAATCTGTATTTTAATATGCATTTATTCCCCAAATCCAACATGATGTATCATCTGAAGGTGTATTTGTCAGCAAACTGTGCAGTTTGTTACATAATGAATTCAAAATAAATTAATTGTGTGTGACTCTTTTTCAAGGAGCAAGATACAAAAATGGTCTGTCTGTTCTATATAACAATTATATTAAACATGAATACAATCTTTAAGAGCATGCTGATCTAAATAATTAACTACTTTTTAACATATGTCATAAAAAAGAAATGAAATAGATTGCAGATCTTCTCCGAGGGCTGGGGAGATTATTTCTGCCATGAGTGGGGAATGCTCACGGGCACCCTCTCAAGCTCAGTGCAGGGAAGAACTTTCTAGAGGGGATGTGGCTGACCACGCCATGCAGCTGGTCACTCAGGGCAGAACCAAGGCCACAGACTAGTGAGGTCTCCTGCCTCCCAGTCTGGGTGGAGTTCAGTCCCCAGTCATAAGACATTTCCCTCCCCAAAACCTCTCCACTGGAAGGTCTCACCCACCCACTGCCCATAGGTCACCATCCTCTGTTCTTGCTGTATCTGTTACAACCCACTGGCAGCTGCGGTCCTTTGGTGGCCTCACCTCCTCGGGGAGGGCCTCCTGCTGCCCCCACTAGAACTGTCCAGGCCTTGGCTTGTGCTGAGTGCAGGTATTCAACTGTGTCATTGAACTGGGCCTCTTGTCTCCCCACCACACTGGACTGTGATCCCCTTCAGAGCCTGGCAGGACCTCATGCGCCTCCCAGCCTTCCTTGTCCTCAGCTCCTGGGGGACTGGAATCTCTCCTGAGCTGGATTCACTCACTTCCAGAGGGGCAAGGTCCCTGGGTTCAGCCAGGCCACAGGGTGGACAGAGGCCTTGTTTAGAATAATACATGCAGGAGAGAACTTGGGCGAATCACTTCACCCTTGGGGGACTCAGTGTTCTCACTTACCAAATGGGAGAAAAGTCCCCTCCCTGGCCAAGGTGGGGTCTCCAAATACCCAGAGTCAGCCCTGGTGGTAGCCTTTCCTCCACCAAGAATATCCGGGTCTGACCCTGGCTCTTGCCTTCACCACTCCATCCAAGACCAGACCGTCATCCCCTCTCTCCTTCGGTCTACTTTGGGACTAGAGGGACCTTGTACAGTGGAAGTCAGTTCATGTCACTGTCCTGCTCTGACCCCTCCAGTGCCCCCTACCACCCCGTTTCCTTACCCAGGGCTAAAACACCCTACTGCTGACCTAGCCCAGATCAGATCGCTCTGCCCTCCCCAAGCCCCCAACTCTTGGTGCACCCCCACCCCCGCCACACCTGGCAGGAATGTGAGTCTCTTAGCTTTCAGCCTAAAATCTCCATCCCTCAGAGAGGCCTTGACCTCCCTAGCCAGGGTAGCCTGACTCCTGGATGCCCTGGACCTTCATTCACCACATGGACCACAACAGTAATTAATTCATACACTTGCTGGTTTATTGTTCGTGTCACCCACAAGGTCTGACCCACTCATTGCTCTTCCCCCAGCATCTTAAACAATGCCTGGTACAGAGTAGGTGCTCAGCAGATATTGGCTGAATGAATACACAAATGCACAGCTAGGGAGCCCACAAAGGCCTGCGGGGCTGCGAGGGGAGGTTGTTTATGAATCACACAAAACAGACTTCCAAAGAAGTCTTCACCTCAAAGAAGGTTCTCTGCAGCTTGGCCTCTGTCCAAGCCCAGGCCCCAGCTCTGCAGGCCCCAGCGCCTCATCTCCCCCATGGTTCCCCCCAGGATGAACACGCCCCAGGCCCCTCAGCCCAGCTGCTCAAGGACAAAGATACTGGAACTGAGGACCAGAGAGGGCCAGTGACTTATCTGAGGACAAACCACAGGCAAAGAGTGTTTTAAAAACAGCGTAGGGTCAATCAGCACCCTGACCTCAGCCGCCGGTGGGCACTTGGCTCTGTGACAAACGCCACTGTGCTGAAGGGCTCGTCCTGTGATCTGAGCCTCTGCAGCCTCAATGTATAAAGTGGAGAGAATTTGCCAGAATGCACGCAAAGAAGCCCGGATGTTGCCTGGTGGTGGCAGCCCCTGGGGAAGCGTGTTTGTTCCTCTCCGATCCCGCCCCGTCGTCCTTCCTGCAGCAGTCCCCACATCGGGAAAATTCTGAAACACAGACTGTCTCTCGGTATCCAGAACCAATTACCAAGTTTCTGTGGGTGTCTGTCTGCCTCCCAGGGCCATCGAGCTTCTTAATTAATTATGATCTGAAAGGGTTTGATGTTCCAGGAATAAAAAGGCATGAGGGAGCCCGAGCTATTTTAAGGAACATTAATTATTTAATGGACATTATTCGTAGAAAATTGGGACTAACTGTTAAATATAAATTTAAGGTTGAGAGCATTATGGTTATTTTAACTCTAGGTCCTATTCTGTCTCACCCATTATCAAGGAGAGGCTGTAAATCTAGCAGAAGAAAGAGAAAGTTCTAGTCTATGCTCTGTTACAAACTTGCTGAGTGACCTCAGATAAGTCACTGGCCCTCTCTGGTCCTCAGTTCCATTATCTGTGAGGCCCTGTGCTAGATGGTCTCCCAGATGCCCAAGCTCTGACACCCTCTGGAATCAGAGATAAATGCCCCTGGAGCCAGGCTCATCTCAGGTACATCAGAAATTCCCCAGCCTGAGCCCCACTTTTAAGGTTCTCATTCACTGAGTCCAGGGAGGGTCTCAGAATCTTTATTTTAACAAAGCTTGGAGTAAACCTATCACCAGAGGTCTTTGGGCCACACTTCCAAGAGAGCCAGCAGTGACTCTGGGACATCCAGGAAGGACTCTTTAGAAGGAGCTTTGGACATGAAAGATACCCGTGTTTATTACCTGCCTGTGTGCTGAAGGGCAGAATGTTAAATGATATCAGATGGATTCACCCAGTCCTTGATTTTCTTCTTCATCAAAGTTCATGTGGTTAATTCTGGAGTCAAAAACATAAAAAATTTCTCTTGTAATTGGCTTCTAATCGGTTCACTGCAGCAAATCCCCAGAGATGAGTCATAATTCTTGTCCATGGGAACTGAAGATGAGCCACACATGCAGCTCAGGCCTCTGCAGAGACTTTACATATATGGATGTCCCGGGCACATAGAGGAGAAGCTTGCATCTGAATCCACTCATTATATATACAGCCATACATTCATCCATACATGCATGCATACATACATACAAGAAATGTTTACTGAGGACCTACTATGTGCCAAGTCCTGGGGGTACAGATGGTAAACAAGACATCTTGGTCTCTACCAGGAATACAGACATTAAATAAGTAAATAAACTCAATAATTACAAATTATGGAAATACTACAAAGAAATTAAATGGGCCTCTGAAATAGAGAATGGCAGAATGGCAGAGAAAGAAACCTACCCTGAGTGAGTAATCAAGGGAGACTTTTGTGAGGAGGTGGCATTAAAGCTGAGACCTGAAGGATGAGAAGGTGCATGTGAAAAACCTTTCAGCCAGACAGAACTGTAAATGCAAAGACTGTGGACATGAATGGCTTAGGAACTTGAATCATGCCTTAGTCCAACTCCCCTTTCCAGTGGTCAAATGATCTTCTAGCTTCTGCTCACACACTTCAGGTGACGGGGAACTCACTACCTCTAGGAGCTGCCCACCCCATTGTTTAGGACTCTGATAGGTCAAAGTTCTTTCTCATATGAACCCTGTAATGTTCACTAAATGGTCCAAGCTATGACCTTAAGACCACCTAAGTTACTTCAAGCTGGTCCATGAGACATCTCTGGAGGGCTGAAAACAATAAAGCCCCTGGTAAGCCCCTCTTTGCTGGGTGTACCACCCTAGCTTCGTCAGTCGTGCCCCATCGGCTGTCCCAGCCGTTTGCCATGCCGTCTATTCTGATGACACATGCTGGACTTAACCCTCGAACACAGCACTGATGGATTCTGACCAGGACTGCTGCAATCCATCCCGATGAGAGGGGCTCTCATCTCCCTTATTCTGGGTGCTATAACTCTGTTAATGAAGCTCAGGGCCTCCCAGTCTTCTCCCTGCACTCTGATGAAGCAGTGGTCATGACCCGGAAGAGTATCTGGCCCTTGTTTCTTTTTAACCCTTCCAGCTCATTAGCCCTGTCCACAGCTCAGCTGACCCTGCGGTCAACACTTGGCCAGAAATGTTTAGGCCTGACTGCTCCCTCCTTTCTGAGGCAGCCTGCTCTTGTGAAAAACCCCAAGGGGGCAGAAGTCATGTCTACGTTTCTCTTCACGGTGACCCCGGCCCCTGGACAGTACCTGGAACACAGCAGGTTCTCAGTATTAGGTGACTGGCCGGCAGATGAGCGGATGAGCAACCGGCCAACCTGGGCTCTGGTCCTGACACCTCTTACCAGCAAGGGAAGTTTCTCAGCCCCCCAGAGCCTTGGTTTTTCCACCCACCAATGGGTCTCTTAGTTCTGTTCATAAATAGTGGTGTGGTGGACAGAACTGGTGGCATGTCCTGCTGCACAAGGGTGTTGGAGAGAGACTGTCTCTAGGAGCCTGGGCCTGGCCCGCTGTGGGTCACTCATAGGCAGACATTAAGGCACCTTGTTGGTGCTGAGCAGGGATCTCTGGATTGCAGGGCCCCACGGGTTTGGTGACAGGAGAACACTAACACTCACTGTGCACTCACCATGTGTTAGGCTCACGGATTTACTCATTGCATCCTCAGTCAGTCAATGAGATGCGTGTAGCTTATCTCCCCATTTTACAGGTGATGAAACTGAGGCACGAAGGCATTAGGTTCGGCAGCCAGTAATCGCTGACAGCTTTAGCTTCCAAGTGCTGCTCAACCTCTTGATGACCATGCACAGGGCCTGATGGTGGGTCTTCCTCCCTAAAAGCTGAGTAAGGCAGCAGGTGCTAAAGGCCCCTGGCTTGCAGAGCTTGCTGGAGGTGACTGTGCCACCACCCCGACCAGACTTGGGCACAGATGGGATGAAAATGACCTTGTGTAGGGGGTCTTCGTGATCTGACGGTGCCTTGTTCCTTGAATATTTTTGTGCAATGATCAAGTGCTGGTTGTGCACCCTGTAGATGACACAAGTATTTGTCTCACCTGCCCTCATAGCAGGCCTGAGAGAAGCATCTCTGCCCCCATTTCACAGGTGAAGGAGCTGAGGCTCTAAGAGCCAGAGGCTCTGGTGCTTGCTGCATCCTTCTATCCCTGTATCTGGACCATGCAGCCTGGGTTTGGCTTGTGGCGCCTTCCCCAGCTTCTGTCAGAGGCCTGCAGGGGATGGTTTGTGGGCAGGAGGGAGAGAGAATGGGGCAAAAGTCAGATGATGAGGGGAAGAAGGGTAGTGGCCATCCCGGCAGGTATGGCGTTAAACAGATGTGGACTCCTCAGCCCTCAGCCATGCGAGACCCCAGTTCGGTGAGTTCGCCTTTCTGAGCCTCGAGATGTTTGCATACAAAGTGGAGAAAACACTAATGATTCCTCCTTGTCAGACACATTATGTGAAAAAAGGTAGCAGAGTTCCAGGAAGGCAATTCAAGTCAGTAATTTCAGGGAAATAACAGGAGGTGAAGGACAGGTATTTGGTGGGATGGGCAGAAGTGACTGTAGAAGTGACAACAGGGGTGGAGCAGGACCCTGGACCTGCCCTGTTCACTCTCCTCAGTGTGCCCTTGTTCCAGCTGACTCTGCCCTTCCTCCTCCTCGAGTCTCCTGGTCACCACATGAATGCCACATGGTTAAAAACATTCCAGTCACACCATCTGTGCTGGGACCCTCATGTTAGGATTTCTCCTGGGCTGGCAACCCCACCAGACTGAGCTCCCCTACTCTATGTCCACCTAGCCCAGGTGCTCAATGAATGCACTGAATGAATAAACTTAAAAATGAAACATATCTGGACTTCCAGCCAAGATGGAGGCATAGGTAGACACACTGTGCCTCCTCACAAAACCAAAAGAAGGACAACAACAAATTTAAAACTGATAACAACCAGAACCGACAGAAAATCAAACTGTATGGAAGTCTGACAACAAAAGAGTTAAAGAAGAAACATTCGTCCAGACCCGTAGGAGGGGCAGAGATGGGCAGTCAGGCTGAGAGGACTTGAGACAAGCCATCAGCTGGAGGATTGGGGTGGGCAAGGTGGTGGCTGGCAGAGTGGGCAGTCCCACATTCGAGTGCAGATAAACCAGGAGGAACAACTGGGGAGCAAGATAGATCATGCAACCGAGGGCTCCAGTGTGGGGAAATAAAGCCTCAAACCTCTGATTGAAAACACCCGTGGGAGGTTGCGGCAGCAACAGCAGAGACTCCCAGCCTCACAGGAGAGTTTGTTGGAGAGACCCATGGGGTCCTAGAACATACACAAACCCACCTACCTGGGAATCAGCACTGAAAGGGCCTACTTTGCTTGTGAGGGAAGTGACTGAAAACCAGCAGAGAGTGGAGCAAGTGGCATTATTCTCTCTCGAACCCCTCCCCCACCAACAGCATCACAACACAGCAACGTGGTTGTCCCACCCTAGTGAACACTAAGGCCCTACCCCTTACCACATAACAAAAAATATGGCCCAAATGAAAGAACAGATCAAACTCCAAAAATAGAACTAAGCAATGAAGAGATAACCAACATATTGGATTCAGAGATCAAAACACCGGTAATCAGGATGCTCACAGAAATGGTTGAATATGGTCACAAAATAGAGGAAGACGGGAAAGCAAAGTGAAATAACAGAAAATGCACAGGGAATCAACAGTAAAGGGAAGGAAACCAGGACTCAAATCAACCATTTGGACCAGAAGAAAGAAATAAACATTCAACCAGAACAGAATGAAGAAATAAGAATTTAAAAAAAAAAAACAAACACATACAATGAGGAGAGGCTTAGAAACCTCTGGGGCAGCTTTAAATGTTCCAATATCTGAATCATAGGGATGCCAGAAAGAGAAAAGGGAGAACAAAAAGTTGAAAACTTATTTGAAAACACAATGAAAGAGAACTTCCCTAATCTGGCAAAGGAAATAGATTTCTAGGAAGTCCAGGAAGCTCAGAGTCCCAAAGAAGTTGGACCCAAGGAAGCACAACCAAGGCACATCATAATTACATTACCCAAGGTTAAAGATAATAAAAGAATCTTAAAAGCAGCAAGAGAAAAGGAGACAGCTACCTACAAAGGAGTTCCTGCAAGACTATCAGCAGATTTTTCAAAAGAAACCTTACAGGCAAGAAGGGGCTGGAAAGAAGTATTTGAAGTCATGAAAAGCAAGAAGGACCTCCATCCAGGATTGCTCTATCCAGCAAAGCTTTCATTTAGAATCAGAGGGCAGATAAAGTGCTTCCCAGATAAGGTCAGGTTCAAGGAGTTCATCATCACCAAGCTCTTATTATATAAAATGTTAAAGAGATTTATCTAAGAGAAAGAAGATAAAGAATATGAACAGTAAAATGACAACAAACTCACAACTATCAACAACTAAACCTAAAACAAAAACAAAAATAAACTAAGCAAACAACTAGAACAGGAACAGAATCACAGAAATGGAGACCACATGGAGGGTTATCAGTGAGGAGTAGGGAGGGAGAAAATGGGGAAAAAGGTACAGGGAATAAGAAGCATAAATGGTAGGTACAAAATAGACAGGGATGGGTTAAAAATAGTACGGGAAATGAAGAAGCCAAAGAACTTACATGTACGACCCATGGACATGAACTGAAGCGGGGGAATGCTGGTGGGAGGGGGGATGCAGAGTGGAGGGGAATAAAGGGAAGAAAAAATGGGACAACTATAATAGCATAGTCGATAAAATATATTTTTAAAAAATCATTAAAAAGTGAAACACATCCTTAAAAAATAAAACATAAAATTATGATCCAGCAGTTGCACTTCTAGGTATATAACCCAAAGAGTTGAAGACAGACTCTCAAAGAGATCTTTGTACACCATGTTTATGGCAACATTATTCACAATGGCCAAAAGCAACCCAGGACCCATCAAAAGATGAATGGGTAACTAAAATAGAGTTTATGCATACAAGAGAATATTATGCAGCCTTAAAAAGGGGGGAATTCTGACACATGATACAACATGGATGAACCTTGAGAACATTACACTAAGTGAAATAAGCCAGACAGACACAGGAGACAAATGCTGTATGATTTCACTTCCATGAGGTAGGTACCCAGAGTCGTCAAGGAGACAGGAAGTAGAGGGGTGGTTGTGAGAGGCGGGGGGGGGGGGGGGTCGGGGGGGAGTTGTTGCTGAACACATATGGAGTTCCAGTTCTGCAAAGCGGAAAGAGTTCTGGAGACTGGCCACGGAGCAGTGTAAATGCAGTTGGCTCCGTTGAGGTGCACGTATAAGTTTTATGCTGTGTGTATTTTACCACAGTTTTTTAAAAAACTGACGGGTGACTCTTCCCAGAGGACTGTTTGACCTAGAGTTTCTACAATCAGCTGAAAATGCAATAACCCCGGTTCCAGAGCCAGACACACCTTTGATCCGTAATCAGAATGAGAGGAGAGTTCATGGGATAACTCGTGATTGATTTTAAAGTTCTTATCAAAACACCTGATATGTCTATTTAGAATCAGCATGCCCTGCAATTAACTAAAACCATTTATGACAGGAATTCGGACATAATTGCTATCAGTGGAGTCAACTCATAAGAATATTCCGAGATAATTGACTTTTAAAAGAAAAGCTACAGCATGCTAATTAAATATCAAGTTAGGAAATGTGTTAATTGATATTTAATAAGGATGTCGATTGATGGCTGACTAGCCAATATGTCTCTTCAAATATGTCAATTAGATACCTAAAGATCCTTTTCAAGGGGATTAAGAATTGAACACATTGAGAATGTAATTGTTATTTTAAAAAAAAAACCAAAACTATAGAATGCAACCCTTCCTGCTGTCTTTGCCTGGATTTTAGAGCCAGTAAGGAGCCGCTTTGCCTGGTCTCCAGGCTGCCTTTATATACAGATTCACAGAGCTGGAGCCGGCTTTTGTTGGGCTTGTACCAAACATCTGTATAAAATTGGGGCCCTGGGAGGGTGAGTGAACCCCAACAAAATTCTCCATCTGTTAGAGATGGGCTTTGCCTCCACTCAGCATGGCTGATGTCACGTGGTCAGGTACAAAGGCCCACATCCAGTGTCCACACGGCCCGACCACCCCACCCTACTCTGAGAGGCTGCCACTGCTGAAATCCACATGACCCAGGACCCTTTTCTTCTTGTCTGTTTCCTGGTCACAGTCAGAAATTTAATCAGGACAGCCCCACGTAGCTGGGGACCAACAAGAGAAGCTCGCCTGACTCCCAGATATGCCCACCAAACAATATCAATGATAAGAGTAGCTTTATCCATTCCTTCCCTGATCCTACATGTACTGTGTGCCCACCGCATGCCAGGCAGTCTGCTAGGAGCTGGGGACCCAGGTACGGACCTGCCCTGGTGGAGCTCGCAGTCCAGTGGGGCAGAACTAAGACAAAATTTTCAAAGGTCACTAGGATCGCATTCATGAGAAGCTGGGTGTGTGACAGAAGCCCATGACGGGCCTGACCTGTCTGGGTGGTCAGGAAGGGTCTCTGGCAGAAATGATGTTGTAGCTGAGGTGGAAAGATGAGTCAGTGGTGAGCAGTCAGTCAAGGAGATGGGGAGGAGGAGGGAAGAACATTCCAGGCCCTGAGATGAGATGATACATGTGTCAGTTTGAGGTAAAGACTTGCCGGTCCTGAAGGCCATCTGTAAGATCTGAATTTCAGGCCAGTCATTTACAGCTGCATAATAAACTGTCTTCACCCACTGCCATTCTGTTACACTCACGCTTTGTATAGGTCAGATTCAAATAGGGAACCATATTGATGGCTTTTCTCTGCTCTTTGATGTCTGGAGCTTCACCTGGGAAGACACAAGAGGCTGCAGATGACTCAATGGCTGAATTGGGGTTGGGGGGGAGGGTCAAAAACCATCTAGAGGCTCCTTTACTCTTATATGTGGCTCCTAGGCTGAACATTTTGAAGGCTGGGCTCGGCTGTGATTGTCAACCGAATCACCCACAATCGGACTCGCCGTGGGTTGCATTCCCTCACAGCTGGGTGGCCTCACCGTGATCAAAACGACTTACATGGTGATTCAGGGTTCCGCCAACAAGACAGAGGCTGAATGTCCTTCTGTGTCACACAGCCTGGTTTCTGCCATGCTGCGAGTTGAACCAGTCACCATCTAGAGTCAAGGGCGAGAATGTAGTTTGCAGCCTTGTTTTGCAGCCACCACAGGTCTTTATCATGAGAGCAGGGGACGCCTGTGAAAGGGCTTAAGCAGGGGAATGATCTGATCTGATTTGTATTTTCAGGTCATTCTAGAGTCAAGAAGAGATAGTCAGGGGGCAGAACAGAGGCAGAGAGACCAGTGAGGAGGCAAGCCGTGATAGTGATGAATGATGGCAACAGTGGTGGAGAGCAGTTGGCAGATTCTAGAGACTTCTAAGGATGCAGGATCAACAGGACTTGGAGATGGACTGGTTGTGGGGATTGGAGGGAGGAACTGCTGAGGATGATCCCCCCACTTCCTGCCCAGACTCCTGAGGAGTGAGGAGAAAGAAGCACTGTTTCGTCTGCTGGCAAATTCCTCTGATGGAGAGGAGAGTGGGGGTAGGGTTGGTGGTCAGGAGAGGCAGGTTTGGGTAGCGGAGAGTCGCATCTGGCTTGGGAAGAGTTGAGTTTGGGATGCCGTAGGGGCATCCAGGAAGAGCTGCGGTCTCCCTGGGGGAATGCAGGTCTGGAGCGCAGACGAGCGCTGGGAGGCTGGACATCGGTGGGTGCTGAAGCCATGGGCATGGTGGGTGGTGTCACCTAGGACCAAGCCCTGAACCACTCAGACATGTAGGAGTCAAGGAGGGGAGGAAGAGAGACAGGAAACAGGAAGGAACAGCCAGTGACCCAAGAAGGAAACCGGGGAGAGATGCGGTCACAGAAGCTGACGGCCCAGGAATTCTCAGGAAGTGGGAGGAGCAGTCATTTCTGTCAGAAGCCACCAAGAGGTCAAAGAAGGTGAGCATCCTTCTTAAGAAGAGGCACTAGAACTTGAACAAAAGTGCTCTCACTCCTGTGTGGCAGGGCCTCCATGAACTGTGAGCTTTACACAACTCCACTCAAAATCTCGGCAGGATTAGTTCCAAGTCCTGACCAAAAGGATTCCAAATTCATTGGGGAAAATCACCCAGTGAAATGGGACTGAAACGCTTTGCAAAATAAGAATATATACACATATCCACAGATGATAAAACTTAGCGCAGTGCCCAAAGGCCCTCCATGCGAGTGGCCTGAACGTCACTCCTGAGGCAGGGCTGCCCCACTGTGCGCCACCCACCAGGATGGACAGTGACAAGAAGAGCAGGCAGTTGGAGACAATGGTTTGGGTGAGCAAGTCCCTTCGCCTTGTGGATCTGCATCCCTAATAATTCCTGGGCTATAGCATCTCCAGGTCCCACTGACCCCATTACAGGACAATCAAGGGAGACAGATCCTAGAAAAATCCTCCTGGTGGCCCATGAATCACCACAAGATGCTAATTGTCCCCACAAATAATTAGACCAATGGTGTCGCAGGGAAGGGCTGAGAGGTTTCCATGTGATCTCAGAGGAAAAGGACAGACAGGACAGCCCTGTAGTCACAGGTGTGGGTCACAGAATCAGACAGGCCAGGCATCCTGTTCTGGGCGTTGCTAGCTGGATGTGCCTGAATGTGTTTCTCAGCCTCTCAGAAGGAAGCCAGAAATGCATGTTAACTCACCCCCTGGGCCCCAGAGATGAGAGGGGAACTAGAAGGCTGGGCTTCAGCGCTCTAATATCAGTTGAAAATCCCCAAATGGGGACCCAAAGCCCAGCACTTAGGATCATTCAGCAAAGAGCCTGGCCCCCTCATTTTCAACTAGAAGGGAAAACCAACCGGCTCCAGAGGCTGTTGCCTGAGATGCTTATTCAGTTACCAATAACAACAGTTGCCATGGAGATGGGCAGCCCAGCCTGCCAGCCTGGAATGACTCTCAGGCCAGGGCCAGATTAGCCATATCCGCAAACCGAAGAGGCAGCCTGAGCCCAGCTCTCCCCCAGTGAGCTGGCTGGAAAGTTCTTCCACTCCGTTTTTCCCTCTACTCCTTGTCAGAAGGTCTCACTGTTTGAAAATCAACTGCGATAATATGAGGAGTTGCCCAGATTGTAGAGTCACTAAGTCTGCAAAGGCAGAGGACAGTTTATGTGGGCGTGGTTGGAGGGACTGTGTCCCAGAAGGTGGGGGAAGCAGCTCTGGGTGTTCGGGGAACCCAGGACTGCTTGGGGGAACCCCTGGAGGTCTGCGCTGGGGTCAGACTCCACAAAGAAGACCAGCGACAGACAAGGGTGTGTCCAGGGGTAGCAGCCAGGTAGGCAGCTGAGACTGTGCCCGCCCTTGAAGAGGACCTCAGCTTCTCCAAATCCCTGAGAAACGGAGGCCAAATCAGAAAGTAAGTCAGAATGTCAGTAGTGAGCCCTGCCTGGTGTGGCTCAGTGGATTGAGTGCCAGCCTACATACCAAAGGGTCACCAGTTCGATTCCCATTCAGGGCATATGCCTGGGATGCAGGCCAGATCCCCAGTGTGAGTGGCAACTATACCTTGATGTTTCTCTCACTCTCTTTCTTTTACTTTCTTTCTCCCTACCTTCCTCTCTCTACAAAAATAAATAAATAAAATCTTTATTAAAAAGTCAGTAGTAAAAGGAACCAGAGACCAGCTCTCTTCAAAACAAAGAAACCAAAGCCATCGGAGAGGGTGGAGCTTACCCATGGCTACCCTGATCCCATACCTAGAATCTCAACTCCCAGGGCAGAAGCCAATCTGCCCTGGGTCCTTCTTATCATGGCATAAACCAGGACGTTCCTGAAAGGTCACTCGAGGTGAATGCAGTTTTCTAACAATGAGAGGGCCGCCCATGGGTTGGCTATCTGCTGAGGTAGGTAGTGAGTTCCCTGTCATTGGAGGCGCACAAGCAGAAGTCACAAAGCCTTTGGGTAGAGTATTTCAGAGATGGTTTCTGCCCTGGGCAGTGGTCAGGACTACATGACCTTGGGGCCCCACCTTCTCTGGAATCCATGATTCTGCAGTGAGTAGAGGTGCCCCAAAATCAAACCAGAGCAGACTATGCCAAACCCCACCAGCCTGGGTGCTTCCGCCATTCTTCCTCCCCTCCCAGGGCTAGACTTCAGAATGGGGAGTGCCAGTCTTTCAGCTCATACACAAAGAAATGACTCAGCATTGCTTCTCGTGGCAACCTCCAACTCAGCTCCCCATCCAGCAGCCTGCACCAGGTCTGGCCCTGAGGGCTGCATGAAGGTTTACTGAGGGAGCATCCACACACGAGAGACGGGGGCAGGGAGGAAACCAGGGCCTCCCCGCCAGTCCCCGTGGGAAAAAGAAGCAGGCAGGTGGCAGGCAGCCCCAACAGTTCCCATGGTCTGAAGTCAAATTTAGGAGAGTCCGTGATAAAGATCGGGCCTGGCCACCATCTGGGTGACATCAGTTTCCAGAAGCATGAACTTGGGGAATGTCCCTGAGGCCTGGGACAGCCAGATATTCATATGTGCTAATAAAGCAGATTTGTCACGAGGGTAAAGAAAGCCATGCAGGAAAGCACCCGACACAATGCTCCTAATAATTGAAGGTTACTGATGTTTTCAAAACGCTGAAGGGAAGAATGGGAGTGGAGAAGAGACGAAATAAGACTGACCCTGAGGGGGTCATGAGAGTTCAAGTCTGCAAAGTAAAAACTGTTTTCCCAGTAATATTAGAGTGCCATTTGCCTTCCTCCTCCTCCTCCTCCTCCTGTCCCTAGGACACTGTGGAGTTTCCCAGAGGCTATACAGCATGTGAGAGCAAACAGATTAAATGCAGAAGCCAATCTGAGAATCCAGCTGCCTATTAAGCCAGACTTTAAAAAGATTTGCAGAATATCAAAGCAAGCCTCTCTTCTCACTAATTTGTTTTTGGGGGGGAGCGGTGGAAGGATATAGTTATTTTTATGAAAAAGTTATTTAACGGCCATTAGAAAGACTATTATTTTAAAAGAAAACTGCCAGCAAAAGCCAATGTTGGCACCGAGGCAGAGAAGTCAGAGCGCTCGTGCACGGCTGTGGGAGTGCTCACGGTGCGGCCACTGTGGACAACAGTGTGGCGGCTCCTTACAGAGTTAAACAGAATCCCCTTTTGGTCCAGCCATTCCGCTTTCGGGTACAGGCACGAAAGAATCGAAAGCAGGGTCTCGAAGGGATATTGTATGTCCACGTTCATAGCAGCATCATTCACGACAGCCAAACAGTGACCACAACCTGAGCATCCGTCAGTGGGTGAATGGACACATGAACGGCAGTCTGTACGCATGATATTATTCAGCCTTAAAAAGGAAGGACATCCTCTCGTTTGCTAAAACATGGGCGAACCTTGAAGGTACCTGCTAAATGAAGTAAGCCAGACCCCACCCCACCCCAAAACAGACAGACACCGTATGATTCCACTCCCAGGAGTGCTAGAGCCACCAAATTCGTAGAGACAGAAAGGAGCTGGGGGAGACAGCATGGGGTGTCCTTCAATGGGTGCAGAGTTTCGGTTTGGGATGATGGAAAAGTTCTGGAAATGAATCGCCACGATGGTGGTGCAGCTTTGTGAAATGTATTGAATGCCACTGAACTGCATACTTAAAAATGGGTAAAATGGTAAATGGCACGTTATACATACTTACCACGGTGAAGATCAAATCTAATGGATCCTGTATGGCCGGCACCTAAAAGTTTGGAGCAAAAATGCAAAATCAGGGACCAGAGTTCATTGTGTTGACATGTAATAGGATAATTGTTATTTGGAAATGAGTTAGTAAATAAACCTTTTTAAAAAGATTTTAATTAGAGGACTTCCGCCAAGATGGAGGCATAGGTGGCTATCCATGCCTTCTCACACAACCAAGTTTAGAGACAACTAAATATTAGCAACAGAAAACACAGCCAGAACACAGAAAATTGCACTTTTCGGAAGTCTGTTAACAACAAATTCTTCAGTCTGACCTGTAAGGGGCGAAACCAGCAGCTGGTGGAGTGGGGTTGCACGGGAAAACTCGGTCAGACGGACTCAGGCGCAGGGTTGGACCTAGTGAGCGACCCAGCGAGCAACCGCGGGGAAACAGCGAGGGAGCAGGGCTGCGGGTTGACTGTGGTCGCGCATTTGTGCGCGGATAGACAAGCGAGGGAGTGGGTGATTGGACTGGGACCCAGCGGGTCCCCACAGCAAGCGGCAGGGAGGGCGCCGCCATTTCCCTGCTCTGACCCCACCTCCACATACAGCGTCATAACCCAGCGACTCTGAGTGGCCCGGCCCCGGTGAACCACCTAAGGCTCTGCTCCTACGCAGCGGTGCGAAACAGCAGAGGGCGCCGCCATTTCCCCGCTCTGACCACGCCCCCACATACAGCGTCACAACCCAGCAACCTGGGAGTCCAAGGCACCGCTTCTCACACTTAAAGGGCCAGAACAGACCAAAAATGTCGCAAGTTCTCAAAGCTCTAGAGCCCATAGATCTAAGCGATGAAGAAATAGCAAAACTCTCAGATGCACAGTTTAAAACACTGGTCATCAGGATGCTCACAGAACTGGTTGATTATAGCCACAAATTAGACAAATATATGAAGGCGAAACTAATTGAAATGAATGGAATTGCACAGGGCACCAATAGCAATGAAAAGGAAACTGGGACTCAAATCAATGGAGTGGACCAGAAGAAAGCAAATAATGGCCAAACAGAAAAGAGTCAAGAAGCAAGAATTCAAAGAAATGAGGAGTCTTAGGAACCTCCAGGACATCTTTAAACGCTCCAACATCCGAATTATAGGGGTACCAGAAGGGGGGAAGGCACAGCCACCAGTGGAAAACTTATTTGAACAAATAATAAAGGAGAATTTCCCCAATCTGGCAAAGGAAATAGACTTCCAGGAAATCCAGGAAGCTCAGAGAGTCCCAAAGAAGTTGGACGCAAGAAGGAACACACCAAGGCACATCATAATTACATTAGCCAAAATTAAAATGAAGGAGAGAATCCTAGAAGCAGCAAGAGCTAAGGGGACAGTCACCTACAAAGGAGTCCCCATCAGACTGTCAGCTGATTTCTCAAAAGAGACCTTCCAGGCAAGAAGGGGCTGGAAAGAGGTATTCCAAGTCATGAAATCCAAAGACCTACAACCAAGATTGCTCTATCCAGCAAAACTTTCATTTAGAATGGAAGGACAGATAAAGTACTTCTCAGATAAGGTCAAACTCAAGGAGTTCATCATCACCAAGCCCTTATTATATGAAATGTTAAAGGGACTTATCTAAGAAAAAGAAGTTAAAGAAACATGAACAGTGAAAGGACAACAAACTCGCAGTTATTAATAACCACACCTAAAACAAAAGCAAACTAAAAGGACAGCTAGATCAGGAGTGGAAACATAGAAATGAAGATCTCAAGGAAGGTTAGCAACAGGGTAGTGGGAGGAGGAGAAGGGGGGAGAAGGTACAGAAAATAAGTAGCATAGACAGTAGATAGAAAATAGATGGGGGGGCAAGAATAGCATGAGAAATATAGAATCCAAAGAACTTGAGACACATGGTAATAAGCTAAAGGGGGGGGAATGGTGGGGGTGGGGGTGTGCAGCGTGGAGGGGAATGAAGGGGGGAATAGAACAACTGTAACAGCATAATCAATAAAAAAATAAAAATAAAAGATTTTAATTAATTTATTTTTAGATAGGGGAAGGGAAGGAGAAAAAAGGAGAAAAACCTCAATGTGTGGCTGCCTCTCTTGTGGGCCCCCAACTGGGGACCTGGCCCGAAATCCGGGCAGGTGCTCAATCCACTGAGCCACACCAGCCAGGGCTATAAATAAACATTGTTAAATATCTAAGTTCTTGTGTCTAATATGGAAAATACCAATGGATGCAACCCACACAAACAAAAACTCTAAACAAAAGTTCCTAAAAGAAAATTTTAAGACGAAAACATGCCTCTCGTGGAACATCTGCCTTTCTCTTCTTTTTCCTTCGTCCCACTTTCTCATTCAGAAGAAATACCATTTTGAGGCCAAGGCCAAAGGTGTCATCCGGTCTGAGACCCCTCCCACAACGACCCCTTTCTCTGGCCTTTCACTTAGCCTGCCGGCCTCCTCCGCCATGGCCTCTCGTTGCTTCTGCTTTTCCTTGGCTTACCTGTCTGCTTGGTGCTGAGGAGACAGCTGTGCCAGGAGCCACACCATCAACGGTGGCCTTCGTCCTCACATGCAGTCCCCCACTGGTCAGGCTCAGACCTCCCAGAATGTGCTCCAGGGTCTCTCACTCACCCCACTCAAAGTTGCTCCATCCACATGTCCGAGCCAGTGCTCGGTGGTGAGACCGGATGGCCTGACTCAGTCCGAAGCAGAGGAGATAAAATTTGCCTTAAAAGGTGCTGGACATCAGCTTTGCTGGGTGGTCTAAAACAGCCTGTGCCCACCCTTTCACTGAAGTCTCACTAAGGCATGGAGAGGGGGCAGGTCCCAGGCCTGGTCTGACAGTCAGAGTCCTTCAGGGTTAACTTCAGAGGCTCTCAAAGTGACGGGGACATCGGGGAGAGAGGTCTGGGGTGCAGAACAGGAATTTAAGTAAAACCAGTAACTGACTGTCCTTTCCATGGTCCTCTGCTGACAGAAAGGGCGGTGTGGGCCAGGGGAACTCGGCCGCCCCAGCTGTGTGCGCAGCCCGGCCTCACCGGGACCAGGACACCTGCGGTTTTACTGCTACTTCTGCTCCACGCATTCAAAGGACATTTTTTTCAAAGAAAGATGAGATTGGCTTGGTTCTCCATAAGCACATTTTACATTGTTCTTTTCCTTTTCTCCTTGCTCATTTCACTGGGGGGAGCAACCTCTGCTGTGCTAGAATTGTGAAGAACAGCTGCACTCAGATGGTTTACAGAAATAAATGGGCTTTTTTGTTTTTGTTTTCTTTTAAAGAGTAAAACATTCTTGAGACCAAAAACTTTGAGAACGGCTATGTGATATTATTCTTTCCACTTTTCATACGTTTAAAATTTTCCACATGAAAAAATTTATTCAAAAAGTCCAGGAAGCTCAGAGAGTCTCAAAGAAGTTGGACCCACGGAGGAACACACCAAGGCACATCATAACTACATTAGCCAAGATTAAAATGAAGGAGAGAATCCTAGAAGCAGCAAGAGATAAGGGGACAGTCACCTACAAAGGAGCTCCCATCGGACTGTCAGCTGATTTCTTAAAAGACACCTTACAGGCAAGAAGGGGCTGGAAAGAGGTATTCCAAGTCATGAAATCCAAAGACCTACAGCCAAGATTGCTCTATCCAGCAAAACTTTCATTTAGAATGGAAGGGCAGATAAAGTACTTCTCAGATAAGGTCAAATTCAAGGAGTTCATCATCACCAAGCCCTTATATGAAATGTTAAAGAGACTCATCTAAGAAAAAGAAGATAAAAAAGATGAACAGTGAAAGGACAGCAAACTCACAGTAAATTAACAGCCACACCTAAAACAAAAGCAAACTAAGAGAACAGCTAGACCAGGAGTGAACCATAGAAATGGAGATCACATGGAGGGTTAGCAACAGGGAAGTGGGAGGAGGAGAAGGGGGGAGAAGGTACAGAAAATAAGTAGCATAGACGGTAGGTAGAAAATAGACGGGGGCGGGGAGGGCAAGAATAGTATGGGAAATACAGAATCTAAAGAATTTGTAACACATGGACATAAACTAAAGGGGGAGGAATGGTAGGGGAGGGGTGTGCAGGGTAAAGGGGAATGAAGAGGGGGAAATGGGACAACTGTAATGGCATAATCAATAAAATATATTTAAAATAAATAAATAAATAAATAAATAAATAAATTATAACTGACAGTTATCTTTCCTTCTTTGCTGTTTGGGCAAATTGTTTAACCTTCATGGCCCCTGGTATAGTCATGTCTCAGGGGGCTAGATCACCCTAAAGCATGATTCTATAATACGAATCAAATCTGACCCCTGCACAGAGGGGGGGGGGTGGGAGGGGTGCTACCCGCTTCCCCCAGCCCCACCCCCAGCTTCCACAGAGATCTGAGTCTCTCTGTGTTGAGGAAGACGGAGTATGCTCCTGTGTTAATCAGACCCCATTAATTTTTCAAAGTAGACAACAGCCCACTCACTCATCTCCCATAGAGCCTCATCCATAATTGATCCTGAGCTGCACTTACCCGAATAGACGGAGCAGACGCCCGGGGCACGTGGGCTCTGGGCAGGCTTTCGGCTGATGAGCCTTGCCCCCGAATTAATGGCTGTCATGAGAAGGCACTCACAGCCATGATATGTTCCAACTAAAGGGGCTGGCTCTCCCCGCTTTGATCAAGAATAACAAGAAAGAGAGAAACAAATCCCAGAATGCTCTGAAGGATTATTCTGAGGCTGTTTCGATGTACAAACCAGCTGGATGGGATTGATTTAAGCTAACCCTGTGGCCCCAGGTGCATACAGACCTCAGCGAAGTTTGGTCGCAAACCCCTTATCCTCACCTGAGGACATTTTTTCCTTGCTCCGAGAGAGGGAGGGGGAGAGAGAGAGAAACTGATTCGAAAAACATCAATCAGTTGCCTCCATACATGCTCCAACCGGGAGTCACGCACCCTGGGTATGTGCCTTGACCGGGAATCAAACCCATGACCTTTCTCTCTGCGGGATGACGCTCCAACCAACTGAGCCTCACTAGTATGATCCCTCAAAGCCCTTTAATCACTTCTACCCTCGTGGCCTCTGCTTGAGGCTGTTACACCTTGGGCCCCATCCCTCATTCCAAAATAAATTCCCACTGGGTTGAAGATTAAAATGTGTGGGTTTTTTTTTTTTTAAAGAATTAGTGAAAAGCCTTAAGAACAACATCAAGTGAACATTTCTCAGATGAGTACAGGCTTTGTGGCAAGAAAGAGAAAAGCAGCCCCTGGCCCTGGTCTTGCTGGCCCAGCACTCAGAGCTCTCCGTGCTGGTGTCTTCATGTTGAACCTCAGCGATTGTGCAGAGCGCCCGTATCAGACCAGGTACTCTGTGACCTTGGCTGACTCGGCGACAGTGACCGTCTCACAGCTGTGGAGCCTGTGATCAAGGGGGCCGCAAGGCCAAACCCCCTGGAAGGCAAGAGCAAAGAGCCGTCCCAGGCTTCCCCCCAAAATTCCAGTGGTTCCTTGGCTTCTGTCGGCTTAGGTCTTGGTGCTCTCTCTCCCTGCACGTGCATCTCTGTGTCCAAATTTCCCCTTTTCGAGAGCACATCAGTCACACTGGATTAGGGGCCCACTCTGCTGGCCTCGTCTGAAATAATTACATCTGCAATTATGCCTTTTCCAAACAAGGTCATATTCCGAGGTGCTGGGGGTTTGGGCTTTAACTATGCATGAAGTTGGGGCGGGGGAGGGGGAGGACTCAATTCAGCCCAGAGTCCATGAACTTAAGCAAAATAAGGACATTGTTCAAACGACCAAAAATAACCAAACATTTGCTTCCGAGGGCTGTTGTGACAAATTACCATGAGGGTAAGTGGCTTAAAATAACAGAAATTTATTCTCTTTCGGTTCTGGAGGCCGGAAGTCTGTACGCAGTCTCCCTGGACCGAAATCAAGGTGTGGGCAGTGCTGTGCTCTCTCCAGGAGCCCTGGGAGAGAACGTGTTCCTCGCCTGTCCCAGTTCCCGGTGGCTGTGGGCGCTCCTTGGCTTGTGGGCACATCGTTCCAATCGGCAATGCCAGTACCTTCAAATGCCCCTAATGAACCCGGCACTGGGAAAGACACACACCTGTGTGAGTGGCTCCTTTCAGGGATGCTCCCTTGCTCACGACAGTATCATGAAGAAGAAAATGACTCAGTTTGACTATGCAGGAGGGACACTGTCAAAAAAAATGGCAGCGTAAGAATCTCCAAAAATCCTTTCTTCCATAAAAGCAATGAGAACACTGGCAACGTGGTTGGAACCAACTATTTCAGAATGCTAAATCCACCAAAAGTTTGCAACGATCTGGGGGAATGGGCATTTTTTTTTTTTTAAGTAAACCAATGAATATTGATAAGAACAGTGAGCTTCATGGCATTTTAACTTGCTCACCTTCCTGCTGTTGAACCCACAATAGCCTTGATAACCCACGGCCCCAAATCTCAGGGAAAACTAGTAGCCCAGCAGCCACTGGTGGAGTCAAAATGTATTGGGTGTGGAATGAGGTTCAGAATGGGGAGTATACTGAGAAGCCCCCAAAACACAGGGGGGAAAATGTCTCCATAGCCTGGGCTTGGGGGATGGAAAAGCTGAGCACAGCAACTGAGAGACTTTGCATATCTTTGGCAACTTGGCTAGCTTCATAGTTATGCTAAATATCTGAGCCAGCAAGGGAGACGGGTGTGACTTCAAGTTGTAATGTAGCTGCAGGTGGTTCCTGATCACAGGGCCTGCACGGAGCAGGAAGGTGGTCCCCTCTGCTCCAGGGCCACACCTGCCCGGACTAACAATGGCAGCTGGAGAAAGGGAGAAGAGACCGGAAAATGGGTAGATGTATCCCATTGTGGGAGGAGTCGGAAAGGGGGTTATGGAGGAAGCTCCTGCCTGGGATTGAAACGAGGTGTGGCAAGCATTTTCTCAACCACCAGGCTTGGAAGGGAGTAGGAGAGCCGTCGGAGGTTCTCTCTCTCCCTCCCCCCATCTCTCTCTCTCTCTGCCATGTGGTTTGAAAGAGCAGTGAGAATGGAGAACCAAGCAAGCAGCTATGTAGTGTATAGTGAGGAAGGAGGCCCCGTGCTCTTGTTACTGAATAGAGGTCTGGCGGGGGGTGGGGGGCAATTTTGGCCCGCACAGGGTTGCCAAAAACTGCTACAGAACAACAGGGGCCCCTCCCAAGGATTGTATACTAATATCTACTGGGCTTGTCTGTTCACCGCCAGGAGAAAGACATCTCTCAATGCCAGAGATTTGTGAAAAGGAATGGTTTATTTAAGGCTATACAGACTTAAAGTAGTGACCCAATGTCCCTGTAAAAATATCATAGTCCTTTAGGATAACCACAGATGCCCACAGCGCTTCCTTCTCCCCTGCCCTAATTTGGGGTGCCGTATCTCAGGAAGAGAAGCACACCTCTGTGTTTCAGGCCGCTGGCACCGTCAGCTGTGTGGCCATCCAGGCAGGATCTCTAATTACTCCAAAGCCACATGGCACCTTCTCATGGTCTACTGGCAAGGAGTTCTTTGTACCCTTCTTCCAGGCAAAGTCTCTCCTGCTTTCCAGGCCAAAGGGAGCACCCCAAAGCTGCGTGGGCCTCTTCTACCAAAGCTGCAGGGATCCGAACTCCACCAAAAGGGTGTGGCTTTCTTCACCTGGCTGCAGAGGTCCCCATTCTGGCAAAAGCTGCATACTTCTCCCCTTCACCTGGGCAAGAGGGGGTCTTCACTCTGCCCAAAACTGCATGGCTCTCTCTTTCACCTCACCAAGCATGGCCACAGCTATTTAACATATCTATGAAACCAGTTAAAGGTTATAGATACGTTAAATGACCATTCCAGAGGTTAGCTGCAAAACTTGCTATGCAAAACAACTCTCAATGGCCCTGCTCCATTTGTCCCTTCCCCCTGGGGGTGGGGAGGGTGAGGATATCTTAATATTTCCTAGACACCCTGAGCTCTGGACCCCATCCCAACTCTTTTTCTGGGGCCTCCCTCTTGGCTACCCCCTGTTACACTCTGACCCTGCCGGCACTAGCTGACTTCAGAGCTGCAAAAGACTTCTCTGCAAGATGCTCTCGTGCTATACCGTGATTTTACCTGGACTTTTGAGACCTGTGCCTTTCCTGAGTCTCACCATGATCCAGAGTAACACGGTACATGCTTTTCTGGACAGTCACAAGTAGGCTGATGGCAACGTATCCCAGATCCTGCACAGATGATATGGGAAAGTTTTGGGGGTGTTTTTGGCTGGTATCCCGGTGGGGAGCATGGGAAGTGCTGGGTCTTGTGGAAAAGGGGGGCCCTCAGCTGAGGTGCTCTAAGCTCCCCAAGGTTAGAATATTGTAAATAAAGACCTGCTCCTACCAGCATTAGTTGTTGGATCATTCACCAAGGCACTACGTGGATGTGCCCTGGTCTGCTCAGTAACAAGAACAGGGTCCAACTTTTCAAATCTCCATTCTCAACGAACCATCATTATTCGATCCATCTGTCAGTCCGCTGGCAAACCCCACTCAAATGGTCTGTCTTTACGTGACCTGGCTCAGAGCTAGCTGGCCCAATGCTAACAGACTCGACTCCCCCAGCTCCCAGAGGGCTTTTGGCAAGAACAGTAAGCAACAGTTATTTAACACTGTGGCTGCCTGAGGGGGAGATAACAATTTGAGCAAACAGAAAGTGAACCAAAAAAACGTAAAAGGAAAAGCTGGAGAATAAAACTGCAGAGAGGGTTTTGAAAAGAAGGCCGCAGTCACGCATAGGGGTGTGCACACGCCCAGGGCTTTGCGCACAGTCAGGAGAGACAAGAGAAGGCCCGAAGAACTTCCTGCCTTTGGCCCCTCACAAGCAGGAAGTAAAGGCCACCCCAGCACTGCAGACAGGTAGACTGAGTACAGAAAGCATGCCCCGCAGGCGCAGGGAACACCTCTGCTGAGACAGGGAGACTTACTGGTTCTAAGAAATCTCTGTCCGATTAATAGCTGACCACAAGGCTGAGAAGAGACTGCAGTAGCCACAAACAACAAAAAATACAGACTTGATTGATTTACTCCAGGAAAAATCACTAAACAAATAATAACAGCAGCAAAACCCAACAAACCCAGCCCTGGCCAGGTGGCTCAGTTAGTTGGAGCATCGTCCCATAACCAAAAGGTGGCAGGTTTGATTCCAGGTCAGGGCACATGCCTGGGCTGCATGTTCAAAACCAGGTCGGGGCACATACATCAATGTTTCTGCCTCTCTAAAACCAATAAACTTATCCTCCGGGGGAGGATTCTTTTTTTTTTAACATTAGGATGAAGGGAAAATCTGATTTGCAGACTTGTCACGTTCTGTTATTTAGGGTGCCCAGTTTCCAACAAAAACAGTATATGATAGGTAGAGGAACGAGAAACGGTGGCCCATAGATGGGGGAAAACCATCACTAAAACTGCCCCTGAGGAAGCGCAGACATTGGACTTACCAGTCAAGGCATTTAAATCAGTTCTTTTAAATATGTTAAGAGAACCAAAGGAACCCTGACTGGTGTGGCTTAGTGGACTGAGCGCCAGCCTGCGAACCAAGGGGTCGCCAGTTTGATTCCCAGTCAGGGCACATGCCTGAGTTGTAGGCCAGGTCCCTGGTAGAGAGCACACGTGAGGGGCAACCACACGTTGATTGTGTGGTTGCCTCTCTTTCTCTCTCCCTTGCCCTCTCTCTAAACATAAATAAAATCTCCTTTTTTTAAAAGAGAACCGAAGGAAACCACATCTAAAATTAAAGGAGAAAAAGCCTGAGGAGATGTCAGCAAGAAACCTTATCTTACACCATTCACAAAATCAACTCAAAATGGATTATAGACATCAACATAAGGCCTGAAATTGTAAGACTCCTAGAAGAAAATGTAAGAAAAAAGATCCTTGACATTGATCAGCTTCTTTTTTTTTTTGATATGACACCAAAACCACAAGCAACAAAAGCAAAAATAAACAAGTGGGTCTCCATCAAACTAGGATGCTTCTGTGTGGCAAAGGAAACTGTCAACTGAGCGGAGAGGCCGCCTCCGGAATGGAAGAAAGTAACTGTATACCGTATCTCTGATAAGAGGTTAACATCTTAAATGCATTCTAGAAGGAACTCCAACAGCTCGATAGCAAAAAAAAAAAAAAAGTTAATAGGCAGAGAATCTGAATAGATATTTTTCAAAAGAACATATAATAGTCAACAGGTACACAAAACGGTGTTCAACATCAGTAATTGTGAGGAACATGCAAATCAAAACCAAAATGAGATGTTCCTTCTCACCTGTTAGGATAGCTATTATCAAAAAGACAAAAAATCACCCGTGTTGGCAAAGATGCGGAAAAAAGGAACCCCAGTACTCCGTTGGAGGGAGTGTCAATTGGTACAGCTATTGTGGAAAACAATACGGAGGTACTGCAGAAAAAATTAAAATATGACTATCCTGTGGCCCCGCAATCCTATTTCCAACTGTTTATCCAAAGGAACTGAAATTGGGATCTTGAAGAGACCGCTGCACTTCTGTGTTTATTGCTGTGTTATTCACAACAGCCCAGATATGGAAACGGCATAAATATCCATCAACAGATAAATGAGTAAAGAAAATGTGACGCACGCATACAAAGGAATGTTATTCAACCTTTTATGAAAAGGAAATCTCGCGTTTTTGTGCTTCAAAGGACGCTATCAAGAAAGTTAAAGAGACAACCCACAGAGTGGGAAAAAATATTTGTAGTCATATGTCTGATAAGGAACTAGTATGAGGAATAGCTCAAATATTCTTACAACTCAACCATAAAAAGACAACTAACCCAATTTAAAAATGGGCAAAGATCTGAATTGTCATTTCTCCGAAGATGTACAAATGACCAAGAAGCACAGGCCAAGATGCTCAATATCATTCGTCATTAGGAAAATGTGAACTAAACTCCCAGTGAGAAACTACCTCACACACTCTGGAATGGCTACAATCAAGAAGACAGAGAATAACAAGTGTTGGTGAGGATGTGGAGAAAGCAGAACACTCACACGCTGCTGGTGGTGATGTAATATCAAGCAGCTGCTTCGGAAAGGTGGTTGGCAGTTTCCCAAGAAGCTAAACATGAAATCACTATATGACCGAGCAACTCCCCTCCCAGGTATACAGCTCAGAGAACTAAAAACATACGTTAAAACAAAAACATGTGCACCAATATTCATAGTAGCATGCTGATAACAGTCAAAAAGAGTAGAACAACTCAAATGTCCATCAATGGATGAATGCAGAAAGCATGGGATATCCACACAATAGAATACTATTCAGTCGTAAAAAATGAATTAAGTACTGATTTTTTGCTACAATAGATGAACCTTGACAAAGTTGTGCTAAGTGAAAGAAGCCAGACCCCCAAAATTATGTGTCATATGATTCCTTTGTATGAAATGTCCAGAATAGGCACCTCTATAGAGACAGAAAGCAGATTAGTGGGGAGGCAGAAGGGGCTGCTATTTCAGGCTGGACAGTCAGGGAAGGCTTCTCTACTGAGATGACAGTAAAACAGAGAGTCCTGACCCAAGGGACAGCATGTGCCATACACGTTTCCCTGGGAAGTGCATTCCAGGCAGAGGGAACAGCCAGTGCAAGACTGAGCTGGAAAGAGCGTGTTGGGGAGGGAGAGGAGGCAGGTCAGGAGGGCAGAGCTCCATGTTACCGAGTCTAGAATGCAGGAGGAAGAGTTTGACGTGTCTCCTCACTCAAAGGGAAGCCTTTGGGGGCATTGATGGCAGGTGGAGGGTTGGGGATGGACTGCTGTTTTGAAGAGACCACTCTGGCTGCTGTGGGGAAAAGGGGTTAGGGGTGCAGAATCGAGGAGACTGGATCAGGGAGGGGGAAGAGATGAAGGGAGCTAGAAAGTCACTGAAGTAGACACGTTTGGAACTAGAGCTGATGAGATTTGCTAATGCAAAGAATGTTCATCTCTTAGCAAGAGCTTTTCCTCTGTTCCTTTTAGAGGCTTTGTGCTTCCCCAATCCATTTGTAGAGAGAGAAAATAAGGTCATTTTTAGAACGTCTTTGGGAGAAAGAGCTAAACACATGAGGTTCAAGTCCCCCAGACCTCCCACTTGGACCCTCAAAATTGAAGCACAACACGTCTGCAGAAAACCACCTCAGGAGAAGGGCTCGTGGCAGGTTAGCTACACGACTGTAACCCTTAACTTGAAACAACCCGAATGCCCCTCGATAGTAGAATGGACAGAGTCTGTGGAATACTAGACAGCCATGAAAAAGCAACCCACTGCTATCAGCAGCAACTTGAATGCATGCCAAAAACACTACGTTGTTCAAAAAGCCAGACAAAATAAGAGAACATACCGATGAGACTGTGATAAGTACAAGCACAGGTACAATTAACTTAATTTATAGCGAAAAAATGGCAATGGTGGTTAGCGTGGAGTGGGAGGTAGACATTGGCTGGAAGGGGGATATGAGGGAACTTTCTGGGGAGCTGGAAATATTCTATATCTAGATCTGGGTATAGGCATTTGTAAAAACGTCATTGAGCATGGATGATGAGTCACGTGAAGATCACATACCCCTGATGGGAAGTGGTGAGAAGGGCGCTTTCCACAAATCCCTTGCTCCAGTCCAGCCATGGGCAAAACCTCAGAGGAACCCCGACGGAGGGACCTTCTACAAAATACCCCCCAACACCATGGGGGCCATGAAAGGCAAGGGGACCAGCTCAGACCAGAGGGGGCTGGGGAGACAGCTAAGGGCAACTGGGATCCTGCAGGGGATCCCGGAACGCAAAGAGGACATTAATACAGGTGCTGCTGCAGTTCATAGAAAGCCTGGAGTTTCGTGAACTGTACTGTCCCGACCTTGGTTTCTTGGTTTTGACGACGGTATTATGGTAACGTGAGAGGGAAATTGTCAGGGAAACGGGGTGTTAGGTGTATGGGAACTCTGTACTACCTTTGTAATATTTTTGTAAATGTGAAACTATTCCAAAATAAAGTTTAGTTTAAAAAAAAAATCACTGAGCTGAATATGTAGGTTTGCCATTTTACTGTACATGAATTAGCCTTCAGTGAAATATTGCTCCCCTACCCGGCCAGCGCTCAGCCCAGCTGCAGCCTTCGGGAGCCCAGCCCGAGCAGGCGGAGACTCGGACCTGGCTCTTGGGAGAACGGCTGCTAACTGCTCCCGCTTAAGCAAGCAGCAGCGATGCAACGGCCTCAGCGGGCCACCTATTATTCTCTCCAAGGGATTTGAACTCACTTTTCACAAACCCCCGTCTTCCCTCTGGAATATTATTGTTGAAAATTCAACCCCCTGTGGTGTGACACAGACATCAGCTGGCAGTGACAGAGGCAGCCCTGGGGCCCCACGGCCTCCAGGCACCTGGAGGAGTGGCCCTGAGCCAGGTGCAGGGGGACACTTACAGGAGGTGAAGGACGAATCACCAGCTCTGGTGAGAAGGCAAGTCAGGCCGTGGCAGCGCAATACAGTGATTAACGCATGGACTCCAGTGCCACGCAGGTGGTTCAAGTTCCAGCTCTACCACTTGCCAGCCTAGTGACCACAGGCATATTCATTAGCTAGACAGCGCCTCCAATGCTACTTTGTGAGATGGGAATAATAGTTCCTGCTTCACGTGGGGCCCTAAATTTTTTACATGTACTATATCTTTACCGACCCTCCATCTCTTTATAGTCCTGGGATTACCACCTGTCCTCCCTCTGACATTGGTTTTTCCACCCCGACATCTCCCACCCCACCCCCCACCAGCCCTCTGAACTGGAACCTCCCACTGACAAATCCCCGATTTCACTGACAAACCCCACTGGGGAGACTTGCCACCACCGCTACCCACTGCTGGGGAACAGGATGGAAACTGGCCTCTGTTTATGTCCTGGACCTCACATCTCTATACTGAAGGCCCTTCCTTCCCCCACCCTTGCTCCTTGTGACTAACTTCTACGCACCCTTCAGACCACCCTGGAATGTCACTTCCTCCAGGAAGCCTGCACGACTCTCCCTGCCCTGCCTCCCATCCCTCAAACCCCGCCCTCCTGCCTTCTCCACTAGCCAGGAACCCCTTGCATTTTATTTACTTACTTTTAGAAAGAGGGGACGGGAGGGAGAAAGAGAGGGAGAGATAAAGCAATCTGTTGCCTCTCACACACCCCCTACTGGAGACCTGGCCCACAACCTAGGTATGTGCCCTGACTGGGAATCAGCCACCTTTGGGTTCACAGGCCGGCTCTTTTTTTTTTTTTAATTTGCTGCTAACTCATCTACAGAACTCAGCTCAAACCTGGCACCTGCAAGAACTCAACAAATGTTTGCTAAATGAATGAATGAATAAACGAGTGGACGAGCTGTGGGTGGTAGGAAAGGCTTCACAGAGGAGGTGGTATCTGCTTGCATCTTAAAGGATGAATGGAAGTTAACCCGGGAAAGAGTGGAGGAGGGTGTTGCATTGTTGAGGGGATGTCTAGGGGTGTGGCAGAGCCTGGCCCTTTCTGGGGCCCCAAGGGGAGGTGGTGTAGAGACTAATGTATCAGCAAAGCTTTTAGTGGTTGATCCTATAAGCCAGGGGCCAAGGACTGACAACCTGACAGAGCATCCGAACTTGGTGGATGCTCTGGTGGACTCTGGTCCAGCTGGTCTGGGTCCCTCAGATTCTAATGACAGTCAAGTTTGGGGAACCCTGCTAGGACATCAAGAAGGCAATTAGAGGGATTCTCAAGCAGTGGTGGGGGGACCTGGTCCCATCTTTCTATCCAACACTGTGCGGGGAGTGAGGCCAGCCGGAAGCAGACAGTGCTTAGGACGGCAGAAAGAGGGAAAGTCTGAGAGATTCGGATCCCAATGAATGTAGAACAGGAGGGCGTCCGTGATGAGGAAGGCCAGCCGCAGTCACACTGCTTTGAGGCAGGCAGAGAATCTCAGAGACGCAGGTGTGTGTGATCGGCATGGACTCGCAGCACCGCGCATGCGTCCCAGCACACACCCGCACACACAGATGCGCACAGGCACGCGCTCGGCCACTCCTCCCTGCAGCCAGCTGCCAGTCGCAGCCAACTGCGTACACACACCCACACGCCTCCTCTGGCGAAGAGCCCTCCAACCTCACAAACATTTGTTTGCGCACAACGTTGCAAGGTGCGGCCTGGCACAAAGCCAATTTCCACAGTATCAGTTTCCACAGAACAACAAGACAAGCCGTGGCTTCTAGAAGGAGCTCAGGCTCCAATGGTTTTGCCTTTTCTGAGAAGCAATTGCTACTTTCATAAACCCTGGGTGGGGGCAGGGGAAGGCAGCGCAGACAGGCATGGCTAAGCTACTGCTCATTACAGGCGAGTCCTGATACAGAGCGGAGAGAAAATCCAGCTTGTACTATCTTCAAATATCACAGTTTTGTGACTTATAAGAGCATCTCCTGTATCTTATTTCATTACAACTGTCAAAAGGAAAAAAAATTGAATTATCATGCTAATGTCTTCTCTTTGGGTGAAATCTGTGGTTCGGGTACGTGGATATAAAATACATCATTAGTTGCTTTTAAGCTTGTCTTTAATGATGGAAAAACACGGTGGGGCACAGGGGACAGACATAACTAAACTCGGTCAGCCGGCAGCATCGGGAGCGAGCCTCTTGTAAACGGTGTTGTGACAGTGCAGTTTCTCTTTCCCTCTGAGATGACAGTTAATGCCAGACCAGGAAGGCTGTCAAAAATGCTTAGTTCTGCTCCACTTGAGTTAATTACCGGCCCTGGGGCAAGCTGCCCTCCACTCCTCTGCTAATGGGGCTGGGCTCCAGGTAAAAAATCCATTTGCAAGAATGTTTTCCTTGCTCCAGATCTAATTTATTGAATATCAAATATTTATGCCAATGCAATTAAAGTGACAACATTGCTCTCGCTTCTCCCGGCGCCCAGTCCTCAGTGAGCCCAGGCTTGCTGACAGAATGCTTCATCCCGTCAACACAGGATAAAAGTTTTGCCTGAGCTTCTAAAGCAAGAGCTTGGAAACCTACTCAGCCCGCCACTTTACCCGGGATTCTCTTTCTTTTCTGTCGTTTGTAGCAGCCACGTGGGGTTAGGGAGCAATGACTGAGAAGCAGAGGCTGGAGGTGAAAAGAGAAAAAAGAGAAAAGAGAAGGAAGCCTGACTCTGGCTCCAGTTCCCACACCCACCGTGGGCCTCTGTGTTCAAGGCACCAAAACCAGGCAACACGGTGATGGACAAGCCCAACAATCTCCTGGCCTGAGAGGGGCAGTTTGGGGCATGTGCAGAAGAGGTTCCAGAAACAGGTCATTGTAAGTCGTGGCTTTGGGGTCTCCAAGGCATGAAGGTCACCCAAGGCCCCCTCCCATGGCGACACCTCTCAGGGCCCATCAGCACCCCCATCGTCACTCCCGTGAGTCTCTAGCACCACAAGACGCATGATTTGACATCTGCCCCAACAGAGGGGTGACTGGGAGAGATGGGCCAGTGAGCAGTCTAAGGGGTACCCTCCTGCAGGTATACCCCAAAAACACGAAAAGGAAATCGCGTGTTTTGGGCATATTTGAGGTGGCTCTGTGGCTCTGTGCCCTGCGGCTGGAATTTTTCCAGGGGCCTTGCTGTCTGCCTACGCTTGTCTCTCCCTTCCTGCAATAGAACAAAGGTCTTTTCTTGGGTCTGAACAGGGTTTTGAAGGAAAAACAGGCACGCACAATGCTTAGCAGAGGGAACACAGGAGATTGTGTTCGAAGAACTGGAAGTAGATTGATTTTTATTGGAGCCTGAATTGCAAGAGAGTGAGCTCTGGGAATATAAGCATCAAATGAGGTAATCTAGGCATGTTAGAAAATGTCAAGTCCTGGATAAATGTGAATTACTCCCCACATCACAGCAGTACTGGGGAACCAAATGATATGTTCTATGCATTACAAAAATTGCGTTACATAAATTGTCATTGTTATAAGATATTTGGGAAGATGGATTAAGCTTCAACCGTGGAGACAGATCAGAAAAATATATATTTTTCCATTTCTCTTGATCCTACCTTTTTAGAACAGTTGTGAACTGAGCTATTTTGAGAAATATCCTTTCTGTTCTCCTTTGTCAGATGAACATGCTGTGCCCAACCTTAACATTGAAATATGCTTGGTTTCCTGTCACTCCAAGCAACTTGCTCTCGACTGGAAGCTTTGTGATCATTTTTTATGACCAGACAATTCTTTGTCTGTGAGGATGAGGGAAGAGGGTTGGTATTAATATCCAGGTCTGCATCTTCAGTTATCAGCCCGTTCAAAGACATTTCACACCGCACCTAAACTACTGCCGTTATTTCTTAGCTGTCCACTCTGCCTCTAGTTTCCTGTCTCAAAATTGTCTTCCCCTTGGCTGCTCGAGTATTGATATCATTTTTTACCATGAAAAGTAACTATAAAAGAACCTCCGCTATAGCCACTGTGATAGGACAAGAAAAATAAAAGAGGTAAACTTGTTGCAAAGGAAGAAACAAATTTATCACTATTTACAGACAATACAATTCTATATCAGAAAATAAAACGAAATAGAAAAGCTATTCAAACTAATGACAGAAGTCAGCAAAATAGTCTAATACAAAATATGTTATACACTAAAATTGGCAAGTAGAAATGCATTAGAAATATGGTTCATGGTATACACATGCAGCTACCTTGATAACATCTCCATGAGAATGTATCACAGAAACCTCAGGGCAAACGTAAATTTTGGATTTTCAACTCAAACCTGCTCCTCCTCCAGAGTCCCCAGCACAGTGGGGGCTCTTCCATCCATCTCTTTGCACAGGCAGGGCCCCTCCCTCTCTCACAGCCCAGTACATAAATCTGCCATCAAACCTTGACAATATTACCTTTTATTTCCACCTGCTTCTCTCTCCGGTCCAACTGCCTTCATCATCTCTCACCAGGACAATCGTCATAACGCCTCACTGTTCTTCTGTTAGGGGTTCCTTGGTCTCTCCAAACTGTGTCCACAAAGCAGACATAAGGACCTTCTGAGAAGTTCAAGTAAACCACACCATGCCCCCACTGATAGCCCTTCTCTGGCTTACGGACCCCATATCTTACCCATGGCCTACAATGCTTGGCTTCCCATGATCCTCACTGACCTTTCTAGCGTTGGCTCAAGCCACTCATCTCCTTGTTCCCTCCATTAGAGGAAGTATAAATGTTATACATGCAACAAGGGAAACCACGGCTTTTACAACGGTAAGAGGACTCTATGCACAATTGTAAGATACTGTTTTCAAAACTTCAGTGAAATCTATTCTTTTCTGAGAAAATATACCAGGCTTGTCTCAAGAAAAATTAGACTATCTGGATAGACCAATAAGAAAGAAAAAAATCAAAGTAAGTTGTCAAAGTATTAGCTCCTAAAATTGCTTCCCGCCTCAGGTGTTTTCACGGGTATACTATTTCGACTTTTCACAGAACAAATCATTTCCATGTAACACTTTCATGGCTTCAGGGCATGAAAAAAAGATGTAAATCTTATCAGTTCATTTTATAGGGCTAGCAAAGCTATTGACTTAATGTTCTGGATAAATCTCAAAAACATCATGTTGAATGACAAAAGCCAGACACACAGGAGTATAAACTATATGATCCCATTTCTACGACGTTCAAGGAGAGACGAATCTAATGTCTGATGGTAGAAATTAGAAAAGTGTTTGCTGGGGGTGGGCTTGGAGGACTGCCTAGAAGGAGTCTCAGGGAACTTTCTGGGGCCACGAGGACATTCACAGCTTGTTCTGGGGGATGGCTACTGAGGTGTGCATATTTGTCAAAAGTCATAAAGATGTACACTTAAGATGAGTGCATTTTAGTATATATAAATTATACCTCACTAAGGTATTATCAGGAAAATGAAAACCTTGTAACCATAACTTAAAAAATAGCCAAGAAAAGTAGCAGGTTAATAATACTTAATATGTTGTATATGTAAAAATATGAAACAAAATGTGGGCAAAGGTAGTCTTGCAAAAGATTAGAAGAAGAATACATCAGAAACTGGAAAGTGGCTTCAGTATTAGAAGTCTATTACTATAATAATTCAAATGTAAAAAGCATAATAAAAATATTGAAATTAGTTTATAAAATTCATTTATTCATGACTTTATGCCTAGTAAACTCAGATACGAATAGATAAGACTTTAACCTGATAAATAATATTTATCTCCAACCACAAGCCTAAATCATCCTTAAGAGTGAAACTCAAGAGGCCACCTTATTAGTGTCAAGTACAAAATGAGGCTGGCCTCCATTCCCACTGCTGTTCACTACGGTTCTGAAATTTCTAAGCAATATAAAAGGACCAGAAATAGGTATGAATCATAACCATAGGAGAGAAAGAGACAAAATTATTATTTTTAGGCCATGATAATATTGTCTTTCTACAGAACTCAAGAGGGCCAACTGAAAAACAATATTCTCACCAGTTACAAAGTAAGTATGCAGGCACAAGTAAGGATGCTCAGTGAAGCATTGTCACAAAGAGCCGTGGGAAACCACCTAAGTTCCCAATAATAGGAGACGGGGTCAGTGGAAGTACGCACACGCAGTAGAATATTACAGAGTGGTTAAAATGGATTCCGGAGATTCAAAAATATTAAGTAAGAACATGAGAAATGTGACACACCGTTGGCACTTTGAATGCAATGTTTAAAAATGCACTGAACTACAGTTTGGAAATTTGGTGGGGGTGGAATATGGTTGTGAAAGATGCTTACCAAAAATGGCGGTCTCCGGGCGGGGAGAGGAAGGGGAACAAGGTCGGAGAGGAATGCAAAAGGGCGGCAGCTGTAGGTGTGCCGTGTCATTTAAGAAATAAAAGCCCTGGGGAAACACTCTCCATCAACAAGCCGACCCAGTAGGCCAGAAATAATCCCCAGAAAGTTCCCTCGCGGCCCTGGACCGGTTGATCTCTGGCCCGCCCTACCCAGCAAACCCTTCTCTGATTTTTTTTTTTAATTTTATTTAGTTATTTTTCATAAGTTTTTTCATTTTTTCACGCCTCCCCCGCCCCTTGCTCCCCACCTCCCCCTTCTCTGATTTTTGTCACCCTAGACGAGCTTTGCTAACTCTTGAAGTTTATTTAGATGGAATCATGGGTTTCCATGATTTAGGCCTTCCTTGGTCTTCCTCTTGAATCCTTTATTTAAAACACGAAGTCTTAACAGAGGTGTGGCAGGCTAGGCCACAGTCGGGGACAGGGCACCCCAGTGCCCTTGGCCGCCATGCAAGCCAGGGGTCCACGAATTAACATACTGAGAAACTACCTTTCACCCATTAAATTGGCATTTAAAAAAAAATTTAATACCTAGCATGTGGAAATTTACATATTCTCTAGAGAGAGCATTAATTTAGGACACTTTCTGTAAAAGAATTTGACTACCATTTTCAAAAGGCTTAAAAAAGGTTCTTGTACACCTGAGCATTTTGCATTTCCTCCTCCACCCAGAATGACCCCTTAAACTCCAGTGAGACGTCCAGTGAGAACTGGACGTCCAGTGAGAACTGGATGTCCAGTGAGATGTCCAGTGAACTCCAGTGAAATGTCCAACATCTCTACCTGGGTCTCTGACCAGGGCTTCCGAGCACGTCCCAAACCATGCTCCCAATTCCTGCTGCTCCTCTGTGACCCCAAGCTCCTCCTCCTACTAAAACTCTGCCAGGAAGACAAACGATCCAATTAAAAAAATGGGCAAAGGACCTGAACAGACACTTCTCCAAAATGGACATACAGATGGCCCATAGATGTATGAAAAGATGCTCAGCATCACTAGCCATCAGAGAGATGCAAATTAAAACCACAATGAGATATCACCACACACTTTTCAGAAAGGCCATCATTAATAAATCAACAAACAGCAAATGCTGGCTAGGATGTGGAGAAAAGGGAGCCCTAGTGCACTGTTATTGGGATTGCAGACTGGTACAGCCACTGTGGAAACAATATGAAATTCCCTCAAAAAATTAAAAATAGAACTACCACGTGACTCAGCAATTCCACTGCTGGGAATGTACCCTAAGAATCCCAAATTACCAATTCAAAAGAACCTATGCGCCCCTATGTTCATAGTAGCGCTATTTACAATAACCAAGTGTTGGAAACAGCCTAAGTGCCCATCAGTAGATGAGTGGATCAAAAAACTGTGGAACAGTTACACAGTAGAATATTACATGGCAGAAAAAAAGAAGGAACTCCTCCTACCTCTTGCAAGAGCATGGATGGAACTGGAGAATATTATGCTAAGTGAAACAAGCCAGTCAGCAAAAGACAAATACCATATGATCTCACCTATAAGAGGAATAAATCGACAAAATAAACCAATGAGCAAAATAGAACCAGAGGCATGGAAACATGGAACAGACTGACAGCGGTGACCAGAAGGGAGAGAGGGGGGACGATGGTGGAAAGAGGAGGAAGGGACTAGTCAAAGCACATGTATGAATGACCCATGGACATGGGCAACGGGGTGGGGATTGACTGTGGGAGCAGGGGGTGGGCTGGATGGAGGAGGGCAAAGGGAGGAAAATTGGGACAACTGTAATAGAATAACAATAAAAAAGTTTTAACAATAACATGAAATGAAACTCTGCCTTTTCTGTTGCTCAGACCCAAAACCTTGATGTCATCCTTGACATCTTTATTTGATGAATGACACATCCTGAGGAGGCGAGGTTAAGCTTCAACACAGATTTAGAATCCAACCCCATATCACCACCTCTGTCACTAACACCCTGGCTCCAGCTGCCACCATGCTCACCTGGGCTGCTGAGATAGCCTCTCCGGTCCGCAGCCTCACCACCCTGAGCACGCCTGACCTCGTCTGCAATAGCCTCTCTGCTCGCTCCGCCTTCACTTTGCCCTCTTGCAGATGACACGCCATATGCCACAAGGACCCCCTTGTACCTGAGTCAGATCAAATCACTCCATGCTCAAAACTCACCTTGGCTCCCTTCTCAGAGAAAAGCAAAGTCCATATCAAAGCTTGTAAGGCCATGGAGGATATGACTACTTTTCTCACCTTAACCTAAGTGAGGCCACATTAATCATAAAACCCAACATCACATAATGCCAGTGTCAGAGGATTAATTAGATTGTACCTCAGGGAGTCTGTGCTGGTACTGGACATAGAAAAGCTTTTCGTGGTGCCTCTCACAGTTTGCTACCACTGAGATGTTAATCTAACACTTCTTCATTTAAAAAAAATATATATTTTATTTATTTAGTTTTAGAGAGGGGAAAGGAGGGAGAAAGAGATGAAGAGAAACATGAATGTGTGGTTGCCTCTCACATGTCCCCCACTAGGGACCTGGCCCACAATCCAGGCATATGCCCCAAATGGGAATCGAGACAATGACCCTTTTGTTTATAGGTCGGCACTCAATCTACCAAGCCACACCAGCCAGGGGCAATCCAACACTTTTATTTAAAAAAAAAAACTTACAAAGGGAATTTCTGGAGATGTGCCAAGTCAACAACACAGCTCTCTCAGGATATCCCCTTGATCCAGCCCTTCCTGCATCCCATGTAGCTCTTAGAGTCTTAGTGACCTCATATAAGAGGTTTATCTCTTTTACTGACAGTTGCTGCACTAGTCACTCAGAACATGTATTTAGAATAAATGCTTAGAATAAATTCTAATTGCTTAGACAACAGAAATTCTTCACTTTGTCATAAGTGGATAATAGTATATGGCCATTTTTGCTGAGGTCTACAGTTTGTCAAGGCCAAGGATCACTCATTGCACTAAATTAACCGCTGGAATATGAAAACTCTAAGACAGATGGAATAACTGGCCTCCCCCGGGGCTCTTGTACTTCTGTGTGGAGTGCATCCGTGTCCCTTCTGATCTGCTTCCTATTCACCACACTCGTTTCTCCACTGATCTGTGAATCTGGTGCACAGGATGGGCACCTGCTGTGAGCCAGGCTCCGTGCTGGGCGCCAGCAAAGCTGAGACTGGAAGCCGCCGAGCACCACGTAGAGGAGGAAAATGAGCCTGAAGGGAGGTGGGGAAGAGGGCTGGGCAGGAAAACACTAACCACACTTAGCAAGTGATATGGGCTCTGAGAGCTGATGTCACTGCCCTTGGAACAGATATGGTATGGAAACCACTGCCCAGAAAGATTGAGAGACTCCCTACAGTCACAGGGGAGTGGGTACAGAGCCCAGCCAAAGCCCAGGCTGCTAACGCTTATGCCCCATACTGCCCCTCACCCCTGCAACTCTCATGCCTCCTAGAGTCCAAGTCAGACCTGAAGGCCAGGCCCCCCCCCCGCCGGGTACTGCACCTTCATTGATTTTTTCACTTCCCACCATTCAAACATCTTTCTGGTTTGAGAGAAACCCCTCTGTGTGACCAATACGCTTGTCCCGACTCCTGGAGCGACCAGTGTGCTCTCCTCTTTATCCAAAATCCTGCCTGCCCACTGCAAGTTGCAAGAGGGTCGCCCCGAGCATTGTGGGGCCACAGCCTTGTGGGCACCAGGGGCCTGTCTTACAGCTCAGGTACTAGTCCCCAAAGCTGCAGAGCCTGCTATTAAAAACTCAGCCAAAGAAGCCAGCCAACAAAGAGGTGCCTGAATGACAGGCCTTGGAAGCAAGTCGTTCGTAAGTTTATTCTTCCCTCCTGATGGCCCTACACGAAGATGAAATCTCCTCTCCTGGCCAGAGCGAAAAAGAAAGCTTGGCCTTCAAGGCCCTTCTCCCCAGGCCCGTGTCCTTGCTTCATTAGGAGGCAGACTTGGCCATTCGAGCAGACATCAGGTTCCCGATTTTCTGGATGATGAGGAACAACAAAAGCATCCTTGGGAGAACAGGTGGACCCTTCCCGCAGATGCTCCAGGATGCATGACGATGAGCTCGAGTCTCTCCACCTCTCCCCCCATCCTGCCTCCATGTCCCAGCCAAAGACTGGTCGTGAGCTGGGCTGGCGAAGAAGGGCCATCTGGAGAAGCCCCTGGGCACCGTCGCTTGAAGTCAAGAGCACGGGCCCTGAAAAACCAGCCCTGCCGCCCCTGGGTGTGGTGACCTTGTAGGAGTGAAGGAGACGCGGCAGGTGAGGCACTCAGCAGAGCACTTCGTGCAGGTCAGGGCTCAGGAGATTTATCCCTTAGTGAAGAGTATCTTGGTTGCTTCCACATGTTGGCAGTTACGAAAGAAGCTGCTAAAGACTTTTATATGGTCAAGGTTTTGTGTGGATATAAGTTTTTTCAACTCATTGTGTAAATATTAAGGCACACAAGTGGCCTGTGGGTTTTTGAGGCCCAACAAGAACCTCTAGGACACAGAATCTTCCTCTTCTCCAGGGTCAACGGGCAGGACTTTTTCAATGGAGCAGATCAGTAGGATGCGCCATGGGATGGTGAGACCACCGGAAGCCGTCCCAACCACAGCTGGCTTACCCCTGGGGCAGGAGGATGGAGGTACAGGCTCTCATTCCAGGAGAAGGCAAACAGTGTCTAATAGTCTGGGGTTTGGGGGAAGATTTTATTTATTTATTTTTAGAGAGGAGAAGGGAGGAAGAGAGGAAGAGAAACATCAGTGTGTGGCTGCCTGTCATGCCCCCCCTACTGGGGACCTGGCCTGCAACCCAGGCATGTGCCCTAGAGTGGGAATCAAACTGGCAACCCACTGGTTCACAGGTTGGCACCCAATCCAGTGAGCCACACCAGCCAGGGCTAATGGTCCAGTTTAAGGGGAGCAGAGAGAAGGACGATCCCCCACCATCTGGCTCTGCCCCCTTGCTTCTGCCACCAGAGAGAAGGTGCCTGAGAGAATAGAGGGGAGAATCTGCATTTTCCAATTCAGCCCCAGCCTCTTCTCTGGGTGTCCCAGGGTCCAGCCCTTACCTGTCTGTCTGTTTTCTCAGTAAGAGGCTTTGGTGGCTGCGGTCATGAGCGGCCACAGGTGATCTTAATTAACGGAGAGCACGTAGATTCCTGGCAGTGAGAAAACTGTTTTCTAACAAGTGAAAACACAATTAACATCCCAGCTCTCTCATCTACGGAGCTTTCCTGGCCTCACTCTCTACAAAGTCAGAAGGAAAAAGAAAAAAGATTAGGAATATAATATGGGTTGAATGTGTCCTTCCAAAACGATGTATCCAAGTCCTAACCCCAGTGAGCGTGAGTGCGGCCTTATTTGGAAACAGTCACTTATCTGCAACAGGGTAGCTGGTTCTTAACCCAGTGTGACTGGTGTCCTTCCGACACGAGAAGAGAAGAGAAACAGAGACACGCAGAGGAGGGCACGGCCATTGTGACAGCGGGGCAGAGACAGGACAGCTTTGAGATGAGGGGCGCCAGTGATTGTCGGCCAAGGTCAAAAGCTAGGAAGAGGCACAGGAGGGTTCCGCCCAGACCCTCAGAGGAGCCGCTGTGATTTCTGCCTGCCAGGCTCAGAACTGGGTGGGTAAGTGTCCGCTGCCGTCAGCCACCCCAGCTGGGCCACTTTGCTACGGCAGCCCCAGCAAACCAAGACAGACAGAAATCGCCTAACTCCTCACCTTGCAATGAGGTGCCTGAGACTCTGGAAGGTGCAGGAACTTACCTGAGGTCCCAAGCAAAAAGCAGAGATGAGACCTGAATCAACGTCAAACTGACCCAGAGACCAGTGAGATTCATTCTCTGGGTGTGTGGCGCCCGTAATCACATCTGGACGCCGACTGCTTTGGGCTCAACACTTGGGCAGCTGGTGCAAATGCAACCTGTAGTGTCCTCTGAGTGCTGGGTGCTTCAGAAATGAAGATATTTTTTAAAAATGCATGTGATGAGTGAGGTCGGGGAGATAGAGAAAAGCGATGGATATTAATTGAGCTGAGTGCCAGGGGTCTTATACCCACTTATCTCATTTACATCACACAAGAACCCTTCGGTGTAGGTATAATTATCCTCATTTTTCAGATCACAAACAGCCTTGGAGAAGCTAAATAACTCTCCCAAAACCACGCAGCTGGCACATGGTGGAGATTTGGGCCCAAGCCTCCGGACTCCGAACCCTCCAAACTCTAAAATACTTTCCTCCCTTTCTGTGTTTTAATTGCCATCGATATGCCAGTGGCTCCCAGATATTTTACCTGCGGTCCCCAGATCGCGTCTCCCTGTTCAGTTTCTCCACCTCAACGTCTGGTAGGCATCTCAATTCGACACGTCCAAAATTTAACTCATCAGCTTCCACTGAGAACCTGGGACTCCCACCCGCCAAGATCCCCAAATAGAGACCTGGCAGTCATCCCCGACTCCGCCCCGTCTCCTTGGTGAACTGCCCAGGCCTGCTCACTCGCCCCCTTTCCATCTCCCCCGCCTGTACCCTCCACCATCTCTCTCCGGGAAACGTAATCCTCTAACCTGGCTCCATGCTCTTTCCCTTTGCTCTTTGCCTTCCTGCAGCATTGAGAGTGGTTTCTCAAAACACAAATCTTATCACATTACTCTCCTGATTAAGACCCTTCAACAGTAATTGCAAATTCTTATGCGCTAGTCCCTGGAATAATCCCTTTACACATATCGAATCAGTGAGTCCTAAAAACCACCCTACTCAACGAGGTAGGTATTCTCTTGTTCTCCTTTTATGGATAAAATTGGGGTGCTGGGAGGTTAAGTAACTTGCCTCAGGTCTCAGAGCCAGTCGTCGGCTGAGACTGGATTTAAATTCAGGCCCTGTGGTTCCTGAGATCACGCTCTTATCAATGACACTAAACATCCTTTCCAAGGATGCCCTGCAGCTCTAGGACCAAGTCTAAAGTCCTTCCCGTGGCCTGCAAGGGTCTCACCTGTGTCTCTACCTCTCCACCCTTCCCTACTCTCTCTCCTATTCTTCTCGGACCACAATGGTCATTATTTGTACAATTTTATTTTTAACATCTGTCCCCACCCACCCCCCAACAGACAGCAAGTTCCGTGAGGGCGGGGCCTGTATCACCTGGAGGCCAGGTGTTCAGTTGGTGGTGATGGGCTGAAAGGACAAAGGGCGTAGAAGGATGAAGGAATGAGTCCCTGCTGATCCTGGCCCAGGGACACCTGCCGTGATTCGACACCTTTCTCTAAAGGGAGCTTCTCGCACCTGTAATGCTCACACAGATCACCCGGGGGTCTTTTTAAAACCCAGATTCTGATACAGGAGGCCTGAGAGTCTGCATTTGTGACAAGTTCCAGGAGGGGCTGCTGCTGCTGGTCCAGGGGCCACATCGTGAGCAGCAGATATTGGAACGACCTCCCACCTCGGTCTCTTTCCAGTCTCACTCCCACCTCCTCCTGCTCGAGGTGGCACCTAGTGATGGAAAGGGGACTTTGTGTGAACGTTCACTCCCAGGGAGTGGGGGAGTGCAAATGGAAAGGGGTGCATGCGGGCATTGCTTGTATCAGCCAGAGATGCCTGTGCAGGCCTGCGCTGCTCAGGGCGATGCCCGCTGCTGTAGCAAGTTCTTCCCCTGCTCACACAACCATCCAGAAAGCAATCCCCAGTCCATGTGATGGTTCAAGGGCCCGGGCTCCTCCCGTTTGTGGCTCCACCAGTCTCTCGGGCCACAGGGTCATCTTCGAGTCACCAGAAGAGCAGGGCGAGAAACCCCACCTAGAATTGGCACACACCGTTTTCTCTCACATCTCATGCTGCGGACATGTCCCAGGGCCTGCCCTGGACATCTGTTAGCATTTACCAAGTCCACGGTCTGTGCTCCATCAGAACTGGGGTCTTAGTCTTCTCTGAGTCTCGCCCTACCCCCGCCCCACCCCAGAGAATCCGGGGACAGGAGCCGTTGCTGTAGGGCTCCCAGGCCGCTCTCCTGGTGACAGGCTCTCGTTGGAGCCCCCGTGGTGGGGCCTTCCCTCTGCCTGCCCTCGTCACTGTTCAGGGGTCTTCTACATATCTATCTTCCCCAGGGGTCCCAAACAGGAAGCCAGGCGAGGTCTCCTAAGAGAGGCTCGGTGCCTCTCCACGCTGTGTCTAGGTCACGGACGGCAGGTCTGGACACGTACCTTCCATCTATCTCCCACCCCCGTCCCGAGGTCCACCAGGACAGGAAATAGAACAGCCCCCCCGAAATACATGCCATTGGGCCCCATGCATCCCCTTTGCCACTCCAGTGTCCCAGCTCCCAGATCTGGTCACCATTGGCAGCGACAAGCTAATCCTGTCCCCTCCCCTGGAGACTCGCCTTTGGTAGGATGTGCCTCACCCAGGAGTTCACTCTTCCTCCCCCAAACCATGACATCCAGTAGCCATTGACTGCCTGCCATGGGGGTACAAATGCCAGCCCCCTTGTCCCAGGTGGGGACCAACTCTGTGGGCTCAGGCTGAAGCTGGTCTCTAGCTTCAGGCCCTTCCCCTACCCTGTCACTCGCTTCTCTTCTGCTAAGAGCACTGTGCAAGAAAACACTCTTGAGAATCCCTGTCTCAGGCTCTGGTTATAGGAAACCTAGGCCGAACACTCGCCTCCCTCAGATCCTCTTCTCCCTCAAGGCGGCACTGGACCTCTGGTTCCTCCAGAGCCCTAACAGCAGACAGGATACAGGGAAGAGAAACCAGCTTACAGATAACAGAACATGCCCCGGGACTTAAACTACATCACAAAAGAAACTCTAGGGTCTTGAGCACCGTGCTGTCTATGGGAACTCTGGCCAGCACCCCTAGCATGGCCTGGAGCTCTGTCTCTTGGAGGGAGGGCACCCACCAACCCAAGGGGGACTTGTGACATAGACCCCACAAACACTGTGTGCTGCACTGCACAGCCGATCCTTGTCCCTGAGCCCCACCCGGCCTCACCTTGGCCTTCCCAAGGCAAAGCCCTCTTCTTGTGCTACGTTGGCCATGTGAGGAAATGGAAACACAATGGGAACAGGTGAGAATCAGAGAGGAAGAAAGAGCATCATGTTCCAAAGGGTCCAAGCACCTCTTTTGTGGTCCATCAGGAAATCCACACCTTCCTCCCTGGGCCTATCAGCTGGCTGCATCCTGGGACCTGGGACCCACTCAAGAAATGCTTCCAGGGTTTGGTGCCTGTGGAGACACGTGGCCGATGGCAGTGGGGAGAGAGTGGAAGTGCCCACAGGCCCACGGGTGACGGAGGGAAGGGCGAGGACAGGAAAGGAGAGGGTTAAGAAGCTGGCAGTCCACACATACACCTTCCACACCGCTCTCCTTTCAATTTCTTTCCCGTGAATTTAAATGCATTCTGTCACAGTGAGTTATATCACCCGCAGGAAATGCCCAACTCGGGGACGTTTTTAAAGATTATTTTTTAGATCACCTATCACTATCCATTTGAGGAACGATTGTTCAATCTGAAAAAATAAATTCAAAACTGTCCCCGTCTAAGCAAGATGGAAAAATAACGTTTGCTATTCTTTCCTTCTCTTTCCTTTTCTTTTTTTAAAAGGAGGCTTATTTCTGAAAGACAGGTTTGAAAATCTGTTTTCACCTTGTCTGGCTGGATTTGAGCACCTCAGTAAGCCGAATATCACGCCTTGTCCAAGGAGCAAACAAATGAATGTACAGCCAGCTGTGTGACCTCAGGTAATTCACTTAACCTCTCTGAGCCTTAATCGCCTCAACTGTTACACTGAGATAACGATACAGACCATGATCATCAAATGAGATGATGCCCAGGACAATCCTTAAATCAAAGACAAATGTAAAGTGTCTATTCCACTAAACTGTCAATTCTTTAAGGGCAGGGGGTAGACTCTGGCCAATGCTGTCCTCTGGTACAGGGCCTGGCCCACAAAAAGCATCTAATAAATGTTGGCTATCTGGATGGTTCTGTGGGTGACGATTTGGCAGACCGATGTCCGGACACACACAGAGATGGATGGATGAAAAAGGGCGGAAGGGATACAACGATGTGCTGGAAAACAGCTGTCCAAAGAAAGAAACAAGCAAGAAAGCCTTTCCTCTGATTGGCCTCCGATTTCCAGGGTGTACATGCTCCCACCGATGCTGGTTTCAAGCCACCAATGTAACATCAGCAAATGTAGGGTTGCTGTTTGCGAGTCTGTAGAAGCTGCTCCCGCACCAGACAGGAAAGAAGGGACGGAGGCAGGGAAAGAAAGATAGAAAGAAGTAAAGGAGGGAGTGGGAAGAAGGGAGGAGGAGGGAGAGAGCCACGAGTACGTGTTTGCCTAGAGAAGGAAACAGACACACCCAGGGACCAGGGAGGGCCACGAGGAGCAGAGCCTGAGGAGGCCAGAAACCTGGGCTCCCGGCACACCTCCCGGCCCAGGGCCGAGCTGGCCTGTCCTCTGGGCTACATTCTCTCTTCTCGAGGCGGTGGCGTGGGGCGGGGGAGTTGACACAGTGCAGAACGGTGGGCCTCAATTACTTTCAACAATGAGAAACCTTGCTTCTTTCAAATAAAGTCTTACTTGGGACGTGCAATGATCATTACAGCTGATATTACGAAGCCTTTTCTCTGTCCTGGCTATGGTCTAAGTCCATTGCGTAGAATTCCCCATGGAATCACCCCCACAACCCAGTGAGACAGATGGCATTATTATCCCGCTTACCAGTGGGGTTGGGCCCTGGCCCAAGGTCACATCACATCATAGGCAGTAGGGCCAGGATCCCAACTCAGGCTGTGACAGCAACCCTGACCACTCTGCTGTCCTAACAGATCAAAAGGAAAAGGCGAGTATAATGTGCCAGTTACACCTCGATTTAAAAACAAAGAGACCGGTAACTCCAGAGGCCCCACCCAGAGCCAGATTCTTGGGGGGGGGGAAGCGGGAGGAACAGGTGGTCCTCCCGGTTCTGTGCCCCGCTGGCTGTGCCACCTCGCCTCTCCGAGCCTCGGTTCCTCCTTTACAAAACAAAGCAATCACTCGCTGCACCCACCACAGATTCCACGCCGGGTGATGCTTCCAAGGACCAGGCAGCCTTCGGGGTAAAGCACCCCAACGAGTCCCATTACATCCGACTCATTTCCCTCTGTGCCACCGAGACCCACTCAGTTGAGAATGCGTCTGTTTTCGAGCTTACGTGACACTCTTGAAACAATGGATCATAATCACTTCTCTAATGACATTAAGTCTTGTAGGGATGACTTTATTCCCCGGGATACTTATTTTGAAGTCATTTTTGCAAGTGCAACATAATACTTACTTTCTAGCGTTGCCTTCATCTTCAATTGTACAAATGTGCATGAAATGGAAGCTGTTTTGTGGGGGGAACAGCAGCGAAGGACAAAAGACGGTCCGTCTAATTGAACATTACTTTCTCTGGAACTCATAGCCCTTTGAAAATCTAAAGAGAAATGGGGACTTTTCTCCCCAGGGAAATGCAGACACTGCTACACCTGGATGTGACTTTGGGGTGGGAAGGTTGGGGGCACTGTCACCCCAGCATAAGGTAAAACCTCGGTAGAAACGAGAATGTCTCTGAGGTCCTGGGTCCCTCCTCAGGGCCACGCTCCAGCGTCCCCGATCGATGCGGAAGAATAGGCAGAAGCCACTCAGACACTGTCTGAGATTTTTAAGACGAAGAATTCTCTTGACAAATAAATCTCTTAATGAAATACAAACAATTAAGCTAAAAGTCCTATCAAATGCAGTCTGTCACTCAGCAGCCTGACACTTAATTGAATTTCTTTTTCCATCCCCCGGCTCCTTTTCCCTGATAAACAAATTCATTCACCGCAGATCAAGTTTCCCTAACCCAGAAACCAAGCATCGTCAATCAACTAATTGATACAACAAAGACTTCTGTTCAAAAAAAAGAGTTTCCCCTAATTAAAGTGGGAATGAAATGTTATAATACTCTGGTGCCTGGTATTAATTACTCTGTGGTTAACCCTCTCCCTCCTCCTCCTCCGAGACCTGGCAGCGAACCGGAGGGACGAGGGATCCCAGGCCCAGATGTAAGTCCGCCTTCCCGCTTTATCCTGACTTTGCTCCTTGACCTTGGGGGTGGCTTCCCCTCTCTGTTTCCATCAGCTGTAACACAAGAGAGCGAGCCAGGTGACTTCCCAGGCTGCTTCCAGCCCTAACTCTTCCATTTTACGGCCAGAGGACAGTCTGACGGCACAGGCTTCAACCTGCGATTACACGTCAGGCAGTGTAGCTGCCAGGAGCTCTCTCTCCCCCGGCCCCCGACTGAAAATACAGCCAGGAGCTCGGAGGCTGCCTCCTCCTGCACCTGGACGACACGGCAGCCCTGGACGGGCTCACGCATCTCCCCACACTTCTGCCCACACATTCCCGGGCACAGCCCTTACACACACCTTGATACCCTGTCCCTGCTGAACACTTCCTCACACACTCCTCACACACACACACACACACACACACACACGCCCTATTTCCTCCTGAAACCTACATGCACATGTTTGGACACAAGCCCCTCTAGAGGGCAGATCCCTCACTGGATGCATGTCTCCCAGGCTGGACGCATAAGCACACCCGGGTGCAGCCCAGGCTCCCCTCCAGAGCAAGCCCCCTCCAATGAGGCCATGCACACGTGTCTACACACACATGTGCCACACACACAATCACTGCCACATGCGAGCTTGGGCTGGCTGTGAGTGGGTTTCCCAATCCCGAGGAAGCTTTGGCTGGGGTGGCCCAGAGGACCTCAGAAAGCTAGCGACGGACCCAACAGGATACCCCAGATCTGTCTGGGTCCCAAAGTTTCTTTCACTCGACCAAGGGCTACTGGGAGCCTTCTGTGCCAGGCCCAGTGTGGGAAGGAGAGCAGGGGACGAGACAGACACCGTCCCTCAGAAGCAGCTCTGTCCCTGGTGGCCCCAGCCCAGACTCCCCTGCAGGTAGCAAAGGGCCCACCCTTAGGCTCTGACGCATCTGGAGGTCAGTTAAGAAGCAGCTTTTTCATCCCAACACAGTCAAGGTGGCCTTTGAGCCAGGACTTACAGGACACAGGCGAGGATGCGCCAGGCAGAGATGCGGGCTGAACAGAGCAGGGAGGCCGGGGCAGGATGGGTGCCGAGAGGCAGTGCCAGGCAGAGGTGCGAGCTGGCCACCACCACTGCTCACTGTGCGCCAGGCTGGGACAAGTCACTAAATACTTCTAAGCCTCAGTCTCCTCATCTGCAGAATGGGGACCACAGCAGCAGCACCAGAAAAGGACCATCCGGCCACTCAACACGTAGAGACCGAGCAGCTGCTGCGTGCCAGGCACTGCTCCAGGCGCGTGGGGCTGTCGTGAAGATTAGAGGGGATGAGCCACGCCGGCTCCTGGTGCCACATCTGCACACACTGGGCACCAGTCGGCAGGACCCCCAGGCATGTGAGGGAGCGGACTGAGTGGGAGGCCCTGAAGGCCAGTGGGAAGACTGGGCTCTGGAATGAAGAAGGGCCCTTGGGTGCTCTTCCTGAGCAGGGTGGGCGTGAGGGCACTGATGGAAGGACAGGAGGGGCGGAGGCTTGGCCTGGGAGGCTGGAGGTGGGGACCCTGGAGAGGGACCGGCACTGAACCCCCAGGCTCAGGCTGCACCTCTGGTGAGAGACACAGTCTCAGCCCTGACCTCCTCTGCCCCCCACATGCCTCACAGGGTCCCCTTTCCAGGGCAGGTCTGCAGAGCCAGGCTGGGGTGGTGGCAGGGGGCACATTCCCCGCCCCCTCTGACAGAGAGCGATGCTCTCCCTGCATCTGATGCCTTCTGTTGAGCTCATCTCCCTGTCTCTGTTTTCATGTTTTCCTCTCTCGTGCTGGCTGCAGAAATACTTGCTTTTGAAAGTTGTTGCCATAACAACCACTTCATTACACGCCAGGCCCAGTATCTCAGAAATGCAGAATCTTTCCTTAAAAGCGTGCGCGCTGCACATCAAAGGGGAATAGGAGCTCATTATTTTTACATTATTTTGCAGGCAAATAGATATTTTCCAATACACATTTCTTTTCTAAGTTGATTTTCTTGTTCAGTGGAAAGGCACATATCTTTCTTAACACTTTCCTGCCTGCATGGTTTGGGGGCTAGAAACCTAAGTTCCCCAAAGAAGGGGAGAGAAGATGTTCTTGGCCAGAACACCCACCCCTCGGCCCCCAACGCGGCAGCTCGTGAAGGATGGTTGCTCTAGTCCACAGTTTAACTGCACCCAGAAATTCTGGAAAAGACAGAAATTCTCACTGTGCCATGGACATGCCTTTACTGGACTGACTCTGTTCTCACCAACATTCCACAGCAAGTGAAGCTACTGACTTGAGCCGAATTCAAACCAAAGCAAACACAAATCTGAACCATCTGGGGTGGAGATTTGGTCCAGGACTTTGTTTTCTTATACTTTTTAAAATCGTTCTTATTTTTCAAGGATTTTGTTTTGTACACCAGAGGGCACTTTCAGGATGTAATGGGTCCCTTTCAGTGAACCCCCAGCATGGCTCTCTCCCCTTGCTGATCTGAAAGGCCTGAGATGTTTGTCTCTTTGGCTCCCTGCTCCCTCACCAGCACCTAGAACAGCACCCGGGCCTGCAGGTGCCCAGGAAAGATTTGTTGAAGGGACCAATGAACGGATGTGCGGTGAAAAACGTATCTTATAACAAGTCTGCAGAGAAAGGGCTCATCACCCCAGTTATACAGGCAAAGAGTTGGAGGCTTGAAGACAACACATTAGTAACATTAACACCAACTATAATAATAGCAGACATTTTCAAGTCATTGTGGAGACATAATGTGCGTTTAGAAAGGTGCATCTGCCTTACGTGCCTGGCTCCCTCACTTTCCGTAAGATGAACATCTCCAGGCAACCGACAGCTGCTCCAGAGACCAAGCCCCTGGAGGCAGCAAACAGGCAGGGCACAGGGCAGCTTTTCGGGGGCTTCGCGGTCACCCGCTCAGCGGCCACCCGCTTGTTTCATGTGGATTTCTGTATCTGTACTCAACAGCAGAAAGGGCAAGTCCCCGGTGTGTCACCGCCCCCCAGAACCTCTGTCCTGCCCTCTAATGTCACAGGTCAGCTCTGCCTGTCCTTGTGAGCTCTGTACATGGAACTGCAGAATGGGACCCCTTTCATGCCTGACTTCTTGCCCTCATTATTACGGTTTTTCCAGATTCGCCCATGCAGTCGACCACCATTCTCCTCTCTGCTCACAGCGGCTGATTTTTAATGAGCAGTTACTATGCTCCTTGGAAGTGCATGGAATGCACCCAGTTCTCTAAGATGAAGGAATCACTGAGAGTGATCTGCCCAGAGCCCCACAAGAGTGGAGACTTGAACCCAACACTTTATGGCCCCCGAACACCTATTGCTGTCAGGAACCTCTTTCCAGGGTAGCTCGAGGCTGTTGCTAAGCAACAGGTGGGCTGGGCCAGGGGTGAGTGGAGAGCTCTTTGCTGCAGCATTAACCGGCCCCAGCGTGCTCCGTCACTTCTTGTACATGGAGCAGTACAATGTACAAGGCTCCTGACCCCACTGTCAGGCTGCTCCCTCCTGTGGGTGTCACTGTGGCTGCCAAGGGCCACACCAGCAGCCCTTCCTGGATTTCTAATCCAACACCAGGGTGATTAGGATGGTGCTAATCTACAAAACAAGAGGAAGCGGCCCTGAACAAGGGCTGGCCGACTCATGAGTTCTGGACAGAGATGTCTGGGAGAGCTGGTTTCCGTCCCTTCCCTGGGTCCAGAGAGGTGAGGTTTCCAGAGAAGCCAAGTGCGCACATAAAAATTTCCCTCTTTGATTGCTTCAATGAAAAGTGTTGTGGCTTGGGGCCTGAGGACTCCATTCTTGTTGGATTTCTCTGGCTTGCCCCAACGGTCAGCACCTGACAAGTTAGTGCAGGGCTTTGCCATCCTGAAACCCTTCAGACTGAAGAGCCAGGAGCACCAAATCCCTTTGCCTCTCTCAGATTTGAGGCAGAGGGGAGTGCTGAAGGGTTGCCTGGGAGGGACCAGCGCCTGGCCCCATGGCCGAGCTGGCGTCCTGGCACCCTGGGCTTTGGCGGGTCTGCTCCAACTCCATTGGTGGAAGGTGCCCTGCCGTCCCTTCCTGCCTCAAGGTTGGCAGCTCACTTCCCTCACGCTGGGCCTGCGCTGGGCGCTGGGGGCGGGAACCCTCCCAGCCTCAGCCCCTGCCAGCATCCTGCTCTTCTGGGTCCACCCTCCTGGACAGCCCAGGCCTCAGTATACAGGCCCATACTAGTCCCCCCATCCCAGCCTGTCACCCCTCCATCAGAGCAGTCACTCGCTTGCCCTGGGCTCTTGTCTGCTCTCCATTTTTTTACATGAAAAACTGACCCTTCTCCCATCTAATCACCTTGCTGGGAAGAAGCCAATTTTACGTCTGTTCATCAGTTCATTTCTAATTCTGCCTGATCACCGTATCTGCTCTCTCCATCCCCTTCTGGCCCCTTTTTAACACTTTACTGGTTCCTTCGGCTGTTCATGGGTTAAAACGAGCCTTTGAAACAGCTTCCACAAAAGGGGAAGTAATCTGTCCCTTGGGGCTGCCACCACATGGGGGCACCCGTCCTCTTGGGCTTCACGCCCCTGCACCCAGGACCCCACACCAGTGTCCTGCTGCATGGGCAGGACCGGCCATCTGCTTGTTCTCTGACGCTTTCTGCAGCAGCCCTGATGGCTGTGGGGTAAAAGCCACTCCCCACTGGACCCGCAGCTCACATTTGGCAACTGTGTCCCTTTAACGGAAGCGCACATGTCTGTCGAGAGTACAAACATAATGGTTTCTATGGAGATGTGGTCACAATGACTAATTACACAAAAGAGAGTGTTTTTCAAAGCCTTGAAAGACACCATGGGTGTAATAAGCGAACGTCATCTTATTCAATTGATGTATTCCTTCTCCTTTCTCCCTAGAAACATCAATAAATGGTCCCTTGGTGCCTGGATCTTATGATGGAGTTGGACTCTTCAGCCACAGAGTCAGAACCTTCCAGAGTCTCAGCCACGGGATTCTGACCGTGGGACACATTCCCCGAGTGGCCTCAGGGTCGCTTGTCCTACCAGCATTTCCAGATGGAGCCGTCTTGACTCCGGTCCCACCTGCTCATTCTCAGGGTGGCCATTCAGGAGGCCAGGGGTGCTCCAGGCTTTGGGGACCTCATCCTGTCCCCTCAGCAGACCAGCCTGACTGGGCTGGGAGCTCACCCACCACCTCCGCCCATTTGTTTCAGAATGTTGGGTGTGACAGTTCAGGTCACTCTCCTTCCCGAAGCTGAGCCGAACGAACATTCACTAACCTGCATTTTAAACAAAATGTGCCCTTCTCCCCAAAGTGGGTGTGACCCTGGCACAGTGTGTTGCCATACTGTGTAACAACCCAAACGATACCTGAACAGAGCCCTGGCCAGATGACTGGGCATCATCCCGTAAATTGAAAGGTCGCAGGTTCGATTCCCAGTCAGGACACATGCCTGGGTTGCAGGTTCAGTCCCTGGTTAGAAGCTTCAACGGGCAACCAGGCAATGTTTCTCTCTCACATCAGTGTTTCTCTCCCTCTCCTTTTCCCTTCCCTCCTCTCTCAGAGCAATGAAAACGTGCTCGGGTGAGGATGAGGAGTAAAAAAAGAACACCTGAATAGAAATGCCCAGATGCAAGAAGCAAACGGCAACTATGCACACACACTCCAACCAACACGCCGAGAAAACCACCCAAAGGCAGAGTCTGCTCTAGAAGAAAACCTAACACCCAAACTAGAAGAAAAATGCACTGTGTTTACCTGCGGTACAACCCAATAAGACCGTGAATATTCCAAAGGCACAAACTGTCAAGCAGAAGTAAATAAAACAGAAGTGAGGACAACAGCGATGCCATCAAAACGTTGAAGATGGAAAAGTAACTGACCCAGAAACAGAGAAACTGAGACCACGTGCAGCTGCAGCTCGGGGAACCTGCGCACAATCGTCTAGAGCGGCTTCACCCATAACTGCTCAAAACTGGAGTCAACTGCCCTTCACCGGGTAAGCAGATGAACCAACCAGGGTCCATCTGTACAGCGGACTTGGCAGTAACGAGGAGCAAACCACTGACCCGCCCAGTGTGGTTAATCGCACATGCTAAGGGGTAAAAGCCACACTTGTAAGGCTCTCTTCTCTAAGAGTTATGTGATTTTCTGGAAAAGGCAAAGCTGTGGGTACAGAAAACACACCGGGGATTGCCAAGGTCCAGGTGTGGAAGGAGGGATTGACCACAGCGGCTGACCACGAGGGGAGGGGGCAGTCAGGGGACCACTGCACATCTGGACTGATCGTGGGTGACTATGTGATGACGGATTTGTCAAAACCGGGAACTCACTGAGCCCTGCTCTGTGAGAAGTGGTTCGGGACAGGAGTGGAAAAGACAGTTGCTGACTTGTCACGGAATAGGCCCCTGTCTTTTGATTTAAGGGACAATTTTGTGTTGCTTTCTCAAACATCCATCATTGGATTTATTCAAGTATGTTATCTGGGACTAACAGGGCTAATTGTGCTTATAATAAAACAGATGGATTTTAGACACCGTGTGATTCCAATCACAATGTCTCTCCTAATCTCTTGTTAAATTTGGAGGGATCTTGCAGGACACAATCCCGTTGGTCATCGTGGAACGTTCGAGGTTCGGAAATTCCTGTGGTTTGACTGGTTTCCTTTTCCTCGGCTAATGTCAAATAAAATTACGTGTAATCACATCTACTTTCAGAAGTTTCCCGCTTTACAAAAATGTCCCATCTCCCTTGCCATCTCGAAAGTCTACGTAGAAACACAATGTGAATGATTTTTCGCAATACTGTCCTTTTGTTGTTTATAGTACCTTTCGGTATTTTTTGCATATTGATGCATTTTTTTTCTCTGAAAACAGGTCCTTCCCTGACCCCACCCTAGCGACAGTCACTGCCCCCCCCCCCCCCCCCCGTGCACGTCACCCTCCCTGGGGAGGCACGGCCACTCCCATCGCACCCCTCTTCTGGACGGCACATCCTTGAGGGGCAAGAACTGTGTCTCTGCGTATCCCGTGGAGGGCTGTGGGCCACACAGCAGGTCCTCAATACACACATTTCGAATAAAGGAGACCACGTATCAAGGAGGACAGAGGAGCCCTGGCCGGTGTGACTCAGTTGGAGCGTCATCCCATAACCAAACGGTTGTGAGTTTGACTCCCGGTCAGGGCACACACCCAGGTTGCCGGTTCAATCCTGGTCTGGGAGCTACAGAAGACAACCAGTGAATGTTTTTTTCTCTCCCTTCCTCTCTCTCTAAAAGCAATGAAAAATATCCTTCATGAGTTTGAAGAGTAAAAAGAAAAAATTCTCAGATGTTTCAATCCTGACCTCAGGCGATCACTTCCAGTCGCCTGCCATGTGAGAGAGAATGCAAGGGGGACAGCCACGTTGCTTTCACAGGGACACTGGGAGGCCAAGTGCAGCCAGCTCACTGCCGACACGTCCCTCTGCCTACTGAGAGACTAAGCCTTCGACAGAAACCTGATGGACGAGATTCTAGAACCACGAACGAACCAAGAGAACTTCAGGCTGTGACGGGGCCACGGAAACCTGGAAGGCAGGCGCTGAGCAGCTCAACCCGACAGACTCTTTGGCATTGATGAAGGCGACATTAATCATTTGCAAGCCATCTTCAAACACCGTAACATGAGATCATTTGTCGTTTGATGTGTTGTTACAGATGAATTCATTCAAGTAGCGTGCCCGGCAGAGCTGGGAGAAGGTGAGTTGCCTGAATCAGGGAGGCAGCCAAGCCCACATCTCAGCGGAGTCTGGTTATTCTCTCCTAGTCCTGAAATGTCCCCAGCTACTCCCGAGTGACAAAACTTTGCCTGTGTGAGACGTGGCCCCCAAAATAAATCTAATTGCTTCTGTTGGTGATGGAAGTGAAGAAAAAGCGCAGGCATCCACAAAAGTGATGATATAGAGCTGTAGGCTAAAAAAGAATATCAGACTGCAGTGTAGCTCAAATCTAGCACGTGAATGACTTCAATGTAGACTCAATATGGAAATCAGAAAAAGTGACTCATGAAACTTGCGGCATGTGCTTCCATCACGGGCAAAAGCACATCGAGTGAAAGCTGTTCATTCCTTCATCCGATCATTCAACTCGGCCGGTATTACTCATGTCCTCTGATGGCCCAGGCACTGGTCCCGGCCCTGACGGTGTAAGAATGAAGGGAGCTGATATTTTAGATTGAGTAGTCAAGTACGGCCTCTCTGAGAAGGTGGCAATTGAGCAGAAATTGGAACGAGGGGAGGGAGGGAGGGAGCTACATGTCTTTCTGGGGGACTACGCGAGAATATTCCAGGCAGCGAGAACAGCAAGTGCAAAGGCCCTGGGGTAGAAATGCACTTGGAGGAATAGCAAGGAGACAAGAGAAACTGGAGCCAGTGGAGCAAAAGGAGGAGCAACATGAGATAAGATCAGAGGGGGAACAGGCAGACCCACCGTAGGTCACTGTGTGGACCGTGGCTTTGACTCCAAGTAAAAGGGAAACCATTTGAGGGTTGTGAGCAGAGACTGATGGGATTTGACTCAAGTCTCTGGCAGGATCCTTCAGCTGCTGTAGGGAGAATAACCTGCAGGGAGCAGGGTGGGGGGGATTTGAAAATTCCTAGAGGTTATCAAGACTCTACCTGGAGAAAGAAGCTTTTACTTGTGCTGAGCTTATATTTAAATATATTTATATGTGTATTTAAATATTGCTGTAAGTTATGCATTACATTCTTTTTCAATTTTTTCAATTACAGGTGACATTCAATACTAGTTGTATTAGTTCCAGGTATACAACACAGATCGGGGACACTCTGTAAAGCACCACACCCTTAAATATATTGCTGATCACCATGGCTTAGGATCCGGTGTGCCTTTCACATTTTCATCCGAACGCCCAGCCGGGTGCGGTGGGTGATGGCCAGTGGACAAGCCCCCTGCTCGGAGGCGAAGTCCAGGGCCAGACACGACCCACTACAGTCAGACGTGCAAGTGGCCGTCAATGTACTCAGGACCCCGGGGGACACACCGGACCCAGTATGGCTTTGTAACAAGGCCAGCATTTCAGGCAAACAGGGTGGGCTTTCAAAGCTACCACCGATGACGCCTTAGATAACCAGTCGAGTAGACTCGTTCATTGTGGCTACAGCCTCTTCAGTGTCGCTCTGGCACCATCAAGTTCGACTGCGGGAAGGGGCAAATGGACAACATCATTCACCCCCCTGGGCAATGAACCCCTCTGCCTCTAAAGCCCCCCAGCCCAGGAACTTGGAGGGCCGGTGGGGAAGTCGCCAGATTCCTGCTCACCGCAAGGTCTCCCCCACTCTGGTCGGCTGTGAAGCCTCTAAAGCTTGATATCTGCCCATGCCTCTGTTTGCCACTGTAAGGACTAAATGAGACAGTGGAGTCGGTTTGCAAAATCAGAAAGAGGTTGGGATCAAACAGGCTTGAGTAGATAGATGTGCCCCTCTGCCCCTCAGAGGGCAGAACAGTGGGAAGAATAGTGATCCCCACCTCACACGAGTCGTGTGACAAAAGTATGCGATCAGGTATGTCCGAGGGCCTTGCCCTTGGAAAGCCCTGATCCACCTTTGGCCCTGATACCAGCTTCGTGAGTATTCCCTTGCAAGTCCCTACAAGTGGTTGCTGCAGGGGTTCGAGAGCCTTCAGGGACCCCTTGGGTTTGTGAGTATTGAACCAGTGGACCGGTGTACCCCCAGAATGGGCCCCAGTAGACTCCACATCCCCAAATTAAACCACTGACCCACACAGGAGGGACACTTGTACTCAGAGGAGTCTGGAATGGGGAGCCTAGCGTCGCTGGACTTCAAAGGCGGGGTGCACACACCCGGGGGGTGAAATGAACCAACTCAGGGTGACTGCGAATTGACCAGAGGAAACTGGCTGAAGCCCAGGGAGGTGAAGGTGTCATCCAAGATCACACACCAGCAAACGTTATAGAACGGCAAAGCTGTAAAGGCCCTTCAAGGTCATCTGCTCAAGCCACACCTGGGACTCAGTGTCTGGCGCTCCCTCCCCTACCTACCCAACACCAGCCCCCAGGTCCCCACCAGTTACAATCTGCCAGAGACCCCCCTCCCCCCTCCCCAATGCCAGCACTGCCCTGAGCTGCCCCAAGATGCTCTAATGGAGCCCATGCAAAACATTTCATTTTGTACCACGCCTGCGGTGACGGCTGAGTGAAACCGAACGTTCACAGTCATTACGCTCCGAAACCCAGCACGAGCTCTGTCTATCGGGGTTTCAGAATGAATCAGATTTCCGCACGCTCCTCTCTCCATCGAATCGCATGTCTGTATATGGTAACCTTTAGAAAAGCAGTCTAATAATTAGTCATCTTGGCCTAGTTAGAGGCAACACTGCGTTCTCCAGCCTCACTTTGTTTTCAACAGGAGAGCGGTGCCAACGGTAATTTTCCCTGTGGTTAAAGTATGCTTCTCAGCTGCTCCCTGCAGGCAACAGAGACAGCTCGGGGCCCGCACCTGCCCGGCACTTCCCCACGGCTCAGCCTGTGAGCAGGCTGAGGCCCCTGCCAGGTGCCCACCACCCCCACACATTCACATCTCTTGACACCAGCTGTGGACTTGGCATTGGACTCGATGCTTTGGACTCATCATTACTCCCAACCATCTTTGCCAGTCAAGCTTTACTGCCTCATTTTGAAGATGAAAAATTTGAGAACCTGAGGGTCCTGGTCCAAACCCCAGGTCCATCCACTCTCCCCACCCCTTTCTCCCGGCAATCCAGCCAGGCTGCCTTTTCCGAGTTCCCACCGCAGGGCCTTTGCACATTTCTTCCCCTGAAACATTCTTCCTCCTGATTCTTTGCCTCGTTAATTCCCACCCACCCTTCAGCTCTCAATTCAAACATAATTTCCTGAGGGAAGGACTCCTTGCCCCGCCCACATCTTCCCACAGGAGTTCTTCACTCACGTAGCCTCGTACTCTTCCTCCTTCGAGACAGCTCTTACAGTTTGTAATTTCACTTTTATGGGATGATTTGCTATTGCCTGGCTCACCATGAAAGCATGAACTCCAGGAAGACGGGGATGGTGTCTTTCTTGTCCAGCACTGCACCCCCAAACCTGGAAAGGACATTAAGTGAGAGTTTAGTTACTATACACTGGGTGGGGGTGGGGGGTGGATGGGCAATGGATGGTGATGGATAATGGATGTATGGAGAAGGAAGGAAGGGAGGGAGGGAGGGAGGGAGGGAGGGAGGGAGGGAGGGAGGGAGATAGGTTGATTGAGAAATGCCAAAAACGAAAAAGAAAAAAACTTGCCACCTACCCATGTTAGAGATGGTACCAGAATACAAACCCAAACCCTCCATCTGTCATTCCCACTTGTTCTGTGTGTGATAATCTTCCGCCCCCCATCTCTAACACACACACACCCCTCACACCCAAACTCTGACCCACGACCGTGCCCACCTCAGAACTAGCTCTCAAAATTTTCCTTGCTGTCCAAACTCTGACACCAGGAGCTCATAAGGTGCTAATTCAGTGGGTCCAGGTGGATCCCCAGATATACATTGTTAACAAGCACCCAGGTCGTTTTGAAGGGCGCGTGTCCCAGACCTCCATTTGAGGATCCCTGGAGTTGGTGAATCCACATGGGAATCCGAACGCTGGGTGCCTGGTGGGGGTGCACAGCGGTCCACCCCTGCTTGGCCACCGGCTAAAGCGGGCAGAAGCTGGGGCTGTGCTGCCCCCTGGTGGTCAGTCTGAGCTTCTGCTGCTGCTGGCCTTGCCCGAAGACCCTCGCTGCCTGCTCCTCCCATGGCCGAGTGACCTCTTGCAGCCCAGGTCCGCCCCTGGGCACGGCACCTGCGTTCTGGTCCCTGACTCTCCAATGACCTCTTAGAACTTTTTTGCTCTTTGTAAATGTAACATAATGTTTCCCAAACTCAGGTTCTTTGGGTAACACCTTCAACATTTTACCCATCTCATATGCTTTCTGAAATATTATTCTTTACTTAATTTTTTCTCTAAATGTATTTATGGAAAATAACTCATTTTAATAGAGAAATCTGAATCCTCACATAGGTGAGGAAAAACACAGTTTCACTCACCATAAATAGGAAGTGGGGAAGGAGGTGGGGGGACATGAGAATTGGGGATAAAAATACAATAATTACATTTTTTAAATAGAAAGATTACAATTTTACAAATAAAAATAAGCAATGGCTTTCCCAGGTGGTGTGACTACAGAGAAGAGCACAAAAACTATTATTTTTAAAGTCAGGATGGGGGTTATCTCTGGGGGGTGGGGATAGTGGGGGATACTGGGACCCCAGTTGTCCTTAATCTCGGAAGCAGTTATAATTATGTGTCTTAACCTGTACATATGAGCTTTATGTATTTGTTCCTGTATTTTATACTTCATAAGGAAACACGCTATGGGAATAAAAATAAACAGTGAAATGTAAGTAACTGACAAAAGCACAGCTGAAAATGAGGGAGGTGACCTTGAGCTCCAGGATGCTGGGAAGGACCCTTGGGGGGGTGGGGCCAGGAACCAACCCGGGTCAGTGCCCAGAAACAGCTGATTGCCAGTTGGTCAGGCTCCACCCCTCCTCCTTCCTTCCAACACACCCTCCCTTGAACCCCCATGATTGAAGCCCAGAGCCCCGAGTGGGTCTCTGGGGGTCAGGCTGCTGTCAGAGTGTCCTGAGCCAGTGCAGTGGAGACAGTGTGAACCTTCTTTCAGGGGACAACAGCACCCCAACTGGCAGGCGAATGGGGAAAATCAGGCACTTGGTTCGGTCTCCGGCCCTGGAGACCTTCACACGGAACCGACTGACACCGCAAGTTCTGACTGGTCGACACCTGCACCGCTCCTGTGGTCCAGTATGTTCACGCACAGCCCTGCGTGTGTGTGAGTGTTCACATACAGTTCCACACCACTCACATACCTCTGCTGGGCATGGAGCGAGCTTCAGGACGTGCTAGGCTCGGCCTGGCCCCTCCCTGGACGACCGGAAGGACCCCAAGGCATCGGCAGGGCTGTCAGCTGCGCTGAGCAGATACAAAGGACACCTGAGGTGGAAGTGGACAGGCGGTGCAGAGCCAGGGAGGGCGGGACGGTTGCTTTTAGACTAGTTTGGGGCAGGTTAGGTGTGAGGTGGCCAGCCACGGGGTGTCCAGTTCTTGAATCTCAGCGGGTTCAAGAATTTGCACTCAGCATGCGGTTTAAATCACATGATGCTTGTTGGTGACTTGTCTACACATAGGCAGTGAGACAAGAAGAAAACAGCCCAGGGAACTCCGGCTGCCCACGGCCTGGGAGCAGAGGATAAGACTGAGGACCCGAAACAGCGAACTTGAGAGAAGGGAAGAGACTGTAGGAAGAAAATAGAAACTAACGACCAGAATGCAAAAACATAGGGCTGACCACAGTAATGAGGCGTCAGACGTACTACAAATGTCAGAAATAAATGTCAAAGCCGAAGCTACACAGGGTGTTAAAATGATTTATTAGGAATAGCCATGATCATCGAACTCTAAAAATTCCAAATTATTTCCCCTCAAAATGAGATATGTGAGAGGAAAGAGAAGCGTATCATGGAAAATCGAGATTTTTGTATTTAAAATAACCTCTGATATAACAAAAAACAAGATGTCTGACCTCTAATCCATCAAAGAAAACTAATTCAATGAAACATGACTGGTTAAAAACAAAAAGCAGCCCTGGCTGGTGCGGCTCAGTGGACTGAGCGCCAGCCTGGGAACCAAAGGGCCGCTGGTTCAATTCCCGGTCGGGGCACATGCCCGGGGTGCAGGTTCAGTCCCTGGGTGGGGTGCATACAAGAGGCAACCGATCAATGTTTCTCTCCGATATAAATGTTATTCTCTCTCCCCCTTCTTCTCTCTCTCAAATCAATAAAGATATTTTTAATTAAAAAAATAAATAAATAAGACAAAACCTTTGAACAGAATTTTCTGAAACATGTCCCGTGGAAAACTATCTGCTTGAGGTGGTAGGAGGTGTTAAGGAGAAAACACTACACTCAGAAAACACAGAGTTAAACCAAGGAACACTGGCCATCTCGCCTCGGGACTTCTTGGATCAAGCTGATGGACACCGTGACTCCCCAGGGGTGACGTGCAGGGCTCTGGCTGCCACAGCTCTGGGGGGACCCATTGCTGTCACTGAAGCCACCCAGAGTGACCGTCGTTCCCACAGTGGCTCTGTCGGACTCAGGTCGCCAGGAACGTACGCTGAGAAAAGCAGGCGTCATGTAATAAACACACACACAGAAAAGACATTTCATTCAAACATCTGTGAGGAACTGGCTGAAACCGATGATGTCCTTGGCCACAGAGCAAACCTCAGCGGCACGAACACGCAGTCTTTCCCGGGCCACAGTATCTGACCACAGGGCCGTAAAAGCAGGAATTAAAAGCCAAAGAATAAACAACCAAAAAATTAAATCACTAGGAAATTTTTTTCCCTGAATAACTCAAGTCAGAGAAGGAAAAAGAAAAAAAAATCGCAGTTATCGGCCATTTGGAACAAAATGACGATTGGAACTGCGTGTTGCAAAATTCATGGAATGGACCCAAAGCACTCCCCAGGGCTCTGCGTGTTTTTGTCATTAATGAGGAAGGCTGGGAGTGACTAACATGTCCCACTCCGGAAGCTAGAAAATAAGCCACGTGATCAACCCTGGGAGAGAATTACGAGTAAAGGTAAAATTTAATAAAGTGGGAAATACAGAGATCAGTAGAAAGGGTCCGTCTAAGGACTGACTACTTGTAACTGCTGTAAGGTGTCTAGACTCGTAAAGGCCCAATAAAGGGAGGGGGCAGGAGGCAGATGAGTGAGAGGAGGAACCCAAAACGCAACACTAGGCAAGCCAAGGACATTCCAACAGAGGCGCAGAGAAGCGTGTTCAGATTAAAGGAGAGCCCTAAACGCGTGGGGGGGGGCTCGTTACTTTAAAGTGTTCGGTGGAGAGCACCTGCGTCTTCGTCACTCTGGCTGCCGTAACCCAGGGCCACACGCTGGGCGTCTGCAACAGCCGTAGCTCATTTTCCCACAGATCGAAAGGCTGGGAGTCCAAGGTCAAGGTGCTGTCAGGATTGGTTTGGGGTGGGACCTATCTTCCCCACTTGCAGGTGGCCCCCTTCTCGTGTCCTCTCATGGCCTTTCCTCTGTGCTCCTGGGGACAGGGAGAGATCTGTGTCTCTTCCTCCTCTCATAGGACACCTGTCCTATTATATGGGGGCCCCACCCTTACGGCCTCATTTCATCTTAAATACGTCCTAACCACCTCTCCAAATACACCACAGTGGGGTTAGGACTTCAACATATGAATTGGGGGGGAGAGTCGCAATTCATTCCATAACAGCATATTTTTTTAGAAAAACGAGAATGAGCAAGACAGGTAGAAAACCATGAAACCAACTTGAAAACGAACATAGAACTAATATTTCCCAAAAGGATGGGGAGGAGGGGATCAGAGAGTTTAGCAAAAAAGTTCTTTCAAACTTCCAAAGAATGTTTCTAGGCTCCTTAAACCATCCAGAAAACAATAAAATAAAATAAAATAGAATGCATTCCGATTCATTTTCAAATGCACCATGGCTGTGATACCCAAATGTCACTGAGGCTTGGCATCTTAACAAGATCCTGTGGTCCCAATGGAGAGGGGTCCCTATGGAGAAGCTCTGGCGCATTTTCAAAATAAGAGCCTCAAATTGCAGGGCAGCTGGAGCCCCAATGGGCTGAGACCAGGGCAGCCTTGAACATGAAGCGGCAGTAAAGGGCATCATGGAGAAGCCTGGGGCCAGAACTCAAGTGCTCAGAGAGGCCACAGAGGCTGACCACACCCGTCAGCTGCACATGCAAGGAGACATCAGGGGCCAGAAGTGGAGTGGACACCCCTCCCCAGGAGTGTCCCCTTACACACACACTACAGGAGGTCAGCGTGCTTGGGGTCACCTTCCATCATGGAGGACAGTCCCAGAGCCTGGGCGAGGCTGACTCCAACTGCTGAAGGCTGGGAGGAGCCAGGTCATCTCGGCTCAGAGTAGGACCCTGGTGGCGGACCTCCTGGTCAGGCAGGGAGCTCCCTGTCACCACAGGACCATGCTGTGGGGCTGCTCTGGAGGGGACACCCGCTCTGGGACAGAGGCTGGCCGCGACATTAGAAGTCTCTCTGCACCTGAAGGATGCACTCACAGTGACTCTCATCTTCCGGCGGCTCCATCCTCACTCATCCTGATGAGTGCAGCGTGGCCAGCCAGGGCACACCGTCTCTCACGTCCAGAAAACATTGTTTCTGCATGCTCTGTGACCTTCTCAGCTCTGTGCCTGCATTACCATCTTTCGACAGCATCTCTGGAGATCATCAGTGTGGGGGCAGGGGGGGGTTGGTGCAGAACGTGAGCAGAGAACAGACCTGACCTCGCCTGCGATATTAGCCGTGCATGCAGAGAGAGGATTGTCTGCATCCCTCTCTCCCCTCGTGTTGCCATGGTGAGCGACCTGTCAGGTGCCAGTCTTGGAGCAGATACCAGGAGAAGGCTGCAGGCTTGAGGACCATTCAAGACATCCATTAGAAGCACTCACAAACCCAGCCTTCCCTCTCTCCATTATGGACTGAATGCTGGCCTGTCTCGGTAATGGGTGCTTGGCTGCCCAGAAGCTGACTGCAGCCAACGCCCTGCCCTTCCTACATGGATTTTAATGACAGGTGAAGTGCTGTCGTTACCGTCCCCATTCATGGGCTCTTACCAATGCCTGAATTACCGAGTCTGCGCCAGCCCTGGTCGTGGGCCCGAGAAAAGGGTATGGGGCTGGGATCTAAAAAGCACTGTCAGCGTGGGCAGCGAGCACCGTGCTGGGCTTTGGGTAAGAGCAGATGCCAAGCTACCGGTCACTCCCGGGAGGGCGTGTCAGTTTCTCCAATACTGGATCGCAGGCTTGGAGAAATCAGGCTCTCGGTCATGTCAGCGGTGGGGAAGTTCCGATTTACCAAGGACGCTTCTTTGGCAAAGCTGGGCAGGAGAGAGCTGGGGGCCGGGGTTTGTACAGTGAATGTGATCCCAGGGACCCCTCACTCCTCACAGGAGACAGCTTGGTTGGCGCCACTAGAATCGCCACCGGTCCAGAGTGGGGTCCTGCCAGAGCCCTGGAAGCCCCCAGTGAGTACTGACCAGGCCACGTCCCCCTACTCTGAGCTGAGACTTCGGGCTTTCTCCCTCGAGGAGGAGGGACTACCTTGTAGTGCAGAAAAGGGAAATGACTGCTGGTGACAAAGGGGACTGGCTGGGGACGTTCTTAGGACACTTGGCAAAGTTCCTCCCCTCCTCCTTGGGCACACACAACAGGACTGTACTTCCTTGACCCTTGAAGTTAGGCGTGGCCGTGAGACTCACTTTGGACACTGCACTGTCAGCGGAAGTGACAGCTATCATGTCAGGAGAAGTTGGAGAAGGGAAGCAGCAGCGTTTGAAGAGACGATGGCTGGGTGTTTTCCGAGACTTAACTGGAGACACTGATCTGCAGATTCAAGAGGTCTACCAAGGAAATCAAACAAAATTCACTGTTCACCAACAGAAAGACACTGTAGAAAAACCAAAGATAAGAAAAAATTTCTTAAAACAGATCCACAAAAAGAAATCGATTGCCTTCGGAAGAAGCTATCGGTGGAATTCCAGCTTCTCGGCCATGGGGTGGAGGTGAGAAAAGATTGAACTCGGCTTCGATGTGAAGAAAGAAAATACAACTACAATTACCAAAAATATCTTTTAAGAACAGGGTGGAATAAAGACATTTTCAGACAGACAAAACCCAGAGAGTAAGCCAAACAAAAAGTCTAAAAGGGGAACCTGCCACAGAAACTGCGTGGTCCCACTGGCAGACCTGAGCTACAAGGTGGGGGGTGGGGGTAAACACGGAGAAGGAGGAAAAACCAGCTTTGACGACGGAAAATGGCAATCGCGATAGTCTTCTCAGGTTTTTAAAACTTAGGCTTAAAATACAGGCCTGGGCAGAAGTAGGCTTTCCAGTCGTGCGGGTGCGGAACAGACTTCATCCTCGTGTTACTGTTGGCCGGTTACTCTATCGTTTGCCATGTGAACAACTGCAAAGCTACGTGTGCCCCCCACTGTCCAAGGCAGTCACATCAGTCAGGGGGTGGCAGACGAAGACCCAGCCCTGCGTTACTCAGGAAGAGGGTAAAACTCTTATTAACTTTAGAACTTGATAAGTCGTCTATGAACGTTTTAATTTGTAGAGTCACTACCAAATGGTAAGTGTATAACTTACAAAATAGTAGGAAAACATAAAAAATTTTTGTAAATTGTCTATGTAAAGTAAGGAAAGAAAGGAAAAAATAAGCCAAAGAGTAGCACGAAAGAAGCACAAAATAAGATAGCTGATTTAAACCCAAATAGAGCAGGAATTATATTAAATGTTTAAGTTTAAAGATGGATAAATGACAACAGATGTCCCAACTTTAAACGGCAGCTGTCCCAAAGCCCCCTCAACCCCCAAGAGTGCTGGACAAGCAGCCTTCCCCTGGTGACGCAGGTTGCCCATTGTGACTGCCTGAATGGCCGCTTGACATCACACGCTGTGACTCGGAATCACAGGGCAGGGGGCGTGGCACATACCTGCTCTACCTCCCCGCAGGGTTGCTGAGTTTCTGACTCTGCCGTCTATAGAGATCTTGGGCTCAGGTGCCATTTGGTGACTGCCCGCTGACCAGCTGCTCCTGGTAACCCCTCAGCCCTTTCCTACCCCACCTTCTGTGGCCCCAGGGAGCAGGGAATGCAAATTAAGAACTTTGCCTACAGAGTTCCCAGGGCCAGCGCCAGGCAGAGGACAGCTCCATCCTTCTGGCCAAAGGACTTTTTCCATGAGGGACGATTCATTTTGCCTCTGGGCGGTGAGCTGCTCTGCTTCCAGAGAAATTGGTCATGGAGCCAGAAGCCTTAGAAACTTGCGCTTATGACCCTCACCACCGCGTCCCACTCAGCAGATTCCAATACCACCTGGCATCGTGCAGGAAGAAGAGCCCCAAGAAAGCCGGAAAGATGACCAGCTGCAAATACAACACCTGCCACGTGGTCCCCATCAAAAAGCTGGAGGCGCACGAGGCAGGCTGTGCCGACAGGAGCCTAGGGGAGGAAGGTGACAGCTGGAGCCCCCTGCAAGGTAGCTTTCCAAGTCCAGAGCAGAATGGAAGCAGCCCTCCAGGGTCCCCCTGGGTCCCCTTGGGCCCCCAACCCCGATGTCTGGAACGTCGATGACACTAACAGCCATCCTGTGTTTGTCCTTAAGACTTTTGTTTTCCAAAACCTTGTTTGTGAGAGTGACTCAGAAAGAGAGGCGCCTGAACCTGCCCCATCCCTGACCACCCCCCAGAAGACCCTCCGGCTAGCAGCAGAAAGGAGCCACCGGCCTCTCACATGCATGAAAGGAGAAGCAACTCACCTGAATAAAAGGCATGCAATGCAAACTACACTGGGATTTTCCTTTTCTTTTTTCACCTAAGCTGATGAGTAAAGATCAAAGGCTTCAGAACATTCCGCTGGCACAGATGGGCACACGATCACTGTTACAACATCGGTGAGGTTAGTTGGTAAATTTCCCTGGGGCATAATTTGACAAGAGCTATAGGAATAAGCAGTGCACAGTGCTTTGCTGGGGCACTTTCGCTTCTAGTTCAGCCTACGAATATATGCACACTTGTGGAAGGAGCGGGGTGGGCACAAGGTTAGTCATTGCAGCGTTCTCTGCAGCATAAGAAGGTCAGAAATGATCCAAACACCCAGTAGGAGGGCTGGTGAAATGAAGGATGGTGCAGCCACAAAACGGAAGAGCATGCTGCCCTGAAGAAGAGTGGGGGAGCTCCTTCCGTACCAACACGAAAAGGCTAAGGCATATCGTTTCACTGAGGCCAGCAAACTTGTTCTCTAAAGGGCCAGAGAGGAAATATTCTAGGCTTCGTGAGCCGTATGGTCTCTGTCACAATTCTTCTGCTCTGCCCTGGTAGCATGAAAGCAGCCTTGATGTATGGATGTGAATGTGCAACCCAAGAAAACTACAAAAGCTGGTGATGGGCTGGAGGTGGCTTATGAGTCTGTGGGTCACTGTGCCAAACCTGGTTTCACTGGTACAAGCCAAGTCCAGAACACTCTCCATATCACGCGGCCATTTTTGTGCCGTTGTGGGAAAGGACACATAGAGGTACTTGCTTGTATCTGCACACAATTTTTCCTTGAGGAGACACACAGAGCCTGCAGTTTGCCATCTGACCCCCAAGTGCTGGGCTTCTCACTCAACACGGGCAATGGGCTTCCCCAGGAAAGGGACCGAGGTGACTGCAGGTCAGCCGGGGAAGCACTTGCTATTCCAGGCCCTTTAGTGACATTTACATGTGCATGAATGCGTGTGAATGCGTGTAAATGCAGTATCTGATCAAAAAATTAAACTACCTGGTTTTTAGCCCTGGCCAGCAGCATTGGTTGGAGCAGTGTCCCAATATGACAGGGCACATACAGGAATCAACCAATGAATGTGTAAACAAGTGGAACAACAAGTCAATCCCCTCCCCCTCTCTCCCCTTCCTCTCTAAAGTCAATCAGTAATTTTTAAAAAATAAAATACCTATTTTTTAGCAACAGCAAAAGGCCCAAGTCTTAAGATTTCAGAAGGAAATATTAACTGCTAAGCTTTTTATAAAGTAATCATCATACCTTGGCCACCCCTGCCCCCTTCAACTAATTCTCAAAGAATTAACAATTTCTTCGTAAGGACTTCCGGCCAAGATGGAGGTGTAGGTAGACACACTGTGCCTCCTCGCACAACCAAAACAAGGACAACAACCAGTGTAAAAACAACCAGAACTGACAGAAAACTGAACTGTGTGGAAGTCCAACAACCAAGGAGTTAAAGAAGAAATATTCATCCAGACCCGTATGAGGAGCTGGGACGGGCATCCGGGCAGAGAGGACTCGAGGCGGCGGATCGCGGACTTCACGGTCCCACATTCACTCTCAGATAAACCGGGAGGAACAACTGGGGAGCGAGACAGACCGCACAACCCAGGGCTCCAGTTCAGGGAAATAAAGCCTCAACCTCTGACTGAAAAAACCTGTGGGGGTTGAGGCGGCAGTGGGAGAAACTCCCAGACTCACAGGAGAGTTCGTTGGAGAGACCCGCAGGGTCCTAGAACGTACATAAACCCACCCACCTGGGAATCAGCACCAGAAGGGCCCGGTTTGCTTGTGGGAAGCTGGGAAAGTGACTGAAATCTGGCAGAGAGCACACCAAGCGCCACCGTTCCCTCTCGGACCCCTCCCCCACAGAGAGCATCACAACACCTAAATCTCCACCCCTTACTATGTAAGGGGGGGGAGGGCCCAAATGAAAGAACAGATCAAAGCTACAGAAAAAATATAACTAAGCAACGAAGAGATAGCCAGCCTATCAGATGCACAGTTGAAAACACTGGTGGATCAGGTTGCTCCAGGAACTCACTGAGTACTTTGAAAGCATAATAAAGACCCAGGCAGCAATGAAGGTCTCATCATGTGACATAAAGAAACATCTACAGGGAACCAACAGCAACAGGAAGGAAACCAGGACTCAAATCAACAGTTTGGAGCAGAAGGAAGAAAGAAACATCGAACCAGAACAGAATGAAGAAACAAGAATTCAAAAAAATGAGGAGAGTTTTAGGAACCTCTGGGACAGCTTTAAACAATCCAACATCCAAATCATAGGGGTACCAGAAGGGGAAGAGGAAGACCAAGAAATTGAAAACTTATTTGAACAAATAATGAAGGAGAACTTTCCCAATATGGCAAAGAAAATAGACTTTCAGGAAGTCTAGGAAGCTCAGAGTCCCAAAGAAGTTGGACCCAAGGAGGAACACACCAAGGCACATCATAATTACAGCACCCAAGATTAAAATTAAGGAGCGAATCTTAAAAGCAGCAAGAGAAAAGGAGACAGTTACCTACAAGGGAGTTCCCATTAGAGTATCAGCTGATTTCTCAAAAGAAACCTTACAGGCAAGAAGGGGCTGGAAAGAAGTATTCCAAGTCATGAAAGGCAAGGACCTACATTCAAGATTACTCTATGCAGCAAAACTATCATTTAGAATAGAAGGATAGATAAAGTGCTTTCCAGATAAGGTCAAGTTAAAGGACCCAGCCCTTATTATATGAAATGTTAAAGGGACTTATCTAAGAAAAAGATTTAAAAAATATGAACAGTAAAACAACAACAAATTCACAGCTGTTAACAACCCAAACTAAAGCAAAAACAAAAACAAACTATGCAAACATCTAAAACAGGAACAGAATCACAGAAAGGGAGATCACATGGAGGGTTATCAGTGGGGGAGTAGCAGGGGAAGAGAGGGGGGAAAGGTACAGAGAATAAGTAGCATAAATGATAGGTAGAAAATAGACAGGGGAAGTTAAGAATAGTATAGAAAATACAGAAGCCAAAGAACTTATATGTACGACCCATGGACATGAACTAAAGCCGGGAATGCTGGTGGGAGGGTGTGTGCAGGGCGGAGGGGAATAAAGGGGTGAAAATGGGACAACTGTAACAGCATAATCAATAAAATATATTTTTAAAAAATTTAGAAAATAACCATACAAGTGTAAAAGGATTTAACACCTCTTTAAAGACATTCATTCATCTCTGTAAATCAAACACAGGTCTGTTCTGATCAATACTAACCAGACAGTAGTGAACCTGTGAAATGTGCATCACCAGCACCCACTTCCGGGCACCTAACAGACATAACTAATCAACCACAGCACTCTTTCCTGAGCCTGGACGGTACCCTCAGAATCCTTCTCAACACCAGGCTCCAGGCTGCCATTATACGACAGTCAAAGTCAGCACTGTCTTGACAGAGCCCCCTGGAGGCAGGTTCCCCACTTGGCCCGCTGTCGCCCTCATGGCCTGATTCAAAGTGTTTCAGGAAGAGAAGGAAACAGGGACTGGAGAAAAACTTCTGCCTGGAGATCTGGGCTGGGGGTGGGTGGGGCGGGGGGAACCGGGCGAGAGGAATGTCTGTTCTACTACATTCCTGAGCTGGATCTCAGCCATCTGTTCCCTCCCCTCAGTCCTCATTCCTTGTCTCCACTGGGCCTGACTCCAGAAAACATCTGCTGGTAGCCACACTCTTATGGGGACCATCCTAAAAACGCTTGTCACCAGTGACAGGGACCACAGCAAGTGCTGGGCTGGACGCCAGTGACTGAGTCACAAAGGAGAGCTGGCAAACGGGCCGGGTAAAGGCAGCCCCACCAGCAGGCAAGCTTCCCAAGTTCATAGGCAAGATTCCTGGTGGAGGGGGGGCCTAGCAGAAAAACCATGTTCTAGGACAGTGGGGCTCTGGCAAGGCAGAGGAGGGAAAGAGAGGCAGCCACCCTGGGGCCAGGTGCCTTGCAGATACTACTTTAGGAAAAATTGAGGGGCAAGTAGTTTTATTGCCAACACACAGATACGAAAAGTGGGTCTCAGAGAAGGTATATAACATGCTTCGGTTCACAAAACCAGTGAGCGGCAAGAGGCCTTATTAAACTGGACCGGTCTCCAGCAATTCCAGTCCTCGCTACGTATAAACCAGAAAAACACACAAGTTGGTGGAGAGATGAGGACCAGTTGTTCGTAACAGCTCTATCTGTCCCAGCCGACCCAGAAACACTCCACGTGTCCTGCAGGAGAATGGGTGCCTGGTAGGAAGGTCACACAGTGGAACAAATACCACATGGTCACCAGAAGCAGCAAACCCTGAATCAACATGGGAAAGTCTCACATAATGTGAAATTCAGTTTACACATTTAAATTTTTTAAAAAGGCGGGGGTATAAATGTGTGGTGTTGGAAGTTAGGATGGCGGGCACCCTGGACAGGGTGTGGAGGTCTCTCGGGCACTGGTCACACGGGCGTGTTCGCTTTGTGGAGATTCCCCCAGCTGTTCCCTGGGGGTGTGTGTGGAACTTCCACGGAAAGCCTTTCACCTGATACTTATGCTTTTTCTCCAGTCCCACAGCCTCCCTGGCCAACAACTACAAACCAGACGATCACAGTCCGGCCTGCAAGTCCTGACGTGACCACAACCCAGTGACTTCCACTGAACTGACGTGTGAATACCACTCCTTTGCAGCGTTAAATGTGCATAAGAAAAAAATGAAAAAGCTTTCGTAACATCCTAAGAGCCCATATTTTCTGAGCCCCAAGTACACTCTCTCTGATCCCTTCAACAACTCCGAAAGGTTTCTCATTTCATAGCTGAAGGCTCCACGGTGCACAGCAGGAGACCAGTTTAGTAACAGCCAAGCTGACTGACGTCTGTCTGATCCAAACTCCGAGTCCCACCCATGGTGGGGGGAGAGCCGAGGACACCTGGCCAGGTGTCCTGGGGAACAATCAGGGCACCCACACGGTCAAAATGGCTCTAGATTTCAGAATCTCTCATCCCACTCATTCCCAGCCAAGTTCTGAGTCTCCTAAGTTCTTCCTTCACCCTGTTGAGCCCAGGGGACATTGTTCATTCTTAGGACATGTCTGCCTCCTGTATCAGCTAGTTATCGCCACAGTAGCACTGAGGCACAAACCATCTCAGCATTCAGTGGCTTGAAACAGCATTCTTATCACGAGTCATTTGGGGGTCTGTTACTCCGGGTCCACAGAGAGAAGTCAGAACACCCAGGATATCGAATATCTGGATGATAAGATTAGCAATGCCTGCAGACTGTACTTTTTTTTTTTCCACATGCAGGGGAACATTTACAAAATTGATCATATGCTCCGTCAGAAAGCAAGTCTCAAATTTCAGACTTGAAACCACACACTATTCCCTGAACTTGGGAGAGTGAAGCTAGAAACCAATTCTAGAACATGAGGAAGCCCTCCCTCCCCAGTCCTGGCTGCTCTGCAAGCTCTCTCAGCCACCCCTTCATGGCAGGAGGAGATGTCCACTGAGCATCTACCTGGTGCTCGGGCCAGGGCGACAGTCCAGATGGGGCAGGAGACCTGCATCCTCTCAACCCGCCTTTGTGAAGAGCACTGGAGTCTCAGGCTCTGCACCTGCCTCCCCAGACTGCCTGGTTTGTTGTGTCCTTTAACCCAAGTCCTGGAAGTAGGTCCTAGTTAACACTTGAGCATCACACCATCATCCTGCGCAGCTGTGCTCACCGGTCTGTCTGTAGCCACGAGAGGTCTGATTCTCAGCTCACATCCAAACTCAGCGTTGAGGACTGTCAAACACATCTGGAAGGTGGAACCAGAAAACCCACCTCAGAAGGGGTTAAAGCAGTATTACTATTACATCAGAGCCTCAGTGGTCTCTGCACACACCACGCACTCAATTCACGCAGGGTCCGCTCGCTAGGAGAGTAGCTCATTCCGGTGGTCAGCCCTCCAGCTAATGCCTGTGCTGGGTCCCGGATTTCCCCCCAAACCGTCTTCCCATGTACCTCAGTCATTCCTTTCACTTTAGACACTACAAAGGGGAGACTTTCTTTCTTTGGACAAAGAATCTTTTCTTCACAATGGCTGCCCAACAAGGGAGCTGGGTGCCAAGTAGTAAAGTTACTTCCCTCCATCAGTGGAGGTGTTCAAACAAAGCCCAGACCACTGCTTGCTGAGGATGAACAGGGAGCCTTAAAATCAAAAAAATTCTTCAAAGACCTTCTGAGACCTTCCAGCAGCAGCTATGGCCCACTGCTGCAAACACACCAATGACCACCAGGAGGCGACAGAATCTCACCATCATCGCAAAGGCCTCAGTAACACAGAAGATGGCTTTTCCTGAAAATACTAAAGACCTAACTGAAACGAAACAAAACTTAAAAATATATACCACATAACCCACCAATTCTTCCTCTGGGGCTATATCCAAAAGGGTTGAAAGCAGCATCTTTTGTAATTAAAAAAAAATAGACAAATACTAATAAAAGCATCTTAGAAAACCTAGGCCTTTACTAGAGGGGAAGATTAAAAAAATGCAAAGAAATATTTACTCCCTATCTTACACTTTACTAAGTCAATGTGCTGCACCTAAACATGAGTCCCCACAGCTTCCCTGATTGTCTTTACCACCCCCCCCCCCCCCCGCCAACTTCTCACCAAGGGTGCCTGGCCTGCTCCCAGCTCCCCCTCCCACCTGAAGCTCCCTCCAGCTGCAATGAACTGAGACCTCTGTCCCCAGGGATGGACACATGCTGTCCAACCAACTCCACTGCTGGAAATGCCAATCCCTGACCTAGACCTTAGACCTGGCACCTGCCCCTCATCAATCCTGACTCTTCCCAGCTACCAGCCAAGTGCCAGCCTAGCCACCGGTCCTAGACCACCACAGACGACCACCACCACCACCACAGCCTCGGGAAAAGCAGGGCCCCATGGCCAGCCCTCTCCCTCTCACTCACCAGTCTGACCCAGGGCTGGGCTCATCACAGGCCAAGCCAAGGCTCTCGCAAGTCATCCACCCGCCCTCACCCAGCAGCCAAAGTCCTCAGAGCTCTGAGATGCCCACTGAGTGCAGACACAAAAGGGACCCTGCAGGGTCCAGAGCCCCAGGGCCGGGCTGCACAGACAAGGCTGCACTCAGGACGAGGACTCAGGTCCCCACATCCCTTGAGGACCCAGGGAGCCATGGGCAAGGCCCAGAAAGAAGATGGAACCAAACAGTACAAGGGAAAAGGCAAATTTATTCAAGAAAATACACCAATGGGTGAGGAAGAAGCACGCCGGTCAGCGCCCTGTCTCCTAAGCAAGGGTCTGAGATGAGGCCAGCCTGACCAGAGCCCGGGGCTCCCTGTGGCCCGGGGGTGGGAATGCTGTTAGCACCAGAAGTTGCCGCAGGCACAGCTGCACTCAGAGACGGGACAGTGGTGGCCCGCGTCTCCACCTGAGACATCTGGGGAGGGGCTGGCAGCAGGAGGCTCCTGAAGGCGGTCCCCTGAGTGTGGTTCTTGAATTCATAGACCAGCCTCAGTCCCCCAGCCCCCTGTAAACATGAGAATGGGCTCTCAGCCACTGAACCCCTCAGGACAAGATGAGGGTCCGAGATGTGTGGCTGGGCTTCAAGCGGCCCAGGAGCTGCCGGGCTTTCTCCTGCATGAAGAGCTGGTCCTTGGTCCCCCCACAAGCCACGGTCTTCCAGGCACTGGTCATCTGGGGGGAGGCAAGGAGGTTACCAACCAGGCAGGGGTAGCATGCTCCCAGGGAACCCCGGTGAGCCTGGCAGGAGGGGTGGAGGACATTGCTGTGACCCCCCCCCCCCCGACCCTCAGGAGGCCACTCCCATCTCTGGGTTCCTAGATCACATGGCCACACCCCTCGGTGGCACCAGGCTCCACAGACTGGTGAGGAGGGGTTCACACATGCAGATATTCACACAGGGGCTGCCAGGGCAGGCCCCGCCCTCAAGGACAGGCACATACTAAGCAACTAAATAGAGACAACTTCATTACAAACGAGACCCCTGAGGGGGATGTGGGTATGTGCATTCCCTGAGGGAGTGGCATCAGGACTGACTGAGGCCCGAAACCCGTTGGTCAGGAATCCAGGCAGAGAGAGCGGCCTGTGCAAAGGCCCTGAGGTAAAGAAGGGGGCTGAGCAAGTCCCCACGGGTGGTGCCACATTCTTGGCCAGCACTCACGGGGGCAGGGGTTGGGAAGTGGCTTCGGCACTTCTGGGATGTCACTGGCTTCTCGGACTTGGCCTGCAGGAAGCCCTCGTTGAGCAAACTGTTGTCCCCTTTGATGCCTGGCAGGGTGAGGCTGGAGGAGCTCGATGGGACGTGTGTTGGCTGAAATCAAACCCAAGGCTTAGAGTCACCGTTCTGCCACACGCTCAAACAACACCCAGTGGCACCCCAGCACCACCGCCTCCTGGCTGTGGCGGCCTCGGGCAGGACATGAGCTTCCCTAAGGCCCTGTTTTCTCTTCCAGGCGGGGAGACCGTTTAAAGGTTAGGAAAGCATCTGTGAAGTGCCTGTTCCAGGGCCCAGCGCCTTGTAAATGCTCAACGACACTGGGTCCTTTGGTGTGAGGCTGGCTCGTCCCAGCTGCCTCAGGCGGGGGCTGGGTGCCGTGGTTTCTCCCAGGACCAGGAGCAACCACCAGCAGTCATGACGAGGAGCTGCACAGAGCACCCAGCCTGCCCAGCGCCCCATGCTTAGCCTCTTCACTCTCCTCACAGCCTGCTTGCTGGGCCAGGACTCGACCCAGGCCCACCTCTCCAAATCGTGTGTTCTTAACCGCTTGCCACAATGTTTTTTTTCTTTTTGGTGCTTATTTTATGTGCCCTACACGATACCAGCTGCAGGTCTGGCTGGAAGGCACCAAGTGCAGAGGGAGGTATCTCTTCAAGGACTGTGGGTACCAGAAGAGCTGGTCAGCAAACCCCTTCTGTCATGACCCTTGTGAGGTGTTCACTGCCTCCCATTGGATGCTAGGGCCAGACAGGCTCCCTGTCGTCAGCTTCAAGGGGCCCGCACTGTGGCATGCAGCCTGGCGGGGGAGGGGAGCGGAGTCTCTGCAGGGACCGGCCCTGCCCTGCCTGAGGCCAGTCTGGGAACCAGACAGCACCCGCCCCAGGACCGACATGCCCCTACCATGGGCTGCACTTGAGGCACACCATCGAACTCCAAAGTCACCCCCAGGAGCAGGAGCCGTGAGTGGGACCCACGTGCGGGTGCTGGGGACCCAGACACACGGTTTTTGAAAGTACTCTGAACAAACTCAGCCCTCGCCAAAGAAACCTTTCTGCAAAGGCAGTAGCAGAGCTGCTCTGACTGATGCTGGGCAGGTGTCCAGGCCCCCCCACTATCAGCCACCCCCGCCCCCCGGCCCGGCCCGGCCCGGCCCAGCCCGGCCCAGCCCAGCCCAGCCCAGCCCAGCCCAGCCCAGCGGACTACTTCCCAGGACCCCCAGGCTGGCCCCACCTCCAGGGCCCTCCCCACAACTACATGGTCCCCGAGGCAGAGGCCTCCAGGGAGAGTCCCTCCGCAGACAGAGCGGAAGAGCCTCTGTCTCGGGGACAGTGTCTCTCAGGTCCCTTACCAAGGACACAGCCTTTGGCACTGTGGACATCAGCTTCCCGTCCTCGTCCACGATGTCAAGAGCCAGGGATTTGCGGACTTTCTTGATGGGGCTCCGCCGCAGCTGGAGGTGGGGAGAAGGAGGTGTTGAGGGCAGGATCGGGGGTCCCTCGGGGGCCTAACCGCCCTCTCCCAGAACCGAACCAAACATAGCAGAGCCAGGCCCAGCTGAGAGATGTGCCGGAGGGGAGGAGGGGTCAGGGCTTGAGGGACCCAGCCACACTGGCCCTGCGGCCCACCCACCCTGCACCCCCGGTAGACCCACACCCACCCAGAGGCCTGCTCCACACCCCCAAACGGGCTCAGCACAGCCCCATGTCTCTAACCCTCCCCCCCGAAATAATCATCCAAGTTACACCTAAAATCCCCACCCACAGGCAGTAACTCCGATGTGAACCCCATGCAACAGATCCACAGCCCACTCTGCCAGGGACACAACGCTGACAGCAAAGGGTCGGTTCAAAGAGGAGCAGGCAGGGTCCCCGACTCCAGGGCCTCGCCTCGGCCAATTTCTTGCAGAACCACCCTCGGGAACAAGGGCAGCGCAGCTCCACTTCCCCAGCCATGGCCCTGGCCCCGCTGCCCGCCCTCACCACCCACTCACCCCAGCCTTCCTCTTCTGCTTCTCGGGCCTCACGTCATCCTCGCTGACCAGCTCGATGCCGGCCTCGGAGCGCAGCACCTCCTTCAGGTCCTCCTCCAGGTGCGGGGTCTGCGGCTGGGGCAGAGAGGGTCGTGTGAGGCTCCCAGGCCATCGGCAAGGGGCAGAGGTGCGTCCGGCTGTCCTGGCTGATGCAGGAAGGAGGTCCAGTGCCGGGATGGCCCCAAGTCATTACAGCAACTCCCCGCAACCCCGTGAACAGCTGTCAGCTTCCACAGCATAGAAGCGGAGGCTCGGAGAGGACAAGAGCCTGGCCAAGGCCACGAGGCTGCGGACCCAGAACCTGGACCTGCTTGAAGGCCCAACCCCTTTGCCCCTTTGTTACCACTGATGGGGAGGCTCGGTTCCACCTCCCTTTCTCAGGCCTGGGGGCCCCAGGCAACCTGTCTGGCCTCAGGTGGCAGGGACCGAGAAAGGTGAGCTGTGTGGCAGCACCTCAGAGGTTGCTCTGAAAGCCCGTGGGCATTGTGGTTGCTGCTGAGGGCAGGTTGCCTGCGACTTGCCCTCTCAGACCTGTCTGGGGAGGGTGCGGACAGAGGAGCCAGACGCCTCGGACAGGAATGGGCAGTGCTCACTAGCACCCAGCCTGGGTAACTTGCTCAGCTGCACCACAGGGCAGGGGCACCTTGGCCCCTGCCACCAGGCTTCGCATGAGGACCCCACGCAGTGAGGGGATCTCGCTACAGCCCTGGGTCACAGGTCCAGCGCTGCTCTGCGACCAGCCTCTCCCTCACCTCCGACTGGTTTCTGAAAGAGCTGCCCCTGTCTCAGGGCACCCAAGGTGCCAGCTGCCCTTGGCATTGGAAAAGCTGACCATGTCACGAGCTGGGAGGGGCAGGGCAAGGAGCAGGGCGGTTGGCACTCACGCTCACTGGCCACCTCCAGGCCACCCAGGAACGGCTCTCCCGTGCTTTGTAATGAACCAGCAGTCAGACAAAAGGCTGCGGTTTGAGGGGCGATGATGCACCAAGTCCCCAAATTCACTCCAGCATCTGAACAAGCCCTTACGGGTCCCAGCACCTGCTGGTTTCCTTCCTTGCACTCACGATGTGCTGAAGGTGCTTAGCTATTCGGCCTCCATGGGTTCAGTTCCTGCCTCCACCGCCCCACACTGAGCTTCCTTCCCCAGCACGCTGTGAAGCTGTGGCCCCGCCACCACCCGGTGCTGCCCCTCAGGTCAGATGACTTGTTGCGTAAATGCAGCCTCGTGTTCCCCATTTATAAAACAGGATGCCTGCAACTTCCCGGGGCCGCTGGAAGAACCCCGTGAGGCCTCAGCGGGTGCCGCAAACAGGCTGCAAATGGCAGGAGGCACCTGGGAGGCCCCTACTGCGCAGAGCTGTCCGCCCTCGCCACCTACCAGGCTCGCCACCTACCAGGGGCTTCAGGGGCCCGTACTTCTCCAGGGCGTTCTTGAACGGAGTCGGCGTGTGGGGAGCATTGTCCATGGAGTACTTCTGATCCGGGGTCACAAACCTGCCAGGGCCGGAGGAGGAGGCGTAAAGACGGGCTTGGGGACACACGTCAGATGCCCTCCCAGCTCCCCTCCACCTGGACCTCTGGCCTCTGCAGCAGGGAGGAAGCCCCCAACCCCCACCAGCTCTGGTCCCCTGGCATTCGCCCACGCCCCTCCCCGGCCAAGAGGGTCTTAATCGGGGACGGAGAGGAAGGGTCTGTCCTCGGAAACAGGAGAGAACAGGAGTCTGGAGGGTCCCGGAGACCCGGGTGGGTGTCATCAGTCTAGGATGAGGACTCCACAAAACGAGGGAGGCTGTGGCCAGCAAGAGAGGGGCAGGGATGGCAGTGGGGATCCAGGAAGACCGGGTCCGTCCCCCACCTCTCTCCGGAGAGCAAGTGGCAGTGGCGTCAGCAGCAGGAAAAGGCAGGACAGACGTCAGGCACGAGACGGTGAGGCCGACGCACATGCTTAACTTACCGTCTTCCCCAGTCTCCTCAAAATGGTCACAGTGGGGACCGAGACGTGGAGGGGAAGCCTTAGCAGAGAGCAACCTAGGCAGGGTCTGGTCCGCAAGCAGAAATACTAGGAAGCTCCTACCAGACGTGGCCCCACCACCGTGTGATTCCTGCCTGCTGGGGAGTGGACAGAAGAGGCGCCTCGCGCCGAGCCCCAGGGCTGCGGGCGCGGCCGGCCGCTGGCTGTGGGCAAACTCCGGCTCTGCTGGCAGGTGCCAGTCCCCACGGGCACGAGACCTGCGTGACCTCCGTCAGCGGGAGGCACCGCCACAGCCGACACTCCCGAAGCCCCACTGGAGAGTCCGAGGCTGTGAGAAACACCCCAGGTTGCCAGGAACTTGGGGGCAGAGGCCGGTCCTGGACACAAGTGCCCAGGCTGCCACGCCAGCCACTCCCCTCTGCCCGCCAGTCACTCCACAGGGAGGTAAAAAGGCACAACGCATTCATTTCTTCCTTTCTGGAGACCCAGAGATCAGACAGGGGACCCTCACCACCTGATCCTGTATCCTCATTACCTCCCACCAGGGACACGGAGACTGCTCTGTGGGGACCAACAGACAGGCAAGCACCGGCTGGATGCAAACACTTCCCAGCTCAAACCGCTGTTTAAAGGAATGAATCTGAGCCAGGACTCCAACATCTCTGTGAGACACAGAGCTTTTGCAACAAACAGGAAAAAATTCCAGAACCTCCTGAAGTCACCACGTCGGCAAGAACTGAGAATACGTGTGTGTTGGAGAACGGAGGGAGGCTGACTGGAAAGAAAACGCACAAGATGCCCGACTGGAGATGCAAACACGCACTTCTGGGGGCCGGAGGGCCCAGCGGGTGGGAGCGGCAGGAAACCGAGTGGGTGAACGAACCCGGGTGCTCGTTCGAAGGAAACGACTGAGGATGATGAGTGGGAATTCAAAGATGAAAAGGGCCGGAGCCCACCTAAGGTAGGAAGAGGCAGGGGGAGACCCCAGGGACACGAGGATGAAAGAAGGAACAGCGCGTTTGCTCGGCTCCAAGTTTACATTTGAGTTTGAAATGAAGACTTGGGGAGACAAGAAAGAGCACACCTACACATAACATAGGCCGGCACATTTCAGGAGTAACTGAAACAAAACGAAAAGTCTCTACACCTATCAAGACCCAGAGAGAAATAAAGAGTTCCTACAAAGAATCGACAGCCAGAGAGGTAATCGGAAATCTCTAAAACATAAATGCTATCAGGAACACAGAGCAGAGTCTACTACGGCTTCGGGTCCCAGCTGGTCTCCCTCCAATTCCTACATCCAGCACCTGCTGTTGACAAACCACGAGACAGCCCTGGCTGGTGTGGCTCACTGGACTGACTCCCCAGAGGGAGTGTGTGAGAGGCAACCACACATTGATGATTCTCTCTCTCTTCCTCCCTTCCCCTCTAAACTATATAAAATCTTTTAAAAAAGAAAAAAAAAGACACAGAGCCCAGATCCCAGAAAGCACAGGCTTCATATACTCCTCACTGATACCCTGCCCTCTGGAAAGAATATGAATCCAGCAAATGGCTACATTTAAGACAGGGGAAGGTTTGCTCTTATAAACCAGTGAAATCTTAAGGCTGCATTCTCAGCTCACCCGGGCCCTTCCCCACTGACCCTTCACCTCTCTGGCTTGAATGAAGGGTCATTTCTCAGGAAACGCATCTATGTTCAATTTCAGGCCACCTGTTGAGAGTGATTTCTGACCAAGGGACTCATAAATCTTCCGAAATATGTATCATTCAGCTAAAACTCCTGAACTGATTTCTGAATTATAGAACTTACTCGTGCAATAATAAATAGCGATGCCTCTCCCACGGCCAAGTAACAAGCGGAAACTGAGCCGAGCAGCTCCCCCACCAGGAATCGGAACCACGAGTGGGCGGACAGACGTGGGAGGGAACGGAGCCGCCACCGCGGCCTCAGAGAGGCGGTGTTTGGGCCTGGGAACTCACAAAACTAAAACCAAACTTGGTCGATAACGGTTCTGAACAAAATGGCTCCTTTACTTGAGCGAAACCATTTTGAAGACGGAGACTACGGAGTTTTATCTTGGAGGATAAAAGAACTATTCGCAGAAGTCTGTATTTTATTCGGTAAAAACGCGACTCCTCATGCTGGCTCTTCACAGATGTCAGCAGGGCGCTCCCGCCCAGGCAGCTCTGTGGGGTCTCACACCGACCGACCCCCCCCCCCCCGCTGAGAGATGGAGGCGGCGGCCCACCACGGGGAACAGAGGAAGGTGCGCGGCAGAAGAATGCCATGACCGCGTGCCGCCAAGACCCGCTCTGAGCGCGGCTTTCATGAAATGCAGACTGTGGGTCCCTGACCCAGCCCAGATAGGCAGCGGGTTTGAGTTTTCGAACGTTTTGCCATCATTAAGACAAGTCCACTCTGGGCGTGTGGGGATGAAAGACGGCATAGGAGCAGAGAGGACAGTTTGGACACCTGGGGTTTCTCTCAGTTCGATTCGTAGGAACATGACCTTGTGGAACGCTAACGCGTTCATAAAATTTGCAACATGTAATAAGAAGAAAAGAGTCACAAACGGAAGCACCTGAACTTTGGAGGCTCAGGAGGCAGAAGGGAGCACTCGCTGCCGACAGGCACCAGGGACGGACAGACGGACAGACAGACCTGGGGGAGGGGCCGCAGCCTCCCCAAAGGCCACTCAGACACAGTACATTTGTGCTTGAAACTAGTCAGTCTCAGAGACTGGTTTTTCCATAGCAATCTGGACTCTGTTCCTGAGATTAGAAACCCATCAGATTAAAATGTAAAAATGAATTAGAACAACAGTAAACAAAATACCCACGGTAACGGACCAGACTATACTGACAAAAATGAGGGGAGGGTGGCGGCCACGGGGCTGCTTTCTCATCCCTGAGACTCGGGTGTTTTTCCGAGGGCGCCCCCTCTGCCCCCGCCAGGCAGCCGCTGCAGGGGGAAGGGGCGGGTCCTCCACTCAGGGCCACGGCGGGCAGGGCACTCACGCAGTGTGTTTCTGGTGCAGGGGCGTCTTGTCCCGGTGCAGGGGCGTGGTGACCACCACCTTCTGGCTGCACACTGGGGTGGACGTCAGCGAGGGGCTCTCCAGCTCTAGTGTGTCCTGTTTGTTCCAGAAGTTCAAAAACTGCCAGGGGAGACCAAGAAAACAAGACAAAGTGATGACCTCTGGGGAAGGCGAGACCCTCCCACACTCCCCCCCATGGCTGCTCTGGCAGGCCCCCTCCTGAGAAAGAAGACCCCCCACCAGCCAGGCCTCGCCATCCTGGGCTGCCCCTTGGGCGGCTCAAGGCCCCGCTGTCTTCCTTCTCCAGCCAGCAGCCCTCACTTAGGGTCGTTTATGGGCTCAATTGTGTTCTCCCAAAATTTATCTTGACATCACATGACTGCAACTCTATTTGGAGACTCAGCCTTTAAAGAGATGATTACAGTAAAATGAGAGCATGTGGCTGGGCCCCGATCCCATAAAACCAAGATTGCTGTCCTTAGATCATAAAAGGTAAGAGATTACGAGACGAGGCAGATTAGGGTGCAGACAGACAGGCAGGCAGGAGATCCAGTGAGGACACAGGGAGAAGCCAGCCACCTACGAGCCAAAGTGAGAGGCCTTGGAAGGAACTAACCAGCCTATCCCTTCCAGGACTTTCTGTCAGGCAGTGCAGTGTGTGGTGGTGTTACAGCAGCCCGAGCAAATTAACATGGGACCCCCTCATGGAAAAACCACAAGCAGCCCCAGTAGTGGGGCCTGGCCTCAATCCCTCTACTGCAGATGAGGGTGTAGCCTCCTGCAACACCTCTGGGCCTCACCAGCATCTCTCACATCCGCCCGGGAGGCAGCCTCCACTTGCTCTGTTCCCACCCAGGATGCCCTGTTCACACCCAGGACACGGGAACTCCAGGAGGGGCCCCTTCCCCACCCCTCCAGTCCCTCCTCCTGGAACCCTACCGCCCCACCCCCCATAGCTGCTACACCCCAGTTATACTCAAGACTCTCCACGGCTCCTGCCCCCAAATTGCTCCCGGCTCCGGACTTCACACCCCTCACCCTGCCCTGCCCAGCTCTGCACATTTGTTCCCAAGTCCACTAACAAAGTGCAGGGCAGACGCAGGTCCAGAGAGCCTGCACGCCCCACAGTGCATTCCGGATCAACTCCTGACAAGCACCCTCCCCCCCAACACCAGCTGCCCTCCTCACCCTGGCCCCCAGTGACAACAAACCTGGTAGGAAACAGGTGCTCAATATGTTGATTCTTTGAACAAACACTGAGCCCTAACCTGCATCCCTCCACTCAAGCAATTCCTCCTCTTCAGGGAAGCCTTCCTGGGTGACACCCGGCCCCCAGACCACATGCACCGTTAGCCTTCTCCTTCACTTCCCTTATCATGTTTATTTGGGTCTTTTTTACTAACTGGCCTTCCTGCCAGAATGCCAGCTTCCTGGGGGCACCCCTTCCCCTCCAGCCCTCACACCAGCAGGCGATCCAGGAGCACACGTGCTGAACGTGTGCCAGGCCCTGCACCGGGCCCCAGGAGCCTGCACACAGAGCCCAGTGAGCAGTTGGGGCGGGTTGGGGGGCCCACACACCTGGGACGGCGAGAAGGGCAAGGTCTTGACGGGCGTGCTCTTGGGGGTGAGGCTGTTGCAAGAGTCCAGGAAGGACAGGTTGGCGCTGTTCTCTGTGACGGGGGACAGGGCGACACGCCTCTTCTTCTGCCGCTTGAGCACGGAGGGCGGGGTGCCAATGCCCAAGCTCCCCACTTCGGTGCTGGGGGAAATGGGGATCAGCTCGCCCCGGCTGCCCCGGCTGAGGTCTGAGATGGTGTGGCCGTCCAGGCGGTACTCGGTCACACTGGGCCCAGGCGCGACGGACTGGCGGGGCAGCGGGGCCTGCCGGGGCTGCGGTGGCTGTAGCTGCAAGGGGCTGCTGCCACTGCTGCCGCTGCCCTCTGGGGACGGCTCCTCGGGGAGGTCAAACTTACTCAGGTCACACCAACCGTCGGGGTCCTGCCCAGAGAGGAGGGGTTAGTAATCACTGTGATTTCTCTGCTTTCCTTCCAGCAGATAGAGGACTCACTCACAGAAGGAAATTAAAACGAGTGTCAAGTACGATCCCACAGCCCAGGGACAATCACCGTTAACACTGCCTCTCATTTCCTCAAGCAGCCTTCTATCTATGTCTGTATGTCTGTGTCAGTAAATAAAAATGAAAACCTACTGTGCTACCTGTAATGTTAAAAAATGGCTCAGTGGATTCAGCCTGGGCCTGTGAACCAAAGGGTCGAAAGTTGGATTCCCAGTCAGGGCACATGCCTGGGTTGCAGGCCAGGTCCCCAGTAGGTTGCATGGAAGGCAACCAACCACACACGGATGTTTCTCCCCTTCTCTCTAAAAAAACCAACCAACCAACCAATAAAATGGCCCATGCAGCCCTGGCCGTGTAGCTCAGTAGGTTACAGCACCACCCCGATACACTAAGGCTACAGGTTTGATCCTGGGATGGGGCACAAGCGAGAATCAACCAACAAATCCATACATAAGTGGAACAAACAACATTTCTCTGTCTCTAAAGTCAATGAAACAAAATGTTCCGTGCAACACTTATTCAAGGTATACGAAAACACAAAGAAAGCCCAAATACCCATCAACAAACCAAAGAGACAAAACCTATCAAAGAAGCCCCATGGCCACCTGCCTGTTCATATCCTGTGGCTTCAGGCAGGACACCACCACCGGCTTTAGAATGAACCAACCCATGCATTTCTTTACCACTTTATCACTTATGTGTGTCCCTAAATGACACCTAGTGCTGTGCAGGTTTTTAACTTCAGTGTGAGTCACTTCTATAGCCTGCTTTTTGTTCCCTTTAAAATTTCTGTAAAGCAAAGCACTAGTGTCTAATTCTATTACCTACGAGTTAAATGTTTAACTATAAATAAATTAGTTATTATGGTAGAAAAATCTCAATTTCTATAACTGAAACATTCCACCATATGACTCTCAGTTATTTAACTACCCCTCCTGCAGGTGCTGCGGGGGAGCGACCGAGAGCAGCATCTCCACAAATCGGTGGCTCCGTCGCCGCTGGGCCTCACTCCTGGCCCAGGCCCCTACCAGCTGAGTGGTGCTGGGCAAGCCTGCTGGCCCCTCTGAGCTTGGGAGGCCCTCACTGGTGATGAGCCCGCGACCTCCTTCACGGGGCTGTTGAGAGCATGCACATAGGCAGCCACTAAAAAGGCTGGCATGCAGTAGGGACTCAAATGTTATAGACTTCAATTACTAGGTAAGCACTGAGCCTCGCATACACTGGGTGCTTGATACAAGTGAGCTCCCCTCGCCCCTCCTCTGTGCCCAGAAAGTGGAGGAGGCAAGTGGCCACACCATGAAGCGCCAGGAGCCCCCTCAAAGCCCAGAGGCACCCACACGGCGGCCTCGGAGCTGCGCGCTGCAGACTGATGAACGCACTGGACCTGCGTCTCCAGCTGCTCTGAGATTCTGCAGAGAGCAAGAGACACCACAGACAGAGCCCAAAGCTGGGTCCAGTCCCAGCTGCTGGGGCTAAGAGACGAGACCCAGAGTCAGAGGGTCTTAGAGATGGCCCCCTAGAAACCGTACCATCTGACCACCAGTAAACAAGACAGTGAGTACATACAGCACCACAGCCAAGACCACCAAGCTTACTCACTGTGTGACCCTGGGTACGTGACTTGACCTCTCTGAGTCTCAGTCTCAGCTACATAACTGAGCAAGAACACACCTCACCAAATACTGAGTGGACTGTCCCTGAGGCTCAGATGCTGGCACGTAGCAGATGCTCAATAAACACTGTTGTTTTTTTTACCAAGGAAAGGCAAAGGCCAGGTGGGAGGGCCCACGTGCGGTGCTGTCCCTGAGCTCCACCGCCCCTGGGTGCCAGGCCTCTTGCCCATCAACCCGAGACCCATTCCACGCAGGCCTGGCTGATGCAGCTGGGCACTGGGGGCACCACCACCCACCGCAGAGCTCCCAAAGGGCACAAACCACAGCCAGCCTGGCCTCTGGGCTGCAACACCTGAGCAATCAAAACCCACTCACCGCTCCGGCCCCTCCAGCTCCCAGGCCCCTCTCCAGGGACACCCGGCCACGTGTGGTGCCTCAAACACCATGCTCAACTGCGCTGTGTTTTACTGGCCTCAAACACCCTGCCCCTCCATCATCCGTGAGGACTCGGTGCGCTGCCCCCTCCCCAGGGGAGCCCTCCCACCCCACTACATGCTTTGCATTGTGAGTCAGAGCTCCCGAGGCAGGGACCATATGGCAACTATCTCAGGTTCCCCAGGCCCTGGCTGCAGGCTGGGCACTCAGCATCAGCTCAGTTAATGTTACTGGGATACGGAGTGGACAGAAGGATGCCCGCCCACGAGAGGACGACTCCCTGCCGGGGGCTGCTCCGGGTCCACTGGGAAGTGCCGAGACCAACATTACCGACTCGATCAAGTCCAGGGCTTCCGAGAAGCTGGAGCCCACGGCAGGGATCAGGAGGTTTGCGGCCTCCACCACCCACTTATAGGGCAGGCTGGTCTCTGGCGAGGAGCTCTCCTGGTCTTCATGTGTGGGGACATCATCCAAGGGCTCTGGTGTGTGCACCGCATCCAGCTCTGCAGGAGCAGCTTCTGGCTCCTTCGCGGGGGTTGCGGCTGTGGCCTCCTCCTCACTGCTTTCCTCCTCCTTCACGACAGGGAGCGCCGCGGGCCAGGCGGTCACCAGACCTCCCTGCTGGACACAAGGGCACACCCGGGTTTGCAGTCTCTGTTCCGAGGTAAAGAAGATGCTGTATTCCAGCTAAAAGCTGCACCACCTGAACTGAGTAAGGAAACCCTGACGAACCCAGATCGAGAGACAATCTCTACCACCACACTTTGAAGATCTCAGTATTGTGAAAGAAGATGAAAGGCTGATCACTGATCACAGTTAAAAGTGCCCACAGGAGACGTGACAAGTGAATGCAACGTCTGAGCAAGGGCAGGAAAAAACGAGACAAGGACCGCAGATCAGAGAGGGGGAAGCAGGACAGAAAGTGCCGAGTCGGTGTTCAGGTCCTTAAATCAGACACGACTGTGGCTGTGGAAGGGAACGCCTGTGTTCTCTGGAAACACACTGACGAAGAAGAGGCACTGCACGGAACCGGCCTTCCAGCGGCTCAGGAAAAAAGTGGGATCTCCGGTCGGGGCAGGTACACGACATCACCCGATGAGTGAGTAAGTGGAACAAATGGATGCTTGTCTCTCCTCCCTCCTCCTCTCTCCAAAATCAATAAATACAAATAAAGAAAAATGAAATTGCCAACATGCTTTTAGTATGAAAAAGCTAGAAAGAGAAATAGGTAGGAAGGGAACTGTTGAGGAGGACAGAGAAAAACTGAGGACAATCCTCGGGTTTTTTGTGTTGGCCTGCTCTGTCCTGCTTCCCCGGTGGGCAGATGAGTGCCAGGTGCGTGCAGAGGTGTATGACCAGCAAGACCACAGTGATCAACAGGTGTGGGTACAGTGACAAGGCAGGACGGGGTTCAACGACGCAGCGATGGCTAATCCTGAGATCGCCCCCACCAACCCGGAGCCGACCCGGTGGCGGGCCCCCCCACCTGGCCTTCCGCAGGCTGGGCGCTCTGGGGAGTGTCCTTGCCCTCGACCTCCAGCAGCAAGTACACGGGGGGCTTGCAGTCTTTGGACTCGCTCAGGAAGCCTCCTGTGTCCACCTTCCTTTTGATGGTGGAATTCCAGTGATTCTTCACAGCGTTGTCTGTCCTGTGGGGGCAAACGGGGGGCTTTGAACCCGGTGGCTCATAGGCCGCAGAGCCTCTCACTTCTCTCCCTGAGCTGAACTCCCACTTCGGTCAATGAGGGTTCAACCTGGGCACTCGGAGGCCTCTTCTGGCTCCAAGACGAAGCCACACGTTTCTAGCCCCTAATGATTCAGAGCCTTTCCAGTCGCCTCTGCTAAAAACCAGCGCACAGGAGAACGGAAGCGCTCACACGCAGGAGGCGCTTCGCCCTCGCATTGCAAACAGAGTGACAGCGTGGCCGAGCAACCGGACTAAGAGGAGGGGCTGGACACTCTCACTGCAGACCACCACCAAACACACACAGAGCATGTGCCAGAGCAGGTCAAGGCCAGACTGAGCCCCCACCTCGCTGCGCCCCTTCCCTATTCTTCTCCACCCCTCACGGGCCATAGCCCTTCCTCCACAAACCCCGCACACCCTCACCTCGGCATCTCAGGCTCCGCTTCTAGGAGCCTGATGCAAAACACCTCCCAGCCCTCCTGGCCCCTCCCATCAGTTCCAGGGTGCTCCAAGCTCTAACGCTCTTAATTCTTTTGCTCACACATATTTAGGAAGTGCCTGTTATATGGTCAGTAAAACAGGAGGCTGCAGTTACAATCTACTCTAGCAGGAAAATGGGCATCCTTGTCTAATTATGGCTGGAATAGAAGCTGGGCCCTGCAGCCAGGCCGCCAGGGACCAAGCACAGGCTGGAAGGACAGACAAAGCTTCTCGGAGGAAATGTCACCCCTGCCAAGAACAAAGGATAAAAATCTGACGTACGCAAGGCCAAGGGTATTCTGGGCTGAGAGAGGGGCACAGGAGCGTCTAGAGAGAGCTCCTGTGTCAGGAGAGGAGGGACAGGCGAGCAAGGATGTGGTGGCCGAGGCGAGGCTAGTGGCCTGAGCCGCCCTCAGGCCACACAGGGAAAGAGGACGAGTCTTCGACCCAAGCGCTAGGAGAAGCCCCACAGGCTGCCTGACTCGGGCTTGACTTTCAAAAGCAGACCCTTCGACGCTTCCTGGGAAACACACCACCTGGCATTCTACTGCCTCTTCCCCTCGAGAAAAGAGCGGTTAAAAGTAAACGACAGTAAGGGGAACATGCACAATGACAGAGAGAACACGGAAGACAACGACAGCAAACGAGATCTGTTTCCAGAAGAGGGAGAACAGTAGGAGAGCAACAAGCAACTTAGGAGACTGGGAGTTGGCCCGGGGGCAGATTCTGGCGAGAATGCAGCCAAGTCTTCTTCCCAGTGCTCCTGGCAAAATCTCAGGAGACTTGGGGCTTGGAGGGACCAGGCCCAAGCGAGGTGCAGGCGAAAACAGGGAAGTGGTTTGGACCCCAGACCCTGGCCTGGACCTCACAAGTTTATTCTCTAAAAAAATAAAATAAAGGAGCAGGCGTCCCTGGTCACAGCAGAGGGCAGGGACAGCAGAGAGCTGAGGTGGGGACTGAGTGAAAAGCTGCAAAGTGGCCCTGGCTGGTGTGGTTCAGTGGATTGAGCACCACACTGCAGGCCAAAGAGTCACAGGTTCGGTTCCCAGTCAGGGCACATGCCTGGGTTGCAGGCCAGGTCCCCAGCTGGGGGCGTGTGAAAGGGAACCTTTCTCTCACACGTGGATGTTTCTCTCCCTCTCTCCCCTCTAAACAAAATTTAAGAAATAAATTTTAAAAATCTGCACAGTGAATTGGCAGTCCCCGGGCCCTCTATCCCCGCCCTGCCCCAGAACTCCCTAGAGTTAGAGAGGTGCCTGTGTCTCTGGGACGAGTGAACGACTCCAGAGAAGAGGAGGCACTTCACCCACAAGACTCCCGTCCTGCCAGCCCCCCCATCCCCCAGCCCCCACCCCCCACCCCAGGCGGCTTACCTCCCGGGCAGCATCTTGGCGATCTCGGCCCAGCGGTTGCCCAGCACCTTGTGGGCCTCGCAGATGATGCGGTCCTCCTCCTTGGTCCAGCAGGACTTCTTCACCTCGGGGTTCAGGTGGTTGTGCCAGCGCTCACGGCACTGCTTCCCCAGCCGGCCCTTCAGGTGCTTGGCAATCAGCGTCCACTGCTTCGTGCCGTACTTCTTCACCAGCTCGATGACCTTGGAGAGGAGCCTTGTGAAGCCGGTGGCCCTGCCCCGGCCTCTCGTCAGCACCTTCTCTCTGCGTGAACCTCTCTGCAGCCTGACTGACCAGTGGAGGACACCCACCCAGCCTTCGGCTTGACCCCCCGCCAAATGCAAAGGCAGGCTCGCAGTCCCTGGACTCACTGGGGTGAGTCAGGGCCCACTGTGTACAGGACACTGTCCCAGGAGTTACCTTCTCATCTTCCTCTTTGGTCCATGGCCCCTTGACGAGGTCTGGATTCAAGACCCTCAGCCACCGGTACTGGCATTGCTGGTCAGTGCGGTTCTGGGAGGAAAGGAACGGTGGGAACTGTGGCCTGGCCCAGGCCCAGCTCAGATGGGTTGTCTCGTTCCTGCACCCACCACACGCCGCACGGCCACGTCAGAACGCGCGTGGCTTCTCTCTGCTACAGAGAGCATGGGAGGAACTGGGCAAACTGAGAACCCACTGGGAAGCCACCTCTGCCACCCTAACACAAGGGCAGCCACCGTGAGCTTCTAAACCCCCATAAAAGCTGGTGGGGGTCTGTCAGGGACCCCCGCTTGCATCTAGGACGTTACTTCCCTCATCATGTTCTTTCAAATCACATGGAAGAGGGAGAGGAGGAATGGGTCCCAAGAGGAACCTGGTGACTTGGTCCTTGAACTCCCCGAGTGACCCAGGAAATAAGGCAGACCGCAGCCCCAGCCACACAGCTCTCCCAGGCAGACACCAGCGTCTTGGGAGGGGGATCTGAGGGAGCCTCCCCGAGAAGGGCCTCACCATGAAGCCCCTCAGTATCGGGGGCATCATGAGCACCAATTCGCTCCTAGCTTACAGAAAGCAATGCAAACATGCCACTAGTCACGTGCCCCCGGTGTCTACAGCGACAAGAGCAGAGCCTGGAGACCACAGACAGACACACTTAGGCTGCGGCGTGTCTCCGCCAGGGTGCCTGGAGCTCCCATTTGGGAAGAAAGGGAGGTCAGGAACTCCCCTTTCCTTCTGCCTAGCACCAAGTCTGTCCCAGGAATGCTGCCGGGTCACTCGGAGCCCTGTCGCTGGGGGAGGGGGCTGTGGAAGGGCTGCACTCACAGGAAAGTGGCTGGCCAGGAACTTCCAGTCCTGCTGTCCGAACTGCCTCACCAGGGCCCGCAGCTGCTCGTCCTGCCAACACCAGAGGGGGGGAGAGAGAGGGCTCCGCTCGCAGGGTGCAGGAGGCAGCTGTCTGGGGCAGCCCGCTCCAGGGCCGGCCACAGCTGGCCATCCAGGCATGACCTGCCATGCGCCGGGCGCTACAGGCGAGGCAACAACGGACCGTCTGGGCCCGAGGGTGCAGAGGGAGCCGGATGCAAACCCAAGTCTCCCACAAACAACGGAAAAGCCACTGGGCTGGGGGCAGGGGGACGTAGGTGGTGAGGCTTGTTCAGGGAGCAAAAGGGACAGGCCCAGGGGAAGTCTGGTGTAGCTAACCCCCACCAGCGCAGTGGGCAAGGGAGAGAGGGATGCAAGCTGATTTGCAGGGGACGGCAGGGGCCAGGCCATGCAGAGGACCAATTCGCGCCTGTGTCCAGCACAGCCCCTGATGCAGTTGACCACTGGGTGGTCACGGTCCAATGTGCTGGCTGTGAAGTTCACTTTGGCAGCTGCAGGAAAGGGGGCTGCAAGAGGGCAGGATGGAGAAGAGGAGGCCAGAGATGATAATGACATGGTGCTGGAGTCGGGAACACGGGGGCAGAACACAGAGGCAAAACTAGCCAGCAGGCAAAACAGTGTCTGCTAAAGCCGTCTCCAGAAAACGAACCACTGACTCGCACGACAGCCCGGAATATCTCAGTATCATCATGACAAGCGACAGGAGCCAGACATAGGAATAAGCACTGTATGGCTCCATGTGCATGAAATTCTAAAAAACGTCAACCAAACCAGAGGGCCAAAAGGGCAGTGGGCATCCGAACCCCAGGGGTAGAGGGAGGAGCGTGTGCGGGTAGTGGAAGCGTTCCAGAAGGTGCTGGTCTTTTCACAGTAATACAGCTATTGAAATTCATCGAATTATATTTTTTTAAGGCGTTGTCACTGACTGGATACAAAGTATTCCTCAATCAAACTGATTCTAAAATGTAGTTTAAATAAAGAAAATGTGGCACATCCACACAAAGTGCTATTATTTTGCCTTAAAACAGGAAGTTCTGACACGTGCTACAGGGTGGACGAACCTCGAGGACTTTATGCCAAGCGAAATAAGCCACAGAAAGCAGAAGGGTGGTTGCCAAGGGCTGGGGAAGGGGGTGGAGGAATTAAATGTTTATATGTATCGAGATTCCGTTTTGCAAGATGAAAAAGTTCTAGAGACCTACTGCGCTTGGGAATACACTTAACGCTACTGAACTATACACTTAAAAGTGGTGTAATGATAATTTAATGCTACATGTTCTCTCCTTCCCACTCCCCCTCTCTCCTGGACAGAAAAAAAGGCCACCATGGAAATTCAGACCCTCAGCTGCAGCCTGGCCACAGTCCAGCACTGGCTGGACAAAGTCCCCATAAATCTCGTAGCTGAGCCAGCTGACACCCCACTGCTGACCGCCTTCCTCTGCCATCCAGCCTGGCCAGGCCCACGCCTGCCTTCCTCCCAAGTCCATCTCTAGCACCCCTGTCCTTTCGACAACTGCCAGGGACACTTTGCCATTTCGTCTCCAACTCCTCCTGGACCCTTTGGGCCTCTCCCACCTGCATCGCCCGGCCTGCCTGTGCAGTGCCCTCCTCAGCTTCCAGCTGTCTCTGGATCCCAGGCGGTACCCAGATCTCCTTACCCACCCCTTGCACAGCAGGGTAGCTCCCCTGAAGCCGGGCTATGTTCACGTCACTCCTCTGCTTTAAAAACCTTCAACCCTCCACACTGCCAGCTGAAGAATTCACACACCAAGCCTGACACGAAGGCCCTCCAGGGTTCAGCCCCGATCGATCTTCTCTAACCAAGGATGCTTCACTCCAGCCGAACCAGGGCCCCTCTGCCCGGCATTTCTCCACCCACAGCCCATCTCCCTACTGAGACTTTGCCCACTGTTCCGCACACATCCCCTCGGGCTGGATTTCCAAATCCTTATCCTGAAACTTCCCCAACCTCTCCTCCTAAAGGTATTTCAATAATTACCTCCCTGACGCCTGCATTTCAAAACCCTTATCCTGAAACTTCCTCTAATCTCTTCAGGCAACAGCAGCCTCTCCTCCTGCAAGTATTTCAACAATTACTGCAGCTGCCTCTGAGCCCAGAGCCTTATTGCGTCAAGCAGACTGGATCCTGCTAGTGCTGCTGATGGATGGCCTCTCCGTCCCAGGCAGTGAGCAACTCTGGGGAAGGGAGCCCGTCTGTACTGTCTCCAGAGTCGACAACAGCTGTGGGCCCTGGGCCATACATAGTGGGATATGGGATGACCAGACAAGGCTGGCTTAGCACTCCCTTGAAGAAGAATCTTTGATGATAGAAGAGGGGTTCAAAACTCCTACACTGAGGGGGGAAAAAAAGACCTGAAACGAAGCACATCCAGACTAAGAGGTGCAGGAAAATGATAAGGCCAATGGGCGTCCAAGATGGCATGACTAATTTAGAAAAGGATCTGGCAGTTTCTATAAAACACACCCCCCTCCCACGACTGTACCCTAGAATCCTGCCCAGGGAAAACACATCCTCAAGAAGACTTCCCAGGAATCTCACAGTGGCTCTATCCACCACAGCCAAAAACTTGGAAAGAGCCCAAACGCCCATCAACAAGTGAAACACGTGGTGGTACCTCCATGTAATGGAATGCTATTCAGCAACACAAACGAACGGAGTGGTGAGGCACACATTTTGTGCCACACAGGAGAGAGTACAGTGGCATGATTTCATCGACTGGACATTCAGGAATATGCAGAATGAATCAAGCCAAGAAACTGTCTGGAGTTGGGGAAGCTGGACCCCAAAGGGGATGGGATGTTTAGGGATAAACCATGGTGGCGCTTAGTGGGTACACACATATGTAAAGTTAGAACTGCTCACTTAAAAGATGCGTTTGGTTGTACATTAACTATACTTCCTTAAAGTTGCTTAGAAAATAAAAAGAAAATCAATTCAGAACTTGCTGCGACAGGATACAACTTCTTAAAATAACGATAGAGAGGCTGCGGGTTTGGCTAAACCTAGCAGCCACAGGACAAGGAGCACAGTTACTGTCCACCATGCAGAACAAGTCAGATTCTGAGAGATTCGACTGTTGGCCCTGAGGCCTGAGAGACAGACACAATTCCCCTCCCCACCAAGAGTTCTCAGAGACAAGGAAGGCATCAGGGAGAACCACAGGACCCACCCACTTCGTTCACCAGCTCTTCCTCCTCCTCACGCCCATCGGGGCACGCACGCAGCTGCCACCACCCTGCTGTAACTGCCCCTCAATGTCACTCACCTCTTCCTGGGTCCATTTGACCTTACACTTGCTGTCCCTCTGCTCCGGCACGTCTGAATCTGTGTCCTGGTAGTGTAGCTCATCCAAGTCCTCACTGCAGGGAGAGCAAGCTAAAGGTCAAGGACACGGGCAACGTGTGGGCAGGGGCCAGGGACCTCTAGGGAATGGTGTGAGGGAAGCAGGTTTTTACTTTCTGCTTTCAAAAATGTAACTACTTCCACTGTCTTCTTTAGAAATTCTAACAAAATGGGGTTATGACCTATTTTCATTTTCTTCTTTATTCTTTTATTTTCAGGAACACCCTAAAGTTTGGGGAAAGCTACAAGAAAAAGGAAGTTGAAAGCACAGGCCTGCGAACCAAAGGGTCACGGGTTTCATTCCCAGTCAGGGCACAGGCCTGGGTTGCAGGCCAGGTCCCCAGTAGGGGGCGCATGAGAGACAACCACATATTGATGTTTTTCTCCCTCTTTCTCCTTCTCATCCCCCCTCTCTAAAAACAAATAAATAAAACTTTTAAAAAAAGAAAAAGGAAGTTGAAATTTCATCAACATGATGGTATTCAAAACCAGACACCTATTTAATATTTTTTCTTCAATAACAGCTTTTTAAATTTGCATGGATGGTTCAAGGATAAGAGTTGATGGTGTCTGTAAATATGAAGCGCCAGAATTTTAAGAAATATTGATTACTTGGGAAACACATTTTAAATACATTATCTCAGTAATTATGCCCATTTTTTGTACATTCCCTCAAGCCCTGCCCGGGCACAAGCTCATTTCTCCCCTAGAACATTTCTAGAGCCACACAGCCTTGCCCAAGGCTCCTTCCTGCTGCTTCCTCTGCCCTAAGGCCTTCCTTGTCTCACTGACCCCAGGTGAAAGTACGCTCAAACTTTAAAAAAAAAAAAAGTAGGTCTTAGGCTTCCTGTCTCCAGGATGTCAGGGACAGAGGTCAGCTCCTCCTCCACAACAGGGTGGCCTTTGGGGGTTAGCACCCAAAGGCCCTAAATGTTTGTTCAGAGGTTGACCAGGTTCAGGAATGAATGAGCATTCAGTGCCGCCTGTTAGTACTTAAGAAAAGACCAATTAATGTAAAATTTTTGGAAGTGTCTAAACCCAGCAACATAAGGACCTGGAATTCAGCCCAGTCATTTCTGACCCAATTCATGGGGTCTCCCACCATCTCAAAGCAGAAGACAAAAACCCTGTAAGATGCTAATGACAAAATAAAGTTGGCTTGACAATCAACTGCCCCCAGACCTCTTTCTGACGGAATCCACCTTTGGTTCTCCAGCACCTGGCTCGGGATGGAAAAGTGTGCGGCCATTCTCTAATATTCTAATGAGGGCAGCAGCTCAGCTGGGAGAATTCTTTTTAAGTTTTTTAAAATTATTTTTAGGGAGAGGGAAACGTAGATTTGTTGTTCTACTTATTTACGCATTCATTGGTTAGCTCTTGTATGTGCCCTGATCTGGGATGGAACCTACGACCTCAGCCTATTGAAATGAGGCTCCAAACTGAGCTACCTGGCCAGGGACTCAGCTGGGAGCATTCTGTGAGGGATGATAAACTTCTGTCACCAACATGGCGCTGACTGTCCCTTTCACACATTCTCATTATCCCCATTTAATAGATGTGGAAACGGGGACTCACAGGGGTCATGCCACTGGCCTCATCCAGAGCCATGTTCCAAATTGACACCTTCAAGCCCTTGCGTCATAACCCCAGTTGAAAAAGCAGAGGCCAAGTCAGTCAGTGGTGGCAACCACGTGTAGGTCCCACACACCCTTTTTACGCCCTTCCATGTGCTGGGCTCTGCTCCAGGTGGGATGAGTCAGAAGCTGAGCAGGAAGGGGGTGGGGCAGAGGGCACGGGTGGGGGGAGACTTACATCCAGCAGGTGAGGACCCAGGGTGCTGAGGCCATCCCTCACTTGGGAGGGGTTCCCCCCCCCAGTGCCAGGAGAGAGGTGGCATGGGGTTGGGAGTTGTCTGGGGCCTTTGTGGTTCCCTGGAGGAACACTTCCTGAACCAAAAAAATCAGGACAGGGTCTGACAATGACAAATACCTGACCAGAATATTCCTGGGGACTAGAGCTGACCTGGGAAATTGCAGCCTGAAGGCCCTGTGCCAAGGACCCCGACCACTGCCCAGGGATCAGATGCTTCTCTGCTGAAAGGAGCTCTGGGGGAAGCCAATAACCAGTGCTTTTTCAAGTCTACGCCCTGGTCCTGAGAAGGCAAAACCCCACCCAGAGAAGGGTTTAAGGTTATCTGGGCTGCATGAAGCCAGGAAGGGAACAGGGGAGGTCCCCAGAGCCATCCCCATTCCCAGACTGGCGAAAAATCCCCGAGTTCAGGCCCCGGGCGCACAGGTGTTAAGAAAGGGACCTGGGGCCCAGAGACCGGGTTTCAGGCTTACCTTCGCCACTTACTCCCTAGGGGAATGAGTAAAATGTAGACCGCAGTTCCTGCCTTGGCCCCAGGGGCTGCCGAAACTGAATGGTCTCGATACACAATAGTCTCCCCACCATCAACCCCAGCTGATGTAAAACTCAAGTGCAACAGGAAGAAAGGTCTCTGAAACTCAACCCAGCTGAGACCGGGAACCCCAGGTGGTGGGAGACAAAAGATGCCCTCCCCCACTCCATCCGCCGGCACTCTTCTAGAGCGGAGGAGAGGACTTAGGGTGTTCTGTGTTTCCACGAATATTGAGGGAAAAATGCCCACTGGCAAACCTGAACGAACGCAAAGAGGCCTGAACGACAAGCGTCTTCCCGGCTTTGGCCTCCCGCTTGCCGTGACTTGGAGAATCACTTTCCCTTTCCAGGGGTCGCCTCCCCCCCAGATAATGGCTCTTCCAGAGGACACCACTGTCCCACCCCCACTCCGCAATTAGGCGGGAGATGAAATGACCTCATGCAGGGTTTGGCCGAGGTCCCAGGAGACCCACTCGCCCCGGCTCCAAGGCCCAACAGGCCCGAAGAGCCAAACGAGCGGCCCCAAGAGACCCCAGGTTTGGTGCGCCCCCTGCCTCGGGCGCCCCAGGACACAGCATTTCCCGCGGGAAACTCGTTCCGCTCGTGGGGGGCTACGATGAGGGTGGGGGTGGGGCAGGGGTCGGGTAGAGGGGGATGGGTCCTAGGAAAGGGCCCTCTCCCTCTCCGCTCTGCTCACCCGCGCGTCCGCCGAGACATCCCCCCCCGGCCCGGGCCGCGCCGCGCTCGCCTGCCTGCCGGCTGAGCCCGGAGCGGGAGCCGGGCCGGGGTCAAAGCTCGGGTTGCTCTGGCCGCTCCGGGCCCCGGGGCCACGTTAGGAGGCGTCAGCGTATCCGCAGGTCCCGCCGCCGCTCACAGAAACTGCAGCCACAGCTAGCGCGCGCAGAAGCACTTTCCTATCTCCCGCCAAGCGCGTCGGCACCGCCCGGGCCGGGCGCGCAGGCAGACAGGCAGGTTCCGGGCGGGGCCTGAAGGAGGCGGGACCCGCTCGGGGGCGGGGCCAGCCGGCGGGCGGGCAGGCAGTGCAATCTCTCAGAGCCCTGAAGCCCCAGGGCAAGGAGGGTCGGAAGGGTGCAGCTCAGAGTTCGTCGCCGCGGAACTCAGTCTGGACTCAGGAAAGGTGTGGATCGGGAAGCCCAGGAGTAGCCCCACACAGCAAAGACCGAGGAGAGGGAGTCAGCCGCAAGGACCGAAAAGTAAGGTCCGGAAACGGCCTCGGGTTAAACTAGCCCAAGGCTAGTCCAAGCCGTTACTCCGCCCACAGGCCCAGCCCTGAAGCGGCCCCCTCACCCCCGCCTAGACCAGGGATGCGCCTTGCCATCCTGCCTCCTTGTCAGCCTCGAATTCGGGGGCTCTGGCTCCTCGGTTCTACTCCTGCCTAGCAGCTTGAGCCAGCCCTCTAAATGCAAACCTGATCTAGCTTCACCAGAATATAAAACCTCTGTCCTCCCTAACCAGATTAATAGGATTCTGCCCGGCCACCACTCCCCCATCTCTAGCCGGAAGAAACTTGCTAGCTTCCTTGCCTTTGCTGGGGTCAGGAACACTTCCATTCCTCCCACCTATTTCCCACTTATCCTTGGGGTCCACTGCCCCTACTCTGTTGACTTGTGCGTGTCCACCTTTAGCCTTAGGGGCGAGGGTATAGGGAAGGGGCCACATACTAAACCTGACAAGCTCAGGGGAGACCTGCCTGGCGGCTTTACAAACTCAGAGACTGAAAGCAACCAACCACACAGGGCGGTCTGAAGTCAAAACTTTCTAACTGAAATTGGATCAGATCAGATCCTCAGGCCCTAGGTGGGTATTGTCCCTGACAAAGGTCAGTCTTTATACCTTAAGTGGGCCTGTGTTTTTGCATCTACAACTGCCTTTGTCAAGGTAATTAATTTCCTTTTTTTTCTAGACCCTTCAGGAACAACCACCCAGAGGCCACAAAGCCCCTCATTGTTATTGTTATCATGATTGTTAACTGTAATTATCCACCATTGTCAAGGAAGTATGTGTCTTCGTTTTACTTTTTATATATGGTAATCTTCACCACTATAACCCTTTTAGTGTTCCCCTTTTATTCTGATGTATAAAATAAGTGGTAAAACTGCCATTTTCCAGAGCATTTCTCAACCCGTTAATTTTGCTTCCTGGCAATTGTCAGTTTGGCTCAAATAAAATGCTAAAAATTCTCTACAGGTCTGAACATTTCTTACCTCCACAGAACTATGGGCATACTGAGTGGTCCCAGCATTCTCTGAATATCCCCAAGGCCCAGAATTCAGCTGTCGAGTTGAATTCAGGATTTTCCATTTTAAGTTGCCATGTAACAATTACCTTCCAAACCTGGCTCCCAGGGAGGCCTGCTGAGAGGAAGGAAAATGAACCAGGAGAGACCCCGCTGAGAGCCAGCCCCTAAGCCCCTGCTTCCGCCTCAGACTCCTCTTCCAGAAGCTGCTGGACATTTCGGGCCAGCTGAAGAAAACTTCATTTACCACAGCGGAAGAAACACATCTCAAATGCTAGAAGATCCCATATCCATCAATTCAGGGCTTCCCCACCCACTTCCCTCATAAGATAATTCATATGGACATCCCCTCTTCATTGCTAAAGCATAGTATTCAAGGGTGTAGGCTCTGCCCTGGCCAGCTAGCTCATTTGGTTACAATATTGTCCCTTCCCAGATAACACAAGTTTGTGGGTTTGATTCCTGGTACAGGTACAAACAAGAATCAACCAATCAGTGTGTCAGTAAGTGGAACAACAAATCTTATGTTTTTTTTCTCACTCCAAAATCAAAATTTTAAAATATTTTTTTCTTTTTAGCTTTTATTTCTTTTTATAGAGTGGGGAAGAGAGGGAGAAAGGGAGAGAAACAATGATCGGTGGCCTGTTGTGTGTGCCCCGTTCAGGAACTGCAGACTGCAGTCAGGACCCAGGCAACCCTTCAGTTCGCAGGACTGCACCCAGCTCACTGAGCTACACCAGTCAGGGCAATAAATATATATAATTTTTTAAAGTACAGGCTCTGAAGCCAGACTTCCTCAGATTTGAGTCCCACCTCCACCCATATACTAGTTTGTGTGGTCTTAGGAAAATTACTTAACCTCTCTGTGCCTGCTTTCTCATCTGTAAAAATAACATTCATCAAAAGCTTAGCCTTTACTAGGTGCCAACCATTATTCTGTACGCTTTACAAATTTTAGCTCATTTAATCCTCAACAAATTTACAGCGTTAGAATTATCCTCTTAGCAGATGGGGAAACTGAGACTCCGGCCTCCCCAGGGTCACACTGCTGGGAAAGGACAAAGCAGGGAATCCGAGCTGGGCTGTCCAGTTCCAGCATCCGTGCTCTTCATCACTGCTCTGGTATCTATTTTGTAGATCCTACTGGATCTTTGTAGGATCCAGTATTTGTAAACCGCTGAAAACACTTCCTGGTACAGAGTAAGTACTACACAACTTTCAGTTGTTACGTACGTGACTCCAGTTTATTACTATTATTGTCACAACTCAGCCGCTCTCGCGCTTGTCCTTTGAGGTCCAGTAAACTGCATTGCAGCACATGGCACACAATCTCCTGTGGATTATCAGTCTCTTGCTGCTCGCGGAGACCCAGGGCAGGGACACAACCTGTTTCACGCACCCCAGGGTAGTAGGACGCCCAGGGCCAGGTGTGGTCTGACCACGGGTGCCCCGCCGCCTGTCACAGAGCACGCACTTCGGCGCGCGCTTGGACTCGGGCGCCGCACGCGAGGCATCTCGGGAGTCCGCCGCCTGACGTCAGCAGGGCGGCACCTGCGCTCGGTTCCGCCGGGAGCTTCTGGGGTTCCAGCCGCCTGTCCCAGCGCTGCAGACTCCCTGGAGGATCCGGAGAGCCGCGCACACCCGAGCCATCGTCGCTGGGCGGCCTCCACTGAGGCCTGCGGTTTGGGACCCCATTCTGCTCGGACCCCCTCCCCCCATGTGTCGGCAGCCCCGGACAAGCTTCTAACACTGCGGATCTCCTTCGTGCGATTTGTCACTATTTGCGCCTCTTAGGAAGTCCGTTTCTCTCCTGGATTAGATTGTGAGCGGCAGGAGCGCAGCCCGAGGATGCAACATTAGTAGGCTTCATGCTAAAGTTTGGTGTAAGCAAGAATTTGCTCTTTAAAGTGTATATTTCTGGCTGTCTCTTAAAGGCAGCGTAAGATAACATGGGTGGGGGAAAGGGGACCTGAATGCCTGAAGAGGGTGACATTCTTTCTCTTCATCCTTTGGTTCTGTTTTCAGGTATCACCTGTATTTTTCATTTCTAAAAAATTTTAAATTTCACTAAGGCATATGTAGTGCCCTAGGACCTTTTAAGAAACCAGAGTTTAAAAGTCTCTTACATTTGGTTTTACAAATAAAAAGTAACTTAGCAGAAGCCATACATCTATGAATCATAAGATACCACATTTTCCTCCTTTCTACTAGGACCGAGATGTTCATTACTCATGTCTCCCCCTTCTCATGTTACTTCCTCTTTTTGACACTAATGTTTCTCTGCTCAGAGATGTATTTGAGCTCAAATAAAATCTCCAACAGTTATTTTTATGCTGTTATCTGCTAGGAATGAATGCTATTAACTTTTTGTGGGGTTTTGGTGTTATTAAGAATAAAGGGTAAACACTTATTCAAGTTGGTTAATTTTTTATCTCCAACGACTTATGTGAACCACTCAGATCTTGAGACTGGTCATATTTTCTAAGACTTGTGTAGGGATTTCCAGCTATTTACTGGTTATTTCCACGCATGAAATGCCATCATCTCAATTGGATTCTTATACAGTTCACCCTTTGGAATCCCCATCTTCCAATACCTCCACCGCCAAGCAGTCAGGATCAAAATCTTGGCAATCTGACCTTCAACCCCTGGACCAAATCCATTTCAAAATGCCCCCCTTTCTACAACAGCACCTCATTACTCATTACTTCCTCTTGGGGTTGTATCACACTCCCCCCCTACATGGCCTGCCTTCCACAGTCCCATCTTTATAAAGCCCACCTGCTAAGCCATTCCCACTGCACCCCATCCTGTACATACTGGCAGTGGCTCTGCAATCTCTGGTTTTCTTGGATCCCCAAAGCTGGTTCCCAGCATATCCGGTACACCAGTGTGCATTCCCACATCAAGCTGCCCCATTCAGCTTGGGAACCAGCTACCCAGAGACTATCCATTCAGGTAGGGATAGTCTCTCCCATTTTCCTTGGGATAATCATTTTGCCCAGCACTATCACCCCAAATGATAGCACTGAGTGCTTCAGGAGCTCAGAGGAGGGGAACAAAGTATGGGTGGACAGGAGAACCTCCAAATGGCTGTGTCATGCAGGCGGCTGGATATGTAAGGAAGATGTGCACCCACTGTTTTAATGTTTTCATTAGCTGCAGTGGGACAAAGGGACTGTATCCTTCTGAACTAGTCCAAAAACTGCACAGTAATCACAAGCTTGAGAGTTATTTATGCCTTTGATAAAAGAGACTCAAATCCGGAACTAGAGTTGAAAGAAATAACTCCAGTGAAACACTATTTCATATATTATAAAAAGTAACAGATTCGATCAGATTTAATTTAGAAAAAAGGGAACATATCTTACAGAAGGATCTTGTGAGAAATGTTTTACCTATCTGGGGACTACAAAAGATATACAGACCTCACACAGCTCCCAGTAGAAAGGAGAGAGAGACAACTTTGATAAAGGGGCTGAGGAACAGTTGAAAAACAGCTAACAAATCAGGAGGCAGAAAATGCTTCAAGAGGCAGGGTCCTCAGAAGTTATCCTGGAGTGCGGTTTCACTTGTATCAATGTCATGTTCCTGGAGGAGGGAGTGACACAGAATTCAGTATTTCAGTGCAAAGTCTGAAATGTGCTCTTCAGTGTTTTGGACTTGACTAGAGATTCTGAAACGTCATTAATTGGAACACACAGGTTACCTCTGGCTTTAAGGCCGAATCCAGCCCAACGGTCAAGTTTTCACTAATAGGACAGGGCTTTTGACCACTGCCCACCACCCACCAGGATGTAGGGAGTAAATACCATTGCAGGTGTTGATGCAGACCCACCGGACTTCTTACCTTGCCCTTGGGGGCCTGTCCCTGCCTCGCTGCCAGGATAAGTACTTTTGGGGATCTACCTGAGCCCCCATCCCACGTTTCAGTGCTGAGCAGGCATTACAGGAGCACCTCACCCCTGGATGCCATCCACACACTTACCTCAGAGTGGAATCTTCCTTAAAATCTACTGGTGTCACTCCCCAGCCTTTGTAAACCCCTTTTTAATGACTGCATGTTGTCCCATCGACTGATGGGACCCACACACTCCCACCTGCCCCATTACCCTCAGCTCCGAGGCAGCAAGGACCGCGTGCGTCCTGCTCACTGATGCAGCCCCAGCACCCAGCCCTGTGCCTGGCACACACGAGGTGTACGGTACGCGTGCGCAGCAGTGCCAGCCCCTGTCAGTGAAGGCTCAGACCCGAACTAGTCTTTCCACTCAGCATCTAAATTCCTAAATATACATATGAAGAAATATGGACTCTTTCTTTCTACTGTTTTTTAACCCTCTCCCCACCCCCATGAATGCCTTCACAATCCTTAAACACTCTTTCTAATCATTTCTAATCTTGTGGATGCACCATAGGTACTTCACCTACTGATGATTTTATTCTTCCCTACTGATGATTTCATTTATCTATTAAAACAGTGCTACTGCACTGAGAATCCAGAGGGTAAATCTGTATACACCCAGATTACACCATTAAGAAATATTCTGAGGTTAGAATTGCTGAGTCAAAGGTGTATACATGTTTAGGGCTTTTGAATACTATTTTAAAAAATATCTCCAGAAAAGTAGGAGCAGTTTACTCCTTCATCAGTAGTGTATGAACCCCCTTTAACAGCAGTGCTAGGCATTTAATGTGAGAAATCCTGTGAAGGTATAAACAAAATGAAGGCCAGGCATAATGTCCAAGTAGCTGGTCCTTAGTCGGGAGAAAGATGGGTTTGGACACGAAGCACTGACCTCACGCCCCGCTGCTCGGTCCGTGGCTCAGTTCTCTCTGGCCACAGTGGTATCACTCATTCCTCACACATACCAGGCGAAGCCCGGCCTTAGGGACTTTGCACAGGTCTTCCCTCTGCCCGGGACACTTGTGCCCCAGCTAAATCTTGCAACACTTTCAAGTCTAGGCTCCAGTCCCGGCTTTGGTGTGAGGCCTTCCCCGACCACCCTGTTCGTTACCACCACCTTCAGCACGCCCCCCTGACCCTGCTCTGCTTGTTTTGTACGCAGCGTTTTCGTCTCCCAGCATACCTACCGTGTGACTGATTTATATGTCTACTGTTTACTGTCTCCTTCAGCTAGAATGGGAGTTCCATCAGTGCAGGGCCTGTTTCGCTCACTTGGTGACTTAATAAATACTTGCAGAATGAACAAATGGCACAGAGCTCAGTTTATGGGTGACGCTGCCACTCTAAGGGCTCCCACTCCAGGGAGTCCTCCTGGGCTCTGTACCTGGTTCAACTTCTTGAACTCCACCACTTGGAAGAAGATGTGCTCAAGGATATGTTTGGCATCTTGTTGATCCTTTGGGAGTTTACTGGTTACTCCGAGAATGTCACCACACTTCCTGACGTAGAATTCTAGGTCTTCTTCAGTACCTAAGCACAATCGGGCCAGTTAGATGAACCCTGACCTTCTGCCCTTCCCTGAGTACGAACGTACTGTGATTCAGGCACCCCTCATCAGATTCCTGCATCTCTTGAGATTGACCACCATTCCTGGGGTGATGTGGCCACAGGACACACTATAAAGATCTCCGGTGCATCGCTTTTATAAATTGGGACAAAAGTGTGCCGCTCCCAATTAGCATAAAGCTGGACTAGCCCTGGCTCTCCCATTCCCTGATCCAGCACTCCTAATTTACAAAGAACCACCACCAACCAGTAAGAAACCAGGTCACCATTCTCCGAACGCAGCGAGGACCATTATGAGAAGGGCATGTGGGTACTTTAAAGAGCATTTATTACAGCAATATTATAGACAAGGAAATGAGAGAAGAAAAAATTACCCATAATTCCACTGACAGCCTATCTGTGCAAAGCCATCCCCAAGTGCCCTGTATTCCAAAATAAACAGCCATTACTGCCGTTCTTACACTGTAATTTCTTTTCCCCCTCTGATTTGCCTTTTCTCTTTTTATTTTTTATCCTCACCTGAGGACATTTTCATTTGCTTTTTTAGAGAGACAGGGTGAGGGACAGAGAGACATCGATGAGAGAGAGGCATCAACCTGCTGCCCCGGTACGCACCCAGACCGGGTACGCAGCCAGACCGGGGCCGCAGGCGCCTGTGCCCGGCAGGGGATGAACCTGCGGCCTCTCGGCTACAGGATTGGCCCTGCAACTACTGAGCCACACCAGCCAGAGTGGGTTTGCCTTTTTAAATGTTATGATAGAGATGTGTTTTTTTATTAAAATATTCAAATCATACAGCTGCCAAAATCTCTCACACTACCCGATCCCCACCAGTACTAGGTAGGGTAAGTACTGCCACGTCATGCCTCCATAGTTACATATGTATAAGCAATGGGACCAGATGCAGACGGTTCCGTCAGTTGCTTTCATCATTTAACCATGTCACGTGGACATTCGTGTCAAAGCTCACACTCCACGTCTTTCATTTAACAGATGTATAATGTCCTCCTTTATTTCGTATTTTTTATCCAGTCTGCATACTGATGGACCACTAGACTCTTGGCCATTTTTTGAATGCTACGATTAATCTCTCTAGAGCTAAATCTTTCTTATTCTGCATTTCTACAAGGATTGCTGTTGGTCGCAGCACCTTTTCCCTCCAGGTCCGTTGTTACTGCTGCACTGACATCTGGGTCTTGCCGATCTCCGACTACCCAGCACCTACCGTAGGGCCCGGGCAGGACAGAGACGCAGGCAAGGTGTTCTGCACTGAGCGGTTTTCATTTCTGCACGCTCCCTCTGGTCTCTGGGGACACGGGTGTTGTTCACATAGCTGGGAACCCACTGGCCGTGCAGTTTTCTATCTTGCTTTCTTCACTTAGGACTTCCTTAAAATCTACTGGTGTCACTCCCCAGCCGTTGTAAACCCCCTTCTTAATGACTGCATGCTGTCCCGTGGACAGCACATGCGTGGCACAGTTTACTACCATTCCCCCGCTGGGGAACGCTTGAGCCATTCCCAATTGCACTTCATTTTCCAAGTAAATGATGGAGTAGTCATCAGTACACCTCTTATCTCCTTACATTCTCAGGAGTGGGGTCTCGGCCTCAACACGGTTAATTCTATGCCTCTCGGCACCTGCGTGCAGGCCCGTCTGCTGTGCTGGCAGCCGTCTCTCCGGCAGCACTGCACAGACAGTCGGGGAGCCACTTAGCAGGCAGCTGTGTGGCCTGGGCCTCATTTCCTCGTCCAGGAGTCAAGGTCGGCGTGCTTGGCTCCTCCTAGGACCCCCTGAAGGCCCCACTCTTAAGTCTCTACAATTCCTTTGGCCCTGATTCCACTCTCCCATTGAATTGCTCCCCTGACTGGTGACCCAGACTGGGCACCAGTGGCAACCAAGTTCAGAATTCACTCTAGGGTCACTCGGCAGGTCAGAACTCAGGACCATGCCCTGCCTCACTGAGCTAACAGGAATAGAGAGAAAGACATCATTTGCACAGACAAAAACTGTCACTTTACACTCCGTTCATATTTTGTTCTCCCTAAATGAATGCTAAATTTTCTCTAAGGGCAAATCTCAGAAGTTCACAGTTAAATAAAACTCACAAAAGAAGACAGACAAAAAGGTGACTGAACTTACACTTATTGGTGATCTGAGCGAGCCGCGCCTTCTCAGAGGAGAAGGTCTCGTCCAGGTCAAACAGCTCCAGCGGAGGAGGGGGCAACTCCCTGAAGCTGGGAGGGAAAACCTAAAGGGAGGCGAGGCCTGTCACCAGAGAGCACACCCACAGCTGAACCGACAGATGAGACCTACGGGAAGTGAGGGGCTGACTCAGCCCTTCCCCGGGACGAGCCACCCGAATGCCCTGCACGCCTCCTGCCCCAGCCCACCGTAAACAAGCAAGCGGAGCCAGCCCTGACCACACCACCGACCTGACCACGCTGATGTGCCAGCACCCACTCACTGTGCAAGGACACAAAGCTTACGGCTTATCTGGCGTGTCTGTGGTGAACATTTGATCGTACAGTTTGTTTTATATTTAATCACGAGCTCTTTAGGGACAGAAACTGGGGAAATATATGTCAATTAGTGTAGAAAGTACTAAACTTGGAGCCAAAATTTGCAGGGATGAACCAGTGGTGTGCTGATAAAATGTTTAACTGTCAGCTCTCAGAACAAAAGTCCTGATCTACAGCGTTTGCGATTTTCTGTGATGTAAATACTTCCAATTTCAAGCTACCAAGAGGTAACCAAATGGCTCCGAGTATTCCAGAAGGTGGTGGGATAGGACAGTTCTGAAGACCAGCGGGGTAGACGCTGGACTGGCATGCCGGGAAGTGCCCTCCGTGCACAGGAGCTCGCCCTGGGCTGCGGGGCCTGCGCGATGGCGCTGAGGGCCTGCTGCCTAGGAAACCGCAGCACACACTTCTCCTCCTGTTTGCCCAGAATTCTCACCAGTGCCCTCCAACCCCACAAGAAGCGACATGTTTAAAAGCCAAAAAGGCCCCTGGCCTTGATGTCTCAGTCAGGAACGACACCGCGGGAAGAGTGCTAGGAGAACGCGAGCACTTCTGCTCCTGGTGCCTGATGAGAGGCAGGGAAAGGAGCCTCCGCGCAGAGTGGCACGGATGGCGCACGGAAGGGTCCAAGCGGGGGGGGGTGCCAGCTGGCAAGGGAAGGGCAAACGGTGGGGTTCTGCAGTGGGATCCCCCAAGCACACCCACTCACCGCTGGCTGAAGGGCTGGCAGCGGCGTCTCAAACTGAGGCTGGATGAGCTGCAGAGGCTCATGTTTCACGTTTAGCTGTTCATAGGCCCTGGGTTGGTGACGAGACAAAAAAGAGGGATTAAGATGAGACCCTGTGGGAAGAACATCCAACTGATCACACTGTGCTCTTCTCCCCCTAACCAGGTGGTTCAGCACTTCTGTAGGGAAACACACCCAAAGGTGTTCTTACATGCAATGTAATCACCCTTCCGTGAATCTTCTCTACTGTATCAGACAGCATGACTTTATCGAGAACTGAAAGGGGAAGTCCTTCCACATTCCTATCAAGCTTCGCCTGTTTATTTTTACCCAATGAACACTGATTCAGAACTGTGTGAGTTGGCTGAACTCCTGTACAAAGGAGGCAAAATTAAAATAGACTCGTCCAGCTGGCCTTTCACAATTAAGCCACACAAACGAATGCCGATGGGTATACGAACAAAGTTCGTGTCTGCTTCTATGTGTAAGCGATTTCAGAAAGGAGAGACGTCAGTGACTGCAGGTAGGTGACCGGCTGGTCTTCCTCTGCTGCTCCCTGGCGCTTGGGGGGAAATGTTTCCTTGTAACGAAGCAGAGGATCCCCGTGGAGGCAAGAGAAATAACTCGACTGAGCACCAAGTAAATGACACCTATTGTGCCCAACTCTCCGCTAGGCACTTAAATTTATTTTGCTTAATCCTCAGAATGACCCTGAAAGTTGGGTGTAGTCTCTTGCAGAGGAGGAAACAGAGGTACAGAGATGAAGTAGTTTCCAGAGGTCACATGGCTAAGAAGTGACAAAAGCAAAATCGAAATTCAGACCTGGCCAATTCCTGCTAACCAGAAGCCGTATGGCTCAGTCTACCCAGAAGGCAATGTCATTAAGGGCAGTTCTATGCTGAAGGTCCCACCAGCTACACGTGTGTGCACACACACAGGCACACACAGGTTCCTGCTCCCAGGTCTCGGCCCCAGGCATCCCCGCTGTGATTTCCTGCTTTCCATCCTGGGTCAGAGCTGACTGTGCTGAACTGTACTGAAGCCACACTCAGGTGTGTCCCCTCAAGTGCTGGTGCTAGACAACGTGGGACACTGTGTTGCAGGTGACGTCAGAGGGCTCATTTTCCAACTGTTACCAAGTTGGCCTTGTTAGGAGTCAAGGCTAACCGCAGCTCAAAGGGCCATTAGGAACAAACGTGCGTGCCTGGACGCACCTGCAGGTGAGCCTACCTGGGGCTTTACTCACGGGACCTATGCTGCTGCAGAGTGCTCGCTCCCAACATCCCCACCTGCGTTCTGAAATCCCTCCCACCCCTTAAAGCGCAGCACCCAGCACAGTGCCCAGCAGACACAAGGCCCCAGGAAATGTCTATTGAAATGATCAACGCCTGCCGAAAACGGCCCCTCTTTCATAGAGCCCTCCCTGCTCACCCCAGTCAGAATCAAATTCTCTTTCGTCATTACGCCCACGGCCTCCAGTTTTGTTCTTCCTGTTTAGCATTACTGTAAAACCACGTATCACAGCTTTGGTCGGTCCCCTCCATAAAACCACACCCTCCAGGCCCAGTGCTGGGCACAGCAAGAGCTCTGCCCTCGCTGAACTTGGGAACACGAGGACGGGAAGTCGGACAATCACCTAGGGCTGCACCCTCAGCCTTCGGTTTATCCAGACATGGATCCCATGCCAGGCCAAAGATACTCGTAAGTTTTAGCCCCTGTGCCTGTCATCAGGTATGGAAACCAACAAAGTGGACAGTGAAACGGGGTGGAGCCCTGGCTTGACAGTCATTCAAGCCTGGTTTGAAATCCCGGCTCCCACCTTGGGAAGATACCCTCCCTCTTTAAACCTGTTTCCTGTCCTGGCTGTTGTGGCTCAGTTGGGTGGACCATCGTCTCCTACACTAAAAAGCTGGGTGTTAGATTCCCAGTCAGGGCACATGCCTAGGTTGTGGGTTTGATCTCCAGTCAGGGTGCATGTGAGATGCAACCAAGTGATGTTTCTCTCTCTCTCCCCGACACCCTTCCTAACTCTCTAATAAAATAAAATAAACCTGTTTCCTCAGTTGGAAACAAAACAGATAACTCAGAGGACTACTGACAGTCTTAAGGGAAAGAGGGCAACTAACCACCTGGGTTTAACGAGAGGATGCCTAGGACGTGGGACTCTCTCTGCTAAAACCACGAAAGTCCTAGGCAAACCGGAACAAGCTGCTCCCCGCCCAAGTGTCTGACATGGCACCTGAAACACAGTGAGGGCTGGCAGCATGGAGGCTGTTCCCCCTGCACCGATGCCCACCCCAGTACCCTGCTCTCTTTGCTGACCTCATCACAGAGCTGACTGCACGTTTTGCATACCATGCTTGCCGTGACCCCCAGCCCCTCACCCAGGTTCACGCTTCCAAACCAAACACCCAGAGCAGAGAGCAGTGCAGCTCAGAGAGCCACGGGCACTGACTTGATGACCTTGGTGAGGGAGGTGATATCCAGCTGGTAAATGGACAGGTCGAAGAGGGTGGTGAAGTCCCGGGGGTTCTCCTCGCCCTCCTGGAGACACACCCGCAGCCGCTCCGACAGGCTGGCTGTGTCGGGCAGCATCATGTAGTCGGAGATCTGGAAGCCAGGAGAGGTTCTGTTCAGCAAGCTAGACACGAGAGTTTAATCTGTCACGTCACCAGCATCTCAGGTCTAAATCTGTGATATCTATATTCTCTTGCCAAGAGATTTCACTATTCACTATCACTGACAACTAAGCCCTGACTAAGCGACTTTACGTGGAAAGAGAAACGAAAGTCCCCTGGCTCAGCCCCAACGCTGGCTAAATCCACCCGCCCGTCCAATTTCTCCTGCTGGCAGTCACCCCGCGGAACCCAGCTGGAGAGGCGCGCCACCACCATGCTGGCCGGTCGGCGTTTGACTTCACGATCGCCGACCTTGAGTGCCCAGCAATCAGTAATACTCCCCCAGTCCTTCCGCTCTCCCACTCTCCTATACTTTCTTTCCTTTTGTCACTTCAACCATCTAAAGTGGTTCTTCTTTCTTCATTTTTAGCCGATGATCTTATTTCCTATTTCAGTGAGAAAACAGAGGCAACCACAAAAGAAAGTCCACAAGCTCCCACTACAACATCTACCCACCTGCCAGCATCGGGGCCACACACTCTGCTTTCTCTCCTGTCACACGTGTGAACCCGTGGCCCCAGCACCGAGGACCCCACACTTGGACACCAGATCCCAGCCCTTCTCACCCAGCCAAGGGCATGCACCCAGCGTTGCCGGGAGCCCTCCATGATGGCACTGCTGGGTGTTGGTAACAGTAAAAGAGCAGGGAAACCTCAACGCCCAGCAACTGGAGACTGGCTAAATATACTACAGCTCAAACAAAGGAAAACACAATCTTAAAAAATAATGAAAAAACAAACCAAGACACTGTGTATAAATAGGAAACATCTCTAAGACATATTGGTACTTTTTAAAAGCCCGGCGTTGAACAGTGTATCTACACACACCAGAAACTGCTAAGACTGCTGTCACTGTGGGGAGGAGCAAAGTGGCTGGGGAAGGAGGGAAGGAAGACTATTTATTGTACATGCTTTTGAATTCCAAACTATGTGAACGCGTTACTGATTCAAAATTAATTTAAACTGAAATAAATGCATGCTGGCAACAAGAACTCTTCCTAATTGTCCTTTGAGCTGCAGCTGGCCTTGATTCTAACAAGGCCAACTTGGTGATGGCTGGAAAATCAGTCCTCTGAAGTCGCCTGGGACAGACTGTCCCCCACGTTCCACCCGCACTCGAGGAGACACACCTGAGTGCTCCGGAAAGGCCAACAGGCTCCCCGTTTTCATCTACCCCAAGGGCCAGAAACCACCCTCTCCTCAAACTTTTTGTAGATGAGAAACGAGGGAGGAGCACACCAGTCAGGCTCTTCCCTGCAACAGGTGGCTGTTTGAGCCTTCAACCCCCTAGTGACAGTGACAGGGATATCAAGGGCAGGGACTGTTCCAGGACGCAGCAAGGGGATCGGCGCCAGGCAGCTGGCCCGCCTGCAGATCCGGGGACCAACCCTCGTCTCTGCGCAGAGGCCCCCCACGGGCTCTGGCTCGGAACACGGCACGGCCTCACGTGCGCAGACGGAACCGCGGGAGTGCTCCTCAGAGCACCAGCTTCCACGACTTCCTAGCAGATTCTGAGGTTAAAACTGGTTACGCAAATTCCTTCAACTCTTCACTGAGCTGCCGTTTGATTGTCTTACACATCGTTTGAAACTGAACTATACTGTCTGGGTTTGAAACCCATTTGGATGTAACAAGACTTGATCTGAAATCACAGGAAGTTCAGGTTTTCGGAATTTCTTATTCTGCAGTGCTCCAGGGTCCAGCCTTTCACTCTGAAGCCTTGCAACACAAAGCACTGGTCTCGCCAGGACTTGCACCTGGGAGACACATTAGCCCGCATGGTTTACAGAAAGGCTTAACCACACTGTACTCTGGCTTTCCAATGCATCCCTTCTGAACCAGTCCAGTGTCACGTGTGAGCAACAGAGAAAGGCACAGGCTCTGGAACCAGGCTGACATGGCATTAACAATGGCTCAGCCAGGTACTGGCATAAGCGGGACCTTCCAGAGTTTACTTACTTCAGTTTCCTCAGCTAGAGAACAGGAATGACAGACACTTGGCAGGAGCAAGGCGGCCACCCAGAACAGGAGCAGAGGCAGCGTCTCAGTGCTGCGTCCCTCGGCCCACGACACTCTAACTAGGGTGGGCAGCTGCCAAAGGTCCGTCCACTCAGAGCTGCGTCCCGTGAGATCGGAAAAGCAATTCCTGGCTGTACCCCAGTTCTTTTATTCTGAGGGCTTCCATCACTTTTGAGGAGGAATTTAAGCAAAACAGCCATACACTGACTGCTTTAGGCACGGACTCCCCTGTTTCCTGACCTGAGTCAGCCCCTGGGCAGCCATGTCTTCAGCTGAGGGCGGAAGCAACCAGGGGAAGCCACCATTTCTCAGTGCCTTCTTGCCCACCTCCTGCTGCCTGCCCAGGAAATCATTTTCCTGGCATTCCAGAGGGTAAGGAGCAGAGCTGAATCAGGAGACCTGGAGGTGGGTCCTGGCGCCACATTTGCTTGCAACTGGAGCCCATGGCGATCGTACAGAATTTTAGTTTCTTCATCTGTAAAATCAGTTTAACACCACCCGCCTCCCAGGGCTGTTGTGAAGCTTAGATAAGGTGGTTCAGGGGGATGTACATGGTATATAGTGTCTAGTATACAGTAACTACAAAAGCTTTTTTAAAATGTATTAGAGATGCACAGCACCTTTTAGTTTAACAAATAAATTTGCATCTATGAATTCAGGCCTCACAATCGCCCTGTGGGGAAGACAGCAAAGGTATTAGTGTTCCCTAGAAAACCAGGATAAAAACACACTGAACACAACCTGCTTAAGGTCCAAGGTAATTGGTTCCCAGTCCAGTGTGTATCACCCTCCCTAGTCTGAGAAATATTGTCCTAATACCTTGAGGATTGTTATTCCCAGAGGCAACAAAATTATAGTTTAAAAATTCAATTTGGCCTTGGCTGGCATAGCTCAGTGGATTGAGCACTGGCCTGTGAACTAAAAGGTCGCCGGTTCAATTCCCTGTCAGGGCACATGCCTGGGTTGTAGGCCAGGTCCCCAGTTGCGGGCCTGCAAGAGGCAACTGATGTTTCTCTCCCTCTCTTTCTCCCTCCCTTCTTCTCCCTCTCTTTCTCCCTCCCTTCTTCTCCCTCTAAAAATAAATAAATAAAATTTCAATTCAGATGATCTTTGTTTCTTCGTGAAAAAATTATTTTGATAGCTTGCATATTTCTGAAAGAAGTATTTCCCTACGTATTTTGATCTTGAAAGTCTGGACCAAGGACCATACTTTAAATTCCAATTATTACATACATATAATCAGAGGTTCCCATGCCAATAAATTACAGAATTTACTATTTTTTACAACATAGCATTCATCTCTCCAAAGAGCACCATGCCTTGCCACCTGTCTAACAAAGAAACACGTGTTCCCCTGGAGCTGTCGGGAGCGGTGCCGAGAGGGTGAACCCGGTCTCATGTAAAAGTGTGTTTCTAATGGTTCGCAAGCTCCTACCTCTGGGTCCTCTGCATCGATCTGGTTTAGGTGAATGTCTTCTGTTGTAAGCCACTGGAAAACAACATCCTGGATTTAAAAAAATAAATTGGAATCAAATACTTGGTTATTGGAGAAAGCTGAAAGCAGGAATAGAGAATTTTATCAACAAAGAAAAAGTGAACCAGTGATTCAAATGAGGGCAGCCACCTTCCTGTTTGTGAAATCATATAAAAACTCACTGTAATATTACTTTTATTATAGGAAAATAATATATTATTTATAACTTTTTAAAAAGATTTTATTAATTTATTTTTAGAGGGACGGGAAGGACAGAAACATCAATGTGTGGTTGCCTCTTAACGCACCCTCTACTGGGAACTGGCCCGCAACCCAGACACGTGCCCCGACTGGGAATCAAACCAGCAACCCCTTGCTTCGCAGGCCAGTGCTCAATGGAATCACATCAATGTACAGCTTTGGCACACATGGTCTATCATCCCTCACACCACTCTGCCAAGCAACTGCCACGCCTGTCCCTCCCTCCGGTACCAATCAGTGGCCAGTCCTGTCACAACCCCTCCAGCCCCTCCCCGCACACCTTCACTGCCTTCCTTCGGGTCCTTACCCTCCTTGCCTAGTTGACTTCACCAGCCCCCGAACTGGCCCTGGGCTGCCTCCTCCTTTCCACTCTCCATACGCCTCACAAAGGGCTCTTTCTAAAACTCAGATCTCTAGATGCCCAAGGCTACTCAGCACCCTACAAGGGCTCTCCAAGGCTTTCTGCACAAAGTTCAAACTCCTGAACTTTAACCACGAGACCCTGACCAGGCTCGTCCCTCACCACCTCCCCAGGGTCAGCTCCCGCTCCAAGCAGGCATGCTTAGAAATGATTAAACACTCTTCTGGATTTACGTCTCGGTCTTCCACGCTCTCTCTCCTTGTGTTATATAGTCTCAGAGTGCAGACTACGCCTGACTCAACTCTGCATTCTTGGCGTGTGACACCTGACGGGCTCTGAACAGCCATCAGTAAGGGATGACTGGGGCGGCGTGTTGTTAACGATGTGAGGATCACACTCAACACACTGCACACTGACGTAACGAAGGAGAAAAGCTCACCATGAGTTTGCTGTTTTCTTCTTTATCCAAGTATTGGTCACTAAACATGTGACATGAGCCGAGCACTGCCAGCTTCCCACCTTGGTTCTGCGGATGACAAAGAATTGTCACATACTCGGATCCCAAAACGCACAGCACGCATCCAAGTTTCCAAACACGTGTCGCCAGAATTCCATAAGCGGTAATACAAGTAAGTGCCGGTTCTCACGAGGAGTTTAAGTCTAGAAATACCAACTATGCACTAACCACCTTCCAATCTGCTTCTAATTCTACTGTATTGTATTATTTTTAACTTTATGTGCCCCAGGCATGAAACAGCTCTGGCCTCCAACACAGGCAACAAGCTTGGGTGAGCGGAGGACTGTAAGTCCGCCTTGCCCTGACCGATGCATGAGCAACACCTGCTTCTCATGTCAGACACTTCCACATTCCATTTGACTTGAACGAAAGACACTGTGAACTGGCTCTATGGCATTTCCCTATTATTATCTTACAAACAAAGGCCATAACCTCAAAGGAAAACAAAAAGATAAAACCAAAGAGAGTTGAAGACATTTGCAAGTACCAAAATAGTATTTGGTCACGAGCATGAAAAATTCACACAAGAAATAAGTTAACAAAAAATACTTTAGTATTAGGCTTTTAAACAAGTCAATTTTTTTTTGCCTATTAGATCACTAATATGACGAAAGCGACTAAAGACAGTGTTGGTCGGGTCTACGAGGCAGAACAGAAAGCCTGTGAGGAGGAGGATGAGGGCCCCAGTGGCTGGGCAGCGAGCAGCCCCCTGAGTCTAGAAGAAGCGCCACGCTCAGCACCAAATTTTGTGTCTAGTCTCCGCTCCACCAAATCCCACTGACTAGGCCAGGTAAAGACTTTGTGCGCAGTAAGAAACCAAGTAATTACAGTTCAACCACCAAAAGTCCCTTAAAATAGTGTCTCATTAGTGTTGTGCCTATAAACTGATACTTCATGTAAACCAACTCTTCAGTCATTTAATAACACTTTAATCTTACAACAAGATTTCCATCTGTCTGGGAGAGAATGACTACCGTAACAGCTACAGGAACTCGGTCTGAATATCATTTTGCAAACATGTCAGAGATACTTATTTACTTCATGATGAAGCAAGGTCAGAGCTACTTAGTATGGGAGGGAAAGGTCGTATCACCTAAGTCCCACAAAGAAAATGAGGATGGTGAGGAAGCAGAGACATCTAGGTCTCTGGGGAAAAACAGAGAGGTCAGCTGGTGAATTCTGTGTTTGGTGGACAGGTGAAGGTAACTTGTGCAGAACAGGGATTCAAAGGCAGTGGCAAAGCTGGGCCTCAGTGAGGAGGGCTGTGTCCCCTGGGACCACCCGTCTCCCACGTTTTGTGGGGTTTCCAGAACGAGAACTGGATGAGCAGTGTTCTGATATGTTTTCCCGGGATAAACTGAACTAAAATACAGCAGCATAATTCTGCGCAATTTTTTAAAATTTATTTTTCATTGAATTTATTGAGGTGATATTGGTTAATAAAATTATACTAGGTTCAGGTACAATTCTATAAGACATCACCTGCATATTGTACTGTGTGTTCACCACCCCAAGTCGAGTCTCCTTCCATCCCCATTCATCCCCCCTCCACCCTCTCCCACCTCCCCCACACCCCTCCCCTCAACTCTGTGCTATTTGGTATGGTCTGTTAACTTGACCTTTTTCTGAACAGATTCTCTTACATTGAACACGAGAGCCCACAGTCATAGACAGAATGAAAGTTATTTTAAGACTTACAGTATGAGTAGCTTCATGTTATAGTGAAAAGGCTGTGGATTTAGAATGATAAAAGCTATGTTTAGTCCTGAATCCATCAATTATCCCCATAAATAAAATGTAGATAATTGAAATACTGCTTTGCAACAGTGTTGTGTAGAACAGCGAGAAAATACGTGAAATCCCTCCAGAAACGGTGAAGCAGATTTTACTATTCGGTAGTAAAACAACACACCCCTCCTCTCCAGGGAGGCCGTACCTTGGAGTGATAGAAGGCCAGGATGGGTCTGTTGAGCGGGAAACAGACGGAGCCTGTGGACAGAACAGCCACTGCAGGCTTCATGACACTCAGCGTGGCACCGAAGGGGTACACAAAGGTGAGGGCCCTGCAAGGCATCAAAGAAACACTCCAACTCTTCAAAATATTGAATAAAAACATTTTCAAGGTAATCTCAGTGTTTCTTCAGCAATTCATCATCAAACACAGAATTTCCTCAAAGCTTTGGTTTGTTAATACAAAAAGTGGTATAACTCTCACTACGAGTTCAATAACACACTTTAAGAAAATGAATGTAAATTTACAACCGTATGTGCCCATGACTGTAGCTGTCAGACTCCAGGAGCCCCTACGGAGGGGAAGGGCGGGGAGCCTCACCTAAGAACGGAACCGGGGCACCGCATGAGCCCGCCCTGTACGTTTTCCTCGCCCTCAGAGACCTGCCCAGCCCCTTCTCTAAGAATGAACGCCTGCCGTCAGAAGGGCGTGGTGCCAGGTGAGTGCTCACATGAACAGAGGCGAGTATCCACCCCACCTGGACACTTCTGCCCTGGCCTGCCGTGGAGCCCGCCTCCCCTCCCCGCCGTCCCAAGTGAATCAGCCTGACTTGGACAAAGTACACGTGGAACGGGTGTGGGGAGGAGGGGGGGGAAGTAGGATGCAGATCCTGGGGCAAGGCCAACCCATGCGGGAGGGGCGAGGGTTTCAGAGAAAGAAAGCTGCAGCTCTGCAAAGGCAGTTGTTTGAGGGAAGTACTCTCAGAATGAAGAAAAGTGGGAAGGTCAAAACAAGAGCACAGCCCTGGCCAGTGTGGCTCGGTTGGCTGGGCTTCGTCCCTGGTCAGGGCACAAACCAGAGGCAACCTACTGATGCTTCTCTCCCTCTTTATCCCTCCCTTCACCTCCAAATAAATAAATAACTGGAGCATGAAGTTAGAAACTAGGGAGGTTGGAGGGGCATGGGAGTCTCCTATGAAGAGTTTAACTTCCCTTTCCCCTTAGGCCATGAGAAAATTCTGTTTAGCTTACGTTTGAAATGATTTCTTTCCAGTGTTAGCTGTCCCCATTCTCTCAGTAAAGTCTCATCTATTCCTTTTACAAACTGCTGATGAATAAGATTAGCTGGGTGAAGAGCTGGGGAAAGAACTTTCTGGGAGAGGGTACAAATATGTAAAGGCCCGAAGGGGAGAATGAGCTCAGCCTATCTAAGGAACTGATGAAGCACAGGTAATGTGGCTACAGCAGTGACAGCAGGAGAAAGGGACAAGAAACTGGGCTCAAAGAACATATATGACTCCAAGAAGCCAAGACACTTGAAAGCACAAAGTAGGACTGATTGCCCACATCTCAAAGCCCACTCAGAGGCTGTGCTGCTTCCGGGTCAACCGGAAAACAAAAACCAGCCATCTGCCCTTCACCACGATTTCCCAGGAAGGAGTAATCAACAGTGGGTAAGGTACTCTTCCTTGTACCACTAAGCACTGTCGCAGGTATCAGCTCACTAGAGCTTCCCAGCAACTTCGTAAGATTATTACTGGTCCCACTGCAAGTATAGAAACAGAAGCCCAGAGTCACTTTGCCCTGGGTCACCCTGCAAGTAAGACGCTGAGACAGGTCAGTGAGCCAGGAGAAGTGGACAGGGAAATGAAGACAGACAGTAAAGTCCAAGCAGTCTGCAGCCATCTATGAAATCCCATCTTCCCCAAACCAAGGATACTTAAGAGGAAATGGTTTACACTTCCCCTCCCCAGCCAGAGGGCCACAGCTTAAATCACTCTATTCAGGGAGATAACAGAAATCCAACTGGCCCCATTTGTGCCAACCACACCCAACAATGGGTGAATTCCAGGGAACTAATCACATTTTGGTGCATCAGCAGGAAGCTGATGAATATTCTATTGAGATCCCCCCCTTTAGAAAACAGGTAAAAACCCTCAACACAAAGCCCTAGTTGGCTCTGTTTGGAACACGCCCTCACCTTTCTTCCCTCTCAGGTGTGCATCTTTACTTTTGTCTCCTAAACTCTAAGGGGCCCCAGGAGACATGCAACCAGGGAACAATGGCAGCTCTTCCTGGGCTTCTGCCTGAACCTGTCTGTAAGTCCCCTTTTCTCTGTGACTTCTCAGTGAGCTAACCGCAGCCCCACCAGGCTCACTTCTGTCCCTGCGACTTTCACTTCTCAGTGAGTCCACGCATCCCTGCACGGCCCACTTCTTTCCTGTAACATTTCTAGAGGTTCGAAGCAGAGCCTCGCCCAGGGTCTCTCCTGCTGCTTCTCCTACCCCAAGCCCTTCCTTGTCTCACTGTCCCCATCTTTAACTGACGACTATCAGTATCACTTGGACTCCTGGTTGGAAATCTTTCCTGCACGAAGTCAACCCACACACTGCAGGCCGGCCTGAGGCAGACCCAACTCTGGGGCCAGTCCCTTTCTGACAACATGAAATCTGGAACTTCTCAACTCTTTCTAACTGCAAGCCTACAGCTCTGTTACCTACACAAACTGGATGAACTAATATGAAGCTCAAGACTTAGACAGTGATCCCTGAATGTCAACATTTAATTCTATTGTGTACGTTGTTAGCCAGTTTCCCCTGTATGGCCTTCCTTGGCTTCATACTAAGAAAGATCTACCCGACTCTAAGGTTATAAAAAAAATTCACCTATATTTTCTTTTAGTTGTTTTTTTTGCTTACATTTTTAATATTTAAAATTTTAATCCATCTGAAATATATTTTGGGGTGTGGTGTAAAAATGGAAATGTTTTTCCAAATGGTTAGCCACGATGATGCCATCTATGCCTCAGTAATTTGAAATGTCACTTTTGCAATAAAATAATCCCAACCCTCCATTTATCTTTTTGGCCTAATTTTTAATTTGTTTTTATTACTTTTTACTACTTCTGCATTAGCAAGTACCAAATTACTTTAATTCTAGAGCTTTGAAGGATGCTTTAACTACATGAAAGCACTCAACTTTTGTGGGGCAAAGTACCCCAAAGTAAAAATGTAAACTGGGAAAAATATCTGCAGTGCATGGAGGGCTATGAATAAGACAGACCATCAGTAGAAAAACGGGCAGGAAGCGGTACACAGGGAACTTGCAGAGTACAATCAGCCGACAGACCCTGGAGGCCACACCACTTAGCAGTCAAGGAAGTGTGCGTTAGAATAAAGGGACGCCATTTTCACTAGCATACTGCAGGCTGGCACGAGAAGAGAAAAAGGTGTGTGTTCCCATGGACCCCGTGCTACAAACTCCCCGGAGGGCAGGCTGACCAAGCAGCGCATTTGGCCAAGTGTCAGTTGGGAGACCTTTGACCCAGAAATTCCAATGCTAAAAATCTAAACCACTGAAATATTAGCACAAATGCACAAAAACTGTACCCACAAAGATGTTCGCTCTGTGCTTTGTTACTTATGGTAACAAATATGAAACTGTTTATAGCAACAACGTGGACCAGGCCCTGCAGCAGACTGGGTAGCTCTGGCACTAAACTCTGACGGTGAGTTCAGTTAATCGGTCTCTGTTATCTTGTCCAGAACCTCAAATGAGGTAATACATGCCAGTCACACAGCAAGTGCTTGATGAATGTCGGATGGCATTATTAAAGCAAAATATTATACTGCCCTGGCTGGTGTGGCTCAGTGGACTGAGGGCCAAGCCTGCAAACTGGAAGGTCTCTGGTTCGATTCCCAGTCAGGGCACATGACTGGGTTGCAAGCCGGGTCGCCGGTTGGGAGCATGCAAGAGGCAAAATTGATCAAGGTTTCTCAATCTCTCCCTCTTTTCTCCCTCCTTTCCCTTCTCTCTAAAAATAAATAAATAAAATCTTTAATAAACAAAAATATTATAAATTACCTAAATATTCTACATTAGTTAGATAAATTGAGATAAACCCAATTTTATCTAGTCATTATATATGTAAAAGAATCTAGAAACCTAAATACCATACTGTTAAGACCGAATATGTTTGGCATGGATTTATAGTAAAGGTCTTTCTTTTTTTTTTCTTCAGAAAAAAATCTATTCTTTTTTATATTTTCTTCAAACTCCTTTAATGTGTGGCTTGATAGAAACCTACATTTTTTTCAAAGATTTTGTTTATTTACTTTTAGAGAGAAAGGAAGGAGAGGGAAAGAAACATCAATGCGTGGCTGCCTCTCATGTGCCCCCCACTGGGGATCCAGCCTGCAACCTGGGCACGTGCCCCAACTGGGAATCGAACTAGCAACTCTTTGGTTCCCCCGATGCTCACTCCGCTGAGCTACACCAGCCAGGGCAGAAGCCTACATTTTTTAATACCTGCTTCTGCTTTCTTTTTTTTACCATTCAAGATTTCTGGTATCAGTTTCAGTGTATACAGCACAGTGGTTAGAGAGTCGTGTATTTTGAACCACTCCAATTGTTTGTTTGGTGAGAATCACTTCTGTAATCCAAAGCTCCCCACTCTGGAGCAGAACACCCTTCGCAGCGACACAGCCCCGTCTGCAGGCGGCCTCAGAGAGCACACTCACTGGGCGTCGTTCCCGCCGCTCTCCTCGTCCAGGATGCCAGGCACCATCTTCCCTGCAGCTCGGCTCATTTCCCTTGAAGAAAAATATTAAAATCTAGTAAACTAAAAAAATTTAGGAATTCCACACTCCGCTCATTAGTAGCACAATCTGGATGCAAGGGCTTTGCAGACCTGTTCGAGATACAATTCTCGGTAACTGAGGGTGTATACCCTCCACACACCTACACCTCTTTTGGAAAACTTGCCAAAGTTAACATTAAAGTATGAGGATCAGTTCCTGTTTCTTGAGACCTAAGGGAAGAGTCCATACACTCAACCCATATTCTAGTCTAGTATTCTAGACTCTGTATCATCAGACCCAGCAGAGCACCTGGGTTTAAGTAGCAAGTTCAAGTGTGGAACGAGTCATTTTTAATGCAGGGAGAAGCTCACAGAGCTGACGTGGTCCCCTCATGTACTCACTCATTTCCCATTTCCCCCCCAAAGCCCGTAATTTATATTTTAGGCTCCAGTGACCAGAAAAGACTGACTTCGTCCCAGGTGCCAGGGGTGGAGAAAATGACCTAGTTCTGCCATCAGGACATGCTCTGCCCTCTGCCACGGTGACCCACCAGGAGTCTCAGGACCACTTTTGATGGGAATGCTGGGACCAAGGCACACACACTCTCCTTCCCGAGATGGTGTGGCAGGTGGCGGTGAATCTGAGAACGGTTACACCTACTCAGCCCACACTGCCAGGACAGCAGATCCAAGAGAAGTACGGGGAAGCGGAACTGGAGCCCCCATCCAAAACACATCCTACTGCTGTGCTTTTCAATCACATGAGTCAATAAAGTCTATTGTTTAATCCCACTGGAATAGGATTTGCTGTTGCTTGTAAATGCCTGTATTCCAACTGAAAAAAGGGCGAATGTGGAGTGAGGTTTCAAAAGATGGGAGGAACATAAGTTGATGAGTGAGAAGTAATACAGTAAAATAAATTATACAATGAAAGCATATAAAACAAAAGAAAAAGAGAAAAGAAAGGCTAGTGAGAAGAACGTGGGAGAAGAGATGAGGGAAGATTCACATAGGAAAGATGAGTCATTTACAAAGACCATTCTGCTTTCGACATGCTTACCTATTTAACACTCCATTGGAAACCAGCGCTTCTTTAGGATGGAAATACTTATAATATACATTTCTAACCACAGCATCTTTAAGGAGAAGACAGAGGAAGGTGCGTTTTAGGTTAGAAGTTTGATATTAGAGACTTCAACCTGAAAGGAACTCTAGTCCCATCCCTCTCACTTATAAACAGAAGCCGCCCAGACCCAGAAGGTCCGGAGTACGAGTAAGGGCCAGACCACGTGCCCTCACAGGCCAAGGCTCTGGCCACTGTCCCAGTTGGCCCACAGGGCTACAGTATGAATAGTGAATAGGAAACTACTGCTTCTATTAAGTTAATAATAGTAATTACCACTATTAACCATGATTCCATACTCCTCTAGGAGAAAGTTGATATTGGTGTCGAATCTGGACTCCCCACCCTCTCCTAGCATCACCAGGATATCTCCACCGCCGTCCAGGTATTTCTTCAGGACCTCAAACTGCACAAAGGGAAGACACAATCTGTGAATACACTCAAAGACTTCTGTCTAACACACTATGAATAAGACCTTTACTACCTGAAAAATAGACACTTTGAAACTATATGGCACTTAAATATAAACGTAGGTAAGATGATATAAAATGTACTCTCTGTGTAGCATTTCCAAGCTTGTCTTTGAACACCAAACTGCAGTCCTGGCCAGGCAGCTCCCTTGGTTAGAGCGTCGCCCTGACACAGCAATGCCGCCAGTCTGTCCCCAGTCAGGGCGCCTACGAGAACCAACCAAGGAACATACGACCACACGGCACAGCAACTCACGTGTCTGTCTCTCTGCCCCTTCTTCTGTCTCTCCAAAATCAATCAATAAAAATGAATAAACAAACATAAAGCCCCCAAATAACCAAACTAAATGGCTATTTTCCAAGTTGACCACCTAGAGAGCGAATCAGAGTGGAAAACTTTCAGCTAAAGCAAGCGCACCGGCCTCCTGCATTCAGCAGCATCCCTGCTCCTTAACTTACTAGATGCCGACCGCGCCTGCTCTCTCCTGACCGCCAGAAATGTCTCCAGACAGTGCCAAGTGTGCCCAGGCACCGTCTCGGACCTCTCCCTGGATGCTCTCACTTTCACGAGGCTGCTCCTTCCCTGGCTAAGACCTGGTCACTCCTCTGTCTTCCCTAGGTGAAGGGAGGCAGGTGAGGGAGAAACTACCCTGGAGTTAGGACGAGACCTGACAAGTCAGGAAGTATTCCTTTGCAGGCCACCACCGCTGGGTGGGCGTTTCCGTCAGAGCCTCACTGGGTCGGGTACTAGCTGGCCACCTCCATGTTCCCAACGGGAATTCTCTCAGTTCACCTCATCAAACAGTCACGTCTCTCTCCACGGCCTTCCTGGATGAGGTGGCCTTGCACTCAAGTTAAGAAAAAAAGGACAACAGAGATGCTGCCCTGTAGACCCCCTCCCCTCCACCCCCCCCCCCCGGCAAAGTAAGAGCAGGAGACCTTCCACTGCCTCAGTGTCCTCACCCTGCCTTCACCCCGCTACTCCCCACAACCCTCTCTGGGTACCAAGGCACTTCTCCAACTCTCTGCACTCTTCCTGTGTTCTGGGTTTTATGTTTTTTAAACTATGGTAAAATACACATAACACAGATTTACCATCTTAACCATTTTAAGTGTACAGTTCAATAGTATTAAGTACATTCATGCCGCTGTGCAACCAACCTACAGAACTCTTCATCTTGCAAAACTAAAACTAAATGTGGAATTAAACAATTCCACATTTCCCTCTTCCACCCCTAGCCCCCGGCAACTGCCATTCTAATTTTCTCTTTATAAATGTGGCTACCCTGGGTACCTCATGTAAGTGGAATAGTACAGTATCTGTCTTTTTGTGACTGGCTCATTCACTTCACATACTGCCCTTGATATTCATTCACTTCGTAGCATGTATCAGAATTGCCTTCTTTTTTAAGACTGAAAAGTCCAGCCATTGTTAACATAACGAGAATAGTTTGCATGACATCGATGTAACCTGGAAGCCAAGAAGAGTGAACTGGAATGTGCCTGCGTGAACGATGACGACTTCACTGTGCTAGTTGGTGGGAGTGGTAGACGCCACTGAGTGAGCATGTGTACTCTGTGGCCATCCCATTCAAAATGACTGAGTAGAGGAACACCTCTGCATCAAATTTTGCGTTAAGCTTGAACACTGCTCTGTGGAAACTGCTCAAATGATTCAGAAGGCTGCAGCTGTGGGCAACTGGTGATTGGCAGCTTCATCACAACAATGCACCCACTCACACATCACGTCTTGTGCAGTTCTTTGGTGAAAGCTCAAATCACCCAGGTGATTCAGCCTCTCTACAGCCAAGATTTTGTGCCCTGTGACTTCTGGCTTTTCCCAAAACTAAAATCGCCTTTGAAAGGGAATGGATTTCAGACCATTAGTGAGACTCAGGAAAATATGACAGGGCAGCTGATGACAATTGGGACAACTGTGTGAGGTCCCAACGTGCCTACTTTGAAGGGGACTGAGGAGACATCATTGCCCTACGTACAATGTTTCTTGTATCTTCTCCAATAAATGCTTCTATTTTTTCATGACACGTGGCTGGATACTTTCTGGACAGACCTGGTACACAAGATATTTTGTTATCCTTTCATCTGTTGGGTCGCGACACTTGGGTCGTGTCCACCGTTTGGCTATTGTGAATAATATAAACGTGGATGCACAAATCTCTAACTCTTTGAGATGCCGCTTTTAGTTCTTTTGGATACATGTACATCCAGAAGTGAGACTGTCGGCTCATGTAACGCCACTTTTGACTTTGAGGGACCACCAGGCTGTGCGAAGTGCAGTTTTGTTTTTACCGCCAGTGCACAGGGCTCCAGTTTCTTTACGTCTTTGCCACCACTTGGTATGCGTGTTCTGGGTCTTGTCCATTCCATGAAATAAAATAAAAAATGGTTTGATTTAAAATGGGATTTTCCTATTTTCAAAGCAAGAACATGGCAAAGAAATACAGCTGATACTGAATCAGCCTGCAGTGTAGGTGTGGCACTTTACATGCATGATCTCATTTAATCAGCTCAACAATTCAACGATGGAGAGAGAGATGAAGTCATTACCTTAAGGCAACACGGTAAGTGATCTGTAAGAATTTAAGTCCAGGACCTCAGAGCCCAGGCTCCTAACCACCTCATCACAGTTCTTCTTTGCGGGTATTTCTTACCTCGGCTGCAGTGAATTTTTCCCTTGGCCCAGATGTAATCCACAGTTTCACCCCAATTAACTTCTCGGATGTGATTTCATCTTTTAAGCTACAAATATGATTTTAAAAGCAAGTGTTAGATCCATAATTAAAGTGTTAGATCCCAATTTATGAGCCGTATTAGTCTCTAGGCTGAATGGGAAAAGAGGCCACAGAGGCCCGGAGATGAAAGTATTTAAAGGTACCCAGTCTAGCCCCTCTCCCAAAGCGAGAATCCCCTCTACGAACTTGCACCCGAGTTGCTGGCCTCTCCTCAAATACTTCCTATAAGTCAAATTAAACTGTGCTGGAGCATAAAGAATCCTCCAACTACTACTGCAATCAGCTCTCCTACTAGCTTGTATGATTACATATCCTTCCCCACTAAGAAAAACTACGCATCGCCCTGGCTGGTGTAACTCAGTGGATTGAGCACAGGCCTGCAAACCAGAGGACTGAGGTTCAATTCCCAGTCAGGGCACATGCCTGGGTTGCACAGTTCCCAGCAGGGGATGCACAAGAGGAAACCATACATTGATATTTCTCTCCCTCTCTCCTTCCCTTCCCCTCTAAAGATAAATAAATAAAATCTTAAAAAAAAACAAAACTACACATCTACAAAAACAGAGAAATATTCTCGTTTTCCCTTTCTCTAAACTGTACTATCAACACAAGTTGAAATATGAAAAAATCCTCTAACCTCTTAAAAAGTTGTATATGTGTCATTAGAATAATTTTTTATTTGTGACTTTGGGGACAACTTGATAATATGCTAATTGCCAATTTTCCAAAGAGATGCTTTAATAATTTCTTTACTTCTGAATGATCTTTGTATTGAGCTCCTCCCACGTACACAATCTGTCTTACATAAGAAAGTAAAGACTTTCACTTTTAACCAACAGGCTATTATCTGGAAGGGAAAACAATTCACAAGGTCACCTCTGAATTTTCCAGTTGCTCCGAAGCCGCTTCTGCATGGATTTATAGCCATTGGTGGTGGTAAAGACTTCCTTTTTGTACACATTGAAAAGAATGGTGCTCCGAAGCTCTTTCTCCATGGTTACCTATGGAAAAAAGAAGGGATCAGAAAAAGAGAAACAATAAAAAATATTCCAAAACACCCCACAAGGAACAAAATAGTCGATTTCTTCTAATTTAATGAGAAAGGATATAAAGCTGCAACCAGCCTATGAAATCTCTGTGATTCTCGAAGGTTGGGAGTGAAATGCATACTCATAGCAGCAGAAACCCAAGGCCAACACTGGTGACCAGCCTACTCCCATGGCGCTGCCCCGCCATCATCCTGCCCCTGAGGGAAACCATGATTCTGCACTGCTCACTACTGTTAACTGGGGCGTATGGTCTTCTAGGTTCTTTTTATACACACATTAACTTACAGATTTATTTACGAAATAGGATCGTATCATATGCAGTATCTTCCAACACTTTTTTCCACCTAATCCTGTATCTTTCACACCTTTCCATGCTGGTACATAGGCGTCATTTTTTTTAAACTGCTGCACAGCATTGCATTTTATGGATGTACCATTATTAACTAGTTATATACAGATTGACATCTCTTTTCTTTTTTCAAAATTTTTGCTAGTAAAACAATGCTGCAAATATCAACCATCCTTGAGCATGATTTTTTAAAAGGTTTATTTATTTTTTAGAGAGAGGGGAAGGGAGGGAGAAAGAGAGGGAGAGAAACATCAACGTGTAGTTGCCTCACGTGAGGGGACCTGGCCTGCAACCCAGGCATGTGCCCTGACTGGGAACTGAACTGGCAACCCTTTGGCTCACAGCCCACACTCAATCCACTGAGCTGCACCAGCCGGGGCTGAGCATGAGCACGTCTTTGTGTACTTTTCATATTTGTAGAATAAATTTCTACCTGTTGAATGACTAAATTATTTCCATACTGCCCTCCGAACAGTTGTAATTTTCACTTCCACTCATTCTAACCCTGTTTCTAGTCACTTTCACCTCTTCTAAGACAGGCTCCCCCCATTATTGTTTAATTAGCACTTTCAAACAGTGAATGGCCATCTTTCACTATGCATATTGGCTACTTGTATTTCTTCTGATTTTCTCGTCCATGCACTCTCCTTATTCTTCTATTTGCTTTAATATTTTTCTAATCAATCATTCAACAAATACTTTCATAAATTTATTTGTCTTTAGATGTAGCTTATGGGAGTTTTTCTTTTGGTTTGGTTTGGTGAAATTTTGCAGGTCATATAGAGGTTTTAATTTTATAGAATCAAAAGTTTTAATCTTTTCCTTTTGGGCTTCTGGTTTGTATGATATATTTTGAAGAGTTTTTGCCATGCTAAGATTATAAATACACCCAATGATGCTTTCCTCCTGTATTTTTATGTCATTTTTAAATTTTTTGGTCCATTTGGCATTTATGTTGGTGCTCAAAAAGAATTTGTTGTTTTTTTACCAGAGAGCTGTCTGACACCAATCCAACTTTTCAATGCTGATTTACAACATCACCTACAAATATCTGGATTTCATTCTGAATATGACATATTCTACCCGACTGTAAGTTTCTGCTCAGTTCCATACTATTTTAATTACTGTCACTTTACATGTTATTATTTCCGATGGTACTGGAGAGCTAATCCCCCTTATTACTCTTAATTTTTAGATATTTAGCTAGTCTTACATATTGACTTTTGCAGTTTAATTTTAAAATCATTTTGGCAGGTTAGCAAAAAACTGCCCCCATGAACCCACCACAGCTATCTTTTAATGTTTCACCCCATCCCTGAGCGTATTTACAATGTTGTATTCTGCTTTCTCCAGTTCCCTACAGGAAAAGTCTTCAAAGTCTGTCGCATGGTTGTCATTATCAACTGAACTACTGGCTTCATGGCCATCTTCAATTCTCTACCATCAGATATAACTGGAATTTATTCCTGCTTTGCCATTATTTTTACTCTAGAACGGATTCCGAAGAACAGTATTTCTAGGAAAAGGGGATGAGAATAATAAGCTGTTACGAGTCCTTCTCCAATGTTCTTTCATACCCAGCAGGACCACTGAAAATCCGCAGAGCAGGAGGCAAAGGACACTCGAACCCAGTCCAGGGTCCAGATTCAGGCCTATATCCGTGTCCAGTTTACCCAAGACAACCTCTATTCTCCGTAAGACTGGCCCAGAGGTCCCCAGGACAGTCCGGCGAGACCCTCGCCAGTGCCAGGCCGCCCCAGCGCCCCGGCCAGCCCATGACAGTTGCAGCTCGTCCTACCTGAGGCCCAGGAACCACCATCTTCACCTAACACGGTCCAGCATCCCGCAGCCAAGCATCCAAGGGCGCTTAGCAACAGCGGAGGCCCAGCGGGAGGCTCGAAAGGCGTGAACTCGGGAGTGGTTGTACCTCCGGAGCCACGTGATGACGACAGTGCTGAAGACGCCAATGAGCCTCGAGCGTCGGAATGGTGGTAGGGGGAGGAGCTACCGTGGGACTGTACCATTATTTTGATTGAGGGCTAAATCTAAACAGAACGTGAATTAACTTTATGCCAAATATAAAACAACTTAATTGTGTCCTTAGTATCAAGTCTTATAAACACTAATAAAAATGGTCAGTCCCAAGGGCCTAAAGTTCACTCGACCCTGCAGAAAGAGAATAGTGAAGGCTCCCAACGCCGGTAGAGGGGTTGTTGAGGAACGCCCCAGACCGGATCCCGAGAGCGCAGGCGCAGAAGAGGCAAAGGGCGGGGCTTTGCGGCTGAGACCCGGAGGTGGCGTCCGAAAACTGATGAAAGAGACTAGAACAGTGATGCAAACGAGTTTCGGCTCCCTGGGACATTGGGGTCAGTTTTCCGGAGGACAGTGGGCAGGTTTAATGGTGAGAAGGGTAACATGAGCTAGTTCTTTCACTTTGATTAGTCCCGCATCTCTGAACACCGCAGTTCCTGGCCCAGGGTATAGCGGTGAACTCGCCCTCAAGAGGCGCCCCCAGGTGGGGAGGGAGTTAGACTCGGCCAGATCCTACAGAAAAAGTGAAAATATAAACTGTCTTAAGGAGCTGTGAGGGCTGGAGCTGGGCAGAAAGGCGCCTGCAATGAGCAGAGATGTGAAAGAAAAGTGGCATTCATTAAGGCAAGGGTTGCAAAGAGCCAGCCAGCAGAAGGAACTGCTAATGCGAAAGAGACATCGCCTTGAGAATGAGAAACTCCGCCGGGGAGCGCTCCGCGTCCTGAGCCTGGGGACTTTGGTGCAATGCCACCCACCCACCTCGCTGGCTCAACTCGATGAGAGCAGGGACAGTTTCGATTTCAATTTATGTTTGTTAGAATCTTCAACATGTATAAAGTGGTAGGGGTTAGGGGATCTTAAACACACAGCTCTTGTTGCCTTTTCACAGTTACTGTCATTGCGGAATTAAACGGTGGAGGAGGGCAATTGAGAACTCTCTTCCTAGGGTCGCTGTATTTAGGTGCAAAATTGGGTAGATGCACAGTCTTCAGCGAGGTATAAAAATGGAAGTGATGTGTTTCCACTGTAGAGACAGTAGGCTATGTCACTTGAGAGTTGGCACAGGTCTTGGGATCCTTCTGCTCCGTGTGGAGTGAGTGAGTGCTAGAAGATGGAAAAAGTACCTCCCCAGAGCACTTCTCCCACTGTTGGGGGTTGGAGAAAAAGCAAGGGTCTTAGAATCAGCCGCCACCAAGTTCAGTTCCTGGCTGTGCCTTATACCAGCTGGGTGACCCTGGGCAAGTTGGTTAATCTCTCTGAGCAAATGTTCCTTATCTATAAAGGAGGTTAATTTTTTAATGCTGGCTCACTGTGAGGTGTGTAGATAATGTACATAACACTCAGAACATGCTCAGCAAACATAGGTGTAGCATGATCAATTCTATATCATAGTTTTTCTTCATTTTAATTTTCTATCCTGGTGAAAATTTTGTGATCTTACAGTCTTTGAACAGATCATTATGTGTTTCACAGTACAGCAGATTGTGTACTTTTGACGGTACTAGTACATTTTGGATAATTACAGTCTCTTGTTTTTTGGTTTGGGAAATTGGGGGAATTTTGGCCCCTCCCTCCTGTTCTACATTTGTCAATCAGCAGACACTGTGAAGACAGAAATCAAATCAGTGTTTCAGAGTTCTCAGTGCACATCAGAGGTCTCTTTGGTCTCCACCGTCTGTGTCACTGGTGTGTTCTCCATGGTCTTCAGCTTCATCCCCTTATAATTCCTGGGGTGGCAATGGGGAGTAGGCTGTCCTGGATAAATGGAGGAAAGGACCAAATTAAGAAAAGGCAATAAAAGTCGCAGCACACACTGATGTTAAGAAAGTTCCTCTCTTATTAACAAACCAAAAAGCTAATGAGTAGACGATGAACCACAGGTTTTTGAAAAAGAAGTCGCTTTCCACCGAAATCCGCATGATCCATCCCTACAAGTAAGTGCAGGGTGTTCTGAATTCATGAGGTTATGTGCTCCTGTTCTGTCCAGAATTACCTTGAGAAATAACAAGATCACATGGAGCTCTACAGGTGGCTGGGAAGCTGTGGTCCCCAAGCTGGCACCAGCCCCGAGCCCTGTCCAAGGCCTGGGCTCCTGGCCTTAGACTTGCTAAACATACAGGACAGGTGAGGTGGAGCACACCATGAACTTGGCAGCTAGGCCCAGACCCTGAGTGAGTTGAATGTCTCCTCTTCCACACGCCACTTCCCACCACCTAGTTTATCCTGATCACTTCCTGACTTGGTTCTCATTTTGTCAGCCATTTTGTTGGACCTAAAGGACTGGGAGGCAGATGAGCACAGAGGTTACATGTGAGAGCCCGGACTCAGCCTGTAGGGCTCTGAGTCCCAGCCCTGGCTCCTACTAGCTATGGGACCAGGCAAGGAACAACCTCTGTGACCCTGTTACTTGACTGGTTTAAAAAGGGTCTGTAATAGTTCTCACCTTAGGGTTGTTTGGATAAAAACTGAAAACAGACTTGAAAGAGTCTAGCACAGAAACTGCTTCTGCATAGGCTGGTTTTCTGAAACTGACTGGACAATTAAGCCAAAAAAGGGATGGGGATTTTTAAAAGGATCAGAAGCTCTCACAGCTAGAGGACGAGGCTCAGGGCTTCCCAGGACTGAGGGGAATGACACCACAGCACTGACATGAAGAAACCGCTGCTGCTGCTGCTGCGGCTGCGGCTGCTGCCACAGGGTCCCAATTGCCACAACTTACATCGTTGCCTCCTCTACACCAGGAACTCGGTTTTGTGGGTACCGTCACCACAGCTACCACATGAAAGGGAGCTGCCAGTCCCTTCTTTGAGTCAAAATCTGGCCCAGCTGCATTCCTGGGTCACATGCCTGGCCCTGGCTGCAAGGGAGGCTGGGAAAGTAACTGTCCAGCTACTTTCAATGGAGGTACCTCAGCCAGACTCATGAAGTAGGAGATTGCCTGAATAGAGGGAGTTCAGATGCCAGGCAGACAGATCTAACAACAAATGTCTAACACTGTCTGCAATAAAGAGAAACACCATCAGCATCAGGAAATAAGAGAGGATGTTGGGTGCTACCCTATAGGCTTGTCACATCTCTGTCATTCACACTTTGAGATAAAAATCTAGTCGCCAAGAAGCCCTGCTGGTTGCTTACCCAACATTTTCCTCCTCTTCCCTTCGTGTCAAAACGCCTATTTATTAGGGGTAATACTGTGCCAGCTCATAAGTCCCACATCCCAGGCTCCATGACAGGTAGGCATGGGTGGCTAACAGGCAGAGTCGGTGGGTGGGGCTTCTGGGAAACTAAAAAAGTATCCTTTTGCTCTTCCCTCCTTCCTCCTTTCTTCTCCTGCCCAGAACTCAAAAGCAATGGCTAGAGCTCCAGTAACCGCCCTATGATAATGTAGCAACTAATATTGAGGCCATCTGCCTAGGATGGCAGAACAAAATATAGAAAGCCCCTGAGTATCTGATGACCTGGAGCACCAGCCCTGGGCCACCCAATACAATTCTTTATGTGCTGGGGAAACAAAATCTTATTTAAGCCATTGTTTCTTTGAGTCTCTGCCCTTAGCAGCTGAAGGTGATTCCTTACAGATCCAGCTTCCTTCAAGAGGTGTCACAGGGACTTCTGTCCTAGCAATCCAAGGCGGCGTCATCCTCTGGTGCATAGGAAAATCCCAGGAATGCACTTGAGCCCCCAGAGCTGCTGGCCACAGTGTCCGGAGTGCAGCCAATGGACTTTGACACAGCTTCCTGAGTGAACTCTGGGTCAAAGTGTTTCAAGTCAGCAGGTCCTGCCTGTGAATATAAGCCAACAATGGAACACAGGCGTCAGAGCTGCCCAAGGAAGCCACAAGCCCTGAGAGGGATGCTGGGCCTTTCCTCTGAGCACTTTGTGGACACCCTTTCTTATTGTCACTTACCCATGAGTTTACATCATTTTATTCCATGAGGTCCAATAACCACATATCAGCTCATGCCCACTCCACAATAACCCTAAGACAAGCCTCATCAACATATACTGACCAAAATGCCTTCTAGGCACTGTTCATGGCCCTGGGAATACAGGAGAGCAAAATTGAATGGGCCCTTGCTTTCATGAAGCTTATATTATGCAAGGGGTAGGAGGACTGATAATAAACACGTACACAAATAATTTAGGGTGTTGATAGGCCTCATAAAAAATATAAAATAGGGTAATATGGTGAAGAGTGACTAGATTGCTTTAGCTATTTTGCACAAGACCTGTGAGGGAGATTATAAAAGTGGTCACAAATTCTCCATTTCTATCTGGAGATGGAGTCTCTTCCTACACCCTTTAGTAGGGGTTAGCCATGCGACTTGCTTGGGCCAATGAGACATTATTAAATGTGATGCAATCAGAGGCTTGAAAAACACACACTGGGAGTTCTCTCTTGCTGCACTTGGAACACTAAGGCCACCGTGTAAACAAGCACAGGCCATGCCCCTGGAGTCCGAGAGGCCTCATGAATAAGGACCCAGCTGCCCCAGCTGCCAAGCACGTGAGTGAGGCAATTCTAGATCATCAACCGCCAACTGACCTGCTAGCTGACTGCGGACATGAAAAAACCCAGCAGAGACTGCTGGCCTGACCCGGGCCAAAAAACCACCCAAATAACCCATAGAAGCAGAAGGAAGTAACAAATTGTTTTAAGCTACCTAGTTTGGGGGTGGCTTGTTATGCAGCAAGAGCTAGCCAATACAGCCTCTCTGTGGAGCAGGCACTGTGTGCAGAGAAGCCTGGAACAGCTGGGTTTATGCAGTAAGCAGGTGAGCAAGTGGAAGCTTCTGCAAATCTGCTCTAGTATGCAAGCCTCGGCCTGTGGAACTGAAGAGACCTTGGCTTCTAGCTTCTCAAAAAGGACACAGGACACAGTGGCACTGGCCCAGGGCCTAAAGTTTTAACTCTGGCCCTTTTTTGATGTATGGCCCTAGACAAGGCAAGTCTGTTCTGCTTTTTACAAATGAAGACACTGATGCTAAAGAAACGTCTTCAAGATCTCACAAGTGGTAGGTGACAGAACAGCAACCCACCCCCACTATGTCTCACTCTGAAGTTCATGCATTGCATTCTATTACCACCCTATCTAGTATCTTGTATATTATTCTCTCTCCAAGGTGCATGTTCAATATTATCCTGAAAGTCTTTTTTTTAATCCTCAGATAAAGACACTTTTCAATGCCTGGACTGAATGTACTCTGACAACTGATGTCAAGAACCTGAAGATCAAAGACACGTTCACAAACAGGTAAATCACCTAAGGGGAGATGTGAATAGTAACACTGGCAGCGCTGAGGTGTGCAGACCACTTGGATGAAGGGGCCTGGACATCGCTCAATGGTTAGAGGTGGCCAGGAGAGCCTCCGGTGTCCACCGGAAATGGGATTCCTTCTGTTCATACTAGCACTGCTAATTAACATGTAAAAACTAAGCGCCTTCATTGTCAACCAAAGAAACAAAAATTAAAGCAATACCAGGTGGTATTTTTTCCCTCAAATTTGCAAAGTTAAAAACAACACACACGCTGCAGAGAGTAAGAATTCTCCAGCAGGCTCCACCGGTCAGAAATGGACTGCACGCCCCAACACACAGTGGGGGCGGCGTGACTCAGGAACCGAGGAACATTCACATTCTTTGACCTGGTCGTTCTCCACCTGCTATCCCTCCCAAGGAAACAGTCAGAACTCTGGGCAAAGGTAGACACTTAAAGATGTGCATCAGTACTTTACGATCAATAGAAAGTGGTTAACAACCTGAAATTCGCCATTAGGAGCAGGGTTGGATACATTATGCCACCAACGTAGGGTTGAAATAGTATGAGCCACTTAAAATGACCCTTATAAAGTTTTATATTACATGCAGAAATGATGACATAGGCCCTGGCTGTTGTGGCTCAGTGGGCTGTGCGCCAGCCTGTGAACTAAAATGTCACTGGTTCGATTCCCAGTCAGGGCACATGCCCGGGTTGTGGGCCAGGTCCTAGGTGGGGGCATGTGAGAGGCAACTGATCCATGCATCTCTCCTCTTTCTCCCTCCCTTTTTTAAAAAAGATTTTATTTCTTTATACATTTTTAAAAAGATTTTATTTATTTATTTATTTATTTATTTAGAGGGGAAAGGAGAGAGAAAGAGAGGGAGAGAAACATCCATGTGTGGTTGCCTTTCACATGCCTCGCACCCAGGACCTGGCCCAACAAACCAGGCATGTGCCCTGACTGGGAATTTAATCTGTGACCCTTTGGTTTGCAGGCTGGCATTTAATCCACTGAGCCACAGCAGCCAGGGCAATGAAATCTTTTTTTAAAATAAAAGTAATAATGACATAGTTTTTAGCAAAAAAAAAAAAAAAAAAAAGAGGGGGGTAGGAAAAAGTATTTCTATATAAAATATAACCTAGGTAAAAAACACACAGGAATGACAGAAAGGAAACACATTAGCCATAGTTTCCCTTGGGCAATGAGATAATAACCTTTCCCCCTGTTGCTTTAAATTTCTCTGTTTTACACACTTTCTACAATGAATACATGCCATTTTTCTTATCAGGAGAAAAGCTAACCGTAGGGGGAAAATGTCTTTACAGGGCTTGGCTCCACCCAGGGGCACTGCATGACACGGAACACTTTAAAACCCGTAAAGGGCTGTGCAGTGAGAGTCACTGGTGTAAAAATGAAGAAGTGGAGGCCTGGCCCATCACACTGAGCTCAGCTGGCAGTCAGGACTCTTGGCTCTACACCCGTTCTGCCTCTAACCTTCCATGTGACCTTGGATGAAGCATGGAGCCCCTTGGATCCAGGTTTTTCCCACCTGTAGAGAGTTCGCCCAGACGCCCTGCAAACGCCCGCCAGCCCTGGCAACCCAGAGTCTAGATTGTGGTGACCTCTTACCACATTTGGGTTGAAGGGTGGCGTCAGCCTCTTGTGGTACAAGTCATCCCAGTTTATGGGGCTGAAGAATACGTGGTTCTTTATCTCGAGCTGCAGGAAGAAGGTGCTGATCAGAGGCAGCCCTCCTCGTAGACCCTCCCATCCCTCCCCGATGCCACCCCAAGCTCCAACTCTGCTGCCTGCTGACTGTCCAGCCCAAAAACCTTTACTGAGAATGCAACTTGGGTTCCTGGGATGACAGTTCTACAGCCAGGCCTCTCCCCTTTGCCATCATCAGGAACCCAGACCCTTTCTCCCATGGTATTTGTTTATGCCACATCTGTTTAGTGAACACCTACTCTGTGCAGAACCTGGTAGGCTTTGGAGGTATGTCACTGAACTAGGGTGCCCCAGGAGATCTTAGCAACCCCACCCCACTCTGCCTTAGTGCATTTGACTCTTCTGGAACTCAAACCAGAGAAACAGACAAAGCAACTCATTCTGGAAGGTTTAGGAGGGAAAGCCCCAAGAAAAGCTGTAGGCTCCCAGAGACCCAGAATTTAGGACTCAGCCCTGGGCAGGTTTCACCATTTCTTTCCTACTCCAAACCAATGTCAGTGCCAACTTTCTGCTGTCCCAGCAGGACCCCCCCCCCTTCTCTGTTTCTCAAAGAATGATTCTCCCGCCACCTATATCAGAATACCACCTTCTGGGCTTGTTAAAAAGCCAGACCCAAAATATCCCAGATCTCCCAAAACTAGTAACACTGGTTGTACCCAAGGACATTTTTTCACTACTTTTAGAGAGAGGGGGTAGAAATGATGTGATAATTGATCAATTGCTACCATATACACCCCAACCAGGGATCAAACCCGCAACCTAGGAGTATGCCCCGACTGGGAATTGAACCAGCGGTCTTTCAGTGTATGGGATGACCAACCAAGTGAGCCACACAGGCCAGACAAAATCATACATATCTTTTAAGATGCAAACTGGAAGGAATGCACTGGTTGTCCTGAAAACCTCATTCCTTAAGTTGGCCAGGGATGGGTAGACAAATGCCCTAAATGTTGTTATACTTCACGGCATCTGACATGTAGGGCTGTTGGTACAAACACTTAAAACGCACGTACTATGTTTCAGGCATTGGCCTAAGTGCCTTGCATATCTTAATCCATTTGATTTCCATAGCAGCTTCAAGCTAGGCACTATTATTACAGATGGGAAAACTGAGGCTCACAGGGAGAAGTTAAGCGTGAGTGGTGGAGGGGGGATCTGGACCAGGTACCTGTCTCCTAGTCCATGCATCTCAGCTACTCTCTGCTAGAAGAGAAAACAAACTTTGGGGAGAAAAGTACCATGGTCTTCCTTTTATAAACCCAAATGATTTTTGGTTGAGTAGAGAATGGAAGGTTATTTTTAAAATGCTATTTTAATACAAAATATACAAGAAACTTGGTAAGAAAATGGACTGTGAACTTTTCATCTCTGTATCCCGAGTGCCCAGCCTTGGCGCTGGCAAGGAGGAAGCGCTCACATATTTGTGAAAAGCCAGTTCAGTCCACTCTGCACAGAAGCCAGAGGAATTTCTTAAAACTTAACATCGACTCTTATCTCACCCCTGCTCAAAACACCCTGAAGCGTACAACTCTCCATCTTGCTCCCACCACAGGGCCTTTGCACATGCTGCCCAGTGTCTGGATGCCTCCTCCCAGCTCTGCACAAGTGGTTCATTTTCTCCTTCAAGTCTCAGCTTGGCACCTCCTCAGAGAGGACTTCCCTGACCATACCAGTGTGAATTCACCCCCTCTCATTATTATTGCCTGTCTCAGCTCACTGTTCATTTATTTCCTGACACTTGCCACACTCTGTAACAACTGTATGTAATATTTGTTCATTGTCTCTCTCCCCCTGCCCCCTTAAACTCAATAAGGGCAGAGACCCAGTCTACTGAATCCCTAGCACTTAGCTCAGTGTCTGGCACACAGTAGGTGTTCAGTAAATATTGGTTGACTAAAAGCACCAGACTGAAGGAAGTAATCAAGCAGCGGCATCTGTGCATTTCCAAATGAGCAAATTAGCTAGATGCGTGTCACTGTGCTTCTGAGCTGTCTCTGCAGGAAGGGGCCAGTGCTCCACCAGCAAGTCACCTACAAAGTCTGCTTTGGAGCCCAGCCGCTGCCTCTGGTCCTTGTGGAGAAGGGCTTGCAGGAGGTCACAGGCGGCCACCGTCCGGCCCCCAGGGATCTGCAGTGGCTCGTGCAGAATGTTCTCATACATCTGGGCTATGTCTCGGCTGTAGAAGGGTGGCTGTTGAGAGAGGGAGAGAGCTGGAGGATCACCCATGTGCAAGTGGGCACAGGTCTCAGAGAGACTTAGAGCAAAGCCGGCTTGCTGGAAGGATCAGCCAGACCTGCGTCTTATACACTGGCTCACATGGCAGACTGGAGAGGGACAGAGACCTCTGGGCTTCCACTACAGTGGACAGGGCTTCTGGGAAGGCCAAGGAGTCTCTCTGCACCTGCGTGAGGCCTGTGCACCTCCTGGGAGCATCCCCTACCCCACCTCTCGTAACCTGCTTTGTGCACTAACTTTGCACTTTGCAAGGTTCACACTCTCCCTTCATCATTGCATCCCATCCTCACAACCGTCCTTGGAGACAGGTTGCAATTGTTCAGAAGAGCAGACAAGGCTCAGCGAGACGAAAGCCTAGGCAGAGAGCCAGGCCCCAAACCGTATCCGGAGCCGTCTTTCCTGATGCTCTTCCTCCCACCTGCTCTGCCAGCCCTTCCTTCCTTATGTCCACCAAGCTCTGTTGCTGAGGCCGCCCTAGAGTGAGGCCTGGCCTGGGGCAAGTCTACATGGACCTCCACTGAAACAGGCAGCCGAGGACTGGGTCCTGGGCTGGTTGCACAACCTACCAGCACTCTGACCTTCCTGGGCCTCAGTTTCCCTTTCAGTAAATTAAAAACAACTCCATTTCCTGCAGCCACTCGCAAAAAGCTATTCTGAGGAACCAAAGGAGTAACATGGGAGATGGAGTATTGTAAAGCGCTGAACTGACATTATTGAAAAAGACACATAATCCTTGTATTCACTTTGGCATTATCTGTTTTAGCTTGGAGTGGAGAGATGGTCCGTTCAGTTCCTTGAGGACCCTGAGCAGGTGACTCAAGGGAGAGGCCCCCCCCCCGACCTCTCCCCAGAGCCAGATGTCCCTTGCAGACGGCCAGACCCCACTCACCAGGCCGTGCAGCATCTCGTAGAGAACAGCCCCCAAACACCACCAGTCCACCGCCCGATCGTAAGGCTCTTTACGAAGCACTTCTGGAGCCAGGTACTGTTGAGGGGAAACACTTAACTGAAAGACCCGCAGACTCAGCCTCTCCATTTGTAAACAGGGCACTTGCAGAAAAGATCAGGGAAGTGATGACATGTTGGGGCCACTTGTCTCCTACATGAGCCAGGGTGCCATATGCCCTGCTCCCTGCCCTTGGCAATGTCCAAGGAAGGGATGCTGGACTGTCAGGCCTGGGGAGGCCAGCTCTGTCCGGCGGACACCTGGCCATTCACAAACACAGACAATGGCTCCTGCACGGAAGGTCATTTGTCTGTTGGCTACCCTATGCCAAACTGAGGAGCTCCAGCTGTGATCTGAAGCCTGGATCATCACGCATAGGGAGAACAGCAGAGCAGAGAACGCCCTGCCTCATGCCCGCTTGGGAGGAGCTCCCCAGACCTGCAGCCTCAGTCCCACAACCCCGCCCAGACAGCTGTCCAAGCAACTGGTGACCCCTTCCGGTCTGAGGTCCAAGGGTCAACACTGGTAAGAGTTTGAGGGAAGGGCTGAACCCCAAGGCTGCATGGAGGCATTGGCAGGACAGGCAGACATAGGAATTACTGCTGAGACCCACAAATGTCAACCTTCCGGGCTCTTGGTGGATGAAAGAGGGTAGAAGAAAAGCTGTCTTTCACACACTCGCCAGCCCTGATCTTAATTGTCAGGTTAGGCCCTCCTGTTGCACATGAACTTCACCCTGTAGGGCAGCCACTATCCACATGTGGCCACCACACAGTTGAAACGTGTCTGGTCTGAGCTGAGGTGGCCCATCAGTGTAAAATACACCCCAATTTCAAAGACTTAGGAGACAAAAAACAATAAACTACTACCTCTACAATTTTATATTGATTGTATGTTGAAATGACAATATTTTGTGTACATTGGGTTCATGAAAGACATTATTAAAATTAACTTCACCTGTTTCTTTTCACTTTTTCATCTTTCCCAACATGGCTGGTGGGAAACTTCAATCGCCTGTATGATTTGCATTTCTGTTTCCATCAGACAGCACCACGGCGGAGTCACCAGCAGCTGGCCGGGCGCCCTGCCAGCTGATGCCCCCACTACACAGATGAGGAAACCAAGGCTGGGGGCACAGGCAGCTCAGGGGAAATGCTTGGGTGGGAGAGGGGAGCTCTTTTTGGTGTACGCCATTGCCTCTAATCCGGGGTTGTGGCCTCAACCCTCATAGCCTGCCTCCTCTTGGAAGCGTTAGCTCACCTCCGGGGTGCCGCAGAATGTGGACGTGGTCTTCTCCGGCTCCACCCCTTCCTTGCAGAGGCCAAAATCTGTCAGTACCACGTGTCCCTGTGGAGGAGGGGAGGAGGGGGTAGGAGGGTGGTCCAAGATTAAGGTATGGATGGCCAGGCCTAATCTTGAAGCCCAGGTGCAACACCTCAAGGCAGCCACCGTGGGGTCTGATGCCCTGCACAGGCTGAAGGCCCTACTGAAAAAACTAGGCCTTCCCGACTGGGAGCGGGGGGGGGGGGGGCGCCGTGGGGTGGGGAATGGCGTTCTGCTGTTTGCCCAGCTCATCGCAGACCCAGACCCATACCCTGTGACAGTGGCAGCTCCAGAATGTCCTTGCTGGAGGGAGCTGGTAGCAGCAGCCCCCTTGACAGAGCCCTGGGGGCCCAGGAAGCAGCCACACCTTGTGGCAGCTGGGCTGGTGGGAGGCTGGCGGAAGTTGAGGAGAGGGCAGACACCACGGGGCTCTGCCCAGATCTCCCCCTTAGGAGCTGTCCTGAGTGCCCTTCTCCCACTGCCCTTGCCCAAAGTTAGGGCCCTCCCAAGGGGCAGTTCCCGCCCAGTGACTGATGGGTGCAGGGGCACAAACACCCGGCTCACTTGCCCCAATTGAGAACAGCTCTAAAGAGCCATTTCAGCGGGGACCCTTCTCACCCCCATCAGCTGAGGCCTCACTTGCAGCCACAGTGCAGGTGAGCTTCCTCCTCTGCCCAATCCTGCCTTCTCACTCCCTTAAAGGTCTATCTCTTGAGACTGTTCCCCAATAATCTTCTGCACCCAATGTTTTAGCTCAGGATCTGTTTCCAGGGAACCAAGTCTAAGACATGGAAGGAATACAAAATTCACAAGCCTCTACCTGACTCCACCCCTGCCTCCTAGAGACCCCCATACATGCACATGCATGTACATATACACATGTTCTTATGTGCACACGATGACACATGCATGCACACATATGGCATGTGGACACATATTTGAATGCATCCCTCCATCATGTGCATGCCCATCCACACATGCTTGTGGGTGCATAGAACACGTGTGCAATGATGCACACACACATACACACACACACACACGCACGCACACCTGGCAGTCCAAGAGGATGTTCTCTGGTTTCAGGTCCCTGCAGGAAACAAGAGAACAGGCTGTGATGGCCCAGCCACTCGGTGAGGGCAGTTGGGGACCTGGGGGCCTGGTGGGAGGGAGGTTCACGGAGGCTCACAGAGAGGTCCAGGGAAGCCCGGGGAGGACAGGCCCTTGATCCTAGAAAGGAGGAGGAGCTCCCACCCTACTGCACGGGGGGCGCTCTGCTCAGACGAAGGGTTCTCCTCAGAACTTGGGTTCACTGGGACTGCATCAGGACTCAGGGGTGCACACAACCCCTGGCTGTCTGGGCAGAGGGCGGGGCCTGGCTCCGAGCCACAGGCAGGCCTCACCTGTAGATGATGTTGAGGGAGTGCAAGTAGCCAATGGCGCTGGCCACTTCAGCGGCGTAGAACCGGGCCCGGGGCTCCAGGAACCTGCGCTCCCGCTGAAGGTGGAAGAAGAGCTGGAGGGAGAAGACACCTGTGAGAGGGTTTCCTGGGGTGGGGGGGCAGCTCCAGCTCCTAACGTGCAGGGGGGCAGCTGGCCAAGTTGCCCCCTCTCTGAGCAGCAATGCACTCAGATGACAAAACACATGCTGGCCTCCACCCCATACAGCAGTTGTGGGGGACCAGAGGGTCAGCAGGAGCAATGAATAAGTGTGGACTGAGTGCCTGCTGTGTTCCAGGCTCCAAGCCAGGACCTTTCACATCTCTTATGTCATTTAATCCTCATGACCACCTTCAAGGTATCAGATAGATGCTAGTTTCACCTAAGAGGAAACTGGGAGGGGTCAGAGCTGCCAGGTGACCTGCCAGGTGACCTGCCAGGATCGTGCAGCCTGAAACTGGCAGAGCTGGGATGTGAAGCTGGGTGGTTCGAAACCGTGTTTTTCCTCCACCCCAGGTGATAAGATTATTGTCCAACTCAGCCCAGGTTAGATCTGCCCGTGGGCCAGCTGCTTGGGCTGTTTTGCTGGCATGGAAAGTCCTTCACCTCCACCAGGGGCTTAGGGATGCGGGATGAGAAGTCCCATCGTGGCAGCAGACAAAAAGGCATGAGGTCACACAGCTTACATGTGGGATCGCTGAGGAGACCCCACTAAGTTTTCCCCAGAGGGCCAGAGCGAAGTCTAGAAGGGAACTCAGCTCATCCACCTGAGCTTCCTGGTCACCCCCACCAGTGGCCTCTGGGGTAAAATGATGGCATTTGGAAACCTTGACTGCAGAGCTCCTCTAACATCCACCTTTCCCAGGTGAGCCTGGGCAGCTCTGCAGGGGGAAGCCGGTACAGGCCCACATTCTAATCCCAGCTGTGCCAGGTACAAGCTGGGTGTACTTGAGCAGTGAGTTAGCTCCCGAGCCTCAGTTTCTTCAACTACAAAACGGGTCTTTTGTATGAAAAATGTGAGATCATCCCAGAGCCTGGTACTCAGCCGCTATGTGGGAGGGACAGCCCCCAGCTAAGAGCTGGCCCAGGGGAGCTCCCTGGGGGCCCACCCACCTCTCCTCCATTGACGTAGTCGAGCACAAAGTAGAGCTTCTCCGGCGTCTGGAAGGAGTAGCGCAGGCCCACAAGGAATGGGTGCCGCACGTTCTTCAGAAGCACGTTGCGCTCCGCCATGATGTGGTTCTGCTGTGGGGTCACACAGACAGGGGCCCAAGGCATGGCCCAGAAGGCCCCACTGGTGGGGGCTGCCCTGCCCAGGGCCTTCCCAGGCCCCTCCTCAGACACCCACTCTGGCTCCTTATTGCCAACCCCAACTCCTTGCCTAGTATTCAGGCTTTGGTGTGGTCGCTTCATCCCCAACCAGTCCACGTGGGTGCAGCTCCAGCCCCCAGATCAGAAACCCCCGCCTCCCAACTCTGGGGTGATGAGCAAAGCTTATGTGATTACTGAATAAACGAAGCCACATTCATGCTTTAGTTCATGCTGTTTCCCCTTTCCAAACACCCTCATTTCAGACCTTCAAGGCCAGCTGCAAGGCCACCTCCCTCAGGAAGACCTCCCCTGCCCACTCCCAAGATGTCCTTGTCTTCTCCTGAGTCCTCTGATTTGATATTCAGCCCTTTCTCAGAGCCTGCTAGCTTCTCCTGATGGGGTTGGTATAAAGTGAGCTAAAGCCTCAGTAACTTCAGGATGGCTGTGGCTGGAAGGGCTTTCAGAGACTACGAAGTGTGACTCCACCCTGCACAGATGCATAGATGGGGAGGCAGGCACCTAGACACGGCCAAGGGCTCGTCCACATGGGGCCCCAAATTTCCCAGGGGGAGGCACAGGGCTGGACTAGCTCCTCCTTCAGGCCTGTGGGTGAGGTGTTCTGCCTGCGTTCTTTGAGAAGGGTCAGCATCCTGGGCACCACCTGGCCCCCTGCTGTGACCCCCTCTGCACCCAGCCCATGGACCCCCTCACAGTTGAGACACATCTTGGGAAGCCACCCTAGCCTGGGAGTTGAGGAGAAGGGGAGGAAATGCTTATGCCTGATCTCTGGTACCTCTTTATCCTTTAAGATGGATTTTTTCTGCAGCACCTTCACTGCGTAGAACATCCCGTCAGACTTGTGCTTGGCCAGTAGGACCTGAGGGAAGCAGAAACACAAGCCTGTGCAGGTGACCACTCCACTGATGGACCCCAGCTCTGGCCCTGCATCCTTGAATCTGCAGGTTGTAAGCTCCCTCTTTGCACATGTGAGTGACAGGCAGCAGGCAGAGGAGGCCAAAGGAAGGGAGATCCAGGCCCCTCACCGTCACCATGTCACTTACCTTCCCATAGTTCCCTTTGCCAATGACTTTGAGGAAGTCGAAGTCCGTGGGCCGGGCACTGGGGGAAGAGAGGAGAACACGGGTCAGCATTTGCAAGCTTGTGCAACCTTCTCCTGAGATCAAATCCAGACTTCTTTTTCACTTTGGAGGTGGGGAATGCAAGGAGCTTTCCTACAGCCAAGCCTCCTCACCGCTGAAGTGTTCTCAGCCAAGAGGGGTCTTATAAGACTGGCCCCTGCACCTGGGGAATCTCACGATCAGGTAGATAACAGGTACAGTGGGGAGAAAACCAGACACAACTGCAGAGAAGGTGAGGGATCCGGCTTCAAAGCCTGAGAAGGGCCCGAAGGGTGGGAATCTGCCAACAGCGTAGACTTTGGGCAGCACTCTAGGCCCAGGGCTCAGCGTGGGCGGGGGCTGGGGAGTTAGTGCGAGGTAAAGGTGGGGGATGATGCTGGGCCCAGAGGGCAGGGGGTCTTGAAGGTAGACCAGAGAACTTGGATTTTATTCCCAGGGCTGGGGAGCCAGGGGAGAAAGTTGCTTGAAAGACTGGAACTTACTTTGGGTTGGCTGAGGGCCCCAGGTTGATGTTCCCATTGGCCCTTGAGTGCTAAAGACATTTACAGAAAGAGGGAATTAATATGAACAGGTACCTACTCCTTGGCTCCCTCCCTGTCCCCTGCGCCAGGCCCTGATCTATTCTCCAACATCTCTACTGGGCTCCCTTCCTTCCTTCCTTCCACCCCTCTGCCCACCCACCCTCATCTACCATCTGGTCAGCTTCGACAACAGCCTTGGGTGGTAGCTTGCTGTCGTGCCTCTTGTGAAGGTGAGGAAACTGAGGCTCAGAGAAGGGCTGTCCTGTCCAAGGACTTACTGGCAGCCCCACAGCTAATACAACAACCCAAGTGTCCTCAGAGCCAATTCTGTGACTTTTCTACCTCATTTACTTCTTGAAGCCTTTGCCCAAATCTCTTATGTATTTACCCCACAAATAGCCCACTTCCATGAGCTTAGAGTGACCCCTATTGGGACACCCCCCACTCCCCCCCACCGTCCTGTGTGGGATGGCCCACCTGCCTGGCAGGTGCTTCTATAGATTTTCCGAGCTAGGTAACGATGTGAGCCCCCTGGTGGTGGGTAGGGGAACCAAGACCCACTCACCTGTGGACTAGGGGTCCCAGCTGGGCTAGGACCAGAGTCCATTCTGTAACAGTGGTAGGGCGGGGGCTGGGGACACAAGGAGGTGCAGGCATTAGAGAGGTGGTTGGGGAGTTAGCTTCACCCGTCTTGGGCTTTGGGTACCGCTGCCCTCTCCACCCCTCCCCAACCCCATCTGTACCCCTGCCATAGCCTGAGCTCCTTCTGCCCCAGAGGCCAGCCACCCCTGCATTGGGACAACCTCCACTGGGAAGGAGGGAGGATGGTCAGGGTGGCCCCTCCCAGGCTGAGTCTTTTACAAGGATTGGGGACAGCCCGAGTAGCAAGATCCCTGAGAGCTAGGCAGCTCCAGAAGTCCACAATGGCCAGGCTGGAAGGACCCTGGCAGATCATAAAGTCTGCCCCCCTCACTCCATTGCACAGGTGGGGAGCCTGAGGCCTAGAAGGGGACTTGTCAGGATGACATAGCTTGTGAGGGGCAGGCTGGGCCGCTCTGGCTCCCGTCCAGGTATGTTGCCACCCTGAATTCCCGGGGACAGCCCCAGCCTGGGCTCTGTGCTACCTCCCTGCCACAGGGACTTCTGCCCAATGCCCCTGGCAGGCCAGCTGCCTTAGGGGCCTTGGGCTGGTGCCATGGAGAGTCCCCAGACTGAGATTAAACAGATCAGCTGGTCCATGCAGCTAGGAGCACAGTGTCTGTCCTGTCCCCACTCTGTAGGGTGGAGGAGGCTGGCCTACTTAGGCCCTGACTCAGGGTGCCCAGGGCCCCACAACCCCACCCACCCCTGCTTGGAAGGTCAAGGCCAAGAGCTGATATTTCACCTGACATCCCCGTTGCTTTGGGAAACTGCTATGCAGTTTGTGAACCTCAAGACTATGGTCCCATAGCCTTGGCCCTTTGTGGGGCACGGGCTGCAGCCCAGCCTCTCTAGACAGACGCTGCCCATCTTTACTAGGGGGCACCTGGAACACCACCCCATGGCCTTCTGCGGAGCCGAGAAAGTGACCTCAGGGGAAGGGAGGGAGTCCCCGGGCTCTGTGGAGCCCTGAGACAGCAAGCTGAGGAACAGCCCACTGGAGAGTGCAGCAGCCTGGTGCCCTTGGCCTGTGCTCCTGCAGACAGCCCGCACTGCGGCCACTCCTTCTCCTGGGCCGACTCTGATGGCCCCTCTGCCAGGCCCTGGCCTCCCCGGGACCCCCGTACCTGCACCAGCCTGAGGAGGGGCCGCTGAGAGAAGCAGCAGTTGGAGCTGGAGGACGGGCTGTGGACAAGAGAGCCTCTCTCTGTTCTCCCAACAAGGGCTGAAGTGTCTGTGCCTGGCGCCGGCCTGGCCCCAGCTCGAAACTCCCGGCAGCATCGGGGGGCTGTTGATGTCATGCAGGACCCAGCAGAGCTTAAGATGGGCTGGGAGACCTCTGTTCCCTCGGGGACATCGCCTCCCCCTGGGGGTGGGTGACAGCTGCAGGAAAGCCCTGGAGACTCAGGGTGTGGTGGAACGTGTGCGTGTGGGCCAGGGTGTGTGTGCGGGTCAGGGTGTGCATGTGCAGGTATTTAATGTGTGCATGTGCCTGTCTGTCTGTCTGTCGTGTCCGTGTGTCCCTGTAGATCGCAGTGTTTGCGTCAGTGTGTGAGTCTGTGTAGGTGACCACCTGTGCTCCGTTGTCAGGGTGTGTCGTGGCCATTGTGTTTGTATAACTTCTCTGTGCATCTGTGCCTCTGTGACTGTGTGTTCTCGGTGTGTACATGTGTGTACTCCGGGGAGCCTCTGTGTAGTGTGTCCATGTGTCCGTGTGTATCTTTATATGTGTTAATGCGCTTGTGTGTATGAGTGTGAGTCTGTGTGTGGGCATCTACGTGTGTGTGAGATGAGTATGGGTATCTATTGACACGTGTGTGTCAGTGTAACCACGTGTAGGTCACTGTGTGTCTGCATTCGTATTGGTGGGTGCATATTGGTGTGTGTGTGTGTGTGTGTGTGTGTGTGTGTGTGTGTAGGGGCCTGTTGGGAAGAAGATCTGCCCCCGGGGCATACCCCGGCCTGGTAAACCATCGGGGACTGAAGATGAGGCCCCAGCACCCCAATCATGGCAGCTGAGAGCCCTTCGCTTCCCAAGAACCTGCAGATGTTTGAGAGGAACCTGGAGCTCAGTCCAGCTGGCCTTGGTCTTTGACGGCCGGGCACTTGGCCGTTGGGGCCTCTCCCCGCCAGCCCCAGGAGGGGGCCCGTCGGCCCGCAGCACTCTGGCTACACCAGAGGCAGGAAATGTGGCCTCAGCAGCACTGGGTGCCTGAAGTTCCTGCTGCCTGGTATGATGACTTGTGGAATATTCACGGGGTCCTTTCTCTCCCTGGAGCTCATGAGGGGTCATTTGGGGAGAGCAGGGGTGACAGGGCCTGACACAGCCCCTGTTCTTCTGGAACCTCCTGTGTAGCTACCACATGCCACACCCAGACGTCTGCAATTCACCATAGTGGCGGGATCTGTGGCGCTGGGGCCAAGGGGTTGGTCAGGGAGGGACCTGAGCCTACAGGCCTTGGGGGTTCTCTGCAGGCTCTGAAGGGCCGGGTGCTGGACGCTGTCAGCCAAGGAAGCCCGAGTGAACAGTATCAGAGCCCACCATCTTCCAACGGAATGGAAATGTTGAACCGATACACAGATGGGCAGGACGTCGTGTTGACAAAACACACGCTCAGAACCAGGACATTTCTTTTCAACCACCAGCCCCTGATTGGCCCCTCGCTCAGCAGCACTGTTTAGAACAGGAGAGCAACGGTGGCAATAGGAACAACCTGCATGATCCACCACAAGGCGCTTCGGCATATTGCCGCCGCTGAAACAGCTTGCTCTCTCGACCTTGCATCCCCAGCCAGATGCCGTCCATTTCTCTGTTCCCCTTTTCAGCTCGTCTCCTCCAATAGAAAGAGTTGTCTTTCCATTTCAAAGAGGTTTTCATCCCAACACGGCACCTAAACAGTGGCTTCCACGTGCCAGAGCCGGGGATGAATTCTTCATTGGCCCCCTCACTTGGCCTCTCAGAAGTGCATGGCACACCCCCTTCTCCTGCTGGGCTTCCTGAGCTTCCGCTTTCCTCCGACCTCCCTGACTGCTCTTCCTCCTCCTCTTCTGCTGGATCCCCCTCCTCTTTTTATGCTTAAACACTGGCCTGTCCCGGGGCTCAGCCCTTGGACCTCTGTCTGCACTTGTTTCCTAGTTGATCTCAAGCAGTTGAATGGCATTGAGCACCAATTACAGTCAATAATTCCCGAACAAATCTCCCTCGTTCTGATTCTTGCCTGCATTATGAATTTAAATATCTAGCTGCTTCTTTGACGCTTCGCTGGTTAGATATCCAGAGGCGCCTCGGACTTCGAGTGGCTAAAACACGTCTAGGCTCACATTCCTTCCACTCTTCCTCGGCCGGCTCCTTCCATCTCTGTAATGGCGCTGCCACCTACTCAAAAGCTCAAGCTGGCACTCCCACCCCACCCTCACTCCTCCAAGAACTCCCCCAGGCTCTAACTTCCAAGTGCACCCAGAAACCCACTGCTGCGACCCCTCTGCCTGAGCCACCAGCATCACTTGCGTGGATTATTGCAGTGGCTGCCCCACTGATTCTGTTTGTATCTTCCCCCAGTGCAATCTCTCTCCACCAAAAGCCAGAGTAACTCTCTAAAAATGTCAATCAGATCATGTGAGTTTGTCGCTTAAAACACCAGTGACGTCCCATCACTTGAAGGATCAAAATCCAAAGTCTTTGGCATGGTCTACAAGAATCCACCTGGCCTGGCTCCACCGTGTCCCCACCGCTCCCCTCTCACTGCACCCCAGCCTCTCGGGCTTTCTGGCTGCTCCTCCAACACAGAGTGTCCCCTGGCCTCCTTCTGCCCCAGACACCTGCACAGCTGCCTTCCGCTAATGTCACCGAGCCCTCTGCTCACATGTGACCTCTCTGACAGGCCTTTTCCAGTCCCTGGCGCCCAACTATCCTGGTTTGTCTAGGGCTTCCAGGTTTCCCAGGATGTGGGACTTCCAGTGCTAAAACCAGTACATTCCTGGATAAACTGGGAAGGTGGGTTGCTCTAAGAAACCGGTCCGGCTCATTCCCTATCCCCTTTTCCTGCTTTATATTTCACTTTTTGACACCTTCTCATGCAAGGCTTTAACTTCTGTCTCCAAGGAGAAGATCCGCTCCATAAGGGCAAAGACTTCTCTTGTTCACTGTTGACCGCCCGGCTCCTAGACCGGGGCCTGGAATATAGTCAGAGCTCCATACTATCTGACTAATGAATGAAGGAATGAATTAATAAGACAAATTACAGGACATATAAAGTGGGAAATCACCCAACAACAAACCAAATCGATACAGGAGCCTATGTAAAATGAAACAGTAAACATATATGTGCCACAGTGTCAAGCAAAAAAGAAAGAAAGAAAGAAAAAAACAGAGTTCAGAATGGTAGGTATACCAGGGACCATCTTTGTACAGAGAAAAGAGACACGCGTGGACACGAACATTTGTGTACAGCCACAGAAAACAGTCTGGAGAGCCACGAGCCAAGGTGACAGTGGGTTAGGTTATTTTTTTTTCATCTTTGCATCAGTGTGTAAAACTTCTAAGTCCCGGGGGGAACTCTGACATGCCCACTGCTCCCCATCACCTTGACTGTGACCCCCACACCCGGACAGCTCTCTGCCCGCACGGCTTCTTGCTCCCCTCTCTGCAGCTGCTTCTGCTGTTGTATCTGTCTTCTCTCTCCTGTGGTTGATCCGTTTACCCTGCCTGCCCAGGGCACGCCAATGGCATACCAGTGACATATATACCAAGTGCCAACTGGATCTGAGGTTTGGCCCACAATGCCATGGGTTGGGAACCATATCATCTTCCCTGTTTGAAGGAGGAGGACACTGCGGCTTGGAGAGGTGAAGGGACTCGATCAATTCCCATCGCCAGTAAGTCACAGAACAGATTTGAACCCAGGCCGTGTGACTCCAAAGCCTGAATTTCAGGAAGAAGTTAGAAATTTAGAAAAGGAAGGCACGGAGTTAGGGGGAAGGGAGTGAGGGTGTAACCTGGTTAGTTAGGAAGGAAAACAATTAGGTAGCTAAGAAGGTAGAGTCAGCTGGGAGGAAAGGAGGCAAAGGAGGGAGGGATGGGGAACAGAAGTTAGAAAAAAAGAAAATTAGGAAAGAAGGAAGCAAAGGACGGAAGAGAGAGTTAGGAAGAAAAAAAGGGATGAAGGGTGTTAAGATAGGTAGTTAGGAAGCAAGTTAGCTAGGTAACTAGTTCATCAATTCGGCAGCCCATCAGGCTGGCAGACGGGGGGGCCGCTCACAGCTGAGCCTCTCACCTGAAAACTCTGGGTCCCAGCTCAGGTCCTGGGGAGCAGCCCCAAGCACAGCTCTGCCCTCCTGTCTCTCAGCATGGTCCCCCCAGTCCTGAACTGCTGGAACAAACTTCTCTGTCAGGAGTGACTTGTCACCCACTCACTAAGACTCCCAGTCAGGCTCAAGTTCAGCCTCCAAGCCCTGCCAGCTGATTGCTGGCCACAGAGCCTTCTGGTTACTCATTAACTGCTGGGCCTGAATCACGGCGCTGACTGCACCCACTGGCTCCTCAGAGGCCCTGCCCTGGGAACCCTCTGAACTTTTAAAAGCCACTGCATAACTAATGTGACCTTGGTTGGGCAAGTGACTTCAGCTCCCCGAGCCTCATGTGAATTATGTGTCCTGTTTCACAGGGGGGTGGGGGGGGGAGGGTGTCTCTGAAGTTCCTTTCAATACTGTCACAGTTTTATTGTCTGAAATCTCACCCTCACCCTCCCAAGTTCAGCTCAAATGCTGACCTCCACACGGCCTTCCCTGATTCCATCGGCTGAATCCCTTTCCCTTCCTTGCAAAGCCTGGAGAACAGGCCACCCGAAGGGCAGGTCGCACACAACTCTCCCCTCTGCTGGTCCCTGATAGGACCACCAGCCTCTGTGATTAGCCCATTTCACGGACACCTCCAGGAAGGGGTAGCTCATACCCTGACGTGTCTGGCACTGTCTTGTGTTGAGCCAAAGCCTGCCATCCAGAGCTTGCCTGCACCAGCTCTATCCAGGCACCATCCTGGGAGAACCATGGCTGGCTGAGGCCCATGCCCTGCTCTGCCCTTCCGAGATCCCAGGCTCAGGGCCCAGGGCTCAGCTCTCCCCAGGTGCTACGGAGGGAAGGCTTTCCCTGGTTGATGCGAAGGTGCCCAGACTGAGGGTCCTAATTCAGGGCAGGGACAGAGCCTGGCCTGCTGGACAGGTAAGAAAAGCTCCACCCAGTGACCCCCTCCTCAGCAGGCAACTCAGAGTCTGACCACCACACTGCTTTCTCCAATTACATTTCATTAAAATGTCAACAGCATGCCCTGGTTGGTGTGGCTCATTTGGTTGGAACATCATCCCATGGACCAAAAGTTTACTGGTTCGATTCCTGGTCAGGGCAGATAGCCAGGTTTTGGGTATGGTCCCCAGTCAGGGCACATACTGGAAGGCAACGGAGTTGATGTTTCTCTCTTACATCGATGTTTCTCTGTTTCTCTCTCTCTCTCTCACTCAAGAAATGAAAAAATGTCCTCAGATGAAGATTTAAAGAAGTAAATAAAGGACTTCCGCCAAGATGGAGGCGTAGGTGGAAGCACTGTGCCTCCTTGCACAACCAAGTTTAAAAACAACAAAGTTTTAGCAACAAAAACGCAGCCAAACCACAGAAAATTGAACTACACGGAAGTCTGACAGCAACGAACCCTTCAGCCAAACCGGTAAGAGGGGCAGAGCCAGCAGCAGAGCGGGGTCGGGCAGGAAAGATCCACCGGATCCAGGTTCGCCAGCAGTCGTGGGCGGATCCCAGGTGTGGAGTAGCGGGCAGACCCACTGAGGGCTGACCACGGTCACACATTCGTGTGCAGATAAACCAGTGAAGGAGCGAGTGGTGAGACAGACCGCGCAGGCCCCAGTGGCGGGAAGTGGCAGAGGGGACCACTATTGTCCCTCTCTGACCCCACCCCCACATACAGCATCACAACCCAGCGACCTGCGGGGCCCCGCCCTAGTGAACATCTAAGGCTCCACTTCTCATACGTAACAGGCACAAACAGATCAAAACATGGCTCAAGAACAACTCAAAGCCCCAGAGCCCATAACTCTAAGTGACCAAGAAATAGCAAAACTTTCAGATGCACAGTTCAAAACACTGGTGATCAGGATGCTCACAGAACTGGTTGATTTTAGTCACAAATTAGAGGAACATATGAAGGTTAAACTAATTAAAATGAATGGAAATGCACAGGAAACCAATAGTAATGTAAAGGAAACTGGGTCTCAAATCAAAGGAGTGGACCAGAAAGAGGAAAAAAATGACCAAACAGAAAAGGATGAAGAAACAAGAATTCAAAAAAATGAGGAGGCTTAGGAACCTCCAGGACATCTTTAAACACTCCAACATCCGAATTATAGGGGGTACCAGAAGGGGAAGAGGAACAGCCAAGAGTGGAAAACTTATTTGAACAAATAATAAAGGAGAACTTCCCCAATCTGGCAAAGAAAATAGACTTCCAGGAAATCCAGGAAGCTCAGAGAGTCCCAAAGAAGTTGGACCCAAGAAGGAACACACCAAGGCACATCATCATTACATTAGCCAAGATTAAAATGAAGGAGAGAATCCTAGAAGCAGCAAGAGATAAAGGGACAGTCACCTACAAAGGAGTTCCCATCAGACTGTCAGTGGATATCTCAAAAGAGACCTTGCAGGCAAGAAGGGGCTGGAAAGAAGTATTCCAAGTCATGAAATCCAAAGACCTACAACCAAGATTGCTCTATCCGGCAAACCTTTCATTTAGAATGGAAGGGCAGATAAAGTGCTTCTCAGATAAGGTCAAATTCAAGGAGTTCATCATCACCAAGCCCTTTTTATATGAAATGTTAAAGGGACTTATCTAAGAAAAAGAAGATAAAAAAGATGAACAGTGAAAGGACAGTAAACTCACAGTTATCAACAACCACACTTAAAACAAAAGCAAACTAAGAGGACAGCTAGATCAGGAGCAGAATCATAGAAATGAAGATCACATGGAGGGTTAGCAACAGGGTAGTGGGAGGAGGAGAAGGGGGGAGAAGGTACGGAGAATAAGTAGCATAGATGGTAGGTAGAAATTAGATAGGGGGAGGGCAAGAATAGTATGGGAAATATAGAATCTAAAGAACTTGAGACACATGGTCATAAACTAAAGGGGGAGGGAATAATGGGGGAGAGGGAGTGTGTAGAGTGGAGGGGAATGAAGGGGGGAATAGAACAACTGTAATGGCATAATCAATAAAATATATTTTAAAAAAAGAAGTAAATAAAACGTCAACAAATTCCCAGTCATTCTAGTGCTTTAAAAGCTGGCTGCTTGTCCTGGCTGAGTAGGACAATTAGGTTACAGCATTGTCTTGACCTGGTCACAGGTTCAATCCCGGGTTAGGGCACAAACTCACCCATCAGCATGTGACTGGACCTGACCAAATCGGGGTGGGGCAGCAGCCCAAGTGCACCAGACAAATCAGGGCAGAGCCCTGGGTCCTGCCCCTTTCTGGAGCTGCCCCGTTACTGATCCACCAAGCACCACCCCCCTGCACTCTGGAAGCTGGTTTTTAAAGCCCCTGCATAATAATGAGATTGCCTAAACTGTACGGGAGATTTCCAGCCTACAGAAGAACGTGAAATAAAAGTGGAAGCTTCTCCTCCAAACCATCTTCGATAGCATTCCCAGAGGGAACTGCTGTTAACTAAACACTGACAGTTCTTCCAGACTTTGGCATGTGCCCTAATCTACGTATCTCATACACTTTTTTCCCCAGAAAAATGTGCCATACTATCCAGTATTCAGCCACTCACTTTTTTTCCTCACACACACCTTTCCATGTCAACACATGAAGATTCAACTTTAAAAAAAAATCCGCATCACGTTGTATAATGTGGGATTAATTTCCCTATCCGTGTTCCCTAGTCACTGTTCCTTTGCTGGTGGACATCCAGGCTGCTACCAATTTCGTAGTAAGTCTAGCAAGGCTGCAGAGAACACTTCTGTGTGACTATCCTGTGGCCTGGCGCTAGGGCTTCTGTCTGCGAACTGCAAGTAAAGGTGTCGGGTTCATGCTGACCTCCCTACCAAATTGCTGTAAAAAGTAGTACTGACTACCATGGTCGTCAGCAGGGTTTAACCTTGCCCTCTCCCCCAGGGCAAATTGCCAAGGCCACCCCTACTGTGAGGCCCCTGAGGGTACGCATCACCTTCCCATCTCCTCCCTCCTTTTCCCTTCCACCCTCCCGGCTCTTCTGTCCAACTGGCCAGTTCTGTTGTTTGGGTATGAAGGGCAAAGATAAGTCTGTCCTCAGGGATGGGAAGGAAAACACTGAACCAATGAGAACCCGAGTCCGTGAATGTGGCCTCCACCCTGCAATTCCTCAGCCCACTTTCCCGTGCTTACCTGGCCCCCCTCCCTCCCCCCACTGCTACCCTTACCTGCACATATGCTCTCACGGCTGCAGATTCCTCCACGGCCAGAGGGCGTAACAGGCATAGGGGCATTCATAACTGCCTCATTTGAAGATTTGAAATATTGAATACACATACCTATATATAAACATACACATGTGATTCTCTCGTAAGCTCTCTGTTACAGTGGGAATGATCCTTTTAATGCAATAACCTAGGTTTCAGTTTGTTTTATTTCATTTTTCCATTCTCACCTGGATGGTCGCTCAATTGTCAACCTGGCCTTTTTTTCCCATCACTCTGGACATTCCTTTTGTGTTTGTCTTTGTTGCCTCTGTTTCCTGGATCCTGTTTTCCTCTTTAAAATTTTTAAAAATTGTGGTTAAATCTATGTAACGTAAAATTTGTCTTTTTAACTATTTTTAAGTGGACAGTTCAGGGGCATTAAGTTCATTTATAGTGTTTTGCAATCATCATCACTATGTAGTTCCAAAACTTCTTCATCACCCCAGAGAGGAACTCTGTACCCGTTAAGCAGTAACTCTCTATTCCCCTGCACTCCAGCCTGCTAACTTCTAATCTACTTTCTGTCTCTATCAATTTGCCTGTTCTAAATCTTTCATATGAGTGAAATCATACAATATTTATCCTTTTCTGTCTGGCTTATTCTATTTAGCATAATGTTTTCAAGGTTCATCCATGTTGTTTATTCCTTTTTGTGGTTGAATAATATTCCATTGTATGGACATACCACTTTTGTCTACCCATTCATTCACCAATGGACATTTGAGTTGCCTCCACTTTTTGGCTGTTGTGCATAATACCTCAATAAATGCTGTCATATAAATACAGTACCTGTTTTCAAATCTTTCAGGTATATATTTAGGAGTACAACTTCTGAGTAATGTGGTAATTCTCTGTTTAGCTTTTTAAGGAACCGAACTGTTCCTAACCAGCCAAATTGTTTTGCACAGTAGCTGCACCATTTTACGTTCCAACCAGCAACTTCTCCACATCCTTGCCAACAATTCTTATTTTTTCTTTTTTAAAAATTATAGGAATCCTAGTGGGTGTGAAGGGGTATCTCACTGTGGTTTTGACTTGCATTTCTCTGATGACCAATGATGTCGAACACCTTTTCATGTGTTTATTAATCATTTGTGTATCTTCTTTGAAGACATGTCTAGTCAAGTCCTCCGCCTTTTTTCTTATTTGGGTTGTTTATATTTTTGTTTAGTTTTAGGAGTTCTTTATATATTCTGGATAGTAAACCCTTGTCAGATATACAATTTGCAAATATTTTCTCCCATTCTGTAGGTTGTCCCTTTACCTTCTTGATAATCTCCTTTCGTGCACAAAAGTTTTCAATTTTGAAGTTCAACTAAACTGTTTTTTCTTTTCTTGCTTGTGTTTTTGGTGTCACATCAAGAATCCATTGTCAGTTCCAAGGTCATAAAGATTTAACTATGTTTTCTTCTAAGGGTTTTGTGGTTTAAGCTCTTATATTTAGGTACTCATACCATTTTGAGTTCATTTTTGTATGTGGTGTGAGGTAGGCATTGAACTTCATTTTTTCTTCAACTTCATGTTTTTTACATGTGGAAATTCAGTGTTCTCAGCCCTACTTCATGAAGAAGCTGTCTGTCTCCATTGAGTGGACTTGACTCTCATCTCAAGTCAATTGCCCACATGGGTTTATTTCCAGACTCTCAATTCTATTCAATTGGTCTTTATGTCTGTCCATATGCTGGTATCACACTATTTTGATTACTTTATCTTTGTGATAAGTTTTGAAATGAGGAAGAGCGAGTCCTCCCATTTTGCTCTTTTACAAGATTGTTTTGGTTTGGGGAGGGCCCTTGCAATTCCACATGAATATCAGGCTCAGCTTTTCTATTTGTGCAACCAAAGGCCATTGTAATTTTGACAGGGTTTGCATTGAATCTGTGGATCACTTTGGGTAGTACTGACATCTTAACAATGTTAAGTCTTTCTACCCATGAACACTGTGTCTGTCCATTTTTTAAAGCCATCTTTCATTCCTTTCATCAATGTTTTACAGCTTTCAATATATCTTTCACCTCCTTGTTTAAATTTATTCCTAGGTACTTTTTTAGATATTTTAAGTGGAATTGCTTTATTAATTTCTTTTTTGGATTGTTTGTTGCAGATAATTAGAAACAAGTGATTTTGTGTTGATCTTACTTACACTCTGCAACTGTGCTCAATTTATTTAATAGCTCTAGCAGCTTTCTTGTGGATCCTTTATATACAAGATCACATCATCTACAAAAGAGATAGTTTTGACTTCTTCCTTTCAGGTGTGGACACCTTTTATTTATCTTTCTTATCTAACTGTTCTGGCTGGAACTTCCAGTCCAATACTGAACAGCAAAGGTGGAACAGGGCTTCCTTGTCCTGTTCCTGATCTTAGGTAGAAAGCTTTCAGTCTTTTGCCATTGAGTATGATGTTAGCTGTGGGCTCTTTTTTTGTAGATGCCCCATTCCTCGTTTTGTTTTTATTGTGAAACAGTATTGATTTTTTCCAATGACTTTTCTGCATCAGTTGACATGATCATGTGTTTTTCCCCCTCTCATGTTAGTAATGTGATATATTACAAAGACTGATTCTTATGTCGAACTATCCTTGTATTCCTGGGATCGTCCTCTTTTTTTATGTACTCTCTCATTTTGGTGGATCACATCCTCCAATGCCTTTCTGAGGAAAGGCACAGAGGAGGCAAAAGTATGAAACCTGGCACTTTTGTGGGCAATAGTCTAAACTTTACCTTTCAGCCTTGTGTTCAATTATTTTTATCTCTGCAATCACATTTTAAATTTCCAAATGTCCTTTCTTGTCTCTCAATGTTTCTTTTCCTTTTATAGCAGCCATGGCTGGTTGAGGATCTCGCTTCTGACAAGTAGAAAAATCAACTCTCCCACTGCCATAGTTAGGAAAGATGGAAGACAGACATGGGTGGAAGGAGACTAGCCGATGAGGTGGTAGAAACATGGACGTATTCCTTCTGATGACTTCCATTTTCTCTGTGACACAGATGGGGAGGACATCTATTGAGATAACATGCAGGGTCATGGGGTAGAAGGTTTCAGGAGAATAAAAAAGGGAAGTCGAAGCCAAACCCCCCAAAACCCAGCTGCTTCCTGAGCAGCCATGAGGTTTCACTTCGAAGCCAAAGACTATCAGTCAACCATGGCAAGCACTCTGCTCAGTGAGCTAAGCTCCCAGTCAAGATGTGGAAACGATGGGCTCTTAGATCCATGGCTGGTATTCTTCTAGCCAAGTAGTCTGGAAGAACAGCAAGGCCAAGGAATTAAGGATGTTGGCAACAAAGGGGCTGATATGCCTGACCATGGCATTTCTGCTGCTTTCCCATCTGCTCACAGTCTCTGGAACCCTTAACAAATTCTAATTGTTTGATGTGGTATTTCCCCACCTGAAAGTTTCAAGTTGTTTTAAAAATGGAAGGCTTCACTGACTTCTCTGCCCTCACCATTCACAAACTGTCAAGGCCTGGGCCTTTCCCACTGTTATCTGTGGATTCCCATTGTTTGTATTTCTCCATGTAGACAGTATGTGCATATATCTTTATCCTGTGTTTATCTCTAAAGCAAAATAAACATCCGGTTCTTTAGGGCCGGAATAGCAGAAGGAAGGAACACTTCATTCTCTTCAGTAATTATACTCTAGATATTCGCTTGGTGTCTGCTGGACATTTTACCATGGAAACAGAACAAAGTCTGCACGTCATTCAGTTGTTTGAGTTTATTTATGTTGCTTCAATACAATGACAGAGCACGCCACATTTGTTTGTGACTCTTTCCCCCTCACGTCGAGTCATTTTATCTTAAACCAGAAGATTCTCTTAAAGAACATACATGTGTGTGCACACACGCACACACTGCAAGTACAAAACCCTAACCTCACCAAAGTGCGTGTAAATGAAAGTGCAAACAGGCTTTGTTTTCAAACTCTGGGATCATTCTCTCTACTTTCGAAATCAAATGGAAAGGTCCTCACTGGCCTAGAGCAGAGCTGGGCGAGGCTGCTGGGCCAAAGGGTAAGTGGTGTCCGCTGCTACAGAGCCTGGGCAGAGGTCACATGGCACCACGCACCAGTGCCAATGCCCTCCCCTCGCTGAGCTCCCAGGTCAAGGTGCAATGATCTCACTTGGGTATGGATGGAGTGAAGGGGTAGTGGGGTGGACAGAAGGCAGATTTCTTTCTCCTTTTTCAATGATTTGGTTTCTTTCCAAAGAGTTTGACATTGGTGCAGCAGGTGCTGAAGCCTCAAAGTTTGGGGGCCTGGGGGCCCTTTTCTCCAAGACCTGTGGTCCATCCTGCCATTCTAGTAGGCGAGCATTAAGAGCACGGTTGGTAAACCCACGTGGCGAAGGCGTCCCAGCCCTGCTGCTCAGCTGTGTGGACCTGCTGCCTTCTCCTCACACCACAAAGCCCCCCAGCATCTCTCCTCAGTCTCAGATGGAGATGAAGCCAAAGGACTGCTGAGTCTGCAACCACCCAAGCAGCCAAGATAGAGAGGCCCAGACTTGCTCTGCCTTACTCTCTGGCCAATGCTGACACACAAGCTACTTCTGTAAACCTGACCCTCAGCCGGAGGCAGGGCCTGCCCACGTCTTCCCTGGAAGGTTGTGCACAGAGCTGCCTCTAAGAGCAGAAAGGGAAGGAGCATCTATAGCTCTGGGAGCAGGGTGCACCTGGGGGGAGGGCTGAATGGCTGCCAGCAAAGCGATCTGGTCCCTTTTGAGAGAGGACCCGTTACTGGGCTGGGGCAGGAAATCAACTGAACCTTGGGTTTCCCTTCTCTACGGGAAAGATAAAGTTTCATATTTTAACAGTAATAGCCCTTGACATTTTCCCAATGCTGAGCCTCATGCCAACACCCTGTCAAACACTTCTGAGAGTGCCCTGCATGTGCACACACACACATACACACTCACACATGACAACTGACAGAGGTCTGGGGAAGGCCCTCCTCTCCCTGCTCCACACCCTGCAGGCTGTGGGAGCTTGGCAGCTGCTCCTCACCTCCATGTGGGGCCCGTTCCCAGGCTGCAGGCAGGGTTGGCAGTGGCTCAGTAGATGCTGGGCCCCTGCTGGGACAGAAAGGTCAAAGTCCCACAGTCCCAGCAGGGACCTGGCTGGCAGTGCAACACTGATGGAGAGGGGTAAGAGAGGCTTAAAGGACACAGAGAGTTCAAAGACGGAATTCACCTCCCCAACCCCCAACTTCAAGTAGTCTTTGTAAAACTCCTCAAGAGCAGGCCATTAAAGGGACAGGTCAATGTGATGTTATAGGGTGTGTGTTTGCCAGACAGAGTGCTACATTCCTTCGACAGGGGGCCTAGCAGGCATGCTCCCCCCAATCCCACTGTGGGTGACACTTTGGCTGAGACCCACGGCTGCAGAGAGGGATGCCACACCCAGCTCCGGGAACAACCACGCCTGCTGGAGCTGCCCCCCTGACCAGAGATCTGAGTTTGTCTGACACCTGGGCCTTGGCTACCCAGCCAGCTAAGCTGCCTCCTCCCCACACCCTAAACAGTAAGAATGTATGGGGAACGTCCCCAGAACCTTTCCCTCTGCTGCAGAGGGTAAGCACACTGACCGCCCGCTCTGCTGGAAACAGGACGTGGCGTGGGACACTACAAATGCCAAGCAATCCAGAACCAGGCCTGTTTAAAAGGCATCGTGGCTCGGAATCCCTCACTTCTGGGTAAAAGGGAGAAAGGCCACTGAGACTCCCATTGAATCCTAGGAAACACGTTTCTGAGGTTCACCCACCTCAGGGGAAGAGCCAGCGGGGTCTGGTGGGGCCATGGCGGGCAGTCCCGCCCAGAAAACTGGGCAGCAGGATGAGAGCAGCACAGGAGATGGGAGGCGGGGAGGTGTCTTTTTGAGTCAATACGTTTGTGGCAGGGTCACTTCATGGTAGGAGGAAAGGAGACAAGAAAAGCACAGAGATGCCAAAAAGGGTCTCCCACTCCACTACACTGCTCCTAACTGCTAACAAAAAAGACCCTTTGGTGATTGAAACAAGTTGGCTAGAGATGTGGGCTGCCACAGGCCGGGCACCCCCTACCCACTCCATCAGCAACGCTCCCCCCGTGCAGTCACACCCTCACTGATATGCCTGACGGGCTCCAGGACTTGCGGGCTAGGACTCCATCTTCCCCAGGGCTCCTCTGCTTCCATGTGTCTTGTAGGAAGAAGCCCCGGAGAGCAGAGGGACCGCTGCTGGTCAGATACAGAGGGCGGCGGGGACACGGGTGGGATACGAGGAACTCGAGTCACGAAGGAAGGAAGCGTCAGGTGCAGAGGGAGGCCCGGCTGGGGCTGGAGGAGGGCCCAGCCCCACGCCAGTCACTTTAAGGTGTCATCGGCATTTTTGAACATGAGAATGGCGTTATAGATCTTCAAGGCTGGGCCCAGCTTGACACTCATGATCTTCACAATGTCCGCCTGTGTCAGCAAAAGGAAGGCCTCGCCGTCAATCATCTGAGGGTTGGGGGAGGGAGGTGGGAAGCGGAGAAGGCGGAGGGTCATGGGGAAGGAGTGAAGGAAAGTGGGCATATGCATGGGGAGGGGGAGGGGAGAAGGAAAATGGGAGTAAAGGGTATATGGGGGGAAGGAAAGGAGAAGGGAGAGGGAAAGAAGAAGGAAAAGGAGAAAGGAGAAGGGAGGGAGAAAGGAAAAAAGGAAGACAGCAATGGGGACAGAGAAGGAAAGAAAGATATCCACCGGTTTCCCCAAGTTCACACGCACACACACACTTTCTTTCTACTGGACTTCGGTGCACATTTGCATAATGTTTTCTGAGTCCTCACTGACACAGCCTCAAAAAACCTGCAGTCACTGTCCCCACATGAATCCACTGGTCAATCTTAGTTCTGTTAACAGACAGGTGGGCATTCCAATCAATGCATCACGGTATTACCTATGAGCCATGAGAGAGAGAGAGAGAGATTGATTTAATCTAAACCAGGCCTTGGGATCTAACTCCAGTTTATGGGAAATACAGGGGGTGTTGGAACAAGCTGAATGACACCACAAGGCAGCAATCAGACAAGTCCGAAAGGGTACATTCTACGAGACTTTTTTCAAGGGTTCCAATGCATCACTCAGCGACTTCTCACTACTTAACTGCTGGGGCTGAGTCTAGTTCTTCAAAGCCAAGGTTGGAGTTTCTAGTCCAGCAGTTTGGGACTACATCAGGGGGACAATGGGATCATCGAAGAACATACAGGACGTTGTATGTGTGCTGACAAATATGGGGAGTGTTGAGCCATAATATCGGCAGGGTCACATTTGAACTTGAAGGTAGAGGAATTCAACAGGAAAATGAATTAAATGAGCCAAATTGAATAATCTGCCCTTAGCAATAGCCCGAGAGCTGAGGATCGGACAAGGGAATTTCCCAAGTTGAGGTAACCTTAGAGAACCACACATGGAACGTTTAACAGAGGCCAGGCTAAAATCTAATCAGCATTCCCAAAACCTGGTGATGCCCTGGCTGGTGTGGCTCAGTGGCTTGAGTGGAGGCCTGAGAATCAAAGGGTCACCAGTTCGATTCCCAGTCAGGGCATATGCCTGGGTTGCAGGCCAGGTCCCCAGTAGGGGGTGTGAGAGAGGCAACCACACACTGATGTTTCTCTTCCTCTCTTTCTCCCTCCATTCCCCTCTCTAAAAATAAACAAATAAAATCTTTTAAAAAATTAAATAATTTTTAAAAGAAACCTGGTGAGGAGACTTCTATGCCATCACAACAGAGACATGGCCCACAGGAACCCAAGAGAAGGGGACACTTGGGGAGCAAGAAGTTGCTGGTGTTTCTTGGCTGCACAGTCCGTGGAGTCTCTTGGCCCCTCCTGGGAGCCCCCATTACACCTGGCACGCACCGCCCTCGGAGCCCTTACCACATGCTACCAGAAGCAGCAATGTACCACTCTACCTCCCCTAATACGTGGAGAGCCTCGGGAGTGGGGACTTCTGCTCTGCTCTTTTCCTTCCTTGTCACCTTATATGGGGCCTGGCACAGAGCGGGCATCAGCACTGAACACATTTCACAGACACACGGGGCTGCGATACAGATGACCCCGAGGACTGGCAGGCTGTTCGGGACCATGAGTGCCAACTACCACGCTGGAGGGACTGCCCACAAGACCACCTCTCCTCTCTGCTCTCATTCCTCACTCACGACGTGTCCCTCTACCAACTGGTCTGAGTCCTGGCTGGAGAGCATCCTGACCGGTGTCCCTGAGTACGCTGACTGCATCTGTTCAGCCAGAGAGAACTCGCGCCCCGGGGAGACGGATGGCATGGACCAGACCTTGGAGAAGGCAAGCCTCCGTCCCCACTGGGGTCTATACTGAGATTCTATTGGATACTGTCGGTCTACCAGCACACTGTCTCTGCTCTGGCCATTGCTTTTTTTGTATCTCAGAACATGCTGAACTGAGACGTGCAGCAGATGTCCCTGGGAGAGACAGCTCTTCTCCCCACAAGGGGACAACATGAAGCCCAGCCTGGGCTAGAGGCTTAAATCTTGGGTGGCTTAGCAGCTGGCCGAACAAATGTGCTCAAAGAGCATTCATTTATAATTTTTTGTCACAGAAAGAAAGGTCTCCAGTGGGTGCCACATGGTTCTGCTCCGTCTCATGAACACATGTGGGGAAGACTTGGCTTATAGCACAGAAGGCTCAGGCTTGGAAGGCTTATTGATATCAGAGGTGACCAGAGTTGAGATTTAAAACAATGAGACTATGAAACAAACAAGATAACATTTAATAGGGAGAGATGTAAAGTCTTACATTAGAGTAATAAAAAAACCAGTGGTACAACTAACACACTGGAAAATGTGTCTGGATTATGATGGATGATTGATCTCAAAGGCACTTGAGGTCTTTCATGAACCCCAAACCGGCATGATGTGGCTATAATAAAGCCAGTGCAATCTTAAGTTTTGCTCCCAAAAGTATAGGGTCCAAATCGAGGGGAAAACAAAATGTCTCTTAACTATGGAATAGTTATAAAATGAAGTATTACTCAACAATAAAAATGAACAAACTACTGGTATACACAGTAACATGAATGAACCTCAGAAACATTTCACTGAGTGAAAGGAGGCAGACAAAAAACTGCACATGCTCTATGATTCCATTCACATGAAGTTCAAGGACAGGTAGAATTAACCCGTGGTGCTAGATAGGAAAAGAGTGGTCGCCTGTGACACGGGGGACTGATGAAAGGGGCCGAGAAAGAACTTTCTGGTATAATGGAACTGTTTCATATTTTGACCGAAGCCTTGGGTTCACAGTGAATACATTTCACAAATCGTGTGGAAGTGTACTTTTAAGATGGGTGCGTTTCTCTCCACACACACTTGTTTTCCATTTAAAAACACTGAGGTGTCGGCTCATCAGTGGTAGCCCGTGTCCCACTCTGCTGAATAACAGCGGTGAAGGGGCAGGCTATGCAAGGGTGGGGCAGGGAGCTTTTGGGTAACCGCTGTACCGTACTCTCAGGTACAGTTTTGTTTTGAACCTGAAACTGCTCTAAAATAATAAGGTCTTTATAAAAACAAAAAGCAATGCCATCTGGAGGAGCAGCAGCCCAGGTGTCCTGTGTGGGTCAGAGGGTGTGTGAAACGCAGGTGCAGGTCTGGACACAAGTCACCATAAGATCTCCGACCTGGGAGGAACGCTCCCAGAATAGGGAGGAGTCAGGAGCCCCACCCAGCAAGGATCTGATGAAGAGAATGGGGTGGGTCTGCAGTGGGGAAGGGGGCAGACTTCCTTCTTGGGGTCCACCCGTGGGGCCCCTGATGGAGAGTAGAGACTGCGCTTTCCTGGGGAGAGGGGGACGTGTGCATTCTCTGGAAGGAAGACCTAGGCAAACTCAAAGGTCCCTTCCAGTTTCAAACTCTACAAAGTAGGAGAGACACAATAAAGCTCTTCATTTTAGGACAGCTACACACTAAAAGTCAGAACCACCATGAATTGAACCCCCTCTGCATCAATTATCCTGGTGTAGGGATATGACTGATAATACTCTATAACATTATATATAATGTTAATAGAGCATAACATATAATTATTCTATAGTCATATAATAGTATATATACTAGCAGTATAATTATACTAGACATTCTGATACAATGATCCATTCATCATTTCCAACACTCACAATGGCCTTGAAAGGTAAGCATCCTCATACCTATTTCATCTCAATTTCACACGTAAGAAGATGCAGGCTCAGGGACAGTCAAAAGCTCTGATTGGCAGAACTGGACTCAAACCCACTGTCTGCAAAGCTAGCATTCTTGTATCTACAGCTCACTGCTTCTTATCTTTGGGGAGCTTCTGGGTCCTGACCTGAAGGGCAGGTTAGGACCCTTGCAGTAAATGGCAGTACCGGTGCCATTCGAAATGCCCTTTGATGGACTGACCGAAGGTAAGCAGGGAAAACAAAGATCGGGCAGAGAGTGGGGCGGTGAATGGAGCCTGGGTGCTTCTCCCTTCCTGGGGCTGGTCTGACAGCAGGGGTCAGACCCCCTTCCCAGCTGCGCCGAGGTCCACACCGGGCTTTCCCCAGAGGTGTGGTCACCCTCCCCAGGGGGATGACCGAGGGCCATCCCTATCTGAGGGCAGCACTGGTGAGGACAGCTGCTTCCTGTCGTCTCTGTGGGTGGCCTTCCTCTCTCCCCACCCTGCACTTGCACCTGCCTCACTTACCTCATCTTTGAAGAGACGAGCTTGGTCCTCACAACCTGTCAGGGTCTGAACGAAGCCGGAGACCTTGAAAATCAAAGAACATATGTTGCCAAGGAGACGGGCCCGGGAGTACACGGGAGAGGTAGCCTCCTCTGGCCTGGCCGCCTTCAGGGCTGTGACAATGTTGCTTGTCCTTATTGGCCTAAGAGGATCCTTGCGTCTCTGTGCTGCTGGATTTCCAGCAGGACTGGGCCTGCCCCCACCCCATCCTTCAGGATGAGCCTAAGGAACAGTCCCTCCATCAGTCCCCACTGGGCAGTCCGGAGGGGCTGTGTACTCGGGGGATGAGCAGGAGACCGTGTCAGGGGCAGCGTCCACCTCTGTCTGGCAAGGGGGCCTCTGCTGAACCAGGGTGTCATGGGGACAGGGCAAAGTTGGGGAGGGGGAAGGGTCAGGGGCCCGCACTCCTCACCTCGTCGATGGTCCACTTGGCGACTGTCGAGGCTGAGATGCCCGCCACCCCCGGCAGGAGCTTGCAGTGCTGCTCCCAGCACACTGAGAGTGACCGGTCAGGGTGGGCCGACAGGGCGGACATGAACAGGGACTGATGGATGACGTCGGTTGTTAGTGCTGGAAAGCAGAAGCAGAGGGTAGCAGGCCAATGCCGGGGACTAACCTGGCCCCAAAGCCCCATGCCTCTCGGGAGGACCTCGGCCAAGACGGCGGTCCAGATCGGACTCCTCATCGGGGCTCGTTCCTTCTGGTAGAGTGGGTTCCTCACTTTACGGACTCTCAGGTCGGCTGTTTGGAATGACCCTACCCCATCCCTCCAAAGCCACACCACTGGGCCCTGCGATATCCTGGCACCACTCTCTAGACACCTCGCATCCAGGTGGCCCCAGACATCCAAGCGAGCATAGCCCAGGCAGGCATCAGAAGCCGTCTGTTTGTCCTCCTTTCCCAAAGTCCTTTCGGGCCCTTACTAACTTGCTCTTTAATCCTGGGGGCCTCAGTTTCCCAGCCTGTAAATGAACAGGTCAGGGAAGGAAGACTGCGGTTTCCTCCTGTTCTTTCAAACACTGACACTCAGGGGGCTGGGAGGGCCCTCGGAGCAGGGGTGGGGGGGTGGGGGGGTGGGGAGGTGGGGGGGTGGGGGGTGGGGAGCACAGCTAAGTCCTGTCCTCTGCAGGCAGCCTTTCTTCCCTGGAGCCCACACTGAGGCGGTCTACCCATGGCTATGTGAGAAGCCTCCGGAACAAAATCCAGAGTGACCAGTGTCCCCTCTGTGAGAGAGCCAGCTGGTAGAACCAGAGAGCCCTGCATAGAGGTGACAGGCCTGAGCTCTGTCCCCTGCTCTGTCCCTGAAGGGCCTGGAAGAGGCCCTGTTCTGGAAGACTTCCCTAGCACTCAGGAAATTTCTGGAATGAGCGCAGTAGGCATGCACCCTCTGGTGGTCAGAATGTGGCCCTACAATGGAAACCAACCAGGTATCTCACAGGCGGGTAGGAAGAGGGGCCACTGCAGTCCCCTCCCCCAAAGTCCTCACTCTGAGGGCCTGGAGGCAGGCCAAGGCCCTCCCCAGTCTGGCCTGAGGCTGCGATAATCGCCTTCTGTCTCCAGCAAGAGGAAACAGTACAAAACAACACCCGGAGGGAGACGGGCAAAGATCAGGACTAGTAAGAATTCCTGCAGGTTATTAAGCACTTTACAGGACCATCTGATTTAAGCTTTCCACCAGCTTCGAGATGGGCACCATTATCACCAGCATCTTACAGACAAAGAAACCGAGGCTCAGAAAAGCAGCATCACCTGCTTGAGGTTTCCGGGCTGGTCAAAGGCAGTCTGAGTTCAGGTTCTACCCGGGTTACAGGGACTGTCCCTGAAGCACTTGAATCGCTTGGGTCTCACCCAGAAACTGTGCAGTGAGCCAGGTGATTGCTCATGGTCTCTTCTTGCCTTAAAACGATGTGCATTCAACTCCACTGAGGCAAGATCCCCAGCGTCCCTGCTGTGTATCAGGCTCTTTGCTACTGGCCAAAGAGGTGACATGAATGCGTCACACAGTGGAGGGCTCTGTCACCTTGAAGCATGCTGTGGGCTAAACTGTGTCCCCCCCAATCCCTGGCTGGTGTAGCTCAGTGGATTGAGTGCTGGCCTGCAAACCAAAGGGTCACCAATTTGATTCCCAGTCAGGGCACATGCCTGGGTTGCAGGCCAGGTCCCCAGTGCAGGGTGCAGGAGAGGCAACCACACATTGATGTTTCTCTCCCTTTCTTTCTCTAAAAAAAATGAATAAATGTTTCCTAAACTGTCTCCCCCCACCAGATTCATATGCTAAAACCCTCACCTCTGAGCCTCAGAACATGATTGTGAGTGGAGAAAGGGCCTTCAAAGCGGCAAGTACGTTAAAATAAGATTGTAAGGGGGGGGGGGCTCTAATCCAATCCGACTGGTGCTCTTATAAGAATTTTGGACACACAGAGAGGTGAGGGGGTGGCACACAGGCATAGAGAAAAGACCAGGTGAGGGTGCAGTGAGAACACAGAATCTGCAAGCGAAGAGAAGAGGCCTCCGAAGAATCCTAACCTTTCTGTACTTTGGTCTTGGACTTTTAGCTCCCGGAAGTGTGAGGAAACAAGCTCCCGTTGGGTAAGCCCCCAAGTCTGCGGCACTTGGTCGTGACAGCCGAGCTCAGACAACGGCGATGGGAAGTACACTGACCCTTGGGTTAGGTGCTCTATGTCCATTATATCGGCAGCTCGTAGCAGGAGTCAAGCCCAAGCTTCAATCCCAGCTCTGCTCCTTCCCAAGCGAAGGACCCGGGGCAAATGACTTCTCTGCCTGAGCCTCCCGTCTCCTTCCTCCCAGAAGGAGAGAACGACAGCCCACCACGGGATGCTGGGAGAGTCAGCAACAGTGGAGATAACGCCCCTGAAACAGCGCCTGGCCTGAAGTGGGTGCTCAGTAAGCCCTGGCAGTCATCACTATCATGCCAGGTACCGACACCTGGAAGGCAGTTTATCATGTTTTCTAATGGGGAAACTGAGGCTCAGAGAGGTTAAGTGACTTGCTCAAGGTCACTCCCAGGGAACCTAGAATTAAGAACAGAGCCGGGGGCAGTATTCGACCTCACCAGGGAAAACCAGAGGCCCCGGGGGGCTCTGCATCTTCCCCACAGACTCCCAGCAAGGCCATGAGCGCAATGGAACTAGAGCCTGTGGTCATTCAAGGCCATTCAAGGCCCCATCTGTACTCCTGCAACTGTGCTATGCTCCCCAAGTATCTCAGATGAAGAGGTACAACCCCCTCTTCCAGCTTCTCCTTCTCTGGACTCCCTCACCTCCACCATCCCACCAATTGGAAACACTGTGTGGAGGCCACGGGAGTAAAGGACCCTGGACTTACTCGGGAAATCTTCTTGTGGAATCTTCCTAAACTTTGGGGGGCGCCCAATCCTGGAGAGAGAGGGACCAGGTCCATGGCAGGGAATCAGTGCCTGGCCTGGCTCGAGAGGACACGAGGCCCTGCACCCTTGCCCTCCACACCGGCCGTGGTGGCGGGGCTTCTTCCTTAGGGAGAAGCCTGAGAGGTTCCTCTTACGGGCCGAGGCCTCCGAGTCGGACAGCTCCGCCTTCAGCCGGCTCTGGTTCCTCTCAGCCAGTGGGCAGCCCGAGAGGCAATGGTGAGCCGTGAACTTGCCTGTGACGTGGCCGGACCCGTCACAGCCAGGAGTGGGGCACTTCCTAGGGAAGAAGAAGGCATCTAAGATGGGCTGACTCCTCTTGTTCCCATTTGGAGAGAATCTTTAGTGAACCTTGAGGGGCCGCACACAGTAGGTGTACAACAGACCCTCTGTGTGCCGCACACAGTAGGTGTACAACAGACCCTCTCTGTGTGAACCATGCCTGAGGGTCTTAGCAGGAACCCTTCCCTCACCGGTGGTGGAAGCTGTACTTGGAGGTCCTCGTGGGCGGCAGGCTCCGATAGCTGAGAGGGGGACACGCCCCAGGGGAGGCAGCGCTGGGCTCTCTGGGTCCTGGGGGGGCAGGAAGAGAAGGGTCAGCACAGGGTCCTGGGGCTGGGCTGGGGGGAATGGGGAGCAGGGCAGAAGCGGTTTCCATGGCGAAGGTCAGCACTGGGCTCTGGTTCCCCAGGTGCAGGGGCCCTAAGCTAGGCAGTGACACCATCTCCTGCTACTGGGTATCCAGCCCTCTGCGGGGGTCAGGGGCTTGGCTCTCATACACTTTGGTGAAACCTGCAGGCCATGCCGTCTGCCCCTTTGGTGGGGGGAAGATCAACGCTGAGGGGGTGTGGGCACAGCAGTGCCTCAGGAGTCCCGACAGGCAGGTTCACGTCATTCTGTGTCCCTGTCTCATCCCCCAGACTTTGGTCGTTTTTTAGGCTCTTCTTATGCTCGGAGAGTAATCGAGAAAGATCAACGTGCCATGTGAGACAGATGTGGCAGCAGCGGGGAACTGGGGCAGGGGGCTGGGGAATCCTGAGGGCGAGAACTGGGGCTGAGCAGTCCACTGACCTGACCTCTATCCCCTGCCTGTGGGAACGGAGATTTTATTTAACAGAACCAGCACATCCTTAGCAGACGCCACGCATGCTCTGTGTGGTTCTCCTGAATGCTGAGAGAACCCCCTGGCGTGGAACTACCTCCTGAGCACATGCTCCCACGTGAGTTTCCCCTCCACACCTCAATACCCCCAACCCAACTGCTGAGTATAGCAGAAACCCCCGGGGCAGGGAGGTAAGAGTGTGGGGTGGGGGGAGGCTGAACCCGAGTAGGAAAGGATCAGGGTGCCCGAGGGCTACGCACGGAGAGGTGGCTGCAGGGGGTGCCCTGTCTCGGAGCACCAGCCGGCGGGGTGGATGTCTGGGTGGTCGGCATCGATCCAGAAGTCATAGGCGTGACTCCAGCCATCGAAGTGGAGCTGGGGAGGAAAGGTGGTCAGGTGTTCCCCGCGGAGCCCAGGGTCCTGCAGGCTCCAGGAGGCTCCCTAGCCCCGGGGCCTGTGCAGAGAAAGACCCTGGATTGGAAGAACCCAGGGGCCCACCCCACAGTAATCCATCTGGACTGCAACATTTTCCAAGCGCTTCCCTCCTTAAATTATGGGCCTCTCCCATCAATCCTCACTTAGGACTGGGATTATTAGGCCCATGTTACAGGAAGAATGTTAAGGCTCAGAGAAGGGAAATGACGTGCTCAGGCCCACAAGGGTAAGTCATGCGTGAGGCTAGAATGAGACCCAACATGTTTGGCCTCAAGTTTAGAGCTCTCTTCACCTCAATGTGCAGTCTCCCTTATGTCTGGCTCATGCCATGCCCTCGACTTCAAACTGATCTGCAGAATTCCTATCCAGTCCGTCTGTTCGCATCCCCAGCCCAGGGGGCTGGGAGCTACCTTTATTCGATGGTCCTCCACGTCCTCCACACTGGCCACACGGATCAGGGCTGGGTTCCTGCGGTCCACGGCCTCCAGCTTCATGTTGACCAGAAAGCTGTGTGGGGGTCGCTGCAGGGGGACAGCAGCGTTCAGGCCAAGGCCCAGTTCAGCAGTGCTGAGGCCTCAAGAAGGAGGTCCGTGTGCTGTGCCCAGAAACCCAGGCCTGCCGAAGGGGCCGGGGGCAGGGCCCCACCCTAGCTGGTCAAGGGCTCCAAGCCTCCCTGAGCTTAGCTCCGGGGACAGGGAGAACTGACTCACCACCTTGAAGGCCCAGGTGGGCACAGCGGAGGCCCCAGTTTCTTCCAGATATTTCTCCCAGCAGAAACTGTCAGGGTCAGGGTAGTCTGGAGGAGAGGATGAGAGCAGTGTCCAGCACCTAGGCACAGCGGGAGAGCTCTCTGCCCCAAGGAAGCCTGTGGAGGACCATCTCTGCCTGCATCACAACGGCCAGCTCCTTGCAGGGGGCTCCAGAGCCAGAGGGCGCCTGCAAGCACCTCACCACCTCCCAGCGTACAGGGCTGCCCGGGAACCCTGGTGCCCATCCCTCCCCACTGCCCTGTTGCCCCAGCTCCAGCCCAGTCCCACCTGAACCTCTACTATATGAGGGCCCATGTAACACTCTTAAAGGGAAAGGTACGCTGTCTTCACTTTGGACTCCTGCTTCCTTGCTTGGGGGGATGGGGTTTATCTAACTTTCTTCTCTTAAACCTCCACACAGTCTGGGTTTGACAGGACTCTCTTAAACTTAAATGGGTCTCAATTCCCAGGCACAGAAGCTGAGATTCTAGGACACATCTGTCCCCTCACCCTGGGCCTAAAGACCCAGCGAATGAGGTACTGGTATGGGATCGGGGGAGAGGGAGGTGGGGCCAGGCCTCACGGTCACCTTGCGGAGGAGTGAGGGGCTTTCCTTGCTTCTGGCACCAGCCCACGGGGTGGATGTAGGGGCTGCTGGGGTCACACCTGAAACCCAAGAATACGTCACTGTCCCACGTGAAACTCGGAGGCCCTGAGCCTGCTGTCCTGCAACGGCATCTGCAACAGCATGGCGTCAGGGCCCACCCTGATTCTACGTCTTAGTGAGTTAGATGGGCAGCTGCTGAGAAAGTCAGAAAACGGCAGCATTAACAAACAGCTTGAACACTGCCGTCCCATCTAACGGCAAATTATGACTCTCAGGGATCTGCGCATCTTGACCTTGGTATTTTCAGATGATACATCTACTATCACATTGTGTTTCTTGTGATAAAGATCAAATCCACAGGACAGTCAGTTATTCCCCTAAACAAATATGAAGTCCAGGGCTGGGCAGGGACCACATGGTATCTAAGTTTTTAAAGTCTTGCCTCTTGCCCCTTGCCATCCCCTCGCCACCCCCTCCAGCCCCCCGTGGAAGCCTGGGCCCTCCCATTACCAATAATCGTAAGTATCGTCCCAGTTGTCGAAGTGCACCAGGAAGCGGCTGCCCACCACGTCGGTCACACTGGCCACACAGACGAGAGACGGGTTCATGCGGTCGACGGCCTCCAGCTTCATGCCCACCTGGAAGCCCAGGGGTGGGGGAGTCTGGGGGCAAGAGGAGGGGCTGCCGTGGCCAAGCCAGGCAGGCTCGTGCTAGCCCAGAGCCCACCAGCAAGGGAAGGAGTGGGTTCCCTCAGGGTCATGCTAGGGGCTGGGGGTGGGAGAAATAGGCGGAATCACAATCCCCAGCCCGATGTCACTGAGAAACTTCTGGCCTCCCAGGTACATTTAGAGGAAGCTTCTCTGTGGCAGAAGAGGAGTGACTGGCAGGAGACTTCACATTCACCCAGAGTGTACCACGCTGAGCGCAGCCTCCCTCACCCTACAAGATAGCTGTCATCATCCCCATCTTGTAAGCTAGATAACTTGCCCAGGACCACAGTGCTAGCCAATGGTGGGGAGAAACCCCCCAGTCACTTGGGAACCTGCAAGTAAGGTCTCTGGGGCTGGACTGGAGTGGGCAGTGACTGCCTGAACGGTACAGTGGGGTCCCTGGCCCAGGGAGACCTTGGACTTCTAATATGGTGATATTTTTAATGGGGTCTCCCTATATCTCTCAGACATTTTGCTTGGGATTAGGAGATAACTTGAATTGCTGGGTAGAGCTGCCAGCTGCCTTGAACAGAGAAAAAGACAAGGGGTGAGTTTGTTGGGCCTAAATGGGAGAGCCTTGATGTCGGCCAGAGAGAAGGAAAAAGCAGCTCCCAGGACAGAGGCTTGGACCACGCACCAAGAACTACAGAGCAAACCAAAGAGGGAAACAAGAATGGGGACCCTCTCAGAGTCCAGGCTGGGTGGGGCACCAGGGCCTCCAAGGGGGTGTATGGAGCACAGGATTTCTGCAGAGGGAACTGGGGGAGAATCTACGCCCGGCTTCCCCCTCGGGCCATGGCCTGGGCTACGTGCCCCTCCCATTTGGTAGGAGAGACCAGAACAGAGCTGAGAGTCCAGGAAGACAGGCTCTCCTTGTTAAGTCAGACACCCTGGGCCAGCTGCAGCGACTCTGTCCCCGGGGCAGGTGTCCGCTCTGGCTGAGGGGCACTCACGTGGCTCTGGCTCACAAACAGGTGCTTGGGGGCAGCCTGAGCTCTTGTGCCGCGCAGGTACTGACTCCAGCTGAACTCCTCCTCCTTGTAACCTAGGCCCCTCGCGGGGGACGAACAGAGTGCCGTGCAGGGCTGGGTTGCAGCGAGGGCACCCCACACTAAAGCAGAACTGGGCAGGCCTGAGGACCCCACAACCCTCGAGAGCCTGGCCGAGGTCCCCCTGCTGAAGCAGGACACAGCTCGGGTGGACACTCAAAGGGCGAGGGCAAAGCAGAAGCCTTGGGGCCAAGACATAGCAGGAGGTGACGAGGAGAGGCTGGCTGTGCAACGGGCAAAGGGCAGGGGGACCGAGGGGAAGAAGGGATGGGTCGGAGGGCTGCTGCCTCACATGGCAACCCAGCTAGGTCTCACCTTTGGGGGGCTGCAGCTTGTGCCCAGTCTTCTCGAACCAGCCAGCAGGGTGGATGTCAGGGGAGTTGGCATTGATCCAGAAGTCATGGCACTCGGCGTACCCATCAAAGTGCAGACGGAGACGGTAGCCACAGACCTGGCTCCACGAGGGGGGAACCACAGGGACTCTGATGCCAGCAGAAACCCACTCCCTTGCCCTCACCCCTCCCACCCGGCCTGGTCATCTCAGGGGCTCTAATGCTGGCAGGCTCCACACCTTCCTTCGCTCCCAGCTTTCTCCCCATCCTGAACCTTGTCCCACACTCTCCCATCCCACAATAAGGAAAGTTCATGTACTCGTGAGCCCTGAGTTGCAGGTTCAAGACAGGCATGTTCTGTGGCACCCTCCCGCTCTTTAAGACCTAGCCAGAACGCCAAGGGGACCTCCCAGGGCTCAGGCCTGCTCTGGAGCCCAGCGACCTTTTCTTCTGCCCCCTTCTCTCACTGCTCCCCACTCGTACACTCTGCTCTGGCCTCCCTGAGCTGGTGGCAGCTCCTGGAACACGTGGCCCGTTCCATGTCCCAGAGCCTTTGCTCACTTTGCTGCTGCTGCCCGGGACACCCGAGTCACGCACAGTCGTCTCCCCAGCCTCTGCGAAGCTTCTCCTGCCCCCTCAGCGCTTCTCTGCACACGTCTGCCCCACACCTGTGATACGTCACTGACAGGTTCACCTGGCTGACTCCCAACAACAGTGAGCTCCTAGAGGACAAGGGCCTGGTTGGATTCACACTGACCCCTGCCCTCAGGATGTCCTCAAGCTCCCCCAGCGCTGAATACACACCCGTTCAGGACCATCACCACCCCTCACACTTTGTCTGGAGGGTTTTGTTCAGTTGTTGGCTTTCTGTGTGTTCCGCCTTAATCCCCCACTAGACTACGTGCCTTCTGAGGGCAGGTCATTGTCCCCCCGATCTGAGTCCAGGCCCTCCAGGCCCCGGGCAGGCTCCGCCCATCTATCCTGAGAGACATCATCGGAATGGTGGTGAGCCCCTCTCACCTCGGCCACAGTGAGGATGAAGTACATGGATGGGTGCTGAGGGTCGATGCCTTCCAACTTCATGCCCAGTCTGAAGCCATTCTTGTTATGAGGGACCGCCTGGTACTGTCAACGCACAGATTGGAGAGGACCCAGCTTCCATCCAGCCTTATCCTTGCCTAGTGGGCTTGGGGTGAAGGAGCTCCTTTAGGCCCCACCTGCCTGGGACTACCAAAGGGATAACTTCTTTGGGGTCTTTAGTGCAGTGGGACAGAATGGCCCTCAGGTCCCTCGAAAAGTGTGGGCTGAGTCAGGGCTGGACTCAAGGGTTCCCTCGCACCCGAGTCATTGAAAGATCAACATACAGAATTGAGTAGCAGGCACCAGAGTTCCAAAGTCTGCAGGCCCAGTGCTGGGTGAGCCTGGGGTCCACCCCCTATTTCTTCCCACCCTGGACACCCCTTGTAGTGGGCTCTTTTCTACTTTGGGCCCCTAACCAGTGTCTCCCCTTTCCATCTGGACAGTCCATTAGGGGATGTCAGACACAGAAAACACCAGAAGGCCTGAGTTGGGTGGTGAGTCCCTTGACTGCAAATACAAGCATCTCCGAGGCAGAAATTGTCCCACTCACGTCCTGGAAGAGGCTGACCGGGGCAGTGATGGCCTTCTGCTCCTCCAGGTAGGACTCCCACGACCAGCCTTCCTTCTTCTCCCCTGACGCTGTGGACCAGAGACAGACAGGTGGGCACGGAAGAGTGGAGATGCTAACAGAGAAGGCCCGGGAGCCAGAGCTGACTCTGTATGACCTTTGTTCCATTTTTCTTAGAACCGAAGGGTCAGAATGGGGGCCAAAATGGCAAGGTCAGACCAATGGCAAGTACAGACTCGCTCAGACCACCAAAGGGAAACAGTGCCAAGTGATACTCAGATCTTTGGTTACTGAGCCCAGTGGTGAGACCAACTTACGAGGTAGAGGATAAACAAACACATGGTATAGCCCCCAGTAAAGAATACACATATAATACACAAAGCATAAGCATTGTTTTCTTTTTTTAAAGGGTCTCTTGTATCCACTATTTGTTATTATTAATTCATTTTTAGAGAGAGGCGAAAGGAGGGAGAAAGAGAGGGAGAGAAACAGCGATCAGTTGCCTCTCTCACACCTCCAACTAGGGACCTGGCCTGCAACTCGGGCATGTGCCCTGACTGGGAATCGAACCAGCAACTTTTCAGTCTGCAGGCCAGCGCTCAACCTACCAAGCCGCACCAGCTGGGGCATAAACATTGTTTTTCTCTTGTTCTTTCTCTCGCACACACTAACTCATGCTCACATGTATGTGTACAACACACCACCTCAGCAGTAACCTGCACTCCCAGCCTCATGCGTCCAAGTGCGTAAACACAGATCACATGAATATATAAACACATCGGTCACCATACCAGGCTGGCTGCCGCTCCAGTCCTCACTTTCCGGGGCGCTAGCAGTGGGTTGTCCCTCTGGATCCTTTCCTTCTTGCTTCCCCTGTGGAGGGCAAGCCTGATTCCAGCTCCTTGTCCTCATGGGTTTGGGAGAAGCCCCAGTCGCCATTCCTGGCCCACGCCTGGCTCTCTGACCACATGGTGTTTTTTCCCAAACAGGTGAAATTTCTTCTAGGCCTCCAGCAGGAAGACAGCTCCAGCCAGCAACCCCTATCAGCTGGGCCCAGACTCACATGAGTAGCCCCCCTGCCACGCCCCAGCTACACAACCCAACTACAGTTCTCTTTATTCCCAGGTGGGGAAACAGGATGCGCACACCTGCCCTGTGCTCATTTTGCCTGCTCCCTGGAACTCCTTGCCCTGTCTCTTTCTGCTTCTCTGCAAATAGAGCCCTGTGCTCCCGGGCCACTGGCCTAGTGCCTGGGCTGCAGCGAAAGAGCTGTCTGACCACACCACTGTTTTGGGTGCCGGTTCATGTGAGTGTGTTTTAGCCCTGACACTAACTAGGCTGAGATGGCAGCTCCAGAGAAGCAGGAGAGTGTTCATTCACCCTCCTCCAGCCAGGTACAGGACCTGACTCAGGATGAGACCCTAAAAGATGAGCGACTTCGCTGGCCCAGGCCCCTGACCTGGACTGATGGAGAGGATAGTGGGAATTGAGGGATAGTCTCTAGCCTCCCCCTTCCTGGCACTGTCTTCTTCCTACCATGGCGTCTGGCTCCAATTCCTCCTCTGATGGGTTGTGGTATTCCCTGTGCTTCCTCTTCTTCATGGGTTTGAGGAGATCAGAGGTGCTGGTGCAGGAGGACTTCTGGCCTGAGGAGTTCTCCACTATGACTGACCTGAGGGAGGGGCAGCTGAGGGAAAGAACCAGCCATGACCCAGTGGGCACCACCCAGTCCCTCTCCTAGCCCGTAAACAGCAATGGGGCTTTGGGGCCCCACAGCAGAACAAGTAGAGGGGTAAGGCTTGATCCTTACCGCTCCTGGAAGAGCTGGGGACAGCCACCACTGGAGGAACCAGGATCCGGACAGGAGACTAGCTGAGGCTCACACACCTGGCACTGGCAGGGGCCATCATCCTTTCGGGGGTCCTGCGAGACATCTTCTGGAGGGTCCTGGGGAAGGTCCGCTGTGGAGGCCAAAGGGGCCTCAGGCCACCTACCCCACCCTAGCCACATCCAGGCTCCTCCTCCCTCCGAGCTTGGGCTCGGAGCCCAAGCCTCCCAAAGCCCTTTCTCCACCTAAGTCCCACCTCCTCGGGCTCCCCTACAGGACAGCCCCTGCCCCGTCGCCCCCCCCCCCCCCCCCGCGGCTTCTGCATCTTAGGACCAACTCCTGGGCGCACCTGCAGGCACCCGGGCCTCACGCCCGACCATGGCTTCTTAGGGAGCTCAGGCCTCGCTCCACCCGCGCAGGGGCCCAGCTCCGGGCCTGGGGCTCCTACCGGGCTGTAGAGTGTCCGCATCGCCACCTCCCGCCGGGGCCTCGCCAGCTTCGTACTCCGCCACATCTTCCCGCCGCAGTTCCAGGTTTAGGGGCTGCTCGGCTCCCACCATGTCCAGTGGCGGATAGTCGCTTATCCGGAACTGAACCGCGGTAGGATCTCAGGATGGCGATTGAGCTACCGGCCCTTGACCCACCTCCAGTCGCCACTGTTGCTCTCCGACCGTCTTACTCAAGCCACGCCCCCAGCAACCCGCAGGACACCGCTCTCGGACACCCCACCCCTAAGCCACGCCCTCAGACACCTGCGGGCCTCGGCCCCGGGGCGCCGCACTGCAAGCCACGCTCCTAAACCTTCCTCCCTGAGCACCCTTCTCCAAACCACGCCCCCAGAGCCCATTCTCCACAAATCTCGTCTCCAGGACCCCACGTGTCTCGACCTCAATGCCTCCAAGCCACATCCCTAGATCCCTCACTCAAAGCCCCACCCACCCACCGAGTCCCTACGTCTCCACCAGCTTCCCCTACTTTCCATCTCAGGCCCCGCCTCCGAGCCTGCAGGCCCCACCCCTCAGCTGCGGCTGGCTGGGCCCGCCAATCCCCAGAGACACTGACCCTCAGACCGCTCCCAGGAGGCGGGGCCTCGGCCTCGGTCCACTCCAGAAGCCGCACTGTGCTGGCGCTGGAGCTGGCTCCCGGCCCCGCGCTTAACTGTGGCAGAACGGTGGCAGTGACAGGTACGCTGCCTGACACTCGTTGCGGGGCGCCCACATGAATCGACTCCCGCGGAAAGCAGGACACATCCAGAGAACTGCTGGGCAGGCCAAGGGTGGCAGAGCTGGCTGTGAACAGATACAGGAACAGACACGACAATGGTGAGCCCGGTGGCTCTGCCCCGATCCTGCCATGCATGTTTGTAAGCAGGTGACAGGTGTCATCTCCTCCCCAGGATCCACATCTGCCTGGGCAGATATGGGAATGCTCCTCCTCCCCAGACTCCTGGTTTGGCCCACCTGGAATGATGAAGGCAGTGGAGGGCAGGTGAGGGCCGGAACCCGAGCTGTCTCTGGCCACTAGGTGCACGCTGACCTCCCCTGTGGACGGCCCCTTCAGCGTCCTCAGCATCTCCATTTCAGCATGCCCCTCCATCCTGGTGGGCCTACATTCAGAACACAGCCCCCAGGGTGATGGGTGGGGAGGGGGCTTCCTTGAGGAGCTGCTCACCTTCAGAGAAAAGTGTAAGCCCCAGGGGAAAGATATGAGGTCTTAGGAACCCAGCATGAAGTCTGGCTCCTGGCTGTAACCAGGGCAGCCAGCTGAGGGCTGTGGCCAGGCCCTGCACCTCCCCCAGTCTCCTAAGACGGGTGTGTGTGAGGGTGCTTTGTAAACTGTGACATGTAGAACTGACTCTGGGGAGTGTGCTTCCAGCCAAAGTTCTGTCTGGCCAGCTGTCTTGATGACAGAGCCCAGGCCAAGTCCAAACTCCCCTCTTTCTCAGCCCCCATTTCCAACCCCGCCAGAATCACTTCTCTGCCTGGGGTTTCAGAACCCTCAAGCACAAGACTGTTTCTCACTTGCACTGGTCCGTTTGCCCAGGAGGTGATCTTTCCTGATCATGTTCTCTCATGACCCCTGTCCGCTACTCCCCAAGCAGGAGTGGGCACTCAAACAACTGCTGAACAAAGCCCCACATCTGAAGAGAGAAGAGGTAGTTTATGAGAACCCTGGCGGTGCGTGGTTCCCCCTTAACGAAGCAATGACAATACTGGCATTAATGAAGAGGTGGCTAAACAGATAAATATGGGGGAAAGAAGACCTGGTGACAAAATGGATATGCTTAATATCTATCACCTTAATATCTATCACCCAAAATGTGTTGGCCACTGTCCTAGGCATCTTACCAACACCATCCAGTAGACTTTTCTGTGATGATGGAAGTGTCTGACACAGTAGCCACTAACCCACGTGGTTACTGAGCACTTGAAAAGTGGCTAGTGTGATGTGAATAATGGAATTTTAAATCTTATTTAATAGGAATTTAAATAGCCACGGAGGCCATAGTTACTGTACTGGAAAGCACAACTTTATCCATATTTCAATTGCCTGTTGGCTCTATCTTCCAAACACACCGTGAAGTCTGACCATTTCTCTCCGTCTCTTTTGCCACCGTGCTAGTCCCAACCACCCTTGGCTCTCCTTGGACTTCAGAAACGGCCTCCTAACCCATTTGCCTTTCTTCCTCTCCTACCCCCTCCAGTCTATTCTCCAGTAAGAGAAGGCTTTTAAAATGTGAATGACATAACTTCGCTATCCAAAATTCTTCCCTGGCTTCCCACTGTCCTTATAATAAAATTGAAGCGCGCTACCCTATAGAATTTAGCCCACCCCTTTTCCCTACTGCTTATCTCATTATTGTGTTAATTTTATTCATTATAATCAATAATAATGATCTTCATTTACTCATTTGTGTTCGATCAGTCATTGGCACATACATGTAAATTTCATGAGGGCAAAGGTGTTTTCTGTCTCGTTCACTTCTTTATCGCCAGCACTGAGCATGGTGCCTGGCACACAGTAGGTACTCAACAAGTATTTGTGCTAGATTTCAGCCCCTTCAACTTTTTAAATACAAAAGCACTGTGTTGCCCTGGCTGCGGAGCTCAGTTGGTTAGAGCCTTGTCTCAATACGCCAAGGTTGCGGGTTGGATGTCTTGCCAGGGCACATATAAGAATTAACTAATGAATGCATAAATAAGTGGGACAACATCTCTTTCTCTCTCTCTGTAAAATCGGTAAATAATTTATTTATTTTTATCCTCACTCAAGGACATTGGTTGCATTGCTTTTAGAGAAAGAAAAGGGGAGAAGGAGAAAGAGAGGGAAAGAGAGAGAGACACTGACGTGAGAAAGAAGCATCTATGTGTTGCCCTCTCGTACACGCCCAGACCAGGGATCGAACCTGCGACATTTTGGTCTACAGGATGATGCTCCAACCAACTGAGCCACACAGGCCAGGGCCAAAAAAATGAATAAATAATTTTATAAAGAATCATTGTGTCGCCTTGGCTGGTGTGGGCTCAGTGGATTGAGTGTGGGCCTGAGAACCAAAGGATCACGGTTTGATTCCCAGTCAGGGCACATGCCTGGGTTGCAGGCCAGTTCCCAGCAGAGGACACATGAGAGGCAACCATACATTGGTATTTCTCTCCTTCTCTCCTTCCCTTCCCCTCTAAAGATAAATAAAATCTTTAAAAAATTATTTTAAAAAATCTCTGTGTTGATACCTTGTTGCTTTAAGGTGTCAGCTATACTTGGCAGTGTCTTCTGGCTACAGGTAAAGGAAAGTGTGTGGACCTAGACTTAAGACGGAGTTAAGACCATTTGGCTCTCAGGTCCACTGCTTAACACTTGTGACCCTGAATAAGTAGCTTAACCTCTCTCAGCTCAGTTTCCTCTTATGTAAAATAAACCTGGTAATGGTATCCATCTGAAAGGCTTTGGGAACGATTATATGTAAAAATATGTGATATCTTGATAGCAGAAGGCCTTCAACAAATACTAATCCACTCCCTTTTAACAGAAATTCCAGGGACCATTGCAGTTTCTGGCCAATAAATGCAGGCTACTCGCTTGGAAAATCAGCTCTCAGTGGTTGCTGTCTCTCCCACCTCCCTCCTGCTGTTCTTCTGCATTTACTTATTTTCCAGCTTTTCCTCCCTAAAATACAGAGTCTGTCCTCCACATTAGAGAGTGCCTAATCAGGTAAGCAAAAGGGAGATACGTAGCCTGATTAAGGCAACATTCAAACCAAGGTTTGTTTGCCCCTTTTATAATTATAAAATAGAATTCCCTGAATTTCAATTCCAATTATTTCACTCTGCATAGATGACATACTTGTGCCATTTAAGTTATTTTCGACAGAGTCAATCTTTTTATTCAAGACGTTGTCAGTCATTAGGAGTGCCTGTGGTCACACTTAAAAGAATCCCATTCTGCTTCACACCTATCACGTGTTTCAGGGCTACCGATGAAGAGTGACCGAGAGGACGGGCCTTGTGTTCAGGTGTGCCCCCTTTTCCAGAGCACTCACTGCAGGGCCAGCCAGGTATCAGCACCATTCTGTGCTCTGGGAATACGGTAAGACCAGCTGCTTTCACGAAGCTTACGTGCTGGAAATAAGGGATGAACTCGGGGCTGGAGGTAGAAATTTGAAAACCATCATGGAGAGATGGCCTTGGAAACCTCAGGACCGAGAATAAAGAAAAAGGTGGGGGCCATGGAGCTCACCAAGATTTATAGGTTGCAAAGTGGAAGATCTAACAAAAGAGACTCAGAAGGAGTCTGCAAGGAGGTGACAGGGGACGGAGTCTGGGCTTCTGGGGGACACAGGAGGCCAGTTTTTAGGAAGCCGGGGATGGTCAATGGTGTCAGGTGCCACTGACAGGTCAAGTCAGGTGACGGCAAAGAGCTCACCATTTGAGCAATAAGAAGGTTAGCAGAAACCTCAACAAGAGCTGTTTCAGAAGAGCTGTGGACACAGAAACCTGGTCAGAGTGGGTGCTAAAGAGAAATCATTGATTAGTTCGATATTTATTGAGCACCTACTATGTACCGGGCACTGTCTGAGGAATGCAGATTTATCAGTGAACAAGACAGACATCTCCACCACAGAATCCACATTTGAGGGGTGAAACCCACGATAAGGATTGGTCTGTCTACAGGAGAACAGAGAGGGCAAGGCAATGGGGCCGCCAACTCTTTCAGGAGTTGGAATGTGGACAGCGTGGCAATGGGGCTTGGTTTGTGGAGAGTGACATGGTCTCAGGAAGAGGGGGTTTCTTTTTGGTTGTTTTGCTTTTAAAAATAGGAAATGTTACAGCATGTTTGTAGCCGATGACAATGAGCCTATAGAGAGGAAGACACTGGCAATGCAAGAGAAAAAGGATAATTCTAGAAGACCAGTCCTTGAATGTGCAGGAGGGAAGAGGACTGCCCAGCACACCTGCGGTGCTGGGACCCATCGCTGGGAGCTGTGGGCTACTGCTGAGTGAGCGGCACATACCATTTCCGTGTTCCTCCTCCCTAACTAGACCATTACCTCTTCTGACGCCTGGGGCTGTCTTCTTTGGGACTTGAATTCACCCATCTCTTACCAATACCACCACCGCATGTGCGGCTTACACAGCATTTTCATAAGCACTGTCCCACTAGGTCCACAGAGCAGCACAACTGGTCAGATGTGGCTCCCAGGCCTGAGCCGGGTGCAAGGTGCCTGTCCACTCCTGCCTCTGCAGCCTGGTCACACCACCTTCAGAACCCCGCTTCTGTGGCTTCTGCACGTTGTTCCTTCTACTTGGTACCTTTCTGGAAAATTCTTAATCACCCTTCAAGATGCAGCTTGACCGACTCCCAGAATCTACCCCCCAAACAAAGTGAAATCACCCCTGCTCCTGTGCTCCACGCCCCCACAGTCCAGCTGCACATGAACTTCTCCTTCTCCCCCAGAGACAGAACAAGGCACCCAGTGTGCAAGGAGCCCGATCCAGCGATCGCACTCCACAAATAGTCACTGAATGAATGATTCACAGATGTGGGAGCGAAGAGCGGCCAATGACAGAAGAAACACATCGTACCAAAATCCATAAATGGCTTAGCCACTCTTGCCTTAGGGACGAGAATACTATTTCTCCTTCTGTGCTGCTCAGAGGCTGGGGGAGGCAGGGAGGAAGGGGGAAGTCCCAGCTATAGTCAAGGCTGTCACTGGTTGCCCTCAGCTGTCAGCTTCTCCCAGAATTGCCCTCCGCCAGGGGAGCTGCCTCACCCAAGTGCCCTCTCCTGGAAGAAGCTTCCCAGTTGATTAGTTGATACCGGGTATAAAGGCCCCGCCCCCTTGCCTCGATTTGGGACACCTCTGCAAGGCCATTTCGGCCCCAGAGCTTCCCTTGGGACAGGCTTCGGCTTCTGTGGAGACTGCACAGGAAGTTCAACTTCTTTGCCCAACCACCCTGCTGCCCCCCCCCACGGGTGATATTCCCAAGGGCACCCCAATAAAGCTACGCTCAAGCCTCCCCCCAGAGTTTATTTCCAGGGAACCCCACCTAAAACAACTGTGGATCCTTACTTAGCCCAGAGTTGTGTCTGGCACATAGCAGATGCTCAATAAATGTTTATTTGAAGGAATGTGCTGTGTTTATTTTCTCATGGTCTGTCGGCCAAGTTTGCCCCCACACTTTACCCTGCAAGGCCTTCTCGTTTACTCGTACACTACAGATGCTCAATAAATGCTCTCGCGCTAGGTGTTGGGGGTTGGGAGCTAGCGCCCCAGACAGATACCCCGGACGCGGCTGGGAAGCCCATGGGGATGGAAGCCGGTTCCAGGGTTCGGGGCCGCCTCCCACCTTCCTTCCGAGTGCTCCCGGGACTTATATAGACGGCGGCGGGAGGGGCGGTCACTGACCCGACAGCCCCGCAGGACGATTATTTTTAAAAACGCCAAAATGGCGGAATTCTTTTTATTCTTTCCCTTTACAGCAAAAATAATAATTATCCAATTTCCCATGCTAAAAGTCAGAAATGAACGGAAGGAAAAGAGAAAGTTTGCCAAATGACCCATTTCCTAAGAAAACCAAAACCCCGCCCTCTACTACACCCTTCCTTCTATTAATGAAAAACTCTTAAATTGCATTTCTCTATAAACGAAGCCTCCTCTCTCCCAGCCTGCAGATCGAGGCCCGCAAAAGCACGGCGGACGCCTTCCAGCCCAGCACCCGCCCGGCTCTCCGCCCAGACCCCCTTTAGCTCCCGCTTTCCCGAACCTCCTCCCCAGCCGGTGCCCCACGCCCGAGGCGCTGGGAAGGAGCAGCACACAGGGCCCGCACACCCGGGCCCTCGCCGTGCGGGTGGGATCGGGTGGCGCGGCGGTCACGCACCCCGAGGTCCGAGCCACTGGCCTGCGGTCTCCCTACCTGCGCCTGTGGCCGCCCGGCGCCGAGCTACGGTCCGAGCCCGGCGCGGCACGCGCCTGCGCACACTGGGGGGCGGGCCCACCTCCCCGCAGGATGCGGACGTGGCCCCCACGCGCTGGTTTGGGGGTCGCAGGCTCGCGTTTGGGCAGCACCTGCTCCTTCTTCTTGCCTTCTTGAGAAGCCTGTCCGTGTGGGCCTTCCCCCCAACCCGGGCTGGACTGTTGCGTGGGTGAGGCTAATTCGAGATTCTTTCCGCCACCCGCAGCCAGCAGCGCTCAGTGGGGCGCACGGATCACCAAGCTGGAAGAGTCTGGTGGTCTGGTCCCAGGCTGAGAGTGACAGTACTGTCAGTGACAGTAGGCGAGGCTGCATTCCTGCAAGCATCCTGGATGTGTCGCTGCGCTGTGCGGTGCCTTCCCACCGATTTTGCCCCCTCGCCTGCAGGAGGGGAGCCAGGCAGCACCTGAAAAGGGCCCCAGGAGGGTTGTACGGCTGTGAGACCTAAGGAAAGGAGGCCCTGCACTTCGTGGGTTCCGACGCTGGCCCTGCTTCAGTTGATGGCATTAAGCCACTCCTGCGTTTGGATAATTCCACTGCCATCGGCTTAGAGTGTGACCTGGGGCACATCACTTTACCCTCCTGGTCCTCCACTTCTCCATTTGTGAAAACTGTCACCTACTTCCTGGCACATGGTTGTTTTCATATTATTCCTGTTTTGGTGATGCCTTGAGCAAGCCACTGCTCCTCCCTGCTTCAGATCCCTTAGCTAACTAGTCAAATCTCCCTTTCCTGATTCCTGTGGCACAAAATACCTCTGTCACAGGTGTAACCCCACCCAGATTTCAGTCAGTCAAGGGGTTAAGAAATGGCAAACTCCAAGGAAGGAAGGAAACATTAGTTTTTGTATCCCTAGCACCCAGTGCTGGGTGCTGAGTGGGTGCTCAAAAAATATCTGTTGACTAAACAATGTACTGCATGTAGCTGAAAACAGAACTTCTTGGTACATTCCAGAGCCCCAGCCCCCTCTCCCACACCAATGATCTAATCGAATCCCTTAAGGTCCTGGCCACAGGTCCAACCTCCAGACTCCTGACTTCAGGTCCAGATGAGAGCATTGTTCCTGATTAACTGCAGGCAGATTTCCCAAATTTTTGTAGTCATCAGCTTTAAAGGAATGCAGCGTTTAACTATTCTGGTTGCTACACCAATGCGTGTGTGTGTGTGTGTGTGTTCTTCCTCGCTGCCATGTCAGTTTTTAATCACATCTCATATTATTAGGAAGAGGATTGCATCAGTTGAGGATGCTGGTTGCCATAACAATAGGTTTCTTTTTACACACCAATGTACACACAACCAACCGCTCATTTTTCTCTCATCTCTACTCAGACTGCTTGTTCTGGATTCCCGGGGGTTTATTTTAGGTTTTCAGATGATTAAAAAGTTAAGTGGCGAAGCTACACAAACAGATGGCTTCTCAACAACATGCATCCTTGAGATAGTGATAAAGACAGGCTAGTAAAATCTGAGCTGGGGGATCCTGGAATGAACACAGATTTGAGCTGCTGAGAGATTATTTTTCTGCTCATTAACAGTATGTTGGTCTTCATACCCTTGGTGGGCTTGCTTGCTTGAACATCTTCTGGGATGGAGACCCTCCCAAGATGATGTGATTTGGGGAAGGTTCTGCCTTGGATACAGTTAGTTTGCTCTGCTGGTCCTGGGTGCCTTTGGTAGTGAGTGAACAAGTCCAATTCTTTCCTCAAGTCACAGCCCCTTCTACAAATTAATAGCCCCCAGTGTCTTGTCCAAGTTAACCCCCTAATCAAGAGTGAACTCAAATGTACAAAAATATATGGATGACTAGAAACACTGAGAAAACTTTTTTTTTGTAAGCAGCCCACACCTTTCTGTTCCTACGGATTTTAATTCATCATTGGGGCAGTCTATGGATTTTAGGAAGATCATCAGGATGTGCCTTTTACATTAAGTGTGACAACACTTCTGGTTCCAGCAACATGGCAGCCTTTGCTAATACGGAGCCCTTTCTAGCACAAACACCCCCAAATCATGGATAAAACATTACAAGAAAGGGAGCAGGCAAATAAGCCAAGAAGAAAGATAAGGAAATTCATTGCTGAACTTGTAAGAAGGGAAAATCAGCAGAAGCCAGAAAGAGAAGCAAACAGGGCAAGGAAGCCTGATGTCTCCCTTCTCTCTCCCTTGTCTTGGAGGTAGTTGTTGGATAGAAACAGGAAACAGCTGTTAGGGACTTAGGTTTCGTCACGCACACAACGACAGGTGACGGGATCTTGGGTCCACGTAATACTGGGGGTTGGAACTGAGCCCCTGTATACAGGCTGGACACCCCCACCCCAGACTATATACTCATGGGCCCCACGGTCTCAAAGGCAGGGGAGACCCAAGTTTCCACCAAACATGGTCAGCTTCAGGTCCCGCTTTCCCCTGGGCATGGCTGTATGTTATCCGGCACATCAGAGACTGACAGAATCTCTATTTGGCTTTGGGAATTGATGGTTGTCTTTGTAAACACTAGAAAAATTTGTCTCAGTGAGGGCCAGGGTCTCAGCTGTTTCCCTTACCCTGACTCTGCTAAATTTCTGAACCTTGTTCTCAACGTTCTGTTAGCATTTATGTTTTATGACGATGCTGAGGCATCCAATGAAAAAGAATCAGCTGATCAAGTTGTACTCATTTTCCATTGCTGTTGAATACACATCACCACACCAACTTTGGAGTAAAACACCACCGAGTTATCTTGTAGTTCTGGAGGTCAGAAGTCCAAATTGACTCTCATCCGGTCTCAAGGTGTCAGTAGAAGTACCTCCCTTTCTGGAGACTCTATATTTTCTCCCATCCAAGTACTAACCAGGCCCGAACCTGCTTACCTTCCGAGATCAGAGAAGATCGGATGCGTTCAGGGTGGTATGGCCATAGACTGCAGTAACAGATGACCACAAATTTCGTGGCTTAAAACAACGTAAGTTTATCTAATAGTTCTGGAGCTCAGAATTCCAAAAATGGTTTCACTGGGCCAAGTTCAAGGTGTAGACAGTTCTGTGCTCCCTCCAGAAGCTACAGAGAATTGTTTTCAGTCTTGTGGTCCCTTCCATCTTCAAAGCCATCTTCTAGTCTATGTGCTTCCATTTCCACTTTTTCTGACTTTTGACCTTCCAGCCTCTCCATTTATAAGGATTCTTGTGATTACACTGGGCCCACCTGAATAATCTCATTTCCAGACCTTAATTCAATCACATCAGCAATAACCCCTTTATTTACTTGGAGAACTTTTATAAGAGCTTATTTGAGCCAAACTAATGGCATATGCCGGGGAGCAAGATCTCAAGTGCTCCCGTCTGCGATCTCCCGTTTACCATGTAAGGTGACAGTCACAGGTTTCAGGGATTAGAAAGCAGGCATTTCTGGGACAAGGGAGGGCAGTATCTTGTCCACCAAGTATGTCATGCTTGCTAAAATTCCATGGTCAAAGTCAAAAGATGGGAGTACTCTGTTTGCAAAGGGGAAATGGGGATTAGGGAAAGATATTTTTAGAAGTTCGCATATATATAAAATTTCTGACAGTAATCTCATCTACCACACATTCACTGAGGCCTTGAGTGGTTATGGAATGTGACTTTGGATCTTGGTGATTCAAGGTGCTCTACTCTGAAGGCTCTCTGAAGACACCCTTGAGCGAGCATTATCTTATCACAGTCACAGCCACAGCTAAGGCTTCAGTTTCTGCTAGGTCTGCAGGGAGGCGGTTACCTATAGCAAAAGTGGATGGAAGCTGTAAGATCTTATTTGCACATTCCAATTAGAATGCTATGAAATTTAGGTTCTGATTTTCCTTCTTCCTCCTATTATCCACAGCAAGATGACACATTATATGCTTTAAACCCTCTGAAGGTACAGAAGAGATTCTGCAGGGTTATTAAAGTTTCCTCACCCTTTTGCTAGAACTGGCTCAGCATTCAGCTGGGGAAACACCTATTAAGGGAGGGAGGCCATATCCTACCACCCTGCTCTGAGTAGACTAGAGCAAACTGGGCGTGCTGTGTCTGCTAGTGGGCCCCACTTGGTGAGAGGGACACTCATAAATTGGAGTACCTCCGGACAACTGCAATGGGAGGGGATTCAAAATGGCTGCACTGAGTCAGGGTCAAAGGGGTGGGTGTTCAACCTGAAGAAGTAACTTCAGAGCAGAAAGTAACATGATCTCTGCAGCCTGAAGGAAGAATCAGGCAGTGGTTGCCTGGCTCTACCCATAGGAAGGCCTGGAGTGGTGTGGCTCAGTTGGCTCAGTGTCGACCTGCAAACCGAAAAAGTCCTTGGGTTTGATTCCTGGTCAGGGCACATGCTTGGGTTGCAGGCTTGTTCCCCAGTCACTGATCAGTGTTTCTCTCCCTCTCTCTCTCTCTCTCTCTCTAAATAAATAAATAAATAAATGTGAAGTGCAAGGTCATAGGTTTGATTCCCAGTCAGGGCACATGCCTGGGTTGCAGGCCAGTCCCCCAGTTGGGGCAGGTGAGAATCTGATGCTGCTCTCTCTCTCCCTCCCTTCCTCAACAGCAATGTATTGGGTTGGCCAAAAAGTTCGTTTAGTTTTTTCTGTACAACGGCTCTAGTGGTGCTTAGTTGTCTTGAACTTCATTCAGAACAATTTTCTTAGATTGCATTGTGACAGCTGTGCATTTTTAAAGTATCAAAAATGGTGTATTTCAGGGCACTCATTTTAATACTGAAGGTGGAAGAAAATATGCAGTATTTTCAGCATATTATGCTTTGGCTAAGATACTCAAAATATCTACATCAATAATTATGGATGAAAATGAAAAATGTGTTTTATTTTATGGAAAAACATGAGACTTTTCGACCAATCCACTTTGTACACTCAAAGCTGTTTATGAATGACTATAGCAGTGGATATTCAGCAAATGTTGTCTTCTTCCTCAATTGGCTGGAATATTAGAGTTTAACTATTTAAAATATTACAGAATATTTTAATAAAGGGAACTACTAGTTAACCAGTGGCTGTGCCAAGCTCTTTGGTAACAGCACTCAAGTCACTCCTCACATTAGAAGGTAGTTTGCAGATTGGGACACTGCTCGTTTCCTAGTGCGTGTTCCTTGAGTCTTTGTGAAAGCTGCCTCCGCCCTCTTCCCACCAGGGCTGGGGGAAGTCCTAATACTTTCACCAGCAATGGAACAGTCTGATGGCACCCAAGCTCCGCCGGAGGCAGCTCCTTCTCAACATCCAAGATGACTGCTGGTTCCTTCTCTTCCAAAAAGTCAGAAACCCCTTTCTTTTGACCTCACCTTTCAAACAGTGTATCTTTCACACAAAGTACTTCCTTTCATTAGAATACCGGTGAAACTTAGAAAATCAACCATGTTGATAGTGGGTGACTTGGGTATTTGATACACTACAGTTATCCCCTTAAATTACTGATTATAAGGGGAATGGATGACTTAAGGAATCTGGGTTATCGCATTGTGCCACTGTATATGATACACTGAGGATAGTCTTACTCTTGTTTTATTCCTGCCAAAAAATGCAATGAGGAGGAGCTACTACTAGGTAAGCCCAAATTGAAGATAATTCTACAAAATTAACGGTCCTTTACTCTTCGAAATGACAAGGTGAAGAAAAAGGTTTGACAACCTGTTCCAGATTAAAGGAGACTTTTAAGAGCCATAAAAACAAAATTCAACAAATGATCCAGGATCTATGGAAAAATACAAAACATTGTAAGACAAATGATAAAAAATGTAAGTAGGATTGTAGATTATATAACGGCATGTTACCAATGGTAATTTCCTGGTTTCCCTAATTGAGTACTACAGTCATGTAACAAAATGTTCCTGTTCCTAGAAAATAAACACTTTTCTAGAGATAAAACAGCAAGACAGTCCTACTTTTACATGGCTCAAGACAAAAAAAACCCCTGCATGTAAATGGAACAAAGTAATTGGTGAATGGGAAAAAAGTAGTTTTCATCATACTGGTTAGTTTTCAAGTTTGAAATATAATCAAAGGAATTTTAGGTCTACTCATTCTTTACTGGAGGAATTGAGTATTGAAGAGGCATTGTTTTAATGCTTTAGGGCTATTCCTGACCCTCTGCTTAAGAATCTTCATGCTAATGCTCAACTATTTCCTTGGAAATGTTTTCAAAATTGGGTATAAGTATGAATGCTAAATGAATGTAAGTTTAATTACAAGTAGTTTCCTATTGTAAGCTATATTTAGTTTCTTTCCATCTTTATAAACTCAAGCTATAATGAAACTATCTGAGGAACGTGGTCTTTCTAGATTTGCATCTCCAAAAGGATGCATTAATAATCCTGGTTTTCTCCAAAGTTGGATTTTACTGTTGCTCTTTGGTATCTTCTGATTTTTAAACCATGATCCCTTTCTATTCAAGGGTGAAGTTAATCACTTCATTAAGTACTGTACTGGAGGCCCATTTCTAGGGTTGCCAATTCTAAGTAAGTTAACTTAGGATCTAGAAGACCAATCACATAATTCTATTAACTAATCCTTTTAACCAACTATTGGAAGCATTTATTCAGGATACGGCTGCCACCTCAGAAAGCTCAGTTAGGGTAAATTGATAATTACTACACTACGTTGATAAATTAGGTAAGAGCTCTAAAACAGTTTCAGTGCATGAAATAGACTACTGAAAAGAATGCACACATCCTCTCCATAGGGCGCTAGTCAGTGATTTCATGTGGAACTCTTGTCTGCACTGGTACATACTAAGTGAACACAAGCTGTAGAACACTACTCACGTATGAACAGCTTATCAGCACAGGCACCATGCCACTATCAGCAGTGGTCACTTTGGTAAGCAGGCTCTAAAGGAGATACTTAGTAGTCCAAATATACATTATTTTTTTGTGATTAGTTAAGTCAGTACTTAAGAAACATCCATTACCACAGGGCTAAAACTGGATAGTCAGAAAACATTGTTTTTTGAAAAGTAATAAAAATATGATGGTTCCTAAACATAAAATGCCAAAGTTTAGAGCACCCCAAGTCTAAATTAAGGACTTGGGAAGAAAAGATGATTAATTAATGCTTCTTAGTTTATCAGAAAAAAATTGTCATAGAAAATATTCAAGCTGCTACAATGTAAGTTTTTCATGAAAGTGGAGTTGGCATGAAGTATTTTTAACCATTCCCCTTAGTAGTTACTATGGTACCGTTCTAAGTACTTCTCACGTATTTACTTTTACTTTTCACAACCCAGGAGGGTTTATCTCTGCCATTTCATGGATGACACTTAAGAGAAGGGTCAATGATGATGCCAAACCCCAACTCATTATTTCAGAGAAATTGAAAACAAGATCATTTGTCTCATGTTTGGAATAGATAGGCACTTTCTCAAGTTAGGAATAGCAACTCCAATTCGAAGACCACTTGCCAAGATATCTGGCACTAAGAGGCATACGCAATAAATTCAAAACAAACCTTTCCCTCAGTAAGCATTTTATTGAGATAAAGCGGAAAAAAAAAAAAGTTAACAAAATGGGAGAAAGATACCAAAGATGAAAGATGGTAACACAGGAGAAGGGCGGTCTTAAACATGCCATAAAGGCACTATGGTGTATCCATAAACAGTCAGGTAAAAGAAAAGGAGGTCGAGATGTTGCTCGCTTCTCTTTTGCTCTCTATCAACTTAATAAGACCATCTAGTCACAGATCAACATGTGGCCTGTTGTAGAGACTGTTGGACTCAACTCACAAGTTAGCAAGGAATTACAATTCATCAGTCCACTGTTCTCAAGTGGACCAATGCTAGAGTGGTTTAGCCGTCTAATGACATAGGTCCACAGATAAGGAATTAAATTTTTAGTAAGCTGGTCTTTGCTACTTAGTTAGAATTTTTTTACAGGTGCAGCAATTTACCTATAGCCACTACAGATCAGCTAACAACGTGGAACACCTGCCTACAAACCATGTGATGTAACATTAACACAGCATACAAAAGTATGCCATGTGGCATACTTTGAGAGTCAAACTTCACCTTGTAATATTCCACATCTTCTCCTTCTACAAGCTTTTTGTTCTTTCCTTAAAAACTTTGGTCAAGGCCCACTTTTACACTAACTTGTTGTTAAACACCAAATTCTGAAAAGCAATGGAAGCTTGCCTCTTAAGTCATAAACTTCTATTCTTTCAAATCTGCTAAGCAATGACCTTTTAATTGCTGGCACCAATTTCTTCTCTCAAATTCTGCAATTTATACTGGGAAGAAAATAAATAAAATAAAAAGACCCATTCCTTATAAACATCTAAATTAAAAAGTACCAAAGAAAATAAGGTTTCATTATTTAAAGTCCATTAATTTAAGCAAAATTATATAACCGATTGACTACAAAATATTTTATTTTTAACTTAACTTGTAAATGGGCAGATACAATGACTTTGGCAAATTTGATTAACAACAAAATAATTTTACCCGAATTTAATAATTTATTGCTGGTTTGAGGCTTTCCTTGTTTTACACTTAAGTAGAATTTACATTGTTTCCACAAACAGCAGATATCCATATTTAAAGAAATTAATAGTGACCTATTCAATAAGGCAATCATCTTAGTAACAAACTTTTATTGAAATCTTACATAACTTAGGCTTTAAAAAAGCCAACATAATTGAAAAATGGGTTCTCCCTCTAAAGCCTTAAGTATCCAAAGCTTGAAACTGTTTAAATTTAAAAGCAAACAAATAAAACAATAAAACCCCTGCAGCAGATCCTGCTGAAATACTTAAAAAAAAAAAAAATCTAAATGAGCTTAATCTTTACAAAAGTTTTTTTTTAGCTCAAAAGCTATAAAATCAAAGTTATCTTAATTCTACAAAGAAGGAAGGAGGTCTTCATGCCACCATTTCTTTAGAACCCCATCTTTTTCGTCAAATTTGGCCACAAATTTCTGTGTGCCCTTGTTTTCTGGGGACTCCTCTTGCAGGAGAGGCTGAGTATAAACATGGAAGAGTAACTGCCTAAGCAAGTAGGAAAGTGTTCCACAATAGTGTGCAAAGAACATAGAGTTCTGGATTAATCTCTGGAACTCGATCTGGACCGTGACCTTGACTTTGAGTGGGATCTAGAACGGGATCTTGAAGCTCTTTTTGGTGGAGGGGACGCAGAATGAGCCTTTAAGGGAGGAGCAGGTACAGGAGATTTGGAATGAGACTGGCTCCTCGACCTAGATTTTGACTTTATATCACCTTTTCCATTTTCTTTGGGGGAACGAGATCGAGAACGAGACCTGCTTTGAGATTTCTCATACTCATCCTTAGATCTGCTTCGAGAGCGTGAACGGGAGCCTCGATCAGACTTGGGCTTCGATTTGCTCTTTGATCTAGATTTCCTGCCTTTTGACCGAGACCGAGATCGACCTTTGCTCCGAGATCTGGATCTGAACAAGAAAAAAAGTTTTTTCTTTCAATACCTTGCCAGAACACAGAAGCACTCCACAAACAAGTACCGTAACATTTGGAGAAAGACTCAACATTACTCACCGGGAGCGACTTTTTGAGACACTTCGAGATCTACTGCGGCTGCTCCTGCGACTCCTACTTCGTGACCTCCTTCTAGATCGTGACCTATAAGAATCATAACAAAACCTTAATCTCATTATGTCTCAACATGTTTATGCCATTTACACTGAATAGACAAACTGACAAAATGTAATTGCTTACTACAATTTAAATCCACCATCAAAACATCTGGAGAAGAACCCAAAGATGCAGCCAAAAAACTGAACTAATTTCAATTGTGTCAATTAAAATACTCCCATTTGAAATTTCTTTGTTTTTAGCAAAATATTTTTCCTCCCCTACTAATTACCCTTTAAATTACCTTGACCTGCTTCCAGAGTAAGACCGCCTATGGCTCGATCGTGCTTTGTCTTCAATGAGCCTAATATTTCTGCCATTTATTTCTGTACCATCAAGTTTATCCAAAGCACGCTTCATGTCAGAGTAGGAGCGGAACTCAATTACTCCTTCGTTTGTGCGTTCTTTGTGAGCATCCGCATAGGTTACTTCACCTGCTTGTCTCATGAAATCCTAAAAATGCAGCATGACAGGTCAGACCCAAAAACTGAAAGATTTACATACTGACTTTCAGGAATAAACAGAAACAAAAGCCTACTCTTTGAAACATTAGTTATCACTTTTATTTTGATTTATAGAACATACCTTTAAATCTTGCCAGCTGCAGCGACTAGAAAGATTTTCTACAATAAGCCTGAACTCTGTACGAACAGGTGGTCCATATTTGTCTCTGCCAGAAGTTCTCCGACTGCTGTATCCACCTCCACCACCTTTATCACGTGAAGAAAACTATTAGATGCTTTGTAATGATAAGGACACACGTTTTTGAAAGTTAGTACAAACATATCAACTTTTATTTACTGGAGTAGGACTTTGCTATTATATTGCTAAACCTTTGATACAGTTGTGATGTGCCACAAATTAAATTAAGGGCAAGCCAAATAGACTAAATCCAACTAAACTTTTCCTACAATCTGTTAGAGAGTGACTGCTCCTTTATTCAATTTACCTCGCTAAGTTTTATTTTACAGAACATTGTAAAATATAAAACTTAACTGATTACATGCATTTCTACATTTTACAAAAATGTTTACTAGTTACACTAAGTACTTACATCACAGTGTGAGGTTTTTGGTGGTGGTTTGGCCACAAAACACGCAAGGTAACAGTCACCTAGTTCAGATTAACCAGTTTTGTCTAACCCTTGGAATCCTCACCATCACCCTGCGTCTAATGGCAAAAGGCTGCTGTCGTCATGGCTTCCGGTAAGGTCAGCCAAAGGGTCATAGGGCAAGGGTCACACAATGTATGGAAAAGCCAAGGCCAATCAGGAAAGGCAGTCATCTTAGCCTCAGTGGACACAGCCTCAGCCCCATTGGTCACTTTCAAATTGAAACATCAAGGACTTGTTAAAAAGTTTGAATTCAACATGCAACAATTTCAACATCAAACATTTAACATAACCAACCCCCCACCTCCTCCCAATAACATGCCCCCATTAATTCAAATACAGCATAAAGCTTATTTAGATTTACTTGCGGTATATACCACAGTAGTTCAACATAGCATTTTCTTTGGCCCCCGCCAATTTTAGTAACTCTAAGACTAAGCTTACAACCCCTCCCCATTCCCCGTCCCCACCCCACCTCCACCCCAGCCTGTCCCCAAACTTCTACGCTAAGACATTCACATTTCTAGCTAATGCACTGACAGGTAAGCAAGGGAGATACAACAAATACAGCCATCCCTCACTTCCTGGGTGGGCAGAGCCCACGACAGTGCTGACAGGGGCCCAGAACAACCCACCCCCTCCCAACATAGCAAAGAAACCCCAAACACCCCAACTCTGACTAGGCAAACCCCACAACCCAATCTCCGCGCTCCAGCGTCCCGTGACTGCCCTAGGCAGGCGTGAAGGCCGAGGGTCCAGGGGACACTCAAGTAAACCGACCCCGCCTACCGCGCCTGCCGCGCCTGCCCGGGCTGGGAGGCCCCACCCCGCCCCCTCTAGGCCTGCGCCCGCCCCCCGGTCCCAGAGGCGCGGAGCGCGCGGGGGTGGGACTCACTGCGGCTTCCGTAGCTGTAGCCGTCGCGGTCGCGGCGCGGGCCCCGAGCGTGTTCTACGATGACGCGCTCGCCACAGAGGTCCTTGCCGTTCAGCTCGTAAACGGCGTCGTCGGCGTCGCGGGAGTCCTCGAACTCCACGAAGCCGTACCTAAGGGGCGGTACGAGGGCCGGGAACAGGCGGGGCGTCGTTAGGGGGGGGACGCGCACGCGGCCCCGCCCCCTCGCGCGCTCCAGCCGCCCCGCGCCGCCGCCGCCATCTTGGAGGCCGTGCGACGCGGCACCGCGGCCTTGATCGCCTCTCCTGTTAAGAGTGTCCCGCCGACGCTAGGCCCGAAGCGCTGCGGAGTGACGCAGGCGCCCAGGTCCGACTCACCCATTTTTAAGATCTATTTCGAGGAGGCGGCCATAGCCACTGAAAAAACGCTGAATGTCCTTCTCCCGGACGTGGTAGCTAAGGCGTCCTATGTAGACGCGCGGCATGTCCGTGGCGGGCGAGGGGCCCGAAGCCTGGCTATCGAAAGATGGTCCGTAAGGCAGAAGCCGCCGTGCGGGTGTGGGGACGTCAAGAGCCCAAACACGCGACTTTCGCAGGAGCGGCGGCCAAGTCCAGCCACACAATGGTGTGCGCGCGCGCCCGTGTTACGCTATAAGGGCGGGCGGCAAGGGCGGGGCCCGGCGCGTTACGTCAGCGCGCAGCACGTATCATCCCTCCCCCCCCTCCCGTGCTGGAGTCTTCTGCTCCGAGGTGGCTTGCGGTTCTGCCGCTTAGGAAGTTTCGAGGAAATGGTGTTCCACTCGCTCACAGAATTTTCTGCACTCATTTTTGGAAGCGTAGTATCCCGTCGTTTAGACGCGGACTTGGGTTCTAATTTGTAACTTCCAAAAGTCTTCCTCTGCGTGATCTCTTCGAGTCTGGCGCTAGGGAGGCAGGCTAGAAGAGTCCCCATTTTGCATTGGTTCTTGAGGTTGTCATAATAGGTCTCCGCGGTCTTGGATTGGTTCCTTAAAACGAGGCTGCATATTTCTCCACGGATTGGCTCCCGCTTTCCTGGATGGAGAACGCGGTCACTGATTTCGAAGTTTGCGCTCCGAGGTTGTGACTTCGTGGAGACCGCTTCGAGTGCTCACATCTTGCTAGCTACAGTTTCTCGTGGTCTCGTTCCTAGCCATCATCAGCTCTTACTGCCTCCCTGCACATTCCCCTTACACCTTTGTAGGTCTCTCTTGGACCACTGGCAGTTGGAGCCACCTGTAGATTGCTGAGTACGGGACAATCGAACGCTCACCCTAGGCGTTCGCAAAGGGAACACGGCTGAGGCCTCTGGCTCAAGAAAGTTGAGCAAGACCTCGCTGCTATCCTACAGAGTTGTGCACTTTTTCTCCCCCATTTGGAGAGTCCGTTGCCCCAATGCCACTCCTTCACCCGTTGGTTTGGAAAGCAACTTATCTATGTGGCAGAAATAAAGTTTATCATTAGCGATGCCATTTAAAGCTGGGAAACTAGATGAAAACCCCAACTTATACTTAAGTGGAGAGTGGAAGACCCTGAGTCGTACTCGGAAACTTAAGTGCAAGAAAGGAGAGTAGAGAGGTAGGAAAAAAACGGGAGAGCATGGTGTCATAGATGCTAAGAGGAAAAGGGTACTGCTGACTTAATGCTGGCTGTTTAGCTCTTTCCGTATATTCCAGCTCTTCTAGAGCAGCACAGTCTCGATATTCAGCTTCTGGTTGAAAGGAGGGGATTTCATCCCCCGTGGGACATTGGACCAAGTCTGCAGGCAAGGTGGTTTTCATGACTGTGCTACACCAAGTGTTAAAATTAAAGAAAATAGGTATATCTTTTTTAGAAAAACATCGTGTAATGTAACAGGGAAAAGGGAATTCAACAATGTGGTAACATTTTTTTCACTCATCAAATTGTCAGTATTTTGAAACTTAAAATTTACTGTTGGCTACAGGTGAACCAGAAAATGACACTCATAGTGTTGGTGGGACTGAACATTATTAGGAGGGGGGCTGTGGTGGGGTAGGACTTACTAAAAGATGCACATGTGGCGTGGGGTTTCACCTCCTCCCTGTTTGTAGTTCATTTACCCGGAGAGAAAAGTGCAGCTGACATCATCCTTCACTTCCTCTCACCTCTCCCCAAAGCCCAGTGCCAAAGCCCAAAGCCAAAGCCCAAAACTCTAACAAAAAAACCTGAGGGGTCAAGTATATGGTGACAGGAGACTAGATTTTAGGTGGTGAGCAAACAATGCAATATACAGGTGACATAGTCTAGAAATGCACACTTGAAACATAAAATCTTATTAACCAATGTCACTCCAATAAACTTAATTAAAAAGCCCTTGAATAGCACTGGCTACATAGAGGAAACAGGAATGTCACCGAGGGGAGTGCCGGGCCATCAGCCTTCTGTGGAGTCTGGGTGATGACTCATTGTATCACCACTGTCATGTCTTCTCTGACAGGAGGCCTGGACTCCTGGCTGCCTTTTGTAAGCACCTAGTGATTCAATATATTGGGCCCACTTGGACAATCCAGGATCATGCCCCATCTCAAGACAAGGCTTTGATTTAAACTCCATCTGCAAAGTCCCTTTTGCCATTTGAGGTAGTATCTTCACAGATTCTGGGGACCAGGACACGGACATCTTGGGGGAGGAGTGCATTCTGCCTATTGCAGGGAGTCCAAAATTTAGTGAAATACAGAAAGGGAGACTGGGAAGGAGTGACCTAAGAGGTAGGGGAGGAAATGAGAGTATGGTATCAGAAGCCAAGAGAGGAAAAGGTTTCAGGGAGGTAGTGGTTCACTGACAAGCAGAAAGTTCACCAAGTATTTGACCCAGTCACCTCACTCCTAGAAATCTATTTGACAAACAAGAGGACCAGTTTGTGCCCTGGCTGGTGTGGCTCAGTGGATTGAGTGCTGGCCTGTGAACCAAAGGGCCATTGGTTCATTTCCCAGCCAGGAAACATGCCTGGGTTGTAGGCCAGGTCCCCAGCTGGTGGTGCAGGAGAGGCAACCACACATTGATGTTTCTCTCCCTCTCTTTCTCCCTCCCTTCCCCTCTGTCTAAAAATAAATAAAATCTTAGAAAAATTCTTTTTTAAAAAAGAGGACCAACTTGTAAAACTGTCGGCCCTAGAATGCTCTTTCAGCAATGGGACAATTGCCACTGGGCCAGTGCACTGACTGGCCCTGGTAGCTGGAGGTCTCTTTGTCCAGGGTCTGTTCCTCCACTTGTGGTTTCTGCTCAGTCACCTAATCCTCAAACCACTCATTTTATTCTTGTCCAGCCTTATTGAGATAATGACGTCAACGTGTAAGTTTAAGATGTACAGTGCTTTTGATAAATGTAGATGCTGTAAAATGATTACCACGATAAAGTTAATTAATACCCCTGTCCCCTCATATAATAACCATTTGTGTGTGTGTGTGTGTGTGTAGTGATAACATGTAACGTAATTCTCTTAATAACTTTCAAGTACATAGCTGCATTATTGTTAATTACAGTCCCCACACTGTTCATGTGGTCCCCAGAACTTACGCATCTGATAACGGAAAGTTTTTATCCTTTGACCGACCTTTCTCAATTTCCCCAGCCTCTGGGCTCCTGGGAACCACTGTTCAACTCTATCTCCATTAGTATGGCTTTTTAAGATTCTGAATATAAATGGGAACATTCAGTATTTGCCTTTTTCTGTTCGACTTATTTCTCTTAGCATGACGGCCTCAAAGTCCATCCGTGTTGTGGCAAAGGGTAGGCCTTCCTTTCTATGTAACATTCCATTGCATATACACACCACATCTTTAAAAACCCCACTCCCCCGTTGGCGAACACACCGGTTGTGTCCATGCCTTGACTGTTGTGAACAAAGCTGCGATGAACGTGGGGGTGCAGATGTCTCTCTGAGACAGCGATTTTCTCTTGTTTAGTTGTGTCCCCAGAAGGGGGCATGTTGGATCATATGGTAGTTCTATTTTTAATTTCTCCAGGAACCTCTGTACTGTTTTTTGCAGTGGCTGCTCCAGTTTACATTCCCGCCGACGGTGCACAAGGGCTCCCTTTGCTCCACGGCCTCACCAGCATTTCTTGTCTTTTTCTTTTCTTTTTGATAATAGCCATTCTAACCATTGTGAGGTGATACTGTAACCGCCACTTTTAAAACCACATCCTCTCTGCACTCTCTCTCTCCTTATCCTCCTTTAGTTTTTTTTTTAAATAGAAGGTTTGTTACCAGACATATTTATTCACTGTCTTCCCCACCACACTTAGAGCAGGGGCGTCTGGCCCTTCACTGTGGTATCCTCAGCTCTCAGCACGCCGTCAGGGCTCGGTGAGAGCAGCACCGTCTGGCTGTTGTTCAGAGCCTGTGCGGTGAGGCTGTCCTCTCAGCACGTTAGCAGTGGGATGTACTGGTGGGATGGAATCTCCCTCCTCCTGGTTCCTGCCCACCCACTCATGCTTCCCAGACACCCGCCCCCCACCTTGGAGTGCTCAGAGGGGTACAAGAATGCTCACTGCAGATCCCACATTTCCTCCACCAGATCCTACCTAGACAGAGAATATTGGCGTGGCTCTGGAGTTCCTGGAATTCTCAGACATTGGCAGCGGGAAGGGAAATTGTCTTCTAAAGAAGCAGCTGTGAGTCTCTACCCCCATGACCTAGCAATGCCACACCTAACAGAAAAGGGCATATCCTCTCCCTAAGGAATGTACTGGGAATTCATAGCAGCATTATGTGGAGCAGCCCCCAAACTGGAAACCACTCAGATGCACCTGCACAAGAGAATGGGCAAATCGACTGGTGTGTTCACACCACACACTACTGCACAGCAAAGGGAATGAGCCACAACGATCTGCAGCAAAATCGGTGGGTCTCACCAATGTAACCAAGTGAGACACAAAGGAGCCTGTACTCGATTTCATGTGTGTGAAACTGAAAAACAAAATTAATCTGTGGTGTGAGAAGTCAGAATGGGGTGTGTGTGTGTGGGCAGTAACCAGGAAAGGGGCTTCTGGGGTTCAGGTCAGATTTTGTCCTCCTATTTCTATGGCACAGTTTTGTTGTAGCTGGGTGTCTGCGAAGGGAAGACAGATCTGTGTGGCGGGGCCAGAGCACCCTCAGGCCCCAGAGCTGGGGCACCACAGTGAAGCTCCAGGAGAGAGAAAATTCCTCCACACGAGAACACAGAAAAGCAAGAATGGGCTTCCGTTCAGGCCAGGACAGTGCCTGTGTTTTGTTTCTTGAGCTCTGCTGGTTCCACAGGCATGCTCTATCTGAAAACATTTTGAGCTGTACGTTTATGATTTGTCCACTTTGCTGCATGCATGCTGTACTTTGATGGAAGGCATTTTTTAAAGGGTATTAAATCTTTCAAAAATGTGTAATTTACTTGATCTTGAATCCTCTGGGTCGTGCTGGGGACTAAAGCTCTACTGAGGATTTGATTCATAGTCTTTGCCTATGAATGTTACTTTGTCTGAATCAATGAGTTAATTTTTTTTCTCAGTTTCTGTAAGCTAAAAATTGCTTCTTGGTGCTCTGTTGCCACCTGGTGGCTGTCGGTGTGATTACAGTGGTAGATAAAGTCCACAGGCTTCCTCATCCTTGCGTTAGTGAAGTTCATCGATGTATGACCTTTGAAGGTCCCTGAGTCCAAGTTTTTGAATTGCCGAGCTCTTATTCACCTATAGGTTACCTGGCCCTTAAAAAAAGTTTACACCTGCCCTGGCTGGTGTGGCTTAGTGGCTTGAGTGCTGACCTGTAGACTGAAAGGTCGTTGCGTTGGTTCAGTTCCCAATTAGGGTACATGCTTGGGTTGAAGGCCAAGTCCCCAGTGGGGGTATGAAAGAGACAACCAATCGCTCTTTCTCTCTCTCTCTATCTACCTCCTTTCCGCACTCTCTAAAAAATCAATAAAATCTTTTTAAAAAAGTTTCCACCTTTCCTGATGGAGAGTTCACTGCCTAACCAGGCAGCTAAGTCCATTCTTAGACCTCTCTTATGGTGAGTAAATTTCTTATAGAAAGTGACAAGTTACAACCTTGACTTGTCTGCCCAGTGGTCTTGGTTGTACACCTAAGGCTGTTCAAATTACTGCGTGTTTCCCACAAGTGGGTCTTGAGTGTAGAGGGCTTTGGAATTCTCCACCTTTCTAGCAGCAGGCCAAGTCATTTCACGCCTCTAAGCCTCACTCCTCATCTGTAAAATGGACGTAATAATAGGCTGAACCTCACAGAGTTGAGCTGAGACATAACTGAGCTGGTGCATCTTCAGCGCCTGGTGGTGTCAGCCAACTTTTCCCGAAGGGCCGGCAGTGCTTTGGCTTTGTGGCTCCGTGGTCTCTGTTGCCCCTACGCAGACCTGCCCTTGCAATGGAAGCCCCAGAGGGTGCACACAAAGGTTATGACAGTGCGTGCTGAGCCCTGGGGTAGAGCGTGAGCAGAACGGGGAGGGTGTTATTTCTTCTCTTAGTGGGAAGACCTTTCTCACTTGTCCTGTGTCCTCCTCCGGACTCAGCACAGGGCCTGGCTCACAGGTGTCATTCAGGAGAAGGTAACTGAAAGGAGAGAGCATGTGAATAAGGAAGAGATGGCCTTTGGGGTCAAACAGACCTGGGTCTGAATTGATGTATTCTCTGTGTGACCCGTGTGAAAGGAAAACTATTCATGGCGTTTCTTAAACAATAGGCAGGCGCACTTTGTTTGGGGGACTATTGAGACAGGTGCAGGGACCACTGCAGTGGGGTTTTGCTGTGGGAGAGATTGAGTTCAACTTCAAATACAACAAGGGAAAGAAAGTTAGGCAGAAAGCAGCATGGGAGTGCCAGTGGGTGAAAAATTAGGCATGACCTGGGAGATGGTGGAGGATGAGAGACCAAGTCAGATATTGAGGGTGATCAGATATCCAGGGTGGGGTCTTCTGGGTAACCCATCTGGGCAGGATGCCTGCTAAAATTGTGTGTATCAGCAGAGATGAACAGAGAAGCCCCAAAGTCAGGGCCTCGTTGGGAAGAGAGTTCAGAGGAGCCGGGGTGCAGTCTGGCCAAGGAGAGACCCCTAAGCAGAGACACCTCACTTCTCTGTGCCTCTTTACCTGTGGAATGGGCATCGTAATGATAGCTGCTGCATTAGCTTCTTGCAGGTGTTACTGGAGATGATGGGAAAGAGTGTGGATGCTGAAAACAAATTTTCTAAAAAGAAAGCATGAAAAAAAGTCTCCACCTTCCCTGATTTTTAACCCCATGGCTTTCAACCCTTTGTCTCTCTGCATCGAAGGCTGCTTCTTGTCCCCTCCAGTCTGCACAAACAGCCTTTACCGGCCCCTCCTGGGCTCTGGGGTGAGTGGGGGGTGGCGCCGGGGAGAGGAGCAGTTGCAGAGAGGGCGAGGCGAGAGGCATGCTTCCTGTTCTGAATTCAGGGCCAGGCTGGCAGTAACAGCAGACAATCAGTGTTTGCCCTCAAGGGCTCAGCGTCGGCTGCAAAGAATTGATGGCCAGGAAAGGTGTCTGCCAGTGATTTCTCAGCTCAAGATGCGGACATTACAGAAACACAGCTGAGCACATTTCAGATCCAGGCCTCCCAGCCATGGCTGACAATTACCCCTCTATCGACTTCCCTCCCAAGAGAGTGCTGGAGTGAGGGGTCTCCCCTCCCAGAGCATGCTCAGACTTCCAAGTGTATGTGGGACACTGCACGGATCCACAGAGACAAGCGTGAAGGAAGGAAGGACACACCTGTACCTTGGTCTGGGTGCCCTAGAAGCAGCGCTGAGCCAAGGAGTTTGAGTACATGGAGTGTATTTGGGGGGTGATCCTGGGACACGCCGGTAGGAGGGTAAGGAAGTGAGATGGGGACGGGACAGAGCTTAGACGTGTATGATCAAGCCAGTCGCACATACTGTGGGCGGTGGAGTTTAATCTCATCTGGGGCCCTGGGAAATGGCCCAGCACATTCGTCTCAAAATTCCCCACCTGAGGGTGAGGGAGCTGGGCGCTCATACACCGGCTCCTGTGGGGCACCGGGGCGGGGGGGCTGCCCCAGGGGCCCCTGCAGGCCCAGCTCCTCTCATTGGTGGCCCTGAGAGCATCCTTAGGCAAGAACTGCAGGTCCTGTCTGCTGGCCCTGCTGTGACATAGTCGGGGTTGGGGCCGGGCCCCCACAGAGCCCGCGACTCTGGTTCAGGCACTTAATGGCTGCAATGTCCCTGAACCTCTGTGTAGGTCCAAGACTGAGTTTTCGTTAACCTCCTCGCCCCGCACCTGCTCCTCAGCGCCGAGACTGGGGAGAGACAGGTGAGCCAAGCCCCCGTGCCAGGCACAGCACTTAATGGGGCACTCAAAACCACAGCAGTCGAATAATATCTTAATGCGATATTGGGGGAAAAAAAGAAGTAGATGCAAAAGATTCATGCTGAATGAAACAGCCGAATTTTAAATCAAGCCAGGAGCAGTAACAGTGCCGAGCCAAGCGGTGCTGGAGCCTGAGCAGAAGGAAAAATCAGTAATACTGCTCCTGTTCATCATGGATTTTTTTGGCATTCATTTTTATTTTAAAATATTATTGCATCAAAACGTCCTTTATCTTGATTACTGAGTTTTTGGCACGCACGTAATCTGCACCTCACGTGTCTCACCTTTGTCCCGGCCCGCTTCCCGTCCCGCACCCATCTGCCTCCATGCTGGTGCAGATTGCACCCAGTCTGGCTCACGCCAGAACCTGACAGGCAGGAGTTAAGTCTTAACCTGGAGTTAAGAATTTCTCTTCTTCTCCCCTCTTAAGGCCAGGTTTTAAGACTGTTGTCCCTAGAGAGACTTGGAGCCAGACCGTGACCTCTTTACTGCAGGTGGTGTCTGCTCTCCTCTTAAATGAATAAATGTCCAGATTCACTGTGGAGGGAAGTAAGTAGTGAAGGGACACAGAGCATCGTGACTCATGGGGATGCAGAACAGATGGATCCATTGGGAAGTTTCGAAAACATTCTCCCCTGGATGCAGTCAGTTGGGTCTGCAAGGTCCCAACACCTTTACTGCACCTCCCGGGCATTCACACCTTCTGGAGAGTTCCAGCAAGTTCTCCCATTTAGCTTGCCCTCCCCACTGGAGGCCGCATTTGTCTGGGGCACAGGGATGGCTCCTCTGCTCACTTATTTAAGTTCCGAGTGGATAAAGAAGCTCTTTGAATTATTGCTGGTGAAACCCAAACTTTGGGTGGTCAGCTCAGGGAGGGAAGCAGGGATCTGGGTTCCAGCCCTGGACCTGCCTGGGTCTGCAGTCCTTGCGTGGAAAATGGGGAGGATGGTGCCCCTCCCCCCGGTTGGTGGAAGGGTCAAACAGGACAGTGGCTATGTGTGAAGCTTCGCAAGCAGCAGGCTCTGACTGCAGGCCCAGCCGGAGTCTGTTCCCTCCCCTCCACCTCCACCTGCCTGCTTCCTCAACCTCCTGCCGTCCTCTGCCCCCTGAGCCGAGCCTCCCTGTTTCAGAACCCGGGCTTCTGTACACAGGTCTCAAGAAAGTTCCCCTGAAACTATTTCTCATAGTCCCTTACGTGCTTCCCTCACAGTCTCTACTTTAATTATTTAAACCTGTTTTCTCTTTTTTTACTTTAAAAAAATATATTTTATTGATTATGCCATTACAGTTGTTCTATTCCCCCCTTCATTCCCCTCCACCCTGCACACACCCCCTCCTCCACCTCTCCCCCCCTTTAGTTTATGTCCATGTGTCTCAAATTCTTTAGATTCTATATTTCCCATACTATTCTTGCCCTCCCCCCTGTCTATTTTCTACCTGCCATCTATGCTACTTATTTTCTGTATCTTCTCCCCCCTTCTCCTTCTCCCGCTCCCCTGTTGCTAACCCTCCATGTGATCTTCATTTCTATGGTTCCACTCCTGATCTAGCTGTCCTCTTAGTTTGCTTTTGCTTTAGGTATGGTTGTTAATAACTGTGAGTTTGTTGTCCTTTCACTGTTCATCTTTTTTATCTTCATTTTCTTAGATAAGTCCCTTTAACATTTCCTATAAAAAGGGCTTGGTGATGATGAACTCCTTGAATTTGATCTTACTTGAGAAGCACTTTATCTTTCCTTCCATTCTAAATGAAAGCTTTGCTGGATAGATCAATCTTGGATGTAGGTCTTTGGATTTCATGACTTGGAATACTTCTTTCTAGCCTCTTCTTGCCTGCAAGGTCTCTTTTGAGAAATCAGCTGACAGTCTGATGGGAACTCCTTTGTAGGTGACTGTCCCCTTATCTCTTGCTTTTTCTAGGATTCTCTCCTTCATTTTAATCTTGGCTAATATGATTATGATGTGCCTTGGTGTGTTCCTTCTTGGGTCCAACTTCTTTGGGACTCTCTGAGCTTCCTGGATTTCCTGGAAGTCTATTGCCTTTGCCAGATTGGGGAAATTCTCCTTTATTATTTGTTCAAATAAGGTTTCCACTTGTGGCTGTTCCTCTTCCCCTTCTGGTACCCCCTATAATTCGGATGTTGGAGTGTTTAAAGATGTCCTGGAGGTTCCTAAGCCTCTTGTCATTTTTTTGAATTTTCATTTCTTCATCCTTTTCTGTTTGGTCATTTCTTTCTTCCTTCTGGTCCACTCCCTTGATTTGAGTCCCAGTTTCCTTTCCATCACTATTGGTTTCCTGTGCATTTCCATTCATTTCAATTAGTTTAACCTTCATATGTTCCTCTAATTTGTGACTAAAATCAACCAGTTCTGTGAGCATCCTGATCACCAGTGTTTTGAACTGTGCATCTGAAAGTTTTGCTATTTCTTGGTCACTTAGAGTTATGGGCTCTGGGGCTCTGAGTTGTTCTTGAGCCTTGTTTTGATCTGTTCGTGCCTGTTATGTATGAGGAGCGGAGCCTTAGATGTTCACCAGGGTGGGGCCACCCAGGTTGCTGGGTTGTGATGCTGTATGTGGGGGCGGGGTCAGAGCGGGGCAATAGTGGTCTCCTCTGCTGCTTCCCATTGCTGGGGCCTGTGCGGTCTGTCTCACTGCTCGCTCCTTCTGTGGTTTATCTGTGTGTGAATGTGTGACCTTGGTCAGCCTGCCACCTTGGGTCCTCAGTGGGTCCTCCCCTTGCTACTCCACACCTGGGATCCGCCCACGTCTGCCTGAGCGCCTGGGTCACAAGCCTGGGTCGTCTGGTGGATCTTTCCTGTCCGACCCCGCTCTGTTGCTGGCTCTGCCCCTCTTACTGGTCTGGCTGAAAGGTTCGTTGTTGTCAGACTTCCATGTAGTTCAATTTGCTGTGTTTTGGCTGCGTTTTTGTTGCTAAAACTTTGTTGTTTTTAAATTTGGTTGGGTGAGAAGGCACAGTGTTTCTACCTACGCCTCTATCTTGGTGGAAGTCCTTAAACCTGTTTTCCAATTTGCTTTTTGGTCCCCTCCATCAGACTGCCCATTCCATGAGGGCAAGGGCAATTTGGTTTCGTTCCCTATGCCATCCCCAGTACCCCAACTGATACCGGCACATAGTAGGTGCTTAATAAATGTCTATGGAAGGGCAATCCTTACCTCCCCTTGCCATTTTATGATCTTAAATGAATTTTGCAGGCAGCCCAATGGGCCACCTGGATGACCCACGTTAAGAATGTGTGGGTCCTGCCACCTCTTTAGAAGCAGCAGGGGTCATCTGTCTTCCAACAGGTGATGGTTGAACCTCCATGAGACACGCATGACCCAGACTCACCCCAGCAGGCTGCTTTTCTTGCAGGAAGCTCCAACATATGGTGAGGGGAAGGCAGGGACTGGAGCTTGTCTTTCCCTGAGAACTCACCGCAGGATGGCTCTGTGAACTTGGTGACCTCCTCTCTCTGGGCTGCAGTTTTCCCATGTCTAAAATGGACTGGCAGTGACATAGAATTTCTCAGCCTCAGTACTATTGGTGTTTGGGGGCCGACAACTCTTTGCTAGGTGGTGTGGGTGTCCTGTGCAGTGCAGGACAGTTAGCAGCACCTACTCATTAGATGATGCCCATAGCAAACCCAGTTATGCAGTTGAGAATGCCTCCAGATAATGCCAAATGTCCCCAGGGGTCAAGTTCCATCCCTTGTCCCCATACTGAGAACCATTACAATAGCACCTGCCTTACGTTAACATCGTTGGTAGATTAAATGATGTAGGTCATGCCGTATAGTTATCTGTATGCTTGGCACATTAATGATTTAATATATACATATATATATATAATGTATATATTTAATTTAATTTAATATACATCATATATATGATGTTGTTATTAACATCATTGTACTGCAAGTCACAGAGGCTCCCAGGCAGGAGAGGGGCACACGGGGGGGTGGGGGAGGCGAGCAGGCCTGGGAAACTACTCTGGCGCTGATGGTGCGCAGGAGTCATCTGAAAACCAGTAGTTAAACAGAGCCACCCTTGAAGTTGGCAGTGGTAGGACGCACACTATGGAAATCACCAAGCACTGCACGGCAGGGATTTATTTGTGGGGAGCTACCCAGCTGTCACAGTGCTTCTTCATTAACACATCAAGTGACATGATCCTGGGCGGGTCTGATAGCTACTCGATGTGTTGAAATAGTGATGAACGTAAATGACAGTTTAAGGTATCAGCAACAACTGTTGCCGGATATGAAAATATCAGTGATTTGTCTTAGTGATAAGTTTCCAGGTACTGGTTTGTTGCTCACATTCAGATCGAAAGGAAATGCTAAATTTCAGTTAGGAGAAAATGAAGATGTAATTTTCCCCCCCATCCACAGACCCACTGAATTCTACCCACGGATCTCACCTAAGAGCTTCTGCTCTGCTGGACACATTCAGTGGTTAAGTGTAAATGCACCTGGGCCTTAGAATTAGACCTGGGCTTCAATCCCAAGCCTACCAATTACTGAGCTGGGCAAGCTGTAATTTTTCTCAGTCTCTAAATGGGAGCGTGAACATCATGGGTTGTGGAATTTAAATGGAAAGGTGTGGTTAAAGTGCTTTACGAGGGGTCGGGCTCTGAGCAGTGTGTGTGTGTGTGTGTGTGTGTGTGTGTGTGTGACTTTGTATCACCTAACCCACGCTGCCAGCTGTCTGCAGAGATCTCTGTATTTGAGTGGCAGCTGTAGTGACAGTTCTCACCCCAGAGGGCGCTCCTGGCTCATCTTTACCTCTACATTCTGCCTGGATGAAAAATTTGCAATGTGTGCCCCGGGCAGAACAAATAGAATTACGACTCGCTTTTCACAAATTGTGTAGTGGGTTTTGCATACTTCCATGCTTGATTTTCCACCTATGTTAAACTGTTACAAAGATGGTTTCACCCTCTTTCCTTTGGGACCCTGGGACCCGTGTCCCAGTGGGGGGCATCCTGTTCCCCCTCCTTCCCTTCTCAAGACACAGTGAGGGAGGGATCATACTGTCTCCCGTCCTCAGCCTGGAAGCTTCATTATTCCTCACACAGGACCATTTTTCCAGCTCATTAGAACCTGAAGCTAAGATAAAGGAGGGCAGAGCCATTAGGTAGCAATTTATATGTAAATGTGGAAGTTACCAAAGAAAGAGTCAGGAGCATTCTCTGGGAAGCGTTCAGGTTTGGCCCCTTCTGGAACGCATTAGCATCCAGAGCCCTGAGTGCGTTCCCAGCATCCCCACTACCCCTCTGCCAGGCTCTGAGTCCGTGGCCCTGTTTGCACCCAGGAGGAGACTGAGGCCATGGTCATACACTGAGTGACCTGCAGGGCCAGCACTTAAAGCCAAACGTGGACCCCAAAGGCAGCATGTGGCCACTTTACCAGACACCTCTGGGAGAGGTGGCCTCTCACAGCAGCTCACAGCATGACACGCTCCCTTCTCCTTACTGAAGTGTTTTCAGCCTATTCAGGCTCATCTTCTGCCTTGGGAGCTTGGTGGCAAAGGGGAAATGTACATTGTACACTCCGTTAATAAGATTTAATTAAAACAATTATTGTACCCAGCATTGTGCTGTGTGCTGGTAGTGGACAGTCACTAGCAAAGGAACCCTCTGGGCTCGGTCCCAAGCTCCAATACTGAGGAGTCAGGAATTAAAATGGGGGCTCTAAGGCCAGAGCAAAAACTCCCTGAAGCGAAGGCAAATGGGCTTCATTGCCACTCCGGGCTTTTTACCCTGTGATCAGTAGCCTTCAAGCAGCCCAATCCCTAACCTCTTGAGAGAGGCAGTCAGAGGGGTGAGGGACAGAGGTCAGGCTGGCACCCGAAGAGAAGCAGCCTCCACGCTCTTCTTCAGCCACCTGGAGAGTAGTTTTCTGATGAACGAGAGCCATCACCCCTGCCAAGCGTTCCAGCTCTTCAGTGTACGCGGTGCACTGTCGTAGCGCCCTAGACCTTGGCCCCGCCCCCCAGCTGTAGTCTCCCTCCGGAGGCAAGGGGCGGAGGTGGTGTGTGCTAGGGGAGGCCAAGCACATCTTTAAACCAACGTGGAGTGATTAAGAGTTTGATCTTGGTCTTAAGAGCAATGGGAAACTCTCAAAGAGTTCCAAGCAGACAAGTGATGTGGTGAGATTTGTGTTTGAGGAAGATCTCACTGGCTTCTATGGGAATGAGTGGGAGGTAGTGGATAGAAAGATGAGTTAACTAAGACGGCTTGAGATGATTATTTGTGATTATTATGAAAAAACTGCTGTAAACCTTTGTGTACAAGTCTTTCTGCAAACATGCGCTTTCATTTCTCTCGGGTAAACGCCTGGGAGCAGATTACTGGTCATAGCGTAGGTGTATATTTAGCTATATAAGGATCTGCCAGGGTGTTTTTCTGAAGTGATTATATCATTTTACCCTTCTCTCAGAAATGTGTGAGTTCCAGTCACACTACATTCTCAACAGCAGTTGGAATTGTGAGTCTTTAAATGTAGCCATTTTGGTAAATATATAAAGGTATCTCATTATGACTTTAATTTACTGTTCTCTGGTGACTGATGATGCTGAGTATTTTTTCCTGTGCTAATGGGCCACTCATATATTTTGTCTCATGAAGTGTTTCTTAAAATCTTTTAATGGGTTTTTTTAAATAATTGAGTTTTAAAAAAATATACGCCGAATAATGGCTATTTGTCAAATATACATTTTGTGCATTTTTCCCTCAGTGACATATTCATTTTCCTAAAGGTGTCTTTTGATGAGCACAAGTTTTAAATTTTGGTGAGTCTTATTTCTAATTTTTTAAAAGATTTTATTTATTTCTCTTTAGAGGGGAAGGGAAGGAGAGAGGGAGAGAAATATCAATGTATGGTTGCCTCTTGTGAGTCCCCTGCTGGGAACTGGCCTGCAACCCAGGCACGTGCCCTGATTGGGAATCGAACTGCAATCCTTTGGTTCGCAGGCCCATGCTCAAGCAATCCACTGAGCTACACCAGCCAGGTATAATTTCTAAATTTTTAATGATTGTTGCTTATTTGATTATTCTTTTACAACTTTAAATGGTTATTGCCTAAGAAACCTGCCAAAGAAGCCTACTCCCTAAGTTGAGAAGAAAGTCACCTACATTTTCTTTTAGAAGCTTTATAGTTTAAGCTTCTGTGCTTATATCCGCAGTCCTGCCTTGATTTAACTTCTGTCCACGGTGAGAGGAAGTAAGGGCTGAGGGTCGCTGTTTTCCGCATTGGCCATCCAGTTGCCCCAGAACTATTCGCTGAAAACATTTCACCAAAACTCAAATGACCTCACAGATGAGGATGCGTTTCTGGGCTCTCTGTTCTGTCCATCCCATGCCAGTGTCCCAGTGCCTTAGTTACTGTAGCTTCATAGAAATCTTTTTTTTTAATGTTAGAGAGAGGGAAGGGAGGGCGAAAGAGAGGGAGAGAAACGTCGATGTGAAAGAGAAACTCAGTCGGCCTTCTTCCACATGTGCCCTGATGGGGCATCAAACCTGCAATCAAGGCGTGTGCCCTGATCAGGAATCGAACTAGTGATCTTTTGGTTTGCGGGACACTGACCGATCAACACAGCCAAATCGCCCAGGGGTTCGTAGGAAGTCTTTATGTCAGGTTGTGTTAGTCCTTCAAATTTGTCCTTTGTCAAGGTGACTGTGGGTATTGCTAGGTCCTTGGCATTTCTATATACATTTTACAGTCTGGCAAATTCTACAAGATGGGCTGATTAGATTATAGTTGGGGTTGCATTAAATGTATAGATAACTGACATTTTAAAAACATTAGTATTCTGTTCAGTACACTTAGTATATCTTTACATTTATTTAGATATAAATTTAACTTATCTCAGTAACATTCTGTGGTTTTTCATGTAGAGTTTTTTTTTTCATGTAGAGTTTTTAATGTAGAGGTGATCTTTTGTTAAATTTATTCCTATTTTATGTTTTTGATAATACAGTAAATGAAATTGTTTCTCTAATTTTACTTTCCAATTTTTCACTGCTAGGATATAAAGACACAACTGTTTTTTGTATATATTATCTTTGCATCTACAAGTACGCTAATTTACTTACATCTGGTAGATGTTTTATAGATTCTTTAGGGTTTTCTATGTAAACACCATTCATCTGAGGATAAAGACAGTTTTCCTTCTTCCTTTTCAATCTGTATGCCTTTATTTCACAGGCTAGGACCTCTGGTCCAGTGTTGATTATAAGTGGTGAAATGGATGTCCTTGCTTTATTGCCAATTTAGAAGCAAAAGCATTCAATATTTAACTATTAAGTACCATATTAACTGGTTCTTTGAAGATCCTGTTAATCAGATTGAAGTTTCCTTTTAATTCTGGTGTGGTGAAGTAGGTTTTGTTTTCTTAGTGAATGGAAGGTAATTTTTTAATAAAAAATTTTCCTGCACCTATGTATTAATTCTAAATTCTATTTATTAATTTTAGAGGGAGAGGAAGAGGAGAGAGAGAGAGAGAGAGAGATCAGTTTGTTGTTCTACTTATTTACACATTCATCAGCTGATTCTCATATATGCCCCAGTCGGGGATCCAACCATGACCTTGGCTTATCCGGACAACACTCTAACCAGCGGAGCTACCCAGCCAGGGCCTGCATCTATTTAAATAAGTTTTTTTTGTCTATTAATTTTGGCTTTGTATAAGTTAGACTAGGCATGGAGTCCTGGGATGTACAAGATTTGGTTGTGACGCATTTTGCTTTTTATATGCTGTTGTATTCTACTTGCTAATATTTTGTGAAAGATTGTCACATCTATGTTCATGAAGGATTTTGGTCTGGAATTCTTTTGTGTGTAATTTCTTTGTCAGGCTTGTCATGAAGGTTATGTTGTTTTCATGAAATGTGTTGGGAAATGTTCTCTTTCCAGTTTTTTGAGGTTTTGTAGGGTAGGAGTTAATCCTCCTTAATAAAATTCTCTGGTGAAACCATGGGAAGGTCTCTTTGTGCTAGGGTTTTCTGTGAGGGTGTGTGGGAAGGTTTGAAATTATGGATTCCGTTTCTTATCAGATGAGTGGCTATTCAGATTTATTTTATGTCAATTTTGGTAAGTTGTAGTTTTCAAGTAATTAGTTTTTCTAGGTTGTCTAAATCATTTTAGTATAAAGTTATTTATTGTATTCTGTAATTATTTTAATATCTGTAGGATTTGTAAATCTGTCTCCTCTTTTATTTCTGATATTGGAAATTTGTGTTCTTTCTCTTCTTTTCTTGGTCAGTTGAGCATTGGGTTTGTTAATTTTGTTAATCTTTGCAAAGAACGAGCTTTGGCTTTGTTATTTTCCTCTATTATTTATTTTCATTTAGATAATTTCTCCTCTTTTAAAAATATTTTCTTTCTACTAACTTTGAGTGTATTTTGCTCTTCTTTTTAAAAGTTTCTTGAGGTGGAAACTTAGGCCACTTATTTTACAATTTTACATCTATTTTATTTTTTCTCTCTTTTTTAAATTTTATTTTCTAATACAAATATTTAAACTACAACGTTCCCTGTAAGCATTGCTTTAACTGCATCCCACACAACTTTATATATTGTATTTTTGTTATTCATATAAAATGGTTTAAAAGTTTCCTTTTGATTTCTTCATTGATCTAGTGATTATTTATAGTTTTTGCTTAATCTCCAAATAATTTGTTTTCTGCATATGTAATAGCTAATGACTTTAAATTCATTTCTACCATGGTCAGAAAATGTACTCTCTATTACTTTAATTTTATTGAGATTTATTTTATGGCCCAGGATATGGTCTGTCTGGTGAATGTACTATGAGAATTTGAAAAAAAAATGGATTCCATTATGTTGGATATAATAATGTTCTCTAAATATAAATTAGATCAAGGTGGTTTATGGCATTGTTCAAATCTTTTACGTTTTTAAAGGTTTTATTTATTTATTGTTTAGAGAGAGGGGATGGCAGGGAGAAAGAGAGGGAGAGAAACATCAATGTGTGGTTGCCTCTCATGTGCCCCCTACTGGGGACCTGGCCCACAACCCAGGCATGTGCCCTGACTGGGAGTCGAACCCGAAACTCTTGGGTTCACAGTCTGGTGCTCAATCCATTGAGCTAACCAGCCAGGGGCCTTTTACATTTTTAATGGTTAAAAGAATGTAGTTCAAGCAGTCTCTGAGAGAGGAGTGTTAGATTTTGTCAATTTTTGTCTATGCATTTAAGCCCTACCATTAAGTGTAATTATAATCTTTATGTCTTTCTAATGAAAATGGACCATTTTACCATTATGAAATGTTCCTTTTTATTTCTTTAATACTCTCTGTCTTGAAGTCCTCTTTATTTGAAATAACATAGCCCTCGTTCTACCACCCGATACCCTGATTTTATGTTGATGATACATCTTTTCCCATCCATTTCCCTTCACTCATTGCATTGTTATATTTAAAGTGTGTTTTTAAAAATATATTTTATTGATTATGCTATTACGGTTGTTGCATTTCCCCCCTTCACTCCCCTCCACCCTGCACACCCTCTCCCACCCACATTCCCCCCTTTAGTTCATGTCCATGCGTCATAAGTTTTTTAGCTTCTACATTTCCCATACTATTCTTGCCAACCCCCTGTCTATTTTCTCCCTACCATCTATGCTACTTATTCTCTGTACCTTCTCCCCCCTTCTCCTCCTCCCACTCCCCTATTGCTAACCTTCCATGTGATCTTCATTTCTGTGGTTCTGTTCCTGTTCTAGCTGTTTGCTTAGTTTGCTTTTGTTTTAGGTGTGGTTGTTAATAACTAACTGAGTTTGCTGTCTTTTTACTGTTCATATTTTTTATCTCTTTCTTAGATAAGTCCCTTTAACATTTCATATAATAAGGGTTTGGTGATGATAAACTCCTTGAATTTGACTTTATCTGAGAAGCATTTTATCTGCCCTTCCATTCTAAATGAAAGCTTTGCTAAATAGACCAATCTTGGATGTAGGTCCTTGCATTTCATGACTTGGAATACTTCTTTCCATCCGCTCTTGCCTGTAAGGTCTCTTTTGAGAAATTAACTGAAGTCTGATGGGAACTCCTTTATAGGTGACTGTCCCCTTATGTCTTGCTGCTTCTAGGATTCTCTCTTTCATTTTAATCTTGGGTCTATTTTCTTTGCCAGATTGGGGAAGTTCTCCTTTATTATTTGTTTGAATAACTTTTCCACTTGTTCCTCTTCCTCTTCCCCTTCTGGTACCCCTATAATTTGGATGTTGAAATGTTTAAAGATGCCCTGGAGGTTCCTAAGCCTCTCTTCATTTTTTTGAATTCTTGTTTCTTCATTCCTTTCTGTTTGGTTGTTTCTTTCTTCCATCTGATCCACACTGTTAATTTGAGTCCCAGTTTCCTTCCCATCACTGTTGGTTCCCTGTGCATTTTCCTTCATTTCACTTAGTGTAGCCTTCATTTTTTCATCTAATTTGTGAGCAAAGTCAACCAATTATGTGAGCATCCTGATCACCAGTGTTTTGAACTGTGTATCTGATAGGTTGGCTATCTCTTGGTTAGTTTGATGTATTGGCTCTGGGGCTTTGATCTGTTCTTCTGTTTGAGCCATAATTTTTTGGTCTGTTCTCGCCTGTTACATAGTGAGGGGCGGAGCCTTAGCTGTTGTGGGGGGGCAACCCAGTCTCTGGGTTGTGATGCTGTATATGGGGGCGGGGTCAGAGAGGGAACAATGGCACTTGCTCTGCTCTCTCTTTCAGATTTCAGTCCCCTCTGCCACTTCCCACAAGCAAATTGGGCCCTTCTAGTGCTGGTTCCCGGGTGAGTGGGCTTGTGTACATTCTAGGACCCTGTGGGTCTCTCCAACGAACTCTCCTGTGAGGCTGGAAGTCTCTCCCGGCACCTTAATCCCCACAAATGTTTTCAATTGTTGCTTTTAGGCTTTATTTCCTGGCGCTGGGGCCCTGGGTTGCATGTTCTGTCTTGCTGCCTGTTTTCACCTGGTTTATCTGCTCACCAGCGCCAGCCATCCTACGCGCCTCACCTGGGTCTGCTCATTGCCTCCCCGCGCCCAGGGTCTGCCAGCCGCCGCTTTTTCCTGCTGTGATCCCTCTCTGCCGGCAGCCGACTCCACCCCTCTTTCAGGTCTGAGGAATGGTTGTCAGACTTCCATACGGTTCAATTTTCTGTTAGTTCTGGTTGTTTTTTTGTTTCTAAATTTTTGTTGTGCTTAATTTTGGTTGTTCACCTATGCCTCCATCTTGGCTGGAAGTTCCTTCTGTTAAAGTGGGTCTTATATTCAGGAGACAGCATGTTCTTTTTGTTTTTGTTTATTTAAAAAATCCATTCTGGCATTCTCTGCCTTTTGGTTGGAGCGTTTAGCCCATTTATAGATGCTGTAATTATGGATATTATTTGATATTTGGTCCACCATTTTATTATTTGTCATGTGTATTTTTGTTTTTCCTCCTTTCTGTTTTCTTTCGGGTTAAATAATTTTTAGAATTTTATCTTAATTTAATTGTATTTTTTTGCTATATTTCTATGCACTTTTCAAAGCGATTGCTTAGTGATTACACTATTCATTCTTAACGTTTCCCATATTCTACTTAGATTTACTATTTTACTACTCCACACAAAACTTAGGAGCCTCCCACCCTTATCATGTATATTACATTTACATATTTTATAAACCCTGCAATAGAGTGTCCGCCTTTTTACTTTAGTCAGATGCATTCTTCTTGGAAATGAAGGTAATTTTAATATTTCATATTTATTTACCTACTTCATATCATCAGGGGTTCTCATTCCTTCTTGAAGAGTCTCTGTCTTGGTCACTTTTCTTCCCCTGATGAACTTCATTTTATGTTCCTCCTTGTCGTGCAGGTCAGCTGGCAGTGAATTCTCTCAGTTTTCATCAACTTGATGAAAACCACAACTTTCAGTTCGTCCTGGTGGACAGGCCTTGAGCTCACTCCCAGTGGTCCCCACCTCCGGTGTTTGTGCCTTTAAATAGCCCCTTCTGGGACCTTGACTTGCTTCCAACCAGCAGAATATGGCAAAGTGCTGGGATTATGTTACATGAGAAAAGACTGTGTCTTGGTAGCTGGCTCGCTCTGGAGTTCCTCTTTCACTTGCTGGCTCTAAGCAAGCAAGATGCCCTGAAGCGATTGGACCCCTGGCTGGTGTGGCTCAATGGATTGAGCACCAGACTGTGAACCAAAGGGTCGCTGGTTTGAATCCCAGTCAGGGCACATGCCTGGGTTGTGGGCCAGGTCCCGAGTAGGGGGTGTGTGAGAGGCAGCCACACATTGATGTTTCTCTCCTTCCCTTCCCCTCTCTCTAAAAATAAATAAATGAAAAGAAGTTGCAGGCGGTGTTGAGGGTGGCCTCAGTCTTATAGACTCAAAGAAATGAATTCTTTGGGGACTCACAAGCTCACTCAGCTGGTGCAAGGAGGCTTCATTGTTAGCTGCGTTTCTTCGTGAGAACTGAGCCCTGGCCAACACCCTGACTGCAGCCTTACAGAGGAGCCAGCTAAGCAGTCCTCCGATTCCTGGCGCATAGGAACTGTGGGGTGAGAGATGTGTTTATTTGTTTATTTATTTTAAAGATTGCACTTATTTATTTTTAGAGAGAGAAGAAGGAAGGGACACAGAGAGGGAGAGAAACATGGAGGTGTGAGAGAAACATCGATCAGTCCCCTCCAACTAGGGGTCGGGCAACCAAGGCATGTGCCCTGACCGGAATCAAACCTGCCACCTTTCAGCACGTTTGACGACACCCAACCCACTGAGCCACACCAGTCAGGGCAATAGATGTATGTTTTTAAAGTCACCGAGTTTGTAGTAATTTCTTATGCAGCAATATATTTACTTTTGAGGTCTGTTTAAGTGGCTTTGGGATTCTGCATTGACGTTCACTCTTTCATCTAATGATGTTCTTCTAGTGTCTTGTGCCCTCCATTGTCTCTGATGCGATGCCAGACCTCATTCAAAGCATTGTTCCCCCGTGTGCAAAGCAACGTGTCATTTTTCTCCAGCTGCTTTCCTGTAGTTTTCCTATCTTTGGTTTCAGGAGTTTGGTATGATGTGTCTGTAGGTGGTTTTGTTTGTATTTTTTTTCCTGCTTGCGATTGGTTGAGCTCCTCTTGAAATTGTAAATTTATAACTTCCACCAAAATGGGAAAATTTGGCCATTGTTTCTTCAAAAACCTTTTTTTTAGTCTCATTGTCTCCTTGCCTTCTGGCGCTCCACTTACATGCTAAACCTTTTCGTATTGCTCCAGAGATCACTGAGATTTTGTTAAAAAGTTTTAAGTCTTTTTCTCTCCGATTGGATAACTTCAGTTTGTTGACCCTTTTGTCAACACTCTCTTGCTAAATCTACCCAGTCAACTTTTTAAGAAAATTCCAGGTATTTTATTTTTTTAGTTCTAGAATGTTCATTTAGTAGTTTTAACTTATCTGTTGAAAATTTCTATCTGTTCATTTTTTGAAACATATTTTTATAAGTCCTTGAATGTGGTTATAAAATTGGGATGGCCAAAAATATCATTTGGTTTTTTCCCATAAGTTGGCTCTAGTAGCACTTAGTTGTCTTTAACATCATTCAAAAGAGTTTTGTTAGATCGTATTGTGACAGCTGTCATATCAGTGTGCGCTTAAAAAATGTATCAAAATTGGTGAATTTTTGTGCAGCCATTTTAATATTGAAGGTGGAAGAAACTACGGAACATTTTTGGCATATTATGCTTTATTATTTCAAGAAAGGTAAAAATGCAACTGAAACACACAAAAAATTGTGCAGTGTGTGAAGAATGTGCTGTGACTGATCAGATGCGTCAAAAGTGCTTTGCGAAGTTTCATGCTGGAGATTTCTCACTGGATGACGCTCCACGGTTGGGTGGACCAGTTGAAGTTTAAAGTGGTCAAATTGAGCCCGGGCTGCTGTAGCTCAGTGTATTGAGCGCAGGCCTGCAAACCAAAGCATCACTGGTTTGATTCCCAGTCAGGGCACATGCCTGGGTTGTGGGCCAGGTCCCCAGTAGGGGGTGTGCTACAGGCAACCACACACTGATGTTTCTCTCCCTGTCCTTCTCCCTCCCTTCCCCATCTCTCTAAAAAAAAAATAAATAGAATCTCAAAAAAATAAATGGTCAAATTGAGACATTAATTGAGAACAATCAACATTATACCATGAGGGAGATAGCCAACACACTCAAAATATCCAAATCAACAAGGTAATTGGTAAAAATGAAAAAAATGTATCATTTTATTTTATGGGAAAAACTAAATGGACTTTTTGGTGAACTCAGCACCTGCTTTAACATGATCTTCTGTGGGTTGGAATTTCTGAGGGGCAGATCCTGAGACCGACGCAGTGCAGAGGATTCACGGTGGAACAGCACCTGCGAGAGGAGGTGGGCGGAGGCAGGACTGGCGGGGGGGACCCATCGAGTCATGACGTGTGCCTAGCACCGTCTCTGTCAGCGCGACAGGCGAGCTCTCAGCTACTGTTGCCTGCCACAGGAGTCCCCCAGTGGGCAGATGCGGCCAAGCCCTTGTACCACTGCCTTGCCCGGTCGTCTGCTGACTGGAAGCCACCCGGATAAGATGGGGCTAATTGTGTCTGTTCAGTTCTTTTAGCCTTGGCTGGGTCTGGTGGCTTTGCAGTATGTGAACTTGGCTGGGTTAACCCACAGTGCACACATTCCCTTACTTATATGCTTCTTGTTAAGGTGAACCCCCAAAGAGAGATTCTTTTGGGAGATTTGCAGGGCGGAAATGAGCAAGCAGCCACGTGGGGGCTCAAGCTCGTTGTCCGTCTGCTGGCTCACCTTTGAGTTCCCGAATGTCCTTGAGTGTCTTTCTTCTGTCTTATCACATGAATAACTTCTCAGTCAGGTCGTCCTTCTGTCTCTGTGGACTCGAATAGGCTACTCAGATCTCACCTCAGTTCAGGGAAATTTCCCTGTGCTATGAGTTTAACGATTGCTTTTCTTCCTCCTCTTATTTGTCTCCATCTGGAACGCCTATTCTCTGCATGTTAGGGCTCCTGGATATTCTCAATTTTTTTTCTTTTTCCCTCTTGACTTTTATCTTGTCTTTCTTCTCTTAAGCTTTAAGATGTTTCTTATACTTGATCTTCCCGGTTTCTGATTCAGGGCTCAACAATGTCATCCTTTCCTTTAATTCATCTACTGGTGTTTTTTTAAAGCTCGAAGTTCTTGTTTTTAAGCTTCTGCTGTGTGTGTGTGTGTGTGTGTGTGTGTGTGTGTGTGTGTGTGGGTTTGGCTGATCTTACAGCCTGCGATCGTTTTTTAAATGCATGTGTTGATTGATCTCTTCCAGCTGCAGTTCTATTCAGTGACCATGCGGTCTGGCTGTTCGACCTCATCTTCCCCTGATGTCCCTGTGTTGGGCTGTTCTCTTTTGCTGTCTACTCATTGGGGTTTAGATGTAGCTGGGAAGTGTCCTTAGAGATGGGCAGAGCAGCAGGGTCTCGGGCCCTAAGTACCTGTGGCTCATGGAGACTGTCCACCTCCTGCAAGAGAGTCCAAAGGGGGCTTCTCCACTCCCTGGTTTCTCTGGACTCTCCCATCCTCGAGGTGGGCACCTCAGCCCATGGCAATGACTTTCTGGTCTTTTAAAGATCAAGAAGGCTCTCAGCAGGTCATACAGGGCCTATAGACCCTAAAGGCCCAACTTTTCCTGGAATGGCCGCTATTGGCTCTTACCTCGACCCCGCTCACTAGCTAATTGTCCAGGAGGAAGGGAGCCCCAGCATGGTGATTTCTGCAGGAGCCAGCTCTTGCTCAGAAGAGGCCATCGCCTAAAGTGGGGATGGGAAGTAAAGGGAGTCCTTTCAGGCTCTGCTGTCTCCAGAATCCCCATGACGACACAATTTCCAGAATGTTAACAACTTAACTTTCCATAATGTGAGCACGTGTCAAAGATTTAATTAACTCCTTACTGAGGAAACCCGCAAGATGGTGAGGAGAGTTCAAAAAAGTTTCAGAGAGACAGGAATATTTATAGACACTTGAAAGAATGCTGGAATAGGGTTGCTAGAGAACATGGAAAAGAAATCTGTGAGCTCTGTATTATAATCTTTTCATTTACATGTCTACAGGATAAAGTTCATTGATCTCTGTTGGTTTCCTAGGGTTAGTATCTATGCTTTCGGAGCTGTAAAGTACCCAATCAATAGTTAATACAGAGCACACCCCTAGAGTAATAGAAATGCAATGCAAGCCCCCAAAATAACACCCATATGCAATTACTCATTTTATTTAACTCAACACATTCAAAATAGTATCATTTAAACACATGTTACGGGTTGAATGGTGTTCCCCACAAAAGACATGTTGAAGTTCTAATCCCCCAGTATTTCAGTGTGTGACCTTATTTGGGAATAGGTTCCTTGCAGATGTAATTAGGTAAGATGAGGTCATAATGATGTAGAGTGGGACCTTAATTAAATCTGGCTGGTGTCCTCATAGGACAGGAGGATGCCATGTCACAGACGAGGCAGAGACTGGAACCAAGGGGTGCTAAGGATAGACGGCCACCGCCGTAAACTGGGGACAGTCAAGGAGGGGTTCTCCCCTTCAAGGGTCAGGAGGAGGGCTCTGCTGACACCTTGACTTTGCACTTCTCCCCTCTGACACCGTGAGACAGTCCCTCTCTGTGGTTTTAAGGCACCCGGTTTGCGGGACTTGGTTACGGCAGCCCTAGGAAAGTAGTACAACATGTAAGGAAGAATCATTAACGAGATATTTGACATCTTATTTTCTCACTAAGTCCTTGAGAGCCATACGTGTTCGGCACTTACAGCACATCTCAGTCCAGATGGCCACGTTTCAAGTGCACAGTGACCATAGGAGGCTAATGGTCACTGGAGTGGACAGCACGGTTCCTGGAGAATCAGACGATGGGCGCTTGGCCACACCCAACACTGAAGGAACACAGTGATTTCTTCGCTGTGTTTCCAGTTGTTGGCCAATTTTCCTTAATGTTGTCCTCTGCCTGCGGTAGCTGTGAGACCGACGGTGGACGCTGGTGGAGTCGGAGAGGCTAATAGAGAGGTGACTGAGAGAGGGAGGGCCCTGGAAGAGCAAGGGTGCGTGAGGCCTTGCGCTCAGGGCCCAGAGTTCCCACTTGTCTCAAAGATGCTTTGTTCAAATTTGAAAAAAGGGGCCACCCTGGGTGGATGAATTAGAAAAGGCACCCACGTCTGGGCATCTCATGTCAGGGCAAAGGGCTTGGAAAACAGAGATGGGCTGGATCTCAGCTCCTTCGGACACCTTGGCCCACGTGCAGTGCGCGACCTGCCCATGGCACTGGCAGCCCCGCCGGGGATGAGAGCTGGCCTCGGGCCGAAGTGACGGCACCTTCTCAGTCCTGGAAGGAGGGAGGGTGTGGGAGAAAGGGTGTGTGGCCGGGAGCAGGACCAAACCAGAGGCGCGGAAGGAGGTTGGGGGCTCTGCCTGGTGGTGGTGTTCCCACTGTGAGGAGGGAGAGATGGGCTGAGAGCGAGGGGAGAGTTTTGGTGGTGGAGGCAGGTCTGAAACCGTCTCCACGGAGAAGGCAGGGCAGGCTGAGACAAGTCAGAGGGTGGGCGAGCCATGTCAGACCTGACAGACGTTTGTCCAGAGTGGAAGGCAGGAGTGGCCAGAAGTGAGAAAGTGAGCGGGGAGCTCACTGGGGAAGCAGATATCTCGGGGTGCAGGGGTGAGGGCGGGTATCCATCAGCAGACACAAGACAGAGCCCCAGCGGCCTGCTTTGATCAAACACGGTGTGTTAGCCCCTGTCCCAAGCACTTTACAAATATTGAGTCAACAACTGATTCTTAGTTGTTACTTGGCAGATGAAAAGAGCAAAGCACAGAAAGATTAAGTGACTTGCACAAAGTCACACAGCTAGTAAGTGGCAGAGGCAGGATTTGCACCTGGCCCATCTGGCTCTGGCATCTTTGTGGGTAGGATGCCCTCGGTCCTGGCTCCACCCTCTCTAACTGTGGGAGGCTTTCCTTGTACCAGAGGCATCTCTGAGGTCATGGTGGTCAGGCTCCAGGGTGGGCTGACGTGATTCTATAAGAGCCAAAAAGATAATTGTTTTGTTCCATCTAAGCATTTTTATGTCACTGTGTCTATATGCCGTGTGCCACGGGGAGGATCTGGGCACCATGGGTAGGTCTGTTTTCTGCTCCAGGCTCACAGAGAGACCTGGGTGGGTGCCTGGGATTGGGGTGGGGGGTGAGGTCAGGGGGTGACACCCATTTTTCATTAGTGGGCGAGGGGAGGGGCGGGGGGAGCCCTTCATCTGACAGATAGCGTTTTCCCATTTTTCCTCCCTCTTTTTTTACATTTAGGAAAACATGCCAAAATCAGCTTTATAACAATCTCAGTGCTCATTCTATAAAACACCACACTGCCATTGACGCCACCAGCAGAATCACTTCTGTCAGCCATCGGCCTTGTAAAAGGAATGAATGCATTTTCTGTGGCCGTAATCACCCCTCTATGGGAATGAGGTCGATTTCAATGACTATCTAATAAAGGAATAACTCAGCATTAAAAAAAAAAAAATCAGAGTCCCTAGGAACCCTAGAGGCAAAAGGCAAAGGAAATTTGATCCGATGAAAACTGAGATCTTTTTAGAGGAAAGCTTTATTATTTTCTGTTTGAAGGCAAACGGCATTTTAAAAACAGTAGGTTGGTTTATCAACAAATCTCTATTTAAGGAATTGAATACGGAACTGATTATACAGCTGGCAAAACCTCACTCTTCCGACACATTCTGAGACGTTCTAATTTAGTGAAAGGTCTGAATCAGTTCGGAGCGTGTGGTTTTGTAACTCTGACGTGCTTAATTACCTTCGACTCAGGCTGAGCCGAGAAACTCGTTCTTTCAGACAGTGGCCCCCAGAGCCCGAGGAACTTGCAGCAGCAAACTGATAAAGATGGTTTGCAATTAGCATATCAATCGCGCAGTATTAATCACCTGCGTCCTGATGTCTGCTCTGTTCCTGGTACGGGAGGCACTAGCCCGTCTGCCGCCCGGCTCCTGTTGGTGTCTGCACAGCCGAGAAGTCTTCACCCCCTCCCTCCCAACCGCACGGTCCCAAGTGCTGGTCTACCACAAAGATGGGGAAACTGAGGCTCAGGGAGACAGGACGGGGGTGGGCATCTTGCTCAAGGCTCCATGGCCGAGCTGTGGCCGGAGCACACCTCCTATGACTTCCAGTCCAGTGTTCTTTGCCGTAGGTGTCGAACCACTTGCTATATGGTAGCTCTGTTACTCGCAAAAGAAAAGAATGTTGGAAGATCGTTCCCTGTGGTGTTGTAGACACTTCCTCTGATTTCGCCAACTTCTAATTCGGCCTCTCTGTGTAATCATAACATGTATGTAGCAGTTATCAGGGCAGGTATAACCCTAAACACTGAATATAGCCTCACTTAATTAACCCGAGCAGCCACCTTAGGACATATTGTCACTCCCAGTTAATCCTCAAGGAAACTGAGGCCCAGAGAGGTAAAATAACATGGCCAAACAAGGATTCCCACTAGTGCTCTGTATCTATTACCCTTAGTATCTCAGTATTTTTTTACAATGTCCAAAGGCCAAGAAATAAAGAAAAAAAGGAAAGGAAAAAGAAAAAAGCCTAGTAAGTTATTAGGTGGGTAGTCCAAACAACTTTTAAGTATTGACGTTCTAACGTAGTGGTCATTTGAAAAATAAGTCACATAAAAGAAAAAATGATTTCGTCTTAAATAACCAGAATTAGGGAATGGTGGGATGTGTGTGTCATTGGGCACTGCACAACTTCTTAACATTTGGAACCAGATGGGACATTGCCATCCTCACTTGTTGCTTTATACTGACTTTCACCTGCTTTGTGACTTTTCTCACTGTAACCGCCGTAAACCCAGCTTTGCAAAGATGTGATGTCATCAGAAGGAACGTGGCACAAACTGGTGTTCAAACTGGTGTTCAAACTGGGACTGCCGTGAGCTGTGGTTTGTGGTTGCCCAGCAGATGCCGCCGTGTTTCTCTGGAACGTTTGTGATGACCCGCGGCACCCTGTACGTTTTTGCTGCAGTGCCCAGTGGTATCTTGGCACCCAGTTTGGGAACTGTGGGCCCCAAGGGAGGGCCTAGGGAGAAGAGGGACTTGTTTTTGAGCAATCTTGTCACGTAGGAAGGATAACTGCAGTTCGGCCAGGTAGCAGGATGTACAAAGCTCCATCTTGTCCAGAGAAGGGATCGGAAGGTGATGCGGGTGGGACTGATGTAATTGCCATGAAAATTTTTTAGGCTGCATAGACATAGATTTGGTTTCGGAAATAAAGTTAGGGACCGACCCTTCCCATTCTGCACAAGTCAAATCACTTCAGAATTAGGTTGAAGCTGGAGAAGAGGCAAATGAGGTGTTCAGTTGACCTCTTATCACCTCCAAGGGCAGCTGCGGACAGAGCGGATGTGGTGAACTCTGGGCACGTTAAGTGCTGAGCACCCCGTCACTGAAGATATGTAAGAAAGGGTGTGTGGTAGATGCCTCCTTAGGAGGGGGCTGGACCATCTGGTTCTTGGGGTCCCATCCAACTCTGAGAAGGAATGATCTTGTGAAGCTGTCCACATCTGTCCACACCTGTCTGTCCTTGTCACCGATTCTGAGGGTCCAGCGTGCCTGCCACTGCCCTTGAGACAGCCTGCCGTCGTCCTAGACACCGAGACTGGCTTCTGGAAACTGATATTGGAAACTTTTTTTTTGATTCATTTCAAGTGTGTTTGTTTTGGGATCTTAACTCCTCCTGTCTGAGGTCAGGGGTAAGGGGGTGGCAGGAAGGGCTGCCATCTGACATCCTTAGAGGCTGGTGGCTCTGGCCCCCTGCTGGAGGTGGGGGGTGGGCACCTGGTTCCCCTCACTGCTGCCAACGTGACCTTTGCAAAACACACATCTCACCTTGGTCCTCTCCTCCCGTTCAGAGTCCTCCCGTCCTCCTCACTGCTTCCTGCAGGCCCCACGCTTGGCATTGAGGTCCCCTGTGGCGAGGCCTCTGCCCAACTCATGAGCCTCATCTCTCCCAGAGGCCCTGTGATCTAGGGTGGCTTGTAATCCTCTGAAAGCAGAGTCCCGGTGTTCACATGCCTTTTGCTTATGCTGTTGCCCTCGCCTGGTTTACCGCTCCTCACTTATCTACCTGGCCAATCCTACTCATCCTTGTAGGTCTGGCTCAGACCTCTCCATTGCTATGGGGGGCTTTAAACAACAACCATCCATTTAAGTCATGATTCTGTAGTGTGGCAGCTTGGGCTGGGCTCAGTTGGGTGGTTCTGCACTAGGCGGAGCTCAGTCACGGGTCTGCTGTGCATTGGTGGGGTGACTGGGGTTGCTGGCTCCCACTGGCTTCACCTGGGATATCTGAGATGATGTAATGAGCAGGAAGCAGGTCTCTCCACATGGCTGTGCGTGATCTCCCATCCTCTGGCACACTGGCCCGATTTCTTCTCACGGTAGATTCCAAGAGCTGCCAAGGAGGACAAGCCCCACTGCCCAAGAGCTTGTCAAACCTTTGCTTGAGTCATGGTTGCTAGCATCCTGTTGGCCAAAACAAATCACCTGACTGAGCCCAGTGTCGGAGTGGGCAGGCGTTCAGATTAGCATAGCAAGCGGGTGCAGGTGTTGGAGGTGGAGTTTCTTGGGGCCATTTTTGCTGTCTTTCATAGCTGGACAGCCTTCGTGCCAAGAGAGTCTGTGTGATTTCAGCTGGCTGTGAGCTTCCCGAGGCCTTGGTCTGAGGCATCTCGGTGTCCCCAGAGCCTGGCACATAGCAGGTGCTCAGTAATTACTGACTTCTGCTTCAGTGCCCAGGGGGCCAACTTGAGCCTTTGGCCCAAAGGAATGGCTGGAGAGCCCAAGGTGAAGCTAGCAGAGGGAGGTGGCGGGGGGAGGGACAGACAGTCCTTTATGAATTTTCGCTCAGCAGCTCAGGATTGCAGTTTGTCCCAGGGAAATGATCTGATCTAATTCAGCCACAGTCTGGTCTCCACCTTTAAATGCTGGGAACTGCATAAATCAGCACATTTCCCCCAAAGCAGAGTCTATATACAGCACCACCAGGCTGCTCGCCATAATTAGGCCTCCAGCGATGGTTGTTTTTGCTCCCTGTGTTTTATCATCAGCCTCACGGGGCAAGGGAGGGGTACGATCAGTGTTAGCGTGTTGGTGCAGAACCCAGTGTTTGGGAGCAAGCATACAAATGGCGGTCTGCTCTGGAGTCCATCCCTTTGTCTTCCCATCCCCAGCTTTGAGGGGTCACCTTACATGCGTATAGTCACTTCACGCTGTATTTCCCAGCCCTCTGCTCCTCCTTCACATCCCTGCAGATAAACCTACGCCTGGCCCTTTGAGGCTGCACACGTGGGAGGAAGGACCCAAAGGAGGTCGATGCAGGTCCTGAAGCAGGGAATTCTGGGGTTCCGGAGAGCTGCAGCATGGTCTGGGGGGTGGAGTCCTTCAGACTCCTCCCCTCTGGGGAAGGGCAGAGAAAGGCCCTCTGAGGACGTAGGGCACAGGCAGGGAGGCCCTGCTCTCTGGAGTCTAAGGGTGATCCGCTTTGTGTGTGTGCCAAGCTAGAGCGGCATGGGGGCCTCCCAGTGTGGCCCTGTCACCCGCTGGCAGGACTGGGCCTCCCAGGGTCCCAGCAGTGACTTGAGCGGAGCCGGCCCACCTGCAGTTCTGGAAGCAGCAGCCAGCACGCCCCAGGTCTGCGCCGCCCTCTGGGGAAATGGAAGGCTTTCACACTTACGTCCCTTTGGCTCTTCCCGCAGACCCATGTGGTCCTGGGAAAGGGGGTCTTACCTCCCACTGAACAGACGGGGAAGCTGAGGCCCAGGGAGAGCATGACTTGCCGCAGGTCACACACGCGTCTGCGGCGGAGCAGGACTTGAGTCTCAGCGGTGGACTCTGTGCGGTGCATCTGCGGTGCACCCATCGCCGAATTTCAGGCTGGGTCTTAAATGAACCAGTCTGTCACTCGCACCCAGAATCTTGTGAACACTCCCTCACTGATGGCAGTTCAGGTTGCATCCAGCCTTTTGCTGATATCAGCGATGTGGCAGTAAGAATCCTGGTCCTAGCAGCGCCGTGCTCCAGGCCCGGCAGAGAATCCCACCGCTGAGGACGTATGTATTTATCCAGCTAAAAAAGTTCTAGCAGTTTCATTCAAAAAGTAAAAAGACACAGGTAAAATTAAAATTTTTATAATATATTTCATTTAACCCAATCTAGTCAAAATATTTTAACATGAAAACAATAGAAACATTGTTAATGAGATATTTAACATCACTTTTCCACATTAAGTCTTGGAAATCGGAAACACATCCTACGTTTAGAGCGCATCATCTCAGGTTCCGCCAAGCTCCTCGTCAGGCCACAAGCGGTCCCACGTGGGCAGTCAGGGCACATGCCTGGGTTGCAGGCCAGTTCCCAGCAGGGCCTAGGTCCTGCCTTCCCACACCCTCCCTTGTAGGGAAGAGCAGAAACCCCAGGGTCCTCCGCGAGGCTGGTGGTGCTTTGGGGCTTCGCAGGAGTTTGGAGCCCACTGAGAACCAGCCCGCCAAGGGGCGGTGCTGTGGAAGCACCGCACAGAGTCCACTGCTGAGGCTCAAGCCCTGCTCCACTGCCCACGGGTGTGTGACCTGCAGCAAGTCCTGGTCACCTGGGCCTCAGCTTCCCAGGGTCACAGGGTCACACTGGGAGGCCCCCATGCCGCTCTAGCTTGGCACACACACAAAGCGGATCACCCTTAGACTCCAGAGAGCAGGGCCTCCCCGCCTGTGCCCTACGTCCTCAGAGGGCCTGTCTCTGCCCTTCCGATGGCCAACACCCCTCCCCAGAGGGGAGGAGTCTGAAGGACTCCACCCCCCAGACCATGCTGCAGCTCTCCGGAACCCCAGAATTCTCAGCTGCACCTCGTGGCACAGTGCGGTTCCAGGAAAGGGAGGCTCGTCCCAGGGGTCAGAAGAGGGTTTCCTCCCGAGGGGCCACTGTCGTTGTGGGAAGAGATTCTGAATCCGCAGTGAATCTCTGGTTTGAAAGCAAAAGGCTGACGCTGAAACTAGAACATCGGAGGTTTGCGGCCCTGGTGAAATAGCGGGTCTAGTGATGACCGCGGGTGGTTGCCGACGCCACCCGGGGAGAGGCCAGGGGACGCCAGCTGCCAGAGCACAGCAGCCCCTCTGAAGCAGACGCGACACAAGATCAAAACGGAATCTGAACAGACCTCTGGATTCCATTCCTCCAGCTGACAGAATCCACAACTCAGAAAATCAGCAAAATCCAGACTCCGGGAGATGTCAGGCAAATGACAGGTTCTTTTAACAAATGAATTGCAGGCAAAAAAAAAAAGCAAACTAGCAAAAAAAAAATTCAAAAGGCATTGAACCAGTTGTAACATGCCGACTTTATTAGGATTCTGATGAACAAACTAAGAAAGCATTTATGAATTCACGAGACAATTGATAGTAAGGAATTATTTTTTTGACTGAGATGATGTTACAGTTACATTGTAAAAATGTTAATTTTAGACACACAAAGGAAACATTTAGGAGCAAAATGATATGGTGCCTGGGATGTGCTTGGAAATAATTTGGAGGGTAAGTGGGGGGTGGGTGGGAAGAGGAAGCAAGATTGGCCATGAACTAATAACTGACTTGTGATGGACACCTTGGAGTTCCTGACTACAATTCTCGCTAGTGTGTGTGTTTAAAGCATTCCATGCTAACATGTAACAGCTGATCCACTCTTCGGGGCCTAGCTCCTCACCCCTCAACTCTTGTTGCCTGAGGCCTGAGGCTGGCAGGGTGTGAGCTGCACTCCCCAAAAATGCCAGGAGGTGGCGCCGCCGCCCCTCGGCTGGCTGTTTCTCGAAGGGCTCCAAACTCCTGCGAAGCCCAGCAGCCTCGCCAGCCTCCGGGAGGACCCTGGGGTTTCTGCTCTTCCCTACAAGGGAGGGTGTGGGGAGGCAGGACCTAAGCCCAGAAGGGATTTGCTCTTTCCAATGGGTGTTTCAGGCTGCTCCTGACCGAACCCTGATTCGTCAGGGTTTTGGCCACCCCGGGTCCCTCTGTCAGGGCCGGGGAGGGGCCTTCTCTTGGCCTTCCGCCCAGCCTTGCCTAACCAGTCTAGGTTCCTAAGTTCCACCTTGATCTTGGGGTCCATCCTGTGTCCTTTGGCCTCTCTCCACACCTGGAGGTCACGTCACGCTCCTGCTTCCACTGCTGTTCAGGGGTCTCAGCCTCACTGTCCCCCATTCGTGTGGCTGCAGGTTCCCCAGCTCCCCACCCCAGACTCCCTTTCTGGGTTGGGGCTCCAGGTTCAAGGCCCTCATTTGGAGGAAGACCACACCTCTGGGAAGGCTTGCCTGTGGCATTGACCTGAGTGAGCACCGGACCAGGAGTCAGTAAACCCAGGTCCCAGACCAGCCGCCTCGGAGTAAGTCATGCTCCCTGGTTGGAACTTTTCTAACTCTAAAGGAGTGGGACCCCATTCCGGAAAGCCAGCGTGTAAAATCAACAGTCATTCCTCGTGGGAGCAGTTCAGTCACTCAGGCCTTCTCTGGCACCCACATCCACCCCAGGGTGAAAAGTACGGGGCTTCCTGACCTCTGGATTGTTGACATTCTTTGCTGGCTGTCATCCCAAGAGTTCTTGCTCGTTGGTCTGAAGCTCTGGTAAGTCCTGGCATGCATTCACTCATTCATTCATTCATACGTTCCTTCATTCAGCATTAACCAAGCTTGGGCTCCATGCTGAACCCCCCAGTGAGACGGTTAACCAGCATGGGGACCACCGTGCATACCATGCGAACAGGTGGCCCCAAGTTCACAGAGCACGGAGGAGAGGGCTCCTGGCAGCCAGAGGCAGCCAGGCAAGGCTTCTCAGAGGAGGTAACATTTGAATGGTCTTGAGGAAAGCCATGTTGAGAATGACTTTGAATTGGAAAGGGAGAGAAGGGTCTGGAAGGCCATGAAAAGCTTTTTTTTCTTTTTTCTTTTTTCTTTTATTTTATTTATTTTTATTTTTTTATTGATTATGCTGTTACAGTTGTTCTATTCCCCCCTTCATTCCCCTCCACCCTACCCCCCCCATCCCCACCATTACCCCCCCTTTAGTTTATGACCATGTGTCTCAATTCCTTTAGATTCTATATTTCCCATGCTATTCTTGACCCCCCCATCTATTTTCTATCTACTGTCTATGCTACTTATTTTCTGTACCTTCTCCCCCCTTCTCCTCCTCCCACTCCCCTGTTGCTAACCCTCCTTGAGATCTTCATTTCTATGTTTCCACTCCTGATCTAGCTGTCCTTTTAGTTTGCTTTCATTTTAGGTGTGGTTGTTCATAACTGTGAGTTTGTTGTCCTTTCACTGTTCATGTTTCTTTAACTTCTTTTTCTTAGATAAGTCCCTTTAACATTTTATATAATAAGGGCTTGGTGATGATGAACTCCTTGAATTTGATCTTATCTGAGAAGCACTTTATCCGTCCTTCCATTCTAAATGAAAGTTTTGCTGGATAGAGCAATCTTGGTTGTAGGTCTTTGGATTTCATGACTTGGAATACCTCTTTCCAGCCCCTTCTTGCCTGTCAGGTCTCTTTTGAGAAATCTGCTGACAGTCTGATGGGGACTCCTTTGTAGGTGACTGTCCCCTTAGCTCTTGCTGCTTCTAGGATTCTCTCCTTCATTTTAATCTTGGCTAATGTAATTATGATGTGCCTTGGTGTGTTCCTTCTTGGGTCCAACTTCTTTGGTACTCTCTGAGCTTCCTGGATTTCCTGGAAGTCTATTTCCTTTGCCAGATTGGGGAAATTCTCCTTTATTATTTGTTCAAATAAGTTTTCCACTGGTGGCTGTGCCTTTCCCCCTTCTGGTACCCCTATAATTCGGATGTTGGAGCGTTTAAAGATGTCCTGGAGGTTCCTAAGACTCTCCCCATTTCTTTGAATTCTTGCTTCTTGACTCTTTTCTGTTTGGCCATTATTTGCTTTCTTCTGGTTCACTCCATTGATTTGAGTCCCAGTTTCCTTTTCATTGCTATTGGTGCCCTGTGCAATTCCATTCATTTCAATTAGTTTCGCCTTCATATATTTGTCTAATTTGTGGCTATAATCAACCAGTTCTGTGAGGATCCTGATCACCAGTGTTTTAAACTGTGCGTCTGAGAGTTTTGCTATTTCTTCATTGCTTAGATCTATAGGCTCTGGGGCTTTGAGATCTTCCTGCGCCATTTTTGGTCTGTTCTGGCCCTTTAAATGTGAGAAGCGGCGCCTTGGACTCCCAGGTCACTGGGTTGTGATGCTGTATGTGGGGGCGTGGTCAGAGCGGGGAAATGGCGACCCCCTCTGCTGTTTCTCACAGCTGGGTGAGGAATTAGCGCCTTACTTGGTTCACCAGGGCCGGGCCACTCAGAGTCGCTGGGTTATGACGCTGTATGTGGAGGTGGGGTTAGAGCAGGGAAATGGCGGCGCCCTCCACTGCCGCTTGCCGCGGGACCCGCCGGGCCCGGTCCAACCGCCCACTCCCTCACCTGTCCACCCGTGCACAAATGCGAGACCACAGTCAACACGCAGCACTGCTCCCCCGCTGTCTCCCCGGCGGTCGCTCGCCTGGTCGCTCACTAGGTCCAACCCTGCACCTGGATTCCGCGTGTCTGGATTCCGCGCGCGCCTGAGTCCATCTGACCAAGTCCTCCTGTGCAACCCCGCTTCACCAGCCTCTGGTTTCGCCCCTTACTGGTCAGGCTGAAGAATTTGTTGTTAACGGACTTCCAAAAAGTTCAATTTTCCGTGTTCTGGCTGTGTTTTCTGTTGCTAATATTTAGTTGTCTCTAAACTTGGTTGTGTGAGAAGGCACGGCACATCCACCTTTGCTTCCATCTTGGCGTTATTTTTATTTTTTAAAAGATTTAATTAATTATCTTTAGAGGGGAAGGGAAGGAGAGAGGGAGAGAAATATCAATTTATGGTTGCCTCTTGTGCACCCCCCCTGCTGGGAACTGGCCTACAACCTAGGCATGTGCCCTGACTAGGAATCGAGCCTCGATTCTTTGTTTCGCAGGCCTGCGCTCAATCCACTGAGCTACACCAGCCAGGGCAAAAAGTGTGGGTTTTTTTTTTTTTTTTGGCAGTTGTTTAGAGGGGACCCCCAAAAATGGCAAGGCAGAGCAATCACGGCAGAATGGGGTCTGGGTGCAAACCAGGCATCTCGCTGCAGACACCCAGCCTGACACTGTCGGGCCACCCACGCAGATGAAGCCCCTGCCAGGCTCCTGAGGCTCCGCTCCAGAGTGTCGGCAGGAGAATCCACGTCCCTCACAGAGTGAAACTGCCAATAACCAGCGCTGCTGAGAACACAGATAGCTTCATGGGCCCCCAGTGAGAGCCCGAATCCCAAGCGTTCCTTCCAAGTGCTGGGGTGCGTTGGTAAGAAGGTGCCAAGATTTTTAGAGGCCCCCTTCTTGGGCAGGATGCCTTTCCATCCACAAATAGAAACTCACTGAGATTTTAATTAAGATCAGCATACATAAAACTCACTGTTCCTAAGTAAACAAATATTAAGCAAGATCCTTCACTTTTGTGTTATGGGCTCTTAAGAGATGGGAGCATAGGGACAGGAGGGGCGGCTGGAAGTAATGATGGGGAGAGGGAGGAAGGCTCAGACTGAGAGGAAAATAGATTCCAGGTCGGGGAGGGAGAGAAGGCGAAAGGCAGATAGACACACTCCACGGAAAGAGAGAAGGACAGGCAGATGGGCCGGTCTAGCTTCTCCTCTGCCCAGACCCCCACTTCCTGGCTTGGTGTGCAGCAGGTTCTGACACCTATTGGTTGGTTCGAGACACGTGCTCTTGTCATTTGCGGTTTTCCCTTTGGGCTTTGGTGCAGACACTGTTGATGACATTCCTGGATATGCTGAGGGTGTCCTGCTCTGGGCCCCCGCCACTGTCCTCCCCATCCCTGGGTGGTTGGCTGGGCCGGCTGGAAGTGCTGGGGCAATAATTCTACCCCAGCAACCTCGGGAGAAATGGAGCTGGAGTAGGACGGCCCAGCTCCCTTCTCCCTTAGGGGGTCAGTTCAGAGATGTCTCCCCAAGGCCAGGTCCCCTGTAGGACTGAACTCTCGCTGCCCACAGTGCTAACTGAACCGAGAACATGCTATTAATTAATTGGCTTCCACTCCTTCTCTGTCCCCCCCCGGCTGGTGCTTCCTGGGGTCACTGCCCAGAGAAGTGGCTGGCACTCAGACCCTTGCCTCAGGTTTGTTTCTCAGGAAACCCAACCCTGAAAAGACTTTGTATATTTATACGTTTATTTTGAGGATCTCATTAGGCCTCCAGAATGAGGCCAAGCCTATTTGCAGTGTGGAGTGACTAATATCCCTTTATTGTCAAGGTTTTGAATTGAGGGCTTCTTTTCTTAATGAAATGTGAAGGTCTGTCGTCTCAGAAGGATAGTTTTAGGTTTAGCAAGTTACTCAGAGACAGCTTAGTCTCATAACAAAGTACCCTCAACTGAGTGGCTCACAAGCAACAGGGATGTGTTTCCCGCAGCCTGGAGGCTGCGAGGTGTGGAGAGCAGGGTGCCAGATGGCCCGGTTCTGCCGAGGACCCTCTTCGGGGCTGCAGACTGCTGGCTTCTCCTCGTGTCCTCACATGGTAGAGAAGGGCTTAGGCAGCAATCCGGGCTCTTCCTACAAGGGCACCAATCCCCTCCATGGGGGCCCCACTCTTATGACCTTGTTACCCCTGGAAGGCCCCATTTCCAAATGCCATCACACTGGGTTAGGGTTTCAACACATGGATGTTGGAGGGATGGACACAAACGTTCAGTCCCTAATAGGGACCTTAGAGCTCATGGTCTCTACTAGACAATACCTGAAGTTTCTAACCCCTAAGGTTACCTCTGGAACCAGCTCTGTAGGTCACCTGGAGAGTGTATAGAAATGAGGGTTTGAAGGCTCAGCCGTGTTCATCATTCACTCATGAAGTAAGTTTTCCCTGAGGAAAGGAAGCCTGTGCTGTGTGCCAGGCACCTCTGCCCCATGAGGTTTGCAGCCCTGGGCGCTCGAATTGGGTTGAGGGCGAGGTTTCACCCTACTCGGTTCCTCATCCAGTATTTCCTGCGAGCCTCCGTGTTCCTAGCGCTGTGCTAGGCCTGGGGCGTGCAGAAATGCACCAGGCACGGACGGTATTTCCCAGCAGCCTGGAAGCAGAAGCCTGAGATCTGCGTATAAGCAATAGTGGCAGGGTTTCCTGCAGTAGACACAGCTACAGAGTCAGGAGGGAGAGACGAGTGCACTCTCTTTTGGGGGTTTGGAAGGTGTCAGAAGGTCTTCATGGAGGAGGCGACCCCTGAGCAGCACCCGGAGCATTTTGGGGGGAGCACATAGTGTGAGCAAAGGTGTAGTGGGAGCTGCAAATGGCGTGGTGAGGCTACAGCCAGGGTGCAAGCGAGCGCAGGGCCAGTGGGTCTGGGCCCGGAGGGTCTTTGGTTTTAAGGCCTGGGCTGTGCCCTGCTTCCCAGTTAGGGCACAAGCTCTGCTTACGAACTGACCCAAATTTTTATGTCCATTGTACCACTGACCACACCACTCTGTAGCCTGGGGCAAGCTCATAGTCTCGCTAAGCTTCAGTTTACTCATTAGCACGACAGAGGGGATCGACCGGAGTCATCCCGAGAATTGCATAGAAGAAGCCCAGCACAGCCCCCAGGATGGAGTGGGTGCTAACAGAAGGAGACTCTGTGTGAACGATTTGCCCCTGGATGTCCTGGCGGGGCTTTAGAAAAGCCTGGGTTGTAGAATTGGTGTGCGTTGACATTAACCAGCTCCCTGGAGCCCGGGGAACGTCGCCGTAGAAGAGAGCTGATGGCACCTGGGCAGGGAGGAGCAGAAGGGGACTGGACTGGGATGAAGCGACACCCCAAAATGTGGCCCCGCATGTTCTCCTAGGCTGGGAGTTGCCTCATGTCCATCATCGTCGTCATCCCAGAGGCCCAGGAGTTCATCCTTTGACACCTGGGCAGGGCAGGGTGGGGCACCGAGTCTGACAGAGCCCTTGTCACCTCATGGGAGGACCCAGAGCCCCCGGGTGGGGTTTCTCAGTGCCTGGCTGGTGAGTGGGGGGGGGGCAGGCACGCCCGAGTGGCAGCATTCCAAACTTCTCACTCGCCTCAAGGCCCACGCCTCACCCTTTTCAGGAGCATCTGCAGAGATGTTCTTACGAAGTTGGAGGCCTCCCAACTGCCCGCCCTTCCTGGTGTCACTCTGTAAACAGAACCGGCAGATGGGCAGTGAGGCCGCTCTGCCGAGGGCCTGGGACTTGGCTCTGCTTTAACCGTTCAGGACGCCCCAGCCCTGCCACGTCTCTGTGGGTCCGGAAGGTGGAAGGGGCCAGAGGGAGGGAGAGCTCGTGCAGCCCCATCCTGGTGCAGGTGGGGAACAGGCTCAGAGAGGTGCAGGTGGAGGGGCTCGGAGTCACACAGGGGAAGGGCGGGCTTTTGTCTCCCTGGTCGGTATTCTCTCTGCACCCCTCACAGCCACTTGTCCCACTCACTGAAGAGATCTGGCAGCCAAAAGGTGTTGCCAGGATCAACCAAAAGCCCTCGCCACCCGCCTCATCTGGGTGCTCCTATCTCTGCCTATAGAGAACTACTGTGTTCTCACTTGGCCTTTGTCCATCTTTCTATCCACCCACCCACCCATCTATCCACCCACCCACCCACCCATCCATCCATGCCAGGTCTGCCTCAGGTCTTTTTTGTTGTCAGCTATACAAAGACAAATATTGTGGGGGTGAATTTGGGCCCCCCACTTAAGCAGGGAGGGTCTGGAGTCACAGCTGTTCCAGTAGATATTTTCCTCCGATTTCCTCCTCACTCCTGCATTTCCTCACCTACTGGCTACTCTCCATCCTTGTGTGACGTGCAGTCCCTGTGGTTCACACGACTCCCCTTCCTCCTTCTCGTGTGAAGTTTCGCCCCCAGTCTGAGGCGTTGTTGTTGGGCACGATGGTGGGGGGACCCAAGGGTAGCTTTTGAGGCTGGGGGTCTGGTTTGGCTCCGGTGTTTCAGGGAAGATCGGACTTTTCTTCCGAGGTCACGGGACGCGGGGAAGATAGGAGGGAGCAGCTGCGTTGTGGTGAGGGTTGCAGCCGAGCATTCACCCTCGCCTCCTGGACGTCGGGGGAAGTGCTGCTTTCCCCCCACGGGCCGGTTGTGGTGGTGAGAGGGGCTTCCTCTTCCTTATCCGAGTCTTGTTTGAGTTAGGTCTCTTCGGTTGTAAGTGAAGGAAACTTCCGCGCTGGTAATAGTAGAAATGGAACACGTGAGGACTAGCTCCAGAGTTGGAAGTATCGCAGTTTCAACCCCTGAGGGATGATGGGTTTAATTCTCGGTTTGTCCCAATCTGAAATCCCAAGGAAGGGCTCAACTTAGGTCAAGGACCCATTCCAAGTCCACCTGCTGTGGCCAGGGGGATGAGGCCCCGGTATATGAAGGGGTGGCCTCTGCATTAGCCGTGGAATGGTGGGGGAGCGTCCCAGAAAAGAAAGCAGCGGGGTTGGTGTAGGGGGTTAGGACTTTAACATAGATTTTTGGGGAACACAACTTAACCCATAACCGTCATCTGGAGACAAAAGTTCTCTGCCACGTGGACCTCTTTGTAGAGTACCTCTCAGCATGGCAGCTGGCTTCGCTCAGAGCCAGCCAAGGAGGAAGCGGGAGAGAAAGCCAGCAAATTTGAAGTCTCGGTCTTCTTGTGACCTAATCTCAGAGGCGATATCCCAGTGCTTTACTAGGTCCAGCCCAGCACGGAGGGCAGGAGATAACACACACGGCGTGAATACCACGGGATGGGACCCCTGGGGGCCGTCTGGGAGGCCGCCTATGACTGCCACCAAGGACGCAGCTGCTCCCAGGGGGGCTCTCCTGGCTTCAGTCCTGGAAGTTCTGTTTCCTGGGAAACCCCTTAGGCCCCGACAAACCAAAATGGTTGGTACCCTGGCACGAGCAATGCTGCTCTCCGTGCACTGAACCAAGAAACAACAGCATGGTCCCATCTCCCAAGATGTTATGAGTTTGTGTACCTGCGTCCAATGCACCAACGGCTGAGATGCAGGATGGAGAAGATGTGGCTTCTTATCATTTGTGGAAAAGAAATCAGGGGCTTCAGTTTATTCTGAGCTCAATCAGTGTCTCCGGGTTGAGGTGGCCCCCCCCACATCAAAGCGAACAGAACAGAGGCATTAGTGAAAGCATCGCTAAAGGACAAGACTCACAACGAAAGGCAAAATCTAGGGTCCATCAGATGGTCTGCTGTCAAAACCTGGAGGACTTCGCACTGGTTCGAGAGGACGAAGCATGATTAGGTAAAAATAGATTCTCCGCATCCCAAAGGAAGAGGCAAAGAGATGGCACTAGTTGTCACAGGCAGGCAAAGACAAAGGGCACAGGATCTGACTTACATGCAAATCCTTCCATTTATTAAGAAAAGATGTTTTTGTGGTGAAACCCACCAAGAGTGTCCATGTTGCTATGGTGATGCTGTTGGTCTACCAGAGGGAGGTGGGCTACTCTGCAATTGTCTACTGAAGGGGCTCCTGAGATAGAGAAGGACCGTTTCCCCCCCTCTGGTGTGCCTTTTCCAGATGTCAGCGCTTGGGAGAGTGGATCTCAAATTTGAGTAGGAGTCAGACCTGGGGCACTTGTTGGAACACAGGTGGCTGAACCCCACCCACAGAGGTTCTGACTCAGGGTCTGGGTGGAGCCCAAGAATCTGCTTGTGCAATAAGCTGCCGGGTGATGCTGGTCCAGCAACCCCTGCCCCGGAGCACTGAGGAGACCCACATTGAACTTGCAGTTGTATTACCGGAAGTTGCAACTTGGCTTTTCCGCTCACGTTCACAATTTTCCCCACTGTGGAGCCAATGATCGGGCATGTGTGTGGGCTTCTGGGTTTGTCTTAATTTCTGACATCTCCTTGTGAAGGGGCCCCTATTAAAATCACCTAATTATCAGGCTTCTCCTGCCCAGTATCTTGATGCTGACACAATGTTAGAATTTTTTATCCCCCTTTAATTGATGTCTGCCATCTACTCATCAAAACTTCCTGGTAGAAGAAACATGCATTATGGGCCTTTGCTCTACCTGAACCCAACAGCATGTTAGAACTTCCTGGAATTTGCAAATCCCAGTGTCCACCTCGGCTTAAGTGGATTAAATCAGGACCTCTGCGGGGGGAGGGGCAGTGTAAAAGAGCTTTCATATGTGATTATCATTACACTTTAAAACCATATCTTTTCTGCCCTGGTTGGTGTGGCTCAGTGGACTGAGTGCTGGCCTGCAAACCCAAAGGTCACTGGTTCAATTCCCAGTCAGAGCACATTCCTGGGTTTTGGGCCAGGTTCCCAGTTTGGGGGGTGGAGTGAGAGGCAACCATACATTGATGTTTTTCTCCCTCTCTTCCTCTCTCTAAAAGTAAGTAAATGAAATCATTAAAAAACAAAACTGTATGTTTTCCTTATGCTCAGAGGTGGGAACAGGTGCTGTGCAGAGCTTCTTCTAGGCCGGTGGCCCTCAACCTTGACTCTGGATCAGAATCAGGTGGGGAGTAAAAGTCTCAATGCTCAGCAGCATCCTGGACGAATTAGCTCTGAATCTGGAGGGATGGGATCCAGGTACTGGTATTTTAAAATGTCCTCAGTAGGATTCTAATGTACAGCCAAGACTGGGAACCACTGGTCCAGGAGTATCTTTCAAAAGACCTGCCACTGTTCCAGGCTTTGGCAGGGGGAGGTTAAGGGCCTAGCTCAGCGCACAGGAGTTGGGAGCTCTTGTCCCAGCCTCCAGGGGCCCCACCTCTGAGCTCAGCGATACCAGCACAGCCCCGAGATTTTCAGTTTCGCAAAAGCCCCTTTTCCAAGCTCCCAAACTCCCTTCAAAACCACCAGCTGATTTTCTTCGTCTGTGTGGCTCTCAGCTTGGTAGCTGCTTCTCGAAGTTGCTATTTCTATAATCCTAGTGTTCTCTTTTTGCCTTCCCAGGACCTAATTAATACTTTTATAGCCAGTGAACAATGATTCACTTTAAATTGCTTCTATTAAAATAACTGGTGTGGCTTTGTCTCCCGACCAGCTCTGGACAGATAGACTGAGAAGTGGAGAAGAGGGGAAAGGGGGAACCGACGTGTGGATAATCTGTGTTCTTGGCTGTAAGAAATGGAACGGATGTAACAGAAACAATAGTCAAAGAGGAAATAGAAGAAAACATTCGCAAAGTGCAGGCAGGTTAGGCATTTTCAGCTCTGAAAGGGCCGCCAAGTAAATTTAGGGGGAATAATAAAATTAGTAAATAGACTCTGATGAAATTGTTACATTTCAAAGATACAGACAGACTGACGAAAACTGAGGCAGAAAAAGTGGGTTGTCTTTGAAGAAAATAAAAGTCAGCCTTGGCTTTTCAACTCTGACAGTAGATTCCAGAACAAAATGAAGCTGTGGAGGAAGTTGAAGGAAAAAGGATGGGACCGGGAATTTCACCAGTAGAACCAAAGACATTCTGTTTCACAAGTTAGCAGAAAGTAGGAAAAATGAGAAAATGCGTCTGATTCTGTTTGTGCTGCATAACACCGCACCACAGGTGGGGCAGCTCAGTAAACAACAGAATTTGCTTCTCACCGGTCCAAGGTCAGGGTCTCGTAAAAAAAAGCCCCTCTCTGGGTTGCAGACCGCCGACTTCTTGTGTGTCCTCACACAGCAGAAGGGGCAAGGGAGCTGTCTGGAGTCAGGGGTCTCTCTCCCAGGTCCATAACTGCCCTTTGTAAACTGTGCCCTCGCAGGACGAGGCCGGAGGAGGGGGAAGGGAGCAAGCTGGCAGATGGTGGGAAAGGCGGGGTTTTGAATGCCCTGGACTTCAGACTTCGCGCCATGGTGACCCGCTGTGCAGCCTTGGGTGAGACACTGCCCCTTTCTGGGCCCCCATTGCTCCCTCCATAAAATCTGTACTATTTTCTCACCTTGCAGAGTTCTGTTAGGAATGAAATGAGGCCCTTTCTAGGAAGTGGGCAGTGCTTGACCACAGCAGCAGCCATGGCCTTGCAGATGACAGAGCACCAGCGCGAGGTGAACTTGAGGAGGTGGTGGGCACTGTACTACCAGTCCACACGGGTATGGCAGGGCCCTCAACCTCGGCACTACTCATGCGGGGCTGGGTAATTCTTTCTTTTTTAAAGGTTTTATTTATTTACTTTTAGAGAGAGGGGAAGGGAGGGAGAAAGAGAGGGAAAGAAACAGCAATGTGTGGTTGCCTCGTGTGTGTTCCCTACCAGGGACCCGGCCCGCAACCCAGGCATGTGCCCTGACTGGGAATCGAACCAGTGACCTTTCATTTCACAGGCCGGTGCTCAATCCACTGAGCCACACCAGCCAGGGTGATAATTCTTTATGTGTGTGTGTGCGTGGACGCCTTGTGCGTGGACGCCTTGTGTGTTGCAGGAAGTTTAGTAGCATCTCTGGCCTGTGCCCACTAAATGCCAGTAGCATCCCCTCCCAGTGTGACAGCCAAATATGACTCTATACGTTGCTAAATGTTCCCCGGGGGATGGCAGTGCCCTCAGTGAGCATCGCTGGAATAGGGAGAGATGTGGAAAAATGCTCTCCAAAAAGGCATGATTTTTGTCTCTGGGTGGTGAGATCTGGGGAAATGTTTTTTTTTTTTTTTTTTACCCCAAAAGCCTCTTCTGCATTTTGAATGCAAAATCTACAAAGTGCATGTATTCAGATAGTGAATAAGACACAGATTTTCTATGTTTTATCTTATTATTATTTTGTGAAACCAGATGCCAAGCAGTGCCCCCTCTGTTCTCTGGCCCCTATGAGGAACGAGCGGCGTCTTCAAGCCTCTTTTGTGTGTGACTACTTGGCACATACGGAAAGCGTGCAATCAATGTGGGTTTTCTGTTCCTTCTGAAGCTCTTTACTCTGGGAGAGAATGGGGTGATTAGAACAAAGGCTTCTTCCCCAGGGCAAACAGAACGGAGTGGTCTTTGTGCAAAGATGTTAACAACTTCATGATTTCACTTCAAATGAGCAGACGTGAAATTTGTTGACAAAAATCTACCAAAGAGGCACACATCAGGCAGTAATCCACCTGAGCCGCTAGCTCGTGGCAGAAATCTCAAAGACCCCCCAAGTGTAGCATCGGAGGTGTTTACACCTCGGCTCTTGAAACGGACATGAAATGTACCATTGAGACTGATTTCTCCATTATCCCCCTGTGTTCTGGTTTTTAAAAGAGATCAAAATTCCATTTTTCCCGAAGAAAGGGAGTGCAGATTCACAGATTTCATTACTGACTTAAAACAAATTGAGCAAAAAATTAGGGGGAATGTTTTTTCATACGCGGCAAGGCCGCCTTTTAAAACCAGCAAACATCTGTGCACTTACGTACCTTCTGTTAAGGTCTGAGGAAGTCAGTTTCTGGAAGATGTGTGGGTTCATTGACTCTGCCTCACTTTCAAACACTGAATAAGAAATAAGAAATCAGCCTCTAGTTTTGAAAAATGTGTAAAAAATGATACATCTGCCAAGAAAGTTTGGATGGGGCATTCAGATCTCATAATAGGCGGATGCAGAATGCCGACTCGAGTTGGAACTGGGCCAGACTCTGGGGCAGCATTTGGATGCGCTGTTCTGAGTTTTTATGAATTTAGAAGTCACATCTAGTATTCTTGTTCTACATATAAAAAATATTTGTCCGTACCAGAGCTCTGCTCCCAAATACAGTGGTCACTAGGTGTGTGAGGCTATTTCTATTTTAACTTCAATTAATAAAATCAAATTAAAAAATGAGGTCGTTTGTCAAAGCAGAAATGGTAACGGGACCTCATTCTTTCCTCTCGCCCCCCAGAATCACCGTTATTGAGATGTGGTGCATTTCCTCTTGATCTTTTTTCTAGTACTTTCCATCTACAATTTAAAAAGTTGTTTTAATTGGGTCACATTTTCTTTGTATTTACTTTCCACCTAATCTTTTATCATGAGACTTTTCCCATTTTAAAATACATGCTTTGAAAACATGATTTATAACATTTTCTGCTTGGAAGGACAATATATTCTTATTAAGGAAAATTGAAGTGAAAGAGAAAGCAGCATTGCCCCTAAAATCTCAGAGATAAAAATCTTCAACCTTTCTGTGAATTCTTTTGGATATTTCTTTGGGCATAAATACACAGATGGGTGTATAAATAGCTTTATTAGGGATGGTTCTATGTCATTAAATATAGAGATACATGATTTCTTTTATTAGCTACAGATTATTTCAAAACACAAGATGTTTGAGTCTTGTTGCTTCATCTAATCAATTCCTCCCCTCTTTTGCAAAGTTCTCCTCTTCCTTCCCCACATTTTCCCTTCCTTCCTTTCTCCCTTTCTCTCCTCCTACTCTTCCCTCCCCCCATAAATGTTCTCTTGCCAGGTACTCCACCAGTGTAAGGGCTAGAACAGTGAAGGAAACAGTTAAGGCCCTGCTCTCAAGGGGTCTGTGTCCTGGTGGAGGAGGCAGACAAGACAATGGACGAAGGGAAGAAATACTAAGAAATAACAGATCAATTGCAGACCAAGGGAAGTGCTAGGAAGCAGGCCGTCTGACTGGATGAAACCCGGACCCTGGAGTGGGTCTGGATGGATTCAGTCCTCACCCCCCCCATGTGCTTCCTGGGGGGCCCTGGGCAGAGGGGAAGGCAGGTGGCTGCTCTAGGCGAGGGATGATGCAGCGTGAGGTGGAGGTCACTGGGTCAGAGTGGCCGGGAGCACTGGACCTGGGCCTGGGGACGGACGTTGTTCTAGACCAGTGGTTCTCACTCAGGGGTGGCTTTGTCCCCCTGGGGGCATTGGACAGAGTCTGGAAACATTTTCGCTTGCCACAACTTGGGAGGATGGGCTGCTGGCTTCTAGTGGGTAGAGGCCAGGGGTGCTGCTAAACGTCCTACAGTGCTCAGGACAGCCCTGCATTAAAGAATGGTCCAGCTCCCAGTGTCAGTCGTGCCGAGGTGAGACCCTGCTGTAGAAGGTGCCAGAACTTAGGGTGGAGAGGGAGACTGAGCCTGAGGGTCTTGAGGAGGAAGGGTGGCCATGAGGAGGGGAGAAGGGAGCTTGAGGAGACAGCTTTATTCAGCAGTGAGGATCAATGAGAATGCTTACTGCAAACCAGGACCTTAAGTTGTGTGGGTGGGTGGGGGGGGCAGGTGGGAGGGAGAGGGGCAGCTAGCTCCCTCCAGCTGGAGAGGGCTGCAGGAAAAGTGGTCCTAGGGGCCAGAGAGCCTCAGTTGAGACAGAAAGTGCAGTTGCTGACCATTTGGTGAAGTGGTTAAGCACAGGGGTGAGTCTGTGCACTTAACAGAGGTGTCCCCGAGAGCCCAGGGAGAAGGTCAGGGAGGGAGGGGTGTGAGGGAAGATGAGTCAGGCTCAAGAAAGCCAGGAGCACTGTGGGGGTGACCATGGAGGCAGGGGCAGGTGTGGTCAGGTAAATTCTTGGCCCCGTCAGCAGGATCTTTTACGCCGGAGATCAGGCTGGGGTATAAATCCAGGCCTGTCTGTTAGTGAACCTGAGCTGAGCCTGGTGGGATGAAGGTGTCAGAGGGGACAGTGAGCAGAGGGTTTGTGCTGTGGGAACCCAAGGAGCTGGTGTCAGGCTCTGTAGGGAGCTTGCATAGGGAGGTTCCAGGGGCCTCACCCGGGGAGAGGATCTGGGTGGGATGTTCTGGGCTTCTGGCCTCGATGTCTGGACTGCATGTCTGTGGGCAGGTGTGGGGCTGGGGAGTTCCAGGTCCTTGTCCAGCGTCTGGTCCAGCTCTTCTTTAGAGCCAAGGACAGGCCGAAGACCAAGAGGAACAGTGGAGTTACCTTGTTCCTGTTTGAGTTTGTATAAAAAACAGGCCTTGTGAGCCAGGTAGTCCTGGGTTCAAATTCTGCCTGTCCAACAAACCAGCAGAGTAATCTTGGGCCATTGATTTGGCCTTTTTGAGCATGTTTCCTCCTTGGCAGTGTTGCTGGGGGGATTAAGTCGGATGAGGCACGTGCCAGTGCTGTCCCCATGTGAAGTGGAGTACGTAAGGACCCTTGATAAGAGACAGGAATGCTCCATGAAGTTTTTGGGCAGTGGATGCTGACCAGACCCAGCCAGGGAGGGGGATACGAAAGATGCTGGGGATTGAAATGCCACCAGAACAGGCTCTGCCTGTGATATTTCCGCACTGGCTGCTTAGGGCTGAGTCACGGAGAGAGGAGCCGGGAGGACTGGGGCCTTCACACTCCGACGCCCGGAAACACTGTGAAGGGCAGCGCAAGCGTGGAGGTGCAGCCGGAGGCAGAGGCCTGCTGAGCACATGTTCTTCTCACCCACGGCTCCCTCTGTGCCAGCGAGTCCCATGGGAGGGGCGTCCGGGGGCAGTGGCTCTGTGCTGTCCACTGAGGAGTGGGCTTCCTGCTCCCACCACCTCCTGTCTTCTTCCCCGCACTCTTGAGGATGGGCGTTTTTATCCCCATTTCACAGATGGAGAAGCTGAGACCCAGTGGGGGAATTAAGTGGCCTTAGATCCCAGGGTCTTCCCTATTCTGGGAAAGATTCTCCTTTTAAATCCCTTGGCTTCCTTCAGGAACTGGGTGCTGAGGAAGGGCTGGGAGTTTTTTAAAGATAGGGATAACGTAAGAGCTCTTTGGGACCCGGGCCTCAAGGAGCAGGTGGTAGTCAGATGGTGGCTGAGCTAGAAGCAAAGCATGGATGTGAATAGGGAAGCCTTTTTCTCTTTAATTTTGTTTTAACTGGAGAATTCACCATTTGCCTGCATTAATTTCATTAGAGCGAGGTGGTCCATTGGTCTTTTTGGTTTCTGAGGCCATGGGTCAGATAAGGCATTGTTCCCAGGAGGCATTGCAAGAGCCAGGGCTCTTAATCCAAAGATGACACCTTTCTGAGCATCTGCTGTGTGCACAGATATGTTGAGCACCTGCTGTGTGCACAGATCTGTGCTCAGAGAGGGCAAGTCCCTAAGCAGAGGTAGGTCCCTCTGGGGTTCACAGAAAAGCCTGCGGTACCTAACTGGGTCCACACCAGGATCCTGTGAAGTTGGCATCATTATCCCTATTTCATGAATGCAACAGCTGAGACTCAGAAAGGAAGAAAGATTTCCTTAGAACATTCCTCCCACTGGGAGAGCTGCGGAAGCAGGACGGGAAGCCCAGTGTGAGGCTCCTAGGGCTGGTTATTTATCCCCTTAGCAAATATGCGTGAAAGTCTGAAGTGACGCTTCTCAAGGCAGAGCACCAGCGTTAGCATCACCTGGCAATTTGTTAGAAATGCAGGTTCTCAGGACCCTAGACCTGCAGAATGGGAAGCCCTGGGGGAGGGGCCCAACCATCCTGCTTTAACAAGTTCTCCAGGAGAGTACGGTGCACGCTGAGGTTTGACAGCAGCTGGTCTGCTGTTTGGGGAAGGCTGGGGCAGGGGCCCAGAGAGGAAGCAGGGCTGGGGAGAGAGAGACAGCCTGTGTTCAGTGAACTTGGACTTGAGTTGGATGATGCCCAGTGGGAGTGTAGGCTGGGGCTGAGCTTGGGCAGGGGCACTGAAAAGGCAGAAGGGGATGTTAACAAGGACAGACTTAGGGGACACTTCCCTCGGCCACACAGCCTCTCGGTGGCTACTGTGACCCTTTAAAATGACCTCTGTGGTGGGGGGAGAAGAAAAACTTCACCCTTCTGTGTGCGTCTCTGCCCATGTAATTTCTAGATTCCTCCTGCAAAGAAGGGTTGTTAAGTGGGACAAGTTCAATGCCCCATGGAGGGGACACACTGACTTGTGGTGGGGGTGCCCAGGACTGGCCTCATGTTCATCAATTTCTTCCTCCCTGCGGTTGGGTGGGTCACTAGGGACCATCTCTTCCAGGCCAGCTAGTGAGCGGCAAGATACCTAGATTGTTAGGTGGTGCTTGAGGGAAGTCGGTGGACCAGCCTGCTTTTGTTTTGTTTTAGATATTTTTTTATTGGGATATAACTTACATCCAATAGAAGGTACAGACCTTAAGTTTGGTGAGTTTCTACAATTGGGTACCTGATATAAAGTGTTTCTATCAACCCAGGAAGGTCCCCCACTTTCCTTCCCAGTTTGTCCCTGTCCTCCTTCCTGGAGGAAAACCACGTTCTCATTTCTGTCACCATGAATTAGTCTTCCAAGCAGAGCTCTGTTAGGGTGACCAGCATGTGTCAGTTTGCCTGGGACGTTTCTGGGGTTAGCACTGACAAATCATGTGTCCCAGGCACACGAGGACCTTTGGTCACCCAAGACAAGCTTGCGCCTTCCCACTACCCCCGTCTGCTTCCCAGAACCCATGGGCTCTAACAAGGGCCCCCAGCTGCCATCTCCCTGGGGACTGACAGGCAGGAGTTAGGTGTTGTGGGTTCTGCTGGTCCCAGGACCATCAGACATCTGTGCTTTCATGCATAAGCAGGATGACCAAGCAGACGCAGCAGGTGGTAGTTGACAGTAGGCAGCGTAGAGACTGCTCAGAGTGTGGTCCTTGGACCAGCTGCACCAGCAGCATCTGGGATCCTGGCAGAAATGCAGCATCCCAGCCCCAGCCTTCCCCTCCCACCCACCACCTATTGAATCAGGGTCTGCGTTTTAACAGGATCTCCCTGTGATTTGTATGTGAATTCGGGTTTTACCCCTCCCATCAAAGGGGATCAAGCCCCTCCTGCCATCCCTGAGCTAGGACGAGCCCCTCACCTGAAGCCCACCAGAGAACGGTCATGGGGAGCTGTTGCTGGACTCACGGCCCTGGCCTGTGGAAGGTTCCCCTTCTAGTTGCGCAGAGGTTCTAGTCAATTATTCAGCCAGGTGAGCGCTCCCATCCGCCTCTCTGAAGTAGCCTGGGAGAAGCGTCTGGTGCATTAAGCCCTCTCTCCTTTCATTCAAGCCCAAGGTCATCCATAGTTAGGACGGAGGGAGGGAGAGTTTAGCCTGGACTGGATGCATTCTTTCATACTCCCTTAAGGATGGAGACGTTCCCGCACTCGGGCCCCTGCTCAGTCGATGAATTATTGAGATCGGAGAGATGCGTGAGTGGTCAGTTACAGAGCCCTGAGCTCTTGGTGGGGGTGGGGGCGCCCACAGAGCAGCCCTCTGAATAGCCTATTTATTTTTCTTTGAGAAGTCAAAACAAGAGAAAAACACAAAGAAATAAATTCGCATACCCACTACTGGATACTAACTGTGAACATCTTGTTATATTTACTTCAAGTGCATTTTAAAAAAAAAGATTTTACTTATTTATTTTTTTGAGAGAGGGGAAGGGAAGGAGAAAGAGAGAGAAACATCAATGTGTGGTTGTCCCTTTCATGCGCCCCCTACTGGGGACCTGGCCTCCTACCCAGGCATGTGCCCTAAACTGGGAATCGAACCAGTGAGGCTTTGGTTCACAGGCTGGCCCTCAATCCACTGAATCACACCACCCAAGGAGACTTTAAGTAGATTTTTAATAGAAAGATAAAACGTTGTAAAGTTGAGGCACGCTCCATAGACACCCTCAAATTTTAAATATTACCCTTTTCCCAGAAACAACCATTATTGTGTCTTTTATAAATAGCTGTGTTTCCTTTTGGGCAAGACTTTAAAAAAAATGTTTTGAAACCTGTGTCTATATATATACCTATATAATGTGCTATAAATAATAGCATAGTATTGTTTTGTGAAAATGTTTTGATATTTCTATAAATGTATGTAAGATTTCGATATTTATATAAATTTGCTCAGGGTTCCTTTACACCTTGCTTTCTCTCTTGAGGCCACGTTTGACCTCTATTCTCGTTGATAAGTTTAGCTCTAATCCACTCATTCTAACTCCTGCAAGGCATCCTGTCGCGCCGATAACCGATGTTTTGTTTCTCATTTCCATCTAGTTGCATACTGAGATTGTTTCCAATCTTGCGCCGTGGCAAACAGGGCTGCGGTAAGAGCCTCGCCCCGGATCTTGCTGGACACCAGTGGGGGCGTCCTGGGGGGCGGGCACACCACGGTGGCACTGCACATGCGCACTTTCAATCTCGCTAGGAACCGCCAGTTGCTCTCCACAGTTGCTCTGGTGATTTACATTTTCACAGCAGCCTAGGAGAGCACGATTTTATCTGCATCCTCTTCCATGCTTGTTCTTGTTAGAGGGTTTTTTTAATCATTGCAGAGTCCATGGCAGACACAGGGTGTGCCTCTGTGGTTTTATTTTGCCAGTAGTTCCCTTCTGGGTAGAAGAGGCCCTGGTAGGTAGGGTGGGATGAGCTGAGGTCAGTAGACTTAGATTAAAAAAATTTTTTTTTTATTTATTAATTTTTTTAGAGGCATGGGAAGGGAGGGAGAAAGAGAAGGAGAGAAACACTGAGGTGAAAGAGAAACATCAATCAGTTGCTTCTGGCACGTACCCCAACAGAGGACTGAACTTGCACTTGCAACCCAGGCCTGTGCTCGGAGTGGGAATCGTACCAATGACCTCTTGCTTTGTGGTATGGTGCCCAGCCAACTGAGCCATACCAGTCAGAGGTACACATAGATTCCTTTAAAAAAAATGTTTTATTTATTTATTTTTAGAGAGCGGGGAAAAGAGGGAGAGAAATATTGATTGGTTGCCTCTTACACACCCCCAAATGGGGACCTGGCCTGCAACCCAGGCATGTGCACTGACCGGGAACCAAACCAGCAACTCTTCAGTCTGCAGGCCGGTACCAGTCCACTGAGCCACACCAGCCCAGGCAAACTCGGATTCTTATTCAGCCCTTTTATTAACTTGAATTGAGCTTGGGCAAAACCCTTCCCTTTCTGGTCTTTGGTTCTGCTGGGTGGCTTTGAAGGGAACATCGAAAAGTGGACAGGACTCTTCTGACTCTTGGTATTCGGAGTTTTGCAATGACAAATCTTGCGTGGGAAGATTCCTCTACCACTTAGCCCCTGTGTGAGATCCTGGGGTCAGCTCTTACTTAGGAAGTGATTCTCGAATTAGAGGAAAGGCTGCAGTGTGGGAACCAGAAGCAGCAGGGTTCAGTCTAGGCGCTAACATTTACTCATGGTGTAGTTGTGGATGGACGGCCAGGTGTTGGCATTTGGCTGGGACCCCGGCATAAAGGTCTCTCTGCTTCCAGCAAGGAGGCCCCCACCTGGGGAGCCCAGGTGGTAGACTATTTCCTGAGAGCAACCAAGCCCTGGACTAGCTGTCAGATCCAGACTCCAAGTGCAGTTCTGGCAAGAGTATTTTCTGAGGCTGACACTGTTTGCTCTTGGCATTGACTTCCACAGTTTTAGCGAAGTGGAGGAAGTAGCTGCACCTGAGACTGAGTCCGCCTGGCTGCCTCAGGGTTGGCGGGAATGTGGCTCAAACACCTGGAGACCCAGTGAGTAGGACTGTGAGGTTGTGAGCTTTAGCAAATAAAAATAACTGTATTTTCATGGGGTACACTTAAACTAAAAAGTTATTCATTGTTTGTCAGACTTTGAAATTTAACAGGGTGCCCTCTGTTTTATTTGGCAGCCCCTAGATAGGAGGTGACCAGCCACTCTGTGAGAAACAACTGAGGATAGGATAGTCTAGCTTGGTAAGTAGTGAGCATCTTGTTGCTGGAGGTATACAAGCAGAGGTTCAATAAAGCACGAGTGGAGATGCTAAGTGTGTGTAACGGAGTCTGTGCTCTCTGCTTATGTGTCTCTGAGGTACTCGGTACCGCTTGAAACAGCTTATGAGGGCCTTGGATGGTGAGAGAAGGTAGGATATCGCCCAGGCCCTCCATGCAAGCCACCGCCCTGGCTGGGGGTGCCCTTCGAGGACTGTGCTCAGTGAAGCACTGCGCCTCCAGGCTCTCAAAGTGTGGGTCCTGGACCAGCAGCAGCAGCAGCAGCAGCAGCAGCAGCAGCACCTCCTGGGACCTTGTCCCACCACAGACTCGCTGAATAGGAGCCTGGGCCTTACAACAAGCCCTCCATAAGGCTGTGACGCCTGGTCAAGTTTGAGAGCCATGGGAACAGAGGATTAGATGAGAAAACTGACCTGAGATCCCCAAACCGTTGCTCTGAGTTCGTCTCCTCCAGGGGCGGAGTGAAGCTGGGAATTGTACTGGGAGTCAGGGCAGGGGAGGGGAGAGGCGGCTGATGCCGCGTGGGCTGTGAGCGGTGAAGAGGCGAGGGCTTTCTTTCTGGTTCCTGCATGTGGCGGGGGGAGAGAGAGACAGAGAAACAGAGACAACGAGACGGAGACACAACATGTTGTTAACGAATTACATCTTTTGCCCTGGCTGGAGTGGCTCAGTGGATTGAGGGCTGGCCTGGGAACCAAAGGGTCACCAGTTTAATTCCTGGTCAGGGCACATGCCTGGGTTGCCGGTCAGGTCCCCAGTGGGGGGCGCACAAGAAGCAACCACATACTGATATTTCTCTCTCCCTCCCTCCTCCTCTGTCTAAAATAAATAAAATCTTAAAAAAAAAAGAATTGCATTTTTGAACAAAAGGATTTTAAAGCCTCTACGTGGGTCAGGTATCATGGAGGAAACTCAGTTTTCAGCTTCAACGAGCTCACAGTGAAAGGGGGGAGACCGTTGTAAAACAGGCTGAAGCAGAGACACAGTGCGTGCTGTAGACGAGGGCTGGCAGTGTGGGGGGATTTGTTTGGGTTGGGGAGGATGGGTCTTGGCGAGTGGCGTGGTGGACACTTTCACCGAGGACAGTCTGTGAAAGACCAGCCGGACCACAGACGTGGCTGGCCTATGGTGGCAGGGCAGCATGGCGGGCTTGGGCGGCAGTCTGCCTGCTCTCACCACGTGAGATGCCCGCAAGCTGTCGGAGGCAGCAGTGAGTGCCCTGTCCTTGGAGGCATGCAAGCAGAGCTTCCAAGACCATTCTAGTGCTGAACAGAGTGCGGCCTGTGTGACTTTCCAGGGCGGGTCTTTTCTAGCATTGTCTAGTACTCCCAGAGTCAGCTGTGGGTGACCTGGGGCCCTAACACCAGAACCCTTTGTGACAGCCTCTTTCTGCACCCCATTCCAGTTAGGCAGCGGGCAGAGAAGAGCAGCATGAGGGGCCATGCATTAAACAAATGAGAGACAACAAGGGAAGAGTTGGAAGAAGCATTCAGCCCAAGTGCAATGTGGGCACTAAATGTGCTTCTCTAAGGAGCAGCTTTATTCTCTCTATTTACCTGCCTCTGTGGAGGGGTTAATGGAAGTTCTAGATCGCTTTATTCTTAGCCCAGGTCTCATAGTGGGCATCATAGTGGGCATCTCCATGAGCAGCTGTGTGGTCACTTGCCTTGCACAGTTCTCTCCTCTGAACCTGCTTTGGGGTCAGCAATTCCTGTGTAACCTGACTTGGGGCTGGGTGGGCGCTGGGGTGGGGGGCCTCTGGGTTTCTGGGGGCCATTTCTCTGTAACCACACACTTTCTGTTGTGAACTGAAACGCTTCTCTGGCAGAAGGCTGCCTTGGCATTGGGAAACGCGGCCACACCGTTGGGCTGTCTTCACAGGCTCCATTTCAGTACCAGAACGTTGGCGCTGTTGAACTTGGCTGTGCTATTTTGTCCAGGTTGTTAACAGGCTCCTAAACATCTACCCTCTTTTTTCTCTCTCATATTTCTGGTCCGTGGCCAGACCCAAATACAAGAAATGTTCTCTCCTATGACTGCCAAGGCTGGTAAGGTTTGTGCCGCACCTCTGGCGTACAAAGTGCTTCCACGATGGTTATCCAAGCCTCTGAGTGCGTCAGCTTCTCCCCTGCAAAGTGAGAGTAGTGACAGCAACCACCAGTGTCCACTTGTCCTGAAATTTAAACGAGTTAATACCTACAAAGTTCTTAGACCAATGGAGGACGATGAGTGTGAACTAGTCTCGCTTTGTGAGGTAATGAGTTCCAGGGTTAGCAGTGAATCAATTTGTATCTCAGACATGCTGTCCTCTGGAGTCAGAGAAGCTTCTCCTAATAGCTCCCATCCCATTCCTCATACCTCATGGGCTGATCTCAATTTTTTTCCAAGTCTAAAAATGTATTCGTGTCCTATGACAGCTGGAACAAATGACCACAAACTCACTGGCTCAAAACCAGGCAGATTGTTCTCTTTTCAGTTCTGGAGGCCGGAAGTCTGCGGCGGGTCCGCCTGGGCTCCATCGAGGAGTCGGCAGCCCTGTGTTCCCTCTGGAGGTTCCAGAGGAGAATGTCTTCTCTGGCCTTTTCCAGCTTCTGGGGGCCGCCCACGTTCCTTGGCTCCTGGCTGTGCCCTCTGTCTTCAGAGGCAGAGGGCTAGCCTCTTGGCCTCTCTCTCTGATTCTGGCCCAAACCTTCCTGCCTCCTTCTTTTACTTACAGACAACCACCTGGACCCTGCAAGGTACTTCCCCCATCTCGCAATCCTTAGCTTAACCTGGAAGGCCTTTCTTGCCACTTAAGGCCACCCATTCACAGGTTCTGGGGATTAGGGTGCGGGCATCTCTGGAGGGGACTGTTATTCTCCCCACCACATTCCTGTATCTCGCAGGGGCCTTGGAAGGTTGTGTGCAGGGGCTGTGCGTGTGGGCACGCAGCCGGCATGTCTGAATGTGGGTTTCTTTTCCTACCTAGAGGTCTGACTCTGAGGACGAGCCTGCTTCCTGGCGGGATCCCCGTGGAAAACACGGTCAGAGGGGCCAGAAGGTGGCCCTGATCCATGTCCAGCCACCCCGTAGCAGGTACTGTCAGTGCCTCTTTGTCCCCCAGAGGTCACCTGCCATTTCAGGGGGTAGTTCCTGTACTCAGTGGTGCCTTCCTACCGTGAACACGGGTCTCTCCCTGGCTGAGGCCTTTCTCTGGCTGCAGGAGTGAGCTCAGCCTTCAGTGGTGCAGGTGGGAACGTGGAGGGTCGACCACAGGAGTATCCTCAGCCGAGAAGGGATGGGAGTTGGTGGGTGTGTCAGGGTCCTGTGGCTGCAGTAAAAAGCGCCACAAACCGGGTGGCTTCAAGCGATAGCAGCTTCTTCTCCCACAGTTCTGGAGGCCGGATGTCTGAAGTCGAGTCGCTCCCCTGAAGGCTCCAGGGGAGAATCCTTCCTCGACTCCGGCTCCTGGCAGCTCTTGCTCTGTGGCCCCATTGCTCCCATCTCGGCCTCTGACTTCACACGGCCTTTTCATGTTCTCTCTCGGTGTCTCTTAGAAGGATGCTAGTCATTGGATCTGGGGCTCACGTGGGTAATCCAGGGCGATCCCAACTCAAGATCTTCAACTGTATGGGCAAAGACCTTTCCTCCGGTGAAGGTCACATTTGCAGGCTCTGAGGTTCAGGGTGTGGATATATATTTTTGCGGGCCACCATTCAACCCACTACAGTGAGTGAACACCTGGCCTCCTCACCCCTTGGGGACACAGAAGTAAGACTGAGCCCCGCCTGACCATTGAACCTGCCCGTTAATGCAGTGTGCGCTGACCCACTCCCCCTTTCTTCACTGTGTTTCCTCGGATCACCTCCCATGGGCACCCTGCACCCCAGCCCTTATCTCTAGATCTGCTTTTGGGGGAACCCCAATTAAGACACGCCTTCTTCCATCTCGGGCCCTTGCAATCACTGGAAGTCCAAACTCAGCTGGTTCCCAGATGCGGTTTGCTCTGGACCTCCTTGTGCCCTCTCATTCCTGGCTGATCTTTTTCTCAGGTGCTCCCTGGTCAGCCCCCCAGTCTCCCTGACCTGTCCCCTCCACCATCACACTGCCCTTGTGATTCCACAACCTCATCTTTATCTCATGGAGACCCCCTGCTGATGTGCAGACCTCAGCAGAGGGGAAGTAATTGCAAAGGTACCTGCTGCCTTAGATAGTGGGGAAAGTATCACAGTCAGCATGTGGCTTAATTGGATTAAAGGAAAAAAAGTCCTGCTCCTCTCTCCATGGTAACTCATTGCCCTTGATGGGATGCAAATAGAGCTCATCACAGAAGCAAGAGTCAAGGCCAAGGGGGGTTGCTAGGCTGCGGGCCTGGCTTCAGAGAGCTCCTGACCCTCAGAGGGAAGGAGCTGAGTGCTCCAGGCCCTGTCAGAACTCAGAGGCCTAAGCAGGCCCAGGCCTGGGGGGTGAAGAAAGGAGGATGGTACCTTCGCAATGAGTCCCTACTGCGTGTGGCTCCCGTGTCGGGCCCCATAGGGGTAAGGGGAGAGTTCTTGCTCTCAAGAACCTGTGGAAGGCTTGATGCGGGGGCAGAGGCTCAATAGATCCAGTGCTGAATGTTTGAACTAAGAGCCTTCGTGTGTCCTGGTGGCTCTGCCTGGATCATTTACTCCAGCTTAAATATCACTTCCAGCAAGTGCTTCCTTGATCTTATTCTCATTTAAATTAGTTTCCTTTGTTACTCTCTCATGGCTTCCTCTGGTTTTCTATAATAGCATTTACTAAAATTTTGAAAGTTTCAATTTGTCTTCCTAATCAGACCTTAAATTCTTCGAGGGCAGGACCTGAGTTTTATTCATTTCTGTATGGTGTCAAAGAAAAATTGCCCTGGACAAAGTTAAACAGGCAAGGAAGACTTTATTTAAGGCTATTGCAGTAGGGCAGGGAGGCCAGACTCAACTCCACGCAAGGCAGGAGGGCTTTGAAGTGCTGGGGTGAGCTAATGGAGAACTAGTGGAAGACATCTGTCTCCGTGATGAGGCCATTTGTGTTTACAATTACAAGTCTTTAAAAATAAATGCTCCAAGAAAAGAGAGCCCAGGAGACTATAGTCACGAAGAACCTGTCTAAAGTTGAGTTGAGAGGAACGTTAAGGCCGTATTGGTCAGTGACTTCCCACTGGGCTACATTCCTCCCTACAGGACCTGGCAGAAACCCAGCCAACAACAGGTGCGTTCAATTGAAAATGAGCATCTGTACGTCTACTCGGTTAATCTCCACTCCCCTCTCCAAACCAGGGGCTCCGTGAGGGCAGGGATCTGGCCCATCTTGTTCATTAGGACAAACCCAGCACTGTCTACTTGCTTCTAATTGGTGCTTAGTCAGTCCTTGTGGAAGAAGTGAATGAGCAGCTGGATGATGAGTGAAGAGACAGAGGCATCGAGGGTGACCTCCAGCTTTCCAGCATGGGAGACGGGAGGCAATGGGGCCAGTGGTGGCTGACACGCGGACGAGACTGCGACGGGTCAAGGGCAGAGCAGACAGTCATGCGTTTGACTCTGGGCTGCCCTGCTGATTTCTCAGGGAGCAGAGGGCTGGTGCTGTTTGGTGTCCGAGATGGAGATGATTGAGGGAGCAATACTGGAGCCTGGGGAGATGCGTGCGTTACACCTCTTACTTGCTCTCTGGTTTCTAGCAAGTGACAGTAGTCCCGGGGGGAAGTGACAGTGGATGCTGTTTTGAGATTATTTAGAGGACAGAGCTGCGTTGAGGTGAGGACCCCCTTCCAGGCCACCCCACAGGCAGATGAATGCTGGGGCAGGGAATTACTTCCAGGGTCAAAGCCAAGCCATCGGCTCCTTTGTCAGCAGCCTTCAGTGAATAGTTTTATCGAGCGCCTGAGGGCGATTTGTTCCAGAGCTGGAGTAATTGTCCAATCAACCGCAGGTCTCGGGGGAAGGAAGCATCCCAAACATTTGTGATTGAGACCAGATGGCTTTATTAATTAACTCAACAAACATTCATTGAGCACCTACTGTGTGCTGGGTGCTGTGTCAGGCCTTGTAGGGGTGGGGGGCAGAGCTTTTGTTCTAAAGAGCCTGTGGATGGTTAAAGGGGATAAACAGGATAGCTCTTACTCTCATATTCTTCCCCGGTGCCCCAGTGACAGCCCAGAGGAGGAACGGCTTCCTTCTGATGGAGGAAGCTTCAAAATAGGGCGTGAGAAGATAACGGATAGATGGGAGTGGACAGGAGTGGGCCCTGACTTTCAAGGTCAGTGATAAAGATTCTCTCCCTGACCAAGCTCTGTCCGGTCTCCTGAGCCCTGTTGGCGAGGCCTTGGCCCTGGCCTATGAAGACTTGAGCAAACACTAATATAGCCTCTAACAGCTCAAGGCCACATCCCTACGATGACCCTAGACCCCCTTAAAGGGCCCGCCTGAGAAAACTCAAGGCTGCTGAAGGAACCGACTGCTCCAGCCGACCCCTGAGGTTCGAGCCCGTCTCCCAGTCTCTCTGGTAGTTGTCGGAGCTTAACTTCGGTAGGTGTTGGTTAGCAGACCCCGGTGGGTGTCACGCGGACCCACATCCCCTTCCTGCTTTTTGTCATTTTTCACCTCCCCAACTCTGTTCATGTCCTTGCCATTCCCATTCCTGCCTCTCCCTTTAAAACGCCTGTCATCTCTGTACACATCAGAGCAGAGCTCATCTCTGCCCCTACTGTCAGTGGTTCCCGAGTAAGATCTGCCTTCTCCACTTCTGCTCACGCCCACCTGTGCTCATCCTTGACATCAGTTCTCCACGAAAAAATGAGAGGGGAACACTGACTCACACCATTGTTCAAAGAGAGGCCTTCTGGGATTCAATCCAGCAGGGGAAATAGCAAGAGAAGGAGTCGTGGAGAAAAGGGGGAGCCAGACCACATGGGGCCTTTCAGCTCAGGGCCGCAGAAGTGGGAGGTTTTAAGCCGGAGAGCCATAGGTTCAGAGCAGTGCCTAGCACCCAGTAACCACGCACTAAATGTTAGTGTTGCTATTGTTATTTGCAGCTCAAAGAACAATTCTTCTGACTGTGGTATGGAGAGAGGATTGTGGGAAGCCGCCCTGGAGATGGAACAGCAGTTAGGGAGGCTGCTGCAATGGTCCAGGCTGGAGATGGTGACGGTCTGGCTTGGCTGGGTGGTTACAGGATGGAGAGAAATGACGGATTCCGGGAGAGATTTAGGAGGTCAAGTTGGCGGGACTGGTGCATGGCTGTGCAGGGAAAGGGGCCATTCGAGGTGATATCCAGGTTTCTGGTGTGGGAGGAGGAGTGGATGATGGAGCGGCTCCCAGGTGTCAGGTCAGGTGTGTTTGGGGGCGGAGCACTTTTCAAATGGAATCGTAAAGAGCAGGTGGGGATGCCCAGAGTGCTGTTGGGTGCATGGGGCTGGAGCTCTGCAGGGCCAGCCTGGAGGGAGGGGGGCTGGCTTTACTCCCTCGTTATACTTGGTTGATCCTGAGCGTCGGGTGCAGCGCTCAGAACCTGGCACACACATGACTTGGTTCGGGTTGTAGGGGAGGAACCGTCCTTTTCTACCCTCTTGGGATCTCCGGCTGGCCTAAGAATTCCACTGCCGTAATGAGAGAAAAGCATACAAAAGTTGTATTACATTTTCACATGCGCTCGGGGCCTTCACAAAAGAACGAAGACCCGAAAAAGTGACCGGAACAGAAACTTTGATACCTTGTAGACAAAGGAGTGATAAATCTGTGAAGAAATGACAAGACAGAGGGGCCGTCGACTGTGGAGAAGTGTCCAGGAGTGATGTCAGGGGGCACCAGTGGGCGATAAATGTTGTTTTAATCGGTTTGTACAGACCCATTTCCCCGTGGGATCCAAATCCCTGGCGATGGAGATATGGTTGCCTGCCTGGCACAGGGGGGGCGCCTTTCCCGTGGGAGATTTTACGGTCTGTTTTTAGGTAGAAAAGAGGAAGTCAGAGAGCCCTCCCTGAACTTGTAGCTTCTCAAGGGACTTCAGCTCAAAAGAATCAAGATGACACAGTGATGTATTTTGGGGTGGCACATCCTGAACTCCTTCAGAGTTCTCCCAGCCTTTGAGACAGGGTTCAAGTGAAGGGACTTTATTTTGGAAGTGGGGGTCGCACAAGTGGGGAAGTGAAACAGGAAAGAGAAAGAGCCAACGGGGCGTGTTACTGGGCTGCACCCGCGGTGGCCGACTCGGAGAAGCTCACCCCTCAGGGTGACCCCGGCGAGAGGCGAGGGAGCTGGGTGTTTCTACACTGACCCCCCAGCCACTGGTCGAGGCAGCCCGGCAGCACTGTCCTCTGGCACATCTGGGGGCTGGGACGCCCAAGGGGGTGTGGGCAGGACTGGACCTGGGATGGCGCCCATGTCTGATCATGCGATTCGTATGTCAATGTGTATCCCAAGCTGGATAAAACTGGCCCTCCATTTAGTTTTGTGTCATACTAGCAGAGTTAGCTGCAGCCTTCAAACAAACCCAGTTAACATAGAAGCAAATTATATGCCTAGCACGGGGGATACAACGTAACCAACCTGTGAACTAGCAATTTTACACCTCACCACTTGGGGCTCATTACTTTGCAAGCAATGAACATTTATTTTATTTTATTTTTTAATTAATCCCTGAGGATATGTTTATTGATTTTAGAGAGAGGAAGGGAGAGAGAGAAAGAGAGAGAGAGAGAAAGAGAGAGACATTTATGTGAGGAATATAGGTCGGTTGCCTCCCATACAATCCCCAACTGGGAATTGAACCCACAACCTTTCTGGTGTATGGGACAATACTCCAACCAAGTGAGCCACCGGCCAGGGCATGAACATTTATTTGTTGAGCATCTATTATGTACCAGGCCCCCACACTCGGGCACTTTACACATATTGTATCATTTAATCTTTGTAATTAAAAAAACCCTATGAGAGAGTCATGGTTACACCCATTTTCTAGATAAAGAGGGACTCAGTAATTTACTTTTGTTGCAACATTCTGCAATAGGCAGAGTCGGGTTGCCACCCATTTTCTTCCTTCAACCTTTTGCTGCTGCCTGGCAGGCAGAAATTACAAGAGCAATTTTCCCTCAAGTGTTTGGCTTATATTTGCATTCAGTATTTATTGACGTTCCCAGGCCCATCCAGTACTTACTATTGGGGCTTAATAAGTCCTAAATAATAATGATTTTCCCCGGATGAGGATAGATGCTTGTGTCAGCTGAGGCTGATTTCCACCTAATTTGCAGGGAATTTGTGCACCACTGTGATGAGCTAAATATTTATGCAGGGAGGATGCATGTACAAATCACATTTCCATAAGAAACACAAGGCAAATGAACGTTTCTGACCAAAAAAGTTTATTGATGGGAAAAGATGCTTTGGAGCATCATTAAGAGAAACATTAGCCAGGATTAACCAGCACAATCCAAGACTTAGCCATATTTAGGCAATTTTAGTATTTATGCAGGAGAAGTGTCTTTATTAAGAGGTGCCAAGGATCGCTGGGGGAGAAAGCACTTTGGCTCCTCAGTGTCAAGGGATAAAACTTGGGAGGATGGAATGGCTCTTCCTTTGAATGACTCATCCATCTCGGTGGAAGACCCAGGACAACTGGCTGTGTCTTCCTGAGCCTCGGTTTTTCAAGCTGGCATCAGCAGAATAGGGTTAGATGTTCCTCAAGGCCCTGCCCACCCCACCTTGTAATTCTCTGTGCCGCTACAGTGACTCTTGTCTTTTTATGTGCACCAAGGAGCAGGCTGCAGGCTGGACCATCAGCCTTCTTGTGGAGGGCAAGGCGTCAACATTTGTGCTCCCTGTTTTGTGCTGGGCACCCTCCAGGTGCTTTGTGTCCATCAACTCCTTACTCCATAGTGCTTCAATTGCATAGGTTTTATTTCCGTTTTATAGCTAAAAACAAGTAAGTTGCAAATTAAGGAACAACTACTTTGGGGGTCATACTCTAGACCTCCCCACCCACATCTAATAAATGGAACAGAACGTTTTATTTTGGGTACCAAGGGGCACAGAATGTAGGACCTGGAGTCCTATGGGCCTGAGTTAGAATTCGGCTTTCCCAGTGCACCAGCTGTGTGGCTGGGCAAATCACATCACCTTTTCAAGTTTCGTTTTCTCATCTGCACCCACTTACGTTATGATCTCCATGGAACAGGGCTATTGTGTGGTTTCTAAGAGAAACCGTCTGGCTCTTTGGTGCCAGTCTGAACGGGCAGTCATGCTAGGCTTCCTCCGCAGGGTCGTCTCAGATGGCCATGCTCCCTGCCTCCCTGGGGTAGGGAGCAGCTCTAGGTGTGGCCCTGGCTTTGTCTCCACCCTTGTCCCCTTGAATTCCCTAAGCTGGTCCAACTCAAGCCCTGGCCTGCCTGACTTCCGCCTACAGACATGGCACGTGGCTGGAGATGGGAGTTCAAGCCCTGGCAAAGTCAGCTTCTACTTGTGCGACCTGGAGTCACTCGTTTGGTTTCTCTGAGCCTGTGTGTCTTCTGTTAGATGAGATGACTTTATACTTTTGTGTGTCTTCTGTTAGATGGAGATGCAAGACTTTTGTAGTTGATTAAACTTCATGCTGTTGAAATTAATTGCTGAGCCGTGTTCTGCGCTCGCCCCAGAGAATAGCTTTGGTCCTTCTGAATGAATTCCTTTGTGACCTGAAGAGTTCCTGGGTTCAAGAGCCCTCTGGCTTTGATACAGAGGCACATCGGAACCAGCTGGTCCATTGCCAGGAAGATTCAGGTGCCTTGAATAAGCAAATTGGCGGACCACCTCCCTCAAGGGTTGCTTTAAGAAGACATTTCTGCCTGGCTGAGACAGATTTTCATGTAGGTGTATCTCATTTAATGTTTTTAAAACCACGTATCTAGGCGTAACCCAGGTAGCCACACTGGGACCCGGAGCCAGGTACCCCAGCATCCTTTCTGCTGTGCCCACTCAGGGACCCACACTTTGCCTGGAAGTCAGCTTTGCCATCCCCAAGACCCGCAGCCAGACTCCTCCTTTCCTTTCTTCCGAGGTTGTGACAGGCTTTGAAAATATATTTCAGGAAAATTAGAGAGCTGTAAAAAGTTTAGAGGTACGGACATACCGGGGACTTCAGAAACAAACACACACACACACACACACACACACACACACACTCTGACTCACACAATAGCTTCATTGAGATATAATTCACATCCAGTAAATTCCGCCTTGTAAAGGAATACAGTTCAATGGTTTTTAGCACACGCATAGAGTTGTACAACTGTCATTGCTGTCTAATTTTAGAAGATTTTTATCAACTCCCAAAGAAACGCCACGCCTGTTAGCAGTCAGACCCCCGACATCCCTGGCAGCCACTGATTTACTCTCTGTCCCTCCGAGGCTGCCTGTTCTGCACGCTTCATACACATCGGATCCTACAGTATGTGGCCTTTTGGGACTGGCTTTTTCACTTAGTGAAATGTTTTCAAGGTTTATCTGTTTGATGCAAATCAGCATTTCATTCCTTCTATGGACAAATAATATTCCGTTGTGTGGATACACCTCATGTCATCTGCTCATCGGTGGAGCTGATGGACGTTGGGTTGTTTCTCCTCTGTAGCAACACTGCTGGTGTGGACATTCATGTAGATGGTTTTGGGTGGATCTATATTTTCAATTCTTTTAGGTATTGGAACTATTGGATCATATGGTGACTCTGTTTAACATTCAGAGAACCCATCAGACTACTTTTCAAAGTGGCTGTACCTTTTACAGTCCCACCTCTAGAAACTCTTGTATGGTTTATGTTGGTTGAAATGGGTTTGCAGATGCTGACAATTTATTTGAGCTTCAAGCCCAATTTGGTTCCAAGTCTCAGAGGAACACTCAGATTGAATTAAAGGACTGGATGTAGCATGGCCAGAAAAGACCTCCCACAGTCTACAATGTGGTGTGCTAAGTACCCTGTAATAAAGTGTAAAATACCGTCTTGGATTTGAGTTTTTGAGTAGGAGCTGTTGGAATAGGAGAGCGATTGGGAGTAGTGCCTGTCTTGTTTAGAGTTCCTTTTGACAAGATGCTGAGACGGGGATTTGAGGGCAAGTCATCTCCTTGGGAGGTGATCCCAGGAAACACCTGTTACGGAATGGAGGCAATGAGACGGAAGGGCAGGAGGCCAATAAGGGCCTGGTGGCAAGCAGGGCTCTGCTGTGGGCACCCAGAGCTCAACTCGGCTGGGGAATTCTGGGATCCACTGCAGAACACGCCTTGGAATTATCTCGGTGGAGAAACAACAAGGCTGGAGCATTTAGCCTCCAATTCCTGGTCTGTCAATTGCTTGCGGGCTGCTTGTGGGGGTTTGTCCTGCACACTGGCCTTGCCTGCACCCATGGCCACAGGTGACGAGTTGTAAGGTTTGCCCTAAGCAGCCCTCAGTGTGTCAGAATCAGACATGGGACCTTTCCAAACCGATACCCGAGTGACCCACCAGGGGTGGTCTCTGCCTGCGTTAGGAAGGCTTGGTCAAAACGTCACATAAGGATGTCTCTGTCCATACAGGATTCCTGTCCATACAGGAATCAAGGGTAGGAGAAATAAAATCTTTTCTTAAACCCCTCCCTGAGGTTGGAGGCACGAAGTTTCCAGAACCTAGGAAGTATGATTTTATATCTATCTATATATCTACACATGTGTGTGTCTGTGTGTGTGTATATATATATGTATATATATATGTATATAATTGAAGTTAGAGGCTGTTCTTTAACAAAGAAAAGAATGGGGCAATTGAAATGCACTTGCTGAAGTAATCAGAGTTGAGAGGCAGGAATAGAAATGGAAATTAGAATCCGCCTGGAGACAATTTGGTGGGATAATCAAGGGCTAGGAATTTTGCCAGTTCCCCACAGATCAAAACTGCTGGGCTCCGCGGGCCCCAGTGCATGTTTATCTTTAGGCCCCAGGGGAAGAAAGGGCCCGTGGGGCAGCGGCTTCCAATGCCACTGGAGACCAGAGTCACCGGGGACACGATGGAGACACATGCCTGGGGGGCACACTGCATCGTCTCCGAGGCCGGCGGGAGTGGGGGGTCCTGCAAGCCTGCATTTAACAAGTACCCCAGCGGGCAGGGAGTCAGATCTGGGGATTTCTGAGCAGTGACAGTCATACTGTAGATAAAGTTCCCGACGTTTTGAGGAAGGGACAGGAAAATAGACCACCTTCTGTGCTCCCTTCTTTGCCTTCCCCGGGGCCCTATTTACATTGCACTGATTCCTCCTTTGCAGCTAGTCCAGCCTTTGCTCCTTCTCTGGCTAAAGTACCTGGTGGGAGGGCAGGAATGTCTCGTGGCCTGGATTTTAGTCCTGGAAACTGCAAGTGTCAGACTGGTAGGTCCTCTACGTAAGGCCTGGCCTCAAACAAACAGACAATGAAACTGAGTCCAGTCAGTTGAAAGATACCAAAGAGTTGCTTTAGTTGGAGTATCTCTGAAAACGTGGAAGGCCATTGTATTATCCCTTCAGTCCTCTGTCCCATCAAACTTTTCTCAGTGTCAAGGGCTGAATTTTGTGTCCTCCCCAAAGTTCACGTAGAAGTCCTGAGCCCCACTCACCTCAGAACGTGACCTTATTTGAAGACAGAGTTCTTGCAGACTTACGTAATCCAGTTAGAATGAGGTCGTTAGGGTGGGCCCTAATTCCGCACTGCTGGTGTCCTTCTAAAAAGGGGACATTTGGAGACAGACATGCATGCAGGGAGAAGGCCGTGTGGACATGGAGACAGTCCTGTGCAAGCCCAGGAGAAGGGCCTGGGGCATCCTTATCTCACAGCCTCAGAGGGAACCCAGCCTGCCTCCACCTCAGACCTGAGAGAGCTGTCGGCGATGACTTCCTGTTAGCGGAACCACCGGTCTGTGGTAGGTAATCACCTAGCACGCTGCCTCCATGGGGCCTCCCTCCCGGATTTCACCCAGTCCACCTGCAGAGCCTTCTCTGGAACCCGCACCCCAGCACCTCCCTGGACTCCCCAGCAGCTCCTAACTTGCTTCTCTGCTTTTACTCACACCCCTGCCATTTTTCTCTGACCAGCCACCAGCATCGTGTTTCATCCACATGGCTGATCCTGTCTCTCCCCTGCTCTAAAGTCTGCCATGGCTCCCTAAGACTTTCAGGATAAAGGCCAGATCCTCAGTCACAGGGCCCTGAGGAGTTGCGCCAGGCCTGTCCTTCGTCTTCACTGAGCGTCACCTCTCTCCCTGTGTCCCCTCACACTGGTCGTTTCCCAGTCCTGAGGGAGTCCTTTTCTCTGTACCCAGCCCTTCTCCTGGCCGATACTCCTTCTTCAATGAGGCCTCAGTTAATGTGATTCCTAGGAGGTGACAGATTTTTTTTTTCAGTCACATGCTTTCTTGATGTTCAGAACTCTTCCGTTGTAGCAGCTACACATTTGTAATTAATAATTTGTATAATTATGGGATGTCTTATCAGGAAGGTAAGCTCCAGGAGAGCAGGGGTTTTCGTTCTGTTTGTTCACTTTGGTCTCCCCAACACCCCCCTCTGGAACAGTGCCTGGCATGTAGTAGGTGCTCAGTTAATACATGTTGCATACACAAATGAAGGAACAGAATGGCCAGAGGCGCATGGACAGGTGTGCCTTGTTCATTCCATTCCTGTTTCTCTAGCGCCCAGAGCGGTGCCCGGCAGAGAATAAACTCTGTGTGTGTTGGGGGTGGAGAGGGGTCATCAGTGGGATGGGACAGTCAGAGCTTCCCAGGGTTGGACGCCCCTGCAGGGAGCTCTGGGTCCCATGGGCGAGACCCTCTTTCTCACAGACCAATATGACACAGTCTGGCCTAACTGCGATGGGATGTACCCAGAGGGCTGCCTGGACAGAGTCAAAGAGAGGGGCATCCTGGGTGGAACGGAAGAGGGGAGGGTTGAAATGGGGGTGGTGGTGGGGAGAGCTTAGGTGCAGTTTTGGAGCAGAAGAGAAGGTTGCTGAGGAGGGGATGTGTCTTCCAGGTTTCCCTAGGCCCTGCTGGCCTGGGGGTGATGTAAGGACCGAGAGAGGAGGCTACTGAAAGCTCCCCAGAGCTCACCCCCGGTGAGCGAGCTCCACACTCAGTAGGAGCCTGTGCTTGTTGGACTGTGTTTCCCATGGCACATGTTGTGTTGGGGTTTTCCTGGGTTCCCCAGACTGGGGACCTTCCTCATGGGCTGAAGTATGGTGTATCTGCTTCCACCTCGGGAAACAAATTCCTTTTCTCTCAAGGTGCCCAGCTCTTTAATTTCTGGAGAGTTGGAATGTATACCTTAGGTCCTCCAGCAGACAGGCCCCGTCATTCAGAGACCCTGGTGGCCTCATCCCTGCAGGCTGGCCTTGCTAAGGGACCAGACGCCGCCCTCTGAATCTCTTTGTGTCTCATGCCCCTGCACTTCAGGGCACTTCAGCATGTCGCCAGGCTGTTCAAGTTAGAATTATAAGCAGTCACATATGTTTTTAAGGGACAGGAGAGAGAACAAAATCCCACCCCCTCCCCCAACCTGACCAGAGCCTTCCTGGGAATTGTCCATAGGCATCCATGGCTCCGTGTCCAGGTGGAGCTGGAGCTGAGAAAGAGTCCAGGTGGCCGAGCTGGTGGGAGACGCTGGGTCTCAGGGCCCAGCCTGCCGGGCTCCTCGGGCACCTGGAATGTCTGCCTGCCTCCCTGGACGCCTTCTGCATCCTCTCTCCCCCTCTCCTGGCAGCAGGGCTCGATTCAGGGATCTTCGATGGAATTAATAGCTCCTCAAGCACAATGCAACTGCGATCAAATCAGAGGGAAAGTGTAAATGAGAAGATGGGAAGATTTAGTGTATTAAAATGCTCACTGTGGCATCGCAGAAGTGGGATGGGGAAATTGATTGAGATCACTTTGTGCTTTTGTTCTGATGCCGCGGCAGCAAAATCAGAAAGACCGAGCGCCCCCTGTTTCGGCTTTCGGTGTTTTCCTTCCTGTCCACGCACCTTTCAAGCAGGTGTCTTCTCGCCTCTAGTGGAAGGAACTGGCCTCTGTATCTCAGGTCAGCCCACAACGAAGGAACAAATGCTTTCTTCCCAGGCTCCATCAGCTCTTTGCTACAGGCTCGCAGCAACCCAGTCTCTCTGTGCCTCAGTCTCTGCATCCATAAAATGGGGACAGTAATTACGCCTTCCCTCACGGGGCTGTGGCGAGGGTTCAGTGAGTTACTACAGGTAGAGCACTTAAAACAATGCCTGACACGTAGTCAGCGCTAAGTAAATGTCAGGCATTATTATCACACATTTATCGAGTTGGGGGAGAGACATAATCAGCATGTGTATCACTCAGGATTCTCCAGTGAAACGGAACAGGTGGGATCTTTCTGTCTCTCTCTGTCTCATTTCTAATCTGTATCTCTTATCATCTGAGCTATGTTGATATCTATATCAATTGTCATATATATATATCTACAATCATCTATATCTGTTTCTGTATCTATGTCTCCATGGATATCTGTGTCTATATCTATATCTACATCCTATCTTTATCTATCTCGCTCCGTATTTATATATATAAATTTATTTCTAGGAATTGGCTCGTGAGATTGTGGGGGCTGGCGAGTCTGGGATCCGCGGAGCGGGCTGGCAGTCTGGAAGCTCCCTGGCAGAGCTGAGGCTGCAGCCCCGAGGCAGAGCTGCTTTTTCCTCAGGGAAACCTCCGTGTTGTCCTTACGTCCTTCCTGTGGGTTGGCTGGGGCCCAGTCCCATCGGGGAGGAGAGTCCCCCTCTTGCACAGTCACACGACTGGAGCTGCTCCCTGCATCCGTGGCAGACCTCCACCGAAACACCCGATTAACTGGGATCAAAATGGGGCTGTCGCCAGGCCGAGGGAACACAGGATGCTGGCCACTGGACCTGCACTGGCCAGTGCTGTCTGACCCCCAGGGAGCTTCCTTCCTCCTCTTACACATCTGCCTCTCCTCTTAGGTCACCCCTCCCCTCCATTCCTGGCCTCCCATGTGGCGATTCTCTGTCCTGTGTATTTCTCCTGGAGGTAGGGGGTTGGGGGTGTCTTTGGGGTCCTGGGGCTTACAGAGGAAAGGAAGACCAGGGAGGGGTCTGGGCACATGAAAGCAGCTTGCTCTTTCTCCTTCCTCCCCACTGACTCTGGCTGTTCAGTGAAAACCCAGACATCACCCGCCACCAGGGTGAAAGCTTACGCCAGCACTCTCGCCGCTTTGGGGAACACACTGAGCTGAAAGTGCGCGTTTCCGTCCCAGTCCTGAGTTCTGTGTAGCCCCCTTTCCTTGTTCCTTGCTCTGTCCAATTTCTTTTCCTGGATCTTAATAGGTGGCAGGGGGGTGAGGGAGGGAGGGACGGTCCTATCCCAGTGTCTGGTGACTGCCACCCAGCCCGGAGTTCTGGTTGGATGATGAGGTGGTGGCCTGAATTCCTCAAGCAGTCACAGTGTGTCCCCCGACCCCCACAGGATCACGATTCTTTAGCAGCAAACTATTTATTACACACAGCTCGTCCATCTCCCCCAGTTGTAAGATTTTATTTTAAAACAGTGTATGCTAGGAAATACTTACAGAAGAAATCATATACTCTAGATTTGCCTCAAAATGGCACCGGAGGGGGAGTTGGTGGGGTGTATTTGGAATCGGTGGACCATAAGTAGGTAGTTATTGAAGCTGGGTGGTGGGTGTGTGGGGGCTCGTTACGCTGCCGTGTGCCCCACTGAATAGGTTTTGCAATGTTTTATGCTGGAAAATGTAAAGAGAAAAAGAGAAAACACCCACATTACTCTACAAAGTCCTTGAGTGTTTTAAAAATAGTGTTCCTCAAGAATACACTCAAGGTTCCATGGATGTTTGATTAAAATTCAACTTTTAAAAAATATTTTCTTAACTCTTTAACACCGGAGACAGCAGCCTGTGAGAGTTTCGAGCGGGGGTTGTCAGACTCTGTGAGGGTCCGGAGAGTGAGCCTGTTTGGCTCTGGGGGCTGCGCAGGGTGAGATCGGCTCTAACCGTGCACCGCTGTGTTCCTGTGACGCTTCATTTACGCACACTGACATTTGAATTCTATGTAACTTTCACATGTCACTAAATGGTCTTCTTTTGATTAAAAAAAATCATTGCAAAATGTGAAAAGCATTCAAAACACGTGGATTGTACCACAGTAAGTGGGGCGCTCTCTCTGACTGGCATGCCATAGTTTGCAGGCCTCGTTCCAGACAATTGGTTAACAAACTGAAGAGGACCAGCGAGGCGCTTCGGCCTCCCAGGGCGGATCTGTTTTCTTGGACAACCTGGGGAGTAAAACTTCTTCTGTCACGCCTGTGCATGCTAAAATACCCAGACCAAAATGCCCAGGCCAACTGCAGTGGGTGTTGATTGAAAAAGAATAAAAAAATTGGGGTGCCAAACGTGAAAGTCCCTTTCCTCATTGCTCAACCCTGGCCACCGCCCAGAGGTGACGGCTGGGTCCCCTGTCCTCAGGGATCCCAGGACACACTCCTCCATCCCTCTTCTTCCTCCCAAGAAGGCCAGACATACATCAGAGCTGCTTAGAGGACGGAGCAAGAAGCAAGGATAAACTGACCATTTCCTCCCAAACAAAGAGCTATCCACTCTCCATGTTGAGGATCAGCCCACTTACTGGCAGGCGAAGTCTTGCTCTTATTTGAGAAACTGAGAAAGAAGGCACTGTCGGAATTGACAGGTGTTGCTCTGAAAACATGTGGTTCATGATACCTGTGAGTGGGGCCCAACGGGGACCCTTGGGCAAACCCTCCTTCTTGCAAACTTCTTGGGCAAACTTCTCCAATCTCTCTAGTCCCACGTGGATCCTCAGCTGTGGGCAGATAAGTCATCTGAGTTTGATGCCTCTTGTGGTTTTTTTTTTATTTCACTTTCCCCTGTCTTTACTTTTCCTTTTGGCTTTCTGAGAGTGGACACTAATTTGACTCTCAGCTTCCTTTCTATTTTTCCTTAGGGAATCAAACCTGGCTATTTTTGTTCATGAGATGGTGGAATATGTTGAAAGCAGTGAGGCAAAAAGAAGCATGAGAGAGAACACGCCAGCTGCTTCCGCCGAGATCCTCGCTGGCGGTTCCTGAGTTTCCCATGGAAAGCACTTAGACGCTCAGAAGAAAGGATGTGTGGTGTGTGTGCTGCATTTTTCTTTGGGAACCGGGAGGGAGGAGCCTTAGGGATTAGCTGGTCCTAATACATCTCTTTCTAGATGGAGAGACAGATGGAGGCTCAGGGAGGTGGAAGGCAGGAAACAGGGGAGGGCTGCCTGAATGAGACAGGTATGTTTGGGGAGGGTGAGCAGGCCTGGAGCCTGGGAAGGGTGGAAGGAGGTCTGGAGGGTGTGTGGTGGATGAGAGATGAGAGGGGAGGGTGCCGGGCCAGGTGGTCCTTGAATGTCCAGCTTGAGACTCGGCGTCCTCTGGGGGTAACAGAGCTACTGGGAGGTTCAGGAAGGGTGAATGTTGGGTCCCATCATGCTTCAGAAAGATCTTTCTGTGGAGGAGGGACAGGTGATGTCTTTCTGCTGGAGGCCAGGAGATCCAGGTTGGTGAGGAAGGACAGACAGCAGACGTGGACCTTTGGTAGAAGGAGCAAGAGGAGATAGTGTCTTAGGAGGCAGAGCAGAGGCGGAGGCCTTTTGTCCACATGCAGAGATGAGCATATCCAAAGGGGGGCATGAAGGAATGTGGGTGTGTAGACCAGAGATAGGATAAGGTTGTCCCAAGGAGGGAGATCTTGGAGATGGTGGCCCAAGGCCAGGTCAGGAGGAGAGGACTGAGTGGCAGGTGTTGTCTTTGACACTTGGGAACCCAGCTTACAGTGTGAGCCCAGCCCCAAAGGCTGACCTGTGACATCCCTGTTCACGGTTGAGGTTCCGGTGTCAGAGGTCCTGCACCATCACAGCGCTGGCCACTGAGAGTGCAAGCCGATGGGCATCTCGGGCCCCAGGCTTTCCGGTGCCCCTCCATCAACTCAGCCTCCTCCCCCCAGGAGAGAAGTAAAAACCCGGTGGGGCTGGCTACCATCGACTGACGGTTGACGTGAGAAAGCGGAAACGTAATGATTGAAATGAAAAACCACCCGGGGAAGTCGGGGAGCCTCTGCCCCGCCCCCATGTTCCTTCCAACTCCTCTGGCCCAGCTCCTTACGTGAATATCAAGCGCCGCTCCAGCCACATCTGTTTCAGATCCTTTCCAATTTCTGACAATTAGTTTCCTGGCCATTAAGCTGTACCGAAGCAGGGATACTTTAATGTGCTTATGTATCTTATTGGTTACATAAGTTTCCCGGGAAGTAAGCTCTCTGATTTCCAAAAAAGTCAGTGTGAAAGCTTAAATGGACTCATCAGCTTCTCAGCCCATCTTCCTGGAAGGTCAGTTGCGAAGCAACTTGCATCTTTGTCACCACCAATCTCATGGCTCTTCCACTCCTTTGGCCTCAGTTTTGAGCACAAGGACCCCAGCATCCCACAGTTAGTGTTTGAATCAACTTGACAGGACAGGGGAGAGGGGCCTTCTCTGCTGAGAGGAGCCTGGAACAAGGCAGGGGGAGTCAGCAGAGCCGGGCCCCTACAGAGAGCTGGGGCCTGTAGCCAAGGGACTGAAACACGGACGGCGACGAGTGCTAGGCACAGGGAGATTTTAGGTGGGGAGGGGCACAGCTGGGCTTCCCCAGAGGACGCTCATTTCAGCTGCGTGGCGAAGGGTGCGCGGAGGGAGCAGGGACAGGGAGCTGTCTGTGTGGCCAGCTCCCACACTCCACCAGAGCCAGCTGAGACCGGGGCAAAGTGAAAATGAGGGGCGTTTTATTTAAAATGTAAGCACCATGGAATACCATTCAGCTGCAGCAAAGAGTGAAGGACTGGTCCGTGTGGCAACTTGCACGAACCCCGAAAACATGCTGAGTGAAAGCAGCCAGATGCAAAAGGTCACATTATGGAGTGATTGCATTATGTAAAATATCCAGAATAGGTAAATGCATAGAGACGGGAAGTAGATTAGTGGTTGCCATGGGCTGGGGACAGGGAGGCAGGCAGGGGATGGCTGCTTCACGGGCGTGGGGTTTCCTTTGGGGACGATGAAACCGTTCTGGAACTAGACAGAGGAGACAGTGACACAGGAATGCACTAAATGCCACTGAACTGTGTGCTTTAAAATGGCTAATTTTGTGTTATATAAGTTTTACCTAAAAAACCCCTATATACACAGGTGCTGGGGATTAGGATGTAGACAACATCTGGGGGTAGGCAAGCATTATTCTGCAGCCTTCTAGAATGAAGTTGAATTCCCAGCTCAATAGACACAGAGCCAAATTCTTCAAAAATGTTTCGTTTATTGACAGGGTCCAGAAGTTCTTTGACACTTTTTAGCTAAGCCGTCCATCTGCTATTGTGCGTGTGTTAGAAAGCTCTGTTGATTTATCGTGGAGGCTCCTATAAGTATAGATTGGCTTGGACAGTGGATGAATGTCACGAGTTCTGAGTCTGCATTCCGTGCCTTTCTTTACTCTCCCTATAATGCATCTGCTCTGGAAGGAGAGAGGCTGCTAAGTGTTATAGAAGACCAAGGGGCCACAAGGGCGGACTTCACGCTAAATTATTTAGTCCCACTCTCTTATTCGATACATCACAGGGTCTGAGAAGTGCAGGAAGGCTCCTCCAAGGATCTTCCCTCCTGACAACTACCTCCAGTGAAGGGAGCTCGCTCTTGTACTTGCCAGAGCAGATAACCCTGAGGTTGACCACGGCAATGCCTGCAGTGCTTTCATTTTCCTGCAGTTGACATGTGCCCGGCTTGGGTTTATGCCCACAAATCTTGGTTCCGTCCTCTGGGGCACACAGGTTACCCCTGTATGGGGAGGTGAAGATGGGGAGACCATCCTTCTTCTTAAGACTGACTGTCCCCGTCGTCCTGTAAGCTCCTTTACAGCCCGTCTACCCTCCTGCCCTCCATGGGCACAGCGCAGTTACTCACATTCCCGTTCATAGCTGGTGAGCAGACCTCCTTCCACGCATACCAGTGTCCTGCCTCTTCCCCTGCACCCGTCTCCTTCTCAGGCAGCAGCCCCTCCTTCCTTACATCATCTCACCTTGGAGCCCTTCTTCTGCCTCTTCACTCCCCTGCGGGGTTTGTTTATCTCCTGGGCAAAGAAAGCTCCGCCCCCGAGGCATGAGCTTGCTGACCTTGTCTGAATGGGAATGGCCATTATCACCTGAATTAAGGCAGCCACCAAATTTTGGTGATGAAGCCCTAACCCCTACGTAATCTCAGGACTGGCAGCTTGAAGCTCCCCCTCTAGCAGAGTGGCCTCAGAGTCTCCCGTGCCTTTGTGGGGTGCAGGGTTCTGAAGCGCATCATTAGTTGGATGCCTGAGCTACATTAAAAGCAGAACAAAGTTCATCCCTTTCCGTGGATTCAGCCTAGATGGTGTCTCAAGCCAGGAATTGATTATACAACTTGGGAAAGGCCAGTGCCAAAAGCAAACACAGCGCTCTGATTGGCTGAGCTAGGTCACTAGGAGCAAACAGGACAGAAGGAAAGGAAGTGGGGGTCCAGAAGTGAGGGTCCCAGGGTGGACCCTTATCACTGACAGCTAGCTGCCTTCTGTTTTCTGTGCTACAGGCCAAAACTAGTTGTCTTGGTTACGGAGCCCGTTTTCTTCCAGGAGCAAAGGGCAGATGTATTAATGTCTATTTGTGTCGAGTGTAGGAGCTATGGAGGAGAGCCAGGACTCAACAAACAGCTGGGGGTGGGGGTTTTTGACCTCACAGAGGCCGGCTGAGCATCAGGCAGGCGGGCAGGGTGCGAGGTTCGAGGGACGGAGTATCTCTCCCGCCTGCACCTCTCAGGCTGCAGCTCAGCTCCGAGCTCACTCTGGGCAGCAGTGAGCACTCATGTGTGGGGTTCTGAGATTCTGGAATCTCTGGGCTGAGATGCTGCACACGATGGGACTCTCTGAGTTGCCGTGGCTGATGGCACATGTTTGGTCGCTGCTGATGGAATCCCCAAGCAGCATCCTGCAGTGCGAGGCTTAACGTGAAGGCACAGTGTGATTGTGGGGCTGTGACACCGAGGTGAAACTGAGGGGCCTCAAATGGCGTGTCCACAAGTTCCCCTCTCCGGGCTGCTCCCACAGCCAGGGGACCCCTGTCAAACAGCCTCCTTCTCAAGGGGGCCGGGGGCAGCTCCTGCTTAACACTGAGGAACAGCTTTGGGATCCCTGCCAGATCCTGGCATCATTCAGATGAGCCAACTCCACCCTCCCACGGGAACCTGGGACATCCTGCTCTCTTGGTGCTACAAGGCCTATCTTCCACAGCCGCTGGTTTTCCCTCTGTCCTAGAGTATAATGTCCACGTGGCCTGGCGTGACCTCATGTGTCCTGTGCACCTGGGCTGAAAGTATCTGTGATCAACAAAGTTCTGTCACTTGCCTCTTTCGAGTCTTCGGTGTTGCGTATTTGGCCATCCAGGCTACCGGTCCAGCCCGCTGTGAGCCGTGCTGGCAATCCGCAAGCCCGCCTCCCATTTTCTCCTTGGAGGTGCGGATAAAATCAGACCCCCACGCCTGTCCTGGTGTGCCAGCATTCCCAGGGCCCAGAGGCTTTCTTTCTATATGAATGGGTGAATTAATGAGCAAGAGGGAGAATTGACTCTGTATAATAAGGGAATTTGGCTTCATGTTCCCGAGGATTGTTTATTAGTTAGAATAAAAGGCACAGCTGCTGTAACAACAGACTCCGAAGAACATGGCTTAAAGAACAAAGAAGCTGTTTGCCTCTCATACAACAGTCGGGGGTGACATTCGAGGTCAGCGGGTGGCTCTGCTCTACACGGTTACTCAGGAACCCAGGCTGGTCATGCCTCTGCCATCTTCATGTGGCTCCCAAGGTCACTTTGGTTATTGTCACCCATCCAGTAAGGGGGGGGGGCAGAAATCCAGGGCCACCAGCACCATAAACTCTTTGTAAGCACGTGAGACAGAATTGGGACATGTCATGTTCACTTTTGTCCCATCACTGGAATAGACACAAGACCGTCCCCAGCCTCCAGGGAAGCTAGAAAATGCAGACCCTAGCCAGGTGGCCGTGTTCCAGTCACAACGACTATGTAACAAAGGGAGGACAGACTTGGGTGGATGGCTAGCTGTCTCCCCCACAGGGAGCAACTTGGTCTAGGTGCAGGGACATAGGGCTGAGAATCAGAAGATACTGATTCAGGTCCTGGCTCCTTGTCACCGGCCCCTCCCCCCAAACTTGCCAGCCATGTGCTTTTGGGCAGGGACCTTTCCACTCTGAGCCTCACCTTCTCCAACTGCAGAATCAAGACCTCAGCCGTGTTTACCTCACCGAGTTGTCCTGAGGGTTAAAACAAGATGGCATGTCAACTGTATAAATTGCTGGCATGCCTAAGATGTGCTGGTGCCCCGGGCTGTCACCTTCTATGCCCTGATGGCAGAGACTCTCGCCTTGATCCCCTGGCCGCCTGCAGTGCCTGTCTTCACAGAACTGGCTATTTACCGGGATCCAGAGAACCACTGGGGACTGAGGTGGGCTGACCTTAGGAGCTCAGGGCCCCGCAGGTGGCAGACCCTCTGGGAATGCCTGCCTCCACCTCTTCTGGTGAGAAAACGGGAAGGACTTAGATTTGAAAACACACAGTGGAGGAAAAGAGGGTTTGGACAGACAAGCGTAGAGCTGGGGGGTCTCAGCCTTGGGCCCATGGACCTCTGCGGGGATCTGTGTCTGGGCATTCAGACTGTGAACCCCTCGGAAGCGCCATGCCAACGTTTGTGAGTGAAGTGCACATCTTCCAGGGAAGAAACTTCATCACGTTACCAGAATCTCAACGGGGGCCCTGATGAAGGAAGCCTAAGAGGCTTGTGAATGATAGACAGTCTCGATCGATACCCTGTAAAAAGGACAGTAGCCAAGGGGTGTATGTTTAGAGAAGGCAACTCAGAAGCTGAGGGGACAGACGAGCCCATTTTATGAGAAGGGGAGTTGGCTGTGCAGTTCAAGGTGGAGGTTGGGGCGTTGTGGTAGCTAGCACACGAGTGTGCTCGTCAGATTTCTGGAGGGCAGAGGGGCAGGCGCCGTGGGTGCTCTGCCCACATACCCCACGCTTGAGGCGCTGGAGCGTGCCGGAGGCTTCCTCTGGCGAGTGTCTGCAACTCTGCCTGAGGGTCTTCTCGGGCAGAGTTTACTGGCGCATGGGCGGGTTGAAATACCAGGAATTTACACCCAACCCATGATGTATGGAAATGGGGGGGGGGGGGTAGAACCTCAGTCTCCTCACCCCTTGGGTGGGATAACTCTAAGGAATGTTCAATATCAGCATCGAACAATAGAAATGTAGTGGGGGCCATAACTGTGAGCCACAGGTGTACTTTTAAATTAAGGTTAAAAAGAAACCGGTGAAATGGATTTTAATACTTTATTTTAACCCAATATATCAAAAGTATTGTCATTTTAATACATAATCAATATAAAAATCATTATCATTAATGAGATAGTTTCCTTTTTTAAGAAAGTCTTAAAAATATAGAGTATATATATTTTTATTTGTTGGTTTTAGAGAGGGAGAGGAAGGGAGAAAGGAGGGGGGAAGAGAGAGGAGAGAGAGAGAGAAAAGCATTGATGTTGTTCCACTTACGCATTCATTGGTTGATGCTTGTATGTACCCTGACCAGGAATTGAACCTGCAACCTTGGCATAACTGGGACAACACTAACCAACTGAGCCACTGGGCCAGGGGCTTGGAGTGTGTTCTACCTTTACATCTCAGTTTCAACTTGCCACGGTTCAGGTCCTCAATAGCCCCAGGTGGCTGGTGGCTGCTGCATTGGCCAGCACCGTCCTATCGCATCTCCCCGAGGTTGCACAGAGGGGTGTACGCCGCAATTGCTCACAGTGGTAACATGCCCATCAGTGCTCCCCCCACCTCGCATCGGCTTCCTTCCTTTCTCTGTCTGAGTTCCTCATTCCCTAACTAGGGGTTCCTAAAAGCACCTCCAAGATCAGGTCTGCTTTGGGGGATCCCTTCCTAACACAGGCAGTCAAGACCAAGGGTGCTCCAGAGGATAGCATTAGGACCCATGGTGAAAATATCCGGAGAGTTTTTGGAGTGGCACCAGAGCCATTCATTCATTCATTCATTCATTCATGCACTTATTCCATCATTCACTCAAAATATGTGTTCAGTTCTTGCTCTGTGGCATGCACTGCTGGCCACTCAATAGGGGAACAGGTACAAAGTTCCCCATCACAAGAGGGATCTGGAAAGAGGCAGACTGAATTCTGGGTGAGGCAGCTCCACAGGACTTCATGAATCGGACTAGGATTTTGATCACGTGCTGCCTGGCCTCTTTTCCAGCCTGTGGATGCTGCCTTCCATGATTCATCTCTGCCTCTGTGAAGCTTTCTGCGTCGTTAATTGCCTGTCTCCTATGGCACGTCTCTCCCGAAAGCTGCAAATCAAGGTTTTTGTGACATTTCTTTTCCCGCAGTGACTTGTGATTAGGTTGTTTTTCCTAAAAAAGGTCCATCCCTCATCATCTTTGCAATTTCCCTTTGATTTTCTTGTTTGGCAAATTGCGGTTCTCCAGATAAAGACCGCTTTCGCGTCTGCTCACTTTCCCCTTTCATTACTCAGCCGGAAAACACACCTAAGAGTCCTGTCACTGAAAGGGACCTCAGAGACCATCTGGTTCAACGCCTGCCTGTCAGAGATGGGGAAACTGAGGGCTGGAAGGGGCATTGCTACCCAAAGTCCCATGCCAAAACAGTGGCTCAGCTGAGGCGGGAGGGAAGTGTGTGTGGGGTCTAATCTCTCTCCCCAGCTCTGCTTCAAACTGTCCAAGCTCCAAACTGTGGGGGTCTCCCAGCCCAGGGCAACCCTATACTATCTGTACCCATTATGGGCTGAGAGGCAGAGTGTACTCCAGGAAAGAAGTGGTTTTTCTCAGGCTGGGGGAGATTTTTTTTTTTAAGTGCTGAATCTCCGGGAAGCTTTTGAGGGTGACCACATGATTGGTTAGTGCTTGAATCTGGATCTCAGCTCCCTTTCTGAAAGCCGTGGAACTCTGAATGGTCTCCCGGCCTCTCTGAGCATCAGTTTCTCCCTCTGCAAAGTGGGAGTGACGGCCGAAATAACTGTTAAGGCAGTTTGCTGTGGTGGTCAAGGACAAACAAATCCTGTTGCAACTTGTAAGATTTGTCCCCTGCTGAACTTGACAACCCCTTTCGCTCCCAGCTGCCCTTTGGTCTCAGTACTTGAGCCTTTTGGACTCCTTCACAGTTCCTCAGATGTGCTGGGGTCTTCTGCCGCTGGGCCTTTGCCTAGACTGTTTCCTCTGCCAACAAACAGTGTTCTTATGCTCATTTACCGAGTGCCTGCTCATCCTTCAGCTCTGAACTCAGGAATGACTACCTCGGAGAAGTCTTACTTATGTTTTACTGAGGGTTGAATGGTGGGTCTTCTTGAAATATAGTTGTTCATGTGATTCTCATAGTTCCCTAGTCAGGGAGGTATCATTATCCTCTTCCGTGGCAGACAACATTGCTCACCAAATGTTCCATTTGTTTTCTTACATTTCTTGGCTTCCTTGGAATTAGGCAGGGCCAGGTGACTTCTTCTGGCCAACAAAATATGAGTGGGGGTTGCATGTGCCACTTTGGAGATAGTTCAAGACCACTGTAGTGTAGTTCTGTCTGTGCCGTGTGAATGACGAAGTTGTGTTTTCCACACAGCACAGCTATATGACGGTGGTGATGCTACAGAGCACAGCCCCTCATGGGCTTGTTTGGGGTTTTTACTGCGAGCAAGAAATAAATTTTCACAGTGCAAAGGCATCTATTTGGAGCTTGTTTGTTATGTAGTGTAGCTTAGTTTATCCCGACCAATGCAGTCCCATTTTGTAGGTAAGAAAACTGAGCCTTCGAGAGGGGAAGTGATGTGCTCAAAGCCACATGGAGCTAGGGTCAGAGGTGGGGTTCTGCTCCTGTTGGTCTCATGGGGTTTTGAGGGCACAGGTGAAAGTCCATGGAAAACTGTAAACTGTTTTGTAAAAGATAACATTTCTAAGATGTTTCCCAAAAGTCTGGTCTAGGGGTTCTGGGCTCCACATTGTGGGAAGTGTGTGGAAGAAAGAGGCGAAGATGCCACGAGGACCTTGGTCTAGAGGACCTTGAACTATCTTCAAAATCTGAGGGCTTTTCTTCATAGGGACCAGTGGTTGGCAGTTGGTGGCCATGGCTATTGAGGGTGGACATTGGCCTGTTCTCCTGCTCCCACAGGGTTCTTTTGTTCTAAATGCCACAGAATCTGCATTTTTGGGGTCAACTAGTCCAATGGTCTATTAGCCATATGGCTTCCAGACACACACTGGGTTGATGGTAATTTGTTCTAGATGGGAACACATTCTACGTTTCCAAACCAGACTGGTGGTGAGTCAGACTGCCTAGACTAGCCCTTACCCTTCTTTCTCCTCCCGGCTTCACTCCCAGCTCTCAGAACAGAGATGCCAGTCCAACTAAGAGCTGCTCCAAAGAAGTCAAGTGCATTCTAGGCAGAGGAAACAGCTTGAGCAAAGGCATGGAGATATCAGAAGACTTGGTATGGCAGGGACAACAGTTGTGAATGAGTATTTTGAACTTTCTTCCTGATTCTACAGGGAAGAATTCTGGCCCAGCTGGTCACCTCCTGAGTTGACATTTTTTTTTGTACAGAATCCAGGTAAAGTAGGAAATGGAGAGAAAGCACTGAAACTGTCAGGAGGTTAGTTTGATCTATCCGGTGAAGAATGAATGTGGGAACGAACAGAGGGGGTGAGGACTGGAAAAGCTTTGTGGTCTTGGAGGTCGAGACTGAGTGAAAGAGAGAATTTTGGGTAAATGTTATATGTGGGATATTGAAGCAGCAGTGATAGGGGACATTTTTCAAGGTGTATGTTGTATATTAAGAATGTACTCTTCTCTTTGAAATTCTTTGAGAGAGTGAGTAAATGTCTGAAGTACTTTAAATTACTTGTTGGTTGCCGGACTGTTTCTCTCAATGGAGCACTGTGCTGAGCCTGGACCATGTGGTTCACCTCCAAACTTAGGTTTCATGATGTCTGAGGATGAATCTGGGAGCAGTCAGTGTCATTGTCATCAAGGGTGGGTACCCCGGGGGGATAGGATATCAACACGTGAGGCTGTACAGGATGAGGAGGGTCTTCAGAACAGCGCAAAACCTATTCACATTCCCCAGGTCCCCCAGGTCCTGGTGCTGTGTTCTTCAACTGGTCGGGGAGTATGTGAGGGAGTAACAGCAATAATATTTGCTTGCTTTCACCATGCACTTACTGTGCCCCTACAAGATGTCTAAGAGCTTCCCCAATGTTATCTCAGGAGTCCTCACAACTAGCCAACAAAGTAGGTATTATTACCACCCTTGCTGTATGGGGAGGTTAAATGACGTGCCCGAGGCTGCTCCCCTTGGAAGCGGCAGAGCCTGCATTTGAATCCAGGTAGTCTAGCTTTTAGTAACTGTCAGAAGGATCAAAGCACTTGTTTTTAAAGGGAGGAATGATTTTGGAAGTCTCTGCTTCCCAATCAAGGTTTTTCTTGTTCTTTTTTCTTTCCCTTCCTCTCCCCTCCTCTTTCTCTTTTGTGACGGACTTGCCATCACATTATGTGAATTTATTGGATTTATAATACGGTTTACAGAGGCAATAGTTTTAAGGAAAATTGGCTTCCTTTTCAAAATGTCATGTTTCTCATTTTCTCTCAGATCTTGGGCTTTTTTCAAGATCCCATCAGCTCCTAAGTCATTCAGAAGCATGCTTCACAATTAGAATGCTAGAAACTCTCAGCCAGCCAATTTGAGTTTTGTGATTTGTTTAAAAGGACACTTAAAATAAACCCAGGAGTTGATTGTGAAGGAGAGGAACGAGTGAGTGCTAGAAGGCAATGGGACTAAAGCAAGTGCTAGGCAGTTAGGTGTCTGCAGGGGTGAGGGGCTCCAGTCGCCCATTTATAAATGACTCAGTCATCTGTTTATCTGTCCTTCCAAAGGTACAGACATCCCCATTCATCCTTCTGTCCATCCATCCAGTCATTCACACAAATCCTTGTATATCACCCATCTGTCCGTCTGCCTGTCCATCCTCCACCTTGGCTTTTGGTTCTTTCTTTTGTACCTCAGTGGAGTGATGTCCATACTATTTCTCAGAAATCAGTGTGGAATGGCTGATTTATTACCATTTGTTGAACATTTTCTGTATGCCTAGAATTGTCCTAAAGAGTTTATGAACATCAATATTTATAAAAAATATAATATTCACAGCAAGCTTAAAGAAGTAAGACTCAGAAAAATTAAATATTTTGGCCCCCAAGACCACACACTAATGAGAAGCAAATAGGAACAGAGAAGGTGGGGGAGGGGAAAGTTGGGAATTGGCACGACATCTGCCCCTGACAGGGGTGAGGTTCTGGGATAACCGACTGAGAGAGGACGGGGAAGCAGAGAGTTTGGTCAAGTGGGGTGAGCACTGGGGTCCAGAGTTCATCAGTCAGCTAGTGCTGTGTAACAAACAACCTCCAAATTCTCACTTCTACTGGGAAAGTTCAAGGTGTTAGAGGTTGTCTTCCAGGAGCTGGGAACAAATTCCAGACCTGTCTTTGGGCAAAACCGAATGCTTAATACACAAAAGTAAAGTTTGAGAAGTGTTGACTCAGGAGGAGGGGTGGAAGCGAGGTGGAATCTGGTGCTCTCACCCTCAGCTGCCACTTCCCCTGGGTAAGCTCAGAACGAAGGGCACGTTGACTGGCTCTCCACCCACGGTTGCTGCATTTCTTCCCGCCTGCCCCTTTGACTCGCACTCTGAAGCAGAGGTCCTAGTGTTTTCTTCTGCACGGACCCCCTTCCCAACACTCTGGCAAGGCCTATGGGCCTCTGCTCTGTGTAAAGTCTTTAAATGCATAACATACAAAGGATTCCAAAGGAAATCGAATTATATTGAACAATAGTTATTCAAATGTTAAAACAATTTTGTGATGTTGTGATAAACACACTTCTTTGTTAACACTTTATCAACCTAGTGGGGGGGGCTTTATAAATACTATGATTTCAAAGTAGTGTTGAATATAAATATTTCAAAATATCTGAAAAATACAGCAATTGTTGGGTGATATGAAAATGTCCATGGATTTCATGGGTAAAAGCCAGGGGTCTAGCTAATACTACTATAGTTTTTACCTATATTCATAATGGAAGAAAATGCTAAATATCAGTCAGATTAGTTAAAAAAAAAAAAAAAGGTAACTTTTTTCCTGCTCAAGTTAATAGATCACTGAATTCTATTGCAGAACCCAGGTTAAGAAGCTCTACTTCAAAGTCTTACATGATATGCACTTATACTTAATTGAGCACTGAATGGAAATTTGATTTGTTTTGAGAAATTTTGGAGAAGTTTGTAAGAGTCATTCAGATAATTGGAGGCACCCTACAACTGCACAGAACTTGAACTTGAATTGGGACTTGATGCCCTGGTGCCTGAAGGGTTTTTGGATAAGTGTGTGAGTGATGCTCTTGATGCCCTTTAATCCTCCCCCCACAACCCCTGTTTGAAAACCTTACAATGTGTGACATGGCTCAAAGGTGGGCTTGGCTTTTCCCATTATCAGTACGACATTTAAATTTATTCAACTCCAAAGCACTGGCCCAAGGCCAGGGTGAGGATGGGAAAAAAAATAAATGAAAATTAACAAAAGCTGAAAGAAAACCAACTGTGCACAGCCCTTGGGAAATCCATTAGCAGCTACCCAGAGTCAGTGAGTCCATCTGGAAAAAGCCAAAATTTCCACACTACTCCGGACATAAAAAAAAGAACGAGACCCAAGAGCAAGACTAATGCTTTAAGAAAAGGCATTTCCAGCATGACCCACAAAGATTTTGATTAGGTTCGTGATTTTTTTTTTTTGCATGATTTTCACTGGCGCTGTAAAATCTTCCACTCACAGAAGGCTTTTCCTTTTAAGGGATATAAAGGCAGACAACTTCTGGGTGTACGCCAGTGCTCTATCAAGGCAAAACATTCCCCCAGGAACGCAGGGGCCCAAAACCTTTTCATATTTCTACGTAACTAGCTCCAGCCCCTGTCCCGCAGGTGATGGACAGGCTCTAGGGCGGGTCCCCTTTGGGATCCAGCTGGGATGGAAGCCTAGCTGTGGGGTGGGGGAGCACTCTTCCCTGAAGCATTTTGATCGTCCGAAGTTGGACAACGCAAAGGGGAGAGGGGAAGACCGTCCCGCTGGGCCCAGGCTGAACTGCTGCTCCAGGGCACAAACTAACATCTGAATCCCTGGAACCTCCCTGAAGACCCAGGGAATGGAAGCTGGGAGCCCTCTGGGGCCCGCAGCCCTTGTGTAGGGCTGAGCTCATCACCGAGAGCCCCAGGAAGAGCTATTATTGTCATTGGAGGGGGCACTGAAAGGTGCTTGTTGTCCTTTGAGGGTTGGGTTGCCCTTAAACACCTTGTGTCCAAGGTGGAACTCAAGATCTCTCCCCCAGCCTGGTCTTTTCCGAGGGAGCCGTGAAGCCAGGCTCTCAGATGTGATCTTCTTCCTCAATCCCCAAATGAGCACATCCAACTAATCCTATCTCCTAATTGTCCTTGACTTAATGTCCACTTCTCTCCATTTCCACTACCAGCCCCCTTGTCCCACCTGCCATTGTCCTTCTGTGAGAGTCTAAGTAAGACCTCGACAACTACAATGGACTTGCCATTGACCTCTGTGTCTCACTCTCCATCTCATTGATTTTCCTGTGAATATGAGTGAAGGACAGAAAATGCACTTACTGAGTATCCACTCTATTTTAAATCTTTAATTAATCAACTCACTTAATAAATATTTATTGAGTATCTACGAATGTCCTACAAGCTCTGCTTTAGGTCTGAGGAGCCAGGATGCATGGTCACCCTGTCTCTGGTGGCACTGAGTGTTAATCTGCCACGATCTCAACATCGAGTGTCTCTGTCCTTAGTATGTGGTGATGATCAAGGTTAACTGTTGTACTTGTTCATTGTAATGATGAAATATTTTAAACTGAACAAGGAATTCGGGAAGTAAGAAAGCCAAGTATCTACCACCCAAAACAAACACGTGAATATTTAATCATATTTGCTTTCAATATTTCTTTTAAAAAAAGTTTTACCTGCTCTGTTGCTGACCTGGAACGATTCACCCCTCCTTAGGCAACCCGTTGGCGCCCCTCTCCTGGGAGGTCCCCATACTGATGCCAAACTTATTGCGGACACTGATCGGCATAGCGCACTGCAGCCCAGCACTCCTGGGCTCAAGTGATCCTCCTGCTTCAGCCTCCCACGTAGCTGGGACTAGAGCCCATGGACAAGGCCAAGGTAGGGGAGGACTGAATGTGGGAGGGTGGGCAGGGCAGAGGAGAGCAATGAGGGAAAAATGGGGGCTACTGTATTTGAACAACAATAAAAAAAACAAATAAAATGCTACACTTGGTAGTAAGTGCCTCTTTTTGCCCCCCCAACCCTATTCTTCCTTCCTCCAAGTAGTCAGGCACTCAGTTGACAACATTTTTCCCAATCATGTTTTAATATCTCACTTACATCTGGAGTAAGTATTTATCATCTTTCTCCTTGCCTATTTTGTAAATTAATGTAAGGGATATCATGCTGTAAATATTCTGCAACTTACCTTTTGGAATTCAAACAACATATATCAGAAATGTATCCATGCTGATACTGTTGACCAAGTGCATCCATTTTGACCACTGTATAGTATTCCAGCCTATAAATCCATCACAACTTGCCTCTGTGTTTCTCTGGTGAGGGATATTTAGGTTGTTCATATATTTCTTTTGATGACAAATAGTGGTGCAGCACAGATCTTCATACCTCTCCCCTTGAGCACATATGTGGGATGTTTCTATATCTCTAATTCTTACCAGATACTGACAGATGGCTTTCTAAAGAGGCTGCCTTGTGATGTGGCAAGAAAGTACTAGTGTTGGGACTCAGGTGACTCATGTCTAGTCTAATTCTGGCACCAACGCATGATGTGACTCCAGGCTTCCCCTTTCTTGACCTCAGTTTTCCCACCTTTAAGATGAAGGCCTGGACTTGCAGATTTCTACAGTTCCTCTCTCCTGAGCTAGTTAAAAAGATTTTTTGCATTAAGATCTGCTCTCCTAGAAGTAAAGACACGTCCCAGAGGAAGGCTCGCTCTAAGCCACAGAGAAGGGTTTATTGGGGGAGCGCTCGATGACTTTTTGAGTTCCCCCCAGGGTCGGGCACTTTTGTTTTCCATTTACTCGACTCAGGGAGATTCAACAGCTTGTCCAAAGACCACAGAGCTAGGAAGCATCAGAAGTGGGACTTGAACCCAGGACCGATGGGTTCCAGAGCCTGACTTCTGTCTATTGTACACGCTGCTCTTGCTTTGGCACAGGGCGAGTTCTTTCCCAATAGTCCCTCTAGGGTGTTGAAATGGCATTCTCCTTGGGAGTCTCGGAGGGCAGGCCATCGATGCCAAGGGGCCCACGCCCTGCCAGAGGAACGCAAAGCTGAGCTTTCTGGACGCGATGAGGGGCTAAGAAAGAGCCCTCTTTTGCAGGAAAGATAAGGAACAAATGGGACGGAGCCGGAGGCTGAGGACCTCACAAAAGCTGGACTCTGAAGGCATTTAGGCTCTGACCACAGTTAATGAACCAGTGAGGAATCAGCATCAATAAGAAGCAAATGAAACACCAGCTCCAGTTAATCAGTAAGCACAGCTGCCTGCTTTCCTGCATTCAATTTCAGGCTCACATTATGAATTGCCTCCCTGGGGAAACCACCCCCTCCTCTCCAAAAAGGCCTTGATCCAATAAACCAACTTTTAATGGAGCAGCGGCTCTCAGTCGAAGGACGGCAACTTATCTCTGGGTCCTAGCTGAGTGGCGAGATGGATCCTTGGAGCTGCCCAATCTCACTCAAGGTTAGTAATTAAGGCGTAATTGAAATGAAATTAATTGCAATAAATGTGTGATTAGCACAGCCATTGATTAAGGGCATTTGAAACGCAGTCCGTGCATGAGACATTGATTGCCATGCTTTTTGATACATGTAATTGCAGGGATATCTTTTGTTACTCTAGAAGGTTTTTTTGGTGTGTAATGAATTTCCACAGGAAGGACTGGCCAGGAAGCCATCTGATTTCCTGAAACTCTGAGACATTAAGGGAATATGGCAGGCCCTGGTTGTGTTGGGTATAGCTTTTCTGCCCAGATTTTGTGTAGGATCTCTTTCAGGGTAGCCTCCTAGCCCATGGGCATCTTTGTTTAGCTTAGAAAAAAGGCACTTCTTTGTGTGGGCAGCCCACCTTCTGCCAGGTGCATGGCTTGGCCAGTGGAGCGTGGGCTGTATTTCAATCCTCACCATTCAGTCCAGCTGGGCACCTTTGTGCAGTGAACAGCCCTTACATCCATGTGCATCAGACTTGGTGTCCTTCTCTATGTAGAGGGAGGTGACAAGAAGGCGGAGCCAGACTTTACTGGCCTGAACCTTGTCTCAGGATCAAAGCCTACAGGTCCTGGATCTCTCCCTTCTCCCCCAGTCTCCTTAACTGGTTGGATGTTAGGCAGAAACTGCCAGATGGAATGCTGGGACTTGGCCGTGGCCGAGAGGGAAGATAGCGGGGCTGGGGCTGCGTTCCTTCACCCTGCTCCTCTTTGTACATGGTCCCTCTGTAGCACTCACCTCAGTTGCCTCTACTCTACTTCCCCAACCTCCTCACCTGCTACTACTCCTCTTCCCACACTTAAACCTAGAGATTCCCATCTGCTTGTTTCCTGGACATGGCTAGCTATTTCACCCCTCTGGGTCTTGGCACATGCTCTGTCTCCCACCAAGAGTCCCCTCTTTCTCTTCTCTGCCTGCACAACCCTAATTAATTTGGCAAAATGCAGCTCAGCTATTGGTCACCTCTATCAGGGAAGACCTTCCATTCCTGGTCTTGGCTCCTCAGGCCATCAGCCAAGCCGAGAGCCCCACAGAGGAGGGGACAGAGCCATGGCAGGCCCTTGACAGTCCATCCAAGGAGCCATTTAAAAAAAATCCTCGTCAGCAGATTTAGAACAAAGTTTAAACTGCATATATGCTGTGGTTGCCATGGTTACTATAAAGGCAGTCTAAATGTAGATGGTTATATAATCAGCTGGAATGACTCTTTTGGGAAAAAAAAGTTTTGACTCTCTTCTTGCAATGAACTACTCGGTGACCCAAGACTGTGGGTGGTGACCCTGCATGAGTTTGCTATGGAATGATGTGTCTGGGCTGCAGGGAGCAGTAAGACATGCCCCCATCCAGGGCCAAGTTCTCGTTCTGCAGGTGGGAGAACGAGGCCCAGAGACGGGAAGTGACTTTCCTTGAGGTCCGTCCACAGAGAGCTGGAGCCGGAATGGGGCCTAGCTGCAGGGCGCCAAGGGGGAAGGAGCCCTGAATTAGATATCAGGTGACTGTAGCATGAACCTTGGCTCTTGGAGCCTCAGTGTGTGTGCATGTGTGTGTGTGTGTGTGTGTGTGTGTGTGTGTGTGTAACTTGTGATTATCACTTGTAGTAGCATAATTAATGTTGGTTGCTGGAACAAACAACTCCAAAATCTCAGTTGGTTTTGAACATGAAAGTGTGGGTTTTTGCTTATGAAACATTGTAATTGGGCACTTGAAGGACACCCTTCCAAGTGATGACTCAGCAGCCCAGGCTCCTTTTGGCAGAGCCCCTTGGCTCTGCCAATCAAAGGATCTGCCGAGCAGATGACAAAGGGCCTTCTTCTGCTGGGTGGACGCGTGTGATGAAGATGGCAGATCCACCCACCTCAAGGGGGGAACACAGAAAAAGCTGTCCTCCAGCCAGGAATATTTGCATGGATTGCTACATTTTGGCATTTCCTTATTACTTTAGCTAAACACAGCCTGCTTTAGTATGAAGGTTAAAGGCTCTGGAGCAGGGAGGTGATCCTCATGTTGGGGACCTATCAAAGCCTTACATTTCTGCCAGTTTCCGTCCCCAGCTGTCATGTTGGAGCTTATGTTTTAGGGAGGCCACAAGATGCAGGGAAAGATCAGAATCCTTGGAATTAGGCAGGCCCACATTTTATCTCTGTCCCTACATCTTGTTAGCCATGGGATCTTGGGCAAATCATGTACCTTCTCAGAATTTCCTTATCAGAAAGGTGATAATTAAAAAAAGATACAAAGATTAATGGGCTATATATAGAACAGTATTTGCCCATAATAGGTGCTCAATAAATATGCTCTTTATTTCCTTCCTGGTCTTGTTATAGGAGAAATGCATTTCTTCTTGCCAATGCAGTAAAGAATTACAGATCAGTAAGTCTGTTAGCATGCAAGCAAGGTTTATTAGTGATACATTCTCATGGAAGAGAATAGGCCTAGCTAGGGTTGGGGTGGAGAGATATAGGTTCAGGGCAGGGTGAGGTAAGGGTGTCCAGAGCAGGGGTGGTAAGAGCATCAGGTCCTTTGTTCTGAGTACTTATATGGTTGGCAGGATGGGGATGAAGAAGTTACGTATTGATTGACAGGGAAAGGTGGGGCCAGCTTTCCTGAGGGGACATGACTACCCAAACATAGGTATGTGTGGGGGTCTGTTAGCTAGAGTCCTTGCTCCAGACTCCATTTGTTCATCTGTTGTAAAACAGATATGAGACAGGAGGTAGTTAACTAAAGTTGGAGCAGTTACCCAAAGCTATTTACTGGCTCTTTCTATAAGCATTAGGGACTCACTTGTAAAAGTGATAGGGACTAGCAGTAGGCCATTAACTAAAGTTGTTTTATGGGCTTCTCCTTTGGGCACTGTGGATTGCCCTCCTAGTCTCCTTTTACACCTTGGGATGAACACAGTTTCGAAGGCTGTCTTTCCCAGATAGTGGAAATGATATATAGATTTTCAAGGTGTTAACGTGGTGTTTCGTGTGATGTCGGAACACCTGGTAATCTCCTGAGACCAGGCCCAGGACCAGCTGAGTCAGTCAGTGGGTGACACATGTCTCCCTCCTCCTCCCTGCCTTGGTGTGCTATCAGATGAGACTGGCGTGTGCAGGGTGGTATGGCCGTAGACTTTGGTGTATTATCTATCCTACCTAACAGTTTGATCTAGAAACATTTTTAGAACTTGGAACCTACTGATCACTCGAAACTGTGACCAGGTATTCCTCCTGTGACTTCCCTTCTTTTTATCCCCATCTTGATAGCTGTACCTGGGGCACATTCCAGAAGAGGTGCTACACCTTCTTAGTATTTCCCACTTCCAGCTCCATCCTGGGATGCTGTCCACCCCCACAGGCCCTAGCGGGGCAGACTGGTGGACACGTCTTAGGACCCACCGAGTCAACCCATAGAGTTTGTTGAAGGCCAGGAGGTGAGTGGTTTTATTCTAAGTGCAACCAGAAACCATGGAAGGATGTTACAACTCTGAGAGAAGAATGACTTAATTTACATTGTAAAAGAGGTGCCTCCCCCCGCCCCCTTGGGTAGGAGATGAATTGCAGAGGTGCAGGACTAGAAGCAGAAGACCTGTTAGCATGGGGTAGTTGGAGAGAGGTAGACAGCTTTAAGAAATGTTTAGGAGAGAAAGATCAATGAGACTCAATGGCAAGGAAGTTCTGGAGGAATACAAGGAGCTGACAGTGATCAGAAGGAGGATGGAGACCCTGGAGGTCGAAACCTGGAACATGGTTCTTCTTCAGTGAGAGACATCCTTGTTGTGGAAGCAGTGGTAGCAGTGGTACCTAAAGGCGCATTCATTGAAAACTTGACTGAGCTCAAGGAAGACTTGAATCTGCAGATGGAAAGTTTTCCTGTAGCCCTGGCTGGTACGGCTCAGTGGATTGAGCACTGGCCTGAGAACTGAAAGGTCACTAGTTCAATTCCTGGTCGGGGCACATGCCTGGGTTGTGAGCCAGGTCCTCAGAAGTGGGTGTGTGAGAGGCAACTGATGTTTCTCTCTTTCTCTTTCTCCTCTCTTTAAAAATAAATAAATAAAATCTTTAAAAAATCTTCCCATAAAAATGAGGAAAAGAAACCATCCCATAGTCACTACCAGGGAAGATTTTGAATTTCAAGGAAAAACAAACAACTCTACAAGTACCCTCAAAGATAAACACTCGAAAAAGAAAGGGAGAGAAGTCAGACTGACTTCCCGGCAGCTTTCTCCACAACGTGAAATATGGAAGAATCGAGAGTCAGAGCTTTGAAGCAGAAGTCACCCCCAAATTCCAGACCCAAGGAAGAAGTCATTGACACTGGAAGGCCGTTTAAAAATACCCTCAGGGGTGCGGAGACAGCGATTTCATCACTTGCACATTTTATTTCTGAAAAAAAAAAAAAAGGAAAATACATTTCAATATATCAATACATGAAATAAACATTTTAAGGGAGAAAATTCAGGATACCAATGGTGGGCAGTAAGAACTGAAACAGTTTAAACTAAGCATAAATTTAAATATATATATATATTTTATAATAACTGTTGTCTTTATTAAAAAGTTATTCAAAAATAACTTTTTAAATAAAAGCTGTCTTTTTAAAAAAGATTTTATTCATTTATCTTTAGAAAGGGAGAGAAATACCAATATATGGTTGCCTCTCATGTGTCCCCTGCTGGGAACTGGCCTGCAACCCAGGCATGTGCCCTGACTGGGAGTTGAACTGGGATCCTCTGGTTCGCAGGCCCACACTCAATCCACTGAGCTACACCAGCCAGGGTAAATCTAAATATATTTTTAAATGGAAAGTGAACGGCATAAATAATTCTGGAAAGAATAAAAATAGTAATAGCTAATGGTTAGTGAACATTTTTTATGTGGGAGGTATGAAATCCTTTATCCATATTAACATTTAATTCTCATATATTCACGCAGCGGGCCCTTTAGAACCCTTATTTTTAAAATGAGGAAGCTGAAGATTGAGAGGTTAAAGAATTTTCTCAAGATCACACACACATGAACCCAGGAAGTCTGGCTGCAGTATTTGTATGACGAGTTATATGCCTTCCTGTACACATGAGAGGGAGAGGGTGAACAAAGTAAAAATAAACACGGGGTGTGTGTGTGTTTTAAGTACGAAGAGTGGTCAAGGTTAAGGGCAAGGGGAGCTGCAGTGACGTGTGCCCCTGTATCAGTCCAGGGAAGCCTTCCCAGCAGCCTGTGCTGCCTTCTGTGTAGCTTTCAGAGGCCAGTCCAGTGTGTCTCCCCTTCTGTAATTTGCTTTGTAAGCACACAGTCTTGCATGTAGTGTTGTACTACAGGTACCTGCAGGGCATCGTGGTCGGGACACTTCGGCAACTTTTTGTTGTCTCTACAGTTTTGCCCTTTTTAGAATGCCATATAACTGGAATCATAGAGTGCATAGCCTTTTCAGACTGGCTTTGTACATCAGGCGATAGGCATTTAAGATTCTCCCATGTCCTCTTGTGGTCGGAGAAATCATTTGTCTTTATCACAGAGTAGCATTCTATTGAGTAGATGTGCCAAAGTTTGTCCATTCACCACCTGTGGAGGGACATTTTGGTGCTGCCAGTTTGGGGCAATTATGAATTAAAAAAATAAACATGGGGTGATTCTTGCATACCTATGCAAATAAAAATTTTTAAGGATTTTATTTATTTATTTTTAGAGAGAGGGAAAGGGAGGAAGAAAGAGAGGGAGGGAAACATCAATGTGTGGTTGCCTCTCACTCACCTGCTACTGGGGACCCAGCCCATAACCCAGGCATGTGCCCTGACTGGGAATCAAACCAGTGACCCTTTGGTTCACAGGCTGGCGCTTGATCCACTGAGCCACACCAGCCAGAGCTGCAAATAAAAAAATCTATAGGAGGAAGTTCAGATGGAAGTTCAAGCTAAATACCTTCCCACAACAAACACATTAATAGTCTTGAAAGAAAAAAATTTTGTTTTCAAGTTTGTGTTATTTGACCCAGGAGTTATACCCCTATAAATGTGTCCTGAAACAACCAGAAATATACCCAAAGGTTCATGTACAAGGGTATTTACTGCAGTGGTATTTATGAGGAAGAAAAGTTGGACTGCTGTCACCTTGGCCTAATGGTCAGTGTGTCAAGACTGTCAAAAACCAGATGTGTGCCCCTGTGTGCCAGGCAGGGTTCAGGTGGACAGGAGTTCAAGCTCGGCTTTGCCTTTCCTTGCTGTGTGATTGCAGACAGAGTACGCACCAGCTCTGTGATCTGCCTTCCTCATGTATAAAGTGGAGCAGTGCAGAGAGGGGCAAAAGTAGGTGTACAGTTGTGAGTACAAAGAACACAGTGTTTATCCTGTATTATTATTTATTATTGTATTATTTCCTATCTGAGCAACTCTAAAGCTACTCTTGTCTCACCCAGCGTAACCTCTGCCTCTCAGGATGGGCAAGAGGATTGATTGAGCCCAGATCTGTGAAGGGCCTAGTGCACCGTCTTAATCTTCTGGAGCTGCCGTGGCAGGGCCCCACAGGCTGGGTGGCTGAAACCACGGAAACACATCACCTCACGGTTTTGGTGGCTGGAAGTCCAAGCTCAAGGTGGGAACCAGCTGGATTGGTTCCTTCTGAGGGCTGTGAGGGAATGATCTGTTCCAGGCCTCTGTCCTTGTCATGTAGAGGGTCATCCTGTCTCTTCACATCTTCTTTCTATGCATGTTGGCGTCCAGGTTTCTTTTCCTTAATAGGATACCAGTTGTACTGGGCTAGGAGTCACCCCAAAGACCTCGTCTGAACCGAATCCCTCTGGAAATGCCCTGTTTCCAAACAAGGTCACATTCTGAGGCAGTGTGGGTTTTAGGACTTCATCATGTGGATGGGGTTTGGGGGAGACACAAGTCTACATAACAAGCATCTGTAGCACCCACGGCAGAAGTATTGGTCATTTTTCTCACCAGAGTCTTCGAGAGTTTGACATGCTGCCCCAGGTTATCTCGAGTTGCCATGGTTCCGATTTTCTGCAAAGGGGACAGCAGAGTCTTTGTCACCCGAGCCACCGTGGTGACATTCCTGTCTGTTTCCCAGGGCTCTATCCCAGACGGCTCCAAGTACCCACAGTCTCTGGGGTGCTGACCAGCCTCTACCCTGCAGGGCCACTCCTGTTTAGCTCCTTCTCTGTCCCGATGGTAAGAGTTTGAAATTTTTATTATATTCATTTATTTAGCAATCAATTCTATTATGTGCCAGGTACCTTACAAACATGAATACATTTAATCCTCGTGCAACCCTACGAGGCAGGTGCTATTATTCTTCCTAGATGAGGAAACCGAGGCACCAAGAAGTTGAAGAACTTGCCTGAGATTTCACGACTAGCAAGTAGTGGAGCTGGGGTTTGAACCCCGACAGAGCTTTGTTGTGAGCAGCTACCCTCGGAGGGGGAAGTAATGTGGGAGGAACACAGGCTTTGAGTCAGAGGAACGTGAATTCCAGCTCATGAGCAGAACTAGAGATTTCCAGCACAGCCCGCCCCACGGATCCCTTTCTGGAGGAAAACAGGCGCGTCCCACAGTTATCTTGACCGCATTCCAGCACGTCCTTCCTCTCCACCGAGGTGACATCCTCGCTGAGCTCTCTTGTCCCTCGCCACCCTTGTCCTGTTTTCCTCTCCCCCTTTCTATTTCTTCAATAAGTCACTTGCCTGAGAAGTCCCATCTCAAGGGCGAGATGGGTTTCCGAGAAACAAAGACAAACAGCCTTGACTCCCAACTGACGGTCCCTTTGAGACTCCATAGGATTCGGTCCCGTGTTTCCCAGCCCAGGGTTCTGAGTACTCTTCTTCCTTTCCAGCGTCCCCTCTATGACTGAGTCGACGTGAGGTCTTCCTGTTTCGTGCAGCTCAGCAGGTCCAAATTGTGTGAACCCAGTCAGCTTGCTCCCCCGTTCTCGGTTTCACTCCATCTGGAGAATGGTGCTCACTGTTCTCCCACCCTCGGCCCGCACTTCGGTGACTTCATCAGAGATTGCGTGTGACAGCGTCCAGCCTTGTGATGGTATAGAGCAGGCACTCTCTTAATGACTTCCGGTGTCTCCCTTCCTCCCTCGCTCACGTCAGTTCAGGCTGGGGAAGCGTGAGGAGGAAATGTGAGAGAGGGCTACGTGACTTTCAAAGGGCCAAGCAAAGGTGGGCGTTCAAAGAAGCCTGAGTTTGGAGTCCCAGAGATGCAAGTTCACCTCTCTAGCTCGTTGCTTCTCAAATTGTCATGATCGTGTGTCTTACCTGGGGATCTTGTTAACATGCAGACTCTGATTCAGGAGGCCTGGGTGAAGCCTGAGATGCTGCCTTTGTAGCAGTGCCCCAGGCGCTGTCCGCTGCTGGTCCTCGGAGCAGCAGAACTGGCAGTGGCAAAGCTCCAGTCTGTCTTTTGTTCCGGAGCGGGTTTTCCCTCCCCCAACAGCCCACCTGAATGGCAGGCTCTTCCCTTTCTGTTTTGTTTTTCACATCCAGCAAGACAGGGATCCTGCCAATAAGGAGATCTGTCTGTGGTTGCAGCGACCAGGAAAGCTGTCAGGTGTAAAGCGTGTGGTGCTAACAGGAGGAGAGGTGGGCAGCCAGCACAGGCACTGGATGCTGGAGAGGAAGTCAGGGAAGGCTCCTTGGAGGAGACGGGTGTCCAACTGTTGCTCTGCGTGGATATCTCCTGATTCCTAACCCCTGCTCCTTGCAGCGGGGACCACACACGGGGCTCCCAGGATTGCTCTGCCATCTCCCGTGGTCTGGACTCTGGTCTGGGCCCTCGCTTCTGGACCAAACTGTCCACACTGGAGCCCACCATGTCCCTTTGGCAGTGGCCTTGGGCCTCCCAGTTTCCTATCTATTAGAGGCCCACCTACCTCTCCCTGACCCAGGGCCTGTTTTGATGGTGATTATATAAAGAGAGGTTCAGGTTGTTCCAGGTGTGAGGGGAAAAAACTTGACTGTGCTCTCTCTACAACATTCACTGCATTTTCTCCTTTAGTTATACTCCTGGCCAAGCCCTCACAGACAATCTCCTCTCTAAACCGAGGCTGGTTTTCCTATTCTCAGCTGCCAGTGGCTGGGCCGGGTTTCCTCCATCTGCTTGTTTTCTCCTTTGCTCTTCCCCTTCTTTGTCCCTCTCCTTCCCCTGGGGTTCACGGAGTAGAGGCATTGTCCCAGAAAGGGCTCCTGCTCATTGTTGAACCCTCTTCTGTTGGCGCATCTAGGAGTTTGCACGTACAGCCTGGAAGTAAGTGGACAGGGAACAGGCCCTTGATTGGTTGACTTGTATCCAGGTTCCTGGATACGACAGTAACCAGCGTGGTTTCTAGCCAGTCCAGCTGGGTGTGTTGCACCTTCCTTGTCAATGGGGGCACCTGCCACATGCACACACACACACACACACACACACACATTCTGCACTTCAACCTCCTGAGTGACCCAACCTCGCTGTCTTCGGGGGGACATTCTCTGTCCTGAGCTTATGGAAAACAAAAGAAATTCCTAGGAACATACCTCACACCCGTTAGAATGCCTTGTAATCAAAGAGAAGAAATAACAGGTGTTGGCAAGGGTGTGCAAACAATGGGAATCCTTGTGTACTGTTGGTGCAAATGTAAATGAGTGCAGCCTTACAGAAAAAAGTGTGGCGTCGCCTCAGAAAGTTTTTAAAAATTAAGGCTAGAACTAGCATGTGATCCAGCAGTTCTACTTCTGGCTACAAGTGCCACGGCCCTGAAACCAGGATCTGGAAGGGAGACCTGCACTCCCAGGCTGGTGGCATCTTTATTCACAGGAGCCAGGACATGGTAACAGCCTACATGTGTGTCAGCGGATGAATGGATAGAGAAGGTGTAGTGTGTACACACAGTGGAATATTATCCAGCCTCGAAAAAGAAGGCAATGCCACCACTGATAACAATGGGGGCGAACCTGGGGGACATTATGCTACGTGAAATAAGCCAGGCAGAGAAAGGCAACTACTGTGTGATCTCACTTATATGTGGAACCTAAAATAGCTAAACTCAGAAGCTGTCCTCAGAGTAGAGTGGCTGTTGCCAAGGGCTGGGGGGAGGGGGAAATGGTGAGACAGCCAAAGGGTGCAAAGTTTCAGCTATGCAAGATGACTGAGCTGTGGAGATCTAACCGTATATACCACTATGACCATAGCTAGCAATACTGTACTGTATACTCGACTTTTGTTTAGAGGGTAGATAAGTGTTCTCACTACAAAAAAAAAAAAAAGAAAGAAAATGTGGGGTATGGACAGGTTAATTATCTTGATGCGGTGATCATCTCACACTAAGTTGTGCCCCTTAAACACACATACTTCAGTAATACTGTTAAAAAATTAGAGCTAACATATTTTAGTGATTTTTATTACAAAACAGAGGTGAATGGAATAGGAACTACAGGAAAGGTTTAGTGCCATGGATGAAACCCCGCCCCCTCAGAATGGTGGGGACGTGTTTGATATGGAAGAGGGGACCGGTGTCCTCTGGGGGGGGCGTGGCCCTCAGGGGAGAAGGACCACTCCTGACAGGTGATGCCGATGACATGTCTGGGCAGCACACACTCGGGTGCAGAATCCATGCACAGCAAGTGGAGGTGCTTGCCTGGAGACTGATGGCATATACAGACAATGCTCCAGTCCCTGTGGAAAATGACTGCAGTCGGCTCCCCAAATTTTGTGTCTCCATATTTACGTCCGCTGCTACCCAGTGAATACCTGATTAAGGAATGCAGCTGCCAAATGAATACATTTGTTGCTCACCAAATAGCACCATAAAGCCAGCGATGATGGGGCTTATTAAAAACCTTCTTTCACTCAGAGAAACATCCCCCACGTGTCCCGACTAGTTTCAATATCACAGCTAATGAAATGGGTAACCAACACACAAAGAGATGTATTCAGGAACAAATTAACTGCCTCAGGAATATGCATCATAAAGACTGCAGCACGGAAGATAAATAGACACTGTATTGGGCAAATTGGCCTCGTGTTTAAGTGTTGATGGGTTGGAAGGATCGGTTTAGCTTCTGGAGAGAGAGGCAGGCAGTAGGGATCGTGGAAGGCAGGCATCAGCAATGAAAAATCAATGCGGGGACCCTCCCATTTCCTAGAACCGAGAAAGGGGTGAGAAGGAGTGAGCAAACATTTACGGAGCCATTACTAGGTGCCAGGCCCGGTGCTGGCCAGGTGTGGGTGGTGCCACTGAGTCCTTCTGTCACCCAAAGAGGTTGGACCCCTCTGTTTTTGGCCTCACCTACTGGTGAGCACATAGTGAGACCACACAAAGATTTTTGTTTCTTTGTCCAAACTATTAGTGCACAGCTTCTAGCAGTTTCTTTAAAAACATCGAACCTCTCTTAAACAGCCCCCAGCCGTTTCTGGGCCCTTGAACCCTTGCCCTTGATCTCAAAACAAAAACAAAACCAGAAACCAACCATTTCTCTTTGTTTCTTCTGCTTCAAATTTTTGTCTCTCTGTCTCGCTCTCCACTGTGCCTTCGCTGTTCTCTGGGCGCCTTCCAGACGGCAGTGCTGCTGGGTGAGGGGCTGGCGCTGCTGTGGTTCCTTCTCTGAGACCCGAGGCGTGGCCTTCACGCTCTCCCTTCCTGGTTCCAGGCTGTAGACACACGCACGCACATACAGCTGGAGGCACCGGCAATAGTGACGGGTTCTAGCCACATGGATTTGGGACAGGCGGTCTCAGGTCACTTGACTCTCCTGAGCCCCTGTTGCTCTCTGGGAGAGTGAGGGTGATATTGTCTCCCCCACCGGCCGGCCAAGGAGGAATGGATAACGTAACGTGCAGAAGGTTTCTGGAGTGAAGATTCCCAAGCATGAGTCCCTCCTGGGTCCTGATCTATTCCCTTGTTTTTTATGGGCCTCTCTTTCGAAAAGAGCCAGCGAAGGGGCTCATTGAGAGGCCCTGGGGCTGTGGGACCGGCCCCTCCACAGAGGGACTGAATGAGCAGACTCCACCAGACAAAAAGCAGCAGCCCCGGGGCCGAAACACACGCCCTCCGCCCTCTGTAAGGCAGCACTTTCCTGATCACGTGTGTTGTTTCATTTATTCCCTATTTTGTATGAATATGTTTGATGTGATAGAGTTATTCTGTTTCATCTCAGTCTGATTATTATAGTGATTAGTTTTAAAGGAAAGCTGGAGAACTGTTTGGCCTTATCCCCCAACCCATTCGAGGATAACTGATGGTAAGTTTTCATTTGAACAAACAGACTCCGAAGGACTCTGAGGGCTGTGCACTCCATTTATTTATCCGTGGGTGCCTCCGACTGGGCTCCCTCAGAAGCAGATGAGGGTGTGAATGCCAGTGGTTTCCCCGGGGAGGCGATCAGAGGGAGTAATGGTCGGGGAGGGGGGCCAGGGAGGGGAAAGTTGAGGGCGCCTTACTGAGCAGGTGGCCGCTCTTGGCCCCCGGGGAACTTCTGGCAGACTGCGTAGAACAAGTATCATGGCGACCCTGCACGAGAGAGAGGGAAGGGGGAACATACCCACCAACTTTGGTTAGTTGTTGGTTGAAGCCTGGGGACATTTATGCCCCAGCATTTCCAGCCTGCGCACGGGGACACTCCAGGGAGAGTGGTAGGCACTGGGAGGAGGAAGCCAACACCATGCCCAGGAATGGTGAGTGCCAAGGGGATGTGAGTCAGGCACTGACGGCGTCTGCACAAACTGAGCAACCTGGGATCTACAGGGCACCCCACGTTTGCAAGGATGAGCTTCCATGCTTGTCTTTCCCTGCAGATGAGGAGTGCTCCAAGGGCAGGGCCACATCTTGTTTCTCCCCACCGCCCAGCACAAATCTGGACAGAACAAGCACTCAGCAGATACCTGCTGAGGGACTGACCGGACAGCTGCGGGAGTAAGTGATCGAAGATGCGACAATGCACAGGACAGATGGCAAACTCAGATGCCTGCAAGAGCCCGGGGCAGGGCAAAGTGGGTGACATGGTTCAGAAAGGAGGTGGAGGTTGTGGGGACCTAGAGGACATGTGTTTTGTCTCTGGGGACAGCTGCTCAGTCTTGAATGACTGTCATCTTATAGGAATTGGACTCACAATGGCTGAACTTCTTGAGTTTTTTTAAAAAGAAAAGTCAAGACTCCAGATTTTTATGTGAAATTTGTTGATTTTTAAAAGTGGCAATGACGTAACATACTTTTGGAAACACGAGACAGATCCCTTAAACCTGTGTGAATGATGTAACTCCTTGGCAGGCGTAAGTGGCCATCTAGTCACTTGGAACAGGACATAGCACAGAGTGCGTCTAGGGAGGCAGGGGCTTCCTGGGACCCCGGGGGTTCCCCCGGGATGTGTCCTTGAATGCTCATGGATTGGTAACATGTAGTTTGGTAGGGTCAAGTAGTTCCTTAGGCAGGAGACTTGGGTCCTAGTGCGGGTTGGGTATGGGGAGAAATACCTCTATTCCCCTCTCTGTGAAGTAGCTGTGTAAGGCCTGACATCTTTGGTGGCAAGCGTTCATACACTGAGTGAGGCAGTCCAAGCTGGTGTGATGCCCTTCCCAGAACTCTCCCTGCTCTGACTGGAGGCTGTTTTCTTGGCATTGGTTCTCTTCCCTTCCCTACCCTAAGCCTCTGGGTCTGCTGTGGGGGTCAGGCTCCTGTCTGGTGGCCTTTGTCATGATCTGCCTGTCTTTGGTGGGTGGTATGCTCAGCTGTGGCTTTTACATCTGGCACGCCACCTTCTGGACCACTCAACCTGGGTTTGCAGCTTGAAGTTCGTGAGTCTGAGAAGCAAAAGTGGGACCATTTCCTACTTTTGAGGCACTTACCACCTGAGGGAGGCAGAACCTGCTCCATGACAACACAAATGCTAAGTGTCAGTGGCCTTCCTTTGTTTGCCAAGCCCTATTCCTACCCCCATGCATACAGCTAAGACTACATTCCCCAGAATCCCTTGAGTTAGGTGAGATCACATGACTGAGTTCTGAACAATGGAATGTGGGCAGAAGCAATGTAGTCCAATATCCAGCATGGCCCATATAAAACTCCTGTGCAATTCTCAACACTCTTTCTTTCACCATCCACTGGAGAAAAGGACAGAACTCCAAACACTGAGATGGGGGTGGGGGGTTGTCACAAGGTGGAAGGAGCTTGGGTCTCTGAATGACTGCACAGAGTCAAAATTTCCACATCTCCAAATGACCTGTGTTGGGCTGTGATGTGAAAAACAATGATCCACAGCTGGGATTTGGGGTTGTCTCCTAAATCTGTTCACCTACTCTGTCTGACCCAGTGCCCTACGAGGACGTGTCCTGCAGAGCGCCTGGGGTGAGGGGTGGTCCCTGGCCTCCGCAGAGGAAGGCTCCGCTGGGAGAAGGGCTGGACCGACTCAGAGCTCGGCAGGAAGTCGCAGGCTGTCTACCGGGGGATCTGGGCAGGCCTGCTTCTGCATGTATTACATTAGACACAGGTAAATGGATACTGCAGTGCTCCTCGGGATGGATAGAAAGAACTTCCGGCGAGAATAATTGTCTCAAGTTGTGGGTGAGAGTTGCTCTTTTCATCCTCCAGGAACTCAGTGTGGTCCATCTCAGTGGTGCGGGTGACTCTCCTCCTTCAGGGATAGCTAGGGACCAGGAGTTGCTCTTGGCAAACAGTTCTGCTTCTGAGAGGCACTTTTCTTGCTCACTGTGTGAGCAGTTGACAGTAGGACCGAACGTCACAAGGCAGGCGAAGATCCCTGGAGCCTGAAGCTCCATTCGCAACTTCCGCCCTGCCCGCAGGGACCTGGGAGAGAGAGAGTGTGTGTATTCCCCACTCGGTGCACGTCTGCTGCAGGAGAAAAGGGAAGTCGTCCCGCCCCACGTCATTTGAGACAAACGGGTTTAAGGAGCCAACCTCTTGCTGGATGTTTATACCATCTGCGTGTTCCCCAAGGACTGGATTACAAGGCTCGGAACCGGCTCTGGCTCTGGGAGGCGTCCGAACGGAGGGCGGCTGCAGAACAGGGTGCAAGAATCAGGGCGGCTCCTGAGAGTAGGAAGAGGAACAGTAGGTGGGACGTGGGAAGGGAAGGGCCTTTCTGCCCCTCATGTTGGCAGTTTTTGTATCCCTCTGTTCAAGACTTTGAGTGAGGGAAGCCAGTAACACAAATTATGAGACACTGCAGGGCATTCCCAAGGAGATACAGGATCAGACGCTTGGGTTTTGTTGATACCACTGCCGGATGAGAGAAGCCAGCCTTTGTCATTCTCGTGGGGATGGTTATTCTCTCAGGGTGCCCCTTCCCCTGAACTGTTCTGGATGCTCTGTCAACGAACCAGTAAAATACAGCTGCATTGCCCTGCTGAGCAAGGACTAACCCTGGGAAGACTCAGGTAAATTTCTAGATGTAGCCTCACCCAGAGGTCCAGGCCTCAAAGCTGCCTGAGGTCTGTTCCTGGGGTCGGGGTTGACTTAGTCCTGTTTGCTGCTTTCGGCCCCCTAATAGCCCATCCATCAGGGCGATTTCGTTACAAATTGTGCCAGCTCCTTGGCCAGGTGCCTCAGTGTCTCTTACAATGAACAAGTCATCCCCAGGCAGCGCTTGAGCCCGGATGTGTGAGTGGTGGGCCGTGATTGCTCCCACTCATGCTGGGAAGAGGGGGTGTTGGCAGGAAGGCGGGTGGCCAGATGGTTGTGAGAGGAAGCCCCGTTCCTGGGATCTCCAGGTACAGCGGGTCCCCCCTTATCTGTGGTTTCACTTTCTGTGGTTTCAAGTCCCCACGGACAACTAAGGTCTGAAAATAGGAAATGGAAAATTTCAGAAACGAATGATTCCTAAGTTTTAAAGAGCGTGCCATTCTGAGGAGTGCGGTGAAGTCCGGTGCTGGCCCAGTCCGTCCTGTGCAGCACTCGAAGCCCCCTGTGTCCAGCGTCTCCATGCTGTGTGCACCGCCTGCCCACTGGTCACTCAGTAGGCATCTCGGTTATCAGAGCAGCTGTCTGGGTATCACAGGTCTGTGTTCAAGTCACCCTTACTCCACTCACGGATGGCCCCAACGCACAAGAGCAGTGATGCTGGCGTTTTGGACGTGAAAAAAAAAGTCTTCAAGTGCTTCCTTCACGTGGAAAGGTCTGTATGCATAGGAGTGTATCTAGGGGCCTCGGTACCATCTCTGGTTTTGGGCACTTGCTGGGGGTCTTATGCATCCCCTGTAAGTAAAGGGGGACTCCTGTAAGGACGACAATTCCAGAAGAGCAGCATGAAGCAAATATCCTGGACAAAGAGGCACTGGCATGTTGAATACATCGAAAACAAACTCTCCAGACCTTAGTGTTTCATCAGGGCGAATAACACGCCCCTCTTTGCTCTCCTGGGCCGGGGCTTCGGGAGGCAGGCCCCTCTCTGTAAACACACTGATTTCTGCGTTTGGGTAGGAATGGGTCTTTCAGAAGTTAGAAAATCAAATCAGAACAAAGATCACTATTGGAGGGAGGAGGAGAAAGTTTTTAAAAGGGCGGCCTTCGTAATGTTTTATTCCCTCTTTAACTGTTCATGAGGGTGATATCCAATGGTTTTATTTATCTCTGATGGCATTTATAGAGGTTTTTCAATGTATGAGGCACTGGGAAGGATGCATGCAAATACAAACAAGGTATGAGCCCCACTCTCAGAGGGGTTATAAACTAGGGATAATGATGATAGGTTATATTTACAGGGTGTTTACCAGTTTGCGAGGCACCTTTTGTGAATATCGCAGTGCTTTTGATCACGACATTACTCATTCAGTACTGTTTTTGTGGCGTGTCCTGAGCATATCAGGAAATGGAAGCTCAGAGAGGTTAAGTAACTTGTTCGGGTTAACACAGCTTGTCAGCGAAGAGACTAAACTTGAAGTTGGGTTGTCATTCTAAGCTTCTTGCTTACTTGCCAGGGAGACAGATACATAACCTATACAAGAGACATGACAGATCGTAGGGATATTAGAGAAGAGAAAGGGGGGGTACTAGTTGTGAACTAACCACAGAGGCACTGCTGTGACGGGAGTGAACTCCTTCATCTCCGTCTCCTTCCTCTAACCCTTCACACTGTTGCAGAAATGAATTGGCTACAATAGAAATCCGATTGGATCACTTCCAAGCTTCAAGTCCTCCACTGGTTTCTCTTTGCCTCCATGGGACACGTGGGGTCAGACAGTGACAACTTCCATGCTTTTGCTGTGTGGTTTTGCCCATCAGCATTTCCCCAGTGCCAGCCTGGAGGAACACGATGGTTGATTCATTCAAGATTCGGTGCCAGCCAATAGGTGTGATGACGGGAGGGAGGGGCGAGGCAATATAGTGATGACAGATCATAGGATCCAAGTGACAAAGGGAGGTGGGGGGGAAGGTACGAGGGGGTCCTGGAAGGGAGCAAGAGAAGTGGTGGGGGACTGGGTCCTGAGGTTGCAGAATGGCTGCAGTGGCACCGTCGGGCACGCAAGCTGGACAGAGGGGAGGCTGCAGGGAAAGAGAGTTGATCAGTGATTTTCAAGCAGGTAGGTTCAGATGCTGCTCAGATTCAGGGAGTGACTTTCTCAGTGGGCGACGGGTAGACTAATGACCCCTCCTCCAAAGATGTCCATGTTCTAATCCTTAACCCTGGCGGGGAGAGGGAGAGAACAACCACACTGCTGGCCGCTTTGAAAAGGGAGAGAGGCCATAAGCCAAGGAGTGCTGGTAACTTCCAGAAGCTAGAAAAGGCAAGGAGACATCCTTTCCTAGGGACCTCAGGAGGAACGGAGCCGTTCTGGACTTCTGACCTCTGGAACTGTGAAACGACATTTGTGTCATTTTAAATCACTAAATTTGTTTCAGCAGCAATGGAAACTAACAAAGGGACTGAGAGGATGGAGAAAGAAGCGTTTGGATGACTGTTCATGCCTTGGGTTTTCTGTTTCCTTGTAAGTCCTCACCGACGCCCGCTGGAGTTTCCAGAAGTAGGACGTGTGTTTCTCCAGCCAGTTCACTCCTCCACCATCCACAGCAATTACTCAAAGCTCTCCCCCCGCTCATCACACCTGCCACCTCTTCCTCCTACCTGGCTGTCCTCCGTTGACCTGCCTCCTGAAGTCATTCAGGATGAAGTCAGTAGCTCGGACTGAAGACTTCATTGAATGAGGCATAGTTTCTCGGAGGTTACAAAAAGATGGGGAGGGGAAGGTATAATTCATCTGCATCTCAAAGATGCCGGAGATTTTTGGTTTTTAGAGAGAGGGGAAGGGAGGGAGAAAGAGAGGGAGAGAAACAGATGTGAGAGAGAAACATTGACTGGCTGCCTTCTGCACATGCCCTGACTGGGAATCGAACCTGCAACTTTTCAGCTCACAGGAGATGCCCAACCAGCTGAGCCACACTGATCAGCACAAGATGCAGGAGATGCTAAAGACAGATTGGGATCCTTGTGCAATGAAAAAATGATGGTTAAGCTGCTCTATGTTGGAAAATGAGAAACATTATTTTTTACTTTTGAAAAAGTTTTGTTGTTGTTCAAGTACAGTTGTCTGCCTTTTCCTCCCACCACTTGCCCTGCTCACCCCAGAGAAAGATTACCTTTTAGATTTTTGAGGAAGAAAAGAACAGGCAGAAGGAGAAGGCAGAGGAGGAGAAAGAGGGGAGAGGAGCCTTTAAGAAGGCGGGGGGACAAACTGGGGTGAGAGGGTAGCTGGAGCGACCTTGAGAGCAGCTATGCTGACACGTAGTTTAACGTCATTTGTCATTCTGTAACATGTGTCTTCAGGCCGTGGCTTTCCAACATCTTTGGCAAAATATTCTGCATTATTTTTTGTTCCATATGCTTGCTTTTATCAGTGGGTTTTGGGAAACCAGAGATGGGATTGGTTTTAGCGGTGGATCAACTTGGTGTGGAACAAGGATGGGATGTATGGAGGCAGGAATCCAGAGGCTGATGTGAACATCCGTCCATCCATCCATCCATCCATCCATCCATCCATCCATCCATCCATCCATCCTTCCATTATCCAGGTAGCATCCATCTTTCATTCATGCACTCATTCATTCATCTACCAATGTGCTAGCATATTCATTCAGCAAGTCCTCATTGAGCATCTACCGGATCCTGGGCTTGGTTCTGGGCCCTGGGGGTGCTGCAATCCACCATGCAGACAGATACCCTGCTTTCAGAAATATCCAGGTGGTGTGAAAGGGAGAACCTAGCGCAGTAACTGAATAGATCACCGAGGTAATTTCAGACTGCGATAAACACCATGAAGACAAGAGAGAGCAGAGGCCCTCCGAGTGCTCCTGTACTGGTAGCATTAGTGCAGCCTGGGAACACATGGGGAATCTAAATTCCCAGGATGCACCTAGGCCTGTTGAATTAGAAGCTTGGGTGGGGCCCAGCCTTCTGGGTAAATCTGCACGCTCAATTTGAGATCCACTGTTACAGAGATCGACAGTTTGGTTGACTGAGGTAGTCAGGGAAGGCCTCTCAGAGGAGGTGACATTTGAGTTGAAATCACAGTGGTAAGAGAAATCTAGCGGTGTAAGCGTAGAGATACATATTGCAGCCAGAGGGCATAGCAAGCAAAAAGGCCCTGAGATAGGAACAAACTTGGGGACTTCAGGGACTGAAAATAAAAGGCCAGTGTGGCGGGAGTTTGTTGTATGATCATGCAAATTAGTGATGAAAGACAGTGAGTACTAGGAACCTTCTGGTTGCTCTTTAGGTGCTCCTTCTCTTTATAGGGATGTAGTCTTTGCCCAACTGAATTGGAAAATGTATATTGGGATTCCTGCTAAATGTGAAATAATTAAATGAATTTAAATTATAAGTGATATATACAAGTTTTTCTTCTAAATGGATTTCTTGGCCTCTTAGGAGGCCACATGCTGTCTTGGAAAGTACTCTGTGCTAGGAGGCAAGGGACTTGGGAACTAATCCTGTCACAGTGTGGTCACCGATCCTCTCAGGTGTCACCTCCCCATCTGTAAGGTTAGAAAGGGAAGGGCGTGGGGAGGGCTCGGCTGAACTGTCCCAAGTCCCTGAGGGGCGGTCCAGTTCCTCCTCCCCCGCTCTCCCCTCCCCTCCCTCTTCCAGATTCCACCTTGGACAGACAGGCCTGGGGCAAGGCAGGAGCAAAGAGGCACATGGGTTCCCTTGGAATCACCACCTATGGCAAATGGTGTTTTGGAAATCTGCTCTGAATATACGGTAATGCTGGGAGCTAAGTCCATGCTCTTAATGGCAGTTTTCTTTATAGTTATTGCCCTGCTGCTGGGCCCAACAGTTTTATTTCTTACACAAGGACAGCCTAGGAGAAGATCAGTAAACAGAGCTGCAAAATCATGAGCACGGCATTTGGACTTGACCCTGCAGGGTTGGGGAAGGGGGTGGAGACCAAACCCGGACCTTCTCCTTTAACTTGGGCGCGTTGTCAGGCCCTTCTGAGCCTCCATTTCCTCATCTGTGAAATGGGGCTGATGCCCCTGATACTGCATTAAATAAGATGACGATGCCAAGTGTCCGGCGCACAGTAGGAGCTCAGAGTTTGTCAGTGCTTGTCCTCCATCCCTCCCCTGGGGTGGAGAGGTGGCTCTTCTTCCCAGGGAGCCGGCAAGCCCCTCTCTGCCTACGACTCCAGATTTGTTTGCTCGTGTAGTAATTAGGCGCCGGCAGCTGAGGGTATTCAACCCCCAAGCTGCTTCAGTTGATAGAGGGTTGGGTGGGAGATGACAGCTTGTTTATCTAGGGAGGCTGTAAAATATTCTGTCGAGCAAACACACAGAAAAGCTCATCTGTCTTGTCTTTTGTCTCCATAACCGCAGAGTTCAGAAGGGATGCTCTCTTCCCTTCTTACTGACTTCTTGCTCCTCTAATCATTGCTCACAGACCCCCTCTGCCCACCCCTCACCGCTGACCCCTGGAGTGCCGGGGCTGCCCCAGGCCCTCCCTCCTGCCAGGCTCCCCTCAGTGGGAGCATCCGCTGTGCAGGCGCTATTGACCACTCTCCACGTGGCCTGCTCCCCTGAGCTTCACACTGGGCACCACCTCCTGGATGTCCACAGGCCCTGCCTGCTCAGCCTGTCCAAGATGTCCCCCCCAACTTGCTCCTTCTCTTCTCTGGGTCTCAGCCCACAGCACCCACTCCCCAAGCCTGAAATCTGGGAGTCCACCCCGGGTCTTGCTCTCCTCCACGTCCACATCCCAACATTCATCAGGTCCCATCCATGCTCTTTCTAAAGTCTGTCTCCGGAGTTTCCTTCCACCCAGGCCCTGCCAGCACCACCCTGGGGAAGGCTCCCCTCCTCCCACGTGGCTGTGACCTTGGGGGGTGGGGGGCAGTTCCAGAGCACAAGCCAGGAGTCTCTTCTCCCAGGCCTGCTGCCCCAGAGGCCAAGGTGGGGATGGGGCGGGGCAGGGCAGGCTACGAGCCCAGGTTTTTGAGAAAAGCAAACACATACGTGAAACAAAACACCCTGGCCTTCAGTCTTGGGGCCACCAAGGATTCGCTGGGTGACTTCCGATGGGACTTCACATCTCTTCGGAGCCCCATTTCTTCATTTCTGACAGGAGACAGTTCTTACCTCGGAAAGTCGCCCTGAGGTTTAGATGAAGCCGTATGTGCGGTAGATGGTAGAAGCTTGATCAACATCAGGATCTTCTCTTTCGCTTTGGAACAGTACTTTGCAGTTCTGAGAACCGCCTCTCAGAGCGTTTTCATTTGGCCCATTCACTTCACTCCACACATTACGGGCCTCCCGGCAACTGGGTGGGGAGCGGTGCTGGGTGCCGGGCTGTTGTAGGGAACAAGTCGGACTCAGTCCCAGCCCCCCTGGTTGACGTTTTGGTGGGGGAGACAGACAAAAAGCAGGACACAAGTGAATAATATCACATCCGGGCCTATGAGGTGCCACGACAGAAGATCAAGCAAAAGAATATAGTCTTGATGGCGACTGGGAAGCCCCTGGAGCTTAGACATCAGTGGCAAAGAGAGTCAATAAAGAAGCCAAAGGATAATTAGAATACGTTCCTGGTGGTGGTAAGTGACGTGAAGGCAGTAAGCGCGGTTGTGGGGCACCACAGGCAGGCTGAGAGTTACATGTCAAATGGGTGGGTTGTGTCTGGTGTGACGATCAGTGACTGGCACCCCGTGACCCGTTCTTGGCCCCAGTAGCCCTCTTGCCTGCACCCTTCATTTCTCCCTCGGGTGGATTCTTCCCACCAGCATTTATATGCGTTCAGGTCTGTCTGCTGGGGACACACCTCTCTGCCCCAAACCCCTGTGCCTTCCTCCATCTGTGACTCTACCTGACCCCCTGGGAATAAAACGTTTCTACGGAGCCGTCTGCCCTTCTGATCTCCACTTCCACTTCCCCAGTTTCCTCTTCTACTCATTTTGGTTTTGTTTCTGCCCCCAGAGGTGTCCCAGAAACCGCTTTCTCCAGCGACCTTCACGGGTGGCTGCTGCGTCCTTCGAGTGCTCGCATCCCATCCCTTGGCCACGCTCCCTGCCATTGTCGAATTCCCAACACGCCACCTCTCCAGGTTTGCGTTCCCCACCTGTCTGCTCACTCCGTCTCAGTCTCCTTTGCTGATTTCTCTTCCATTGCTTCCCACCAGTGAATGTCCCAAGATTCCATCCTGGGTCCCCTTCTCTTCTCTCCCTGTACCGGACCCCTAGAAATGCCTCAGGTCTCCCTAATTTATATCCCCAGCCCAGTTTGCTCACCTGAACTCCTGGCCCCTGTTCTCAGTTCCTTCTCGGACACCTTCCCCGGAAAGCCCCATGGTCATCTTAAACTCAACAGGTGCAGGCCGCCATCCACCGTCCTCTTCTCCCGCCGCTCCTGCCTGGTTGATCGTCCCGTCTCAGCCAGAGTCCTTCCTGTGCGCCTGTTGCACAAGCCAGAGCTTGGAATCCGCCCAGAGCTTGGAGTTCTCCTCGGCTCTCCCTCGCATGGCCCTCCTGTCTGCTGGTCACCGAGTCCTACCGACACTCTGGTTGCTCTTAGATTTGCTTGTCTCTCATCACTTCCTCTGCCCCCTCCCTGGTCCAGGCCTCTAACATTTTTTGCCTGGACAATTGCACATTCTCCTTCCTGTCTCTCCCTTGGTCTCCATCCCTCTGATCCATCCTACACCCAGGATTCGGGCAGCTCATCCTAAAATGTGAATCGGATGGCGCCTGCTGTTTGAGACCCTTCCGGTCTCCTCATTGCCAACAGGATGAAAACCAGACTCCTTTCTGTTGTACCCAGGCCCTCGGGCTTCGCCATGACCTACTTGTCTGTCCCCATCACCCGTCTGTCACTCTAGGCTCAGGCCAGGTCCTCGGACCTGCCAAGCTCTCTCTTGCCTGGGACCTTTCCAACGCCCTCCTTCCCGAGAGGTGCCCACTTCTCATCCTCTTCCCAGATGGCTGAACCGAGGGCGCATGGCAGCTGAGCTGCTCCAATGCCTTCTCCTGTTGTCGGGCACCCTGAAGTCCAGAGAGGAAGGGTGACGTGTCGATGGTCCCCCAGCAAGTCCTGTGTGCTTCCCACTAAACCGTCTCCTCAGCCATCTGGGGAAGGAAAGGTGGCATCGGCTTGGATCCCTCCCCAAAGATTCGGCTCTTTTTGTCCTGAAATCAGAAAATGAGCCAATGGTAAGTTTTGCCAGGAAGGGCTGGAGATAATGCAGGGTCCCTTTGTCTTAGCCTTGGGTTTCTGAGGCTGAGGCCCTGGTGGCACCCCGGCTTCTCCCGCCCCCTCTCCAGCCCCCTTGCGGTTCTGCCGCAGCGCTTCCCCCGCCCCACCTCTAACACAGGCCTTCACTGCTGGCGCCCCTGTCTGCTCTCTCTCACCTGAAATAGCCTGAGTCTCTCGGAGGCTATTGGCCCAACCCGGCGGGGAACAGGTCTGTCTGACACTGGAGAATGGGAGCGCTCAGACAAGGTGTCAGGTTCTGGTACCATGAGCTGGGGATGGTGCCAGGCCAGGATTGGTCAGTGAGCCCTTGGCCACAGGCTGGGCTGTAAACCAGGTCACAGAGCAGCCCCAGGCTGTGCCCTGACCATGGACTAGACCTGCAGTTGTGGGCTCATGAGCTGACTCAGGGCAAGCCTATCCCCTCAGGGGAGGTGGGAAGGCCAGAAATATATTTTCCTGGGAAAAACAACAGTATCAGCCTCTGGTTTTGTGACACTCATGGATTTTGAGTCTCAGGCTGCAAGAGGGCCAGGCTCAAAGGACTGCAGTGAAATCATATCCAGCAGAGCTTCCTAGCCTGCTTAGCTCCCAAATCATGGAGAGATTATTCCTGCCAATATCCATCAAGCTGAGACTGAGAGCATTTCAGTGAGAAGATGCTTTAACGACTCTTCAAGGATTTGGGGCCTAATGACGCACACATGAGAGGACGATTTAATCTTTCCCTCCTAAAGCCCTCGCAACAAGGAGCTCAACTTCAGAATTCAAATTCCTCCTGATATAAAAATGTGAGCTTAAGATGGTCCCACACGCCTGGTAACAGTCTGGGGCTAATTGCTTGGGCGTAGGAGGAGCTAACAGACGGTGGGTGTGGCAGATGGCACTCAAGGCCATGCCGGGCTGTCCCCTGTGAGGGCCCTGGGAGGAGCTGACGGTAGTGATGTGGGAGGGTAAGACAGGGTAAGGTTAGGTGGGCAATGGGGCGGGGGTGGAGAAGGAGTAGAAAGTCCTGCTTCCTGTGGCCGGCCCTCCATCCCCTGCAAGGTGGACCTTCTCTCCAGATCCTTCCCCAAATGGACTTAGCGGTCAGGGGGTGTCCTAGAACCACTTGCCTACTGGTGAGCCCCAAAGGTACCAGGAAACCTCTGCTGCCAAGACATAGCTGTAACGATGAGAACCTATGAGAGATGCTCTGGAGAAAACCGAAAGGAGGCTGAGACAGAGGCAACCTGGGTATGTGCGGGTTGGAGCACCGTCCTCAGAACTGGCTCCGCAGCGCGTGGTGGTCGGAGCGGTGCTTCCTCCCTCCCACATCTTGCTGCTCATCACAAAAGCCACACCAAATTCCTCTCTCAAATGCTACATCTTGCCCACATCTTCTGTGGCAAAGATTTTCTTTGGCTGCACAAAGTGACTGATGACATCGTTCGGTGTGGGGTGGGGTGCGGAATTATGGGCTTTGACTTGAACCAGTAGAGCCACTAATTTCCAAAGGTAACACATTTTGTAATAATTAGATGGGAAAAAACTGAAAATGATGAGAAGAAAACTCAATCAAGCCCTGGTCGGTGTATAATATAATCGTTTATACTGAATTTATGTCCATAATGCACTGTGCAGCTGGGGAAGGTAAGCGATAAAGTAATGGGACCCTCTTCCCATTTTTTCTTTCTGTTAAAAGAAGATGACATTCTTCAGTAAGACACAGAAGGCTTAAAGAAAAAGATCAACATATTTTACTATAGAAAAAAGTTTAAACAAATTTCTACACAGTGTAACATAGGGCAGAAATGAAAGGACAGCAAAAACTGGGAGGAAACACTTGCAGCTATACAACAAAGAGCCACAGTGCCAAACACATGAGGAGCTTCAGCAGACCTGTGATAAAAAGACAAAGGTGTAGTGGAAGAGTAGGCAAAGGTCGGGGCCAGGTGAAGAGGAAGCACAGTAGTGGCCATGGGGATGTGTCACTCAGCTCCCTTCATGAGAGCCTCCAGTGGGGAGAAGAGCTGATCGACAGCCTACAGCTGGAGCACCTCTGGACCCTCCATGAGGTGGCCGCGCCAGGCCATGCTTCCCCGTGGCTGTCGGTTCCTAGGCAGTGACTGAGCACAGCGGGGCCCGTGAACCAGGCCACCCTGGAAACTCCCCGCTGGTCTGGCGAGGCTTTCTCAGAACTGTGCTGTGGCACATAAAAAGCTCTCCAAGTTTTACTCATGACTAAAGAGGTGCAAATGAAAATATGGTGCTATTTCCTACACATCAAACCGACCAAGCTTTTTGAAAGGTTGTTACTATCTGGTTTAGTGAAGGGGTACAAAAGGAATCCGTCCCCCATCTTGTGCCGAAGTCAAGGGTATAAAATGCACATATTCACTCAGCATTTCGCTTCCGGGTATCTCTTCTATAGAAGGTGCACGTATCTGTACAAAAGTGTGTGATGTTCAGGGTGCCGCTGAGGGGAATAAGCTAAATGTGCCTTATTGTAAGGAACAGGCACGTCAGCCATGGAGCACTCACACAATGCGATTGGCAGCTGGTTACATGGAAAAAGGCCAAGCTATATGACATGAAAAGATGTTTGTGGTGCCAAGCTCAGTTAAAAAAAAAAGCAAAGCTGTAGACTGTATCGTAGAATGTTCTTTGAGTAGAAAAACCCTTCATTAAATGCATTTCCAGGAATGCACACAGGTGGGTGGGTGCGAACCTCTGGGAGGGTGGACACTGAATTGCTCAAATTGTCCTCTGGGAGAAGAGTGAGGCTGAGGGCAGCTATTCAAGGGAGCCCTCAGTTTTTGCTTAATTTCCTCCTTTATTATGGAGATGATTCACTGTGAGCATGGATTATTATTTTTTGTTAAAACGAACAATACCTAAGAAGAAAGAAAAGACCCTGGAACGTAACTGCCAAAATGACTGCTGACCCCTTCGGGAGGTCGTGTCCACAGCCCGCAGTGTTCGGACTCCCCGGGATGGCCTTCAGTGGCAGTTGACAGCGTAAGAAACTGGCTCTCACTCTTGTCTTTACCCTTTGGAGTTACCTTGACAAAAATGTTAACAGATAATGGCATTGCCCACCTTGGTCCTTGCCCAATTAATCATATCTGACTCTGAGTGATTATTTTTAAAAATCCGCCCCCCACCCTGTTCCGAAGGCCAACATGCTGTCACTGAAGGCAGTGCAGGGACATACCGAGCTCTTTGGCCTCAGTTTCCCCATAAGTGTTGGAAGGGGTTGCGTGAACTGGCCACGATGCCTGGCAGATGGTTTAGGGTTCTGAGGCCGCTGGCGTAGAGCTGCCATTCTCGGCACATCTGCACAGCTGAGGCATCAGAGACACCGAAACCCGCCCACGGTCCCCCGCCTGGCCTTCAGCCAGGCCCTCCTCCCTCCCCTCCAGTACCCCGAAGTCCAGGCAGGTCCCCCGGCCCGGTGAACGTGACCCTGTGTCTATGTCCTCCCCCACCGTGGGCCCACCCAGACCTAGCTTTCTGTTTCCATACTGATTCTTTTCTGATCTCCTCTGATTAACTAGTTTGGGTTCCCTTTGCATTGTCTCTACTGATGGTATGGCTTCAAAAGTCCACTTTGCCTGGCTTCCAATATGATCAAGGACTTCACAGACCACCTCAGGGGGGAAAAGGGACACAGAACCGGCATAGCTACAGACTCCTAGACCCTGAGACTGACCCAAAACAGCAGGGTCCCCATACTAATAAATCCTGGAATATTTCCCCTAAACCCAGGCTGCCTAACAAAGACAGCCTCATCCCTGGCCCTTGTAGTGATGATCTCTGAAGATACCTTTGTGAGTATGATAATCATGAGAGAAAGTTGCTGTTTTCATGTCAGCAACAGATAAACGCCTCCAGCTTGGTGACTTCGCAATTGTTTTTCTTTAAATAATTGCTGTGTTTTGCATTTGGCGAGCCAATCCTTTGGAAATCTGACACCCTTGCACTCTTTGCAAGTGAAATTTTCTTTTCCTTTCTAAATACTTCTGTTTCCTAGTCTGCCTTTGACAGATGGGATAACTTAATACTAATTTGTGTTGTGTTCTCGCATTCCCTGTTCTAAGGTAAGAACATTCGTCTAAGGGGAGACATGTAGTGGGGAGAAAAGATAAGCCGTCTGAAGAGGGATCTCCTTTCTGGATTTGTTTTTTTGGAAACCTAGGTTCACTGGGTGTGTGGAGAGAGAGAGAGAGAAAGAAAGAGAGAGAAATGAATGAATTCACAGCAACCAGGAGGGACATGTTGATGGAGTTCTGTAAGGAGAAGGGAATTCCCGCAGGCATCAGGGTCCACAGGAGACAACTACAGGGGTACCAGGGAGGCTGGGTGTCCGGTGTTGGGGCTCCCAGTGTGGGCAGTTTCCCGAGCCCACCTTGGCATGGAGCAGCCACCTGCCAGCAAGGATCCCCAAGGGTTTGAAAAAGGCAGTCAGGGTGCACCTGTGGCCCCCGGACATCCACCAATTGGCTGTGTAAGACAGGATCTGGGGGGACAAGAAGGGACCCCAAGTGTGGATAGCCTGCTAGCTCAGTAAGCTGAGCCTGGGATAAATTTGGAGGAAATAAAATTATTGTGACAATTCTTGCCTTTCTGAGTTTAACACTCAACAACAATTTCTTCCGGTATTTAGCATCATCTGTCTTACATTGTTCCCCGACCTGTGCTCTGCCCTCCCTCACCCTTCTGCCCTCCTCACACGCTGCCACCCTGCAAGACGCACTTTTATTTGTCTGTCTGTCCTTCTCCTGACAGTAAGACCCATCTTCATCTTTCAGTCATTTACCACAGGTGCTTTACAAATGTTGGTTGAGGTTCACTTAGTATGCACTGAACTGTAACCACCCCCAGGTCCCCAGTCCGAGCACCCTGCTCTGTGTCTGGTGGTATCCAATCCACGTTTGCAGACGAAGGAAGGTGAGCGGCATATTCCAAGGTGACCACTCAGAGGAGACAAGACGAACCTGAGCGCCAAAGTTCAGGGGTGTCTGTTCGAAATCACGTTGGTGACCTGGTTTAGTCACAGGAGACTGGCGAGCAGGGGGCCTGTGCATCTGCGAAACTGGCCCTTTTATGCCAACCTTCGCATAGGAGCCGGTGCTGCTTCATCAATTAACCCCACGCCCTTGCCTTCCATCTGTGCTTGGATCAAGATGCGTGGCTCTGCTGTGAGCGCAGAAGGTAATATCCATCCTTCGAATGGGCCTCATGCGCACGGGTAATTGATGGGTTCCTGGGATCACAGAGAGAGAGATCTGAAATCAATCGCTCGCTGTCTGCACACCGTGGCCCGCCCTCCCCGAGGCTTGGGAGGAGAGGAGGTGTCAGCTGCAGCCTCTCGCTAGGGACACCAGCCGGCCAGCCCGACTGGGGCTGCCAAGGGCTGTCGGGAGGGCTTGTCCTCTATCTTCAGCCATGTCTCTCCCTCCTGGCAAAGAAAGAAGTCCTGATTTGTGCCCGGGGCCACCAGGACACCTGTCGAGTGGTCAAAACAAGCTGCTTTAAAAGATGCTATCTGGCCAGTGTGAGTATGCCAGCCTCCAACTGAATTATTTTTTGAACTTGTTTTCAAAGTAAATGAGGCTATTGGCTACTCATGTCTGTCTACCAGGGCATTTCACCAGGAAGCGTTAGGGGCAGGCTCTGGGCTCACACAGCCTGGGTTCAAACCCTGGCTTCTCCACTTGTCAACTGTGAGCTCGCAGGCTTACTTAACTTTTCTGGGACTCAAGTTTTTCCATCTGTAGACTGGGAAATATGTTACTACTTAACTCATGGACCCCGGTGGAGGGTTAACTGAGGTCATTTTGGGGATGATGTTCAGCCCGGTTGGATGCTGTGTTACAGTTGCAGTGGGAACATTGGTGTATATTGAGTGGCTGGTTCTGCAGATGCCTGATCTGACTATTCAGAGTCTGTCTCCTTTGCTAGACTAACCGCTCTGCGGTGGCTGTGGCTGTGTTGTTCACTGCTGGGCCCTCAGAATTCGGCACTGAGCCTGGTTCAGAGCAGGCTCACAATAAGTAAGAGGAGAAAGGTGATGTGGGCCTGAGCCAGGGGCCCTCAGAGGGCTGGGGCAGCCCTGGAGGTTTGGGGTGGCAGGAACTAGGTCAAGGTGTCCAGCCGTGGCTACACTGGAGTGAAACCTCAGAGCAGGGACCAGGGGGCCAGGGGACACTGTGTGTGGGCAGGGGCTCATGGGCAGCTCAGCACAAATGTCTCTTAGGCTGGGTCACAGTGTCCGCATGACTGGACGCCACTGTGGGCAGCTGGGCAGGTCTGTGGCAAGCAGGGAGCAGCTTCAGCTACAGGATAAACCAACTACTAAGATGACCAGTGAGGGCATCTGGGAGCTCACACCAGCTCTGGAGTCACCTGTAGGGGTCCAGACCCCATTCTGTCCTTTGTGACTCAGGTAAACTGTTTAACTCCTAGACCTCAGTCTCCCCATCTGTAGAAGGGGAACTGTAACACTGACCTCACGAGATGTGTGACTGAACTGACACAGTTACATAAATGTCTAGTGTGGTACATAGTACGCGATTAATAAACACTGCTTTTCTACCACCTTCCCTTTTGGGAATCATTGAGAAGGCAATAACTCATTTTTTTTTTGTTCTACTTGAAAGGAGCAAAGTACTCTACAGATGGCTTTATTAGGGTGTGATGAGTGACTGACCCCCCAGTCACTGTGGGAAGCCGGTGATTATTGTGGAATAGGTGGGGTGTTTAGGTTTCTGTAGCTTCCTCGGGTAGGAAGCGAAGACAGCACCGGCCCTGACAGTCCCGTAATTACCTTTCGGTGGATCAGGCTGAGGTTTGTCTTTGTGCCCGAGGTTAGTGTGGGCCTCGCTGCCTCTCACCCTCTACACTCACATGGGAAGGTAGCAGCTAACTATGACTCCTGGTGTGGTCTGGTTGAAGCTGGATGGCTTGCTCGGGGGGTGGGCAGTGTAGGTGGCCCCCATTTCCGTCAGATAGCAGGTAGGGATTTAGAGATGGCATGGTCCCCATGATCAAAGGGCCTAGAAGCTTTATCATTAAATGTAAACAAAGTCTAGGGATATGCACTAATGCTGGGCAGCCGACAGCCTGTAATTCTCATGGCAGAGGCAAGACGTGTTTTTCTTTCAGAGTTTTGTTAAAAGTGATTTTCAAGGAGAGTATATTAATGGTGTCTTTTCTACTCTGTGGTCAGAGGAGGGAGCCCAGGCATGTTCTACAACTGATGGGGCTATATGTGTACTGAGGTTGTTAACCCTTCCAACCAACAGGGAGTTCTAAATACCAGCTCTCTGATCTCCGAGAGAGTCTGTCTATCCATCCACCCATCCATCTATTCATCCATCCATCCATCCATCCATCCATCCATCCATTCTCCAGGATTCCAACAAGTATTTATCAGACACCTTTCTCAAGATTCTGGAGCCAGCAATAATAAGAGCAACGATGACAAAAACCTCAGATCTGATGCATACAGAGGTGGATAATATTTACATCTGCTATAAATTCTGGGTTTTGCACTTTACATACTTCATTTGATCCTCACAACAACTCTGAGTTAGGAGCTATTACTATTTTACCCTCATTTTGCAGATGAGGAAATAGAGGCTCGTAGAGGTTAAGTGACTCATCTGACATTTCAGTCTCATATGTGGCAGATGCAGGAGTTGAATTGAGTCAAGTTGATTTCAGAGCCCTTGCTCTTACCCCCCCAAACCACACCACCTTTTGGTTCACCTGGCTCAGGTGCTCAACCAATGCACTGAATGAATAAACTTAAACATGAAATACACCCTCAAAAAATTGAATATAGAATTATCATTTGATTCAGAAATCCTGCTTATGGGTATATACCCAAAAGAATTGGAAGCAGGGTCTCAAAGAGATATTTGCCTGGGGAAGCCATATTGTCTGGGCCTTGGGCAAAACAGAGGAGAAGGTCAAGTGTGGGAGTCAAATCAACACAATGGGCCATAGTGAACTTTTCCGCCACCTTCACGCCGATGGCGAGTCATGACTCTCACACAGCAGGGAGAGCCAAAGGAGCTGAAATTGCCAAGCCTGAACCACAGAAGACTCAGGGGGAGCTTTAGAAGGGCTGCCACGGAAGGGGAATGTGGGGTCAGGATCGCAGTGGACATTTGGAAAGCTCCCAGACATGGAGTTCACCTCTGGCCCTGCCAATGAGCACCTGAGTACACATTTTGGACATATTTACCTCTGAGTGTTGAGCTCCCCTTTGGTAAAATGGAGATAATTACAGAGTTGTAAGATTATTGAAAGAATCAAATAATCTGTGAAATATATTTGATTCCCCTCTTCTATGTGCTTGCTGAAGGCAAAGCTATCATTGTCCTTTTATAAGGTATTTGTTAAACCCATATTGAAAGGCAGGCCTTTGTTAGACTCAGGGCAGTCACGTGGAAGGAGACAGAGAACCACCTATTGGACGAAGCAGATGGATGCATGACCACGACAAAGTGAGATTTGCTGCTTTGTCGGGAGCATTAAAAGGGACTAAGAGGCCACTGGGAAAGCCGTGGATGACCTTGGAAGTCTTAGGGACATTCTCACTCAGTGGATCATTCACTCTCAGTCTTTTAAGGGTGAATGAGAGTTCAAAGGGGAAGGGAAGCTCAAGTACTGTGTGTGAGAGACAAGCACAGAGGCATGAGAACGGTGCTTTTAGGCGAGAGGTTTGGAGAGGTTGGCTGTGGAAAGCTTGGGCCGGTAGTGGTGGGAAATAGGGTTGAGAGGTGAGTCAGATTAGATAGGAAAGGGGCTCAAGTGTGAGGCCTGGGAGCGTGGCCTGTACTTCTCTTGGGGAAGTCTTAGAAGATTTTCCAGGAATAAGGGTTGGCAGAACTCTGGGGACAATGAGGAGGGAAGTGGCAGTGGAGGTCCAGAGACTGAGAAGGAGGCCACTTCACAGTCAGGGGACAACAGGAGACTGGGTTCCTGGTGGACATAGTTAGAGAACCAAACAGAGGGAGCTTGGGGAAAGCTCGAGGGCAGGTGTGTGGGACACGGATGTGCCAAGGACGGCTTTTCCAAGAACTGCCAGGTTGATGGTAAGAGAGGTGGGACCAGAATCTTGGAGCCCTCTCTCCCGAATGGAGTTAGTGGGGTCAGAGAGACTGGGGTCTAAATCGCAGCCCTGGTACTTGGTGGCGACTCGGGGTGGGCCTCTGCTTCTCTCTGAGCTCAGCTTCCTCATTTCCAAAGCATGAATGATACCATCCTCTCCATTGTAGGAAGGTTGAATAAGATTCTTCAATGCAGAATTTGCAGACTGGAGCCTGCCTGTCTGTTGGCATCCGTGTGACATTTTTGAACACTGTTCTAGGTGTTGTGGGTATATCTGAGACAAAACAGACCCAAAAAATCTCAAAGTGTTTCAAAACTGAATTGCCAATTTTTAAAAACCAGCTTTCACCAAAAGTCTGGATGTCTGGTTTTTAAAAAAATTTTCTTCAAAGAACTGAAAGCTCTGGCCTTTCTGAGTCGACTGTTCCTGTGGGAAACAGTGGGTTGAATCCCACTGTTCCCAGGTGAATCGTGACTGTTCCCTTTACTCAGAGCACTTACTCTCCACTTTGCCGCAGTCCTCACTACTCCCTATTGTCAGCCCTGCTTGCTTCACGCATTTGTGTCATCTGAGGGCATCTGAGTGTTTGACACGTGGTTTGGTCCAAAGGTCGGTGCATAGTACATTGCTGAGTTTCAGAGGCTGGCAGCATGAACACCTGACGGGCTATCACTCAGTAACATGAGGGTGTGGCTTCAGGTTGCGTCTGTGGGGATGGAGGGAAGAGGATACATAAGAGGGAGATACCAGTCATAAAAAGTCATCATCGGGAAACCAAACGGACCCAAGGGATAACAGAATGAGTCCAGCATCGTCCCAGCTTTCCATCCTGAGAGGGAGAGTGATGGGGGGGGGTGTTGGGCAGGCATTGGAAGGCAGGGAACAGAGGGGAGTGAGAAGCACGGCATCGGGGCCCAATCCTAACCCCTTACCCCACCCCTGAGAAAACCCCCTCCAAGGCCACCTTAGCTTGTTCTTTTCCCAGAGCTGTGCAGACAGGCTCAAGAGAATCCCTGTGCATTCCCCTCAGATGTCCCGGATCTCTGCAACTGCTCCCTCTGTGACTGCTCCGGTTGCCTGGGGCAGTGCCAGGAATCTTGGACTTTTCCATGGCGTTGATCGTTCTGTTGCCATTGCAGACAAGCCAGTGCCTTCTGCATTTCTTCTCTGCCATGTCCTCCTGGGCAGATGCCAAGGGGCTCGGGCGAGGCCCGGGGGCTGAGTTCTGGCGCCCGGCCTGGGCACCCGCCGCTGCAGGTTTTCGTGCCAGCACTTAACTCAGCATCCTCGGGAGCTGGGCCCCTGCTCACAGTTGAGGGAATTTTCCCTTTTGTTGTTTCCTTCATTACTGCGTCTCCTCCATCTGCTCTGTTCACGCCTTCTAGAATTCCGAATGGGAGCCTGCCGAGCCCCCAGGATCGGGTCTCCGCTGCCCCCCTCCCCTCGCATTGCATCCATCCTTTACCTCCCTTTCTTCTGAGTCTGGGAAAACTGCTCAAACGGAACTTCCCAGTGACTCCTTGGGATTTGGCGTCCAGTCCGTTGTTGGGCCTCTCCCGCGTCAGACATTTTCAGGATCACTTCTGCTTTTCCTTCTGAAAGCATTTTCTGCTTTCAGAGCTTTTCTTGCATAGGTGCAATGCTCATTTGGTTTTGTTTATTCTCCCTTGTTTTTTATGTTGAGTTTGGAACGATGGCAAAGATATCACAGGGAGTCCCCATACGCCCTCCGTCCTGACCGCCCAGTGTCCGCTCCTGGCAGGACGTTTCTGGACCTTGTTGCATGTACGAGGGGAGGCTTCCTGGGGGTCTCACCTGTAGGTGCAGGGACGTGCCTGCAGGGACTCTGCTGCGCTGGGCTCCGCTGTCACCGCCAAGCTTTCTCTTTGGGTGAGAGCTTTTGCTTTAATTTTGTATTCTTTGAGAGATCGTGTTTGCCTAAGACCGAGATGGGGTGTCCCCAATCCTGTGAGAGTCTCTGACTCAATGTTCCCCAAAGAGAGAGGAGGCGAGTCTAATTGTGTGTGTGTTTTAGGGTGGGGCACTTAAAAGGGGGCCCTCCAGTTGCGTGGATTCTTTCCTATGTTCATATTAGTTAGACTTTAGTTGAGACAGCAGCTGTCATCATCCCTCATGGGTCTCATGGCCCTTTCTAGGACACCGCTGTGGCAATGACCCCACTTTATTGGACCCACCATGCACACCTTCAAAACGTCTGGGGTTAACTCCCTGCTTGAGTTTGAGTTTCCCCAGATCCCGAGATGAATGCAGTTTATTTGAGAGAGCACCGCAGGGCCCACATGACGCGGGGAGTGAGGAAGTGAGGTGGGGAGCACGGGCGGCAGGGACAGGTACATCCTCCAGCTGGTCACCACGAGGGGCACCTGGAGCTCATTCCAACCAAGGGCCTCTGGGAACCAGTGGGGCGCACACCTTGTGGCTGCCTCCACACCTCTTATGGGGCTAACATCTGCCCTTTGCCAAGTGTCTCCCCCATCTCACCCTTTCCTCCAACCCCTGACACTCTTAGCCTGTCTTCTTTAGGCTTGGGGAGAAGGCAGGGACTGGGGGCCCGCCAGAGACCTGCCCTGCCTGCTTTCGGGGCAGACATTTTTGTCTCCTTACTTAGAACTGTGAGTGGACCGGCATCCCCTCCGTCTGGTGCCTCCTCCCTCCTGGGCATCCACGTCGTCTTCTAACATGGGAACAGATTCTGCCTTACATCAATTTCAGATTTCTATTGGGAGATCTGAGGAAAGGGATTTAACTGTCTCAAAATGCAAATATGACTTATTCCCCCAAAGGGATTCTCAATGGATTACCCAGGGTGGGGGGCATTTGAACTCGTGTGTATTTAATTTAATAACAGTTATTAAAAATAGCAGGAAGAAGCAGCTGCATTACTCACTCAGTTCAAAGATCATTTGTGTTTCCCCAACATTAACTTCCTGCACTTAAACTGACAAACCCTAGATAAATGCCATCATTTCTCCACATTTCACCAGTGATGAGCTCTTTACTTCTAACAGCAACGATTGTATTTCTCATTAACTCGTCCACTGCGGATCCTTGGAGTGTTTGGATCTTAGGGAAAATTTTGTAAGGAACCGTCACGGCTCCTGTAGGAGACGGAGGAGTAAAGAAACAAGCTACTGTACTTTCCTCCTGGAGATAAGGATGCTGCTTGGATCTTGAGTCAGAATCTCATCCTTTCTTCCTCCTCCGCTGTCGGTGGTGACGCTCACAGGTGCTGCTCGTGGTCGGTGCCGCTGGGGCACGTGATGGGTGGCGCAGGGGAGGCTTCCGTGGGAAGCTTAAGGAGAAGCGGAGGGGCGGGGTGGGGGGGCACTTCAGAAGGTCTGCAGTGCAGATCGGGAAGTGGGGGCGTTAAACCAAGAGTTCGGAACTGATTTCACATGACGTTAGCATCGCTGGCCGAGTTAAGGTCTGAGAGAGATCCCCCCACGTGACCCTAGTTTCATCGGGGAAAGTTGGAGCTTCCTGAACATCACAGACAGCGTCTGGCTCTTGGAAAGAAGGGCACGCAGGTGGATTGTGTCTCCCACGCCCTCTCGCCGTCAGGTGTGGCTGTGTAACTCATTCTAGCCTATGGCATGGGAACAAAGCGATGAGCACTGCTTCCGAGACAGTCCCGTGAAAGCCTCACATCTGTGTTCTCCACACTCATGGTGTTTATGCCCCGCCAGGGGGCGGGGGGATCTTGGAAGCTTCATGATACAACAGCTTCTGTTGTATCATGAGAAAGGGAACCTGGGCCCCTGAATCAGCACCTGGAGGGGAGCTATCTGCTGATCCCAACGCCTCTTTTATCTTTATGTGAAGAGAACTAAATTTATATCGGGTTTGAAATACAATGTCTAGATATTGCAGCCGTTAATATTATTTTGACTCTGGCGGCAGACCAGAAAGCATCGGCTTTAGAGCCTACATGCTTATCTCAGAGGCAGCTTCTCGAGGTTCCAGAACTGGAGTGGTTGGTACGAGGAGTCGTCTGGGGAAGCAGGTGCTAGGATGGGAGTTTGGAGGTGGGTCATATGCTACCTGGCGGGCAGTGGGGTCACCCTCCTGGTGGTGAGTGAAGCACAGGGAGCCCCGATATAAAAAACCACCACCAGCGTGAGCTGGGACAGTCGTCTAAGGAAGGGGACATACCAGATGACACGAGTGATCAGGAAGTTGAGAAATGGGGGCAGCTGGTATCTGTAAACTCAGGCGAACTGGCTGGCTATTGCTAAGCTCCGTTGACACATTGGAAAAAAGGTAAGGAAAGACTTTGAGTGATTAATGGGCAATTAAAAGCAACGTGTGCTGAACCAGCGGGCCTCTTTCATACCAAGGAAAGAACTCTCATCTCTGCAAACCCGAGGGCAGAGACAGCTGAGGCTCAGGCCCAGGCCTTCATCGTGAAACAGAAGGTAGATTTCCAAGTTAATCCTGTCTTCCGTGCCATGGGGGGAGTCCCTGTTTGGAAAGAGTGGGACAGTGACCCATGAGACAGAGACAACTGAGTTGGTGCACCGCCATCTCTCAAATCCCCAGATTTCCCTCACCCGTCCGAGCCTGCAGAAGTGGCCTGAAGATGGTGCAGAAGCTTCCGCCTTGCAGGGCCGTGTGCTCCTGTTCCCCTCTGCATCCAGCCCCTTCCCAGCCAGAAGCCACAAAGAGGGTTCAGTCTCAACATAACCCAGCAGGGGAGCCCGGTGAGCGTGTGTGGGGCTGAGTCCTGCGTGTGCTGGGTTGAAAGAGGGATACAGAGCCAGATAACTGACTTTATGGATTCGGGTGCACTCTCCTGGGGCGTGATGGGGTGCACAGTGTGAGATGAGCAGGGACTCCAGAGGCATGAATAAAAAGCCACTCGGACAGTGGGGGTGCCTGCCACGCTCCCCAGACCCCATGAAGGACTGAAGGACTCACTCCCCAGGTTGCTGAGGGCGCTGCTGGCTCTGAGCCCTCCGCCCCTCGGTCTTCTGTAGGAAGAGAGCCTCCTCCCTCTAGGTCACATCCCCTGCGCAGGGCAGCCTGTGTTGACACGGGTATATGGAAACCCAGCCCCCTTCCCCATCTCAGGACAACGCTGCAGCCCCAATTTCGCAGGGGGCCCAGAAGCCAGCTGAGGCTTTTGTCACTGTCCAGCTTCTCTGTCTGCCCAGTCCCGCTGCCTTCCCCAGAGAGAAGTCCCAGGAGCGCTGGCCAGTCTCTGGCTCAGCATTCTGCATTCTGGAGAACCCAACCTGCTACCGCCTCGCAGGAAGGTTTCTCGGTGGAGACAGGCCTGAGAGCTCTGGGCAAGTCCATCGCAGCCTCTCTCTTCCTCCGGCACTGGAATAGGTCACTGGTTCAAGGGCCTCCTATGAAGAAACATGCATCCTCAAACCCTGGTCTCCTCATCAGTGCAGAGAGACGCCCACACTGCAATAGGCTCAAAGGGGCCAAGACCAACCAAAGGAAAGACAAATTTACACCCCCAGCTCACAGCCACTCAGGAACCCACGCTCACTGCGAGGCTGTCTGAAGTCACACTGAAGCTGATCACAGACGCAGTGATCACCTCTCCACCAGCCACCCCTCAGCCACATCTCTTCATTCTGAGTGTGCTTACGGGTGCACACTGTGCGCAGGTCTCAGTGCTCGGCATTATGAGCTGAATAGGACTCAGAGCCTGCCCTGAAGGACCTCACAGCGCAGGGGAGGGGACAGACACATTGCCAGGCTCAGGGCAGTGCCATGAGGGAGACTCAGGAGCTCCATGAGCCTGGACGACAGAGGGACCAGCTGCTGTGTCTTCTCAGAGGAGTGGATGGCTGAGTGTGGCCTTGAAGGGACAAGGGGGGTCAGTGGTGCATCCGCCAGAGGAAGTGACACCTTCAAAGCCAAGGAAGAGAGATGGATTTGCCAGCATGAGGCGAGGACACACAGAGGCAGAGAAAGACAGTGAGAGAGAGGCAGGAGCCGGGAGCATGGGCAGGAGAGTGTCACACTGAGCTGTTTGGACTTTATCCTGCGTGTGGTTGGGGCCAGAGGCAACCTTCAGGGAGGTGGGACGAGGGAGTTAAACACAATATGAGGAGTGGACAATGACAAGCGGAGGGCCCGCTGGGAGGGCATGCAGGAGACTGCTAGACGCATTTGAAGTCAAATAGAGATGGGCTGGAAAGGGGGAGGGCACCGGGGGTGTTTCGGTTATACCGGTGATGGAAGGTGAGGAGAAGGGCAAGGCCAAGGTCTTTTTGGTGTTCTTCTCTGGGAGCCTGAGGACCTGGTAATGCCGGCAATGGAGAAAGGGATCGGAGGAGACCCAGGCTCATCCGAGGGAGAGAGTAAGGGGCCAACCCCTCTGGAAAGACTCCAGTGGGCTCCTCTGAGCAGGGAGTGCGGGGCTGTAGCCACGGGACTGTACCACTCTGGCACCTGCCTGGTCCTAGCGCTGCGCTTATGTGGCCCCGTGTAAAACCGCGCGTGTCGGGTATTCGGGTCGCACCGCGGGTCCGTTTGATCGCCACATCTCACCTGTTTGATACACGAGCAGTTTTTGAACTAAATGTTGTTACTTCGTTTTTTTTTTTTCTTTGAATTCCATTGTTAGATTTGGCCCACCACTCAACTCGGCAAGATTCCTGAAACCTGATTCTGTCATTCCACCAGTGTGGGAGAAAATTAATCCTCACAGTTTAAGGCTGAATCCCAGGATTTTGAGCAACTCTTCAGCCCCTTTTAGAATGGTTTGACTGCTCCAGGTCGGGGTGAGTGGGAGCCCATAGGGAGCCATTGAGGTAAATACCTTGCTCTGTAATGATTTTCGGAAAGCTGAGACTGGATGTGTGTGTGTGTATGTGATACAGAACTAAAGCCCAAGAAGAAGAAAGAGAGGAAGTGAGAAATTTAAGCAGGTATGATACCCAGCCTCCATCATTTGTCTCAAGATTGGGGTCAGTTGGTATTTTCAAGGCCAGTCCTGTCGTCTCAGCCTCGGTGACCCTTGGGGACTGAGCCAATGCTGCCGTTTCCACCTCAGGGGCTCTGCCTTGGCCTTGGCACCAAAGGCCCACTGCTTGCCCTCTGCCTAATCTCTCAGGGCTCCCGGGCTGGTGGGAGACATGCCCGACAGCTCTCCCAGAGCTCTCCTTGACCCTGACATCCTGCTGTGCTATGGGAACCCAGCCAGGTTCAGGGACAAGCTGGACAAAGCTGGTATTGACTTCCTGTATGGCTCTTGTTCTTGGAGCCGTGGTGTCACCAGCAGTGAAATGAAAATAATAATCTGTACTTCACGCCTGCACGAGGCTTAAGTGGTATACTTGAGCTAAACAGGGGAGCACCTGGGATACGATGTGTTCAGGGAATGGGGATGTGGGGGGCAGAGACAGGCCTGCCAGGGTTCCGTCAACACAAGGGTCCCAGGGGCCCCTGGGGAGGGTGTTCTAGATCCGCAGGTCTGGCTGGAGAGAGTGGATCGCACCAGAGAGCAATGTCTGCCACTGAGCAAGCCCCCGGCCCCACCCAGTCCTAAGCTTTCTGGAAAGTCAGCTGTTCTAAGGCTACCAGGAAATTCTACGGGTTGGGGCACCAGGACTCAGCAGCTTCTGTACCAACAGCTTCTACAGGAGAGGAAAATGCTGGCCTTGGCACCGAAGACCCACTGCTTGCCCTCTGCCAATGCTGCTCCCACCCCCAACCCCCCAGGTCAGATACCCCTCAGAGCCAAGTGCAGCCCTGGAAGCTCTTGGAAGGTGCAGAGGGCAAGGCTGCAGCCAGCCTGGTACCAGAAGACAGGCTTGGCAGACAGAGCAGGGCAGCAAAGACACTGGCCGGGGATGCTCAGAAATGTTCAGGAGAACCTCGAGCTGGCCGGGCTTCTGGGGAGGTGGCACAGATGGGGAGTCAGAGCCAGATGGGAGAGTTGAGGTTCTTTTTGTGAGCTATTTTTTTATTGTAGTAAAATACACGTACCATAAACTTGGTCATTCGAACCATTTTAAAGTGTACAGTGCAGTGGTATTAAGTACATTCACAGTGTGGTACCACTATCACCACTAGTTCGGAAACGTTTCATCACTCCGAATGGCAGCCCGTTAGCAGGCACTCCCAGTCCGCCCCACCCCCTAGGCCCGGACAACCACTAATCCGCTTTCTGTCTCTAGGGATTCACCTCTCCTGGACGTGTCGTACGAATGGATTTTTGTGTAGATGGCCGTTTGTTTGACTTCTTCCCTTTAGCATGACGTTTTGGAGGCTCATCCCTGTTGGCGCATGGACCCGCACCTCATTCTTTCTAAATCCCATGCTGCATAGAGCCTGCTATACCACACGCCCAGATAAACATCAGTCCCCACAGTGCCCCTTCGCTGTTCACTTCCACCTGGGGGAACTCCAGGGTCCTCTGCCAGTGAAGGGAAGAAGTGCGTGCGCGTGGGGGTTGGTGGGGCTGGCAGCGGTGAAGTGGCGGGGCAGGCGCACAGCAGGTGCCCCGGAGTTGTGCCGGCTTGTTTCACTTGTAGAGCCTGTGCCGTTCGGGGCTCCGGACCGGCAGTAACCCCGAGCACGGCCAGGGGGCAGCACGTCTCCGCGGAGCCTGCGCGCCCTCGCAGGAGCGGGTGTTTACAGAGCCGCTCCATCACGGGCTCGGCTCCGAGTGCACTGTCTTTCCATCATGCGCGTTTCAGAGGTCTGCCTCAGCTAAACAAATGGTCCCGGCTTAATTTCGGAGAAATCGTTGTCAAGAACTGCTGAACCAGTTTATTTCTAAAGCACATATTTATACGGTGCCTCAAAACTCACATCCCTGAGCGCAATTACAAATGGAAGGGAGAGAGTTTAATCAGGAACAAGATTACGTCTTCGTGGGGAGGGTGGGGAAGGCGGTGTATTTGGTGAATTCCACTCCCGAGCAGGGGCCGGGTGTCGGGACTCCTCTAGGTCTCAGGCCCACAAACAAGCTGGTTGTAAGCATGAAGACGTGTGAGAGGAGTGGGTGGCTGTGTGTCTCATGGGACACATCTCAGGGTCAAGTGGCCTAAGGAGCTAGCAGTGCCCCCCTGCACCCCCCACCACCCATGACAGGTACTCTTCTGTCTCCCCTGCCCCATCCAGGCGCCTGCCCTCAGCTCAGGTTGAAAGGGGATGCTTAAGGCTGGTGATATGGCAGAGACAGTTGGAGTCTTATCTCAGAAGAAAGAAGGCAGGGCGATTCTTGTGGATGGAAGCCCCCACCCCGGCTCACTGCCCCATTCTGCTGGCTCATCTTCCTCAGCCGCAGCAGGTCTGCATAAACACCTCCTTCCCAGGGAGGCGCTCACACACCCCGTAGTGTGGCCCAGGGGAGACAGAGCCATTCTGCCCCCAATTGGTGGTGGAGGGCCTAAGACAAAGGGGAGGAAGCCTTGGGTGTAGCCACAGCAGAGCATCTAGCCAGACTGGCTCCCTGATCTTGGCAAGTCCCAACCCCTTCTTGGGCCTCAGTGTTCTCATCTGTAAGATGAATGTGTTGGATCCATTCAGATTCAAAAACAAACATAACCAAGCAGCTTTTAGGTACCAGACCTTGTGCTAAGATCTTGCACTTCCTCACTGTTGCTGTTGTTTAACTCTCAAAATGGATACTTGAGGGAGTATCATGACTCGCATTTTCCTGATGAGGAAGTGGGGGCTTAGAGAGGGAGTTTCCCAGTGGTGGCAGTGACCCGCTGAAAACCACAGTGAGGCAGGTTTGATCCCTGGAGACTCATTGTCAGCATTGCTTAGAATGTTCATCTTCGGAAGAAATCACTTCGAAAGTCAGCTTCAGTTACAGTGCCCATACAAAAGTACCCTTTGTATGGGGCACTTTTAAGGAAAAGAAAGGATATCAATCCTTTATATTCTTTGACACATGAGGGAGTACAGCTCTATCAACATAGGCTTTTGGATTCAGAGAGGCCTCTGTTCAAATCTCAGCACTGCCACTTTGTAAAACTGGGGGATGATAACCACGATTTAACTACTTTATAGAATTTGGTGAGATTGTCTCAATACACTCAATAGCTTTAATGCCCATACACCGATCGAATGAGAAGCCTGAGGTTTATACCTAATGTCAACTGAAATCTACACCACGCACTCAAACCTAAGTCACTGGTATCAGCCCATTTGAAGGCAAGAAAGACAGAAGATGCTGGGGATGGGTAGGTCTGGAGTTTGGGGGTGTGTGTAATTCATCCAGACTTTTCAAGGCATTGGCCATAGGAATGAAGAGTGGGCTTCCTTGTTCCGCTCAGCAACTTTCAACTTTATTTATTAAACCCTGCTTTGTGTTTAATCTTCTCGTGCATGTGTGGCGACACAGCAGAACACTGTAATTCTCTCATATTATCCAGTGCCAACATCTCAGAGGATTTTAGGACAGATCCGAATAGCCAGCAATCTCGGCATCACAACGGGCAGATGCAAGGCTCTGTGAAAGGCATGCAACTTTCTAGAGCCGAGAACTGAAGCAGTTTTTCTCTAAACATTTATTACAAATACAAACATTATTTGTATTCAGCACAGACTGAAGAAAGACTAAGCAGTTGGTCCTTTTTATTGCATTTGAAATCTGGCCCAATCTGGCAACCCTTTTTAGAATCACACACTATATATAAATAAAGTTCCCAAGACGTGTGGGGAGGTGCGACAGTTTCTGTTTGCAGCATGGGGTGGTTGGGCGTGGGGGTGTTTGCCTGCATGGGCTAGGCACGTGGCTCTCTAGGGGGGCCAGCAGGCTGCAGGCTTACCTCACTCTGGGGTGATGATGAAGGTGAGGTTGAGAATAATGGCCACATAAATGTTTATTTTTCACTAAATTAAGACATCTCCAAGGTCAAATGTAGTAGTGAGAAACTCAGTTCCCATCAGCTTAAATAAAAAAGGGAATTTATGGGTTATTGGGGCAGGAAGTCCAATGGCTTCAAGTATGGCTTGATCTAGGTGCATCTTAGGCTGTATTCCCGAAAAGCAGACCTTGTGAATGGGGGTGCTCATGCAAGTGATTTATTGAGAGAGAGATCTCAGAAGAACTACAGGGGAGTGAATTTGTAAGTAAGATAAGGCAGGAGAAGAAGCCAGTAAAGAATGTGTTTTCAGCTGGAATCTAGCGTCAGTCTGATCCCACTAGGAGTTCTGGATTATGCATAATATCACAAAGCTGTCTCACTCTAAGGCAAAAGGCCTGGCCATTTGTACTCCCATATTAGACAGGCATTGGCCATGGGCTGCTTCTGGAATGCAGGGGCATAATCTCCTGGGAATCCCTTTGGCCAGTGGCAATGCTCTAAGAAGAGTTCAAGGAGAGCTCTTAGCAATCAATGACTCTAGTCAACACTTGCAGATGAGTGCATCGATCTGGTGGAGGGCGTCTGGGTGAGGCAACAACATTATCTACAACAACACCCAGGAGCTCCAGCAATGACTCCGGGTTTCCTCTCGGACCCCTCTTCTGAGGCCTGCTTCTTGGCTCCATTCTCAAATAGAGTGGGCGCGAGATGATCACTGGAGGCCATGGGCGGTATCTTCCATGCAGCTTATGAAGAGAGGAGGCCTGATCTTTCCTGGTGTCCAAGTGTTAAGTTTCCTGGGTTGTCCAGCACAATTTCATGCTCACCCCACTGGTGGTGATGGTGGTGCTAAATAAACCTCATGTATAAAGTTCCCCAGAACTGGCTGATATTTCTAAAAGAGGGAGAGATACTAAATAACCAAGAAACCAAAAAGGGCATTCTGTTTTTTTTTTTTTTTTTTAAGAAATGTTGAGTGACAGAGCCCAAGGATCTTCAGTAACCAGCTTAATGCAACCATCTCAAGCCACAGACAGAGAAATCAAGGCCCACCAAAGGGAAGTGTGGAAGGGTGTTCTGGATGGAGGGAATAGCATGTGCACAGCTGTGGGGTGCTGAATAGTGCCGTACAGAGCAGAAGTGGGATCGGCGAACAGGAGAAGGCACCTTATGAGGAAGTAGTTGGGTTGAGAATGAGCAAGGTCAGCTCGTGGAAGGCCCCATGGGTCAAAAAAGGAGTTCAAGCTTTATCCTGAAAAGTATGGGTTTGAGCTGAGGTTCTTCTGAGTTCATGCTGCACTTGCCTCTCATACTATTCTCTCCCCAGGGGTCTGGTGTCCCCCAAGGGTCTGGTGTCCCCCAAGCATCTGGTATCAGGCCACCAGGAAGGCTAGAGACTGTGGACTCAAACCCAGCCAGTGCCAATATCAAAGGGACCCATTTCAGGGGCAGAATTTGGTGGCAGGGTTGCTGGGCATTGGTCACATGAATTGGAGGGCAGGTGGGCATCACCTCTGGCATTTGAGTTCCCAGTGCACTTTGTTCAGGTCTCGGTGCAGGGGTGGCAGGATGTTGCCCAAACATGAGCAGGAGGTCCCAAGTTGATCGGGATCTGGTAGTCCTGTTTTGGGGGCAATCTGTTACTCTCTTCAGGGTACTTGAGGCAGGAACCTAGTCATAAGGGTCAGGCTGGCACACAACAAGGAGAAGTGGAAGATTACCGCTCTCCTCAAGTGTGATTTCATCCCTCCCTCCGTGGGGAGCTGAAGGTGCTGGGGTCAGAAAGAGATACATTCATTAAGGTTCTTCTTCCCGTCGTAACTAATAACCCTTGTCGTTTTAGTAACCTCATACAAGTATTTTTCTCCTTGTGGATACCCAGATTCCTTCTGTCTTATGGCTCCACCATTCTCCAGGGTCAGCATCAGGCAAAACGGAGAATGAGGAGAAAGCATATCCACTTTATTGCCCAGAAGAATGCCAAATATCTTCTGCTCATATTTGATTGGTGAGAACTGGTCACATGACCTCACTTAGCTGCAAGGGCAGGTGGGAAGTGTAGTTCTTAGCTGGGCTGTGCTCCTTAGAGAGAACGCCCTATCACAGAAGCAGGTGGGGGGCATGCATTTTGATGAACAGCAGGCCGCCCCTGCCACAGGGGCTGGCCCAACAGACACTCCATCAGAGAGGCCTCAGTGAGTGCAGCTGGGAGTGGGATCACATCTTTGTTCTGCCCACAAGCACTGGTCCCTGATACAACTCTGGCTTTGAAGTGATCTGAATGGGTTTGAGCTGTTTCCAACCCAGCAACCCAACAGCCTGTGGCCTTTGGACTGAGGAGATAAGGAGTCAGTGGAACACTGAGTACACAGGGTTTGGAGTAAATCTGGTTTCCCTCCCTCGGCCTCTGTTTGTGCTCAAGCTGTGTGTGATCAGCTCCACTCCCGTTTGGAACCAAGGACCTTCTCCCACCTGTTTATTCCTGGCCTTCTCCTGGATGCGCAGGCAGGTGTGCAAGGCTAAACTCCTAGCCTGAGGGCATTCTCTTAGCAGCTCCTCGTAATGATCTAAATATAGACGCCTCGCCCCTGGTGCAGAGCAGGGATGAGAGAGGCTGCTGTGCAGATGCCTTGCTGCAGCATCCTCGGTCTGGGCTCGAGCCTCGGCCTCTCTGCTTGGTCTGTGTGACCCTGGCGGGTCCCACGACCTTTGGTGCTCTTCCTTCATCTATAAAATGGGAGCAGCTGTGGCTGCCATGACAGAAACAGATGAATCCAAAGGAGTTTTGTAAACTGTGACAACATTAGGGATCACGAACCAGGTCCACGGTGGTGTAAAGCACAGGGCCTGGAGCCAGGCTGTCTGAATCCCTATCCTGGCTTTGCCACTCTCTGACTCTGTGATTTGGGAAAATTACTGCAAATGTCTTCTCCTCATGTCCTCCTTCGTAAGGTGGGATAATGATAGTACCTCCCACACGAGGGTGTTGTGGGGTCAGGTAAAGCTAGTGTATGTGAAGAGCTTAGCACAATGTCGGGCCCGTCATTCCTGCCCGGGAAACACTAGCGGCTGTTCCTGCCCCTCACTCACCCCTGGTTTTCCATCCACTGTAGCTTTGTTCCTTTTGTTTTGTCCAGCTGCCTGTCTGTTCCCATACTCACCCCCTTGAGGGGCAGCAGGGATGCCTGTTCTGCTGGGAATCCTGCTCTGATACCAGAAGGACAGGCCCTATAGATCCAGGGAGGGCCAGAGCCTCCTGCTGTCCTGTAGCATGGCGGAACTGCCTGGTGTCACCGTGAGAAATTGTCCTCTAGTTTCTGACACTGTTTGTGTAAATCATCCCTCTGCCAGGATGCTTGGGGACGTGTCTCCTCTCTCTGAGTCAGGGAGACTCCCAGACGAGTCAGGGAGGTCTTCATGAGCAGGGAAGGTTCGTGTGGATTGTGCTTGCTGCTATAACAAACAAGTCCCCATAGTTTAGTAGTTTAACACATTATAAGTTTATTATCCCAGGCCAGCACTGGGCGTCTGGTGGGAGTACCACATAATTTTGAATGAATAAAAGAATGAAAAAAAAAAAGAAATGTTCCATGGTTTCCTTAGGAGAGAAGAGCTTTTTGAAACCTTACAACACTTGAGGGAAAAATCTTTACTGAGCAGCTCCCACGAGCTCAGAGTCGGGGGAAGGTGGGGGTAGGGCAGAGGGACCAGGCTCCCAGCCTTGAGGGGTGAGAGGGAGCAGGGAGGGGGCCTCCATGGTCAGCTGCGCCACATGGCTCAGTTTATGTCATTCACTCTTGCAGTTGGCTGCAGCAGACACTTTGGTGCCTGGGTTTCATCCCTTCAGCACCCCAGTCTCCTGCCTCAGCCGTGAATCGCTCAGTGCACACACAGCTGCATTTCTGGGTGTGGGGACTTCACACCCCCAGGGGACTCCTGACCAGTGGGGACTGGAAACTGAAAGATAAACTGTCCCTGCAAGGGACAATTCTGGAAGGCATCCCTCACCCTTCTCAAGGCTCCTTGCAGAGCTGAGGCCTGTGGTGGCTGGCCCTGACCCGGAAACGCACCCCTGATGGGCTTCCCCACCTCCATGTCTTGCTCTCCCGAAGGTCACCTCTCTGGTCCTTGTGTTAGGCCCGCTTTCAGGGGACCCAAATGAGGTGCCTGCGTTCCCCAGGTGAGGAGACCAAGGTTCTGAGAGATTAGTTATCCAAGGCTATGAGGCCAGCGACAGGCTGAGCCAGGATCCAAATCCAGGTGAGTTCGATCCAAATTGAGGAAGGGATAGAGAGAAGAAGAAGGAGAAGAAAAAGAAGAGGAGGAGGGGGAGCGAGGGAGAGAAGATGAAGAAATTGAGAGAGAAGAAGAGGCGATGAACCATCCGGTCCTTTCATGAACCTCCCTCACCACCCCTATTCTTTATTTTTGAAGCAAATTAAACTGAGTGCAAGTCAAAGAAGCAGTTACATCATCGGGTCTGTTATGTCCATTCCCTCCCACTTTCCTTAAGCACATTTGTTTCTAGAGATGATGTTTCCACACTTTTATGGGGTGGGGATACAACGAATGGAAATGATTCTTCTCTGAGTTGGGGTTATGTGTCATTATTGCCTCTTTAAAAATTTTTTTGTTATGGAAAAGTTTATAAGAGAACATGAAACTAATAGTACAATAAACCCCCATCAACTTGTTACTCAGCTTCACAATTACAGAACAGAGAACACCCTCGATCATCTCAACAACCGTATCCTGTGGGCACCATTATTACCCCATTCTGCAGATGAGAAAACTGTGGCTGGGAGATTAAGCAACTTGCCTAGAGTCACCCAGGCAGCTGGACTCCAGAGTCCATGGTTTCTACTGCCCTGTGTCCTGGGAATATTGTGCCATCTACATTCCCGGGAGTGCTGTTGATTATATATGTGACATATTGGTGCCTTTGCACAAAATATAATCTAGACACTGCTACTCAAAGCATGACCTACAGCCTGGTAGGTCTAGCCTCTCCTGGGACAAATGCCGAATTTCAGGCCCTAGGCCAGACTTCCTGAGTCAGAATTTGTTGGGGTTATCCACCTGGAGAAAGAAGGTGCCTACCAAGAAGGGCTCCTCGTGGGTAACTGGCCTCAAATTTAAAAACAGAACTTAGCAGCTATTTCTAAACTTAGACTACACTTTTGAGAAACTTGTCTTATAGCTGCCTGCTGCCTGTACTGAACTGCCCTCTTGCACTGTACTTCTGCCATCTGAGCCAATCCTTATAAAGGCGTTTCTGGAATCATATTTTAGCCAACAGAACTGGCTAAATACTTTCCCCATCCAATTAGAGCTGCACAGCTATAGTTTCATTAGCATCTTCACCAGCCAATCAGAGTGGTTCCATTCTGACAAACCGGGACAGTGCTTTTGGGCCAATCAGACTGTGAGGATTTGGAGCCTTCATTTGCATGAGAACAGACTAATCAGGGAGTGGGGTGGGGAATTCTCTTGATGTGTAAGTCAGCTCCTGTCTGGCGCAGGGAGTCACTTTTCCTCTCCACTGAGGACTGTTTAGCAGGCAGGCCTCTTGGCAGACTGGAGCTCAGCAGAACTGTCTATCCAGAGAGGCCACCTCGCCCAAGGGCCATCCTGCCCAAGGGCCATCCAGCCCCCCACAGCCCAGCTGTTTCGCATCTATGCTCCATCACAGTTGAGCAACACGTAACCCTATTGAACTGTTCCACAGCTGTTTGCTCTGAATAAGGTTTTCTTCTCTGCACCCCAAATTGGGGGTTCCTGTCCAATTGGCACGAATGACCATCAGTTGACAGGGTGGAGCCCAGAAGTCTGTTTCGACAAGTTCTCCTGGCAATTCTGCTGTGAAGCCCGGGTCTCCAAGGCTTTGCTTCTTTCCCGAGTGCTCTGCGCAAGCCTGCTCTGCGTGCCGTCCCGGGAACGGCTTCTCTCTCCCCCTCCCTCTGACACACGCTCCACGTGTGTTTAGACACCACACCTGGTGTTCTGCGGTCGGCACCGATCCTCTGAAACACCACCTTTATGGCCGCGCAATAGCTGCTCTGCGACCCGCAAAGTCTCCGCAACCCAGCGCTCCCACTGGATTCTGCCCCTCGGGTATGGGAGGCTTCTCCAGGCTGTGAGTATTGTGAGCCTTGTACACCAGGTTTGCGGGTCTTCTGGGCGGCTGTCTCACACCACTGACTTACATCTGCAGGTGTGAGGGCAGCGCCTGTAGATATACACACCAGGCGGGTTTTACTTTGGTGCCATAAAAATGGATAATTCTGCCACCCATAAAGGCTTATTTATTACTAAGAATTCAGAATATATGCATGGAAGACCAACTAATATAACTCCCTGGCAATACCTTCCTGCCTGAAGCTGGACTAAGGTAATTCAGGTTTAGGCGGGGGCAGCTAAGATGGGCTTGCAGCCAGGTGTAAGGGCCTAGAGGTACAAGGTTGGGATTCAGTTCCCGCCTGGCACGGCTAGAGGTGTGACTCCAGGCAAGTCTGGCCTCTCTCAGCCTCGGTTTTTCTCACCTGTAAAATGGGGATAATCATAGTTACTGCCTAAAATTATTGTGGCAATTAAAATGCTACCATATTTCATCAAACCAAAGTCACTGACCACTCACTGCAAGATGCCGTTTATTTTTTTGCCTCACCAAGAAAGAAAACAATGTTGCCAACTAAACTAGATTCCACGCTTTTTATCATTTAGAATGTTTATTTTATGCTTGTCGAAAGGGGTCTTTTAAATTCATTTGGACATAGATTCTATTATATTCACATTTGCATACTAAAAGGAAAATATGAGCAACATAAATCGGTGAAGGCATTCCTAAAACTTTTCTGTATTTGAAGTTCAGTTTCTCTGAGTCACTCTGTGACTCGGTCCTTGATACCTGTATTTTTCCACATCACCTTGTCCTCTGTGCTACCCAGTGGGTTTGTGATGCAGTGATTCTTGCAAGAGCGCTCTTGATGCTAGTCCCAGAAGCTGTTTCCCAACCTGCCCATTCTGAAAATTTTGATGCTGGAATTAAAAAAAACACAATTTTTATTATTCTTTTAACTTTATTTTTATTGTTTACACATTACAATGGTCCCCATTTCCGGCACCCCCTCCCTTGCCCGCCTCCAGCCCACCCTCACCCTCTGCCTTCCCATAGGCGATCCCCACACTGTGTCCGCGTCCATGGGTCATGCATGTATGTTCTTTGGCTGACCCCTTCCCCTTCTTTCACCCAGTCCCCCCTCCCTCCTCTCCTCTGACATCTGTCAGTCGGTGCCATGTACCCATGCCTCTGACTCTATTTTACTTGTTTATTTTGTTCACTAGATTCCACATATAAGTGAGATCACATGGTATTTGTCTTTCATTGACTGGCTAACTTCACTTTGGTGCTGGAATTTTTAGAATTTACCGAGAGGCATCAAGGGAAGGTTTGTAGGCAACAACCGGGACTCACACTCTGTTCTCAGATGGCTGAGATGCCATTTGTTGTGTCGGCCAAGGGGTCCCACAGCCTGCTTTGCAGCCTGGAGACCCTGGAATTCTGTCCGGGTCCAGAGGCCTGAGAATCAAGGGGCTGATGGTCTAAACCCAATCCAAGTCTCAAAGCAGGAGAGTCAGGAGCCAAGGGCAGGAGAAGATGTTGTCTTTGCTCAAGCAGAGAGCAAGTTCACCTGCCTCCCCTGTTTATTCTACCCAGGCCCTCCGCTGATTGGGTGACCCCCACCTGCATTGGTGAGGGCCCTCTTCTCCCTCTACTGATTGAAATGCTAATCCCTACTGGAGACTCCCTCACAGGCACACCCAGGAATATTTGACCTTTTGTCTGTGTGACCCTTGGCCCAGTCCGGTGAACACACACCATTAACTGGCATGGTCCGTGAGTAGTGTGTCGATGGACACGGGGGGGGGGGGCTGGCCTGTGCACCAGGAACCCCGGGCAAGCTGGAGCCTGTGCAGCCCCAACGGCGTCACCATGCCCGCCTGGCCCACGGCCAGCGGCTGCCAGCTACAGCCCCATTTCAGAGACGTTAAAATGAAAAAAGAAGGGGCATCTATAATTAGCCAAATGTGATTAATGTAAATTGCTTGGCGGGGAGTCTGGTGTGTAAGAATGGAGAGGAAATTAACATTGTGCCCTCTGTGTACCAGCTGGATTAGTTAGTTTGGGCTTCCAGCCCAAAATACCACACACCGAGGGGCTTCAGTCACAGAAGCTTATTTTCTCACAGTTCTGGAGGCTAGAAGTCGGAGATCAAGGTGGTGGCAGGGTTGGTTTCTCTTGAGGCCTCTCTTTTTGGCTCGTTGGTGCAGTCTTCCTGCATCTTCACATGGTCTTCCCTACATGTGTTTGTGTCCTAAACTCTTCTTTTTTAAAAAATATTTTATTGTTTTACTTTTAGAGAGAGGGGAAGGGAAGGAGAAAGAGTGGGAGAGAAACATCAATGTGTGGTTGCCTCTCATGTGTCCCCTACTGGGGACCTGGCCTACAACCCAGGCATGTGCCGTGACTGGGAATCGAACCTGTGACCCTTTGCTGCACAGGCCCGTGCTCAATTCACTGAGCTACACCAGCCAGGGCCTAATCTCTTCTTCTAAGACCCCAGCCATGTTGGGTTAGGGTGCATTCTGATGCTGCTGTTTCAATTTCACTGACTCTTTAAAGACCTTATCTCCAAGTACAGTCACATGCTGAGGTGCTGGGGGTTAGGACTTCAACAGAGGAGTTTTGGGGGAACACAGTTCACCCCCTAACCCAGGCTGGGTGTGAGAGCTTTGCACACAGCCTCTCCTCCCTGCTGCATGGTGATCCAGTTGGGCAGGTGGCTTTATCCGCATTTTACCGATTAAGAAACTGAGGCTCTGAGGGTTTATGTGTCAAAGAGTGCCAGCTAGTAGGGGGAGGAGCTGACTTTCAAATCCAGGGGAGGCCTGTGCTGTGCTTTTCCTGCTAATTTCTCATGTCAGTCTGTGCCTTCTGGAGCCTGAGGGGGTGTCAGGCAAGCCTTCCTCTCTCCTACCGCTCCCCACTCCCAGGCTGCAGGGCCACGGGGAGGAGGCGGCCCCATTTCCTGTTCACTCCTCTCTCTCCCACATTAATCAGAGTCCTTCCAATATCTTATTGGACTCCCTAGTGATTTTTTTTGAAAAGGAGGTGGCTGAATTGAGATGTTTGAACATGTCCGTACCACTCCATAGCATATTAGTTTCTGAGTAGTTTAAAACAATAGAAATCCATTCGTTCGCAGCTCTGGAGGCTGAAAGGCTGAAGTCAAGGTGTGGGCAGGGCCATGCCCTGTGAGCACCTGCAGGGGACGACCCTTCCTCACCTCGTCCTAGCTTCCGGGGGCTGCCAGCGATCCTTGCTGGTCAAGGCATGGCTCCAGTCGCGTTCTCCTGTGCACATGCCCATGTCTTCTCTTCTGATGAGGGCACCAGTGGAATTGGGTTCAGGGCCCACCTTCATCCAGTATGACGGTATCTTAACAAATTCCGTCTGTAAAGATCCTATTTCCACGTAAGGCCACAGTTCACAGGAACCGGGGGTTGGTGCTTCATTGTTTCTTTCTGTGGAACACCAGAGGGTATAACTAAGCAGCAGCATGTATCAGAGTGGAAGCTGATATGCACCAATGGGAGACCTTCAAGAAGAGCCTAGTACTGATGGAGGGAGGCTGAGAGGTCACAGGGGTCAGGGATAATGGAGGAGCATCCAAGGGATCAACTAGGATGACCCGCTATTATGGAGGGACTCGTGCAACCTGCATTTGGTGAGACAGTTGGGTCTGAGCCACACCCTCTCGGCCTGTGCTTGTGTGTCTGTACCAGTTACTCGTTCTAAACCCCTAAAGCCTAACAGCGCACAGGGAGAAGGCAGGGGGTTGATGGTTGGTAAACACCAGAACCACGCTCTCGCTCTGCTCCTTCCCAAGGAGGCGGGAGCCTTTGAAGACGGCAGTGGGCCCTGCTTTGAATCTGAGGCACCACAGAGTTTAATTCTTGTATAATCCTGTGTGGGGGGCTTCCAAAAATACCTTTTCCTCAAGCAATTTTCATTATGGATGCTGGTTGCTCCAACCTTGACTAATTCAGGCTACCTTAGATCCCAGAGGAGTCTTTTTCTTTTTTCTCCTGGCTCCCTCGGAGGTCAGGCTAAACACGAGCCCACACAGAGCATTATATCAGAACGGCCCTGGGAGGGCATTAATAGCCCGGAGTCATGATACAAATGGTTATTTATATGTGTAGGTGATGGCTGAAGTACACCCTCCTGTAATTATTCACAATTAACAAGCACTTCAATAAATGAACAAGATCTGCTCTCAATCCACTGAGGCCGCAATTCTTTATCTGGAACTCATGTCCCCGAAACTTCTGGTTACCCAACTCTCCCACGTGGATCCAGAACAAAGCTAATTAGAGATTATAATCGTGACCTTCAGGCTCCTTCCAGAGCCTGAAGGGTACTTGAGTCATCAGCAGAACACAATGTGTTCAGTGGAGTTGCAGTTGACAAGCATAACAGAGCTGAAAATGTGCGTTCTGTATGCATGTAACTGTTAACTCCCTGTTAACTAGATAAACGACGGGCAGCCCTCCTGCGGTGAGCTCTTACCTGTGCCAGGCGGTGCTGAGAATTGTACAGGTTTTATCTCCTTCAGTTCTCCCAGCCTCCTTCCCTGCGGAGGGAGGTTCCAGTTTGGGGGAATCCCAGTGTGTAACCTTAGGTGAATAGCAGGAACCAGGCTCTGCTCTTGTGCTTGTCCATTGTACGTTGTTGAACTTGACTCAGGTCCCCACCTTGATGCATTTACGGAGAGTCTAGGATGCTGGACCTGGAGTAGACCTCCGAGGGAATCCTGCTAGGTTCGTCCATGTTATGCGAGGAGGCTGAGCCCTGGGAGGTTGAGAGTGATGAGCTTAAGTTCGTCCAGAGCCCCTGTCTCCTGGACCTGTGTTCTCTGCATTACGCCAGAGTGCATTTGACGTAATTCAGGTGCTGTGTGGACCATCTCTGGGAGGCTGTGGATTTATGTCATGGCCAAAGACCGGATCCAGAAGACAGATCTTGTCTTTTTCATGACAAAATTAGCTAAAACTCTGTGTGGACCGTGTGCATTAAAAAGTGTTGGCTGAGTCTGGATCCTCGGGAATAAGCGTGAGATGCATGGAATTCTATGACTCTTGCCTTCCCTCGTCCCCTGTGTCCAATCTGTTAGCAGTCCTGCCAGAGTTGACTTTCAAAAGTATCAAAAATCTGACTGCTTCGGACGATTCCACAACCACTGCTCCGGTCCCCGCAGCTGTCTTCCCTCACCTGGGTGACGCCCGCCACCTCCTTGTAGGAAGCCTCTTTCTGTGCCTCTCATCACATGTAAGATACAACACAGATTCCTTAGCAGAGCCTCAAGGCCTGGGAGGACTTGCCCGCTGCCCATCTCACTGACCTCATACCCTGTCACTTGACACTCTCGTGCTCTGTTTTGGTCACCCTGGCCTTGCCCTGCCTCCAATCTGCCGAAGTCATTCCTGCCACGGGACATTTGCACAGTCTATGTTCTTCGTCTGGAATGATCTTTGCTCGTATGGTTTCTTGGCTCACTCTTCCATTTTATTTTGGTCTGAGAGGTTTTTTCAGCTGCTGTGTCTCAAACAAGGCCCCATGCCGTCACTTGATACCATCGTACGCTGCTTTAGTGTTATAAAGAGCATTTAATAGTGCCCATTATAAATAACAACAGTACTATTTGTAAATATTTATTTGTGTTCCTGTGATTTGCCTGCCCGACCTGCTGGGATTGAAGCTCTGCAAGGGCCAACCCCTCCCCATTTTTTTTATGGCAGTGCCTGGCAGGTGGTCGGTGCTCAGTGAATAATTATTGAAAAAAATAAATAAGCCAAAAATTGAGAACTAAGAGAGTTTAGTAAGGTGTCTAGTTAAGAAAATGTTCTGGAAGAAGAAAAACCCTAGGAGTTTCCATAACCGGAAGGTATGGCACCTGCATGAAATAAACGGTGACATTTCCCAGAGACCCATGAATGCCAGTTTCAATAAATGAAGAGGCATATCGCATTTTTGGGTGGAAAAGACTTAATATTGAAAAGAAAACAATTTTCCCCAAATTAGTCTATAAATTGAATGCAATTTCAACTCAGTGCTCTTAGGAATTTATTGTGTAACTTGACAAAATTATTCAAAAACTCATGTGGAATGATAAATAGTCAAGAGCTTTTTTTTTTAACAAAATAATAAAAACGAGAAGGAGACTTTAATGTTCAGAGTCTAATGTGTATTATAATGATACAATGATGAAGATAATATATTACTGGGGCAGGAATATACTAATATATCAATGAAATAGAGTAAATCCAGAAAGAGAAAAAAATGATGCATTAGAAATCACTGTAAAAATTGGATTATAATTCTTGAAATAAATATTAATGAGTCTTATCCAGATACAAATAATGGTATTTATTGGGGGGGAAAGGACAGCTCCTCTTGCAGATGAGTTTCAATTAATAAACGTAGAAGGAGTGATGGAAAGAGAAAGCCATATTGGGCAAGCCCTGGGATGATAATTGGCGCCGGCAAGAACCATCGATCGATGCTGAAATTAGTGGGTGAACAAAGGATGAGAAAAGGGATGTTTGCACGATCCTGAAGTATTTCCCTACAAAACGCTTGTTAATTACCAGGAGAAAAATAGTCACATTCTGGTGAAGAAATCTGGCAGCTACCACTTTCACCCACGTGATCAAAGGCGACATCACAGGTAATGAGACGCGTCAACGTCATGCACGGCCTGACGTGATGGATTGAGAAGGACATGGCATCACTTCCATGACATTCTTGCTCAAAACAGACAGCCCCAATCCAATCATGAAAAAACACCAAGCAAACCCAAATTGAGGGACAGGCTACAAAATAGCTGTCAAGTACTCCAGAAGGTCAAGGTCATGAAAGATAAAAGACCGAGGAACTGTCAAATGGAAGGAAACTGAGAGGATATGACAACCAAGTGTGACATAGGATCCTGGATTGGGGCCTGGACCGGAGAAAGGGAAACGAGTGAAAATTAAATAAGGTGCACGGATTATATCATAGTGTTGTGTCGGTGTTAATTTCCTGGTATCAACAATTACACTAGGTTTGTATACGTTCTTAACATTAGGGGAAGCTGGGTGAGGGGGCTACAGAAACTCTAAATTCTATTGTTGCAAATTTTCTTAAAGTCTAAAATTATTTTAGACGAAGAGCTAAAAAATAAATTATCTAACCATTTGGAGAAATATATAGTATTTATTATATTTTATATGTTTATTTATAAAAACATAATTCATACCATATACCACAATAAATTCCATGTGGATTAAATACTCCTAAGTAACAATGTATAGAAAGTTATATACTCTCTTTAAAGCAAAATAAATTGAGGTTAGATGAAGCAATGTTGGAAAATAAATACCTCATGTATGCTCAATAATTAGCAGTCAGTTAATATCTAAGCTACTATTTTAATTAATATTTATGGTTTAATATATTAATATTTATATTTTTATTTAAAAGGAGCTGTTGTCCATAGCCTTCTAATTAGGGACATACATCCTGGTCAGTTTTCAGGTGAGGGTCAGAGAGGCCTGGGTTCAAGTTTAGACTCCATTGCAAACTAGCTGTGACTCTGAGTTGATGTTTAAAGTGCTATTTGTTGAGCGACCACCATCTACTAGTCATGGTACTAGGAGTCCTATTCTGCTCTATGCTTTTAGTCTCAATTAATTCACTTGTAAACTGGAGATGACAGGGTTTGCCTTGTAAGACTTTTGAGAGGTGATAAAGTGACACACTGAAGCTCTTGGGACCAAGCCTGGTGTATTGTAGGTGCTCACTCAACGTTGCCGCTTCCTGCTCCCATCAGTCAGACATTGCTTCTCTTGCGAGTGACCACACACCTGATCACATGTGTGATCACGTAAAACATCACATTTGTAAAATGTGATGTAAAAACATCACATTTACGAGCATAATGTGGCTAAGAAAGCACAGACTCTGACCAAGCAAGATGACCCCAAAGAGGCCCACACTAAGACACATCATGATTAAAATGGCAAAGGTTAAAGGCAAAGAGACTCGTAAAAGCAGCAAGAGAAAGTTCTCTACAAGGGAAGTCTCCTGAGACTGCCAGCTGGTTTCTCAACAGAAACATTTCAGGCAGGAAGGAACTGGCATGAAATGGTCAAAGTGGTGATAAGCAAGGACCTACAGTCAAGACTACTTTAGCCGTCAAGGCTATCATTTAAAACTGAAGGAGAAACAAAGAGCTTTCCAGGCAAGAAAAGCAGTTCCTTACCACCAAACCAGTGTTACATGTTAAATGTCCCCTTTAAGAAGAGGAAGCAGGGGTGGGGGAGGGGGCAAGGAGGAGGAGAAGAAGGAAACCAGAGAACATAGTTAAAAGAATAAAAGGGCAATCAATACCTGCCTCTATCGGTAATCACTTTAAATGTAAATGGGATTGAGCAAACCAAACAAACCAACCCAAACAACAAAACAAAAAACAACTCAGACAGCAGTATGGTGAGGACCAGAGGGAAAGTGGGGTGGGGGAGGGAGAAAAAATGGTGATGGAAGGAGACTTGGCTTGGGGTGGTGAACACACAATACAATGTACACAGGATGTATTAATAGAATTGTTCACCTGAAGTCTCTATAATTTTATTAACTAATGTCACTCCAATAAATTCAATTTAAGAAAAAAAAGCACAGACTCTGGAATCATGCCAGGTTCAAATTCCACCTCTTCTGCATGCTGGCTGTGTGACCTTGAGCAAGTTCCTTACATTTGACAGGCAGTGCCCATCTTCAAATTGGGGATAAAAAGAGGATCTGTCTCATAAGGTGGTTACGAAGAGTGAATGAGTTATGATTTGAAATGTATTTTGAATAATACTGAACATATTAGGGCTATATAAAGGTTTGCTAGATAGAATATAGATTATATACTTAGCCTTTCAAAGTGGATCTCGAGAGCCCACATCACTTTCCCCTCTGTGCAGAGGTTAGTAAAAGGTGCTGTCATTTTTAGCTCCTGGGAATCGGCCCAGCCCTTTGGACCTGGACTTAGAGATTCAAAGCTTCAATCCTAAGGAAATTTTCCATGCAAAGCAATGGGCTGGTAGGGGGAGCGGGTGGGGAGGGAGGGCTCCGTAATCACATTAGAACTGTAGCCAGTACAAGGTGAGTGATTTCGGGCAGATTTGCTAATGAATTATTAACCTTAACACTGTGCCAGCTATCTGCAGAGTAAATCATGTTGGGCTAAATAACCCAATTTACTTATAACTAAGAAGGAAACAAGAGACTACTCCTCAATTGTGGAAAAACAATTCCCCGGGGACCATGAAGTGTTTCACAAAGATGCTAACAGATTGCTTTCCCGCGGAGAAGAGAAATTGCCCGGCAGCCAGACAGGACGCGGGGAGCTTGGGGACCGCAGAACGCACGTGACCTGGACCCAAGGTCGATATTCCGCTGGTTTCTCTGGTTCAGCAAACCTCCTGGCGTCTGTTCTGATTGCTCCTGCCCGTGCTGGATTTGCTATTTAATATTTTTAATGGCACTTCTGCTTGGGACCACAGTCACTTGATTATAATAAGGCTGTTTCCATGCACTGGATGATAATTGAAATCCAAGAAACACCATAAGTAAAATGTGTTTGCTTTGTCAGGTTCCCTTCCCAGGGCATCAATTGCCAAGTAGCCACCCGACTGACTTCTGAGTTTTGACTCAAGTAGATGGGCAGAGCTCAACTTTTTTTCTTTCTTCTGTGCACAGTTTAATTTAATTCTGGGAGAACTTAGGATGAACCAATGACAGGCCATTTCCTTAAGCAATAAAGATAGTGCCCCACCTCTCTAAAAATTCTAAGTGAAAAAAATACTAAACCACACCAAAAGGGGGTCATCAAGACTCAGAATTTGGAGAGCATTTAGACAAGGCGCGTGCACAGTAGAGCGAGCTCTCTGTGTACAATGACTGTGACGGAAAAGTGAGGGATGAGCCAAGAGAACCAGAACTTAAAAGTCCAAGGTACGTAGTAAAGAGAAAGGGCTGGAATACCAAAAAACGGAATCTTCGAAGGGCCTGCATTTTATGAACAGAGAGGAGTCTGGGAGGTGTGGGAGAGAGCTGAGGGGTTGTTGTCTTGTCAGTGTCCCACAAGACGTGTTTAACTACGGAGAGTTTAATAAAAGGATAGTTTACAAGGGGGTGGGTGTGTTTGGGGAAGCCCATGAGGGGCAACACAGGACCCCTGGGCTAGCCGTTGCTGGGAGGAGCCCTTCCCACCTTCTGCCCGAGCCACCCAGAGCCCTAGAAATAGATCATAAGTGTTTGGTGTTTTTAAGCTGCTAAGTTTTGGGGGCAATTTGTCATATCAAAGCAAATAAAAATATACTGTTTCTTTTCCCTACTTTTCTCCTGGTATTTTCTGTATTTCCCAAATAAATGACTGTACTTGAATCTTTGACTGAGGCCTGTTTTGGGGGGAGCCCAAACTAAGAAGACCCGCAAAGAAATGAAGGTCTAAAGAGGGAGGAACTTGATGGAACTCTTGCTCTGGGCTGGGAACGTTTGACTCTGAGTCTGGGGTTCATAGCACCCCTTCCCACTGTGGGTGTCACTGATCAGGGAACGAGTGACCAGCGGAAAGAGTGCTGGGGAAGTGAAGTCAGAGGACCCAGCTTGTCCTCTGCCAGGGACAGGTGCCAGGTAAAGGGCCCAATACTTTAGGGACTAGCAACTAACTCAAGTGCGTGCAGGTTAAATGAGCTTAAAGCCAGTGACCAGGGCTTGGGAAATATGTCTTTCTCAAAATGCAAATCATCATTATGGCTCAAGTGGCCATGGGTCCTCAAATCACTAAGCACAGGGCTGGCCATGTGACCATCAAGGGGCACGTGACTTGGAGCTGCCCCGCTGGGCTCCCAGGCTGGATGGCTCCTGAGCAAGTTCGTTCCTCTGCCCGGAATGACTGAGTGCCGAGTGCTTCCGGAAGGGAGGCGAGCGCGCAGCAACCCGGCCCACTCCAGCATCAGCGCTCTCTCAAACAGAAGCATTGTGTCCCAAGGTCCTTTTAAAATAATCCTATTTTGAGATGTTTATGTACAAACCAGGGAAAGAATGGGAGTATTATGCCCATAATAGAAAGCGCTCGTAAATGAAAAGGTGCCATTTATCTTCCGTTTCCAAGGCTGCTCCTCGCGCCTCGTCAGCCGGAGCTGGGCCTGGATACCGTTTGGCTCCCTGGATGGGTTTTTCTTGGGGTTTTGTTGGGTCTTGTCAATCAGGCTTGCTGGGGGAAGGAGTGTGCTTCAGGCAGAAGACTCGGAGTCTGCAGAGTTCCAGGAGGTTCTCTGCAGTGATTCTTATCTCCTCGTCTCGGGGGCCTGGCTACTTCCAGTTGATGGAAGGCCCACTTTAGGAAAATCACTTTTTCTTTGCAATCAGGGCTTATAACGTGTTTCAGTGGATCCTTCACAATCACTTGAGAGCCTGGGGGTGGGGGTGAGGGCGGGGATGGGTTTGAGTGCAGCAGATGACACACCCATATCACAGGCTACCCTCAATTACATCCCACCGGATATGTTACCACAAACACACCACCTGCAGGCTCACCTGTCCAGCTGTCCCCATTGTTGCTGTCTGCAGGTACTGGGGAAGGCACCTTGAGGGGGGGTGAGGAATGACTGTCATTGATGGCTGGCCATGTGCTGGACACAGCACTGAGAAAGTCTTCATGGTCTTATTTCATCCCCACAACAGTCCCGGGGTCAAACACCCTCATCATTTCCACTCTGCAGGTTAGAAAACGGAAGCTCAGGGAGATGAAGCTAGTTGACCAAGGTCATGGAGCTGGTAAGTACCAGCACAGGGACTCAGGCCACTGTTTCATGCTGTAAGTGTGCCTCCCGAATGAGTCATTGGTTGTATTACTGGCAAAACTGCTCCTACTGCAGAAACTACTGTTATTACCCCCTTGTGGCCCCTCCCCAAACATACCCATAATGCACCTAGAATAGACTTAAGAAGTGTGGCCGCTGCTCAACACTCCCCATCCTCCCTGGGAGGTGTGCCTCTCTCTGCCCTGGTGATGCTGGGCTTGGCCATGTTGGCTGGCTGGCACGTGGACAGTGTGCAGGACTTGGAACCAGTGGAGGCTGAAATGCCATGGATTCGGAGGGGGCTGCTTCCTGCTAGGGAGCGTCACAGAGCACTGTCTGGGGAGTCCACAGGCCAGGAGGCAATGTAGCGTCATATCTAAGACCACGGGCTCTGTAACCGACTGCCTGAATTCAGTCCTGGCTTATCAGCTCTGTGACCTTGAGTCAATTCTTCTGTTTTGCTGAGTCTCAGCTATAAAATGGGCACATGATGGCACCTGTGTCACCTGGCTGGTGAGACGGTTCATGGAAGGTGCTGCAGAACGGGTGCGAGGGCCCTTCTGCTCTCCTCTCGGTCACCTGCAGGTTTGCCGGGTGGTGCCTGTGTGTGCCGATGGCCTCCTTCCTGCCCCCAGCACCTGCCATTCCCACCGCCCAAGGGCTTCTCCGGCCACGCGACAGTGCCTCACGGCATATAGAAGGGCCAGGGAGTTCTCGTCTCAGGAGTGACTCTCAGTGAGGGGTGGGAGTTGGTGGATGAACCTCACACTCAGTGGGATAATTCTTAAGTGTGTAACAGTTTCCCAAAGTGTCCCCAGTGAGGACAGAGCCCCCGTGGCCCCCCGAGGTGATGTACTCATGATTGCATGTCTCATCGGCTTTCCGCCCTTCTCTGCCTCTGTTCCTCACTCTCACTCTGCGACCTGGGATCACCTCCCAAATAAACTACCTGCACCCAAATCCACGATGCAGAATCTGCTTTGGGGGAACCCAACCAAGGCAGGGGCATGGCACAAACCTGGCGTTCAGGGAGCCCTTGGTGAGCGGTACCGTCCTCCGGACCGTTGCTACTTCTACCACTCCCCCGGCTCCCCAGCACCCCCGTGGCAGCAGGGGACGTCCTGTTCTCTCTCGTGGTCTGGGCCCAGCTCTGGAGAGCAAGAGCTCTGGCTGGGAGCTAGAGGGTGGCTGGCCAAGAGCATCACCCCCTTTCTGAGTTTGGCTTCAGCATCTGCCCACCAAATAGTTCCCGAAATCTCAGGGAGCTCAGCCAGCATTGGCAGGACTGTGCCTTTCCTGCTGGGCACAGCGCAGGCTGGGGAGTGAGAGTCTGCTGGCTGCGTGGCCTGGGAAGGTGGCTATGCCTCAGTTTCCCCCTTGGTACAATGGGGTGATTAAGAGCATAGGGCTGTCGTCTTAGTTCACTCAGGTTGCTGTAACAAACCACCACAGACCGGGTATCTGATGAATGATAGGCATGTGTTTCTCACAGTTCTGGAGGCTGGAAGTTCAAGGTCAGGGTGCCAGCATGGTCAGGTTCTGGTGAGGGCCCTCTTGCCATTTGCAGGGTGCAGACTTTTCGCTGCATTCCTCATGTGTGGCAGGGTAATGGATCTCTGTGGGGTGTCTCCTAAGGGCACTGATCCCATGCACGAGGGCTCCACCCCCATGACCTAGTGACTCCCAAAGGCCCCACCTCCTAATCCCTCCCCTTGAGGATTAAGCTTCAACCTACGAATTGGGGGAAGGGGGCATAAACGTTCAGACCACATCATTTGTTGAGATGATTGAAGAGGCAATGCTTAAGAAATGTCTGAGACAGTCAGTGCCTGGCTCGGAGGGAGGGCGCAAAAACGGTGGCTGGAGTTTCCTCTAGAGCAACCTTCCCCTGCGTGCCCGGAAAACCGAGGCTCAGAGAGTGACTTGCTAGAACGCAGGAACGTGCAGTCCCCTTGCCGCGGGCTGCAGAGGTGGGTGGTTGGGGAGGGCCCTAATGACAGCAAGCCTCCTGCGAACCTTCTGGCAGCAGCAGAATCACTGATCAAATGTTTATCAGATCCAACGAGGTGCCCATTGTGCTGTGCACAGAGGTCAGTGACACCCAGACACCCAACTGGTCCCCGGCAAGTCAGGGCCAGGCATCGGGCAAGAGGCAGTAAAATATGAAGGGCATCTCACAATTGTGGGAGGAGCCGATTTGAGATGCCTTGGATTAAAGATCTCTGTCTCCTCTTTTCAATAGCTAAAGAATCACATTAACCAGTAACATTTATTGATGCTTATTCTGAGATAGGTACGGTTGTAAGCAGGTGACATGAATTAACCCAGCTGACCCTATACAGGTATGGTTCCTGTGAGTATAAACTATTGTTATCATCCTGTTTTACAGGTAAGACACCAAGTCCCAGAGAGGTCATGTAGCTGGCCCAGAGTCACACAGCTGGTGAGTGGGGGTACTGGGATGTGAACCCTGACAGTCTGGACTTAGAGTCTTTGTTTTTAACCACCACCTCACACTTCCATGGGGGGCTGTTCTTCCAGGGGACCCTCTGGGGAATTTCTGTGCAACTTCGGTTAATGATGCTTTGGTAAGTTTTGGCCTCATGGCTCCTTTCTGCACTCCAGGAAGCTGGCGCTTCTGGGTTTGGGTTGAATATGCTGGGCAACTGGAGTAGGTTGGATGTACAAGGACGACTGGACGGAGCTCTGTCCTGGTTTCCAGGGGCCCATCCTCACTCCTGGGCGTGAGGGATTTATCATGGTTTTGCAACCTACACACAGAGCATTTCAGATTCTCTCGGGGTCACAGATTGTGGTAGACTCTGTTTGGGGGGCCTGCCAAGCTCCCTTTACTTTCTCGCCCCCCAGCTGCTCTGCGTGTCGGCTGCTAGTGTCTCATGGCTGCCCCCTTCTTAGGGTTGGCATGTTCAGCAAATAAAAATAATTCATTTTACCTGGCCACTCCATGTCTTCTGCAGTGAACTGTCTTTGGTTGAGGGGAGCAGCCTATAGCCAGTGTTGGACGGATAGGAAGGTCCAAAAGGCCTAGCCCTTGCCATGGGAGGGGGCCACTCTGCAGTTCAGTGTGTGCCCCAGCGCCCCCTGCGGATCAGGCCAGGGCGCTGCATGCCCCGAGATCGAATTCTTGGTGGGCTCTTCCCCTTTCTTTCTCCCGACAGTGTCCCCCAGAGAGCGCCTCTCAGTGACTCATGTGACCCCAGAGCCCCTGGAGAACAGGGTAAAAACGCTCCCTGCAGAAAGCAGAGATGCATTTACACACCAACCCTGGCCAGGATTTGGGGGATTCAACCTGAGGGGAGCCCCTCACGTCACCCTGGGTGCCCCAGACTTTGTCTGCCTCGCCCTCTCAGAGCGGATCGCCGGTGACTGGCAGCTGCTGGGGCGGGAGGAGGGTTAGCACGAAGCCAGCCCTGCACATGTTGAGCAAGACTTTTTAGCCCATGCAATTGCCATTATTGGCAAGAAGTCTGTGGGGAAATCAAAACATGCCCAGTGAGCGGGGGTTGTCAGCTGCATGTCATAAGGAATCACAGTCGAAAGGACATGATAGCAACACTAGTTGGATCAAGTCATCTCCCTCTTTATAACCATCCAAAGGCTTCCCATTGCTCTCCCGATAAAGACCAAGGCCTTGGCAGTGTCTCAAGACCCTCCATGGATGGGCCCCCACCATGCCAGCTTCATTCCAAACCAGTCTCCCTTTTGATCTCTGGTCTGTAGCCACACTGGTTTCTTCCCATCTCCCCCACTTGTTATGTCCTCGCCTGCCTCAGGGCCTTTGCACGTGTCCCTTGCATTTTCTGGGTGACTCTTCCTGGTCCTCTTGCTCCCCTATTAACTCAACTGCTTCCTTAGAGAAGCCTTTTCCGACCTCCCAGATTACAACACACTCTGCTTCATGTTATGCAACATCTTGCGTTTCTCCTTTATGTTAGTTTTCTGTTACTGTCTAATTAGTCACCCCAAATTAGTCACTGAAATTAGAAACATTTGCTGACCCACAGTTTCTGTGGGTCAGGTGCATGGGAGTGGCTTGGCTGAGTGATTTTGGCTCAGGGGTCTCTCATGAGGTTGTAGTCAGGCTATTGGCCAGGGCTGCAGCCACCCGAAGGCTTGGCTGGGGATGGAGGCTCTGCTCCCAAGACCACTCACGTGGTTGCCGGAAGGCTGCGGTGTTTTGCTCAGTGGTCCTTGTTCCCCCCCATCAGCTACCCGAGCAGCCTCACAGCATGGCAATTGGCTTTCCATTGAGCAGAGGTGGGAGAGAGAATATGCACCCAAAATGAGGGCCCTGTTCTTTTTTCCTTCTTTTTAATTTAATGTAGTGAATTTATCAGAGATGGCATTGGCTAATAAAATTATATCGATTTCAGGGGTACAGTCGTGGAATACATCATTCGTATATTGTGTTACGTGTTCACCACCCCAAGTTAAGTCTTCTTCCTTCATCATTTACCCCCCTGTACCCTCTCCGACCTCCTTATACCCCCCTTTCCCTCTGGTAATCATACTCTTGTCTATGAGGTTTTTTATTTGTTTGTTTGTTTTGGCTTAATCCCTTCACCTGGCCTCAGTCTTTTTATAACCTAACCTTGGAAATGACATCGTATCACTTCCATTCATCGGAACTGAGTCACTAAGTGCAGCCCACACTCTCAGGATGGGGAAGTAAGTTCCGAAGAATTTGTGGGCGTGTCACTTATTCGAGCTGTAGTTTCACCTTTAATTTGGGGGATTACTTGGCTAACATCTTCCTGGCCTGCACTTGGCAAAGAAGAAAAGTACCTTCCCCCCTTTTCTTGTTGTATCCCAGTATTTAACACATAGTTACCACTGAATCAATATTTATTTAATGAGTGAATGACTTGATTATTATTTTTGTCTGTATAGTTCAAGAAAAATCTTTGGCAAAGAAGCCATGGTCAATTTTTGATGGGACATCATTGAAACTCAGGGTACACACAAAAAATTTGAGCAGCTGGCTTTTCAATTTCAGGCCAAGGCATAGAGTACAGGGCCCAGAATTTTCTCTGCATTTTGCAAACGTTTACTGAGCATTTACATAGAAATGCTTTCTAGTATTTACGTGCTAGAAAGAGTTCTGGGTAGTGAGGATGCAGAGAGAAATGGCTTCATATATGAAGGCATCCGTGTGTTAATGTATGAAGCAGCCCGAGAGCTTTTGAATAATCATCAAACATGAGAGAGAATAGTCAGGTGCGTTAGAGACAGAGTTTGCAGAAGCTATTTAGCCAGCCCAGCAAGTCACTCAGGTGAAGTGGCGCCTTTACCTTTAATTCCTACGTGGTTGTGCCGATGCCCATCCTCCGGTTTTCATACTTCTGGTCACTTGCGCAAATGTGTAAAAGATTTTGTCCGAGGAGCTGAATAAAGACACGGGGAGAATGGCATTATGCACGCATGTCCAGAGGAGAGCTCAGAGGGGTTGATGCTGGGAAGCGGTCGGCGAAGGTCAGAGGGCCTTCCCGGGCAGCGAGGACATGTGAAGGAATGGAATCAGGAACCAGAAAACGGCAGCAAAAAGAGGCTCAGGCTGGGATGCCTGCAGCGTGTGAGAGGCCTGGTCTGAGGCTCAGGAGACATCGGTTCCTTTCCTGCTCGGCCCAGCAGAGCCTTTCCTGGGCCTCTGTGCATTGGAGCAGGCCAGAGGGCTTCCGACTCTCTTTGTTGCGTATCTCTTTGCTAGAACCCAACTCCCAGGCCTGCAGAACAGGTAGACATAAGCTTCGTTCAGAGGAGTAAGCAGGGGGCCGCAGCCCATGCTCCTGGCGCCTCCATGTTCCCTTGCTCTTAAAATTTTAGTTCCTCCGACTGATTTCCCATTGCTAGCACATGCTTTCTCTTCTTGTTGTTGTTTTTTTTTTGTTTGTCTTTGTTTTTTGCCCAAAGCTTTTCTCTGGCTGCCAGAGTCCATATGACCCCCTAGGTGGTAGGTACTGGGGACTTAACACCCCCACAAGCAGTCCTCACCCATGACTGATGGCAGCTGGGGCATTTGCCCCTCATCTCTCTTGGGCTCTGGTGGCAGTGTGAGCTAGGCTGGCTCCCCGAGTCCCCCGGGAGGCACTGGGCTGGGTGCCCAGGGCGGTGACTGCGTTGCGAACACAGCTGCCTTCCCTTCCCATTCTCACGTCCTCGCTCCCCTACTGGTGATTCCTGGAATCACAGCCTACGTGTAGATTTGGGTTAAAATCCTCCTCTCAGACTCAACTTCTGGGGGGAACCAAACTGAGACAAGGGCTCTGAGCAGAAAAGACCCTCCCTCCGCACTTCCTTACCTCCCAGGACGCCTCTGCAGAGCTCCCAGGCCCCAGAGCAGTTTGCAAACCAATGGACTTAAAAAACAAAACAAAACCCTGTTTTGCCTTGGCTGGTGTGGCTCAGTTTGTCGGAATGTCGTCCTGTGGACAGAAAGGTCGCTGGTTCTGTTCCCAGTCAAGGCACATGCCCAGGTTTCAGGTTTGATCCCCTGGTTGAGGCATGTAGGACAAGAAGGCAGGCGATCGATGCTTCTTTTTCACATCGATGCTTCTGTCTCCCTCTCTCTCCCCTTCTCTCTCTCTAAAAGCAATAAAATAAAATGTCCTTGGCTGAGGATAAAAAAATAATAATAAAGTTTAAAAACCCGTGTTTCTTATGAGTGCGGTACTGAAAAAATGTACATATCTCAGCTTTAGTAGAATGTGATATATATAAATATATCTCCTCACTGTAGAGAGCAAGGTGGGGGAGAGAGACATCGATCAATTGCTTCCTATATGATCCCTGATCGGGGATCGAAACTGCAACCCTCAGATGTACTGGATGGCGCTCCAGCCGTCTGAGCTACCCGGCCAGGGGTATATTGACAAAGCGACTTTATGCCGGTGTTCTTAGGGGAAAAGAACCAGGAGATTCTTTACATACCCAAAGTCAAATGAAGCTTCGACTTTGCGGAAGGATATTATGAACTTGCTTTCTCTCTTGCGCACTTGCCTGATGGAGAGAAGAAGGGAATCCGTGCCAGTCGGCAGGCATGTGGGCCCCGACTCCGTTAGGGAAGATGAAGCCCGAGTGGCGTCTGGATTGACAGCCATGCCCTTCCTTCTGATTGGCGATTCCCTTTCTGACTCTCCCAACCTTCCCATGGAGGAGAAGGGAAGAAAATCAGAGCCTCAGAGACATTGCTTCCCCCACAACCGGGGAGGGAGGATGAGAAGCACCAGCTCACTGTGGCCACCTGCGCAGACTCCGGTCCTGACCACTGCCAGACACAGCGGCGTGACTGCCAACTGTCTCACCTGCATTTCCTTACCTGCTGGCACTTGGCTGCCTCCCAGGGAATTCAGCCCTGGGGCAGCCCCCATGCAAAGACTGATGGGTGTTGGGTACAAAGCTCCCAGCTACCGTGCCCCTGGGGTAGCAAAGTTCAGAGCCCCCGGGGTCGGGATCCTGTCACCCACAGTGGCTGTCCCCTTTCGGGGGGGGGGGGGCACCTCTCAACAAATTTCAGCTGCTCAAATACTTGTCTTGTGACCTGCTTCTGGAAAACCTCAGGCTGTAAGAAGGGCTTCCCGGACGAGCTCCGGGTAGTTTCTGCTTCTCCCTTCTGTGCCCCTGGGAGCTGCCTGTCCTCCATGACCACTTCCTCATGGGCCAGACCTGCTCCTCCTGCTTAGATCCTACCACTTAGGTGCCTCCCGTGGCCCCCAGGTTGTCTGTGGTCCCTGCCCGCCATTTCTGTCCTTCCCTTTGTGCTTCAGTAATAGAGGACGACTTGGGATTTCTCCACACTCCATTTCCCCAGCCCTTTCTGACTGCTGACTTTGGTTTACTCCCCCTCTGTCTATATCGCCATTCTATACCTTTCCCTCAGCAAACTCTTGTTCATCGTTTAAGATCTAGTCCAAGGGTCACCTCCTCCAGGAAGCCTTCCCTGCCTCCTTCAGAGAAAGGAAGAGCCCTTAACTTTACTGTCTGTCATGCCTTCCCATGGCTCCCCAGCACCTCTCTCCTATAACGCCATCACACACTGAACCAAGGTTGTCAGAGCAGGTCTGTCTCCCACCAGACAGTGAGCTCTTTGCAAACACAGGCTGGGTTTTCTTCAAAGGGCCTGGGTGCTGCAGGTTCTGGACAGAAGCTGGGTTTCCCAGAAGCAGACCCAAGGTGGGCATTGTTTGCAAGTGGTTTATGGAGGAACTTCTTGCAGGAGAAGCCAGTACGGGGGCAGGAGGAGAGTGCCCGGGAGATTCCGACACCTGGATATAACGCGTGTGAACATGGCTTCCGGAGGCCAAAGCCAGTGTCCCAGAGGGTCGAGGAGGTGGACTGTCAGAGGCAAAGGCTTTGAGGGTGATGCCCCACAGACCCCCGAGCAGAGTGTCACAGACATGGAAACTGGGCTCTGAGGGGATCAGGCCGATCGCCAAGAGTGTCCACTAGAGGGCCCCCCACATCCCCGATGGCTGGACTGAAACGTGGCTTGGCGGGTGCACCCCCTGAGTCACTCATCCTGTGGCCCACAGGCCATCACCCCTCCGCACTCTCATTCTTCCTGTGCCCTCTGGTGCTTGGCTCCAAACATCTTCTACGTCCAGGGTCACCTTTGGCCTCAGCTCCCCACCCTCATAAGGGGAGCTATCACAAATTCACCCAATTCTTTAAATTCTTTCAAAGTCACTCCCGTTATTCCATTTTTAGTACCTTGCTGCTGCATCCTCAGAGCCTAGTCAGTGTATTGTACTTGTGTACATATTAGTTAAGTGGGGGAATCAATGAATGATGAAGCAAAGTGCAGAAAGCAGTCCCACCTCCCAAGCCTGGTGCGCAGTTTTCCCAGGAGCTGACCCCACCCTCTCTTGATCTTGTGAACTCCTAAACATACATTCCACTTAGTCCAAAACAAGCCACTCATTCTTCTGTAACCGACTCACACGTTCTGGCTCTCTCCCTTGGCTCTGCTCTTTTTTGCTCCTAAAAATTCCAGTGTACCATCTCTACCTGTAAAAACCCTGCTCATTTTCTAAGGCTCAGCTCCCAGCCTTCTTTGAACTGGTGAACACTTACCGTATTTTGCCGTGTATAATGCGTGCCCACGTTTCCATGTGCCTTATATATGGGGTTATACCCATGGTATATGATCATTCTACCCATGTATAACACGCACCTCATTTCCCCCTCAAAAACTTGGGCAAAGAGTGCACATTATACATAGAAAAATACAGTAGTTTGTCCCCCCTCCTAGGGACCTGCTAAAAAAAATTTTTTTTGGCATTGCCATCTTTAAAAGACAGGGAACTCCTCCATGTTAAGAGGTGTGTGTGTGTGGTTGGCATTAGCTGCTTGCCAAATGCAGTGTGGGGCGAAGGTACGTTCACAGCTGTTGGTATGGTAAATAAATAGTAACAAGCGTAAACTTTGTGTTTTGCGCACACACAACTCTCAGCCTACATCTGCCCCACCCTGTGTTTTGGGTGGCCCCTCTTGTGCGCACACAGTAGGACTGTATTCCTTCCCTCCATCTCTCCCATTTCATGTCCTTCCTCTTTCCTTTCCCACTTTCATTCTTTTAGACCTAATTCTATTTGTCTGTCGAGCATGAAAAGCTTGTATGAGGAGCAGGAAGAGGCCAGCCCCATGGTTTTTAATTTCTTTCAGGTATGAATAAAGAACAGAAGGCCTTGCCATAAGAAAAATAAATCTATATTTTGGAAACATTAATCTTTCGGCCAGCAGAGGCAGTTTTGATCAGATCTCTTATTCTTCAATTTCTCATCCTCTATATCTCGAATTTCACCCCAAAAGCAAAAGGGATAAGCTTTTCCAATGACAAAATAAATCTAATATTAAATCTTTGCGTCTTGCTTGTCTCACTCTCTGGGGTTATTTCCTACCAGAATGGTCCAGGATCTTCGAAATGTCTTTAAAGAAGAAAAATTTTTTCATCAGCGCCTGCAACGAATGAATCATACAGACAATTTGCTACAATGGGCTTTTCTTTTTGTGCAAAGGGCAAGAAATCCTGAGTGAGGAAGCTCAGACTTCACCAACCTCCTGGTTCTGAAATTACTCATCCAGACGCGAAACAAAATTGAAAAATCAGAGCGATCTCATTGGAAAGAAGGAGAATGGTGGATGGCCTGGGAACCAAGAGCGAACTCATTTCGCTTGTGGGCCATTGGGTGAAGATGCTGGATCAAAAGAGGACTCGGGGACGTCACGGAATTGACAGTCAGGGGAAGAAGACGCTGGCAAAGTGTTTATCGCACACAGAACAGCCTGCCTGCGGAGGGTCAGCAGCAGGGCTCAGCCCAGGGAGCCTCGCCTCTCCCTCTTGCCACAACAAGCTCATTGACAAGAACTGCCACGGACTCTGCTTTATCTTCCGCCTGCTAGTAAGAGGGTGCGTTCCAAGTGCACCCCACGGAAATTGAGGTTTGCTTCCTGACCTGGGAGATCAATCCTCTGTCAAAGAGCTGGCTGGTGGATCAGTGAGTGACTATCCCTGCGTGGAAGACCACATCAAAGACCTTCTCAAACACACTTCGGAAGTGCTCGCTGGACCTCCAAACAGGAGGCCGTAGATGAACCCATGCAGCTCACCACGCTGCGAGTCTCACGTAGCCGATTAAAGGAGGCGGGTGCTCTGCGGTTAGGGGCTGTTCTCCCCGCCAGGGGCCCCAGGCAGCCGAGTGTCAGGTTAAGAGCACCGCTTTGAGAGCTCGGTGGCTGGGGTTGAGCCAGAATCTGCTGCTTCCCAGCTCTGTGATTTTGGGTGAGTTTCTCAACCTCTCTGTTTTGGTTGTCCTGCCTGACAAGTAAGTTTAATAACATGGTACCTCGCTGCTTCCCAGGGCTGTATCTTAATCTGAATTCCTCCAGAGCAGACCCTGAGACATGCATTTACGAGCAAGAAGTTAATTAGGAGGTGGAGGTAGATGAAGTGTAAGTGGAGACAAGAAAGAGCATGGCCAATCAACAGCGAGTTACTGAGCCAGCCGCCCCTGTGGGCGACTGACTGGAGCTTAATCCCACCGGGGACCTGGGGGACGGTGAAACATGCCCCGTAGAGTCGAACACGCACGCAGTGGGTGAGGGGCTGTGGCGTTCATCCGCCAACTCCCATTTGTCCTTCACTGAGGGCTTCTGTTGTACACGTGCACACGTGTGTGCCATGTGCCTACATAAGTACATGTGTGTGCATGCATGTGCATGCACATTCAGGGTGAGAGTGTTAATTCCCTGATCCTCCGGTTTGCCGGGCCACCTGTAACGTGGGCTCCGTCAGGAAGAGAGAACCCCTGGGGCAAAGCGGGGTGTGTGCTGGCGGCCACCTTCACTCGGTGCGCCCTGGAGAAGTGAGGCGAGGGGTGTGCGCAGCCTGGCGACAGACCACTCAGGAGATCTGGGGAGTTCCTTCTGGTGAAACACTGAGCCCAGTCCCCGGCCCAGAGCGAGCTCTCCTCCATCAGGACGAGCTTGGGAGAAGAGCAGTGGCCAAATGCGTGACAGATTTTCCTGAGATGACCACAAATGTGAAGTGGGTTTACTGATGGAGCAGTTTCCATCCCAGGGAATATGGTCACAGCATGGTGACATGTGCATGACAAACACCTGCCTGTCTGTTAGAGGAGCTGGCACGTGATCATCACCTCCTTCAGGGTGGGAGGCCCCAGCCTAGCTGTCCTATGCCACAGTAACAAAGCAGCCAGAATCTTCGTGACTTCACAGGAACTGAGACCAGCCTAATCTCTTCCCTCCGGCTGGCTGCCACTGTGAACTCCCTGAAGACAGGCCCTGGGCTGGATTTTAGTCCCCACTGTGTCCTTAGCAGGTACAGGACCCAGCGCAAAGAGGGGACCAGGGTGAGTGAGTGGGTGGATGAATCAGCAAGGGGACCCCATACAAATCCCGTGTGCAGAGTCCCCTTCAGGTGAAATATCGGCTTCCTCCCGTTTAACTTCTGTTCAACCCCGTGAAGCTGTTTTTGCTCTCCCGGTCGGAAAGAACTCACCTCCTTGGACTTGTTGGCCGCTGTGTTTCTCCCCAGGGCCTCGCATCGGCCCCGCAGTGTGGTGACTGGGATGCACGTTGGGCCCGCCACTCTTCTCTCCAATCCCTCTAATGGCCTCCATGCACGTTTAGGACGCTCTCCGTGTCCCGCCCCGCCCCACGAGACTCTGTGTGCTCTGGTCCCCTAGTCTCCCCTCAGGCGTCTTGCCTTCCACCTTCTCTCCTGCTCTTCTCCAGCCGTGTAGCTGCTCCTTGCGTGTGTCAGGCATGGTCCTGCCCCAGGTCCTTTGCACCTGCTGTCCCCTGTGACTTCAATCCACTTTCTGCCTCCAGATCACTTGTTCCTGTGACTTAGGACACTGCTCAAATGCCATCACCTCAGAAAGGCCTTCCCTGCCCCCTGTATTCTAAAAAGCGCACGCACACACACACACACACACACACTGTAGCATCACGCTGCTTTATATTTTCCATTTCACACGTTTATTTGGTGGTTCTGACTGCCAGTCTACTCACAAAATGCAACCTTGGTGAGGGCAGGGATCTTGTTTTACTTAGTGTGGTGTCCTCAGCTCCCACGGCCACGATTGACACTTAGTAGGACTGCAGTAAATATTTGCTGAGTAAATACATGAAGATTATCGTCCCACTTTAGACATGGAGTGACTGAATCCATCAGAACTGAGTAACAACACAGCTGTTTGTCATTTATATCACATCAACGACGGGCAGATACTTTAATCTTGATACCAATACGTATTTTACATATTGGGGAAACTGAGGAACACAGGACTTGTGTGACGCAGCCAGGGAGCAGACGGAGCCAGGATTCAGACCAGATAGCCTGGCTCAGGGTTCGTGTTCTCAACTGCTGTGCTGACCCAGGAGGCAGCCAAGTAGCAACACATGGATGGGGGTGGCTGGAGGAACCACCGAGAGAACAAACTGAAGGTCTTCGTCCACTGCCCCAAGGCTGATTGAAGTTTTCATGTGTGGGAAATGTCGTGGGGTTGCCAACACTTGAACCTGGACCAAGGTCTGGGGTGAGGGCTGGGAGCTGGGCCGCTCGGGGAGACGGCCCCATCACTGCGCCTGCAGAGGGGCCTTTAGGGAGGCTGGGCGTGTGATGACCATGTCGGTAAAAGTGGACAGTGTCTCTGCTTCTAGAATATTCTGATATCACCCAAACAGACCTGCCGGGGGCTGCCCTGAGCAAGGCATCCTTCCCCTAGCAAACTCCTTGAAGGCAGCACCTCATGCGGGGCCACAAGTACATGGGGGGTGCTCAATAAATGCTCATGAGTGGGGGGACCTTTTCCACCCAAAAGTAGGTGTTTATTTAGGGACGCAGCCACGTACCTGCCATGCCTCCCCCCACACTAGTCCAGCCCCCCCCAGGGGTCTGACCTCAGCCTCAAATATGACCGACACCCTTCCATGCTCATGACCTCCCCCTGGGTTTCCACTGCTTCCCAACAACGTCCATTGGCGTCTCTACTTTAAGAAGTGCCATGCTGCTACAGGACGTCAGCGCCTGGCAGAGACCCAGAGACCATCTGTGACGTCTCCCGTATCTTTGCCCCGACCTGTCTCACACGGCGTTGATCCCAGAGGGGGAATTAGCCAAGGATGGAGAGGTCAGTGGCGAGACAGGCCTGGAATCCAGGTCTCCAACGGCTGAGTCTGGGGTCCACCCTCTGCGAGCACCGCAGGGTCCCCAAATCAGCCGCCGAGTCGCAGGGAGCAGCCTTCTGTTTGGAGGAGGCTGAGTGCTCCACTCCCCCCGCCCCTGCCCCGCCATGGTAACCATTTTGATACAGTTTTATCCCTCTTTGGCCTCTGATCCTGGGGCTAGATAATTAATCAGGCTTTTGAATAATTAAAGTTATTAAAAAATGCCTTCATGTCTGTGAAAATTGCTCCAGCAATTACTGCCTTATCAAGAGACGGATTCTGCAGACTGGAATCTTTGCCAACAGATAAGACGTATTCTCACCTAGGCTTCGGAATCAGAAGTTGGAGGAGTGTTTGTTATGTCAGCCAGTGCTTTTCCAGCCGAGCAGCACCGACAGTTGACTCCACAATTTCCACAGAACCTCCTCCCATTCGCAGATTTCCTAGAGGCTCAGCACGTCTCATGCTTTGCTTTCAGAGCCTGATGCAAAATAGGATCATTGATTAAAACTGATTATTCAAACAGGAGTCTGCACGTGGACCTTGCTGAGCCTGGCTCCCAAATTTGACATCCTTTATTCATTCATTTATTTATTTTATTATGGATTTTTTATTTATTTTATTATGGATTTTATTTATTTATTTTCAGAGGGTCGGGGGCGAGAGAAAGAAAGAGAGAGAGAGAGATATCAGTGGGAGAGAGAAACATCAATTGGTTGCTTCTCGTAAATGCCTTGACCGAGGACTGAACCCAAGTCCCAGGCATGTCCCCACTGGGAATCGAACCGGTGACCTTTCACTTTGTGGGATGACACCCAACAGACTGAGCCATATCGGCCAGGTCTTGGTCTTGATTTCTACTTTTCAATAAAAACAAAACAAAACAAAACACACCAACTCTGCGGGAGCAAAGTGAATGGGAGAGCTTCCTTTTCTCGTTATTCCCGTCTTTCCCGACCCAGCCAACAGCTGGTGCTGAGCCCGAGGGGTAACCTCTGTCCCTGGGCCCCCCAACTTCTTTGTCATGTCTCCCGGTAGATTTTTGAACCCCAGACCCAGGGTGCTCAGGGCCGCAACGTCCTGCTGGACGCGGAAGTCTTGCATTCCCAGAATTACCATGCGGTAGAAGAGCCAACTACCCAGGCAGGGCCCCTTGCACCCTTCAGGACCAGGAACAGGGCTGCTCACAGCATCTGGGTGGGTGGGTGGGGGATGTAATTAACGCAGGTGTAATCAAGGGGGGTGACATTGGTGGGGATGTAGAGGGAGACATTGTTTCTGAGTGGCTTTGGACAGGTGCTGTGCGCCAGACAGTCTAGAGCACATTGTGTTTTCCCAGACTTCTGCCTCTGCGGGTGTCCAGCTGGATTTTGCCAGCGGGCGAACGGATGGGCTGCTGAAAGGGACGGGGAAAAGGGGCGCAAGGGGATTTCTTTGTCTGTCTCCGGCAGCAGAGAAGTGTCCTCCTTCGCTCCAGCTTCCTCTGGACACATCTGTCCTGCTTCCTGCCTTCACGCATGACTGCATGCCTTTGTCCTTCCGTCTTAGGTCTGGGAGTGGCTTCGTGCTCTTGTGTGTTTCTGTGTTACTTCCTTCTCCCTTCCAGGCTCCCAGCTCCCTCATCACCTCCAGAGACACTTTCCTGGGTTAAATTCTCTCTGTTGTAAATACTTGAGACAGTTTATCTTTTCCCAGTCAGATCTCTGTTGATGAACCACTGTTTGATTTGGTGAGCCAATGGGTATCGTCTTTGGCTTAAATCAGTCTGAGAGAGGTCTCTGTCACTTACAACCTGGAGAGCCTGGATGATGCACTGGCCAGTAGGGAAAAGAGTAGCTGTCAACTACTGAGTACTTACTCCACGTTGGGCACTGTGCTTGATGTTGTCTTCATTAGTGAGGCGGGAATTATAATTTCTACTTTGCAGGTGAGGAAGCGGAGATATAAACAAGTTAGGTGAGTTTATCCCTATCCAGTTTATGTTCTTTACAGGGAAACTCACTCCCAACCAGCTGCTTCTTTAAATAAGAAAGGGGTTCCCACAGGTATATGGAGGCTCAGGGATGGGAGGACAAGAAAGGAGGTGAGGAATGACAAAAGGCAGGCCTATCTGCTATTTTGCAACATGGTCTAGGAACTTGGCCTTCAGGAGTCTGATGGGCAAAGAGAGCGCTGTGTAAAGGAGGTACAGGCATTGCTGGTGACCGTGACTCAAGTCAAGTTCTTACTGCTAATTGCACATGTGTTTTGCTAAAGGGAGTAAATAGGAATCATTCACGGGTCCTTAGGGATGGCCACACCATTCAGTATTCATGGCAAATATATCACTGAGCTTCATAAGAGAATCGGTTTAAAACAAAGCTTGGTCAGCTGTTTAATAATTTACTGATAGTGACAGCAGGGAGAATATCTAATAACCAGTGAGATTGGCTTTCAAATAGAAAATAAATTCATGTTAGAAGAGTTACAGGAGGGGAGAGAAGGGAAGGAGGGGGGAGCATTATTAGCAGTAAGGAAATATTTAACATTTGCCAATTCCGGATTCTTTTTTTTTTGAATCGTGCCAGAACGGAGAAGCCCAATTATCGAGCGGTTGCAAAATTTCATGCATTTATATTTCACAGCATTTGTGGGCCCTTAACGCTATTCACACAGGAAACAGGGATCAGACAGAGGCCCAGTATCTCAAAGCAGAGGTTCTGGCTCAGGCTGGGCCCTGAAGAGCATCCACCTTTGTTAACCTGAGGACCCTCTGGGGCTACTTGGTTGTTGTTACGCCGTCTCAGCCGTTCCTGGAGGAGGGAAGGCTTGAGAAATTTGAAAAGCAAAGCCTTGAAGGAACACAATCAACCCGAACTATAACCATGTGTTCTCCTACCCAGGGGAGAACCCAGTTCAGAACTTATTACAGGGAATCTGGCTTCTGGGTAAATGGAACCTGTTTTTGTTCAGTAGCAAAGCTCTGTTGAAGTGTCTGTAAAATGGAAAGGGTTTTGAGAAGGTTGAGCTTGAAGTTTCCTGCTAATTCTAATATTCTTGGTGGTTCAGAGACCCTATTGCAGCAGTTTGAGTTTTCTTATTATTTGTTTGTTATCTTCACCCGAGGACGTTTTTTTTCCCCATTAATTTTAAGGAGAGAGAAAAACACGGGTGTGAGAGAGAAGCATCAGTTGGCTGCCTCCTGGGCCGTCCTGGACCAGGGAGAGCACGCGCCCAGACTGGGGAATTATTTGTGCCTGGAACGCACCTGGACTGGGGATCACACGAGCTCAGACCAAGGATCAAGCCCGCATATACCTGACTGGGAATTGAACCCACAACCTTTTGCTTATGGAATGATGCTTCACTCCACTGAGCCACACCAGCCACATCAGCCACGGCTACTACAGCAATTTAAAAAAGGTCCAGGAGTTGTTGAGAAGCAACCAAAACCTAGAACTACTCTCAATCGCCAAACCTCCTCGTGCCTCAGTTTCCTCACCTGTACATGGGGGACTTCAAAGGAGGAATTGTAGAGTGGGTTGTACGGAAGGCTCTTGGCTGCCTGCTGGGCTCACGGTGAACTCAAGTCCAAGCATGTCAGAAAGAGACAAAGCCAAAGGAAAAGACCCTCAAGATTATCAATCTTCAAGCTTCTGTGGCAGACAGTGATGAAGGGTGTTAATGGGTCAAGGGACGACTCGGTCCCCCTGCGCTCCAGCCCCCTCCCCAGGGCGCGGGGCCCACTCTGTCCTCCAGCCAGTCCCTCCACTGCCACTCTGGAGACAGCCTTGCAGATAAGACAGATGACTCCCGTGTTCCCAGACGATACTGTCTGCGGTTTACATTCCGAGATCGTACCCTCTATTCTTCACATTCATCTCAACAAGCTCTCTCGCATTCTGCCTTGAGGTATTAGCATTTTTTTAGCTTGTAGAAATAATGATTTATCAACGTTTTCCTTGACGTGAGAAGGGCCTGGATAAACACGCGCCACCTGGCCTGTCGTGCCAACAATGTCGGCGAGCCCGGGCGCCCTCCGCCACCATCCCGCTCTGTTCTGGGAGGGGTGACGGGGATTCTGGGGGCCAAAGTCTGCTGCTGTCATTTTGGGTGAAATGTTTTTTTAAACAGATGCTGTTCTCTGAAATGGAAAGATTTATTTCACTGGCTTGGCTATGGAGTAGCTGGCTGGCCAGTGGGGAGATGTTTTGAGTAGAGCATCCATGCCTGGGCACAGAGGAAGGGGGGGTGTAAAAATCAGAGAGTCCCTGTAGGGATGGGGACTGAATGGGGTGTCGGAGGAGAGGGGGCTTAGGTAAGCAGAGGGCAGACCCTGTAAGTGGTTGGGATAATAGGCAGTGTCTGAAAGAGCTTCATGAACATTCTGATTCATAAATGAGGCGGGTAGATGTTATATGACTGCCCAAGGTCCTTTGGAGAAGACACCCCTTCCCCACTCCATTTGGTCTTCCCTGGACCGTCAGTTCCGGTGACTGTCCCTAACATAGAGACGTGAACAAATGACCGAGGCTGGCCAATTCCAGTGCTGTCTTCCCCACCACTTCCCTGGCCACACTGGTGGTTTTGGGAAATGGAATGTGATCCTAATCAGCCAGTGTCTTCAGTAAAGTTCGGCAAGCCTGTTGTAAAAGGTCTCTCTCTCCCCCCATTTTTTACTGAGAGGACTTAGCTGTGAGGACCATATGGAGCTGCCATAGTCCGATTTTCCTGACTCCCCACTGAGAGAAGCACAACTAAGATTTGAAGAGGGGTGGGGAGGAGAGAGAGAGAATGAATGGCAGCCAAGTGCCTGGATCCAGCTTTGCCTGAAGGTGCTCATATATTGATCATCTAAATGAGTCACTGGATTCCTTTTTTCACTTACACTTGTTTGAGCTGGGTGTCCTCAGAGTCTTGCCTCAAGTACAGTATACACACACGTCCTGGGCTCAGTGCTCATCCTCTAAGCCCTCACTGGGGTCAGAGACACCAGTACAGTCCAGATTCAGGCCTGGCTTCAGTAGGCTCAGAGTCGTCCCTGGTTCCTGACACTGCATCGGTCACCCACAAACTTCCAGGTGCCTAAGAATCACCTGTGTCCGTGTTAAATAAATAACCCAACTCCCGAGCCTCAGCCTCTAGAGATTCTGATTCTGTTCCATGTGACATTAACCAGCACCCAGTGGTTCTGGGGTGGGCGTGTCCCATGGGCTCATGCCCAGAACACCCTCCACTGCCCATCCTCTCCATGTGTCCTGTTCCCATATACAGACCCACATCTCTGAGCATTTGCGTAGCTGTTCTCGCTACCCATGATGCTCTTCTTTCCTTCTCTACCTGGCCAGGACTCCGTGCGGGGGCAGTTTAAGGTGAATCAGGGAGGGGACAGGCTTAGGAAGGCAGGCGAGGCACAGCCAGTGAACGGTCTTGTTGGCCACGCCCAGAATTTTGGACTTTATTCTGAGGGCAATGGGGCACTTGTGAAGGGCTTTCAGCTGGCGAGTGACAAGCCTGTGGAGTGACAGTCTTCCCGACTGCTGTGTTAGGGCAGCATTGGAAGGAGAGGTGGAGGGGCGCTGGAGTCGGAGCTGAGCTCACTGCAGGGAGATGCAGAGAAGCGACAGGTTCACCCTGCCTCCCCTCCCCGAGTCCACCCCTACCTGGGACCCTCCTGAATCCCGGCCTGGAGTCAGACCGCGAGGAGAGGGCCGGAGGGTCCTGGGGAACTCAGTGCTCGGCCAAGGTCCACATCTCACTCCAAGATGCCAGGCTGCCACGAGAACAGCTGGCCTTTCCTCCTGCTTCATCAGAGAACCACTTTCCTGGATGCAAGAGGTCAAGGCTGGGGCCACGCCTCAGTCATGTTTGCTGTCCATCGGCCAGACCCTGACAATGAGCCCACCCTGTCCCTGGTGCCGGCGGAACCTCTCAGTGTGGGCTGATTGTGGGCTCCTGTGGCTGGGGTCCCACTAGCCGGGCATCCTCGTTTCTTAGCAAGAGACTGGGCACAGGTCAGAGACAAAAACATCCATGGAGGCTGCCTAGCACACGTTGCTTAACTGTGTTCTGTGTGTGCTAAAGACACACGTCTTTTTTTTTAATTAAAAGAAACAGCTGTTTGGCAACCAGCTCAGGCCAGGCGAGAGGCTGCCCGGCGCGAAGTTCAGGCCGTCTCCGGCGCTGAGGCTGATGCGCGGGTGTTCCGGCCCGGAGACGGAGCAGCTGGCTCTCCATGCTGGGTTGTCATCCAGATGTCGACCGAGCTGGCCTGCAGTCAAGGCCGGGGTGGTGTGGTGAGTCTAAGGCTGGAAAGTGAAAGGAAAGGAAAGTATCTCTTGAGTGGGCCCGGCCTTGTAGGTATTTTCACATCCATTAACTCACTTAATTCCCACTCAGCCCAGCGAGGTAGAAATAATCATCCCAATTTCACAGGCGGGGAAACATTTGGAGAGGGAGAATAACTGGTTCGTGGTCACCTGGGTGCTAAATGGAGGCGTAAGGCATGTGGGCAGGTGCAAGGCCTCTCCCGCCGGAAGAGGGGTGTTGCCAAAGTGTAGCACGTGCTAGAAGAGGCCCCAGGTGCTGGGAGCCTGAAAATCACGTAAGAAGAAGAGCAGGAAGGGCGAAAGGCGCAGGTGGCACACACAGGGCCCGCGGGCCGAATCCGGTCTCCACCTTCTTTCATCCAGCCCCGCACCTTGTGTCTGCCAGGCGGCAGTGCTGAGCTCTCACTGGACTGTTAAGCAGTAGTTACACCGACACAGTCCTAAAAACACATTTGGCCCTTAGAAGGCAGCTGCAAGGCTCATGTGGCCCCTGGTGAAAATGAGTTTGACACCCCTGGTATAAGGACTAGAGGATGCCTACCAAGAGCACAACGACAACCAAATCAAGGTCACCGGGAGGTGGCTCCAGGCCCGCTCTGTGTGTCCCCAGAGAGAGGAGCCAGCTTTGAAGCAGCGTGGGGCCAACGTAAGGGAAACTTCTCCACCCACAAGGGCCTGAACGTGTCGTGTTTTGCTGTGTATAACCCCCCCACAACGTTTTTGGCCCAAATTTTCAGGAAAAAACATCTTTCATTTGAATTGATTTCATCCAATTATTTATTTATATTTAGATGCTTGCTTTTTTTGTAAAAGAATTTTAGCATTTATTATCATATTATATCATTATTCCTTTCTAGAGTTACAGTTTTAATGCATAAGCATAAAAAAATGAAAAACATTTATATAGATATGGAATTAGTACTACCCATGTGGAACACACATCCTTATTTTTCCCTCAAAAATTTGGGCCAAAAAAGTGCATATTATACACTGGAAGATGCGGGTACATAGTTCCTTCATAAAGTCCTGCTTTGGTCACAACATCACTGGACAATGTGTTTTTTATAGAACAAAATGGTTGACTCGTGAGGTTACACTTGAAAAATACTTATGGTTTCTAAGTTGCATTTGGGTTATTTATAATTGTGTGTCTTGACAGACAGCATTAATGTTCCTGCCATAAAAACATTACTCAAGTCGGAGCTACTGGCTCTGAAAGAGTCGTGGTGTGTGCAGAAGCCACTCTGCTAATAGAAAGGTTAACTTGTATTTTTGAATTATTGATGGTTGCTTGTTACTAATTTTTTTTTCCTCAGAAAGGAGGAAATAATTAATGAAGAGATCATTGCCAATGTGTCTGACATCTATTAATGGTTTCATCTTGCAACCAGATTAAAAGAGACAGCTGGTCCATGAATTTATGCGTGGAGACAACTCCAAATGTGCCGACGACTCCGTGGGGGCGGGGGCAGGGCCGCCGGGGGGCGGGGCCTGGGCACAGCAGAGGCAGCTGGTGCCAGGTCCGTCAGGCTGGCCCGGCCTCCCCGGCCTCCCCGAAGGGCTCTCTGAGGCTCCTCTGCTGCGGAGGGGCCCGCAGCGAAAGGGCTACAGCTCTCCTGGTGCCTTTCCAAACTCTTCCGCTCCCACGGGAGCCCATTAGCGCCTTCCCTGTGCCAGCCTCTTGTTGGCAGTCCTTCCACGGGTGTTTCAGATCAGTGGTTTTCAACTTGAACCTGCATCAGAATCCCCCCTGGGGCGGGTTACAACACAGAGCCCTGGGCCCCCACCCGCAGTGTTTAGGTTTCAGTAGATCGGGGGGCGGGGCCTGGAAATATGCATTTCTGACACGTTTCCGGGCGGTGCTCATAGGCCTGGCCCAAGCACCACACTTCGGGAACCAGCATTCCACCCGTGATCGCTGGGCGCTGCTGTGAGGCTGCCTGGAGGGGAGGGGCCAGCAGACTTTTTTTTGTAAAGACCAAGACAGTAAATATTTTCGGCACTGGGGGCCATGGGATCTGTCACAATTACTCAACTCGGCCGCTGAAATGCAGAGGGCAGCCACCGGCACTGTGTGAACGCCTATGCAGGGTGTGTTCCAATAAAACTTTATTTATAAACACAGGAGGTGGGCTTGGCCCACCGGAAGTAGTTTGCTGCCTCTGTTCTAGAGCAGCTTGATTGAACAGGATGGGAATGTTCTCTATCTGTGCTCTCCGGTGTGGCAGCCGCTAGCCACACCTGGCTGCTGAGCACTTGAAAGGTGGTTAGTGTGCAGAAAAACCGAATTTCTACGTTTTAAATTTAAATGGCTAGTGCTGCCAGGCATCCCATTAACAAGATTGAAGGCGCTAATGGAATGGTCATTCTGAGGCCACCTCCTCACACAGGGTCTTCGCCCTCTTCCAGCCTCGGTTTTCTCATGTGTGAGACGGGGACAAAACAGCAGTTACATCACCCGATTTTCCTGGCGGGGCAGTGGGGTGCCTTGGCCCCACACGTCTGCCCCCTGCCCTGTGCTTTGCTCCCCACCGGAGGGCTGGCTGTCCCTGGGGTTGGGGGAGGGGCTGGGAGACGGAAAGAGGCCACCTCTGCCTCTCCGGGCCTTTGCTTCCCTTCTCACTGTCTAGTCTTCCCCACCACATTGTCAGCCGCACTGGGGGTGGGGAGGCGCAAAGACCACGCTGACCACGCCCATCGTTCAAGCTGCAAGCCCAGGGCTCTGCCATCCCTGGCACGTGGCGGACTGCTAGCTCACTTGTGGTTCAAAGGGTGCCCCAAGTTTTAGGTCTCCCCTGTGCTGGGATTGAGAGATCTGCAGCTAAAACGTTTGAATACTTCCGTCTTGGCCCCTATCAGAGCGGAAAGGGAAGCCATTGTGCAGGTAGGGAAACCGAGGCCCAGAGAGGTCTTGCCAAAGGTTCCAGAGGGTTAAGGGCCGAGTCCCCCAAGGACAGGAGGCTGGCTCCTGGAGGAATTAAAAGGGGCAGAGCGTCACTTCACCCTCTCCAGCGTGGCACAGCTCACCCCAGGCCCTGCCCCCCTGCCCCAGCCCTGAGCTCCCCAGGGCGCTGGGAACAGGCAGGAAAGCAACCTGCCTTTCTTGTTAGCACTGGGTTCCTGTGAAGGAGGGTGGGAGACGCTGCTGTCCCTCTCCCCTCCCTGAGAAGCCAGTTCAGGGGGGCCCTGGCTGGAGGCATCTGTGGCCTTGAGCCAGCCCTCTCCCTCCACCACCCAGCAGCCCGGCATTACACGCCCAGGTGCCTTCTGAGAACTCACATCTCTGCAGCGTGCAGAGACAGCATCACCACAGGGGCCAGCCCCGAGGCCTTGGCAACAGGCCTTGGGCAGGCAGTGCTCCTTGGCCAAAGTTTCACAGGAAGCCTTCTGGACCAGTGTGAGTTTACCTGGGAGTTGCTGCCGGAAGGGCCCTGCAGACAGAGAAAGCAGCAGGTGCAACAGCTCACCCACGGGGCTGAGCATGGGGAGTTCTGTTGGACAGCAGGTGAGAGTAGCTGCTACTGAAAGAACAGAGGGTGGGGGGGGCAGCACAGGGGGCCATGGTGGACCCGGGGCAGGTCCAGCCCGATGCAGGGCCAGCCTGATGCCGCAGCTGCTGAGGTCGGGAACCAGGCCTGTGCCCCTAGTTCCGTTCCCTTTGTCCCCACTCCCCTCCAGCCCCATTCTGACCAGGAAGCTTGGCGGGCAACAGTGTACCATAAATAGTGGGAGGGCTCAGTGGGGTGCAGGTGGGTATGTGTTTTTAGGACACTATAAAAACTTCTATTTTAGGAGCAAGGGGCAGGGGAGGCTGGGATGGGAAAAATAGACAAAAAACTGTACTTGAAAAATAACTAAATAAAATTAAAAAAATACTTTTGGGAAAACTTGAGAGAGGGAATGGAGAGGAGCCCAAGGGAGCAGGGACAAGTTAGAAGTGTGTCACCAAGCTTTTTAGTGGTTTAGAAACCTCCTGCTCTCCGGGGTTGTCCCCTGGGGTCAGTCGTGCCCAGGGTCAAGGGTCATGGGTCATGGGCCGGGGCAGGCCTCTCCTCAGGCTTTGGGTGAGTGTTAGGAAGCAGCCAGCAGGTTAGCTCTGAGCAGAAGGGACCTCCTATTCCAAATGTCCCGAGGGCCATTCATCTCTGCGTCCCCAGAGACCGGCACAGAGGCAGGCACGCGGTTCAGTGCTCCGTAAGCAACTGTAGAGTATTAAGAATCGCTGAGCAGCCAGTGAAAGGTCGTCCTCTCAGCCCCTCCACCTCACCCCTGCAGTCTCATTTTCCCCAGACAGGGCCCTGGGAAGCGGGACTTGGAGAACCCTCTGAGTTCTGGCAGTTCTGTTGTGAGGGACACATTGGCTATTCCAACAGGCCAGTCCGAGCCCTTCACCTTTTGAAGGTGGCTGTAGTGCTGGGAGCCAGAAGGATGGAAGCCTGTGCCTAGGATTGCAGGTGTGGGGTGGGGGGAGTTAACGGGTCTCCATGCAAAGGGGCCATTCCACTCCACCTAGTGGAGACCGGGAGAGAGGCCCTGCGCTCTCTGCCTTAGCAGCTCGGGCTGAAGCTCCCCTCTTCTGGAAACCCTGGCCATGCCTGACTTTCCTATTTCTCCCCCATAGCCTGTCCAGTCTAATTTTCGGAATCCCAGCAAGGATGAATGTTGGGGCTGGGGTGCTGTGCTGAAACGGGGGAGTGAGTTTGGGCCAGGTTCACAGTGAGAATCCCTTGAGTACTTCCCAGGCGCCCCTGTCCCCGGTTCTCACAGCCCAGGGTCCCCGCCGGGACCCATGAGACCCCCTGACCCCAGCGGAGCAGAGATCCTCAGCCTGTGGGCCGAAAGGGACAGCTCTGACTCTGATCTATGGTTTTCAGCCCCAGCCAGGTCTTTGTTCAGACCGGGAAGAAAGAGGAAAAAGCTACACGGTTCTGCCGCCGGAGGAAGGGAATGGGGGGGGGGGGGAAGGGTTCCTGCTGTCTTTGCCCCCACAGCGTGCGGGTGAGGACAGGGGGAGGATGTAGGTGAACTAGAGGAATACCGAGGCGGCTGATGAGGTGGGGGGTGGGGTGGGAGGAGGGGGATGAGGCGACAGCGGTCAGGCTGAGCCCGAAAGAGTGTGCGTGTGTGCAGTGTCCTGTGTGTGTGTGTGGGGGGGTGGCGACTCGTGGATAAAATTGTCATCTCAGGAAGTGCTTGAGACCCTGCCAGCAGATGCCTGCCCCAGTTTAGGGAAGATGCCCCTCCCCGCCCCCCCCTCACCTGACCACCTCCCTCCTTTTCCTCTACCGCCCGTCCCCCCCCACCCCCCACTCACCTGTCTCCCACTCCGAGTTCAAACGGCTGCTCCCTCTTTCCCTCCACCGCCCCCGGTACCTGCGCCCCAGCCGGGCGGATGATGCTTGGCTGCGTGGCGCGGCACGGGGCGAAGAGGCCGGGACCCTGCGGGGCATGGGGGTGCACGAGTCGCTGCGGGGGTGGGGACGTGTGTAGGCGCGTGACTCTGCGAGAGGCCCTGAGCCGGCCAACCCCGCTGAGGGTGAGCGGGGGAGCCCGAGTGTGCCAGCCGCGGGCGTGTGCCAGGCGCGGGCGTGCGCGGGAGGGGGTGTGCGCGGCCGAGGCGGAGCGCCCGGGCGGGCAACGGCGGCGGCGGCGTTAGGACTCGGGGGACACCGCCCCCCGCCCCGTACGTCCCGCCCCCGCCCAGCCTCCCGCCTCAGTTCGCGCCGCGCCTCGGCTTCGAGCGCAGAGGCGCCAGCTCCGGGAGCCCAACGGAGCCAGACGGGCGCCCAGGGCGCTCCCAGCCCGCGGCCGCGTCGGCGATGCCGGGCTGCCCTGCGCCCGCCCCAGTCCCGGCCCGGGCCCCCGCGGAAAGGGGCTGAGCCGCCCGCCGCCGCCGCCCGGATGGCGAGCCTAGCCGCGCTCGCCCTCAGCCTGCTCCTGCGTCTGCAGCTGCCGCCGCTGCCCGGCGCCGGGGCACAGAGCGCCGCAGGTGAGTGCGCCCGCCCGGCTCCCCACTCCTCCCCGGGGCGCCCGGGCACCCGCCACGGGACCCTCGGAGGAGAAAGTTGTGCGCGTACGCAGGGGGCTCGGGTCCCGGTGGCCGGAGCCGGAGGTCCTGCCCGGACGCCCGCAGCCGCGTCCAGGAGCGCCCGGGGCAGCGGCCAGGGCCCCTCGCGTCCCGCGTCAGCCTGCCTCTGGCGAAGTTCCCCGCTTTACTCTCCGGCCGCCCCACCCCCCAACCCCCGGGGCTGGAGTAACTTTCCGCGGTTGTTGCCAGTATTTCCACTTGCTACCTCCCACTTGTCGGAATCTGTCACTCGAGTGTTTGGGGCGGCGAGATGAGAAGCGGCAGCGACGCCCGGCGTGGAGCGTTCTCGTCCGGGCAGCGTCTCGGGCAGCGCGCGCTTTTCCTGGGGTAGACTGGTCGCCCGCAGGCCGAGGCTTCCAGGGCGGTGGCTTTTCTTTTCCGCCAGGATACACAGGAAGCTCCAGGCCACCTTCGAACAGGCTGCGCCCGGTAAAGCTGGCCCTTAGGCTACTGCCAGTTGCACCTGTGGGTGTTTGTGTTAACGAGTTTGGCAGCAAACCTCCTCCCTCTACCCGGAGCAAATGGACGCCCCTGTTAAAGGCCTTCCACGTAGAGTGGCTTTGACCTGTGAGCTTCGGAAAAGTTTGGGGGACTCATTTGGGTTTGATCCTGGGGAGGAGGTGAGCAGAGGCCGTTTTCAGAGTGGGGTGGTGGTGGTTGGTTTGCCCTGGTGTGTTCCTGATGGTGCGTTAGCATGCACAAGAGACCCCCACGAGTTGGGGGGCTTACACACCAAATGCCACCGCAGGCAGCTCCCAGTCCTGAGCCCCCCAAAAGAGCAGTGGCGGGAAGGAGAGATAGGAGGAAGTGGCCGAGGTATGATTCCAAGTTCAAAATCACCTTGAAGTTTCATAGCACCAATGGGCTTTGGTGTGACACCTTGAGGGGAGGCCTCTGGAATCACAGAGACAGGCTGAGAGAAGCAAGTGGGACTTAGTGAAGGCTCGGTTTTGGGTTGCTGGCTACCAGCGGTGCCCATTATATCATCACCCTGAGAGAGAGAGAGAGAGAGAGAGAGAGAGAGGGAGGGAGGGAGGGAGAGAGAGGGAGAGAGAGGGAGAGGAAGGGAGGGAGGGAGGGAGGGAGGGAGGGAGGGAGGAGAAAGGAAAAGAGAAAGACAGACAGGCAGATGCAAAGGAGCTTTGGGGGAATGTTACCTCTATGAACAGGCTGCTTCTGAAGTTGAGAATCGCTGGGGTGACATTCCGTCGGAAATGCCACGGGGTCTCCCTTGCTCCAAACCAAAAACGGGAACTGCATGTGGGACTTAGGTGAAGGGACAGCCTGCTTCCGTGGCGGAGAAGTTAGACACCTCGGGTGCTTCCTTTGCGGTGTGTGACGCTGAAAGATCGGGTGAGCGAGGGAGAGACGAGGGGCAGCCAGGACACCGTTCTGAAGATGGGGCTCAATTCTGGTTTGCCTGGTTTTGGGTCTGCGTTAGGGGTGCGAGGGAGGGGAGGGAAGAAGGATGCTTATGACAGACCTGGAGACCCGGGCATGATTGGTGAGTTAGGTTTTCCTATCCTCCAAGTCCTTTCCGACCTGGCCCACATTGATGGTACTCACGATCCCGCGGCAAAAAACAACAGAAAGAAAAAAAGGAAGAAATTCCGTCACGGGTCTCATGCAATCCGTTCTTGGGTAGCTGGCGGTGAAACCGTTTGGGTTCGGGGACGAGTGCACTGCTGAAAGCAGACAGCTTCCAGATGCTCCCGCCAGGTGGCGCTCGCCCACAACTGTTAACATGCAAATCGAGCTGCTTTCATCTCAGGAATAGAACTTCTTTTCAATTTTTAAATGAGTAATGTGTTTATTCAGCAGCCTTTTGTTAAAACATTAGAGAAGTGTGAAGAGCAAGCACCTTTTCTTTGTTTGCTCTTTGGAACACAGGGGAAAGAAAAAGCAATCCTGGAGTACGATTTAGGAGGAAGTCGACCGTGAAGTCACGGTGTGTGTTTTTCCTGTTCCACCGGAGCTGGGCGCCCTTGCAAACCTACTACGGCATCTACTTAGCAAGTGACTGAGTAGATTCCGAGGGCTCTGTAGACCAGCGGGATTCGGCTGTGTTGAAGGCCTGGTGTGCTGTAAGCCTCAGTCGTTTGTAAAAATGGGGACTTTCTGTATATATCTCTATTCATTCCGGTTGCATGCTAACTAGACCATGTAAATTAGATGGTATTTTCCCCCCAGGTTCCTTCACGAATATCTGCATTTGTAGACGCAGGTTTGCCACAAATGTGGACTTTTAAAACTGGACTTATATTCTTACATTTTTTTCCTAAAGGTAGAAATTGGTGGAATCCAAATCTAGCATAAATATAACAAATATATTGATTTCCTTTAACATAGCTTCTTTAAAACTTTTTGTCAAGTTTGGGTAAACAATACATTTTTAAAATTCAGTGGTGTGCCCTCTATAGTTTTTCAATATGAAAATTCCCAGTCTGGAGAGCAATTTCGAATTTGCAAGCTTACCTTCGGGACGCAGTCGGGGTGACATGTTTTGCTTTGACACGTTGGTCACAGTGCCCAAAAGTCAGCGGTGTAAGCCTGTCACCAAAAGGCAGGGTCCTTCTTCCTCACTGCAAGATGTGTCTCATGAGTCAGGATGATTTTTCTAAGGAATGATGGTAAAAGAAGCACCAAAAATCAGCCCAGTGAGAGTGTGGCAAAACCTGCATTGGGGTGGGGGGAGAGGGAAACAGTCTAATAGATAAGGCCCCCCCCCCCCCCCCCCACAGCATCCATACCTTGAGGGCGAGAATGGGTCCTCCAGGGGGCTGACTTGAGGCCACAGCTGTTAGCAATGTAGCCATTTAACTCGGTCACTGCCAGGTGCCTCTGGGGAACTGTTAGCAGTAGCGGCAAATTTCACTTTCTGTCCTGGATCACTTGATTTGCTTCCTAATACAAGAAACCATTCATGGGCAAACCTGGCCTGGGTTCCGTTTCAGCAACCGCTGCAAACACATTCCTAGTGAAAGCAGACCATCTTTTTTGGTTTTAACCCCATTTGCTGTCTCTTCCCCTTGATTTCTCCTGGCTTCTGCCCCCCCTGTCCCCAGCGCAGCTCCTTTAGGTTCCCAGCTGCCAGCCGAGAGGCGTCCTCGGTCGTAGGAGCCATCACCTTTCAGAGCCACCGTCACGGGGCATTACAGCATCGTTCTTTTAAGCACAGGATACTCCCATGACTCTCTGACAGCGTGTTGCTGTGGAAACAAGAGCAAAGCCATGTAGGCAGTGGGCCCTTGATAAATATTTATCGATGATGATGATGAAGAGAGGGTAGCGTCTCGTGGCAACCGTGGTGAAGGTCCAGGGGAGTTTGTAAGTCGCCAGGAAGCCTGATTTAGAGAAACAAGGATGAGCTTTGGAGTCTGAAGTCCTCGGTGTGAATCCTGCCACTGCCCCTCTCTCTAGCTTTGCTGGCTCCAGCTTCTCATCTGTAAAGAGAGGATAATTGTAGCTGCCTCGCTGGGTTTTGTGCAGACTGAAGGCGACGTGTGCAGAGTGAGGGAGAGTGACTGGTGTGTGGCAGGACTTTTTTGTACCCGGGAGCCTTGTGCATTCCCAGCCTTGGCACTGACCCTCAGTTAGGGATGGCCAGTTAGGTGGTTGGGGTCTGGTGAGGGTGTCTAGTTTTTCTTCCTGTTGGAGGTTGATTCCCTGCCACCACTTTTAGAAAGAGATTTAAAATGAAATTTTCTAGCCGGTGACACTAATACATGTGGCCATTCAAGGGTTTAGATAGGACATGTTTTAAGTATGTTTACCTCCCTAAATTTCCTAAATGCGAGCTGATAAAACACACACACAGTCGTCCATCACAACAGAAGAGTGTGCGGGTTCCTCCTCTCTCCCTGGCCACTGCTGCCCTCCCTCGCCCAGGCTTCCTCACCTCAGGGCTCCCCTCACCTGTTTCTGTCTCTTACCTGGAAATCAAGTGCATGGCGCCCCGAGGCATTCAGGGGAAAGACACTTTGTGCACTGGATAAACAAGCAAAGAATAAGCACACACATAGAGACCTGTGACGTTCCAGAAAAGAGGGGAAAAAGCTACAAGATTATTGAAAATAGACCATGTCCGACAGGTTCAAGAGCATTCGCAGGCACCTCCGCACGCGGTGCTCAGAGGCAACACTGTGTAGGCGTTAGAGGCATTGAGAGTGTTTCTGAAATCTTATCAGATGGAGTCAGATTGGGTTGGAGGGGAAGACAGCTGTGGACTTTTAAAGTGGAATAATGGCGTTCAGATGCAGCCGAGGAGACAGTGGCGATCACAGGTGGTGTGTCTGGGTGGGCGTGGGTGACCCGCCGGGGTCGTGAGGTTCAGAGGTTTGGAGTGGGCTTGCTGGACTCTTTCATTTGCCTAGGAAAGGGAAAAATGAGCATCATGTTGTTTTTTTACTATCTATTAGTAAGAGTTTCAGGTAGTACAGAAGGTACAGAGGGGCCCAGAGAAGACGGTAGTCACAGATCCCAAGAAGTCAACTGTGAGAAATAAGAAGGAGTGTGAATTAAATGAGAAAGGCAGAGCTGGGAAGGGGGAAGGAGCCACTGAGCAATGGCGATCGTTTGGCCCGTTCGATGCCAAATGGTGGCGTTATTCCACGTGGCCCGTCCGCGGTGTCTGCACAGAGGACGGCCCCTCCGAGCGCCACCGGGCCCGCCATCCGGCCAGCGGAGCAGCGACACGGCAACGTGATCCGAAGGGTCACAGACTTATTTCCGTTTCACACTGGACTCCAACTGCTGTCTGACTCACGCGTGTCCACGCCCACGTCCGCCGGTGCCTGAGTGGAAGAGATACAAAGTCTTTCCAGCTTCTTGAACTCGCCGCTTAATGTGTTTATTTGGTGCTGGAGAAAATAAAAGATGGTGACGCCATGTTGGTAGGCAGGGTGGCAGTTTCTTTAAAAAGTTAAACACACACGTGCCGTGGGATCCAGCAACTCCACTTCCGGGAGCGAGCCCAACAGAAACTGGAAACATGTGTCCACATGGGGACACACGTGTGAATGCACGCAGCAGCATTACTCATGGCAGCGGAAACCTGAGACGAATCCAAGTGACCCTCCGCTGGCGAGTCCACCCAGTGGACCGGGACTAGCAACAAAAAGAAACGGACTCCTGGCAGGTGCTACAACGTGGGTGAACTTCGGGGAGCATTATGCCGAGCAGAAGAAGCCAGGTGCAAAACTCCACACGTTGCATGAAATATTCAGAGGAGGCCAATCCGTCGAGGCAGAGAGCAGATCAGTGGTCGCCTGGCGCTGGGCAGGGGAGCGGGGATTCATAGAGAAAATATTCCGAAGTGATAGAAAGAGTTGGACACTGGAAGGTGGCGATGATGATGGTGGTAACTATATCCGTCCTGGCTCCCAGCCTGTGATGTGTCCTCAATAAGTTACTTCTCCGTTCGGAACCCATATTTCCGCAGCTGTAAAAGTGGGCACGGCAGGGCCTTGGCGCTGGGAGAGCCAGAGAGAACTGCTGGAGGTTGTCCAGCTCCGTTCCTGGCACAGAACAGGCGCCCGGTAAACAGCATTACTATTACTTATCCTTTGCCAGTTTCCAAAATAGTTTGTTGCGTTAGTTCTTTGAAACGCATTATTTTCTGGTTGTTTTCCTCGCTCTCCTTGGACTGTGAATTAAATCAATGAACTAACATTTCTTTCCCTTCAGCAGTTTGGCAAAAATGAAAAAGTTTAAGGCTATCAAGTGTTGAAAATGATCTGAGCAATTAGGTGTCCATTGTTGAGCAGTGGGTACTGAAGCGGCTTTTTATGAGCGCTAAATCTGGCGGTGTCTGTGGAAATTGAAGGCGGGAATACCTCGTGCCTGGAGTGTTTTGGTAGGGTAGGGATTGGTGGGGGGGGGAGAGAATAGAGCATCCTTTTTCTTTCTCATGAAGCCAAGGATGTAGGCATTTCACAGAAGAGGAGGCGCTACCCTGCTCAGGAGCAGAGGCCACACGTGTCTGGCCCCTTTGTTTACCTACAGGGTGAGCAGCTCCCAGAGGTGAGAAAAGGGCTCCGTACCTGTGTTTTCTCGGCCTTCATGTGGGGCTTCCCTCAGCACCTGGAGGAACATCACACTGGTAGCCTATGCCCTGTTCTTGAACAGGTGTTTGCGAACCTTGGGCTTGCTGGGCACGTCGAGGCTCACCGTCATCAAGGTGAGGGCACAGCACTGCCCCTGACACTCCCGGGGCCAGCTGCCCAGGGCCCCGGATAGCCCATTTCCTTTCAGGTCGCCCCAGCTTTGCTTTACTCCCCTTTTATTCCAGTGGTTCCAAAGCCAATCCCAGGACCACAGACCCATTTCTCTGGGTCCTCGCATGTCATGGGGGCGATTTTTATTCATCCTTGCGTTTCATCCTGCATCTGACTCTTTGGAATGGAGCATGAGTTAATGGGCTCATGCCAGCAAGGAGAACTTTTTAAAGGGCACTTAATGGTTGATCATCTTGAATGAGTGGCCTTGGAAGAAGGGTTGGATGCGCTTTGATTGACTGTAATTATGGCCTATTTTTGCTGCTCAAACAGTTGCAGGTTGGTTCAGTCGGATTCATTATCAGATGTCTTAGAGAGTGTGCTCATTTTTCTGGAGAACGGGCTCGTCAGCCTCGCCTCTAGGTGTCCTCTCCCAAACCTGTGGTCACCTATTTATTTTTTTGAGAGCCCTGGTCCCTTTTTTTGTGGCGACATCAGAAACCGAGGTCCATATTGTGGCGTTTTGGTTGAACTCAGGAGTAAAACAGAATCTGACGGGGGCCGCTGCTGATGTCGGAGGCGGAAAAAGGAAGATCTTTTAGACAGCATGCATTTATGACCATGTGTCTCTTTGACTTTTTAAAATTGATTTGAGCAGAACTTATTCTAATGAAGAATATTTTTGACATTGTCATACTCTGCTTAAATTAGAGTATAACTTAGATGCTAATGTCACCATTTCTTTCTTTTTTTTTGAAGTAATTTGGGGTTGACTCATAAATGCCTGGGTCCAGATGAGTCTTGTCTTTCTGTGTGTCTTGGGCACCAACTTTCTGAAAAGAAGAGAAACAAATCCTAGTCTCCCCGTAAGGGAGGGAGACTAACTCTGTTAGTTATCCTTGGCTGTGTAACAAACAAGTCTGTCCCCCCCGCCCCACAGCCCCCAAATGTAGTGGCTTTCTGTTCTCACCATTTCTTTGGGTCAGGAATCTGGGTGGGGCCACGGCGGGGTCCTGGTTCTGGGTCAGTCACAGGATGCAATCAGGTGTCCACGGGGCCTATAGTTGTCACTGTGGGAACAGGGAAGGATCTGCTTCCAGGGTCACTCTGGTGGCTGTTGGGAGGGTTCGGTCGTTGGCCTGAGAGATTCAGTTCCTCAGGAGCTGTTGGTCCAAAGCCAGCCTGGGTTCCTTGCCAGAGGGTCCCTCCCTCCCAACAGAGTAGCTGGCTTCAGAGGGAGCAACGCAACGGAGAGGGCAGGAGAGAGCGTGAGCAAGACCCCAGTCAGGCTTTTGTAACTTAGTTTTGGAACTGACATCTCATCGTGTTTGCCGTATTTTATTTGTTGGGAGGAAGTCATAGGTCCAGGCCATGCTCAAGGAGAGGAAATCGCCCAAGGGCTGGAACCCTGGGAGGTGGGGGGTCACGGAGAGCCATTCCAGGAGCAGCCAGCTGGCCGTAGCGACCTGAAGAACAGGCCGGTGCAGGAGTCTCGGGTCCAGGGGAAAAGTGTCACCTGTAAAGTGGGTCCAAGTCTTTCAACTCTTTTTATTATTTTGGGCATGAGGGTTAACTTGGTGTCACGCTTTTACTCTTCAAAGGCCTTTGAAAAGAGGATTTACTATGTTAGCACTCACTTTGCTCACATCTTAAAAAAGTTAATTAGGAATGTCAGAAAGTAAAAACGAGTTACCAGAAAGATCCATCAGAAAACTCCTCAAACTTCACCCTCGAAGTTGAAGTGCTATGATGTCTTTGTAAGACTCTACATCCCTCATGCCAGTATGCAGATTTCACAAAAACCAACTGATAAAAACCACCAAACACATTAAGGCTACAGGATAATGTAGCTGGAATTTCATATTTTTAGTCCATTTGGACTTCCCAGTTCTAAAAATTAGTACTTGTTTTAGAGCTCTTGGACACATTTCCAGAGGGTTTTGTCATGTAAAACTCACGTGGAGGATTTGAGAATGACAGTGTGAGAAGTTTGGATGTAAATGTACAGATGGGTACAGGGACCACACCGTGTCCGGCCCACACTCACAGTGGCACTGCTGTGACAATAGTCCGGTCATTACAGATGAAACTCACCGCAGTGTCCCTTCAGGCTCGGGCCCCCGAGGTCTTGTAGTGAATCCAGGTGGGCAGGCGGACCTTGGAGTTCCTGGGGGGGGCCTGTGCTCAAGGGCGGGGCTGGTGGTTGTAGTTCCAGGGGTCCCGTTGTGCTTGTCTCTGAATTATCTACAGTTAGGCTGGAGGGTCACCAATTTATGGGGGCTCTAACCCCAGGTTCTTTTGAAGTCATTTCCACAAGGTGCCCTTGGGGAAGGACGAGCCAGGACACCTTGAGTGGGCCCTCTCTCTGCCCTGGGGAAGTGTTTGGCCCTCACTTTCAGGGGTTGGGTTTTTGAGCACTTTCTCATATACTGATGGTCGTCTCAGTCCTGTTGAGTCAGGTTGTTTGAAGTTGGGAGCCAGGCACCCCTCTGGGTGTGAGGGAGGTAGGGGCGTTGTCTCCCCATGCGCGGGGCAGGGCTGCCTTGGGTGGGTGCATGGAGTCCGCGGAGCAGCCTGTGCAGGACTGTGTCAAGGACCCCATCCCACCCCGAGGTACCTGTGTGAATTCAAAGCCATGTCCCTGTCCACTTCTCCTACTTCCACATCCTGAGCCCCGGGTGTTTTTACTGTGTGTGATTTTCCCCTTTTATTCAGCAAATCCTTGCTGAGTATTATCCATTTACTGTCCCTTGACCTTTGTTAGGATGTGCATGTACTAGGGTGGGGCGAATGGTTTTCGGCTCAGAAACTTCAGAAACCAGGACTTTAAGCCAAGATTCTAACGTATTTCAAACTGGGAGTGGGGTGGGGAGTGCAGGTAGGGATAGGGGTTGGGGGGTGGGAGTCCCGATCAGCTATTTTCAGAAGCTGGGAGCATGGCCAGCCTCTTCTCTGTATCTCAGCTGGCCGCAGTTCAGGGTGGTCATCTTCCTCTAAAAACCGTCTGGAACAAGGAAAGGCAGCCCTCGAGTGGTTGGGTCGCACTGTCTTGAGGCCATTCAAATTCAGTTTATGGAGGAGCTGTGGAACCTTCTGGAAAAAGACGAAACTTAAGTTTCCACCTACTGCAACACTTAGTTCTAACATGCAAACACCTGAGTGGAACTCAAGAACCACACCATCAGTGCTAGAACCAGAAGTTCAGAAAACGTTTTTTTATACACTAATCAATGCAAATTTTCCATGTCCGTGAAATCTTAAACATTTTTTTTTGCACATAGGGCGGGGGCTCCAGGTAGAACGTGATTTCTGGGACTCGACCCTCTGAACACCATTTTTGGTGGAGGAGTCCATTGATCTGAACAAATCCCAGAGTTCCAAGGTCACCATTGTCTGTAAGAGATGTACACGTATTTTAAAACAACATGTCTTGCTTCATTTGGGACCACTGTCCTGGTTGGTCACTTTCTAAGTGATGGGGAATCAAGCCAGAGCTTCCCTACCTCTGTTACCTCTGCCTCTTCCTGTACAGAGAGGACAGGTAGCCTGCACTTCCATTCACCTGTTGACCGAAGCACGTGGTCACTGGTCTTTCCCGAGAGCTGGCTCCGTAAGCACAAAGCTTTTCTCACTTCCATTCCCGTCCGCTCTCACCTCCAGACCTCAGCAGCTGGCGCTCCTCCCTGGGAAGTTGCTGACCACCTGTTCCCCTTGGAGCTCCAGGGTTCCACCTTTTCACACGTCTGCGATGGGGCCTTCCCTTTGTGATCCGCAGATTTGGGGTCAAGCTTCATACAGAAGATTCCAGGAGCCAGGCTGTGGGCTCATGGCCCTTCGCTCAGCCACCTGCATTGTGTGTTAGGTCCAAATGGCTGGAGGGAGCGGGCCAGCGGACAGACCCTGCTCCACTCTGCCCCTCCCGCCAGAATTCTCCTGGTTCAGGTACGTCTTACTCATTGTCCCCTACTTTGGCATTCGGTCCCTGACTGAAATTGGGCCGTGCTGGGGAGCTCTGTGTACCCGTCCCACTTACGGCACCGGTGGCATAGTTTCATGTGGCTGACAGGACATGTGGCACAGACCCTGCACGTGCTCTCAAATGTTCAGAAATTCCCCATGTGCTTAGCTGAAGATTTGGGGTGTCCTGGGAGTGAGGTGACCCCATAGAGAGGCAGCGGATGGGGTAGGTCTTGGCCTGACCTCTTTGGCTCCTGGTTCCCTAATGGCGCGCACAGTTTGCAGTGACATCTTTGGCACCAGCAGGGTCCCGCTTGAGCCCAGAGGTGGGCTTCTTGCTCTGCCGCTGCCCTTGCCTATCAGCGTTTTGGAAGAGCTTATGCTACCAGTTGGAGGTGGCACCTGTTAAGGGATATTTACAAATATTAGGCTCTTCTGGTTCACGGACCTAACATGTCATCTGCTAGACTGTCTTCTGTAGGAAGAAAGAAGAGAGTCCATTTTATGGATATAACAGTCAAACATGTATTAATGGTCAGACCAGGTGTGTTTCTGTTCATACGAAAAGCGGAGTGGGAGGCTGCCCTCCTCAGCAGCGGTGCGGGCAGAAATGGGGCTGGGATGGCAGATAAAGGGCAATTTTGCTATAGTTGTAATATTCTATTTCATTTGAAAAGAGGAACGTGCTAAGAAAATTTGTTAAAATCAGTTAATAATGCTTAATAGAGAAGAACATAGGTGTTAATTACATTTCTCTTTGTAATATATCTGCATTAAAGTTACTTCCTTAAAAAAGGAAAACTCTTGGAGTTTAATATTGGGTTGGTCGAACAGTCTGCTACATTTCTTTCCGTATGATGGCTCTAGTAGTGCTTAGTTGTCTTTAACTTCATTCGAAACAGTTTTGTTAGATTGTATTGTGACAGCTGTCATAGCAGCATGCATTAAAAAGACTTATCAAAATTGGTGACTTTTTGTGTACCCATTTTAATATTGAAGGTGGAAGAAAATATGCAACACTTTTGGCGTGTTATGTTTTATTATTTCAAGCATTATATGAAAAATGTGTCTTTTATTGTATGGAAAAAACGAAATGGATTTTTTGGCCAACCCAATATTTGCTAGTCATGTGCAAATGATCGAGATTTTAAACATATGTACTGTTTTCATCCATCATTCTTGTGAAACAAATTAGGTCTTATTTTCTATGTGGAAAACCTTCTTTCAAATGCTGGAATGATTTCTGTGGGGACTTCCAAGACATCTGCATCTGGTGAGAGGGAGAAAATCGCGTCTCAGGTGCAGGGAGGTATTTGAGCCTGGGTGATTGGGGTCCTGGTGGAGGGGCATTACTAGCCACTGTCCACCCCCTCCCCACAGTCCCTGCTCCTGGGCCCTCTGTGGAAAAATTGCAGAGGTTCCTCCATAGGACAGCCTTTGACCCTGAGTGTTCTCGAGGCCCCAGGAGGGCACATTTGGCACAGGGGGATAATGTCATGCCACCTTTGCAGTGTTTAGAGATACTTGGAACCTTAGCAAAGTTTTCCCACCTCCTGTGCAATGACTTCCTGTGCTTCTTCAGGGCTGGAGTTATATTGTAATCTCTGACTTTAAGATTTGATTTTCCCTGCCCTGAAAATCAAAACATTTGAGATGTTTGATAGAAATTTAATATATGAAAAATCTGCCCTCTCCTGATTCATCAGTTTTGTTATTGGATGCCATCTGTGGTTGGTTTGTTCAAAAGTAGTAAGTTGTGAAATCCCAGGTCTTGGAGATGAGACAAACAGAGTCTGTTTCCAGGGTTTTCCTGTCCCACGGTAGCCCCAGGTCAGCCGTCCGTGTTAGAACACAGCAGCAGGACTTCCGCTCTCTCTTGGGATGAAGGTTTCTTAACCCAGAAGAGGACCCAGTGGAGAGGAGCGTTGGGCTGGTGTTGGAATGGAAAGCAGACAGTACAAGGAGATGACAAGTCATTTGCTAAAGTGATGGATGAGAGGGGAATAATAATAGGGAACCAGATTGGAAAGTTATGAAAAATCACAGGTGCACCTGGGCATGTCTGCAGAGCGTGAAGAATTCCAACCAGACTCCAGGGGAATAAACACAGAAAAGGAAGTGACTACCAAATAGCAAACCCTGATGTTGTTGTGCACTTGAGATGCTTCTAGTGAGGCAGACATTTTTCAGAGGCTTAAGGAGTCTTTGTAAGAGTCCTGTTATATGGGTATAATTATCATGAAAGATAGGGCACAGAGTGGTTAAGTAGCAAGCTCAAGGTCACACAGCTAGAGCCAGTACTTGAACTTGAGTGATTTGAGGCTGGGATGTGTTTCCTTAGCCACTGTTTTCTCCTGTGTCTGTGGTTCACGCTGTGTCAAGTGCTGTGCTAAATTCACGCTCAGGGGAACAATTCAGATCCTATTTAAAATTCCTGGGTGGAAAGCCTTCTTTCAGAATTTTTAATGAGAATTCCTTTGGGGGAGTTATGAGACTCTGGTTAATTCTCATAATAGTCCCATGAAATAGGCATGACAATTTCATATATCAGATGAGAGAATTGGTTTCATGGTGGTGCAAGGTCTTGGCCACTGTCACACTTGTGTTTGTCTCATTTCAGAGTCCAGGTTCATAACCAGCACATGATGTTGAATGTCAGAAGACTATGGCCATAAGAGGTGTGGGAGAGAGGGGCTATCTTCCCGAGAAAATGTCCCATTTCCCTTCCAACTAACTCTTCACTGTCCCGGTCTTATAAGAGGATAGTTCCGAGGGGCGGACCTTCACTTGTCCTGGAACAAAAGTGAGCCCCTAGATGTGGCTGCTGCTGGTTCCACTTGGGGGCCCAGTAGCTGAAGGGGCCACCTCTTCCAGGAACTCAGATGGGGTGAAGGCTTCATCTCAGACCACGGTCCTCAGACCTCTGGATCTGCAGCAAACAAAACATTTCAGGAAACCACTTTTGGGTTGGACACAGTTAACTGAGTTCATTTAACCCACAGGGTAGCCATCCTGTCTATTGAAGAGAGGTGATTGTCATTCCTACTTTACAAAGGAGAGGCTGAAGTCTAAGCCGATGGGCAAGTCAGGTAGGACTGCCCTTGAATTTGGGGGGATGCCTCAGGTGTTGATCGTCACAGATTTTGCTGTAAGAATCTTTGATTCTGCAATACAGGGGCTCGTGTAATTTTTATCTCTAATTTTCCAAAGGCGCCAAAACGCCTGCCATCGACTTTTTCACTGGGCACCTACAATAAAGAATGTGTCGTGTCGATTTCTGCTCTTCCAACTGCAGTTTCTGGGCTTGGTTCCTACTGTGACCTTTGGTCACGGTTCTTGGCTGTTTTTCTTGTGGAATCAGGTCAGGGGCAGGTGGACCCATCTGCTGTGTCACGAAGGAAACCATGGTGATTAAAAGTCTGATCCCAGGCTGTGGGGGTTCAAGCCAGTGCTGTGCTATTTACAAGCTGCATGACCTTGGTCATGTTGTTTGAGTCCTCTGAGTCTCAATTTTATCATCTGTGAAATGAGGCCAATAAGAACGATTTGCTTGTAGGGTGGTTGTGAGAAATCAATGAAGTTTTGTACGTGGAATGCTCAGCGTGGGGCCAGGCCCAGGGAAAGTGCTCATTGGTAAATGCTCGCCGGTCTCGATGGTGGTGCTCTAGCTGGAGCAGGGTTGCCCGAGCTCAGTGGGGCAAAGCGTCCGTGGCTGGGGAGACCAGTTGTCCTGGTATGTCCAGCACGTGGGACTGTCAGTGCCGAAACCAGGACTGTCCCAGGCGGACGAGGATGGATTGGTCACGCTCATGCCCACACAGCTCTCTCAGAGTCGTCCGATTGCATGTGCTGGGCAGGCTCCTGCAAGCCTCGTCTATAATTCATATTCATGTAGCAGAAAAAAGCTGATCTGATATTTGATTTGCATTTTATAGATGTCACTGTTGGAAGAAATAGACTAGCTTTTGTCAATTTCTGAAAATACCACCCCTAGAGGAGCTGTCTGGGGTCTGGCAGTGCCTCTCTCTAGATCCTGATAGAAACAGGATTCGGCTCCAACGTGTCAAGAAATTTGGACAAGGGACTGTTCACGGGGTGGGGCTGAGTTTAAGGGAGCTCACCCGGGTGCCGAGACAGCCAGTGATGAGGGACAGTGAAAGGCCATTCGCATGCTCTGCTTTGCAGAGGGGTGCGGGGAGGGGTTATGTTCATGGAGCCCTTCTCTGCACTGCTCTGAGTTCCAGGAGGCATGACTCCTTTGCTTTCTGGTTTGTAACTGTGTCTAGCAGATGGGGATCACTGGCAGGAGATGGTAAGGCAGGAGGAGAGGGGTTGGGGTATTTATCCCCCACTGCCTGTGTCTCACTGCTTTCCAGTGTGGCGATATTTCTCCATGGCGGTTGGTCTCACAATGTGGTGCCTAGACCAGGGCACCAGCCCCTCCTGGGAGTTTTTTTCTAATTGCAAAATTGTGTGACCCACCACAGACCACAGACCTACTGAGTCATAAACTTGTGGGGCGGGGCCCAGCATTGGTGCTCTGACCAGCCCTCTAGGTGCTTCTTATCCATAGGAAAATTTGAGAACCACTGGTCTGAGGAGCAGAGATACACCATTAACATCATGTGAGGCCTTTGGCCAATCAAGTTCATGCTCTGGCTTGGAGGTTAGTTTCAATCTGAGGCAAATGAGAAGGAGCTTCTTTGCTTTGCTTATTCATAGCACTTGAGTCTCTTTAACAGTTTTTACATTTATTTTTAAAAATATTTTATTTATTGCCCTGGCTGGTGTAGCTCAGTGGATTGAGCACGGGCCTGCAAACCAAACAATCGTGGTTCAATTCCCAGTCAGGGCACATGCCTGGGTTGCAGACCAGTTCCCAGCAGGGGATGCATGAAAGGCAACCATACATTGATGTTTCTCTCCCTCTCTCCTTCCCTTCCCCTCTAAAGATAAATAAATAAAATCTTAAAAAAAAAAGATTTTCCTTTAAAAAAATATATTTTATTTATTTATGTTTAGAAAGAGGGGAAGGGAGAAGAGAGGGAGCGAAACATCAATGGGCGAGAGATACATCGACCGCCTGCCCCTCCCATGCCCCCAACCCGAGACCTGGGCGGCAACATAGGCATTTCCCCTGACCAGGAAGGGACTTGAACAGGCGACCTTTTGGTTTGCAGGCCCCCCCACTAGCCAGAGCTAAATTTATTTATGTGTTCATTTTCTGACTCTTTTCTGCTAGAATTTAAGCACCGAGGCGGCCAGGACTTGGTCTGTTCACTGCAGATTTCGCTGCTCAGCACTGTTCCTACGCACAGCGCTCTGTCGGTGTTGAAGAACGAACGAAGATGAAGGGATTGCCGCAGTCACTGTCGCAGTTTTCGTCCTGATTTGAGGATTCTGTGTTCTCTTATACAATAATGGCTGGTTTATCATAGACCTGTCAATCTGAAATCTCAACCTGCAATTCCATCTTTAAAGGAAAATAATAATTGATGAATTAAGGGAAAGAACACTGGAAGCGCCGTGTGCGCGCATCGGGGACCACGGCACGGGCAGCGTGTCTCATATTATCCCGTTTAATCGAAGTCCAGTCTCCGTGAAATTGGGTCACTGTAAAGAAATGCAGTCTCGTGAAGTTGTGGGACGTACCCGAAGTGACAGCTATTCACAGGCCAAATCCAGGTTCCATTCAGGCTGGTGCTCACTTCCAGACTGGTATCATTTCAGTTTCAAAGTTGGGCAAGATTCAGAAGAATCCACTGAATTGGCAAAGATTGGTTGTATCATTAAAAATAGCTTGCCTTGAAATACAGCAATGTTTTATCTTGGGTCACTCAACAAATCGGAAAGAGAATAGGCATTGAAGTCCAAGAGACTAGAATTGAAACCTAGGCCCCTGCCATGTGTTGGCTGTGTGTCCTTGGGGAAGTTGTTGTACCTTTCTGAGCCTCGGTTCCCCATCTATCGATGGGGGTAGTTCTACTAGTCTGGCAGGGGGGCGGTGACCATTTTAGATGATGCATAGAAAATACCTGGCAAGTGATAAATAACTGGTTATTTCTGAGATTTTTTTTTTGAGAATTGGTAATTCATGTGTGAATCGTGGTAAGTCTCAGTTCAGTGGATGGATTTTAGAATTGATTGCTCCTCATGAGGAGAAACCAATAGCGTAACTTCAACCCACAGCCGTCTCTGGAGACATTTTCATTCCCATCTGGACCGGCTATGGGGTCGGACTGGCTGGGGTCCTTAATCATCCTGCTTACCAGCTGCATGTCTGTGCAAATTAGTTAATGGCTCTGACTCTTAAATTTCTTTTTTAGAAAGTAGGGGACGATAGTGCCTGTGTCATAGATGCTTATGAGCATCGAGTGAACTAACACATGCGAGGCAGTGAGTATGTGGAGTGAAAATCGCCATCACTGTTTGGTGGGAATTTCCTCTGAATGTCAGATGCAGCCACAGCCTTCATTGCTGTTGACTATTTCACGCATGGATTCACGTCTGTGCATGTGGTTGGGCGCGGAGTGAGGTCCTGTACAGAAACAGTAAGTGGTGCTGCATGCGCCAGGCATTGTGTAGAAGCTCCTTCCTCCTCCCACATCTTGCTAGTTAAAAAGCCCGCCTCCTGGGGTGCTGGGAAGAACCTGGGAAGAAGCTAAAGAGTCTTCAGCTACAAACTAGATGCTAAACCCGCACAAAGCCCTTGTCCTTCGTCCAGGGGAGAGCCCTCCGCCTCTCCAACAGTGACTGTAGCTTTTACTTCACGTATGGATCTTTACAGACAGGCTCGTATTTGGTTTCCAAGCCCAGAGGGTGGAGGAGGAAGGAGGAGACAGGCTGCCCCGGGGAGGTTGCTGGCAGTGGTGGGAAGAACCAGAGGATGGTCTGGTTGCGAGAGAAGAGAATTCTGAGCAGCGCAGTGGGAGTGCAGTAAACTCAGTAGCCGGAGCTTCTGGGCATGTGGACTGGGACTCTACTGTCCTCGGATGGCCCTTTGAAGGCTGCACCTATAGCTTTGCTATAGATGTAGCAGCCATCATGATTTTTTTCCAGGAAAAAAAAATAGGTTTGGGTTCTGAATACAATTGCATCTTTTAATGGACAACCTGAGATATATATAGAAGCTAAATTGTTTTCTTTAACCCCGATGATTCCATTTCTATAGTGCTTTACGCAGTATTTTCAGGCATATCATTGCATTTTAATCCTCGCTCTTAATACACGCCATCTCCCCTTTGCAGATGGGACGCTGAATCTTAGATGCATTAAGGGACCAGCCCAAGGGCACGTGGGTACTGAAACCTGTGTTTTAGATTTGGCATCTGGGGTGTGCACCGCGGCCCCATCCTGTCACATCCTGTCACATCAGAGGGAAGGGAGGCTTGTGGAACATTTCTCATGCAGCCTTTGTGGACACATTCCTTCAAACGTCGGCCGTGCTGTTTAACATGCCGCCTTCAGCCCCACGGACCTGGGATTTAAGTGTTTGGAGCAGTCCGTTGAATTAAAGAGCATGCCTTAGTGATTCGGAAAGCTCTGTGGTCACGAAGGCAGGTTTTCTCGGGGGCAGCTGGGATGAAGGTGTGGTGGGGGACAGGCAGGCGGTGTAGATGCACGGGAAGAGTCCAGGTAAAAAGAAGGGGAGGACCGAGGGCCCAGACTGGCGTGCAGGGACGGTCGTGGGGCAGGCCAGAGGGCCTTTTCCTGGAGGAGTATGCTACTTCTCTCCTTTCCGTGGCTGCTTTGATTTTGCCTCACCTAACTCTGCTGGGGGAGCAGGTTTACAGCCTCCAGCTCTTTGTTAAAAATAACTTCTTTTTGCCAAGAGAGATTCATGCCAGCGTGGGAAACCATTGCTGTGGAATAGAGGTTTGACAGCTCATGATGACGGAACAGCCACGAAGTGTAGCCCACCTCTGACTTCCTCAGATGCCCGTCCTGTCCAGGTGGATGGGGCGGCCCTGGCTCAGAGCCCCCCCCCCCCACCGTTTCCCTGGGGGCAGACAGCCAGGCGGGGTGCTGATAGCCCTTCCCTCTGGGTGCAGCGATCCCATGCTGAGGTTTGACTTTCTTCTTTGTCTCCTGTGTCAAGGAGGAAGATTTGGCAAATGATGTCCCTTTGTTGGAGAAAAGGGATCAAGACGGGCTTAATAATGTGGTTCTTTGAAAGAAATCAATGGCCAATCTGTTCTTTTAACTTTGTGAAAGCTTAGTACGATGCCACTGGAGGTGTGTGGAGAGTCGACTGCCGGCGGCTTCTGGATTAGGATGACCTGGGAAATCCAAATTGAAGTGGACCCTCTGTTAGCTGTCTGCCGCGCCCCAAAAAGTCACCACAAAGTTAACCACTTAAAAAATAACACTTACTACACTACGTAAGCCACCGCAGACATTAGTGATCTCACAGTTTCTGTGGGTCAGGAATCTGGGCACAGCTGAGCGGGGTCCTTGGGCTCCGGGCCTCCCACGAGGCTGCAGCCAAGGTGCCGACCAGGGCTGCGGTCGCATCTGAAGGCTTGCATGGGCCCGGGTTGTCGCCAAGCTCACGTGGCTGTTGGCAGCATCAGTTCTTATGGGCTGTCAGGCTGCGGGTCTCACCTCCCTGTGGTTACTGGCCAAAGGCCCCTCTCAGGTCCTTGTCACGTGGGCCTTCCCAGCACTGGCTTGGTGTGTCTCCCCAGCAAGAGAGTCAGCCAGCAGGACAGAGCCACCGTTTGACTTAATCACAGGAACGACATCATCTATGTGTGTATCTATACAGACTGCAGCATATTCCGGTTGGTTAGGAGGTAGTCAGTAGTGCAGCCCACAGCCCACACTCCAGGGGAGGGGGTTACGTCACGGCAGGAGCGCCTCGAGGTGAGGGTCATTGCAGGCCACGTCCAAGTCTGCCTGCCACAGACCCACATCTCACAACCCGCCCTTCCGCGTATTCTTCAGAGCCTCGACATGAAGAGCTTTGCTCCCATGAGGATGGGAGAGACTGAGATTTAACCGAGGGACTGAAAGAGAAGGGATGGGGCAGGCCAAGTGGGTCTGATCTGGTTACGGACTTACCTGCGTGGCTCACCAAGTGTCTCGCAGAGGGCTTGCCTGAACCCTGGGGAGTGGGCAGGGGAGGGAGCCAAGATTTGGAAACAAGCCTGGATCTTGTCGGAGCTCATAAGGGTCCAGAGCCCTTCGAGCAGAAGGCTCTGGACTTTGAACAGAAGGCTTCAGGAATAAAGGCTTTGCTGGGGTTGACTAACATGGGGGCCCTTTTTCTCCATGGGGACCAGGGTTAGCTGGAGCTGGGCCACTGGGCCAAGTTCAATATCAAGAGTTCAAGTACAAGTCTATGAGCAGGTACAAAGGTCAGACTAGGCTCCAGAGGGGATGTGGGAAGTCAGGATGTCGAAGGGCAGCCAGAGAAACAACAACAAAGCCCATAGGGCCAAGTGTCTGGACGGGCTTTCCTTTCACGTAAGTTAGAATTTAGGGGGAAAACTGTACTTTTCCTCATTATTCATGCATGCCCCCCAGTATTGAATTTGGACTTCGTAAAACCAATCACAGCCCCTGTACTCTGATACCTGCCAACCACGAGGCTGGTTCTTCTTTCCGACCGCCTTTGCCTGCATTAGCTGTGATTGAAATTTTCTGTTTTCTCCTACATTATAAAGCTGAGCTGAACATGGAGACGTGGAAATACCAGCATGTGTGGTAATCCGTCTGAGGCCTGTTAGGTGTATGGGCGGTGTCAACCCTCTCACTTCGACTCCTTGCTGGTCAGCAGGGGGAGGTTTCAGAGGGAATGAAAGGAACAAACACGCACCGGCTGCGGGGAAACACACCCTTAAACCTCGAGTCTCAGAGGCCATGCTTGGTGGTGGAGGAAGGTGGGGACTCTTTAAAATCATGGATTGAGAATCCACATTGAAGACAACAAACCATTTCAGCCATTTGGATACAGGGAGACATCAAGGGACCCAGAGAGCTTTTGGTGGGCAGACGGTTTGCTCTGACTCTTTAATTGAGAGGACGGTGCTCAGCTTCCTGTTGACACATTTGTTTTTTTCCGAGAAAGTTGATGACGCTCTCAGAGTAGCCACACAGCTGCCCAAGTAATATTTTAAAAACATAAATCAGACCATGTTCGTCCCTTTTGTCTTTCAGACCACTCTGCCTGCTCTTAGAATAAAGCCCCAGCCCAAACTCCTGCTTCTTGCCTTGGAGATCTGGTTCCTATAATGTCTCTCACCCTTCCCCCCTCCTGCCTTTGTTACCTGACCGAGCCCCTGACCATCCCAGGGGCCACATCTGCCTGCCGCCTGGTTGTGTGTGGTCTGTGAACTGAGACTGGCTTTTCTGTCTTCACGTGGTCCGTAACAAAAGAACAGTAGTTTCTACCACAGGAAGACGGTACGAAATTCAAGTTTCTGTGTCCATAAAGAGCACAGCCTCGCCCCTTTGTTTGCGTGTTGTCTGTGGCTGCTTTCCAGTGACAGGGTTAGACTTGGGTGCAGTTGGGTTCTGTAACCCACCATCAGCCACCGTCTCAAAATACTCAATGGAAACTTCCAGAAACAAACCGTGGCTTTGTCCAGCACACCCACCCGGTGGGTGCTCCCCACCCATCAGTCCCTTTAGTGGCTGCCTCCGTTTTCAGATCCATTGTCGAGTTATTGTGTTGCTTTCTCAACGCAAATAGCCCAAAGCCATTTACTTACTTTTTATCTTCGTGTATTATTACAATTGGGGTACTTTATTATTGTTAACCTCTTACTGTGCCCAGTCTATAAATTAAACTTTGTCATAGGTATGTCTGTATAGTGTGTCTAGGGATCAGTACTGTCTGAGGCTTCAGGTGTCTGCTGGGGGACTTGGAATGTAACCCCCGCGGATGAAAGGGACTAGTTGTAGTGGAAACTCTATACCCTGCGAAGTACTTACTGTCTTTACAGAGAAGGTTTGCTCACTCCTGATCTAGCCACAAGGGCCTTCTTTTCCCACCTTGAACAGTGAAAACCTGTTCCCACCTCAGGACCTTTGCACTTGTCATTCTCACTGCTAAACATGTTGCTCCTTTGTAATCTCTGCTCTGGTATCACTCCTTCCATCTACCTGAGCTCGAAGACGTAGATATGTTAGTAGTGCCAAGAATTGAAAGTGGTAATTTCTTTCTTTATTAGTTTGTTTCTCCCACTTGAATGTAAGTTCTTGGAGCAATTATGTCCTGCTCTCCCTGGAGGAAGTGCCTGGCACATAGTGGGTGCTTTATAAGTGTCTGTTGACAGATGCACAAATGAAGGGAAATCAATGCCGAGCCTGCCACTCGACCCTCTGTCACGTCTGCTGGCACGTCCTTCTCTCCGGCAGCACACTCACTGTCCCCTGCACACACACTGTCATTTTCAGTAAGCTGAGATGACTGGGACTTAAGATGAGACATCACCGAGTTTAATTTATTGTCCGTAACTTAATTCATTTGGTAATATTTTAAATGATCTGGAATGGTCAGGTGCACAGTGCGTCACACTCGAGGCTTAAGGACATGAAACATTTGCATCATAATTACAATTTCATAATTTTGGAAACTTCCCCCTGGACAGTCACCCTCCTCCATTCTCGTCTTAAAGCGTGTGAGGGTCTACATGTTCCAGACGTCAGGGTTCCTCCTCCCCTCCCTCTCCTCTCGTACACGCACGAGGACGCACACAGGGGAGCAAGACGTGCTGCGGGCGGACATCCTTGGCCATCCTTCCCCATCCTCCCCCCCGCCCAGGGCAGCAGCCACAGGACCGTCCAGCTAACACGTGAGAACGAGCTGCTGCCTTACTCACGGGCCTGTGCTTCCCCTCATGGTGGCCCACATGGACCATGGTGTGTCACAGAGTGGCACGTCTGCACATGAGAGCTCTGTTGCTCTCAAGGTTGACCGCAGACGTTTATTTTGGAGACTCAAAAGCGGCTGAGAGACGGTTTTTTCAAACCTTAGTAGGCATACTGCAGTTCTCAGCAGGGCGCCTTTGCTGTTGTTGAAGGCAGGTCTCCACTCTCCTTGGCTGGTTCCTCTGTCCACCGGTGTTCGCTCAGTTCCCTCTCTGGGTCACTTACTGGAGCTGCCACCAACCAGCAGGGGAGGCATGGAGGACCATTCCTGCCCTCGAAGGGCCCCCTGTCTGGCTTTGGGGAATAGACGGGCATGTTGACAGTCGTCACACAGGGTGGTAGACGTCAGTCACTGCTGCAAGGGGCGGCCTGGGGGACAGCTCACTTGGCTGGAGCTGTGTATAGAAGACGGTGATGATGGGCTATGGAGTGTGAGCCAGGTGAGGGCATGGGAGAGCTGCCTGGGCTGAGCCACTGCCCAGCAGGTCACTGTGAAAAGAGGAGCCCTCTGGAGCAGCCTGAGGAGGTGGAGCTGGTGTGGCGGGAGGGGCGGGAAGCTGCCTTCTGACCTGAGCCAAAGGCTTGACTTTCTGCTGCGTCTGGAGTCAGGGACCATGGAGACTTCTGTTCTATTTGCCGGGGATCACAGATCGTTTTGGGCGTTACTAGTCATGTGCTTCATCGACTCAGGTGGGACAGCACAGCAGCTTCTGCTTCTGCAAAAAGCTGTTACTCTTCTTGCTTTCTGTGTGTTTGTTAATGGAGCAAGGGCTTTGGAGTCAGGCACTGGTTTTACTACTACATTTTGAACCCTGGAAAGTTACTTGGTCTAGCTCTGCCTCGGTTTGTTCATCTGTTGAAGGGACGTACTTATAAAACCCACCTCATGGGGTTGTTCTGAGAATCAAGTCAGTTAATACATATGAAAAGCACACAGTGAGCATACATTCAGTGCTCCCTGTTACTGCTAGCATTCCCTTTTAACTTATTGCTCTCTCCACTCCGCAGACGGTAGGGTGTGGAAGTGTGAACTGTTGCTGTCAGGTGCCAGTTGTGGACTACGCTGGAGTGACAGGGAGCAGTGTCGGTGCGAGGTCTCGTTCTGTTGAACAGCCCCCCGAATGTGCACCAGGCTTGTTTAATTACACGTCCCTGCGTCCTGCCCTCCAGTTTCGAAGGCAGGATGCGCCGTATTAGCATGGTAATGTAATCATCATAATCTGCCGAGTCTGTGTGAATAAGGAACATCTGTGCGGTATTTATGACCCAGAAAACACGGTTACGCTCTCCACTGTTGTTCTCATCCCAAGCAGGCCACGGCGATGGGGCCACGGTCAGAGGACCCTCCTGGGACCCTCTGCCCCGCTCGCCGCGCCCCGTGCCAGCCAGCCCAGATGGGGACGGGCGGGGTCATGTGGCAGCGAAAATGAGGCTCCCGAGGGGTTTTTGTGCCCATCAGAGCAAGAAATGAGTTGCTTCTTGCAGGAAAGATGGGGGGAAGGTGTTCTTATTTTTTATTTTTTTGAGTCAAGAGCAGCCAGCTTTCTGTCGTGTGCATGGGCTTGGATACTCTCCGGACTGCACAGGGGGCGTCTGAAAGTCCCAGGCGGTTTCCCGACGTTTGTTGCCGTTGTTGCTTGGGCGTCCAGGAGACTCTGTGTCACACCTGCAGCCCACGCCCAGTCGCTATCTAAGCTGTCACAGTGGGTGATTTTCCCTTTGGTCTTGATTTTCTTCCATTTATGCTGCTGTTCTTCCCTGTATTCTCATTGGATTATATGTGCTTTTATAAGCTAACATTTAAATTCTTTCATGAACACGTTAGGGTAACATGAAGCTCTCTCCTTCTGGTCGTTTATATGTTCTTCAAGTCTGCAAACTCCTTTACATGACTGGCTAAGGAAAACAGAAGCAAGAAACTAGACCTACTATGTGCCCGAGTCAAGTTTCGTGTTTTGCCTGTAGTGTACTCAGGGCTCAGCAAACTTTTTCTACTAAGGTCAGCTAAGCAGAAGTAGAACTTTATTTCCAGAGAAAGGAGGCAAGCCCGCGGGTCCTGATGCTCTGGCCCCTGCACTGGTACAAATAGCATGCATAGAGAAAGAAAGTTCACTAGTCACCAAGTGTCCATCGTGACAAATCGTCATCACACGACTTCGCTCCCTTGAAACTCCCCGAGTCCAGGAAGGAGGCAGGACCAGGGCCTTAAGCTTTCCTCTTACCGCTTCTCACGTGTTACCCTACCTCCAACCCCGGTGGCTTCTAAACGCAGTAAATACCATTTTGGACCCCATTAAATCCTGCATCAGAAAGCACCATAGATTTTTTAAAAAATTATTCTCAAGAAGCAGACTTGGTACCGGAGTACGAATCGGCTTACACCCGGCTCTCCTGCTGACTGGCTTTAGCACCAGGAGGAAATTATTGGTGCGCCCTTGGAGTTGCAGTTCTTCCTGTGAAGTGAGGATAGGAATGCTTGTGTCGGGGGCTGCAAGGCATCAGTTGAGGCCCTTGGTGCGGCCCTGGACGCAGAGACCCCCTTTTATGTTTTCATCAGCGACGTTGCCTTGTCCGCGCCAGCCAGTGCGTTGCTGGGTGCAGCAGGCTGCCACTCTCGGGGACTGTCCCTGCTTCGAAATAGAGGGCGATGACCAGTCAGCCATACTGATTTGCATGGCAGCAGCCCACCGGGATCAGCCTCCAGTGTGGTTAACTTCTTTCAGATTTATCCTGGCTGTCGGCTGCCTCCGTGAGGCCTCTGCTGGCATTCGGTTTTCCCAGAGCACCGAACAAATGGCCGTTGTGAGGGTTTCCTGGCACGGAGGCCTCCCTGCTCCTTGGTATGCTGGTGGCTTCTCGCTCACACACGAGTGCTTGTCTCCAGTCCAGCTCTGCTGGGTGGGCTGGTGGGCTGCAGGAGGCAGGTCTGCTTCCTGCCGGGGGCCCTTTCAAGATGGGGCTGTTTGGGGCAGGCAGGCGGGGCAGGAGGGATCGGCTCCTTTTTGGGTCAACATGCCCGTGTTTCAGCAATTCAGCAACGTGCACACTGTGGAGCTGAATGTCACCGGGTGTCCAGCTGCTGTGCCTTCACCAGGTCGCTTTGGCGATAGGGTGAGGTCCAGGGCAACCACAGAAGTTAAACGCACCAAGGGGGACATGAGTCGCTGTCACTGCTCTCAGAGCACTTGCAGTTTCTCCATTCAGAAAGGAGCATTTAGGAGACTGTTACGTTGGAGAGTACATTGCAGGAGCCGGTGCTCTACAGCCGCGGAGCCGTGACACAAAACCAAACGTTCCCTTTTGCAAGCGCTGGGCTGGCCTGTGAGGAAGCCAGCTTTTCCTTTCATTTGCGAAGGGTGTTAACGGGGAGAAGAAGAAAGACAGAAAAGAGGCAAATTCTACGTGCTCGGCACCATGCCCGGGGCATTTACAGACGTTATTTTGTGAAATCCTCAAACCAAGTCTGAGAGGCAGATATTGTCACCCCCATTTTGCTGATGAAAAACTGAGGCTCAAGGCAGTTGGGTGGTTGCCCAAGTGTTAAGGGCAAAGCCATATAATGATGATGCTGCAGTAGATGCCAGTGTCCTGCCCACATCCTTTGGTCCTTCTCCCTGCCTCTGATGTCCCCAACCCCAGCCTGCAAACAGTTCTCACCCAGTGACTGATGGGAGTTAATGTCTAAACACATCAGCGTCCTCACGGCCAGATGGGGTAACTGGTGGTCATGTGTTCTACACTGGACCCCTGAGCGCCCCGTGGGATTAAGTTCCTGTTGTGCACGATGGTCCCTTGCTGGACCACTCCTCCTCTGCTGGCTTCTTTCCTTCCATTTCTCACTTCCCCTCTCCTGCATCAGTGTTTCCCGGGGTCACTTCCCAAAGAAACTCTTTGTTCTCTAGTCTTGTCCTTGAAAACTGCCTCTGGAGGAACCCGAGCTCAGTCAGATACTACTGCTTGTAACAATATCAACCTAATACTTATTGCTGATATGTGCCGAGCAGTTCCTGTGTCCCAGGTGCTGGGATAAGCTGTGTAGGTGGATTTTCTCACTAACTGCTCCGTAAGGGACCTATGATGTAAATGTTCTTTGTAGGTAGCAAGGTATTCCCTACATGTGAGGGAACTGAGGTTCAGAGAGGCTGAGTACCTTGCCCGAGGTCACACAGCTAAAGCGTCGTACCCTTCACCCAGCCCGGAGTTTTCCTCTAGGTTTTCTGTCTCCAGGTCCAGTGCTGTTTCCCAGCCTGCTGCCTGTGTTGACACAAGTTGTCCTTGGCAACACTTGGATTATTATGGGGTGGGTTGTTTCACGGGGTGCTCATGCCCCTGGTGGTGCCTTGCTGCTATGACAACTCGGGCCCTGTAGGGGGATCTGGCTATGTGTTCTGGGGTCCTAAGTAGCTTTAATGGGAGCACAGACAGGATGGGGAGAGATAAACCGTCACCATAGAATTTATCCTGCTTTGAACCGGACTAACAGCCAGGTGTTCTTAGGTGGTAAACATGGTTTAAGGGCCTTCTCCAAAAGGATGGCTCCCAGATTTTTGAGTCTGGTGTCCGCCCCATTCAGCCTGGCCAGTTGAGTTCCTGAGTTTCTAGACCACACTTCCAGTTGCTCAGCCCGGATCACACACGTGTGTCTTCCTGCCTCCTCTCCTCTCTCACACCCAATGTCTGATCCATCCGTAGGTGTACTTCGCTGTCTTCCAGACACGACCAGAACCTCCCACTCCCACCACCTCCACGGCTCCCTCTCGGCCAAGCCACCCTCTTTCCCCTCTGGGACTAGTTTGAGAACTTCCTAGTGCATCTTCCTTCGTCTGCCTTTGTCTGGCTTGGGTCACCTCTCAAGATGGCAGCCCAAGTGGTTCATTTCAAATGAGAATTGGATCACGTCCTGCCTCTGCTCAGAGCCCTCTCTTGGCTCCGTCTCCCAGTGAAACCACGGAGTGAAGGACCCACATTGTCCACCACACTCCCTGGGTTCCCACCCCGGGTCCCCTGCTCTAACACATGGGCACACTCCTGCTCGGGGTCTTTGCTCTACTTGTTCCTTCCCCAGATACCCGCTTGGCGGATTCCTTCGCCTCCTTAGAGTCTTGAAGCACACTTAATAAGATGACCGTATAATTTACCATTTGGAGGGGGGAGAGAGCACAAAAGGTGACTAGTGGATATCAGCTGGGCTGCACCTGGAATAAGGCGGGGCTGACGGCCTTGGGCAGATGGGCGAGACCTCCCCTGAGTACCTCGTGTGATGCTACAGAGTGTCTGCCCCCTCCCTCCCACCCACAGTGGGGCTCCAGGTGAGCCAATAAGGGGGAGCAAGCAGGTCTCCCCTTGTTTCTTCTTTCCTCAACATGCTCCAGCTGTACAGTGTGCTTTATTGTATTTCTTGTTTATGGTGTGTTTTCATGTTCCGCTCCTAGTAAGGTGTAAACCCGAGAGGACTGGGATTTGTGATTTTATTTATCCTCACACAGGGTTGTATTTATTGATTTTAGAGAGAGAGGAAGGCAGAGAGAGAGAGAGAGAGAGAAACATTAATGTGTGAGAGAGACATCAGTTGGTTGCCTCCCTTATGCTTTCTGACCGGGGATCAAACCTGCAACCTAGGTATGTGCCCGGACCGGGAATCAAACCCACAACCTTTTGGTGTAGGGGTCAGCACTCCAACTAATTGAGCCACCCAGCCAGGGTGATTCATGACTCTTTACTGCTGTGTTTCAATGCCTTAGCCTGGTGCCTGGCATGTCGTAGGTGTTCAATAAATAGGTATTGCATGCATGACTAAAGGGGCCAGAGATTTCTGATAATTGATTCATCCCACCCAGCTCACCTGGTCTGCATGAATCCTGGCCAAGGAGCTGATATGTAGACGTATCCCTCTTTTAACCTCAAAAGCATCAGCAAAGAGCTCCCATTACCAGCCAGGCAGGGAAGCCAATGAAGCTGGAATCTCTTAATCATCTCAGATTCACCAGGCAGGTCGTAGCAGCTTTCTCCACTGAGGGATCAGGTGCTGATGAGAACCTGGCATTCTTGACGTTAAGCCTTCTTTCTCCACTCAAGTCGGCACTGGGTGTCGGCCAACCATGCGCTCCCTTTTTCCATTGTAAACCATGGTGGGAACGTGTAAGGTGGCTGCGTGGGGTCTCGGGACACATTTGGAACCGTGGAGCAGCACAGCCTGGGGATAAGACTGTTCTGCTTCACCTTTTTATGGCAAGAGGCCAGCAAGGCATCTCTCCCTGTCTCTTTGTCCCTCCCTCCTCTGCAGCCCTCTGTCTGTCTGTTCATCTCCCCACTGGTCTGTCATTTGAGCTCCTTGAGTTTAGAGCCCAGGATTTCAGTCCCGTTCTGTCATTAACTTCCCGAGAAATCATTTTCCCTTGTTTGGGTCTCAGGGCCCTCATTGCAGAGTGGGTGTTGCTAAGGACCCTCCGGGCCAGCAGCTCTTAATTCTTAGTGGCTCTTATGCGCCGGCTTCATGCTTGACCCAAATGGACCGTTCACTTGTCCCTGGCTCCAGAGCTGACTGGGAAATGAGACCTTTGTCCTCCCAGACACCAGACCCCTGCCTGGCGGCCTCTGTAGCTTTCTAAGCCCCAGTGATGTTCAGTGTCACTTGGCAATGGTGTGAATAGTGTGTCACGGGCCAGATGAGATGATGGCCAGGTTTGAAGGCGGTGGAGGAAAGTGCGGGAACGCTGGTAACTTGGGTTGTTTTTGTCACGAGAGCAGTTTGACAGGTGGCTCGGTCCTCTGCGCATACGTGGAAGTCCTTGCTGAGGGCCCAGGCTGCTAGTTTCCGAAGAGCAAGATACCGGTTTACATCACCGAAGGGGGAGTTTGGGGCAAATGCCTCTCTTGCGGGGCAGTGTGCACGGCTTTAACAGTGTGGCATTTCCTTCCCTCCAGCGCCCAAGGACATAGCAGGTAGATCTCTTCTCACCTGGAAGGGTCCTGCTGCCGTTCGTTCTCCTTCTCGGGGAGAGAGCGCCACCTCCAGGAGTTTCTCCACAAGCCACCTCATTCTGGAAAGCTGACTTGGCTTCCTCAGCTCTGTTGGGGGTAGGGTGGGTTAGGCGATCTGGGTCTTGACGTAGGAACAGGAGTTGGCCATTGTGCAGGGCAGGGGAATTAGAGGCCTGAACTAAGCCAAGATGCAGAGTGAGCATGGCTGGTTCAGGAGCCCTGTGCCCCTGGCAAGAGGATGTGAAGTGGATGTGGTGGGAGCAGACACTGGATACCCAGGCAGGGAGGGCCAGCTCACCCAGGGCCCCGCTATGGGGCAACACCAAGGAGCTAGGGGGTAATGGGAAGCCATCGACAGGTTCTAAGTAGGAGACTGACAGAGTTCAATTTACTTCTTAAACTAATTGCTCTCTTGGTTGGTAAAAGGATGAATTGAAAAGGGCAAGCCCAGAATCAGAGGTGTAAATGAGGAGAATCTAGAATAGCTCAGATTAAGGTTTGTACATTTCAGATAAAAGCAGTGGCCTGTGTGTGTAAGGCAGTTGGCAAGGGAATGGATGTGACCTTGCTTTATGAGGGTGCGGATGCTGAGGGAGAGGCCAGTCTAGGATACCTTCCTAGGATCCTCACCGTAGGACGCCGAGACGAAAGGCAGGAGCCCTTTCTGTGGATGCCTACTCAACATTACGTCTCCCTTTCCTGCCTCTAACTGCACCGGGAATTGTATTCTTTCCCTAGGAATTCATCTCACTTCCAACAACCCTGTCTCCACCCCCCACCTGTGAACTGGGCTTAGCCAATCAGAGTTGATCCTGCTTTCTTAGCCACGGTGATTGACTTAGGCCTGGGTTCTTGAACCAGTTTATAATGCTCATGCATTTCCTTGGGCATAGCACCTGGTGAATAAGTGGGCACGTGACCCTGACTCGGCCAATGAGGAGACCAAGGGGAAGCAGTCCCCCCTCTGCTTCTGGACGTAATGTCAGGGGGCCGATTCTCTCTGTGTGTCTTCAATGTGCCTTTGCTGCGGTGCTGCTTCTGTCGTTATATTTCTGATGCAGTCGACTCCTCTCTACGTTCCACGTGTGCTACTGGGTAAATGCCCCTTGTCTGAGGACAGTGCAGTATCTGGACGTAAAGAACTGTGAGCCTTCCCCTAAATTCTGTTGACCAGTACACAACAGCATAAGAAGGAAAAAGGGGGTCGATAAAACCTGGTTGAAGGGTAAAAATGGGGAATGATTTTTTTTAAAGTAAAAAAATCAGGGAAGTATTGAGGTAATACAGTCTCCATTTCAGGTTTTGGAATTGAATGCCAAGAGTAGAATGTTAAATGGGACATTTTCAGGGTTTGGGAGAAGTTTGATGTATTGTGTGGAATTAAGAGGCTGAGGAGAGCGCCATTTTTTTATATGCTCTCCCTGTCACTTGTGCAGATTTGATTGCAAATATGATTTTTGAGGTTACCAGGGTAATGGATTGTGTGGTCTCTTCTGGGAACGATCATTCACCTGAGTAACATCCTCTTAATTGACAGGCCCAGGGAAAGAGTAGGTGAAGGGAATAGAAGGCACCATGATTTATTCACTTAACGAAGATCTACTAGGTGCCTACCGTGTGCGGTAGACCTTGCTGCTCAGATCGGGGGGTGCAGGAGGGATGGTAGGGCATCGGAGGGGCCTTGCTTAGTTTGGCAGGGGACACAGAATGCAAAGGTGTGAGCTACACTTTGCTGGGATGGAGACCAGTTGCCTGAATCATCTCCCTCACTTGAGTGGGGTCAGTTCATATATATTTTTCTTTCTTATTTAGTTATATATTATTTGAAAGAAGTAAGACCAGCTCATTTAAGAAGACAAAACTACTAGAGGAAAGGGACAGAAACAGAAATGGTGTCTCCCTGTGATCCTACTATGCACAGATAGCCACTTTTTTAAAAAAAATTTGATTTTTTTTGGAGAGGGGAAGGGAGAAAGAGAGGAAGAAAAACATCACTGTGTGGTTGCTTCTCATGCGCCCCCTACTGGAGACCTCACCCATAACCCAGGCATGTGTCCTGACTGGGAATTGAACCCGCCACCCTTTGATTCGCAGGCTGGCCCTCAACCACTGAGCCACACCGGCCCGTGGAGTCGGCCACTTTGACATTCTGTTAAATTTCCTTTCAGTCTCTTTTTATCTTTGGCTTACCCTTACAATGTAAACTTAGTCTTTGAGCCGGTGGTAAACTTGAACATGACAGCAGCTTTTCCTGAGTGATTTCCGTATTAGATGAAGCCATTGTTTCCACAACGGGCAGTGAATCTGGGATGAAATGTTTCAGGCTTCATCCTGATGTCACTGTACAAAGAAGGGTCAGATCCTTCATGCAGTCGCCGGGTCCATGAGCCAAGCTTGATGAGGTCATTCTTCTCCTGCCTCTTCGGGTCAGCCGGAGTGCTGCCTCTTAGTCTCGCTAGTCTTCTGGTTCTTGATACATCCATGGATTGAATGGAGTGTGCACAGTTGACCCTCGAACAAAGCAGGAATTGGGGGTGCTGACCCCCCCATGCAGTCAAAAATCCATGCATAACTTCTAACTCCGCCAACATGTAACTACTAAGAGTGTACTGTTGACCAGAAGCCCTACCAATAACACAAACAGTCAATTAACACAAAGTTTGTATGCTGTATGCATTATATACAATATTATGATAAAGCGAGCTAGAGAGAAGAAAATGTGACTAAGGAAAACACATCTACAGTATTTATTGAAAAAAAAAAAAACTATGTGTGGACCCACGCAGTTCAAACCTGTGTTGTTCAGCGGTCAGCCGTGTTGAATTAATTAGAAGAGCAGCGGCTTGGGCTGCAGTTTGTTGATTCCTCTCTGGAGCCGGAGTTCCCAGACTCAATTCACAGCTCTCACAGTTACCACAACTCTGAGGCTCAGTTTCACATCGCCAGAGCTTGCTTTCTTGCATTGCTTCTTAGCTCTCCTTGTTAGAAGCTTTCTGTTCCCATGTCAGGGAGGCTCCGGGGTCTTTTACCCCCTTGGGGTGCTGAGATTAGAGGCATACTCTTGAGTGTTCAGGTGGAGAATCTTCAGGCCTTCCTCCCACCTGAGTTTCAACGTGGAGGCAGACCACGCCTGCCTTCATCTCTAGGATGGGAGAACACTCCATGGCAATAATTTTCTTCTCTCCCTGGGGCTGAGTGAGCTTCAGGTGTTTGAAGACCCTGGAGGGTTGTGACAGCAGCTGTGACGATGGCTTCTGGGAAGGGCAGTACTGACCCCACTTTTGTGTTATCTGGAGAGTCTCCAAGTTTTTTTTTTTTTCCTCGGGGGTGCCTTAATTTATGCAAGTGCTGAGCACAGTGGAGGGCAGCCCTGTGGGTGGGGTGAGGCCAGCGGGAGGGCAGCACTCCCTGGCGCCAGCGAGCTGGAGCCGTGAGGCATCTTGGGGTCAGTCTTGCCCGTGCTCCTCATTTTCAAGAGAATGTCTAAATTCAGCTTCTTGTGGGAATCTAATTTTAAATGTTGGCTGTGTTTTAAACAAGATATTTTATTGTGTGGATCCAGCGGAACCTAAATGTGGGTTACTCGTTGGGTCAGGATTATCTAGAGATTTCTTTCTGACCTTTACGGTTGAGAATTCTGTGTCCTGCCCCTCCCCTCCCCCCCCCCTGCAAATCCACAGGGGTTAACCCATTCCTCTCACAATTCTCCCCCTATGTTGAGCGAATCCACTTTGTTGTCAGTTTACTTTTGAAAATATGCGACCAAGAGAACCCAGTGTTAATAGACGCTGTGCAGTGATGTTGCAAATGAAAAGACAACAGCCATAAAGGAGGGTTGTGATTTACATTGTTGCAGCAAGAACTACATGTGGCTCAATGTATGTGCACTGCCCGAGGGAGACTGTGGGAAGGGCTTGTCTCCGTCAACTCTCCCTACTGCACCGAGAGCCAGCTGGGGTGACTTCCGCCTTGCTGAAGCTCTGTGAGGTTTGACCACTTGCTCAAGGATGTTGAGCTTGTCCCACTCACTTTGTTGTCCATGTCTTGACCTCCAGAATGGGCTGGGCTTCAGCAGTTCACAGAGATGTTATTTCCCTTTACTCTGGCCATCACCAATACCTCCCTGGACCATGCCCTGCACACAGTAGGGCTTCTACACTTGCTTTTCTTGATAATGATGATGTTTGGTTGGCTTTTTTCTAATGGGGAGAGTTAGCCTAGTCGAAGCAGTTTTTCTAGGCATGTAATGAACCTTTGCAAACCTGAATTTTCACGACAAAGTTTATTTTGTTAAAACAAAAGAAAGGCAAATACTCACTAATTTTTACTTTATTAAAATGTAATGCTACAGAGGCATATTTTTAGAAAAGATAAATCATTTCCTCCACAAGGGGATCTTGGGGAGAAAGAAATGTAACACATTTAAGAATTATATACTAGTCTATGCACAAATCAAATACTTACTATTAGTAATTACATTGGTAATATATGTAATTACATGAGAAAACAATTAAAGCCAACTGCATTCCAGGCGAACATGAATCAAGGTTTTTTTCCTTTTCCCGTTACATTGCACCGTTAATTTGTCTTGCAGAGGTAAAAAAACAATGCAGACATTAAAAAAAGAAAATCCCTGACCTACCTCAGGCTCTTTAAAGATTTAGTGAGCAGACAGTCCTGATGTTTTGCAATCTCAGAGGTGACAGTGAAACCCATCCACTTCTTCACTTTTGCTGCCTTATTTTTTGGGGCCCATAAATAGGTAGCAGACAGTACCTTTCTGAGGCATGTTAACTGTATACCACTGCTGCACCTGAGCCTCCGGTGGTTCAGCTCTGGGTAATTTCTTCCAGAAAGAAACTAACCCACACATTCTTTATTCCTCCTGCAAAAAAAAAAAAAAAAAAAAAAGCTGGGCTGGTTGTGATCCATTGGCTGGAAACGTACATTCTTTTAAGAAACTCAAGGGTTATAGGGAACATAATTGAAGCCTCTGATCTCAGTAAAGGACGGGTGCATCAGACGAGGGTAAAGTGCCCGCCGTGCGTGTCAGTTGCCGTGCTGGGTGTTGGGCTTCTGGAGCTGAAGTACGTAGCTCCTGGTGCGTGTGGGTACAGCCTGGTCTGGTGGGTGAAAGGCACACAGACAAATCTGACGTGGTATGGACCATGCTGAGAGCCATGTGACAAGAACCAGGGGGCTCTGGAGAAGTGGGGTTCAGAAGGTTGATGGGGATGACAGGAAGTGATAGAAATTACTGGGATGTGTGACTCTTGCCCCAGGGGTGGGGTGGAGGGTTGGTGAGAATGCACCCCGGGGGGGGGGCGGTGGTGACCCACGTGCCAGGGCAGGGAGGTGGGGACGGCTAAGGAGCCATCATCCGAGAACTTCCAGTTCTGTACAGGTGAGCAGGGAGGACTGGCTGTGAGGGCGTGGCAGGGGGTGGGGGTGACCAGGAGGCAGACCACGCCTCCCAGCCTGGGCGTGTGCTGATGTCAATGCTCTGCTTTTAGGTCGAATTTGTGGACTTCAGCCAGGTCGTTGCTGCAGCAGCTACCACAGATGGAGCCCTGGCTTTGCTCGAGCAGATCCTCTGTGGATTTAAACTCTTGTTGTGTGTGCTTATTGCCAAGGGTGAGTGCTGAGTTCTGGCATTGGCTTTGACCAGATTCTCTCTCTCTCTCCCTTTCTTTTTTAGAGAGAGGAAGGGAGGGAGAAAGAGAGGGAGAGAAATAATGATGTGAGAGAGAAACACTGATCAGTTGCCTCTCATACACACCCCAACTGGGAGCTGAACCTGCACCCTGGGCATGTGCCCGGGCTGGGAATCAAACCAGCAACCTTTTGCGGGATGATGCACGACCACCTGAGCCACACCGGTCAGGGCCAGATGCTCCTTTCGTCTGCGGGCCCCTCGGAGGTCTGTCCACAACCAGAGCTAGAGGGCTGCCGCAGTTCTGCGAGGAGCGTTCTGCAGCCAGCTGGCAGCTTCGGGCTCTGCGGGCACACGTGGGGCAGGGAGACGTAGGGAGACACAGAGAAACACAATGCCAGCTCGCTCCGCTCCCCCCTCCTCCCGTCGCCTTCCACTTTTCATCAAATTCTCCTATATAGACTTAAAATGTTAGCAAACAAGAGACCGTGGGCTGCAGTATTGAATCCTTCCTCTGTTGGACAGACTATAAACATCACTTAATTCCTTCATGTGTTCGGCAAACACTGCTGGGAGCCGAGTGCTGTGCAGAGGCTCCATCTCTGCTGTTAAGGGGTCCCTGGTCTCGTGGGGACAGTGGAATAATTGCTGAGGGATTTCTGTCTGAGGGATGATGATGATGATGATGATGACGATGAGGACGACGATGTCATGGCTGGCATTTATCCAGTTTCTGTTTTGCAACAAGGTCTATCTCCATGCCCCTTCTGGGAGGGGGTGCACTTGTTTCTCGCCTTGATGGTGAGGGAATGGAGGCATTGGACTTTTCTGGTAAGTGGAGGAGACAGAATCGAGGCCCAGAGTAGTTATTAAGCTCCTAGCTGGTGGGCACCGAGGGCGTGGGGTCAGTTTCACCTGGGGGCTGCAGGAAAGGTTTCCCAGGGCTGGAGCTCCTTCGGTGGGCTCAGGAGGCGGTGACCTGGGGCAGAGTGTGCTTAGCTTCAGTAAAACTGGGTGGGACGAGAGTTTGCAGTGGGAGGTGACAGGGAGTGTGATCGGAGTCCAGGAGGTCCTGCCTGGTTGCTCCAGGAGGGCCCTGGGCGCTGGCCAAGGGTGCTGTGCCCTCCTGTTAGGGGACCTTGAATGACCTGTGGACACGGTCTGTTCCTGCTCACCACTGAGCACATCTCCGGGACGTGCCTAGAATCAACAGGGTGGGTTGGGGGGGTGCTAATGGAAGCACATATAACTTGACAGCCCCCTGGAAGGGAAAGAATACAATATTTAAATACAAAATCAGGTGCAAAGCCTTGAGAGGGACGTGTGCAAGCAAGGGGCCTTAACATGCCAGCTCGGTTAGCATCCTGCTAAATCCAGCCTGGGCCTGTGTTTTTTATGGACGTCACGCTAATTCCCGCCTCAGTCCAGGAAATCTGTGCTTCATGGTTTGTTTTGTCTTTTGGGTGGGCCATAGAGCCAAGGTGTCTTCATTTTGATATCCCCCCCACCCCCACTCCAAGCCTGGAGGGTGGCCTCACCACAATCTCCTTCCAAGCAGTGTCCCGGGACGGGCTAACCGGTTATTCTGGACTCAGGGTCGTCTTCCGCATGCCCTCCTGGCCTCCTCCTGCCTGTATTGTTTTTGCCGCAGCGGGCCCAGTGACGGTTGGTAGTCAGAACATAATTCGCAGAGTGTTAGTGCCTTGCTAAATTTCAGTTTGTGTGTCCTTCCTCAAATATTTGGCTTAGCTGGGGCTGGTTGGCATATTGTGTTAGCTCAAAGTGATTTATTGTCTCAGTGTCATGCATTCAATACAGAGAGGTAATATTTAGTGTGTCAGCAGGGATCATGTTGTAATCTCAAGAAAAATATGGAACTGGGTAGCGGGAAAAAAAATCCAGGGAGAAGAACCAGGCAGTTATTAAAATAGACTTTTCTAATATATGTTCTTCTGCTGAGAGTTACATCCACAACTTCATTTCTCATCAAAAAGTCTCAAAGAGCCAATTTTCAGAAGTTCTTATCCCTCCTTGCAGCTGAATATTTGGGGGTATTTTAAAGTGATATCATAAAATAGATCGAAAATGAAGTCCTATAAATGATCTTTAATCAACAAGCTCTGTTGCTTTTTGGAACAGAAAACAGGGAACAAAAGACTATGATTTTAATTCAAGGAAAGAGAGCTATTTATTTTAAGTATTTCTACAGAATGGCGAAAGTAATTTATTCAGTTATAATTAGTCACATTGTAACACGGGCGACTGGGAAGAGAGAGGCTCTCGCCTCTGCTGGAGAAGGCTGTTCTGTACCAGCCTCTGCTGTCGGGCCGCCAGGCCTGGTGCCAGAAATTAATCCGAGGACCCCGGTAGAATCAGAGAAAAACGGAAGCTGAAACTGCTCATGTGCCCCCTTTTCATCCTGAAAATGGGTTTTCCTTCCCTCTGTCTTGATAAGAAACTCCTGGAGCAAGTATTTGGATTGGGAAATTGCTTGGGTATGAGATGGAGGAGACCTGGTGTAAGAGCAGGTTAGTGGAAAAAAATTCTCGAGGTGAAAAAAATCTCAAGGGAGAATTATATTGGGCATGTATAGTGAACTGTGGCGACTTAAGGAAAACTACGGAATTTGGGGCTGCATTAACAGGAGAAGGGGAAAAGGACCATTTGAAGGTGACCAATAGGTGGGAGTCCTGCTTTCCTTCAACAGGTGTTTGTAGAGGGCTTCCTATGGGCCAGGGCCGAGGAGACATTGGTGAGCAACATGTGTTTCCTTGGACGTCAGAGACTTTGGAAGGAGGAAGGTAAATGGAAAGTTAATTACAAAACAGCAGGAGAATGTCCAGCATTGCCTATAGAAGCTGGGAATGAGACAGGCACGAGGCAGAGCAAACAGCCTTGGCATTGGCCCGGAGGTCAGCCAGCGCGGCCCTTTGGGGGAACAAAATATTCAGGGCGGCTGGAGCAGAGAGGCGGGGGGTGCTGTAGCGTGAGAGGTGAGACCACGGGGTGAGCAGGCAAGTCCTGCGGAGAAATGCAGATCATGGGGGTGAGTGGTGACTGTTTCCCCTGGGCGGTGGGAGCCACTGAAGAGCTTTAAGCCGCGATGTGACGGACGTTCACTTTTATGCCAGTAAAATGGGGGGGAGCAGGCAAGACGGCGGAAGGGAGATGACTTAGGGAACATCTTTGAGAAACATAGTGATGACCTTGTCTGGAGTCATGGCAGCGGGGAGGGAGGGGGTTAGGGACATGAACTTGAGAAGCAGTTAGCAGGAAAGCTCAACAGACAGATGATGATCCAGCTGTTTCAGGACAGAGAGTTGGTTAGATGCCTGGTCGGGGCCTGGATAGGATCCGTCCTGCGGTGCAGAGTGTTTGGGTGTGTAGCGAAAAGGCCACAACTTCCGATCTGTGCGCATTCAGAGTGTGAGTGCCCGTGGGCCGTGGCAGTGGGGGCGTCTGGGAAGCAGCTGAATGTGGGAGTGTGGCGTTGGGAGGGAGGCTAGAATTCCGGCTCTCAGAGTCGTGGGCACGCAGATGGCCGTTGGATCTGGGGAGCGGTGGACACCTACACAGTGGGAAAACCGAGGGTGGCCACGCTGCAACACGGCTGCACTGGAGACGTGGTACCCGCTCCTGGATCCTTGCTCTGTGCAGCTGTGGGTGGCAGAGCCAGACCCCGAAATTCCAGCAGGCAGATGCTCACTTGCCAGTGGGTTGGACTTTCACGTGATTACAAATGCCCGGAAATGTGTGGGTTTCTGGCACCTCCTGCTGCCAGAGCTTCCTGCAGACAGAGCCTCACAACCACTTGCCCGCAATTCTGCAGAAGGCCTCATGAATTAGGTGCGAGTGTTGTCTGAGAGACTTCTAGGTGCCACTGTGGACCGATTGCTCCAGACAGTCAGATTGCCATTTGGGACAGAGGCACCTACGTCCAGACCCTTACATTCCATCTGCTGCCCCTCTGCCTCCTCTTGTGACCACGTCCTTCTCCAGCGTGGATTCCACCATCATCACGTCTGCCATTCTCCTTTCTGGAACCCCAGTTCCCTTCCCCTTTGTGTCTACATCATGCCCAATGCCTGGACAAATTCAGCTCTTTTTCTCTTGTTTGTATCGGGGCTGGGTGCTGCTGGCCTCTAGAAATACTTGCCCAACCTCCCCCAGCCCTACGGGTGGCTCTCTGACATTCCCTGTGCCTGGCAGCCTTTCTCAGTCTCCTCTGCAGCCTGCCACGTCTCTCCCCGCCTCTCCCCATGCCTGAAGGACTTCCCCTGTGCATCTTTTCCCTTTGCTGATTTACTTTGTATCCTCTCACTGTAAAAAATCCCAGCTGGGAGTATGCTGAGAACTCTGAGTCCTTGGCCAAACCATTGACAGTCAGGGGTTGTCTTGCGGTCTCCTGAGACACCTTCCCATGTGTATCTGCTCAGCCAGTCCTTGGGAGCAAATGAAAAAACGGACAACCAGGCAAAGCCATGCCTCTTCCTTGATCCAACTGAGGTCTTCCCCCAGCCACTGCCCAGCAGCCTTCAATGTTATGGACCAGTCACTTCTCTCCCTCTGGCTTCTGTGGCACTGAGGACTCCGGCAGCTCTTTTCCAGCCTCTTCCATGGCTTGTTCTCTCCGCTGATTGGGGTTCTGTCTTAGTTAACTTCTCCCTCAGGTTTGAACATGCGGTGCTTCTGGGTGGGCTGAGTGCCCAGCCCCTGCTTGGAGGCAGACCAGACTCTGGGGAGAGGAGCCTCCACAAAGCGTCCCAAGGAGTCTGGGCCAGGTGTCACCCCTCAGCTGACAGCTGTCACCCTGTGTGACCTTATCCATACCCAATTCATTTATGTGACAGGCCCCCTGCCCTCCTTCCCCGGCCCTATCTGCACTTCCAGTCGTAACAACTCTTGAGATTTGGACCCAAACCAGAACAGGTCCTGCCCACTTTTCTCCAGCCTGGTCATTGCCGCCTTTGACCAGGTTGGCATCTCTCTGGCCGCCCCGCCCCGCCCCTTGGCACCCCGTGCTCCCCCAGTGGCCTTTCCACATCAGTGAAGGCACGTCACCCCCCGTTCAAAACTCGGTGAGTGTCCCCTCGGTGCTCCGACGCTGCGCCTGGCGTTTGGTGCGCACGTGGCCTGTTTTCGTCAAATGAGTGAGTGGGTGCATGAATGTGTAAGTGCCAGACTTTATTCAAGAGCCGAAGTAGCAACCCCATGAGCCCTTTAGGCAGATAAAGAGCCAGAGCTGAGATTTAGAGCCAGTGAGCTGTTGAATTTATATGTTTTAAAAAAAAATTTTATTGTAGTTTTCCCATTATTGTTTATCTTCCTTATACCCTCTCCTGCCTCTACCCACCCTCCTCCCACACGCCCCCCACCGTGGTCCACGTCCATGCGTCCTTTCCATTTTTGCCCAGTCCCTTCACACTCTGTCCCCCTTGCCCTCCCGAGCTGTCAGCCTGCTCTCCATCTCTAAGTCTGTTTCTATTTGCTGTTAGTTCAGTTCACTCATTAGATTCCATGTACGAATGCAGTCGTGTGGCTTATTTCACTTAGCATAGTGTTCTCCAGGTCTGTCCATGCTGTTGCCAAGGGTAAACCGCTTCTCCTTTTTTACAGCTGGGGGAGTATTCCATAGCAGAAATGGACCACAGTTGTTTTATCCACCCATCTACTGACGGGCGCTTGGGCTGCTCCGTTTGCGGAAGACTGGGAAGTTGAAAGGAAATGGGCCTGCTTGCCTTTGTCTGGGAGCCTTAGGAAGAGCCAGTGCAGAGCATGGTTGAGGGGGGAGGGGGCTTCCGATTCCACTGGAACCCTTTGGTGCTCCGCAAAACTCCCTCTTTATTGGGAGAGGAGGAGTAACTGCTAAGACGGGATCTCCCAGAAGGTGCAGTGATGCCCCTTGGTTTGAATCCAGGTCTGCCACGTGCTTCCTGGACAAGTCCTCTGTGCCTCAGTTTACTTATTTGTAAAGCAGAGCTCATGATGCCTCTCTCTAGTGGTACTTGTGGGCGTCACTGAGAAAAGGTGTGTGAAGCTGATGTGGATGACCATTCATAAAAGCCAGGTGCGATCTCTTGTTGGCGCGGTGGAGGTAGCAACAGCAGCATCAGCCGTTGTGGCTGGACCTTCAGGCGCATCAATGTTGCTTCCCCAGCCCCTCACGTGGAACCTGGCGCACACAGTGGGCACTCAGCGAAGGTCACTGAACGGATATTTGTGGTCTGAGTGCTAATTATTTATTCTAGGTGGGCTGATTGGCAGTGTCTGCCATGTGGTTGATATTTACCAAATCATAGCTACCCTTCTTGTCATTTATCTGGAAATACAAAAAGGAGTTGTGACGAAAGGTTTATTCCCCTTTGCAGAGAGCAAGTGGCACGATCCGTTCAGGGTGTTAGTGGGACCACAGGTATTTTCATGCCTTTCTTGGTGCAGGGCTATCTTCCTGGCTGGGATTCACCCGGGGACTTCATTTCCTTTGGGTGGAGATAAGGGCTGAGACCTGGCCCTGACCACAGAGGGCGTCGAGAACACACAGTTCTGCCATCTTCAAAATTTCACGTCCTGACTGGGGTGTGGCCCTGCGCCCACACTGGTTCCGCTTCCCTGAGTGCAGGTCATAGCCTTGGTCCTCCTCTGCACACTCTGCTCACAGTTATAATTTTTATTTGCGTAATCACATTCTTTTTGAGCTTTGAGCTTGATTCACTGTTTCAGGTTTTTCTCCACGAGACACTGGGTGCTTCTGGTCCCTGGGCCCGGGCACAATGTTGTGTCATTGGAATCATCCCAGCAATTCTTCCTTACAGTGCTTCTGCCATCCCTCCTGGCGAGGAGGGAAGGGATGGTGTGTGGGATTGAAATAACTTGCTCTGGGAGCTGCAGTGAAGCTTGAGTTTTCTGTAGCCCAGGTCAAGGGCTCGCTTTCTTGGACTGCAGTTGCCTTGATGAAGGCCCTTCAGAGGCCCGCCCCATCTGGATTGCGGGGACCTGGATGCTACCTTGTAGGACGACTTGAGTGGTTCTGTGGACACCTAATTGTTGGAATTGGAGGTCGCTCCAGTGGTTGCTTTATGTGAATTTTTGTTTCAAGAAGCTATTCTAGCAATAGAGTCAATGGTCGAAAGCAGCTCTGCATTGCAAAGCCTCATCCAAATCGTCATTTCAGTTTGATGAGTTTATCAACCATTGATGTGGTCCACTGTAAAAAAATAAGGCCGCCAATTCTCACTCTTACCTGCATGGGTGCCCTTGAAGAGGTGGAGTCTATTTCTCCACCCTTTGAATCTGGGCTTGGCCATGTGACTTGTTTTGGCCAATGGGAGAATGGTAAATGGGACATAGGCCGAGAGTTGAAAAGTACTTGGGCACTGGGGTGTGCCCTTGTCGGCTCCTGGGAGCCCTGCTTCTGCCCCTGTCTATGTGACGGAGCCCACGCTGGCCTGATGGTTGGTGACACACACACATGACCCAGTTGCCCCCATCACCCCAGCTGATAACCAGCTAATTTTAAAAGTGTAGCCCTGAAGCCGAGCAGCAGCTGATCACAGCTGCACGATCCAGCGCAGCCCGAATCAGCAGCACTGCCCAGCTGTGCCCAGATCAGATCACTCACCCACAGAATCATGAGGTAAGTAAATAGTGGTTTTTTGAAGCCACTAAATTTTGGGGGTAGTTTGTTACACAGGAAAAGCGAACTTACAGAGTTGCATTTAATGGTCAGTGATTTTTTTTTTATTAGCCAAAGGATTTAAGAAAAAAAAGACAAATGGAATTGTTGCAGGATTTATTAAAAGCTAATTCTTTATCGGGGGCTGTGAAATATCACCCGGCTTATCAGCCTGGCATTTGTACTAGAACTTTTCAGAATGCCTGTGGCTTATGAGTATGGATTTCTAAGTTCAAAGAGAGTCTTTGGCCTGAGTGGGAGTCAGAATATGAGGGCTCACCAGCCACCAGGATTAGCTGTGCCTGAGAATTCATGATCCAAGAAGGAAGAAATTTAACCAGAAATGGCATCCTGTTCACCGCTCCAGCAGTTGGGAGTAATTGACTGAAAACTATAAACTGCTTGGATTCAGCATCGTGAAAGATGATTCCACACTCCATGTCTCTGACAGGGTGTTAAGCCTCAAAAAAGTAAACTGGATTAAGAAGGCCCAGTGAATATGAAATGTGGAGTGGGGGCATTCGTAACCAAAAGTGTGCATGGAATTGAGGAACAACAGACTCCAAGTAAAGCAGATGACGTGAATAGGATGAGTTTCGATTTTGCTCCAGTGTTCTACCACCGGAAGGTCTCATCCCGTTCACTGCCTTAGACACAGTCGGAGTTTCTCACTGCCCACACTCACACCCTGGAGAAGGCTGGCTAACTCTCGTCTGCTTGAAAGCAATTCCACTTGGAAGAATTCTGCCTGGTGCATCTCGTGTGTGTGCCACTGCAGGGAATGGACGGACTAGGAGATTTATGGCAGCCTTCCTCATACATAATGTAACTGTCCACACCACTATTAAGGGGAACGAGTGGGGTCTCTAAGCATGAATATGGAACACTGTCCAAGATTTACTGAATGAATAAAGCAAGGCCTAGAGCACTGTCTAGTCGCTTCTCATTTTGGTAACAAAAGCATACTCCCAGAACACCCCCCCCCATAGTTGTACATGCGTAGACTTACACACATAGATTAGTGCCAGCAGAAACTATGGGAGTGCTACTAGTTAAAGCATATGAGAGGGAGCTGGGAGGTCTCTGGTTATGGATAGCAGAGAGATTTTATTCTTTTATACTTACTTTTCATTGTATTTCTGGATTATCTTCATGAAAGTGTTCTACAACATACTTAAAATACAGTAGTCCCCCCTTATCCATGGGAGAGGGGACCCAAGACCCCCAGTGGATGCCTGAAATGGTGGTATAGGTATAGGACCCCTGTATACACTATGTTTTTTTCTGTACATGTTGACCTATGATAAATCCTACTTTATAAAGGAGGCACACTAAGAGATGAATAATAATAATGAAAGCAAACAGTTATGACATCCCGCTGTAATAAACTTTGTGTGAATGCGGGCTCTCTCTCTCTCATAACCAAGACAGCTACTGAGTGACTAATGGTGGGGGGCGGGGGCGCACCCACAGCGAGAGATGCCGGGCAACAGGATGTTCCTGTGATGGGCCGGAGGGGGCTGGACAGGGCGAGATGTCTCTCGGTTTCATCATGCTCCTCAGGAGGGCACGCAATTTTAAGGGAATGAATTGTTTATTTCTGGAATTTTCCATGTAATATTTTCGGTCCGTGGTCGACCGTGGAGGAAACTGAATACGGAAAAGACTGTTATGTTGCCTCTGTTCCATGTTAAGCCCCTTGAAGCTGATGAGGCTGACTTCCGGAGGAGGAGGAGGAGGAAGCTCCCTCATGGAGGAAGAGTTGGCGACACCCACTCTGGGGTCTTACCTGGGTTCTTGGCCACCCAGTTGTTATCCTGGAGGTTTTGTACTGGTTCCCTCGTTGGTGAGCGGGGAGAGTGAGGCTACCGGCCTTCGTCCTGGGAATAGTCGAGGAAGGGAGCTCAGGCCTAGGGCCACCTGCCGTTGCCATGTGAGAATGGGGTGGGCCGTCACTGGAGGGCCAGCTCTTTGAGGTGGAGGTGTCCCTGCAAGATGCCACTGCCTGGCCGGACCTCTTTGAGGACCTTTGCCCCTCTGGGGCTCTCCATGGTCTGTGATTCTGACCCAGGAGAAACCAAATACACCAAGACGCTGAGGAGTGTGGAGAAGCAGGAGGGTGGAGGGGCGCCAGAAAAGCACCGTGGTTCTGTGTTTGCAAAACAGGTAGAGAAGACAAGGATTTAAAAGTGACCATCGGGGGAGAAAGACAGGAGAAAGAGGTGTGGAGGGAGCCAGGACAGGATGGATTTGCCGTATCCAGCTGAGGTCTTTCAGTGGGGCCCCTGGCGAAACAGCATTTCTTGCTTTGTACCAGCTCATCTCTCTATTAGATCAGATGGATTTATTTTGTTGAAAATCAGCATTGGAGTTAGTGAAATACACTGGGTGACTCTCTTATGGCCTCAGAGTAGACTCTTTGCAGGGATGTGTAAGGTAAAAGGGACTTGAGGAATGACTGATCTGCAGTCACCTGCGTTTTACAGCTGACTGAGTTTGTGCCCAGAGAGGCTGTGTGGCTCTCTTGAAGTCACACAGGACAGGGCCTGGGCTGCCAGGGTGGGGCCTTGGTGCATCTATTGCCCACGCTCTGCTCTTGTGTGTTGCATGAGGGTGGTTCTGTGTCCTCCTGGTTGTGGTGTGTCTAGTTTCATGTCGATGGAACTCTGGCACTGAGAGCAGTGTTGACGGCAGTGTGGCGGTGAGGATGTGCGGGGCTGTGGCTGGGGACTGACAGGGCCGGGGAAGGAAGGGACAGAGGATCCACCTTGACCGAGCATCCGGGGGATGTGCTAGTGCCCCAGTCACAGGCGAGGGGGCTCTGTGGCTGGGACAGGAAACCAGGAGCGGTCAGACGGAAGAGTTCATTTCCAAGTAGACTCGTTATCCTTTCAAAGGACAATAGCAGTGACTCGTCTACCGAGGGGCCCCAGCTCTGCCTGGTACTGAGGTCCTCAGGTGTTTCCTTCCATCCTTACAGTGGCCCTGGGGGGTATATGCTGTCATTGGTTGACACATGAGGAAACTGAGGCTTGAGGATCGCTGGGGGTGTGCCTGGGGCCGCACGATTCCCCCAAACTGGAGAAGGAGGATCTCAAGCCAGCCCGACAGCGGTGCTCACCGTGCTCCCAACGGCCGTGCCGTCCGTGTGTGTTCCAGGCCGTGTGGTTGCTTTGGGCCTGCTCCAGTGTCATCTTGCTTAGCGTTTCTGAGCATCGCCCTTGGAATGGAAGCTGCCTGCTTCAGGCCCCGTGTGTGAGCCTCTCCTGGGCACCAGAATCTCGGCTTGTTGGTCACCTGGTCGGCCGAACGTGCCAGGCACTGCTCGCACGCAGAGCTTCTCACCAGCGCCCTGCCCCAGCTCTCACGCTGAGCTCGGAACTCCACGTGCGTGGCGTCGCTGAACCCCCACGGCTGCTGGCTGCCTTTGATTTACTGAGGAGGAGCCGTGGGCTCAGAGAAATCAAGTGATTCCAGGTCGCCCAGGCAGCCTGACCCCGGGGACCATGCTTTTTCTTAGGAACTGGAAAAGGCCTCGTGGCTCTTGGCTTTGGAGTTGAGAGGCTCTCTTTTGTTGCCGCCCGAGCCTGGCATTCCAGAACTATTTCATGAAAGCCACGGCACACAGGAAACTCCAAGTGTGTGTGGTGTGCATAGGGGAAGCTGCATTTCTTCAAAGTCTACCCAGATGCCAGGGGTAGCAGAGGCGGGTAAGGGGGTGGGGGGGTTCAGACGGATGACCGATTCTGCCTCAGTGGGGTGGTACTCCCTTTTCTCTTTGGAGCCGCTCACCTTGACGAGACTAGGGAGGTGCTCAGCTGGCATCCGTGAGGTGTCTGCATCAGCCTTTCCCCTCCCACTTCTTGTTCTTTTGAACCCTCTGGCAGGCAGGGACCAGCCAACTTTTTCTGTAAACAGCGACGTGGCAAATATTTTAGGCTTGCAGTTCACACAGTCTCGGTCACAACCAGTCCACTCTGCTGTTGTCACCAAAAGTAGTCATAGACAATATGGAAATAATGGGGCATGGCTGCGTTTCAATAAAGCTTTATTTACAAAAACAGGCCGAGGGCCAGATTTAGCCCAGAGGCGTTAGTTTGCTGATGGTGGTTCTGGAGATTGGAAACTGCACCCTTCAGAGTCAGGAGCCCGCAGTCTCCATCCTTGAATTGCCCCTCACGCACCGTGTCACCCTGACACTCTGCTGCATCTTTCAGGAGGGCAGCTTCTCTTCCTCTTCTCCTCAGGAGGGGATTGGAGGAAGATTTGGGGTGACATTATGGGGACCCTGGGTGCATATTGGCAGGAGGCCAGGAGACAGGCATGGCGGAGGATTGTTAGCTGAGAAGTGGCCTTGGTTGGAGAATCTGGTGTCAGTTCCCACGCCAAGCACCGGAGTGGACTGAGCAGAAAACGTCTGTGAGGAGCAGGAACCCCCCCTGTGGGCCCCTGAGGACCCCGGGGAGGTCAGGGGGACGCGGCTTCTGATAAACTCAGGAGCCTTTGTTGCAGAATAAGAAAAAGTCTGCATCTAGAGGGAGTTCAGAAACAGCTACAGGTGTGGATGTTACCTACCCTGCCTCATGAATTTTAACTCTGGAGACTAATGAATTCATTAGTTTTATTAAGAAGATAATGAGATTGGGCACAGATGGGCTGAGGCACAAAGAATGGATGGAGAGTATCGCCAGGGCCGAGGTGTGGAGGTGTCTGTGGGTGTTGCACGGCATTTGTGTGTGCGTGTGTAATATCCGGTGGGTGTATGTTCACGTCTTCATTAATCTACCTGAGGTGGGCGCGGACAGCCTATTAATGGATTCTGAGACTGCTGATAGTTCAGGGCACTTGGTCGTCCCAGAAATAGTGGATGTTTCCCAAGGAGGGAAAAGAGAGAAAAGCAAGGGAAGCCCGATTGAATCATTTTTTCAGCATTAGCACCTATGTAGGCACCAAGCCCTCTTCTAGACACTGAAGAAGGCGAAGTCTGGCCTGTATGAGCTCCGCCCCGTAGTGGGCGGGAATGACCCTGAGTGTGGAGATGGTCTTGCAGCAGATCACGGGCAGGTGGAAGACAGAAAGGGGACTGAAATTCAGGCCTGATACTGCAGGAGGAAGCTTAACATTGGGGACCCAGGCTCCCTGTTAATTACTTGTGCTGGAGTCAGGCTGCAGCTGCGCAGGCGAGAAAAGGGGCAGGTGATGTAATAGCAAGTAATTCACCTTTGGCGTTGAAATGCAGAAGAGCAAAACCCCCGCCACCCCAGGTCTTTGGGGCATGAGTCTGGCTTCATAGCTGAGGTTTCCACTTGGATTTCAGCACTGATGGGATTGGTTTAAAAACTTCACTTTAAATATTTGCCCGGCAGGGAACATACCATTCTCTGTGTAGAGAGGTCTTTCTAAAATTTATTCTATGTGTCTCCGTTTTCTGAAACGGGGAAAATCAAGTGGAATTTAGGTGCCTAAGATCAGTATCAGAAATGCACACACGCACGTCTACGACCTTGTTTTAATGAGGCTCTAACACAGGTGACAAGCACGAGGCCCGTGGGCCGAATCCAGCCCTCCACCTTGTTTCTCCCCGGCAGCAGTGCTGAGCTCTTGCTTAACTGTTAAGTAGTTACATTTATACCGTCCTAAAATTCCATTCGGCCCTTTGAAGGCAACTGCAAGACTCATGTGGCCCCCGGTGACAATGAGTTTGACGCCCCTGGCGCTGGCTCTGAGGTCCTTGCCCCTCTGCTCGGGAGCTCCGTGCTTTTTGTGCTTTTCATACTTTGGGGGCTTTTGTATTTGTTTGGAATAGCCTTTCTGTTTCCTTTTGTGCCCATGTTGTATCCCTCCATAGCAGCCCCTTTCTCCTTTATTTAGTCTTTGTTTGTTTACACTGAATAACATGTATATGTGCCTGTGGAAAGCTTTAAAAGCTACGGATCCATGGAAGAGAATCATTACCTACAGTGCTACCACCCGGAGACCGTCGATGTAAATGTTTTGACTCAAATCCTCTCCGCGTAGCTCTTTGTCTCTCTTTTGTGTTGTTGTAGAGTCACAGTGCACATATTACCTGGTGACCTGCTGTTATCTTCCCCTCTTAATATCATGGACATTTGTCAGAAGCGTGTTTCCACAGTATTACCTCGTGTGTGTGCATGTGTTTTTGTGGAAACTTTTCATCAGAAGTGTTTGAACATGTACTGAAGCACAGGGACTAGACCAGTGCCACCGAGCGGTCACTACCCGGCTCCAGCAGTTGTCACCGTTTGCGGATATCGTGACTCCTCATCCCGCCCACTCCGCAGAGCTTTTCCTGGAGTATTTTTGAACATAAACCCCCCAGCCACGTCAAGTCCTTTGGGTGATTTGTCTGATACAGTGGTTCTCTACTAGGAGCCGTTCTGCCCTCCGGGGACATGTGGCCCTGGCTCAGCTAGTGTGGGTTTTCTTGGCCAAGGGCGCTGGTGGGTCCCTGTGGCGTCTCGCAGAGAAAGAGATGAGGAAATGCTGCTACGGGTCCTACAGTGCCCGGGACAATCCTGCAAAAGAGAGAATTACCTGGCCCCAAATGTCAACAGAGTCAAGGCTAAGAACCCTGGGCTCACAGATCAGAACCACAGAAAGTACACGCATAATTCTGTCATCGTATCCAGTAACACCGATGACAGTTCTTTAATATCAGCAACATTTCTTCAACTTCTCAATTAAAAAAACAGGAAGCTGGTTTTGGTCTGTGCCGCCAAAGGTCTTTTAATTCCTGTCAGTCACTGATGGCTCCCCCTTTGCTTGTCTTCATAGCATTAATCAGTTGAAGACACCGGGCCCATTATTGTTTGTACATTTCCCCTTACCCCGGATGTAGCTGACTGTACTTTTATTGTGCTCTGTGTCCTGTTCCTCTATTGCCCCATCTCCTAAAGACTGAAGTTCAAGTTGACCAGTAAGTTGAGGTGTTGTCGGCCCGATGTGTCCTTGATGAGTCTCCCCATCAACCTTTTGTCTAATTCACTGGTTGTCAAAATGTGGTCTCTCAAGTAGCAGCACCATTACATCTGGGAACTTGTAACAAATGCTGGTTCTGTGTCCCAGCCCCACAGCTACTGTGTCGGCAACTCTGGGGTTGGGACCCAGCAATTTGTGTTTTTCCAAGTTCTCCAGGTATACTAGAGTTCTTCAGAGAAACGGGACTATATATATATATATACTTATCTATATCTATCTATCTGTCCATCACCCATCTACCTGTCTATCTATCTATAAAGAGAGATGGATAGATTGATTTATGATAAGGACTTACAAGATTAGGAAGACTGGAAAGTCCCAAATCTGCAGAGTCGGCTGGCAGGGAGCCCAGTGAGAGCTGATACCACAGTTCCAGCCCAAGAGCCGATGTTGCAAATGAAGCCCAGAGACGTGTTATGGAACCAGGAAGAGCAGACAACACAATTCCTCTTGGCTGGGTGGGGGCTGGGGCTAGGTCAGCCTCTTGTTCTGCACAGGCCTTGAACTGTTTGGATGAGTGCCACGCCCATTATGGAGGCAAGGTGCTTTACTGCATCCACTGGTTTATAACATTAGCCTCATCCGAAACACCCTCACGGAAATGGCCAGAGTAATGTGTGATTGGATATCTGAGCGCCCTGTGGCCAGTCAGGTTGATACAAAAAAGGAACCCACCGCACCAAATGATGCCGATGCACGCCCGAGTTTGAGAACCACTGTGGCAGCGGCTTTAACAGCCATCGGTGGGCGTTTTCCAGATGAGTTATTTCGTTAGGAAGTGCGAAATGGTGACTTGCTAGCTCTTTTGTTTCTCTTGCATTTATTAACTGTAACTTTTGTATGAAGAATTCTTCCTCATTAAGTCTGTGCTCATCCTGAAATGTAGTTTCTATAAGAAAGACGGGATAAATGCCTGATTTATTTTTTTAAACATTTTTTGGACATTGAGGCATAGCTTACACCTGATAACACGCATAGATCCTAACCGTACAGCCCGGTGAATTTTGCGTTTGTGGACACCCACGCAGCCTGCATCCCGGCTCAGATACAGACTTGCCTTGTGCCCCCTCCCCAGCACACACAGCTGTACTTAAACTGTGTTTGTGCCGTCTCTTTCTGCACAGTTTGTTTTTATGTAACCAAAATAGTTGTTTGCTCTTTTCACAGTTTCTGGACTTGGTTTGATGTTACCAACTGTATTATTCAATCCAAGATGATAAAATACCAAAAGAATATACCTATTCTTTTGGTATTTTGATCCAAGTCTTCCAAGTGCCTAGCTGGTTATCCTGACATCTTTTATTGAATCCTTCCTATCCCCTTTACTGATTTGAAATGCTTTTTTAGAATATGATATTAAATTTTCATATAAACTTGTATCTCTGTCTGGATGTTCTGTTATATTTCTATGTCTCTTCCTGTACTAAAGCATTATAATATGTTTTACTATCTGGCAGGCCAAGTCACCCTAAATCCTTGAAGTAATTGTGTTTTCAGATCCGTCCCTGGCCCCCCAACGATTCTTGCTGAGTTCATTCTTCCAGATGAATTTTGGAGTCATGTTGTTAAGGCTCATCCATTGGGTTTTTTTTATTGGAATTACTTCTGCAGTGCCACACAGTTGGATGTTACAGAGCGATTGAGAATGACACATTCAGGGCCTTCAGTAGTTCCTTTTTGTCCTCTAGAAAAACCGTCCACAATTTTGTATGTTTTTGTAAAGTTCATCCCTAAATATTTATTTTGTCCATTTGTGTCCTTTTGAGAAGAAGGGGAAGGGCCGTCAAGGAACATGTATAAAGGACCCGTGGACAAAGTCAAAGGGGGGCAGGACTGAGGGTGGGAAGTGGGGGTCAGTGGGGTGGGGGGAATGCAGGCAACTGCACTTAAACAACAATACGAACAATGTAACTTCTTTTAAAAAAGTATCTTTTCCCTCTTTTAAATATAGTTATTCTTGGTATAAAAAGCTATTGACTTTTTAAAATGTTTGTGTTTTAATTTTGTCCTCTTAGTTTTCTATTCGCCTTTTGGTTGATTCTTTTGGATTTTTCAGGTATACGATTGGCTACAAATAAAGATGATTTCACTGTATCTTTTCCAATATATACTACTTATTTTGTTCTTTTTGCGTTGAATAGCACTTATAGTAACAATGGCGATAATGCGTGTCCTTTTCATTATTTTCTCTCTTGCAACGCTTCCGTGGTTTTTCTCTTAAGTGCTCTGCTGAATTTTTTGTGGAGCGATGGTGGGGGTGGTGTATGAATTTTTCATGGAGTTAAGCAAGAGTCCTCTTCTAATTTATCAAGGTTCTTTTGTCTTCTTCTTAACTCAGGCATAAGGTGAGAAATTTGATTAAATGCCTTCTTGGTATCTATTGAGTTAAAATGTTTGCTTTTTAATGTATTAATGTGGTGATTATTTTTAATAGGCTCTGTTCTTGGGAGGAACTCCATTAGGACATGGTATGTTATTTTAAAAAGTGCTTTTCTAGTTTTTATGTGCTAAGTGGTTAATTAGGATTTTTGTTTATGTTCATAAGTTAGACCAATTTTAAGTCTTTTCTTTTCCTGATCTTTGCCAAAATCTGTTAAGAGTATTATGTTAGTGTTGTTTAACAAAAAAAGCTTGACTAAATCAGTTCTGAATCCATCTAGTCCTAAATGTTTCTTTGAGGGCAAATTCTTTGACAAGATGGAGGTTATTTTTTTATTTTAAATAGAAAATGAATCATTTTTTAAAGAAAACTTATATTGGTTAAGGGAAATGGTTTTATTCCCTGTCGAGTTAGATTTTAAAATTATTATAGAAACAATGCATAATCATTTTGGAAAAACCTGAAAATTCCGAAAGAGTAGAAGGAATATAGGAGTCATTGTACCATGTCTGCAGCATGCTGGCAAAAGCAGGGCTTCCCTGAGACAAACATCGGGGAGTGGAAGTGAGGATAGGGATGTTATTGCCAGCTGTGGCATGAATAAGGTAAAAAGCATGATGAACAGCTCTGGCTGGTGTGGCTCAGTTGGCTGAAGCGTCATCCCATGGCCAAAGGGTTATGGGTTCACTTCCCAGGCAGGGCATGTGTCTGGGTTGCAGGTTCAATCCCAGGTCTGGGCATGTACAGGAGACAGCTGGTCAGTGCTTCTCTTTTGCATCGATGTTTCTCTCTTCCTTCCAGTCTCTTTAAAAGCAATGAAAAAATGTCCTCCCAGGTGAGATTGAAAAATATTTTTAAAAAAAGCATGACAAACAGATTTCTGAAATTTTCTTCCGGATCCTGTAGTAGATTGTTTTCAGAGGTGTGCACCTCCAAAGCCTCCCGGTGCTGTTCTCTTCTGTTGTTTTACAATATGTGAGAGTTAAGTTTTGTGTTTTTTCTTGTTCTGTTTACTCTCCCGTGAACAGGATGCGGTCTGCTCAGAAGCCATGTTTACTGATAAACAGGAAGGGACAGTTGCACTACTCATGTGTGTGCTAGTTGAACATTTTTTTCCACCTCATGGCTTTTGGACAGGTTCATAGGGTTGGCGTTTAAGAATTCCTTTTGCATTGGCCCCAGGCTTAAAAATAATTTCTGCTCCTATGTGATGTTCTTTAATCTGGGGGTGGGGGTTGGGGTGAGGGAGAAGATGATATATTCTAGTGTTTTCTACTGTCCCCCAGTATCCATCTGGTTTCCTGGGATTTGCACTTTCTCGGGATCAATGAAATGAAACCCTCAGGAACGTGTAACCCATGAGGTTCAGATTTTGAATAACACTGTGTTCTAGGAGTACAAAGATAATTAAAAGAGCATTTCATTATTTACTCGCATCTATTAAAGACTCTTTATTGATGGGAATCTAAATTCATATTTCCCAACTTTCTCTTCTCCTGCCCTTGCCCCAGTTGTGAAGTCTTTGTAACGTAGATCAGCTGAGGTTTTTTTGCCCTGAATTCTTTCCTTTTGTCTCCTGCCTCTCTATTTCTATCTCTTTTTTCTGTGTTTCCTTGATCCTGTGTCACAAAATTTCTAAAAAAGGACTCTTTGGAGCGGGGAAGGGGAAGTGGAGGCAGAGGAGAGCTAAGCAGCAAAAGGCAGCCCCCGTTGGTAAGGAGAAGGGAGGAAGGTGGCAAAGGACCAGTCTCCCGCTCCTGTCAGAGAGGTTATGGGGCCAGGAGGGCCGCACGAGGTGGGGCACAGCAGCTGTGTGGTTGTGCAAATTGCGCAAAGGTGCAGCCCCTTGTGGCCAAGTGCATGAAGAGTGGGGGCCTTCAGACCCCTTACACCTTTGCAGGGGCTACTAGGAAGAATCACAGGGAGTGGCCCTGGGGGGAGGGGCTGGAACTCTGCCTTCTCCTCACACAGGGAGGGTGAGAGCCTACTTGAAAGGCAGGGGAAGCCACCAATGAACATGGTCTGAAACCAAAGGTTCAGACATTTACCGAACTAACTTATGAATGACCTGGCCAGGCTCGGGGCTAGGTGGGAGTGAATAAACGAGCAAACAGGCAGGGTCTTCATGGAGACCCTCATGGAGCTCACAGTTTTGTAGGGAGGATGGTCAGAGAACCTGATACTACATAACGCACACACACATATAGTACTATGTATATGTATATGTAAATATACATGTTTATATATACATATATTTTTAAAATATGTATTTAAAATTGTGATGAAGGGGAGTTTACTCTCCTGTGTTACGATATGCATGGTTTAAGAACACATTGGGGCACCTGTCCTAGGCTTACAGCATGGGTGCCTGGGATAAAGATACAGATCACCCCCTAATTCGGAAACCCTTAGCCCAGCCAGGCCTGAATTGCAGACAGAGTGGGCTTATAGTGGTGATCTACAGTCTGGTTTTGCTTTTCCTGCAGATATGCTGGAGGCTGGTGACGCCAAGGGCCTGGCACTCCTGTGGGTCTCAGAGCCCGGATCTGTTTATTCAGGTGCAGTGACAGGAATTGGGAGCCTCGTGAACACCTATACCCCTTCTCCAACTTCTTGCTATTAGAGAAGTCTCTCTTTACTGCTATACCTTTCTCCTCGGGTGCCGTATTTCCTGGGGGTGCTGTTCTGCCTTCTGACCTTCCCACCTGACTGTTTGGGGGCCCTGGTGGTGTTTGTGCAGGGACAGGCTCAAAAGAGTGACCTCAGAATTGTCATGAGTATCAAACTGCCTTGTTTGATACTTGAAGCTTTCAAAGCTCCGCATGTTGTCATCTGAGATGGACTAGAGCAGTTGGTCCAAGACAAGACTGAATACAGGTCGGTTGGCAATTGATGGTTTCCCCCCTTCCCTTATTGAATGTTCCCTGACCCCTGTTGGATCTCTCGATCCTCCTTTATGGCTTCCATGAAGGTGTCCAGCTGAATACTTCGGGTTTGGTCCATCGGGGGGCCTCAGGCTGCCTTCATCTCCTCTGATAAGGATACAGACTTACTCTGCTTCTTATCATTTATAGAGCAGGCCTCTTATGCTCTTCATTTACCTGATTAACATTGCCTTCCCATGCTCACTGCTCGGAAGAATGATATTTATTCTAACCACTACTATGGTAAGAACGCACCTCTTCCGAAGCTCATGTTGTTTCATGCAGTTGTCAGCATGAAAGATCTAGCAATATCTTGAAATAGTCAGATTTGCACCTGTGGGAAGACAGTTGGGAAAATCAGTCAATCAAAGCAAGACTCATCAAAACCAAGTGAGAGGTGGAGGTTATCCCAAGTCTGGCATGCAAAGAACCCATTCACCTGCCGTCAGAAACAGTCCAGGAAATTCCATGCCGTTTCCCACAGTGGCTGCCTCGGTCTGCGTCCCCACCAGCAGAGTGCCAGGGCTCCTTTTCTCCACATCCTCGCCAGCACTTGTTTGTTGATTTGTGTGTGAGCAACCAGAGACACTGAAATAAAGAACAAACTGAGGTACCAGAGAGGAGAAGGGAGGGGGATAATGGAGGGCATCAAGGAGCATGTATGAAGGACACATGGACAAAGCCAATGAGGGGTAGGTTCAAGGGTAGGAGGCGACGACAGGTGGGGGTGGGGGGACGTGGTGGGGTAAAAATGGAGACGACTGTACTTGAACAACAATAAAAAAAAAGAAAAGAAACAGTCAAGGTCCTAGGCTCTTCAGCCTCCAACACTACAGCTGCCCATGGGGAAATTCCCTTTGGAATGCCCAGCGGAAGGACAGGTCCGCGCCGCCTCCCCCCGACCTTGGGCTCTCTGACCTCTTCCTGGGCCCTGTGGGCCACAGGAAGCCACAGCATCACTGCGCTGTGCCTTAGTGTAACAGGCCGGGCTTTTGGCTGCGTCAGCCCTTTGGAATGATGCTTGTGACTACAGGGACAGGGCTGGGGAGTGGCCGAGGGGCAGGCTAGGGGTGACCTGCCCTCCAGGCCTTTTGGTCTTACTTTGTTTCTTGGCTTTTACTAACGTCAGGAGGTGCGAGTTAGGGTGTAGATGCGGCCTGTGGCCTGGCTGGGTTTCATGATGGATGTGTGTGTGACTGCAATTTTTTTTTTTTGTCTAGCGTTAAGGAGGAATCCAGAGGAGGGAGAAATAGGTCACAACCATAGGTAATTCTGCCCCTCACATATTTCGTGCTCACCACATTACATGTCCTGCTGAAGTGAGGAGTAGGAACGGAAACCATAACCTTAGGTCTGTTCCTTGCTCACGCAGAATCCAGTGCAGATGCTGCTGGCTGGGTGGCTGTCCCGGGGCAGCCCTCCTTTCGGCAGTGAATCTTGAACTCCACTCCGAAGCTGCGCCCCATGGATTTTTTTTTCCCCTGATAACCAGTCACTTCTATTTATTTCAGGACATAATGTACTTTTTAGGCTCGTGGATGGTGTTACGTTATAACCCTGTTTAAATATTCATAGGATATTTTATTTTTGCAAAGATAGATTTTAAAAATAATAAAGCCTGATAGGTTAATAATAATTCACAGAGCAAAATTAGATTCGAAATGTAGGTCACGGTTCTCATCCACTTTCCTGGCGTTAAGGATGTCACGGAGGTGCATGTTTAGAACACCACCGCGTCTCCCAACATCTACAGCCACAGGTGTTGTCGGAAAGGTCTCTCTCTGGTTCTAGCAAAGAGAAACCATCCCAATTGGATTCTTTAACTGCTGACCTGCTTTAACCTTGGTGCATGGTATTACCGTTTCTCCTACTGCAGCAAATTCTCATTTTCTCAAGGCCCTTCCCATGACTTTTCTGGAAATAAAATATCCTATTTTCTGCCCTTCAAATTAAAATGTTATCCTCGTAACTATATGTGCTGGGATGGTGTATGCACATGCATTTCCGGGCTGAGCAAAGACTCGCGTTATTAAAGCAAAAGGCAATCCACCCTCATATCAGGAGAGATTGTTTCCTTCCCTGCCGTGTTTGATGTAGAAAACATTGATTTTGACCTATCTTTTTTTTTATTCAAATATCATTCCCATCACGCACAGTCCAAGTACATTCAAATAGTAAACCAGAAGGAAACAGGTGTTCAAGGTTGGCCTTCAGTCATTACGGCCGGTGGTGCCCCACTTGCCTGTGGTCTCATCAACCTAAAATCGCATTCACGCCTTGGTGGCACCAAGCTGCTTAGCAGAGCTTCCTTACCGGGGAGCCGTTTGAAGCTACCAGCCTGAGCACTGTGACCTCTTTATATATAGAGACATATTTTTCTCGAAAGCTCTGAGTATCTGTAGGCATCTCAGCAGGGGTTGGAGGAAGCTTGGCATAGTGTTAAAATATGGCCAGTCAAGGCTTTGAGTAAGTCACAGCAGCGGTTTTTCCCAGCACTGTGATCTTCTCGGGGAGGTTATGGACAAACTGGGCCCTGGTTCTAGGACGGGAAGTCTGTGGCCTCGAATTTCCTAGTCAGTGTCAGTCCCGTAAGGAGGCACGCAGGGTCCGTGGATTTTGCTAGGATCAGTAAGCCCCAGGGGTGGCTGCGTGTAGTGTTCCCACACTCCCTGCCACCGCTGTTCACTACCAGACGCCTCCGCCTCCCACCGAGAGATTGAGGACCCCTGGAGGGGTTGGTGTCGTTCTTAGAACAACAGCGTATTGCTCAGTGTTGGCATAAGAGAGTGATTCTGACTTCTTCTGTAACATCTTTCCATATTGCAGGGAAGCAGTGACACCAGGTGAAAAGCAACAGCCTAAGAAATGAGAGCATTCGGGTGAAATCTTTGTTTTCCTCGTGGGAGCTCTCCACTGAAGATTAGGGAGAGGGATGCAGGGATGGCGTAGGCAGGCGTGACTATGCCAGTGGGCAGGCGTGTTTTATAAATATGACAAAATACCCTGTTCTTCCTGTTTGTCCACATTCCCCCAAGTCATCAGCTACTGTTCATCTTCAAGACACACGTAAACAGTGACTAAGTGCACAGTTTTCAGTTGTTCCAGTCCATCCGACAAACCTTTTCCCAAATGCCTTTCCTTTTAAAAACCAATTACCTCATCCAGAAGGCCTTCCTGACTTATTTCATTAAATCGCCACCTTTCTGCGGCTTTCCTTTCAGCAACATAATTTGCTTTTAATAATCAATGTGAAAGGATTCGAAATGGGATCACTGAGCTTTCTGAAAAGCTCTCTAATCAATGACCAGAATCTGTGGGTTTGCGACAGAGGTCTCCTCCAAGGTTAGGGCACCCCTTTACCGAGCTTAGTCCCAACAGAAGCCAAATTTATAAACGCATTCTCACATCGCCGGCCAGTGCTGTGGAGGCAAGGAATGAATTTCAAACGAACAGTGACCCGCAGAATTGCTTTCAGGTTCGTTCACAGTGAAAATAATGCGCACGTTTATCACATAGAAATTAAAATGGAAATTTTGCTCAAGCCCAGATCAGATTTAAGCAGGCGGATAGTTACATAGTACTGACGGTTTGGTCTCGGTACTGAATATTCTTTAATGTGAGCCTTATTTTCTGAATTAGGGCATCTCTACAGACCGGGTGGAAGGGGGCGTTTCCTGACAAGAATTTCTATTGTGTAGTCGGCAATGAATTCAGTCCGGGTTGCTGGCGTGAGCCTGGCCATTCATCCGCCCATTCAGCGTGGGAGGTAGGCAGAGGGCAGAATTCGGCATCAGGCATATCTAAATTAAAATCCCAAATCTAAGTTCGTTTCCGATTTTGAGCTAGTCACTTCTCCCCTCCGAGCCTTATTTATAATTTCTTGATATGTAAAATTTGAGCAATACTTTGCTTTTAAGTTTCTCTTCCCAGTATTTATGACGTGCTAATACACTGTGTTAGCTCATGAATCTTCATTTCTTAAAGTCAGTTGACGTTGAGCTCAGTTTACTTTGACTGTTATTGTTGTTGCCCCTCATCCTCATCCTCCAGGGGGGCCAGTATCTTCATCTCTTACACTGATGTGCAGTGTCCGGCATGCGGCAGGCACGCAGTCACGAGTGGTTGGACAGGCAAATGCGTGAAGTGGTGTTTCTGTGACCCATGTGTGGTCAGTGTTTCTGAGTTGGGTTGTGCGGTTGGCCTTCCCGGTGATGTATCTTCTGAATTATGCTTTGGGTGAGCGCCCATTAAGTCTGGTCTCAGCACAGCCTGACTGCTGAGCGTGATGGGTCCAAGTGCACGGCCAGGGAAGCCAGTCTGGGGTTACTCCCCGGGCTCGGTGCTTCCTGGGAAGAGACCAGGCCTGTGTGGAGAGGCTGCCAGACTGTTGTGTGTGCGAAAGCTAATTTGTAGTTGTCCAGGGTCTCTTGAGAAGAACGTGTGTTTATATTAACATCACTAAACAGTAATTGATTATAAAGCTCAGTTGTGAAATGTACAATTATTGAATTACTCTGTGTTGGGTCATAAATTTCATTGGTTAATAAAATTATACAGGTTTCAGGCGTACAATTCTATAATATGCCACCTGTATATTGTATTGTGCGTTCGCGACCCCAAGTCCATTCTCTCTTCATCACCGTTTATCCCTGCCTTTACCCTCTTCTACCTCCTCCACCTCCTTCCCTTCTGAAAATCACCATACTATTGTCTGTGTCTATGATTTTTTTAAATCCTTTCATCTTTTTCACCCAGCCCCCAAACCCCCTCCCCTCTGACAGCTGTCAGTCTTTTCTCTGTACCTGTGAGTCTGTTTCTATTTTGTTTTTTTGTTCATTTGATTTCACTTAGCATAACGTTCTTCAGCCCCATCCATGCTGTGGCATAAGGTAAGATTTCCTTTTTTCTGGCTGTGTAGTCTTCCATTTCTTTATCCACTCATCTACTAATGGGCACTTGGGCTGCAGCTATTGTAAATAATGCTGCAATGAACTTAGGGGTGCATATATTCTTTCAAATTAGTGTTTTGGATTTCTTTGGATATATTCTCAGAAGTGGAATCACTGGGTCATAAGGCAGTTCTGTTTTCAATTTTTTGGGGTAACTCGATGTTGCTTTCCACAGTGGCTGCACTAATCTGCATTCTCACCAACAGTGCAAAAGGGTTCCCCTTTCTCTACATCCTTGCCAACACTTGTTGTTTGTTGATTTATTAACGATGGCCATTCTGACAGGTGTGAGATGGTATCTCATTGTGGTTTTAATTTGCATTTCTCTGATGATTAGTGACATTGAACATCTTTTCATATGTCTATTAGCCATCTGTATGTCCTCTTTGGAGAAGTGTCTATTCAGGTCTTTTGCCCATTTTTTAATTGGATTGTTTGTTTTTTTGGTGTTGAGTTTTATAAGTCCTTAATGAATTGTGGATATTAACCCCTTATCAGATGTTTCATTGGTGAATATGTTCCCCTGTGCAGTGGGCTGTTTTTTGTTGAGGGTTCCCTTTGCTGTGCAAAAATTCTTCAGTTTGATGTCCCATTTGTTTATTTTTTCTTTTGTTTCCCTTGCCTGGGGAGATAGATTAGAAAAAATATTGGTATGTGAAATGTCTGAGATTTTGCTGCCTATGTTTTTCTTCTAGGATTTTTATGGTCTTAAGTCTTTAATCTATTTGGAGTTATTCTTGTGTATGGTGTAAGGAGGTGGTCTAATTTAATTTTTTTTGCATATATCTGTTCAATTTTCCCAACACCATATATGAATAGACTGTCTTTACCCCATTGTATGTTTTTGCTTCCTTTGTCAAATATTAATTGACCATAAAGGTGTGTGTTTATTTTTGGACATTCGATTTCATTTCATTGATCTATATGTCATTTTTTAATGCCAGTGCCATGCTGTTTTGATTACTATGGCCTTGTAGTATAGTTTGCCACTAGGTAGTGTGATTCCTCCAACTTTGTTCTTTTTTCTCAAGAGCTACAAAGTGATCCACAGTTTGTGGCTGCCTCGCTGGGCCTGGGTTTGCATGGGAAGGACCAAGCTATGCACCAAGGCCGGCTATTACCAGCACTGAGCCTAGGGACAGGTCAGCAAAAGTTCAAGGCACCTGGAGATCTGTCTCTGCCTGCCTCTGCCTTCCAGTTGCCTGTTAGGCTCAGTCACTGAAAGAGCCTCTGGTGGTTTTCCAGTTGCATGAAGTAGATTGTCAGTGAGTCAGTCACCAGGTAGGGGAGAGAGGTGTTCACCAGATTGATACAGGTTCACACTTGGTACCAGTCCTGGGTCGGAGGCCAGTCCAGAGATGTTCCAGGGCTAATCAAGTCTAGCTGCTGCCCTCTGGGTGCTCATACACCTCTGTGGTGGGGTGGGTCTGAGGCAGTCATCAGGGTGAGGCCAGTGGAGTTTATCAGGCCCAAACAGACCAAGATTTGGCCCCTTAGAGAGATCGCTGTGCTCCAGCCAGGTGTGAGAGGGGAAAGTGGCCCGTTCTAGAGCCACACAGCTCAGTCTGTCCCAGATTCTGCCAGGAGTGAGCTCTCAGCAGGGTGGGCCTTCTGGGAGTCAGGAGTGTGGGGCCGTTGGGTCTCCCATGAGGGGCAGGTGCCTGTCAGGCTTGGGGGAAGGTGGGGGGCGTGGAACTCCATCCCAGAGCCACACAACTCCACTGTCCTGTACACTGCCCAGATTTTGGCAGGATGGAGCCACCAGGAGATGGGAGGGTGGGGCCGTGGACGCCCTAAGAGTGGAGCTAGTGGATTTCTCATGAGGGGGAGGGGCCAGTCAGGTTCAGAAAAGGTGGGGGGAATGGCCCTGCCCCAAACCCGAACCCAGTCCCTGACATCCCCTGAGTCCTCCCAGACCTCTACACCCTGGCCCACGCAGCTGACCCTCAGTAGGGCGAGAGCTCTGCAGCGCCGGGCAGCAGGGGGTCCAGTGGGTAAGGCTATTGCTTCCCCCCAGGCTGGTGCCTTGTGGAGGGTAGTGCTCCCAGGAGAGATGGTGCCTGCGATGTGGGAGAGTGACTCAGCACAGGGATCCTGGCAGCCGTCCTGTCTGTCTCTCCCCAGAGCCATAAACCCCAGTCCCTCTTCATGTGACTCTAGTCCTCCAGACCAGGGTGAGTGGCTGCAAATGAGACTTTGTGTATTGGCCCTTTAACAGGGTGCCTGTGTCTCTAATAGACTCCTGCCTGTCCTTGGAGGACAGAATCACTGCTATTTGCACAGCCAGATGTTATGTGGGTGCCTCTTCCTGGCTCTGGTGCTCTGGAACGGGTTGCTTGGCTTGGGGTTGAGACCCCACGCTTCTCGGGGGGGCACCTTTGCAGGTGCAATATCCCCCCTGGAATCTCACTGCCTCCCACAGGAGCAGGGCCAGCCCTGTTCATAGCTCCGCCCTTCCTTCCGGTCTCCATGTGGCTTCTCCTGTAAATCCTTGGTTATAAGACTTCCCTGCAGCTGGTCTTCAGCTGGGTATTCAGGCTGCTTGCTCTGTATTTTAGTTGTAATTCCAGCTCGGTCCTGGGAGGAGGTAAGTGTAGCATTCATCCATTCTACTGCCATCTTGGATCCTCAACTCATAAATTTCAAATCTTTATTTCTAAAAATCAATTGACATTTAGCCTGATAGATATTTAATTGAGGTGTAATAGTGGTGTTAGAGCAAAAGTAAATTCTCATTTGGAAAATAAAGAATGACCTGGGTGGGCCTGGGTGATGGTGACTTGGCAGAGATGAGCAGAGATACCATTGGTCTCATTCAGTTACTTCATTAGAGGTGTCTTTTCAGACATTGCTTTCTTCCATTTCATTTCCTCTTTTAAAATTCTCTAATTGGTAGGTAATAAAAGTCCTTTACATATTGTAGAGCTTTATATTGCACAAAGCATCTTTGGACTAGGTAATGCTTGTGCCTCACTAAAGTCTTTGGAAGAAATGACAATGCATGTTTCTCTCCCTATGTTACATATTGCAGATTGGAGGTGCAAAGAACGGAGGTGCCTTGCTTAGGACGTACTGATGAGAGAGGGGGGCTAAACTGGGCCATGTGGCCTTCTAGCTGACTCATAGTGCTTATTAACATCCATGTACTAGTTAGGGGTAAGTTCAGCTGCATAAAATATAAGCCTCCAAATAACCATGGCTTAAACAACATCGAAGTTGATTTTAACCTCTTGTAAACACTGTCACAGAGGAGGAAATCCAGCAAGTCTGGTGGTACTACAAAGTTGAAAGGGTCCTAGGCATCTTCCAGTTTACCCCTCAATCGTTCACATGATTTGTGGCCTCGAACCTCATGGTCTGAGGTGGCTGCCTGAGTTCCAGCCATTGCAGAATGTGGAGTAGCAGAATGGAGAGAGAGAAGAGCATACTTCTTCTAAGACTCCCTGGGAGGTGGGTCTCAGCCATGATTTCAGTGAACCCTTGGGATCCAGCTTTTGAGCCAAATGCGGCCAGGCTACTGCGGGGCCTGGCGTGGGGGGGTTGGTATTTCATAGCTTCAGGGTTAGTCTTCAGGAGATGTTAAATATTTATAAGAAATTAGCTCCTTGCTTGGTGAAGTTTTCCAGGCTACCTCAGATCACAAATATTCAAGCTGAAATCCATCAGAAGCACCTTGAAATTGAACTTCCAAGACTAGAGAAAGATAGAGCAGATATTGCTCATCCTTCATTTTGAGCTCAAAAGTGTCACACTCTGCAAAGCGCAACTACTCATTTGGAAGCGGTGCTGAAAGAGAAGGGGTCCCTCGGACAAAGACTTGAAACCCAGGTGCTGAAAAACCCACCTGGTGAAGCTGTTTATCTCAAGTACCGGTGCCTCGGCAGGGGTTGGCGGTGACTTTCATTGAGAGATAGAAACCCATCTTGAAGCTGTTAGAAATACTCCTCATTTAGATGCACTTCTAAAGACAACCATTGAGGCTTTAGCCAAGGGGGCTATTTTGGTGACTGAGACAGAAGAACTGGCAGGGAACATAATCAGGTGGAGCGACCAACAAGAGACCGTTCCCTCCTGTATCCCCACAATATTAGCCGAAGAAAACTATCTTCAGAAACATGCTGTTGTAACAACTCCTTTAGCTTTTACTTCTATCGTTCATGTTTAAATTATTAATGTCAAATGATTCAACTGATTCAATTAAGCAAAAAAGATGTATTTTTGCTTAGTTCTATGTAGTCATGCGAAATCCATTGCTAGTCAAGGATAACATGGCTCTTTATAGACTTTGTTGCGAGCAATACTGAGAGAGTCCTCTCTGTATTGAAGTACTAAGGTTCCAAGTTCATTAAGACCAAGCTAAATTTTCCTTTGTTTTTCATATATTATCATTCCACTTTTCAATAGAACTCAGGCAGATTAAAAAAAACAAACCCCCAAACAAAACATTCCCAGAAGCTCACCGTTCCACTTTCAGATATATACTTGACTGAAGTGAGTCAACATAATTACTCATAGACATGCACCTGAATGTTCTCAGCATCATTATTCGTAAGGACCACAGAAGACTAGGAGCAAGCCAAGTGCCCATAGTAGAACAGATAAATCGTGATATATTTATGCAAAGAGAAACTATCTGCTTGCATCTTACTGCTCAGAACTTAATCATATGCAATGCAAGGGAGGCTAAAAAATAGAGTCTTTTATTTGGGTTACACAGTGCTCGGCAAAAACTGGGGTGCCGTTACTCAGTGAGAAAAGGCAGAATGCACTGGAGAGGACAACTGAGAGTTTGTGCCGCGGCATGCATTCTGAAGGGCCTAGTGTAGGAAATGCGCCACGCAGGGACCTGAGTACCATCAGTCAGGACTGTCTCAAGCTACCAGCACCATCCTGGGTGTTTGGGGGCACTGAGTACAGAATGGCTTCGTTGCCTGAGCCGTGTGCAGCCCAGGAAGCAGTTTCACTGTTCCCTTGTGCTGATTTATATTGATGAAAAGAAGGTGGGGCTCCCTTCACATTTGTGGACAGGCACCTCTAGGACAGAGCATGTTTTTACCCTTCTCTTGGTGCCCCTCAAGTCCAAAGGGGCACAGGGTGCACCCCAGGGGTTGTGGGCTCAGCCTGCAGCAGCCTGGTGGCATGGCTCTGCATGCCAGCCTAGAGTGTGAGGCAGGAATAGGAGTCACTCAGTAATCGTGGGCGTGTTCGGTGTCTGCCAGGCGCTGGGCCAGGGCCTTTGGACACGGTATGGAAGGCATGACTGTCATCCTGCAGAGCAGTGGTGCTCAAAGTGTGTCTCCATGGGCATCACCTGGGAACTTTTTCGAAATACATTACTGCCCCAGGCCTCTTCCCTTGGGAGCTCTGGGGGTGGACCTGCAGTCTATTTTAAGAAGCCCTCCAGGGGATTGTGAAACATGCTAATGCTTGATAAACACTGGAATCTTATAACTATGAGAAGTACCTTTGTGATCAAGAGCATAGATTTTGGAGCTCCCGGACTGGGTTTGAATTATGATTCAGTCAGTTAGGAGCTGTGTCATGCTGGGTAAGTTAGTCAACCTCTCTGAACCTCAGTCTCCTCCTCTGTAAAAGGGGGTTGTAGCACTGTCCTGAGAATACGTGTAAAATGTATGTGGGACAGCAAAGTGCTTAGCACGTAGTAGGTGCTTGGTGAGTGTCAGTTGTCATTATTTTCTACCTTCTTTATGGATGGTGTTATTATTGTGAATTCAGAACATTCAAGGACATTCATATTTAAGTACCAGAATAAAAATGGAAATTTAAGGATAAATTGTAATGATTCTTTTTAGATGGCTACCATTTTTGATTTGTCCTGCCAATCCTTCCTACTCAGTGTGGGTAAATCATGAATTGCTTCTGTAACACAAAGTGATGTGGGTAAGAAACTGGAAGAGGCATTTTAGTGGAGAGAACATGGACACTAAGTGGATGCACAGGTGCTGAATCTCATTAGCCATCCAGAAATGCAAATAAAATGGCAATGAAAATCACCCCATGCTCACCAGATTCATTAAGTGACAAAGACATGCTGTCGAGTGTTGGTGATGATGTAAAGCAACTGGAACCCTCATAGCTGCTACTGGGCATATAAATCTGGCAGGTACCATAAAGCTTAATATATGCATGATTTATGAAGTCCCATTCCACTTTGAGATATATACTCGACTGAAATGAGTCAACATAGTTACTCATAGACATGCACGAGAATGTTCTCAGCATCATTATTCGTAAGGACCAAGGAAGACTAGGAGCAAGCCAAGTGCCCATAGTAGAACAGATAAATCGTGATACGTTTATGCAAAGAAATACTATCTGTGAAGATAAAGAATTACTGCATTGCAACAACACGAGCAAATCTCAGTCAACTTTGAGCAAGAGAAGCCCAACACAGATGACAAACGAGTGTTATGATTCCCTTAATCAGTATTTCCCAAACAGGCAAAAACCAAGCTGTGAGGCTAGAAGTGAAGACAGTCATTATTGTGAGCAGGTGAGGGGCGGCTGCCTGGCAAGAGCCATGGCCGTGCTTCTGGGAGGTTGGTAGTATTTTATTTTTTCATCTGGATGACAGTTACCTAAGTGTGTTTGTGGGAATTTATTAAGCAATCTATCCATGATTTGTACGCTTTTCTGGATGTATGCTTACATCAATACATTTACTTACAGTGTCTATGCAGAATGTTTATAGTGAAACAGAAAGCATGATTGAGGGAGACAATGGGGCTGGCAGTGGCTAGCAGGGCGTTAATCACTTTCACCTATTGTCGACTCCCATTTCCGTGCTGCTGAATAAAACAGGGATCACCGACTCTCACTGGAGCAGAGCACATGCACACACACACACACACACACACACACACACACACACACACACACACAGTGCCTGCCTCCAGGGTAGAAGTAGATCACCGATTTCCAAGAAAACCCATTATAAAAACCTGGTTCTGAAAGTGGTAGGTAAAGGAGACAGCCCCAGTGTTGTCACTGGCAGCGGTGACAGGGTCCCCTGAGATATTTCAGGTGTTTGTGGTGTTCATTTTCTTTTTCCTTATTCAACCCTCGTGACCCTGTAGCGGATGTTGAGTGTGTGGTTAACATGTCCTAGTTTAAGAATGAGGATGCTAAGCTGAAGAGAGTTGATGAGTGTCCTGGGTCACTCATCCCCTAAGTGGCCTTGATGGGGACTCAAGCCTGGTCTGGTACCCGATTTCCTGACATTGCTGTCAGGTGCTTGGGGGGAGCTCCTGACTCGGTGCTCATACCTCAGACGATACGAGAAACCACACAGGTCACATCAGACACATTGCAGATGGTCCTAGGATATTGTGTACAATGTTAGTGGTATGGTTTTTTCCTTTTTAACCAATAACCTTAGGAAGGATGAGTGTCGAAATAAGCAGGTTTATTTTTACTCAACAGGCTTGGACACGGGAGCAGATTCATGCCAGCCTGTGCTCTTGGGGAGCGTTCTGAACACTGCTTCAGCCTTTGAGTGATTAGAGCTGTAAACCAGGGTTTGTGTTGCAGCTTCTGGTTAGGAATTGTGCATGTGAGTTTCCCTTCAGTTTGGAGGATGGAATGGTTGCTTTTTAAATTTTCACTTATGTACAACTTACCCATGAAACAGAACCATAGGAGAGAGACTAGAAAATAAATTGCTTTTAAAAAACATATTCATCTGATTGTAAAAGTCAAGTATATATATTGAATACAGTTTGGCAAAACAAGAAATTCAAAGAATAAAATAAAATTACCTGCTTTCTCTAAACCAGAGAGACCCAAATGATCGTAAATAATTAGGGTGTTTCTTTCCAGAGGTTTTATGTGTATGATATACACACTAAAACAATAAAGATTTAGCCACTGTGTTGCTTTCTGGTTATTTTTTAACTTATCATTATTGTGAACATTTTCCAATATTATTGCATGTTCTTATTAACATTATTTTCAATAGCTACATCATAATTTGTTCAACTTTCCATTTAATATTGGACACAAATTATTTCCAATTTTGTAGTATTGTGAAAAGGGCTTTCATGAACATCTTACTCATAAATTTGAGTTCATCACTGATCTTCTTAGAATAAAAGTGGCATTTTCTGATCATTCTTTATAACTATTTTAGGCTGAGAGTGGATAATGGCTACATTTATTATGATGCCAGAATATCACTGACCAGGAATTAACATAGACCTTGGCTGGAACCCTGGCTTTGCCACACATACTGGCTGGGTGATCTCGAGTGGTCACAAGCTCTGGGAGCCTTGGTCTCTTTCTTTGTGAAATGGGAACATAGCGCCCTGGCCAGGTGCTATTGGTTGGAGCATCGTCCCCATACACCAGAGCATTGTGGGATTGATTTCCAGTCAGGGCATGTTTTAGGTTGCAGGTTCAGTCCCTGGTTGGGTCATGTACTGAAGGCAACTGATTGATGTTTTGCTTTCACATCAATGTTTCTCTCTACCTTCCTTCCTGTCTCTTCCTTCCTCTCTCTCTAAAACCAATAAATATATCCTTGAGTGAGGAAATATATATATATTTTTTTTATATATACAAAAAGTATCGAGCCATGCACTATGAAAAATAGAGACATTTATTGAAGAAGATACAAGAGACATTATACATAGGACAATGACACCTCAGTCCCCTTCAAAGTAGGCACCTTGGGACGGACCTCCCACAGTTCTCCCAGGATCTCTTCCACTGTTCAAAAACACTGCAAAATCCTTTGTTGGAATTGCCATCAGCTGCTCCCTCATATTTTCCTGAATCTCATTGACAATCTGAAATCTCTTCCCTTTCAAAGGTGATTTTAATTTTGGGAAAAGCCAGAAGTCACAGGGCACCAAATCTGGGCTGTAGGGGGGCTGAGTCACCTGGGTGATTTCATGTTTTGCCAAAACACTCTGCACAAGACTTAATGGATGAAGCTGCCGGTCACCAGTTGCCCATAGCAGAGACCATTTTCATTGCATTGCATCTCTCACCCGATGAAGAACACTGAGGTAGTATCCTTATTAATTGTTTGGCCTGGAGGGACGTACTACTGATGGATAACACCTTCCCAATAAAAAAACACAGTTAACATGGTCTTCAGCTTGCTGTGACTTTGCTGCTCCTTCATGTGCTGAGAACCAGGCGACTTCCACTGAGACTGGGTCTTTGTTTCCGGATCATAGCCATAGACCACCATTCATCTCTGGTTATGCCTTGAGGAAAGCTGGTTCATTGGTGATGGTTTGCATCAAGTCATGAGCAACTGCAACATGGTGTTCCTTCTGCTCTGGTAGCAGAAGCCATGGAATGAATTTTGCCATGACCTGTTTCATGTCAACATCCTGCATCAAAGTCTTGAACACAGCAGGTTTTGGAATCCCCAGATCAGCTGCTAGTTCTCACACTGGCAGTCGCTGATCTTTGGTGACTGCAGCCTGTACATGTTCAGCACTCTCAGGGGTTCTGCTTGTCGAGGGCCTTCCAGAACGCGGATAACTTTCAACAGATTCTCAACCATCTTTGAGGTGTTCGTGCCACACTTTTATTTGTGCTGCACTCATTGCATTGTTCCTGAAAGCCTTCTGAATCATCTGAATAGTTTCTGTGAGGGGATGTTCAAGCTCAATGCAAAATTTAACGCAGAGTCATTGCTCTACTCACTCAGTCATTTTGAATGCAATGGCCACACAGTACCCATGCTTCCTCAATGGTGTCTACCATCCCCACTGACTAGTACAGTGAAGTCGTCATCGTTCACTCATGTGCACTCCAGTCCACTCTCCTTGGCTGTCAGGTTGCATCGATGTCATGCAAACCGTTCTCATTATATTAATAGGCTGAACATTTTCTGGACAGACCTCTTATATATTTATTTTATATATATGTATATATAAAACAAAGTGGGAACATAATTTTCCATCTTATCTATCTCTAAAAAGAATTAAATGGGTACCTAGGGGTTTAGGAGGATTTGCTTAAATCAGGCTCTGCCATAGAAATTTTATACATTTCCGTTGTCTTGAAGGTATTGACCAATTTTCTAGAATTTTAGACAAATACATTCTCATCTTTTTAGATCAGGCTGAGCAGAGCCCAATGCATGGGTCACAGTCCTCTCCCTCCCAGTTTTTGTGAACAGAACGCAGCCCTGCTCACTCGTGTTGTGTGGTCCGTGGTGGCTTGCACACCAACGTGGCAGAACCAAGAATATTTTTTATCTGGCCCTTCTATGAAAAACTTTGCTGGATTCTTACCAACCACAAAATACTGATTTCTGAACTCATGGTAGATAAGTGCATTATACTTCTAAAACCAAAATTTTCCTCTGATATAGACCCAAGCAGTGTGTGGCCGGGTTGAGTCGACTGAATGGTAATGCTTCATTGCTAAGGAAGGAACAGGAAATTTGGACCTCTGTCTTTGCTTTACACACACCTCATTTTAGATTCCCCTGGGAAAGAGCCAGGGTGACCTCCAATGAGACTGGGGTGATTTTTATCTCTGTTATTGGTGTTTGGAGCAAAACCTGGTGCTGCCCAACTTGAAGCTTCGCTAAGAGTGTTTGGGAGGTGTCTGTCATCAGAGTGAGAGGTGGGCTCTTTGCCCTTGCCCCTCAAATGACCGCTTTTTCTGAAATCGATTCTGGGTGAGAATGCCTTGGGCTTGGCTCACAGAATATCCGGGAGGTTCTGTCACCGTGTCTCTTTGGTGTGTGGGTGAGGGTTGACCTTGGCAATGTGGCTCAGTTCAGGAGGCTGGCTCTCTGCTGTTTTTTTCCCACTTTCTGTTCAGAGTTCCTTTGACTGTCACATTGTTTCCAAAATACTTAAAAATGAAGTTTGGGACAGAAAAGTGCATTGGAGTGAGGCTTCAGAAACCGTGTCGTCTGTCCAGACTGGGTTTTGTGGCGGGGGAGCAGTGGCGTGTGGTGAGCTTTGGCATTAGACAGACCTCGGTTTGTGTGCATCACTGCTCCTCTCCGGTTGTGTGACCTCGGGCTCACGAGTAACCAGGAGCAGCAGGGTGCGAGTTGCTGTGATGGTGTAACACAGGTGTTAGCTCCCGCTGGTGGGAGCCCTCTCTTTTCCATGTGAGAGCGGATTGTGGCTCACCCCACCCTTTATACACAAGATTTTGCACTCCCCCCCCAGTAGAGGAGGAGAGGGGTAGTCTGCTTTCCCGCCTAATGAGGCCGGCATCGTCCATATGACTTTCTCAAACCGATAAAATACAGGTAGAAAGATCTGTGCCCGAGCTCCAAGAAGCGCCACGTGTTTCTGCTTGTCCCTTTTGTGTGTGGTCTTTGGCACGAGAAGAGCATGGGAAGCTAGTCCGCGGGTCCAAGGAGGATGCGAGTCATGTGGAGGAGACCTGGACCCAGCTGGTGGCCCACGCTGAACCACACCCCGATCAGGTGTCCCGCAGACAACCCACAGACATGAGAGCACAGAGTATGGTTCTGGTTTAAGCCACTGAACTTAGGACCAGCGTTTTTGTGGCAAGAGCTCTCTGAAGCAGCCATGCACTAACCCACACTGAACCCACAGTTGGCGGCTGGTCAACATTGGTGTGTACTGACCCCATGCCACCTGTTGCAAACGTAGACCCAAACACAAATATCTTTTCTGCTGTTAGAAGCCCACAGACTTGTGGTAGAAGAAGAAAGAGGTAATGACAGTAACACAGGAAGGCAGGTGTGATGGTGGTAATTCCACTGCATCACCAGAATACAGCGGGGTAGCTAGACCTGGGGTGAGACCCATCAGGTAGGGCTTCCTGGAGGAGATGATGTGTGAGCTAAGCAGCACCAGGAGGCATTGCCTAAGGGAGTAAAGCAGTGGGGTGAACATTGAAGTTATTTATTGTCACACTGGTGAATCTGGTAAATAATTGTTAGAGATGGTGCAGTCCTATTATGTCATTAATTTCATTATGTTGGGTTGGCCAAAAAGTTAACTTGTTTTTTTTCTGTACAATGGCTCTAGTGGCACTTAGTTGTCTTTAACTTCATTTGAAACAATTTGGTTAGATTGTATGGTGACAGCTGTCATATCAGCATGCATTAAAAAACATCAAAATTGGTGAATTTTTGTGTAGCTATTTTAATATTGAAGATGGAAGAAAATATGCACCATTTTCAGTGTATTACTCTTTATTATTTCAAGGAAGGTAAAAGCACAACTGAAATGCAAACAGAGATTCCTGCAATGTGTGGAGAAGGTGCTGTGGCTGATCGAATGTGTCTAAAGTGGTTTGTGAAGTTTCGCGCTGGAGATTTCCTCACCGGACAACTCTCCATGGTCAGTAGACCAGTTGAAGTTGACAGCGATCAAATCCAGGCATTAAATGAGAACAATCAGTGTTATACCATGTAGGAGATAGGCTACATACTCAAAATATCCAAGTCAATGAAGTTGTTGATGAAAATGAAAAACGGGTCTTTTATTTTATGGAAAAAAACGTGGACTTTTTGGCCAACCCAATGTTAATATCACCAACATTTATTGAGTCCCCTGCCATCTCTTTGTGTTCTGGTTTGCGATCATCAGTGACCGGCTGGGTCGGGTGTCTGTAAGTCCCTCGTTCTGTATGGAAGCTGCTACTCGCGGTTCTTGAGGGCTGTCCTGTGGCCGACAGGCTTTGATGGTGTTGAGTCAGCTGCGGAGTGTTGTTAAGCGGAGAAGCTCTTCTTTGTGCCTTTGTTTGTCCAGCTCAGTAGATTCTTTTCTGAGGTGATGAGGCCAAAGTCTTGAGTTCATTCCCCTGTAAGGATCCATTTGATTCACCATTTGGAACTCATTACCCAGAAATAAGGTTTCCAGCCAGTACCTGGAGTTGGTACGGACCGAAATGTACTGTACGGTTTCTCCGAGGACACACTGATGGGGACACAGCCGCAGATGGTTGCGTTTGCAATGCATTAGGGGCCTTCCAAATGACTGTTTTAGACCCTGTTTTGCGGGTGAGTGGAAGGACACTCAGGGATCGTTACTCGCCCAAGGCTATGTGACTACTATGTGAGCAGGCCTGGGACTACTATGCGAGCACAGCTCGAAGGCTGTGCTGTGGGTAAGGCACTTGAGGGCAGGGTGTCTCATCTTGGGCTTAAATTGGAGATTAAATTGACACTTTGGGACAGGCAGTTCTTTGTTGTGGGGGGTCCATCCTGTGCTTTGTAGGATGTTCAGCAAGTAGCACCCCTGACCTGTACCCACTACATGCTGTCAGAACGCTTCCCTTCCCCAGTAGTGACAACCAAAAATGTCTCCAGACTTTGCCAAGAGTCCCCTAGGGGGCAGAATCGCCCCTGAGTGAGAACCGTGCTGTATGCACTATGGTATCATTGACGGGGTGACCAGGGGAGACCAGGATCTCCAGCTGGGGGGTGAGGACGACCCCCAGAGAGCATTCTGTGATGGGACTTTGATTTCAAAGAGCCTGTGTATGTGACAGAGTGGACATACAGGCCCACGGGAAGACCTCGGCCTCCAGCTCAGGGACTACCACAGGTTTCATCCACCTGCTGGTACCGCCTGTCTCTGGGGCAACTTCTCAACTCCGGCTTGACCTTCTAGGGCAGGGATCCTGGAATCAGGCATTTCTTCCCAAGAAGTGTCCAGCTGTCCTGCTCGGGGCACTGGCTGCAGGGGGCGAGTGACTGGGGAAAGGAGATACAAGACACGATTAACCTGGAGAGGAGGGGACCGTCACCGCCAAAGTTTCGAGTGCACGCAGCTGCATGTGTAAGACAGCGTACACGGCCGCCGAGTCTGGTGCCCGGCGTGTGGGTAATGCTTGATAAGTGCTGGTATTATTACAGTTATTAGCAATATTATTTATAACTATAACTCTTTTTTTTTGTAAAATAACTAAGTAGTTTCCAAAGCACACTCCCCCCCAGGCTTTCCGTTCCATTAATATTCAACTCATTTAAATTTAATTTTTCAAGGTCCTGTGTTTAATTTTTTAAAAACCCAGTAAATTATTAGCATTTTAATGAATAATGACATTTAATAAATAATAACACCAGCGAGGGCTCAAAATGTAAGCCATTTAATTTAACCCCCTACCTATATTTTCTCAAAAAAGAAACAAAAAAACTGCCTATAAGGAATTCCACATCGGGACCAAATGTTCTCTGTAAGCTGAGCTTCTGGCTTTTCTTTAAAAAATTGTTGTTATCAGTGGGATACTGGCCTCACAGTGTTACCCAGCTGTACATATTTTATAGGCAGAAGTGCCTAGCCAGAGTTAATTTTATTTAGAAATAACAGAGCATGTATTATGTTAGAAATAGTCCCAAGGACTATAGAAGTATTAGTTCACTTAATCCTTTGAAGTAGGTACTGTTATCATTCCCATTTTCTTAGATGAATAAACTGAGGCTCAGAGAGGTTTAATAACTTGCCCAGAGGCACAGAGCTAATATGTACAGAGCTGGGGTTCAAACCCAGGCAGTTTGGCTCTAGAACTCACTTTCTTAACCATTATGCATATTGCGTCTTGGGGGCTGGTCCAGGAAGTGGTCTCCATACCCCCTGGAGTATCAGAAGGAAGCCGATGAACCTGCTGCCCCTCCCTCAGCTGTTCCTCTGGGTCAGTGATTTTCAACCTTTTTTATCTCATGGCGCACACGAACTAACTAGTAATATTCAGTGGCACACCAAAACAATATTTTTTTCCAACCCGACAAAAAAAAAAACCAACCAGGTATAATTTTGATTCATTCACACTGAACGGCTATTATTGTATTGGCTATTGTCATTTTTTTTATTTGACAATCTAAGGGCAAAGAAGTCAGTGCCCCTGACTAAATAGTCGGGTATGGCGTGTTTTAAAAATCCCGTGGTGCGCCGGTTGCCAATCGCTGCTCTAGGTGAGCCTTGACAGTGATAGTACCTGCAAAACAGGTTTGCCTCTTGTCAGACCTTACAGAGGTAGAGAGCGGCATACTGACGATTATCTAATCCCTTACGTTTTATAGGGAAGAGTAAAAATGCCTCTCTATAAACACATTTTGTTTCACGTGGAGTTTGTGTCTGTACAGCCCTTTACATCAATATGTACATACAAACCCCAATGTGTATAGAAATGCAGATCATAAAGAGCATGCCTGCAGAATGTCATGTACAGTTTTACATTGTGCTGTTCTAGTAACAAGTCTACACAGAACTGAAATGTGGTTCAGTGTGTGTAGTCTCTCAAACAAGAGGTGCAGGAATGCTCTAGATTGTGTCAGTTACACGAAAACTGAATTTCTGTCTGTGTCACATCCGGCCCCACCAGTAACTTCCCAGCCTCAGTCTTCCCCCTGGGTCCACATTAGAGTTTCGTCTCTTCTTTGAGAATGGCATCAGCAGGACAGAGTTCCCCTTCCCCATAGAACTCATTCTTTGGCAAAGCTTCTTTCAAAGCGGACTGGCCGTGTCACCAACTCAGGATACGATTTCTGGGCTTTCCAATGGTGTCAGTTTTAATCCCTGCCACATGGAGACAGGGAAAAGCATGGAGCGTTTAATAAAAATATTATCAAATCAGAAACCAAGCGGGATCCAATGCAAGGCATGCTATAAATAACTTATGAAAAGTGAAAAGATGTTTCTGTTAGCAAATTTAAAATAATCATTAGAATCCTTCAACAGATTGTCGCTAATTAGATTGAGAATTAAACAGCTTTGTAGGACTGTAGAGTTAATTAATAACTCATTACTTTTTTAATAAGCCAAATTCATTTGGAAACAGGAGACAGCAAAGTTGATCATGGACGCGATGCTAGATTGGGATTATTCCTGCTCCCCTTGATGAGAGACAGTTCAGTGAAAGCAGGAGATACATTTGGATCATGAATGAGCGGCATCCAGAAACCCAGCCACCTAGAAGTGGAGAAAGCGGCATCCGTCCATATTTGGAAAGGCTCCTTGGGCCACGTGGGGTTAATGAAAGTCGGGACTGAATCTTCCTGTTCAACTTTTGAATTTCAGTTCACTTATGAAATAATCCTTTTTGAAGCTGTCCAGGTTCATCGAAACGAGTGGAACTTCCTTCGGTGCTGTATTGATTTTATTCTCATTCCAGGCGTTCGAGCATCTTACTTTGAGAGCAATTCTCCATTCCCTTGCCTTCCTTCCTTTCTTTTCACTCCTACCCCCCACCCCCGCACCCCCTACACAACGTCAAATTCCATTATTTCTTCGTCTAGTTTTCTGACCCATCGATGACCTTTATATAACAGCATGGAATGGAATGGAGTGCAAGCCAATGAACGATTTCTGCTTTTTAAGGCAAGTGCATTCTCATGATCCCATATGGAAGTTTTCTGTTTGCAAGCACCGGGGAGCCCTGTTTCTGCATCACAGTCTTCCATCCATAGTTCTTGGCACCCTTTGGTGCGGGGTAGATTGAATCCGTCTTTTCCGATGGGTGTGTGTCTGTTGGAGTGTAGTTTGCAAGTGTTCCCAACCATTTTGCCTTCTGGCCAATCAAATAAAGATCATTCATCCTCAGATTCAAAAGAGATGTTAGGTGTCATCTGCTCACATGTTATTAGAATGCTCCGCTCCTCTGTTATCAGTGTAGGTCTAGTTTCTGCTGAATCAGTAGATGTAATTTAAGTCCCTTTTTCCCCCCCACCTATATCTGCATATGAGGACATGTTTTCATTCATCTGGATTGGAGACTTCCCACCTGCAGTGGGAGGTAGGTGAGAAGAGAACGTCTTTTTCGGGGAAATGTTAAATGTCCTGCCTGGCGATGAGACGATGGCCCTCCTTGGCACTGGACCGTGGCATGCAAATGAGTTTTCATTTTTTAGACAGATGCTGTGGCTGACTGCTACACATGAAAGTCTGGTAACGAGGAGCCATTGCCGAGCTGTTTGTACACTCCAGGAGTAATTGGCATGACCTGTTTCTCAAACAGGTCATTAATTCTCCGAGTAATCCATTATACAAAATTTCCTCCAGATCAATGTGAGCCTGTCCTTTCCAGATGAGGACTTGGGTTCTCCAACTCTCTGCTTTTGAGATTTTGCTTCTCACTAGATTATTATTATTTTTCTTCTGGAAACAGTTCTGTTCTTGAGAACAGATCACAGAGCTCGGATCTCCAGCAGAGCACTAAGAAGTGCCATTGCGGGGCCATCCATGAGGAGTGGCCAGAGCAGCGCGAGCAGTCTCGGTTGCCCGCTAACTGCTGGTCACCAGCTGCTTCTCTGCCCCTTGGCCTTGACTTGCCCCGTCCACGTGCTAATTTGTGCTTCCCTCCCCTCTCTGGACTCTCCTTTCTTCTTTTTCTAGCCATTCCCAACAATGGAGACATAGTAGGTGCTTCAAAAATGTTTGATGGATTCGTTGGTGTTGGATAAGTGTGCCCCGCCCACAGCACCTTCGACTCCTACCCTCGGTGTCCACACAGGTTTCCTGTTTCACCTCCCTCCTTCTTCCCTTGCTGCTCCAACAGCCATTTCCTGGGAGAAGCTTACTAAATGTTTTATCGAAATCTGCCACATATAGGATGGGGCAAATGTAGGTTTACAGTTGTGAGTACATGAAACAGTTTATTCTTGCATTATTTTTATTGTTTTTTAAATTTTTATTTATTTTTATTATTTTTAAAATATATTTTATTGATTATACCATTACAGTTCTATTTCCTCCGCTTTATTCCCCTCCACCCTGCACACCCCCTCCCCCACCATTCCCCTTCTTTAGTTTATGACCGCGTGTCTCAAGTTCTTTAGATTCTACATTTCCCATACTATTCTTGCCCTCCCCCTATCTATTTTCTACCTACCATCTATGCTACTTATTCTCTATACCTTCTCCTCCTCCTCCCACTCTCCTGTTGCTAACCCTCCATGTGATCTTCATTTCTATGGTTCACTCCTGATCTAGCTGTCCTCCTAGTTTGCTTTTGTTTTAGGTGTGGTTGTTAATAACTGTGAGTTTGAGTTTTGTCATTGCAAAAAATATGAACCTTTCACTGTTCATATTTTTTATCTTCTTTTTCTTAGATAAGTCCCTTTAATATTTCATATAATAAGGGCTTGGTAATGATGAACTCCTTGAATCTGACCTTATCTGAGAAGCACTTTATCTGCCCTTCCATTCTAAATGAAAGCTTTGCTGGATAGATCAATCTTGGTTGTAGGTCTTTGGATTTCATGACTTGGAATGCTTCTTTCCAGCCCCTTCTTGCCTGCAAGGTCTCCTCTGAGAAATCCGCTGACAGTCTGATGGGAACTCCTTTGTAGGTGACTGTCCCCTTATCTCTTGCTGCTTCTAGGATTCTCTCCTTCATTTTAATCTTGGCTAATATAATTATGATGTGCCTTGGTGTGTTCCTTCTTGGGTCCAAATTCTTTGGGACTCTCAAGGGAGTGGACCAGAAGGAAGAAAAAAATGACCAAACAGAAAAGAATGAAGAAACAAGAATTCAAAAAAAATGAGGAGAGGCTTAGGAACCTCCAGGACATCTTTACACGCTCCAACATCCAAATTATAGGGGTACCAGAAGGGGAAGAGGAACAGCCACAAGTGAAACACTTATTTGAACAAATAATAAAGGAGAATTTCCCCAATCTGGCAAAGGAAATAGACTTCCAGGAAATCCAGGAAGCTCAGAGACTCCCAAAGAATTTGGACCCAATAAGGAACATACCAAGGCACATCATATTCTTGTATTATTATCATCGTATTATTATCATCGTATTATTTTCCCATACAAACACCTGTAAACCTCCTTTGCCCACTCCTGCATACAGAAGGGGGCACGTCCCTTAAAGTTTCACAAACCCATAATGACTTCTCATTGTTTCCGGAGTGAAGTCATGTCCCACAGTGAGGAGCTCAGAGGGGAAGCCAGGTGGGTCACCCAGTCCTGGTGGGCACCTGTGGTTCATAAGCCCCGGCCGCGTCTGAGACATCATGTGTTGTGAGTTTTGAGTGGCATGCACTGCCACTTTCTAGTCCAGTAACCAGCACAAGGGCTGGGCCCCCAGGCCATTGTGTCATGTGGCCACGGTCTGCTGTGTTTTCCACTCTCCTCTCCATGATGAGGTCTGGCCCCTTTCCCATGTTGTCCTGATATGATCGTTCACCTGACCACAGTCCTTGCATAGTCAGGTTTGCTTCCTCCCCATTGCGTTATTGTGTATTGGAGAGTAAGGAAAATGGAGAGAAAGGGAAAGAAAAATAAAAGAAAATAGGAAACTCAGTGAGGGCTTGGCCTCCTTAGCCAACTTCTCGGGTATGGGCATCCAATTTACTGTGGGGGTAATGGGAGCTGGCCTTGGAATTTAAGTGACTTTATCTGAGATCGGTGCCAGAAGCGATACATTTGGCTAATGCATTTTTTATTACTCTAAAATAGAGACTTAAAGTAGATAAGGTTATTTGCATTTTTTAAAAAGGCTTTTTAGATTTCAGAGCTTAAAAATTCTGCTCGTCCCATCGCCTGTCTCAGAGCAGTGATTTTAGTACCCTTAAAATCGTGTGTCTAGTAAGACATTTATTTTGTTTTTCACGTTGTTGGCTTCAAGTACATTTTCCCCTCGTCTCTCTGCAGTGCTGTGGAATTTGTCGAGCTGTTTTTTGAAGAGGTCCTCGAAAGCAGATAAGGGCCGCACTTGTGGAAGACCATTGAGAGGGCAGATTCTTTGTCTGTCTCAAGTCACCACCGCCAGTCTCCCTCTCAAGTCACACTTTGGTCGTCTGTTGCCGTGTAACAAACAAATCCCCCCAGATTTGGTGACTTAATAGCAGTGGGTTATTATCTCTCATGGTGCGGCGAGTTGACCAGACTCGACTGGGCGGTCCCTTCTCTGGGTCGTGATGAGGCTGGACAGAGAGGATGTTGGAACTGGAGTCCTGCACAGGCTCCTCTGGGCTGGGTGTCCACGGTGGCTCCTGTGCACGATTGGCAGTTGATACTGGGCATCAGCTTTGAACTCAGCTGGGACTGTCCACCAGAGTGCCCACAACTAGCTTCTCACAGTATGGCGACCGAGAAACTTGTGTCCCCAGAGGCAGGAAACACAAGGTGGCAGGAAAGTGAAGAGCTACTTCTGGATCCAGCCCAACATTATTTCTGCCATGTTCTATTGGTCAAAAAAGGCAGAGGGCCACCCTCCCCCCCCCACTGGCCCTCTCATCTAAGGGGTGGAGCCACAGAATCTACCTCTTGATGGGCAAGTGTCGAGATCACTTTGCAGGAACATGCATGGTGGGGTTGCTGCCACCGTTGGAAAAAAGTCTGCTGTACTTCCCCATTTCTGCAGTAACCCCCTCGCTGGGTGGGGTGGGTGTTTCCCTTATTGATGTTGTGTTTTTTTGGGGGCTTTACACATGAACTTACTGGATTTTATGTTGTGGTTCCTGAGGTCCTGTTACCACCATGTAGGAACCAAGTTCCTAGAGATTGTCCTTTACTTGCTGCATTTAGATAACCCTCGAAAGTAAACTTGTTTAAATTTCTGCCGGCGTTGTGTAACTGCAATATTGATCCTTTGCGTTGGGGACAAAGCATGTGTTAATGCAGCCAATGCATTCCTTCTACCTGCTGAGACGTTACCCAGCGAGCCAGAACTTGGTGGTATATTGATACAGGGTGCAGCCAAGAGGGGGACCCCAAAAAGGGATTTGGAATGGGGTCCAGAACTCAAGATGTCAAGGAAATATTAGAAAGACATACAAGATGCCCTCACCCCTTCCCCCCACAGGTGTGAGTTGGGGGAAGGGACACATGGAGCAGGAACATGCAGGGCTGTTTTGTATAGCAGCAGCTTTGCAGCTAATCCATGGCACGGTCATTTAACATATCTATAACTTTTAATTGGCTGCATAGGTATGTTAAATAACTGTGGCCATGCTCTGAGCCAGGGGGATGGAAAGGGACTTCCCCACAAGATGGAACTGGGGGCAGGTCCCCTGAGTGACAGCGCCTGCGTGAGAGCTTGGAGATTGGCTTCATGACACGGGGCCACACCTGCTCAGACTCATGATGGCAGCCCAGTAAACTTGAAATAATTCAGGAATGCTGGCAGGTGTAACTGATTGTAGGAGGAGTCGGAAATGGGGGTACAGAGGAAGATTGGTGTGGGGATTTAAACACAGACACGGAGGCCATTGTAGGGGAGAGCCATGTGGCTTTGCCAGAGTGGGGACCCCCACAGCTCTGGTAGAAGAGGACCATGTGGCTTTGGGGTGCTCCCTTTGACCGCGTGGCCTGGGAAGCAGAACTTTGCCTGGAAGAAGGGTGAAAGAACTCTTGCCAGTGGACCATGAGAAGGTGCCACATGGCTTTGGATTAATTAGAAATTCTGCCTGGACGGTGACATGGCTGATGGTGTCAGGAGCTTGGATCACAGATGCCTACTTCTTTTCCTGAGTTACTGTACCCCAAATTAGGGCAGGGGGAGAAGGAACCACTATGGGTGTCTGTGGGTATCCAAAAGGGCTTTGATATTTTAAAGTAGTGACTAAAGTATGTATAGCATTAAATAAACATTTCCTTTCCTTTTCACAAATCTCTGGCATTGAGAGATGTCTTTCCTATCTGGCGGCGAACATATCGAACCTGGTAGGGGGTCCTTTTGGTAATAGTATATCGCCCCCCCCTTGGCCATGTGTGTGTGTGTGTGTGTGTGTGTCCTGTAACAAAATGATCGTTTTTTTTTTCTGTTACATTATTTATTGCAACTTTTAGAATGGCCTACAGGAAGAGGGTGTCTTGTCTTTTATTCTTTTAACCAGCGGGCGTGAAATTCTTCAAGCAGTGTTGCCAGGTTAGTTTTCAGGAGAGACTCGTCACGTGAATTGGTAAATGCATTTTTTCTCCTTTTCCTGGCTGCCTTTTCTTCCAGCGAACTTTCCCGAAGGTGATGAATTGCTGAGAGGAGGAGACGTCCACATGCTGCAGACTGGCCGACTCCCACACACCCCACGCCGCGTACCAGTCTGAGATGGTTCCCCCTCACTTGACTCTGCTGGAAGAATTGGAGTTCATTTCACTTGCAAATTCATCAAACCTGTGTGCACCCCTTCTCCCTTTAAGTGGAAACAAAAGTTAAAATGAAATTAAGAAAAATATTTTTATTTCATTTCAGTGTTCGCTTTTCTCATGCGTGTATCTTTCTAAACTGGAAGAAACCTGGGTGGACGTTAACTCTTTCCCTTCTGTTTGATGATTCAGTGAACTTTTGGACTCAGAAGCATGGGGTAGAAGAGATCTTGGGAGAACCAGTGTAAACCAAGGAAGGTAGCTGATGTTATTGATGGGGCCCAGAGACAGCAGGCAGTTTGCTCAGGGCAGCACAGCAGTTCAGTGGTGGTCGTGCTCTGCTGGCTGCACCAGGCTTCTCCTGCTCGATGTTGCCTTGTTGCTGTCTGGCTGGGGGCAGCCTTGGCTTATCTGGGACCACTCTGCCTGGAGCAGCTCCCCCAGAAACCTGCTTCCCTTCTCGGGCCTGTAGCATCCTTGCAAATGAAGGGCCCCAGTGTGTTCAGGGCCCTGGACATTGGAAACTGGTGTCCAGCATGTGGAAGAATGAATTAGTTTGAGGCTTCACCTTCTCCACCACCCAAGTATGGACCACTTTCTACTAGGGTCAAAGGACACGGGGACAGCTGTCATTGAAACCCTGTTGTGGGCTATCATTATATACTATCTTTTTTTTTTTATCCTCACCTGAGGATATGTTTATTGACTTTAGGGAAGGAGGGAGGAACAGGGGCAGAGGGAGAGAGAGAGAGAGAGAAGCACTGATGTGAGAGAAAAACATGTCAGTTGCCTTCTTGTACGTGTCCTGACTGGGGATCAAACCTGCAACCTTTGTACAGGGGACAACACTCCCAGTGACTGAACCACCGCACCAGGGCTATGTGGTCTTATTTAACGTTTATCTTCACTTTGCCCCTTTGCTGTAACAGATCCCTCAGTGAGAAAGGACAGAGATTGAATTATCGATCAAGTCAGTGAAATCATTGGCCCTCTTAAGCGGGAGGATCGGGGAAATGAAGCTGGAAGCATCTGACCTTCCCTGTACAGATCAATGCAATAATCGTAGTGTGCCCCGGAATCATTCAGAGGGCTTGTGAGAGCATAGATTGTTAGGCTCCCTCCCAGGGTTCCTGATTCAGCGGGCTGGAGATGGCTGAGAATTTGCATTTATTTCTAAAATGCTTCCACCGAAGGCACTGGATGGAAGCCCCCCCACCCCTGGCCTGAACCCTACCCTCCCTTCCCCTGGTCACTGGCCGTGTTCTGAGACCTCAGCTGGTTGGATGAGAGCTAAGTTTCTCTTGCAATGCCTGATTTTAATTAACGTAAGAAGGCTTTGGAAACTAGGGTCCCCTTTGGTATTTTGCACTCCTGAATGGCCAGGTACTCGAACATAGTATTCCATGTGAGAAACAATTAGAGGATGATTTGAAATGGGAGGTAATTAAGAGCACGGCAGCCACCGCACTTTATTGGACATCTGCTGCGTGTATGATGTGTATTATCTATTTAATACTCACAAGAGCCCGGCAAGGGAGGTGTTGTGATGCTGCCCACGTTTTACGGAGGAGGAAATGAATTCTGTGAAGATTCTGCCTTAGTGAGTTATGGAGCCGAGATGAGACTTTGTCAGTCTGCTGCCACATTATGCCTTTAAGTGACATTATGCAATAATTTCAAAGTCTGGAGAGTAAAGATATCCCCCGTGCCGATGGCATCAGCAACAGTAGCAAGGTCCCATCGACTGAGCGCCTCCTCTGCACAACGCTGGGCTGAGTGTTTTGCATCTCTCACCAGGGTTAAACCGCATCACTCTCCAGCAAGGAAGGTGGCTGCGGTTTCTGCTTTGCAGGGGGATATGGTAGCTCAGGGAGGTTAGTTAAATAGCTCGCCTGAGATCACAGTTGCTAAGTGGCAGAGTCAGACTTTCAGTCTAGGTGTAGTAGGTTTCTAAGCCCAGGCTCTTGGCCGCTGTGTTTTGTTGACTGGCTAGACGATACGTAGCCCCAAGAATTTTGCCTGGCACCTCTGGGAGCGGTAACATAGCTGGTGGCCTTAGAGGTTTGGGTAGCAGAGTAAGTTTGGGGAAAGAGATTCATCGGGCACAGTGAGCTTAAGGGATTTCACCAAATCGTGTCAAAGACCCGACTGCCTTCTGTGCCGGGACCTGTGTTCACAGTGATGGTGGAAAAGGGCAAGACTCCTAATGTCGACATTTCTGGAGCTTTAGTCTGTGACCCGGGACGAACGATTTAAACAGTAGGCCTTAGAACTGACTTAAGAATGGCGACATCTTTCTTGATTTCTGTTACCTCGCTATGGAGCGGCGAAGGTTGAGGCAACCCTTGGAATTCGTGAAAAGTGCTAGAAATGTCCGAGTGGTGAGTCCGCGCGCTGTTTGAAGCCTCCACTCCCTGAGCCTCGCTCTGTGGAGTCTGTTTCCCCCGATACCAGATGAGAGACAGGCGTCGAATTCTTATTGCGGTGCGTGCCATTTCCTAAGAATTGAAAATGAACCCAGGATAGACTTTCCGTCAGGGTACTGGTGTCTCTCAAGCTTTGTTCTCCATTATCCCTGCCCTAAGGAGGTGTTTTAAGTTTTTTTAAAATGAATTCCTCCTCTCCGTGAAATGAAGCGACATAGGATTTTGTCAGGCAGGGTTGCACTGGGAGGGCCATAGACCCTGGTGACATCGAGGATTGTTTTGCTCCCGCCCCCATGAACAATTTTGGCTCCTTTGGGGTGATACTGTCCCCACCGAGGGCACAGAAGTCATGTGAAGCTTTGTGAAGTCTACGAATGGCGTGTCCACATTGGGGTTCAGCGCAGGGTGATCCCCAAACCTCTTTCTCCAGACCTGCACTAAATCTCCCGGATTATCTCCAGGGGCTCTCAGCAAAACTTACAGAATTTGCCTCTGGCTGTCCCTTGCAACACAGCACGTGACTTTGGGAAAGCGACCTGTCCCAACCAGCGTGTCTTTATCGAGAGTGTAGGTTATGCCCTGGCTGGTGTGGCATCATCTTGTAACTGAAAGGTTGCCGGTTCGATTCCTGATCCCCATTTGAGGTGTGTGCAGGAGGCAGCTGATGGGTGTTTCTTGCATTGATGTTTCACTCTCTGAAATGAGAACGAAGTAAACCTCTTTAAAAAAGGGAACAGTGTATAGGTGGCTGCTGGTCTGCACTCCTGGAGTGTCTGACCTCGAAGGGCTGGCGGTCCCACCTGAAGGTCCCACTGGTGATTTGGGAAGAAGGCACAGCCTGACTTGGGAGGGTCTGGGTTGTGGGAACAGTGGGGACAGACTCTGTCCTCTGCCCTTGTCCGGTGGCCCCGGGGGCCAGAGATCAGTGTTGACCACCTTCACTGGGGACAGGGGAGGGGCGAGCCTTTTTGGGGTGACAGAATGTATGGGGTTGGTGGTTTAGCAGACCAGCATGGATTGTGGGGGCGGGGTCGCAGCAGACACAGGCTGCTTGGTTGAGGAGGCTGACATTCCATCTCTGGGCATTTCCTTCTGCTCGGGTCTAATCTCACCTTGACTTTTCCTCTGAGTTCACATACCCATCGGTTACATTCTTCCTCTGCCTTTATTTCTTTTTTCTATGTTATTATCCTGTTTTTCTCTCTGCGTCTTAGTTTTGCTTCTCCTCCAAACACACCTTGAAACAAGGATTTGGGGGCAAGGAGTTTATTCTGGAGGGGATCACAGGTAGCTCCCGATAGAGGAGGGGCTGTGAGAGAGGGAAGTGTGGGACGCCATGACGAGTGTGTGAATGAGCAAGTTCCTGTGTGGGCAAGTGGAGCGGAGTCCTGCTGGGGGCCTTCCCAGAGACTGAAACACACCAGGACCCCCCCCCCCCAGGGGACACGGAGGCTGGGTGTTTCTCAACCAACCGTCACCTCCAGCCTGCTCTGCCCCTGTGGCCAGAAAATGCCCTCGCACCACGACTCAGGTCACCGTTGGCGTACACAGGAGACTTCTGCAGACAGCGGCCTCGGGGGGGGGGGGTGGGTGTTAACTGTGTCTGCCCTACTCTCTTCCTTGCTTTCTCCGGCTCTTTATATCTCAGTGTTGGAGTGAAGTAAATATTTTGTTGGACTTATTGAAAATGCATTTATATTGTCTCCTATTCCCAATGTAGAAATGAGGTCAGCTGAATATGTCATTTCCCTCCACTGCTCATGCACATTGAAAAAAATTTTCTAGGCCCTGGCTGGTATAGCTCAGTGGATTGAGCACAGGCTGTGAACCAAAGGGTTGCTGGTTTGATTCCCAGTCAGGGCACAAGTCCCCAGTTGGGGGCCTGTGAGAGTCAACAGCAGATTGATGTTTCTGTACCTGTCTTTCTCCCTCCCTTCCCCTCTCTCTAAACATAAGTAAATAAAATCTTAAAAAATTTTCTGGGGGGCAGGGTCTCTCTGTATGTGTGTGTGTGTGTGTGTGTGTGTGTGTGTGTGTGTCAGTGACCGCTGATGAAAACCCGGTCTTCCTCAAAATTTAAGTACATCGAATATATAATCAAAACAGCGAGCCCACAACTTTGATTTTTTTTCTGCTCCTGAGAATTGCCCCTACTCCCGTGACACCGCCAGGCCGCAGGACAGCTGCGACCAGAGTCAGCCCTGTGTGGGCAGCCGTGCCGAACGAGCAGACCCAGAATTCCCCGGTGTTTCCGTACGTCAGCACCTGGGTGTCTGCGGACACGTGGGTTATACACTCAGTTTTCTACGTTGCCTTTCAGACGTCAGAGAAGATATTTGACAACAGGGACATGATCCCAGTGATACTCTGTTTGGAATTTGCCACCTGTCCCGTGGTGAGTGTTTCACCATATTATGTCATTTTATCATTAGAACCGTGAACCTGCTTTAGTGTTTCCATTTTACAGCTTGGGAGACCGAGGCCTAGGAAGGCTCTGTGGCTTTGCCTGAGGTCACAGCCACTAAGAGCTGTGGCTGGGGTTGGAACCCACATCTGCAGGCTCCGGGCTGCACTCTCTCCTATAACGCAGTGCCGATCCCGGGCTTTGACGTTCAATGTAACCAGGAGCCTGCTCTGCGGTTTTCGCTGCAAAGAGAGTTTTACGCACGTTGTCTCACGCGGGACTCCACTGGCGGCAGATCCCGTGAGGTCTCTCTTTTCCTGCTGCTATTAATGAGAGAACTTGAATTTCCTTGTTTTCGTGTCCTTGAGAGCGAATGATGTCTCCATCAACTTTACACTTGGTCGTGAATGTGTGTGTTTACGTAAAAGGAAACGTGGGAAAAGTTAGCCACACATTTTGTCTCTCGAGCACCAGAAGTTCCTTCGATCATGCGTCTTATCTGAACTTGGGGTAAAGTTTGGCTAATTCGTGGCATCTTTGGTTTTGCCTGGAAATTTTAGTATTGAACTCTTTAACATTTTCACTGCTGCTACTAGTGTACCCCCACTCACACTCATGGAGCCGTGTGTGTGCATGTTTGCGTGGTAAAGGCAATTGTCTTTGTATTTTCCACCACCATCTCTTGCCCGGATACCTTCTCATTTTGCACTGTTGTGGCCGCCGAGACATACTCCGTTAGGGTGTGTTTACATGGTTTTGTCCTTGTCGGGTTGTGCGTCGGGTTATGCATCTCTTTTCCCCGCCGGGCTGTGAGCTCCATTGTGACAGGACCTTGGATAAGAGTCTCTTCTGTCCTTGACCCTACCTTAGGGCTAGGAATGAAAAAGACATCTGTGATGGTTTTGGAAGGAAAACTGCGTGGATGCAGCCCCAAGGCCGAGGGGAAGCTTCAGGTTCTATTTCAAGGCCTGTTTTGATGATGCTTGAACTTGCTGCTGCTTTGAATTCACAGACAGATCCGGGTGTTGCCTGAGTTTAAGGCAACCCTGACCCAGTGCGGGGAGGTTACTTTCTGTCCATGTTCTTGAATTTCTGAAGGGGGCTGTCCTTGAGCTGGTAAAGCTCTCTCTCTGGGACAGACACAGTCCTTCCTCCTGGAGCGATTTTGTCCCTGTTACATGCCAGGCACCAGGCGAGGCCTGTGGAGCTTCCAGGGAAAACACACCATGGTTCCTGCTCTTGAGGGACCCAGGTTAATGGAAGAGAAGTCTTGAGACCAGAAGTAAGGGCCCAGTGGGGATACGGATGGGGCAGCATTTCCTGTAGGTGCCTCATTTCCACTGGCTGCTGCGTTTCCCACGGCTGCTGCTGGCTGAGTGGGGGGCAGTCACAGTTCTCGAGAAAGGGCTGTTCCAGCTGGGCCTGGCAGGACTGCACGTGCAAGAATGAGAATGAAACTTTTAGGAAGTCTTAACTGCAAGTTAAATACTGATTTTGGTAACCATGGGTCTGTGATAAAGTTCCACATTTCAGTTTTTCCTCAGGCCCCTTGGGGCTCCTTTCCGTCATTGGGGATGGGCGGGCCAGCCGCCTGGCACCCGGCCCCAGATCCTGGAGGGACCCTGTTGTCTTGGCCTTGCTCATGTGGCTGGCAGGGGCCGGGGGACGGTGGGGGACCTTGGGGGTCATCTTCAGCAGCCTCCTGCTTCTCCTTGCACAGCCTGGGCATTGCACTGTGCCTGCATCTTGCATGTGTATTGTCATGAGCTGATTTTCATGTAAGAAGGGACATGTTGGGGCTTTTGAAGTCACACAGAGGATACTGGGGGTCACAAAGACTTCTGTGCTTTTTGTTCTAACATGCTGTGGCCAGAGTTTGGCTATCTTGTCACTGTTTGGGGTGTGCCTGAGCTACCCCCTTGCCCTGGGGCTTAGGTGTCTCTCTCTTCAGAATGAACATGGCAAGAGGGGTCCCTGTGTGCGCACTGTCCCCCAGACTCCGAGAGTCCACAAGTGCAGTGTTTGCCATCCTGGGGGAGCCTGGCTGTCTGGGTTTGAATCCCATCACCATCCACAACCAGCTGTGTGACCTTGGGCAAGTCACTCAGCCTCTCTGTGCCTCCATTTCTCCAGCTGTCGATGGAATCTTCATGGCATGTTATCATACAGTTGTCATGAGGATGGAAAGAATGAAGGATGGCACATAGTAGGTACCTTGTGTTAGCTCTCACTAATGTCCTGTGGACATTATCACCAACTTTGCTGCCCTTGTGCCTGTCATTCTGAGTGGTGTGGCTGGGGCAGGTGCTCACAGTGCCGCTGGAAGGTTCCTTTGACTTAACTCTGCTTTCTGAGCCAGGTTAGGTGGCTTGCTTGAGGTTGCATAGCCATAAGCCACGGAGCTGGGCTAGCCTTCTTCTGACCCTCAGCCTGCACCTTCTTCACTGCCTCAGGCTTCCCTTTCCGTGGGACCCTTTCATGCCTCCCTTGCAGGGCTTTGCTTGCACCCAGGGCGCCGGCCGAGGCCCATGTGTGGCTGAAGCGTGCACTTGCTGAGGCCAGCGCTCATCAGTCGCTTGCAGAGAGCTGGTCTGTCCGCTGTTCCGAGTGCTCTTCTGCAGATGGATTTATGGTTGCCATGGCCCCTGGTGCTTTGGAGCCCGGCTTTCTAATTTAATCTCCTTCAAAGTACCTGGAGGGCTTCCAGTCTCCTCAGCCAGCAGCCTCCTGCCCTCATCCCAGTTACCTGAGAACTGGGGCCTCCTCTGGTCCCCGCAGGCATGCCGAGCCATAATGAGCTGGCCTGCCCACTGATACACTGGATTCCAGTGGGGTCCAGCCAGCCCCCAGGGGGCTGTGAGGGATTGTCTGACTTTCTCCGTCCATCTGGAAGGGCCCCTGTTAGTATTCCAGGCAGGCAGAGCTGTGGACGGGGAGCCTGCTGGGTCAAGAGCTGGCCAGGAGTGGAGGGAGCCCTTCTGTCTAGAGCTCTGGAAGGAGTGGGGAGCAGGGCCCCTCTGTGAGGCTTTTTCCTGGGCGCCGACACCTGGGGGGCTTTTCTGGGCTGCCACTCTGGGATCAGAGCCTTTCCTCATATGCCATTTAATAGCTGGGATCACCTGAGGAAGGAGTGTACAAGCCTTGCTGTTCTGACTGTGTCAAGAAGAGAAGACGTGGGATCTGATTTCCTGTCTGCAGTCAGGTGGTGGGGAGGGGGGTGGAGAAGAGGAAAAGAGAGCGACAGCCTGGAGGGTGGGCAGAAGTTCAGGGTCAGTGGGCGGGGGAGCCACACTGACACACCCAGACCCCACGGGCCTCCTGGCCTGAGTGCCCGGAAACGTGGAGACTGTGGGCCCCGGGCCTTGTGTTTGCCCACAGGTGCTGAATTCTAATCCCGTCCAGTTACTAACTCTGCCAGTCACTTAACCTCCGTGCTTCTCAGTTCTCAGCTATAAAGCTGAAAAGTAATAATAGTGATTTAGCTCTCAGAGCTGGTGGGACACATCACTAATGGCAGGTGGAAGGGCAAAATATCACTGGGTGTGAAACAGCTTGGTAGTAGGCCGGCCAGCCAGTGCATCTGGAACAGAAGCCCCAGTGTGGACACTGCCCAGGCTCCTGAGGTGGGGCGGGGCTTCATCTCCAAACACAGAGAATGCCTGATCTCTCAGCGCCGCACCCTGCGTGCCGGACCTCCCCACGGTGCTGTCCAACCCACAAGCTCTTTCAGGCTGCTGGGCCTCCGCGTAGCCCGTGCCCCCCAGAGCTTAGTGCCAGCATCTTCCCCTTCTAGAATTCTCCCCCAGTGACCTGCTCTTATCCTCCGTGTTGCTTGGTGTACACTTTTCTTATCCCATTCACAGCCAGGTACACTGCCTGTCTTCATGTTCATTCCACACATACACATTAAGCACTTATTGTGAGGGCACTGCTCTAAATGCTGGCGATGCACCCATGACCTTGACAAAGGCTTCTAGCCATAGGCACCTGAAACATGAGTATGCAAAAGACATAGGGCTGCGGTGAGTTCTCTGCAGGGCAGGAACAGGATGAGGGGGACTCGGGGACGGCAGTCACTTTGGATGTGGTGTTTGGGGAAGGCTTCTCGACGGAAATGGCATTTAGGCTGAATCCTGGAAGATGAGGAGGAGGAAGCCTTGCAAAGAGACCAGGGAACAGCATCCCAGGAATGGGGAACAGCACACAGGGGGGCCCTGAGGTGGGAGAAGGGCTCTGTGTATCCAAGGAGCTGATAGTAGGGCCACATGGCTGAGTGACATGGGTCATTAGGGAGTGGGACAGGAACCAGATCCTGACCTTGAAGACCATGGTTAGCAGTTTAGATTTCGTTCCTTCAGTACAGTGGGAAGTCATCAGAGCCTTTGAGGCAGGAAAGGTACATGAACTGCTGTAGCTTTCTAGGGATCATTCTGGCTGCTCTTTGGAAAATAGCTTAGAGGGACATGAAAGACATTGGATGACTGATCTCAGAATTGATTTAAAGTACTGACCTGGCCCTGGCCAGTGTGGCTTAGTTGGTGGGAGCATTGTCCTGTAAACTGAAAGGTCACAGGTTTGATTCCCGGTTGGAGCACATACCTACGTTGCTGGTTCAGCCCTTAGTAGGGGCACGCGTGGGAGGCAGCCGATTGCTGTTTCTCTCTCGCATCAATGTTTGTTTCCCTCTCTCCCTGCTTTTTCCTCTCTCTGTAACCAATAGGCATGTCCTCAGGTGAGGATTAAGGAAAAAAAAAGAAAAATACTGACATACGTGTGTGTGTGCGTGTGAGTGTGCATGTGTGCGTGCACAAGTATTCGTGTTGTCAAATTCCGCAGGTTGGATTTCCTATGATTCTTTTCTCTTTTGAGACAAATAACCCCTGTTAGCAAAAGCTGTGTAAGTTACCAGGAGATTTGGAAGTAGTGGGAGGAAGCAGCCCAAGGTACCTCAAAATCTTACTGAATGTTTGGAAGACTTGCAACATATGCAAATTGTAAAGCTGAAGCAAACTTTGTAGCATTTAGGCCCCACCTGCCCCAATATATGAACAGAGATTTGCATACTAAGTGGAAAAGTTACAGAGCATAGTCTTCGTAATAAGCAGAAGTGTCCTGCCCACTCATCTCTCTTCCTACATAAAGTGCTTTTCCCGATTTGAGTTTTTCTTTTAATGTTTGTTGGTTTTTAAAAAATAAATAACACACACTCATTATGTGAAATTTAAAAAGAGAAATGTGTAAGAATGTCTCGGAATTGTAGTGCAAACACTGCTAAGCACTTGGTTTGTTGCCCTCCCTTCTTTTCTTGTGTACGGGTTCACGCTTTATGTGCATCGTAATTGTGTGTGTGTGTGTAGAATTTTGCGAGCTGCTTCCTTCCCACAATGTTGTAAAGCATTTACTTGTCGTATCAGTCAGGATGGGCTAGGTTGGGCTGCAATAACAAATAATCCCCAAGTCTCAGCGGCTTTACACAACAAAACTTTATTTCTCTTTGGCTTGCATGTCTGCTAGGGTGGCTTGGAATCTCTGTACTGGGTCCTGTTTACTTGGCAACACATGGAAATGGGACAGTTGGTATCTTCTCTGTGGTTGCTCACAATAGTGGGTGGAAAGCATACTCTGGAGTGCCTCACGTCAGCATTGAGATGTCCCGAATGGACGTGGGATATCACTGTCACGTGAACTCATTGGCCAGAACTAACCACATGGTCCCATTCAACCACAGTGGGGCCAGAGAGTATAGTTCCATCATAGGCTATGAAAGCTGAGAGCCAAAACTCTAGAAAGCTAAGCAGTACTAATGTCTACATGCCATTTGTGTCTCTCATTTACAAAATTACAAAAATATTTTTGTAATGTATTACTCCCAAATATTGAAATGCACATGGAGAATGTATTTCTAAATAGTGCGCTGTGAATTTTGAATTTTCGGTTGCGGGGGTGCCTTTCTGCTGCCCCATCTGGGGAGCTCCTGCCTATCCATCCTGATGCATACGCACACCTGGATGAGCCAGGCCCCTGGGGTGCCCTTGATCGGTGGGGCATGGAAGCCAGTGGGTCCATATTCCCATCTTCCTTCCCCGAACAGATGTTCTCATAGGGTCCCTGGTGGGATGCAGCCCGAGTTGTTTCAGTGGTGATCGGCCCTGTGGGAGGTACACCCTTGGTTTGACTTTCCCTCCCTGCTGTTCCACGCTTCCCAGTCCTGCACGCTTGTCTCCTGGGCTCACCTCCTAAAATAAAGTACCCCTCACATGCCCCTGTTTCATCCTTTGCATGTTAGGAAAACCTGAGCAAGAGAGACAGGAGTGCCTCTGCAATTCGAATTGCACCCCTCAAAACGTCCAGGCACCAGGGTTGGATGAATTTGCATTCCATCTATTCTAGAATCATGGCGTATTCGATTTCGACAGTGTTGGGATCTGGCTTTTCCTGTACAGCTTTTTGTTTGCTAATTGTCTCTCATTTTTCCTGGTGGTGGAGAAGCAGGTGCCTTTTTCCCTGCACCGCCAGTACCTCCCAGCTGCTCAGCCACACTCTGTGAAGGGCTTGGGTTTCTTCTGCCTTCTGGGGGCCTGCAGCGCTGCTCCCCTCTCGGTTTGTCTTTCTTGCTCTCCTGGAATTCTTTTCCTTCTGGAATTCTCTGTCTTCTTTTTTTCCAGTATTCCTTCTCATTTTGTCTCATTGCATTTTTTTTTGTACTTAACTAATTTATTTTTATTGAGCAAACTTTATTTTCTTGTCATACTCATTTGCTCTTTGACATTAAGAGTAGTGAAGACAACTCCTAGGGGGAAAAGGTAACCAAATCACACTTAGTTTTTACTTCGTATGTAAAAGAAACGAGAAGATTAGATAATGAATTGTATTTCTGTACTGGCAAAACCAAAACACTAACATAAGCCTGCCTAGAAGATCCACCTGTCACTAGTAGCTTCGACGACACTGCCGAACCTTCCAGTAACCAGTTAGTACTACTTGCTTTTGAAAGATGATCTTGTCCTCACAGGGGTGCGTGACTCTGTTTCACTCTAGTTCTAATTAACTTTGGGAATGGATAGGTCTATGAAACCCTTTTGTTCTTGAGGACTGAAAAAAAATTTTTTTAACCTCCGCCCTGTGGTGCGTGTGTGTGTGTGTTTGGATGACTCTAGAAATCAGAGTCCAAGTAATTTTCTCCTTGACACTTTAAAACACGTTCAGTTGTTCTCTGACATTGTGTTGCTAATTAGCTCAGCACCTGGGGTTCTCATTGCCTTACAGAGAGTCCGTTTTGCTGCCCTAACACACGGGCCCCCGGAACATTTAGGATGTTTCCTATACGTTTTCCCTATTTGGCACTCCGTGAGTCCTTTTGATCTTACTTCTGTCTTCAGTTCTGTGAAACTTATTTTTAAATCTTTCATGCGTGTTTCCTTCTCTTCGTTTTCTTTATTCTTTCTCTAGGGCTCCTGGCAGATGCGTATTTACTTTGCGGAATGACCTTCCGTGTCTCTGACTTTGTCTTTCATTTTCCAGCTAGTTTTTTCTTTGCTCTGTATTGTGAGATATTTTCCTTAATTTCTTCTCCTAGTTCTTCTATTAAGTTTTTGGGGTTTACTTTAGCAGAAATGTTTCTCATTTTTAGAAACTCATTTCTTTTTTTTTCTTTGCCTTTTTTTAAAAAACAACCACCTGCTCTTTCTGGTTTTATGTGTGTAGTATCTTTTTAGAGGTCTTGGGAAATATTATTAAAGATTCTCTGAAAGTTCTTGTCTGTTTCTGGGTTATCTTTAATTTCCTCGGAGTCAGCTCTGTGGGCTCATTCCTTTCTCTGGTGTTGTTTGATGATTTGGGTGGTTCATTCATTCCAGGAACGCAGGCCTGGGGTGGTTGATACAGATGGCTAGGGAGGCGTCGGTTGTCTGCATCAAGCCACCTACAAGGGGGGACCCCACCAAAAATGGAATTTCTTTATAAAAAATGGTATTTATTGTCACATGTTTAAACTTTAGTCACCTCTAAAGCACTGTCCCTTTGATGCAATACACTTATTGAGACCTTTTCCCACTGCTCAAAGCAGTGTTTGAACTCGTCGATTTTGGTGTCTTTAGTGCTTCTGCCATTTTTTGTTTCACCTCTTCCACATAGGCAAACCATTTCCCTTTGAGGACTTTTTCATCTGGGAAACAAAAAATGTCACTTGGGGCAAGATTTGGGTAAATAGGGAGTATGGGACATGGGGGTCATGCTGTTTTTGGTCAAAAACTGCTGAACACTCAGTGTGGTATGGGCAGGTGTGCTTCTAAATCACCCATCATGAAGTGGCCAAATGCACCAAAAGTCTTCAAAAAAATTTACCGAAGCCGAACGCAGCCTCTCACAACAACACCAGCTGGCACACTGACACAGATGGGCTCCTAGAACACTCACAAGGGCCTGCCCTCCGGAAGATGATTCTGCATTTTTTGGGGTCCCCCGTGTAGGCAGCTGAGTTGATTGGCAGGCTTCATTTGGACATTTATGGAACAAAAGCAGACAAGTTGTACCTCCCTGCTCTCCTCACACTTAATCAAAGAGGAACATGGTTTTGGCTGATAATCCACACTCTGGAAGTGTAAGCACCTTCCCGGGAGATTGTTAAGTGTTCTTGGAAATGGTATCTTGTTTTTCGGCCTGGGAAAGCTCGCTTGCTGCTTGTGGGAGAAGAGGTGAGGGGTGAGAGGTGAGATTTGGGGGAGGCCCACACCTGTAACCTTCCTGCAGACAGTTTTCACTCCTTCCTCCCCTTCCTCCCATTCGGATCTACATCTGCCTGCATGGGGGCTTCCCTGGTGGGGGCCGCCTCTCCCGCTCCCCCCACCCATGTCCCCATTTCTGCTACCAGCACTACCACCTGTCCGCTCTTTTTCATGAAGTCACCACAACAAGGTCACGGTGCTTTTATGGCATCGTCCTGTGGGTACTTATTTCCTGTAATGTCAGTGGGTTTGGGGAGAAGCAGGCAGGTGGGCACACATCTCAGCTGGCCTTCACCGGCCATTCATTGTCACGATTTAAACCCTTCCAGGCTTGTGTTAGCGATGCCTGGTTGTTGGCTATTTAATTTTTTTAATGATTTTTCTCCTCTTACATCCTGAGGAGCAGTTTTATATAGGAAAACTTTTAAACCGTTGATCATTATCTCTTTGGGACTGGTGGCCAGAAGTGGAGGGAGGTTAAGTTATGGTAAAGAGAGCAGTTCACACCCTCACTCTATCGTTTACTAGCTGGTGGTTTTGAGCAAGTTGCTCGGCATCTCTGGGCCTTATTTTCATCATTTATTATTAGCTGGGGATAATAACAGTCTTATTTCCTGGGATTGAGTTCATGGGTTAAAATCAGTAATGAAAGTAATGCAGAGTTCATGGTATTTGCTCCTTACATGTACTTTCAATTAATCATGCCTGGTGCTATTATTATTATTACTCACCATTTGATCCTTACAGCAGGGAGGTATCATTTACTCTATTTTATCGGTGAGAGAAACAGATTTCGGGATTTGTCACTCTCAAGCCATTGCTCTTGTCCTCCTTCATGCCCAGCTATTTGCCTGTGAGGGAAGAAATGGTGGTTGTAGAATCCAGACCAATTCAGAGATGTTTTAGGTGATGGGAGTTCCAGAATCAAGCTGTTATTCAGAGGTGGACATTTTGTGAGATGTTTAGCAAGCACCCCTCCAACCCCCCCCAAGCCCTTTGGTACCAAGCTGGGTTCCTGGGCCTGGGGGTGGGCAGAGTGAGGGCCTGGTTTGAACACCTTGGGCGGGGCATCAAGCTTTGTTTGGGTGACCATGCTGGGGAGTCTCTAGAGGGTTAAAGAGCAAAAAGGAGGAATTTGAACTCAGCACCATCTTGACTCAGCGTCATGACCTGAGTCATGGTTGCAACAAGCCCCAGGTCATCACCAGGGGGCACTCAGTAAATATTTGCAGACCCCGCAGGTGCAGTTGTGAGCGTGCCCAGATGGAAATGAGGATTGTAGGGGCAGATGTCCGGTTGGGTGCGTGAAGGGAAGCTCCTGGCTACCTCCACTGGGACCCTCGGCCCCGCTCTCTAGTGACCTGGGAAAGGGACAGGGAGGAACAGAGGAGCAGGCCCCTCCTGGCCGTCTGCTCCGCCTCATTTAGCAGAGTGCAGGTCTCCCTTCCAGAGCTGCCTGGGGCTCCTGATCACTCATTCAGAAAACGCTGCCTCTGTCCTCAGCAGTCTGGGAAGTTCCACTTTTGGAGATGTTTTCAGGGGCAGCTTTAAACACACACACACAAACACATACACAGACACACTCCAAAACAAAACAAAGCGAGATGCTCACCCTTTCTTGAGAAATTTGCCCAGTGGGATTGTCTCATTTTTGAACTAACATGGTCTTATCCAAGTTGATCAGGTTGCAGGTCAGGTGAGTTTGACCCGGTGGCTTTGTACCCTGAGATGCCGATGTCGCCAAGTTCCACAGGCCAGGGTCTGTGTCCTTGAATACTAGCTCACGGGTTAGAGCTTTGCTCTTTGAAAACATTGCCTTGCTCTCAAAAAATGAAGGTTGTTTCACCTTTACTATATAAAAAAAAAGGTATCAGATTGCTCAGGAGGCCCCCTGAAAGGCGTCACCCAACCTTGCGAACAGTGACAAAGAGCCTGGCCAGAGGCTACCAGCCTCCTTTTGGACGTGTCAGCCGTACTTCAGTTAGAAAACAAAATCAATGCAACAACACGGAGGAGAACGCTCTTAAAGATGATAGTAAGTGAAAGGAACCAGACTCAAGAGCCATATACTGTTTGTCTGTATAGGACATTCTGGAAAAGGCAAAAGTGGGAGCAGAAATTAGATTCACGGTTGCTAAGGACTAGGGGAAGAGGCTCACTCTAAAGGGGGGTGAAGAAATATGGGGGGATGATGAGACTATTCTATGGTAGCAGTGATGCTTACGTGACTGTATACATTTGTCCAAATTCACAGAACTGTATACCTGTAAAGGGGGAATTTTGCTACGTACAGTAAACCTGGCATCAATTAAAATTGGGCCAATGACTTTCTTTAATGGGCACATCTCCCATACCCAGTTCTGGCGGCACTTACCGACATTTACTGTTGGAGGAGTAATTCCTTTTAGCGGTAGAACAGAAGGATTAGTAAGCCCTGGGCCTGCTGGGTTTTACTGAATAACTGTTTTGAATGGACGGAACAGCCTGAAGTCGTGGTCCTTATTCACAAATCTAAAGTGTTCCCAGGCCTTCTGAATCCTCAAGGGGAGATTGTTTAGAATGGTTTTAAGGTTGAATGTACCTTATTATTTTCTTGTGGTTTTTTGAAAATGAGTAATTCATGCTTGGCGGCTTGGATGACTCCCTATTACTGAGCACAAATTATTCATCAGGTCAAAAAACCACAGTCCCCTCTAGGTGAAGGTTTTACTTTGGCCCTTGATGTTAAAGGCATTTCTGAAATGATTCAACGAAGTGATGAGTTTTAGCCTAAAATGATGGTGTATGACACACAGTTAAATGATTTTTTGGTCAAATGTTTTATTCTTAAAAGGATATAGAGGTTTTAAGTGCCATGTCATGATGGAAACATGACTCAGGTAGTATTTTCTTGGGGGGGAGGGTGGTTCTCGTTTTGGATGAGTTGAATTGTAGGGTTCTTGCCTGGCCGCATTGGGACATATGGCTGCCTGAGACATCCATTGAAGGCGGGTACCAGTCTTGGTGTGGTGGGAGGAAGGCGATGGTGACTGGGAATAAAGAGCAGGGGAGAAGCATTTCAGAGGGAACCTGCGGACAGGGAAGGGGAGCTTTGCCCTTGGCCTCGCTCCCTTCATACTTGTCTTGGGGGCATCTCATCATTCGGGGATCTGGGTTCTTTCCATATGCAACTGGCACCCCAAACTTTAGGTGAATTTTCTAGGAAGTGTTCTTCATTTCTCAGCTAGAAAAATAAAGGTCCCTTTTCCAAACACTTAAAGACCCTGTGGGTGTTTGTTCCTTACAAATCTTACTGCCCTGTTCTTTGAAAGGCACATGGTTTATAATTAGACTGTAAACCCCAGGAAATGCAGCGAGGTGCCTAATGCATAGTTGGTGCTCAGTTACTACTTGTTAGATGAGTGACTTCAGCAAGATATCTAGTTTATATGCTAACCAGGTAGCTTTTATAATTACATAGGATGAGATGGCCTCTGGGATCACTAGGTAAGCATAGAACTACTCTAATACCATGTGTCCTATGGAGCTCGGCACGAGAGTCAAATGTGGACAGGGAGAGCCTGGGCCATCCCAGGATGCCTGTAAAGGAATAGGATGTTTGAGCGGCCACGGTCCGTGCTCTGACGCTGATACAGAAGCACTGCGGGCTGGATGGTGGTGCCTTGGTGTAGCCTGGCCCCTCAGCTGACTTGAGAGAGGGCCCTGGAGGCTCCCAGGTCCCTGGAAGGTAGCAAAACCAGCAGCTACTCTGAGAGTCTGGCTGGAGGCTGGAGGGCAGCTTGGACAGGTAACTCTCAGTGTGGGGGAGTGTTGAGTTAAAAAGCAATAAGGTTACAGTAGTTGTAAAAGACAAATTACTTTTTACTTTACAAACTTTTTTTTCATTAGAAAAGTAAAGACCTATTCCTTATCCAAAGGAAAGAGTCCTGGCTGGTGTGCCTTAGTGGATTGAGCACCGGCCTGTGAACCAGAGGGTTGCCGGTTTGATTCCCAGTCGTGGGGCACATGCCTGGGTTGCAGGCCGGGTCCCCAGTTGGAGGTGCGTGAGAGGCAACCACACACTGATGTAAAGGGAAGAAGAAAAACCCATGATCCTGTTGTCTGGAGGCAGCCACGTTGATGATTTAGGTGTGTACTTCTAATATTTCTTGCTGTTTCTTCCTCCTTCATTGAGGTGATAGACCATCGACACAATTTTCATGTGCTCATTTAATTGCCTCTTTTCCTGATTATAAAAATGATAAATGTTCCTACGACAGCGAGTGTAACAAAAAGCACGGTAGTCAGTGTCGGTGAGGGTGTGGGGAGACCGGCACCTGGCGCGTGGCTGGTGGGGACGTGGAATGGCCCAGCCCCTCTGGAGAAACAGTTGCGCTGTGTCTTAGAGAAACTGAACGTAAGTTTATCATAGGACCCGCGATGTTACTCCTAGGCAGCTGCCCGAGGGAAATGAAACCGGTGTGCACAGAAAGACTTGCAGGGAAACGTTTGTAGCAGCGTTATTTAAAATAGCCCTGAGATGGAAATAATACAGACGTCTGGAAACTGGAGAAGGGGTGATGAAAATGTGGCACGTGCTCACGGTGCAATGCAATACTACGCACCAATGAAGTGAGAGGAAGTGCTAATCCACGTGGCCATACGGATGAGCCGCACAGACACTACGCCGGGTGAACAGAGCCAGGCGGAAAAGACCACGTACCGGACACATTTATATGTCCGATCACATTTATGTGAAATGTTCAGAAAACAGCCAGCTAGTGGAGACAGAAAGTGGGTTAGCGGTTGTCTTGGGCGGCAGTAAGAAACAGGGTTTGACTAGAAAGAGGCCTAAGGGGGGGTTTTGGGGGTGACGGAAATGTTTGAAACTGTAGTGGGGTGAAGGCTGGGCAACCATGGAAACGTAATCATAATCACCCAATCATACTCTTGAAATGGGTGAGTTGTAGGGTATGTAAATTATACCTAAATGAAGCTATTGGAACAAGAATATTCGTAGAAGCACTGTTCTTAATTGCCCCGCCAAAAATAATAAAGGAAGAGGAGAATTCTGGTTCTAGGCAATATGACAAACAACATGGTCTGCCCATGGATAAGCCAGGAGACACAGGGCCAGGGTCCCATAACCAGGGAGGAACCAAATTTCCAGACCTCACCAGCCCGAGCCATGCAGTGTGTGTGAGGACATGTCAAAGGTCAGAGGCAGGGGAAAGCAGGACTGGGTGGAGGACAGGGTCATGGATAATCTTTAGATCTTAAGAGGAAAAAACAAGTGTAAATATGCATCTTACTTTGTGAGTTAGGGACAATGAAGAAAATAAAACATAGTTTATAACTTCCAAACTAGAAGTAGGAAACAAATAAAAAATAAATGGACAGATTAAGCAAGAGATGGGAAACTAGAAAGAAAAGCAGAGTAAGTAGAAAACACAAAATAGGATGTAGAGATCTGTCCTACGATATCACTGATGAAGACACAGGAGCTCTCAGACTGGGTTACAAAAAAGACTCAACATTACGTGGTTTGCAGGGAGCCACGTAAATAAGAGCACAGAGCAGGGTGGAAAATGTAGGGATAAAATGGCATTCCGGGAAAACAACCAAAGTAATAGCAGGCTCGCAATTTCAGTGTCATGTGAAGTAGAAGTTAAGGTGAACAACAGGAAAAGAGATGAAAAGTGATTTATTCTGGAAATTCCACAATACCGCAACATTCCAAGAAGAAATAATAGTGATGAGCAACTATAACTAACGACACAGCCTTGAACTATACAAAGAAATAATTGGCTGAATGATAGTAATATACTAGCTAAACCTACCATTGTAGATAGGGATTTTATTATAGTCTTCTTAGAAACATCAGACAGGCAAAAATAAGCAAGACCATAAATTTAGACAGCATGATGAATAAACCCTCCACAAAACATTAAATGCACATTATTTTTCGAGCACGCGTGGAATTTTCACAAGCGTGCATCACATTTTGCACCAGAACATCAGTCTTGGGTTTCTAAGAACGAATAATCATTTATATCATATTTTCCAACTCAATGAAACCAGAATGATCAGAGTAACGAAATAGGGTTGAATTCAATAAAAGAGGGGTGGAAAAAATAGCAACAGTTCAAAAAAAGAAATATCGGTTCTTGGAAAAGATTAGAAAATATGGACAAGTCTCTAGTGAGACGTATCAAGGATAAAGGGAGAGAAGGTGCGTATAACGTGACTACAGATAGAGAAGCAACTTAGATATCCTAAGGGAATTAGATGAACCACTGTACGCAAATAAATGTGAAATACTATGTACAATGAGTAGGTTTATGGGAAAAAAACGAGGGTCCAAAGTCAGCCAGCTGATAAATGGAAACCTTGAGTAGAACAACCACCGCTGAAGAAATTGAAACAGTGGTGAAAACCTCTTCCTCCTCCAGAACCTGTTAGACCCACACCGTTTTGCATGAATGTATAGTCCCTGCCTTGCACAAGTTGTTCCAGAAACTTATATAACTAGGAGGGGGAAGCTGTTCCAGTTGCTTTCTGAAGCTTAATACTAAATTTATATCCTCAATATCAAAACTGAATGAACATAGCACCAGAGAAGAGAAATTACAAGTCAGTCTTGGTTAAAACCTGAAATAAAAGGTTAACATTCTAAATCTAGCATCATGCTAAAAAATCGTATATGGTTGGCTTTATCCTCGGAAGTGCAAGTGTGTGGTGTATTAGGGTCACGATAACTGCTCTAACAAATAAGCTCCCTTGTACATAGAGGTTAATTTTTTGCTTGCAAAGTGCAACAGCAGATGGTAGGTAGCCCACGTGGCGATCTGAGGACCCAGGCTCTTTCCATCTTGTGGTTCAGTCACTCAGGTTCCCGAGTCCCAGGAACGAATGTGGAGAATCTCCTCGTAAGAGCTCTGGGCCTTCAAGTGATACGTAGCTTTTCAGCTCACATTCTGTCTATGACACAGGCGGCAAACACAAGGCCTGTGGGCATTTTATCTGGCCTTGTTTCTACCTGGTAGCAGCACTAAACTCTTACTTAACTGTGCAGCAGTAGTTACATTTATACAGTGCTAAAATTACATTCATCCCTTCGAGGACAACCTCGAGACCGATGTGGCTCCTGGTGAAAATGAGTTCGACAGCCCTGGTCTATGAGAACCAGTCTCTTGGCCACATCCGCCACATGCTGGTAAGTGTGGGTGCAGGCTGGGCAGCTGCCTCCCACAGTGCCCCACCGTAGAAGGAGCAGCCCTATTTTTTTTGATGGGATAGCTACAGATCTAACCTCAGAAAACCTATCAATATAAATTATTACACACAAACAGATTAAAGGAGAATAACCATATGATGATCTTAAAGGATGTAGAAATGGCACCTATTTATGACAAGAGACCAGAAAAGAAGTGGGAATAGATTAGATATATCAGTTTTCTGCTGGGCTGAGCTGCAGTAACAGACAAGCCCCGAATGTCAGTGGCTTACGACCACAAGGGCTGATTTCTGGTTCCTGTGGTGCGTTGGCTGTGAGTTGGCTGTGCCTTTGCCCTCTGTATTCTTAGTTCTGGAGCCCGGTCCAGAAGAGCAGCTCCTTCCTGGGATGTGTGACCCCATAACCGAGGAGAAAGGCTGGGGGAGGCGCGGATGGTGGTTCCAAGTGTCAGCCTGGGTCACCTCTTTTGTTTTTTTAATGGGTGTAATCTTTTTGGAAAAAATCCTCACCTGAGGATATGTTTATTGATTTTAGAGAGAGAGAGAGAGAGAGAGAGAGAGAGAGAGAGAGAGAGAGAGAGGTGGGTGGAGGGAAAGAGAGAGAGACAGAGAGAGAAAGAGAAACATTGATGTGAGAGAGAAAGGTCATTTGGTTGCCTCCCGTATGTGCTCTGACTGGGGATCGAACCCACAATCTGGGTATGTGCTCTGACTGAGAATCGTGCTCATACATCTTGATGTACAGGACAGCGCTTCACCCAGCTGAGCCACCTGGCCAGGGCACCTACGTCACCTCTTTTATAGTTCATTGGTCAGAGAGAGTCACATGGCCCAGCTCGATGTCAGTGCCATGGGATCAGTGGTCTGCCCCGTGGAAAAGGCCCCGTGGAGCTGTGACTGGGGGCAGTGACTGGGAACAGCAGTGCAGCCTCGTATGGGAACGAAGCCCTTAACGTGACGAAGGCTTTCCTCCAAAGCCTGTTGCAAACACTGTGTTAAGTGGGTAAATTTTAGAAACAGTCTTTTTCAAGGTTAAAAAGAAGGAAGGCTCTCCCTGATTATGGCCCCTGCATACTGAACAAGGTTATGGGTAACGCAATGAAACAGATAAAAAGAAAGTTATAGGGGTTGGAAAGGAAAAGCCACTTTTTTCATTACTACACGTAATATCATTTACTTGGAGGGAAAAAAATGAGCAGTCTGACCACCAGTAGTAGTGAGTTCAGTAATTTTTCAGATGATGTACACGTACAGATATCAGTAGCTTCCCTCTGTATCAGAATAATAAATTCAGAAAACGTAATTGAAGATGTCATTCTCAACAGCTATAACATATTCAGGGATTAATCTACTCAGAGAGCGCATAAGATTTACCCGGAGACACTCCAAAGGGCGTGAAAGAAAGCCTGAATAAGTGGAGGGGTATATGGTGCTTATGGAGAGGAAGGAAAGACCCACCGTTGTCAAAATGTCACTCATTTCAAGTTAATTTATGAACTTAATGTAGATACAGTAACATCACAGCATTTTCAGAGGCGGTTGGTCAAACATTTGTGCGGAAGGAAAAATACTCGTGAGTAGCTAATTAAGGGAAAAGAAGAGAAAATAAGGGCATTTTTCCTACTCTCTGCAATGTGAGTGTGGCACCTGAGAGCTGGTTGCTTGGACATTCTAGTGAATGATTCCAAGTGACACTCAGGCCACTGATTTCCCAGTCTGCTTCATTTAGGAGAGGTTTATCTCTCACGGTGAAGACAGCCCTCTTCCCAGGCATTAATAGAACGTTTATTTTGTGCCAGGCGTTGGGGCAATAAAGAGGAACGAGGTTTGGACTTTGCTTTCCAGGAGTTCACCCTGCAGAGGTGAGGCAGAACACAAATACTAATTACCATGGTTGGTTATTAGTATTAGTCTAGTAACCAACAGTAACCACCCACCATGGTTGGTTAGTAGACTACTGGTAGACAAGAGGGGAAGGGTGAGGGGGAAGCAAGGAAAGGGAGATGGCGGCGTGTGTAAGAAGTGACTCTTAATTTCCAGGGGAAGTCTGTGTTCAGAGTGTACAGAAACGGCACAGAGTGAAAACCGGGCCCAGCACAGAACCGCAGAGCCCCCTGCACGATGGAAATACGATGCGGGGGAAGCCGAGTGGCACATGTATTTATGTGTGCCTGGCACTAGCGGCAGGATGGCGGGAGAGCCGCCTGTGACAGGAGCAGCTTTCCGTCGATCATTTGGAAGCACAGTTTATTTCCTGATTGTTGGCTCTGCCTTTTCTCTGCCACTCAAACTTTATCGGGAAATGGATTCTCTTGCCAAAAGCGTGTGATTAATACTGCAGCTGGGTGTGAGCTTAACAACAGAGTTGATGGTTATGTTTTTAAAGGGGCAGACGGCTTACAGGTTATGTCACCATGGTATGTTGCATGTATCATCCCTCAGCAGAAGTGGCCTGTTTAAATTAGATTTTTTTTTCACAAGGCATTTGTTGTTCACTACCCACCCCCTGTCAGCTTGCTTTTGTTTTTTTTTTGATTTCAGAGCATGAATATGCATGAAACAGGAGCCATCCTATCAATTTTTAAAAAGATTTTATTTATTTATTTTTAGAGAAGGGAAGGGAGGGAGAAAGAGGGAGAGAAACATCAATGTGTGGTTGCCTCTTGTGTGCCCTCTGCTGGGGACCTAGCCCACAAGCCAGGCATGTGCCCTGACTGGGAATCCAACCAGTGACTCTTTGGTTTGCAGGCCGGCACTCAATCCACTGAGCCACATCAGCCAGGGCTCATACCAATTTTTTAAAATTATTTTTTATTGTGTTTTTTCCATTACCATTTATTTGTGATATCTGATTTTTATGTGTGGGTAGCAGTGTCTGCAAGTGATGCAGTGACCGCTACCGGACATTATTTCCTGGGTGCTAGAGATGACATGGGAATGTCGGAGACATAGGCTGCTTGCTCCTCCAGCTGGGCCCTGGGGAGTCACCAAGATCTAGGTCCAACTCCTCCTGTTCACAGACACCCAGACTCATTCACTCAGGGCCTCTCGAGGGGCCAGTTTCAGCTGATTGACTCGCTGACCAAGTCCATGAGACCCTGGTACTAGAACCAGATGTTGGACTTGTTAATTCATACTGACAGATATAACTGTTGGGGAGAGTAAAAGTGTTACTCAGTCATTCATGTATTCAACAAAGATAAATGAGCATTTACTATATGCTTCCACTAAGCTAAGAAGATACAGTGACCACTAATGAGGCCTAAGGATGGGGCTTGTGAATGGGGACCTGCAGCCCAGGAAGAGAGAACACTGTGGGCAGAAGCCCCGAGGCCCACTGCCTCCTCCTTTCTCACCGCCTTAGGTTTCTCAACGCCAACACAGGTAAGAGTGGTGCTTCGTGAGCACGGACCCACCAAAAGGGACACTGGCAGGTGGAAACCCTCAGTCTCTTCCCTTCTGCGTGGGCTTAGGGATGACTGGGAAAGATACCGTATTTTCCCATGTACAGTGCACTCTGGTCTATACTGCGCACCCACGTTTTCGGCCTAAACTTTCAGGGGGGAAAAATTTCGTCTTAATTTTTAATTTAATTATTTATAGTTTGAAACAAAACTGATTATCATATTCCAGGGTATTATTTTGCATATAGATATCATTCTTGCTTTCTAGAGTTATACGTTTAATGCATAAGCTTAAATAGAAGAATCAAAAACATTTATATAGATAGAGAATTAGCACTATCCATACATAATGAGCATCCTTGTTTTCCCCTCAAAAGTTTGGGCAAAAAAAAAGGTGTGCATTATATACAGCAAAATACGGTAAGTAGAGTGGGCAAGTTTTCCATCCAAGCATGGGCTGGGCCGAGGCTCCTCCCCTTTAGTTTGAGCTCAGGCTTCCTGATGTCAGTCCCCTGGACTCTCTCAAAGCCAAACTCAGTTTCAGCAAGGAGCTCCCTCTTGCACCTTCAGGGGCTTTTGGTGAAGTGGCTGTCCTGAGCAGTCCCTGGTGGGTATTTGTGATGAGATTTTGATCCACACCCCCAGGTCCAGGTCACCTAGACCATCGGAACTGAGACATCCTGTGGGAGGCAGTGTGGTGTGGTGGGGAGGACTTGGCCCTGTCACCTCTGCTGGGGTCGAACTTCTGCCTTATGTTCCGCTTAATGAGCCGTGCAGCCACGCTCTTGCCTGACAGATAGGGTAACTAGTAATACCTGTCTTCTTGTTGAGAAGATTAAGTGAGATAATGCATAGAAGGCATTTGGCACTGTTCCCCAGAGTAAGCATTTTGTAGTGTTGTATGTGATTGCTATTACTTTTTTCCAGCCCTCAGACCTTAACCATTCATTGAGTGCAGGTGGAATCAAAAGGCGGGCAGGGGCCGGATCACACTGGTCCTATAATCACGCTGGGACTCCTGAACCCCATCCTTGGACAGTGGGAATCCAGTCCATGTTTCCCAAGCAGTCGTTGCTGTGATCTCATTTGAGGTTTAGAACCAGGCCTGGGGTCTCAGGAGGGAGGCCCAGGAAGCCTTTTGGGCACTGGTGGGAAATGCAGCTGAGATGTACCAAGGGCCTGAGTGAGGACTGTGGCTTGAGGAGGAAGACAGGAGAGGAGGGGAGAGTCTTTAGAAATGGCTTAGGAGGTATGGTTGTGGAGACGCACGTGAAGCTGTGGGAGGTGAGGGACAGAGGAATGAACCTGTTCTCAGGACCCGTGTTTCAGGTGACCAGGTGGATAGATGGCGCTGCATCATGGAGTGGAGGGAGGAGTGTGTGTGGTGAGGTGTGGATGGCACTTGTGATTTTTGCCTCCTCTTTGTCTCAACTAGCAGATAACTCCTAAGTTCTGGGCTTGGAATGTATCTTTTGGGATCTTTTTTAGGGACCCGAGAAGACTCTTGAGACTACTTTTTCTGTCTTCCAATGAAAGACTGTGTATTTATTATAGTAAAAGGGCAGCGGAAGACTCCATCAAAGTGAAAAGCAGGCTCGTTAGTGTTTTTCTGAGAGTGGGCTTTTTTGTTTGTCTGTTTCATTTAGCTGCATTTAAAATCAAGGAGAACGAGATGAAATCCTATTAAGTAGATCACATAGTAACATTTTATTTTAATTTCATGTCATGCACAGTTAAGACATGGTATCCCAGGTGAATCAAAGAATGTAGGGCTGGACTCCAGGAATCTTCTAAGTGGGCCCTAGCAGTAATAAGGGCACTAGGAAGGTAGGGCTTTTCTTGGAAAAATGAAAGGAAAAGATGTGCATAGAAGAAAAAAGGCATCATCTCCCCACGCAACAGGAGAAAGAATTTAGTTACATTGTTGTCACCATTAGGTTAAAACAACAACAACCACCACCACCTCAATTATTGTCTTTATTCAGTTACAATGTGGAAATGATTTTTAAACAGGGGATTTAAGATCCCTGACTGACATGATGTTTGTTTAGAAATTGCCTCTGGCCGGAGCTTCTTCGCCTGTTTAATGCATGGGATAGGCTTGGGAACTCACATTTCTTGCTTTGAAAGTGAGCACCAAGCTCTCATTACTGCTCTGTGCAAAGGATTGTGAAATTCTCACTGCGCACACACCTGTTCAGCAAGCAGTTTAGATTCTGCACGTTTATTTATTATTCCACATTTGGAGAAGTGCTTTCCATTTCAAATTTTATTTGCTCTCAGGGCTTCCGTGCAGGTCTAGCCGTCGTGTGGTTGTAGGTTAGTCAGGGGAATGGGCCAAGTGGCCTGGCGAAACTCAGAGGGGATTTATTCTGATGCTGCCTTTAACTTGAGTAGTTTACATGGGATGAGGATGCTTTTCATTGGGCAGCATGTCTCACTTGAGGCTGCCGGGCACACTTGCATAGGGATCCCAGCTTTGTCGCCGAGATCAGCAACCTGTGGGACGGAGCCAGATGAATGTTTATTAGCGCAGAGCCTGGCAGCAGAACGAATCGGCACAGAAGAAATGCTACCAGCCGTCGCGCCTTTGCCAGCACACGCTGCCTTCCAGCCCTGCACTGAGCGCCTAACATCTGGGTGTGCGTCTGCACAGAAGAACGCTCCTCACGGTGCCAGGCAGACCGGGAAAGACATAGCGCGCCATATGCACTTGAAACGATGCCATCTAGGGCACCTTCTTAAGTATGCGTGTTCTTTCAGCTCAGGGATGCTCATACTTTGGCGAGGAATCCCACGAGGGCTGCAGTTCTGAAAACTTCCTTTTAATTAGACAGCAGTGTTATGATGCTGATACATCCCTGTTGTTTAGTGCTAAGAAAGCAGGACAGCTGCCTGAAGAAAAACAAAATACTGTTCGTTAAAAGAGCTGCATGGTTATCTTCTGCATCCACGCGGGGCTCTCTCCAGAGGGGCTGCCCTGGGCATGAGGCTGAGAGAAAGCTCTTGGAAGGGCAGATGTGTGCTCTCAAAGTCGACGTCAGCAGGTCCTTTCCGCAGAGCTCTGGCTCTGCGGGCAGAACCCCTGTCAGTACTGGTACCTCCAGAATGTCGCAGGAGAGGGGCAGAAGAATGCTGTTCCTCCATTTCTCCTGACAGCCTGGTGTTTAGCCCATGGACCCAGACACTGAGCTGCTTGATGGCAGGGAAGCCTAGAATTACAAGCCCTAATTAGGCATCCAGTCCAACCTTCTCATTTGGGAGAAACTGAATTCTAGAAGGTTCTGAGAGTGACTTCACTAACGTTCTGTGGGAGTGTGGAAAGAGGACTGACTTTGTGGTGTTGTGCTAAGGATCACGGGGGGCTTACCACGTCAGTTTCTTCCCTGCGAAGTGGGGCTCAGTGATGGACACGGGGAACTGGGGGAGCCTGGGGTACAGAGGGCCAGCACGGTGGATCAGTTTCATTTTGCGGCTTTAGGGACTCTGAGAGCTGGGGACCCCAACCATAGGGAAGCGAATCTTTTACTTGGAAACAACATATGGTCATTAACAGACATTGCAAGATTTTGTTTCGTTTTTGCTTTTATTGAACAGTGTGATATCAAGCAATCTTTTAAGTGTGCGTTGGCAGGTTTTTATTCAAAGGATTGGTTAAGTCAATTCTGCTATCGTTATCCGCTGCTGAGTTTCCCAACCTTTTTTTTTTTTAAATCATGATTTTTCCTTCCAAAGAATCTTTCAGACATTTTCTCCCCCACAAAATTTTAACACCACAGATAGACTATATGTTTCTATCTGTGCTTTGTACATAAAAAGAATAAGATATTTTTGCACCCACCCCCAGATCTGAGAATGCAGGATGCAGAGGGACAGCCTGGAATGGCCACCAAGTTCCTCTTCTCACTGGATTAAGAAAGAGATACCGGCAGATAATTTTGAATAATATAGGAAGATGTTATACCAAGTGGGGGGAATGGGAGAGAGGGACACAAAGCGTGATGTACAGTGTAAGGCGTCCATTGTATATTCACCACGAAAATAAAGAGCATCTCTATAAAGAGTAATTCTGCCCAGGTAGCTGATTTTCTTTTTCTCCTTGACTCCCTCATTCCACATTCCCCCCACTACTTCTACAAGGAGCGTGGATTCCATTAACAACAAGACAGCTACTGTCCCGGCGAGCGAAGTGTGTGCTTTTTGCTCTGGCCCATGTTGCCGACCTGAAAGGACCTTAGCTGGTGGAGGAAAGGCTGCCTGGAAGCTGAGGCTGGAGGCTCTTGCGGCTCTGAAAGCACAGATGGTCGTTTATTCCTCTTGACTTCTTCAAATCTGCTTCTGCCTCGATCTCGTGGCAAGGGACCACACCTGGCCCGGTTTTTGAGCTTGGTGGGAACTCACAAGACTGTGGGCTTGCGAAGATACAAATTCCAGAATTAAGTACTAATTAAGTTCTTGGACACAAATCACTTCACACACTCCACTTAGAGGATTTGTTTAATTGGCTGAGGAAATAGTTTGAAGGGGAAGAGCCTTTCTTTTCATTAGTGTTCAAATGAAGTGCAAATTATAGAATGCGGGCTCCATATTTCCTAAAGAGAGAAGCTTTAGAGAAAGGAAGACAAATTAGGAAACGGAACTTAGTTTAAAACAGAGACAAGTGCAGTTTTGGGGAGAAAAGTTTGGGCAATTTTCTACATGGATAATTTGAAGGCGGCCGGCTAGTGCTGGGTTGGAAATGACTTCCTTTCCCCCCAGAGCTCAGGTTTGCAGCCAGATTTTATTTTGTGTTGTTTTATTTCATATTCAGCTTGGTTCTTTAATAAAAAATGTCTCCGGGCTACGGAGACAATGTGAATATGTGAACCGTGTGTCAGGCCTACAAAGCTACTTTGAGGAATTAGATGTTAAATGAGGAAAGATGGCACCTGCAATTACACGGACTGGGACAAAATTACAAGGGTTATTAATCTGCTGGCTTCGGGGCTTGGGATGACTACTAGGTGATTCAGCAACCAATTTCTCCTGTATATTACATCTTTGCACAATTATAGCCAATGCAGAGCTATAATGTCTGTAGGGTCATTTTATTAATTTGTTGCAGGGATTGTTTCTTGGGTTCTTAATTGCACGAATTTTGCCTCTGAGTCTCAGAAATCTTGGCCAGTTTCAACAGTTAGGGTTGGGTTAGCTCACTTCACCTCAGTAGAAATAGATGAGAGCGGCTACATGCCAAGCTATGAGGACATGGAGCTGAGAAAGGCAAGCCCTGATCTCAGTGAGCCTACAGCTAAATCCCTTGTCCAGACAGGTCTGCACAGGCCAGGCCTGTATGCATGGGATAGGCTGGGTGGTAACCCATGGAGATGTATGGAGGCTGATTCAATGGGGCAGTAACTTTTCTGGGTCAAGCCATTTGCTGCCCTGCAGGAAAGAGGAGCTGGACAAAGCAGATTTTGAAAATGTGAGCTTTCCTCTTTTGGGTTGGTTCCCTGGAAGCAGAGCCTGGGATGGGGGCCTATATTTGAAAGTACAGTGATTTAACTGGGGCCTTCTCGGAGGCGGGGGTCCTCAAACTCTAGCACACGTGAGAATCACCGGGTTGGCTTGTTTCAACGCAAGGTACTGGGCCGCACCCCCAGAGTTCCTGCCCCAGAAAGTCTCCAGGGGGCCTTGGGATTTGCATATCTCACAAGTTCCAGGAGAGGCTGCTCTTGGTCTGGGGACCTTGCTTTGAGAGTCGCTGCTGTAAGGTCGCTGGAGGTGAAGGAAGCAGGACCGGAGGGAACAGGGAATAAGCAAGGATGTGGCTGAGGTCCAGCTTCAGTCCAACTCTACGGCAGGGTTGGGCTCCAAAGCATGAGCTTCCCCAAACTTGGTCCCACCTTGTGACGATCTTGAGCAGGTCTTTTGTCCCACCTACACCCTTGTGTTCATCAGTCCCCGGCCACTGCTCTGTGCTGGAGGCGGGTGGCTCCTGTTTCACTGAGGGCAGCTTTTTAGAGAAGGGGCCACCTGTGAACTGGGGAATGGCCACCTCCTGGTGAAACAAGATCTGGGCAGGTCCCCAGCAGCATCCACCACATCCCTCAGGTTTGAAAGAATCGGAACAAATTCTGATACTAACACACACACACACACACACACACACACACACACACATGGCAGAGCCATTAAAACACACCTGTAGGCCAGGTTTGTTTCCTAGGCTGCCTGTCCATCACTTCTGGGCTAACAGTGTTCCTAAAAAGTAGGCACACGCGGGGGCTGGGAGATGTCTTCCAAACAACCTGAAGTTGGCCTGAAGGGCTGGCCTTCGCAGCCTCCAGTGAGCTTGGCTCTCCAGAACACTTCCCCTGGCAACATAGGCTGCTGTTCCGACCGATACTGTATAAATCACAGGAAGGCTGTCCAAAGCCTCCCAGCCTGGACCAGCCATTATGTGGGCTGTCATACATGACTAAGCCATTGTTACGGCCCCGGAAAAGCTGAGGGACTCGCCCCTCATTTCTGGGGAGCCCATTTCACACCTGAATAGCTCTTATGTAAAAAAGTCAGCCGGATACTCATTACAAATTTGCCTTTGCTAAAAGACACCTCACTGCTTCTCCTTAAGCACCTCCCCCACCGCCAGCCGAGTTCTTCCCTTGTCGTACTGGAGATAATTCTTCCTCCTTCATGGTGCTTACCTCTTTAGTTAATATTATAAAGGAGAGTCAAGGGTGAATAAATAGAATGTGGTTACATTATTTATTATAGCCTTTTTGGATTCCACTTATGGTCATAATGGCAAGGAAAATTCATTCTGTTTCTAAGGAATCAATTTGCTCTAATATGGCAAATGTCATCATTTTGAAGTTAATGTAATATTGTAGAGGATTTGTTGCTGCACATAGAAATAGTTGTAGTACCGTCCGGTCGGCAGCCACTGATGCCAGAAGGCCCTGGGCAGTGGTGACGTCAGTATGAAGTAGACCAGCTGGGGCGATGTGTTGACCCTGGGCCCTGGGCTGCACTGACTGTGCTGCGGTTAGAGGCATCATGTGTTTTGGGAGTGAGTTCAGTCTTGGACCTGGGGCCATATTGAGGTCAAGTACATATTGGGCTTTGCCTGTGCTGCCCTTTCAAGCACAGAGCTGAAGGTCAGGGAGGGGCAGAGCTCATGGCTTTGGAATTTATCTCCTCTTGGGTACGAGGCATCGTCCTCACGATACTTTCCACAGCCTTGTTATGCGTGGCCTCACCCATCTGGCAACCTCAGCTTCTCAGAGAAAAAGTCAAGAACCAGGAGGTAGCTTTTGAACACCTTTCACTAGTCACCATCCTCCTCCTCTTCTTCCTCTACCACCAGTTCTTCTCTGCTTTTGTAGCATTTGGTGCCACCAACTGTACCCTGTCCATGGCTCCCTGCTCACCTGGCCTCCTCCTGACCCTCCGCCCACACCGTCTTTAATACTCTCTCTGGCTGCATTACCCCCCTGCCCTATCTATACACAGGAGTCCTCCCGTGTTTGCCCCGGTCCTTTCTCCTCTCCTCTCCCGTGGCTGCACCACTGCCCTAAGGGTGCCCACTGCATCTCTCCCTCTGGCCTTGAACTTGCTCTTGAATCCCACTCTAACTTCCTGTTTTTATCCCCCCTATACCTGTAGCTGTCCCACAGGTGTATAAACGCAACAGGTTGCAAATTGACTGCTCACTTTCCCAATCTGCATTTTTCTCCTTTGTTTCTAATTTTTGGTACTGGTGGTACTCTCTCCACACCTGGGTGCCCAGGTGTGACTGGAGGACTTCCCCTTTGGTAAGTGTTGCTGGGATCTTGCCTGAAAGCGCATCTCAGACTGTGTCACCCCTTTGTTCCCCTGTTCCCAAATCCCCAGAGGCTGACTCCTTTAAATAAATTGTATATATTTTTGAGTTAAAAATTATTGAGGTAAAATTCATACAACATAAAATGACTATTATAAATTGAGCCGTCAAGTGGAATCTAGTACCTTCACAGTATTGTATAGCCGTCACCTCTATCTAGTTCCCAAACCTTTTCATCACCCCCAAAGGAAACCCTGAGCCCATTAAACAGCCTCCTCCTGTTCTTCCCTCCCCGGCCCCTGACAGCTGCCATTCTGCATTGTCTCTGCGAGTCTGCCTATTCTGGACGTTTCATAGAAACTGAGTCCTGTGATACATGATCTTTTGCATCTGGCTGCTTTCCCTTAGCACAATGTGTTTGAGGTGCACAGTGTGGCCACACATCAGTGCCTCGCTCGCTTGTGCACTTGAGCGATACCCCACTGCAGGTCTGACCCGCAATGTGCTCATCTCGTCAGCCCTTGGTGGGCGTTGGAGCTGTCCCTACTGTTTGGCTGTTGTGACTTGTACTCTTATGAGCCTGTGTGTGCGTGTATTTGAGTACAGACTGACTGCCTGTTGCTGTAGAGCTCACTTTTATGACTTAAAGATGATTTCTGTTAAGAGCCAGATAGTAACTATTTTAGGTTTTGTGGGCCATAGGGTCTCCGTTGCAAGTACTTAACTCTGCTGTTGTAGCACAAAGGTAGCCATAGAAAATATGTAAATGATGCCCTGGCTGGTGTAGCTCAGTGGATGAGCGTGGGCTCATGAACCAAAGGATCATAGTTCAATTCCCAGTCAGGGCACATGCCTGGGTTGCAGGCCAGTTCCCAGCGGGGGACCCATGAAAGGCAACCACACATTGATATTTCTCTCCCTCTCTCCTTCCCTTCTTTTCTAAAGATAAATAAATAAAATCTTATAAAAATATGTAAATGAATGAGCTTGGCTGTGTTTTGATACAGCTTTATTTATAAAAAGAGATGATGAGCCAGATTGGCCCATAGGTCATAGTTTCCTGACCTCTGGTGTAGAGCAAAATGATGTCCCTCTCTCTAGAATTCACATCCTTCCTGACCGTGTGGTCCTCCCTGTCCTTCCACCGTTCTTTTCCACATCCCACAGTTCAGATGAAACAGAGTAGAGGGGGCCATGGCGGTTTGGGCAGAAAACGGAACAGTGTGGTTGGAGAAGAGGTAGGTGTGGTTTAGTTGGAGTGCAAAGGAGAGTAGCTAGAAATAACCCTAGAGAGCGAAGTGACTCACAGCACCCCCAGGGCTTGGATGCCGTGTGGATAAGTTCTTAGGAATTGTGTTTGTCTGCTGTCCTTCTCCCGGCCAACCTTGGCTCCCACGGTTTCCCAGAATCCAGGAAACAGTGCGGAGATAAGTGTTAGAGAAACACTCATCATTGGAAGCCTTTCACGGAGCCTCTGCACTGTTCTCGGGTCGATCTCATTTTAAAGACGGAGAGAAAGAAGTTCATTGTCTGGAACATGCCCTTTAAAAGAGTTGTAATTCACAGAGCTTGCGGAGAGGTGCTCCTGTAGGTGACAGGAAGGCCTCCGGGGACAAATAAAGAAGTGTTTATGGAAGAAGGCCGAGCCGAGCCCTTCCTGCATGAGCGGGAAGCCATCTGGGTGACACAGACTGTGGTGGGTGTGTGTCTTCATCCTTGCGCCTCACTCAGGCCCATGCCGGGTGTGCGGTTTATGTAACTTTGGAGGAAGGGGAGGCTTTGGAAGAACAAGCTGCTGGGATGGGAAGCTCGGTTTCTAGAAATCCTGGCCCGCACTTGGGCAGGCGTAGGGATAGACACATGGCTGACAAGCAGACTGGGGCTGACAGAATCGGGAGCCGGTCCCCAGGCCTGGATAGATATGTAACTTGCAAATTGTTTTATCCGTCTGGACGACTTTGTTTCCCCACCTGCAGAGGGAGAGGTCCCCCGCTCCAAGCCCTTTGTCCATCGGTGACCCCATGAGTCTGCTTGTCCCAGCCAGCATGCACCGATGAGGCAACACAAGCTGGTTCCTCCTAGGACCTTCCTGGCCCACGCTGTCCACACACAAATACCCCCTTTCAGACACCCTTGCTCCTGACCCGTGTGAGGTCAACTCCTCACATCGGCCTCAGGGTGGCGTACACCACCCTGGTTTGTTGTACGCACAAAGGCAACATTTCTCTTTGGCACAGCTCTGGGAAATGAGATTTTTCTATCAATAGATCTTTGGACCAGGTCCTTGGAAGCTGGCTAACTGCCTTCTGGGGAACATTCTCTTCTCCCACTGGGTCACACACGGCTATGTGATCTCCCAAATCTGCGTCTCCTCTCCTTCTGGGGGCCACAGTGAGAACACATCCCTACACCCCTCGTCAGACCTGGGCCTGTGTGCAGTTCCGGCCAGTGGGATGTGCTGACGGTGGTGACGTGCCTATGCCACTTTGAGGCCTCCCCCTGCGTCCCCACCACATGGGATTCTCTTCCCTCATCTGCGGAAGACTCTGCGCCCCCGGGGTGTGCTGGAACGTGGGAGCCCGAGACTGGAATTTACGCCGGACTGTTGTTGTACGAGTACAAAGAAAACGTGCATTGCTTTAACTGACCAAAGCACCGTGGTTCTCTGGTACAGCAGCTGGCCAGTGCACCCACTGTGTGCTTGGGGCTGGGGCTGCCCAAGGGAGATGATTTCTCCTTTGGAGATGGCTCCAGTCCAGAGCCTGCCTCTGCAGGAGTGTGGCTTGGAGGTGGTTTTGGCCATGGGTAGAAGAGTCATCGTTAGCAATGAGGACACGCCACATCAGCATGACAGTAAGGGGCAAATGTGAAGACTGGAAAGGGTCGGTATAATATATGGTAGCCTCTAGAACCATGACAGTCTAGAAATAACCTCTTCTATTTTCTCAGCCAAGAGCCAGGATTTTCTTGCCTATTGGATCTGGACCCTTCCCGGTTAACCTCCTCTTTGGGAGACAGTGGAAAAAGCCAGAACCTCATGATAAGCAGGTGGTGGTGTGGTGGGTGATTAAAGTGTTACCAGAGGTGGCCTGATCGTAATGGGCTTCCTGTTTGACACGAGCCAGCTCCTGTCAACGCTTAACTTCTGGAAGACTTACTTGAACTTGGTGTTTGTGGGGAGGGAAGGTTAAGATGCCTGTAGACAGTTCAGAGCTTGAAGCCGCAGCTCTCAGGCTGGAATTTCTGGCTGGAATCTTAAGAAGCGTTTGTCCTACATCAGGCAGCCAGATTTTTCTGTTGTTTTTCAATTTGAAATCATTTCATGGAGCTTTTGAGGGGATGACTCTATAGGAGGAAGGTATGTTAGTCAGGGCAGGCTAACTCTTGTAACAAACCACTTCAACATTTCATTGTCTTAATACGATAAAACTTTGTATCCTTCACCACACCCAGTGTGGGTCACAGAGGAGCCATGTTCCACACAGTCATTCAGGACTAAAGATTTTTCCATATTGTGGTTTTGCCGTCCTCTAGGTACATGGAATTCTTTCCATCCAATTGATGGATGGGAAAGAAGGGATGTAGGGTGGTGTGGCAGGTTTTCTTGGGCAAGGCCTAAGAATTGACATTATGTCTGTTGGCATTGCATTTGGTCAGCATTCAGTTACATGGTTGCACTGCAGTGCCTAGCTGCAAGGGATCCTGGAAGATGTGGTGTCACTGGGTTCCCCAGAAGAACAGGAAATGGGGTAGAGTGAACAGGTAGATGTCACTGTCCTCGAAGGGAGGTCATTGGGTCTTTAAGAAAAGTTGTTTGGGTCTTTTAAAAAGCTGTTGTTCACAGGTAAGTGCAAAGAAAGTCAAATCATACAACTGCCGTGCTCTTAGCCAAGTTTATACCCTGCAGGATGCAAGTGAAATGGATCTAGTGGATCTTTATTTCCTGAGACCCCTGGACTGGTAGGCCCTGACTGCAGCTGATGATGGAGTGGAAGGCCTGGGAGCTTGCAAAGCTTCCTCTTGGAGTCATAGTTCAGTGGCTCCTGTTTAGGTCCCAGTTGCTTCCTTCTTTCTCTGGAGACTTCTATACATCTTTAGAAGGCCCTGAATCCCCCAGCTCTCGTGTAATAGCACCAAGGGATTTCTGGCAAAAGGGAGACAGCTCATGACCTTGAGTCGATGATCTGTCCGAAGACGGAGAGCCTACTGGGATGAATCAGCATAGCGTTTGGCAATAGAAGTTGGCTCCTGGGCTGGGTAAAAGTGGGACAGGGATGTTCCCCTGTGAAGCGTGGTTAGAGGCATTTACTGAAGGGCGGGTTGACGGACACCTTCGCAAGTGCAAGTCCACTGCTGCGCGGCCCCTTTCGTTCACGGCGCACAGAATCACCGTGATCACTCAACCCTCTGCAGCCTCACACTGAGTGAGAGTCTCGCTTCTACCGGGAATCCAGAAACTTTCTAATTCACCTTTGCTCCAGCTCCAGAGAAATTATTTGTAAACCTAAATAGAACCAAACAGTTTTCTGCGAAGCAATTTTCTGAAAGTGGAAGGTGACCAAAAACGAGGAGATGTGCTCACAGATTTTCGCTTTAAAACCCACCAAACAAGATTGCTTATACGTTTGAAATTTGCCATGTTGCTCTGCCTTATCCCTAGAGAAAGACACTCTTAGGGAAAAACTAATGCAAAGGGATTATGGAGTCCAGAATCCTTTTTTTTTCCTAGTGACCTTATTAGAGAAATTGTGCCCTGGAATATAACAGTAGAGTGGAAAACTGCCCAGGGAGTTGCTTCGGCAAAGTCTGATTCCTTGGAAAGAAAATGGTAACTGTCAGCAGTGTCTGGGTGTGAATTAATCTGCGTGCTGCTTTATTCCACATAGTCCATGGTCCACGTTCATCTATAAACATGAGTTCTGTAATCTACATCCATTTGGTATTCATTCTTGATTACCTCTTCCAGCATGAAACTAAAATGATTGCCACAATAGAGTGTATGCTGGTTTTCAGTGAGGGCTAATAGCAAGGAACATTTAGCAGTTTGAGGCCAGGTTATTATTTCTTGTTATTATTAATTAACAGTAATCATAGGCGCTGTTATTGACTGAAGGCCTACTCTTTTCCCAGGTGTTTGGCACATCCAACCTCCAACCCAGACAACAGCTTGAAACCAAAACTCAGTTGTGTTAAGTTGCCCCAGGTCACCAGCCAGGGAGAGACCCGGCGAGATTCGAAGCAAGGGCTGTTGGTTCTAAAGCCTTTTCTTTGGCAAAAAAAAAAAAAATCAGCTTGAGTCACACAGGATGCAATGAGCACTTTTTATTCTTACAGATTGAACGTTAACAAATGTGAGTAGTCATGTAACTCTCACCTGGATCGAGGTGTAGAATATTTTCATCATCCGGAAGTTTCCCTCACGCCCCTTTGCAGTTACGCCTCTGGCCTGCAGCCCCAGGCAACCAGCGACCTGATTCGGGTCACTCTAGATTCGATTTGTCTTATGTGGGGCTTCACAGAAATGGAATCCTGCAGTATCAACTTCCTTTCCTTTTGCTTGGTACAGGTGTTTTTAGGCGTCACCTGTGTTGTTTTGTGTGTCAATCATTTGTCCATGGAAGGCCCCACCATCAGGCTTTCAGCTGCGCTCCTGTTCTTTAGATATATTAGGTCAGCGTTGTTCTTCCTGAGTTGTGGCAGTTCCTTGGCGGTGAAAGCTGGAACCAAGGTGTGGAGATCAGATTTGCAGATGAGATTTCGTGGGATCTGAAAAGACTGGGGCGAAGGGGTACGTTGAAGCTCTGCCAGCTCAGCTGTAAAATGGGGATGATGGACCTCATTCTGGATGTACAGTGAGGACCAAAGGAATGAAAACATGAAGCCCGGAGCCGTGCTGGGCATATAGTGAGTGCTCAAAAGATTTAGCAGTTGTCGTGTTCCAGGTCAAAGTCATGAGCTCAGCATGGCAGACGGCACTCACAGCAGCAGAGCTGCCCAGAGCCCGTTCGCTGAGCGGGGCTGCCAGGACGCATCCTTAACTGGTGGCCTCTGGCAGCCCATCTGGGCTCATGGCCCAAGGAGATTTTGAAGAGTAGAGTGTGACTAGTGCAGCGAAGGACTTGGAGATGCTCACCTGGAGACAGAGAATGTCCGATGGTTGGGGACTCTGAGTTCTGTCGTGAGGAAGAGTGGCTGGAGGTTGTCCACCTGGCCTCCTGGGCGGGAGTGGCAGGGACCAGGATTTAGGAGTGGGAAAGGAAGCACTTGCAGAACTGCCGTGCCATCCCCCAGTCGAGTGGGTGGTCTCTGCAGGAGAAGGAGTGGCAATTTCACAAACATACATGGAGCCCTTGGCAGAAGCCACGTGTGGTGTTAGGTACTTTCAGTGAATTCTCACTCATTCTCTTTCCCTTCTTTCCTCCTCCTCCTCTACTTCCTGTCCCCTCCCTTTCCCCTCTCTGTAGCTACTTAATGACTAAGCTACCCAGCTATCTCGTATCTAGATACTTGTATCTTATTTTATAATGTAAAACTTTGAGGTGTAACTTAAGTGCCTAGATCTTAAGCGTGTGGTTCACAAAGTTTTGACAATTGCATACTCTCCTGTGAATCCTACAAACCTCCCTAACAAGCCGTTTCCATCCCCCAGAAAGTTTCCTTGGGCCCCTTTGCACGCAGTGCCCCTCCTCCCAAGCAATAATTAATCTGATTTCTCTCAGATACATTTGTCTGTTCTAGAGCCTCAGCTGAGTGGAATCATACAGTGCGCGCTGTTTCATGTCTAGCTTCTGGGGAGACATGGAAGTTCTTATTAAGTGTCAGCATGCTGGGCGCTATGCTGGCGGCACTTCTATCGATTATTCCGTTGGGTCTTCACCATAACCTTGCAAAGTGTGTTTTTGCTCAGCATTGCAGATGAGGATGCTGACGTTCAGAGGAATTAAGTAACTTGTGCACGGTCCCGGGGATGGAAAGCGGCACAGAGCCTGAATTCCAATTGGGATCTGTTGGCTACACGGGCTTGGCTGCGCCTGCCATACAAGGTAGTTTTCCTCATTGCACACAGCAGCACCTTCTCTAAAGATACAAAAGAACCACTGGTCGCAGTCTGGTGATTGGAGCTTGAGGAGTTGAGTTGTGGAGCAGAATGTCTCCTGGTTATTCGTAATTTGCATCTCACCGCGGACCGTTTTGTGGTTTTGCATGAACTCTTTATTACTTAATGATACATTGTTTGCATTACAATGCCACGTCAGAGCAAAGCCCTGGGCCCGTGGAGTGTGGTCTTGTTGTTTGGAATCTGTCTGTTCAGTGTCATTCTGGGTGTTGGCGCAGAGTTTCTCTTTTCCTCCCTCTTTCCTTCCCTGCCTCCTCTCCCTCTCCTTTCCCCACCTCTCTCTTTGCCTCCCTCCCTGCCTGCCTGCTTCCTCCCTCCTTCCCTCTGTCTTTTCCTCTCTCCTTTTTTCTCATTCTCTCTCCCTCCCTCCCTTGCTCTGTCTTGCTTGTGCTTAACCTCTCTCTCTCTCTCTCTCTCCCTTGCTTTTCTTCTCTTCCTTATGCTTCTGCCCTTGCTGTCTGCCTGTCACAGTTGTCCTGGTTCCTCAGATAAAACAGCTGCCAGGAGACTGAGCTGTTGAGAGACACGCACTGCAGCGGAAAAGCCATCGGGCCCTTGAGAGACCTGATGTTTTGGCAGCCACCCCACCGCCCGCCCTTCGGCCCCATGTGCAGGGCGGGGCACGGAAATCTTTGCACGAGGTGGATGCTAATTCCTTCTTTGCCTGTTGCTGCCTTCGTCTGTTCATGCAACAGGCGTTTGCTGAGTTGCCTTCCGTGTGTACCTGTCCTTGGGTTGGGCCTTGCACAGGGGTCAGGACAGATCAGGTGTCGGACGTTACATTCTGGAAGGGACACCAAGACCAAACACACAGTCATCCTGTTGTTTGGGAGGGACCTCTGGCCAGCTCCCGAATTCTCGGTGGGTGTCACAGTCCTGTTGCGCAGTCACGGGAACTGTTTCCCGACTCGGAACTTCCTGGTTCAGGGCCTACACTGTCAGTTTAAAAAATGTTTTTTGAACTTTTTACTTGCAGTTAGTTCAAGGTGCACAAGAAGTGGCAAAAGTGGTATGAAGAGAGGTCCCTGTGCCTTTGTCCAGTTTTCCCCAAAGGTGGCGTCTTATGGGACCACAGTGCCTCGTCGGCACCAGGAAGGGGACTGGTGACTCGGGATAGACCTGATTCAGACCTTGGTTTTTTAATAGGGTGTGCATAGCAGAGAGTGGGAATTTTATGTATGCACGTATGTATGTATGTACTTATAGAGGGAGAAAGAGAGGGAGAGAAAAATCGATTGGTTGCCTTTTCGTCCTGACCAGGACGAGCCCGCAGCCCAGGCATGTGCCATGACGGGAATTGAACCAGCGACCTTTTGCTTTGAGGGGCGACACCCAACCAGATGAGTCGCACCAGCCAGGGTGGACTTCACCTTCCATACACTGCTTCTCTCCCTCCCCATCCTTCATCTCTTTGGTGTATCCTGTGTTTTGTTGTGTATAATGCACACCCACATGTTTGGTCCAAACTTGCAGGAAAAAAATCTTTTGTTTTAATTTTTTAATTCAATTTTTTAAAAAATTCATACTTAGAAGCAAAACCGACAATCCTATTCCAGGGTATTATTTTGCATACGGACACCGTTATTGCTTTCTAGAGTCACAGTTTTAATGCATCAGCGTAAATAAAAGAATTAAGAAACATTTATATAGATACGAAATTAGTACTACCATTACTGTGTAATGCACATCCTCACTTTTCCCCCAAAAATTTGGGTAAAAAAGTGTGCATCATACATGGCAAAGCACAGTCGTTCTGTGAAGTGCGAGCGTGTGTGTAGATTCAGGTGGTCATTCCCACAACCGGGAGGCATGGGGTTCCATCAGCCTCCAGAATTCCTGGGTGGTGGCAGTGCCTTCGTGGCCACGCTCCTCCCCCACCTCGAACCCGGGGTGACAGGTTCTCCGTCCCTCTGCTTTTGTCATTTCAGGAACGTTCTACACACGGAATCCAGACAGTATGTGACCTTTTGAGACTGGCCTTTCCCCCTTAGCATAACGCTCTGCACAGCCATCACAGTTGTTCCGTTTATCTCTTTGTCATTAATTTTTGAGATGAAAGGGATCAGGCATAGGACAGACCCGGGGAAGACATTCCTTTGTGACAGTCTCACTTAGTTTCAAGGCTAAACTTCACTGAGTTTTGTGTTTTCCCTCCTTCAGAGACCGGGAGGCGTCAGTCTGTTTGAATCTGATGAGCAAGTGGGCAAGTTGGTAGAACATTGTTTTTAATTATGTGGTTGGTAATTGTTTTCCCTCTGTTGTAATCAAGCTTTTTTTTCCCATGAGCCCTCGGTTTTTCTTTGGGATCTATGTATTCGAGGACCTCCCTTCAACTAGAAAATGTTTCTTGTATTCGTTAGGTTAATGCTAGGCAGTGGAACAAATGCAGACTTTTAGTAGCTTCACATTATAAATTTCATGTCTTGCTCCAGCAACAGACCATGTGTGTGTGTCTCGTCTTTGAAAGCTTTATTCCATCCCTGGGCAGATGGCTCAGTTGGTTGGAGCGTCATCCTGTACACTACGAGGTTATGGGTTCAGTTCCCAGTCAGGGAACATACCGAGGTTGGGGGTTTGATCTCCAGTCAGGGTGCGTGCAAGGTCAATGATTGATGTTTCTCTCCCACATTGATGTTTCCTTCCCTCCCTTTCTCTCTTTCTAAAATCAATAAACATAGCGAGGGTTAAAAAATTAATAAATAAAAGGCTTTATTCCGTAAGATAACTCAGAGACCTAGGTCTCCTCTATTTTTGTACCTCTGCTGACTCTTGGGACCTTGAAGGCCCTTGGATCCAGCCATCAGGTGGGGGCGGAGCATGGGGGGAGCACCAGACTGGGGTTTGCATGGGTCATGCCTGGGTCATGCCGGGAAGTGGGGTCGTACATCACTTCCATTGCCATTCCGTGGGCTAGAATGCATTCCTGTGACTGCGCTGGGCTGTGAGGGGTGGCGTGTGAGTGCGTGGAAGAATGGGAAGAGGTAGTTCCTGGTGGCAGCCTTGTCCCAGAGGCACCACTGCACCACGGAAGAGGGGGACCGCAGTTCTTTGGCGGATGCCTCCTTCTGCCTTCGTCCCAGGGAAAGACCCCATTCTAGGTTAACAATGTCAATGGCAGTGTCATGGATGGGGATTCAAAAGTTCAGGTTCTTCTCATGCAACCAAGGCAAGTCATTTTCCCTCTCTACATCTCAGGTTCCTTATGGCCAATAGTGGGTTAAATTAGATAATATGAAAGGTTCTTCTCTAACGTTTAATGGTTTTATACTTTGCTCAATTGATTGGTCTTCGACACATTGAAAAATCTCTCTGAGAACTTGGCGGAAGGTACTGCAGGTATAGTAAATTGGGACTAGTCCGTTAAACCCCACATCTACCCACTCATCTTTAACCCGGAGCCTGAGGGCAACATCACAAACCCTGGGACCACACAGCACAGCTGCAGGTGGAGTGGAAGGGTTTTGACAGCTTCATCAGGAGAGCAGTGGATTCAGCTCCTGATAAATAATTGACTTTGAGGATTGGGAAACTGTTCTCACTTGGCTTGCATAGCTTGCTGTTTGGGAGATACAGACAATTCTGGTCATGCCGGGAAGGAAGGAAGAATAAAATTTATCATCTCGGGCCCATGACTGCCTATCCTTGGTACCTCCACTAGCGTTTCAGAGAAGAGCCACAGGTTTCTGCTCGCTGGAGCAGTGAACGCCTCCCATTTCCAGTTGGTCTGCCTTTGCCCAGCCCTCCGTCACCAGGGGCACTACCTGTCAGAGGCACAAGAAAGACTTAATATTAGTGAAAATGGTGCTGACTGATACTGTGTGTACTTTGGGTGAAAGAGGACGAAGAGATAAAGCAAGATGCCTCCTCGACAATTCACCTCTCCTTGAATTGACAGACCCCGGAGGAGGTTCAGCCAAACTTGTGTGCTTCCCAGTCAGGTTTCATTTTGAGCTTTACATTTCGTTTCTTTCATGTCTCCGAAGTTGCTTTGCTGTGTGCCTGGGGAAGAGAGCGGCTCGGCAGCACACTCTTGGTTCTCTGTTGTCTGGGTTTTCAGGGGTCGGCGAAACTTGGATGCTCATTAAGATGACTGAGCCTCATCATTTTTAATGTTAAGCCCCAGGTAATATTTAATGAGGCTGAAAAGCATATTAATAAAATTGCTTGTAGTAATTAGCGGGAAATCGTAATGGTAGGGTGATGGGGAGATTTTGGAAATCAGTTAGGAGCGATCGAGGCCAATTGGGGACGTTGCTACTTCTTATTTTTCGCTTTCAATCATCGTGAACTGCACCTTTGCATTTTTATCTTTGAAAAGAAAGTCTCTGATTGGGCTCATGCATATTGCTATTATTTCATCTTATTTTGTTCTCCGCTGGGTATCTTAAAGAGTTTGAGCTGGTTGGGTCTTTAACATGATTTGTGAACCATCATATCGCCCCCTAGAGGCAAATGGGATCTCCACAATCTCTCTGGTTCCGGCAACTTATCTGAAAAAAGGGGCTGTCTGAGCCCCCGTGGGCTTCACTGAACGCAGATGAGAACACGAGACATCAGTGCGGCTCAGCAGCCCAGAAAATACGAATAAAGGTAAAATCCCCAAAGCTCACAGATTTGGAAGTTAGGTTAAGATCAAGGCCCTAAAACCGTGGTAGCATCTCTGATTTGACTCTTCTGTTAACGCTTCTTTACCTAAGGTCCCTATTTGGTTTTACAGGTAGGATTGGAGGTCAGACTTGTAAAATGATCAAGGTTCCAGGAAGGCAGGGAAGTTGCCATTGTCACCCTGTTGGGGCTTGAGCTGGGTTGTGTTGGGGTTTTCCTTCTTGATGTCCGCTCTGGTCTTTTATTTTATTCCTGCTCAGACCGGGGGTGGTTGGGGGGTGAATCTGGAAAAAGCCTAAAGAGGGCAGAAACTTTTAATATCTGAGACAGCGTTGTTTGTTGATACATAAAATAGGCCCTTAAACTATTGATGTATGTATATTGATTTCCTCTGTCCCTCTCTACCTGTCTTCCTGAAACACATTTTCATTGAGAGCCTACTATGTGCAGTTCAGGCTGGGTGCTTGCTAGTTCCTGGGAATAGAGCGGTGGGTAGATACTGCTCCTGTCTGAGGTTGGCCAGCAATGGCCAATGAGCAGCCCTCTAACGGCGTGGGGACGTGAAGGCTGGGAAGGAGTGGACAGCTCAGTGTCCGGGAGGAATGGGAAGGCTTGAACTCTGCGGGAGATGGTGTGGTATTTCTAGGTGAGAAAGGCAGGGGCAGGCATTGCGGGCCGGGGTAATAGCACAAACAGGCGGGAACAGAAATGTGCGTGCGTACGGGATGCGGTGATGCTGCACCCCTGGCTGGCCGTCCTGTGAATGGTGGGCGGTGGCCCTGGGAGTGTGTGGGTGTGATCTCACGGGAGCCGCTTTAACCCTCGTGTCTTGGTTCTCTCGCAGTTTGCTTTCTCTCTGTTGGGCTCATCCTCTCGATGTTTCCAGACATACTTGTGTCAACTGCATATTTGTCACCTCAGAGAAGAGAGCCATTTTTTTTCTAACGGCTGAAAAAAAGTGTCCCAGGAGCATGCAGATTGGGGGAAGTCGGGTGACTCGCTCATCCCTGAACCTCTTAGTGAAGCTGGGGGATGGGATACGCTTCCATTGGTCCAACCCGGTGCCTGTGTTCCTGCCAGTGGGAGGAACGGAGGGAAGGAGTAAGGCCTAAGGGGTTTCATTTGCAGAAGCAGTGAATGCCAAGTTTGCTACTCAGATGGATATTTTGGTTACAAGAGCCATCTGATTCCCATATTGCAGACGAGACACAGAGAAGCAAAGTGGCCAGCCCAAGGTTACTCCACTGTGAGGAGGTAGACCCAGGATTAAAACTAATCCTGTCCTGTGTCACAGATCAAGCGGTCCACCATTATTGGTTTTACATGACGGATTCAGACCCCGGCACATTAACAGAAACCCACCAGCACAGGCCTGGGCCTGTCAATGGCAGACACACAATGAGCCGGAGAGCTAGCCACGTACGGCCTGTGGATGCCCTGCCAGGGCGGCTGCGACCTCACTCAGCACTGGCCAGGCCAGCCAGACCTCTGAGCCTGTACTTCCCTCTGCCTGGGACTCCTTCCCCACCCTCCTCTGCAGCTGAAACTCTGAGTAAAGTTTGCACTGTGGCTCAGCGCTGTCCTCGCCAGTGGCCTTTCCCGTGCCATAGCCCTCCTTAAAAGCAGAGACTGTGCTATTCTTTCCTTGTACTTGGCAGGGTTAGCGCGGTGCCTGCCACATGGTGGGGGCCAAAGGAACCAAACCCATGAGATGCCACTTGGGAACTTGTGTGTGGTGCCCGCGACTCACAGACTGCGCTGGGAGCGCGTGGGCCCAGCGTTCCAGCTCTCCCGCTCACCAGCCACCCTACCTCGCCCGGAAAGTGGGACTCTTAAAAGGAAGGGACGATTGGTTGAAACAACCCATGGAAGTGCTTAGCGTAAAGCTGGGGGCACAGCAGTAACTCAGTAAATATTAGTGGTCGTTGTTACCCATGGCCACTGGCTCAGGGAGATTCCGTGACTAGTCTAAGCTCCTACGATCAGATAGCAGCCAAGCGGGTCCTTCCACTCAGGTCTTCTGGCTCCTGTCTTGTTTAGGAGAAAGGAGTGGGATTTAACAGGCCTTGGGATGCTGCCAAAAGCATATTCAGACTCAAAAGGAGGTGCCAGTATCCCCCAGGACAGCGAAGCTTGCTTGCCGGAGAGATTTTCCCAGGAAACACTTGGGCAGGAGGAATACATAGGATGTGAGAACAGAAAGGCTCGTGTCAGTGGGGTAATTTAGAGTTTAAACACGGAGCCGGTCTGTCCTTGTCGGTGACCCTGCCGGCTCTGGTGGGAATTCACTTGCACTCGCGGAGCTCATTCTGCAAAGCTTCAGGTTTACCTGTGTCTGAGATGTTCGGCTGTAAGACGATAATCAGGCTATAAACTTTATACTGCTATTTATACTCCTGTTACCAACTTGGTGCCTCGTGGGAAATATACCGAAAAGATGGGATTTTAGGCATCGAAGTAGAGAGATGGGTTTGTGTTTTGAAGTTTCAAGGTATTTACGTGTCTGTGTGTGTGTGTGTTCATATGTATCAAATTTTATCAAGCCCTTCGTTGAAGCTGATAGGGCCCCAGTTAGATTTACAAGTTGACTCTTCCCAAGAGTATTACTTTTTTCTCCTTGCAAGCCTGACAGGGTGCTGTGACCTTGAGCGTTTTGGATGCTAATCCCTACCACCTGCTCTGTGATGTGTGAGTCTGGGTCCAGGAAGCCAGGTGCTGAGAGGTGGCTGGTTGTCTCCTCCCACGTACCTGGGCTTGAGGGGACCACAGGAGGAACCCAGGGTGCCCCCTTGCGAGGCAGAGCCAGCCACCGAATATGCAAGCCTCGTTTCCCTCTCTTGTTTGACCGTCACGTATCAGTGTAGACGGCCACCTGTGACACTCCCGCCGCTGTTTGGAGTTGAGTGCGGTGTGGGAGGGAACAGTGAGGGGCGCGTGTAACCTGTGACACGGGGGTGGTGGCCAGGCAGAGGTGAGCAGGTACCGAAGAGAGTGTCACTTGCAGAAAGACAGCTGTCGGTCAGCACCTCTCTCGCTGCGTGATGGTAGGGATGGGACAGGGCATCTCGGCATAGCACCAACTTTGTCACCTTGTTGGTTATCTTTGTCTCTTAGTTGTGCAACAGATGGCAGAAATACTTTAGGAATTCACCACCACCAGAAAAATAGAAGTAGAAATCCCCCTCCCCCCCAGGGAGAGATTTGGAAAAATGGTGGCTGGTATTCCTAGGTGCTGCTGTGGGCGCTGGCAATACCTGTCATTCTACTTCCTTAGCATCTCTCGGATATCTACTGTTTCTCCCCCGGGGCTGTTGCCTGGGGTCAGGCCCTCATGCTCTTATGCCTGCCCAGGCACCTGTCAAACTGCCTTCCAGGTGAGTGACCTGCATCCTCTCTCCTCATCCTAAATCTGTCCAAGATGCTGCGACTGGCAGTGCCCTTCGGGTGCTCACACCCTTCCCTGGCTCTCCAGGACCCCTCCTTAGCCTGCCTGAAAGCATCTTCCTGATTGGACCCTGCCAGTTGTGGACCGTCTGCCCCGCCCACTGCGGGCCCCGCCTCTTTCCAAGACGGAGCCCATTCTCAGCTACCCCTTCCCACTTTCCCACCTCTGTCTGGCCCCACCCCATCTGCCGAGCCAACACCCAAGAGTTCTTTACCTCCTCGGAGGTACCTCTCATCTCCTCTGCTTCCAGGCTGAGCCCAGGACCTGCCTCTGTACTCATAGTCCCAGATTCTCTTTCATGTTGCTTTTCACACAGTTGATCACTTATCTGTTTTGCTCACTGCACACACTGAGTTCCTAGCAGGAAGGGGCCTGTGCTTCATTTACCTTTGAACCCTTGAGGCAGGGAGAAGTGTGCTGTGGGGGTGATGGGACAGTCCTGAGTTCCAGTTCCACTTATGTATGTGTGCTTTGGGTAACGTGGCTATCTTTTCTTAGAAGCACTGCAGTAGAGACAGAACAACCACTATAGTATGGTGTTACTGTGGGCATTAATTCTTAGAGAATTATCTCTGTCACAAAACAAGTGAGCTAAATAAGTGCCAGATAGTGACATCATGCTCATCATCACCATCATTATTGTGACTAGTTTCTGGAGGACGCTAGTTACTCCATAAACTCTTGTTGAATCGGACTAAATGGATGAGCGATAGGAATCATTTCGTGGAGCTCCGACTTTATCTGAAACGGAGTTAATAAAAGAACATTAATTTCCTCACGTCTCATTTTTTTTCTCTCTGAACTTTATTTTCCTTTCCCCCAAGAGCGAATGCTTCTGAGGCGTTAGCAAAACATTTTACTTTGCTGAAACGACCCAGGAATGCCTGAAAGAGAGCCATTTTGCCCGAGAAGCTAATAGCTAAAGTCAGGATTCACCTCCCTGCTGCTTGAGTGACACCCCATTTTCCCCTCTTAAGAGAACTAAATGGCCTATATTTCTTTTTTAAATTAAAGTGAATGAAAATGAATTTCACAACTCCCTTGGAGGTGCCTGGAGACACACTGGGATGTCAAATCAAAAAAGTTGGGAATTGCCAAGCTTAAGCACAGCACTCTGGGTTCCCAAGAAAAATGAGATGTGAGGGGCATCCATTGGGGGGGAGGAAGGGGCTGGAGAATTGGGGAAAATGGCTAGATTGTGAGGAGCAGAAGTGGTGGTATGGGGTAGAGAGAGCAGAGTGGGAAGGGAGGGTCGTGTTGAAAAGAAAACTGTTGAGTGACTGACTGATCTTTAACTTCGGCGAGAAGGAGCAAAACCAGTCCAAGGCATGCTGAATAATTGCCTGAGAATTATTCCTGGCTGCCCTGTAAATGATTCCTCACTATGCAAAAATATTGAAAGCAGAAGGGAAATGATTGTTTTGAGCTTGGAGATTTCTCAGCTCTCTGACTTTGCTAACGAGATTGGAGCCTATTACCCTTGTCTCACTGTGAGCCTTCGTCAATAGCAGAACTGGTATTTCCTAAGGGAGTGTCTGCGGAGTTCATTTCTGTTTAACAAGTGTTTATTGAAATCCCCGGACCTGTCTGGGGCCGAGATTGGATCCGTGCGCGCCCTGCCTCGGTTGTGAGACTGGTTCTTTGGGCCCCGGGGGGGTTCCTGGCGAGCGGAGGGGAAACCATTGGAGGATGGGTGCCTGAGCCATTATTCCCCAGGGATCGATGGCCTTTTTTCGGCCTTCTGGTGGCGTGGAAGAAGGAGGTCAACCGGTCTGGGCCCCTGAGTGCTTCTCCCTGTGTTCCCACCACCCTGGCCCTTTGTGTCACAAACTACGGTGATGCTCTTAAGTCATAGAGTGAAGCATGGGACCCTGTGGGCTCTTGCACCTGCTTCCATTTTCCCTGGACTAACACCCAACCTCTGATCGTGGCCTCGGAGACTGGTAGACTCGGCCCCTCTCGACCTCTTATTTCTGTTCTCTCCCATGTTTGAGCTTTGGCCTGTACTAGTCCCTCTCTTTGGAATAGCCATCCCTGAACTCTGCATGGTGTGCGGCTCCTGAGTTTCCAGGGTTTGGCTTAGATGACATCTCTTAACCACAGAATTTAAATTTGCCACCCCTGCCCTTGCCCCCTCCTGTTCTTTCTCTCTCTGACATCTGTAATTGCTATTTCTAATTACTCTTCGTTTTCTTACTCTGGTCTGTCTTTTCCCATGAGGTTATGAACTCAACACAGCAGGTTCTTCTGCTGCGTGGTTCGCTTCTTTGCCCCAGTACCTGGTGTACATACAGTAAGTGTTCAGTACATGGTACCTGACCTGCTTGCAGCCGCCGCATCAGCAGCAGGCAGCACTAGAACTAAGAAAAGGGAGGGAATTTTATGGACAAGAGGGTTGTGGAAGGAGTGCTACCTCGGGAGGCCTGAACCAAATTCTCTGGCCCCTTGGGACCCGGGTTGCCTTGTGTCTAAGAGAAATTATGTTCAAGTACCCGCCCTCCTGGCTCTCGGAATTCACTGAGTGGAAAAGCTCTGAGACAGACCATTTTATTGATTGACAGCTCTTTGGCCCAAGCCTGCCCCAGAAATGTTTTCATGAAGAGGCGTTGCTCTCGGCCCGCCTGTCTCCCGTTGACGTTTTCAGGCTTTAATTCGAGGCTGTTACCCCGTAAGTAGTCACACACCAGACACGCCAAATAACCTTGGCAGGCGAGCGGGGATAGCAGAGCGGAATGACAATGTGATTTTAGGCAGTTAAACGCCGAAGGCCTCTACAGCAGTTGTTTACTTCCTCATTTAACAAGTTGAGTGAGTTCTGTATGCGACTTCGAATTTGTTCAATAACATTTTTTTCTTAAAAAATTTTTTTTAAATTTTAATTGCTGTTCAAGTATAGTTTTCTGTCTTTTACTGCCATCCCAGCCCACCCCCGCAGCTCCCCCCCCCCCGCTTCCTCCCATTTCCACCCCCACTAGTTTTTGTTCATGTGTCTTTTATTGTTCAATAACATTTTATTGAGCCGTCTACACTGGCCTGGGGAGCGGTGGGAGGGAGGTGCTGTTGAAAAAGGCTCCCCGCCACTTTGAGCGATTGGTAAGGACATCCAGTGGAGCTTTTTACACATCCTGCTGCATTTAATCCTGCTGAAGACTGTGGGGGCGGTGCCTTCGCAGGGGGGGGCGGTGCCTTCGCAGGGGGGGCGGTGCCTTCGCAGGGGGGGCGGTGCCTTCGCATCGGAGGTGCGAAGGCGCATTTGCAGGTGGCAGAGTGCCGGTTGGATAGGCCACACGTTGGGGAGACGCAGGACTTGCATCTGCGTCAGCGATTCCAGTGCTGACCATTCTCATGATACGGGGATCTGCTCCTGAGCAACTGATAACGTATCACTTGTAGTAGGAACCACATGCTAGAAAGAAGGAGCAGTGTGCCCACTCTCTGCCCTGCAGGGGTCCTCCTCTCTGGCGTGGAAGACCGCAGCCTTCCCAGACCAGTCCCCTGGACTGGTGCTGGCTGCAGGGACCCACCCTGTCCCTGAAGTCTGTGTAGGTGGTCACCCTGGTCAGCTACCCTCCGGTCAGTCCAGCCTTTTCCCCGCTTCCAGCCCTGACCTACCTGTGCTGGGATGCGGGGAGGATTTGCTTTCTGGTCTCCTGCCAGAACCAGAGGCCCTGCTGAGGCCCAGATTCTGCTTCTGCCTAAGCCTTGTCACACTCTGGCTCGGGGGCTGGACGCCTGCTGCTCCCTGGGCTCCTGCTTCGACCCCACGGACCGCCCGAGCCACGGTGGTGCCATCTCTTAGGCATTCCTGCTGTGTATCCATTGAAAAGGCCCCTCAGCCCAGCATCAGAGAGGCTAGACTTATGCGCGCGAGCCATTCTCAGCTGCCAAATGAGGGGAGGACTCACGAGAAAAGCAGCGCTGGTTCTGGAACAGGAGAAGCCCTGAGCCTGAGAAGTGTTAACTGCTTCCCAGGCCCGTGATGTGAAAGCACTTTATAAAGATCACATTCTTCATGTTGTTCGGGCCAGTCACTCACTGGGTGACCCTGGGCACGTCATGTCCCTGCCTGGGCCTCAGTTTACCCATTTGTTAAGTGGAAAGGCTGAACTGGGTAATTTCATAAGTCTGTGGTCTGTTCTTTGGCCTGCCCTTGACCTTTTCACATACTGTCACATAAAGGGACCTAGCGGTTAGGGTCATGAACCTTTGAGGCAGGGAGAGCTTAGATGGGGTTGGCTACCTGCAGGCTCTATGACCCAGGGGAAGCCAGTTAAGCTTGCTGAACCCCCATGTCTCCATTCATAAAGTAGGGTTGACAGTAGGGCCTCCCTCAGAGGTTATTTGTGAGGACTGACTAGCTCATCCGGGCAGTTTATCTTGTGTCTGAGACACAGTACAGTCTGGTTATATATGTTAGCTAACCGTTAGCTATTTATTACCTCTTCCTTCTCTTCCCTTCTTTCCCTAATTCCCGACCTTCTCTTTTCTTTCTCTGGACACGGAGTCCTTTACTCTTCCACCTGTGGCCGTGTGGATTGAGAGTAATCAGCTCAATTGATTAATAATCGCACAACTGCCCCAGTGCCTCCCAAGGGCTGAAGCACCTCTGCTGGACACTGCGCTTGTGTCCGGCACCAGCCCCGGAAGTGCTCTGGTGCCCGGCAGCTGGCAGACTGGGCTCTGGCAAGAGAAGGCTCACCTGTCCTAGGACCAGAGTCCTAGAGGTTAGGGGTGGGTGGGTTAATGGCGTCCAGCACTTACAGGATGATGCAATTCTGATGCACCACATGGGACCTAGGGCCTCTGCCCAGCAGGCCTGGCCTTAGCGTACTTGGCATTGATGGTTGTGTTAGTTCGCCGAGGCTGCTGCAGCAAAGTACCGTACTGGGTGGCACACATACCAGAACATTATTGGCTTACAGTTCTGGAGTCTAGAAGTCCCCGATTGAGATGTTGGCAGGACCATGTTCCCTCTGAGGACAAAAGGCAAGAATCTTTCTGGTGGCTTGCTGGCATTCTCTGGTGTCCCTTGGCTTGTGGAAGCATTACCCTGATCTCTGCTTTCATGTTCCCTTGGCATTCTCCCTGTGTACATGGGTCTCTGTGAGCAGCTTTCCCTTTCCCAAGGCTCACCCCATGACCTCATTCGACCTGGATATTCTCCGTAAAGTCCTTGAGTCCAACTAAGGCTGCATTCAGAGGTACTGGGGGTTAGGACTCCAGCATATCTTTTTGGGGGCGATACATTCAACCCATAATAATGATCAGTGGTTCCACTGAGCAGTAACATCATTGGGGTACAGGCAAAATAGGGGGTGAGAACAGCAAAGATACTGGAGGTGTGGGAGGCTGGACGGGCAGCTGGGAGGGAGGGACAGATGGGAAGGTGGACGGGTGGGCGGAGGCCCTCCCCACCACCTTGGCCCAAGCCTATGGCTCCTTGTGTGGTCATTCTTGAACTTGGCTGAGAGGACAGGCAGATTTAGTTCTCTGTTCTGAGGTGGCCACGGGCTATAAAACTTGCTCGTGAACGATCCTAAGATCCCCGGGAACAATCTTCCTGAGGCGGAGATTTGTGGGGACGAGCGCCGTGCGGTTACACTGCTTTCTCTCCCCCTCCTGCAGCCCCAGACCTGCTGTTGCGGGGGGCCCATTTTTCACGCCCAGGGTAGAGCCAGCTGTCAGCCCCAGGCAGGCAGGTTTGGCTTTCGGAGATGATGTATGGTATCTAAGTGTGCTGCCTGGTTAGTAAATTATCCCTCCGATTACCGGACAAAGAGATTTTTAAACCACAGCCTGCGGGCTTCGTGGGGCCTCCGCATTCTGACTGTGCCCTGGAAACGGACCTTGAGTGAGCAGACAGGGGCCTGCTTTGTGCAGCAGCTGGGGTCCTCCCTGGTCTTGAGGAGTGTCTCTGCCTAAAGAGAGGGCAGGGAGAAAACCAGCCCTTAACGAGCACCTGCGGTGGCCAGGCAGCTAACGTGCCACAATGAGGCAACTGAGGCTCGGGGAGGTTAAAGGACCTGCTGTGGGTAAGATGAAACAGGCCTAGAATTTGACCTTAGGGTGATCGACTGCAAAAATCTGTTCTCTCTCCAGTGAGTGACAAGTGTTTGGACCAAAGGCTGGCTGTCCTTATTTGCAGAGGGCCAGGTAATACATACGTTCGGCTCTGTGGGGCGTACGGTTTCTCTCCACGTGAAAGCAGCATGGATAACACGTGAACCTGTAAGCCGGGCTATGTTCCTATAACACTTTATTTATGGAGACAGTGGGCGGGACTTAGCCTGAGGGCCACAGTTTGCAGACCTTCCTGTCAGAATCTCTGCCATGACCGGAAACACTGCGTTGGGTCAAGTGACCGAGAGAGCCCAGTTTACTTTCTAGAATGAAAATGATTCTCGGTGAGGAGGTAAGTCTCGTTCAGCGATCTATGGGCCAGAGGAGAAAGGTTGCGCGTTACTGCCACCCTCCAGGGTGACGAGGCTCATTTAGGTGCTTTCCGACAACCAGATGTCGCTGCCTTTGGGGACCTGGGGCAGACTCGTCCCTGTGGTCCAATCTGGAGGCTTGAGGTATAGAGGGGGTTAAATGAGAAAGAACAACATTAGCCTAATTTTCTGGTCTGGAGTCCCCTTTGTAACTTTTGAAAGTCAGTTCTAAAGTTAATCATAACAACATTCCAGGCCAGTATATTTGAAAACCTGTGCTCCCTGAATTAATGATGTCACGCAGGCAACAGTTCAGGAGACAGGAGAGCGTCATGCGTGAGAATAAAGCCCTGTAATCAGAAAGGCCTGGTCAGACCCCGGCTTGGCAGCACAGTACTAGCTGCTTGGTCCTGAGTGGGTCATTTAAGCCCTGAATCTGGGTGTCCTCGGTTGTTAAATGGTGCAGGTGAGGTTTACAGTCTTTCACACAAGAGAATCACCTGGTGGACTTGTTCAGCGCAAGCGTGGCCGATTGAGTACATCTGGGGCAGAGCCACGAGTCTGCGTTGATAATAAGTTCCCAGGGATGCTGCTGCCGCCGGACCCGGCACTACACTTGGGGAACCGCTGGGTAGGAGGACGCTCAGTGTTCCAGGTTCTGTTTGCCACCAGGTACACGCTGTCGGGTGCGGGAAGCAGGTAATTCCCACTGCGTGCTCAGGGAGCAGACGTGGGGGCCTGCAGACTCCTCCAGCTTCGGGAGCCAAGTGAAACCACCCTCGGCTGCCTGGAGGTGGCCCTGGGCAGGTCCAGCTCTCAGCAGTTTGATGAGAGACGGTTTTGGGGGGGGGTAGGGTAAGGGAAGGAGAGAGGGACAGGGGCTTCTCTCTGCCCTCCCTTGGGAGGGAGGACAGGGGAGCATGAGACTCCTTCTAGGACAGTAAGGGAGATGTTTCGCTCCCTGCAGAACTGGGCTCTGGGGTCGTGGGGGGATGGCAGCAATGCAGGTGAAGTGCTTTCTAGCACAGTGGCTGGTGTGGGGTGAACAGCCAAGAAGTATTAGCGATTATTATATTGTGTGTTGTAAAAAAATCTGTTGTTGCCCAGGTATGTGTTGTGAACGATCCTGTCTCCTTCCTGCTCAGTGTTGTTCTCATGCTCTCGCGGTAAACACCCTTGGCTATTTGGGGCGTGTCTCTCAGGTGTTTTCTTTGGTGACGCCCACCATTTGTGATTTTGGGCCAGGACAGACCCGCACCCAGTACAGCTGGCGTTTCGACCTCCTCCCCAGCCTGCTCGTCATCCGTCCTTCGTCCTTCCGACCTTTTTACCGCACGGAGAAAAAATACTTCTAATTAGCATTCACGTCGTTCTTAGTGAGGTAGAAGATATTTTTAAATGTGTATTTATTTCCCTATTTTCCCTTCCTGTGACTCAGCTGGTTATACCCTCCACATGTTTTTCTCTCAGGTGGTTTTCTTCTTTTTTATTTGTAAGAAGTAGTAGTTCTTTATCATACATGTAAAATTATTTTTCTTTGTTTTCTTTTACCTGGTTATGGGTCATATATATATACACATACACATATACATGTACACACATGCATATACATACATACACATACATAGTCACACAGAGGTGTTTTTGTTTGCTTTTTAAAAAAATATTTATTTTTAGAGAGGGGGAAGAAAAGGAGAGAGAGTGGGAGAGAAACATCAATGTGTGGTTGCCTCTCATGCACCCCCTACTGGGGACCTGGCCTGCAACCCAGGCACATGCCCCGACTTGGAATCAAACCAGCAACACTTTGTTTCACAGGCCCGCACTCAATCCACTGAGCTACACCAGCCAGGGCTGTTTCCTTTCTTAATTTTTCTGTGGTGAAGTTTGTCAGTATCTTGTTGCTTTTGGGTTCATGTCGTCATCAGAAAGGCCTTCCTCACTTTCATATAAGAGATTTTCCTTTTTCTTTTCCTGGTACCTTTATGATTTCTTCTTCCTTTCATCTCTTCTTTTTATTTTTAATTTATTGATTAAGGGAGGAGAGAGAGACAGAGACAGACAGACAGACAGACAGGCAGGCATCGATTTATTATTCCATTTATTTATGCACTCATTGGTTGCTTCTTGTATGTGCCTGGCCAGGGATTGAACCTACAACCTTGGTGTATCAGGAAGACACTCTAACCAACTGAACTACCTACCTGGCCAGGTCTTCTTTTTTCTTTTTTGATTTAAACCTTTAATATATCAGGCCCTTATTTTGATGTAAAGGGTGAAGCAGAGAGCTTGCTTTATTGTTACTTATTCCAAGATTACAGCTAGTTGTCTCAATATCTTTTATTGAATAATCTATGTGTTTCTAACTCATGGGAAAGGCAACCTGAATAACATTCCCACATATTTTAGGGTCTAATTAGCTTCTATTTACTTCTCTTTCTCTTCATACAGTGGAACCATCTTGCTTAATTACTGTAGCTATGATATGTTTCAGTATCAGAAGTCTGCCCCCAATATTCTAAAGTTTTAAGTTTCCCGTGCATTTTTGCTTGTTTATTCTTCTGGAAATATTTTAGATTCATTTGGTTCAATGCTCACCAAATTTTCTGTTTGGGTTTCGTTTTGCTCTGCATTGGATTTATAGGTAAATTTAGAGGCCACGGACATTTTTACACCATTCGTCCTCTTAACCCAGAACAAGATAAGTCTCGCCATTTACTCAAGTCCCTGGTGTTATGGTGCCTCAGTGGGATTTTACTGTCCCATCTTCTAGGTGTCGCACTCTTCTGGTTTATTCCTACATCTTTGTTACTTTTTTGTATGGGATAAGTGTTTCCATTATGTTTTCTGATTGGCTATAGCTACTACAAAAATATGTGTTTTTTAGGCATATAATTTATATCTGGCTTCCATACTAAAAAAATCTTCAGTTCTCACAATTTTCAGTTATGCCCTTGGGTTTTAAGGTAGATGCTAATCTCACCTACAAATAATGGTACTTCTGTCTTCTCCATTTTAATCTGTATTTAATCTTATTTACATTTTTTTTCTTGTGCTAGAAATTCCAGAATGATGTTAAATGATAGTGATGATAGCAGATATTCTTTTTGTTTTTCCTGATTCAGTTACAACACTTCTAGAGTTTTATTATGTATGGGGACTGTTTTTTGAGGTAGACGTTCTTTATCATTTTAAGGAACCAGCATTCTATTACTGAGTTTTTTTTCCCCCATCAGAAATAAATGTTGAGATCATCTGTGTCTTTGAACTGTTGGCCTATTATTTTTACAAATTATATGGCTGGACTTTCAGATATGCAATCATTATTGTAACCATTTTCAATTGGTTGTGGCTTATTATTGCTTTAATATAGTGCTGGGTTTGATTCGCTAGTATTTTATACAGCTTCACGATCCCTTATCTGAAACCCCTAGGTGGGATGTGTTTGCAATTCATATTTTATTAGATTTTTAGGAAAGTAATATGATGCAGATACTGTGAATGTTATGTAATAGCCCCAGTAGAACCTGGCGACCTAACCCCTTAATCAAACACATTAATATTTATGGAGCCAAACACGTGAATGCAAAGTTAAGTTGGAGAAATAAATGCTAACAATAGTCTCGGGTCAGGTGTGGGGGCTTCCAAAGCAGTTGAGGGCAGGGCTGCACCCGTCTTAGGTTGGCTTCCTTGCAGCAGGCCCAAGACAAAGGCTCATGGGAGGATGATGGATTGATCAGAACGTGTTCCCAGGAGAAAGGGTGGGCACATGGACTCATGTGACCAGGAAAGGCCCAGGGAGGACGACTCTGGCTCCATTGGGACAGGGGGGCTGGATTGTTGATGTCCCTGCACTCGGTCAGTGCGAACAATTGATGGGGGTCCTGAAGGGGGTGGGGGAGGGGCTTAGACAGTCCAGGCCACAGCCACCAAAGTGGTTAAAAACAAAGCAGCTTTTTAGAAACTTTTTGCTTTCAGAATTCTGGATAAGAGAGTGCGTCTGCGTGTTTAGTTTCTCTGTGTGAAGCTGCTTTGCTCCACTCCAGCTGAGCTTGGTAGCAGGGTTGTACCAGCTGCTGAAAATGGGAGGTTTTTGCCTTTCTCGGGACTGGGCTGTCATTTGGAAAGTACCAGAGGCTTCAGTTCCCTGAAGGTTTTCCAGAACAAGCCTGAGAAATCACCAACACAGCGTAGTTTTTGGAAGTCAATTTGGACAAACATTTGAGTTTTAAAAATAAGGGTTATTGATTTAGTCAAACCTGTTCTTCACTTTATATTTTCCCCCCAAAATGTGTTTTTTCATGGAGTCATCTCTCATAAAATTTGCATAATTTCATAACATAGAATAAGTGCCCTCCTTTACTGTGAGTTAAGTTAAAGCAAAGATTTTGTCTAATTCATTGTCATATCACCAATTCCTGACACTTAATAAGTACTCAATGAATATTTGCTGAATGAAAGAATCAATGAGTGTGGCATCTTCATTTTCTCAATGACTAATTTTGCCTATTTATCTTTTCCCCTTTCGCTAAAGCTCTGTCTACGTTAGAGTCTTTTGAAAAGACCCATATATTACATTTATCAATCCTATCATTAATGATTTTTTCTAATTTATTTAATACTTCTTTTGGCTTATTAATTCACTTTTATTCTTTTTTTAAAAAAAACTTTTAAGCCAATTGCTCAGTTCATTTATTTTCATTCTAACTTAATAGAAAAATTCAAGGTATATGTTTTCATTAAATATAGTTCTGGCTTCATCCTGAAATGGTAGTTATTTCTCTTCTGTTTTTCTAATTAGTCTGTAATTATATTTTATTTTCTCTTTAATGCAATAGTTTAGCATATTAAAGTTTTTAGTGGTTGCATTTTTAAACAATTTATTTCTCATAATGAACTTCAAATTTTCTGTATTGTGATCATAGAATATTACCTCCATGATTTAAAGTTTGGGACTAATTATTGTGTTTAGTTTTGGTAAAGTGTTAAACACAAAATTAATTTTTCACTTTTCTCTTCTATTCTCCACAACAGACCCGCAAAATGTTGAGAAATTTGAGAAGAGTTATTCCTCCCACCAAAATTGAATAGTGTGGATTAGGGGGCATTATTTAATTATTATGTGTGAGATCCTTTTATAAAATTTCCTTTCTGGGGGGAGGCAATATAAAAATAAAGTAACATGTGAGCCACCCGACCAGCTCATTCATCTTTAGGATACAGGTTCTAGCATAACATCTAACAATGTCACTTTCCTCTGCTGACTCTGAAGGATGCATTTCAGCAGGAGATTTTTCTCCAGGCCCCATGGCTCTTTGTTCTCAGGGGTTGGCCCCTCAGCAGGTGTTGGGGCAGACTCACTGGAGCCCAGAGGAAGGGAGTACTGGCCTGTAATTAATTGCTGGTCCAGGGGCAGTGCTCCGCCTACGTGGACAGTTCCGGGCAGACCTTTCACGTCCTCAGCTTCCAGGTGTGAGCAGGAAGATCACCTCTTTAAGTTATGGTGATGTCATGTAAATGTTCAATAAACATGCCTCATCTGGAATTTCCCTCAAGTGGGCAGCCTGCTGTGAGTGTGGAAAAGAGAAATTTGACACAGGAGAACAATTAACCTTGTTCAGTGAATTCCACATTCAGTTTTCTTAAACTGCTAGGAGCTTCTTTGCACTTAATCACTGAGCTTCAACATCCAGGCGCACCTGCGGATGAATCAGCCTCAGCAGTTGTCTTTAATCATCCGCTTTTCAGTGCAGATTTCCTTCCTCCTTCCACGGAGTGCGATGGAGTGCCTACGATGTTCAGAGGCAAAACCAATATGAATCAGACAGGACCCTTGTCCTCTAAAACAGAGGCCGGAACATTACAGCCTTAGTGGCCAAATCTATCCCCAGGACCACATCCTGCTTACCACCCGCTTTTGCGAATAAAGTTTTATTGGTACACAGCTACACCCATTCTTTTGTGCTTTGTCCAAAGCTCTTTCGCTACAATGACAGAGTTGAGCAGTGGCCACAGAGACCATATGGCTCACAAATTCTAAAATATTTACTGTCTGGCCCTCTATGGGAATAATTTGCTGACCCCTGATGTAGAAGTCAAGGTCAGTGCAGTAAGATGCACAGACCCCCAGGCACACTATCACACCCTAAAGCTCCAAGTGTTGTTGGTGAGGGCCGGGCCCATTTTCTAGGTGGTTCTTGCTTGCCTCTCGGGCTTTGCTCACGGGGTGGTGGCGCACCAGAACCTCCTGCTTTGGTCTGGGCAGCAGAGGGGCCGGGTCACTCTGAGGAGCCTGGTCCCACTTCCCAGGGGCCTCAGGGCCGGAGTTGGGTTCCCAAGCCCAGCCAACCAGAGAGTGGCACCCTGGCCCCCTGGGGGCCATTTTGCTTTCATTTGCCTCTGATAATGTTTGCAAAATGCTTAGAACTGTGCATGGCACGGAGAAAGTGCTACTAGGTGTTTGTAAATAGTGAAACCCTTTGCGGCCTACGGGCACTGTGGGAGAGGCCAGCGGCGGCTTTGCGTGCCCCCTTTCTTGGCCACATTTACAGGATCTCTCCCAACAAACCCCTCCCTGTACCAGCCGACAGCAGGTGAGGGTGTGAGGGATGATGAATGACCACTTCTCCCTGCTCTTCCTCTTCTTTAGCTACAGGACCGGGTCTGCACACCTCTAATGGCTGGATGACCTTGAACAACAACACTGGCAATGTAATAACAACAGTGATAATGGGCATCGTTATTGTGGGTAGTGATCAATCATCGAGACTTGCTTAGTACGTGTGACTTTCTTTGCCTACATCAGAGGCTGGCTTGCCAGCCGAATCCTGCCCATTGCCTGTTTTTGTATGTAACGTTTTATTGGTGCATGGCCACCTATGGCTGTGGCGCTTTTGTGCCGTTGGGGCCGAGTTCAGTAGTTGCAACAGAGACCAGAGATCCTGCAAAGACTGGTCGTTACTACCAGGCCCTTTGCAGAGGAAGTTTGTCAGCCCCCGGGCTGTGTCATCTTACCTACCGCCCCCACCCCAACATAAGGCAGCACTGCTGTGGGCCCCTTTCACAGCTGAGCAGAGGAGGCTCAGAGGTTAAGCGGCTTATCCACATAGTAGGTGCCTTGTCTCTAAACTGGGGGTAAGACTTTCTCTCTCCGTCTTTCCAGGTTGTGCAGTAACGTGGGAGTGGCGGTGTTCTTGGCGTCCAGTGGCACTGGCAGAGGGGAGGGACACGGGTGGGATCGGAAGTGTGGGGAAATCTGGCCCCTGTTAAGCCATTGTCTCACAGTGAGTTTTTCAGTGTTGGCATGGTGGGTGGGTGGGCCAGATTGGAGAACCCCTCAGGCCCTCCCAGCCCCAATGGGCTGGAGCTCCCAGCCAGGGGGCCAGGAATGGCCGTGTTCTGGAAGAGGTTCAGCAAAGCAGGTGCGGATCTCTAAGCAGGTGTGGTGGGTGTCCCTTCTATGTCTGTGGTGTAGGGGGAGTTCTCAAAGCCCTGCTGTGAATCTCCATGTCCGTCTTCTCTAGCCCGTGAGCCATGGGGCATGTTCTCCTTCTCCTGTAAGCCTCAGTTTCATCTTCCATAAATTGGGGAGAAAAGTACTAATAATGCCATCGTTCCTTTTGCTGACCTTCTGAAGGTACAGGGAGGGGTAAGTCCTTCACACAAACAGGGTACCCTGAGTCCTTCCTGCTGATTCACAGGGGGGTGGCACTGAGGTGGCAGGGGTCTGTGGGGCTGAGCGTGGGGTGGCGTGGCAAGCCTGAGGGGCTACCTGTGCATCTTGCCCAGTGACCAGCAGGCCAGCTAGTGCCCTCTGGGTGTTGATCTGACACCTGGCCCTCCAGCCCCAGGGAAAAGTCCCGGAGGGCAGGAGGGGGACCCAGACGCCCTCCCTCAACCTTCCCTTCTCCTGTCTATAGCACCTGCTGGGCTCCTGGTAGATTTGGGGGTAAAGTTCCTTTATTAGTCTTTCTTCTGTAAATACCACTGTGAAAAGAAAGAGGTTTTGCATTCACTCATCTCTTCATTATTATGATAATAGCTTTCAATTTATAACTAATTAATGTAGCTCCTTCCTAACCTGGCCTTTTTGATGAGAGGCCTGGGAAGAATCCAGGAGTGGATGCGGTGCGGTGGAGCGGGTGTAAGGATGCCGGAGCAGTTCTCTGTGGCAGCTGCTGTGCCCAGTTCCCCAGTGCCTTCTGGGTGGGTGGTGTCCTGTTCCCATCTGCTGGGCTGGGCTTGGCAGTTCACCTCTCAGCAGGTGATCGGCACCTGGCGGGAGGAGGCAGCCAGGGCAGGGACAAGGTGAGAGGACAAGGAGAGAGCCCTGGAGATGGTCCAAAGGGAAAAGGGAAGGCCCAAGGGGATGCAACTGTCGTCTTCAAAGGGAATGTCACACGGCCGTGGACTGGTTCTCTGAGCTCCCAGCGAGAGACCCTAGAGAAATGGGCTGTGGTTCCAGGAGGCAGGTTTGGATGCTGAGTGAGGAATGTGCCCGCTCTTGTGACATCGGTAGGTTTCTGGAAGTAGAGCCGTTCTCCTTGGGAAGTCTCCAGTGCCCCGCTGCACATCCACCACATGCTGCAGGAGGCATTTAAAGGCACGAGTGGCTCAGCGTGGATTTCACGGATGGAGGGTGGGGCCAGAGAACCTTCATGGCGCTGCGCTTCCTTTCTGCACCTCACACATTTGTGTTTGGGAGAAGCGACCCGGGAGGGGGGTGGGACATCCGGCCGTAGCTGTTGGGCCCTATTTACTCGTAGTTTTGTGGAATCCAGCTCACTCTTTCCTGGCTAATGTAGGCCAGTCTCCCGAAACTGGGAGGAAGCTCGGTAATGACATGCACAGATCCTCTTTGATCTCCGCGCACGGGCCCTTCTGCTCTGCGGGGAGTTCAGATGAGAGATTCCAATTCCCCTGTGGACTCTTCTGGAACTACGGAGTCATTAGCTTTTCCTGTTTATCAAGTGAACATAAATAGGTACAAAAACGGTTTCTCGTCTCCCTTCTGGATTAATTATATACATTGGCCCATCCCGCTCCAACCCTGGACTCATTAGATACATTTGCCACTGTTTTCCCTATGCAGAGACTTGGGGCTGTGGGTGAGGGGCGTGGAGGAAATGTGGATCATCCTCAAGGCAGCATCGATGATCCCAAAGCAGCCCCTTTTCAACACTGTCCAATAAGTGTTCTGCAGTGATGGACATGTCCTCACCTGACCTACCCAGTATGTAGCCACTGTAGCCACTAGCCACGTGTGGCCACTGAGCACTTGAACTGTGGACACTGCATCTGAGGAACTGGATTTTTAGTTTTTATTTCATTTTGGGGGGTTTAAGAAGAAAGAGCAAAATTATGGATTGGCCTCAGACAGGTTGTGTGATCAGGCAAGATACTCAACTTTCTGAGCCTTAGTTTTCTTGAGTGTAAAGTGGCAGTGACAGTGGTGGTCGTACATGCGGTAGGGCCTGGCACATAGTCAGGACTCTTGCGTGATGCCTGTGATTGTAATTGACCTCTGCTCCCCGAATCTCCAATCGCCTGTTGGCCACTCTTCACTGAGCCTAACCCACTCGCTCCATCCAAGCCCTGCTTAGTCTCGGTCAGGACAGTGAAGAGGGCAAGAAGGAAAGACTTAGCACCTGGGGGGCAGAGACTGAGCTGAATTTCGAAGTCCTGCTGCTCAGACCCCGGGTGGGTTAGAGAACCAGAGAGAGTCTCTCGGATCACCCTCTGGTTGGTCTGCCCTGCCCGTATGCAGAGGTGTTCGGGTCTTTCCAAAATAAATGCCGTTTGTATGGGGAAAATGCAGCCTTCTGAGACAGGCGCAGCTGTAATTGAACTTCAGTCTCATTCGCTCTCACTTAAACAGATAATGTAACTCTTCGAGCCTCAGTTTTCTTCTTTATAATAATAGAATTTACAACAAAGAGTGTGAGCATTAATGATACGATACAACGAAATGATTTAGCGCAATGCCTGGCCCACAGTGGGTGCTCAGTAAATGTGAGCTGTCCACTGTGACGTTGTGCAGTGGATGCTGGCATCCGCCTCCTGATCCGTCCTTCAGGACCAAGGAGCTCATTCCCCAGCAGCTGAGAGCTCTGGCTGCTGACAGCTCACAGCTGAGCCCCTTTGCCATAATTGCCCTCTGTGGAAGGGACACACCTTGCCCAAGGGTACACCCCTCTCCTGTGACAGCCCATCTGCCATAAATATTTATAGGACTGCTTGATGTGAGGGTGCAAGAGTCTGACACCTTTGCCTCAGCTCAGGACAGCCCTCCTGGCCCTCCAAGGTTACAGCTCCCTGCGTGCTCAGCCCAGGCCTCTGCGGTGCCGGTGCAGGTGCAGGCTGAGCAGCATGGACTCTCCCTCTGCCCCAGCCTGCTTCCTGTGTTCCTTTAAGGGGATGGTCCCAAGAGCGCTCCTGGTTAGACCTCTTCTGAGGTCTGTTTCCCAGGGAAACCGAACTAAGACCACGGAAGAATGTTTTTTTGCCCTTTATCCATCTGAGACTTGTTCCAAACATTCTAATTTCTTTTACCCAGAGTGAATTCCTTTCTTTCTGATCCCCATACCTGGCCACACCCCCTGCTCCACACTTCCCTGCTTAAAGCCTCCCCTTGTTCCTTCATAACTCTCAAGGTCAAGTCAGACCTCCTTAGCTTGGTCTTCCAGGTTCTTTCCTACCTGTCCCCACTGGATCTTCCTAGAGTCATTTTGTTTAACTCCTCATCTTTCCACCCTAAGCACCAACCTCACCGAAACACAGAGGCCTGCTCATGTTACTGCATATGCCATTTTCTCTGCGTGAAATGTCCTTCCCCATTTTCTGCTATTGGAATGGCATTTTTTCCCTGCTAGGGAAGCCCTGGTCTTCCTCTCAACTGTCAAAGTCAATTTGTGGAGCATTATATACACCCGGTGTCTCTATAAAGTGCTCCCTCTCCCCCCCGTAGAGCAGACAGAAATAGAAGTTCCTTTCCTCAGACTCCCGATGCATCATGCATTGTATTTGACACTTGCCACAGTGTATCACCGTGTATATCTATGTAACGTCACCATCTCCCCATCCATGCATGTCTCTTGTTTGCACTTCCTGCTCAACCCAGTGCCTGCCACATAGTAAGTGCTCAATTCATGAAAGGCCCTCAGTTCGTAGCAGGTGCTTGATAAATAGTAGTGAAGGAAAAAAAAGGGAAGAAGGTATTTTAGTTAGGATACGCTAGGTTATGCTTCAATAATGAATGATCCCTCATCATTAATGTCTCTCAAATCTCCATGAACTGTAACTATAATAATTCTTTTCATCTGTGCTTCATCTCCATGTGAGGTTGGTGTGTCTCCACACTGCATGGGCTTTAATCTGCTACTCAGGCCAGTGGAACCACTTCTACCTGGGAAGTAGAAATAGATGGTCTGCGACACAGAGAAAAGGCTGACGTGGATAACCATGAACTGGGTCTTAAGTGTAACCTGGAAATGACACATGGCTGCCCATATTTAATGAGCCAAAGCAAGTCACATTGCCACTCCTGAGTTCAGTAGGATGAGGATGTCTTGTCTATTAGGAAAGATGCCAGGAATCACCTGGCCAAGCCGCCTCCTGCCCGGACAGAGATGTCTAACCTCCCTCCAGGGAGAAGCACCCCAAGTCAAGTGGGCAGGCCGAGTGTTATTGGCGTAGGGTGAGGTAGACCTGTAGCAGTTAGAGTCTCGAACAATAATATGAAGTACTGTGTAGTAAAAAGGAGGCCGCAAGTGGTACCCCGAGCTCATTGCCCAGGGGTCTTTGGGAGTCATTTTCGAAATGCATGGCCCTGGAGGTAGGGGCATGAACCGCTGCCGTGTGGCGCATCTGATTTGTTTCTGGAGGCTGTCATTCTTGGGTGCGATGCCAGTCCCTTGACTTCACTGTGACTCACCAGCAGCTGGTGGACCATGGAGAGAGACACTTGGTGGACAGCTGCTCTGTGTAATTTCTGGGCCCACAGCATGTTTGGCACTGTCACGGGCCAGGCAGAGTGACTACTGTACCATCACGACTTTGAAAAATACCTTTTTAAAGACTTGGTCCAGTCAGCCACAGGATGGACTCAACTGTGGAAGGAGCTGAGGTCCTGACAAGACAGACTTCAGGGTTTGGAGATGAAAGTCAAACTTGCACCTGTGTGCAGCAGCTGGACGGAGGCACCGGCAGCTGACTGCGCTACTTCATCCCTTCCCACTTGGACTTGAAGGCGTGTAGCTCTGTTGCGTGGGGGAATCACAGGGGTCCTGCCTAGAGCAGTGAGTGTGACAAGCCTGATCGTATGTCTTCCTGACTCTCTGGACCCTCCCATACCGTCCCCTGCCTTCCTCTTGTTCCATTTCTTTTATTCCTCCTGGCCTGCTCCCCTATTTCAGTTCTCATCTTGCTCTCCGATTTGGCATTTATTGGAGGATTTTTCGGGCTTGGTGCTGTTGCTCCTAAGGCATTATCAGATCTGACTCACTCTGCCTTCAGCCCCTAGGGATCTGTACCTTGCCTTAGGCTCCGGGATGCTCAGGCTGACCAAAGTAGCACTCAGCATCTCCTTTGGTGGTCTAAGACCTCTTGCTGGCACTTTATCCTTAGAGATGCTTCATGACCCCAGCTTGCCTCTTCTGAATTATTGGACCTCTGGAGGGCAGAGGACCATGGTGCTGAAGTCATTTTAAAAAGGCGTTGAATTTATAACATTCAATTTCTTTTTTTTTTAGGACTAGAATAAACCTTGAGTGATGACTGTGCAAGATGGTAGAAGCTTCCTGAACTCCATTAAATAAGAGAGGGTATTTTGCTTGTTACAATTTAGGGCAGTTTGGGGGTGAGTTTTTTATTTTTCCAGGGAAATAATAGCTGTGCAACAAGTTCAAAGGGCAAAGGAGGCAATCCAGGAAGGAATGCCTCTCCTCCAGCAGCTGAAGGAGCCTGAGGCCAAATGTGAGGGTGGAGGACAACAGCGCGTAACTGAGTTTATGGGAGATGACCGCGGGCGGGGCATGGCCTCTGCTCTCCACTACTTAACGCGGTGCGGGGAACAGAGCATGCGCAGTGACTCTTGTTGCTTCCGGGTTTGATCATCTTGCTTCCCGTTCGTGTTTCATTAAAAACAAACATCTTAATTCAGGGAGTTCTGGCCTGCATCATGTAAGGGCTTTTCACTCTCCTGCGAACACAGACGCCCCTGTTGCTCAGCGAGAGGGACAGCATTGGGATGGGAAGGACGCTGGGCTCTGCGCCGTTCTTTGGAGGTTCAGCAAGGGCGCAGACCTAGCTCTGAGATTTATTCCAGAAAGAGTCTTGTCACTGAACCCTTGACCAGAGAAATTGGCAATTTAAATGCAACTGGGGCTGTGTAGGCCATAGAAATGAATTATGTGTGTAGTTAGTGTATCCGTTTGCTAGGGTTGTCCTAACAAAATACTGCAGACTGGGTGGCTTGGCATAAACAACACAAATGTATTTTCTCACATTTCTGGAGGATACAAGTTCAAGGTCAAGGTGTGGGCAGGTTTGGTTTCTCCTGAGGTGTCTCCCTTTGGCTTGCAGACGGCCACCTTCTTGCTGTATCCTCACATGGTTTTTCCTCTCTTCATGCACCCCTGGTTTCTCTCTGTGTTCGAATTTCTTTTTCTTATAAGAACACCAGTCAGAACGGATTAGGGCCAACACTCATGGCCTTAGTTTAACTTAGTCCCCTGTTTAAAGGTCATTTCTGCAGATACAGTCATGTTCTGAATTACTGGGAGTCAGGTACCCATCACATGAATTTTGGGAGACACAGTTCAGCCCTTCACAGTTAGGCAGTGTAGCCCTGTGCTCTGAAACACTGAAACACCCAGCTGTAGCAATGCATGTTGTCCTCGATAGACACCTACTGTATACAGCCTCCTCACCATTGTCGGCATCCCTCGCTGAAGGTCAGCAGAGAGCTCTCCCAAGGAGGGTGCCCTGGGGGGTGAGAGGACTGGGTTTCTAACCAAAGGGGAGGGGTGCTGGATTCTGGGGGCGGGTCACCTCAGGGAGGTAAGACTGGAGAGGATATTGTAGTCACCAGTGGGATTTTGACAGGCTGTTTTCAGAACGTTCTGTGTGCTGGTAAAAAGGGGTTCTGGGGCTGGTAGGTAACAGTCCTGGGAAGCAAACCTTAACATAAGAAGGGAACCTTTGAATGGTGAGAGTTCTCTAAAAAGGTGATGGATTATTCCAGAAGATAGGAAGCTCCTGGGCACAGGGTATGTTTAGGCAAGAGGCTGGAGGTTTAGCATAGGGGGTGCTTGTCTCACCTGGAGAATGAGGCCAGATGATTTGACGGTGTCTCCCAACCCTGGTTGCCTCTCCGTTTCCAAGGGCTTTGTCAGCTGTTCAGGACCACGGAAGCCAAAGTGTTGCTAAGATCTTCACCATCAGTGTAAAAGGAGCTGCTACCTGAAAATCCAGTTTCCTGGATTGCTGAACTTTTCGATACAGCCGTACAGTCATACCTCAGTACTCCCTGGCTTCAGAACTCACCAAACCCTGTGCTCGTTGTGCTTTGATGAGAAAAAACATTTCAGCACTTGGTGCTCACTCAGGACTCGTTGCACTTGCTAGAAAGTGTATGAGTCACGCCGCCGCTCCACAAGAGAATGCGCTTCGTCGTTTGGTACCCGTTGGTTTCAGCACTTGTCACGAGTTTCGGAATGAATTAATGACAAGCTGCGAGGTACCACTGGATTTTCTAGTTTGCAGTTGGATTTAAGTGCTCACCAGCAGGCTGTGTGTGGGCCTGTGTGCGGGAGCCAAGTGAGATGGGTCTCCCATGCTTCCTGTTCCCACTCAGCAAAGGGCCAGGCATGGAGGGCTCGGGATGTGTCCCACCAGACATCCACTGTCTGGGGGAGAGCGGGTCACCCTGTAGGTGAGGTGTCTGTGGACACCGGGGCCACTAGAGGCTCTGGGTTCCAGCAGGTCCTGGCTGTGTTTGTGGCAGGCAGGGAAGACATTGGAGAGGTGGTGTTTGCATGGCCTTTTGAAGACTGTTCAACTGTTCTGTTGGTGAGGAAGAGCATGAGGACTGTGTGCACTACAGGTCAGAGATGAGAGCGTCCCTGTGAGGTTCTGGGTGCCCAAGGCTGCCCTCCTGGTGAGGCTGCAGGGCTCAGGACCCATCTGGAGTGCTTGACAAGGGCAAGGTTGTGGTGGGCCTGGTGCATACCGGCTGAGAAATGGTGGTGCCGGTGCTCTGAGCTGGGCCTCGCTCCCAGTGTTTGGGACCTGACCCTGGGTACTGGGCAGGATGGCATTTCTGTGAATGTCTGTAGTTTTGTCATTAATACCACTCTGCTTAGCATGTTTCCAGGTGTGTATTTGATTCACGTGGGAATGTCTCGGAGACATTGCGTGCCACCTCTAGTTGTAATACTAACACTAAATACCAGCAGTGCTGTGACTGTGTGTCCAGCACTGTGATGAATGTCATCTGTGTGTCCTCTCATTCTTACTCTCGGGACACCCTGCAAGGTAAGCACCGAGACCGCCCCATCACGCAGAGAGGGTGGGTAACTCGGCCACGCTCCGCCGGCGCCTCGTGGCGGAGCGGGCTTCATGCACAGGTGCTGGAGCCCATGGTCATAGCCACGGTGCTCACTCTCTCTGCACCATAAGGCTGCAAGGACTGTGGCTCGGGGAACCTGCCGGCTTCTTGCAGCTGCATCTGCTGATGGGCAGCAGGGCCAGGATGCCGAGTGATCCAGGGGTGTGAGCATCCCTGGGAAAACTGTGAAGGAAAATAACCTGTATTTACCAGAATGTTTGTCTCAGGGGGGAAGCTCTGCTTGGTGGGAAGGGACACTTTGGTAAGACATCCGGGGCGGAGAGTGAGGCCCAGAGGTGATCTCAAATAAGAAGAAATATCCTGTAAAGCCACCCTTTGAGGAGAGGGGTCAGGAGAGGGATGTGGGTTTGGGCTGGAGGGGAGGGAGGGAGGGGAGAGGAGGTGCAGCACGTGCCACCGGGTCCTTGCCCATGCAGTGTGCTGCCTCTCCTCTAAATAAACGTTGACTAATATTCAAAGAACATCTGCGCGAAGAGGTGCCAAGTAACCAGTCAGTCTGGGGCGCCCACGTGTCTCAGTTCCTCTCGGGAGGCTGGTGATGATACAGCTGGGAAATCAGATGGACTTTCTGGGGCTGGTGTGAACAGGAGAGCAGGCCAGTGTGGGCAGCCCATTCGGCCTCCAGAGGAGCATCTATCTGTGTGCTTGTCAGAAGGGGATGGGCACTTGGGCTTCCTGCACCGTGGCCCTGGCGCCTCTTCCCTGCACACAGATGGAGCAGGGAGCAGCATGAGCTGTGTGCTTCCTGCAGCGCCCCCTCGTGAGCCCATTGTACAACTCCGTTAGGTGCGTGTTGCCAACAGACACTGGGAAAGCTGCTTCAGGTCCCATCAAAGTCATGATGCATAATCGGTGGATGTCATTCATGCAACGGAAGCTGAAACACCTACCCTGCTTGGGAAGCTGGCTCACCGGAGCTGTAGGGTAATATTCCAGCAGGGTGGGGACTGGTGTGGGGGACCCCGTGTTGTGGGGATCTCAGGCATCCTCAGGCACGGGTGTGGCTCCCAGCCCAAGGCTGTTGATGGATGTCAAGGTCAAAGTATAAGTTCTCCTTCAGGAAGGGGCACGCTGCAAGGTTGCAGACTCATCCTCTGCTGTGAGGGCCTTTGGCTGGGTGCCGTCTTGCTGTGGCTGGGCATCCTTAGGCACCAGAGAGTCCAGTACACCCTGGCCGTACCTTATTCAACCCTCTCATGGCTTCACTGTAGCCACGCTTCCAACTCTTCAAAAACAGGCCCAGCTAGGCAGAGGTCAGGCTGCAGAGCTGCTTGTGCCCGGCGTCCCTTTCCTGTTCTCGCCCTTCCCTGCCCGGCTCTGACAGCCATGTCATTTGGGCCCTGGTGCCATGCGGGAGACCAGAGAAGGCAGTATGTACAAGCCTTACTTGCCTTCTTTGTGTCAGAGGCCTCCTGAGAAAATCCCCCTCCAATGCAAACATTGCACCCATGGCCCCCAGGTCCCAAACTTCTCGAGCTTGTGTGCCACCCTTATATCCTAGTGCACTGAGAAATTCACGATGTTTATTCCCATCAGTTATCTCATGAGATAGACTTTGTGAGTTGCTAGCCCAATATCCGTTCTTCCCTTAGTCCTCACAAAAAAGTCCTGAATTGGTTGCCTAGTGTGCCTAGCTTAAAAGCCACATTGCCCAGCCATCTTTGCACAGGACACAGGTCTGCCTGGTGAGATGGAAGAAGCTTCCATCCCTCCGAGGATGGCCAGCTCAGCGGGCTTGCTCTCGGGGGTTCTTTCCTTCCTGCTGACTGGAACAGGGACTCCATGCTTGAGGCCGAGCAGTCACCTGGGACAACGAGGGAGCTGGGAGGGAGGCAGAGAGGATCCCAGGGACCTCGCCCAGCCTGCCAACCTGAAGCCTTGACTCAATGCCAGCAGCTGCTTCTCTTCTGTGCTTCTCATTATGTGAGAAAAACAAAACCCTAATAGTTTAGGCCACATTATTCTGGTTTCTGTTACAGCTGAGTGCAGTTGTTAAGATTTATACCTAGCAACACTGCTTCTCTTGTCTGAATCCGTTAACGGTCTGTGTCTCCTGTGCTGAAAGGACTCTGGGAGGCGTCAGCTGGGGCCCTTGAGGTCCCCCGACCCCTGCCAGGGAGGCTTCTCACATCCCAGGGCCCAGAGTGGAACAGGCCGGGGAGCCTGCTCTCCTGCCCTGGGTCTCCCGCCCCACTGAGAGTGTAACCCACTCCATTAAACTGAATTCACGTCTGTTCTTGGGTTCCAAGTGCTGAATGGGCTTTAGGCAAAACGAGCAGGTTCTTGCTTTTGAGGGAGGGATCTTAACCTGAAGGAAACATGCAGAATTTTCTGTAGCCACAGGCTCTGCTGGGCCAGCCACAGTCTCTTCAGCAGATTGAGCCAAGGTGCACGCAGGGAAGGTCCCCCTCACACCTCCCTCTGCAGCCTCTTGGACCTGGGCTTGGCAAGGTCCAGGGTTGTGTGAGAGGGGCGGTTCCCTCCTGCTGGCTTATGCAGCCAGAGGTTTACGATTTCCTCTGAAGAGGTTATTTACTGTGTATGTTTTTTATTAAAGTTTATCTTCCAGTAACTTTTCACATTCGGTATGTTTTGTATGAGTTTCAGGGGTACAGCCCAGTGGTTAGACAACCATCTACTTTAGAAAGTGGTTCTGCCCGATATATCCAGTGCCCGCCTGGCACCAGGCCCAGCTTAATAGCTGCGGAGTTTCGATTCCAGTAGCACACTGGGTATGTGGTGTTCACATGCTGTCTTTCAGTCTGGATTGGTGAGTGGCCTGGGCTGTCTTTGGTCGTCTTCAAGGCCAGGGTTGTCATGGACGTGGGCTAGTCTGCCCAGGACATGCAGGATCAAACCCCAGCTCTGCCACTCAACTGTGAGGGGGCGTCTGGGATTCTTCAGTAAACTGTGCATTGGGTCGTTCATGGGGCCATTACGATGATGAGGGAGATAGAGGCTGGAAAACTCAGGTCATGGTGGATGTTCGGTACACAGGTGGCAAACGGTTTTAACTTTGATTCTTGAAAATCTCAAAGCGTAGGTTTAATTTAATGACAACCAAGTCTGTGCCACCTGGCTCCCCTAGGAGAGAACAGTGCCTCAGAGTCCCAGCATGCACAGGGCAGACTCTGCTCAAGGGTCAGAGCTGGTGGGGGAGCCAGTGGCATTGAAGTGGGAAACAGCTTGTTGTGTTCAAAGCCACCCTATTTCAGTCACGGTTGCTGAGTACTGTTCTTTTAGTTATGGAAGTGTCTTCTCTTCTCTGAATATAGAAATAACAGGCACTTGTGCAAATGTAACTAGCTGGGTAATGCTGAAGGGAGAAGTGAATATTCTATAACCTTCACCCCAATACAACCACTGTGGCCTGTTTGTATGTCCTGCTTCCAGTCTTCTTTCTATGCGTATAAAGACTCACCCACACTCATATGCCCATATGCTCCTACACACATAAATACACATGCACGCACATGCTTGTATACACTTGCACACATATTCTCACAGACACACACCCACATAGTCACACATTCACACACACACACACACACACACACACACACACTCACAGACATTTCTATAAGGGGTCACAATATCTATTTCTACATTTTTCTTTTGGAAACCTTTCTCCAATAGCTTGTATCTATCTCTCTCATTCCTTTTACTGGCTGCGTTGTACTCCAGTGCCTGGATATACTGTGATCCACTCAGGACCCAGCTGTAGGGCATTTAGAATGTTTCCTTTTTGTGTCTTTGCTCTTTCAAGCAATGCGGTTCTGAGTAACCTTATATCCATATCGGTGTATTTCTGTAGAGTGGGATTAATGGGTGGAAAGTAATGTACTCTCGGAATTTTGATAACTAGTGGCCAATTTCTCAATAGAGAGTTGCAGCAGTGTTTACTCTCATGAATTTTGGAGCCGTTTCTAGGCCTTTAAACTCTCCGTGACAGCGGCTGTTTAATCTTTGGGAACCCAGCAGCTGATAAATGATGTCTCATGGTTTTAAGGGAAAGTTTGAATACTTATAAGGCTATTTTTCTTTCTTCTCTTTCATATGCCTGTGGAAGTACTTTCCCATAAATTGCTTGTCCAAGTCCTTGGTCCATATTTTCCTTAGGGTTGCTAGACTTCTTTGTTGATGGAGAGGCGTGCTTCACATTCTAAGAGGCCAGCTTTTTGTCATATACATTGCAGGTGTTTTCCCTGGTTTCCATGTGACTTTCAATGTTGTTTTTGGTGTCTTCTGCAATACAGAATCTCTGTTTTCAAAAATACCTGAAATCAGTTCCCCGTTCCCCGTGTGAGTTTCAAGTCCTGCCCGAAGCGGATTTCCTGTCCTTCCCATCAGAGGCGTCTGTGGTGCCTGTAGAGGTTTCACACTTCCTAGTCGATTTTTGAGTTGCGTTTAATTATTTAATTCACTTGTAACTCACTCTGAGGGCGGTGAGTTCTGATGATCTGACTTTTAGTTTTCCCAACTCATTCAGCTAATTGTGAATGTTGTTTTCTGAAAAACGATCGTGGAAACACTGGGCTGTCTTTATTTGTGTCCTCAAGGTGTGTGAGAGGAAGTTAGCTCTTTGAAAAGGTGAGGGGAGCCCTGGCCAGGGTGGCACAGTGGGTTGGGCAAAGGGTCAACGGTTTGGTTCCTGGTCAGGGCATGTGCCTGGGTTACGGGTTTGGTCCTGTGTTGGGCTGTGTTTGGCAGGCAACTGTTCAATGTTTCTCTCTCATGTCAATGTCCCTCTCTATCTCCCTCCCTTCCTCTCTCTCTAAAAATAAGTAAATGAAAGTTAAAAAACAGTAAGATGGTAGAAGAAATGGTCTCGCCTGGGAGCTGGAACCAGGCTGTGAGCCCTCGGGCTGGTCCCTCAGCCTCTCGGAACTGTATTTCCTGTAGGTGCAGAAATACTCATTCCTCTGGAGAGGTGCAGGGTTGAATGCAGCAAAGAACTCGGCAGCTCCTGGCATACCCAGAGACGTGAGGCCAATTCTTTCTGTTTTACTTTGGAAATTGCTGGCCTGAGCGGGCCACGCAGAGGCCGACTTGCCCTGTTCTGGGGACTCTGGGTCCTCTCCAGCCACTGTGTCTCCGGTTCCTGCCAACAGACTTTCTCTGCAGGGCTTTGCCCTCCACCACGCTCCTGCCTTCCGTCCAGGCTACCGTGGGCCCCGAGCGTCAGCCAGCCCCCTGTTCACCTTCCTCTGGGACGCAGTAGGCGTTCGTTGCTCATGATGGGTTTGACAGGACTGCGGCAGATGGCGGTGGGTCTGGAGGTCTGAGGCGGCATGGAATTTGGGGCTTTTCCCTCCGAGTCCTGCTTTCCTGTCAGGAGGAATCCTGTCTGTCTTTCCTTTGTACTCTTGGCAGTGCGTGGGTTTGATGGGCTGGCCACAGGTGCAGCCAGATGAGGAGAGACAAGAGTGGATGGTGGGAGTGGGGAGAGAACCTCAGAGAGCCGCCAGGATAGGAGGAGAGAGAGACAAAGACGTCCGGGGAGGAAGAACAGAGAGACGGGTAGGTTGGTAGGAGGTGTGTCCGCAGTCCCAGGTCACAGGAGGGGGAAAGAGAGACAGTGACAACAGCAGAGATGGGGACAGATTGAGGTGGGCAAGCAGGAGGAGAGAGGCACAGTTCCACAGAGGCAGAGAAAGGAAGAGGAATTGGGGGGGGGGCGGGAGAGCAAGAGGCAGGCAGCAGGCGGAAGCGCGCACGGAGGGAACAGGACCCCAGTCAGAAGCATCTCCCCCCAGGGTGAACTTTCAGGGGTTGCCAAAACACTCAGTAAACAAGATGGATGGTATTTTAATGTGTTATTTAAAAAATCTGAATTGGCAAACCACAGGCCTCAGGCCGGCTCCCCAGTCTTGCAGATGAAGTTTTGGAGAAGGGATGGGTTAGGGTGACGTGAGGGAGGGCAGGCAAGTGCGGGGTTGGATCCCGTCTTTTTGTGAACGTTCGAGTCTTTGTTCTTCATGGATTTTTTTTGCATTCCTTTGGATTTTTAAAGACATGACATTAAAATAATCCTTATTTTGATTACTGAATTTGTTGGCACGTCCTTAACTTTGTGCTTTACTGATCCCTCTCCCACTAGTCCTGGCCCCAAAAGGAAGAAGCAGAGAGATGCCGGGTGAAGGGGAGACTGGGAAAAAGTGAGAGCTGGATGGGAAGAGAGGAAAGAGAAGAAGAAGAGGAGACAGGTGGGGAGGGATAGCAAGTGGTGTAAGAGAAAAACAGGAGAGAGAAGGAAAGAGGAGGGGGAGGGAGCAGCGAGAGACGGGAGCAGAGAGGCAAACCGAGCAGAGGTGCTGCATAGGAGAGGGGAGGGGAAGGTGGTCTCTGCAGAGGGAAAGACTGCCTGGAAGTCCAGAGAAAGGAGGCAGGCAGGGGTGGCGGGGGGAGGGAGAGGGAGCGAAGACCCCAGAGCAAGGCGGGGAGGGGCAGGGGTGGCAAGAGCCAGTGAGAAATCTGCCCCAGTGTGGGGTAAGGCGCGCCCCCACTCCCTGGACACCAGCTGACCTGCAGAGCCTCTCGGACAGGAACTAGGGGTGCAGGTGTGAGGGGGCCTTCAGGTCTGACAAGCCCGAGGCCCAACGGGGTCACTTTCAGGTTGGGTCTGGGGTAGAACACTGCTTCTGGAAGACGGACGTCTCCCAGTTCTGGTGTGGGATGACTCCTTTTCTTCTGGGGGGGAAATAGTTAGTGTGTATTTACTTATTCTGTGACCCTGCCTGATTTGCCTATAATTTCCTAGGCCTCTTCCCGGATCATATATTTATGTCTCCAAAGAAATCTACTGGCAGGTAACTTGCAGGAGTGACAAAGCTGGGGAGGTTGATCCTGTGGTCGTCCCCAGTCGCAAGGGAGCAAACCAGCTCCTGGAAGACTGAGATGACTTGTGCAGAGTCACTCATAAGTGGCAGAGTGTGGGGACCGGCCCAAGGAGTCTGATTCCGCAGCCCCACCCTCTCGTCCGGGGCTGGAGGTCTGCCAGCTGTGGCGGGTGCCGTATGCCAAGGAGAGCAAGCCAGAGGGGAGCTCAGTCAGGGCCCAGTCTCCATCTCCATTCTGAGATGCCCCCTTGGGGATCTTCTTGATTTGTATCTTTCCTTTCCCACAGACCTAGACCACAGGAAATGGGGTATTGGTTATTCATTGAATTATTGCATTCACAAACTGCTGTTTGTGCCTCCCTGATTCAGTACTGCTCCAGGAGAAAACAAAGAGACCAAAGCCACCCCTTTGAACACCTACTCTGTTAGGCCAAGACACGGGGAAAGTTGTGGAAAGTGAAGCTGGGAAAGAGTAAGCAGTTTGCTGCCAGTGAGAAGTACGGTGGGGATTCAAACCCGGGTCTATCTGATTCTGTGTCCGGTGTTGGCTTCTCTCTGCCTAGTTGTCTCCTAAGCGCCCCTGGGCCTTCGTGTGCAAGTTCTTGTGGCGCCCAGTGCTCTTGGGATAGTATTATAGGGGCCAGACAAGGAGAACTTTCGCGAGCTGTGAAAGAGGACGAGCCTGTGGTCTGCGTGGAGACCTGCCCTTGACCCCTCACTGAGCAGGGCACAGGTGCAGGTGAGGCATGTCTACCTTAAAAGTCTCAGAACTGGGGGAATGAGGTCCTTTTCTGCGAACACATCTAGGCCCATGCCCTGCCGGCAGACGCTTTAAAATGCCCAGCTAGGCCCCAACTTCCACATCCCCAGCGCTATTTGACATGCAGAGTGTCGTATTCAAAGGCAAATGAGTCTGAAATGAATCCTCTTTTACCCTTTTTACTTCCAAAATCCAGATTTAGAATCTAGGCTCATTAATATGCCCAAACATGACTCAGTTAAGCCTGTTTTAATTTCTCTGTGTGCTTTGTAAACAGGGATTACAAAGATGTTTTGAATTTTTGTGGCAGATTTGGAGGAGTATATACATTCGGGCCATTATCCCATAATAAATAAATAACCCCCTGAAACTCAGTGTTGGTGGTGCATCCTCGGAATGTTGATTTTTATTCTCCTCATCTCATCATGTGGACACGTGGCTTTGGCTTCAGAAGTCACCGAACTCTGAACGTGGCTGCAAACGTAATGCTTCACCCCTTGGTGTCCCGGTGCCAACCTTGACACTGAGGGGACTGAGACCTCAGCTTGGCTCTCGAAGCAGGACTTGGCAAAACACCCCATTTATTAAATTTTCCACTAAATGGTGACAGTTGTAGGCATTAGTCCCTCCTAGTCTCTGCCAAATGAGCTGGAAGTGTAGGCTTATCTCATTCCATGCAGATAACTAGAGCCCCAGGACTTGCTGAGGAAGGCTCTGTGCATGGCCAGGAGTCAGGACGGGGAAGTGACACCTAGAAACTGAATCCTCCAAGAGCTCTCCTTTCAAGGCGGACAATATCCATTTTCCCAGGATGCCATGAGGCACTGCACTTGAAAAGCCTTCTCTGCACCAGGTTCTGCAGGGAAGGAAATGTGTCCGGTTGGTAACAAGAGAAGTCCAACACGGATTAGTGTGTCCCAAGCCTTTCCGTTGCTGCATTTATGTGGCGTGCCCAGGGCTAGCGCAGGGCAGGGAATTGGAGCGGGTGCTCAGAAGGGGTCACTGAGTGAGTGAATAAATGAATGAATGAACCGGGGAGTAGAAGCAGCATGTCCCCCTTTTCTCCCTTCAGGCCTTGCTTACCCTCTGACATTTTGCCGAGTGGGTGTGTCTCCCTAGAGGGCCCACAGCTCCCACAAGGAAGGGCCTGTGAGCAGGGTGGCCCTCCCAGATAGGTACCCTCACCCTGCTTTATGCTTTCTCTTAGCTTTTACAGCCCCGTTTATTTGTTTACTCATAACGCACATGCAGACAGACTCCAGATTCTGGCTTACTCATTGCTTTATGTATCTCCTGGGTCTAGCATAGCTCCTGGGCACACAGGAGGTAGCAGATTTTATATGTTGTTGCACTAGCTGGTTTGAAGATTGCTGTTATGAATAAAATGCGCTAATGGTAGCAGAAATCATTTCAAAGCACTCGGTGCTTTGGGGCAGAATCCCGTATTTCATGCGTCTGGCACTGAGGCACAGCCCCACTGTGAGGTCAGGTTCTCTAGAAGGAGCATTCGAGGTGGGCGTGATAGCGCCTCCAGGAGGGCAGAACGGGTCACTGCAGAGAGGAAAGTTCTTTCATGTAAAAAGCACCGATGTGACTGTACGGAAGTGGAAATACAATGTATCTGCAGTACGACAATATCATAGTGGGGCGATTCGGGAAAATGTCTAAAAAGGCTCCTTGGGAGGGTGGGGTTGGAAAAGTTTGAGAAGCACGTCTCTGCACGCAGAGTCTGAGAGATTTGTGGAGGGAGCGCTCTCGGGAAGAATGAGGGAAGCAGGATGGGGCAGGGGAAGAACGTCAAGTACCCTGAGGCTCTTTCTTAGTTGGAGAGCAGCCTCTACGGGATCCCGCGGGTCGGGAGTGTGGATTGGTTCTCCCGTGAGGCAAACGGCCTTGTGTACCCCCATGTCACTCAGCCATTGGCTGCTGGCTGTCCACACGAGGGTGAGTAGGAGGAACCTCCAAGGTGGCGACCATGGCCAAGGAAAAGCAGCAGCTGTCCTACTTCTGCAGACGACCCTGCGGTGGCTGAGGGTGGAGTGCACAAGGTTCCTAAAGGGGATTTGGGTGGGCAGCAAGGGTCCCCAACTCAGGGCCGGAACCGGACTGGTCCAGGCCTGTTGGGAATGGGGCTGCTCAGTCAGGGGGCGAGCTCGAATGTGGTGCATTTGAATCACCCGGAAACCGTCCCCCCCGCCCCACCTCATGGAGAAATTGTTTTCCACGAAACTGGTTCCTGGTGCCAAAAAAACTAGAGGCCGCTGTCCGACAACACAAGACATTTCTCCAGTGGCTTTGGAGAAGTCTTCTGATATCTGAAACAATTTTTAGGTGGTAAACTGTACATCCCATCCAATTTACCATTTTGACCATTTTTAAGTACACAATTCGGTGGCGTTAAACACGCATTGTTGTGTAACCGTCACCGCCATCCGTCTTCAGAGCTGCTCTCATCGTTGCAAACCGAAGCTCCGCGCCCGTTGAACCACCCACTCCCCATCCTCTCTGACCCCCAGGCCCTGGGGACCTCTGTTTTCTTTCCCGTCTCTGTGAACTTGACCACTCCAGGTACCTCTCGTAAGTGGCATCATGCGTATTCTTTTGTGACTGGCCTACCTGATGTCACCGAATGTCTATAAGGTTCATTCATATCGTAGCATGTGTCAGAATTTTCTTTCTTTTAAGGCTGAATGATATTCCATTGTATGTATGGCCCGCATTTTGTTTATCCTTTCATCTGTCAGTGGACACCTGGGCAGCGCCCACCTTTAGGTTATCGTGAATACTGCTGCTGTGGACACGGTCGCACAGATGCCCGTCTGTGCCCTCTGATTTTGTGCGCAGGCGCACTGTGGCCGTGGGGGCGGGCGCCGGGCTTTGACTCCCCGCCGCATCCCGCACCTGCGCACAGACCTCCCCACTGTCTCTGGTGGCTGCGGTTGTGGAAGCCTCAGTGGAGGTGGGAGGGGTCTTGCATGTGGGCGGGAAAGCCTGGAGAGAAGATTGTTTGGGGGGGATTCACGTCTTTTGGAAGTATTTATAGAAATGGAGTTGATTTTTGAATTTCATTTTATTAAAGAAAATCACAAGAGGAGAAAATTAAAATGGGTGGTGTTTGAGAAGCGTTTTACCTTTTTACTCGACAGGCCAGACCCTGGCCATTTGTGGCTTGGGCAGTTTCCTTAGGAGGGTGCCCTGGACTCCCCGGCCCCTTTCTTTCTCCATAGCCGGACTGATGCTTACAGAGTCTATGTAAGCTCAGCAAACCTCGGCTCAGCGAAAGCCTGGGAATGAATGAGTACGTGAATGAACCAGTCCAAGTGTGTGTGGAGAGTGAGTCTGCCCTGGATTCGAGCCAGGAGCCTGCAGCTCACTCACTGGCTTTCAGAGTAAGCAAAGGACAGCTGCCTGAGGAGCAAGCAGGAGGGCCATCCATGCTCCTTTAATTTCCTGAGCCTGGAGAGAAGGACGGCTCCAGCGTGAGGGACACCCGCCTTTCTTTCTGGTCTCTGTCCTCACGCGCCTGGGGACAGTGGGAGAGCAGTGTCACCTGTTGCCTCTCTCCAGCGGGCTGGTGACGCCAGGTGGAATAAGATCTGCCTCGCTCTTTAATCTCTTAGGAAGAAAGGAATTTTATGAGGATAATAATATGCTGTGAACAACTTTCTTGGTACTCATGGTTAGTGGGGGCATTAATTTTAAAGAGTGCTTTTATTCTTCTTTTTTCTTCCTGGCAAGCGGTGAATTTTTGCAGCTCTGTGTTCCTAGCTGGTGCGAGGTATTTGGAAATACAGTTGGGTAATGGTGATCGTACATAAGGATTCAGTCAACCAGCATACAAGCGTGCGTCTGGGCTTTGTGCTTTGTCTGCATCATGTCATCCAACCCTCGTACGATGGCTGTGCCGATCGCATAGGTGGGGACACCGAGGTCCAAAGAAGTGCTGATTTGCTCAAGGTCACGCAGGTGGTAAGAGGCAGAGTTGTACAGATATGTTGCAACGTAGCTCACAGGAACAATACCCTAATGGAGATGTTGGCCAAGCCCTAAGTTCTTATAAAGGAAGGGAGTAGATTTCTAATGGCCCGTGATGAGGAAAGATCTTCCGTAAAGGGTGGCGTCTGAGTGGGCTTTGAAGGACCGGAAGGACTTGAGGAGGTGGGGAGCTAGAAAGGGGCATTCCAGAACAGCTGTTGGTGTGGGGTCGGCAGGGTGTGTTTGGGATTCAGATGCAGCTAGTCATTGAGCTTGTGTTAGAATGAGTGGTGGTTGCGGGGGGTGGGGGGGTGGCAGTGGCGGGTGATAAGCGTGGAATGGGCATTTGGGGTTAAACCATGGAGAGAGTGAATGCTATGCATCTGCCTCCACCAGTGACCACAGGCAGCCATTTGGCACATGGTGGGTGGAATTAGGAGGGAAGTCTGGGGCCATAAAATGAAACGACCACCCTTGATGGAGATGAGCTCAAGCATCTCACGGGCCCTCATTCCCAAGAGGAACAGATTCCCAAGTGGCCGATCAGTAATTCAAGGTGACCAAACCTGTGTTCGTGGCCTTTGGAATGCAGTGCTCCCAGAAACCCTGGGTTGATAGGACGTGACAAAGTTTTCTTCGGAGGAAGAGGAGAGCCCCAGGGCTTCCCGTGGGAGGGGGAGGGGTTCCAGCAGGGCCGCTGGGCAGCCAGAGCGCCAAGCGTTCCTGGTGGTGGCCCAGGGCACAGTGGGAATTTCCAGGGCGGCTGTAACCAGGCACCGTGTTCTGGAGACGTCGAACAATGGCAATGAATGAACGTCCTCTCAGTCTGGAGGCTGAAAGTCTGAAACCAAGGCGCTGGTAGACGAGGTTCCTCCTGGAAGCCCTGAGGAAGCATCTGTTTCCTGCCTCTCCCAGCTTCTGGCGGTTGCTGGCAGCCCTTGGCTTTTAGACACACGGCTCCAAATGGTGTCTCTGTTGTCACGTGGCCATCTTCTTTTGGTGTGTCTTTGTCTCTCTCTCTCTCTTTTTTTTTAAAAGAACACCAGTCATTCAGGTCCTCCTAATCCAATATGACCTTATCTTAATTAATTATATCTGCAAAGATCCTCTTTCCAATATGGTCACACTCTGAGGTTGGGGTGGACGTTACTTCCTGGAGGACACGAGTCAACCCAGTGCACCCAGGGAGCACCAGCCAGAGTGGGCAGCGTGAGGTGACGTGGGGGATTCATTCACTAGGAGGAGTCAACAACAGCGTGACTGTGAGGAAGGAGATTCTGCTGGAACACAAGAATGAGGGACCTGACTTCCTCGGGTCTGAATGTCTCAGCAACGATGATTGGCTCTGCACAAGCTGGGAGCTTCGAGTCTGCCCGCTTTGGCAGGGAGGACTTGATAGCGGAAGATGGGTTGACACGGGGCACGACCTGTGGCAGAGAGCCCAGGCGGGTCATTGTGGAAAGAGTTCATGAGGGAGGTCGCTCCAGTCTGAACTAGGGTGGGGGCAGAGGGCTGGGAAGGGAACAGAGATGTGGGTACATTTTTTAAAAAGATTTATTTATTTTTAGAGAGAGGGAAAGGGAAAGGGAAAGAGAGGAAGAGAAACATCAATGTGTGGTTGCCTTTCACGCGCCCCCTACTGGGGGCCTGGTCTGCAACCCTGGCATGTGCCCTGACTGGGAATCAAACTGGTGACCCTTTGGTTCTCAGCCCATGCTCAGTCCACTGAGCTACTCCAGGCAGGGCTGGGTACATTTTAGAAGGAGGGCAGAGCAGGCTTTGGTGAGAGACAGGATGTGGCAGAGCGTGAGAAGGATCTTTTGGACGTGGGTGACAAGAATACCACGTAGGAAGAGCTGGTTTTGTGGGAAAGATGGTGAGCTCGGCCTTGGGCGTATGGAGTTAGTGCTGCCTCTGGGAGGGTGGGTGGGAGGCTCAGGCCGCTGGCAATGAGGCCTGCAGCTGGGAGGTCTTTCCCTCTTCGTTCTGCCGGAGTAAACTTTAAGTAAAGGCTACGGCAGAGTGAGGAGCCCCTGCTCTCGGAGGGAGTCCGATGATCAGAATTCATGTAAACAGGGCCATGATCACAGCCACCAGTGAATAGGACGAGTCAAGAAGGCTCAAGAGGCACAGACGGCAGAATGACCTTTCTGAAATGCAAACCTGAGTGTGTCACTCTCAGGTCTGCCCTCCAGGGGAAGGTGCCCCATTCTTCCCGGGATGACATCCAGCTCCTTGGCTTATGTGCGAGGTCCCCCGAGGCCCGGACTGCATCTCACACTGTTTTCTCGTGCCCTCCTGACTGCAGCCTCTGAACCTTCTGCAGTTTGAAGGGCACACGGTGTCCCGCTCACTGCGATTCTGCACCTGCCACTCCCCTTCGCTGGAACGTCCGCCTTGGCCCTTTCTCTCCTGTCCATCAACACCCCAGCTCAGCATCCCATAGCCTATAACACGGTGGGCCAAATGTGTCTATCGACAGTCCCTTTCCCCTACTGGGGACAAGAGCTGCTTCTTGGGCATATCTATGTCCCCAGCTTCTCACAGAGCATGCAAGGATCCGTGAGTGCGTGGATGAGTGGATGGATAGAGACAGAGGTGGAATACTGGCTGGAGAAGAAAGCATTCAGTGACCTTGAGGCAGTCTGCACCCTCCCCCTTGCCTTGTGCTCCGTCTGCCTTGCCATTTTTCACCAAGATGTCAGGGTCATTAGCTCGTCCACATGATGCTTATGGGCCACCACATTCTGGTGAAGTACCAGGACTGGCAGAACATTCTCAGAAAGGAAGCTCTGGACGTCAGGTGGAAAGTCCCATACTGTCACCTGACAGGTGCCCGAGCGTCCAGAGTGGCTTTGGGGTTTACTCTGCCCATCACAGAGCACAAGAGATAGGCAGGGAAGGGCGGTGTGCACGGGGAGACGTCAGTCCTTGCGTCTTTGTTTGAATTTAGCTCCATCTTGACCCCCTCACTTCACAGAGAGACTGTACATGGCTGTCTCTCAGTCTTTAAGAGCAGTGATCCCTTAAGTCTAAAGGACATGATGGAGCTGTTACTGCGGTCTTCGTACTGGGGGACGGTCATCTGCCCACATCTGTCGGGCACTGCCCCGTGCCAGGCGCTGGGCTGTGTCAGCACTTCTGCTCGGATCATCTTCTGTCACGCTCGTGCTGGTTCTGTTTCTCTACCCATTTTATAGTTAAGGAAACTCAGACCGGAGAGGTTATAAGTTGGCTGAGGTCACACGGCTGGTAGGTGCAGATAATGCCTGAGGTATCAACCCCTGCGCTTAATACCTTCCTGAGCCCTAAGGTGCAGAAGTTTCCAAATTGGGCCGAGGACTGATTCTGCTTGCATTTAAAAAAAAAGATTTTATTTATTTTCAGAGAAAGGCAAGGAGAAAGAGAGGGAGAGAAACATCAATGTGTGGCTGCCTCTCACACAATTCCAACTGGGGACTTGGCCCACAACCCAGGCATGTGCCCTGGCTGGGAATTGAACCGGCAACCCTTTGCTTTGCAGGCCAGCAGTCAGTCCACTGAGCCACACCCGCCAGGGCCAACTTTGCTTGCATTTTAAATAGAAGATTTGATCGTGGTTTTAAAGTTGCTGGGCAAGGTGCTGTGATGACAAACTGAGAAGCAGTTTGTGACTTGGGATTTTAATTTGTCTCAAAGTCCACAGAGTTCTGTCCAATCATTTTCCCTACGTGGTTCAAATTGGGCAGCTCTTTTGGATTCGGATGGATAAGCAAAATATGTAATGAGAAATAATAGCATTTCCAGATCTTTATCTAAATCATAACATTGGTACAGCGTATTTAATTTGCACATGAAAGTTATGAAAGTGAAGTAATAAATAACTCATGAAGGCAAACAGTGGCTTAAGGTAGAATAATAATATGATCAGAAACTGCATGTATTTAAATGCAGCAGCCAACATTTCCATTCTGAGTCCTGTTAAAATCAAATACGTGTTTCTGTTCCCAACTGAAAAAAATCAGGACCAAAAGCTACTTTTTCTTCTCAAGATTTCGTTGTGGCCTCCGAACCCTTTAAACTGGGAAAGGAAAGAGCAAACCAGCTTAGTTGACAGACAGCTTTTGCTTTTACTCTGGTGGATACTTTATTTTCTACTTCAGTGATGATGTTGCAAATCTTACTTAACCTTCTGATGACCTCATGAGCTGTAACCTACTCTCTTTCTTGGATTTCTCTCGACGCTAACCTTCTGATGACCTCATGAGCTGTAACCTACTCTCTTTCTTGGATTTCTCTCCACGCTCTTCTTGATTTCCGATTGTTCTGGTTGCTCTTGATTTTTTCTGGGGAAGACTCATCCAGGTTCAGTTCGTGCTGATGTGGGAAGGGTTTGTCCCCCTGACTTAGAATGAGGTGCTATTTTTGTGACTTTAGAGGAGCCTCTCACACTTCTGGTGGTCTACAGATTTCTGGGTAGACTCACATCACCACAGCACACCTTGCCTTGCAGCTTTTTTTTGCAGGATACTTTTTAATCAGCTTATCATCAGTGTCTGCGTATGTGCTGAAGTGCCAGACTTCACAGCAGGGGCCTGTCTCTCTTCCTGGGGGCGCCTCTCAGGAGGGGGACTGACGGGCTTCTGAAAGTCAAACTTTCAGAAACAAAAATAATTTAACTTAGTTTGTCTTGGGAGAAATGTACACAGATGATTCCACTCACCTGATTTTATATTAATGGGAGGAAACAAAAACAGTTCAATAAATGCTTCTTATTATTTTCATATTATGGCCAATAAAGGGGAAGAAGGCAGCCCTGTGGAGAATAAGGGCAGCAAGGATGTCAAGTTCAAAGGGAAGGAGAGGGAAGCTGGGCATGAAATATACACGCAAAGAGAGGTACAGAGGGAGAAACCAGAGCACAGTGAGGGGCGGGTAGCAAAAGGGGCAGATGAGATAGACACAGGACTCGCCACTGGGGGATGTTGTGTATTTCTGCAGAGTTTGAGTTGAAAGAGCCCATATTAATTATGGTTTTTCTTGGGTTTGGGAATCAGAATAAATTATCATATGCTATTACCACGCTTTGCATGCTGATAGAATCTCACATGGTTTTATCTGGAGCGATCTTCCTTGATTGGGTTCTGGCCATTGTGCTTTATTGTTAAATGTGTTTGAAAAGTAAAGTTTCCTTTTTGATGAAAAGCAGGGAGGAGTGACCAGTTTTTTAAATTATTTTAAAAAATGATGTTTGCTTTGCATTTCTGTTTTAAAAATGTATCCTCTTGCTCAATGTCAAAAATTAGAACTCTGTGGAATTGGAAAATGCAGGAAACATATGGAAGAAAAAAATCATGACTCATATTTTGGACTATTTCCCCCCTCTTTTTACATATAGAATTGTACGCTCTGTTTTTATAAATTCAGGGTTCAACTGTGCATTAAGTTTCTTACTGTAACATTTAAAAAATTTATCACATATATTAACTTATTAAAGTATTTTCTTCTTGTTAGGCATATAAGTTGTTCCCAATTTCTGCTATGAGAAGAATCTTATAATGATATCAGTCTTGGTGTGCTTCTCTGATTATTTCTGATGAAGTGCCAGAAATAGAAAAATAGAATCAAAATATTTTTTGAAGCCCTGGCCACATAGTTCAGTTGCTCGGGACAGCGTTCTGTGCATCGAAAGGTTACCAGTTCGATTCCTGGTCAGGGCACACGCCTAGGTTGTAGGTTCAATTCCTTGTTGGGGGGCATATGGGAGGCATCTGATCGATGTTTCTCTCTCACATTGATGTTTCTCTCCCTCTTCCTCTCTCTAAAATCAATGGAAATATGTCCTCAGGTGAGGATTTAAAAATGCGTATATATGTTTAAAGTTCTTGATTCACTGTTCAAAATTGTGTTCACATTCACTCATTCAATTGTAACGGCATTTGAATGCTCTCAGCGTGGCAGGTTCTGAACTAGATTGCTGGGGGTTGGGTGAAGAGCAAAATAAACAGTTTGCTTTCTGGAACACGCATTCCACTGGAGGTGACAGATAGGGAATAAGTGAATCAATAATTCAAAAATTACAACCAATTGCATTTAAAAAAACCACGCTGAGTGTAATGAAGGAGACAGGCAGGGAGCTGTAACATCCGGTAACGGGGGGCTGTCTAGTGGACACTGCTTCGAGATGACACTGAAGGTGACGCCCGAAGGCTGGGAAACCTGCCCTGGAAGAACAGGAAAGGAACATCCCACGTGGTGGAGACCATCACATGCAAAGACTCTCGGGTGGGACGGGGCTTGAAATGCTGTGGGGAGTGTTAGAAGGTGCTCGTGGCCGGAGAGCATGGGATGCGGAAGGAAAGACAGAATGAGATGGGTAGAGAGTGGGTGGTGGGGTTCTAAGGTGCAGGGGCTTTGCGGACCAATCTGTCTGGAGTTTGCATTTTGAGGGTAAAAAGCACTGAAAAGCCAGCGGAGGGAGAGCCAGGCTTTCATTTGCATTTTTAAAAGGCTGCTGCCTGAATAAAGTCTTGGCAGGGGCTATGAGTATGAGGAAGAGCAGTGGGGAAGGCACCTGGATGGGCTGTTGGACTCAACTTGACAGCCTTGGACTTGGCTTTCAGAAAGCTCTGAGTGGCGTCTCCCTACACCTGTGTCGAGTGTGCATTCAGGATGGGATCTTCACATAAGCTACTTCATCATCATCATTCCAAATGTCTCAGGGTTTCTATTGCCTCTAAGTGTCTTAGCTTTAGATCTCAAATGCTGTACAATAAACAGTTCAAAGCTGCATTTTATTCTGCTAGAGATGTGATAAAAGTAAAATGTGTTTCTGGATGTGAACAAAGAATGAGGCCAAGGAATGTTATTTGATAGTTTTATGGCCTTTTTCTGTCGGTGGACATTTGGGGTGTTTTCACTGTTGCAGATAATGTGATGAAGATCTGTACCCATATTGTCTATTTTTCTGGGGCATATTCTGTTCCAAAGTATGCCTTTGAGAAAATTAGTAACCAGATTAAATGCCAGCACAATCATGCACCAGTTTAAACTCCATCATTGGTGTGTAAGGATGCCCATTTCCTGATATTCTTGTCAACTCAGGATATTAATATGTTTTTTTTAGTCTTATGCCTTTCATTTAGGTGGGTAAGAATATATGTTAATTGGCCTTTTTTGATCATTTGCTAGTTATATTATCTTTGCTTATAGGAAGATACTTTGTTTTCTTTTTGAACGTAGAACAGGACTTTGGTGCCTGGGAAGTATGGTTGCTTGTTTATTTCTTGTTGGTCGAGTGAATGAAGACATGGACCATTTGCCTTTCTTTTGTGAACTGGTTAATATCCTTCCATTGTTTTGGGGGAGTGGTTGTCCTTTCCTTGGTAAGTTTTTATTTAAAATTTTTATTTATTGATATTGGAGAGAAAGGACAGGAGAGACAGACAGACAGGCAGACATTGATTTGTCGTTCCATCTATTTATGCATTAGTTGGTTGATGCTTGTATCTGCCCTGATCAGGGAGTGAACCCACAACTTTAGCATGTCGGGACAATGGGGTAACCAACTGAGCCCCAGATCAGGGCATTTCTTTCTTGGTAAGTTTTAGTAGCTCTTTATACATTGTAGATAATAACCCATTGTCCAATGCTTTGGATACTTTTCTGAGTTAGTCATTTCTCTTTGCAATTTTAGTGATTTTTTTTCTTTCAATTGAGTTTAAAAACCTTTATGAAGTATTTCAATCATTGCCTCTGTAGTTTCTGGCTGGGAAACCACACTGAGAAAACCTTCCCCAGCCCCAAATTATATTTTTTAATATAAATTCACTCATATTTTTCTTTTTTATCAATACATTTAGTAAAACACTATTGTCAATTTCCTGGAATAAACTTCTTTATTGTATGGTATTACTTTTGGTGTTTTTATGTTTTTAGTGAATTGACTTCTGCTTTTATCTTTATTAAGTCCTTCCTGCTCCTTCCCTCAACTTTTTATTCTCTAGCTTCTTAATTCCTTAAATCATTGACTCATTTGATGTTTTGTTTAGTTATTAAAATACTTAAGGCTATGAAATTTACTTTTAGTTCACTTTGGCCACTTTCCATTTGTTTTGATATGTTTTGATTTTATTATTGCTGGTCTTTAAAATTCTGTAATTGCTATGTTGGTTATATTTTTGACCTCAGACTTATTTCCAAGCTGTTGGAATAATTATTTTGTTCTACTTTTGAGATTAATTTCTAGTTTATTTTAGTGTGAGTGTAGAGTCTATTATTAATTTCTTTTTGGCATTTAATGAGATTTTCTTGGTTGTTTAATATTGTTTGATTTCACAGCTGTTTAGTAGGCATTAGAAAAGGAGCTAAATTCTTTATTTGCAGTACACAGAGTATGAATAAAGCTTTTACACTGACTTTAATGATATCGATCAAATCCCCTCCTTTGCTACTTACCTTCTTGATAAGCTGCTGGTATCATTTTAATTTCCCACTTTGTATTTTCAGCATTTTTTTCTTTATGATCTCTGATGCTATATTATTTATACCATGGATATTGTGACGGTGATATCTTTATTATGGAAATAGCCATCTAAGTCAATTTTTGGTTAAAATTAATACTAGTCCCCACATTAAATTCAATCCAAACATCTATAAATAATCTCTGCTTTCACTTTCACTGTGAATTTTCTGTAGATTTTTGTCTTTGTGTTTTTTGTCTTTATAGTTTTGTGTGTGGTATTTTCCATCTGTGAGTTACAGCTTCATTCTTCTTCTTGATAAATATCACTTACCTGTTTGTTTTGGTTTTGGGTTCATTTTGGGAAACTGTTACTGATAGTTCACTGCATCTATGCTTTTAGTTTTGAGGTACCTTAGCCTTTACATCCGTTTTCTGTTTGTTATGAGTATTAATGTTTTCAAAGGCAAGACCTATAACTTACTATTTCTGATTACAAGTCATTTTTATATTTTAAAAATAATAAAGTTTTATGACTAAAACATTTTTATAGCTATAGTTACCACAGTTATTTAGACTAAATTCAATTGTTGAATTTCATCAGGAATTTAAAATACTTTCATATCACTACTCACTCACTTTTGAGGTCTGTATTTTAGTTGAGCTTTTGGTGACTTAGAGGTGCTGAGTTGTGTTTTCCCAGCAGTGGTACATCAGCATCAGCCTTCTTGAGTCCTTCTTGTGTACTTGAGAATATCATGGTCTTCACCTTTGCCTCTGGGTTTTATTCTCCTTCCCTCCCGCCTTCCCATGTCCACATGATCATCATTCTCCTTTTTCTCTGCCCCCTTCTTTCCCTTCTGCACATGAATGTCTGATTGTCTGGTTGTGGAAGAGGACCTTCTCTCGCGTCTCTGTAGGTGCTGCTCCTTTGTCTCCCGGACTCTTAACGATGCTAAGGAAGAGCTCTCCCTGTTTTCCTTTGTATATCACTGACTTTGGCCTCCATGCTTGTGCAGTTCTGTCTGCCTCCTCGATGTGCTCAGATTTCACTGAGAGATTTCTCTGTGTTGGTCATTTTTCATTATTGTTTTTCTGACGTCTGAGTTCTGTCAGTAGTGATCGTCAGATTTTTCTCTAGGATCATGAACTTTTTCTTCTGTCATATCACTGAATATAATTTCTGTTTTGTTTTGTCAGTTTTTTTGGTCCGCCCATTCTAGATTCTTGGTGTTCATCATTCACATGTAACACCATCTCATCGAATGGCTTTTATCGGTTCACTGTGGACCTGTGCATGCTGCATCCTTGGTGATCTCCAGCTTGTGCTTTTCCTTTTTGACCTGGTTCATCATTCTTTCTTGAATTCTATGGTGCGCTTACTTGTTTCTTTAGCTTATTTTCTCAGTTCTGTCCTGTCACTTCATTGTCTAAGATTTCATAGTTTAGATTTTGACTTATTGTCTCCGTAATTCTTTGATGTCTTTTAGAGTTCAAACCATTGCTGTTACAACATAATTTTCTGTTTCCTGGAGCGAATCTTCATAAGGGATATGCTCTTAGAGATACATACTTAAAATACTTACAATGTATAAAAAGTTGTATTTCCTTTTGTTTCACTGCAAAAGTATTTCATGAGTCTCTACATTTTCTTGCTGCCTTTTAAACTCATTTTGAACCAGGAGTATGTACGACATTTTCAGTTCTCTTTCTTGCCATGAATTAGTCTGGTTGGTTTGCCTTTGCTCTGCAACGGGCTTTCCTAGGCCCCATCAACTTCTCCTGTAGAACCGGGGAGGAGGGCTGTGTCTGGGGTTTATATTCTGTCTTGACTTCAGCCCTTTGTGAGATGAGGAAAGTGGGAGGAGCTGGGTCTGTGGTTTACAACCTCTTGGGAGTTTTGCCTTTGCAGGCTTTAAAATTTCTTCTCCCCCCTCCCAGCCCTCTCCCCCCCATCCCTCTCCCCCCCATGTCTTTTCTCCTCCCCTTCCCTACCTTCCCTCCTGTCCTCATATTATTTTATCACATCTCAGTGTGAGACTGAGGATTTAACCATTGAGTTGAGGGTATACCCTGTTCACTGTGAGATGAGAGTCCCAATTGTCCCTCATCCCACAACTTCTCAAAATTTAGCCCTTTTGTTAAGTAATTCTCTTTGAAAACAAATGAACAAATAAACAACAACAACAAAAACCCCACTGGAATATTTATGGCTTCTATTAGATTTGGGCTCTGAAGCATTTACTCTCTGCCTCCCCATCCCACTACAATTTGCCTTAGTTTTACAAATAAAAAATTTAATTACAAAAACAATCTCTGAAAGTCTTAAAAACTCTCCAAAGAAGGGAAACAAAAGCTTCTTATAACCTCACCATATGGTTTCTTCTTGATGCACACTTTTAGTTTTCTTAGCTGTGTGCGTACATGTGTGTATATTAATAAAATGTGGATAAGTTACATGCTGGATGGAAGGTACATACCTTCTTTTTGCTTAGCAGTATATTGTAGAAATTGTCCCATGTGGCTAAATATTCTTTTTCATCATCAACTGAATGGCTATACAGTACTTTCATTTTTTCCCCGGCAGATCTGTGTTTCTCAGTTGTCTGTAAAGAGATGCCATGTACAGGAAGTTAACAAAAGGAAAAAATGGGTGAGGCATGAAGTGCATTCAGGTACAAACTTGAAATGCATGTAGAAGTGGTTTGTTGTTGGAGATGGTTGGGTAGGTAGTGGCTGGCTGGAGCGGTTTTCCCCTATGCACGTTCGCCCTCACGTACACACAGGTGTTCCCGTGAATACTTGTGTCTACGTGGCGTGCAGAGGTGGTTTGACCCCAGGTGCTAGGAGTCCCGAGATGAGTCCAGGCTCCTGTCATCCCAACCCCGTGATCGTCACATGTCCTCTCAACTTTATTTCCCTCACCTTTGAAGTGGGGAATAGCAATACCTCACCTGCTTGGCAGAGCTATTTTTTTTCCTAAATAAAATTGGTATGAGGGAAAGTCGGTTCAATGGCTTATTGAATGAATAATTCCATATATGGTAAAGGGACAGTCTTGGTAGCAAAAGTCCCTTTGATTCCACTATCATTCATTGAACACATTTTCAGAGGCCCGTGCAGGGAATCAATGAGACACCATCCTCTACGGAAATGCCCTGGTTAGGAATGCTTCCTGTCTCTCAAATCGGTGGTCTTCTGGGTGACAGTGCCAGCTTCTTCTCATCACTCCGATATGATTAATTCATTCATCATGTTAGACTGATTTAATATGTCGTTTTGTTTATTCAGTTTGCATATCAGTTGTCGGGGTGCTGCATTTCTCAGCTTTCGGCAGAATCATATTAAGAGAGGCTGCGATGCTGATGCAGGTTCCAGCAGTCTCCCCGGGGGCAAAAACTTCGGTAATTGAATACTTAGGTGCCGGGTGCAACAGCTAGAGTTTTTTCGTTTGTTTGTTTCTGACCTGAAGTTCAACCTACTCCTTCTGGCTTTGGTCCAGGGAGAGAGCTGGCTGTGGATTATTCATTCTCCTCGATGCTCTGGTCAATGTTTGCATATTTCACCTTTCCGTGGAGGGGACTGATGTTCCCTTGAGAAACGGTGTCTCAGACTCTTAGTACTTGACTTAGAGGAAAAGAAAGGCGGCTACTCAGTTTCCTTACTGATTGTCTCCTGGTTCTCCTTTTTCAGTCTACCTAGTGCAGGGCCCTGGAAGAGGCATTGCCCGTTAGGCCATCCTCCCAGCTGGGAGCGGGAGGGCAGGGAGGAGGTGCCTGGCTCCTTGCACCCTGGGTTTGTTCGCCTTCCTGATCACCAGTGTGACGTGAGGTGAGCCCCGCTGTCTGTCCTCAGTGCAGGGTGCTCTTTTGCTTGCGTTTCTCATGCCCAGTGTCTTAGGATGGCCATTTGGGCCCCAGAACGCCAGAGTTTCAGGTGGTTTGAAGGATGATATCAGTCCTTGAGTGGACATCTCCGCTCGGTGAGCCACTCAGGTTCACACGAGTTTTGGAAAGCAGAGACAAGACTAGAATGAGAGTCTCTTGATTCCCCCAGCTCTGATTCTCTCCCCTTTTCTGCATAACACTTCCCATATGGGCTCTGACTTAAAAAAACAGAATCAGTGGGTTTGTTTCTATTTATTCATTAATTTTTTAAAGATTTTATTTATATTTTTAGAGAGGTAGGGAGGGAGAGGGAAAGGGAGAGAAACATCAATGTGCGAGAGAAACCTTGATCAGTGGCCTTGCACCCACACTGGGGACCTGGCCCACAACCCAGGCACGTGCCCTGACCGGGAATTCAATCACTGACCATTCAGTTTGCGAGTTGATGCCCAACCCACTGAGCATGCCAGTCAGGGCATATTTATTCATTAATCTTGACTGCAACCTCAAGAGGGACCCCTGCGCAAGAACCACCCAGCTCAGCTGCTCCTGAATTCCTGATCAAAGGCAACCCTGGGATAATGAATGCTCATTGCCTCAAGCTGCTGAGATTTGAGGCGACTCATGATACAGTGACAGGCAACTAGTTCGATGGGGACTTCTCAGTGACCGATGCCCTTCGAATGCTCTGTTCTCTCATCAAGCTGCTGTGTCCCCTTTCTCAGCCCTTTCTGTCCATTTGCCCTTTAAGGACCTTTCTCAAGATACATCGGGGCCTTCCAAAGTTCCTCTTACTTATCACAGTTTCTTTAAAAACATCTGCATCTCCCCCTCCTGTTGGCCCTGTCCGGATAGGCTCATCTTCTTTAAACACATCCAGGTGTCTCACTAAACAAAAGGCTATTGCTTCTCTATGAGCAGTTCTGCTGTGCTTCTCAGCCACCTGGACCAAAGGCAACCTGCTTACCTAACACCCCTTGCTCCTCCATCCCATAACGAGGCTCAGCGAAGGGGCGTGACTTAGTCCGTGATTCAGTGAGGAGGTCCCAGAACTGGGTTTCATCAGCCGCCCAGGCTGCCTCTGCCAAATGCTTTTAGGATGCTTCTCACGTATTTTGCATTGAAGTTTTTCTAACAGCAGAGGAGCATGCGTGCACGCTTCCCCAGGGGCCTGGGGCATAGCCAGAGGAGCCTGCCTCAAGCTGTACATTTCTTTAAAGTTTCATGTTTTAACTTAAAACATTCATGTGAGTTTCTAACTCTCCTCATTAATATATTCATGTTGGCTTTAACATAATACTGTGTTAGGCCAGTTTCAGTTATTCCACAATAACACACAAACTCCAAAATCTCAGTGGCTCTCTGGATTGGGGAACGTACCTGGCATCTCATAGTCTTTCAAGGTGTGAGACCACTAGTGGCCCAAAACACTGCATTGACCCAAAGTCCAACAGGGCCTGAGTTTGGGATTTATTTAATTTGGCTCTTAACTTTAGGTCAGGCAAGAAAAAAGAAGTCAGTGGCTTAATATGCATACACACATCGGGGATTTCTCGTTTAAATCACAGTTCAGTGTAGGTTCTGTGGCCCCTCTGGTCCTTCTGTGACTCTCAGGTCCTTTTACCTGGTGCCAATGACCTGTGGCTTCTGAGGTCAGCATGGAAAGAAGAGAGAGGGTAAGGATGGAGCATTATTTGAGCATTTTGTGGCCAAGCCAGAAAGTGGTCTACGACCCATTCGTTGACCTGGAACCCAGCCCTGGTGGAGGCGAGGGAGAGGACTGGTGTGAGGGGGTCACCTGTAGGCGGGAAGGGATTGTTTAAACGGGATTTGATAACTACAGAACACTGCCTCTGCCGCTGATATTTTAAATTACCACCCAAAGAGAAATATCAAAAAAGCTTTCTACTATCTTGATTATTTAACGGGTGAGATCGGGTTGCTTTGAAACTCGCTAAGAGATGATGTTGAGCAGGATGGCTGAGAGCGTGTTTTGGGTTCTGTGTCGGGGCAGTTTCCCTGCTGTGTCAGAGTATCTCAGCAGGCCTTACATAAATCAGGAGTGATGTCAGGGCCATCAGCAACAGATTCTGAATGCTGCCAGGCTGGTGGCATGATGCAGCGCGTTTTGTTTTGTTAAAGAGTTTATTTATTTATTTTTATAGAGAAGGGAAGAGGGGGAGAAAGACAGGGAGAGAAACATCAATGTGCGGTTGCCTCTTGTGCACCCCCTACTGGGGACCTGGCCCGCAACTCCGGCATGTGTCCTGACTGGGAATCTAACCAGCGATCTTTTGGTTTGCAGGGCAGGCTGGCACTCCGTGCGCTGAGCCACACCAGCTATGGCATGATGCAATGTTTTAAGCTAAATTGGTGGTGACAATCAGGTTGCTTATAGCATATTTTCTTGTTTGCCATCTCTGGGACATGCTGGTCAGAGGAGTTTGTGAGCAAAGAAAGAGAACCAAGAATATTTCGTTCGTCACTAATAACTTCAGTGCCCAGCCAAGCTGTTCCCAAATTCTTCATCCATAGAGACCATGAGAGATAACAAATGATTATTGTTTTAAACCACTAATTTTGGGGTAGTGTGTTATGCAGCAATGGATAATTGGAACAGTTCCCTCTAATCAACTCTAAGCATCCAATCCTCCAGCTTCCTTTTCTAGCTCAGCTGTGTTGCCATTTGTCACCCAAAACACACTAAGGCTCTTGCCTTGATTGTGAACAAAGATGGTAGTTTCCTTCTCTGCTCTGTATCCTGGGAGGCAGGGAGAGAAGGGTGTATGGGCAGCTAGATTCCTCAGATCCTGGCCCAGTTTACCGGGTTTCCTCCTTTCCCCCATCTTTCCGTTGATGAACGGCCGTTGATGAGTAGGGCAAGGTGGGCACCCATCTACAGCAATCTATCCGACATCATCGGGGAGGCACTCAGTGTACGGGCTCACGTTAGTCCTCTTATCGGACCTGAAATTCTTTTCCTCATTCTCGTTGTGCCGCATGCAGCTGCTGTAGACTGTCTCCAGAGGTTAAGCACTGTCGGGGACAGCAAACTGTGACCTGGGGCCGACTGGGACAGGCTTTTAAAATATCTCTCACTGATTCATAGTTATCTCTTAAATATTAATGGTAAGCGTTCAATATATTTTCAAGAGAAATGGTGCCACCTACGTCGCTTTAAGTAAACCGAAAACCAGGAAAGAATTTGTTGGTTGTTTTCATCCCGACATGAGAAAAGATATTTACTAGGGTGAGAAGTTTGTTGGCCGTGATTGGAAGAGTGTTGAACCTGCTGGCCATCCTGAGGCAGCTTTATGGGCTGAGATGGTTTGAGTCTGGTGGTAAAGCCATCCTGTGGGACTGTGCATTCTGTTAAGTGGAAGATGTCACTGGGATCCCAGTGGTGAAATGCGGATGTTTGCAATGAGCTATCAGATATATGTGAGTGTATTTATATTTACGTACCTAAACACACACACACATATACGCTTAAGTATTTTTAAAATTTGTATTTTGATTCAATACACATAACACAAACTTGCCATTTTCATCATTTTTCATTAGACCGTTCAGCGACATTAAGTGTGTTCACCTTGTTGTGAAGCCCTTACCACTCTGCACTTCCAGAATGTTTTTATTATGGCCCAAGACACTTTGTGCTCATTCAACGCTAACTCTCCCTTTCCCCCTCTCTTTGGTCCCTGGGACTACCATTCTATTTTCTGTCTCTCTGAATTTGCCTATTTTAGGTACTCGTAAAAGTGGGATCACCCAATGTTTTGGGTAGCCTTTAGAAAAAAGAAAACAAATAGTTTTACTGGAATGCAGACAAGCTCATTCATCTGTGTATTGTCCTGGCTGCTTTTGTGCTTTAAGAGCTGGGGTAGGACTTTGGCATAGGCACCGCATGGTCTGTAGAGCTGAAAACGTTTATTGTGTAAGTGCTCTGCGGAAAAAGCATGCTGACCCCCTCCCTGGGGTGGAGGGAGGCTGACCTCTGCGATTAGTTCCTGAGCGTGGGAAGGGCGCCTCTTTCCCGGCCCTGCGAGGGTAGATTTTTATAGTATAAAAGCACCGAAGGCCTTTAACTCTGCTGATCACATTCCTGCTGTTCTCAACCTCCCTAGTTTTTTGAGGTTAAAAGAAGGCAAACCATCTCGAGTTCTGCCCGGTTTCTCTCCCGGGTTTGTTCCTCTCTGCAGGTCCAACCAACCTGTGAAGCTCTTCTTCCGCCTCTGAATGTCCTAGTTGAATCCACTTTGTTTCCACTTCAGCGGTGTCCCACCCGTGGCCCGCAGGCCGCGGGCAGCCTGGGATGGCTGTGAGTGCGGCCGAACACAAAATCATAAATTTACTTAAAACATTATGAGGTGTGTGTGTGTGTGTGTGTGTGTGTGTGATTATGTGTCACAGTGCATTTAATGTGTAGCCCAAGACATCTCTTCTTCTTCCCGTGTGGCCCAGAGATGCTCAAAGGCTGGACATCCCTGTACTAAATGATCTTTGTTCCTTTCCTCGCTGTGTAACGGAAGCCTCTTCTGCTCAATACTGCACACTCCACACAGCTGTTTCACAGTCACGAAACAATCTCCACTAAAATACCGACCTTTACCAGCTCCCCTCTTCCTGAAGGTGAGTGATGGGCTCGTTCTCCTCACCGAGATTGTGACCTTTGTGTTGTTTTACCCCCTTCATGAAGAAAGATAATATTCCGACCTAGAATTCTAAAACCGTGACGGCGTCGTTGTTTTCAACACCATTTCTCATTTTACTAGGCATTTGTTTACAGATACACTGCAGACGCTCATTTGGCTTCGTTGTGCCCGGATTTATTCTTTTAACTGTCCTGTCCGACATTCTCTTCAGGGAGAGGCTGTGTCGGTGAGCGAGGCAGGCGTGTCTAGGGCATTGGATTTACTGTGGTCTTGGGTCGTCAGCAGTTTTGATCATTATTGATTTGGGCCCATTTGTGTGTAAGTTCACACACTTCAGAAAAATCAATCAGTTTGCTGTCCTCACACTCAACAAACCCAGATCCATGTACCAGATGATTTTGCTGGCAGCCAATTACCAATGAACATCTTTATAAACACCAATGCTGAACAACACCTCCGTGAACTCCCTCAGTCAGAGGCTGGCCAACACTTCTATACAAAGGACCTCCTTGTAAATATTTTTTCCCCCATAAAACTTTATTTGCAAAAACAGGCAGCAGGTCCTAGTTCGTCAGCCCCTGTTCTATGCCCTTCACAGTTATGGTTTTATTTTCAGCCTCTAAAGTGACTTGGAACAAACACAAAGACCTCAGGTTTCTATAACGTGGGTAGGATGGTCTGTTTCTCGTGGCATCTGCCCCTTCGTTCACTAATTTACTTACACAGAGGTGATTGTGTACCTACTGTGTGCAACTCACGTAGAGACGTGATGACTCAGGGTAGACGTGGACTTGTGGTCCAGTAGCTACTGCACAGATTAGGGATAAAATACGGGTAGGGCCCGGAGGTGGTGGGGGCGCCATACACGGTGGCTGTTATTATTCCGTCACTGCTGTGCTCACTGGTCTTGGCAACCTCAGTTCACAAGGTACACGCTGAGTTTGTCCGCTGGTCGCTCTCGTTCCTCGCATGTCCTGCCAGTTGACCTTTTGACCCCGTGTCAACACAGGGCTCATCTCTGCTCCGGTAATTGACCCGATTGCAGGTTCTGACCAGGGGGCTCCTATTTCTCTGCCGCCACTGTCTCTCCCTGTTTATTGCCTGCGAGAAGCATCTAATAAAAAGACGATGGCTGTGCTGGTCATCTGTGAGTGTGTGCTTCCCTGCTGTTCACGACGTATAATTTCATTGACCATCATGAACCTGTCGCTCCCTGGGTGATGGAAGGCTGAAGTGCTTGCAGTGTGCGGGGGCTGGGAACTCCGAGCTGGACCGCAGCCAGAGGGTGGGAAGCCTTGAACATCGCCCCCCTTTCCCACCCAAGTCCCTGTCCCTGAGACAGCAGCCCCAGGAACCACTGATGCACCCCCTTCATGTTCGGGTCACCAGTTTGAGAGCAAGGACAAGAGAGAGACTGTGTCGACGAAAGGGACCCAAGGATGTTGTGAATGGGAAGGAGCCTTGCACATCTTTAGGCCTGACTCCTTGGGTTCATAGATGAGGTTGAAAAAAAGGCACTTAATCATTTCGCCCCAGTAATATCTATGGAGCATTTACTGCACGCACAGCTCTCTGGGGACATGGTGACAAGGAGGGCAGACAGCCTGTGGCAGCCAGGCTCCGAGATGGCCCCCAAGGCCCCCTCCTCCTGGTCTACACGCCCTCGAGTGTCCCCTGTGTGTGACTGATGGAATTTGGCAGAGTGATGACAGGCCACTTTCAGGATCAGAGTGTCGTAGAAGCTGCTGCAGCTTTGTCTGGGCCTCCCTCCCCATTGGAGCCCTCACTCTGAGGGACGCCAGCTGCCATGTGGTGACTGTGACGAGCCCATGTCCCCGAGGCCGACAGCCACCTGAGTGAGTGAGGGAGGGGACCCCCAGGGCTGGCTGGGCTTTCAGGTGGCTGCTGCCTTCAGGTGCCACCAACCTAGCAGGTGCTGTGAGAGGAAGTGACACGAGATCAGAGTGACTGCTGGGACCCCCGTGTGTGCACCTGTCCATGTGTTTGTGAGTGTGAGTGGAGGGAAGGTCAGGAGCCTCATCAGTGAGGTGGAGTGACTCCTGATGGATGTGGGGTGTCACCCGGGGAGACAGTCCTGGGGGCAGACCCCAAGGTGGGCAAGGACCTGGTAATAAGCTCGAGGAACTGGAGAAAGGGCGAGAACCCAGAGCGTGACAGATGTGACAATGCACTTTGCCAGAGGAGGCTGGAGAGGCGAGCAGGGGCCAAGCCCCGGGGCCTTGTGGGCCACACACGGTGAGGAGGTGGGACTTCTGTCGCCTGAGCCAGCTCTGCCCAGCGGAACTTTGGGTGGGGAGGGCAGTGCTCCACACCACTGCTGTCGGGTAGGGGTGCACTGACCACTTTATTTAATGTGATTGGACTTAAATGGAAATGTGACTTCCATGTGGCAGGCGGGTACTCTATGGGACAGTGTAGAAGGTGCAGAGGGGAGCTGGGGGAGGTTTCCAGCAGGCCAGGGACACGATCTGATGGGTATCTGTAGGAAGATCTTGCTGGCTGCTGTGGGGAGAGTGGGGGGGTGGTCAGCAGGGGAAGGCTTGTGCAGTGGTCCAGGAGAGAGAGGGTGGCCGCCCCCCAGCAGCCCTGGGTTCTGTGGCCCCAGGACCATGAGAGGGCTGGAGAGGCTGAAGATGGGGGTCAGAGTGGGAACTTTCCCACTGGGGCAGCCCAATGCAGGGGCCTGTCTCCCCGGCAGTGTTTTTTAGCCAGCTGCACAGGGCAGATGGGTTCCCCTCTGGCAGAGGAGGTGGGACCGTCCCCAGCTCCTGGCTGTTGCCGACATCCCTGTTGGACAGCCCCCTTGCCCGGGCCCAGGGTGGCTGGGGATCTGCACAGCCCTAGGTTGCAGGTGGTTTAATGCCTGGGTTTTAGTGTCTTCATCTGAAAATGGGATTATTACCGTAACACTATCAGCAGAATGTAGGAACTTCTGGAGCCTCGAATGGGATACATCCGTCGGAGCCACTTTTGACAACGTGTGGGAGGTACGTGGTGGACCGATGACCACGTGCTCTCATCACCAGCATCGCGTCTGAGCCAGGGTCCTCGAGCTCCACCGCTAACTGCACCCGACCTCACTCGAGCCTCAGGGTTAGCCCCAGACACGGCCTGGGAGCTGTCACTGAGGGGAATCTGGTGGGACTGGACTCACTGGCCGCTGCAGAGGGGCGCCGAGGAGCTCAGGTGGAGGGGGTACCGGAACGTTCTAGTCTGTTTGCACTGCTGGTGGCTGCCCTAAAGTGGACAGATGGAATTCCAGGAAGCTGCTGGCCTTTGGGGACAGTGGGTGCTCCTTGGTGACTCACAGAGGAGCGGGGATACCCCCAGGTTTGTGTCGTCACAGCCAGTGGCATCTGGAAGTGCTTCTGTCAGCCAGAAAGTCTGCCTGGAGGCTCCTCTCGCCTCCCGTGGCCTTAGGAAGGTCGCCTGTGCACAGTGAGGTGTCTGTCTCAGACAGTTCCGGGCCTTCCTGTGGATGTCCGGTGGTAGTTGAGTATCACATGAGTGTAGTATCTTTTTTGCTTGCTGCTCAGTTTCTGGATTGAATGGTTTCCCCACATGAATGAAAAAATTATCAGGGAGCCCAACCTTTCTACGCCATGGGACTAATTTTATCCCTCCATTATCTCGCCTTTCGAGGCCCTGCTGGTTTGCTGGGGCGAGTTTAGATCTTGTGACCCACTTCTCTCTTCCTCAGTCACATGGCTTCGGGCAGCCTCCCCAGCTGCGTGGCTGTTCCTTGAGCTGGTAGGGCACACACCTGGCTATGGGCCGTTTGCACTGGTTCCTCTGGATGCCTGCAGGACCCTCCCCCTCCCTCCCCAGAGATGTGTGGGGTTCGCTGTCTCTCCTTGTTCAAGGTCACCTTCTCAGTGAGGCTCACTCTGACCACTCTGTTTACAGAGATGGCCTCTCCTCACCTGATCCACTTCTCTCCTCTCTTCCCCATCCTTTATTTTATCCGACTTACTTTTAAAAAATCAGATTCATTTACTCATTCAAGAATAGTTGACACTCAGTATTATATTAGTGTCAGGTGTACAGCACAGTGGTTTGAATTCACATCACTTTCGTTGTGACCGCCGCGATAGGTCTAGTTACCGTCTGTGGCCGTGCAAAGTCACCACGGTCGTATTGACTGTGTTCCCTGTGCTGTGCTGGGACTGTTACTTATTTTACAACTGGAAGTTTGTACCTCTTATTCCCCTTCACTGTTCTCACCCACCTTCCCATGATCCTTTCCTCTGGCAGCCACTTGTTCGTTCTCTGTTATCTGTGAATCTGCTTATTTTGTTTTGTTTGTTTTTTTAGATTTCACATGTAAGTGAAATCAAACGGTGTTTATCTTCATGGTCTGACATTTCATTTCACTTAGCATTATGCCCTCTAGGTGCATTTGTGTTGTGGCGACTGGCAAAACCTCATTCTTTTTAATGGTTGAGTAATACTCCTCAATGGTTGTGTCTGCGTAGCACACCCTCTTTACCATTCCCCCATCGGTGGACACCTAGGATGCGTCCATGTCTTGGCGACTGTAAACAGTGCTGCAGTGAACAGAGGGGTGCGTGTATCATTTTGAGTGAGTGTTTTTGTTTCCTTCAGACGTGTACCGAGAAGTGGAATTGCTGGGTCCTTTGTTAGTTCTGTTGTAATCTTTTGAGGAACTTCCATACTGTTCCCCACAGTAGCTGCACCAGTTTCCACACCCACCTACAGCGGGTGAGGGTTCCCTTTTCTCTTCATCCTTGCCACCACTCATTTGGCATATTTATTATTTTTGACCCATTTCCCCCCACAGAAAGGTAAGTTCCACAAATGTAGGCTTCTTGGTTCCTTCTGTTCCTTTCACTGCTGTGCCTTCATTTTCTAGAACAGGGTCTGGTATACACAGAGCGATTGAACCATAAAAATATTGAGTAAAGAAAGCATCTGGACTCTTTAGTCTGCTATTAGAGACCTTGACCTCCAATGTCAGCTTTCATTTTACTCTTTCAAGATTCAGTCTGCTCTGGCTTCCAACTGGATCATATTCACTTGACCTTCATGTCATTATGTCCCTCATTTCTCCTTCCTAAAACTCCTGCTGCCTTGCTCTTCTTCTCTTTCCCACTCACCTAACATACCCATCCTGCAGGGGCTCTTTACACCAGCCCGCCAGCCTCTCGCCAGCGCTCTTGGCTTTGCTCACCTTGTGATAGTCACCCTTTAACTACTGATCATGCTCAGGTCCTGAGTCCATAAACGCTTCATGCTTATTGTTGGTATGGCACAAGGGATGGTATTGCTCTTTGGTGTTAGGCAAACCCAGATTTCCCCCCTCTACTTATTCGAGTAGATTGAGTTTAAACATTTCTCTATTTACTTATCTCTAAAAATATGATAATGTTGTCTACTGGGGGGAATTATCTTTAAAAATATGAATAATGTTATCTACCTGAGAACTAAATAAGATGACACGCATGAAAGCACATAGTAAGTGCTCAAGAAAATTTGTTGAGTGACTTTCGAGTGACCTTGGAGTCACGGGCTCGGGGTGAGGAGCTGCATGTTAACTGAACTATTTGATTCCAGTGTTCAGATTTGGGAATGGGGGGGTGTTTTTGTTCTGCATTAGAACAATGAGAACGCCCTTATCTTTGTTGGAACCCTTCTACAGAAAGAGACAAGCTGTGTTTGTGTCAGAGATAATGTGGTCTCGTTATAAGCTTCTGTGTGACAGACAACAGTGGGGGCCTTCTAACTGGTGCGCGTAAGGCTCTTTCTGTCTCTCTCTACATGGTCCGTCAATTCCAGTCTTTACTTGGCTTCTGGATGACTTGTGTGGCGTTCATGTGGTCACTTCTTTGTGAATTGAGGGGGACAGCCTGTGAATGTGTGCACTAGCATATACACACATACATGGGGACCTGTGTGCTTGATCGCATGTAGATAAATGGCTGTCTGTTATCACATACATACAGTGTGGGGGAGTACACATGTCTTTATCTGCATGTGTGCGATTGTGGGTGAACTTGACGCTTTCCTGCAGACGAAGCACAGGTGTGTGGCACACCTGCCCAGACAGAGCTGGACCCGGGGGCTGTCTGAGTCGGAGAGCGGGGAGATGGGGTCAGAGAAGAGCAGAGCGCATCGCTTGCAGAAGTCTCCCTGGAGCGCACTCGGCAGCCTGGGGGAGCTTCACCTTGGTGGGTGCCTGGACTCCCACTGTGGTGCTGCCCTTGGTAGCTCTGTGAACTTGGGAGGTTGCTCCACCTCCTGCAGTTGATCAAGGGATTAAACAACAGGGTGATATAAATAGAGTGCTTAGGGCAGAGAAAAATCACTGGGGCAATGCCAGGTCTTTTTTCTCAATTCACTTTTATTATTATTTCCAACGCTGAGGTTTTAGGGCTTTCAGTAGCCAGCACGGCTCTGGCAGGCTGCTGAGTGGCCTGAATTTAACCTCAGGAGACATTTGAGGGCCTCCCTTGGGGCTCCATGACATGACCAACCCAGTGTGCAGAGGACTGGAGGGCTGGAAATAAGGACTGAAGAGACAAAGCCCCCAGGGCTATGCGACCCCAACACCAAGGACCCTTCAGAGATGGCAGGAGCCCGTGGAAACAGGCTGGGCTCAGACCCCGGCACTGGCAGCTGCCTGCCAAGCCTGGCTGGTTGTGCAGCCTTGGGCAAGCTGCTGAGAAGTTAGAAAGTAACAGTGTCTCCCATGCAGAAGATAGTGCCCACGGTCAGCAGGTGCCCTGACCTCTGACCTCCACAGCTCAGGGCAGTGATGACCACCTGGAGCATGCCCTCAGGAGGGTGGGTGTGAGAGAGGTTGGAAGGCGTGGGAGTTGTTCATGCTGCTGGCCCTACTCGCTTCTGTAGCTCCCACTGCTCTGTACCCTGCTCATTGGGCTCCATCTGCACTGGCTGCCTTCTGACTTCTCCGAGGCTCGTGCTGCCTCAGGGCCTTTGCACAGTTCTCTTTGCCTACAACCTTCTTTTCTTCTCTTTTTTCAGTTTTGTGAATGATTGGCTTCTTCACACCCTTTGATCTTATTTCAAATCTTAACTCCTCAGAAAGGCCTTTTTTTTCTTTTTTCCCCCCTCTATATTATTATTTTTTTTATTGTTGTTCAAGTACAGTTGTCTACATTTTTCCACCACCACTTTCTCCTGCCCCATCCACCCCTGACTCTTCCCACCCTCGATTCTTCCCTGCTTTGGCTTTGTCCACGAGTCCTTTATACATGTTCCCTGAAGACCCTTCCACTCCCCCTGCCCCCGTTATCCCTCTCCCCACTGCTTTCTGGTTACTGTCAGTTTGTTCTTTATTTCCATGTCTCTGGTTCTGTTTTGCTCACTTGTTTTGTTGATTAGGTTCCACTTATAGGTGAGATCATATGGTATTTGTCTTTCACCGCCTGGCTTATTTCACTTAGCATAAGGCTCTCCAGTTCCATCCATGCTGTCACGAAGGGTAGGAGCTCCTTCTTTCAGAAAGGCCTTTTCTGGTTATTCTGGCTAAGCAGGTTGCTCACGGTCCCTGGCTCAGTCACCCTCCGTCAAGTGCCGCTCTCATTTCTTTCCGAACCTGTACCACCTGATGGAGTTGTGGCACTTACTTGTTTACTCCATTATGTAAACTCACCAGCCGGTGGGCTCTGGGAGGACAGATGGGGAGCTTCTCAGTTATTGATGTCTCTCCATCACTGAACCCAGCGCTACCCCATAATGAACACAGGATTTGGGTGCTAATTGCTCAAGGGGCGAGACTCGTGGGTGGCCTTTCTGACATGTCTTGTTTTCCCTTCCTGTGGAGTCTCTAGCAGGGTAGCTCTGGTTCATCCTTATGATGCTGTCAGGGTTCCAGGTGTAATCACGGGCAAGCCTGCAGGCACAGGTACTTGTAAAAGCCTCTGTCTGCAGCACGCTTGCTCACCTCTCACCCGCCAAGGCAATACACGTGGCCACACCCAAAGTCCTGAGGGTAGGGAATGATGCCAGGGCGTGGTTACAGGGAGGTAGAGTTTGCAGACAATTTAGTACTGCTTTTGGAAGGTGGTTGCTCTCATGATTTGATTTATTCCTTGAATGATCTCATTCACTCTTTAAAATAAGAATTTTTATTGTCGTCTTTCAGGGATAGGGACCCTGAGATACACAGAAGCAGGAGGAGGTGCATTCACACAGTTGGAAGTGAGTTCAACAGGAAGGGGAACTTAGATTCAAGATGATTGCAACAGGAAAGAAAGATTGAACTCAATTCGACTGAGGCAAAGGACTGGAGGATTCTTAAGTGCTGGAGTGAGGGAGTTCTTTGGCCGTCTGTGTTTGCTGATTGGTCTTAACCAAAGGAAAACACAGGGTTCTCTCGTGCCTGGTGACTGGAGGGAGTTTTGCTGTTGGAACAAGGAGCTCAGTGAAGTCACGTTCCCACAGGGACTAGGAGACAAGGGCACTTTTTTATTTCCTAAAAGTTTACGTTTCGAGGTGGTTCCTAGGTCCTTGAGAAGGACATCTTGTTTCTTGAGTTGCAAACCTGGGAAGAGGTTGGGAGAAGGTTTATATACATTTCAAAGAAGTAGAGAAAGGATTTTTAAGTACAAGTTTTCTAAAGTAAATGCTCTAAAAAAAGGGAGCGGAGGGAGCTTTGGGCGGAAAGAAACCGGTGTGCAGCCTGGTTGTGTCCAGGGTAATGGTCAGAACCGAGATTCGAACCACTTGAATCCAGCACATACTTTCCCCCCACCCTGCACAGCTCCCAGGGGCCACACACAGTACAGGCTGCCATCGAAGGGGGTACGTCTGCCCCTCAGAGGCGGCTTGGGCAGCTGCTGAAGGCTTTGTCCTCTTACTGAACTAAGAGGATGCATTTAACACCTCGGATGGCTCTGTGAAATCGCAGATGCAACCTATAGGAAAACTATCTTTTTTTTTACATCATAAACATAGGACTTTTGTTAACATTAAGACGTTCTCCCTGGGTCCCAGCCGGTGTGGTTTGGTGGGATGGGTCCCGAACCATAGAATGAAAGGTCGCCGGTTTGATTCCCGGTAGGGGAGCCAGTGGAAGGCAGCCAGTCCGCGTTTCTGTCTTGCATCAATGTTTCTCCTTCTCTTCCTCCCTCCCTTACCCTCTGTCTGAAAAAATATTTTAAAAAAGGAAAATAAATTCTACATTGATTATGGGCTGTTGAATCCACAGGACATATTCAATTTCTACATTTGTCCCAATGATGTCATTTATACTGTTTTTCTCAGAACAGAATCAAACCCAGGATCTTAACTGTTTGTAATTTTCATTTTTTAATCTCCATTAATCTGAGATAGTTCCTCTATATTTGTTGGGGCTTTTAAAAAGTTTTCATATGTTTCAAAAGTAAAGACCGTTTATTCGGTTTAATGTACCTCAACTGGAGTTTGATATTTCCTCATGATTAGAATTAAACATCTTGGCAGTATACCACAGAAAGTAGTGTATTTTTTAGTTTATTTACAAACAAGAACATAATGATTTATCCTAACATTAGCACCTAACTAGCGCTAATTTTGATTGCTTGAGAAAAACTCTATTTATTCAGACCCACAATGTCAGTGCCCCAAGGGCTCATGGGTACAAGGGAACTTATTCCGCTGGGTGTGCAGGTGGGAGACCAGGTCTTGCCCAAGGTCACAGAGTGAACACCCGGCTCAGCCCTGAGATTGTGGCCAAGGCTCCATTTCTTAGCGCGGAGTTCTTTTGACCCCATCTTCCAAGACTTTGCACCAGCCGCTTCTTCTATTTTCTTTCTTTCTTTTTCTTTTTAAAGGCTCCCTGGCAGCTACTGCTCCAAGGCAGAAAATATATTCATTTAAATGACTTCGTTTGGAAATAGAAGCTTGAATAATGATGTTACCATTTATAATTGCTCTGATTAACCATACCACGTTCCACAGTTTAGAATTAAAAAAAGCCTCGTTCCTTTGTGATGTGAATTTTAATTGCTTTCTCTCTGGAAGACCCCTCCAGGCACACTTGTCTGTTCCCCAGCTCCTGGGACCTCAGAAAGACCCCGATCGGCACACCTGTGCTCCCCGGGTTCTCCGGCAGGGACTGGGGGCTGGGCCCAGGGCAGATGTTCTGGGAATACCTGGCTGGTTTGAGATTTTGGGACAGAAACTACCTGCTTCCACATTGGACCAAAGTTTCTTATTTTCCTGTGGGAATCAGAATATTAGGGGCCTCCCAAGGCCCAGACTGAAGACCTGGGAGCAGGAAGCCGTTCTCAGGGTGTCTGATGCTCCTTGAGGTTGTCATCACTGAGATTCCACAGGGGGCAGAGTCGCCCATAATTTGTCTGCCAGTGAATGTGGCTTCTCAGATGGAATTTTCTTTTTACCTTAAGGATATTTTCATTTATTTTTCTATTCTTGTTTGGCATATGAACTAAAAATCAGCACAGTGCAGTGGAAAAGGCAAGAGTTTAAGAAAATATGAGTATTTATTTGATTGCAAGAGAAGTAAGAGCTTTTCAAGAGTAAAAGCCAAGAAATAGAATATAAGGGGAAAGAGTGATAGGTTTGGTTATGTCAAAATGAGAAATATTTTATGTAAACATTTGGGTAAAAATAAAATGACAAAAAAGTTATAAGACAAACAATTGGGATAAATGTTTCCAACACATATGATTTACAGTGGTAAACTATCCTTAATATATAAAGAACACTAACAGTCAACAAAAAGATTAGTGTCTCGGTAGAAAAAGAAGAAAAGAATGTGAATAGACAATTAAGAAGAACTGCCATAGTCAATAAAAACCTGAGAAAAACTAAATTTGCTTCACTTGTAGGCACTGAAATATAAATTAGTGAAGAATAAAGATACCCTTTTTCTCTATTTATATCCATAATTTAAACAGTGATGTTGGTGAGGATGAAGCGATGTGGTAGTCAGAAGAGTATAGATTTCTGCAGTGTTTTTGCAGGGCAGTTTCATGCCTGGTTTGGACACTGGAAAGGGACTGGGCCCAGGGCAGGTCTCCCTTGGGCCAGCTGGGTTCTTCTGGCCTGGGTTCTTCTCTTCGTGCAGGAAAGATTTCACACCACGAGTCCAGGTGATTCTGAGACTACATTTGTTAAAGCTGGGGACAGTGAGACAAGGAAGGGCTTGGGGTAGAGGAAGCAACGGGAGAGAGCCTGGCGGGGCTCTGCTTTGGATCTTTAGAAATGTTACGGGAAAGAAGTGAGCCATGCTGGGCTGCATGGACTCACTGAGAAGTGAAAGTCACAGGGACAGAAGTGAGCCATGGCGGGGCTGCCGTTAGCTCACTGAGAAGTCCGAGAAAATTCGGGCATCAGGGACAAGTTTAGGGGGGTTAACCTGGGATGAGCTGCTGCTGCCCATTGCTTCCTTGGTTGCAAGTCTTGTGGGGACCCTCAGAGTTTAGGAGACCCTCAGAGAGCAGAAGTACATGCCTGAGAAACGGAGGGGTGAGGGCATGCTTCAAGGAGAGAGCACCGGCTTTTTTTTTTTTTTTTATCTGGAGGGTTTTTATCTGTTTCCTAAAGGCAGGAATTTTAGGGGAAGGTCTTGGGAGGATCTCCATAGAATAGTCCTCAGCTTTCCAGTTGCTTGCTTCGATGTGCTCATTTATCAGGATGAATGTGTAGAGGGGTCAGGGTATTTTCTGGGCTGTTTCACCTTCAAAGAAGGTCACCGACTAGGAGCAAGGACTGAGGCAGGTCTGTCCTGCACATTCTGGAATGTGTGCCAGGGGGGTCCCGCCTGTGGCCCAGGATGGCAGTGAATGCGGCCCAACACAAAATCCTATATTTATTTAAAACTTTTCTTTGCTCATCAGTTTTCATTAGTGTCTGTGTATTTAATGTGTGGCCCAAGACAACTCTTCTTCCAGTGTGGCCCAGGGATGCCAAAGGGTCGGACACCCCCGGCTGTACACCATCTGCTCCTGGGTGTCCTTGGTTAGGGAAGGTACGACCTTGTGATTTATTATTTAGCCGTAAATTGCTCTATCAATGTCTTAGGCCGTCTGTCTCAGTTTCCCCGTTCTACTTGCCGAGGAATTTTTCTAGCTTCTTACTCTCTCGCCTCATTTTGAGAATCTTAAAATATGCACACATTTGGCCTTGTAATTCCAGTCCCAGGAATTAATTTTTTTTGGAAGATAATTAGAGATGCCCATAAAAGATAAAGGATTTTTATCAGCACATTATTTGAGATGGAGAAAAATGAAGAAAAAAATTTAAATGCCCGATAACAGAGAGTAGCTAAAATGATTATGTGGCTTTCATATAATGGAATGATCGACATCCATAAAAAATAATCGTTTCAAGTGATACTGAATGCCATTTGGAAAATCTCACAGGATGTTTAGTTTAGTAATTAGGAAATTAATGTTCTTAGACAGCCTATTACTGGTTTTATTTAAATTTTACATAAGCATACATAAATAATGGGATAAAAGGAACCACAGTGTTAGCAACATTTGTCTTTGAGTGATGGATTATGGGCAGGCCTTCATTTCTTCTCTAAAGAAACTTCCAAAGCATTTTTCATATTTATTATACTAAATACTTTTTAAAAATGTCAGAATCTAATAAATGATGTGGGAAGGAAATGCTAAAATAAAACCAGGTAAGAGAATCAAGAAGGTTGGGGTGGATGAGTCTGGGTGTAAGTCTGTTGCTGGTTGACCTTGTCAGTGTTTTTAAACGTTTTCTTCCCTGTCTTTAGGAGGCGGTGAATGTATCTCTGCCCAGGGTTGTCCTAAAGCTGGTTCAGAATATACGTAAAGAATGTGGCACTGAGTAGACTCTTAGTCCATGTTCTCTAGGGTCTCACATTTTTTTCTCTGTTGGTCTTTTTGGCATTTGGATTTGGAATCTAAGGGCTGGAGTGCCCTTTGAACTCTTTTCTATGATTTTTTGGCTTCTTTTGGGGTATTTCCTAACTATTTAGCCACAGCCACTTGTTCCATTTTCTCAGAAGCGGACTTAGTCAGTCTGGTTGTCTGGCTTTGACATTGCTGTGGTTGAACGTTTGAATGGACACGTTGAGATGATATCAGACTGGGTGATGGACTCTTAGATTTCTTCCCTCTGTCTCTTGTTGGTTTGACTGAGTTTGCCAAAATTGTAATTTCCAGTGGTGGCAGAAGTGTGGCTAAATGGTTATTTGTGTACCACGTTCATGGACATATAAACTCAATAACCTTTGGAAAATATATCGAAAGCCTTTAAGTGTCTTCATATCTTTCAATCCATGAATCTGGTGTTTGGGCCATGTTGTCTGAAGATAATAAACATCGCTTGCCACAAGTTATCTACAACTAATTCCAACCCCTCATCCTTTTTAGGATCCAATGGGATGAGGCATAAACCTGGGTGCTTATATCCATGAAACTCCTGGGCAGGAGGCCCCAGGCAGGTCTGTCTAGAGGGTATCACGTATCAGACAGTGTTCTCTCGGTCACTGTGGTCCAGACGAAAGAGGCTGTGTGGGGTCGTGCAGAGTCAGATCGCTGGCACCAGCGTACAGAGACCTGCACCCAGACGTTGAGAGGTGACCGACTTGTGACTGCGAGCAGGTGCCTCCCCTTCTCTGTGTCCATTTCCTCATCTGTGAAATATGTAGGACAAGGCGAGCCTTACGGGGGCCAGGTGTGTAGAGGAGGAGAGAAGCATGCGGTGCAGGCAGGAAGGAGCCAGCGCTTTATAATCACACATTCAATCCATTCCTCCTTTTTTGGCGAATTGGACTGACGATTGTGGACACTCTAGCCTTCTGTGTGGGTTCTCGTGGCCCCCCTAGGGAACAGTCAGGCTGCCAGGCCACCCACCCATCTGTCGCCCCCAGAAGCAGTGTTGGTCGGATCCTTAGCCAGCCCCCTGGAAACTGGGGGTGGGTGTGGATATGGGGTCAATTCTGTCTTGTTTCCTAAAACATCGTAATGCTGCAAAGGCGCTTTAAGACTGAAGATTTTGCAGAAAATGTTTTCACAAAATAAAAGAATAATTTACTATTCAAAGCTATTTCAAAGCTATTACATAGACTTTATTTTAAAATAAAAATTTGCTGAATGCAAAGGAATTATAAATTATATATGTACCTCCTGGATGGAATACATGTGTATGTACAGAGTTCAGATTAAATTATGTATGTACCTACTGAATGGAATATATGTGTATGTATAGAGTTTGGATTAAATTATGTATGTACCTACTGAATGGAATATATGTACATGTACAGAGTTTGGAAAATGTAGAAAAGTAGGAAGACTAGGAAAACAAGGATGCTGGTATTTTCTACCCAAAGCTCAGTGTTGTCAGTATTGCCATGTATGTCCTTTCAGGGTTGTCTGCATTTCCTTGTAATTGAAGTCATGCTGTATGTATTGTCACGCAGCTTCCCTTTGTTTTTCATTTGGCCACATGATATACACTTTCCTCATGTTATTAAAAACTTTGTAAAAATAGCTTCGAGTAGCCGTGTTATTCCATTCAGTGGGCATTAGAGCATTATTTCAGTTATTTTCAAATCAGTGGAAAACAATATTGTTTTCTATATCTGCTGTTTTCTCTTATCCTTTATGTCTGTCTCAGATATTCCTCCAGTTACGTTCTTGTTCAGAGCGTCTCTCTCTCTCAGGCGCAGGGCTGGCAGAGTCACCCCTTCTTTCAATGTCCGCAGTGACTCCTGGTTCAATCCTTAGTGCATTGCAGCTAATTTTTGATGCTGTGTTGTGTATAATTTCCATCAGGAGTTGAATGTTGCAGCAGCTGTGATGAGACTCCTGCTTCAAGAGGTGGAGAGAGCAGCGCGTTCCTGATTTGTCGTGAGTGCTGATGGCAAATCGGAAATGACCAATGAGGGCTGGTGCTGAGAGTGGGTTTTATTTTAATTTTTGTTAAGAGCTAAGATTAATGGGAAAAAAAATGCGAGGCATGTTCCACGTTGTGGGTAATGTGAATACAGTGGAAATTGAACAGATTTTTCTCCTCTCTGTCTCTAACCTTGGTGGAACTTGTACTAATTTTCTGGAGTTGTTCACCCAGTGCTTGCGATGGCTTTTAGCACAAAGAATGTCATGTTGGGAGCCTATGAAGAGGGAAAGGAAATGTATTCTCACCACTATAAGTCGGCGTGGAGTGAAAGAAGCTACAGAAAGCTGCGGGCGTGTCTGTGGGTGTGGGGTTGCATGTGAGCGAGTGTGTGCCAGGGTGCAGTGCGTGTACAGAGAGACGTAAGTCTGAGTGGAGAGGAGAAGAAGGGTGATAATGACAAAGCCGTGGGCGACTCACGTCACTCCTCTCCCCTCTGTGGTCACCATCACACATGGACTTTCCTGCATGTCACCCTGAAGTGGGTAAACCAAAAAGTCTATTCCTGGACTGAACAGTTTTGGGGGGCTGTGGATTTTACTTGTGGTTGGTGAGGGCGGGGTGACCTGATGTTTGCAGCACAAGGGGGTGGGGAGTGGGGACCAGAGAGGCTGCTTGACTTTGTCAAGATTGTGCAGCTCAGTTTACATGAATATCAGCATCATGGTGACCTTCCTCCTCCTCTTACTCCACCACGTGGCACCTGCTGAGCAGGAGGGAGGGACACAGGTGGGTGACAGTGACCTGTAACGACTAACGAAGGGCACACACTTCCTCCACTGGAGGACATTCTGAACTTTAAAAATAGCAGCCCAGGATGTTCCTGGTTTTCCTTTTACGCACCCTCCACTTTCTCCCCAAAAACTCTTAGACAGAAGTGGGACTGCAGAGTGGTCCTCATCCAGGTTAGCATCTCACTTTCCCACCTGTCAGGTGAGGGGGGTCATTACCCAGAACTTGTACTCGGTTTTCTGTTTAAAGAAAAGTGCTGGTATATGACCCCAAACAAAATTTACCCATGAATACCTGGGCCAGGTGTGTGAACACACTGTATTCCACTATTTTTTTTTGTTGTAGAAATTCAAATGGGAAACCTACTTTTTGAGGCTTCAGCCCTGTTTTTCGTTTGTTTGTTTTACAAGATAAAGATGTGTGTACTTGTTTCTCTAGTTGCTTTGATACCTGTGTAAGTACCTGCAATCCGCAGGTGCCACCCCAGGCAAGTCTGTCTGTGTGCAGAGGGGGCCGTGCGTGAAGAGGTGGTCTGGTCCAGAGAAGATCGTGGCAGTGAGTTAGCGATCGGATGATTGCAGGTGACAATGCAGTGAAGACTGGGACGGGCCCTGTGAGAGGGAGCGAGGAAGAGGTGGGGTGGGGGTGGTGCCCTCCGAGGAGGTGGCATTGGGGCTGCCATTTGAAGCCCAAATGTCAGGAGTAACCTGCCACATACCAAGGGGGGAGGAGCAAGTTGTGTTTCCATGGTTGAGTTTTGCTTCCTCCCCCAAACTTACTTCTTTCTGAACGTCTCTCCCGCAAGACGGTGCTACCATCCACCCAGGTGATCAGGTAAAAATCTAGGAGTTATCTCTGATTCCTCGTTTCCCTTTCTCCCCTGGACTCTCTCGTCTCCATCCCTGAACTACAGTCCCGGCTTGTCACTTCTCTCCAGCTCTGCCTCAGGCCCCCACCACTGTCACAGCTTCCTGGTTAATCTTCCTGCTTCCTCTTGTCCCCCCGCCCCCCATAACTGTTTTCCACCAGCAGTTGCGGTGACCAGACCAATGCACTAGCTACCAGCCACATGGAGATGTTTAAATGTAAATTATTAAATGTAACATCCAGTTTCTCAATCACAGCAGCCACACTTCAGATGCTTATGAGCCACACGTGGCTAGTGGCTATTGCCATTGACAGTCCGGATAGAGGACATCATAGCAGGAAGTTTTTTGGGGTAACGCTGAGTTCGAGTGATCTTTTCAAAATACACACCAGATCACAACACTCCCTTCTTGAAACCTCAGATGATTTCGCAGCTCACTGGGAATAAAATCCAAACTCTTTATTCTGACTAGGGAGTCCCGCGTGATCTGGCCCCTACCCACCTGTCCAGCCTCATCTCACTCCTCTGCCCTCTCTGATTACGTCACACCTGGACTTCCTGTTTCTCCAACACAAAGAACTTGTTCTGTCCTTGGGGCCTTTGCAGGAGTTCACCCCGTGGGTCCCCCCTGTATGGAATGCCTGCCTTCCCTCCCCCAACAAAACAAATTCATTGTGTTGATGGCTTCTTGCCGTTCAGATCTCACAATGAATTATCACCACCTCAGAGGCCTTCCTTGACCCTCCAAACCTAAGCAGCCATTCAATCACTCTCATGTAACCACGTTAAACTGTCTCTGCACCCTGGTTACCATCTGATGCTTTGCTTCGTCATTTATTGCTGAATTGTCCATTGTGTATCTCAGCCCACTAGTGTGCAGGCTCCCAGATGGCAAAGGGCTTGTCTGTCTAGTTCAAGTCGATAATCTCAGTGCCTAGAACACTGCCCGGCTTATAGTAGATGCTCAGCTAATATTTGTTTGAGGAATGAATGAATCATCATCACAGGGAAGCGGGACAGCTGCTAGCGCCTATTTCTCCTTTATTTGAATCAGAGACAGGCACTCTTTGCTCTGCTGACCTTGTAACATACTGCACAGCTGAGCCTGGCAGCCCTGGGGAGGGGTCATCTTTGAAAGTACAAAGAACCTAAGGCAGGAATATGCTTGATGTGTTTAAGAAAGAGAAAAGGGGTTGGTATGCTTGGAATATAGTTAGTAAAAAAAGGCACAGAGTGAAAAAAGTCGGGAGAGATGGGTAGAGGACAGGTCACCAGGGACCCAGGGAGCCGTGGCAAGGAAATTATATTTTATGCCAAGCACAGCGGGAAGCCGTTGGAGGGTTTAAAGCAGGGGAAAGGCATCTGATTTACGATTTATTTATTCTTACAGTTTTATTTCTTTAGTTTTTCAGATGAATCTGTTTTAACATTCGTCTCAAGTATGTGATTTGGAAAAACTTTCAGTTTTGAGACTAGTTTTTCCATGAGGTGGGGATTTGCTTCTTGGAGATTGAAAAATCCTCAGACAGTGCATTCAGGCAAGGCAATTAGATTCCAAACACATGTTGAGTCTTCTTTGAATTGTTTCTGGCATGCACTGTGGCTAATTTTGAAGGTTAAAATCTTTACCTTTATCCTAAAGGTGATAGAGGCCCAGAGTAAAACTAACTAGGAAAAATTCCAACTAACAGTTTGTGGCCATTTGTTGGAATTTGGGGATGCAAGTTGTGCACAGCTCTGCCTGCGGAGCGAGGGCACCTGTCTAGCTTGGTGCTCAGCCTTCGAGTTAATCTGCCTGTGAGCAGGGGACTGACCTCCATGTAGAGACCCATGTAGGTGAGCTCACCATGCAGGTGAGCACAGCTTAACTCTCTCACTGGCTCTTGTCTCGATTTCTTCTCTCAAGAATAAAGGAAAAATGCATCAGCCTCAGCCAGGCTGGGCTGCGTACCGTGAGCCCAGCCTGGCTGAGGGCCTGGTGGTCCTGGCTGGACTCTGTCTACCTTTTACCTCTGACTATGAGCTTCTGGAATTCTGGTCGAGGGCCCAGAACACCCGGCAAATCTCAGAAGCCAGGTCTGTTCTCTGACTTACACCAGCCAGCTTTTGACGGGCTTTTGGTTGTTCTAGTCAAGAAAGAAGGAAATCAATCAGCAGGACTCATTCCCATTCCACCCCTAGGTAGAATCACCCTTTCTGCTTACACTTTCCTTTTTTATGGCTGTAAAATGAGGGGGAAATTGAGAACAACAACCACCGCCAAAAGAGCATTTTCCTGTAGGCAAGCATACGTGTGACACTCCCTTAACAATAAGCGACATCTTCTTCCGTCTAGTGGGAATCAACACAATATTCACGTTAGCCAGTCGTCGAGAGCGCCAGAAGTGGATGATGACTTGTCAGTTTCCATCCCATCAGTCATTTTCAGGCAGACAGTGTGTGTCTCTGGGTTCCACATGGACTCAGTAAAATGTACGCCAGTACTCACTTGTCTGTAAGTGCCTGATAGGTGGTCTGTGGCTTAGAGCCGAGACTGCGTAGGTGCCATGCAGAAAGAGCGTAGGCTGCGGAGATGGACAGACCAAGGCCCGCCCCCCGGTTCTGACCCGCCACTCACTGGGCATGAGACCCCGGCTAATGCCCACAAGCTCTGTGAGCCTCAGCTGCCTTCCCTGTGAATAAAGATCATAGTAATCCTTTACCTCACAGGCCATGGAGAGGAGTAAATGGCTTGAAGCATATGAAAGTGATTTATAAAGCGGGAAGCTCTGGGAAATGCCCATCTTGTTTGTTATGATGCATTTATCTGCAGTCAGTTTTTCATTTGCCACATACCGTCATTTGTGTAACTTCCAGCTGTGCTTCTGAGTTCCAACGCTCCTCTTGCAACAAGTTGTCCATGCGTTAGTGTGTCCATCCACACCCCCCCGCACCTGCCCGCCTCTTTATTGGATCTCTGTTGTGTGTCAGGTACTAATAAGGCTCCAGACAGTAAGGACGGGAGGTAAGAGGGCCCAGTTCTGCTGAGGCGCAGAGCAGGGCTAAGGAGACGACAGCTGAGCAGAGTCTTAGGGAAGGTCATACCTGCAATATACCTACCATGAACCAGAATCTCACGTTTAGGGGACTGAGTGCAGGGGTCGTTCCTGGATGGAGTAGAGGGTGCTCAGGGTGTTGTCTTGGTAGATATAAGCTGAAAGAGGCGAGCCGGGGCCAGAGGATGCAAATCAGCCTGAGCATCGGGAGTTATTCCAATGTCCAAGGTTGGAGATTGTCAGTCTGTGGTTTGAGTTGTTGGAAGTTTTCGCTGCCACCTGACAGAGGTGGGGAGTTGGCTTGGATGGGGCAAGGCTGAGGGCAGGAAGGCTGATGAGGGGGCAGCTTTGGTGGCCTGAGTGACAGTTGGAGAGGGGAGGGGGCAGCACAGGGCATCAGGGACAGCACAGGGCATCGGGGACACAGGAGCTGCAAGGGTCTTCAGGTGCTGGAGAGCGGGATTAGCCCCTGTGCAGATTCCTAGAGCTGCTGTTGCAAGTGACCACAAACCTGGGGCATCAAAACAAGGGAAACTTATTCTCTCGCACGTTCTGGAGGCCAGCATTTGACACCAAGACCTCAGGGGGCCTTCTCTTCCTCCGATGGCTCTGGAGGACACTGTTCCTTTTGTGGCTGTGGCTGGTAGCTCTCGGCGTTCTTTGTGGCTGCATCATTCCGTTGTCTACCTCTGTCTTTCCGTGACCTTCTTTCCTGTGCGTCTACATCTTCTATTTTTTTATAGAGACATTTGTCATTGGAATTAGGGCCCACCTATGTAATTCAGGATGATCTCATCTCAAGATTCTTAAATTAATTATACCTATAAAGACCTGCTTTTCAAATAAGGTCACATTCACAGTTTGAAGGATTAGGATGTGGGCCTGTCTTTGGGGGTGGCACCATTCCACCCACTGCAGCTATCAAATGAAATGACTGGAGCAGCTCCTGCTCTGGGGCCCTTTAAGTAGTTGCAGGTCTGGGCTCCTGCACGAATGTCCCAGCAAACTTGTGCGAGCTCACTGTGTGCTGACGTGCCTTTCTGGGGTCTCCCAGGTAGATAACGCCAGACCACCTGCCTCTCTGAAAGGAGGTGTTATAGAGACCCAACAACAAATAGACGTTAAAGCAGGGGAACTCTTCAGAAACAAAGTAGAAATTCCAGTGACTTTTATCTTCGGTGAAACTAATTTTCGCCGACAGTTCCATAGATAACAGTGGAGCAATTCCATAAGCAAAATGTGTTTTCTGAAGACGGTTCTCCCTGCATTTTACAGGCTTTTCTCTGCACGATGATCACAGACAACAGAGTGAACTGTAGCCATGCTCTGTTTTTTTTCTCCTTGTTTGTGCCCCGTTGCTGCTAGGATTGTAGGCAGAACTGTGTCTCTGGGAAATCAGCGCCATTTTTATGTGGCTCCTATGTCGCTGCTGCCGACACCCACATGCTCTGAGACCCGCCGTCCTGTTCATTCGGCAGACACCTGCTAGAAGTTGGGCGGTGCTTTCTGCTGCGGATACAGGGATACACTGGACACGGTCCCTGCTCCTGACTCACAGTCTTGTGGGGGAAATGGACGCGTGATCGTGATATGATGTTCCGAGGGCTATGACGAGGCAGACTCAGAGATGGGGGAACCCAGAGGAGAGATGAAGTTCTACAAAAGTAAAACTAGAGACCCCCAAGAAGCCTATGAATTATCACCAGCCTCATGAGAATTGGGCCATGCTACTTAAGACAGGGTACCATTTTCATCTGTCAAACTAGGTGAGATAAAATAAAAAATAGCATAATACTTAGTGTTGGCAAGCATGTTAGAAAATAGACAGTCTTTGCACATTGACAGTGGGAATGTAGATGGGTATGATTCCTGGAAAGCAGTTGGTGAAAGGGTCAAAAGACCCAAGAAGGAAAATCTGTGTAGATGTCACTTCCTTTCTGGGACATTTCCAGGCTCCTCAGTTCCCCCAAATCCTCCTGGCTGTGTCCATCACGGCACTCGCCACATGGGATTAGAAAGACCTGTTTGGTTCTCTCTCTGTGCCACCGGACCGAGAGCAGGGCTTCTGTTTTTCCAGTGTTTGCTTAGTATCATGCTCTTTGGAGCATCCTAGCCTTGGAAGATCAAGTGCCCTCTGAATTTCAAAAGTGTAGAATTTCCCCCAGTATTTTTGCTTGTCTATGTTTAAGGGTCACATTCAGGATTGTTTTTGCCAGCACTCCCCCAACTCCACCCTCTCAATTAAATCGAGATGTTGTTTGGGGCTTTTTAAGTGTGTAGATGAATTTAAAGCTCTAACCCTTTACTGCATCGAGTCTTCCCATTATAAGCATGATGTGGTTCTATTTGTCGATGTTTTAGTTAAGCTTGGTAGTATTTTTATGAATACTGTCATCTTTCTGGTTGAAATTATTTAAATAGCGGTGTGCCAGAGCCAGCCTGGGGGTGCTCACAAGAGCTGGTTAGTAAATTTTCAGGACTTCCGTGAGGTGGCTGTTAAGCTCAGGCATTCTTAGAACTGAAGTTGTATCCACTTACGACTTGATGCATTGTATTGAAAACAGTAAATACTCAAAACTCGCGACATTCTAGTTTTATGGTGTTATGTTATGAATTGTCTTCGCTCGTGAAGGTAGTTACGTCTGTTGTGTGCTGTAAGGTGGGGCTGGTGTATGGGTGTCCCGTGGCACATCCCTCAGTTCACATCCAGTGACACCATGTTGGTCATTGAAATGGGTTATGGTAGGAATATCGAAACTACAGAAATCAGCAAATGCTGTAAGTCAGGACTTCCCTCCAGAGAGAACAAATTGTTAAATGTTTACCAGAACACTCTAGGATGGGTGCTCATTCACCATCACTGTGCATGTGTGCGTGTGTGCGTGTCACGCCCTGCGTGTGTATTTGTGTGCACGCAGTGTGACTGAGACGGCTCCTCCCCCAACTTCCTGTTTTCTTATTGGCTGGTGATGTCAGGTGGTAAAGCTGTGCGTTTATTCATTTACTTTGTGCTGGACTTCTTACGAAATTTCAGTGTATGTTACAATAACTTTCCTTGATTACCTGGGCTTTCCCAACTAGATCATCACTTTCAAATAATGATAATTAAACTATTTTACTGAGAATGTAAATCAAGAATGGACATGTACTCTCATCAAATATCTTCTGGCATGTCTTGGTACACTTGTGTGATACTTAACTTAAAAATACAGTGTCCGGGAGAAGTAAGGCCTACTTGTGGTTGACCTAGTGAGTAAGGCCTTGTGTGGTTGGTTGGGTAATAATATGGGTGTAATAATTTATAGTTTTAATGTGAACATTTCACCTAAATTTGTCATAGGGTGTGCTTGAGTGTGATACAGAATCACATGCTTATGATTTGGAAATAAAAGATTTTGTAATAAAAATATTATTTGTGCTGGACCCTGTACACTTCTCCTTGGATTAAATATATTAATTATTAATGCTGAAGTATCCTTGTATTTCTGGAATGGGCTTTACTTGGTAATGTTATCTCATTTATTTTCATACATAAAAAGACTTGGCTCTTAATTATATTTTTGGATTTTTACCTATACATGTGATATTGGTTTATGGTTTTATAATTCTTATGATTTTGGCCAGTTTTGGGTATGAAGATTACAACAGAAATCTTTATACAGTGAATAGTCAGGTGTGTGATCTTTTTCTTTGCTCTTAAAACATTGCTAAATTTTTGGAGTCGCGATCAGGTCATGCAGCTTAAAAGGTCAGTTGAGATTCTTTGGTGACGTGATTTTGTTTTTACAGTCATCATGTAAAAACATTTAAAGCACAGTAAAAAGGATTCTCTATTGGAAAAAAGGTTTATATGCGTCTTTTAAGTCAAATTGGTGTCATTGATTACACTAGTCTTGGATTCCTTCTCTTTATTTACATTTCCCCTTTTTGATCAGTCAGTCTCAGAGAGGCTCCATCGTTCTGTTTCTGTTGATTTCTTGATTTTTAACAACCTGCTTTATATATTCCGATGCAGTGTTACTTGCCGCAGAAAGTGTCATGATAGTTAGGATTTCTTTGGGACTGATACCTTTTATCAGCGTAAAAGACTTTTCTTTGTACTGTTTAATGCCTTTTCTTTGAATTCCATTTTAATATGGATAAGGGACACCTGTATTTTTTCCACTGACAGTTGCTTAATAAACCTTCCCCGTTAGAAGGCAGTTGAATCTAATCGCTTAAGATTGGGTCTTATGGGAGATATTTAATTATGCAGTATTTGATTTTTGATTCAGTCTGTCAGTGTCTTTGACTAGGGAAGTTGAGGCCATTTATACTGAATATGATTACTGCTGTATATTTTTTTCTGACTTTCATCATCTATATTTAATGCTTTCCCCTTCTCCTGTTTGTTTTAGATTTTTCCTGCTCCCTCCCTGCTTTCCTTTTTAACTGGAGTACAGTGCACGGGCTAAGAATGGCTTTCACATTTCTAAGTGTCTGCAGAACAAAACAAAGGGATGGAGAACACGTGGCAGTAATACCTGTGTGTGGCTCAGGGGCCCAGAATATTTGCTATTTGGTCCTTACAGAAAGTTTCCCAGTTCCTCGCTTAGTAATTAGGTATTTATATTACATCATGCTCTTAGTTTTGCAATTGGGTGCAAGTAGCTGTGTCAACAACATATGTCAATTTAGCTTTTTCTAAAAGTTACTTCTAATTGTGTTCACAATACAAAGGGCTTCGCTGCCCCCCCCTGTGCAGGGCGGGGCAGGCCATGTGGTTTTACCCCCTTATATCACCTTTATGTGTTTCCTCAGTTGTTGAGGGTGTAGTATGGGATTTGTATCCATTTCTAATTCAGTCATTTTTATTTAAAAATATATATGTGTACATTTTTTTAAAAGAACTATTCATAATTTATATTGTTCATAATTGTATTTCCATCAGTTTTTTGAGAAAATTCCACGTTTAGCTTGTTTTGGTGCTCACTAGCAGGCCTTTCAAAATATAGCTACCCATTCTTGATTTAAGACAAATTACCTCTCTGTAGTTTTGGTATTTGCCTTAGTACTTTCCTGAAGAAAGTTAGTGGGTAGACGGAGAGGGCGGATGGTGGTGGCAGTGTTTCTGCCTTGATGTCCGAGTCCTTTTACATTTGTGAACATCTTTCTGCTGCTCCTGTACGTGAATGAAGAGGGCTTTCAGCCCTGTAGATATTTAGTCATTAGCTTTAGCAGTTTCAGTATTATAGAGGAGAAGTCTGAGATCATTGAATTATATTAATGTTTACCATACAGGTATCATTTTTCTTTCTTCCTTTGCTGCTTAAAAAAATTACTACTCAGGATGTTTAGGATATTCAGTATAGCTTATTTTTAAAAAATCTGATCAAATCTACTTTTAGGAATTCTCATTATTGCTATACCTCCCATGTCTTTCATATTGCTCATTTTCTTTCTGGTCATATTATTATTGGGACCTTTCTCTCTGCAGTGATACCTATAGTAATAGGTTTTCCCAGTCTGCCAACATTTCAGTACCCTTTGAACTCTTTATGGCGATTCTAGATTTATTATCATATTAAGTGTAGTACTTCAACTAAAGCTAGGGAGTAGCAACATGGTAAGTGAGGCATGAGATGTACAAGCTGAGAGTTGATTCTGCATCTCTGTTTCTTTCTCTAACAAAGCACTTCATTCATTTCCTGAGGCTGCTGTAACAGATGACCACAGGTTTAGGGACTCAGAATAGCACAGGGTCATTATCGTACAGCTCAGGAGGTCAGAATCTGGAATCAAGATGTCAGTAGGGCTGCATCCTTCTGGAGGCTGGGGTGGGGGTGGGGGAAGACTCCACTTCCTTCCCGTTCAGCTTCCAGAGGCCACCTACATTCTGAGCTCTCCGCCCTGCATCATCCAGGCCTCTCCTTCTGTCCGCACAGCTCCTTCTCTGACTCTCCTGCCTACCCTCTTCCCCTTGTCCGCACCCTTGTGACTACAAGGAGCCCAGTGGATAGTCCAGGAGAATCCCTCATGTCAGGATCTTTACCTTAAATATGCGTACACAGTCCGTTTTTTTCATGTAAGATAACATATAGGCCGGGCATTAGCATATGGACCTATGGGGGCCATTGTCAGCCCACCGCAGTTCCCTTCTCTGATCCATGGAGGGCCCTCCGTCTATGGTCCCTTTTAGAAGACACTTGCCTGGTCCCTGGCCCACTTGCTCACTCTTCTTCTTTCTATGAAGTGTCTGCTATAGGGATGCAGAGAGTGCTCACTCTCCATTTTTCTTTCTGAAGACACCCATTCCTTTCTTCCAGCCAAATGTAATATGTATAGCCTTTCTTCTTAGGCACATCTTATTTATTTTCCTCATCCAACCAGCACCCAATTGTACACAATAACTAAAACAGTCGTCATTTCTGAGCTGGGATCCCATACTACGGAGGTTGGCTTTGAATGGGGGATGAAAGAAGGTTTTATGTTCCTAGAGAACCAACAAAGGCCAGAGCAGTCTCCGTCGTCTGCTGCTTTACTGTTTCTGGGAAGTTTTATTTTGCATTCACTGCTTCATTCAGAATTCTGCAGCCTCAGTTCTCCTTATAGCTTTAAAAACATAAAAAATCCTCTCATCAAACATTCAAATTCAACACATTCTCTATTTTAATCACCATCTTTAAGTCTTTTCTAGTCTTTTAACTAGATCCCTTTTATCTCTGTTGTTTATCTCATTTTATAAAATTTCCTTTTTTTTAGACACCAGGTTTTCTTGAATCCATGGAGAACACAAGGCAGATAGCCTGAAATTTAATGGCATTTCATGCGATAAATCAATTTAGAAGAGCACGTTTTCTCTGCATACTTTGTTCTCTCTGGTTTAATTTACAAAATAGCTTCCTAGGCCCATATCGGTTGTATTTTTTTTTTGTAGTCATTTTAAAATGGGGACAGTTTACCTGTTCTCGTGTATTCTCCCAAAGTAGGGAACTGAATTATTTGGGGTGCTCTGTGCTGTCTGTTCAGAGGATGTTTGATTTGAGACACTGTTTTACCCTGGCAGCTGCTGCTTATTCAGCAAGGCCAGTAGTTTAAGGGGTGTGCGGGTGTGTGTGACTGTGTTTGTGTGTGCACATGTGTGCATACACATTAATGTGGGGAGGAGAGTGCGTGGTGGTGACAGGTGCAGACTGGTGACTACACCAGAAGAGGCACTTCTCTTGACTTGATTAACTGGGATATTTTTCTGACCCCTACTGAAATAGACAGGAACATACATTTGTATGTCTTCTTTGGGGAAGTGTCTATTCAAGTCCTTTGCCCATTTTATTTAATCAGGTTCTTCTTCTTCTGCTATTGGGTTGCAGGACTTCCTTATATAGTTTGGTTATTAATATCTTCTAAGATACGTTATTTCCAAATATTTTCCCCATTCTGTAGGTTGCCTTTTTACTCTGTTGATTATTGTTTTTTTGAGCAGAAGATTTGAGTTTGATGTAGACCCACTAACCTTCTTTTGCTTTGGTGGTTTATGCTGTTGGTGCCATATCAAGAAGGCATCACCATCCCCAATGTCATGAAGCTTTCCTCCTGTGTGTTCTTCCGGGAGTCTTACATTTTAAGTCTCATGTTTAAATCTTGAAGCCGTTTTGCATTGACTTGTGTGTATGATGCGAGTTTGATCTCATCCTCTTGCATGTGGATGTCCGGTTTCCCCAGCAGCACTTGCTGACGAGGCTGCGCCCATTCCCCATTTAAGTATCACCTCACGTGCACCAGGGTGGCGGCTAGCCAGGGAAGATGTGTCGACCGGATGTGGAGAAAGCGGAACCTTTGCACACCATCGGCAGGAATGTAAAATGGTTAATTAAGCTGCTGGGGAAGGCAATATGGTGGCTCCTCAAAAAATTAAAAATAGAATTACCATGTGATCTAGGAATCTATTTCTGGGTATTTATACAAAAGAATTGATAGCAGGCTCTCAAAGAGAGCTGTGCACGCCCGTGTTCATTGCAGTGTTATTCACAATAGCCAAGGTATGGAAACGTCCTAAATCTCCATTGACAGATGACTGGATAAAGAAAAGGTGGCATAATCATACAGTGGAATATTATTCAGCCTTAAAAAGAAGGAAATCCTAAAATATACAACAACATGGCTGAATGTAGAAGACATTTGCAAAGTGCAATAAATTAGTCACAGAAAGGCAAATGCTGTATGATTCCATGGTATGAAATATCTAAAATAGTCAAATTTATAGAAAGAGAGATTCGAACGGTGGCTGCCAGGGGCGGGGGCGGGGGGGGGGGAGGGGGAGGAGTTGCTATTCTGCAGGTCTGAAGTTTCACGCCGGGTGGAAGCACTTGCAAGATCTGCCGAGTAACATTGTGCGTGCAGTTAGTGGTCTGTATGATACGCTTACATTTTGTTAAGAGGGCGGAGCTCATGGTGAGTGTTCTCACCGCACACATAGAAAAGAAAGTGGGGTGAGGAGGAGAGTTCAGGAAGTGGAGATAATATCACATCATTATCACGAGTCCCTGTGTACTGATTTTCCCAGGCAATCACTGGGCTGGCCGTGTGGAGGCTGCCGAGGTAGAATGCCTGCCACCTTGCAGGAGTGTCTCTGCCTCCACACGAGGTTTATGAGATAACAGCCAGGGGAGGACGGCTTGCATGGGGAGGGGGCGGTGGGTTGGGGGACAGTGTACCCCAGTGTGCTGAGGACAGCCCTGCTTGTGTCTGTTACTCCCCAGCATAATTATTAATAACAGTCCCTTTCATTCTCAGAAGTGCCCGGTGTAGACCATCAGTTATACATTTACTGTGGTGGGGAGCGGGAGGTGCAGGGAACACGGTGGAAGTGAGAACAGTGTTCCTTCTAATCTGATGTTCTGAGCGGTGGGTCAGGCCACTTCCCTCCCTGGGCATCAGGTCCCTGTCTGCACATGAGTTGGTTCGACCAGCCAGTGTGCATGCTTCTGCCTTTCTTTTTATTCCTAGCTCACCTAGGCTCTTGCACCACACATTTTGGGGTGAACCACACCCCCGAAAGGGTGATGTGTGAATCGTGCATACAACCTGATGATAATGTCAGTACCAGCTGGTTCTGCTGAACTCTGTCGAGGCCCCTTTGCTGGACTGATTACCTTCAATGAGGTATCATTTAAGAGCAGGTGATGTGGAGATTGTAAGTATTGGGCTGAGAGTACAAAGTATTAATTGATGAAAAAGTAATTAATGAAAGCCTAATTAGAGCAGACATCCTGAGCAGGGCACTCGTGGAATCCTGGGACAGTCTCAATTAACTTTCCTCCAGGCTCATTACGTGTAATTGGGTGGTATTAGCCTCTAATGGGTGAGATTAATACAAAAATTAATTAATGAAAAAGGAAATTAAATGTGAGTTTGTTAAAAATTTTCAGAGATGGGCACATTACACCGGGACAGTGGGGCTGGAGGGTTTATTAATGGAAATCGTCGCAAGTGAGAAAGTCTCGCATGCAGAACTGACGTCCGAGGCCCCCTTCCTGTGCCGGACCTCACTGGGCATCATTTGTCTCCATTAAGGAGCATCTGGTGTCAGTAGGGCTGAGAGAGCTGATGGTAAGTCTCCATGTGGAAGAGTCGGAAGGGAAGTTCTTCCTTCCTTCCTCGGAGAGAAGTGCATGCTGGCCTCCTGCCCTTGCAGTTCTTCACACGCAAAGAAAGGTAAACAAAGACAGAGACTTTTGGTCGCTCAGAAAGAAATAGAATATCAAATTGATGTAGAGTATGATGTTAAAAACAAATTTACCTTTCCTACCGCTGAATGAAAAATTAACCTTCTTTCATAGCCAGGAAACCTGTTTTTGTAAATGTTTATGAGCAAAGCGTTGTCAGTTAGGGCCCCTAATTATGTCGGGTGCCCGGCACATAGTCCCCGCGTGCTCCTGTGTGCCGCAGCCTGTCCGCCGGCACGAGTCACCGTTCTGTTCTGTCGAGCTGCAGTTATTCACTTCTGGTTTTGATTTTTCTCCCCTGAAATGAGTTGGGGGGGTTTACACCTGCTCAGGGCGGTCCGTGGTGCTGTTCTAGAGGCGCGTGAGGCTTCGTGGGCACAGAAGTCACTCGGGAGCTGGTTTAAGATACACGGGTTCCATGGTTACGCCCGGGATGAGGCTGCTCCTTTAGCTCCGGGTGTGGCCTGGGGATCTGCATTTTCAGTGGATGGTTTCAATGCAGGTGTTTTGGGCATTGGGCCGTTTGATGAGTCGAATGCTTTTTGCCACTGGATGACGGAGCACTCATTTTTTAAGTCAGAGATGCTGTGGACGGAATGTTTGTGCTTCTCCGCCCCTTCCAATACATACATTGAATCCTAATGTCCGGTGTGGTGACGTTTGGAGGTGGGGCCTTAGGGAGGTGATTTAAGTCACCCTCGTGAACGAGATTAGTATCCATATAAAAGAGGTTCCGGAGGAACCATTTGGTTTGGACTTGCTCTCTCTCCCTCTACTATTGTTCTCCTTTTGGTTGGAAGGAGTGTTGTGAGGAAGAGGAAAGCTGGTGGACAGAGGGGCCATTTCCGTCCTGAGCTCAAAGGGCGTGGATGTGTCCACAAAGGCACTATTGTCCCAGCCCGAGATCTGTAGAAGCACACATACACAAACCCACCCTCTCATTAGATGCCCGGAAATTGTGCTCTTGTGTCCATTTTAAAGATGAGAAAGGAGAGCCTCAGAGAGGTCCAGTGTCTACCCAAGGTCACACATCAAGGTGCTGGCCGGTCTGTTTCCAAACTCCTCGTACTGTGTGTTGAATTACGCTCAGGGTCGTCATGTGGACCAAGTGCAATAACACACTTAGGGGCCTAGGGAGGCAGCTGGGGCACGTTTTGTTGTTTTTGTTCTCAACGCGCTTTGTGGCAACACTAAAAAAGACAAGAAGCTTCCTGTGGAGCAAGACACACGTGACCGTATGTGGTTTGTGCGGCCTCATGACTCTGGCCCCGTGGACGTTCTAGTTTGGGTACTTGTGCCAGTGGGATGGATGGGGCCTGGGCTCCCGAGAGGCTCACTGGTTCCAGGGGGCGGCGGCGTGTGTGGACTCAGCTGTGTGGGGAGCCGCCTGTGGCAGACATCGGGTGGGAGCCTTGGAAGAGCAGAGGGAGCAGGCTGGACACCAAGTGGCCGACGACCCTGCTCTGCTGTGCCTTTGAGTTCTCTCTCTCTTGACGTCCTGCGTGCTCTTTAACCCTGACGGCTTCTGGCGGTCCTCATGGCTCATCGTCTGGGGGCTAGAACTGGGGGTCTGAGTGTCTTTCCCTAAAATGGAGGTTTTTGGTCTCTAAAGACTTATTTTTTTGGTCAGGCCTTGTAGCTGGCGCCTTCACGTACTTCATCTCATTTATCCCTCAGTGCGACTCTAGGAGGAGGGTCTAATTATCCACGATCTACGGCTAAGGAAATTGAGGCTCACCCAGGACGTGAGTGGGTGAACTGAGACTTCGACTCAGGGCTCTGGGACTCGAGTCAGTCATCAGAGCCTGCTGACAACTCTCGAATCTACTCCCACCTCCCCGTACCCACGGCCATTACCCTAGGCCATCCTACCATCAGCTGTCCCCTGGACCATGGCGATTGACCATGCACTCCTCTGTCTATGCCGCACTTCATTCCTACTCCAAAGATACTGAAGTCCTAGCTCCTTAAGGGCTGGGACTTTATCTCGCATAGCCTCTGACGAATCCCCTTTGCTTAACGTCATGCCTGGCACATGGTAGGTTCTCACAGATGTTATGAACAAATAAATGGATGGGTGAGCAGATGTATATTTTAGAATAATTATCCTGGTAAGTGGGATATGCCTATTCATCCATCCATTATCCATCACCCATCCATCCACCCACCCTTCATCCATTCTTCATCCTCTCGTTTACCTATCTCTCTAATCAATCATCATTTATCAGAGCAGGAAAAAAATGCAAAACGCATTGAGTGTTGTTAGGTCAGACTCCATAGGTATCATAAAAGGGCTCTTTGGTGAAGAAAATGTGTTATTTCTTTTTTAAGAGTGACTCAAGATAAAAGAAGGCACTTTCCATGACTTAACACATGCCTCACAATTTGAACCTTCATCTGAAATATTAAACTACAACCTGTGCCTTTTCTAATTTCCTTCATAGGGGATCGGGGACAGCCTGAGTGATTCAAATACAAGCGAAGGTCTAATTCCTTGCCTGTTAGAAAGCCACTTGCACTTAAGGGTGCAAAACGGAGATTGCAGACATATTAATATTTAAGAGCTTGGTGTCTAAGCTAAGAGACAGGCATGTAAAACAGGTACCCCAATTACAGAGCAGATTTTTATGATGTCGAGTTGGAAATCCATAGAGTCTCACCTGCACGGCCCCCGTCCACCATCCCGGTGCCCCCCAGAACACCAGGGAAGCCAGCTTTGCCTCTGGGGTTGGGGTTTGGAGCTCTTGGCACCCCAAGGTGGTGCCGGGGATTCCACGCTGCTTACACAGGCTTCTTGCCTGTGGTCATAGTTAACAAAGGCAGCTTGGTGAGGAGGGACAAGATAACCAGTGCAGTCGCCTCATAAATATGAGATGAGACGGCTGGGGTGGAAATGAAAGTTGAGATGCTCAGAAATACAGCGTGAAAGAGTCCTGGCCCTGTATAAGAACAGGATTGATCTCGGTACGCTGACAGAATGTACGATTTCCCTTCGCTTTACTACACTGCTTCTGTTTCTATAGAAACCACCAATGTTATAGACAGATCGGCTCCGTGAGAAGGTGCGGGGAGTTCAGTTTGAAGCCAAGTACCGTCAAGGTATAACCCCGGGGAGGGGGGCTTTCTTCCGTGCTAGCTAACTAGCTCTCCTGGGGATGGTTAATGATCACCAGCCTTGGAGCCTGTCCCTATTATTGTAAGAACACTTGCAGTACTTCTTTCTTTCTGTAGAGCCCCCAAAGACACGGCTAGTTCTAGGGCTCCTAGAGTGTTCTCACGGAGGGCAGCGCCACACAGCCTCCTTCCTTCTTCCATTCGTTTGTTCATCAGAGACGTACTGATACCTTAGCCCCAGACGCTGCACCAAGCCCCAGAGGAGTTCACGCAATAGTGAGGGGGACAGACAGGCAAACAGATAGCTTGATTTCAGGTCTATCAGAAATGTTTTATTTATTTTATTACCTGGCCAGGGCTCCCTTAATGAGAAGTGCACAGTGTTGGGTGGATCTCAGGGGTGGTTTGGCAAGGGGAAGCAATGTCTGAGCGGTTCGGTTATGTCTGCTGCCTAATAAGCAGCCCCCGAACCTAGCAGTATAAACTGACAGCAGTTTCATGCATTCCTGGTCCCAGGGGTGGGAAATCTGGCCAGTGGAAAGGTTTGTCTCTGCTCTTTAATGTTTGGGGTGTCAGCTGTGGTGACTGCAAGGCCACAGATGGCTGGCCTGGCTCGTGGGTTTGCTTATTTTGGACATTGGTTCTTCTCCTGGTGTGCGCTTGGGCTGCAGTATGTAAGAGTGGCTCTTCTACCCACACGGCCACGCCTGGCTGGGAGGGCTCGAACAGCCCGGGGCTCGTGGGCATCATGTTCTCTCACCAGTGGCTTGGGCTTCCTTACATCATGGCCTCCTCAGGAGAGTTGGCATTCTTTTATGGCAGTGGTTGCAGTGAGGCTTATTGTGGCCGAGCCTCCGAAGTCCCAAAGCAGTTCACTCACTGCACTCTGTTGGGGAAACCAATCATCAAGGCAGGAGCAGATGTAAGGGGAGGGGAGGAACAGGCCCCCCCTCTCAGTGCGGGAATGGCACGCATGTGTGGGGGGAAGGAGTGGGTTGCACACATCTTGGAGATGAGCTTCCTTGTTGAGGCTTCGCAGGTTTTTGTTTTCGGGAAGGTGGCGGGCCTTGATGGAGAGGAGGTCAGCGTCGTGGTGGGGGTGCTGTTGGGTGTGGGTCCGGTAGGTGGGAGGAGGACAGCGTGGGGTGTGGTCATGCGCATGGCGAGCACTCTTGGCTTCAACGTGGATTCAGGGAGTGTGTTCCCAGCAGCGTATTCACATAACAGAGGTCACGGAAATGCCCCCTGACTCTTGGGCATGTGGGAGTGATACTCGGAATGGAATCAGATGTGGTAATATAGACCGACAGTTGTTATTCTACCTGGACTGCTAGTTATACATGACTGACTCCAACCAACACTGGCGTGAGTGAAAAAGAAGTGTATTGGATCATTTCATGGAAAAATCCTGGGTTGGGTTCTTCAGGCACAGCTGGATCAAGGGTCTCATATGCGGTCATCAGTTCTCCTGGTCGCTCTCTCATCTTTCCACTTTGCTTTTTCATGAACTGGTGGAACTTCTTCCCAGGCATGATTTCCTCTTAGAGAGGTGAGAGGGCCACATCCTTACAAGTCTGAGCTGAGTGGAAAGAGAGACCTGCTCATCAGCAGCCACTCAAAGCCTATGCCAGACACGCATTGGCTGTGCTGGGTCACATGACCGTGAAGCATTCAGCCTGGCCGGGAGCATGTGGTGTCTCATTGACCAGCTGTAAGTTAAATGCCCACATCTGAGCCAGAGGGGGATGGGGAGCGGTACCTCTTCAGAAGGTGACCCGTATGTTCTTAGAGATGAATGATGAATGAGCAGACAGCAGCCTGAATGGTACTGCCCTCTCCACGTGGTCACTGAGGCCTAGGGAACAAATGAGAGGGTCTAGGAAGAGAGTGTTACTGAGTGGGAATGGAGCCCAGACAAGGTTCCGAGGAGCTTCTCATAGATGGGCTAAGAAAGCAGACACCATAAAGAAGGCAGAGATGGGGTCCCTGGGCAGGAGGGAGGAAAACCAGCAGGACGTAGCTTTCTAGAAACCAAGGGAAGGCCGCACTTGCAGAAATCGAGTGGGATTCACCCCTTCATTCAGCGAACCCATACTGAGCGCCGACTGCATGCCAGGCACTGTTCTCGGACTGGCGATGGGAAAGCAAACACGGCAGACCTGATTTCTGCCCTCGGAGACCTTACAGCCCAGGTGGGAATGAAGGGTGGTCACTAGAGCCAGTGACAGAGTGGACACACATCAGTGGCCTCGGCGAGAACGGTTTTGGTGGCACTCTGGGGAGAGGGGTGGAGTGTGCTGGCTCGGAGACTGAGTGGAACATGAGGTGACAGGACTGTCCTCACAGCTCTTGCAAGAAGTTAGGTTGTCAGAGGGGAGGACAGACACAGGATCTAGGACTGGAGCGGATGAGACTCTGGCAACATTTGTAGATTGGCGTTTTGTTTTTTGTTTTTTAAATAAGACTGGGCTCTCCCTTTCTGTATGTATGTTACTTATTCTTCTGTAGCCTCATGTAGTGTGGTATCATGTGTGGTCTGGTCCCCTGGAAAAGTTGGCTCTGTTTGTTGATTTTTGCCTGAAGGGGAGACCCTTGGAGGGAGGTGCTGGAGGAGAGGGGTAATACCAGACTTTTCTCTGCCCCAAGGAAAAGGACAGAGGGGTCCTGCCATCCAGAGAGGCGGGAGGGGGCCCTATCCCACCTTCCTTTAAGGGCTCTGCTGCCGGGGGTGGGGGAAGGCTGGCAGGATGCATTTTAACATGCTCAACTCTCTCTGTCCTGAACGCAACAAAATAAATAATTCAATCTCCCTGTGAGTGAGTCTGCATTCTTGATTCTAAATTCCTTCCCTTCCCTCAATGGTTGGCAACGGCAACGGCAACTTCGGCATGGTGAACTGGGCAGGCCCCAGGTAGGGGCAGGGGCTTGGGTAATGTGGATAATTGGCCCCTGAATAATTGAGAGTTGATTGTCATTAACCTAATTTTTGGAAGCATGGGGTAAGAGCTCATACCTACAATTCTCAGGCAACCCTGTCAGAAAGCTCTTTATGGCTTCTCTTTTTCACCTGACTTTAAATCAGTGGTTCTCAGCCAGGGTCCATCTTGCTCCCCAAGTGACATTAGGTAAAGTCCGGGGCATGTTTGGCTGTCGTGACTGGGGAGGGGGCAGGGTGCTGCTATAAACATCCTGCAGTGCACCCGGCAGCCCTCCCAGGACAGAGAATTACCTGCTCAAAGTGTCAGCAGTGCCGAGGTTGGGAAACCTGCTGGCTTTTTTTTTTTTTTTTTTTTGTGGCAGGGGAGAGGACATGGTGTTGGGTAAAGAAAGAAAGAAAGGAAGACGTGATGGATGGAAGAACTGCACAAATATATACAGCAGCACATGATTCTGAAACCCCCGCTAGGGAGTACGGGGCATTCCATACTGGGACTGAGTTTTAGCCAGAGAATTTAGTGGTTGTATTTCCAGTCACAACTCAGGGCCCTGCCCAGGGAACTGATACCATTCTGACCCTGGGTCACGTGTGCGGCGTTCTCTGCTGATGCCCCAGCAGGGTCAGACCGCAGTCTGTCATCTTGAAGCTAAAACACAGCAAAATTTGAACTCTCAAGGTTGCTCAGGTTTTGGGATTGCTGGTTTTTTTTTTTTTCCAGCAAAAGTGAAAAGGCACATACATATTAATAGTTTCTTCCCTCTCTGAGTGCTGGGCTTTCCAGGGCCGGGCAGGGCTGGATTCTGGGGTCCCTCACTGGTCTGGCTCTGCCACCTGACTTGGCACTTCCAGGGCCAGGCATGGGGAGGGGATGTGTTTGGGCCACAGGGCTCCTGCAGAGGGAGGGACCCTCCAGGTGAAGATGACTCCGGTTCTCCTACTTCTTAGTAGGTGTGGACAGGCCGAGAGAAGACCGGTTGTCAGCTCTGCATTCTCTGTCGGTGCCCCTCGCCCGAGGCTCTGATATCTCCAACTGGCAAGTGGTCGAAACTCCCAGGAACACGCTCATCCGTGCTACGGTGTGCACTAACCTCTAGAACGTTATGCTAAGTGAAAGAAGCCACACACAGCGGTCACATATGATATGATTCCATTTCTGTGAAATGTCCAGCACAGGCAAATCCACTGAGACAGAAAGCCGATTAGTGGTTGCCAGAGGCTGGGGGGAGGGGAGTGGGAGTGATTGCTTAATGGGTGGGGGGTCTTCTTTGGGGGCGAGGAAATGTTTTGGAACTGGATAGAGGTGGTCGTTGCACAGCACCGTGAGAGTGCTGAAACATGCTACTGCACTGTGCATTTTTGAATGATGTATGTTGAGTGAATTGCACCTCAGTTAAAAGGAAAAAATAACCCAATGGACAGGGAGGCTCGGCTGGTGCATCTCTGGGCCCCAGGCCCTTGGACCACCACAGGGCGTGGGGGTGGGTGGGTAGCAGGGGACAGGCCCTGCCTTGCGGGAGCAGCCCCGGGAGGCCCTGCTGGGAGAGCCCTGCCCTGTTGGACACGGGGAGCAGGCGCATCTGCTGGGGCTGCGGCTCTTTCGTGTTGGAAGGTGATAAATGAAGCTTTGCATCCGCGTCACAGCAGATTAGTCCCTGGAGAGGCAGCCGCCCCTCTGGCAGACACGTTTCAGTCCTCCTCAGTAGCAGCTTCCTGCAGGATATAAAACAGACTTGGGAGGGGGAGCGATCTGCCAGTGGCCGGCAGATGTGGGGGTGCAGAAAACAGGCCTTTTTACTCCCCCCTGCCCCCTCTGGTCCACCCTGGGGGCACATGACGCTTGCATTTTATCCATCAGTGGTGGTTCATGGTGACAAAAGTCAAACAGCTGTCATTTATTTGCTGTGTGACCTTGGGCAGATTATTTAACCTCTCTGTGCTCCAGTTGCCTTATCTGCAAAATGGTGATATGATGCCTGTCCCACAGGAAACCATGAGGCTTAGATGAGCTTGTATAAATATATGTACTGATGTTTATATATAGCATGTGTATATCATATAAATATAATATGTAAATACATTTAACAATACATTTATAATGTTATAGTTATTGTGATATGCAATATGTCAAAATAGAGATATTTATGATATGTTATATATAACATAGACACCATATATAATATATGACATATGTGTAATATGATATACATTGCCCCCTCTACAATGTCTGGCCCACATATGATCATGCTGGTGAATATTCATTTCATCTGCTAAATGATGGACTAGGTTCATTCATTCATTCATTCATGGAGTTTATTGAGCTCTGACTCTGTGCCAGGCACAGGGACTAAACAGTGACTATGATGAGCATCTTCTCCGCCTTTGTGAAGCTCATACGCCAGCAGGGAGATAAAATAGGACATCAAAGACAAACATGATTGCAAATTACAGTAAATATGATGACTAAAAACAAGTAAGGAAGTGCTTAAGGTAGAAAATAGCTGAGTGTGGGCTTTCCATGTGGTGGTTGGGAAAGGCGTCGATAGGAGATGCTATTTAAGCTGAGACCTGGCCAGAGAGCAGGTGCTGTTCACGTGAAGAGTGGGGAGCTTCCAGGTGGAGGGTCCAGCAGGTGCACAGGCCCTGAGGTGGGAGAGGGCCTGGCCTCTTCAAGGACGTGAACGAAGACCAGTAAGGCTGGGGGATGGGGCGCAGGCAGGAACATGGCCCTAGACAAGGTCATGAGAGCAGAGGGCATGGTCTGCACATAGTGAGCACCGAGTGCTCCTTTTCCAGGAGTGTGGACTCTATTCTGAGTTTGAAGGAAAGCCAGTGCAGGACAGCGGAGTGATCGGGTCCTTGTCGTAGGCACGTCACTTCACTTTGGTGAGGGAGAGTGTTTGGTGAGCTCCATGTGGACGTGCTGCAAGTTCTTGCACTTGTCCCTGTGAGGAGCAAAGACTTGCGTTCCAGTCAGCGTGGGAACACAGAAGTTCCAGCAGGGGCTCCCCTGAGCCCTGCAGCTTCAGGATCCTCAACTGGTATCTCCTCTGCTCTCCTATTTTTGCTGTTTTAGAAAAATCTTCACAATTCAATGGGAAAATAGTGGGCACAGGGGTGTGGAAGGTGTTTTTGGAGGCAACAGAGCCCAGTTCCTCTCTGGGCTTATTTTGACTGCGGTCTTCCCCCATGAGTCACTGACCTCATGAATGAGGTTTAACTCATGACCAGACTCTTCTGGACCAAAGGAGGCTTAACTACCCTCAAGGAGCCTTATTGTGTCGCACTCTACGTTGAGAGATCGGTTGGGTGGCTTCAGATCCTTTATGTGGGAGGAGGGAAAGGGGGGAATTCTGGTCAGGGTGGAGGTTGCGTTTCCTATTTCATCTGCCTGATTTGCATCCTTCCAGAGATCTGAAGCCTCTGGGTGGTAGGGGTGCCCTGGGAGACACCGCTGCTGTCCAGCACCCAGTCCTGGGGAGAAGAATAAGCCGCAGGCCTACGGTAGGCAGCACCACGCACTAGGCCGGGCTTCCCTGTGCCTGCTCAGCTCCAGGCATCGGGCAGAAGTTTCCATCCTGACCTGGCTGGTGTGGCTCAGTGGATTGAGTGCCAGCCTGCAAAACCAAAAGGTCACTGGTTCAATTCCCAGTCAGGGCACAAGTCTGGGTTGCAGGCCAGGTCCCCAGTTGGGGGTGTGCAAGAGGCAACCAATCACACATGGATGTTTCTCTTCCTCTCTTTCTCCCTCCCTCCCCCTCTCTCTAAAAATAAGTAAATAAAATATTTTAAAGAAGAAAAAGGAGTTTGCATCCTGAAGGCTGTATACCCAGCCACAAGCCAGTCCCCAACAGGTCTGGCTGTAGAGCAGTTGAGTTGTTTCCAGCAGCTGGTGAGCTCTGATCTTTCTGCTCCGGGCTGGTGTCCACTGGGTGTCTGGGGAGTTTGGGGGGCTACTTTTCACTCTCTGATACTTCCCTAACCTCGGCCTTTTTGGCATCCAGGCAAGTGGGCTTCTGCCTGCATGGGAATCTTGGCTGAACCGAGAAACCCTGTTGAAAGACCTCTTTCCCCCTGAAGACGTGTCTGGGTTTGATCTAAATAAATGGATGTTTGAAGTCAATGAGATAGAAAACTTCAAGTGACAATAAGTCATGAGCCCTTCTCATAAAGAGTGGAAGTGCTGAATATGGAACTCTGTGGATGCCAAGGCCTGTTGCAGAGTTGAATGTGCAATTAATGTAAACCTCTCCCCACTCATTCAACAAGCATCTGTGGACTCCTGACCACAGTAAGAAAGTAATAGTGGACATTTACTGAGCATGTTTGATATGCCAGTGAGGACCGAAATAATCTGGGCATATTATCTCTCAGAATAAATGTTCTGTAAACTTCATGAGGATGGTACTTTTTAATGTCCTTTTGCAGGGATGAAGTAACTGACACTTAGAAGAGTTGTCCACTGGTTGAAGGTCATTTAGCTCCAGCTGGTGGTGATGCTGCCTATAAGGGTATGAGAAAGAACATGAAAAGGCCCCTTTCATCCTTAGTCTAGTGCCAAGAGGCAGATTCTAGGTAAACACCCAGAGGACCACACAAACGCTAAAGGCGATGAAAGCGAAGCCCAGTAAGAGGGTGTGTGGGGTGCCTAGCCTGTCCTGCTTTGGGTGGGGTTGTCAGGGAAGGCTTCCTCCATAGGCAAAGGCTGTTTAAGCCTTAGTCCTTTCTCCATCTGGAAGCACTGCACCTGGGTTCTGCCATCAGCTTGCACATGTTCTTCTCTGGGAGCCGTGACTGGGGGAGAGTGGGCAGGTGATCTGTCTTTTCTCTTGCTGGCTGACTGTCCCTCTTGTTTCTTGCCAGCCCGTGTGGGCATCTACATCATTTCTCTCTGCGGAATGTCTCTGGGCTGGGCATCTGCACATGCTCCATGACACCTTTGGAATCAAGTCTCCATTAATTGACTTCTCAGGACCGCAGTTCCTTCTGGGTGGCCCGACTTTCACTTGGACCATGGCCTGGGTTTCTGCAGCCTGAGTGTCCTTCCTCCTGGGCTCAGCCCTTGGCTCCTGCCCTCATTCTTTGGAGAGAGTTGCATTTTGCTGTTTTCGGTGGAGATGATGACTTCCCAGCTGCAATGTGCAGTGGATGGCCTCTTGTATGGCATTCCCTAGGTTGTGCCTTTTGATGTTCCAACTGTCAGGGCCACTGAAGACAAGGCTAGTTGGGCACGTCATGCCCAATGTCATACATCCTTCCCCTCCTAACAGCATAATTTTCTACTTGGAGGATATTTCCATTTTTACTCACAGTTCTTTCCCTCACCTCATGGCCAAACAGGGAATATGAGAGAATAGCCCGTGAAGTTTAAGTCCATCTCTCTCTGGTCTTTCAAGGAGTGGCATCATTAGAGGGTGTTTTAGGAAGACCGATCTGGGGCTCTGAAGGACAGGAGGGTACGCACATGGAGTGTGAAGACTGGTTAAGAAGCCACAGCAGCCAAACTAGGTCAGGAGCCGTGGGAACAAAAGGAGGGATGTGAGTGACATTGTGAGTAGGAGAAGTGGCCGGATTTCATGACCCGTTGAATGTACATCTTGAGAAGGCTATAGGGAAGAGGCAAGATGATTGCAGGATTTCTCTGCTACCAGGTACCTTCCATAGGAAGGGAGAGTGAAGGGAGAAGGGTTGAGACTAATATTTATTGAGCATCTTGGTCTGGGCCAGGCACCATGAAAAGTCATTTGCAGGATGACATCTTTCACTCTTAATAACATTTGACTTTTTGAATCATCATCTTATTGTACGAATGAGGAAGCTGAGCTTCTCTGAGGTGAAGCTGTTCCCCTTGTGTGGGCTTTGAAGCTCCTTTCCGAACTTTTATTTGGGTGTGGTCCTGGCTTACCCAGAAATACTGGTAACCTTTATGGAATTTAATGAAGCCAAGGTAGGACCCATCAACAGAAATTCTGCTTTTGTGGGGAAATGGACCCAGCTTCAGGAGATGATACAAGCATAGGGTAGAGGCTTCATTGTGTGAGCATCCCTGTGGCCCTCTGGATTCGGTCCTAGGGGACGCACTTCAAGGTCTGGTCCCCTGGTGTCTAGAAATGAGGTAGGAGATTATCCTTTCACCCAGTCAGGTACCATGCATGTTTTCCCATATCACGTAGGCCTGACACTTTGTGGATGCTCAGGTGGATGTGTGAACACTCTTCTTCTTCTGCTTCAACTTCATCTCCAATTTCTAGATCTATCTTGTCTTTATGGACACTTTTGCCCTTTCATGTTGCTTTTCTGGTCATTCCAGCCCATCACTATTTATTTCTCTTCAAATACATGTCCTCTTTGCCTTGGTCATGGCTATGTGAATCCAACCTGTTTCCCAGTGAGCCTGTGGTCTCTCTGAGCAGGTCAGAGGCTTCTGCTGGACCACTTTACATCCCCTGGAGTATCTGGCATGATGCCTCGGGTCCAGAGCTGGAGCAGCATGATGTGCAGAGTGTGCATTTTAGAGGTGAGGAACCTAGATTCAAATTTGGCTCCATCATTTTGTAGATAGATGACTGTGGGCAAGATATTCCAATGACTTTGAGGCTTCGTTCCTTATTGGTAGACCTAAAGTAATAAGTAATGTCTCCTGGGGAGATGATACTTTAAGAGTAAATCAGGTAATTTTATATGAGAGGCCTGGCACCCTGGCTGACTCACGGGAGACCCTCACTAAATGCTGGTATATTCTTATGCATTACCTTTCGGAGAGTGACAGAGTAGTGGTGTTGAGAGGGGAGATAGTTTACTTTTATCTTTCTGTCCACCAAACAGTCCCTCAATGTATAAGAAAGCATGCTGGAGTTTTGTTGGATAGGTGGATGAAGATAAGATTAATTCCTTCCCGATACTCTCCACTCTCTATCACTCTTTCCTGCCTTTTTTCAAGACCTTATTTCTACATGAAATGTTATTTTTTCACTAGTGATGCCATTTGTTTCCTTATTTATCATCTTTCTCTCTTGCTACAATGTAAGCCTTTTGAGAGCCAGAACCTTGTCTGATTCGCTGCTACTGCCCCACCTGTTAGCAGAGAAGGTAGCTCATACTGGGTATCAAATGCATATTTGATGAGTGAATGAAAAGCTGAACCAAAGGATTCAGTTCAATTTGGTTAAACAAACACTCTCTCAGCACCAGCTTTGGGCCAGGTGATGTAAGCATTGGACACAGAGATGAATCGAACAAACTCTGCTTTCAGGAAGGAGGAGGGAAGGGAGGTAGCTCCGTCCCACCATTAGGCAGAAAGCGGGGGTCTCCCGCTTTTCCTGTTTCTGAGCCAGGGTTGGTGGAAACATGGGCTGCAATGGGAGACTGGGAGAGAGCAACACCTGGCACGAAAGCATTCCGTGTTCAGAGTCGCATTCTACGCTGGCACCAGCTCCCCTTCCTCACCTGGAATTAGCTTAGGCCACCTTGGCTGGCAGGAGAAATCGACATCCTATTGAAATTGATGAGATATTTAAGCACTTGCCATCAGAGTACTGTAAGCATTGCCATTTGGGGGAAAACTCACTTAATAAGAGGCCTAACCCATGCAAATGCACGAGAGCTGGTTGGCACGTCGTCTCTTGCTATGGATTATACGGAAGCCAGGAACGGTTAAGGGGGCAAATGACTTGATAAAAGCATCTCTGGAGAACGCGCGCACTAAATGGTTTCTTTATTGCTCACCTCTCAAGGAACCTCCTGTTTAAACTGCTGGCAGTAAGTGAGGTTAGACCTGCGAAGTTATTATAGATGCCGTTCTAAAACCTTAAGAACTTTATTTTTTAATTGGTTTCTTTTCTTTTTTTCCTCCAAACCACGAATACAATATGGAGAATGGAAATGCATAATTTTTGAAGACACAGGAACTATTGAGAGAGAGAACAAAGAAGCTATTGAAACACTATAGGCTTTCGGGTGAGACCCAAACCACGCAGAACCCGGTTCCCTCCTCTCCTCCCACAATGGAGCCCTCTCTGCTGAGTGTGGGGGCGGGGGGAGTCCGGCTGGAAACCAGCCGGACGGGGGGAGTGGGGGGGGGTGGGGGGGGAGGGGTGGGCAGCCAAAGTAGGATTACAGTTGTAAGTATGTGAGCAGGTACCAAGTTTATTTTGCATTATTATTTGTTAATTGTATTATTTTCTCATACAACTGTAAACCTACTCTGGCCCCACCCTGTAAATACCCTGAACAACGTGTCATTGAATGAGAGTTTGGCTGCCAGAAAGAGGAAGCAAAGGGCTGTTGCTGGCGTGGAAAAATGCAGAGCCAGAAACCGCATGTTCTTGAACTCTTTCCTCCCCAGAGCCTTTCTCTGATCCTTTCTCATATGCTGCCAGTTATTTAAGGCCTGACCACGTTATGGTTGAGCTTAAAAAAATGTCAGTTGGAGTTTTTCATAGCTTTTCTCCTGTTTTTTATCTTAAAAATCTTTTTAATCCTCACCCGAGGACGTATTCACTGTTTTTTTTTTAAATTAATTATTTTTAAAGAGAGGGGAAGGGAGAGAGAAAGGGAGACTAACATCAACATGAGACAGAAACATCGATCAGATCCCCCGACTGGGGACTGCACCCTCAACCTAGGCGTGTGCCCTGACCTGAGGTCGAACCGGTGACCTTTTGCTTTGGGGGACAACATCCAATCAATGGAGTCACAGCAGTCAGGGCTTCTACAGCTTTTCACAGAGGGCACCGTGAGCAAGTAGAAAGAGTCACGAAGACCCAAGTTCAGATCCTCACTCTGCCAGAGTGGGGAGGAAACCTGTGCTTCTGCGAGCAACTCGGACCACCTAGACCCTGGATTCTAGAGGACACCCCTCTGGGTTATCTGCTCTGGCTCTTATGGAACCGATTTTATGATCTGTGAGCTGTGGATAGCTGGTCAGTGATGCCCATTCTGCCCCAGCAGGGAGAGGTTCCACACGACCTTCCCCAAACAAGGTTACCTCCCTTGGCACATCCACTTAAATATTTATGATCTATGGATGTGGCTGTTCTTTGGGATTTCTTTTGAACCAGTTATAATATCTTTTTAATCCTCACTGATTAATGATACAGTAATTTAAACTTTTACATGTTTATTTTAAATTTGTAGGAGAGTCATGATTTTACCATTTTCTCTATATGTCATTTACTGAGATGTACTCTCTGAGTTGCTTCACCTCTTTGGGCCTTGCTGTCCTCAGCTGCAGAATGGGAATAATTATACCGAGTGAAACGACCACAGCTTTCACTGAGGGCTTTCCTGTGTACTGCCCCCTTTATCACTGCTAGCCGAATGATATTTGGCAGTTGAATTTTAGCCATTGCGAATGGGGATTGTGTTTCTGAAGACACTTTTATCAAGTGCAATTCATAAAGTGTGATGCAGATTTCAGCTGGTGCTGGGATCATTGGCATCAGATGGAGATTTTAGAGTTGCTCCGAAAGCTTGTGGTTTGAATGGGAGAAGAAATTTTCTCTGTTGGTCCCAGAAGGTGAACTAGGACCAATGGATAGACACAGTCGGGTCAGGTTCTGGCTGATGATGAGAGGGGAGGACTTTTTCCCTAACCACGTGCTGGGATGATGGCTTGGCCTGCCTTGTGGGGGTAGTGAGGCTTCCAACACAGAAAGCATGCAGGCAGAGACTGGTTTGCTCAAGTAACTTCAGTGCTAAAGAGACTTCCAGCCTTGCCCCCCCTTTCTGAGATGCTTAAGGTAGAGAAACACAGGCACAGGTAGGAAAAATGACCATAGTCCACTGTCAGGGAACTGGAGAGCCACAGCCTCACAACCCTGAGTCACCCCGTGAACCCCGTGTCTGTGCCTCTATACAGTGCCTGGGATTCTGCCTGGCACACAGTCGGTGCACATTGAATGATGGCTTTAAGTAATGTGCCCTCTTGGAAGAGTTTCATCATTTACCCTCACAGAAAGTTTTACCCAGACATTAAATTTGTATTATAGCAACATGATAGACATACGTGGTAGGGAAAGCTGGCCATCCCACTGTGCAGGTTTGGCTTGTGGCTACATGTGTGACTTCTGCAGGGTTGGCCATTTGCAGGTTAAGCCAGGAAGCCGAGGCCAGGCATGCTCCATGACCATGCTGGATCGCCCCAGTTGATCTGAGATTCACTCTCGGGGGCTCAGCACCCCCAAGTCCAGTGCTCTTCTCTGTTTTCTGTCCCACCCAACACTGCTCTCCAGACTTCACTTCCAGACTGGCGTCTTCCTCAGTCTCAGACTCTGCTCTTCAAACTGCTTGTCTCAGAGCCTCATGGCTCTTGCTGATTTCTTTTTTATCACACTCTACAGTTAGCACATCAGCAAATCCTTGACTGTACCTTCAGATATATCCAGAATCCTACCTACTCATCTCTGCTGCTGCCCCGCTGGGTTAAGTCATCATCCGCTCTCTTCTGGATTAGAGCAGCAGCCCCCTCACTGAGATCCCGCCTTCTGTCTTTGACATCCTCCTGAAATTTGGTTCCATCTGTTAGAGGAGGCCTGTGAAGCTATGACACCTTTTATGTCACTCCTGGGTCCCAAGCCTTCCCCCTTCTGCTCAGCGTAACAGCCACAATTCTTACACTCGCCTAACAAGTCTTTCTGTGATCTGCCCCTCACACCTGACTCACTCATTCCCACTGCTCTGTCTCCATCTCTTTAGCTTCCGGCCCCGCAGCCCCACTGACTTCCGCCCCTGCCCCATGAACCTTCTGCCTGCTGCTTCTGTCTGGAATGCTGTTTCTCCAGGTAGCCACGTGGCTTGCTGCCTGGTCTGGTTCGTGATTTTGCTCAACTGTCACTTTATCATTGGGACCTTCCTTTATGCTGTTTATTTCAGCCCATGCCCCTCACGTCCTCCCCAGCAGTGAGCACCTCCCAACATACGTTCCCTTGTTGTTACTGTCTTTCTCCGTCCATTATGATGTAAGCTCCGCGAGGGCAGGGATGTTCGTGTGTTTTGTTCACCTCCCTTTTAGAGCAGTGCTGAGTCCCCAGGTGGCACTGATTAACTGTTTTCTGAAAAACAAATGAATGAGTCTCCCCAAGACTTGTGTGTGCCAGACCTTAGACAAGAGGCTCTGGAGTTATATCCTAGGGTTTCACTGGGCATTTCTGTGGCAGGCACTTTTTGACATGGTTCCCAGTCATTCCTGTCAACCAGTATTTGCGCCCTGAAGTAATTCCTTCAGGTGTGGGCTGGACCTGGAGACTTGCTTCTAACAACTAAAATGTGGCAGAAGTTATGGGATGTCACGTCTCAGATGAGGTGACAAAAGACTGTAGCTTCCATCTTGCTGGTGATGCCTGTTTGCTGGCGCTTTGTCATCCCCCCTCACTTGCTTGTTCTGATGCAGCCAGCTGACATGTTGTGGGACACCTTACAGAGAGGCCCCTGAGCTAGGGAACCAGGGAAGGCCTCCGGCAATGCCTTGGGAAGAGCTAAGACCTCCTCCGAACTGTCCATGAGAGACTGAATCCTGCTAAGCAACCACATGAGTGAGCGTAGAAGCTGACCCTTCCCAGGTCAGCCTTCAGATGAGACCACAGCCCGAGCCAACATCTCGGTTGTGGCCTGTGACGTGTGACATGCTAAAACGGAGGACCCAGCTACACTGCACCTGGATTCCTGACCCACTGGCCTTGTGAGAGAAGAAATGTGTATTATTTTGAACTGCTAAGTTTGGGGGTAATTTGTTACATGGTGGTAGATAACTGATACACTTCTACTGTTTTTTTCTTTCTCTGCTCATTGGGAGCTGTATTTCTTTATGAGAGGAGTTGAATTCTCCATGTTTTTCCCCTCCCTCAGCTACACACACACACACACACGCACACACTTTATTTTGAGGCATTCCTGACACTGGTATTTGACACACCTACAGGCCCAGGACGCTGCCCGAGACCCTGTTGGCAGTGCCATAATAAGGCGGGTAAGTTCTCGGCACCTTCTGGCACGGCTCAAGGCAGAGTCGTCAGTGATGCTTGTTGCATAATGCCGAGGTGTGTCATTGCCTGGACGCTGTTTGGTATTTATAGGAGTCTGAGAGTTAGGCACTGGGGAAGAATGAGTTCCAGACTGTTGCACTTATTTTCAGATAGAATCATAGTCCCTGAAAAATTGTGTCGGATGCGGAGCTGATTGGGAATTCACCATGCTTGCACGGCTCACTGGGCTTGTACAGTAGAGGAGCGAAGTCGTCGTGTTGGTTGAGAGGATGACAGTCACGTCTCCTCGGCTGGCTGGTGATAGATGTTCGAGGACAGGCGGAGGACATGGCAGTGTTCTTTTTCTAACTCGAAGCCACCGAGTTGCATTTTAAAGTGAGTCAACAAAAAAGAAGGCGCCGTGACAGAAACATCGCGAGGCTCATCTCATCGGCGGGCCGAGCTAGTTGACAACACTGAACGCTTTGAGATAAGTGTTTAGAAATTCAAAGAGGAGCTTCTTGTCTGTCATTTGTCATGGCTGAGAATTTGGAGGAAGATACAGTCTCCCATGGAAGGATTTGGGGGAGCTAAGTTTAGTCAATCAATCAATCAGTCAATCAGCAAACAGCTCCTGTATGCCTATTTTGTGGCCAGAAGCATGGTCAGTGATGGAAAAATAAAGCTAAGTAACATTCCATTCCTGTTAGCAGGGGTGCATGGAATAGTGGTGGGCGACACATGTAAACATAAAAAAATGTCACAGTTTGGTGCTATGAGGGCTTGGGCTCTGTGGGAGGCCAAAGAGATCAATTGGCCTAACCCACAGGAAACAGGGAAGGGAAGATAAGATTTTTCTGAGCAGGCAAATAAAATGAGTTGGTAAATAGCAGGATAAGGATCTAGGGTAACAGAGGACATTCTAGGTTGAAGGACTAGTCTGTGCAAAGGCCTCATACATGAGTCAGCTCGGCTGGGTTGGGGGGTAGAAAAGTTATCAAGGGGCATATGTGGGAGACAGGAAAGGGGTGGGGGATGGAGGCTGGTCTGGAAAGGCCTTGAGGCCAGGCCAAAACTTAGATTGTAAGGGCCATGGACCTCACGTACGGTCCACAGAGGGGAACGCCTGCTCGTCTTTGGGGTTTGGAAGGGTCACTCTTACATCCTGTTTGGAGGGGAGTTTGGAAGAGGTGTGAATGAGAGCAGATAGGTCAGCGAGATCAGAGATGAGGATGCTTGTTAATATGCTGCTCTGAACCATGCCTGCTGGGTCCCATTATATTCTCCCCCTTTGGGGTGACCTGCAGCCGTCGATCGTCATGTGTCCATAAGCCCCTGATGGGGAGATACGGCAGACAGTCATTTCAGAGATAACCTAGGTGTTGGGACCAGGCATAGGGCTTTCAAGGTCCTCAAAGAGTGTAGTGGGAACCCAGCTGCAGAGTGGCTTGGCAGTAGGGTGACCAGCTGTCCCAGTTTGTCAGGATACAGGACTTTCATTGCTAGAACTGGGAATTTCCTGGCAAACTGGGATAAGCTGGTCACTCAAGTCAGCATTTCAATCCCCTGCTCGCTTGGTCACAGATGTTGTTATTGGTCACTTTCTGAAGCCCGTGGTCTTCACTTGCTCCCTCAGCCACAGCCAGACCCTGAGCTCTTTGCTCAGACCAGGGATGTGTGCCACAGGAGGTGCTAGTTGCTTTTTGGAGCTGTCCTTAATCCAGGGCTCTCGGGTGGGGAGCCCCGATCTCCCCCAGGCTTGGTTCTAGGCCTGGAACTCAGGTTCAGGTGCCTCCACAGTCCGAGAGTTCTTAGAGCCACGCATCAGTGTTTGCCTCTCTGTCCCAGGCCCCTCATTCTCTGAGAGGTTGGACTCAGCAGGACTTGTGCCCAAACCAGTCCAGGGTGCACCAGCCACTCGGGACCAGGAGGCTGCTGCGGCCTCAGACAGTGGTTCCCAGGCTGCGTGTGAGGATTGGGATGAATGCAGTCAGGAAAAATGTTGACAGGATGGGCGTTTAGTGCTGCAGAGATAACATGGAAACCGGGGGGTGAGACCTTCGCTCCGTGCCATCCATGGCCACGGCTCATCTGTGCTGGCATTTCATCTGCCCCTGCTACGTAGCTGTGACCTCCTGTGTGCATGCCTGCTTTCCAGTACAGGTTGCACCTGTCAGTCCTTCCGTAAAGTTTACTGAGCTGTGTCCTCCTAGCTAATTCCAACACAAACTGGAAGGTTTCCTACCACGGGCAGGAATCAGTGACGGTGCTCCCTCCACAACCCTCGCCTGACCCGCAGGAGCCGGTACAAAGGTTCTCCATCTGAGCTGAAGGGTCTCCATACACTCTCCCTATACAGGTTCCGCTGCTCTTCCGAGGCACCTTGATTATCCCTCAGCATTTAGGAGGCAGTGACTTTCACCCCTTAGAATCTGCATGTCTTTGTCTGCACAGGTGTTATAACAAAATACCAGACCTCGGGGAATGGGAGCTAGAATAACAATAGGCTTTTCCCCACCCTCATAGCTTTGGAGGCTGGAAGGCCCAGATCAAGGCTGGGGCAGGGTCAGCTTGCAGCAACGGCTCTCTTCCGGATTTGCAGATGGCCACTTACTCATTGTGTCCTCATATGGCACAGTGGGGGGTGGCAACTGAGTACTCCTTTTGTCTATTCTTATAAGGTCACTAATCCTATCGGTGACCTATTGGGTCAAGGCTGCACCCTTATGACCTAACTTGACCTTAATTACTTTCTAAAAGCCCTTTCTCCAAATACAGTCATGTTGAGGGTTTGGGCTTCAACATTTCAGATTCGGGGAGACGCAGTTCAGTCCGCAGCCCCACCGTTTTCCATGTCTGACTCTTACCCCCCCCCAACTTGGAGAGCTTGGCACCCTGAGTGAGTGAACACACTGCTAGGGTTGGTGGTGGTGGTGGCTAAGGTGGAGGGTGTGGAGGGAGGGCAGACTGGTCTCAACAGTATAAAGATGAGAGGACATTTCAAAAGAGCTTCTGTATTCTAGATACCAGGCACAAACTTTATCATAAGCTTTGCTCATTCATCTGGCAGCAATACCACATTACTACTAGAAGGTAAATTGTGTAGCTACAGTGCAAACTTCTTTTCCTCGCAGAGAAGGCAATTCAGGGAATTGTCTGTGAGGGCAGAGAGGTTGGGGCAGCCAGACAAGGGCTTTGCTTGGACCCATCGTGTTGCTGGCGCTCTCAGGGGTGTTTTGTTGAATGAATGGCTTGGGGCTGAAGGCCCAGGGACACGTGGCTGGTTCTTCTAGGTAGAACCTGGCCGATACTTCTGGTAGATGGGCAGACTTCTGGCTCCTTAGGGAATACTTTGTAAAAATGGCAGAAGGTCCCTGACTGGTGTAGCTCAGTGGATTGAGCGCGGGCCTGCGAACCAGACAATCGCGGTTCGATTCTCAGTCAGGGCACATACCGGGGTTGCAGGCCGGTTCCCTGCAGGCCAGTTCCAAGCAGGGGATGTATGAAAGGCAACCATACATTGATGTTTCTCTCCCTCTCTCCTTCCCTTCCCCTCTAAAAAGATAGATAAATAAAATCTTAAAAAAAAATGGCAGAAGGTCTGTAGCAGAAGGTCTGTAACCTCTGGAATGTGGAGCCACAGTGGTGCTGATCTGGCCCCTAGCTGAGGATGAGGATGGTGCCAGGAGTGTCCTGGGGAGGCAGGTGGGGAGCAGTGGTGCTGAAGGCCCTTGTCAGTGGTGGAGGGGCCTCCAAAGGCGGAGCTCATCCTCCTTGTGTCAACAAGCTCTGCACAAGCCGCTCTTCTGCTGTATCAGAAACAAGGTCAGGGAGGTTGTGCGTAAGCTTCTCCCAAGTGACTGCGTTCCGGAATGGGTACCAAATATGCCGGCATCAGCAGTGCACAGCCAGGCCCCCTAATTTGGGGCTCCTCTGCAGTCGGATCAGGCACTGATGGGGGGATGCAGAATTGGCAGCCATGTGTTACATGGCCATTCCAATGCCCACTCACTAATCAATAGTGGAGGAGAAATTCCAAGTACTTATTGTTGGCCAACATGTTGCTGTGGCAACAGCTAGTCCATGAGGGTTCATCCAGGAAGGGGTTTTGGAGGCACTTTCTCTGACATAAGCTTGGTAGGGCTGAGAACACCTGCATTCCTGCAAACTGCAGCCCGAATGTGATCTTGTGGAGCTGATTCAAGGGCAGAAAGCATCCCTGTGTCCTGGCCCCGGGAGAGCACTTCGGGGAAGGTTTGCCAGACACAGGACCTGGGCCCTGTCAAGTGTAATCACTGTTGCTTCCACCCTGACCCCTCTCTCCTCCTTTATTAGTTTTAAATTTTTCATTGCCAAAAAATTAAAGTTATAGATAATGCGAATTTTCTGTAGAAAATGTGGGAAAAAAATGAAAAAAACACACAGAAGAAATAAGACTCATTCCAAAGAACAGAGGTGGTTCACGTTGTACTTGGAGCACTTCCTTCCAGTCTTTTTAATATTCATATTTGCACATTTGCATATTGATAACAATTGGAATAATTATGCATGTGACAGTTTATTTCATGTCCTGCTTTATTACCTAATGTTTCACAATAAAAGTCCCTCACACTCAGGACTGTTCAGAACTCCTAAGTTATGGGTAATGATAGCATGTGCTTTGACTGCATGCATCCATGGCAAGATTTTTAACCCATCTCTCATTTTGAACATTTCTGAATTCCCTTGCATTAGTATAAACAGCACTTCATTGCATCTCCTTGCCTGCAAGTGATAAGATACCTTCCCAGGGGAGAATTACTTTATCCACCTCTAAGGATGTTAAAAATGACACACGTGCCCAAACTTCCTTCTAGGCATGTAGCAACTTGGACGCCCACCGGCAGTAACTCTTTCACTGCCATGCTGTCAGACTGATGGGCTGTTTTTTTCTCCTAGTCATTTTGTTATTCTGGTATTTCCAGCTTGGAATTATCCCACGTCACTGGTATTTCCAGCTTGGAATTATCCCACGTCACTGGTAGGGAAGGAGTTAGATATGAGAAGAGTTAAACAGATAAGTGGTAAGGTCAGCCCTTGGGGGAGTGGAACGTCTGTTTGTTCTGTGATGAAGCAAACAGGGGTGGGTTTTTGTGTTGAGTGGCAGTATCCGCCCTGGGTGGTTGCGGAATGGGGGCTGTTTCTCACTGGGCAGAGAGAAGCAGGGAGTGATGGGCAGAGGCCCCGGTACCCGAGACACAGGAGTTACTGCTGTTAGTTGGCCGAAGGCCACCTCTCTGACATCTGCTGCCTGTCCTGCGGACCATTTCTTGGCTCTCTGGGCAGTTGTACCCACATCCCCCCCCTGCCCCTCAGAAACACCATGGCAGGACATTCCCACAGCCCCTGCTGTCATCCCTCCACGTTGTCACTTTCACAGGACATGTGCCAGACACACACATTCCATGGTACAGGGGCACGTGTGCCCCAGAGGTGCCCCTTCTCCTTGCCCGATCCCAGCCCGTCTCGTCCACCCCGAGGCTCCCAGCCGCAGGTGCTGGGGCTGGGCCCAGACAGCTGCAGTCGTCTGCGTCCTGTCTGGGCTGTGTCTGCCCTCCCCCCACCCTGCCCCTCTCTGGGCATCTCTGAGGGCCGCCTTGCTGGGAGCAGCTGTTGATTCAGATTTTCATCAGGACTGTGGTAATTAAAACTCGAAGCTCTGCAGATGTTTGCATTCCGTTATACTGGGAGGGCAGCTGTTTAAATTTGGGGCAGGGAACCAGAACCTCGCACAGCGAGCTTGGGCTTAGAGTAATCAAGTCTGTAGAGTCGCTCCCTTTCTCATCATCCAGAGAGAGGCTTTGGGGGAGCAACCCCTGCCCCTGCCTCCCCACCTCCCCGCCCCATTTCTGTGAACACCTTCTATGTTCTGGGCACTGTGCTGTGCTGTTTGTGGCTAATAACGTGTGACTTGGAGCCAGACTGCATGGGTTCAGATCCCAGCTCCGCCCTTTATTGGCTGTGTGACCTTGAGCAGGTTACTAAACTTCTCTGTAGAATACAAAAATTGCTAGTTTTCATCATAGATGGTTGGAGGGTCAAGTGAAATAATGTGCAGAGTACATACCTAATTAGTGTTTGTTTATATTATTAGAATTTTATTTAAAGCCCCTGGTGCCTCAGTTTCCCGCATCTTTCTTCCCATATGGAAGTTGTGCACGTGAGCATGTGGAGAGGGGGCTGCTGCTGGGCCTTGAGCGGGGGGCTGCCTGACTGTGGGCCTGCGTCCATCACGCCTCATGCCCGGCCCCCTCTCCTTCCTGTGCCATCTTTGTGCCTTGTGCTCCTTTTCTCAACTCAGGAGCAGTGGCCTCAGCTCTGGGAGTTGCCATACCCGACCCCCTTCTGGGGGGCAAGGAGGAAGTCCTGGATGAACAGGGTTTCTTCATGCTTTGTTGGACCTCAGGTTTCAACTGCAATCTTAGAAACACCACCATGACCCGTGTTTGGCCTTCCAGGGCCTGTGGGACCTTGAATGAGTTGGCGTATGCATGCATGCAGACAGACAGACGCACATACACATGCCTGTACCAGCAGGGACACATCCTTTCCTCGCATTACCAGTCTCTGGCCTGGGGCAGGAGTTGAAGTAACCGCCGTCTAGAGTGGTCGTTCCACAGTAATAGCAGTGGCAGTGTTGTTGACTGCTGCCGTCCTTTCCTGGGGAGCAAGGTAAGCCTGGCCGCCGTCCTGCTGGGGCTTCCCGTGCGTTATTTACTTCCATCCCCACAGCAATCCTGCAGGTAAGCATGCTTTTCTCTGTGTTGCATATGAAGAAATGATACACAAGGGGGCTTGGAAACAGGCCCCGGGACACGCAGGATGTAAGTGTGAGGCTGGAGTTCGAGCCTGGCTGTGTGGAGTCTGCAGCCCATGCTCACTGCCTGGACTCTGGTGCACCCAGTGGATTCTCCACTCAAGGATGTCATCCCATTGGGTGCACAGTCCGAGTCTTCCCAGGGCTTCCTGGGAAGTGCGCCCTGCGGGACATGAAGCGTGTGTTCTTTGATCCCTCCTTTGTTGATATTAAACTCTTACAGGATGTCCAACCTGAGGTCCAGGATGACTGATAATTCGGCCCAACAAACATTGTACATTTACTTAAAACCTTGTATTTGCTCATCAGTTTTCATCAGCGTTTGTGTTTTGAACGTGGGGCCCAAGACAGCTCTTCTTCCGGTGTGACCCAGAGATGCCAGAAGGCCGGGTACCCCTGTGAGCACCAGGTGCCGTGAAATGAATTGCATTAAGAGTCGCTTTAAAAAACATTTGTTCTTTGCTCCCCGAACCTGATCATTGTTGGAAAAAAGCCAGGACTGGGGACCAGGCTAACATGGTCCACTGCTGGGCTCTGGGACCTGGGGAAGCAAGGCAAGGGTTCCAGCAGGTCAGAGAAGGACACTCCCACGTGAGCTCAAGGGAGCTTTTCGATGTCTGAGTGCAGCTCTGGCTGCGTGGGGGTGAGGGGGGTGGGGGGCGGGCCAGACCTGGTCCACCGGGCAGGTGCCGAGGCCGTGTCACAGAGACAGCAGGGTCTGAAGCAGACGTGTGGCCCTCTGGTGTCAGCTCACAGGCCAGCCCAATCTGCGGCGCAGCCCGTGGGGTCACGGGGCCATGTATTGAGCCAGATTTCCTGCCCCCCACCCCGAATCCTCAACCCCTAGGATAGCCCATCAAAAAGTCCCAGCTGGTGGGGGCTGGCCCCTCTTAGAGGAGGCTTCTGGAAGAATACCGGAGTTAAGTGATTGATGCCCTTACATGGAGTTGGGTGGGGCTGTGGAGTAACAGGTTGCCTGCTGGGAATTTACCCGAGAAATTACGAGCATCTGGTCCTCACATGCAGGGGACAGCCCATCAGGGATCATCGGGAACATCAGGAATTAGCCCGCCTTCCTTCAACTGCTCTTCGTTCCACGGTCCTCCAAGGGTGGCTGGTCCCTGAGCAGCGGCTGCAGCAGCAGCAGCAACAGCAGCAATAGTCCCTGGGAACTTGTTGGAAATTCAGATTCTCAGGCCCCACCCCAGACCTACTGAGTCAGAAACCAGAGCATCCGTGTGATTCTCCAGTGCTTCTGATTCACCCTCAGATCTGAAAATGAAATAGGGCAGGTTACCACTGGGGGTTCACGGCATTTTAGGTGGTGTGTGGGCAGGGCGTTGACGAGCGTTGACTTACTTTGAGAAAACTCTTCTCTCTGCTTCTTTTATTCCCCTCCTCTGCAAGGAGAACCTCTCAGTTTTGGGGTGTCCCTAACGCCCTGCCCTTCTAACATTTGCTGATGCGCAGTGTTATCTGGGACAAAGCGGGGCTCAGGGTCAGAACCTGAGGTGAGCAAGAGCGTCCAGCCAATATTTACTAACTTTTTGTTGTTAATTTTGCTTTAGCCTCATGATGTGTTTAGGGTAGGTGAGAATGCGTTTCCTTTTTTGGTAGTGATACGGAGTTTCCTTTTAAAACAAGTTAAGGAAAAGCAAATCATTTAACAAAACAGTAGCTTAATATTAGTGCAGGTGGTGCTAGGATTTGTCAAAGCTTGAGCCGGAGGCATGGGGGCTGTTCGGAGCGACCCTGAGAAGCCGGGGCTGCTGTGGAGACTGGGTTTCGGGACCTGGGAAAGCTCTAGTCCAATCAGTGGCAATCGGTGGCTGCGGTGTATCTGTTTCCGACGATGCTCGTCTCTTCTGAAAGGCAGAGCCATATGGCCACGGCGACTCTCATATTGTGGACAAGGCGCCATCTGGGCGGCTCTTGAGCAACGTGAACACTAGGTCCCACCCCTGAACTACTGAATGAGAGTTCTGGAACACAGCCCAGGAAGCTGCACTTAACACACGCGTGGGAGAGTCTCGTGAGCGACAGAGTTTAAGGACCACGGGTGCAGGGGCGAGAACACGCATCTGTACATCCTGCAGCCTGTGTGTGCAAATCCCCGCTCATTCCCTTATCTGTGACGTTGAGTTTAGCAGCAAGTGTTTTGTCCTCGGCGTGGGGATCGGAGTGCGGCTCAGGCCGTTTACTGGCTGTGATGTTCTCTGTTCACATCAGGTGTTCTGTGTGAGTCCAGCTTACTTCACCTGGAAGATGTGATTCAAAGCTGTTTTCCTTACACCTAACCATTGTAGCGAAGAGGTTGACATGGGGTTTAGACCCCAGCCCGGGGCCCTGGTCCAGGTTTGTATGGCGTTCGGGACAAGTTCAGGCTCCTCTCGGCAGGTTCGCTCCTTGTAGGCATACTTCTGGACATCGGGTGCTTTTCCCCCCGAGGGTGACCGCAGGTGCTGGCAAACGCTGCACAGCAGTGCCTCGGACGGTGGCTTCTTCCACCTCCAGACTGGAAGGCGGCTGTTGTACATGTGGATACTGTTGCCTTCCTCAGCAAGCCGAGTGCAGTTTTAACCACAGAGGTCTTCCAGGGCTTTGCAGCTCAGGCTGTAATTGAAAAAAAAAAAAAAAAAAAAAAAAAAAAGGAAAGGTTACAGGCAGGTTCGCAGCGGTGTTATTGGAAATTCTCATGGGAGTCCACCACGTGGATCTGAACGCACCGTCCAGCTTGAAATGGGCCGGGTTTTGATGACACTGGCCACTGGCTGCGCAAGGGAACCTGGGCGGTCCTCAGTCTGTGGAGTGTCCTCTGGCCCAGCAACCCACGAGGGCACGGAGGTTGTTGCTAGGGCTTCCAGATCTTTAAGTCCTTATTGTGTGTCCTTGTTAAATCATCTGCCTTCTCCAGGCTTCAGTTTTCGAGTAGGCAAAATGGGAATAATAATGAACTTGCCTCCTGAGGCGATTACGAGGATGGACGGAGATGAGACATGTGAAAAGTGTGTTGTCATCTCGACGGTGATGCATTGTCTGCCCAGCTGTCACTTGGAAAGTTGTGTGCAGGCATTTTCCATCCACCAGGAGGCCTTAATTCAGGTTTAATTCCCATGGTCTTGCACACTGAGGGACTTCATATGTCATTCGGCTTAGAAATGGCAAATTCATGGACCATGAGTCCCGCCTGATGCAGGGGCATGAATTCTCCTGAGTACACAGTGTTCTGTAAAAATTGCTCTGGGATGCTTTTAGATAGGATCTGTATTCTCTGGTTTGTTGAACATCCTACCCCTCTGTACTGCCCAGCCTTCAGCTTTGCTCATTTATAGTACAGTTAGACTGAGAAATTCCTGAAAGTGACCTCTAAGTTCTTGGATTCCAGGTACAGTCCCCAGGTGTGATGGGAGAACATGCTGCCTGCGTGGCTGGCCACCCTGCAGCCGTGATTTTGCACCAGGAGAGAGATGGTGAGGTGGAGGGGGAGTATTCCTGAATGCCACCCGTCTGCCAACATCAGATGTAGGGCTCTTCCCAAAATGGCCATGTTGGGGCCACGGGATGAGATGCCAGCCCAGCCGGGGGTAAAAGGGGTGGTCAGGGAAGGCTTCCCTGAGAAGCCTGGATGCTTGAAGGATGTTTCCAAGGGCGAGGACACAGGGCGGGAAGGGTGGTCTGGGCTGCACTCCTGCCATGATACAGACATGAAGGCAGGGAGTGCTCCCATGTGTTGGAATGACTCTCAGTTAAGCCAGGCCGAGACTGGACCATGAGGTGGCAGGGTGGTGGCGGAGGGGCTGTCTGCTCCGAGGCTGTACCCTAGATATGTGAGTCAGTTTCCTGCAGAACAGAATTGTACTTGGAAGCTGTGACTGAGCAGAAGTTCATAGATCGAATTCTGGGGGTGCGGCAGGGCTGAAAGGAGCCTGCGGAGGTGCGGAGGTGCCTGGGCGAGGCTTGGAGAACAGGTTTGGAGGGTGGTCCCGTGGGCTTGATGTGGCTTTTGGAGATTGCTGTGGTGTGTTAGTCAGGCACTTGGCTACACAAGCCTGTTAGTCTGGGGGATGGGTCTGGACTAAAGGCAGAGACATTTTCATTGGTATTCGTGCCATTTACGGGCATGGGCTTGGATGGAGATCTTCGAGGGAGGGCAGAGAAGGGGAGAAATGCCAGAAAGGAGCCCTGAGCACTCCAACATCTGCAGATGGAGAGGGGGGCAGCATCCAGCTGGGAAGTAAAGAGGGAGGAGAGAGGGTGGGAGAGAACAGCGGCTGGAATCCAGGTGACCCTCAGCCGTATCAACACTCCTGACCGGGCCAGTGGGGTGAGGTCTGAACAGTGACCTTTGGAGTCAGCAACAGGGAGGTCATGGGTGACCTGGGGGCGTGCAGCTTCCTGTCCTGGCGGCAGCAAAATCCTGATTGGAGTGGGTGCCTGATACAATGGCTTGTGGTCCACGATGCAGTGACTAGAGAGAACTCTTCCAGAGACAGTGAGCATGCATACTCTGTGTGGCTTCAATGGTCTTTTTTTATTTTGAAAGGAAGTAAGTAATAAATAAAATTTGGGTAACGGAGAAGAGGGAAATAGTACCCTAGATCCACCTCTCTGATACCATCCCCGATAGTATGTATTTTAATGTCCACCGTGCTTAGAGGTATATTTTTGACCATTTGTGATATTGGTGCAGGGTCATTTTTTGCCCTGCATTTCCTAACATTCCATCAGGACCGTTTCTGCCCAGGCTCTCGCCGCCACCGTCACCTCGGAGTTAAAATTTGCGCGATCTCATTAGGGCCTGTTCCCAACCTCCATATTTCCTGTGGAGTCTGTAGCTAATGAAGGGGATGAAGAAAATGTCTGTAAATATTTTGTTGTTTTGCAAACACAAGCACTCTTAAATCCAGTTTAATGATTGCTCAGTTTAATTAAACACTCTCGGTCTGACGCGTTACCCTCTTCTCTGCACTGATTGCTGCCCTGGCAGGAGGGCGGAGATCCGAGTGCGTCTCCTTTCTTCCTCCTCCCTCTCCTTTCTTCCTCCTCCCTCTCCTCTCACGGATGGATGGGCGGGGGGCAGTCTGGAGGGAGGACCGACCCCTGCCTTCTTCTGGCCCCCACTGCTGAAGAGGCTTTTGTTTGGGATAAAGTGCTCGGATCTTTTCACGCGTGTGAGAGCAGGACTTCCTTTGCCCTCTCTTTGTTAAAAACGAGATTAGGGTGTCATTTCCAGACTATAAAGCGTAAGAGTACAGTGCAGTCAGTCCTTGTGTACAGCCCTGTAGCCACCATCCCATCAAGATACAGAGCCATTCCTTTGCCCTAAATGTCCCCTCCCTCCCTCTCTGCTTCTTGTCACCGGCCTCCACCCCTGGCCCCAGACAACCAGTTGTCTGTGTTTTGATAACTGCTTTTTCCCCTACAATTTTACATAAAAGAATAATACGGCATATAGTCTTTTGAAGCTGACTTTTCTCCTGTTCGTGAGGTTCATCTTGTTGCATTAACATTCCACGCCGAGGAGTCTTGCCAGCCTAAGCGTTTCCCACAATTTGTTAATTCGTTCGGTGACTTTTTGTTTCCTGTCTCGCTCAACTCACTCCCTTTATTCATCCTAAAATTGCAAGTGACAGAAACAGCCAGAGAGCTTCTTTTCATGTTTTCAATCCCCCAGGACAATCAAAATGCTGAGTGCTCTGCCCATACCTGTGCTCACCACACTCCCCGCAGGTGACAATCATAAACCCTGACCCGGGGGACTGGGGTCCTCGGCGAGATTGGATTCTGAAGTCAGCAGATACACTGGGAGTTTCAGGATCCTCGCCGTTGCCCTCGGAGCATCCCTGAAGGTGCCCATGGTACAGTGTGTTTGCTTGAGTGATTCGTATGCACGCACACTGCAGTTTAAGATCCTTTGAACTAGACCAAAGGAAAGAACAAAAAGAAAGGAACTGTGCAGATGAGAGGAGCAAGGAAGGCATCCGCATTTAGTGGGTAGGTGTTCTCCGGCCTTCCTGCCCTATTTTAGTATTAAGGCTCCGTAACTTTAATCTAAATGATTTTATTTCTTCACTCATTTGGTTTTTTTATTCATTTTTTGGTAGTGGGGATTTAATGAGGTAATATTTGCGAAAAGCAATCAGCCCAGGGTTGGGCACATAGGAATGCCCCAGTTTCACAGATTGAAGCTTCCTCTGGCCACATCAGAATCCCACGCAGCTCTTGTTTTTTGGAAGCTTGTTCGGAACTTGGCCATCTCGTCTTGGTCTGTTCCAGCCGCTGATCTCTAGGGCGGCCCCACTGGCCAGCCAGTACTGTCACGCCATTGCATATTGGTCTCCTACCCCCCCTTGTCCCCTGTCTGTGTCAGTGTCCATCTTCCAGGGCATCCCGATGGCGGGGTCCTGCCACCCTCAGGCACAGAAGGGGAGAGAAGCACATCGGCTCTGCTGCTGCCCAAAGCCCCCACCCTTGTGGTCCCTGAGACATGGGTTGCTTCAATTCCCAGCTGCTTGGCCAAATCAGAAGGTGTGCCTGGATGCTGCCTTGGGGGGCCCTAGCATTGGAGGGGCTGGGGAGATGGTGGGTGCCCTGCAGCTTACAGAGAGCACGTCTCCAGAAGGGCTCTGTGCTTTATGTGTGGGAGAGCCTTCAGCTTTCATGTGGCGACTTTGTCTCCTGGGGTCAGCCCTCTGTCCCTGAGAAGTGGGAGCCAGCGGCTGCCGTCCTTGGTCTTGTGGAATCTGTTTCCCTGTGTAGGGAGTTGTGTGAGTGGTGTGCTGTGTGCTGATAGGGCCTCTCCTGGTGCAGAGAAGCGGGCAGAGACAGGGGGAGGGAGACAGGTGGAGTTGGGGTGTTTGGGGAACCAAGATTGTCCTTGGCCGCCTTTCTCTGGGGAGCCTCATTAGTGGAGCACACACACCAACCTGGAAGTGGGCCCGCCGTCCTGCCTGGATGGAGCAGGCGCTCTCTCAGCCCTGGCAGTGGCCTGCCTGAGACACTGGGTTGACCTCTCAAATCAAAGTGACACTTCAGCTTCCTTCCTCCTGAAGACAGAAAAATCTGCAAATTGGACAGCAGTAAGGAAAGAGTTTGTAACCGGAGTGATTGGAGCAGGGGCAGGAAGACTGTTGCAGTGGGGAGTGCAGACTTTGCTTGGGGGGCGGTGGGGGGCAGTTAGCAGGGTGCCCTGATCCCGGAACAGAGCGGGAAACGTTGTTCTCTGTGTTCTGTTCTGTCCTCGGAACAGGCGGCGTCTGTGGGGTGGAGGGAAGCCTAACGCTGGTCAAGTTCGATGGGTCAGCAGAGTCCAACATTTCAGCTAACCATTTCTCAGACAAAGAATGTGCATTTGGCGGACCCGTGTCTGGCCTCAGCATAGGTAAACAAATGGGTACCCTTATCTGAGCCAAATGGGGAAGGGTGGCCACAGAAGGGAGGGGATTTCTTAACTTTCACTGTTTTCTGGGAGCATGGGGCTCAGTGAAGTTCAACACCATCACCAGCAAGCTCTGTTCTGACTCAGCACTCATCCCATTACTGAGCAAGGACTCACTGCCCATTGTACATAAAAGCTGATGCTGTCGCACTGGCTTTGGGGGGGGGCGTGGAACTCTTTACTGCAAAGCTGGCTAAGCAAAGAGACAGGAGGCAAAGCTCAAATCTGTCTCCCTGATGATGGAGAATTTGGGTGGAATTTAAGGGGTTTCTGCACCAGATCTTCCTAGACACGACCCTTCGCTTCTGAAAGCCTTCTGGTGGTGGTTATGTTCTGGTCCTATCCTGGTCCTTGGGTTCTGTGGAACAAGGTGAGGGGCGCGGGGTAGGGGACAGAATTTTGTGGTTCCCTTTGTAATTTGCAACATTTTCTCCTGTGCATGTGCTTTAGCTGCATGGCTTGCAGTTGGTCTCTTGTCTGTGAAGAACAACTCCGTATCTTGTAAGAAACAGGATGGGCCAGCCTGGGCTGGTTCGGCACTTGGAACCCTGTTCCATGAGTGGATGGCGCCCTGGCTCGCTTCTCATTACTGGTCTCCAGGCTAAAGAGATAATGATGGCGCTGGACCCTGCCCAGAGGGGCTTACTGTACCCGCACCTGGAAGCGGGAGGTCAAAGAGCAGGTCAGAAGGCCTGGCACCTGTGCTCAGGTGGGCAAAGAGGTTGTAGAAAAAGAGATGCTCCTCCCAGACCCCGTGACTGTCCGTGGTGTTAAATGTAGTCGAGGAATGGCAAACTGGACCAGCCGCATTTGCAGTTCCCCCTCCCTTAGCGGGGACAATATACTTTAGAAAGAGAGAGGATGGAGGAAGGGAGGTAACCCTTTCCTCCCATCCAAGCAGCTTCAAACTTCTGCTCCATCCACCCCTTGCTACCTGCATGACTTCCGGTAAAGGCAGTTTCCTTCCCAATAAAATGGGGCCAGTGGCACTGGCCTCACCTGAGCCCCTGGGAGTTCCCTTCCACACTGGATTGATGGGAAGGCAGTGCGCTTTCACTGGCTGTTTGTTTGAGCTTTTTTTGAGATCTTTGGTAATAAGTCAGCCCTAGTGAGGGAAATGGCCTTTAAAAACAATAGCAATTTATCTGTCTCATGCCACAAAGCTACAGACACATTGGGAGCAGTATTCTAAGGCAGCTGCCTCCGCTACTAAATCGTCATGGTGATTCACCGATACATCAACCCTTGGCACTGCACGGAGCCGAGAGCGTGGGTGGATGTAGTTCCCAGCCCATGGGTGCTCCATGTCACCTGGCTGGGCCGGGGAGCAGCAGCCCTCAGGCAGGGAGCCCTTGAGCAGACAGCAGGCAGCTTGCCAGGGGTCCTCCGGCTGAGAGGTGTGCCGACCGGCAAGAGACCTGCCAGCCTCCCCTCCAGCCTGGCCAGGCTGCAGATCGCAGAGCTTGTTCTGAGAGGCTGAGAGGCGTCCTGCTGTGGCGGCCTCCCCCTGGGCCATAAACTTTTTAATAGAAGCTCGGAACTCCAGGCACATTGTACATTGCAGCCGGGCTCTCAGAGAAGCCCTAAAAACAGCCAAGGCTGCAACCCGGGGAGCGATTTTCTCTTTGTTCCGAGGACACAACATTAACAGGGACATTAGCGCGGCCGTTTCATGGGGATGGGCCGGAGTTCGGGCTGCCTCCGTTTCCTTAATTGCATCTCTCTCTCTCTCCCTCTTTGTCTCTTGGTTTATTAAATCATCGGCTGGCACAGTGATGAAAGAGGCCATCTCGGGAGGCGTAAGGGTTTGGCTAATTGGAGTTGGAAAGGTTGGCCTAACGCCGTGTTTTCCAGGCCCCTGCCTCGCTCGGACTTGCTGCTCTAGGTTTGCTTTCTTCACCGTATATTTTTAAAGGCCTCAAACTTGTACCAAAGAAGGGCATAGGCTAGCCTAACGATGCCCTGATCACCCGGTCTCAATCATGATCACCTCGTGGCCGCTCTTGTGTTACCCCATAGCTCCATCTACTTGCACCTTATGTTGTTACTAATATGTTTTTCTATCATTGCCCAAATTCTCTCATGCCGCCCCTTTATTATAAACATCCCCCCTCACCCTCGGCTCCTAGTAACCTCTGATCTGATTGCACTTCCTAGAGTTCTGACTTTTCCATAAGTCAGGTCAGTGTAGTCCTATATAGCTTTATGAATCTAGCGCCTTTCAGGTAACATCAAGTGTTCAGTATTTGTTTATGTTATGGGTATATCAATGCTTCGTTTCTGGAACTGGGTTTGAGGTGCCCAAGGACCCGCGGAGATGGCTGGCACTGCCTTTACGGGTGGTTCGTCCAAGTACGTGTAGCGGGCCAGGCTTCTGAGCGGATCTGAGTTCAGGGAGCTGATCACCCTGCCTCTCCTGAAATGGACTGACGTGACAAAAAGATTGTGCCAGGCTGGGAGCTGGAAAAGGTGCCATCCTCCAGGCTCACACTCAGAGTAGCGTGATGGGATTAGATTGAAGAGGTTCACTGAGGGCTGACCCACAGATCTCACTCCTGAAAAGGTAGAAACAGCCCCAGCTGGGCTGTGAAATTTATCAACGGAGAATACAGGACGTTTTCACAAATGGAGATGGGTACGACTGTCACAACAAAGCAACAAAACTGACCCTGGCGAATTTACTCCAGGAGCATGTTGAAGGAATGGTGTAGCACTATACAATAAGGTTCATCCCAGAAATGTAGGGAAAATTCAACATTAGAAAATTAACATATGTCACATTGCTATATTAAAATAGAACAACCATGTGATTAGTTTGTGGGTCTTAAAAAGGCTTTTCATAAAATCCAACACCCATTCTGCTTAAAAAAGTTAGAAGGAGCCCAACACACCAAATGCTTCAGTCAACTAGAAATTGAGAGAAGGGTCTTTGTGATACTAAAAACAAAAACACAACAAAACTGCTCTCCCAAAACCCAAAGCCCTATTCTAACTCTAAAGGTCATGTCATCACTTGCTATGAAAAATGAGAACCATTGACCTGGAGGCCAATGTTAAGACTAAATTGTCTGATACCTTTGGCATTTGACATGAAAGAGATGTAACCAGCAATGGCTGCTATGGGTTGAATTGTGTTCTTAAAAAGAATGTATGTTGAAGTCCCAACCCTCGGTACCTCATAATGTTACCTTATTGGAAATTGGGGTCTTTGGAGATTGAACTGATTGAAGATGAGGTCATTAGGGTGGGCCCTAACCCATTCCGACTGGAGTCCTTGTAAAAGCCAACTTTCCCACAGCCGTCTAGCGAGTCAGGGATGAGATAGTGATTTTAAGCCCAGTCTGTCTCCAGTACTAATCCCAAACATCACTGACTGTGGCGTATTCAGGTCCATAATAATTACATCATTATGGCTCTGACATCGTTAGACACATAGGTCAGTAGAATGGAGAGAAAGCTCAGAAATAGACGGTGTATATGTAAGCATTTCATGTAGGTAGTTATCAAGGAGTAGCTAGATTATTTAGTGGTGCTCTAACAATAACAGGAGTCCTCGAAAAAGCAAAACAGAGTTATATTTATATGCCACATCATGCCTTAAAATAACTTCTGCGTGAATTAAAGATTTAAATGTATTTCTGGTTTAACAAGAGAATCAAAGGCCACTGCAGGCGAATAGTTATTTCTTGTGCAGCACCGAATACCAGAGTATCTGAGATCCTCCGTAGGCAATTCTGCCAGAGTGGGAAAGGATTTACAGGTTTTGCTTTAGACTCAGCAGTGTCCGGATGGCAAACATAGTTCAGAGGTTAAGGTAAACTAGAGAGCTGTTTATAACTAAAAACACAGGAAATGGGCTAATGTCTTCAGTGTAGTAAGAGCACTCACAAGTCAGGAAGGATCCATGGCCTGATGACAAAGTGATGAAGGACACGAACAGGCAATTTACAAATGGGAAAGTGCCAGTCAGCTGAACTTGTGAAAAACATTCACCCTCACCTGGTATTCATATAACTGAAGGTGAAAACAGTGGGCCTCTGCATTTGACCAATTCAATTGAAAAAGGAAAAAAAAACAACAGTGATACTTAGTGCTGGTGAGGATGCAGAGGAAGTGAACAGTTTCACACATCACACTGTTACTTGGGATAACTGTCCTGCAAGGCGCGGGGACTATGTGTTGGCATAAAGTTAAGCAGGTCCTTTGACGTTAGAAATTCAACTTTCAGAAAATTGCCCTAGGGTAATAAATGTGGATATGTCCTGAGGTTTGTCTCCTTGTTTTGTAAATAGTTATGAAAATGACAAAAATAAGCAAAGGGTTTGGTTTAGTAAATTAGGGGCATATAGAATGGTAATTATTACACTTAGGTTTTAGAAGAACAGTTACTGAAAAATATGCCTGACATAGTAATGCAAGCTAGGAGCATGTTGCAAAGCTTTATAGTTCACTCTGGTTCTAATTTATTTTTAGAAAATAAGTTTATATATCTCTTTATTAGTGGGGAGAAAAGTCTCAAAACCCATAGGAGCAGTGGGGACTGTTGGAGAAGTACAATTACAGGGGATTGTGTTCTTTTTTCCCAATTATCTGCAGTATATTATTTTTGCAATTAGAATAAAACTGATAAGCCCAATTCGATTTATACATAAACATAGGCAGGGTACTCCAATACAGTGTACCTGCCTGTTGTCAGATGTGTTGGTGCTAGTGAGAATTTTGACTATTTGGGACTTCAGGTGAACCAGAATAGCTCCTAGTTACTGTGTATCAATAGTTACAGCATGTTAAAATGTGTGTTTTTTAAATTATGAATACATCTTATAGGCACTCTGCTTCTCCTGACAATAACAGCTAATCGATATTTTGCTCTTAAAATGGGCCACCCTTTTTTCTAGGTTCCACATGTTTATGGTCTCTTTTAATTCCCCTATGAAATTCTGGGAGGGGAAATTCTGAGTGTGCACCCCATGATTCACAGGGTACATAAGATAAACAGGTTAGATTTTTGGGGAAGGGGGCACGGTGACTTAGGAAAATGTTTTTTATGAGTAATTTAAAAGAGGATTTTGTGTTTTGTTATCCCCTCCACCCCAAGTTCATTCCTACTCTGTGTGGCAGGTGCTCTTGCGGGGACCAGGGCTCCGCGGAGCTCTCCAGCGGCTCAGCGCAGTGCGCACACTCAGCGTGTTGCTCTCAGGGGCGGCTGGTTTCATCCCGGAGCAAACTGTAGACCCCCCGGGGAGTAGATGGCATGAACTCCCTTTAAGCCCACCCACCAGCGACATCCGTCCTCCTGCCTGAGTTTTCAGTAAGAACCAGGCAACAGAGTTTCCCGATCTCACATAGTCTTTGTCCTTTCCGAAATAACTAGGAAATGATAGAGGAGAATATGACAACTGCCACTAATTCTGCCATCGAACAGGGTGCCGCTTCCCAGCAAAGTCCTGGTGCCCGGGTGTTGCCAGGCAAGGGCATTGCTCTGTTTCTTAAGACGCGCCTTCAGGAGCGTCCCCAGGCTTGTTGGAAGCTGCTGAAAGAAATGTAGGTAAAGGCCAGAGGAGATCAGGGTAATCCTAGTGAGTCAGAATCAAAGCAAGTGTGCCGCAGGGTGCTGGGCCATCCTCGGAGCTGGGGAGGGAGGGTCACGTGGTGTGGCCTCGGGCTTCTTGTGAAAAATATCTGCAGCCAAACAACCCACAGGGATGCAAGGGGATGAGGAAACCAGCTTTCCCGGATCAGTGTGCAGGTGCAAAGGTGTGTTTGTGGTGCAGAGGGAGCTGCAAGGGGGAAGAGGAGAGGAGGGGAAGGCAGCATGAACCAGAGTCTGACACAGCAACTGGCCTCAGCGTGTTTTAGCAAACCCAGCCGATGTCTGAATTACAGTGGTTCGCTCCAGCTGGCAACAAAAGCAGTGTTGTTTTCTGCACCGTCATTGCATGTTTTTCTCCCCAAGATACAGGTCAGAATGTGTGTGTGGACGTCACTGAGTGTTGGTGAATGTTAGCTTGCCCCCCACGGCCCGGCCCGTCTCCTGCCTGAGGTCTGGTGTTAAGTTAGGAAGGTGAGGTGTGCAGCCGCTCAGGTGAGGCACAGGCTTGTTGGTGCCGGGGGCAGGGGGCAGGTGCAGGGGGCAGAGGACGCTGGGCTGGGCCGCACGGAAGGACGCTGTCACTCCCGGAGCCAGCACCTCACCCTGCCCCGTTCCAGCATTCAGTGTTCCCTGTGCTGTCACCCTCCCGAGGCCCTGGGACAGGCCTGGCCACACGTTCAGATAGCCATGTCTTCTATCAGATTATCAAAAGTAGGAGAGTTTAAAGCACAGTCGGTTAAGACTGGCGTGGGAGTCCCCTTCAATGTTCCCATCATTATACTTTCCTTTTGGCTTGGGTGGGGGTGAGGTGGGGCTTTTGGAGTAGACAGGACATTTCAGGATGTAGGTTAAGTGGAAGTGGAAGTTTAGCCTGGGTTAGTGGGACACCTGTGTAGTATACACGGGGCCCGGCAGAAGTAACGCCTGCGTGAATGTGGTTGGTAGGCTAATGAATGATATGGGTGTGATAATTGATCGTTCTAATTTGAACATTTCACCTAAAATGTCATATGATGTGCTTGAGTGGCATAATGTTATATTGCAGAATTATATGCTTATGATTTTGTAGTAAAAGATTTTGTGATGAAAAGCACATTATTTGTGCTGGACCCTTTATATACACGTTCCTGTATTTTGCATATAGTATATGTGTATATATTTATAGTGTATATAACATCTGTAAATACACTATATACTATGCATGTGTACTGCACACATGCACATACACCATATATGTGCATGCATATGTAGTATGTATAATTTACCTTCCTAAATAAACATATCCCATGTATATATTTTTCTTGAGTGTAGTTAAACCATCAGCTGCCCTGGTGTGTGTGGGGGTGACTTGCAGGAATGCAGACCACCCGGTGAAAGATGATTTCTGACTGCTGAGGTCATGGACACACTCATATGCCCTGAAGCATTGCTGGTTATCCATGAAAGAAACTTGACAGTTGCTTCCCCAGATTTGCCCACGGTCCCAACGTTTACATGACATTACATAGATTATGACTTGGGAACTTGCAGGAAATTTTTTAAAAATAGTATTACTAATAAATACCTTTCAGTCAACTTTGTAGAGGAGATATTGGAATTCTTAGTGTGTCTGTAAAGGACTCATGGGCATGAACAACAGTGTGCTGATCTTGGGGGGAGAGGGCTGTGTAAGGGGTGAATGATAATGGTAAAAATACGATAAGAAATAAAAAAGTGATACTGCAGAAGTGTTGGCACAAGGAGGTAATTGAGGGAATGCAGCCGGGAAGGGAGGGGAAATACTGTTGGGAAGGTAGTTAATACAAGTTATTTTCTGGATTGCACAATGTTTGCGTTACTCGCAGGCTGTTAGAAATTTGTTATTTGTAGTTATTTTGTTTTCCACTTCAAATAAATAGTCTGTTTTCTCGGTTTGTACTCCTTTTCCCTAAAGTATATTTAAGCTTCAGGCTCCACAACTCTCGGTCAGACCTGTCCCTGGGAGGGTAATGTGATTATTACTTCCTTAAAGGGGAGGAAATTGAAACTCCAAGAGGTTAAGTGGCTTGTCCCAGGTCATGTGGTCATGGGCTGGGCTCCGAGGTGCTCATCACCCCACCTCGTGCTGCCCTGCCAGTGGGCTGTGGGTGAGACGTGTTTTTGCTTCTCTCTGCATTAGTGGAGTTGAGGCCGCCGTGGCCAGAGCCCTGGAGGATTATGGGAGGTTCTCTGCCCCCTGATGTTCATAGTCTTTAGGTTGTTATTTCTTCTGGAAGCTTCCCTTGATCCCAGGTGACACAGGGGCGCTCTTTCACCTGGCTTCAGGTGAGTCGGCTCCTGGGGAAAGGTTGTACAGTCCTGGCTGCGGCCGGTCCTCACCTGGAAAACCAGGTTGCCATTTCTCACTGCTTCCACTCTGCCCCTGAGCCCATACCTGTCAGTCTGGGCTCTCCCGGACGAGAGAAGGTCTCAGGGACTCTGGGGAGGATGGTTAGCGAAGAAATGGCAGCAAATCGATATGACCTTAAGATGCAGTTGGTAGGGCCGAGGGCAGCAAGTCATGCCTCCTTCATCTCTTCACAGCTTTTCCCTCCTGGCATTGCAACAGCAGTTCGCACCGGCTTTTCCAGAATTCCATCCATGTCTTCTCACACCATGAAGGCCTCTCAAGAATGAGTTGTTGGTATATAAACTCCTGGCATCTGAGGGGGTCCCAAATCGTCTTGCATGCATCCTGGAAGTCAGTGAGAAAAGAATATAGCTGTGTAGCCTCAGTGTTTGCTACTTTCACTTCCTTTTGTTTCATTCAGTCACTATGGAGGTCAGAAGGTTTGAAAAATGTACACTGATCCACTATCCACTGTCTCTCTCTGCTGGTTTTGATTCTGACTTTCACATTTTTACTTCCTCTGAAATCCTTCACGAACCCACAGATCTGCCATCCAGTTCTGTTGCCTTTGCATCTTGTATTAGTTTCTCTTTGTAGCTTTCTCTTCTTCTTGCACCAAGGGCTGGGGCTCTTTGCATCCTATTGAGGATGCTGAATGTTTTTTAAAGCATTCTTCAGGTTCCTGTACTGGATCGATTCTAGAGGTCTTCTAAGTTTCCACGATGATTCTTTTTTTTTTCTTTTTGTTTTCTGTTCCTTTTTAAAAACATAATCACTTTTCTTTCTTTCCTGAATATTTTATTTTTTGACTGCAAGCAGGAGATGGCAAGGAGGAGACACTCAGAGTGGCTAAAACAGGTCTTGTTTATTTTAGAAGCTGGTGACACGGCTTCTACTCTTTAGACGCTATTTCAGACTTTGGGGGTTGACAGTGTGGAAGGAGCACACCTGGTCCGCCAGTTCCAGGCAGTGCAGTTCACCAGCTTCCCTTCTCCAGATCACGACAAGGGCACAACAAGGGCGGTCTGCCGTTTGCATTTTAAAACCCATTTCAGTTTTCTCCAGATGCTGGTGACAGTTTTATTGCGAGTCCTTGTCTCCATTTCTTTTGGAAGTTGTCATAGGCACTGCAGCGAGTTGCTGAGAGAGACTTTCAAAAGCTCCCAGCCAGATGCATTTCCAAGGGAACGTGACTTGGCCAAGGTTGTGTGGCCAGTGGGGGGCAGAGCCCAGTCTGTAGCCAGGGCTCCTTTCCCCCAGGCAAATCCTCAGTCTTCAAGACCACCTGCTGCTCTTGTCCTGCCAGGGCCTGAGCCATGGGACACTTCAGCAGGTGGTGGCTTTGTTAAAAGTTTCTTTCTGTTCCAAAGAGTTTTAGCCCCAGGAAGAGTCATACCGGCAGGGGGTGGACTCACAGGATTCTGGGTAGGGCCTTTGCAAATGAAAAGAAATGTGCGCAGGGCTGAAAGCTGCTGACTGCGTGCTCCACAGAGCCGTTGTGTCCTGGCCGTGAATTCCCAGGCCTCGGAGAGTAAGAGGGAGGTGAGGCCGCTGGGAGGTCCTGGGTCTGTTCCTTGTGCTTAGGAGTCTTAGTGATTATCCTGCTTCTCTCTTTGAAATATTCATCAAAGGCTGCTTCCTTATTTGTCAGGACAGTGCCCACTTTCTTTTTGTGGGTGCCTCTGCCTTAGCGACACTTACCCAAGGGGTCAACACTTGAGAGAAAGAGGGGACAGGTTTAATGACTGCACAGGGTGACCTGCTAGCAAAGTTCCAAGAGCAGTGACCCAAGGCACCGCCACCGTCCCTGAGACCTGAACACAGCGGGTCCACCGCTCCTTCTGCACGGACCCGATCCTGGCATCCTGGGCATTTGCGCCGTAGCTTAGTCGAGGCTCCGTCATGCTCTGTCCTTAAAAAGCCTTCATTCCCCATGCAGTGCATGTGTACCAGGCGACGGTAGATGAAGGCCAGCTGGCAACCACAGACAGACTCGCCAACGCTTGGCTGTTCCGAGGGGCTCCTCGCACCAGCTGCACTTCGGATAACACTCAGACCCCAGTAAATATTTTATCTACACAATTACCAGCGCGGTGATTCATGTGACGCCGCCGCTGTTACGGGATTTAATTGACTGACTGAAGCCCTCATTTTTACTTTGTGTGCTTAAGTGTTAATGTACTTATCTGCACCGAGTCCACAAACCCGTACCTGTTCACCAGGTTTCTGAAGCTTCGGGGGGTGTGGTGTGCAGGGAGAGGCGAGGGCCTTCGGGGAGCGGGAGCAGGTTCAGAATCCAGACATCCAGGGAGCTTGGGCCCGAGTCTTCCTTCCTGGGAGTCGCAGGGTCTTCATTGGTAAAATGGGAATGAGTGATTCCTGGCGGTGGGGTTATGGGTGAGTGCGGTTACGTGGGATGGCAGGACGGACGGGAGGCGAGGAGTAGCTGCTCAGGAAGACGGCTTTCCGTGTTCACCTTGTGGGTCGGTTCATCGAGTGCCCTCCCCGTTGTGATGAGCCAGGGCGGGCACCTCACCTGCTCTGCTTCTCTCCGTATTTCCATCGCTAGGTTCCCGCACTGGAACCTGAGCTCCGGGAAGGAGGGGTTGGGGGGGGCACAGCTGTTGCCAGTCCCTGCTCCATCTCTGGTGCCTAGAAAACGTCTGGCTCACAGGAGATACTCAATGTTAGATTAATGAATGACATTCAAGCACGGGTTGAATTAGTTCAGAGAGGATAATGAGGAGGGAGAATGCCAAACTGGAGGAGTTTGCTGGATTTTCATGCAACAGACATTCCGTTACAGTGGAGAGGGCTTGTGCTTTGGGGGTCAGACGGAGAGTGGTTCTATTCCTGTCTCTGCCCTTTACAAGCTGTGTCGCCTTGAGGAAGTTATTTAACTCCTCTGAGGCTCAGGTTCCAACATCGTGAAATCCAACAGGGCCTCCCAAAGGCCAGACCGGCGGGGCTGCTCTAAGAGAGAACGAGCTGGTGCTTCTGAAGTGCCCGGATCACCCGGAGCCAAAGAGATGCCTGGTTTTTCCCACGGTGGAACTCAGGAAAGCTTTAAATGGGCTGACGATGTTCTCTCCTGGGGATTTTCGATGACTCCAAAGTCACAATTACCAGGGTCCACTCCTTGCCTGGCCAGGTGGGAGCACCTGGCTGTGGTCAATCCCGAGGCTGTCTCAGCTGGGTCACCAATGGTGCTGAGGTCTGGGATGGGGTCAGAGGGCGCCGAGTGTGGAGCCTGGTGGTGCGTATGACCTTGAGCCCCCAGGACAGTGAGTGGAGATGCAGGAAGCTGACCTTGTTGGCTAGGCCTGTCCCCTGAGGCTCAGGACATGTGGCTGCTTCTCTTTTCCTCAGAAAAAAAATTATATATTAAAAATAAGTCACTTGTAGAAGAAGAGGTTTTTAGAAAGCCAGATATTCCTATAGCAGTGGGAGTATTATTGGGCACTTAGGCAGTGTGTCCTGGTGATTCAGAATGTGGTGTTTGGAGTCGGACAGGTTTAGTTCAAGTGCCAACCCAGCCGCCTCCTAGCTGTGAGATTTGTTATCTAACCAGTTGTCAGGTTCGTCCTGCGTGAAGTGTGGATCACAGTAGTACCCACCTCAGGGGCCTCCCTGAGGATCACAGGAGATAATCCATGGAAATGGCTGAGCGCAGTGCCCGGCACATGGTCAGCCCTCAATAAATGCGAGCTGCTGGCACTGCTGTTCCCTCTGCACAGATGAGGAAACAGCGGCTCGGGGGTTTCTCTGATCCACCCGAGGTCTCAGAGAAAGAGCCAGAGCCAGACCTGTGTGTTACCCTCTGAAGCCAAGCTACCCCCCTGACGTTGAACCATGCTCCGTTCAGGGGGCATGTGTTGAGTTTCCCCTTAGTTCTCAAGCATCAGAGCACCAGGCCCTTCATTCAGTCCCAAGGTCTCAGTGGCAAAGAAAACAGACACCCTTCCTGCCCTTGTGGTCTTAGACTGGTGGTGGGAGTTAGTTACTAAGAGGTCTCTGCAGCAGTCCCATGGGGCAGGAGCAGCGGGCAGGGTGACAGAGTACTGGAGATGGCAGCAGGCTGAGTCCCTCGGGGTGCTTGGAGGCTTCTTGGAGAAGGCGGCACTTGGTTTTTGATGTGGCAGGTGGCCAGAGCCAGCCTGTCACAAGAAGCCACAGGAAACCTGGGTGCAGGAACATTCCAGGCCCAGGGATCAACTGCGCAAAGACCCTGAGGCCATCCAGGGCTTGCCTTGGACCTCGGGGCCTTCAGAAGATGACACCGCTCCTGCCCGACTCAGTATAAAGCCTGTCCCTGTGTGCAGAGGAAACCTTTGCTCACCTTTCCCCAGCAGATCTAAAGTTTCCCAGGCGTGGGGTATGACCTGTGGCCATCTCTTTCTTTCACTGCTCCCTCCAAAATAAAAATAAAAATGCCATTGCCATTGTCGGAGGGAAGATGAAAGATGCTATTCTGGGTTCTGAGTGGGCAGAGCTCTGGCCCGGGGCCTGGGAGCTGCGTTCTGTCTCAGCCCTGCGCCCCTTTCTTTGCAGCCTTGTCCTTTGTACGCCTGTTCTCCCACCTGTGAAGTTCGGAGCCGTGCCAGGTGGCCCCTTCCCTCTTCAAACGTGGGGCGCAGCTGAATCCCCGAATATGCTCCTGGATTGTTTTTTGGGAAAACAAGATTCTGTTGGGTGGGGCTGCTTTTCAGGCCGGTGGGCTCCCAGGGGGGCCCCTTGGCCCTTCTCACTGGAGGTGAAGGCTCTCTCCCCTGTCCTGCATCCCCTCCGTGGCAGGACGAAGCCGACCCCACTCACAGTCTCCTCTGCTGTCTTCAGCTGGTCACACTGTGTGGCAACTTCTGCCAAGTTGCCTGGGGCAGAGAAGCCTGCTCCTCTCCAAGCCTCCGCTCTGGGGTCTGCATGCAACGCAGTGCCTGGGAGGGATGGGGCTCGTGGGAACAGAGAAGTCTGCCTGCCACACCCTGCTGTGCTCTCTTCTTGTACGACATCCAGATGTAACCTGGTGAAGGACACAGTCACCGCCTCGGAGGGTGTCGGAAATCCAAGTGCCCTGTATAAGGGTTTAAGTTAGTCCCATGGAGAAAACATCTGGCCTGAGTGGTTAGGTGACTTACCCAAGGTCACACAGCAGGAAGTGGCGAATGAAGTTGGGACTTACAGTGATCAGTAGCTTGTCACAGTAGGCACTACTGATCCACCTAGGATATGATGGACCAGCTCAGGGAGTTTCTTTAAAATCTTTTGTTTTTGAAACCATGTAACCTGAACACATACAGCATAGCTATCTTTTCCATTTCCAATTTATACCTTGGGGTTTAATATTAATTTAACAAAACATATTTGGCACCTACTGTGTGCCAGGAACTATTCTTCTAAGGCTTTACAAATATTAAATTCACCCAATCTTTAATAACATCCCCAAAGGGTAGGCATTATTATTGTCTTTATTTTACACGTGGGGAAATTGAGGTACATAGAGGTTAAATAATGTAACCAAGGTCACACAGTTAAAAAAAATAGTACAGCTGGAGCACCAACTCGAGAAAGTCCACACTTTAACCCCTACTGATACTGCGTCTGTAGGCAAAGGTCTTCCAACCATCCAAGGTGGGTATACCCAGGGGCTCTCCCCTCCTTGAACTTTCTAGTTGGCACGTGGAAAATCTGGGGCCTGGAAAGGGTACGAGAGCATCGGATCGGGTTCTAGAACGTCACTATTTCTGTTAGCCCTGACTTTCCCGGCTGCACGGCCCTGCCTTGGGTGTTGGGACACGTCTCTGATCTGGAAGACACCCAGCAGCAAGTTCATGACTCTCCCTTGAAGTCCCCTGGCTAATTTCCCCTTTGTTTTCAGTCTTGGATGTATTATCATCGGCCAAATTAACCGGGGCCGCCACCCGGAGTCTCTGGAAGAAAGAACAGACACCGTCTCTTTGGTCCTTAGGGAATGTCCGAGCCATCAGAGAGACATCACCTTGTTTATAATAAATTCACTGTTCAAAGAGATTCAAAACATTTTTTTTTTCTCCTATTAGGGCTACTGTTTCTATCTGTTGAGTCCATGAGTGTTTGACATTGGATGACTTTATAAAACATTCTACTAATTGGATTTGTTAAGGCAAATAAATCAAACACTAATTGGAACGTGGCCTGCCATTCTTTTTGCTTACTGAATTAGATAGAATGGCGTGAAGGCCTTCTTATCATATTTGTGCACTTATTTAAATACCCCCCTGGCGTACACTTCTGCAAATTCAATTAGATATTCAAAAAAGGAATTCAATTTATGCAAGGCTGGTTTTCATTCATTCAGGGGGCAAGACGTGCCTGCCCGAGACAGGCTGCTCACAATTAATAAGCCCCACTTAGATACGGCCCTGCCTTCAAAGTGTGCATTGGCACAAGGGTGGAATCTCGATGATTTGGGGGTTGGAGGACTTTACTGCTAGAACCTGTGCATCCACAGAGCAGGGCTGGCTCCACAGGTGTGTGACTTGGATGGTCACACAGGGCCTGGCACCCAAAAGGCCCCTTGCTTAGTTTTATGCTCTGCTGTGGGCTGTCTTAACTTCTTCATTTTTTTTAAGAGGTGCTGTGTTTTAGTTTTGCACTGGGCCCCACCTATTTTGCAGCTGAGATCTGCCCTGGTTTCTCAGACCTTCTGGCTTAGGGAAGAACTCCTTGACCACAGCTTTGGCTCTGCCTCTGATTGACACGTGGTGTTGAGTATGTCCAGAGCCGCAGCCTTGGTTTCCTCACCTGTGAAATGGGGAGACTCCTGGAGAGCGACTCCTCGCCCGTGAAGAGCACGTGCTGTCATGTAGGCGATGGGGTTATTTAAGTCCAGTTACTGTGCTTCTCTCATTCCCTTATTCTACCAATCAGTAGTGTAGCTACGGGTGGGGGACACGCCCGCCCACTTCCAGAGGAGGGAACGAACAATCCACAAGTGAGAAATGGGGGGGAGCTGTCAAAAGCATGTGACATCCAACACTCAAATGATGAAACCAGGTGCTTTTCTGGGACCGTGTTAAAATTGGACATTTTTACGGCCTCAAGGCCAAGGTTAGCAAACCACACAGCCTGCCAGGTCAGTTCCCTATCTCGATGGGTTTTTACTTAGCACATAAAGGAAGGATGGATGTTCCATGTCTGCATGGTTAGACAGATCACGAGAAGAAGATTGTTTTGCGATGTGAGTGTCACATGCAACTCGAAGTGCAGCATCGATTAATCAAGTTTTATGAAACACAACTTTGCCATTTTTCCTGTATTATTTATGGCTGCCTCTGTGCTTCATGGGTGTTGCTGAGTAGTAGTGACAAAGACTAAGTGGTCTGCTGAGGTGGGCAGAATTCTAAATTGGCCCCCAAGATTCCCGGCCCCTGCGGTTTATATCCTGTGCCATTCCCGCCCCTTGGGTGGGGCTATGGATGGGATAGAGTTCACTGCCTTGATTAGGCTAGGTGAGTGACAAAGGTGAAGGAATTTTGCAGATGTGGTTAAGGTCCCAAATCGGTTGACTTTAGTCAGTCATCAAGGAGATGGTCTTCTCTGGGCCTGACTGAATGATGAGCCCTTTAAAAGGACTGTGCCCTTTCAAAGGAAGAGGTTTGAGACACGAGAAGGCTCAGGTCAGGGACTGTGGGCGGCTGCTAGGGGCTGAGAGGGGCCTCTGGGTGAGCAGTGCCCTGTAGCTTATATCTACAAGGAGCTGAATTCTATCAAATACCAACTGAGCCCGAATGAGGCCCCGTGCTCCCGGAAGGAATGCAGCTCCCCCGCACCTCGGCCTCAGCCTTGCGAGGCCCTGAGAAGAGAACCCAGCCCCGTCTTGCCCAGATTTCAGACCTGCAGAAACCATGAGAGGAGAAATCAGCATTGCTTAAGACCCTAAGTCTGCGGAGATTTGTTGGATAACCACAGGAAGCTAGTACAGCCACAAGGTAGACATTTTTACTGTCTTCTTATGGAAAATGTTTGCAAAGCCCCGAGTAAAAAAACAATGCACCCCACTTCTACAACATCTCCCTTTCTGGGGCTCCTTAACTACTCAGTCCTGCTATGTCTTGCATCTGTCCGAATGGTTCCCAAGTATCATCTCCCCACACATGAGATAACCCTGTGAGGACTGCCTGCCCTGGCATTGGTTAATAACATGTACGTTTCACGTATGCTGCTTTATAATACGGCGTCTCGGTGTATTGTGTGCTCGCCACCTGTAGCCTGGTCTCCTTCTCCCACTGTAGATTTGACCCCCTTTATCCTCTTCCTCCTCCCCCTTCCCCCTGTTAACTACCATTCTGTTGTCTGTGTTATGACATTGTTTTATGTCTGCTTGTTTTGCACGTGTGAAGTGATAAAGTTCTTGTCTTTTTTCATCTGACTTTGATCATTTAGCATTATGCTCTCAACGTCCATGCATGTTGTTGCAAATAGCAATAGTTCATCTTTTTTTATGGCTGAGAGGTGTCACTATTTTTATCGCTGAAGGTGATGTCTCTCTTTTTCCCTGAGAGCTCCGGCTGGGCATGTCTCTTAGTAGCTCTGATGACAAGTTTGCTTGTGTAAATGGAGAGAGTGATGCTTCTCTCTTAGAGTAGGGGTTGGCAAACTGCAGCCCCTGCGTAACAGCTGGCCCACCACCTGTTTCTTAAAAATAAAGTTTTATTGGCACACAGCCTCATCCACTTGTTTACCAATGATCTCTGGCTGCTTTTATGCAATAATGGCCGAGTTGAGTGGTTGTGACAGAGATTGTGTAGCTGCAAGGCCAAAAAGATTTACCATCTGGCCCTTTACACAAAAAGTATGTTTATCCGTGTCTTAGAAAGTGGTGGTGATTGAACTTACCTCCATTTATGTACACACATATGTAAATATGTGTACGTAGCTCAAGTACAGTGCCTGGCAGGTAGCAGAAGCCTCACAAATGTCTAGTTCCTCTTCTGCGCTGAATTCTGTGCAGGAATACAAAGGATCACATCGGAAATGCAGAGGCAGACACGTTCATATTTTTACTGAATTTTCTCATTTTCAAAAGAAGGGTTCATATTAAAAAAAAGTTCTGATTGGCACTATAAACCTTATTTATACTTTAATGTATCCTAAAGTATGTACCCTGCACTATTTTTACTCCTCGTATAGACACTGATATGCTATACATTACCAAACCCAAATGGATTTTCAAAATCCAATTTCCTTGCTATAATTTTCCATTTCTCTGTCGACTTTTTATGCTCAGTTCCCACCAGAGCACCTGAGGCCCGTGGCACACTTCGACTTCAACCTGTCCAGATAGACAGCTCCCCTTGCTGGGCGCAGGGAGGTGGTGCTGGGTCCCTGGCCTGTGGCTGTGTTGCCATCTCCTTTCGATAAGGCGGGTCCTTCCCACACAAGGGCCCATCCTGTAGCAGTTGAACCCAATTCCTGGGGTGGAGGTAGCTTTAGGAGGGTTTTGATTCCCTGCAACATGATGGTGATGGGTTGACATCAGTTAAATGGGGCTGCTGCTGCTTTCAGACTGAACGAGGTGAGCAGCCATGAAAGTGTCTTTTGGGGACACCACATGTCTCCTGCAAGTGGTCCGCCAGAAACATCTGTGGAGATGGCCAGGTGTTCATGCAGGCCAGATGTTCGTGCAGGTGATGGCCAGGTTTCCATCAGCTGTTTTGCACCCAAGGAGTTGCACCAAGACAGACAAACATAATTTTTGAGAGAGCAAGAAGGGTTGCCATGAGACTCAAGATCATGGGTTGACTGTTTCCTGCTGGGGGTCTGGGGAGATAGCTACCTTTTCTTTTGTCTCTTCCTGTGGCCCTCAGTAGCTGGTCCTTGGGCTGATGACATGGCTCTGTGTCACGGTGGCTCCTGTGAGTTCTTGGTCTTTTCCGAGTCTCTGGAATCCTTCACCTTTGCCAGCCCCTGGAAAGCGAAGACCCCCAAAGGAGGAGGGGATGTCAGCCAAGGAGGCTGTATGCACTCAGCTGGCAGGGTAGGTCGCTGCCAGGGTGTGTGATCTGAAGCTCATAGTTACTTTTTCTCCATCTGTTGGTGAAGAAGAAAATTCAGGTAGGAGTGCTGTAAAAATATTTATTAAGTATATTTTCTCCCTTGAACAGTTTTTAAAATATATCTCTTGGTCAAGCCAGACCAACAGGATGTGGACGTCTAGACTGCATCGTGTTGGTCCCCAAGGAGTTGCTTTTCCTGAATTGTGTGTTTGGGTGATGCTCTCAGTTTACACTGAGAATGATTATGAGAAATCATCTCACGAAACTGGCCACGTGTCCCTTGCTGTTGGGTGCTGTTTCTGGTGGTATCATAATGGCATGCGGGACTGCTGTTGCCAGCTCTCCTGGGGAGAAGCCCTTGTGTCGTCTGAACACCTGTGATGGTTGTAACTTTTCTGAGCAACTCGGTGGTTAGTGTATAAACACGGAATGTCCAGTGTCTAGACCGACTTTCCTCCTCCTCCTCTTTCTCCTTTGTGATCAACAGAAACTCAGATCAAAATATGTGACCAGCTCTCAGCAGGTGGACATTAAGAGAGTTGCAGCGGCAGAACAGACCTGTGACCCTTTCCTTCTGTCCTGCTTTTCTTTCTTTTCCTGGTCTGTTCACTGCTTGCCATTGTGCCATAGTCCCTGCTTCTGTGTTTATCAGGCTACTGGAGCTGCTGCCGGGTAGACCAGCTCGACAGCATCCTTTGAATGGAGTCTATGTTCTTCGTGTATGCAAAGCACAGGGATACTCCCATGATCCTTTGAGTCTACCTCGCTTTGCTGGGAGCCCTGGAGTTCTGTGGAAGAGTGGAGAACCCTGAGTTACCCCTGAGGGTTGTACATACTTATGTGATAAAGTGCAGGCTTGGGGCCTGTTTCTAGATGTTCTTCTCTAGGGAGGGACACCGTGGTCCCCTAAGGGCTGGAAAATTCCGAAAGAGTGGGGTAGAACCCGCAGGTGGACCTGACCGTCCCAAAGAAAGAACAGCTCACAATACAGGGTCTGGCACAAATAATGCCCCTTTTAATTACCTAAAAATGTTTTGCTACAAAATCATAAGCATGTGATTCTGTAACATAACAACATCGCACTCTAGTACACCACATGACACTTGACGTGGAATGTTCAAATTGCCGTCCATCCCGTGGGAGACACTCGTGTACCCTACCAGCCACACTCAGCCACGTTACCTCTGCCGGACCCTGTGGAGGGAGAGGCTGCTTTTGACTCCACTGCCAGGCGGCTCCTTGTAGGAGGAAAGCGCAGGTGGTTAGAAGGGACAGGCATTTGCTTGCTGGCTGCAGGTTGGAGCCACCACCAGTGCCCTGCAGGTGGCGGCAGCAAGAGGCCCAGGGAGTGGCTGTGAAAGTGGCTGTCACAGGTCCCCTTAGAGTGTTGGGAGGCCGGGAGGTGAGGGGTGGACGACTGACCCAGTAGACTAGGGACGAACTGTTAATGTCACCTTGCTTGGGATGTATAAGCTGGGATGTCCGGAGGGATGACTGTGAGCCCTCCAAAATCTTGCATAGAAGAAGGCAGAGAATTGGTTTATTTAGACCATTCATTAAAATTTATCAATAACTTCTCTCTGTGCTTTGGCACATCTCTATGGAAGTGTTTTCTGCATTGCCCCTTGAGTTGCTGTGGCTGTCTTTCCCGATACTCTGCAGACTTCATGAGGGTAAGAAACATCTCTGTTGATTCTGTGCAGAGAACCTGTAAAAAAGGACTTTGTTGACTGTTCCTAGAATGAGCAAGGGAATGGATTCCAGTGGGAGAGACCCAATCTTGTTAGAAGTTCATTACCTTTCTTCTCTCCTCTCATTACCTTGTAAGTGAAAGGTTTTGTTCTTGGTCTGGGGGAGTCCATTCTCTCTCTGGTCTGTGAGAAAGAGCATGGATTCTGTGGTTAAGTGGCAATGGGTTTAAACCTGGCTCCAGTACTTCTCTTCTGTGTGACCTGAACAGGTCACTTAACTCCTTGATGTACCAATGACTTTATTTAAAGTAGGGATAAAAGTCTACTTCACAAGGTTGCGAGGGTTCACTGAGAGCAACTAAGATGGCATCTATGGTCAATGCCTAGTGTATTCCTGGCATGGAGCAGATGCACAAGAGACCGCGATTCTCAGCTTAGTCAGGATGGGCAAGGGTCTGCTGTGGTAACAGCTAACCCCAAGGCGTCAGTGCTGTAAGACAAGAAAAGCTGCTGTTTTGCTCTTGAAACGTTGAATGCCAATATTACTTGCTCAGGTGACTCTCCGGCTGGCTGTCATCCAATGACTGTCCCAGGAATCCAGATATCTTTCTTCCTTTGGTGCCAGCACCTTCAACAATAGCTTTGAAGGTCCGGCAGGACAGCCAGGACAGGTGAGAAGGACGCTTGGAAGGCATGTTTTTTATGGGCTGGTCCTGCAATGGTGGATTTCCCTTTGTTACGTATTTCCAGGGTGCGTCACGTGGTCTTCCCCAGATGCAAGGCGGCCTGGACACATGGTGTCCTTGGGTGCACCAAAGAGAAGACCTGAACTGTGTGCTGTACAGTGAGATTTGCACTGTCCTGGCCACAGTTTTTGTCTCTACCCCCAGAGGCTGATCTCACCGGAGGACCGATTCTCAGTGGTAATTCCCAGGAGCGCTGCAGAGGCCGCAGGCGACCTTTGCTGACAGTTTCAGCGCATCAGGGTCTGTCTGTGAATGCTGTTGACCTGATTCATTTGTCTCCCGCAGGCCAGGCTCCATTGGGGTGATGGCAATTTAGGGAGAGGAGGGTGACCCTCTTAGAGCCACCACAGGTGCTGCCGCACTGTTTTTTACATTTTAAATGCAGTATGTTGGTTTTTCATATCGGGGGCACTCCCTCTGCTGTTCCGGTCAGAGAAGGTTTATAGATGTGATTTGGAAGAATCGTTGAGAATTCGTCAGGCAGATGGTGTGGGTTGGCGGCTTTGTAGGTATGAGTGGCAAGTGGGAGACTTGGAAGAGCAGGTCGCGTTGGGGGACTGGTATGGGGTCACAGTTCCTCATGTGTGGCTGGCCTGGGTCTGCAGCCCATTAGCACTTATTGGTTCATTCATTCAATATTTATTAAGCCCTTACTATGTGCCAGAACTGTTTCCACTTGATGTCTAGTGGAAGTTGGTTGATTGCCTCCCTCCCTCCTTGCCTTTTACAGGTCATCCTTTTCTGGCCCTGGCTGGTATGGCTCAGTTGGTTGGGTGTCAGTCCCCAAACCAAAAAGTTGCTGGTTCGATTCTCTGTTGGGGCACATCCCCGGGTTGTGGGTTTGGGGAGGCAACCAATCGATGTTCTTCTCCCTCTCTTTCTCTCTCCCTTCCTCTCGCCCTAAAATCAAAAATAAAATTAAAGAAATACTTTTTTTTAAAAAAGGTCATGCTTTTCCATAGTATCTGGGGCCACGTATCCTCTGTTACCGGCTCCTCACCTTTCCCCTGGCCCTCGCATCCTCGCCTGTCGATCCATGTTGATCCACATCGGTCACTGCCCTTCTGCTCGTGCTTCCCCAGAGCACCAGCAGCACGTGGCTGTCCTGTGCAGCCAGGTCCCCAGAGGAGCTGGGTGTAGTGGAGGGACATGACAGGATGATGGGACCGTTTCCAACTCGGGGTCAGACGGGCTTCCTGGACTGGCTGCAGCCTCCCTCCCTAGCACACGCTGAAGTGCAGTTACTTACTAGTTTACTTGTTGACTGTCCGTCTCACTAAATCATGGTAGCATGCCTCTTTTGTAAACCACCATATATACAGCTGGGACTAGCACTCTGCTGGATCTATGCTAACTGCTCAATTAAATAATTGCTGAATTATTCAATGAACAAATGAAAGCACGTAGATATTTTCATTCCTACCACTTCCATCGGCCACTTCCCATCACAGGACACTTCTCATTGGCCGTCACCTTCGGTGGGTTTCTGCTTTCCATGGTGCCCCTTGGATCTCTCCCCCCCTCTCCTTTCTGTAGTTCTCTAGCTGCCTACACAAAACACCCCACATTTCTGTTGCCGTTTAGTGCAAACCAATTTAGTACTCAGCTGACTTCCCAACCTCTGAACTACCAAGGGGGGGTCAGCCCTCCTGCACCCAGCCTGAGACCCACTGCGGGGCTGAAGGCCAGTCTCCTGGGTTCCCGTGCACGGGAAGGAAAGGAAGGTGGAGAAAGACTTGACTTAGCCGTCTTTCTTTAGCGGTGTTGTGACCAGTTCTGTACTGACTCTGGCAGCAGAACTTCCACCACCATACGCAGAGGGGATCCTGGTGGGGGGTGCATAGGGCGGATTTTGTCCACTGCAGCGAATGGAGATGATGGTGCTGTTACCTGAGAATGCAGACATGGCCGGGGGCTGGGGGAGGCTTGTGGGGGCTGGTGGGGGCTGGTGGGGCCTGGTTTCTGTGCCTCACGCAGAGCCACATTTGGGGGTGTGTGACAGGGACCCAGTGGGAGGTGATGGTGACGCGATGAGATCCAAACTTGGAGGAGACAAGAAAGGGGCAGTGGAGAAGACGGACCAGTGTGAAACCGGGTCTGGGGAGCAGCCAGGACACCACAGTGGGACTCAGGCCAGGGGTCGCCTCTGCCTCTGTGTGTCCCCCCAGCTCCCTTGGAATGCCCTTCCTCCTGCTCTCCATCCCTGGAGATCTCGCAGTGCTCCCGGCCCTGGTCAGCGCGCCTCCTTGGGTTACTGTGGGCTCCTGTTTTTCTGGATGGACCAGCATTTCCAGAGTTACCCAGAGGGGCTTCCAGCTCATAGCACATGCTTAGTAAATTCTTGCCAAAATCTACCTGACACCTTATTGTAAAATAGTGGATGGCTTAAATTTTACAGGGGAAAGCTTTGAACACTGTCAACATTGACTTTCTCATCTGCCAGCTGCATGGTTGTGCAGTTCTTCACAAAGTTGATTTCTGCTTTGCGAAAATGATTTTTCGAGGATTGCTTTTACAGGGGGGAGGAGGTACATGTCGAGAACGCATTCTCTGCCGGTTACTTTTCGTGTGTCATTCCGTTTTAATCTGCATGGCGTTTCTGTCAGGTGGACCTTGCTCTCTCTATTACAGGAGAAGAAGCCGAGACCCAGACTTGACAGACGGCTGGAGCCGCTGGGCCGAGCCGACCCAGCTTTGCAGAGCTGAGATTTGTGTCCGGTTCTGCCGGACTCCCGAGCTAGCGCTCTCTGCCACCTCGCAGCGTCTCTCCCCGTTGCAGGAAGCGGCCGCAGAGGCATGGCCTTGCGTTCACAGCTTCCTACTTAGAATGAGATGTTGCTGTTTACTTTCTCGGGGAGGAAGATCGAAATCAATGTAACTAGCCTTATTAACTGTTTAAAACAGGGGGTACCTGCAGCTGCCAGCGCCTTTCCTGAGAGCACCAAAGCAAATATAAAAATCCAATTTGCTAGCTTTTTTCTTTGAATCTTCTCAAGAGTTTAAAATTCAAAGCTGTAAATGAAGAGCCGATGAGACGGGGTAATGAACCACGTCGCAGACATGAGGATGTATTTACCCGGATCTCTGTTGTTTGCAGGCGGCTGTTCCTTTGATGAGCACTACAGCAACTGCGGTTACAGCGTGGCCCTGGGGACCAATGGGTTCACCTGGGAGCAGATCAACACGTGGGAGAAACCAATGCTGGACCCAGCTGTGCCCACAGGTAGGCGACCCACTGTGTTTGGAGCGGTGGTGGGATGTTGTCTTATGTGAGGTCTGAGAGGGCGGTCCATAACTTTGTGGGTAGGAAATTCCCCATCCCCAGAGGTCTGCAAAGAAGGCTGAGTGAATTCTTAAGAATGTGGTAAGAATGTTACCTGGATTCAGAAACCTTCAGGATTTCATTTAGCTTTGAGATTCTAAGCTTCAGCTCCAAGTAGGGCATCACTGGATTTTGCTTGGGAGCCGGATAATAGTGGGATTTCTGGGGAAGAAGGAGCTTCTGAAGACTTGGAGGTCCTATTTTTCTTTTCAGGCCTGTATATATGTAGGGAAACTTGCACAGTGAGAATATTACTTATGAAGTTCACGTCCAGACACCCTGGACACCAGGCTTATCCTAAACCCAGGGGGCTGAAGCTGTAATGTGGATCCTCGCTGGCTGCCTGCGTGAGGCAGGCCTGTGTAAGTGCGTGCTCGAGGGGCGGTACGCCCGGAGGAGGTGTGCTCAGGGAGAACACGCACGGGCTGGGGGAGGCCGGGGTGAGCTGATGCTGTAACGCAGGGAGAATCCTGACTCTGAGAACATTAAGATCCTGTCTTTGTAAAATGGGGTCCCGGGGACAGTCGTCAGGACAGTCGGTCCTCTGTGGTTCCTCCCTGACCAGGGGCTCTCTCTGACCCTCACCCCGTCGTGGCTTTTTCCCAACCCTCCCAGCGCTTGCTCTGTGGCTCCTTGGTCACCTCACTCCGGCCATTAAACGTTGGAGTTCTGCAGGCGCCTTCCACACTCTGTGCATGTGTCTGCAGAGAAACAGGGCGACAGAGCAAGTGCAGGGAGAGATGTGCAGCAGAGGAGATTGGTTACAGGAAGTGGCTCACGTGCTTACGGAGTTGTCCTGGGAGACGTCCCGTGACCTGCCCTCTGCAAGCAGGAGGGTCAGGGGAGCTGGTGGTGGCGTTCAGTCTGGATGGAGGCCAGGGAACCACGGGGTGGCTGGTGCGAGCGCTGGTCTGAGTGTGAAAGCCCGAGACCCGGAAGCAGCAGCGTCCGAGGGCAGAAGACGATGGGCGTCTCAGCTCAGGCAGAGGAAGAGCGAATGCGCCCTTCCTCAGCCTGTCTGTTCTGCGTGGGCCCCTAGGGCCTGGGGGATGCCCACCGCACTGGGGAGGGCTGCCTGCTTCACTGCGTTCGCCTGTTCAATGCCGATCTCTTCTGGAAACACTCGCACAAGCACACCCAGAAATAAGGTTCTACCAGCTGTTTAGGCATCATGAAGTCAACCATCACACTGTGGGTGACAGCCACACCTGTGGCCTCAGGGGCCACCAGACATCTCTTTTGAACTCTGGACCTACACGACCCACTGTGCCCTGTCTTCCCAGCTGATCCTGGGGAGAGAATCCAGCTGATCTGGAGATCCTGGAATCTCCAGACGTCACTGAGGCAAGGACAGACAGGATGCTCAGAGATGGCTGTCTAACGGAGGTTATACTCCTTGTCACCTCATTGACCCGTGAGTTTGGCTCCAAAGCAAGAAGCTACTGGACAGCTGTGTACAGTCCCTGTTAAGGGCATCTGTTGTTTGGAGCAGTTTCTCCTGAGTGTGGACGTGAGCTGCGGGTATGATAAAGATGTGCCCTGGCACAAAACTGAGCTTTTCAGATCTGCTGGAGTCTTACTTTGCGTGAGCAGAGTCACCAGCGAAGACACACGCTCATTAGTAAGGTGACCATGGGACAACCTCTGTGCCTGTCGCCCCATTATAATTCATGCTCTCAAAGTGTCTTGGTTTAAATGGCAGAATCGCTTAGCCCATTAGGGACCCTGAGAATCCAGAGAATCTGTGCTGGCGTACACCACTTCTGCTCTGCTCTGCATGGCTGTCTTTGATGCTGGCTGATAAATCCAGGTCTGAGAGAGAGAGAGAGTGTGTGTGTGTGTTTACACTTTTACATGCTCCTTCTGTTCCCGGTGAGCCCACCTGAAGCCCCCCCGCAGGCCCTCCACAGTCAATGTCTCCAAAACAGACCCACCCATTCCTGTTCCCTGTCTACTCGGTCTCTAGTCCCTTGTCTCAGGAAAGGCTGCTTTGTCCACTCCGGGCCGATTCAGAAACCCAGGCTTCATACTCCTCCCTTCCCTCCCTTTATCCTCTCTGCCTGCCGGTCATTTGGTTCTGCCACTGTGCCTCCTGGGTATCTCTGCCTCTCCGCCACCACCGACCTGGTGCACATTACCATCAGCTCTTGCCTGGGTAGCTAGAAGGTTTTCCAACAGGCTTTTTGGCTTCCTCTTTCAACTTTTATCCTCTCTCCACATAGAAGCCAAAGAGATTGGTCTAGAATATGGACCTGTTCCTGTTACCTCTTTCATTTATTGTCCTTACCTTGCTTTGCTTGGAATCTTTCTTTTTTAAAAATATATTTATTTATTTTTATCGAGAGGGGGGAAGGGAAGGCGAGAGGGAGAGAAACATCAGTGTGTAGTTGCCTCTCATGTCTCCCCTACTGGAGACCTGACCTGCAACCCAGGCATGTGCCCTGACTGGGAATCGAACTGGCGACCCTTTGCTTCACAGGCCTGTGCTCAGTCCACTGAGCTACACCAGCCGGGGCTGCTTAGAATCTTTCTGAGGGTTCCTGTGGCCCTGAGAAAGAAGCCCAAACTCTGCTGTGGCCTCTGAGACCCCAAGTGGCTTGTCCTGCCCATACCTCCAGCCAGGCCACGTCCCATTCCCCTTGTGCTCATGTCACCCCGACTTCTGTCAGCTTCCAGAATGTTCTGTGCCCTCTGCTGCCTCAGAAACTCACATGAGGTCAGTACTTTTCATGGAGCCTTTTCCCCACCTGTTCTCTTATAGTTCCCCTCATGCCGCAGCTTACTTGTCACTGCCGTATGTCAGTTCTCCCAATGCCCTGCTCTGGGTCAGCTCTCTGTGCACATCTCCCATCACACCCCATGCTGTTCCTCGGTAACGTGCGCCACTGCTGATGCTCTTTGTTCGGCGTATGTCTCACCCCCAGATGAGCAGTCCCATGTGACCGGGGACCCTGACAGTCTTGTTCCCAACTTTACCTGTCCTCCTTAACACAGTGCGTCATACTTAGCATGTGCTACAGAACATTTTTGTTGGATGGAGGCACCTAGGCTGGCAAAGTCATCTTTATCACATTTTTTAAATGAGGGAATGAATGAGAAATGACATTAAATGCCTTTAGCTCTCTGTTAACCAACCACACATCTCAGTCTTGGCTATTGTCCTTCCGTTTTCCAGATCGGAGAATCAAGGTTCTGGGAGGCTGGGCGATGTTGCTGCTCTTTCCCCCCAGTGGGACCGCTGTGGCTTCTGATCTCAATTCTCTCATCCCCTCATTACGGCAGAGCGTCATTTCATAAATATTGGATTGTGCGATTATGATCTGAGCTTTTCTAAATAGAGGCATTTGATAATGATCACTGGAGTTATTGTCCGGACGCGCCCGTGGGTTTCGGCAGCTCTGCGTGCCTCTTAGGCAGAGAGGCATGAAAGTGAATTTGGATGAGGCAGAATTGTGTGTTCTTCTGGGCAAAGGCTGAGATCTTCCTTCTGCACAGGCAGTGGTCTCCCTCTGTTTGGAAGCCCAGTTGGAGTCTTTTTGTTCACGTCTCCATACCCTTTACTGACCTGCCTGTGTGTGACGGGCTCTGTGTTGGGCTCGGATATATCAGCCCGAGTTGTTTTAGCATTTATCCCTCTGGTGGCTTCCCCGGGCACCTGGGATGAAATCCAAACCCCGTGCCGTGGCCTGCACGGTCCTGTGAGACCCAGTGTCTTCTCCGAGCCCCTTTACTTCTCTCTCCAAATGCTGCAGACACACTGGTTACTTTTCAGTTCCTTGGGCACGTCAGATTCTTTCCCGGCTCAGGCCCTTGGCACTGAGATTTTCCTGCTCATTGGGATTTTTCTCCACTCTTAACCTGGCGGGTTTCTGGAGGTGTCAGCTCCAGTGACTCCTTCTCAAGGAGATTGTCCCTCATTGGTCCGTTTAAAGAAAGACTTCCCCATTGGCTCACTCACAGCCCCTTGTTCTTGGCTTTCAAAGGCCTCGTTGTAGACAGGTGTACAGACCAGCTTATTCCAGCCTCTGCCGTCGCATAGCACCTCCTGTGCTGGAGGTGCTATGAGCTGGAATCCTATGCCTCCGTTTCCTCACCTTTACCGTGGGAACCAGCGTGAGAGTTAAATGGGACGTTGCCTGTGTGGGAGTCCAGTGTCCGCACATAACAGGGTTTAATCAGTGCTGGGTCCCCTTAATTCCTTTCTGGCTCATAAGGCCTAAGTCTGTCTTAGAACCTTGCCCCCTCCTGCAAGCTCACCTGCCACCAGGCGCTGCTTTGCCAGAGTGAACCTTCCAGCAGGGGGTCTGCCGTGGGCCCCTGAGAGGCACGGAGGGACTTTACATCCCCGGGACGCGTGCCACCCCAAGGGCTTGAGCACCCCCTCCACCTCGGCTCTGCTGATGCAGTGTTCTGCACACGCCACGGTCGTATTCTGTGGGGAAGATGACCTGTCTGTGGGGAGAGTCTCAGGCTAGCACTCCAGGCCTCGGACCCAGTCCTCCCTGACACCTCGTCTTTGTTGGGGCGGTCACAGAGGGGTGGGGACTATTACACCCTGGACCTTCTCTCCAGGCCCCTCTCTTTTCCATGGAGCTACCACTGGTCCCCAGCTCTGCCCTTCTGGCCTCGGCAGGGTTTCCACAGCTTCATCCTGAGGAACAGCCCAGGGAGGGCCCCTGGGGGGCCAGGTGGAGATGCAAGTGTTGTAAGGGTCGTTTTAAAAGGGCTGAAGTTAGAGGTAATGAGGCTTGGAGGGTTCCTTCTCTTTCCTTCTAATGCTCGTAGGACATTATTTGAAGTGTTGGAATGAATTTGGATTGAATCTCAGGTTGAAAACCAAGCGCACAAGAAATACTGCATTTCTATCAAATTGAACTTGACCGTGAACCTCCATGAAGTTAGATCTTTTCGGCCATTATGCTCTCCTTTCCTCGATGGGGCTACTAATGTTCTAGGCACTTAAACAGGCCACTGCAGTTCCCTTCGAAAAGCTCATTGTCCCACTTCCTGTGGTTCCTGTGGGTCTTGTAATTCTGCTGCCTCTTCCCCAGGGTCGGGGCCCTGGCCCCAGGTCCCTCCAGTCCAGGTGCATCACCCAGCAGCCCTTCTGGCACCCGTCCCCTCCTCACGTGCTGCCACCAAGCAGTGTGGCAGCACCGTCAGATCCATCTCTGCCCCTTCCCAGGGTGGGGGATCTTCTCCACTCTCTTCCTCAGCCTTTAAAGACACACCCGCCTTGGCCCAGCCTCTCTGGGCCCCGTAACATAATCTTTTCAGTAAGTTTAAACTTAGAAAATACCAGGCAGCCTCTTGTCTCCAGCAAAAATTTCCAGAGCGGAGAAATAGCATCTTAGTCGGTTACCTGATTGGAAGGGGCAGGAGCTGGGAAGCGTCCAGAGAGAACAGACACACAGGGAATATTTCAGCCCGTCAGCCTGCTGTGGCAGTGGACGGAGTCTCAGGGGAGTCCTGGGCTTTTCCTTCTCACCACAGCGCCCTTGGCTGTGTGTTCCTATTTTGCTCTGACTGATGATATTTGTAGTGTGGGGTCTGTTATGGGCGGCATTGTGTTCCCCAAAGAGATGGGTTGTGGTCTTAACCTGGGCACCTGTGAATGTGACCTTATTTGGGAATAATTACTAATAGATGTAATAAAGCCGTGATGAGGTCACGCCGGTCATACTGGGCCCTCTGTCAGTATGACTGGTGAAGAAGGAGACACACACAGTCCCACAGGTAAGGTCACGTGCACACACAGGCGGACATCGGAGCGATGCATCTTTAAGCGAAGAACGCCAAGGATTGCCAACAGACATCAGAAGCCAGAAGGTAGAAGGAAGGATTCTTGCCAGAGCCTTTGGAAGGAACGTGTCTCTGCCAGCCCCCAGATTTTAGACTCCTAGACTCTAGAGCTGTGAAAGATCATGTTTCTATTGCCTGAAGCCACCCAGCTGGTGATAATCTGTTACGGCAGCGCTAGGGAACTGTTACCGGTTCCAACACCCATCAGCACCCCGGCCGAACCACCTTCTCTGCGGTAGAGCTCACGCCAGAGTACTGTGGGTATCGGAGCCTTTGCTTTCTTTTAAGAGAACTGGCATTTCCTGTGTTCACTGTAACCCAGAATCAGGCCCGGCATCTTCCTTCACGTTTCCTCTAATGGGCCACGGTCCTGGGAGTTTGGAGATGCCGTCTCCTCTTTTGAGATCCAGAGGAAGAGTATTACCCACGTGTCCAACGTGGAATCCTGGAAATTCCCCTGTGAGTTGGTGTTGGGAAGATGCTTTCTGAATTCTCAGCACAAGTCAGGACCTGGTGGTGGTACCGAGCACACTGCATGATAGCTCTTTGCACAACGGATGGAGACCTTCCTTCTGGGGAGTAGCAGGAATTTGTGTTCCAAACAGTAACCAGCCAGAGTGGTCCATGCACTGACCAGTCAAGGTGGACATCAGGTATAAAAAGCAGAATGAGCTTTCTGGTGTGAACTGGATGAATACCAGCCTCTTCATAGTCTGTACTGAACTAGCTTCTGTCGCTCTTGTAGGCAGAGGCACCAGTTTATTCATGTGTTGTAGTAGCCCCTGGTGCCCAGGACTTAGAAGGTAGCAGTGAATGAGTGTTAAATGAATTGCTCTTATTAATAGTTGGACTTTCTTGTGATCTGTCCCCAGCCTCAGCCCCCTCTTCTGCCCTGGCCCCTTCCCCGTCATCAGTGAGAGAGGCCCTTGTGCTTTTGTTTTGGGACCCCAGCCTTCAACCCTGCTGCCCGGTTTTGGGAATCTCCCATTGTGTCTGACATTTATTGGTGGAGTGTGAGCCCAGTGGAAGGTGAAGGGGCCAGAGATTCGCCACCCAGGACAGTCTGTCTGTGACTGCACACGTGACCTGGATGAAGCCAGTTGCACCCTCCTGCCCAGGACTTCCGGTCTAGAAAGGATGAGCCAGGAGCCAGCAGCCAGCGGCCAGTGCAGTGGGGTGCATGGTGGAGGGGTGGCGTCTGGGCCACTCGACGTTGTGCTCACAGAGGTTGCTGTCTGGGTCTCCGTTCCCACACGTGCCTTAGTTTCTGCCTCATTTTGAAGCCTGATCCTTTGGATTTCGGCTCGTGATGAGCCTCCCAATCTTTTTCCGGAACATTCCTATTTTTGACAAAGATAATCATGGTTGATTTCTCTCATTTTTACCCACAAACCCTGCAGGTCATGCTGTCATGGTTTGCACTTGCCGACCCCTCTGGAGAGAGGGCACCGCCTGTCCCCTTTCTCTTACGTCAACACCCTGCCCAGACGCACCTCCTTCCCCAGCCCTTCCCCATGGCACCTGCCTCTTCTCTGCACTTCTGTGCCGAGTTTCTTACAACATGTTTCCTGTGATTCCTCACTGGGGCCGGGGGCTATTCCAGGCTATGGGCCCCTCACTGGTGAATTCCCTGTGCCCTGCACTGGGCTTAGAACCGGGCAGGCCGTCCATATATGGACTGAATGATCATTAGGGCTATTCCCGTTAGGCAAATCAAGAAGAAAATGAGGTGAACAAATTGTGGAGAGAACCCTGGAGAGGCTGCTGCTTTCTCTGGCATTTTCACTCTACCTGGGGCACCTGTGGCTCCCATATGTCCAGCACCTGCTCTGAGCTTGATGGCGCTGTGGTGTGGTGGGGCTGCGTGGACCCAGGGCCTGGCTGGTCAGGGCTCTTCTGCCTCCAGTTGATCCTTGGGGCAAATAAAGGGGCGTTGGGGATTGCCCTGCCTTTTCTCTGGGGCCTGGCACACTCACGCAAGTGTAGACCTGCTTCCGACCTGTGTGAGAGGCTCCCCATTAGAAAAACGGGTTGTGTCCAAAATCCTTCTGTTTCTGCAGTGCAGTGCTTCCGCTGAACTGTTCTGGACATGTGGGCCTTTAAGCACCCTTAATCAGCACTGATGCCATTATTGATTGGCTTAGTTATAAGCTCTTAGGTTTTCATTGAACCACTGTCGAGTCCATACATTTTTTCTTCCCCTTTTAACGATGAAATATTATATATTTATTCTTGAGGAAATGCTGAGTTAGTACGTGTAGGTTAACTTTCTCTAGCCCCATCTCAGTTTCATCAAATATTACTATTGACAGACTGATGTATATTGGGGGAGAGAGAGAGAAGACAGAGAAGGGGAAGGGGAAAGAGTGGTGGAGGGGGAACAGGGGGAACAGAGGGAATAGGGAAGGGGGGAGGGGGGAAAGGGGGAGGGAGGGAAACAAAGAAGAAGTATATGTCTGTGAAAGTAGTAAGGAAGTGATATTCAGGTGGTGCTTATTATGTAGCAGGTCCTCTCCTAAGCCCTTTAAATGTATTTACTTATTTAGGCCTTACAATACTACTCTGATGTATCATTCCCTACACTTTACAAATTGGGGAAATGGAGGCATGAAAAGCTTGACTGGCTCGCCCAAGGTCAGAGTTAGCCTGTGGGGGAGCCAGGATTCACCTGCAGGAAGTCCCAGTCCAGATCTGTCTCTCAGCCACCGCTCTCTAGCGCCTCCTGAGAACTCAGGTGAGGGCTCGGCTCACAGTGCCCAGACTTGCATGTCCGGTCTCTCGCTACACCTGTCATGTTTGGATCCGGGGTCCGCCTCCCTGGCGCAGGCTGCTCCACTGGATGGTGCTCTGTTGTTTATTTAACCAACACCTGACAAACAGCAGTGGGAGAAGAAATGTTGAAAATCAAACTGTACCCCATTAGCCCAAGTAAAAAGCAGGATTTTTTTTCTCCAAATGGCTCTAGGAAATCTTCTTATAAAACATCTCATGTAGTGGCAGGGCCTCTTGTATACTTTGGTCTACAGAATTAATTGAGGAAGCTACAGTAGCCTTCAACGGCCTGGATCAATGCCATTTTGGGATGTTTAGGGCGATCACAGGAATTGAAGACACGTTTAGTATTAGTCTGGAGATACGTTCAAATTGTGATGAGGGATTGAGGTGGCTTGGAAAGCAGCAGGGGCTCTTCACAGTCAGATCGGAGCATGCGTGCATCAGATACGTGGGGAACATGTTTGCTCTAATACTCACACAGATGCTCGCCTGGGTGGTCAGTCTTCTGTGACATCAACCCGGAGTCAAAAACTATTATATCCAAATAGTGTAATCAGAAGTAAAGGCGATATAAGTCCATGACAGTCCCAGATGTCAGTGGGGCAGATGACGACTTTGAATAAAAGTTTCTGTAATACACAGGAATGGACAGCGAACCACTGTTTTTTAACCTGACACGCATGTGCTACTTACCAGTGTTCTAGGGGCCTTATGTGTTTTTAACTCATTTAATACCTCAACAGCTCTGGGTCCTGTGATGACCCCTGTTTTACAGATGGGGAAACCGAGACCCAGAATGTTAAGTAACTTACCAGAAGTTAGTAGTAAGTGAAGGAGCTGAGTCTTTAGACTTTGTGATAATGAAAGCAATAGTAGAAAGGTAGTTTTCTCACATTAGGGGCTGGAGAGATTCTATTCTGATAGGGCGGGTCCTTCCTGGCTAGTGTTGGCGGGCTTGTGTTGCACATGTACAAGTAGTTGTGTTACCTTAAAGCTACTGCACCTACGGTCTCCCATAATTTTCCTTCATTGGCCACCAGAGAAGGGGGTCCCACAGTGTTAACTTATTATAATGAAGCAGGGCTCACGTAGCATCTTCTGCACAGGTGTGTTCGTTCATGAGTCACCATGATTCATTGCTTTTCCAGAAAGTGGGAACAACCGGTCTTAGAACAGGGTCTCTGTCCTGTATCGACGTCCTTTAACGTCCTTTATCTTACTCCTTCCTGACTATCTCCTGCCTCAGCAATGGGGTGCACGTCTGACTCACCCTGTTACTTGTAAGAAGCAGTTTCAGTGGAGGAGGGGAACGGTGGGCTCGGTGAGTACCTCTGTATGGGTTAGTTGTTGCCCCTGGTATAGTGATCTTGATGCGTAGTCGTGCTGAGGTTTCTGCTGCAAAGAAATGAGTTGCTTTCAGTGGAAAAGACCTCCCCCCTCCACCTCCCCACCCAACCCCTCTGAGGGCAGATTAGAAGTGTTGTGGCTGTAAACGCAGCCGATACAGGCTGTAATGTACTAAATTATTACTTGTTTTGCGGTCTTGACGAGAAAAATAAATGCAATTACACTCATGAATGTTGAAAAATGAAGCAAAGCAATGCAGATCGGCACATTCGAGGTGCTTTTCCAAATGTAAAGCTGCGTACAATGAATGCTAATGGCTTCCCTGCCTCCTGCTCCCGGCGTGTGGTGCCGTGTGATCTTTCTGAATTACGGGAGCAGCTGGGCCAAGTGCCCCAGGCCCAGGAGAGGTGGCTTTGAATGGTCCCCACAGTAGAAGACCCAGCAGGCAGACCCCAATTTCCTCTCTGACTGGGGGCCCAGAAGAGACCCAGTTTCCTAAAGCAGGTAACTGAGTGGTCTCAGGGTTGCCTCTCTGCCGTGGACCCTGGCATCTGTTGTGCAGGTCTTCTGCCGTCCTGTCCAGCCAACATTCGCTCAGCGCTTACTGAGCACCATGCACGGTGCTGGTAGCGGTAGCGATGAATCTCGTACGCTCTGCCCCTCCCAGCCAACCCTCACTGTCACTGAGGCCTGATGGGCGCGATGTCGTCCGGTGCTGGTCCACAAGGTGGCCACTGCCTCCCAGGGCTGTTCAGCACTTGAAGTGTGGCCAGTCCACATGCAGATGTGCCTTAAATATGAAATACACACCACATCTCAAAAACTTAGTGTGCATGTATGTACACATGCAGATACATAATCTTATTAATATGTGTTATATACAAGGTCCAGCAGAACTAACACCTGTTTGAGCGTGGTTGGTAGGGTAATATGGGTGTAATAATTTATAGTTGTAATAATTTGAACATTTCACCTAAGATGTCTGGTGTGCTTCAGTGTGATACCGTTGTGTTACAAAATTACATGCTTGTGATTTTGCAATAAAAAAGGGGTGTTACTTGTGCTGTACCCTGCATATACATATATAATCTTATTATAAATGTTATGCATAGTAAATCTGATTAATGTTTGTTGTTAAAATGTTAAGAAGATAAATTGGGTTAAATACATTTAAATAAACTTTACTTTTTTTTTTTTACCTTTTAAAACGTGGCTACTAGAAAGCATAAAACTTCAGAACTGTGCCTGCCCAGTATTTCTGGTGGACATCACTGATCGAGCCCCTGCTACCAGTTTCTCACGTCTTCCACCTGCCACCCCCTTGCTGGTGCTCCTTTCTGTCTGTTTTCAACCATACCAGGCTCTTTTGTGCCTCAGGACCTTTGCACGAGCTATCCTCCTTCCCCAAAAGGCTCTTCCCCGGCTCTTTGTGACATAAATGTCCTCTTCTGTGAGAAATATTCTCCGACTTTTCTATCTAAATACATCTGTCCTGTCCTTCTTCACCAAAACACTGTTTTCTAGTCACAATTGTAATGTTTAGGAATTTGATTTAATTGTTTCCGCGCCTGTTTCTTCTAAGAGAAGCATCAGGCAAAGAGCTTGTCTGGGTTTCTATTTTCCTGTTCTAATGTCATTGCCTGTCACAGGAACTAGCACAATGCGGGTGCTCCGCTTTTTTTGAAATGAGTGTATGAGTATTTAAATGTCACGGAGGAGACAACTATTGTGATCATTTTGAGATGTTGAAAAGATACCTGGAAAAACTTGCGGAGGTTCTGGGTGAGAAGCGCGTGGCATACTGAGGGCCTGAAGGGAGAGTTCGATGAAGAAGAGGGACCCCGAGGAAGGGACTCAACAGTGGACGCTGAAGCACCCAGGTGCTGGCAGCCGTGGGGAGCTGCTCCTGTGCCTGGGACTGAGGGGAGACGGCGGCAGGACATGGTGGGACAGGGCTGCCTGCCGTGCTACTGAGGATGCTGCCAAACCGCATCCCTCCCAGCCTCTGGTGTTCTGCCAATGCCTGCCGTTGGTCAGCCTCAGCCGGAGCAGGGGCGGAGGGAGGCTGGAGGACACCGAGGGCAGGGGTCAGGCCCTCAGGGAACAGGGCAGGGTGGGGACGGGTCTTCACTGAAGGCGGCAGACACAGAGAATGCCTGCCGTCCTGGAACAGGCCTCGGAAGCTCATTTCTCAGTGTGCTGAAGGACTGCTACTCCAGACCACCATCCAATATTCTAAAAATACAAGGATGCTCGTGAGCACTAAAATGATTTGACATTCACTCAGGGATTTGTAGTAACAGAATTATATGGGTAATTATGGGAATGGAAGAGAGAAAGTTGTTATTTGCAGAGAATGTTATCTACCAAAACTACAAGAGAAATGAGTGAAAAACTATTAGGAGCCATTATAAGAGTCCTTGAGGTGATTAGTTAAGGAATGAATATACAAAATCAACAACTTCTAAATCCTAGCAATAACCAGTTAATCTAAAATATAATCTAAAAAAGATTCATTTTATAAAAGCAACAAAAATATAAAAGGCTGAGGAATCAATGTAAGAGGCAGTAGGAGGGACTTTTAAAAGGAAGCTATTAACCAAAACTGAGGGGAAAAAAATAGCTGGATATATCTTTTTCCTGGATGGGAAGACTTTATATTTTTACAGCTTGCCAATTTAATTTAAAATACATAATGTGAAGTACAATAGAAATTTTAATCAGTCTTCCAAAATGATTTTAAAGTTTATCTGGAAAAATAGATGGTCACAGACCATGAAGCAGATACTGAGAGGGAGTCATGGGGGAAAACTTTTACTTATAAATTTTAGAAATATGTTCTGGAATTCAAAGAGCCCAAAGACCAGGTACCAATCTAAGAAGAGACACAGAACTCTAAAGAACAAAAACTACCCCCGAAAGTGGGGTGTGTGTGTGTGTGTGTGTGTGTGTTAAAGTTAACATTTCTCATTGGCGGGATAAGTCAAGATGAAATTATGAGGATAACCTACCCAGGAGGGTGCGCGCCAGTTAAGTCCTCCCTACATATATTAAAATGTATTTTAGACACATGTACTGCATGCCGGTTGAATGTGAAACTCTGAAAACATTTAAAATATGTAAAGTATGTAATACATGCATAAACCTTTAAATTAGCCTCGGGAGCAGGACTGTTTTCTGATGTTACCATTAAGGGTGGAAACGAGAGAGAAACAAAACTTGCACGTTTGACTCCACCGTAAACAAGGTGCACAGACCCACAGTCAGCTCGGCTCTGGTTTTTACCACTGAAAACAAATGATGGGTGTTGTTGGTATGAAAACAGCTCTTACTGATCAATAAGAGAAGGGACCCGTTGGACGTATGTTGAGTGTTGGTGAGACTTTGAGAAATGGGCAGTTGTACACTGCTGGCTGGTGTGCAAGCTAGGGCAACATTTAGGAAGGACAACTTAACGTCTGTCAGAGTCACTGAGCGTGCATACCTTTCATTAGAAATTTTATTTTTCGGTTAGGAGCTAATCAGAGATAAATGCAATGTAAAAAATATGGGAGGCGCGGCCCGTGACATGATGCCAAAGTGTCCATGCGTCCATCCAGCGTGCACGAAGGTAAACTTGCCTGGCAGGGTGGCCGTGAGGGTCATTGGGGGTGAGTGGCCCGGGAAAGTGTCGGAGCTCTGACACACTGGGGAAATGGTGTGCGTTCTCGATTCATGTGGCTCTGTTACGCTTTGTCACCGTCCCCTGTACGCCCAGCCCCTTGGACACCATCTACCAAGGCACCTTCTCCTGCCATCTCAGGTCAAGAAGGAACACAGGAGACAGAGCTTTGAACCTTCACTCCAGTTAAGCCACTTTGAGGACAGACGCTCAGGGCACAAGCATTTAGTTAGTACCAGCATTTAGTTGTGCCAGACCTTGGGAAGCTAAGACTCTCTCCTTGACCAGATGTCAGTTCGATCCCTCAGATCCCCCTTCTCAACCAGGCTTTGACCTTGGCCCTTTATCCTAAAGCTCCCATTCTCCCATCCTGTCTTTGGCCTGCCTAGCCCAGTTTTAGCAAGAATCCTGCTAAGTCAGAATAGCGAGAGTCCTCTTACCCTTGATAGCTAGCTCATCACCCTCGCTTGTCTTCTGCGAGAATCTTACTGAGGCAGTGATGCAAGATTCCCCCCGTCCCCTTAGTAATTTTCCACCCACTGACCCCCTTGCTCTGCTCCTTGCCTGTGAACCCCCAGTCGTCTTTGCTGTATTCACAACTGAGCCCAATCTCTCTTCCCATTGTAACACCTCTGTTGTAATAGTCTGGAGTAAACTCTTCCTCGCCATTGAAACAAGCGTCGGAGTAATTTTTTCGTTAACAGTGGTTACCATGGCAAGTAAATCTCAGCGTGCCCAAAGGGAGCTTTGGGTTTCATGGGTAGTCAGATAGGCAGATGCATGATCAGCTGTATAAAAGAGGAGCTCATTCATTCGTAAATTCAACAAACATGTATCAGGGATCTGTAATTTATCAGGCATTAGAGGTGCAGCTGTGAACGAGAGTCTCCAGCTTCTGCCTTTGTGAAGCCCACAGTCTGAGGTGACAGATGATAAAAGCAAACATAAACAGGAAAAGCATAGAAGGGGCAGGTTCCTCGTCCCTGGGGATAGAGGGAGGGCGGAGGGGAGGTCCCAGGTGAATAAGAAAGCTTCCAGCAAAAGATGGCATCTGAGCTGGATCTCCTGTGGGTTTAGCTGTTGTCTGGCAGCTGCAGGTGTCCACAGCTTCAGAGCCGTGTAAGCATGTTTGTGAATAAGGACAGTGTTGGGTGAATCAGGAGCTAGCGAGCCCGCAATGTGTAGACTGTGGGAAGGAAGACAGCTGAGGTTTCCAGAGGCAGACCAGCTGTGAGGGGACACGGACAGGAAGATTATCCTAATAGGATTTCACAAAGGCCACTTAACAGTCGCCGAGCTCCAGGGAAAAATGGGTATGAGCTGAGGGTGGAGAAATAGCCAAGAATCTCGCAACTCTGCAAAAGCTTGGAGAGAAAAGCTGACAGCCAACAGACTGAATGAGATGATGTTTGCAAAAAGGTTAAAAGAATAGACAGCAGGAAAAAAAAGGACACTAAGAGATATGGATGGAAATGGAAGTGCATTGGTATAACTTGGGAACACGCATTAAGATCATTTCAGCTCTAAGAGGGAGCAGAGCCGGGACTTATTTGGTACAGTGTTTCACACTGTCAGAGAGCTCCCGGAGTGAGGTGTGGGCAGGGGCAGGTCAGACTCGGCTGGACAGAAAGTGAGTTTGGATATGAAACACCAGCTGCAGAAATGGGCTAGCTAGTGTTAACCGCTCCTCTTTAGAGATTCGGAAACTGAGACCCAGAGAAATGATGTGAGTTGTTCAAAGTCGCGCAACATAGAAAAGTGCCAGAGCAAGAAATTGGGACCTTGTCCATTGCTGCTGGGAATGCAAAGCGGTACTGCTGCTGTGGGAAGCAGTTCGGTGGTGCCTCAGAAAAACTGAGCAGACAGTTACGATATGACCCTGCAATTGCTCTCCTAGGCATAGTCCCAAAAGAACTGAAAGCAGGTACCCAGATTCGATCACGGTGGGTTTTCGGGCTACCAGTCCAGTGCTTTCTTTATTGCCCTCTTCCCCCTCAGCTGCTGCTTCTCTTTTCCATTCTCCTCCTCTTACCCTTCCGGTCCCCCTCCCTCCTCTTCCCCACTTATATATAATAAATATATAACCTTACTAAATACATGACCTTGGTTTCTCTGTCTGGTCATTGATTGGGACCAGATGAAGGTCCTTTCAGCCCTGGCGGTGTGTACCTTGTCGCACATTTGGTCAGCACACGTTCAGCGGGTGTGGCCCAGGCACGGGTGAGGGGGCAGCCCGCTCTGAAACACACAGATCGGGAGGCTGTCCAGAGGCAGGCACGGTCCTGGTCTTCAAACAGCCATCCTACCATCTCACATTTTAATTGCTTATTTCAGGAGTTCATAGTCTCTTTAACTTCCCCAGGATCACAAGACAGTTTTCTGTTTGTTTTTTGGAGCACCTCTTCTTCCAGAATGAGTTTTTTAAAAAAACTATCTTTGCACATCAAACCTACCTGAGGTCCAACACAACACTCATGTAAGATTTAAGTCTTAGGCTGGTTTTAATTATTTTTCCTACTAGATTATATATATGGGGTCAGTGATGCAATGTTGTTATTTGATCCAGATAGTGAATGCTGAATTTTCTTTTGCTACTCTTCCTGTTTACTTGGGCACAGTTTGACTCCTCCTCCGATGGGAGAGGGAATTCCTGGAGTCTTCCCAGAAGCCTCTGGCAGCCTTGTCTCTGGTGCCCTTCTCTAAGTTTATCCAAAGTCTTACCCTAAGTCCATTTCTACTGAATCCATTTCCACCAAGCTGCTGTTTGTTTGTGACCAAGCCACCTTCATAAGAAGTCCTTCTGGTTTACATGCTTTGCTTTTGGTTTTCCGAGGCCCATTCCTTGTCTTTTTCTGCCCCTCTGAGTCCTCGTGTGATACTAACTGGTTTCAGCCCAACAGGCAGCTCTGGAGAAGGATTAGGGAAGGATGCGAACCCTTGGTGGGGAAACCAGGCTCCCATTGGGGTGGTTTATAGCAGTCTCGTGGTGTGGCAGTACTTGCGGATCCATTCCCTCCAGTCTGGGAGCTTTTCTGTTTACTCAGCCCATTTCCTCTCCACCAGCACTGCCCTCCTTACCAGTGGAAGATGGGCGTGGGTAGTCTTCTTTCATTTTGCTCCAAGATGGCACCTAAAATCTATGGCATGAACTTAGAGCTTCTTCTGTGTTTCAGCATTCATAGTATATTCTTTTTTTTTTTTCTACTTCTTTTCGTTCATTTTAGTCCACTTTGGAGCTGGAGGCTCTGTGAAATGGTACTCAAACCACCGTATTTTCTGGAAGGCCTGGCATTCTCTCCGTTTTACCATGCTGTGTGATTATAAATATTCTCTTGCACGGCCGGTGTGACATACTCTTATTGGAAAAGGTTTTCAATGACCATATTCACCGAAATGGCCTATTTATGTGTCAAGTACATTATTGGATATGTTTCTGAAAGAGTGGAACAGCAACAAACTAAGGACCCAGTTCCAGGCTGCCAAAAAGTATCGCAACGCCGGCTCTGGTCCCTCCCGGAAGTGGTTAGGTCGAGTTGCCACCAAAGGTCTCAATGGTGAGTGCCCTTTAATTGGGCAGAGGGATTAGGTTTTCAGAAGATAATTTGCTTGTTTTCATTTGAAGATCTTAATTTTGTTGAAGGTGCTGCTGCTGTTGCCTGGACTGGAATAAGCGATCTAATTTAATTTAATTTGTTTCCTTGCAGAGAAGGCGATCTCTAGCCCCGCTGCTGCTCTGGGCAGGCAGGGAGCGAGCTTGGTTGGAGACAAGCTCTGAACGTTATCAGCCCTCTCCGAGGTCTATGCTAATGAGAAGTATGTAGAGATTTCAGAGACTTTCCCTGTGATTGCTTCAGCTGCCCTGCTACTTCCTAGGCAACATGAGTGTCTCTCTGAAGGCCTGTGAGGAAGGAGGGGGGCGGAGTGGCAGTGGGGTTCTTTCTGCTGGCGGGTCTGTTTCATTGCTTCAGGGTGTCATGCCTGTGATGGGTACGAGGCCCATGTTAGGTGGTAGTGTTAGGAAGGGTCCCTCCATCTATTCTGTCAGTGTGTGCCCAAGAAAACTTTGTGGTGTGAATTCTGTGGGGTGGCAGGAATGGAAGGGGTAGGTGGTCCTGGAGGAAACCCTGCTCGTATCTGACCAGTTGGTTTCCCTCATGGAGCTGCTCAAGTGTGCTGAGTCTTGGTTTCTGTATGTCCTGTGTGAAGAGGGTAAGTGCCTCAAGGATAGACTCACTCTCCAGACAAATACTATTCATGTCCAGGGGGTTCAAAATCATGATGTGACAAAGGGACTGTGAGCAGTGATGGTGCAGCATGCCTTCCAAGTTCAACTCCCAGAGCTTTGATTTGGCAGGTCAGAAGGGTTTTGCTGTCACTTTATACATGTATGTGACCGAGAGAAGGGGGTGCAGAACCATCCTGTTTTCCCACCTAGTCCTGCCCAGATGGCCTTAGCCACAGGTTCAGTCCATTCAGATATGAGACTCAGCTGTGCTTTAGGAGACTGTTGCTCCCAATGGTGGGAATTGAAGTCAGTCTGCTGGCCAGTGCTGGCTTGTACTTATTCTGGACAAAGCCTGAAATGTAACCTCCCTTAATACAAAACTGTTTTACTGGGTCTTTATATGAGACTTCTGCTTTGTTTTCCCTGACTAATAATACATCTGTGGTTTCTGGATAGGACCAAAGAGTCACGACCAAGGCACATGGGTCGGGAGGCACTGTTGATACTGAACTCACCTTGTTATGTCGGACCCAAGTATACTTTAGATTTAAATTCCTTTGTTCTTGTACTGAAATGCAGCAGAGCTTGCTTATTCCTCTGTCACCCCGGGTCTGGCTCTTAGCATCCGCATCTCCTTCTGCCTTGACTTGAACACCTGTGCTGTCCTGCCCTCCCACCAGCCTGGACTCCTCGAGTGCCCTGGAAGCCTGGGCGGAACCTGCATTTGTTAAAGTCTCTTGATGAGTCAGGGCTTGTGTCCATGGTCTGGGTAGAGCCAGTCTTCCCAACGGGCTTCCCTGTACCACCGACTTCCCAGTCTTCCTTCCCCACCCAGTTGTATTGCGCTACTACAGATCTCATCCAAGCCTCATGAACTGGAAGACTATAGATGCTTGATCACACATTGACAGGTCAGGTAAGTGGTTATGTGAAGTACAGGAGGAAGTTTATGGTGGGGATAGAGTCCCTGGCTGAAGGATATTCCTCCAGAATAAGTCAATGGGAAAACAAATCTTCAACAGTGAGAAATGGCTGTGGCTCTGAGAATGACAGCCCCATAGCCCTCTGAACAAATGTGATTAGTATTCTAAAAAATGGATACAGGAGCATCAAAGGGAAAAAAACCATTGGCATTAGCAAGAGGCTTCAGGGACAGATACAAAATGAATTTCAAATTTTCTTTAGCTTTTTTATATGAGCAGTTTTGGGGTTGTGATGTATGGAACAAAGACAATCCCAGTCATAATAGGGCAGAATGTTTTTAAAAGCTTGGGACTCAGGATGGTGATAAATTCAGGACCTACATGAAGGCGTAAAACATGGTGGAACATCAAAGAAAATATAATTGTTTGGAAAAGTACCATGTTTCTGAATGGAAAAGTTTAATTGCGTAAATACGTCAGTTCTCCCCCAAATTGATTACGCATTTATGTTGTTTCAATCAAAATCCTTAAGGAATTGCTGTTTAGAACTTGACAAAAATTATTCTAAGGTAATAAAAGAGAGATTTACACGGTGAAAAGTTATAAAGGGTTATAAAAATAATTTAACACTACAAACAATTTAGTTTAGTGGCTGGTGAAATGAAATATAATTGGAACAGAACTGAAAGTAAAATAATAAGATTGGAGTGTCTGTAAATATTTATTATGTGATAATGGCGGATTCCAGATCAGTAGGGGAAAGAAAGAATAGATTATTTAATTAATGCTGCTAGGAAAATTGTCTGTTTGGGGGGAGCATCAGATCATTAACTCAGTTCATATGAAAATAGATTGCTAGCGTGTTAACGTAGGAAAGAAAACAATGCGTTTGAATTTTGTATATGTCAGAGTAAGAATATTTCAAAGGACAAATGAAAGATGGAAATGATAATGAATGACTGGCATGTATATTTCAATATTACATTGATATTTTGTATGTGAAGATGAATGTTAAAAATATCATAAATGAAAATAAAATACCCCGTTTTTCTATTCCCATTTGGAAGCTCCTCCATTCAGAGTATTTCAAAGCAAAGCCCCTCCAGAGGACCCGCATCCTTGCTGCCTCTGATTTCTCTTTGCTCGGTCTCTGCCAAAGTCACTCCCAGTCACAGAAGTCACTCCTCTTCCGCTGCCACCAGTCCATCAGAACCATGCCAGTCACAGTGTCCACTGACCTCTCTGTGGCTCAAAGCCATAGTTCTCATGTCGCTGACCTGGCAGCTGCGTCCAGTCCAGTCTGCCAGTCTCTCCCTTCTTGAAACTCACTTGCCATCTGGCTTCTAAATCACCGTATTTTCTTAGTGGTCCTCTGTGACATTCATTTTTCTTATTCGCCTCGGCTGGTTTTCGGTCCTGTTAGAGCACAGAGTGACCCCTGGATGTTCTCTCTTCTCTCGCTACATAGTCTCCTGCGGTGGTCTCGTCCAGATCTGTGGCTTAGAGACCACCTGTGGGCTGACGACTCCTCGTTTTTATCTCCAGCTCAGGCCTTTCTCAAGCCCTTGCCTGGTGTTTCCGGCTGCCAACATGATATGCTCATTTGGTTGTCTGGTTGGTTTCTCCAAATCAGGCGAGTACTGCACCAAAGTCATCATCTTCCCACATTCCCGCCCTCAGCCTGTGCATCCCCCGGTCTTATAAAGTGGGGGCAAATATCAGTATCACTGCAAATAATGCAAATATATATTAAGTAGCATTTTCTTCTATCACAGGAGTCAGCAAACTGTGGCCCTCAGAGCAAACCTGGTTCTCGGCCTGTCTGTGTAAATGAAGTTTATTGAAACATAGCTACAGCCATTTAATGACCTATTGTTTATGGCTGCTTTTGTGCTGGAGTGCTAGAATTGAGCTGGAGCAGAAACAGTATGATGGGTAAAGCCGAAAATAAGATCTATTTGTCTCTTCCCAGAAAACGTTTGCTGATTCCTGCTCTGTCCCACCGACAACAAGAACTTGAGTGGAAGCAACGGCAGATAAACAGAAAGCATCCTGTTTTCCGTGGCTGGGTGGCCATATATATATATATTGTCTCAGTTGGGACACTTTTGAAAGGGGTGTTGTATATAGCAACTTGTAATGGATCTTTGGAAATTAGCTTGGAAAGGGAGAAATGCAGTGGAGTGCGATTAGTTAATAAAGTTAGGTGAGAATAATAGAAATTGGCACGAAGTCTTCCAACAGCAGGGTGGAGCTTTGAGACTCTTACTGTATCTTTAGATATTTTTGATAGAAAACAATGCATCGAGCACTTGTTCTGGTCCCACACTACACAGAATGCTATTTATTATGCAGCGTAATGGCAGAGACAAAAACTCAAGGACTTCTTAAGTCGTGCAGGGGACAGAATAGGAGATGTACGATGGGAACAAAATGTTCAGCTCTAACAAGTGGATAAGAAGAACGTTAGAAGACTCGTAACTTAGATGTTTGAGATCGTGGAGAATGGCTGACGGGAAGGAACAGCTATAATTAAGGGCACATCTGAGGAAGTGGCATAAAACAGTGCTTTGCAAGTTTGACTTAGCAGCGAGCCAGCCGGCTGCTGAGGGCTTTAATGATGACCAGAGTGAAGGTGCTTATGGGAAATGAGATGCGGCAGCCAGCTTGTTTTTCCCCACTTGTGGGCTTTGCGTGTGATGAAAAGCATGGGTGCTGGGAGAGGCAGGTCAGCCCCAGGGGTGCTCCGTGAGGACATCTCCTTTCAGATCACTTCTTCATGGTCGGAGGAGGCAGGGGATGCTCCAAGGTGAGCTGGAAGATGACTTTGCAGAGAAGGCCCTGGGATTCTGAGCATCCTCCCTGGCATGTGGGGAGGAAGGCCCAAGCCATGTGCTGTGAGCTACACTCACAGCTGGTCTCAGGAAGGAGTGTGTAAGCGTAGCTCCTTCAGGAGTCACACCACAGGGCAGTGGGTATCTGCACATAAAGGACTTTGGCTTCCTACTGCCAGGGAGATGCCAAAAGATTTGCTGAGGGTAGATAAATTTGCGGCACTGGATGGTGGTGCTCAGCCTGCTGGCAGAAGCACAGTGCTGCCATCCCCGTGGGTCTGGACCAGGCTAGATGAGCCACAGACCATCTGATGTCAGCAAATGCCTTTTCCAGTTGGGCCTGGTCATCTGTGGTGGTTCTGGCTGGGGTCTTCGAATGACAGGCTTGGGGAGCTCCTCAGGAATCAACTTGTCCACTGTGTTTTCAATATTCTGGGAGGGAGAAGTGGCCATTCTTGACTGACCTGTTGTATTTCAAGATGCCTGTGTGGCACTATGCCTGAGCCACACAGGTTTAAAGCAGTGTCAAGTTCTTTGGGTTAGGGTTCAAGTGGAATCATCCCAGTGAATACGGCTGGTGATTTGCTGCTGCTCAGGAGCCCTGAGCGGGGCAGTTAGGTGTGGCTTTGATGAAGAGAAAGTGGAGGAAGAAGTCATTTTTACTATGGAAATTCCATGTACGTAGTCAACAAATCTTTCAAAATGTGGGGGCCAGGGCGAAGTATACTCATAGGGGAGGTTGAGAACCACTTGTCCAGTCCATTGCATAGCCTGCATCCCTATATTTTGTTGGTGATGAGTCTTAGACCCAGAAAGAAATGGGGCAGATGACACAGCCCATGCTGCAGGAGACAGAAACAGCCGGACCTGCCAGCTCCGAGTCTTTGAGGGAAAACCTGGGGACACCAACTTGGATACCTGGAGCCGCCTGAAGGCATTCATTGAGGACCTACTGTGTGCTGGGTGCTGTCCTAGGAGATTCACTCACTTCATCTCATTTAAAACTCAGAGCCGTCCTATGGCTCTAGGGATTATTCCCTGAAAGCTTCAGACGAGGAAAACAGGGCTCAGGGGCACTAAGTGACTTGCCCAAGTTTATATAAGTAAGCAATGGAGCTGGTTCAGATGGAGGAGATTGTGGGCCCACAGCCAGCATTCTGCCTACCGCTGTGCTCTGCTTTGGACGATGTGCCTCTCCCAGTTTGGGCCGACCTAGGGACACGTGCCGACAGGTTCTGAGATGGCCTTGTTGGGAAAGAGAAACCAACTGACTGCCTGCAGGTGCATCTGAGCCCGACTCTCCGTCAGTGAAGGGTGAATTGACTTGATTTATTGGATTGTCATGCCAAGGGGCTCTTTTGTGGAAGAGAGAGTTTTGTTGTTCGTGAAGCTCTGAATTCAGACTTGGAGCTGGTGCTTGGAATTCAAACTTAGAAGGGGGCTGGTTGTGTTTTAGGAGAAGGTGGGACTGTTAATTAGAGGGATGGACTTCTTCCATTCACTTAACAAGTTCTCACCCGTTAAAGACAAGAGCCATTTTGACTGTCAGAAGGACCCCTGTTTTCTAAGCGATGGAAACATCCCCTGCCCCCTGCCCCAAAGCCATGGATGGGTCCAAAGCCTAGGCATTCTCAAGGTGAACTTGGTAGGTTAACTTGGTCGTCTAGGGAGCGGCTGGAGGAGCTGTGCCAACCGGAGGTGGCCCTCCCATCACCCAGATGCAACTATAGGCCTGCAAGAGACACTGATGACTGCAGCATCAGGCCCCAAGTCCCCATCTAGTCTGCTGACCAGGGCTGGGCCCCCATAGCTTAGGCAATGGTGATGGGTAGAGCAGCGTCTCACGTGTCCTGAGTGCATGCTCATGGAGCACGTACTGGACCCTCTCACTCATCCCTTACCCTTCTCCACCCCGCTCACTGCCCTGGGAGGATGACCTGTGGGCACCACACCACTGCCCTCTGGCTTTCATATGGCCAGAGATTGGGCGGAGGGACAGAAGAGCATGTGATCTGGGTACTTATTCCCTGGACACCTCCTATGCAGTCACCTGTGGGCCACTGTGTCCCTTGGCTGAAGGCCACGTCTCCGTCTGAGGGGGCCTCTCACGACTGTTCTCTCTTGTTAGGTTCCCATGACTCCCCCCTGCCCCCCAATCCCTCCTACCCACAGGGGCAACGACAGTGCTCCGGCTCTTGCTCTGCCTGTACCTGCATAAATAGTTTATCATCTCCTGGATTCTCCTTTGAACACGCCGAGTACAACCCTGGTCGATACCTACATAGTATCTAATTCAGTCGTTACAAGAACTGGAAGATGCCTTTGCCAGGTGGCTAGGTTGGTTGGAGCGTCATCCCCAACGCCACAAAGTTGCAGGTTTGATCCCTGGTTGGGGCACATACTGGAGGTAACTAATGATGTTTCTCACATCGATGTTTCTCTGTCTCTTCCTTCTTCTCTCTAAAATCAATACAAACATATCCGTGGCTGAGGATTAATAGAAAAAAAGAAATGAAGACTATTATCATCATTGCCCCTATTTTTATTTATTTGTTTTCCTTTAAAGATTTTATTTATCTTTAGAGTGGAAGGGAGGGAGAGAAGGAGAGAAAGAGAGAAACATCAATGTAAGGTTGCCTCTCGTGAATCCCCTGCTGGGAACTGGCCTGCAACCCAGGCGTGTGTCCTGACTGGGACTCAAACCTCGATCTTTTGGTTCACAGGCCCGTGCTCAATCCATTGAGCTACACCAGCCAGGGTCACTGCCCCTATTTTTAAGTGAGAAAACTGGCAGAGAATGGCCCCATCATTTTCCCCAGAGTCACACTGTTTGGAAGGGGTCGAGACACTTTGCATCCTGCCTGTCCCTCTTTTTCACCACTGCATGAGGACACCTAGTTCAATGGCCTCTTTTCTAAGCAGACTAGAGACACAGGAGAAAAGGGAAAAACACGAGGAGAAGCAGGTTGTGTAGCCTTCCAGGACCCCGCCACCTGATCCGCATCCTGATTCTCATCCTCAGAGCTCACAAAGGTAGGAATACTCCCACCACATCAGGGCTCAGAGCTCCCAAGGAGCGTGCCAAAATAGCCCTAAAGAAGTCATCTCCCAGAGTCCTGAGTTTTTAACCCCTTTGGTTAAACTAAAATTTCGTTCCTGTTGCATTTGAGGTTCAACAAATGTCTTTTGCCTTCACGTCCTGCTTCCCATCAAGCCAGAGTGGTGCCTCTTGCGCCCCCTTGAGGCCAAGAGATGTGAGGCGGTTGCTGTGCTTATCTGGCCTGTGAAGCAAGGAGAGGAAGGAGCCCTAGCACCGCCGACTTGGGGAACATCTGGTGAGGATGCGGCCAGCCCCAGTCCCTCTCTCCCTCCCTGGCTTTGTGCTTTGGAAGCACTTGCCCCAAGCCTGACATCTGTTTCTGTGATGCATTTTGCTGAGCTCTCTTCAGAGGGGGCGGTCACCACAAGGTGTTTCATTAGGTGTCTTAATAAGCCTTGTAACTGCAGCCTGGCCCGCCTCTCCCCTGCGGAGCTGCTCTCTACCTGAGGCTGGGAAGGGTGGATGGTTCAGACATAATTTTCATTGGCAGCAGGAGTATTATTTTTGCATAATAAAGCACAGTGGGTGACCTTCGCAGGAGTGGGAGAAGGGAGCAGACGGCAAGCGAGCCATGGTTCTGGGTGACACACAGGGGCTGGCCTGCCTGCCTGTAGGTGATGGGAAGGTGTTAACTTCAGGCGCTCACCTCCCCGCAGACCCCGAAGAGGTCTGGCTGTACGGAGAGCCACACCCTGGACGCAGCAGGCCCGGCTGTCACCTGGGGGCACCCCTGGCTTGCACCCTGAGCTCCGGCCCAGCCGGGGGTTTGATTCTTCTCCTGCCCTGTTCGTCCCCGTCCTTGTTTCTCAGAGGCATGGGGCTGCCTCTGGTGTCCCGAGGTGTCCGGGACAATCCAGCCTGCCCTTGAGCAGGCACCACATGGTCGGCTAGACCAGACTGCAGGGTTCTGTTCGGACCTGCCTTGGATTCCTGCGTTCAGATGGCACCTTGGGAGCATCCTGACGTGCCCTTCACCCTGGCTTTGGTCGATCCCCCTGCAGCACGTGGGTTGTGTGGCCTGTGAAGGTGCCCCTGTCCTCCCACCCCCCATAGCAGAGGCTGTTTGTTCCCGACAAGGAGAGTCTGGGATTACAGATTTTCTAAAGCAGTCTAGTGGAGGTATTCGGCTGGAACCATGGAACACACACACACACACACACACACACGCACTCTTCAATTTATGATAGGATGGGAAATCGATTTACGTAGAATCGTAAACCATCAGACATGGAAGAACAGCCTTGGACAACCAACTAGTACTGTCCTCTAATCTTACGGAAGAAGCAGTGGAGACCCAGAGGGGAAGTGCCTTGGCCAGGGCCACGTACCAGGTCAGTCCTTTTCACTTCCCCGGGCTGGACTTCTTTCCACCAAAGTGAGCATGGGGCGCAGGGGGCAGGCCGAACAGAAACAGCACGGGACTTGGAAGAAGGCGCTTGTTTGACAGCTGTGATGATCTTGCGAACATTCTCGGGCTCTGGCGAGGGAGGGGTCGGGCTCCTTGCCAAGCAGGGTCCGGGTCCTTTGTCCTTGGGCATCTCCATCCTCTCCTGCACTTTAATAGAGAGAGGGAACTTAATGTGGTAGTCCAAGTTCAAGAAAAGCACCTATTCCCAGAGGGCTGGATCTCAGAGACCCCAAACTCAACACTTGATTGACACACTAGGAGGAAATAGTCGGACAAAGTGCCTGGGCAGGGGCACCGAGTAGAGAGCATTGGGCAGGCCGAGGGGATGGGCGGGCACGGGCCATGAGCTCATCCACAGTAGATGGCTTGTTAACTCCCAGCACGCTATCTCCTAGCATGGGGCCCGACCCAAAGTAGGGGCTCACACTGATGGGCGGGGGATGAACAAGTGAATGAATGAATGAACGCCAGAGCGACATTACGCGGGCTCTGGATACGTTGGCAGTACCCAAGGACTTTATCTCGGTGGTTTGGGAGAAGGCAGAGAGGGCAGGAAGGAAAGGAGCAGGCCTACATGCCTGTTGTCCAATGTAGGGTGTCCTCCAAGGGCCCCCGCAGGGTGCCCTCTGCCAAGGGGTTGGGACACAGGGTACTCTGGGCCACAAGGGAAAGCGAACCGGTGGCATCTCTGAACTCACTGGTCCTGGGAGCACTCTGCACACCCGCAAGTCATCTTGCAGAAAGGACCTTCTATTCAAATGGTAGGGTGGGACCCTCAGGGGGCAGGGGAACCCCCATCAGGCTTATCTTGGACGATGAGTTTATGAGAGTCCTCACTGTCCCCTCGATGCTGTTTGGGTTTTATGGACTTCCTATTATGAACCTAATTTTTTTCATCACAAAATTTAAAAAACTATTACTAATGGTGTTTCCCTTATTATTACCGCTGCACAACTGCCGGTGCTACTTCTTATGTTTCTTATGAGAGTGAAGTGAAATATTGTGTTTAAAGTGGGGAGCACGGAGCCCGGGACGCAGCCCCCCTCGAAGGCTCCCCGGGGTAAGTGTTGCCCCCCACGTCCGTTTTTAACTTGCCTGTTTTGTTTTGCTGTTCAGTGTTTTCCCTCATTATCTTGTTCTGACAAGGTTTATGAAGGTTATTGATCTTGCAGTTTTCTTGGCCAAGTTGCTAAGATTTGATACACACCTACGCTCACACACACGATGTTTTCCTAACCAGCTACAGAGTTCTCTTCCTAAGAGAGAAAATACACTGTATGAGGCCCCCATATATGGTGGCCTTCACCCCTCACTTTACTCGAATCAGGATGGGACATCTATTAGAATTAAGCACAGAGATGGCTTTAGTCTAGTTCAGGAGCCGCCGCCCCCCAACACCCCACCATGCTTGCTTCCCTCCTGAGAACCAAAGCTGCCCCTTTCTCTGAGCACCTCAGCCAGCTCTCTGTCCCTGGTCCACCCCTCTCCCCTTCAAGTGCTCGTTACACCTGCCACATCCTTTGTATTTCTCATCTTTGGATTCAGGCCACCAGAGGTGGTCACCCTTGCCAGCTTTCTTTGGAGAAATGACAACTTGAGATGCTACCATCTGCCACATTTACCTGAATTACCTCCAGTGCTGGAGCTTCTGCTTCCAAAAAGAAGTAATTCCTTCGGTTGATTTCTGACAGGCCCCTGGTTGTGGCAGCTGCTCCAGCAGAGGCTGTGATGGGAACGGCCATCCCAGGGTAGGGGGGCGGGGTAGGAGGGTGACTAGCAGAGCCCCCAGGGTTGCTGCCGAGCTGTTACTGATCCTGTGATCCGTCCTCGTTGTCGGCACGTGGGGCGCTCTGTGCTCTCTGTAATTGCTTATTTACCTCCCGCCTGCAATTGTCTGTTGGAAGCTATCAATAGCTGCAGTTTATTTTCCAAATCTCCTTAGGGAACTAAAGTTTATCTCACTCGGGAAGAGTCCTTTAATCTTGGAATTTTTAAGCCGGAAGCTCCTATGGAGACAATGTAATCCACATGCTTAGCGGGTGCAGCCTTGGAGATCCAGGACTCGAATTCTCTTATCCAAGGTCACCCTTGGTCGAGCGAGAGGGGGCTTCTCTCCCTGACTCTGAGCTCCCGGGAGTTACCTGCTTTGCTGTCTGGCGGGGGCGGTGCATGCTTTGCAGACACTGGGCTCTTTTCCTGTTGGTGTGTCTTCTGGAGTTTGGGGAATGTTCTCCGTGCAGCCTCTGTGGGAACCTCTTCCAACGTGAGGTTCACAGGGAGACCTGGGAACCCACGTTTGGCCGCCTTTCGTGAGACCAGGATGCTCTCAGAACAGCAACTTCAGAGTAGTTACATACTCGGGAATCTGGGAAAGAAAAAAAGCTTCAATCCAGCTCAAGCCAAACTTTGCCACCCTCCTCAAAACACTGCCATCTGGCCCGAGGGCCACTGACTTCCACGTGATAAGGGGCTCCGTGTCCCAGCACCCCGCCTCCGCATTTAACCGCATTTGAGTAGGAGAGTTTTCTAATTCTGAGTATTGTGCTCAGAGTGGGCCTTGTCCTAACAGTGATTTGTGCCAAATCTTAGGAGATGTGGAATTGAGCTAATGCAGCAAAATCCGCTGTGATGATTAACATGAATGTGTCTTCTGTATGCTGAGACGGTCAAATGCGGAGGCGGGGTGCTGGGACACGGAGCCCCTTACCACGTGGAAGTCAGTGGCTCTTGGGCCAGACGGCAGTGTTTTGAGGAGGGTGGCAAAGTTTGGCTTGAGCTGGATTGAAGCTTTTTTTCTTTCCCAGATTCCCGAGTATGTAACTACTCCGGAGTTGCTGTTCTGCAGGGAGCCGTGCGGATATTCACTTTCATAACAGTTACCATGAGCTCATAAACTAGACTCGGGCCACATTCTCTTCCCCTACTCTAGAAATCCAAGAAGCTATGAAAATAAGAAGCTATTTTTTTTTCTTTTTTTAGGTTTAACCCTAAATTAATTTGGCTGCCAAATCTGACCCAAGCTGGTGGGAAGCTGTTTATAGTCTTTACTTATCTCACCTCGGATGAATTATCATATGCCTTCTTGTGGAAATATTGACTATATTGCCCCAGATCTCCCTGGGGAGGTTCGATGTGGCTACATTATGTTTCTAAAAATCGGAACCATGCTGGATTCTGAAGTAGTTCTTGGGTTGAAGGTTTGGGATCAGGGATCAGGGAGGGCCTAGAGGACAATCTGCATTTTAAAGTTGGGGAACAGAGAGGTTAAGGGATTTGCCCGAGGACACTCAGCTCACGAATGGCACAACTAGTCCCAGTCACGGCTTGCAAAGGGGCGACCACTCAATACTGTGGGAGGTTCCTCCTCTGACCATGGTGCTCCCGGGAGGGGCAGGAGCCAGGCCCGCAGAGCATGGGCTGTCTGCTCCGAGGTCAGGCCCCAGCCAGCAGCGCAGTTTGCAGAGACAGGCGCAGTGCACCTCTAACGGAGAGAGGGCCTGGGGAGCATGCTGTCACGTGTTGGGACAGGATGGCAAACCCGCGGGGGGTGGCTGACAGTGGCAGGGCCCAGACAGGTGCTTTCCCAGTGGGAGACATTGTGCCCGTGAGAACCAGGCAGGACACTGCAGGGACAGAGGCCATGGGCAGTCTGAGCCTGGGCACACTCCTCTCGGTGTCTGGGAGTCCTCTGGATGTGTCTTTGTGGGTTCCACTCTCTGGTGACATGAGGAATGATTGGGAACGAGTTCCAGCTCTCTCCCAGCCCCTATGCGACTGTGGGGACACCCATGTCCCTGCTCAAGACTTGGTCTCCCCATCTGTAATATGGGCAGGGGAGAACAGGCTGGCGGCCATTCATCCTCAGGAGGTGCATCTTTGCAGAAATCATGAGGTACCATGGGTACACTGACCTTAGACTGGGTGGGTTCAAATGCCCACCCTAGTACATATCCGCTGAATGACATGGGGCAAGTCGCTGTCTTTCTGTGCCTCATATTTTTAACAGGAGGAAGTAATACTTCTTGATACTTACTTTGGGAGGGTTCGCACGAAGGGACATAGAAGGCCTGGCCCAGAACCACAGACACAGCAAGTGCTAAAGAAAAAAGAAGCGTGATCTGTTGTCCTGTAATTCTGTGTGAGTTGTTTTACGTATAAAGTGGGCCTTTTAAAGCGAAAATTTAAAAACTAAATTGGCAACAAAATTGCCCCAGTTTCACAGATGGAGAAATCTGCCAACAGGTGTCAAGATTCGTGCCAGGAAGTAAGTGGCTGATCAGGGAATCAAACCTGGGTCGCTCTGCTCCCCAGCTGCCTTGTGTTTTGTTGCTTTTCCCCACCCGTGAGCCAGATGCTGGCTGGCACTCACGTCTTCCAGCCCAAGGATGTGAGCTTCTCTAAAGGCTTGGTCTTTCTTTTCATGTTTAAAGACTGTGCTTGGCTCTGAATTGCCAAGCTTGCAGTCATCAGGATCAGCCTCTGCTGGAGGGCTTTGCAGGAAATAGGAATGTCCAGGGGGTGCCATTTATTTAATGGGCAGGAGGGCACAGACCAGGCAGTGACATGAGGTCCCAGGGACCATTTATGGTTGATTTGGGGAACCTGTGTCCTGGGAGGTGCGCCATCGAGAGGAGACCTGAAACTGCAGGAATAGATGGCCACGGCTGCAGTGTCCAGCGTGGGAGCATGCCTGGCCCGGCCTGGCCCTGCAGTCGGCAGAAGAGTGTTCCTTGCCTCTAGTTGGAGCAGTGGGGGTCTGGGGTAAACTGCTCCTGGGAGGTCTCTTGGTGACAGCTTCTTAGACTCCAGTTCTAGAGCCAGAGAGCTGGCTGACCCCCAGCCTTCATCTCGCAGTACCAGTGGGAGAACCAGCCCGGGAGCTAAGTGGAGAGGTTCTTGCGGTCTGAACCCTATTGTGTGTGAGGCGCCCTGACATCTGCTTCCCAACATCCTTGCTCAGAAGCCTTTGCCCCTGGAAATGCCCCATTTCTGACATGCAGAATTCCTTCTTACTGAGACATGGGTTTTCAATATGTTTTACCTGATGAAGGAGAAGGGAGAGATATTTCCCACTTTTGAACACCATCTCTCTTATTAGTCTTTTCTCTCTCTCTTTCTCTCTCTCTGTCTCTTTCTCTGCCCTCTTCTGATTATTAAGATAGAAAGTTTGGAAAATTCAGGAAATCGTTAAAATGAAAATGATAATTACCTGTAAATCCAATACCCAGAGATTATTATTATTAGTATTTTGGTATTGTTCCTTCTAGCTACCTCTTTTCTTTCTTAATTAAAGACTGGGTTCTTGTTTAGAACAGTTACAGAAATGGTAGAGTCTACAGTGGAAAGCAACAGCCCCCTCGCCCTGATTCTCCCCCCCCAGGCAACCAGTTCCAACACCTCACCGTTGCTTCCCGTTTGTGTTCAATGCTGCCTTTCCAAGTAACCTATGAATTCTGCGATTTCTGGTTTATTTCCTCTGCGTATTATCACTCAACTTGTCTGGCAACTTTTTAAAGCTTTGTCCCCATCACGTCCCCATGTGCATCCCTCTTCAGCCTTCCCGATGATCATCAGATGGAGGGAACTCGGTTTTCAGGGTTGGCCTCATTTTACGTCTGTTGACGTAATTTATTTCCTGGGGATGGAATCTGTTGTGATTCCATTCTTATTTCTCCTGTAAGAGTTAATAATTGCCTGTTACAATTGATTATTTCGTTTTCTTTTAATCGATCACCGAGATTTTCTGACTCTTCCCCCGGAAGAGTTAGTCTCATCTCACTATAGGCAAACTCATCAGGTTAGCTATTGTCTTCACGTGTCCGGGGCCTTCTAACTGGCCACTTTTATCTGACCTGCTTGTTCTCTAGACATTGATTTTCCTGGGGTTTTCTGCTGGCTCTCTCCTTTTTCCAGCTTCCATGAGTTTCTCATTCGTTTAGAGCACAGTATCTAGGAGCTTCCTTAGAAAGACCTCATGGATGGAAAGTAAAACTGAAAATGGCCGACGGTCATTTTATTCTATTTTTACATTTGATTGATAGTTTGGCTGGGTATAGAATTCCAGTAGGGATTAATTTTCCCTGGTAATTGACTTCTTAAACATACAGTAAAATTCATTCTTTTTGAAATATAGGTCTCTGGGTTTCGACAAATACAGGGAATCATGTATCTGTCACCCTTGTACATATAGGACAAACCCATCCCTCCAGGGAAGTTATCTCATGTCAACCCTTTGCTGTTCACCCCTTCTTTCCCTACTCCCTGCCCCGGGCCACCACTGGTCTGTTTTCTGTTCCCATGGTCATGCCTTGCTGTGTAAATGCAGTTCCATATCACCCAGCTTTTTGAGTCCGACTTCTTTCACTTAGCATGATACACCTGGGAGGCACCCACATTGTCGTGTGCACCCCTAGTTCATTCTTTTCCTACCGAATAGTCTTCCGTTGCTTGGGCGGATGACAACTTGTCTGTCTGTTCATCACTTGAAAAACATTTGCACTGTTTCTAGTTTTTGGTGATCAGGACTAAAGTTGTTCCATTGTCACAGAAGTATTTGTAACAGTGATCAGTGTAAGTTCTTATTTCTGTTGGGTGAGCAGTAGGCGGGGGATTGCTGGGTCGTAGGATGAGTAGTTAGTTGACTTTACAGGAAATGGTTGGGCTGTTTTCCAGTGGCTGTGACTCTGCGTGTGCTTACAGGCGATGAGTGAGAGTTCAGTTTGTACCACATCCTCACCAACACTAGGTGTTACCTTCTGAACACAATGAGTTTTAGCCGTTCTAGTGAGTGTGAGCTGGCGTCCTGTTGAGATTTCAATCTGCATTCCCCTAATGAGTAATGATGTTGTGTACCTTTTTATATACTTATTTGCTTTCTCTACCATCTTTTGTGATGTGGTAGTTTAAATCTTTTGCCTATGTTAAAAAAATTGGGTTGTTTGGCATATTATTATTAATCTCAGAGAATTTTTTATGTATGATGAACATAAACATTTTGTCAGATATGTGACTTTCAACTATTTTCTTCTAGACCATGGCTTGTCTTTTCATTCTCTTACAAATATCTGTTACAAAGCAAAAGATTTTTTAAAATACTTTATTTATTTATTTTTAGAGAGAGGGGAAGGGAAGGAGAGAGGGAGAGAAACATCAATGTGTGGTTGCCTCTCATGTGTCCCCCGCTGGGACCTGGCCTGTGACCCAGGCATGTGCCCTGACTGGGAATTGAACCGGCACCCCTTTGCTTCACAGGCCTGCCCTCAATCCACTGAGCTACACCAGCCAGGGCAAAAAGGTTTTTAGTTTTGATGAAGTCCAACTGTATCCAAATATTTTCGTCATGGATGGTGTTTTGGTGTCACATCTAAGATTTCCTAGCCCAGCTCAAGTTCATAAAGATTTTCTTCTCTTTTATGTTTATACCTTTTACATTGGGGTTTATGCTCCATTTTGAATTAACTTTTTAAAAACCATTTCTTAAAGATTTTATTTCTTTATTTTTAGAGGTGAAAGAAAGGAGAGAGGGAGAGAAATATCAATGTATGGTTGCCTCTCATGTGTCCCCTGCTGGGAACTGGCCTGCAACCCAGGCATATGCTCTGACTGGGAATCGAACCTCTATCCTCTGGTTCGCAGGCCCACACTCAATCCACTGAGCTACACCAGCCAGGGTCTTGAGTTAACTTTTGTATCTGGTGAGATGTATGGATTGAGGGGGTTTTTTTGCATATGAACATCCAAAATGTTCCATTGCTGTTTGTTGAAAGGACTCCTCTTTCTCTGTTGAATGTTGGATTATCTTTGTACTTTGTCATTATCCCGGAATTTTTTTCTCCCGGTAAACCTTCAGTCTTTTTTCAAACCCCAGTGTCTTGAGGATTTCATCATGCCTTGGAGTAGATATTTTTTATTCATAGCTTAGGGCTATTGGATTACCATTCCAATCTACAACCTTATTATCTGCAGTTCTAGGAATTTTTCTTTTTGATATCAGTTCTTTGATAACATGCTTTGAGTTTTGTCTTTTTTTTTTCCTGGACAAATCCTATTAGTCAGTTTTTGGACCTTGTAGGCTAATCCTCTAATTTCCTTATCCTTTTTCTTTTGTTCTACTTCTTGACAATTTCCTCAGCTTCACCTTCTAAGCCATCTTTTGTCATTTCTATTTCAACTTTTATATTTTTAACATCTGAAAGCTCTCTCTTGGTTCTCTGCACCTTTTCTTATGACTTTCTATTTTTGGATGAAATATCTGTAAGTTTCTTAAAATGCTTTTTGAATCGTCTTTTGTTTTATATCTGTCCTTTCTCCTCCTCTGTCTTGCCTTTATTCTGCTCATGTCAGAGGTTGCCCGGTTTGCTGGTGAGTAGCGGCCGGCCTGGCATATTTAAGAGAAGGGGCCGAAATTGTTGAGTGTGTATGTTGGGCAGGAGGGGGCTTGCCCACTGATGGGCTTGGCCAAACAGAGAAAAGGCAGTAAACTGGTTTATTCACTGAGGACTTTTGCAATGTTGACAGATACAGTCTTTTCTTCTTTATCCGATCAGTTTCCCCAAAGATAAACCCTCCCCTCTTCTGAAGGGGTGGACAGTGTCTATAAGGCTGACTGCTACTGTTCTCAGGTTCAGTGGTGTCCACTCAGGGCCTGGGTTTTCCCGGGTACCCTGGTTTTGTGTGGCATGTACCCATCCCGAGCAGGTTACGAAATCCCGTGCACTTGGTCAGTTACCATTAATCCAGCTATTGCTCTTCTCCCATAGTGTTGACGTCTCTCAGTTGCTGTCATTTCCTTTCCCACTTTCTTGGTATGCGTGGGTTTATGTCTTTTTAATTCCTATATTTTTTAGTGAGAGTTGGGGAGAAAAGGGAGGTTCAATCTAGTGTTAAATCTATTATGTGAAACATAAATTCTCCTCAAATCTTTTTGTAGATAGTGATGACCAGTCACTCCAACACACATACACACATTTGGTAAATATGCAAGTTTTATTTTACAAAACCTGGAAAAAGGCCATTAGTACTATTAGAAAGCTTTTTTTCTGACTTAAAATTATATCAACGATATAATTCGAATATCCTTTAGTGACAGAAATTTTGCATCAATCAAATTCTATCGTATTACCATATTATTATTTATTTAATCATGCCCTTACTCTTGGGCACTGAAGTTGCTTCTGATTTTTCACCATTATGAATAATACTGTTGTGACATGTGTCGTGTGTGTCTTAGGACTTCTAATTCTTCTTCTAGGCTGGGGCAGTCCATTTGAGGATGTGGCATTTGAATGTGACATGCGATTCTATTCTCATGTGTGATTCATAAAGTGGTAGTGGGGTTAATAATTTCAAGTTGTCCTTCAGAAAAATCTTTGTGCCAACTTTAGTCCAAGCATCGAGTGATTATTGACTAAACCTTTGCTAATGTAAGAACTACCGCTGTTTTTAAACCTTTGTTGATGTGACGAGAGGAAATGACACCACACACATTAATTAGGATCTTCTTTCTGACGTCAGGCACTGAAGGTGTCTTATGTTCTGTCCTCCATGCGATACCTGTTTGTGAACACTTTTGTATTTTCACGTACGTTTACAGGATCTTTTGTGGAATAAGTTTACCTGCTACTTCTGTTAAAATATTTATTCCCCAGTTCCTACTTGCTTTCAGAATACTGGATGTCTGAAGGATAGTTTGACTTTTTTACTTGTCAATTATAGAAAACTTGAAATCTCCTTTTGCTTTGGGGTTTCCAAAGTTATTTTCCTGTCTCCAAATTCAATAAATACTCTTGTATATTCTTTTCTTGATCTTAAATTATTTCATCTTTTCACTTTTTCATATTCAGCTCTTTGTTCTTTCTACTTATGTATTAATTGACTAATGAGTGGATTGTTTCTTGGTTCATTATGTTGACAGGAGTCCAAGTCTGTTGTTTTCCAAACAGTTAACCAGCGTCCCAGGTCCATGCAAACTCCCCACACTGATTTGAAGCGGACACTTTCTTATCCAGCGCGTTCTTTTATAGACTCTGTTGTTGGTTTGCTAGTTTATCCATTTTTCTGTCAGGACAACAGTGTTTAATTATTGTAGTTTTATCAGGGACTTTATGTCTCATGGGGCAGCCCCTTGTCTTTACACTTTGCAAAAAAAAAGGGGGGGCTCTTTTTGTCTCCACTTATTTATGATTTATTTACTTCCTCACTTGAGGACATTTTCTTCTTCATTGCTTTTAGAGAGCATGGGAGGGAGGGAGAGAGGGAGGGAGAGAGAGAAACATCAGCATGAGAGAGAGACGTTGATGCGTTGCCTCCTGCACATGCCTGGACTGGGGGGTCATACCTGCCCGGAACAGCACCAGGGATTGAATCTGCCACCGAGGTATGTGCCCTGACCACGGTTACGGGATAACACTTTGACCGGCTGAGCCATGCCAGGCAGGGCTTTGTGTTTCATTTTAGATGATCTCTAGAATTACTTGATCAAATTCCAAACAACTCTTGGGTTTTATTAGAATCGCAAATATTGTACAGATTTTTGGGGGGGGTGAGAATTTTCATTTTGACTTTATTATTCAGATTTGGAACCATGACATGTATCTTCTCCTTTTCACGGTTCTTTTATATCCCTCAGTAAAGTTTTACGGGCTTCTTCATCTGGCCCTACACATTTCTGTGTAAGCTCATTCCTAGGCTTTTGCCACTATTGTGATTTAACTTATTTCGTGTTAAGAGTTTCCAAGTGGTTTTGCTGCTATGTAAGAAAGGTTGGTGTTTTGCCTATTTTTTAACTGCTCACCTTACCAAACTCTTTCTTAATCAGTCCTGCAGATTTTTGAGTTGTTGCTTTAAGTTTCTTGTGTATTCAATCTTCTCATCTGGGCCAATAATGGTAATTTGATCTCCTACTTTTTATTATATATTCCTTTCTTCTCCCCTCACTTCCTCCTTCTCTCTCTCCCTCTTGAATTTCATTCCTTAGAACTTGCAAATCAGTGCTGAGTGATATTGACATAACCTTGTTTCACTTCTGAAGTTAATGGAAATAACTTTGGTGTTTGATACTACCTGGGGTGTGGTCTTTTAACTTCAGACGGGCACTCTCTTACTCCAAGGAAGCATTTTTTCATGTGTAGGATACCGACTTCTAAAAAGCCAAAACCATGGAAAAGATTTTACCCCAGGCTTCTTTAGCAACATTAGGTTGGAAATGGTTTCTCTCACCTTCATTCTGCTAAAATGATAACATATAAATGCATTTCACATTTTCAGATGATCTTTCCATTACCGGAATAAACTTACTGTCTCTGAATAGGCATCCATTTCGTTTTCTGGATAATGATTGAATACAATTAATTCAGGGAGATATTTCTTTGTACATATTGATAGGCGGGACTGTTCTCTGGTTTTTACATTTTCGAAACATTTGGAAAGGTTTGTTAAATGAAAACAAAACAAAACATGATTTAGTTCCCCAGCAGCTGGGAAGGGCGCGTACTGAAATCCACCACGTGCGTCCGACACCTCTGCCTCCCAGCGCCCACTTCCCCGGGCGTCTGTGCCTCCTTTTACTTCTTCTGGGAGTTACCTGTGTACATGTGAAGACTTTGCCTAACGTGCTCTACTGGCTTTCTTTTAGAAGAAGTAAGGACTTGGCCTCTCAGATCCCCCTCTACTTTCCATTGTCGTTAGAGCTTACTTTTCATGGCTTTCACTGGTCATCGCTGCCCATTCAGCTCGCACACTGAAGCCTCCGCTTCCTGGGCCGGCTCCATCCGTGGCAGGCCCTGGGTGAGGTGGGGAGGCCACCGCACTGTCCCCTTCTTCACCCAGCTCCCTATTTCTCATCTCTCAGCCTTATCTTTACTCTTTGGTGTCCAGGAGCGGTCATTTTTAGACTTACTTCTGTAACACTTCTTGCCTTTTGTGATGAAACAGTTCCATGGTGGTGAAAGTTGAAAGCCTATAAAGAACACATGTGTGACGGCCACACAGACTGTTTCCCTGCAGAGCCAACATGCTGGGACCCTAGTTTGTCTCCTGCCAGACTCAGGAACATCCTCCGTACCTCTCAGAGGAGAATGCCTCTAGCTTGCAGGTTGAGTAGGTTCTCTCTTGTGTTCATATCTCGCCATTTACTTTTATCACACCCGCTAAGCTATCAACCCCTCCTGTTCTGTGAGAGGCCTCCCCTCCGTCCCCAGCCGTCTGTCCTGCTGTTCAAATCATTGCAGGCGCTCTGCCCGGCCATCTTCCGAGATGGTGCCCTCTCACCCTTAATATCTGTGGCTTCAGCCCAACATGGAAGGTTTCTTTTCTCCCAGCCCCAAGCTTGGAAGTATGTTTGCTTCCAAACATACTTTAGGAGGCTCACAGGAGCGTGGTATCAAGATGAAATGAAAGGAAACACAGAAATGAAATATTTTCAGTCCAAATAAGGCTACATTCTTGCATAACTCCCAAAGGAAGACTGTGTACATGGGAAGTGAAATTTCTGAGGCCTTCCATGACTCAAATGTTTGGGTCAGAGTCAATTGATAGTTTTGCTGGGTATGCAATTTTTGGCTGAAGACATATTTTCCTTGAAAATGCAAAGCTGTTGGGACTTTTTTTTCTAGGATACAAAGTAGTGGATAAGAAATCTCGACTAAGGCCCCCTCTTGTCATTGTGCGTTTTAAACTTAGACACTTTTGAAAAAAATCCATTTATCATTTCAAAGGAGCCCTAGGATATAACTATCAATGCTCAATTTGCTATTTGGGTCTGAAAATATTAAGTTTTGTGTGCTCTTTCATTTGGTCTTAATATCAGGTATATGCAAATGTCCTAGAAAATGCTGGAAAGCAGGCAACCACTTTTAGATTTGGGACTGGCAAAAATCCTCTTCCTTGGTGCAAGCTTAATTTTCGAACTGATTTTCTCTGCCATTTATCAAAGTCTCTGATTCCCATCAGGGTTTGGCCTTCACCTTCTCCCCCAGTGTTGGCAATTCCTTTAGCTTTAGGCTGAAACTCATCTCTTCATCCAGGCACCTGACAAACACTGTCCTTCCAAGGCCAGTTCTCAACCCATACTGCCCCCGCCCCAGGGCTGTCCTGGGTGCAGGAAAGCACACCGGACCACCATAGAGAATCCCATGGGCTCCATGTTCTTTAGCATCTGTAAACGGAGGTGGTGTGTCTGCCTGCTCTTTACTCGGATGAGTGATGAGCCTTCCCAAGAACCTACTACACGCACATCAGTGATTAGATATAGATTTTACCAATACTCCTAACGTAAGAACGAGAGAGTGTACACTTCAGAGGGAACAGCTGAAAGTGAGTATCAGACTTTTGTTTTTCCCTCTCCATTCTCATCGGTACTCTTACCGATTTGATTTAACTCTTCCTTTCTCTTGCTCAACACCTGGCGTAGTTTGTGTGGTTTCTTTTCTCTCTTCTGTTGTGTTTCGTCTCCCTTCAATTCTGGAAAGCAGTTACGCTTTACTTGCCTCCCTTACCTGCAAGCTTGCCCACGTAGCTCTGTCTTGGTGCCAAGCAAAACAAGGGGCCTGTGAAGGAGAGGACCTTCCTCTTAGGAAAAATGTAAAAACATTTCTTCTTGCTCAGAGGGGTTATTCTCAAGAAAAATTCTTGTGAGTAACACGTCTCATCTCATTACAGACAGTAGATCTCTGGGGTCACTCACGTCTTGATCGAACGTGGCCCTGAAGAGGACAGCTTCGCTTCCCCCGTGTAAAATCACGGGCTGCATGATTCCCAGGGTTTGTCTGCGCGCCGGTGTTTTATCATCCTATGAATGAGATGACTGAAGTCGCTTTCATGGAGTAATAACAGCTCATTCATTCACAAATACATTTATTGAAAACGTACTCTCCATATAAAATTTGAGAGCTTGCAAAGCAATTTACATATATTATCTAATTTAGTGCTCCTAAAAAAAAAATCCATGAGTTCTCAACTTATATACGGAAAACGTGACTCAGATGTTCAGATTGTGGACGGAACTTGTACTGCAGTGTTCTTCTTACCCAGTACCTAGTGAGTTGAGCAAGCGAAGGTACAAGAAAATAAAAATAAAATTCACCACAACATCTAAACAAGATAAGGGGAGTAATCAGATGTGGTACATTTTAAAAACTGGTAAATAAGGAAAGAAATAGACCATTTCCGAGCTGGAGCCGGACCTTGCTTTCCCTCTCTGTTAAAAGGCACACCCTGAGATTTCGCACCAAGACACACACGTCTGGAGGAAAACAAGTGGGAAAGGTAACAGTATCATTTCCCTGTCTGACTACAGAGTAAGAAAAACAGCCTGGGTCGAGGCTGCGGGGAGAAAGGTTGAAGGGTCATGGAGGTGGTTCACTGTCTCGTGGTCGTGAAAGCTTCAGAACCACAGTGTGGATTGGAGACAACGAGGAAAGGAGCCTACCTCCTCCTAGGAAGAGTAAACACCTACAAGTGGATGGAGTGAATCTGATTATAGGATATTTCTCAAAATCTAATTAGAGGGAATAGATCTCGCGTGTTCTAACCACCACTAACTGTCACCCTGGACGAGCTTGCTCCTTCCTGTCACTGTTTCTTGAGGTCACAGAAATCTGGCCAAAAAGCCCCCTAATCTTAAACTTCAGTTTCAAGGGGAAAACAAACTGTTCCCTGCTATGGCGGGAAAAGAGTCAGGTGTCACCTCTGCTATATATCACAGCAAATGGAATGTCAGGACAGAGCCACCCAAGCAGAGCAAGGAGGGAAATAGCAGGGTAACATCAGGGCATTAAAAAAAAAAGAAGAGGCTAGCAAGCAAGGGCTGTAGAATGCAAAAACATTACTTTCAACCCAGAAAGAAGTGTAAATTAAGGCGCAGGCCTGAATTATTCACCATTACTTTGCAGAACAACTTGATATGAAGTCAATAAGGTAAGAAACAGCTTGAAGATGAGGTGATAAATTTAGAGAATGAGGTTAATAGGGACAAACAGAAACAAGTTGGGGCCCCCAAATGGCATTCATAGGATTAAAGAGCCCTTCGGTAAATGAGGAGCAGCAGAAATGAAACAAACCAAAAGCCAGACAGAATATATCCCGCAGGAAGGAAGGTCTTCCCCAACACACACGGGTGCCGATGAGAGATTGATGCAGGTAATCAAGGGAAGATGAATAAAAAGACTGCTAAAAGGGAAAAGAAGATTTATTCAAAGTAAATAGAGGTATGTAGGTATATGTATACATAAAGAGCATGATTCATTTAAATATTTAACATAATATAGCGTACTTTAATATAACATACAAAGAACAAATCCTTTTGAATTGACTATGCACAAGGCAGTTTTTTTAAAGAAGTTTATATGTAATTAATTTTTCACAACAAGAGTATTAGGTCAACACTATTAATTTCCAACGTATAGATGAGGAAATGAAGACATAATTAGTAACTTGCCCAAGGTTACACCCTTAGTCTATGCAGCAGAATTGTGATGCAGAAGAGCAGAATTATGCCATGCTACCTCCAAATAGAAAAAGTTCCTGAAATGAATAAAGAACTAAATTTACAGCTAAAAAGACAATGTGTTGGAAGCAAGGGCACCATTTACCTTCCTACCTGTGGCGTGTGAGGGTTTGTTTCTCCCCATCTCCCCAACAATTATTGTTATTTGGGTTCCCCCCTGTTTTTGATGATAGGATTCCACTCGTAAGATATGTATAAGAGGCAAATCCATAGAGATGGAAAGTAGATTACAGGTTACCAGTCACGGGGAGGGGAGAATGGGGTGTTGCTGCTTAGTGGTTATGTTAACGGCAAAGGGCACCAGAGGTTAAACCTTGGTCCTTGAAGAATTTTGGCTAAGAAAGAATTTAGAGCCAAGACTTGAAGACAAGAGGAAGTTTATTTAAAAGGTCACAGAGGTAGAAGAGGTGAGCCTTGGAGGAAGTGAGCCTGCTGGGCTCCATGGGCTTAAGGAACAAGTTACAGAAGTAAAAAGCTCTCTCCCTTGGAGCTGAGGGAGAAGAAGGCAAAGGTGCTCTGCACCCCAGGGAAGAAATGGGGAGGAAGGGCGTGTGTGAGCAAGAGGGAGGGGGGAGGGGGAGAGAATGGAGGAGAGAGAGCACACACTGGGTTCTTCACCTTAAGGGCTATTAACTGGAGGTCTCACGGGAGGATCTCAGTAGAATATTCATTGGCCTTGCAGGGTTTTGGTCCCTACTGATTGGTCAGTGCCAGGGTAGTGGGTCTTTAGTCATTGCAGCTGGTCCTGACTTCAGCCATGGCGTCGCCCCCCCTACCTGGCCTTGATTCTTTCCTGGGCCTGGAGCTGAAACAGGAGGCCTGGACGTTATCTCTAGGGCTTAATGCTTAAGGGAGTGGTCATGCAAGGGCTCGTATAGGAGTCTCTGAGGCTCTCCTCTGGTCCTCTCGTTCTTCCTCTGAGGGGGTCTACCACATGACTAGCCACGTGCCAGGGGAAGAAAGGTCAGGGGAGGGTCTGGACTGCATGACCAGGGACATGCTAGGGGAGGAAAGGTCCCCCAGGGGGTGAGGTCGCAGGTTACAGTTGTCTGTTGCTCGGCACCTGGGGCTTCTGCCCTGGTGACCTTCCGTACCTGGTGTATTGTTCCTGCTCTGCCGGTGTCTGTCTACCTGGCCACTGCAGGCACAGAAGCTCCCTGTGGGTGATGAGAAAAGAAGGTCTGGAAATGGGTAGGGGTGATGGTCTCACAATGTTGTGATTGTAATTAATGCCACTGAGCTGTATACTTAAATGTGGGTTAAAAATGACAAACGTGTTTTCTATTTTACCATGATAAGAAAAAAATTTTAAAAGAAACGGTGTTCCAGGAAAATTTGGTATAGAATGCAGAATGCCGACACATATTCTAGTTACGATTTTAAACCTTCAGATTAAAAAAAAAAAAAGGCAGTTTCTAGACCCAGAAACATCCTCCCCAAGGAGAGGAAAAAATACCAGGCTGACTTCCAAGTTCTGTACAGTGACATTTGGTTGTGGAAGACAATGGAATAGTGTCTGCTAGATTCGATGGAAGGGAAGCATAGCCCGAGAATATCATGGGTATAGAGCTAACAAGCAATTGCACTCAAGAATAAACGTACTCAGAATAAATATAACTTTCATGAGATCTTAAAAAAATACTGAATTACAAAACCCAGCCAATTGGGAATGAATAAAAGTAAAAGGTTTATGAAGGTGGAATTCATGGTATAAGGATGGATGATGAGTAGCGACTCCATATAAATAGAGAAGTAACAATAAACAACTTGGGCGATTACAGTTATAGATCAGGATGTGAAGGTTATTCATAAGACAGCAGAACAACCGTTCACACCAACAATTACGGCTGAGAAATGGGGAGATGGGGAGGTGAGAGGAAGTTGGGTACAAATGACATCTTTCACAGCATGGAGTCATTAAAGAGTGTTTAAAAATCAAATAAATAGTTAAAAAAACAACATAATGACTCCAAACTCTTTTACGTTTTTCCCCACAATTGGTATTCTTAACCTCAAAGGGATCTTTTGGCAAATATCTCCTGGCATGTAAACATCCGAAGGTCTAGATTTCCTAGAGTTTTGTTTTAGCTTCCCTCTTCTGGTGAATACCAGTAAAAATAAATATAGCACATAAAGATGTAAAGTAGCATGTAATATTTTTTATGCCACATTTGAGAGTATTTATTTCTTCCTATTCTTCTGTCCATCCAAACATTCATCACCCATTCGTTTGTCTTTGCATGTATCAAAACTGTTTACGACGATGTGTGCCATTGTTAATAACAGCTATTTCTGGGTGGTGAGGCTCGGGATTTTTTTTTTCAACTTGGATCTTTGCATTTTTTAATTTCTTGGATTGTTCAAAATGAATATGTATCATTTTCACGATAACCATAAAGTGATCTTTCTTTAAAAATACAAAGGCAAAGCAAATATGTCAAAGTGTTAAAAATCATAATCCCAGAAGGCAGAGCTATGGATGTTTAGTCTTTGTAGGTTTTCCTCTTTTCGGGTACTTTTCATTTGTTAAAATTTAAATAGCATTAAAAATGTAAGTGCAAAGGCAGTCGTCTTACATTATATAGCCAGCAAGTAGCAGAGCCTCAACTCAAGCTTTGATGCTGGTGCACAGGGAATTAGGAGACAGACAGGGTGGGGGGAGGTGCAACTTGAGCAAAAGCAGGAAGCAGCCTTGGAAAACCTCTGTGAATAGGAGCGCTCCTTCTTGGATCTGATTTGCCACCTGCAGGTGGCGGGTGCTGTTTCAGTTGTTGAGTCAGTTATTGTCATGAATCTAAGGCCCACGCTTGTAGAGACCCTAACACCGCAGGCCTTGGGAGCTGGAAGGAATCTGGAAATCATTCCGTGTAACCTGCACTCAGAACAGGTGAGGGTCGGTGGGCACCAGAGGCTGTTCCTCACAGTTAGAGACTTCAGAACTGGACAGTATTTTGAGGTGATCTAGTGAAATCCTGAAGGTGAACAGAGCTTCCTGCTTTGTGTTAAGTTGGAGTCAGTCTCCCAGTCCTGACCGGTCCTGGGAGCCCACTCTGGCCACGGGCAGGTGCCTGACTCACATTGAACCAATATCAAGTTCATCCTTTCCCTGTGCCTGGAACCAGTTTAGTGAGAGACCTTGGGGGCAGAGAGCTGGAAGCCACAAGTCCCCAGCAGCTAGGAGCAGGTGTGGGGTGTCGGCAGTCAGCAGACAGAGGGTCCTGCCTGTGTTCGTTGAGCACCTGACTTTGGGGCTATAGGAGCCAAAACTGTAGGCACTAGTTTTCCTGTGCTTAGGGATTTTCTTAAAGAGAACCTTCCTGCTTACCATTCCGCAGCCTTCCAATGGTCGTGCAAGGGTCTGGGTCATAAGAAAATTCTACTGGCTTGAAATACCCAGAGTGGATTGTTTTTTTTATGGAGCCTTAATAGGAACATGATCTCTGTGAAATGAATAGTTTATCATCTCTCATTTTTTTAATAAACATTCACCACCAGATCCTATGTGGATGCTCAACCCCATCATTTGAGCATCAGGGACTTGGCTTTGTCCTTGACCGTGGTTCACACGTCCCTCTACACCAGTCAGACCAGGATATCAAAGGGTTCTGGAACTTGGCTGTGGGCCACCTGCCAGGCCTTTCCTCACTCTGTTCCCTTGCCCAAAATGATTTTCCCCTTCCTCTACCTGGAATAGTGCTACATGACATTTTAAGAACCAATGCAAATGTCACCTCCAAGCCTCCCAGACAGAGAGATTTGGCTCTCCTTTGTGTCCCCAGACCCACTGTGGAGTTCTCTGGGAAGCAGAATCGGAGATGGAGTTTGTTAGGATGTTTGTTAGGAAGTGCCCCTGGGCCTAGAAGTTGTGGTTGGAGGGGGGGCAGAGCGAGAAATCCCAGCCAACCCCAAGGGAACTCGGGAAGTAGAACGGCCCATCCCAGTCTGCAGGGGGCAGGGCCAGCAGGGCTCTACCCTCTTGCCTCCATCTGTCATTGGATTCACTGTGCCCTGGAATGGCAGGCCCTGGGCGAGGCTGTCTCTGCGTCTGAGACAACCCCTGGAGGGGCTGATGGTGAAGGCTGTAAGCCTCCCTTGAAGAGGGAGCTGGGCGGTGCACCACCAGGCACACTCCACCTGTCTGGACCGTGAAGTCCTCCAGGGAACACCACGCTTCTTACTTAGCTCTGCCTCCCTGGTACCACGCACATGGCGCTTGCTCCGTGTGTGTTTCTGGTGGACACAGAATGAGAAAGTGAGTCGGTGAATGACTGTAAGTAAGTGCATGAGTGGGATGGGAACCCAAACTGTAGGAGAAGCACTGGGCTCCAGTGCTCTGGGTTCTGGGGCCCGCTGCCCATGAGAACTGTGACTCCCAATGCCAGAGTCTTATGAAAAGGAAAGAAACTATTTATTCAGAAGTTCTACAGACTTAGAGTAACGGCGGAATTCTGCTGTTAAATCTCACTCCCTTTAGAAACAAACAAACAAAAAAACACCCACAAATATACAGTCTTGTCCCCCTCTTCCCACCCCATTGCCAAACCAGGCCAGTCAGCAGTACCATCTCTCAGGAAAAGACAGAAGTCTGTAGCTTAGCTGGGCAGATGCTCATCTGTATTCTGGCTTCTTCCAGTCGTCCGTGCTCAGCTAGCTAGGCTCCTGCTCTTAATCCAAGAATGTGTCCTCATGGAGGACCAGTGGGGGCTCCTTCTGCGTCCTTTCAAATCCTGTGGCCAAGACTGCATTGCCGCCCTGCACCTGAGTTTAAATCCCGATGCGGACCTTCCTCTGTGGCCCCGTTTCCAACTCCTCCCGTGCTGGGGTACACTTGCTCTCGGCTGCCATTGTTAGCCGGGCAGGCATGGTCCCAGGACGCAGAGCTAACCACCTTCCTGCTCTTGCACAGGTGTGGTGAGCCCCTCTGGCCACATTGAATCACGGGTTAGGGTCACACCCTTCTCCCCGGCCCGAGCAGGCAAGCCCTTCAGCATCACTACCACACCGGCCAAGTTCTTCAGACATGCAAAGGGGCTCTCGGTGGCCCTGCTCCTCTTTCCCCTCCCCCTGAGTGATAGATGTGGGCGTTTTCTCTGTTTGGGGGGACCTTTAGCTCAGTGCCCTGTTACAAAACAAATAAAAACTTCTTAAATTAGTAAAGAAGTTTGGCCCATACCTTTCATCTCTGCTTTTGGCACTCAGCCCTAATACATCATTTTTGGTGGAGATGGGAAAAGCAGGGCATAACGTACCCCTTGGTGTAGTTGGTGAAGGATAAACTCCAGAAATCCTGAGATGTGGATAAAGAATTGGGTCCCTGTGTTTGGAGCGAGACAGTGGGAGCCACAGAGAGCGTGGGGCTGGGGACCTCTACTGTGGGTACCTAGGATCCGGGGTGGACCTAGACCTTAAGATCCTGTGGGAATGCAGCCTCGTATAGAGTCTGTAAAAATTCCCGTGAGGACAGCACCAAAGGCCAAGGCAAGTCCGTGACAGAATCTGGGAGAAATGCCTCCCACCTCTAAAATGAATCGGAATGGTAAAAAAGAGTTCAGTCAGCCACCCAAGCTGCGCCCTCTTGCCCCTTCAAAGTGGGATGTGGCTTTAATTCTTTCTCATTCCTCCAGCAGAAGATCAGGGTCTGTAGCAACCTAAAACGGGGCAGACGTCTCTTTACAGTTCTGCTGTTTTCCTTCCACCCTTTCTTTTTACTTCTTGCTGGAGGCTGACACTCACAAACACAACAAGGCAAAAATTAGCAGGGAGGTGGTGGCAATGCACTGTGTCTGGGAAGGTGTGGTTTTCACACATGGAGTGCTGTAGGCAGGCTGGGAGGTAAGTTTCGGTGGATGATGCTTTTGCACGTACGGCATCTGTTCCTTGTGTCAGCGAACCAGACCGTAAGCGTAGGAGCCGATCTCACCGCCATCCTTCTGAGTCCAGTCAGTTAGTAAGATTAGCTAACGTTTATTGAGAGCCGGGTGTTTGCTGGTGCTCTTCCACATCAGGGGTCTGCAAACTGCAGCCCGGGAGCTGCTTCTGCCTCCTCTTTTAGTCAAGGTTTTTGGGGCAGAGCCTCATTCATTCATTCATTTTTCGTCCCGGATGCTGTCATGCTCCGACAAGGGAGCTGAGTAACCGCGATGAAGACCATGTGACCTCCAGAGCCTGAAGAGTCATTAAATGACCCTCGATGGGAGACATTTGTCAGCCTCTGTTCTGAGCCATTCCTTATTCTAACTCAATTCCTCCTCACAAGGATCCTGTGAGGCTGGTATTCTCATTATCCCCATTTTGCAGATTGGGAAACAAAGCCACGGACGATGCTCTGCAGGGAATGGTGGAGCTGGGATGTGCCTCCGGGTGGCCGGACCCTGGAGCCGGCGTCCTCATCGCTGTCCTGTGCTCTCAAGTACAAACCCACGGGATAAAAGAATCTTCTGTATATTCGGAATTAGCGTGTGAGCTCTGCCTGTCTATCTGCTTCCCGGGTGTGTATCCGAGAGGAGGACCTGACTGACAAGGGACCAGGCTGCCCTCCTTGTCCTACTAGCAAAGTGAGAAGCGTGGGCCTCTGGTAGTTAGGAAGGACTAGGTTGAGACTCAGGAAATGTAGTTGCAGCCTCGTGATGTCCACTATAAAAATGATGCAGTGTTGGAAACACACGGGCTCAGGAAGCATCCACCACTTATAGAGTCTTCCTGGGGAAGTCCTCACTGGAAAGGTACTTCGGAACATTAAAAGATTAGCTGAAAAATCGAGAACTCAGGATGAGGAAATCATGGGATAAGAAGGCTGGTGACCACACCCCCGGGCGTGGGGGTGGGTGGGAGTGCGCATCTACAAAGCCCCATTCAACTGGCTCCAGCGCTCTCGTGGAGAATTTGCATCTCAGCACACTGTCTCTGATGCAGTGTCGTGACTGTTTCGCTCCCAGCTGTCATTCGCGGGTCTCCGACAGTGCCTGGCACCCAACAAGATAGCCGGACACAGCCGCGAACCGGCAGCCCTGTGGAAGCGACACGCACGTCTCGCCCAAAGGCATCCCGTGTAGCTTCGAAGCAAACAAGTTCACGATAAATTGTCATCCCTCATTAAGTCTCCCCTTCAAGAAAAGTTTACCAACTGCATTTAAAAGCCCAATTAAATGCCACACTTCGTAGGAAGCACTAACCCGTGCCAGGAAATGTGTCTCTAAGGAAATACTTCAGGATGTTTGTGTGGCTGTCTTTCCATGGCGGGTGGTTTCCTCCCTTCCCTTCCACGCTTCTGTGTTTCCCCGAGGTATCACTTTGTAATGAAAGCCAGCGGATGCCACAGCACATCTCCACATTTGATGCTCAGTCATCTCCACAGAAGTCCTCCTGAGTGACTGCCTTAGACACCTCCTTGGGTGGTGGGCGCAGCAGGGCTCTAGGAAACTTGTTATGGGTTGGATCATATCTGCCCCTCAAGTTTGTATGTTGGCGTTTTAACCTCCAGTACCTTAGACTGCGACCTTATTAGGAAATAGGGCCATTGCAGGTGAGTTGGACGAGATGAGTTGTATTGTAGTAGGTGGGCCCTAACCTAATAGGGCCGGTGTCTTTATAAAGGGGAGAGATGTGGAGACAGACCCACACGCTGGGACAAAGCCACTGGAATTTAAAAGCAGAGATTGGGCTGATGCATACACAAGCCGAGGAATGCCGGAGAGAGCCGGCAAACCGGCAGACGCTCGAGGCACAGGTTGGAGCAGAGCGTCCCTCACAGCCCTCAGAAGGAGCCCACCCTGCTCTCGCCTCCATTGCAGACTCCGCCTTTCAGTGCTGAGATCATACATTCCTGCTGTTGGAGCCCCTTGGCTCGCAGCTCTTGGTTCCAGCAGCCCTAGCGAATGGATGCATGACTCATGTCCTGCCTGACAGCTTTCAGCACACAGCTCCTGTCATGTCCTTGTTCCATGTCCTTCTGCTGTCTTTCCATCCGTGTCCAGGTCCTCTGTGGAGCTGGGTGGGACTGACGGTCATTCTCTGGGTCAGCGGGCGGTAGAGCATCCATGCTGGATGGGGGTGGGCAGCCATGGGGGCAAGGGTGGCAGGTTGGGGTGGGGGGCTGTGTGTTGTGGGCAAGGAGTGCAAAGCCCAACGTGGACTTTGGTAGAAGAGGTGGGACAAGGCCAAGGGAACTGGTGCTTACATTGGGAGAAGTGTAGGAAATAGGGAATCAGGTCTGCAGTGGACGGGGCTAGAAATGGGTGAAGGGAAGGGGGGAGGGGAAGATGAGCCGATGGGAATGAAGGCTGTGAGGATGGTCAAGGGGTTCAGGGGCTTGGTTTCAGGAGGCCCCAGCTGAGAGCCAGGGGGCATCCTGGTGGCTTCGAGGACCCAAGCAGGACTGGGAGACGACGTCTGTTTTTTTGAGTCGGCGTTTTTCTCTAAGCATCCTCCTGTTTCTGCCTTCAGTATTCAGAGGCAGCTGTGGTCACCTCCTCTGGCCACGAATGCCCCTCCCAGACTGGCCCAAAGGTGGGTGCTCGGAGGCCTTCCTGGAAGGGGGAGTGGGAAGGCGGTTTTACGTGAGGCGGTGTAGGGCGGTGGTCAAGAGCGCGGGCCCTGGACCAGTGCTGCGGTGTTGTGACCCCAGGTGACCTGTCCCTTCTGGAAAAATGTGGGGACCATTCAACTGGCATAAGAGGCCCCAGTTGAGAGCTGTGGACATCCTGGTGTCCCCTGGATGGCATAAGTCCCCTGGGTTATGGTGGTGCCCCCAAATATCTGAGGCCCTGGGAACCTGTTCGCAAGGAAAGAGGTTCTGCAACTTGAGTGTGTGCCAGCGCCCCCTGGAGGGCTCGCAGAAGCACAGGTCGGGGAGCCCACCCCAGAGTTTCTGATTCGGTAGAATTTGGTTTTCTATGAAGTTCCCAGGTGGTGCTGGTGGAGCTGGTTTGGGGGATCTCCTTTGGAGGACCACTGGTAAAAAAGGGGTGCTCCTTGGTGTAAACTTGGGAGAGCCATGGCTGGTGCCTCCTCAGGTCTTTGTAAGTGGAAGGTGACCCTGGGACCTACCTTATCCTGCTGGTTTGTAGGGCCAACCACCTCACTCACTGCTGTAGTCAGAGATCCACAAGGGGGCTCGGCCGTGCTGCTGCCACTGGTGCTGAACCGTGACAGCTGGCATTTGCATAGTTCTTGTGATGTGTCAGGGACTATTCCAAGCATTTAACACATATAAACAATGCATTCTCATAACAAACCAAGGAGGTAGGTGCTATTATCATCATCACTCTCACTTTGCAGGGGAAAAAAAACTGGTTCAGAGAGGTTAAGTGACTTGCCTAAGGCCACACAGCTGGTAGCAGAGCCGGGATTTGATCTGACGGTCCGAATCCAGAGTCTATATTCTTATCCCACATTTTCCCACTGACCCTGCAGGAGAAAGGAGGCAAGAAATGCCAGTGGTGATGTTGGCCAAAGTATTTGGCCTCTTTTTGCTTTCCTTCTCACCTCAGAAAAGGAAATAGCTCTTCCCATCTTAGACGAAAGAAATGACTTTATATTTTAAAAAATTGTCAGGTTTAATTGGATAACAGCTGTCAGATTCTTGTGGCTCCTCAGAGGACAGTAAAGAGGAGGAATAATGATGGTGCTATTTTCTGTGCAGACCCTCCTGCATTTGGGGGAGGGTAGTGAGTGTCTAATGATATCCCTGGTAACTGGCAATGACTGAAGAGGACTGCTCCCGTCGGAAGGGAGGCCCTGCTGAGGCACTTCGCATTTGACGGTCAGTGGCCAGAGCGCAACTGCCCCTGAGAGAGGTGCACAGGTGTCAGGAGGTCAGTTAGCACCCTTCCTGGCCCCGGAGAGGCGGGGGGAGGCACCCCTTGTCCACTGGCCTGAGTTCATAGACCCCCGGCCCATCAGGGTAGGCAGTAGAGACAGCTAGCCCCGTGGCTCTCTAAGTGTGGCCCCTGGACCAGCTGCATCAACTTCACTTGGAAAATGGCGAGAGGTGCAAATTCTTAGGCCCCACCCCAAACCGACGGAGGGGGGCATCCAGCAACCTGTCTGCAGGCTTTCCAAGTGGGTCTGAGGCCTGCCGCCACTGGGGAAGCACCGGTTTAGACAGAAATAGCACCGACCCCGGAGTCAGACACGCCTCCCTGCGCCTCCTGGCCCTGACGCCCTCCGAGGTGTGACTTAGGGCTGCAGCTCCCTGTATGTCGAATTTTCGCTCTGTGAAATGAGGGCGGTTCCAACAGGGCGGGAGGTCAGGGGGTGGTGTTGGCCTCCGTCCCTCCTCATGGGGGAGCCTGTATTTCTTCTTGGCTTTGAAACAGACTATTTTATTGACTCTCTGCTGGGAACGTTCTTTCTGCTTCTCTTTCCCTGTCTGACCCCCAAATAACCCTAGGCCTCAGTGTGGAGTTTATGTACTCAGGCAAGGTGGGTTTCTTTTTCCTTTCTTTTTATACTCCCTCTCCCAAATCCAGTCTGAGTTAGGTTCCTCTCCATGTACACAGCCCATCATAGAACTTCGCGCATCCTCGAAACTGCCTTTTACTTGTCTGCTGTCTCCACAAAGGCAAAAAACCTCTTGTGCTGACCGCTGCTTCTCTAGAGTGTCTGACACATAGTAGGTACACAAATAGTCCTTGAGGTTAGAACCAATTTCATTCAGTTTATGAAATGCATGGTTCTAGTGGATTTTGTGAATAAACCAGTAGAGGGCTTAGCCCTTTGTGTGCAGAGCCACACGGGAAACTGAGGCCCAGAGGTGCTGGCTGACTTAGTGACGCAATGGCCTGGAGAACAAGTGGAGAACGATGAGTCCTGGTGGCTGAGGATTTAAGGGCAAGGGGCTGTAGAACTGGGGTACGGACAACCTTTAGCTCATCTCCGTGACACGGAAGGGCCCATCTGGTATTGGCCACTTTAGTGAGCGTGGGATCAGGTTGCTTTCAGAGTCGGGCCCCAGCGTAATGGTGGAGATAGAGGTGTCAGGGGAAGGGACGGTAGATTTTAATACTTTCTGTCGCTCCAAGGCCTGGTCGTTTAAAGCTTGGGAAATAATAGCAGTGACCCAATTTGGTAATGCGGAGGCAAGAAAGGCCTGTTTTCACAGGCTCGGCCGTCTCTTTGCTCTGCTTTTCTCCCCCATTTCCAATTGTGTCTTTTCCCATGGCCAATATATGCAGTAATAATCCAGCCTTTTCCATGGAGCGTGGCAAACGCGCTATCTATAAGGCCCAGTGGAACATTCTGTGAGGGTAATTGGAGCATAAATGTAACTAATCAAAATATTATCATGCCAGCAGATGTGTGAAGTTTGCAGATTTAAAAAAAAATATATATATATATTTTAGTTCCGTATCATTTCAATTTAGAGATTTGGAGCTGCAGAAGCAGAGGGCTCGGTCCAATGAGTGTCAAGAACAACATGGGGTCTGGAAATTGTTCCTGACAAGCCTGTTGGTCTCTTTACTCCTAATGTGGAGGCGGTTTGACAACTGATTTCATTTTTCTTCTTTCTTCCCACTCTTTGCCCCTCTTCCTGCCTGCACCAGCCCCCCTGGGCGAGGCCAGCTGACCCCAGGGAATGTGTGGTCACTCCTTGCCACCAAAGACCACACGCCCACTTGTGACATGGAGCCTAAGAGCTAAATGGGGATTAGACTTTCCCAGGTTTGAATTTTGGCTCTGCCACTAGCTGTGTGGCCTTGGGAAAGTTATCTGACCTCTCTGTGCCTCAGTTTGTAAGAGAAGGATGACAGCAGTGACTACCTTATAGAGTTAATTGTAGAATTAAATGAATGACTATTAGTCAAATGTGATAGCATGCGTTTGCTCTTTTTGCTGTTACTAATGAGCAGGCGTGATTAGCGTGGGAAAGGAATTCTGTGGGACACAAAAACTGCGCTATTTCTCCAGGGATAAGACCCAAGGAAAAAGGTATCTCCTCTGTCTCCCCTTCTCCCAAAGGCATGTAGGTAGAACATCAAGCTGGTCATGGCATCTAACGCATCACTAACCAGTCTCGTGACTCTGCAGCCTTGGAACTGTAGACTCTAGCTGGAGGGCGCTTCAGAACCTCCACCTGCACAGCGATTTTACAGGAGAAGAACGGAGAGAGAATTCCTCGCTCTCGGAGGCATCATGTGACTAACCCAGGTGCACAGGAAGGGGCCAGAGTCTGAAGGGAGAATGGCATGACCTGCCCTTCAAGTCTGCCTTGACCTTGCCAACATTGTTGGGAGGTGAGATGGAGCAAGGAGCACCTCAAGGAGCAACACAAACAAGGCCTGACGTTTCACCACTCATGCGGCCAAGTTCTCAGTCTGTCGGGTGTTGGGTTCCATTGTTTTTTCTTCAATAACATGTATTTTTCCTGCTGGGATGGTGAGATGTTACACAGCGATGTTGGGGGAGGTGAGTTATGGAGCTGTAAACGGGGAGAACCACGGTCCCGCTGGGCCCCGCAGCATTTTACCTGCGTCTGTTTTCATCACAAGACTATTGTAGGGTCCAAAAGGAGGATGTTGTGTGAAAACATTAGATTTTGATTTTGTTTGGGGAGTGAAGCAGTGGAACATAGTTTAGGTTTTATTCCGCTTTGTCTCCATTGTCTTTCTCCTCTCTGCTTCTCCCGCCCCACTCAGCGTCCCTTCCTAATCTGTGCCGTGTTTCTCCAGCCTCACTACCTCCGTCTTCCCTTCTCCCTGCCTCTTCTCCTTCCATTCTCTCTCCATTTGTCCCTCCTCTCCCTTCGTGTTTACTCTTCTGTTTTATCTCTTTCCTCCTCTTTCTTCTTCTTCCTCCCTTTCTTCTCTCTTTCTTTTTAAAGATGTTATTTAGAGAGGAGGAAGGGAGGGAGAAAGACAGGGAGAGAAACATCAACGTGTGGTTGCCTCTTGCACGCCCCCTACTGGGGACCTGTCCTGCAACCCAGGCATGTGCCCTGACTGGGAATCGAACCAGCCACCCTTTGGTTTGCAGGCTGGCCCTCAGTCCACTGAGCCACACCAGGCAGGACTGCCTTTCTTCTCTCTCTCTCTCTTTTTTTTTTTTTTTGCCACCCCTCACTTCTTTTTCCCCTTCTCAGGAATGGGGAAACCTGCAGGTGCCCCAGGTTCTTGGTCTTTAGGGGAAAGGCCCAGGTAGACAGCCTTTTCCAGCAGTGCCTTCTTATCCAGTCATCTGGGTCAATTCCATCTTTAAACTAGTTACCTACACCCACCAGCACTATCTTATCATCGGATACTGTTTCTTGGAGAACTGCCTAGTGGATTTGCATATGAAATGCTCAAACCCCAACTCTTCCTGCTCGTTCACATGCACTACACAATGTTCACGGCGTTTAGTTCCTTTGTAACTCCAGGATGTTTTCCTTGCTGTAAGTAAATATTATGTATCCATTAAACTCTCATTAGTCCCTCCCCTCCTCCCTCGCTCCCCATTTTCAGGTCTGTTAGAAAAGAAACAAATTCCTTTGCTTTTTTTTTTTGACACCTGATAATTAGATTGCTCATATTGATAATATAGATAATGTGGGATGATATGTTTGTTCCTCTGGCTGTTGGTAAATCATGTTTATGATCAGCTGAGTGACTATGAGTTTTCGTGACACCAGTTCAGAGCTCTGCTCCTCTTGCACATCTTTCCTTCCTTTATGGTGCATTGCGTCTTTTGACATTTTTGTGTCCCTTGCTCCTTTACTGTGACCAGACAGCTGAATTTTATCATGCTGGACTTTTAAATGAGGTCTTGTCCAGAACAGCTATCATAGAGGTATGTATGGGGCAAGTGATGCAGAAATAACCGATTCTGTGGGCATCAGTGAACGTTGGCAGGAGAGGAAGCGGTGAAGGACCGTGCCTGGTCTGGGCAGTGTGGGTTTCAGGGAAACTGTCACCCGAGCAAAATCCCAAGAGCAGGGAGGCCTGGAGTGTGTGTCTGTTTCCTACTGCTGTTATAACCTGTTCTCACAAATTTAATGGCTGTAAGTATCGCACATTTTTTTCAGTCTTACCGTTCTGGAGGTCTTAGAAGTCCTAACAAGGCTGCCCCAGGCTAAAGTCAAGGCGTTGGAAGCCCTGTGTTCCCTTCTGGAAGCTCTATGAGAGTTGGTTTTCCTGCCTTTTCTCGTTCCTAGAGTCCACTTGCATTTCTTGGCTCGTGGCTCCTGCGCCCATTTCCAAAGCAGCATCCTGGCGTCGTCACCTCTGTCTCTGGTTCTGACTCCCCGGCTTCTCTCGATCAGAATCATCTCCCTGTTCCAGGTCATCTGATTATCAACCTTAATTCCATCTGAAGCCTTAATTCCTCTTCACTGTGTAGGTGTTGTATTCACAGGCTCCACAGAATAGGACGTGACATCTTTAAGCTACTATTCTGTTAACTGTGGAGTGTACGAGGGTGGTGTAAGCAGAAGACTCGAGTCTCCTCTCTTCCTCAGTGTTCCTTGCTTTAACTCAGGGGTGGTGCAGTACCACCTCACTGGGATTTGAAAAGATGCTTAGATCAACGCCTGGCATGTGCTAAGTTTTCAATAAACATTAATAACATTAAACGCTGTAAATTGCATTGGGCCCACTCTTGTCAGCTGCCGCCTGTTTATTATGAAATTAACATTTATTGTGTTTCACTTAATAGTCACTGAAAACAGACCAAACAGCTCTGACGTGTATCTGTCATCATCGCACTGTGTAGATGAGGACACTGAGGCCCAGGAATTTTTACTGACTTGCTCGGAGCCACACAATGAAGAGAGGGACTGAAACCCATTGTTCTCAACTGCCGATTGAGGGCCTGTTCCATTCCACCCCCTCCCATTGCCTTGGCTTCGGGCAGCATTTGGGTCTCTGCTGCCATCCGCTTGCTCCTGTCACGTGGGTGCTGGCACCAGGAGCCGGCGGGGCCACCTGTCTGCAGGGATGGCTGGGAGCCTCGGAGCTCCAGGCGCTCAGCTGCCAGTCGCCCGAGCACACTCATGTAATCTTAATGAACAATGTGCAGCGCCATTAAAAACTCAATTTGGGCTTTCTCTTTACTGCCAACGCGAGGAAATGCAGTCGTGAGGTGCTCATGTGTAAACACAATAGCCGCCATCTGCTACGGAGGAGCGTTTTGCCTCCAAAAAGGGGGTCTAGGTTGCAGATGCATCAATACCGGGGTGCTTATCGAGGCATTATTATGCACGGAGGGGGAAAAATGCAAAATTTATGGCCAGCCGGAGAGTACTTCCTGGTTCAATTTCACACATTTCGGTGCTGTGTATAATAACTATGGGGAAAGGAATGCTGTTTTATGTTCCTTATCATGTCAGTGGATTTTTGAGAGAGAGAGAGAGAGAAGGTAAAAGAGTGTATTTACAGTGTTCCTCTTTCTTGTTTCTGACTGATCTCAGCATAATGACTGGCTCATTTTTGATCTCCCAGAAACTGACAGCCCTAGGATGGTATTAATTAAGCCAACCTGTTGATGAAAGAGCCTCACTGAGCTGCTGATGAATGAGGACCTCACTCCTGAACCATCTCTAAACCAGCAGGCCTGTGCTCAGCTCAGAGATACAGCTTTCTTCCTCTCTAGAAGATGTGGCCAGACTGCTGTAAGCCAGGTGCGGGGTGGAGAAGGCTGGCTTCCACCCTCCTGTAAGACTCTGCGCTTGCATCCCCGGGTGCTATGGCTCCCTGCCTCCGTGCCTTTGCACGTGCTGGTCCCTCTGTTTGAAGTGCCCTCCCAAATTACCAGCAGGCACACTACCACGGAAGGCATCCTGGCTGAGGAGACAGACAGGCTCACACATTCTGATGCATGGAGCTTAGCTCTCTATCCTCTAGCATCTGTTTATATCTGCTGGTTATACTAACCTGATGCGGCCGAAGATATTCGTGGGGAAGGGGTGTCAGGAGAGAAAAATCTGAGCCCTGTTCAGTTAGGGTATGAGAGGACTCGTGTGTCCTGCAGACTGGAGGGGCCCCATTAGGGTGTGACTCCAGGGCCGTGGATAGAGGGGGAAATCCTTCCCAAAGGATGATGCCAAATGGAAGTAAGAGCTGAACTGTAGGGGCAGAGGTGCTGGGTGAGCGTGCGTCCTGAGAGAGGAGGGGGAAAATACCATGGGAGTTTGTAGAAAGAGCGGTCTCCTGAGCCTCGTTGACTTCTGGGCCAAAGCAGTTCAGTTGTGTGTCGCCTGAGGGTGTCCTTGTGACACTACACAAGGACCTGCCCAATCATGGACACACCACAGCAGATGGCAAGGGCACATGAGGGATCTGTGCCTGAAAGTGCCACGAGGACATGGGGGTTGCCATCATTCCTGAAGGTGCCTTGGGGACTTTGGGGAATACATAGGGTGTGTGTCTGGAAGCTGGAGTTCCAGCAGGGACAGGTGGGGGCTTCAGCTGGTAAGATTCCACTGTCAGTGTTCATAACATTGCTCACCGGCTGGTGGGGTTTTACATCTATCCATTCTGCGAATTCCAGCTTAGCTGAGCCCAGCCCTGGAAGATGTCGACCCCCCCGGCCGAGTTAGTCACCCCCACCTCTGTGTCAAGGTGGGATTTCCTGCCGGGCCCACTGTGATCACTGCCTCTGCAGCTGCGAGGCATCTTCCTCCCCTGCCGCTGTCCCCTGGACATGGTCTGTGGTTCCTGGGCCCTGGCTCATTTAGTTACTAGCTTCCGGTTCGAACAGCAGGTTCCGGTGCCCCTGCTTGGTGAAGCCCAGGTCGTGTGCCTGAGTCTTAGCTGCAGAGGATGCTGGGAAAGAGGGTGTTGGGTTTTTTCCTTTGAGATAGAGGAAAATGGGCCCTGCTTAAAAAACTGGAGAGATTCCCCCCGCACAGGAAGGGAGTTCCGATAGCGAGCGGTCAAACCACAGGGCAAATCCTGACTTCAGAGCATCACTCTGACTACCTTGGTGGGCGGCCCCAGAGCAGCCGCCTGTGGTGGGCGGGGTCTGAGGAGCCCACTGTGGATGTGGACCACGTGGTTACCCTAGCCGGCAGCCCTGCTGAGTTTTCACTGATGGAAGGTGGGCCTACTCCAGGTCTACCCCCAAACCTTCTTTTCTTTCTGTCCAGATTGGGAGCGAAATGATCTGACACCGCATTTCGCTTTTTATATCACGTTTTCCTTCTAAGACTTTGGTGAGGACAGGACCTGATACCACACAGAGGCTTCTGCATGCACATAAGAACACTGAGATCTTCCGGGACCCCTACTGTGTAGACAGTGCCTGCCTGCTGGCTCCCGAATGGGTCATCCCTCTGTCTCCCGTTTGCTACCTTGGGACACCTGAGTGCATACTAACAAAAATACCCGTGATGACAGAATAATGGTCCTCCAAAGATGTCCGTGGGACCTGCACATATGTTACCTTACACAGGGACTTTGCAAGTGTGATTGAAGGATCTTGCTGTGGGGAGATGATGCTGGATTGTCTGGGTGGGCATGATGCACAGGGTCCTTCTAAGAGGGAGACTAAGGGTCAAAGTCAGAAAAAGGAGTTGCACTGAAGGAAACAGGGGTTAGAGCCGTGCCCTTTCGGAGGTGGAGGGAGGGGCTGTATGCCGAGGAGTGCAAACAGCCACTGTAGGCCAGACAAGGCAGGGAAGTGGATTCTCTCCTAAAGCCTCCGGAAGGAGAGCAGCCTTCCCTGACCGTGACTTTGGACTTCCGACCTCCAGAACCGTAAGAGGAGACATTTGTGTGGTGTTAAGCCACCGAGTTTGTGGTAATTTGTTATAGGAGCCACAGGACACTAACCCAGGGTCTAAAGCTCGTGTCCCCAGGACATCCACGAGCAGGACACTGTGGGCCGTAACCTTCTGGCCTGCACCCTTTTCCCCTTTGGGGGTAGGCTGGGCGGGCAGCCTCCATTTTCTTTTATCTTCCTTTGTCTTTTTGCTGTTGCTGTTGTTAATTATCTTGGCTATCTCTCTGAGCCTCGCACCAAAACACGTACCTTTCTGTCTGGTGCGAGGGCCAACGCATTCACGACATGTCACACAAATTGACCTTGCCAGCCAGGGCGGTGGTGTTGGGGAACATGGTATGTGACCTTGACCCAACCCAGCTCTGGCCCGTCCCAGACACGAATGGTCTTGAGGATGGTCCAGGCTGTTCCTTTGCTTCTCCAGGATTCATTCCCACCGTCCATTCTTCCCATTCTCTTCTCTCTCTGGTTTTTCACCCCGGGAAGCTGCTCTTAATCATGTCCCATGGGAGCTTCTTGCAGCTTTGCTCGGTAGCTCTCATTACTCATCTTGTCTCCCTAAATAAAGGGACCTGCGGAAAGCGGGGGCTCTCTGGGGGTGCGGACACAAGAATGAGGGTGCTAGGTGCGGAAATAAACTGCAGAGTTCGAACGGCTTAATAACCCCATAATAGTTTGTTTCTTGTATACAAATGGTCTGAAATGAGTGTTCCGAATAGGTGGGTGGCCTTTCTCATGGTCACGGCCATCTGGGCAACCAGGCTCCTGTTGTGGCTGTGCCGTCACTTAGGCTCTCGCAGTCCTGAGCTCGCAGCCGGCGGGTGGGAAGGAACAATGGAGCAGAGATTCTCACACTTTCACGGCTTCCTGCTGTACAGACCAGCCGAGGGTCTTGGCCAATGCAGATGTGGAATCCATAGGCCAGGTTCTGCTTTTCTTACAAGCTCCAGGTGAGGCTGAGGCTGCTGGCCCGAGGACCAGAGAGGCAAGAGTAAGGAGGATGGAGCAAGGCGTCTTGGGGGAGGGTAGAGGAAGGCAGCTTTTAGGGATGAGGCCTGACGGTGGCATATTTCATACATAAGCCTCACTGGCTAGACCCCAGTTGCACAGCCCAGCTCTCTGTAAAGGGAGGCTGGGGAATGTGGTCCAGCTGTGCACCCAGAAGGAAGAGGACAGGTTTGGGCATCAGTAGGTAACTTCTGCTATGTGGAGAGTCCATGGAGGGCCAACCCCTTTCACCAGCTCCACCTCCAGGGACATGCAGTGCCTTCTACCAGCGACCATGGGGCAACAAGACGGGAGTGGACGGGTGTCACATGGCACCGCCTCCTCAGTGGCCTGCCTCACCCCTGGGACTAGGGTGAAAGAAGCGGGAACCTGGGCTGGTGGAGGGGATACCTGCTTAACTCTTCGCTGCAGCCCCTGGGACAGACCTCAGCGCGAATGTCCCAGAGCTCGCAGGAGGATGGGAGAGGAGTTGACCATGGGGCATCAGGAGGTTCCAGAGGAGAGAGCCAGGTGCCCTTTGCCTCCTCTCAGGCTGCCTTCCTGACCTGTGGGTGTGCTGCTCCTCCGTGGCAGGGACAGCCATCCCACCCTTGTGGGGCTTGTGGGTCGTCACCCCTTCTTTCCAGGGAGACCCCCTGCAACCCTGTGGGGTGTAGGTCAGCAGACAGCTATGGGCATGGATGCTAGCTTCAGTTTACCCCCTGCAGTGGTCCCTTTCTTGCTGCCTCACTGGAGGTTCTGATGGTTAGTGACAACATCCGACAAGGGACATCTTTCCACTTACCCTGTTCTACTTCTAAGCCATAAACTAGGAAACTCGGGGGAAAATGCCGCCTTGGCTCACTTTCAGTGGTTCCGACCCCAGGAGGTGGGTGCGCTTTCTGATTGGTGGGTGGACAGAGTCTGATAGCCATGGCTCAAGCAAGGCTCTGTCCTTATTTCCTTCTTCATTGGTTTATTTGGGGGATGAGCCCACCCGACAGCCCTATGTGGTCAGCCCCAGTCCTGGGAATCTGGGGGGGCAGCTTGGGCAGAGGGAGGGAGGGAGTTCATAATTCTTCTGGTGCTCCGAGTGCTCTTCATGAAAGGAAATGCAGGAAGCCTACTCTGGCCTCAAGTCCAAGTTACTTTCTGGAATCCAGCTTTGGGAATAATGAAGTGGAGGTTTTGAACTTGACCTCTCTCCTCTGTCCATTTTTAACTTCCTTCAGATCCCGCAGGAGGTGGGCTATGAATGACTGGCACCCTCTGGAACCCAAATGAGACACGGATTGCCCAGCACGTACTAGCTGGCAGCTGTTGGCATTTTGGGAATTAGGGTGAAAGAATGAGGCTGCTTCTAGCGGTAGCGGCTCTTTGTGGCCGAGGGTGAGGAGTCATAAGGGTTCATCTGGAACTGAATATTCTAGTGGTTAGAGTCAGATTTCAAAGCCACAGTGGTGCTTCTAGGTGAGCATATTCATCCAGAGTCATCTGAGTTTATCTACTGTGTTTTATGGTGCAGTTTATGTCGTAGAGTTAAGGGGCTTAAAGTCACTGAGTGCAGCCCTCAGAGTCGATCGCGACGTTTTGTCAGACGTGATTTTCCCAGGCTCTGCGTCACCTGCAGTGACGGGGAGCTCACTCTGTCTCTGGCCATCAGTCCCATTTTGCATCAGCTGTACTTGTTAGAGGGCCCTTTACACCACAGTGTGCCTCCCGGTGGTGTCTTCCCTAAGTCTGCCCTCCGAGGCACCTTTATCCCTCAGCTGTTGCCACAGTAACGCTGCCTGACCTTCTGAGGGGGGACCCAGTGCCCCAAGGCAGTGAGCACTGACTCATGATCACTGTCTGAGAGTCGAGTGTGGTTCTGCTGGTCCGGGCTGGGCTTGTGGGCCACGTGGCTGTGCTGCTCACTGCGTGGTTCAGTGGCACGGTTCAGTGCTTCATGCTCGGTTCTGCTCAGGACTCCTTCTCGTTGGTCTGTTCTCCAGCCCGAGCTGAAAGGGGCCACAGCTCCCTGGGGTGCATTCTTCTCACAATGACACCAGAGCGAGAGGGCAAGTCCAGCAAGGGATACACAGTTCAGGCCTCTGCTTGAACTGCTCTGTTAGCATCCTGTTAAAGCAAGTGCAGCCCAAAGTCACAGGATGGGGACTCGCCCTCTGCCTCTTCCACAAAGCCAGAGGCCAAGGACGCAGCTCCAGGGAGGGGTGGGGAACTAGACACAGCCCTTCAACCTGTCAGCGCAACTCCAGCGAGGCTCACGTCCTTCCGAGGAAACAGCCTTTTAAATGCTGGACAAGAGTCATCATGGTTCGGCAAATGGTAATAATGGCATCAACTTTGAGGTTGGAGAGAATCTGGGTCTCATCTCTCTCTGCCTGAGTGACCTAGAGCAAGTCGCTCAGTCTTTAAATAAAATGAAAATCCCCAGTCTCCCCGGGTCATTCTGAAGATGAAATTGAATAACATGTAAATAAGACACCTGACATCCGACTGGCACTTCTTCAAGTGCTTGGTGTTACTTACGCTTCGTTCCAGGCTGACCATCTTCCAGTTGGTTCTCGCATTTCTAGAGGATCTTCCTTGCTGACTTGACTATATCATAATTTAAAAAAATATATATATGTCCTCCTGTGATCCATTCTCTGCGCTGAATACAAGGCTCCAGGTGGAGAATGTTGGAGTAAGGTCACCTCCCGTACTGTCCAGGTCCTGGTTCCCCCGAGACAGCCCAGGCTCACAGGAGGTCATATTTCACCTCATTTTACTTGTGGAGGTCGCCGTTAACTCATTTCCTGGGTTTTCATTCCATGCTTCCTTCGGGAGCCGCTGGCTATAATGTCTCTTCTCTAAATATTTATAATGTGTCTACTTTGTAGAAACGCGTTGTATACGTTACTCTCTCTTTGTTCTTATAACCGCCCTGTGGAGTCGGGTTTCCATCCCCAGTCACAGAGGAGGACACGCAGGCTGTAGTGTCCTCGGGCTCACCCAGCAGGCCCTCCCGCGTGACCCGATTTCTGACCCCCGTGTGGATGGGAGTGACTGGTTTTTTTCTCTCTCTCTCCTTGTCCACTTCCCGCCCCCTTTGTGGGTCTCCAGGGTCCTTCATGATGGTGAACAGCTCCGGGAGGGCCTCTGGCCAGAAGGCCCACCTCCTCCTGCCGACCCTGAAGGAGAACGACACGCACTGCATTGACTTCCACTACTACTTCTCCAGCCGGGACAGGTCCAGCCCGGGGGCCTTGAATGTCTATGTGAAGGTGAACGGCGGGCCCCAGGGGAACCCCGTCTGGAACGTGTCCGGCGTCGTCACCGAGGGCTGGGTGAAGGCAGAGCTGGCCATCAGCACCTTCTGGCCTCATTTCTACCAGGTATGGTGTTTTGCCATGGTTTGACTTTTTAAAAAAGTAATCGTAAATCTAGATCCCTCTTGCCTGCCTAGAGTTAAGTTGAAAAAGGACTTAGCTTACGCGCTTGTTTGACTCGTGTGGACCGAGCCTCTCGTCCAGCCAGGCCCTGCCTCTTGGAGCTCGTGGTCTGGAATAGGAGCCTGGTGTACAAATAATAACCACAGAGTGGGTGTACCAGGCTCCCTCGGATGCTGGAGGGACACAGGCATTGAAGCCTTTTGTAAAATAATTGATGAGGGAGAGATTGTTATGTGATGAGGAAGATGCTGTGATTATCCTGTGTTACAGGTGAAAAAGCGGAGGTTCAGAGAGAGGAGCTAACTAGTCCGACATCCGCCCTGGAAGTGGGGGTGTTTGGGAGAAGGCAGTGAGGGTAGCTTCTAAGGTGAGATGATAGCTAGGCTGAGCCTTGAAGGGTGAATAACTGAAGAAGGAAGGGAAAGGCTTTGGGGTAGGGTCGGCCATGGGCTGGAGGAGTGAGGGGGAGATTTTGGCCGAGCGTGGAAACTCAAGTCAGTTACCGGAGGTTGCCAAGTAGATACACAGGGAATGAAGCCTGCAGGGGTGAATAGGGCGTGGGGGGCTTTGGCTGCCAGGCTACGGTGATTAAATGGCACACGCACACGGGAGCCCACGCAGGGGCTCACACACGTGCATGCTGCCAGGCTCACGGCACACGCGGGGACACCCACATGCACGTAGGTCGGGGGGCGGTGGAGAGAAGACGGGACCTATCAGGAGTTTCAAAGACCCTTGAGAGATGGATTTTAAATTTCACCGGACCCCAAGCGCTGGCCTGCACGCACGGTCCTGTGGATGAAACACAAGTTTAGTGTTCAGCGGTGCTGGTCTCCCCATACTAATGGTTTCTGTGTTTACTTATTAAAGTCATGTTTCACAGTCCTGAAATTGGCTCCATAATAAATGGAGATGCCTCTCTTTCTTATTAGTGACTTTGCGACACCAGGTTCAGCGGGGCCTTGGGGGGAATGTCCTTCTGCCATCCCCCCCCTCTACTGTCTCTCAGGCGAGCAGGTCGGTTCAAATGCCCCTTAAGCCCTGCCTCAGGTCCCCGCTCCGTTCCAGGTGTTATTAATTCTGTTTCATGTTTTTAATGATTCTGAACTTTTCCATCTCAAGATTCTGAAAAAATAATTCTTCATTAATTTTGCAGCCACTGGCTCACTCTGTTCTCTGTCCCCTGCCCTGGTGAAATCACCTTTTACCTGGCACTTGGGATTGTTCTGTAGGCCCCTGACATTTCGGACCCACCTGACTTGAATTCGCCTGGATGCCGAGCTCTTTCTCAGGAATTCCCCGGCACCTGGCACTCTGTAGGGCTAGTAACTTCATGCACAGTTCAGGAGGGCACAGGCCTGGGCCACTGTCCCTGCTTAGGACTCCACCCCATCTCCTCTCTCATCCACCTTCCCCTCTCCCTCCTCCTTGCCTGTGCAGGCCTCACAATTTCAGCCTAAGCAGTCCTTCCCCACGAAAATGCATATGGGCCCCCTCCTAGCAGGAGTCCTCGTGAGCCAACAGTTTTCTGTCTCTTACCTTCGGAGAAAATGTTTGCAGCCCCCTGAAATTGTTGCAGTGCCGATTCTCTGCTGGAGGACTCCAAACGGTGAGGATGAAACAGCAGGTCTCTTAAACTGACGTATCGCACCCTCCCCCAAACATGCATACAACCTGCTTCTTGGAAGGGTTGAGGGAGGCTCATCTCTGGACCTGTCTTGGGAAGTTACTTCCTGGCTTTGCCCAGCAACTCATACCCAGGGAGAGGTTTGCGTCTTTCTGGGCAAGCCCCATCCCCCACACCCCCACCAGGATGTCCCTGAGGATCTAGGGGCTGGGGCATGTGCAGTCGGCAGTAGATTCACATGGCAGCCTGGGGGTTGAAGACTGCCCTGCAGAGAAGCTGGGATTCCCAGCCTTGGCCTTCTGCTCCGGTCCTCGCCCCCATAGCCTGGCGTCGAGCATCGCTGGGTGTCGGCAAGGCCCATTTCAGCCCCACCCCCTCCATCCTGCCCTCCCTGACCCCTGCAAACCGCACTGTCCTTTACTTCTCTGACTCTTCCCCCACTCCTGGCTTTCATTCCTCAAGGGCCTTGTTTTGAGTTTCCTAGAGGGTGCTGGCATCCCCTTGTCCCTTTATGCTGTCCGTCCCTAGGAAATGGATCTGGCCAGGTACTGGGTGGGGTCCTCCTGACCAGGGCCCCCACACCAGAAGCACATTGATGGGGCGATCATCTCCATCCATGGTCTCAGGTGTCTCCTGACTCCGATGATCCAGGTGCCCCAGATGTTCACTGGCCGGGAACCTGGCCTAGGGGTTGAGCGGCGGCTTTTCAACTGCTTTTCCTGGACATATTAGAAGAAGCTCTTTTCTGCCGTTCCTGTTCGTTTGGGTGGTCTCCCTTCTGTGTCATCAACAGTGCAAAGAACCCCGGATGGGGCCTCACATCTCTCCCAATGTCTGCACGTCCCTGGCAATGCTGCCTCTGTGTGAGCCTCGCCTGCAGCGCCTGCTGCAGCCGAACCTGATTCCTCCCATTGTGTTCCATAGCACTCCGCCCCATGGCCTCTCACAAAGGCTTCTCAAGGCCTAGCTCACATTTGGAGGTCTTGTTTGCATGGTCAGGAACTTGACCATGAGCCCTAGATTCCTGTTTAGAACTGTTAAGTACTCCATGTGGCTAAGGCGATATTTGGAGTTTTGGGGCTACGTGGTTTTTTTTTTTTTACATGTGGTTTTTAAAAGGGCGATCCTGCCAACTTCTCCTAGTACCCATCATTTCCCCGTGGCCGAGGCCCGCCATCCTGTAAAATTTAGTAGCACCTTCTGACCACCATTCGAGGTCTCCTTCTTCATTCCTGGAGTTGTGCCACTCAGGATTAGCCCTTGTTTCTGGGAATAGGCTGCTGGCCCAAGGACTTGGGTGCAGGCCTGCGTGCTAGCCCCATTGCAAGAGTTCATTGTTCAGGGCGCCTGCCTGAGCAGCTGAGTCCAGGTGGGCCCTCGAGGGCTCAAGCCCATCGTCATGGACCCCCCTTCCTCTCATTTCTCTCCAGGAAGTACGGTATACTCCCGGGGCTGGGTCTGAGACACCTGGTCTTGTATCTGCACTGTCGACCCTCCACCCCCCAGGCCCTGGGGAGTCTAACTCACAGCAGGTGGCATGACTTTTTAGAAAAAATCTAATTCTGGAGCGGCAGGCCAAGGACAGGACCCTCCTGGCTTTGGCAGATTCTGTGAGTATTCTGCTCTGAGCCATCTGGTGGAGTTAGGGGGCTCCCCAGTTCTGTTCTGCAAGGTGCTTTGTTCTCAGTTCCATTCAAGGCCTACCTGTTGGTGTAAATATCCATTAAACCCTAATTCTAATGTCTTGTGAGTGTTGAGCCTTCATTAAGGACTCTGTGGGCTGTCATGGTCTTCTCCACGCTTCCGTGCCCTCTGCCCCTACCTTCCCTGGCTGCTGTGGCGCCTACAACCACAGGTGCCTCTTTACTGTTGTTCACAGGCCCCCATGTGGACCCAGAGCCCGGCCTCTACCAGCTTCTACCAGTCATGACGCACATCAGCGTGACTGAGTGTAGGAACTTTAGTGGGAGTGTGGGGTGGGACTTACTGGGGACGGTCACCTGCACAGTCCTTCACTTTCTCCCTCTCCCAAGATCTACCACCATTCCCTGCTCTCCCCTCTCATTTCCATTCCTGTCTCCAGAGCAAGAGAAATAGTGTTAGTGACGCTTATCAGTGTCTCACCGTGGGTATTGTAAGCAGTTTAGAATGATGAACTCAGTTAATGGAAAACCGGGACTTTCTTTCCTTTGTTTCCTACAGAATAGCATTCTCTCACATTTGAGAAACCTGAATCTTATCTACCCCAGTGCTTTACAGAAACATTCCCGAGAGGAATTCTGATGAATAAAAGATCCTCCGTGTTACTCTAGAATTCTTATTCTTGCAAAGGGAAGGAGGGGGAACAGCGGACCTGTGGATGTTCCACTGCCATGCATCCATTCTCCCGTGACAAGCCTCGTGTTCGTTCATGGAATATTTATTAACAATTATGGTATAGGTTAAATACTGGGTGATAACATAAGAAGCAGAGTGTTAGAAGAATTTCATTAAGCTCTCCTGTGATTCACTGGAATAAAAGTCAGAATTCTGCTTCACCTGGAGTTCTGGTTAGAGAGAGATGGGAAGCCTTTCACCAGAGTTCGGGAATGAGTGTGGCCGTGTGCTGAGAACCAGGAGACTGGAGTCTCTGTCCTTGCACCTCTGGCTTCCTTTCTGAGTTTTGTAGTTCAGGTGGTCCCGCTTCTTAGGGCTGTTGAGAGGCTGGATTAAGACCATGTAATTGTATTGGAGACCCTTATTATTGTGGTTATATTCCCTGATGTTATTGTTTTTATTATCAATCAGTTTCAGCTGATGAAGTTCCCTTTCTGATCAATACCAGTTCCTCTTCCGGTGTCCTGACCCAATCTGAATCCTGCCCTTTCCAGAATCTTGTTTTATTTGCTCCTCATGCCTTTATAGTCTATGCTACTTCCCCGATTCCTTTCTCTCTACCTAAAATCATGTTCTAACCTCTGCTATCCTAAAAAATAAATTCTCTATTGGGCTTTTAGCCCTTGGCCTTGAGCCCTAGCCCTCCTCCTTGAGCTACCTCCTCCATCTTTCAAGGTGACCTCATCTAGTTCTATAACTTTACATGACATTCAGATGCCAAAGCTCCACATTTGTAACTCTGGTTCCTGAATTACCCGTGAGCTTCAGAAATGGAATGTCAGCTTCCTGCTCAACATGTCCATTAAGACCCTTAATTGCCATCGCAACTTAACACGGCCAAAAGCAAATCCTGACACAGCCGTGCCTGTGTGCCAGTGCACACGTGCCAGTCACATCCTTGTCCTCGTGTCAGTAAATGACACCAGAATTAGCCCAGAAGCTCAGGCTCCGAATTGAAGAATACTGTCTGTGTCTTCTCTCTCCTTCACTCTCCTGCTATTTATCTAACAGCAGTTTTTCCATCTCTGCCTTGAAACCTCTCTCAAACCATCAGCCGTTATTCTCCATAGCTACCCGCCGTCAAAGCCATCCGCTTCTTGTGATTGGATGACTACAATAGCCGGTGATAGGTCTGTTTGTTTCATTCTTTCCCAGCTGCCCAGGTCCCTGTCAGTCATTTCCCACTGCCTGGTCAGGAAGATTCTTTTAGAATGTAAATGAGAGTATGTTCCTTCCCTGCTTTAAATCGTTCAGGGACTCAGAAGAAAATCCAAGCTCCTTCGTATGTCTTTATAAGACCCCTTGGCGTTAAAAGAATTTTGCATTCATGGGTGATTATCATTGTGACCTCATCGTTGGTTATTGCCTTCTGAGGTCACTTGCCAATTTTTCCTGTGGAGAGTTTGTTTATCCTGTTGAATCTCAAGAATTCTCCACGCAAAACAGGTCGTTAACCTTTCTGCTGGCGCACATGTTACAGATTTTTTTTTCAACTTGCCATTTAACTTTTAATTTTGTTTCAGACTTTGTTAACATGCAAAACATACTTTGACATCATAGTTAGTAATAAGGTGTTGTATATTTAAGAAATGTATAATTTTTCAATGATAAGAAATTGATTTTTAAGCTTTTATCGTTAATTTCTAGCTTTAGTGAATTTGGCTAGAAAATGTACAGACCTGAACCTATACGGTTTCTTCTTCAATCCTGTATGATCGATTGAAGTTATACTTTAGCCTGTTATTTGATCTGTGTGTAAGTAACCCATGAGCATTTGACCAGAAATTTTATTCTCTATATTCACTAACATTTGTTTAGTAAATGCACCATTATATACATACTTGACAGATGCATTTTTTCCCTATTTGATTGGTCAGATTCTAAAACATGGGCTAAATAAATATAAATGGGTTTTATTTAAAATATAACTACTATTTGTTTTTTTCATCATTTTCTTCTAAGTCTATTGGCTCATTTCAGTCCACTTAATGGTTTTTATTTTTCTTTTGCTATAAATTCTACTCTGATGCCTTTACATTATTTTTGCAACAGCTGTTTTCTGTTTATTTGTATTTCCCTATTATTTTCCTTTGTTCAACTTGTTATTCTTGAGGTTGCTGAGTCATTCTGTTTAGGTGTTTATCTTAGGACATACAATTAGCCTTCATCTACTCAGACAGCCTGAAAGCTTTTCGCTATTTTAACCTATTTATATTTATTGTCACACATACTTTCTGTTCACATCTGCTCATTTTTTATTACACAATTTGAATGCTTTTATACTCTTTCTTTATTACCTGTATTTTCTGTATTTGCTCTTTTATTGTTTCCCCTGTGGACTTTGACTTCAGCTTGCTTTGAATTATTAAAGCTATTACTCGATACATGGTTGTCAGTGGAAAGGCCTTCTGCTGCGTTCCTCCTCCCTGGGACGGGGCCGCTCTCCACGTTCATGCCTGCAAACTCTCCCCCGGCTTCCTGCGCAGTTTTCGGTGTTAACTCTCTCTGAAGGGCCCTGCCAGCTCTTCCAGAGAGGGTGTCACGCTGGCACCAGCTGCTTTGTGTTTGCCGTGACTGTCATTCCCAAGTCACTTTGCATATGTTGGCTTAGAGCGGCCTCTTCACAGCCATCACCGCCCTCTCCCCCATTCCCTGCTCACTAGTTACAGCAGTTGGACTCTGGGCTCCACGGGGACCCCTGACCCCCGAATCCATGAACCTGGAGTGACCACGTGGCCCACAAAACATTCCACATGGAGGAGGTTTTCTTGTCGGGCTCGTCACCCACCGTCCATTCCACCTACAGGCTGGAACTGAGGAGTAAAAGACAGGAGGGGGAGGGTCCATTCTATAGGCTGGGGAGGTGCTAGAGATGAAACGCAGTAAAGATTTCATCCAGAGCAGTGACACTGATGTCCCAATGATATGGCCTGCAAAACAGTTGCTCCATATGGTTCCTCTTAGTAGCAGGGATGGGATGACATAGGCAGACGTGAAAAACACAGAGAAGACAGAATCAGGAGAGAACATGAATGTGGGGAGCAAGGCTGAAGGAGAAGCCCAGGCAGATTCCCAGATCCCAAGCTCCAGTGATGCGGCAGGTCACAGTGCCAGCCACCGAGGTCCGTATATCAGGACGGACGTTCCCCTGGGCAACGAGGAGAGGGTTTGAAAGGAAGGCTGTTCAGATGGGTTGAAGTTTGAGTTTGAGGATCTATGGGATATTGAAGAGGAAATACAAATCTGCGAGCTGGATGAGTGAGACAGATGTTTAAGTTTTTAAAAGGTCTGGAGTGGAGAGCTGGGCAGGGGGATTATCAATGATTTGCAGCCATTGGAGAAAGTTTGTGGAGAAAGGAAGGAAGGGAGAGACGGAGGGAGAGGGAGAGGGGAGAAGAAAAAAAAGAGAAAAGAAAACAAAAGAGAAAAAAATGAGTAGAGGAGGCCCACATTTGAAGGTTGGATGTAGGAGAGGTCTTTAAAAGAAACCTGCGGTAGAATGGCCTCAGGTTTATCAGAAAAATGATGAGAGTAGAGCGTCACCAGAGCCTAAATAGAAGACAAACTCAAAAAGGGAGAAACTATGATCACTGACAATTGTAGACAAAGGGTCAAGTATTAGTAAGTATAGCAAATGTGTATTGAGAACCTACCACGTGGCACACCTTGTTCTAAGTAGTGTATGAACTCCTTCCACCTGAAAATGTACCCAATGAGGCAGACAGTATAATTACAGGTGAGGGAACTGAGGCACAGAGCAGTAAGGTAACTTGTTCAAGGTCATACATTGGTCATTGGTACAGCCAGGACCGGAACCCAGGCATTCTAGTCCAGAGTCTGAGAAGTACTCTGCCTTCCTTCTGAAAGTAAGATAAAGGTTAAAATATGTCTATTGGATTTAACAATTATGAGGTTATTGGTCTCTGCCATGAGAGCAGTTTTGGGGAGCACTGGGGACCGGGTCCAGATTACAGTGGGTTGAAATTTTACAGTGGGAAGTAAGAAAGGGTTGAGAGTCAGTATAGATAAAACTAGTGAGAATTTTAAATATGATTGATACATAACCAGATTGAACCAGAGAAGAACCTGCTGTCAGAAGGTAGCATTTAAAGTATAAGAGAAGCCCAAGCATGTACATTGGTCAAGGTCAAGACTAAAAGGAAGGACTTGGTGATGCAGGATTAGAAGAGATAGCCAAGGAGAAGCAAGAAGCTGGAAAATGCAGTTGAGGTAGGGGTCAAGCACACCAGCAGAGAGGAGGCAGTGGGCGGTGTTTAGGAACCTGACTTGAATGTAATCTAAACTGCGTTGAGTAGATTGATGGGTAGGAAGTTAGAGGTCAGCCCCTCTCTTGTCTCCTTGCCTCTCGAAGATGCGGTGTGGGTATCTGCTGGCATTGCTGGGGCGCCGTTGACAGGGGAACACCTGTGTGGGGTACGGGAGTGGAGAAGGCAGTCATGTGATAGGCTCGCCAAAGTCGTGATGAGGGTGCTAAGGAATTGGGGCTCCAGATGGGAATGGCATTGGTGATTATCCAGTGTGGGGCGGGCACCCCAGGTTTGTTGAGAATAGAGGGAGTCCAGGCAGGCCTACGATCTCTAAAAAAGTTGAAGTTCAGGGTGCCATATGAGCCTGAAGAGAAGGTTTAAAGGACAGTTGGAGAGGGGCATGGGATGGGAGGCTGTGCCAAAATACAGCAAGTTGGCACTTCCAGTTTCTGGAGTGGAGGACAAGCCCAAGCCTGTGGCTCATGCTGAGTGGAAGACCAGGCCATTGGAATCGGGGAGGTCAGAAGTTGGTCAGGTGGTCCACACAGATGGTCACAGCTCCTAGATGAAGGTAGAGCCTGGATGACAGAGAAAGCTGCTAACTGAGCCATAAAATCTGTGTTGAAATAAGCAGTCTGGGTGGCAGTCAGAATGGAGGATAAAAAAAACAATTATTGTCCTCGGGTTCCCAGATACCAGCGGTTGTACATGGGGCTTAGTTTGGAAAGGTATTGTTAACAAATTCACAGGGGCTGTGTTCCTTGGGGATATAGAATCAAATCAGGATAAATTCTTCTTTTCTTATGGCAGCTTCCAAGGTAAGCTCCTCCCTTCCCTTCATAAGAAGTTGGGGTTTGGCAACAACAAGGAGAAAGCTGCAGATTGGGGTCTCCAGGCCCTATTTTGGTTGTTTCCCTGCATCCAAGCGTTACTTCTGAAATCCATTAAAAATGTTCCACGTGGCTGACTCTTCTTTTGCTAGTCTCCAGCGTGTCGCCTTTCTACCTTGGTTTGAAAATCTAAGTTCGTTGCCGGGATGGCATCCTAGCCCAACACAAGGCCTCTTCAGGTGGTTCTGATGGGAAGCAGAATCACAGAAGGGCTTGGGGCGGGGAGGGTTCCCATGACCACTGCCTACGCCCACCTCTGTGAAATTGACTCCCGTCCTATGTGTGTTGCAGGTGATATTTGAATCCGTCTCTTTGAAAGGTCATCCTGGCTACATCGCCGTGGACGAGGTCCGGGTCCTCGCTCATCCGTGCAGTAAGTCTGTCCCCTACTCCCAGCACAGCCTTACTCCGTGCTGGAGTGGGTGCCTTGGAGGCTGCAGCAGCCCCCCCCCCCCCGCCTCCATTTATTCAGCTCACAAACAGCTCTCACTCCCTCTATTTTTTTTTAATTCTTCAAAAGTGCTTATGTACTCAGTGCAATCAGTCCTGAATAAATCCATAATTTCGCCAGCCTGTCCAATAGGCAGCACCTACAGGAATTTGCAGAGATGGGCAAAACATCCTCGTTTGAATCCCTCTCCATTATTAAGGCAGTCTACAGTCCTGATTGTTTATTAGTGGGATTCAGACCACTGAAGTGGAAGAATTAGCGGGCTTTGGATAGAATTGCGTGCAATTGCCTTAAAAAAAGAATACCACCAAACACTGAGCAAATTAGCACACTGTTCACTCACTGGGAAAAGTACCCCAAAGCTATTAATTTTTTTAAAGTAATTTTAAATACACTCATCAGCTCTGTGTAGGCGTAGAGAAAGGTTTCTCACAGTGTTTAGTACTTATGGTACAGTGTCAAGAGTCCTCAAGGGCAAACCACTCCTTCGTGCCCATCAAGTTTCCCCTTGAACTTCTCTCTCTTTGCTGCATTTATTGTGAGATATTTGAGTGTGTTTGAGCAAGGAGCTGTGGTTCCTGGATTCCGTAAATCTCAGCGGGGACAAGTCCTGGGTGTAGGGAGTTGAGATGACATCATATCACATTTGGTGGGAAGAAGGGCTGTAATCAAGGGGGTGTGCGTGGGGATGGCAGTAGCCTCTAGCGGGGCTTGTTGGGATGCCAGCCCTATTAGTTTGGTAGTGTTCTGCATATTGGGGATTCTCCTTGGTTTCTCGGTGGCCATTTGGTTCCAGGAAGCTCTTAGTAGGGCTCTCTATACTCCCTCGTCTAGCTATGAGTCATGCACACTATTGGCTATGGTGCAATTTGATCTTCCCTCAAGAGACACCGTGGGCCTGTCTCTACGTGCCTTTCAGCCCTTCCATTTTTTGGCTATTCTCATTTCAGCCCCATCCTTGCTGCTTCAGTTGATATGATTCTTCCTATTTCTGCTGCAATGCATTTGTCGGAGTCTTGAACATCATTAGACTGCCACTGTTTGACTCATTTTCTTAGAGCACCTTCTCTGGAGGAAACTGGGACAAGTTCCAAGGGGTTTGAGCCAGGAGTATTTGGGATAACTACGTGTGGTTTTGTGCAGGAGACCCTTCCTTCCCAGAAGTCAGCCTGCATCTCAGGAATGCTGGGATCCAGCCACTTTCCATTACTCTCTCTGGCTTATGTTCACGCCTCCCCTCGGCCTTACTTCCTGAGTCTTTGGAACTTTCTCAGATGGGTCTGGCCATTTAATCATGTCTGGCAAATGTCTCTGCTGAGCCAGACCTTCCTGTGAGAAACATCCCAGAAATGCCCCTACCCCCCTATGCAGGGTTTATATAGCAGATATCCAGATGAAGTCCATTTACCAGGATTAGTTGTCCCCTTTCTCAATCCCTAGGAATCAGTGTCAACTGTCCCTTGGAGTACGAGCTCTGATCTGAGTCTGGGCAGCTGTATCAGGAGACACCTGCTGTCCCTGTTGTCCACTTCAGCTCACTGAGCCCTGCACCGCCATCTCTCTGTAACAAGGCTTGGTCTTCCCCAGCCCCGCACACACCCCATCCTCAGAGAGGACACTGTGTGGTACATCCAGCTGTACTCGTTTTCTTACCCTGTGCCTGAGGCTTGCCCTTGCTCTTTCTAGAAGGTGATGTTTGCTTCTTCCCAGGAGAATCTTGCCTGGCTCCCTCTCCCAGGACCCAGAACTCTGTGTTCTGATGAGATTTTTTTGCCTCTTCCCCGAGGCCCAACCGTATACCTGTCTCTCACCTCAGACTCAACCACCACCTAGGTCAGACTGGCAAAGCTCTGCCTTGACTCCACGTACTGCTCACAGCTTCCCGCTGCAGCCAGATGCTTCCTTTGCTTTGAGAACTGTCCCTGGGAGAGGGTCCTTTGGAGGGCAGGTGGATGCCTTTCCAGCCCCAGAGTCTCATGGCTCCTCTCAGAACCCTCCTCTTGCCAGGGCTGCTCCTGAATTTAGGATTCTCCCGACAACCTCATAGCCTCCTGCTGAGGAGTGTGTACTGCATGGTTATGGAATTGCTAGAGCCAGTTACGCAGCCAATGGGCCGTGGGTTATAACTCATGGAAGACATGACCCTGGCTGTGTTCCTGCATAATGTGCTCCAGCCAAGTTCAACCTTGATGCTCAGGCAGCCGAAACTTAAACTTCCCAGAAATCAAGCTTGGAGGGCCCTGCAACAGTGGCTGGAATTGGACAAATTCCATTTAACCATGTGGACAGGTACTAGTGGTGCGTACCGCGCTCAGTGGTCTGGACCCTGCCTATGAGTCACGTGGAGTCGGGCAGGGCCTAGCAAAGGCCCCTTCCCACGGACCCATGCTCAGCCCGAGTCCAGGCAAGGTGTCCACCCCTCCTTTCTTTCAACGAGTAAAATGTTGAGCATTCGCTATGGGTCAAGAACTTCTGCTGGGCACAGGGGATACTTAAGTAATCAAGACAGGTTCGGTCCTTGTTTCCACTGTGTGCACTTAGCAGAGGGAGGAAAGACACTAAATAGCATTAAACAAGTCACTAATGTGGTTTCAGATTGTGATAAGTGCTATGACTGTAATAAATGTGGCTGACTGGGATATGGCCGGGCTCCTTAGACAAAGTACCCAGCGGCCATGTCTCGGAAGATGTGATATGAACTGAGCCCCAAGTTGTAAGAAGGAGTTTACTGCATCCGTCTGGGGAGGGGCCTTCCAGGCAGAGGAGACAGTCAGTGCAGAGGCCTTGCAGTGTGAGGCAGCTTGACGGGGTGAGTACCCTGGGGAGCAAAGCCAGGCTCCCCCACCAGGCTCCCCCTGGTGATGACCAGGCCGAGCCCAGAGTCATCATGGGCAGTTTCTATTCCAGTCCAAATGCAGGGGGCACTACTGGGGAGTAGAGAATAAGTCAGGAGATGTATTAGAAAGTCCTGGCATCATACAAGAGAGAGATCATGATGGCCTGGACCAGGGGAGTGGAGAGGCATCCATTTGCCATCTGACAAGTGTTTACTGGGCAGGAACTCTCTGCCCGACGCTAGTCTGAGTTTAGGGGAGGAAGGCAGATTCATTCTCTGCTCTCATGGGCTTCCCTTGAGTGAAGGAGACTGGAAATTCAACAAACAATCAGGGAGTTATATGATCTATAACAGATGGGGGACTATATGAAAGTGCTGAGGCTGCCATAACAAAATACTTAGCACGGTCTGGGGGGCTTTGACAGAGAGCACGTCCCATGCTTGGAGGCTGGGAGTCCAAGATGAGGTTGGCACGGGCTCTCCTTTGCTTGTGGACGGCCCCTTTCTCAGTTTGTCTCCACACGTGTGTCTGTGAGTCCAGATTTCCTTTTCTTATGAGGTCACCAGTTAGGTTGGATGAGGGCCCCATTAAGCAAAAAATGACTCATTTTAATTTAATCAGCACTTTTGAGACTCGATCATCAAATGCAGTCCCAGGATGGAGCATCGAGCATTAAGCCAGGTGAATTTGGGGGGTACACAAGTCAGCCCGTAGCAGATGGTAAGCCATGCTATGAAGAAACATGAAGCAGAGACAGAGACAGCGGTGGACTGATTCAAGGTGCATTTAGGAGGTAAAGCCAGCTGGGTCCACATGATGGGTTGGCTCGGGAGCTAGAGGCATCAAAATGGTGCATCCCCACTGTGGCTTCAGCTACTGGCGTGCGCTCCGGTGGTGTGAATCAGGGGAGAATTGAGTCTCGCCCTCCAAGGTACTAACCGTGCATGTGTCCTGGGGACTGCTCACGGGATCACTCATCATGCAGCCTGCTGGTGGCTTCCGGACTGTCCATTGGACTGCTAGTTCTTATTCTCCAAATTCCGGCCTCAATATTAGTGCTTTTATAACTTCACTCAGATTCTGGAAAATTTAAGTAGATTGAGAAACGTGCATCCTCTTCATGTCAGGCTTTTTAATTCTCCACTTCCATCCTCCCAAACTTTATCTCTGTGATCCTGTGGTCAGTATTTATCAACAAGTGTTCCAAAAGTTCCAGGGGGTAGTTAGTGCCCACTTTGTGATTGTATTCTTGATCGACTTAAGCTGAAGTGAGGGCTTTAAATGCTTGCCTCACAGCTCCCAAAACAATGACCAGAAGACAGGCGTAATACTCAAAGGAAACTATTTTCTCTTACAAACTGAAACCTCTTGTCTATATTTTATAGCCCATTTAACATTTTTGTGTTATTTGAAAATTCTTCCAGCCACTGCTATTTCTCAGCGTCGGCTGTGAGCAGGGCCATTGCAGTTATGACTGTGGATGAGAAATGTCACCTTCCAAGTTTCTTGCTCCTGAGCTGGCTTTTAGAATTTTATAAACTTTTCTTTTCCGTACCACCCTTGTGGGACAGTGTCACCAAGTGTCTGTTCCACGTTTCAAATGTATGTGCCGAGCTTTCCCCTCAATTGTGTGGCTTCCTACTGGGCGCTGTCAGGTTTAAAGAGAGAGATAAAGGGCACAATAATATGTCTTCAGATGCCTCAGTGACATCTGCGGGAGTTTAAATGTCACCCACATCAAGGCATTTTGCCCCAAATGCACAGCCATTTTCTCTTAACCCTGCTCGGTGGGATCCCATTTTTGGGGTGCTGGTACTCAGCAGCGGGGAGTGAGTGTGCAATGCTTAAAACCACACATTGGTGAAGGTCTGGGTCCTGAGGTCAACTGTGTTCAGCTGCTGAATCAACTCAGCTGCTGATGAGTTGGAGCTGGTGGAATAATTTTTTTCTCCCTGAGCTGTAGGTGCTAGGGAAAATAACAGTTGAGAGAGCACAGGGCTCAGAAATGAACTGGAATGGGGGGTGGGGGGAGAGGAGGAGGATCAGAGAGATCAGGAGCTCAGAGCAGTGGACTGAACAAGTCCCCAACCGAAGAGAATATCCAGAGAGAGAAATCTGTCCTGATCCGGGGATGAGACCAGGGCTCAACAATCAGAGACCACCATTATTTCATGGCGATGAATATTAAGATCAGGGGGGCCGTTAAGCCTCTAAATTCTCTGCCACTGAACCTAGAAGGGAGGGAGGAAGAGGGATGGAAGATGAAAGAATTAAGGCAAAAGGACTGCTGCATCAGAGGAGAAGGGGGAGTGAGAAGATAGCAGGGACATCGACCCAGAGAAGATCCATTTCTAGTTGCATACATCCCAGAGGTTAATTTGTTTGCCCGGTGTCCCCCAAAAGTAAGGTAAGGCACCCCTTTATAAAACCCAGTACAAAGCTTCCCAACATTACTGAAAAGGCTCTGAGCTTGAATGCAGAAAGGAATGTCCCCTTCCCTCTTTAAACCTGTGGCATAAACGGACTTTGGGTTCACAATGTCTCCCTGTGAAGAATTGACTTGAACTGATCGTTCCAAAAATAACTTTACAAATTACACAGGAGAGCAGAAAGGAAACAATTTCAGACAACCAAAGCAGCATGACTTTTGTCAGATTGACTAGAGGCAAGGAATCTTCAACTCTGAGAAGCCCCCAAGGAGAGAGCTTCCTTGGGCCTTGACTTCTGGACTCCACTCTAGTTGTGGGGTCCCAAGGTAGCATGAGGGGTCTCTGAGCTGTTGTTATCTTTTTAAAAACCTGGGCAGAAGGGATATGCTTTGGCATCATGTGTCTTCCTCATCTCCCCAAGGTTGTTGGTTTTCCTGGGTTGTGCAGGCAGTGATGCCATTTGGTAGACCAGATAGTTGAGGGTGAAGCCGATGGGGACAAAATGTTAAGAAAAGGGATCACTTCTGATAAAATATTTGGGAGCCGTGACAGGAGCCTGGACACAGCCTTGCCTGTGAACCCTTTCCTGGGACCTTGTGGTTCAGGTGGCCCCACTGACCTCCCATTGCCCAGGCAGCAGGAGAGTGTGCGTGGTAAGTGCTGACTTAGAGGCTAAAATGGGCCTGGTCTGAGTTCCGTTCCTGTCATTAATGCTGTGTGGCCTTGGCACATTAAATACATTAAACTTGGTGAGCCCCGTTTTTGCTTCTCTAAGAGGGAACTAATAATAGGGTTTGCTTTACAGGGATGTTATGCAGTTGAATTAGATAAAGTATCTAAAGCGTTTTTCACGGTACCCGGCATGGTGGGAGCTTTCAATAAATAACATTATCATGATTATTTGTCTGTCTGGATATTCGGCTCCCTCTGGAAAGATGCCCAAAGGCCCTCGTTGAACCTCCTCGATCCCCTCAACAACCCTCCATTGGGTCTTGCATTGTGGGAAGTTGGTGACTGGGTCAGCGTTAATTTGGTCGATGTGCTAGGGACCCTTGGCATTTTTGTACCTCAGTGAAGACACTCATTCTTCTGGGCATAGGTTATGTACCCACTCACCTTTGAAGAACTCAGTCAAGTGGGGACTTACCTTCCCAAACGAGGAAAGAGATGAGCCCAAGTTAACCAGTGTAAAACTTACGTTTGCTTCTAGAGTTGCTTGCTTATGGACACTGAGTTTCATCTGAACGTCATTTCTTCCGTTGGGCCCAGGCCCCAGAGTGAATGTCCTGCCTCCCTCCCATCCTTAGGAGGCCCTGTAGTTAGAGGGAGAACGTAGGCTCTGAATGTTTCCTGAATTCTCTGAGCCGCCGTTTCCTTACTGTGAAATGGAGATGATATCGCCGCCACCTGCACTGGTGTGAGTTACTGTGTAGACAGTAGGCCCATGTGGCAGAAATCACAGTCCTCACCAAGTAAACGAAAGCTACTAGTAGTCTCCTCTGCTTTTCCACTCTCCTCCCCTCCCCTTCCTCCTCATCATCTTCCTCATCAGCATCTTCGCCAAGGCCCAGCGTGGAGGCGTGAGGCCCACGGCGCTTCACTTCAGCTTTCTGCTTTCTGCTCAACCAGGCTACAGGGAGGAGTTTTTTGTGCTGAACCCTTCCCTCGGCTTCTTCTGCACATCGCATTGTTGCCCAGCAGTTACTAATGTGGATCTGAGGTTCTCAGAGACCTGGATTCATGGCTCGGCTCCCCCACTTTCTGGCTGGCTGATCATGCCAAAGTATGTAATTTTCTGACCTGTGAAATGGAGATCCTGCCCACCTCATGGATTTTTGGGAGATTTTAGGCAAGAGGATGTATATAGAGAGAGCTCTTGGGACATGTAGTAAGGCGTGGCTTATAGTAAGTGATCTATCAACAGCAGCTCTTCCCCGAGCCAGGCCACTTCCCAGAATTCCACCCTGCCCGGTGTCTCTCCTGAGCTGCCGTGTGCCCACAGAGGAGGGGGTTCAGGCTGTTGAATTCTGTCCTCACATGGTCTTTGGTTTCTCTCTTAGGAAAAGCACCTCACTTTCTGCGGCTCCAAAATGTCGAGGTGAACGTGGGGCAGAACGCCACATTTCAGTGCATTGCTGGCGGGAAGTGGTCTCAGCATGACAAACTGTGGCTCCAGGTAAGGACGGGAGAGGCCCCTCCTTGCCCCTGCTCATCCCTTTGTAAGGGATGGGTGTGTGTGCTGTGGTGAAGGACTTGGTGGGGAAGGGGAAGGGATATATTTTGCATACCTCTGCTCCTTGGGTGATATTTAGCATCCATGATCCTCTTAAATGTTAACTCCAGATATGTACCCATTTACAGATGGAGGAACTGAGGCCACAAACATTGAAGTACCAGAAGTAGACCTTTCCAAATAGCCATTGAACAAACTTTATCCTTTAAGCCCTGATTCCCAGGGCTAAGGCAAACTGATATTTTAGATTCTGGGTACATTTCCATTTCCATATGACTTTTAGAATCACTTTGTCAATTTCTACAAGAAAAACCTATGGGAATTGCTTGCAGCGAATCTATAGCTCACTGGGGAAAAAGTGACATCTTAGCAATAATAAAAGTGACATCTTTTGACCATGAACATGGTATATATCTTCACTTATTTAAGATCTTCAGTAAGTTGCCCTGGCTGGTGTAGCTCAGTGGATTTAGTGGCGGCCTGTGAACCAGAGTCACTGGTTTGATTCCCACTTTGGGAACACGCTGGGGTTGTGGGCCAGGTGCCCAGTAGGGGGCGCACGAGAGATGACAGCCCATTGGTGTTTCTCTCCCTTTCTCCCTCCCCTCCCTCTCTCTAAAAGTAAATAAATAAATCAATCTTAAGAAAAAAAGGATCTTCAGTAATTTCACTCAGCAAGGTTTGTAATTTTCGGTGCACAGGTCTTACACATCTTTTGTCACACTTATCCCTAAGCATCTCACATTTCTGGTGCAAGTGTAAAAGACATTTAAAATTTTCAATTTCTGATTTTTTATTTCTAGTACATAGAAATCCAGTTGACTTTCATATATTGATTTTACATTTTGCAACCTGTTAAATTTACCATGACAACTTAAATTTAAATTATTTCAAATAAAACTCAGAACGCGGGTGCCCGGCTGCACTAGCCACATTTCAGGCACACTGTAGCCACGGTGTCGGTCAAGTGCATTTTCGATATGGCAGAAAGCCTAATCGGAGAGCACAGCTGTAGAGAGACAGCACTTCTGGTTCCGGGGAATGGGAGCATTGCCTGAAAGAAGCTGACTCCAGTGTCTGCCAGCTTCACCTATGGAAAGACCTCCATCGTTTCTTCTGGTGGATGCAGTTGGGCTATTTGGTCCCTGACTCACGCCCAGCACACTTTGATGCGAATTCATAGCGCGGCATCTCCTCTTGTCTTTGGGCACATCTCCTGCAGCTGGAAAGTCCCCGGGCATGAAGCCCATCTGGCGGCCAGCAGTTCTTCCTTGCTTCTTAGCAGGGTAGCAGAATGAAAATAGCAGTGGTGCCTGCCCACCTTGCCGCCCCAGCTGCATACGGACCACAGGAGAGCAAAGCACACTTCTGCGTGTTGGTCTAGTATTAAGTAGTGCTGTGTACACTTCTCATTATTCTTGGCATTAAAGTGCATCAGGCTCCCAAGAAGCTTTGTCATTTTAATGGCATTGCCCGAGTTGAGTCACGAGAATGGGATGGGACAGTCCTGGGTACCTTTGTGTGGGCTTCCCAATTATTTGACGGTTGTTAACTGCCACACTTCGGAGTTGCACGCCCTAAGCGTTGGGTCTCTCAGTGGAAGGATGTGGAAGCAGGATGCAGTTGCGGTTTTGAAGGATACGCTGGAGCCGGAGAGAATGCTAGAATGGCGTTTCTCCACGTCCGCCGCTTGCGTGTGCCCCAGCCCCGCAGCCGCCAACGGAATCGAGGCAGCTTGTCAGAGACACGGTTCACGATGGCCACAAGATAAACGCACACCAATTGCTTGGGAAAGTTCTAACTGTTGCTCACACAGGCAAGACAGGAATTATTCCCAGGAGTCCTCATAAGGAAACAGCCTGTGATGTAAGGACCGGCATTCTCGGCTGCAGTCTTATCGAGGGCACACGAGTCAGTCTCACGGGCCTGCAGCACGTGATGATGCTCGGTGTGACAGCGATTTGGGGGTGTGGCTGGAGAGGCAGTGGGGTGGGCAGTACGGTTTGACAGAGGCCCCTAGCTCTGTGCCGATCCATCTTCATCCTGGGATACTTTAAGTGTGTCTGGTGAGTAAACTGATTCAATATTTCTTCGAGGAAACCTCCCCAAATACTGTCTCCCTCATCTATATTTCAGGAAGTGTATGTGCTGTGCTCTCTGGCAAATGCCTGCTGGGCCAGTTAGGTCCAGACTTATATCCGAGAGCGTGCTTGGAAATAAGTTAGCGTCTTTCTACAAAATATGAGGTGCTTGTTGTGGCTGTAGCCGGACAGAGACAGAGGGCTAGGGCAGCAGCAGGTTTCTTATGCACCGTGGCTTTGGGTCTGCTCCCACACCTAGAGGGGCAGCCTGCAGACCTGCCAGAGTTCTGCTCCATTTAACAGGGCTGGGGCGACTGGCCTGCGAATTTTCAGAGGAACTGAAGTGGACACATGGGGACCAGGAGGCGCCACAAGACAGTTCCAGCAGTGCTACCTCTCAGCAATGCCATTTCCTGCTGTCGCTTCCGAGATAAGCTGAGGAATCACTGAGTCAGCAAAGCAGAAACTTTTTTATCTATGGGTTTTGAGAAGAGTATGTCAGTGGCTCTTCTTTCTGGCAATGGTTGGGGAGCAGTCAGTGGGCTCACAGTTCGGAAAAATCCCATTGTCTGCATTGTGGAGACTTGCCTTCATTTCTGTGGAGTGGGACTCTGCTCACCCTTAAATGGGTTCAGATCATAAATAATAAGTTAAAAAGGAAGACCAGCCTGTGTGCCTGCTTTCCACCCTCCTGACAACTCAGTACACTCCTTATTTTTTTAAATTTTTTTATTGATTATGCTGTTACAGTTGTTCTGTTCCCCCTTTCATTCCCCTCCATCCTACCCCCCGTCCCCACCATTACCCCCCCTTTAGTTTATGACCATGTGTCTCAAGTTCTTTAGATTCTATATTTCCCATGCTATTCTTGCCCCCCATCTATTTTCTATCTACTGTCTATGCTACTTATTTTCTGTACCTTCTCCCCCCTTCTCCTCCTCCCACTCCCCTGTTGATAACCCTCGAGATCTTCATTTCTATATTTCCACTCCTGATCTAGCTGTCCTTTTAGTTTGCTTTTGTTTTAGGTGTGGTTGTTAATAATTGTGCGTTTGTTGTCCTTTCACTGTTCATGTTTCTTTAACCTCTTTTTCTTAGGTAAGTCCCTTTAACATTTCATATAATAAGGGCTTGGTGATGATGAATTCCTTGAGTTTGATCTTATCTGAGAAGCACTTTATCTGCCCTTCCATTCTAAATGAAAGTTTTGCTGGATAGAGCAATCTTGGTTGTAGGTCTTTGGATTTCATGACTTGGAATACCTCTTTCCAGCCCCTTCTTGCCTGTAAGGTTGTATTTTTAGGGAAAGGATAAGGGAGGGAAAAGAGAGGGCAATAAACATCTATTGGTTGTTTCTCATGCCCCATCTGGGGACCCGCCCCACAACCCAGGCATGTGCACTGACCCGGAATCAAACTGGCGACCTCTTGGTTTGTGGGACTAAGCTCAACCCAGACAGCCACACTGCTCAGGGCCTGGGGACTTACTGTGTTCTTACTACTCTCTGCTGGCGCCAGCTTTCATGGAATTACAGTGCGAGTCTCCCATCCTGAGCCCAGAACAATTCTAATCCTTTAGGTCACCAGGTGGCAAACACAAGGCCTGGGGGCCAAATCCAGCCTCCACCTTGTTTCTACCCAGCGGCAGCACCGAGCTCTTGCTTAACGGTTAAGGAGCAGTTACATTTATACTGCGCTAAAATTATATCCAGTCCTTTGAAGGCAACCGCAAGGCTGATGTGGCCCCCGGTGAAAACAAGTTTGACACCCCTGCCCTAGGGAAAAGGTCAGTAAAGGCCCAATACGAGTTATAGGCCAGCTCATCTTGTTCTGGGATGACGTCTCCCTGAGGCGAAGCATACCCATGGGCAGGGCGGGAACTCTGTGGCCTCCTGCCTGACTTGCTTCTTTCTTAGGTGATATACTGACCTCTAGAACCCAATTCGGCAGTTTTTCAAGCATTTTTGTCATGCAAATGGATGGTGTGCACTCTGAGTAGAATGCCCAGTCCAAGGCCCGGGGAGTGTTTAAAGGAAGGGAAAAGAACACCATTCAGGGTGTGAGTAGGTCTGACGGTGGCTGCTGGATCCGCAGGGTGGCACAGCGCTGTATGTGGGCCCATGTGTCCCGGAAGGCAACGTGGCCAAAGAGAAGCCAGCAAGTGCTTCCGTAAGTGAAGAGATGTGTGAAAACCCATGGTATTTACAGCGTTCAGTACCATCCACAATTTCAGCATCCACTGGGGTCTTGGAACTAATCCCCCATGGATCTGAAAGGGGGACTACTTTATACACACATATAACCACATATTTATAAACACACATATGCACATGCCTCTATACATAAACATGCATATAACACTATGAAACATATATTGAGGCATTTATTAATTGATCGTAAAGTTAGGTTATGTGTGCTTTTTATTTGGATCTCTATTCTGTTTCACCTAAATACGCTAAAATGAATATAGGTAATGACTATCAACAGAAAAGATGCTAGTAAAGAAGGGGAAAACGACAGGAATATTCTAAGGATGGTAGGTGGCCTTGGCAGGGCTTCAGGGCAGGCAGTTCCTCAGTAGGAGGCCCCCCATTTAGGCTACAGGTAAAATTACCCTTGGGTTTCCCCCACCCCCTCATCACCGTCATCAGATGGTCCTCATCCATGAGGGAGTTCAGCAGTATTTCACGTGTCACCCGGGCTTTATGGGAGACCGTGACCCCTGGGGGCCATGTTCACACTTCTTAGGAGCTCCAGAGCAGGGTCCATCAGCTCCACCGCAGGGCCGATTTCCAGGCATCTCTGCAGAGGCTTGGCTCCACCAGGAGTTTCTGCAACAAATAACATTTGAAGAGTCTCAGAAATCAGGCCACGTGTCCAAAAGCTCCGCACCGATCCCAGCAGGGGCAGCGTGTGTGTTTAGACACATCACAGGCATTGAACAGCGAGCAGACCCTAATCTGGCAGGAAAAGGCTCCTGCCCCGTGAGCACATCAGCTCGACAGCAGCCGCACTGGGGCTGAGCAGATAAGCACACCCGTCAGTTCTTGCTGCAGCCGATTCTTCCAGCAAACCTGTTTTCTCGCTCCCCGCAGGGCTGACTCGGGCTCCCGGGGCTGTGAGTGTTCTGGAAGCAACTCCTCCCCCTCCTGCACCTGTATCAGCTGTCTCAGGCTGTGGGACTTCTAACTGTGAACCTAGTGGCCATGCCATAGCTGACCGATAATGATAAATTAATAGTGCTCATTAACAGCTGATGTTTATTGAGTGGTTACCCATCCAGTGTATTTAATTCTCATAGCCAGTCTTTCAGGTGAATATTATCTCCAGCCTATCGTACAGATGAGGGGACCGAGTCTTAGCAGGGTAAATGGTGCAGGTCAGAGTCACACAGGTCGTGAGTGGGGGAGGCAGCGTTTGAGCGTCGGTCTGTGCCGTATCTCTAAGGCCTGGGCTCGTCCTCCCATGCCCACCTCGTGGGCCTGTCACCTTGTGTCACCATCCAGTTTTTCTTTCCATACAGATGGCTTTCTATGAAAAAAATCATCAGTTTAGCCCATACTTACATGCGTCTAATTTGCATTGTACTAGATACTCAAATAGACCTGCGTTTCTCCAATCTACGAAGTCAATGAAATAAAAATGCCCTTAGAATAGTTCTCAAGTTCCTCCCTTCCAGTTGCCTGCTCACGTCTCCTCTTTTTTCGTAGCCACTCCGATCAAATGAAATGTCTGCACGTGCAGGGGGCTGTCCTCGGCTCCCAGCTCTTCCCTGAAGCGGCCCTTCTGCAGGCCACCAGCATTTTCCTTGTTGCTAAAGCCACGAGTTCTTATGATCATTATATGATTATCATTAGTCCATCTTGCTGTTCTCTTGGTGCAATGAAATTATCAGTCAACAACTATGAAGGGGCCTGAGATTTTTACCTTATTTGAAAGCTAACGAGTGAGGCTGCCAGGTTCACGAATGTTGGCAGAAGATACAAGTCTCTCGGGTCAGAGACGATGCACTTTATTATTCACCTTGCCGCAGGTGGCAGGTGCTTCATGATTGCGACAGTTCTTCTTGTCCCCACCCCCTGAAGTCCTGTGGAGATGATGTGGGGTCGGATCTAGGTGGCATCTGCATACAGTAGGTCTGTGTCATAGCTGAGGGACCCTGTGCTTCGGAAGCCCTGCTCTTTTATTAATGTCTTTATTGAAGTATAATTTACAAGCCATGAAGTTCAGGAAGTCTACAGTTGGCTGGTTTTCAGTAGATTTACAGAGCCATGGCGCCGTTGTCCTGTGCTTTGTCTCTCCTCCTTTTTAGCCATAGGTTCCCCAGATGAACAAACAGCTCCTCTAGAACAGGCCAGGCCAGGAAAGCCCAGCTGGGCTCTGGATTTGTGAGGGGTCATGCTCTCTCAAACTCTTCTGCTCCTGACGCCTCCTCCTCCCTCACCTTGCACTCCTCATCTCTGAGGACCCTGGCCAGCTCTGGCTTGGATATTTCCCCTCTCCCACTCATTCTCTCCTTTTTTACTTTCTCATGCCTTTTCATCAGGGTCTCCCCTCAGCCCATGTGCAGTGGACACGACTCAGGTTTTGATTCTACCTCATCCTGGCCCCAGCGCACAAGGGGTTGGAGACAGAGTGTTGGACTAGACTGATCTTCTTGTTCTCGCAGATTTTACCTTCCGGCAGGGGAGACAGACATTGAGCCACTGAGCACAGAGTTAAATATTTCATTACAAATACGACCAGGCTACCAGGGAAAAGAAGGGGCTGCTGAATAGGGAGTAGGGAGAGAGATGAGGATTCTGAGCATCAGATGAAGTGCTCCAGGAAGCCGTGGCCCTTGAGCGGAATTCTGCGAGGTGCCCTGGAAATAGTCAAAGGGCGATCGTGCCACACTGGGAGATGGCCCTCGGGCAGGCCCTTTGCCACCTGCTCCACCTCTTTCCTCAGGGCTGTGGCTCAGCTCCCCGTGGCACCTACACCACGACCCTCCTGACTCTGCTGCGCCTCTGCAGCGAGAAAGCAACCCCAAAGGAGCAGTCAGCCGAGCACTCCAGCATGGCTAATCAAAAATGATTTATGTCCACTTACATTTCCTTTAACTTTTAATGAAGAATAATCTAAAGCAATTCTTTAGAGACTGCGAAAGAGGTACAAATAGGACCTGAAGAGAATCAACAGGCATGACTTGAGCAAGTTGCCAAATGTCACGCCATTGAAACAGTATGACCGGAAGTGAAAAGAATATTCATTGTGAACGAACTGTAGGGATTTTACCTACATATTTTCTAGCCAGGAGATTTCTCAAGCAATTAGAACGATTTTTAGCTGCAAATGCTGGGCCTTATTTTACTTTAACTTTTCTTTCTCCCTGCTTTTTTTTCCCCTTAAATGCCAGAAGCTCAGACCTGCACATGGAAGCAACAGGACCTTGCATTAGAATATCACCTGTCAAACAGGCCTAACGTCTGTTACACACAATTCCTTTTTATTAAGACCGCGATGCTTCCACTTCTGCCGATTGTAAATCAATTACAAGCCTGCATGCACTCTCTGAAATAATGACAGCCTTTCTCGCAGGCTGTGTCTTATCTGCTTGTGAAGGCAGTCCTGTCAGGGCGCCCAGGAGCAGCGAGGAAGGCGGACTGCGAGATGGTGAGGCTGTCCTAGAGGCCTCGATAGCTCATCGGGTCGCATGAGCTGTCAGCAGATGCTCCGAGACCTCGGGCGCTTCTCTCTCGGTGGTTCCCGAAGACAGAGAGGTCTGGTCGGAGCGGAAATATTTAAGTGTGGGTGTTTGCAACCCCTGCTCTTGCAAAGAGTGTGTGTTTCAAACCGAGACAGGGGATTCCACATAAAATAGAACAAACAAAGGGAAGGTGGAATTCGAGTTGTTTAAAAAGAGAGAGACAGATGCAAGAGGAGAAAGAAAAACAGATTTCAGAGGGAATGGTTGCCTTGATGAGAAACACGTGATTGTAAAAAGGGGTTAAGCAGGAGCACTGATTCAGCTTCGAAATGCCTTTTTCAACCCAGAGCATGTGTGTCCTCTGGACGATGAATGGGAAGAGGCTCACGTTCTGGGCAGACTCAGCCGCACAGGCACATATTGCAGCAAGCAGGCAACCTTTGGGCAAAGAAAGCAGATCACCTTCCCTTTTCCTCTCTGCCTCAGTTTCTTCATTCATAAAATGGGAGTATTAAGAGGACCTAGCTCATACTTTGTCATGCATCACAAGCACCAAGAGACTCTACCCGTTGTGTTCCTGATTTATTAATCAGGGGGTGGGGCCTGGGAATCTGAAATTTCAGCGAGTTCCCGGGGTGCCAGCGCAGTGGGTCTGGGGACCCACTCTAAGAACCACTGCTCTAGATCATTCTAAGAGCACTGTTTTTCTCATGCACTGTTTTTTCAGGAGAACCATGTTCTCCTGTGAAGTTTGGTATTTCAGTACTTGATGTTTATGTTTCACCCTTTATGCTGTTTTGTGGGAATCTTAGCCCAGCCTGTAAATTCCTCCGGGCAGAAATTATCCTTTCCATGCTCCACACTCTCATTTCCGGTTTGGTTAAGTAACGAGTACATTTCCAGTGCGACCAATAATAGAACAAGGGAAGGCGGAAAACTCTCAGACTGTTTTCCCCAGTCAACGACCATCTACAAATGGTGATGAGCCCAGGAATTCTCTCCAACGTTCGCATTTCTAACACATTCCTGGTGCTGCTGCTGCTGCCGCCTGGGAACCCCGTTTCCCAAAGCACTTACCGAGGGATTGTTAAAGAATCGAGTGAATTCTGTCACGGCAGCCAGTGAACATGGAGCCTAGCACAGCCTAAGCACTCGGAAGCATTAGTTAATGCGACTTTTACTGCAAAAGTGCTCAGACAAACCTGAGTTAAGACATTTATCAGACTCAGTGATGGGACTCCGTGCTCCTGGGAGATGCTTGAGCACCTTTTTGGAGGAAGAAGTGTGTAGTTTCTGGGGCGCCCCAGCTTTCCCGCGTTGTCAGTGTTCTGTGGGGGTCAGTTCCAGCCCCAAGCTTTTCAAACCTAGATTTCGGAGCAGACCACCACCAAGTAAGGCCGTGGCTCACGGGATTTCAGGAGATGCGATGTGTAATGTGCTGCAGGAGGAGGCGGCGGGAGGGCAGTGCTGGGTAGGATGGGTGCTCTCAGTGGTTTGGAGAGTGTTCTTCACTCTCAGTGCCCCTAACCCCGAGGCACTGTGCCTGCTGGCTGCTAAAGACGCACAGCTCCCCCTTTCCTAGAGAGGCACCCTGGGTCCTTCCCCACTCAGTAGGCCAGGACCAAGGACAGACTGACATGGGGTTCAAATGCTGGCTCCTGGCCCCAAGGAGAGATCGGCTCCGTGGCTTGGCTCATGCTGGGGGCTCCCGGGGGATCAGGCTGAGCTAGACTCGGGTTTTGACCACATTCTTGCTCAGCTCTTTGCCTCACCCCGTCCTCCAACCCCCGTCACCTGGGAGCCCTTGGGGAGTCACCACGTCTCAGACTCGGCTTCCGGGAGCCTGACCCAGGACACTGTTATTGGTGCCCACTGGGAAATTTATTCTGTTGGCTCATGAACTGAGAGGGGCTAGAAGATGATTCTGACTTAGAACAACAAGATGGGGGTCTGCAAGACTTGCCACAAAAGGAAAGGAAGTGAGCCCCGAAATTTCAGAGCAAAGACATACGTGTGTCTGGAAAAGGTTCCAGGAGCCGGAAGAAAGTTTCCAACAAACCAGAGGGGAGGCTTCTTGTAGCACCAGCCACCCCACGCCTCTCGCCGGCTCTTTCCAGGACTTTGACCTTCCCTTCATGGTCCCCCTCCTCTTTCCTAGTGTTCCCCACATTTGCATCCCTGTGTACTGACATGGTACTTGACAGTCCGGTTGGGAAGGTTTGCCGCCCACCTCCGGGCTGTGGTCCACTGCAGCTCCTGGAGCAGCTTCTCCTCTGCCTCTCCCTGTGTCCACTCAAACCTATGGGCCTGGATTTCTAAGTTCTTCGCTGCTTAATAACCCCTCCTCTTGCATTTTCTCCCCTGCTTCTGTCTGGGGCCGAGACAGTGGCGGGGGACCTGTGCTTCTTACACGTTCACCCTGCTTAAATCCATCTCCATGTTGCCACAACAGTCTGCGTCTTAGCCTCTCGCTGTCGCTGATCTTCCAAAATCCCTCCTGATCTCCATCTCTTCCTGGGTCCCTGAGCTGCTATGCATCTGCCTTGACCTTCAGTACCTGCTTGCCCTTGCTGGTGGGCTCATCCCTTTGAATTTAACCTTCACTTCTCCTTGCCCACTGTCCACCACAGCTCTTTCTTCTGTGACTCTTCTGCTCGCTCCTGTCCTGCCTCTGCCTGCCCCTGATGTGACAAGTGTGATGATCAAAAGTCTCCTTTCCCCGAGATTTTATAAGACAACCTGCAGTTTCCCATCCTTCAATGGGAGAAAGCCGGGTGGTTCGGGAGCTAAACAGAAAAATGTGAATCACCATTCAGGAGGATGTGCCTAATCCTCTCTGGTCCTGTGAGATCTGACATCATTAAGAAGAAAAGTAAATAATCCTGGAAGGGGCGTCAAAGTAAGGTACAAATGAAATGGGAAAAATGAATGTTTTGCACTTAATCAGCCCTCTTGCTCTGTGTGTTAATTTCTTATTGCTGAAGTAACAAGCCACACAGACGCAGTGGTTGGACACAACGCAACTCCATTACTTCGCATTGAGGAGGTCGGAAGTTCCAAACGGCCCGCAGGGCTGCATTCGGCGTGTTGGCTGGGCCGTGCTCCTTCTGGAGGCTCAGGGGGAGAAGCCCCTCCCTTCCCTTTCCCGCCTTCTGGAAGATACCGAATTCCTTGGCTTGTGGCTCCTTGCTCCCTCTTCAGGCCATCAGTCCCGTCATTCTGACCTCTGTTTTTGTCACCACATCTTTTCTGACTCTGTCCCCTCTGTCTCCCTCTTTCACACACGAGGTCCCTTGTGATGACACTGGGACCACCTGGATAACTCCGGCTGACCTTGAGATCCTTAATCCCATCTCCAAAGCCCCTTTTTGCCATGGAAGGTGGCACAGCCACAGGTTCCAGGGATTAGGAGGTGGACATGTTTGGGGGAGGGGCGTGATCCTGCTTAGCCCACTTTTCGTGGCAAATTGCACGGTTAATTCAGAGAACTCTGCTAATGCCAGTATATGCCTCCAGTGCAGTGTTTGATGTGCCTTCTCATTTATTTGTCACCACAGCTCGTAAAGTAGACACGGGATCAAATCCGTTGTATCTGTGAGGCAACCGAAGCTCAGAGAAATAAGTCATCTGCCCAGGTTTGCACAAACCGAAGATCCGGCTGCATGTTTTACGGGCACTTTGTTTCCCATCTTTCCCTCACTCCACCCCATCCTCTGACAGGTATCTAAATAACTGCAGCCTCGTGGGAGCTCCCCTGTGACCGCGGGGGGACGAGCCATGGCCTTGAATTTGGAAACGATCATAGATGGAGTTTTAACCCAGGCTGGTTTATGTATTAATTCTAGCACATTATTTTTTGGGTCTGGATTTTTATACACTTCCTTATCCTCATGAGTCCATATTTTTGTGAACAGATACCTGAGTTGTTACGGTTTTCACAAATTTTAATCAAGTAGATGGCTGGCCATTTCAAGCTGAAAATTTAGGTTCTATTTTAGTGCAGGCAAGTGACCTAATATTTCCCGGGATATGATTTGCGTTCCTTTCTTTCCGCTCTCTTCCTTAGGATACCAATTACTTCCATGGTAGTTAGCTGTCTGCTCTCCATTTCCTTCATGTCTCCAGTCCCTTTCATCTTTGCTTTCTGGCTGTCTGGTTCTTTGGTTCTTCTTTTCAAGCCTGTCCTCCAGGTCCCTGATTTTCTGCAGTGTTACTCCTGGGACTAATCAACTCCTGATGCCGTTTTGAATTCTGCAGGTGGCATTATTTGCTTCTTGTAATTCTTCCCTCGGCATCTGTAGGTTTATTTATTTATTTGGGGGGTATGTTTCCTTATCCACTCGTCTCTTAGCGCCCATGTGTGGGTACCACCCTTGCTCACTTCCTTCTCCTACCCTGAATTTCTTGGCTGTTCAAAGCCTGGGGTGTCTGAGGAAAAAGTCCTGTGTCTCCTGAGCCATGTGTGTGGCCGGAGCTTATGCATTTTTACTTATTACCTCCCACCGTCTACAGAGTTTCCCTCTCCTCTACCCTGTTATTGTGGTTTTTCCTCTTTGATCCTCAGCTAAGAAACTGATTGCAAAAGAGGTGGATCCTGGTCACACCCGTGACTCGCACTCTCCCCAATTTGGGAATGAGGGTGTGTTACGGCTACACAGGTGATGTTTCCAGGACAGGCTCCAAAGCCGGGTGCTATGCATTCAAATCCCCGCTGTGCACACTTGTGCGGGCAGCCCCACTTCTCTGGGCTTCAGCCTCCTCATTCATATAGTACAGGTACTGTGTGTCCACCCTGTGGGTTTTTGTGAGGAGTTAATGAGAAGGCACGTAAAACACTTAGCCCATGCTCGTGAGTAGTCAGTCCTAGCTTTAGAAACTGAGTGAAAAGTGTTTATGCTGCTAAAAGGGAAGCAGGTTAGAAGATACCCGTCCGTCACTCATCCCTCATGCCCCCCACCAGCAGCCTTGCAGGGCCTTGCTCAGCAGTGGGGAAACGGCTTCCTTGGCGACTCCCTCTCTTCCCAGGCCCTCCCATGCATCAGCCAGCACTTCCTCAAGTCAGGGTACTTCCTGCAGTTTTCCACAGTTTCCTCTACTTCTTCTTTCCACTGTTTTGGGAAGGGGAGATGTGTTTGGAGTCTGGCCATTTCTTATCGTTCAATCCTGGATGTCACATGGGGCATGTCGTTGGCAGTTCCAGCCCCAAGGACCCTCCCTCCCCCTTCTATTTCCTTGCGTTGTTGTTTTAAAACTGGTCCTGTTGCTCACTTTCTGGTAGCAGAGAGGTTGTAACTACCTTTCACACTGCTGTGGCTTTTTAAAATACCAGTTATTTTATTATTTTCAAGTATAAAAGCGATACATGTTTGAGGCAGAAAGTCCAGAGAATGCCAGAAAGTAAAAGAAGAAAACACCCCTGACTGGTGTGGCTCAGTGGGTTGGGCGTCGCTCTGCAGACAAAAGGCCACTGTTTGGATTCTTGCTCAGGGCACGTGCCTGGGTTGCGGGCCAGGTCCCTGTTTGGGGAAGTGTGAGAGGCAACTGATAGATGTTTCTCTCACACATTCATGTTTCTCTCACTCTTATTCTCCCTCCCTTCCCCTCTTTCTAAAAATAAACTTTAAAAAATCTTAAAAAACAAAACAAAACAGGAGAAACTCATCACCTGCCATCTCCCCGTCCAGGCTGGAGCAAGTCCCGTGGACGTCTTGGCCTCCTGCTCCCAGCTGGGCCCTGCTGCCTCCCCTCACGTGCTTCCTACAGTCCTGACATGTCACTGATGGGGGCGGTGGAAGATGACATGGGCGGGGTAGGGCCACGTGGGGGGCTGTTGACTCGGTGTAGGAAGTGACGCAGAGTGCATCTTGGAGGACCCGGGACATGGGGAAATTTTAAATCCCAAGGCTTCCTGAAATCTAACCAGACGATGAAAACAATCGATTTTACTTTTGGAGAAAAAAAAAATAACTTAAGGCAACAACAAGAAGGTCTTAGTGAAGAGAATGGTTGGCTTGAGGTTGTAAAACCTGGATCAGAGACTTATTCACTCTACATATTTATTTACTTTTAAATTAATTAATTAATTTTTAGAGAGCGGGGATAGGAAAGAGAGAGAGGGAAAGAAACAACGTGTGGTTGCCTCTCGTGTGCCCTCCACTGGGGACCTGGCCTGAAATCCAGGCACGTTGCCCTGACCAGGAACTGAACCGGTGACACTTTGGTTCACAGGCCAGTACTCAACCCACTGGGCCACACCAGCCAGGACTGCTCTACATATTTATATAACCTTGCTAACATGCTAGTTCTGTGGCTGTGAGGATTTAAAAGGAGATCCAGGGTCTGGCACATAGTAGGCGCTTAATAAATATCCACTCAAACTGCATCCTCGTGTATGTGCCCGACCAGTTATAACTTGCTGCCATGAAAGGGTCTTATTCAAACTCAGAATGTCACTCCTGAGACTCAGGATGATGAGGGCAAAAATGCTCTTGCATTTACTGGATTGCGGAAGTGTTTGTCACGCCCTGAGGTCCGTGGGGACAGTGCTGCGGACGAACAGAGCACAGGCCTGCTCTTGGGAGTCACAGTCTGCAGTGGGAAGCACTCGCGGGCAAACCTGCCCGAGAAGTCTGCGCCATCCATAGGGAGCGAATAGCTTCCAGACGGTGGCATGACGGTGGGGGACTTACGGGGGATGGCGATGAACTGACCTGGGTTTTAAGGGAGAGGGGGTGTCTCTCGGGACTCAGGAGATTCCAGGCAGAGGAAGGAGCATTTGCCAAGGAGGGGAGGTACTGAAAAACTGCCACCCACACTCTGCCCTGGGGACACGTTGGTTCTTGGTGGGGTGGGACTCAGAGCCCGTGCTGGGGTGCCAGGACACTAGTGTGGGACCGGAGGCTGGGCTGTTGTTGATGACTTTAAGGGTTGGGTTTTCTCCGATCTATCTGAGTCTGTCTTTGAGGGAACCCTGTCTTTACTGCTTAATAGATGAAGGGAAATGGGAGGACGGTTAAGGGGCTAGGCGTCAACCCCCAAATGCAGGCTGAGCAAGGAACCAAAGTGTTTAGGAGGAGCCAGGGCCCTCTCTTACCACCAGGCATCTGCCCTCCTGAGTAAGCCCACCAGCAAAGTTTATTCTGAAATTGGATCACTTCCCCAAACCAGCCATGGAAACTCCTTATGACTGAACATCACCCCCCTCCCCCCAATCCCTCCTGTGGGGACGGGTGGGGCTTCCATGCTGAAGGTCACCAGGGAGCACAGGATAATTTGATTTCTCTCCCTCCCTCCCTCTGTCCTGCAGCAATGGAACGGCAGGGACACGGCCCTCATGGTCACCCGCGTTGTCAATCACAGGCGCTTCTCGGCCACAGTCAGCGTGGCCGACACTGCCCAGCGGAGCGTGAGCAAATACCGCTGCGTGATCCGCTCCGACGGGGGCTCCGGGGTGTCCAACTACGCGGAGCTGATTGTGAAAGGTGAGTGCCGCCAGCCCTGCCTCTGCTCACCTGGTCCAAGTAAGGGGATGGGAGGGGCGGGGAGGGCCTTTGCTCACCGGCTGTTCCTCCTCCCAGTCAGGAGTTTAAGACACAACTCCGCCCCTGCCCACTCCCAAAAGAGAGACATTATTGTATAATCAGGCAGTATTGCACTGTTATTGGAAGTTGGGTCTTACGTGTAGGATCCGTATGGGAAAGTGTGTATGACTCACTCATATAACATGGGAGATGTCTCCACATTGGGCTCTATTTTGCATTTAAAGTTAGAACCAGCCCGTGTCCTTGTGTTTTGGTGGTGGGCTTTTGCAGTGTCCAGAGAGTGCAGCCATTTCTGAGAAATTTTTTAAAAATTGAAAGCACAATATGATGACAATATTTCGGAAGGATGTTTGAAATAAGTAATCTCTCACCCCACTGGTTTTGATTTAATTCTTTTCCATTTTCTTGTTCACCTTGGAGGATCTGCCTTCTGTTAAAATACGCACATGGCTTTCTTCCTGCTTCTTTCAAGGGGCTGGATGCCCATTTATTCCTGGAAGTCCATATAGTTTTTGGATTATGTGCTTAATGGGTGTATACTGGTTTGTCAAATGAATCATGCGGAATTTTCAAATCTCCCTGTTTAGGTAATTCCAGGTGTTTTTTGTTGTTGTTTATCTTCCCTTTGTGCGAGCAGCAATTAACACCTCAATGGCATTCTCTAAAGAGAACATTTTTCTCCTACTGAACCAGATTATTCTCTTGGATGAATTCCCTAGGGGTAGAGTTGGTAGGCCAAAGAATGAGGATCATTATGAATTTTTCTTTGTTTTGCAATATTGCTTTTGCAAAAAAAAACCCAGAAACGTTTGACAGGTTACATTGGCAACAGCAGCCTATGAATGTACTCATTTCCCAGTGTTATGTTCACTGATTAAAATTTTAATGTAGCATAATTTGGTGGGTGAAATAAGGAAGCCGTTCCTCTTTCGCTAGCTGTGGAATGGCACCTGGTGTGTTTGAAGGTAAAAACATTGATTGACCACCCGCCCCCACCCCTGGAAGGCTCCTGAGTGGGTTTCCTTGGTCTAAGTATGGGTGGACATGAAACCCTTGGCATCTCTTTGCTGGACCCCATGGAACTGTTAGCCTGGCCCGGACCAGACTGGGGTTTGCACTCTGGGATTCTCTCTCCAGGGCTGTCCTGACTCTCAACAGGTATTCACGTGGCTGACCATTTGTCTCAGCCCCAATGTCATCCTCTGGGAGATAGTTGCCCTGACTCCCCCAGCCCCTGACCCCCTGTTCTGGTGATTGCTTCCTCCCACAGCCCCCCGTCTCTCCCTCTGCACTATCACACTTCAGAATTACACTTTTCCTTTGTTCACTTGGTAATTTCCTATCCCACCCTTTGGGATGGAAGCTCTGTGAAAAGAGGGGCCTCCTCCATTTGATTCATGTTTCTCAGCTGGTCCCTGGAGCTCAGTAGAGGGCCTGGTCCACGAGCTCAGCATGCTGAACCGTGTGAGATCGTGGGCTTGACTGTTTAAATCTGCACAGACCTTCACTTTATAAGGCTCAACCTTAAAATATTTGTTGAATGAAGGATGAGTGAATGGATTATTGGCCTCAGCAGGAATTCATTTTATCACCATAGTGCTGTGAACACTTAGGCCGAAGATCAACAAATTAGGCAGTCGTAAACAAAACAGCCAAGAGAAAAAGACACCGTCATTTTGATTGCATTAGGCTTCCCTTCCCTTCCCTTCCTCTTCCCCTTTCTCTTTCTTTCCTTCTTCCTTCCTTCCTTCCTTCCTTCCTTCCTTCCTTCCTTCCTTCCTTCCTTCCTTCCTTCCTTCCTTCCTTCCTTCCTTCCTTCCTTCCTTCTCTTCCTTTCTTTGCCAGTGGATTGTTTTGTGTGGCAAGTGGCCCCTGCGGGCCTTTCAGGACTCAGTGAACATGTAATTTCCTGAGCTGTCCCCTCTGGAACGTGTCCTTTACCTGCTGTGCGGCAGCCTCCCTCACTGGAGTAGGAGTCCCAGGCACAATGGACTGCCTTGTCTCGTGCTGTCCGTGGTCTCACCAGCACCTTGCATGTGCCTGGCACGAAGCTGGTCATGAGAGAATAAGGCGAGTGACTAGGGGAGCTGGTGCGGCATCCTGGACTTCTCACATCAGACCAATGGAACCAGAAAGCGTGTTTTCTTCCCTCTGTCCTGAGTTGTGGGGTAGGAGGCCTGGAAGGCCCAATGCAGAGGCCTTTGGGACAGGATGTGAGCCTCTGGTAAAGCATCATCACCTTTATTTGGGTCACGGGGGCAGCGATTACTCCTTTGCTGGCTGTGCAGCCTGGGCCAGAGAGCAGCCTGGAGGGAGCCACGCGAGGCCAGGCTTGGGAACGTGACCCAGCTGCTCGGAATCCCCGCACCTGTGCCCCTCTCTGCTCTTTAAAGAAAAGTGCTGGGTGGCCTTGTTCAGTCTCCTTCCTGGTGGCTGATGACAGGTAACCTGGTCCCATTTTAGTACACCTCAGAAATCCCTTATGACAGGGGTCCCCAATCCCCAGGCCATGGACCGACCATGGTTGGTCTGCGGCCCATTGGGAACCTGGCTGCACAGCAGGAGGTGAGCGCAGGCCAGCAAGCAAAGCTTCCCTCACATACTGCCTGCACTCCGCCTGCGTGGCCAGGCCCCGCCACCACCCCCACCAGTCCCTGGAAAAATTGTCTTCCATGAAACTGGTCCCTGGTGCCAGAAAGGTCGGGGACCGCTGCTTTATGGGATATCCCTTTTTTAGGAACCACTTTTTCCCCATTGCATTTTTTTCCTTTTTATATTCAGTGGGTGGTAAGGCAGGCAGGAGCTGGGCCTGTGAATGTAGACGCTTCTTCACATCTGTGATCTCAGTTCCAGGTGTGGCTCTGCCCCTTCATCTTGTTTTAACTCATTCAGTGGCCGGGAGAACAGCCAATGGAGAAACAGACGGGCAGCCCCCAGGGGCAGAGCTGGGGTCGCAGCAGGTGCTGGCTCATGCTGTTTTGGCCACACCTGGAGGGCCTGAGGATTGTGGCCTTGTGGGCACCTGTATCACGATGTCATGACCAGTGTGGGAAGAGCGTAGACTGCAGACGATAGGCGAGGCCCACGACGTGCATCCCTGGACCGGTTGCTAGCTCACTTTTGTAAACGTTTGCTCCCCACTACTCTAGAATAGAGCAGTAACTCCTAGGTTTCTGGAGAAATAAATCTAACCCTTTCCCACACACACACACTCCCAGTGAGCTAGTAGCACCCAAACCAAACAAGAAAGGGAAAGGCAGGGGGCACCCAGAAGCACCGGGAACCCATGTGAAAGCAGCAAACCTGAGCATCTGGGGCAAAGCGTTTTGTGAAACACTCACTCACCTCTTCGAGCCCCCCACTGTGGCTGAGCCAGGGTGTGTCAGTCCTTTAGTACTGAAGCCTCTGCATTTGTTTAAAAAAGCAGAACAAGAAAAAATTCAAATCTTCCCTCTTTCAGGAATGGGAGAAAATATGAGAAACAAAACAAAACCATCCTTAAGCGCACCCCCAGGGCGTGGGGCTGCCGCCTGAATCAAGTTTCCTCTTCCTGGCTTTCACACCACACCATGTTGGTGTGGGTGATGGTGTGGGCTGAGGTCAGGACGCTGGCACCGGGGCGGGGGGGGGGGGCACCCTGGGCAGCTGCTCTTACCGGGTTCTTTCATTTAGTTCCCGTTCAGAGACAGGAAAGAGCTCTGGAGCTGGGATGCCCAGGTTTAAATCCTGGCCCCATCTTATCCCCGCTCTCTGACCTTGACCATCAGCCTCCCCCAGCTCATCTGGGAATGAGGATATAGGATCACTTCCCTCGGAGGGTGTTTGTCCTAAGGACTAATGGAGACAGTGGAGGTAGGAGTTCCTAGAACAGTGCCTGGCCCACTGCCCGACATACTTGTTCCATAACGTGGGTGGGTAGAGACAGGACAGCCGACCCCGGTGCTGACTGGACTGCTCTCTGTGTGGCCTTGATGAACTCGTTTAAGGCTTCCTCTGCAAAGTGGGGCTCAGAGCTCTCTCCTCATACAGTCGTGTGCTGAGCATGAGGGAAGGGAGGGAGGAAGTACAAGAGAGTGCTGACTTGTAGGCTTGGAACATTTGGGCCATGGGGTCCGCACGAGGCCAGACTCCCCAGGTCTGCTCCTGAATGCACACTGGTAAGTTGGAAATCTGGGGGCCAAGGACAAGTAGCTGGTCCTGCCTATGCTCAGCCATCTGACCACATGGTCCACACCCCACCTGGCATCACTCATTCAGGACTCGGGCCACACTGGGGCTGGGAAGTCATCGTGCTCCTCAGTGCCCGAGGCTGCCAGTTTCTGGAGACCCCTCTGATGGCGTTCCTGGCGGGTTCTGGCACAGGGCCAAGCGGCGGAGGCCCAGCCTGGGTTTCTGTTGTCTCACCCTAAATGGGCGTGTTTATGGCTTGCTCATGGCTAGTGGGCTATCCCGGGGCCGAGCCTCAGGGCTTCAGAAGATGCCACCTAATCTGAGTGCAAGTAATATCAGATTCTTGGGGCGCCACACAGATCCAAATGAAAGCAAATTGGAATTACTTAACTCTAAAGAGCTGTTGATTGAGTTGTGGTAACATACCTGGGTGTACACTAGATTACTGGGTAATTGAGGCTTTGCTCAGTTGGTGATCTGGCGGCGTGACCTACTTATTCCAGTCTAGTGCTCAGAATGCACTGAATCTCTCCCCATCTCTGTGTTCCCAACTGTCTTTGATTTCAAGACACCTTCACTTACCCCAGGGAGGTAGGTGTCTTTAACCAAAGTTCTGCAGATGGGGTCCTGGTGAAAATTCTCTAATATGAAAAAATTTGTCATTGGTGGTGATTTTTAAATCTCCAGCTCCATTTAGTGACCTGTCATGGGCTCGGAACCCTCTTATCAGTAGGAAGAGTAGTGCCCAGAAAAATGTATCGTCCTGGTGCCGCCAACAGTAAATGTTCTGCTTTAAGAAATGATGTGACTTCCGGGGCAGCTTGGTCATTTCAAGAGTAGGGATTTGGGATATAACCACACTGGACTTCCAATCTCGGTCCTGATCCTAGCTGTCTGTGTGATTGCAGGCAAGTCATGTATTGACTCTGGGCCTCAGTTTCCTCATCTGTTCAATGGGGGTGAATGTATCTAATGGGATCCTTATGAGAAGGGACAGTACATGTAGAGATCCTAGCAGGAAGTGGACACGCAGGCAGTTACACCTGTAACTATCAGTCCCATTTACTGTCATATTCATGGGTAGAACTCGAATATATTGTCCATTCTTCCTTGCCCTTAAAGCAATGAGACGCTGGACTGCAGAGATTTAAATTCAGCCATCTTCAGGTCTCCTCTTCTCTGAAATGGAGTCTCATCAAATGCAGCCTGTTGGTCAAAATCTATTTCAGAAATGCTTTATTTGTCCCACTTTTTAAAAAAACATTTTGTTCTAATATTTAAACCACACAAACTTCTTCACATGGTCTCGAGATGTGGCTCCTCTCTGTCTGATTCCTGATCACCCATGGGGTGATCTTCACTCTCTTCTCTTTGTCTCTTCACTCTCTTTTCCAGCCACGCCGGTCAACTTCATCTTCCTTGAACCACATCAAGGTTGCTCTGACCTCAGGACCTTTGTACTTGCGGTTCTTTCTTGACCTGAAATGCTTTTCTTTTAGATAATCATCTGGCTCATTTGTTTTGTTCACTGGGGTCCCTGTTCAGACATGAGCTTCTCAGAGTCTCCCCTGACCACTTTAACTAAAAAGCTCCCGGTCCTGCCTGGTGTAACTCTGTACCCTGGAGCCATGCTGTGGTTTTCTTCCTAGCTCTTGCCACTGGCTGACTTTGCCACTGAGATCTGTATATTACACAGGCTCCTGCAGGGAGATGCTGCGGAGGCTTTGCTTTCTGTTGGACCCACAACACCTGGGACAGAGGTTGGCATAGAGAAGGGGCTTAAACATTTGCCATGTCCAACTGGGAGTCCTCAGATCATGACTTCACGGCATGCAGTGGTGTCCCAGGCTCCGCACTCACCCACCCTGCCTTTGTCTAAGTGTCTCGTGATTGTTTGAACTCAAGGTTGTCCTCCTACCTCGAAGCAAGTTCGATCCCCTTTATGAGTGCCTCTCCATCTTCTCCTTTATGTGTTGGTCTTCATTATTTTGTTGCTAGCTATGGAAGCTATAAGCTTTCAAATTCCCTGTGTCCCTCTATGGCCTTGTGTGTCCTGCTTTGACTGCAGTTCGGGTGTCTTGGCTGACCTGCTGTCACTGCTACTTACCCTGTGTCCCACATTGCCAGGCTGGTGGTCATTTGCAAACCTCGAGGCTCTGTCTCATGTCTGTCAAGGGCAGGCTGGCCTCATAGCGAGCCCTCCCTATGAGTGAGCCCAGCTGTCTGGAGTACACCTACGTCAGCCTACGTCTTAAAGTCATAGACACCTTTTTGACACCTTCTCATGTTATACTTAGCCCACCTCCTACCTCACTCCATGTCTGATCTTGGCTTTCCAGACAGATGCCATTTCAGAGAAACCTCAGCATCTTTATCTTCTCTGCAGGCTTTGTTCTCTGTGGAAGAATATCCTCATGATCAGGTTCTTATTTCGTGTATTTTCTTCGGTCATAACTTTTGTTAATGGATTGCTTTTTTTTTTTTACCATGACTGCCCTTGGCAGGCCCACACAGATTGCAAATCAGAGGGCTTGGGTTCAAATCCCGGTTCTTCTCTGGATTAGCTCTGTGAATGGGGAACATCATTTCATGGCTCCCTCCTTATGAAACTGAACAACAGTGTGGCTCTGGGTTTGGGACAGGGGCCGAGGCTGTGTCCCTCCTCTGTAGACAAAGTGCTGTCCCTAGGTTCCTGCTTGTCTTTGCCAGTCTCTGACATCCTCAGTCTCAGCCCTGGACTCCTGCCTCCTGGATAATATCACCCTTAGCTTTTCATAGGAAGAGAAGACAGATGGGAGGAAAGTGGGAAACTTAACTAGGGCATATGTGTGTGGGGAGGCGAACCAGGAGAGATGTGTGTGCATTGTATTCTATATGGGCACAAAGACCAGCTTACGGTATTTTTGGAAAAGCGCAAATGTGGATAAATAAAGCCTGACAAGTGTTGGTTTCCTGGAATTATTTTGACTACTTCATCAGCTGCATGCTGACGTGTTACATTAACACTTTTAACACGTTTGGAAATTAAATCAAATGGCAATTGCACTAAATTCTCTTTCACTTAGAACGTTACCTTCCCGTGTTCAAACGGAAGCATTAGCTGGGGTATGGGGCGAGCTGTAAGATCTGTAGTTAGCTAACATTTGCTGGCCATTTACTGCATGCCAGGCACTGCCTGGGGTAGTTCACACGAGATTCTGTTTAATCCGTACACGCTCCCTTTTCTCTGATGAGGATGCTGAGGCCTGGTTAGCCAGTCTCCTTAGAGTCTCACTGCCAACGTCTGTTCTCTTCTACGTAATTGAGACTTCTTTCTGGCCCTCCTAATGCTGCTTTTCCCTAGTGTTCTATTCCCAAACAGGTGTACACTGAATACTGGGTTCAGTTAAACTCAGTGAAACTGTGGGCCCCAGATTTGGAAGGATCCTCTCTGCCCCACCCCCCCCACTGGAGCCTGATTCACTCTGAAATGGTACAGCCTCTGCCTACCCCTGGGGTCCTTAGCTTACCTGGGGGATTTCACGCCCCAGGGGTCATTGGGCAATGTCCAGAAGTGTTTTTAATTGTCACAGCTGGAAGGGACATACTGGCATCCCAGTGAGCAGAGGGCAGAGAGGCCGCTGACCTTCCTCTAAAGCCTGGGACAGGCTCCACCACAGAGAATTATCCAGACCCAAAGGCCAGTAGGGATGAGTGGGGTAGATAAACACAGACCCGAGATCTTCCCATGGGAGGAGTCTTAATTTCCGATGATCTGGTGTTCATCTGCAGTCCTGTGGGCTCCTGGCCAGGTGGGGCGTGAGATGTGGGAGAAAGAACTAGAGCTAGTTCATGGCCATGAAGAAGTGATTCAGCTTCTCTGAGCCCCAGTCTGTCTGGAAAACTGACATTCAACTTCTGATTTATGCTGACTTGCAGCTCTGGGCCGCCTCCTACTTTTTTTACTCAATACCCATGGGTATCTGGTAAAAGGCAAGTGCAGTTGCTAGGAATGCGAGATGCTCCTGCTAACTCTCAGGCCAATGAAGCCGCTCCACGTGTACCAGAGACTTATGCTTTCTTTTCCACGAGGTGGAATTGTGACTCACAAGCAGCTGCCTAACCAAGGACTACATTTCCCAGCCTTCCTTGTTCTCAGTAGAATCTTGATTTATTCCAGTTAAAGGAAGGTGAGCAGAAGTGCTGCAAGTCTTTTCAGAGCCAAAGGGTTTAAAAAGTAGTTAATCATTCTCCGCATTCTCTTTTCCCTCTTTGGTCGGATGGGTGTAGATGACTCTAAGCCCATAGAAGGTGACAGTGTCACAATATCAAACAGTTTTGAGTTCCTGAATCACTTTGTGGGGAAAAGTTGGCTGTGAAGCAGGCCTATTATTTGAACAATAATAAACCATTATTCTGTTAAGCTGCTATGCCTTGGGGTTTGTTTCAGCAGCTAGCTTTATGCTAATTAATATGAGTTGGATCAAGCAAAGTCATTGGCAAGCTCTCCAGGCTTAACCTCCCTGAATGAAGACTTTCTAACCTGCCTCAGAAGAGAAGATATTGTACTTCCTCCCTCTCCCACTGATATCGAGCTCAAAATTTCAAGTTGTATACAACTGGAAAGTTGGAAAACTATTTTTTGTTAGGTGTTGCTTTTTTAAAAAATAAAAGTGTCCCTTCCTAACCATTATTTTAGCATCTACAAATTGCAGAACAACATGTGAGCACAGAAAAAAATTGTGTTTATGGTAAGGGAGGGGCTGGGATGGCCTTGGCTGTAGCCCATGAAGCTTAGGAACGATGGGAGCTCAGATAGAGTCTGTCTAGACGTGACAACTTGGAAGCCCAGCCCAGAAGGGTGTGTCTTGCATTAGAAGTCCAAGGACGGGTGGTACTTCTGTCAGGTGTATCAGGGTGTAGGACACCAGCCATCTGTGAGGGAATGTGAGGGCAGAGGATCTGGGCAGGGGCTGGTCTGAAGCTCTGGTCCCAGGAGCACTTGATGCATGAAGTGGATGGATGTCCAGGTGAACAGTACGCATTGGCCCAGCTGGCCTGGATCTGTCCTCTGGCCCAAACTCCACCAGGGCCCCTTGAACTTAAGGCTTTACACCTACCAGTGGAACCAGTGGACTGCAACTGGGGATGGGTCAGAAGGGGAGAGAGTGGAGCCGAGCATTTTGCATCTCCAAAACAAGTACCGTGACTCCTTAAACTATGGACCTTCTGAAGAAATCATGGCAGGACATTTGAACAGAAAGCTGGAGCAACTAGCAGCAGGCAGATGCCAAAGAAGCATTATCTCAGCACTTGGGAGGTGGGCGCAGTGGGTTCCCAGGGTAATCATTGGGGCTCGTTATGTTCATCTCATGCTGTTCTCAAAGGCCACACGCAGGTTCCTGGCCCAGGATGTGCTTCCGCCCTGATCCAGGGGACACGGGGCCAGCGCTCAGGGGAGGTTTGGCTTAGAGGGGAGGTAGCCTCCACTTGGCTCCTGATTAGACAGGGCTGACCGTTTCTCTGGGCCTCAGCGTCCCCATCTCTCAAATGGGGAGGCTGTATTGTGCAAGTGCATTCCAAACTCACTCCCCCTTAAACGGTAGAGGCCTTCCTAAAATAGTGGGAAAAGGAAATGACTCAGCTCTGTAGATGCCTGGGGCTCCTAGAATAGTGTGAAGTCCCCGCTTCCCTGCTACCTGGGCAGGTGCATTTCTTTGCTTTCTTAAAGGTTTGATTTTGGCTCCCCCCACTTTAATGCATATTACCCTCCTCCTTTTTCTTTCTTCTCTGGGGCCTGGTAGAAAGTGAGGCTGGGATTTGATCTCTTCTCTTTTATTATTTATCTAACTCTTTATATTGAATTTATCAGGATGACATTGGTTCACCAAACCTTATAGGTTTCAAGTGTGCAACTCAGTAAAACATCATCTGCATCTGTGTCATGCACCCATCGCCCCAAGCAGAGTCTCTTTCTGTCCCCATTTTCTCCCCCTTGGCCCACCTGCACCTACCCACACCCCACTCCCCTCTGTCACTGCACTGTTATCTGTCTGTGTGTTAAGTATAAATGGGGATCTTCTCTTTTAAATGGAGTGTGCTTGCACCCGTGTTAATAAAGTAACAGTACATGTGTGTCTAGAGGCAGATGTGACTCATGACTCACTCCAGCCCAATGGATGGGACCCTTCCTTTCTGATGGAACTCAGACTGGCGGTGGGGAGCGGGCAGTTCCTGGCAGAGCAACTGATTGTATGTTCTTGGGGAGGAAGAGCTTCCTGTTTGAGAGGAGGCCCGTGATTTGCTGTGTGTCTCAGCAGGCGGCCGAAATGTCCTTTCCAAGGGAAGGCCCAGAGGCTGCACTTGAGAAGCAGGCAGGGCTGGGTCTGGCGCCTGGCCTTCTGCCCACTTTTTGCTGTTGGATTAAACTCTGCAGGTGGCCAAGTCTCAGTTTCTTCATCTGTAAAAGGTGGAGAATGGTGTTACTTGCCTCCTGTTTTCTGAGTAAAATACTCTATGGAAATTACAGAGGGTGGGACCTGCTTTGTACTAGTTGGAGGAGTTCAGAGATTCATATGACAATGTTATTCGTTCTCTGTACCGTCTGTTTTTCCACCTGGGTAGGCAGGATGCTTCACTTCCCAGACTCCTGCACCCAGGTGGGGCCAGAGGACTGTGTGCCAAAGTGACAGACACCCCTTCCAGGCCTAGAAAACATGTCCCATGCACAAGCCCCTTGTCTTTCCCATCCCCACATGTTGAGGCAGGCAGCATCTCCAGGTAGAAGCCAGGCCCTTGACCGATGTGCAGAGCCCAGCACCACCCCAACCCACCTGTAACCTCATTGAGCTGTGACTTGAATGAACAACAGCTGAACCAACCATGACTCATTCACCTACTGCAGGTGGGACGGGGGAACTGCCAGGGAGGCTCTGTCCATGACCATGGCCCTTCCTGCCTTGATGACTTACCTCATTCTAAGGTTTCCACCTGCGTGGCAGACAGACACCGTAGCATCAGGATAGTGCTGTAGTTCCCACTCAGCATTTTGTGGGAGCCCAACAGTGATCAGAAGAGGGTTTTGAGTCTGGCGGTCCCGTCGCATGGGGAGTTAGCTGGGTCTTTCTGCTCAGTGCCATGGGGACGAACTCAGCTGAAGGCCACTTCTTCTCTCCAGGCATAGCTACCACAGGTGCAGCTGTGGTCTCCCAACCCCCATGACTTTCTTTCAGGGACACTGAGCTGACCACCTCTTTTGCCCTTCACCATTTTTTCCTCTAACTAAGCTAATGCAGTCCCCGAAGTGACCAAGCAAGCTTGCAGGCCTAGGGACAAGGGTGACTCTTCCAGATATCTTTGTATGTCTGTTGAATCCTGGGCTCTATTGATTTTAGCCCCTGGTCCCTGATGCCATCAGGAGCTGTCCTGCTGTTTCCAGAAGCAGCTCATAGATACACCTGTCATCACTGTCTTTGAACATGAGGGCCCATGGCAGGTGCTCCTGGGACTGAGTCTGAGAAGAGCTCCTGTCATCCCAGATGCATCTGCGACCAGAATGCCAATGGCAGTCATCCTGCCCTTTGAGATTTGGGCAGAATGTGCTGCCGTTCAAATTTGTGCATGTTCCCAGGGTTCATCTGATGGTCACTTCTGACTTCATCTGGTTTCCATCCCCGCTGGCTTTCGACCTCAAGTCACCTGTCCCTCCTTATACGCTCTCTCTGCTCTACACCATCTAAATTTAGAACTCAGTTCCTTTTACTTAATTTTTCTTTATCCTTTCCCCAGCGTGCATGCACACACACATGCGCATGCATACCACACTCTTTGTGGTGTAACAGTTTTGAAGATTTAGGGCAAGGGAAGAGCTTTGCAGCACAGCCGTGCAAATGCCCCCAAGTGGGATATGAGGTTATTACAAGGTGGTGAGGTGTGTGTGGTCTGCAGGCACTTGCCACCCCATCAGGAAATTCTTGGTGGCTGCTGCCCCCTCTGAAGGCTCCGGCCTCCTGCCATGTGGCCCTGGCTCCTCCCACGTGGCCCTGGCTCCTCCCCTTTCTTGCTGCCTCAGAAGCACTGAGGCAGCACCGTCTGGCTGCAACTAGCTGCCTTGGGGCCTGTTTGCACAGCTCGTTTCTGCCAGCCCCACTCACCAGCTATTCCCCTGCCGGCTTTGGATTAATTCTCTCTGGCAGATGTACGACTCTCCCTCACCTTTCTTTTGCACCTGAAAAGTGGATTCCATTTCACTGTCCAGGCAGACCCTCCACTTGCCTCCGTCCTTGACACTTCCTGGGTCTGGAGATCTCTGCAGCCCACAGCCTGCCTGCACCCTGTCCTGCCAAAGCCCTGTGGTTACTGACACAGTCAAGGGCGGGAGGGTTCAGCAGGGGCTGCTGTGGGCTGGAGGATGGCTATTGGGAGCCCTCTCTGGCCGGCCACTTTCAGTAGTCAGTGGCCGCAAGCCAGCCTCCAGAGCGAGGTTGTTCGCACACACCCCTGGGAGGCCCAGGCGTGGAGCCCTGAGCCTCGTCCCCTTCTGAGGCTCGAGGGGTGGACTTAGACTCTGCCTCCTCCCTGCATTTCCTTTTGTGCTGCTGTCTCCTGACATCACTCTCGTGTGTGCTCATGGGGAATGCGGGAGGCACGTCGGGCTGAGAGCTCCAGACGTACACCTTCCAGTTCAACAGCCTCATGGGGAAGAGTTTACCTGTCTCTGTATCTGAGTGTTGGTTCCAGGAAAGGAACCCGACAGTCCCTGCCTGAGTTGCTAACCAGTGCTGGACCAGCCCTCGGCCCAGAGGCACGTGGAAGGGCCCTGTCAGAGTCATGTGCCGGACTCCGTGGCCAGCAGGCAGAGGGAGAGTGTCCAGGCCACTGAGGAGATGCAGAGTGGGGCTGCAGCCCTCCCCCTTGCAGGGGTTTTGGACCAGCAGAAACTGGACAGGCACAGGGGAGTTTCCCTGCATAGGCCCACCCTGCTGGGTACTTTTTTAGAGGCGACATGAGGGAGTGAAGCACATCAAGATTAAGGATCCGCTGGGAGGTTGTGGTCTACGGTCTGAGTCGCTGGTTTGGGGCTTAAATGACAATGATGTATTTTATTTGTTTTGTTTTAATGAATTTTGCAAGGATGCAAGGCCATGTAAAAGCCAGCCGTGTTCAGTACTGAGTTATATATCCCTCTGTCCCTCGCAGAGTCCAGTCCCTCGCAGTGTCTCCGTCTTCCTGACTTCCCTCCCCTGTCCTCTGGGTGAATAGTGCCTCCTGGAAGATAGAGCTCCTGTTTTCCTTCCCCACCCTCCCCTCCCCCGCCACTGTCCCCCCCTCCCTTCTCACTGCCAACGGCTCCACGCTCTCCTCCTCTCCCTTTCCTAACTTATTAATGTCTGGTGACACACCAGTGTTGGGGTGACAGCCCAGTGGAGCTGTAGGCAGTACTTCCCCGGTTCTGATACTGGCATTTACCAGACGAGGCTGCCCGTGTGTGTGGTATTAGCATCTTCCCATGAGGCTCCTCCAATCAAGGACAGCAAGCAATTAGCACCATGTGCTGCTTTGTTAAAACCAGTATAGAAACATATACCTGGGCAATGCTGTCTCACGCTGCCTGTTAATTGCCCCTATTAATTGATTCATCAACAAAGCAAATGTTTATTAAGCACATTTGATGTCCCGGGAATCTTCTAGAAGTGAAGGACACACCAGAGAACCCTGTGGGGACAGGGCTTCAGTTATCTTGAGCGTACATTCTGGTGGAGGACAAAAGAGGGAGATGCCTTAACAAGGAAGATCATTTCAGGGATGATCAGATATGGCTCTTATTGCAGCAAGGAGCGAGTGCCCCGCCGTCTGGGGCTGCTTGTCTGGGTCTCTGGGGCTGCAAAGCAGGCTGCAGCAGGACTCATATCAAACCCCCGCCCTGGCACTGGCCCACTCCATGACTCAGGTGTGGTGGCACTGGGACGCTGCAAGCCTGTGGTCTCAGCTACAAGCGAGCGTGATAAGGTCGTGTTCAGGTTGGTGTGAGGAGCTAGCGAGGCGGTAGCTGGCCGCTGCCACCCTCAAGGGCGGTGGCTGAGGCCATTGTTGGTGTGCTGCCACTCACCTCCGTGCTGCCAGCCGGTGCCCATTCAGTCTACTAGTGGATCAGTTTCTTATGGCCGCTGTGACAGACAATCCCAAACCGGACGGCTCGAAATCACAGGAATGGATTCTCTCACGGCTCTGGAGGCCAGAAGTCCAAAGTCAAAGTTTATCAGCAGAGCCTTGGGAGGGCTCTGAGGGAGAATCCGTCCTGTACTCTTGCTCTGGTGGTTGCCAGAGGTCCTTGGCGTCCCACGGCTTTAGACACACCCCAGTCTCTGCCTGTGTCCTTGCACGGCCTCTTTCTCTGTGTGTGTGTGTTTCTGTGTCTAAATGTCCCTCTTCTGCCATCCAGTCATTGGATAAGGACCCACCGTAATCCAATGTGACCTCATCACAGCTTGGTCTCATCTGCAAAGTCCTGATTTCCAAATGAGGCTGTGTTCCCGGGTCCCTGGGGGCGAGGACTTGGCCATACTTTCCTGGAGGGCCCAATGGAACTCACGGCACCTCTGTATGCTTTATAGATGTGAAATCTCCCCTGCGGCTCCTCCTGAGTTATTCACGTGGCTCTGCTTCTGCAGAATCCAGATCCCTTCTCTCCTGATGAGACAGAGCTCTGTGTCTTCTCGGATGTGAGCAGTGGCTGTAGCTGGGAGGTGGGAGTTGGTTCTTTATCGCCCTTCCTTCTTCTCTAAGGGTTTGTTCCCTCTACTTCTCTTTCACATCTGTTCTGTATTCTGCCATCAAGTCCGGGCCGGTCCTCACCACCTCCAGTGTTTGCGTTGCCTGCAGAAGGAGGGCCTCTTTGTAAATTGGGCCCCGTGCCTCTCCAGCCAGAGCTTGTATGGACCCCTTCTATGGCTCCCATCCTGGTCCGCACCACAGACTTTAGTCCCCCTACTGGCAAGTGCCATCACTACTCACATGACCTGGTTTCTGGCCCCTTGACTTTACTTTGCCCACCCTGTCATCTAAGGTGACCTCTCCAAACTGCATGTCTTTTAGCACATGTGTCAAGTTCATTAGACTATGGCTTCCATGAGACATGGAGTCTTTGCTCGCTCAGCCTGTGTCACTGGTGCTTGGCACACTGTGGGCCGGGGTGTCAAGCTCATTTTAATGGCGGGGCCACATCAGCCTCGCAGTTGCCTTCAAATGGCTAGTTGTAATTTTAGGACTGTATAAATGTAACTACTCCTTCACTGTTAAGCAAGAGCTCGGTGCTGCCACTGGGTAGAAACAAGGTGGAGGGCCGGATTCTGCATGAGGGCCTTGTGTTTGCCACCTGTGCTGCAGGCACTCGGTGCAGGTTTGTCATGTATCTGCCCCAATTGCATGACCTCAGCAGCTCTCTGTTGCTTACAGCCTTGTTGGGAGGGTGGGGAGCGCTCTTTGAAATCTCTTCCAGGCCTTTACAGTGCACCCAGGCTGGAAAGCAGCCCAAAGGGCCATCTAGCCTCTGTGCTTCGTACATGCTGTTCCCTGTGCTTAGAATATCCTTCTCTACTTTCCCAACTCTTTCATTGCACAGCCCAAGCATTCTCTCCCCCAGCCCACAGAAGGCCTTCCCAGGTGGACTTCCCCAGCCCTAGAAGTTATTTTAGGTGCCCCCAAATCTCCAGCCACTTAGTGGGATCCCCTGCTAGCCTGTAGTGTCTTTGAAGGTAAGGGCCACGTTCAGCTCATGTCTTTATTCCCAGGATCACTGTTTATAGGAGGAATTCTGTTAGTGGCTGTTAGCATAAAATTAACTGGATTTTTCAGTGTGTACGAAATGATGGAGAGTTAGCTGATAATTCTTATAATTTCCATTTCCTAGCAGATGGACTTGAGACACAGGTTCAGTGGCCTGGCTAAGGACACAGAGCTAGAGTTGGTGGGCCGAGTGGCCCCCAGTTCTCCTGGGGGAAGCACACACTGAGGAACCCAGGAGAGCAGTGCTAGGGGGTAGGAAACCCACAGAGACACAGGAAGCTCTGGGGGAGGCCTGGCTCCTGGCCTTGTTCTTACGGAGACTGAGGCACCAGGAACTGTGGCCACTGTCCTCATCGTGATGCTCAGGAGCCTTCTGTTCTCATTGCTCTTTTCAGGCGTCGTTCTTGCGGTTCAGTGTGTGGGGGACATAGTGTTTGTCGCAACTGCTAATGACAGGGCTACTGAGAAATACTGTCTATTTTTGGAGTTAAGCTTCAGCCTAAAAGAAACAAAAATAAACATTGAGAGTGGGGTTTTTTAAAAGAACAATATGTAGGAAAAAATCAATCCCATCTCAGCCTGCTGACCTTCTAGTTAGAGTAGAATGGGAATGTCATCAGGGACTGGAGGTCAGTGGCCTGGGCCTATGCCCTGGCCCTGCCACAAGCTCACTTTTCCATGGGGTGTCACCTTTTTCTGTTCCCGCTGGTCCCAAGAACAGCTGTGGGGTCAGAACTGGCCTGGCTACAGCCTCTTCCCTGTCCTCTTGGTTCCACTGGCTCCTTCACAGTTCTTTGAGCCAGTCTGGACACCCAGTGCCCATGAGGGGTTAATCTCTCCACGTGGCCATCTCAAGTGCAGCCCCAGATTCTGCCTCATCTGCCTCAGCCTTATTTGGGTATCAGCGAATCACCAGCAACATGCCACTTCTAGGAATGGTAACGATACACTTGTTGGTCATACCTCACATATTCCAAGAGATTACTGTGTGCTGAGCCCTCGTTAAGTACTCTGGGAGATTGAATTCTGCAAATGTTTACTTTTTCCTGGTTCTGCTCCATGGGTAGAATGCACTTCCTGACCGACTTTGACAGACCCTATTGACTTTGAACTTGGCCATGGACTTGCTTTGATAGTAAACGGTAGGCAGAAGAACAGGTTGCCAGTTCCAAGAAGAGGTGCCATGTATTTCCACCTCCCGACTTGCCCGTGGCCATCCATCATTAGAACCTACTTCAGACAGCAGCTGCTCCATCAGCATCATTCCTGGACTGAGAGGTACAAGGAGCAGGTTTAAATCCAACTGGAGCCAAGCCATACTGACCCATAGACCTGAGAGCAAGAATTAAGTGTCTGTATAAGTCTTTAAAATTCAGGGATGTTTGTTACTGCAGCAAAAGCTGACACATACAACACACTTAAAGGATGATCTTAGATAACTCTCACAGCAAATCCTCTGATGTAGGTAGGTGTAGTATTACCTCATTTTACACATGGGGTTGGACTAGATTCTTTTCTTCTAGGGTCTTACCAAGCTCTGATTTTCTATAATCATAAGTCCTTGGATCCGGTTCCATTCAGATGTGTCGGTGAGCCTTGAAGAACAGAATCATTTTATTTGGCCATGGATATTAAGAGTCTACTGAGAGACAATCTAAAGTCAAGAAGGAGCTCCATCTCTTAGATTCCTACTGATGTTTGGGAGACCTGGCACCAGTGTCCTTTGCTCTCCACAGAGGAACTGGCTTCTGGAAGTCTGCCCTACAGAACTGGAGCCAGTGGTGTTCCAGGACTTACTGTCCAGAGGCCCTTGAGGATCCCAGTCCTGGAGTCCTCTGGCTGAGCTGGAGTAACGGCCTGCTAGAGGCATGGGGCCTGCTGGGCCGTATGTAGAGCTAAGATTCTCCTGGACCCTGGTGTCAATATGCAAGGCAGCTAAAAGCTGGTTTAGGCAGCAAAGGAGTCGTGATTAGATTTCAGATACATGTTCTTGAGGCCTTACATCTGAGTGGGAGACCTGGCTTCAGGGTCTGGTTCCTGATTGGGTCCCCTGAGCTCCCTCTGGAGCTGCCTGCAGGGCCTCACCACGCACACCTGTTGTCACTAGGGCCCTCTGCCCACACTGCCTCAGCACCCAGCTGAGGCCTGACTCCCACTCCCAGCACACACCTGCAGGCGCTTCTCCCAGATCTGGGCCTTGCTGAGTTTGGATCCCAGAGGACCAATGAGTGAAGGAGAGAATGGCATTCCCTGTGAAGTGAAGCCGTGTGTGTCGATAAGCCCAAACAGTCCTCCAGTGGCTGCGAGGGCAAGAGGATGGAGTGACTGCAAAAGCATTATGTTGATTGCAAGTAACTGAGGTGCGAGCCCAGAAGACCCTCTGGAAGTCAGGCAGCCCTTGGCTCCAGCGAGGAGCTAATAAGCTCCCCAACCAGCTACGCATCAACCTGCAACTTCCCAGCAAAGACCCAGGGCTGTCCTGGAAGACGGCGCCAACAAGAGTGGGTGAGGAGGGGGTTAATGCGGGGCAGCTTTGTGGGCTCATGCCAGCTCCTTCCCCTAAGTCTGTTTCTTTTCCCTTCCACTTCCACAAGGCAAAGAAAAGCGCCAGGGATACATGGGGATTTCTCCCTCTATCACATTCTGATCTATTAATATTTGCTTGTAGTAATGAGCCCGTCTTTCAGAAGACAGTGAGCCCTCCTCCTCTAAAGGGGCAGTGAGCCCAAGGATTTGCCTTGTTCCCTGCCCCTGTGATCCTAGGCACCCTCCTGGCTGGCTTCCTGAGGCAGAGTTACCTTCCTCCCCTGCGATGTTGAGATGTGTGTGTCATCTGGAGGGAAGGGGACTAAACCTTCTTCCCTTGGGGGCGGGGCAGGCGTTATTTGAATGCAGGTGTGTGCCATCGTATTGAATGGGCAACGTGACTTCTGCCCGGGGCCGCATCATTGTGTTGTCCTCTCCTGTGCCTTCTCCAGAGGCCGGCTCTCCTGTGTGTCCACCCCGAGGTCAGTTCCCTGTCTCCTGTGCCCATGAGTGTGCCACAGGCTGCAAACTGGGGAAAGGATACGGGATCTTTTACTGCTTATCAAAATGTGAGCCCTGGCATTCCTTTCTTTTTACCTTGGATTTTTAAAGATCACCCTCTTTTCCTTGCTTTTCAATGGTCTGCTTCCCTAGCACATGTTTCAGTTCTGGACCCTGAAGCAAATGTCTGAGCTGTTAACTTTGGAGCATCAATCAGATTCACAAGGAAAGGAAACCTGGGTTCTAATCTCAGTCCTGCCAGCAACGGGAACATCAAGAAACCTGCAAACTCCATGAACATTTCACAGCACGACCTCCCATCCTTCAGGGCCTTTTCCTCTGCCGTTCTCTCTGCCCCTTCACCTTGGTCTCACACCGTCATCTTTTAAAGCTCAGTTTAAATGTCACCTTCTCTATCAGGGTTTCTTCAATCTCCCCGGGAAGATAAGTACATCTCCTCTTCTTAGCTCTTGTGAACTCTCTCCATTTAAAATATGTGTTGGTGCTTTGGCAATTCGTCCACTCAGATATTTACCGAGTGGCGCTGTACGCCCAGGCACTGTTGTAGAACCAGGGATCCCGGGGTCAATCAGGCCGACAGAGTGTGTGTCGTAAATCAGCACAGCTTCCTGTGTCGGTGGAAACCCAGGCCTGGGCCATCTGTCGTCTGTGACTCCATGGCCACGTGCGGCTGTCAGGCCCTTGAAATGTGGCTGTTGTGACTTAGGAATTGAACTTTAAATGTTAAAATAAATTGAATTGATTTTCATTTCAATAGCCCCATGCGGTTGGCAGCTACCCTATGGGACAGCACCTTCTACGGGCAGCGACGGGCTGTGAAAGAGTCAATAAAGCCATGTAGTATCACACTGTGATTGGAGCTGCGGGGGAATCAAGGAGTCCGCTGGTAGGAAGTAAGTGGGGAGATTTATTTTGGTTGGAGAACGAGGAAGGCTTCTTTGAGGAAGTGACGTTTTGAACTCTGACCTGGAGGTGAGGAGGAAGGCTTTTCCTGGGGCAGGCACTTGTGAGCCGGACACACTAGAGAGAGAAGCGAATGTGGCCTGTTGGAGGGACCGAGGGCGGTCAGTGTGGCTGGAGTGGATCGGGTAGGTTCTGGCAGCGACAGTTGGAGAGAGAGCCAGAGGTCAGGTCATTCAGGTGTCCGGGGCAGCGGGGGAGGGGATGGGGCTTGTCAGAGGTGGGGTTTGAAAGAGCAGGGCGCAGAGCCCACGTCTCCCCGTTATCTCAGCCCTTGTCCTGCACCGTTCCGCCCGGGCAGCGTGGGCTCCCACCCTTCCCACGCCATGCCTGCCTGGTGTTGAGCCTCATCTGCATTCTGTCCCCATCCTGTCTCCAGCCTGAGTTATTAGGCCTGTCTAATTTATGTGGCTCCTGTACATGGGTAGTGCATGTTGGGCTTGGGGGCCTGTCTGTGTTTGTCTCTCTGAAAGAGAAATACTACTGTCTCCACTGGAGCCATTTTTTCTGATCACGCCTGCTTGGTAGTTAAGATTCTGGGAGCATTTAGCACAAGGAGGAATTGCTGTAATGACAAGTGGATCCTTCTGTAACCTCTGCTTAATTGGATGAAGTGACAGCCCCAGCGAAGACTCAAATAAAATTTGGTGCAATTAGATTTCGCTGAACGTGTGGTGCAAGAACCACTGTGGAAATCTCACAGCTTGTTCACGGGACCACGGAGGGATCTGGTTGGACAGGAGGGCCCTGTGCTTGGGGCCCAGGGGGAGGTGTTTACTTCATCTGCTCATCCTCCCATCCTCCCCCAGATTCTGCGAGACTTCCCTCTAGAGTCCAGACAGGGCTGTCCAACCTTTCAACGTCTCTGGGCCCCTTTGGAAGAAGAAGAGTTGTCTTGGGCCGCACGTTAAATGCACAGACACTAATGAAAACTGATGAGCAAAAAAAAAAAGGTTTTAAGTAAACTGACCGTGTTGTGTTGGCCACGTTCATAGCCACCCTGGGCTGCATGCAGCCTGCGGGCCGTGGATTGGATGCCCCTGGTAGGAGTTTCTTTGACGGGAGTGGTGGGACACGCTGGGGCAGAGGGAGCATCTTAGACTGGGCTCGCTAAACATCAAATCTGAGATGCAGAGTTACATGCAGGCTTATTCGGGGAAGTTCTGCTGAGGTGCAGCTGTAGGGAAGTGAGGAAGGCAGGGCTGTGATGTGGTCACAATGGAAGGTGAAGGGCTTAGGCAGCAGCAGAAGCCTGGAGCCTGCATTGCCCTTCAGAGTTGTCCCAAACTCTGCATTCTCTTTGCATTCCCGCATCACCTAGTCACTGGCCGTGTCCCCTTAACCCCAGCACACAGAACCTTGGGCGAGGCGGTTCCCAGGAGGGATGAAGCTGTGAGTAATCGGCAGTTGACACTCCCAGGCTCTGGGAGGGCACACCTGCCTGCTTGTCAGCAGATTGCTACTGCGTCCCCTACAAGGTCAGCCAGAACCGACAGCCCATGGCCCGTGGGAATTCCTGATCTGCCCCAGTGTTGACTCTGAGCAACCCCCGCCTGTTGAACTCCCCTGTGCCTCCCATCTCCTGTCTCCCAGTTCTTTTTACTTTGTCCTCCACCTGCTCTGGGTAACATGGAGCCCGTCTTCTGACTGCCTGAAATCCAGTTTCCCCTCTTTCCTCTTCTCCTCGCCTCCAACACCTTCATTAGCCTTCAGGGCCCCACCTCCTGACTTTCTGTTCATGTCCCCGTGGCTGGTCAGCTGTGTCTGAAGGTAGCTGCTCAGTGCCTGTCTCACTCCCACCAGGGTTCCTCCCTTTTGGCGGTCTCAGCGCCAGCAGTGAGTCCGGAAGTCCATCTCTCATTGTCATCTGAGCCCCCCAGTGCGGTGGTGAAGGTTGGGGTCTGGGTCACATGGGCCAGAATAAGCACCTCCCCGCCCCTTTCCAGATGAGCGATCTTGAGGAAGTCAGGTCCTCTCTTTGCTGTCACTGGGGACACAGACTTGGATTTATATTTTTGGTGTCATAGTTTGATCATTTTGAACCTTTTGCATCTATAAAATCAGAATATGTCTACCTGCAGCTCAGGGCAGTTATGAGGACGAGGTGCCCCAGGACAGGTGCCCACAGCGTGGTTGTAGGGCCTCCAGCCACACCTGAGCCCCCTCCCCAAGAGATCTGAATGAATGTACCCCTTGAGGGCTCTGCCTGAGTGCAACCCCCCCCCCCATCTCACAGCCAAGGGCCAAATGGCATTCACTCCTGGTTCACTCCCTCCTCTGCCCATGCGTCCTCCCACCCAACCCTCTCCTCCTGCAGCCGCAGCCTCCCCTTCCTCCTGGGAGGGGCCTGTGAGAGATGTGTCTCCCCAGTCTCCGTGTGGGCGTCCTCCTGTGTGGCCAGCAGTGGCAGCCGATGTAAAGTCCCAGTCTCACTTGTCTTCCATTGTCGGACACACAGCAGGGCTCCACAGGCAAATGGGAAAGAAGAGGCTTGATCACTGTTTATTTTCCTTAATTTTCATTGTGCCTCTTTTATTTTTACCCTTGATTACGAGCAACAGAAAAGTTCCTCGCTGCTCCCCACCTTGCAGCTGTTAGTTTGAATAGCAGCTGCGAACCGCCCCTCTTCCCCCACCCACCAAGGCTCAGAAAGAAGAGAAATTAGCTAAGAGGGAGACAAGAGAAGCATTTCAGCTCAGGGTGGGAACCTCATTTGGCCAGACCTGTAGCCTTTTGCTCTCTCTGGAGCCTTGTTTGAATGCCTGCCCAGAGCTTCTGGGGATGGAGTGTTTTCTGCTGTTGTCAGTGTTATGCTTCGTTTGCTTTTTTATTTGAAAACAGATTGACACCCTTGGAGCCCCTGAATGGCCAGGTCTGTGGTCCAGTTGTCCATTTATAGGGAGACGCCGTCCACTTGCTAAATGGTTCAGATTTCAGTTGTTTTTATGTCCTTTATTTATGCCTTAGTCTTGTGTATTTATTCATTCATCAAATGCATTTATGTCCCTGCGGATTGCTTGCATTTTGCCAGTGTCTGGCAGGAAAAATTGAATCAGGCAGTTTCTGTGACCTCAAAGACACAGTCTGGCTGGGGAGACCTGCAGTAAAGGGTGATTGCAACGTCACGTTTAGAAAACAGCCCTTGTTCATGCGCGGGCTTGCTGTCACCGTCTGCTGGCCCAGGTCTGCATTTTAGCAAATGCTGCCTGCATGATCTTGGGTAAGTTACCCTTTCTGTGTCTGTTTCCGAATCACTTATAATGGGGGAATTGAGAGACTTCATGTGCGGAGATTATGAGGATTAAATGAGAGGATGTATCTGTCATGCTTGGTGGAGTACCCTGTGTGGGATGAGCTGTTAGTGTCTGCTGGCTGCTGTCCCTGCTCTTGTTGAATAAGGAATCTCAGGTTGTGCCTCCGGAGGTTGGGGTTCAAAATTCAGCCTCGTTGTATCATTTAACCTGTGGCAAGTCACCTCACTTCTCCCCCCTTGCACTTGACAGTGCTGCTCAGAGTGGGGTCAGCGACCAGCAGCTTCAGCATTACTAGATGCTTATGGATAAGGTGAGAAAGTTGTCCAGCATACACCCTGCCCAAATCCTGATGATTGATAAAGGAATTTATAGCTGTTATTGCAGTGAGAACAAAAATTACAGGTGGTGAGAAAGGGTGCAGCATGCTTCTCTGGAAGGTGTGATTCAAACCAGCTTTAGGAAGGTGATTGGTGATTTTTGAGAAGGCAGGTCATTTCTGGATGGAGGCACAGTGTGCACAAAAGCACAGTCGTGCCTGGAGGACTGTGCAAAGTTTGGTGCTACTCAGAGAGCAGATTCGAGGGAAGGGGTGGTTGAAGACGTAGCCTGGTAGAGCCAGACCACAAGGGTCTGGTTTTACCAAGTCCGTGACTTGCAGCTTGATCCTGGGATGATCCGGCTCCACACACAGAAGCACCAGCACAAAATTCATTGTAAGTTGAGTTGTAGAGCCTGCAGGATGGCAGCAGAACACTGAGTGGGCCAGGGCAAACGGAGGCCCCCGGCGGCTTCAGAAGAAAGTTTCTATGGAAGCTGAATGTGGACTGGTAGACCAGTTGTCCCTTTTGGATTCTTCTGTCCGGCTTCTTGCAGATATTCACTGAGTCCCTACAATGACCCTAGGCATTCAGGGATATACGAATAAGACAAATGAAGTGAAATCCTTACCCATATTCTGCTGGGAAACACGATGAGGGTGACTATTAGACACCACGATACGGAGAGGAAGCCAACATTTATTGAACCCCTGGCACACCACAGATGCTATTGTTGACATGTTCCCTGCTAGTTATTATTCCCCAGCAACATCCTCGGGTGTCTCGAGTGTAGTTCTACTTAGTCCCTACTGTGACCCCCTTCGTAGCTGAAGACAACTCACTCCAAGGTGTCACATGGTTCAGGATTTGAATAGATCTTAGAGAAGACATCAGGTTTGGGGATGACTGTTTTTTTTTTTCTTTTCCTGCAACACGCAGGTTGGAGGACAAAGCTGGAAGGGCACCTGGGTGCTCAGGAGACGGGCACAAGGCCATCTGAGGTTCCAGACAAGGAGTCTCACTTGTCCCGTCAGCGGCGGGCCTTCTTCTTCTTTTTTTAAAATATATTTTATTAATTATGTCATTACAGTTCTATTTCCCCCCTTCATTCCCCTCCACCCTGCACACCCTCCTCCTCCATTCCCCCCCTTTAGTTTATGACCACATGTCTCAAGTTCTTTAGATTCTGTATTTTCCATACTATTCTTGCCCTCTCCCCTATTTTCTACCTACCATCTATGCTACTTATTTTCTGTAGCATATTACAGAAAATATGCTACTTACTTCTATGCTACTTACTTCTCCCCCCTTCTCCTTCTCCCACTCTCCTGTTGCTAACCCTCCTTGTGATCTTCATTTCTATGCTTCTGCTCCTGATCTAGCTGTCTTCTTAGTTTGCTTTTGTTTTAGGTGTGGTTCTTAATAACTGTGTGTTTGCTGTTCTTTCACTGTTCATCTTTTTTGTCTTCTTTTTCTTAGGTAAGTCCCTTTAACATTTCATATAATAAGGGCTTAGTGATGATGAACTCCTTGAATTTGATCTTATCTGAGAAGCACTTTATCTGCCTTTCCATTCTAAATGAAAGCTTTGCTGGATAGATCAATCTTGGATGTAGGTCTTTGGATTTCATGACTTGGAATACTTTCCAGCCCCTTCTTGCCTGTAAGGTCTCTTTTGAGAAATCCGCTGACAGTCTGTAGGTGACTGTCCCCTTATCTCTTGCTGCTCCTAGGATTCTCTCCTTCATTTTAATCTTGGCTAATGTAATGATGATGTGCCTTAGTGTGTTTCTTCTTGGGTCCAACTTCTTTGGGACTCTCTGAGCTTCCTGGATTTCCTGGAAGTCTATTGCCTCTGCCAGATTAGGGAAGTTCTCCTTTATTATTTGTTCAAATAAGTTTTCCACTGGTGGCTGTTCCTCTTCCCCATCTGGTACCCCTATAACTCAGATGTTGCAGCCATGGGTGAATCCCAGGTGTGGAGAAGCAGGTGGACCTACTGAGGGCACAAGGTGTTGGACCCACTGAGGGCTGATTGCGGTCACACATTCGCGTGCAGATAAACCAGTGAAGGAGCTAGCAGTGAGACAGACCGTGCAGGCCCCAGTGGCGGGAAGTGGCAGAGGGAACCCCCATTGTCCCTCTCTGACCCCGCCCCCACATACAGCATCACAAACCAGCGACTTGGGTGGCCCCGCCCTGGTGAACACCTAAGGCTCTGCTCCTCATACGTAACAGGCACGAACAGGTCAAAACATGGCTCAAGAACAACTCAGAGCCCCAGAGCTGATAAATCTAAGCGATGAAGAAATAGCCAAACTTTCAGATGCACAGTGCAAAACACTGGTGATCAGGATGCTCACAGAACTGGTTGATTTTAGTCACAAATTAGAGGAACATATGGAAGCTAAACTAATTGAAATGAAGGGAAATACACAGGAAACCAATAGTGATGGAAAGGAAACTGGGACTCAAATCAAAGGAGTGGACCAGAAGGATGAAAATAATGACCAAACAGAAAAGGATGAAGAAACAAGAATTCAAAAAAATGAGGAGAGGCTTGGGCCTTCTTTAAAGGATCTTAGAAAGGCAGCTTGACCAATCAGAGCCATCTGGATGCTTTGACACGTCAGAGTATTTGCTGGCAAATCTGAGGTCATAGGAGGTAACATTTTATGAGGGGGCCCGACGTTTATTCACAGCATTTCTACTTCTTTGCCTAATCCTCCTAAGACCTGTGTCTGTGTTGGAACCTTAGCAGGACGAACAGGCCTGGAGCTCATCTGTTCTCCGCCCCCTCCCGCCCCTGGACAAATCCCATTAGTAACAGCTTATCAGTCTGGGAAGCATAGTGCCTGCCTGTGTCCTGCGGAAGGAAGATGGGAAGGGGCCAAGAGGAGAGGTGGGGACTGGGGAGTCCTACCCTGAGTGGGACCTTGACACGCACCAGCTCACATGGTCCTCGCAACGTGCAGGACAGGCATGGCTCCTCTTTTACAAAAAGCAAAGCTCAGGGGAATGAAGTGCCTTGGTCAGGGTCACACGGCTGCTGGTGGGCTGGGCCAGCCTCTTTTGACGGGAGGGCCTTGCGGTCCTGGTTTTGCGTGTTGCTCCGCAGAGGTGACGTTGTTGCTGGTGCTGCCTTGGCAGTGAGTCAGTCTTTGTAGTGGGCAGGCTACCCGCCACTCGAAGGCCTCAGGGCCCCATGGTATGCAGAATGATGGCCACCGCCTGCCCCCCTGCAAGGGGCTTGTATTCTGGTCCCTAGAACCTGTGACTCTATTCCCTAACATGGCTAGAAGGACTTTGCATGTATGATTGAATTAAGTATTTTGAGATGGGGACAGTCTACTGAATTTTCTGGGCCTAATGTAACCATAAGGCTCCTTATAAGAAGGAGGCAGGGAGGTGATAATCAGAGAAGATGTGACCAGGAAAGCAGGGAGGGGAGGGGAGGAAAAGGGAGAGAGGGAGGGAGGGGGAGAGAGAGGGAGAGAGTGGAGAATGGTATGCTAGCAGTTTCAAGGTGGAGAATGGGGCCACAGCCAAGGAATCACAGTTGTCTCTAGAATCTGGAGAAAGCAAGGGAACTGATTCTGCCCTGGAGCGGCCCCTCTCCCCGCCCCCCACCCCCCGAGGAAATGCAGTCCTGCCGACACCATGATTCAGTACCGCTCACACCCAGAACTGGAGGATAAGACACTTGTTGTAAGCCACTAGGTTTGTAGTCATTTGTTACAGCAGCAGCAGGGAAGTCTAGGTCCTCAGTGCCTGTCAGGCAGGCATCGCCGCACCCCACTTTGCATACAGAGACCAGACAGAACGTAGGTGACCTTGGTCACTCTTCCCTTCTCTGAGCCCCAATTTTCTCACCTCTCAAAAGAGGGAGGGGTTCATCCTCATTATGCAAGTTTCTGGTTACCGCCTACTCAGTGGGAGCTGGAGGGCAAGAGGGCTGAGAGATACAGTTGGTAAGGGTAGGTCTTCAGATGCACAGAGCAGAGATGGGTTTGGGGGACAAATGTGATAATCACTACAAACATGCAGCTCATGTTAGTTCATTTTAACTGCTGTGTAATATTCCATCTCAGCGGAGCCCAGCTGGGTGGCTCAGTCGGTTGCAGTGCTGTCCCATGCAGCAAAAGGTTGCAGGATCAATCTCTAGTTAGCATACACACCTAGGTTGCAGGTTTGATCCCTGGTTGGGGCATGAACAGGAGGCAGGTAATCAATATTTTTCTCTCACATTAATGTTTCTCTTTCTCTCTGCCTTCCTCTCTCTCCAAAATCAATAAACATATCTTTGGGTGAGGATTGAAGAAATCAAAAAAGATTTATCTCAGCAGTAACATTACTTATTATGAGACGATTCGATTAAAGTGAACTTTCTGAAGGCAGGGATTTTATTGCTTTGCCCATCATTGCCTCCTCAGGAACAGAACACCCAGTAGGTGCTCCACAACTGTTTGTTGGATGAATGAATGAATGAATGAATGAAGGTACACAGGTGAAAACACTTTGAAACTCTCAAATTACTCTGCACACATTTATTTGAATTAATTGAGACCAGTTTCAGAGAGGTCGAGTGATTTTCCCAAGGTCAAACAGGTAGTTAGAACCAGATTTGAAACTTAGTCTCCTGTGTCCAAATCCAGTGCTTGTGCCACCCAGCCCCTTGGACAGCTGGCTCCCTGTGACTGGTCCTGTGTGTGAGATACTGCCACTGGGACGGGGGTGCCTTCTGCAGGGAAGCGCAGTAAGAACGTCTGAAGCAGGCAGGGGGCATCTTGCTGGGGACTACTTGGGATTTAGAAGCACGGAGCTCAGCTACCTTGAATGGAAAGGGAAGTGTGTCCCTGCATGAAAGAGCTGGAGAAGGGGCTACCCCAGGCCCTGAGGATCTGGAAAGGCGGGGTCTAAGTCCTCGTCAGACCCTTGGGGTAGAGCCCAGGCCACAGCTACAGCGAAATGGCAGACACCCCTATTGCTGCATCTGGACCACCTACTGCTCTTAGAGGTGTGGAAATAGTGAGCTCTGAGAAAACCGTCCCGCTGCCTCCCAGGGTCTGCTGGCACAACAGTCCCCAGGGAAGGCTGCCCGGGGGTGGGCACGGCAGCCTCCGTCAGGGCATTACATCACAGCTGGCCAGCAGGCTGCTCTGGGGCTGGGCGGGGCTGGGTTCCAACCCTGATGTCCTGGTTGGAATGCTGGTGAAGCCCATTTTCTCCACCCTAGCTGGGAGCCAGAATCCTCCTCACTGTCCCTTCAAAGAGTCTCAGGGTTCTCTGGGTCAGCCTGTCCACTCTCCAGCCAAACTCAGGGCTGTCCCATCACCCACGGCAGTGCTGTCTGATGGAACTTTCTGGAATGACAGAGATATTCTAGATCCACACCTTCTCTGCACCTCAGTGTCCCCATCTAAAACAGAGACAGCAAGACAATAACCCCTTCTTTGCAAGGCTGATGCAAGGGTTTAATAATCAAAATGGAACAAGGAGATAGCACTGATTGAGCATTTATGTATTAGGCATTGATCTAAGTGCATTGCGTGTTTTTACTCATTTAATGCTCATAATCATTATATAGGTACTACTAGTCACCCTCGATGCAACATAAAGACACTGAGCCTCAGAGAGGTGGTGAATTGCTAGAGTCACTCGAGTAGCAAGTGTCAGAGGCAGGATTTGAACTCGGGCCATCCGAGTCTGAGTGGCATGCTTTCCACCTACTAATGGTTACCGAGTTCCATGATAGCTTTGCAGAATTGTTAAGATTTTCCACAAGCCTGAGGACCATCTGGTTTGTGACGAGACTGTCTCTAAGGTATTATTAGTTCCTGCACATCCGTGCTACCCAGTGTGGCAGCCGCTGGCCCTATGTGGCTCTTCAAATTCCGCTTTCAATTAATTAAAATTCAATGGAAATTAAAATTTCAGTTTGGTGGTTGCATGAGCTGCATGTGCTTAGTGGCATCCTTAGGTAACACTGTGGATCTAGACCATCTCTGTCATTCCAGAAAGTTCCATCAGACAGCACTGCCATGGGTGATGGGACAGCCCTAAGTTTGGCTGGAGAGTAGACAGGCTGACCCAGAGAATCCTGAGGGACAGTGAGGAGGATTCTGGCTCCCAGAGAGGATGGAGAGAATGGGCTTCACCAGCATTTCTTTTGGGAGGGAGTTTCTTGAGCAGCTGACTTCGAGTAGAAACAGAAGTCTCCAGGAGTCTGGATGTCATGTCAAAGGCAAGGCAAGAGGTCGTGTCAAGGAGCACGAGGGTCAAATGTTCAAGTCCATAGCATTTAGGGATCTGGAGGCCGTCGATGAACTAAGTGAGCTGCCCTGGTGTTGTGATGGGCAGTGAGGCCACACTGGAGTGGGGTGTGAGGCTGTGCAGTCCATTTAGGTGATGCTTGTTTGAGACTCGCACTGTTGGCATCCTTTGGGAGTTTGTTTGAAATGCAGAATTTTGGACTCTGCTCTCAGACTTACTGAGTTGGAGTCTGTATTTTCCAAGACCGTCAGGTGATTCGTGGACAGTGACCATGGAGAAGCACTGATTCGGGTGTTTCCGGGCAGGTGACAAAGACAAAGACAATCAGAGGTTGCCGACGAGGCTGGGCAGAGGACTGTGGATTCTGAGTTGGAGAGGAGGGGTGTGGCAGAGAAGAGTGACAACCTGCAGGAGTGGAGAGGTGTGTAGGCAGGGCGTTTTGACCAAGCTGAGCAGCAGCAGAGGCTGTAAGAATGGGGAAGGCCATCGATAAAAAAGAGACCTTTTAGCGGGTGACATGGGGGCACCAGTGTCCTTCTGAAAAGCTATACATCGACAGACACAAGACAGATGGCGGGCCCCCTGCGGGAAGTGGCAGCAGCCACTGAAGGGTCAGGCACCAGGTAGGTGCTCACCAAATGGGTTTTCATTGACTGGCCAGAATAGGTTGGCCTGATGGGTGGATGTGGGGAGGTGTCTGTGAAATTAGGAGACTGGTGGTGAGGGGTGCACGTGTGTGTGTAAAGGCGTTTGTGTGTGTCCACACACACACACACACACACACACACACACACACACACACACACAGGTGTATAGATAAGTCAGAGCATCCTGGGAACCGGCCAATTTCCTGACTATAATCGGCTCATGGAAGGAAGGACATGGGAACCCTGCTGCTCTGATATCAGCCCCAGGGCCCCACAGAGCCCGCAGATCCCACGGGCCTTCCACCCTCATATCCCTATGAACCAGTGGACTGTTTCCCAGCCTTCCTCTCTGTCTGCGTCCCTCTCTCAGCATTGATGTCCACCCACTCATTCAATCAGAAGCCCATGGGCCAGCCCGACTGTTCCCTCTGGCCACCCATGCCTGGTCAGTCACCTGATCACACCAGCACACTTTCCCAGATGTTCCTGGACTGCCATCCACCACACCTCTGAAGCCTGTCATGTCAGCATCTTCCTGCCGTTCAAGTCACCCAAGTCACCCCCAGTTCTGCCTCTCATGGGTCCATCTCAGCTTCAGCCCTCAACATACACTGCTCTTGCCATTCCCTGGGTCCCTGTTTTTCTAGGGCTTCCTGCTGGCTTTAAAATAGAACTCAGACTCCTGAGTCAAACTTCAGCCATCCGTTGTCAACTCATTTCCAAACACCCTGTTGCTGTCCAGGCCTGGATAACTTTCGTTCTTGAAACTGCCCTGAAGGTGCAGACTTCCTGCCTTTGTTCATGCTGCCCATGCTCTTTTTGTGTCTCTTTGGAGGCTGCTGCCCATTTAGAGGTTACACTTATTTCTGTCCTCACAGGCCTTTCGTTTGACACTTGTCACAATTTTTCAGTTGTGCATTCACTTGGGTGTCCTCTCACACAGACAGGCTGTGAGCTCAGAGCAGCTGGGACAGTGCTTGGCATCATAGAAGCCTCTCAAACTTGCTGAGTTCATCAGGGCTACTCACTCCCAGCTCTGGTAAGCAGGGATATAAGTGTGTTAGTTCGAGACAGTGGTTCTCGAAGTGGACCTGGATCATAGCATCAGCATCATCTGGGAACATGTCGAGAACTCAGATGGTTGGCCCTCACCCAGACCTTCTGATTCAGAACATTTGAGGATGAGCTGAGGACTCTAGAACAGGGTCTCTAACCTCTGGGCTCTGGATTGGGACCAGTCTGGGCCTGTTAGGAACTGGGCCACACAGCAGGAGGTGAGCTGGAGTGTAAGGCTCTTGAATCATACCAAGACCATCCCTTGCACTCCGGTCTGTACAAAAATTGTCTTCCCTGGCACCAGAAAGGGTGGGGTCTGCTGATCTAGAGTGTCAACAAGCCCTCCAAGAGATTCTGGTGCACACTTATGTTGGAGACTCACTGACTTTGGGTAGCTGCCATAGCACATTCCAAAATAGTGTTTAATGATTAAAAGAAGAAAGGTGTACACTTTATTCATGACATACCTAAAATGGAGGCTCTCCTCTCCTCCAAGTGGTGACTCAGGGACCCAGGCTTTTTCTATCTTTTGTCAGTCATATTTACCCTGTAGCCATCAAGGTCACCCTGCTCTTCTGCATTGGATGTTTGAAGAGAAAACTTATCTTCTATTGTTATGTTTTTAAAAATTTGTTTGATTTAATGGACCCAGTAAAAAGGTGCACATATTTGCACTTACTTTCTATGGGCTAGAACTCAGCCCCATGGTCACACCTAGCTGCAAGGGAGGCCAGGCATGTCAGCCACCTTGTACCAAGGAAGAAAGGGACATAGGCTTGTGAACTGTGAGATGGTCTTTACCTAGTGAGGTGGTCCTCATTCATCGACCAGAAAACAACTGAGCTCCTATGTGGTATAAGTCTCAGGGCTCATCTGTGTCAGTGTGATGGTGGAGACCCTGTCACTGGGTTAAATCACTGTAGACAAAACAGTTGCGAGCAGCCTCTATAAAACATGAGTATGATCCAGGCAGGTGAATAGAAACACATTACCCATTTGAACTCATTTGCAATTTTGAGGTCAGTTGTATGGGGTTAGGGTGAGGAAGAGCACTCCTCCTCATTGATGGTTATTTTGTGAACAATACCATATTACGGTACTTTTAACATCACATAAGAAGGACTTATGGGTGAGGGAAGCAATGTTCAGGTGGGTTAGGTGTCTTTTCCAGGCTATATAGCTTGTTAGCTGAAAAAAAGGGAAGACGAATTAAAGGCTTATGAGCCTAAAGTGCTTAGGTTTTCATTTATACCTTGATATCATTATCAGAGTGCATCCTTCCAGGGGCCAATGGACTTCCAGATCAGCCTGAGGGCCACAGAACTCAGAGCTAGAAGGAAATCCTGAGGCCATTTTGCCCAAGCCTGCATCAAAAGCTTTGCACCTTCTATTTCAGAATTCTACTCCTGCCTTCAGAAGTTTGACCTTAACAGAAGGAATCATGGGCATCATGGCCTCTGCAATATCTACTTGTCAGCCTTCCTCTGGGGTCTCTTCTGGCCCGGGGAGATGCTCTCAGCTCTCTCCAGGGTGCTGGGCATTCTGCATCTGCCACAGCAGCTCCAAGGCCCCTTCTCCCTGCTGTGCTCTGAGTGCCTGCAGAGTTACGCACATGAGCTCAAGTCTGCACCAGGAGCTCTCCACTTGCAGATGTGGCTCCTTCCATGGTCAGTTGCAATGGATCTGTGGAGGGCCCTGAGACACCAGCCAAATCGCCCACAGATGCTCTCCTTCCATTAACACACACCTCTGAGAGCTATTTAAGTGCTGAATCAATCTGATCCAAGTTGCACTGGGAAGAACACTTCTTTTTGGTTAAAATTAGATTAAAGAGATTTTTTAAAAGTTGGGCTGCATTTTGTGAAGATGCTCTTTTTCATGGAAAATAGTTTTCTCCTAAAAAGAAAAAAAAATAAATGAAATCTTTTCTTGATCATTTCTGTTAAAAAAAAAAAACAGAGTTTTAAATATTTCTGCCATCTGTTCCCTATTATTTCTGAAACTTTGTTTTGAGTATCTGGGGGGTGGGGGAGGCCCAAATGGCCATCAGAATTGTTTTAAGTAATTAAAGCTGATAAAATGGGTAAGTTTTTACCTAATCTCTGGATGATTTGAGTGGAATCAACCAGATGTAAAAATGCCAGCAACAAATTATTCTGTGCTTCTATGACACGCAGCTTTGACAAAATATGTTGGGAACAGCTGCTAAGTATGCGATCTGGGGATTCGATGGTGCAGAAGGACACTTCTGTGTGTTCAAAGAAGCTTGCCGAAAATCCAGCATGACTTCGGTCCTAAGAATGAATTGTGCTTCTTCAAGAAGGAACTATATTTTGGTAATGAGGCAAGATCCACAGATAAGTTCTCCCTCATCTGTAGGCATATCTGTGGGGAGTAGGCTATGGGCGCATATATTCTGGTAACATTTGTGCATTAGTCAACTTTTTCTTCCTTTGGATCTTTTTCCTTTCGGGAAAGCTCTTATTTCAAGACCTGACACATTGAACTCTGGAATTCCTACGCCAGTTGGCGTGTTTGTGCACCCATCTCATTATACTGCACAATAATTCCTTGTATATATATGCAAATTATTCTGTGCCTATATGACATGCCATATATATATAAAATGCAGTGTGTTGATAACGACATCATATGTCTTTCTCCATTTACAAGCATGTGGCCTTGGATTCATCACCTAACTTTTCAAGTCTCATTGTCCACAAATATAAAAATGGGATTACGGGGTTTTTACTTCCCAGTCTTGCTACAAGATAAACGCCTGTATCACACAAGGAAAGCCCATCATGTGGTACACGGGAAATGTTCAATGTATGCGAACACCCCTTTCCTTCCTTACTGAACGTTCTAGGTGAGTGTGATCTCCTCAAGGGTAGGAACTCTTTCTCATTCCCATAAATCACACAGTAGGCATTCGGTGTGTGTTTATTAAATGTGAGCAAGTGATTGAACGGTAAGTGAAGCTTGTGGTTTTAATCCCTGCACTTGTCCCAAAGATGGGGGCCCTGTCCGAAGGCGTATAGATCCACTGCAGAAGCCTTGGTAGGAATGACCTCTTTCATTGCAGGGTTTAGCACCTCTTCCTCAGATATGTCTGTCTCCACATCTGCTCTTACCTGTGGCAGAGCACCAGGTGCGTTCCCCTGTGGTGCTGGGGCCTCTTTCTGCCCCTTATCACATATCCAGGGACTTTCTCCTGCAGGCTTTTTCTGCTCGGCCTGTAAACTTGTCCCTGTCCCCTCCATCCTGAGAAATAATCCCTTGCTTGATTTGCACAGGCAAGGGTAATGGCCGTTACAGGCAGCGGCCTCTCCCTTTGGCTAGCCACTTTCTGGGCAATCTCATTTATTTCTCACGACAGCCACAATGCAGGTGTGGTGACATTTCCCCCTTCAGAATGGCAGAGGCTGGGGCACAGAGAGGAGGCATGCACTGCCCAAGGGCCACAGCTGCAAAGCTCAATTCTTGTCTTCCAGCCAAGCTTTTCAAGAGAGCTGACCTTGTTGGTGGCACTTCTTTGCATCCCTTTAGGCGTGTTCTCTCCGTGAGTGATTTCATCCAGTCTCGTTATTTTAATTATGACGAGGGCGGTTGATGACGCCCACACCTGTGTCTGTGGCTTGGACAGTTCTACCCAATGAACTGGCTGCCAGAGGTAGTCCTGTTGATTGCCACAGGCCCCTCAAGTTCAAGATGTCCTTCCTGAAGCTTTGGTTTCCGCTAATGTTCCCACTGTTCATTTCATCACTGATGCCAGAGAGCAACTGGAGACTCCTGTGAGAGTCTCACCTTTTCCTCGGTCCTTCCCCCACGCCATCCACATAACTGACCAATCTACATAGGCCTTTCAGTGCATCCCCTGAATATTTCTTGGCCCTGTTTTCCCTGCCATCATTATTACCATGGCATCAACTTTCACCAGCTCTCTACTGGACCCTTGCAGTGTCTTTTGGGCAGGCAGGAGAGGTAAACCTGTTATTTTGGAGCATAGAGTAAATGCAGAAAAGGCACAAACAGTAACGGGATACACTGAGAACACATTGATCAGATATGGAACGTATCAGCGGCACGAAACCCCCCTCAGATCCCCCCCAGGTCCTCAATCCTCTATCCCAAACTGTTCTAACTACTAGAAAAGTTTCTCCTGCTTTTGAATTGATAGAAATGGAATGATAACATATGTGTTTTGTCTTATTTCTTCCAGTTGAAATTATATTTGTGAGTCTCATCCATGTATGTATAGCCAGAATTCATCTTTTCACTCTGGAATAGCATTTTCTTATATGAATTGACCAAAATGTATCTATTCTCTTGCTGACAGACATCTGGGCCTTAATGAAGCATGGTCTCATGGCTGTTCTGTATGTGATTTGGGGAGTATTGGGCTGCATTTCTCTTGGAGTCACGAGGAGGAGTGGGATTGTTTTCCTGGGTTAAATCCACACTGCCAGGCAGGCTTCTAATGTGAAAAATGGATGCGGTCAGTCTTTTAATATTAGCCACTGTAGCAGGTATGTGGTGATAACTCATTGAGGCTTTAACTCGCTTTTTCTGATGACTGATGAGAACCTTTATGCCAAGGTGAGGACTAATTGAGCACATTTGCATGTACAATTTATTGCCATTTAGATAATAACCTCTTTTATAATTTGCCCATTCAGGTATTTTTTCCTCTTTCTAAAAATTGAGTTGTGTCTATGTGTGTGTGTACACACACATACACACACACAAATATATAAATATAAATATATATTCTTTCCCATTCCATGGCTTTTCTTTTCATGTAATTAATGGTTTGTGTTGATGAATAAAAAAGGTTTTAATTTTCATAAAATCCAATTATCAATCTTTTCATTTGTTTAATTCTAGCCATATTTAAGAAATACTTGTGATCCACATCCAAAAGTTACTCTCCTATGTTATTTCTGGAAGCTGTGTTAGCCTATGCTTTATATGTACATCTGTACAGACTGATTTTTGTACACAGTACTGTTGAAAGATCAGTGTTTGTTTTATTTGCAAGGGTGTGAGTTGACCCAGCATCATTATTAAAAAGATCATTTCCCCCAATTAATTGCTGCTGAACCTTTGTAATTTATCAGATGTCTATAAACGTATGGATCCACAATCCTTCTGGACTCTCAGCTCTTTTCTGTTGACCTATTTGTTCATTGTTATTTCAATATCCCATTGCCCTGATTACTGTAGCTTTATCGTAAGTCTTAAAATTATTCCTACAGTGTTGCTTTTTATATTTAAAGACAGAAACAATGAACAGCAAATATTTATTTGTGCATGTGTCCATGGGTTAGCTAGAGGTCAACCAATCAAGCCGGGCTTATCAGCACAGCTCTGTTCAAGCTCTGGGGCTGAATGATCAGGCGTCTGCTCTGCTTTTATTCCAAGACCCAGAATGGAAAGAGCAGCTACCCAACCAGAAGAGTCTCATAACAATGACAGAAGGACAAAAAGGATAGCTCTACTGCACAGGCACTTAAAAACAGATGTTATTGTTTAGAGCAGTTTTAGGCGAACAGCAAAATCGAACTCTGAGAACCAGAACTCCCAGGTACCCTGCACCCCCACACATGCTCTTGTTTCTCAGCATCGTTTTAACTGTTCTAGGATCTTTGCATTTCTGTAAGAATCTTAGCATTGATACATAAATTATAAAATAAAAAGGCTTTGGGGATTCGGACCAAAATGTTCATTGACTCTATAGAGCAATCTGGGGAGAATTTACCACTCAGTAAAGTTGAGTCTTCCAATCCATTAATGTGGAAGATCTCTTGATTCATAAAGGTTTTTTAAAAATATCACTCAGCAATGTTAAGATGCTTTCTTTACTTCTGGCTTTCACTTTTGTGACATTATTATATTTTTTCTTTAAAGACTTTTTATGCCCATTCTCTAAGTTCTTTCTCTCTGAGATGTCAAATATGCATGTTACACCACTTCGCGTTGTCTGACCGGTTACTGAGTCTTTCTATTTCTTAATCTTTTTTTTTTCTGTATTTTTCAGATTTCTGTTTATCCACTTTCATGTTCAATGATTCTTTCTGCTACAGCATCTGAACTGTTGCTAAGCCTCCAGTAAACTTTTCATTTTAAATGTGATGCGTTTCAGTCGGAGAGTTTTAAAAAATTACTTTCCATTCCTCTATGGTGGTATCTTATTTGTTCTCCCATTCTGCCCAAATTTTCTTTATAGTCTTCATTATATTGTGCATTGTTCATTATAAAGTACATTTATAATAGTCATTTTAAAGTTCTTATCTGCCGATTCGAACATCTGAATCAACTTGTGGTCTCTTCCTTTGATTGTACATGGTAGTGTTTTTATTCCTTCACAAAAGAGTTGTGGCTGTTATGCTGTGGGAAGTCTGGATTATGTCAGTTTGCTTTAAACAGTGCTGGATTTTCTCCCAGCAGGCAGTTACCTTAGTGGCAGACCCTCCTGAAATTGTCCAGGGTGTTTATTCCTTGTGAGAATGGATCTGTTTCATCTTTGTCGGTCATCTCAGTGTGAGGTCCTTGCTTTCAGATGTGATACTCAGTACGTGACTGGTTCTTGCTGGGCTCTGCACTGAGTCTCTGCTGCAGACAGACCAGTTCCAATGTCTTCCAGCCTTGTGCAGCTGCCAGGATTTCTGTTCAGTGCTCTGCCCTGTAGCGCCCACTCTCTTTCAGACCTCACAGAGATAGGCCTTGCATACATGGCAGCCAGCAGTCCTCCAAAGACTGGCAGTAGACTCCCCGATGTCTTCTCTGGCACCCTGCCTTACAAATTCCAGCCACTTCAGCAGCCCCCCCCCCCCCCCCACCAAAAAAAAAACCCCCCTCTAATTCTGCCTCCTTGATTCAGACAGACTGCTGTGCTTTGCTTGGACATCAGCTCCAAGTGCTGGGGTGCAGAAACCACCCTCAGGACACTCATCGGTCCACCTGGGATGTTGTCAGAGGATAGCTAGGAGAGCAAGACTGTACGTGTTAGGTAACAGATCCGAGGCTCCCTCTAGGATGTGGTTTTGCCTTTGCTCTATCCCGTGTGATTCTTAAGAGCTCCAGGAAGATGAAGCTGGGAGGGTGGTGACCTGGGACATCATCACCTGCCTTCCCCTTGGCCCTTGAACCAGCAAAGAAATGGAAGCCTTGGGAAGGCAAGGGGCCTGTCCAGCAGCCCCGCAGGGAATGAGAACTCCATCTAGAACCTTGTATTGCTTCCGCCTTGCCATGGTTCCTTTCTCTTACACTCAAACACAGTTTTTTTCCAAACTTAAAGGAAACATTAAAGGAACCTAAGAGATGCATTTTAGGTGTATGGTGAAATTTCTCAGGGGTGAGGGGTGATTGCAGGGCAGATGGTGCAATGTATATATAGGGAAGAAAGAAGAACTGAGTTTTTCCCATGAGAAGCAAGCCTTTGGGTGCTGGGCTTAAGGAATAAGGTATGTGAGATTCTTTGGGGTCCTCACAATGCTCTCCCAAGCATTTTCTTGATTCTCATTCAGCCCTTGGCTGGCAGAGTTTACAAAAAAAAAATTGTAATGCTATTTTTAATTTATTTTTTGGAGGTGATATATTTAAGTGGCTCAAACATCAAAAGACAGAGAAGAATATGCAGCTGACCCTTAAACAGGGGTTCGAATTGCACAGATCCACTTCTAAGCGGTTTTTCTCGATAAATATTGTAATGGATTTTCTCTTCCTTACGGATTTCTTAATAACGTTTTCTTTTCTCTTACTTTGTTGTAAGAATACAGTTTACAGGCTGGGGCAGAAGCAGGTTTACAGTTGTTTGTGTGGAAAATAACACAATAATTAATACAGAATAATACAAAAATAAACTGTTTTGTGTGCTGACAACTGTAAATCTACCTTTGCCCCCATCTCCTATAACACATATCACATACAAAACGATGTATTAATTGACTTTATGTTATCAGTAAGCCTTCCAGTCAAAGGTAGGCCATTAGGAATTAAGGTTTTGGGGAGCCAAAAGTTGTGAGCAGATCTTTGACTGCTTGAGCATCGGCACCCCTAACCTCTGTGTTGTTCAGGGCTCTACCACACGCTGAAAATCTGTGCCCTCCCTGCTCCTTAGTCCAGACACACATTTCTCTTTCCTGGAGAGCATCGTTGTTGCTCTTTTCTTGTGTATCTTGCAGGGGTGTTTTACATGTAGATTAATCACATTGCCATTCCACTATCTTCTTTTTTTTTTTTTTTTACATAAATCGTAACATATTACACAAGCTCTTTCAAGACTTATTTCCTCTTCCACTTACTGTCTCCTGGACATCCTCTGTATTTGGGCTGACTGAGCTTCCTCTTCTTTCTGGTAGTTTTGGGGTGCCCCACCTTATGGACAAACCACTTTATTTAACTGGTTCCTGTGGATGAGCATTGGAGTTGCTCCCAGTCTTTTGCCATTGAACAATGCTGCCCTGAATAACTTTGTGCAGAAATCGTTTTCATTGTGCTGGCATATTTTCAGCACAATTCCCCAGGCCTGGGGTTGCTGAACAGCTTTAACTTTGTTAGATGTTGCCAAGTTATTAAAGGGTTGCATGAGTTTCCATGCCTACTAGCCATGCGTGAGAGTTGGCATCTGTTCTGACTGTGGTAGTTTCAAGCCGGAAACCACTTTATGGATCACCTTTTCTGTTCCCCTCGTGCTACGGATTGAGAAGCTGGAGCTCAGAGATGGGACTGAGATCACAGGGACGTGAATGGCAGTGTTCTGACTGCTCGGCCTGAGGCGTCTGCAGAACCTGGGGTGCACAGATGTGCACCGTCCCCAGCAACACATGTACTCTCGCTGTACATCCTCATCTCGTTAGAGAAGTGCACAGAACCTGCCTTGGTACCCAACACTCTCTGTAGGGGCCTCTTTTCTGCGTTGTGATGTTTGCATCTCTTAGAATAAGAGCCAATGTGCCCACTGGCAAGCCAGCTGTGGCCTAAGAAAAACTACGCTGACAACGAGGCTGGGCAGAACTCTTAATTGGATCCTGGGAGACTTAGTGAAAAGGGTCAGGTTGGCATCTGGGAACAGAAGCCTCTTCAGGGGACAAAAGAAATGTCATTTGAGATTCTTTACCTAATAATATCTCTATTTCAGTCAAAATGTCCTTGTACTCGGCGTCTCCCACGTTGCCTCTGACTCATTAGTCCAGGTAGAGAGAAACATAGAATGCTCCTCATTTTGAAGTGGGACTCTTGTCGAGATCCCTGCTGCCACTTGAACACGGTGTCGCATCATTCGAGCATCAAGGAACAGAGGAAAGTCTTCCCGGTGAATGAGTCATGGGCTCCAGAGTGAGGCCACCTGAACTTGAGGCTCAGTCTGATCATTAGGACTTGGTCGTTGTGTGAATGTGAGCCAACTGTGTAATCACTCCTTCAGCCTCAATATCCCCCCTTGTGTGGGAGCGACTTCCTCTCAAGTCCCCCCTGGGTGCCAGGGACGAGAGTGAATGTGACAGAGATAGTGTGATCTGTTTGGGGAGGAGAAGTGGACGGTGGCCAGTTTCTCAGGGGAGACAAAGGCCCTGAGCCCCCTGCTCCAGGGCTTTTATTGGGTTGTAATACACAGGAATACAGGGCGGCAAGGGTCAAACAGTAGGTAACATTTCAAAGAAATCTGAGGGCTTAGTCTGAGTCAGTGTCTGTCAGGAAGAGAGTTGCAGAAACTTTGGGAGATATACTCATTTCCTCTCAGACCCTTAACATATGAATGAAAGCACTCTTAGCAGATTTCCCAGATTTATCAGGAATTCTTTGTGATGCCATATTTTTCCCCAGGACACACTCTAGCAAGTCAAGGAGCTGTACCTCTCCCCAACAGGTATTCAGGCTTAAGGGGATTAGAGCCAGGAAGTGCTTCTCCCAGAGAACATGGGGACTCTGGCTATGTCACCTAGCTGCGGGGGGGGAGAGTCCATTGCTCTTTGTTGCAGCCCCCCCATTCCTTCCATGAAGGCCTCCCAAGTGATCGAGTCTGGCTTAGGTTGCCCCCCACTGTGAGGGGTCTTACCTGTCATTGACTTCCGACCAAGCTTTGGGGGCAGGGAGAGGAACTGAAGCAGCATTTGCTACCAGAGACAAACTTTGTCTTCTGCGGCTGGGACTCCAAAGGTCGTCCCTCACCCTTAGCCACAAGGGGTCGAGATACAATTCCCAAAACCAGGCAGAGCGGTCTACAACACCCTTGTAAAGGGGGAGGGAACGTTAAGCCTGGGAGCTGGGTTGCACTAGGCAATGTTGCATTACAGACAGCACTGGTCAGGCTTTGTTCACAGTACTTGGCCCTGACCAGTTGGACGGGGCTTTATTCTGTCCTTGCCCTTTTTTTCTGAGCTGCAAGGTGGTGGAGCAGCCGCCATCTGAAATTTTGTAGGTGACAGTGATGAAGAGAAAAAGGGGATGCGGGGACCCTGTTCACTGCCTCTTAGTGTTTCTATCCAGAGGACGGAAGTGCCTTCTCACCCATATTTTAATAATGAAAGCAAGCCTAGCATTCCTCTTTACATGGGCCCCATGGTCCTAGGCCCTTCACTTACTTACCTGGGGCAGCTGCCTGTCTCCTCACCACCTCCTAGTGGTGTCAATTGGCATTGCTGCCTGTTCTCTCTGCTTCTGGGGGTGAAATTTGGTGTCCTTCCTCTGCACCCTGCCCTTGTGCGGTGCAGTTTCTGTGAATGCCAACTCTGACTGCATCCCTATGGAGGTAGGTGTGGGTAGCTCCAACCCACGTTTCGGGCTGTGATGATGTATTAATCTAACCAAGACATTACCTCTTTCTGATGGAGTTTTGTGAATCCTTGGCTCTTATGTGGCCCTCTTTTCCAAGTAGCTTGAAATCTTGGGAGACTGTGCTCACTTTAAGACTTTGTACTGGACTGTTCAGTGGGGACTGAAGGCACAAAAAAACCTTGTTATTTTATAAATTTTACAATAAACGACAACACCAGAAGACAGCAGACAACTTTGAACCCACATGCTTGTCACCCTGGAACATCCAAAGTCTCTTCGCTTTTTTTATTTGTCCACATATGTGTGCGTTTGGCAAAGATGCCTTTGGAAGAAAGTACCGTTTTTATTTCACATGTTTTTATTTATCTTTTATTATTTTTTTCTTATGCTATTACAGTTATCCCATTTCCCCCTTTTATTCCCCTCCATCTTGCACACCCCCTCCCACCTGCATCCCCCCACTTTAGTTTATGTCTATGGGGGTTAATACATATCAGTTCTTTGGCTTCTGAATTTCCTATATGATTCTTAACACCTCCCCCCCCATCTACTTTATACCTACCATCTATGCTACTTATTCTCTGTACCTTTCCTCACTCTCTGCCTCTCCCACTCCCCTGTTGCTAACCCTCCATGTGATCTTCATTTCTGTGGTTCTGTTCCTGTTCTGTTTGCTTAGTTTGCTTTTGATTTAGGTTCAGTTGTTAATAACTGTAAGTTTGTTGTCATTTTACTGTTCATATTTTTTATCTCCTTTTTCTTAGATAAGTCCACTTAACATATCATATAATAAGGGCTTAGTGATGATAAACTCCTTTAACTTGATCTTATCTGAGAAACACTTTATCTGTCCTTCCATTCTAAATGAAAGTTTTGCTGGATAGAGTAATCTTGGGTGTAGGTCCTTGCCTTTCATAACTTTGAATACTTCTTTTCAGCCCCTTGTTGCCTACAAGGTTTCTTTTGAAAAATCAGCTGACAGTCTTATAGGAACTCCTTCGTAGATAACTGTCTCCTTTTGTCTTGCTGTTTTTAAGATTCTCTCCTTATCTTTAATCTTGAGTAATGTAATTATGATGTGCCTTGGTGCATTCCTCTTTGGGTCCACCTTCTTTGGGACTCTCTTAGCTTCCTGGACTTCCTGGAAGTCTAGTTCCTTTGCCAGATTGGGGAACTTTTTCTTTATTATGTTTTCAATTTCTTGGTCTTCCTCTTCTCCTGGCACCCCTGTGATTTGGATGTTGAAATATTTAAAGTTGTCCCAGAGGTTCCTAGGCCTCTCCTCATTTTTTTTTTTTGAATTCTTGTTTCTTCATTCTGTTCTGGTTGAATGTTTCTTTCTTCCTACTGGTCCACACTATTGATTTGAGTCTCAGTTTCCTTCCCATCACTATTGGTTTCCTGTGCATTTCCCTTCATTTCACTTAGCATAACCTTCATTTTGTCCTCTAATTTGTGACCATATTCAACCAATTCTGTGAGCACCCTGATTACCAGTGTTTCGAACTGCGCATCTGATAGGTGGGCTATCTCTTTGTTGCTTAGTTGTATTTTTTTCTGGAGCTTTGATCTGTTCTTTTGTTTGGGCCATTTTTTTTTTTTGTCTTGGCATGCCTGTTATGTAGTGAGGGGTGGCATGGTGGCAGCTGGCAGACCAGGTGAGGTGGTGGTTGGAGGAGCGGATGGTCCCACATTCACATATAGACAAACCAGGAGGAACTACCCGGGAGTGAGATAGACTGTGCCTATTTCACATGTTATTACATTAATGTTACTTTGCATGTATTTTGTGTGTTGTTTTATAGCCTCTGCCAAATTTACATTTAACAACTTTAGACAGTGAGGGAACTTACCTGGGTTAGTTTTCTGTTTCTGCATTCGGCTGATGTAATGTGTGACTGTCTTTGAGTTCTGCAGATCAGAAGCCCAGGCACAGTGTGGCTGGGCCCTCCATTCAGGGACTCACCAGGCTGACGCCCAGGTGCTAGTCAGGCTCCATTCTCATCTCTGGGCCCCGGGGAGGAATCTGCTTCCACATTCATTCTCGTTGTTGGCCAAATTCTAATCCTCTCGATGACAGGTCTAAAGTCCCTGGCATTGCCGCAGTCAGCTGGGGCCACTGTCAGATTCCAGCAGCCACTCACCTTCTCTGGCACGTGGACTCTTCCATCTGCAAAGCCAGCCACAGAGAATGGCCCCTGCAGTATCCAGTCTCCTTCACTACGAAGAGTCCCATTTCCTTTACAGGTTCACTGAGTAGGTCAAGTCTACTCATGATAATCTCCCCTTCTTAGAGTCGAGTGTTCTCTGTCTAACACAGCCCACTCACAGGATTACACAGGGCAAGAGCACTGGGGTCCGTGAGTGTGGAGTGGCATTGTTGTAGAGTCCTGCCTGCCACACCACATTTTGTTATAAGGTATGTGCTTCCTTGGGCTGCTGCAATGAACTGCAGATACAGCATATGATAAACAACATGTATTATCTTTCCATTCTGGAGGGGTTGGCAAACCCCTTGGAGGAGTCCTTCGTGGCCTCTTCCCATCTTCCAGTGGTGTGCGGTGATTTTTGCGGTTCCTTGGCTTGTGGATGCACCTCTCCAGTCCTCCGCTTTCACACGGTGTTCTCCCTGTGTCCGTGCGTGTGTTCCCGTGGCTGTCTTCCTCTAGACACTCCTGTCCTGTGGGACCAGGGCCCAGACCTTGCCTAACTAATTATATCGAAAATGACCCTATTTTCAACATTCCAAGGTGCTGGAAGTTAGGACTTCAAAGTCTCCTTTTTGGGGGGGAACACAATTCAACTCTTCTCAACAATAGTCTTGCATCGTACTTATAGGCTGTTTCAAGATTCTGTATGGTAGATAATATTATAACAATCATTGTTGACCATGAAATAGTTTCATTCTTTATTGTCTCCTTAGGGTAGCATTTTTGGAGTGAGATCTTTGCACAGAAATTCTTTCCAATAAAGGCCCTGGGAACCCAGTTTCTTAGCATGACTACGCCGTGCCAGAAGCTGAGGTGGATTTACCGCATGTTTCTCACTGTACCTTCAGTGCAAACTCTCAAAATATTGGCAACATTTCATAGATGAAGAAACTCTAGTGCAAGAAGAAACTTGCTCAGATGTACGTATCAGGTGTATCTGTCCATCAAGACCCAGCAAGGAAAACACAAACTCCAGATATTTCCAACAAAAGGAATTTAATACAGGGAGCTGCTTACATGGATGCACCAGCTCAGAGATTAACAGTGACCAGAAGCCACTGCCTCCCCTGGGCTGGGTGGTCCAAAGATGGAGACTGTGTTACTGAAGTCCAGGGTTCTGAGTTATATTAGGAAGAAGCTAAATCTATGATGGAAATTTGAGCAGGAGCCCCTGCCCAAGTGAGAGACAGAAATACACGCATATGTACCCACTCTGGGTTTTCCCTCCCCCCTCCACTCTCTCCGTGCATCAGACTGGTCACACCCATCACACCAGAAGCCAGCTGACAGTGGGAGCTTGGGAAACCTGTTCCACCCATCTGCCCCGCCCTCCCAGCCTCTGCACCATTACCTAGAGCAGAGCAGCAAACGGTCTAGGGTCAACCTAGTCAGTAAAAGCAAGAGTAATGTTGAAAACATGATCGCAGTAACGGCTAAATGTTTCTACATGGTTATTGTTACTGTGCGCTAGACAGCAATCCTGCCAGATCAAGGCCTAGAACTTGCCTTAACAAATGACGTCTGAAATCCCCCTCACTCATCACACCTGAAATTCTCAGCTTGTATGTTGCCATTTAATCCTCATAACGATGCCACAAAGCAGGTACTGCCATCGCTCCTATTTTATCCCTAAATGAACTGAGGCTCAAAGTGGTTAAATACTTCGCTCCCTGTCACACCACTGATAAGTGGAGTCTGGACTCATGTCCAGTTCTGCCTGATTTTTCAACCATTGTTCAGACACTGGTGACATGGAATTAAAATATTTATGTGTGTTTTCTAGTGTGTAACCAAGTAGACAGGAGACAAATACAAGGCGAGATTGTGAGTATCAGGCTTCGTTCGCCAAAGATCTTTTGACAGTGACCCCATGAGCCGACTAGGCCTCCCGTGAGCCTGAAGCAGCACCACCTGCCACTCAGTCACTGCGGCCCCGGTTTAGACCCTGGCTGTGTCCCAGGGCTTAGCCCTCCATGAGTCTAAGAAGCCTGGGGTGGGGGGGTGGGGGGTGGGGGCAAGACGTACCAGAAGCCAGGGCTGCCATGAGCATTGCATGGGATGAGACAAGGTGACGAGGAGGTGCTTTGTAAATCACAGAAGCAGCCTGCAGAGATGGTAAGTGGCCCTGTTAGACCAAAGCCTGCATGTTCGGAGGAGCTTTGATCTGTGTGTTATTATTTTGACTCTTACTTGGAACATGACCTGGAATATGGCAGCCATTGAACAGGAAAGACGTTTGGTTCAGTGCGGGGTGGGGGGAACTGAACAGCCAGTGTATGGAGATTCTATTTGGTGTCAAGCATGGGGCACTGCACGTCTCTGCCCTCCAAGGAGCGTTTTGGGTTGGTGGGGAGGGTGACCGAGGGTAGCCAGGAGGAGGGGTGTGGTGTTTCTTGGTTTGCCCAGCGATCTTGTTTTTTTCTTCCTTGAACAAATTTTGAGGTGACCTCCTTCTGCTTTACTTCCTCCTGGTCACAGAGAGACCTTGTTTGACCTTGGTCTTCTGTGAGACATGGAGACTCTCAAAACAGGTCAAAGGATCATCGTCAGAGCAAGCCCATCAGTATCCAGTGACTAGTGTGAAGGGCAAGGAGACGCTGATCTGTTCGAAGTTTGGCCAACCTCGGGTAGGGGGCAGAGCGGGCTGTGATTGGTGTGTGCAGACTGTGACAGACGGGTGTGGCAGAGCTGAGTCTAAGCATAGGTGACAAGTGCGAGGTGGACAAACAGGAAGTTCTGGGCTTAGAGGCAGGTTCGGGTTGGGATCGACCTCCATGCAGTGAGGCTTCACACACTCCCATTCATCTTGCCACTGGATAGTGGCCTTGGGCATAACTCTCAGAATTTCCGTGTCTATACCTGTAAAATGGAGAAAAATGGTTCTGGTATGAGTTGTCTCACGGGGCTTTGTGGCGCTCAAATATCTCCACAGCCCGCAATGCACCTGCCTCGGGCCCAGGCCCCTCCCATCCTTCCCCGTGGAGCCCACCTTCTCTGTTCTCAACACGTCTGTTCTCTGTGAGACGCTTCACATCTTACTCTGCCTTTGTCTTTCTTTATTCCACTTCAGAGTCTGAGTTCATCCTGGCCAGTCCTGGGGGGACTGTGGGACCTGCAATTCTATACCCAAACCCCAGATCCACTTGTTCCCTCTGGGGAGTCCCTGCTCCCCACTGGCTTTGTTTACTGAGCCCTGCGAGGGTCGGCGAGGCCTGAAGACACAGTGAGGGAAGGGCAGGTGGCTCTGGGCCTGTTCTCTGGACGGAAAGGGGCCCTCCAGTGACCTGCACCGGGACATTTTCTGAGCAACGTCATCACACACCCCATGGCAGCAAACCTCATGACTGACTAATCGGACTTTGTGTGGGTCACTAACGCCTACCGCGACATCAGTGACCTTTGCTGCCTCTCTCCCATTCAGCTTTGGATGATGTGCCCGGTCACTCCAGGGTTTTCTCCAGAATGAGCCAAGATCACTCCCGTTACTGCCCTAACCCCCCACGGAAAAGGCACCGAGGCTGCCTTCCTTCCCAGCGCGGTAAATCTGACTATGCCTTGCGGAGGGCCGCTCGTGGCTGCGAGCGCTTGAAGAGGCGCTGAAAGACTCGTCCAACCGAAGTTGTCAGGCGGACTGCGGAGGGAATTCTTGCCGCAGACATGGGTTGTGTTCTGCCTGCTGTAGCCCTGTGGCAGCTTTCAGATCGCTGTTGGGAACCAAATTATTAATCAGTGCGGATCGGCCCCAGGCTCGGTGGAGCACAGTGTGTGTCTTAGTCCCTCACCAGCCTCACACTTCCGGCAGGACAGGCCCTGAAAATTGATTCTTTTTTTTGTTTTCATTTTAATATTAAATTCTTTTTTTTTTTTAAAGAATCACAGATAGATGTGACCTCAGGGAGCATCTTTTCTGGCCTCTCCATGAGGGGCCCGAGGCCCAGAGAGGGGCAGGGATGCCTCCCAGATCACCCAGCGAGAGTCAGGAGAGATTTGGACGTGAACTGCAGCTCCTGCCTCCGACTCAGGGCTCTCCGTCCCCTTTGTGTTTTTCTTGGCAGTTCCCGTCCACGAAGGATGGGACGAACTCCATTTGGGCTTTACTCTGCTCTTTTACAGTCTCTTCTGAGTAATAAGGTTGGCTTGTTTAATAAGTTCAGCAGCGTCAAAGTAGGTCAGGGATTTTATTTCTGTGCATGGGCCATTAGCATTCTTAAGTGAGAATGCTCTCTTTTTTTTTTTTTAAGTGAGAAAATATCCGCTGTGTGGATGAAACACTTTGCGTCTCCCCATTTGCTCAGCTGCGTCAGATCCTTGGATACCATGAAGCCTCGGCGAGGGGCCCCCCAGCCTGCAGGGTTCTCAGAGGGCTCTGGGGCCGGTGGGAGGGCACGGAGTGGACCATGCGCCGTCTGCGGGGACCCCAGCAGCTGCGGTGGGTGCAGCCAGGGCCAGGAGGGCACGGTGACTTCCTCACCTTCCCAAGCTGATGGTGACATTAAAATGAGGTTTGTGCTGTGTTTTGTCAGAGCTAGTTCTATGAAACCCCCCAAATGCTGGTTTCGGGAAGGATGAACTCTCTGTCAAGGCGTCTCTCAAATCTTTCGTGACCTGAGTGCCTTCCAGGATCTGTCTTCTGGTGGCCAGGTTGGTGGGAAAGGAGTCGGGGCCCGGCTCTGGCTGTCGCTTGTCAGAGGGAAGGACCAGGACGTGGTGGGAAACCGGGGAGGGGGTGGAGGGTGCCACGGCACCTCATCTATTTAGGGCTGCTCCCGAGGATACTATCAATTTTATATTTTTAGCGACGACCTGAATTGTTTTATAGGCTCACTCCTTTTTCACTTGCCTTTAATCTAAGTGGGGCCGGTAACACAGGGAAAGAATGGTCTCTATTCAGAATTCCTGTGCAAGGCACCATGCTTGGCTCAGTGAGGGGTGCAGACATGCTTGGCCACTGTCCCTACCCAGCACGACTGTGGTGGGGGGAGGGCACGGGTGTCAGTGAGCACCGCCGTGCAGACTGTACCCAGACAGACGTGGGTTGCAGAGGCCTCCGGCAGCCTTTTCACTCATCAGTCCCTCCTATGCCCGCTTCATGATCCCTTTTCCTTATCTCTTCTCTTATTTGTTTAATACTTTTGCCTTTAAAAGGGCACACACTTCCCTTGACCTTCCAGACGAGAGTTCCCATTATCCCATTTGCAATGATGAAAGGAAGTCTGGTAGGTGTCTGTTACAAGCTAAAGTGGGCTCAGCTATGAGGATACTTTGTAGGTAAGTGCCCACTGGTGTGCACCCAGCTGAACCCCATGTCCCACAGCCTGTGCCACATTCAGGAGCCTGCTGGGAGGCAGGGGAGGTGTTAGCAGGGCCTTGAAGGAAGGAGCTAGTTGAGCAAGGGCAGGATGGCCATGAATATTTCATACATGATTCGGTGCAAATACGTGTGGGTGTCTCAGTGCACGAGGACTTCATGGACGAGTAGAGTTAAGAGGTGGGGCTGGCCCCTTGGGACTGTGCTGTGTACCTCTCTTTAGGTTGTTTGCCCAAGGAAGCCCTGTGAGACTGGATTTCTTCATCGTCACTCCCCTTCACTGCCTGGCCTTGTGGGCATTGCCACCATGTCAGTGTGACCCTTGGGTTAATCTGCACAGGGCTCTCTGTGAGCTTATACAGGAGGAGGCAGACAGAGGAGGAAGGCCATTCACTCATCCACCCCTCCATTCATTCCCGCCTTCGTCCACGTGGCCTCAGTGCTGAAAGGAGAGATGGACGTACACGTGGCATGATCAGCAGAAGAGCTGGCAGCTGGGGGATCACCCAGGGGCCCTACATGTAGGTGCCTCTCAACCTTGGCTGCACATGGGAAAGACTGGGGGCGTTTAAGAAAAGACCGACTTTAGGTCTCACCCCAGCGATATTTATGAAATTGGTAAGGGTTAAGAACTCAACATCGAAAGCTCTGTAACCTCTCCACGTGATGTCAGCTGAGTTTACGAGCCACTCTGCCACCACTAAGGATTGTTTTTACTTAAAGAGCAGAATGGCTTCACACAAAGACTTTTAGTAAAAGCAGCACTTGGCACAGCGTGGGGAACGGCTCCGGGTGGCAGTCCAGTTCAGCTCTCTCTCAGGGCTCCTGGGAGCATCAGGCCTGCAGAGTTCCCACAGCAACCCCCCCCCCCCATTTCTTAGTGGGGCTCAGCTTTTGCTTCTCATCTGCAAAGGAGCTGCTTCCTCTTGAGTTGTCCCTGAGACCCCAACAGGCTCCCACATCGGCCTTCCGCGCAGAACGTGGATAGTCTGGGGCCAGTCTTGAGGACATCCCAGCCTCATTGGGATTTCCTGCCAGGAACACATGATCCAAGCGACATTCCCTCTCCTTCAGGGGAATCAGAGGTAGGAGAGGAAATTCATGGGGCTGTTTGAAGAGGCCGTAAAGGCCTCCACGCTGTGAAGAGCTGGCTAGGAATGAAGCCCTGAGAGATCAATTCCTTTAAAAAACGTTACTGCCTTGGGAAAATTGCTGCATTAAACCTGTTTGTCCTGTAGTGTATGTGGCTTTAATCAGATTGCTTTCCGGATTAAGGTCTAGATGAGGTTTGAGGCAAGATTTTTTAAAACTTTGTTATTACTTATGTGTGTTTTCCCGCCATGAGGAATGATGGCAATTTCCCCGAGACCGTCAGCATGGCTGAGAAGCCGGGCAAGCTTTCACATTCGCTTCTCCCTTTATTGCATATATGACTGCAAAGGCGAGGCTTGAACATTTTTCTCTATTTTGTACCACCCCGTCAAGAAGTAAGGAGGCAGATGGTTGTTCTGGCTTTTATTACTAAGTCAGGAGCTCTGCCTGCTAGGGCATTGGACTGCACAGCACCCGGTGGGCACACCCCTGTTCTGCCCCAGAGGTGTGTCTATCTGCCCTTCAGTCCCAGCCATGCCAATGTCCATCCAGGTCTCGCCAGCCATCTCTCCACGAGTTCTGTCCATCTGAAGTATTTTGCAGAAGTAGTGCCTTCAGACATCTGGCCATTCCTATAAGACATAGAAGAAATACAGAGAATGGCCAGATGTTAATTCCTTTGTTTGCTTACCACTGCACAATGAGACACTGGGGTTACCAAGGTTCAAGTACATCTTTAAGTGCATTAATGTGCAGTCTCCTTTGAGGGCATCCTTCAAGGAGTCGGGTGCCTCCTTTTATTTTTTGTCTTGGATAGATTCAGCCATGCCTTCCGTGGTCTGTCGCCTGGTTGGGAGCTTCACCTTCAAAGGTGATTCTGACACTGATCTTGAAGGAAGCTTCACGCGCTGAGTGTGTGTGCGCACCCGCACACACTTTTGATCCGGCCTCTTTGTACTGACTTCTAGGCAAGACTTTTCTCTTTTTAGTTGCAGAAAAGTCTGCTGATAGACCTTCAAAATTTCAGTTATAAATGGAATGTGTGTAATGTATTAGTCATCTGTGATGACATAAAAAATGACACCCAGATGTAGTGGCTTAAACTAGTAGTCCCCAACCTTTTTGGCAACCAGGGACCGATTTTGTGGAAGACAAATTTTCCACGGACCAGTGGTGTGGGGGCATGATCTGGGAATGATTCCAGCTCACCTCCTGCTGTGCAGCCCGGTTCTTAACAGTCCTGGACTGGTACTGGTCTGCAGCCCAGAGTTGGAGACCCCTGGCTTAAGCCAACAAGCATTTATGATCTCGTAGGTGTGGGTTAGGAACCTGGTGCAGCTTGACTGGAGGTTCTGGCTCGGGGTCTGCCACAGGCTGCTGTCACCTGGAGGCTTGACCGAGGGAGGTTCTGCTCCCAAGTTCACTCACAATGGCTGTTGGCCTCAGGGCCTTCTCAGCTATTGGCTGAAGGTAGCATTTCATGGCAAGGCGCGCCTCTCTCTCCTTAAGACTACTCACAACAGAGCAGAGAGAGAAGGGGCAGGAGGAGGGGAGGGGGGAAGACGGAGTAGGGAGAACGAAGAGGGAGATAAACAGGTAAACCAGGAGAGAGGGGGAGGGAGAGGGCAAGCAGAAGGCTCGTCTATTTGTAACTGCTCTCAGAAGGCACATCATCACATCACTTTCGCTGTGCTCGGTGAGAGGGAGTCAGAGGTCTAGCCCACTCTCAAAGGGTTGGGGGTTCACAAGAGTGTGGATACCAGGAGCTCTGAGTCATTGGGGGCCATCGCAGACACTGGCTGCCCACAGTCAGTGGGGTCTTTAAAAACATTGCCACAGAAGCGATGGTCATTGTTCAGGATTTTCCTGTGCAAGAGATATTATTGAGTTGATTTAGCTCTTGAAGTTCTTCAGTGATAAAATTCACATATCAAATATGTATCTAAGTACAGCTTACACTTTCCAGATGGACTGCGGCTTAATAATGACTCACTGACTGACTCTGGGATCACACAGCCATCTTTTCTGTCACGTTCAGTGAGGGGATCTGGAAGGGCAGTGCCATGCTAGGAACAGGTGCAGATCATTCTGAACTTGACTGTCCTCTATCTTTTTAATAGTTTTGAGTGTATACTTCGTATTTCCTGTCTTTAAGCAACTACCCCCATCCTGATTGAAAACATAATTTTAGAAATATTTACTTCTAAAAAATACACGAAGAGTGTCACCAAAGCTTGCAAAACAAAAAACAGGTGTTTTTTCAGCTTTGCTGTGTTACAAAGAAAGTATGGTTGGAAACAGGCTCCGTCGTGGTTGGATGTGTGTCAGCTCAGGGTTGGATCGAACACGCTTTTGTCAGGGATCTGAACTGATCTGTGAGCGCTGATGAATTTGAGCAGAGTCAAAGGTAAAAAAACAACCTAGACATGACATCAAAAGCGTGATTTATAACTGGAAAAGTGGACAAATTGAACTAATTAAAATGAAACTTTGCTTTGTGAAAGCTCCTATGAAGAAATGACAAGCCACAAATGCAACAAAGGACTAGTACCTAGAGTATATAAAGAATTCTTAAAACTCCACAGCAAAAGTTTAATTGAAAAAACAAGCAAACAAAAAGTAGCACTTCAGTTAGAAAATGGGCAAAAGTTATGAGCAGATATCTCACTGAGGAAGACACACAGATCGCCAAGAAGCCCGTGACAAGACATTCACTCTCATTAGTCACTCGGGAGTAGGGATCAAACCACAACGGCACGCCACTGTGCACTTTTTAGAATGACTGAACCGAGGGCACCAAATGCTGGCGAAGAGGCAGAGGAAGTGAGGCGGTCTCACCTGGGTGGCGGAGACGCATCGATAAGATGCCGTAGCTGCTCCGGAAGGCAGTTCCAAATCCCACATGCCCTTTCAGTCTCAACCCTGAACATTCACTCCAGAGCGAGAAAAACTTACCTTCACTCAAAAACCTGCACCATCAGGCTCGTTCTTAGCAGCTCTATGGGAAAGAGCCGAAAGCTGGAAACAGCCTGGACACCCGTCAGCAGGTGAGTGGGGAAGGAGACTGGAGGACACGGTGACATGGAATGCCACCCGCAGTGAAAGGGGACGCCTGTGGACATGCACAACAGCCAGGTTTTATCTTTAGGGGTAATGCTGAGGGGAAATAGCCAATCTCCGAAGATGACATACTATCCTTTTTTAAGTGTTAACATTTTAAAAATGTGCTGTGCCCCTTAAACGTGTGCAGGGATGTAGGTCGGTTATTTCTCAGTAAAACTGGAAAATATATAAAAACATAGAAATGGAGACTGGGCAGGTGGTTCTCAGGTGTGAAGGCTGGGGTGGGGGAGGGAGGAGGGGGGTGTGTTTATGAAAGAGCAGCGTGGGGGGCCCACATGGTGGTGGGGAGGTCCCGCGCCTTGACTGGACCGAGGTCAGTGTCCTGGCTGGGATGTTGGAGGAAAGCTTTGCACAAAGCCATCACTGGGGAAGCTGGGTAAAGGAGACCCAAGATCTCTCCGTTATTGCTTACAACTAGTGTAAATTTGTAATGATCTCAGAATAAAAGGTTTAATTAAAAAGGGTGAACACTGGTATTTAAAGTGACAAACTGAGATCTCAACTGCACCTGGCGGGCCATTTCTGTTCGAGACCTCTGCTACCGCTGGGTTTCCTAGAAACATCCAGCTACCGGTTGTTGCCGTCCCTCTCTATTCATCCAAGTAGTCATCACTCCAGAGCTTCAAGGAAAGAGATCGGCTGACAGCAGAACAGAATTCTTCTGACTTTGCTTTGACTCACTCATTCAGCGATTATTCATGAAGCATTTTTATGTGCCAAGGATCAGGGCAGGTGCTACGAATGAGCTGATGAGAAACTTAGGAGTGGGCACTGCCCTCCTGGTGCTTAGAGTTTAGTGGGGAAGACCAGTGTCAACAATCACACTCAATGTAAGGGCTATAAAGAAGAGCATCTGGGCCCTGGCTGGTGTAGCTCAGTGGGTGGAGCACAGGCTGTGAACAGGAGAGTCGCTGGTTCGATTCCCAATCAGGGCATGTGCCTGGGTTGTGGGCCAGGACCCCCAACAAGGGGTGCATGAGGTAGCCACACATTGGTGTTTCTCTCCCTCTCTTACTCCCTCCCTTCCCCTCTCTCTAAAAATGAAGGAATGAATGAATGAAATCTTTAATAAAAGAGAATGTCTGGGAACATGGTGGAAGTCAGGGCAGGCTTTCTTTAGGAAGTGGGGTTTGAGCTGCAATGTGAAGAGTGAACTAGGTGAAGAGGGAGAAAGAGGAAACTGTGTGCAAAGGGCCCGAGGTGGAAAGTAACACATTAGGGATCTTGAAAAAGAAACTTGAACCTGAGCAGCAAGGGGCAATGGCAGGAGACGATGCTGAGCCGGTGGACAGGGACCGCATCACCTGTGGTGTGTGAGGCTACAGGGTGGGGCACAGTTGTTACTTTAGGACGCTCGGTTGGGGCACAGGATGGAGAATTGATCTGAAAGGGGTACACGCAGATGATTGAAAACTCTTTTTATTCGTTCATTGAAATCTCACATATAATGCAGTAACGTACACTGGCTTTCATATATTCCCCTTTTGATTTTCATCCTAATTTGAGATTGTGTGGGACTTCTTACCATGCACAGCCAGGCAGTCTGTGAATCATGAAAGCTTTCTTACCCTCCTACCAATCCTTATAATTTTATTTCTTTTTCTTGCCACATTGCACTGGCTATGACACCCAGTAGAACTGGGAAATCCAGGGAAGGCGTTCAGTATTTTGCCAGTAATTATGATGTTAGACTCATGTTTTAGACATCTGTTACCAGACTGAAGACCCTGCCTCGTGATTCTAGCTTGCCAAGGGTTTTATCATGAACAGATACTGACTTTCATCAGATGCTTCCTTGAAATCTCTTGAGACTGTTACATGATTTTTATCTTTTAGTCTGTCAACATGATGAGTTCTACTGATTAATTTTCTAAGAGGGAACTGATCTTGTCGTCCTGGGAGAAAGCCAAGTTGGCCATGATCGATGATTCATTTTATATATCACCAGAGTTGATTTGCTAATATGATGTGCAGGGTACTTATTTCTGGCTTATGAGAGAGATGGGTCCAAACATTTCTTCTGTGATATTTTTGTAAGATCTTGGCGTGACAGTAATCCCGGGCTTGTAGGATGAGTTTGCAAGTTTCTCTTCTCTTATATTCCATGAAACAATTTGTGAAAGTGTGGTATTTCCTTGTATTTTCTTAAGCTTACTTTACCTTGTATTTTCTAGTAGCATCCTTTCCAAAGGAAAACGTTTTCTCTAAGATGCTGTCGTTTCGTGGATTCTTTTAGAAGTCATTGTATGTTTCTTTGGATTCCCTCTGACTGAAGTACGTGAGTAAGACTTTAGAAAGAGCCAAGAGAGTACCTGAAATGGGATGCCCACTCAGTAAATTCGCTTTGTCCTGTCTGCTTATGTTTTCCACCTGCCACAGAAGCACCTGGCTTCAGGGGCCTGCAGTGGGCACCGCCCTGAAGCCATTAATGCCATTCAAAGAGGCAGTGCCCACCTGCCTGGGTCAGAGTTGTGGCCTTGGGGACCGGCACAGTGGTCTATGGCCTATGAGACCTCACAGCTTTCTGTGGCTTCAGAGTCCTTTTCCCAAAGAGCCGCCGTTGGCTCCCTAACTCTTGTTCGGTGCTGAGTGTCGTAGAGCCCAGGGGCAACCCCAGGCCCGGGGGCCAGGCGGGGAGGAGCCTCTTTACAAAGGGGGCAGTCACTTCTTACACCCCTCCCACACACTCAGCAGGCTCTTGTGGGTACGCCCCTTGATCCACTGGACACCCTTTCCTGACTCTTTAGAGCAGTCAGTACTTCTAGTCACTTGCAGCCATTTCAGCAACTTGGAGACTAATTATGCAGTCCCTTCCCTGCAGTGGGGATGAGCCAGGAGAGAGATCTGCAAAATAACAATATCTCTGAAGCCCCAGCCCCTTCATTCTCTCTCTCGCTGTGGCTGGTAGCGTAGCAACTGATGAAGCTGCCCGGACTCAGGTCACCCTGAATTGCATATTTCTCCGCTCCCTCCCACCGAACCCCTGCTTCCCACTATTCTCGCTTCTCTCAGACGTGTTCTGTTTCGACGGCTGCCATGTTACCCACCCCCCCAGTGCCTGTTGAGTGTGAGTTAACCGTCCCAGTGGGAGGCTGGTGGCTTCCTCACACAGAACGACGAAACTGAGTTCATCGCATGTGCTGTAGGAACCCAAGATGCTGAGAGCAGAGATCACAGGAGGCTGGAGAAGCAGGGTCGAGTGGCCCTTGCATGGAGAGGGCGATGGATGATGTGGGGAGAAACAAAGAACTCACATCTGAACAGGGCCTGTCGAGTCCCAGGCATTTACATTTGGGCTTCACAAGCACCCAGGGAGATACGACCTGTCAGCCTGGCTTTATACGTGGGGAAACTGAGGCTTGGGAATGATGTAATTTGCCTGAAGCCACACGATTCGGAGGTTGCAAGCCCAGCTCTCTCTGTCTGACCCAGTGATCTTGTACTTTCAAAACACTTCACTGCCCCTCGTACGTGAAAATGAATATGAAAATGCAAGAGGTGGAGTGTGGAGTATTGGGTGTGGCGTGGAGAAGCCAGTGCAATGTCCTGGGGTGCAGGGCAGGGAAGTGGAAGTGGACACCCACTTATGCGCACTGGGCAAACACTGCGGCGGGAGGGGGTCAAAGGAAGACTGAGGCTCCATAGGCAGGTACTCGCAGGGACTCGCCCCGCCCACCGAATCCTGGCTTCTGCTTATACTGGTCCCATCTCTCTACTGCTTACCTCCCATCAAGGACCGAGTCCCAGCCAGTCTTCTAACCCCTCTGACTGTGCCTCTCCAGCCCCATGGTCATTACCATGGTCCAAACCTCCATCATCTCCCCCCTCAGTGATGGACATGACTCCCCCTGCCTCTGGTCTCTCTCCTCCCAACTCCTTGTCCCACCTGCACTCAGAGGTGACCAAAGAGAACACGTGCCGTGTCACACTGCGGTGTCACAGAGCCCCAGGACGCCCCTCGGGAAGGCTCTGCTGACCCGGTCCCTGGTGCCCTCTCCGATGGCCTCTTTGCTGTGTTTCCCACACGCATCTGTGTTTCAGCAGCACGAGCCGTTACGGAGTGAGCGGCGTGTTCTCGTCTCTGCAGACTCCCTCCTGCCTTTCCTCGCTTCGTGATTTGATTCCTGCAGGAGACCCTCCCCGGTCTTCTCTATCTGATCGCCTCCTGTGTATGTTTCCCAGGGCTGCTATAATGACCTTGAACAGTGGCCCCCAACAGCGCACCATTGTTTTCTTACAGACGTGGCAATCAGAGTCACAAATGGGTCGGCAGGGCCGCACGTCTTCTGGCCCTCGGGGACGATCAGTTCCCTTGCCTTTTGTAGTTTCCAGAGGCCTCCGCATTTCTCACTCACGGCCCCTTCGTCCACGTCCAAGGACAGTAGTACCCTGACTGCGGTCCTGCTGCCCTCCTCTTGCACGTACAGGGTCCTCCTTGCGATTACACTGCACCCATATGGATATTCCAGGGTCCTCTCGCCACTCAAGATCACCGATCATATTTCCCAAGTGCCTTTTGCCAGGTAGAGTTCTGGGGATTAGAATGTGGATATTTGGAGGGCCATTATTCTGTGGCCTCTGTGTGTCCACAAGATCCTGCTTCTGCCATGGTCCAGCCTTTTTCATTCTGGCGATTGTTAGTTTCCGCATGTTTCACTCCCTAGTCTCTTAGGTTCCTGCAGGGTAAAGACAGTTACCTACTTTGACTCACTATCCTCAGAACAAAGAATCAGCCCGTGGTACTAACTTGGTGAACAAAAGACTGTATCTTTCTGGCTGCCCTTTACCTGCCTCACTCTCTGGCTGGACGCTCGGCCTGGTCAGCACAGTCCAGAGCATCGCTCAGAATCACAGATTAGAGCAAGACTGCTGGGTACCCAGCATCACCATGTCCTAGGCGCATGACCTTGGGCAAGTTACTCAGCTTCTGTGCCTTAGTTTCCTCCCATGAAAAATGAAGATCATCAATTATCTGGGTGTATCAGTCAGGGTCCAGGAAGGAAACCCCGAACCGTGTGAGGTATTTCAAGCAAAGAGCTTTTGTTGAAGGGAATTATACAAATGTTGGCAGGTCGCCAGGGCAGACATGGGATACCAAAGTAGCAGGCATCTCGGGAAGCATCTACTACACCTGGGGCCAGGGTAATGCAAGGGCCTGTAGGGCCAATGTCGGGCCACTGCAGCAGGAGGCCCCGCATCTGTAAGAAGGGCTGGTCTAGCTTCTGTTGTTAGTACCCCTGGAAGATGCTGAGTGAAGGGTCCTTTGAGGACCAGGAGAAATTGGAGCCTGGAGGATAGCCATCTCTATTGCTGGAGTGATGCTGAAAGAACCGAGAAGCAGGAAGAGGGCATCTTCTTCCCCCTTCCAGCTTCTAGTCTCCATGTAGAGCCCCGCCCCCTTCCACTGGCAGACTGAACCAAGGCTGGCAAAGGGAGTCCAGAAGTTCCAGTCCAGAATCATATTGAACCTAGAGGACCTGAAGGAAATAGTTAGCTCCTTTAGTTACCTTGTCTGTAAAATGGAAACTGTAATAGTATGAGGTCAGTTCATGTCTGTAGATCCTGGAGTAGAACCAGGCACATGGCTAGCCTTTGCCCCGTGGAGCACTAGCAGCTCTCCCCATCATTTGGGTGCACAGACTTGGATGTCTCTGCACTCGGAGATCCAAATCGGCTAAGTCATAGGCTCCTCCTACTCAGTTCTTTGTAGCCAGGCTGCTGGCCTGGGCTGTTCTGGAACAAGAGGCTTCTAGTGGCCTCTGATTCCAAAGGTTTAGAATCCTGGCTCTCCGAGGCCCCTCTCTGGGGGGAGATAGACTCTCGACTCACACTTTCTTAGGACTCCTGACTAGCCCATGAGGACAGAAAGGCTCTCCCTGAAAGATCACTCTGCTCTTAATTTTGTGAAGTCGCCCAAGCACAGGGTGGTCTTGAAAATGTCAAGGTGCAGGGGAACAAAGAGGAATCAGGAGCTGACAGAGTGTTGCAGATCATACAATGGCTCTTGGTTGTCATGGAATGACGCATTTTTACATGATGTCAGTGGTTGCAACATGACTGAGCTAAGTAGACTGAGGCTGAAAGGTATTTCAAAGCACTTAAATGCACTTGCTCATGACAGAGCTGGCAGGAGTCCCCAGTGACACTGCTGTGGCCCCCGTTATCCTGACACAGGAAGGGGATGCCTCTCATGGGATCTTTGTGTCTCTCTGGGCCCAGCCAAGTCTCCCACTGACTGCTGCCTGCCCCAGCGGCTGCTGGTTGGAAGAAGGCTGAAGATAACAGGAGCTAGCATGGCGCTCTTGTTATGGGCATGGGTCTTCTAAGGGTATTGAGCTGAATACCTCATTTAATCTTCATCGCCGCCCCTATTTACAGATAAGGAAACTGAGTCAGCTTTCCCTGGTTTGCATGATGTCTTAGTTTGGCTTTCTCTGAAACAGACCCTGAGACAAGGGTTTGCAAGGACTTTACTAGGAAGTTGAAGGGAACTCTGATAGAGATAAGAGTGAAATAATGAACTGGCAGCAACTGGCAGCCCTGGGGGTAACTGGTGACCAGTCCCACTAAAGAGCCTCCCAAAGACTGAGTAAACCAACCCCATTGCCTCGCTGCTGGCCAAGAACACCGAATATATAACCCCCAACTCTCACCCCTCATTGGAGATGAATTGTTGCTGGCAGTGGGAGCTTCCTGGCACTGCCAATCTGCCCTACACTGAGGCCATCACACTCTCGTGGGGATGGAAAGCCACCAGGCGGGGGTGTGTAGGTGTTGGGGGTAGGAAGTCATCTGTGTGGAGATATTAACCACCGAAACGACAAGTGACCTCTGGGTTAGGTCAAGGGAGTATGGGCTGGCGGCATCAACGTCTGCGGCACGTGGCTAAAGGGTGGCTGAGCCGGAATTACATTTGAGCTTGAACTGCCACTGTTCCTTGTATGAGAGAGATTGAAATATGGCGAGGAAAGTAGAGGAACAGACGCCGTGCTGTAGAACAAAATTGCCTAGAATCCCAAGAACTAGCAGTGTTTATGCCAGAAAAGGGGAGAACACAAGTGGTCACAGCCTGTGTCCTCCAGCGTGCAGGGACCACTGCAGTGGGGAGGGGAGGCCTCTCGGAGTGTTGTGACTTCACTGTCAAAGCCCCCTGGTGCTGGGATCTGGGGCCACAGGCAAAAATGGCTTGGTGGTGCCCTGGGGACAACCCTACCATCAGGTAACCCATATAAGGTGCAAGTTCTGTGATGAATGTGTGCCCAGGGTGTTCTCTACTACAGAGGTTGCTGTCAGGTGCCTGGTCCAGGTCCCCTTTCCCAGACCAGTGCGCCCATCCCCTCGATGCCATGAGTGTTAGCTACTAAAGGCTCCTCATAGCGTCCTCTTGTACTGAACTGAATACTGTTTGCCCCCAAATGCACCTTCTTCCTGGAACCTCAGACTGTGGCTCTATTCGGAAACAGGCAGGGTCTCTGCAGATGTAGTTTATGTGAAAGTGGAATGGGGGGCCCTGATCCAGTGTGACGGAAGCCCTCCCAAGAAGGGGGAACTTTGAACAAAGAGACGCAGACACACAGGGGGGAAGGCCACGTGCAGACAGAGGCAGAGCCTAGAGCGATGCACTATAAGCCAAGAATGACAAAGGGCTCCCCATGAACACCCGGAGCCGGAAGAGGCAAAGGGGTGGGATTCTTCCTGGGAGCCTTTGGAGGGAGCATGTCGCAGACGATGCCTTGGTTTCAGGTTTCTTGTCTCTAGAACTGGAGATAGTAACTTTTGGTTGCTCTAAGCCACGCAGTTCATGGTGCTTACTTACAGAAGTCCTGCCCACATCCAACTAATGACACAGGGGTGCAAACAGCCAGCCCTTTTACCCCAATGGGGGACCATGAGGTGGTTCATTCGGGGCTCCAGAACATCAGCGGGAACAGCCTGACCCTAGTCTACAGCCCAAACTACCCCCTTGTTTGGCTTTTTGACCTTTCCCTGGCCCACCTCCTTCTAAGAACTCTCCTTCAGTCATCACTCGCACAGAATCCTCGTCTCATGCTCTGTGTCTTGGGACCCTGGGCTAAGATGCTCACAGAGCACAGAGACACCTCCTTGCAGTGAAAGTACCCAGAAGAGAGCCGACTCTCGCAGGACAAGGAAAGGAGAGTCCCCAGAGGAGGAGGAGAAGGATCTGGCGGAGAGAACAGCGGGCACACCTGCAGTACTTGTGCATCACTTGTGTGTCAGGTTGTGTGTGAAGAAAGCTTCGTGGCCAGGGACCTGCAGAGGTGGAGAGAGGCCAGCCCTCGGGGGTGTGGTGACACCCAGGTGGACAGCAGGTGGAGGGAGACCTCTGGTCTATATTTCAAATTACTCTCACTGTTAAAACCCTTCACCAATCATGCGGACCTCAGCGAGTGTGCCCCTTATCCTTGGCGGTCTTTGGCTGAGTCGCAGCTGCAAGTTGGGCATCTCTGCACTGGGCAGAGCTCAGTGACTCCCTCTGTCTGTCACATGTGTGGTTCTGTGCCGGGTACTGTCACTGCTGCCAGGTTAACAAACTACCAGCTATCTGATCTGGCTTCTCCTGCTGACCAAGACCACTCCTCTGCGACCTTGGATGAATCACTCAGCTTCCTCCACTGCGGGGATACTGTTAGCACAAGACAGTGTGAGCTGGTGATTACCAACCCTGCTCCAGAATCTTCTCAAATCCAATCCTTGTTCTGCCTTTTAGTAGCCTTCTAATTGTGAGCCATCAGCTTCTTTAAGCTTCTGGATTTTTAAATTAACATAGGAAGTGAGACTGATAATAGCTTTTGCCTGAAAGAGTTGGCCAGGATTAAATCAGCTCATGCCCCGTGGGGCCCTTAGGTCACCGGCTGGCACTCTGCTGATCCCCCGGTGATGCCTTGCACTTTGCTTCTGCCGTCGCCACAGACCATGGAGCTGAAATGCAAGTAGTTTTTGTTTCAATGCCCGCATCATGCCAGGGGGCAGTGCCGTGCTGAGGGAAGAGTGTGGACTTTGAGGATAACCTGGGTTGGGACCTGTCTGCGGACCGGCGAGGTGAGATTAGGTAGGTTACCTGAAGCCTCGGTGTCCTCATCTACGAAATGGGAGTAATACCGTCTGCTTTGTTGGGGTCACTGGAGGGAGGAAAATGAGGACGCAGGTATAAAATTGCTATAAAAATATTAGTGGCCATGAAGAGAGGTGTACTGGGAAGTCAAGTGGCCCCTCATGGTGGAGGCCTTGGAGCAGCCAGGACCTCTCTGTCCTTGTTAGGGAGCCACAGGTACCACTGGGCACTGGACACAGTTGTGGCTTATGGTTCCTGCTACGTGGTGGTGGGGACCTGGGCAGATGAGAGGGGAAATCAGCTGTTCAACACTCTTAGTGACTGAGGCCACAGAACTCCGACAGAGTCCCACCCAGTTGCAAAGGTTCAAAATAGAGGCAAACCTTCCTTATTTGAAATGCTTCCTTTCTAATAAACAAGCAATGTGGGGTTTTTAGAGAACATCTGTAGAAAAACAAAGAAGAGAAGGAAGGGAAAAGTGAAAACGGCACCCGTGTACTCACAACTCTAAGGAAAGCATCGGTGTGTTGGTGTATTTATGGCTAGGTGTTTTCATAAACAGAAGTAGGTGGGATCTCTGTCGTTTATTTCAGTTTAGTTAACGTTGAACTTCTGTACCAATGGAGAGTCTCGTCTGAGGGAGAGACTGTTGCACAGAACGACTGTGTCTATTTTAAAAATGATGGCCAAAGCAAGGGTTAAGCACTCATAGTGAAATTGCTTGTCATTACGCATATTCTGAATCCCATCGGGAAGAGGGGCGTGAAGTTCTGTTTTTACAGCTCCATCTGGCAGGAGGTGATGCTTCTGGTCTAGACCCTCACCTGAGAGCAAAGGGCCGAGCTGTCGTAACCTTCGGCCTGATCCATTTAACATCTCGGTTCTTCCATCCCAGGCAGAGGTCGCCATTTGGAGTCATGCCAGGGTGGACTGGGGTAGATCTTCACGTGATTTTTCTGTAAAGGAAGGAAGGACAAGGAGACAGAAAGTTCCCTGCATTTTTTCAGAATCTAAAAGTGTTTCATCGGCATTGTAAGTGCACCACAACTTCATGGCTATAAAATTCAGGGGACCTGGAACATCCTCTTAAAACCTGGTGTGTGGGCTGCACCCTCCGCGTGGGAGTTCAGACCCCTGGGAAGCTGCCTTTGTCCCACCCCTGGCTCTTTGAATTCCTACTTATTTGACACTGGACAAGTTACTTAATCCACATCTCTATGTTATTTTAAAAAAACATGGGAATCATAATGGCATCGAGCCCTGGAGTTGCTGCAGAGATGAAGTGAGTTGGTATTTAAGGCGTAAGGGACAGTGACAGGTGCACTGAAGTGTTTATCAGCTGCCACTGTCGTCCTCTGTGCCACGCAGTCACCCTCGTCACCGCCCCCGACTTCCAGGTTTCAGGTTGGGGGAGAAGCCTGGGAACTGATTTCTCAGTCTTTTGTTTTGATGGAGAGCTGTTTTGGTCTGGATTCTCCTGGGACTTTCCCTCCAGGCTTGTATTTCAAAATATTGCCAGGACGTGCTGAAGTTGGAGTCTCGTCATTGATTTCTGTCTGGAACTCGCTGTGTTCTCTGTACACAGAACTTCATTTGTTTCAAGGACATTTTTCAGCTGTGCCTTTGATTCCTGTTCTGTTCCAGCTGTTGGCGGTCTCCTCCCTGAACACTTCGGATTCTTAGCGTGGATGTCCACTTACTATTCTCCATAACATTCTCCTTCTTGCTGTTGTTCATTTCTTTATTGCCATCCCCAACATCTTATTTGGGGAAAACTTTTCAAATATTTTCTCTACCCGTTTCAAGAAAACATCAAGTATTTATTGAACATTAACTGTATGTTAGACTAGGTCACAGAGACTAATTCTGGTTTGCACCTGCTGGTCGATTGGATGCTTTTACAGCGAGCCCTCTGTGTTCACAGGTTTCTTGTGGGTGGATGCAACCAACCAAAAACAGAAGTTACATTGTTGCTGACATGGATTATGTAGTTAGGCCCACAGTGGTTATAGGTGTACTGGATATGAACAGGCTTTTCTTCTTGTTATTGTCTAAACAATAGAGTATAGCAAAGCATTCATATCATATTAGATATTATAAATCTAGGGATTATTTAAAGCTTACGGGAGGGTGTGCAGAGGTTATATGCAAATACTACAGCATTTTACATGAAGGACGTCAACGTCCACAGACCTTGGTGTCCATGTGGGCCCTGGAATCAGTCCCCCACGGATACCGAGGGACAAGTGTACCTACTTATTATATTGTCCACTCAGGGACCTTGTGGGCCCAGGCCACAGATGAAAGGGGAAGTGGGGTCTATGGGATAACGCCCATCAGGGTAGAGTCAGTGAGCATGTCCACATAGAATCCCCATGGTCTCTGGCGGAACATTTAGATGCCTTTAAAATTCGAGTTATAAAGCAATCTTTCATTCTAAAGATGAAAAACCCGAGAACCACAAAGGTGGGGTGCTTGGTCCAGGGCCACCCAGCCGGCTCGAGGTGAAGCCAGGGCTTGCGGTGAACTCAGCCCCCAGCCCCCAGTCAGTTTCCTTTCTGCCTTTTGATCCTCGGTTCATAATTTTATGAAGCAGGGCTGCATGCCAATCAGTAAGATGTCTAATCAGCCCGATGCTTTTGAACTTCTACTCTGTGCTGAGTCCTCGTACAACTGAGTAGTCAGGGAGCAGAATCGGTGTGGGGGGGAGGGGCAGAGTTCGATTAAAAGTGAAGGGACAGCCCTGGCTGGTGTAGCTCAGTGGATTGAGTGCGGGCCTGCGAACCAGAGTATTGCGGTTCGATTCCCAGTCAGGGCACATGCCTGGGTTGCAGGCCAGTTCCCAGCAGGGAGCGCATGAGAGGCAACCATACATTGATATTTCTCTCCCACTCTTTCTCCTTCCCTTCCCCTCTCTCGAAAAAATTAATTAAAAAAAAAAGTGAAGGGACAGACATTGCAGTTGGGAGGAATGGCATGTGCAGAAGCCTGGCCAGGGAATCATAAAATATGTGTGGGTGGGTGTGTACATTGGTGGGTGGGGGCGGGGCCTTCCTGCAGACCCCGGTGGGTCAGTAAATAGCAGTACGGTTAGAATGGTGATCAGGTAGGGTGTGGAGGCTGGGGGACAGTGTGGGAGGCCAGGTTACATCCACCTTGAACATGTCAAGGCTCCTTTCTCACATTCAGTTTTTCTCAGAACGTTTGATTCTGTCTGGAGCAGACAATGCAATGGGCGCCAGGCTGGTTCTCTGGCTATTTGAAGCACTTTTGCTCTCTGTAGGAATTTTCAGGGAGTCAAACTGTCACAAGAATTCACAGCAGGGAAAAGAGAGACAGAATTGGTCTGGAGATTGCTGCCCCAGGACAAGGCAGATCGCATTAAGGGGTCACCTCCCCACCTGCATGTTGAAGGAGCTCCTTGGCAGGTCGGCGGTGCTGTTCCCCGGGCCTCGTCGATGGCTCACGGAGTCTTGTCCTTGAAGGGCTTTGATGGCAGGCCAGAGGGGGCCAGTGCCATCTCCCATTGTGGATCTCAGCACCCCAGAGACTGGACTTCCTCCCTCTGGATTTGGTTCCAAATTTTGTGAGCAGAGAGTGCCATCAAATGCCCAACAATTATTCCGGGCTTTGCACAGTTCAAAGATATGATAGAGAGTGAAAGACTCCTTCCCCCAAATATTCTGTGGTTCAGTTCCCAGTGAGGGGCAGTGGCATCTTTCCTACCTGCTGGGCCACAGATTAGCCATATTTTTCTGTGTTTCTTTTCTTTCATTTTTTTTAGGTATCATTTACACACAGCAAAATACCGGTATTTTAAGCCCACGGCTTGATGAGTCTTACACAACTCTAGTCAAGCTACAGAAACTTTAATGCCCCAGAAACTTTTCTCGCGCCCCCTTCCAGACAATCACCCCACCAGAGGTAACACTTTTCTGATTATTATTAGTATTTTATCACTCAAATCAATCTATAGTGTGTTCCAGTCCCCCAGAGAGTTCTCTGATGCCTTAACTTGATCAGTACCTGCTCCCTTAAGTAACTGTAATTCTGACTCTTATTGCCATAGATCAACTTTGCTTTTTCTTGAATCTTTCACATGAATGGAATCATCAAACATTCTTCTTTTTACCACCATAATTTTCTTTTGATCTCCATTCATATCACCTATCAGTAGTTTGTTCCTTTTCCTTGCTGTGTAATATTCTGTCGTGTGGCTTTGCATCAGTTGGTTGATTCATAAGTATCCCCCAGGCCCGGCTTGTTCTCGGATTTCCTTATCTTCAACAGCTTCTGCATCAGCTTCTCCTTACACCTCTGTCTCTCAGTCGTTGAGCAAAAGCTAGAATTTGGGCTCCTGGCAACCAGCACTGTGTCCATTCTGTTCACTGCTGTATCCTGAGTGCCTAGGACAGAATGTGCCATACAGCAGGTGTTCCGTGTTTGTATAATGAGTGAATGAACACATGTCCAGACACGTAGTTTTATTTGTCTTCTCTCCTGGCCTTGGGGATACTTTCCCGAGCAAATCAGAGCTACAGGATTCTCAGGACAATCTCTTTGCCCGCAGACTTATGTGAGGACCTGCAGATCATACTCAAGCTCTCTCGAGAAGAGCCTTCCTAACCTCTAGGCCAGGTTGGGTCCCTTTGCAGGCCTCCTCTCTGTCTCTGTCGCCCCCATCATGACCCTCATTGCACTTGATTGTCATTGCTGCTCTGATTGGCCGCCTTACCCTCTGATTCCACAGGCACGCACAGGCACGCACAGCCTGTATTTCTTTTCACCACTACATTCTCCACTCCACACCCTGGCACATGAGAAGCACAGGGTATGTACTAGATAGGCTTTTTTTCACAGGGAGTTTCTCTCTGCCAGACTGTGCCTCTGAAGACCCCAGCCATTAGACAAAGTCCTTTATGAAGAGAGAAGTGGATTTGAAAACGTGACTGCTGCTAAGGCTTGAACGTTGGTGTCCCACCCCCTTCAGATTTCTGTTGAAGTTCTAACCAACCTGCCCACCCTCATCCATGTGATTGTATTAGGTGGTGTACCTTTGGAAGGAGATCAGGTATAGATGCAGTCATGGGGGTGGAACTGCCACGTTGGGATGAATGCCCTTATAAGAGGAAGAAGAGCCTGGAGAACTCTTTCTTTCCTCTGTAGGAGGACACAACGAGGAGCCAGCACCTTGATCTTGGACTTCCCAGCCTCCAGCACTGTGAGAACTGTCTGTTGTTTAGTCCGCCCCATCTGTGGAGCTTTGTACTGTCAGCCCATGCTTCTAAGACCTCCTCCGTGGGGGATTTCTACTTAGGCTATAGCACTTCATGGGCAGGGTCTTGTCTTCACCCTTTACGTATTTCAGCCCCAGTATTAAATCTATGAATGTGTTTGGTGGGTCAGGGCCATGGGAAGCTAGACATTGACTTGGGGTTGTCCTGAGGAAATCCTTGCATGTTCATTTTCACCCAAATGTTTGGGAGCCTGGAAGTACTGGATCTGTGACCTCTTCATCAAGTTCCATCCACTTGCATGGTTGTACTCCCAACCTCGAGCCCCTGCAATGAAGGGTGGCTTCCAGAGAACAGTAAGCTACTACGGGCATGCGGTCTGTCTCCCTTTATTTTCCACACGGACTCTTCAGGGCTTCAGAAGGGTTTGTGATTCCTGAACGCTGACCGCACAGAGCTCCAGGAACTGTGCTTGTGTGCATTTTTCTGGGAAGAGAGCCTGGAATTTCTTACCAGATTTTCATAAGGACCCATGCATCCCCTAAAGTTGAAAACTACTGGTGTCGAGTCCTCTAGTGATCCTTCTAGTTCGTTCTTGAAATATCTCAAGTCCAAGAGTAGAAAGTGTGGGCAAAAGTGCTGTCTGAGCCCTGAGTTCTAATGCCCACCCCTACCCCGCCTTCTCCTGGTTGTGAGCCCTCCCCGGGCCTCAGTTTCCCTTCTGCCGACTCTGGTGGTGGCATTCGATGGCTGCAGAGGTTCCTTGCACTGTCTGGTTGGACAGTTCACTGCAGACAGAGCGGAGAGCTGACCCAGATCAACACGATCTCCCTGTACATTTAGTAAAAAGGTGGTGCCTATCCCCCCCAAAAAAATAGTGCGTCTTACCCCAGCTTCTGTCCCTTTGAGCCACTGGTACTTGTGGCTTCTAAAGAATGCCAGTGATAATCAATAGATTATTAAAAAATAAAGACAAAGCAATAACCTGATGTCTCTTGGCATCAGGTACAGGCAACACTGATATTTCCTTGATATATTCTTGGGGAGTCAGAGGGAGACATGGCTGCATCGCTCGTCTGCACTTGGACGTGTGAACCAGTAAGTCATCTGAGAGGGAGACATGTATATCGTGATGGGAACGTTTATAACTGCACTCATACCACCCACCAGAAATACACAAAGAGAGGCACAACATTTGGAAAAATTAATGCTTTATTTTCTTCCCAGTGGTCAGCAATTTACTGCTCATGCTTGAAACAGGAGAGCAAAACCATGGTGGAAAGTTGATGGAGGAGAGTTTAATGTGGCCCCTTGCTCCAGCCCCAAAGCATTGAAGTCAGCTGCTCTTAATTCTGTCCAGGTCCAGTCTGTGAATAATTAGATTAAGGAATCAGGCAGGGTCATCACAGAGCTACAGATACCACCCCGGGGGCCTCATTGGAGACTGATGGGAACTCCAGAGAGTTGATAATGGTGATCAAAGGCCCTATAGATTTTAAATGCACAAAGGATGAGCCCAGAAATAATCTGCCTGCCGACTTAACTTCTCTACCTGGAACAAATTATCCAAAAATCAATTTGCAAACACCTTTGAGATAACAAGGCCTTGAGAAATAACCTCCATGGCTTTGTAAAGAAGAGCATCCAGCTTGACTAATCTGCTTAATTTCCTTCTCTGCCCAAATGGCAGGCTGTAATAGAGGCAATCTGTAGCTGCCCCTTAAGATTTGCTCTGAGTCACACTGAGAAAATATTGTCCACCTCTGTTTCAGAGCAATTATTCCGTTTGTGGAGAATCTTTGTTGCCAGGTAATTAATTAGAAAACACCGAAGGAGCTGAATGAGTTTTATTCATCCAGAAACTCTCACCTGAGTTCTAAACTGAAACTCATCCCTGCCTCAGCCCCCTGAATGACGCAGAGGTTCCCCCAAAGCTCTGAAACACATCTGCATTGTGTTTACCCCCCCCATACCTCTCCCACCCTCCACTTCCTAATTCTGCTCACAGCAGAATCATTAACTCACTCATACCCCTTGACAGATAATCCCACTCCTGGAAGTGGGTCCTAAGAAAATATGAGACAAGCAGGACAGGAGTCATTTGCACAAAGATGTCCGTGGCAACACTCTTTACCATAGCAAAATGTGGGCCAACTCACAGGAGCGTCAGCTGGGGAATAGTTTGTGTGATTAACTGATGGATTATCTTGTAGCTATTAAAGGCAGTGATGGTAAGATCTATGTGGTACCTGAGCAAAGCCCTTAGAATATAATAAGTAAAGGAAAGACAGACACACTGTGTCTATGTGCCACTGGAACTCCCTGGAAAAAGTTAGTGTATGTGAGTAGGAATTGGAATGGAACGCAGAGAAATAAAAAAGGCTGTTACGTTGGTTGGGTGATAGGGAAAGGAACCTATTTCCTCTTGCTTCTCACTTTCTTTATTGTTGCACTGCTGTGTTTTGCAACAAATAGAAAATACCCACTTCGGTTTTTACAAAATGGGCATCACGAGGTAAGTAGCCTCCGGAGGGGAGAGAGCGGGTCTCGGGAGGTGTGCAGTGGTGGCTTCCGTCCTGCCCGATCCCGTGATCTCGAGTGGGTGACCTGGCCACCTGAGTTCTCAGGGCTTTTTCCATCAAAATAGAGGTAGTACTGTCCCAAAAACTTCACAAAGTAATGTATGTGAGACTTCACGGGAAAAAGTACAAAACTCAGGTGGATTTCTGCAGCTTTGCTGGTGGGAGGCGACCATAAGTGCCCGTTGAAAGCCTGGTTGATTTAGCTGAAGATGCAGAACTTCATGGGAGAGGGGTAGCAACAGGTAACACACACAACACAACTTGGCGTGACTTGACCCTTGACCCCCATCAGGGGCGCTGTGGCCAGTGACATGGTTCCTGCTGGAGGAACCTGCTACGATTGAGGAAGAAGTGAAATTCTTCCTGTGCCAGCATCCATTGGCCACTTAGGCTCCAGTCCATCTTCAGGGGAACTTCCCCTAACAATCTACGTGTTCCTGGAAAAGACGTGTTTGTGAACCTCAGGCTCCCCTGGAGTTTGAACCAAACTGCAGTCCAATAGAGGCCGGTTCTCACTGGAGGACTGAAAGCAGAATTATCGACCCAGACCGCTTGGCTGGGTTCTGGAGGAAGCATTGGCTTGCAGTTGCCTTCTTTCTTCCCTTTCTTTAGATGAAAGAGATCTGGTAGGTGGTAAATATTGTTACTGAAGAAATACTGATTCGGGTACTAATGGGCAACGTTGTGAAAGTTACAGTAAGACATGAATGGGTTTAAAAATGGATTTGGGCTGTTTCTTTGCGGCTGTCTCTGGAATCCTGTCCCTTTTCCTCACGTGCTTGGATTCTGTTCTGTGAGCCACGTGAGCCTCACATTCGCTTCTCGTTGTGTCTTTCAGAGCCTCCCACGCCCATCGCACCCCCAGAGCTGCTGGCTGTGGGGGCCACGTACCTGTGGATCAAGCCCAACGCCAACTCCATCATCGGGGACGGCCCCATCATCCTGAAGGAGGTGGAATACCGCACCACCACCGGCACCTGGGCTGAGACCCACATCGTTGACTCTCCCAACTATAAGCTGTGGCACCTGGACCCCGACGTGGAGTACGAGATCCGGGTTCTGCTGACGAGGCCAGGAGAGGGGGGCACAGGGCCACCAGGGCCTCCGCTCACCACCAGGACCAAGTGCGCAGGTAAGCGCCCCCTTCCTGACTTCATCTGCAGAGGCTGGGCCATCGCCGTGCGCGGTCCTCCTCTTGGCTTTCCGTGACCATCGTTCCTCAGCCTCCTTGATGTGAGTGTGCGTCCCGTTGTGTGGCAAAGCCGTCAAGGCACTGGTCCTGGCCCGAGAGGACCTTCTGGCTTTGCTGGCATCTCTGCAGACTGCCTGGCTCTGACTGCGTGCCGTGAAGGTCTGGTCGGGACTCGGTCTCTGAGTGTTTCTGCTTCTGGTCCCCGTTGTGTACCTAAGGTTCCTGGTTTCTGCTGTGTCCCCGAGGGCCTCAGGAGTTCTTGGTTTTGACAGTTTCCGCAAGGGTTCCTGGTTCCAGTTCTGCCTTTGAGGGGCGCCTGGCTCTGAAAGTGTCTCTCAGTGGATTCCGGAGCTGCTTAGTCACAAGAGCCTCCTGGGTCCAGGTTTCTTGGGGGCTCCCGGCTCCTGCCTAAGAGTCTCGGTTGGGACTGACCCTCCAAGGGTCCTCTGGATTGTCTGTCCCTACAAGCCCCTGGGCATCCTGGGCTCCAGCTCTTTCTCTGAGGTCCCTGCATGCTGCTTCAGAGTTTCCTGGCTGGGACCGGGGCTGGGAGGGCTCCGTGGATCCAGCTTTATCCCTGTAGGCCCTGGGCCTCCCTGGAGTTTCTGATTAGGGCTGTTGGCTGAGAGCGTGTCTCTAAACGTATCCCTGAGATGTTCCAGCTCTGAATGCAACTCAAGAAATTAAAAAGAACTCGATGTTCTTTTTTGTTTTCGTATCACATGATTTATGTTATCTCATGTTTCCCCTCTATGTTGCCTTTCAATATGAGTATTTTGATCTCATACACACATGAATGAATGGAGACTCATTATTTTTAAGTGTTTTGTCCAAAGTCATGGAGTCGGCCAGTGGCACAGTCAGAACTTGCACCTGACTCGAATGCCCTTGCTCGTGGGCCACACTGGGAGGAGTAGGCAGGGAGGTGTGGGCCCCTGTGAGGTCGTGCAGCTGGGGGTGCTTCACTGGGGGGTCAGGGAAGCCGTGGCGTGGGCTGCGGGGTCCAAGGGGAAACGGTGCGGATAGAAAGACCCATCAGCACAGTGACCACCATGGAACAAAAGCCATGTAAAATACAGTCAGTTCCGCTGTAATGTGACAAGCGTGTTCCTAAGGATCACTGCACTAAGGAGAGTTATGCAGTTAAACCCCTGGGCTCGTGAGGCACAACACCTGTGCTCCATCAGGGACACGTTAAAAAAGACAGAAACCTAGTAGAAATGGTGGCACAGTTCTGCATGTTAATGCCCAGATATGCATAAAATGGCAACACCTAGGGTGTGTTACCTTAACACATCCTGACGTTTGCTCGTATGTGGGCGGCAGAGAGGTCTCGGCCTGTGAGGTGCTGTGCAGTGGGGCAGGAGGGAGGGCTGTGTGAAAGCAACAGACCGTGACAACGCCAGGTGTGGACGGGCGTGGCTCGCAGCTTGGGCAGTGAGCCTTTCCTAACATGCTGATCATGATGGAACGCATTCATGTCGTCAGGACGAGCGTTCTAGAGAAGTCGACAGTGACCTTTCTGAAGTGTCACAGTGCTGTATTGCGGCACCGCGTAACCCTAAGTCAGAATTTCCATTGCTTGGGAGCAGTCCCTCGAAAGTTACTGAACTGCCGTGATGAAGAGAGATGCTGGTTCCTTGATTACTTTTAAAAAGTGGGGCCTTTGGTAAAACTCCTCATGGAAACCTGATTATGAAACGTATCACTTTAAAAGGACATAAGCTATGTCATTAATTCAGGGACTGCCTTAGCTCGGCTATGCAATTCAATATCCATCCATAAAAATAATTGATTCGATCCTGCCGATGAGACTTTCCTCTTTCCGTGGGGTAAATCTAAGCGTTTCCAGGGGTTTTGAGCTTTATGAATGCTGTTCGAAGGACTGTGGCAGCCCCCGTGGACGTATTGCTGATGATCCTATAATGTATTTTGAAATTCAATCACAAGATGATCATCTCCATAAAAATTTACGATCTATTGAAAATTGTTGCCGTGACCGTGTAATGGATTTTACATGTGGAAAACACAATGGTCTGACTAGCACTATAAAAATTATGAGTTGAAATGCTGTTTGTGGTTTTAGATTTAAGAAAATGTTGATGTTTTGAGTTTTGACTAAAATCTCCAATAACCCACATTTTAGATGATAAAATGTATCATCTAGAAGATAATCTTCTTGCTCACACGACCACTGATAGGAGAATGTTCTTTGCCTCGTGATGAAGTTTTGAGAGAGTCCAAGGTCGACAGTCATTTGTGGATGCCGTTTATTGGGGTTGGTAGTTGTCAGTCCCCCCCACCCTTTTCCTGTTCACTATTAATCGCACTGAAAATATACTCATTATTTTACAAAACAGAAAATGAGAGAGCGTGGAGTGTGCAAGGTTTAATTTCTGCCCAGAGGAATTTACAGGCTGGGCTAAGATTCCCACAGAACAGCATAAAGGGTAAAACATAAACATCGAGTCTGGTATTGAAATAGCAAACTTCATGGAGGAGAACAAGGCTGATGTGGAAGGGGCAATGGTCATGGAATGATCCAGAGCAGTGGTTTTCAGAGAGTGGCCCCCAGACTGATACACTGGCACCCCCTGGGAACTCGTTAGATATGCAGATTCTCAGGCCCCACCCTGGGCCTGATGATTCTGAAGTTCTTGGGTTGGAGCCCATAGGTATGTGCTCTAAGGAGCCCCCCACCTGAGGCGTAACGATGCACACCCACATTCAAGAGCCACTGACCCACCAACACACCACCCTGGGAATGCCCAGTGATTGCTTGGTCCTTGAGGCAACTCTGAGAGGTAGATGGGGGGAAAACTGAGGCTCAGAATCATCAAGCCAGGGTTACAAAGCAATTATATCCTCAGAGCTAAGCCTCTTGGCTTAAGGAACTCCCCCAGTGCATGGACTGATGGAGTTTCCTCTGCAAGTGTCCACCTGAGTGTGGGATTGGGTGATAGGGAGGCTGGTAACTATGGAGACCAGGTGAGCATGAATGGCTGCCATGCGCCGCAACAATAGTCCTTTTCCCCAAACACCTACTGAATCAATCACTTCTATGTGCCAGACCCTGTGCTAGGCACTGGTGGCAGAGGCTGGCCTAGTAGGGACATGCTAAAAGCAGGCAGAGGCCCTCAGCAAAAAGCTACAAGTTCAAGTATAGGCCAGGAACACACCAGAGGGCCAGGTCAGCAAGGGCAGGTGTGACAGGTCACCATCAGGGCACTGGCAAGGCCCAGCCCTTAAGTGAGAGACCATCAATAAGACTGGCAGCATCCCAGACCACGAGTGGAGAGTTCAGAGTAAGACTTGTAGCCAAGTCTGAGCCTGGACACACTGTCGGGTAGGACTCTGGTAATGTGGGGATGGGAGAGAAGAGCCAAGGATGAGGCTCCCAGGCTTCTGGTTGGGATGACTGAGAGACCAAAGGTGGAGCCATTGTCCGAGGTGGAAAACACGAAAGATGGCCTAGGGGCCCAGGGAGTTCCTTTAGATCTGCACCAGTTCCACGGGAGGCGGGGCTGCACAGCAGGAGGTGTGTGGGTCCACCTGGAGCACAGGTGAGACTGCAGATTACCTGCCCCTCTGTGGGGAGAATTACCTGATTGCACCTGGAGTTTAGAATCAAAGGGGCTTCTTAGTACTGATGAAAGCAATTTAATTCTCTTTCTTTATGCTGTTCTCTTGAGATGCCCCATTCATTTACGTTTTCCATTCATCATTTTGTTCCTTTTGCTCTGTTTAATCATTCACCATCGTTCCTGAGATACAGGCCCAGGGAGCCAATGTGATGATGTACATCAAAGTGCTTTGGAAAGCTCAAAATGCTCTTTAGATGCTTATAATGAAACAAATCATTATTATTTGTTGCTGCTGTTGTTACGCATGTTGTGATCATGAATCATCATATCAAAGCAGGAAGTCTGTCCTGACCGTTCCTCTGGGCTGACTGGCATCTGGAAAGGTGGGCTGTATTCTTTTGTTGTCCTTCATCATCCGACAGGAAATCCCATTTCAGAGCATCGTGACCATAGTGCAGGATGGACTCTCAGAGGTGTTCTTTTCTAGAACGGTGGGTGGTGTCCTCTGGCACATTCCCAACAGCAGACATCCAGGGGTAGGAGTTGGGCCTAGGGGGGGCTGTCTGATGCCTGCCCCCCACCCCCGCATGGAATATCACCTTGAGTGCTGCCCCCGGTGGGAAGTTCACACTCCCCATGGCAGACTATTTCACTGCTGGGGACCCCAGGGGTTACTATTACTCTCCCCAGTGTTGGCCTGATTATCGTGCAACTCTAGATGGGGGTTCTTTGTAGGAGCAGAGATTGCCCATTGGGTTTAAAAGAGTTGGGGCAGTAGACAGGCCGCTAGCATCAACCATCTGGAGTCCCCAAGGAGAACCGAGGGCACCAAGGTCAATAAGTAGGGAAGGCAGGCGAAATAAGAAGTGCAGACACAGCACTGATGGTCCCTGCATCTCTTCTGCAGACGTCACTTTGAATGTCCTGGGCACTTTCTTGCTGATGTCTTAAGCTATCACCAGCATCAGACAGAGAAACTCGCCCTCACTGTAACCTGAATCTGTCTCCATGCAAACTCACTCGTGGACCTGGTTTTACTCTCAGGGAACATATTCCTTCTTATCTTTAAAACAGGCCATCAGCCATCTAAAGTTGTCTTTTTTAATCTCCAGAAAGCTTCCCCCTTTGTTCCCCTAGAGCAGGGGTGTCAAGCTCATTTTCACCTCGGACCACATCAGCCTTATGGTTGCCTTCGAAGGGCTGACATAATTTTAGGACTGTGTATATGTAACTGCTCCTTAACAGTTGAAGAGTTGAAATTATATTCGTCCCTTTGAAGGCAACCTCGAGGTTGATGTGGCCCCTGGTAAAAATAAGTTTGATACCCCTTCCTTGGAGCCCTGGGTGAGCCAGAATCAGAGCAGCCATCTTTACATCATGATATAGGATCACCAGGGAACAGCCCAGCGAGTCAGGGACCATACAGTACACCCTCCCACCCCGTGGTCACTTCCTCCTGGGAATGACCAGTCACGTGCCAGGCCGCCACTTTGTCATGATCTCACGGAGCTCAGGCCCTCCGCATGCACAGCCAGAAACAGGACAGAAGCTGCTGATTCGGAGGGCCCTCTTCCTGTTCCCCTCACCTGCGGGGTGGTCGCACATTGTATGTTATTTACACATTTATGGACTTCTGCTTGAACCGATGTGTCTGCCGCTCTCTTGTCTCCAGGGGGATTACAAAAGGGAGGTTCAATGACATGATAGTAGTTCATGAGAATTTAGTGAGAAGAATCGGGGCTTTAGAGCCAAAAGGAGAATCCAGTTTTTATTTCAAGCTGCAACTTGCTAGCTGGAGAAAGTGTGCCTATCTATGCCTCAGTTTCTTCTTTTAGTTTCTGGGAGATGATGATACACCATCTTGTTGTGAAGCCCCAGTGGGATAAGTCACATGCCTATCAGAGAACCCAGTGCATCAAAGGCCCTCAGCAGACTTTGTTCAGAAATAAAGCTCAGACCTGGAGAGAGCATGCCAGCACCTAACTTCATCTACCCCACTGTGGCATGGTGGACCCTGTGGGAAAGGATTCCTCTAGTTGCCACTCCCCTTTCTCAGACAGCAGTGCATTCGCTGGCTGAGTGCTGCAGGGAGGATGGGAAATGAGTGGTGGCTGCGCAGGGGGGTGTGGTGTCTTTGCTGTGGAGCTGCGGGACTTGGAGGGGCTGCAATGCACCGGATGATGGAAGGAATGGGAACTGGCCTTCGTGTGATTTTGCCTCTGGTCCCAACTTAGAGAGAAGCCTGTTTTGCAGGCCCTTCTGTCTTATGGGAGGTCAAGGCGAGTGAGGCCTTGTAAAAGGCCTTTGTAAACAGGGTGAAGAAAGGAGTCCTGCCCCTCTGCAATGAGCATCCTCAGGTAGGCACTGTGTGGCCAGCCTGGCTTGCAGTTGGAGGGCAGAATGGAGACAGAAAGAGGGGACAAAGAATTGAGGGTTTAGAGAGGAGGAAAAAACCATGTAAGCCACCTTGAGAGGCCTTTTTCTCCTTCCCATAAGCCTCAGCTTCACTCTCTGTACAGGGGGACAGCGTAACTGGGGTTAACTCTTAGGGCTCTGAATTAGAAGTAAATGGAACTCCCTTCTGAGCAGGACGGTGGTACGAACACAGACATCTAACTGCCCTGCCATAACCTGGCAAGATGGCCCACAAGTCTTAGGGAAACACAACAAGATTAACCAATGGAAGTTGAATCACCATCCCACCCAGATCAAAGCAAAATCTCAAGACCAATGGAGAAATCTGTAACCTGGTGGAAAACAGGGGAAGGGGGATAGGACTTCCTTGCAGGCCACACTGTGTCAAGGGACATTGTTTCCAGAGCACTGCAGGTGAGCCCAGACTGAAGGCACTATGACCACCACTTACTGAAAAAGATATGGATTAGGGATGACGGCTGTTCTCACACTTCCCCTCCCTCTGGCTTTTTGCAAAGCTTCTGCCCTTCCTTCCCTGCCATGAGGGGCGGTGGGTGAGGTTGGGGCCCAGGAGGAGAGATGAGGAATGAAAAGGGGGAAAATCCTTACCACACTCCGTTCTGGAGCTGCTGTGCGAGCCAAGAAGTGTCTGCAGGTGAGCAGGTGTCTTCGAGGGGTGAGATGTCATCTCCTCTTCTAGCAGACCCCTCCCCCAACCCTCCCACTGCACACACACCACACAGTGTCTGCAAGCAGTACTTATAGCACCCGTCACCCGGCTTATGGAAGGGAAGGAGAAAAGATACAGCCCTTTCCCCTTACACCTACAATGCACAACCTCAGGGTCTTAGCCCGCACAGTCTCCTTATTGGAAGGGCCGAGGTTGGTGTTGCAGTGACCCCTACTATTCAGTAAGGGTCTAGTTGGCACCTCTTAGCACTCTCTAGAAGGGACATCTAGAAGTGCCTTAGCTGTCTTCTGTAGGATGCGGTGGTACTTACTGCTTACTCTTCTAGATTTTGTTGCCTTGGGTGAAATCCCAAAGCAACAAGAAAAGTTAAACATTGTGTTGCTCTTAGATTTTTCTGCAATCCCTTGCTCCCTAGAGAACTAGGACCACCTGGTAGGTGAGGTAGTTCAACAAACATGCCCTGGTGAATACTCCCCCAAGCCCTCCCAACTTTGGAGGTTGAGATGTGAGGAAAAGGTGAGCCACAGAAGAGGTATTAATGACAATAAAAGCTAACTGTGTTTGTTTATCAAGCTACTTGACTTTAAAAGAAATAGCTCCAAAATATATTAAAATTAGAGGTCAATCATGGCTACAGCTTTGGAAATCGTGAGCAACAACACAAGGACAATGTATGATTAGAATAATGGAGCCAGCAGCTACTCGTTTTGAGTGTCTATGATAGGCAGGGCCCATAGTGTTGAGGTTGTTTTGAGAATTTTACTTGTAATTCCTGCAGCAACCTAGTGGGGTGAGTATAATTTTTTCTACTGACTATGTGGAAGGGAAATGATTTACCCAGCACCATGTGTTTGTCCAAGGGGCTCAGCTGGGAATTAAACCTTTAATTATACAGTTAGGGAACTCAAGCTTTTTCTAACGTGACCCCAGAATCCAGCATCATTATGAAAGCGTAAGGCACCATGACCAAGTTGGGTTCATTCCAGAAATGCACCAATGAAAAATGTCGAATATTAGAAAAACCATTGGTATAATGCCGCTTCTCAGTAGGTCACAAGATAAAAACCATCTGCTTCTCTTGAGAGAGGCTGGAAAGTAATTTGAAAAAACTCAGCCTTCATTACTGATCAGAATTCTTAGTAAGCAAAGAATAGAAAGGCACTTTCTTATTTCTAGCAGAAAATGTTCTTAAGGCTTCAAAGTCTTGAGAGAATAAACTAAACCAAAAAAAAAAAAGAAGGTTATTAGAGCTACTAAGAGGTTTCAGTATTACGGCCTGACTGAAAGCAAGTAAACAAATCAATAGCCATATGCCAGTAATAACCCTTAAAAATATAATAAAATGCATCCTATTCTCAAATGCAATTAAAACATAAATACTTGGGCATAAACCAAGAAATGTGCAGAATCCGTGCGAAAATAAGCATGCCTACAAAACTTGACTGAGGATGTTAGAACAAGTCCCAAATAAATGGAGAGATATATTGTGTTGTTAGGTTAGCAAATTTAATATTGGGAAGAGGTTCACTCTCCCCAAATTCATTTATGGGTTTAATACAATTGCAACTGAAATTCTAATGGGGTTTTTTCTTTTGAACTTGAAAAAGTGATTTCAAAATGGACGTGAAAGAACATGCAGGAGAAAGTAATAAAGAACACGGGGAAAGTAGGGGTGGCAGCGGTGGGGATTTCTTGTGAAATATCAGCATTTATCATAGCTATAATAATTAATTCCAGAGGATACTCCAGTATGTAGTGAGACTGGCTTTTAAAATTTATGTGAGTGGAGACTCGCTTAACAAATTGTATATTTATAATTGGGAGAAAATAGAATCCATTGCCTATATATCATGATATGCTAAAGAAATTCTGGACCTATTAAGAACTGAACGTAAAAGCTGGAATAAGTAAGAACCAGCAGAAAATAAAGAAAATTTTGTTTCTTGTTCTTGTGTGAGAAGGGACTTTCAGTTAATTGAAAGCAAACAAATATACCATAGAATCGGAGTTCACAAATTTCACTACATAAAAAGGGAACAAGAAAGAGAAGAAAACTCTTCGCTACTATATTAACAACACTCAAAGGGCAAATGGGTAAACTGGACGTGGGGACAAAATTGACAAAATTGAGAAAAAAAGAAATAAACTTGCATATAAAAAAGTTCTAGCAAGTCAATAAAAAAATCATTCTGATAACAAATAAGGCTAAAGTTATAAACGTGCAATTGCCAAACAAAATATGAATAGTAGAAAAAATAGTTTGGTGGAAAACAAAATGTCCAGTGTCACAGGTAATCAAATGAATGCACTTCTGACCTATAACAATACGAAAATATATTTTTAATTATCAGCATTGGCAAGGAGCAACGAAGCAGGCTCGTATTGGCATTTCTGCATGTGGGTTAATGGGTGTAGCATGCAAGCTTAGAGCACACTTTGCTGATTATCTTCCTAATGAAATAATCAGAGTTGTAGTCATAGAGGTCATCGCTGCATTATTTATAAGGGCAGAGACTTGGAAATCACCTAACAGCACCTACAGCAGGAGACTAGTTAAATACATTGTGTGCGTGCACACTGAGGACGCCTATGCTGGTACGGCAAACCACGTTTTTATGGAACATCGGTGGCATGGGCCAGTGTCCATGCTGTAATGAGTAAAAAAAAAAAAATCTGCTTGCAAAACTGCATGTGTTATTATGTCTCAAGTTTTTGAAATAGAAATACGCAGCCCATGTATTGGTGGGGGCCGGCTTAGCTGCTAGAGCTGTGAAGATCTGATGTGGCTCCCCCATTCTAGATCCTGCCCCAAGACCTGTGGAGGTTCCCAGGGGAGCACATGTGGCCTCCTTCACTGCCTTCCCTGTGTTCTGGAACATCCCTGTTGCTCTGTGCCGTCCTAACTGGACCAAACGTGGACGTGGCCCCTCCCGGCCACCCTCCCCGAAGCTGCAGGAACATGAGGCAGTTTCCTCTCTTGGTGTTTGAGGGGACACTGGCAAGGGACTGCCTTTTCAGGCTACCCAGCAAGCAATTCAAAATCCTTCCGCAGTGCGCAGGGATTTTCCACCTTTTCCTCTCCTGCACACCTCCCCCCAGATCACCCGCAGGTGCTGTGACGTGTTTGCATTACCAGAGCCGTTCATCTTTTCCTGTATCAGTTTCCAGCTTCGGGTTCAGGCCCCTCTTTGCACATCCTTTGCAAGGGCAGTCCAGGGAGGGCAGCTAATGCTGAGTTCGAAGCCTTTATTTTAATGGGAACATCGCTCCCTTAAAAATATTTTTTCAATTTATCTGCATCTGTGTGCATGCATAGACACATACCATAAATGTGGTATAGATTTGCGTGTCTGTGTGTAGTGAGATTATGGGTCACTGGCAATGGTTCTTTTGTTTTGCTGTGCTATGTAAAATTTATATAGCATAAAGGTAGGTTTCCCCCTTAGAATCAAATGACCATGACAGATTGTTATAAATTGTAAAGCACTCTGTACAAATGTGTAAATGTGGGAGATTATTTTTTATCATATTTAGTGAGTCACTGACGTTCTTGCAAAGTGCAGGCCTAGCTGTGCCTTTGCTGAGCTCTGGGCTGCAGACCGAGCAGGAAGCCGAGTTCAGATGGAGCAAGGGACAGTCAGGCGAGGGGTTTGCTTTAGCCCCATGACAATTTGAATCCACGTTCTGTCATTAAGGTGCTGGATAGCTTTGGGAAATTGGCTGACCCTCTCTGAACTGGTCTTCTCATCTGCCAAATACGGGTCATTAATATGATGGCTGTACTTCAATTAAAAAGAGCTTGACATTTAAAAAACAAAACAAAACAAAACAAAACAGGGAGAGAATGCACTGACTCTGCTCGCAGTCCCAGGAGGAAGGTGTGTCCTATCAGAGCCGGCAGTGCCACAGCTTAGAGGTTAAATACTTTGGTCCAAGTCATGAGGCTTAGGCAGTGACTGAGGTTAGAGCCCAAGGAATCTGTCTGATCCTGGTCTCTGCTCTTCACCCACCTGCTGCTATAACTGCAAGGTCCCTGCACAATGCCCAGAACTTAATAGGTGCTTTGTAAATGGGAGCTTTTGGCAAGTTTACACCCTAGAAGCTCACTCTCTCTGTCCCTGCCCAAGTCCTCCTCACGAGGAAATGCCACGGTCTTCATGGCAGTGGGTCAAGGGACAATAGGGAGCCACCTGCTGTGTTTCCAAAGGGATCCGGGAGGGCCCATGACTTCAGGAGTGTGGCGTGCAGCCTGAGCCAAAAGTATGTCAGAGCCACAGGAATGCCAGGGGACCTTGCCTGTGGCTGGCCATGTGGGGGTGCAGGGGTCCCGCTACCCTGGGGAGAACAGGAGAGCTGCACAGAGCAGTGAGTGCAAACCTGGCTTGAGGTAGAGAGGAACTGACTGTGCAAGCCAGACCTGAGGGCTACCTTGTTGTGGTTTCTAAACCACATCCACTGCTGGCTGGGCCCAAGGTCATTCTGAGTTTCTTGGGGGATGCTGGGGCAGCAGGTGGGGAGCTTCAGGGGACCCCGTAGGTAGGGCAGCCCACCCTACATTGCAATGTAGTCGTGCCTAGCTAGGGATGTCTCGAATCATTAGACCCTCTTCCCACCAACCCTCCTCCGAGCTGGGCCCAGGGCTGAAGGCAGGTGCAGCTGCTGCAGGTGCTGTGGGGGCTGGGCCAGCATCCCCTTCTTGTCCTCTTCACCCTCCTGCTCCAGAAAAATAGAGTGGTCTCAACACCAGCGCAAAATTTTGAAAATAAAAAAATATGTATATTTTGTATGCCAATTGATTTTTTTTTTGCTAGTGACTATTCCATTTCAATCATTGACCTCATTCTTAGGTAATTATGTCCCACGTGCCATTTATAGTCCCCACCTGTCACTCAACACCAAGAAGTATTTTGCAGATTATTACGGAGTTTTTCACCCTTGTTTTAATGGCCCCATAGTGTCCCACTGGGTCTAATTACAGTGATTTGCTAAATGATTCCTGTATTGTTGGATATTTGGGTGTTTTCCAGAACGTCACCATCATTTTGCCTGTAGCCTTCTGTTTGAATTCTTCTCTTTAGACTAAATTTTAAGGAGTGAGGTATTAAAAGGTCAAGATAAACTTACAGCTTTTGCAACGCTTCACAAATTGCCTCCCATGAAATAATTATGCTGTTTTATAAAGATATGAGCACTTTCAGTGTAATCTTGACAGAATTTTGTACTGTCACTTTTAATTGAATTTATTGGGGTGACATTGGTTAATAAAATTATTTAGGTTTCAGGTGTATAATTCTGCCATGTATCATCCGCATATTGTACTGTGTGTTTGCCACCCCAAGTCAAGTCTCCTTCATATCACTTTGTTAATTTTGCTCACATCATAGGCATAATGCGATACTTCAGTTTGCTTTAACTCATGCCTGTCTCTCACCTCTGCTTTTGCTGCCTCCTCTGCCTCGCTCACATGTGCCAACCCTACTGGTCTTTCTTCTCTTCCTTGGAACTGAAACCGCCATGGCCAAGATGTTCCCTGCCTCCGGGCTCTTGACCAAGCCGTTCCCTCGCCCCAGGACTTTCCCCTCGCTCATACCCTCCCCAGTTTACTCATCACCATCCTTTACCTGTCCCTTTCAAAGTGACTTAACAGAGAGACTGTCCTTGACACCCTGTTTTCTATTAGTCGCCTTTCCACTCCCCTTTTTAAACACTTATAACACTCTGCATAGAACTTATTCTAATTTGTGATCAGCTAATTATGTGTATGACTGTTTACTGCATTCGTCTTCTGCTGGACAATGTATTCCCTGAGGACAGTGCTCTCTTCCGTGCTGGTCACTAGCGCCTGGTGTCACACCTGGCACAGAGCAGGCACTCAGTTAATAGGTGATGATGCATGCGTGTGGTGGAGAGATACGTGCGCGCTGAAGAAAATGTGAAAAATCAGAAAAAATACACTGACAAAAATGGAAATGACTCAACGCAGCATCATTCAGTGATAACAACTGTTATCTAGTTGGTTTTAAAAAATAGGTGCATGTTCTATATTTAACTCATTGATGGATACAGGGTCTATGTTGGTCTTTGGCAAATGGTGAGGTTTCAAACAACGAGACATTGGGGAGAAGAATGGGAATTCTTTAGGGAGAGAGAAGGGAAGGAAGTTGGGGATTTGACCCAAAGAAGCTTCACAAAAGAAAGGGTCTCAGAGTGAGGGTCCTCATTGTGAATTTCCTGGCCAGTCATAGCAGTGGGCCAGACACCCAGGCCACAGTGAGGGAAACTCCCTTCCAGAGGAGAGCCCCAACCCTGTCCGTATGGCCAGCACCGCCTGTACTCGCCAACCCTTTGCAGCACTGTCTTTCCAAATCCTTTTATAAATATTATCTCTATTTATCCTCATCTTGATTCTGATGCTACTTTGACTAATCACCCTGATTTCCATGGAAGGACTCTGAGACTCTCAGGAATGAAGGGAACATCCCTAAATTTCAAAGTCTGTCATAGCTGTGAAATAACATCCTCTGACCTCAAGCTCTTCCAGTTCCTGCTCTCTGGCCACCACAGGAGGTTTGTAGGTGCTGTGAACCTTGGACTCACTGGATGGCTTGGAGGAAAGGGGCAGGGGGCAGGGGGCAAAGAAGCCAGGAGTTCTGATTAATTGAATGTTGCCTTTGATTTGAAGGTTAAGCAACAAATCCATTTAAACTTGGCCCAGACTATTTTATACAAGACGGTGTGTGAACTAAACAGAGTAAAATTGAGCCCAGAGGAATATCTCCGAGAAGAAAGAATCCAGTAGTAAGAACCTTAATTGCCTTTACACTTACTACATGCACTTGACTGCTGTACTCACTCCAAAGCCTTTGATCAAAGCCACGGCAGCTTAGACATTCAAAGGCCTCTCTTAGGCAGCAAAGGGCCGTCCCACTGTGCTGAGCTCTACTAGTCTTTAAACTCCCCAAGTGCAAAGCCTTGGGCATCTCACCTGTGTCTGGCTGGCACACCCAGAGGATTGACAAATGGAATGAGTTTGCATCCTCAATTAGGCATGGCTCTTAAAGGAACAGCATCCTATATTAAGAGGAGTTCAGCATTCAGAATGAGCGGGCAGGGTGACACCTCATATATGCCACAAAAAAATATCCCAAGCCCATGACACTTCATTTTGGTCACATACTCACCAAAGACACAGAATGAAAGATTTTACCTAGGAGAGTGCTGGTGTTATAGGGAGGGACTACAAACCCTGTCCTATGAGCAGGCTGGAGATGCTGACCAAGATGTTTGTTTGCAAATTAGAGACTGGTGCCCGGAGAACATGGTAAGAAAGATAAGGCTGGTTTTCACATTTTAATTAAATTTTGTTGAGACAATAAAACAAATGTGTTTCTATAATTTATGTGTTGGAAGATACAGGAAAACAATAAACAATGTAAAAATCACCCGTAAATCTCCACTCAGCTATAACTATTCCACATTGTGGTAGGACTAACTCTTCCCGTTGTGGTTTTATTTTTTTAATTTTAATTTTAATGCAGACAAATACACAAACTTGAGCCAGCGTGTACATGTTGTTCTGTAGCCAATTCCTTAGTAGTGTATAATGAATATTTTTCCATGTACTTATGCATTTTTTATTTCAACAAATACAAATATGTATTGAATAACTCCATACACCAGGTATGGAACTTGATATTAAGTATGTAACATGGCGAATTAAATACACATGCTCTTGGTTTTTATGGATCCTGAATGCTGACAGGAGAGACATACATTACATGGATTGGGAATACAGAAATACAGGCCATCCTCATTATTCGTGGGCTTTGTATTTGCAAATTCACCTGCTCACTAAAATGTATTTGTAATAGCAAAAATCAGTGCTCATGGATCCCACAGTCGTTTGTGCACATGCGCAGAAGGGTGGAAGGTTGGAGTTGCCCAGTTCACACATTCCCGGATGAGGTCAGGCGAGGTGGTGCTGTGCCTTTTTGTTTCAGGTCCTCCACTCTAAACAAATATCCTTTTCATGGTCTCTTAAGTGCCACATTTCCCCATTTTTGTGCTTTTTGCTGGCGATTTTGCTGTTTAGAATGGTCCCCAAAGGTAGTCTGAAAGGCTGCCTAGGGTTCCTAAGTGCAAGGAAGCTGTGATGTGCCTTATGGAGCAAATGCCTGTGTTAGGTGGGCTCGGTTCAGGCTGAGCTGTAGAGCTGTGGGCTGTGAGTTCAGTGCTGCCCCACACAATTTACAGGTGTCTTTTCTGCAATCGGCCATGCTACTAAGACAGAGAGCCAAAGCAGCTCCACGTAATACACAGAAGCAAACAAGGAGGCTGCCAAATTGAAGAGACAAAGAAATATGGCCCAAATGAAGGAAGAGAAGAATACCCCAGAAAAAGAACTAAAGAAATCGAAGATAACCAACGTATCAGATACAGGGTTCGAAACACTGGTGATCAGAATGCTCATTGAGTACAACAACAAAATAAAAAAGACCCAGGAAGAAATGGAGGTTACACTAAGTGCAATAAAAAAAAAAATCTACAGGGAACCAACAGTGGAGGGGAGGAAACTGGGATTCAAATCAATGATTTGGAACATAAGGAAGAAATAAACATTCAATCAGAACAGCAAGAAGAAAAAAAGAATTAAAAAAAATGAGGATAGTATAAGGTGCCTCTGGGGCATCTCCAAATGTAGCAACATCTGAATCATAGGGGTGCCAGGAGGAAAAGAGGGAGAGCAAGAAATTGAAAACTTACCTGAGAAAGTAATGAAAGAAAACTTCCCTAGTTTGATGAAGGAAATAGACATGCCAGTTCAGGAAGCAGAGAGTCACAAACAAATTGGACCCTAAAAGGACCACACAAAGACACATCATAACTAATGTGCTAAAGTTTAAAGATAAAGAGAGAATCCTAAAAGCATCAAGAGCAAAGCAGATAGTTACGTACAAAGGAGTGCCCATAAGACTTGTCAGCTGATTTCTCAAAAGAAACTTTGCAGGCAAGAAGGGACTGCCAAGAAGTATTCAAAGTAATGAAGAGCCAGGAGCTACAACCTAGATCACTCTGTCCAGCAAAGCTATCATTTAGAATGAAAGGGTGGATAAAGTGCTTCCCAGACCAGGTAAATCATCACCAAGCCATTGTTACAGGAAATGTTCAAGGGACTTATTTAAGAAAAAAAAAGAAGATCAAAACTATAAACATTAAAATGACAACAAACTCACAACTGTCCACAACTGAATTTAAAAAACAAAAAACAAAGCAAGCAACTAGAACTGGAACAGAATCACAGGTATAGAGATCATTTGAAGGGTTATCAGCTGGGAGAGGGAAGGAGACGAGGGGAAAAGGTACAGGAAATAAGAAGCATAACTGGCAGGTACAAAATAGACAGGGAGATATTAAGAACAGTATAGGAAATGGAGAAGCCAAGGAACTTACATGCACTACCCATGGACATGAACTAAGGGAGGGATTGCTGGAGGGAATGGAGGTACCAGGAAGGAGGGGGGCAAGGGAGAAAAATTGTGACAACTGTAATAGCATAATCAATAAAATATATATATATTTAAAAACAATGTATATTAGGTAAAGTGTATTAAAACCAGCTGACAACAGTGTTTTATCAGAGGCTCCCAGAAACCTAAGCTCCTACTTCCTTGGGACCTTGGGTTTAGTATTTGCTAAGTCCGTCCAACTTTGTAGAATGTAACTTGCAAACAGTGAGAACCAGCTCTACATATATACAAATCAGTAATATCAAGAGATGGTTGGGTTGAAGACATACATTTGGGTTCTTTGGCTTCAGATAACACTTAACACTGTTAAAAGATAATTTTCATGGAAAGGTAAAACTGTGACTTTCAGATAGATGTAAAAATGAACATGGTTTTATTTAATGCATTTGTGAGGAAACAGGTGAGGTGTCGCACCAGTACAGAGGCAAATCCATAACTCAGAAACATTTATAGATGAGAAATATTGACATGGGTATGGAAATGGGGCAAAAGTGGCTTTGTTTTCCTTTGGGGGTGGGGGAGATCATCCCACCCTCAGATGGAGCCGTTCTTGGCACTGTAGACAAAAACGACCCTGCTTTGCTATCTGCTGTCTACAACTTGCCAAGTTGTGAAATAGCTCCCATAGAATCAGCATCAGATAAGGGAAGCCTGCGCCGTAGAGGATGCAGAGCTTCCCCACAAAGCCACGGTAATAAATGTGCTCAATCTGGAGAGAAGGGACAGAGCCTGGAGGAGGGCCCCCACCGTGAAGTTGACTTGCAGAGGCAGGGCCTGCGAGGGAGACTGAAGGAACAGCTAGAGAGGCAGAAGGAAAACGCGGTGCCTGCGGTGCCTGCAGACCAACAGCCAGACTGAGGGTGGAGAAAGTTGTCGACCGTCTGAAGGCCGAGTGAGACGCACTCTAACCGGACCCCCTTGGTACAACAGGCAGAAGCCAGAGTGGCGTGGGGCCAGAGAAACGGATGACAACAGGGGAATGTTGTTTCGGTTGAAGTCTTAATATGCTCCTCTGTGGGCGCACCATTGACTTCACCCTACCTTCGACTTTTGGATATTTAGGTCTTTTCAGAGTTTTAAAAATCTGTAATTAATACCCTAGTAGACATAAATCTGTATGCACATATCTACTATTTTTCCTATACAAGTTTCTGTGTATCATTGCTGTGTCCATGAACGACTGACTTCAGTGGTGTCAGTCTGTGCCCTGCCTTCAGCGGTGGATGAGCAGCTCTGTTTATTTGGACGTGCTCATCTGCAGTGATTAAGAGTCTACACGTGCTCTTTATTCTTCTCCATTTTCCTGAGACAGTAACTCTGCAAACAAGGGGCATGGTGTTCAGAGCTGATAATCAATGGCTTTTATTTCTTATTACCTCAAGTCTCAGCCCCCTCTCTGGAGCAGAGTCATTCTCTCCCTTGTTGGTACTAACACATGTCAAATATTTGCAGGTTCTTATCTTTCTCTCTTTATGCTCGGCTTCGGCGGGCTCTGAATTTTAGCATCTTGTGCTTTCCCTCCAGTATCCTTTCCTCTGTTTTCCCTGAGGGCATTCCTTTCTGGCCTCAGCTGTTCATCCTTGTGCGGCATGGCCATGCCTCTGTATCCTAGAAAAATCTCGACCTACCTGCATCAGTAGTGAGGGTTCCCCCTTTGCCTCCTCAAGGGCTGCATTGTCAGCTCCACTTTCCACAGTAAAACTTGGCTCAGCTCATATGCATTAAGGACTGACTTCTGGCACTATATGCCCACTATTTCTCACCTCTGATTTCTGTGCCCATTGGCATTTCTTAGCACGTGTCCCCGACCTGATTTTCTCTTCATGACACATTACACTGGCCCGCCGTCTCACCATTCCTGCCTTCAACAACACATAGACCCATTTTCATCTCTCTTCTGAGCTGTCGGTCTACACTCCGAACTGACTTTTCTACCCATTTTATACCCGCCTCAACCAAAACCAGCCTGCGACCATTTGATAAACAGCTTCTGCCTGCCAGTTCAGAGACCTGGAGTCAGCTAGGATGATGCTTCCCGCTCTCATTTGCTCTCACATCCAGGCAGACACAAGACCGGATGCTTTCCCTGCTTTGCCCTGAATCTGCCCCTTCTCCTCCAGTTCCGTCCCACAGCCGTGACCTGCCACAGTTTATTGAGGCCCCACATTTAATTTTACACCCATTACCAATGTTTGTCTTATTAGGTCTATGAGACCTGGTAAATTCTAAGGCTATTTCTAAGGTAAATTTCTAAGATTATTGTCTTGTTTTTCTTTTCTAGTAGACTATGTTCCATTTAAAAATTAGTAGCAATTTTGTTTTGCTACTTCTGTGTCATTCCATGTTTGGTCTGTATCAGTGGACCCTCTCGGGTGGGCGGGGCCCCTGTAGACCCCGTGGCCACTCGGATCGATCGAATACAAGATGCCATGATTGGATGCATTTGATTGTTGTGGCTGAAGCAATAGTCTCATGGTGACTAAAAAAGTGAATGAATTTAAATGTAAGAAAATTGGTACAATAAGAAGTTGGTGGTAAGTCTTTTTTAGTGCCAGGGTGGTAATGTTTTTGCCCTGATGTCAGGGGGCTTTGGAAAGCAAACGGGTGTTGTGGGGAGAGTGTGACTTTCCAAATTCTACCTCTTCTCTCACTACTTAGTAGTTGTGGTGACCTCAGGTGAGTTACGAAACTTCTCTGAAACTTCATTTCCTCATCTATAAATTCAGGATAACAGAGTTCCTCTTCCTGGGCTGTTGTGAATCTTGAATGAACAGATATGTATAAAGTGTCACTGAGAGTTCCAAGAACATAATCGACATCCAGGAGAAGACAATTATTTGTGGGGCAGCGGTGGGGGAGCTGGCATTGGCTGGGGGTGTGGGGCCCAGGGCAGCCTACAAAGACACACTCTTTTGGTTGCCCAGACCCTACCTCCATAGAAACCCTCTGGTCTGAGTGGTTCATGCCCTCGGTCAGCATGTTCCAGGCCGGAGAGCAGCTCTGGGTGTCAGGTGTGGAAATGTCTCACTTGTGGCCAGAGCCGCTTCCTGGTTCCAGCACAGCTTTTAGAACTGCCCGCCCTGCCTCCCCGCCTCCCTGCCTCCCCTGCCTGCCTGGACCGTGTTCATCTCCTCTATCCCTACATGCGCTGGGTTGGGAAGGGCCCCATCGTGGCTGTCCTGGACCTATCTGCCAGGCTTCTTTCTGAACAGTCCTGCTTACACACCCGCCTCTCCCCACTGGTGTCCTCACCACCATTCACCCTCCACGGTCCATTTCAGAGCAAATGTGGCCTGGTTTTGGCCTGCTTTACATCACTTCTGGGGCCTCTACTTACGCTTAAAGGGGCGGCCATCCCCTCCCTGCCACTGAAGGCCACCACGAGCTTCCCCGACCTTCCCTGACCTTCCCTGTCCTGCCCTCCTCCCCAGGCTCTTCATCACAAGTGCTGTGCTCAGAGGATGTCAGGCTTAAGAGAAATCTTTGAAGACCTAGAAAAGCAATTTACTGCTGCAAAAATTTGAAAAGAAAACTGTATTGAACTGAATCAGCATTTAATTCCATATCTAGGAAATATATCTGCATGCATGTTTTATACATGTATATTTTTCAAATCTCCATTCAAAATTTCATTACATTTAACAATAAATTATAAGTTCGCTCTTCTCAACAGATTACGAATTCCCAGAGGAGCCAAGGGGTTGGAGAAACCCCAGGCAATGATGAATTATTAAGTTACTGGGAGCCAAACATTATTGAAAGCAACATTATTTTTTAAACTGTTCAAAATAATTTTCTGACAAAAATATTACACTTAATGTTAGAGGTGGAATGTGTGTGCATCTTACTGTGACGTGAGGGGAAACTTCAAGACCAGCCTGGCCTGTGGAGATCACGCACAGCCTGGGGTCTCCCTTTACCTTGACCTCCAGCCCCTCACACTGTTGCCGCCTCCTGCGGGGTGTTGCACCTGCTGATTCTAGGACCATCCACCTTTTTCTTCATCCCGTCACTCTGTCCTGTGATACGTGATGCTGCCCCCTATAGGCTGAGACTGCGTTAGCCCCGTTACCTGCAGGGTCCAGGCACAGCGCACAGGGCTTTAAACACAGTGCAGGCTTTCAGTGCTGTTAATTGGGTGGGTGGGGGGCGCTGGAGGAATTCACCTTTTATGGGGCACTCAGGGCCAGGCCCAGGTGTTCCCAGACCTGAGACCTCTCCCGGGCATGCCATCGCATCCACGCCATGCGGACAGAAGGCCACACTGCTCAGGACCTCTGAACTGAGTGACGTGACACAAAGATGTTAGGAGGTGGCACGCAGGTGGGTGATCACCCGGAGCAAGAGATCAGGCCCTTAACTTAGCCGGCTATCAGAGGAGAGGCTCCACGGACATCCAAGTTCTCGGTGGTCTCCACGGCAGAGAGAAAGGGGTCTGGGGCACAGGGTTGGTGCTAAGAGCATGGGGGGGAGGGCGTAGGCTCCTGGGGAATTGTGCATGGAGAGGGCAGCTGAGGTTCAAGAGAGTCAGGAAATCAGCCCCCATGGTGGGCAGGGCGCAGTGCCCATCGCAGACACGGCTGCAAGTCACTGACCGCACCTGTCTGAGGCGCTGCCCTTCAGCAGAGTCCTCAAGGGCAGGGTCCATGGTGTCTGCTAAGCTCTGGTCCCCTGGTGCCCAGCACAGCCTGGCAGCAGGCAAGTGCCCTGGGAAGATCTTGGGCTGATGAGGGACACAGCAGTCTAACCATGCAAGGGGCAGTGTGGACGCAGAGCAGATGGCCGCCACGACGGACCCTCTCCTGGTGTCCCGGCTCCCTACGGGAGGTCTCAGGGGCCATTTTAGTTTATAAATGGAATTAGAAAAGAAGAGAAACGGACCATATGGTGCTCATTTTGCCTCATTCTCCCATTAAACCGTGTTAGCCATTGGACAGGGAGTGTCACATTCTTGGAGATGAGGCAGGAGCTCTGAGAAGGAAGTCACCCGCCCGTCCACGAGCTGGTGAGTGCTGAACCCAAGCTCTGGACCCTGGGTGAGGCCCCTGGCGCGTCCCTGCTGTGCAGTGTCCTCTCGCTCTAAAGTCGGCACTAATACCCTGGAAAAGGGACCGCTCCTTGGAGCAGGGAGACCTCGCTGGGCTTGCAGTCACAACAGGTGATTCCAGACTTGTTTCTGCCTCTGTCCCTGAAGGACTGTGGCTTAATCTCTTAGAGCCTCAACTTTCTCATCTGCAGAATGGGACTAAAAGATGACTCCCTTGTGGGCTTGGAATAAGAACGACGTGGGTATCGTTCGTGAAAGTAACTCACACAGTTGTTGGCACGTGGAAGATGAACACATGCTCATTGATTCTGGCGTCAATGAACAGCATGCCCATATTCTCCACATTTCACTTTGGCAAACAGGGAGGTTTGGATATGTTCGTTTTCCTGTTTGATCCAGTTTGAAATCTCTGTTGCCACAGGCGATGCCATCCGCTCAGACTTCCTATCTATGAAGACATTAACCCCAGTTCCCCCACAGGGGTGTGCACCCAGCCCACCCTTCTTAAAAATGCTCTTTGCTTGTAGAGCCCTTTATATTCTAATACTGTTCAGATAGAAAAGCCATTTAGCTGTGCACATAAAAGGACCCATTTGAAAAGTAAGAGAATGTAATATCCTTTCTTTTTCCGGGGGCCTCTCTGGGGAGCTTCACCAGAGAGCAGAGGGCCGCACACGTTCTCAGGAATTCTGGTGTCACCAGGGTTTCTTAATTATGTTTCCTCCCTGCACGTGAGGCCCAGTTGCATTTGCTTTGTAGCCTTGTCGTTCTTTACCACAGTGGCAGAGATGAGTGTTCTCTCTACTAGTTGTTTTCCTAAGAAGCTAAAAATACTGGGAGGAAATTGGTTTTTCTCCTCTGCCTTACCTTTGCATAAGTATTCTCAGGGCTCTCCGAGCAGCGTGGGAGGCGACCCCAGCTTCCCTGCTGCTGCGGAGCCCAGACAGAAGTGCAGGCGGCTGAGAATCCAGGCAGCCCCAGCCCCTGTCTCCTGGCGCTGGTGAGGGGGCGGTTGGCCCGTGTCCACCGGTCAATTCCAATAGAGTCCAAACCCTGTTGGGGCACGGCTCCCACGTGTGGGGCCGGTGTGGGGCCGGTCGACCGATTGTGTTTCATGATCCATGGGAGTGACGAATTTATTTGTAAAACTGGGGCTGATTTTCATGATCTAGATGAGCCTGGAGAGATGATTGGGTAGGAGGTGTGTGTGAGAGAGAGAAAGAGAGAGAGATGGAGAGAGAGGTGGGCGGAGATGGGAGAAGGGAGGAAAAGCACTACATTGATCAGGGCTCCCGGCAGTGACTTTCCTGGAAGCCTCAGCTGCTCGGAAGGTGTGCTGTTAGGGAGTCCGCAAGCTGGGAATTGGGCAGGAAGATCGAAATTCCTCATCCTGGTTTTGCTGTTTCCTGGGGCAAGTTTCCTAACTCTCCTGTGCTTCTTTATCCCCTGTTTTTGTTTTTTTAAAATGAAACAGATGGAAGGGACTCCTCATTGCCTAACCAATATTTGTTTTCACTTTCTTCCTCTCGAGATTGGATTTCACTCGGGCAGTGATATGACCAGGTAAAAGACTCCATTTCCCAGCCCCCCTTGCAGCTGGATATGGCCCATGTGACCACATTCTGACCAGTGAGGTATAAGGAGAGTTGTGGGCCGGACTTCTCAGGGAGCTCTTTCTAAGGATCAAAGGTTGGTGAGGGCCCTTCACTGCCCCTCCGCCGGCCTGGGTAATGTAGACCTGAGGGGTAGGCCTTGCGGGTATCCAGCGGCTGGGACAAGGCTTGGCTCTGTTCTGTAGACTCTCAAGGAAGGGCATGTCTGCACTCAGGGAATAAGCACTTTTTACCTTAAGTGGAGCTTGAACCCACGGACTCTTTAAAGACCTCCACTGAATCCCAAGGGACCAAGGAGTTACTGCCTCAACCAGCAACTGTATCTTTTTAACTCCAAAGAAGCGGATTAGTGCTTTTATAAAAAGAAGCCCCAAGAGCTTGCTAGCTCCTTCTTCCACCCAGCGAGGACCCCTGGAGAAGTCAGCCGTCCCAACCTGGAAGAGGGCTCGCACCAGAACCAAGCCTGCACCGTGATCTTGGCCTTCCAGTCTCCAGACTGTGAGCAGTAAAGAGTTGTTGTTTATCAGCCACCAGTCTGTGGAATTCAGTTACAGGGGCCCAGGTGGACAAAGAGAGCAGGACACGGCGAATATACGAAGTGAGTTACAGGTGAACAAGGGAGACTAGTTTTCCATGTGGCCAGTGACGCAGGTGCCCTCGTGCAGGGCCCCATTGCAGAACTTCTATGTGCATGGTGTGCCCTGGAGTCCCAGGACACGTGGCCCTAGACACTCAGGGAACCTCCACACAGGCACAAGATGGGAGCTGCAGAGACCTGCCTGGGCCACCTGTTAGCCCCACTCAGGGGCCTGGGCAACCCTTCACGTGGGCAGGTTCTCACCCGATGACAGGGTCTGCTATTTCTCTTCCTTGTCTTAACGGCTGCACCCCAACCATGGTTCGGTGATTAAACAAATGTTTTAATGAGGCACACAGTGTGGCTGAGGCTGACTGCAGTCCTGGGAGGGCCTCTCTCTCTGTGTGCGACGCTTGGTCAGCGGGCTGGGCCACAGGAGCCTTGGAGAGGTAGAAGGGTGCTGTAGGACAGGGGTGCACCACCCAGCACCCCGTTTTCCATGACTGAAGGACAATCATGAAGGACCCCCTCACTGGGCTCTTACTCTGCCCTCCATCCAGGATGCTCCGTGTTCAGTATGGCAGCCAGGCCAGCACATTACACAATGTGCCACGGACCTGCAGTTCGGGCTGGGGCTCTGGGAGAGCTTTGTGAAACCCCAGCACACCTCAGGGCAAGCCCCGTCCCCCGAGCATCAGGGGAAGAGTATTCTCAGCTAGACTTGGAGAAAAGCGCTGTTGAAAGGTCACCTCTGAGCTGCTGCCTGCCAGTGTCCCTGGATGCCCCCTTGAGTGGGGCCAGCAGGTGCCTGCGAAGTTTGTCTCAAAGGAGCAATCCCTGCCTTTGTTATTCCTTAATGATTTCTTGTTCCTCTGGCCACTTCAGATGTGATTCGCAGCATCTCGTGATGAGACCAGAAGCCTAGATCAAGAGACTGTTTTTTCCTGATCCTGAAATCGGAGAGGAACTGGCCACAAGAGCCTAGTTTAATGAGCATCGACCTGTCTCACAGACACAGTCCTTGTTAGCGGGTCCGGGAAGATGCAGCCACGTTCTCCATTCTCAGGTCTCCTGTCCCTGCCTCTCAGAGCTGTCTGCAGAGGCGGGGGCCTGGGGCTGAGTGCTAAGATCTGGGTGTGGAGCACTCTGGAGGTCTGGCTTATTCCACAGCCCAGACTTAGGGGAACTTGAAAATGGAATGGTTTCGTCTATTAGCTTTCACAGCTGGACTTCTGGGCAAGGCTGAGTGGCTGAGATATTGAGCCTGAATTCTGCAGCAGGAACGGGCTGAGAGGAACTCTGGGCTGTGGGGCTGGGGGTCTGGTCTGCAGCATGTCAGGGGACATTTATTTATCTCATTCATTCATTCATTCATTCATTCATTCCATGCGTATTGAAAGACTTATCTGTGATAGGCACTGTGCTGGGGACTGGAGATGGAGGGGGAACCTGGCATCCTCCTCTGTGACTTAGTAGCTCACAGCCTTTTACAAAAGAGGCAAAGATGTGGACCTGTGGATGCCACCCAAAGGTCTGAATACCTGTCTTAGGTCGCGCTGCAGGTCGGGCTGTCTAGAAGCAGAGTCTGAAACAGGTAGAGGTACATGCGATTGCTTAAAGGTGGGACCTGTAGGGGGAGGGGCAGAGTAAGGATGTGACCGGGGAACACGCAGCCTCCACCGGATCCGCACACTAGAGGGTCTGGCGCAGTGCCGTGCAGCTGAACTTCTGCGACGATGGGAACACGGTCCGCGTCTGTGCTTTCTGACAGCGCAGCCGCCAGCCGCTGCGGCTACTGAGCACTTGAGATGTGGTTGGTGTAGCTGAGGAGCTGAAGTGCTAATTATATGTAATTTTAATTAAATGTAACTGTGCACACGTGACTCATGGCTGCCCTACTGGACACTGCGGCTTTAGAGTAGGGGTGGCCAAGCTTCTTCCGCAAAGGGCCAGTAAGTGAACACTTTAGGTCTGGGGGACCACTCCGCCTGTCTTGCAGTTCCTCAGCTACCGTTGCAGCAAAAACCAAAGGAGTGGGTGTGGCCGTGTGCCAGTCACTATGTACAAAAACAAGTGGCAAGGGGGATTTGGCCCATGGGCCATAAAAGGAATTGCAGAGTCACCCCCTCCCCGACTCCCAGAGGGGCCAGCATTGCCCAGTCTGCCACTGGAGTGGGCCAGCTGGGGGAGGGTGGTGCTTCCCGGGAGAAGCCCCTCCATCGCTCAGGGCACCTCCCAGAGTGGGGAGGGGGTGCGGGTGGGGCGCTGCGGTCCCTCAGACAGGGCCCTCTTGGCCATCAGGGGTGGTGTGGCGGCCAGGTCGGGAGACTCTAGGGGTCATGGCATAGTGTCCCCTACACAAATTAACAATTTTTATTGTGCGTTCACTCTGCCAGACACAGTGGTAGGTACTTCACGTGGAGTCTGTTGATTTCGTTCTCAGAAGAGCCGCGTGGTGAATGTAATGCGAGTATCTTTAGTGCGTTCCGGTGAAATGCACTGATTTTTATCACTGTAATTTTGTTTGCCTAGTTACCAGTTTCCTCTAAGACATTCTCTCTCTCTCTCTCTCTCTCTCTCTCTCTCTCTCACACACACACACACACACACACACGCGCGCGCACACACACTCTTCATCTGAAATGTAGGTGTTATGTCACCAAGTGTCGGTCATATAGTTTTTTTTCTGCCAGGTATTTTTACTCCCAGAGACCCTGGTGACCTGGTCTATTTTTCAGCCCAGATTTCCTGTTCGATAGGAAGTCCATCCGTTCCTGTCTTATTTCAGTTTCCTTCAAAAACAGACCCTGCCCTGGCTGGTGTGGCTCAGTGGATTGAGTGCCGGCCTGCAAACCAAAGGGTCCCCAGTTTGATTCCCAGTTTAGGGCACATGCCTGGGTGGCAGGCCAGGTCCCCAGTGTAGGGTGCATGAGAGGCAACCACACATTGCTGTTTCTGCCCCTTTCTCCTTCTCTAGAAATAAATAAAATAAAATCTTTAAAGAGAAAAACAGATCCTGACTTGGGTGCAGGTGGTTTCCTCGGGAGGCGATCCCAGAAAACAAAGGAAGGGGTGAATGCAGTAAGTGGTGTTTGACAGGACAGTGGGGGGGGGTACAGTTACTGTGGCCAGCTGAGGCTTATTGCCACGGAGGCCCTGCTGGACACACACCTTAGAAAGTGAGACTGTTCATGCACCCGTTCTCCTCCCACACTGGCTGAGGCCGGCTCCTGGGGGGTTACCTTCCCCACTCTTGGCACAGCCCGGGGTCCAGCGTGTTCCCTCAAAGCGGACCCCTTCCCCTGGGGCAGAGGGACCATGCCAGCAGCTGCCGGGAACCTCTGGGCTCCTGGTAGGGTCCCTGCAGCATCTGGCTCACTCACCTTTCTCGCTTTACTAGTAGTTCTCGTTTTGTCAATGTTTTCCCTGGATATGCGGGAGGTCTATAGTTTGATGGAGCCCCCCTACTTTATTTTTGCTTTTGTTGGGGACAGATCCAAAGACTGTCCCCAAGACCCATGACAGGGAGCTTTCTGCCCGTGTTTCTTCTAGGAGTTTTATGGTTTCGAGTCTTATGTGCAAGTCTTTAATCTACTTCGAGTTCATTTTTGTGTATGGTATAAAATAGTGGTCAAGCTTCATCCTTTTGCACATGGCGGTCCAGTCTTCCCAGCATCACTTATTGAAGAGACTGTCCCTTCCCCATTATATATTCTTGCCTCCTGCGTCATAAATAAATTGACCATATATGTGTGGGTTTATTTCTGGCCACTTCATTTCTGTTTTATCGATCTACTTTCTGCCAATACCATGCTGTTTGATTACTGCTGGTATTCTCTAGTTTGTACTTTTTCAGCTGAAAGTATTTGTGGCCAATTTCTACAGTGCAATAGATTCTGCCTGACAATTTGCGTGCTCGGAGGATGGGGGGGAAGTTACAGACTTACTCACTTGGGCGATAACATGAGGGCAGCCCCGCAGGAGCCTCGGGTCTTACTTCTGATTGATCTGGTAAGGTTCCAAACTTGTCCAGGTCTCAGGTCTCCCCTTTGTGTAATGGGAAGGATGGCAAGGCATATGCTGTACCTCAAATGAGGTCATGGATGAGCTCATACTCAGTAATCTGGGAAGCATATAGGGAGGCAAGTTATTGATGAAGGACTAAGTGCTGTGATTAAGGCCGTGTCGATGAACTAGTCTTCATTATTCTAGGTGTTTATTTTAATGTGCACGCAGCTGGAGCTCCCCATTCTGCCTCCCTCCCAGAAGACTCTCTGCCCGCTCCCAGGGCCGTACTCTGGGGGTGCAGTGAAGGCTACTCGGTGAGTCCCTGAACTCAGGGCACTCGTGGCCGGAGGGGAGGCAGATCCTGGACCATGGCTCTTCCTGCAGGACAGCTGAGTCTCCACGCCATCATACAGCCCCTGTCCCTGTCCCCAGACACACCCAGCACAGGAAAGGGCGTGACCTGGGCTACAGCAGCTGGTCTAAAGCAGAGAGAGGGGCAGGGGCCGTGGGCAAAGGAGAACCCATGCTCGCCCCTGGGAACAAGCGCTCAGTGCCACAAGTCTCAGAGGATGTCCCGGCAAATCGGTAGGGGGTTTGAGGGCTGCACTCAGGAGTTTCCCCTTCAGGGACGTTGCAGGTTCTTAATCAGAGAGTGAGAAGTCCCCATGGGCTTCAAGGGAAGATTCCCTGCTCTGAGGTGTGGGTGGGAGAATTGGAAAGGCTGCAGGACCCCAGAAGAGGCCGTCCCAGAGGTCACAGTGGCAGGTCTGGGCACCCAGGGGCTGTCAGTCTTTTTAACCCACCCATGCAGTTGCAGTCTTAGCAGTGGATTCTTGGTGCTTCCCCGAGAGGCGGCAGGAGTAGAGTCAGGGCCCCAGCTGGAGTCCGTGGGCTTCCTCAAGCACCTCATGTGGCCCAGGCTTCAAGAGCACTGCCTTATGAAGGGCACTCAGCACTCCCCATTACTCCGTCCCTTCATCTCTGGTGGAAGGCTTTGTCTCCTGAGCATGTCTCCCAACCACATAGGACCCCATCAGCGAAGGAGGTGGAGCCACGTGCTCAGAGAGGAGGGCAGACAGCCCCTTGGTTCACACGCCCTGGCCTGGCAAAGCAACCCACCCTTTTGTGTTCTCTGCAAAATGCTTCATAAAATGCAGAGTCTTAGTTAGAGCCGAGGCCAGGGAATGCTCTGGGGGATCAGAGACGGAGCTGAGTAGGGGTGGGGATAGGGGCTGGCAAAATGAGACCCAGGGGTCCTGGCGCAGACCGTGAGTCCCCACTTCCCCCCAAGGAAACTGAGAATGACCCAGGATTACCCTTCAGCCCAAATTGGCCCTAGAAGAAGAGTGAGGCCAGAGACCTGGACTCTAACCAGTGAATGCCGTCGTTTGGTCATTTCTCACTCTGTTGTAGGAAGGTAAGTGCAGTTGTTGACAGGCTGGTGCAGGGCCCGGGAGAGGGCGGAGTTCCAGTGCGACCAAACCCCAGCTCTCTGGAGAAGTCAGGGCAGAATTCGGGCATTTGCTGAACTGGTTGGAACTCAGAGGTCACCTTGTCGTCCCGTAGAAGACATTAATGGCTAAAAGAAACGATCGGGAAGGTAATTTGATATTCCCACGTTTGAGTCATAAAAAATCTGTCTGAAACCCTATAATTAAGGTGCTTTGGCAATCTTTGTTACAAGAGATTTATTTTTTCTGGCCTTTCTTTAAATATCTGGTATTTAAATCAGTTCTGCCATTTTAATGTTTTAATAATCCGTGGGTATTTCTTATGCATATCATTTCTGGTGTATAAGAAAACAGTTTGTAAACAGAGTAGAAAACTTAAATCCAATATATATATATTATGGATTTTTTAACTGATGAGAAAATGGGACTAAAATTTAAGCCAAAAAAAAAAAAAAAAGGGTTTAAACAAAGAAAACAAGCCTATAACCTCCCAGAGTAAAATAATTTTTACTGATACTCCTTTCTGTTGGTGGCGGCCTTCACTATGTATTTTATTTATTTTTACTCTGCTTGGATTTGTGCCGTTTTGTATCTCGCCTTTAAAAAGTCACTTAGTTGTAAGTGAGAGGAAGGTTTATTGACTTACAGGACTGAAAACCCATGGGCGGGGCTGCCCTTAGCTTGGTCAGTAGGCCCCTAAGCCTTGTATCCCAGCCAGCACCAGGGAAGGGATCAGTTTCCCTGAAGCACGTCCGGAAGCGGGAGGAGGTGTGTCCTGATTCGAGGTTTGGGCTGCTCCGGCAGAGCTGCTGTTCAGCCCCGATGGATGAACACCCCCAAGCAGGATTTGGATGCTAAGCCCGTTTACTCTCCCGATATGTCTCATTTTCCCTCCTGCAGCTGGCAACCAGCTCCTCCAATGACAGGTCAGGGGTTTGGCCATCAGACCGAGCACTGGAGTGTGTTTCTCTGTGGACCAGTGGTGCCTGGACAAACAGACTCTCGGGAGTGGGGGGGGTGGGGCTTGATTTGCAGTGTGTGCCAATTTCTTTGGTGTAAATCTTCCTACTGGAGCTGATTTTAAGCTATCAGTGCAAAGTCACCGAGTGTGGGGCTGGGAAGAGATGTGCACAGTGGACTCCCTGTGAGCAGACATGGTTCAGCCTACCTTCTGCCCGACAGCTTCGATGGTTTCCAGATTGTTTTCAAACCCAGGCTTGGGTTTGAAGCCTTACACCTTTACCCCATTGTCTTTTTCAGCGTGGAGGCTGGCTTCTTTGATTAGTCTGCTCATTCAATTGATCATTTGTCCTTTCATTTAATAAATATGCATTGAATGCCTGCTATATATCCATTCCTTGCCTGTGCACTGGGAAACCAGCGGTGTACCACACAAAGTCCATGTTCTTAAAGGAGACAGACTATTAGAAAGCATTGTTTATCCAGGTGAAAATGATGTGAAAAAGTTCAACCAAGAAAGGGGATGGAAAGTGAGGAGGAAGTGAGGATGCAGAAGGGGCCATTTGAAATAGGTTGGTTATGGAAGGCCTCTCTGAATGCAGTGAGCTAGCAAGCCATTTGAAGATTTCGTAGGAAGAGCATTTTGAGTTAAGGGGACAGCATTGCCAGGATGACAGGGGGAAAACAAGTGTGGCAGGTTTAAGGAACAGCAGGAGGACCATGAGCCTGGAGTGGAGCCCACGACAGGGAGAGTGGCAGGAGATGATGCCAGGAAGGTCGCAGGATTCAGGTCATGGAGAGCCTTGCAGGCCATGTTAGGACTTTGAGTTTTAAGCCCAAGGAGAAGGGAGCAGGGGTGGACCACTCTGGCTTCCGGGTGGCGCAGCCAGACCAATGATTTTCTGAGTGTAGCCCTCGGACCAGCAGACCACCGGGAACTTGCTAGAATTGCAGATTCACAGGCCCTACCCTAAACGTCCTGAATCAGAAACCCTGGAGGCGGGATCCAGCCCTCTGTGCTCAGACTCCCTCCACGTGGCGCCCATGCGTGCTGGAGCTGGGGACCTAGACTATAGCTCGGTGCTCTCACGCTGTTTTATCCCTCCCCTGTCTGGGCCACCGTCTTCCCTGAAGGCTAATGTATCACTGTTCATCCATCCTGCGTGTCGGTACTGTTCGGGTCCTGGAAGAACACAAGAGAGGCCCCAGGATGACATTTTCTCGGGCTGTCATAGCTGCTGGGGCAAGCACTCCTCCCCACCCTTCCCATCATGGACCTGCCTTCCAAATCTGCTGTTATAGGACAGTCATGGGGATGTCAAGTACGGCAGAGGGAACACAGTCAACAATATTCTAATAACTGTATGGTGTTAGATGGGTGTGAGATTTTTTGGAATGATATATATTTAATGTCTAATCACTGGGGTGTACACCTGCAGCTAATATAATATTGGATGTCAACTGTAATTGAAAAATTTAAAATGATTTTAAAATCCTATCTGTGCATTCTTTTTTTTAAAAGACTTTACTTATTTGTCTTTAGAGAGACGGGAAGGGAAGGAGAAAGAGAGGAAGAAAAACATCAATGTGTGGTTGCTTCTCATGCGCCCCCACCTGGGGACCTGGCCTGCAACCCAGGCATGTGCCCTGACTGGAAATTGAACCAGTGACCCTTAGGTTTGCAGACCGGCACTTAAGCCACTGAGCCACACCACACTAACCAGGGCCTACCTGTGCATTCTGAAAGCCAATGGTGATTGCATTCTCTCTTCACCAAACATTTGTTTCTCCCTCAAACAGTTTTATGGAGTATATCCCCATGTTGGTAATTCATTTCTGTAAGATGTTTCTCTCCATCTGTTCGAAGTGTAGCAGAAAGAACAGTTTGCTACACAGCATAAAGGTTATATAATTTATGTGTAAGTGGTATGAATTGTGTCATGATGCTGAATGTAAATCATCTGAAGTGTGACTCAGTCCTGATCCACCTGAGACTTTTGCCCTCCTTTGAAACGATAACAGAATTCCAGGGCCTGGGCAACCTCTGCATGGCCACAGTGAAGTGAAGGACCACAGCCCTCCCCCAGGATCAAGAGATTGCGTTCAGTGGTAACAAAACACAGGTTAATGTGGTGGCTGAATATTATTCAGATTGTCAGTCTATTATTTTCATGACTACCAGTTTTTAGGGGCATATTCAACATTAACTCAAGGACTTTCCTTAGAAGCCAAAGGAAGAATCCTTGCAGACTAGTAGTTAATAATTAGTTTATGTGAGTAACATATAGCCAAATTGCATGCAAGCATGGAGAATTCAATGTGGACACCAGTCTGCAGAAGTTGGGGATGATCGTAAGCTGAGGATTCACGGGCATTATTCAGTGGGTGTTTGGAACTCCCCTTGAATCTTGTCCTAGCAACTAGATCTGGAATTTAGTATCCATTTTCTGCAAGTTGGCCTTTTATCTAGCCTTAAAACAAGGAGACAGAACCAAACCCAAGACTTCCAGATAGAGAGGTTATGAATTTGATGTGTAATTTCAGAGTCCTAGCATTTCCAGAAATAAGAATTATTACTGTGATGTTTGTTCAGATATAATCAACCAGGCACATTTCTAAACATATCTGTTATTCTTATTACAAGCAATTCCAGCAACAAAAATAATAACGCTTTTTCAGGGATTATAAGTTCATGTAATTGCACATCAAAGGGAAATATGGATCTGGAGCCTCTTAAATGTTGAGATACAGCTCATTGTTGCCTATTCGATTTTTCAATTCTTTATTCATGCGTTTCAGCTTAAGTTATATCCATTTTCTCATAACTCTGCCCTTTTATTCATAGATTTCAGGAATACAATTAACCATGACATGGAATGTAAAGCATTTCTCAGTACTTAAATTCTGTACACTATGAAGTAGTTATTTCAAATTTTATTTACATAGTGATCATCTCTCATCTGGGGGCACACGCATCCATTTATTTTTAATATACATATGAGTGTAACTTTCCCAAGTTTATTGTCATCCATTCATTCAGAGTAAGGACTTGTCTTCTTCTGTGAAGGTTCCCTGGGTGATCTCATCACTCCATCGTGACTCAGTTAAGGAGGCCCCAGGGGAGGAGATCATTTCCATGGTACCACTCGCCACGGCAGACACAACTTCAGTCACTCAGAGAGGATCTGTGGTGTGGGACTCTGCACCTGGTTGGTTCCATTGTCCTGAGGTCACTGTCACTGACCCGTGAACAGTCCCGAGAGCCACCACACACTCATGCCCGCATGGCAAGTGCTTCTCCATCTTTAATGCCCTTTGTTTCCATGCCACCTGCCCAACAGGTAATTTCTCTTTCTTTCCCTATATGCATATTCTTACATAAGAATTCATAGGTAAATAATGCAGGATTTCAAATTAAAGTTCATGGGATGAATTAAGTTTTGGAAACGAAGGGGATTTTCTGTCTTCACACTCTGATTCAAGCAACACCAGAGCTGAGAATTAACCTGGTTACTGAGATGCTGGCCTGGTACCCATCCAGCTGCTTGCTGGGGATCTAAAGCCACACCTGGATGCTGTTTCTCTCTTACTGGCTCCAGTCTTGGGGGCTGCATTAGTTTCTTATTGCTGCTGTAACAAATTACCACCAATTAGTGGCTTAAAACATTATACATTTATTATTTTATGATTACAAATTGATTATCTTCTGCCCATCCGAATGTCAGAAGTCTGACATAGAATCTATTGAGCTAAAATTGGGGTGTTGACTAGGCGGCGCTCCTTGTAGAGATTCTAAGGGAGAATGCAGTCCTCTGCCTGCTCCAGTCTCTAGAGGTCATCTGCATTCCTTGGCTCCTGGCCCCTTCCTCCATTGGCATAGCCAGCAGTGGGGCACCTTCAAATCTCTTTCACTGAGAAGAACCCTTGTGACGTTGGGCCCACGCAGCTTATGGAGGATAATATATTCATCTCAAGATCCTTATTACATATGCCAAGTTATTGTTTTATTTCCCCATGGGAGGTAACATATTCACAGGTTCTGGGGACTAGGATGGGGACATCTTTGGAGGAGGCCCTTAGTGTGCCTTTCGACTGGGACTCTGTGTGAGCTGTGAAAGCGATGACAGCAGCACTTTTCCTGCTCAGCCCCTGTAGTGCAGGTGCTCAGTGGTGGTTATTTTCAGTCATCATGCCTGGTTCCCTGTGTCCTTTGGATCCTTGGTCTATGGCCAGGCCAGTTCCCTTATCGCTACTCCTTCTTCATTCTGGAATTTAGCTTCTCCCTGTTCTTTACAGCTAATGCGTCAACCTTAAGTCACTGCTTGCTTATTAAGTTGCTTGCTTTATGCAAAGATATCTTTGTGTTTAAAGCACTGTGTGTATTATCCCAGAGCCCCAGAAGAATCTAACTCTACCCGAGGAACATTAGAAACCACTTCAAACTAAGCGATCGTTAGGGCACCGTGGTAGCAAAAGCTGTTTGACATCAGCTCCATCGTGTGGAAAGGTCAGTTTGCACTCAGTGGCATCTTCCCGTTTTCTCCTGGCTCACAAGGTACTTGGTGGCATTCACCTACTTGGATGTGCACGAGACTTTTTGTAGTCCCTCTCTTCCCAACATCATAATTGCTTTAGCTTCTATCCTACCTAGCATACCAGGAGCGCAGGCAACTGATCTGTGCCTTCTTTGACAACTAGAGTTTTATTTCCTTTATTTAGAAACAAATGTAATTAGTTAAACTGGAGAAGACAGAACTAGTTTTGCAGCAAAGTCAAAACATGCATCAACATTCATCTCTGTAATTATTTCACTAGGGGGAAAAAAGTTTTCACTGGCTTTTATCATTAACGGAGAGGGTCCTCGACCGTGGGTGGCTACTTATTAAGTCATGTAAGTGGGTTCTGCTCTCACGACCATGAAACAGCCTGGCCAGCTCCCCCGAGGTGTCTGGGAGTCACGCAGGCGAAGCTCACACACCTCCCATCGCACGGCCCAGCTTGGAAGAAGACGGCCTTTTGAGCCAGATGGATCTGGGTTTCAATCTTTAACTCTGCTACTTCCTTGCTGAGTGTTTTGGGGCAAGATCAGGGTCTAGAAACTTTTTGTGTAAGTGGTTGGGTAGTAAATATTTTAGGCTTTGTGGGTCACATGACCTCTGTTGTATCTGCTCAACTCTGCTAAAGTTTTAGTGTAAGTAAACAGTAGGCCTGGTTGTCTTCCAGTTAAAACTATATTTGCAAAAATAGGTTGGATTTAACCCATCAGCCATAGTGTGCTGACTCTTGGGAAAGATACTGAACTTCTTAAACTTTGGATATTAATAAGGAATATTGAAAGCTGACATCTGGGTGTTGTTAAAATTCAATGAGATAATGTATAGTAAGTGCTTAGAACAGTACCTGGGACAGAGGAGATGATCAGTCTGTCTCTGATGGATGGATGGGAAGGATGGAGGAAGGGGGACAGGAAGGCAGAAATGAGAAGAGGGGAGGAGCAGCCGCATTGGAACTAAACATACTGTGCAATAATTTGCCAGTTTCGGGGAGAGAGCGCTCCCTAGCTCTGGGGATAACGGACCGAATGGAGCTAATTAAGCAGGAGACTCATGTCTCGTCACATGAAGCAGAGCAACGGTGCTAGACAGGTAAACTACCGAGGCCGGGTCACCGTCACTAAGAAGGTGGTTAGTCCTCTTTCTCCTGTCATCTACCTCCCCTGTCCCACCTGTGAGAATTAGAGCCACCCCCCCCCCCACCCTAGCTCCCACATAGCTCCCCTCCACGAGTCAAGGAAGGTTATTGAAGGATGGCCCCCTTGCGCTTGCATCCACCTTTCTTCTCTAGCCGGGTGTCTTGCTGAAGCTGGGTGTCTCGCTGATGTGCGGATGGTTTGGGGACTGTGATGGCTCCCAGGTCTTAGGGGTCTTAGCTTCTGTTTCTGCAGATACCTGACCCATTCTCTTGTGGTCCCCTCAGGCGGCCTGGATGCGTAGAACCTTGCTTCTGCAGTGTGTGTGTACCCAAGAAGATACAAACCTTCATGGTAGTTGAGCGAACAACAAAGGGGTCCCCCCTTCGTTATTAATCACCCTTGAAAACAAATCAGAGAAGCTCCCACCACAACTTCTGACTTTAATCTTTTGTCTTTGAAACAAAGCGTCCAGGCTCACAACTAACATGTGAATGAAGACATTCACAAAATGGCAAAGGGCAGAAAACGAGTAAAACTACCTAAAAACGGGAGCTTTCTCCCAACAATAGGAGGTGGGACTATTTTATTGAAGCCTAAGTGGCCGCAGATCCGAATATAAATAAAACGATCCTTTGCCTCGTCCTACTGTGTGATTCTTAGTTCAGAACCCATGACCCCCTCAAATGGGAACACCGAGTCTGTCTGCCGTGAGTGCAGCTTTTTATGCTAAACACACAGTTAAACACTCCAATGATGGGTCCAGAATGTTCAGAGTTTGAGCATGAAGAAAACTATATTAAAATTTGAAACTTAATATTACAGAATCTCATAGATGCCTTAGGTCATCCAGGCCTTTGATTCAAGCAGCACGTTTATCATTCCAACCAAAAAAAAAAGATGAAAAATACACAGAGGTTGGTGGTGCTTGGATGGAGCGTGTGCATGTTCTGAAGGGACACAGAGCGAGGCTTCTCACCCAAGCCTGAGTGTAAGGAGAACCATTTGAAAAGGGAGGGTATTACCTGCATGAGTTGCTAATGCAGTGACCACATGACCCAGAACGTCCAAGACAGCTCCAAGTTTCCGTAGTTTTTTCCCTTAAAAATAGGTGATTCCCAAAATGTGTCCAAGTAATTTAATTTTAATGTTTAAACCATTGTAATTTTTTTTTGACGTTTGGCTTAGAAAACAGGGTCCCCGGAACACGAAGGTCCAGCAGTGGGACTGATGCTGTGAGTGGAAGTCTGATCGTGTTTAGCGTCAAGAGAGCCAGTATTGCTCTTCCTACAAAACGGAACTTTTCATCACGGTCAGAATGGATTAGGTAGTGAGTACTCGTGAGGGAGTGGGCAAGGCAGAAGCATCTGCCATAAATTGACACCTGTTACTGTAGGATGGTCCTTCCTGGTAAGCAGTCAGTGATTATCAGTGAATACTTATTCGTTCCCGAGCTGACTCCCTCTTCCCCCACATGGTGGTAGTTGGTTTTGCACCCACCTCTCCTTGCTGCTTCTCCTAATGCACGGACAACTGTAGATGGCCCCTCCCTTGGGTTTCCACACTACTGTTCATGCTGGCATTCTGAAATCTAGATGCAGCCACAGCTGCCTGGGGTGGAGGGTGGGGAGGAGAGAGAATGGGAGGGGGAGAGGGGAGGGGAAGCAAGGGAGAGAGACAGAAACAGCCCCCCAGATGAACAAGCTGCCCTACTCACGACCAGGCTTATTCACAGAAAGGATGAAAGCCAAGAAGAAAATCATCCTGGGCAAAGATCTAGCACATTTCAAGTGCCAAGAACTCACCTACCATTATCATTCCTTATTCTCTCTCTCTCTCTCTCTCTCTCTCTCTCTCTCTCTCTCTTCCCGCCCACACTCTGACACATGACTTAGCAAGTTAAAAATATATACATTTTAAAATCTCTAGTTTGTGAATAGTAAGAATGTGCCCCAGAGAAATAATGAAAGATCTTCTCCAGAGCTGTTCGGAGTTGCGCTAGATCTGATAGCAAAGACCTTCAGCTCCAGAACTTCAGTCTTTTTCCAAGGACCGTGGTCCCTTACATGTTATTACAGTTTAGTGGGCCTCCTATTTTTGTAGTAATCTGTGGGGCCACTGTGTTTACCCTATTTTGAATGAAAAAGGCACAATAGTTCTTGTTAGAGACAATTCTGTAACTGCCTCTCCTTTGCACTGGGACCTGCCAGGCAACTTCCAGTGAAATTTGAACTTGACCATATCACCTATGGAGAACCTTATGGCCCACACAGGTGTGTCTTTCTTGCCGCACTGTTCCTACCATTCCTTAGGCTTGTCCTGATTCTTTACTCTTATTTACCTTTGGTCCTTCTGGTTCCACGGTCTTTCTGTGGGCTCTCTAAATCCTGTGTGGAATTTGGTGATGAAGAAATGAATGAGCAGCTATGTGAATACCACACGTGATTTGTACACACCACTGATGATTGGTCACTCACTCTGATTTGCAACTCTGGCCACATTTTTTCCCCTCCCAAATCTGATTTTCTGAACATCCATTATTTTTCTCCTTTGTCTACTTTTTTGGGACTCAGTGAGTTGGGGATGAAAATTCTGAATAGTTTGTGCTTTTTACACAGTTCTCTCAAAGTGCTGCTTGGCCTTAGCCTTTTACTAGATATGGCTTTTTAAAGTCATTAGTTTTTTTTCAAGAGTTTAAGCATCTTGATGAATGCATTGGGCTACTTGCAATATTAATAACTCATGTGTTCTGACCTGAGGTTCCTGATAAAGGAATTCTCTGCTGGAATGAATAATGGCTGAGTATTTCTATTGTCCTCTTAAAATGGAGATTACTATATGTTGAATCACAACAGAACTACTTTTTTATAGGCTGTGAATAGCGTAAGGACCCATCATGTTTTTCCAGGCAGGGCCAAGTGAAAGGATAATGGCGAGCCAATTATTATAAATAATGCCTTATTTCCTTTTGGCCCCTGTGCCAATTTCACAGAGCAGGATTCTATGAAAGGCTGGGAGATTAAATTAAAGGAGACAGTGTTAATGCCGGCACCTAGCACAGTGCCCGGCACAAGTCACAGCTGAATTGACACCGGAGCTCTGCAGGGGTTTTGGGTTTGGCTTTGTTGCTTTTCTCCTTCATTCTTCCTTCACTGTGATAAGAGTCACAAACAACCATTGTGTCTGATTTGGGCCCATCCACAGAGTGGAGTGGGGTCAGGCAGGGCAGGGGCCTAAGCTCAGGGTACTTTGCAGAGCTCCTGGGAGCCCAGAGGGGGGAGCAGAAGGCTGCTTGGTGGATCTGGTTGTGGCGGGACCAAAGGAGGAAGAAAACAGACAGGGAGATTCTAGTGGAGCATGTGGGGCTGAGGTTGGTCTTCGAGAAGAGGCAAGACTGGGTGCGGGCATTGGGGACCCAGGAGCATCATGGGCCTGCTGCAGTGTGGGCATGCAGTTGGCTGGGACGAGGGGTTCCAGAAGAACCACACGGATGAGGTCGGTGTGCCAGAGGTCCTACTGGGTAGGGTGTTGATGCATTCTGTGAATGTTCTGGTGACTGAAAGGCCCTAGCAGAATGAAGCCCTGTTTCCCAGGCCTCACGTGTGCTCATGGAATAAGCCCCAAATTCTTTCCCTCCCTCCTCCCATGCTGTAGAGTTTAACCTTGAGAAAGTTGAACCATTCTCCTCTACAGGCCCCAGTAGCCATGTTTGCAAACTGAGAGTGTTGGGCCTCTAAGATTTGTGTCTTTGTTCATATTATTGTTTTATTAATAATGGTGTGAGGCAGCATCATGTAAAAGCAGCCTTTGCTTTCCCAGACTAGCATGCATCTGGAAGGCAAGGAGCTTTTATGTTGTTCACCTCGTTTTTTATTTTGACACCTATGGTTCTATACTGACTTGTTCTAAATTCCCAGCTACTGGTGACTGTAATTCTATCCAGGAATGGAGTCGAGGACCAAGCCGAGTCAGCAGTGGGAAGGATAACTTAATATGAACGTGTCACTTAGAAAATGTGTATCTACATAGAAAAAGGGATGATCCCTCCAAAGCTGGCATCATGCAATTTAGTGAGATATCCATGATTTTCAGTGGACTGTATCCATATGCCTGAGTATAGAGAAAGAATACATGTTCTAGGGTAGAAGCATATTTAAATTGAATTCACGTCAAGGAGCCTCCTCTCCTTTCAGACGTTGGCGTGCTGAGAGAGTATCAAGGAATCAAGGGAATGTGGAGAGTACTTTGTGAAAGCATACCAAGTTATTCAGTTCACTGCCCCTTAGCGCGCATTTCACCTCTGCTTTTCTTTGTTTTTAATCCTCCGCCAAGGGTATATGTATTTTAGAGAGAGAGCGTGAGAGAGAGAGGGGGAAAGAGAAACATTGATGTGAGAGAGAAATGGTGACCGGTTACATGTGCCCTGACCAGGGGTTGAATCTGCCTGCACCCTAGGTATGTGCCCTGACTGGGAATTGAACCCACGACCTTATTGTGATTAGGATGATGCTCCAACCAACTGGGCCACCTAGCCAGGGCTTTACTTTGCCAAGGGGATCTTTGCCTTCCTGAATCTGTATCGACCCATGACTCTGTCTACACCTGTTGGCTGTCCTCCTTCATAACCATCCTGTGTGTGGGCCATCCAAGGGGGAGCTCATGTTAGGGGGGAACGTGGACATGTGGAAGTAGCAGGAAGTGTAGACTTGAGAATTTCCAGGATATATCTGTATTTTGCTGTTTAATGTGCACTTTTCACCCAAAGTTTTTGAGGGGAAAAAAAGGATGCTCATTATGCTTGGGTATAATGATTACATACCATGGGTGAAATAATCCCATGTATAATGTGCACAAAAACATGGGTGCACATTATACATGGCAAAATATGATAGGTAGTAATTTAATTTATAGTTAAGAGAGGAGATCAGAAGGGGAGGAGAAAGATCTAGTATACAATCCCAATATAAAATTGAACACGTGGGCAGAGGATGAGAGGCCAGCCAAGTAAACCAAGAAGAAGACCTGAGAAGTTATAGGATCACTCAGAAGCTGAGGAATCGTGTATTGAAAGGAGAGAGGGGCCATGGCGTTTCACACTTGCTGAGTGGTCCGTTAAGAAAAGGACTAAATGTGCCCTGGCTGGTGTAGTTCAGTGGATTGAGCACAGGCCTATAAAGCAAAGGGTTGCCCTTTAGATTCCCAGTCAGGGCACATGCCTGGGTTGCAGGCCAGGTCCCCAGTAGGGGACACATGAGAGGCAACCACACATTGATGTTTCTCTCCCACTCTTTCTCCTTTCCTTCTCCTCTCTCTAAAAATAAATAAATAAAATATGTATTTTTAAAAAAGGACTAAATGAAATCCTTTGTTTAGCCACACGGGGTCCGTGGCAGGAGGCTTTCCAACACAGGTGAGGGCAGAAGCCGGGCGGAAAAAGTTGAAGACAAGAAAAGTGGAGATCCCTTTACTTCATTCTTTCCATAAATATACCTAATGGGGTGGAGCGGAGGGTGTGGACAATAGCCTGAGATACTGAGATAAGAGATACAGGAGACTTTGCTGTCTGTGGCGGGAAAGATTTGGGCAAGTTGAAATTCGGATGGGAAGGAGCCAATGGACAGAGGAAGGCTGAAGAGAGCAGCAGGAGGACAGTTGGTGTCACTGAGGACTGGGAGGAGGCTGGCAGTCAGGACACCCAGAGCCCAGGGGAGATAAGTCTCTTGCTGTGTGACAGAGCAGGAGGAGCAAGAAGGATGTAAGGGAAGGCTTCCCAGCAGGCAGTCAAAACATTCCTTCACAATGGCCTCTTTTTGCTTCTGTGGAGTAGGAAGTGAGCGCATTCCCTAATGCTGGGGCAGTAAAGATTCAGGAACATGGTGGAAGTTTGTAAAAGCAGCAGTGGGAAACTGTGGGGCAGGTGACCGGGGAGATGAGTCCAGAGCCCCTCTGACGGAAGCCATCCAGTAGTCCGGGAGGTGTGTGTTTTCCTGGAGCAGAGCTCAGCAGCATCGCTGGGGCAGGGCTGGTTGGGCTGATATAAGGTGTCATGGCTGAATTAACCCCCAGGTTGTTAGAATGCAACCTTATTTGGAAATACGGTCTTTGTGGATGGAATTAAGAGGGGGGGGGCATTAGGGCTCTAATCTCATGTGACTGGTGTCCTTCTAAAAAGGGGACATTTAGACACAGGCACAAAAAAAGAACACCTTGTGAAGATAAAAGCAGAGATGAGTTGATGTTTCAAGTCAAAGAATGCCCAAGAGTGCTAGCAAACCACCCAAAGCTAGGGGAGGGGCATGGGATGGATTCTCCTGCCCAGCACACAGAAGGACCCAAGTCTGCGCATGCCTCAATGTTGGTCCCCTGGCCTCCAGGACAGACGAGGCACTGCTGTTGTTGAAGACGTTTATAGTTCTTTGTTATGGCAGCTCAGCAAACTAATGCAAAAGAAATAGGGCCATTTATTTCTTTTCTTCTTTTTTCTTAACCATCAGTTGGTTGTGAGGGACATAAGACCAGCATTTTGAGAGCACATTCTAAAAATAGTATTAAGGAGTTGGTTCAGGAAATCCCTAGTGGGTAGGGGCGGAAGATAAAACAGAAGAGGACAAACAGAAAGAAAAAAAGGAAAAGAGAAGGGGTCTGGTGTTGAAATGTTCCTCTCAGCTCCTACAAGTGTCATTTTGAGGAGTTCATAGGATCTCCGTTTCTTGGAAAATCTCAATCCTATTAAGAATTTTCCTGCAAAAGTTAATCTTAGCCTCTGGGTTCTTGCTAAAGTGAACACTGTGTCACTCCTCAAATTAGAACTGCGACTTAGATCCTCGCCAAGGTATTTGCAAAGAATCACTTCTTGCCAGGCACTGGCTTACATTTACATTCTGTAACCATAGGCCCCATATGTTCGCAGGCGGGTTTTCCGGGTCTCCAAGCCGTGTGAGTCTCTGAAGGGTGGCACGCCCAGCGTGGATTTAATGGGCTGTTTGCCCCCGTGACTCAGCATTTCCGAGGCTCCCTCGCTTGGAGAATTGGCTCCTTAGCTTCCAGAGACAGCTTTTTAATGGATTAAAATACAGGCGAATGAGGGCTGTGGTTTCCGAGGCGGCCGTGATTAAAGTCCTGCGGACAGCTGCTGTTCAGTGTGGCATCACCCAGTGTGAATGCCACAGTGGCTCCCTGTCAGGAGGCCACTGGGCTGTGAATTCTGTTGACTGGCACCACTGGCCGCTTTCTGCCAAGTTGGAAGTTTTAGGAAGAGCATGTGAAGAGACGGCACTGAACAGAACCAAAACGTTTTTAAAATCTTATTTCGAAAAATACCTTTTTTTCCCCATTGCAGACAATTTGGGAAATATATGAAAATAAATATATTTGTAAAAAAAAAAAAAAGCAGATAATGTCTTCAGTTTTACCATTTAGGCTGTGTATCCGTCTGGCCTATTTCCCCCTATGCAAATGTACCCACGCGTTGTATTTACTCCCTGGGAATCATACTGTAATGCCTTCCCGAACCTGGCGTTGGTGCGCGTGGCGTCCTGGCCGCATCCCACGCCACAGAAACACGCTTCGGTGACTCTCTGGCTTCCATAAGCATTCCTTACGTAACCGATCCCTTTTTTTTCTCGGGACATTTAGGTCAATTCTAGATTTTTACTATTATGGATGATTCAGTGTGCATTTTCCAATAATGTATATGTATTTTTAAAGCTCGAGCCTTTTGGGGATTGTCTTAGAATCTGCCGGAGGTCAGCCAGGACCGCAGAGGCCTGTGACCCCTGAGGCTCTCTAGCTGACTTGTGGGAGCTCTAAATTCGGGCCCCTAGGAGGAGGGCCCTGCCCGATTGTCACTTGCACAACCAGGGAGGCATTGGACTCAGACAGCCAAGGACTCAGAGACGGCTGCACGAAAAGGAGGCTTCCGTGCAAAGTGCGACGACATCTATAAACAAATCAGGGCCCCCCAAAGCCCCCTGCTGCCTCTGTACGGAGTTCAGGCCGTGACTCACCTGAGAGGCAGGCTGTGCTGGGTGGTTTTCTCTTTAGTTCCCCCCCATCCTCTTGGATTCCTCGTGATGGAAAATTCATAAACTGTTCTCGGTGACAGTCGTGCAAAATGAAAAGCTCCGTGGCTGTGTTGAGAATAGATTATCCCGACTGCTGTTAAGCGTTTGACAAATTGGGAGTTTTGTCAGACGTCAGAAAACAATGGCGGGAGAGCGAGGAGAGGTGGCATCGCACAAACACAGCGCACCTGACAGCTCCCGGCACAGGTTACCTTCCTGCGTGGTGGGCCAGGGGCAACGGGTGGGCGGCAGGCAGGCTGCTGCTGCTGCCTTGGGGAGGCTGTGCACTGCATCCCACCCCCAAGGTCCCACCCGAGTGGGTGTTTTGTCATGCTCTTTATCATTTCTTGAACTAGAGAAAGATTTTCTATGAATCCATTGTGGGGGTCCTGATACCACTCAGGTGATGGGCCAGGCGAGTGTCTCTTGTGCTCCAGTAGGTGGGTCACAAAGCTACTGAGTTGCCTACAGCCCCGTTGAGCTAGAGCTGGAAACCCACGAAGTGTTCATGCTGGAGGGGGACAGAGAAGCATGTTGGTTCCTACCCACCATCAACAGAAGGCTGCAGGCAGCCAGAGGGGCACCATCAGTCCCAGGGGTTCCCAGCAGAAAGGACAGTTTGGAGAGGATGTTCAGTCCTGAATATCTTAGCAGTGAGTCACAAGGAGAAACCCACAGGGCAGGCAGGGCTCCAGGGCAGACAGAGGTGGAACAGCAGGCAGAGCTGACAGCCGTCAGCCTGCACTCCCCTTCCCAGCGATGGGACCTTCAGCAGGTAAGCGGCTTGACTGCTCTGAGCCTCGGCTTTGTGATGGGTGAAGTGGGATGCTGGTGCCTGCTCTCGTAGTCGCATTGTGAAGGTGAAATGAGATCATGTAAGCAGGGTGCCTAAGAGCTACTAGGATGGCTCCGACCAAGGAGACAGAGAGCAGCAAGTGTTGGCAAGGAGGTGGGGAGATGAGAACCACATATGGCGCCGGTGTGAATTGAATGGGGCCGCTACTTTGGAAAACTGTTTGGGAGATCCTCGGTTCCACTCCCAATTCCCATGACCCAGCAATTCCACTCCCAAGTATAGACCCAAGGGAGATAAAAACATACAACCACAGAAAAATTGGGGCACGAATCTTCATAGCAGCATTATTCACAATAACCCAAGAGTGGAAACAGTCCCTATGTCAGTCAGTTGATGAATGAATGGATAAAACGTGGTATATCTGTACGAGGGATTATTATTCGACAGTTGAAAAGAGTGACATCATGACACATGCTACCACGTGGATGGACCTTGAAAACATGTTAAGTGAAAAGAGCGAGTCACAAAAGACCTTACATTGTATGATTCCATTTATATGAAATATCCAGAATAGGCAAATCTATGAGCTGGGGAATAGAGACAGAAAGTTGACTAGTGGTTGCCATAGGCTGGGAAAGTTGTGGAGATTGGGAAGGTGATTGCTAATGTGTATGGGGTTTCTCTTTTGAGTAGAGAAAATGTTTTAAAAGTGATTGCGAATATACTCACATTCATTGAATTGTACACTTTCGGTGGTGAATTGTATGGTATGGTCATTATACCTCAGAAAAGGTGTTACTCCTCTCCCACTCCCCCCAAAAAAAGCAGCAGGAACAAGGTGCCTAATGCCCAGCAGGTAACATTTCAGCAAAAGTAAGCCTCTTCCAGTCTCACGGACCAGTGTGTGAAGGGTTTGCAAGGGCTCTGTTCTCACGTTTTCAAGTTTAAGTCTTCATATGCTCCCTAAACTGCCTGCTCTTGCACAAGACGCACCGAGCCTTCATGTAAGTCAAAGTGCTCACCAGGCTCACCCCCTTTTGGGCATCGCCGTGTTCCAGAAAATTGGAGGGAGGGAGCTAAAGTCCCAGGTTTCATCCGCTGGATTCCTTTCTCACGCCCCCACAGAGCACCGTTATCTGTCAGCATCTCTCTGGAGCCTCCAGTGCTACGTTGCCAAAGACTCCGTTGAAAAAAGCTGTTGTTCTGGAGAAAGAAAGAAGTCCTTCCTGCCGTCTGACTCGGGTCTTCCCGCTGTAACTGAAGTCAGCTGCCCACGGCCCGTCTGGATCCTGGCATCTGTTGAGGCTTGGATGCCTGGCATCAAATGGAATAAGTGCCTCTTTGGAGAACAGCTCCTGGAGGCTACTGCACATTTGTCACATGTCAGTGGGATCTGCATATGGATGTGAAGTGTATATTTAAAAATGTGCTCACACTCGGCTGCACACACAGCCTGCGCCCAATGTGTTTATCCAATTGTCCAGCACAGAACCGCCCTGGCAGGGCGAGCTGACCCGCTCAGAGCTGACCCGCTCACCTTTGCCTACCAGCCCACAGCATCCCCCCCCCCACCTGCCCGCCTGTAATCCTCCCCGGGCCACCCCCTTCTTTCCCGTCTCCCTAGAGGGAGGACAACTGGGAGGCTCTGCTTCCAGTCTGAAGACAAGCTCCTTATCTCAATAGGAAGGAATAGGCAGCTGCGGTTCCTGGGCAGCCAGCAGCCGAGGAGCAGAGTGTGCAGGGGACTGGGAGTCAGTCTTGGAACACAGGCTGTGTCCCTTAGTGGCCATGTGACACAGGGTATAAGAGTGACCTCTCTTAGCCTTGCTTTCTTCATAAGTGAAAGAAACACATGGATCTATGTCCTTTAAGGACCCTCAGTTTGGGGTACCCCTTTCTTTTTTGCCCCATGGGAATAAGAAAGGCGTGATTCAAAGTGCTGGAAGGTGCCGAATTGCCTCCCCCATGTGGACTGGGGGCTGGTGTCTGGGACCATGGCACTCGAACCCAATTCTAAAGTCCTGCAGCAAGCTGACATCTTCTCCTATTACGGCTTTCAAACATGGCCCCAAATTCTTAGGCATTTCTCCCATCAGGAACTAGAAATCTGAGCTGGCCCATTCCCGCTCCTTCCCCTGGAGAAAAGCAGGCGTGGTGGGACCTCTGAGGATGATCTCTCGAGACAGACACTGTTCTTCTGGAGACGCTGTTTCTCAGAACTCGCTGTCTCTGCAGCGAGAAGCCCAGATCACAGTGGGAAGGCCATGTATCGGCATTCCAGGTGACAGTCCCAGCCAGCCCAGCCCGGGCACCAGAAAGGTGATTGGAGAAGTCTAGTTGGAAATGCGTTCCTCCAACTCCACCTGCTCCAGCCCGTGGCCGTCCAAGTCACCTGTGACTGCTCCAGTCTCCCCAGGTGACGGCCTGGACCTGGTGAGGCAGAGCAGGCCGTCTCTGCTGGGTCCTGCCCAGATTTCTGACACATGGAATTCACGAGCGTAACATTAAATTGCCTGCTGTTTTTAGCCAGCATGTTTTGAAATGTTTGCTATTGGTCCCAGTGAACATTTGTTTATCCCCCAAATTCCTATGTTAAAGCTCCCCCCACCTGTGTTCATATTCGGAAGCCTGGCCTTTGGGGAGTAATTAGATGTAAATAAAGTCAGGGGGGCAGGACTCCCATGATGGGATTCATGCCCTTAAAAGAAGAAGAAGAGACACAAGAGTTCGCTCATTCTCTCTCTCTTTCCCTCCCCTCCTTCCCCTCCCCCTCCCCCTGCCCTCTCCCTCCCTCCCCTCCCCCTCCCCTCCCCTCCCTGAGAGCATCCCCTGAAGGAAGGCCACGTGAGCACATGGTGAGCCGGTGGCTGTCTGAAAGCCAGAAACAGAGCCCTCACCAGGACCTGACATGCTGACACCCCGATCTTAGACTTCTAGCCTGCAAAACAGGGAGAAAATAGATGCCTATTGTTTAAGCCACAAAGCCTGCGATACTTCACTGTAGCGGCCCCAGAAGTCTACGGCAGCTATGCAGCAGTAGAAAGCTGGAATAGACCTAGACTGAGCCCTGCATTTGCCGCCTGGTCCCTTAGTTACCATGAGCGTAATCTGCAAAGTGTGAACTGGTCATTGCAAATGCACCCCCAGGAGAGAAATCTTCGTTTCACATGCACGTCTGCTTGTGGCTTAGCTCGTGAGTTAGCTTTGTTCACTTTACAAGAGGCCACGAATAGGTGCCCTTTCTAGGGCAGAGGTTGGGCTAAGTAAGTGAGTGCGTGTGCATGTGTGCACGCGTGTGTGCACAGGTGCAGGTGTGTGTCCAGCAGGGATGCTGTGGGGAGCAGCTCGAGAGCAGAGGCACAGAGCCCCCTGGGAAGGCTGAAGCCCCGGCCCGCTGCTCCCTCCCCCAGCCCGTGTGCGGGAACAACTGAGCGCTGTTTATCCCCATGCAGCCCCCTTCCTCCTGCCCTCACCAAATCGAGGCTGTTGTCCAAGGACAATGAGGGGACTGTAGTTCTTTTCATTCTGCAGCAACAAGGCAGAGCTGACAACAAGGGTATTTATCTCACACTCCGGCTTTCCAGAGGCCTCATACTCATTAATGAATTAATCCTTCCTAACAACCGTCCCTTTATGAGGGTGGCATCTTAATGTGTGTTTATCAGAAAAGGGGCTGAGGCAGCAGCCAGGGCTGCTGGTGATCCATGGGACAGCCCAGCTGGGGCCACGGAAGGTGCGCTCATCCCAGGGGGCAGATGAGGCCACGAGACGCCAAACACAGAATTTGGGACTTGGAGCTGGGGGTCTGGATGTGAGTCTACCCCGCAGGTATTCCTTGGACAGACAGCTCTACTGCTCTGAGTCTCAATTTCTTTGTCTGTCAAATGGCTGAAGATACTAATCTCACCAGGGCATAGCATTTTCTCAATAGGCGGGTGGTAGGTAAAGGTGCTGTGTAGGCTGTGATGCATCACACTCATGTTCATTATCATTACCTCTGGGTCTGAGTGAAGATGCAGCAATTACTTTCAGTGGCCAGAAGGATCACAGTTGCACCAAGAAAAAGGGTCAGCAGGACAGAGTGGTGACCCCTCAAATACCCAGGATTATAATGATGATGAAGACCCTGCAGCAAAAGCAGGCACCCACAGGTCCTTCCCCGCTCCCCCATTCAAGGTCCCCTTGCCCTATGGAATTTACTGGCCCCCAGTGCCTCCATTTCCTGCACCCCCCTCATCCTCATCACCCTCATATACTGGTACTCTCAGTCATTCAGGTTTTCTTTTCTTTGTATGTATGTGTGTGTGTTCAGGAAGTATTTCATTGTAGTCCCTGCTGTCAAGAGTTATTATCATTGACGAGCAGGGGATTAAAAATCTGTGCTTAACGTGACCACCTGCATAGCCCCGCCGAGCTCCTGAATCTTGGTTCTGGCAGATATAACAGCACATTTATGTCTGGCCTGGACAGTCATCCCGCCCATGGTTGGTGGCTCAGTCATAACGTCCAATTTCAAGATCTGGCTTTTGCATAAGTGCTGCTCAGAACTCCTTCTTTTCCTTTCATTACTTAAAAATTGTGATAAAATGCACATAAGGTAAAATGTACTGTATTAACCATTTGTAAATGCTCAGTTCAGTAGCGTTAGGTAGATTTACACCGTGGCGCACCCATCTCCAACGCTCTTTTCCTCTCGTAAAGCTGAACCCACTAAATGACACCCCCCATTCACTCCTGCGCCCCCCCCCCGGCAACCACCCTTCTGCTTTCTGTCTCCAGGGGCTCCTTTTTGCACCTCACGTAAGTGGAATCATACAGTGTCTGTCCTTCTGCGACTGGCTTATTTCACTTAAAAAATGTCCTCCAGGTTAACACAATGTCCTCAAATGGATGAACCTTGAGACATTTTTGCTGGACCAGCCCAGGCACCACTGGGGGGATCATCCTCCCCTGAGTTTGCTTTAACTTCCTTCAAAACAAAAGCAACACACATCTGTGAATGTCGCTGTTCCCCCTTTAACTGCCTCCTGCTTCCCTTCATTGTAGGGACCCAGCACCTAAAATCGGACGGACCCGGTGGGGATTCCAGAAGGAATGCTATTTCTTAAGCTTGGACACGTTATTTAGTTTCTTTGCACCTCAGTTTCTTCCCCTGGTAAAACGGGCATCATGCTTTCTGTGTCACAGGCTTGTTGCTGCGTGTGCAGGTCAGTGAGAGAATGCACATGCATGTATTTTATCATCCAAATGGCAGCATGTGAATGGCATCCGTCATTCCCCCAGGGAAGCACACAGCAGGTGGCTGAGTTAGTGATTGTTGTTTTCTTTGCCGAAATATGGAAGCAGGCAGCCAGCCTGTGGCCTCTGGATTTTTTTCAATCCTGAATCTCTTGCCTTCCAACTGGCCGGGCTGAGGTCCCCACTCTGCAGGGGCCGCATCCCTGCCACATCCTCCCGGGTAGTTAGATGTGTGTGTGTGTGTGCCCATCTCCCTGGGAGTTCGGGTCCAGGACGACAGCTGTATTTACAGTATTACTGGGTTGGAAGTACAGAGTCAGGGAAAATCAGGCACCAGAGAAGGGCCCAGGGCCCTCGGTGCGGTCTCTGTCAGCACTTCTCAAACTTCAGTGCGCACAAGAGCCACTGAGGAGTCCGTTAAGTGCTGGCTCTGATTCTAGTTCTGGGGTGGAGCCTGAAATTCTTCATTTCTAGTATGTTCTCCAGTGATGCCATTGGTGACGGCCCACCAGCCACACTTTGCACAGCAAGGGTCTGAGGACCCATCTCTGTCAGGCTCACTGGGGGTCTTGGTCACGTGGAAAGTCTTGGTCACCGGACCACACCTACAGAACCAGACCCTGCGTGATGAACCCATTTTGGGGGTGATTCTGATGCATCCTACAACCTGAGAACCATTGACCTGTGGACCGACGTGGGAGGTTCTGAGTCCCTATGGCGGGCAGACCCCTCCCCTGGTATTACACACCTCTCCAGAGCAGCACCCCCATGGCTGGTACATGTGCCAGGAAGGCAGTCTTTGCTCACACTGTTCTTTACACTAGTTTCAAGAAACCTCAACTCTTTACGTCACTCTTTCCCAAATGTTGCCAGGAATACCCTTTGCTCCAAGGTGTGAACATATTTGGATAAGATAGTGAGACATTTGCAAAAACTGAGGTTGAGAATCGATAGTGGGGTCCGAGGTGTTAGCTCAGCCATGATTACTCATCTAGCCCTTGACCTTCCTGCAGAAACATCTGAGAAATGAGTAAATGAACAGCAGTGGGGTGTGGCAAAGGCCCCCAGACCCAGGGCTTCTCTCATGCAGACACTGATGAGCAGAACTGGGCCTTCAAGGTCAATGTCACCAGCTCCCCACTAGATTTTGAATACCTTTGCCTGCCCCCCAGCAAAGTCAAAGGGCCCCCTCCCGCAGGCCGTGTCCTGAGGGTCATCCCTGGCCTGAGTCAGAAAGTGGCCGGAGCTCACGTGGCGGGTGCATTCGGCCTTTGGGCCTGGCTCCGACCATGCCACCCATCTGCATAGCCTCCAGCACAGGTGTTAATGGGTTCTCTTGCTCTTTTTTTTTAGGTTTATTGAGGCATAATTAACAAATAAAATTGTAATATATTTAAAAGAGCAATATAAACAAATAAAATGTACAGCATGATGGTGTGATATGTGTGCACCGTGAAACATTTCCTTCATGGACTTAATACATTTTAATAAATCAGATCATGTCACTCCCCTACGTAAAATTTCCTGGGAGCTTCCTGTGCGACTCAGGATAAAGCCCACACCCCTTGCTCACTGTGGCCCGCAAGGCTCAGCGTGATCTCTGCCTGCCTCTCAAAACTCCTCGTCTCCTTTCCCCGCCAGGCCCTGTCTCCAACCGTGTCAGCCTTACTCGAGTACCTTTCCTGGAAATCCTCGAGGTTTTTCTGCTTGTATGCATTTGTTGTTTTTCTCTGTCTGGAGTCTGTTCTCCGCTCCAGATCTTCACTTGGCTGGCTGGTGCTTCTCATTTTGGTCTCAGCTCAAGTGCCATCTACCAGACCCGTGTAAACATTCTCTCCCTTCCCGGTTACAATCTGTCTTGCATATCCTGTTTGATTTCTTCATTACCCCGATCTCTCCCTTTGGAATGGTATGTCATTTGGGTATGTACCTTTTCATCTTCTGCCATCCGTCACAAGTCAGTATGCACCATGAGAAGAGGGACTTCTCCAGCACCCTGTGCAACACAGGACACATGGATGATGCTCTGTCAAGAATTGTTGGGTAAATGAATGACTCAGTGGATGACACAGAAAGGGTCATCTGTCCAACAGCTCTCCCTTGGGGCCTTCCCAATTTAAAACATGCAGGACAGTTGTCCTTGCGTCTTAAATATTTGCTAAGACACCAAGCATGTTTGTATCGTTCCCATTTTACACATTCAGAAGTCAAGGCTTCAGGAGGTTGGTTATTCAATCTACCCAAAATTGTACAAGTGATCTGGGGACAGCCCAGAGTGGAGACAAGCCATAGCTGATGGTAAAGTTGCCTGCTCTGTCACCATCTAATATTTGGTGGTGTTTAGGAAGAGGCCAGGAAGGCTGCCTGGAAGAGCATAGACAATTGTAGAAGAAAAGAATAGCACAGAGGAAAAAGTATGTACTCTGGGACCACACTGTCTGTGGTCCAAGCCCAGTTCTTTTCCAGCTATGGGATCTGCCAAATGTCAAAGCCTCCCTGTGCCTCCATCTGTAATATGGACACATTGATGTCACTGCTCTCACGGCATTGTCATGAAAATTAAATAAGAGGATATACATAAAGCCTCTGACCTGTGCCTGGCACAGGTAAACACTATATATTAAGTATTTACTGTTCTCATTTCTATTATCATCCTCCTACAGCTCACCTTGCATGGTGCTGAATCACCTTGGTCTCCTGCTGGCAAGTTGGTCTCTCTGTAAACTCTCAGTCTCTCTCTCCACTCCCCCCACCCCACTCTCTCTCTGTCTCGACCTGCAGGAGCTCTTAGAAGGAGTTTCTCTGTTGCATGTGGCTTTGGAGAAAGTGTTATGCGCAACCTGTTGTGCTGCAAAGAACAGAAACTTTAAAAAGTAGAGAAGGAAATAGATGTGTTAGTGACACGGAGTTGCGGGAAAAGCTACCCACTAAATTACATTTCTGAACAGAACCGCGGGCAGATTGGGAATGTAGTAATGCAAAGACGTGAAGAAGTGGAGCCAGTAGCAAGGCACAGAGCCCCCTGTTATTTCTAGCGTTGAGGCAAGTGTGGTTTTATTATTCTTTTTCACACATGGTCTCAATTTACTTTCTTGTATTGTTTCTTGCTCATGACTGGTGCAGTTGATGTTCTTGTGCCCAACGCACACCGTGGCCTGACTGTGGGCCTGGGGGCATGGAATCTCTTCCAGAGAGGTCCTTGGGAGCCACCTCACCTAAAGCCATGATGGGAAAAGACAGTTACGTATTCGTTGATTCAGCAATGATTTATTGAGCAAGTTTGCGAGTTAGGTGCTAGAGAAAATCAGGAAGATTCTCCCTTTCGGTGTGAAACATACACAGTTGAGTCATAAAAGACTATTTAAATGGAGGTAACATGCAAAGAGCTCAGGCCTGAGAATGGCAAGTCTGGAGTTCCAAGCTAAACTGCCACTTGGTATTTGAACTGTGTGATTTGCTGAGCTTCCATCCCTCCTCTGCACTACGGGCAAGGTGCTGCCTGGCCTGTGAATGGCACTGGGGTTTTATGAGCCACCCAGATAATCGTGACACGTGCTGCTGCTTGATGGCCTATGAAGCAATTTATAGAGGATGCTTTTGTTACTGGTAGGATGATAATTTGCAAGCAGGGAATTGCAGCCACTGGAATAATATTATGGAAAATGAAAGGGGCCGTTAAGAGGGGTGGAGGGCAGATGGTATGTTGGGGGTGGAGCAGAGAAGAACCACAGGTGGCCTGAGCCTTTATTCTAAGGGGTTGTCCTGTGTGCTCTTTGGAATAAATGGACGAGGCCTCCACTGCGGAGAACAGCTCACTCAACCAGGCAGCCACAGCCACTCGCTAGTGTCTAATTGTGTAAGTGCAAAGGGGGGAAGATCCTGAGTGCAGGCATGGGCATCAGCAAACCCAGAGTTTGGCAGGAGACACAGAGTCATAAACAGATGCGGTGTAGTGTCTTGACAGGGCTCAGGGCAGAGGGACCCAAACCCACCTGGTCGGAGATGGCTGAAGGGCCCACAGGAGAGTGGGTAACTCACCCGGGTCTTGAAAGACAACGGAGGGCTCAATCTGCTGGGCTGGGCTCGGAAGGGAGTCAAGCCTGAGAGAACAGCGCAGAGGAGTGATGCGGCACATACTGGAAACAGGTTGTGTCACCAAGGAGAGGCTTGAAATGCAGGTGGGCATGGTGGTAGGAGCCATTTTGCAAGTACCTTGAGTGCCAGGCAGGCAGAAGCTGAGCTTGGCGACATCTGTTTAGGACCCTTCGATTACAAAGGTAATTCACAGTCAGAATGGGTCTTCTCCCGTGATATCTGGTCTTGGAAGTCACCCATGGTTTTGGGAAATGTGCACCCAATTCTGCGTGAAAGGTTTGCAGGGGGGGGGATACAGACAGCACCTGTCACCATGGGAAGGCAGATGGAGAACATGCAAACACCAGAGGGGACCATGCACACAGGAACCTCTCTGGGAGTGGAATAGCAGGGCCTCGGATGCACAGGAAGCCGCTCAGCTCGTCCAGTTCCGGATGTCATGCCCAGTCCTTCCATCGCCCCACCCTCTCTCCGGGCTCCAGGAAGTAACTGAAGCCTCAGGCGGTGAGCATTTCATCTCTAAGGAGGGAGAGATGGATTTCACTCATGCATCTATTAAGCTCCTATGGTTTGCAGAATCAGCCATGGGCGTGTGACAGCTGGCAGAGTCCCAGAAGAGGCCTAATGGCACCTATGTCTCCACTGGGCTGTCACTCATGGATCTCAAACCCAGTGTGCTGAAATTTGAACTTGTCATCTTTTCTCTTTCTCAAAAAAATAAATTTTTTTCCTTTATTTAGGCAAATGCCAGCACCAGTTGTCCAAGTCAGATTCTGGGGGGTGCTCTCAACACTTCCCTGCCTTGAAGTCACCACCCCACATTGCCCAAATTCTGCCCATTCTACTTCCCCTCTCTTGCCCTAGGCTTGGCCCTCAATGCCCGACACCTAGTACGTGGCTACGTAATCTGGTCTCCCTGTCTCCATCTGGGTTTGCTCCTGTAGCTCCATCCTGCACCACCTGGACCTGATTTACAAGGTTGGATGGCCCCTTTGCCTGCCAGGGTTTCCTTCATTTCTGCAGCAACCGTGGGATACCTCCTGTCCAGAAGGTCCTTTGGTGAGCACTGGAAGGACAGAGGGGAATGAGACAGGGCACTGCCATAAGAGCGCTCACAGCCTGATGGGGGAGGCAGCATAATAAGGGCAGCGTTGACCCACTAAAGAAATTCTGTGTCCTCTGCTGCTGAGCTGAGAAGGTGGAGGCAAGCCCCGACTGGGGACCAGAGGAAAAGGGAGAGGGCCTTTTGTCTTAGTCTTTCTCTGGCCTGCAGTTTCTTTTCTACATTTGAAAAAAAATGCCAGGGATGTATTTGAAAACACTATGAAAATAAGGTTTGTGCTATATTGAAAAGTACAGAACACAGAGCCAAACAGAAGCTCGAGAAGCTTCCCCCTCATCTCAGCCTCTGTCTGGCTAGTATTAGAATTTGGTGTCTTCCCTAACAAATCTTTGTGGGCACGTTTGTATCTTATAAAACCGGAGATGCCGTTGGGTGTCCTGTTCTGTACACAGCTCTCTTCACCAACAGATGCCGTAGCATGTAAAACACAGCTCAGTGATTCTTCCTCGTTACAGAAGGGATACGCAGCTACCATGTTTTCTGCTTAATGTACAGAGCAGGGCGGAGGTAGGTGGATAGTTGCTCATATGGCAAATAATGCAACAATGAATAAATAATAATCCAGTAACAAACTGGGTTTTGCATACTCAAAACTGTAAACCTACTTTTGCTGTGCCCTCTCTGACAGGATCCTTTTAATAGTTTGATCACGTGTATTCTTCCTGTGAACATCTATAGGATATGCCTATACGATATAACATCTATGTGACTTAAAGTTAATCAGAAGGGAGGGTACCTTGAGTGACATTCCATAGAGATATATCATAAATTAATACTTGATCTGCTGTTTGTGGATACTTAAGTTGCTTCTATATTTTCATATCAGATAGCAGAATGATGAAAAGCCTTATTGGAGCATACATTTATTCCCTTGGGATAAAGTGTTAGAAGTGAAATTGCTGTGACAAAAATGATGAACATTTTGTTTGTGTCCATGTATGCGGTTGGCAGAATTATCAGATGACCTTGGCTGATGACCTATGTCTTTGTATAATTACCGTATTTTGCCATGTGCAATGCACATGCATATTTTTGGCCCAAATTTTCAGGGGAAAAAATCTTTCATTTAAATTTTTTAATTAATTAATTAATTATATTTAGAAACCTGATTATTGTATTCCTGGGTATTATTTTGCATGTGGATGTCATTATTGCTTTCTAGAGTTACACTTTTTTAAAAAGATTTTATTTATTTATATTAGGGAGAGAGGAAGGGAAGGAGAAAGAGAGGGAGAGAAACATCCGTGTGCTTGCCTCTCACTGCCTCTCGCAGGCCCCCAACCCTGGACCTAGCCTACAGCCAGGCATGTGCCCTGACTGGGAATTGAACCAGCAACCTTTTGGTTCACAGACTGGTGCTCAATCCACTGAGTTACACCAGCCAGGGCTAGGGTTACACTTTTAAGACATAAGCATAAATAAAAGAATTAAAAACATACCTAGATATGGAATTAGCACTACCCATGTATAATGCACATCCTCATTTTTCCCTCAAAACTTTGGGCACAAAAGTGCGTATTATACACAGTAAAATATGGGTAACTCCTCTTGAGCGTGGCCAGGACCTGTGATTGCTTCTAACCAATAGATCGTGGCAAAGCTGATGGGGATGTCACATCTGCGATTATTACACTATCTAGCAAAAGGGGAGGGATTTTGCAGAGGTAATTAAGATCTCTAATAAGTTGGCTTTAAGTTACTCAACAGACAAACTACTCGTATAGAGTGCGACCCTATCAGCCGAGCTCTTTACAAAGGTCTGGAAATCAGAGACCACCTGGCCACCATGAGTCTGTAGTTGTAGTGAGGTGGATTCCGCCCACGATCTCATGAGCTTGGAAGACGGCCTCAAGCCTCTGATGAGTCCCCAGCCCTGGCTGACACCTTCATTGCGGTCTCGGGAGACCCTGGGCGGAGAAGCCAGCTCAGCCCTGCCTGCATTCCTGACCCACAGACACTGTGAGACAATAAGCAAATGCTATTTTAAGCTGATGCTCTTTTGGTGATTTATTATAGAGCAATAAAAAGCTATTACAACATAGGAAAACTGCCTCTGATAAATTATACACAAAAGTGTACTTCCAACCAGTAAGGGAGCCCCCTTTTTTGTGAGTTTTTGACAACACTGGTTGTTGTCAACCTTTTCAATCTTTGCCAGTCCAAGAAGTCATAAAAACCTAATCTCTGGCCCTCAGTTACAAGTAAGGTTGCACATCTTTTATAATTTTATTTCCCTCTTAAAACTCATTTGGTGTATATCCTGTCCTCGGTGATATGTGTTAGTACTCAGATCCTTTGTTTATTTTTGAATTTTTTATTGGTTTGCGAGAACTTTTTACATATGCAGAGGGGAAGAAAGAGGCAGAAATATAGAGATCCTTTTATCTGTTACAAATGTTGCAGTGACCTGGTATTTCTCCAGCTTGACAGTTTTTTAAATTCATATATTTATGATATTTAGTGAGGATAGATATGGATGTTCTCTCATTCTGCTGAGTTTTAGCAAGGCCACTCTGGTAAGTCTGTACGGAAGATGGATTGATGGGAAGAGTGGTGAAGAGGCCATTGCGTTAGTCCAGAAGAGGCCTGAACCCCCTATGGTGTTGCAGGGATGGAAAATAAGGGTCTGAGCCCAGAGACACCTTTGAAATGGAACTGGCAGAGCTCGGGGCTCTCGCACTGACTTTTTAGTGGATGGGAAACAGAGGCATAAAGGAGAAGCACGTGGTGCACCATGCCGCCTGCATCAGTGGGTACTAGGTTCCCTGAAGAAGCTTCTCCCTCACGAAACAGCACCACCAGAACAGCACCCGGCAAATCCCCCGAGACCAGGGAGAACGTACTTCCTGTGATCACAGCCCTGCTTTTATTTCCTGTGGATGAATGAATGAATCATTCCTGGAGGCTCTTCTGGTGTATAGATAGCTCACAAATAATTACAGTGTTAATATTAGAAGTGTTTTTGGAGATTTTTACTTAGAAGTTGGGTCATGTGGTGGTGACGAATAATATGCTTAAGGAATTTAACTCTTGCTTGTATCAATTAGCCTATAGTCCAGCTGGTTATAACTATATGTCATTTCATCGCTTTGCTTGAAGTCTGTTTCCAAGAACCTAATGACAATGTTAAATGAGGACTTACTGGATACAGATATTAAGACTTTTTTAACAGATCGACTCCAAATGAAACAAAGTTTTCCTTTTTTTTTTGTGTTTCTTATTTATTAAGGTGACAATCGACCAATAAAATTACATAGCTTCAAGTGTACAATTCTATAACACATCATCTGTATGTTGTATTGTGCATTCAGCACCCCAGGTCAAGTCTCCTTCCTTTCTTCCTTTTTTTAATGTTTGTTGATTTTGGCAGCCCCAAGAGATAGTGAGAGAACAAACATTACAAAGAATAATTACTGGTCGTAAATTGTCACTCATCAGGGATGCAAAACAATGTGTGTTCTGCTTCTGTGAACCTGTTTTAAGAAAGAAATTTTTTTTTCATGTGTGTCTCCAGGCTGTTTCTCAGACATGGTTTTTGTGGGACAGAATCTGGAGGAACAGCAGCCAGTGGGCTTTGCATGGAGGTAGCGAGCCCAAGAGGACGCTCATCTCGTCATTCTTGTTTAATTGTAAATTGACATTTTAAACATTTTTATTGGGCCTTTTAGGGTAACACGGTTCACCAAACCATTCAGGTTTCAAGTGTGCAACTCAACAAAACATCATCTTCACCGGGTGTCCATCATGCCAAGCAGAGTCCCTTTCTGTCCCCATTTACCCACCTTCACCTACCCCAACTCTTTCCCCTCTGTGTCCGCACTGGTCGTCCGTGTCTATGGGTTATATGCCTGTGTGTGTGTGTGTGTGTGTGTGTGTTCATCAAACCTTTCACCTTTTTTCATCCAGCCCTCCAACCCCCTTCCCTCTGACAGCTGACAGTCTGTTGTCAGTCTGTCCTGTGCATCCATGCTTCCGTTCCTACTCTGTTTGTTAAATTACTTTGTTCATTAGATTCCACATGTAAGCGAGATCATAGGGTATTTGTCTTTCTCTGACTGGTTTATTTCACTCAGCGTGATGTTCCCCAGGCCTGTCTGTGCTGTTGCAAAGGGGAGGAGTTTCTTCTGTTTTTATCTAGCTGAGCAGTGTCCCACTGTGTAAGTGTACCACAGCTTTGTCTTCCACTCACCTCCTGATGGGCCCTTGGGCTGTTTCCAGATCCTGGCTATTGTAAATAATGCTGCAGTGAACATAGGGGTGCACATATATTCTCAGAAGTAGAATCAACTGGGTCAAAAGGCAGTTCCATTTTTAATTTTTTGAGGAAACTGCATACTGTCTTACCCAGCGGCATCCTCATCATTCTGAATTCCACTTGGCAGAAGCTCCCTCTTGTCCCTCGCTCCCGTCCCTCAGCCTCAGTCTCTGGATACTCCTGTCCCTCAGCCTCAGTCTCCGGATACTCCTGCTTTGGCTGTTGTGACTGTTTCTCTGTTGGCTTGTTCTCTGTGACCCCTCCCCGCTTCCACTGAACTCTTGTCTCTATTACATCAACTTCATTGATTCCCAAGGTCTCAACCAGCTGACTCCACGGATAACTCCCAAATCCACGTCTCCAGCCTCAATCTCTCCGAGAGCCGTAGGCCTGCGGGCCCACAAGAGGAAAGTACATTTATAAGGCTGAATGCATTTCCTGCTGCTATTTTCTACTTCTAGCGAAGGAGCCCTCCCCTGTCCGCCAGTGTGAGAAATGCAAAGTGGTGCTTGACTTGTCTTACCCCCCGTGGGTCAGGAAACAATCTCAGAATGGCTTACAGTGTGACCCTTCCTTGTACTGCTAAGGAGGTTACCCGAGGCTTCATGCAATTAGTGCCACCATTATGAACAGACAGTTGTCATCTGTTGTCATTATTACCTTAATCTGATTCTGAGCAGCAACGTCCCACTGCTCTGGGAAAGCTGAAGTGTGTCCGTCAACATGGAGATAGCGCCTTCCTCCAAATCTCGCTTTTACAGATTAGATAAACAAGCTCTCCCAGCTCTGCCTAAGTGGCAGTAAGTGAGCTACGTGACATTACAGTGGTATAACCCCAGCTCGTGGTGCAGCACCTAACACAGCTATTAAGAAGGTAACGTAACGTATTAGACAGTGACAGGGAGGGTAGACAGGGCAGGCTTCTCTGCGGAGGTGACACAGGCTTTGGTGTCTGAATGGTGATATAACCTCCTTTCCTGATAATCAGATGGCAGTGTCATTTGGAGGCGGTCAGAGGCTAGGTGACCACCTGGTGAGGAAGGTGTGCGGGGGATGTTGCCCTCTCATAGGGACCAGGTCAGTGACTTTTTAGGACCTTATTCTGATGATTCTGACATCCCATGGTGTGCTTTCACCGAGACCTAGGTCGACAGAGGTTCAAGGACTATTAATAGAAGCTGCAGTGCCATTTCTGCCTCCGCCTCTGCATGTGTTTGCTGCACTAGTAGTTAGTGGAAGGCTCCCTGGCTCGTTGGTGTGATCCATTAATGACCTAACTGACTCCGTTGTCTTCCAATGGCGGGGTGTTTCACATGCAGGAAATTTGCTGACCGTTGCACTACACTGGAAATGGAGGAAACATTTTGGGTATTCCTGAATGTCATTTTTATTCCCCAAGATCCAGAAAATGCCTCGAAGCTGCCTTTGCAATCCTTGATTCAAGCAGGCCAGGACTGAAGGCAAGCTCAGGCTGTCTTCGGTGACCTCCCTGCGGAAACCAGGGAGCCCACGCTGACTGACAGGTACCCCCAACGTGAGCTCTATTAGGTCTGCAAAGAACAACAGCTCCAGGGAGGCGCCTCCTAAGCGTGACTTACCTCCATTTCTTTCTTCCTCCGCCTTGTTCTGAAAATGCCTGATCCACGTAACACCTCCCTGGCTTTGCTGGATTAAGGGAGGAGCAAGACACTCAAACCCAGCTCGAACAGTCTCATGTTTCTCAGCCTGAAATCCCAGGAGCGTGGCCCGTGACCAGATATCTCAAGCAGCTCAGTGTGCCCTGGAGTGCACTCACATGGCATTCTCTTGCGTCTTTGGTAACATGTTCAATGTATCTATGCAGTGTGGCTTCAAGGCAGGAAACCCAGCTCAGGGAGAAATGACCGCTCCTCTGGGCAGAGACAGGCAAATGGAGATCGCTTATGAGGCCGACCAGGGCCTGGCCTGCATGTTTGTCCTGATGGGATTCCTGGCCAAGTAACCACAACAAGAACGGTGGCGGCCACAGAGATACGCAGGCAGCTCGTGGTGTGTCCTGTGCGCCCCATCCTTGACTTCGCCTGTGCATTACTCCCCTGGGAGCCCTCGAACCCTCTCTGGAAGCGGTGGTCATTGTCCCCACTTTGCTGATGGGAAAACTGAGGTTCAGCAAGATGTAGCCAGATTCTAAATTTTGCAGAAAGGAGCCTAGGGTTCGTGGAACAGATTGAAATACATAAAGCAATGCCATATTTTAGCTGTTTCCCTGATTCCTGGGCTGCTTTCATGCCACCTTAACGGCTTCACATGGCGATCTTGCTGACTTTAATGTTGGCATTATCTTCCCCATTATCTTAAAAACAGTGACAGGGCTTCTCCAGGGATGAGGCGGGGCAGTGGGGAAGCAATGGACTGTCTGCCTCCCCCAATCCAAGGAACATACACACACATACACCTATTTTTTTATATCCTGGGTCACAGGATAAGTCAGGGCCAAACCAGAACTGCTTTCTTAGTCCAGACCTCGATACCCTGCACCATCTAGTATGTCTTATTGAACAGCTGCTCTGTGCCAGGCCCTGTGAGAGACACAGGAAGCTACAGATACCTTAGGATGGCTAAGGAGAAGCTGCACGTTTCAGGTCGACCCTGTACCGTCTTCACCCTTGATAGAAGTCTTTCTTTTTAATCTTAGCTTAATACGCAACCTCGCTCGTTCTGCATCTCTGCTGCTCTCTCTCCCCCTCTTTCTCTTTTGATATCATGTAACATTTCTTATGCTGTTGGGTTTATTGATCTTGCTCTTAGGGTTTCTGGATCTTGCATAAAGCAGCAGAAAGACTTTAGAGATCCCAAAGTTTTAAAGAAACACACATGTGTTTTCTAAGGTTTCAGTGGATTAATTTTTGCATTTAAAGTTTGATCGTTTTGATCTTAGTATTTGTGCAGAGTGAAATATGATGCATTTCTAGAAAGGTCCATCTTTGGAAGGCCCACTTTTAGTGCACACTAAATTCCTGTGGTCTTCAGATCTGCGTCCAGCTGTCTCATGTTCCCTTGATTGTTGCTCTGTTGATGTGACCATTATTGAGGTTTTTATTATTAAGGTATTAATTTTGAGGTTTTGTCATGTATTTAAAAGTTGGGAAGTCTTTCCCATAGTTTTACTCTATCTATTCTTGATATTCCATTTTCCCTAAACCTCTTAGAATGAATTAAAAGCTCTGCCTCCTTTATCTAATTGATACTGACTCATTCTCAAGATTCAGTGAAAAATATCCTCCCCCCTGGGGAGCTTTCCCTGATGCTCTCAGACTTCATCATGTTCCCTAACCCTGGTTTGTTCCCAGCATACCCCACAAGCCCCTGCTCATGTCACCTGCTCATGTGGAACAAGCTTGCGATTGGCTGCTTTTCTATATCCCCACTGGGCACACTCCTCTCCAGAGCAACACAGAGGCAGCCTCACTCATGCATCTTTTAGGGGAGTGTTCAGTGCCCAGCATGTGGTAGGGACTTGCTCCAGTGACCTATTGCTGCACATAATAAACCATCCGAAACTCAGGATGTAAGACCACAATGCTTTACATTTTCTCTCTCCTGTGGTGAACCATGGGCTCAGGTAGGTGGCTCCACATTTGGGGTCCCTCAGGTTTGGTTCCCCATGTGATTGCCCCAGACAGTGGCTGGAGCTGGAGCCGTGAGGAAAATGTCTCCACATACAAGTCTGGTGGTTCATGCCAGCTGTCCCCTGGGGGTCTCCACTGTGCTGTTGGCAGGGACACCTGACTGTAGCTTCTTCGAATTGCCGGGGCTACCTCACAGCGTAACAGTGGGGTCCCCAGAGCAAGGGAGCCTGGCAGAAGCTGTATTGCCTTTTATGGCTCAGCTTCAGAAATCCCAGGAACGTACATCCGCCGAATTTTCCAGATGGAAGCAGTCTCAAAGGTCCATGTAGTTTCAGTGGGAGAGGACAGAAACCCTACTTCTTAATGCACAGGGATGAAGCCAAATTGTAGATGTGAAACAAGCAGTATAGCAATGGCCATCTTTGGAAAATATATCTGTGACAGTGCCCCATACATATTTGTCAAATATTTGTGTTGCAAGATCACCAGGTTGGTTATACTCTGGGGCCAGACTTGCATCAGGACTCCCGACCGATCAGCAAGACAGCAGGTGTCTGAGAGAGATGTGCCCCCTGCGCACCCCAGGGTGGGTGTGAGGCCACGTCCCTGGTCTCCCGGGAGAGTCCTCCCTCTGGGCGGCAGCCTCGGGAGCTGCACGAGGATTTGTGCAGTCGTGTCGGCAAAACATTTTGAGTTCTTGATCATAAACTTTCTGTCTCCCCTTCAGAGTGCTGGGTTATTAGGGCTGGTTTTTTCCTTCTCCACTTTCTGTGGTAAGTGCCTTGAACAAGGTAGATGCAGGAGAGACAGCACATCAAGTATTTCTGCTGAAATGTGGGGGTTCCTGCTCAAATGGAAGGTGCCGTGTTTACAACTGGTACACAAATGGAAGAACTGCAACTTGATTTTGAACTGTCAGTGTATCATTGTTGCTCTCAGATGTGCCTCTCACTGATGGAAAAGGCTAAGAGGGTCTGAGGAATTGTCGTCTTGGATCCTGCCAGGCAACCCAGGTGACGTATGGGAAATGAGAGGGTTCCCTGCTCCTGCTGGGTCTTCACCAGTCTGACGGACAGTGGAGACCCCTGGTATCAGGGGTGTCACTGCCACTCGCGTCTCCATGGCAGCAGTTCACGGCCCAGTCCAAGTTTCTGCCCTGTGAGGTGGGCCACTTGCAGGAAGGCATCCACCGGAGGCCGAGACCACCTTTAATGAATGTGGCGGTTGTTGCAGAATATAGGTCTGGGGTCCACATTCTGGGCTAACATCCTCCGTCTGCCATTTTCCGGCGCTGTGGCCTAAAGGGTGTCATTTTGCTCCTCGGGGCCTCGCAGCTCAATGACGGGGCGGGAGAAGCGGCGACCGTTCGACGCTGCGGCGAGGCTGTAAGGTAAGTACGGAGAACAGGCCCAGTGCACAGGCCTTGGGAAACGTCGGCTGTTATTTTCACTGTTGCTGTTAGTGTTTTTATCGTCACTCACACGCTGCTCTCCCCAGACCTCTAGACCATGGATAGAATTCTTAAATTCCCAGTAGCCACATTAAAAAAGGGAAATATATTTAATTTATTTTAGTGAAGTTAGTTTTAGGAAATATTTAAGTTAACCCAATATTTCCAAATAGTATCATTTCAATATATAATCAAGTCAAAGTGATTAATATATTTCACATTTCTTTTTTTTTTATATGCTAGGTCTTTGATCTTTGAAATGTGGCGTGTTGTTTAAGCACATCTTGGCCTGGGCCAGCCACATTTCAAGGGCTTGATTGCCCTACATGGCTGGCAACCACTGTAAGTTCAGCTGCAGCTGACAAGTTGGCTATGAGGACAGAGATGAGTTTTACTGAGCAGCTACTACATGCCAGGTACCTTTCTTGTGCCATATAATGCAATCCTTACCACCGTCTCGCCAGCAACTCTTTTGCCCCCATTTTACCGGTGCCTTTCTCGGGGTCAGAGAATTCATTTAGCCAAAGTCATGCAGCTGGACAGAGGCAGGACTTAAAATCAGGCCTGTGAGACTGAGGCTCCTTCCTCAAGGTGCCGGGGACGGGGAGCGGCAGTAACTAGAGGCTTGATCCTAGTGATCGTGGGGCATGAGAACTGTCCAGAACGAAGGCAGAGGTCACAGAGCCCTGTGCGCATGAGTCTCAAGACTCCTTCCTGACCATACCTAAAGGGAGCTGGCTGGGCCCAGCCACAACCGCGCCGAGGGCTGAGTCTGAGCCCAGGGTTGGTGCTCAGGGTAAACCCGGGGCTCAGGGCTGTGTCTGTGACCTGGGTCATGACTCAGTGTGGGGCTGGGATCTGGCTCGAGTCTGGGCAGGGGTCGGAGTTGAGTGTACATTCAGGTTCAGGACTCAGTTCACTGCTGGGTCGAAGTTGGATGTTTGTTCTGAGGCCAAGGTCAGGGCTCTGCTTTGAGTCCAGGTCTCAGCTCATTTTACGTCCAAGGAGCAGAGTGGTAGCAACCTCACAAGAGTTTACACCTTTAAGGTTAACTCCGTGGAGCTGACCGCAAGGTGCCTGGCAACGCCTTTGGAGATGCCAGGACATTGTTCTCCCTCTGCCTTTTTTTGGAAGAAGGTGACCAGGGCCACCTGGGGAGCCATGCACGTACCTGTGAGGGTGAGGGATGTAGTAGGAGTGGTGACTTCTCCGAGGAACGTTAGGAGCACACGGCAGCCAGGCGCCTCCACCACGTCCACCCTTGCTGGGCTCAGGGACTATGAAACTGGGTTCCAGTGTCCTTGTTACACGGACAGAGCAGTCACAGGGAACCCACAGGCACAGCCCGGACTGAGCTTACAGGGATGCAGCCAGTGTGGCAGGACCACGAGGCGGGCCTGGCCATTTGGGGAGCCCTGGACTCCGAATGCCTGTCCCTCTTGAGGATGGAGCTGAGTGGGGGGCACCACCAGTGGGAGTCTGGAAGGTTCTGTTTGCTAAAACAAGTCATGTGTTAGGCAGTGGGCCAGAGGGGGTCACCTCTGGGTAAGTAAGTAATGGTATAGCCATCTAGTGAAATACTATTCAGCTACAGAAATGAATGAAGAGCAACTTTTGAATAAATTTTTAGGATAAAAGGAAGGTAGGAACAGGATGCATAGTATGGTCTCTTTTGTGTAAGAAAACATGGAAATAAAATTATAAATGAATATCAAAGTAGGTATGACATGCTAATGCAAGGAGCTTTCAGTTTATAGAGGTCAACAAGGAGCAGACCTCTGTCCAGGGACCGAAGGATGGGGTCTCGGGTAGCTTCTCGAACTCCAAGAACTGGGGACAAGACTCTTGACTGCCACCAGCCACATCTCGAAGTCCACACCCTCGTCTAATGTGGCGGGGCGTGGGGACCGGAGGGCCAAATGGCAGGGCCCCGCCTTTGGGAGGCAGGTGCCCTACGAGGAGCGATTGCCTTGTGGTTCCTCCCCCACAGCAAGACAGAAATGAGTTTTGTGAGAGTGACCGTAAACAGCTTGCTCATTAGTTTGAACTGAAATCAGAATGATTTCGAAAGAAATGTAAAGCAGCGAAAAGCGAGAGAACTAGACGCCCATCCGTTGTTGATGTTCCCCCCGGGCTAGGAGAGGCTTGCTGTCGGGCTGCCAGAGGTCTGATGCGAGCTGTTTTGAAAGCTGACTGTGCGTTCATAATGCAGTTTAGGGGTGTTGGTGTTTTTGTTTGACAGGTACATATTTCATGAGAACAACATTGAACGAGTATTTAATCAGGATTTGTAGGAAATCGCTCGTAATCCTGTTATGTTTCTTCTTTATACTCCTAGGTTATAAATGTGCTTCACTGCACATACCACAAAATGATTAAACAACTGAAAAGACTGGCAGTGCACGTGAGCTGCACATCGGCAAACACCATGTGTGCGTGTGGTTGTGTGTTCACATGTGTGGTGGATGTGTGTTGTACAGTATGTTGGAGATGTGTTTTTAAAATGTTTATTTATTGGTTTTTAGAGAAGGAGGAAAGGGTAGAGAGAGACACAGAGAGAGAGAGAGAGAGAGAGAGAGAGAGATACCTATTTGTCGTTGCGCTTAGTTACACACTCATTGGTGGCTTCTTGCATGTGCCCTGACCAGGGATTGAACCTGTACCTTGGCATATTGGGATGATGCTCTAACCAGCTGAGCTACCTGGCCGGGGCAAGATATGTTAGAAGAATAATTTTAATTCAGTTGAAGAGAGATAAATTATTTAAAAAACCACTTTTGAAGCACTTGGCAATTATTTAGGGAAAAATAATGATGACCTCACCTTATAACAAACTCTTAAAAAAAACCCTCCATGCACTACTGGTACTTAATAGTAACCACAAATATTCAAACTGAAATCCTAAAGCAATTTGAACAGTGTGTAGGTAAATTTGCGTACGTAGTCTTGTGTAGGAAACTATTTCATAGCCCCCTGCCTTAGTTTCTTTGTCTGTACAGTGAGACAGTAACAGCGCCTGTTTTGTAGGATTTCTGCAGGGATTAAATGAGTAATGTATGTGAAGTCTTTCAGAAAGTTCCTGGCGTGTGGTGAAGTGCTAAGTAAGTGTCAACTATTATGACTGTTTTAAAATGTGATATCAAATAGAAGAACTAAAATAAAATGATAGATGCGACTACACAAAATTTCGGGATTCCCGAACATCAAAAAAATAGCACACACAAAATAGAATGCAAATGACACATTGAAATTCAACCCAGACAACAGGAAAAGGGGAAATATTCTGTATGTGGAGTTATTTCAAGTCAGTAAGAGAAACGAGACTCCTTGAAGGAAACTGGAACCAAAGCTTCAGTAGGCCAATCATAAAAGAAGATATTCGCAATGATTCACTCTTTCAACAAGCATTTCCCATGCACCTACGACACACCGGACCCCCCAGGACACTGGGGTATGGGCAGAACTAAGGCCTGGCTTCAAGGAACTTACACTATCGTGGCCATGAGACATGAACGAGAGCCCAGTTCATGCCCTGAAATAGCAAATATTTTTGAGTGATTTTATCATGTATCAGTCACGATGCAAAGAAGTTAGCATTCTTACAGCAAAAATCAGTTCAGTACAGTCTACGGGAAGTTACGTCAATAAGTGCTAAAAGATTGTCAATAATGTGACCCCTGCAATTCAACAGTTTAACTGATAGGAAGTTATTTTGAGGAATAATCAGAAAAGCCTAGGAAGATGTTTATATACATGAAATGTATTCAGAGATACTTACGGGAAATGTATGTATTCATTGCTTGATTCATTCATTTATAAATACTTATTGGTCGCCACTGCAAGCTGGGTACCCCTCCAGATCTTGGGGAAACAGCAGAGATAAAGGGGAGGATGTTCCTGCTCTTGGGGAGTGTACACGCTAGTCTGTGCATTTTCGTGGGAAGGAGATGGGGTGCGGACAGACAATGCACATGGGCTCGCACAGAGCCAGTTTAAAGCCACGCGCACATACGGTGAGACTGTGCAATATATACAGGGGGGAGCAAAAGTAGGTTCACAGTTATAATACAAATAGACATTACAATAATGAACAATAATTTTCTCATTCTCACGACCGTAAAGCTGCTTTAGCCCACCCCTGTAGGTCAGATTTTGACAGTGCTGTGAAGAAAAATGAAGCAGGATAAGGAGGTGAGGTGTGTCTCCTAGTTCCCCAAGGGTGCTGAAGTGGGGGGACCTCCTGTTATAGATATGGTATCACGGCAGTGCTCTCTGATTAATTGGCATTTGTGCAAAGACTTATATGAATGAAGGACCATGCCGTGCTGTCCCCAGGGGAGGGATATCCTCACAGAGAGAATGGCAAGTACAAATGTCCTGAGGTGGAAGGAGCAAGTCTGGTGTGTGTTCAGGGAGGAAGAGGAAGACCAGTGTGGCTGGAGCAGGGTGAGTCAGGGGAAAAGCAAAGATTAGAGCTGACACAAGATCACAGAGAGATTCGTGGGCCATTGTGACCATCCATTGTGAGGGCATCAACGGGACAGGCTGGTGCTTAAAACAATAGGTGTTTATGGACTATTTCGTGACTTTGTGGGTCGGGGGTGGGGACAGGGCTCAGCTGGGAGAGCGTGCTGCACCGTGGGGCACTGACGGACGGAGGTCATTCAGGGGTTCAGCTGGAAGATAAGCCGGTCTGCAGGGTCTCACTGGCATGTTGGCACTCAGCAGGGATGGTTAGGAGGCGGGCTCAGCTGGGCCAGCCAACCACAGCTCCCACATAGGAACGGGCAGCATGGTGGCCTCTGCATAGTTGGGCTTGTTAAATGGCAGCTTAGGGCTCCCGGAAAGCATTTCAAAAGGCAGAATGCAGAAACGGAAGTCCTCTAGAAATTGGCACCGGGTCACTTCTACTGAGTTCTCATGACCGCATAGTCAGAGCCAGTCTGGGTTCAGCCCACGAGGAATGCACCTCGTCTGTCAATGGGAGAAACAGAATTAGAGCCACATTTAATCTGCCATGGGAACCAAGACAGAAAGGAGTCGAAGGCCAGGTTTATTTTAGTGTTATTGAAAGCTGTGGCAACATGGAAACATCCAAAATTCCCGAGTGAGAAAGGCGGCAAAATATGTTTGACATATATTTACATTCACATGATGGAGTATTTGTCAATCAATACAATTGTATTTTCAGGGAATATGGACAGATGAGGGAAGATAATGCAGGCTGTGCCTATGTGTGTGTGTGGAGGGTGCGTGTGTGTGTGGGTGCATGTGTGTGTGGGTGCATGCGTATGCTTCTGGGCCCACTTTTTGAAAACCTGTCTGGCAGGGTTGGGTCATTGTTTAGCCACGACAGGGGCCCAATCTTTCACCTGTTCAGTTGTGGTGGGGGGATCTCCAGGTCCTTGTTTGTTTGTTTGTTTGTTTGTTAAGATTTATTTATTTATTCTTAGAGAAAGAGAGGGAGAGAAACATCAATGTGTGGTTGCCCCTCTAGCGCCCCTACTGGGGACCTGGCCTGCAACCCAGGCTAGGAATAGAACCAGTAACCCTTTGGTTTCAGTTCACTGAGCCACACCAGCCAGGGCTCAAGTCCCTCTGGCACAAATGTTTAGACAGAATCTTCCTGAATGTGCACTCCTTTAAAGTTTGATCACTCACAGTGAGTCAGAGACCATGGGGTTCAGGAGACAAGCAGGCCATCACTCCAGTGACTCTGAGTGGACAGGATGCCATTTTCATGACTAAACCAAGTAGGCTTTTGATTTTAAAAAGACGCTTTTTCTGAAGATATATTTAGAGACTATCAAGTCTCTCACAAAATGAAGACTATTGAGTCTCCATCGTCAAGGTCAGGCTCAAGGTCATCTCTGTGGACCTGTTGGTCTGGGGGAGTTGGAAAAAGTTTTATCTCTTTGGTCAGTGTGCCATGTATTGAAAGGTGCAGGGCAAGGTAGGGAAGGGGGTGAATGAATGAGTCCTTTTTCCAAGAAGAGTTTGCTGCAGGATGAAGTCTGTTGCCCTGTTTCCCTGCTTGTCATAGGACCGGTACTTCCTGGGAATCCTGTGAATATTTGGATGAATGAATGAACAGCCATTTTGGAAAAAATTTAGGAGGATAGGAACTCAAATGTGTAGTGCAAATCAAGATTCTGAAAATGAAATCTGAAATGTCCCATAGGCTTCTCATCTGTCTGTACATCTAGGTCTTTGAGCAAGCTAGCATTCTTAACTTTCACCAGCATTTTGGGGTCTCTGTGCAAACGTTTAAAAGGCAAATGTTTAAAATCTCTCTTGGTAAACAAATTGCAGAAGATGCCCCTCCTTCTAGACTCACCAAACTCATGATGCAGATAATGGCTCCCAGGCTAATCTAATACCAGCCCAGTGGTCCCCTTGACCTATGGCTTCGTGTGTTGTACAACCATGGGTGGCAGTCCAGGTGCCTTGGATCCTTGTCATTTTTGTGACTTGCTCCAATACTGTTTCTGCTCATGTAAATGCTAGACAATGTGGTCCAGCCTGTGATTCCATCTCTAGCCTGGGAGCTCTGGCTGGCTGGTCCGGGGTTGAGGCTAATTCTCTGTTTGTGCCCTGGGAGTCTCCAGCCCTCCACACCAAGCCTGCGAGAGCCTTTCCAGACCCTAGCAATGGGGCCCTGCAGACGGGACCAGGACAGGTGACCTTCACCTCTCCTCTCTTCTCTCTGCAAAACAGAGCACGTTTATATGCCTCTATGGGGCCTGGAGCGGGAGGGCTGAGCTGACATCCTCCCAGCAAAGCCACCGTTATGATGATCATCACTTAGTTCTTAGCAAGTAACCCAGAGTGCTGGGTCACTTGGGATCTCGGTACCTTTGTTGTGTCCCTGCACTGTCATGCATTCATTTCAGTTATCCTTCTAGAGCAGAATTTAAGTCCTCTTCAGCTGTAAATAGCCCAGTAACGCTCCAGGCAGGAGCCCACATTAGCAGTAAGAGGTCCCTGCCCTAGCAGCACTCCCTCAACCTCTGAGTTACTTCCTTCCAGGTACAGTGATGATGTCCTAAATGTCATTGCTTTGAGATAGCCTTTCTTTTTGGCACTTAAAGACAGTACAATGTGCCCTTCCCAGGAGTTCCTTTCACATTCTCCTTTCAAGTTTGATGACATCCTCTATGCAGACTCCTTTGTTAAGGTCACATATTCGGGCCCCACCTGTTGAAGAACTGGGGCTGGGGTAGAGGTAGACTATGACTCTGTGGTGTACTGGTATTTCCTGTCCTGTGACCTTAGGCCTTTTTCTTCTGCAGTCAACAATTAGAGAGACCATCCAATTCGGTAAATATTTACTGAGTTCCCGGTAGGTGTCAGCCAGTCCCCCAGGTCGTTGAGGTACGTAAGTAAACAAAACAGATAAATAAATGCCTTCATGGTGCTTAAGATCTCAAGAAAGAGAAAACAAGCAATAAGCATAATAAATGGGTGAAGTGCATGGTATTCTAGAAGGTATAAGTACATTAAGGAAGCATGCACAGAGTAAGAGAGATTGAGGATGCTGTAGTTTTATCATTTTGAAGACAGTGGTTCATCTTGGCCTCATTGAGGTGATACGTTGACAGACTTAAAGGAGGTGAGAAAGGTTTAGACAAATGGATCTCAAAGGGTCGGGAGGAGGGAAGGCTTTCTAGTGTAGGGACAGCTTGTGAAACTTCCCTGAGGCAGGAGCCTGCTTCCTCTTTTCAAAAAGCAGCAAGAAGGTCAGGGGACCCTGCGCTAACTGTAGGAGGGGGACTGTGGGAGAGGAAGGCAGGGAGGTCTCTCGAAGGACTGGGGCTTTTGAGGTACATGAAATGGGGACTGTTGAAGGATTTTTCAACAGAAGAGTAAGATGGTTTGCTTGCATGGAAAAAGGATCACTCAGGCCACAGAACTGGGCACAGACTGGAGAAGACCATTGCAAATCCAGGATAGAGGAGAAATTATTAGATTTTGGACATATTGTGAAAATCCAGCCAACAGAATTGCCACTGGGTGGGTGGTGGAAGTGAGAGAAAGATAAGATGGGAGCTGAAGGGGGAGAATGTGGACGCAGCAGGTTCACTGGGGAGATCGGCAGTTCAGTTTTGGATCTGTGAGGTGTGAAGTGTCCCCTGGGTAGGATATCTATCAGGCAACTGAGAATGTGGAATGATGGCTTCAGAGTCAAGCAGGCCTTCATCCAAATCACATCTCCACCTCTGGTTTGCTCTGTGGCCTTGAGGAAAGTACGAATACCTGTCTCTGAGCCCTAAATGCGGTACTGCTAAAATGCAGGCAGTTCTGTGTTCCCTGCCCTGGAGGTGGAGAGGAGGATGAAGGGATAGAGCCAGTGTGTCGTGGGAGCTGCAGAGGTGAGTTCCCACTGGTGTTTCCAGCCTCCCCTGATAGGCATTTTCTCCAGTCGTTCCCCTCCCCCACTCCAGGCCTCTGTTTTCTCATCTCTAAGGGAAGAGTTGACGTGACTAACTCTCCAGGTTTGTTTTGACGTTAAAGTTGCATGAGTGTGAGGCCCTCGGGGTCAGGGGGACTGCCTTCCAGCTTGCTAGTGTCCCGCCTCCTACTGGCAATTCACACATGTGTGTGCACGAACACAGCCAGCTCTGCGGGTTTTCTCCTGTTTGGATGGACCCCATCTCCCTGGGCCTCTGGCGGCGGCCTCTGGCCAATGCCCTTTTCATTTGAGCTGCCAAGCTGTGTGCTGTTGACCTTCTCAGACTGGCTGGGCCTGGGCCGCGTGAACAGAGGGAGCAAGCAGCGCAGGCCTCGCTGTGGAGGGAATGAACTCCTGCCTCTTTGCAGCAGGTTGCTCACAGAGGAGGTAAACATCACATACTCACAACACCACTGCGTTTACCCTGAAAGGGGCCCAGGTCGGGAAAGAAACAGCAGGCGTGCATTGCCTCGCGTGTCCTCAGACCTGGTGCTGATTCTCCCTCCCACCCGTTCCGCCCCTCCCTCGCTGCAGCTGCACCACCACCCGGGGGTCCCTCCGGGATGCCTCCTTCCGTGAGTCCCATCAGTCTTGTTCATTCACCTCCACTTAGGGGGTGACCATGACTGGCACCTGCATGGGCTTCTGTGGGACGAGTCACAGGAAAGTTAGCTGATTTCCTTGCAGACCTCCTTATGCTTCCGTGGTCTGATTCTGCAGAGAGCCCGGTGTTTCCATTGGTATTAAACTGACCTACCTAGCTGTATTTGTTTTAACTGTCTCTATATTGGTTATTGGCCCTCTTTTTCTTGTCTTTTTTGGTCCTCTTTCTTGGTGCTGACCTGTTTTTCTTCAGACTGTGAAGTCTGCTTGTTTCTGAAATACTGCTTGACCCGAACATTCTTTATTGTCAGTTGTATTCTTCCCAGTTTTGCACCCCAGCACCGTCCCCCCTGACTGTTCATTTGTCATGGTGTTCCCCATGCTCTGTCAGAATGGCCTGGTTCCCCCACTGGGTGGTTAAGGAGGAATGGCATTCGGCCATGTCAGTGTCTCCAGCAGCCAGTTCAGGGGCAGAAACACACGGCAGAACACACGGCAGCTCAAGGAGCATTAGTAGAATACACAAATAGATGAAGGAATTCATTAATTAATCCATCATATAGAGGAAAAAATGACAAATTCACTTATGCTCCTACCCAGGAAAATATGTATTTGTGTCCCTCCAAACCTTAGTTCATCTTAGAAAAGCACAGAAAGTTCTGGAAGCCAGGTTATTTTTCTGACTGGGATGCCTCTTGGGTCAGAAACGCACACCAGATCACATCGGGAGGGCACAGAGCCATCCTGACCAGGACATGCAGCATGTCAGGAACCCATGTCCCCATACCTTTAGGTCCCTGGACAAAGATGGCCGATTGCATGCTCTGGGACTTCCATCCTCCCGTCCTGAGAGAGTTAATTGATTGACTCACTGATGCACCAAGTCAGTCAGCAGATGCTTACTCAGCTCTGGCTGCGGGTCGGGTGCTGGACTACCAGGCGGGGCTGCATCGCTGCACAGGAACGCAACTGCCATCCGGATGCTGACTTACCAGACAAGCAAACAGAGGGTCCGGAGGAGGCCGTCAGCACCAACTCAGACCATAAGGAAGTCTGCCTGGAGGAAGTGATGCTTAAAGTGGGAGTGGTCAGAGTGAGGCCAATAAGAGGCGCAATGTGATGGAGAGACATGCGGTGCCTGCCAGGCCCAGGGGGAGATCACCTAGTGCCCCAAAGGCTCGCACTGGCTGGGTCACAGAATGTGAGTGGGAGCTGATTTCTAGAGGGGCTGGTTAGCCAGTTAGGAGTGTAGATTTCTGTGAAGGCAACAGCGGCCCTGCAGAGTGATAACAGAGAAGGGACGTGATCACAGAGTCGCATCTCCGGATGCTCACTCTGCTGCTGAAGGGGACAAACACAAATCAGAGCATGCAAGGAGGCGGCCAGCTGGTTGCCAGAAAGGAAGTGGCTGCACTAGCAGGGCTGGTGAGGGGGCTGAAAAGAGTGGGCAGATTCCAGAGATTTTGGAGGGTGAACAGGATGGATTTTGCCATTTGTTGGAGAGGGGTTGGCTAATAATAGCCTATGGACCAAAATCTGGACTATTGGAACACAGTCCCTCAGTGCCGGGTTAAGTAGTCGTGACAGAGACCCTCTGGTGTATGAATCCTACGATGTTTACCATCTGGTTCTTCGTAGAAAATATTTGTCAATGCCTGAGCTCGGTGTGAGTCACCGGGGAGGCGGGGAGAGGACGGGCCTGAGGGTGACACCAGGCTTTGTGTGCCGGTGACTGTGGTGGGAGACCCGGGAAGTGGCAAAGGGGCTGTCTTCGTCTTTGCAGCCATGCTTTAGCCTTGCTGCTTAACTGGGTGCTGACGTGGCCTGGCTCTTCCCGCCTCCTCCCCGGGAAAACGGGGCTCTCTCCTCCCTTCTCTGTCTAGCTGGCCCTCAGCTGGGGTTTGGCGGTTCTTCCAAAGCCATGACCTTGGTTCCACCTGACCACAGGATAACCTGCCGCCTCCATCCCCCTGGACCAAAGGACCGGGCCTCTGGGCCAATGCCCACATTCCTGGGGTTTTCCATGCACTTCTAACCCCCATCTGGGACCAGAACTGGATCCACCCCCACCTGTGCTGCCGAAGTCCCAGCAGCCTGTCTGTCCACCTGTGCCAGTGAACCAGGAGTCACCTGGGCTGGCACTACCCTCCTTCACTCTTTTGGCTCCAGCAATGGCAACCTGCAAGGGCACAGGCTGTGACTGTCTTGCTGTAAGGCAGGTCCCCTTTGGTAGGTGGGCACATCCACTTTTCTAGTTGTCAGAGTGACATTTGCATGATGCCCAAAGTTATTAAGTGGCATCTTTGGGCACCCACTTTTTAACCAGAGAGGAATAGACTGGAAAATGTCAGTAGTGATGATGCACAGCTATGTCCCCAGTACCCTTTAGATTGAACACAGGACAGAAATTGTGTGGCCCACAGGGCTCTGTGCAAGGCACGCCAGTTAAAGAATTTGCTCAGATGAACCGGTTTTTCACCATGAGCCCTGAGTGCCTTCAACAAAACACTGGCGGCTGGCTCAGCCCTCCTGCTGACAAGGGAAAGTCAAAGCCTCGGCCAGGGACCCTCTGACTGTCTCACAGCGCCTGCCCACATCTGCAGACTCAGGGATTTTCCCGCTTTGGAGCCCAGGCAGCCCTCAGTCAGAGGAGTGGGGGATTGTGTTGTCTGCCTGAGACCACCCTCCCCGCAGGGAGGGTCTGACCTGATAACTGCGTAGACAGAGGTTTGAATGGAAGGACAGAAGGACAGAAAGAAGGAGACAGGGTCTGGCAAAATCAGAACTTGGATCTGGATGGTGGTGCAGTCATCTGGTAAATGCCCCCTGCTTTGCACCTGGACTACAGGCTGGAATTTCCCCCAGAGTCTGAGACGGACAGATTCTGGCTGGATTCCTGCCACAGGGCTGTCGCATGCCCCCTCTTTACTGAGGTGCCTCTCTGGGGCCTGGCAGCTCCTAGAAAAACCCCTTCCTGCCAGGGAAGGGCATTTCATTCAGGCAGCCATGCCCAGGGCACCTGGGGGCACTCGGTCCGCCAGTGGAGAAAGCCCCTAGCGGCCAGGGTGCCTGCCTGGCGCAGAGCAGGCCGGGTCTGAGCTGCCAGGGTCGCTCCTCCCATCTTCCCACCCTAATACCCTCAGGGGGCTCCTGAGCTGGGGGCTTCTCTCCTCCCCAGTGTGAACAGCTCGGGCTCAGCTCCTGTGTGGCCAGGGGCCTCTGTCTCCTCCTCTGAACATGTTCTACCCATCAGGGCGGCGCGTTGCTTCTCATTTCTGTTCTCCCGTGGACACCTTGCTCGGTGAGCCTCCTGCGCCTAGCCCAGCTCCTGCAGTGTTCATCAGTTGTTAATTAAACAAGCTGGTTCTTTACTTTGGCAAATAGTTGTTGAGCAAAGGTGCCGGGCCCTGCCCTCGTGGAGCTCATATTCTAATGAGGGAGATGGGCATTTACGATGACGGAGTATGGGTTTTGTTCACATACAAACTCATCTCTCTGCTATAGGTAGACTTAGTTTTGGGTGGTGGGTGGCGGAGAGAGTGCTTACTGCCTGGAAGGGGCTTGGGAATGCCAAGACCGTTCTGTTTCTGGGCAAAGGGGCCATTGACACAGGTGTATTTAGTTTGTGAAAGTTCATAGAGATTATATTATGTGCATGTTTTTGTATGGATATTAAGCTTTAATTAAAACTTAAATAACTAATTAAAAATTAATTAAAATTATGGCAAGTGCTATTATGAAGGAGGAGAACAGGGTGTGGGGAGCAGACCTTGCCTGGCTATCAAGCAGGGCTTTTCTAGAAAAGCAGCATTTTATATGAACTCGGAGGGCCAGGGGGGTGTTATTCAGGATCAAAGAGGAAAATGGGGAGAATATTCCAGCAGAGGAGCCAGCATGTGCAAAAGCCCTGAGGTGTGGGCAGGAGCAGGGCCTATTAGCAAACCCTGAGGGAAGACCCTCTTGGCCACAGCAGAGGAAGTGAGGGGTGAGGGGTGCCTGTGGGAGGTGGGGGCAGAGGGCAGAGGCAGGGCCAGGGGACCACGGCAGGGTCATTGCCTCTGCTAAAAGCAATGGCGCTCATGGAAACGGAGCAACTCACGTTCAAATTCAGATTCTAATGAGATCCCTCCAGCTCCATGGCTGCCAGACAGAGGCAGGCAAGCAGCAAAGGAACCAGGCCTTCTTCCTCAGAGGGGAGGGGGGAGAAGGGCAGGGTGGCCTGGACACGGGTGTGGGCAGCTGAGATGGAAAGAAGTGGGCAACCCACCCGGGGCTTGGGGGCTCTTTCTGAAGCATCTACCCAGGATGTCTCACAGCCACAAGGGATGCAGTTTGGCAACATTCATCAAGAGCTTCCCAAACAGTCACACTCTCTGACTCAGAGATTCTCCAGTTCTGGACATCTGTCCTATGAGAAATCTGAACTCTACAAACCACTTCAGTTACAAGGATGTTTCTAAAAGTTATCTATTACTGCTGTGACAAATGACCACAAAGTTAGTGGCCTAAAACATCACAGATGTATTACCTTGTAGTTCTGGAGGTCAGAAGTTTGAAGTGTATCCTGCTGGGGTGAGATCAGGGTGTCGGCAGAGAGGCTCTCGGGGAGAATCCATTCCATTGCCTTTTCCAGCTCCTGCATTCCTTGGCCTGTGGCCCCATCTTCAAAGCCAGCAGTTTAGCATCATCAAGTCTCTCCCTTTCTCTCCCTTCCCCTTTTCTTCTTCCTTTCCTCCATCTCCCCTCTCTTCTCCTTTCCCCCTCCTTTCCCCTTCCTTTTCTTCCCCCCCTCTCCATCATTATTACTTTTTCCCTCTTTAGTTCTCTCCCCTTCCCGAGTAATTACATTCGTTCTACCTATATAATCCAGGCTAATCTCCCTATCTCAGGATCCTTAGCTCAGTGACTTAATTAATTGACTTAAATGTAAAATCCCTGTGGCAGTGTGCAAGGTAACTTACCGGTGTTTCTAGGATTCCGGGGATTCGGACATGAGCGTGGACACTTTTCTTTTTGCCACCGTAACCACCCCAGCACTGCTGTAATGGTATAACTCCTTCTGTGGGACAACCCAAGTGTCCCGTAGAAGAAGACCATTTGGTACCATCTTTCCCTTGACCACTTCTGCCGCTATTAAAATGTTTAGGAAGAGCTGCTTCTAACCTGGGCCCTGTTGATACTGGAGCATTCAGTAGAAATTGCAAAGTTGAAATAAAGTATTATGTGTTAGACAAAAAAAGTTCACTTCCATGGCTGAAAGTCTTTTTCAAAGAAAGGGTTTATTAGGTCATCTTTAGCAGAAAACAAAAACAAAAACCAGTCTTGGGCATGGACCCATCTAAACCACCAGCCTGGCTCGGTGGCAAAGGTAACATGTACGCTGCAGAGTCTGCAGGCAACCAGTGTCTGCGCCTGTGGGCGTTGGCTGCTGCGCCTGTGGGCGTTGGCTGCGGGCAGCTGATTGGAAAGTGCGTGTGTGCAGAAGAAGCCAAGGCCCCTGGCTCTTCTCTCTGTTGGATAATCATGGAAATAGCTACTTGGAAATTAATCTGAAATCTCACGAGATACACAGGAATATTAGCAGTCTTTTGTCAGAAATGGTCCACAGTTATTAACAGGCTGTTTGTCTCTTTCTCTCACTCTCTAGCTGCTGTAATTGTAATTTAGAACATCTCAATTTTTTTCTTGTCATAGGCTTTGCCTAATGTGTAAAGAAGTGGAATAATTATTAATAAATAATAGAGTTGCCAGGAAATAATCGTCCATATTCACTGTTATACCTAGGGGTTGAATTGTGTGCATTTGTTAGTTTCTAACTTTCTGCATTCCTCTAATTTTTCTATAAAAAACACATTGATTTTTTTTAAAAAATCCGTCAGCTGTGGATAAATGAATGGAGGGGAGGGGAGGGAGGCTGCAGTGGGCAGGGATCGGAAGCAACTCTGAAAGTTCCTCAAGACTCTCTGGAGCCAAACTTATGATTGACCCAGTCGATGCTCTGATGGGTCTTAATTCCTCATCCCCTGTCGAGGTCAAGGTGAGAGGCATCTGTCACTGTGTGTGGTGAGGGTGAATGTAAAATAATAAACAAAGGGCATTATTCAGCAAGCTCCCCACTGAAGACGACATTCCTTAGTAGTGTGATCAGATTTCCACCGGAAGCTAACAGTGTTTGTCCAGGTGTGGTCCGAGACCTTCAGCGGGCTCCCTGGTGACAGACGATCTACCCACCCAGCGCACACGACTTCACTTAGTGGCCCTGAGCAAGGGTGGCTGAGCAGTAGGCAACAAATGGGCATGTTTAGAACTGTGCATCGTGAGTATACAGTTACTCGATTCCATTCATGTTCATTTCTACATGCAGTTAAAGCTGCTTATTTAGTCACCCACGAAGTCAGTTGGTTTGTAAAGGAAATGAAAATTGGTGTTCTTGAACTAACGCCAGTGCATTAGTGGCGCTTTCTGAGGATCTAGTTCTTTATCCTGCTAAAACTGTTGGCTGCCTTGCTGGCACCCATGCTCAGGCCCCTTTAAAAAGTACTAGTGGCCTTACACAATTACAGATTGTGGCAATCTCCCCAGTCTTTGTAAAGGACATTTTGTTACACACCCTAAGCGTGGCCTTGAATTAGCTGTAATTTTCAGTAACCCTTTCTCTTGCATTAATATAACTTCAGACTTATGGTTAGGTTTTATTTTTGTTCTTTGTCACTGCTCCATTGTTATAATTTTGACCATTCTGTCCACATCCAATTTTAATATATTACCAAGTTCATTGCCAGTTGGAAAGTGAGGCAGGGAGGAACAGATAAGCTGTGAGGTCTTTTGCCTTGCCTGTTGGAGTTAGCTGCAGGCAGAAAAGTTTGGGAACCACTGAGATAGGTGACTAATGCAGGCAGTAGGAGGTGCTGAGCAAGATGACAAATGATGGGAATTTCCTCGGAAAATCTTTGGTGACATTTCCTGGAAATATCTAAGTGTCGGAGTAAATGGTGTATTAATTACGAGGCTCTCACCTTGGTAATTAAGCAATAAAAGCCCATCAGGCAGTGAATTTGTGGGCGATTAGAGCTGTATTTGGGGGAGTCGGAGATTTGCAGCTGAAGATGAAGTGGTGTTCACCACCTGAGAGATGCATTAATCACCTGGAGCTCCCCGACCTAGTAGATTTGGTTGCTTATTTGGAATGGCATTTGCACATTAAATTGAGGGATATCTGTACGTGCTGGGAGAGTCAAGGATAGCTACTCGGCAAGGACAGGCAGGGTTTCTAGGTGTGATATTCTGACTCAGTGTAGCATCTGTCCAAGGGTCACCTTTCTGCTCCTTTTGGGAGGTACAGATGGAAGAGATGCCCCAAGCACAGATGACACAAGCTGGATGTCCTGCCAGGTGTACAGGAGCCTTTCAGAGGACAAAGGACACATCGGCTTTAGAGACAGACAGCTCTGAGTTTAAATATTTGCACCTGCCCTTACTGTGAAATGCTGGGCAATCCTACCGTCAGCTTTCTCTGCTGCAACGCAGGCGGGTTAACTATCAGTTGGCTATTCCCGTGTGAGGAGTCAAGCACAAGATAGCAGTGGCATGTAACTGTGAGCGGTTTTTTATTGGTGTTGTCTTAAAGTTGATTTTATCCTTCCATAACAGTCGACGTACAATATTGTATTAGTTTCAGCTGTACAGCCTAGGGACTATAGTCAATAAATTGCAGTAACTATGTATGGTGGCAGATGGGTACTAGACTCACTGGGCTGGTCACTCTGGCAGGTGTGTACATGTCTAATCACTGCGAACATTGATTTGGCTCATGAACATGCAGGTTGGGTGATCCCACTGGAGTGTGTCTACACATGTGCTGGTTGACTCAGGGCCAGCTGGTCTAGATGGCGGGACTGAATGGTTTTTTGGGGAGGGCGGGGTACTTCCATTGATCTGCATCTGCTCTCCTGGTTCCCTTTCTCCTCTCCAGAGCAGTGAGCTTGTCAGGGCTCATCTTCTCACGAAGGCGGAAGCATAGAGGGTGAGTGGCACTATCCAGGGTTTCTGAAGACGAGCACCCAAACCAACACACCATCACTTCTGCCTTCTTCTATCAGCCGAGTCGAGTGCCAAAGCCCAGCCCAAAGGCTGTGCCCTTGCTTCAGTGGGAAGAGCTGGAAAGTCACTAGGCATAGGACCCCGATAAGGGGAGGGTGACCTCTGAAGCCAATAGTGCTATCTACCACACACTTCTTTTATACAACTTCTGTTTTCATGGAGAGGGACATAGTTTGTGTGTGCTTGGCACAGAGTTCTGAACAAGGCACCTTTGTGCAGTTTAGAGATGAGTGAGCATGTCAGACAGTAAGCGGATAATCATGGACATGCACAACAATTAATTAAAGGCAATTGTCATAAATATTACAAAGGGAATGAAAGGGATGCTAATAGGGACTTACAACAAGGGGCTCTAAGGCAAGGTCCTAAGCAGAGTACCTGGCACATGGCGGGTGTTCGGTGAGGCCAGGCCCCTGAGGACTGAGCTGCAGGACATGCAGTGCAGAAAGACTCCCAGGTGCAGTGGGTGTTGAGCTGATGCCCTGCTCACCGAGCTTGCCTGCTGCGGTGGGGCTGTGAGGCAGCCCTGCAGTAAAGACTGGGTGGGGTCCATCCTTCCCAGCCCCTGACATCTCACCGAGTTGATGGTGCATCATTTGTAGAAAGCTCACGATGGGCAGATATCTTGTGTCTCATAATAGTCTAAACTAGAATTCAGAACCTGAGTGGTCTGCTGAGCTTGTCCTCTTGTGCCCCACTGTCCCAGGCATCTGGTGTCAGGAGCTGATACACACAGGGGCAAGGGGTCCTGCAAGGGGAAGAAGAAGGGGATGTCTGTGGGGCAGACAGAGGGCTCTGGGTAGTGACTTCTGGATCATAACTGTCCTCAAAAGGGACCGGGGAGATCTCAAGTCAAGTTATACTCAGGACCACGTGATGAGGTGTGAAAGGACATCGAGAGGCCAACAGGGAACCAGCCACCATTTGGTGTCACTTAGATCTGTGTCCCTGGGGGGCTCCAAGAAAGCACAGCAGAGCAGGAAGGCCAGCAGAAAGGAGCCGGCAGAGGGGTTGGCGGGCGAGCTGCAAGCTTAGGTGTCTTGCTGATATTCATGCGATGGCCTAAATCAGTAGGAGTTCCGCCTAGGGCCTTTCTCAGGTGTTATGGTTCCCCACATTTCCTGTAACTATGATCGTTTCATGTCTTTGTTCGACAACTGATTATTGATCGCCTATTGCGTGCCGCGCTGTGATACAAAGACAAACAAGGCAGGAGCCGTCCCTGCCCTTAAGTGGGTATTTTCTATTGAAAATAAAACATTGGAGATGTAATTTATTCACAGTCATTGTTAGCTTACTGTATTTTTTGGACTATAAGATGCAACACCTGCCCCCCCTCACCACCAATTTGGGAGGCATAATGGTTGTTAATGCTGCTGTTGAGTTCTATTTACATTTACATTGGTGAAATATGTGATTTATGTTGTTAAATATTTTACCACATTTTTTGCTTCAAATTTTTTTTTCTTATTTTTCTCCTCTAAAACCTAGGTGTGTGTTCTGGTCTGAAAATACGGGTATATACCTGAGACTCACTTTTCTCATCTCCTCCTAAGGGTTTGATGAGCTATGCACTGACGTGTTCTTATTCCCAGATCGTCCCAGGACACTCGAAGTGTCCTGGGTCTAGCAGCTCAGGCATTATTCTGTGAGCTGGGTGGAGCACCTTTGACCCCAAGACCCAGTTTTAACAACTGGACTTCCATTTACAGCAATTTGTTTGAGTTCTGGCCTTCAACTTTATTTGAGGTCCAGCCCAGAGGGGCATGGAAGAAACTGGGTTTATTTTTATAAAAGATCTGAGTGGATACAGGTGACCAATCTTATGTCGAGACGCTGTTTCTAAAGGAAGTAGGTTATAGGTGGGTTTTGGAGCCAAGCTCCGCATGGAGTGAGAGGCGCTAAACCCGTCGCTTGTTCTCTCTGCTCCTCGATGTCCTCACCTATAAAGTGGAGGATAATGATACCAACCTCTGAGGGTCCTGCTGGGACCACAAAATAGCAGGAGTGAGAGCGCCCAGCACATGCCTGACACCGCGCAGGCACTCAGGGAATGGAAGCGCCTATCGTGCTGCCTTTGGGGGGTTCCATGGAAGGCATCGAATGGACTGTTCAAGCCATTTTGCCGCATAGATACTACTTAAGACAATCACAGTAATGAGACTGAGTACCACGCATCAAGGCAGACACAGTAAGCTCCCAGAAAAACATATCACAACCATACAGCAGGCCTGGCGTTCGGTAAGTGCCGTGCAGCTAATTAATCATCCCCCACATCCGTGCGGTACCTCAGAGTTAATGGAGCAGTTTTGGTCTGGTCCGTGCGGTGAATGTTTGCAGTGAAGAGGTGAGGTTGGCACTGACTCTGCACAGACATCCCTGAGCGCCGTGAGGGATGCTGTAGCTGTGACAGGGGCCAGGCTCCTGACCCAAAGAAGCCTTTGTGCTGGGTTGGAAAACAGGCAGGTGTCTTAGTTGCCTTTCTTGGGTGCAATAGGAGAAGAAAGTGTACAGTAGAGGGTGCCTCACTCACCCCCCCCCCCAGGGATCCCAGAAAGCTTCTTAGTGGAAAAGATGTCAAATCTAAGTCTTGAAATGTGATGAGGAGCTTTATACATAAAGAGGACTGGGTCGGGCAGAGTAGGCTGGACTGCAGTAAAAAATATACCCAAAACATAACGATGGCTTAATACATTTGAAGAGGTTTTTTGAAAATTCTTTTTAATAAACTTTTAATTTTGGAATATTTTGGTTTATAAAAAGTTGCAAAGGTGGTATAGAGGGTGCTTATTTACTCTCCACCCCATTTTCTCTGATGTTAATATTTCACATTTCTATGATATATTTGTCAAAACTAAGACATTAAGGTTGGTAGGTTACTATTAACTGAGCACCAGTTTTTGTTTGGATTTTTCCAGTTGTTTCTTCTAGTCCAGGACGCTCCTTTGCATTTGGTCCTGTTTACTTTTTGCTCACTCTGGACCCGTGGACAGGATGTGCAGTCCTGTGCTTGGCCACTCAGGGACCTCGGTGGACAGAGGCCCTGAGATCCTCTGTACATGGCTTTGTAGGTTGTCCTGGTCATCTCCATCCCCGCAAGGGGAGGGTGGGGAGGAAAGGGTGCCTGTGTGGTGCTGGACAGCTTAGCGACATCCTGTCCATCCCTTTTGCTCACATCTCATTGGTGAAAATTAATCTAGAGGTTCTGCACCTTCTGCTCAGTTTTGCGGTGACCCTAAAACTACACTAAAAAATTTAAAGTCTGTTTAAAAAAAAAACAAAAAACAAGACATCTAGTCTTGAGGCCACTCAGCTGACATGGAGGCTGGGAAATACATTCTCTAGCTGAGTAGCTGGATCCCAGCCCCAGCTGCCTGCCACGGCAGGGAGAAGGAACTTGGGGGATGGCCCGTGGCCCATGCTGCAGGGAGGACAAAGGGGAGCAGCCGAAGCAGAAGCAGTTGCGTTCATGAGCGAGAGAAAGGACAGGGGTTCTCACTGCCATTTGACAGGCGGGAAGGTTACAGGACCGAGCCCGCCTGGCACCGCAGTTAGGCAGTGCTGCCAGAACGCAGACCAAGGCATGCTCATTCCCGATCCAGAAGGCTGATGAGTCAGATGAGTCCAGAGACATTTTCTGTCTCATGTGTTTCTCTGAGGGCGTTTTATTTGAAGTCCTATAACTGTTCCATGAAAGAGGATGGCTTCCCCCCAGATTCCTTCATTCTCCCCCAGGAGAGCAAGCACTGAGAGCGCATACAAGGGCCACTCAACCCCCCAAATTGATGCATTAGTGACAGTGTGCCTGGCCGCCATCGTGAGATGCTGGCGTCTGTTTATTTCTGGCTGGATGGAATATAATTGCTCCCCAGGCTGACAGTGACAAATGGTGGTGTGGGGAGAACACTCCTCTGAGTGATGGTTTGGGCTGGTGCACCTGACAAAAACAAGCTCTGTCAGAAAGCAACAGGGGGTTTGTTTCTCAGTCTGAGGCCCTTGGGCACGGGGACAGTTCCAGGAGGGTGGGTCCTGAGCTATTTCCAGAGCCTCTGTGTTGAGGCTGAGGGACAGCCCAGGGATGCTCCAGGTACCGGCCACAGCCAGCCCTTGGACATGAGGACCCCAGGACACACGTGGGAGCTTGATCCAGATTGGAGGATTTTGCCTAATTCTGCTCTGTGACCATCGAAACGGAAATGGCTTTATAGGCCTTTTCCTCTCTTATTTTAAAAATAATCCACATCCTTTGGGAAAATTCAGGCACTGCAGAAGAGTGAAATCAGAAAGTGAAGTTGACCTCACATGCTTCCAGCCAGGCCTAACTGCTTTGGAAGTTTTTCCATTTCCTTGTGTGAAAGAGACGGGCCAGGTTGTGGGCACTCAGCCTGACTGTACCTCGTACCCGCCTTGCAGCAGGGGGTGGGCATGTGCTTGTGTTTTAGCCTGTGGTATGTGGGCAGAAATCAGTGCACCACGTCCAGACCTGGCCCTCAACACGCTCAGCCGCCACTGTCCGTTCCCTCCTGGGATGACCTGGTGCAGAGGACCCAGTGGAGAACTCCAGGGCCCTGGTGGACAGTGGAGCCACTGACGGAAGGCGTTGGGGCTCTTCATTGACCTACTGTAGCAGAGCCTCCCTGCGGGATGTATTTGATCGTGATAGAAAAAAAAAAATCTTATGTTCATTTGCACACACACACACGTAGAATAGTGAAGTCCTGTCTTTAATTGTGTTTTTGTGCACAGCTCTAGTCTCCACACATGGTGTGAACACCTGTGGATGATAAAGGTGGACTTCCCCAACCACCGTAGTGTCTGCCTAGGACCCCAGCACAGGTACATGAACTACTTCCCGGTTCCTGGACATTCAGGTCGCTCCCAACTTTGAACTTTTATAAGCACTTCTACCATGAACAGGCTGGTACATGTCTTGGCACATGTCTCCAACTATTTCCTTAAGACAGATTCCTAGAAACTGTATTACTTGACTATATTTAAATGGAGTTTGCTCATCACAGGAATAGCTTCTTAGAAAAGAGGCATTGATTTATGATTCCATTGGGAGTGAGTATAAGAAAGATCTCATTTCCCCAAATTGTCAACTGCCTGAATACTCAGCTGATAAGTGAAAAATAATAGCTTGTTTTAAGCATGTTGCCCTTTATCGATAGTTTTGAGCAACTTTTTCATGTTTATTAGACCTTTATTTTGCCAATTGCCTCTTCTGTAAGCATTTTCTTTTTCTGTTGTGGCTTTACACAGTTCTTATTATCATAAGAGCCCTTTGCCTATTACGGGTAATATATCACTATGTCTTTCCGTTGTAGTTAGTTTTAAACATATTTATATTCTTTATATTCTTTCCATAATGGCGTTTTCAATGGTAATTTCAGTTTTTCTACCTAGTTTTTAGCATTATCCTAGTTTGGGGAAACTAATGTCAGAATATGAAAACAGTTGGTAGGTTTCCTAGCGTTTTCATGATTTCCTTTTTGCCTCTCATTCTTTAATCTGATCGTGATAGAAAAAAATACCTCCTAGAAGGAGGTATTTCCACATAGTGGGGATATAGTCATCTGGCTTGAATTTACTCTGAGGGCCAGGCAGGGGGATAGAACCAGGTGTGTTCCACACCCTGGAAGACGCGGGGGGCGACCTGGCCTGGGGCACGGAGGCTGCCACGTCGTCACGGCCCGGGCGTGCGGGCAGTAGACACCGTGTGCAGCACGCTGATCCCAGTGCCCGTGTGACACCTGGCTGTGCTCGTGGGGAATGCGGGTGTGGGCGGCAACAGGTGGTCAGATCTCCAAACCGGACCTTGGCATAGACTCAGGAGGGATGAGTGTGTGAGCAAAGGGCACACAAACACCCTGCAGAAGAATGTTTAGAACAGCTTTATTCACAACAGCCCCCAACTGGAAACAGCCCAAATGGCCATCAATGGGAGAATGGAGAGGGAAGTTGTGGGATTATATCATATGCTCCTTAGCAATAGACAAGGGTAAATTATTGGACACTCAGTAATGTGCATGAATCTCAAAATCTGTACGTTGAACAAAGCTAAGCACTAAATGGGCATACGGTAGGATTCCAGTCATATGACTTCCAAGAATAGGCGAGACTACTCAAATGCCAATGAAAGTCAGAATAGTTACCCACTGGGGTGTATTATTACCCAGAACGGAGAACGAGGGTACTGCTGGTGTGATGGTCATAAATGTTTTTTAATATCAGTTTGGGTGGCACTTATATGGATGCAGATGGACATAGACATTTTACGAAGTTGCTCATTTAAGATTTGTCCTTTTACTGAATGTAAATTATTATAACCCCAAAGAAAAAAAATCCTGGAACCAGACAACACATTCAACCTCATTTTAGACACGAAGCCACCGCAGCCCAGAGAGGTGATGCGATTTGCTACGGCAGGGCTGCCTGGTCTCCAGGCGGGAGCCAAGTGGTGATAGGATCGTGATTTCCTTGAGCAGCTGTAGGATGTGGAGGGACAGGCTCTGTGGGGACAGGGTCAGGGGGACCACAGCCCATGTCAGCACCTCAATCAATGAGGCTGCAGTCCCAGCAGAAATCTGGCATGATAGGTGGGGAAACTGAGGCACGAACACATGTTGGCATGAGCTATAAGCGCGTGCATATTGGACTCATAGGAATATCCTAGGAGTGGAGTTAGCCTGACCTTCCCGCTCCCCTGGCCCGTGGAACTTGGCAGAGGCAGCAGCACGAGGAAGTGTGAAGACCAGCATTCTAACCTCACCCCGAGTCCATCAGAAACATATGTTGGCAGGAAACAAGCAGAAGTACACCCCGTTCCAGAACTGCAGCCTGTGAGTGTCTAAATACACTGTAGGGAAATTGACATCTGGCTTCCCTGCTGGACATCTGTGGGATCAGTCATGGCAATTTTTGTCTTCAGATGCCATGGTGGCATGCATGGACTGCGGACGGTGACACGAGGACAGACCGTAGAATCTAACTATCCAGTGGTGACACTTGCACTCCCAAAGCAAAACGCACTGACCTCCTCTTCCTGCGGCCCGCTGGGCCCCAGCCCCTGTGCAGGGACCTGGGCGCACAGGCAGTAACTGCGAGCCTGTGCTTCCCTCTGGAGTTTGCAGGAGGAGGCTGGCACCCCATCACAGAACTTGCTAAAGAAACGAGCACACTGATGCAAGAGCAGTTCATCTCGAAGGTTATATTTCCGAGGGAGAAAAAGCAATTGTTACAGCCCTTAAATGAAGGCACAGGCAGACCTCATTTAGAAGTGATTGCTGCGTCCTGGGGACCAGCAGCATTTGCTGCCAGCAACAGGTTAACCACAGGGTACTTGTGCCAATTTGGAAGCCTCCTAGACCTTGGGCTGCCCAGGAGGAAATTGGCCACAATTGTGAAGAGTCGTTATGAAAACAAGCTACAGAGCGTGTGGGGCAGTGTGCTGAGGTCCTTCTGCTGAGGAGGCTGCAAAGGAGGCTTTCCTTAAAGCCACTGGCATCCCCGTTAGACACCTAGAAATGCTCTTGGGAGGGGGTGTCCCAGATGTGAGCACTCCAGCCCCTGCCCTCTGAAAGCTCAGAGTCTGCTGGGAGACACAACATGTCCTCAGTTGCTCACGGGGAGAGTCCCGATTGAGGTGTATGTACTTCAATACGCATGCGTCCTGGGGTTCCAGGTACATGCAATAGGCACGCTCAGTGGGTTGGCAAAGGGAGTTAAATGAAGGGCTCTGTGCCAAGATGAATGCAGAGATTCTCAGCTGGGAGTAGTTTTGCCTCCCAAGGGGACCTAGCAATGTTTGGAGATGTTTTTGGTCACATTTTGGTCACAACTTGGGGAAGGTGCCACTGTCATCTAGTGAATAAAGACCAGTCATGCTGTGAAATATCCAGCAATGTACAAGGCATCCCCCACACCAAGGTATCCTTCAGCCCAAATGCCAGTTGAACTGAGGTTTAAGAAGTCCTGCTGCAGGAGACAGTGGTGCCTGTCCAAACCCTGAAGCAGCAGGGAGAGAATGATGGCTTCATCCTCTCCTTCATCCCTGTCTCCAATCTCCTGCCCTCATCTCCTATTGGCTGAACTCATTGAGAACCTAGAAGGTCAGTCTGTAGAAACGAAATTCCCTAATACTAGTTGTTGATGCCAACGCCTATGATTAAGGCAAGAGGGCCAGCATTGTAAGGCAAGGGGACAGGACCCAACCCTTAGCTCCAGGTGAACTCTGGTCCTCCTCAGATAGGAGGGCAGGCTCTCAGCATCCCTGGACTGTCCTCTTTTTTTGCCTTTGCTTCCGCCGATGCTCTTTTCACGTTTGCTTTCAGAATGAGAACAGGCCTTGGGAGCGGCGGGAGCTTTCTCTGGATTTGGGAAAGAGAGAGCACAGGCTGGTGGGAGAGAGCTCCAACATGCTGCTGAATGTCTCGTGTGGATTTTCATGCAGTTCAAACACTTCTCACCTCCCACCCGGCTTGGATGAGAAAGTAAGAATTAAGGAGCTGCCACATTTTTCTAGCACAATGAACTTTAAAAATGGAATTTCTGTGTGAAGCAATGACTGATATTTCAGTAAACAGTCTAAGTACAATTGTATTACGTTTTTTTCAGCTTTGACATTTCTTTGTATTTAGAATAGCATCAGCAGGGATGTTTAGAGTCCAAGCTGTTCTCTCTCCTCAGCACCCAGTTTCTTCGAGTCAAGGGTCAGAGAACATCAGTGGAAGGGACTGTGATGTCAGGCCACGCCCTCCAGCCTCTCCCTATCATTCCATTCTCCTGGTTCCATACTGCCTCCCTTAACTATGGCTGCATGCCTTTAGATACCAGGAGGCTGAAAATAAGGGTATTTGGGAAACCTATTAAATGAATGTATTTAAAAAAAGAAAAAGAAAGATTGACATGGGGACCAGGAAACACAGGCTTGTTCTCAATTAGTGGGTTCCAGGCCCGCTGCTAAGCGCTCACGCGAGTTATCTCTGTTGCCAGAATCAGAAGCTTCCTCCAAACATCCGCACTTCCATGTCTCTGTGGCCTGTGGAGTCACAAAGAGAAAGGTGGTCAAGGCAACATCCAGGGTTCCTTGTACAGTCTCAGGGGACTTACAGAGCCTGGAACCCCCGTACCCATCACAAAGCAGGCGATGTGGCATTAAACATGTAGTCCTCCTCAAAGGGCATAATTTGGCAAAGATCTGTATAGATTAAGCTCTCTCATAGTACAGAAATTTTCCCAACCCCTCTGACTTTCTGTCCCCAAACCTGCTACCTTTGCATCAGCCACAAACTGGCACTGAAGAACACTTTAAGGTGAAGGGACCCGTCGGACTACAGGTGGTGACATGAAGTCATAATTCCCAAGGAGAGTCACTCCCATTAAGTAATGAGAAGGGTGGCAGTAAACCCGTGAGGGTGAGGTGGGTTCCACAGTAGCAGACCCCCAGCCCCACTGGGGACTCACTGACTGTGTTAGTCATCACTGCCTGCACTTGACCTTCTTCCCAGGAGCAATGGAATGGATCCCAGGGCCCCTCCCCTCTGTGCCATGGGAGCCCATATCCCTCTTCATGGGTTTGTCAAACACCAACAGAGACTCTTTTCAATTAAAGTCAGGATTCATTTAACTGAAAGAATAGCGTATCTGTAATTTCTGACTGTGTTGGCGGTGGGCAAGGTCTCGCGGGTCAGGTGAAGGCCTATTCCAGCCTTCGTGAGCACCCTTTGCCAGGTGTCCCAGGCCCTGGGCTGGTCCCTGGGGTGTATCCCCGTAGAGAAAAGGAGATGAGGCCGACATTTCTAGTCCTTTGTTACAGCAGCTCAACTGCTTTCTTTGTATGACTTCTTTTTAAAAGCCATTTTATACAGCTAAAAATTACTGCTGAAAATAACCCTCCTGTGCCCTGGCAATTGGTGGTTTGGATCCACTGGCTTTTCCGATCACAGAAACTGAGCGGTGAGACTGGGTAATGGTTTGACCCTGGCGGCAGGGTTGTCTGGGGCTGGCTGCCCAGGCTGGCTGTGTTAGGAGAGGCGGGGTTACGCACTGGCGGAGGGATGGAGGCTCTCGGGGAAGAGTGCATCCCTACCCCCTCGATCGCTGTGAGTTCTCCCTGTGATCTGCTGGACAGTTTTGCCTGTTGCAGAAGTGCCCTTTTCAGAGCAAAGGATAAGGGGTTTGTTTGTTTGTTTGTTTGTTTGTTTGTTTGTTTGTTTCGCGTTCCAAATGAAACAGTTCTGAGGATTGGTGGCTGTTCGTTTGGAGAGCAGGGCTGACTACTTCTTCATATATAGCCTGGGTCTAGCATAATAGCCAATACATAGTGGGAACTCAGTATACAGTGGGATAAATGAATGGATCGATGAATGAGTTCTGGGGAGAATACTCCATGCGAGCCTCCGAGGATCACACAGCTTTTCCATGGCGGAGGCAAGCTTCCAACCCTGACTTTCCTGTCTGTTGTACCTGGTTGCCACCTCTGGTCTCAGGATGCTTTTCTCTCCCAACTGAAACAGTGTTCAGCAGAGCAGACCTGCAGGGGAGAGAGACGCACGTGCATTGTCACATGACTGGTGGTGGTCTTGGATCCAGGTGGGGGTAGTTCTGCGTGAATGAAGATGCACCATGACATGTGGTTTCTATGGGTACATTCAGTCCGGCCTCTACCTGGGCATCAGCAGCTTCTTTCCCTGTCACCAGGTTAGGGACGAACTGATTAAGCAATAACATGCATGTATTTTCTTTAAACTAATCACAATGGGCAGTACATTTGGTAGCCAACGGTCATCAGTCTGTGTCTTTACAGAAACCTATGTAGTAAGCAGGGCTCTGTGCAGCCCACAGGTTCTGGGGTGAGATTGATCTTTGGTTCTAAACTTTCTCTTCTACCTTGTAAGACCCTCTGAATGTTCCTTCCTGTCTCACAGCTTCAGTTCCTTCTTCTACACCAGGGGGGTCCAACTCATTTTCACGGGGGGCCACATCAGCCTTGCCATTGCCTTTGAAGGGCTGAATGTAATTTTAGGACTGTGTAAATGTAACTACTGCTTAACAGTTAAGTGAGAGTAGGAACAAGGTGCCGGGCAGATAAAACAAGGTGGCGGGCCGGATTCAGCCCACGGGCCTTGTGTTTGCCACCTGTGTTCTACATAATAGGAATAACAAGCTAACAGCTATCCTTGTAACGAGCCTTAAATAATCAGGTGTATAAAAATTCTAGCGATGCAGTGATATTCCTAGATTTAGAAAAACAGGGTTTATACCATCAACATTCACTTTCTGCCTGATTTTATGGAAATTACTAAACTCCGAGCCTTAGCTTTCTCATCTGTAAATGGGAGGTGATGATACTCACTCTCCTTTCCCGTCTCCTAGGCTATTGCGAGATTGGAGGGAGGTGGAAATGAGGAGGAGCAGGAGGTGGCAGAACTCAGCTGCAGACGCGGTGATACTCGCCTTCCACGGTCGGAGAGGCCCAGGTGCCTCAAGTGACTTGAGGCCGGTTCCACTGCTGGGGGCCTGTTGCTTTAGGGTCCCACACAAAGAGAAAGAATGTACAGCTGTCTGGGATGGAGAAACACTGTGACAATGTGACCTCTGTGATCTAAGCTAGGCAGATCCCTACATGAGAGGACAGTGTGAACACACCAGGAGAGAAGGGTTTCCAATACGGTCTTCACCACGTCCTAGACATGTGACCTCAGAGAGTGGTATCATCCCTCTGAGCCTGAGTTTTATCATCTTTTCTCCTTCTATGCTTTGCTTTAATGGCACCTTTTCAATGACACCTTTGTTATTGTGACATTGATCGGTTTTATTATGGTAGCAAAAATATCACTGACACAACTAACATTTTTTTTCTTGCTCACATGGTGCGTAGACGTGGCCTGCTGGGGGCTGTGGCTCTGCCGCAGCTGTTTTCTCAGTCTGGAACCCAGGTGGGAGGGCCAGCCCCGGCCTGGGACACTCAGTTTTTAGGGCAGAAGTTAAAAAGAAGAAACTGAGCTAAGCAATCAAGTGCATGCAGAGTTTCCTATTGGGTGTGGGATGTGTCACATCTGCTCACTTTTCATTGGCCAATGCAAGTCACATGACGAGCCTCGTGTCTTGGGTCAGAGACGTATCTCCACCAGCGGGGAAGGAGTACAGGCCACACGGCAGGAGCAGGATGTATAATCGCCTTGGTGGGTGGGGAGGAGGAAGTAATAGATTCTGCACAATAATACGATGAACCTCCACCTACCTCCCCGACGACCCTACTTAGAGTTGCAGTTGTCCCCAACACCAGCATGCTTACGCTGACCTGTTTTATTTTTATGTCTTATTATGCTCTATCATCATTCTGTATAATTTAGTTAGTTTTTCATTGTCCATCTGTCTGGATCTGGCCACTCTAGAGTGTCAGCTCCCCGAGGGCATGAGTTTGCATCGTTTCCCCAGGTGCATCCTCAGGGTCTGGACAGTCGCACAGATACTTTGAACTGATGAGTTACTCAGTCTGTTGTGTGAAGATGACAACGGATGATGGTAGCGAGTCCTCCCTTCCGGGCCTCTGTCCCCAGGTGCTCTGGTAGCAGGACCCAGGCACCAGTCACAGTTGGGGGCTTGTCTGCCACTCAGCCCCCACTACTTTGTCTGCAGACAAGTCCTTACCTCCCTCTGCAGATGAAACATCAGGATAGGCAGCGGGGACAGACAGTCCCCACTCCAGGAAGCACCACCTTCCCGAGCACGCGCTTCAGAGGCAGAAGTCCAGGATGGAACAGCAGGCTTTTTGCCTTTGCTGGGAGGAAAGGGGGAAGGCCTATTTCAAGAAATCTAAAAATAATAATAATCCTCCAGCTACCCTCACCTTTTAACATAAAAAGCTTCCACGTTCTATTTCTTGGCTCTTAATATATCTTTAATTTTGTTTTTGTTTTTTTTCATTGACAGTGTGTACAAATTTTACCAGTTTAAGGCCAACGAGCGTCAAATTGAAGCAAAAAATTTACCACTTTCGATGCTGCTTAATGATTCTCATCATTGCCTGGGGTTGAGGGAACCGTGGTTCCCATCACAAATAAAAATGCTTCCATAATTTCATTCCGGTTTTCTCTTTTCACAGACTAGTAATGAATGACAACGTCGAAAAGAGATTTCACATATTCATTTATTGCAAGTCTATTTCCTGCTCACCTACTAAGTGGTGGTCACCCTAGCAAGCCACTGGGACCCAGCGGTGAGCACTGAGAACAGTCTCCCTGTCCTTGTGGGCCTTGCAAGCGCTTGGGAGTGAGAGTTGCATCAATAATATTGTGCAAAGGAGGGATGCAGCCAGCACTTAACCGGTGAATGGCAAATGCCATTATGTAACAGTTCTCTCTCTCTTTTTTCATGTATTAATGCACAAAGCTTAAGTTTTGCAGAGAAAAGGTTTCTGAAGGATGTCCCTGAAGAGTATACCAGAGGGAGAATTATTCAAAGTTGAACAAGTAAAACTCAAGGACCTTCAGTGTGTAATTATGAATTCTTTCCTGTTCTTCCAAGAGCCTTTTATGTCTAAAAAATGCTACATGTCTTTTCTTACCCTAAAGTGACCCCAGAATCAAAGACTGTCCAGACCTGCTTTTTCTACCACTTTCCGTGGCTCTTGATGGCATTTTCTTCTCTGTTGGCCCAGCTGGAGACCTTGACGTTTTCCTAAATTCTGCCCTCCATTCACCCCACATCAATACAGTTACTCGGGCCCATTAGTGCTGCCCAAAATACCTCCTGTACCCACAGCTTTCCCTCCAGCCCACAGCCGTTATGCTTAGTGGAAAGAACTCAGCTCCATCCTGGAATATTGCAGCAAATTTCCTGTGTCAGATGCCAGCCCAGTCCTGCCTTCCAGGCTGTTTTGCAAAACTCTGAACTGGCCCCATTTGCTCTGCTCCAAATCCTGAGAGTCAGAGAGGGAAAGCGAGTGAGGAGGGAGGGAAGAATGAAGTGTGTAGAAAAGTCAAAGTCCAAGTGTGTGACAGACAACGAAAGAGTGTGTGGAAGGGAAGAGAGAAAGTCAAGTCCCAGGCGAGAAAGTCAAGGGTGTGAGAAAAAGAAACTAAGGGTGGAGGAAGAAAAGCATACTGCCTGTGAGGAAGTGGAGAAAAGAGACAGAAAAAGCACATGTGGGAGGGAGAACGAGAAAGAAAAAGTCAAGCAAAGAAAAGTCAAGCGTAAGAGAGAGAGGCGTGTAGGGGAAAGAAGATAAATTGGGCAGAGAGACCCAACAGGTGTGTGGGGGTGAGAGAGAAACAAAAATTGAGTGGAAGGAGAGAGAAAAGGTAAAAGGGAGTGGGGGAGACAAAGAGAAAGTGAGTATGCAAAGTTGGGAGAAATTGTGGCTAGAAAGACGAGAAAGAGTGAGGCAGAGTGAGTGGAAAAGAGAAAAGGAGAGGCCACTAGCATCACATCCCAGCACACGTGAACCTGGAGCCCTTCCCACTGTTTCTGGCCGAGGCGGCAGGTCTCCTTTGCAGCTTAACCTGGTTCCTTTCCAGGTTTCTCTTGTCTAGGAAACAGGAGACCTGGCCCTCACAGCATCACAAAGAAGCAAGGTGTGTGAGCACCGGGAGTTATGGAATATGGAGGCTCTTGGCAGGTCCAATTTAAAGCCTCCACAGCTTACGATTCGGGGACAGATGTGAGGGGTGTTACTTAGAGATGATTTATTTCTAGCAGCTTTTCCCACTGGGACCCCAGTTCCTCTGTAAGGAAATGCAGGTTGTTGGAAAGTACCAAGATGGGTTATGCTAGTGGAAAACTGCAAGAAGGGCACCAGCCAAATCACCTTTGACTTCCAACCCACCTTTCCTAAGCCAGAGATGCCATTAGGTTTCTGATTCCCCCCCTGCCCCAAAGGAGATTGGCATGCACATGGACTTGATGGTTGAGGTCCAGGCATGAGTACAGGAGACCCTGGCATGCGCAGAAGTGCTGTGTGTTCACACGAACAGCTTGTCCTTCTGCAGGTGATTTTACTTTGGTTTGTCTTCTGTTGCTGTTGATTGGCTTCAGACAGAAGGTGGAATGTGAGGGAAAGTCATTCTTTAGGGACAAGAGCAAGTATAAATGTCAAAGAAGTGCAATGTTTAAACATATGCCACAGAACAAACCACGTTGAACTGGGCTTGCAAATGAATGCCCAAATAGAATGCATTGCAAGAATCTAACGCACAATTGTTTTGTTTGGTTTTGTTTTAAAGAAAAATGATGTTTGGTGTTTCAGGCTTGTCAGTCCTTGAGAATCTGTTTTTGTTATTAAAAAAAAAAAAAAAGAGCTGACTTACCCTGGCCAGGTGGTTCATTTGGTTGGAGTGTCGTCCGATACACCAAAAGGTTGCAGGTTTGATCTCTGGCCAGGGCACAGACCTAGGTTGTGGGTTTGACCTCCTGTCTGGGTCAGGAGGCAACTGATCTCTCTCTCTCTCTCTCTCTCTCTCTCTCTCTCTCTCTCTGTCATCAATAAACACATCCTCAGGTAAGGATTAACAAAATCATAATAAACAATTTAATAAATAAAAAAGGCTGGGTTAAATAAAAATTTTGTGGTCTTGCAGGGGTTTCTAATGAGTAGAATAGAATGGCTTTCTGTAATTTATCATTGGCTTATGTATGGTAGTGTTTAATCAATTTCAAATTGTTTTCAAGTCAGGAGTTTCCCCAGTACTTCAGTTTCTCCCTTTGACACTTTCTAAGGACCTCCTGCCCAGCAGCTGAGTGCTGGACATGGGGAAAATAGGAATGATTAGTACACACGGTCCCTGCTTGTGTGTGTGTGTGTGTGTGTGTGTGTGTGTGTGCATGCCAGTGAGAGATTCTGAAATATCACTGGAGTGTTCCGAAAGTACTTATACATCCTTCCGCTGTCTCCAAAAGCCAGGGATGGTCCCTACATTCTGGAGTTTAGGTGTTAATTCCATTCATTGAAACCGTGGCAGGGAGAGACACCTTACTAGAGACATGCCCAGCTGTTCCGTACATTCTCAGACTCCCCCTGAAATCTCCCGGCCCCCTCCCTCTGTCTGCGTGGGCACCATCCCTTCCACCCTTTCCACCTGTCAGCCCCTCGCTCTTACTTTAGACAAAGCTCCTCACATGCTTTACTCCCCCACTCTCAACCCTTCTGACCCGTCTTTTATCTTCTGTAGCCAGAATATAGTTTCCTCTTGGTTTAGCAAAGCAAGGCATTTTCCATGGAACCTTGGGAAAGGCTTAAAGAAGCAAAACTAATTAGCAAGTCCACCACTCAGGGTTATTTATATTTCTTATATATTTTTTCAACAATATATATATATTTCCTTCCAAAATTGAGGTCAGAGTATGTAAAGTTATCAGTACACTATTTTTGCAGTTAAAGTAGAAAGAGTGAGGTTCTTAGTTCTTTATATTGTGACTATTCTTCCAAAGTATTATATTTAGTGGTGAGCGCGATAGTATTCTTTTTTATGAATAAGCGTATAATTGGCCTAATTAATTCCCCAATATTTTTTATTATTTCCCAACATTTTTATTACTGTTGAATATATGATCAAAGGCATCCATCTTACAGCATTAATTTATTACTTAGGATAAAGTCCAAGAAACTGAATTATTGGGTAAAATTATTTGGAATCCAGCTACCACTGGGTTTTATCTTTTTTCTCAGCTTGGCCAATAATAAGACCAATATGGATCTTTTGTTTATAGTTTTTTTTTCCTAGTTAATAGTCATGTGGCACACAGGCCAGGCATCTAAATTGACACAATCTGCTTATGTCCTCTTCCCATTTTTAAAAACTTCCTTGATTGTCTTTTATTTATTCGTTTGTAGAGATCATTACATATAAAATACAAACATGTTGTGTCAGATGTTGTAAAATTATTTCTGTTTTTCGTTTTTCTTTTACTGCATTTTAGATATGCAGGAGAATTGAATCCTAATGTTTATTCTTAAATATTCTAATTACAAAAGTAAATACATATTCAAGCCAGAGAATTTAGAAACAAAGAAAAATGCAGAAAGGCAGAAAAACCAACCAGAGCTAAGCAATGTTGTCTTTATAGTCAATATTTTTTTGGATTACTTAAACAGGGTATTATACTGTGTATACATTTCTGTAGCTATATGTGCATATGTCAATGTGGGGGCAACTTTTCCCGCAAGTCCCCCTGTTTGCCATGGATGAAAGTAACCACCTACAGAGACAAGATCTGTTTGAGGAGAGGTGGCCGGTCCCTCAAAGGGGAAGGGCCATGAGCAGTGGCCAGTTTCTCAGGGGAAAAGGCCTTGAGCAGTGGCCAGTTTCTCAGGGGAAAAAGGTCTGGAGGTGGCCAGTTTCCCAGAGGAAAAAGGCCTTAAGCCCCTTTTTCTAAGGGCTTTTATTGGGTTGTAATACACAGAAATACAGGACGGCCAGGATCAAATAGTAGATAACATTTCAAAGAAATCTGAGGGCTTAGTCTGAGTCAGAATCTGTCAGGAAGGGAGTTTGCAGAAACTTTAGAGTTTCCTGCTCGAACCCTTAACATATGAATGAAAGCACTCGTAGCAGAGCAGATTTCACAGGTTTTTCAGGAAGTCTTTGTGATGCCAGATTTTTCCCCAGGACATGCTCTAGCAAGGCAAGGAGTTGTACCCCTCCCCATTGGATATTCAGGCTTGAGTGGATTAGAGCCAGGAAGTGATTCTCCCAGAGAACGTGGGGACTTGGGCTATGTCACATAGCCGGAAGGCAAGGATCCGTTGCTCGCTCTTTGTTGCAGCCCCCCAAGTCCTTCCATGATGGCCTCCCAAGTGATCATGTCTGGCTTAGGTTGCCCCTCTCTCTGTGAGGAGCCTTACCCGTCAACAACATAGGCCATGCTTTGGGGACAGGGAGAGGAAACTGAGGCAGCATTCGCTACCAGAGACAGGCTTTGTCTCCTGTGGCTCTCATTCCAGAGGTCACTCGCTCATTCTTAGCCACGAGGGGTAGAGTTACAATTCCTGAAACCAGGCAGAGCGGTCTGCAACATTTCACAAGGATAGCAAACATTCTGTTACAATAATTTTTGTAACTGAATAGGATATTCCACATAGGTCTCCATTTCACAGACATAACAGTCCACTAATTGGCAAGCCCTGTGCTTGCTCCTGGGGGTACAGCTGAGCTCAAAATCAGCACATCTTCTGTGGTCTGACTGGGGGGCACAGAAGAGCTGGGTGGGCACCACAAAGAAGAATTACAGACTGAGGAGCAGGCGTATAAAAGGCCAACTAATGTCGTTTTGGGAGTTGTGGAAAGCTATGAAGAAGATGTATTGGTCCGTGTTCTCTGGAGAAACATAACCAACAGCAGTTATAGAGACAGTTGTAGATACACACATAGAGAGAGATAGCGATAGATGTAGTGATACGTAGATATACCGACAGAGCTAAAGAAGACATAGAGATTGACAAATACCAAGGGTTGCAGTCAGCAAGTTGGAACCAGGGAAGTAGGAAGATTCACAGGTTTGAGACCAAGGAAGAGCTGACGTTTCAGTTCCAGTCCAAAAGCAGGATGAAACCAATGTTCCACCTCGAATCCAGACAGGCAGGAGGGATTCCTTTTGCTTGGAGCAAGATCAGCCTTTTTTATTCTCCTCAATTGGTTGGATAAGGCCCATTCACACTTTACAGAGGGCAATCCGATTTACACAGTCTGTCAATCTACATGTTAATCTCACCCCCAAACAACCTCACAGACACACCCAGTATGATGCTCCTAGAATATTTTAAGCAGGGAAGTGACATGAAAAGACTTTTGTATTTGAAAAACCCCTCTGGATGTCGTGGGGCAAACGGACTGGCAAAGATGAGTAGAGCAGAGGTCGGGAAGCCACCTTGAAGGCCAGTGAAGAGGCTCATGCAGAGGTGGCAGGCAATTTTAATTTGAGTGCTGAGAGTGCAGATGGACACATGCTCGATGGATCCAGAGATGTTTAGGACTTGGCATTTGGTTACCTGACACAGGTAAGTTGCAAGACATAATCAGAGGTGACTCTGGAGTTTGTGTCTTAAGAAACTGAGAGCTTGAAGGTGGTCAGGGCCGAGGTAGAAGCACCAGATGCGTACAATTTGGGGAGAAGCTGGGGAGTGTGTTTTGTGACCTGTGCCCGGGAGACACCCAAATGCATGTGGCAAACAGGCAATGAGGCTATATGGGAGGAACACACAGGAGAGTGGCCATGGCTTTGTATTAGTGACCACTTTCTCTGAGTCATGTGCTAACCTTGACCTTGACATGGAAGATCTCATTTTATCCCCACATCAAACCTGGGAGCTAGGCATAGTTATTGCTCCATTTAGTGGGTGAAGACACTGAGACACAGAGGTTCAGTCTTTGTGGAGCTCACAGTAAGTGTGGAGGAGATTCTTGAGCCGAGGGATCCTGCCCCACCCCCTGCCTGTGTCCTTGCATGTGGTCATTATGCTGTCCTGACCCCTCTCACTGGCACAGAATAACTGAGCACAGTGGGCCTCAAACATTAAAGAGTAACGTTGTTTCTTGGAAGGCTTGTTCAAATGCAGATTTGGGGGCTCAATCCCCAGAGTTTCTGACTCAGTTGATCTGAAGCGGGCTGAGAATTTGCATTTCTAACAAATTCCTTGGTGATGCTGATGATGCTGGTCCAGGGGCCTCACTTTTAGAAGCACTGGTATACAGAAAGAATAGGAAAAGGCTTCAGGAATGCCAACATTAGTGAGACGTTAAAGGAGAAATCACAAGGAAAGGGTAATTGGCTTGGAACTAGAAGGTTTCAGGAGAGAAGGGGCCAGGTGTGGAGAATGTGGCTGTGTAACAGGTGAGCTGAGTACCAGAGAGTGAACCTTGAGTTTAGTGACAGGGGCCACCGGTGGCTTGTTGAGTTCATTAGAATTTAGGGATTAAATACAGGTTGGTAGGGGTGGGGGACAGAATGGGAAGTGGTGACAAAGTAGAAATACATTGAAGGAACGTTAAGGGGAAGAGATTTGAGCTAGCCTGACACTGAATTTTTATTTCCAATTTCCATCATTATACCATTTCAGAGAGCATTATTATACATGCATCAATGCAGATACACATGATTCTTTCAGCTAAATTCCTAGAAATAGAGTTTCTGGGTTTTAAAGAAGTTTCTGGTTTCCTTCCCATCACTGTTGGTTCCCTGTTCATTTTTCTTCATTTCACTTTTCATAGCTTTCACTTCTTCCTCTATCTTGCAACCATACTCAACCCATTCTGTGAGCATCCTGATTTACCAGTGTTTTGAACTGTGCATCTGAGAGATTGGCTGTCTCTTCATCACTTAGTTGTATTTTTTCTGGAGCTTTGATTTGTTCTTTCATTTGGGCCTTTTTTTTTTTTTTTTTTTTGTCTTTTTGAGCCTGTTATGTAGTGAGGGGCAGAGCCTTAAGTGTTCATCAGGGTGGGGCAACCCAGTCTCTGGGTTGTGATGCTGTGTGTGGGGGAGGGGTCCAAGAGGGAACAATGGCACTTGCTCTTCTCTCTGCTGGATGTCAGTCACTTTCCCTGCTTCCCACAAGCAAATTGGGCTCTTCTGGCGCTGATTCCCAGGTGGGTGGGTCTGTGTACTTTCTAGGACCCTGTGGATCTCTCCAGTTACCTCTCCTGTGAGGCTGGGAGTTTGTCCCAGCAACTCAACCCCCACAGGTGTTTTCAATTAGAGGCTTGAGGCTTTATTTCCCGACGCTGGAGCCCCGGGTTGTGCGGTCTGTCTTGCTCCTCAGTTGTTCATACCAGTTTATCTGCACGCAAATGTGGGACTGCCCGGTCTGCCAGCCACTGTCTTGCCCACCCTGGTCCTCCATCTCCACTTCGCCACAAGTCCTCTCTGCTCAGCTGCTCACCTGCTCACCTACGCCCCTCCCACAGGTCTGGATGAATGTTTCTTCTTTAATTCCTTGGTTGTCGAACTTCCATACAGTTCACTTTTCTGTCAGTTCTGTTTTTAAATTTGTTGTTGTCCTTCTTTTGGTTGTGCAAGGAGGCACAGTGTGTCTACCCATGCTTCTATCTTGGCTGGAAGTCCAATGCAGTTTTTTTCAATGGGCAAAAAAAAATCTGAAGTTTACCACATGGCTGTTGGCAATGTAAAATGCTTGTCAGTTTCTTATAAAGTACCTAAGAGAAATGAAAACAACCCTAATATCCATTGGTAATTAAATGAATAAACAAATTGTGGTATCAAGGCAGGATAGTAAGCTAGGAAAACTCCTTGGCTGCCGTTATCCCTTTTCTAAACCCTTCCCTCACGGAGCTGGCAAACTAGTAAAAATATTATTGTTTTAATTTTTAATTCTTTGATGCTTGAGGTAGAACAGATTTTTATGTTTGGTGGCCACTTGCATTTCTTTCAAGTTATAAATTCAACTCCATCACACATGTCTTTGGAAGCACTTTCTCCTACTGGTTTATAAGAACACTTTATGTATTAACAGCATTAATCTTGATTGGTTCTGTGTATGGCAAATATTTTCACATTCGGGTATGTCCTTTTGAATGTGCTAATGGTTTTTGATAATGAGAAAATATTACCTTTATGTGATTACATTTATCCATTGTTAATGGTTTTATCTTTGCAAGCTTCCTGCACAAATTTCCTAAGTACTTATCTGAATCGTGATGCCTTTTTTGTTTGCTTTTGTATTACACTGAGAATTTTATTCCATCTGGCATTTTTGGGGGGGCAAGTTTGGATATTTTCATGTATTTAACCAATTATGCCAATCAAATTGAATAATGCAGCATGATTCTGTTGCTTTAAATGCCACCTTTAGATTCGAATTTGTATCTGTATTTGCGTTTGCTTCTAGAAGCTCTGTTCTACTTATATATGCTTCTTCTGTAGCTGCAGCTGTCACTCATCCCCATTAGGGTTAAGGAGGTAATGTTCTCCTACATCTGATTTCTAGGGTGTCTGAAATTTCTCAAGAAGCTGGTTTAGAATGTATCACTCTTTTATTATTTCATTGCGGCCTCATCTTTATTAGCAATCCAGCAAAAAACCTTGGTGTCCTTATGCTATTGCAGGCCATCCTGTGTTTATTTCCTTAATCATTTCCATGAGGCACAGAGATGCTCCTGAAAAGAACATTAGAAAAGAATTACTCACAGCCGTGCTAGAGTGATAGGTTCACACTGATATATATGAGGAGATGCCCCTCGTGCACAGGTGGTAATGAAGGTCTAAGACCAGTCAGATCATCCAGGAATGGCATGCTGCCAAGTAATAGAAGAGGATTAAGAATGGGACCTGGGGAAACCCAATGAGTCCTTATTTCTGGAAGGGCCAGAAAAACAGAAAGAACTCAAAGATATGAGTCTAGAAGTCAGACCAGTGTTCACCTAAGAAAGCCAAGGTAAGAGGGGTTCCCCAAAGGCAGACCTAAGCAACCAGATCTCCATTCGCCAAGAGAAAGGCAATGGAAGCTTTCCTCGGAGAGTTCCAGGAGCAGACTGTAGGTCCACATTGGAGAAGGCCAGCGTGTCACGTGCCCTCTGAGAGATTCAAAGTTCTGCATGTCACAGATGCAGAGCACATCCAAAGTTAGGCGATTATACTAGATGAGCATTGACTAACATATTTTGCATGAGGGGAAAATGCTCTTAGTCAAACAAACAAACAAAAATCTCTGTTTAGCCATCCATTTCAAATTTTTATAGAAAATTGTGTAGGCAGCATCAATTATGCTTGGGCAAATTTAGACTAATTAATGGGTTGACTAAGATAATTATTGAAATTTGTCTGTGGATGAAAAGAGGAAAGATGAACCATTTAAATTGCTTTTTGTGTGTGCCTGATGACTATTTCTAAAAGAATGAGCCCACTGGGAAGCGTATGAAATGGGAGTGGCCCAGCTCTTTGCACGGTCTGATGATAGAGTAACAAGGCAGATGTTTTAATCAACACACCAAGGCTCATGCCTTAAAATGTCTAATATGCATAAATACATATAACATATACCTTATACAGAGAGATGTGTAATTTACCGGGGGTCAGCAATGTACAAGAATTCCTCCAGGTGTTTTATGGATGTGATTACCTTTCTTCCATAAAAAATAACCCCATGAAGAAAGTGTCACTGTCCCCAATTTACAAACGAGGCTCCTGAAATCTGGAGGCATGTTGAATAGGCTGCCAGCTCCCCCAGCAAGGGAGGGAGGGAGACCAGTTCAGCACTCACCCCCGGGAGCTCTGCCTCTTCAAAGAAGCCACCCTGGGCGGTAACTCACTTGCCGAACTAGGAGGCCATTGCTCACACCAGACTCGGCCTCACTGAGAAAAGCTTTCAAAACCAAGAGTTTGACTTAAGTGCTGTGTCATTCTAATTTCCTTCCAGGCACAGCAACTTTTTGAAAACTATTTTCTGGCTTTCCTTTTTTCATTCCACTGACCTAAGCTTGGGCAGTTTCTAAAAGCTTGGATCCACCTGTAACAGATGAAGCTCGATTCCATGTTAAAGTAGCTCCAGGTGCTGGGCGGGGGGGGGGGGGGGCCCCGTGCAGCCAGTCTAAGGCTGTGTCTAGACAGGAGGGCCTTGGCTTTGTAGCAGCGAGACACCTGGGTCTGCCATTTCCTGGCTGTGTGACTGGGGACAGGCCATCTGTTCTTTTGATTTAGCTGATAGAAACCCAACTCAGAAAACTTTAGCCAAAACAGTAACCTTATGGGTCACCTAGTGAGAAGGTCTAGGCGTTATGATGAGTCTGATGTCTCTTATTTCCCCCCTCTGCCTTCTGCCCTTCCCATTCTCACCTATGTCCTTACTTTTCTTTTTATCTTTAAAAATTTTTTTGTTTAGTTTTAGAGAGAAGGGAAGAGAGGGAGAAAGAGAGAAAGAGAAACATCAATGCGTGGTTGCTTCTCGCACGCCCCCTACAGGGAACTTGGCTCACAACCCAGGCATGTGCCCTGACTAGGAATGGAACCAGTGACATTTCGGTTTGCAGGCCAGCACTCAATCCACTGAGCCACACCAGCCAGGGCTTTTCTCTTTATCCTCATTTGTCAGGGAACTCTCTTAAAGAATTTGGGAGGGTGGTCAGGAGCTACCTCCAGTGTTTCATGACAGACTCTTACTACCCTTGCTGAGGTCGCAGGCTGACCCCTGTGTCAAGCAAGTCGGGTAGGTGATTAGCAGCCCAGCAGGAAAACACAGAGAAGGAGAGTTACAATTCACAAAAGCTAGGGGCATACCAAAGACAACACAATGAATGATTTTTTACTATGGAACCATCATTTCATCATCTACACAATGGGCTTGAGGCTTATCTTGTAAGCTTGGTTGTAAGTGTACAGGATAATCAGGGAGGGCTTGTCACATAGCAATTATTCAGTAGATGGCTCCCGTGATTTGTGAAGTTTGAGCCAGCCCACGGTACCCCCCAAAATGGCAAAGCCTCAAAGCATTCACAGTTCATGCCCATTTTTTGTTCTGGTCTTTGTTTCAGCTCTTTTGGCTAAGTCAAAAATTAGTCACTCAGTAACTGAGATGGGTCCTTGAGATAGAAATGAACAGGGTGTGTCTCTGCCCTTGAGCACATCTAAACCTGGAACTACAGTTTTCCTTTGGTACGTCTGACCAATGGGCGAGAAGGCAGAGAGGGTCACGGCTGGCTGTTGGAAACCATGCGTCACAACAGCCGCAACCATTCCCTCCCATTCTGCAGTCTGGTTAGGAGCTGTGATAAGGAAAATGTCTTTCCACAGGGCTCTAGGCAGGTGAATCAGTGGGTGCCCCTGCACACGGATAGTTTTACAGCGTTAGTTCAATATTGATTTTGTAGAGGTAAGGTGAAACTGACTTCCCTGTTGACCTCTGGTGCAGGTATTGAGCCAATGACATGCCTTTGTTTATGACATCTCATCACATCGGCCTGCGAAAGTCCCCTCTCTTATTTCATTTATTTAGTCACTCTCCTACGTCTCTGATCTTCTCTTCCACTTCCCTCCCCACCCCCACTGTCTTTAGAATGCATTTAATTTACATTCCTTTGGGTCCTGGGAAAATGCACTCTATTATTTTTGAGTATCTTAAATTGACAGAAGTGAATCATTTATAACTCATTCTTTTTCACTGTTGTTTTTTTTTTCGTTCCACACCATCTTTCTCTAAGTTCCATCTGGGTTAGTAAATACCGTATACATTCCAGCCATTATTTCTAATACTTGCATTATATTCTACACTTCTCTTATCTGTTCCCCCAGAATGGGGGCCTAGATTGCCTCCCAGTCACCCCCACCCCATAGAACGAGCTGTTCCACTTTCACTCGTGAAGCTCTGTGAGTAGTTTTTTGGACTGTAAATCAGTATTTGGGGTTCCGGGTCCTAGATTGTACCACTGGGCTAAGTAACTGAAAGTTAGTTTTTCGAGATCACTCCACCAGTCTGTACTCCCAGAGTTGAGGTTGAGCGTCCCCGTGTCCCCATGACCCTGCCTATCTACCACTATCTGGCACTGTCTAGCTTCCTTATTTTTTTGCCAGTCTAGTGATAGGTGCTTGGCGAGGACTCAGAAGGACTCACGGGGCGGGACGTTGGTGTCGTAAAAGCTCCCCAGGAAGGGACGATGAGGTGGCAGGCTCACACGCGGAAAGGTTCAAGCAAACACAGCTTTACCCTCACTGGCCTGGAGGGAGGGAGGGAGGGAGGGAGGGAATGCAGATGCCCGTCTACCCCCTTTGTGTTTCTCAGGTGGGTCTGCCCACTTTCCTCCCACCTGTGCCCCCCGACCCCAGGGGACCGTGTCTTCCATTAGCGCTCTCTGCACACCTCTGTGGAGACTGCAGGCGTGGTCAGAGAGGGCAGCTGGCTAGGAGTGTCCGCAGGGCTGGCAGCATGCATCAGAAGGCAGCCAAGCCCTCAGCACTTGCTCACTGCAGAGGAAGGCAGCTACCGATCTTGGGACATCTCAGTGCTGTGTCCTGTGCACCTTCCCGCTGTTCACCTGCTGCAAAGCCACTGTCCTCTGTTACAGATGGAATTGAGGAGGACAGAGGAGGACACGTGCCTGCCCGTAGATAGCAGGGAATCTCAGACAATGACAGCAAACACACATAGAGCATTGTCCATGACCCACATAGTCTTGAGGCACCTTATACAGGGTGATGTGTTTATCCTTCTCAGTAACCCCTTGAGGCGGACGCTGTTATCATCACCCCCATTTATAGCTGAGGTAACAGAGGCACCAAGAGGTAACTTCCCCGAGGTGGCACAGTCTGGAACAGCAGGGCCAGGATAGCACCCAGACTTCACTGTCTTAATCATGTGCCCACCTGTATACCAGGCAGTGCCCGCTCAAAGCCAGACACACTGCCTTCATGTCCCGGCCCCAACTTACGCCTGGTTCACAGGGAGAAACAGACTAAAAGGCAGCAGGAGCCTTGTCCGCTTGCCTGTGGCTTTGTAAAAGCAGATCCAGAGTTGAGAGCTGGCAGTACACCCACGTTTGATTACCCAGTCCTGCAAAGGAACGCTGAGTTTGTGGAACAGGCCAGCCCGAATTCCTCTGCTTGATTTTTCTGGAATCAAATTAGGCTGGTGAACAGGCCAGCGGCGTTTTCATCAGTTTCTCAGCCTTCCCTTGGAACCGGGCCTGCTTTCCTTGGCCTCCCACAATGCTGCCTGCTGTTTACTGAGCAAAGCAGCAGCCAGAACCAAGCCCACTTTAGCAATGCAGCAGGGCAGTGTGGTGGAGAGAAGATTACAGGTATTAGAGGCCATTTAGGATCATTTAGAATCGAGCTGTTTTCTGAGCGGGCAATTAATCCAGTTGCATTAAAGAGAGCTTCTGGGGCCTCCGTACCTCTCCCACACTGACGGGAGATTTCAGAGGCTGCCAGTAGTGATTCTGTAGCTAGCTCTGGGACACAGTGGGGCATCTTTTTGTGTGAGGAGCCTCTCCCCCACCAGAACAGTAGGTCTCCTTTCAGAAGGAAAATGTTGAAGGATTGGGCTGGTACCTGGAGCCCAGGGCTGGCCAACCTTCGGTACCTCCCAGGGTCTCACAGCAAAAGTCGGGGGGATGGTGTCAAGTCTGGGGAGATGGCCAAGGACCCAAAGCAGCAAATACACTTTCTCAGGGCCTTCTCCCTCATTGAAGATGGAAGTGGACACAGCTGGCTGTAGCCTTTTTCCAAAAGAGTGCAACTGAGTCCCCGAAGGACTCGAGAATTGTGACTGAAAGCCAACCAAGGGCCGAGCGTTTGTGCACCGTCGTATCAGCCTTAAACGCAATCCTATCAGGTCGAGACTGCAGAAGGGAGGCTGAGGCTCAACAAGCTTAATGAACTTGGGGCTTGTACCCATGAACCCATGGTGCCTGACCCTGCACCCCAAGCTATACACATCCACGGGTCCATATCCTGAAGGCTTCATTCCCGTCCCAAACGTGAAACAGGCACGGCACGGTCTCCTGTCTTTCCTGCAGCCTTGCCTGGCCCCAGACCAAGTGAGGCCCCTGTGACTCTTATCACCCCTGCTCACATGACAATATATCATTTGTTCAGGTGTCTACCCCACCAAGCTCCCATGAGGACAAGGGCCCCAACAGCCCGCCGTCCTAGTCCCAGCATCTGGCAGCGAGAAGTAGTTCTGCTGTTCAGCTCACAATGGCTTGGTCAAGTCTTTTCCCTTTTCTCTGTTTCGATTTTTCCTTTCAGTGAAATGAGAGGGCTAGACTCCATGCCGAGGTGGTGGTGCCCTCTCTCTCTGATGTGCCGTGAAGCTACGCACTTGTAGGACTGTCGGAAGATAGCCAACATCTATCCAACGTGAGAACCGTCTCATCTTAGAGTCAGTGTGTACTCCCCCGGGGGCACTGGGAACCCGTACTCCTGCCATTTCTCTTGTGCTTGCGGCATGAGTCTGGAGCACCTACCCATAGTCTGAATTCCGCCGACAGCTGCTCGTTCTCACAGTTGGCTGTCCTCCAAGATGAAAGTGCCAGGAGCAGGAGTCAAGAGGGCCCGATAGCCAAGAGGCATGTGATGTGTATTTACTGAATTAGGGGCTGACAATGGCTGTTAGCTTTCTTATCAATGCCCCCCCCCACACAGTGAGTCAGGCCCATCTACTACCCCGAAGTAAAAACAATAATCAGTGAGATGGTAATCAATTTATAGAGGCCGCTCTTCTTTCCCAATGTCTGGCGATGCCCTTTTGACTATTTCTAATCCCTTTTATCAAAGTAAATAGACTGTCCTTTATTAACCCTCACCCATAGGTCAATTTTCAATCTTCTTCTATCTTTGTACACTAATTGCAAAATGCTAATAATATTTCAGAACATCTTAGCCTCGCTTACACAGAGAAAGCTTAACGCCGGAAGAAAAACACTGTTGGCTACGTCAGCATATATTAACGCCTCCCTAACCTTCAGATTTTTAGTTCCCAACTTTCCTAGATTCCCAGATGGTACTTCCAAACCAGAGGTGGGTCAAATCTATGCGCCACCACAGGTGGCGGTAGGAGTTGTACTCGGTCATTTTAGTCTTAGGGATTAACTGGTTTGCTACTCTGTCAAGTGTTTCCTGTGTTTTCTGCTGGGTTTGAAGGGCAGGGGGGCACTGTGCTGGGCACCGTGTCATAGGGAAGATTCCAGGGCCATGTTTCTCCAAGTGCGTTCCAGGGATCGTGGGTAGCCTATTGATCTTATGTATTAGTTTGAAAGCAAGCGCTTGGGTCATACCCCAGCCCTATTTAATGAGAAGTAGCATCTCTGGGTGCCAGACTTGTTACTGCTGATGTGAGTGACGGAGTCCCATCTTTCATTCCCCATCCAGCTGGCCTCAGTGGATAGACTCGGGTGATGACTGAACCAGCCAATGGGTCAGAGAGAAGCCTTGGTCCACAGAAGCACAGGCCCACTGGGAGAGCACAGGCTCTCTCGCAAACATGACGGGCAAGGCAAGACGACACTGTTCCCAGGGCTTCCCCTTCCCTGTAAGTGGCCTGGTTAACTCCTCCTCTCCCCACAAGTCTGATCCCCATAATCACCTTCTCTTCAAAGTCTTCCTTAAGATTCCCCAGGCTAAGCTAACTGCTCCCTCCTCAATGCTCACTCAGCAGTTGACACCTCCCTCAATATAACACTTAACATTACGTGCGATTCCCTGTGCCTGTCTGTCCCACTCCACTCCACACTGCTTACGGATGGGAGCCATGTTACGTTAGTGCCTGGCTGGCAGCAGCCACGTGGCGTCTCGGGAGTGGATGGGTGGCTGGACGAGCGAGAGAGGACTCCTAGGTGTGCGTGGCGGGCCCTCAGATTCTGTAAAGGAGGGTGGTCCTCAAACATGCGCTCTTCCTCAGTGAACCATTTCTAATTTTTCATGGAATCTGTGAAATCTGCCACATCAGCCTGGGTACGAGCCTATTCTTTCCTCCACACAGATGAAATTAATTATAGTTAGAAGAAGCAGACAGCAAGTCCACAGCCTTATAAACTCATCCAGCATCAATACGGCTCCAACTGATCAAACAGCTTTGATTTGCTCGTGGACCATGATGGCCCACAGCCAGGGAGGGATGGGAGGGCAGATAAACCATTTCACAGTAGCTCAGGTACTAATAGTTCAATAAAAAGCCCATCCCTTGCCCAATGACAAACCCGTTAAAATCATCTGTTGGCCCTAAATTGTTACTCGGGAGTGAAGGTGATTTTTTTTCAAGATTTTAAATTTTACTTTGAGCTGGGCACCTAGGGGGCGTTTCCAAACTGGATAATGAGTGCTATCAACATTAGGGCCTGCCTGTTGTCACCATTCAGCCACAGGTCTGGGTGCGCCTGTTTGGAGCCATCAGAAAGTACACGGGACATTGGCCACATCAGGGTATGTGCCTCCACATTATCCACTCAGGATTTGTATCCTCAAGATGCCTTTTTTTACCTAGGCCAGACAGATCCTTGAAGTGCCATTTTGGGCGGAGTTCTTCTTTTCCTTTTTTTTTTTTTGAATCAGCGATTGTAACCCATTAGCTTTCACTAAGGACCTACAAAGCGCCGTGCACTATGCGAGACGCTGTCTAACTGCATCTTCCAGGGAAGGAAACTGGATCAGAGTCACGCAACTCAACTGGAGCAAGTAGATTTGGAATGAAAAAGGTCGTTCTTTTCCACAGATTGGATGATAAACTTATAAACTTACCTAACTTCTGTCCGCTGGAGCTAGGCCCGGCGGGAGGCACACTAGAATTCAGAAAGACAGTTGTGATGAAATGATGAGTGACAGGACCATAAATGGAGAGCAGCCAGGTTTTATTTTATTTTAAACAATCAGGGCACAAGGCCAACAGGTTAGATGTACTAAGAGCAAGAGCCCCATAGTTTAAAAAACGAGACCATCCCAGAAAATGCCATGGCATATAGCCACAGCTCTGTAATGTTGAAGTAGACATGTGGCATCCACCACCGCGAGCAACAAATGGTTGGAAATTTTCAGGAGTTTAAGATGGAACTTTATTGGCCAAAGCTTTACCTGCGCAGGGGCGAACTCTCGAGGTGTCCGGAGACACGGTGCCCAGAAAGGGCTGCAAATGAGAGTCACGCCTGGCACTTACAGCCTGGGGTTTTTATTGGGGTGAGCAAGCAAGCAAATACAGAAGCAGACGTAGCCATCAGTGATTGGCTGTCTCGAGAGAACACACATGGCTATGCTTTCTGCTTGCAGCAGTGGATACTTTTCTGCAGACAAGGTTATGCAAAGACAAGGTCATGCACAGGTGGTTATCTTGTTCAGCACTCTTTGTACTTTCTGTATTTTCTATCTTCCTTGCCGAGTCTGGAGCCTGCCTTGGGTTCCTTGTTCCTCTTGGCTACTTTTATCTAATTCCGGGCCTAACAGACACACCTAAGACGCTCTACAGCCATAAAATGCAATTGATTTTTATATCTGTGTGTTTATATTTTAGGAATTTTGAGCTGTGATCTTATGAGAAATCTGGTAACAAACTGGTTTCAGTGACTACACAGAGTTTGCATGTAATTATAAGAAGGGCTACTTGTAGCGTTAATATTCATGTGGCTGAAACACAGAGCCAAATGTGATAGACACATGAGTCATCTGAGACCCGGGGCCAAGGTACCCAGGCCCGGGGCATCAGAAGCAGAAAGGGCTATAAACACTTCCTTGGTTCCGAGAAAGTGGGTTTGAGTTTAAGAGCTCTCGCCTCTGACATGACAAATGCTCAGTCATCCATTTGTTCATTCACCAGACACACACTTTCTGGGCCTCTGCTCTCTGCCAGGCATCGTGGTCGTCTTGGGCACTCAGCAGTGGACATTAATAAAGACAATTTGATGCTGTTAGAATGTGTACCGCAGGGTTACTTGGTGTGTTTTCAGATCGATGAATGCCACCCAAACAAATGAAATTGCACATGGGATCTGAGGGTCAGTAGGCATTAAAAGGCAAAAGGTGATGGAAAGATATTCTAGGCAAAAGGAACTAGATCTGCATGGGCTCCAGGGCTGGAAGAAGGGCGACCCATTCCAGGAACAAGATAGCAAGACCAGTCTAAGTAATGGCTCCAAGTCAGAGGGGCCCACAGAGCCAGACCATGGACCTACTATCCCCTGTTAAGAATTTTGCTCCTAACCTAAGAATGAAGGGAAATCACTTAAAGATTTTAAGCCAGAGACAGACATAGTTTTATATTTCAAAACATGCTATATTCTACCAGCTAGAACTTGAAATTCATTTTTCCATAGAAATAACTTAATACCTGGTAGTTCTGTGAAGCCAGAATAATGCTATTAGCACAACGTATCCAGCTAAATAGCCTATAGAAAAGCTGGCCTTGGCTTCCAACTACCATTGATAACCTAGTTTCTACAAGAAAATGCATTCCAGCTTGCAGACAACCTAATTACCAATGACATTTTGGGGGACAGCTATAATCCACTTTCGACTTGAGAAAAACCTCCATTTTCCATATCAGAGGTTGTTATGAAAAATGAGGAATGGGCTTTTGCTTTTGAGACGGCAGAACAAAAATCCTCTGCGCCCTTCTGCTCTCAAAAATTAACCCTCCGTAAAAAGAAGCAATATCAGAAGAAAAGGAAATGCAAGCGCTGTTGTAAAACAAGGGAGAGTACGTCGTGCTGGGCAGTGGCTATGAGCAAGGAAGGTCTGCACTGTGCGCATGCGGGGCGTGGCCAGGGGCAGGGAGAAGATGCCTGTGGCCGCAGATCTCAAATGATGTCAGCAGAACAGCTTGTGAAGTTAGTAGGAGTGTAAGCTAAGAGTTAAAACCAATAATCCATTTGATGCATGTTAGGAATCTGAGTGAGGAGGGGTGGGGCAATCCCGGGGTGCGACTTGGCGCCCCAGAGAAGCAATGAAAGAACACCTGGATGAAGAACCAAGTAGGCAGCCTGTTGGTGCATCAGGGCAGCACAGACTGAACTTGGAGATACTGATCTTTGCTAGGTCAAGTCATTCACATACACGCCCAACACTCTGCACCACAGGGAATTGTACTATGAATTAGGGAGAATTCCTATTAGCTTAGAACACAGCCCTGCCCCATGTCCAGTAAAAGCTTCTAGAAATAGCTAGTAAAACTCAACTTCAAGATTGGTAATAATAATTATTTTTAAAGGAACCAGTACAGATTCTATACAAAGATAATACAATAAAACTGAGGAAAGTAATGGGGAGAATGTGAGTAAATACGCACACACACAGTTAGAAAGCATATTACTACAGATAAAATTAAAATTAGGATCACATGTATTACCAGTAATTTAAGAAGAAAATTAAGCAATTACCTCTTTATACCAAAAGTCAATACAAAGGAAGATCAAGACGGGGGGTAAAGCCTGGTCTTGCCTAAGTCAGGAATGAGGTGGTAGAACAGAATAAAACCACTGCAGGAATGAAGGAGCCCTACTTGAAGCATTAAGAAGGGCAAGGAGCAGTCCTAAAAATATTAAAGGGCGCGAGTAACAGCGGGGAAAACAAAATGGAAATCGGTGAAACACTGAGAAGCATTAGAGGGAAAGGAAGATACGTGGAAGAGCAAGGGGAGGCACTACATGGATAATTGGTGGCGCCAAGGGAGCAGACTGAAGACATGCAATGGAGAAAAATGGAAACAGAAAACCAAAATGTGGTCCGGGAATCACATAAGACTCAAATCTGAGAAAGGAAAGATCATGCTATGTTCTAGAGAAACACTGGCCAGACTATTCAAAACAAAGGCATGTCAAGTAAAACCAGTGGATTTAAACTCTGCACAAAGAGCCATTTGTTGGTACGAGCAAAGGTTTCAAGTGGACTCTACTAGACAAAGGCTTTTCCGTCAAATCATTAAATGCTGAATTCCAACAAGATAATATCTTTAAATGTTTCGGAGGAACACAGTTTGATCCTCAAAATCTATTAACTGGCCAAACTTCCATTTACATATAAATGCAAGAGACAGGACAATATTGAACACACGATTCCAGGAGCACAGTCTCCATTAATATTTCTTATTAAATTATTAGAGGATAAACTTCAGCAAACAACAGCTCACTGGATTCAGTGTTCTCTGCCTAGCCTTTGTGCTGTAACTTCTTCATGCAACCCCCCCCCAAAAAAAAAACCCCTCAACTCCTGCAATTAAAATTACAGAAATGGAAATGGGGTAATGACCCTACTGACTTACACAATAACCAATATTGAAAATAAGGTATTCTTAAAATATGCCCCATAACAATTACCTATTTGCTGGAAAATCACAAGTATGCTTTTCAGTGAATAATGATGTTGTGTAATTAAAGGAAATACTCAGGGACAAAGTGGAGAGACAGCCAAGAACAGAGCAATAAGTAAATGGAAAGCACTGTTTGCCCTGTGAGAATTTCTCAGTTTAAAAAGAAACACCAGCACCCTAGAGACTGAATTTTAATAGCCTCAGGAAGAGTTAGAAGGGAGGCCCCACCTTCAATGAAGCCAGCATACTTGAAATGGTCTGTCCTCAGCAAACAGCCAAATGGGGTGGGGCGGGGACGGACAATATTGAAAGTATTTTTAAAAATTAAAAGACGGGTTAATGGATCAAGAAAGCACCTCATAGAACAAATAACATTTATCAGTAACCATAATAGATGTCTATGTTATTGTACTAAACTCATCAGTTGAGAGAGAAATTGTCAGATTAAGTTGTTTAGAAAAGAAAAGAAAAAGCAACATACTAGAAAAGGATACTGGTGGCTTAGCTTTTGGATTTTCCCAAATCCCTCACACAGACAAAGAATATGAAACAGCAAAACAAAAACCCATGGATAATATTTGCAAAATACCTAGGTGACGAGCAATTCTCATGAATTACAAATTATGAGTAAGAAGGATCAGACCTCTGACAACCAGGATGTAGGCAAATGAAGCTTCTGGACTTTAAAAGCAAAAAAATAATTCTTGTACTTCCAGGGAAAAAGAAACTAAATCTCTTATAGAGAAAAGATTATTATCAGACCAACATCTATAAAACCTGTGTGGTATCAGGAGAAGAAGAAAGCGGTGAGGAATATATGGATTTCAAAATCAAAAATAGCCAACAGGTACCCACTGGAAAGACTGAAAATCAAATTGAGAATAGTAGCTGGACACTGGGAGTCATCTTGGACACTCCAGTGGTGGATGAAAATGAAGGTCAGCAGTGAAGTGTGAAGTGTCTGGGGCAGATTGGACCGTGAACTCTTGGAAGTAACCAGCCCAAGCTCCCTCCCAGAAATAAGTACTAGAATTAAGAATCTAAATGGAGCAGCACAGAAAATAGTGACAGGAAATTGAAGGTCCGGATAAAAGAATGTAAGAAAAGCAGAGCTGGGGAATCCCAGAAAGTAAGGCATCGAACTTGAACATGATATGAACACAGCAAAAGGGAGAGCTTGGTGGAGTTAGAACTGAAATGTGGAACTGTGTCCTTGTTTAAATGTTCAGGGAGACTAATGTCACATCAGAGGACAGAAAATGATTGTAATCGGAACACATACAAAGCAGTCTCAAGGAAAAGACTAGCATCCACCAAGACCATGAAAGTGTGCCAGGTAATGTGGCTATGAGTCAGAAGAAAACAATAGTGCACTGTTTCAAAACGTGCTGAAGACAATAAGAAAATGGCATGAGACATGAAAGAACAGTAAAAGTCTGAATTAGAAAAGCCAAGAAGAAGGTCATGGGATTCAGGAAATAATTGGAAATGTATGAAAATGTATTTCAAAAGCGAAGACTAAACTAGGAGTGACCCGAGAGTAAATCAACACAACAGATAGTGTCTGGAGAAAAATAGGTTAAAGGGGGGAAGCTTTTATAAAATTTAAAAAATAGTGGATTAAAGAGAAAATGACAAAGTTAGAGGACAGGATGAGATCCTCGTAGCTACTGGATCCCAAAGAAGAAATCCAGATATCAAACATTACAATTCAAAGAAAACTTTCTGAAATAACAAAACAACTAAAAATCACATACTGAAATGGCTAGCACTGAGGATTATTGTAGTAATTTTTTTTTTACTTTGACATAAAAAATAATCTTACATGCTTCCAGGCAAAATGACTAAGACATATATAAAGAAAAGAAAATAAAAAATCAGACTTTTTGATAACAATGTTTTGTGCCAGCAGAAAATGGAACAATATATTTGTGACACTGAAATAAAGTGTGAGCCAAGGACTTTATATACAGCCAGACTGACCTGGCATCCAGGCTGCAGACAAATTGCTATCAACGTGCAAAAATTAGAAAATATTGTTCTTTTGGGTTGTTCCTGAAGATTCGACTCAAGAATAAGCTTAAGTCAACCAATGTGGTTAAAGAGACATCACCGTCAGGGCTAATGGAGAACATTAAATAAATATTTACATTAATGGAAAAAGTATGATATTTAATGACTAGGTGTCCTATGTACATTCAGTACAATATTTCAGGAGCAGAGCTGGAGGAAGAGCATAGATAAGAAAGTTGTACTGCTGTAATCATCGAATTAGCGGAATGAGCACTGGTATGGTGTTATCCTGACAGTGTTTAAATATACAAACAGAAAAAGGCACACGAGAGATTATACAATGTTCTGATTCTCGTTTACTTTTGCCTCTTTGAGAACCAGGGTCCTTGGTGAAGAAAGGCAATACTGACGTAAGATAGGGGAGATGAAGTACAAACCTTGTAGCCCTGCGTTTGAATCAGGTTATTGTAGGTTCAAGAGATCGTTTATCTCAACTTCACGTGTAGTAGCCAGAATTGGTAAGGCAAGAATGACCACGGCCGGTTTGGGATTGGAGCTCTCGAAGTGAATGGACAGGCTAGATACATAGGCAGGCATGCGTGTGTGCACGGGTCAGTACACATAAGTGTATTTCCAAGCCATGTCTGCTGAGAAGACCTGGATGCAACAACTAGTTGATTTCAGAGCTGGAGCAGAGAAAACATAAGATGAAGCCAGAACAGTGACCCCCCAGTGTTCTAACAGAAAAACTGCACTGGAGGAAAAGGGTGTGTCGGACGGAATGGGGAGACCCTGGGGTAGGAGAGGATCTCAGGCATATCTTCCAATGTTACAGAAAACAAATCGGCCGCTTTCGGGTGTACGGAGTGGAAGTTTATTTGCACGCAAGCGGACTCAGAGGAGTCAGTCTCCAAATTCTGGGCCCCAATCAGTGGGGAGTAATGGCTTATATTGGGTGAGGGGGGCAGTCTGTCACTCGGACCCTTACTTCTGGCGCAAAAGCAGGAAGCAGCTTACAGAAGCAAGAAAGTGGAACTGCTGATAGGAGTTAATACGAATTTCTTTGTTCTAACTCTCCTCAGTTACTTAGTTACTTGCTATCCCTGATCCTGTTGACTCACGAGCGAGCTCCCCTCCTGGGCAGGCTATTAACCATTACATTTATCTTACTGATTCACTGGCTAGCTCCCCTCCTGGGCAGGCCACTACACCAACACCGGTAGACAGACAAAAACACACCGAATATTGGGAAGATAAAGCTATGAGTAAAATCAGAAATCGATGATCATACAAGTAAGGACACTGGTTACTTTTTTGAGAAAAGAAAGAGGGTTTGTGACTGGACAGGGCTTCTGGGAGGAGTGCAAATTTTATTTGTTCACCCAAGTGTCAATGTCAGGGATATTTGCTTTGTAAGTATTTGTTTTGCTCTCTATTTGTTTTTATTCAGTTGTTGATTTCTAATACGTTTTACAATAAAAATACTCATTGTTCTTTAAGCTACATACTCTTTAAGAAACACCTGCCAAACATAAAGAGAGGAGACTGGAAGTAGAGATGAGAAAATGGACATAATTTTTCAAATAAAATAAGATATTATGGTCCAAAATTAGCCAAAAGAGCCCTGGCTGGCGTAGCTCAGTGGATTAAGCAGGGACCTGTGAACCAAAGGATTGGGGTTCGATTACCAATCAAGGCACATGCCTGGGTTGCAGGCCAGTTCCCAGCAGGGGATGCATGAGAGGCAACCATACATTGATATTTCTCTCCCTCTCTCCTTCCCTTTCCCTCTAAAGATAAATAAATAAAATCTTTTTTAAAAAATTAGTCAAAAGAAGCCAATGTAGCTATAGTAATCAAACAAAAGAGATGTTAGGCAAAAAGAAGAAAAAAGCATTATTACAAAAACAAGGCCATTATGGGATGGTGAAAAGACAAATTCACTAAGGCAAATAATAATTCCAGCACCAGATCAGCTTGCATAAAACATATGAAGCAAGACTGTACTAGGAAGAAAATGTTTGAATGTACCGCCATAGTGGGTTGTTTTATACACATCTCAGTAATTGGTAAATCAAGCATAGAAGCCATTACTGAAGATTTAAAAGATTTAAATAACAAAATTAGTAAGATCAAACAGAAACATAAAGAATCCTACATTTGGAAATGACACACATATTCCTTTCAAGCACCTATGAAAAAGGTATAAAACTGATCAAATGAGAGAATGCAACACATATTAAAACCTAATACAAACCCACATATTTAGAAATGAGAAGTCAACAACAAAGAATATAACCCTATATAAATTAGACGCATAAATATTTTTTTGAAATTCCAAATAACCATTTGTAGATGAACAACAAAATTGTGTTAAAATATCCCCACTTGCTATAAATAAAAACTGCTGTAAACGTTTGTATGCAGGTTTTTGTGTGGCGTTCATGCAGAAATTTGCATGTGAATGTTACTACAGCTTCACTTTTAACAGCCGAACATTGGAAACACCCCGCATGTCCTTCAATGGATAAGTGGTTGAACAGACTGTGGTACCTGTATTACATGGAATACTGTTCAGTGGTAAAAGAGAATGAACTCTTGATACATGCAATAACCTGGATGTGTCCAGAGAATCAGGCTAAGTGAAAAAAAAATCCAATCCTAAAAGGTTACATATTATAGGATTCCATTTCTATAACATTCCATAAAAGGTAAAAATTTTTAAATGGAGAGCAGGTTAGTGGTCTCCAAGAGTCAGAAGGGAATAAGGGTGGGAGGGAAGTGAGTGTGGCCACCAAAGAGCCGCATGTGGTACCCATCTCAGGGGTGATGGAGTTGTCCTGGATCTTGACTATCCCTGTCGAAAACCTGGAGTGATACTGTGTGAAAGTTTTGCATGATGTTAAATTGGGGGCAGGGCTAGATTAAGGGTGCTTGGTATCTCTCTGTATTTTTTCTTCAATTGCATGTAAATCTACAATTATCTCAAAATGTCCACGTTTAGTAGAAAACACATTTAACAGTGTAGACCCGTGGTTTTCACCGGCTGTGCCACAAGAATTTTTCAAACGTGCAATACCTGCCTGTTTAGTCAGAGGCAATGACCTCTTTTTCCCTTAGATCATAAAAAAAAAAAAAAATGGCAGCAGCCAACCCAAAAATGGCCATCTGGTGTAAAGGAATCAAAATTACACCTTTTTTTGTTTGTTTGCTTTTAGTCAGATCATCAAAAAATATAAGACATTTTTGGTGTGCTACAGAATTTATGTGTGCCATAAGATGGGAAGGGTTGAACATCACTGCTGTAGATTAAAGCATACGGGTTCAATGAACGCAAGAGTTGTAGTCTTTTTTTAGTAAGTGTTTTGATCTTCTAATCCTGATTTTTAAAAGGGCTGAAAACGAGTAAGCTAGTCTATCAAACTAATGAGCAAAAAAAAAAAACTATTAAACAAATTCAAAGGAAAAAAAAGAACAGAGATAATTTACATAAGGATGGAAATTAATGAAACAGAAAAAAGAATACCATAAAGAAGATGAGAAAGACCAAAGGGGGAAAAAGGAGACACACACACAGAACAATGTTTAATCTACCGATTTGGCAGAATTTAAAATATAAGAGGATATTATGGATGACCTTATTCAAATAAATTTTAAAATGTAGATGAAATGGACAGTTTCCAAGAGGAATGAAACACTAACATTCACTCAGAAAAAAAGTGCCTAGACTGCATTCATTGCGACCAGCAGAGAAATCTAGACATAGAAAACACAAAACAAAATAGCAGAAATATATCCAGAAAAAAGGTGCAAAATTGTATATCCAGAAAAAAGCACTTTTCCAACTAAATTTCCCTTTTTAATCTTGCTATACACTATTTAGAGGGGGGGGTCGCAATTTAAAAACAGAAGATTATTGGAAGGAGATAAATGTCTGGAAGGAGGTGTATCAGGAAACACTACTTAAAGGAAAGCTTATATTTTCAGCCGTAAATAGAACCATTATATACTGACACATGCTTACTTTATCTTACAGACATAACCTATTTTAACTGAGTATGCCGCTACTAATGTGGCTTTAAAAATGTAAAGCAAATGTTGGAACTACACGGAGAATGTGACAAATACTGGGGCCATGTCCAAGAGCGATATTTTAATCTGAATAAAAGTGTTAGTATGAAGATTTGAACGACACAATTACTAAGTCCTGTGAATGGAGTCTACATATTCTTTGCAAGCATCCCTACACATTTATTTAAAAAATAACCATATATTGGACATGAATCAATTCTTCACACCATCTGTATCCCACAGACTGCATTCTTGATTATAAAGTAATTAACATAAAATCAATAAAAAGAAACTTTCTAAGTACTGTATAGGAACTTGAATTGCCACTAAATTACTCAGGAGTCAAAGAAGAAATCACAATGAAAATTGGAAAGTAAGACTGTATGATGATGAAAATATTATACATCAAATTGCATGAAACCCAGTTAAAGCAGCACTGAGGGAAAAAATTTGAGCAATAAAATATTTATTCCCAAAGACTTAAAAAGGTGAAATGTAATGGACTAAGCATCCCAGTTCAAAGTTAGAGTAATTAAAGAATATAGAAAGGAGGAAATAATTAGAGTCAAAGCAGAAATTGATTAAATGGGGTACAAATGTACAGTAAAAAAGATTGACAGAGTGAAAGTTAATCCTTTAATAAAAGCTGAAATAATTGTTAAAACTCTGCCACAATGAAGTGAGAAAAACATAGAAGACACAAATAAGCCATATTACACATGAAAAAGACAATATAAATGCATTGATTATATGAAAGATAATGTTATAACCTTTAAGCTAATTAATCTAAAACATTAGGTGAAATGTACATGTTCTTTTTAAAATGTAAAAACTGAAAAAGAAACAAAATCTAAACAGTCCTGAAAATTGAAATAATTAATTTTACAATCAGTAATTATCAATCTTCAAATAAAGCAAATAGGTCCAAATGGTTTATTGGAAAATTTTACCAAATATTTAAGGAATAGGAAATTCTGATTTTACAGAAATGGGAAATAGCAGAAACTTTTCCCAACTGATTTTATGTGGCAATTATGAACTTTATGCCCAAAGTAGATAAGTACATGAGAAAAAAATTACAGCTTCATTGGTTCACATTTAGAGACTAAAAGTGCATTAGCACAAATTTGTTACTGCTGGCCATATACAAAGATGGCCAGGGTCAGTTCATTGTCATAATATTAGCTTATTATGGATAAAATGTTGAGGTAAATATAAGAAATTGCCAAAGTTTTTGTAAATAAATATCGAAATGTCAAGAACAGGTTGCATTCTGACTAGAACGCTTCTACATTGCAAATCAGTCATAAATTGCTACAACCACTTTGGAAATCCAAAATCATGTGGCAGGATCTTTTAAAGCTACGCCTGTGTGTAACCAGCAAATCCACTCCTGGAAAGAAATTGTTGTAAATGGGAGTGTAAGTACACAGAAAGACACACCCAGAAATGTTCTTGGCAGCCACAGTCCTCCGAACTGGAAACGATTTAAAAATCTATTAACATTAGGATGCATAAATTATAGTCTATTTACAAACTGTATATGTATACATAAAAGAAAATGAGCAAACATGGATGTATCTCAAAAACAGAATATTAAGAGAAACACTTGCTAGACGTAAAAGACCTTCTGTATGATCCCATAAGCGTTAGAAAGATGCAATATGGATTTATAGTAAAAGGGGTCAGCATAGTGGTGATGTTTATGCTGGGCAGTCACCAGTTGGGGGCTGGTCTTCTGTCGTAGCCATGTTTGGTTCCTGATCTGCTGCTAATTCCATGAGTGTGCCCTCTGTGAAAATTCACAAAGCTGCGCACCTCTGACTGGTGCACTGTTCTGCACAATACACTTCAATAAAAAGCTTATAAAGCCAGTTTCATTTCTGTGCCCCAGACTCAAACAGAAAAGGCATTCCAAAATGATGATAAGTACAATAAATGAATAACTTTCTGGGACTGAACAACATTTGCACAGGATCCTTATGAAGAAAATCATAGCTTGTGTTAAAAGAGAGTAAACATAACCTAAGTAAATAGAGATATGTAATTGGATAGAAAAACTCCATATGTTCAAGGTATCAGTTCTTCCCAAATTAATCTGTGGATTCAGTGGCAATTAAAATAAAAATTCTAGGGCAACTTGACAAGTGCTTTCTCTAATATGTACGGAGGAGGCTATCTAAGAGGAGAAAACCATGGGGCCCGCTGCCCTCCCAGTAATGAAGGAATACTGTACAGTATAGAAAGGAAGAGTGTGATATTGATACAGGGAGGGATATGTGGAAACTGGTAGGAAGTCCAGAAATAAGCCCACATACGTAGGGGACTGGTTTGTAAAGTGGTTGTGAAAAAAATCCAGTATCTAGCAGTGATATAATCCATCATCCACATGGAAAAACTGATTCGAATACTATCTCTCTTCATGCACAGAATCAGTTCCTGATGAGTTAACTGATAGAAAGGAAACCTTTACATTTTAAGAAAATCGTAGAGAAAATACTTCACGATGGTGGGTGAGAGAAAGATTTCTGAAAGACTATACAAACAGTAATGTTGAGAAATTCAACTCTATTAAAATGTCGAATTCTTGTTTCTCAAAAAGGCACCCCAAATGAATTGAAGACATGAGCTGCTCACTCAGAGAAAATGTATAAAGCCAACAAAAAAAGTATTTAGAATGAAAAGGATCTCAGTGAATCGATAAAATTAAGGCATTTGAAAAGAACAGACATTTCATAAAACAAGAATAGCCACAAAGAATTGAAAAAGTGCTCAATTTCATTAAAATCATAGAAATAGGTATTAAAAGTACCGTATGATATGATGTCACATCTGACATGTAAAAAAGAATGTTACCAAAACTGGTATCGAACGTGAGGGAGCATGTGGAGCAGTCGCTGATACACCACCAGGGGAGGGATGCAGAGGTCAAACTGCCTGACCTGAGCATGGGCGTCTTACTAGAAAACTAAAGGTGGACATGTCCTTGATCCTGGCCATTTCATTCTGATCTGCCTAGCCTAGACAAACTCTCATTGACGGACATCATGGATTATGCACATTTTATCTGTTAGCAAATTGGTTTATAAAAGCTAGAAACTGGAAACAATCCGAAGTGAAAGGAACAGATCAGTTGCGACACTTACACTCAGTGGAATATTACACAGCAGGGAAGAGGAAACATCGCTGATAGCCACAGACTCCGAGGTGGGTGAGCTCCAAGCAGTGCTAAGAGGCCAATGCAAGTCCCAGTGGAGAGCATTCATTCTGATTCCACCGACATCAAGGTAAAATATCAGTTTGCTTATTTATGCATAGAGCAATTTTAAAGGATTAGTACAGAATTCAGAAGAGTGTATTCCTCTGTTTTAAAAATAAAGATCTAAATCAGGAGGAAAACAAAGAAGACTTCTGAAGTGTTGATACTGTTCTGTTTCTTAAATTGTTGGTAATGGGTGTTCTTTCTATGGTCATTACTTAAACTTTTGCATACCAGCTATATCCCACACTTGGAAATTTGAAAGAATAATAATAATGAGAGGATCCTCTCACATGCCTTTTAGGTAAAAGAGGAAATCGATAATAAAATTACGGGACACCTAGAAAATTACAATAAAACAATGTATTATCAGAACTGATAGGATAGCTAACAGGCACTCATGGATTTAATTTCTATTCTTTCACGCTTCATGTGTGTGAATTCAGGACCTAACTCAAGAAATCATAATTTTTCAACATAATAAACCAAAGGAGACAGAAGAAAGAAAATGTCCAAACATTAATAAAAATAGATGGGTGTCTTCAAGGGTCTGGGGAGGAATTGGCACAATGATTGATTTCGAACCCAGGGAACACCACCAAAATCAATAGAAAACAGTATCAGCAACAACAAAACAGCATAATTAAATGAAGGAGATGGATCTAAGGGAGCTGGCAGAGAAAAGAATCCAAATGCAGAACAACATGTAAAAAATTAAAATTAAAATATGTAAATATAGTTTGTCGGTTTCTGAATAAATAAGGTATATACCTCCATATGACGCAGTAGCCAGCTCCTGCGTATCCTAGAAAAACAATGAAAAGCTATGTTTACCCCAAAATATATACACACGTTTAGAGCAACTCTTTCCATAATTACCAAAAACTGGTCACCTTCAACAGGTTAATGGACAAACTGTTCTACATCCACATATTGGAATAGTATTGAACAATAAAAAGGAATAAATTATTGATATATTCCACAGTTGGATAAATGTCAAAGGCATTATACTGAGTGAAAGAAGACAGTCTCACAGGGCTATATATTGTATGATTTCATTGCTGTGTCTTTCTCTTAAAGACAAAACGATAGCTACAGGGAGTGAGCAGCGGCTGCCAGAGGTTAAGGGTTTGGGGACAGGGGCCGACAGCAACTTCAGGACTCTGCAGGGAGGGCGCAAGAGCGTTTGGGGGGTGATGGGTCTGTTCTGTACCCTGACAATGGTAGTGAGTACATGAAAAATATAGACATACATATATGTGTGTGTGTGTGTGTATATATATATATATATTGCCTCCAGGGAGAGAAACAGGGCAGGTCGCTCAGCTCAGGGAGAGGGGAGGGGCGGAGCCTTTTCCTGCTTACCCTTTGAACCTTCTGAATATTGTGCTCTGTTCGCTGTGCTTTGCACATTTTGAGTGGTGAGGTATGCGCTGTATAGAATTAAATTTTGTTCTAAGTTAAAGGATGGAGGTCACCGTGGAAGGGAGGTGCTTTCCTGCCATTGGTAGGAACTTGGCCTTGCTTTTCAAAACCAGAGGCTGACTTTCAAAGTCAATGGGTATAGAACTTCTAGACAGAAATATACCTCACTAAGACATCGGTCTCTAAAAAATGGGCTCTCTAGCAGTTTCTGACCATTTGTCACCAAAACCGTGGCAGTTATAGTCGAGCTGGGACTACCTAATCCTGATCTCCAGGTGTATTTTTGCGGCCCCCAGTTAGGGGCTGCTCCAGAAACTGTGGTTGCACGTTATCGACTGAGAACTGATGTAATTTTTACTCTCAACTTGTCCATCATCAGTATGTCATGGAAACCATAAATGATAAGTCCTGTCTGGTTAAGACATAAGTCTCTGTCCCAGCACCATTTTAATTCCTCTTCCACTTGAGCGTCACCTTAGGCTCCCCCCCCCACCCCACCCCGCACCCCTCACCTGACTTCTCAACATTCTTCTGTCATGTTGGTCCCTGCTGAAGTGACGTTGTGTAAAGTCCCTGTTAATTTGTTAAACAAGGAAGGTCTTCCTTAATGCTTTCACTCACAAATTATTTTTTAAACTCTGCATTTTTCCAGTGCTCTGGCAAGGAACGGGGCTGTCTTCTAATTCATCCCGCAGACAGAATGAAGGAATACCGTCCCCCACCTGTCTGCAGGGCCCACAGCCGCAGCTCCTGGCCTGGCCTTCTGAAGGGTTTCTCTTTATTCTCTTGCCAGCTGCCCCTGGGTTCTGTCCTCCTGTCTTGATTTCTTGCCCAAGGTGATAATGGAAAAGGCTGTTTTACTCCATCCTTCAGGATTGAAAAATAAGCTTCCTTTGGGCGGGATCTGAGCTCCCAGGTGTTCAACATAGCACTCCTTGCCTGGCCAGTAAGCACCCCTCCTCCTCCTGTGTGTCTCTATCCTGGGAGCCCCTTTCTGTGTTACTGTTTTTTGTTTTCATTAACAGTGTATAGGGTGTGAGTTCTTACATGGAATGTAAGAGCTGCAGATGAATTTTAACCCAACGAAGTCCCAGGAATACATTTCCCCCCCAAAAAATCTCAATCATTCAACAACGTAGACTACATACAAGTGCTGATCCCAGGGAAGGAGGGGCCCCAGGAATGTGCAACAGCTGGGTCAGGGGAGTGGGTGCTGGAACGGACAACGTGACCCTGGACTTCTGCACCCAGCACACCATGCGCCTGAAGGACCCTTGGACACGATAAAGTCTAACTACAAACAGGCTGCCTTCTTACGTGTCACGGCATTGTACATTTTCCCGTTCTCAAATTCTTGGTCTTTCAGGGCAACGCCATTTTATAGGTGGGGCTCAAAGATGATCCCACTGGTGTAGAGGAGCTAGATTTCCCATGCTGCAGCCCATCTTTTTTCTTTACTGGGGGCCGGGGTTGTATCTGCAATGGGAGGGTCCTGGAGCCTCATTGTCAGGACTGATTAAAACTACGAAGACCGTCCCCACCCCCACCCCCACCCCCCGGGGAAGGAGTACTTGAAATCCTCAAGGTGGATCCTCAGAATTCCCTAAGTGGATGTTCAGTACATATTTGCTGAATAAGTGAGAGCTGATCTTGCTTTTCTATCCCTTCAGCTACAGCCTCCCATTTTACAGGGAAGAATGCGAAGGTTCACAGTGGCCTTCAACAATGTAATTAGAGAAACTAGACTTTTTAAAATCCTGAACTGTTTGGCAGAGGGAGGTACAGTGAGTATGCATGAAGGTCAGTTCTATACCAGACACTGAGAAATGAGTCTATGGGACACCTTATACCTCAAGGCCATTCGACTAGAAATGTAAACTAAGGCAGAGGGAGTTTAGATAGCACCTGAGGGGCAGGCGTTAAACACAGAACGGCCCAAGTGTCCAGTCCAGAAGCCAAGTCTGCTGAATAAAAATGGGCTCATGGACCTGTAACAGCAGCAGTAACAGCTCACCTGTTTGAAGCTTGGACCCTGAAGGCAGGCAGTCTGGATTCTGATCCCACCTCCCCCACTTACCAGCTGTGAAACCACACGCAGTTTCCTTAACCTCTCTGGTTACTCCTTCATAAACAAGATATAGTCAGAGTCCCTCTGTTGGTACGGTTGCATTGAGGATTAAATGAATTAATATTTTAAGTCATTTAGAATACTTCCTGGTACCGAGTCAAGGCTGTTTAAGTGCTTGTTAAATACGTTACTTTTTAAGAATCTTGCCAACAACTTCATGAGACACCTTGTATATCATTTTACAGATTTGCAATTCAGTGCAAGGCATCATGGGACGAGCCCCGTCACACGGCTGGGATTCGAACCCTGCCCTGCCCCTACCCTGAGCTAGTCCTGCATGACCCTTGCACTGGAATCCACACCCTAGACCGCACCTTCCCTCCCAACACTCACGCGCTATGAAAACAAAGCCACACAAAAGTGGCATTTTGAGTGTTATACCTCATTTTTACTTTGTTTGTTTTTTACATACCTAAAAGCCAAAATTAAAAGGGAAGCAGGAAGCTACAACACACACACACTTACACACAAAGGGCAATTACTGATTTTATTAAAAACATCTATCACAGAACGACATAACCGTGGTTATTTCAGGCCTGGGAATACAATGCACACTATTAAGCCATTTGATGATGAAAGATAAAAAGCATGATTAACTATGTTAATGAAAGTGCCACGCTGCATCCAGATGCATGCCATGCATTGGCCTTGCCGAGGTCAGGCTACCTGTGTGACCCCTTCGTGAACTTTCTCTTCCCTGGATTTTGTAGAGGGTAGTGATTTTGTGCTTAAAAAAAACCCCAAAACATAAAACCTCTGGGTAATGAAATTCTCTCTGATCCCTGGGGCCTGGCTGGCCACCCCGGCCTTCTGCCCCCGGCTGCTGTCACAGCCTGTTTTCATTGGTTTCTGAGTGAAATGGGAAGCCAGGGCCCCAGCATTTTCCTCCCAATTTTTTCTATTCTCAGGTCTGGAGGGAAGAGCACAAAATGAAGGAAGGAGGAAAATAATATTTGTTCAGGATTGCTGTTGGCCAAACATCGCACTGGACACATCTCGTATTGAGACATTAATTCTAATGTATCCAATCTTTATCCTCACCAATACCTCATTTTAACAGAGAAGACAGGGCTCGGAGATGTCATATAACTCGGTGTGATCACGCCTCTCTGCCGTCTTGGGTGAGGTGTATCCATTCGAGTGTAAGCAACATGTCTCATCTCGGTGGAAGCTTAAAGAGCTAAGTTATGAATGCCCACGTGCCCTTCCTCAGTTTGGGTCCATATATAATTAGGACGAACACAGCCCACTGCTAACCTACCCATGCAGAGGTAATAGCATCAGTGAGACACGAATACTTGTCGTTTTAACCCCATGAAAATCGGGTGCCTGTTTTTCCTACTGCAGAGCCTGATACACACGGTCAAGGTCTCACAGCCCGGGTGGATCTGGGACCTGGGATGGGAATGTGGTTCTGTCTTCTGACAACATGACTTCAACATATGGATAGAAAGGGAGGCCCTTTCCCGAAAACAAGCTGTCATCAGACAGCCACTTCGGTATTTATTCGGGGCATCTTAGTCTGAGCTCAGGAGAGCATTCGGGTTTGGCAGCCACCAGCATGGGGACAGTCATGATACCATGGGAGATGGAGATCATGCGGGGGAAATGTGCAGAGACGAAGAGAAGGCCAGAGAAAAGAGAGCTTTAAGGCCTAACATTAATGACAAGGGAAAAAGTTGTCTTGATAAAGATCGAAAAGGAACCATGACAGGGGTGGGAGGCAGGCCGATAAAAACAAATGAGGATATTCATAGAAGAATCTGTTGTTGTAAAGCAGGGAATGAGGGGAACAGCGGTTCGAGATCGGGCTGTGCAGAAAAGGTGGCATATGAGTCAGACACCTTGGAATGAGCAAGAGGAGGTGTCTGGAAGCTAAAACAAGAGCCATTTCACTGGAATTGCAGGGACATGAGCAAGACAGTGGTGGGCGGAAGTGTAAGTGGAAAGTGAGAAAGTGGTGAAGAGAGGGGTGGGACCTGGGTGGAGAGAGTCCACGCAGGGGCAAGGGGGACATCTGTAATAGTGTCAACAATTTAAAAAAAGAAAGTGGAAAAAAGAGAAACCTTGCTCTTTCAATTGCCCCAGACTTTTTTCATGAGAGGCACAGTCACACCCAAGCATGCAGGAGAACAGGATCCTACGAAAGCCACTTAATCTCAGTTTTTCATTTATATATATGAAATATCCCTCTGGGGGGCCCTGGCACTAAAAGAGATCCTCATTTCATCTTGAGTCGGGAAAGATATATTCAGGGATTATAGGAGATACTGTGCAATATTGTTCACTACCCTGTACAGTAAAAGGCCGCAGAACTATCTGGAACTGAGTGACAATAATCGGGGTCTTGGGCAGAAAGAGCAGGAAGGAAAAGAAGGAAGGAAGAAAGGACTCTGGGAATACATTTGACTGGAAGGCACCCACGAATAGAGCCCCAGGTATGGGTGGGGGTGCATGACCGAGAGGGTCCACAGAGCTCTGCTCACGGAATGGTGTGGATGGGCGACCAGACTTCCAGATCTGTCCCACAAACAAGTGGAGCCATTTTTTTTAATGGCAAACCTCAGCAGTGAAATCCTTCTGAGCTCACTTTCCTCATACGTGCACATACTTTCCAGGTAAATGCATTCATCCATTAGTAGAGCAATGTAATATGCGCATTATATATATATATATATATATATATATATATATATATATATATATATATATATGTACATAAACACACACCACAGGGGAATGTTCAAAGGATGAGTCAGCAATAGAAAGAGATGGTCCAGTGTTTCCCCCACACCCTCCAACAGATCACTGGGCACCTGTTAGGATGTACATAACCTCTCCTGAGTCAAAGGCTTTGTATCTTCCTGGAAGTGACTTTGTTGCCACCAGTTATAGAACCCGTGGGGAAGGAACACAGGGAAGCTTTGCAACTTCTTGTTTTGACGCAGCCTTTCACTGAGCTGAAGGTTTTTAAAAGGACAATGAACAAAGTAAAATACTCTTTAATCACATTCCAATGCAAAACACAGAGCAAATACAACTCATGTTTCTTCTCTCTTTCCAATGTCACAGAGGATTGTGGGCCATCTGTGCCCCTTGGAGACCAGCAGAAGGGTGGGCGCCTCTTGTTGATATGCAGACAAGTGTTCTTTTACATATTTAAAGCGGCAGTTCCTGTTGCTCATGTCAAACTCACTCTCCACCTAGAATCCTAAAAAATCTTCTGAGCAAATAACTAAAGAATCCAATTTGTTACATAGCCCCTTAAAAATAATGAAGTCATGAACTCTTCTAAGCATATTTCTGAAACTTAAGAGCCCCTTGATATATAGCAGTATGTCTGGTGACTGAGCTATTCGGTTGGAGATACAATGGGGAGAGGAAAAGGGAAGACTCACCTTCAACAGGGAAGTGAAGGGGACGTCCTTGTTGGGTGAGTGGGTATTTGAATTTTTCCCAGGCTCCCCGCCCAGCTCCTAGAATGTAGGACATGTTAAATGGATGCTAAGTGAGTGCATAAATATCACAGATATGTCTAAAGCAAGGCAACATAAGATGGTACAATAATTCTTAACAATATTCTCAACAAATGTAAATGAACTTAACGCTCTGGTTTAGACATGAAATTGTTGCGTTTGATTAGAAAACACAGTCCAAATTGTACAATTTTAAAACAGACACACCTAAAGCATAAAGATGCCAAGAAGTTAAAAGTCAAATGTGGATAAAATGTATCAGGAAAACAATATTAGAAAAAAGCTGGCAAAAGTATATTTAGATCCAATAAAATAGGCTGAAAGTGAAATATAAATTTTTTATGCTAAAAGAGGATTTGACTTTCTTCCCAGTTACGAAAGCTTTGTTTATTCTGGAATTTGCAATGACTCTGAATTTGCACGCATATCATAACATGGCTTCAAAAATACGTAAAGTCACACTTTTTAAAAACTGCAAAGAGAAAATTTCAGATCTGTCCGTGGGAGATTTCTAACAGTCATCCACTCATTAAACAAATGTTTGCTGAACATCTATTCTACTTCAGGCTTCCTTTTAACTGCTGAGGAAGTAACAATAAATATACCCGAATTTCTGCTGTTTATGAAGCACACAGTCTCCTGGATGGAAGAAAAGATAATGAAAAAAAATGTATTTAATGTGTCAGCTCTTGATACGTGCTCGGAAGGAAAAAATAAATGAGGGTAAGGGGGACAACACTTGAAAGGGATAAAGGGGTTTGCTGTTTCGATTGTGACAAAGGTAGGGCCCCCTTGTAATGTAACCTGGAAAAGTGCAGGAGAAAGCCGGGGACATAGACTGGAAAGAGCATTCCAAGTAGCAGAATCAGCACGTAGACTGGCCCCAAGGAGGCCGAGTCCTGGGCTGGATCTCAGAACAGCCAGGAGGCTGAAGCGGAGTGTGCCTGGGGTGGTGTCAGACCACACCTCCCTGTAACTGACAGACCAAGCCCGCGAAAGAGGAAATAAATAAAATATTGGCATGACACAGTAAGACCCATGCAGTTGAAAAATATAAAATGCTGCAGCTAAAGATGGGAGACTATGTATTCTTCTCTAGAGAAGAAATAGAAAATAGTCATACAAATTGATAATCAGTCAATACAACAAGTCTCAAAACCCTAGTCAGTTTCTCCCAAATTTCATCCTCTGACCACGGTGAAATTAAGTTAGGAATGAAAAGCAAAGATATCACTTTATAGAAACCTATATAGTCGGAATGTAAAAGCACTCCTACAAATTATATAGATCAATGAAGACAGAATAAAGAAAATTGGGAAAACTACTTAGAATTGAATGATAGTGAAAATAATACAAATAACATTCATGAGCTTTGGCTATAGCCAGGCCTTGAGGGAACTTCATGGCTGTAAAGAATATTTAAATATTTAATGATTTAGATATCCATCTGAAGAAGGTAAGAAAAGAACAGTAGATTAATCCCAGGGGTAACAGAGGAAATTAATAATAAATATTAGGGTAGACATTAACTAGACAAAAAGGTAAAGCTACAGCAGAGTATATCAAGAAAGCCAAAACTCTAAAAACATGTAAAAATAAAACAAAACGAAACCACCAAACCACAGCTTTTCTCTCAAGAAAACAAGGTTAGCATAAATATGCAATATTATAGTGGGAAAACATTAGAAATCAAAGAGGCTACCTAAAAAAAACTGATATTAAACACCTGATATTAAAATAAGAGATAAACTTATAAGATTGGTGATCATCAGATAGCCCAAATTCCCAAGTATTAGAAGCCATTTAGAACAATAGCACCTTCTCAACACTTCTCAGGAGGATGTAATTGGCAACCACCACTTTGATAAACAGGGCACCTTTATCTCTTAAATTGAGGCTGTGCATGACAAGACACCCAGTAATCTCACCCGCAGACACATAGTGTGGCCTAGACTGGAGAACCTCCCGCACGCGCTCCCTTGGGAGATAAACCCAGGAACGTGCAGAGCAGCTCTGCCCACAAGATCCGAAAGCCGTGGCACTAACATGTAAATGTCCGTGTCAAGTGAACTGATGAGGAAATGGAAGTTTGTATCCATTCATCTAGTCCCATCTTATAGAACATTAAAAATGAGTAACCAAACACCAGAATGAATCACCCAACATGAATATGGATGACTGTCACGAACACAAAGTTTGAGTGAAAATGTAAGGTAAGGAGAACTGTATATAATGTTTTCCCTTTTATATATAAATATTTCAGAAACACGTTGAACTCAACATCTGCTTTAGGGACATGTGTATGCCTATGTACCTAACTTCCTCCCTCCCTCCCTTTCTTTCTCTTTTTCTTTTTGCAAACTCCCACAGGGAAGAGAAAACAGAGCACCATCACTCAATTCATTTCATAAGGCTAGGATACCTTTATACCAAAACCACCCCAGGATGGGAAAAAAAATCAAAGGGAAAATACAGCCTAATGTTTCTATAAGTGGAAATAAAATATTTTCATGTGTGTTAAAAAATGGTTGTATAAATTGGCACAACCACTTTTCAAAATTGACACACAGTTGGCACTTGCTGTCTTGAGTCTGCACAGGAGTATTCGACCAATGACAGGTCAAAACTGTTTTTCGAGAACATTACCTTGTGGCTGACACTCACTGTGCAGTTCGGCCCAGGATGGTTGGCTTTGTACTGAACATGTACAGATTTTTTTCCTTGTCATTATTCCCTAAACGATACAATATAAAAACTATTTACATAGCATTTATATTATATTAGGTATTATAAGTAATCTAGGGACATTCATAGGCAATATGCAAATACTACATACACCATCCTAAATAAGGGACTTGAACATCCACGGATTTTTGTATATACTAATTAGAAGTTTAAATTTTAAAATAAAAAGAATAAAATAGATAATAGCAAAGTTGGGTTCATTGAGAAAATGCAAGGGCTGTCTCACATCCCAAAATGTTAATGTAATTACCACATTAATTATTCTAAATAGATTCAAAGCTCAATAGACGCATGAGATCACTTGGTAAAATTAAAAACCCATGGATAATAAACTTTTTAAAAGTCCCATAAATCTAGGAATAGAAAATAGTGTTCTTAATTTGATAAGGAGCTTCTTTAAAAAATCAGACAATAAGCATTATAATAAATAATGAAATTTGAAAACATTACCTTTAAAATCAAGAGAAACTGAGGAAGGAAGGCCCCGACACTATTCCTTCTTTACATGGTTTTACAGACTGCCAGTATGGTCAGAGAATTTTTTTTTAATTTTTAAAGAAATTAAAAGCTGAAAAAATACCACTGACATGTAACATGATTGTCTAGAGAGAGAAAAAGGATTACACTATAAATGAACAAAATTTGTAACTATAGAAAATTATAAATAGTAACGTATGGTATCAAAGTTGTGAGCCAGGACACCAATAGAAAAGTTATTTTCAGTTTCTGTAATGATGAGAAGGTTTAACTTAAAATGGCATTTCACAGAAGCCAGAACAGCGGCTGGGTAGTGAGTAGAGGGACACAGAGAGGCATCCGTGAACCTGGTAGTGTTGTGTCCGCGTCTGATTGTGTGAGTGTGTGATTTGTGAACATTCCGTGTACTCAAGTATTTCATACGTAAAGCCTTAACATGCTTCTTCCAGTAACAACAAAAATGAGAAAGCTACAACAAAACAACTAAGAGATGGACAAGAGTTAGAACATTATAAAATTTATGCTCTAGAAATTGTAAGAGACATATTAGTGGATGAAGAGCCTCAAGTCCCAATCATAAGTAAAAACCAATAAGTCTGATCAGAGTGATGTACAGACATTAATAGAGTAATGAACAAACCGTGGTGTAGTCATAAAGTGGAAAACTATATAGCAGCGAAAATGAACAGACTCGAGCTCCCTGTGTAACATGGAATAGTTCTAACTAAAATGATAGAAGCTGAAGGATACGTATAGGATATCAGTAATACAGTTTTTAAACCAGCAAATCAACACTTTGTAATTCTTGGATGTATATACATGGAAAGGGAACACCCGCGTGGAATCCTAAACTCTAAATTTAGTGCCTAGGATGCTAGGTTTTGGAGTGTTTGTTATGCTTCGCTTATACTTTTCCCTGTTTCTTACACATCTCACAGTCAAGTTATCTCGAGAGCTATGCTACTTCCTCTGGACGGTAAAGCCTAAAGCGGGTCGGCACTTACTTATCAGAGAAGCACTGCAGATGGTCTCTGTGCCTTTTGACAGTGTTGAGGAAATGGTTTTATTTTCCCTTCTCCTTGTCGATTCTATAGTTAGGACACCACGTGCAAGGATGTGCAAAATAAGGAGAAAAGAGTTCAACGGTAGCTTTGCAGACTGCCTGCTCTTCCTGCTCTTTCCAGAAGCTGAGTAGATGGCCCAAGGTAGGAAATGCGACTATGCAAATGAATGCACGAGGCACCGCCCTATCATCTAGACAACAAAGGGGAGAGGTCTGGGTTCCCAGTAAAAAGAGCTGGACCTCCCACAGACCTACCCAGTGATGTTGGGCAGTCGGAACTACAAAACCAGGGCAACAATAGCAGGGAGAACGTGGCATTTTTCGGCATTATCTTTCACTGTTGAGTTTGAAGAGATCGCATCTCAGATGTCACTGTCCTCATCTGTAACAGGAAAAGTTAGACCTGACAAGTTAAGTTCTCTGCTGCTCTAGCAGTTTGTGAGTAGAACACTCTGGGACCTCAGTTTCCAGTGGGGAAAACAAGAAATGCACACAAATAATTAGAGTATTAGGATGACAAAGCCCAGTGTCCAATGAAAAGAACAAACACTCTTGGCAGAGCAGAAAAGGGAGATCCACTTGCTCCTAAGGAAGTTTTCTCGGCAGAAATGATGCTAAATTAGACCTATTTTTTCTAATTAGAGAGTGATTTTTTTTCTCAGTATAAGAGATTTGAAAATGACAGAAGATTGGAGACAGGGATAAACATTCATTCCACATAGCCAGCCAGCCATTTATTCATCCAAATATTTGACTACCTATTACATGTTAAGTATTATTCTAGGCACAGGGGAAATCGCAGGAAAACAAAATATCCAGAGTTCTTGCCTTTTTGCATTTTTCAAGCTTAGGGCAGAGAAATTCTGAAAAGTCAATTCTGTAAATAAATGAATGAGACAATTTCCACAAGTGACAAGTGCTGAGAAAATAAAGGGGATTGCTGTGCTAGTGACGTGGTGACAGGAAGGCAGTGTTTTTGACCGAGGCCACAGAAGGCCTGTCTGATGCACGTCACTCACGAACCCGCCACTCGGAGTTAGCCCTGCATACCCGGTGGGTTTCCTTCGCTGCACATTTTCTTTCGTAGGTGCCTGCTCCCCCACCCCCCTCCCTCCACCCCCCACCCCCGCCCCCTGAGAAGACTATTCCAGGGGCCCAGCTTCATTACTTCTTTGTAAACGAGGGCGCACTATCATAACATGTGCAGTAAGAAAACTTGTTTCCCTAATTTTGAAAGAGATCGATAAAAACAAATTAAAATAGAAGATCAGAGGTGCCTTTTTGCAACATTATTTTTCTAAGAACAAAAGATGCAGTGATCTCATTGTTATTTCTCTAGAGGTCTCTTCCCCGTAATGTAAAGCCATTTAGTGAAGCTTAACATGGTAATAACTCACTGCTTCTCTCTCCTTCCTCCAGGGAACCATGGAGAAGGAGAAAAAGCAGGTAGATAAAAGGATTGGGATGAGTGAGAAAAGCCCACATCTCTACTCGCAGAGGAGACTGTGAGTTCTATCTAGTTTAGGAGCCTATTTTATTTTATTTAATTAAAGGTTTTATTTATTTTTAGAGAGAGGGGAAAGGAAGGAGAGGGGGAAACATCAGTGTGTGTTTGCCTCTTGAGCACCCCCTTCTGGAGACCTGGCCCACAACCCAGGCACGTGCCCTGAATAAGAATCGAACCAGCAACTTTTCACTCTGCAGGGCAGCACTCAATCCACTGAGCCACACCATTCAAGGCAAAGTTTAGCAGCCTATTTAGTGGGGGTGCTTTTCAGGAAAAAACAGGGAAGGATCAGTAGTATGAAGGAATATGTGAACCCCTGTCAAAAAGGGCGCGTTAGATGAAGGGGTGGTGAAGAGGTGGGAGGAGGGTAACAGTGTGAGAGCACCTGGGACGAGGGCTATGTGCCACGTTTTGAAGCGTGTTAGCACTTTTGGCGAATCAAAACAGGATGGATGCTGTGCGTCAGATTCCAAGCAATTGGAAGGGCCAGTTCTATCACATCCGAGAAACACAGAGCTTCTTTCCAGAGTCCCCAGGGTCAGCCAGAGGACTCTGAGGTGGCTGTGTCCAGGCAGCACAAGACTTCCTCCCTCCAACGGCCCCTGTGGGGCTCCATGAGGTGTCTGTAAAACCTCCAGGCCACTGTGGAAGACCGAGGTCACATGGTCTGGGACCTTGATGTTTGGACCGGGAACACATCACACTGAGCTCACACCTTCACTGCGAACCGTCTCTGATACTGGTTCCTGATTTTTAGATAATACACATGCAGTGCTTAGCACAGAACCTAGAACTTCCACAGCAGGAGCTCAGTAAGCGTTGCCGCAGACGATGATAATGGAGAATTTCTTAGCCTGAAAATGAAACCTCGGAATCCTCCAAACCTTCTCCTTTTGCAGATGATCGAACGGAGTCCTACCACAGCCATTAAACGCATAGCCTTAGTAGACAAATCTGCATTTAAATGTCAGCTTTGCCATTTCCCGGGTACATGACAAGGTCACTTTGTTTCTAGAGCCTCGGCTTCCTCATCTGCAAAATGGGCACTTGGAGACACAGAATCGGGAGAAGTAAGTGTGATATAAGCTAAGCGCTTAGCCAAGCACCCGGCACGCAGAATATAAAACTTCACACGAAATGGGTAAGGGTTCACAAATTATGGCTGTTGTTTGGTCGTCATTTGCGTGGAAGCAAGTTAATGACCAAATGAGGATGTCAGTCTAGTTCAATAGAATATCAAGTAGACAAAAATAAACGAATATGAAAGATCTGTAAAATGTAATTCAAAAACTCAGGCTTGCTAATAGACTGAAAAAGTAATATTACATGATTTTAATTATTAGAGCTCGTCTAGAGAAAACACTTTTTTTAAGCACACACACAATAATAAAACAGGTGTTAGACCTTAAAAAAAGCCAATTAAATTCTGACGACTTCACATCACACAGACCATGTGTCACCACTGTTAAACAATAAAACGAGAAATTAATAACCAAAGGGCAGCTTTTAAAATCTCATGAATTTGACAAACAGTATATTACTAAATAACACATGGACTAAAAAGGAAATCTTAAAGAAATCGTGAAGTGGATGGTAACGAAAAGCAGAGCATGCATCTTTGAGAAGAGAGCTGAGATAGTACTTACAGGAGAATCTGGAGCTTAAAATTCATTTACTGGGAAACCAAAGCAGAAAACAAATGAGCTGGCTACACAGATGGCAGAAAGCTCGTGAAAAGATGTTCAACATCATTCGCCATTAGGGAAATGCAAATCACAGGCGGGAGACAGCTCCGCACACCCACCTGGGTGGCAACATAAAAAGTCGTGGCTGCACCAACACTGGTGAGAAGAAGCTGCGTCCCTCAGAGCTGCTGCCCGTGGGCATGTAAAGTGGTCCAGTCCCTCTGGGAAGTAGTTGGTCAGTTTGTCCTAAACCCAAAAAGTGAGCGGATGTATGACCCAGTAGTTCCCCTCTTAAACATTTATTTCAGAGAAAGGAAAATCGAACATTCTCTCAGAAACTTGTACATGAATGTTCATAGCAGATGTCTTCATGATAACCCGTGTGATGTTGTGATTTATCATAAGAAATATGTTTTGGGTTTTTGTCCCTGTTTCTGGTGCAGAGCTCCTAAAGCCCTTGGAGGTTCTGAAGAAAGAAGAGTGATAAAGGCGTCTTTTGTTATGTGAATAGGGTGACCCACCCCAGGGGAGGGGCTTTTTGCCCTGTGATTAGAGGGTTGGGACTTCTGATCTCACCCCTCAACCTCTGGGGAGGAGATTGGGATGGAGATAGCTATCGATCACAGATGGACAGTGATTTAATCAGTCCTCCATAAAACCCCAATGGAGCCCTGGCTGGTGTGGCTCAGTGGATTGAGTGCTGGCCTGTGAAGCAAGGGGTCGCTGGTATGATTTCCGGCCAGGGCACATGCCTGGGTTGTGTGTGGGCCAGGTCCCCAGTGGGGGATGTGTGAGAGGCAATCACACATTGATGTTTCTCTCCCTCTCTTCCTCCCTTCCCCACTAAAATAAATAATCTTCAAAAAGCTTCCACCTGGGCAAACACCCTGAGGTGCTGGGAGGGCGGTGCCCCGAGGGAGGACGTGGAGGCTCTGAGCCCTTTTCCTTCCCACACCCTACGCCTCAGTTCCCCCAGCTCTTCCTGAGTTCTGTCCTCCTTAAGGTAATTGACTATATTAAGGTAATTGACTATATTAATAAACTAAGGAATAAGAATCAAATGACTGTCTCAACCTAGACAAGGCATTTGGTACAGTTTGCCATTACTTTATGATGATTTGAAAAACTCTTAGAAAAATAGAAGAAACTTGTTGGAAATTTGACTGGGGTGACATTGGTTAATGACATTATACGAGTTTCGGGTGTGCGGTTCTACACAGTAAGTGCCCCGTCTGCTTACTGTGTGCTCACCACCCCATCTGGCCACCCTCCCTCACCGCAGGGCTGACCCCCTTCGCTCTCTTATCCCCTCCCCACCCCCTTCGGTAACCCCCACGCTGCTGTCTGTGTCTCTGGGTTCGTTCTGTGTGTTTGTTGCTTTCTGTTCTATATCCTACATATGAGTGAAGTTGTATGGTTCCTGTTCTTTGCTGGCTGACTTAGTTCACTTAGCATGATCCCCTCAGGATCATCCATATTGCCTCAAATGACGGTATTTCATTTTTTAATGCCTAAGTGATTCTCCATGGTATACACACACCACCTCTTCTGTGTCCAGTCATTCACAGAGTGACACAGGTTGTTTCCATGTCTTGGCTACTATGGATAATACTGCAGTGAACATAGGGCTACATATATCTTTTTGAATAAATACTTTCAGTTTTTTTCTGGGGGGGTAGTTACCTGGAAGAGGGGTTGCTGGGTCATATGGTAACTCTAATCTGAATTTTTTTGAGGAACGTCCCTACCGTATCCCATAGTGGCTGCACCGGTTTACACTCCCGCCTGCAGTGTACGAAGATTTCTTTCGAGAGAACATTTTTAAATTGCCAAAGATTATAAGTCAAAATTCTCAGCAAACATAACACTTAATGTAGAAAATGTAGGCACCTTCCTCAGGTCAGACAGACAAGAATGCCCCCCATCGCAGCCACCGGATTTACTGTGCTGGAGTTTCGGGCCCACACTTTAAGGAAAGAGAGAGAGAGAGACATGTAAGTACTGAAAGAGAAGAAATAAAATTTATTCTTTGTGTATGGTATGACAGACCTCTTAGAAAAAAATTTAAACCGCGAGAAATAATACGAAAGTTCAACAAGGGTGCCAGAGATGAGATCAACTTACACAACTCAATGTCAGCAACAATGAAGTAGAAAATCTCATTTTCAAATGGTTTTAATACAAATTTTAAAATAGTTAGACATTAAGTAGCTCAATAACATATGAAATCTCAATGGAGAAAACTTTGCAACTAATAAAAGACGTGAGAGAAGATCTGCGTAAATGGAGAAATGCACGCTTGTGGCTGGGATAATATTACCCAAATGGAAATTCTTCCCAAATTTACCAATAAACTTAACAATGTGTCCATAAAGTTCCACCGGATTTCTAAGGAACTTGATCAACTTTCTCTAAAATGCATGTAAAGAAATAAAAATCACTAGTTAGCAGCCAACTCTGAGGGAGGACTTAGAAAAAGAGGACATAACAGGTGTGAGTGTATTACATATGCTCTAAAGGCCGGTTGTAAAAGTGGTTTGGTACTCACTCCTGCCCTCGCAGGCAGATGAACCAATAGACGGAAACTTCAAGTGTGGCAAAGAAGGTTCTCCAAATCAACTGGGCCAACTGTTTCGTAAGTGTTTTTAAGGGGAACTTTTTCACCATGTGGAAGAAAATAAAACTGAATCCTCATCCCTCCTACCAAGGGAGTTGCCGCCAGAAGACCTAGGATGCAACATGAAAGATGCACCAGTAAAATCAGAAACGAACATGGAAGAATGACTCTGTAGCCCAGCGCTGGGCGAGGACTTCTTACACGGAAGCGTGTGCATGTCCTTCACTGGGAGAGAGAGAGCGAGGGGATGATCGCTGCTCACCCGTGAGTCCCATCCAGCAGGAAGCAGCAACGCATGTCATGTGTGGAGGGAAAACATAGAACTGAGTGAAGAAAGTAAAAAACAGAAAAAGAGAACATAACACCATTTATCTAAATAAAAATGCACGTGTAACAGTATATATTTTCTAAGGACAGAAAGTGAATGTTAGAATGGCTGCCTGGGATGGGGAGCAGGGAACGGGAGAGAAAGGAAGGAGGAAACAGTACGTCAGGCCAGAGGATGGGCTAGGTATGTTCAAGTAACAGACGGTCCCCAAACCTCAGTCACTTAAACACAGCACAAGTTTCTCTCCCTCGGGCTGTGGGACCAGAGGCGTGGGCAGGGCAGCTCTGCTCCCTCAAGGTTTGGGGGTCCAGGCGTAGGGCTGCTTCAGTGCAATAGATGCTTCGCAGCCTCTGCGGCAGGGGAGAGTGAAGCAGACCAATCGCACGTGGGCTTGAAAGCTACTCCGGCATAACAGCCAGTGATCTCCTCTTACATGCTATTGGGCAAAGCAGGTCCATGGCCACACCTAACTTCAAAGGAACCAAAAAGAACCACCTGACCACATGTCTGGAACAAGGGGGAGACTGGAGAACAGATGTCATGTCCACCATTTTGGAGAAATGTTTAAGAAATAATAAGCCATCCCTTAAAAATGTGGTTGATTTCACTGCACCAAAAACAAGGGATTGTTATTTGTCACAGAAGTAACAGAAAAGAAATCTAGACTGTGCCAAGCCTTCCTACAAATGAGTAGATAATTGAGCAAGGGATATGAACTGGGAGTTTGCAAAGATGAACACCCAGAAGGGTAATGAATGCATGAAGAAATTATCGAATTCATTAGTATTCAAGAAATGTAAATTAAAATCGTAATGGGAAAACTACCTCGAAGGTTGACAACATTTTTTAATTGGATAGTGCTAATTGTTGCCATGGACTGAGTCCAGAGCAACCTTCACTCACAGCTAAGAGTCGGGGCACAACTACTTAGTGGAAGCAACCTGGGAGTGCTCTGTGGACTTAAGTTTACATACACCCTATACATCAGTTGGTCCTTCTATGCCTAGGACTATAGCCCCACAGAAAGCCACACAGATGGAGGAGAGGCCATCCCCTAGGTCTGCTGCAGCAGCCTTTCTGGCTGTGATGAGTCGGAAACGGCTTGCCCCTCAGCGGGGCATAGGTGGGCACATTGTGGGGGACGTTCAGCATGGAGCACTGTGCAGTGACTGGGAGTGATGGACGAGGGTGCATGGCAGCATGGATGGACGCCCAGAGCTGGGTGCTGAGTGGCGACAAGGTAAAGGGACTCTAAGATGCTCCAATCTATGGAATCATGTATATGCATACTAGACAATGCTGTGTGTTTTGTAAGAACTCATTCAAGCAAAGGAACATATGAGACACATAGTGTGTGTCTGTTAAGGAAAGGCAATGGGAGTGAAGAGTGTGACTCCAACGGAGGGTTGTATTAGTTTCCTATTGCTGCTTCTGTAACCAGTCAACACTAATACAGAGGGTGAGAACAACACAAACTTCTGACTCTGGAGGTCAGAAGGCTCAGATAGGCCTGCAGGGCTGTGTTCCTTCCAGAAGCTCTGGGGGAGAATCTGTTCCCTGGCCTTTCCCAGGTTCTAGAGGCTGCCGGTGGTCCTCAGCTCACGACCCCTGCCCCCAACTTCAAAGCCAGCAGCACAGTGGTGTCTTTCCTTCTCTCTGACCTCCTGTTCGCTCTTCTCAGGACCCTGTGAGAGCCTCGCACACTCCCAGATGATATGGGACAGTCCTCCTTAATTTAATTTCAAGATCCTTAATTTAATCACACCCAAAGTGTTCCTTTTCCCACATAAGATCACATGGTCACAGGCTCTGGATCTTAAGACGTGGGCATCTCTGGGGAGCATTATTTTGCAGGAGTTTGGATGCCAGGATGTGGGCAGGGCTATGGTCCAAGCCCGCACTTGGGAGCTAAGGGAAGGAATGACTTAGCTAACCAGCTGGGCTGGTGGATCCAAAGGTTCCTGTTGAGATGGAGAAGGATTTCAAATGCCAGGGTGCTTTCTCCAGGTTCTTCCATTAGATTTCTGACCCCCTTTTCATGGGGACAGATTATGTAATAGTCCAAATGGAGGTAGATCGGGAAACTGCCTGCACCTTGTGGTTACAGCAGAACCTTCTGGCTCCCCCAGGACTTGACTAAAAGTCAGACTTTCCTCCCCACAGGGGACCAAGTCCGTGCTACATGAAAAAGTGCTGGCTTGTCACGTTAATCAACATGTAAACTCACGTTGATCTGTGATGGTGTGTGTTATCACGAGTCGCCTATTCACCACCCTCACCCCTACAACCCCACAAGTGGGAGGGGTGGCTCCATTGAGGTTGGGCTTGCTTGGATGACTTGCTTTGACCCATGTTTTTAGCAGACATGCAGAGGGAGGCTTTAAGAGCTCTTGCATTGGTTAGCTTGGCTCTGGTGCATCCTCAATGGGAAGGACATGGCCTTGGGGATGAGGTCTGGGATGAATGCACACGAGGCAGACCTGACCGATCCTCAGCCTGGAGCCAAGCCTGGTGGAGCCCGGCCTCAGTGAGACAGGTGCAGGAGCTCAAGAAGAAATGTCTCTTCTTGTAAACTACTGACTTTGGGGCAGTGTGTTACACAGCAGTATCCCCCTGCTGAAGGGGTGCACGTAATTCCATTCCTACTTCTCAAGATTCATAGGAGATAGGTACCATTAACTCCACTTTCGTAATATGAACCTAGGGTTCAGAAAGGGCTAAATGATTCATTCAAGGTCATCAATAAGTTTTGATGGTCAGGAGGGAGACGATGTGTGAAAACAGCGGGCACAGCAGCAGCTCTGTTTGCAGAAGAGGAGTAGGAATGGCCTGCAACTGGTGACGCAGAAGGGAAAACCCCTGCTTTTCAGGGGCCGCTTTAGAAGCGTAGGCTGAAGATCAAGGTCAGGGAGAAGGAGACTGATTTCATCACGGTCCCGAGGTGAAGGGTTATCATTTGGGGGCTTACGTCCAAGCCGGTGCCAGGGTTGTGTCTCACAACAACCTGGTGAGAGGCTGCGGCCCTTTATTAGAGGGGCCAGCTGGGAAACAGGATGAACATTTTAGCCAATCACCTTTGCGGAGGGCTGCTCAGCGAGACCAGAGGGAGCACCACCAGGAAGTAAAGGCAGACGATCACAGGGTAGATGGGTCTTCTGTCTGCTGCTCTGTCCCCCTCTTATTGCTCCTTCTTGCTCTTTGTCCCGAGGTGGCCAAAATAGCTGGCTTCCCATTTGTCCCATGCCCTTTCTCCTTGCCTAGCTAAATCCCCAATGAGACTCAACGGAGAATAAGCCTCTTTTAACAGACAGTGGTTTTTGTTTGAAATTTTCCCTTCAATTTAATGATACTCCTGTACTTTTCAAAGAATAAAGCTTTGGACATTATTTTTTAAAAAAGAAGAAGCAGCTTGGTAGGCATTTCTAGGCTGCTGACACAGCAGGGCTTGTCAGGGTCCAGCGGTCCTGAAGAGCGTCTGTAGATTAATGTGATTCCTTGGGAGATCAAGGATGTCCCGGGGTGCGGGGTTCTCGCTTATGAGCAGTCTGAGCTTTGAAAAGCAGCAACTCTGAATAAAATGCGCAACTCTCCAACGGAAAGGGACGGGCATAGTTCTGAGAGAGAGTCCCATCAGGAGATAATGCTTCTGGTTGGTTGTTTGTTTTACATGTTCTAGAGATAATTTGATTTACACATGGCTTCACATCAGCCTCACAGCGATGGCAAATTGGCCCCACGGAAGGCTGTTCCTAATTCCAGTGCCCATACTGTTCGCAGCTGGCATTGCCCAAGGAGAAGTGGAGTCCTTGGAATGTTAAATACCTCACCTGGGCCCAGCCCTAGGTGGCTTTTGACCATCAGAGAGATTTCAGGTTTTATTCTTTCTCCAGCCTTTTTTTTTTTTTACTAGCAAGTAGACTTGCCATGAATTGAAGTGAAGCCCAGAAGATGTACGCTTGGCTTCTCCTCCCCACACCCACCCTGAAATTCTTTTCCTTTCTCCGGAAACTGAAACCATGTAATTTAGAAATTGCTCTTCTCTTTCCACCCCGATTTCCTCTGCCCCCAGAAGTAATTTTGAAACATTTGAAAGCTTTTATTTCCGGGGTGCAATCTTGCGCCTTGTCCATCTAATTCCTCCCAGCATTTGAGCACTGAGGGTAGACATGGTAGGAGGGGTAGCCCGCCGCCCTGATGCCCAGCTCGGCTGCACTCCAGGTGGCTGCTTCGGGACAGGTGGAGAGAGAAGACCCAGGTCTGAGGCAGAGCTGGGATACAGAGTGCGGCCATCGAGGCCATGACGTCTATGGGGTGGGGTGGGGGGGACACTCAGGCAGAATGTTCATTAATTTCAGACAGCAGGGTCCTGTCTGAATCAAGGTCTAGTTTGGCGATAAATCACAACACTTATTTTAACAGAGAGTATTGCCTGTAAAAAACTCAGGACAGCCACAGTTCTCAAACCATGTCGAGGTGAATGCAGACTGTGTGAGTTCAACCACACTGAACTCACAAAGGGTGTTAACGTTTTTAGCTTTAAATCATCATGATACACACAGTGGCACCTGTCAGTTGGCCCACGGTTTCGGCACTAGATTGGGCCACATTCCTTTCGGTGACGTTCCTTCTCTGCAAATCTGGGCTTCTGGGGGTTGCTGTGATGAAAAGCAAGTGTTGCACAAAAGTCAGTGTGGGGCAGGCAACGAGAGTGCCACGTCTAATCTGAGTCCCGTCCGAGAAGTTGCTGCTTGGTGGCCAAGGGGTCCATGTGTCCCATTTGTGAGCAATCGTGCTTAGTTAAGAATGAGAGTAAGCCATTTTCCTTTGATTAGTGGGTACTGTTTTCTCAAACATGCAGTTGTTAAGCTCTACACACTTAAGTCGGCTGGTCTAAAAAATAAAACTGTTGGTACTTCTTTGATAAGGAACCTGTGCAAAAAAAAAAAAAATGACCAAAATACCAAGGGCATCATGAACAGAGAAAGTCTGGAAGCTTCTGGTTAACTCTTTGTGAAGAATTGGCTAGGAAACCGAGAAGGCGAAACAAGAGCACAAAGGTGGTGTGGCCACGGGCAGCGGTGACTGGGGGAGGCAGGTGTTGATTGGTAAGGGCTGGAGAGCTCGGGCTGTAGCTGCAAATGTGTAAGAGATGGAAGAGGGAGCGCTTTTGGCTGATGCTGGTGTTCCTGAGGCTCTGCAGGGAGGCCGGGAACTTGAGGTGTTGGAGAAACTGCAAACTAGATCCAACTGCTGTGACAGAATGAACTTCCCAGGGGAAGTGACAGCAGAGTGATGCCCACAGGGCTGGGAAGCCGGCTCCTCTTCCTCCTCAGCCTGGCAGGCTTCTCTGACCGCCCCCTGTTGGCAGACTACCATGGAGCTGGGTGGTGGAGCAGAGATGGGGCTTGTTGGAAGCACATCTATTTTTAACTTATTTAAATAACAAATTTACAAATACAGTTGACATTCAATATTATATTAGTTTCAGGTGTGCAGCATAGCGGTTAGACATTTATGTAACTTAGGAAGGGATTCCCTCCGATAAGTCTAGTACACACCTGGCACCATACGTAGTTATGACAGTATTACTGACTGTGGCCCCCACGTTTTACTTTCCAGCCCTGTGACTACTCTGTAACTGCCAATTTGCACATTTCAGTCCTTCACCTTTTCCCCCAACCCTCCAGCTCCCTCCCACCTGGCAACCATCAAATACATCTCTCTTTAACACTGTAGCCCTACTACTCAGCCTACCACCCAATAGGTGCTCAATAAATATTTCAAGCTAAGCCATGTTCAGGAGAAGAGTAAGATCTGTAGTGTAAATGGAGAGAAAAGATCAAGGAGTTGGTGATAGGACCCGAAGTTAAAGAAGAAAATTTTAGGCACAGGCTCCTCTGAGCCCCGCCATCTCCCTTCCCCATTGATTCCCCCTGTATCACTTAGGACCCTCTGACATGCTGTGTAACCTTCTGAATTGCTTTATTGCCCCCCCACCCAGAACATAGCCCTTGAAGGGCAAAGAGGATTTTTGTCTGTTTGGTCTACTTCTACATCTCGTATGGCCCTGCACCTGTAGGAACTCGGAAATGGTTGTTATAAGACTGGCTTTTTTCAGTGCTTTACCTCTGGCAGAGAATGCTTGGATCCCCTGTTACAACCGCCCAAGCTGACACCCTCACTTACTCAATAGGAGCGGTGGGAAGGACCATTGTAACGTGTGGTACCCAGACGGGCCTCACCCGTCCCTGTGCAGGGGTGTCTGTGCGGTGGAAGGTGGGGCTGCTTCTCCCGCAGCCTGTCCACTACTGCATCAGAATCTTCATGGGCGTTTGCTCCTTGACTCTGGTCACTTGGACTTGAAATTCACTGCCTTCTCTGCCCGGGCTTTAACCTTCCCACTGCCCACTGTCCCTGCCCCACTGCTCCACACCTCCTACCTTCACCTGGTTAAATCCTATCCATCCTTCATCCAAGGCTCCCTCCCCCAGGAGGGACTTCCTGGTCTCTGTATGCCACGTCACATTCCTGGCGACTCACTCTCAAATATTTAACAGTGGGATGTGATGGTTGAGTTGTATGTTAAGCCCTTATGACCCAGTGCTGCCAGCCTTCCATTAAAACCACACGGGTTAGGGAAGGTCCTAGATATTTCAGTCAAAGCCCTCACTCCGCAGGCCTCTCTGCATTGTCCAGCTCCTTTTGATATTGTACCTTCATCATCAACCTTTATTGTGCTGACCTGCACAGGGAATGTCAGAAATTCGTGGTTGCTGTTGTGTAGATCAGGGACCTGTTGCTTAGCATAATAATAAGTGCTTCTTAAAAGATTTTATTAATTTATTTTTAGAGAGAAGGGAAGGGAAGGAGAAAGAAAGGGAGAGAAACATCACTGTGTGGTTGCTTCTCATGCACCCCGCACTGGGGCTGAGGGGTTTGCCTGACTCACTCAGGTCAAAGAAGATACCATGTGGGAGCACAGTGGCCAGAGGCAAAGGGGACTTTGGAAAAGATGTCCATGCATCATCAGCACCCTCAGAGAAGATGCAGAGGGTTCTCCACACTGTGGAAATTAAGAGGTCATGGGCAAGAGGCAAGAAGGTCTTTGGTGGACCAGTGGGGTAGAGGCCTGCAGCAGACAGTGTTTTGTAAGTTGGAGAACTCCCATTCAGAAGGGGAAAGGCAGTGGCTACTTACTGAGCAGTAACCCTGGGCAAGGCGCTTGCAGGCTGCAGACAGGCTCTGGCATCGGGAATCGAGGCCAGTGATCTACCAGGGCCACACAGCCAAGTCCCCAGCGCTGGCCTCCTGCGGCACTTGGCCCAGCTGTCCAGCCCGTTCAGCATTTGTCACACTTTCTGGGAACTGCCTGTTTATTTATTCATCGCTCCTCCCAGGTTGCAAGGGACCGTATTCTGTTTGTCCAGCAACCCCAGCACATGGCACAGGGTCTGTCGAGGGGCTAGCTCGTGTTTGCTAAAACCGAGAGGAACAGATGGTGATCTGTTCTCGGGCACTGAGCTCAGACCCCCTGACTCCACAGTCCCCGTTCTGTCCCCTCCAGCATGTCACCAAGCCTTTAAGGGCAACATATCTATTTTTGCATTCAAGCAAGAGAATGTCCTGAAATCCTAGACAATAAAAAGTAGTTTTCAGAACTAGCAGGATGAAGGCATTCATGCTTTCAGCCTGACCCCCCAAAACGTCAGCCGCCAAACTCAGCTTCTGCTCCAGTAATTAACTGCCGGCAGCAGAGGTGCCCGGGCTCCTGTCGGGGTTGGTGCAGACAAACTGGAAATAGCCGACAAAGCCTGGGTGTGCAGTGGAGACTGTTTTGTTGAATTTTCCCTGTGTAAATATGTCCAGGTCTGCAGCCTGTGGTTTCTGCCTCCAGATAAGGCCCCATCCATATGACCTTGTTGAGTTAACAGCCTGCAGGCCACTGAGATGGCAAATGGTGGGAGTGGCTTGTCTGGAAAGCCAGACAGTCACCCTCTGGTGGAAATCGAACTGGCTCACCCTCTGGGTGCACTCTCTGTGCTCTGACGCTTGGTGACGGGGCCCTGTCCTGGCCCCAGCGCATTAGGGAGCAGGCTCTGACCCTCCCTGGACAGGAGTCGATAGTCCAGAGTGTCCGTCTGGCCCCTGGGCTCCCCTTCCAGACAGGCTTTGGGCACCTGAATGCCCCAGAATTTCCTGCCTCAATGGCTTCAAACTTACCTCCAAGATTTGTTCAAACACCCTCCCTTGGTCTGCCCTTCCAGGATTGGGCCATATTCTACCTGTGGGCACCCTGAGGCCCACTGGGTGGCCACGGGGTGGCTGTTTGGGGGGGTGGACAAAGTGTAGATGTGAGTACTGTGGTCTCCAGACACAGGCACATGAGGCCCTGTGTGGGGCGGGATGGAGTCGGGTGAAAGGAGAAGCAAGGGGCCGGGGGTCTGTGTTTGCAGTCTCAGCCCAGACGCATCTCGGACAGGGCTGTGTGCATGCACGTGTCTGCTCAGCTGCCTCAGGGTTTCGGAGGCTTCTTCACTTGCACAGCTGTCCCCGAAGGCAGGCGGGCCCTCCTACCCTCTGACTACGTGACCCTTCCCCAGGTCAGATCTTGCTGAAGCCCCGTTTCCTCCCTAAAGCACAGTTTTCAACCTCACACCTGAACCCAACGTGCTCCCTTCTACCTCCCAATCCTCTGGTCATTTCCACTGCTCTCCTTGAACTGTACAATCCTAAAGCAAACTGGCCCATCCCGAGTCCGCCCACACCTCCACACGTTTGCCCATGTTCTCCCCTGTGCTCAAGATGCCGCTGGGCAAACCCCTGTTCAGCACATTTAGGGCGCAGCTCCAGTGCCACCCTTTCCTTGAAACTTCCTGCGAAAACCTTCCCTGCCCGGGTAGAACCAACGCCTCCATCATCTGTTTCCTTAAACGCATCGGCACACTTCCTGCATTGCTCTTACCAATCAGATCGCAGGCTTATATGTTTGCTTCCCGTGCACCACCCCCGCTAACTTGGGAGCCCCTGGATCTCTTCATTTTTATGATGGGAACGTGCAGCTGCTTAATAAACAAATTGAAAAATAAGTAAATATGGAAAGTAGGAGATGACTGGAGACCAAACCATAATTGAGGACTTAATCTAGGGCAGGGGAAAAGCAATAAGTAAACTGGCAGGAGGGAATAATCAGGGTTCTCTTTACATTCCAATGGTTAAGGGGAACCATGTGGTTAAGTGAGAATCGGAGCCTTTTTTGTGCCAGGGGGACCCCGTCCCCATCCCCGCTGTCAAAGGCAATTGCTGTAGAATTTCCTAATGACCTTAATCAAGGCAGAACATCTTATTTGAAAAGAACAGCAAAGCAGATTTCCAATTCATGAATTCATCTTTGCATGTGGAGTTGGCTGTAACATATGTACTGTTCAAAGTTGAACCTAAATTGAGATAATTTGGGGCATGGGGCTGAAAATGTGGAGGTAGATAGCTTGTATGTAAAATTAATTTTTTATCCATTTGGAGATGCAATTTGAGTTCCTTTCAAATTAAATTGCAATGGAGTCCTAGGCAGCTGGAAACATTATTGCCAACATAATTTGATACTCCAAGAGCAGTGACACACTGACAGATAGTTCAATGTGACCATTAATTTGCAATTTCGGCATGGAAATGATACATGGAGGGAAAAAGAGGGAAATGGAACAAAATTAAAATCCACCTTCCTTTCAGCATCATCCAGTCCCACTGACTGGCTCACTTGCCAACACCCCGGCTCATTTGTCTCAGATGCTGGGTGGACAGGGATCTGTTGAGTATCACCACAAACATCTCGGGAAGGTAGGCAGTGACAGGAAATCAGAGGCTTCATTTGGGGATGCTGGGACTCTCCCAGTCCAGGGTCCCTGGGTCCTACCAACCTCGACAACTAGAACCATCTGAAGCCGGAACATGTTGCCTTAGGAGAAGGTGACCTCATTGTCACCCTCTTTTAGCAATGCCATGGAGAAGGGACCATATTTTTGCCCTGTCTAATGCGCACTTCTTTTGGCCCAAATTTTTAAAGGAAAAATAAGGATGCACATTATCCATGGGTAGTACTAATTCCATATCTATATAAATGTCTTTCATTCTTTTATTTATGCTGATGCATTCAAAGTGTGACTCTAGAAAGTAGACGACATCAGTATGCAAAATAAGACCCTGGAATACGATCATCTGTTTTGTTTCTAAATATGAATAAAAAGTGGAACTAAAAATTTTAAATGAAAGATTTTTTTTCCCTGAAAGTCTGGGCCAAAACCTTGGGTGCGCAGTGTACACAGGAGCATGTATCCATGGCACAGTGCGGTAATTCGCTCACATGTCCATCGGCTTACTCGCTAAGGAAAAGACTCTTGGGCACCCAGGCATCATGACTTGTTGAAAAGAACACTGGCTCTGTCATCCCCGGGCCTAAAGCAATTATCCCGTCTCTGTCTGTGCCTCATTTTTCACGTGGCTAATACTCCCTTGCTTCTTAGGGCTACGAGGTGGATTAAAGAGACAGCGTCCACCCAACCCCTTGACACGGTTCATGTACATTTCCTCAAATACAGCCCCTGCCTCCAGAAGGGAGGGAGGCAGAGGGGCCATTGAGATAGAAGTCCTGTAGGTTCCTGGGAGGCCCTGGCCTGGTTCTCAACCTGGCTGACTGCTGGGTTCATTGTTTTAACCAACTGCAGCTGGGAGTTCGCAAGCTTCTGCAAATGCATGTTCAGGTATTGCTCATCTATAAACCTGTCCTGGACTTCTGAGACAGGACAGGCACTAAGGAGACAGGTAAATGAGATGGACATTCCCTTGCCTTCCTGGGACGCATGCTCCAGGGATGAGGATGCAGACACAGCAGTTGGGAAGGATGGCAGGATGACTCCTCATGGGTCTCTGGGCGGGGGGCGGGGAGCGCTGGGCTTCCAGCGGCACGTGACAGAAAGACACAGTCTCGCTCTGGAGACTTGTCCACACCGATGTAATCAGGACTCATGCACAACCCTTACATTCTTCTTCACAAACACCAGAAGCCACCAAAGAAATGTGAGGTGAGTTAAGGTTAATGATTCCCCAGCAACTGCATTATTAGGTTACAATAAAAGCAAGTCTCCGGGCAAATTCTCCTACATAAATGAACATCTATTACACAACTGTGTATTGGTAAGCAGGTGTGAAGCAGGTCAAACAAGTCATTCCTTAAAGCTCAAGGAAGTCCCAGCAATCTGTCCTGTTAGGGGATCTGGTTACCGTCTTGCGTGAAAAGGTCATTTGCGGCAGTTATGACCGTGTTCTCAGGTAGGAGCTGATACTTTTTTGTAAAGGCTACATACTAAATATTTTAAGCTTTGAGACAGCCTCTTGCAACTACTCCTCGCTGCTGTTCTGGTGCAAAGGCAGACGCAGGCAGTATGTACACTAAAGGGCGAACCTGTGTTTATTTGTGAAAACAGGTAGCCAAGGCCACGGACGGTAGTTTGCCCAGGTCATTGTAGCGGCAAAATCAATTACTGTACTGTCACAGCAGACAACCAGGGACGCTCCTCATCCGATGGACGGCACAGGGCTGTTTGGGAACCACGGCTTGGACACCACCCCTAAGGTGGAAGGCTAGAAGTCTCCCTGGGTTCCCCTTCTTTGTGTATATTTGGAGAATGTCTTAAAAAATGTCCCAACCCACACATCATGAAGACCTTCAATTTTATCAGTTAGAGCCCATGTATAATATTTATTATTGCCCTGGCTGGTGTGGCTCAGTGGATTGAGCACTGGCTTGTGAACCAAAGCGTCACCAGTTTGACTCCCAGTCAGGGCACATGCCTGGGTTGGGGGACTTGGCCCTTTCCAGAAACCACAGGAAGTCATGCATTCCTCCAAGCAAGGCCATTGTCTCTAAGAGGAACACCCACTGTAGGTTGGAGGAGATTGCTCTCTCTCAGTTCATCTGGTGCTCATCAACAGCCCTCTGAGATGAGTGCAATCATGTTTACTGTTTAGATAAGGGAGTGGAGGCTCAGAGATGAAGCGCCCTTGCCAAGGTCACACAGGTCATGAGCACCAGAGGCTGGCTTCAAGCTGTGCTCTGTCTGGCTCCCCTGTCCCTTCAGCCTGTCTGGTGACAGTCAGTCCCATGTGCTTGGGAGAGAATAAGTGACTTTTCCTGTGCCCCAACCTTCCAGCTCCGGGTGGAAGTCTGCTTGCTCTCTGGCAGGATTGCAACATCTCTTGCCCTCATTGAAAAGGTACCCCTGCCTAATCCTTCCTTCCAGAGAAGCAGAAAGGTGTTTATGTGCACACCTGCCCAGGTGAGCTATGGGGAGAATTCAGTAGCAGCCTGAGACCAGGTGGGAAGACAGGCCAGTGGTCATTTAACACTAAATGTGATGAAGTTCCTGCGTCACCCGTGGCAGTGACCCCAGGCTTCTGCAGGTCAAGCCACTTTTGCCTGACAGTTCTGGGCTCGCTTGCAACTTTCTACTCACTCAGGCCTTCCCAGGTCCTGATGACTGTGACATGCCTTATGTTTATGTCCTTCTCCTGGTCTCAGTCCCTCATGGTGTCCCGGTGCAGAGCAAACACAGAAGCAAGGGAGCCTCAAACTTCAAACCTCACTGCATGGCTCGGAGCCCCTCATTCACGCCACAGAACTTTGCTTTCCTCTGGGCTGAGGCTAGGATGAGGCTTTCCCCACACTTAGGGTGAGTCTCACAAAACAGGATGCCCATTTGGCTGACGGTGGCTGAGGTCCCCCTTGGTGGGTCTTGGGGATGGGCGTGGCTAGAGGGGGAGGACAGACCGCCCTGCTCTCAGAGAGCTCCCCTTCCACCAGGTGGGGCGATTTCTAAAAAGCTGTCACAGTGCAAAACGATGAACACAGAAGGAAAGAACTGACGATAGGAGAAAGCAGTAGCCACCGACCTTTGGCCAGGGGCACAGAGGGGAGGTCTCCGCCGCAGAAGCAAAGCATGGGGACTGAGAGCAGGGGAGGGACTGCCCACCACTGTCTGGAGGAGACAGGCAGCCAGCAGAGCAGGGAGGGGGGGAGAGTGTGGATCCCCTTCTGCAGGTGCCCACAGGGCCCACCCACCGTCTTTCCAGGCCCCTCTGGTCAGACACAACTAGGTTTGCATGCTAGGTGTGGAGTCAGACAGACACAAGTTCAAAACCCCACTCTGCCCCTTGCTAGTCTCAGCACTCTGCAAGTTCCTGGACCCCCCTGGGCCTCAGCTTATTCATTTATAGAGTAAGGTTGGCAGTCCTTCCCTTACAGGGTCACAAGATGATGCAGGTGACAGAGCCCAGTGCTGTGGCTGCTGGCCATCAGAGGTGGTGTGTGTGTATGTGTGTGTGTGTGTGCTTTAAGGACACACCCAGAAGAGGAGCGTGTGATGGGGCCCTGAGCAGGGTCAGGCGGCCTTCCCACCGGGACAGTGAGGCATCTGCATGGACAGAAAGGCTCCGTCTGGGCAAGGCTGGCAGGGCATGCTCGGGACTCCCCAGGCAGCCGCTTCCCGCTGCCCGTGTGCTTGCACATTTGTCCTCATGCCACTGTGGGCTATTGGACCAAGCAGCAGCCGCCGCTGCCCCAGATCATGACCCCCCCCCCCCAGCTGCGGGGAACATGCTTTTCACCTTCTGTTCCACGTGGGCTCAGCACAGTGGATTTCCAGCGATGGCTCATTCAATGTCACAGTTTCAAAGTCACCCACTTGCTTTGGGGATGCTGGCTCTCCTTTACGCAGAGGACCTGTGAGCATGAATAATGGGGCTGTAAGAGTGACCATGAACTCCGCAGTTGGTCTGGGGCCAGGCTGCCCGCTGTCTGCAGCAGTGCACAGGCACGTCTGAACTGGCTGGCCGGGCTCCCTGCATTTCTGGGCATTCTTCTTGAAAGAGAAGTGCTTTTGGTAAGGCTCTGGCAGAAGCTGCAGGACATTTAAGGACAGATCAGGACATTTAAGGGAACTCGGGGGCATCAGGACCTACCCTCCCCTTTCTTACTGCTGAGCTGGTGCAGAGGCAGGCTCACCCCCAAGCTTTTCAGGGGCTGGAGAGGCGACAGAATCTGTCATTTTGCCTAAGGATGCTGCTACCCAGCACTGTCACTTAAAAAACGTTCAGAAGAGATACAGTGTTTGAAACCTTATTATTTTTATTACTGTTCCTATTACTGCAAAAGAAAAACTACCATGCACGGCACGTTTATTAAGTTCTAGGTGCAATTCTAACTGCACCACAAACAACAACTCACCCAAGTCCTTCTTCTCCTCTGAATGAAGGTAGCTGCTATTATTACCACCATTTTACAAATGAAGTAAGAAATGGACCCAGAGAGATGACCTAACTTGGCAAAGTCCTGTAGGGAGTACAGAAACACACGTGCTGATTAAATCTGCAGCCAGTGCTTAACCACTTACTCTCAGGCAAGAGAACCTTGTTGGGAATGGCTCTGCCTGGTTTCAGGAGCTGTAACTGCCCCCCAAGGCTAAGGCTGAGTGACTGACCTCTGGAATGTGAGCCACTGAGGAGACAAAGCTTATTTCTGCTTCTCCCCAGCCCCCAATGCCTGGTCACTTAGTCAGCCTAAGTGATCACCCTCTATCTCAGAAGAGTTGCCCCTCCTCTGAGATGGGTGCGACCCCTCAGAGGAGGGGCAACCTAAGCCAGACATGATTACTTGGAAGGCCATCATGGAAGGACTCGGGGGGCTGCAACAGAGAGGGAGTGATGGACCCTCGCCCCCTGGCTATTCTGACGTGGCCTGAGTCCCCATTTCTGTCTGGGAGAAGCAGTTCCTGGCTCTAATACACTTAAGCCTGAAAACCTATGATGGGGAGGGGGGTGCAGCCCTTTGCTGGGATCCGGGTGATCAGGCCTAAGAAAGAGTATGTAAAATCCTGTGAAACCTGCTTTGTTTAGAATGCTCTCATTTAAATGATAAGGGTCCAAGCAAGAAGTTTGTTCCTCAAAGTTTTATGGCTCCCTAGCGATCTGACCCTGACGGAGAATAAGCCCTCAGAGTTCTTTGAATGCTATCTATTGCCTGATCCTTACCTGTATTCTTGTGCAAACGAACCCAATAAAAGCGCCTTAGGAAGGGGCTCTTGGCCCTTCTCCTCTGGGAGACTGGCCACTTTTCCTCCCCAAGCAGATCAGGTCTTGGTAGTTTCATTTTCATCCATGGCAGATGAGGGGACTTTATGGGCAAAGTTGCCCCCACAGAACGCCACAGAACTTATGGGGACGCTGATGACAAGAAAAGTTAAGTTTCTATCCTAACAAATGCCTAAAGCTTATAGAATGAGCTTTACATGTGGGGATTAAAAAAAAAAAAAAGCCATGTTTTGCCATGTATAATGCACACATTTTGCCTGAATTTTTGAGGGAAAAATAAGGACGTGCATGGTAATGGGCATAATAATCCTGTGTGAGACACGCACAAAAACCTTTGCACAAAAACATGGCAAAATACGGTGCTTTCGTTTGCTGATTTGTAAAGAAAATTTTATTTCATTTGTATAGATTAGAAACAGAATATTCATGATAAAACAAGACCCAGCCAGTGGTGTATACGGGGTCCTGGGGGCACGGTCCGTGGGAGGGAGACCACCTTATGGTAAGCATGTGTGACAGGCTCTGCTTTCAGGATGATGTTCCTGGCCGGCCTGTTTGGGGAAAAAGTGCAGAGGAGAGGAGGAAGGGTCGAAGGCTAGGAAACAGTGACTTGTGTTGTGAATGAAAGAGGGGGAAACTCCCAGGCGTCGTCACTGGACCCCGTGGCCACGCGGAGAGACTGGGTGTTGTGTGTTTAGGATGCTGCTCGGTCTCCAGCTTGTGCACCTGTGTGAGGTTCACTGATTTCCCAGGGGGAGAGGATGTGGCCTGATTAAAGGCAGGTCAGAACTCTAGCAACCTTCTCAATTAGCATATCCCCAGGGTGTTGTGTGTGCTGCTGGTGCTACCCAGGTTGGGTTTCCATGGTTCCCTGATGAACCCTTAAGAACTTAACATCTTCTCCCTGGCCAGGTAGCTCGTTGGGTCAGATTGTTGCCCCGTATACCCAAAGGTTGTGGGTTCAATCCCCAGTCGGGGTGTGCGTGGGAGGCAACCAGTAAACATCTGTCTGTCTGTCTGTCTCTCTCACTCCCTCTTCCCCCACCCTCTCCCTTCCTCTCTTTCTAAAATCAATAAAAATATCCTTGGGTGAGGATTTAAGAAAAAAAATTTAACAATTTTGCATTCATTTTTGTGGTTAACATTTACTTATGGTAGGGTATTGAAGTTTTTCCTTTTTATATAGTTATAAATGGTTTCTTTTTTTTTTTAATTTTTTTTATTGATTATGCTGTTACAGTTGTTCTATTCCCCCCTTTAGTTTATGACCATGTGTCTCAAGTCCTTTAGATTCTATATTTCCCATGCTATTCTTGCCCCCCCATCTATTTTCTATCTACTGTCTATGCTACTTATTTTCTGTACCTTCTCCCCACTTCTCCTCCTCCCACTCCCCCTGTTGCTAACCCTCCTTGAGATCTTCATTTCTATGTTTCCACTCTGATCTAGCTGTCCTTTTAGTTTGCTTTCGTTTTAGGTGTGGTTGTTAATAACTGTGAGTTTGTTGTCCTTTCACTGTTCATGTTTCTTTAACTTCTTTTTCTTAGATAAGTCCCTTTAACGTTTCATATAATAAGGGCTTGGTGATGATGAACTCCTTGAATTTGATCTTATCTGAGAAGCACCTTATCTGTCCTTCCATTTTAAATGAAAGTTTTGCTGGATAGAGCAATCTTGGTTGTAGGTCTTTAGATTTCATGACTTGGAATACCTCTTCCAGCCCCTTCTTGCCTGTAAGGTCCCTTTTGAGAAATCTGCTGACAGTCTGATGGGGACTCCTTTGTAGGTGACTGTCCCCTTAGCTCTTGCTGCTTCTAGGATTCTCTCCTTCATTTTAATTTTGGCTAATGTAATTACGATGTGCCTTGGTGTGTTCCTTCTTGGGTCCAACTTCTTTGGGACTCTCTGAGCTTCCTGGATTTCCTGGAAGTCTATGTCCTTTGCCAGATTGGGGAAATTCTCCTTTATTATTTGTTCAAATAAGTTTTCCACTGGTGGCTGTGCCTTTCCCCCTTCTGGTACCCCTATAATTCGGATGTTGGAGCGTTTAAAGATGTCCTGGAGGTTCCTAAGACTCTCCTCATTTCTTTGAATTCTTGCTTCTTGACTCTTTTTTGTTTGGCCATTATTTGCTTTCTTCTGGTCCACTCCATTGATTTGAGTCCCAGTTTCCTTTTCATTGCTATTGGTGTCCTGTGCAATTCCATTCATTTCAATGAGTTTCGCCTTCATATATTTGTCTAATTTGTGGCTATAATCAACCAGTTCTGTGAGGATCCTGATCACCAATTTTTTAAACTGTGCATCTGTGAGTTTTGCTATTTCTTCATCGCTTAGATTTATTTCTGGGGCTCTGAGATCCTCCTGCGCCATTCTTGGTCTGTTCGGGCCCTTTAAGTGTGAGAAGCGGCGGCTTGGATTCCCAGGTCGCTGGGTTGTGACGCTGTATGTGGGGGCGTGGCCAGAGCGGGGAAATGGCGACCCCCTCTGCCGCTTCTCACAGCTGGGTGCGGAGGAGCAGTGCCTTAGGTGGTTCACCTGGGCCGGGCCACTCAGAGTCGCTGGGTTATGACGCTGTATGTGGAGGTGGGGTCAGAGAAGGGAAATGGCGGCGCCCTCCACAGCCGCTTGCCGTGGGGACCTGCCGGCCTGGTCCAACCGCCCACTCCCTCGCCTGTCCACCCTCGCACAAATGCGCGACCTCAGTCAACACGCAGCCCCGGGCCTGGCTGTCTCCCCCTCGGTCGCTCGCCTGGTTGCTCGCTGGGTCGCTCACTAGGTCTGACCCTGCGCCTGGATTCCGCGGGCCTGAGTGTGTCTGGCCGAGTCCTCCTGTGCCACCCCGCTCCGCCAGCCGCTGGTTTTGCCCCTTACCGGTCAGGCTGAAGAATTTGTTGTTAACGGACTTCCGAAAAGTTCAATTTTCCGTGTTCTGGCTGTGTTTTCTGTTGCTAATATTTAATTTTCTCTAATCTTGGTTGTGGGAGAAGGCATGGCACATCCACCTATGCCTCCATCTTGGCGGAAGTCCCCATAAATGGTTTCTTTTAAATGTATGTATTTAAGTAAGAAAAAGGAGTCTGGCCCTGGCTGGCGTGGCTCAGTGGATTGAGTGCTGGCCTTCAAAGCAAGGGGCCACTGGTTCGATTCCCAGTCAGGTCACATGCCTGGGTTATGGGCCAGGTCCCCAATAGGGGTCATGAGAAAGTCAACCACATATTGATGTTTCTCTCCCTCTCTTTCTTCTTCCCTTCCCACTCTCTAAAGTAAATAAACAAAATCTTTTTTTAAAAAAGGAAAGAAAAGAAAAAGGAGTCCGATTCACAGGAACATGTTAAACTACGCTCTGTGTGGGGAAAACCCCAGAGCAGCAGCCGAATAGCTGGGACGGGCTGGAAGAGCTGTCCCCCACTGCGCTGCGAGACCCCCAGCCCACCTCCCTGACAGTCTCCTCTGTGTCTTACGCTTGTGTCTGCAGACCCCGTGCACGGCCCACAGAACGTAGAGATCGTGGACATCCGAGCGCGGCAGCTGACTCTGCAGTGGGAGCCCTTCGGCTACACCGTGACCCGCTGCCACAGCTACAACCTCACGGTGCAGTACCAGTACGTGTTCAACCAGCAGCAGTATGAGGCGGAGGAGGTCATTCAGACCTCCTCCCACTACACCCTGCGGGGTCTGCGGCCCTTCATGACCATCCGCCTGCGGCTGCTGCTGTCCAACCCCGAGGGCCGGATGGAGAGCGAGGAGCTGGTGGTGCAGACGGAGGAGGATGGTGAGTCGGGGAGATGCACTTACCTGGGGGGGGGGGGTTGGACTTGCTACAGGGCCCTGCTTCTGTAACCTCCCTCTCAGCCTGGGCTCTTTTCCGGGGTCTTCAGGGCAGACTGTGCGTTGCACAACTCCAGGGGGTGCTGTTCCCATGCACACTCAGGCGCTCAAGTTTGACTTTTCTATAGCCCCGTCCCTCATCTCACTTTCTACCACCTTCTATGCCCAACGTTTAACCACACTGGTGCCTCCTGGAACAGAAACTGTGTGTCGTATTGTTTAAGCATGTTGAGCTTGGGAGGGAGACAGTTCTAGATTCTCAAAGAATTTAAATCACAGAATGCTCCTAAAGAGGTTAACACACATGTGGACAGCACCCAGAACCGAATGCTCAGCCAGATGTCCTACAGGCATCTCAAACCCAAAGTCCCCCAGAATGGACTGACCTTCTCTTCTATGCTGGCGTCGCCCTCCGTGTGCCTCATCGCAATGAACTGCATCCAGTAAGTCCAGACAAAGACCTGAACTTGGCCTCCGTGCCTCCGTCTCTTCCCACCCCTCCCCGCTCCACTTCCACAAGGTTCTGATGAGTCTGCTTCCTGTAACTTACCTTCTAACATGCCTCTTAACTGGAGACTCCAGGAATATAGAGCCCCGTGTTGTCCCTAGAACACCTCACTTCCCCACCCCTCTGGCCTCGCCCATGCCATTTCTCCTGCTTGGAACAGCCTCTCCCTCCATGTTGGCAGGACAAGCTCTATTATACTTCCAAGTCTTCATTCCCATGCCCCTTCCTCCAGGAAGCTTTCCCTGACTGCCTGAAGCTGATGTGGGTGTCCCTTCCCAGGCTGCCATTGCATTGCCTCTGACTGTACCGCAGCATTTGTCTTATTTATGGGAGGACACGACGTCCTCATGCTGTGACTTACCCAGGAAGCACTCTCCACGGCCTCATTTCAGTTCCCCACCCCAGCCAAGCTGCCTCTGGCCTTGTGGGGTGGCATTAGTTAGTTCCCTGGAATCAGACTCTGAGAGGTAGCTTTTTTAAAAATTTTTATTTTTTATCAAATTTATTACGGTGACATTGGTGAATAAAAATGATGTCGTTTTCAGGTGTAGCTTTGTGAGCCAGTGACGGGTTAAGGAAGTCTTCCCAGGAAAGCCTGGGAAGGGAGGGGGGAAGCAGGACAGCGACAGGGAAGGAGGCCAAGGTGCAGCTCCAGGCCATGTCCAGCAAAGCGGGGCTGCGACCGGGCCTGCGGGGAAACGCTACAATCCATGCATCGCTCTTCTTCTGCATCCAGGATCGGAGCCACCAGACAGCGGTTAGGGCCAGGGTAGGGACTTTCGGCTTTCTGCCACTCAGGCCAAAGATTGAGGGACACCAAAGTAGTACACAGGGATCAGAAAGGATTTGGGCAGAAAACCGTCATCATCGGCTACACAGGGCTAATGCACCCATCGGGCTTTAAGCCTCCTTTGATCCTAAAGGCAGAACTTCTGCTGAGGCAATCCTGTGTAGTGCTCTTGTGCCATATAAGTGAGTCCCAGGGCCCCTGAGTGATGGCCGCAATGGGACCCAGACCCACATCCGCAGATGCAGAGTCCGTAGGGAGGTAGAGGGGAAAGGGCCAGCCTCTTCTCACTGTGTTGCCTGCATCCCCTTTCTTCCAAGTCCCATCCCCCTAGAACTGGAGGTTGTAAACAACCCTCCTTCATGACACAGCCTTCCTGACCCCCCTGAAATTCCTCCGTGCAGCTCCTGCAGACCGTACATCTAGGTAGCAGCAGCTGTGGGGACAAAGCCTCCGTCACCTTGGTCCCCACCTTCCTGCTTACAGCAAACCTCACTCTTGTGGGTACATCTCTCCCTGGATCAGCCTCTGTCTCCTGTGAATCCATTTGTATCCAGCCTCCTCCACAAGGGGGCGGGCATATCATCTTGGCTTCATTCTGTAGCCCAGGAGCTATGGCCCTGGGTTTGGCTTCTGATAAAGCTTCCAGTCCTTTCCTCAGATCTGGCTCCATTGTTTCAAAAATATGCAGCCCCTGCCCTGGCCAGGCTGGCTAAGTTGGTTGGAGCGCCATCCCACAGCCTAAAGGTTGAGGGTTCAATTCCCAGTCAGAGCACATGCCTGGTACGTCCTGCCACATATTGGAGGCAACCCATCGATGCTTCTCTCTTACTTTGATGTTTTTTTCACCCCAGTCCCTCCCTTTCTCTCGGAAAAAAAAATGTGCAGCCCCACCCTCCAGCAGGTAGAATGATGGGTGTTTGAGAAGGCGGACTCTGGAGACAGATATACGTAGGACAAGTCGCTCACCCTCTCATTGCCTTGAGAGGTTTCTGCATCTATATAACGGAGATAAAAGTATCTCCAGTGCCTTAGAGGTGGTTGTGCTCATTTAAAGGGATGGTATATAAAGAAATTGGAATAATGCATGTTTTCAATAAATGTAGCTGCCACATTTGCACTCAATCACAGGGGAAAAAGTACTTATTGACAAAGGATCTGCAAGCCCAAGCAACCCAGAAATGACACACCTGCCCTAGGAAGCCCGTCCAGAGTTCTAGACACCCGTCTGCTCCGACTGGTCGGAGAAAGTGTGACGTAGATGCTCAAGGAATAGCAATGTGGTCAGTGCCTGACGTGAGAGGCGGAGTCAGGGCAGGAAGGATGGCTTAGCAACTGGCGGCCCTCAGTCCTTAGATGGGGAGCAGCCCATGTGGAAGTCCAGCGTGGAAATTCAGGACTCCAAAGATGAACGGTAGGGTTTGGCCCACCGGAAGCAGCTCGGGGAGTTGGATTTTCCTCAGGATGCTCTGCCCGCCTTGGGCTGCTCTTTGAGGGTTCCCTCCATGGGCAGCAGCAAATCCCAAGTTCAATCCTAAGCCATACCTCAACCTCTCCCGTTCTCCTTCTTGCCACCAGGAAAGAAAAAGTCACAAAGCCTTTATCAAAACAACGTGAGAACGGCGGTGCTTTGAAATTAAATTTTAATTAGGCAGCATTAATAAAACATTGATTTCCATGCTGCAGAGATGTGTGGGCATCATTATATTAAAAACAACAGCCCCCGAGGCTGCTGGGCTGAAGGAAGGCCTCAAAGGGTACAGGCGCCCTCGGGACACCAGGAAGAGGTTCCACTCTTTGTGAAGAGGGGCAGCACCCCTTCTGTCTGCTGGGAGCTCACTGGTCTCAGGACAAGCTGAGGCTGGAGCAGGGCCCTAATTCCTCAACTGGAACTTCCTCAGGAGGCCAAAGAGCACCCCATCAAACAGAGCCGGCTCGGTGCGTGCCGCTCCCATCTGCACAGCAAATTGTCTTCGGGGAATTCATAGGGTTTGCGGTTCCAGCACCCCGGTGACTTTGAGGGCCTGCGAAGGAATCCGCCTCTGGCCAGAGAAGCGCATGGCAGCTGAGTCCCATTGCTTCATCTGAGAAGCAGTTGTTGTTGGAGATGAGGCAGGTTCTTTATTTTTCCCTTCCCCACTATGGTCTCAGACAAAACCACCGCTCACTTCTGTAGTGGTTACTTCTCTACCCTCATCAGACCACAGCTGAGACCGTGAAGTGGGGCATGGGCGTCCCTGAACAGCCAAAACAGTGTCGACGATGGTCTCACGCAGCTGCCACTTCCTGAGTGCATACGCCGTGCTAGGCTCCAATGGGCGTGTTGCGTACAATGACTCACGCCCAGGATTTCATTCTGAAACGTTTCAAAGCTATAGAAAAATTGAAGCAATGGCACAAAGAAGACCTGTAAACTCTTCACCTAGATTCAACATTTGTTAACACTTGGCTACATTTTGTTATTCATATATACATGAATATATTATATATATATATATATGCACATATATATACATATATATATATATGATACCTAGAATAGGAAAATCTAATTTATAAAAACACATAAAATATTTTAACTATGTAAAAGGAAATGGCAGAAATCATGACACCTGACCTCTAAACTCTTAAGGTACCTGACTAAAGATAAGGACATTCTCCTACATACCCACGGCATCGTCCAACAACTAAGAAATTTAGCACTAACTTAAAAATAATCAAATAGATCATCCAAGTTCACGGTTCCAGTAAAGTTAAACCTGATTTTATGTGACAAGTCAAGATATGAGAAATTTTTCATTAAAAACAGCCCACTGGCTATGCATTTGGTCACTTAAGTAAGACAGGGACGATGCAGTCCCACCACCCGTAAACGCAGTCCCCTTTCCCTTTGTAAATCAGCCAATCTGTGTGGAGATATTTGAGGTCCTGTGAATTTGCTTCTGCTAGGACTTCTCACCCAGTGGTTTTAGCACCCCTTGATAACGCTCACCTGAATCACCTATGAGGTTGGCATTCACAAAAGGGTGAATGTTCCATCTGTCTGTCCGGGGGTATGAATTAACATTCATCTTTGCAGAGAATCCCCTTCCTCAGCCCCTTCCCCATGTTTATCATCCCTATTGACTCATAGGTCATTTTTTGACTGAATACATTGAAATGTAGTACTATTTATAATTCTTTTGCATTTCTGAAATTGTCTTATACATGGCTAGTGGGAGTCCATTGGAGTTGGCTCCTAGGTCCTTCTGACATGTCCTTGTTAGTGTTCCTTGCTTCTGGCACAATAAAACATTCCAAACTGTCGTAGGGATGGCTCTGCCCCAGACCTGAAGGCCACTGCTTATCTAAGAATTTCTGGTTGCTTTCAGCGGGGAGTGGTATTTTTGCACTAACATATACAAGGTAGGTGTCCTCTGCTCAGTGGGGTATTACTGCCTCTAGACTCTTCGAGTAGGTAGAGCTGGGGGATATGATTTATCTTTTTTAAATCCGAGCTCACACCGATTCAAATCCAGCCTCTCAGGAGTCTTCTGCACTTGCCCTCATTCTATTCATATCTCCCCCGCCCACAGTGAGAACCCGATTCCCCCCCCCCCGCCCCCCATCCACAGGTTTTGTTCATTTGCTTCATCCTGCCGTTTATGAAATAGTTTCAGAATTACAATGCCAGTCCTTCTAACAAAGGAGAACTACTAAGTTAGGTTAAAGACCTTCTTTTCAGTTTTTCTCTCTTAGGCAGTCAGAATAGCGTGCTCAAAAGTTCAGTCTTCTCTCTGTGTGGTTATCTTATCCATTTGATACTCAGTTTCAGGTTTGTTTCAGTTTTGAGGGTCACTCCCCCAGCCCATGCTTTTGTATTTAGTGTCATTATTTTACTATCAAAACAACAGCATGGGTGAGAAGTAAAACGGTAGCCCTGGCTGGGTGTCTCAGTGGGTTAGAGCTTCGTCCCGCTATGCCGAGGTCGTGCAGCATGTAAAATCTGGAGGAGAGAAAAGTGGGGAGCAGAAAAGGCACCGACAACAAGACAACATGTGATGCAGGCCGGATTCATTCAGTGGAAGGGAAAAGGCCATGCATGCCATGGAAAGTCCTAAAGCTCTTAATTAGAACTGAGTACATTGTTGAGGTCATAAAGATGACCTTGAAATATTATAAAGGGTAAGAAGAAATGCAGTTATGGTTTCCGAATGCTCCCTATGAGCTGAGCATTGTGCTGATAGTCTTCATTTGCACAATTGCCAGACACTGCGATGTAGGTGCTAGTGATACAGTCGTGTGGTAGAGAAATCTGAGACCCAGAGGGTTTAAGGAATCTGTTCAAGGTGACGAATGGAAGGGCCGATAAATGGATCCTCAGTCCTGTGTCTGACCAAAATCTCTCTAACATTGTCTCTGCTTTGTCTGTGTGTGTATGTATGCACACATGTATATGTGAGTATGTAGCTATGTGGTTATATACATATATATGCTTAGTTTCTGCCTCACACACAGTATGTGCTCATTAACTACTTGTTCAGTGAATGACTATCTGACATCAAAGCTTCTGCCTCTTTCATGAGAGCACAGGGCCCTATGTAGGTACCCTGTTTAAGAAGGTGAGGCTGCGTATAATGTATTTTATCTATATTCACACGGGCTTTCTAGAGCTGATCATCAGCCTCTCTTGCCACCTCTCAGCTCTATGGTATCACATCCGTTCCTTGAAATTGGCCACTTTCCCCGATTGCTGGGGATATTTACACCATGTAAATCAGCAAGCATATCGGTGTCTTGTTTTTCCCGGGAAGCTCATTGTGAGGCATCTACTAACTCACGGCTGTGTAGATCCATTAAAAAGACATATTTGACAACTGAAGATGTAAAGATTTATCCAGAAAAATATCTTTCCTCCAACAAGACTGGAAAATGCCAGTAGATTGAAACTGTCTGAATCTATCTCGTCTCCAGAAGACTTACTCACACTCTTCTGTAATGGTGGCCTCGGAACCATTTTCAAGTTATTTTGATTTTTCTTAAGTGACTTCTGATTCTCTTTATAATGAACCAACTAATGTGGAACCTATAATAAAAAGGCAAAAAAAAAATGACCTAGATAAGATAAGCAGGAAGGGAAACTTCCACAGACTCTGCAGGGCTTTGTGCTTTTACATAAGCTGCTTTGTTCCTTCCCACCACCACCTTCAAGTTCACCATCATTAGCCCCTGCTTTTCAAAAGTGAGCATGGAACAGAAGTGAGGAGAGGAGAGGTGAGGAGAGGAAAGGAGAGGAGGAAACTTCCCTTGAGGACCCTCTGTCTTTCTTTGTGTTGAAATGAAAATTTCCCTTAAATTACCGCCTGACTTTTAGGTACAAGAAAACATCTGGTTTAATTGCAGGGAATTTACATGAACCTACTGACAAGAAGCACAGTTAAAATTAGCAATTTTAGTGTGCTTTTTTTTTTATAAAGAGAATGAAATTATAAAGTAATTAACCTTTGTTGTAGAACTGTGTCAAAAGGATGGAAAGTTTCATGCTGTTAGATAGAAGAAGAAATGAAATTGTGGAAAGAGGCCATGCGGATTCATTAAGAATTACAGACAAAAAAAGGGTAATGCAACACAGAAGTTAGAAGAGAATGCAAAGAAGGAATTTTTCCCCAAGAAGTCATTTTTTTTCCTTACAATGAGAGAGAGACTCGGTTGAATAAAAAACAAATAAATCAGCCTCATTGAAAAGGACATTTTGACCTATGGTGTGTGGACGTGGCAAAGGATCCCTGGCCTGGGGCCGGGACGTCCCAACTTTGCTGCTCACAGGTAGTGTGACTGCCTTTCTGAACCCACATGTCTACCAGGCAATGGGAGAAAGGGGTGATTCAGAAAGCACTTTGGAAACAAAAGGATCTGAGCTACATCCAGGTTTCATTCATGACTCTGTTGTGCAGCCTCGGTTAAATCAGTTGCATCTGTGTCCTTTAGTGCCCTCCTCGGCGCATTGGGGATGGCAGTACCACCAGCCTCTTTAAGGCATACTGCATGAAAGGGTACGTGTACACCCCTTGACTCACTTTCTGTATTAAATAAATGATGGATGGTCGGTATGCATATAACTAGGAAAAACCAAACCAGTGGTCTTGGCAAAATTTCTGTTCATCGTGGACAAAGAACCATTTAAAAATAACCTATAATACCTCTGCAATTTTAATTTCAAATAGAAATGAATGGGTATGGCAGAGTTCCAATAAAATTTTATTTACCAAACAAGCAGTTGGTTGCAGGCATAGTTTGCTAACTCATGCCTTCTAATTATTTCTTCTAGTCTCTGGGCTTTAAAATACCCATATGCTAATGATTTCCTCCATTGACATCTCCAGGCTAGACCTCTCCCCTACCCTCCAGAGTCATTTATTCAACTGCCTGTTCAACCGAACCACCTGGGTTGCTAATCGACCTCTGTAATCAAACATGTCCAGAGCTGACCAGCTGACTGTATCTCAGACACCACCAAATTCACTCTTCCCCCAGTCTTCTCCATTTCAGTTGACGGCAACTCCATTTTACTAGGGGCTCGAGTCAAAAACTTTGATTCCTGGCTCATATCACATCCACGGCCCCGTCTCACATCCATCTGGCAACCCTGGAGAACAAACACCCTTCCCCTGGTACTGGCTGTGAGTGGCGCCCCCTTGCTGTGTGTGAAGCAGCAGCCCTGATCACTCCCTACCCTCCATCCACCACCAGCACCTTCTCTTGACTCATCCTTTGCTATATAGCAAGACCTTGACCATTTCTTACACTCTCTACTGCTAGCTCTTTGGTCCTAGTCACTTGATTTCCAACCTGGATTATTGTCACCTTCTCCTAAATGGTCTTTTGGCTTCAGACCTCGCCCCTGTTCTCTTCTCAATACGGCAGCCAGAATGATCTTGTTAAACCGTGAGGCAAATTGCACCATCGCCCATAGCGAGATGGAAATGGGGAAAAAAGGGCTGAGCTGTGACTTCATTGAAAGAGACCTCTCTGCCCCCCAGGGCACAAGAAGAAAAGCCTTCCAAGTCCAATGGCATGAGTGCCCTCCAACTCCCACCGAGCAGGCTGGAGGTGAGGGGGGCCGTGGAGTTGGTGGATAGGAGTGGGAGATCTCAATCTTGTGGGCACCTTTAATTTTTTTCTTCAATTCTAGTTGACATTCAGCATGATAGTAGTTTCAGGAGTGCAGCACAGTGGTCAGACACTGTGTGACCTAGGAAGTGATCCCGCCCCCTGTAGGTCTAGTACCCACTGGCACCGCCATGGTTATTACAGCACCCTTCCCTGTTTTCCCTGTGCCGCACTCCCCATCCCTGTGACCGTTTCATAGCTGCCTGTTTGTGCTTCCCCATTCCTTCATTATCTTCACCCAGACCCCCAAGTCCCTCCCTCTCGGACAACTATCAGCCTGTGCTCTGTATCTGAGTTTGTTTCTATTGTTTTTCCGTCTATTTTGTTTTTTAGATTCCACATATGAGTGGAATCATATGGTATTTGTTTTTCTCTGATTTATTTTACGTAGCATAATACCCTCTAGGTCCATCCTGCTGTTGCAAATGGTGAAAATTTTTATTCTTTTTTATGGTTGAGTAATATTCCTTTATATATGTGTACCACACTTTATTTAGTCATCTATCAATGGATACTTAGGTTGCTTCCATACCTTAGCTATTGTAAATAATGCTGCAATGAACATAGGGATGCATGTGTCTTTTCAATATGTGGTTGCCTCTCACATGCCACCCCCTACTGGGGACCTGGCCCCACAACCCAGGCATGTGCCCTGACTGGGAATCAAACCTGCAACCCCTTGGTTCACAGGCTAGCACTCAATCCACTGAGCCACACCAGCCATGACCGTCTTTTCAAATTAGTGCTTTGGATTTCCTCGGATAAATACTTACATACTGTGCTCATGGACTGGAAGAATTAACATTGTTAAAGTTTCCGTACTACCCAAAGCAATCGATAGGCTCAGTGCAATACGTATCAGAATGCCAATGACATTTTTCACAGAACTACTAATCCTACAATTTATATGGACGCACAAAAGACATTGAATAACCAGGACATTCTGTGACATCTTTATGTGCCTGCCCACAGAGCAGAAGATGACAGACCTCACTCACCCCATGCCTGTCGATGCATAAGGAAGGAAAGAAATGAGATTTAATAAAAGACTGTCTTTGAGAAGAGACACTCCAGTTGAAGGAGTAGTGTTCTAGGTACCTTCAGGCTGTCCCCCAAAGCAGAAACAAACAAACAAACAAAAACACTCTCTCCACGATGAGGCTGCCTGCTGCCTGCTGCCTGCTGCCTGTTTGTTTTCCTTCCCTACCCTCCTCCACCCCCTTGCAGTGCTCCCCTGCATGCAGACGCCTCATCTGGCCCAGGGATGGATGAGTGTGTCCAATTCTTTCCTTTCCCTTGGGGTTAGAAATATTAAAACAAGGTCTCATATTAGCACTAGCAGAACATGTTGACCCACCAACTAGACTGTCCCATACCACCTCTTGAAAGGTTACGTAAAGAAAGTTTATTAGATACTGGACCGATGAAAACATACTTTTATTCTTATTAAAAGGGATTAATCTGATCATGCAAAGCAAATGTCTTCTAACAGTCACAACAAGAAACAAGATTTAAAAACAGAGCAACACACTACTCCACGTTCTCAAACAGAAGAGATAAATAAATGCAGGGAGAGAATGTGCTCATGAAATGGAAGTTAATGTAAAGAGGTTCACTCTCTGAGACTGATCTTTGCAAAAGAGTTTAGTGCTATTTATTATATTTATTATGTTTATTTAATAATAAACCCTGCAGTACCTAGGGATGTATGTTTAAGGAATAAAAATTATAATGAAGAGCAAGGTAATGATTATTGTGGAGTTAAGAAAGTGGTTACCTTTTGAGAGTATGAAGTTGACTATTAATAAATTAATGAGGTACATATTTGTTTTATATACCTGTGGAGTGGTTACTTCCCAATAAAAAGGATAAAATGAGAATACTAAATATCTTTTAATACCAATAAATTTGACATTTATGGGGTATGGAAAAAATACCCAGCAAAACATAAATTTAAAACCTTGACTGCAGGAAAAATGTATGTAGTTCTGCAGCAAATAGAGGAATAGAATCAGGAGTTTAAACTCGTGCAGCGAGGAAAACGCCAGTCCTGGGTGGTTGTACAAGTTCAGTCGGACCAACCCTCAGAGCACTGGTAAGCCCCTGCCGGCACCTGCACATTCAGAGAGCAGGAAAAGAAAGAACTCTCCTCGGTTCAGGGCAGCAGTGTAACCCTGACATCTAAGTCAGCCAGGTTTATCAGGAGAAAAAAGAGCAATCAGGTGCAAAGGCCCCAAACAACATATTAGCAAATAGTCCAGCACTGTATGCAACTAGGAAAAAAGTGGCTCCTTTCAGGAAATGCATATCAGCTCAATATTAATAAGCCCATTAATGTCATTCACTACATAAACTAAGAGAGGGACAAAAGTAGATAATTACTATAACAGATACAGAAAATGTATTAGTTAAAAACTCTGCATCATTTAGCAAGAAAATATTCTTATTGCACTGGGAATATGAAGGACTTTTTACTGCGATAAAGGGTAACTGTAAGAAACCTACAAGCACCATACTTGAGGATGAAATAATAAAATCACTTTCTTTAACACTGGAAAAACAGATGTATGTGATTATTGTATCACTTAAATACCATATTGGTGGCTCTGGTTGGAGACAAGAAAATTAAACAAAGATTTAAAAGATTGGAAAAGATCAAAACTGTCATTAACCACAGATGCTTTGATTATTTACATAGATAATCCGAAGAAATTTTCACACAAAGTATTAGAATTAACAAGAGAATATAACATGCTTGACAAAGAAGTCACCATTAAAAAAGTCAACTGCATTTTCATTTAGCTAACAAGTATGTGGTATTTTTAAAGATACAATTTACAATAGCAATAAAAATATATGGTACTTACAAAAAAATCCAGCAAAAGCTCTTAATATGTATAGAACATACAAATGCATGAAAACCAAAAGACATTGAAGACTTAAATAATAGGTATACCATGTTTATGGATGGGAAAACCCAATCTTACCAAGACATAATATAAAAAATAAATGATCTCTCAACTGATGTATAATTTATACAATTTTAATACAAAAAATGAGATACTTTGGGGAAATTTACAAGTTCATTCTAAAATGCATATGCAACAAGAGAAGACAAGAATAGCTAAGACAGTCCTAATCAAGAAGTACAAAGTTACAGGTCTTGCTCTACCAGATACTGACTTACAACACAAGGATAGTCTAATAGAACAATTGAACAAAATAGAGAAAATCTAGAAATAGACCCATAGCTAGGTGGAAATGTGATGGAAGGCAAAGGAAGCATGGCCAACCATGAGTAGATAATATCCTGTCATTACATGGCCCTAGGAGAGGGAGGAAGAATTGTGGTCGAGTGCCTGCCTCACACTATACATGAGAACACCACTGCAGATGGGTTGAAGACATTTTATAAAACGCGTAACTTTAAACAATGAAGAAACTTTAAGAAAGTATCCTCATGACTGCAGCATAGAGAAGATATTTTTTACATGAGACTTTTGTTTGGGTGTATTATTTTTCTGTGCATTTATCTGATCCCAATGCGAGTAGTTTATTTAAGAGTTGACGTAGGGCGCACTGGTGCGGGAGAAGGGGAACTGAGTCGAAGAGGAGAAGTCAGCCAGTACAAGGAGCATTGTCAAGAAAGTGACTGCGTGTGGATAACTGGGGTTAGGACAGTGACCGAGTGTGATCCAGGCACCAACGCTGACTCATGAACGCTTCTGGGCTGTGGCAAGATAATTGCAGAAGTAGAGGTTAAATTTTTTAAAAGGAGAAGCTTATGTCTTCTACGTTTTTAAATTTCATGCTTACTCTTTAATTTTACCTTCCTATTAATTCTTTGTGTGAGGGTGTGTATTTTATGGCAATATCAGTCCCTAGTGGGTTCAGAACAATAGAAATAATAACAGCAAGATGCACTGGGGTTTCAGTACTGAGATAGTTTAAGAAGGGTTCATAGGACATGTCTCCAAGTTAACCCAACTGAGTTGTGAGAACACTGGGATAGTCACCCACCAACTTCCTTTCTATCGTTGCTTGCAGGATGTTTGCAGGGCATTAAATCTCTGGCACTTCTTGCTTGCCCTGGGTGGAGACCAAGTTTGCTTCCTCAGCCTTTGGGAAGAGATCCAGGGTTTCCTAGTAAGCATTAGCCAGTGGGTGAGGCACCAACTGTATCCCCTCTAAGTCTGTCTTTTTTCCCCGCACATTTTTTTTTTTAGGTATAATTGATTCATAGAATTGTGTATATTTAAGACGTACAACATGATGATTAAATATATATATATACTGAAATAGTTACTCAATCTAGTTACGAAGTCTGTCTTTCTCTTCCTTCTCCCACACAAAAGAAAAAAGAAAAACTCCAGTGAACTGATCTCCATCCAAAGGTACCACCAGAATGGGAAAGGGAATACCCAAACAAAAAAAGATTTTTTTATAACATAGGTAGCCAATCAAAGGATTAGTAACAAGACCATAGTCTTGAAAAAGTCTTGATAGAGTGTCAATAGAGTATTTTCTCTCCTTTTCCCACCCTTCCACTCTTTCTAACATTTTGGCTTTTGGGGGATTGCCATTAATTAAGCCATGACCTCTCCCATCTTTGGAAGTGGCGCTACTTGGCTGCATAGCTCATCCCTGGCACGTCTCACTTGCTCCTCCCATTGACAGCTGAAATCATTTTCTTGTCTAGCACAGTCCCTTGCCCCCCACTCTCGTCTCCACCCACTGCAGGGTGGCTTGTGACACCAACATTCTTCCTAAATTACTCTTGCTTGGGTCCCGAGGAGTCCTGAAGATGCTAAATTCAATGGGAAAATATGAGGTCGCACCTTAGTTGACGATTAGCCACATCTGTCACTCTTAACTAGTGCCTTCCAGACCCTCCCGTGTCTGATGTGTGACATGTTGCTCACTTTCCTGGTTCCCCCAAACATGGCTTCGGTTCCTCAGTTTCCTTGCTCCCCTCCTAATTGTGCAGTTCTTGGTTTAGCCCTAGACCGGCTTGTTTGTTGTTGTTCCTCTCTGCACTCCTGATGCAATATCTCTTCTTGGCCCATGGTTTTCATTTCTAAGCATTGTTCTCAGTCCTGTGTATCCAACGCCGCTACTCAACATCGCCGCTTGGGTGTCCTACCCACACCTCAAAGGAAGTGTGGCACAAGCTTTCTTTCCAGAATGAACCCTCGTCTAAAGCTTCCTGTCGATGAGCAACACTCCAATCCACTCCAGCTGTAGAAATACAGCAGAGCTCTCTTCCTTGATACTCCCCCCATTTCTCTACCCTTATCCATCACCACCAAATCCCATTAGTTAGTGCCACAAAATCTCCTACACACTTTGCTTCTCTTCTGCATACCACCACCCTGGTCCCAGTTACCAGTCTTTGCCCTTGGATGGTTTTTCTCCTCCTGCTGTTCCCTCCCAAAGGTACCCACCGTGCTCAACACCCACCCTCCCCACCTTTGCCCCAGTGACTTCTGCGTATCCATTGACTAGAACTTATTTTCCACATATTATCCTGACTTGCGGGACTAGTTTTTCTCTGCTTGTTATGATTCTCCCAAAGTCCTGGTAACAACTTGAAAATTTTACTTAGGAGTATAATTATTTATTTAATGTCTGTCACCCTTTTCTGAATGCGAGCTTTATCAAGTGTTTGATTCTATCCTTCTTGGCCGCCAATGCTTCCCTAGTGACTACCACCATCCCTTGGTCATATGAAATAGTAAATATTTGTGGAAAGGATGAATAGAGAAGGAAAAGCAATAAGAGATCTGACTCCTTAGAAGCTTCTACATTCCTAAAAGACTTCAAAAAGCAAATGAAAAACTGACAAGAATATTGGTAACTTATGCAAAAAAAACCTTATGTTCTTAAAAACAGATTATAATGACAAGCTCATAAAACAATGATGAGCAAAAATGAAGAACCACACAGGGAAATGAGCTCAGGGTCTAGAGAGCATGTTCATAAGAGAATCGATGCAAATGGCCAATTAAACTGAGAAACAACTCTGCACGCTCCAGTGTTCTAAAAAATGATACACTCGTGACTTTTCTTTTTTAAATAGTCAGTGGTGGCAAGAGTTGGAAATAGGCATCTTCTTCTGTTGGGGATCACTGAATGGTAGCAAACTTTCTGGAAGGTGCTCTAGTAGCGTGTCAAAACCCATAAAAATAAAGTAGTTTGGCTCAATACATCAGTTTCCATGAAGTTATCGTAGGGACATCAGTACAGGTTCATGCAAATACTTATTCATAAGAATGCTTGTTATAGTGTTATTTGTAATTGTAAAAAAACAATTAAGCCAAATTTAATGACAATAATAAAGGAATGGTGACCGTAATGGGGCATGTCCTTCTCCAAGCAACCATTAAAATACAAGGCCCCGAAGAACATTTAAGGATTTTTTAAAAATCTGTGATTTGTTGAGCTGTCAGAGATCACAAGACAAAATGCGCAGTAGGGATTTCATTTGTAAAAATAAAAAAAATGTATACGCAGAGACATAAAGTTATCTTCAGTTATGAGGATTATGAATGATATTCTTTTCTTTTTAAAACTTTTTGCCTATTCTTAATATTCAACAAACTCTGCGTACTGTGTCCGTAATGAGGAAAACTAAATATATTCTAATTTAAGAACAGGGACCTGAGGGCACCGTGTGGCTGCGGCTGCACCCAGAAAGGCTTCCCACGATGCTTAAGGGTGTGTGTGTGTTCACGCTCAGAGAGGTGTTCCGCTCTCTCTGTACAACTTAAGAGCCATGTGACCATGAGCAAGTCATTGAGTTCTCTTCGCCTCTGTTCCCTTATCGACATGAGAGATGACACATACCGGGCAGAGCCGTTTCGTGGCTTAAATGACATAATGTATGTAAAAGTTTCATCCAAGAGTATGCACTTAGTCCTAGCACCTGCTTCCTAAAAGGCCAGAATATAAATAGACCCGGTAACGATTCACACCACTTCATGATTCTCTAGGGGGTCATAACTAGAAGTTTGGGGAATTGTTTATTCGGTGGTTCAGTATCTTCCACACTCTCCTAATGATGGTGGCAGCCAGCAGGAGGATGCTGGCAGGAAGACTGACCCATAATGCCAGCAGCCCAGGACAGATTTTGCTCATTAGGGCAAATTGCTGGCATAGGTCATTTATTTACCTATTTATCCAACCAGCAAATGGTTATTAAGCATCTATGGTGTTCCAGACATTGGAGGCTCAGCAGCGAGACAAACTTGCTGCCTTCTTGGAGCGAGGCAAGCTTCTTCTAATTGGATCGACACTGCAGGACACATGTTTCCTGTTGGATTCAAGTGAGGAAGCACTTCCCACAGCTGGAGGAAATGGGGCAGAGCTCAGGAAGTGAAGCTTACTTTGCATTCTGCAAATACCGTCCTAAGGCAAGGCTTTAGTTCCAGGAATCACACATGTGGCATGGCTGGGGGACCTACAGAGATCCTTCCTCCCTGCTCGGGCTTAGTTCAAGACCAGACTTGCTTAGTTTATAAGTGAGAAGTCATCAGCATTCCAGGAGAGGGGTGAACAAACTATGGCCGCCCATGGGTCAACTCCAGCCATGGCCTGTTTTTAGATATGAAGTTGTATTGACATATAGCCAAGCCCCCAATTTATGGGCTGTCTAAGGCTGTTTTGTGCTACAGGCACAAAGTAAAGTAGTTGCCATGAAGGCACCATTTGTGGCTCACAAATATTATTTGACCCTTTACAAGAAAATGTTGCCAACTCTTCTTCTGGGTCAATGGAGTTGGGGACATGAGATGGAAGGTGACATCCAGTTCCTAACTTTTTCTTTCTGCAGTTCCAGGGGCTGTCCCTCTAGAGTCCATCCAAGGAGGGCCCTTTGAGGAGAAGATCTACATCCAGTGGAAACCTCCCAATGAGACCAACGGGGTCATCACGCTTTATGAGGTAAGGAGGCCCGCTGCTCATACCACTTATTGTGGCTTCGTGCCATTGACTTCAGCCAGAGGTTGGTGAACACCTACTGTGTGCAGAGCTCCGCTGAGGGTATGAAGGTGAGTGAGATACAACTTACCAACACAGTGGGAAGAAAACACAAGGGCATAAGGTTGTGCTGTCTCAATGGCCCCAATAACAAAGAAAATTGGACATACTGTGCATCAAAGTGAGTCTCGATCTCTTCAGCAAAGGCTTCAGGAGAGGCAGGGCATCCTGGTATAACCCAGAAGTCCCAGTCCTGGCAAACGGTAGTTATAATTCATTTAGAAAACCACAATACAAACACGCTGGCCATCCTACCCACGTCAGTCCCTGGGCTTCCAAGAGACTCCCAATGGCATTCCCTCCCCCAGGGGTACATGATTCTTGAGCTTTAACATTGCTCGGTGGCCAAGGCACATTTTATTGTCATCCAGGTGATGGTGTCGCAGGGTTAGCAGGACCGTGTCCTATCAGAGATGGAGCAGAAATGACTCATAAGCCAACACAATGTGGTTTCCTGAATACTTTCAAAATTAGAATGAATTGTATACAAGTCCACTGCAAAACGAAAACAAACACACGAAAGCTTTAAGAAGGCTGATCGAGCTGAATTCTAGTATTGGAATGTGGCCAAGATTGCCTCTGCCCGCACGCCTTGTGGTGTGAGACAGTATAAGACTGTGATGCAGGGCGGGGTGCAAAGGAAAAATGCAGCAACATGGAGGGGCTCCGTGGCAGCCAGCTGAAGGGAAAGATGGAGCCTGGTATCCTAGTAGCTCTATCCTGGTCCTAAGTGACCTTTGGCAGGTTTTTCCTCTCCCCAAGCTTCAGTTCCTCATCTGTAAAATTCGGGGGGGGGGGGGGGGGGCCGCTGCTTCATGGTTCCTCCGGGGAATCTGAGGGGAGAAGGAAAGGGCAAGCATCCCCAGGCTAAAAGGCACAACCGGCCCATGCAAGGACTTGAGGCCTCAGCGCTCATGCAGAAAGGGACATGCACTGAGAGTGTGCTCCAGGAGGAGTATCTCCACCACCAGGGAGGGCGAGCTCTGTGGAGGGGAGCCAAGGAGTACTCGATGAGGGGGACGTGTTCAGGATGAACCTGCTGGTCATGTGCTCTCCAGAGGAGCAGAAGGACTTTAGAGCTCAGGGAAGAGAAAACTATCCAGCAGGTAGAAGGTACTTGAGAAAACGCATTCAGAAAGCGCTTTGTCTCATGAAATGCTGCAGTCCTCAGAAGATGAGCTGTCTGACATCCCCATCGTGGGCCACGTGATGGGGAGAAGCTTCCCTCCTGGGGATGCTGCTGGAGAGGTGGGAGGCCCATATTGAAACACCTTGCCTGGGATGGGTTCAATACCTCATCAGGAAGGAGCGGGGCTGCAAACTCAGCTGGAACAGCGCCCAGCCGTTCCGTCTCCGCATGATGTTCTTTGTAAAGCAGAGGCCAAAATTACACACACACGTGCACACCTGTGAGCTACAGATCTGTTGTGCATAGCAACCCGGTGTTTGTAGAGCAGAGGCAAAGGACCCGGGGCTTAGAGAGTCGAGTTGCTTAGTACTGTTATGTAAATGGCTGTCTGTGCCAGGTGTTCAAGATTTTTGGAATTCACAGGCCACTCACAGTTCCAAAGGTTTGGGGAACCAACTTGGAGTGCTTTGCCATATTTTAGCTTCATTTCATAAAGGACATAATTTCAAAAATACGGAGAGGACATAATTTTAGAGTAGAAGGAAGTCCTTCAAATGGAGTAAGTTTAGATCGTCATGAATAACTCATACCAATCGTCTTATTTTCTCTCATTTTGCTTTAAATGGAGGACAACATTGCCAAGAAAAGGCCTTGATCCTGGTACCCCCTTGCACTTGGGAACCCCTGGTCAAGGCCGTGTTGTAGGTAGAGTCATATGTCTGCACAGCCTACTTCCTCTGATAGAGCTGTGCACCGGGCTGGGCTAGGACACCCTCAACTGCTGTCCCAGGATGAGAAGAAAGAAACAGCAGGAGCAAGAGTGCACACCCACCACTGTGCTGGACACCCTGTTTGAGCAATCACTCCCGAAGGCTTTGCTAGACGGCACGCCCTTGGAGCTCTGGGCACGGAGGTGGGTGCACACTGGGACAGTGCAGCCTGCTTCCCACTTTGACGTGAACCCAGTGCCTGGAGGGTTTTCAAAGGCCGGCTGCTGGGGTTGTTGGCGCCCCCGTGACAGACTCTGCTGGAAACAGCTATAGTGAGACAGGAGGTCTTTGGATACTACAGAGAATCAGATGGCTAAGAACCAGAGCTAGAAGGCTGCAGCTGTCTGGCTGCTTTAAGAGCATTGAGGTTATCTTTGGGGAATGTGCCCACGTGCTTGGATGATGCTGTGAAGGGAGCTAAGGAAGTTATGGGCGTAGGGTCTTGTATGTTGAGCATAAAGGTGACCGTGACCGTGTGTGTCACAAGCTAGTGAAGCCTTGGAAAGTGAGAATGTTGACTTTGAGGTCAGACAGTCTTGTTCTGAATCCCAGCTCCGCCACTTACTTGCTGTGTAACCTTGGGTTTGTCCTGGCACCTTTCATTCGTATTTACATCTAAGTATAAATGCAGGTTTAGTACTGTGTTTGGCATTTAGAAATATTAATAAATGTTAGCTCTTATTATTACATAAAAAGTAGAAAATTGAGACTCGGAGAGGTGAAAAGAAAAGACCAGGGTCACACAGCTGAGATGCAAATCCGTGGGTCCCGAATTCTAGTGCAGGTGGCTTGCCCCGTGGTCGGTGTGGCTCACGGGCCGGTGGCATCAGCAGTACCTGGGAGCTGGTCAGAAGCACGGCGTCTGAGGCCCCGCCAGCCCTCCTGAGTCAGAGCCTCTCCATGTGAGCGGGCTGCCTGGTGATTCGCACGGGCACTGATGCTTGGGAAGCAGCTCTCTAGACCACCCAGCTCTTGAGAAAGTGTAGACAGTGGACGAAAGAGTGTGCCCTCCTGGGCGGGAGGTGGGGAGTGCCCCTCCATGCAGGGCTCCACCCAGTCCTGCTCCAGAAAGTAAGCAGACCTCGCTTTAAATGACATTTATAACAGAGTATATGTTTCTGAGGCAATTTCCAAGTTTAATTAGATGAAACCAACTTGATTTTTAACATTAGGTTCCGGTTGTCATTTTAGAGAGAAATTCCTAAATTACAAATCACCCTCTCTGGCCTCAAAAAATATATATTTTGTGACAAAAAAAAATAGGCTAACACGAATGGAAGAGAAATTCAAAATTGCCTGTACCTTCCTGTGTACAACCTTGAACTCAGCAAAGTCAGACCATAAAGGGGGAGGGGTATAGGCAGGTTATAACCGTCGAATATTGTAACTATGGTTAAGCACTGCAGGTCCAAGTACTATATAATATGTTAAGATTAACTTTTCTTCCCCATGAGTCCAAGCTACAACCTGTGGGTTCGCCCTTGTTTCACCCCCAAAATCTGAGTGGCTTTGACTATATCTCAGTCCATCTCTGGGCTGAGGTTCCTGTCTTTGGAACCTGAAAAGGTCAGATTGTTCCAGGCTCCAACTGGGTGAGAATCAAGAGAAAAATAAGTGTACATCAAACCTACACAATCAGAGGTTTATGCCTCATTTTGGAATTGCTGTGCTGCTAAAACCTTGACTGTGGCCAGAGTCTTCGAAGACAAAGCAGTGATGACACTTGAAGGAAAACAGCTAGTGCAAAGGCCCTGGGGTAGGAATGACTTTGACAGGTTTGACAAATAGAAGGTCAGAGTGACTGAAGCTTTGTGAGCAGGGAGGACCGTGGTAAGACCGTGGCTTGGCAAGGTCTGGTTATGGAGGGCTTCTAGAGTTTGTGCTTTATCCTGAGAGTAATAAAAAGGCCTAGGATTTTAAGCAGAAAAATGAAGGAATCAGATTTATATTCTTAAAAAATCACTTGGCTTTTGTGTGGCTAACTACGCATCTTAGGGACATTTGAAAAATGTGCCAGGAGGCGAGGACATTCCCATCATCTATGATACCGCAGCGAGAGCTCAGGGTTTTACTGGAAGACCTGGTACCCAGCTGGAGATGGGAAAACTTGGTCGCATCTGCCTCCTTCTGTACTTTAGTGGGAGATACAGAATGTTCTGCGATCGCAGAGTGCAGAGTGAGGCCGAGTCAGAGGCCTTGGGTCCACCAACCAGCAGATTGACCTCAGACATGCAGAGTCTCAGGCCCCAGCCCAGACCCACTGAACCCGAGTCCGTTTGAACCAGATCTCCGGATGACTCATGTGCACCTTCAAGTGGGAGAAGCACTAGTCTCAGAGACATGGTAAAGCTCGGCCTGATGAAAACAAGTCTTCAGCTAAATGATGTGGCCTCGGTTGGATGAACTGAGTGGTGTCCCTGCTCCCATGAGGTCCAAAGAGCGAGTGTTTTCACCTGGGAAGTGAAATCGGGCTGTTCCCACAGGCCCGTCCAGAGCCCTGCCTGGGCTTGAATGAGACAGCAGGGTGCCCCAGTCAGGGCGGGTGTGAGAAGATGGTCGGTGTGGCCTCTCCCATTCCGACTGTGCTCTTGTGAATAACACAGCTCACCAGAAATAGACCATCAACGCTGCAGACAGGCACCAGCAGTCCAAATGAGGTCACGGGGGAAACGGTCCAGCCAAACAGTTGTTTAAAAACTCCTCGATAAAATCGTTCACAGGCAAGCTGTTCAGTGTTCGCGAAAAACAGTAATCAATATGTGTCTCAATTCAGTTCATTGTTCTCGTCTCTGTCCCAGAATAAAAATCACGTAGTGTGAGGGAATTGGGCCAGAAGATGTTACACTAGCAACGGGGTTAACGAAGTGTGAAAATATTTAAAATTCAGACATGTGAAGCTTCCCTGTAAGCTTTTCTGTTTAGCAGTCAAAATCACCCGGTTTCTAATTACAGTGTATAAAGCTGAGGCGCTTAAAGGGAATGAGAGGGCCTTAATGAGTCAGGAATGGGTGTCTTGATTATGCTGGAGTTGATTGACATTTATCTTGCAAGCTATTCTAGGTGCCTGGCGTTCAGCACTGAATAAAACACACACTTTGCCTCAATAAAATAAGGCGGTATTCCGGGGTGGGGGGGTGCCTTTAAAAGGTACGGTGGGGTCGGAGGGTTGTCAATGTTTTTCCAGCAAGCAGATGGTGTGTGAGTGTACTGGAAGCGTGTTGCGGGGGGGCTGGGAGTGTGCGGGGAGGCAGAGGAGTTCCGATCCGGACTGGAGCGGGCACGTGCTGCCTGAGAGAGGGGCGGGTGGCGTGCACGTGTGCTGAGAGCAAGAAGCCGCTCTCAACGAGACAGACCAGAGGAGGTGCTGGCTCGGTTGGGATGTTCTGGCACACCTTCCTCCTGTCCTTTGACTCCGCCACCCTGGCCATTCAGAACTCACTGACCCCAGACACACTCGTGGCTTTGGTCCACTGAGGAGCAGTGGGGGTGTGGGAAGGAAGTGGTCCTGCTGGGCAGGAGGTAGGATAAGCAGAAAATGACTAATACAGCCCAAAGCGAGAATTTGCATAAATCAAGCTGGATCTACATTAATGAGAATACACAATTTGCATAATGCAGGCTGCTATCGGGTATAACTTGAGCCAGGCTGGTAACTAGGATAAAAGCTTTTATTCCTTTTGAATGGTTTAAGCCAGAAATGTGGGAACTGTCCATTACCCTCACCACTTGCTGTAGACCTAATGCTCTAGAAAGTTCGATTTCCTTCTCCTGACCAGACAGACACAGGTTAGGTCACATGGCCCCATCTGAGCACTCCTCCAATGCCTGGACTTTTCACGGCCTCTCTGCCCGCCCTCCACGGACAACTCCCCTCTCTCACTTCTCCCCACTGCGGCCCGACCCCACATCCTAAGGGTAAATCTAACCGCGTCACTTCCCTGCTTTGGCTTCAGCCTGGCCCCTGCCTGCCTCTCTGACTTCCCCCTTCTTCCCGTTGCCTTCTGGGTACCTGCCCCTTAGGTCTTCTAGCATTTTCTCAAGCTCCCCCAGCGCCTTGCAGCTCCTGTGACTTTGTGAATGTTGTTTCTTCGGCCAGGAGGAGTTTTCACTTTTTATGCTTCTCACGGCTGGCTCTGTCCTGTTGTGTCACCCCAGGACACTTTCTCTCCGTGTCCCCCACTTACCCAGCACTTTCTCGCCATGTTTACGCTCTGCACGTGTTTCGTTGGTGTGTTCAGTGTCATCTGGTCTCTTTACTGGATTTTTAGCCCGTTAGGGCATGAGCCCTGTGATGATTGCTTTATGTCATCCACTTCACTGGGCGGCGGTGTCCAGAAATGAGGTTAAACATTATTCTGAATGTCTCTGTGCTGGTGTGTTTGGATGAGATTACCATTTAGGTGGACACTGAGCAAAGCAGATTTACCTTCATAGTGTGGGTGGGCCTCAGCCAATTAGTTGAAGGTCTGAACAGCACAGAAGACCGAGCTCTTCTGAGCTGGAGGGAAATTCTGCCCGCAGATGAGCTTCAGACTTACACTGTGACTTGTTCTTCGCTGTTTTCCCAGCTTGATGACCTTTGATCTTGAACTTCATACAGGCCTATGTGGTTTTTGCTTTTTAGTAGTGTCGCCTGAAAATGTAAGAGGTAGTTTATACATGTGCTCAGAGAGTAGTCCTCAGCTGACTATGTGGATTCGTGTTTTATCTTAACAAGCAGTAACACTGAAAGTTTTTTTCCAGCAAACTTAGTGGTTCTAAAGCCTGGCTGGAGATTGGAATCATATCTTGAGAGCTCCCAAAATAGAGATAAATAAATAGGTACATAGATACACAAACGGATAGGCGAATGGGTGCCCGGGCCTCATTGCATTCCGAATGAATCTGAATCCCTGGGGGAGAGCACTATTCTTTGGGGGCGGGGCTTAAGTTCCTTGGGGAATTCTAATGTACACCCAGAGGAAGGAAGAAGGATGGCGTAAAACAAACTCCATCTACTTCGATGTGTTAGCCTACCCAGATATCCCTGATTAAACAGTCTTGGCGCTGCCTTCATTCTCACTCTGCCCTGCCTGAACCCAACCCTATCTGACCGTGCACTGCAGTCAGCCCCGTCAGGCACACGTGAAAGCTGGGTGCTCATTGTCGCAGGTTCAAATTTATAAGTGCTGGCCCTTTCCCACTCAAGGTTGCTAAACAAAGTCTGCAGAGTAACTGAAGACGTGCTGTCATCCTGTCCGTTTCCCTTTGCATTTTGCTAACGGCACCTTGCAACTCCAGACTGCAGCCCAGCACTGACTTCACCTTATCAGTCTTTTCCTGTCTCCTATGTAGTAGAAATTAGTTCTGTTGTTTATTTGTGAGATTAGAAAAGGCATATGCATACACAAAACTAAGTCGATTTGCCCAGAGGCTGGCCCTAAATCTTAAGCGTCGGGGCCCCGAGATATGTGGGAGCCATTTTTCCTAACCCTCAGCCTATCCCTCAACCTCCATAGGACATTTCTTTTTCAGAGACCTGAAAAACACAGGCATCGCTGGGTAGATGCCGCACACAGGTCTGCTGGCGCACAGGCAGGCCGACAGGTGTTTCAGGAGAAATGGCTGGAGTTTGAAAAGAATGATTTCTGGCACTCACAGTCTGGAAGTTGTGTTCGGAGTGAGTTGTGTTTACGTAAGTGGGACCATGAGAGCGGCCTGTCACCACCTATTCATTCACCTCAGGTGTTTTTTACTGTGGTGGTGGTGGTTCTTGTTTTTTTTGCTATTACAACGTATTTGTGATGGAGCCAGGTAATGTGACAGGAGGATTCAACAGATGCATCGCTCTTGTTACCTAAAGAACAGCAAATCACATCCTCCTGGCAACGGAAGTTTGTGCACTAAGCATTAATCATTCAGCTCAGCTGTAGAAAAACAGTAGCGGTTGCTGCACGGAGACCACTCCTGCAGGGTGCTCACGTGCAGAAGTGGGTTTGTCTGTGTGTGTGCGGTGCACACACATGGACGTTCGTGAGTTTACGCAGTTCTACACTGGTACGTGTATGCACGTAGGCATTTCTGTCTTTGTTGGTGTGTGTGTGAGGCCTTCACCCTTGGGCTGTACCCGCATTCTCGATTGCATCCTCAGGGTCGCTTTTTTCTTTGGAGAGTTCATTGTAGCCGAGATCAGAGACAAGGGGCTGTGTCTGTTTCCTCCTGGACTGGAGGAACCAGGTCACCTCACATCCATGACATACTTTCAGATGTCATGGGAGAAGCTCCCTGCTCGCCCAATAGGCCCTCAGCTGTTTCTCATGAACTTCCGCCACAATTCCTCTCTAGAACTTTTGCTAAAGGAAAATTTTGCATTCGAAACCATCTGCAGGTTAAATTGAACCCATGTACATTTGTCCTGGGAGAGTGGAGAGTAGGAAATGAGAAAGTCCTCGTGCATTTGGCCCAGCCTGGGCCCTGCGTCTCGTCCCTTAGTGGGAGGGGGTCTGTCTTCGGATGCACTGTGTGCCCAGCCGCCTCGGCAGAGGAGCAGCCCGTACACCCAGATGGAGCCCCCTCTCTGGCCGAGTGTGGTCCTTTCAATAAGCTGTGCCCAGAGGCCATGTGGACGCTGCCAAGTATCTCTTTAAACATCATGAGCTGTTCTCGTTTCATCTCAGATGTTTTACCTGAGCAATGTGCTCCTGGTGGAATCCCTGCAGGACAGGGCAAGGCCCCGCAGATCTGCCACCACAGCTGGCTGGCGCCTCTGCGCACTTTGGTCACAACAGCTCTGTGTCTGAGACCCGAAGGAAGGCTGAGTGTGAGTGTTCATCTGTCATCAGGAACATGTGGAGCCTTCGCTCAGGAACCTCTGGAGACTGGAATTCAGTTGTGTGATTCCTAGCGTATGTTTTCACTGGACTCAGGAGATGGCCTGCAGCTTTCCTCCCTCACCACCAGCCAGTGGTCCTTTTCCTGGACTCCCTAAACTTGCACACAAGTACAGGGTGTTGGCCTACGTAACTATGGACTCGATGCATGCGTGCATATATGTACGTGCATACATACATACATGCATACACACCAGGTCTTCTTCAGAGCCCTTCAAAATACATGTCATCAAAATCACCATGGCTTCCTTGGTCTCCCTTTTATTTTATGCATATTTTTAGTACACATGTGTCATTACAAGTCAAATAGTGAATTGTGCAGCTCGGAAATTTATTAGTAACTCTTAATTTGCCCCAAATTTTAGTGAATCCCTTCCTCTACCCGGGCCTTGTTCTCTGCCTCTGCGACCTGAAAGAATGGGACCAGACAAATTTAAAGAATCCCTCCTGCTCAACCTACCACTCCAGTGCCCAAAATTGAATCGGTCTTACTCCTAGTGGTTAATTTATGTGGCTGGCGTGAGATGGGGTGCAAAATTCCTATATGAATAAATCTTTTTCTGGATGCTTTTAAGAATAGCCCCTCTTTTCCCTTGATCTACCAGGCCATATCTGGCATGTGCCCAAATTCCTTATAAACATTCCTTTGTTTCTGAGCTCTGCATTCCCCTGGCCACCGTATATCACAACCCCGCACAGTCATAAGCAGTCTAGTTCCCACTCACTCCTGATCTCTGGCAGAGCAGACCCCTCCTCTTCATCCTTCTTCAAAAACATCTTGGTTATTCTTGCCCTTGGCTCTTTTGTTTTAGAAACTGCTTATCAAAGTCACTGGAAATCCCTGTTGTAGTTTTGATTAGAATTGCATTGAATGCATACAACTACATGGGGGAAGGTGAGTAACATATTCACACTATGAAATCTCTCTCTATTTATTTAACTTTTCTATAAGGTTTCCCAAAGTTTTAACACCTTACTGACAGAGATAATGCATCTCACATCAAGTCCAAACTGCTCATTTAGGCCCGAAAGACCTTGCATCTTGCATTCTCTTTCCCCTATAGTCTCAGTGACCTTCTCTTACATCCTTCAATGTGCCAGCTTCCCTCCTGCCTCAGGCTTATCGCACGTGGAGTTGGTAGATCCCTGAAAGCTCTCCCACCTCCTCCTCTGTAGCCAACTCATTCTCATGCTCCAGGTACCAACGGCCATGCTCCCTCCTCAGAAAGGCCCTCCTTATCAGCTGCAAAGCATGATGCCACCCACTCGCCATTATTCTCTATCACTGCTTCCCTTTCCTGAATAACATGCATCACAGTCACTAATTTTACATACAGGGTGGGGCAAACGTAGGTTTACAGTTGTGAGTACACCAAACACTGACTTGACTCTTGTATTTTTATTTATTTATTTATTAACGATTGTATTTTTCATTAGCATCATTATTAACCTGATTTTCCCCACCCTGTATTTATTGGTAAGTGTGCCCCTATACTGTAGGTGGCCTGAAGGCAAGACAGGGAGCCCATTGGAGAGCCCAATGCCTTACACAGTGTCTGCAAAATAGGCTCATTTTTTTTTTAAATGAATGAAGATGGCAGAGGTTCCCTTTGAGGGCTGAGGAACAATGATCAGCAGGAATAACTCTTAGCTTCAGTCAGTCCACAGGTGTGACTGGACACAACCATGTACATTTGTACAATTGTGTCCTAAATCCTATGATAGACTCTGTGAGGTTCCAGTGGCCAGTGAGTTCACATGTAATTCTTACAACCCAACTGCTGATAGGTGCACGTACAAAGGTTAGGATCTTTGTTTCCTGAGTATCTGAATCAGTACCTGGCATAAAGCAGGTACTCAGTATACATTTGCTTCATGAATAACACAGGATTCCAAATGGGAATCAAGGTTAAGGCAACAGTTATATGAGATATTTAAATCTCTACTTTCTTATGATTGCTTGATTTTAAAAAACTAGTTTATTCTTTGTTAATGTCAGTGACATTACAACATTATATGGTTCCAGGAAGATGGGGAGTGGAAAGTAACCCGTCTCGCTCCCTCACATATCACCCACTCCAAAGGTTTTTTTTTTTCCTAGTTCCTATGCATTTACAGCATCTTTTGCATGATTATGACCACATTGCACAGTTGGAGTTTTCACTGTGTTGAACATTTTTCCATTCCGATGTGATCTACTTAACCATCCCATTTAATGGCTCTCTGGTCCCCAGCACATGGGCCATAATTTACTTTCCAATCGTTCTGTGCCAGAGGGTGTTGATTGATTTTCCTAGATGTGAGACAGAATATTAGGGTATGATAAGAGTGACCTGGGTCTCTCTCAGTAGCTGGTTGGCAAAGATGGAACTTCTGCTTCCTTTTCCTTCTCAACTGCTTCATCAATAGCAAGCAGAGGCATTTGCATGCCTTTCATTGATCAGAGAAATGCACTCAAAATAATAGCTTTGTCTGTTCTACAGGAATGGATCTAAGGGGAGTAGAAAAACATGTCCAAATTTGGGTGGAAATCAATAAACCCAAAATTAGGTGCATATTTCCCTCCTTGTTTTAAAGTTTACGTCTCAGTGTGCTTATTTGCTAGTAAATAAAGATGAATATGGAGCGTGTGTGTCCTCCCCTGCCTCCAGAACTCTCTTCCCATGACGGATCAATAATCAATAGGGACGTGTTCTTCCGTCAAACTGTGACATGGCCTCCTGATGCCCCTCGTCGCCTGCAAGGCGACTGTTTCCAGCCGGATGGAATGGGGCTAACACGCAAGATGAAGCCCGGCTGCCACCACAGCCTGTCTCCACATGGAGATGGGGACGTTCTGTGCTCACTCGTCACTCTGTCCTGCAGAAGCTGTCTTTATGATGCTTCCTTGGTATTCTTTTTCTGTACTCTGCTCAGGTTTTAGTTTCAGATCCTTGCTGCAATAGTGATGATATTCTTGACACACTCTGTTGCAATGCCTGCAGGGACCTCAGCGTGATGGGCCAATAAGAAGATAAAACAGCTCATCTCAGATTCTGGGGAAAATTCCCAGGTGCACTTGCCCCTCTAGGCAGCTGAGCGTCCAGTCGCCAGTGGATTAAAGCAAGCTTCAGACACGTCCTTATCAGACTTGCTCCCATCTCATGGCTAAACTCCACGTGGCAAGTCAAGGGGACTAGACATGTTAGGAATTAAGACAGTCAGCAGGCTTAGTTTCCTGAGAGTCAGCCTGTTGCCAGCAAGACCCTGGCAGTATGTGTCAGTGCAGCAAGCCCTAAGTAAGCAGGCTGGGTTCAGCAGTCTCCCAGGAAGGACTGTGTTAGACACACCGGTGGCTGTGATTCTCTCCCAGGCTCCTGAGATTCAACACCTCACTCGCTGAAGCTGCTGCCGTACCCTTGGCGCTAGGTGAGGTCTGGCCTTCAAAGGACCTATGGAGATTGCATCTAGGAAGCTGTGGGGAAGGTGAGAACTGAGAAGAGCACTGGCAACTCCCTTCTCTGTGGTTCTTTTGTCTATAACCAAATGCACTGTGCTCCCCCTGGAGCCCCCAGGAACTGGTCCCGTGAGTCGTGGTCTAGGACGCTCGTCCTTCCCTTCCCAGCGTCAGCCATGTTGTCCTCAGTGATGTTTAACTGCTCTCTTTGCCCTTCCCCACGTTCTGTGTAAATGTGCTGCCTGCAAATCTAGAAGGCGGTTTTTTTTCGTTTGTTTGTTTTGAATGATTGTGCTGCTACTTGGAATACGGGAGCAGCTCTGTGGGGGTCATCCCAAGGGAGATGCCAGAGGCAGGAAAGTCTACGCCAGAGTCACTTGTCAAGAGAGTTGTTGGGACTGGGACTGAGACACAGAGCCACAGAACGCAGAGCGTTTGTGGAGGTTCCCAGACTGTGCTGGAACTTCCCTTAGGGAGTTTGTGCGTTTACTTCCCCGGCCATGTATATAGCAGTAGCACGGAGAGTCAGGACATCAGAGCAAAGCGTCACCTACAGTCTCTTCCCCTAGCACAACAGTTATTCTGCCTTGTATTTTATCTTTGTTAATATGCAGACATCTTTTACCTAACTAATTACAATTACATATAATTTGCTATCGTAATTTTTCATTAAGCCTTTTATCACAATCGTGAAGCTTTTATAGCACCATGGAAACAGCTTATCTTTTTTAATGATGGCATAGTTTCTCATTGGGTGTGTATATACTCTAAGTTACTTATCCATTTCTCCATTGTTTTTCCACATTTCCGATGACACCGTAATGAACCTTATGTGTATGGCAATGTTGTGTCTTGAGGGAAAGGACACGGCCTTCGGATCAGATTGGCCTGGATTCAAATCCCAGTTCCAGCCTGAACTGATGGAAGACTTTTGGGCAAATTAACCACTCTAAAATTGAGTTATCTTATATGCTTAAATTTTTAAAAAATTGATGTAGGACAATCAATATTCAAGCCTGCAATTGAGGAGTACTGTAAGAATTAGTATATAATAGTGAGTCCCTACTTAACATCATTGACAAATTCTGTGACTTGAAGCAAAATGCATTTTATAAAACCAATCTTACCATAGGCTAATTGATACAAAGAAGAGATATAAATTCGTATGTCATCTCATCAACATTATAATAAATGACATCGAACAAAATGCTGTTATTTGAGGACCTGCTATGTGTTGTATGATAACTACCTGGTAGCTACTCAATGCCCTGGTTGTTTTCCTTGCTGCTCTATTTGGTGCCTTTTCTTTCTCCTCTATTTGGTGCATTTGGTATATTTCTATTTTAGATATTCTCCCACATGAAATTACATGGTTCACTAGAATGAAGACTTTTGTGACTCTTGTTGTCCAAATGGATTGCACCGGTGTGCGCATGTGCTTTGAGTCCTGTGTTGAGTTTCTATTCTAATCACTGGGTCTGGGAAGCAGCCTTTGGCAGCCCACCAGAGATTTATGTCAGCTTTCATGATACCCTCAGAGCAGGCGATGTGTGAAGAGCTCGTCACGTGTTGGCAGATCCATTTACACTCTCCAAGGACATGTTGGAAATACTCTTGCCTCAGCAACTCATTATTCAGTTCCTCTCCCCTTTGCCTATAAGTAGTGAGGGTGTGTCTGGCCTCCAACAGTCTCCCAGAAGGTCCTGGGGACCCCATGGGCTCTCTGTATGGAAGGACTCAAAGCAAGGTTCCCAGAGGGTCTGCCACCAACTTACTCTGGTACATCACCAGTCATCCCTCAGAGCTCATGTGTAAAAGAGAAGGTTGAGGCAGTGGGTCTGTAAAACCAAACCACTCAAAGCATGTTCTTCTGGCATCAGCGACAGTGGGGAGCTCCTTAGAAATGTGCCGTCTAAGGATCCCCCCAGATCTGCTGAGTCAGACTCCACATCATTACAGGATACCCAGGTGATCCCTACGCACGTTGAAGTTTAGCAAGTACCGCTCGAAATGATCTGCTGGCCAAGGTTTTCTGTCGTGCTGGGAACATTGCTGGGAGGCCCAGTTTTGGAACCACACTCTCCCTGCCCCTTGTTGGGATTCCCCTTCCCTGCAATGAGGTTCTTCCCCTATCCTGTCAAATCCGTGGACCTAGATACCACTTCCTGTGGGTCAAGGTCATGGCCAATTTCTTCCTCCCTGAGGTTTTGCTGAAACACAGATCTTAGTAATCACTTTACTCTTTAAGATCCAGCCCCAGATCCTGATGTCTCTCAAGACAGAATCCGAATCCTCTGTAACTTACCAGCAGGTTCCTCAGTGAACAGCTCAGCCCCTACTGGCCTCCCCAGCATCCTCTCCTTGTTTTGACAGCCACCCCTCGAAATCCACAGGCTTTACTTGACATCCACGCCACACTTCCCTTGTTCTCATCTTCCCTCTATCTAGGATGCTCTTTCCCAATGCCTCCTTTCTTAGGTTAAAGTCTGTGTATCCCTCAGCATCTCAAGGGCTCGAGGATCCTTTCAGGGCCACTGTGTTTCTAAATCACTGGAGTAGAGTTTCCTTTTCATTATGTTACAGTAGCATACCCTAGACGGTGATTGCTCATATTCTGCATCTGTCTGCAACTAGGCTCAGAATCCTTGGACTTCCAAGAGCATATTTTATTCCCTGTTCAGTTTCTAGGACCCAGTCTAGGTCCTCCCTGAACGGCAGTGGTGCAGATGACTTCCTTCTACCCTTCAGCTCCCCCTATCCTTCCCCACCTGCTCTCTGGCTCAGGAGCTTGAACAGACATTACTGAGATGCCTTGCTTTCCTAACTTCTCAGCTGAAGAAGTTCCTTTCAATAGGTAGCAGTTGGGGAGGAGAGGGAAGGAAGGGTCATTACTATTCAGCTCTCTTGGGGAAGGTCCCAGGTCCTCTCGGGAGGACCTTCCAAGTTCTGGAACCTTGTCCCTCTATCACCCATCTCTCCTTTACTCAGTCTCCACCTCCCCCATCAACTACACCTCCCTTCCCTCACCCTGCCTACAGGGTAAATATTTTCTTTATTAGACTCTCCTGGATTTATCCATCTGTTTCCTGCTAGGACCCCATTGAGACCCCTGTTATCATTGCCATGTGCTATTCAGAGTGCTTGTCATCATGTACTTTATCTCCAGCCTCACAACCCCGCAAAGTGAGGACCATTACCCCCATTTAATACAGAGGCTTAGAGAGGGGCAGTAACTTGCCTCAGATCACCCAACTAGTAAGTAAACCCAGGCAGGAACCTGGGTTTCTACTACCACATCAGATTACAAAAACCTATCCACCTAACCAGTCAGCCACAGTGCTTTCTCTGCAGGCACTTGGTAAATGACCATGGACTTGATCTGAATGTCCCAGCCACCATCAGCCCACCTGCCTGCAGTGGTCTTGAGCTCACAGATGGGGATTAAAGATGCAGCCTCGAGACAGAGAGGAAGATGAGGTCTGAAGCCAGCCTCTTCCAGGCCATATGGTGTGTTCCAAGCTTGAACTGATAAAGCTGTGAGGAGTGCCATTCTGTCAGGACAAGGACTTGTGCAGGGAGAGCACAGAGGAAGCTTCAAGGTCCTCAGCAGAGTTGGCTCCATCATTAAGGTTCTGTTTGCAAATCCCATTCAACCTGAGTATTTCTGCAGCTGAGTGGTGGCTTTCAAAGTGCTGTCCCTCCCCTCTCATGCAGCTGATGGGTGTGCATGACCCGATGGCTCTGGGAGGGCTGTGACAGGAATTTCTGTCACAAATATGCACTGCCTGGCATGTCAGCATCAAAGGAAAATTGCAGAAGGCACACGGGGCTAATATTTCTCAACACCACTAAAAAGTTTTCCATTTCAAATGGATGTTGAAAAAAAATCCCTTTACAAACACCTACACAGCCACGTCCAAATGGGCAGAGCTCCCTATAAACAGCCATGGGGGTGTACAAAGTTTCATTTTTAAATCAATTATTATCTTAAAATAAGCCTATCCTGGGCCACCAGATGACATGGCTTGTGTCATCAAAGTGGGGACAGGAATGCCCTGGGACCGTGTTCAGTGTGCAGTTTCAACCCCAGGAGAGCGTGTCCAGCCCCAAGCCATCATTCATGACCCTCGAGGCATGGTCTGTCCTGGAACCCTGCAGCCTGAGTGTCCACACAGTGGCGCTTGGGGGTGTCCAAGTGTTTCAGTTTAAGAAACACTGCAAGGATGAAAAGCTTTTCCCTTTCGCTTCAGTCCTCAACTTCCATGCTACGTTCTTAACCTTAATGAGTTATTGCTATGTACTAAGTGCTTAACAGACAGTTCTAGATGGGCAGTAAGGGGAGAGGGACCATCCAAATCAGCAGCTTTTTAACCTGGCTGGGCTTCCAAGCCCTGAAGTTTTGCAAAGACAGGGAGGATGGGGTCCTCCTAAAGCTGCTGAATCAGAATGTCAGGGGCTGGGCCAGGCAGTCGGAACCCCTTGTGCTGCCAGATTAAAGCACCACTGTGGGGTTCCCTCTGGGCTGCCCCCCCCCTGTCTTGGCCCTGGTTTGTGTCTCAACTTCTGTAAGACTCCTTCTCCCAGCACTTGCTACATCTGCCAGCACTTGACCCTCTTTCTCCAAGGTCCATCCTCCACATCAGCCAGGAGAGTGACTTAGTAAGCACACAAGCCAGCCAGCAAACACGGACAACCTTTCACCAGCAGAACATCGTGTGAGCTCTTTTTCAGTGGAGCACTCGGGGTGCTCCCTGACCCCCCACGGCCTCCTCAGTCTCCTTCCTGGACATCTTCTGCTCCCACCTCTGCAGCTCAGCAGCACTGAACTGCTTATTGGAAGCTCCTTGCAGAAGCTGCTCTTTCCCCAAGTCTCTTGTATACGTTGGTCCTTTGCCTTCAAGGCCCTCCACCTTCCCCACTTCCTGTTTGCTGGGGTCATGCCTGCTTGTCAGTCGTCTCAATTGTTACCTCTTTCCTGGAGTTTTCTCTCCCCTCCTCAACTGGTATATGCCCTTCCCCATGCAATATTCCAGGGTATGTTGCCATTGCATTGTAGTGATGTGTGAATGACTACATCACAAGGCAAGGACTTTGTCTTATTACCAAAGTTCCCCCACCATCTAAAAGAGGGCCTGGCCCATAGTGGATTCTCAATGGGTGACTTTATTTGGCCTTTCTCTGCCCCCCCACGTCAACCCCAGATTGACCTATCCAGTTTTAGCTGGAGTATAAGCTACTTTGTGTCAGAGAATTGTGGAAAAAGAACACTCTCATATTTCCTTCTGCCAAGTTCTCTTCTTGTCCTTGGCTGTTCACCTAAACCCATCCCCTTCCTGCATGTCTCATAGACGTGCACCTCTCTGCCACTTGGGATTCTTACTGGAACCATCTCCCCACGTCATATCTTGATGCCAACCCAGATTGCCTCCTGTGTTGTCACCTTGAGCATAAAGATGTTGCTAAAGGCTGTTTTCTAATTGTGTCCTCACCTGGAAAAAAATAACCTCGTGGCCGCACTGGCCAGGGCCATTCTGCCACGCCCAGGAGCGCTGCCTTTGTGTGACGGCACTGCATCTGGTGTGGGCTGATGGCCGCCACATCGTCCCCATAGACATGAACCCAGTGACACCGGTTAATCGTGCCAGAATGTCAGCCACTGTGTCAATGAGAAAGGCACCCCCGATACAGGCCCTGAGCAGGTCGTCTTGCTTGCTAGGTGAGGCGTTGGAGGCACAGACTTCCCCTTCTATCACCCTCCAAATTCCATCAGCCAGGATCACTCAGAGGAAGAGTGAGAGGGAGGCCTGAACTGTCCATTACCGACTCTGGTATTTTCTGCCAGGTGCTCAGGAATCCATCAGTGGAGAATCACATATCCTGACCTACAGGAGTCCTAGGGTGGCAATGCCCTTGGTATAATCTTGAAAGCTGCAATCCTGGCTTTAACTTTCTCTCAGTAAATTGAGAGTATTTGTTTGCACAGAGAAAGTGCACCTGTGACATTGGAGTCCAGCTGAGGAATGCAAGGTTTTTTTTGTTGAGGGCGGGAAAAGCCCAAGTGTCCAAAGTCACTGATATGGCAGGAACAAATATATTTTCTGGGGCAAAAAAACCATTGAGGTTGGTCCCCTCTGTGTTCGATAACATTTGGTGAGTTCAGCAAATGCTGAATGAAAAGAGGCCCTTAGGGGGCTAAGTTGGAGTTTAGCACAAACTTTGTATAAAGAAGTTAGGTGTTCGTATCTATAAAATGCAATGATAGTCACAGAAAAAGAAAACAATTTTAATTACTCAGAACCTTACATTTTTCTTTTTCCGTGTTTTCTTCCAGTTTCTGTCTATATGCATATGAAATTTTTTATATAGCTGTAATTATTACATCTCTATAATTTTAAGGCTTTTCCCATACTTAAAAAGTATATCTTAGTTATAGCATTACTAGCATTTTAATGACTGCATAATGTCCCACCAAGCAGCACTGCCATGACATATTTAACCACCCCATGCGGTATTCACCGTCTCCAGTATTTTTCTATTATAAATGAGGCTTCAGTGAACACCTTCATGCATTTGCTTCTTTCAGTCTTTACGTTGCTTCCTTTAAATAATGTTCCAGAATTATAATTAGGATGTCAGTGAACATAGCCACTTGGCGTTTTCTGGGTTTGTGCTGTCCCCTTGAGTGGGGCCTTGCATCAACCCATGCTCTGATCAAAAGTGCAGCGAGCGCAGAGGCCCCGGCCAGGAGGCCGAGGCCAGCGCGGTGCCTGGAACCAGGTGAGGATGGACTTGGGCTGTTGCAGAAGGGACCGCGGACTATGAAGCCTGTGAGGAAGAGAATCCGGTCTGACTTTGCCACCAGTCCCGGGGTGATGTTGTGGAAGCCATTCTCTGGGGCCCCACCTCTGGTCTGTAAGTGGGGAGGATAATGGCGATGCTGGCCGGTTGGTGACCAAGTCATTGCCTGTGATGAGGTGAGGAAGAACCTGGTAGAACTTGTAAAGGAAAGGGCTCATCTCCCATCCTCTTCACTCTCTGCTCCGCTCCCCCAGACACATGCCGTCTGCAGTCTTCAAAGTGCTGTCTCCACCTGAACTCTGCCCACTCCCCTGCCTTCGCTCTAACCACCCTGGTTGTGACCCCTTGTGTCTCTTGTCCCAGCTGCATCATGTCCCAGCAGTTCTCCTCAATTCCGTGCTTGGTCTTGGCCTGCTACATCCATGTGTCATAGAGCGACCATAGTGGTGTTTTAAATGACAGTCTGTTCACATCCTTGTCCTTTCCTGAAACCCATCCAAGGAAATGAAAGCAGTGTCAGCAAGCCAGTACACTCTCGAAGCCCTCCAGCACCTCCCCACCACACACGTAACTCATCTGTAGCCTTACTGAAAACACGCCATCAGCAACTTGGCCACACCCAGGTGAGCCTGGGCGGCACCCAAGAGCTTCTGCCCCTTCTTTGTGGCACAGTGGGGTAGAGAGCCGATGTCCATGCAGCTGAATCAAGTTCTTGTTCCCAAGGCACCTTCTGTACATTAAATGTGGGTTCCCCCTTGGGGACAACTGCCTTTCCCTCAGGCCTCCCTTCCTCCCCACACACCCTGCATTCAGCACTCCTGCAGCTGCTGCTTCCCCGACAGTGACATAGGCTGAGGTGAGCCCCACCCATCGGTGCGGTGGTTGTGATGACACTGTGCACAACTATGCAGATTTGCATGACCAATTACCCTTTAAAAGCACACACCTTTCCTGTCTGCGGGCAGCAGGGAAGCCGCCAGCTTCTAGCTCCATCCTGAGCAAGCAGCCCCTTGGCATGTTGACAAAGAAAATGGAGTTTTTTGTCAACTTGCCCACCTGACTCATCTTAGATCCCACCCCACCTCTCACCCCTCTGCTCCGTTGGTCCTCAACTGACCCTCCACTTCCAGAAGAAGAACCAGAGGGAGAGGTGGCTGGATCTGTGGCTAGGGGGACCTGGCGCAGGGGGAGATGGAGGAGAAAGACAAGAGTCCACAGCATTAACATTCAAACTACGTGCCAGGTTCTGAGATGGGGTAAGGCCAACTTCTGTGAGGGGGAGAGAGTCAAAAGCAGAGATGCCAAAGTAGCAGAAACCATATTTTTTCTACCAAAACTGTGGCCCTTTCCTGCTGTCCTGGCAGGAAAGAGAACTCCTCCCTTATTTATTCATTGCTGAGATTTTCAATCACGTTACGTCTACGTGTAGCTGGGCTCAGGATTCATTGCATCCCTGGATAGCAGGCTTGATCGCTGGCTTTGTCCTCACACTGGGCATTGTAATGCTGGAACATAGGAAGGAGTGGACCCACGCACAACGCTACACACACAGTGTCGCAGACACATGTGGTCACAGTGATGACCAGTCTCGTTAGAGCCATCGTGGCCTCTCCCTATAGGCAGTGCCCCATGGGGAGCCAGATTCATTCATCATTTGCTTGTTCACTTGTTCAGTGTTCATTGAGCGCTTCCTATGTGCTGGGCGCTATTCTAGACAGCCGGGACACATCAGTGGGAAACGGACCCAGCGCTCTCTCCTCCTGGAGCGGGTGTTTTAGTTACAACAGGAAGCAGCCCTTATGAACACCTGGTGAGCCTTTGTCAAAGGCAAGAGGCAACAGATTAGGCTGTGCTTCTGTCTACCCCAGGACCACGTGGCGTGGCCTCCAGCCAGGACAGTGTCTCCCGTGGACAGTGTCTCCCGTGGACAGGGCTGGGTCACATGCTGTGGCAGCTACTTCCGTGACTGGGCCTGCCCCAGTCACTCCTGGCTGGCAGGCTTCCCACCCGCTCTGAGCTTCAGGTTCATTCTTTCTGCGTGGAACACTCCTGGTCCCCACCTAGGTACTCTGCACCTGCTTCTCTTCTGATCTGATTCCGACATTGATTCTGAGGACAAGCTGATGGCCACTTTCCGCTCATCTTTTGTTTACCAGCTGCACACCACACTAACGATGGCTAGGTGACCCCGCCCCATGTATATGTTCACCATTTCCACATTACTTCTGAAACGCTGTTTTCTAACCTGCGGCCTTCGTGGTGGAGGCAGAGACCTGAGCGGAAGCGGTGGTCTGTGAGGGGTCCCCAGGCCTGGGGCCTGGGTATGACCCAGACTCTCGCGCTTCTCAGTTATCCCTTTAGAGCAATGCTTTTCAACCTAAAAAGAAAAAATGTGAGCCGTGGGTGAGATGTAAAATGTGCCAGTAGCCACCTTTTAAAAACTAAAGAGAAACCGTAAATAGGGTCAACCCGGTATATCAAAAACAGTGCCATTTTAACACGTTTAAGTAGTATAAAAATAGCGAGAGACTTTACACTCTTTTCTTCATACTCAGACTTGGAAACACAGTGCGCCTTCCCTGCTCACGGCACATTTCACAGTCTCTAGGAACTGCATCTCCAGTGCTCCCAGCCAAACTCCCGTCCCCTCGTTCGTCCAGTGGGGATGTGAGTGCCTGTTCCGTGTTGCCGTGAGGACTTGAAAATGAGAATATGCACGAGAACTCCCGGAACAGCGCAGGGGGTTAATACACGTCACACTTCCCTCACCTGCCTGTTTTTCACCCACTTGGAGTGTGGTGGGCAGGAGTTAATGCTCGCCTTAAACTATAAATGAGCTTTTAAAATGTGATAGATATTCGCTTACCTATTATTTTGTCCTATTTTGTTATTTTTTCCAATTGTGATTTTTTTATTTTATCCCTAAAGTGTCCAGGAAGATTACTGTCTGTACTGAGTTAAAGTGTCCCCCCAGCCCCCCAAAAAGAGTTGTTTGAGTCCTAACCTTCTGTATTTATGAATGTGAGTTTATTTGGAAACAGGACCTTGGCAGATGCAATTAAACTAAGATGAGGTCATACTGGGTGAGGATGGGCCTAATCCAGTGACTGGTCCTAACAAGAAGAGGGAAATCTGGACACAGGGACAGACACAGGGAGAAAGCCCTGTGACAATGGAGACTGAGAATGGGGTGGTGTCCACGAGGATGTCGCCAAGGATGGTTGATGGCCACCAGAAGGGTCCTCCCGTGGAGCCTTCAGAGAGATCGCGGCTTTGCTCACATCTTGATTTCAGAGCAGTGGCACCCAGAATTGTCAAAAAATATCAGTTGTGGAAGTCACTGAGTCTATGGTAATTTCTTACAGCAGCCCAAGGAAATATACACTCTCCATGAACTATTTCCACTTCTTCTCCCTCCCATTCATTCCCAACCCATTGCACTTGGACTTTTGCCTCCATCACTCATTCGCACTGTGCTGCTGGACCTTGACGCTCCCAGCCCAGATAGATATCAGAGGTGCACGACCAGGGAAGCTGGTCAGTCTCCAATGTTCTGAGCTCCAGGTGCCTCCTAGGACAGGGCACATCTCTAGAACTCAGTGTCCTCATCTGAGTAAGCCAGAGTGTTTCACTGGAAGCAAACCAGGGAAATCCCCAAATACTCCAGGGATGAGTTTGCAGTCAAGTGGAGCCTTGAAGAATGACCAGGTGGTTGGTTTGTTCAAAAACAGGAGAAGGGATAAGGGACAGCCCTGTCTTGTGTTTTGAAGGAAGAACACAGTGCGGAATGTACAGGAAATAAGGAGGAGTCTTCACTAGGAGAGAGGAGGGCAGTTAGATACAGGAAGGCAAACCCGAGAAGGCTGGGGCATGGCCTCACCTGCAGCTGGTGTCGTGTCCAGTGATCAGTACTATTACCAGGAAATTGCTGGAAGAACTTGAACTTCATTCAGAAAACACAAGACTCTGTACTGTTGTAATAGGAGATTCTCATTCTCCTTCGGGACGAAGTTTGGTAGAGCGTCTAGACACGGCCCTTCGCCTGGTGCTCTTGCCACCCTTTCTTCTTCTGACAGTTTTAAGGCACCCTGGGGTAGACTGTGGGCTTTGGTGACCTTTTAGTTTACTGTGGCACAAACACCTTTATATCCCTAAGACTAAGCGAAAGAAGGAAAAAACGTACCCACAGCCCCAGAGCCCCCCAAATCAAACTGTTTGAGTCCTTGCCCATATCTAGGAGAAAAATTTTCAGTTATTATATTGCAGATATGATCTGATAGCGTACTTTCTTCCCCTTCCTCCCCCTTGTTGCCCGTCTTTATCATTATCTTATTCAGTGACTGTAATATTTCATCATGTTGATGGACCCTAATTTACTTACCCATTCCCCTATTACTGGACAGTATTGCTCTAATACAGATAACACTATTATCTCTATAACCAGTGCATCAAAAGCTGACAAAGCAAATACAGTCAGACTCAGCCATGAATTATGCATAGGGTCAGGTTACAAGCAATTTCCTCTGTTTAATGTAGGGGCAGCAAATAGAAGGCTAATGAGTCCCAGGGTCAGGGTCGGGGGCGTGGGTGGGCAAGGAACTGAAGGATGGAATGAATGAGAGGGGATTTTTCCAAGATAAATACTGAGATTTTCCCTGGTTGGGGAGTGTATTGGTTTCCTTCTGTAACAAATTACCCCAAATTTGGTGGTTTCAAAACAGAAGACATTTATTATCTCACAGTTCTGGAGCCCGGAAGTCCAAAATCAAGGTGTTGAGGTTGCTAGTTCTTCCTGGAGTTTCCGTGGGGGAATCTGCCCTGTGCCTCTTTCTGGCTTCTGCCTATGATCCTTGGCATTCCTGGGCTTGTGGCTGCGTAACTCCAGTGCCTGCCTCCATTCTCTCCGGACCTCCTCCCATGTGCATCTTCCGCCCCTTCTTCTGTAAGGACTCTCATTATTGCGTTGGGATCCCACTCTAGTCTAGGGTGACCTCACCTTGAAATCCTTAACTTAATAACATCCACATAGACTCTGTTTCCAAACAAGGGCACACACAGTCTGCCTCCCTGGTGCACGTATCTTTTAGGGCCACCATTCAACCCATTATAGGAAGAAAAGGCATTTACATTCATGAACGCAGTTATTCATTGCAAGCTCACGTTACATACAGGTCAGACTGTAATCTTGTCTGACTCCACAGTCAGCAAGGACTGTGAAGTCAATATATTATATAGTCAATATATTAGGAGTATTTTCCCCCAATCAGTGTGTTGTATAGCGTTCTCCTGAGTTTATTTTTATTGGCTGCTGAGTAACGCGTATTATGCAGTTCATTGTGTGGACATTTATCACCTTTTTTAAATCACGTGAACTAATACTGGTTCATCATTGTAAATTATGGTGAAAATGACCATCCTTGTGCAGACATCACTACCGCTGGTACAGTCTGCCCAGGATATCCAGTTAGCTACCTCAACACCATTAATCAGTTATATATGCCATCTATATGTGTATATAATTATTGTAAGTTTGTAGGATAGTCTGTTGTTCTGTTCTATCAGTGTAGGCTTTTAACTTGGTACCTTTACGACACATTACTAATACCTAATGGACCTGTCCCTCTTCTCTTCTTCAAAAACATCCTGGATATTTTCACCTATGTATTTTCCCAGACCAGTAGTAGAGAATTTTGTTAAGTTGCAATATATAACCAGTAGGTTTTATATTACACCTGCTTCCGATTTATATATTAATTTAGAAAGAATTGATGCCCTTACAATATTGAATTTCTTATCTAACACCTAGTTATGACTCCATAAAATCTTCTGTATTTCTGAATAGAATGTCATAGCTTTATTTATATAGGTATTTCATAGTTCTAGTTAAGCTTGTTTCTGGATTTTTTTCCCAAAACACTCTTATGTGTAGGATTCTCCTAGCGTTACACTTTCAAACTGATCATTCCTTCCCCTAATGCTCTTGGTTTGTGTGCATGGTGAAGCCGTTGGCTCTTTCCCATTCATTTTGTAACCAGCCACCTTAGTACATTTCTCTCTTTTCTTCTAAGGTGTTTTTCAGTTGATTTGCCGAGAGTGACTTGCAAGTAGTAATAATTTTTACCTCCATCCCAACAGGAGGCACGCCCTTGAGCCTGTTGTTTAATTACCTGGGCGAGAGAGGGCATCCTAACTATGTTCTGAATCTAATAGAAAAGCCCAGATTATTCCCACATGATACAGGAAGCAGGATTTGGATCTGAGACACCCTCTTCTTTTATCATGTTAAAATGTAGTGATTTATTTCCATTTCACCAAGCCCTTTATTGGGAATGTATGCTTAATTTCTTTAAAAGCCTTGTAGGTAGCGATTGACATTCATGCAACAAGTATTTATTGAGCGGTGCCAGGCACTGCTGGAGGCCATAAACAAAGTCCTCGCCCTCCTATAGAGTGATGGTTCTGGCGGGCGGGGGAGGGGGAATTTCAAAAACCGTAGTCCTGGAAAGCTTCTCTGAAGAGGGGCCGTTTTGGGGGTTCTGCACTCAGGGTGGGGTGAGCTGTGCAAGACCCAGGTGGAGAAATCAAGCTGTGGTTTCAGAAATGATCAGGCAATCTCCTCTTTGACCTTTTAATGTTATAATGAATGAAGGCACATTTCCTAATATTGGATCATCTTGTGCAGCCAAAATCAATTTCATTTCATCACATGGTAAAGTCATTTCAATGGGCTGCTAAATTGACAGTATTGAATTTAGGAGTTTTGCATCCATATTCATAAGTTTGGTCTGCAGAGTTTTTAAGCCTGTCTTTGTAAAATGCTGTTTTGTCTCTTAGGCTGGTTTTAAAAAAAGGAATTTTTTAACTTGTCTTTCTTCTATCAATGGCCTAGTCCATTTATTTCACTGATCCAGGAATTATCTGTTTTGTAAAAGACTAAACATTTTCTCTCATAAAACTAGGGGTCCTGGTGTTTTGGGGAAGGGAAGAGGAGGGGAACACAGGTCATTTGGACGTTCTTGTGTGACTTAGTTTATGGAGTTATTTAGAGTTTCTTTTATTTTCAGTGAAATTCATTAGTTTCTGCTTGCTTGTAAATTCATCTAGGTTTTCAAATAGAATAGTGGTAGGGTTGGGAAAAATATTGTACCATATTATTTTAATATCATCTTTGTTCATGATTATTTGATTATAAATAATTTTGTGTGTTTAAGTTACAGCTTTTAAAAAGTAGTACTGTATATAATACAAGATACCCTTTTTAGCAGGAAACTGAGTGAATTTTCACAAACACATACAGATGTATAAGCACTACTGCTTTTGAGATGTAAACTGAACCCATAACCCCCAGAGGACTTTCCAAGCCTTGTGTCTTCACACTCCGCCAGGCCCTAGAAACCGCTGATGTGATTTTGTCCCTGTGGTTTTGCTAGTTGCGGAATATCTAATAAATAGAATCACAGAGGTTTTTGAACTCTGATTTCTTTCATTAAGCAGAATACATTCCGGGTTGACCTACATTATTGTATGTATCAGTGTTACGGAACAAGAGGTCCAAGGGAGGGGCAATACAATATTTGGCCCACCTAGGGATGGCAAAAACTGCTGTACAACAGGGGCCCTTCCCAAGGACAGAATACTAATATCTACTGGGCTCTTCTGTCCACTGCCAATTGGAAAGATATCTCTCAATGCCAGAGACTTGTGAAAAGGAAACAAAATGTTTATTTAATGCTATTCAGGCCTAACGCCACCACTAAAATAGCAAAGTCCTTCAGGGTATACACCTACACCTACACAGCTCTCCCTTCTCCCACTGTCCCAACTCCGGTTACCGTAAATCAGGAAAAGAGCACACGTCTGTGTTTCAGGCTGCTGGCACCGTCAGCTGTATCACCATGTAGGCAGGATCTCTCTAGTTAATCCAGTCATGTGGCACCTTCTCACGGTCCACTGGCAAGAGTTCTTTCTACCCAGTTCTAGTCAGTCTCTTCTGCTTTCCAGGCCCCGCGGCCAAAGGGGGCACCCCAAAGCCACGTGGGCCTCTTCTACCAAAGCTGCAGGGGTCCGCACTCCACCAAAAGCATGTGGCTTTCTTCTTCATCTGGCTGCAGGGATCTCCATTCTGGCAAAGCTGCGTGGTTTTCCCTTTCACCTGGGCAGTTACTGCCTCATGTCCTGGACCCCATCTTTTCCAAGCTCTCACACAGGCCCTTCCCTCAGGAGCGCAGCCCCTAGTTCCATCCTGGGTCCCCACCACTCCCTTCTCTCCTGCTCAAAACTTGGCTGCAGCCATTTAACATATCTATGAAACCAGTTAAAGGTTATAGATATGTTAAATAATCACTCCAGAGGTTAGCTACAAAACTGTTGTTATGCAAAACAGCTCTCAATGGCCCTGCTCTGTAGGTCCCTTGGGGTGAGGACATCTCATATGTCTCTCCAATATTCCTATACACTTTGAATTCTGGACACCATTCCAAATCTTTTTTTTGGGGGCCCCCCCGGCTGCACCCTGTATCATCAGTAGTTTGGTTTTTTATCATTTTCAGTTTTATTAAGATATAATTGCATGACAGTATATTAGTTTTAGGTGTCCCACATAATGATTTTATATACATATGTATATATATATATATATAAATGATTACCACAGTAAGTGTAGTTAATATCTATCACATTTGTTTACTACTATTTCCTGAGTAATATTTCATTGTATGAATATACTACAACTTACTCATTCACAAAGGGTGATTTATGTTATTTCTGGCGTTGTCTACTATGAATAAAACTGCTGTGAATATTTTTGTACAAATCTTTCAGTAGACATATATTTTTATTTCTCTTGGGTGAAATAAAAATATATTTCACCCAAGGATTGGGTGTGATGGGTCATATGTAAAGTATATGCATAACTTCATCAGAAACCCCCGCTGTTTTCCCAAGGGGCTGTACCATTTTACATACCCAGCCGCCACCGTATGTAAGCTTCTCATCGGTCAGGACTTTGCATGGTCTTCCCTCCCTGCTTCCTTGGCCATACAAGTAGGCGAGTAAAGGTTAAGGCTAAGGTCTCATCGTGGTTATAATTTGGGTTTTCCTGAGTAATGGTGTTGAGCATTTCCTATATGTTATTGCTTTCTACATATCTTCTTTGGTGAAGTGTTTGTTCAAATCACGTACCAATTCAAAAAGCTGAATCACCTTTGTATTAAGTTTCAAGAGCTCTTAACAGTGTGTTCTGGATACAAGTCCTCTATCAAATATGTGTTTTGCCTGGCGTTGTGTGCCTGTCTCTGGCACATTTCAGTGTCCTTGACAGTGCCCTTTGAAGGGTAGAAGGTTTTGATTTTGATGAACTCCAACAAATTAAATACGTTTTTGCTTTGTTTTGTCTTTATGTCATATCTAAAAAATGTTCACCTAGCCTAAGGTCACAAACTGTTCCTTCTGTGCTTGGTTTTGGGTTGAGTATTCCATATGATGTGGGGCGTGGGTCAAGGTTCATTATTTACATATGGATGTCTCTTCCAGCACCACTTATTAAAAATACTAATTTTTGCTTGTGTTATATAATTTCTTTCTATCATTTTTTTTGTAGAATTCTCCATTGCAAACTTTTCGGTCTGGATTTTTTGTGGTGAAAAAAGGTCTTTAAATTACATAGTCAGCTTATTTTAGAGACATGAGCATAATTGGGTTATCTAAATTTTTTGAGTGAGCTTGGCAGTTTATAGCTTTCAATTTAATCTCTTTTATCAAATTCATTGGCACAGTTATTCACAGCAGTTCCCCTTTTTCTGTTACTGTCTCAAATTCCCGTAATGACGTCTCCTCTCTCTTTTTTGACACTAGTGATTTGTATTTTTTTTCTTTTCTCTTACGCTCATGCTGGCTAGAGGTTTGTCAATTTTATTAATGTTTTTCAAAAAAATCAACTTTTGATTTCATCATTTCATTGGTTTTCTGATTTCACTGGTTTCTGGTCTTTATTAGTTCCTCTCTTGTGTTCCTTTATATTTAATTTGCCCTTCCTTTTTTAGTTTCTTAATGTACAGCTTAAATTATTAACATAAAAACTTTCATATTTTCTAGCACAGGTATTTCAATGCTGTAAATTTTTTGAAGACTGTTTTAGCTATCTCCCATAGCTACTTGACATTTTTATTTTTAATCAATTTAATTAATTTCCCTCATGATCTATTATTTGACCTGTGAATTAATTACTTGAAAGTGTTTTGTGGGATTTACAAATATAGAGAGACTTTCAGGTATTTTCCTGTTAATGATTTTTAGTTTGAACAGAAAACATATTTTCTATGCTTGCAGGTCTTTTTTATTTGCTGAGTTTTGTTTTATAGCCCAATATATAGTTTATTGTGAATCTGTCAGGTACACACGGAAATAATACATATTTTGCTATTAGGTGTCGTGTATTACAAATGCTAATTACATCAAGTTGTTTTATAGTTTACCTCAGCTCCTATTCTCTAGTCTTAATAATTTTCTACCTACCATTCTATCTAGTACTGGGAGAGGTGTATTGAAGTTTCCAGCAATCACTGGGGATTTGTGTATTTCTCTTTCCAGTTCTACAAACTTGGTTTATGTATTTTTATTTTGGGTATCTTGTGTTTTGTTTTATATAGCTTGGTCATTGCTCCGGCCTGCGGAGCAATCAACTGGGGCTCGACCACCTACCTAGAACAAATGAGTTGGGGGGACAAGAGATGCGAAGAATGGCAGCAAGACAAAAGATTCTGATCAAGCTGCAAACTTTATTTTTCTGAACTGGGTATATATATATATATATATATAGGGGAGAGGGAGAGATTAGGTTGCTTGCTATTGGCTAGCTTGAGACAAAGAAGGGCCCGCTTATTGATTACTTGGGTGCAACTGGTACTCGTGGACACCTCGTGTGCCTGTAGCTGATTGGCTTGTGGAGCGCATGCACACCTCATGTACCTGTAGCCGATTGGCTTGTGGAGCGCACAGGTTCCTGTAATTAATGCAATGTTTTTAGCTAGAAGCCAGGTGTAAGGTTCCCAACAGGTCATTAGGCGCCTTTTAATGTTTTTATTTTCCTTTTTTTTTAAATTTTATCAGCTGTTGCTTTACCTATTCTATTATTGGCTTACTTTTTAATGAATTAAATCTTAAATATATCTTTTGAATCTATTTTTCTCTTACTTTATACCTTATGAATTCCTTCTTCTTCTCACCTCAGATAATCGTGTTGTAAATTTTTTAAATTGAATGCCTCTAATAATTTATTTTTTTCTGCATGTAAGAAAACAATGAAATACACAGTTTTGTCAGCGTTCCCTGAGAGTCTGTATTGAAGCATGATAGTTATTGCTCTTCTCTAAAGCTGCTGGATGAAACCAAGGTTTTGAGTTTTTATTTGAATTAAATTTTGATTAGATTTTTTGGAAATTTCCAAATGGTTTGTGGTTTCATTTCTTTGTTCCTACTTTTGTAATGTCTTTCTAAATTTATTGCGTTGCCGGAGACCATAGAGTCTGCTCTGTTTTCAGAATTAAACAAGCTTTGTTGTTGTTTCATTTTAATCCAAGGCAGTGGTGTGAAATCAATCACAGGCAACACGTGACGACCAGGTGTGGCCATAGTCCACCAGTGCTTTCCGTACAAAAGCAGAAGGACAGCTGGTCTGGCCCATGGGCTGGGCCAGATCCTGTCCCGACGGGACTATTAAAACACTAACTTGCATTATCTTAGTTTTCTTATATTGCCTTTACCATTTGCTTCTGAAACTAAATCAGAAAACAATACAGTCACAAATTATATGAGGCTGCTTCTTCTTTCAAATATTTTGCTTTCTAATAACGTATTGGTACTTTTATAACATGAGAAATCATTCATTCACCAACTTGTACAAATACTACATTAAATTTGACATTGTTCCTGATTTTGTTTCAAAACCTTTTTCTCAATATTGTAACTCCCATTTTATGATAACTATAATTTACATGTCATGGATCTATCCGTTATCTTTTTTCCTATAATTTCATTATTGTATTGCAAGGTAAGTTGTCTATTATCAGATTTAACACTGTGGTCACCCACGTATACACACCATATAGTTTTTTCTTTAAAAATTTCAGGCCAGGATAAGAAAAAGGGTCCAGCCTCTTAGCTAAGGGAGGGGTTAATTCTTATGGAGCAGTCATTCTTGATACGCATTGCGATCCTCTCGTTGTATTTCCTAATGTTGTTGCCAGCAGAACAGTTAGTTTTTCCTTAAGTTTATCAAAAAAACACCATCTTACATGATAACCAAACATCTCCAAGTAAAATACATTTGTGTGTTTCACTGAAACATATCTCCATCAACCTCGGTCACTTACTATGTCTTCATATAAAGTTGGATTCACTCCGGAAATCCTATTCTATTCCACTGAAGTACTCTCTCTCCTTCTGGGGCAATAATACACTAGTTTACGTAGGATGACTTTAGTAAAAGCTTAAATATGGAAATGGTGGTTTTTTCCTTTTTATATAGTTGTTGTTGTTGTTGTTATTGTTATTATTTTAGATTAATACCATGCAGTAATTGTCTTTCTCTTCAGCTTATTTCACTTAGCATAGTTTTTAATCAAGTTTTTTGTTGTTGTCCAGTTGTATGAGTTCTTCATATAGTTTGGATAGTAACCCCATATCAGAAATATCATTTGCAGCCCTGGCTGGTATAGCTCAGTGGATTAAGCACAGGCTTACGAACCAAAGAATTGTGGTTCAATTCCCAGTCAGGGCACATGCCTGGGTTGCCGGCCAGTTCCCAGCAGGGGACACACAAGAGGCAACCATACATTGATATTTCTCTCCCTAATCCTTCTCCCCTAAAGATAAATAAATAAAATCTAAAAAAAAAAAAAAAGAAATATCATTTGCAAATATCTTCTTCCATTCTGTTTGTTTCCTTTTTATTTTGGAGTTTTTTATGTATTTGATAAATAAGTTATTATTATTAAAATTTTATTTTGCAGTTACAGTTTACATTTAATATTATTTTATATTAGTTTCTGTAGTTATTCCATTTGCAGTACTTTACATCCCCATGACTGTTTTTTAACTACTGATTTGTACTTCTTAATCCCTTCACTTCTTTCACCCAGCCCCCCAAAACCCCTCCCCTCTGGCGACCATCAGTCTGTTCTCTGTGCCTGCATCAGTTTCTATTTTGTTTGTTCATTTATTTTGTTGTTTAGATTCCAGACAGAGTGAAATTATGTGATATTTGTCTTTCTCTGACTGACTTATCTAATTTAGCTTAATACGCTCTAGGTTCATCCTGCTGTCACAAATGGTAAGAGTCCTTTTTTTTATGGCCGAGTAGTATTACAGTGTATCTATGTACCACTACCATTTTATCCACTCATCTACTGATGGGCACTTGGGCTGCTTCCGTACCTTGGCTATTGTAAGTAACACTGTAATGAACATAGGGCGCGTGGTATGTTCTTTTGAATTAGTGTTTTGTTTTTCTTCAGAGATGAGGGGACCCAAAAACCAAATTTATTTATTTTAAAATGTGTTTTTATTTTTACATACTTAAACTTCAGTCACCTTCAAAATATTCTCCATTTAATGCAATACACCTATTGAGATGTTTTTTTTCCACTGCTCAAAACAGTTTTTGAACCCATTGACTTTGATGCCTTTTGGTGCTTCTGCCATTTTTTTTTCACCTCTTCCACATCAGCAAAACATTTCCCTTTGAGAACTCTTTTCATCCAGGGAAACAAAAGAAAAAGTCACTTGGGGCAAGAAAGGGTGAATAGGGAGAGTGGGGCATGGGGTTCATGCCATTTTTAGTAAAAAACTGCTGAACACTCAGGGAAGCGTGGGTAGGGGCGCTCATAAATCACCCATATGAAATGGGTAAAATCATTCAAGTCTTAAAAAAAAAAATTCACTGACGCTGAACACAGCTTCTCACAACAACGCCAGCTGGTGCACTGATACCAAAATGTGTTTGTTACTCACCAACCAGGGGAAATCTGTACTATACGGTGCCTGCCCTCCAGAAGATAATTCTCGTTTGGTGGGGGAGGTACCCCTATATACCCAACTGTGGAATTACTGGGTCAGAAGGCAGTTTCATTGTTAATATTTTAGGATCCTTCATACTGTTTTTTGTAGTGGCTTCCCCAATCTTCATTCCTATCAATAATGCAAGAGGGTTCCTTTCTCTCCACATCCTCATCAGTACTCGTTCTTTGTGCATTTATTGATGGCCTTTTGGTTTTCTTGGTGGAGTTCTTTGCTTTACAGAAGCCTTTTAGCTTAATGTAGACCCATTTGCTTATTTTTTTTCTCTAGCCATTGGAGTCAAATTTACAAAATCATCTCTAAGACCTATGTCAAGGAACATAGCACCTGTATTTTCTTCCATGTGTTTTATTGTTTCAGGTCTTATAATCCCATTTCTAATCCATTTTGAGTTATTTTCTGTGTCATGTAAGACAGTGGCCTAGTTTCATTCTTTTGCATGTAACTGTCTAGTTTTCCCAACATGATTTATTGAAGAGACTTTTCTTTCTCCATTGTGTTTTTTTTGCCTCCGTATCATAAATTGATTGTTCATATATATGTGGGTTTACTTCTGGGTTCTTAGTTTTTGTTTCATTGGTCTATGTGCCTGGTTTTTGGCCAATGCCATAGTATTTTGATTACTGTAGCTTTGTTGTATTGTTTGAAATCAGGGAGTATGATACTTCCAGCTTTATTCCTGTTTCTGAGTATTGCTTTGGCTATTTGGGGTCTTTGTACTTCCATACAAATTTTAGGATTTTTTTTTTTGGTTCTATTTCTGTGAAAAATGTCATAGGGATTTTGATAGGGATTGCAGTTACCTCTAGATTATTTTAGGTGATATGGATGTTTTAACAATGTTTATTCTTCCCATCCATGAGCAGGGAATATCTTTCCATTTCTTTATGTTTTAAATTTCTTCCAGCAGGTTTCTGTAATTTCCAGTGTACAGGTCTTTCACCTCCTTTGTTAAGTTTATTCCTAGGTATTTTTTGTTATGATTGTAATCTTCATTTCTTTTTCTGATAGTTCATTGTTAGTGTATAGAAACAGCATATTTCATATATCAGTTTTGTATCCTACAACTATACTGTATTCATTTAGTATTTCTAATAGTTTCTTGGTAGAATTTTAAGGGTTTTGTAGAAATAAAATTATATCATCTGCAATAGTTCCAGTTTTACTTCTTCCCATTTGGATGCCTTTTATTTCTTTTCCTTACCTAATTGTTCTAAGAATGCCAATATTTTGTTGAATAATATTGTGGAGAGTGGAAATCCTTGTCTTGCTCCTGATCTCAGAGGAAAAGCTTTCAGTCTTCACTGCTGAGTATAGTGTTGACCATGGGTTTGTCATATATGGTCCTTATTATGCTGAAGTACTTTCCTCCTATACCCATTTAATTGAGAATTTTTTTAAATCATAAATGCATGTTATCAATTTAACTGTCTTTTTAATTTCTGATTTTACTTGAATCTTCTCTTTATTTACTTTGCCTACTAACAGTTTGTCAATTTTGTTTATCCTTTAAGAAAAAAAAACAGGTTTTAGTTTCATTGATTGTTTTTCTAATATAATTCTCTAGTCTCTGCTTTTTGGTTTCTTAGACATACAGTCTTCCAAATAAACTTTAATAATATAATTTGGTAGTTAATTTTATTAATTAAAGCCAAAAAGATTCCGAATGGTACATTCTATTAATATATTATGTTTGGAAGAACTGACGTATTTAGTATATTGAGTTTGCTCATTCATACATATGGTATTTCTATTTGTTCAGGACATATTTTCATGTCCTCAATAAGTAACTATATTATTTAATTGTTTTTTGAAAAACATGTCCAGAACCATTCCCAACAATGGTATTCTGACAACTATCTCATTATTTTAGTTTATTATGATTGACATTTTTGCTTCTAATTATTGCCAATGATGTTTATTTAGATCAGTTCTAGCCAGATTAGCAATTCTTGTATAAATTCCAATAGTATTCAAAATAGTCTCCCAAGTTGTTTAAGTTTACTGTCACAGTATCTGCAGATAGATTCAATTCTGTTCTTTGTTTATAAGTATTTTTCCTGAGTGTTTCATTCCTTGACCAAGTGCATTGACTTAAACCACCAAAACAATATGAAATAAAAATGGAGATGGTGAGCGTGCCTGTCACATTCTTGATTTTAAAGACAATGGCTTCAGTATTTTACCCTTTAATATGAGGTTTACTGAGGTTTTTTAAAGCCTTTATTATATTTAAGTGGTGCCCATCAGTTCTTATTTTAGTTAAAGTTTTCTTTGTACATCTACTGGATTTTATCAAATGTGTCTTGGCATATATATCAATGAGCATTCACTCTGTGTCAAATGCCAGGAAATCTTAACTCGACTTTGCTTAGGCAAAAACAGAATGCACTGGCTTTCATAAGTGAAACTGTTCTCCATGCAGCTGGCTCAAGGCCAGCCTGATATAAGGGCTCAAATTGTGCTACCAGGATCTGGTCTCTCTTGTAGATTCTCCCCCTGTGGCCCCTCAGTAGTCAGGAGCAACACTAAAACTCATGTATATAGCTTCAAATCCAGTGGTAGAAGAAGTATAGGTATTCTTAGGACTTACAGAAATACCTTGTTCTATCTCACTGGCTTTGGGAGGGCCATTTGCCCCTGCACCAGAGACTCCTCATAACCAGAGTAATGCCATGTGCTGATTGGCTCAGATGTAGAGCTTACGCTCTACCCTTGAAGTGGGAGGAGTCCCACCCTCACTGGTGGCGCATCCCCAGAGGCGAATTTTGGTTTTAGTTACCAGAATAGGAGAAAACAACTACTGGGCAACACAGTAACAGATGCCACTTCAGCACTGACTGATTCAACCATGTGGTCTTGCCCATTAATTTCTGGTTATAGTGCATGGTTTTGCTGCATTAACTAATGTGAACCATCCTTGGAATAATTCTTGCTTAGTCATGATTTATCCTTTTGAGGCACTGATTAATTCCATTTGTTTAAAACTTCCTGTCTGTCACTGGAATTATCTTTTGTAGAGGCTAGAATAAATAAGCTGGAAAATGGATGTAGACCCAATATGATTTTGATAACAGATGTTTAACTTTCTTAAACTCTTCTATAGTTTTCTGCTCTTTAGCTGAATTTAGTTTTTCTCTAAAAATATCACCAGTCTCTAGATTTTAAAATTTATTGCTATAGAGTTATGTATAATAGTCTCTTTAAAATTATAACTGCATTGAATCTCTCCTATTTATGGTTACATCACCATTCTTTTTTCTATTATTTTATATTAGACTTCATTTGTTTCACCAAATGCTGTGAAAAAATATGTGTGCATGTTTTTTCAAAGGGACAGCTTTGGATTTTACTTACATATATTTTCCTTATTCTTCTAATTTCATTTAGTTGTTTTTGTTACTTTTTCCTAGCTTGTCAAGTTGAAATCCTTGCATCCCTTTCCACTGAGAATAGCTTTAGCTGCCGCCCTATGTTTTGACTGGAATGGGCTCTGTCTTTTGTCTCTATTCAGTGTTTTGTACCTCGTTCACAGTCTGCATTTGGATCTCCTGTTTGGCCTTGGGACAGCTGAGCTAAAGGCTCCTGTTCCTGTTCATCTGAGGATCCAGATAAGGTTCCAAATGGACTCTGGAGAACTGGGCTGGTTTTGGAACGTAGGGCAAAATCCCAGGAGACCTAGATGGGTGAGACTCCCATACAAAGGAGACAAAAGAGACCAGTATTTCTTTAGGCACAAACAGATCAGGATAAACCTCTACACTATCAACCGTGAGAATGGGTCACCTGTCCCAGACATGCTGGTTTGCATATGACCTCGCCAAAGGTTTAAAGCATTGGCACTGTGGGCGAATGAGGTGGGGGAGGGGCTCTGTGAGTTTGGGAGTGATGGTGGGAGGGCTGAGATGGATAGGTGCCTCGCTCCAGACACTTCTCTGTAGGACCTTGTTTCTGGATCCAGTCACTGAACAGGGCAATCTTGTCCAGAGATATCACTTAAGATGTTTGCATATTAAAGGGGGCAACTTAAGACTGAAGGTCTTCAGGACAAAAAAAAATTAGTCTCTTCGATATTAAAATTTAATCCCAAGGTCAGGTGTTTTTAATTCCAGAGGCCCTAGAAAGGTCATCCACAAACCCTATCACCTGTCACACACATGGTGCTACTAAAAGCACCCATCTGTGAAGCACGTGACACACTCACCAATACAAGTCCAGAATAGGCTTTAAAAAAATTGTACTAACAAAATTACTCATTGTGGTATCATTTGTAATTGTGAGAAAAATGAAACTACTGAAAAAATGAAACTCAAGAAATGGAGGGTTGGTTTTTTTAGGTAAATGATGGTACTTGGCATGATGGAATATTACAGAGTCATTAAAAATGTTTATTAGGAGGCTGAAAAATCGAGGATTCAGGGTCATGTAACAAAAGTCACAAAAGCAGAATGCAAATTGCAAATGCAGAATAAGTGAAGCGATGTAAAAGTGAGTAGGAAAAAGGAAAAATGTAGAGGGAGATCCATGAAAATTTTTAGAATGCTGTTTTCAATAGTAGGACCAAGCATTTTTTTTTCTTCTATATATATTTTCCAAATAGTACAAGTATTACATTTTGAATAATGAAACAGACATCTTTTTTAAAAATTGTGTCATTGTTGGAGCTGCTGATTTTCACTATCCATGGTGTCAAGTGTTACTGCAATACCCACATATTCGTGCATGAGGACATATAAGCATGTACACACGTGTGGAAACACACACACACACACATACCACAATATACCACAATATACTACAATATACCACAATTCTCCGGAGAGAGTCAAGACCTAAGGCAGCATGAGCAGCAGCCGATACTCTTGCAAACTCTGCATGTTCCTCAAGATTAAATGCCTTATAACCCACACTGGGCATTATTATCTCTTTTACTTTGTTGAAAACTAGATTTTTGAGTCTCCTTCTCTCTTGAGTTCTCGCTCTCTCTCCACCCCCTTCTCTAATGGCTGCATGTCATTGGATATAGGTCATTGGGTCAGACTCAATCCCGTTCAGAACTGGCTTAATACTGTTGCCAGCCTTTCCCTTTCCCACTGCTCTGTCTTCCATAGGCCAATAGGGCATCTTTCTGAGAAGGAGGATATGAATTTCATTGTATTTTTCACAGATATGTTGGTTGTATTCTTGCCTCCAGCCTCTTGGGCCCAATTATCCGACTATAGACCCTCATCTGTTTTATAGGCTTGGCTGGTTGCAAACCATAGAAACCTACACCCCTGGTTTAATCAAGAGAGGAAGATTGGTTGGGAAGGTACAGTGATAACTCACAAATCTCAGGTTATTGAAGCTTTGGGGAACGAAAACCCTGCGCAGAAACTGAGGCAGCAACTGGCTCTGGCTCCGGCTGTCTCCATCTTTCTCTCCCCTTCTCTTCACAGCCCCCCTGTTTTCTCTGCAAACCTGCTTTGTTCTACCAATCACCTTCCTCCGTTCTGCCTTGACCCCTGCTCCTTCACCTGGCAGACTGTGCCGTTCTAGTCCCTTATTATAGTTCTCAGCTTGATGAGAACCAGAGAGACCCCATTCCAAATTCTCAGGACAAAGGGTCTGATTGATAGGCCAGGGGCCCACGCACTGTGACCAGTGGAGTGGACAGCAGGCTCTGCATGGCAAAGGCACCCCTGCTGCCCAGCCAATCAAGAGAAACCGTTAGGAGATTTTTAATACGATCTTTAAAAGGAAGACAGAGATACCAGTGGTTTCAAGGGCTTCGAGCTTGGTCCAGTGATCTGCTTCCACTGTCTGTGCTGACTATTGGCAATGGTGCCTGGGATTTGAACATCCTTTGGTTAGTTAAGCCGATGCGGGCACATCGGTGACAGCATGCAATCCTCACCCTACTACCACAGGGGCGGGCATGGGGCTTGGAGGAACGATGATGCACCCAGGTCCACGCTGGTGCGTCATCTGCAGGGACGGCATTTGAGTCCAGCTCTGACTGTGTCCGGTCTTCTCCCAGCACTTCGTGCCTGCCTTTGTGCTCTTGCCTGGGTGTGAGTGTGGGTTTCCTTGTCTGTAAAATAGTGGTTAACGATAATATTTGTGTTTTCCTTAGAAGCTTGTTATTAGAGAGAGATGGGTGGGTACAAGCATTTTAAAAACTACAAAATGCAATATAAATATTATTATTATCACTTTGGTCACTTACCCAGCCCCTCTGTACCAGCCTGTTGAGGTTCACGATGAGCAGTGGATTGACTTGGTGGAACTTTCCTCACATGTTGTTCTGTTAGGATGTGTTCAGACAGATGGTAGGCAGAGTAGGGCTGGGGGGATGGGCTAAATCAATAAGCTTCTGAGATATTAAGTCTACAAAACATTAAGATGTCAACCCTGATCGTTTTTTTTTTTGAAGATTGAGTTATTATTTTTTTTAAAACATCTTCATATTTTTAGTTATTCCAAATTGACATCTGAGTTATTGACACTGCTTTTACTCCTGTATTTCTGTCCTGGTAAAAAGTAGACCACTATCCATAAGCCAAAAACCTGGGGACATCTTGACCTCCACCCTTTTCCTGAAACCCCACATCCAACTGGCCACCAAATGCGTAGTCCCTCTGTGTAGCCTCGGCAGTCCCGGTGTTGTTCTTTTTGTTTTTATTTTCAGAGTGTCCTCCTTTCTCCTTGCATCAGAGTACCTAGCATGCCCTGCGTGCGCTATGAGCTTTTAGCCCGGCCTTTACAAAACCAGTTCTTTCTGCAGAGGTGCTTCTTTGCCCTCTCTCTGCACTGTTCAGACTTCCTTCTCCAGGGAGTCCTGCCTCCTTGAGAGGGTGTCTTTCCTGACCCACTCGGAGGGGGACAGTTCCATCCTCATCTGGACTCCTCTGGGCTTTCCCAGTTTTTCAAATACCTTTATGCGGTACCTTCTTGCAACACACAACAGTGATTTTAAATGTCATTTCCTTTCCAGACTTGAGCTCCTAGAGGGCAGAAATTATAATAACTGTACTTATATCCTCAGAACCGATCACAGGGCCTGGCAAAAGATGAATTATCACACATGCAAATATTTGAATAAATGAATCAATTAATCAACAGTACCCTTCCAGAGTCATTCTGTAGAGGAAAAGGAGACATATGGGAGGTGCCTATGATTCTAACAACGGGGGTCCTGAGTCAGACACTGGAAGGGTTTTGCCTTCAAAGTCAATGATCAGTTTCACTCCACGTTGCTGTCTCTGTGATGATAAAGAGGAAAACATAATCCATCCCTGATAATGCTCTGAGTGAGGTTAGAGATAACAGGAGGTGTCTCAGGACCGTGTCAGATAGTGATGTGGGCAGCACTGATGGGTGCATTACAGAGTGGGCCGAGGCCGTTTCTTGTCTTCCTGGAATGACCATCTGGATTCACATGTTAATGTTCAATCTAATTTGTTGCTAAGGCAACCAAGTTACAGGCCATCTTCCATTTACAAAAGGTGATACTGCCAAAGTCATTTTGTAAGTCGGATGTTTGAAAAATACATGACTTTTTCCATGGTGAAAAGTGCTGTCGCTGGTGGCTCGGAGCTACAGAATTGTCCTGGGCCTGTGTCGCTGCTGTCCGTATGCTGTAGTTCTGTGGGTGAGGACCCCTGAGGGCAAGGACCCCTGAGGGCACTACAGCTAAAGGAATAGTCATGGATATGCTCGGGCACCCTTGGAAGGCACTGACACTAAACTGATCATGGTGTGTGGGCGAGCAGTGCCGATGCGACATTGTCCATAGCACGGGAATCCATTTAAAAACAACTGAAACAGCACCCTTCCTCCCCTCCCCTAGGACTCAGGCATGAGTCTCTGGGACAGTGTGAATATGGACACCATACCGTACTCCGTGTAACTGCCCCCTGGACGCTACTCCATGATCATGGACATTAGTTTATTGTTGCAACTATCTTTGCTCTTAGAGGCTACAATAATGAGCCCACTGCGTCTTCTGTGCATAATAAAGCCTAGTGGACCCACTTCACCAGTCCCCAGGCAACTAAATTCAAAGGCAAGTCTAAATGGGGTTCAAGAGAGGACACTGGAGAGGGCTGTAGATTTTGGAGGAAATGGAACAGTTTGTTATAGTTCATCTCTTAGTTTGCTTAGTAGTGGTTCCCAGTAAATGGCACCTCTCTGAGCCTAGGCCTCTGTGTGATGGGGAGTAGCCACTCAGGAACTGCAAGAAGCAGACTTTAGTTTCCCACCTCCTCTAACCTGTGCGGACCTTGTGGATGGCTCTGACCAACAGAATATGGTAGAAGCGGTGATGGGCAAGTATGAAAGCTCGATCTTCAAAGGACTTGACTTGAAATATCTCTTCTTACCCTCTTGGCCCCTGAGGTCACTGTTCTGTGAAGAACCCCAGTCTGGTCTTCCAGGGAATGATAAATCGAATGAGAACCAAAGTGTCCTAACCAATAGTCAGCACCAACATGTGCGCGAGACTATCTTGGAACCGCCAGCCCCAGCTGAGACTGACTGAGGACAACAGTCACATGAGTGACCCCAAGTGAGGCCAGCAGAAAAGAGCCCGGATTGCTAACTCACAGGATTATGACGAGTAATAAGTCATTGTTCTTTTAAGCCACTAAACTTTGGGGTTTTCATAGATAGAGATCTAATTCAGTACGATGTTTTTATACAAAAGTGCCAATAATCAACAAGCAATTTAATTTATAGTGCACTGTGTGGTGCTAAATTAAAAATTATCATCCATCATATCTCTTTGCAGAAGTAATTATTAATTAAAACTTATATCTTTCCAGAATTTTAATATACAAAGTGTTTCCGCCCCTGCCGATGCACGACTGGAAGACCACTAAACACGATATTTCGTAACCTTCCTTTTTCATGTACTAATACACTCATCATTTTCATATCTCAGAACTAATCCTTTACATCATTTTAATGATTACCTAAGACTCCACCTTTAAGATGTGCACAATTCATTTAACCTGCTCTTATTACTGGATATTTTTTTCACTGTTATAATCAATTCTGTGATGGAAATACTTGCACTTAAATCTTCCTGCACATAAATCTTTCCACACATAAAGGATCATTTTGTTAGGAAATTGTGAGTATTACAGCTTAATTATTTTTGCTAATATGATAAAAGGAAAGAATACCTCCCTATTTTAATTTTCTTCCACTTTATTAACCACGATGTTAATCAGGTTGTACATGTCTTCTGGCTGTTTCTGTTTATCTATTGTTTTATTAAGGAATGGACCTTTCATGTTTACAAACTTTTTTTCACATTGTTCTGTGTGTGTGTGTGTCTCTCTCTCTCTCACACACACACACACACACACACACACACCCTTCCCCCCCGAGGCAGTGTACCACGGAGCATGGGCCCTTGCACTAAAGCTGGGCGCTACCGCTTAGGTCCTTACCAGTTATCTAATACACAGAGTAAGTGAACTGCCTTTTCCAAACCTCAGTTTGCTCACATACAAAGTGGAGACACTAGTGGTTTGGATGGGGTATGAAAGTACTTAATAAGATCGCTGGTACAGTGTGTTCAGTCAATATTAGCTTTTGGATAGACTTGTTTTACAAAATCAGGGCCATGTAGACGTAATTTTTTACACTCAGTTTTGTGCTTAAATTAACAACACATTTTCCCTCCTGTACTGTTAAATATTCGCTGTGGGTCCAGCATTGTCCAAGGCATTAAAATAGCACCAGAATAAACATCGAGTTCCAGCACCTGCAGCACTTCCATTCTCAGAGAGAGGCCCCTAATCAACAAGCACTCGTGTTTATTGAATACTAGATGGGGTTAAAGCTACAGAAGACAATAAGGCAGGTAAAGAGGATACGGTGTACTGGGCTCTGTATGGGAGGACCTCGTCATTTTAAATGTGTAAGGGAAGCTCTGGTTCAAAGGTGGCATTTAAGCAGAGACCAGATGGAAGGCACGGGCCCATCAGGAGGACAGACTCTTCCAGGCAGAGAAACAGCAGGTGTCAAGGATCCCTTGGGTGAGTGTCGCTCTTACGTTCCAAGAATGACGACTAGTACATTTGGAACAAGTGAGTGAGGGAAAGAGTGGAAGAAAAGACTTGACTTTCTTATGCTTTGCTTTGCGGAGAATAGACTAAAGAAGAGCAAAGGTAGAGATCAGAATACTGATTAGGAATTGAAATAATACAGGTAAGAAATGGTGGCATCTCAGGCCAACAAGATAGGGTGGAGTGAGGGGCATTGGTAGAATTCCAGATCTATCTTGAAGGTTAAGCCTGTAGAATTTGGTCACAAATTAGAGTCGGGGTATGAAAGAGACAGAGGAACCAGATACAACTCCAGGTTTCTGGACTGAATAAACAAAAGGATGGAGGTGCCATTAACTGAGACGAGAAAGGCAGTGCAAGGAGCAGGTTAGGTTTTGAGGGAAAGATTGGGATTTGGATTTCAGGTATGTTAAGTTTCAGATCCCCGTTAGATATTTTGGGTAATATGTGAAGTGGGTAGTTGGATATACTAGTCTGAAGTTCAGGGAAGTATAGGAAATTGTCAGTCTATTGATGGAGTTCACAGCTGTGAGGCTGAATGAGATCACAGGCTACTTGTGTAGATAGACTAGAGAGATCTTGGGACTGAGCTTCAGGACAGCTGGATTTTAGAGGCAGAGAAAGAGATCGGGATGATCAGCCAATGAGTCCAGCTGAGATCCAGGAGAGATCAGGGTCCAGGGAATCAAGTGAAAAATTATTTCAAGGAGAGAATGATGAACTGTGTGAAATGCTCTTGATAGTTCAGGTAAAATAAGGACTGAGAATCAGCCTTTGGATCCAGCAACCCAGAGGTCACGGGTGGCATTTTGTGAGTAGTTTCTACAGAATGGTGGTACTGAAACCTGATTACAGGGAGTTTCCAGGAAAACAGGAGACGATGAATAATGGGATAGAATAAGTGCAGCCTGGGAGGAATTTGAGGCCGTGGCTGGAGATGCTCTCTGGTCAAAAGGGGAGAGTTCTGTGTATTTTTTTAAAAGGGAGAAATATTAGAGCTGATGGGAACGATTGAATGGAATGGGGAGATTAATCACGGAGAGCCGGGCACTGCTGTTGGAATGTCTTTTGGCAAGTGAGAGAGCGTGGGGTCTCACACCGGTGGAGATGGCCTTGGATACGGCATAAACTGTTCCTCAGCCTATGGCCTGAGGCAGAGTGTGCGGATGGAGGTGATGCAGTTGACGTAGGCCACGGTTCCAGCCACGGGGATTCCATTGTCTCAGCAACACAGGAAGCAGGGTCATTCACTAAGAGTGAGAAGTGAGTGGGGGTGTTGGAAATTGGAAAAGAGACTCTATAAATTAGAAAATGGTTTGGGAATCTCTGAAAGTGACTGGAACAGGGAAATGCCAAAGCATCACCAGGAAACACTAAGGGATCACTAGACATCAGCGGACAGGCGTTATATTAAGACCAGCGAGCGTGCTTCAGTGTGGTTCCCACAGCTGTCCAGCAGGCTCACAGCAGGTGAGAAGCTGGACTTCATCAGAGTTCACGTTCTGGCAAGTGGCTTTAAGGAAGGAAAAGGAGACGAGAAAATTTTGGACATTTCCCACTCTCAGTCCATTTATATCAGCGTAATTCTAATGGTTTCAGGGGATTCTATAAAATGGACTCAACCTATGTAGCCAATTGCCTAATCTTGAACATTTAGTTTTGCTAGTTATTCAATATTATAAATAATAGTTCAATGAAGCCCCCTTTATATCAACAGTTATTCATGTCTTTCAGTTCTTTCTTTTGAAAACAGTATTGCTAAACCAACGGGATAATAATCAGGATACATTTGTCTGGAAGTAGCAGAAGTCAACTCGAAATGTCTTGAACAGGATGGAAAGTACATCACATCCTATGAAACATCCTATAATACCCTTTGGAATTCCTTGCTTCATCATTTTAAAGACATCATCATGGAGATTTGTGTTCTATCAGCTCCAGTGGGCCACCTTTGGCCCTCAGGTGGGCTGTCCACGTGGTCAGAAAATCGCTGCTGTGACCTCAGAAATCCTATGTGGACGTGACAACAGCCCTTCCTAAGAGTCTCTTTCTATAGATGAGCAAGTGTTCCCAGAGGCTCAACGTGAACTTCTCACATCTCATTGACCAGTACTTGATCATGTGCCCACACATAAACCAATCACTGTTGAGGAAATTACAGTCATCGGGATTGGCTGAAATTAGGCCCTGGCTGGTGTGACTCAGTGGATTAAGTGCCACCCTGCAAACCAAAGGGTCGCTGGTTTGATTCCCAGTCAGAGTACATGCCTGGGTTGTGAGCCAGGTCCCCAGTGGCGGGGGCGGGAGGTGAGAGGCCACCACACATTGATGTTTCTCTCTCTCTCTTTCTCCTTCCCTTCTCTCTCTCAAAATAAATAAGTAAGTAATCTTTTTTTAAAAGATAAAAAAGAGCTAAAAAATGATTGGCGGAAATTATTTAGTGTTTACCCCTGAGATGGGTATCAGGTCCCCTTTGCTGAGTTAATGGCCTTAATAGGAATAGTGAAGGGCTGATAGCAATCAAGTCCATCTTTGCAGGATGGAAGAAGAGAGGGGAGAGAAGAGGGTTGCTACATAGACAAGTACCAAATTTTTCAGACTGTAAGACTCACTGGACCATAAGACATACCTAGGGTTTACAGGAGGAAAATAGGAAAAAAAATGAAGCAAAAAATGTGGTAAAATATTTAATAACATAGGCCACCGCACAACCCGCCCCCCCCAGCCAGAGAGCCAGGTAAACTACATTTGGACTATAAGACACACCCTCCTTTTCCTCCCAAATTTTTTGGGAAAATGTACCTCTTATAGTCCAAAAAATACAGTATGTCTTCTGCTAAGAGATGCATGTCTGTGGTTTGGAAGGCACATTATCAAAATTTTTGCCAACCTCATACCTGTTTTTTGTGTCCTCATTCCAACTTTGACTTGAATTAGTTTAATTTTTTAAAACATGACTTGTAACATCTCTGTAGACTTGGTGCATTGGTACACTCCTGCTCATTCCCGTGGGGCCAGTCCCGCCCTGCTGGGCACCCTGAAGGTTGTGGTCACAGCTGTAGTCTTCCCCGACCCTTCCAGTGGGACTCTGTTGGTATCCACCCCCCTTCACTCACCTGGCACTTGGGAATGCAGTCAGTTCTGATATACTACAGGGTGGGCGGGACAAAAGTAGGCTTGTAGTTGTATTGTGGAAAATAATGCACTAATGAATAAATAATAACACCACAATAAACTCTGTGTTTTGTGTACTCACAACTGTAAACCCACTTTTGCCCCACCTTGTATAAAGTGACTTATGCATTTCTAAAAATCACCATGCTATGCAAAATGCACACTAAAAAAGTGATGGGGATTATGGGAAAATTGGAGTTAAGGACATAACATTCAAAAACTTTATCAGTAACCCAAAAAGTAGGCACCTGGTAAAAATAGTAACATAATGGTAAATGGTTATGAAATGGCACAAACCTTCCTTACATAGGTCACTTTATCTCGCGAAAGTCTTGAAATTCGCATGCGGAAGTGGGTCTCAGGGTAAAGTGTGTGAGTTACGGTGAAGCCGGGAAAGGATGGTTGTGTAAGATCGGGGGTGGGCAGAGTTGGAACACCAGATGTGGCTGGTTACCTACAGGGAACTGAGGAAGCAGGCTGGAGGATTTTGTGTTTCCACGCATGGTCGGACTCAGTTGGGTACAGATTTCTTCATCGCCTAGTGTTTCCCCTTTACGAAATGATGTGTAGTCAAACACGTGGTTATGTTCGAGTTATTTGCTACTGTGTGCATTCACAGTTTTAAAGCAAGCATTGCAGCAGGTGGGACTTTGCCGAGTTTTCGATCAGGTTCCCTGTCCATCCCAGCTCATGAGTTCTTCAGAGGTCCTGCATATGGACCCCCTCCAAGTTTCCAGGGCTTTTTTTTACTATTATGTTGCGAAGCCCCAAATCTCTGGAGAGATGGAGAGAGCTCAGCAGTGATGATTGTGTCTCAGTCTTTTCCGGAAACCAAACCCAGTTCTGTCTGACTCTGCAGCCCTCTCGCATCCTCCTCTGCTAAGTAAGCCAAGTGAACTGTGGGTCACTGCAAAATGACAGTTATTTTTTGTTTTGAAAGGTAAATGCATGGGTTAAGGTAGGAAAGGTAAAGCGGATTTATCTTTTCGAGGAAGCATCAGAAAAAAAAAGATTTGTAAACACCGCCACCAGACGAAAATGCCAACCTCTATTTTTTTTGTGAAAAACATATTCCTTGATCTATGCTAATGGCCCTCTTACTGTTCAGATCCTTAGTTGACTCACAGCTAGAACAGAGGGCAGGCACAAAAACATTTCATTCGAGGTCTGCAAAAAAGTAGGGGAAGAAATGTTGTGTCAGAACTGAATGCGTTTAAGTAAGATGGTCTCCTCTGCAATTAGCCGAAATGGAAGCAAGACATGAGGGAGCACGTAGAACCTGTTGGGAAAAAATTAACAATGAGGTGAAGAGATGGTGCCAGGTATAGGAGCGGTATAGAACCTCTCAGGAAGCAGCACCGGGCATGGGGCAGGTGGGCACAGCAGGACACAGGGTGGTGGCAAAGGCAGTGTGCCCCTCCCTGGTCATCCCCCATCATGACAGGAAGAGACATCTCCCAGGGAAGCCCTTGGCCGCATGTAGGACATCAGATAACTGGCAGCTCTTCTGTCGAGGAGAGTCTGGACTATATCATCAGTGATGAACGTGCTTATGCTCAGCATCTGAAAGAAAAAGAAATCCAACGATATTTCTGAGACAGGGCATTTAAATCTCTTTTCAACATGTATGATTTGTTCAGTGATACCCAGGAACAAGACACATTCATTTTCTTCCACTCTACTCAACTGAACAAAACGTCTCCCTTCCACCGGCGTGGCTGACAATACATCTATCCCCATTTATCATTGCATTTTTTCCTCCTTCTATCATTTAGGATCTTAGAAGAACCATGGGCTGCCCCACTTACTCCAGGGCCTCTGGTCTTTGGTCCCTCTGGGTTGCCTTTGAGATGGGAGCTGTCTGCGCCCAAGGTGCCCCAGAAGCTTTGCTGGTGGTGCCCACTCCTACCTCACCGAGCTCAGCAACCAGGATATGACCCGGGCTTTCATTCCTGAGGTTGCTGTGCTTGGTGCTCAGAACACGTCCACCCTAACATCAGGACTTCACATGTATGTCTTTGCAACTCAGGCAATCCTTCTGCACTTGTGTTCAGGGTCAAGGCACACCCCTCTCCCATTTCTGCTATAGCACCCAAGTCTCTTCCTCTCTGCAAAGTGCAGTTAAGGGGTATTAAAAAGAAACATTTAATTTTTCCCTAGGTTGAGGGAGCTTAGAACTAGTAACTCCCTTCTCTTTTCTCTCCCAAAAATCCCAAATACCTCTTTTATGAGCTCTAAGACTCCCCATTACATATTCTTCAATTTGTTTCTAATTGTGCCCCTTAAAAGGGGGTGTTATTCTTACTTTGAAAGCAATGGAAAGAGCTAAGGCCAATTATAAAGCAGCAGTAAATCTAAATAAGTTTCAAACTCAGACTTGACTCCACAGTACAGCTTCTTACCCCTACACAATATCTCCTGCTCTGTCCTTGAGACAGCGCCTACTCTTGGTAAATTTATTTTTTTTACCCCATGAAAAACAATAAGTATGTCTCACCTTATAGTGTAGGAGGTTCAGGAATCTGGGAGCAGCTGAGCTGGGTTGGTTCTTGCTCAGGATCTCACAAGGCTGCAATTGGATGTCACCTGGGGCTGTCATCTGAAGGCTTGGCTGAGCCGGGAGGTCCTTTTCCAAGATGATGCACTCACACCACTGTTAGCCGGTGGCCTCAGCACCGTGGCAGGTGGCTTCCACCAGAGTGAGTGAGGCAAGAAGAAGAGGGAGAAATCACAGTGTGTTTTATGTCCCAGCCCCAGAGGTGTGAGGTCATTACACGCGGGTGTGCAGACTAGGAGATGCAGATCACCGGGGGCCAATCTGGAAGCTCACTTTGGTGAAATTCATTGCTATGTGTATCTGCAGCGCCAGGGTGAAAAATGATTCCCAGTTTACACTTTTTAAATGAATTAATCACTTAATCAACCCATTTCTATTTTCCATTATTTTTTCTAGCTGAAGCGGGAGAGATGTGGATAATTTCAGAGGCATAAGCCACCAATTAATTTCATCCCATCTTTCATTGTGCGTCAGTTCATTGTCAGCTCTTTCCTGCTCGGCACTGTACTGGCTGCCTGAATACAATGAAGGGTGGGGGGGACAGGTTCTGTCCCCACCCTTGTTGAGTTCTCAGTTAATAATCACACAATTGATACATCACCGTAACATGTGATGGCCGCCGTGACACAGGAGTTTAAGTTGCTGTGAAAACATATGGCATGTGGATCTAATTTAGTCTGAAAGTCAGGGAAAACCCTAGCGCCGGGTTTCTCAGCCTCGGAACTATTGACATTTGGGACTGATAATTGTTTGTTGTGAGGGCTGCCCTGTGCTTGTAGGGTATGAGCAGCATCCCCGGCCTCAGCTCGATGCCCTCCACCCCTCCTTAAATCGAAACAACCAAACGTGCGTTCGGATAGTCCCAGATGTTCCCTGGGGCAACATCTCCCCCAGTTAAAAACTATGGCCTTACAGGAAGTTTTCCAATGAAACATATAGAAGGGAAGGAGGGGCATTTCAGGAGGAAGAAAAGGGATGTTAGTGAGATTTTTGTTGGCAGATATTCCCAAATAAAATACCCCTCCCCCCCCCAAAAATTGTAAAAACCGAACAAACAAAGCCCCTGGTTCCCTGAGTCTAGTTTTCAAACTTAAATTCAAATCAGACTCTTGCTTGCATGACTTGCTGTTTGGTGCCCTTTTAAACAGAAATTCACCCTCTGCAGCCAGTCTGCTTGTGCTGAATAAGGTGTCTCCGTATAATTGCCAAGGAAAAAACATGTCTGGCCTGAAGCTGTCTTCCAAAACGTATTTTAACTTATTGGATCTCTGGGCTGGCTAAAGTTATTTGGCCTTCAGCCTGCTGGTTTATATCACTGCCTGAAGCAGGGTCTTATCACTCAGAAATACATGGCCTCACTTTTATTGGAAAAATATTTATAGGTACTGCTTATATGCTATATGTGAATTATATGCTACATGTGAACATATTTAATGTGGGACGAGTACATAAGCAGGCTGGGCAGGGTGTCGGAGACCAAGGCTTACCCTATTTCAATCATGAACAGATAGGAATTAGCTGCTGTGCTTAGAATCCTGAATACTTGGGTGAAAATGGAACTTAAAGGATCTTACAGGGGAAATGTGGCTTTTGGAATGTAGATCCTTCTGGGTCAAATTTGGCCTCAGTTTTATGATCTTGGACACATATAATAGTTTCAATTTGCTCGTGTATAATGAAGATAATAATTCTCACCTTGCAGGGTTATTAGGAAGATATGTCAGGTCGTAGCAAAGTCTGGCATCCAGTAGATGACCAATAAGTGAAATGTCCCTCTTGCCTTTAGATTATCCAGTTCAGCTCCTCTCAAGCATCCCTAAGGGACAGTTTCCCGAGAAAGCTGGGAGCTGGCCTGTCCTCAGCTGTCCCCTCTCCCTCCGCATCCAGAGGGCCTTTGAGTCTCTCAATGTCACCTCCGAGTTTTAGTTGGGCCAGCATCATTTCTTTTGTGGACTCTTGCAATGATTTTCCGATGAGACATCTGTAGCCACAGATAAAATCTGACCATGTCACCACCTGATTACCACCTTTTATTAGTCCCACGGGTTCCAAAATGGGATCCTGGCTTATCTCTCCGACCTCATTTAGCAATGCCAAACTTCGGGCAGAGCCCTGCGTGCTATTCCGTATCCTTGTGCTGCTCTGGCTGTTTCCTTGGGTAGAAAGTCACTTGTTTCTCTACTACCCGCATTTACCCACCAGACCTAGAGGAGCAGCCCACCAGAGCACGTTCCTGGCCTCCTCCCTACTCCGTCACCTCTTCTGTTTGACACAACCTTGGACACGTTTCTACTCTGATGGATGTCATACCTCATTGATTTAAGTATTTGTTTATGGGTCTGTCTTCTTCACTGGTGAGTGAATTGCTAGAAGGCAAGAACCGCGTCTTATTAATCTTCATGTTCTCAGCTATTAGCACTGACCCTGTACCGGTCTGTGTCTCATAACTGTTTGATGAATGAATCCATGTTTATGTTGAACGTCCACAGGGGTGGGAACTCACAGCATTTCGAGGCAGCAAGCTGATGCACCCCACGTCAGACCTAGACTGATAAACCTTCCATCTTTATTGTCTTGTCTACCTCGATACCCTCTCCTCCCACTAATCCTACTTAGAAAGAATACATAAACTCCCTCAACATGGCCACCATTAGATTGTGCGAATACAACCGACATCATGCAGCAACCACATTTTCTCTTCTTGGAAAATTCTTCTAATTATTCCCAGAATGACATGATATCCAGGTCCCACACCAGCTCATCTCCCTGGTTAGGGCTGGTTGTGGGTGCAGCGCCATGTCTATAACTAAACCCAAGAGTTGTGATGGATTCCGACAGCATGGGGGGCTTCTGTCCTGAACATGATATTCTAGTAAGAAGATGATAAAATAAAATGTCCTTGCATTTATTCCCATATTTTTCTATAATAGGAGTAACAATAGCTAACATTATGGAGTTCTTACCACACACGAAACACTGTAGGAGCAAGGGCCTGAGGCTAGTTTTTCTGTCTGTAACCCCCAAACTCAACTATTTCACTCCTCCCCTGACCTCCCACATATACCAGAAGCCCCCTGTGAGGCGTGGCTTCAAGGTGATCAGCCAGGGCAGTGCAAACCCAAGGTTTGGGTTTTATCTGTCTTTGCTTAGCAGCATCCTATGGCCAGACTCGCAGGAAGATAACTGCACAACCCCATGCTGCTCGCAGTCACTTGAGCTACAGATGTAGCACCTAGTGGAGGCACCAAGGATGCCAGACTGTCCAGCCTGAAAGTTTGCAGCTGAATGCATCATTCAAGGGCCACTGGCATCAGGAACTCCATATCCCACTGGTCTGTGGGTGCTCCTTCAGTGTTCAGGATGGCTCCGGTTTCAGATGCCCTTTGCTCCATCAGAATTGCTAGTATTATAAACCGCCCACACTATGTGATTATGCTCAAGATCACTCAGTGCACTGAGCACATTTTAGATTCCAGAAATTGTGTTCAACTCTTCATATGAGTAGCCTTGCCATGTCCTTCCAACAGCCCTACAGACACATTTTTCAGTTGAGGAAACTGGTTCAGAGCTAAACTGATGGGGCCCAGAATGCAGAGCTGCTATACAGCAGAAGACTTGGGATTTGAACCCAGACATAACCCCAGTGTTCAAACTTCTAAACTTTGCCCCATGTTGACTCCCGAATCCATTCATGCTCATACTAAACAGATGGGTAGGGAACACATGAGCAATATGCACCTGGAAGTGAGGACCAGGCAAACCTCCAAGAACACCTGTGGGTGGGACCCCTCATGCACAGCACAAGTGGGGACGAGTCTGCTGGAACAGTAGGTGTCACCCTACAGGATTTCATCTGGGCGTATCTCAGCACCTCTGGCACCTCTTATGTCTACCCCGATCTCCCAATTGTCCCTGCACCCCACCTTGCCCCTTTTTCGTATAATTGATTGCTGTTATGTGTGAGCCTTTTGTTGTTCTGGCTTATGCCTTTTTTCAACTGCTTCCCAAGGTCTAGACACATCAGTTTGCCCAAGCACCTTGTCCTCTCACCTTTAACCCTAGACATATTCCAATCCCTTCTTTCCTTGGACAGACCTGGCACCCTGCTCCATGGCCCTCCTGGCCCAGGCAATCGGATCTTCTGAAATCTGTTCCTTATATTCCAGTCCAAAGACAGCTCCGTCTTCTCCGCAAGGACTCCTGATATGGCCGAGTGTTGTGCAAGGATCCAGAAGTGGCCTGCCAGTGGTGCGCCCAGGCAGGGGACCCCGGGGTCAGAAACAATCTCCAGTCCAAGAAAACAGAAGAGCCATTTCACCTACTCAGAAAGTCTCTCTAAAGCCAACCTCCAACAAAGGCCAGCTTAGCTCCAAAGTCCATCAGACGTTCAATTTTATCACAGTATCCTCTCTAGATGCCATTTTCTGTGCTATTAAACAGAACAATGCTGCTCACCAGTAAAATCATCTGCAATAACAGCCCATTAAAAGCTTTTCCTTAATATGGAACTTTCTAATTAATGTAAATGGGGTGCAAAGCCTGGAAAGTCAAGTTGATGCTAATGTTCAGAAAGTAGGTAAAATAGGAAAAGGTCTTATTTTTCATTAGCAATCTATTAGGGAAGCTAATGAAATCTTTATGGCTTGGATATATTACCAAAATGTTACAATTGCTTTGTTTCCTGCCTCATTTCTCTGCCACCTTTCTCTATAAATATTGTTACGCTGTGCATTAGATTTGGGAAAATAGAATTGTGCGTGGATTTTGTGTCTGAGTCCTCCCCGGTTCTCCGAGGGTCGGAGATGGAAGGTAGCACAATAGATTAATCTTAGTTCTCAATTGTCCCAGTCGGAAACTCACCTCCAAAGAGAGTGGAAGACTAATGTAGTTGTTTACTTCTTATTACATCTACCCGGATATGACGGGTCATTTCTATTCACTTTTCCTTGCCCAGACTGAGTCATTTGGCCATGCCTACCTTTAAAGGGGTTATAGGAGTATCATCCTATATCGAATCCCAAAGGTCCCTCCCATGAGTCAACTAATCTAATAATCCAGGATTCCGAAGTGAATGAAAAATATTTCTTGTCCTCACGGAGCTCAGAGTCTGGTGGGAGACTTATAAAACTAACAAACTCAAGACAGAGCATGGTCAGTTGTGTGTGAGGCTGTCCCAGGAGCCCTAGGGCCAAGTGGGCTCTCCCCCTCTCCACTGCGCCCTCCTGGGGCTTTGCTGCAGCTCATTGTATAACCACCTTCCTCTTTTCTATTGGGGTCATGGAGGGAAACCCGTGCTCTGATCCAGTTCCTCAGGTATCCGTCTTCAGGGTCATAGACCCTCCACCCAGGGGCTTATGACACCAACCAGCCTAGGCAGACCTGGGCCTCCGGAAAGTGGGGATCCCAAGGAGGGAAGGCCCAGGACCCATGGCAGCATGGTGAGTGTGGGCTAAACCTGACTGCTCTGTAACCTCCTGGTCGGGGCCCATTGCATCTCAGTGCCAGGGAGTCAGTCCATTAGGACCACGGGAGTCTGCCACCCGGAGCGGGTAGCAGAGCCATTTATTCAGGGATCCAGAAACCACAGGGAACTGGAGAGTAGGATGAAGAGACTGAGAGAGAAATCCATCAGAGGGCCATACTGAAGTCTAAGGTTTTCCTCAGTTGGCCTACAGTAGCAATATGGCCCCCAAACTATCTGTTGAAGTTGGACTTAACTTCTTAGAGGACCACCCACCACACACATGCTCCCTATAGGCCTTGGACAAGATTAGCTCTGGAACTCAGAGGAGTGAAGGATTAAAGCTCAGGAAGCGCAGCCCTTGCTTTGGGGGGCGTGCTGGGGAGAGCCAGACATCGTACAATTTATGTCTCATGGCAACAGGCCTTTTTAAAGCCCAGACAGAATGTGCTGGCTGGCTCCATAATCACGTTCCAATCAGCTTTACAGAATTGTGAAATTGATTATCCTGCTGGTCTCACACGGGCTTTGGAGCCAGGCAGAGGGGCACCTTCATTCTTTGTTGAGTTCTACAACACTGATTCGAGGAGACTTTAGGTTTTCCATGCATCCCCAGGAGGAAGGGAGTTCAAATTACCTTGTAATTACAATTCTAAGGCTCCAAGCCTTGACTGGTGTGTCTCATTTTCCCAGTCATTCGACCAGGGCAAAGGCTGAGAGAGGAGGTACCTGGTGTATTGGCTCCCCATTAAGAACCTGAAGCAGAGATGGAGTGAGAGAGTGAGCTCGGGGTGCCTTGTGCAGGCTCAGGCTGCTCTAGAGATGGCAGGGAGAGGACCTGGGAGGCATGGCTGTGGGCACTTTGAACTTGGCCCGGTAGTTCTAGGCCTCCCCGCCAGATGGTGTCATCGGGGTAGCGTCATAAATTGAGTTATTGTACCGCAGCACCCCCACTAGTTTTTCTTTGTTTTCCTGTTCTGTCTTGAAGTATTTGGGAATTTTATATCTCTGCAGGCACATAAATAGAACCTTGCCATGTGTTGCACCAGCCAAGGCGATAAGGGAAATTTTCCTGCAATGAAGGGGCCTGACCTGGGTCTCCAACAATGACTGGGGTTTAGTCGATGAGAGAAAACTGGGGATTCCATGGCAGATAAATGGAGTACCACGTGCCAAAGCTGAGAGGCACTTTGGTAGAACGAGAAGCGTAAGGGAGGGAATGGTAGACACGAGAGGAGGGAGGTCTGACGTGGTAGAGAGGTTAGAGTCTAAAGGCCGAGGCAAAGGCACGGACGTCAGAAAGGGAAGGTGGGGTTCCAAGCGGAAAGGCAGAGGTGTGGGTGGCACTGCAGAGACTGAAGTGTGAGTGGTCACTGTGGACACTTGCCAGAGCAAGTTCATTTGATGTCACAGCTATCAACTCATGCCTGGAATTCACAAGAAATTTCTTTTTTCTCTAAATTACCTAGGTAATTATTTAAGTGATAACAGTCCTATTATAGTGGCTGGAAAGTAGTGAGTGCTTGTTATATGTCAGGACTGCTCTAATAGTTTTGTATGAGCTATTTAATTTTTCACAATCGTATGAAGTGAGTACCATCCATGTGCCCATCGTACAGATGAGGAAACTGGGCCTCAAGGAGTCCATCAGTCCGCGGAAGTCACAGAGCCCGGCCTCTTCCCCTGCACCCTGACTGCTCCTTTATATATGCTAATTCATTTCACCTTCACAATCAAACTGGAAGTTAGGTACCATTGTACAGACAAAGGGACTGGGGCACAGAAACATGAAACAAGCTTCCCAGGCCACAGAGCTGGTAAGTAGAGGACTTGGTGTCTCCACTCTGGCAGTTTGGCTGGAGCCTGGACTCCTAAGCAGTGAGAAGACCGCATCTGCTCCTCCTGTTCTGCCTCCACCTCTGCGGCTGGCGGTACCTGCACCTGCTATCAGCCAGACCCCGAGTACTTGGGTATTGTTAGTTATGAGGATGCTATTTTCATGGCCACCACGCTTCTGGCGCTATTGCAGGATTTGTAATATGGTCCCTGCTGGGTCTGCCTGGGTATTATTGTTGCAAACAGTACTGCACCCACTTCAAGCACCTTCCTCTTTCTCCTCTCCCATTTCGTCCTCCTCTTCCTCCTCCTCCACCTCCAAACCCCCAGTATTTATCGCCCTAGTCCTGGCCCTTCTAACATGCCTTCTACAGGCATTATTGACAGATGAGGAATTGAGGCTCAGAGCTAGGAAATGGCTTATCTATAGTCATGAGGCTGACAAGTGGCAGCACAGGACTTGAGGTCTGGGTTATTTATTTCAAGTCCAGTGGTGCCTTCAAAGTGACACAAGGAACTGGCAGCTAAGCCTATTAGTATTTAGAACCTCTCTGGGCCAGAGCCTGGTCCGATTGCGCAATATAGCTTGCAAAGTGCTGTGACCTTTAATGCTTACAGCGCTGTAGGAAACAGAGCCGGTGATGCCGTTCCCACTTGGGTTGGGCAGTGGTTCAGAACCATGAGTGTGAACACAGCACCACGAGTGTGAACGGCAAGTTAGCTCAGTGACTCCTTTTTGTGGGGGCCAAAATAAAGACGTCGTGAGAGGCAAGGGTCTGAAGGAAGTCATGTGGAGTTGGCCAGACAGGTGACGGAGGTGAGCGTAGCTTTTGTAGCCTTTGTACTTGAACTCAAGGAAGAATATTTGTTCACATTATAAATAACTTGGTTGGGGGTGGGTGCACATGTGTGACATGCATTCACATGTGCAAGCAGGTGTGTGCAGGTGTGTGTTGGGGAGCACAATGCAAGACAGTAGACCAGCATCTGCCCAGAGAGACCGTGGCCTGGGTAGCTCTTCCCTGGTGGGCCCCCTACCTGAGGGTGTCTGGCGTCAGCACATACCCTGAGCCCCGGAGCACCACGAGCCCACCTGGACTCACACACCAATCTCCTTGGCTTTCTACTCCTCCACATGCAACCCCACCCTGTCCATGACCGCTGCCACCTGTGAGTGTTTCTGGCGAAGCTGTTCAAGCACAGGTGGGAAATGCCCACCACTAGCACCTTGGAAGCGCTCTCTCCTGGCCTCATCACAGGGGAATGCGGGGCTTTGCTGGGAAGGAAACAGCGGGGAGAGTGGCAGTCATCCAAGTTCCCACGGGAAGGCGGTGACTGCAAAACAAACTCAGAGACAAGCAGCTGCCGGCCTCGTTCCTCTCTTGCTGTGTATCTTCTCTTTGCGTCAATTCAAACTATCATCACAGCATTCTTTCTCTAAAAGGGAAAATAAGATAATGTGACTCTGGTTTAATTTTGGAGTTGGCTTCCCACTGTTTCTGTCATTGAGCCTGAGCCCTTCATCATGTCCGTCAGGGCCCTTTGCTATCAGTCAGACCCAACCTCACCGGGCTCTTGGACTTGGGACCTCTCCTCCTGCCTGGAGTTCTTTGTCCCCATAGGCTCAGAATCTCCTTACTCCCATTTCATGTCATGAGCAGTGCCCATGTCTGTCCTTTCAACACAAAAGTCTGGGCTCTTATCTGCTGTACCTGCTGGAACTTCCCTTCCAGAAAGGGTGAGGACTAGCGTTTGGTGTCAGCGTCTCCCAGGGAGGCCACCAAGTTTGTGGCCAGGAGCACCGGGCGTGTGTCTTCCAGACAGGTGGCCAGACTGTCTGCTGGATGAAATGGAACAAAAAGAGCAAATCCACCCAACGGAGCCATCTATCACTGTCGCAACATGCAACCGGCTGTGGCCCCGAAAGGACACATTTTGGAGAAGCCCTCCTGGGCGGGGGGAGAATTCATTGATATGAGACTCTTAGGAGTCAGATAAGGGTTAGTCGGTGTGAGGGAAATTCTCTCCTGATGACACTTCAGAGGCAGCTTTGCACTGAATCCGCTTGAAATGTCTCTCCTTCTGTTCTTGGAACCTGGGGTCGATATTTCTCCCCTGCAGGGGGTGGGGAGCGGCTCCGTCTTCCACACAGCAGCCTCCGCGCTCTGCAGGCCAGCTCATCACAGTTCCCTAGGTGGCTGGGGAGGCAGTTTCCCCATCCACTGGGATCGTTCCTGTTGGCAAAATCCTGTCTTTGGGTTCCTGTAACTGTTTTAATTTGTAAATCTTTTTTTCTCCAAAGAATTTCACAAAAGTCTTTACATCCTCACAGGCTGCTCTATTTGTTGCTGCTGTTTGTCTGTTTGTTTGTTTAATTCCGAGTGCTGGTATCTTGATAGCAATGCTGAAGTTAGTGGTTAGAGCAAGCCCCTCCCTCCTAGTGTCTGACGTTGCAGGTCTGTGCTAACTCAGCCTCCATGAAATGGGAAGATGACTGTTGACCACTCACTGGGCCCTCCTCCTGATTTTCTTTACAGCGCCTATCATTCACTTCTTTTCATTCTTTTTGATTATCCGTTCACTCGGTTATCACCTGCTCACCCCCACCCCACCAGAACGTAGCCTTCATGCGATCAGGGACCTTGTCTTGCTCTCCACTGAAACCTCTGACACATAGCAGGTGCTCGGGGATGTGGGTATAAAGCATGATGCTTGCCTCCCACTAAGACAGCCTTCTTTCTTTCCTGGAATATAAACACTGCTTTTTTATTATAAATTGATATCGAATTTCGTCTAATACATTTTGACATCTCAGGGATGAACTTTGACCTATGGATAAGAATAATTACATTAGAGGAATCTTAATTGTGATAATCTTTGAATTTCTGGAATAGATCCTTCTTGGTAGTATATCATTCTTTAAAAATCGATGCTCTGGTCTGCAGTTTTGGTTTGGGTTATTCATTCTGTTTTGCTGTGGTTCTGCTCTCTGTGTGTGCCTCTGGTGTTGCTAACCTCTTTCTTGTAGGAGGCTTCAGGCCACGAGAAGAGCCCCCCCCACCCCCCAAAGCGATTTACAATCCCACCAGCAGTGAACAAAACTGCCATTTACTCTCATACTAGCAGAGTTCCGTATTATTATTTTAAATTCCCTTTACTCCTTAGGAAAGCCAACCTAGATATCTAATTTAAAATTGATTTCTGGAGAGGTTAAATCTCCTTCCTGCCTGTTGATGACATGCATCTGTGCGAGTTTCCTATCAATTTCATTGATAAGTTTTCCATTTACATGCTCATCCTTGTTATTAATTTGTAAGAACATTTTCTGTGTTGAGGACATAGACTTTCTCTGCCGTGTATATTTACATATTTTCTCTTTTTTGATTCTCCCTTTAACAGCACTTAATAACACTGGTAGTAGATTGTAATGTTGTTAAAACCCGATGTTCGACTCCACCCCTCTGTTTTGGAAGGTACGTTTCCTTTCTTTACTTGCGTGATTTGAAAGTTTAGACCAGAGATCCGACAACTAGTCGCCTGTATTCACCATTAATGGCTTTGTGATCTCGTGCATTTTACGTTTGACTACTCCGTTGAGTGCGGTTTCTTCTGGTCCACAGACCACACCACACTCCTTCAGCCTCCTAGGGCAGCTGCCCCGCCTTTCTGGCAGGGCAGGGCGGGGTGAAAACAAGTGCTGAGTGTGAGTCAGTGGGGACAGTGCTATTGCACGGATGCTCTCTACTCAGGGAAGCTGCAGGAGTCCCTTGGGGAGGGACATATGTTCAAACCCCCCCTCCCCCAGAGTCACTGCATTCCTGCTCAGGAGTGAGGGACTCGGTGAGGCAAGTGAGATGCCCAGGGCGCAGAATTTAAAGAGACACTCACTCTTGGGTGCAGACTTGCAGGAGCCTTCAGTTTTACGCCCTGGGCTGCTGTTGCACCCTTCTACCCGCCCTGGGAGAGAGCAGCTCCTCAGACAGGGTCATTGGCCCCTGCCCACCATCCCTAAGGTACCCCTCTCATCTCAGCTCAGAACTCCTCCCAGGTCCTGCACAACTCACAGTGTGAGTTGGCCTCCCTCACCCCCGGCCTGCAGTTCCCTCCATCAGGAGTTTCATGAAGGGCCGGGTGGTGCAGTGAGCGTGGGACTTGGAATCCAGTGGTGCACCTGTGAGAGCAGATGGCTGGCCTCCCGGTGTGGCGCTCCGCGGCTTTCTTCCCCTCCCCACACTCCGTACTAGGGCGCTGCACCTGTTCTGCCCACCAGCGAGACTTCCGGGCAGGGCCAGGTGGGGTCTGCACTTTGCCGATGGCAGAGCTCCCTCTCTGTGCCCACGGTCTCTGTTCCTGCGGCTGCAGACTCGTATTTGCCTCAGTGGGTTCCTTTAACGGCTGAGGCTGCTACTGCCGGCAGGGGTGGGTTAGAAGCATAGACACGCATAGAAGCATAGGTGTGCCACGAGGGATTGTGACAGCCCAAAAGGAGTGAGTTCTGTCCCCTCTGAGAGTTCCCGTCACTGGCAGGATCCCGTCAGTTTACAAATGAAAATCTAAGTACTTGGAAACCCTCAGCCCCTGCCTGATAATAAGGGTTAGCGGTGGGCATTTACGAACTGATGGTTTTGCGATTCTGTCTCGGAAGGCTTCTTTTGGTGCCACACACGGGACTGCTGTTGCCTGCTCTTGGGACAGGACCCGGAGCCCAGCTGGGCAGTGCGCCACCACCTCTGTGACCTACAGGAAGTCGCTCACCCTCTCTGGGCCTGTCCCCTTAATTGTAAACTGAAAGAGTGATACCGACCTCCCGGGGCTACCACGGGAACTAAATAACTCAAGGCAAACCGGGGCCCAGCCACGCACCAGGCACACAGTAAGGGCTCAAACCATGTGAGCGTCCGTGGTCTCCATATGCCCTGTCTTGGCTGTGATCTCTTGTCATGTTTTTCTTACCAGACTCTGGCTAAAGTCTCAGTATTTGGGGTTATTTTCCAATTTTTTTATTGTGGTACAATACATATAACATAGAAGGTGGCATCATAACTGTTTTTAAGTGAACGGCTCAGTGGTTAACATGTTCGTAACACCGTGTAAGCATCTGCACTGTCCATCGCCAGAGCTCCTGTCATCTCACAAACCCGAAACTCTGTCCCCGTGAAATGGTAACACCCCATCCTCCCACCCCCTCAGGGCCTGGCAACCGCCAGTCTGCTTTCTGTCTCAATGACTCTGCCTACTCTGGGTCCCTTATATAAGTGGCATAATATAGAATTTGTCTTCTTTGACTGGCTTATTTTGCTGAGCCTAATGTCTTCACGGTTCATTCATGTTGTAGCAAGTGTAGCAAGAATTTCATTCCTTCTTAAGGCAGAATAATGTTCCATTGTATTTATGTATCACATTTTATTCATCCATCATCCATTGGTGGACACTTGGGTTTCTTCTACATAAGTCTCAATGTTTTTTATATTCTATTTAGATATCTTCCAAAATGAATGAAGAACTAATTGCTAAATTGAGCAGATCCTATCTTTTTTTTTTAAACCAGTCTAATATTCCTATTTCCCTCCAATCCCAAATCCTTGTTTCCTGTCTTGCTGGTCTGTCTTTAATTGTCCTCCTTCCATTGGAAACCCAGGTCTGCGGGAGCATCTCCTCTTTGAATGCTGGTGTGTTCCTTTTTGTTACATCCTGGATTCATGGAGCCTCCTGGTGTGGGGTCTCTCAACTACCCTCCCCTCCCCCAAAAGCTTAAAGACTAACAAAATTCTAGGAGTAGGGGAATTTGCCCAAAATGCTGGTGGCCTGGCCACACTCTGGACCAACTTACCTGTATTCTCAGCTCGTTTCCCCGCTGGTCCTTCTAAGGTGATCCCGGTCTTGTCCCTTATCTTCCTACCCCTGGGTAGAAAGGCTCACACCCAGCAGCTTACCTGGACACAACTGTCAATATCTCCCTTGATGAATGGACTGACTCATGAACGTATTAGCCAGTGTGGCTGAGGCTCCTAACTCTCCTTCCCTTGAACCAGGGATTGGGCTGGAATTTCAGGCACTGGTCTTGGCGATGTGGGACTGGAAGACAACCCAACCCCGAGCACTGAAACTGCCAGGAACATAGCAGATGTGGCCCCTGTTTGCAGTGTTACTTAGTCTGGTTGGAGTTGCAGGAACTGATCACAGAAGCAAACAAACAGATGTGAAACTGCACGTATGAGATGGGCTCTGCAGATCTGTTTCCAAGCTAGCTGTAGGGCAGAATCGTAAGTAGCAAGCCAGTTGCTTTCTCTTCATGCACTCTGTAAGTGGTGCCTTAGCTGTAGATACTAAGACTATAGTGGAAAAGTGGTAGAAGAAGCCATGTGAGTCATAAGACTAGACTCTGAGTCACAAAGAAAATGTTGGCAAATGCTTATTACTCCTTTACTATCCAGTGATGCAGGTCCTTTCCCTCACCCGCATCTGCCCTTCCCAACTTCTGACTCAACCCCCTGACCTCAGGGCTGCCTCTCTGTATAACTCTAGGGGGTACCACCCACGTGGAGATGACCTGAGCAATGTTCCTTACAGCTTTGCCACACAGTCCTGGTTCTTTCAGGGCCATTCATGGCACATTGCACTTGGATGGGGAAGGCTTGCCTGAGGAAATGACTATAGAGTGGAGAACTGAAGGAAAAAAAGACATTAACCAACCCAAGAAGGGCTGGAAGAGCATGCTGTGCAGAGGGAACAGCATGGCCACCAGCCCTATGGTGGGAGATGCAGAGAAATGAAGGGCCAGTACCAGGCACAGGGAAAAGGCTAGTGTGGTCCTAGTTCAAGATCAAGAGGACATGAGTCATGGGATGACAGCAGGGGTCAGACCATGCAGGATCTGTGAGCCACAGAGTACATAGTTATTTTATTGTAAAAGCAAAGAAAAGCCATCGAAGAACTTGAACGTTTTCACAGTAATAATGGCAGATACATTTATTGAGTGCTTACTATGTCCCAGGCACTGTTCTTAGGGCTTTGCAAGTATTATCTCAATCATTGCCTTGCTCACACCTGTGAGATAGGGACTTCATTATCCCTATTTGACAGATGAGGAATTTGAGGTACCAACAAACTAAGCAAATTGTTTCTGGTCTCACAGCTGGTATGTGGCAGAGTACAGGGTCTTAACCACTTTAGGAGGCTGCCTCTTGGTTTTAAGAAGGAGTGAGGAGGGTCTAGTATTGTTTTAAAGAAAAACCAGCCCGTCTCATGAGGGGTGGCTGTGGACCTGGCCAGGTAGGGTAGTGTGCTGTCCTGTATGTACACGTGGCTCAAGGGGAAGACTTGACACCTGATGCTTGCTGACCCCCATCTGGAGGTGGTGCCCAAGGACTCTGACAAAGCAGAGCAGCCCTTCTCAGCCCACACAGCTGCTTCCTGGGCTTTCCCCCACCTCCGGAGTTACATGGCATTGAAACAAAGGCATCACCATTCAGCTCTGCTTCCTGGACAAGCTGCACTGCCTTAGGGAGTGCCAGGTGCCGGATTGAATGAATGTGGCTGGGAGCCTGCACTTTAGGTGAACCCATGGCTCCTAGATGGCAGGGAGCAGGACTTGGGGTGGGGGAGGATGGAGCACGGATACAGATGGTGGAGGGGACATGGAGGCAGCTACTGAGCTACGAATGCCAGTGTCTTTTGTCTGTCTTCCTGAGGAAGGAGCAAGGAATGCACTGAAGATCCAAATGGTTCCACATCAGATGTAGATGAGATGGTTCTCGACAGGGAAATAGACTTCTAAGAAACAAGAGTCCCTCACAATAGTTCACATTGGCTTGACAGGCAAACCTGGACAGTGGGTGAAAAATGGTTTGGTGTCACGGGTAGGTAATCAGAAAGTTAAATGCCCAGGTTTCTCTCTTTCTTTCTCTTGTCTTTGTTTCCTGCTCCCTTTGGTTCATCTGCTCCATCCTCCTTTGTGCACGCTGACTTTCCTCTCAGCTTGGCTCTTGGTATCCCTGCTGCCTGCTTCAAAGCTCACGTGAAGAGCCTGTAAGGGGACTCAACCTGGCCGCCACCACCTCTGAGCCTTTGAGCTCAACCCCCACCCTTTTCGCTTAGCATGGTTTCTGTCCTCTGAGCAAGTGAAGGCAGATGTGTTGTTGGCACCATTGACTCCACTGACTGCGAAATGGAAATTGTGGTCCAGGGAAAGGCAAAGGGAGCTTTCAACACACAGAGTCAGGATGGAGAGGACATTGGACACCATTAAAACTCTGGGGTTGCTCAGATTTGGAGACATGTGGCGCACCGGTCCCCTGAGGGTCCCATTTGCTGATGGACCACTCTTATGGTTCTGGAATTCTTTCTTTCTTTTTCTTTGCATATGCTCATAGTTATTGGAAAAATATATTTAAAAAGGAATAAATTCACAAATCAAGTCAAAAATAGTAATGCAGTTTTGGGGTCATGGTTTCATGAGATTTTTGAAGAACATGTGTCTTTTTTTATTGTATTTTATTACATTACTATTTATCCCCCTTATACTCTTCTTCCACCTCTACCCATCCCCTTCGCCCACCATCACCACACTGTTGTCCGTGTCCATCAGTCCTTTTTCTTTTCCACCCAGGAAGTGTGGTTGAGCCAGTACATCCCCCCATCCTAGGCTAACAGTGAATCCATAGCAAAGGGATAAGATGAGAAGCCATTCTAGACAGATCTCCAGTGCAAGAATGTCTACATTTATATTCAGAGCACTTCAGAGTGCATTTAAATTGCTACTACTTTAGAAAATGTCTTTCATGCAAATTTTGATATTTTTCAATGGAGAAGCCTTCATGTGAATCAATGGGATGATTCTTTCCACTTCCCACGTGAAACACCCCGTGCCTTTTAGTAGCATACCTGTACGTGCTAAAGAGAGGGTCTCTGAGTTGCCTTCTTCACATTTGAGGGTTTGCGAGTTCTGCATCCTGATGGGAGGCTGGAATTCCAGGCGTGGATCTCATGATGAGCTAGGGTTGCTTTAAACCCTAGCCCAGCAGTATTTCTGGTCTCCGAAGCTCTGTGGGGCCCCCAGCCCAGTTCCCTGTACATGAAGAGCAGTGGTTGCAAGATCTCAGGCTTCAGGGGAGGCTAACACCAAAGGCTACCCCTGAGAAAGCTCAGGGTCACCCCCTTCAGGAGCACTGCTTATAACAGCTTTTGACATCTTCAAATCAGCTCCACACTCCTGAGGTTCAGCTTGGGGACAGCCATGCTGAGGAGGGCAAGGTCATCTTCCTAGACACTTCCTCAACATCCTGGATTTGTGTTCACTTTTTCTGCCCAGGGTCTGGTCCATGTCTTCTGTTCTCCTCTGATTCACCTGGCAGGGGCCCTCAAAGGAAGCTTGGTTGGGAGGTTGTTGCACTGGAGGGTTGACAAGGAGGCAAGGTCCAAAGTCAGGGCTCTGTAGCTCCCTATGGACTCAGAGCACTTGGAGGTGACCTCCACCTACCAGCCTGTCCTGCCAGGTGCTTAGGGTCCCGAGCCTTGGCAGGGGAGTCCCAGGAGGTCATGGGCCCCTGCATCTGTGGCCTGAGCTGGAGCATTCATTTATCACCTTTAAGGACAAAAAGTTTACTTCTCCCAACTGGTCCTTACAACCAGGTTTGTCTCAGGAGCTGATTCTCAGTCAAAATCACGGATGTATTATGTTTTCTATAACTGTCCCTCTCCTCTCCCTGCCCCAGCAACTACAAGGTCAACTCCAAGAGGGCAGGGATTTTTATTGGTTTTTTCTTCCATGACATATCTCAAGAGCCTAAAATAATGGCTAGTTTATATTACTGCTCAATAAATAATCTGTTGACTCAAGTTGAATGAGTCAATGGTTTACCCAGAATATTCTCAGAGACCCTCACTAACATTGCAAATTCAGGTCTGCTGACCTAGTTGACAGCCTGCTAAGTTCTAGGCATCTCCAAGGGTTGTTAAACACATGGGCTCATCTCAGCTTCACAGCCAGCCTCTTCTCTTGGTGATGAGACTGAGTCTCATCAGTCACCCAGCTGCTAGCGCCTGGCTGCAAACCAGCCCCAGGTGCCCACGAGCACACCCCAGTTAGCTCTTTCAGAATCCCAGGTTCATCCTTTTGTTCTCCTTGAGTCCTTACTGATAACATTCAAAACCATTTTCTTTCTATTTTGAACCCTCTCCCAAGTAAAAGGAAGGGGAGGGCTATGGCCATAAAGAAATACAAGAGTGTGAGTAGTGCCCTTTACTGTGATGCCAAAAAGGAAACAAGAAAGAACAGGAAAGAAAGAAACAAAGGAGGAAGGGAAGGTGGAGAGAGAGACAGAGAAGGGCAAAATTCCAAAGCCAGTTTCCTTGCCAGTTTGCAGCTGGGTGTGTCCCCGCAGTGGGCACCCAGCAGGGCTGGGCTGGCAACCAGGCAATCCAACTGTGCTTTGCTGCGTCTTGGGTTTTCTGCTGCCATTCGTGCTTAGGACACCAAGTTATTTCTATGCAGTGAGCCCCACTCACATGCTCCATGTAGAGTAGATGGAATTGTGGGAAGAGCTGAGCTCGGAAGCCAGCCTTGGCTGAGTCCAGCACCCATTGCTCAGAGCACTGCCCAGAGGCAGAATCCTGGAGGCCCTGTCTCCAGAGGGTTCTGGGTGATCCCACGATGACCCCTGGCATTGACTCTAGGGCCATGTCTCACTCAGATGGGACAGAAGGAGGAATAGATACAGGAGGCAGAGCTGTCGATGACAAGTTAGGGCTGCTTGGGAGCCACAGGTACAGAGATGGATCCTCGTGGACACTACGAAGTGAGATGGGGAGGGAGGAAGTTCCCAGGATCCCTGATGATGAGGGACGTCAAATCTCTATCTTTACCCACAAAGGCTGTGGGCTTCTATAAAGCAGAGAAGCCACTCAGTCTGCAGTTAGCAATCTCAACTCGGGTACACTGCGGAGGTGGGGTGAGGGCTTGGGGTCTGTGGCATTTAGCGCTGCACCAATAGTAAGCCTGGGCACCACCCCTCTGCCAGAGGGCCCCCAGGGGAGGGAAGAAAAGGCTGGTCTGGCTGTCAGGAAACTGGACTGCCCTTCAAGGGCGTCCTCTAGCTTTTCAGCTTGGATTCAGTGTCCATCAGGGGTGGGAAGGCATTGAAGCTTGATCGTGGTGGCCCTGCTCCCCTCAGCCGAGTTGGGGTCAGGCTCAAGGACAGCACCCCTGGTCTCTGTCCCTGGAATGGCTTGGTGACATCTCCTGAGGCAGGAGAGAGGACATGTGCAAACAGCACATGGCCCAGGAGGGGGCCGAACTCCCAGGCACCGCCGCAGTGGCTGGGGGAACACACGTGGGAAGCACCAGTTCAACCCGCTTATTCGCAGCGGCGCCACACTCAGCAATGCAAGATGCTCCTGCACAAGAACTGCTTGGCCACTCACCGGTCCTCGTTTTATTTACAGATAAGGAAGGAAAGTTCAGGGCTGTTATTGCTTGTTCTACTCCATGCATTACTAGTGCCGTCACCCATAAGAGGTGAAAATCGGCTATTGAAGGGAGCGGGTAGATGAAAACAATCACCCTCTTCTTATGCATAATTTTCATAAAGTGCATACACAGCTCTACAGATGTGTGCAGAGCCCATACACAGCCATACAACATACCTGTAGAATTAACATTTCACGGGAAAAATTAAAGGGGAAAAATGTCTAAATAGGTTTCTTAGGAAGTGGTAATAATAAGCAAAGAGGCTGAGAAGCCCTGGTCTGGACCAGCTCCGTCCAGCCACCAGTTAGTTACATGCGGTTGTTGAACACCCAAAACGCAGCCAGTCTGAGTCAGGATGTGCAGGAAGCAGACGACAGACACCGGATTTCAAACGCTTGGTGGGAAAAGCCGTGGAAAATGTCTCCTTAATTACTTTGTGTTGATTATATGTTGAAGTAATAGCATTGCTTCAGATATCTTGGGTCAAATGAAATATATTATGACAATGAGTTTTACCTGTTTCCTTTTATTTTTGTTCAGATGTGGCTCCTAGGAAATGAAAAGTTACCAGCGTGGCTCATGTTTTATTCTAGTGGGAAGTCTTGCTCCAGACAACTATCCACTCATCAAGATTTATACCCAAGATTTCTGACTCCTTCCCAGGCTGTTTCTGTCTCTTTAAGAGAAAATCCACTTCGCTGTGTGACCTCAGGCATGCCTCTTCGCCTCTCTGGGCCTTAGTTTCTCTTGAATTCAGGACCCAGCTGGGAGCCTGGGATCACTGCAGATAGGAAGCTGTGGGCTTCCTGATGAACTATTTCCCCAGAAACGACAGTTCCCTTAATAGCAATGCTACCTGCTGTGTGTCTGCTTCTGGGGAAATGCCACATGGGCGAGATTAGAAGAAAGAGAAAGCTTCCAACCTGAGACCAGCAGAAAAGAGTGTTAGGGGAAAAATGCCCATTTTAACAGGGAAGGGAGAAAAACAAAAGCTTTCATTTCTTGTGGGGAGGAGGAGACAGAACAAAAAAAAAGTGGGCTTTCACAAAACCTTCCCCTAATAATAGGGGCTAATAAAACATCTTGCAAATGTGCTCTGCTGGTTTGAATTGATGCACAGATCTCCAATATGCCCATCTTTTATTCCTTTCCTAATGCCTAATTTAAGCGGGGCAGGGGAGGTAGAGAAAAATCAATTCTATTTTAATTTTATGAGAAAAATGCTGAATGAAGGGGAAAGAATGTAACAGTGAAACTTCAGACTTCAGCCCTGGCTGACCCATAATGTGTGATCATGTGATCGATCAATGGCTTTCCCCCCGAAAGGTCTCTGGAATCTGCCCCCTGCCTTAGTCTCTGAGATGGCGGCAGAAGCTTCAAGCTGGGAGGAGAAACCTTCCGGGGGTTGGGGGGCTTGGGAACCGCAGACCAAGGGCAAGTTTCATCTCCCTTCACTGTCCAAATTTACTTCTACCCCAGTTCTCCTTCCCTGTGGTCTCTGTGCCCCCAAGTCTCTCACCAGGAGCTCTTCCCATTTCTCCACACTCCAGGCATGTCTTCTCACCCCGGCTGTCTCTTTAACAAATGGGTTCTCTTGGCAGAGTTTCTGGTCTCCCTGGAAACCAGACTGGCCGCTTTGCATGATGAGAGCAGGGCACCGAGGCTGAGCAGGTGGGTTCTAGATTCGCAATGCCTGCACGCCAAGCCTGCCTCTGCCTCCTACGAGCTGTGAGAATCCTGCAGAGTTACTTCTTCTTGCTAGGCCTCGGGTTCCTCATCTGTAAAACGGGGATAAACAGGGCACTAGCCTCGTAAGTGTGTGATGACTAGGTGCATAATGCATGGAACGTGCTTGGCGTGGCTCTTGCTCGGCAAACATTAAGTGGCAATCGATATGAACTCGTTATTGTGGTGAATTTCTACAAGGTGGTCAGAAGCAGAGAGCTGGGCCTTTGGCTTGGTTCCACAATTCCAGGTTAGGCCATCAATGGGAGTTAGCACACATTCTTATTTTGTCCTCCTTTAAGACAATATTTAGTTGAAAAGTTGTTGTTTTTACTTAGACAAAGTTCCTGTAGGCCTGTCTCCCCATTCCCCTAATGTTAGCATCCTCCACGACCATAGTAAAATGATTCAACAGGAGGTAACAGTGATTAACATTATAAACTACAATATGATGAATACCATACTTTACAGACCTTAATTCCATTTCACTTGTTTTCCCCCAATGTCCTCTCTTCCATTTACAATTCAATCCAGGATTTTACACTTAATTTGTCCTCCACTGTCTCCCCTAATCTGGATCAGCTCCACGGTCTGTCTTCGTCTTTTAAGTCTTTGGCATCATAGTACTGGTTTCTTCTGGTCTGTTTTGTGGACTTGAATCTAGGTTATCCATTTTTTGGCAAAAATACCACACAGATGACGTTCCTTCCTCAGAGCACCTTAGCAGGAGCTGCCTGACTGCCCGTATTTCTCATTGCCGGAGTTGACTGATCACTGGGTTAAGGAGGCACTATGTATTAACTAAACATGTACCATGGGTCCTCTTTGGGATACAAAAGAGAATAAAATGACATCCATGCTCTCAAGAAACTCTCAACTGTCATGGACAGATGCTGCTCTAGTCATTGTTGCTGCATAACACACCTCTCCCCAATGTAGCAGCAAGAACTTCATCACGCCCACAGAGTCCGCGGGTCAGGGATTTGAAAGGACGTGGCCCAGAGAGTTTGTGTCAGACACATGATGTCCAGGGACAGAGCTAAGAAATCTCAAATAGCCAGGAGTGACTAGACAGCTAAGAACCAGAGCCTCTGGAGGATCGCTCACTTACCTGGACAGGTATGACTCAGAGACCGGATGCCCCTGGGACTGCCAACCAGAGCATCTGCAGGGCCTCTTCGTGCGCCCTGGGCTTCCTCTCAGTGAGGCGGCCCCAGGGGGTCGTACTTCCTACACTGAAGCGTGGATGCTCTAGACACGCGTGTGCCCCTGTGGACAGGTCAGAAGCGGCATTGCCTCGCATGACCCGTCTCGGAAGGAACCCAGCATCATTTTCTCCACATTCTTCCCCACCAAGCAGTCAAAATTCCCGCTAGACTCAAATGGGGGGCATAAGCTTCATTTCTTGGTAGGAGGAAAGGCAAAGGATTTGTGGCCATGTTTTTAAAACCACCAAATTTGGAAAGCACTGAGGGGTCTTTCTACTTTTCTAGGGTTGGAAACTCGGACCCGAGAGGATAAGAGCTTCATCAGCTGCGGTTACATTCATTTTTAAATACATGATTTAACTGAGTGCCAACTATGTACCAGACAGGCCTGGATCTGGTTGCCAGGGATGCTTCCCAAATCTTCCCCAGGGGTGGCAGGCCCAGACAGATGCGCCGCAAACCTCATGTTCTGACCGTCGCAGACACCTGCCAGTCCTTCCCCTGACAACTGGGCACATGTGGACATGTGCAAGGGGTAGGTGGCAGGGCAGGTGACGGGGCAGGGTAGAAAATGCCACACTTTTGCATCAGAATGACTTTATTGCAAACCCAGCTGTATGACATTCTCAGTTTGTTACATGTTCATTCCTAATCCTCATTTATTCAGTAAACCTCACTGACTTCCGCTCTGCCAAGCCTGGGAGCTGGCAGTTACAGCGATGAATAAATAGAATCCGGGCCTTGCCCTCCACGGAGGATTTCCCCAGGCTCTCTCTGCCAGAAAGGCGACCGGGGGGCGGGGGAGGGGGGTTGCAAGGTGCCAGGGAGCCGGGTCAAGGGATTATTCAACCCCTCTCGAGTCCCCCATGCCCAAAGCCAACCGAAGAGGAATTGGTCACGCAACTTAGCAATTTAACCAGGTTAAACTCAGCAGAACGGAAATCAGCTGAGTGTGAAGTTGGAAGGCGAGCCGCTTACATTTAAAAACCCAAGAAATATTGCAATGCAGACCAAAAGCAATTGGGAATATCACTAGACAGACTCATTAAGCAAGAAAGTTTCTGTGAAAATAACAAAATCATAGCACCCAGGACACCCCATCATGAGATTAAAAGCCGAAAGGAGGTTTAAGCTTCATATTATTAAACTGCATTATGACAGTTTAGTGTGAGAGGGCTTAGAGCCATCAGGGTTGATGGTGGCCCTGTTATGGGAATCTGACTGTGTCTTTGGAATTCAGACCAGTTTGAAAGAGGGAAACTGTTGGAATATCCCTCCCCTGGGGCCAGTGGAGGGGAGGAGAGGAGACTGAGAAGCAGCCCAGTGGTAAGGCTTGGCGAGGCTGAGATGCTGGCTGGGGAGCACTTACTATTAACAGGGTGGGGGGGCCGTCTCCTGAAGTCTGTAAGGGAGCTGAGCTGGGTGGTGACTTAGGGAGCAGAGTGGGCTCATGATAAGCACTCAATATATGTTAGTTCTTGTTATTATCACCTACTGGCCAACCTGGCAGTTTTGATCGCTAGATGGTAAATTCCAATGACCCTGGCCAGCTGGATGCTGAGTCCGAGCGAGCTTTCTCCCAGTGTTTGATCCCAAAGCCCCCAGGAAACCAGCTGAAGTCAGAGAGCAGGGTATTGACTGGAAATGAGCGAACACCATGGTGGGCAAACAAGTGCACTCCCCTTCTGCAATGCCCCTGATTCCTGGCGACACAGGATCAGCTTCAGCTCCCTGCAGGGTGGTGGCAGGGCTCTCACACTGGGCGAATGGCGAGCATTGTCCCCTGTGCTGGCAGCCCAGGCAGCCCTGGCACAGCGGGCCATGGTCTGAGTCTGACCTTGGAGCGCAGATTTGGACACCGAGAAGCCTGGCAGGCCCTGCCCGGGGGTTGCTGTTCCTTGCAGTTGTTCATGGAGCACTGTGGCTGGTGAGATTACAAAGTGTGTCCTAATCACTCATCTCTTGCAAAGCGGTGGATCTGGAGCTTCAACATGAGTTGTGTAATCCAAAGGTCTTTCCTGCCCAGCTCTTCTCATTCCTGAATGTCAACATCATCAGAAGGACCAGGCTGGTGGACAGATCCCCCCCCCCCAGTAGTCTCCAGCCTTACAGGCTCATCTGCTCTTGGGCATTGGCTCTGCCTTATTCCTTCATTTCTATGGACCTCATCCTTCACCAGCCAGGTCCCAATGGACTTCTCAAATCCACTTCCTTCTCTCCATCCCCTCAGCTGGTCTGAACCAGGCCTTCTTGTCACCTGCCCCCTGGGTGAGAGTCAGGCCCCCCAAAGGGCTTCTGTCCCTCGGGCAGTTCAGTCCTTATCCCCTCGCCAGAGAGTGTGCGTCTCCAGATTTCACGCACATGAGCATCACCTGCAGAACTCATTAAAACCCTGATCCAGGACCCCAACCCCAGACATTCTGGCCCATCGGTCTTGGGTGGGCCCTTGAATCTGCATCTCAAACAAGCTCCCAGGTGATGCTGATGCTCTGTTGCCATGGACCACAGTTTCAGTAGCACGGCTCTTAAACCCAGGCATGACCTGTACCTCTCTGGGTAGCCCACCTTCACTCTGATGGTCCTATATTACTCTCAAGATAAAGTCTAAGCACCTGAGTATTCATTACCTGACCTTGGAGTAGGGCTGCCACATGCCTAGTGTGCGTGCTGCACAAAGACACACCACCGAAGGGATGCAGTTCACGGAGCACTGGGCTGTCTCTGTCAGGAGGAGTAGACCTGGGCACAAGAAAGCCCTGCCTTTTCGTTCTCACAAAGGCACTGTCAGCCCACTGAGGTATAGAGGACAGGGTTGAGTGGGGACCGTGTGTGCCTGGAGAGGTGCCTTTTTCTAATTTGTACAACAGCGTTACAGAAGCCAGTAGCCATCCTGCCGAGAGCATCTCTCGGATTTCCTCTTCCTTCACTCTCTCTGTCTCCTGTCACTCCCACCCACCTCTCTCCCACGTCCTTCAGCTGGTCAACACCTTCACACTCCAGGGGGAGACGTCCTGACCCCAGAAGCTTTCTCTGTTGTATGCTCCCAAGAACCACTGTCCTGTCCTTCCTTCAGAGCAGTAGTCCTAATGCGCCCTGACCACTGATCCCTGTGGCCACCCCTGCCCCCCTCACTGTGCTGTGAGTTGCCATAGGCTCCACAGTGCTTAGCCCAGGGCCAAGTGCAGGGCACAATGAGTGTTTGTTGTGGGTTCTATTATGCAGCCACGAACACCTCACAAGTGCCAAACCCAGTATGCCACTTTTTCTTGTTTCTTAAATGTTTTATTTTGAAATAACTCTGAATTTACAGAAAAGTTGCAGAGACCATGCAGAGAGTTCTATGCCCTTCATATAACTTTGCTAAATGCTTACATCTTACGTAGCCATGGTATATTTGTCAAAATGGTGAATTCGTATCTGTGCATTGCGATCGACTAAACTCCAAAGGCTTTTTTTTTTTTTTGTCTTTGCCTTTGTTTTCCAATTTTCTAAGTTTTTCTGCAGGTGTCTTATTCTCCCTTCTAGGTTCCTGCATAGCATTTTGGGCTCATGTTGCCTTACTGTCCTCCATTCTGCGACAGTTTCTCAGTCTTGTTTTCACGACCTTGACATTTGTTTTGAGTGGTCAGTGCAGGTGTATCTGATGTTTTCTCATTAATGGGCTGAGATTCTGGAGAAAAAGACCACAGAGGGTATATACCCTTCTCATCACATCCTACCAGAGGCCCCTTGACCTCAGCGTGACTTGTCATTGACACTGTAGACCTTGACCACTTTGGTTAAGGTGGTATCTGCCTAGTCACTCCATTCTAAAGCTGCCATTTCCCCCTGTTCATTCAAAGTGAGGCACTAGGGCCAGCTCACACTCAAGGAGAAAGGAGTTACTTTCTGTCTTGTGCAGGGGCGGGGTGTCAAAGCATTTGTGGTTTAAGATGGAAGCACAACAGTAGCCAGGAAATCAGGGGGAGATAAGCTATGGGAATACTCTGTTTCACCCTGCGACTTGAGCATTCATCGGCGAATCCCGATTGAATGGTGAGTTTCTAGTTCCTTCTAGCAAGTCATTTTCAGGACAGCTTTCCTTGGCACATGCCACATTTTGTAGTTCCACTCACTCCCCTTCGTGCTGTAGGGTCTGGCTCCAGCGTTCTCAGCCCTGGCTGCCCACTGAATCTCTTGGAGAACTTTAAAAATGTACCGGTGCCCAGGCCTCTGTAGCCACAGCATTTGATTCAATGAGTGTGGGGCAGGGTCCTGCATTGGTCTTTTTTAAGAAGTCCCCGGGGCATTCTGTGCTCTGGAGTCCAGTCCGAGGACCCCTGACCCAGCCCAGCCCTCTGGCAGCTTCTTTGAAACACTGTCCTTACTCTCTCTGGCTGGACCCATTGCTCCCAGAGGACTCCGTGCCTTGCAATACCATCAATCATTTGTTTGTCCCCAAAGTCAGGAGCGGGAATTTCTTCTTCGATGTTTCCTGGGAGCCCAGACCAGAGTCTTGCAGAGAGTGGATTCGCAGGGAGCATTTGTTGATTGAGAGAATGAGTCCGTCTCAATAGGAGCAAGAGCACTAGCCGCCTGCAGAAAAGCGGCAGCTCCCGGCACTCTCTGGCAGGCTCCACAGTGTTGCAAACACCAGGCACATAGCACACACGTCAGTCATAGTCCTTTTTTCCACCGCTATTATAGTCCTCGGCTCTCTAGGAACAACAAGGGCCCCGTGGCCAAGAAGTCACTGGCATGCACGCGGTGGCCATCTGCGTGTTCTCACTGTTCTTCGGAAGGAATGTGTCCCCCTGCTGTTTTTGAATTGCTAGGAAACCAAGGAGTCAACGCTACACTTCTAACAGGAGGAGATTACCTTGCACTGGTCTCCTTGGATGTCACCAAGACAATGACCATGCTTGTACAATGGGTCAAAAAAAGGGAGTAAATATTTTAACCAGTTGTTTTGAGTTTACAGAGAAGTAAAATGAATTGAACTCTTAATTCAGTGAAATGACCATGTTGGTCTATTTTTACTTGTAGTCTTATTAACACACCAACAGGGGTGTCCAACCCAGGGCCCATGGGCCACATTGTAGCCCAGGATGGCTAGGAATGCGGCCCCACACCAAGTCATAAATTTACTTAAAACTTTTTGGGTTTTGCTCATCAATTTTCATTAGTGTTTCCCCAAGACAATTCTTCTTCCATTGTGACCCAGAGATGCCAAAAGGTTGGACACCCCTGCTAATATTTTAGAGCCTCCAGAATATGAGTTGGAAGCCATTTGGAAAAGGTCGGGAGCAGGTGGGATGCATAACTTAGGGTGCTGACTCCCCTCTCCCCCAAAGAGTTTAGGACAAAGATACCATGGATATAGTAGATGCTGCAGAGGATGCTTCTGGAATGTCAAGCTCAGGGGGCAGGCTGTGACTCGGTTTATACTATTGCTACTGACAGTTGATGCTGTTATGGGTTTCCTCCCTATGGGGAAATCTATTTGGTAGTGAGCTCTTTGAACAGCCCTCTGGTCCTTGCAAGGCACCCCAGGGTATTCGAATAGATTTACCCAAGTTCTTGTCACTCCATGCCGTCCCCGTGGTAACGCCGAGGCGGCAGAGAACACTTCGTGGACTGTGGGTTTCCCTGCTCTTCCAGCACACTGACCAGTCACACGCGTAGCTGCCCTCTCCCCTGCTCACACGTTGGTCTCCGTCCTTGGCCTCAGTTTCCTCGGCTGAGGAATGGGAATAATCAGAAAGAACCCATATCATTTTTTGAGGCTAAAACAAGGTGACTTTAATGAGAATCCCCTCTCACAGTGCCTGGCATGTAGCCAGTGCTTCCAAATGCGGCTTTTGTCATGGTTGCATCTTCTGATCAGCTGCTCCTGAGTCCTGGCCGCTTCCCTCCTCCTCACTTTATCTCGTATCTTCCCTTAGCCTTCATGCACCATCTCGTGCTCAGGACCTTAATTTCGTCAGCTGCTCAATCTGCACATGGAACCATTGGGTCTTGCCCCGTACTGAGCCCACTGCCTGGAGACCAGCATGGCTTGATCCACGCATGTTCAAGAAACAAGTCCTTCCTGGTGGGGCTCTCCAAGGGAAATTGTTCCCTTCTGTTCTCCCTCTCTCCCCTGCTGCTTCTTCCATTCAGGGTAGAAAGGCTAATGCTGTTCTTTGCTCCATTGCAGCAGGAGCCTCGAAGCAAAGGCCAGAGTCCCTCCTAGCCCCGCAGGATCCTCACTTCTGAACGAAGGGGCGCTTGCCAGGAGTAAGGAAGCTGGAAGTCACTCTGCAACATAAATTGAAACAGAACCTGACATTAAAATGATCCTTGAGCCCTTAAAGAACCCGTGGCTCAGAGAGGTTAAGCAAATTGCTCAAGCCATGCAGCTTTTGATCACTTGTTTACAGATGCAAAGGGAAAAATGTAGAACAAAAACCAGCTGAGATCCTTGCCCTCTTGGAGCTTAAAGTCAGCAACCTCTTTCTCCACACAGCTAGAGAGAAAATATTTAAGATGGTGTGGGCCGTGGAGTCTCTGTCACGACTACTTAACTCTGCCATTGTGGTGCACAAGCAGCCACTGACAATACAAAAGTAAGTGGCTTGGCTGTGCTTTGATATTTCATTCACAGAAACAGATGAAGGGCTGGGTTTGGCTTTAAGGTGTTACTTTTCCAACCCTTGAGAGAGTGAGAAAGGGACTCATAATGGAATAAGTACATGGCTAAATGTAAAATTCATGGTTCCAAAAGGAGAGGTGTGATATGATTCTGGGAACAGAAGGAGGGAGAGCGTGGGAGTCAGGGAAGGTGCTCCTGAAAAGCAGCATTTTGAGTAACAGGAGTCATTAACTAGGTAAAAGGGAAGCATGGGAAGGAAAAAAGTGTTTTGAGCTGACAGAACAGCTTGTGCAAAGGTCCTGTGGCAAAAAGACTGTGGCTCTTTTTAGGCACTGTAATAAGGCTTGATTGTAAGAGGGAGCCCAAGAGAGGCCAAGTCATGGAGCAAGCTGATGAAGACCATGGGATAAGAATGTGGTCTTAATCCCGAGAACTATGGGATTCTAAGGGGCGATGTGTTTGTATTCTCATTTTGAAGTGCTCGCTCCTGCTCCTGGCTAGGGATCTCACTGAGAGACCAAAGGGACTGGTGGCCCCAGGCACCTTGTTGCAGCCAGAGCTCAGTCCCTGGGGCCAGGGCTGACATGCAGCCCAGTACCCTTCCCCCCCACTGACCTAATTGTTTTATCTTTACTGTTCTCACAAACTTTACAAACAAAGATTCACATTGCATTGTGCATTTGATGGCCACAGCTCCATCCCAGTTCGTTTTCCCACCTTCCTCCTTTCCCTCCCCAGCCCGACCCCTTCCCCCACCACAGGTTGCAAGTGCATAAAACTTGCAAGTTAAATTTTTCAGAGACTGTTTCTGACAAAGCAGTAGGGATTAGACTTGGTGAAGCCCTTCATCAAAAATTGAAGACACGCTATATTAACATACATTGATTTATTCATAGTGTTTCATTACAAGTAAGTGAGGATCCTGTAATACCAGGAAAGGTTAGGAGAGCAGGGGAACACGGTATATTATATTGACAGCTCGGTGGAAATTGAGTTGCTTCTGGATTGAATTTGGAGGACAGAAAAGGAATTGGCTAGTGAAAAAAAAAAAGGCATGAGTTTTACCTCCTTGCACCTGTGTATCAATGTGGCCGCCATCCTTTCAAAAGGATGTGTATTCAGTCCTTCTCCACCTGTGGGCTGGGGTTAACTGCCACAGGCGGGGTTCTCAGAGCTCGTTCCTTCTCCCACCATTAGGGAAACCTGGAGTCCAGCTGCACACTGACGCTCAGCGCTCCCGCCTGCTCACCACTCTCTAGTCTCACTGGACTTTTCTCGGTTCCCGCAAGTCTTTTCCCACCCTGGACCTCGGTGCAGGCAGCTCCCTCTACCTGGGACCTAGAAGGCTCTTTCCTCTGCTCTGAATCCCTGTCATCCTCTGAGATCAATTCATTTCTCCCCTGAGACACCCCCCTGAGCAGGTGGTGTGCTCTGCCCAGGCTCTGCCTGCAAAATGCCCAAGTCCTTCAGCCCTGGGCATTTCTTCTCGTGGGCTCACTCTACTCCAGGGTAAGTCTGGCCTCTCGCCTAGACATGCAGCATCGGGAGAGAAATGTTGCCTTTCTCCAAAAACATTTGCTCCCCTTGCCAGAAACAACTGCTGATTTTTGAAGTAAAGTTGGTGAGTTCCCTTCCCCACCTGGGTTGGGCCTTCCTGTCAAGCATGGGACATTTGTGATGGGAGGCAAAGGGATGGAAGGCGCTGTGTAGTTGAAATGACCTCTCTCAAAGAAAAGACACTTGTGGATGGGGTCCAACGTGCATTCATCTGGGGGCCCCAGCAGCCCACAGTGCAGGTCCTGGAACACAGCGTTGGCAGGAAGCACTTCCGAAGGAGCACTAAGTGAAGAACGAATGTGTTCTTTAATGCAGTGTGTGCCCAGGGCGGGCAAAGTGGCGGGGAAGAAGGAGCTGAGGTTTTAGAGCCTAAGGGACCTGGGTGCTGTCCTTCCTCGATCCCGTGGTCTGCAGCCGCACCTGACCTGTATGAGTCTCAACAAGCCTGATGGGTTTTTTTTGTTTTTTGGGGTTTTTTTAAATATTTTTTTATTGATTATGCTGTTACAGTTGTTCTATTCCCCCTTTCATTCCCCTCCACCCTACCCCCCCATCCCCACCATTACCCCCCCTTTAGTTTATGACCATGTGTCTCAAGTCCTTTAGATTCTATATTTCCCATGCTATTCTTGCCCCCCCCTTCTATTTTCTATCTACTGTCTATGCTACTTATTTTCTGTACCTTCTCCCCCCTTCTCCTCCTCCCACTCCCCTGTTGATAACCCTCCTTGAGATCTTCATTTCTATGTTTCCACTCCTGATCTAGCTGTCCTTTTAGTTTGCTTTTGTTTTAGGTGTGGCTGCTAATAACTGTGAGTTTGTTGTCCTTTCACTGTTCATGTTTCTTTAACTTCTTTTCCTTAGATAAGTCCCTTTAACATTTCATATAATAATGGCTTGGTGATGATGAACTCCTTGAATTGATCTTATCTGAGAAGCACCTTATCTGTCCTTCCATTCTAAATGAAAGTTTTGCTGGATAGAGCAATCTTGGTTGTAGGTCTTTGGATTTCAAGACTTGGAATACCTCTTTCCAGCCCCTTCTTGCCTGTAAGGTCTCTTTTGAGAAATCGGCTGACAGTCTGATGGGGACTCCTTTGTAGGTGACTGTCCCCTTAGCTCTTGCTGCTTCTAGAATTCTCTCCTTCATTTTAATTTTGGCTAATGTAATGATGATGTGCCTTGGTGTGTTCCTTCTTGGGTCCAACTTTGGTACTCTCTGAGCTTCCTGAATTTCCTGGAAGTCTATTTCCTTTGCCAGATTGGGGAAATTCTCCTTTATTATTTGTTCAAATAAGTTTTCCACTGGTGGCTGTTCCTTTCCCCCTTCTGGTACCCCTATAATTCAGATGTTGGAGCATTTAAAGATGTCCTGGAGGTTCCTAAGACTCTCCTCATTTTTTTGAATTCTTGCTTCCTGACCCTTTTCTGTTTGGCCATTATTTGCTTTCTTCTGGTCCACTCCCTTGATTTGAGTCCCAGTTTCCTTTTCATTGTTATTGGTGTCCTGTGCAATTCCATTCATTTCTATTAGTTTCGCCTTCATATATTTGTCTAATTTGTGGCTATAATCAACCAGTTCTGTGAGGATCCTGATGACCAGTGTTTTAAACAGTGCGTCTGAGAGTTTTGCTATTTCTTCATTGCTTAGATCTATGGGCTCTGGGGCTTTGAGATATTCTTGCGACATTTTTGGTCTGTTCTGGCCCTTTAAGTGTGAGAAGCGGTGCCTTGGACTCCCAGGTCGCTGGGTTGTGATGCTGTATGTGGGGGCGTGGTCAGAGCGGGGAAATGGCGGCGCCCTCTACGGCCGCGGGACCGCAGGGCCCCGGTCCAACCGCCCACTCCCTCGTCTGTCCGCTCGCTCGTACACAAATGCGCGACCACAGTCAACACGCAGCACCGCCTCCCCGCTGTCTCCTTCGAGGTCGCTCGCCTGGTGGCTCGCTCGGTTGCTCACTAGGTCCAGCCCTGAGCCTGGATTCCGAGCGTCTGGATTCCGCGCCTGAGTCCGTCTGACCGAGTCCTCCTGTGCAACCCCTCACCAGCCGCTGGTTTCGCCCCTTACCGGTCAGGCTGAAGAATTTGTTGTTAACGGACTTCCGAAAAGTTCAATTTTCCGTGTTCTGGCTGTGTTTTCTGTTGCTAATATTTAGTTGTTTCTAAACTTGGTTGTGTGAGAAGGCACGGCACATCCACCTATGCCTCCATCTTGGCAGAAGTCCCAAGCCTGATGTTGAACAAAGAGCAAATCTTGTTGTTACAGGAAAATGAAGCAACCAGATACCGAGGGATTCTGGAGTGCGAAGTTTATTATTAACGTGCACGGTCCCAGAGGAGTCAGCCTCCAAATTCTGAGCCCCGAACAAAGGATTCTTGGGGTTTATATAGTCTACGGGGTCTTCCTGTCTGCGTAGCAAAGTGGGATACAGAAGCGGAATGTGGAAGTTAGTTTTAGCTATGGGGCAGAAGCAGAAGACAAAGGCTAAATGTGAAAATCAGTTCTAACTGCGGGGTGCTAGCCCCAGTCCTGGTGACTATCCTGCTGTTTGCTTTTCCCAGACGGCCTGATCATTCTCCCAGGGCGCCTGGGGTTTGGGTGAACAAAGGTCTTCCAAAACTTCCCACTTCATTGTGATTTCATTTGTATAAAGTTCAAAGCCAGGCAAAACTCCCCTGTGCTGTTAGAAGTCAGGAGAGAAAGTATCCCTGCCATGGGAGGCGGGGAAGAATTGAAGGGGCAGGAGGGGGAAATCTTGGGTCTGGAAATGTTCTCTCTCTTGATCAGGTGCCAATTGGGATTGCGCTCAGTAAGCAAAAATTCATCCAGCTGCATAGTTTTCTGCATGTGTTTTATACTCTAGTAATAAATATTACTAAAATAAGCTAGATAAACCAAAAAAACGTCCTGAACTTGCCACTTGAACAAATGTTTAATTTAGAAAAAATAATACTCAGAGTTGTCCCCCGACCCCGGGCCAGTGCCAGGGTGCCCACCTTTTGTCAGTTTCACAGCAGGGTCAGTGCGACACTTGAGGGTGGACACCTAAAAACGTCTAGAGGGCCTTGACGTGGCTGTGACGCCCAAGTGCAAGGTCAGTGGACGCGTCTTCCTGCACAGAGTGTAAACCAGCTTGGTTATTGCCAGGATGAGTCACGTGTGAGGGGGTCTTTGGATCATTACAGGTCTGCAGTGGGTGAGGGAGCTCAAAACTGGGCCTCCACCCGAGGTAGGTATTTCAAAAAGCGCTAATTTAATGCAAGTCGGTTCCCAGTTGAGCCTCAGTGTCCCCCTCATTAGAATGAGAATAGATAACCTGATGCCCCAGGTGGAGGGAAGGCGAACAAAAGATGCAGGAGAAGCCGCAGACAGCACTATGTGGGTAGGGGCTCAGGAGCTGCATTTCTCTATTTTTATTGTTGACGCTGGTTATCACCGATGTCCCCATTTTCTCCCTTGTCCACTTCCGCCCAGCCCCTGCAGCCCCCTTCCGTCTGGCCATCCCCACGTGTTGTCCGTGTCCATGGGTCATGCATATATGTTCTCTGGCTGATCCCTTCCCCTTCTTTCTCCCCACTCCCCCCTCCCCCCTCCTCACTGACAGCTCTCAGTCTGTTCCATGTGTCCATGCCTCTATTTCTATTTTGTATTTTTAACTAGCTTTCCAACTAACTTATTGAGACCCTGCTCTCGAACACTGCTCCGTGGCTGCGCTGTCCAATTCGGTGGCCACTAGCCACATGGGCCACTGCCCACAGCCACTGCTACACTTTGAAATGTGGCCAGTCCAGATGGACATGCATCATAAGGGCAAATCGCACACTAGATATCTAAGGCGTCATGTGAATAAACACAGACAATATTTATTTATATTACAGAGTATAAACACAGACTATCTCATTAACTTTCTCTGTTCATTGCAGGTTGAAATGATAATATTTTTTCGTAAATGAATTAGGTTCAACCAAGTGTGTTATTTAATTTGATTTTACGTTCTTCGTCTTTCCATGTGACCACTGGGAAATTAGAAAGCGTGCCTGTGGCATGCACGGGGTTTCTGTTGGGCAGCGAGCGATTCCCCTGAGGGCCAGCAGTGGTGATTTAGGGAGCTGGGAGATCTGTGAGATCGACAGCAGCATCCGCATGTGCTCCCACGCCTTCTCCTGTCCTCCCCTGAGGTCCCTGAGCTCTGTCCGGTGTCCCAGGTGAGGTGTTGACCGGTTTGTTCGCTGGCTTCTCCTGCAGATCAACTACAAGGCTGTGGGCTCCCTCGACCCGAGCGCCGACCTCTCCAGCCAGAGGGGGAAAGTGTTCAAGCTCCGGAATGAAACCCACCACCTCTTCGTGGGTCTGTACCCAGGGACCACCTACTCCTTCACCATCAAGGCGAGCACAGCAAAAGGCTTTGGGCCCCCCGTCAGCACTAGGATCGCCACCAAAATTTCAGGTATCTCTCTCAGAAAGTTGCTGCTGCTTTGCGTGTCTCCATCCCTCATTTTCCTGGGAGTGACAAAGGCCAGAGCCAGCTGCAACCATGTGGTCGGTACTAGAGGATTCAGGATGGTCCAGTTCCTTGGGATGAAACCCACAAACTTCCTAAAGTGGAAAAAAACTGTATCGATTAGACCAGAGGGGATGCCAAGGGACTCGCCAAAAGATGTGCCACACAGTTGTATTAAGGAGTATTTCTCTTTCATACCCCATGGCTTGTAAAAATGTGATTTATTTTTAGGAATATTCCTTTTGGCAGAGCAGGGCACAGCAGAGGTATTCATGAAGTGCTTGGTGAATGAATGAATGAATGAATGAATGATGAACGAATGACCGCTATGAAGCCAGGGTGGTCCAAGGCTTGGCCTGCCACCCCCAGTATCAGACAGCGTCGAGCAGAATTATCTCAGATCCTCTTCTACAACGAATACTTTTCCAGAATACCTGTGCTCTTCTGGTCTGCACGCATACACATTTTGCATAATGGGACCCATGGTAGTTTTTGGAGCTTAATGTTTCCACTTATGTTTATACCATAAGCATTTTCAATGTTGCTACATTGCTTTCCGTTCTAATGTCCTGTCAAGTGGCTGGACGTAATTTAATTAAACATTCCCCTGTGGTTGGCTAGATTTGGGGCATCCATGATGTTATAAAACAACACTTCAATAAACAGTTACAGAATAAACTTTAATGTGTCAGTTTGGATTATAACTTTGGGATAAATTCCAGAAACTGAAATACTGAATGAAAAGGGAGGTGGACTTTAATAGCTTTTAATGCAAATGGCTAACTTATCTTCCCAAGGGATTAGATCCGGTGGCACTCCTGTCGGTTGAGGGTGAGAGAGAGAGGGTCTCGTGAGAAAAAAAATAAGAATTACTTCATTACTGCGGAAATGTGCATTTCAAATGTGTTCCACAAGGTTGGCTGCGTTCACATCTTTAAGTCCTTATTTTCCCTGTGTTTATCTGTGTACTTGGTGTGGGACTTTGGATTCGTGAGAGTTACTGGCCGTACCGCTGCCCCCCTTGCCCAGACTCTTCTGCACCGTGAAGGAGCCCTCAGGCAGGTTGGAGGTCAGGACCTCCTGTGCTGAAAACCTGGGAGGCCGTGAGACTCTGGCCGAGCCTTTCCCAAAGATCCCCCTTCCAGTCGTCCTGAGCATCCTTAGGGACAGCATCGGGGGGAGGTGGCGAGCGGGGTCTGGGCCCAGTGCTGAGCTCCACACTCTCTCCTCTCTCTGCCCAGCTCCCTCGATGCCCGAGTATGACACGGACACCCCGCTGAACGAGACGGACACAACCATCACGGTGATGCTGAAGCCCGCGCAGTCCAGGGGAGCGCCCGTCAGGTGAGGAGGCTGCTGCACCCAGCGCTCACGGTTTCCTCTCTCTGCACCGGGCACACCTCCCATTGGGTCCTGTGCCCATCGGCACCCATGGGCAGGGCTGGCCAGGGGCAGGGCTTCCTGGAGGAAGAGGGTCAACACCCCAAGCTCAGGAGCCTCACTCTGCACAGTGGGCTGTTGGAACTGATTCAGAGGGGGCATGCTCATGGGGACCTGAGGAGGGCTGGGAGAGAACCTTCTGGAACACATCTACGGTACATTTATTTACTGGGTTGGAAGCCTGGAAACACAGTCTCCTTTCCATGTCTGGCTGATATTAACAGACAAATGGACAGACGGTTGTGAATGGAGCCAGACCTCTGGGCTGGTCCCAGGTGGGGCCTTAGTGTGCTGGAGTCCCACAGAGGGGCTTGAAGTCAAAGCCACATTGCTGATTTTCACAAGAGGCTGCTGGAGCCCAGGAGCATAGTCGGGGCTCGGGCAATGAAAGCTCCTCAGTAACTAAGCCATCCTAGTGCAAGGTCATGGCTCATGGCTCTCAGCAAGGTGGGCATCTCTTTTAAACCAGCTACACTTTGCTCAAGGGCAGCAGCTCCTACGTTGACTGCTGGTTTGCTCAGCGATCAAAGGACCACAGTCCCTTGAAATCAAGCAGAGTGTTGGGCGAAACAGCTTTCAGATTGGCTCAGGCCAGTTCAACTAGCATGCACTGCATAGCTTAGATACCCAGAAGGGGGAGGGGCCCAGGGGGTAAAAATTATTTATATATTCACTCAACAACTCTTCATCGGGCAGCACTCTGTGCCAGGGGCTGCTTAACTGCTCAGGGTACAGTAGTGAACTAGCCGTGAATGACTCAGGGTCTAAAGGGAGCCAGACTCTAGCTGGGGAGACAGAAACATGAAAACATAACTAGAATGCAGGGCACATTCATGGAGACATGCACAGGTCGTTACAAGAGTTCAGAGGGGAGAATTCCCAGCAGAAGTGATGCCGAGCTAGACCTTAATTGTTGTGTGAGATTTTGGCAAAGCAGTAATCAGGTCTGGGCTGAGCACAGACCTGGGAAAGGGAAGCAGCCTGCTCTCCTGGGAGCAATCGGGAGCCGTTAAGTTTGCTTTAATGTGGAGGTTATGGCAGGGTTGGTGGGGTGACTTTGGGGGCCATGTTTGAGATGCTCAGGCGTGTTTAATGGGCCCTGGGGAGCCACCGATAGCCACATGCCATGTCACTTGTGTGATCCCAGAGACTGGGAGACTTGCCAGGAAGGACGCTTTTGAGATGGTCTAGTTATCCGTTTTCCAGCCAGATCCAGCTCCACCCAGGAGTGATAGTCCTTACAGCAGACAGAATCCATTGAGGGGAATTTGGAAGTTCCCCTCAGTCCCGTGGACTTTGGATAATGTCCTATCCTGGGTCAGGTGAATCCTCAGACCTCGCAGCAGGTTTGTGAGGTATGTGTGCAGCACCTGAACTGAAAACTTTTTCCCTGCATTCTGCATGTGAGTTGTTCCAGGTCCGTCCTGGCCGTGATGAGCCAAAGCACTTGGTGTCTCTTACATCCAGTAGTTACTGAGTTACCCACTTCTTATCCCTGTCACTTTCATGCAACATCATCATTTAATTCTGTCTATGCACTGCCATATTATTATCCTCATTTTCAGATGAAGAAACCGAGGCTCAGAACAGACACATGCAGACAGACAGTAGGTAGGAAAGCTGAGATTGAATGCAGGTCCTCCAGGTGCCAAGTCACATGTTCCAATCTGGCCACCCCTGCCCTCCTCCCTCTCATAGCTCTTACCTCTCACACAGCAGCACTGGTCATATTTCAAAATCTTAGCAAGCTTTCCGGGTGGCCAACTATGGCCCAGAAAAGAGAAACAGTGTATCCAATATTGCATAATACATTAGCAGCTGACCCCAAACCCATGACCTTTATATAGGAGATCCAGTTATCCCCTTTCATCCCTCAAGCCTACAGATCTATGAGCAAAGAGACCTGATCAGCTGGCACCACAGTGGCTCCTGGTGGGTGTGGATCCAACTCCCTGTAGCCTTCTGGCTGCTGGATGGGGCAGTGGAAAGGATATGAGCTTAGTGGCAGAGAACCTGGGTTCAAATCCTGCTCTAACACTGACACTGCTGTGTGACCTTGGACTAGTTACTTAATGTCTCTGAACCTGAGCTTTCATCATCTGGAAAGTATAGAGGGTCATGATTTCACAGAGGCTGGCTAAAATGTAGAAGCCAAAGCAAGGCAGGCTCTTAGAGAGTTATTCCTTTGTTAGCTTTGCTTTTTCTCTTTGGAACTTAGAAGCTCTGTTCAAAATGGCTTTTGTAAAATCTTTCCCATTACAAGATCACAGGGTTGCCTGCTTCCTTCCTATCCAAATGTCCGAAGCTCTTTTGAGACCCTGATTTTATGATGGGGAGGGAAGTACTTCTGCTTTTTCCTGAAGATCCCCTAACTTTTTTCCAGCATAAAGTTTCTGAGGAACTTCTTTAAAAAATTGTACTAAGAAATAATCAATCTGGGTCCTGCCCAGTAGCTGCATAAAGTTAAATTTTATATTGAGGATTAGAGTCCCGTCCTTAGGATAAATCAGATTGCATGGCTGTGAACCTCTAAGACCTCACTGAAGTAATTATTACCATGTTTTATTGGGCAACTTCTACAGTCCAAGAATTTAACCTTGGCTAACCTATGAGTAGTACCTTTCTGTTATAAATGAGGAAATAAAAGCTCAGTCACAGAGCCAGTAAGTGATGAAGCCAGTCATAGAGCCTGTCAGTGATGAAGCCAGGACTAACTAACATCCAGGCCTGCCTGACTGCAGAGACCAGCAAAGGGGTCCTCTGAGCAGCCCAAACCAATGTTCCTGGGAAAGCCCTTCCAGTTTCCGCAAAGAGAAGCCCCTTACACATTCCCTACGAGCCTACATTCTCTTAGGATGCCCATCTGTTTAATAATCTCATGCATTCTGAGACTACAGAATGGAAATGCCCCAGTAGCAGTGAAAAACTGACGGTTGCCAGGGAGCAGAAAGCAGGAAAACTTTACAAAACCAACACAGGAATAAAAAGGTCTGCAGGCTATAGCTCCTCACTGCCATGGTTGTTCATTCATTGTTCCTGGCTCATCCAGAAAGGTAGCATTAGGGGCCAGGTCTTCAGATAACAAGAACCTGCTACCTTGCACCTGGTGAGCAAGGACTTGTTGTGTGCCTCTCACTATAAACTATCTGTGTGCTCACAGCATCGCAATGATAGTATCCCTGTTTTGCAGATGTAGAAACTGAGGTAAACACTGAATGAGTTGACCCAGACCACAAAACAAGGAAATGGTGCAAGTGGAATTTAAACCCAGTTCAGCTGACCCCACCCCAACACTCATTCCTCTATACAACACCACCTCCCTAGGAGAAAGTTATGCATGATATATGTTGGTGGCATTTCCAAAAATTTTTTTAAAAATTAAAATAAATGTCACTGCTCAGAGGGGCAATGCGTGGTGTCTGGAAATGTCTGGCTGCTTTTCTTCCCAAGCTTCTGGGTCATTGAGGGTGGGTACACTCCATTTTTGGAATTATTTTCAGACTATTGCTTGGGCATTTGCCAAGGAGTATAAGAGACTAACCAAAGCCACTTTGCAAGACTTTCAGGACAACTTGCAGTGACAGCGGTGGCAATATGACAGTAGATTTCCATTGGCTTAACTCTTTTTCACCTTGAACTCAGGGCACTAAGATGCCCGCATGGGAGGCAGTTTACCGATGAGTCAGTCAACAAATATTTATTGAGCACTTGCTATGTCCCAGGAGCAGGATATAGGCAGGCTATAGCAGGAAACAAGACAGGTGCACACCTGTCCTCTTCAAGCTGATTGTCCAGAAACTGTGCCTGTGAATGGGGTCAGAGGTTCTGCGTTACACAAGGAAGCAAATGAGTTCATGAAACTGACTCAACAAGATAATAGGAGGCCAGTGAGTACAGGGACGCATTGGTTGAGAGGAGGAGTGGACTGGTCGGAGAGATGAGCGCTGGTGGCCAGTGTGGAGCCCTGCAGGTTGGGGGACGCGGGAGCATTGAGAAAACAACAAAGGCTCTGACTGTCAGGCACAAAGAGGTCACGGGATGTGTTGGACCACGGGTGCCTGGAATCGTATTTTATAGTGTTAGGTCCCTTCATTGCATTGTGTCATTTGATGGCCATGGATGAGGTGAGTGAGCTGGACGGGAAATATCATCTCCAGTTCAGAGGGTGAAGCTGAGTTCTAAGATGTTAAATGATTGGTCCAAGGTCACCAAGCTTGTTACATGTACAACCAGGACACAGACCTGGCTCCTCCCAGAAGGTGGTGAGTTTCCTGTGTCTGGGGTGTCACGTGATGACTGGGTAACCTTTTGATGGGGAGGCTGTGGCGTGAACCTCCATCAGTTAGGAAGTGAGGGGGAGGCAGGAGGACTTCTCAGGGTCCTTCGGCTCTGGGTCATGTGGGCCTAGCCTGTAACTTGTGAACCTCAGCAGGTCTCTAAGTGTAGAGTCTGCCTGTCCGCAAACAGATGCACAGCTAAACCCCGGCCTTCAGGAGTGACCCAGGTGGGCTGTTCCTCCTCCTCCTGCCAGCAGTGCTCTGGCCCCGGCTCGGCTCCAGCCCCTGCTCTGCCACTTGCTGCGCCTTTGGGGCCCCATGGCTCTGACTCCTTCTGGTCGAACCGAGCATGCTGGGAGGCAAGGAGGGGTGGAGGGGAAGATTGGCGTGTGCGGCTCCCACACCCTCATCTCTCCCGCCAAACCACGTCGGCTGCTTGGCCTATATTTCTAATACTCCGCAATAGAGATTTATTGCTTTTGCATTGCTTTCCCCAGGCCTTCAAAGATTTATTGGTTTTTAAGTGACAGAATCCCAGAATTGCTTAAAAGATCAATCAAATAGTGACTAGAATCTAATATCCAGCTCTGACTTAAACACGCTGAGCCTTCTTCCTCCACACCCCGCCTGTCATGCTGATGTATCTGCGGTAACCTTCATGAGAAAGTAACTCGGCCATAAATTAACCACCCGTAATGCAGTCCCCAAAGTATGGCTGGGGGCGGAGCCCGGATTCGGTATCAGACCCACCTCTGCATCCCCAGCTGGCTTCCATAGAGATGTGCTTCCTCTCCCTACTCTCCCTTCATCCAATCAGGCCATGGGACCCGTCTGCCCAACGTCAGGCTCAGCTCTGAGACGAGCTCTGTCTTCTCTCCTCCACCCTTCTTCCCCCACCCCTGTCCTAGCTTGTCAGGGTGGCCTGCTGGTTCGCCTGGCATCGTTTCTCTTCCTCATCCCTCTCCCACTGAGATGCTGGAATAGGCCTTCAGACGCACAAATTGGATAAAGTTAACTTTTCTGCTTAAAATTCTTCAACGGGTCACTGGCTCCCTACCACATTTACGTTCAAGCTTCTTAGCATGGAATTTACGGCCCGTCAGAATCTGACCCCAACCTGTTTCTGGTTTATTTCCGTTCACTTTGCCCCTTCCCAGGTTTTACTCAAATGCCCTGTGTGCTGTCTTCCTCATTCCTTCCCCAGCGTTTCATTGTGTTACACATTTGTTGGCTTTTCTCCGGTTTTGTTTCCTTCATGTTCTTGACTGGAATGTGAGCTCCAAGAAATTGAGAAGCTCGACACTAATAAATTCTCCTTCCTGGGGACGGTGTCTGGCAGTTAGTATATACTCAAAAAATCATAAGTAAATCGGCAAGTCTGTTTTGCACACCTGGTCGATGCCCAGGACTGTGGAGGTGCACCCCACAGGCCCTATTCAGCCCTGGCTGGTGTAGCTCAGTGGATTAAGCGCCGGCCTGTGAACCAAAGGATCGCAGTTTGATTCCCAGTCAGGGCACATACCTGGATTGCAGGCCAATTCCCGGCAGGGGACGCATGAGAGGCAACCATACATTGATATTTCTCTCCCTCTCTCCTTCCCTTCTTCTCTAAAGATAAATGGATAAAATCTTTAAAAAAGAAAAAAAAGAGTGCTATTCAATAGAACTCCCTGCTGAGGTAAAAAATGCCCTATCTCTTTGCTGTCCAGAGAGTCACTATTAACTCTACGTGGTTATTGAGGCCTTAAAATATGACTAGTATGATTGAGGAATTGGTTTTTTTAAAGTTATGGATAGTGGCTACCACTTTAGATGGCGCAGATCTATAGGAAGAACATTCAGAACAAGAGGCAAAATGCTGACGACCCTGCATACTTGGTCAAAGGTTCCCGTGAGAGTTCAGTTGCGGAGGTGTCCATCCGGGGTCTGGTGCAGGGAGAGCTTCTCCAATGGGGGCGGGGTTGCTTAGCGACAAAGGGGAGGCGTGGCCGAGGAGGAAGCAGCATAGGCAGGAGCCAAGGCAGAGAAGATGCACAGTGTGTTCAGGGAACCACAGAGGGCAGCGGCAGGGAGATGAGGAGAGAGGCAAAGGAGTGGGCAGGGGCCAGGTAGAGAAGGTCTTCACTTGGGGTTTGGACTTTGTCCTGATGTGGGGAACATTTGGTGGGAACATCCAGGGCCATTTCCCGCCCTTTGGCAGAATGCATTCGCTCCTCTGTGGCTCCCGCTCTGTCCTGGCCACTCCTCTGTCAGGGACTTGCATGTCAATCTCCACCAGCCTGTGACCCCATGTGTGGCTCCTGACTCAGACTGTCGACCTCTTACACCTTTCCTGCCGCAGCCGACTGCCCCGTTGGGCACCTTGGAACAGCAGTGGCTCCAGGAATCAGATCCAGCCTGATTTCATTGACTTACTGGGTACCCTTGGGCCAGTTACTTCATCTCTGTGATCCTCAGACTTCTTGTTGATACAATAGGAACATCCAGGCCACAGGTTGTTTTGAAGATTAAGCTGAAGTGAGTGAAGTACAATTGGCAGTTGTTCAACCTGCTCCTTGGCTTGGCCAAGCTGTTGGGATGGGACCAGCTGTCTGCCCTGGTCGCTGTGGGGTGGAGTCCTTTCTGAGCCCTGCTAGAAGCTGATGCCTGTTTGCTGGGTTTCCTCTAACACCATGGAAGGCGCTGGCCAGCATGTGACATGTCAGGGAATGTGCAGTTATCTCCAAAGGTGTCCCCAAATCCTTGAAATGATCTTACCTTACGAATGGATCCCCAGAGTTGAACACCTTTCACAAATACCAGATCAGGCAGACAGGGCCTGGCATCTCAGCCGTTGAAGGACCAGTGAACTGAGGTCAGCAGTGCCCTCAGGTCAGAGATGAACCTTTATGGTGTGAAATCAGAGCAAAGCAGATCCAGAGCCCCCTCAGGAAGGGGAATGGGGACCCACATGAGCTCCATTCATGAGGGCTTGTAAATACTGGGACCGGGGTGGGTAGACAGAATCAGACCGAGCCCGAGAGGTGACACCAGGTCCTAGGAGATGAGCCAGGTTTATCAGCCCACTTGTTCATGTGTTTATCAATTCATTAACTAATTAGGTCAATGAATATCTAATTTGAATTTAAGCGAACAACCATGTGCCAGACACTGCTAAGCACTGAAGATCCAGAAATAAGCAAAACAGGCCACACAGCTGAAATCCTAATGGCAGAGATGGCTCTGTGCAAAGGGACACCAGTGACAGACTGATTAGGTGCAGCCGCCTCTTCCTGGGCCCACGGCACCTCACCCTGTCCCCGCTGATTTCAGCAGAAGCTGTGCTGGACTGCTCCAAGAAGGTACAGAGTCCCCCCCTCTCCCTCCCTCAGTTCTTCCTCCAAAGCCCTGTGGATCTTGTTTGGTCTGAGCTGGCAGATCAGAAACACTTAACACCGCAGGGGCAGCCTTCAGGCAGTGCGGGATGGGCGTCTAGGCACCCTCCACGGTCCCTCACACATCCCCAGTAGAATGGAGCCTCTGTGTCCCAAACGTGAGCCAGCTTCACGATGCGCTCTGTACTCTTTTGCCTTCTACGTCTCGCTCTTTCCTATCAGAGGAGGATCCGATGCAGACTGGGGAGTCCAGGGGTAAAGTTAGAGAAACTGAAAGGAGGCCAGTAGGGCAGCAGTGGGGAGAAGGCGCGAGGAGAGAGGCGCGTGGTGAGAATGGATGAGAGAGCCAGGTAACACAGGCATCGCTACTATCAGAGTCAGGAGTTTCATTCTAAGATCAGTGAGGAGTAAAAAATAAAAAAGGGTTTAAGCAAGTGAACGATATGATCCGTCTTACGTGTGTGTGTGTGTGTGTGTGTGTGTGTGTGTGTGTAGAACTGACAGGAGACAACAGGAGTGGTCTGGGGCGACCAGCTGGGAGCCAGCTGTGTGTCCAGGTGAGACATGAAGGTGAACCAAGTCAGAGTAGCTGCGATGATGGAGCACACACTTGGAGAGTGAAATAGGCAAGCCTTGGTGATGACTTCTCTATGGGGCTGGTGGTGGGTGTAAAGGAAAAGCCACTGGCCAGGCAGGGTGGCTCCCAGGTTTCCAGGTTGGCTAGCAGAGTGGACAGTGGTGGCATTCTCTGAGCCAAGGACACCGAGGGAGCAAAGGGTCTAGAAGGACCCTGTATCCAAGGGAGGTCAGTGGTGGTAAAGGTGGTCTGGGAACCAAATGAGTTAGGAAACGATTGAACAGGGACAGGTCGGGACCCGATGTGTGGTCCAGGTGAGCCACGGGGACTTCTGCGGGACCTTCTCTGAGTCAGTTAGGACGTATGGACGGCTTTCATGGACTTCTTGAGGCTTGGCACGCAGAGGAGGCAGCCCCAGCTTGGAGGACTGAATATGCGAATGGCTTCTAAGGTCATTGCGAGTTCTCATCACTCCCTAATGAGAATCCACAGGCCCTCTGCTCTTGACAGGTGCAGCTGGTTAACGCTGTGGATTCTGAAACACACCCTGATTAGATGCAGCGCAGATTCGTGATCCAGCCATGGTTTAAAGAAATAAGAAACATTATCGGGAAGACAAGGAAATGATTGCCAAATTTCCTTCAGGATTCCTTTACTATCGGTGAAGCCCAGAGGGAGAGCACATGAAACAATCACCGGGGGGAGGGGGGTGCTGGCTGGTGGAGCTGCATCATTACCATCTGATGCTCAGACACCAGCCTAGGATGGTGTCCAGTCAGGACAAGAAAATGAACATGTAGAGGACTTGCCCAAACGGGGCAGCCTGGGGAGTACCTAAGTCCCTGTCCCTGTAGGCAGAGATGAGAAACTGAGATTCCATTTGGACAATCTTTCCCTAAACAGCGCTGGTTTGGTTTAGTTCCCAGCCCTCTGGGCCTGAAGATGGGCAGTGTCATGCATCCCACTTTGGGGTTGGGGAGGGGTGGACAAGAGGCACTCCCACATAAATTGCAAGGAGACTTAGCTCTGCAAGTCGTACCACTTGCAGCCAAGCCTAAAAGCATGCTGGGACTTCATCACACCAGGTTGGAAAACAGGAGGAGCCAGATACAAGAAGAAACAACCAGAAGTAAGGAATAATGGAATGAGTGCTGCCACAGAGCTATTCCTTACGGTGCTATTTCACAGTGTAGATGCAGTGACGGAGGAGACATGTACCTGTGATGAGCAAGACAGGCAAGGTTATGGCGCTGGCAGTCTGGTAAAGGTGGCACAGAGCTGCGATCAGAAAGGCCATCCAGGAAAACAAAAGGAAAGGAAGGTGACACCCACATAATTTAGGAGGGTTTGCATCCACCGCTGCTCATCCCAAATGCTTTACAGGTCTCCTTTGGTCAGCTCCCCCCCCACCCCGAACAACCCAGCTTACCAAGCACTGGCACCGGAGTTGAAGGATTCCAGATTACATTCCTTAGGGATGGAAAGAACCAAGGAACCAAGGAAGGAAAACAGGTGTTTCAAGAAGAATATTTTAAAAGGTGCAGGAGCCGTTGCTGGAACATGAGGGAGGAAAGAGCGTCTATTTTGGGCCATCTGCCATCTGGAAGGATGGGGATGCGGCTGGTACTGGCGTGAGGGAAAGCAGGGCGGAGTCGTCATGTTCACCTCCTACGGCAGGGTCTGTTTAAATTCCACAAGGCTGGAGTTTGGGAGGCGTCGAGCAGCGGTTTGGGAGTCGGGATTCGCGTCCGGGTGGTGTTTGAAGCCTGGGAGGAGTGAGGGACCTTATCCAGGTGACAGGAGAAGGGAGACGGAACTCCATAAACCTCCAAGGAAACACACGGGTGGAGGAGGACTGGCCGGAGAGGTGGGAGGGATATTAGAGTTAAAACAAAAAAGCCAAAGGGAGAATGGCTTTGAAAAAGGAAGATGGTCAACATTTTGCGATTCAACCTTCTCTAAGGACTCTGAGCAGGTCTAATCGTAGAAGAGAGACACACAAGTTGACACAGGAAACAAAGACGATGAGATCAGTGAAAGGGTTTGAAAACGGACCATATACTCCAGGCTTGATTTAAAAAGCCAGTGAAGGCAGATGTGTGGATGACAGAACTTTTGAGGGCCAGACAACCTCCAGGCTGTTAAAGACTCTAGAGGATGTGAAGCAGGGAGAGGCTGGAAAGACAGGAAGTGGATTCTGAGAATAAGACAATCGAGAAAGTGAGGCTTCAGTGGCAGATCTCTGCTATGGGATAGCATGGCTCTGGGTGCGGCTGTGTTGACAGTGATGGCAGATGGATGGTCAGGGATTCAAGGTGAAGGTCGCCGAAGCCAAGTATTTCAAGGAAAACAGAGGCTGGGCTGTGGGTGGAAGGACAGTCTGAGTTCTTGTAATGCTAATCCTCTCACCCTGGGCAACTGCTTGAGGCACGGCACACAGAGGGTGTGGCCCCAGCTTGGAGCACAAGGGCTGTGCCAGGCTGAATACTAGGAGACAGCCTCACAAGACAAATGGCTTCTAAGGTCTTTGCAAGAGCAACAGTGACTCTGCAAGATGCCTCCCCCTGGGTGTCATTTTTGCTCTCACTCCCTTCTGCTAACTTTTACTTCTCACAGTGTCCTCTGCCCTATGACAGTTCACATCACCACTTTGTCTCCGTTCTCACCCAGCTGGTGACTGATGATTCTGTCTCGGTGTTCGTAGCCACCCAAAGGTCAGACTTTCAAGTCGGCCTTCATCGAGCACATTTCTACAGCCTGATCTATCGAGGTTCCTCTGAGCTCATGCACAGACCTGTGCTGTGTTCGAACCCAAGGAGGTTCACTCTCACTCGGAGAACGTTCCGCACAGCACTGGCCCCAGCTGCCCAGGCTGCTCGGGGGCTGCCTCCCATCGGCAGCATGGAGAGAAGTGATCCCAAAAGCCCTGGCTTGTCAGCGGGAAATGAACAACTTACAGTTTGAAGGCCCCGCCCTCAGCAGAAGAAACTGATGCTTAGTCCACTTGCACAATACAACCTATCCTGTTTCTTCCTAAGTGCATTGCTACTTGGTTGTAGGCTGACCAAGCAGTTTATAAAAACTATAAAGGTAAAAAAATAAGTATTGATGGGCGCGGCAAGGGGTAGCAACCTAGTAACACAAGAAGTCTTAAAGGGCAAGGCTTGAGACCTTCACTGTCCAGTACTGTATGTAGCCAGAGCTACATGGGATATTTAAATTTAAATTAATTAATATTGAATTAAGTGAGAACTTCAGTTCATTAGCTGTATTGCCCTCATGTCAAGTACTCAGCAGCCACAAATGGCCAGTGGCTACCATATTGAATAGCATTCCCACCACCGCAGAAGATTCGATTTTATTATCCTGCTCTAGCCACTCGGAGGGCTGGTGAAAAAAGGTCATGACCCGTGTTTGGTTTCAGAGAGGCTATTAATGTAGGTTTGAAGGCCACAGGTCAAAAGCCAGGAATTCTGTCATGGGAAAGAAGCACAGTGGAGGCTTAGACACAGGCATAGAATATGAGTCCCCAAAGCCAGATGGGGACCCGCGGCTGGGCTGACTCGCTGCTGAGACGCTGACCTCCTGGAATAGACTTCCCAAACTCCATGGCACCTTCCTCACCAGGGATAAAGTCTGGGAAATGGTTTAACCTGAGTTTGCAAACCGTAGTGGATGTCAGAATCACTCAGAGAGCTAGGAAATAACGCAGATTCCTGTTCATCCTGAGGATAAAGGGACTGGGCCTGAGGGTCTGCATTTTGAACAAGCTCCCAGATGTTGGTGGCCCTGCCAGTCTTGAACCACAACTTGAGCGCTACTGGTTTAGTCTGGAGGTGGCCTCGGGAACAAGAGAGGGGGACCATCTGGGGTCCCCAGTGCCAATATGTGTGTGTTCTCGCAACATGGGGCGGGGGGGCAGCGATTGTTTTGCGTTTTATTGTCACCGCTGCCCCTGGTTTTGCAGTTTGATGTCTCTTTTTTGGTGCACGTTTCAACCAGGAGAATAATCAGTTTTAACTCCTATGAGCTGAACGAGGATCTCTGCCAGCCTACTTCTCCATCCCTGCTCACCTGGGGGCTAAAAACACGCCCCTGTTTTCTTATGATGCTGATAGTGACCTGCGTTTGAAGTAATCTGTGCCATGTTCTCATGTGCTGGTGTCACTTCTATGCAGGTTCGGGGCTTAGGGAGAAGAAGGATGTTTGGGGAGACTAGGCATTGGGATCCAAAGGGATCTGTACTCTTCTGTGGAAGGCTAGGAGCGGCCTGGGAGAAACAAGTCCATTTCCAACGTTCACATCATAGGAAGTTCGTATTTTCTGAGATCAAACCCAATAGGTTGAGTGCCAGAATGATGCAGCCGTATGCTCACGTCACTCAGCTGGGTTGAAATCTGTATGCATTGTCCCCCCAGGCCAGTTTTGATTATGTTCTCTTTCCTTTTATTGCAGTCAGCAAATTTGAATTTGCTATTGTGGAAAGAGCAGGAAGACGAGGAAAAAATGAAGGTTTTTAACCTTCAGAAAGTTCAGAGGTTCAGTCTGAATAAGCACAAAAACTTTCAGTGTGTCTCTGAATTCCTTGAATTTGCAGAACTGCTCAGAATCCCAAGAGAACTACCTTGCACAGAGGATTCAGGGCCTGCTTTGTAGCTAAAAGGCAGAGCAGAAATTATGAGAAAGGAGCAGAAGAGTAAGTGGGAAGAGGAATCAATGCAAAAAGAGGGAATCTGGTCCCAATTCAGGCCAAGTTTCAGGCTATTGTTCAGTTTCTTCACTTCAAAGCCATCTGTTCCCAGATAATGTCTCTCCTGCCAGGACACCCTGTTCCTGCTCAATTGAGATTTGTTTCCAAGAATAGTTGTCAAAAGCAGTTTCCATGGGTGGGAATGTTTTGAAAGTCACAATAGGCGTTGAAGCTCTGGGATGCAGATTCTACACAGGAGCCAGATGTTCAAGGGCATCTCATGGTCTACAACAGCCTTCACATTCCCAAAGCCAGGAGCCCTCTCGTTGGCCTCTGCCACTCACAAGTGGCTCCTTGGAAACCGGCACCGTCTCTCCATCAGGGATCCCTGGGACCACAAGTGTGACAGGAAGCAATCACTTCCATTCAGGTTCAGAGCGGTGTATTTCCCAGGCTTAATTATACCACAGGTATATAAATTACAGAAACATGTTAATGCTCCCATGATTAAAATTATAGAGTGCCTAATTGAAAAAGCATAAACTGAACTGAAGAATTCCTAATTATAGTTTGCTTTGAGGTGTTAATTTCCTCCATAATGAATGCATAATTTCTTGGAACCTACAAAGGTGGCCTCTCGCATCAGCACGTAGGCTGCAGGAAGGTGGGATAAGGTTATCTTTCAGTTCTTGAAAGTTAACAAGAAAGGCTTGGTTCAGTGGGATAACCCGTCAGGGAAGGGAGCGTAGGGAGGAGGTGTAAGTGGTACAGATGCCAAACCAAGGTTCCACCTCGTGGGCATTGGGACAAGGGACAGATGGGGAACCCTCAGAAAACATTTCCCCGGCCTTTCTCTTCCCTCTTCAAAGTCTCTCAACTTTCATCCCAGTTGGGTTTGGTCAACTTTGTGCCTGTAACACAATGGTTTTCAAAGTTTCGTCCCGAACCAGAAGTATCACCTGGGACTTTGTCAGAAGTGTAAATGCTTAGGCTCCACCCCCTGACTTTCTAGTCAGGAACTCAGGAAGGGGTTCAGCAACCTGCGTTTTAACCAGGCCTCAGGGAGATCCAAGCCCAGAGGGGTTGAAAAGTAAGAAGCGGGTGATAGACACCCAAAGTCGAAGCCAGGGATTTAAGAGGCTGCTTGTCCAACTCAGATCATCTTCGAAAGCTATAGGTTCTGATAGAGACTCAAACACATCAGCACGTACGTCTCCTTCATGGTTGTCATAGAGTCTTCATCCATGTCTGTGCCAGCAAATGGGGTTTCTAAACATTGCAGAACTGGAAGCTGAGCCACGGCTGAGAATGCTTTCCAGGTGAGTCATGACTTTGCTAATGCAGGTCGGACCATAGAGGGAGGGAGGGGCTCCTAGAGATCTGTAATAATTGCTGTTACTGGCATAGATCGTTAGTTTGTATTCTCCTGAACAGTGATGTGAATTCTAAGTATAAAAGGCCATGGCTCAAAAAAAAAAAACAACAAAAAACAAAAAAACAGCCTCCCCTTGCATAGTGACCCAAGCATCTGTGAGCCCCTCATTAGGGACTCTGGGGGCCAGAGGAAGGTGCTCTGAGACACCCTGTACCTGCATCTCCCCTGTTCAGACCCCTTGGTTTTCTCGGGTTTCTGTTTCCTGCTCGGAACACATCAGAGACTCTGTACATGCGAGTGCGTGCATGCGTGCATGTGTGTGTGTGTGTGGTAGGTTACAGCCCATTCATAGCCGTCTGAAACAATAAACTCATGTTCTTGGTTTATAGCACTCCATCAAGTTTTTGCATAATTCTTAACCATTCCCACATGGCTGAAAATTTGGGTCATTTGTGGTTATTTGTTGTTATGAATAACCCAGTGGTAAACATACTTATTCATGTTTTTCCTTTGGTATTGTATCTTTAAATAGGAAAAAAATCCCCAGGAGTGGAATTACTGAAATGAAGAAAATGGAACTAAAATGTATTGAGTGCCTACTCTTCTATGCCAGGCACTGACAGCCAATTCATATGTTTTAACCTTTTTCATTCTTTAATTAGAAAATCTCGAAGTAACCAGTGCATGTAGTTGAGAAATCAAGTAGTCAAATCATTCCTTGCTTCGCCTTCTTCCAAGTCCCCTCCCAGTCCAGTGCCCCAGGGACAACTGCATTTTAATTCTTTGCCATTTCTTCTGGGAATTGGCAATGTCACTACATAATGTGCTATTTTAAAGTTATTGATTACAGGCATTATCTATGTTCTTCCTGCTATTACGGATAACAATCTGGTTGTCTTAAATCATCCAATACCTCCCTTTCAGCTTCCTAATGTAGTTATACCACTATTTTTAGTTAAATAAATACACAATGGCTAATTTTGCCATGCTATAAAAGCAGGTCACGTCAGTACCGAGTGGTATGCTGTTTTTATAATAGTATTATGTAATTAACTGAAAGCTTACTATGTACTAGACACTACTTTAAGTCTATTACACACATTAACTCAGTTAATTTTCATCAAAACCCTGCAAGGTAAGCCCTGGACAGGTGGGTCAGTTGCTTGGAGCATCATCTCATACATCAAAAGGTTGCAGGTTTGATTCTCAGTCAGGGCATATACCTAGGATGTGGGTTCAATCCCCGAGCACAGTATGTATGGGAGGCAACCAATCAGTGGTTCTCTCTCACACTGATATTTCTCCCCCTTCCTCCTTCTCCCCCTCACCTTCTCCCTCTCTCTGAGGACTAAACAACCCTGAAAGGTCAGAACAAGTCTTATCCCTATTTTAAGATGAAAACCCAGAGAAATAAAAGGATAAGTACTGTATTTGCCCATGTACAATGCGCACCCACATTTTGGGCCCATTTGACCCAAACTTTCAGGAAAAAAAACATCCATTTAATTTTTTAATTCAATTACTTATGTATTTATATTTAGACATTTGTTTTTTATATTATAAAGGAATTTTAGCATTTATTTTTTAACATGTTATGGTACCAGAAATGTTATGTAGCAAATAATTACAAAACACAAGAACAGATACAAGGTATTTCAGGTACTACCCATGTATAATGTGCATCCTTATTTTTCCCTCAAAAATTTGGGTAAAAATGGGGTAAAACACAAGGTGAAATACGGTAACTCACCTGAGTTCATGGAGCCATCTGGCTCCACAGTCTGAACTCTTAATCATTATGCTATCCTCTCATCTTGCAGAGTTGTGTGCTTTTTTAAATTCATCATAGAGTTTACAATTACTCTATTTTATTCAGGCGACACTTTTATTATACTGCTGATACATTTTTTTTCACCCATAGAGCTCTGTCATTTCATTGTGCTATTAAATACTCATTTTCTTTTTATTTTCTTTCTCTTCTTTTGGTATTTTCATCCTGTTTTCTAGACAAATACCAACCCTTGTCTAGAATTTGTTTAAAATTTTAGCAACCATGATTTTTCCTTTTGAAAGCTATTTAATGTTCTCTGACCATTAGAAATGCTTTAGAGACATTAATGCTTTTTTCCCCTCATAATATCACTTCTTGTTTATTGAAGCAATCATTTCTTAAGCGTTTATGAGGATACTGTTTTGATTTGGAGGGGGAGAAAGGGAGGGAGGGAGGGAAGAAGAAAGAGAGAGAGACTTTTCTGACTCCCATATTATCTCCATTTCCTCTGGAGTCATTTTTTTACATTTGAATTGACTACTCTCCTGTTGGAGCACTTCTCACCTAACCATTGAACTTCAGTAGTCAGTATTTAAAAGTAAGGTGTTGTAAAAGTTAACTAGAGGTCCTGTGTTTTGGGGTGTGGAGGCATTCTAACCCTCCAAAGATGAAACCTCCTAACCCTTGCCTGAGGGGTAACAGGCAGACACATAGAGTCCCATGTGTAAGAGTTTGATTTTTTTTCAGGTACAGGCTTGTGCTCAACACCCATGTTTGCAGCCTTACATGGCACTTGCACACTCTCCACACTTTATCGCTCCAAGATCAGAGTCTTGCTCCAGATCCACTGGGCAAATCAACTCCACTTATTCATACTGCCTTACAGTTTGGTTTTCTTTCTCTTGCTAAACCACATTCCTCTCCTCTGAGCACTCTTAGTCTTCAAGAATTTTTTTTTTGAAACCTCTCATCACTAATGGCTCTTTTCAGGTTCTCTATTTTTCTTATGGATTTTTATACTTTAAAAAAAATCTTTCACTGTCATTTTAGTGGGATCTCAGAAGAGACAGGAGATAAATGGAATGCATTAAATCTTCCACGTTTAACATAATCATTTCTGGAAACATTATTATTGTCTTCAAATTTTCAAGTGACCTTTACATATTTAAAGGAAGGTCCCACAGCTAGTAACTTTCAGAGCCAAAATTCAAATTGAATGCAGATTTTCAAATCTGTGCTCTTTGTAGTTCTGGGTCATAAAAATGTTTATTGAACCTTGAAAGCCATTGCAAATTATTTCCCCAGGTTGATGAATCAATTTACGGTGCTGCTAGAATTGTGTAATCCTACCAGTTTCACCACAACCTCACTGAGATGGCCTGTTATATAATTCAGATTTACTTCGATAATTTAATGGGTTTTCAATGGAAGCATATTATCATTTTGATTGGCTTACTTGTGAAATTTCTGTTTTGCAAGTTGTCTTTTCAACATCCTTTTCCCATTTTTGAATGGCAGTGATTCTCAACCAGAATTCATTTGTCCCCCAGAGGCACTGTTTGGAGGTACATTTGGTTGTTACAAACTAGAAACGGGGCTGCCCCTGGCATCTAGTTAGTGAGCGGAGATCAGGGATCCTGCTAATCATCCTGCAACACATTGGACAGCCCCCACGACAAAGATTATCCAGACAAAATGCCAGCGGTGCCAGGACTGGGAAGCCCTAACTTTTGAGTATCCTGATAGCCTTTTTATTCTTTAATTTTTTTTTGGTTTATTTCTTTCATTTTTTCTTCTTTCGATTTGATCTTTATTGTATGTTTTCATTACTATGTAGTCCCCTTATACCTTCCTCCCCCAACAGTCACCACACTGTTGTCTATGTCCATGAGTCCTTTTTCCTTTTTGCTCAATCCTATCACCCCCTCGCCCCCACCCCTGCCACTAGCTGTCATCTGCTTTCCATCTATAAGTCTGTCTCTGTTTTGCTTGTTAGCTCAGTTTGTTCATTTGATTCCACATATGAGTGAAATCATATGGTATTTGTCTTCCTCTGACTGGCTTATTTTACTTCGCATAATGTTCTCCAAGTCCATCTATACTGTTGCAAAGGGTAAAATTTTATTTTTTATGGCCAAGTAGAATTCTATTGTGTAATGCATGATTAAATTAAAGGTTCTTAATCTTTTTGGCCACAAGACCCCTTTACATTATTAAAAAATAAAGAAGATCCCAAAGAGCTTTTTTTTTTTTTTTGCTCATAGGTGGTTTTACTTATCAATATTTACACTATTAGAAGTATTATACCTCATTTGAATATAATAGTGAATTCATTACATATTAATATAAATAACTTGTTCCTGTTTTACAAAACAATAAAATTAGGGAGAATAGGTGCATTATTTCACATTTTTGCAAATATTTTGAATGTTTGGCTTAGTAGAAGATAATTGGATTTTCATATATTTTTGCACTTAATTTGTTGTCATGATTTGATTTGGTAGATATATGTGAAGGAAATCCAGCCTCACACAGGTATATAATTGGGGGGAAAAAAGGAATGTATTAATAGCCACTGAGGGCAGTAGTGGCTATTCTTCTTTGATATTACACCAAAACTCAGAGAGTAGTGGTTTCCTAAAGTTTTGTTACAGTGAAACCATATTTGTAAACTTTTCACATTCTGTTACATTAAAATATATCTGTTTTGTGGCCCTTTGAATGGATATTTTATCCTTGATATTCGATCCTTGATTTTGTATCATTATGCATTCCTTATTTGAAAAAATTCACAGAATTACAAAAATCTTTCAAATGTTGACACATTTTATGATATATCAAAATATCACATCTGCTCATCTCACCACCAGCATATCAGTAAAGTTTTTAAGTATTGGGATCCTGTCAAATTTACAGTGACAGATAAGTTTCTCAAATTTTAATTTTCTCTCGAAAGCTCTGTTACGAATGAGTACTTTCAGTTTCCATAAAGTGACAGGTAAGCTTTATTTATTTTAGAGGAAATGTTTACCAAATGTCCAATATGTCAGTCATTCTTTAAAAAAAAAACATCCTTCATTAAAAATGTGACTAGTTCAACTCAATCACAGGAAACTTTTTCCATAAGAAACCACAGTACTGCAATAACAGGAGACATGATTTACACATATACTTCCCATTGTGTCGCATGCATATTAAAAAGACATGTACCCAAGGGCTGAAATTAACACTTTTTACTGCCTCATCAGGGACGTTCTTGAGTCACACTGGCATCCTTGTTTTTTGTAGCAAGTTTTTCATATGCTGGTGAAGAATACATGATGAGCGCGGTTGGACTGGGTACCACTGCCTCGGGTCCCGCTGGAGCACCGGCAGCTTTCCCCATTGCTGCATTGCGTTCAGTGCAAATAGCAACACAGTGGGGAAAAGTGACTGACGTCCTAGTGCACTTGTAAAACCGTCTTGGTGTTGCAGAATTACCAAAAGGGTCTTCGGGTTCCTAGACCACACTTTGAGAACTGCTAGAGTAGATGGTGATACCGTACCCAGGGGGCTCTGATTCACGTCATGAATTCAGGGCAAAGCTCCCACAGGAGGGTCTGAATTTGGGTGTATATCAAATACAGAATGAGCTTGTTCAAATTCTTATTTCCATCCAGAGAGTCATAGTGGGGCCCTGGAAGTCACAGGTGATACTGTTGCCAGCTAGAGACCTGGCTCCTTTAATTCTCTACACAAAGGGGGTAAATCTCAGCTCAAGCTCTTGCTGCAAATAACCTCATCTTGAGTTACCTATTCCCACAAGGAAAATGTTTTAATGCATGTTATCATGCTTCTGCTGCATTCATCTGCTCTATCTGGCACTATTATGCCAGTTATTGTGGTTAATTTAATGGTTAATGAATAATCATTCCTTTTACCATTTTAGAGCTTAGAAGGGTTTTTTGAGGATAACTGATTTCAGATGGTCTTACAGAAAAAGTGCTCGAGGATTTCACTTGGACACTGTCCCTTCTGCAAGTGTCTTTGTGGCATGAAGGGACATTCAAGGCATGCTATTGATTACTCTGCTAAAAACAGCCGCTGTAGCATCTTCCTCTGTAAAAGCATCACTATGGGTTTTAATTGTGAAGTTTGGAGCCTCAATCCCAATTGAAGCTAGCCTTGTTGAACTTTCTTTCTTTTTCTTTACTTCCTCTCACAATATAAGGTGACTTTAGAAAACAACAATGACAAAGGTGACTTTAGAAAACAACAATGACATTTCAAGCGAGAGCTTGGCAAGAGGGTAAAGAGGTTGCTTCCCAGGACCTCTGAAGAGGAAGGCAGTATTGGGAGGCCTGGGGTGAGGGAAACAGCCTGACTCTCCACTGAGGACATAAAGGGCTCCCTAATGTCTATTAAAAACAAACAAACAAACAAACAAACAAACAAACAAAACAATAGGAAGATGTTCTGTTCCCTAACGTGTTCTATTTCACTTTTTTTCTTCTCAAAATGTAATTCCTAGGCAAATTAACCTGAGATCTTTTAAAATACTAGTTCAGCAGGAGATGTGGGAGGGGGCCTGGGAGTCTGCATTTCCCATGCTTTCCTAGGCGATGAGGATGCTGCCGGCTCATGGACCACTGACTAGCAAGGTCCTACAGCACTCTGCTTCTCCTACCTGTTGTCGATGGCCGCTGGTGGCTCTGAACACTCCTTGTTAACTTAAGCCTACATAAACCGTGTTAGAGTTATCGTTTAAATGAGCTATCAACATTAGCTAATAAGAGCTGTTGGTCCACGGTCATTGTAAACCGAGTCAGTTCTCCTTCATATATTACTGGGTCCTTGATCTATTGAAATGACACTGCTGTTCAACTTGAACCTGGACAAGCATACTTCCAAAGTTCGGTAGGGATGCAGTATTCAGACATCAGCATCACTGAGTAAGCTAGAAGTGCATTAGGCATGGATTATGACATGTCACCCATGGGCAGAAATTCATCCACCAATTAAAAATACAATAGAACAGCTTGTTGTAACACATAGTTAGCAATCATTTTAAAACTTTTCACATCGATCCTCATCAAAATATGCAGGTAGTTATTATAACTTTATTTTATCACTTTATTTTAAATAAAGTTGAATTTAGAGTCATCATAAAAGTAATATATGCTTATATAGAAATTATAGAAAAAAGAGAAAAAAGCCATCTGGAAATCCATCATAAAATATTAACATGTGGGGTATGTTCTTATTGTATTTTTCCATACTAAATTTAAAAAATTAGGTTGTAGATACCCTTTGGTCAGTTACAGTTGACATTCAATATTATTTTAGATTAGTTTCAGGTGTACAGCATAGTGAACAGACATATGTACATATAATGTACAAAGTGATTTCCCCAGTAAATCTAATACCCATCTGGTACCATATACACATTATTACAATATTATGGACTGTATTTCCTATGCTGTATTTACATCTCCTTGACTGTTTTGTAACTGCCAATCCGCACTTTTAAATTCTTTCACCTTTTTCACCCAGCCTCCCAATTCCCCTCCCCTCCAGCGACCACCAATCTGTTCTCTGTATCTACGAGTGTGTTTCTGTTTTGTTCGTTAATTTCACTCTTTAGATTCCACATATATGTGAAATCATATAGTATTGGTCTCTCTCTCTCTCTGACCTATTTCACATAGCGTAATATCCTCTAGGTCTATCTACGTCACAAGTGGCAAGATTTTATTCTTTTTATGGCCAAGTAATATTCCATTTTATGTATGTACCACATGGGTATCCAATCATCTATCGATGGACCCTTGGGTTGCTTCTGTATCCTGAAGTGCTGGCAAGGCTATGGAGAAAGGGTTGTGCATGATTTGATCCTCCCCAACCAAGTTGCATTGTACAATACTTCTGCCGCATGTCATGTTAGCTGTTATCATTTTAATGATCTTTATTGTGTACTTATTCTTGTGTTTCTCTAAATAGCTAGGTTTTTTTTCTGTGCCATGACCAAATACTCCTTGCAGCCCCCCTGACAAGTGGTGTCACCTAAGTGTGTCTTTGCGTGTACGTGTTTGTGCATATCCGACTGTATTCTCAGTTTGCCTTTACTGCTCTGTCAGATCGGCTTGTCTCTCCATCACAGTGTCTGCGCTGCCCATTTTAATTACAGCTTTACAAACCATTTTACTATCTAGTCCTCCTAATGGTTCTTGTGCCCCAACAGTTCTTAGCTATGTTCACCCACTTTTACGTTGCCCTGAGAACTTTAAAATCACTTTATCATGTTCCCTAAATAATCCCCAATGGAGCTGGTTTAAATTGGATTAAAACTCTTAACCTCAAATGGTTCCATTAACAAGAGCTTTCCCACGATGAAAGAAGCAAGCCTGTTTGTGCATTTGAGGCCACTGTTTCTCAGGAAAACCAAGCAGATTTTTTCGCGTAGATGACACCCGTAGCTACCTCATTAAAACCGTGTCTTGCTAATATTCAGCTGGTGCTGTCTTGGGCCATCCTTTCCCCATGACGTTTGCTAACTGGATTTCGCTGGTGTTTCGAGAAACCGTGTGTGCGCATGGGCATATTGTATCCACTTGATTTGCTGAAACCTCTCATGAATTTCTTTAATTAAATTTTATTATCTTGGTTTACCAGTCTAATAATCACATCATCTGTGAATAATGATAATTTTGTGTCCTCCTTTCCAGCTGCAACAGCTCTTATTTGGGTTTTAGGTTTTGTTGCATTCAGTAGAGCTTTCTGGGCAATGTTGCCAAGTAAGGTGGAGAGCTGACCAGCTTGTGTTCTTCCCAGCCTCAGGGGCTGGCCCTCCGTTAAATTTTTTCTGTGTGCGATGTTAGTTACAGGTTTGAAACAGGCGTTTTAAACCATGATCAGGAAAAACATCTCTAGTCTACCGTTTATCTGTGTGACCCTTCAAGTCAGAAGCAGGTATTAAAAATTATCAGATGCCTTTTCAGCATCTCTTTATAGGATCGTATTGCTTTCTATTTGGATTTATTTATGGTTTGTTTTCCTAGATTTTCTACACCTAAATCTATCTTGTGTACCTGAAGTAAATGACCTGCATATGGGGAACCAATCTAATAGTGTAGGAGAGGAATAAATTGCCCCAATTTGAGATGCCGTTCCTCTTCTTCTGTCTTATGTAATTATTTATATAACATGGGAATTATCAATTGTTAAAAGATTGAAAGAACTCATTGGAAAAGCCATCTGGCTCCAGTGATGTTTATTCTAATTTTCTTTTTATTGAATGCTTAATTAATTTATTGTCCTTCTCTTTTGTTTAATAACAAAGGCTTCTCATATTCTGAAAACAGGTTTGGTCCTAGCCCTATAAGCATTAAACATCAGTGTTCTTGTTGAAACAGTTTCTCTACAGAGAACAAAATTGTGGTTTTGATTTCCTATTTGATTTGAGAGTTAATGGGGAAATTTCTTATCTTCCCCAGTTGGGAGTTTTTATTTGTGTAGATTTTTCATTTAACAATTCCGGGTTTCATCTCATTATGCAGAGGTAGTATGGTAAATAGCTTTACTGATATGGAGCTATTTCTGATTTTGGTGTAAGGCCCCTTGTCGTTTTTATCCTCCATACCAAGTATGATCCCTTAAACATCAAAATATTGTTTCCTTCTTTGTCATATTTTCTGGGAGTAGCTTTTCTAATTTGTTGTTTTTGTATTTTCTATTCTTGTCGTCAGACATTTCAAATTGGTACATAGATACATCTTTTTCTTTCATCTCTTGTGAGTTGTTCAATTGTTAAAGCTTAAAATGATTATTTCCACTCAATATTTTTTGTTATTTCAAACCTGTGGGATGTTGCAAGAATGGTACAATAAGCATCCACATGTTCTCCAAGATTCACCAGTTGTAAACATTTTCGTCGTATTTGCTCTTTTCCTTAGCTCTCAAATGGTTGCTGGGTTAGTTGTAGTCCTCGTTGCTCTTTGAAACCTCCAGTCTGCATCACCTAAGAAAAAGGTTGCTCTTCTGCTCAGCCACAGCGCAATCATCAAACTCTAGAAATTTAAAATTGGCATAATACTGGTGTCTAACGTGTAGCTCGTATTCAAATTTCTACAGTTGTCCCAATTAATCGTCCTCTGAGGCTCTTTAAAATCCAATACGGGATTGTTTACTGATAAAAATGTTCTCTTTTCCATTGACTTGTGTTGCTTCTATTTCTATATGTAAAATTCACACACACACGTACATTTACCCTATATTTTTAAAATCACACTGCAGTACCCATGGCATAATGAGTCTAACTTCATAATATGCTTTTATATCTAGGAGTGGTTGTTTACCCTCATTCCTTTGTTTTAAAGAAGTTCTTAACCGTATTTTCTATTTTAGACAAACAAATGAAAGAAACCTCATTGGAATTATTGGAATTTCTAAATTAAGGTCATTCAGACCTTTCGAGCTCCCGAATGTCACTTTACTGGCCTCATATTCTATACAACTTGCTTTTTCCCAAAGAAAACACATTTGTTTTGGGAGAAATTGACATCTTTACAATATGCGGTGCTTTCTCCCAGGATGTCAGCATTTCTGTCCATTTATTCATCTTCGGTTCAGCACATTATTTAACACCCACTCTGCCGAGCCCGGTACACAGAGCTACAGATATTATTTTGTATCACTCAGTAGAGGCTTCTTTCTCCCCGTGTCAGTGTTGTTCATTTCTTATTTGTGTTTTCCTTACCTATTTTTAAAGGACTCTGTTCTAACAGGATTTTCCAATTATATTCTCCAGCTTGTTTTTCATGGTGTGCAGTTTATTTATCTCTATCTTCTGTCAAACCAGTTTCCTGCATTCTTTTACTAATTTTAAGTCTTTCAGTTGATTCTCTTCGATATATTAGGTCATAGTCATGTTATCTACAAATGATGATAAATTGCTTTTCTTTCGAAAATGTGTATCTCTTCTGTTTTGTGTCTGATTGCACTGACCAGAATTATCCCATTTCAGAAGCAAGTTCTAGAAGTAAAGTGACTGACTGCTCAGCGTGGCAGATAGAGCTGGAGAGTGGGAAAGCCAGAACTGAAACCTCAACCTTGTTTTTCAGTTCTGAGTCACCTTAGAAAAGGTCACCAACTCAAGGTCATCTATCCAAATATCAGCTGACTGGCCCCAACCTATCTAGTTACTTTTTCCCGAAGAAAGGTTGACATTTGCAATGTTTACTCTTTTAAAAAGGTTTAATTGCCCTGGCCAGTGGGGCTTAGTTGGCTGGAACAACGTCCTGTAACCAAAGGGTTGCAGTTTGATTCCCAGTCAGGGCACATGCCTGGGTTGTATGTTTGATCCCCAGTCCAGTCATTTACAATTCCAACATATGTGAGTGCATACATATTGTTTCTCTCTTGCATCAATGTTTTTCTCTCTCTCTCCCTCCTCTCTCTAAAACATAAAGCAATGAGAAAATGTCCTCAGGTGAGGATAAAACAAATGACTTAAACTCCCAGGTGTATTTACACACACAGACACACACACAGTGCAAGTGATGATGATAAACTAAAGCAGGGGCGTGTAATAGCCTATGTTGGGGTTGGGGTTGCTGTTTTAAACAGAGTGGTCGGGTAAGACATCACTGGCAGCAGTGAAGAAGCAAGCTTTCAAAGGTGGTGTATATCTGAGGAAAAGCATCCTGGACCTAGAGGATAACAAATGCAAAGGCCTTGAGGTGGGGGAGCATGTCTAGAGTGTTCAAGGAGCAGCGAAGAGGTCACAGTCCTTGGGGAAGAATTAGAAGAGGTGAGATTGGCTAGTTCATAAGAAATGGCCTAGAAGACATTATAGAGATGTTGCCTTTTACTCCAGGTAAAGTGGGGGCCATAGCGGGGCTTTCAGCACAAGGGGGTTAGGAACTGAGTCATGTTTTTGAAGGGTCACTCTAGCCACCGTTTTGAGAATAGAGTATTGAGAATAAGAGTGGAAGCAGGGAGACCAGCTAGGAGGCTATTTGCATAAATGAATTAAAAGATGACTGGACTTGGGCCAGGGTGGTAGCTATGGAGATGATAGTGGTCCGATTCTGGATGTATACTGAAATTAGAACCACATGAGGATCCATGATGAAGAGGCAAATATGTAAGGGCAAAAGGCAGGTCTTCTGCATTTTGATTTAAAATATATCTCAACTTCCAGTCAAGAGGGTGGCATAGGCAGACATGGCTCAGCTCTTCGCACAACCACATCAAAATTACAGCTAAAATATATAACAAACATCACTCAACCATCAGAAATCAGACTGAATGGAAGTCTGACAACTACAGAGTTAAAGGAACCATATCCATCCAGACTGGTTAGGAGGGGCGCAGACAAGGAACAGGCAGGTCTCACACTGATGAGTGGTGGATAAAGTTTGGAAAGGATATTGGGATCAAGGAGTCCTAGTCCCACACCAACCACCCCCCAGCTCAGGTTTCCAGTGCCAGGAAGATAAGTCCCCACAACTTCTGGCTGCAAAAACCAGCAGGGATTGAGTCAGTGGAAGAAACTACTGGAGCCCCAAGCAGTTCCTCTTAAAGAACCCACACATGGACTCACCTGCTCAGACTCATTTCCTCAGAGCTCCAGGACTGCAGTACCAGGTTGAAAGGCAGGAGTGGCGTACTGGAAAAAAACTGAAGTGTCTGGCATCAAGGCAAGCAGAAGCCATTGTCCATTTTTCCAAACGCTCCCCCACAGAGCCATATGTGAGACACTATCAACCTGGCTAACACTTGGGTTTGACTCTGCCAAACCCAACTTATAGGCCCACCCAAGCTGCTTTTCTATACAAATGGCTAGTTTTGGTTCATGCTTCACAACTTCCTAAATCCTCTCACACAAGCAACAGCTGCCTTCGGTGAGCCCCAGACCCAATACTAGCAGCAGCCAGCTAAGAATCACAGCTTGGCTTCTCCTGCAAATCTCCAAGCCCAGCACAACTAGCAGCCATTTTAGATTGCTTTATAGCTCAGGCAGGGCAGGGCGTCCTGGGCAAAACACAGTGGGGGCTGACCTTGGCCTGCACCTCCCAGGAAACCCCAGGGCAGTGCACCCAGACAACTACAGACCACGTTGGAGCACCACCATCCCACCCCTGCACAGCTGATCCTCCACTGAGGGTGGAGGTTGGTGGTCAGTTGTCATAGCCAATCCTTGTAGCTGACTAGCCTCGGTAAATTCCTCCTATTGATCTGCTAACAGCAACCAAGGCTCAACTACAAGAGGAGGGTGTACTTAGCCCATACAAAAGGCACCCCTCAAGTACCTAGCTTGGGTGATAGGGAAGGTTATGCCACTGGACCCTATAGGATACTTACTACATTAGGCAACACTATCAAAACACGGAGTCAAAGCAGCTCTACCCAATAAATGGAAAAAAACACAGGGAGGCTGCCAAAATGAGGAGACAAAGAAACATGGCCTAAATGAAAGAACAGATCAAAACTCCAGAAAAAGAACTAAATGAAATGGAGATGAGTGATCTATCAGATGCAGAGTTCAAAACACTGGTTATAAGATGCTCAAGAAACTTAATGAGAACCTCAACAGCATAAAAAAGATCCACTGAAAAATGAAAATTACATTTTTGAAATAAAGAATAATTTACAGCAAAACAACAGTAGACTGGATGAAACTGAAAATCATATCAATGATTTGGAACATAAGGAATTAAAAAACAACCAATCAGAACAACAAGGAGAAAGAAGAATCCAAAAAAAATGAGGATAGTATAAGCAGCCTCTGGGAAAACTTTAAGAGGTCCAACATTCCCATCATAGAGATGCACTAAGGAAAAGAGAAAAAGCAAGAAATTGGAAATCTACTTGAAGGATGATGAGAGAAAACTCCCCTAATCTGGTGAAGGAAATAGACATGCAACTTTAGGAAGCACAGAGAGTCCCAAACAAGATGGAAGCAAAGAGGCCAACTCTAAGACACATCATAATTAAAAGGCCAAAGGTTAAAGATAAAGAGAGAATCTTAAAGGCAGCAAGAGAAAAGCAATTAGTTACCTACAGGGGAGTTCCCATAAGACTGTCAGCTGATTTCTCAAAAGAAACTTTTTAGGCTAGAAGGGATTGACAAGAAATATTCAAAGTCATGAAAAGCAGGGACCTATAGCCAAGATTGCTCTACCCAGCAAAGCTATAATTTAGAATCAAAGGGCAGATAAAGAGCTTCCCAGACAAGAAAATAACTTAAGAAGTTCATTGTCACCAAACCATTATTATAATACATGCCAAAGGGACTATTTAAGAAAAAGAAGAAAATCAAAACTATGAACAATAAAATGGCAAAAATACAGATCTATCAACAATTGAATCTGAAAACCAAACTAAGCAAACAAGAAGAATAGAGAGAATCATGGGCACAGAGAGCGTTTTGATGGTTGCCAGATTGGAAGGGGATGTGAGGGGATGGATGAAGAGGTGAGGGGATTAAGAAGTACAAACAGGTAGTTACAGAACAGCCATGGGGACATAAAGTTCAGTCTAGGAAATGGAGTGGCCAGAGAATTTTTATACGCGCCCCACGGATGTGAACACGGTGGGGGGATTGTCTGAGGGAGTGGAGGGTGCTTTGTGGAGGGGAAAAGAGAAAAATCAGGGCAACCGTAATAGCATAATCAATAAAATACAATTAAAATAGAAAACATAAAATTTACCTCAACCCTCAAAGGATGAGCTCAGTTAAAGCTAGACAGACCTCTTCTAACATCAGAAAGAGGACGCTGTAGCCATCATTGGATGGTTGTCTGGTTCCCTCTTTGAGGTTTTTTTAGCTTTCACTTGAAAGTAAGTAAAACTTATTTTGAATTCTTCAGTCAAATTGTTATCATTCCTTCACGCAATGTATATTTCTTTCTCTAAATGTCTATTTAAAATCTACTTTTGTGAAATTTATCAAGTACAATTCAATCATGAGAGAAGGGCCAAATGGAAAATGAGACCAATCGCTGTTGTCTAATTTGATGACAGTGTGATAGCAACATGGGCCGCGATTGTGTTGGCTCCCGCCAACGTTCCCGCCAATGTTCATAGAGCACTTACTGCATAGGAAGTTCTTACATACATCATCTTGCTCAGTCCTCACATTGTCCCACGAGTGCCCTCTTCTCAGAATCCTTCCCGGGCCGAGTCCCTTGCCCCTTGCCCTGCCTTCATCTGTCTGGATTGTGGTGAACAGCTAATGCCTGTCTTCCCCGTCTGAGTTCTGAGCCCCTGGTGCCAGAGGCCAAGTTACACTCAGATTTGCAGCTGCTACACTGTAATCACTCAATAAATATCTGATGAATAAATAAGCACATGAAAGACCAAGACTGGGAACAGGAGGTCACACAGCTAGTCAGAGGCCAAGCAAAGAAACACATGTAGTCTCTGACTTAATTAAATTGCAAATGTGTACCTCTCCCCACTTCCTTGCCTCTTCAAAGGGCTATTGTGACTAGGTAAATAGTGAAAACAAAACAAAACAGTAATTCCCAGAGCCTTGGAATAAAGGTTGGGTAACTAAGACATACCATTGTAAATCTCAGCTCCATAGTTGCCAGTGACCTTTAGCGTGGGGCATGGAATTGCAAAGCTAGGTTCTGTGGAGGGTTACAAAGCTGATACTTAATTCTTAGCCCTCTTGTATAGTAATGCCAAAGTTTTATCACACATTAAAATGTGTGTGTGGTTGAATGCTACAGGACAGACTTCTGAAGGGAGAAAGAACGTACAAGATTTGTCAGTTCATTTCCTTCCCTTCTTTAATGGCTTTATTGAGATACAATTTGCATGCCATAAAGTTTGCCTCTTATAAGTGAACAATTCAATAATTTTTGTATGCTTTATAATGTTTATCTATTATTGAAGAAACTTTCCCACAACTTTTATTTGGTAAAAAGAAAAAAAGTGTTTTCATGTTTCTGAACACTAGGGGCACAGCAGCATTATTTGAGCTTCAGAATGCCCCTCCTACATGGTGTGGGAACACTGCCTCATGTCTCTCCAGGTCTGTCCAGGCATAGTTGGACTTTATCCATGTTCTTAACATTTTTATTGCTTATTTTTTTATGGTTGTCTCGATTTCAATTCAATAATGTTCAGAAAAGTTCCAGGGTTGTGTTGCCCTCCCCACAATTCCACAATCCCATTTTGGAACTTTTCCATCACACCCCAAAACACTCTGTGCCCAAGTGCCATTGGTTCCTTCTCCCACCCCCAGTCCTAGCCAATCACTGATCTGATGTTGCCTCTAGGAAATTGCCTTTTTTGGACATTTCATCTGAATAAAATCATGCAACAGATAGTCTTTGGCATCTGGATTTTCTCATTTAGCATCATGTTATTGAGCTTCATCCAGGTTGTGGGCTGTATCAATATGTTGTTTCTTTTATCCCTGAATCATATTTCATTACGTGAATATGCAACATACTGTTCATTTGATCACCAGTTGATGGACATATAGACTGTTTTAATGTTTTGGCTATTGTGAATGATGCTGCTACTAATGTGTATACAAGTTTTTGTGTGGACATACTTTTTCATTTCTCCTGGGTAGAAATCTGGGAATGCAATGGCTGGGTGAAAGGTACTTCCTTACATTTTTAAGGAACTACGAGACTGTTTTCCAGAGTGTCTAAACCATTTTGTCCCCCACAGTCTTCCAGTTTTCCCGCACCCTCATCAACACTTGCTATTGTCTGTCTTTTTACTGCCAGCCATTGTCGTGGGTGTGTGTGGTGGTTTCTCATTGTGGGTTTTTGTGTGTGTGTGTGTGTGTGTGTGTGTGTGTGTTTCAATATACGCATTTATTTGCATTCTGTAACCTTTTTTTTTAAGAGACTGTATTATTTATTTTCAGAGAGAGGGAAAGGGAGGGAGAAAGGAGAGGAACATCAATGTGTGGTTGCCTCTCATGTGGCCCCCCACCCTGGGGACCTTGCCTGCAACCCAGGCATGTGGCCTGACTGGGAATCAAACCAGTGACCTTTTGGTTCTCAGGCCAGTGCTCAATCCACTAAGTCACAACAGCCAGGGTTGTAAACTCCTTTTTTTAAAAAAAAAAAATTATTTATTTTTATCGATTATGCCATTACAGTTCTATTCCCCCCTTCATTCCCCTCCACCCTACCCCCCATCCCCTCCATTACCCCCCTTTAGTTTATGACCATGTGTCTCAAGTCCTTTAGATTCTATATTTCCCATGCTATTCTTGCCCCTCATCTATTCTCTATCTACTGTCTATGCTACTTATTTTCTGTACCTTCTCCCCCCTTCTCCTCCTCCCACTCCCCTGTTGCTAACCCTCCTTGAGATCTTCATTTCTATGTTTCCACTCCTGATCTAGCTGTCCTTTTAGTTTGCTTTTGTTTTAGGTGTGGTTGTTAATAACTGTGAGTTTGCTGTCCTTTCACTGTTCATGTTTTCTAAACTTCTTTCTCTTAGATAAGTCCCTTTAGCATTTCATATAAAAAGGGCTTGGTGATGATGAACTCCTTGAATTTGATCTTATCTGAGAAGCACTTTGTCTGTCCTTCCATTCTAAATGAAAGTTTTGCTGGATAGAGCAATCTTGGTTGTAGGTCTCTGGATTTCATGACTTGGAATACCTCTTTCCAGCCCCTTCTTGCCTGTAAGGTCTCTCTTGAGAAATCCGCTGACAGTCTGATGAGGACTCCTTTGTAGGTGACTGTCCCCTTAGCTCTTGCTGCTTCTAGGATTCTCTCCTTCATTTTAATCTTGGCTAATGTAATTATGATGTGCCTTGGTGTGTTCCTTCCTGGGTCCAACTTCTTTGGTATTCTCTGAGCTTCCTGGAGTTCCTGGAAGTCTATTTCCTTTGCCAGCTTGGGGAAATTCTCCTTTATTATTTGTTCAAATAAGTTTTCCACTGGTGGCTGTTCCTTTCCCCCTTCTGGTACCCCTATAATTCAGATGTTGGAGCGTTTAAAGATGTCCTGGAGGTTCCTAATACTCTCCTCATTTCTTTGAATTCTTGCTTCTTGACTCTTTTTTGTTTGGCCATTATTTGCTTTCTTCTGGTCCACTCCATTGATTTGAGACCCAGTTTCCTTTTCATCGCTATTGATTTCCTGTGTAATTCCATTCATTTCAATTAGTTTTGCCCTCATATGTATATCTAATTTGTGGCTATAATCAACCAGTTCTGTGAGGATCCTGATCACCAGTATTTTAAACTGTGCATCTGAGAGTTTTTCTATTTTTTCATCACTTAGATTTATAGGCTCTGGGGCTTTGAGATCTTGTTGAGCCATTTTTGGTCTGTTCTGGCCCTTTAAGTGTGAGAAGCGGCGCCTTGGACTCCCAGGTCGCTGGGTTGTGATGCTGTATGTGGGGGCGTGGTCAGAGCGGGGAAATGGTGGCCCCCTCTGCTGTTTACCACCACTGGATGAGGAGCAGCGCCTCAGGTGGTTCACCAGGGCGGGGCCACTTGGGTCGCTGGGTTATGACGCTATATGTGGAGGCGGGGTCAGAGCAGGGAAATGGCGGCGTCCTCAGCTGCTGCTCGCCACTGGGGTCTGCTGGGTCCCGTCCATTTGCCCACTCCCTCGCTTGTCTATCCACGCACAGATGCTCGACCACAGTCAACCCGCAGCCCTCCTCCCTTGCTGTTTCCCCGAGGTCCCTGCGCCTGGATTCCGCGCTCCTGAGTCCGTCTGACGGAGTTTTCCTGTGCAACCTTGCTCCTCCAGCTGCTGGTTTCGCCCCTCTTACCGGTCAGGCTGAAGAATTTGTTGTTATCAGACTTCCGAAAAGTTCAATTTTCTGTGTTCTGGCTGTGTTTTCTGTTGCTAATATTTAGTTGTCTCTAAACTTGGTTGTGTGAGGAAGCATGGCGTATCCACCTATGCCTCCATCTTGGCGGAAGTCCTCATTGTGGTTTTAATTTACATTTCCCCAATAACTAGTGAGGTTGACCATCTTTGCATGAGCTTATTAGTCACTTGTATTTTGTCTCTAGAAATGTCTAGTCAAATCTTTTAATTGGGTGTTTGTCTTGTTATTATTGAGCTGTAATTATGTATATTGAATGTGAGTCTTATACACACATATGATTTGCAAATATTTTCTCTCAATGCCTAGCTTGTTTTTTTTTTAATTTGCTTAATAGTGTATTTTGAAGCCCAATTTTAAAAAAAGAAGTCTAATGGCATCCACTTTATATATCTTTCTCCCATTAATGGCTTCTGGTTTTGGTGTTGACTCTACTTACCTTTTTTTAAAATCAAAGGTCATGAAGATTTTCTCCTAGGAGTTTTATAGTTTTAGTTCTTACATTTAGGACCGTGATCCTAAATGTTTTGTTATGGTATGATCTGTTAGATCTGTTAGTTCTTATGTAGTATAAATTTAAATTTATATGTTTTCATGTGAGTATTTAATTAACTCAGCATCATTTTCTTAAAAGATTATTCTCTTACCGTGAAATTGTCTTAGCATCTTGTCAAGAATCAATCAATCATAAATATAGTGGTTTATTTCTGGACTTTCAATTCCCTTTCATTGATTTATCAGTCTATTCTACACCTATCAACTGTATTGACTTTCATAAATTATAATATCAGGAACTATGAGACTTCCAACTTTGTAATTATTTTAAATTTTTTTCTCTTATGGATCCTTGCATTTTCATATTCAGTTTAGTGTCAGCTTGTTAGTTTTTAGACAAAGTGTCTTGGGATTCTGGTAGAGATTGCCTTAAATCTATAGATACATTTGTTGAAAATTTCCATCTTTTTAATATTGACTATTCTGAACCATAAACATAGACCATGCCTCCATTTACTTAGATCTTCTTCAATTTTTCTCAGCAATGTTTTGAACTTTTTAGTATTTTAATTATTTTGTTTAAATTTATTTCTAAGTATTTTTTATATTACTGTGAATGAAATTGCTTACTTTCATTTTCAGATTGCTCTTTGCTAATGATAAACTTGTAATTGAATTTTGTACATCAATCTTGTGTCCTGTGACCTTGGTGAAATTGAAAGTGTGGTGTGTAGAGACAATAGAGAATTATTCAGACTTAAAAAAGAAGGAAATCCTATCAGTGGTAACAACATGAATGGATGAATCGGAAGGGTATTATAATAAGTGAAATAAGTCAGACACAGAAAAACAAAGCCTGCATGATCTCACTTACATGTGGAGTCTAAAGTAGTCACATTCGTAAGAGCCGAGGGTAGAGTGGCAGATGTCAGAGGCTGGAGGGTAGAGGAGATGGGGAGGTGCTGGTCCCGGAGCTATGCAGGATGTCTCTACAGTGGAGTGCACAGCCAATAGCTGACTGGTGCCGGGAGACCCGTTGAGATGAGATTATGTCTTGGGTACAGATTATACTCCAGAGCTCCCGTTAGGATCATACCAAGACTGGAACTTTGCCTGAAACTCTGTCCTTACTTGGCTCCCTCCCCTCTTCTCTCCCATATCCCTTTCCTGGTTTCTCCGGGGTCCCCTTCCCTAACAACACATCATTTGCATTGAAACCTTGGTGTAGGGTCTGTTTCTGGAAGAACTTGAATTAAAACAAGTCTGTTTCTGGGAGAACATGAGCCCAAATGTGCCCTTCTGGAGTCAAGGAGCCTTCAACTTTGAGCTGCAGTGTACTCTCTGCCATTGGATGTCCACGTCCTGGATGCACACAGCCTCTGGCTGGGGACATCTTCCCTAAATACAGAAAAAGGCACAGGTTGTGTCGGTGATGGATGGATGGCTCTGATAGGTCGCTGGTCTCTCTCAGAGAAGCAGGCATCTTCATCTAAACCACTAGTTTGAGACTCCAAGGAAGCATGGCAGTCTAGCAGCAGGGCTCTATGAAGCCTGCAGAGGAATTCCTGCCAGCTTTGCTCTTAAAAGTATGTGAGGCAACTATCCTCTAGGAGTTGTGGCAGGTCTTGTGATTTGGGACTGGAGTAGAGTGTTCTTGCCTCAGGAGACACCGAGAGTAAATGCTGGCAAGCCTGGGTCTGAGAAGCTGGGGAGAAGAGGGTTGGGGGTCAGTCATTGTAGCAAAGAGGATGCACAGTGGACATCAAAGGTGATGCACACAGCAAGGACACCAAAACCAGGGAGGTGACAGAAGGTTCAAACTCTCCTTGCCTTATGCATTGCGGTAGGGCTGCAGTATAGCTCTCAGGGACCTATAAGGTAAGATCCTCACATTAGCTTACACAGAAAATACAGTCACAAATGCCTGTCTTCTCCTTGGGAGAAATAGAGAAGGTGTCATGGGAGGGAAAGTGTGTGAGTAAATGCTCCATGTTGTGAGGTGAGCATTTGAAGTTATTCTTCTCTCATACTATCAGGAGTTTTCTAGCCCAGGGAAAACAATCTTGTTATTTACAAATAACCCTAAGTAGGTTATTGCAACCCCTTCCTTTGTACTAAAATAGGACTTTGGGGAGTTATGCTCATTTAGATATGATTTTATTATTATCAGCCAGGTGAAAAGAGCTTAAATAAATATATTTTCAAGACAATGATGGTGAGACAAAGTTAGCACAGTAAACAAAAATGATACCCACCTTCTTTTCTTTCTTCCCAGACTGCTTCCTAAGTGTAAGCATCAGGGGGAGGAAACTTACACAACTTACAGCTGCTGTTTCTTCTCTTCTCCTTAATCAGACTCCTGAGAGGTGGACTGGGCACCAGGCTCACAGTGTCCCTAATGCCAGGGTGGGGAGTTTCTCTCATCCAAATAGCGGAGAGCCTGTGAAAGTATTTGAAGAGGGTCAGTGCTATAGGATTAGGAAGATCCATGGACTGACTAGTTAGCTGATCAGTTAAGTTAAATCAAAGAGACCAGCTGAGTCGGGGTAAGAGGTGGGGAAGTGCCCATCAGCATTACAAGTGGGAGGAGGAAAAGGCGGAGTAGCAGGTGCAGACCGATGATGTCAAGTGAACCGGGCTTGTTGATTAGAGGTGCAGAGTGAGATCCGAGGAAGCAGGAATTGAGAATGAGCCCCACATGCAAGATCTGGCCACTTGATGGGCAGCACTACCCTTCCCTAGGAAATGAATGTAGGAGGAGCAGCAGGTTTGTAGGGGTTGGGACCAAGTTGCATTTAGGACACATCCCGTGTGAACTGGCTTTGGGAGGGAGATTTCTTCAGAGCAGAAGTTTGTAAGTCTGAAGCCCAGGCGGGAGGTTTAGCTGTCGACAGAAGTGCCGATAATGACTAACCGGTCCACCCCTCCAGGTAGCATTCATTTGCCTCTTCTCTGTCCTGTCCAGTGTTTATCAGCTGGTCGTCAAGGAGGAGAGGCTGCAGAAGTCACGGCGGGCAGCCGACATCATCGAGTGCTTTTCGGTGCCTGTGAGCTATAGGAACGCCTCCAGCCTCGACTCTCTGCACTACTTTGCGGCTGAGCTGAAGCCCGCCAACCTGCCCGTCACTCAGCCCTTCACAGTGGGCGACAACAAGACGTACAATGGCTACTGGAACCCCCCTCTTTCCCCTCTGAAGAGCTACAGTATCTACTTCCAAGCACTCAGCAAAGCCAATGGCGTAAGTACGGCCACGTGGAGGCCATTGCTTGTCTTGTTTGCATTTCCCTTTCTCAGGTGAGAAGGCAGTGTGGCTTTAGGGCAGATGTTGACACTGTCCGTGAGCTTAATCCAGTTCCATACCTTCATTTTGGCACATAAGCTGTTTAATTTTTTTAAAGTTTTTCTTTTATTAATGAGAGAGAGGGAGGGGGGGAGGGAGGGAGGAAGGAAGGAAGGAAGGAAGGAAGGAAGGAAGGAAGGAAGGAAGGAAGGAAGGAAGGAAGGAAGGAATTCGGTGTTCCACTTATTTATTTATTTATTTATTTATTGGTTGCTTCTTGTATGTGCCCTGACCGGGAATCAAACCCGCAACCTTGGTGTATTGAGACTGCACTGTAACCAACCGAGCTGCCTGGCCAGGTTTATTTTGGTTTTACTATGGAAATACTTTTTCATTTGTATAGTCTCGTGACCGTTTGGATGCTTCAACAGTACAGCTGAGTAGTTGCCACAGACTCTGTGCCCCATGAAGCCACTTGAACCTTTACAGAAAAATTTTGCAGATCTCTGTATTAGAGGATAAAAAAAATGGTGTTCACTGGGACAGATCACATGGCCTGAATCTTAATTTCCTTCCAGTCTATAAAATACCTATTAGTCTGATATCTATGAATGTACTAAGCATATTTTAGTTAATTGGTGAACACTGGCTGCTTAATGATGACTGTTAGTCACATTAGAAAATATTTTTTTCTCCCAAAGACAAGGTAACCTCTTTTCTGTATTAAGTATTTCATCTATCAAAATATGTCTTTTATGTGGTTTCTGTGCATTGCTCTGGATTTATACCCTTAGGGACCAACAGAACTAATACAGTCACCTTCCCAGTGGTGTTCCTTCAGTTACAGAAGATCCTTTGTAGCATCTTCTCGCCCTCTTCACAAACACACCCCTCCGGTCTTAGTGTCTGCAAGCTAGTATCTTTAGTTCCTCTTGAGACACAAGTCTGTCTCTCCCACCCATGATGCTTTTGTGGACATAGACCATGTTAACATATTTCATTCAGCTCATGCATGATGAACCACTGATGTACACTAGGCCCCATAGTTCACGTTAAGGTTACGTTGTACGTGCCCTGATGGAAATGCACCGGAGTGGAGAGTGTGCCACGCCCCACGGCGTATCCGAACAGTGGGAGGGTCCCTGGAGGAGGGAAAGCTGAGACAAAAGCAAGGCGAGGTGAAGTGTGTGCTGCACGTCCTGCGCAGGCTCTGGTGGAAAACAGAGGGTTTAGTCTTTCAGCGGCACTCATTACCTTGTGAGAAACCTGGTTTGAGGAACCAATTAACATTTAAAATGTCCACAGGCCCATTTAAATTCCACCTTGGTATTTCAGCTCTGCATTTATTACTGGTTCAGGCAGCACTCGTCACAGAGACGGTAACATTACAAAGAGAAGCAGCCAGACTGCCTCCCACCTGTCCATCGGTCTTGCCTCTGCATAAAACACTGGCTTGCTGAGGAGGAAGACGGGAGGGTGGGCAGGAGCCTCTCAGGGCCCGTCTTGCTCCTGATTCTCCGCTTCCAGTACCAGCCAGGTTCTGGCTCAGCCCAGCTCTGGCAAGGTGTGGCTTTCCCTGCTCTTGGAGACACAGCAGGAGGTGTTGTTGGGCATGCTCACTGCAAAGAGGGGGATAGATGTCTGTGCTCGGTTCACACTCTGTTAAACTTCCTACAAAGATTCCCATAAAAGTCCAGCCAGAGACCAAGTTTACAGAACCCAAAAACCTGACAAGTGGACCTTGAGCATCTCTGGCCCTGGGCAGGAGAACAGGCCAGGCAGGACTTCTAGGGGGTCAACTCCTCAAGCATCGCACAACGGACCCCCTTCTCAAGACATTTTTTATCCCATTGGGAATAAAGCCGCCCCAGTCTGAAGCTACCACGTGGAGGAAACAGTGTCTGTTACTACGTCCAGGATGAGCAAGGCCTGCCCATTCATAACCGGTAGTTGATTCTGCTTTCAAGCCCACATCGCACAGCCTCCCATTTTGGATCAGACATTCACAGGAGTGAGACACAAGCCAGAGTGGACCTGGAAGGATCTGATGGCCAGTCGTCCTCAGGGTAGAGCTGGCCTCGCGAGAACAGAGAGAAAAAGCCGTGGGGGCTGTTGCATTCTCAGAGTGTTGTAGTTTTCTGAAGAGAGAAAGGCTACACCCTGTTTCAAGTTACTGCAGGTGGTATCCGGTTTTCCCGAACAGTTTGGGTGACAGGATCGCAGGGGAAGAAAAGCTGTTCTCCGTGTGACAAATCTCTGCCTGGCCCCTCCCAGATTCCTTCACGTGGAAAAGCAAGTGCATGGTGCAGCCAAGCCTGGAGGATTTTTGAGGGGAAAATGTTATAACCCACTAACTCCTTATCAGCCAAGTTGTTGTTGTTTTTGTGCAAATACATCAGAAAGACAGTTTCAGGATCCACGGACTCCCACGTGCCCGGCTTCTCATAAATCTTTCAAAGAGCAATTGGCTGAGCAATGAATCAAAGTGGAGAAAATAAGAATAAGGAAATATGGGGTGAAATGACCCACAGTGAGTGTAGACGCTAATTATGCATAGCGTTAATGCGGAGTGCTTGTCCTAAATATGTTACCAAAGAGAAGGTTAATATAAATAATTACTTCAAGAGAGGATGTGTAGTATAAAAAAAAACGAACAATTGTGATCTAGGTTCTATGATTTGCTATTGTGTCAATAAAAACTGAGAAAAAGAGGATTTTATGAGTCTAAATAACAGTCTGCTGATTTTCTCACTTTTGACAGGATGGAATAAATACTTATTTTGTTTTTGATACTGAGAATTTTTTTAAGTGCAGTTTTTAAAGCAGCCTTCTAAACTATCATTTAAAAGCCAGGGGGGAAAAACAAGCTACAAAAAAAAGGGGGAGAAACAAGGAAATTATAAGTAAATATAAAAATCAGCAACTATAAGTCACAACGAAAGACAAAAGCACCATATACTTTTTAAGTGGTGCTTCTCTTCCCTCATAAAAAGGGAAAACTCTGTCTTGGGTGGAATAAAAACCAGAATTCAGCAAATCCATGTCACTAGGAGATTAAAAACAAAGGATGAAACTAAGTTGTTAAACTAAAATAAGGTATAAGAGAGGGTAATGGCCACTTGTTGCAAGACAGTCGTGGGCCAAGTTGAATAGTTGACTCTCAGTCCATCTCATTACTCCCAAGTTCCCCTGCACGTTTCGGTCAGAGCCGAGTAAGAGGATGCTGGATGTCCAGATAGCTTTATGCCATGAGTACGAAGGATCTGTTTTTGCTCAGCAGAGGGGCTAACACGTCCCATCCATCCAATCACACCGCCTGCACACAAAACCCCAGTAACTGTCACTGTAAGTAAGCCATTAGGAGAGTTAGACATAGTTAAGTAAACATCTAGCAAGCACATAATATATGTAAAAAAACAAAACAAACGTGTACTTCTTCTAAGTGCTGGGAGGAAGGTGGTAAGCCAAACAAAGAACTCCCTGTCCTCAGAGCGTTCCTACTCTAGTAGGGGAGAGACTGAAAATAAATGCATACATACATACATACAGAAAATGCTATGAAAAAATCATTGGTCATTAGGTTTAAGAGCGGGTGGAGGTCCCCCATTAAGTGTTGACTGCTCTCGGGATGAGGTGAAGACATTCTGTGAACTCCACAGCAACCTGTGTGAACTTGGAGTGTTTTAGATCCGGCCGTGTGAATGCTGATGGGAAGTTCAAGGACGGTGCACATCGAGGGGCAATGGTGCTCAGAGTCCTCGAGGACGTTTTCACAAGGTGTGAGTTGTTCACAGGCACTAGCGTTGGGAATTTGATAGATTAGTGTTATCATGTTTACCCAGGCATGCTTTGTATTTAAAATTTTTTAAGTATTACTGTTTTTCTGTTGCAGTTGTCTCCATTTTTTTCCCCTTAGCCCTCCTCCACCTACCCCTCTCCATCTCCCACAGTCACTTCCCACACTGTTGTCCATGTCCATGGGTCATTCATACGTGTTTTTGTGACTAATCCTTTTTCTTCTTTCCACCACCATCCCCCTCCCCCCTTTCCTCTGACAGCTGTCAGTCTGTTCCACGTTTCCTTGTCTCTGGTCCTATCTTGCTCGTTGGTTTATTTTATTCATTAAATTCCTCTTATAAGTAAGATTATATGGTGTTTATCTTTGGCGTATTTCACTTAGCATAATAGTCTCTAGTTCTAGCCATGCTGTTGCAAAGGGTAGGAGCTCCTCTTTTCTTTCTGCTGCATAGTATTCCATTGCATGAATGTACCACATTTCAAATGAGTGAATTTGATCCACTAGTTTACTGATGGGCATTTAAGCTGTTTCCAGTGTACTTGGCTATTGTAAACAGCACTGCTATGAACATAGGGATGCATAGAATACTATTGAATTTTTGATTCGGGATTTTTAGGGTATATTCCAAGCAGTGAAATTGCTGGTGCAAAGGGCAGTTCCATTTTTAATTTTTTTGAGGAAACTCCACACTGTTTTCCACAGTGGCTATACCACTCTGTATTCCCACCAACAGTGCACTAGGGTTCCCTTTTCGCCACATCCACGCCAGCACTTATTTGTTGATTGATTAATGTTGTTTGTAATTAATTATCACCATTCTGACAGATGTGAGGTGATGTCTCATTGTGGTTTTAATTTGCGTCTCTCTGATGGCTAGTGATGTTGGGAGAACATATTTGCCAATGATACATCGGACAAGGGTTTAATCTCCAAAATATGTAAAGAACTCCTATGAACAGCAGGAAAACAAACAATCCCAATTAAAAAATGGGTGATGGACCTGAACAGACATTTCTCCCAGAACGACGTACGGATGGCCCATAGACATATGAGAAGATGCTCAGCACCATGGATGCTTTCTTAATGAATACAACAGCAGTTCTGACTGGCAGGGTGCTGTCCTTGGTGCTGAATTTGAAGTGGCTTTCTTGTGTCTCAGGCCATATTGTAAGCATTTGTTTCGAATAGCTCCTACAACTATCTTACATGTAACATTTGTAGCATTTTAGAGTTGGATACATTTTGAAGTGTCCTCTATACTAGACTGGAAGCCAACAAGATTATCTCCAATGAAGCATTTTTGGCAGGTCATTCCATAGCCTCAGCTTGACCACTGCAGTTCTCTGGAGAGAAAGAGTTGATTTGGGGGGGAGCAGGCAAGTCATCAGTACTTTCTTCCTTCTGTAAAGCCACGTTCTGTCTCCTTAACTCTCTCCTCTTGAGCACTTGTGTTGATGTGAACAAATCAACTCTATCCCTTGGAGAAAATATGAAAGTACCAACTGTCATCCCTGGGCACGCAGGCCATTTCTTGTTGATATTTTGTTACTTCTGTTGCTCACATGGTGCCATTTCTCTGTCTCTTTCGTCTGTGTGTTCTGTTCTCTCATACACAGACTGCTTGGTCCCCACGCCCTTCTCAAAAAGAAATGCCCCAAATCTAGCATTGTACTTCAGCCGTAGTTACGGCAGCTACACTTCAACTGCCCTTCTTCTCTTGATGCTTTTCTAGGACTTTATTTCCCAAACATTCCCAGATACTTTTCTCACTTTGGGACCTTCCCATAAGTTGTCATTTTACATGAATCTCTCTTTATTTATTGTTTGCAGAATTGGTACTTTATTTTTCAGGCATCATCATTTTTTTTGCATGTCCTTGTTTTATGTTTTGTTGTTCATGCTGTTACAGTTGTTTCCATTATTATCCCCTACCTCTCAGCCTGCCCCCCACTTCCATAATCAATCCCCGCCCTATTGTCCATGTCCATGGGGCCTTCCTATATGTCCCTTGGCCAATCCCTTTGCCTTCTTTCAAACATATCACATCCTCTGGGAACGCCCCACCCATGTGACATATCTAAGATTCATCCGCACCACTACTCACTTGCAGTATTAGTACTTGTTTTCTTTGTATCACTGGGCATGGTTTAAGTTGCATTTGTTTTTATACAGTGTGTGCCTTCTCATCAGACTGAGCTCTGGAAGGCAGGAACTTTGTTTTGTTTGTTGCTGTACCTTCCATACAGAGTAAAATAGGTAATGCGTGGTAGATACTCAATAACCATGTTATGATTAATGAATGAATGAGGTTACAAACTGCCATTGTCTCTGAGTCTCGGGTCTCTCTTTTATAAAATGAACAGTGATACTTACTTTGCACACTTACTTTGAGAGTTATTTGAGAAAAGTATCTCAAATACTAAACGGCACCAAATAAGTGAGTAAAGCCTGAATTTCCATGCAGTACAGCATGAGAGATACGGTTTGGGGCTATTTCCACCGTAGACAGATGAGGCCTAGAGGACTTTCTTTCAATCATAGTAGTAAAACTTTTCCCCAGCTGTCTCTTTTCCAAAGCTCCCATCTCCTGGACAGCCTTGATTTCCTCCAAATCCTCCAAATGGTACCCCAAGCAACTGTCTCAGTTGTAAACAGTGGGTGGGTACAGTTGTTTTGCGTTCTTTCCCACTCTTCACAGAATGAGGTCTGCTGAATCTACTGTTCTCTGCTTCCCACCACCATTAGCCATGATTGTGAAGTTGAAAGGACCATAATTAACAGTTGGATGCAAAACAAGTGTGGCAAATTCATGCACGTATCTATCAGAAGCCACCTCTTCTGGGGCAGGGTGGTTGTGCATGTTCTATTTATATGGAGAGAACACTCTTTCATTGCCGTATTCTATCAAGGGAGACATATCTCACCTGGTTGATGCCTCTGCCGCATGGTGAGCTAAATAAGCAAAGTGGGAACGAGAAGGGGAATCGTTCTCTTTCTCTCGCTGCCTCTTCCAGTTCCGAAATTCAGTCGCCCCAGGAGAACAGTTGGAAGCCAGATGCTAGTTTGAATAGGTCATCCTGTTTGTGGTGTATTCATGTTATAATCATTGGGATAATCTGGGTAGAGCTGGGTTAGGGAAAAAGTCTGTGTCTGTGAGTGAATCAAAAGAAACTATATTTAGTTGTGTTCAAGATCTGCTAAAAGGATATTTGCATATGAGCAGGCTTTCTGTGGCATGGTAAGATGGAAAGGACTGAGACTTGGATATCAAACAGACATGGCTTTGAATCACAGTTGTTACTATGTGAACTTAAGCAGGTTACTTCACACCTGAGGATGTATAATGGGATTAATGTTCTACCTCCCCAATTTGGGGGAGGTTAAATGAGACAGTGCATTTAAGGCATCTGTCGTGGTTACTGTAATGGTTGTACTCTTTTCCCTTTCGCTGGGAAGAGGAGAGGGAATTGGAGCATCCTCACCTGGCCCATCCCCATTTGTGGAGTAGACTCCACCTGGAAGCACACACCTTCCTGACCCTGGAGGGCCTCCTGAGCTGTGTCAACAGCCGTTGACTGTCTTGACTCGCCCATGACCCAGTTGCTTTATCACCCCACCACAGGCTTTCTTCTTCTTGCTTTAACTTTTTGTACATGGTTTAAAGCCTGACACTGCGTCTGTTGAATCTTTTAACATAATTGATCTTGTCTTTGGGGTGTGATCGTGCCCCTCCCAGCCCTATTTCCTTATCCTTGTTTCAGTGTAGTGACCGTTGTCATGTCACACGGGAAGAAGCTCAGGTGAACGATGGACCGAGGAGACGTGGGGGGCTCAAGCTCAAACGGGGGAGAGCTGTGACCACACGGCCTATCTCATGGCTTGGGTCGTACATGCTTCATCAGGGAGTGTGTGAGAATACTCCCTCATCGGTTAGGATAAAGTCAGTGTTGCCGCAGTAACGAACAAGCATGGAGTCTCAGTGCGTCACCAGAAAAGTATTTCTCACTCCTTCTATGTGTCCAGAATGAGTCAGCAGAAGGGCTGTGCTTATCACTGTCACTCAGGAACTCAGGCTGATGGAAGGTCCGTTCTGACCCATGCTTTCGCAATCACCAAGGCAGAGCAAGAGATACATGACGAGTAGGTGCTGAGTCCGAAAAATTCCCCTGTAAAATGCTACATATCACTTTCACATCCTATTGGCCACGTTTAGTCATGTGGCCATGCTTAACTTCAAAAGAAATGAGGCAGTGCATTCCAGCTGTGCGCCTACAGGGACCATGGCGATATGGGAGAACATTCTAATGACCACCACGCTCCCCCGTTTGCCCTAGGCTTGCCCTTCAAGGTCGCATAACACCCAGACCCCATCTTGAAGCACCTGTGTAGTTCCCGTCAGAGGTCCTGAGAACTTTCTGTTGTCGAGTGCCTGCTGTATCCCAGGTGCTAAGTGAGGTACTTTCACCTGCCCTGCTTCCTGATTGGTCTCCCAGGCAAATGACTCTGCTTAAATCAGTGGCCAGACGGACTGTCAGAAGCCCTCTGGATCTGCATAGAGCCTCGGTTACTCCATGCTGAAGGAGGACGTTCAGTAACAGCTTTCTCTCTTTACCTCTGTGGAGATGTGGCAAAGGAATGTCCCCTGCTCCCTGTGCGAAAGACAGTGGTTGAGAGGCTGTGGAAAACCTCGGAGCTCCCCCGTCCATGAATGGTGGAGCCACAGTAACAGAAAACTGTAAGCCCAAGGCCTGCATGTATCCTTTTCCCGACTTGTTGCCATAGTCCTGTTAGGAACATATTTCGGGGGGGGGGGGTTGGTTATTAGTTCTGTAGCAGCCCTGGGGAAGTGGAGAAGAGGGTGGAATCCAGGGTTATTGTCACAACCTTTCTATACCCACTTCCAAAAGCTTTGTCCTGGTAGTGAAGGCCCCATCCCAGTGTTTATCTGTCGGCAGTGCCTACATTCTGTGCCCCATCACCTGCCTAGGGCTGCTTTTTAGTCCTCCGTGGATTCTGTCTCCTGGGGGCCATCCAGCCCCTCCAGGCCTCTACTCTACCATTTGAGACTTACCACCTGTTCTGGAAAGCTCTGAACTTCTGTTGCATCCCTGTTGGGTCTCAGACTTCTCTTTCCAGGTGAGTGAGAAATTCCCCGAGTGTCATCTTGTACAAATACCAAGATGAGCTCTCCCAGGTTGCTAATTTATTCTTCCACTCACATACCGTTCCCACAGATTTTATTGTCATGGTATGAGACCTGAGAGGCCAAGAACATTTTCCTTTCAATGCAAATATACTTTCAACTCATTTGGAGCAGCAAATGAAGGTTACACAAATGTTGACAGCGGATCATCCTGTCAGCCTGGGTCTTGAGACATCAGTGTTCTGCGCTGTGTCCCCAAAATGCTCACAGAAATGGCAGCCTATCATTTCCGATGCAGAGTTTCCACCTTCATCTCGCCTGTTCCAAACTGAGGGTCTCCGTGAGGTTCAGCCCAATTGGTCCCTCTGAATTGGGAAACCGGACCCATGGGTTTAAGTTCCGGCTCTGCCTTTTTTCTGCTATGTGAACTGAATACTGGCCTACTAAACTCCAGTTTCCCCATCAGTCATATGGGGATAAGATGTCCTCCCAAGCTCCCTAGGGTCTTGGAGGGGAGTAAAGATTAGGGATGTGCACTGTCTGCTTATTCCTAAGCACTTTTCAAATGAAGGTGTTCTAAATATAAATATGCATGTGTGCAAATTCAGCATATGTGTATATATACATACACATATACATACATACACATAAATATTCTAGCATGTGCTTCTATGCATGTATCTACAAGTACATGTATATGTGAATGTGTATCTATTCATACTCCGTCTAAATAAAATTTTAAATTACCTCAGGAATCTTAATGGAAGAAAGGCTATCATTGCGCCACAGCCCTAGTATAAGTAGTTAATGAAATAGAACATTATCTAGTCCTCTTGAGCTTCCTGTAAGCCAAGGCAAAAAGAGGCATACAGCAGGTCAGCATAGCTTCTCTTGCTGGATGGAAAAAAGCTTACATATATTTCACGAGGGATCCTAGAAAGGGAGTTTATTATATATATAATAAATATATAAATACATACACACACACACATAAGGGGCTCTGAAGAGAAACCAGTCGGTATCATAATATCTTGTTTGCTCTAATAACCGTAGTCTCTCCTTCATGTGAGAAGAGACTTCACTACCAGGCTACAGTTTTAAACTGGAATAAAAACAGAGCCACTTATACTCAAATCACCTGTTTCTTATGGTATCTAATGGCCTTAATGCTATTAATTAATGCCATTAAACAAGAGTAATGGGTTTCCTGGTTTTTTCCCCTCTGCATTTTTAGTTAGATGTGCTCAGGACGGGGTCTTTCCTGTGGCGTAGATCATCCCCCACTATCTGTGTGACCTTATGCCAGTGAGTTTGACTCTTATGTCTCCTCCTCACTTGGAAAACTTTGATGCCCATAGTAACAACTCTATAAAAATGTTGGCAAATATTAAAGGAGAGGATGTGTGGAAAAAATGCTTCCCGTGGTGCTCAGTGGGGAATAAACACTGTCAGCCATCACTGTGAGAATATCTCAGGTGGCATATATGGGGCAGAGTTGGAGGTGCAAGAAGGAAAGAACAAGCAAAATCTGTGGGTGCACAGAGATGTTTAACCCGCTCATCAGATTTGGTTTGACTGTGGACAGGGTGCAGGAGGAGGGAGCTCGGGGAGGAGAAACAAAATCCGTGAGATCCAGGGTATTCAGAGACACCAGCTGGCAGCCTGGATCCACTGAGCAGAGAGAAGATTTCACCGGAAGGTTGGGAATGTCGTACTTCAAGAGAGATAAGTGGTGACCTGAGACAGTTCTTCCTCAGGCCCTTCCCCAGGGCCGAATTTTGGTCAAGGTCCCCCTTTTACAGTGTAGCCCCCAACTCAGTTTATCAGGATGCAGATTTGAGAGGAGAGACTGATGGAAATCATGGGCAATGATCTTTTTAAATCAGTTCTTCCCACCAAAAACACCCGAGTCTTTCCCATCTCAGACGTGCGGGTTGGCCAAGACACTTCACCTTCTACAACCTATCGTCACCAAGTTCTACTGGTTTACACTAAGCTTCTCTCCAGTCCATGTATTTTTCTCATCTCCGGTGCCACCGTCCAAGTCCTGAACATCAGTCTTTCGCCTGGGAAACCCCGACTGCCTCTTCACTGGTCTTGCCAAATCCATTTTTACTTGTCTCAAAGCCATTCTTCAAGAAGTGTAAACTGATGTGATACATATCTTCATTTAACAGACAAGCAAGCCACCACTCAGAGAGGCCACAATTTACTGGAACGCATTCCAGAAGCAAGAGACTGAGCTGGGTTAGAACCCGTGCATGTAAAAATACTGCTAGAAGGTCCTGTGCATTTAGTGCCCGGCTTCCTGCTGTCAGAACCCCACCAAAGTGAAACCTGGCTTGGCCGAAACCAGCAGGAGTCCCTAGGAGACCCCCAAGCCCCCATACATCACATCTCTCTCCCTCCAGATGTCACCAGCCTCTATCTCCCCCTTAATTTTCCAACACCTGCTGGCCCCACCATCAACATCAACCAGTAATGAGCTGTCCTAATAACAATTATCATAATAAATTGGCCTTTGATTATATCTGTCACCCGAGAATTTCAAAAACTTTACAAACATCCATTAGTAATTACAGCTCAAAGGATCGCTCCCAGGGAGCAGGGGTGATTAAGGTCAGATGTGAGGTGTGCAGGGAGGCCCGCAGGGCTGCTCTGGCTGAGGCTGGTTGAGACCCGGGGGGTCGCCAGTCCCCGGTGCAGGTCTGAGCCTCTCTCCACCAGGTTCAGAAGAACCACACTTCTGACATCCCAATTAGCAGATGATTTGTGCAGCAGTTGTGTTGCCTCAGACGCCTGGTGCTGTGGAATGGCAAGCATAAAATGTAGTTTTGAAAGGGAGCTTATAGATTGTGCAGTTTCTTTCTGTTGGCAGAAAAAGCAACTCCAGTCCAGAATGGGGACGTGCTGCCGCCGGCGATGGTGATGATGTTGATGATGACAACAATGATGATACAATCCAACAGTCATTTATTAAGGGCTTGTTCTGAGTCAGTGGAAGGGATACACAGATACATAACATACAGTTCCTGCTGTCAGGGAGCCCAGAGTCCAGTGGAAAAGACAGCTATGAAAACAAATAAGTACAATGAACTGTAACAGGAATCACAGTGGGGGAATGCCCAGGGTACGGCTGGAAGCCTGGGGGTGGATGGGGTGAGACGGTGGTGCTCAGAATTCTCACGGAAACATTAACGTATGGGCTGAATATTGAAAAATCAGTGGGTGTTTCCCATGCAGACAACGGGACAGAGGACATGGCATGTCCTGCAAACGGAGCCCCTGGGTAGAACCCAAAGTTTGGGAACTCCAGGATACCGTGGGAAGAAGGGCTGGTGTCCGTTTTCAGGCCAATACCAGGCTGTTTGGAATTCGTGGCCCTGTAATACAGTTTGGTATCAGGGATAGTGATTTCTCCTGCTTTGTTCTTCTTTCTCAAGATTGCAGCAGCTATTTGGGGTCATTTGTGGTTCCATATAAATTTTTGAAGTGTTTGTTCTATATCTGTGAAATATGCCATTGGTACTTTAATAGGGATTGCATTGAATCTGTAAATTGCTTAGGGTAGTATGGACATTTTGATGATGTTACCTCTTCCAATCCATGAACACGGTATATGTTTCCATTTGTTTGTGTCTTCCTTGGTTTCTTTCTTCAGTGTTGTATAGTTTTTCTGAAGACAGGTCTTTTATCTCCTTGGTTAGTTTTATTCCTAAGTATTTTCTTTTTCTTGTTGCTATATCAAATGGGATTTTTTCCCTTGATTTCTGCTTCTGCTGTTTAATCATCGGTATACAAAAATACCTTTGATTTCTGGACATCGACTTTGTATCCTGCTGCTTTACCAAATTCATTTATTAGGTCGAACAGTTTTTTGGTGGAGTCTATAGTCTTCCTCCCTTTTTATAGCTACACAGTGTCCTATTATGCAAATACATTTTCATCACTCTCACATGTGGACATGTAGATTGTTTAAAAAATTTTTCAATCATGAACATTTCTGCCATAAAGGATTGTAGATGTGTGTATTTTCGTATTGTTGGAGGTGTGTCCAAGGACTTCCTGCAGGAGGGGGGGGTTGGATCAAAAGGTGGACAAATATGTAGTCTTCATAGATATTTCTAAATTCCCTTTCTTAAGGGTTGAATTAATTTGCATTTCCCTCAGGGATGCTTCAGACTGTTTTTCCACAGCCGCACCAACAGTTGTTGTGGTCTAGCTTCAGTTTTCAGCAAGGTTACGCATAAGAAACTGTATCCAGTGTAGTTTTAATTCCCTTTCTCTTATTAAAGTGAAGTCAACATCTTTTCATATGTTTAGTTTTTAATATATGAAATACTGTATAAAAATAATAATTCAAGTTGAATTACTGTTTTGAAAACTTGAATTATTGGTGTATGTCTTTTGCCCAATTTTCTAGCAGGATATTTACCTCTTTCCCCTCAATTTTTAAAAGCTATTTATATATCAGGGATATTAATTCTTTATTGGTGATATATGTTGCATTTTTTTAGGCTTCTCCTGTAGTGTTTTTGCCACACCAAAAAAAAGGGGGTCAAATGCTTCAATAATTTTTCCTTTATTGCATTGAGACTTTGAGTCACAGTGGAAAAGCCTTTTTCTTCCACCAAGGTTATAAAGGAATTTGCCTGTGTGTGCTTCTAGAACTTGTATAGTTTAATTTTTTACATTTAATTTTCTGATGTTTGGTATTTATTTTTGTATATGGTATAAAGTATGTACCTAGTAATGTACTAATATCTTTTTCCCAAATGTCTATTGAAGGTGCTAACATTTATTAAAAAGTTCATCTTTGCCCCCCAAATCGGAGATGCCACTTTTCTGTTCTAAGTTTTTGTGTGTTCTCGGGTCTTGGTCTGGATTTTGCATCCTATTCCACCAGCCCATTTGCCTCTTTACTCTCTAGCGCCACACTGTGGTCATTATGGAGGCTCCGTGCTTCAGGATCTGATAGGGCCAGTCCTCCGACCTGGGTTTTCTCTCCCATGGTTTCATGGTTCTTGCTCGTTCATTCTTCATGTAAGCTTTAGTGTCAACTTATCCAGCTCTGTAACAAGCCTAGGATTGCATTAAATTTATACATTAATTAGGGTGGACTGACATCTTTTAAGATGTTGAATTACCTGAGAATAGAGGATGTCTTTCTGCTATTTCTTCGACTCTACATCTGTGTCTTTCAGGGGGGTTGTAAAGTTTTCTTCCATAGGTTTCAAGTTTATTACCAAGTATTTAATCTTTGTGGCCATTGTAAATGAGATTTGCTACAATGACATCCTCTGCCCTGATTATATGGGTACTGTTCACTTTGTATATTAATTTTATATCCTGCTACCTCGTATGAGTGACTTTCCAGGGATTTGCACATATACTGTTACATCATCTGCAAACAGAGCTGGTGTTGCTTATTTTCCAATGTGCATGGCTCTAATTGATTTTTTTTTTATCCAACTGCACTGGCATCCCCTCCCAGTACAATATAAAGCAGCCATGGACAGAAAGGACATCCTCCTCCTGGTCTTGGTCTCAGTGGTGATGCCTTTACCAGAGCCCCACTCAGTAAGATGCTGGTTCGAGGACCAAGATGTAGTTTTTCCATGTTAGGGAAGTGTGCATCGATTCCTATTTTCTTGAATTTTGTTTAAAACCAGGCCAGGGTGTTAAATTGTGCCAAATGCTTTTTCTGCATGAATAGTGATAACATAATTTTTGCCTTTGATCTATTAATATGGTATATTATATTTTTCATGAATAATTTTTATTGTATTTTTTCATTACCATTTAGGCCCCTTATACCCTACTTTCTGCTGCAACCCTCACACTGTTGTCCGTGTCCATGAATCCTTTTTCCTTTTTGCTCAATCCTTCCACCCCCTACCCAACCCATTCCCCCACCCTAAGCTGTCATCCTTCACAAACTGAACTAACAAGCAAAATAGAGACAGACTCATAGGTAGCAGGATGAGAAGGGATTTCTTAACACTGAACCAACCTTCCATTTCTAGAATACATTCCACTAAATCACTGCATTTCATTTTCTTAATGCAGCCTCGGACTCTGTTGACTAATGTTACTAATATGTAACAGTTTTACACATTCAGAAGGAAAATTGATTTATAATCCCACCTCTTTATATTGTCTTTACCAAGTTTAGGTGTTAATGTTATGCTGATTTCATTTTAAAAATTAGGAAATTTTTTTTCATTTTCCATGCTGTCGAACAATTTATGTTATTACTGTCTTGTCTGTAAAGGTCTGGTAGGAAGAACCCCCCCCCCCATGAAGATATCTGGGTGTGGTTTGGTTTGTTGGTTGGTTGGTTGGTTGGTTCCTTCATATCTTTCTCTATTTCTCCTGTGGAATTAGAACATTTAAGTTTATATTCTTAATAGAATCCATTTTTATTATAAAGTGCATGTTCCTAGAAATTTGCCAGTTCCATTTAGGTTTTAAAAATTATTTCCAAAAACCTGAAAACTAGTCTCATTTTTCAAAAATTTTTTCTTTTTCAGTAAATAGTCCCCCCACCTTTTCCCCTGGTTATTTCTTATTTTGTAGACTGGCACATCCCCTCTTTTGCTTTTTTCTACTCTTTTTATCTTCTCTACTTCTGTAATTTCTACTCTTGCCTTTATTATTCCCTTTTGTGCGTTTTGTGGGGGATCATTTATTTTTGTTCCCTTTATACATTTTTGTGCTGGAAATTAAGTTAATTAAGTTGTTTTTCATTTTATTAGTATACCTTCATTTAGTCACTACTTTGAGTGTTTTCCATAGACTTTGATATGTAGTTTTCATTATATTTTATTTTAAAATATTTAAATGTTTGTTTATAACTTTTCCTTTCACCTAGGAATTGGTCAAAAATTTATTTTGTGTATTTCCAAGTGAAAGGATCTGTTTGCCTTTTAAAATCTTCTCAAGAACTTCTTATTGTATTGCCTTATAATCATAGAATGTTGCTTACAATACTTTATGGGACAGAATAATGCTTTCTTAATTAGCTAAACTATGGTCAATTTTTGTGACTGTTTCATAAGTTCATAAGGAAAAGGTTTTCCTCACTCAGTAGGCTGTAGGGTCCGATACCCACAAGATCTGCTTAATTCTTCCAGCTCCTCCACACCCTTGCCTATTTTCTGCCACTTAATACAAACTACACTGGCGGTAGTTTTCTTATTATCTTGCATCTCCTGTAGTTTCTAGTTCATAACGGGGATTGTTGTGAGTTTGGGCTCATCTCTATCCATGGATGTTATGTTTCTTAGTAATTGTGGGTTCCAGCGTTGAAATGCGTCCTTTGTTGTGTTCAATGCTTTTTAAATGGCATTTTACTTTGATATCAGGGTCATCACGGCTGCATTTTTTCTTCATTTGCCATTTTTTGTTTCTCTCATTCCCTTACTGTTGCCTTTCTGAATTACTTTGTTTTAGCTGTGACCTCTCTATATGGCCGAAAGTTAGGTCTTGTTCTTTGAGACAATTTGAAATCTTTTCCACTTAATTATATAAATTAAACCCATTTCATGTGTTGATATGACTGATATATTTGGTCCCAACCCTGTCCTAAGTTCTTTATGTCATGACTTACTGAACTAATTTCATAGTACATGCTGGGGTGTCTTTCTTCCTCTTTCACTTTAAAATTTCTTTTGATATTTACAAAGTTTGCCTTTTTGTTCTAGTAGTTATCATTGTGCTTATACTTTTTAATACCTTTAATCGTCTCTTACTTAACTTTATCCTATCTGGTTTGTCAGTATTTTCCCCAGCATGTCGAGGTATAATTAACAAATAAAATTCAATATATTGAGGATGTACAACAGGATGTGTTGATAGATGATGTGTTCATTGTGAGATGATTATCACGATCCCGTGAACTAACATATTTGTGCCCTCACCCACCTGTCCTCACGTGTGGTAAGAACACTCAAGATCTATTCTCTTAGAAACTTGCAAGAATAAAATACAGAACTATACAAATCTCCAGAACTTCTTCTTCATCCTGCATAACTCTTAGAGCAGCATCTTATCTCCTCAACCCTCTCGCCCCTGACATCCACCTCTCTACTCTCCGCTTTCAAGAGTCCAACTTTTTCAGATGCCACAAGGGGACTTGTTTTCCTGTGTCTGACTCACTTCATTCAGTACAGTGTCCCCCAGGCTCACCCCCATTTTTGCACATAGCAAGGCATTCTTTTCAAAGCTCTGTAGTTGTCCACTGACAATATATACCACACCGTCTTTGCCCTGCTCCTCACTGCCCCAGACTGTTCTGCCCTGCTAATGGTCTCCGAGTTCTGGTTGGGACAAGAAAAGCGTGGTCCTCTCGGGCACCCTCCTGCAGAGCTGGGGAAGCTGGACACTCTCTATGTGTGCACTTCCCCCCGTAAAAGAAACCCTGGGCCGATGTGCATAAATTGCCACTCTCTTTCTTACCTTCTTCAATGTATCTACTAACTCTCATTCTGCCGTCTTAATAGAATCCATGTCTTGCAGACATCACTGGTTTGTCAGTTTTGGATGGTATTTATCTGTTGCCTACACAGCAATTGATGGATTTATTCTACTCACCTGCTCCCCTATTTCTCCTCCTTTCACTTTTTAACTTGCATTCTTTCTACAGTATCAGAAAATATAACATTTACTTATTCTGCTTTCAGTGGTGTCCCTACCTTAATTTAGTCTTAGATTTATAATTAAATTTATTAAATACATATAGGTGGTCTTTTTGTTGAAGTTTCCTGTTATTTCTTTGTGGAATGAAGCTTAACCTTTGGGGTATTCCCCAAGAAAGAGTCATGAGTATAGTATTCTCTGAGTTATTGAAAATTGATAGTTATGTTTCCTTAACTTTGAGATTTGAAAGACACTTGGCTAGCTATGAAATCCTTGGTTCATAATTTCTTTCTCTGAGTTTCTTAGAAACACCAACTCATATTTCCTGGCTTTGTATATTGTTTTGAAGATGTCTCATGACAGGCTCATTCTCTGACTCTTGTGAATCATTTGACCATTTTGCCTGGAGTTCTTGAGAACATTTTTTTTCCAATTAGTTTTACTAGAATCTTGGACTTGATCTTTCAGGTCTTTGGGTCCTTTTAATATGTAGGCTCAGGTTGTCTTGTCATTCCAGAAAGTTTTCTTGGATTATTGTTATAAATTTTTACCTATCCAATTGTTTAATCTGTATTCTTGGGGATTTAAAGTATATCTAGATAGATAGATGATAGATAGATAGATAGATACTTTATATACATATACTTTATGATCATATATATATATACACACACACATATATATATATATGATCTTCTTCATCTTCCCTTTAAGTCACTTTTTCACTGATCGTTGTTTCATTTTGGGTTGATTTTTCTCTTCCTCCAGTGCCCCTTGTTAAACTTTCCTTTGGACACCTTGTCATTTAATCTTTATTTCTCAAGTGACTCTTTTTTTCTTTCCTTAGTTCAACCAACTCTATCTCTTTTTTTTTTTACTAATTTTTTACACATTTCAGTTTTTAATCTTTACATTTCTAATTCAGAGTTGTTTGAGGAAATTTAATTTAGTTTAGAGTATTATGTTACTCTTTTCTTCTGTTTGTCATTTTCTTCAGGTGTGGATTTTATCAGTTGGGATGTTTTTATTTTTATTTTTTGTTTTCTTTATATAGTTGCTCTTTGTATTGTTTCACCAATTCAGCTTAGCTTTTATAAATTTAGTGTGACTTACAAGATTCCTGGTTCAAAAACACACTATTCTGATAGAGCAGTATGGCTTGTTAATGAATGACTGAGGTTTTTGTGCCTTGGGTGATGGGTTGTTGTATGTCCTCTGACTGGTTGTTGCCATAGTCGTTCTCTTTTGACTTATAGGGTCTTAAAGTCCCCCCTTTTGCCTCTTTTCCCTTTCGCCATCCAATCTCCCAAGGATACCTATTAAAGATTTACCACCTTGAATTATGTGGGCTTACAAGTCCCCGTCACATATGTGTTGCCTTAGTTACTGAGATTCTCTTTCAGATTTTTCACGCATATGAACTTACTCTTTCATCAGTCTTACACCCTATCCTGTGTGATCTATTCTCATGTTGTTCTTTTTTTAATACAGCTCTTGCTTTCTATCCACAAAGGCTTGTGTTGAAAGCCTTAGAGATATTTCATTCAACTATGGTAGTTTTTTGTTTTGGGTTTTGTTTTGTTTTGTTTTTACTAACAGGGACTATTTTACTAACAGATGTCTCTGTATTTTAATTATGTTGAGGTTGTAGATTTTGTGGATTTTGGAAGAGGGTCAAGGGGCATTGGGGTGCAAGGAGGCTAGACTGAGGAGCCAAGAGGTATCAATACCAGAAGTACAGACTAATCTGTAAGCATGAGGTGGGGTGGTGGGAAGTCTCTGGGGTCAAGCGGAGCCAAAATTTGCTTTCCAAGGTGAGGGAGGTTGAGGCAAGATCTCTGCAGTCACTATCCCGATCCAAACCACCCCCATCGCTCAAGTAGACTATACCACCACACTCTTCCCACCAACTGGTTTCCCTGACCTCATGTTTATTTTCCATACAAAAGGTCCTACATTTAAAAATGTAGCTCTGACCTTTCTATTCTTCTGGCTCATAACTCTTTGATGGCTTCCTGTTCTTCTTAAAACATAAACCAGTATTGCACAGTCTAAAGGGTGTGTCTCTCCAGCTTCATCTCGCGTCATTCCCCAAGTACGTCATGATGTACAACCACACCACACCTCTGTACGTCTCTATTGCAGCATGCATTTCCCCGCTTCCAGGCCTCTCCAGACCTGTTCCTGAACTGAAACACCCTCTCTTGGTGCTTCCTATATCTAACTCCTCCTTAGCTTTCATGTCTCAGGTCAGATGGTCCCTGCTCAAGGCACTTGACCATCTTCCTTCTCTTCCACACTCTATGTCATGTTCTTTACACATATATAACACCTATTACTTCTCCGTTATAGTGTTTATTGCAACTTGTAATTAGATATTGATTTATGAAAATGTTTACCTAATCACTGTCACAAATATTAGAAAGTTACTATTTGCATAAACATTCTCCATGAGGAGCATGTTTATTTTGCTCATCCTTGTATCACTAGTACCCAGCACAATATCTGGTACATACGGATCATTCAGTCATGATCAATATGATCAATAATGATTTTCCTAATAAATATCTATTGATTTGCTAATTAAATGGATAAAGAGTGAAGTGGGGATCCAAGCCCAGTCTTAGAGGGAAATTAAGGCAAAAGCCAAAGCAATTGGAAAACTATGGAGAAACTGTGAAGTCAGGGCTAAATCCCATATTAACTGGGCCAGCTCTGTCTTAGGGAAGAAAAAGGCATGAGTTAGGATAAGTGAATACTATGAGATCAGGTATAAATCCCCATCCTATCAAGCAGGGAAGTAAAGTAAGAATCATATAATTTACACAGGTACCTAGGGATTCTTGATCAGATTGGCAATAAAACTTAACCTAAGTCCTTCTGAATAACGAACAGCATGTACTAGAAGACCCACAATTAGAGAGACATCCTATAATTTCAGTAAATAGTTAAAAGGTGGGTGGATGGATGGACTGAGGGATGGATCAGATTTGGCCTAGTGTTAAATGAGGGTATAAGGAGGTCAGGTGGTATAGGTATGAGACATTATGAAAAAATAAACTAGGTGGTAGCTTAAAAAGAGAAAGGAAGCTATTCTTTGTGCAGTGGGGTGATATGGAGTGATATAGTTATCTAATGTCACAAATATTAGAAAAACAATGTTTGTATTGCCGCATGAGGACAGGTTACTGAAAGAGCAGGTATATGCATAGTGGCTGAAACCAGACTCAACACGGGAGAGCTTGAAGCAAGCTTACAGTATCCTTCCTAGTCTGCCTGAAAGGTCTTCTCCATTCCTTTCTCCTCCATTTGATTGATGGGGAAATTGAGCCACAGAGAGGGACACTGACTTGCTCAATATTGCTCAGCACTGGCAGCACCTTGAGTAGAAGCAGATCTCAACAGAAACACAATAGTGAGGATATTATATTCTGTCCCAGGGGATATATGCCTGTGTGCAGGTTTGCAACTCTGGAGTGGGAAGTGGGACACGAGTGATTTAAAATGATGGAGAAATGAAATTGTATTGTATTGTGGAAATGGAACAGAAAATATGAAATGGTTCTGCTCATTCCAAAGCCTTATGCAATCTAAACACAAAAGTAAGTACTAATTTCCTGTTTACCAAACTGTTTGGGGACCTTTGGCAGTGGCGCACCAACCAGACTTCCCCTACAATAGGAAGCGAAGTTCCCAGCATGTTCCCAATTTGCTTGCTAACAGTCATTCACCCAGAAGCTCAAGAGAGTGACTCATGGCTTTGTTGCTCTGTACCTATTTCTAATGAACAAAGATAAATTGGTTATGGAATTAAAGATTTCAGGAACTTGGAAGAAAGAGTACATGTCAGTGCCATGGTTGTGAGAGCCAGGGAAAGCGAAGCATAATCAGACACAAACTCTAGATTATAGAAAACAGATTTTAACAGATGTGGGCTGGAGAAGGTGGTGATGGGGAATGCCCAAGTTCATGCATCAACTGTGAAAGGGGAGACAATTCTAATAAAGTTCTCACAAATGATCCCACGGGGAAGAGAAGGTGGTAAGTAGAATAAACCATTGCAGCTACCCAGGATTTCCTTGGATATGATGCAGCTTAAAGAGAATATTCCCACAAAAAGCAGATTAGTGTTTACCTTGGCAGGGATGAAGCTACACAGAGAGGGGGTGAATAAGACTTCTGAGACACAGGCGCTGTTGGGTATTTAGATCTGGGTGTTGGTCATCACTGTGTGTTTACCTGTGAAAATTTCAGCAGGCCATGTTTAAGATCATTAGACTTGTCTACATATATGTTATACTTCAAATTAATTGTGCAACCATTTTTAAGACTTAGTATATTTCCTTCAGGACTTATTTTTTAAATGCTTATATTTGCATCATAGTTGTCATAGAAATTGTACTTTTCTTTCTTTATTTTCTTAGGGTTACTATTCCGTGTAATTACATAGTCCTGTAATTAGCTTTGTTACTGCCACTGTGTAGCTAGGCCACATCCCTGTCTTCATCATGCCTGTAGGGCTGGACAGGTATGGTGCTCTTCATGGCCACGTTTATAAAAACACCAGAACCAACACCTGTGAATATACAGGTGATTCACTGAGAATTGATTCTTGGAGGTAAAGAGATTAAATTGATTATCTTTAAAGTTTAGCTGCATGGTTACAAATTACCCCCAACATTATTGGCCTCATCAAGCCCTTCCCCACAGCTCTATTCAACAGCTCCAGTGCACAGAGTTGGCAAGTTTTCTAGTAGAGTATTTGCAAAATCTTTTCCATTTGTAGGAATATAAAGTGGGAGGTCCTTCTGCCCATTTCTAGTCTCTTGGCACCTCTCCCATTTGACATAGTTTCCCGGTGAAATCATGATGGCTCTGCAGGGCCACTGAAGATGTTTGTCAGTTCTCTCTCTCTCTCTCTCTCACTATCTTGGGCTTCAGCCCACTGACCTTTTAAACCAAAGAACAAAAAATGGAAGCCAAGAGAATGTGAAGAAATTTGTTTTTTCTCCAAACATGAAAACAAACAAACAAAAAACCAATCTGCTCACTTTTCTCATCTTTTGAAAGTCTTAACTCATTTGGTTTTCTGGCGTTACATGTAGAGGGTTCCACTTGCTTTGTATATTTTTTCAAAATATACAAAGTCATTTTTCCTTTTTTTCCATCTTCTAAATGCACTCTTTAAAAGTACCTTTTTCTCAAAACATAGCATACTTCAAATGCCAGATGAACACCTCAAAAGAATACTTTATATATTTGAACTTTAATGTGTCAGATTCTTTTCACAATTCTACATTTTCCATTTATGAAACAAAACAATAATCTATTTTAAAAGGAAACACTTTCAGTATAAAAAGTAGAGAGGAAATGAAACACTTGTTCCAAAGAACAAGTCATGCCAACCCAACCTTCTTAAGAGAGTTCTCGGGCTGAAAGACGGGAGTCGTGCAGCAGACCATCAAGGTCTGAAGCAAACTTGACCCTATTCTCAAGCTATTTTGTGGAAAAACACAGCATCAGCATGAGAGCGAATGAGCAGTTGGGGAGATGAGTAATTAGTTAGATAACCAACCAAAGATTCTGATGAACAGATGAACGCCAAGCTGGAAGAAGGATACTGTTCTAGGTTTCAGAAATACAACCACATTTATATAAGAAGAAGCAGGCAGACATTTTTTTTTGCTAGGGGTTTGATGGTTGCTGGTACATTCACTGTGATCAGTTAGAAACTGAGATGTTGGGTCTCCTAAGGGAAGCCCAGTATAAGTAAGGAAAGTAGAAAATAGTGACTCTGGTTAATCACATATTGACAAGACCCATGTGGACTGTTGCTTCATGTTCTAGTCCTTTCTCACTAAGAGGGACAAACCAGAGGACATCCTAGGATGAGTGGCTAGGATGATTCAAAAGCCTTGACCTCTTATCCTATGAGAATTTGTTGAAGAATAAGAATGTTAATTAACTGAAAACCATCTCCCAATATCCAGACATCTTTTCTATGCAAGCAAAGGCAGACTTTCTGTGGTTTGGGGAACAGAAGCAAAACCATTAAGGAGCCCAACTTGGGTTTAATAGCAGTGACAATGTGCAGCATTCAGAGGCATGTGTATATAACATAGAGTCTGCTGCAGACGTTACCATTTCTTCTCTACTTCTGGGTGCATGGAGGCCTCCAGTTACCTCACTGGAGTCAGGCATGGCCACCTGACTGTCTCTAGCCAATGAAACCTGAGTTAAGGCAAAAGTGTTGCTTCAGATGCAAGGTGTTCCATTTGAATCCAGACTCTTCGGCATTCTCTTCTCCTGACTCAGTGAACACTGGAGCCTGTGTTAAAGTGGAGGTACCAGCCTTGGTCTCCGACTGACTGCAATGATGAAAATCTCCCACAGCTATACTACTCTCCTCCAGATCCAGCCACACACCTACATCGGATGTGTAGTTTGAATGGAAAATAAGTCTTTACTGTCTCTAGCCACTGAAGTTCATGGTTTTGTTATATTTACATAAGCTTTTCTATCCTGACTAATACAAGTGCCTTCAAGAAGCAATGGCTCCTTAGGAGTGAGCACGAGCAAGACAAGCATCATGTTCCGGAGACTCACGCATTGCCATCTCTGTCTTTTTTTTTTATTGCTACACTACATTCAGACTATTACTGGGGACATAACTTAGCAGGAATTTTCAACTTGCCCCAGGACTGCCTGAAAGATATCCTAATGAAAGAGGCTAAACTAGTTATCTTCTGGAACTCGACTTCCTGCCCAGCAACATCACAGATTTGTGGATCTCGTCCATGGGGGAAAGCCAACCATCACTAGACAGTTCACTCCGCAAAGATTCTACTGCCACACAAACACGCACAACTGTGAAGTCCACTAGGGACCTCAGGGCAAGAGTGATTTTTTTTGAACATGAACTTTACAGTTTGATTCTTACACATTCATACCAATAGGGCTATTGCCAAGTGTCTTTTTCAATCTGTGCATATAGATGCATTATTAACCTATAACAAAGTTTCCCAAGGATGCCCTCAGTGCCAGTTGCTAACCCGTGAGTTAATCTATGCTCTTGGTCCCATCTACAAACCCATGGGTTCTCTCAGGGACCCATGCAACCCAATGAAGTTCACTGCATGGCACAATGTACCCACTTAATGTTATTGTTAAAGCTGTTTGCTGCTGGACAGTATCTGATGTGTTTATAAAGTGCTTTTGTCTGGGGAAGAAGCTTGTGGGGTAATGGGAGCCAGGAAGTGAAAGGAACAGAGCTATACCTAGCCCGGAAAGGAATGAAGAAATAGAACTACAAGGTGATTCCAAGGGGGCAAAAAAAAAAAAAAAATGGAAAGAACAAATTTAAAATGATCATAAAAAATACATATGAATGCATATCTATGCAAATATACATGTATTTCTTTCTTTATATATCAAACCAAACCCACACCTAGTTAACTAGAGTCTCACTTCTGTCGTTCACAGGAAACAAAGATCAACTGTGTCCGCCTGGCTACGAAAGGTAGGTTGGCGTGTTCTTGTCTGTCTTTGGCCAGTTTTTAGTCATTGAAGTAGTTCTCCCTTGCACCACACAGGGAGAGCTGAGGTAGCAATCACCGAAAGTGATTGTTATTTTTATTGGAGCCATTTTCATCTAGGTATTAATGTATACCCGACTGTATATATTAATAACACGGTGCCCAAGCAGAGTAAGAGCTCAAAACACACTTGTTGAATCAGTGGAGGGATGGATGGATGGGTGGATGGAGTGGTACACTAATCAGAGGTGACTATAGATTTACTCAAGTATTCTCCTGCTATATTATATTTTATATTTGTTTATGTTAAACATGTTTATGTTTATGCAATTTTGAAGCATGTTTATGAAACGTATCTTCTGGATTATGCACTTTATTCAATTTGAACATGGCTTTCAAAAATGAGCTGATTACTGCCACTGCCTTTAACAACAAGAAAAGAAACTGCTTTGTATTGTACTCGGCATTTTCAACACTCACCCCCAAAACTGAGGCAACGTGGTTCAGGCTCATCGCTTTTTGTTTTCCTAATTATAATTCAATTGTCTCACTCTTTCAACTGGTATATGTTTCTGTTTATTATTCTTTTTATAGAAAAAAATCAATGAATGCTTTGTTATTTAACCTATTATAATGTTGAATGGTTAGAAATCGGGTTTACCTTTTTGGTATAGAATTGATATTTTCATAGCTATCCTTTCCTGTAAGCGTACCAAAATTGGGCAGCTCTCTTTTGCTCCCTGCATTTATTCATAGCGTATGTGATTTTATAGATTGCTTCCATGGAGATGACAATTATAAATATAAGTATAAATAGAGTCATAGATATAAAGGATAGAGAAAAACAATGACCCAAGTATGTATATATACTTACATGAATATATATATATACATGCATGCACACACACACACAGAGGAAAATGTACACAAATACATTGGGGAGAGACAGGGACACAGATTGGGGAGGAGGAGAGAGAGAGAGGAATTATCTATGGTTATTTGGCAAAGCACGCACCACGTCCTATGGTGCATAGCCCTTACAGCCTTGAGAAGAATCAGACTAACAGGTAGGCAGAGCGGGGAAGATGCAGGGGGAAGGAGAAGGCAGAAGCATTAAGGGCTGATTGGGACAAGAACTCACCCCTATTCCACGTAAGTCCTGAGAGGTCGGCATGTCCCTGACGTGTTCCCTCTTGGGAACTCAAGCTACTGGACAGAAAGAAATGAAATACCTCTCCTGAGGAGGCCTGCAAACAAGTGATACAAACCACAGGCCTTGACAGACTTTCCCACTGAAGAAAGCGGGTAACCCAGGAGGAAGGGCGCTGTCCATTGGAGAGCCCAGAGCACTAGATGGCGGGCATCACAGCAGGCTGTGTGTCTGCAGCATCAGCTCCAATGGCAGCAGGGAGAGGGGAGGGAGCTTCCATAGAAACCCTCACGTGAGGATGCTCCGTGCTTCCCCTCTAGCCTTTGACCTCTGGACACGCCCTTCGTGGGGTGTGTGGGATTCTAAGGACACCCTCTGAGACATAAGCCCCCTAACAGGTAGTTCGTTGGGCCCTATCTTCTGAACTTAGAGTTGGGAACATGTGACCAGACAGGCAGTAGGTACATAAGGGGCGTGGAGAGTATTTCACGCTGTACTTTCCTGGGACATTCAGGAGCCCCTGTGCATGTGTGTTTCTCCAGAGTCACCTTACCGGTCTAGGAGAAGTGGGTGGCCTTTAGAGACCTACCCAGAAGAGCTCTCTGCCTTTCCCTAGAGACCCTTAGGACTCCTCCTCTTGTTTGACTTCCAGGTCACAATCTTTGTTATTGGAACGTGTGAATCTCTAAGGAGTGAAGGGATAGGAACTCATGAGTGAAATGATGGGATCCCAGCTGGCCAGGCCCTGGCAGAGCTCAGGGGAGTCGGGAGTCAGAAGTGGCTCTGAGCAGCCACACCCAGGTTTTCCAGTTCACCGAGGGCACGCTGCAGCCCAGAGAAGCTCTGGCAGCACTTGGGATTGGGGCCGGGAACTGGTTGGGGCAGAATGCCCGTCAGCAACTCAGGGCGTGATCCCTGCTCAGCACCTATCAGATAAGAAAGAGGGCGCTGGTGACCTCAGAGCAAAGGGAAGGGCAGGAATCCTGGGTTTGGTTAGAGTCTGCTCTGTGCCTGGTGGGACCGTAGGAGCACCCAGGGTCGATTAAAGGCAGACAGAGCCCACTAAACCCATGCACTACCTATGGGGACTTTGTATCAGGATCTAAGGTCTCAAATCAATATTGGACCCATCCCTTTCCTGAATCAAATTTCCCTCTTAGTGGGTTTGCTGAAAACACTATTCTATGTAATGAAGGAATATGCAATACTGGGGACCCCGCAGGCATTGGGAGATGTGAAGCCCCAGTGGCAGATTCCACAGACCACCCACTTCCTCCACCTCTCTGTCCCTGTGCCACCTTCCTCCTGTGTCTGCCACCTCTCTGTCCCTGTGCCACCTTCCTCCTGTGTCTGCCGCAGGCCTCTAGCCCCTGGAATGGGGTCACAGAAGTGGGGGGCTGCCACTCAGAACGGAGCAGCCCCAAACACTCCTTTGGGGTCGTTCTAACCCAGCCCAGCGCATCTTCTGTTAGGTGCCACACCAGGCTCCAGGGTGATGCTCTAGCCCATGTCTGTCTATAATGTCACTGTTAGTCACCTAAGCTCTAACGCAGTGCTGCCCAGGTTGGAAGGTTGCAAAGTAAGGGACCTGGGTTAACTCTCTGTGGCTGCTGTACCAAAGCAGCGTAGACCGAGTGGCTTAAACAACCACACTTACTGTCTCACGGTGCTGGAGGCTAGAAGTCCCACAGGAAGGGTGCGTGCGGCAGGGTCGGCTCCTCATCTGGGCTGGGGGGGCGGGATCTGGTCCCAGCCTTTCCCCCCCAGCTCCTGGTGGTTTGCTGGCGTCTTTGGATCCCTTGGCTTGTAGAAGGATCACCCCGATCTGTGCCTTCACGTTCATATGCGTCTCCCTCCGCATTTCTGTGTCCGAAGTTCTGCTTATAAGGACACTCGTCATATTGGATTGGGGCCCATCCTACTCCAGTCTCACCTCCTCCTAACTAATTACATCTGTAAGGATCCTCCTAACTAATTACCAAGTAAGGTCACATTCTGAGGTCCTGGAGGTCAGGGTTTCCACATGTGAACTGGGGGGTGGGGGTGGGGTCACCGTTCGCCCATGACAGTAACCGTGGAGCCATGCAGTTGGGGGCAGCGTCTGTGTGGTTCCTGTCGGAGTCTCTGACCGCTCCCCATTCACAGTGTCACCCCAGCAGCTTTGAAAGGAGTGTAAGAGCAGGACGCAGCCCTGCCAGAGTGGGGTCCAGCTTTGGCTCCTGTTTCCTCCAGAAGCTGGTGAGGCTGCCTCCGGCAGAGGAGCCGGGTCTGTGGCAGCAGGACCCTTCTCAGACCCCACATAACAGTGGAGCGGCAGGTGCTGATCGGGCCGAGGTCCTGGGGCCAGACCAGGCTGGGCTTCCTGGGGAGGAGACCAGAACTTCCCTCTGAGGGGAGCCATGAGGGCTGCTCAGTCCAACCACTAACTGCCAGTCAGTCCCATGTTGCCACGGCAGGGTCCCTGGCACTGAGTTGGTTGAAATGAGCAAATGCATTGAAGTCAGCATCTCACTGCAGCTCGGCTCAGAGACCACCTTGAGGGTCTCACTGATCTTTCCAAAACTCAGGGGCATCATATTCAAAGGAATCCCCATCTACCCCTTCATAGAGCCTTTGGAACATACCTACTGCCAGTGGTTTGCCAATAAACCTGCTCTTTGTAAAAGAAAAGCCCATATTTATTGTCTTTGTTGATCTGCAGGTGTAAATATCCCTACCAGGTCCAATTTCAAGTTAGAATGGTTGAACAGCTGGCTGGCAAAAAAGGAAGAAAGGAAGGGAGGGAAGGAAGGAAGAGTGAGGGAGGAAGGAAGGGAGGGAGGGAGGGAGGGAAGGACGGAAGGCCCGGCATGTTTAACAACCAGCTCTAGCCGGCTGGAGCAAGCCAGCTCCAGAGCACCAAGACCTCTACCACCCAGTTTGTTATGAGGATCAAATGATATGTATAAGCATAAAAGTGTTTTATTTACTCCAAAGTGTTTGGGAAAATGTTTTTATTATTGTCCGTGTCTATTCTTGCCCGAATAGACAAGCTCACTTGTGGAGTATGCATGAGCCAGGCGTCCTGGAAAAAACTGAGGATTTCATGGTTCCTGTCCCCAACAGGCTTCCAGTCTGGTGTGGAAATAGCACAGGGATGACTTTAACAGACAGTGGTGCAGTTATATTTGTGATCAGTGCTTCGGAAGGACCTGGGGACTGAAGGAGCCCATGTTGTCCTGGCCTGTGTGTTCCTGGCCCACCACGCAGGGCTCTGCCCTCTCCACCAGCACTGGGGATTGGGTAGAACCCAGAGCAAGGGTGTGGCCTGGGAGGCCAGCTGACTCGGAACCTCAAACTGAGGGAGTAGCCATAGGCCTGGCCCAAGTCCCACAGGAAGGGCCAAATGCCCTGTGTTTATAAAGGATCTAGCTGGCAGGCTCACATATCACCAGTTTTTATTTACAGGGACAAATGAGAACCTCAAATGGAAGGCACAGCTACGGAACTGTGGGGTGGGAGTTCAGTATTTGGTACTGAAAGTATTAGCTCTAGGGTGGGAACAGGCTCATCTCGATGCCCCAGCTTCACATTCTTCTTTCCCTTGTTCTTCAGCTGGGGGTCTGCTGTTATTAGCTCTGACTGGAGATGGAGAGGAACCAGAATGTTCCTCTGTGGAGATCAACCATATCGGGGAAGCAGAGTTTATCGAAGAGCCCATAAAGAGGAACAGAGCAGTTCTAAGACAGATTCCCTAGAAGCAGAGCCTGAGGCCGGGATTTGGTGCCTGTGATGTATTGAGGGAGGGCTCTTGGGAGAAATCTAAGTGAAAGAGGGAAGGGGGGCAGGGAAAGCAAAAATGCTGAGCAAGAATCCATTCTCAGATAAAGTGAAACCTGGGGTGGAATGTAAACTTCTCCAAAGTTGTTTTGTTTTGAGACAAGAAGACCATGATTTCTTCCTCCTCCCCTCGGAACAACCAGTCCTTGGCACTTCTGTGTTCCCCTACCCTCTGCCCTCTCCTGGATCTCTCAGGTGGCTCCAGGGACAGATGGCACCCTTGAGCCTTGCACGGGTCCCCGGAGAAAGTCTCAGGTGCAAGCCTGCAGCTTCACCACTCACAGCAGTGGGGGACGGCATGCCAACCTGAAGAGGGGGCCTGGGTACCACAGGGCTCCGTTACACAGGGGATAGGGTTCATCGTGGGGTTGAGGAATAGCAATAAGCTAATGGGATGGCCTCAAATTCAAGAGCTGAAAAACAGTTTTTAAAGCCCTTTTCTTGGTACACTCTAGCTCTGGGAGTCTACCCAGCCCTGTAGATTAAAAAAAACTGCAGACTACGGGTAACAAACATTAAGTTGGAAACAGAAAACTATTATTCAGACTTTGAAGCAGGGGCAGTAGAAAGTCAGGGGGCAAAAAAAAATCTATTTTAAAAGTAGGGTTAGTTCTTGTAGTTTAAACAGGAACTGTGAGAAAGGGCAAGTAAGAGCGGGGAGAGGCATTTGGGCCCATTCCTTCGATAATGCTTACATTTGGAAGGTGAGGCAGAGGCTCAGGTGAAGATGGGTCATGTGGAAATTGGGGTGGGATACTCAGACTTCCAAGGTGCTGAAGCTCAAGTGGGAGATAAGACAACCCCTGGGGCTCCCATGGCAGCGGACCGTCCCATCTGGTGGAAGATGCTCCAGGCTGCAGCTGTTTAAGGTGGTACCCAGTGAACCCAATGCATGTCTTCTGGCTCAGACAGAGCTGGATAGGGAAATGGGTTCTGACCTAGTGGCTCAGTTCTAGAACGATACCAGTCAGTTCCTCTTCTGGAAACTGATGTCCAGTTCCATCCAAGCCCCTTGACTCACTGAGTCTCTTTGTCTAATTCTTCCCCTGGCCTCCCTCCACACACCCATCCATTCGCTTTGCTACTTTCTATTACCCACAGGCCCTGCCTGATCTGGCCACTTCCTGCCCTCGGGGCTCATCCAGGCTTTATGATCTTACTCACTATGCTCCGGCACACTGGTCTTCTTTCAGGTCTCCAAAGCACATCAAGCTCCTTCCAACCTCAGGACCTTTGTCCGTCCTGCTCCCTCTGCCTGAAATTATCTACCCATATGTCTTTCCAATTGTACCTTACACTTCACTTCTTCATAAAAACCATCCTGACCTTCAGTCTAACACATGCCCAGCATTCTCCACTCTCATTTTGCCCTGTGCTTTTTTCATAGCATTTATCATGACTGGCAAAAAAAAAAAAAAAAGTGTGTGTGTGTTGTTTACTTACATGTTTGGTATCTGCCTCTCAGCTAGATTCTAAGTGACATGAAAGGATTGTGCCTGTTTTGAACACTGTTATGTCCCCCAGTCCTGGCATACATTAGTGCTCAGGAAAATATGTAGAATGAACAAATGGATACATTAAATTAATGGATCAATTGATGAATCAGTCGGCCGATCAGTGTGTAGATGCATGAATGGATGGAGTACTGACATCTCATTCATTTTTTCAAATATGCACTGTTTGTCAGAACCATTCTCTTGGGAGGGGGAAGTAAAAACCACGGAGGCAGGGACTCACTATGTGATCTACAATCCCCACTAATGAAAAGACCACCCAGGCTCTGCTTGGCTACCACTCCCCCAGGGAGTTCCTCCCACATTTCAGTTGGAGGGACCCCCACTGTCCTGAATCCAGACTGGCTCCCTGTTATTTCTGCCATTCCGTCTTTGAGGCCACACAGGTCCTGTCTGCCTTTGCTGCTTCCAGAAAATAAAATTCACTACCACAGACTCACTCCCCCCCGCCCCGCTTAGAGCAAGCAGGTACTGGCTTGTCTGCTGTCTTCCAGCCTTTTGGAACCTCTCCGGCCACCAGCAAGCAGCCGCCCCATCTCTGGCGCCAGCCGTCAAGGGAACACAGCTGGCCGTGCCGATTCCCACTGACTGCACCCACGTGGCAGTTAGAAAAATCAGCTTTGATTTGATTTGCCAACTGAGCCGAGTCATTGAGACAGAATAAATCCGGAAACCCAGAGCCATTTGCAGAGTTACTTTGCAGAAGACAGCCACAATTTTAATCTAGTAAACACTCCCTAAAGATCCCATTAAAACCTCAGAGTAGGTGCCAAAAGCCGAACTCCAGTATAATGAAGCACGAGGTGAGGGCAAGGGTCAGCAACAGCTCCACGCCGGCTGGTGGCACTGATGGACTAAAGCCATTGTCCCAGTTGCAACAGACAGCAGGCGTGGGGGATGGTCTCTTGTAAATATAGCTTCTTTTAATAATGGCTGAGCCTGAAGTAGAGCATTTCACCCACTGTTTTCTCTCTACTCTCCGTGTGGATGGTCACCCCTGCAGGAACTAGCAAGGACAGTAGTGAATAGCCATTGTCCAGTGAGAGGCTCTCATTTTGCAGATGCTAAGACTGGGGCTGAGAAGGGGAATGATGTGTCCATGGCTCCTTATCCACAGGAATAACCTGCACAGGTGGTGAGAGAGGCCAAGCGAGAGGTAGGAATGGTCTGCTGTAAGATAGGAAATGCCTGCTCTACCCTCTCCCATTGAACCTCTATGGAAGGTTCCCTGTTATATGTGTAAAGCTTCCTTGCATGGCTGCGTGGAATTATGGGGAATCTGAGATGCCTGGATTGAAGTCCTGCAACCAAAAATGAACTACTAGACCTTGGAGAAGTCACATTCTATGAGTCTATCCCTTCACTTTTAGGCCTGAGATCATTCACTCTTTCTCCTGATTAGTTGAGAGAATGCACGTGAAAGGCCAAGAACACAAAAGATGAGAAACAACTTGAGCTTCCTTTTTTCTTTTCTCCTTCAGACCCTCTGATATCAGACCTGGAGACCCAGGTCTCTTACGCGCATGGCCTGTGTCTGCCATTCTCTCAGGAAGAAAGGGAGAGACTGGACTCTAATCCCTTCTCACACAATTGTATAAATCGTGCTTTTATCAAACAGACTAAAGCTAGATTCAGAGTAGAGAAACCGGAAGGAGGTAGCAATGATGCTGGGCTCAGCTTTTAGCATTTAACCTTTTCATCTATAGGTCATTGTATTTAGATGAGAGCCTACCTACCAATTATATATAATTATTGACTGAGTATAGGATCTTGCTCATCCACTTGGTAACCTTTCACTATGACACTTTTCCTTTTCTCATCATCTGCCCAGAAGTTTCGGGAGGGACCCAGGGCCAGAGGATGCCCAAATCTTGCCATAGCAACTGGAGAAGGAGTCATAATACAGAAACACTTGCGTGAGACAAGACTATAGTGACCAGTCTATTGGAAAACTCTTGGTTGTTGTTCAGTTCTTAGGAGACCCAGGGGAAAGCCCAGGGTATGAGTCGGGGGTCGGGTAGGATCATGCCGTTCTGCCCCAGCCACAACCAACGCAATGAATTTTCCACACTGAGGCTCTCAGAATTATTTGAGTGTAACAATGCAACGATAAAAGTAAAGCCTGACACATAGTATGCACTAAATTAATAGTGATCATTATTATATTATCCTGACTCAAAACATGAAGCCATATAGGCTCCAAAGGGTTGAATAAATAAAGACTTCAAGAGCCCTCTCGGTTGTAGCTGAGATCTAACCCCAAAGCTCAGGGCCTCTCCAGGGCACCGTTTTGAATCTTGTCAATACCACCATCTGGGCGAGACTCCATGGGCCACTGTCAGGGTCCCCTGACTCCTATTTGTTAAAAGGAGACAGGCTTCTCCTTGTCAGGCTTCTTTTCCAGAGGTAGTTGACAATAGAATCTCGAGGGTATGACGGTTCTTTGGCCTGTCTACAGTGGTATCCAAGCTAAGTCCTGAGATCTGGAGCAGAAACCTCAAGGAGCCCTCGGCTGCCTTTACTTCTGCAACATATGGAAGCTAATAAACCAAGAAATTAGTTTGTCTTCAAGGTTATCTGCTCTAGCATCATCTTTAGCCCATCAGCATCTCTTTGCATTTAACATTCCTTGCTTTAGAAGGGAAAAAGGTCCGAAGGGAAGTCTGAGGTACTCAGCCTTCTGACCGCCATTTTCTCTGTATGGTCTCGATGTTTTAATCAATGGCTAACATGTATCTGTGAGAACAATGTCTGCAAATTGTGAAGAGAGAGGGGTCATGAACCCTCCAGTAAAAAGGCATGCTATGGGGGACCAGGTGAAAGCATGAGACCGCCACCTTTTCTCTCACTGGATTAGTCAGCAGAGGCTAGGCTTTGCTGCAACAACAAATTGATACCCAAATCCTAGTAGCTGAATACCGCAGAGGTTTATTTGTTGTTAGGGCACCCAGAATAGATATGGCCTCAGAGGACCTTACAGTGGGGACAGGAGAAGTATGGAGGTGGTAAAATGGATCTTAAATACCTCACTTGGAAATGATGCATATCACTTCCACGTATGTGGCCTTGATGAAACATGGATTCTTCTGTACGCCTAAGAAGGAGAGATGGGTCGCTCACCAGGAAACACTAGTGATCTCTAGCACAATGTCTGAGTCCCTTTCCTGTTTCTATCTCCCTTTGCATCATGTGAGACCCATGATCCATCACTTATCTGCTGCTCTTCCACCCACTAGGAAGACCTCTCCCCATCCTGGCACCTGTCGGGCTGCACCTCTGTTCCTGTCCCTCGTGGCTGAGTGTTCTCACAAAGCAGAGTTGTGGCCTTAGATGGGAGGGTGGGGAGGCTCCTCGGGGCCTGCCACTGGAACTAAGGCTTTGACTGTTTTCCATTCAATCCTTTATTTTTTTTTTAACTTTTATTTATTAGTTTGAGAGAGAGAAAGAGAGGGAAACATCAATTTGTTGTTCCACTTATTTATGCATTCACTGATTCTTGCGTGTGCCCTGACTGGGGATCAAATTTGCAACCTTGGTGTACCATCAAGACAGTGCTCTAACCAACTGATCTACCTGCTCAGGGCTCACTTAATCCTTTAAAGAACTTCAGGAGATACTTAGCATCCCAGTTTTATAGGTAGAGAAATAGAAACTTAAATGTACATAATTTTCCAACTGACATAGTAAGTGAAAAATACTAAGCCAGAATTTCATTTCTTCGTTTAGTTTTCAATAAACATGGATTGAATGCAACTCAATACTGATCTGTGGTCCCTTACCCCCAAAGGTTAAAAACTTCATCACTGGATTTGGACAGTATTTAGTTCTAGGCTGGGAAAGGTCCTTAACTGCTCTGTGTCTCCAAATATGAAACAATGACAATTAGCACCACTTACATCATGGGGCTAACACATAGAAAGTGCTTAGCCTCAGGCTGACTGACTTATAATAAACACCCAACAGGTAGTAGCTAATGGGAGCACAAGAAACAGGTTGTATTTGTACAGTCTGATGAGGACTACAGTGAAAGTAAATTCAGGGTGCCGAGTGAGCCCAGAGAAGGGAAACGCAAATCAATTCAAGGTGTTCATGCTCAGGTAAGGTGCGCAAAACTCCAGACAAGTTTGAAAAGGAGAGTAACAATTATATTAAAGAAGGTTGTAGGGCAGGGCGGTCTTCTGAGCCAAGGAGGTAGCATGGGCTAATCACTGGGGGCAAGAGAGCTCACCGCTGAACTCGAAAGGGACGAGGCAAAGGAACAGTGGCTAGAATGCCACAGTGACTCGTGGAGGTTAGACCTGTTGAGAGGCGAGGCTGGTGTGGCGAGCCAGACCAGGTCGGCGAGCACTCTGTGCAGCCCCTCGTGTGCATATGAACATGCTGTCCTGAGACAAAGCACGTCCTTGGAGGTACTTGGGCAGACTGCCTTTGTCAACAAGGCTACGCTCTTTTCAGCTTAGAAAATGGATCAGAGATGAGGTTCCAAGGCAAGGACAAGGCCAGAACATGGGAGAACAGAGAGGATGCTGCTGAAACGAGCCCAGGTGGGGACATAGGAGTCATCTGTCCTCGAAAGCCTTCTATTTCTTTTTCCGACATGCAAGCCTAACAGTTCTTGTTTTGCCCGCCTCAAAAGGTTGGGAGGAAAATTAATAAAAAATAGCCACTTAGAACAGGGTTTGCAGACCTCTCTGTAAAGGGCCAGGTAGTGAATATTTTTCAGCTTTGCAGGCCATGTGGTCTCTGGATGCTTCACCTTGGTCGCTCCAGCACAAAAGCAGCTGTAGGCGATACCTATGAAGTAAGTATGGCCATTTGCCAGTAGCTTTCATTTAGAGGCTTTGAATTTTGAATTGTATGTAAGTTTTATCTGTCAAAAAAATGTTCCTCTTCTTTGTACTTTTCCGCAACCATTTAAACATGTAAAAACCATTCTCAGTGCACGGCTGCACAGAAAACAGTGGGTGGGGGATTGGACCCGGCTCAGGGGCCAGCGTGTGCTGACCTCTCCAAGAACGTGCTTACCAAGGGGCGACATTCCCCGCCTCTAAGGGAGCAGTTTTATGATTGCTGTTGACCAAAATGCATTGTAGGTGACGTTTTATAGATTTCACGGCTGTTAGTCAAGCTTGCCCTTTGTGTGAATTTCCGCAATTATGTATTTCCTGTTTATCAGTTGGTCTGCAATGCCTTGCCTCTGCCTCCGTTTTGCATAAAAACTTTCTGCTGTTTTGTTGATGAATCACTAGAGACACAGCAGCCTTTGGCTACCACAGCACGCCCACGTGCCTTTTGTACATTTTCTCTGGAGAGGCAAGTGGTGGGTTTGAAAGGGCAGGAACATTCGTCAGGCAAACCAAGGTTTAAGTCCTGCTTCTGCCAGTTATTACTTCTCTGACCCTGAGTGGGTTATATCATCAGTTCTCTAACTCATCATTTCTTCATTGGTTCATTCATTTATTCAAGAAATATTTAATGAGTGCCTACTAGGTACCAGGTACAGTGCAAGGCCACAGAAGTTCACTAGTTAATGAGGGACCGTGGATACCTTCCAGGAGATTATGGAAAGGAGGGGAAGGCAGCCACGTGTAGTACGGTGAGAAGATAAGGGTGTTGCCCTGGCTGGTGTGGCTCAGCGGACTGAGTGCTGGCCCGCCAACCAAAGAGTCACCAGTTCTATTCCCAGTCCAGGCATATGCCCGGGTTGTGGGCCAGGTCCCCAGTTGGGGGCATATAAGAAGCAACCACACGTTGATGTTTCTCTCCCTCTCTTTCTCCTTCCATTCCCCTCTCTCTAAAAATAAATAAATAAAATCTCTAAAAAGAAAATGAGACTAGGGTATTATGGGAAGACAGGAGACCCACAGTGGCAAGACACTGAAAGATTCCCTAGAGAGAGTTGTAAACTGACACCTGAATGAGCAGTTGTTGTCCAGGTGCGGAGGCAGGAAGGGGGTGTGTCCCGTACACAGTGACAAGCCTAGGTAAGGCCTACAGACAAGAAGGGAGGGGGTCGGAGATGATGGAAAGGAGTTTGACCTAGGGCAGAACAGAGTGTGGCAGTGGGGGGTGGGGAATGGATGAGGGGCAGGCAGGGGATGCCTTGAGGGCCTGTGAGCTGGGTGACAGGGTCTCAGGTTGACCAGTGACAGGGTCACTGAGGCACTTGAACTGAAGAGTGGAGTGTATTGAAGGGGGGAGCAAGACTGGAAGCTGCTTCAATAATGCAAGTGAAACGTGGGTGGTTTGAACTAAGTTGGAAATGAAATTGGAGAGAAGATTTTTGGGGGTAGAAGGGATGAAGCATGCTGAGTGATCAGAGGTAGGAGATCAGAAAAAAGAGGGGTGAAGAATGACCCCAGGTTTCTAGACTCAGCAGCAGCTGCATGGGCAGAGGCACCACTGACTAAGAAAGGGAAAGTTGGGAGAGAAGACATTTGGGCGGAAAGGTTGGTTTATAAGAATTTACTGTACATTCTGGGCAGTTCTAAGTCTTAGAAACATTGTATGTGAGTACCTGGCAGAGTACCTGGCATGTTGTGGGTGCTTGATAAATGGTGACTCTTATTCCATTTTAAACAATCTATTTCAGGCCCTGTTCAGTTACCTCATGATGTTCTTTTGCTGTTTAGTATGAGCTCTTCAGAGTCAATAGAATTGCAGTTTTGTTCATTGTACCGCACGTTTTCATGTGTGTTTCTTTTTCTCCTTCTCTTCTGCATGCTGCCTGGGGACTGGCTTCCTTGTGGTCAGCACCAATGGGCAGCGCCCAGGTGACCCCGGGGACTCCACTCTGCCTCCTCACCACAGGTGATCACCAGAGCCCTGGGCGGGTGGGAGGGGAGTGAGAGCAACCCACGTGCAGCAGGTCCTCCAGGCCAGGTGCACCATAGAGGAACTGGCAGTCCCTGCATCCCACCCAGCCATCCCTCCACCCCTCCATCCACTCACCCATTCACCCACTCATCCATCCACCCATCCACCCATCCACACATTCTTCCACCCCCCCATTCATTCAACCACTCACGCATGCATGCATGCATCCATCCATCCCTCCATTCTGCTAATGCTTACAAAGTACCTACTATGTGCCAGGCTCTGTTCTAGGCACCAAGGAATACAATGATGACCAAAAGAAGACATGTTTCTATACCTTTCTGGGAAGGGCAAGAGCCATTAGTCAAAAAACTCCACAAGTAAGAAAGGGCACCACTCCAGCTGTGAGTGGTGCTGCAAAGGAGAGGTGCCTGGTGTTCAAAACAAACAAACATACTGGGGATCTAACGGAGTGCTTCCCAGGCAAGTTCCAGCTGTGCTGTGGTCTAAGGTTAGGAGAGCTGACTTAGCATGCCTATGCTTAGGAAATGATTAGATCTGTCTTTGATCCCAGGTCTACCATTTGTCCTAGACAAGTCCTTTAAATGTGATGATTCCCACTTCTCTTACCCATTAGTAGGAATAATAATACCTGTCTCTAACCAAGGGCTTATATACTCTGCACATTCAGAGTCCTCTGGAATTGTGTTCTGAGACAAAACAAGATAATGGATATGCAAAATGGTGGGATGCAAGCGCCCAGTCTGGCTTAGGTATTCGTTTGAAGGAACTACCCACCCCTTCCCTTGAACATGGGGTCTGACCTCATTTCCCATAAACATCTGCCACTCTTCAAGGTCAGGATGCAGCGCCCATCTCTGTCAGAGGCTGATGCCCAGTGTTGCCCTTGAGACAACTAGGCCCTGCTGACCTGGAATCTCTACTGCAAGGGGCCCTTTCTGATCCGTGGGAAGTTTCTCAGAGATTTCAACTATCTGACTGTTGCCTCTCTCAAAGTTGTTGCTCAAACAATGGCTTCCTGTCCACAGGTCCCTACCTGGTGAAGTTTATCATGGTGGGAAAGTGGGTACAGCAGGCAAGGGGGACATGAGTCCAGCCATCTAGTACCTTCACTTCTGTCTACCCCCTTTCCCAAACTCGAGGGAGAAGCTGAGGGATGAGCAGCCTGGAGTCAGCAGAGGCCAAGGAGGGTTCTGGAGGATGAATTGTATCACAGAGTTGCTCCCACCTTGGGACAAGGGGTCCGGCATGAGTCCTAACACATACACACACCAGCATCCATCAGCCAGTGACCGAGGGCTGCCAGGGGAGTGCACACCCTCCTGGGGAGGCGACACCCCTTGGTCTTCTGCAGGGAAAGAGCAGTCTGTGAGCTATTTGCACACAGCCAGCACAGCAGCTGCAGATTAGATGCAGCTGCCCAGGTAAGGGAGAGCTGGGCAAAGCCCCAACAGTATTCACTACAGCCAAGGTGTGTCCTTGCCATTGACCCACCCCTAGTCCCATGTGTCACTACTAACACCCCAGAAATGTCATCTTAGCCACTCCCTAGTTATATGACTTCAAGCAAGTTTGATAGCCTTATTTCACCTGCTGCAGAGTTGTATTAAAGGGTACGTTAGGTACTCAGAGTTGAAGGTGCCTTGTATATCACCAGTTTACTCTCACATAGTCAAGGAGAGAGGAAAGATTGCATTAGATGACCCTCGGAAGTGCCCGACTGAGGAGCAGCACAGAGTAGGCCTTCACCAAATGCCAGTGCCCTACTGCGTGCTATCACAGGCCCACTGGGCGTCGCCCTCACCCCCAGGGAAGCGGGAGTTCCAGGTGGGTGCATGGTGACAGTGGGCCCACACACCCTTCACGGAGAAAAAGACCTCTCCAGAGTGTGAGCTGTTGCGTCTTGCTGGGTCATTGTTCTCTGGACTCTATTCAAGTCAAGCAGTCCGATAATGTTTTCTTTAAATGGAGCCAGTCTCATATCAGGCACATTTGTTCTTACCTCTTGCCTTCCCGGGCGTCTGAATGTTTCTCGTCTGACAGGTTTATTTCACTGGGTTCCATTTATTTCCCCGCGTTCCTTGGCGTCGCCTGATGGGTGAGGTGCCTGCGAGTGTTTCTCTTGGCGCTGGCTGTCCCTTCCGAAGCGTGTTTTGTTAACGCTCATCCCCTGGTAGCAATAATGGCTGATTTAAATTATAACTGCGCGGACCTGAGTGATGGCGGTATCAGACTGTAAACACAGTCAGCACCAACTCAGAGAGCCACGCGGGCCTGGCTGACATTCAGCGTGAGCTGAGACTGGGTTCAGCTCCCAGCTCTGCCACTTTCTGCCTGGTGATCCAGGCCTCTTCCCTGGGCCTCACCCCCCTCCACCTGGAGAAGTAGGGACAAAATACCCACAGTCAGAGTGAATCTCGAGAGCTAAGTGTGAGAACAGCTTTAACTTCTCGCCCAGCTCACTCCAACCAGCTCCTCAGGTCTCTGTGACCTGCAGGGTTTCTCAGTTGAGGCACGGGTGACATTTGGGGACAGATAATTCTTCGTTTGGGTGGGGCTGTCCTGTACATTGTAGGTGTTTAGCAGCATCTCTGGCCTTTATGTATTAGATTGCCCCCCAACTGTCTCAACCCTCTAGATCTCCAGACCTGTCCAAATGTTCCCTGAGGGGCAAAGCTCCCCCTGATGAAAGCCACCGGAACTGCACTGTTCAATAGAAATAGAATCTCAGCCTTGAATGTAGTTTTACGTTTTTTAGAGTCACATTAGAAAAGTAAAAAGTAACAGGTGAAATTAATTTAAAGATTGTTTATTTAATCCAGTGTAGATAAAAATAGTATCATTTTCACAAAAAAATCAATATTTTCAAATTGCTAATGGAAAACATTTTGCATTCTTTTTGCACTAAGCCTTTGAAATCTGGTGTGGATTTTACACGTACAGCACTTCGCAATTCAGATGCTAAATTTTAAACAGTCCAAATGAGACATAATCCAAAAAAGATCAACACTGTGTTTACAATTAAGCATACTTTCCACTGCTTCCGTTTAAAGTTAAACTAGTTGCAATGAAATAAACGTTAACATTTGGTTCCTCGGTCACACTAGCCACCCGTCAAGTGCTCAGAAACCCCATGTGGCATTATGGACAGTTCAGATCTACGGGTAAGAAAGTCTTGACCATCTTTGTGCCTAGTTGCTGAACGGAAGTGAATGTGCACAGAGTAGAGGCTCCATGAATGTTCAATTCCCTTTATTCCGTTCCACCTGCCAGGCTTCCCAGAGACTGAATCTCTGTAACCTATGAATGAAGCTCCAGCAAGATCTGCTGGTCCAGCCCCACTGAACCCCATGCCCAGCCCCGGCATCACAGGGGAGACCTCTCCCAGGACTCTGAGTGAGCAAGAACAGATGCTCCAGAGTCTAGGTCTTGGCTTCTACTTCTTTCTTCTCTTGCTTAGAGAAGTGCTGCTTTTCCTCCCACCCTTTAGGGAAAGGGATAGATTGGTTGTTAGTACAGAACACAGTGGTTCGATATTTCTGCTTCCAAAACCAAGGGGCAAAGGCTGGAAGGGAGGAGACATGTTTGTGGTGGATTTGGCTGGAATCTCACCAGGCAATACTGTCCCCGCTGCTGGCTTTATTAGCCTCGCTCAGTTTCATTGCACTAATCTGAATTCCATGCTGCGTGGTTGCGGGCCGTTCTCTCTGAGCCTGCTCGAGTTCCCCTAATCCTTCCTATAGATTTCTCACTCCCTCCCATGCACCTCTCTCCTTTTCAGACACTCTGATGCTTGCTGCAAGCTGCATGTTCCAGGGGCAAGATTTGGACAAAACGGCCCCAGATGGTCAGATCTTTGCCTCTGCCTCCCCTTCCTGCCCCACTGGGTCAGGCAATGCTGTCACATCTCAGGGCATCAATTCGACTGCAGTCAGCTGGGAAGAATCGAATTACCGAATGTTTTTGAGTCAGAGCTTTAGGGATGCCTCAGCCCCTGGTACACCCTGCTGCCCTTTGCAGACAAATAAAGCCAGGGCGTGTTGTCCTCCTAGAAGCCTCCTGTTCTGCTGAGTCTATTACCATGCAGGAATCTACATCCCCCTTCCCACTGCTCTCCGTTTGGCCCTGACTCCTACTCGAGTTTGACTTGACTTAATGAAATGGGAAGACCTCCCTCCTGTTTGCAGCCCGTTCCCAGGCTGCCTGGATTGTGACTCCGCTGAACCTGCTGCTGTGGGTGGAGTTGTGTCTCCCAGACAAGATATGGTGCAGGCTTAACCGCTAGTTCCCGTGAATGTGACCTTATTAAAAAGGGGGTCTGTGCAGATGTAAGTAGTGAAGTCAAAGCCGTGGGGGTGGACTCTGATCTCATGTGGCTGGTGTCCTTGCACAAAGGGGAAAACGTCACATGAAGACACAAGGAGGACGCTATGTGATGACAGAGGCGGAGATTGGAATGACCCATCAGGGAACACCAAGGACTGCCCAGCAGGCACCACAGCTGGGCAGAGGCGAGGGAGGCTTCTGCCCAGTCTCAGAGGGTGCCTGCCGACACCTCGATTTCAGACCCTGAGTCTCCAAATTCAGTTGGTTTAAGCCACCCAGTTTGTGATCATTTGTTGCAAGAGCCTAAGAAACCAATACACTGGGACAGGCAGCAATCCTGAGCACTGGGCAATGGGCGTGGTCCACGCTCGAGAGCTGAGCCTTGACAGACTTCCAGGAGGCCGAGGCCTGGAGCCGCCATCTCAGCAGATCATTTTGGTCCACCCTCTCTCCCTGTGGGGTCTCCTTGGCTGTGTTCTGCATTTGGCCAAGACTGGTCTCCACTCTGTGACTCTGATGCCCCCTTCTGGTTCTGCCTCCTGCCTTTGAGTAGTCTTGGCATCCCTGCTGGTCACGCCCTGGCCTTGGCCTCGGCCTCACCCTTCAGGCTGTCACAGCCTGTTCTCAGTGTCCTGGCATTGTATGACCCACAGACCATCCCTGGTCTGCTCGCATGCTTCTCTCCACACTGCCTGCTGCTGAGAAGGCTCCCCCTGTTCCACAGCTGCCCCAGGGCTGCTCCGACTCCACAGGAGGAATGGAAGTCTGTTTGGCTTACCGTGTGCTCTGTCAAGCTGGGAAGGTCTAAAGGGACTGTCACTTTGTTGCCGGGCATCCAAAAGAGCGTGTGTCCTCTCTTACATCTGCGCTTCAGACTGAACCCTAATCCCCAGCGCAGGCCATGGGTGCTCGTCTCAGCTGCAGTTAAGCACCTTCAAGACCCTTGGGCTCCCAGCTCAACACACAGATTTCTGCAAGGAAGCAGCCAGGACCACCCACTGGGGCTGAGCTGACTCAGCCTCCTCATCCTCATCAGCAGGGTAGACCTTGCCTGGGCCACAGGGAGCTGGGTAGGGAGCTGTGGGAGGAGGCCACCAGCTGGTCTCAGGAATGTCAGTGGCCTGGCTCACACTCCTGATGACCTGTGGAAATACAGCGTGTAGTCGAGTTTTGCCTAAGCAGCATCATGCATGCCCTTCTCTGTATGTGCTTCTTTGTTAGCACCTATCCCACTGAGGTTGAGTCTCAGCTTGCACATTTCTGTCTCCCAATAGGTAGCGAGCTCCCAGACAGTGAGTTTGTCTCTTAGTTACCTCACCGGCAGTACCCACTTTCATCCTCAGCATCCTAGCACTGCTCTCATTGGGCAACATCCGAGATGTTTCCTCTGTGGCCAGAGGGTCAGTTGGTGCTCTCGAGGCCAGTCCATGGGTCTAATTCATTTACAGGCCACTTAACTTACCTAGTTTCATTGTCCTGGGCGTGGACTCCTGAACGCTAGCCACCAACTGGGTCCTGATTCCTCCTTCAAGTTTGACCACTATCCCCGCCACATCCTGGTAACTGTGGTTTGGTGCCTAAACCAGTTGACAAAGTGCACCCATCTCTGGTTTCCTAGCCAGCGTCTCACCCAACTCTAGCCGTAGCTTTCCAGTCCTCGTCTGCTCACGAACCAGGGTCCTGGTACTCATGCTGAATGCCTTCACTGGGCAGGAGAGAGAGCAGTTGAGACCATGGGAAAATATAAAAAGATTCTCTGCCCACAACCTGTGTGGCCCTTAAAAGGATGTACCGTTCAATATATGTCAGTAATGACAGTGCCTGGCATCAGTTGATTATGACTAGCCTTAAATAAGTCTATTGTGCTAAATTCCAAATGCATTTTTTAAAAACTTGGACTCAAGGAGTTTTCTTGCACCCAGAAGTTATTCGCCCTCAGGGTCTTTTATCGCCATCTCTGCTCTTGTGTGTAACGTGACTGAACTAGAATTTGACCTACACAGACCATTTGCTGTGCAAAACAAGACCCACCTGGAAACACAGGCTCAGGAGGTGCACGGGACCAAGCAGAATCAGCACTGGAGGAACAATTTATTTGTGTGGCCAGAGTGCTTTCAACCAATCAATTGAAGCTATTCCCATCTCATGGGGTGCTGACCTCCATTAAAAGTCTGGAAAGGAGGGCCACCTCTGTCAGCAATATTTTCAAGTTTTTAGTTGTATAGTCTGTGATTCCTGCCTCTTAGGACTGGCTGGGTAATAGCGAGGGAGCCCGGGATAGTATAAATCTCTATCTTCTTTATACTTAACTCAGTACTTATTAAATGGTTTGCCACAGCCAGGGTGGAGCTGTCTTTGCAAAACCTGTGTCTCTGTGGTGTTTTCCAGCTACATGACATTGACTCTGAGTTAAATCTTGGCTAAAAGCAATTACTGTCATATGATGAATTGAGGCAATTTATTTATTACTTGAGAAACATCCTAGGTGATGTCACTTAGAATGATGGAATAATCCCTCTCATGCACTCTGTTATCAACCAAATCTGGCGATGGAGGCACATTCCGAGATGTGGGGGAGGTAGCCAGCAATTTACAAAATTAGTCATCATGCCATCAAAGAACGAGTGTTGGCAATAAAGCAGAAAATAGTTGCCTAAACTTGAGCGAGACTCCTCTCCCTGTGAAATTATATGGGATGCTTTGGTTGCTAAATATCAAGAAAGGTATTGTAGAGAAGGTTCAGAGATTAATAATAAAGGTAAATGCAATATATTAAGGACATGGAAAGGGTGGCTGGTATACAAGGACAGTGAAAAGGATGAGGGAACTTAAGTTTAAAAGGTCAAGTGTAAATATCATTTGAGCAAAGTCTGTATAATTTGGCCTATATAACAAGATTCATATGACATGTTCATCAATCCCTTAGATATTAGAATATCTTGGTGAGAGGGCATGAGAGAAGAGGAGATAATTTTCAAGAAAAGCAGGTATAAATGGAACTGCCTGATACAGCAGGTGGCAAACTGAGCAGGGACAGGAATAAATACAAAGGCGTCTTAATCTGGCCGGTCAAAATCAGATTCTTGATTCCCTAAACACCAGTTAGCTTCTTTCTTTCTGATATTTGAGAAAAGATGACCAGATTTCTTTGCTCTACAATCTCTCCCCCTGTTTATGGGAGCGGTGGCAGATTAGAATAATGGTTTAAAGAGAATAAACACTGTACCAGACTGCCAGGGTTCAAATCCCATCTCTGCCACTTGCTACTGTTACTTAGTGTCTGAGCCTCAGTTTTCCCATCCCTGAAATGGGTAAAAGGAAAGAGCCCACTTCATAGTGTTGTAGTAAGGATTAAAAGAGAGAGTATATGTGAAGGGCATCAAACAGTATCCTGGCTTGTAGTAAAAACTCTCACTGTATGTTAACTCTTCCTTTTTAATAATATTTCTGTTTTACATGTGGTCAGGTATCCTGAATCTTCTAGATAGGCCCAGTTGAACAGCTGGCTGTCCTGAAAGCCAGTCCCAATGTTTCCATCTTGGCCATGATTTGGCTCAAGTTAAGGCACAGTACCGGACATTTGTCCCAACCTACAAGTCCAGAGGCCTCTCAGAAGTGGCAGTGAGGCGAACATAGCATCGCCTGTTCATAGAAAGCCCAGGCTGGCCCTTGGCCCGTTTTGCCTCACCTCCATCCTTTGCTCCCTGCCTGCAGTGCCGGATGTTCAGTGACCCCTGCAGGCTGTGTTTCTTGGTCTTGCTGTCAACTGGTGCCCAGGTTTGGCCAACAGGAGACATGAATTGTGGAGCAAGAGGAGGGAGAAGGCATCCATCCCCTCTGGGCTCTGATAATCCCACCACTGCCCTTTGTCTCTCCAGAATGGGCTGAGTCATGGCTCATGACGTCACCCCCTGGGCTGCCCCACCATTCCCCTTTCAAACCCCAGGTGCCAATTTTCTAGTAAGTTTGCTCAACTTTCAGTGTTTGGAACAGTGTTGGAACAGCCCTTTTCCTGGCTAGATGCTGACAGATGCTGCGTCTGGCTGGTTTCTAGTGATTATTCCCTCCTTACTAAATGGTAATTTAAAAAAAAATCTAATTGCACCATCCATCTATATGTTTTCCTGTATTAACATCACACTTACTTGTGTCAAATATTGGGAATCCGCATCTTTCCATCAAAAAAACAAAAAGTCAGCAGCAGCATTTGTTTCTCCCCAGGCTCCTCCCGCCCCTCCTGCTCGCTCCCATCTCATTCCCAAAGACTGCCAGAGTCGTTCACGACTGCAACTGCAGATGCGCTCGTGCCTTGGGATGCAGTTTGTGAAGTCTGGAGCCTTTCGTCTAATGAAGGACCCAGATGTTTTCCTACCAACTTTTCCCCTATCTGGACTTCAGTTCCATCTTAAAAATAGCTGACCATTCTGAGAATTCGCTTCTGGCAAGATCAAGAAGGGATTTGGTACATACCTGACTTTAGAAGAACAGAGAAGTAGTGTGGCTTCCTCATCTTTTCCCGGTTGCTACCTCTTGGTCAACCCCACCCAGCCCCGTAATCAGAGGAGCTTAAAACCTTCACTGGCTCAGAGGCAGCAGCTCAGGCACAGGCTGTCCAAGGTTCTCTCTACTGGGGCACAGGTGCTCGTGGAGCCCAGGGCAAAGGCAGAGTCTCTCCAACAAAAGAAGTCGTTAAGTAGAGGGGGTGGCCTGCCAACGCGGTGAGATTTGGGGGTGATATGCCCTTGGATCGCTAAGAGGCAACTGTGTGTTTCCAAGACTTCAGCTTTCAGGAGCTGTGTCCGGCTTTCTTTCCTTCCCATCAGCCATGATCGTCAGTGTGGGTTATGCTTCCACTGGGATTTCCTTGGTTTTATCAATTGCAATTAGATGTTCTTTATCCGCAACTTCTATTTTTGCTTCGTATCTTTACAGGGGAAATTCTCTGAGGTAAAGCTATAGAGATGGGCCTGGAGCCAGCGAGGGCACTTTGAGAATGAATTATTAATCCCTTGTTGCCGAATTATGTTATTGCTGCCATTAAGTCATCCAGATGTGAGCCCCATACAGGCCTGGCCTATGGGAGGAAAGTTAAACGAATCATTCTGGGGGCTCCCCCTGCCTTCATCCTAAGGACTGGATGAACTCAGGCAGCAGCTTGCAGGAGAGCATCGCCCCAGTACCCACTGTGCACCCACAGTTTATTGGCACCAAAGACCCCCCTGCTATCCGTCTGGAACCAGTTCCAAGGTCATGCCATCGTTAGACCACATGTGTGGGCAGTTCCTCAGAGTTCATTGAGCATTTCTGCCTCTGTTGTTACATTTGATCCTTAGAAAACCCCTGTGAACTTGGCATTTATTGCCTCTTTTACAAATGAGGGTATCAAATCACATTGTGGTTAACAGCTTTGATCAAGGTCACACAGGGAGTTAGTGATGGAGTCTGGATGCAGGCTTGTGTATTTTTTATTTTAAACCCATCTCATAAAACCATAACATTGTGAATCTCACAAAGGGTATTAGAGGCCAGGCAGTCTCTTCTGCTTGATGCAGAGCATGCTGAATGCCCAGGCAGTACCTGTCATTGTTGGGGACACGCTTTCCTTTGTGAGTGACTTGGGAGTCTGGGGTGGATGTCGTGGGAGTCTCATGGCTCCAAGGATGACAGGGAGACTGTCTCTCACCCAGAGCACGGGAGTCACGGGAATGGAGGTTGAGGTGGGAGATGGGGTCAGTAGCATCCCAGAAGCCTAGGAGGTGAGTCCAGGTGGAGACTGAGTCAGCAGGAAAAGAGAGCTCACTCTGAAACAGACTTGGGGACCATAGCTGCTTCGTGGTCCTCTGCATCACAAGGCCACAGTTAAAAGGACTGGGCGGGGCCGTGGCTGGATGGCACTTCCACATGAAACCCCTTCCTCGAGTTGGCCCCAGATCTATCCCTGTCGCTTCTACACATTAGTAGTAGTTCTGACCTTTAAAATGAAAGGGAACCAATCTATTCCGTCTTTCACAATGGCCCTTTGACTTGTTGAAGGCTGGAATTGAGACTCACCTGAATCTCCCCTTCTCTAGGCTGAGAAGTCCTGATTCTGCCTTCTACTCCTCCAGAATCAGTGCTCTCTGGATTTTAGTGTGCATCTGAATCACCTAGAGACCTTGTTAAGTAGATTCAATAGATCTGGGGCCTGAGGTTCTACATTTGTAGTGAGTTCCCAAGTGATACCGTTGCTTCTGGTCACTGGACCACACTTTGAGTGGCAAGGCTCTTGGCCTGTCTTTACCCTGGAGGTTTCTCTCAGAGGCTGGGGTCCACAACCGGACAAGCTTCATCACAGGGGTCCAACCAATGCAGAGCAGAGCTGACCAGCATTGCCTTTGTTGGGTCCCAGGAGTTTGGGGGAAATGCAAACCATCATGTTGTCTGGTAATATGGAAGGAGGCAGTAGGGGAAACTGAACATGGTGACTGAATCCTACGTATGATGTGAATATTGAGACAGGGACAGATCTCAAGGGACAGAGAGCCACGCCTTGGGCACCGGGTTTCCATGTCCAAGAGTAGACAAGTAGCATGTGGAAAGCCAGATGTGGACTCTAAACTGCAGCTAGGAGGGGACTATGCCACAATAGCTTTTGTGAAAAGTCAAAAGCAGGGGACAGCAGCTGCTGTTCTGAGAGGACTGGCTCAGGCTATGGGGCACTCAGAGCTTGAAGGGCCCAGCTGGTGGGGGGAGGTCGGCCACGCAGCCTCATGTTAGAGACAGGAGCCCTCTGCCACTGCGAGCTGAATTCACAAAACTGTTTTTGATGACTACATCACACAAGGGACTCAAGTACAGCCTTGAAGCCTCTGCAGTTGGATGAATCTACCACCTGGTGCCTTGTTGCCAGCTCTGATTTACTCGGACTCTTCTCAGGTTGGCTCCCAGTGGAGGGCAGAGATGCCCTGCTTTCTCTCACATCTCAGACTCCCAGTTCCTGCTTGATAGACAGAAGTCACCCAGGGCTGGGGACTGAGCTTTGTAGAGACTGAGAACTGGTGCTACGTTTGACTGTCATGAAAAGGATGGGCTTAGGGCAAAAGTAATGCAGCTTCAATATTACTGAACAGTTTCTGATTCTGCCTCTCTGGAGAGTTCCCTCGGATTTCAGGCCAGTGAGTCAGATGGCTGACCTTCTAAATGAGCTCAGGGCTGGCATTTCCTGAACTACATCTCCATCGTAGTGCTAAGAGGATAAGTCCTGCACATGGAATCCCAGCTCTGAAACTCACTAATTAGAGGCCTCAGACAAGTTACTTCACTGTTTTGTGCATACTTTTGATGTAAAAGGGAAAGTAACGCTAGCTCCTTCTGAGTCAAGTTTTATAAAGATTAAATGACTTACTATATACAAGTGCTTAGCACATTGCTCAGCCCCCAGTAATGGATCAGTACTCTTAAGATAGATTTTTAGAAATTAGTGGTTGAGCGTCTGTTTGATGAGGAGCTCTGTGCCTACCTGAGACAGCTGATCACATCACCAGGAGTCCTTGTCGTTAGCCGACCTCATGTGCTTCCCTCAGTCTTAGCGCAGGTGCTCATCTGCCCCTGCGGTATTTATGATGTGAGTCCCGTGGACACATTCCTGACTGCAGCAAGACCAGGACTGGCTTATCCTCTGTTCCTGTCCCTCTTATTTCCTCTCTGATATGGGAGCCACATGGGAACCCTGCCTGGCCTTTGACCCCAGAGCCATTTCCTCCATACCTGTATCGCCTTTGAACACTGTTGGCACACTTCCTTTAGAACCAAGGCACAGACCCCCAGCAGCTGGAGCAAATGCCCTTAAGAAGATGCTGAAGCAGAAGTTGGATGTGCCACATTCCAGGAAATGCTCATGACCCTGTACCTGGCCTAGTGGACCAGCCAAGCTTGGCTTCTCATATATAACTTTGCTGTATAGAGTCTGTGACATCAGCTCTGATGCCTGTTGGCTGAACTCATTGAACTTGTCTAAACCACTGGGCTGTCGACTTTGAGATGGCCTCTGTAAATGTCTTAGATGCTCCTCTGTGACCCTCAGGTATGTCCCATTGCTGGTTCACGATTACCACTGAAGGTGCTTCTGTTTAGGAACATCTTAGGATTTATTTGGGAAAGGTTTTCAAATACTCATCCAAGATCTCTGCTTTCCTCTGGGTATCCTATCCTAGAAGTAGTATTTGTTTTGACATAGTTGGTTTCTCCTTCCTTCTTCGAACACTTTTCTACTGGCTCTGGGACACAATACTCGCCCAGCTGTTTTGCTTACCTGTCTGGCCATTTCTCCGATGTCTCCTCTGCCACAGACCCTCAAGTCTCTGGGTAAGCCTGATCTCCTTTCATTCTTTATGCTCCCGGGTGCCTTCATCAACCCTCAGCTTCAAGTACCATCTTCATACATCTGATTCACACATTTTTGCCTCCAGCTCGAACCTCTTTTTAGAGCTCATACTTTTCTAGAGTACCTTTCAAGCTCAAATTGCCCCAAACATGCACATTTTTCCTCTAAAGCTATTCTTTTCCAATTGTTTCTTGAACCCATAAACAGCACCATCATCCACTTTGTTAGGAAAACCAAACAGCTGTGATCCTCTTTGACAGTTCTCTCTCCCTTATGCCTGTATACAGTCCATCAACAGGTTTCATTTATATCTAGTTCAGGTCATTTATTTCTCTCATTGCATCTTTCTATCCCCACTGCCATTACCTGAGCCCAGCAGCTATCATCTCCCACCCACATGCCTGCAAAATTCATCTCTGCAGTCCACTTCGGCTTCACAGTGAAGCTGGAATGATGTGTTGGAAATACTGATCACACCACAACATTGCCCCATGGATAACACTCAGTGGTTTCTGTGTTTCTTGGGATAAAGAGTAAAAACACTCATTGCAGCCTATACTGCTCTGTGTGGACTGGCCCGCACTGCCTCCTCCATCTTCTGTCTCACCCTCATTCCATTACGTTTCTTTCATTTCCCGAATGCACTGGGCCCCTTGCCCCATCACACAGCTTTGGCCGGTGCTGCTGCTTCTGCTGCTCCCGTGTGACCCTCTCACTCTCTCTTCCTTCAGTTACAGCCTGTCCTCCCTCAGAGCTCACCGCACTGGCCACTTCCTCCCAGAAGTTATTCATTTCCCCACTATAACTTCCCAAGTGGCGTGTGCCTCTTCATTCTGCTGCTTCATAGAATTGAAAGCTTATTATTATTGATTCTTGCTTCATGAATCCTACCTTCTGAGTCCCATCCAACACTCACTGTAGGCTCTTTGAGGGCAGGGACTCTGTCTGTTTTGCTCCCCACTCCATCACCAAATGCCTGGTGCTGGTGATTATTCATTGAAGGAATGAATTGCATTAGACCAAGCCAATAACTGTTCCGGGGGAATTCAGATCCTCTCCAGGGCTCTTTTGCCTTTGCACCCCTAGTCTCTAGGCGAGAATCTCAGCAGGTACTAAGTTCCACTATGCCAATGAGTGAATGTTGCAGAGCCAACCCTTCCTTCAAATCTAAATACAAAGACTCTGATTATATTAAGGAAACTGTGGTCTGAGGCAATCAGCCTCCTTTATGTTTGGTCATGTCATATGTCTCAGGGACTAGACATATCTCGGAAATCTCGTGTCCAAACTGGAAAAGGGGAGCTGCAGGGGGGCTACTGGGAACCAGCCCCAACTCTGGAACATGAGCCCAGCCCAGCTGAAGTGGTTGGCTAATTCCCTCAGGAATCCTCTGGGCTCTAGATAAGTAGAGCCTGTGCAGATAGTCTTGGGTTTTGATGCGCTGGTTTTGCCTTTAGTGGGTGAGGGGGACTGAATAAAATCCCCCATCCATAAGTCCTTCCAAAAGAAGGCTCTGTGACCCCACTGACAGCCTAGTTTGGCACTCAGCCCCTGGGTGCTAAGGAGCAAATTAGTGAATGAAGCAAATAACTGTGGTTCTCTTGCCTTTATGCCATCATTAATCATCTGTTAACCAACAATTAGGAGGACGGAGGCCTGGGCTAGACACTGGCATTAGAGGAATAACTAGGACTCACTCTCTGTTCCGAAGACTTGCCGTTCTCCCCAGGGAGACTTGACTGAGTAATCCTGGCTTGTCTAAGTTACAAGAGAGTTGGGGGCAGGTGCCCTGATAAAATAAACACCAACGCTCTTAAGGAAGGAGAGGGGATACATCATTGTGCCTGAGGGCTGTTCTGAGACGTCAGTGAGTTTGGGGGAATCAGAGTCGTAGCTTATGGGCATTAAAGTCCCTTCAATTCAGCTGAGTTCTGTGAACACATGGCTGGAAAAGGGGAAACTCAATTTGGTCCCATGAGAACAAATGTGTATGGGCAGTGATGCCATCCCTTCAGCGAAACATTGAATAAAGCAAACGTTAAGGGAACACATGTTATGAGCCAGGCTCTGGGCTAACGTGAGGAAGTGAGGATAAAGGAGGTATAACCTCACCCCGGAAGAGTTTGCAGATCAACTCTGGTGACAGATAAGGAAACAAATAACTAATAATATTGGTTCATTAAGGTATGTGCATAGTGAAAGAGAGTTGTGGGATTGGGAAAAAGGAGAGGGACTCCCCCAGGAGCACAGGCAACCAGAGAAGCTGTTGTCACTGATGAAGGATGAGCTGGTGCTGATGTAGCAGGAATGTAGGGACAGGTGAGGAAGGAGGTTCTGTGGATTTAAGCATTCTCCCACAGCCGCAGCACCATTGGGAATAGGAAGAGCAGCAGGAGGAACCGACTCGGGGAGCTGATGCTCCGCAGCAGGACTCGCACAGGTGTCTGGAGTGAGCAGCTGCCTCTGCCCCCTGGTACAGGGAGTCCATCACACAAACAGGTGGAGGTCAGGCCTTCTTCATCTGCTTACTGTTGATATGGCATTAGCAAATCTTCACTTTGGGACGGGCGATTGAGGGACCAAGGGGTCTGAAAGTTGAACTCAAGGTGTCTGACCCTTGATGCCTAGACTGAGGGCCAGAAAACCTGTGGAATCCTGACTCTGACTTTTCATGGCCTTGTGACCTTCAGCAAGTTCCCTTGGCTTTCTCACCTACAGAATGGGAAACTCGTCTCTACTTTTTAGAGTGTGCGTGAGGACCGACCACAGTGGGTCCGTGAAATGCCCCAGCCCAGGGCAGAGGACAGAGCCGCTGCTCAGCTCCCTGGAATTAAGTCAGTGAGTGAGCATCTGGCAGAGTGTGTGTGTAGCATCAGCGTTAAATCCAAAAACTGGTGGAGTCAGTCAGCTATAAGTGGGGTTTTATTTTCATGTAAGGCAGTTCCCTTTATAACACTGAATTTCTATGCCACCAATTTTTTCATATAAGGCACAAAACAAAACCTTTCTTTTTATCTTTCTAAATCCAGTGATTTTAATTGTGTTACCTTAACATAAAGCTGCTGTTTTCACCATTTACCTGAAAGGATGAAGTAGGGTTGGGAATAATTTCATGAACCGAAGAAGCGAACTGTAACTCCATGCTTTGATCCTGCAGATAAAGCAGAGTGAGGGATAAAATCCTCCAACTGAGGGAAAGGGCAGTCGATCAGGATGCCCCAGCACAGCGGCTGTGCAACCTTGGGGGACGCAATTGCCCCGAATTTCCCTTTACACATTCTCAAACAAACAAACAAAGGACATGAGAATAATCCCAACCTCGTGAAGGATTAATCATCCTCCAAAGGATAAAAAAAATGGGACAATGTGTGTGATACCCTTTGCACAGTGCCTGGCACATAGTTAGCCGTCAATGAATATAAGCTGTTGTCATTACCATTATTATTGTCTAGCCATGTGTAGGAGCCTTTTCAACATCTTCCTCTGCCTCCTTTCTTCTCCAAGGTGCCTCCACCCAGAATTCTAATACTGTGGAGCCAGAGAAGCAGGTGGACAACACTGTGAAGATGGCTGGAGTGATCGCTGGCCTCCTCATGTTCATCATCATCCTTTTGGGTGTGATGCTCACCATCAAAAGGAGGTGAGTCCGGGTTGCTGCCCTGCCGGTACAGGGCCCTGACTCCAAGGGCCCCTGCACTGCTGCGTGGCCAGGTCTTTGCTGTGTTGTTTGCTTTTGGGCAAGGACCTACTGCTATGATTGTTGGGGTCCTGGAATACTTGGGCCAGATGTGGTTCATTGTGTTGGTGACCGCAGGGCACGTGCCACCTGCTTGGTGGGTGGCCCTGAGATGGTCAGTTTCTTATGCGCTAGTGACCCCTCTGCTTCGGCCGCCTGGCTGTGCCCTGGGGTGCTTTGTGTCATGAGTGAGCCTTCTCTGATTTAACTGCTCTGTTGTGATGGGTCATGTCATCAAGATAACCCGGGAGCCCCAGGGACAGAGATGAGCCCAGAAATATAGATGCGGGAAGGTAATGCCTCAGCCTTCTCGTCTCCTCTTGGCCCTGACTTCCCTTTGGTCTAGTAGTGGCAGTCCAGACTTTCCCCTGGGGCAGGGAGAACTGCCCCCTGGTGCCATGGTCTCCAGGGGAAGAGCTTCCCCACTCTGTGTCCCATGACACCTTCCCAGCCGGATTGGTGCTGCCGGTCACCTCTCAACAGCACGTCTCCCTGGGCAGTTCTGGTCACCTAACCCAGTTTTCTCATGTGGCGTATTTTCTCCAAACCATGTGGTCATGAAACCAGGGTACAGATTCCTCCCTCAACCCTGAGATTCACTGCACTGCTGTCTTCATCAGACACTCAGAAGGCTTGAGGATGGCATAGAGGAGTTACAGGGAGGAAAAGCTGATGAACGTCAGCCATCCCTGTCCCTCCTGTGCACTGCTTTCTCCCCTAAACAGAGGGTCCCCCTACCCACCTCTGCTTAGCCCCCGGCTTGGCACCAGGTTTCCATGCCTACTGCTCACCTCCACGTCTTCTCAGTTTCAACACCATGGTTCCAACCTTGGCCTCCACCTTCCCACTCCCCAAGTCTGCCAGAGCAAAAACATTGATCTACATTTCAATAATATGTGCCACAATGTGCCCCGCTCCCCACTTACAGAGACTTTTGTGTTATTAAACAAACTGCTCACTCCTCCATCTGAAGCTCTGGGTTTGGTTACTCAGAGTCCAGGGCAAGCCCAGCAACAAGGACCAGGGACTTGCTTCCATTTATAGAATTAAAAAGTGCTCCCCACCAAAACAAAGGGACAGAATGCCCCAAAGACAATGCCCAGCTTCTACTTAAGGGGTCATGTGAATATATAAATGCAGAAAGTTAAACAAAAAGAATAATAATGTCCCCTTTTCAGCCATCAGTGAGTCAGAAATATACTGTGGTCCCACTACACACACAGGCAGCCTTCTCTTAGCCATTTTGGCTCCAGAATGTCCCTGTGCCTCTGATGGTCTGTTCTGAGTCAACTAGTGCCCTCTATGGCTAGGACATCTTATTGACAGAACCTTGTCCTTTCTTGAAACCTTCGGTCTAACAGGGCCACTGTTTTCCTCAGGCTCCCAAAAAGAATGACTAAAGAGTTCAAGTTCTCCTCTAGCTTCTGATTTTGTGGTTGGAGAGGTTTCGGGGAAGGGAAGGCACTGTGTTACTATTGGGGAGCAAGAGCCCCCAATGGGTTAAGAACAGCGCTGCCTTGTCATATTCTCACCATCACTCATAAACTGTGGCCTTATAGAATGTCTCAGTGACAAGTCAGCTGCTCTTAGATGAAGTCGAACCAGAGGTTTTGATTTCTCTAGGGGCAGTAAGCACTTTGCACGTATGAGATCATTGTCATGTGTCTTAGAATCACAGGCACTTGGAGGCAGAGGCGAGTCTGGGATTGTCTACCTGGAAAGAGAAATCAGTCTGATAGAATTGCATTCCTATTTGATAGACCTGCAATGTTCTCATTCATTGCCACTGATTTGTAAGTCAGATATGCTCTTCCAATTTTGCTCTTTCTAAAACCTGGCTTAACCCATGTCACCATCGTTTGTAAGCTTGCAGAGAAATTTCACTTCCTTCTCAACAGCTATTTCTGAAATGTGTGACTTGTCAGGAGGGAAGAAAGAGCTTTCTGTCTCAAGGATGGAAGCAAGTATAGAGGGAGTCCTTTGTGCGGTTTTAACCTCTTCTGCATATCTTCACCTCTCACCTCTATCAGAATCATCCATCAGACCCAACCAACTGGTGTCACATGATCACCATGTCTCCCCAAGAGGCAGTGGGGTCCCAGGGGCTGCACAGTGGGCAGAGAGGTCAGGAGTTTGCTAATCAGTGTTTATATAAACAGTATCTTTTGGAGAAAATACAACATTTTGCTGCACTAGTCGATAATAATGTACAGATGGGTATAGGCCAAGGAAATGGGAAGAGAGGAGAGGAGAAGAGAAAGCTAAAGGGGGAAAACAGAGAAATTAAGCCCAGGCCAGCACTCTCTCTGCTGACCACAATGTCTTCTCATGTCTAGAGATGCCCAAAGGCAGGTGAAGGGCTCAGCAGTGGCCTCCTTTACCTCTTATGAGGAAAACGTCATTGGTTGACTAAGTCCATCACCAACTTACTGCTGGCCAGAGCACTGTCCACAGATACCTAAAGGAAGTGTTATGAAAGGAAAAGAAACCCCCTTGTGATAATGGGCAAAGTATCACAACTTGGGATTTTATATTAGCATCTCTTCAGTACCATCATGATCCACAGTTAATTCTGGGTCTAGGAGCTCTCAGAAGTAGAACACCTACCGCACCTCCTGCACCTGCCTGATTTGGGGCTTCTCCCTAACCTCCGCAGACCCGGGTGTGGCGCTGCCGGTTTTCCCTGCTCCTAGTGGATCCAACTGGTTCTAAGTCTTCACTACAGCTGTGTCCACATGTCTCCAGGACACATAAGATGCCTCCAGCTTTTTCCCATGAAGTATTCATTCCCATTGGCCTTAGGGTTTCTTCATCACTCTCCAAAGAGAGTTTTCCTTTTGCTGTTGGTGTTTTGTTTTGTGATACTGAACTAGAAAACAGTCAGAGGATGGGGTAGAAGTACAGAAGACCAAAGGAAGGACTTCACGAAAGAAGCTAAATCAATTTACCTTCAAAACAAAAGGGGAAAAAGAGAGGAGAGGAGAGGGAGAGTTATTGGTTGGTTGTTTTGTAATGGGTGGAGAAGAAAGGAAAGGTTGCAGAAAGGAATATGAGATGGTGGGTGAATCAAACAGGATTCCCTTACAGTTTACAAAAGACGCACATTAAAGTTTAGAATTCTTTTTGTAGTACCTTTGGCTGTTTAGACTGGGCTTCTTTTCAAGTGAGACCATGCAGAATTGGGGCTACATGGAGACACACAGGATGAGTATCTCCATGTAGATGAGTGTGGGGGTATATGAGCTAGATGGACAAACAGATGGGTAGATTGTTTGGTGAGCAGATAAATAGATGTTTAAATGGAAGGAGGGAGAGCGGGAGGGATAGATGGGCAGATGGGTGAATGGACGGACAGATGGACGGACAGATAGATGGCTTTATGTACTAGATAGATTGGTAGACGGTCAATTGGATAGTTAAATAGACAACTTAGTCTTGTTTAAATGGTACAGAACAAAAAATGAAATCTGAGTCTCAAGTCAATCTTGCAAGCCAGCTGAAAAGAAGATTTTGCAGTATGTGATGTATTACTTTGGGGGGGGTTGTTTTTGTTTTCTAAGCACAGCTGCCTTCCTGCTCAGGATTTTTGATCTCAGGCTATTTCTCACAATATCACTGCATCCTTATAAATTTAGACCTTCAGTAAGTCTCCTTCAAGCCTTAGCGAAAACACATATGTATTCTGTGTTTGGGCTACAGAATAAAGAACTTTAATCCCTGACCAGAAGGCTTTGCAATTTAATTGAGAAAAGGTACTCAATTAATAAAAGCTTGTCAGTTGTTGACCTTCTGAGTTGCCTTAAAGCTGGGTCAGGACAGCACCGGCGTTTGGTACCAAACAGGATAACTCAGAAAAGCCACTTGGAAGTGGTGATTGGAAGGTTAAGGAAGCATGCTGTCACGAGGAGGTAGCCCAGGCAGAGGTGCATCCTGAAGATTGACAACATAAAGCCAGAGGGTCCAGAATGTTGGGTGCATCTGGGGCTGTTGACAGTGATGAAAGCCCGGCTCAGGATGGAGATTTTGCAACTGGTCCAAAAATCACAGAGCCTCTCAGAGCTGTGGTGACGTGACCTTTCAGAGCCTGAGATTCCTCAAATAAAAATGAGTACAGCTCCATGGACTTGTGTGTAGGATTAAGAGAGATAAATACGTGGCATTTCAATGCCTGACCCACCGTATTGTTCAACACACATCTGTTTTCTTCCTTTCCCATAGGCAGTGCAGGCCAGTGGTCAACAACATGAGTGTTAGAGCCACATTCTCATCAAATCCAGTTACTAACTGAGTGGTCTTATGCAAGATATTTAACCTTCTTTGCCTCAGTTTCCTCATCTGTAAGTGGGGGTGATGATAATACTTATATGTCAGGCTGGTTGTGAGGAATACATAGGTTAATGCATAGTAACAGCTGAAAACAATGCCTGACTATGTAGTAGGGCTACACAAGTATTTATTTCTATTTTATTACTATTTTACCATTCCTAAAGAAATGCACATTTTGTTTTTGCTCACCACAGTGAGCAACAGCAAACCTCGTATTTGTGGATGAGGTGGAGGCATAAAATCCTCTTTATTGAGCCCTACTACATTTTAGGTATTTAGATTAATATCAGCTAATGTTACTTTAGATTAATACAACTTACTCATAATACTTTATAAATCATCCATAATGTGAATGCAATTTAGAGCAATTTGATCTAATGTGAATGCATACAATGACTCTTGGGAATAGGTGATGATTGCCCCTAAGCTCGAGATGGAGAAACTGAGATGCAGAGCTCTTCGGTGACTAGCTCATGGTCATCGGGTAGCAAGTGGTGATACTGGGATGCTAGGGCATGTCACATCTCCACTCCTCAAAGCTGTTTAAGCTGGTAGTTGGCCATGCCACTTGCCTGTACATGGATCAGGAACCAGAGGTCCAGGAGAATGAATCAGCTTGTCCACAATGTCACAGTGAACAAGTGAAACTTGCTCAGAACCCTGGCTTCTCGATGCTCAGTGTCCTTGACAATATGAAGAACACAGGTGTCTCAGTCTTCATTAAGTGGATCCTGAGTGTTCTGCCCTTGAAGAATCTTATTTCCAGGAACTGGACCACAGAGCCAGCAACAAAGAAGAGGGAGGGTCTTATAGTGCCAATCTGTGGGGTCGGTGAAGGAGATTTGATGACTTGCAAGGGCTCTCCCAATCCCTACCCATCATAGTTGGGAATTCCTCACCCCTTTCACCCTCATCCAGGGCCTCTGTTCATTAACTGGTTTTATGAGTGACAAGATCTTGCTTCACTGTGGCTTATTTTCCCCAGCTCAGCATCCCAAGGAGGCACAGGGATTCCCTTGTGCCTTGGCTTCTTGGCTCTGAGTCATTTTCCTTCTGAAGCTGTAAAGCTGGGCTCTCATGGATAAGTGAGAGAAGGACTAGAAGTAGCCCTGCCTGGGGATCTTTGGCCATATCCTACTTAAGAGGGGGAAATATGAGGCTCTGAGGGCATGTTCCCACTTTGCAGATAGAAAGACTGTATCTTCCAGTGCCAAACAGACTGGATGGTGTTTGCAAATTAACAAAATAACTCAAGAGGGAAGGAAACTATTCTTGCCTACTCAGACGGATGTTTGAGAGCCTGAATTATTCAGCAGTTTTTCTCTATCTGCAAATTATTGTCAGTGTAACTAAGTCTGCCAAATAAAAGCATGCTTACTTACTTTCCTACAAAATATGAAGTTTAACAAAGGGAATATTATGGACTTATTTGAGTTCTTTTCAGAAGCCAAGAGCTAGACGGGATAGGAGGAGGAGATTACAGGCATTGCTTTTTTTTAAATTCTCATTCATGTGAATTCCTAAATGAACCTCTAGTTTATAAAATAGATAAGATGGAGGATCTCTGGGTTTGGCCGAGAATGGGAGACCTGCAGCCCTACCTGCTCAGTACGCCCCTCCCCTATTGCAATGAGAGTGTTCTGAGGAACCCCTGGGTTCCTAGAAGCACAGTTTGGCAACCACTGATCTAGCTCAACTCATCTGAGGATCAGATGAGGGAATGAAAGCACAGAGAGTTCATTCAGGTTGTAGTCTCTTCAGACTAAAGACTGGAATTCCTCTCTGTTAGTGCTATGCTTTTTCATGGAGTTTGAATTTTGCTCTGGTTATCTACTGATTTGTAAGAAACTACTCCCTAAAATTTAATGGCTTAAAAATAAGCTAGGGCCCTGGCTGGTGTAGCTCAGTGGATTGAGCACAGGCCTGTGAGGGGTCGCCGGTTCGATTCCCAGTCAGGGCACATGCCTGGGTTGCAGGCCAGGTCCCCACTAGGGGACACATGAAAGGCAACCACACATTGATGTTTCTCTCCCACTCTTTCTCCTTCCCTTCCCCTCTTTCTAAAAATAAATAAATAAATAAATAAATTTTCTTTAAAAAAATAAGCTGGGGACTGGCTGGATAGCTCTTCGTCTTCACACCACCTCAGGGCCTTTCCCTGTAGCCTCTCCACATGGTCTCTGCAGCATGACAGCATTGGGATACTTAGACTCTGTACAGAGACACCCAGGGTTCCAAGAGAGGGTTGCAAAGACCCAGACAGAACTGCAAGACTTCTTCTTGATCTGTTCTAAAAAGTCCCAAAAGGTAACTCCTATTCTGCTGGTCAGATGGGGCCAACCCTGACTCAGAGTGGGAAGACAATACACACAGGCGTGAGTACTGGGAAGTGTGGATCCCTAGGAGTCGTAGTACATGCTGGCTACACGATCCCCTTGCCCTGGCATTACCTACTAAATAGAGACTGATGCAACAGAGAAGACAGAAGTCATTATGGTTTTTCTTAGATCATAGGAGCACTGTCATGTGGATGAGAGACAGACTATCTCTGGACAGTCACAGATATTTGACCCAAGACCAAAAAGTCATAATTAATCATGCTAGTTTGAGTTGACCCTAAGAAAGAACCTTCCTCTGTGTGACTAGTGAGTTTCTCCATCATGGGAGAGGTCTCTCTCATTTTTTCTACCGATGAATGTTCCTGATTCTCAGCAAAGATGACTTAGTAGAGAAACATGCATCTCCTTGAGCTTAGGGATACTGAAATACTATGTGCATTTCTAACAATCAAGATTTCATATAAATCTAATTCTTGTTTATTTGTCTTTTCTTTTTCCCCCTTTTTGGACATTTTCTTCATCTGACTGCCCATCAATATATAGAAGAAATGCTTATTCCTACTCCTATTACTTGTAAGTATCGACCCCGGGTTAACTTTGCTTCGTGCCCTGTAAAGGGGACCTGTGGCATGTGTTTTCTGCACCAACCAAGTGTCTGTTGGTTTTCCATGCTCACTCCCGTCTAAGTCATCTGTAACCCCAGCTTTTATTTTGTCTAGATGTCCTCCATTTGAAAATGCACTCTCATTGTTCATGTCCAGTATGTTTCTGCCACCTTAGATTCCCACCCCCCTATTTTTGGAGATGTGAAAGGCTGTTTCTCCTCTGTCATTATAATTTCTAGCTAGAAATTCCCTCATATTCCAGCAAGAGATCAACGAAATCCTTGTGCAAGACTTGCACACGTAAAACAGAACCTCATATCTCAGCAACTACAGAGTCCCTATGTGTCTGCTTGGGGGATGGGTAGCCTTACGGGCTTAACGGTTAGATTCGTTGACTATTTCCACTACTTCAGGAAGTCTACAGGGTGTCATGACTTTATCCAGAAACAGCTTCACAAGTGGCATCCAGGGTCTTTGCTGTGGGCTAGAAGTATCTCTGGTTGGTGTTCGCATTAGTGATCTCATACCATCAATGCATTTTGTTGGCCAATTGCCTGTCAGCTTTTTATTGCACTTTCTAAATAAAGATGATGCTTTTTCTCATAATTAAACCAGCCATTTTCAAAACAGGAGAGTACAGGAGAACAACTCCATAAATAGACCCTTGGCAATGTAAAGTAAGAAAACCACTGAATCAGTCTCATATTCTTAATATACATTTTCCATACTTCAAAACTGATGTCCAAAGGCGCATGTGAAATCACAGTCAGTCATCAAAAGTGTGGGGTTAAAATTCAGAATGTCTGGCTCCTGGTAAAATGTAATACATTCCCCATCATTCCATGTTGTTCTTCATCTTTGGAAACCCAGCCTTGTGAGAGAGGCCTTGTCTGTCAGTGATCACCTGCTAAAGCCTTCGCAGATGCAGACAGAGCTAGCCAAAGCCTCTTCCATCCCCTCTGCTCAGTTCTTAGTCCACAGGTCAATAGCCCCAGGCAAGGAGCTGATAAGATTCTGATACCACTACCCATGTTATACAGAAATCAATGGAACCCCAGCACCAACACTGGAAGTACCAGAGAACTTGCTTCATTTGTTCTTTCATTCGACCACTAGGCATTGAACATGCACATTCTATTCCAGACACTGGTTGAAGAGGTGACCAGGACTTTGAGCCTCACCCTGCCAGTGCTCAAGCCTACCTGAGAGACCAGCATAAAATCTAACACTTGAAATGTTGGTTGAGAGGAGTCTATTGGGGCTGTACAGAGTATAAGAGCACTTAACTGGGTGACTTCATTTTTAACGGGGAAGGGATAGTTATCAGTGTTTTTAGAGACAGGCTTACCAATTCTGAAGAAATAAGAATTCCCAGCAGAGGGAACAGCATCTGCAAAGGAACAGAGGTATGAAACCATACAGGGCATTATTGCTGTGGTGGAAGGAGAATGAGCTGCAGGGATCATGCAGCTCTGGGTTGACGTCCATCTCCGTCACTCACCAGTTATGCAGCCTTGAGCAAGTTTTCTGAACCCTTTGAGCTTCCTTTCTCTTAGTTCTGAAGTAGGATCAATAGGCCTGCCTCACAGTTACCTTGAAGAGGAAATGAGATGGTATAGTAAAGTGCTTATCACAAAGTTGCCAGTCATGAAATGCTACTTATCTTGCTTTCCTCTTCCAGGAACTAAGAAGGGCAACACACTCATGTTGGCTCCTGGGAGCCCCTTGGCCTTCTAGGGCTTCTCATGGCCTTGACATTCCAGAGTCTGGGTGGGCATGCAGTGACCCATCGCAGCCTCCGGGCACCTCACCTCTTCAGTCCCTCAGCCAGTGCACGTAGAGTACCTTTGGGTGTCCACTTTATGTCATGCATTGATCCTGCTGGGTACCCTGACAACTTCAAAGGTGAACAGTGCAAGAGTGTTGGAGACAGATATACAGGTTCTTGTAGTTCAAGGTACAGGCATAACCAAAGGGCCTTCCATTGGTGCAGACTTGGAGTCACAGATCCTAGGATGTGACTCATGCCAGCCCAAGAACTGACTGTGGTTAAATATCCAAAGGAAGGGAAGACCTGGCAAAGCAGACCGAGAAGCAGAAGGACAGATCTAAGAACCATGAGGGAAAAGCCGTTGCTGGGGAGAAACTGATACTGGCAGTTGCTGCAGACAGATGGGCGTGGAAGGCATGGGCATGGCTCTGACATTGGCCATCGGCAGTCACTTATGCAGGTCACAGGGTAGGGCTGGGAAAGGAAGCCAACTCATCTGGGGCCCATGAAGAAGAATACTTATTTTTAACCATTAGGCCCTAAAGTAGTAAAGAAACAAGAGATCAGCTACTGGAAGGGTCAGACAGTCCCAGGCACCTGTGTAGGTAAAGTCAAGGAGCCTGTGCAGATGCTGGAAGCAGGATGGCTATGGAAGGGACAGTCTAGAGGCACAGTGTTTGGGGACAGGGAGCAGCCTTGGAGGGGAGGAGTGACAGGTCTTTGGAGATCATAAGACTGAGAAATGCATGGAGTTGGAGAAGAGTGAGTGATGACCACCATGAGCCCCCAATTCAAAACCCCACTCCACCAAGTCTCAGGAATACACCTTGAGTGGGTGCTTCAATCCCTCTCTGCTCAAAGTGTGGGCCATAGACCACCAAACACCCCTTCAAGGGGTGGGGGCCTCCTGCCTGGACCACTGACATCACCTCAGAGCTTCTAGAAGTAGCCAGGGTCCCTGCTTGGACTTCCTGAGTCAGAACCTGCATGGTAGCAAGATCCCCAGTAACTCATGTGCCTGTGCAAGTTTGAGAAGCACTTTCTTAACCAGAGCCTCAGTTGTCTCATTTAGAAAATAATAATAATAATAATAATATTCTTTTCCCAGGGGTCAGGATTCCACCTGGTCCCCCTATAAATCCGAAAGTCATCCATGAAAGAGAAAGCCTCAAACACACTTCAGTTGAATAATTTTGTTCATAAAACCTGTGTTTATTCATTCAACAAATATTTGTCGGGGGCCCACTTATGTGCCAGGCACTGGCCAAGGTTCTGGGATATAAGAGCAAAATAAACAAAAAATCTCTGCCCACATGGAGCTTTAGAGTGGAGCTGGCAGAAAATAAAAATGATATATAAGGAAAGTAAATAATATAGATGTTATGTGAGAGTCCAGAGGGCTAAGGAAAAAACAGATAAACCAGAGAAAGAAGATGGAAAGCGTGGGTGGGGGAGAAGCTGGGGAAATATTTTTTCAAACAAAAAGACCCTCACAGGTCCCCCCTTTTTGAAAGATCCCATACATAAGACCAAGGGACCCCCAACTTTTTCTGCTCAGGCTCAAACTGTCTCCATTGCACCTACTCAACTCTGACACTACAATACGAAGTGGCCATAAACAATGTGTAAATGAATTAGCATGGATTTATTCCAGTAAAATTTATTTTTAAAAATCAGTGGGCCAGATTTGTGCTGAGGGCCGTAGTTTGCCAATGTCTGCCCTAGCCTTTGGGACACAGAGGGAGGGTGGAGTTCAAGATTTATCCTGTTTCACTGAGCTCCACTGTGCGAGCTGCACCTCATGTTTGCCATGCAGATGAAAAGGTCAAGGAAGCATAGCTGAACCAGCCTAGAAGGGGGCAGAAACTGAAAAGAATTCCCTGTTGGTAGCTACCATGTGCCAGGGTCATGTAACACCAACAAGCCCTTCGAGATACGTGCTGCTGTGTTGAACCTATTTAGACGTTAAGACTGAGGTCTGAGGACTCGTCTACATCCCAGAGCCCGGATGCGGCAGGGCTAGGGTTTGAACCCAGGACCACACACCCACAAGTCCTACTCATCCTTTTCACCAACCCCTGTTCTTCAAGGGGTGGGGGACTCCTGCCTGGACCACGTGTTTGGAGAGCCCCCAGCCAGGCTGTGGGAGAGCCAGGATTCAAATGCAAGTCTGTCTGCCTGTAGAGCTTCAGTTCTGTGCCTGGACATCAGTACCTCATGATGGGCAAGAAGAGGTAGCTACTCCTGGGTAGCAGGGACAGCCTGGGACAACTGTGTCTTTGCTTTCCTTGGAATTTGCCACATGGTCAGAGCTAAAAAACATGCAGAAGCCAGATCAGAGGTAGCCGAGGGGTTAGCGTGAGGGGGTAACAAAAAGAGTTCTAATGAACGGGATAAAAAGGCTCCAGTTAGAAGGATCTGGGGAGCCACGGACACAGAAGAATCTAGAGTGGGGCTCTTCACTGTCCAGCACACACACAAGAAAGTGAGAACGAGGTGGGTTTTGGCATCAGACCACATCACAGTTCCAGATCAGCCTCTTCTGTCAATCCTGGAATAATCATGACCTTGAACAATCATGGGACCACTCTGAGCCTCAGTTTCTTCATCTGCAAAACAGCGATGGCAAGAGTGACTTTCCAGCACTTTTGCGAGGCCTGATGAGAGAGTGTGTATGTAGGTGGCCGGTACAAAGTAGGCATTTTATAAATAGCAGCTGTTATCCTCACATTCCGAGCTGACAGAAATGCTTCTCTAGAATTTTTTTGCCTTTTTGCAGCCAAGCAGACCCCACAACGTCAGTGTCTGCTTTTTAAGAGGATATTAAGAGCCGATGCGTGTTCACGGGTTAATTTACCTCGAGGTGCGTGATGGGCACAGTAATTGTTTTGAACAGAGACATTTTAGGAGAGTAGTTCTTGTAAAAGAGCTAAGATGTTTACCAGCCATTCTGGAGAGAGAGAGCATGTGATTATCTCGCTCAGCCTCAGACAAAAGCCTTGTGGCAGTCCACAGGGACAGTGACCGGGGCTGGTCCCTGTCTGCAGATGCTCTGCAGCTCTCGGGCTTTTCCATATTCTTCCTACCTCTCCCCATTTCAACATATGCACATCTAACATCTGTTCTTCGAGGTCCACATCAAACACTGGCTCCTACAAGAAGTCTTCCCTGATTTTCTCTCCCTGTAAGAACAGCCTTTTCTCCAAACTCTCACTGCAGTTACTTTGTTATCAGAGGTGGGAGCACATGTATCTTAAGAATATGTCTTGCCCATTGGGGTGTTGCCCATGGTGCCCCTAATACAGTGAAGCCCTGGTACATGTGTGCAGATGAATGAAAGAACAAGATGAAATTAAGACATAACTTCATCCTGAAGCCTATAGCATCAGGCAATAGGGAGGTGACCTGCTCTTAAAAAGAAAACAGAGCAACAATTTCATCTCATTCCACTTGTACCTTCCTTGCGCAGGTGACTCCCAGGAAACCTTTGTTCCTTTTCAGCATCTGTGACCCGGAGAAGCCATTCAGTTTCTTCTGAGTCTCGGGCTCCTAATATGGAAAGTGGAGATGAAAATGCATAGTTCATAGAGCTCTCGTAAGGACTCAGTGACATAACGTTTGGGAAATGTGTCAGACATAGTGGGTTCTCAACCAAAGTAAGAAGCTAGAAACTGCCTCCTCTTCTCCAATGCACACACCTCTGCACAGCAGAGGCTGCTGCAAGTCAAATATCATTACCTCAGTACATGTGAAGAGGAATTTAAAATGATTATATCAAGAGCTACTCAAAAAGCATTTCATGTAATTTATCAGTCACTTCAAATAAAAATGAAGAAAAAATAGAAATAAAAGGAAACTGTTTAAAAAATGATAAGTATCAATTACAAAAAGCTCACCGCACACACTGACAGGTGAAAATCTGCAGCGTCACCGCAAAGGCCAGTCAGGGGTGCTTGTCCCACAGGCGCTGCTCAGCCAAGCGGAAGGTGTCAGTGAGAAATCCGATTCCTGGGCCGCCCCCTTGGGGCTGTGGCCTGGGGGCCTGCGTTTTAACCACATCTCAGAGGATTACTTTGCATGCTGACATCCTCATGTTCCCCTGATACAACTGTCCCTCCCTCAATGTCGCACCTTGGCCCCTGTGGTGCCCTCTTTCTGGTACACTTGTCCAACTTCCATGCCTAGAAAATTCCAGTGTCTTTAAAAAGGGAAAATAGTTGTTCTCCTATTCAGACAGCCACTCCCTCCTCCCACAGATGATATCCACAGACCTGGGCTCACATTTCTGTTATTGACTCCATCTTTCATTCATTCACCCGTTGACTGATGCATTCATGAACCGTTCTTGGTTTACGCCGCCCTCGCTGTGTTTGCACGCCTATCTCCTCGTCGACGAGGACTGTGTATTCTTTGTCTTTCAAGTCCCCACTGCCTAGCTTGGTGCCCAGAACAAATCAGGCATCATAAGGTTGTACTGATCACACGAATGTGTGCACACACAGATGGGTGTACCTGTGACGTTTGCTGTCCCCCCATTTCATTTTATCTCCCATGGAGTTGTATTACTGCATTCTCTAGAAGTTAATCTGTACCCCTTTTTATTTATTTTGGCATAGGGGGATGGCAGAGCTTTCGGGTCTCCTATTTGGTCATTTTTAATTGGTTTAGTTTCAAAATGCCGTACTCTTGTGTCGCAATTATAAATGTGTAAAACTAATGAGTGCGGCTGTACAGGATCGATGTAAAGGCACTGGGTACGTCATGTATACAGATAGACTTGGGGGGGTGGTGATTGAGTGGGTGCTTTATTGTCTACTCTGCTGAATTAGAGCCTAAACACATCAGTCATGAGTACCAAGCAGAGCAAATTAAGTAAGTCAGAATCTGCCCCCTTAGCGGGGGGAAAAATACAAAGGAGTGTTTCCCCTCCAAAGGTGGGGAGAGATGTTTATACTTCACCTAAGCTTATACTTTAAGTTTTGATACCAACCGGGTATTAAGGAGGTCTTGAGGCTGAGAAAGATCTGTCTGTGATTCTAAATGCGCCTAGTTTGTAAAGAAAGTGTGAAAGAGCTCAGGGGAGTCTCTGTTGACAGAGGGGTGATCAACTGAAACATGTTTGGAAAGAAAAGTTTGTGTGGCGGATGCTGTGAGGTGCTGCTCAGATCCCCCTTTAAGAATGAAGCTTACTCCCCGCCACCCCACCACCCACCCTGTTGCCAGAATTGTGGCTGGCAGACAAGTCATCGCTAACAGCCCCCTTATGGATTACTCACCCTTCAGAGCTGCCTCCCCCAAGGTCATCCATGTAATCAGTCAACACATGGGTGGAAAAGTCACCCCAGCTTCAGAACTTCCTATGGGGCTGGCTCAAGTCACCACTGCAACTGTATCACCATTTAGCTTCCCTTTCTGCCACTCTTTTCCCTCCCCTCCCCTCCCCTCCCCTCCTGTTTCCTCCTCTCCCCTCCCCCTCCCTTCCCCCTTTCTTCCCTTCCACAGATGTTGACCCCAGAAGCCCCTCCTAACTGGTGTCCCACATGTCAACCTTTGTCTCAGCATCTAATTCTCAGGGAACACACCTGTGATGTTGCCTTTGCCTTTTCTTCAGTTTGGCCTGGAGACACGTAGATCTGAGCTGTGGTTTGCCCCTCCCCTGACCATGCATGCCTCGTTTGCCTGTGGACACTTTGTACACCAACTAGTTGGAGTCACCCCTTTATTGCCCACGGGCGATACTCTGAAAAGTCCTCCCTTGGGCAGTCATTCATTCGCAGGCATTTGTTTCTCACCTGTGCCTGTGCGGGGCACAAGGGCTGTGCACATCTTCGCGCACAGCTCCTGCCGGGGGCAGCTCACGTAGTAAGATCTTTTTGCTGAGCCAGCCAGAGGAAAGAACCAGGTTTCCAGGTGCCAGGCCATAGTATCCCTTAGTAATGTGTCATCAGGGCAGGGATGGATTTAATTCTAAAAATACCTGTCTTCAGCAAGCACCCCCAAGCAGGAATGACTGTTGCAGCTTGGGCCGTGGCGAAGAGCGGATTCTGACTTACACAAACGGGAAAACCCCCGAGTGCTCAGCATAGAGCTTTTAATGGAAGGAAGTGCTTTAGTTAAGCTCCGCAATGAGGATGATGATAACGATTACATCTCATTTGTGTACGCTGCTTTATCTCTTTGAGAGTGATTTCCCACCTATTGCCTGGTTGTCTGGTTGGGCTTGGAGGTACTTAGCAAGGTATTATTACACAGGTGAGAGTGGCGGGAAGGAGCCCGGGGCATTCTGGCCCCGCGGCTTTAGTTCAGTCGCTTAATTCCATCTTGGCGTCAGTTTCTCATATGCAAAATGGGAGTAATAACGCTGCATCTCAGAACCGCTGTGACGTTTCAATGGGACAGCCTTTCATTCATAAGCATTTCCTAGTTTCATTGAGCTACACACCGAGCAAGGTGCTAAGTATTTAGGAAGAACTATCCTTCTCTCAAGGAGCTCACGGCTGAAAAGGTAACTTAGAAATGGGAACAAAGAATTATAAAATAATGTTATAAATATATAAAAGAGGAGCAGTGATGACCTACCACAGGGAGGAAGTTGCTGGTTCTGTGTCAAGGGAGGATCCGTGGCTAACGGTCCTGAGAGGGGCCTGGTGCAGGGCCAATGGGAGATGCTTCCCTAAAGAAAAGACTTATTCACCCCCTTTTCTTTCTGGCTTCGCTATCTTAGAATACACACACACACACAGACACACTCTCTCTCTCTCTCTCTCTCTCTCTCTTCCTCTTCCAAGGGAGGGAGACAGTCTCATTCCCATTTGCACTACCTAATAGCTATGACTCCTGAGCCCTCTGAGTTCCCATTTCCGATCTGTAAAATGAGAATGATAGCGATCAACTCACGAGCTTATCAAAAGAAGTTAAATAATATAATGCATGTGCCAGGGGAAATTGTTGCCATTTATTCAGCCACAGAGCTGAGCAAGAACTTAGCAGTGGTTGGGTGTGTCCAGGAGGTGAGGCAACAGCAGTTCTGTTGACCAAACTGAGTGACGGGAAGAAGTTGTCAGATAATGGAGTAGAACAATGGAGATGGTGGTCCGACTTTGCAGACCAGCAGATAGCAAAGAAAGGTGGTGGTTAGAGGTAGAAAGGCTACTGTGGTTATTTCTAAATGTATGGGATAGGGCAACAAGCTGGTCTTTTGTAATGTGGCTGCCAAAAGGTACCTTAAAATACATGATTCTCAGAACACACAAGGGGCCACCGTGTGCTGCCCGGGCCCAGTGGGAATCATGCCTCCTTCCTGGGAACAGCGCTCAGAGGAGTTGCTGTATGTTTGCCGGGAGCAGCCAGATAAAGAGGGAATCACAAGCCATGGCCTGTAAGGAGAGACTGCAGGATGGACTGCACTGGCCTTAAGTGATGCCTGGACATGCCAACATTCCCCAGGTTATTCTGATCAGAAATGCCGATCGAGAATCACCTGTCTGGGACAGCTTGAGGCCAGGGTCATGGAAGATTAGCTCCAGGCCTTGGTCTGGCCACAGAACCCTCAGTTAAGAATTTGGTCTCATGGGATCATCAAACAGACACAGCTTGGTTATGATAGTGGAACCCGAGTGTGGAGGGCAGTGTCCATAGAAGATAGAATGCTATTGGATGGCACCATTTTCTTCCTTTAAATATTGAAGTCGGCAACTCCTTTGCTGCTCATAAATGTGTAGAGGCCAGGTAATGACAAGCAAAAATGCCCGGGCTCGTTTTTAAGTAGTAGCTAACTTCTTATAGCAGCCACTCCCCATAGCGGGGCTGGTGCACGGTGAGGACTGAAGACCCCTCAGCCACGATCAGTCTCCCGAGAAACAGCTGTTCGTAAGCATCCTCGTTACGATGGACGGGCCCTCGAGGAGCCCAGCACCCCTGTTTATGAAGTCTCCTTTCAAGCAGAATAAAAGAACACTGGCTGAGCTGCTTCCTGGAGCACTTTTTCACGCCAGTGGCTTTGAACCGCTGTGCGGCATATCCTAAGAGGGTGGACATCTGTGTGTATGTTACAATCACCTACGTTAAGTTGAAGAATTGAGAGGTTAGTCTGGTCATTGCCCTGTTTGGAATAGGAGACTTGATTTTTGTTAAGACTAAAAATATGGCTTCATTAATGTTCTAAACCAAATTGAGCCTTGAGAGCTAGGAAGGCTTGTTTTTTCCCCCGAATAATGAATGTTTTAAATTTATTGTTGACACTATAACACATGTCTCCATTCTCCCTTCCTTCATCCACCTTTACCCATCTCCCCACTCCCCCTTCCCTCAAACAGCATAGCGACAATGCTTTTTGGCAACGGAAAAAAGCCAAGTAGTCTGTATTTTACCTTATTTTTTCTTTCTCATGTCGTTTATAATTTGGACATCCACCCCCAAGGAGACTTCTTCTTGTGAAGAAAATCTAAGCTCAAATATGGTTGATAACACACACACACACATGCTCAAATATGGTTGATAAGGGATTTTATACTGTGCTTTTGTCTTTGCATTATCCAGCAGCACTACCCTGAAAATGTGGGGTCCGAGGTTTTTCCAGGGGATCCATGGCTGGTTCAGAGCAGGTGCCTCCATTCTATACCGTGCAGGGTTTTTCAGCCTTCTAGGCTGGGTGCAATTTGCTCAGTAAATTATAGTTCAGTAACCTCCCCTCCCACTCCTTAATGGTATTAAGCTGTGCTTTTACCTTGGCTCCGAATGGTGAGGAAAACAATACTTAGTACCTAGAAGCAGGAGTGGGGTAAACAAAAGTGTGGACGACCCGACCGCATTTGGGGTTGAATCCTGGACTCTGCCGCTTTCCCACCTAACTTCTCTGAGCTTCCACTTCCTCTGGGAAGGAGGGACAGTCATACCAGATTTGGAGGGCTGCTGCAGGGTTTGCCAGGGACACATGAGACAATGTAATGCGTGTCTGGCATCTGGCTCTACGTCCGACATGCATGTGGTAGGTGCTGCAGACGCCATAGTTATTATTACTGTGCTTTAAGTTTAACAGTACTATGTATACTTGTGTTTTTCAGTTTACCAGGTACTTTCATATAGATACCTTGTGAAATCTGAAAGTTACTCCAATGAGGGAGTGTTTTCAGTGCAAGGGAATAAAGGTTCATCAAATCGAACACGGGCACAGGCTGTATGAAGAAAGATCCAGAGCACAGAGAGTTGCCAATTACTGGGGCTCTGTTCTTACCATGGATGGGGCTGTGGGCATGATAAGGGTGCCGAAGGAGGCTGCTTTATGGGGTAACAAAGATGACCGTGATTGCACCCTTGGGGACCAAGCAGACCATGAGATGAATAAGGTTCAAGTTTGGTCTCTACTGGGAAGTTTTAACCAGATTATAACAGGGGAGAGAAAAATTCTATGCTAACCACTTTATTCCTATAAATAGACTCAGTGCAAAATTAAGACAAGAATCAAACAAGAACAAAGGTAATTCATCATTTTACAATTTTAGAAAATGTTATCCTCTTTATTGGAGAAATAAAAACAAAAGATTGAAAAGAAAATAGGGTTGGGATTGTTTTGTAAACAGGCCTCTGGAGTCAGACTTTTAATTTTCCAAAGTAAACTTTTGTCCTGGAAGGTGTTTCTGTTTGTGGTGTCTCAGGAAGAGCTTTGTACCATGGAGATGATGTCCCTCAAATTCAGCCATAGCCGATGTAAACAGCTAGTAAAATGTGCCCAGGTGATTATGATATTTAACACGACCACAGGTGTCAGCTTTTATTTTCCAGACAGCTGAGGTTTGGTGCCTTGCCCCACCTCCCCCCACCCCGCCTTCCAAATAAATGTGCAATGGCATTTTTCAAGTCAGCTTGTTGATATCTGCAGGAAACCCTCCTGGGCTTCGACTCAGCTTGCGATGAATCAGTAGATCAGTGCAGTGAGAATCGATGACTTAGCGTTGTGTCCTCTGGCCTCAGAGTGCAGCGTATGTCTCTTCTTTGCATGAGTCTGCATTGATCTCTTTCAGCATCCTCTTGTGGCTTCCTGCATGCAGGTCCTACCCATGGTTTGGTGCATTTAGACCTGAATGCTTGTTTTTTTCATGCTAGTACAAATGGTACTTTTTAAGTAGATTCTGATCTTTTGTTGTTAACGTATAGAAATGATACTGATTTTTCTATATTAAAAATATATATACGTGAAAGAAATAATAAGGCAAGAAAAGAGAGGCCTCAGACAGAGGAAGAGGCCCGTTGCATGACACATGGACTATGTTAGTTAACCCAGGCCAGGTGCTAAGCAAAGTGCCCAATTTGGGCTCAAAATATTAATGCCCACACCTTGCCTTCTTGTATTTTGCAGAGCTTTGAAAGCCAGGCTCTACTGTGTGAGTGGAGATGATGGAACTTAGAACTGTGTGACAGTTAAAATGCCAAGACTTGGTTTTAAGCAAGCCTAGGTTTCGATCTTAGTTCTACTGTAGCTATGTGGTCCTGAGCGTATCTCTCACCCTCTCCAGCCTTTAGTTTCCTGCACTGTACAGTGGGGATGATACATGATAAGTTTGTAACTTGTCCATATCCCAGTGTCTGACACCTAGCAAATACTCACTGAGCATTAGCTATTCTTGTTGTTACCTTTGTTGTTAAGTTACAAGGAGGATGGTTCAAGGGCAGCATAAAGAAGAACTTTATAACAATGCTTGTCTTACAATAGAACAAGATGAATGTGAGGTGGTGAGCACCCCATCCCAGGAGACTGGACCACCCCCATCTAGGATGCCACGGGGGGGGGGGGGGAGTCAGGCTGCCCTAAGAGTTGCCCCTTGCATTTAAATACTATGATTTCCTCCCGTGCCTTAGAAGCAAGTGGCGGCCATCCCAGGTCTCCCCTGTCACCTAAGACACTTGACCTACAGACGCAGAGAGCTTGAAGCAGTAGACAGAAATGGTATCCAAGAAAAAACAAACGCAGACCCGACTCATCTTTCCATCAGCTGCAGTTTATGATTGCACATTAAACGCAATTGCTTTCTTTAGGAGGCTGGTGTTGAGACCCGTCATCTCTCGCCCAGGGCCATCCATTCTCGCCTCCCCCAAGAGTGCAGACGGGCCAGCCTCCTTCCTAGTATACACTAATTAATTTATCTCATGCTTGTGATTTTTACGGCGCTTAAGTGCTGGAGCATTTCTGTTTATTCTTCTGCCTGCAAAGCACCTCACGTAGCATAAAGACCGTGAATCTCCATTGCAGACGCCGTCTGTCTCGGGCTAGGGAACAGCCCGCCGGCTGCCTGTTGTCTCGCTGGCACGGCCTCTTCCAGCCAAAGTAACACATCCATTAATTTATCCTTAATGACATTTTGACATCCCAATCAGTTTATCAGATGTTCCTCACGCACGACTTCTCCCGCACGGCAGGGCCAGGGTGCCAGGCCACTCCTCATGCATAATGTATGAGACCGGTGCTCTGCTCAGTGCCCTCTGACAGACAGACACGTCTGCTGGTCACAGACCATGAGTTCCTAACAGCCCTGCTCCCCAATGATCCACACCGATGTCTTCAGAGACGCTTTCTTCTCTGCTTCCGGCTCACTATGCTTGGGGGAAGCTGGTCAGTGCGAGGGGAGATGTCCAAGTTCAGAAACATATACACATCATGTTATCTGGGGGTAAAGTAAGAGTGTATTAAACCCCTGCCGCATGCAAAGGATTTTAAAAAGCTTTATTTCCACTAATTCAGGTAGAAGAAGGACCTAGGGCAAACCTTGAATTTCATTACTCTGCGACTATTTAAAAATAATGATCACAAAGACATTCTGATAACAATGGATCTCAAAGAAGAAAGGAAAATTATCCTTAATACCTTCAATCTAATGTATCAGCACAGATATACTTTCTCACAGTGGTAATCACATTTTAAACACAGCTTTTATTTGCTCAGTTTTTTTTTTCACTTAATGTAATCCCGTTAGCATTTTTCCATGTTGCTACATAGTTTTCATTTTTAATAGCACTCCATCATTTTAATAGCTGCATAATACTCCATCCGGGGGACGCACCATAATTTACTGATCCGGTCCCCTATTGTTAGACATTTATGAGGCTGTAAGTGATCGTTTGCTCTTCAGGAAAATGAGAAGAGCTGCTGAGGGAGGGTGCAGGGCTCTGCGAGCTGCAGAACAAGAGCTCAAATCCCACCTCGTCCCTTTACCTGTTTTATGAGCTTAAGATGAACCTTCTGGGCCCTTATCTCTCCTCTAAAAAACAAAAGAAATCGTCACCACCTTGGAGTGTTGCTCTGAGGATTACAGATGTGTTCAAGGTACCAAACACATGCTAGAATCTGCTGAATGTTCATCATATATTCATATATATATGTATATATGTTTATTTATATTTATATTCATCAGTGGTTCTCAACCTGGGGCAATCTGCTGCCCACTCCCACCCAGGGACATTTGGCAATGTCTAGAGATTTTTTTTTTATTGTCACAAATAGGAGTGGGGGGAGCTACTGGCATCTGGGGGCAGAGGTCAAGGATGCTGCCAACCATTCTGCAGAACATGTCAGCTCCATACAACAAAGGATGATCCCACCCAAAACGTCAATATGCCAAGGTCAAGGAGGCCCTGGAATACTCAAGCTGTGTTTTCCAGTGTTATCTACATAATATATGCATATTTCCCTTTTTATTAGTATTACATTAGAATAAACTCCTGAGAAGATAGAGATTCTGGATTAAAGGGTATATTATGCCCACTGGCAGTTTTAGGAGTGGGCTGGGGTGGGGGATGGGAATAAAGTATCAAGTGACTGATGTAGACAAGGCAGCAGATAAATGGTGTGCACCCCCCAAGGGGGTGGGAGATGACATTCCACAGACCAGTAGTTCTCAGAGTCTAGTCCCAGCATCTCCTAGGAACTTGGAAATGCAAATTTACAGGCGCTGCCTCCTAGGCAGCAAATCAGGAACTCTGAGGGTGGAACCCAACAGTCCCTGTTTTAACACGCTCTCCCGGTGATTCCGGTGCTGCCTCAAGTCTGAGACTCACTGCCGTGCACCGCCTGCAGCGGAAGGCCAACGAGTAGGACCTGTTCAGGTGCAGGCAGTAAGTGCAGAAACACAGTGTCACGTGTAAATCGTGGGGAGGCTGGAACATGGGGCAGGGCAACAGCACAGGAATCGTGTGTCATTCATTCACTGAGTCCGTCGGTACACATGTCTGAAGTTTTTACACTGTTGTGCCAAGTGCTGATCTAGATGCTAGAGGAGATACAAATCTGTGCATTATGTCAGTTATTATAATGAAGGGTGGTAAGAGGGACCAATGACTAGGATGCAAAAACAGGAGAAATTAACATGTGTGCTTTCTAATTACCATAGCAACTCTTCGAGCCAGGGCTTACCAAACACCAACCTATAGATGAGGAAACTGAGTGTTCATTTCATAGAGATGGAGACACCATCATAATATCACATAGCTGGTTAGAACCAGGAGCCAAAGTCCATGGTGCATCCGCAGCACCAGGAACAAGGGGTTCAGGGCTCAGTGGCCTGAGAGCTTTCAGGGCAGTTCCCACTGTCTGAATCATCACTTCTGCTCTCCCTTCCCCAGGAGGCACGTATTCCCTTCTCACTGCCTGTTATTCAACAAACACTGATATAGAGAGAGCTTATTGGGCAGGTGACAGATTCTCTTGTAAGAACTTTAATATTTATAAGTCCCGTCTACTGCACATGGCCATGGGAATTCACTATGATTATTCTTATTTTATAGATGAGGACACTGAGTTATAAAGAGGCTACGTAATTAGCCACATAGCTAATGCATGGTGGAGCCAAGCTGTGAACTCAGGCAGTCTGTCTCCAGAGCCCATGCTGTTCCCATGGAGCACGGCTTCCCAGTCCAAGGGGTAGTGTGGCCATAGGCCCAGAGGGAGGAGGGCCTTGCATCTGTCTGGGACCGTCTCCTGTGCTGGTTCCCCAGCCAGCTCCAGAAAATTGTCAGCCTGGGTCTGACTCTGCCTGTAGAGGAAAGGGCGTGATGTATAGGGGAGCCCATCGCAGCAGAGAAGACAGAGGGGCAGGTACAGGCAGAAGACAGGGGCAGAGACAGGCAGGTAGAGGCAGAGACTCAGAGAGCAAGACAGCTTAGAGGTGGAGGCAACAGGGGCAGTGGCTGAGGTCCCTTGGCCTTTCAAATTGTGGTAAGATCTGCTGCTATTGCTTCTTTAACTTTGCCCTTCTGATAGAAGCACACAGAGAAACTTCAAGGGAGAGTGATGGGGGTAGGAAAGGAAGTATCACCAGCTCTGCTCCAGAACTGGTGCCCAGTGGAGGTAACGAGCAGAGGGTGTGCATCGCCTGAAGGATGCAAATGGGTGGGGATGTGAGTTTTCTGGCTTCGTGTGTCTATATATGTGTGTGCGTGTGTGTGCGAGTATGTATTTGCCTGGAAAAGAAGGGAGCCAGCTGAGAAAGCTGGGGACAAGGACAGATATGTGTAGGTCCTTGGGTGAACATGACATAATAAGAAGCCTTAGAGGACATTCTGCAGCCTGGCTGCCTGAGTGTGAGTCCCAGCTCCCTCTCCTGAAGCCTGGATGACTTTTGGCGAATTATTTTGACTCACTCTGCCTCGCTTTTTGATCTCACTGAGTTGAGATTTTATTTCAACCTCATAACGACATTAGGAGAATTAAAGAAGGCAATACACTGTGCTTGGAAAAGCCTTGAGTAGCACTTGGCATGGAATAAGCGCTATATAAGTGTTTATTAGGGAAATGAAATGAATTTAGGATTCACTGTTCCGTGGTCATTGTGGTCATTTCCCCGGGCGGCCATAACAGAGCATCACGAACTGGATGGTGTCAAAGAACAAAATTCTTTCTCTCACCGTTCTGGGGGCAGATATCCGAGACCAAGGTGTCAGCAGGGCCATGCCCCTCTGAGACTCGGTACAGAATCCTTCTTGGCCTCTTGCTAGTTTCTGGTGGTAGCCGGCCGTCCTTGGTGTTGCCTGTCATGTGGCTGTGTCACTCCAGTCTCCACCTCTGCCATGACATGCACTGTCCCTGTGTGTCTCTGTCCATATCGCCCTCTTCGTGTAGAGACACTAGACATATCGGAGTGGGGCCCATCCTAATGACCTCAGCTCAACTGGATTACATCTGTAAAGACTCTATTTCCAAATAATGTCACATGCACAGAGGTTAAGACTTCAACTTATCTGTTAGGGAGACACAAGAAAGCCAGTCACAGTCATCTAAAAAGCATCAGTTCTTGCCATGGTTCTTAGATGCCAACTCACCTCTGTAGTAAGAGCAACACCCAGAGAGGTAACAAGGCACGTCCATGGTAACTCCCTGGGATCTCCTGCCTCCTGGTCCCCCATTCACTGATGAAATAGGCTAAGGACTCTGCTCGTTCAGGCCAGCTGAAGAGCAGGTTCTCAACATCAGAAGCCTGGCAGGCTTACTCACCTGGAGTTTCTGGAGTAGGCCAGGGGTGGGGCCAGGGAAATTGCATTTCTAGTACATTTGCAGGTGAGGTTGCTGCTGCTGCTGCTGCTGCAGAGACCGCACCTGGAGGACCACTAGGCTCCATCAGTGATGCTCAAGCCCGCCGGCCCTTTAGGACCACCTAGAGAGCTTCTGCAAACCCAGGTGCCCAGGCTGTACCCTAGACCAGTTACATTAGAGTCTCATCAGTAATTTTTAAAGCTCCCCTTATGATTTGTGCAGCTGAGGTTGAGAAATACATAGAAGATTGTTTTTAGAGAACAGCCGTTCTTCAAGGCCCCTGCTTCAGAGGATTCGTGTTTCATACATAATGAGGTCATTTAAATTAACATGGCTATGGTCTATATTTAAAAGATGATCATCCCAGAGAGCACTTATTGAGTGCTTTCCATGTACCCTGCACTGGGGAAAACACTTTGCTGGTCCCTTGATGTTTAATCTCCCCAGCCATCTTCCAGGGAGCACTGCTGTTACCCGAGTTCTACAGACAGGAGGCACATGACATGCTGAGGGACGAGTCCCTTGTAAGAACTCGCACAGCTAGTCTGAGATGGAGCCAGGCTTGGATTCCAGGCTGTCTGGCACCAGAGCCAGTGTGTTAACGACCACATCACCCCACCTCCTGACATAAGACAAAGTGGCGCATTCTCCTCTAAACCCCACACACTTCCACACCCTCATTTACCGGTTGACTCTGATGGGGTTCAGCCCAGTGGCTGCCACAGTCATAGTCAATCTGTGTTAGTGGGGTTTCTCCACGTTCATAAGGGAACAGGGTCCTGTGTACCGAATTTGCATTTTTGATGTCATCCCTCAAGGGGAGGTGGAGGAAAGTTGCAACAGGTGTCCTAAGCTGGCAGGCAGAAAGCAGGCACAGGTCCTGTGGCCTCCACCAAGGTGCTGTCAGTGTGTCCTGGCCAAGCCCCTCCTCAGTCTGGGCCTCGGTTTCTTCTGTCAGTGAGGCAATGGCCCAGTTTCCTTCTGGGTCCGAGGTGTAATTTTAATTAACGGTCCAGTCATGCCAGTACAGCAGCATCCTGGCTTCAGAGAGTAAAACGCCAGCTGTTCACAGGGGTAGAGTATCAGCTGTGTGTTTTATTGGCCGCCTCCTAGAGCTGAGACAGCCTCTGGGTTTCCATCTTTGTGTTTTCCTGGTCTGTCCATAGATGCAGTTGGAGTGGGGGTCAGGAGAAGAGCCCTGCAGGGAAGGGAAAGAGTGTCTGGTCAGTGTCTCCCCAGGAGGCTTCATGGCTCTTCCCACCCAGGGAAGCACCATGGGTGGGACCCCAAGGCTCTTCCCCCAGTGGACTGGGGCCTCCTGTTTTCAGCCCAGAACAGATTCAGGATTCTTGCAGAATCCGGTTGCTGGAATTCCCTAGTTCCTCTTGTCCAGGTGGTTTCTTGGTCTCTACTTGAATTCCTTCAGTGAAGGAGGGCTCCTTACTTCTAAAAGCCTAAACAGGGCCAGGGTCACGTTTGGCTTTTCACAGCCTAGTCATCTTCTGCCTCACAGTCACCAGTATAAAGTAGGTGCTCATTAAATATTTTTTCCAACAACTAGTGCAAAGTGGAAGAAACTAATAATGTTGGGAAGGGGACATGATGTCTAAAACTTGGGGACATTTGAGTTGGGCCTTACAAGGTGAAGTTTGCCAAAGGAAAAAAATGGGAAGGACAACTTAGGCATTAGGTGTTTCCAAAGATACCCACATAGTTCTGCTTTGCTATTCTGCTTTGCTAAAAGTGCCTCTTTTTTGTCAAGCCGGTCTGGCACTGATTCTGCACCCTGGGGCTGAGTATTCTCTCTCTGTGAGAAATATGCCTGTTTGTTCCAGCCCCCGCCCGCCACCATAGAGTGACCTCAGATCCCTTCGCAGCCCTGCAGTCCCTCCCTTGAGCCTTCCCACCTGCCGCTCTCCCATATAAAGAGTGGTGCTCAGAATAAACCCAGGACTCATGGGCCATCACAGGCTCCTGCCCACCACTCACCCTCACTCAGCTACAGAGCGGAGGTCTGATGGAAGACAGAATGTCAGGAGCTGCAGCCACGTCATGCTGTCCCCACCTGTCAGAAGCAGTAAACTTCCGATGGCTGTATCTTAGAGCATTCTTTAGCCCTGGAAATGAACTTGCAGAGGAATATGCAGACTTGTGCATACTCTCTTTTTATCAGCTTTTGGTACCCCCTGCTGGTGAAATTGTGCGACCCAGCTAGCAAGAATCTCAGAACAAGGAGAAAAAGAAAATTCCAAGTTTGTGAAGTCACAACTACTAGAGTCTTCAGGAATCTGAGGATTCCAGAAGTGATGTGACTATTCCATACATCATGTGACTGTTTTATGAGGGTTTTTTTTATGACTATGGCTATTCTGTGGGCTCTGAGGGGAAAAACCTCTGACTTTTGTGAATATTCCTTTACTTCTTCCTGCAATCCAAGAGGCCTATGACCACCACAGGGAGGAAATGCTAAGTTGTTAGCCAAAACTATTCACAGGTATAAATATTCCAGGTCACAGAGTAATTTAATGCAGATTTTTCTCCCTCTTTCCTTGTATGTGTCTTTTTTTAAAGTGCTTGTAATTTGCAGTAAGAGTAGGACGACAGTCTTTCTACGCCTCAAATTGTAGAGTTTTAAATATAAACTTGGACAACAAATTTATTGACACCAGCTATGTGCCAGACACTCAGAAAGAAATTGGAGTAGGTGCAAGAAGTCAAAAGCCCTTCATTCAAGAGGTTCTTGCCCCAGCGGGTGGGAGTGTTGAATCACTGCATTGGGACCAGTCAAGTGCTTCGCTAACGTGGCAATAGGCCTTCCTTGATCTCCTGAAAGGTCACAAATCAGCTATTAGCTCTCTCACAGCTTCATGTGTTTCTCCTCCTTAGCCGTTAACACCTCTGTGATTTTATATTTCCTCTGCATTATCTGTTTAGTGCCTGTCTTTGCCATTAGTCTCTGTGTTCTATGAAGGTCAAGGTTACATCTACAGACTTGTCGCTGCGACCTTCTTTCATCTAATAGATCAGCACATGCAGGTGCTCAATAAATGTGTGTTCAATGGAGAGTCAACCAAGCAGAGAAAACCGCAAATCTGTTTAGAGGAAAGCTCAAGAAGATATGAACTTGGACTTCCACTGAGCCTTGAAGGGGAGGTGGCCAGTGGAGAATGGGAACAAATTTTAAAAAATAAGAGTGTTGAGGAATGGTTGCAGAAGGGAGATGAGTGGTTGGCGTTTCCTGTAAAGAGCCAGGTGTGAGAGATAAGGCTGAACTGAAGCTTGGGGGCACAGCCTGAGGGTCTCCAGTGCCCTCCCACTGGTTTGGATGTTCCCCTTTCTGGAAACAGGGGAATCAGTTAAACTCATGGCAATATATAGAAGAATATAATTTTTCATTATTACTGAGAGGATTTTTTCAATACTAAAATTTTGAATTCTGTTAAGGATTTATCCCCAAACTGCGGTTTGTGTTTTTTTCTTCTATTCCCACCATTTCCACTTTGTCCCATAGTGACCTGTTGCTGAAACACCGGTCTGCACATCTTCAAGTCATTATAAAGCCCCATCATCACCAGGAACATTCTGCGTCAGCCATGGGCTAAGGTCCAGGGGTGTTGTAGGTCAGTTTTTACAACTTGGTTAGTTGTCGCATTTTTAAATATATCTTGGAGAGGCTCTGTTCTTTATATTTTTATCCAGGTGGTCAGAGCTACCCAAACAGTTCTGTAAAATTCTATTTTTCATAGATGCAGCGAGGCCATTTTTTATTAATATCCTCCCTTTGGGGAGCAGTGATTTGTGCTGAAGACAACTCTCTCCATATTATTTTACCCTGAATGGAATGAGATTGGTTAGGAGTTCCGCCCCCCAAGGAAATATCATAGACTCCAATATATACTCATTTATAGTTTTAAAGTTTACTCTCTTATCAGATTTCCTTGTATTTTCTACTGGGGCAACATGTGTAAAGCTCAGAGAGAAGCAAAGGAGCTGCCATATATCTTTTCAAATTTATGATTAAGAAGGTCACATATACATTTTTAAACACATTCCTTTTTGATAATAAATGAAGAATAAAACTTTGTAATATCGGCGGTAGCAGAGCTTCTCATTTTTCCCTCCGTGGCACCCCCTCCTCCCTGTCTGACTGTCTGTGGATGGTGAGGAAAGCCGCAGCTGGCCCAGTGCTTCATTTCTTGTCTTTCTCTCTGCCTGGCACTCACGGAACCGTATGCCTGGGGACAGAGCACTGTAAGTAAAGACGCATCCCCCTGCCTTAGTCCCCTGCATTCTCCAGGCCAATGGGGCAAATAAATGAATATATAAATGATGATGAATTCCATTTTAGGCTGCATTTGTATACACATAGTGGTCAAAGGAGGGAGGTAAAAATCTCTTCTTGTCTTCTTGGCGTGGATTTCCAGGGTCTGGATTCACTCTGCATGACTCTCTACTCTGCTCTCTACTTTCACAGCTAGATCTATGCCACCCCAGGCCACCGGCTCCCAGCAGGTCTAGCCAATGAGAGCCACTGTAGGAGGTCAGAGAGCAAGGGGAGGATGTAGGCAGGGCACTGCTCTCTCTGCTTCCTCCTTGGAAGTCACCCAGGACTGGCTGGCTCCTTTAAGCGAAGGCCACTTCTATGCAAGTGGCCTCTTCACAGCTCTCTCCTTTTGGGTTCTGGTTACTGCTTTTTCTGCTTTCCTTTGGGACATGCAAGTGCTCGTCAGCTCTCCGGTCACATGCCCTTTTCTCACCTTTGTGGGTAGTCCTTCTGTACATAAACTCTTCTCGAATTACTCTCATTTAAGTGTGTCATCTGTCATTCTGTGCAATCTACACCAAGATCAAGGGACCCGTGCAAAGGAGGCTACTATCACACTGTCAGACTAGAACTGATCCTGAATGAACTCCTCCAAAATACTTCTAAGTCCAGGTTCATTCTTTCATTTAATACCTCTTCTGACAGGGAGATCATTGCCTCTTGAAAGTTTCTATTTCATAATAGGGAGGGCTCGACTTTGGGGAAGTGTTCCCTGCACAGTGCTGATTTTGACCTTCCTGGGGCATCTGCTCTCTCATGTTGGCCAAGGGGGAAGCTGAAACCACATTCTGTGAAAAATGGAAGAAGAGACCTGGAAGAGTTTAGCCTCAGTGTATTTAATGGGTAACCCGCAGCCTCTCATGTCATAGGAACGTAATAACTATGTTTAGATGCATAAATGTTGGGAGAGCTCAGGGGAACCATGTTGTCTTTTGGAAATACTTGAGAACTGTCGTATGCAAGAAGGCTTAGTCATATTTCTTTATCTCTGATGACAGATCTAAAACAAATCAGTTAAAACTTGAGGGAAGCAGATTTCAGATCCATACAGTGAAGAACTTTTTAACCCTTTAGTTCCCTGATGAGGTGCCAGAGTCTCCCTCATGCAGTGTAACCTGGAGGTCTCACAGTAGGGCTGCTGAGGGTGATTCAGACTTTGGAACGTAGCTGGCCCAATGGTGGGGATGTGAAAACAGGAGTAGCACGTGCTGAACATTCGCTCTGTGCCGGGATGATGCTCTGTGTGTCTCACACGTTGTCTCTTGTAGTTCTCACGACCCTTTGAGGTTGGTCCTGTTATTTGCCACAGTGTACAGAGGGGGAGAGCAGAACTTAAGGAGATGGTGAACTTGCCCTGAGTCATGCACCTGGCAGGCGGTAGATGCAGGATGTGAACCCAGGTCTGCCTGATGCCAAAACCAATGACTTTAACCTTCACTGGACGGTGTCTGGATGGCCTGGAGAGCTTAATAGACAGGCAAAGGCCCAGGCAGTGTCCTACCCCCCATGAGCCTGGGCCTGTGTGTGTGTGTGTGTGTGTGTGTGTGTGTGTTCAGCTCTCCAGATGATTCTAGTTTACATCTGAGTTTGAAAACACTGCTCCAAACTAGTATTATTATAGATGCCCATCCAGTTCTTAGAGTCTGTTATTCCTGTGGGGAAAGCTAGGCATCAGGTTCCATTTCCACTTTTCTCCTTTTGGGCTGCAAGACTAACTAAACTCCACCCCCACCGACTGCCAACCTCTAACCCTATTTCAGTCTACCATAGTTTCCTGGGCTATTTCCTGAGTTCAGTCCCTGAGAAAGGCTAGACTCTATTTAAATCTCATTCAGAGCCATGGGAACAAGAAGATCCATCTGGCCTCCCCCTCCCTTCAACAGGAGAGCAAGGGGTGCATCGTGCAGTTCTCACTGAATTCCTGTTCTAAGCTCAGCTTAAAGAACACACCTATAGATCTGGATGAAGCAGGATGTATATTATATGTCCGAGTAAACTGAAGCCATTAATGGTTTTAGGAGGATTTAGGTTTATTCCTCCTTGACCTTGGAGGGCCCACCTTGACTCTTTCTGGAGACCAAACCTGATTTGGGGTTGAGGGTGATGGGTGGGGAAGGACAGCAATCTGATCTTCTCAGTGCTTGTGTGCAACTGGCAGCATCTGACTGTGATTTTTCCCCTTGCACATGTCCCAAAGGAAGCTGGCCAAGAAGCAGAAGGAGACCCAGAGTGGAGCCCAGAGGGAGATGGGGCCTGTGGCCTCGACCGACAAACCCTCCACCAAGCTCAGCACCGGCCGCAATGATGAAGGGTTCTCCTCTAGCTCTCAGGACGTTAATGGATTCAGTAAGTTGAGCCAACTCAGGGGATGGGAACATCTGTGGTCTGGCTTAACCCTGGTGCCTCTGCTGTGGACCCCACACCATGGTCAGGGGCTGGAGGGCATGGGGTCGGGATGCTTCCCTGGGATGGTCCAGGATGACAATTCTCTCTGGCAAAAAGTTGGGGCCACCCATCCTGTGGTGAAAAGGAGAATTGAAGAATCTGCCTTAAAACAGGGGCAACCATTTTAATGGCTCGTCAACATAAATACAGACAGCTTGAAACTCATAATAGGAGGAAAGGAGGAGGAGGACACAGTTATGCACTTAAAGAGAAAAATGTGCCATATTGAATTGAGTATCTTCGGGTTTCCAAAGCAGTGTTCCACATAAACCATGTAGAGTTGATGAGTCCTGGGTTATTACTGTCTCCACATTGGATGTTTAAGAATCTGAGGCTCAGAGAAGTAACTTCTCTAAAGCTGCAGGGCTGATGAGTAACATATTCAGATCAACCTGGAAGCAATGCCCCTCCAAATCTTGGCCAATTCCAAGCTACAGCCAATGTAGCAAGCGGCATTTAGTTGGGAGAACCTGATTCCTCACACAGAGTTAGTACAGGACCCCAAGCCAATAGAAGTGATGAAGATTTCCGGGTTGACCCTCCTCCAAAGGACAACCTCCAGACTGGTGACCTAAAGTTATCGTAGTGACCAGACTCAAGAGAGCTGACTTTTGTTCTTATCTTTCCGATGGCCCGTTCTTTTCCTGGGTTTGCTAGGAATGCTAGGCTCCCTAGCCTCTCCCCCACATTGGGGAGGGCCAGAAATCGAAAGGAATGTGAGCCCAGACAGGTGACCTACACACGCAGGGCCCATGGCAAGTGGGAGAAATCATGTTTTATAAACATTGTGTTAGGTATGATCAGTTTGATAAGATGGGGGTCTATGAGAAGAGGGAGAGAGAAAAGAAGCAAATACGTACTGACCACCGTCCTCCTCACCACAGCCTGTGTTACACACTGTTCCTACCTTAGAGATGAGGTCTCCAAGGCTCAGAGTGTTTTGCCGATGCTCCCAGAATTCCACAGCTAGTCCCTGATGGAACCAGGGCCTGAGGGTAACTCAGACCCATGGTCCTGAACCTCCGGTGTAGCACAGAACCATGCCATCTGAGGCAGTTTTCAAAATATCCTTATCTGGGCCCCATAGCTTACCCACTGGGTCAAAATCTGAAGGAAGAGGGGTTGAGGGGATAAGGGGCAGGGAGGGGTGTGGGTTTTGTAATAGTCATCCAAGGGGTTCTTGTAGGCACCCTGGTTAAGAACACTAAACTTCATGGGAGGAAATGGCTTTTTCAAATATTGATGTACTTGCTGCCTTGGGACAGAGAGATTCATTGTAAACCTATAAAAAATTTGGGGGAAAACAGCAAAATGAGTATTCTTATAGCCTTTATCTTGATTCACCAGTTGCTCTTATTTACAATACTTGTGCATGCTCTCTGACTTCATGTGTATAATATATAATATATAATACATAATATATAACATAATATGTATGTATATATTCTCAACCACTCAGAAATACGTTGCAGACACCATGACATCCTTCTTCCAGAGAATTCAGCATGTGTTTCCTAAGAAAATGGGACAGCTCTTCAACATGACCATTAGGAACTTATCTTACCCAAGATATGTAATCTTATTTTAACATATGATATACCAGCCCATAGTTGAATTTCTTCAACAGCCCTAAAATTTTTATTATTATCATTAGTAGCAGCAGCAGTAGTGTTTTAATCCAGGATCCAATCAAGGGGCTCACATTATAGTTGGTCATCAAGTCTCTTCTTCCCCTTTCACCTAGAATAGCCCTCCCACCTTTATTTTCTCTTTCAGGATGCTGACATTTGTTTAATGTGTAGACCTGTTGTCCCGTAGAGGATCCCACAGTCCAGACTTATCAGACTTTTCTATCGTGATTGCATTCGGGTTAGGTCGGCACAGATACGCATGGGTGATGTCGTGTGCTTCCCTTTGCATCCCATCGGTAGACAGATGCTGTCCCTTCGCCCATGGCTGAGGAAGTCTGAGCCCTTCTTATGGTTGAGTAATGGCTTTTAAAGACAAATTTAAATGGCACATACTGATTATTTCATGAGCAAATATGTAACTTCATTTTTTCTCAGGGTACAGAGCAAGTTTGTAGTCTGCTGAACCACAAAACCGGTCCTTCCTCCATTCTCAACCAAGGTGAATGGCTGAGACTCATACACTCCCTGGTGTCCAGAACAAGAGGATATTGATGTTAGGCCAGGAGATGCAGGAACGGGTGAGCAAGGAAGCAGGCTTGGTGTGTCCTTCCTGAGCTCCACAGCCTCTGGTTGTATGAACTTGTCACTAACCCCCTGCTTTTGGCCGAGGGGCAAGTGTAGCTGATGGAACATACTGTCTCAATGCTACCCACTCAGCCCAAACCCTTCCTGTGCAGGCCAGTCTCTCATGTACACTTCTGTCCATTTGTAAGAACATCCTTGGAGAACTCCCAATGCTGAGCAGATTGTGGTCAGAGATGTGTGATGTGGGTCTATGATCTTAAGCTTTCTGATCTGCAGTAAAAACCTGGATAACACCAGTTTCTTAGGTTTCGAGGGGAAACATCACCACTGTTTCCCCATGTGCTAAAATTTAGACTCCTGAGAGGAAACACCTAGGACTGAGGTTGATTGGCCAGCCAGAGAGGAACCAGAAGTGCGCTGTATAGAATCTCTTAGATGTTTTAAAGTCCAGCGATTTCCATGACATATTTGTAAGTGCTGTGTGTATACATAACACACATAGACATATATGTATAAACATTCATTTAAATGACACTGCTTTTTAAAAAAAGACAGAAAAAACAAATTTCAATTGACATTATACTCAAATACTAAAAAGTTTTACATTTGTTTGAATCAATCAACATTTTAGGATTCCATCTCTGCATCCAGGGTCCGCAGGCTACAGCCACAAACATGCTCTGGGGACTCCTCTGAACACTGTGGAATGCATCAGGTGCCTTTTAAAATGCCCTGTGGGACCCTTAGAATGAGATTTGAGGGGGGAAAAATGTAAGCACTGCTTACACTGGAGATGTAGAAATTGCCTCTGAAATCAGCCTGATGTATATAAAATTGAATCTATTTTCGAGGCATTAGGGAAGTGACTGGCTTCTGCATCAGTGTCATTAGGAGGCCCTGAAATTATTTGCAAATGTTGAGGAAGCACTGAGACAGGCAGAGCGCAAGAATAGGTGCCACACTGGAAAAAATTATAGAAGAACATGCCGTGAGCCATTATTTTATTATTGAACAGGTGGGCCTCGGCCTAATTCAAACTCTGTTTTCCCTCATAGGTTTATTTTCTGGGGTTTTCTATTCCAAGCCACTGCTATGCCAGGTTATTCAACATTCAATCAAGCCTCCCAATTTTGTGTTAGGAACCATGGCCACCCCATAGCGAGGGTAATAGGGCTTTGTCAGGTCTGGGCCATTGCTGGGACATTCTTGAAAAAAGGGGTGCCTATCACAATTCAAGGACAAACAATGTGCATTGTTTTCAGTTTAAAGAAATACTGGCTTTAAGTAATCCGGTTTTGACTCATTGCCCCAGGTCCCTGATTCTTTTTTTCCCCACCCAGCTCTCTCCCTCAGTAGGATCGTTTTCTAGGTCTTTCGTCTGGTGCTTTCTTCTTTTGTTTGTGCTTAAATCTTCATCTTTATATCTTTTATTCATGGTGTTATCTTCTCCTTGTTTATTTTCAGTCCAAGTCAAGATGCTTCAAAACAAATTCCTGTTGAATTCCTATGTGATGGGCTTTGGCTGTCTGTCTTTCCTATAACAGCATTGGAAAGGCTCACATGGCTGTTGGGCACCTTTAGTTAAGTCTATAAATTTATTATTGCCCTCATTCTACAGATGAGACAACTGGGGTTCAGAGAGACTCTGTGCCCCGAATCACACAGGCATCTACACAGTCGTGATAAAGATCCATTTCTCCTGCATCAGTTAGGTTCTGCCACCTGGTTCCACAAAGAATTTGGGAAAATATCCACTCAGAGTACCTACAATAAAATAGCTACAGGAGAAATAAATAATCAGGAAAACATAAAAGAAGACAGGAAAGTCAAGGCCAGTTTATATTAAAATGCCATTGCATTATGTTAAAAATTAATCTGAATATGCAGGCTGATAGCCTTTAAGTTCTAATCTGGCTCTGGGCTTCCTAGTAGCAAGAGCCCAAAGAGGAAGATAACATTTATTGGCACCTACTATGTGCTAGATCTGATGCTTTATATAAATCCCCACTCTTAAGCCCTGTAGAAACCCCATAAATTAAATATTATTCCAATTTTGTAAGTGAGGAAACTTCAAGTCAGAGAACGGAAGTAACTAAGCCCAAAGTTGCCCAGTAAAGAGTGAGGATGGGATTGGATTGGATTGTTTTCTGACTCCAGACCTGCGTTCATTCCCCTGCACCATCAGTGGCAGCCCAGAGGCAGGGAGAAGGGTTAGCTCCACTCCACTCCTGATGGTCAGCCAGCTGTTCTACTACATGGGCAGAAGCTGCTGCCACAGCTGTGTCCTCCATGGAGGCCTGGGGCTGGGCACTGTCCTGGAGCCAATCAGCTTCCCACAAGGTGCCAGGCTCTGTGATAAGCATGTTCATATATGGCATCTTAGTGCATTTCACAGTAACCCCTTACTGTTGATGTGGTTATTATTAAACCCATTTTGCAGTCGAGGAGATTGGTGCTCTGAGACATTAAAAGATCTTCCTTAAGTCACATGATGAATAGATAGTGAGGTCTGGACCCCAAAGCAGGTGCTTTACTTTCAAAACCAAGTGCCTTTGTCTTTCCTCTAGCCTTTGGCTTTCTCTCCACTATAAAGCTGGCGGGGGAGAGAAAGGAGATCAAGGTGAACAACCTTGCTGGCTGGGAGCACACTGCTTCATTTTGGTTCCTCTGTCCATTTCAGGGCCTGGAACTCCTGCGATAGTGGATGCTCTCACAGGCAGAATCTGTAGAGATTTTTGCACCAGCTTCTAAAGAAGCTGTGACTGTAGACAGACAGTCTCATCCTTGGGCATTCCTGAACAGGACAAAGCCCTAGATAGATGGAGAGCTAAGCATGGAATGGCCCGTGTCCACTGAGAGATGGCAGCCTAGTGGGGCAGACAGATGGTCCGGCAGTGGGCATCTTTACACAGACCAACAGGGGCTGCAGTAGCAGGCTGCGGAAAGACCCTTCCCCTGACTTTGTACTTCCAATGTGCCCAAAAATATATCTGGTAGGCAGTACACAGTAGCCTTAGGAGATATCCGCTGCTGCTGAAGAGGGCGAGTCCTGAAGCCTGATGCCTCTGTCTCTCAGCTCATAGACCACATAAAAGTGCGGAAGTGTTCCAGCTTGATACCCCACAGGGTGGTTTAGCAGAGGTGAAGCAGGCAGACTTTTAACTTGATTATTGTAGTTACATGTTGTGTGACTAACACCATTCAAATGGGGAAGATAGATCATGACTTTTACATTGTAGTAGGGGTTAGCTGGGGTCATGATAAACTCCCAAGGAAGATTCCTTAACTTTCGGGAACATGGTGAGCCAGCTGCAGAAATAGGGCTCTGGAAACATTGCTCTGACCATGGCCTTCCCTGGGCTAACTGTGGACTAGATAACATGTGATGTTAAGGATTGCTAATGATACCTTCCCTCTGCTCAGGAGCATCTCTGAGGCAGTCATTTTGCTAGGTGCTGATCACATATTATCTGTAATGTTCAAAACATTGCTACCAGGTAGGAATTACTATCCTGATGTCATAAATAAGGAAACCTAAGCTCAGTGAAGTTAATTACATCTTTGCTATCCTATCTTTGTAATACCCCAACTCAACCTTCCCCTCTTTTGCTTACAAGCATGTCTTCTTGTTCAATTTGACCCTGTTATCCCAGCATACAGACATATTTTTGATTTCTGGTTATTTCAGCCAGTGAGCTCACTAAATCCTCCCAGTTTGGGGCCTCAGAATGTAATAATTGTTAATATTCATAATACCAATTATCATCTATTAAGTATTAATTATGATCCCATTTCCAGCTGAGAGTTTTATGCATATTATCTTATCTCCTTGGTATGTTGGGAGGCTTAAATAAGTGTTATGATTATCCCTGATGATTTATAGGTGAGGAAACAGGTTTCAAAAGTAAGAAACTTGCCCAAGGCTTCATAGCTTTGAATAGCTGAACTGGCACTTAAACCCAGGTCTGTCTGACAGCCCTAAGCTCACAGCCAAGACCATGCCACCCTGCTGCCTTCTGTAAGGTAGATGTTAGTATTCCCATTTTATAGAAAAGAAACTGGGGTCCAAAGACACTAAATCATTTGCTCAAAGCCGCGGTTCTCAAAACATGGTCCCCAGATGAATGACGTCAGCATCACCAGGGAACTTTTTGTAAGTAAATCTTTGGGCCTCACCCCAGACTTACTAAACCCAAAACTCACTGTTTCTAACATGCCTTCCAAGGGATGCTGACACATGTTCAAGTTTGAGAATCGCTAGCACAGCACGTGGTGAGGCCCTGGACTGCCAGTCTCCAAAGCCCTTGCTCTTCATGTGCTAAGTTGTCTCTGATGACAGCACAGTTGCAGGCTTATGGAGAAAGAAAGGCTGTAATGCCCCCTTTCTCAGGGTGGATTCACCAGGAAGACATTGCCCAAGGACCTGAAGGCTGCTAAAGCCAGTCTGGGGGTCCACAAGCCCAGAGGCCCCCTCCCAATGAGCTCAGGAACTTTCTCCTGCTTTGTCTGAATAGCAAACATCCTAAGATTCAGAATGGAAGGAGTGGAAATGTACAAGAAAAAGCAATCATGAGTCACACAGTGAAACCAAGAGCTCAACATCATGAAGATGAATATTTTTGTAATGCACAAAATTCTGTTTGCAGGGACAATTATATTTTCTGGTTGCTCCAGGATTAAATTGAATCTAGGAAAAGAATTGAATGTTACAAGCTTGCTACCTCCAGTTTTATTGAATATTTTACAGGGATTATTGAATATTTTGCAAACATCCACTTGGCTGACAGATTAAAGGACACACTTATTAAGTTCCTGGCAACCAAAAGTTGAATGGAATTGTTTATTCCTTGGAAGTGAAAAGGGGAAATTTATGTGGCCTTGAGAAAGTAGACAAGCTGTCCATCACAAACATGAAGGGGTTAAAGGAAGGAAGAGAAGTTCCAGAGAAGGACATTAGACTAACAGGGATATAGTAGATCATCAAAACCAAAAAGTGACCTTAGACAGCACCTGATCCAACTTCTTGTCCTGAAGATGAAGAATTGAGTCCCAGAGTTTTCTCTGGTCATTCATTGAGTCACTAGCAGAACCTGAGCTAGAACTGGGAGCTGTGGCCACTTTAGTCCTTGTCCCATGGTCCCTTTCAGAGGAATTAACTCTGGTCAATAATTTGTCTTCTAATGTTTTCTGTAGATGCCCCCAATCTGATTTCTACATGAACAGATCCTTCTCTAATTGAATTGAACTTTTCATCTCCTGGGTATTGGAGTAGCAGAGGTATTCCTTTAAATAACCACCGAATGCCGACTATATGCTATGTGGTGTAGGGATTATAAAGATAAATCAGACACGGTGTCTGCCTTCAGGGACAGTATTATCTTCCAAGTGGAGATTTGGAAGTGGGTTGGTTTCAATAAATGTGGTAAGTGATAGGGAAAAGGCATGTATAGTGCGCCAGAAACACTGATCAGAGGCTCAGCAAGTGATTCTGCCTGAATTAGGCAATACTCTGCAGGGAAATGGGCTTTGATTCGAAGGATGTGCAAGAGGAAGGTCATCCCAGGAAGAAGTGGCAGAAGGCTTCGAGCTGTAAGGAGCATCATGAGCCCAGAGAAGGGGCTTTGAGATGTAAGGTGCTCTGTTTTGAGCTCATATGGCCAGAGATGTGGAACCTGCCCTTTGCAATTTAACATTTGTAGCAACTTGTTTGGAAATGAGAGTGACCCTAGTGTCAGGTGCCTTTGCATGTTGTTGGAACCTGGCCTCACAGTCTCTATGAATTGGACAAATTGAGCTTTGCATGGTAGATACCTAGGTACAGCGTATTATCAGCTACAGACCTTTACCTCAGGAGCTCGCCCAGGCATCCCTTCTCAATACTCTTCCCAAGAGACCTCAGTAAAGCTACAAGGCCAAAGTTGCCTTTGACAATTTATGCTAGGCCACTGTATCTTGAGGAGAAAATAGAATTGTTCTGTACACCTCACAGGCGGTCCTGAGTGACAACAGGGTGCTTATAAAGTGCTTGCTCAAGTACTCAGGGATAAAGAAGTGATGTTGAAAATGTAAATACACAGTTGCTAGGTAGCAGAATAAACTGAACTGAGAGACCATTTATTTACCCTCAGCTCAAAGCTACAGTCTTGATAAGTTGCAAACACAGATAATAATTCCACTCGCTAACATGTTGTGAGTAATTACTGGACAAAGCACTTTACATGCATCATTTCACTTCATATTCTCAACAACTCCGTGGGGCAGCTTAGGGGAACTGGGGCTCCGAGAACTTAAGTAACTTGCTCAAGGGCACACAGCTACCAAGAACACCCTCCCAGGTTTGCACCTGGGTTTTTTTATGGTTGACTTGCCAGCAGCCATCCTTCTCAAACACTTTCTTTCCTTGATGTCTACTCCCCTGGTGTTTCTCCTTCCTCGTCATCCATCTCTTAAGCTTTTTCTGTTGGTTTCTCCTCTGGTTTCCAATCTCTAGGTATTGAAGCATCCCAAGTCTTAGTGCAGAATCTTCTCTCTTCTGCTTATACTCAGTCTAAGTATGTGCTGATGATGTTAATTCAGATAATATGCACAGGAAGAGGCCAGAAGAGGGGTTAGTTGGAGTTGCTATTGAGTCGTCAAAGAGAAATGAAGTAGGCAGTTAAAGCCATGGGCCTGGAGCTCAGCAGAGGAGTCTGGCCTTGGGGATGTAAACATTTGCACATTGTGCACTCAAGGTAATTGAAGACTTTGCCATGAGTAAGGAAACTGAGGTGCATGGAGATGAAACACATTGCCTTGGGTCACTCAGCAAGTAAATGGAAAGCCAGAGCATTGAGCAGGGTTTACATTTCAGGAGTAAGCAGTCAACTGAAGCTGAGGGTGAAACAGGAGACTATGAAAGGGGCTGGGTGGATGTGGTCAAGTGCAGAACCTCTGGTCCTCCGCCTGGATGCTGGGCTGGAACTCGGAGTATATCAAGGAATAGATGGGTGACGTGGCCTCATGGTTGTCCACTCAGCTTGTATTAAGATAGGACCTCAGTATTTCAAGCAGAATTTTCTGATTCAAAGTAGAAATTGCAAGGAACCTAGAGTCTGATGTATCTGTTAGTGGTTAGGTGTGGATCTACCTTCCTTAGAAAATCAGTGAAGAAGTCATAGGGCTGATTCTACCACATGGGTGGAGGAGCCCTCCTAAAGTTTCACTCAGGTGGACGTGTGTCCCATTTCCCACAGAGGTGGGCAGCAGGTAGAAGACAGGAATTAGAGATTTGGAAAAGGAGCATCTTTCAAAAGGAGCATTTGAGAAAGTGGAAGAAAAAAGTCAAAGGGCCAAGGACAGACACAATCCCTCTGTCCCCTGCACTACCATCATCCTTCGGATAGTCTCCTGCACATTTCAGAAGGAGAGTGCCCCAAGGTTTACTTACTCAGGCTGAGTTGGAGTGCAGTGTTCTTGACTGTATTGAGAGAACTGCCTACATCACATCTAATACATCTCTACCCCAAACCTACCTCTAGGATGGGCTTATGTCAAGGGAGGAGACCCTCCCACCAAAATACCATTGGTAACACAAACAAGAGAAAGGCAGTTCTGCCCTCAAAAAGCCCACGATGTGACAGTGAGCACAGTCAACAGTGATATGACATGATATAGTAGAGAGATAATAGTCCCTGGTGAGAGGAAGCTGCCCTGGCCCATTAACCACGTGATTCATTTCCCTTCAGATCATTTACTTTTCACCTCACCACCCATGTGAGTTGACTTCCTAATTTTATGGAGCCTGGAAATGAAAATAAAAATTCAACTTCATGGCATTAAAACCAGAGGAGATGTGTTGGACACAATAGTAAAGGCCCATTCAGCAGAGATACAATATGGATGAATCTTGACACATTCCTTTGCCTTGCCCTCTACATCCAACTCAGCACCAAGTTTTCATTATTCTTTGTGTGTGTATTTTCAGAACCCATCCACATCCATTGCCTTCATCCTTGTCTAAGCTTCCAGTATCTCTTACCTCAGTAACACCCATAACCTGTAAATCAGTGATTTTCAACCTTTTTCCTCTCATGGCACACATAAACTAATGACTAAAATTCTGTGGTACACCATAAAATATATTTTTGCTGGTATGACAAAAAAACAGGTATAATTTTGATTCATTCCCATTGACTACTGTTGTATTGGCTGTTGTCATATTTTATTTGACAATCTAAGGAAAAAAAGGTCAGTGCCCCTGACTAAATAGTCAGGTATTGCATGTTTTAAATTTTTTTGCAGCATACAAGGTGAAAATCACTACTCTAAATAATCCTCATATTCATTCTTGTTATTCTCTAGTCCCAGTTGTTCTTAACAGCTAGAGAGATTTATCCAAGATGAATCAAACATGTTGCCTGACCCCTCCCTGGTTTAAAACAATTGTGTGCCTTCTGGTTGTTCTTAAGCAGCAAACCAAAGTCCTCATCCTCACCTTATTTACAGGTTGCCCTGCCATCCCTCCCAGGTTCTCACCTCTCACTGCCCCTTTCTCTGTGAGTTCCAGGAGTCACACTACCTTTTTGTCTCAGTGCTTTACCTTTTCCACACTCCTTCCACCACAGGGCCTTTGTTCATGCTGTTACTATATCTTGAGCAGGGTAAGCAAACTGCAGCCCCTCAACCAGATACAGCCCACTCTCTGTTTTCATAAGTAGAGATTTATTGGAACATAACATTCCTTTTTTAAAACAAGAATAGTCTATGTATAGCTGCTTTTGCACTGCCTCAGTAAATCTAGCTGCTACAGAGATCAGCTAGCTCACAAAGCCTAAAATATTTACTCTCTAATCCTTAACAGAAATGGTTTCCAGCTCCTCATCTAGAGCTCTGGCTACACCCACACTCTTTCCCTAATTGACTTCATTAGATCTCAACTCATGGATTTCTTCCATTCTTGACCCTTTTCTCCCCAGGATGAGAGGTCAGAGTTTGTGAAGGCAGAGAGAGAGAAACATGTTATTGGTCTATGTTTTGATATGACATACCATGTTTACATTTAATGGCATAAAACAACAACCCTTGTATTTTGCTCATTGTATTTGTAGACTAGGAGTTTGGGTAGGGAACACCAAGGATATCTTGTGTCTGTATGAAAATGAGGAGACTCTGCTGGAATGACTTGAATGACTGGAAATACCTGGGACAGCTCTCCAAGGCCATATATCTGGGGCTTCAGTTCTTCCTAGAGTGGGATCTGGTGAGGGTAGAATACCCACATGGATTTTATTTGCATGTTTGACCTCTTGTTTGAAATGACTAGAGCATCTGGAGCTGGGTGGCATTGCCCTCTCCCTGTAGCATGGCAGACTCTTGGGAATCTGACTTCTTGCATGGTGGCTGGCTTTCCCCAGAGCAAGTGTTCCAAGAAACCCAGGAGGAATGCCAATCTTCTTAAAAACTTAATCCAGAACTGATTGACATCACCTCACCTGAACATTAGTATTAAAAGCAGTCACAGGTCAGCCTCAGAGAGCAGAGAAACTAGCTCCACCTCTCCATAAGTGAAATGGTGTATACCTATATGAAGAGGAGAAATCAGTGATGTCATCTTGAAGAAATGACCACACTGTTCTAAAAGAAGAGGATACGTGTACAAGGGCACAGAGGTGTGAGAAAATCTACTTGGCTGATAAAATCAAGAATAGGACTATTTTTCACATCTCCAGTTTCCACGGTTAGAATGTTCATGTTTCTATTTTTAGCACATGGTTCACCAGGCTCTCTGAAGATTTTCAGAATCTGGAAACAGCTTTTACTCACTTGTACAATTTCCTATGAGTATAGAGGTATTTTCTAAAATATTGAGTCCAAAAGACACCAATAGTGTTAACTTCTTCCTAGGGTTTGAAGAAGAGACTCTAAAAGGCAGGTGGCCATGTCTGTGTCCAAGGTGCTGATCCTCCTTAATGTCAGACTGACCCCGATCCTTTTCTCAGGAAGTCCCTTCCTTTGGACTTGTAATTATTGGCATTTGACCTGCCTGGAATATTTGCAGTATTTCCTCCATGGGGTTAAGTGGTGGAAGGTGAACCTGGAAAGAAATTAAGGACTGTGTTTTAAAAGGTCTCCAAAACTAGAGTTAGAAATAGACTTTTCTGCAAAGGGCTAACACATTTTAAGTGGAGGGGCAGGATTGAGTCTAACTTGAGAAAGATCATTCCAAGGACAGTGAAGAGAATGTACTGGAGTGGGAGTTAATGAGGCTTATAAAAACTAAGTATTGTTTCATAGTCAAGAAAAGTGACCGCACAAAATATTGGTACACATGAAAATTTTATTTTACACACACATCCACATGCACACCCCCCACTCACACACACACACATACCTGGTTACAGACTTAGCAGTCACTACAAATCAGTTGGTGTGCCCAACTCTTTGTGATGAAGCAGGTGTTAGAAAAAGGATGCTCTACAGCATTCCATTTGGGAGTGTTGTTAAGTTCACAAATATTAACTTAATCTCCCTTCTTGATCCATTGTCCCTTGGTCCGTCAATATATTGATGGTTTTGCACCTGGAAATATTTGAACATGTTTGATTTTTGAAATGACTGTCCTTATTCAGTTAATATCTCATTGGGCCAGTTCAGTTTTTCCAAGGTAAAAACCCCTTTCATCTTCAGGGACTTTGATCTAAGTTAGATGAAATTCCCTCTGATCTACAGATGTGGCAGAGGCTCAGAAAGTAAGAGAGTCATTCCAAACTACCAGTCACTTCTGCTTCTGCTGCAGTATAGACCCAGATGGTCCTCTACTGAGTATTCAACCAGCTGTGCCCTAGCAAATAGCTGCACTCACAAAGCTGGTCCCTGGACACTCTCTTAGTAATATCTCTTTTCATTCTGTCCCATTGCTCTCAAACTTATCCATCATCAGAGGTTTACCTAATAATTCTATGTCATTATCATGCTTTACTTATAAAATACCTACTTGCCTAGTTTTTTTCTGCAATTTTAAAATGAAAATCTCACCAAGCCACTGCCCAACTAAAAGCCTATTGCTGGCTCACTATCACCCTTGGAATGAAGTTAGAATTTGCTTCATGGCCTCTATGGCTTAGAATGATGTGATTCCTGGCTACATTTTTGGCCACTCTCTGGGTTGCTCAATATAGTCCATTCATATTGACTTTCTATTCTTTGAAAGCACTAAGTATTTTCCAACATCATGGCTTCCATAACTGTTTCCTCTTCCTAGAACATTCTTCCTCTCTATCATTTATTGTTTATACCCTATTTATCCTTCATATCTATGATTAACTGTCACCTTTTGAGGGCTTCTCTATCTCCAAACTAAATAGTGACCATTTTTTAATAGCATTATGTTCTAGTCCCTTCCTGCATGAACCACAAGAGTCATGTATGCAAATGTTTGCTCACTTAAGAACTTTTTGGTCAATGTCTGTCTTCTTCACTAGACTGTCAGCTCCAAAGTGCAGAGACCACTTCTGTTGGCTACCACTGTATCCCTGGAGCTTAGTGTGGTGCTCAGCATATAATAGATGCCTGATCAGTGTTTGTTGAATGAGTCATTATGTTAATTTTGTGATTGAAATAGAGCACAGTGATTCCCTTTTAATTATTCTGTATCCAACCAACTGTTCTTGTGTGTCGCTGGAAAAAATGAAGACCTGTCACCATGGAGATGACTAAAGTTGCTCTAAGGATTTGATCCCATGGTGGAGGTGAGGAGAACATCGCGCTAGTCTTAGAGAGATATGTGGGGTGCACTTTGCTACTTTGTGTCTTAGTAGGTCTTGATTTTGGTATCTTTGACCTAACCCTTAATTCTAAAGGCCTCATAATCAAATACTGGCGTCCTTAGGCTCCATCATTCTGTGCAGACCTGGAAAAGAGAAGGGACACTCTTCAGAACTACTTTGTGGGCCCTGCTGCCCCAGCACTCGTGACCTCCCCTCTCTCCTCCAGCGGGATCTGTGCTGCCAACTGCTTTTTCCTTCCCACCCCCACCCCATTCACTGCTTTCCCTTCTCCAATTTTATTCTCTTGTGGATTTTTCCCAATGCCTGGGAAAAATACGAAAAGTCAACTTACCCCACGTATTAGAGGATGTGCCACATTGACTTTAAAGAGCAAAATAGAATAAACTAACATTTATTGAGCCCTAGCTATGTGTCAGGGACTATGCAGGATGTTGCACATAAGTATTTTCCAAGGAGTATGTTACCTCCTTTCATCCTAACAGCCTGTGAAATAACAATTGTTATTAGTACAGGCTTCTTTCCCAATACATAGATTGAGGCTCAGAGAGATTAAGGAACTTTTCAAGGTCAAATAGCTCGTAAGTAATAGAACTTGGATTCAATCCTAATCTTTCTCTTGTATATTATTCTACTGCCATAACCCACCCTTTCCAAATAAGGTGAGCTATGCAGACACGTCTGAGGTCACCAGGGGATGGCATAATTTGACAGTGATGTCTTCAAAGCCCAGGATATAGGCTGTTCCTTACTCCATCTGTTTCTTATATTGCAGTGCTCTCTGTAATGGCTAGAGAATAGCAAGCTTCAGGACCCTGCTGCCAGTTACTCAATCGGTCATATTTTTTGAGTACCAGTATGTGCTAAACATGCAATAGGCTCTCATTCTACAGCAGTGAATCAAGCAGCAAAACATTCCCTGTCTTCATGGAGCTTACATGATAATGGTGGTGGGAGTGGAAAGAGAGAGATAGGAAATAAACAACAGACAATAATAAAAGATTAAATATGTATGGTATTCTAGAAAGTGATGAGTGCTATAAAAAAAAATGGAGCAGGATAAGTGGGGTGGGAGTGGCCCATGGGGGAGGATCCAATATATTTACCCCATTGGGACTTATGACTTGGCCAGGAGCCTGGTGTCATGTCATTGAGATGTTAGCTGGCAGAGTCACTTCCGTCATTGTTTTCTAAAAGCAGTGTTGCTTTTTCAGCTGATCCTAGACATGGTGAGTGTTTAGCCACCATTACAAGCCATTTATTTAGCATGAAAATTTATTAGTTTGTCCATTGTCTAGCAAATTCACCACATTGCACTTTTTACTGAGCAAAATCGCTTAATTAGTGTTTTATTACTGGAATTGACTGTCAATTACGTGGCTAATTCATTTACTTGGGGAATGAATTTTTTATCTGGGTGAAGCCATTCAAAGTTCATTGTTAACTCTTTGGTGATTAAAGATTATCGTCAATGACAATTTATGCTATAAGGAAATTTAAACCGTGTATTTCCCTTGAACTATCAGATGTTGAGAAAATGTTTAGGGAAGGGCAGAGAGGATCATTTAGAACCTTTCATGAATTAAAGAACTTTCATTAACTGGATGATTCAGAACACTTAGCAGAGCTAAGTAAAAGTATTGAAAGGTTTGGATTGGATGCTTTGGAGTAAATTATCATAATGTAATTTTGCATGTAAACAGTCTATGCATGCTGTCTTGTTCACATTATTTCTTTGGGTTCTCACACACAAAAAAAAGAAAAACATTGTAGAGTAGCATTGGGGTTTGTGGTTGGCAGTCTCTAAAATGGCCCAAATAATCCCTGCCTCCTTTTCTATATCCCTGTATAATCCCACCCTTGAAGGCAGGCTGGACCTAATCACTGACTTCTAATGAACAGTTTATGACTGAGTGTTGGGATATAGCTTTCAATACTAGGCTATACAAAGACTGTGGCTTTCAGCCTTCTCTCACACTCTCACTTGCTTGTTCCGTGGGGAGCACTGTTGGAGGTTACCTATGGAGAGGCCCACTGGGCAAGGAACTGAGGGAGGTCTCCAGCCAGCAAGGAACTGAGGCCCTCGCTCCAATAACCCAGAATAAATGTCAGCAGCTTTGGTTGCTGAAAATTTTTTGTTTGGCTGTTTTGGGACAATGCTAAGCTTTACTACCTCATGTGCCCACTCAGAGTATAAAGGGCAGTGTTTGCTTTTTTACGAGCAATGCTAGGACTGCTAATGAACACACTGTATTTCTGAACTGGGAGTCCCATTAGAGACCATGCCTTGGTGCTCAAAGTGCAGGTTCATGGACCACCAGCACCAGCCTCAACAGGGAGTTTATCACAAATGCAGATTCTCAGGCCACATTCTAAACCCCCTGTATCAGAATCTGCATTTTAAACTCTCCCTGGATAATGCCTACTAAAGTTGGAGAAGTGTTGGTCGAATCCAACTCTAATTTTAAAAGCCCACAAAAATGAAAGTAATTAGGCGAGACGATTTCATGGCAAAACCAGATTGAACTCAGGATGAAAACCCCAAAACTGTGTTACTTCCGGTCTATTAAGTTCTGTCATCTTTGTGGTTTATCGTATCCACGAACTCCACTTAAGTATATCGGGCATCATTTGCAATGGAGAAGTCAGGCTCCTGTCTGCCCAATACAATGGCAAACTCATTTCAAACCGCTTTCCACATTTAAATGTCCTCTCCCAGACAAGTTTAGTCATTTCATTAGCTCTTCCTTACATATCAGCAAAAGAAAAAGTGACCTGTCAGGCTGAAGAGTGTATAACCTGTCAAAATGGAATTTTTCTAGTTTAGCCAAGTCTTACTCTGCAGCCGTTTTGTATACCTTCACCTTATTACAACTGATGAATGAGAGGGAGACAATAAGACAGGCCATGGTTTCGGTGTGAGGCATTGTTATTTTTTCCTTCTATCCTGCGTCATCCTATGAGGATGTGGGCCTTGGAGTGCAGCCCACAGCACACGATGCTGGGCTGGCTGCGCAGAATTTAGTGTGGGCGTGACCCTGACGCCAGTGGGGAACTCTACATCCTGTCCAGCCCAAGCTGGAGTCCCAGGATGCTCATCGCATCTGGACGTCACTGAAATCACCAGAAGCCCATCTGGGGAAGAAACGCTTTTCCAGTTCATGTGGCTTTCTGTTCCCTAGACCCACCAAGGCTGATGGAACTGAGGCAGAAAGGGAAGAGCTTGCTATCGTCACCATAGAAACAAGAAGGCGTGAAAGAGGAACCTTGGAAACAGACAGGAGTCACACCTCTCAGCAAGTTGGGGGAGGGATTTTGGTGGGGCAGGTGTCCCGACCAAACAGATATTTATGGAGCAGCCACTGAATCCTGGAAATGCAGCAGTGAACAGTCGAGACAGGGCACCTGCCTTCACGGAACCTACAGTCTGGTGAAGGATACAGACGTTAAATAATGTCGCTATTGATTTTTTGATCACTGTTGTAACTGTGGAGATACCATGTATGTCCACAAAGCTGCACTGTGACTCCTGAAGGTGACATTGGTAGGATCCAACATGCTAACATCTGAGAGAGATGGGGCTGGGGTCAGATGGGGATGTTCTCCTTAATGTCCTCAAGCATTCAGGAAAGTTAATAGATTTTTTTTGGTAAACTCCCATTTACTCACCACCTAAATTCTACCATTAACATTTTGTGACACTTAATTTATCACTTATTTCCCATCTATCCCTCCCTCAATCCATCTTGATATTTTTACGCATTGCGAAGGAAATTTCAGACATCAGTACGCTTCCCTCTCCCTCACTGCTGCACTGTGCGTATCAATAATGCAAGCTCAGTGTTGTATTTTTCCTTTGAGATAAAATTTACATACAAATAAATGCACAAATCTTCAGCTTTCCATTCCATGAGTTCAACAATTGCATACACTTGTGCAACCCAAAGCGCCAATAATATACAGAAAGGCCAAGACAATCCCTCCCGCCACTTCCAGGCAAACCCTGCCCCCACTCCAACCAGTCAGTAAGTTCTGGCTTTTATTTTCTGCCACAGATCAGTTTGTCTATTCTAGAAAAGGAAGTGATGTTTGAGCTGAGTTCTGAAGGGTGATCAGTAAGAGTCCACTTGGAATTGGAAGGTTGGGGAATATTAACCATTCCAGAGAATAGCACACATAGGTAGATTCTCAGGTGGCCAAGAACTTGGATGGCTACACCCTAGTGAGCAAAGGTCAGAGGGAGACACACAATAAGGCCGGCGAGCGTGGTGGGAGCCAGACTAGTCATAGCCTCGTGGCCATATTAAAGATCAGAAACATAGCCAAGGGGCAGCTGGCAGCCAATAAATGGCCTCAGTGAGTAGGTGGCCTGCTTAGCTTTGAACTTCTAAAAAATTCTCATGCTTCACTATGGAGAGTAGAACATGAAGAAGCAAGAGACAATTCAGGAAGATGTGAGGATGCTGTTTCAGCCATTATGGGGAACGAGAGGGGTAGCACATACGAGGGTCCTGCTGGTGGAGAGAAGGGACTGTCTCTAACTCCTCTGTCGTATTGACCTCTGGTGTGTGGCACTTCTAACAATTGTACATCACACTTTGATTTTCACTCTCTCTCTTCATTGTGTGGAGATACCAATCATAAACCCTGTGAGGAAACTGATTCAGAGAGGTTAAATAACCTGCCCAAAGTCACACAGCCAGTATGTGGTAGTATCAGGAGTTTTCACACAAGTCAATTTATGTTCAGAGTCAATACACTTTCCACCACTTCCCTGTTTGCAGGGAGATATGATGGGAGTCTCTCCGTCTTTCTCATTGGAATCATTTCTTCCCTTGTTACATTGGATTCCTCAACCACTCCAGAGTTTTCAGGGTAGAAGCCTGCCCCCATTGCTGGCACTCCCGACCAACTTGAGTTTACTTTGAGGATAAGTTCAGCTGTAGCCCTGATTTTCCTATAAGTGATGATTCAGGGTTGGGGGCAGATGAATCAACACAATGGCTCTACCCATACCCAGTTATATTTGTTTGTATTTATGCTGGTTGTAGCCCCCACGAGACACAGAAGTAGCATGCAGGGGCCGCCTGAAGGTGCTCAGTTTGCAGGCTCAGTCAATCCCATTGTGTATAACTCAGACCCTTTCTTGTACAGTCTCAGTCTTTCTCCCTGCACAATTTCCCCTCCTGAAAGCCACCCAATTTCATTCTCTCTCATGCTTCAAAAAATCTCAAAAGTCTACATTTTACTTTTCCTTATTATTTTTGCTTCAAGTGTCTTACTGGCCAGGGCACCTTCTTGTGAGTTCTTTTGAATATTCTATTTGTATTAACATGCATATATACAGAATTTTATTTTAATAACTTCAAAACAATCTGAATAACCTCACAGTTTCTTCTCACTTTAACATGCGTCACTCTTTTCTGGGAATCCCTTTCTTCCCAGCCAGTATTTGTACCATACTTTATTGTTAGCTTGCAAAACTGTGTAGGCACCTGTCTCACTGTCTGTGTGTGAGAGAGACACATATTTCTACTCATCAAAGTTCAGACACATGCCTCTGCTGGTGCAAATGAATGACAAATATGCAATAATTAAACATTAGACTCAGGTGTTCAAGAAAGAGCTGTGTTTCAGTGAACTAAACCACATTAAAAGTCCAGAATTATCTTGCTTCTCCCTGTGGTTCAACAAATTTTCAGGACCTCACGCACAGTCCTCAGCTTTATGCGCTTCCTTTCTAGTCTAATTGCGTCACTAGGCGGCGGGGACCTGAGAGCATCCTGTTCCCGCTGCTGGTCTGGTGCCTCTGATGCACACAGTGAGTGTCACTGTGCTCCTGCCGAATTTGGGTTCTGAAGCCTGGGCTGTAGAACGCTGGTATCAGCACTTTTGCTGCCTTGTTTTCCCACCGATTTTCATACAACTCTGACCACCCCCCCAAACAAAACGATGGTCTTTCAAAGGTTGTTTTTAACTGTACAATTCTTTCTTCAAAAACAATCATACCTAGAAGTCTGTTTTATAAAACAGTGATTTAAAGAAAAACCACTTAGCTCTGTATGGAGCAGAGGTGATGGGAAACCCATGTGTTTCCCAAGCCGAGCACATGCGTGTACATGCCTGTGTGCACACGCCTATACACCCATGCGTGCACAGAACCCATCATGGGAGTCCGACTCTCTGTCCATTGAAGACACTCTGAACAGAGGTCTCCCTTCCTAACTTGGCCTTGGCACTTCGGACACTAAGTGCACAGACTAATTCCTTCCCCTTGAGGCCACACAATGAACCTTTTACTTTATGATTTGTGAAAAATGAAAACAAGGACCTGACCGCTAGTCTCTTAGGTAAAGGCTGATGGCTTTGAACTAACAGGAGGTGAGTCACAAAGCAGGGCCATTACGTGGATGGCATCCTCTGACACTGAGCGGTGTGCAGCACCTATGGCCACACGTGGTGACCCTGTGGACCCTGGGATTAGAGGAGCATCAGGGAGGATGGGGCCCCGGTTTGTGGGGCCCTGGCAGACCTCAGGGTCACACTGAGAGGTGCTTTTCTTCATTGTTGCTAGACACCCAGGGTCCAGCTGAGAGACGAGAGAGAAACTCAAAGGCAAGGGTCCTGTTGCAGACGGGCCCTTGTGCTGAAACTGGTTCTGCATTTTGGCTGGGGTGGTGGTCACAGGAATCTACATATGTGATTAAACTCCATAAAACCAAACACACACATGCACACACACAAGTGCACATAAAACGGACAAGATCTGAATAACTCAGTGGGGTGCGTTGATGCCAATTTCCTGATTGTGACATTGTACTTCAGTTATGCAAGATGATCACACTGGGTGAAGAGTAGATGGGACCTCTTTGTTACTTTTTATGACTGTCTGAATCTACAATTAACTCAGAAAAGAACTTCGTTGAAAAAAAGAAAAGCTGATGCTGCAGCGATGGGCCGGTCTGATCTGAACTTCCAACCCTGTGGCCACATTTCAGGAATCTTCAGATGTGCTTCCTGGTTTTCCCAGTCATTGACTCACTCGCCACTCAAAACATGTGATAAATGTGTTCTATCAACTTCCTATCATTGTGAAGTAGTTTGTTTGTGTCTTTTTTTCTTTGTCGTCTTTAGCAGAGGTTTGTCTAAATTTATTGGTGTTTTCGGAGGAAAGAGCCAACTTTTACTTTTGTTCAGCTTCGTTATTATACCTTTAACTTCTATCATGTTCCATTAACATCTGTTCTTATATTTATTTACTTGCTACCTTCACTGACTATATTTTTCATCTCTAGAAGTTAAATTTGTTTTTCAAATCCACCCATCCTCTCTCTGTGATGTGTTGCATTATTTCTATGGTTCATGGGCCTTCCATTTTCTCTTCCATCAGTTAAAATGTATCTATTTCATAGTCTCCTTGATTGTTTTATTGTTTTCAGTTTTGGGGAGGCATATTTCTCTGTGTATTGTGTCTCACGACTCTCCCTCTCATGGGGATAAGCCTCCTCCTGTGGCTTGTCATTCTTCATATTTGTTATTTTTCCACTATGAGTTCATCTTTAGTGGAGGCAGTTGTGCTTTTTGGGAATAATGCATCCCGGATTTTGAAATGCCTCTCTAGGGTGGTTTTTCGTGCACTTTTCAGAACAAAAGGATCGTCAGTTGTGTTGCCCAGGTTTTGTATGTTGGCTTCTATGTTTGTGGTCAGTCTATCATACCTGTAGCATGATCTTGGGCCCAGGCCCACGTGGGATAAAGATCCGGGGTTTCCCTGCCTCTGTCTGAAAGCTGTACACCCTGCTTTATTCTTGCTAATTAATACCTTTAACTTAGATTCACACACACATGCTTACACCATGCCTACATACGCACTATAATTAGATTATTTAATTAAGAACAATATTAATATATGTTGACTGTCCATTAAGAAAGGTGAAGATATACTTTTAATTTTTTTAAATTGTCCAATTGCAGTTGATATATGAGTTTCAGGTGTATGGCATAATGATTAGAATTTATATAAATTATGAAGTAATCACAGCCATAAATCTAGTACCCATCTGACACCATAGGTGTTAACAATATTGTTCACTCTAACCCCTCTGCTTTACTTTACATCCCCAGGACTATTTGGTAATTGGCAATTGTCATACCTTCATCCTTCACCTCTTTTCACTCATCCCCCGTCCCCTCCCCTCTGGCCACCAGAAGTTGATATATTTTTATATGTAGTGATGTATCAGCCACACACTTCCTGGGAAAACTTCATAGTTTAGCCATGAATTTTTATATTACTTTTTAATATAGTCTCTCTGTAAGAATTACTTTTATAGTTTATTCTGTTTTATACGCATCTCCATGTTAAACTGATTTTGGTGTTTAAAACATCAGTTCTCTTATAAAATGATTACCTCTAATCTCATGGAGTGTTTTTTTTTTTTCTTTTCTTTTCTTTTCTTTTCTTTTCTTTTCTTTTCTTTTCTTTTCTTTTCTTTTCCTTTTCTTTCTTTATATTTTTCCACCTCGCCCAGTCTCTGGAAAAGAATCAGAGTGAGTCTGAATCTGTGTATCAGCAAATGTCCTTCTGTAGCCCCACTAAGGAAAAACAACATGTATGAATGGATCTTTGGCGGGTTACAGCATTTTTCCCTTCAAAAATTTGGTTCCACTGCCCAAGGCACTCAAATTTAGGCAACAGAATATCTGGTTAGCATTGTTTCTTTTCTTTTCTAGATAGCCATTTTTTCCAGCCTAGATGTTTATCTGAGTGTTTCTACATCATTAATATTTAAATAATTGTATCTAGAGATCTGTTCTATTTTTACATTGTGCATGGAGAACTCTTTATTGAAGATTTAGGTTTTTATTCTGCCAAAGAGCGGTTTTTACGTTATACCTCTTATTATTTCTTCGGTTCGATTTATTCAGCTCTCTTCTTTAGTAACACCAATTATCTGGCTTTATATGCCTGTTTTTTTCTCCCCAAGAATGTCTTTTAGTGCCTTGCACACGAACACACATGAGCAGATGATAGTACAGAGGAAATAGAAGTCTCATTGTTACACCCTTGCCTTTTCCACTGCGAGGTTCTCAAACTAATTTTCTTCAAGTTTCTGCCAGTTGCTTATTCTTATTACAGATCCCAACGTCCACTTTAATTCAGCTGTTGCATCGCGGTCTCCTCTCAATCTCCCCTTCCCTCACCCAGCGAGGGTTTTTGTAGTTGCTTCTTACTTGATCCATATTTCGACAAAACCTGCTGTCTTGTTATTTAATCTTTCACTTCCCTTATTCTTCCATGTTTTCTAAAGTGCATTTCTATTTTATGTCATGGAGGTTAAGATGCCAGTAAAGAAAAAAGAAAACAAATCAAATTTGCTTAAATAACATGTTAACGCATTATCTCAGAACCAGAAGTCGAGAGTTAGATGAGTTTCTATGGTCGGTTGAATGAGATGCCCAAGAACATTGTTAAGGACCCGAGTTCTTTCAAGCTCTCCACTTGGCCATCTCATGGGGCCTTGCCCTCAGCCTTGCCTCATGGACGCAGATGGCTGTAGCAGTTGTGGGCTTCCCACCCCCATATGGCAATTCCCAGTAGGAGAGAGGGGGGCCACCAGAATATGCCTCTTACAAGTAAGGACACCTTTCCTGGAAGCTCCTTACTAGAACTCTCCTCCAATCCCATTGAAAATTTTTGAAAAATTGGCAAAGGAACACCTGATTGGGTTAAGGAAGTCAGTACTCGCCCCTAGATCTAGGAACAGGGTCATCCTCCTGAATCCCATGGGCGGAATGTGGGCACCCAAACTAATTCGAGGGCCCTGCCAGCAAAGAAGAAGGTGGTTGGGTAAACAGTCAACAGTGACTACTTCGTATCTTTAGAAAATTGTATTTTTCTTGACATCCAAGAGTGTCCTTTTCCTCATTTTTTAACAGGGTGGATTTTTCTAAGACCCATATTGTTTTGTTTACACGATGTTAAGGGAGGAGGAGCTGTCTCTCCAGGACTGGCGTTTGCCATGAACAGAGTGGGTGGATAGTCACTGTTGCCCCCGCTCACTGCATGAAACCCTCATCATGTGGCGTAAGCAGGAGGCACCGCCATGGGTGTTCGCAGCCCTCCCTGTGTAGCATGTCTGACACCACCCTCCTCACATCTGATGTGAGCGCTACGAGCAGGGATGCGTGCTCTCTGCACAAAGAGGAGGACTGATTTCTTCACCAGCAGGAGTGAACGAATCCAGAAGTCACTTCCCCCATGAATTGTTCCCATCACAAATTTTTCCTAATAGTGAATCTGCATTCTGGCCACAGAGATCTTTATCCACTGTCTTCGGTCTTTGCCATGTCAGAGACCCCAGTGAAAGGGATGAAGGAGGAAAGAGTTGGAGATGCCCAGCCCCCACCCCCAACTGCGGTTTTTAGGACCTTTGATTCTGAGCCCAGGAAAGGAAATAGGAAAAGAATAAACATTATGTTCTATCCCCCAGGCCACTGTTACATCAAGTAACACAGTATATCACTGTCAGTTGCCAATTATATAACGTCCATTTCAGCTTCTTAAAATGAGGTGCAGTGGGGTGACATTGTATTTACTCTTATTTTTACCAGTCCAGCCCTTTGTGCTTGGTCAGACTTGAGAGAAGGTAAATTCTCCTGCCATTACGTTGAGTGAGAGCACAGCCCCCCAGTGGATAGGAGATGGGGGGATGAATTTGATGTTTCTCAGGGGTCACCCATCTGTACACCTATCCCAGTTTATGTCTAGAATTCAGAAATATAGAACAAATTTTTCTTACAACCTGACACCTAAACACAAGCCAACTACTGCGTTCGATGCTTCACAACAGAAATTGCAATCTCTTCCAAGTCTGGAAGGGAAATTGCCGTGTTCGATCAAGCAAAAAATGATTTTATACAATTTCAGAGATTCTTAAGAAATTCTGACAAAATGAAGTCATTATCTTCATGCATATATCAAATGTGGTAATGATATAATAATGGATATTTCTCCTAAATTCTGATACTGGGCTAATTGACAGACATAGATTTCGATGCTATATTACAAGTTTATTTTATTGAGGCTTTATTGGTATTTGGTGGGGGAGGTTTCTTCCAGTGGAATCCCATTGAAACCTTGCAACAAACTCCTAATCATCATCATCATCAAGATCTTTATTGCCAATTATCAATAAAGGTCTTAGGTTCAAAGCAACTTACCTGAAGTCTCATAGTTAGAAAGTGGTGAAGTTCATATATGAATACAGGTTTTGTCTTCAGATTCTATTCTTGGCCCCTGAGCCTACTTTTGCCATGGCCCCCACTGTGTTTGTCCCAATAACATCTCCGCTCCGGGTGGGTGACTAGCCTCCTCCCACCTCAAACCTGCTCCCCTCTCTCAACCTCTTCCCTTTTGGAGAACAGTCTCTAAAATACGGACCCATCTACTCCTCTTGCTCTGCAGCCCTAAAGGGTGCGTGGGTTTGCGTGGGTTAAAGTAAAAATGTGGTTCTGCAGTCCACATTTCAAATGCTCAATAGCCATAAGTGGTGAGTGGCCGCCATATTGAACAGTGCACATCTGTCAACCGTACAATACTCCGTCAACTGTATACCGTTCTTTCAGGCAGCACTGTGCTGAAGCTGTCTTGCTCTAGGCCCGTGTCTTTGTAGCCTTCGTGCTGGCTCTGAATCTGCTCTCCCCAGAACTTGATCTGGCTCTGGAGAAGTCTGGGTGCCTCTGTGCTGTCCAACATGGCAATCACTGATCACCTGGGTTAGTCTGAATTGGCGTGCTCTATAAATATAAAATACACATTGGGTTTCAGAGCCTTCGTATGAATAAAGAATATAAAATGCATCGTTGATAACTTTATGCTGACTGTTGAAATAGTATTTCGATGTATTGGGTTATATAAAATGTATTTTTGAAATTTAATGTTGCTCTGAGAACATGTTCAGTTACGTATGTGGCCTGTGATGTATTTCCACCAGGCCCCTTTGCCCTACGATGTCTCCTTTCCCTGTCTCTTCCTTTCTCTAGATCCATGCTGCCCGATACAATAACCACAAGCCACATATGGGTATTGACATTTAAATTAATGAAAATGAAACAGTTTGAAATTCATTTCCTCGGTCTCATTTGCCACCTTCCACACACTCAGGGGCCACATGTGGTCAGTTCTGCTCTCTGGCCAGCGCAGGAACAGGTGCCTTTTCCATCACTGTGGAAAGTTCAATTGGACAGAGCTGATAAGATTAGGTTGCACACAGTTATGGCCAAACCCACAGAGGTGAGAGGGGCATGAATGCCTAAAGCTTGGGAAGCGTTTCCATGGTGCCTAACTCTGCAGGACAGCATCCTTCCATTCATCTCCCAGACGCCGGCCCCTCCCCTCCTTTGTTAGACTTGTTTATGCGCACCTTATCTCCTCTTTCCTCCTGCGAGGGCTGCAGCGTGCTTATCTCCCTATGAACACACTTTCCTCCACCCTCCAGTGTGTCCTCAGTATCTAACACCCTGCTTCGTACAACAGGGATTCAGTAAATATTTGTTCGCCAGCTGGAGTAGCACATCCTAGCAAGGCATTTGAAATATGTGGCTGAAGCCAGAGGGAGATCCATACTGGCTGGCCACAGGGGGTAAAAAAGAGAGAGAGAAGGTCAGAGCCAGATTCCCATGGGAGAAGGAAGAAGACCTGGTAGAGGGACAGAAAGTAGGAAATCAGAGGGACACTGGTGACCTGGGATCTCATTCACGTCACCAAAGCCCCTCCTGTGCCCGCCGCCCTGGCCCCTCGAGGGCAGCAGCAAGAGTCACAGCAAGGGAATTCCCTGGCTTAGGCAACAGCTGCAAAAAAAAAAGTGCAAAAGAAACCCAAAATATTATTATGTGATAAGTAAACATGGAAGACCCATAAACGCGAGGTTGAAATGGCATGAAAATTAAGGGTCTGGTGGGGAGAAAAATGAAAAACGTCCTCTCCCTGGGCCAGCTGGTTTGAGTTACATTTTATGAGCAGCGTGTGAGCTCCAGCACCCTTGTTGAATTAGCAGCAGAATCGCACATTAGTTTTAAGGCTCCCTCTCGCACAGGAACATCATAACGCTTTTTAATTGGGGCTGATAAAAACGTGGCATTACTTGCAGGTCCCTGAGAGAAGCGAGATGTGAAATTGGGTTTTCATTACACCTAATGATGGAAAATTAAGTATAGTGCGTCTGGTGAAATGGGGTGTGATAAAAGGCATCGCTTCTGCGTTATCGGAGGTTAATAAGGGACTAGGTGAGGTGAGATATGTCGGAACAAAGAGCCCAACTAGTTGAATTAATAAACCTTGAAAATCCCTTGGTTCTGAGTCTTCATAGCATCATTAGCACCAGCATTGACATTATTACAAATGTGACAGCAATACAAGTCGCTCGGTTCCAAATGCATTTATTTTCCATTCCAGTGTTGGTTTTGCTGACACCGAGTTTACAGTCTGTCTAGCCATGTGTTTAGGGAAAATATCCATATTGGTAGCTATTTGGTTTGGGAAACACTTGGCGTCTCACACAAATTGCCAGGTGCCTGTTCCTCAGAAGCCTGTCTCTGCCAGGAAGCCAGTCTCCCAGGCAGCCCATGCATCAAGTCCCTGGGGAGACAGTGGGTCTCTGAAGATATCTCTCCCCATAGCTGGTGGTGGCTTAGGCAGGAGACACTCACAGGGCTCCAGTTCCTCCTCTTCCAGGAGTCGGCATCGCAGAATCTGGAGAAGCAAACTCAAGCACGCCTTCCCGCTCCACCCCTGACCCCACCCCACTGTCCATCACAGCAGTGACGTTCACAGGAAGGATGCCTCCTGTCCATGGCAGCTGACGGGACAGCAGACACCTACAAGAAACAGTGAGAGTCTATAAAGAAAGGGATTCTTCTTAAACCCTTCAGTAGCTTCCTACCAGCTCAGAGGTGCATGTTCACGGCCTTCCTAGACCAACGTCACACCATCTCACACAGCTCTGCCCCTATCACATTTTTGCCCACTGTCTTCAATCCCTATGCCCTCCTTGCTCTCTCCTGGCAGCACTTGGCTTCTCCAGCCCCTGTTCTTGCCCGTTTTCCTACTGGACCATCGGGCCTTGAGGGTGGAATCTGCTTCACTCTGTGCACTGCCGGCACCTACCAGAGTCCCTGGCCCAGAATAGATTCTCAGGGAAGCTGATGCTGACCCCAAGGGTGCAGTGGAGAAGGGCAGCAGCCTCCACATTCGCCAAGTACTACCTTTAAGCCATGCCAGTGATGGCATGTGTCCCTATCACCGAAAATCTCAAGAGACAATGTAATCAGCAGTTGGGAAGGTTGTCCTGGCATCTCACCGGGCCCTTCCTCCTAGTGCACGAAGCTCTAAAATAAACTCTGGATCTTCATGTTGGCAACTCTCTCCTTCCTCGAGACAGGGTTTCTTGTGCTGTCACACAGGAGGGACATTAACCTTCATGCACAGCTTCCGCGTCTGATGCATTGTTGTGACTTGAGAGATGACCAAGCTGAAGGAAGCGTGGACTTTGAAAAGACACATTGCAGAAAATCAGGAATATGTGGTTAAGCCTCCCAGGCAATGGGCATGGCAGAGGCCTGGGGGTTCCTGCAGGGGTGCCTGGCTGTGTCTGAATACGTCTAGGTGGGACACGTCAAATGTGACGTTCTCATCTCATGCATGCCACAGACGGAAGGTCCAGGGTGTACACTGCCCATGTCTTTGGGAGAAGGTTGGGCAGACCAACCCCAGAGGTCCTGGGGAAGATACACTGCCCCTGAAAGACCAGCAGGGAAAGCCTAGCAGGGAGGGGGTAGAGCAAGGAAATGGTTCCCCAAGGGGAACAGAGGAACTCAAATCCAACCTCAGCAGGCACCAGTTTCCAGGGTGACCAAACTAAGAGAGGACAGTTAAAGAAACTCAATGGTATAAAGATTGTTATCAGGGGAAAATACAGCTCTTTTATCAAGGAGAGATGTGAAGAAGGAGATGAGGCATAGAACCCAAGCCCAGGAGAAGTAATTTGTGGAACACAGGTAGAAGTTTGGGTTTCCCCACTTGCAAGGTGGGCTCAGTGAGACTCCCGGACCAAGAGTGTTAAGTGGTGGGGAAGCCAGAGAGCAGGCAAAAGGTGGTCGCTGCTGTGGAACCCACAGCTGGAGAGAGCGGCTGAGCGGTCAGGGCCCTGCTGTTGCTGGGGCCTCACGTCCTCCCTCCCAGTGTGCAACCCAATAGGAACCAGCAAGTATGGACACAGGGACACAGGCAAGTGGGCCAGAAGCACACACACACATGGCTCTGACCTCCAGAAGGCTCTCCTCCCTTGCAGGCAGGCACCCAACCTTTCTAGGCACCCTACTTCCTAAATAAAAGGGCGCCCGCAACATTCAGCCTGTCTGGCTTCTCAGTGGTTCTGGGAATGGTCAAGATTGGCCAAGACCACCCCAACGAGCCTCAAGGAAGGACTAAGATTGGGAAGGGGTGACAGCCAACCTGGACTTTGTCTTTGCTCCATTCAGAGACACCCCCGAGACAGAGCGAACCAAGGGTCGCTGTGTTCATGGGCTTGTTTGTTGTCTTAGGTTTTAAATCTCCCTCCACAGCCATGCTGGGGAAGCAGCGTGTGTGTCTATCTTTTCTGTGGTTCCTTAGCTGTTGAATTCCAAGTTAGTTCCCTCTGCCCTGCTCAGGTCACACTGGGGGAGGGGAAGGCACGGGGAACAGGGGACAAACTCCCATAGGTGATGGTCTGTTCTGCCTCCCTCTCTGTGAAGCAGATGGCAGCCGCGGAGAGCTGGCCCAGCCCACGCTCACGATCCAGACTCACCCCTACCGGGCCTGCGACCCCATGGAGATGAGCTACCCTCGGGACCAGTTCCAGCCCGCCATCCGGGTGGCCGACCTGCTGCAGCACATCACCCAGATGAAGAGAGGCCAGGGCTATGGCTTCAAGGAGGAATATGAGGTAAGGGAGCAGCCCTCACGGAAACTTCCTGATGGGTGCAGAGGCTTTTGCATGCTAAAGCTTTGCTACTCAGAGCAAAGACCCCAGACAGCAGCAGCAGCATCACCTGTTGGAAATGCACCACCTCCAGCCCTGCCCAGACCTACTGAATCAGTTACCCGCATTGTAACCAGAACCAAGCTGATCTGTATACTGTTTAAATTTGAGAAGCTCCATCTAAAAGATTCTGAGACTTCCTTTCCCTCCTTCTTGCTTTCCCAGGCTTTCTCTTCCTCTCATCACTCAGTTATCACCAAAGTTTCTGCACTTGGGCATCATGGCCTCCTCAGTAGGAAGCTAGAGGGGCTCAAGCCCCCAACCCACATGTTGTAGGAAAGCCAGCAGCTCTCCCCAGCCAGTGCTTCTGGGAGGCTTACTTGCTCCTGGCTGCCTCTTGCCTCATTACTATGCATCTGCTGTGTTCTCAGTCCCCCCTCACCCAAGTCAATACCGCCTCTCTGGTGACTACTGTCCTCTCTCTCTGTACCTTCTTCTCACCTCTGCGTTGGACACCCGGTTCTTCACCCACAGAGTACCTATAACATAAAGGATTTGTGAGTAGCAGTTGCTCTCGAGATTTGGGGGATGAGGATGGGGGAGGCTTGCAACAAAGTGCAGAAAGTCCCTGAATACAAGTGGTCCTCACAGGTCTCTGTGCCTGCTGCCCTTCCCCAAAGTTCTTTTTAGTGTCCTCAAAACTTCCTTTTAGTTTTCTTTTTCCAGCAGCCAGGAAAAGGCCTCCCATACTCCCTTTCCTAGGCAGAACAATTTTGCTCCCTTTGTCTCAAACCTTGCCCCTTAGGCATCACCTTTCACAAACAAAAAGTGAAATAAAATTGAAGGGGAAACTCATTAAGATGTTTCCGTGAACTAAAGAGCACCCCACCTCCCCAGAGGAGCCCTACCCCCCTCGCCTGCTGCTCGGAGTCCAGCTGCAGCCAGCTTTGAAAATGTTCTTCTTTTTTTTTTTTTTTCACTTTTCCTTCCCTCTCCCTCTCCTCCTCCCTTCCTAAAATAGTTTTGGCGCATCTACTATGTGCCAGGCTCTGAGTTTTATGAACTAGTTTTTATGTGTGTGTGTGGCTTTTTATTTTCACACACAGCCTGTGCCCCAAATATGCTGGGTTCAGTTTTGTTATGTGCAGTGAAAAGGCCTGGGCTCAGACTCCGCCCATTTGGGACTCTTGATAATGCAGACTAACTTTATCTCTCAGAGGATAATCTCAGGAAGAGCTTAGGAAGCCGTGATTTCAGAAGCTCTGTGAGGTCACGACACTGGGGGTCCACACAGTGGGGTTGCAGTGCAACAAACTGTGTGGTCTCAGCATATCATTTTGTGACCTGAGTTTTAAAATCCTGTTATTCGTTGAGTGAATAGTTTGGATAAGGTGATTTCTAAGGGCCTGTCTGGTCCTTAAACTTTATGAGGATGTAAAACATGGTGGCATGGGGCATGTTTAACACATTTGTGAGAGCAAAAGCGTTTATGTCAATGGATGTGAATAATTACCTGCCAGGAGAACCAGCAGTTCATTTCAAATAATGGTCTAGGGAACATAGCATCTTGCATGTGCTCAATCTACACATGCTTTGGAGAATACCGAGATAATGGCTGAAGGAGGTGGTCTTCTGAGCTCCCGTGCATGAGCCTTATTTCCTAGGGAGTCGGCCGAGTGGCCCCAAGCCCTTGACACTTGGGGGATGGGATGCACGTACGTGTTTACACACCGATGTGAATCTGTTTAGTGAGGGAAGGTCAAGAGAGGGTGTGCTGTTTGTACGTATCCAATATCGTGATGGTTTAGTATGTCAGTCATAACACTTAGTTTGCTTTAAAGTTTTGAGTAGCACTAGGGGAGACGTGTAGCTTATCCACAGGGTGACAAGTATTGGAAGTCTAAGAAATCCCGTTCTCAGAACTTGCGATCTAAAATTTGAAAACAAAAACACAATACATTTGACTACTTCAGTGCATTTCCTTCCAGACGGATATGTCTTTTAAAAGCATCTGTCCCTGTGTGGCTGATTTTTTTTTAAATTGTGTCTTCTTATATTCTCCAAACTTTTTTTATTAAACAACAGAAATATATTTCTCACAGTCCTAGAGGCAGGGAAGTACAAGTTTAAGGTGTCAGCAGATTCAGTGTTGGTGAAAGCCCACTTTCTGGTTCATAGATGTTACAGGCCGCTTTCACCAGGGCACTCTTTTTTTTTTTAATTTTTTTTTTTTTTTTAGGGGGGAGGGAGGAGTGGAAAAAAGGGATGCCACGCGCCTGCGCCGTGCGCCCGCTCCCACCGGGCTAATCCCATTCTTAAGGGCTCCACCCTCGTGACCTATGCACCTCCCACAGGCCACACCTCCTCATACCATCACATTAGAGGTTAAGTTTCAACATATGAATTTTGGAGGGACACAATCATATAGACAATGTCCATACTATAGGACTCTTTCATAACCAAAGTTCAGTGATAAAGTGAGGTGACTTAACATTGATACAATGTCTGTTTGTTTGCATGTTTGTTTTTCCCAAACTTTCCAGCATGGGACTTCTTTTATAATGAGAAAGGAAGCAATGCATATAGTTTCATCATTTGGACATATCACTAACTAGACTAGCCTTGACCTCAATTAGTTCATTGATGTTAATCAGTGAGCTGGAATGCTTAGCTTCTAGTCAACAGCATTTTCTGGTTGGGGGTCATTGACTAGTGGGGGTCAATTGGAAAACACTATTCAGTGGGAGTCTTTGCACATTGTGCTGTTTTCCTTTCCTAGACTGTAACTGAGTGTCGCTCCCGTGGTATCTGGAGTCTCCCTTCTGAGCATGAAGACTGTCTCTCCTCTGAGACCAGATTCCTGGGTCTCTAGCCCTGGTTTCAGACCAGCACGTCATGTGCTCTGTTTGTTGCCTGTCGCTCCCTGACCCTGCTCAGTTGGTTTTTGTTTTTTTTTTTAATATGAATGAGTGGGTTGGACAAGTTGACATATAATAAGAAGCTGTGTCTTCTAAAATTCAATTCAGTTGTACAATCCCTTGAAAATGTATTGATTAAATTATTACTGAGTATGTACTACTCCCGAGGACCATTCCCGATATTTTAGACATGACAGTGAACAAAACAGACAAGATCCATGCCCTCATGAAGCTTGTGCTCTATCAGGGGAAACAGGAAATAGTAGACTTTTACAGTCACTTACCCAATAGTTATTTTACAGTCACTTACCTAATGTGATGTTAGTAAACAATTGCAGTGTGCTAGGGAAAAATACTGTTTGCTGTGCTACCAGCTACCCCAAATCAAACATAAAACAGCCAATTTACTGTTCTCTCTGAAACTCTGAGTCAGGAACGTGGACAGCACGTGGCAGGAATACTTGGTGTCTGCTCCACCACATCCGAAGTCTTGACTTGGATGGCTCTAAGGTGGGGAGTCAAAGGCCTCTGAACATGTCTTCACTTACATACCTAGTGATCAATGCAAGCTGTCAGCTGGGGTCTCAGCTGGGATTGTCAGCCACGACACTGCCACGTGGCCCCTTCAAGTGGCCCGGGCTTCCTCACAGAGTGGTAGCCTCAGAATAGTTGGACATATTCCGTGGTAGCTCATAACTGCAAAGGTGAGCTTCATCACGAACAAGATAGAAAGTACATCACCCTTTGTGACCTGAGCTTGGATGTTGCAGCGTCACTCTTACCCCATGCTACTGGTTATAAGTTAGTAATACCCACCTGTGTTCCAAGGAAGGGAAATTAGACTCTTTCTCTGCTTGGAGGGAGGAGTCATTGCAGGACTCTAAGAGAGAATGCAGGACTGGAGATACTGGAAAATACAATCTTTGGATGATGCAATCTTCTGTAGTAGAAAAAAAAGTAGAGCAAGGAAGGGAAATGATGTGTTCTAGGGATATGGGGTGAAGGAGGAGGCTCTAATATGGAATAGAGGAGAAGGGCGGTCCTTAATTAGAAGATGACATTTGAGCAGAGACATGATGGAAGAGAGTTCCAGATCAAGGCCAAGGTTGTCATGAGTAAATGAACAAAGAGTAAAACTAAAAGAAGGGGGGGGCTGACCGTTATAAGGCACTATACGCCATTATAAGGACTTTGGCTTTTACTCTGAATGAAATGGACAGGCACTGCAGAGTTTTGAGAAGCCAACTGATAATTATAATGATCTGGCAGTGGTTCGAAAGACTCATTCTAGCTACTATGTTGGGAGTAGATATAGAGAGGCCAGGGTGAAACAGGGAGACCAGTTAAGAGGCCTCAGCAGAAACCCAGGTGAGCTATAACAATAACTCAAGCCAGGATGTGGCAGTGGAGGTGGTGAGAAGTGGTTGGATTCTAAATATGTTTTCAACATAGAGCCAGTGGGATTTTCTCACACACTAGATGTGGCATGTGAGAGGAAGAGAGGAATGAACAGTGTCTCCAAGGTTATTAGTACCTGAGCCCCTAAAACAGGGATATCAAATTCATTGTCACCAGGGGCCACACCAGCCTTGCAGTTGCCTTCAAAGGGCCAAATGTAATTTTAGGACTGTATAAATGTAACCACTCCTTAGCAGTTAAGTGAGAGCCTAGTGCTGCCACCAGGTAGGAACAAGGTGCTAGGCCGGATAAAACAAGCCAGAGGGTCAAATTCAGCCCACAGACCTTGTGTTTGACACTTGTGCCCTAGAAGGAGGGAGTGTCACTGCCACTCATGGAGATGGGGAAGCTGCAGGTAGAGAAGATATGTGGGCAATGGAGCAACTGTGAGTTTAATTTCGAACTGAGTTTAAGATACTACTAAACACCATTATAGAGATAGAAAGTAGATAGTTGGGTGTATGAATCTGGAACTTGGGAAAGAAGCCTGGGCTGGAGAAACAACTTTGGGAGTTTTGGACATATAGGTTATCGTAAAGCCACAAGACCACTCATTCAAAGTCATTAACCAAGTGAGCAGAGAAAGAGGCAGGGACCAAGGACTGAGCTTCGAGGCATTTCAGCTTTAAGATGTCTGAGCACTTTCCATAGACCGGACATTGTACTCGGTTCTAGGAACTGAGGAGATGAGATAGAGCCCTTGCATTCTGAGGACCTTGGCGCCTGTATTACAGGCCTATAAGCTGATCATTTCAACATCTCAGCAGATTGTCACAGTGGGGCTATGCCTTTGGGACGGGGTGCATGAAGCCTAGCCTGGCAGTTGATGGCCAGTGGCTTTCTGGGAGACACAAAGCCTAAACCAAAGCTGAAGAAGGAGGAATAACCAAATGAAAGCCAGGAAGGGACTAGAACAAACCAGCTGTGGCCTGGAGGTGTGCACAGCGGGCTGAGTTACTAGAGCCAGGAGCAGTTTGGTACATATAAACTGTGGGGAGGAACGTGGAGGGAGATGGGGCAGAAATTGTCAGTAGGGGTAGGTATGGGGTCGGGGCAAGGGGACATTTGTCAGGTCAAGGAGTTTGGGTTTTATTCCAGGGGCCATGGGGCATGTTGAGGGAGCAGGACTTTGAAGCTGGATTTGCATTTCAGATGTAACTTATCTGGCCTGAATGAGAGCGGGGAGAGCAGAGGCAGGCAAGCAGCTGAGACAGGAATTCAGGGGAAAGATGGAATTGCCTGAAGTAGCAGACTGGGCCCAGAGCCCAGACAAACCCACACACATTTCTCAAGTAGAGCCATAAACTCCACTCATTCGCTTTGGCCTAAAAACCCGAGTCTCTCGATATATATTTTAAGTCCAAAGGCTTGAAGTAATGTATGAATCATCCCAAATAGATAGTCAAAATGCCAGGATTCAAGTCATGTCTCTTTCATTAAGTCTCTGGGTGACCTTGGGCAGGTCCCCCGCCCAGCCTCCATTTACCTATCTGTGCAATGAGGGTGAGGGGGGCGGTTGAAATGACCCAAAGAGCGCTTCTGGCCACGCTATTTTGAGAGTGTGCAGAAACCAGTTGCACAAGCCAGCCAGCTCTCCTCCTACTGGATCCCACTCTCTGGGACTCCCACCCCCATAGTTATGTCCCAAGTCCTAGCAACCATGAGTGACCAAGGGCCTCTGGTTCCTAAGAACTCATAGAGGCCCAGGTCAAATTCACTGCACCTGCCATACAGATTCGAGTCTTAGAGGTATTCAGTCTTGGCTGCCTATCAGAATTACCTGAGGACGTTTTTTAAAACACCAACACCCAGGCCATCCTTCAACAAATCAAGTCGATTCTTGGGGGTGGGATCCAGAGATCTTTGTTTTCTAAGATCCGTCGGTGACTCTAATGTCCTTTTCAGGTTGAGAGACACTGGTCTAGAAAGACCCAGAGTCCCCAGTGCATGCCCTTCTTATGCCCAAGGCCCATCACCGCACCAGGTGTACCTGCGGCTGGTCACCTCTGATGCCCATGGAGGTGTGTAGTGACTAGTGTACAAATCTACCTTGCGGGGGGCACACAGCCATATTCAAGTCAAGGGGCTTCTGTACATCACTGTGGTTTTTAGGGGCTCCCTCCTCCTCACCTTACTTCCCCAGCTCGGATTCTCCTGTTTTCCCCAAAACAAGAACAATGAGAACAAAACCTAACTGTGCCAGCAAATGCAAACAGAACCTGTCTGGGGAGTGGGGCTGTCTGTGAGCCCTGTCACCCCGGCTGTCATCGTGATCAGAAGAATAGGTTTGGGGAAGTAGAGGGGCCACAGGAACAGGTGACTCTGTGACAGAGAGAAGAAAGGGAAGCATGTTAAAGCCAGTCCAGTGCAGGCAGTCTGTCATCCTGATGAATGGAACAGGTCCAGTAGGGCGACCAGAAGGTATCTGGTTATTACAGCTCCATTAAGACTATTTAAGCAGCAAGGAACAGCTGTGTGAAGTGTGATGCAGCCTAATCAAGAACAAACATTTGTTCAATTTTCAGCTCAAGATGGACACACCATGTGCAGGGCTTTGTGGGCAGAGGCCAGTGCTACCATCTTTCTCCTGGTTTTCTGTGGGTGATGGTGGGCAGACAGCCTCCTGATGGGGTGTAACCATGGAGATGGACCCCTCAGGTCACCCCAGGTGCTCCCTTCCTGGCCCAGAGCCATCTAAACAGAGGCAGAGCAGACCTTCTCCTTCTCCCACTTTTTCTCTCCTTGGATGGTAACAGTCACAGAACAGCGCCCCCTGCAGGGGGCCCCTGGGGAATTCTGGTCCAGCTTTTCCATCTGCAAATGATTGACTCTAGGGAGAGGCACAGGGAATTCGTGACAGATGCCCAAGTCATGGGAGAGAAGACGTGGCTGGTTTCCAGCTCTGGGAACTCTTAATGACCCAAGTAGGGACACTTGGACTCCACCTGCTCCTTTCACTCCACTCCCCATGGGTTAAAGTACGGAGAAAATGGACCATTTAGTGGGGAAAACCAAAAGATATCAGAAACTCATGTGATTTCAGACTTGGAAGTTTTCCTAGCAGAAAAGATCTCATGTTGGAGAGGCTATTAACTCTCTGTGTTTTGGGGGGCTCTCACTTAATTCTGTTTGTAACCCAGCAAACAGTATTTTCTGAGTTTAATATAGGAACCCTTCCCAACCAAGTGAGCAATTTTCAGGAGACACCATAGAAAAGTCTCTTGGCCAAGACTCAAGTCCTGATTCTCCATCCGCACCTGTATGCTGGATGGCCTTGGACATGACTTTTCCATCTCTTGGGCCCCATTTTATCTTCTGTGAAAGGTTTGATTATACAGCATGGACTCCTGAAGCCTGATAGTACACGTGTCTACTTCATTTGGCCAGAAATACTTATTGAGTACCTACTGCGTACCGCATACTGTTTGGGGCACTGGAGATAGTTAGAAAGCTAGATAGAAATACTCTCCTTTAAAGGAAGCTCTTACCACACCATGTAATTACACAACAGAATGCTGGTCAAAATGCTTTATAAACCTGTGATTAAGGGCAGTCCAGGGTGAACACAAGTGTTGGTAGTGGTGTTTATTTTTGCCTTTTGCCAGTCATCACTGCCGAGGGCAATCAGGAGCTTCGCCAAAGGCAAGACACTGAGTTGAAAAAAACTAGAAGGAGGCTGGGTCGAGGCAGAGCATATGTGACGAAGGGAAGCACGTGTTCAGAGGTTTGGAGGCATGCAAGAATTGAGGTGTTGCAAGCCAGCTCGTAGAAGGGAAGCCAAGATGCCTGCTTATGGAAAGAGAAATGAAAATTTAACTAGTTGTGGAGATGAATAGGAATTTTACACACAGTTTTCCTGAGAAGAACTAACGAGGTGACATTTATGGCCTTTGACAGTCTACCTGTATTTTAAATATATATTTTATTGATTATGCCATTACAGTTGTCCCATTTCCCCCCTTCACCCCCCTCTACCCTGCACACCCCCTCCCCCCCACTCCCCACTTTAGTTCATGTTCATGTGTCACAAGTTCTTTAGCTTCTACATTTCCCATACTATTCTTGCCCTCCCCCTGTCTATTTTCTACCTACTGTCTGTGCTACTTATTCTCTGTACCTTCTCCCCCCTTCTCTTCCTTCCACTCCCCTGTTGCTAACCCTCCTTGAGATCTCCATTTCTATGCTTCTGCTCCTGATCTAGCTGTCCTCTTGGTTTGCTTTTGTTTTAAGTATGGTTGTTAATAACTGTGAGTTTGCTGTCCTTTCACGGTTCGTATTTTTTATCTTCTTTTTCTTAGATAAGTCCCTTTAACATTTCATATAATAAGGGCTTGGTGATGATGAACTCCTTGAATTTGATCTCATCTGAGAAGCACTTTACCTGCCCTTCCATTCTAAATGAAAGCTTTGCTGGATAGAGCAATCTTGGTTGTAGGTCTTTGGATTTCATGACTTGGAATACTTCTTTCCAGCCCCTTCTTAACTGTAAGGTCTCTTGAGAAATCCACTGACAGTCCAATGGGAACTCCTTTGTAGATGACTGTCCCCTTATCTCTTGCTGCTTCTAGGATTCTCTCCTTCATTTTAATATTGGCTAATGTAGTTATGATGTGCTTTGGTGTGTTCCTTCTTGGGTCTACCTTCTTTGGGACTCTCTGAGCTTCCTGGATTTCCTGGAAGTCTATTTCCTTTGCCAGATTGGAGAAGTTCTCCTTTATTATTTGTTCAAATAAGTTTTCCACTGGTGGCTGTTCCTCTTCCCCTTCTGGTACCCCTATAATTTGGATGTTGGAACATTTAAAGATGTCCTGGAGGTTCCTAAGCCTTTCCTCATTTTTTTTAATTCTTTTTTCTTCATCCTTTTCTGTTTGGTCGTTTCTTTCTTCCTTCTGGTCCACTCCATTGATTTTAGTCCCAGTTTTCTTTCTATCACTATGGGTTCCCTGTGCATTTTGCTTCATTTCACTTAGTGTAGCCTTCATTTTTTTCATCTAATTTGTGATTAAAATCAACCAGTTCTGTGAGCATCCTGATCACCAGTGTTTTGAACTGTGCATCCAATAGATTGGCTAAGTCTTGGTTGCTTAGAAGTATTGGCTATTGAGCTGTTCTTCTGCTTGAGCCATAATGTTTTGGTCAGGTCGCGCCTGTTATGTATGAGGGGTGATGGCTTAGGTGTTCACTAGTGCCGGTCAACCCAGTCACTGGGTTGTGACACTGTATGTGGGAGCAGGGTCACAGAGGGAGCAATAGTGTTCATTCCGCTCTCTTTCAGATTATGGTTCCCTCTGCTGCTTCCCATAGCAAATTGGGCCCTTCTGGTGCTGGATCCCAGGTGGGTGGGCTTGTGTACATTCTAGGACTCTGTGGGTCTCTCCAACAAACTCTCCTGTGAGGCTAGGAGCCTCTCCCAGCACCTCAACCCCTGAAAGTTTTTCCAGTCAGTGATTTTAGGCTTTATTTCCCATCACTGGGGCCCTGGGTTGTGTGGTCTGTCTCACTGCCTGTTTTTCGGTTTTGTTTTTGGGGGGTTTTTTTTGCCTGGTTTATCTGCGCCCAAATGTGGGTCCAAGGTCAGTCAGCCACCTTTAGAGCCTTGCTGGGTTTGCTCATTTCATCCCTGTGCCCACCCGGGTCCACCAACCACCACCTTTTCCTGCCGAGACCCCTCTCCACCCACCGCCAACTATGCCCTTCTTACTGGTCTGAATGAATGGTTCGTTGTTGTCGGACTTCTGTACAGTTCAATTTTCTGTCTGTTTTGGTTGTGTTTTTGTTTCTAAATCTTTGTTGTCTTTAAATTTGGTTGTGAGAGGAGGCACAGTATTTTCACCTACGCCTTCATCTTAGCTGGAAGTCTGACAGTCTACCTCTTAACTCTAGCTGACTTCAAGGTTGAGGTGGAGCTGTGGGCCCAGACACAGCCACCCAGAAACTTGCATGAATGTGGAGACAGTGTGCAGAGGGGACCAGAAGTCTGTGGCCTGGAATTTCATGCAGGGAGTCCCCAGATCATAGTCTCGTGGCTGGGAAAAATAGAGGAATATTAACTGAATATTAATAGTGTGAAATATTAACTGAATTGCAAAGTTCTGGAGAGAGACTTTGTGATTAAGATAGTGCCCTTGAGGGGTGGGGAGAAACAGTATTTCTTTGACAAAGGCACCAACACAGAGAAATGCTCCCGACTCTGCATGGGTGCATCGCGTGTCTACCGGTACCTGTGAGTTGAGTCTTCCCCAGGATTTCGCTGTTTTTATCTACTTTGCTGCCTAAGACAGTGGTTCTCAAACTGAGCTGTGTGTCAGAATCAAACTGGAAAATTAGTCAAGAAAATTAAGTCATGAGCTTGTCGACATGGGACAGAACTCAGGCCTCTGCATTTTACCAAATTTCCTAGGAACCTGGGCTCCTTACCAAACTCTGGGAACCACTGGCCTAAAATGTATCATTTAAAATTTTGTAGCTTTTGACCCTGGTTGAGTAGTTCAGTCGTCCCAACATGCCAAAGTTACCAGTTTGATCCTAGACCAGGCACATACAACAAGCACCCATGAAACCAATAATGCATAAATAAGTGGAACAAGAAATCAATCTCTCTCTCTCTCCCCCTCCTAAAATTAGTAAGTTTTTTTTAAAATTGTGGATTTTAATGGACCCTTTAAATAGTGTTCAGTGACTCTACATGCAGACACACCAGACTATTCTACCTGACCGAAGCTCCTGGCACAGACAAATGCCCCCACCTTGCTGCAATCTGATTTTCCCCTAAGCTTCCCCAGCAGAACTCATAAATTACCTTCTATTTAGTGACATGGTGCACGGTAATGTTTGCTCTCCTGATGCCACTCTGAGTAGGCGTCATCAGTCATCCTTCCCTGTCTCCTCTGTCCACATTTATAATCGCCAGGACATGTGCTTTTCAGCACAGCAGGAGGCGTGTGTTGAAAGCCTGGCCTCTGCCAGAGCCACCACTAACTCACACAGCGCCTTAGAGGGAAATAGCAAAAGGTGCACCCGTCTCCCGATGATGGACTGTCACCTTCCAGAATACATTCACAGTACAAACCGAAATCTGTCATGTCTACCAGATCGTGGCTGTTTCTCAGAGGTGGTGCTCCTGGATTGGACTCAACCCGCATGGCCATCTCTGGTATCCCTGGCCATCCACCAGCATGCCACAGATGCCTGTAAACCTGGCTGGGCATTTACTAAACCCGTGGACCCACAGAGGCCAGACCTTAGGCTTCCAACAGCTCACGAAACTCTCTCACGCCCTAAATACTGTGTCTCACCTGCACCCAGAGTGAGCATCTTGTCCCAGTGTTCGCAGAATGGTACCAGTTTTATTTACCTATTTTAGTTAAGCTTTCGGGGTGACATTCATTAATAAGAATATATAGGTTTCGGTGTCCAAGTCTGTAATACCTCATCTGTATATTGCACTGTGTGCCCGCCACCCAAAGTCAGATGTTTTGTCACCATATGTTTGACCACCTTCAGCCTTTACCCCACCCCCACCCCCCTTCCCTCCAGGAACCACTGTACTGGTGTCCATGTCTATGAGTCTTGGTTTGTTTTTGTTTTTCTTGTTTGTTCATTTGTTGCTTTTGGTTTCATATCCCACACGTGAGTGGAATGATGTGGTCCCACATTCCAGGACCCCCTTGGGTCCCAGACAACATAGGATGGACATGGCTGGGCGCCCCCATCTTTGTTCTCGTGACAGTAAACTGGGTGTTTCTGGTCAAAGGAAGGCAGAGTGAATTCTAGGGGTGAAGTGAGGGGCTCAGTAGCATATTGCTAGGAAATAGTGGGATGGAAGAGCCTCAACACCTACTATGGACCAGGCATTGTGCTGGATGCCTAGAGATATTATCCCGGGTAATCACTAATCATCACAAAACTCCATGGGGTGTTTTTTTCCACTTACACAGTGTAAAATTTATGTTTGGGATAGAAGTGTATATATGTATGAGTTTTAACAAATTATAGAGTCATGAAAACACCAACATGATCGGGATAGATAAGAGTTCCATCAGCAGAAAATCCCCCTGCTGCCCCTTTGTAGTCAAATCCTTCCCCCACTTCTGAACTGAGGGCCTATTATTGACTTCATTGTCAGCAAAGTTAATAGAGACTTGGAGCAGTGAAATGATTTGCAGAAAAAAAATATTCACCCTGCCTGCCTTTTGCAAAGCCCTGCCTTCTCCCTGACATGTACACACAACTAGTGGGCAAGAGGTATTTCTTGATGAGATAAATGAATGAAAAACACCTCCTTGGTGAAGACTGAAATCTCCCCTGCTCCAGCAGAGTATGTGGTGGGCTGGGACACAGGGTCCTGGCAGCCCAGACTGGTCCTGGACAAAGCACACCATCAGCTGTGCCCTGCAGCATCATCCTGGAACTGCCTGGTCAGCATTCCCTGGTCCTGGTTTTGCTGCACTCCAGGCCATATCATATCCAATTATCTCCAGGGATACAGTCAAGCCAAAGGGTATGATGGGCGGGGCCCCGTAGCTGACAGAATCTGCTGAGGGCAGCTGGTGAGCAGGTAAATTAAACAGACCAGGATGCTCTTAGCCTTAGATTGGAGGTGAGCTGCTCCTGGAAGTGCTGTGTTCTGTCAAGACATCTCACCATTTGGAGCATAACTCAAACAGGCTTAAGTTCAAAGAAGAGCATCCAAAGGAGGATGACAAGCTTCAGAAAGGACCCTCATATCTCAACAGGGCCAAGTCAACAGGTAGGAGAAGGGACCAACCAAGCAGGCATCAGGGACAATTCTCAGTACTACCAGGGAATTCAAGTATCGAGTGGGGAAACAGAGGTGGGTTGCACAGTCCTATGGGCTGATGTGGCACAGCAGGGCATAAGAAGTCAGAGATGGTGGTCATGTGGTCTGAGCCCCCCACTGGCTCTGCGGGCCTCAGCTCTGTGGTTGGGAGGGTGGATGGATGGGTGGGTGAGTGGATGGGTTGATGGATGCATTGACACCACAGGAAGAGTGAATCTGTGGTAGGAACCAGATGACAGTTTTATCCTCAAGTCTGTGTAGCCTGTCAACAAGAATGAAGGAGGTTTCAAGAGACAAGTGCTCTTAGCTACTTGTCATGCTGCTGGACTGGCTCAGCCTTCCACTTAAAACATGTTCAAAGCATTCCCACTAACTTACAATAAAACTCACATTGTTGCCTGTGGTCAACAGTTTCTTGATTGAACACCACCCCCTCCCCACCCACATGATGTCACTCTCTCCTGTTCTCTCTGTTCTGGAGAGCCTACCTTGAAGTTCCAGAACACACCACCTCATTCCATCTCACGGCCTCCGCCCTTGCTGTCAGTCAGAATTAGCATAGCGTGTACTTGCTTAACTGTTAAGGAGCCGACATTACATTCAGCCGTTTGAAGGCAACCACGAGGCTGATGTGGCCCCCAGTGAAAATGAGTTTGATACCCCTGATCTAAGGGACAACTCAGGAAGAGGATGATAAGAAAGGAACCACAGGAGGTGGGTGGGCGCTTTTAGGTGTCTTAAGACTTTGTTCTGGTATGATAGGGTACCTTCATAAACCTTACCTGTAAGAGGGGAACAGGAGATTGAGGCTAAAGTTGTAAATATCAAGAAACAGCAGTCATTCATACTAGCCAGGAGAGGAAGATGTTTGCTCATTTATTTTTGGCTTGGACAATGTCTGTATTTCATCTGTGCTTAGATCTGATTACAGAGTAGTCATGTTTTTGCCCAGCTCCATCCTGGTCTCAGAATAGCCTTGTCTGATGTTGGTGTTCTATGAAATTGCTTGTGTTCAACCGGAGAGCACCAAGATCCAGCTGTAAGTGCTAGGCCAGCTCCCAGGAGCCAGGGGCTGCTTCTCAAATGTCTCCTTTTCAAAAAGTCCTACCCAGTGGACCCTACCTACAGTTGTCCTTTGTCCCTAATGACTCTCTATCCCAGCTCCCTGTTAATTGCCCTCATAACACTTACTATAAACAATTGTCTTGCATGTATGTTTATTGTCTGTACTTTCCCACAACTAAAACATAACATTTGTGAGATCGTCTGCCATGCCCGGTGCTCTTATTGCCAGGACCCCGCACCTGGATGGTCACTGTGGCAGGAAGGGAGAACAGGCAGACTCATTCAGTATATATTAATCAGCAAGTCGTTTCTGGACCTCACTTTACTGATCTGTAAAATGGGGCAATACTTTTTTTTTTTTTTTCAGCAGATCCTTCCAGGTCTGACTTTGGAGGATTCTACAAATACCTCATCTCAGACCTCCAGGAATGAGGGCAGCCCTACATGCATCGTTTAGGACGAAAAAGAAAGACGATCATCTTAGAAAAGCAGCAATGTTGAGGAGTAGGAAACATTTTCACACTCAGACTGGAGTGTGAAAATAGAGCTCAAGCCTCCAAGGAGAAGAGAATGAGAAAAGGGGAGCGGAGATTGATAATGCATGGGTATAATGAGATGGCAATTTTGGTTTCAAAAGAATGTGATTAGCTCCTAATGACTGCCACAATTCCCTGGTCAATCTACTGTAACCAGTTGCTAATGTAAAAATAATGCCCTTTGCCTGGCTCACTTCGAAGACGGAGATGAGTCTCTCTTTCATACTTTTGCCCCCTCTTATTTTTTCCCCCAAGAGATTATCTTCTGTTAGATAATCTCTATAAAGGAAAATGGAGGTGTGATTAAAGTCCGCCAACCAGGGTCATGTGGGGTCATTACCACTCTCTCCTGGGTGGGTGGCTCTATTAGGCTTTCCTCTTCTACCAGACTCCAAATTGTTCTCCAGCTCCCACCAGGAGGGAGACAGAGGCTGCCAGGGCTGAGGCAGCATCCTGCATGGCTTCCTACAGAGAAGGCCACTCATCACAGAGGTTTTGTTTAGTGTAAGATTTTTCTAAAGCTTTCTGCACACTGGGTGCATCCTGAAAGGCATGGCCTGGATGTTGAGAGGACTCCCAACTGTGTGTCATTTAAGGACTCTGGGGATGGACAGAAACCTTCAGCAAATCCCTGCAGTGTTGCCATGCAGAAGGTGCATGCTTATTCTTAGGGCCCCATGGAGCAGGGCAAAGGCAAAGTATGTGGAGACAGAATGAACACTGTCCAGTGGGTCTGTCTAAAAGTGAGATGGGAAGCTGTATGGGGCAGTGAGCTCTCTGTTGCTGAGGGTATCCAAGTGGCAGATGCTATAGATCAGCTTAGCAGCTGCCTAGAAGGCAGTTGTAAATGGGAACACAGCCAGATGATTTTCAAAATCAATTACACCTCTGAGAGTCCAACATCTTTGCCTTCTGAATGTGCTGAAGGAACCTTACCCACCAATTTTTGTATCCATCTATCCACTTATTCATTTAAAAAGCAGTGGTTCAAGCACATATGAAGTACAAAGCCAATATTGGGCTCTGGAGGTACAGACGTGAACAAGAGGCTCTCCTTTCCCTGGAGCAATCCATCACCAAGTTGGGAGACAAGGCATCCAAATGATTAGATGTAGAAGAGTCCATCTGTTAATAGAAGTGACTGACTAGTTGAGGTTGCAGTGGGGTGGCAGGAGGGTGAATGGGGAAGGTTTTACAAAGGAGAAGATTCTTGAACTGGGTTTTGAAGAATATGTAGAGGTTTACTAGGTGGGCTTGGGTGGAAGAGAATTTCAGGCAGAGAGCCAGTCTCAGAAATCTGAAATGGCCGAAACTGTCTATAGCATTGCATTTAGTGCCTTTAGTGCCCCAGAAAATTAGTTTGAAAACACTTGGCATGTCCTTCTTGTCTTCACACTACTTTGGGGTGAATATAATTAAATGAACATTCGGCTTTTATCACAGAAGGTTTCAGGTAGAAAATCCACTTCCAGAATATCAGCTTAAACGTTGAGAAGTCTGATGCTGCCCCCAAGACAAGCATACCCACCCTTGCAGAGGGCCAGGACTGGGTATGCACCCCTGGCTCATTGCCCTGCCCGAAACAGCTGGCGCTACCTAGCTGCAGCGGGAAGATGAGACCAGGTGATGAAATCTGAGTGCTAAGAGTCACTTCCAAGAGCAGGAGCCATTTGCAGTCTAGAGAGGACCTCTGCTGGTGGCGGGAGGGATGCAGTGTGATGGTCATTGACAGAGCAAGGTGAGGAGGGAGAGGGGAAGAAGAGGGAGAGGGGAAATGGGCCCTCCATTTATAAAGTAAGCATTTTCCTATCTCCACAGTGCTTTTGTCACACTGAGATTTAAGGCAGAGATTGGTGCCCAGAACCTATACTCTGTCACTTCTCCTTCAGGATGCCTGTCTGAGGGTCTCTGTCACACACAAAATTCTGATCCATTAGTAGCTGGGAAGACACTCTGAAACCCTGGGGAAGCTAAGCTGGAGAACGTGGGCTAGTCAGGAAGGCAGGCAAGGGCCTCCCACCCCATCTCCATTCCATCTCGAATGGGAATCAATTCTGCCTAACCAACTGCTGCATAGCTGAGGGTCACGGTCATACTTCTAGAACAAAGGTCAGCAAACTATAGTCATAGGCAACCTGGTTTTGCTAAATACAGTTTTACTGGGACACAGCCATGCCCATTTGTTTACATTCTTTCTGTGACTGCTTTCAGTCTGCAATAGTGGAGCTGAGTAGGAGTAGTTACAACAGAGATTGTATGGCCTGCAAAGCCCAAATTGCCTACTATCTGGCCCATTATAGAAAAAGCTGGCCAGCCTCTGCTCTAAAAAAGGACCCACCCAGGCTGGCTTAGTACATGGGAGACTAGAAGCAAGAAAGAGGCCATGGTGCTTGGGCTGGGCTTTTAATAGACAGTGGTCCTGCCTGCCTGTCAAACACGGCCTGCTGAATGGCTGAATTTCTGACCAATCAGATTACAGATTCCTCCTTGCTTAGGGTGGACCTAGCAAGGAAAATAGATGAGCAAAGGCAAAGCTGGAGTGTTAAGATGAGTGGCTGCTCTGTTCCCCTGCACTGCTGACGGGGATCTGCATGAACTGGAGATGTTGCAGAATCTGTCCCAGAAGCAGTGCAAGGGCCACAAGCAGGGCATTCAGCCTTTTCTCCTAGAAGCAGGGTGGGAACAGTAGTCAAAGTGTGGCCTGACCTTCATGCTTCTGCAGCTTCCCTAAAGCCATCCCCTCTCCCTTAAATGCCCAGGTTCCTTCTCTCTGAGATAACTGACTACATACATGCACCTTTGTGTTTCTGTAACACTTGGCTCATAACTCTCAAGTCATTCCATATGGTTGCTCCCTTGTCTGTCTCCTCTTAAACCAATGACTCCCATCTCTTCCCTCCCCCAAACTCTGACTCTGAACCTTGTTGTTCAGCTTCCTACTGAACATCTTGGCTTGGATGTCGAATACTCTCAAATGTGCTGCTGCTGCTGCTGCTGATACTGATGCTGATATTCTTATTATTTTGTTTGTACATGTTAAGAAGCACGTAGTACTCAACAAGTGCCACGTACTGTTCTAAACACTTTCTGTACCCAAAACACAATGCTTCATTCCTGCCTCCCCCGTGCTGTTTCTCCCCCACCTGTTTCTTCTCCATCTCATTAAGCGACGTGACTCTTCACTGAGTCCTTCAAGCCAACAGTCTGGGTGTCAGCTTTCATCCCTCTCTGTCCTTCATAGTCCACACCTACAGTAGATGTGTTGTGACCTGCCCCAGTATCCCCTCTCCACTCACGGTTCCCAATGCCTGCCTCCTGGAAGCACCTGAGGCTTTGCCTGAGGACCTCCTCAACACTGAAGAATATGCACACCTTGCCTGCAGAGCATGGTGGTGTTAAGGGAGCTCCTAAGAGTTGTCCTCAGCTGATAGGTGGGAATCAGTGGATTAACACCCTAGGCTTCTTCTTCCTCTGGTGGGCATGAAATGGGCATGGGATTCCTCCCCAGCTACATGCAGTGGTAACCTGCCCACTCATTTACCCTATAATAACTTCCTTCCCCTGATTGCCTCACTTCCCTGACTTTCACACCCATGCTTCTTAGGATCGTCTCCAAATAGAACCTCATAGTCAGATCCTTTTTTTCTTTAAAGCAGTTAACCTGCTTTGGAGAGAACCAAAATCTACAATATTCAACTGAAAATAATCGCTTCTCGCCACACCCACTATCACCATCCTGGTACAAGGGTCCAAGGTACCATCCTCTCTTTCCTGGACTGTTGGTCTCCCTGCTTCCTTGCTAGACCCACTAGCTCCTGTATTTCATATAGGAGCCAAAATGTACTTTGTAAAGCATGAATCAGATCAGGTCACTCTCCTGCTTGTTTCCAATCACAGTTAGAATAACACACAACCGGTTACCGGCGACCTCAGTGTCCCCTCTAACCTGAGCTCTCCCAGCCTCTCCGGGTGCTCTGTCACTGCCCTCCCCCTCCTCACCCTTGACTGTGGTCATTTGGTTGCCACCTTTGCATCTGCTGTTCCCTCTGTCTGGAAAGTGCCTCCTGCATTTCTTGGGGTGAGTGGCTTTTTCACACCCTTAAGTGATTAGCTCCAGTGTTAAGTTCTCAGAGAAGGCCTTGCAGACTGTGTAACCTGAAATAATCCTCATCCTCCATCACTCTCTCTCACCCTCCCCCAGTCGTCTGGAAGTTAAGGGGGCACTTTGTTTATTTCTCTGCATCCTAAGTACATAGAACGGTGCCAAACACATATTAAGGACTCAATAAATTTTTTGTTGAATGAATAAATGAATGAATGATTCCTCTCCTGGACCAGATTTGGGCTTATGGCACACAGGAGACTTGAATGGCATTTGAATCAATGAAGAAGTGAATAAGGCCATAGAGGGGCCCAGTTTGTGTTCTCCCCAGGCCCCATCCAAGACCACACAGCCCTTTGTGCTGAGTGACCCGTCACAGTGGGTGTCATTTCCCCCACTTACTCATCTTCACCTGCCTAGAGCTCCTATCTCGGGCTGTTCTAACCACTCTGTCCTTTCTTTGTAGGCCTTACCGGAGGGGCAGACAGCTTCATGGGACACAGCCAAAGAGGATGAAAATCGCAATAAGAATCGATACGGAAACATCATATCCTGTAAGTGCTCTTCTGGGTGGCCCCAGGCTTCGGGGCACGGAGGAAACAAAGCTGTTACTATTATTTACCTAGAATTTGTTATCGTGCAATGAATCCTTGGTGTTTCCAACTTTGGGGCAACATGCCAAGCTGGGAGCTGTCGTTCAGTCTCCCTGTCCCATCTGGCCTGGGTGACAGAGCATGGCTGACCTTGGCCACAGGAGGCAGGTGGGAAGCTGGGTCCCAGTGGAGAAGATCCAGGAAGGTTCTGAAAGCTGGGTCTTTCCTGGAATTGCCCACTATGCAAGGATTTTTCAGGTTGGGGAAGAAGCCCAGCCAAAAGGAATTCTTTATATTCCTAATGGTTCCTCAGAGTACTTCCGGAGAAGTGACTCTGGGTAGGGAGCAAGGTCCAGCCCACGAGGGAGGGGCTGAGAACACCGAGGCCAGAGCATACTGCAACTCCAAGAAGGTAGCGTCCCAGGCAAGGATTGATGCTCAGAAGGAGCCAGAAACTCTGAGGGCTGGCAGCGGCCCACTCAGGCCTTGAAGGAGCCCCAGGTTACTGCAGTCACAGCAGAGGCAGGGCTGAGGGCATCATGAACTCTGCCAGACCTCATGCCCGTGGGCAGAGACTCTCGGGAGCGTGCCTGCTGCCCAGGGCTGCATGGGCACAGGCACTGGGAGGGCCCGAGCCTGCCAGAGGAAAGCACGTTGTGTGCGGAGCTGGGGGTGGTATGGAAGCGCATTGCCCCTTGCGTGACAGTGAACTGTAGGCCCCCCCGAAGTGATATGATGAAGGCTGTGGTGCAGAGTGGTTACAGCCCTCTGCACTCACACTGCCTGGGCATCTGTCCTGCCTACAGGGCCCAAGCAGGTTTCCTGTCCTCTCCAAGCCTCACTCCTCACCTTTAAAATGATGAAAATAATAGGGTCACTGAAAATACAGATAGGGTCACTGAAAGAAGGTATGTAAAACCCGGTCCCTGACACCATTGTACTCAGAGCTGAGGAGTTAACATTTTCAAAGTCACCACTAAGCAGTATCTACGTAGCATTCTACCATATTTCAACCAGAATTCACTCAATACCCATGGCGGGGTCATGGAATAAACCAGGCTGCAGGAGGGTGGTGATCATATGTCCATTTTGGAAAGATCCACAGGGTAGCTGATTGGGAAGGGTGGGTTAGATTGGGAAAGGCTGGAGGCAATGGGACCAGTCAGGAGGCTACTGCAGCGGTCCCAGCAAGGGACGATGAGGCCTGAACAAAATCAGTAATGGTACTTATATGTGCCCACACGTGGGGGTGAGTGCCTGGGGGAGAAGAGGAGCGTCAGACTGCCAGAGAACTAAACATCAGGTCACACGCCAGTATTGTCACTGCCAAATGTTGATGTGCACAGTCTTGAAAGCACCATGATATAGAGAGCACAGAGCTTCCTCCTACAGGAAGCTGAGTACATGTTCTCATTAGAACAGGCGTCCACAGCAGCCTGTGTCACCTCCGTGTACCCAGCCTGGGCCTTCTGATGTCTCACCAATTGGGTACATAGCACTCCTTGGTCTCCGCTCTCAGAGTCAACCAGTCAAAAAAAAAAAAAATGTCGTGAATAACAAATTATTTCTAGCACAGCTCAGTGACTTGTTTTGTTTCACTGTCTAGACGTTGCCTAAGAACAAGTGTGGAGGAAGAAAGCGTAAGATAACAGGCAGCTTGTAGAGGAAGAAGGAGGCAGAAGTTTTAGCTTAGCTGTTTCCTGTGCTGATTTAGGAATGGGCTATGAATGTAGAACTAATCAGAGAGCACTTATAATGTGTCGTTCGGAAGATAGTAATACAGACAGTAAGATTTCTTGCAAACGAAGCATTGGAAGAGCTGTCCAAATGATCAGGACGTGTGTGTTGAGACCTATGGCCTGTGAGTATCCTCTGAGCCAGGTCCTGGGACGAGCACCGGGACTCTCAAGTCTCTCCTCCCAAGGAGCTCCCATTCTGGGCACATGTGGCCGCTCACTCTTACCACTCTCGGCTCAAGGACTGTGCCCTAAAATATCTGATCGCGTGTCCATTCCCCCTATCAGATTGTGGATCCAGATCAGGTCACTAAATTACCTTGCCTGATCACTCTAACCCCTAGTCTTTGGTCTGTAAAATGGATATAGTGATGTCTTCCTCACAGAGAAAAAACATAAATGACTAGAGCACAGTGAAGAGACCCCACCTCCCTGAGGGGCAGGGACAATAAGGCGGAGTCAGGTATGGGGGCCAAAGTCAGTGGAGGCCAAGGGCAAGAAGCCAAACCAAGCCTTGTATCTCTCCTGACCCCACTGCTCACCGTCTGCTCTCCGCACCTTTGCCCACACCGTCACCTGCTCTCACCTGGCCTCTGCCTGGCCTCTTTCATGGTTGCTCCACATCCACCTTTGCCCCCAGCTTTCTACCTGTCTAATCTCTGACAGAGATGAGAGGGGCCTGAACTGGATTGTGTCATCTTACTGGAAACCCTTCAAATGGTTGCCCTTTGCTCATGAACACTCCTTGTCCAAAGTCTCTTAGCCTCCTCTGCCGTCTCATGTCCCGCCGTGTCCTCTCTATGGTGGTCTCCTCAAGTCAGCCACACTGACTTTCCTTCAGTCCCTGGAGTTTCCCAGGTTCCCCGACGCCACAGGGCCTTTGCACATTCTGTTCCATCAAAGTGTCATTCCCTCCTCTCTTTGTTCTACTAATTCAACTTTTTCTTTTGGTCTTAGCTCAGTCACCACATTTTCAGGGATTCTTCTGAACTTTTTAGATTTGCTCAGAGCCCCATTATTCACTCCCAGCACACAGATGTGTCTTCTCCTTAGCCCTTATCATCATTGTGATTTCAGAGGCATTTCCATGGCTGCCTATCGCCTGCCTGAATCTCTCACAAAAAACAGATGCTCTGTGACAACAGACCCATGACTGTCTTGCGCTTCCGTGTCCCCAAACCTGCTATGTGGTTGGTGCTCAGTGAATAGGAATTGAATGTTGGAGAGTATAGATTCTCTGCAAGACCCCAAAGGCCTTGAGCCATGGATCTCTCCCTTGTGGCCCCCCAAATATCTTAGAGAAAACCCCAAAAGAATGAATGGAGGAAGGCCAGATCAAGATGACACTTGGAACAATTGCCAAGCAATATCTTCCAATCAAGAAGAAGGTGCTGGACCTGAAGTACGAGAACAGAGCCTGGATCCCAGGCAGCAGGAAGAGCAATGAAGGAGGTTAGAATTCCATCACTGCAGGTGCAGAAGATGCAGTCAGTGTCCCACCCACACCCCATGGCCTCACCGCCTCACTGTGCAGTGACACCAGCTGGCGGTACCAGCATCCGAGGCAGGGCGAGAGGGTAAGGCGAGCGAGACACCCAGCCTGTAACATGCGAGGAGGTTCCTCACTCTCAGCTGTTGATGCTGCATCTGCTCGACCCTGAGAGAAAGCACCTTGCCAAGGTGCCCAGGGCGATTGACTTGTACCCCCTCATCCTGCTCTGTCCGCATTTCTTTGCCTGAGAACTTTCTCCAGGCTGAGCAGGATGTTCTCTTCATGTACAAGGCAGTCTCTCCCCAGACCATGAAATAGCCCAGCTCCTCTCCCTCCCACAAGGGTGTTGTGTTTTACACCTGTCCCAGAATCCCCCAGGGAACAGGCTGCAGATGCCCACCGTAGTAATAGCTTTGAAAATGGCCTTTCTGAGCTGCCTTCTCTTGGCTGTCTCCCTCGCCCCCTTCCCCCTGATGAACCCTCTCCTTCTACGTAAACTACTCACACTGTAATCCTCTTACATCTTCTCCTGGGGAAACCCAAAGGGAAGGAAGCAGAGGGAATTCACACACCTAATGATACCACCTTGATGGGCTTAAATAAACCTGAATCTCCCTTCTAGCTTGAGGGTCAATAATTCTGCAACAAATCAGGGCTCAGTACTGCATACTGAGATAGCACCAAGGCAACCGGTAGATTCTAATGCAGCTCAAGACATACAGGGAAACCAAGAAAGAAAAAAAGAAGTCCTGGAACCGAAATGAGAAAGGTGACACAGAAACAGCCCCGAGGGACAGGAAGTGTTCCTGCCCTTGTAGGTGTCTCTCCCAAAGGCAAGTCTGCTCTGGTTTGATAAATAGAAATATTCTTGGCACAAGAAGAAAACCAGATGTGATCCGCATCTTAAGGAACACAGAGAGGCTGGAGTGGAGGACGAAGGCCCAGGCCTGGGAGAACTGAAAGATCAGAGGCAAGGAGGAGACAGGCTACAGCCTGCAAATGAAATGAGAGAAAAACCTTGGCTCCATAAGCCCTTTCTTCCAAATGTTTCTGTTTAGAATTTAGTAATAGAGACAGTGGGGTTTCCCGAAACTGGAAATGGAAAGGAAGTGAAAGGGAAGGAAATGAATGGGGAAAGCAGAACAAAGAGTTCTTTGCTTTCAAGTAGCACTGGGCAGGGACTGTGGGCAAGGGGAAATTTCAAGAACACCAAAATATTCCCCATGAGGAGTTCTAGAGGGGGCTTGCTGGACCAGCGGCAGGAAATTACTCCCAGCAGAGGAAGTGATCTCAGGGTGATCTTACAGATTTTACAAAATGAGGCTCCCCTTTTGGGATCAGGCAGGGTTCCAGCAGGAAAGAGGTGGGACCCTCAAACAGGGGGATTTGAGGAGATAATTTAATCATGTGAATTTTCATAAAGGTGTGAGCTTGGTATAGGGAGATTACAGGAATTATGCAGAATCCTGAGGCTAACTACCAGCCCCGGGCCACAGAGGATTCAGTAGGGAGAGGTTACCAGGACACGGAAAAGAGGACCTGATTGGAGATATATTTAGTGGTGTCCATAGTGACCCAAGCAAGGGAGCAGAAGGAGGGATTGCACTCTGTTCTCTGCACCCAGTCTTCTGCGTGTGCTTTGGTTGGCTAAACCCAGCCGGAAGCCAGAGGACAATGGAGTATGTGGACCTAGCCCAGTGGTTCTCAAAGTGTGGTCCCTGGGGTGGTGGCACCAGCATCACCTGGGAACTTGTTGGAAATGCTCATTCTCGGGCCCCATCCCAAACCAATGAATCAAATTCTGGGGGTGAGCCCAGCCATCTGTGACTTTCAGAGATCTTCAGGCGACACCGGTGCAGGCTGTCAGAGAACCTCTGATCTGGGTTGGAGAACCAGGTGCAGAAGGCAGGAGGGGGGTGTCTGAAGGGCAAACAGGAAATCCAGAACGTTTTCTGAGGCCTCTTTTCCCCTAAGACAAGCCACCAGGCTCGGGCATTCTAGAATATTGGACGTGGGCCAGGCAGACCCCAAGCTAGTCTCAGTTCTGCCCTTTCCCTCATTTATGACCTTGGGCAAGGTCACTTCATCTCTTCAGTGACCTTCAGTATCTCACCTCTCGATGCAGAGAGGACAAGTTAAGATGCATGAATATTGGATCTGACTCTGGTGGGTAGACTTTTAAACCTGGGCACGACTTAGTCCAGGCTTTTTGAGTTCACAGGCAAGGAGCGATGGCCCAGAGACCTAGAACCCTGCCCAGGCTAAGGGCTCTGACCTTAGAACAGATGGCAGTTCTTCAGAGAGGCTGTTCTCACCTCCAGGGGGGAACTCAGGTTCAAAAACAACCCAGAGGCTTTTTGTGCCAGCAGATTTCTCTGCTGATCTCTGGGGAGATCAAGCTGGGGGGACAAAATGGATGCCTTATTCAATGCTCCCAACTCTTGGCTTCGGTTTTTTTGTGTGTGTGTTTGGTTTTTGTGGTCCCCGAAGGTGGCCCTGGCCTGGGCCCCACAGATTCTGGTGCAGAACTCTCCAGTGTCCTCATTCATTAGAGGACTTGTTCTGCCACTGGAGGCCTCTCTACCTTCTTGCAGGGCAGGCCAGAACTGCCAGGCGATTAAATGTCCCCAGGATCTGCCCCCAGCCGATGACCGACAGGGATGGTGTACAATTACACCAGATCCCTCTCCCCTGAGGCAGAACACCCAGGAGGTTCATGTTCTACACTGTGTCCCAGAGTTTCCTGAAAGGATTAAGCCCAGTTGTCCACAGTGGCAACCTGCTGGATGGCACACCCTCACTGTCCAGTCCTTGAACTCCTTCCTCTCTCCATCTCCTTTCCCATTCTCCCAGTGTGTCCTTGGCTTACCTTCCAAATCCACTCATTGCACTCCAATCCTTGTTCCAGATTCTGCTTCTGAAGGAGTTCAGATTAAAAAAAGGCTTCTCTTTCTTGGAAGTTACTTTCATGGGCTGTGGGCTGAGCAGCCTGTGTAGGAGGAGACATTCAATCCATCAGATGCCCCTGTCCTTGAACTGCTGTCAGTGCTCTGCCCCGAGGCTTCAGCTGTTGGAGGGGCCCCTGGCAGGGCCCTGCAGAGGGGAGCTGCCCAGCCTCCACCAGCCTCCATGGGATTGCCGGACAGGGAGGTGCACAGAATATTGGCTGCATCCCGCTCCTACTCGAGCCACACTCTCTCTTGATGATGTTATTTCAATCAAGATTGAATACACAGACCTTTTGCTTCAATGCAGTACCCAGGCAGTCTCGGCAGAATCCCCTGCCCCCTCCCAATCCACTCATGCAAGATGATGGCATTAACATTTCCAGTTCTTCTAGAAGATGATTTTTCAGCGCCACAATTCATTGTAATGAGTCAAATCTCTTTTCTTTGAAAAATTGCACCTTTTCTTTACCTTCCTCGGTGCCCAGAAGACAGGAAGAAAGAGCATCACGCATCCAAATGGCCGTCTCTCCCAGCCCCACCTCTCTGAAGTGATGCTCTCTTTAAGTGGATGTGACTTGAGAAGAGCAACCCCTTGGGTTACCTTGGGTGATGGGGGAGGGAAGCGGAGTGTGATTTGTGCTGGGAGGTAGAACTGTGCCAGGGAGGAAACTGAGCCGTGTCCTCTGGGTGGCCATGGGAACACAACGGGTTGGGACAGTGTGGAGGTGAGAACTGGCCTGGAACTGTCTGGAGGCATTGGGTCTTGGGGTTCTAGGAGGGGTAGGGACCCCCCACCCTACAAGGAGCCTCTCAACCTTATATTTTCTACTGAGTAGTTAAACTTCTTGGAAAGAAGTGAGGGTGGGGTAAGGGTGACATCACCCTTGGTAAGGGTGACGATACATACCTCAGAGGGTTACTATGGAAATCTAATAGCATGACACTTCTAGAATAGTACCTGAAATACCTTACACACTCCGCACAGGTAAAGAAATTAATGTACACCACCTAATACAAGGTAGGTCTCTACTCTCATAGCCCAGTTCCAGTAAGAGCTTTTGGGTTTTCCCAAGACAAATTAAGCAGCCAGAACACCTCTGTGCTAAGTGACTGGACATTGGTCTGAACATCCAGACCTGAGTGTGATCAGAATCTCCCGGAGGGCTTGTTAAAATCCCAATTGCTTGGCCCCACCTCGGAGCTTCCGATCCAGTGGGTCTGGGCTGGGACTCAGAATTTGCATTTCTGTCAGATTTCCAGATGTTGCTGATGCTCTTGGTCCAGGGACTATGTTTGAAAACCACTGGCCTAGAATAATAACAAAACTGAACTTACACATTTATATTGATTTCTTATGACACCCCTGGTGCTTTTATATCCTCTCTTTTAATCCTTGCGACAGTATGCTAAGGCAAATATGACTTTGATGCTACAGTTGGGTAAACTGAGGCTCAGAGGCGATAAGCAACTTGCCCTTGGGTGATGTGGTCAGTGCGTGACAGACCTCAGATCTGCCTCCGGACCCTACCCAACCCATTGCCTCTCTTCCACCGAATGCGAGAATTGGCTGCCAGTCTTGGGGCAGGACAGGCTGGGTCTTCAGGTGGGGCAGGGAGTCTACCCTGGGGAGAGGAAAATTTAGGCACAGGATCCAGGCACGCTCTGCCACTCCTGACTCTGTACAGGAAAGAGTCCAGGGTCCCAGGCCAGGTTACCTAAAATCAACTTTATGTCTGTAAGCAAGGGGCCTGCCCCTTTCTCATCCTTGGCCTTTCAAACATAAATATGAATTCATTTATTGAACAGATACTTATTGAGCACCTGCTGTGTACCCCACACTGTAGAGGAGTTTGGTAAATAGGGTATCCTCCCTAAAACAGAGTAAGAAGAGGAGCCACAGGTTAATCCAGCAATCACAGAAATACAACTACTCCGAGAGCTGGGAAGAAAAGTACAGGGAGCCATTCACCCCTGCGGTGCAGAGGTCACAGGAGACTTCCTGAGGGAGGAACATTGAGATGAGAGCAGGAGAATGAGCTGTTGCTAGTCTTCTGGGCTTGGGGGCATTCCTTTACATGGACAAAGGCCCTGAGGTGAGAGCAGACAGCATGCATTTGAGCGACTTAAAGAAGGGCACAGTTACCAGAGTAGTGTGCAGGGAGCCACGCATGAGGCTGCCCTGGGAGGCCAGTCCCAAACCCTCAGATCAGGGAAGGCTTGTGGGGCTGGTAAGGCTTTCTTCTCTGTCTATGGAGTCCCGGAGCTGATGCATGCCCGCTTGCAAGAACAGAATGTTACATATTCAGGAATGTTGTGAGTTACTGGATGCCATGTTGCTGCTCGAGATCAGCCATGGTAGGAGTGACTCTTTCACAGAAACCAGCAGACATTAGCAGGCGGGGCCTTTCTTCCCCCCAGAGAGCTGTTGCATGAACATCGGCCAACGGACCACTGGTCTTTGTCCCAAAACCACAAGGAACAGATTGATTCCAGAGGGATGATGTTTTTGTTCCCCTGGATTTGCATTTGGGGTGGGGGTCCCTTTGGATCTCCAGGTCTTTGCATTTACATCTCCCCTCCACCTGCTGCCAGCCACCGTGGCCTCCACGTAGCCCAGTGCTTGCCCACCTCACTCCTCAGCCAAGAGCCAGGTGGGTCCAGGCTCCCACACCTTCCTCCCACCCTGCGGAGTTTGCTTCTCCTTGTGTGACTCCTCTCAATTCTTCTTGTCTTGAATATCAAACAAGGAGCACCAACTTAAGCTGTTTTTCAAGCTTGCAAAATGTAGATAGAGCATAATGAATGTTCTGGGCTGCTTGTAAATTACCTTGGATGCACTCCTCCACGCTGCCCGCTGCCCCACCTCTTTCCATGAGCGTGTGGATAAACACGATTTTTTATCCTTCTAATTATATAAAGTTAGATGAGGAAGGGGGCACAGAATAATATTAGTGTCTCCCTGAAAGAATAAATAAACCATGAGGACGCTGCTACTCCTTGCAATGCCTTCCTGCAGACCTATGTGCTGTGTTCTTCTCTTTCCCGAGTACACATGTAGCTCTTTGCCTCTGCACAAAGGCCAATTTACCTTTGGGACAAAGAGCAAATGGGGACCACCGAGTTACTAAGTTCTCTGCCATCAGCGTATGACCTGCCACCCATCCAGCCGACAACTGTCATTTATTAAGCACCTGCTGTGTACCCAGCACTGTCCTAATGCTTTTTAGAGCAGTTTTAGATTTACAGAAAAATTGAACAGAATGCAGAGACCCCACATTCTCCCTCCCTCCCTCTCTCCCACATCCAGTTTCCCCTGTTAGGAACATCTTGAATCTTGTGACCCATTTGTTACAGTTGATGAACCAATATTGGTCCATTAGTATTTACTGAAGTCCATACTTTGTAGAGTTCAGTCTTTGTGTTGGACCGTTCCTTGGTGTTTACAAAGGTATGATGATGTGTGCTCACCGTTACAGTATCACACAGAAGAGTTTCACTGGCCTAAAACCCCCCTGTGCTCTGTCTATCCCTCCCTCCCCCCAAGTCCCTGGCAACCTCCGATGTTTCTACAGTCTCCATAGTTTTGCCTTTTCCGGAATGCCATGCAGTTAGGTTTATACACTCTGGAGCCTTTCACATGGGCGTTGTTCACTGAACAGTGTGCGTTTAACTTGCCTCTGTGTCTTTTCATGGCCTGATGCCTCACTTCTTTATATCATTGAGTAACATTCCATTGTGTGGATATACCCCAATTTGTGTATCCATTCACCTGTTGAAGGACATCTTGGTTGTGGCAATTGTGGATGAAGCTGTTACGTATGCACGGGTTCTTGTGTGGACATAAGTTTTCAGCTTCTTTGGGTAAATACCAGATCGAGCAATGGCTGGATCATGTAAGAATATGTTGAGTTGGGGAGGAAACTGTCTTCCAAAGTGGCTGCACCACTTTGCTTTCCCACCAGCAGTGATCGAAAGTTCCTATTCCTGCACATCCTCTCCAGTATTGGGTGCTGTGAGTGTCCTGGACTTGGGCCATTCCAGGGTGTGTAGAGGTGTCTCAGCAATTCCCTAATGAAATATGATGTTGAACATCTTTTTATATGATTATTTCCCACATGCATATCTTTTTTTGGTGAGGTCTCTGTTCAGATCTTTTACCCACTTCTTAATTGAGTTATTTGTCTTATCATCAAGTTTTAAGAGTCTTTTTGTACATTGTGGATACAAGTCCTTTATTAGATGTCTTTTACAAGTATTTTCTCCCAGTCTGTGCCTTGTCTGTTCACATTCTGACTGTTCTCCCACTTCTCATGCCCGAAGTTCCTCATTTAACCCTCCCAGTGTTCTGTGAGCTACATAGTATTGGCCCCATGTTGCTAAGAACCCAAGGCTAAGAGAGATCAACTGACTTCTTACATGATGGAAGTAAGATTTGAACCCAGAGCTGAGCCTTATCTCCATACCTCACGGCCCCAGTGTATCTTACTTGCCACAAGTGAAATCAGGTAGGAACGAATCTTGGTCATTTTGTATGAAAATAGCCCCGCACCATCTCAGAAAGTAGAGTCCCTGTGCGGACGTCTTGCAGACCTGGGGATGGTTACTGACATCACACGGCATGGAGAGCGCTCTGTAAGTTGGCCCCGCCCACCTCGTCTGCCTCTCCTCCCATTGATAACCCCTTCGCACTCCACATTTACAAGACAGGAAACTTCCCAGTTCCAAACGTGCTTGCTCTCTCAGGATCTCTGCCTTCATTCTTGCAGTTCCCTGTGTTGGAAATACCTTCCTTATTGTCCACTGGTCAAACTTACCTTTAATCCCTTATTTACGTGTCATCCCACAAAGCCCTCTATGCTCTGCTTTTAGACCTTGAAGTTCCCTTTCTACATGCTGTCTGTCTCTCCCCCAACAACACTGACAAACTCCTTAAACTTGAGTATCACTTTGGTGACACTTCCTTAATCCTTCAACAAGCCTGCACGTAGTAGGTGCTCAGGAAATGGTTCTTAATAAATGAATGAAGAGGACAGACTGGCAAACACCATCATCTGATGCTTAGAGGCTCCTTCTGTCTTTAAGAATATTGAACTAAAAGAAAGGTTTGCTTCCTTTTGTTTGTTTTTTAATAATTTGTGCTTTCAGAGTTTAAATTCCATTGTATATTAAAGTAAATTACTTTTCAACATTTTGCCCCAGAATCTCCGTCCCCAGTGCTATAGATCCCTGGAGGAGGCATAACTCAATAAACAAAGCAGCTTTTTGAATCAATAAGTCATTAGTGAAACCGATGAATGAAAACACAATATGCATTTTCACTTGTCTAATACTCACAGTTTTTGTAACCTCTGGTGACAAAGCTTAATGGCCAGAGCTCAGAGTAAGATGCTGGCCCTTATGCGAGCCCCTGCTGGGTGGGGTGTCTTCCAGGAAGTCCACTCTCTGGGACTAGAGTCCTGCAGGAGCTCCGGGAGCAGAACCCATGAGATGTGAGAAGTCCACACAGGGGCAGCCCATGTGTGAATGAAACAGGGGTCCAGCGTCAGATGGACTTGAAACAGAATCTAGCCCTGCTATTTGCAGGCTGTGTGACAGGCGGAACTCGCTTAACCTCCCTGAGCCCCAGTTTTACATCTGTGAAGAAGTGGGAGGAGGAGGAAGAAGAAGAAGAAATCATTATGCTATTAATATAATAATCTATAGAGTTATTTGGGGGAGTAAATGATGCAGTAAGATCGAGTTATGTAAACTTTCTGGTACTTTTCGTGAACTGTAAAGGTTACCTTCAGACTCCCCACCCATCCAAATGGATGACTCAGACCTCCCCCCTGCTCTCTTGGTTGCTTCCACTGAAACTCTTCCCTGTCATGAGTGAAGGAAATGTGGCATCCAGTGGATCAGCATCCAGTGGTGTGGGGTACATGGCAGGTGCTCAATGAGTCATTTTTTAATTAACAAGTTAATTCATAGATACAGAATGGTGTGCTGTCCAGTCCTGGAACTGTCTGTTTATCCTGGGACCCATTCCTTGTCTTCTCCTCATCGGGAACTGACCCCCACAGGTTGCCTTTCTCAGTCTCTCAGCAGCTGACTTCTGTCTGGTTTTGGTCAGAGACACACACCAGTGGGAGATTGGGAGGCAGGAGAAAAGGAGAGGAGGGAGTATTTCTCCCTCTCTGTCCCAACCACAGGCTCCTTTTCTCCACCTTCCGCCAAAGAAGCTTCCTGCAACAGCTCCACTTCCCCACCCACCATGTTCTGGTTCCTCTACCTCCTCCCTCTATCCCACCATCCATGGGGAGGCTGTTTCTAAGGAGATATGATGCTTATCTCTGAGTTGCTTCACCCTCTTCTGCTTGGCTTCTCAGCCCCACCGTCACCCAGCGAACCACTTCTCTGTCGTTAACTCCTCCTGCTGTGGACACCTGAAGTGGTTTCTAATACCCACTTAGACCCCTCTTTGGAAGCCAGAGTGTCTGGACCCAGCGTTAAGAGGACCTACCATCCACTGTTCTACCATCCACTGGCCATGGCCAGTCAGTCCCTATGAGCCTCGGTGTCCTTATTTGTAACAAGGACTAACAGCACCCATCCTGCATCTCTCCCAGGACCATTGTGAGAGCCCAGTGGGGCCATCCATTCATTCATTCACCAAGTACCTCTACGTGCCTGCCACACACGGAGGTGCAGAGGATAGAAGAGGGAACAACACAGTCAGCGTCCCTGTTCTCAGCAGGTTCCAGTTCGCAATAGTAAATGTGCTTGTAAACTGCAAAGTGCTCTATAAGTCTAACAGAATAAGCTGACATGGCCTTGACCCCCAGGGACCCTTGGGGATGCTCAGAGCTCTCCATTCCACTTGCTTGGAGCCCCAGCCCTGCCCTAGCTTAAGGTGCACTGGCCAGAGATAGGCACAGTGACCTGGACAGCCAGCTGAGCCCCTCCTCCCAACCAGATCCAGCTCGGGAGCACTGATTGCCTGTGTCTATTTATGCATCGGCACTCGTTTTAATTAATCGTAAAGGATTAGGCTGATTCTTCTGCTGTACTAGTTTTTTTTTAATGGTTGTTATTTGGTGTTATTGGAAGTCAGCCTGCCATCGACCGAAGCCTGCAAATCTTGTTTATGCCTAGATTGTGTTTGGAATGGTATTCTCCGTAACACAATTTTTAGTTATTGATGACCTCTTTTATAATGATTTAGTCAGCTCCGCTTGAATGATAGTATTGATAACAATATGTGGCCGACAATCTACTCACGGCAATACTCCAACAGGCAAAAGGAAAGCAATTTGTGCCCATGTGGAAAATAGGTAAATTTGCCGTTTTTAAACAAGCATGAAAATGGAACTTATTAATCCTGATCCAACACCTCTCGCTTCCCCAGTGTGTTCATGTAGTAGCTCTTGCATTGTCCTATGGAGAAGGTATTTCCATCCCCACGGTAATCACTGAGACTCACCCAGGTAGGCAAAGACAAAGCCAGAATCGAGGGGCAGGTAGAAAAAAGAGGATGAGGGTCCTTTTTAGGGCACTGGGATCTCCCTGGGCCTCAGCTTCCTCATCTGTAAATGGGGGTAGTAACTGTGGACTGCGTCATGGGGAGCGGGAGGGGTTAAGTGAGAGGGTGTGGTGCTGTGTGCGTGGTAAATAACCAATGGCGGCTCTAACAGAGGGCAGGGCTGTTCTCTCTCTCTCTCTCCGCAGACGACCATTCCCGGGTGAGGCTGCTGGTGTTGGATGGGGACCCGCACTCCGACTACATCAACGCCAACTACATTGATGTGAGGGTCTTTGGGGGGGGCTGGGCCACTGGGGTCTGGGGTGGGCTATGGCAGGCTCAAAAATCTGTGGCCATTCCTCTGACTGTCTCCCAGAAGGGAGCCTTCCCAGAACATGGCCAGAGCCGAGGGCTCCTCCCTGGTTTGTGTAATTAGTGCTGCCCAAGGTCTTTATCCATCGAGAGCAGCCTGCTCTGCGGGGCCCAGAACAACTGCCAGTCTTGTTTATTCACCCACTGATGCATTCATATATGTGTCTGTTTATCCAGTCATTCATTCATTTGAAGGTATAGCCATTTAAGAAACGCAAATTTAAAAGGGCCTCCTGTGTAGCAGATGCTTTGGGAGCCATAAAGCTAAAAATGCCATGGCCCTACCCCCTAAATCCTTAGCAGGAAGATAAGCTGTGCCCAGCAACAATCACAGGACAAACTAGAACGTGGTAAGAGTCGTACATTCAGATAAAATGCTGCAGGGGTTCAGAGATAGGAGAAAAACATTGCCTGTTCCATCAGGAATGCAAAATGGGATGTGAACCAAAGCCTCAAGCACAGGCAGAATTGAAAACCGGAGCAGGGAAGGTGGGCCTCTGGTTAGAGGGAACAGCACGGCCAAGACGTAGCAGCTGGAAGCAACGATAGGCAGCGGCTCAGGCTGCAGGGAGCAGTGACTACGTAATGGGAATGGTGGAAGGTAGGGTTGGAGCTAGATCACGGGCAGTCTGTGATCAGACTTAGGAAGTCAGACTTTATCCTGTAAGCACGAAAAAGCTATCAAAAGGTTTGATTGAGAAGGTGACCAGTGCAGAGCTAAGCTTTGGGATGACTTACCTATCACCAGGAACGACAGAGAGATCGGCAGGAGGAGAGTCTAGGATTAGGATGCTGGAATGTAGACCTAGAAGGGACTCAAGTCCAATGAGGGAGTCAGATCTGAAAGGAAACCCTCACGGAGCAGGGTCTGAAGGAAAAGTCAAAGCCTTGAGGTCAGGGAAGCCTTCCTGGAGGAGGTGACAGAGTGCTGCCTTCATCAGCAAGAGTCAGCCAGGCAAGAAGGATTGATAGCAACCCAGGAAGTATCACCTCTTGTATATCAGCATTACCTTAACTAGTTAATAACCTTACTAGTTAATATTACCTTAACTAGTACCACAACCTCACAAAGTAAGTGCTGTTACTACCCATTTCCAGGTGAAGAAACAGGCTTCTCAGGTCACATAACTTATCCAGGATCACATTGCTAGGAGGTGAGGGAGTAGGGAGCAGGAGTCTGAACCAGGGCTGCCTCCCACACCAAGCCCTATGGGCTTTAATAATAATGGCAAAGCAACAGCAAGAGCCAGTGACTCTAAATGAGTCACTCTTGAGCCCTGTGATGGGCAGTTTTAAATGAGTCCACTTCAAGAGACAGTAACCCTCCCAGGTAGGCCATCGTCCCCACTTACCAGATGGAGAAGCTGAGATTACAAAGCTTGTCTCAGGCAAGGCAGCTGGTCAGTGGCAAAACCAGGCAAGGAACCAGGCCCAAATGGCTCCCTGGACTGGAGTCCCTCCTGCCTGTGCTGACCCAGACTGAGTGGGCTTCTTCCATTTCCCCTTGACCTTGTCTGCAGTGGAATGGATGTGGTAGCCTTGAGGGCCACGGCCCACATGGGGTCTGCTGGCCCGAGTTGCAATATCTAGCATTTGTCATCTGAGTGGTAACCTCCAGCAAAAATCATTTTTCTAGATAAACACTGAGTCCAAAATTGAGTGAGCATCTGACTGCAGTCAGAGCCCAAATGCGCTTTGGTATATTATGGGCAACAAATGAAATGGCTGTGATTGCAAGTGAATCTCTGTAGCATCGATGCTAGTAACACCTCCCATTTCTACCCGGTCCTACCAGGTAGTGGTCCTACCCACTGCATTCTGCAAGCCAATCCTTAAAGCAGCCAGAGGTCAAGGTGAAGAGCCTTGCTCCAGGTCACACAGCTAGATTCAGTTCTCTGCCCACCACAAGCTGCTCCCTCTCTCTGTAAGGAGCAGATTGTGCAGACCGGCCAGATAGCCTCTGCAAGGTGCTGTCCTAATATGTGATGCTGGGCTCTGTGCTGGGTCTCCATGGTTAAAGTCAAGGGCTCACAAGACCAAAATGATGAATTGAGCCCTTATAGGGCCTCTGGATTCTGGCCAGTTCTGCTTACTAGCTTGACGATCTTGGGTAAGTTATTTACTTGTTCTGATATCTGTAAAATGAGAGGATAATGCCACCCCACAGGCATGTGGCACCTGATGTAAAGTGTCTGTCTCTCAGGGTCCCACTGGGAAACAGAGGGTCATTCAGATGGATTAACCCAGCAGAGGTGAATAAGGGTGGAACAGGATTGAGGGAAAGCAGCAGGTGCGGTGCAGTGTCCCCGAGGTGAGCAACCATGGGGTGCTGCTCCAGGCCTACAGAGGGGAGAGAGTAGCTGTAAGGAGAGGGCCCCCTGACAGGAGCTGTAGCATTTGATAGAGAGTCAAGGCCAGCCCATGGGGACCTGGTAGGGAGAGCAACTAAAAGAACATACACTCCTAGCTCTTCGTGGCCCCTGAGTTTCTCTCTGCTCTTCAGTGACCAAACACAAATCTACACAGAAGTCATAGAAGCCAATCGTGTGGTCCATGCAGGTCAACCCCCCCACGGCACAGAGCAGAGCATGCGAGGACAGAAAGGGGACATGGAGGGACAGAGAAGACACGAAGCACAAGCGCCTCCCAGCAGTGCTACCAACACGGGCCAGAGAGTGGGAGAATCCCATTCATTGTGATCCAACTATGGGTATTCCTGGCTAGAATACTCTAGATAGCTACCTAGTAGTCCTCACCCCCTTGTCCTGGTCTCCACCCCATCCGAAGTCTTCCCAGCTTTCTAAAGACCTTACTGCCCGAACTAGAATCATTTATCTCTAGCTAGAGCTTGACGATCCATTAAAACGACTCCATTTGGATAATGAGCTGAATGGAGCCAGCTCGCTCTGTGCCTCCAGAGGCCATGGTTCTGCCACCGCCTGAGCCATCCACTGGTGGGTTTGTGCACCCGAGAACATATTGGCCACTTAAATCTGTTATAAATGACCGGTCTAGAAATAAATATCATATCTGGGTCCCCAGTAAGTAACAGATGCATGCGTGCAGAGTGAGACAAATGCATTTTGGATGCACACCTCCTTCCCATTGTTTGCAGACAGATGCAGGCAGGCCCGGGGCTGGTTGGCAGTCCATCTGCGTGCCGTACAGGTGGGGCTTAAATGAACTGAGTTCTTTTAAGGTTAGAAAGTTTTCTGTACCAGCCCATAGCAAATCCCTGGGGGAGCCCCAATTGAGAAGTTCATTTCCTATTATCGACACTGCTGAGGAGTCTTGCTCGTGGTTAGAATGCTTTGTCTTTGGAGACTGCTTGGGTTCTGGGAGGCCAGACAGTGTCTCTTACTTGGATGCAGCATGGAAATAGGCACGAGCTGGAAGAGAGTTTTGTTCAGCCTGATAGGGTGGTCATAGAAGGATTCTCTGGGGAGCTAACACCCAGTTAGTCACCTCACAACCTTCGTAGTTACTAAACCACGAAGTTGTGTGGGGACAGAATGCGCAGGCACCAGGAGTGGCCATTGCCAAGGCCTCTAGCTGGAAATGTGATTGTTTCTGAAGACCAGCAAGACAGCTGGAGAGTCATGGGGAGGGTGGTGGGAGAAGAGACAAGTGCTGAAGGGATGAAATGGGAATGAGCGATGCCAAGATGCTGAAGGTTGGCTCGTGGGGCCGATGGAACAGCCACCACGTCAGAGAATACACCTCTGGCCTTCTGGGTGAGTCAGTGCCCACGGGAACTCCACAGAGCCCCACCCCTTCCCTGTTACAGGCTCCAGTTGTTGATGCCTGTAAGCTGCTTAGGAGCAGAGCCCACATCCATCTGGTCCGCTTTGGCATTTCCAGGGCCTTGGACATAGTAGTAGGTGTGCACTAACACCTGCTCATTGAATGTTGAATGACTGAGAGAACAAGTGAATGGGCTAACTAGTGAGGCCAAATCGTCTGACCCCACAGTTGAAATGTGAATTTCTTGCTCAGAATTCAGTCCCATTGACCTTCAAGCACTTAGAATCTTCCAGATCAGTTTGCTCCAGAGGGTCTTTGTCTTCTAACTTGTGCCTTAGGGAGTGACCCAACCTCACCTCAAAGACATATTCATGCATGTCTGCCACCAACCAGCCTTTGCTGGAAATGACACCTGGATCTGGGCGACCTGTCCCTTGGACCAGAGGGTGAAAAGCACAAAAAATGCAGCACAGCACATATTGTAAATGTACTACCACACAGCCCTGCAGGGCCACTCAGGAGAAGGGAGGTCTCGTTTGAAGTGCAGTGTGGGAAGCTGGGACACAAAGGCTCAGGAGACTGTGAAAGGGGACAGAGAGGGACAACTGGAAATGAGGCTGGGGACGAGGGTGGAGACAGATTATTAATCCCTAGCTAAGGTATTCGGACATCACTCTGCAGCCAGTGGGGAGCCATTACAGCTTTTAGGTGGGGAGGTGATGGAATCAGATGTGCTTGGGAAGTTCACTCTGGCAGGAAGCAGATGGACTTTGGGACAGGACCAGAAACGGAGGCCAGTAAGAGGCTGGTGCCATGGCCTGCATCAGGGAGGACGAGGACTGTGGGAAGTGATGATGTTTCACACTGTACTGGGCTCTATGTAAAATTTTGTTAAAACTTAAGAGGCAGAGGTTATCCTCAAGAAGCTGACAACCTCACTAGGAAGCTAGAACCGTGCAAACAACGAGTTTAGGTGGGGCTGCTGATTTCTAGTGCTTAGTCCAACAGTTCTGGTCATGACATTGGCCTTGGGTCAGCACTGACAATCAGCGCAAGCACGACCAGAAACTGGCAGGTACCAGTAAATATTTATGGAACCAGTGGAAGACAGGTAGAGAAATGCAGAGCACCCAGAAACTAGGCTTTGAATCAGAAAGCAGGTCCAGGACTTCAAAGATGCCACGTCTGTTTCACCATTAACCATACAGATGGCAAGTCTGACCCAGTTCCTGAAGAAGGGGGCCTTCAGGCAGCTCATCCAGCCCAATGGGGAAGAAGGACTCGTCAGCAATGCTTGAGATAGAAAAGGTGTTCATCAACTGCAGGACTCATTCTGTCCCGAGATGGTGAACCCTAAGGGTTAACCATCCACAACCTCTCCACCAGCAGGCTCCCTAACTGGCATCCATATTCTTTAATTTTTTTTCATTCACTCATTTATTCATTCCAAGATTGCTAATTACATTCAATGTTACATACTGAATGCAGACCTGGCTCCAAAACATGAACTTGTCCCCAGTATGACACACTTCCTCTCTATAATAAAAAAGGGGGCCCTCCATGTGCACCATGTCCAGGGCAGAAGAGGGTCATCTTCAGCCTCTTCCCCAACTATCAGGATTATGGGACATCAGAGTGACCCCACGCCAGAGCACAGGAGGGCCTGCTGGAATGCTCTGGGATGTACAGGGAAACCAGAAGCTGGCTGATTCTCGGAATCAGAAAGTGGCTTTATCAGTCTTGAGGTCACACCCTATGCGGGGTCCTCTCTGATGACTAGGACATCAGCTCCAAGACCAGCCATGTTGCACAGAGAGGCATCAGAGCATCTGTCCCGAAGCTCTTTTCCTAGTTGTCACTAATGCAAGGAGCGAATGATGCAATCATTTTCTTCTGTCGGGCCCCCCACAGAGCCTCGTGCAGTGGTCTGCATGTAATCACGGCTCAGGAGTGAATTTCTGGTGGTTGATGCCCCACAGAAACCCCAAAATGTCTTTTCTGCCTCTTTCTGGGTATGTGGACATAAGTGATGCCCACCCAGTTTTTGCTCCCTGTCCACTGGCTCCCAGGCAAGCCCATATGGGCACCTTCCAACTATACTGATACAGTGATAGCTAACATCTAGTGATTTACTAAGCACATTATATGCATTATCTTATTTAATCTTTAACACTTCCCTGAGACATGTCTCCTGTTACCCCCATTTTGCCTATGAGGAAGCCATGTCTTAGAAAGGATAATCATTGATATGACTTTTGCAAGCGTTGACGAGAGGCCCTTCACCATGCTTTTCTCTGTTATCCAGGGATACCATCGACCTCGGCACTACATTGCAACTCAAGGTAAGTGTCCTCCTCTCCCGCTAAAGGGCCCTTGCCCTTCACTGAAAAGAGGAGTGAGCTTCTCCCAGCAGAGAAGTGGTGTAGGAGTCTGGCTGGAGTGCCTCCGGAGGTCTTGAGATTGCTCATTGGATTGTTTTGGAAGGAAGGAGGCGACAAGTTCAGCTGCAGCAGGGAGGGACCTGAGTGAGAGAGGGAGGAGGTGTGATGAGGAAGTGGTCAGGCAGGACACATCTAAGCAGAAGCCTCAAGCATGAGCCACCAAAATGCACCACCCAGAAGTGGAGCTGATGATGGCCCTCCCCCCCAGCATGTGTGCCCAGACCAGAGAAGTAGTCAGCTGTCCTAGAGAACATCTCAGCAGTGTGTAATCAGAAGGCCGAGCAATGGCCATACCTCTCAAGGCCTTCTGGGAGGAAATCCTGTGGATAATCATATATGTGAACAGTGACATATGTAATGATACTCTTCACAGTGTTATCTATAATAGGAAAAAAGGTGAAAAATCTTTTTTATTTTATTGATTATGCTGTTACAGTTGTTCTATTCCCCCTTTCATTCCCCTCCACCCTACCCCCCCATCCCCACCATTACCCCCCCTTTAGTTTATGACCAAGTGTCTCAAGTCCTTTAGATTCTATATTTCCCATGCTATTCTTGCCCCCCCCCTTCTATTTTCTATCTGCTGTCTATGCTACTTATTTTCTGTACCTTCTCCCCCTTTCTCCTCCTCCCACTCCCCTGTTGCTAACCCTCCTTGAGATCTTCATTTCTATGTTTCCACTCCTGATCTAGCTGTCCTCTTAGTTTGCTTTCCTTTTAGGTGTGGCTGCTAATAACTGTGAGTTTGTTGTCCTTTCACTGTTCATGTTTCTTTAACTTCTTTTTCTTCGATAAGTCTCTTTAACATTTCATATAATAATGGCTTGGTGATGATGAACTCCTTGAATTTGATCTTATCTGAGAAGCACCTTATCTGTCCTTCCATTCTAAATGAAAGTTTTGCTGGATAGAGCAATCTTGGTTGTAGGTCTTTGGATTTCATGACTTGGAATACCTCTTTCTAGCCTCTTCTTGCCTGTAAGGTCTCTTTTGAGAAATCCGCTGACAGTCTGATGGGAACTCCTTTGTAGGTGACTGTCCCCTTAGTGCTTGCTGCTTCTAGGATTCTCTCCTTCATTTTAATCTTGGCTAATGTAATGATGATGTGCCTTGGTGTGTTCCTTCTTGGGTCCAACTTCTTTGGGATTCTCTGAGCTTCCTGGATTTCCTGGAAGTCTATTTCCTTTGCCAGATTGGGGAAATTCTCCTTTATTATTTGTTCAAATAAGTTTTCCACTGGTGGCTGTGCCTTTCCCCCTTCTGGTACCCCTACAATTTGGATGTTGGAGCGTTTAAAGATGTCCTGGAGGTTCCTAAGACTCTCCTCATTTCTTTGAATTCTTGCTTCTTGACTCTTTTCTGTTTGGCCATTATTTGCTTTCTTCTGGTCCACTCCATTGATTTGAGTCCCAGTTTCCTTTTCATTGCTATTGGTGTCCTGTGCAATTCCATTCATTTCAATTAGTTTTGTCTTCATATATTTGTCTAATTTGTGGGTATAATCAACCAGTTCTGTGAGGATCCTGATGACTAGTGTTTTAAACTGTGCGTCTGAGAGTTTTGCTATTTCTTCTTCGCTTAGATCTGTGGGCTCTGGGGCTTTGAGATCTTCCTGCGACATTTTTGGTCTGTTCTGGCCCTTTAAGTGTGAGAAGCAGCGCCTTGGACTCCCAGGTCGCTGGGTTGTGACGCTGTATGTGGGGGCATGGTCAGAGTGGGGAAATGGCGGCACCCTCTGCTGTTTCTCACAGCTGGGTGAGGAATTAGCGCCTTACTTGGTTCACCTGGGCCGGGCCACTCAGAGTCGCTGGGTTATGACGCTGTATGTGGAGGTGGGGTCAGAGCAGGGAAATGGCGGCGCCCTCCACTGCCGCTTGCCGCGGGCACCTGCCGGGCCTGGTCCAACTGCCCACTCCCTTGCCTGTCCACCCACACACAAATGCGCGACCACAGTCAACACGCAGCACCGCTCCCCTGCTGTCTTCCCTGCGGTCGCTCGCCTGGTCGCTCGCTCGGTCGCTCACTAGGTCCAACCCTGCGCCTGGATTCCGCACGTCTGGATTCCACGTCTGAGTCCATCTGACCGAGTTTTCCTGTGCAACCCCGCTCCACCAGCCGCTGGTTTCGCCCCTTACCGGTCAGGCTGAAGAATTTGTTGTTAACGGACTTCCGAAAAGTTCAATTTTCCGTGTTCTGGCTGTGTTTTCTGTTGCTAATATTTAGTTGTCTCTAAACTTGGTTGTGTGAGAAGGCACAGCACATCCACCTATGCCTCCATCTTGGCGGAAGTCCTTGAAAAATCTTAAGTACCCAACAATTGCAAGGTTGGCTAACTTGCAATATTTCTCTATTATGGAAAATTATGCAGCTGTGAAGAATATCATGCTTGGTAAGAATTTTTAAGGGTATGGGAAATGCATATAGTAGATATGATGCTCTTATTATAGTAAATATATACATATACAGATATGTATGTCTGTATATGTATAGAAAATGGCATTCAAATTTTTATATTGAATACACATAGGAGTACTCTTGTAATTTTTTAAATGATGAAGGCCCGGGATATTGAAAGAGGATTTTCTGAGGAAGTTGTTTCGGGTCCTCAGGTCCCATCTCCCCTCTTTCCTTGTCTGCTCTGGTCCCCTTTTCTGTCCAGGCTCGTGGAGGAGGCTCGTGTGTCTTCTCTGTGCTCTCAGCACATGGCCCCTGGCAGCTCTCCACCCTCCAGCCCTCTCTACCCAATCTCCTTCCTGTCTCATTGAGGTTCTGAAGCCCAATTTTTGTAAAAACTCCCCTAAGCTCTATCATTAATCCATATTACTGTCCTGATAAGGGGATGGGTCAGGGCAAAGGGGCTCGCAGGAACGGGTGAGCAGGAGGGTGAGGGAGGGAGGAGGAGAGGGGCTGGCAAGTTTGCAGTGTGGCCTTTCTTACCCAAACTCTGACCTCACAAGCCTCAGGCCCCAGGCTCAGCTACTTGGGTGTCCCAACCAGGATTCCTCAGCCTCACTGTCGCTCACCCATATGAAGCCAGGACCAAGCAGCCAGAAGGGACAGCTTCCTGGCTGCCTCCTGTCACTTGTGGTCTTTGACCTTGTTGTCTCCTTCCCTGTTGGCAGGTCCAATGCAGGAGACTGTAAAGGACTTTTGGAGGATGATCTGGCAGGAGAACTCAGCCAGCATCGTCATGGTCACCAACCTCGTGGAGGTGGGCAGGGTAAGCCCCTCCTGCAATTACTCGGATAGAGGATGCTGGTGCTGCACACCTGAGCATGTCTCTTCATGCATTGTGCCAAGGGCCTCCTGTCCAGTATTTCACCCCTGCAGCCACCTGCGAGGGAGAAATCCTTGCTTCTGTTTCACACTCAAGGGATGTCCTATCCTTTCAAGCCCCCTACTTCCTTCTTCCACCCCCACTCTACGTTGATGCCATCATCTCATAGTTTAAGGAAACGTAAGCCATCAGACGTGAACCGCCACATCTTTACACCACAAAGCTTGTATCTCCTTGTGTCTACAACCATCTCATTCTTCCCCTCTATCATCAGGCCGAACCACAAAAGTGACTTTTCAATGACCCAAATGGTAGAATACCGACCGATTCTTTGGCTCAGCCCAACACAGTGGAAGAAGTGACTATTGCCCTTTCAAAGGCAACCCCAGAGCCTTGACCCATGGATTCTGCTCAAGAGTTCTCTCGTGTCCCCTGTCACTTAAAATATAATTCTCTTTCTGACTGCTGGATGTTTGCAGGCAAACATCTTGAGTACCTTCCCTTTTAAAAATACACCATAGGTGAACAACAATGATTCTCTTGCCCCTCCTTTTCTGCCAAACTCTAAAGATCGGCACGCAGACCCTGTCTCTGGTTTTCTCCTGCCCACCGCCATCAGTGTAGCCCGTCCCGCCATCCCACCCACAGTGACGCTGTCAGTACCACCGCATCCTCCATGTGGACCAGTCCAGCAGCCACTTCTCTCTTCTCATCCTATTCGACCACTCAGCAGCATTCGACCCTTTGCTCCCTGACCTCTAAACCACCACCTTCTTCAGGGTTCAGACGTTGGTCTGCTGCTCTGCTCTATCTCCAGGCCCTCCTGGGTGGTCCTCAGCTCCTCCTAGGGTTTAGACATGGAAGTGCTGTGCCCAGCTTGCTGTCACCTGCTTGGTAAACTGAGGCATGCGGGTGGGCGGGCTGCTGGATTCACAGGCAGGGTGCACACACGCTAGAAGGAAGAGGGGCTCTCTACTTAGGGGCTAAGTAAAGAGTGGGCAGGTAAGTTTTTGCTTTGGCTAGAACTAGATAATTCATCAAAATAGAGTCCTGGCCTCCGAGATCATGGGGAAGGGAGATCTGGGCTGTGACTATAATCCAGGAAAGGGTTGTGGACGTCTCCTGCCCTGATAGGAGTGCAGTAGAGACTCGACCCTTGAGCCCACTCCATTCCCAGTTTTACAGATGAGGAAACAGACCCAAAGGGGCGGAATAACTACCCTGAAGTCACCCAGCTGGGACCCACACAGGGTCTCCAACTCTCGATTCTCATCCTAGTGAGTGCCCACAGGGCCTCCACCCAGGATGGCTCCCCAGGGACTAAGGCCCAGGCTGCGGCTACTGTGGACAAAGCGCCATACCAAGATTTAAGAATCCAGAGGCAAATTCCAGGCCGTTCTATAACGCATTCCACATCAGAGACAGGTTCCCTGGGTGGGTAGATCAGGAATCTAATTTGGATTTGGGAAGGGGACAGGAAATCCATCTCTTGATGGGACTCCTGCTCGGCCAAGCCCTGCACCAGACCCCATCGTGTGTTAACTTCATTCTTCTCACAGTGGTACAAGACAGCACTCTGGTAACTGTTCAGATGCCCTGGCTTTGCATCCTGGCTCAATCCCTTCCTAACTGTTGACCTTGGGCAATTTTCTTAGCCTCCCTGTGCTTCTGATTACTCATCTGTAAAATGGGGATAACGATATCTACATGATTATAAGTGATAAGTGATTAAAACAATACATGTAAAGAGTTTATAGGAGACAGTGTTAGACACAGTGAATACTCAAGAAGTACACCTGTCATCATTCATAGAAGCTTAGGCTCAAAGAGGCCTTTAGCACGTTCTGAAAGCTGCACAGCTGCTGACTGTTAGAATCATGCAATTCACCCATTTGCCTCCAAAGCCTGTGGCGCCCTACCAGCGTTTCCCTAAGTGGGTTCCACGGGATGCTGGTCTGCAGGATGCGTAGTGAGAAGAGGGTTCCATGGTTAAATACGTTTGGGAAATGCTGTGTGCTCTTTGCCCCTTCCGGAGAGTCAAAAACTAAACCGAACCAAACCAAACATTAGCAGTAGCACGTGAATCCCACTGAGCAGTCCTCTAGCAAAACAGCCCGTTTAATTTTGTCTAATCCAGCATTTCCCAAACTCATTTGACCACAAAACCTTTTTTGTTTGTTTTTTGTTTTCTTGTTCTTTACCTAACACCTATTAGCACCCAGCGGAACACACTGTGGGAAATGCCACTGTAGGCCGTGCGGCGTCCCCCGGAATGGTAATGCTTTTGTTCTTTTAAGGGGAAAACCATGATCTCTTTTTCCTCCTGCAGAGTGTGATTTAGAGTCGAATGGGGGAATGGCTTGTTCATAGCGTCCGTACCCACTGCCCAGGCAGAAAGCCGCAGCAGAGTCTTCCCTTCAAGCCCAGCACCTTCCATCCTCCCCAAGCTGAGAACCTTCTCCTTCCAGCCCCCCAGTGACCAATTCTTACTACTAATGTCCCTCTCCCGACCACTTCCACTTTCACCTCCTCACTATTTCCCACCTTTTGCTCTCATCTCTACTATGCTGGTATCAGCTGCCCCAGCCTGATATACCATTCAGCCAAAGGTAGAAAACCGGCCACGTGACCTTGGACAAGCCACCAAACCCTCCAAACTTGAGTATTATTTTCATCTGTAATGTGGGGGTACCACTTCCCACCTATCTCACCTAGATCTATAATTCGATAACGGATATCAAAATTATAAGGAGCTCTGCGAAAGAAGGTACTACCATGATCCCTGATGGCTCCAGCTGCTCTGGGAGTGAGCCTGGCCCTGTGCACTCTGCTGATCCCTGGCCAGCTGAGAACCCCTTGGACTGAAATGCCACCAAAGTCACCCTTGGGTTTATGTGAACAGGAAAGCCAGATGAGGCGGCTGCTTACACTCAGCCACCTGCTCATGTGTCCTTGTCTCTGTCCCTCCACACAGGTAAAGTGTGTGCGATACTGGCCGGATGACACAGAGGTCTATGGAGACATTAAAGTCACCCTGATTGAAACAGAGCCCCTGGCGGAATATGTCATACGCACCTTCACGGTCCAGAAGGTAAGCATCCCTGTGGCTGTGGGCAGCCTGTCCACTAGGAGCGCCAGCTGGTCTGTCCAGGATACACAGTGAGTGAGGTTCACTCTGTATCTCACTCACTCTGATTGACAGATCAGCAACCCAGTTACATGTGGCTCCTGAGCCAAAGGATCCCACCTCCAGCAAGAGAGATGAATAGAATTCAACAAATAAATGGCATAATTACCTGTGATGATTAAAGCCAAAAAAGAAACATGCCACAAGTGGAGATAAGAGGTGAGCAGAGAGGGCACCCTGGAGGTGGAGGCATTTAGACAAACAACGAAAAGGAAATTTTTTCAGCATGTTCTAGGCCTGTGGGTCTCAACTCAGAGTAATTTTGTCCCTCAGGAGACCTTTGGCAATTTTTAGTTGTCAAAACAGAGGAAGGAGAGGTGCTTCTCCGAGGTACACCGGCAATGAAGAACCATCCAGTCCAAAATGTCAACAGTGTCGGAACCGGGAAACGCTGCTCTAGGCACTGAGAGGAGGAGGCCAGGCGGCAGGAGCTCAAGAGCAAGAATGTGATCTGCAAATTATTATTCTCATCCTTATAACTTTATTATTATAGAGCCATTGTTACTGTATCATTACTATTAGAATGATAGCTAACATTTATTTACTAAACCAGGTGCTTTGCATAAATTAACTCATTTAATCCTCCTAACAATCCCTTGAGGTAGATACTATTATTACTTTCATTTTATAGATGAAAAAATTAGGCACAGAGCATTTAAGTCAGTTGTCCAGAGCCACCCAGCTCCAAGGTGGCTGGAGAAGGATTTACACATGGTGAGCCCCTGGCTGGAAGTTCATTGTCACTTCCACTCCACCCCAGTCACCACTTTCTAAAAGCAACAGTGTTCACAGACCCAGTGGCCACAGGCCTGAGGATGCAGAGCACTGGGGACTTCAGTGCTTTGAGAACTGCACCCTCGGGATTTGACAAGGGCGTAGTTGTGTGCTGGACCTACTGTTTGCTCCCTGCAGCGCCCCCACTGGATGGAGGACCACAGCTACATTGATGTGGTCTTAGGTCAGTTTCCTTAGAAGCAGAGCCAGAGACAGGAATTCAGATGCACGAGGTTTATCAAGGGACCGCTAAAGAGAGAAATTTGGAAGAGAGGAAGGGAAGCAGAAGAGAGAAGGGGAAGTCTAGCCTTGGCCTGATTCACAGGGGCCTCAGAGCATAAACCACACCATAGAGTTGACCCCTTGCCTCAGTTGGGCACTGAGGGGTTACCGTCAGGGTGAGCTGGCTCCTGTCAACTGAGGGTACTTCTCCAGAAAGGGGGTACCTGTGAATCACTAGCAGCCCACATTCCTGCAGCTGAGACCCAGAGCACAGCACCCAGAGAGGACCTGGGTGGGGCACCCATCTCATCTACCACACGGTGACTGGGGACATGACGGCCCATCTTGGCCCCAGACCCTAGGCAGGGAGGCCTTGGGGAATGGCAGGCAGCCCAGCAGGTGGAGTCCTTTCTTAGATTGTCTTTTTGTTTTTCTTTCAATCGCAAGGGACCGTACTGCCCCTAGGAAGACACAGGCCTTGGGGTTCTCTCGACGTGCCCAGGCTCTGCACTGCATTCAGGCAGGAGCCCAGCGAGCACTGCCTGGGTTGTTGTCTCAAAGTCGGTTCCTGAGCTGGGGACCCAGAAATCAACAGGAAGCAGTGTCTGCCCTTGAAGAGAACACAGTCCATCAGGGAGACATAGTCACAGCGCAGGCTGGTCAGGGCGCAGACGAGGGCTTCCCGGGGCTGAGCTGATTCAGAGGATAGAGTGAAAACCCCCCAAGTATTCCTGAAGCTGTTTTCTCTTTTCCTACTTCAGCTTGACCGGTGGTGCCTTCACTCAGGCCTTTGTTCACTCCCAGCTGGGCCCTCCTGGGCCCTGCAGCAGCCTCCTAATGGGGCTTCCTGCCTCTGGCCTTGCCCCGTCTCAGTTTGAGTTTCCAAGAAGCAGAGCCTGAGACCAGGATTCGGATCCCCTTGATGGTGTGTCACTGTGAGGAGGAGGGGACGGAGGGAGGCAGGACAGGGCAGGCAGAAGGATCTGAGCAAGGTGTCGGTCTCAGCTGGGAACCAGCCTCATCCTGGTCCCACTCTTGGCTCCCAGCCCAGGAAAGGTGGCTGCTTCAGGGCTGAGAGCAATTCTTTGAATAAGGAGTAATTCTGAGCCGTCTGCAGCCAAGGGTCAGAGTAGCTGGGGCGGGCAGCAGGGGGGCTGGCCCAGGAAGGGGGCTGGGTGGCCATCAGTGGTGCTCTCAGCACAGCCCCCCAGTACACCCAGCCAAATCCCTCCTCCACATGGTATCTGGCGTGACCCTTCTACAATGCAAATCTGACATACTGCCCCTTCTGTGCAGCCCTCTGGGCAGCCTCTCTGTCACTTTCAGTCACTGCCTCTGGGACAAGTCCAAAAGGCCTGAAGGTGGAATTCCAGGCCTTTCAGGATCCAGCACCCACTCAGTCGCCCACCCCAATCCTGCTGTCCGCCCTTGTCCGTCTTCCATTCGCTCTGGAGTTGCCCTGGGCTGTTTGTGATTCTGCACACGTTTGGTGCAAGGTCCCACCCCGTGCTCTGCCTGCGCTGCCTCTCTGCCTAGGAAGCCCTCCCTCTCTTCAACCAGGATGTTCAGGCAGTGGTATATCCTGACGCTTAGGAGTTCAGACCGGGGGGACCGGCAGCCAGGGTTCAGATTGTAACGTCACAACTTCCTAGTCGTGTGACCTTGGGCCTGTTACTTAACTTTGCTCAGTCTCAACTTCCTCGTCCATAAAGAGGAGATGCAGCTGTGCATTATTAGCACACTGAAGGCTCTGACAAGCCCTGCAGTCACGCAGTCACTTTCACTGGCTCTGCTTCCCAAGTTCCCAGACGTAACAGATCCCAGAGTCCCTCTGTGCAGCAGCGCCCAGGAACCCTCTGAGGGCCTGACCTCCCGGCAGCAGGGAGGCTGGTTCCTCAGCACCGCAGCCCTAGCTTCCCACGGGTGCTGGACAGGGTGTGTGGGGGCAGCAGCTGGAGGAACAGGGGCCCGTTCTCTCTTCAGAAAGGCTACCATGAGATCCGGGAGCTCCGCCTCTTCCACTTCACCAGCTGGCCCGACCACGGCGTCCCCTGCTATGCCACTGGCCTCCTGGGCTTTGTCCGCCAGGTCAAGTTCCTCAACCCTCCTGAAGCTGGGCCCATCGTGGTCCACTGCAGGTAAGTGAAAGTCCCCTTCCCACCCCCACCACTGACCAGCTCTAAAAGGGACCCTCTGCAGCTCTGCTCTACCAAGGAGGGAGATGCCATCTTATCCAGTGGCCTTTATTCTTTGCCTTAAAGACTCCCCTGTCTGTGTCCTCAGCGCCCAGTGATTTCTGCTGTGGTCTAACAAGAACAGTAGGCGTGGCCTCAGCAGTCATTGGACAAGTATGGACACTGAGGTGCTGAGCAGGCAGACACCTTGCTCGGGTCACACAGTGTGCAGTGGAAGGGCGGGGATATCTAATGTGCTTCCCTCCGGATGCTCGCACTCAGCTCCTGGATGTGGCAGTGGGCAGCCACTGTGGAAGGGGCTTCTCTTCACGTCTGTTATGTTAAAAATCAGTTGCTGGCCTGCAGGGTCCCTATCAGACAGTAGATGGGCAGTGTCAGGTTCCCCCTTACGGTGGAGAACAGGTATTTTCAGCTCTGACCTGGAAAGCTGCACTGGGAGGCTTTTAACCATCCCTAATGGACATGAAGTATCCCGTCAAGGGCATAAAGGATTGGAGGAGGGCGGATGTCCAGACCTGAAGGCCGGCGAGCCTGCCCCATGGCCCCACCCACCCACCCACCCACCTACCTTCCCACGGACTCCTTTTCAAGGTGACTGGGCCAGCCCGTCCTCCAGACCCTGCGTGCAGTTTGTCTTACTTATCCCTGCCCCATCAGAGCCTGGTCTGTCGAGGTCTTGAGTCAAGTCACAGAGAGGCTCCATAAACTGAGTGCGCAGTGTCAGAACCCTCCTTTTCTCATGCGGCATCTACTTTCCCTCCCCGCAACCCGGAGGTGGGGATCAGAAATCCCGTTTCACAGACGGCCAGGCGATTGAGGACTAGGAGGTCACACTCTCATACCCCCTGGGCTCTCTAAGAGTTTCGCGTCTATTCTCTGCTTTCCATCTCTTTACAATCCAAGGACAATAGAAGGTTAGCCTCCAAGTCTCGTGCCCCAAAAAGCAGCCGGAGCAGAGGAAGGGGAAGAGGGAGACCATGGCAAACAGTGAGCAGTCCTTCCTTGCACGATGCCTCCATGTCTCATCTCTGTAGGAAGTCACCTCAGTGCACCTGAGCAGACTGGCACCCAATCCCGGGGCTCTTCTGAAGACGAAATGGGTTAGCTAACATACGCTGGGTGCCTAAGGGAATTCTGGGCATACGTAAGCACTTAAAAATATCACAGTACTCTGCCTTCTAACGCTGTCCCCCACTCTGGACTGCCAACCCCTCAGGACAGGAACCAGGCCCTACCCACCTTCGCATCCCCAGTCCCAACCCCACCATCCAGTGCCTAAGAGGTGCCCAGTAAATACCATATTTTTGGACCATAAGATGCACCCAGGTTTTAGAGGAGGAAAATAGGGAAAAAATTGTTGAAGCAAAAAGCGTGGTACAATATTTAATAACATAACATAATATTTCACCAATGTAAATGTAAACAGAACTCAACAGCAGCACTAACAACCAATATTCCTCCCAAATAGGTTGGGGGGAGTACATCTTATAATCTAAAAAATACGGTAATTGTTGAGCATCAGTTGCATTCGTTTATTGAGAAATTGCTATGTAGCCAGGCACTGGGCAAAGCAATTTACATGCATTATGCTTTTTCCACATAATTTTATGCAGTTTACATGCATTGTGCTATCGATGCTACCTGGTGGGTCTATTTATTGTTTATCCGCTTCATTTGATGGGTGAGGGTATTGAAACCCGAAGCAGGTGAGTCATTTACCCAAGGGGGTCACGTAGCCAGTAAGCGGTAGAACAAGAGTTTGATCCCAGGAGGTCTGGCCCCAGAGAGCATGAGCTTAATTGGTATGAGATGCTGAAATAAACAGCTCAGTCCTCTGAGTGCTGCAGGGAGGTATGATGTATGCGGAAGAAAACAGAGGTTTGTGGACACCAGGTGAGGGATCCAAGATTCAAACTAAAGTTCTTTCCCCTAAAACAGATCAGTGATGAGACTGGGGAGAAGGCACAGGTGGGGTGACTTTTAGGCCCCTAAGACCCAGCCTGCTGAGTCCCTTATGGGAGTCTGGACTGCTGGGGATGAAGTGCACTTGGGCAAGTACAACGCAGACTTCCTTCAAACCAGGAAATGTTGCCGTACGTGAAGACTCTGCTTCCCACAGGTTACTTCCCAGACCACTGGGGGTGGGTTCCCAGGGGTCTGCTTTGCAGATCATTGTTGGTGACAGCGCCCACTGGCCTGTCCGCCTTGGACTCATGGTCAGCCAGAATCGCTTTCCTTATGGTTCCATCATTCTTCCTTTGTGTTCCTTTCATTTACATGGTGTGAGTCAAAGACACTCATCTCCATGTGAGAAATAAGACAGAAACGCGGCTGAGTGGCCTCCCTGACAGCCGGGCCTTCATTCCCAGAACCACATGCATTTAAGAAAAACACAGTCATGGCCTGCGGGTTTGGAGCTCAGCCCTGATCTAGGAGGTCCATGGGGTCCTCTTGAGGTTTTGTTTGTTTGTTTGTTTGTCATTTTGAACTTGGTCTGAGATCTCCTGAAGGAAGCCCTCGGCCATCAGAATCAAGTCTGAACCAGGAGACTTAACCCCAGACCAGGGTCTGGCAGCTGCTTGAGTTCATGGGTGCTCCTGCTCCATGGCCCTGGGAGAGCTGGTGCAGACGGAGCCAAACCCAGGGTGGGGACATGGGACTTGGGACTCATGCTCTGCTTTTGGGGCCACTCAGAAGAGCTGGTTTCTACCCTCACTCCCTGCTCTCTGATTTCTCCCAACTCTCCTTCCTTGCTTCCATCTATCAACCCATTTGCTGAAGAAGATAAAAGAGCGAGGGAAGGAAGTGGCTGACATATTTTTAGGCATCTCCAGTGTCCTAGGTACCTTCCAGGTGGGTCATCTTTAGTCAGCAAATGAGGACACTGTGCACATACATGTTGCATAAGCATGTGTATGCACTACGACTGTTATTACGACCAGGAGAGTGAGAGCACAGACCCTGGAGCCAGCCTGCCTGGGGTAAAGTCCCAGCTGCACCACTTGCCAGCCGTGGGCTCTCATGCAAGGGAAGCGCCCTGTGCCTCAGTTTTCCCACCTGTGAAATGGGGTGAGAAACTTCCTAACAACCTCATCAGAGAAACAGTGGATAACACTGGTGAAGCACCTAGAACAATGTCTGGTGCTTGGTAAGTGCTGGGTAAGAGTTTGCCAAATGCAGGCAACAAAAATAGGCCAACCCTGGTGGAAGAGCCCCAGAGACAAACAGTGCTCTCCCATTCTGCAGTGAGAGACCTGGCACTCTAAGTTTAGCCATTTGCTTAGGGTCTCCCAGTAACGTTGAGGTTCAGACCATTCTGTCTGACCTCTGCAGCATGTCACCTCTTTGCAGGGTCCCTGGGGACAGGGCTGAATGTCAGAGGCCTATCCAGGGATGTTCCTGCCCCAAGTCCCTCACCCAGACCACTGTCCTTTCTTCCAGTGCTGGAGCCGGGAGAACCGGCTGCTTCATTGCCATTGACACCATGCTCGACATGGCTGAGAACGAAGGGGTGGTGGACATCTTCAACTGCGTTCGTGAACTCCGGGCCCAGAGGGTCAACCTGGTGCAGACAGAGGTGGGTCCTGGGGGACTGAGCCGGTCGACCGCTGGCAGCCCTGGCCCAGGAGAAGCCTGGTAGAAGCCTGGTAGAGCCCATGAGTGGTGGCGTCCTGCAGAAAAGGATCTGGGGGTGGGAGAAATGGCATTGAGCAAGACACCATAGAAGCTGGGACACCCCTGCCAGCCCTGGGGTGCCATAGCTCAGGGACTCCAACCAGTTGGGAATGGTGGTGAGTTCCCCGTCTCCCAGGGCATCTAAGCAGGGACTCGATGAGAGCGTTCAGGTATTCTTTGAATCATAGCCCTGCCTTGGGTGAAGGAGAAGAGAACTAGGGCAGGACTGGCGTTTACTGAATGCCTGCCCTGTGCTCAGCATTGCTTCAGTCACTGCCAGGCTGGCTTACTCAGGGAAGTTGCTGAGTTCTTGAACAAGGTGCTGGGGATTCCAGGGGAGAGAACACACAGCCCCTGCCTTAGGGAGAAGTAAACCTTCTGCACCCTTCTATCCAGCTGGAGACCCAGGACCCGAAAGAACTGGGAGGGTTTCGTCATTATTGCTGAACACCTACTATGTGCCCAGCATCATGACAGGTTCTTTGCATTCAGGGGATTGTTTCTACTCCTCACGACAACTCCATGGGGTAAATCCTGCTACTGCCCCCACTTTACAGGTGAAGGAACCGAGCACCTGTGTCCCCAGACTCTACCATAGCCAGGCAGTGCTAGGGCTCGGGTCCGCGTGACCTCCAGGCCTGGGCTCCTTCCCCTGCACCGCACCACCTCACCAGGCAGCCTCTCTGCCTGCCCTACCCTTGAGGCCATCGTGTGTCACTCCTGTAACCAGCCCATCTTCTGGTTCTGGTGAAGGCTCCAGGTGCCAGGGCTGGGGCTCATCGTCAACCCTGCAAAGGGAAACTACCTGTGGCCATGGGCATAGCCAGTCACTTACACGCTTAGCCACATGGGACCCTGCTGCAGCCCTGTGGCAGCTCCCACTGGCTGGTCTCCAGGCTTCCGGGGAGGCCTAAAGCCAGGAGGCCACTTCCTCCGTTCCCAGGGGGCGTGCCTGTGTCGCATGTTTGGGGAGCAGCCCCTGAGAAAAACAGTGGAGGGCAAGTGGTTGACGAGGAAGAGGATCCCAAGACACGCTGTTTGGTGAGAGTGACAGGAAGGACTCCAAGCTTTCTGACTCTGCTTAAGTGTTTTACGAGCTGTTAGACACTGTGGACACCTGGAGTCCTGTCCTGAGAGCTCCGCGACAGTGTGGAACATGCTCTCGCAAGTGTCCTCCCTGGGGGAGAGGGACTTAGTTCTTTGTCCCCGAACTCTTCACCTGGCATTGCTGGCGAGTCCTGTTGGGGGCCTTAACTCTGGGCTCTACTGGCTCACCCTGCACTCAGCCCAGGTGTGCCACTGGGACTAGGGAAAAGGCCTCCATGTGAATTCCAGATATCTGTGTAAGCAGCCTTGAGCAGGTCAAGGTGACAGCTGAGGGGACATGGGCAAGACACCAAGAGTGCCTGCTGCAGCATGTCCACAAGGTGCTGATTTTTTACCTGTGACTGTGCTGTTCAATCTTACACGAGGGACCAAACTCCCTGTGGCTCAGACAGTCACTGAAAAAAGCCATGGAAACTTGGCCCTTCCGGTTACAGGATAGGAAGGAGCTATTCTGCAGCGTAAGTCATGCCCATCCTTCACAGCCACAGGGTGGCAATGTGGACAGCGACCTCCCAGGCTGCTGTTCTTACCCAGTGCCCTGTCCCCTCCACCCCTGGCGCTGCAGGAGCAGTACGTGTTCGTGCACGACGCCATCCTGGAAGCGTGCCTCTGCGGCAACACCGCCATCCCCGTGTGTGAGTTCCGCTCTCTCTACTACAACATCAGCAGGCTGGACCCCCAGACCAACTCCAGCCAAATCAAGGATGAGTTTCAGGTAGGAGCACATCCCGGCTCAGTGACTTTGGGGGCACGGAGCACACTCCGGGGGCTTTCCTGGGGAGAACTGGTATGTCCACGCCCTCCCAGAGTCTGCAGCAGTAGACGCTGTAGAGTGAACTCCACAACGTAAAATGCACAGCCACAAGCCACTCTGGGCCCGTCACTCAGGGAGGGAGGCTGCCACTTGTTTTAACTCTCACTCTGTCTCTGAACTGAGGGCATATTTAGTTCCAGGCCAGGCTGTCCGTGGAGACAAGCAAACCCACACATGCTCTAAAATTCTCCAGACCTACCAGGGTTTGGCCCCTCAGGGCCTCTCACCCATCCTGAGCAGCCCCTCCAAGCATCTTTCCATTCTCAGCTTCGTCTGAGAGGCATGCTGGTGGAACTCATTTCCGCATTCAATCACAGTTTAACATTCATCAGAGATACCCTACCTCTGCCCCCAACCTTACAGCCGCCTGGCTAGCCCTCCCCACTAGCCTGCCCTTTAATGCAGTGCTGGCAGGTGTCGGGAGCCTGTGTCTGAGCCTGTGTGGGCGCATGTGTCCCCTGCAGCCTTGGCATCAGGGCGGTGGCACACAGTCCCTGGAAGAGGCTCTCAGTTCACGGGGCCTGGAAAGGCCAGCAGATGATGATGGAACGTCACCGCAGAAGAGGAACAGTACTGGGAAGGGCACCGGAAGTCCGAGCTTGGAGGATGGAGAAGGGAGTGTAGGCTGAGTTTGAACATCACTCACTGCCCTTCTGTTCTGGGCAAGCACCTGAGCTGTGTCTGTCTGTTCACCTTTGCGCCCACAGACCCTCAACATTGTGACACCCCATGTCCGGCCCGAGGACTGCAGCATCGGGCTCCTGCCTCGGAACCACGATAAGAACCGGAGCATGGATGTCCTGCCTCTGGACCGCTGCCTGCCCTTCCTCATCTCGGTGGACGGAGAATCCAGCAACTACATCAATGCAGCGCTGATGGACGTACGTAAGCTAAGCCCACCAGGGCCCTGACTACTCTCGCCAGGCATTGTCTCCTTGCTTTGGATCTTGCTGCCCCCAAGAACCTTTGTTCCCCCTGAAGGCCCTTGTCCAAACCTATGTATTAGCTGTGCTCTTGACTCTTTTGCCCCCATAAAGAGTCTGGAAAGAATTGACCAAAACTTTAAAGTGGCTCCCACAAGACCACAGGCTACCTAGTCCCTGCCCTGGCTGCCAACAGAGCTGACCCTCAGCCTGGAGTTTTGTTCGGGAAACACTACGTGCCAGGCCTTGGTTGGGCCCTGGGAACACTAGGTGGGGAAGACCTAGGTTCTGCCCCCAGGAGCTCCCAGGCAGATTAGAGGCAAGAATGAGGATGGCACCTTGTAGGTGCTCAGTAAATGCAGTGGGGACAGCAAAGGGAACATGGAGGGAATATGATTATTCTGTTAGGGGCACTGTCTCCTGCTTTCCCAGCACTGGCTGCCCAGCCCGACCTGGTTTGGGATTAGGGGCTTATGTCCCTGCCCCAGTAGGTTCACGCTCCTGACTTGGATGGTTCTACCCTGGGTCCTCCAGCTACTTCCGGTTCTTGTCCGTACACTTCTGGGATGCAGAGATGTTTGCAGCCGAAAAGAACTGGAATTGTCTCGTCTCATCCTAGTATTTTTCAGCAAGGGAAATTGAGGCTGTAGAAGGGAAGGAGACTAGCTGAAGGTCTTCCAGGGAGCTGGTGGGGACACCGGAACCCAGGAGCCCAGCTCACACTCTAGAGTGCATTCACCGAGTCTCCCCATGGTTTACTCGATCCTGTAGGACTCGGGCATCTTGCCTCCCGTGCTCAGGATTGAGAACACCATCGCCTGATTGAGGATGAGCCCTTCTAGTTCCCCTTCTCGACCACCCCTGAGGTCATGTCCACCCAGCCCACATGAGCCTCCCATTCCACCCAGAACAGGCAGGAACGTGAGCTACTCTCTTTTGAGGTCAAGACCAACTACTCCTCTGACCTCTGAGCCTTCTGAAACTCTCTTCCCCAGGGTCTGAGGTGTTGGAGGTGGGGAGATGACAAGAGATCTATCTCAGCTCTGTGGGGACCTGCCCTGACCTCTGCCCTGGGGGTGCCCAAGCCCTTCCTGGAAACCCTGGCTCATCAAGCAGGGAGTCTGGTCAGATTAAATAGCTGGGCTTGGAGGGCAGACCTCTGGCTTTAGCTTAGAGCATTCCAAGGTCAAGGCGCATAGATATGTATGTGTGCATGTGGAACCTGGCAGGGCACCCACACTTGCGAGCCCTTCCTAGCTTTGTCTTCCACTTGCCACAGCTCCCTGTCCCTGCCTCCCTCATCCAGGCGAGGATCAAACATGCTGCTGGCCTCCACTTGGTAGGTGAGACGTTGCCTGGAGCCACACGCCTTCTGAGGAGCTCTGAGGCTGATAGGATTCTCCTTGTCCACAGGGCATTTCTCCAGTGAGCCCTCACTGGGGCCTTTGCCTTCCTTACAAAAAACAAATCCTTATCTGTATTCCAGCTCAGTCTGTGCATTATCTGGTAACCATGGTAGCTTGGCTCCCAGCAGAAAAATATGAAGTCCTCTGGGTTAATTTTTAATGTTTCCCTGGTAAAGGATGATGTTATCCATGAAATGGATTGCTAGCTGATCCCTGAAACCCGGCAGGAGCACGGATCTGGAACATATTTCCAGATAAGGCTTTGTCAGGCATGCTGGCCTAATAGGGCATTTATCACAGGGACAGGGAATAGGGAAGAAAATAACATTCTCTGAGTGTCGGGCACCATGGCAGGCCCAGGACTTAGACTGCCTTGTTCCGCATTTGGCTGTATTATCATCCCCGTTTTGCGGATGACTACTGGCTGCCAGGGTATTTCCGTCACTATCTCAAGGTCAAGTCGCTGAGAAACGATGTCATCAACAGTCTGATCCCCAATTTTTTCAACTCTGAAAGCTTGGATTCTTTGCCATAGGTGGATGTTGGCAGCTAGAGTTTGGCTTTGGGAAAAATTAGTTTGCCCTCCCAGACCTTCCTCTGACCATTCCACTGGCCAGGAAAAGACCCTTAGAAGACAGGACCCCTAGTGCATAGGCAGCATCCACAGATACTAGGCATTTTTTTTCTGCCACAAAGTGCACTGAGAGATCACCTAACAGACGGGAGCTCTCCGTAATCCCTTTGGCGGGGTCTTTTGGCTGGGTGAGCTCCTCTCCCCTCCCCATCTTCCTGCTGACTTCTGACTCACCCGAAAATACCAGGACTCCAACAGGAACTCTCCCAAGAAAGCATGTTGCAAATGTGGACTATTTCTCAGGGCATCGAGTGTGCCCTTGCGCATGCTGAGGATGAAGAACGGAGCCAGGCGGTGCCTGCCCTGACAGGGGCTCACAGCTCAGTCCTTGCTTGCTGGTCTTTTCACATGTGAATCTCATTCAGTCATCACCCTAGAGTTCTGGTTCCCATTTTCCAGATAAAGCACCTGAGATCTGGAAAGATCTAATAACTCGCCAGGGCTTAGCACCAAGGAAAAGTCCCTTTGTGAATGGTGCTTGGATGAATGGATGGACAAAAGAATGAATGGCTGGAGGGATGACTTACAATGTACAGTGGGACAGCTGGGTTTGAAACCAAGTCTGCCTGACTCTAAAACCCGGGCCCCTTTCGCTGCCCCACTGGCTCACAGGACACAGTGCCCATCACCCACTGGGCCAGCTCAGCCCTCGTTCCAGCCTTTGGGCAGGAGCAAGCCTCCCGCGTACAAGCCCCTCAGCAGGCTCTGTCTCAGGCCGAGCCGGCCCCTCCTGCAGCATTACGGGCAAAGGGACACAAGATACCCCTTTTTATTTCAGGAGGAACCTTGGCCAGCGGGGCGGCAAATCTGCATCCAGAATCTTTCATGTTATAATGATGATTATTTGCTGAGCTCCAAGACACAAATAATTTACTTGGATAATCCCCATCTGAGTGACACTTTGCTAATGAAATGTCTTCATTTGGAGGAGCATGAGTTTATCATGAGAAGGTGCCCTGTGCCACCAGGGCGCTCAGAGATAATAGAAGGGCCAGCGCTCTCTGCAGTCTGTTTGTCAGGCTCGGGGCCTCACCCACATCAGAACCCCGCTGACAGATGGACATTTTACGAAGTCTGTGTCTTTCCTTTGTCAGAGCCACAAGCAGCCCGCCGCCTTCGTGGTCACGCAGCACCCGCTCCCCAACACCGTGGCGGACTTCTGGAGGCTGGTGTTCGATTACAACTGCTCCTCCGTGGTGATGCTGAATGAGCTGGACACTGCCCAGGTAGGCGAAGGCCCGGCCGCTGACCTCGGCGCTCAGGTGCATTGGGGCAGCTGTGCCTACAGCTGCAGGGAGAGTCCTGAGACCCAGCAGAGAGCTGCCCTCTGATGGGCCCTGAGGCTGTGAGCCCCAGGCAAGGCCATGGAGCTTCTGGCAAAGGCCAGGCATCTCCCGGCAGGCCCTGACACTGCAGGGCTCTCCACATCCCGGCAATGATGCCCCCTGGCCATGGACTCTGTCTGGCCCTCGCTCCAGACTCATGTTCCAAGCCAGGCAGAGCTCACAGAGGAGACTGCCACCCCAGCTCTGAGTGTCTCCAGCCCCACAGAACATCCCAGGGCCTGGCCACCCCTACCACAATCTCCCTCCACAGTGCACCCCATGTGGACAGGGCCTGCGGCTTGAGCCTTGGACCCTTTGCCGCCAAACCAAACCCCAGCTTCTTCACGGGTGACCCCCATGCCCAGCAGGCTTCATGCCTTAGCCTCTCTGGGTCTGACAGCTCCAGGCACCATGTGCCTACAGCATATCCTGTACTCATGACACATGACCTGTGTCATGGGCCAGCTGCTAGAACCCATGTCCCCATGGCAGGGCAGCCATTCCTGGGTAGAGGGGGTGAGAATGGTCCTTCAGGGTTTTGGAAAGCAATCTTGTCACGGCCTTGAAGGAAACTCAGAGTAACATGGTGTACTTCCGTGTGACCTCGGGCCTTGTGTGGGGACAACACAAAAGTGGCCCTGAGCTCTGGTCTCAGCTCTCCAGGAGCTCACAGTCTAGCTGCGGAGACACATGAGCACATGGTCCCCATCCCGCGTGGCAGCGCCGTAATAGAGGTCAGCAGCCAAGTGCTGTGCTGGCTGGGAACAGGGAGCAATTAATTCTGCCCACAGGGCAAGGGAAGGCTTCAAAAAGAAGGTGACTTTGGCCTTGAAGAAGGCAGCAGAGACTCGGTGTGTGGGGGATGAGGTAGCTGGGAAAGGACGTTCCAAGCAGAGGGAACAGCAGGGGCAGAGGCAGGGTGGGCTGGATGCGTGCAGGCTTGTCTGCAGAACGGCTCGGTGCGGGGTGGCTGGGCCTGGGGTGGTCAGCAGCAGGGGTGGTGACGAAGGTAGCGGAGGGCTGCCGTGCCGCCCTAACAAGCGTGGTAAGTTGGGTCTTTTTTTTTAAGACTTTTATTTTATACGCAACAGGATTCTTTCTTCAAATAAGTTTTTGTGTCAGCCCGACATGAAGTGTGGGCTTATGAAGGAGGTATTACCAAGACCTGCTAAGCGCTGACAGATCTTGCTTCCGTCTCACTTCTGCCCCAGGTGTGGGGGGGTGCAGATCTAGAGCTTCACCCACCTGTTCTCTTGGCTCCTCCTTGTGCCTCTCAGAGAATCACCTGTCCTGGGAACCTTTGTGGAACCCTGGGGTTCCTAGGAGCACAGTTCAAAAACACTCACTACGGGGAGGAGAAATATGGAAGAGGTTGCCCAGTGGTGAGGTGGGATTCCTGTTAGAAAGCTCAGCTGGGGACCGGTGGGGAGGAAAAGCTGGAGGAAGAACCTGGAAGCCAGGAAAGTGGGGTGGAGAGTGTTGCACATGTGCAGAAAATACAGGGATGAGCTGACCAGGAGGCAGGAGATTTGGGGTTGGGTGTGAAAACCCTGCCAGAGTTAAAGTGCCCAGGTTTCAGGACCTGTGGGATGTGGGAGGTGAATGAGAAGGCCAAGTCCGGGATGGTGGCCAGGGGTCAGTTGGGGCACTCAGGCATCTGGGGCTGCAGCTGGTCCAGATGGAGCAGGTTGCAGAAGGTGAGACTGCGTGCAGCAGGGGGGTGTGCGTGTGGGAGACGGCCAGGCAGATTCCGCCTGCTTGTTCAGCCTTGCTTGTTGAGTGTCTGCTCTTCACCAGAGCCCATTCTAGGTGCTGGAAGGTATCAGGGAACGAGACAGGGAGAGTGAACAGAAAACTCCCATCTCCTGTGCAATTTCTATCTAAGGCAGGGAGACAATAAACAACACACACTCTGTAGTGTCCTTAATTCCACATTAGCAGGTGACAAGTGCACGGGACAAGAAAAATGAGGGGACAGCATGATGAATATCAGAAAGCTGGTCTGGGGAGCAGGGTACAACTGTACAGAGCGGTCAGGCAGGGCCTGTGGAGGTCGCATCTGAGCGCATGCAGGTTTGGAGGTGTGAGAGAACAGGTCACGTGAGCATCTCAGGGAAGGGTGCCCCAGGCTGAGGGGCCCACACCAAGGCCTTGTGGTGGGCATGGCCTGGCCCACTTGGGGGACAGCTCAGAGGCCACTGAGACTGGAGCAGGGTGAGTGTGGGGACAGCAGCAGAAGGGGACACAGAGATGCAGCAGAACCAGGCCAGGGAGGGCCTGGGCGGGGAGTGGGGGACAAGGAAGGTTTACGGAAGGACTCCAGATTTTACTTGGAGAAGCTATTGACAGGTTTTGAGGAGAGGAGTGACTTGAAAAAAGTAATTCAACTCTTTAAAAAGCACCCCTGTGGCTGCTGTGTTAAGAATGGACTGTTGGTGCAGGGAGGGGAAGGGCGGCTGCTAGGAGTGGAAACAGAGGGGACCAAGAAGGGGCTTCAGCAGTAAGGTGGGTGACAGGAGATGGTGGCCTGAACCAAGGTGACAGCAAAGGAGTAGATTCTGGATATAAAAAGTAGACCCAACAACATATCCTGATGGTTGAATATGGGAAGTTAGAGAGAAAAGGAAGACGTCAAGGGCTGGGCCCAAACAACGGATGGTTGGAACCTGAGATGACCATGAAATTAAGTGGCCCTCCATAAAACAAAGACCCTTGTGTAGTTCCACAGTCAGAAGGCATCACCACCCTGTTCCTCTGCCTGAATAAGTAAAACAGTGAGTGATCGCTACCCCGTGAGCCCATAGCAAAACAGAGCTCACAAAAGCTGGCTTACCATTCCCTTTTCCCAACATCCCTCTCTTGCAAAACCAAAGCTCAGGCACAGAGGAGGATTTTCAAAGAGCCTCACTTTGGGACACATAGAGAAGTGAAGGTCGAGGTCATTGGCTATAGCTTACCCTTTCAGGGTGGGTCCTGGGAGAATGATCTTTCAGCTCCAGATGTTGGTACAGCCTTTGAGAATTGGTTCTCTGAATGCAGAAGCATCAGGCTCAGATGTTCCCGGAGGCTGGCTGTCATATGCAGCTGGCAAGCATCCCCTGAAATCAGAAGATGAATAGAGCACTTACTGATATAAATATCATCAACACAACAGCTGGGCACCTTTCAGAAATAAACAATGGCACAGCTCGAGCCCCAGAAAAGTTGCCCTCGGCACCCGGACAGGTGCTTCTTTGAAGTGGCCTCAGCATTTGCCTGCCAGGGCGCCCGTGCCAAGGCAGCCACAGCTTCAGCCAGTGCAACCACAGGCCAGCCCCAGGTCCCGGGCTCATGTAGTCACTCCCAAGAGGGCCTATGGCACATCCTGGGGTTTGACTGGGGACCATGAAGGCTCATGTTGGTGGTGTGACTGGGCCTGCTCCTATAAGTCGCGATAAATAAGGTTGCCCTGCTGGCCAAATCTGTCCGCCCCTGCTTAGAATCCTACACTACTTCACTCAGTCAGCCGTGCCCAGGCACAGATATTCTCCCACTCTCTGCGGTGGCTGCCGTCCAAAATAATTATGAGCCGTGGAGGCTCATAAAGACTCCCAAAGCAACTACATGCAACCTTAGGGATTTTTCTAGCTCTGTGCGAGTCCTAAGGCCTGCAGCCAGGTTCATGGGGCAAACTCCTAGAACCACTACATCCTGCCAATGACACTGTGGTATCTGATACGTACACCAGAGAACCTTTTCAATCACCCCCAATAGCACTGACAATACCTTGTCTATTTTTGTGGGCTCTATGGTGAGACCAGAGTCCGGGATGGGTAGATGACAGAAGGAAGCCCTCTTTGTGGTCATGCCATGCCCACCACATTGTTTAAAAAGCTCAGGAGACCCTCTATGCCCCGCAAAGACATCCACATCCTAATCCCTAAACCTACGGATGTGTTCTCTTATAATGGTAAAGGGGCTTTGCAGATGTGACGAAGTTAAGCATCTTCAAATGTGTAGCTAGCCCTGGGTCATCCAGGTGGGCCCCGTATTAGGGTATTACGGTCCCCCCAGGAGGAAGGGAGGAGGCTCGGCATCAGCGGGAGGCCCTGTGACAGCAGAAGCAAAAGGTGGAGCGTTCTGCAATTACCGCCGATATTTCCCCTCTTCCCTCCATGGGCCCACTATTTTGAAAGCTTTCATTTTTCAAACCATATTCACCAATTAATAATTAGCGTTCTTGTATGTTTTCCATAAACATAATGGCCCCAATGAACTTCTGATCTGCTGCTTGCATGCAGAGCTAATAAATACAAGACACTCTAATCATAGCCCAGAGCCAGACTCCGGTGTCCTCCACTTGAGGAAAACAGCAGGATCCCCCTGTACAGGTTTTGCAGCTAGCCCATTGGCTTCTCCTGCGGGCTTTGTGGGCCCCACTCTGGAAACCACTGATCAGACCCAGGTCCACTCACCCTGGGTTTGGAGGTCAGGAGGCTGAGGCTCAGGCAGCAGGAGGGATCTGTCCAAGTCCCACAGCCCATCACTGACTCAGGCCGGGGCCTCCTGTTGGGGATGGTGGGGACTTCTGCTGCCACTTAAATAGGAACTCCAGGGTCCAGTGCCCAACAAGCACAGACTTGCTGGTACCTGAGTGTATGGAGCAGGGAGGACTGTTCCTTAGTCACAAGCAGAGTCGCCCAGTTCCAAAGCTTCTGCCATGGAAAGTGAAGAGTTCAGGGGGTGCAAAGCCCGTGGAAAGGTGAGGGCGGGCAGGACCAAGAAAAATACATTCTCATGTTGTTTCTGTAAGTGAGGGAAGCAAGCTCGCCGTCATCCTAGGAGAAAAGCAAGGGTGAGATTTCAGAGATGTCTTTTCCTGTCGTCGTGTCTGCAGGGCAAACAGTGACACCCACATCCCCATTTTTATCTCGGCTCGTGAAAACCCAGCCTAATGTGCTGGAAAGCACACAGAACACCTCAGGTACGACTCCGCAGGGGGCTGACTTTCCGTCCCTGCCCACGCTGGAGCAGCACAGCAGGGGTCTCCAACCCCTGGGCTGCGGGCTGGTGCCAGTGTGTGGCCTGACAGGAACCGGGCCATGAGGGAGGCTTGCCTCCTTCCTCCCACGCCATCTGCGGAAAAACCAGTCCCTGGTGCCAAAAAGGTTGGGACCGCTGCAGAAGAGGTAATGGTAGGTTAAGCAGTCTGGAGTGGAGACACCTGGGTTCAAGTTCAAGCCTTGCCCTGTACTTGCTCTGTTGCCTTAAGCCTTTTCTTGTCCAGCTCTCAGTGTTGTCATCTGTGAATCCATGTAACCGTGATGCCAGCCAAGTCCACTTTGTCCCTGAAGATTTAAATAAAATGGACTCTGTCTCCTATTTCCCACCCTGTGGGAAAGTTCATGGCCCACCCCCAAGATTTCCCAGGGGTCCTGCTTTCTTGTTCACCTCTGGGTTCCCGCTCAGGCGTTACTGGGGGCAGCATGAGCGTCACACCCCAGAAGTGCTCTTGGATGGCACCGGAGGGTGACAGCACCCCCACCCGCCCTCTCGCCCAAACCACCTCCTTCCTCCCTCTACTTGTCCTGCCGTCCCACCCTTCTTAGGTCTTCCTCCTCCTCCCCTAAACTGCTCCTTTCTGAAGCTGTGCAACTCCGCCGTCTCTTTTACACCTGTTTCTAAAGCCCGCCCTGCCCTGCCCCGTGGGTACCCTCCTGGGCTCCCAGCCTTCCTTCTGGGAATCGCACTGTGGTGCGGCTTCATAGGTGCGTCTCCGCCCCCTTCTGGGAGACTGTGTAACAGCCCCCGACCCCGTGGGACTAAGGAGGGGCTGGGTGGAGGAGAGGTGCGTGACCTGCCTCTCCCTCTGTCCCTGGCTCTGTGCCCACGGCTTCACCAGCCATCTGTCTTCCTTAACTGGCCACAGCAGCAAAGCCAATGATATGTTTTGTGCTCTTTATCAAATATACTTAAGGGAATTTTATAATCATTGACCTGAAATTTAAAACCAATTCGGGTGGCTCTTTTATATTTTTCTCTTAAAACTACCAATGCACTTCATCTTTGGGTGGCGTGAGACTGGTCCCCCCACCCCGCTCAGTGAGCCACAGGGACCTTGACAAGCAGAGCCCTTCATTTCTGCAGCCCTGAATTCCCTCGGCTTTTCCATTCCATCAGATTGTTATTTAATTAATAAAAGGCGTAACTAAGGTGCACGGAGATGCACTTTAAAGTTGTTCACTCCCAAAATAGGCCATGTGCTCGTCTTCATCCAGCTCATTGGAGCATGTTTGTTCCAGACACTAACAAGCTTTCTGACTCCATCGGGGGGGAACAAAAAGGTGTTTAACAGTGGAGTTACCTTTGTGAACTTGCCCCTTTCATGACCAAACAGCTATGGAGACCACGTGGTGTAAGGACATCTGGCAGCCGTTCAGGGCGGTCCACACGGGCTTCACGACTTCCGCTTGGTTTAACTTATTCTAACAATAAATAACAAAAGCCACTCTGCTTTTCAGAAGCATGGCCATTTCCAAATCAGCAGCAGCAACTGGACTCACCCGGCGTGGTTCTCAGCACAGCCTGTGTGTGTGCGCTGGGGAGGCCACAGACAGGAGCCCCACCTCCCCAGGCTGCAGGGCAGGAGGGAGAGTGCGGGGTGTGAGGTGGGAGGAGGCTGGTGGCCCAGGCTCTGGGCTAGAGGATTCGCATCAATTCTTGGAGACCGCCACTTTGACAGTTTTCCACCTAAGGCAGAAAATACCAGACTTGGGATGAGCGTACGTGTGACCCCACGTCACCTGGAACCTATGGTCCTAGAGAGTCAGGTGAGCTCGTTTGAAATCCCCACTTCCAGGGATTAAGAAACCGTGAGTCTCCATCCCCAAGGTTCCTACAAAGTGAGCCGATGCTCACGTGTTCCTGGTCTGGCCCCTCGGACCACATATGTGGTCTCCGCTCCTTTTCTGTATCGCCCAGGGAGCAAAGCTCACTTCCTCGCTGGGTTCCACGAGAAATCCACGCACACCGAGCCCTGTGTGCATTTTTTATAAATCTACTGAGTATGTAGGGAGCCGGGGGAATCACATGACGCACTGACTCACTTCCGACCGTTTGCTGGTTCCGCTACATCCCGACCTCGCTCTCCCGTCTCCTGGGCTCCCCCGGGGACAACCCATGGGTGTCTGTCCTTGGACTTGCAGAGCAGCGCCCGCCCACCCCTAAGCCGGCTGATCAGGAGTTTTCACAACAAGGGCAGTCTTCTGGGTATTATCCTAGAGAGAAATTTTCATAAGAGCTACTTAGTGGAGGGGAAAAAGACTTCACTTTATCCATCTGTCTGAGTGACCCTCTCCCACATTGCCTAATAATGAATAGCTCACATTTACTGAGTATTCATTCATTATAGATTCCTGTGCTGAGCAGACACATTAGAACTCACAGCCACTAATAATTCAGAGAAGCTAAAAGACTTGGCCGACTCACTCAGCTAGAGCGTGACAGGGCTGGGACTTGACCCCGGGGCACTTCAGGTAGAGCCCTTTCACTGCGCGGCATGCATAGCCAAAGTGGCGGCACCCACCGAGGCACAGCGGGGCCTGGACAGCGGGACGGCCTGCAGCTAAACCAGGGAGGACTTTTCCCGTCGATGAGAATCTTCTCCGAGCCCCACAGGCTCGCTGGGAACACTTGGCTCCCCTTCTCCTGTTCCCCGTGGCTGCTGTGACACCCTAGGCCGTGGGGAAGACTCTGATGATCCTCGGCACCTCACACACCACAGCTGCCCCCACGTCACCCAACCGAATGTCACCTGACTGTTCCCAATGTGAGCTCACGAATTAGGGAACTCGAGTGGAAGGGCTGCTCTGACTTAGGATTGGACGGACCCTGCGAACTTCCCCAGCCCTCTGGGCATTATGGGAGAGTGAGCTGGAAAATCAGATGCAGAGAAGTATCCCAAATAGGGGAGTCTTGTTTGGGGTACAGCAGAACCTGTAACCTGTTAGCTTGAGAAATTGGTCTGGAAATCATATTATAAGAGACTACTCACCCTGCATTCTCTCCAGACTGAAAATATGGGGAGTGATGGGCTTTCCTCCATGTCTTGGACCCCTGTCTCTGAGGTCAGGATCACAGCCAATCTCTGGCCAAGCTGATTCAGTGCTGGTGAAAAAGGCAATTATTTTTTTTACTGGGCTGTTCTGATGAATCCCAATTTCTCTAGCCAGCCACAGACGTATCAGGACCAGTCCCTCATTACCGGGAAGTGTGCAAGGCAGAAGAGCCAATAGCAAAGAGAAATGAAGTTCAAGTTGTGGACTTGTCATTACCACACTCAGCAGATGACAGTCCAGCCACAGAGGCCCCTGTGACCAGCCACACGCATACACACACACATGCACACACATTAATGTGCTCATATAACCCCCTGTGGAGGTGCCAGGAAAGCAAGCACCATTGCATTACAAAACCTAACCTTGCCATCTTTCCTATTTGAGATGAGTGATAATAAGAATCCTTCCACTTTAGATGTTAGATATTATCGTAATTGTTGTTATTTTTGTTGAGCTCTGAGAGGTTTGATAATACCATGAATCACTGGGACCCAGCAGCACTGTGCCAAGGGCTTTGTTCACACGCATCATTCCCTTTGTCCCCAGAACAAGCCAACAGTGCTGGGGCTAGCCAACTTTCTCTGTGAAGGACAAGACAGGAAATATTTTAGGTTTTGCAGGTTATGTGGTGTCTTTGCAACTACTCAGCCTGTGGCTGTAGCTTGGAAGCAAGCACAGACAATACATAAAGAGAAAGTACAGCGGTGTGTCGATACAACTCTACTTACAAGGTCAGGTGCTGTCCGGGTGTGGCCTGTGGGCCGTGGTGGGAGCAACATTATCCCCAAACCAGAACTTGAGTTCCATAGCGAGGAAGATGGGGGACATTGCTCTTCTCTCCCCTGGCTTTTCCATCCTGGTTCTAGTTCTAGAGAAGGGATAGACTACAAGACGCTTTTGCACGTGACTGCCCAGGGTGAGTTGGCTGTTCTCTCTCAACAAACAGGACCCTGATCACTTTAATGAAAATCCTGCATCCATGGCGGCTGTGAGGAGACCACTGAATCTCCGTGGCTCGCCTCTGACAACCTAACTCCTTGTCTGCAAGCCCAGGGTCGGCTGTAGCAGACCTCACCAAGGAAGGAATTGATCCCAAGCTGACCTTGGAAGCTTCAGCTCTGCCCTCTGAAGGGTCTTCTTACCACGTAGCCTTTTTTCCGTGCTAGGGGGTCCCCAATAAGCTTGCAGCCCCAGTCTTAGGTCTCTTCTGTGCCTCAGTGCTGAGGCCTGCAGACCTGGACAGGGTCCATCTTCATGACCCTTGGGGGCCAGGAATTCGAGGAAGCACTTTTGCCCTTCTTTGAGCCACAACCCCACCAACTGCCTCTGTTTCTGCCCCAACTCCAGTCATTCCGGTGGCTCAGCAAACACAGGAGAGTAAAGCATCTGTCCCTCTTTCCAGACCAGACTATGAACCTAAGGAACAATCCGTGATATCAGGCCATGGTTTCTCGGTGCCTCCTGCACTAATGACATTTGGGGCCAGGCTGGGCGCCAGGGCGAGTGTGCTTGTGGTGGGGAGTGTTTAGCGGCATCCCGGCTTCTGCTCACCAGAAACTCACAGCAGCCCCCAGGTGTGACAATCGAAGATGTCTCCAAACATTGCCCGATGTCCCCTGGGTGACAAAGGAACCTCTGGCTGAGGGGCAGTCACTGCCTTCACTCGCAGCTGCAGGATCCAGTTCTCAGTTCCAGAAAAATAGGAAACATCACAGGCCAGCCCTCAATACTGTGTCACATTGCCTTTTGGTGCAAGGCCATCACAGTTATCCCCATTGTACGCGTGAGGAACAGGAGGCCTGGGCCACACAGCGAGTGAGGAGCTGGATGCCAAAGCATCTATGTGTGTGTGTCTGCAACTGCTCGGGGTCTGAGCCCGGAAGGGACACTGTGAGGGGTTTCCCGGGATGCACAAGAGTTTGCCACAATCCATGGTAGTGAGCAAAACAAAACAAAACAAAACTAGAGATTTTACCGGCGCTTCCCTGGGAGCGTTCTACCTAGTCCTGTCAGCAGCAGCACTTCAAGTTAAATATTCCCCCCCCTGCCCATTTTACAGACGAGGAAAGTGAGGCCCAGCAAGGCTAACAGGTGGCATGGAATCAGCGTAGCCAAGTGTCTCTGAGATCCGAGTTCTGACTTTTCAACAACTCCTCCAAAGTGGGGGGCTGCTCCCCAGCAGGGAAGCAGAGTCTAATTCCCTACATGATGCTCCAGATCTCTAGCCAGCGTGCTCTGCAGACAGTAACAAAGGCTCACTGGTAAGTGAGACTGACGCCTCCCCACCCCTGACCTTGGCTCTCCCTGCGCCCTCCTTCCCAGCTCTGCATGCAGTACTGGCCTGAGAAGACCTCCGGGTGCTACGGGCCCATCCAGGTGGAGTTCGTCTCCGCAGACATCGACGAGGACATCATCCACAGGATATTCCGCATCTGCAACATGGCTCGGGTGAGTGGAGGGCGGCCAGGGCTCCCCAGGCGCCCCCCTTCCCCACCAGACAGATGGAGGCTGCTGGGAGGGGAGCCTCCGCCCAGCCGGGAGCCTGTGCTGAGCTCTGCGGATCTTCTCGTCCTCGGGGAAGTCATGCCGCTGCCGATTCCGGCTCCAGATCCAGCCACGGCTCCAACACGCAGAGACACACAGGGTGACATCCCGCCCGCCATCTGCCTGTTTCCTGACACGCTTGCTGCTATGTAGACAAAACTTCTCAGAAATTACCGCTTTCCCACTGTGTCCCGCTGTTTTGGCATGAGATGCTGCTGCCTTTGATTGGCTCCAGCAAGCTCTGGGCTAGACCCTGGGAACCACACCGAAGTGAAAAACAGTTGCTTCCAAGAGGAAATTCACTGGCTGGGTGGAAAGTATTAGGGGGTTGGGGGGGAGCAGATTAGCAAACTCCAAAATGGCAGCTGACTAAAGTGACTTTGGCCCTTATCGTGGCCCAGGGTGAATAGAACACAGCCCTTGCCCTCAGAATTCGCTGTCTAATGGGGAAGTGAGACATATTCTGGCATGAACTTCAGGGGGAGAGAGATAAATTCTGCCTGGCAGAGCCAGGGAAGGCTTTTCCTGAAGAGTGGGACATTTGAATTGGGTTTTGAAGACTGAGTACGAGTTTCCCAGGTTGAGAGGCAGGGGTGCAGGGCAGTCACGGCAGGAGAATTGATGTGCACAGAGGTGGAGAGGTGGATAACGAGCGTGTCTGTGACTCTCCTGTGACAAGAGGGCTCACACCTCATTTAGTCTGTCTTCCTCTGCAATGCCGCAACCCCCGGGGCATCTGGAGGGCTCGCACGCCCAGGCGCCCAGCAAAGCAGCCCTAACGGCCTCTCTGTTCCCAGCCGCAGGACGGGTACCGTATAGTCCAGCACCTCCAGTACATTGGCTGGCCCGCCTACCGGGACACGCCCCCCTCCAAGCGCTCTCTGCTCAAAGTGGTGCGGCGGCTGGAGAAGTGGCAGGAGCAGTACGACGGGCGGGAGGGGCGCACGGTGGTCCACTGCCTGTGAGTACCTCACCGTTGGGGGGTGTCCGGGGACACAGGGCAGGGAGTCCTGGGCCCGCCTGGCTGTATGCATCTCAGCATCTCTTAAAGGCTAACAGGGGTGTAGTCAGGAATCACACCCTGTGGTCTGGGGATGCCAGTGTGTTGCTCTGAACTAATGTTATACGACGCATTTATGGAGGCAAAGCTGGGTGGCCTTTCCATGAACAGGTGGGCAGACCACAGCCCAATGCTCCCAAGGGGGAGAGAAGTCCCACCCTCCATAAGGAGGTGCCATGTGCCCCACCAGTCAGCTCAGGAGGGAGTGGGTCCCTCCAACCAGATCCACCTCTATTATTTCCCGAAGAAGAAAAAGAAGGAAGGGGGTGGGTTAATGATGGAGCTTCATGTCAAGCAGTTGAAATGAATCGCCTCAGTCCACCTGTGAGGTGGGTTTTGTTGTGTTAAAGCGGAGGCACAGACAGGGTGAGGCATCGGGCAGTTGAGAGAGGAGCTTCGATTCCCACCCACCGGCTCCCAAGCTGGTATGTCGCCCATTAGCCCACGCTGCCCCTGAGTCACCCGAGGGCCCCTCCTCAAGGGTAGGACACTTCTTCCCAGGGCCCAGTGGGCTCCTGTCGGCCGCATTGTACTTCCGTTACGGGTGAAGTGGAACTTTCATCTCTGGTCTGAGAACAGCCATATCTGGGCACGGAGATTCCTAAACAGACCCCGATGTCATTATACAGGGTGGTGGTCAGGACCCTTGGCAAACTGTGGCTGACAAGCTATCGTCAAGGAAATCACGTGTTTTGTGAGCCTCAGTTTCCTCAGCTGTCCAATGGGCATGTTGAGTTAGGTCCTCTTAAGACCCCATGGTACTTCCAAATATTTAGAAAATAGAGGGGGACTTCCGCCAAGATGGAGGCATAGGTGGAGATGCGGTGCCTTCTCACACAACCAAGTTTAGAGACAACTAAATATTAGCAACAGAAAACACAGCCAGAACACAGAAAATTGAACTTTTCGGAAGTCTGTTAACAAATTCTTCAGCCTGACTGGTAAGAGGGGCGAAACCAGCAGCTGGTGAAGCAGGGTTGCACAGGAGGGCTCGGTCAGACGGACTCAGGCTCACGGAATGCAGGCGCAGGGTTGGACCTAGTGAGCGAACAAGCAAGCGACCCAGCGAGCGACCGCAGAGGAGACAGCGAGGGAGCAGGGCTGTGTGTTGACTGTGGTCACCCATTGGTGCGCGGATAGACAAGTGAGGGAGTGGGTGATTGGACCGGGACCCAGCGGGTCCCCACAGCAAGCGGCAGGGAGGGCGCCGCCATTTCCCTGCTCTGACCCCACCTCCACATACAGCGTCATAACCCAGCAACTCTGAGTGGCCCGGCCCAGGTGAACCACGTAAGGCACTGCTCCTCACCCAGCTGTGAGAAACAGCAGAGGGGGTCGCCATTTCCCCGCTCTGACCACGCCCCCACATTCAGCGTCACAACCCAGCGACCTGGGAGTCCAAGGCGCCGCTTCTCACACTTAAAGGGCCAGAACAGACCAAAAATGGCTCAAGAAGATCTCAAAGCCCCAGAGCCTATAAATCTAAGCAATGAAGAAATAGCAAAACTCTTAGACGCACTGTTTAAAACACTGGTCATCAGGATGCTCACAGAACTGGTTGATTATAGCCACAAATTAGACAAATATATGAAGGCGAAACTAATTGAAGTGAATGGAATTGCACAGGACACCAATAGCAATGAAAAGGAAACTGGGTCTCAAATCAATGGAGTGGACCAGAAGAAAGCAAATAATGGCCAAACAGAAAAGAGTCAAGAAGCAAGAATTCAAAGAAATGAGGAGAGTCTTAGGAACCTCCAGGGCATCTTTAAACGCTCCAACATCCGAATTATAGGGGTACCAGAAGGGGGAAAGGCACAGCTACCAGTGGAAAACTTATTTGAATAAATAATAAAGGAGAATTTCCCCAATCTGGCAAAGGCAATAGACTTCCAGGAAATCCAGGAAGCTCAGAGAGTACCAAAGAAGTTGGACCCAAGAAGGAACACACCAAGGCACATCATCATTACATTAGTCAAGATTAAAATGAAGGAGAGAATCCTAGAAGCAGCAAGAGCTAAGGGGACAGTCACCTACAAAGGAGTTCCCATCAGACTGTCAGCGGATTTCTCAAAAAAGACCTTACAGGCAAGAAGGGGCTGGAAAGAGGTATTCCAAGTCATGAAATCCAAAGACCTACAACCAAGATTGCTCTATCCAGCAAAACTTTCATTTAGAATGGAAGGACAGATAAAGTGCTTCTCAGATAAGATCAAATTCAAGGAGTTCATCATCACCAAGCCCTTATTATATGAAATGTTAAAGGGACTTATCTAAGAAAAAGAAGTTAAACATGAACAGTAAAAGGACAACAAACTCACAGTTATTAACAACCACACCTAAAACAAAAACAAAGAGGACAGCTAGATCAGGAGTGGAAACATAGAAATGAAGATCTCAAGGAGGGTTAGCAACAGGGGAGTGGGAGGAGGAGAAGGGGGGAGAAGGTACAGAAAATAAGTAGCATAGACAGTAGATAGAAAATAGATGGGGGGGCAAGAATAGCATGGGAAATATAGAATCTAAAGAACTTGAGACACATGGACATAAACTAAAGGGGGGGTAATGGTGGGGACGGGGGGTAGGGTAGAGGGGAATGAAGGGGGGAATAGAACAACTGTAACAGCATAATCAATTTAAAAAATTTAAAATAATTAAAAAAAAAGAAAATAAACACAACTTATCTACCAGCCTACAGATCTGTGATATCATGGCAGTGAATATGCAAATGTTCCCAATGTCATCGCCCCAGAGAGCCTGTGTCAGAGCCCAGCAGAGGAATATAAAGAGAGCTCAGACCTGAACACATCGGAGCCACACAGCTGTGTGTGGGACACTTGAATGACCGCCGTCCACTCTGCTTCCTGGGCATTACAGTTTTTTCGGGAGACATGACTGAGAGGACCTCCCTCTTTACAATGTTGTGTGAACGGAAGTTTGGACCAGTGTCTTTCCTTTTTCAGAATAAGTACCTGGGGAGCTAATGGAGGTGTTAACAGCACCTACTGAGGGTTCTAAAGACCCTCAGAACTGAGTCATTTTTCCAAACCAGCTTACTGTTCTCCTCTTTCAAAAAGGTGGTGCGCGCACATCAGAAAAATCAGAAAGCTGAAGGGGAGTTAAACACACACGTGCGCGCACACACACACACACACAGCACAAGAACCAACACCTGTAGCCATCTGCCTTCCCAGAGGATACAGGCCGCAGACTGGAATCCGGGAAGATGTCACATGTCACGTTGGTGGGTGACATCAGCCAAGCTGAGCAGACCCTGCCTGCATCCCAGAAACTGGCAGCTGCTGCCTGCCCGCTGACCCTGCCCCCTTCAGCTCCCCCCACACACACACACACACTCAGGCAGCCGCCCCTTCAGCACAGAGCCATGCCCACCAATATCTCACTCCACTGGACTCAAGATGCCTGTGTCCACCCCCCTCTTCCTTTTGGACTCTTCTCTTCTTGCTCCACGAAAGACCAAGCCCCCCTTCCCAGGGGTCCTTTCCTACTCTTTGCCATTTTGGTTGGTTTCTGGCTGCTCTTCGGCAGCCTACCGTTTTATCCATGGCTCCCACAGCCAAAGTGACCAGCAGCTTGAACCAAAGCAAGCACAGGGGCGTCCTTCTATCAACAGGGACCTCGGCCTCCCTGGGGGCCAGAGACACCAAAACAGACACTGACATGCAGGCACTGGCCAGTGAATGGAGGGCAGCCATCTGTACCGGAGCCATCTGGTGGTCGGATGTCCTGTAGAGGAAACATCTGGGAGACCGACTGAGTGCCTCCGTTCCCGTCCAGATGTTCCTTAGACACACACCATTACGTGAAATCATTAGTTTCTCTTGGCAGTGTGCCCAGGAACTCCGAATCCGGCAGACTCCAAAGGGGACTTTCTGTAAAGACGTGGCGGGTGTTTCCATGAAGATGGCTGTGGGGCATCAGAGAGAAGGAGTGGCGGGGAGATGACCCTGCCAGGAGCCCTCTGTCTCTGCCGTCCACGTCTGCAGGGTCTTGCTTAAACCAGGGTGTACAAATTGGGACTTATCACTTCAGGGTATAACATCTCAGGCCCACCCGAGCCCTCACCCCCATAAAAAAATCTAGGCTGGCTCACCCTAGGCTGAGACATGTCTGTGGTATGGCTCTCCTTAGTGGATGGGGAAAACTCAGGGGAAAATCACGTACAGCCTTCCATGGTCTGCGTGTGACGTGTAGGCGGACCCAGAGCATCCTTTGGACAAGGATGCAGACACATTGTGAAGGTACCCTGGCCTGAAAGCACAGGTCAGACAGGGTACCTTCAGGTGTGGTACCTACAACATGCTCACAGAACAAGGAAGCATCCAGCTAATTGAACTCTCAGAGGTCATCTGGTCCAACCCCTCCATTTTACGAATGGCAACACTGGGGCTCAGACACAGAAAGTGGCTTATCCAAGGTCAAAGCAGGTTCATGGGGCTCAAACCATAACACAGGGCTCGGGTTAAGGCTTTCTCCATTGCCTCACCTTGCCGACTGCCAGCCAGCCAGCCCCCACCACTGCTGACGTGGCTGGAGGACCATCAGAAGGTTGGGGTTCCCGGGACCCCGCCTCACCGCTTCGCTCTGTGTTTAGAAATGGGGGAGGCCGCAGCGGCACCTTCTGCGCCATCTGCAGTGTGTGTGAGATGATCCAGCAGCAAAACATCATCGACGTGTTCCACATCGTGAAGACGCTGCGTAACAACAAGTCCAACATGGTGGAGACGCTGGTGAGTGTCCCGAGCACTGTCCTCCGACGAGCACCCACCACCCGCGTCCTCTGCACACACTGCTCTCTGCTGCTTCCCTCCCTCCAGGCCTCACGACTCCTCTTGCCTGCAGAGCAGTCCAAATGTTAATCCCGGTGCACCCCGCTTTGTTTTACTTTCTACACTTCCTTTAGTAAAGTATCAATAATTTGGCTGAGGGGAAGGGCTTCTGGATTGGTAGAGTGTGATTATGTTTTCACTTCAGTCCAATCCTGTTCTAATGAACGTATGCTGATTTTTATCGTATGAAATACTGGGGTTAGGACGCGGGAGAAGGGGTGGAAAGAGGCTGGGCAGGCAGAGCCCCCGCTGATAAGACCCGGTGCAAGGATGGGGACAGACTGGACATAGGAACTGCAGTACGAGTCTTTGAACCTACCCTGAGGGTGGCCCTCCTCAGTCACTCTGCAGACCAGCAGCCTCAGCACCGAGCGAGAGCCAAGTAGAAACGCAGCTACTTGAGCCCCGCCCCAGATCTACTGAGCCGGAATCCACATGGATAATTCTGAGTTGACTCTTAGCACAGATGTAGATGAAGTTCTCTCCAAAATCTGTGCCTCTAAACGCATTTTCCCTTTCCTCTCCTCCCCTCCCTGTCTGCCTCTCCTCCTCTCAGGAACAGTATAAATTTGTATACGAGGTGGCACTGGAATATTTAAGCTCCTTTTAGCCTGATGGGAAGGGGAACCTGCCGGAGTCCCGAGGCCACTGCCCTCAAGCTCCCTTTCCTGTGGTGGCAGCGACTGGGCTCAGGGGCTGAGAGGCAGCGCCCTGCCCAGCACAAGGAGAAGACCGGAGGTCCCATGTTCCGTGGTGGGCTCCGCACCTTCCCGGGGGTCTCCTGCAGCTGTGGCAGATGCGGCTCTGAAAGGCCCAGGCTTCCCTGGCACACCCGACCAGCCACAGACACGGAGCCACACACCAGTGTCCCCATGACAAGGCCCCGGACTTCCTGGCTCCCTGACCTCTTGCTTTTGCTCTTTCCGGTGTGTGTGAACCTCACAGCCAGCAGACCGCACAGGTGCTGGGAGAGGCAAGCTCGGCAGCACCTCCCCGGCCCTGCGTCTCCTTGGGAGTGGAGGGGGTGTACCTCCTCCTCCACGCTGTCATGGAGACGATTGGGCTCTTGGGGTCCCTGCTCTACTACCCTCTGCAGTCTCCTTCAACGCCCTCTGGCACCAGACACCTGGACCCTGTGACCTGGGGACGTCCCGAGCGCACAGCGGAGACCCCCATCCTGTCATCTAACCTGCATGGAGCTTGGCCCACTAGCGTTCTGCACCCCTCCCCCAGCCTGGGCCTTGACCTTCTCCCCTCACTGGCCAGCCTGCTGGGTCCACAGCACTCTTGGATAAAGGTTTTCTTTGCTTGTTTGTGGTCAGTGGGAGGGGGTGGAACCACAGGAAACTTGGCTCCTCCTTGTCTTTGTGCAAAGGGACCGCCGCTCTAGGGCAGGGCTCTTACGGACCCTTGGGTGGCGGCTCCGTTGGGAGGGACGACAGGATAAGATTTGATTATTTTCCAAAGTATATATTAAAAGAAACTTTCTTTGGGGGAATGTAAAATCTAAGTCTCTTATGTTAAAAAAAAAAAAAAAAAAAGTGGGGAAGGAGGTTTGGTTGTAAAGCTGTGAGACAAGTCTCTCAGGCCTGTGATCAATGTCCTTGAAGGGCCCCACACCGGGACAGCACAGCCGCTGAGCAGGGCAGAGCCGGGCTGGGCTGAAGACAGCCCCTTGGTTTCTGGGGCGGATCAGGTGCCAGCTTTCAGCATCACCCTGGGTATCCAAATTCGAACTGCTTCCTAGGAAACCCAGCTGGGGTCTTGAAAGCGTCCAAGTGCACCAAGGTCTGCTTTGGTTCAAAATAGGCCAAGGGGCTCTTGCCTGGGAAACTGGGGTCTTGCCCGAAGTATGGGTGGCAGGGAACCAGCATTTACTGCATGTCGGGTGTGACACCCTCCGAGTGGCTTCTTACTCAACCTTAGGACCCACGCGGGAGAGCCCAGAACCTTCCATTATCTCTACATTACACCTGCAGAAACTGAGGCATCTTCCTCCGTGATGAGGTTCTGGGTTCCAAAAAGGTAGATAATGGCGATAAGACTTAATTTTTCCCTGGTTCCTTCATCCTTTCTCAGCCAAGCAATTATTTTATGGAGGGAAAATAAGGCCAGAAACTTCTGAGCAGAGAACTCCACAAATGGAAATGCAGTTCATCCTTTCTGAGGCCAGTTCTTCTGGGAGGCCCAGGGTTTCAGATGAATTTTAGTACCTCATTCCCGGTTCCCCAGGAGAGCTGGTCTCATCTAATAATTTCTTAGCCAGTGGGAACCATGCCCTGTCCCCTCAGGCGATGAGGTCTGCCAAGTGGCCTCTTACAGGCTCTTTGGCTCCTTATCCGACAGCCTCAGGGTGGCCTGGGATGGGGGCAGCTCCAACTTGAAGCTGGTCCGGCGCCAGACAGGGCCCGAGGAGCACAGAACTCAGTAGGCACAGTGTCCTCCCTTACTGTGCACTGGGGAAAGGGAACCGCAGTGCCCCATAAGAATGTTACAGTAGCGGAGGAACAAGGGACACTCCGCCTAGGGCTTCCTAGAGCACATGACATCTCCGCCCAGAAAAAAGGAAGAAAAGGAAATTCAGGCCAAGGGAGCAGCCTGGACAGTGGCCAGGAGGTGTGAAAAACCCCGGGGGCAGGTGCAGGGGCAGTATGGGGGGAGGTCCATGCACCTGGAAGACAGGCCAGGCGCCAGGGCCTGGGAGACAAATGCCTTGCCGACAGTGCCAGGCCAGCTTTGCTTGGGCCACGGGGAGCTTTGGAGGGATGCACTCAGCTTGGTGTTTGGAGAAGGTCCCTCTGGGGCTGGGGCGCCGCCTCTCTCCCCTTCATCAGACACTGTGATAACATTCCCCTCAGCGTGTACCCTTTAATATCACAGCTATTTGTCTGTCTGCTCATTATTTTGTTGCTGGAACAAAATGCGCAGTGCATCATGAGGTTCTGCTTCTGTGAGAGACTCAGGGTCTCTGCGCTGCCACAGAGCAGGGTGACTGAGCCGGAGCCCACGAGAGGGGACATGAAAGGGGACCGCAGAAGCTGCTCCCATCAGCATGGGCTCGGAGCTGTCTGGAAGTCCAGGGACACCAGACTTGATCAAGGAAGGGCTGTCGCTTTGGAGGTTCAAAAGGAAGCATCTCAAAGTAAAAGGAGGCAAAAGAGCCCCATGACAAACTCACTCCTCTCCTTTCATGCGCCCCTTCCCTGGAGAGGCGGAGCCAGTCCCCAGACTCAGCCCCCACTGGTCCCACTGGCTCCCCCACACCCATCCACGGCTCCAGTGGCATTCCCCCGGCCTTCAAAGAGCCTACGGCAGAGCAAGTCATCCTGTTATCTGCTCTTTTCTCAGATCTGGGTTCCTCCGTACGGAACGAGGGGGTGAGGCTACCTAACACAAATCCTGGGGTTTACTCTGCTGGGGAAGGGGTAAAATGGCTGGCAGATAAAAAATGACAGTGGCCTTTATCCTTTCAAATTGTAGGAATTTAAAATGTGACTTCAGGAAGAAGGGAAATTATTAGAAATTTGGGCCATGGTGGGGTAACCCAAGGGCCAGTAATGGTTCTCGCAGCTTGTCTCCTCATTTCCTCACAACACAACCACCTTCCAAGACACCAGGGCAGTGAACAGGTCTCAGGCCAGTTAACAAGCAAGAAACTAAGGCTCATGGGGCAGGGGGCGGGGAGATGTCCTCCCTGAGATTGCACACGGCAAGTACACAGCAGGGCTCGGATGAGATGGGGCACTGGTGCGCAAGAACCTGAACTTGATCAAACACCACCTCCCCCAAGATATCTTCCCATCCCCCTTCCCATCCTCCCCCCTGCAGAGGAAAATAGTACAAATGCTCTCTGGGTCTCCCAGCTGGACTAGCCCCATGTCTTTGGAGGGCCAAAGAGGGTGCCCTCACCTAGCACAAAGCCTCATGGTTCTCAGGTTCTAGTTCAGGACCCTGTTTGGAGAAGAGGCAGGGTATTAATGAGACGCCAGGGCCCTCCCCACCAGCATGTGCTTATGACGTTGATAGCTTCAGGATGTGTCTTCGAGGTGCCCCAACCCTGTGTCCTCTCGCTCTTTCATGAAGCCCAGGGGCCTTGGCACCTCTAGAGGCCCGAGCGTGCCTCCTTTTTGGGGAACAGCAGGAATCGGCTGGCTTGTACGCTGGCCCTCTCTGGGTGAGACCCGAGCAATGGCCTACCAGGTGTCAGCCATCACGTGGAACCAGCAGGCCCTGTGCTGGGGACCTTCACAAGTGAGCTCACTGAATTCTTTCCACATTTCTAAGAAGCATTTGTGATTGTCACCAGAGGAGAAAAGTCATTTGCCCACAGTCCCACAGCTAGTACAGGGAGAGCCAGGGTATAAATTGGTTCTTATTTTCCTGTCATTCTGTCAGATTTTCCCATACCCGCAGAGACTAGAGTGAAACACGTAGCCTGATGGATCTTGTAAAGCCTAAAGCAGACCAGGGTAAACAAACTTCCCCATAGTTCCATGTTTTCACTTGAACAGTATTTGCATTCCACTCTAATTTAGCCTGATTTAATATGACTGGGTAATTATTTTTTAATATTTACACACACCCCATCCCTGATGTGGCTTTGACCCCCTCAGCTCACTATGCTGAGCCCTAGGGGGTTATATCCCAGTTTGAGGTGCACAACACCTGGCCAGTCTGCTTCCTCCTGAGACCAATTCCAAGCCCACGTTCAAGTCCAGCGCACCTTCCCCTCAGCAGATCCTCTAGTGTGGGGGTACCCTGATCTTGCCAATCATGGGTTGATCTCAATTCGAGTCTCCTCCAGTTGGATGCTGAAAAGAGCCCACTGATGCATACCAGAATGATGAGGACATACCCTCTGGTGTGGCGAAAGATGAGCCCATAAATCCCCAAATGGGAAAGGAGAAGATGGACAAACCCTACTCAGCAGATTCCTAAATGCTGGGACTTCTAGAAGGTAGTGCCCTTTGTCCAGGTAGAGTCGAGCGTGGTTGCTATTGTGGACAGCTCTGAGGACACTGCACATGAGCGTCTGGGGTCAAAAAGGTGTCTCACTTTTCTTGAACCACACATGTTTCCTGGGTTCCTGTGATGCCCTGAGCCCTCCCTGGAGGGGCCACTACCAGGAAGCACAGGTTACTATGGGACAGTTCATCCACTTCTTGACCATAGCATGTTGGGTCAACCAGTTACTGGGAAAAGATGTGAAAAGAAGAGCCTTGACCAAGTAGGAGAGATTTGGAAAGCTTCAGACAGAAAAACAGGAAGGCAAGGCCAAGAAGTTGGGACCCAGAAGGAATATTCAGAATCAAGGGCTCATAGGGACAAAGTGGTCACTTCTCTGACATAGCAGGACAGGGGGATGGGGAAGGACTGGTCAGAACCACCTGGAGCAAGGATGTTGCCTTACAATAAGTCTCAGTGTCTTAGAGCAAAGATGATCATTTTCCTTCTGACCAATCATGTTTATGCATCATTCATTCCCCATTGCTAAGCTAGCTCATGCTGTGTGTCCTCCCCAGGACCTACCTTTGCCCAGCTCTGGGTGAGTGCCTACTATGTGCAAAGAGGTGTCAGTCTAGCCCGGCTGCTGCAGACAGTGGACATGAGGCCCTGGGGCAGCAGCCCAGCACTTACAATGTCATCTCCAACAGTAACTGCCCAGCCCAGATCCACAGACACTGAAGGAGAGTGAGAAGTCTGCACCCCACTACCTTAGAACAGAATGAGGAGAGCCACACCCCCTTAGCCTGCATCTGGCCACTCCTGGGCTGGACAGACAGGCCACCAGCAAGCATGCAGATGAGTCAGAAGTAGTGTCATGGAAAACACAGGAGATTCCCAGGTAAAATGAGAGGGGTGTTAATCCTCAGCCATGAGGCCAATGGATTGTACTGAGCCAACATCCTTAGGGACAAATGGGCAACCCAAGCAGTGGGGCAGTTCAGAAGACGAGATATGAAGGTCATTTCTTCTCAAACCCCAGACTTGCCTTCCTCATCATCTGACTAGCCTATGCTCCTCAACCCACAATGCCAGCTCCAAATCACAGCCAAGTAAAAGAGGGAACTAGGGAAAGTAAACCCAGGGAGGGGACCAGCCAAGATTCAGCCTTTTCCTGATTCCCATTCAAGGGTTCCACGTGGAAGGTTTTTCGTGTTCACTCGTCTAGAAGTGACAGAATGCAGGGCCTTGCCTTCACCTACCAGACACCTGCCTTAAGGTCATATATCCTGTTTGAACAGCAGGGAGAGAAGTCAGTGGCAGAGAACAGAGGGGGCTCGTTTCCTCTGACACAAATTTCAGGGTCATGGACACAACCCTCAAGCACAGCAGAGATGCCTAAGTCTCATTTGTGTGCACAAGCAGACTTGCAGTTTATCAATAACCAGTGGTAGACTTCGGCAGGGCATTGGCTGGCTGTGTGACCATCCTGTAGAGACCAAGACCATCTCCTACATTCCTCCCACCTACCTCCAGAAGAGGCAGGAAGAGGTCACCAGAAGGACCACATTCTCCCCCTAGAAGCCATTCCATGAATGTTAGATCCCCAAGAGGAGCAGTCAGTGCCCACAATGGTAGACCCCAGGCCTGGCATCTTAGTTATCTGAGAGGTTGGGGGTAGCCCACTGGGCCCCATTCAAGAGATGTGGGAGGACTCAGGATGGCAGAGGGTTTGTAGGGAAGAGCCATTGGGGCTGGATTGACAAGGAACATTCTGCTGGATCTGAGAGCTGCTATGGGGGGTGGGAACTGAATCCTGATCCTTGGTTGGATTATGTGGAAAATGAGGGTCTGGGGGCCTTAGAGTGTTGGAAAGGAAGGTATTGATATGAAGGGTGGAGCTCAGGGTAATTACTGTAATTAGAGTCTCCTTGGTGAGCGGGACTCTCTTAGATCTGGGGCAGGAGGGGAGTGTGAGTAACCCACCAAAACTGCAACACCGAGTCCCTGCACACGTTCCTCAGTGCCTACCATGCCCCACCCTCCCATGGAAGGTTAATGATATAAGCTGTTCCTTGGGTCAAAGCCCCCAGAGCAGTCAGGAGGCTCAGAGGGCAAGGTGGTGTCATCCCAAGTCAAATCAGCCTGCAAAAGGATCAGACACAATCCCAATGCCCATATCCTCCATCGGTCTGTAGGGTGTCAGAAAACTCAAGCACAGTTTGCTAGTCCTAGGCCACTCCCGTAAGCGGAACTGGGATCAGTGGGTGAAACTGAATAGCTACAAGGACACACTCGCTGTCTGCCAGAGAGCATGAGCTGCCCATCTCAGCAGCGGTCCAGCAGAAGCCCAACTCTCTTTAAAGGGAAGCAGGAGCATTGCTGAAATGACCTTTAAGTTGCTTCCCTGTGAGTGGGTGAGATCTTCTGGAGCTGGGATCATGTTTGAACTCTTTCGTTCCTGCAGAGCACAAAGCCAAGCAGGTTGTGGTTGGTTTATGCAGGTGCAAGCTCCCTGCTCTCCTGTCTGAGTCTCCCTACCACGCAGGCCCAGATGCTGTCGTGGCTACACAGCCAGGGCTTATCCAGGCCAGGTATCAGCATACAGCCCAGAGAGAATGGCAGCTTTTGCATAAAGCCAATGCCCACCAAGATCTCTGATTAGCCCAACCATAATTCAGACCCACTGGCCAACAAGGCCATCGGTGATAGCAGAACCAATAAAGGTCTGAGCAGGACCCAGAGCAAGACTTTGTTTACCATATCCATTATCTCCACAGGTTGGTTCTATCCCCACTCCCCACTCGAGGCCTGTTGGAGCAGATTGCAAAGCAAAAGCACAGTAACTCTGTTGACACATGATTATAATTATCCCCATTATTATCCAATTCATTGCCAGGTGAATCCAGACTAACCCATAGTGGCAATCAGACTCAAAAGCACTTTCCCACCTTCTCTTCCCACCCTATGTCCTACTGCCCAACGAAAGGCAAAGGGTCGGGCTTCATCTCTCATTGCCTTGACGACTGGACAGCATCGTAGCTCTCCAGAGCCATCATGGGGTCCCACTCAACTCCACGGAGACTGACATTTTCACATCCACTGGGCATAAGCCACCACCTGAGGCCCGAGTCTGCACAGCCTCCTCCGTGAACCCCAATGGCCTGCATTGTACAGTTTGGGTGTTGGATAGGTAAAGCACGTATGAGAAGAGAAAACAAAATAAATCAACTTTTTAAAAAAGCCAGCACTGTGCTGTCAATGTTCTTTTTTTTCTTTTCCTTTCCAATTCTAGCTTCAAAAAGCAGAAGGTAAATAATGTCGGGTCAATGAATATCAGATATATTTTTTGACTGTACATTACAGTGAAGTGTAATGTTTTTACACCCGCAAGTCCATCTTATTTATTCTTGTAAATGTCCCCTGACAATGTTTGTAATATGGCTGTGTTGAAAATCTATACAATAAAGCTGCAACCCTGAGATCCCTGTTTTCCTAAGATCCCCGCACTGCTGTCTTCCTGAGCTTGGCTGGGTGTGAGGTGGAGACAAGCTGAAGAAGAGGAGGGAAACCTATTGTCAACTAACTAGGTGTCTTTATGTTCATTTAATCGTCACATCTACAACACAGGAAATATTACCCACTCTTGGCAGATGAGAAAGTTGAGGTTCATGAATATTAAGGGACTTTCCGTGATTACACATTGCACTAGTAAAAGGTTTGGGTCTAAATCCGTTTTCTCTCAAGTGTGGCCCCTAGAGGGTTGGCCTCAGAATACTGGGGAAGTTGGTTAAACACACATATTTTTAAGCCCCAACAGAATCACAGTTGTGCATATTAACAAGCCATATCAGTTTGTTATTGCTGTGTAGTAGCACACCACCCAAAGCCCAGTGACTTGAAACCATAGTGCTTTAAGGAGTCCTGCTGGGGCTTGGCTGATCTGGGCTGAGCTCGGCTAATCTCCGCGGGCTGCTCACGTATCAGCTGCAGACACGGGATCCCAGCTCCAGGCTGAGCTTGCCTGGGATCCCTTGACTGGTGCAGCTCTGCTCCACGTGCTTCTCATTCTCCTCCTGGGCCAGCAACACAGCCTAGGCAAACCATGCTTCTCATGGTGATAGGAGGAGCATGAGAGAGAACATCCAATCATGTAAGCTATTTTGAGTCCTGTGTGCAGCATCCCATTGGACAAAGCTAGTTGCATGGCAATACTCAGAATCAGAGGACAGGGAAATACATTCCACCCCCTGACTCAATGTTCCGATAAATGCTGAGATTAGGTAGCACACCAATGGCGCCAGGTGCAACCTTTAAACCTCTCATCTCAGAATGTGGTCCACTGATTACCTGTGTTGGTTCACCTGAGAAAATTCTGAGTATGCAAAGTCTGACTCATTAGGTCCAGGGTGGGTCTCAGGAACCTGCACGCTTACCAAGTGCCCCAGGTGATAGTAATACATGCTGAAGTTAGAAAAGCACCCTTCTAAATGCTGTTGGTGTTTGTTATAAAGAGGCAGATAGGGCTGGAGATGAAAAGGAGACAAACCAGTTCCCAAACTAAGGTAAGAGACTGCCAGTCTCTGAGTTGGATGCACACGCTCCACGGGGCTGGAGCACAGGAGTTCACTTTGTTCTTCTCACTCGGTTTTAGAAACACGAAGTCATCAACCTAAATGACTTAGATACATACCCACGGGACACCCTGTAAGCCACAGAGCCTGGAGAACTCGGACTTCCCAGCTTGGGTCCCAAGTGGGGAACCTGGTTACCTGCCAGGTAGTAATCCTCACCCCTTTGCCCTTGGTCTTGTTAATCTCACTTATTCTGCCTGCTATATTTATTCTTTTTCCACAAATGTAATAGTGGACATCAGGAAAACAAGAAAAAGGGGACCATTTCACACATTTCCTAATAACAAATTTACTTTGGGGCCTATCATTTCCCCCCAAAATGGAAACGTCTTTTAAAGAGTTACTGTAAAAGTAGCACGTGCTCATTGAAAAAACTCAATTCAAAAGTATTTGAAGCATAAGATGAAAGTAACCACTCCTCAAAGGTACTCGTCAATATTTTTATCCATTCCAGACCTTTCTATGCAGATACACACATATATATCCATATATATATCCTGTCTTGGGTACATCAAGACTCCGGTGCTCCCACCGAGATACCTCTGGGCGGCCCTCACAGGGAGGGACACCAGCCCTGTGTCCCTCCTAGAGGCTGACCAGAGTGATGCAATTCTCTTTACATGTCAGACCTAAGCCAGGTGTTGTTTCACAGCATCTGGGATGTTTTGCAGCCTAAGCATCACACTGCCCTGTGCTCTGAATGCCCACGAGCCAGAGGCTGTTATCCCAGACAATTACCAGCTATGTAAGTTGATGGATAAATTTGGGGCCTGGCTTTAAGAGCCAGCTGAGCCAGGAAGATTGCCATCTCCTGTTGAATGACAAGGACCCTGATAGGTCCCTGTGCCTAGTGAGAAGGTGAAGTCGTGAGCAGGGCAGGACCAAGAAGCCATCCACATAATCATGACCGACTCCATGTCACCCCACTTTCCTCCACAATATCTACAAACAACATAGTAAAAGCTGGAGACTTGGCCGCCAAGCCACTGAGTGAATCTGGAAGGAGTTTCCTCTGGTTAAGAGACACAAGGAGCTAAAATGAGACTTATCAGGGGTTGATGCTGAGTCATGCTTTGCTACATAGAAGATGTAAAGGGGTCTCCAAGAAGAGAAAGTGTTTAATCCCTCCAAGTGCTTTGCACTCACTCAGAAAATTGGTCAATCGACCATTTCCAGCTCCTGGGAAATGACATTAAGAAGACCCTTGGTGGGAGGGAGACTAGCAGGGAGAAACTTATAGATATGTATGCAGAGGATGGTAGTTTTCATGCATGCCCACAGGAACCCACTCTCATTTGTATGCCACTCAGAAATGCATTGGAGTTAACCATGCTCCGTGGGGCAACCTCTGACCAATGGGAGCCTGGAGCCTGTAGACAATTGCTTCCTCCTTTCTTGCCCCTGAGGGCAGTGCTGAGCTATATTTCACTTTCCCAATGGTTGCAGAACAAGCAAATGGACTTTTGTAGAAATAACTCCATAACATAACCTTGTATGGCCTCCCCACCTACTTCTCTGATTTACGTCCCAGCCCTCCTTGCTTCCTGGAATCCTATTTCCAAGTAAAGCATCATCTGAGGCTTTGTTTTAGGGAACACCAGCTGGGAAACTGGGCTTTAAACTATGCACACTACCCCATCCTCCAGCTGTTAATTGGCCATGGGACCCCACCAATACACACAGAGGGCTGCCAGCTATCTTGGGCTCATTCTGAGTGTCACATTGTTAATTTGCTACTCATATTCAGGAGTCCTACCATCTGATAGTTTTGCTGAAAATAGAGAGTCTGCCCAGTAAACAGTAAGAGGGAATATAAGTGGCCCCACATGGGGCCTGAAGGTGAGCATTAGCACAACAGGGTAGCTGGCCAGTGGAATGGGAGGGTTATCTGGACTAAGGATCCAGGGCCACAAAGTCAGAAGCCTGCAGCAATACTAACTCTCAGCCTGCCCTTGGCAGGACAACTCCTGACGAATTGTGTAGACAGCTCCCTCCAAAGGGAAAACGTGCCAGGAGAAGATGGGGGAGCAGGGTTTCAGCCAACACTAATTGCAGATACAAGCCTCTTCAGGGCTGACTTATCTCCCTGTGCCGAGGGCCCTGGGCTCTGGCTAAGCCCCCTGCCCCCGCAGGCTGTTGGATTTCTGAACTGGCAGAGAAAATAACACTAAATCTCAGTTTCACTCCCCACCCCGTTTCTTCCCTCCTCCGTGCTCTCTAGCAGCTCCCAACTCTGAGCCAGCTCAGAACTTCCCCTGTGAGGATGAACAAACAGGAAAACATCACAAGACACAGGAAGAGGCACAGGAGTTCAAAGCAGAGGTTCTCTTTGAGGAATCAGGGGAAGTGGCTGCCTATGAAATCGAGCCCCTGCCAGGAAATGGGAAATATGTCATAGCCAATGCACATGCAGAAAAACACCGGATTTGATAACTGGACCCAAGAACTTTTTGTTGTTGCTGTTTTTAACAAAACAACTCACTGATCACTTTAATCAAGATAAAACACGAATACTCAAAATCAGGATGTGGAAAAGAGAGAGAGTCGTGATTGAGGAAATTACACAGCATTCGAACAGGATGTTATGAATAACTCGCTAGCAGATTTTAAAATCTTGATCTAAGGGACGATTTTGGAAATATATGACTATTATCAAAATTGTCTTGAAAAATAGAAAACCCAAGTAGACCAATTATCAGAGAAAAAATTAAGTTGTTAATGTTCCTAAAAGATACAAGAATAGATCATTTTATGAGTGAGCTTGATCAAACTTTCAAAAAAACAAAAAAAACAAAAAAATCCTGTGTTATCTGTACTGTCCCAGAACAAAGCAAATAAGGGAGAACTTCCCAGTTCATATTATGAATAATCTGAAGCTAAAAGAGCACAGATGCCAAATCTGAAAGAGTGAACATACACACACCTCTAAATCCTCTAGACAGTCACATTTATAAATGCAACAAAGATTTTTTACTATAAATTATTATTACATTCCTCTGTTTTTAAAAATAGTATACCATGTCCAAGGAGCCTGTATGGCAGGAATTCAAGAACAGCTCAATATTAGGAAATCTATAGTAAAGGGATAAACACATACAATCATCTTAATAATAAAAGGTGATGGAAGAAGCCTTGACTTGGGGTGGTAAACACCCAATACAATAGACAGATGGTGTAACTGTAGAATAGTACACCTGAAACCTATGTCATTTTATTAACCAATGTCACCCCACTGCATTCAATTTGAAAAAGAGAGAAAATCCTCTAAGTACTGAAAGAAAGGACTTGACAGAATTTCATATCAATTTCAGATTAAATATAATAGTGTCAGTAAGCTAATAATGACAAAATACTGTATTAGCATAAGTTAAATAATGAGTAATAGGCATTACCATCTACTTCTCTGTCCCATCCAGGCATAAAGGGGTTGTGTGACCAGTCCTGGCCGATGAACTTGAGCAGAAATGGTGTGTATCAATCCTACGCCAAAGTATCTCATTGCTGCGTGTTTAAATGCTAGAACTCTACAGCACTTTCTTTCCCATGTCATCAGTCCAGGAGCTCTGTGTTTCAGATGGTACAGCCACAGGATGGGGAAGCCCCCATCAGCCTGGTCACTGGATCACCACACTGAGAACGTTTGATCCTGGGGTTACCTGGACCTGCAGAACTTTGTTGTACTTGGCCACTGAGCATTTGAGGCTCTGTATTACTACAGAATGCCTAATCTGTATAGCCAATGTATTAATAATTAAGAAAAATTAGTGTATTTTCATTAAAGTCATGAATGCCTACATCACTGCTATTATTTCATGTTTTGGCTAATGCCAATCCAGCTTAATGCAATTAGGCAAGAAAAAAAGATGACTACCATCTTCAGGTGGGATGCTCATAGATTATTACTGTTATGATTACCACTGCTGTGTAACAAATGAGCCCCAAACAACGATTCTAAGTTTGTCCATGACTTTATGACTCAGGAATTCAGGGAGGGGTCACCTGGCCAGTTTTTGCTCAGCATCTGTCCTGTGGTTGCAATCAGGTGGGGACTTGGGCTTTAGTCATCTTTAAGCCCTCCCTGGGCCAGATGTCCCTGATGGCTCGCACACATGGCTCTTATTGATGCTGGATTTGCTGGGAGGCCAGCTGATCCAGCTAAGTTTGAAAGTTTAGCCTTTCAATTAGTTTATCCATCAGCTAAGATAGCTTAGCTGATGCTTAGCTATCAGCTAAGATGCCTACATGTGCCCTCCCCTCCATCATGGTGGTTTCAGGGGAGTCAGACTCATCACCTGGTCTCTGCCTTCACCCAGACTGAGTGTCCCAAGAGATTCTGGTGGAAATTGAGTGGCCTTTTCTGACCTGACCTTCTAAGTTACAAAGGTTCATTTCTGTGGGAGTCTACTGGTTTTAAGGGATTCACTGAGATTAGTCCTGATTCAAGGGGAGAGACCATAGATTCACCCTCTCTAAAAAGTGTGTCAAAGAATCTGCAGACATGTTTTTAAAATGCCACAACTACTTTGTAAACAAAGATTCAAAATTATAACAATCAATGATATATGCCTAGTAACCCCAAACTTATTAAGAGTAGTAAGGATATTCAGTAAAGGTAGAGGTTATAAAATAACTATAAAATAAATGGTTTCCAACTTCCGGCCAAGATAGAGGCATAGGTGGAAACACTGTGCCTCCTCGCACTACCAAGTTTAAAGACAACAAAGTTTTAGTAACAAAAACGCAGCCAAAACACAGAAAATTGAACTGTATGGAAGTCAGACAACAACGAACCCGTTCATCCAGACCGGTAAGAGGGGCAGAGTCAGCGGCTGGCGGAGCGTGGTGGCACGAGAAAAAGCGGCTGGACAGACCCAGGTGCACTGGCGGCGGTTGGCAGATCTCAGGCGTGGGGTGGCAACAGGCAGACCCAGTGAGGGCGCAAGGCAGCTGGCTGACTGCGGTCACACGTTCGCACGCAGATAAACCAAGCGAAGGAGCAAGCAGTGGGACAGACTGCACAACCCAGGGCCCCAGCAACCAGAATTAAAGCCTAAAAGCACCAGTTGGAAAAACTTTCAGGGTCAAGGCGCCTGGAGAAGCTCCCAGGCTCACAGAGAGTTCGTTGGAGAGACCCACATACCTGGGAGCCGGCATCTGGGGGGCCAGGTTTGCTTGCGGGAAGCAGCAGAGGGAGCTGAAATCTGAGAGAGAGCGGAACAAACGCCATTGCCCCTCTCTGACCCCGCCCCCACATGTAGCGTCACAACCCAGCGACTGCGTCGCCCAGCCCTCCTGAACAACTAAGGCTCCACCCCTCATATGTAACAGGTGCGAACAGACCAACACATTATGGCTCAAGCAGAACAGCTCAAAGTCTCAGAGGCAATACTTCTAAGCAACCTAAGCAACTTAAGCGATCTAAGCGATCTGATAGCCAACCTATCAGATGCACAGTTTAAAACACTGGTGATCAGATACTCACAGAACTGGTTCATTTTAGTCTAAATTAGAGGAACAAATGAAGGCTAAACTAATTGAAATGAAGGGAAATGCACAAGAAACCAATAGTAATGGAAAGAAAACTGGGACTCAAATCAAGGGAGTGGACCAGAAGGAAGAAAGAAACATCCAACCAAAAAAAAAAAAAAAAGAGGAAACAAGAATTCAAAAAAAAATGAGGAGAGCCTCAGGAACCTCCAGGACATCTTTAAATGTTCCAACATCCAAATTATAGGGGTACCAGAAGGGGAAGAGGAAGAGCAAGTGGAAAACTTATTTGAACAAATAATAAAGGAGAATTTCCCCAATCTGGCAAAGGAAATAGACTTCCAGGAAATCCAGGAAGCTCAGAGAGTACCAAAGAACTTGGACCCAAGAAGGAACACACCAAGGCACATCATAATTACATTAGCCAAAATTAAAATGAAGGACAGAATCCTAGAAGCAGCAAGAGATAAGGGGACAGTCACCTACAAAGGAGCTCCCATCAGACTGTCAGCGGATTTCTCAAAAGAGACCTTACAGGCAAGAAGGGGCTGGAAAGCAGTATTCCAAGTCATGAAAGGCAAGGACCTACATCCAAGATTGTTCTATCCAGCAAAGCTTTCATTTAGAATGGAAGGGCAAATAAGGTGCTTTTCAGATAAGGTCAAATTCAAAGAGTTCATCATCACCAAGCCCTTATTATATGAAATGTTATAGGGACTTATCTAAGAAAAAGAAGATAAAAAATATGAACACTGAAAGGACAGCAAACTCACAGTTATTAACAACCACACCTAAAACAAAAGCAATCTAAGAGGACAGCTAGATCAGGAGCAGAACTATAGAAATGGAGATCACATGGAGGGTTAGCAACAGGGGAGTGGGAGGAGAAGAAGGGGGGAGAAGGTACAGAGAATAAGTACCATAGACGGTAGGTAGAAAATAGACAGGGGGGCAATAGTATGGGAAATATAGAATCTAAAGAACTGTGACACATGGACATAAACAAATGGGGGGGAATGGTGGGGGAGGGGTGTGCAGGGTGGAGGGGAATGAAGGGGGGAATAGGACAACTGTAATGGCATAATCAATAAAATATATTTTAAAAAATAAATGGTTTTCCTATTTATACTTATAGAATGAGCTAAATGAATTAATTTGTTCATGAATAGAACACCAATTATATGCTATAAAACATAATGAGAAAGACTGTATTCATAATAGTAGCACAAAATATTAAAAACCTAGGAATAAACTTAAGAAATATTCAGGACCCGCATGAAGGAAACCACAGAACTTGATCTTAGGACCCAAAAAAGACAAGAATAAAGAAAGAGATGTGGCAGATGGGAAGAATAACCACAGTTAAAATGTCAATTGTAGCAAAATTTAAAAGATAAATTTCATTTGGCTCCAATTCATATCGATCTTTTAGGAGGTAACTTAAAGAAACTCATGTGACAGTTTATCTTTAAAAAATTATACACAAGACTAACCACAGAACCTTCAAATGAGCTACAATAATTAAAACTACATGGCACCAATGCGGGAACACAACCTGATCAATTCCTTGGGATTTCTTGACACACTAGATATGAGGAAGACGAGTTTCACATCTGCCAAGGGGCAATTTGAATAAAACTGCTTTAGTATGCTGAAGTATCCATGGATCAAAGGCAAGAGAAAATGAGAAGGACAACTTCTCTCCTGCAAGTCACCAAAGCAGAGGTTTAGTTCACTTCCATTCATTTTATTGTACCCAGTACCTCCATCTATGTTAGAGTCTAAGACCTAAGGTGTTCATATTATTCCTTGGTTTAATTTTTAATTACACAAATAATACATAAATATACCCTCTTGGTAAAATAATCAGAATATTACTGATATAGTTAGGTCCTCTCTGACTACCAACCAAAATCCCCAGCCCCTCCCCAATAAAACTGAAAAGTCTTTGGTCCATCTTACTACTTCAGACCCTCTCACTTCTCTAGGCAACGGTGAGGGCAAATGGGCTCTAAGGCACTCCTCCAAGGATTAAAACCTAGGAAAAGAAATGGCTTTTCTTCCCCCAGTTGAGAGCATCTCACCTGAAGACAGAAGTAGGCAGAGAAGGACAAAGTTCAAATGTTGACCCTGGCCTGGAATGATGGGCAAAGCTACTCCCCACCCCTCGCCCCTGGGACTTATGCCATATTCCACCTTTCAGCTCCAGCAGGTTCTGTGCAAAAATAAGAAGCTAGGTGATGAGTTTTCCTGGGAGGGAGGTGAGTACATCTGTCTCTTTGAGAGTGGCCAGGAGAGCAATCAGCCATCACTAATGGCTCCAAGTAGGGCCCCCAGGGACACCCAGATGGCTCTGGCATCCTGTTCCCCAGAGATGACGAATGCTGCCCAGGGGCTGTGGGATGAGTGCCAGCTCAAGACCCTCAGAGAAGCACCATATGTCCACCCAGACTGTGGGTACCTTCAGAGGGGGGATGTGCCGAGGCCACTGATATCCTGCTTGGCACAACCAGGAAGGCAAAGTGTCCTGGCTCCAAGAACCAAAGACAGACACATGCTATATGCAGAAAAACAAAAATGGAGAAAAAAGAGATCTGAAGCTGTGAGTAGGATGGGATAAATGTTCTAAATTCCAGATCTCTTGGTGGGGGGAAATCTTAAAAACCTGTGTTTTAAGCCCATGCATCAGGATTTGTCCCTTCATAATCCCAAGCAGATCAGTCCAGGGGAAACGCCGTGTCTGTGAGGAGAGCACTCTAGGTCACTCCCAGGTTCTGAAGAAGCAGGCCTTGTTACTGTAAAGGTCATGACTCACTGGGAAGCAGTCCACCTTGACTCTCACGAGCCCAGCTCAACCAATGCAACAAGTCATGCATGGCTTGGCAGTTCTGGAAGCAGGTTAAGGAGGTTGTGGGTTTTTTAACACTAGAGTCAGGATTGCGGCAGAAGCAGCCAAGCAGAGAAACTTCCCAGAAGCAGTGGTGTAGAGCATAGGCAAAACAGGGGGCCTATGAGGCACCCCTTCAAGAAAAGGAAGCAGGGGAGACCTCTATCTGGGGCTGGGCAAGAGACCGGTTCAGTTGTGAGATCAGGATTGAAATGTGTGCGTGTGAAAGAAATACCATTCCTAGAGGTCATGGGGGTAGGGAACGGGGGAGGACTGCATGTGCATGATGCTAGACCCACTGTCATTAAGGCCTCAACTCTGTAAGTCGATGAAATCTCTCTGCAGAGACACCCCTAGACTCCTGCAGGAACCCAGAAAGGCATCTATTGTCATTCGGACAGACGGATCTGGAGCGGAGACTCCCAGCCCTGATCCTTCCTGATGCCCCAAGAGCTTCCGCAGGATCCAGACTCCTATTCTGTAGGGGGACAAGCTTCTATTCTTTTCGGATTTCAGAATTCTCAGCCAACCCCATGGCTTTCTATGTTCTGACAAAGGCAGTAGAACTCCCAGCCGACTCCATTCAAAAACTCAGAGCATCCTCCTCTTTTCAGGACTTGTGCTTAACGCTTCCTGCAAAGGGCAGGGAGTAAAGGGCTTACCCCCAAAGAGGCGTCTTCAGGCCTGCCAGGTGGGAGTGAATAACTCAGGAGGAGGCTTGGCGGCTAGGTGGTGCCACCCACCTTCAGGTACTAGCAGGAAAGGTGAGCCCCACATGGCTCTTCCCTGACACCGAGCTGGGGTACCACCCTGCATAGGCCCTCTGTTAGCCCCCGCCCTGGGTGGTGGCTTATTACTGGCATTACCTGTCTTCTGAAGGCAGAGTTACAAGGGTCAGAATGGGTAAATTTAAAAACATGCAGCGCCTTGCATCAGGCCTGGAGAAAATGAAGGTGGTGACGCCTTTCCAACAACTCCAGCATGCAGCTAGAAGCAGAGAGTCCAAGCCCTGGGGATGCCAAACCACGGATCCCACACACCACCAGGGTGAGGTTTCAGAATGAACCAGATGCTTATCCTGAAGGTGGCTTTACCTCCTGGACATCCGGAGGGTTTCTCACCCTTACAAGTCCCCTGCCAAGCTCCTTTCTCTGGACGGCGACCAAGACAAAGTAAAATTAATGGAAAACACAAACAAGTAGTGATAAATTCTTAATTGAGAGTACAGTGAGAAACAATCAACGGGAATAAAATAAGAGATTCCAGTAAGAAAAGTAAACTATCAACACATAAAACATGAGGCTTCGTGAAAAATAACATTGATTTTTAGAGTTCACAAAACTTACAGAACCTGGCAGAGATGGTGGTGTTCACAAAAATTAGCCTGCATTTCAGGGGGGATAACAGACGTCATTTCCAGGAGGGGCTGTTTGGAAGATTCCAGAAAACACATGTTAGGAAGTTCCACTAGACCAAGGGAATCTGGACCTCTGAGCCTCACACGAGGGCCCGGAGAGTGACCCAACCCCCCGTCAGAATCAGCATGAGCAAAAAACAAACCTTTGTTAGGTTAAGGCAATGAGATTTGGGGGGAGTTATTTGTTACTACAGCATATTTTGATAATAGAAGTGCTTATCATTAACTTATTTCATCCTCCCTATAATTTTATAATGTAGGCAGGCACTATTATCCCTCCCCATTAAGAGGAAAGAAGCAAAGAAAAGTGTAGTGATGACTTTCAGTTCTCGTATTTGGTTAAGCGGCCTGCCTAGGACTCAAATCTAGGATGTCTAAGATCTTAACCGCTCTGCCAGGCTGGATCACAAATGGAGGCATCTTCAAGGAAAATGCATGGAACTTCCCAGCCATGCACTTTCTTCTACAAAAGATCTGGCACTTTGAAACAGGGCAGACTGGAGGAGTCAGGAGGCGGGACAGCCCAAGAAAGCCAAGCTGGGCATTAACTCCTCTCTTCCCACCCACCGTGAGATAAACCCTATAACCCTCACATGATAAAATAGAGGGAGCTTGTACCCGTAGGGGTCACCCCTAAACTCCAGCCTTTCCAGCTTGAGCCGTCTCTTTGTGAATTTCCAGCCCAGTCTGGCAGAAAGACCCTCATGCCCGTGAGTCAGGAAATCTGAATTCGGGTTCCAAGGCTACCAGTAAAACATCCTACGACTGGCATGACTGCCGAAGGTATCCTTGGGCCTCAGTGGTTACAGCTGAATAATTATTTCTATCTCATCAGGGGGCAGAAAGTTCAAACCATTTAATACATGTAATGATGCTTGGGAAAGCTGCAAATGCTTTGCAATTGTAAATTATTGCTGTTATTAGACTGTCAGAATTAAGGAGGCAGAAAGGGCTCTCCAGGGGAAAACTGAGGTCTCAGTGAGTTGTCCAAGAATTAGAGGAATGACTGGAATTGTGGATGTTATGTAATTAAATAATAATAATAATAATAAATAACAATGTGTAAGTGAAAAAAGCAAGGACTAGGACCCCTTTAGCTATCCAGTCGTCAATTTTCTTCTGCTTATGGTTTAGAAGTTTCCAGGTTTTTTCTTTCAGTGGCCCAGGTTGCGGCTCTGAGGTCAAGGCAGCAGAGAGAAGAGGGGTACAAAGAAGAGGCGGAGGGGCGCTGAATCAGACACACTCAAGTTCAGATCTGAGCCAGTGTCAGGCAGACAGTCAGGCAATGGGTCTCCCTCCTGCTCCTGGAATGATGGTGTCCAATCACATAGATTTGTCATTTCTGTAGGTCAGAAATGGCCACGCACCACAATTTCATATGATTCAACCTAACAACCATGGTGCTACATGTCAGGTACCCACACGCTTCTCCCCGGCCTTGGACCTCACCCCGGTGCTTAGACAACCTTCATATTATATCTTAGACACTTTTTCCCTTCGGGTGTCCATTTCCCATAAGTCTCCTCGCTCTTTATGCAGAGAAACTCCTGCTGGCAGTTCTCCAGACCTGCTTAGACACACATCAGCACCACCAGACCCCAGGCCCTCAGGCAGAACACCTATCTTCCCTTCATCTTATTGCACTGCGAGAGGAAGGCAGAGCAGGGAGCAGCCCTGGGTGGGGGAGAGGCCCAGCAAGTCAGCGCCCCAGGCCCCGCCATTGCCTTGCTCTGGCATCTCCTTCTCTTGTTCTCAGTGTCCTCACCCAGAAACGAGGCTGCCGAACGCAATCAGCAGCTCCCACTGCTCACTGTGTGACAGTCACCTGGGCAGCTTTTACGAAGTGCAGATGCCCAGGCCCCCTCTGCTGATTCGTTTTTTAGTGGGTCTGCACATCGGTACCCTCAGAACCCTCACCAGGTGAGTATCGAGTGTGGCTGCGCTGAAAACCACTGGACTGGATGAACTGAAGGCCTCCTGACAACCCTGTTTCCTGAATCCCTGAAGAAGTGTGTGAGTCCACCTGAGGCTTCAGGACCGAGGAAGACAAAGGGACAGGAGCTCTTGGAAATGGGTCCGAGGCCTCATTAGAGTTGGGGTGCAGTCTGCCAAGCCCCGGTTCCCACCCCCGCCAGCAGGTGGATGCCTGGGCTCTATCAGGGACCCGGTGAAAGGCTGTTTAGTTCGGAGAAAGATTTCCTCGGGGTAACTCTCAGAGACCTCCTTCGCTGACCCAGGGAACCAAGGCCTTCCATTTTAATTAGCGAATTCTTGTTGCTACTGCTGGAAATGAGCCTCCATCCCCATTTCCTTTACAGCCTCTGTCAGCCAAGGTGGTGACGGAGGACAGTGGTGAGGTGACTTGGGAGCTGTTATCTGTTGCTGTTTCTGGGCTGGGGCGGGGCTCAGAAGGTGGAAGAGCAGCCGAGACTGCAAGGAGCCAAATCACGCACTTAAAGAAATGGCTGCATGGCTTCGAGGAGTGGTGACTGGGCCAGGGCTGCTTTGTGGAACTCACAGGTGCGTGCTCTGGGGAAGAAAAGTGTAATTAGGCCCCTGGTCCCAGATGGATGTGTCACGACTTGAATTAAGAGAAGCTTATTAAGGAGAAAATACACACAAACACACTTTAAACAAAACGCCTAGATGGAGAGAAATGGAAGATGGCTTTGTCTAACGCATGTTTGTGAGCCTGTGAGCCCACTGAGCTAGAAAGATGCCACTGGCCATCCAGTTCATCAGCACCTGGAGCCCTGGAGAGAGGCGACTTGGCTGAGGTGCCCCGACTGCAGGAAGGTCCTGTGCCCGGTGCTCAGCAGGAGGGAGAGGCTGTCCATGCGGCACCTGGTGTAGGCAGCACATTCTCTAGACAGGCCCTTGCATCTGTTTCATGAGTTTCCCGAGTTGTTCAACTTCCCCAAAACTGAGAGAAAACTTAACCAGATGAGGACTATTAAAAGGTAGGGGCGATTAGGAGAAATGTCCTTAAACACTTAGCCCAGTCAGTAAAAGGAAAGAATATTTGCCTACGTCTTAGAGGGCATTCCATCAACTCCGACTCAGGAAAAGGAAGGTGAAGCATCTGTAGACCAGAGTCCACACTGTGGCTCACGAACCCCACAAGACGTGGCCTCCCCTCCCCACGGTTCCTTCCTGAGCCCTGTGATCAGCCACAGGAAGCTATCTGCGTCCCCCACAGGCACCATCCTGACACCACACCGCACGTCCACCACGCTCTCCACCAGAATGCTCTGGTTCCAGGTCCTTCCCTGTCTCTCCTTCTGTCTTCAGGTGCCCTGTCGCCTGGCCATCAGGCCAGTATTTCGAGGCTCAGCCCACTCACTCTTCCGGTATTTATTAAATACACACACAGTGGACAAAATGGTCACAGAGAGCCCCGTGTTCGTGGTGTGCAGGAGGCAGACCTACAGTGACACAGTCACACACAGGCATGTAAGACCACCTCGGGCAGCAGTCTGGAAAGAGACACCTGTGGGGCTTTGCGAGCATATGCAGAGGACCAGATCTGTGGGCAGGTCTAGGAAGGCTTCTGAGGGGAAGGGAAGGCAGAAGGCTGGGCCTTACTAACTGTCGAGAGAGGAGGACGGGTGGGGAAAGGTCATAGGGCAGGTCCAGAAGGAACTTCATCAGGAAGTCTTCTGCTCTTCCCTGAGCCAGGCACTATGTAGGGTGATCACGAGTCTTGGTTTGCCTAGGACAGTCCCAGTGTCTGCTTATTGTCAGGCTTTAGCGTGCATCTCAGAGGTACTGCAACGTGGATGGTAAATTGTGTGGTCACCCTATGAGTGACATTCTTATCACACTTTGTCACTGATTCCATGTCATTGTCTGCCTGCCATGCACAGGTGTGTGCACACACACCACACACACTCATGTCACACGCGACAGTGCCTTGTTCTTGTGGCACGGACCCTGACCCTTATTCATCCTTTCATGGCCCACACAGGGCACGGCCCTGGTGCACTGGGCTGTGTCGGCGGTGCTTGGTGACTGTTCTGAGTAAGGGAATAAGTGATGAGGGCACAAGAAAAGCCTCCAAAGATGCTCAGACCTCTGAATCTTCCCATCTCCCCTCAGGCGTCTGTTCCTCACGCCTCATACGTTCCAAAGCATATTCGGTGCCTGTTTTGGGTCTGTCCAAGGGATCTGAAATATATTTTTTCCACTGCCTGACTTGGCCCCAGAAGTTGACAAAAGCATCCTCTCATTAGAGGCTATTTGAATAGAAATTACAGGCTTGTTCTCTGAGTGTGGATTTGAGAACACTTCATAAGACAATTACAGCTAAATAAAGAGAAACACCCTCGTTAGCTTCCCAAAGCCCATCTCAGGTCAAACCAACCTAAATTCCTCTCAATACAATTAGAATTTCAATAAGGATAAGACAACAAGCTTCCAAGAACACCAAGACCTCAAAGGAACAATAGACAGCACCGTTGGAGGGCTGAGAGGGGGACGAGGGAGGGCGGAATATTCTGGAAGGCAGCATAAAGCACATGGAGCACATGCCCACCCACGCTTGGACTGAGAACAGTCAGCTACCCTCCCACACAGGAGAGTAATCATGGGCAAACAGAGACCACGACTTACTCTCCTACTTCTCTGCACTTTCTGGTTCCACCGAGGACTGAGACAAGACGTGCTCTAGTCCAATTTGAGCTTCCAGCCCTTCACAGACAGTTGCTCCTGCTCCAAATGTTCTTTCCTCCTTTTTGCCCCCCTTTCTCTCTTATTCCTCTATGATGCCTTCCCATCTCCCACAGTCTGCAGGGGTCCTCCCTTTCTCTAAGCCCTGGCACCATACCCAGGAATCATGCGAGAAACACACCTATGGCCAGGGAAAGACAGGGGGCACCACTCACATCGTGGTTTATATAAATGATGCCATCAGAGATCACACCTTTAAACTTGCTCTTTAAAATGTAAATGCTCTGCTGTCCTGGCTGCCTGTGTCCTGGCAACTCTGTCTCTCCTCTCTCTTGCCTCCTCCCCTCGACTTAGAATCTTACACAGATTCCGGTCTCTCTGGCACCCATATGCTCAGCCCTTGACACAGTCAGCAAAAACTAAGTCACCTTAAGTGAAAGAGTAAATAAGTATAAAGTAAGAATAGAAAGAGGTGTTAAACCAAGTTCTTGATCCGACTTGAAAAAAGAAGATAGCACAAAAATTAGGAAAACACTTTCCAAGGTCTTAAGTGCCATTTGGAAGTGGTTTTTTTTTTAAATTTCTTTCATAGAAAAAGAAAATAAGAGGTGAGCAGAAGGTGGTAATACTGGAGTTTCACCTGTACATCCACTCGAGCTCACCTTCTCATTAAAATGCTCAGGAAAAGCAATGGAAGGCCTGCGGACAAAATCTTCTTTAAGATGAGTCCTCTCCCAAGTGTAGATCTCTCAGAAATTGGAGAGGGAGACCACACCATTTCCCCAGGTGACAGGTGTCTGCCAGTCTATGTCCCTCACTGCCCACTGGTCCACAGGAAGGATGAGATGGCCACTGCCTCGAAGGGTACCTCTTCTGCATGTCTCTCAGCCACCCCTCCTCAGGTGAGTGCACCTGGAGGCTGGCAAAGAGTCAAATCAGTCTTCTCTGGATGGGCACAAGTGCTTATTCCCCTGGGAGAGAGGGAATGTGGGTGGAAGTGGGGGATGGGGTGGAAGGGGGCAGGGGAAGTGATGTAACACACTGTTCTTGTAACCACCCCGCTGTCTCAGACCAGACAAGGGACCCCCTTACACCCCAACCCCAGCATCTCCACAGGCACCGACAGGGAAATGGAGGGTTACAGGGAGCACAGTTTAGAGACAATTTTTCAGAACAACCCCCGGGGCGCCTCCAGCTCTCACATTCCGGGCGTTTACTAGGGAAAAAGATTCAGCTAAAATCGCTGGCATGGTTAGGCAATGCATTAGCGATTCCCTTTTATGAAATGACTGTCTCTCTAAAGTGTAAAACATCTTTCTGCTTTGGAATTCTGATCCATTCTTAAGATGGGCTGATTTTTACATTTTTCAGTGGCTCTCACCCCAAAACCAGTTCCACAGAAGAGTGTCTTCCTGACCAGACTATGTGCCCTTGCCATCGCCCCAGTGAACAGAGAATCCTGTAATGAGGAGACAAGAAAATACACTAAACTCCTACTGAGGCCCCTTCCCCACTTCTTTCAAGGTCATAGGGCCCCGGTGCCTGAGAGCGGATCTATCATGATTGAGATCAATGTCCAAGATCATGAGAAAGACCACCCAGGATGTCGACCCATGTTCAAGGCCTCTTGTGGCAACAAAGCTCAAAACCATAGATCTGTGTGCTTTAGTGACCTTCTCTGTGTTTCTTGACAAGAGACAGACCCCTAACTCTGGGCTCCAGACTGAGCCCTGATGTGGCCCAGACTCCTGCCCCAAACGGAGGCCTGACTCTGATAAAAGACGGACTCCTCTTCCTGACTGGGCAAGCCCATCACAGTCACGTAAAGACAAAGATGATGTCCAACTCAGCTTTTTGTCCTGGATGCCAGGACAGGAGCTGGCTCCAAACACATACTCAGTAAATGCTAATTGAATAAATGAAGGAAAAATTAAATGAATGGATGAGTGAGCAAATGGGTTCAAGTTGAAAATGGCTCAGTCTAGTCTTCCCCTAGAAGGCTGATTTTTCAAAGCCATGTTGCCAGGGAGATGGGTCTGTTTTCAAGGCATCCATCTCTGAGGTCCTGTCCCAGGAGTTCCGGGAGCTTGGAGCTCTCCTTTATGTGACTTAGGAATATTCCTGCCTCCAGGCTTAACTGGGCAGTGGGCAGTTCCTCCTCCGCCAAACGGCAAACAACAGAAAACTAATGATGTGAGAAACGCTTCCATTGTCTGAGCCCACTGGTACCCAAAGCTGAGCTCATCACACCTCTGGTATTCCAGGGAGGGGCCCCAGAAGTCCCCAGATGAACAGGTGGAGACAGGAGCGAGCACGTGTGGGAGGAAGACTGGAGTTCTGCTCCCAGCTATGCCCCTGATCCAGCTGTTACCGCCACCGTCCCGGCAGTAAAGGGAGACCTATGCAGCACTTCCTTCACATAAGTACCTGTGAAATTTTCAAAAATACACGTTTATGGGTCCCACCCCCGAGCGAACTCACGTCAGAGCTGGGAGCTTAGGCAGATTTTTGGTACTTAAAATAAGACTTAGAACGTGCACACATACACATTAATCAGTGTAATCTGCTCAGCTGGCAAATGGAACAAGGACTCAGCAAAATTCCTGGTCAAACAGATCCACCAAGAGCTAAACAATCAGGAAGTTGTGTGGAAATAGCTGCTTGTGCCAGAAAGTTTGGGAAGTGTGGTCTCCCCCAAATGGAAGACCCCAGATCACCTAGACTGGAAACCAACTCTGCAGCTCTGCATGAGCCCCAGGGAAAACTGCGACTTCATTACTATGTAGTATCAACATTTGTTTTAGTGGTATTTGTACACACATACCAACGACAAGCCTCGATGGAAATCCAGAATGCGACCTCAGTTTTTAGAGCAACTTTACTTCTTGCTTACCTCTCCCCTGCTCCCCAAAATCAGAAAAAGATTTACCACCATAAAGGCCTGACACCCACTCTGACTTTGGGTCGCAGCCTGTCTCTTGGGAGAGACAGTACTGTCACTGGGAGACCTGCCTGGGTCTTGCAAAGGTCTGTTGTCACCATGACCCACTGACGGAGGCTTGGGCAGTGGTAGCTGAAGACCAGACAAAGCAAAGTAGGAGTGAACACTTGTAATGCTCTTCCTTCCCTATCTCGCTTCCCTATTTCCCTACGGTGTTTTCTGGGACCACCATCCAAATAAACTGTGGCACTCATTCTGCATCTGAGAGTCCATTCCTGCAGACACCCAGCTAAGACAGTGGGACCCTGTCCTCTTCCCACTCCTGCCCTGGGTACAGACCACCAAAGCGAATCTGCTGGCACCACCTGCTGTTTGTAGGTCTTGGTGAAGAATTGGGCCCACTTGTGGCACACTGGCCAGAGCACGTGACAAGCTGTGTATCAGACAGTGGGCCCAAGCCTGTCCTTGGCGGTGCCGAGGTAGGATCAGAGCATCCCTCAGCATCCTGCAGCTAATCTCCACGCCTCTCCTGTGTGATGTGTTTCCAGCAGCTACAGGAGCTTTCTCCCACTTAGTTCTCAGCAAGGGGCCCTGACGCCGGCTTTCCTCTTTCTGGTTGAGCGGATGTTTCTCCATGGGGAGTGCTATTTTCATACATTTGTGTTTTTGGATTATACACAGTTCCTGGTCCTATTTTTCACGTGTCAGTGATAGCCAGTGGGTCCCTCTCAGGGGCCCAGTGACTCAACTGGGGGTGCAGCGGCCCCTGCCTCCACTCCTCTAGCTGGGCTGACAGCACAGGGACCTTCTCTGGGCCTCACTCTCCTCCACGGCTGAGGACACAGCTGCTCCCGCTCCAGATGGTGTTCCTGTGGCTGCACCCGAAAGGTCCCTGGAGGAATTAAAGCTTCACGGCTACTCACACCTGAGTCCTTCACCAGGACCGTCTCCTGGGCTGTTGTGTTGTGCGAAGTGTCGGGGACACAGAAAGGAGCTTGGTGAGGCAGATGTCCTGGATTCCCATAGTCTGACCCGGGAGGCAGCCCACACCCAACGTGCAGAGCTCAGCACTCAGAGGGACAGGGTGGTTGGAGAGGCTCAGAGCCAGGCTTCCTGAGTTCAAAGCCAGGCCCCTGACAACCTTTGCAACTCTGCGCCAGATACTAAACTTTTCTGAGCCTCAACCCTTGAGTCTATAATGGGGGTACCCATGTAAAGTGCTTAAAACATTGCTTGGCCAATAATAAACGATCAGTTGTAAATGTACGTGTCCTTTGCTGAAGTCAAGTGCCCAAGATGGATGGAATGATGGAGGCTGCAGCTCTGCTTCTATGCAAAAAGTCGCACCCTCCAGAGACCAGGAAAGGGCAGTCGTTCAACTCAGCAACTGCAAAGGAACCTCACGGAGGTCCCGGAACTGGTAGTGAGAAGGAGGTATTTGGAGGCATTCAAGGGTGTTCACAGGCATTCAGGCTGTGCATGCCGGCTCCCCTGCAGTTGTCAGAAACATTGCAGGAGGGGCCCTGGGAGAACCTCGAAATGCCCGTTCTGTGTGCAGAGGGACGGGCTCAGCGCTGCTCCTCGTGGGAGGAGCTACCTGTCTGCAGGCTGCTGGAGGGAAGCTGCAGAGTCTCCGAGTTACAACGATGAGCCAGGGGGAGCACAATTAAAAAGAAAAAGAAGGATGAGAATTTTCTAAATAGATATTTCTCCCAATTTCTGTTAAAATTTCGTATTTCTGGATCACAGGGAAAAATGCTTACTGCATGTTGGGGTCTAGAAATCTGCATTTTTGGCAAGTTCCCCGTGAAGCTCCCACGCAGTGGGAGAGCCACTGCCTCAGGAACGGGGGCCTTCGTCGTTAGTGTCTGTGGCCGCAGTCAGGCCCTGGTGGGTGTTTTCTGTGTGTTTGAAGTTTCCCTTCTCAGCAGTCACTTCAGATTCCCTTTAAGCAGCCTGTTTATGAAACTGGCCGTCAGCCTGGCCGAGGTTATTAAGGTGCTCACAGGGCTTTTATAGTTTTAGTTAGATCAGGCAGCGGAGCCCATGTAAACCTTGCCCTTTGACTTGGCAGTAAAGGCCCACACTCCCCGAAGGGGCGGCCCAGAGACAAGGGAAGGGCCTTCTGGAGCGCTAGGGAGCTAGGACTTGCTGGGCACCTACTGCATGCTGGCAGCTCCAGTGTGCAATGTCACGTTCGTGCCCTGTGAGGTGGGTCTCATCATCCTGCATTTGGTTCTAATAAGTTCAGGATCTAATTCCCAGCCATAGAACTAGGAACGGCTCCAGTTATATTTCGCTGCATAAAAAAACTACCCTAAGACTGAGTGGCTTAAGACAACTATTTTATTTTTCTCGTGTACTCAGTAGGTCAGGAATGAGGCAGGGCAGGGGCAGGGAGGGCTGTCTGTGCTCCTCCGTGTCAGGGGCTTTAGCTAGAAACTCTCAAAGGCTGGGAGGTGACTCAGTGGCTAGTGGCCTGTGTCGTCTGGAGGCACCCTATTCACACAGCTGGTGGCTGACACTAGCTGTTGGTCAGGATCCCAGCTGGCCAGTCCACCTACATGTGGCCTCTCCATGTGTCCTGAGCTTTGTCACTATGTGGCAGCTTCTGCGTTCTTATGTGGTAGCTCAGGACCCAAAATGCGTGTCCTGAGAGAACCAGGAGGAAGCTTGTGACCAAGCCTAAGAAGTCTCGGAGCATCACTTCTGTCCTGCTCTGTTGGTCACCAAGCCACTAAGGGGAACTCAGATTCACGGGGAAGGGACACACGACCCACTCTCCAGGGGAGGACCAGCAGAGGATCTGCAGGCAGAATCTGAGCCTTTGTCTAAGCCCTCCCCAGATTCGCATCTCACCGTGTTTGATTATGAACTGTTCCAGGTGGGGGTTCGTCCAGGGCCTTGTCTCACCTCCCTCGGGGTCTGGAAGGAAGGCGCTACAGGCCCTGCCCAGCCTTTGAGCTGCTCCCGGGACAGAGGAGCTAGGAGTCAGACAGAACTCAGCACGGCCACCTGGACCCGTGAGCAGGCCAGAGAGCCGACTCCTGCCGCTTTCCTCCCTGTGCCAGGATTAGAGGGTCTTAAAGCCCTCGCCCCCGCCTCCAGCTCCACCCTGCCTTCTCCGGGGCAGAGCCTGAGCTACTGAACGTCTGCACTGGGACACCAGGACCAGAGCGGTGACCCTGGGGATCATGGATAGCACTGGGTACAGAGTCTGCAAGTCCCACCTCCCTCAACACCCAGAGGCAACAGCCATGGGTTTCTGGAGGGACTGCAAGGACCCAATGTTACCCAGCAAAGTGACTGGCACATTTCCCAGGAGAATTCATTAAGTGTAGCTGTTTAGTTTTCATCTCAAATTTCAGGATCTTGTCTTGTCTGGAACAAATGGGTGTGGCCATCCCTTAGAATTAGACTCACATCTAAAGCTCACCAGGAGCGGACAGGGCCACCCAGTGCCAGCATTTGAATGCACAGGCGCCGTGCCGTGGGAAAGTCAGCCGCGATCCGTCCACAGAGAATCTGCGCTGGAGGCCAGTTACCACCTGACAGTTGTCACATTGACGTTGGACTCTGTGCACGTGGATATAGTCATGTGATCCAGACGTGCGACAGGCTGGAGGGAGGGTCCGGTGGTCTGTTTCTCGAGGAGGTGCTTATCTCAAGGGCAGACAACCTGTGCAACAGCCCAGGCAGCCTTCCGCCTGTGGGGCCGGCGGTGGTGGGGGAGGGAACACATCCTCCACCAACTTAGCCTCCAGGGCCCCCATTTGCTAGGATGCAGGCTGATCCCAGTCCCCCTCCACCCTCCCACCCAATTAATGACAGTTTTCATTAGACATGGCAGTGTCGTTCATTGGGCTATCCCAAAGACCTTGTCCCACTTCTGGTCCAAATGCCATTACATGTTTGAGACCACCTCACAAACAGTTTCGGGGCTGCCTGGACCTCAGCAGGTTAACTTTTGCACAATCGTCCTTCATTTTTCCACGGAAGAGTCTTGGCAGGGCGGATGCAGGATTAAGCTGCATGCACAGTGCAATGCCTGGCTCAGGGAAGGTTACTCACAGCAAATGACAGCTGGCAATATGATGTGATACATGAGTGACAGGATCAGATATCCCAGCTCATCTCGGGGAAGGGCGGGTCCCAGCTGTCAGGGTGGCCCCAGAGGGAGATCAGTTCCCGAGGCACGTTTCTATGGCTGCAGGCGGAGCCAGGAATCCCGGGTGCACCGCCAACCCCCCCACACCCACCTGCTTTCCAGTGACAACCTCTTCAGGGCGTGCACAGAACCAGCAGTGTCTCTCCTCGGCCTAACTAAACGGATTGATCAAGAGTCGATACAGGTCCTAATTACAGGTTCTGCCCCGGAAGACTGATGGTGGGGGATGAAAAGGGAAGGGCAGCCCCTTGATGGGCGCCTGTAATGAGCTGTCACCGGGCCCCACTGTAAGTCGTTCCTAAACATGGCCTCTTGTCTGTGGCTGTCAGCAGCCTGCCAGAGCTTAATGAGCTGCTCCTTCCTGCCCCGGGGTTAATGTCAGATGACGAGTGTGTCTTCCGCACTCGAGGCCCTGCCTGATGGTGGGTGAGCTGCAACTGCAAATGTCTCCGCTCACTCAAGAATTGCGTTTTTCCAAAACCCCTGGCAGGGCTATGCATCGGTTTCCCCCATCTGACCTCTTGACCTCCAGGAAGTGCAGTTTGCTAACTTCCCTGGGGCAGCCTCTTTTCTTGGATTGGGTGGACATGGAAGACTGTCAGCCAGGCCTGGAGTTAGGGTGCTGGAATGAGTGGTTAAGAAGGGAGACTTGGCATTGACTATTCAGGTGTGAATCCTGGTTCAACTATTTGCAAGCTAGGTGACTTTTCTAAGTCTCAGTTTTCTCATCTGTAAATAGGGAGCAATAATAGATAGAAGAGTGCTTTTACACCTGGATTAGGACTGAGTGCTGTGCTTCACCACGCTGACTCTAACCAGCTACAGCTGAGAAACAGCTGTGGACTTGGAGTGACCCGGGACAGACACCCCCCGCAGAGCTAAGTAAAGACTCTTTCTTGACCGATATAGAGTGAGACTTACTTAACCAGCCATGTACAAACCAATGGACTCATTTCATGGATTCCAGGATGCAAGCTACAATCCTTAATTAGGATCATCACAAAGGAGCTTCCTTTCCTAGCACATAAAATTCCTTGACATTGTCCCTTCAGGGAGCCGCTTGGTGGATTTCCTACCCAGCATGTCTTCCCTTGGCTAGTAAATAAGTAAACTAGGCGATCACTCTTCTGATCACTCTTCTAATCACCGTGGCGGTCTTTGTCTTTCCTTGAACCACACCTCTTTCCTTAACAGTACTCTCTCTAGTAGGTGGAATATTGCCACCCCACCAAAGATGTCTGTGTCCTATTCCTCAGGACACAGGTCCTGTCAGGTTACCTAGCAAAGGAAAATTACAGTCACAGGTGGAATGAAGCTTGCTCATCAGCTGACCTTAAGATAAACGGAGTATCCTGGATGGTCCAGGTGGATCCAATGTAATCCTGACATCTTTAAAAGGAGCAGAGGGAGGCAGGAGAGAACCAGAGAGAGGGCAGCAGGGGAAGGACTCGGTTGACATTGTTGGCTTTGAAGACGAAAAGGGCCGCAAGTCCAGAAATGCAGGTGACCACTGGAAGCTGAAAAAGCAAGGACATGGGTTCTCCCCTAGAGCTTCCAGAAAAGAAAACAGCCCTCCGACACCTTGAATTTAGCCCAGTGAGGGCCAGGTCTGACTTATGGCCTCCAGAGCTGTAGAATAATAAATCTGTGTTGGTCTAACCCACTGTGTTTGTGGTGATTTATCATAGCAGCCAAGGAGAGGAACACAAGTACCTCCCTCGTTGGGTTTTTGGTGAGTTCTTGCAGGTAAAGTGTTTAGAACCATGCCTGTCAAATCACAAGTAGTAGTATAATTACTATAACATCATCAGTTTCTTCATTACAGAGCGTCTTGCCTCCTCCATCCCTTTGACCACTCCCACAACTCAACTCCAGCCAACAGAGTCTAAGGAAGGAGAACTGACATTCCTAAGCACTTCCTATGACCAGGCATTGTGCCAGGCCCTGTGTCCTGCACTGGGCAGATGCCCTCTCAGTGTCTGGAACCACTGTCTCTAGAAAACAAGGTCAAGTCTGTACTGGAAGGATTGCAAGATCCAGGTCACAAGTCATCAGGCATTTGGGGCATTTGAACCATTGTCATCAGTCACCATCACCCAGCCTTCTCCATGAGGCACTGCTCTGTCTGGCATTTTCACATCACCATCAGCCAGGGGAGCTGAGCTGTCCTCAGAGCCCAAGCTGAGCAGCCTCTGCCTCGTCCCAGCTCCCGACCTTGTGGCTTGTCCTCCACTCTCAGAAGCAACCACACTCAGTTGGCCTCGTTGGCCTGCCTCCTCCAGGAATGGGACCATGCCTAGTTCTGACATGTGGGTCTCAGAAAGTCTTTGTTGCGTGAAGGAAGGGTGAGATGACAAATCATTCTCATTTGTTCCTTTAAAAAGCCAGGGCTCTCCACAGCAAAGCTTAGATTAATAGGTTGGGCCTTTTCTAATGCCAGGGTCAGGACCAGGGTGATGCAAGAGAAGCACCTGAAGTGCAAAATTTAAGGAGGCACTCACTCTCCCGAGGCTGGCCCTGTACTTGCACAAACCCATGGTGAGTACCCCCTTAAATTTCACACCGTAGGTGTTCTAGCCCTGTCCGTTCTGATGCAGTCAGGTACTGTTTCAGCAGCAACCATCGCTGGAGCTTAAAGGAAATCTCATTAAATTTCTTAATGGTAAATAAATCAATTGTTCAACACTCAGGGAAAGATGATGAATTTAGCTTGTGTATTGGGGAGGGAAATGCTAGGTTATGCTGTGATAACAAATTAATCCTGAAATTTCAGGATTAACATAGCGGGTGTTTATTTCTCACTTGTGTTCCTTGTCCACTGTGGCTCAGCGAGGGGGCTCTGCTCCACACGGCCATTCAAGGAGCCAGGAAAACAGAGGCTCTGCCAACTTATAGCTGCACCATCCTCAGTCGCCACGGAAAGAGAAGGGAAGAACATGGAAAACTCACCCGTGTTCTTCTCCAGTTTTGCTTAGAAGTAACACGATTTATTTCTACTTACAGCCCATTAGCTACACATCATTACATATCTCACCTAACTGCAAAGAAAGTGGGAGAGGGACTCTTCCTATGTGTTCAGCAGGAGAGAGAGAGGAACCAAGATTGTCTACTTGAAAAATATAATAAGGTCCTTGCCTAAACGGTGCTTATGACCTAGGGATGTGATTCTCAAACTTTGTGGAGCAAAAGCATTCATGGGACCTTTGTCAAAAATGCAGATTTGTCATGTCTACTTTCCAAGGCTCTGATCTGGGATGTCTTGGGAAAGCCCAGGCATTTATTTTTTTGCACATTCCCCATGTAATTTAGATGCAGAGGGTATGTGGAGCACAGCCAGAGAAGCTGGATTCAGCCAGACCATAGCTGGGCCCTACCAGTGCCACTGGTGGTCTGACCCCGAGTACTCACTGAGGTCACTTGCCTTCACAGGGACCTCCAAATGGCTGTGAGTTTTGGTGACCTTGCCGAAGGCACAGACTTGGACAGGCTGGTCTTAAGACGGGGAGCATGCTGTCTCTGCAGGATTTTCTCAATGGGCAGACACGGCCTAAGGCATGGAACACCTGTTACGGAGACAAAAGCAGCCATGTGGGCCCCTCAGCCCCAGGGAGGTGCCTGATTCCACACCCTGGGCATTTCTTTAAGTCGGGAGGGTTGTGGTGGTAGACAGAGCAAATTCTGCAGCTCAAGCTTATGTGCATTGGGAAAGAATCCAGAACTGAGTAGAGCTGAGAACGCTGACTGACTGTAGAGCTGGTCAGTGAGCAGAGCCCTATTTTGTGTAACGTATGAAGAGACATTGAACTTCTCAGCAGCGGGCATGAAAATTCACTCATAGGGAGGGGTCTCCTGTGCTGAAAAGGCAGCTTGGGGTTTGAGGTGAGGCAAGATGCCAGGGATGAGGATAGGGGAATGGATGGATGGATGGATGGATGGATGGATGGATGGATGGATAGATGAATAGATGGTAGATAGATAGATAGATAGATAGATAGATAGATAGATAATAGATAGACAATGATTCTGAATAATAAAGAAAAGAAAGGAAGGAGGAGCAGAGCTGAGGGATGCCTTAGGGAGGGGTGGGTGGGAAAAAAATCCTAGTAAGCTGAAGAAGCATCTACTAGGCAGCTCCCTGCCTGGTGCACAGTGAAACCACATCCTGAGTCTCCTCTCCAGTAAAATCCCATTGCTCACTAGTGTGTGGCAGGGTGAGCTTTCTTCCAGGTGGGAGGTGAAATAGCAGGAGAGCAGAGTCCTGTGTCAAGAGTGCAAAGCAAAGGGCAGAGGGTCATTTTCCCTGTTTCACTCTGGGTCACTCCATGGTGTAGGGGCTCTGCGCCCCCTCCAGTGGCCTTGGAAGAACTGCTGCACCTGTGTGAGCAGAGAAAGAGGCCACTTGGCAGCCCGAGTGCCTGGCAGGACAGAGAGTGGTGGCGACGACCAGCTGAAGACTGTGCCTGTGAAGACAGCCTGCTCCCCAGCAAGTGGGCTGGATGCTAAAAGCAGGGGAACCAGCATATGGGAGCTCTTTAAGTACTTGGGGCAGCAGGGCACACTTACAGGGCTCAGAGCTGGTGTGTGCCCAGGGAGGAGCTGGGAGCCAGGACGATCTGGATTATGTCACTAACCTAAACACTTGGCCATGACAGTAAACGCAACCCTAGTGATAATAGTAATAATAATAAAAATAATAACAGTAGCTAACACCTCTATAGACCTACTATGTGCAGGTCTGATTTAGTAACTCATCTATCCGCACAACACTCATGACTTAGACATATCATTGCCTCCATTTTAAGAGAAAACCGAGTCCAGAATGAGAGAGTAGGTCAAGGTCACGGCCTGCAGTAACTGAGCCATGATTTGAATTTAGTCAACGTGGCTTCAAAGTCTATATTCTAAACCACTGCCCCCAATATATGTAAAAGTGCTTTATGAAATAAATGTTAAAGTGATGAACAAGGCAATGTATCACTAGGCTTCTGGACATCTCGACAAGCAATATTAAAACAGAAAAGAGCAAAACCAACCCAAGAACAAAGGACTTCCTGGGAGATAAAGAAAACTGTGACTTAAAGATTCTGACTTCAGCTGTGACCTTCCCCTTGTGGGCAGGAGTGTTTGCTCTGCCCAACATCTCAGCCTTGTTCATGATAACAATTGTTGATTGCTGTTCTCTAGCATATCAAAAAAAAATTAAAAAGCCAATCCAGCCTTAGGAACTGCTACGAACCAGATCAAACATCACTTATACCCAGAAAGTCACAGAACGGGACAGAGAAGACGAAACAGGAGCACAGAAGGGCAGCACTGGGTGGGGCTTTTCCAGACTCAGTGGACAAGCAGACGGTCCTGGCTACAGGGGAAAACTCAGCACAGACCCACACGGAGGTCACCAGGAGATGCCAAAAGGGCTGAGGACTGAGTATTAGAAGCTGAGCACAGCCAGGAACGTGAGGGCCAGCCCCAGAGAGCCAGCCCAGATCTGCAGGGGCCCATCCCCGGGAAGCCCCTAACCCAGGCAGGAAGGCTTTGCCCAGCTTCTGGAACATGGCACTGAAAACACCGCCCCCCAGGGATGCTGGGCCCGCAGCCTAGGCTTTGCAGGCGTGAAGATAAGGCCCCTTGGAGGCAATAAAAATGTGCCCCGATAATTCTGCCACCCAAGATGGAGCGGGGAGGTCCCCTGCGGTGTGAGAGGAAGGCTTTCCTGATTTCCGGGTCTGTGCCTTGTCTTTATTGATATATTTACGTCAGGTCTTGATCATCACACTTTCCTGTAATTTAGTCTGCTTTCCTTTCCAACACACTAAATATGTGTTATTGCTAAGAAACTGCGTTCTCGACTTAAACGCTGTTTTGCACTCATTTCTTAAAATATCTTGCCAAGGTTTCAATGTGAACCACAGAGCCAGTCCTGATGGTTCCGAGCTGGCCTGTTCAGCTTGGGGTAAGCAGACCCCAAGCCAGCCAGTCCCAACTGGAAAACACCCCAGTGGGCCCCCTCACCCTCTGTGTACAAGATCCAGGACAAAGGCGTCCTGGAGGACCTCCCAAGGCTGCTGGGTGGAGGCTGCACCTGCCCACACAGCCTTGTCTGTGGCCCAGCTTGAAGGGGGAGCTTTTGTGGCATCTACTCCTTTAAGAATAAAGTACTTTGAACTTGACTGGAGCAGCAAGGAATCTCCCTGAGACTGTAGTCTGAGAAGCAAAGGAAACCACTAGGCAGACCGATCCCAGGAAAACTAAGTCTCTGTAGTTGGACAACCCCCCAAATCATGTTAGCATACCCCCCAAACACACAGTACTTGATATCGGGGTGAAGGAAGGAGGGTCAGGAGGACCAGGCAGGAGTCTGCTCTGGAAGAGCTTGCACACGCTCAGAGAGCCACAGAAGTGCCATCCAAATGTCCTCGTGTGACTCCCTCTGTCCTCCCCACCAAGCCCTCTACCCCTTGTGGGTGTCGGGTGGGAATTCTTCCCCTGCACCTGGAAGCTCTCCACTTTTCCTAAGCTTGCTCAGCTTCCTGCTCCCACTCGTCTAACTCACCTGCCTCTGTGCATTTGCCCTCACGCAGATGCCCTTCCACCCCTATTCCACGGCACCCACGCTTCCCAGCCCCACTCACACCCCATCTTCTCCACAGTTCCCTCCCACAGTCCCCAAGCTGGACTCACTCTCACATTTCTGCCCCACACCTGGTAGAATCCTGTTGGGATTCTCAACAGTCTAGGGCACAGGTGGCAAACGCAAGGCCCCTGGCAACAGATCCAGCCTCCACTTTGTTTCATCCGGCTCAGCACCTTGTTTCTACCCGGTGGCAGCACCGAGGTCCTTGCCCCCAGTAAAGGAGTAGTTACATTCAGCCCTTTGAAGACAACCTCAAGGCTGATGTGGCCCCCAGTTAAAATGAGTTCGACACCCCTGATCTACGGTATAACTTGGACTCATTTCCTTTTCCTATGCTTGTAAGAGCACCCTGTGTTCCAATCCAGGTTCCCCCCGACACGTGAGCTGTGTGGCCCAGGGAAAGCCACTCTGCCTCTCTGAGCCCATCTCCCTATTGACAAAATGAAGACTAGACTGTCTACCTTCCAAACTGCAGGGGACAGGAAAGCAGACCACGTTTACAGGGGCCTGGCACACAGAAGCCGCGCTCACTGAGTGCCAGCAAATGCGGCCCTGTGGGGTGTAAAGAGGACAGGTTCTGGGGCAGGCTTCCTGGAGGCACTCCCTGGTTCTGCAACTTTCAGTTTGCGTGACCTTGGACAAGCTACACACCCTTTCTCTGCCTGAGTTCCTGCTCTTAAAATGAGAACGAGGACAGTTGAGTGGACTGAAGCCCCAGTCACCTCCCCACCTCCGCCTCTGGGAGCAACTTGTCCTGTTAGCCTCTCCCACTTGAACTACTTGCACTCAAACCCTTGTCCCAAGGACTGTTTGGCGGGGAAGGAGACAACTGAGACAGGAGGCAAATGAGTGCGCTTCCCACAGCAGTTGGTGCGGTCAGGGCCGTGGTGGAGCGCAGAACTAAGGGAAGGGCTGCATAAACAACCAGTCCTGGGAGCTCCCACTGCGGACTGGCTGCAGTCATCCCCCAGCCTCGTCAATTTTTACTGAGTGCCCGTTTAGTACCAGGCACGCTGCCAGGTGCTAGCAATACTTCCCAGCTCCTACCCTCCCGCACTCGCCAACCTGGGGAAAGTGGCAAACACTTACTACTGCATGTGCGCAGTGCAGCCGCAGGGATCTCTGCTCAGGGACTGAGGTGCAGGCCACGTCACAGGCGGGACTGGCAAGCGGGGGCCTGGCGGTAGGGAGCCCCGGCTGGGCTGTGGCGGGAAGGGCTCTAGGCTGGGCTCTCTGTGCTCTCACCTGAAAGAGCCATCACCAGGGACGACAAATGCTGATGCTCCCCCCACCCCCGCCCATAATGAAGATGGGTCCATTCTGGCTTTTGAGCTGGTACTGAGCTGCATTTTGGAAACAGCCTAAAATGTGGGATATGGTGGGCCTGAATCCCAGCCCTAGCTCAGATTCTTGCTACCTAAGTTGCTTCATCTCTCCGGACCTCACTTCCATCACACTTCATAACCTGGAGTCAGCCATACACACCTCTCCACAGACACAGGCAATAGTGCGGCTGTTACCAGAGGGCATGGGAGTGGGAGAGAATGAAGAGGGCAAAGGTAGTCAAACACACAGGGGCGGAAGGAGACTAGCCTTTGTGGTGCGCACACAATGCAGTGTACAGACGATGTGTTATAGGGTTGTACACTCCGCTCCTGTATGATGTGCTTAACCAATGTATACCTGTCCCACTGCTGTGCAGATTAGGTTGAACAAGTCCTGTCAGCGCACAGTCGCTGGGGCGCAGTGGTTGGTTGGAGGGCACGCCTGAGACAGCGGTGGGCACTGGGGGGGATGCGGAGTGAGAAGGTGGGCGTGGGAATGCTGAGGCCGTTCACAGAGCAAGCTGAAAATGAATACCAGAGGACTTGGATCTCCGCTAGAGGACAGAATTCCAGCTACGGGACGTTCTGCAAACAGACCCTTTGAAAGTCATGCTCTTCTCTGAAAAGGTTTACTTGTGGGAAAAGTGAACTTTTGCCCAGTCATCCTCTTGAATTATCAAGAAAAAAATGTCCAGCTCAACCAAGATAGAATGAGTTTTTCCACCCTTGAGCAACTCCCAGGGTCTGTGCGCTCCACTAAAACCGCAAATTGGAGTCAAGGCCGTGCAGCGGTTCCGCGTCTTCCACTCCTTCCAAGCTCAGACCTTCCACTGGGTATTGTGAGGGGTAATGACGAGACTGTTGGATTTGAAGATATTCTTCATGACCATCGCAGAGTGAACTAAGGGGAGAACCACACTGGTGGTGGAACATAAACAAGGTTTGCTGTCATTTGCATGCTGATTGTGGAAATGGAGGGGCTACATCGTGTTTACATCATATTTTTACTACAATTGTATGTGCACGATATTCAAAGTACTGACGCAGAAGAAAAGAAAAAAGTTGAATGTGGATTTATCTGATCTCTCACGTGGCAGACAAAACACGGGCTTTTGGAGGTGTGCATTTGATTGGAATGAATGTCTGATGTGATCGCTGGGTAGTGGGGACTCCGTGTGCTCTCTAAACCCTGACCTGGAATCCAAGGGCACTCCCTCTCAGGGAGCCCCCACCCCTCAGCCAGTTCCAGAAAAATTCCATCAGAGTTTTAAAGCTCTGACTGGGCGGGGATTCAAGAACCAATGTTGGCCTGAGTGGGCGTGTGACCTCGGGTTCTGAATGGAGAGAAGGATCAAGGTCAAAGCTCCAGAAGGGCCTGAGACCTGCAAGGAGCCTCGTTACGTTAACGCCGCAGTTTTGATGTAAGTGGAAACCAACCAAAAGTAGCCTTATCAAGTAACTTAAACATCTCACAGGATTTTTCAACATAAAATGATCTAATTTATCTACAGCGATCTTTCCGATTAACGTGTACACAACAGCCATCATTGGAAAGGGGTGAGGACAGGGTGGGTGTTGGGGTAGAAGGTCAGGGTGCTTAACCCCTAGGTAGGTGCTGAGATACTCAGTCTCCCTCCCTGACAGCCCTCTCAGCCATCGCTGAGAGCCCTCCAAGAAAAGTCTTGTCACAATGAGGTCCAGAGCTTCTGCCTCAAACTTCAAATATTAGGGGAGCAAGAGAGAGAGCGTGGACTCTCGCCATGGGAGCTGAGCTGTGAGCTTTTCTCCTCAAAAAATCCTAGTGTGCCATGCCCTGGCTGGTGTAGCTCAGGGGATTGAGCGTGGGCCTGTGAACCAAAGGATCTTGGTTCAATTCCCAGCCAGAGCACATGTTTGGGTTGCAGGCCAGTTCCCAGCAGGGGACCCATGAGAGGCATTGATATTCTCTCCCTCTCTCCTTCCCTTCCTCTCTAAAGATAATAAATTTTAAAAAATTTTTAAATCCTACTGTGCTGGTGCTATTAGTGTGCATGCCAACTTTACTTCCCACCTGTAGGCTCTTAGGCACCCTAGTGTGGTAGGCAACTTCTGCTGGTATTTGTTCTCTGCTATTTACTTCCTTGGGAAATGCCCTCTCCCCCTCTCTCCCGCTTCACTGTGGTCACTGTGGGCTGGAAACTTGCTTTAACGCATAAAATATGACAAAATGGTGGGATATCACTTCCTGAGATCAGGTCACAAAGGACCCCTACTCTTCTCTCTCATTGGTACCCTCTGTCTGCCTCTCATATGCTTTCCCTGATGAAGCAAGTTGGCGGTGCCCACATGGCAAGGAACTGGGGATGGACTCCAGGCAACAGGCAGCAAGGAGCAGGGGCCATCAGCCCAAAGGCATTCACAGGAGTGAACCTGCCCACAACCACATGAGCTGAGAAGTCAGTGGTCATACCCTAGTCAGTCCTTCCCAGCCAACAGCCAACAGCCAACACTGGATGGCAGCCTGTGAAAGGCCCTAACGCAAAGGGCCCATCAGGCTGTGCCCAGATTCCTGACCACAGAAACTACAAGATGAGCAAGACGTGTTGTTTTCAGCTGCTAGGGCTGGGGGTGAGTTGTTGCGCATCAATAGATAACTAGAGCAGTGAGGGTGTCAGTTCTCATGCCGGTGCAGACACAGGTAGCTCTTTTGGTTGCTACTGAAAATGTGCTGGGGCCATAATCAGGACTTAGAGTCAGGATTAACACATGTAATTATTCTACAGTCAGAAACAGGAAAACGGCAAGACGAAGAACGTGAATCTGAGTGGAAAATGACCTTCCGAGGCACCACAGATCACAGTAACCACATCTGGTGCACAGGTGCGCCCCAGGAGGGTCGTCCTGTTAAATTGACACCACAACCTGTGATGTTGGCGCTGCTCCAGTCCCTGCCTGATAGGTGAATAAACTGAGACTCAGAGAGGTTCAGTCATTTACCGAAGACCACACAGATGGTGCTGAAAACCATGATTTTAACCCAGGCCTCTTTGACTTCATACCTTCTTTCCTAGCCCCTGCTTTATAACCCTCGCTAGGCTGAGGTTGGGGTTCAGAGCCTTTTACGACAAGTCTGAGGGTGAGGGCAAGGGTCCCGCCCAGGCCCCACTCCCACACCTGTGACGTGGACTGCGGCAGGCCACGGGGAGCCCTCCAGACCTGCGTCTGAGGGGGCAGGTGAAGCACATCAGTGAGTCTGCAGTGAGCCCCATAACCCTACAGTAGTGGTAAGTATTGCATTTTGTTTTAACCTTAATGACAATAAAGAATGATTACAGAAGGAATAAAGTACAATCCCCTGAGACAAAGAGAACTGTAGCCTAGAAGTCAATGGCAATGACAGCTGCTGAATTTATGGTCTTCAAGGGTTCACTATTTCAAGGATTTTTCCAGATTCTTGGCCTTCCCCGACTTCCTCATTCAGATAACCCACCGATCTCTCGGAAGAGTGATTCAGTAGAGGGAATCTGATTTGGTCATCGAAACTCCTAAGCCCGTTTTATACACTCACTCACTTCTCAGGCTTCATCCCCCACTGCGGCCCACCCACCCTGCAGGCACCCTCTGTTTTCCAACCGGGTCAAGCTCTGACTGCTGCCTCTATCGCTGCTGCTCTGTCTGGAAAACCCCTCTGCATCTGGCCAACATTTGTTACTTTAAACATCAACTTGACTCTAAAGCTATTCTGGAAAAGCTTGGTGCTATCATATGTTCGTTATCCACTGCCGCATAACAAACTATACCAAGTGTAGCACCTTAAAATGACAAGTATTTATCATCTCACAGTTTCTGGAGCAGCTTAACTGGCTGCTTCTGGCTGAAGGTCTTTCTTGAGGTTATGGTCAAGGTGTCAGGGTATCAAGGTGAAGGGTCTGCCATCATCTCAAGGCTCTATTGGGACTGAAAATCCACTTTCAGGCTCAGTCATGTGGTGGATGACGGGCCTCATTTCCTCATGGGCCACTATGGGGTGGGGCTCAGTTCCCCACTTCTCCTTGAGGGCTCAGGACTGCTCATGATGCGGGAGCTTATATCCCTCAATGCAAGATACACAGAAACAGACAAAGAGAGATGTGTCACATGTCACGGCTCTTTTATATCTCAGAAGTGGCATCCTGTCGCTAACTACTGCTATATTCTACTCATTAGAGGTGAGTCTGTAAATCCAGCTCATTCTTAAAAAGAAGGAATCACACAATAACGTGAATACCAGGAGATGTGGAGGTCACTGGAAACAGCCTTAGAGCTTGCCTAAGACATAATCACATCTCATGATCAAGACGTTATACTGTTTTATGTATCCACTTTCCTCTCCCGCCAGATCATGACTACCTGAAGGGCAGGACAGGACCACATCTTGTTATATACCGTCCGGATCCCGACACCTGCTAGGAGCTGGGCTGGAGTCCATAGCCCTGCCCCTGTCCTGCACACTGAGTTGTTCTCTTGGGACCTGCACCAGCATGGGGCTCTAGGGCCTGTCAACCATCGTGGGGAATAATGGTCTCTCTAATGACAGAAGTCTCTCCTTGGAATAAGTTTGTTTGCCCAAGAACTCCTTCCTCTGCCTGTTCTGTCCCAGGCGGCTGAATGGGGAGATGGACAGTTTTTGTGACGAAAGTTCCCCACCCACGTGTGCTTAGTGGGACCATGGCTTTCCTGCCCAGATTTCTGGCCCCCATCTCATGGCCCCTCCTACAGAGATCCCGTCCTTCCCTGTGCTCCTCCCCTTCTCTCTCCCCCCACCCCCAGACCTACTTTGCTGAGTCAAACTGCAGTTTGAAGAAAAGCCAGAACATCCTGTCCCTCAGTGTAGCGATGGCATCCGTGGACTCTGAAAGTAGATTGCTTGGGTTAGAATCACAGGTTTGCAGATGTGTGACCTTGGGCAAGTTATTTAATTTCTCTGTTCCTCATTTTCCTCGTCTGTAAAGTCATGATAATAATGGTGCTCATAAGTCATCGTGTTTTATAAAGATGCTTGCTAAATGAATAAATGATCCTGTCCAAGGATGTGCCAGAATAAAATGAATAATCACTATCTCTTATCCTCACATAGTGCCGAATTATTTACAAAACGCTTTCATACAGACACTCACCCTTCTTTGTAACAACAGTGCATGAGGTAATATTTATCATGATCCAATTTTGCAGGTAACTGAAGCATAAAGAGGTTCAGTGCCTCACCCAATGCCACATAGAGCATTGGTGACAGCGGGGAGCAGACCCAGGTTCCCAGACCCCAGGGACTCTCCACAGTACTTCGGGCTCAAGCCTGGCATCATTCTTAAGTCACACGAGAGTAAATCAACAATGAGATGAGCCTCTGCAGCCCCTGTTGATCGAGTCGGCTCGCAGTAACATCTGAAAATCGTCATGTTGATGAGGCACGGGAATCTCGCGCGGCCTGTGAGAGCGGGGTGGGCACGCAGGCGATGCTCTGCCTCCGTGAACGGGCTCAGATGGGCGGCCCAGAAGGTGCTGTGCAGATTCAGACGGATCCGAGCCTGCCTGTCCCGAAGAAACCCTTTGCTGTCATCATACATTAGCTCCCGGTGTCTTCCTTTTCATGACGCTCTCCCGAGAAATGTTGTCAAGTCCGTCTGCCATCTGTAACATGAGGAGCTGGACCTTGCTCCCGCCTTGAGGGAAAGGATTTAATGCTTTTCTTAAATTAATTTTTTTTCCAAACGTAACATAAGGAAGGTGTTAGCACTGGTGTATGGCCCAGTAGAATGAGGATTCTGGATTTTAAGAGGGGTGAAGAGGGAGGTATTCAGAACCCGTCGCCAGAATCCCCCTAACTTGATCCTAGTGGATCAGCAATGACCCGTGTGGATGTGGTTTGTCGGTGACACCAGCCTGACGCATCTCTCTTCCTGCACCAAGTCCCATTGAGTCATCCAGTCCCCTTGGCTAACAACGAACCATCTCAGGTGAGAAACACTGGCACCATCCAACATGATCCTCTTCAAGCGACCGACCAGCCTATCAGGAGGTAGAGTGCAATGGCCTTGGGCCCTCACAGGTGCACCAAACATTCCAGGCACTGCTCCTGCCAGTGTGTCGATTAAGAATCACTGAGAATCCCACCTCACCTCCAGCCTGTAGCTCGATGCCGTCCTGAATTGTTGCTTACCTCACCCTGAATCCCCAGCCCTGACTCGTGCCTGGTGATGATGTGATTTGAAGATCTCCTGATGAATGATCTTTGAAGTCCCGCCCAGCTCCAGAATTTAAAAACACTGACAACAAAGACAGACAGAAAAATGAAACTGTATTTAAAGAAAACACAGTAACTCAGTGAGTACAGCTACCTGGGGCCACTTGTACAAGGATAAATAGGCTTAACTATCTCAGCAGATCCGGAGGGTGCCAGTGAGTTCACTACTCAGTCAACCAGTGTCCGTGGCATGACCCTGAGCCACCCAGAGAGAGTCCAGTCTTATTGAAGGAGGCGTTGCTGGTGCTGCGTGATTAACCGTGTTAACTACAGAATCCCCAGGCTGAAGAGGTGATCTGTTGAAGACTGTATCTGATGACCGATAAGCCCACAATAAATTCAACTCAAATGACATTTTTTTGGTATCTGCTGTGTATCAGATAGTCTGTGAGTTCTGATTCTCTGAGAGGCAGACACCAAGATGGGGTCTGATTTGCAGAACATTCCTGGGGGGGAAATGCCTATGAAAGATTAAGGGAGCAAGAGTAGTTGGGGAGAGCCCTCATACAGAGATGCAAGTCAGACACCCGTGGGACAGGGAAGGCAGGGTCGGGAGGAAGAGCTGAGACCGCACTTATTTCTGAGACAGTGTTGGCCAGGAAAACGGAAAGGACCCAGGCAAAGGCTGCCCCTTGGAGGACTCCCTGTTGAGCAAGAATGGCATGGCCCTAGTGCTTCTAACTGTTTGGGCTTGGGCTGGAAGCAGTGCTGGGGAAGGCTGGCCTCAGCCCGAGGGCCAGGGAGAATCTGAAGGCACAGTGAGAAGGCTGCCCATCATTCTGTGAGAGGTTTCCTTGAAGAGAGTGGCACATGCCCGTGGTGGCCACAGAGGAAAGACCTGCATAAGATCCAGTACTTTCCTGGGAAGAACTTTCTGTTAAAGGAAGATCATGAAGAGGGAAAAGTATATGAGAAGGGAAAAGTATATGAGAAGGGACACGCATAGCAGAAAAGAATGAGACATTCGCTTACTCGAGCAAAGGCTGGTGACTCCGAGAAGCAATCAGAGCAGACGTGACCACTGGCCAGAGTGTCAAGGCAGCATGGCTGGAAGGAGGCGGCAGGAGCTGGATGGCTGGACGGACTGTCCTGTGGGAAAGAACAAGTTTTAAGAGCCTTAATTTGGGAAGAAAGAGCCTCAAAAGGGTCCCGATATCAAAGAGCACAAATTCACAAAGGGAGAGCAGAAGGTGGAAACGCATTTCCTCATCAAGTCCCACAACCAAGGAACAAGGAGAAAGCACTAAGAGCAGATGAAAAACCAAACCAAACCCTGCTCCACACTAAGGGTTGTCAGCTTTTACAGCCCCGGGCAGCTGACCCTCCCAGGAGAGGAATTTCTCTAGGCAGATAACATTTCCATAGGATAGGACAGAAAAACTTTTTTAAAAAGTTGGAGAAATCTTTCTAAAATGAATGGACTGGCACTCCGCCTTCTTAAGCAGCATTTAAATTCTCCCAGGTACCTCGGACGAGCCTGCTGTGAGCATGAGTGAGGGGGCTCAGGCTCGTCCAGTGAAGAGCGGAGCACTGCTCGCTCCCACACCGAATGACTCCAGGCATTTCACTTCTGAAACTGCATCGCCACCTTTTCCCTCCCCTATCGAGTCATCGGGAATCCTTGCTTCCAAAGGATTTGCTTAGAGGAAACAGACACACTAGTCCTTATAACTCCTCTGGGGTGGAAAAGCTGATGACGGACCGTTCTCATCAGAATTATATTTCATATGAGAGTAAGAATGCCCCAAATGGAGAACTGAGTTCTCTTCTATGAGTCAGTTCATTGAGCCATTAGGAGTCCCTGGATTTGATGACATCTTTTTTCTTTTTGCCGCAAACATGAGTTTGTATGTGTATTTTGATGCCTAGGGGAGAGGGATTGTTTATTTCGTTGTTGGTTCTGCCAGGCAACAGAGGTTGCTGAGCAAGTAACTGCTGGGTAAGTGAGATCCTAGGCGACCTCACCAGGGAGGACAGTTAAGAGAAATTGGGATACTCGGAGCTTTGCTGTCCCACAAATCTTCCTGGCTCCCAACTTGCAATGGAATAACTGCTACATAGATTTGAGGACAACTTTGCAATGTTTATACTCACGAGTTTTTCTCCCTCAGGTGAAGAGTATGTGTATATAACTAGTACTATTTCTTATGTCTCTTCTAACCACGTTCAGAGACTGAAAGGCAAAACCTGGCTTCGTTTCTACTTATAATTCGTGTTCAGTCAAGCGCTTGCCTAAGAGAGTTCAGCGGAACGGGAACAGTGGTGGCGTGGACCAGATTCCTGTGGGGTGGCCTCATTACCAAGCTTACTGCTGCCCACTCTCCCGAGGACATCAATGTCTGGAAATGGGTGAATGAGCAAAGACAGCTCGGGTTCCAGCTGTGTGTCAGGCGTGGGCGAGGCATTTCAACACCCATTACTTCTTCTTAGAGACGAGCATCCAGAAGCTCAGAGAAATTAGTGCAATTGCCCAAGGCCACGAGCTGAAGCTGGGATCCACGTTTCTTGTTTCAAGTCTGATGCCCTTTCCTTTCTGTGCAACGTCCCAAAGGAGCCTGGACACCCTCTCTGCCCCGTGCAAGCAGACCTTCTGGGAGGGCATGAACAGCCCCACCGTCACTGTCTTCCAGGCCAGACACTTGACCTCATCCGTCACTGCATCCCCGGCAGTCGGCTCTGAGTCCTGCTCCCACCAGCCCCCTGGCTCCAGCTCTCCACACTCTTTCTGTTGGAAGAACACCACGTGCCCCCCCCTCTAATTTAACAACTGAAAGCCGGACCCCTCTCTACTGGGCTTTCTCATTCTCCCTCACCATTGCCAGCTCGCCCTTTCTGCCCCAACCAAGAACACTTTCTCTCCACCCTTCTGGCCTGTACCTTGGCTTCTTTCTGCACCTTTCCTCTGGGTGTGCATCTGAGGGGGAGAATACATGTGTCCCTCTCCTCTGTCCATCCGGGCTCCTCTCCTCCTTCGAATCCCTCCTCAAACCCATCTTCTCTGGGAGTAACTGGTTAAATTCCGTTAACTCTCTAGCTCTTGGCGCATGGGAAAAAACATTGATGCTGAAGAACTGGGTTTAGTCCTGATGTGACCAACAACCAGCTGTCTGAGAGGTGAGTCCCTTTTTTTACCTTTTCCTTAGCAGTCACACCAAGATTCAAACACCTGCCCCATGTCCAAGCTCAGCAGAGGCGGTGCAGGGTGGTCTGGTCGAGTGCTTGCCCTCAGGGGTCAAACCGCAAGAGCTGAACCCTGGTGACCTCTTTAGTTTCTCTAATGCCTCAGTTTGCTCATCTGCAAAGTGGGCTGGTAGTCGTACCCACCAAGTTGTGAGGATGGCAGACCCCTAGCAGGGTACCTGCACGTTGTAATTGCTCAACCAATGTTGCTTGTACACTATCGCCTGCCTTGCCAGGTGAATGGGAAAAATAAAATGAGAAAGGAGAAAGCTGAAGCTGCCTTGTACCAGCTTGGAGACTCTGCTGTTTAATGTTAGGAGCTTTGAAGCAGTTTGATGGCAAAGGAGCAGCTTGAAACCAGCCATGACGTGAGTGTGTGTGTGTGTGAGTGTTTCACTGCAGCGATCAAAAAACGCCACAGATGGAGCAGGGTTTTTTGTTTTTTTCTTTTTCTCAGAGGAAAAAATATTTACTGGCACACCATGGCCTTGACCTCTGCCTGGAGCACTGTTTAGAGTGGGGGTGGAGGACAGAAATAGATGTAAAGATAGAGATAGAGAGGGGGAGGGGAGGGAAGAGAGACAGGAGGAGAGAGTGAAAAGGAGGAGGAAGGGGGAGTGGAGGGGGAGGAAGAAGACAGAGAGAAGGACACAGAGGGGGAGACATGCTTTCTCTCACTTGGATTATACTAAGACTCTCTTCTCAGGTCCCAGCCTCCTGCAGAACAGTTCCTGCCACATCTCTTCCTTTAAGTTCCCACTGTGCCCCTCACTAGTGGAAGGGCGCCATCTAGTGACAGAAACAGTAATCTGGTTTCTCGTCTCCACTGCAGCAGGGATCCTCAGTGTAAACTACCATCTGGCGGCCAAACCTGGCCCTCTGCCTGATTTTTGTAAATAAAGTTTTATTGGAACACAGCCACATCCATTTGCTTACAAATTGTCTATGGCTGTTTTCCCACTACAATGGCAGAGGTGAGTAGCTGTGACAGAGACAGTGTGGTGTGCAGAGTCTCAAATATTTGCTATCAGGTCCTTTACAGAAAAAGTTCGCTGACCCTGACCTTACAGCATAGTTAAGGAAACCTCTTCCTTCCCATCTACCCCCTGTGTTTGCAGACCTTGGTCCTCAGGTTCCTGGCTCCAGGGCATCTGAATGCCTCTGGTCGTACACAAGGTCATTTTCAACACCCCTGTTCTAAATAGTACTGTGGTAAATCAGCTATCATTTCATCTTTAAAAAAATGTCGAGGTGTCCCTAAAGCCAAGAGCTCTCTCAGCCACCAGAAGAAAAGCACTCTCGGGTTGTCTTCCATCCCCTTCCCGTGGGATTTGAGGCAAAGCACTTAATGCTTCCTGACCTGAGCTCCTGCATCTGTGAAGTGGGACTAATAGTATTATCTGCCTCCTTGGCTTGCTGCAGGGAGCAAATGAGATCATTAGCTAGCCTTTCAGAAGATACAGAAGCAACCTCAGTTGGTTTTATTACCTACATAGCCAAGGGAGGAATATATGATTTTTCTCATCAATCATCTAGGACTCTGTGGAGAACATATGTTTTCATTTTGAATGTGCTTCTGAAGGCATTTGCAACACCCCTGGTCTGGTCCCTGAAACCCACATTTTCCCCTAGAATGTGAGCTCTTCCCAGGCTTGGATGTGGCCAAGAGGCAAAAGCTATGCCTGCGAGTGCGAGGAGGTGGGGGTGGAGCATGAAGGTGCACATGTGTGATGCGGGACACCTATGGAAGAGGGTGTCCTCAGCCCCACAGTGTATTTGGGGCTGAGCCTGAGAGGAGAGGTCTCATTGCTAGAAGGAAACCAAGCTGGGGGCTCCCTCCTCAGCCTTGAAGAGAGGCCTCTGGGGGATGCCCGCAGGAGGAGAGCTGAGAAGCAAAGTCCACACCCATGAAGGTGGGAACAGGACCCTGGGGGGGCGCCTGCTCCTCTGGCCCCAGGCAAGCCCCCTGGCCAGCTGCTCCCTGGCACCATCTCCAGGGAGGGGAGGGTGTCTCCCAAAGCGGGGATTCCTTCTCTTTTCTGTCACTGTCTTTGAGACGGCTCCACCTTCCTTTGTCCTTGCTCCCCTCCTCCCAGCCACATACCTGGCTTACAGAAGCAGTATGGAATGGCCATGGCAGCAGACCTGGTAAGTGCTCCCAACCCTCCCTCAGCACTGCCCATTCCCAGGCACACAAACCTGACGACTGCCAGCTGCAGCACCTGAGACGCTGCCCACATGGCCCTCGGGGTGGGCTGGATGTGAGAGCGCATGCTCCACGTCCAGGTGCAGCCTTCGCCCTGAGACCTATGGCACCAACACCCCCGCTCCTTTGCCCCTCAGTGCAATAACTGGGGAATGTTGGGCACTCCCTCCCAGAAGTTTCCTAGCAATGTGGGTCCCAGTGGCCCACAGCAGAACCTATTTCTCATCTTGCTTTTATTGGCTCTTTTCTTCCCCTTTCCCCACTCATGAATGGGTGCTTCCCAGGCTCACCACCCAAACAAACTACCAGTCCTCGCATTCTTATCTCAGGGTCTATTTCTATGGTATCTAATCCAGGACATGCAGTTGTGGCCACCTATGCTGTGCCAAACTCTGCCAAGTAGCTAATGCTACGAAGAAGGAAGAACTCCCTGTCGTGGGCCTCTCCAGCGTGGTCTGGCTCCTGCCTGCCTTTCTCATCTCACCTCCAATCACCCCCCTACTCACTCACTTTTCCTCAGCCACATGAGCACCTCTGTGGCTCTTCCAATATGCTGAGCTCTTTCCAGCCACAGGCCCTTTGCACATGCTATTTTCTCTGCTTGGAACACCCTATCCTATCGCTTTGCCCAGATGAACTTTCAGCTTTCGGGTCTTACCGTAAATTTCACATTTTTCAGAGAAGTCTTTTCTAATCACCTGACTTAAGTAACTAATCCCCATTATGCCATGTTAATTTTTATTTATTTGCTGATTTAACAGAATTCATCAAAATTCATAATTAATTGATTTCTCTAATAACCATCTTCCTTTCTAGACTGGGCAGGGAAGAGATCTTCTTTATTTACTCTTATATGACTAGGGCCAATCAGAGGACCTAGAGCATAGCAGGTATTTGATATATGTTTGTTGGATCAGTGAATGGGTGAAGCTCACAGGCGAGACTTTATCTCTTCTATTATCCCTGCTTATACTCACCCACCTTGCCCTCACCAAATACTCACATGCGTGATTGCAATGTTCTTGGGCATATTACAATGTGTTCTCCTCTTTGTGCCCCCAAAGAACTGTAAATCAAGTAATCAAAATCTATTGTTGAGAGGTCAAATGGGAGGAGAAAGATTAATAATCAGAAGTCCGCAGCCCTGCATCTTCCTGTAGTCTCGTCCTACGACACAGAGAGTCGGGAATGTCTTCTGATACTCGGTTTCATCATCTGTACAGTGAGCACAGTGATTCTGCCTCAATCCCACAGAGCGAGTTGCAGGTGTAAAAGGGGCTAAAAACTGCAAAGCACCACACGAAAGTCTCACCAAATTCCCTTGTGAGGTGCTGTGAGTTGCCACATTGATCCCTTGCTTTCAACATGGCAAATAACAGAATGTTTAATCCCTGAGAATTTGCTTACAGTTACAAACAGTTCCCCATGTATTTCACATTCCCAAGTGCATTGAGGCAGAAAGCCAGAACAGAAGCTTCCTGAACCAAATGGAGCCTGCGAAGCAGGAGTCTAATTGCCTACAGCTGGAGTTACTAAACCAGATTCGTGGTGTGCAGTTTCAGGGCACTGGACAGCGCCTGGACCCACAGCAGAACCTAGAAAGGGCCCTAGAGAGGCACCACCATCCACAGAATGAAATCCAGGAGGAGCCTTGCTTGATGGGATCTGTCTGTGGAAGGTGTTAGAGTGAAGGCAGGAGTTGTCAAGCTGGTAGTTGACCATGGCTTTGTATGCGATGAATCCAGAAAAGGCCAAGGTTTGAGTTAAGTGGAAAGGGTGGGAGATCTCAATAGGTGCACAGATCTTAAATTTTGTGAACTTTCACTCATCTGAGAGTCAAATTCTAGGATATAGTAGCACATAGGTTGGCGTCAAGGAAGAGCTCAGTGGACTCCTGTAGGAAAGATTCATAGAATTCTCTTTAAGAATCAGAATCAGGAGGAACAGCATGCTGGGTTTGAACCTCACCTTCACATGTTACTAGCTCTGTGGCTGGGGAAATTCTTTCAACCTCTTTGAACTCAGATTCCCCATCTACACTCTGAAGATAGTAATTCTTGTATTCTTGAATCACTGTCCTTACTTCAACACCTTTTCTTGCATGTATACCCTGACCATTACCTCATCATGGTTTGAGTGTTCTTCCCTGCCCTTTACTTTTACATTGATCATGTGACTTTTTTGGCCAATGACATATGAATGGAGGTGCCATCAACATGGGATGAATGTAGTCTGCCTAGTTGACTTATAATAGGAGGAGAATAGATATACATGCACCACAGCTACACCTGCCAACCCCACAGACTTGCAATGAGAAGCAAAGCTATGCAAACCAAGTTCAGATTAAACGAGTAAAGCTTTAGCCAATCCAGACATGTACAGGATAATAAACTATTGTTTTAAGACATTGAGTTATGGGATGGTTTGTTACACAGCAATAGCTAACAGACACAATAGTCAATAATACCTACCTTTCAAATTTGTCATGCAAATTGCATTAGACAACAGATGTGAGTTTCCAGGGCAGTGTCTGACATGAGTGAGAAGCCCCGTGAATGGAGGGTCTCTCTTTCTCTGCTCTTAGTGTCAAGTTTGTTTAGTGGCTCCTGCTGTTTCCCATCTCCTGCTCCTGGGACACCCCCGACGACTTTAAGGAGAAGAATGTTTTCCTTCCCTATTTCATCTTCCTGGTGCCAATTAAATCAAATGCATGGGATTGCCTCTGGTTGGTAACTACCCTGGGAAATTTATTTCAGACTGTGTAAGAAGCAACTTCACCTCCCTGCATCTTAACCTCCCCAAATTTGCTGGCTTTAGGGCAGAATTATGACTGTAAAGTCTCAGTTGCAAGGGAAAGAAGCTATTGTATTATTTATTTCTTTGTATTTGTATTTATCAGGACAGGTAAGGGATTTGAGGCTATTCAAATGTCTTATTAGAGTAGAGGAAAGTGTCAAAGATTTGGTCTCTCAGGCTGTGACAACTTCACAGTGACCACGTTCAAACTGAAGTTAATTATATCACTAAGCCCAGAGTGATCCCTACCAGGCTATATGGCTCATTAGTTTATTCTTTATGCATTTATTCTTTCATCTTCTCTGCTGCAGGAAGTAGTGGTAACACGCATGAGCTCTGGGGGTCGAGTGCCTAGATTCAAAAACTGCCTCTGCCAGTGGCCAGATGTATGATCTTTGGTGAGGTACACAATCCCTAGGAGACTCGGTTTCTTTGTGTATGAAACGAGAATAATGACAGCGGTCACCTCACACAGTTATGAAGTCCAAATCAGGTAGGGCATGTAAAGATCTGACGTGTTCAGCATGGCACCAGGCTTCATAACGACTCACCACCCGCTTCCTGAGGGCATCCAGTGGGCCCTGGGGAGCACACTGGAGAGGCAGGAATGAGCAAGGCACTGCCCTAGGAGAGGGCTCGGTCCTGTGACAAGCACTGAAAAGTGAATCAGGCTAAGGAGAGGGCACTGGGGGCAAAGAGAGCCCGCCCAATCCAGCCTGGGAAGCGAGAAGTCAGGAGGACTTCTGACGGAGATGACAGTTAAACTCAGTTTTGCAGGATGGTCTGGTTTTTAGTCTTTTTGATTTGTCCTGACCCCTGCCCGGGATCCTACAAGTCCCCAAGCCCTGTGGGCCTCCACATGTCCCAGATGGAGTGAGAAAAGTACAGAAGGGCCTAGAAAGAAAGACGATGAACTCACATTCATCAAGCCCCTAAGAAGAGTCAAACATTTTCACATAGCATTTCGTTCTTGATCCTCACAAACCTGGAAAGTAGCTTTATCGATTTCATTCCACGTGTGAGAAGACCGAGCCTCAGAGAGGTTCACTGACCCAGAGTCAGGAAATGAATAAGCGGCTGAGAGGCAGGTCCCGCCCCAACTTCTCTACTCTGTGCCGACTTCCGTCTTTGTTGTGCCTGTAGAACATTCTGAAAGGAAAGGAAGACCAGATATTGGGTTGCTAAAAAGAAAAGGCCAGATCCTCCCATGTGTTTCCTCTTCTTATATTTTCTGCAATGCAGTTAATGTACACAATCATTAAATTAATTGAAATCTAAAATCAGAATGAAAACTTTAACATTTCCAGAGATTATAGCAATTTCTTTTATCAAGGGTTCCTCGGGTCTTCACCCTCAAAAAAGAAGAAGAAAAAAAAAAAACCTTCTGGAATCCCATACAGAATTCAGAATTCAAGGCTGTTATTGCTTGGGCTCTAATTTCTTTGAAACTCTGAGAGGATGAGAATATGGATTCTTCATTTCCTCTGCCTTTAAGTCCAGAACCAAAAACACAAAATCAAAATATACAGCCAGGATGTAAATGTATTTAGTTTTCAAACTATGACAAATCAAGGTAGAGGAAAGGAAAGCGAAGAAGTGAACCAGGAAGGAAAATGTGCAAAGAAAAAAAGTGAGGAAGAGGCTGAGAGACCGAAGAGAAGATACAAGCAGACGGGCCGGGCCTGGGTGAAAAAGAGGAGACCCAGGGAGAAGGGAAAGAGGCACATGCAAGAGAAAAAAGTGGGAGGGTTACAGAAGGGAGGAAACATGGCGAGAAAGAGGGAGACAGGAAACTCCAGGGGAGGAGAGAGAGGCTGAGCAAATTGGGATAGAAGTTCAAGTGTGAACTTGAACTTATAAGCTGCACTCAGATGTGGATTTCAAAACGCTTTCACCTGTTCCCTCCTCCTTTGACATATCGATCGCCAAGTAGCGTCATTTCAGGTCTTTACCCCTCTGTTCTATAAAGGGCAGCGCTCTCTACACAGCAGTGCATCCTACAGGAAAGGAAATTATTCTCGGGACAAATGTAAACACACTCTGAGAACTGGGCGACATGAACTATAGGGCCAGCACCTCCCTCGTTTGCTAATTGGGGGCGTTACTAGAAAATAGTTTCACCAAGTGTTCTCGATACTTCCAGGAAGGCTGAGTCAATGACCCATTTCCCTGGAGGCCCATTTTGGCTTTGTGACGTTGAACAAGTTCAACAGAATCAGTTCTTAGGTCAAAAAGAGAGGGAAGTGAAGCAGAGCAGACATCAATTGATTTTTTTCTGAAATCCAGCCGCTTTTCCTGGTGAATGGAGGTAACCAGTCATACTGGCTGATAGAACTGCAGCTCTACTCTGAGTGTGTCTGTCTGTGATAGAAGCGGAAGCAACTACTGGGAACCAGGGAAGATGAATCCGGCCCTACGCCTCCCACTGTGGTCTGCGTAGCTGCTGGGGCTCAACTAGCCAGAGCCAGTTCTGGATCTTTGGACTTAAAGGGCCAGGGTGTGAGAGCTTGAGAGAAGTTTCCTTAGCCTTCGGAGCCCCTCTGAGTCCTCCCCCAAAGATGAGGCAGCCAATCAAGGCCAACCTGAGTCACCAAGGAGAAAGGGTCAGAAGTGGCAAAGGCCTGTAAACCTCCTTCTGCCCAGAGACGCTCCCTGACCTGTGTAAGGTTATGTGTGCACCCAGTTCCCACTCTGAACCCCACGACCACCAACAGCTGGGGGGTGGTCAAAGCTGAGAGAACCCCTGGGTCATGTCCCTTCGTTTTGTTACCACAAGAAACACACAAATCGAACAAGTGATGTATTAATCTAGTATCATAAAAACAAAAGCTACACCAAAATGCACAAAGTAAAAGGTGAAAGTCCTCCTATTATCCACAACCTATTTCTTCTCCCTGGAAGTGACTACTAATAAGTCTGTTCTGTAGTCTTCTAGACCTTTTTTAATGCATTTGTTTATATGTCCGTGTACATGTGAAGAGTTTCAGGATAATTTTATTAGGGTAAATAGGACTAGCCTCTATATACAATTCTGTCATTTGTGTTTGGTATCAACTGCGCATCTTTCCACATTTTCTCGTATTTTTCTCAGCAGTACATACAGTTCCCCTTCATTATCTTTATTTGCTACACTAGTTTGATAGATAATTAGATGCATTCCGATTGTTTGCTATTAGAAGCAATGTTGCAATAAACACTCCTAGCTCATACATCTCTGCACAAGCAGGTCTGTATTTCTGCAGGATAAACAGATACCTGGGAGGGGAATTGCTGAGGCAACTTGCATATGTGGAGACTGAGGCCCACGGAGGGGAAGAGTAGAAGGCCGAGAGGAGACGTGAGAGCCCCAAGGGCCAGGCCAGGTTCCCCCATGACACCATCTTCATCGGGACTGTGAACTTGGACTTAGCCAATCTACTCCCAAAGGCTGTGGGATTTCAGACGCCACACTGAGCAGAGAGGAACACAAGTTCAAAGGCAAAGGAGAGTGTGGCTATCCCAGTGTCAGGGGGCAAAGCGTTGGGGTGGCCAGAAGGCGGCCAGCAGAGGACAGCGGAAGGAGCTCCAAGCTCAGAATTTAAATCCTTCAGCTGCCATCCTGGCTCCCCCGACCTCCATCTGTCATTCACGTCTCCTCCCCCACAGAATAGACTGCATTTTCGCCTCCTCGGTCTCAGGCGAGGGCGGAGCCAGGTGCTCTTCGGATACCATGATAACTGTTCCTACCGCTCAAGTGCTCGCGGTGTGTTGAGGACTCCAAGTCCTTGGCCCAAATCATGTTATTTGACTTTCACAACAACTCTAGAGATCAATCCCATTTTATTCCAGTTTAACAGATGAGGAAACTGGAGTACAAAAAGTAATTCCTTGCCCGAGGTCCCCAGCTAGCCAATGACAGGCCCTGGAGTGGACACCAGGCAGCCTGCCTCCAGAGCTCAAATTCCCAGCCCTGAGAAAGGCACACAAAGCATGTGGGTGCCCCCACATGGGCGTGAAGTCCCCTGGACTGGGCAGGACGTAGCTCTGAGGGCACAAGGCCTCAGGGTAGGGACCAAACCAAACAAGCCCCAGTTGGAACATGCAAGACCTGGACCAGTGCCGAGTGCTGATGCTCTGAGGTTCTGCAGCCCAGGCCAGCTGCCGTGGGCCTCTCCTCGTTGCTGGGCCACACCACAATTAAGCTGCCCCGCTGGGGCCACCAGTACCCGGGGCCGGCAGAGCCCTGAAGGAAGCATGCTCACCATAATTGCCTCCATTCATCACCCTGGCCCATGGCAGGGGACAGAGTCTGGCTGGAGATGTAAACAAACTGTTTCTCTACAGAAAAAGGGACCAGGGACAGAGCCTGCTTGCTGGGAGTCTGGACAGGCCCTGAGGACTAAAGGGCCAGGCAAGCTCTCCAGTCACAGAAGAAGGGGAGAGACAAGGACGGCATGGAAGAGGGAGAGAAGAAACGGAGGGAGAAAAGCATGGAAAACAGGTACAGAAATACAGTGGGCTTGGTGGAGAAGGGAGAAAGGCCATGTGCCGGGGGAGTGCTTCTCAGACGGAACTTTCTGAACCCCTTTGGCAACAGAGCGGTAGTGATAGATAGAGACAGAGGTAGAGAGAAAGGCGTGTGTGTATGTGTGTATACATGTACATTATGTGTTTTTACACATAAATATACACTTCCATATATTTGTATGTTTTCACATTGATGATACCTTAAAAACATAAATATGACCAAATTCAGGATTTTTCAGCCAATTCTTCCTCTTCCAGGTTCACGTGAAAACTGAGACGGGTGATGTCTACAAAGTACAGAGCACGTGCCTGCTGAAGAGTAGCCGTTATTACTGTCTCTGCTTGTCAGACACTCACACTGGGTGGTTACCTGTGCAGGGTTGGGAAAGTGCATTTAGAGGAAGGGACATCTGGGCTGGGCTTTGAAGAATGAAGAGAAGTTCGCCAGGTCAACAAGGAAAGGAGTCAGCTTTTTCAGGAGAAGGGAGGAGGTCCTTGACACAGGAGCAGCCAGATGGGCTCAGAAAGGGCTGGAACATTGAGAGTGGGAGGAGACTGGTGGGCAGTGAGGCCCAGGGGGTCTACCAGAACCAGAACCAGAACCAGAACCAGAACCAGGACCAAGACCAGGACCAGGAGCTCAAGCCTTGTTCCCAGGCCCAGAAAGCTCTCTGAGCAGGTGAGGTGACGTTCAGGGCAAAACAAAAGAAAGGCATTCAGGGATAGCAGGGTTTCTTTTGGAAGTGTCTGTCACTACAGACAGGAGCTAAGCTCTACAGTTTTTATTCTACCCAGAATACATGGCCTTCCCCCCTCCCTACCTTCACACCACCCCTGCCCCCCACACAGGCACAGCCTCGGAATTCCAATGAGAAAGTCCCTTAGGCTATATTTACTGTATTTACAGTCAAAAGGGGCTCAGCTGAGCATCATGTAGCTACAAGAGTGAGGAAGGCACCGCTGTATTTCAGCAAGACCCATGTTCCCTCTTTTTCCTGAGGCACAACTAGATTGCATTTCTCAGCTCCCCTTGTAACTAAGTGCAGCCACGTGTAGGAGACAGGATCCACACTTGGCCCAATTCCCTCGGCTCCCATATACTAGTTCTGCATGTCCATCCTCTTGTTCTGGAGAGCTCTGATTCCAAGGGTTTGCCCTGCAACTTTCTTTTGAGCCCGTCCTTGGCTAAACGGGCCCCATATTTGCATTGAGCAAGAATGCAAGGCTCCCACATGCCCCTGGGCAGCCCTCTGCCCCAGTTTGAAAGCCTAGAGCCCTTGGTGGAGGCAAGACCTACCCTAAGGTGTAATTTAATGCCCCAGAGCTCCCCACGGGATCACCCCAACCTTGGGGACACTGTCTGAAATTACCGCCATGCTGGCCCCCCGTCCCCTTCCCAGCCCTGCCCGCTTCCTCACTGCCTCCTCCCAGGAGCACCTCCTAAACAAATCACCTGCACATTAGTCCTTGTGCCAGCGCCTGCTTCTGGGGACCCCAGCCCTTCTTGGCTTCGCACAGCAGCCCGCCGGTGGCCTCCACGCTCCCTTCCCTCCACGCTAATCGGAACAGAAATGGCCCCCAGGGTCACCTTGGAAGACACTGATGATGGCAGAGCCTCCAACAGCCTGATCCTGAACTCCCGCAGGGACAAAAAACACGTGCCAACAAGGAACACCGCCCTGGATGGCTCGGGGAGATGGAAAGTTTTACTGTGCTGAACCACCGACACACTTGTGTGCATTTGTAATGGCAGCTAGTGTTTCCACCTGAGAGAGGAGGTGACTTTATTCTAGTCCTCAGTGAAGTCCAGACTGCATGACAGGCAAGAGTTGAGGGAACCATGTCCATGTCCCCGGGCTGGGTCCTCAGGGAGCCCCTGTGGGCCAGGCCTGAGGGGCAGGGGGACCCCCTGCAAAATAGCAGGATTCAGGGCCTTTCTTCCACCAGGACCAAAATTCCCAGAAGACAGCTCTGCACACATTCCCAACAGCCTGGGATTCTGTTCACCAATGACTCTTCACAAAGCAATTCACACCGTGCCCATATCATACCAACAAAATGTAGTACGAATATATGATTATTCACAATTGGCCATTCCTCCTCTGGATCCCAGGGAAAAATAATCCTTGCTTCCTGGGAAGATCTCCAGGATCATGGTGGTTGAAGAGAATCTGGATAATCGGCCAGCAAGAGAAGATATTAAGTCAGAGAGGGTAAAGCAATACACATTAAAAAAAAAAACAAAACACCAAGACGGTTTGGCTGGAATGTCAGGAAGACAAACTGAAAAGCCATGTGAGCTGGGTGGGAGTGAGAAATGAAGAGTTAGGAGCTGAATATCCGAGTGAGAGGGGAGGGTTAGCAGGAGCAGCTGCTGTCTGGGTGGAGGGGGATAATAAAGGCAGTGAACGGGCGGGAGGAATATTTATGATGTTTTTCTCTGCAATAAGGATGAACTCCATCTTTGGCATTTCCTTAAGAGGCTAACTAGAGACTCAAAGTTCTCATAATTAATTTGTGGCTCCTGGGCTGTTTCTGAGCACGGGGCTGGAGACTAAATTTTAGCCAAGATGATCTATGTAAACTCCCTACCCTACGCAGGTAAGTGGCACAGAGTAGTAGCTACAAGAACCCTTGTCCCCTTGCTGGCTGACGGCACACCCACAAATAGGGACAGAAAAAAGAAAAACCATCCAAATATTTTCTGAATGATACACAGAGAAAACAACTATAGGTCTTTCATGTCAAATTCATCTACAAAGACCACCACCAGCCTGTGCACAAACTCAAGGAAGTGTCCACTGAAAGGAAATGTCATTGGTGGCTCACCCCTTCACCAGTTAATGTCAAGGCAGAGTGTTGACAAGGACACAGGGTAGGAGATTGACTTTTCCGCTGTAACCCTGACTGTCTCTTCAGACAAGGATGAAATGATAGATTTTCCCATTTATCTTAATTGGATAATTTACTATTGTAACTCAATCTCTAACGGGACGGAGACACACTATTTCTATTTTGATTTTTCAAAGGGACTGGAGGAAGATATTTAGAGTTGATGAAGGCCAATGAAATCCCTTTCATGCAAATAGAAAAAGGACCAGACTTCATGTTTGGAGATTTCCTTCCAACGGAGATGTTGCTGGTGATGCTGGAAAACTTCGGATTTAACCTGACCACTTCCCTGGGCATCATCTGCTCACAGAGTCCAATCGCTACGGCAATGACCTTCCGAGAGCATCCTCCGCACATTCTCAGGGGGCCTTATGCCTGAGTGAAGAATATCATTGTTGCTCTAAAAAAGATTTGGTGTGTTAAAGTTACATGGTATGCATTATTCTCTCAATATTTAAATTTTCATGGGTTTGTTACTCTCTTCCATAATAGTTCAATGGTTTGACTATGAGACCAAGCTGCTTAAAAAGGCAAGCTTGCTTACAGCACTTATAGCCCTTCTGTGGACACACAGTTAAAGGTCTGAATTCTCTTTCAGAAACTCCTTGTTTATATTTTTTAAAAAGGAAGGATCTGCTTCAATAATGTTGGTGGTTTTAATTCAAAATTACTCTCGAATTAAATTATTTGGATATTTCTGAAGGAAAATAATCCTGGGACTATCATGACCTGGATAATTACCGTTATTATTTAAGTCGTTCTGCTAAATCTGGCTCAGATTACTGGTCTTTGAGAGCTTCTGAAAGAGGCATTTCAGAAAATCAAAACACTAAAAATATTGAACAATATTTTCCTTCCTGGATTCACAGGCCCAGGCAAGAGAAAAGGTCAAGGACTTACTTAGACAATCAAAAATAACTTAGACCTGGAAGAGACCTTCTGCTCACCATGTCCACAGAACCTTTCAACTTACAGCAAAATACATGCAAGAGCATTTTCTCTTTGGATCCCAAGAATTCCTGGGCATAACACGGACCATAAGCTCCATGTTTACAGAGGAGAAAACAGAGGTTCAGAAAGGGAAACATTTTGTTCAAGGTTGCACCACAAATAAGCAACAAACTGGGGCTGGACCGCAGACCTTCCAACCCCATGTCCAGAGCCCTTTTCCCCACACCATGGCTAACTCTAGATGTTGCTAAGATTTGGGTTAAGGGCCATGAGCACAGGAGGCACACACAATCCTCTTGCTGGAGTGTTTTGTTTTGTTTTTTTTTTTTCATTTTACCTTGGCATTTAGTGTCCAGGCATTGCCAAGGGTCAAGAACCCTGGACAAGACATGAACTTAGCATGCAGTCGTATCTCTAATGTGGGCAAAAGCTGTGTAAGCCTGGGCCTCAGTTTCCCTGTTTTACAGATTTGGTCATTTTTTTTCTCTCCTTCTCTCTTTCTTTAACTTAATAATTTTTAAGTTTTGGTTTTTAGAATTTGAGCACCTTCTCTGTGTTGTGGGTGATGCAGGGGAACAAATAGATAGAATCAAATAGCCTGGGACACATAATGAAGCAAAGGCCCACTGGCTGGCAAAAAGTTTGAACCTGGGAAAGAAAGGCAGATCTCTCAGGGCCAGAGGAGAAAGGTGAGTGGGATTCAGTGAGTGGTGGGTGTTCCAGGTAAAGGAAGCGACATTAGCCGTCATCTTAGCAACGCACCCTGTATGAGTAGGGGTCCCAAGAACACACTCCAAGAAAAAAATAAGGGGTGGGTGAGGCTTCCCTGGAAGGATAGCTGCTGAGACAAAGGCTCGAAGACACAGGACAGAGCCAGAAGTGGGGACCTGGCCACCAGGGTGTTTGCCTCTGCTTCCTTTGGGGTGCTCCACTCAGAACGGCTCTCTCCACAAAACAGGCAGGACTCAGAACCACAAGGACTGAGACAGGAGCAGCAAGCGGGGGACACCACATCAGGGAAAAAGGGAAGCAGGTTTTAGGCAGATAAACAGTATTTAAGAGAGTGCTTCCCGTCTGTGAACCCCATTTACTGATGAGCAAGCTGAGGCTCCGGCTAAGTAGCCTGCCCAAGGCCACGTGTTAGAGAGTGGCAAACCCAAACCTGAACCCAGGTCCATCTGGCCAGGTCACCTGCCCAGAGCTGTTGTCATTCTCTCCTGTGATTCATGCACATCCGTTTTTTAGAATGAGGACAGCTTTTAAAAGAATAAGAACAAAATAAAAATTACCATCACTAAGAAACAATTGCTGTCAAAATGTTGTCGTCTTTCGTTCGAGGCCCTGTTTCTATGTTACCTATGATAGATATTTGGCATGTGCCATTTTATCATTCATGGGCTTGACTAATCCACAGTCTATCCCAGGTCCCTGAATGCAGTAAGATCTGCCCAGATCCTCTTCACAGACCAGACCACCCACCCCCGAACTGCTGCTAAGGGCTCACAGGTCCCCCCAGCTGAGATGCTCAGGAGACTCTACCCCAGTCAGAGCCCCAAGAGCCAAAGGTAGACTACGACTGAGTTATACAAACTCAGCTCCCCTCCCAAGGCAGAAAATAGAGTCCCACTGATGCCCAAGCTTCCTGTGAATCAGGTAGAAGCTGGACTTCGGGTGAAAGGGCATCTCTGACTTCTCTCTCCTCCCTGCTTTCATTCCATCCTTAGAAATGTCCTTCAACGTATCACTTGCACAAAAATTGTCATCCCAGGCTCTGCTTGTAAAGAACCCAAGGTAATGACTAAGGAAGTCTCAATTGCGCTAAAGTGTGGGTTCTGGTCACCTGCTCCTTAAAGATGGATGAGCCACTTAACTGCATTCACCGGATGAGCCGACCACCAGCATTCACATCTCAGCATGTTTTGTTTTTTTTTAATTTTTCTGTTCCTTTCTACCCTTGCAATAACTCTTAATGAAGTGCTAAAAGCTGCATTTCCTGGTTTTAAAAGCCAATTGCTCTGTGCATTTCTGTAGTCGTGTATTTATAGAATCATTAAGGCTCTGAAGAAAAACATGCATTATTCAGTTAAATTTCAGTGCACTTTATGGGAGGAAAGTATATGCTAGAGTAGGAGTCTTAATTTAAGGATTCATGGAGATTTGGGAGTTATCGATTATCATATTCCCTCCATCCTAAGATATACAATTTAATGGCTTTAAAAGTCTCAGAATCAATGAATACATGTAGTGCCTGTTTTTCTCCCATCTCACTTTCCTGAAAACTTATTAAATGTTTTCTTTTTTTTATTCACATGAACTCTAGTATCACCTCATTGAATGTCAAGACATTGCCCCCAAATAAAATTTATAATAAAATGGGCCCACACATATAGATTACTATGAGAAAAAAATGACCTCTTTGTAACACTGAGTTTCTCAACCAACAATACAATATGCCTCCCCATTTACATCAAGTTCATTATTTCTTCCAATTGATCATTGCCATTTTCTTCATGTATATCCCATACAATTTTTAAGTCAGTATTTTGTATTTGCATTACTAATAGAAGTCCAAGTTGTTTTCCATGATATATTCTAAATGGTAATGTTAGTATATGTAAAAGCTCCTTTTAATATTCCTTAAACATTCAATTACCTTTTAGATCTGTCTTATTAGTACTGTTAGCATTTCAGCCCATCATTTGAGATAAGCTGTTCAGACAAATGTAGCACATGCAAATATAAATGTCTCCCTTTGCCATTGTAATACATTTTATTTCTGATGTGTGTCTTATAACATTAACTAGAACTTTTATAAAAACTTTAAGTGGAGATAAAAAAGAAATAATTGGAAATGACTGTATTTCATCACTAAGCATGAAATTGAGTGTTTAATATAGATATTTTTCAACATGCTTTATGAAATATGTCTACCCTAAGTAATGAAAGGGATTTTCCTCAACAACAAGATGGAGTATTATCAAATGCAATGTTAGGCACTTATTGAGTCAGACCCAGGATAATGTGCAAAAACTACTTTCGCACTTTGGGGTAAGTTGGGCTGGGAGCTGATCGTCAGCTCCAGCGCTGATCCTGGATCTGACCAATTTATCTAAACCTCTCTCTGCTTCAGTTTCTTTAGCTATGAAATGGCAATAATCATAACTTATAATGTTCTGTGATCACTAATTAATCTAGTTCGGATGGAGTGTCTAACGCACTGATGATCCCATGACAGATGTGCAATTACCTGGCATTTCCAAAGTCAGTCCTCCTTGGTCATGGCATATCACTCACTTAATACACGAATAGATTCAATTTGCCACCGTTTTATTTAGAATCGTGGCATCCATCTTTGTCACTGGGTGCCAAATGGAAACATCATATTTTCTCTCTGTAGCACTTGGAAGATAACGATGCCTTAAAAGTTAGAAGGGACACACTTAAATTACTTTTATATTGACATATAACATGCATGCAGAAAATTGCATGAAGGAGCGCATTCATAAATCCATTAAGACCTAAAGTGTCTGATGGCTTATTTCCCATTTCTGCTCAGTGCCAGTGGCCATTGTTTTAGACACTTACGACGGGGCAACACTGTGCTAAGCATTTCACATGTAGCATTTACTATGAGGGCCACAAAAATCACAATAAGGGGAAATTAGTCTCATTCTATGGATGAGGAAAAGGAGGCTGAAAGAGGTGAGTATTGTGTCCGAGGCTACATAGTAGCTGATTAAACAAGATAAGGTTGAATCTAAAATAACTCCTCTTACACAACAAGCAGGGGTGTCTTTGTTGAAATGAAGAAATCTCGATTGGTCTAATTCTTGGTTCATTTTTGGTCATTTATATGTGCTCTCAAATGCATGCAGTTGTTACAAACTTTCAGATGTATTAGAATTAAGTTGTCCATAATATTTTCACAGACTCTATCATCCCTCCAACATCTACTTAATTCCTTTTTTAGTTCAGTCCTAATTTGGGGTCTTTTTTCTGATTTATCATTGCCAGAAGTGTATTTATTCCATTGTCATTTTTAAAAGCCAACTGTCAGGTTTATCTATCAATTGTTTATCATTCTCTAATTAATTTCTGACTTTATCATTGCTATTTCTTTCTCCATGATTTGAATTAGTTTTGAATTTCTTTATTTTAATACTTTATTCCTTTTCATTCTATCTGGTTCACATAGAAAATATTGAGACCTGACTTTCCTTTAAACACATATTTGGTCATTTTCTGTAAGTTTTTAAATACAGGGTCCTCATTTTCCTAATTTTCAAATAATACTAATTGTAATTTTGATGTTTTCTTGGATTTACAAGATATGGAAGATACTTTTTCTAGGGTTTGCAATTTTTCACTGACATTTTATGTTATTTTAATCTTATTTCATTTGTATCTAAGAATTTAACCAGAACCATTTCTGATATTCAGATAGTCAGGAGGTTTGGGGGGTTGGGGTTTTTTTGGTTTTTTGTTTTTTGGAAACTAGTATAGGTTTGTTGTGGCAAATGCTCCACGAACAATGAAGAATATTTTTTTCCTATCCATTTTCAGAACACAAGATTTAATCCAAATCCATGAAATCAAAAACAGTATCATTAATCATCTATTTTTTTGTATTTATTTTGCCGCAGGCCATGTAACATTTTCTTGTTGTTATTTGGGTTTTGAGTTTGGGTTTGTTCAGGGTTTTGGTTTTCGTGTGTGTTTGTTAGTTTGTTGGTAGGTTGGCTCGTTTGTTTACTGCCCCAGCATCTGAAGGGTACAGTATATACCCATCAACAGCGATTCTGACCATGTCGAAACAGGCCCACCCAGCAATCTCTGAGTACCAGACTTATGTGTGTGTGAGATTTAAAAAGGCTTCTCGAAGACTCTGACACGATCTTTTGGACATTTTACAGCATTCTTGTTGAGAATCACTGACATAAATTTAAATCAGTATGAGAGCGTTTTTGTGAATTTTATGTTTTATCAATACAAAATGATTCTCTGTATCTTAATTGTATCTGCTCTGCACTAGATACGTCTCCTGATATTAGTACTGTCTCTCCTAGTCTCAGTTGTATTTTTAACATTTTTCTCTCTCTCTTTTTGGTGAAGCTCTGACAAATAGCTCCAGTTGGCTTCTGGTGTGTTTTGAACCAGACCTGAGATGAATCCTCTTGGACCAGGGAAACCTAACCTTGTCCCATTCATTGTCACCGCTCGTGGCTGGCCTTCAGATGCTGACGCTGGGACATCGGCACTAACCAGCGTGCAACCATCTCACACGTCTGGCTCTTGCCTTCGCCCTCTCGACTTCAGTCTGGCATACAAAGGCCTGTACCTGGTCTCCTCTGCCGTGACCCCTCCGCTGTTTTAGTTTCTGGGATACTAGCACCACGGTGGGGAAATACATACAGGTGACCATAGGGGGTGCTGGCGGTTAAATGGCCGCAGAACCAACTTCTGGGTAAGAGTGGGGGGTTCCTACTTTTGTTCAGAGAAGACCCTGTGTTTTTAAGGTGTGAAGTAGACAGAAACACAAACTGAAAAATCTCCTCCCATGTGTCTCCTGCTCTCTTACCTAAGAGTGTCACCCTTGCTCTACTCAGCAAAATCCCTGCCAAAGTCCAGAGTCCGTGCTATTGAAAAGCAGCAGCATTTTCTGGGTTTTCATAAGTATTTTCATGGAAGGTGGTGGAGGGAAAAGGCAAACCAAGTTCCAGGGCTAGAGGCAGTCTGGAAGTCCCACCCATGTCCCTTGAAAAACCACTTCCTTCTCCCTCTCTATTTTTTGTTTGGCCCCAAGGGGGTGTCAAGATGTTATCCCATATACCTACTGCTTCCCTCCTATGAGGGGAGTGCTGAACTGCCCAGGCCTCATGCCATCTCTTTTCCCCAGTCCCCCATGTTCCCACCTCACCCTTCATTCACTTAAGGGTGTGGGGCGGGGCTGCCAAAACCCACTACTGACATCGGTAACCTGCTGTTCCCACCACATGTCGTCTATACTCGTGGGGTTGCCCGCTCACTCAGCATTCTATGATGATGTTGACCCAGATCTGGATAAATAATAAAGAAAACATTAAAACAATGTTCCCATTCAACTAATTCACTTGCCAGGAACTGAGAACCCATGCATTAATAGAAACAGAGGAACTGGATGTGAGCAAAAAATCTGCAATTCATTCCGACCTGAGGAACAGCACATAGTTATGTAGTTAACTAGTTAATGATGGCCACAACATAGTTAGTCATGGCCTATTTTTCATTTACTCAGTATGTGTCTATCTCACAGCCAGGCTCCATGTTTATGCCGGACAACAGAGATGTCTTTGTCGTCCTTGCCTCCACAGTATTGAGTGGTCAATTCTTCCCTGAAGGAAAAACCAGGAGCTAAACCAATGAGACAGGTGGCGTTGGGACTAGCAGGTGTCTCTCCAAGCAGGTGTTCCTAAATAGTGTGGGGTTGGCGTGGGGCAAAGAAGAACGGGATGAGGCAGCACCCAGGGCGATAAGAGAAGGGAGGCTAGGTACAGTGTGGAAGCAAGAATGAGGATCTTAGAGCAGAGATTATGGACTAGAATATAAACCAAGACATCTAAGAACTAAGAGGAAGAAAAAACAGCAGAAACCAGAGAACAGGACCACTGCTCCTATGTAGCACGAAATGTGAACAGGCAGACAGCTGTATTTTAAAAACAGAGCCAGAGTGGAAGTGATTCTTGGCAAACGTTTGTTAATTTTTTAGAACCAGAATAAATTATGGAGAGTAATATAAACTTTCATCCTCGCATCTCTCTGCCAGAGAGCTCCCTCGAAAATTGTTCTATAAAAGTTATCCTCCACACAGCTGCAAAAAAAGAACCACAAATAAAACTTGGTGTGTAGGATTTGAACTTGCAGATATGTCACTTCAAGACCCAGCCCTCACCTGTCCATGATCTTGGGCCACGCCCCTTTCTGAGCTCAGTTTCCTTAGCCGTAAGATGAGAATATTAGCACCTATGTCGGGGGCTCTACAGAGGACTGGATCGCATATTGACTATCTGGCACACCAGGATCCCTCAGTAAATGTTTGTCTTCCTCCTTCATCCGGCAGCCTCCTGAGCCTAATGAGAGTGAAGGAGGGGTGCTTACTTAACAGTTTGGAGGAAAGCAGTTCTGGTGAGCTGACGTGCACTCTTGATTTCATTATGTGCCAGAAGATGAAAATGAACAGTCCTGCGGATTGCGCCCCAGCCCTCACAGCTGCCTCCCTGCTGAGGGATTTGCGTTCTGCGTGATTAGGCCTGCAATGGACAGGAAGCTTTATTGTGCTAGGCTGGCAGGATGTAAAGGAGCAAATTGATAAAGACACCTGGGTCAGCGGCAAGCTGGGTGGTTCCTGATTTATAGAAACACATCGAGGTCCATTGCTCAGCCCCTTCCTGCCTGCTGCCATCTCTGCTTCACTCCTACTAGACCCTTCTCTGCCCCTTCTTGTCAATGGGTGACTTATTTATGGGGGATTTACTGATAAAGATGAGGCATCAGCCAAGCCCCCAGCAAGTAAATTCCCAGAGAAGCAATATCTGGTAATTGGAGTCAATACGGCAAACATCTGCTGAACTCTCTCTGCCAGGTGTTGGGATGTCAATGATGTGGGGGATGGATAGGTTTGATCCAGTCCCAGTAACTTGGGCCCTTAACCCTTCTGAGCCTCAGCCACCTCCTTGGGAAACAATGGAGATAATGCTAGTACTCATTTCACAGATAGTAGGTGTTTAATGAAAAGTGGCCATTGTTATCAGTGTTATCCACCAGGTTCCCAGACTCCCAACGTTGGCATTCTCCTTAAGAAAGCTGACCACACTTAGGTTCGGACACCAGATTGGCAGAAAATGCCCCACCCCTCTCAGGACAACTGTGCTAGGTCATGTCTTCCTGAGACTTTTGCTTCAGAGAAGGAAGGGGATGTGGGAGGGCAAGGAAGGACTCGAACCTCCATCGGAAACTCCTCTGAGTCGGGCGGGAGGGTAGTCATCTCGGACGATTCCATTGAGCAGCCTCCTAGTTGGGCCCCTGCCTGCGGTCTCACCCTTTCCTCCCATCCTCCACATCAGCCAACAGGTATTTCTCAAACTCAAGTCTGATCCTACTGGAGCCTGAATTAAACTCTTCAAGAGCTTCTTATAGATGTGATTAAAGGTCATAGCCCTTGGTCTGGCAGTGAAGAGTGTCCATGATCTGGCCCCGGTGAACATCTAGCTCACCGCCAACTCCACTGTCCACCAGACTCTCTATCTTCCAAGCAACAGCTTTCACATCCTCCATGCTTTTGTTCCCACGATTTTCAATGCTGTTGCCATGAGTGTGCGTATTAACTTGGCGAGGACTGACACCTTTAAGCCATCGACTCTTCCCATCCAGGGCTGCAGAACACTTCCACCGACTCTGGCCACTCTTCATGGCCTTCAGCAATGCTTCCTAATGGCCTTCATACCAATCTGGCACATTTCTAGTGAATCCTGGAGAGTTTATTTCTTTTGTCACTGATGCTATTATGAATGGGCTCCTTTTATACAGTACATTTTCTAATTATGTGCTTCTGATCGATAGGGATGCTATTTTTCCTTCATGTCCATCTTGTGTCCAGCTCCCTTATTGGACTTCCCTATTAGCATCAGACACATGGGAGGAGATTTTAACGGAATCTCTTGAATTAAAAAAAAAAACAGCCATGTCATCACAAATCATGACTTCTTTTTAGTTTAAACAATTATGGTAAATTTATCATAAGGATACTGAGGCATTAATAAAACTCAGGGGCTCATGAAGGAGTAGAACCAGAGTCTCAATGCCATGAGAATGCTGTCCCTCCATCTGTCCCTATGAACCTAAATCCAGCGCTTCCATGTTAATTAATTTGTGTATGAATTCAAGTATGGAATCCTTTCCTTGTTTGTTTATTTCAAGTATTTTATACATCAATTTAAAAGATCTTTATGTTATAAAAACACATATATGCACATTTAGCTAAGAATTACTTTTTTAAAAATGTGTTTCAAAATAGTCTGAAATTCAAACAATACAGAACAATTTTTTTCACTCAAAACTATGAGATGGGTAGATGATAATACATGTAATTATAGTCTGTTTTTTCTTTTATTTTTATAAACAACATACAGAAAAATTGGATCTTTCTTCCGTGTACACTTCAGGAGTTTCGGCACATGTGCAGGTTTGCATAAACACCACCACAGTTAGGAGACAGCAATTCCAAACAGCTGTTTCGATTGCTGCCCATTTTCAGTGAGTGCCTCCTCTCACCCCCAACCCCTGGCAACCCCTGATCTGCTCTCTACCACTACTGTTTTACTTTTTCTAAAATGTCACATAAATGGATTCACACAAATCATGTCAGTTTGGATCTTCCTTTCTAATATTTCTCTCCCTCTCTCTCTCTCTCTCTCTCTCTCTCTCTCTCTCTCTCTCTCTCTCTCTTTCTTACTGCCTTGGCTAGGATGCCATTGGATTTGGTCAGTTGATTTGCACCTCCCCACCGAGACTCTGAGATTCTAAAGAGAGGGAATGGGAATCTCCTTCAGTACCTAACCTGATTCTTAGCCAATGTAGGTTATTACTACGTGTTTTTGGAATAATTAAAAGCATTACTGTCAACACAGGAACTTCCTATGGGGCTACCATGCCAGCTTTCCACACACCAAAAACCCTTGTCCAAAAAAGGGGTAACGTCTGGAGCCTCGCTAGCTCGTAGACCTAGAAAGAAGTCCCCTGTTTCCTTTTCGTTCGTGAACTTGTCAAGACACAAAGGGAAAATTCCACCTATTACATGCTCACTGTGCCACACGGAACTGTCAGCCTCTAATTAGAATTAATTAGCTAATGTAGGTTTCAAATTTGGAAGACAAGAATCTCTTCCTGTGTCCTTATTTGGTGTTAATTATCATGAAAACCTGTTTCAACCCAGTGACTAGCTCCAAGCACTGAGAGTCCTTCCCACGCGGCTCCAGGAGGTAACCAGTATGACGCTGGCTGACAATCAAGAGGGCTCTCTTGTCATATCAACACTGGGGGAGAAGAGAACACATGGCTCTCCAGAGAGTTTTGTTAAGGGTTCCCTCACAAGAGGACTTTTGTGAAGAATTTAGGATGTTCTGGCCATCCCAGAACAGGAGTTCCAAGTTCAAGAGACAAGTGGAAATAAAATTAGGAGGGGCTGGGCCTGGAACCAGATGCCTTCATTAAGTGGGGCAGTAGGAAGGACACACCAACCACTGAGCAATGGAAGTTGTATCCAAAAGACAGGCAGCCCTCTCCTAGACTATGTGAAATGACTGCTTCTTGTACTTGCCAAAAACAGAAGGAAAGAAAAGAGAAAGGAAGGAAGGAAGGAAGGAAGGAAGGAAGGAAGGAAGGAAGGAAGGGAGGAAGGAAGGGAGGAAGGGAGGGAGGAAAGCAACTTTCCTGTCTTGAGAGAAAGAGATGTGTTATGCTACACACAGAAGGATACACTATGAGAGTGTGTTCCTGGACTTCATCTCCTGATACACATGCTCCTTGGGTGCTGACTCCCTATCGTGCGTGTTTCCTCCCCCTGTTCCATAGCTGTGAATGGATCTGGATCCATCCACCTGTGCAGGCCATGGCATGGTCTCAGGGGGAAGCATGCAGGTCTAATTTCTACAGCTGTCACAAGTCCCACTTCATCATTCCTGTATAATGCCCCCTGCCTCTTGCTCATCAGTGAGTCAGGGCTGGTAATGCAAATATGTTCATATAATTAACAAATATGGTGAAGACCAGTCAATGATTGATGGCCACAATTTCAGAATCAAGGATGAACTTCTATCCTAACCTCAGCACCACAGAAAAATAATGACATTAAAAAGATAAATAAATTTTCAAAAATAATTTTTAAAAGTCAGGTCCTCTATTGGTCAGACTTAGACAAGGGTGAACTGGTAAATAAAAGTGGGGGCTCATTGTTTCCCTTAATCCAGACTAATATGCATTGAAATCACCCGGATGTGGTGTGTACCTGCAGATCCGGGGTGGGGTCTGAGGTTCCCTGTTTCTAAAGAGCTCTGAGGGAACCGTGGTGCCACAGACCACACTTCGAGTAGTTTGCCTTGTTGCTATAACAAAATACCACAAATTTAGTGACTTAAAACAATACGAATTTGTTCTACTGCCTTTATGGAGGTCACAAGTCCATAAATGGGTCCCATGGATCTAAAATCAAGGCATTCATTCACCAGGCTCAGTTCCTTCTCGAGGCTCCAGAGGAGAATCCTTCCTGGCCTTTCCCAGCATCCAGAGGCTGCCCCTCACCGCACCCCATTCTCTGGGACAGCGCTCTGACATCTGTTTCCAACATCACAGCACCTTCTCTGAATCTGATCCTTTCCCCTCCCTCTTATAAAACCCTTGTGATTTCATTGGCCCCATGGGCACAATCCAGGATAGTTTTCTCAACAGAAGATCTTTAACCTAATCACATCTGCAAGTCGCTTTTGCCAAGTAGGGTAATATATTCACAGACTCTGGGGATTAGACCATAGACATCTTGGTCGGGGGAGGGGGATCGTTATTCTGTCTCTCACACAGGGGATTAGTCACCCTGGAGAAAATGGTAAAGGACATGAGTAGCAACCCAGGCAGAGAGATGGTTAGCGTTCAGAGTTGGGTTGGGTTCACACAGGACTAGGGGCTGCAAAAAGGCAACACAGTGGTACCTCAGTATTCATTGGCTTCAGAGCTCACCAAACCTGGTGCTCATTGCATTTTGACCAGAAAAAATGAGTCATCATTCGTCACTTGCTCACCATTCATCAGGATGAATTAACAACCAGTACTGAGGTACACTGTATTTGGAGTTCCTATTATTTGAGCACGGGTGGGGGGTGGTGGGACGGGCTGCAATACCTGTCAGGGAGACTAACAGGAGGTACTGAGGTTCTGGGCTGACCTTAAGGCAGGGCTGCAGGGACAGCAAGAGAGCTTCAGGCAGGGGCCCGGAAGGAACCAACTCTAGAAGTCATAGGAAGCTCAACTTGTCTGCTCCAAGTCTCCTTTGAGGACAGAAAATTGAAAAATTCTTGGCTCCCCTCCCTCACTCCCTCACTCCCAGCAACACCTGCTTCTCTGGACCTAATTATGACCAGCAAAGACGAACTGGCTGGCAAAGCAGAAGTGACAGGAACCTTGGGGGAAAGTGACCGTATCAGCTCAGCCATCCTAATGACCAAGAAAAGACTGGACACACACCCTGGAACTTAAAAAAGTTTTCAGAAAGTCAAGATAAAGATTGGTGTGGGCTGTGACAGAGAAAATGGGCATCTCTCAAAGCCCCAATTCTGACCACGTGTGGCCCCAGGAGAGAAGCAGAGATACACATAGGGATCTCCCCGGAGAATTTGAGTTTTTCAAGGTCAGATGAAGATGGAAACTTGACACATCACCAAGGGGTACTTGCTATGAGCGTGACATTGACTGGTAAAAATGGATGGGGAAGGTAAAGCCCCAAAGAGCTAGAGCCACAAAAACTGTTTAAAACAAGACAGGATTTCATGGTTTGGCTTCCAAAAGCAAGAAGATCAAGCAAGAGAAGAGGTCTGAACTTGGGCTTGTGCTGGATGTGCTGCCTTAACCCATCCCTGCCCTTGACTCTCTCCCATTCTCCCCCCTTCTGCTATGAATTCCCAGACAATGGCTCGTATGGGCTCCATCACCAACCTCCTGTGCTCTCTGTTTTGGCTGGGCCTGACCAATGGGAGCCACAGTGAGGAGATAGAGGGGTGGGAACAAAGAAAAGTCTAGGTGTTTATTTTCTAGCTCCCTTCTTGTTGGCCCAGACTGGGCTGGGGCCACGGCTCCTGTCCTCTCCTAAAGTCACAGCAGTCTCTTGGGTACCGGTGACTACCCCCACTCCTTACCCTTCAGATCTAGGAATGATAATGGCTTCCCACTGTTGCTAAAGACCTTTGGCGTTTCACCATCTCCTGTTACTTCATTCTAACTTGGCCTATCCCTTCCTTAAACTCACCTCGATGACCCCTCTGGGGTTGCCCCTCCCTCCGCACCCCAGCACAGCACTTCTAACTGGCCTTGCTCCCCACCCATTAGTCTGTCCTTTTTTCATGCTATTACCACCTCACATTCTCCTCCTCCAAGGTGCTCACGCCCTCTGCTTAATGCCCCACTGCCACCATTCATACAGCTCCTTCTCCAGATGCCCTGTTCATGCATTAATATGTCCATAAACTTGGACTCATTAAAAACAAAACAGGTTCTACTCAAAGCTTGAAAAATTCCCCCAGCTGGACAATTGAATTCTACTCAATTCATAAAGACTGACTTCTTTCAGAAATACTATTTGGCCTGAGGTAGATTGGATCCTTATCATCTTGGGTGGGGTGGGAAGGAGCTCTGGTCTGGGGTGGCAGGTCAAAGGGAGGCTCAGATGCCCAACCTACATCCTTGATGTGGTGTCTACGTGGCCTTCCCTACGTCACTTCCCCTCTCTCTGCCTCAGTTTCCTCAACTGTGGAATGAAGGGTTTCGATTAAAAGTTTCCGCCAATTTTATAATTTCATCTGGCTTTGTATGTTCTGTTTGGCTCTCTGGGGCACAATTAACTCCAATTATCTACAAGGGGGTTTATTCTAAGGTAGTGCTGGATCCTGACAGTCAGGCCAACCACTGGAGCGAAGGCTCTGGCTCCATGTATGCACCCCCTCATGTCCACTCCCCAAACAGCTCTTCCTTCTGTATCCGTCTTGATTGGCTCTATCCACCCAGCAGCCTAAATCAGAAACCAGAATGAAGGTCACCGAGATGCTCAGAGTCCTCCCTCTCCCTCAGCCCCTACAGCTAAAGAATCACAAAGTCCTGCTCAGTCTTAAAACCTCTCATGTCTTAACCTTCTTCTCTAGCCCACTGCCCCTGCCCACTTCAGCCCTGATTAGTGCTCTCTTAGGTTTTTGATCTGCCTACTACCTAATTTCTTGACCCTAGTTGATACATATACCCTCTCCGATACCGGCTACCACAGTTAAAATCCCCAAAACACAAAACTTACGCTTAATACCCTCTACCTTCTCAAGAACCTTCACTGGCTCCCCACTGTCTAGAAAACAAGATCCACACTTGAAACTGCCCCGTGAGGCTCTTTTGATCCAAATCCCTGCCTAGGTATCTGTCAGAGACACAGCGTTGATTAATGATGATAATACTACATCGAACTGCTGGCTTTGGCGCTAGGCTCTGTGCCAGAACATCACATGGAATGAATGTCTCAAGTCTCTCAGCTCAGTGACGTCATCCTTGCTGCAGATGTGTCCACCCAGGCCTGGAGTTCCAGAAAGGTGGGATGCCTTGAATTTTGCTGTGTCCTCTCAATTCCAGCATCCAGGCATCCCCAAACTCAAAGATGTTACTTAATTAGCAGAGAAAAGCCAGGGCCCTTTCAAAAGGACCATGAAAGTGAAGAATAATGTGGAGGGAGCTATCCTAAAGCAATTAGCTAAGGACACACAATCATTTAGTTTCATGCAGATTGCAGTCAAGATACCAAAAACTAGCGGAGGGAACTAAATGAATTTTTTTCTGCCTTGTCTCCCAGTTCATTCTAATTGTCTTTGAAAATTAGGCTTCCATATGGTTGACATTAGGTCTCTGCAGCATTAGGAGTCTGCAGCCTTAGCTCGTTAATACTAACAGGAAAGACTTATAATGATAACCCATTGCATGTGTGGCCCTCTATGGTTTTAAAGTGATGTCATATGCATTATCTCATGTAGTTGCCTTTAATCTGTGGGATACGGGGTCCAGCTAGAGGAACTCATTAATGAGGAGAGGAACACCCCCAGTCAGAGTTCATGGGACAAGACAAGAAGACCAAGGGTTGCCTGAGATGTGATGAAGAGATGAGAGACTAAATCACTTAGGTATAAGCCTCTGAATTACGAAATACCTCTAAAAAGGAATGCTGCCGATAAATACTTCTTCTAAGAAAAAGGAGCAGGAACAGATTTAAGAGAGGGCTGCCTAAACAGACCTGGCTTTAAGGAGCAGATCAGAATTAATTTACAATTAGCACATTGGTGTGTGACCCATCAAAGACTGGACTTGGTTTCATTTGCAGTAATGTGTTTGAAAAACCATGCATTCACTGGATAGATAAGTACCACTCTTGCCCTTGGCCTTTATTTTTTCCATAAGCCAAGAGTGATGTTCCCACCTGTGCATCATGGACACCCACACTCACACACGTGTGGTATGATGTAATGAGGAGATTAAAGCTACCAGCTCTGGAATTGCAATGACATGCTCAGCTCCTTTGAAACCCCTTCCATGTGCAAGCCACACGGGCTCTCCAGGCTTGAGTTTCCTCACTGGCAAAAATGATAATACCTACTCCTTACTTCATAATGTGGCTATGAAAAATTAAGTCAAATAATCCGAATGGTGATCTGACAGGTAGCACAGCCTCACTGAAATTTTACTGTTATTACTTAAATACCCAGAGATTTCTGCGTGCTTGCTTGAGCCCCCTGCAGCACAGGCAGCAGAGCTGCTCACCATGTCCATCTGGTAGTCAGTGCAGGACAACCTCACGGCACTGCCGCAAGGGGTTAGACGGGTCCATTGAGTCGCATCACGCAGTAAACATGCTATCACTGTTGGCTCATATTACTGTGATCAGTTAATAAGTATGGCCCTGACTATTTTTCTAAACTCATGAGAAATGCTCCTTCATGAATAGTTGGGGACCCCAAGGTCCAGGGAGGTCCACAGAAGTTCATGCAGTAGACAGCAGCTGGTCCAGAGAAGGGGTCTCCAGCTGGCTCTTGCTCCACCCTGCTCCGAGACTCAGGAAGCTCACTTGGCTCCTCTTGGCTCTCAAGCCTGCGGGCATTCAGCTGGGGTGTCAGGGACTTGATATGATGTGTGTGTGTTTATGATGTGCTTCCTGGCACCCAGTAGGTGTCCAGGAAATGTGAGCGCTCTCCCCCCTGCCACCCTTATTGCTGGCCCAAGGCCAAGAATTAAATGGTTCTTGATGGTGACAACCTTGGGTAGTGAGCTTTCAAATCTACCACATCTGACCTATACTCCCTGGGGGCCAGGATGCTTGACGCACCCAAAGCAGAGGTTCCTTTCTCCATCTTTCTGTGTCTCACCAAGGGACACAGTCCCACGTACCTCTCTCCTTCCCTGACCCCATCCCGATGCCTGGGCCTGAAAACTATAGCTGCCCATATATCTCAATGCTGTATCTCATCTTAAATATCCGTTGAACAAACACATTTGCATATGAAAAACCCCAGGCTCAGAGATGTCAAGATGCCCCAGATCACACGCTGCCTTAAATCCAAGGTCACAGAGTTGACTATAAAACTCATGCAATTTCCAGGTTTTCATGACATCTGAACTTGTTTTCACTTGAGTAAGACTGCTGATTTATTTTTATTTTTACTTCTGCTTCTCTCAAGCAAAAGTTTACCATTTGCAAATGGACCCAAGTGGCTTTTGCATGTGTCAAGGTCATCCCCTATCTGTCCAAGGTGGGAGCTCTACCCAAGCGTCATTGTGTGTACATGCTGCTGAGGGGGAAGTGTCCCCTGGGGCACAATGGACTTCAGGGGTCACGGCTGTTGTTGCTGGTTTTGCAGTACCTCCTGTTAGTGCACTGACTGCTGCCCAAACAGAAAGCTCCAGTCAAAGTGGTTGATACTGCATTATGCTCTTGAGAACTAGAAAGCAATTCACAGTGGCGGGGGAAAAAAAAAAACAGATGATGTTGGGAAACAAATGGAGCAGCTCCGTCCCTCATGTTTTCAATTGGGTTTCCTTGGACGGGGTAAACAGCGTGGTCTTTCTCCCTTCCCCATCCCTCGGTTGTCCCCACCCACTCTGCAGCCAAGCTGGGCCATCAGATGCCACAGTACCATTATCACCAGCCCTGCGCTCCTTAAGGTCTGCAGGGCTCTCATGATTCCAGAAATAACTGCATGCCCCTGGTAACGGGTCTCTATTTCCTAAAACCTTTCATTAAACAAGAAGACAAACATCCTATTCAGGTCTCATGGTTCAATCTTAACAGCATTCAGCCAAAGCTGCAGTTCATAACTGGGAGACCAGGACAGATTGTGTGCTTATTAATAATGCCCCAGCTGTAATTACCGGCCGCTGCAAGATCAGCACACTCACCTCACCACTTTACTCTCTACCATACACTGCTTTTCATCCTGAAGCTGCGCAAAGGAATTTGCAAAGGCCTAGGCCGTCTTCCTGAAATGGTACACAAGCAGTCTACAGATTCACACACAAACTTAGTGCAGTGATTATCTATGTGTGTGGTTATTTGATTAAAGTTCCTCTTCCCCACTAGGCTGTGAACTGCATGAGAACAAGGCTGATTCCTGTTTTGTTTGCATGTTTCACAGGAGACACTCAATATTTATAGCATGGAAAGTGAATGGAAGGTGTACAGGGAAAGGGTGGAACATCTTTCCTGCCCAGCTCTTATTTTCTGCCACTCAGCCAGAGGCGTGCTGGAAGCCAGTGGGGAGGAAGCCAGAAGACTGAGTCTTGGGGAGCTCAGCAACCGTAATGATCTGGCCCCCATAGAGGCCAGCAGCCTGAATCGTATATGGTTTGGAAGCAGTTGTGAACTTCCCCCTACCCCCGCCCATGGTCTGAGTTGACGGTCACACTGTAGGTGGATTTGTTTCATGGTGGCAATGGCTGGGATCAAGTAGTTCAACAGTCAGAGAAGGAGGCCGTGTGGACACCGAATGCACAGCCTCTTGTGTTATCCTTGTCCATCCCCACACATACAACCTGCCTTTACCCAAGTGAGTGAATCCCATCCATTTCCCAGGACCAGCAGCTAGGGTTCCATCCAAGTGAATCATCCTTTCCAGGGGTGTTCAACCTGCGGCCCAAGGGTGGCATGTGGCTCAGGATGGCTATTAATGTGGCCCAACGCAAAATCGTAACTTTACTTAAAACATTATAAGATTTTTTTTGTAATCACGTGTTGCAATGTATGTGTGGTCCAAGACAACTCTTCTTCCCTCAGTGTGGCCCAGAGATGCCAAAAGGTTGGACACCCCTGTGTTCAACTGAAACCTCATTTGACCCTGAGCAGGAACCAGTCAAGGCCTGACTTGTAAAACCTTTTTGTACCAGGGGCTCTCCATTCCCAGACAGCAGCCCATGTGACCATGAAAAGGAATCAGAATCAGAGCAGAAGAGTGCTGGGGAGTTCCAAGCAGCAGGAAGGTCTAGGCCGTGCTGCTGGGTGCCCACCTCATGGCCCCTCCCCCAAATCACATCAGTGCTGAACTTCCTGCTGCAATTGCCTGCGGTGCTTTGCCCCAGGGGCTTCCTCCTGCTGCCAGCACTCACTTTTGCCCCTCTCAGTAGGGGGCCAGAAGGTGCTTAGAAATTAAACACTTCCTCACCCTACTGTCCCATGCCAGCCCTAAAATACCCCTCGACTAACAACTGATGGGGGCTGACACGTAAACCCCCCGGTCTGTCACCCTTCAGGTGGGATAACTGAGGAATCTCCCAAGGTCTCAAACTCCAGCACCACAGGTTTGATAACACACCTATTGGCTGCCTTCCCATCCCAGCCTCACGTTCCCACTTCCCCTCCAGTGCTTCATGGGATCAAGTCTCATATAAACTACATGCCCTTGCATCTCTGCCTCAGCTTCCCCTTCCAGGGGAATCTGAACTAATACAGATGGTGTGCAGAGGCCAGGAGTTTGGAGAATGCCAAATGGTGTTTGGTGCAAGAGAACCGCATTGCAGGTGAGAACAGCAGCACTGGGGTAGGAGAGGTTGGCTGAAGGCCACCCTGAGGTGCCTCCTGCACCAGGCTGAGGAGTCTGGTGTCCCACTGTCTGTCACCTAGGAACAGTGTTGTAGACCAGTGCTGTAGGCCAGAAGGGACCCCATGTCATCAAGTCCTGCCCCATCCAATATGTGAGTCCCTTCTAAAGCATGCGCATGTCGACTTCATGCACCCAATCGATTGAGAGCTCACTCTCTTGCCAGCCTGCCTATATCAGCCATGTCTGATGACTATTAGCTAACTTCCAGAAAGTTCTAGAAATAGCCCCCTTGTTTCTTAGAGTCCTTTAATATGTAAACTATATTTCCTCCAACTCTTCTCTTCTCCAGGTATCTCTCCAGTTCCTTTGTCCATTCTCCATGTGACAGGACCACTTGTTCCTGCTCCATCCCAGGCCCTGACCCCTTCATGTTCTCTCGACTCCCAGTTTGGGGAGTTATAATGACCCAGCCCAGAGAAAAGCAGACATCTGTGTCTGCTTCCTCCCTGACCCATAGGGAACTGTTCACTAAAACCGCTTTTGGTCCCTCATTCATTCATTCATTCATTCATTGTATATTTATGGCATACGTATCATGTGCTAGGCACTGTTCTAGGTGCTGGGTATAGATTTGGAGATTAAATAACAGTCCCCGCTAAATTCTAGAGCGGGAGTCACTGAGCTACTCCAAATCTGGCCTGTTGGCTATTCTTGGAAATAGAGCTTTATTAGAACAGAGCCACGACCATTTTTTAGTCCTCATTTGAGGACATTTTTTCATTGCTTTCAAAGAGAGAGGGAAGGAGAGAAACAACAATGTGTGAGAGAAGCATCAATAGGTTGCATCTTATATGTGCTTGGACCAGGGATCCAACCCTTAACCTAGATATATGTCCTGACTGGAATTGAACCCACAACCTTTTGGTTATGGGACAACGCTCCAGCCAACTAAGCTGAACAGCCGGGATCACACCCATTTGCTTGTTCATGAATGGCACATCTGTTTTCACACTACAACAGCAAAGTTGAGTAATTATGACAGAGACCGAATGGCCCATAAACCTGGGACCATAAAACTATCTGTCCCTCTCCAGAAGACATTTCCGGATCTCCACCCCAGAGTGCCTCCTGGGATGCCGCACACTAAAGACAGAGCAACGAAGAGACACAGTCCCTGCTCCCAGAACTTGTGCTCCTGAAGCCCAGCTCTGCACCGGACGGCGTTTGGGATGGTGCGGATGCTGCACTGAGCAGTCAGAGTCTTCCCTCCTGCAGTCCTCTAGAGGGCCTACCACGTGCCCAGCTCTGTGCTCAGCACTGCTGCCCAGGCAAACCAGACTTGACACATCCTTGCCCCCGGCCCTTGCCAGTCTAGCTGGGATAAGGCAGTACACAGATAAGGACACAGTTCCTGATGATAACAAATGCTATGGAAACAGTGAGCATGGGCCTGTCACGAGGCATTCCCCGATCTTCTCCTTGCACTATTGTTCTGCGTGCAGATGGAGACCCTAATATGGAGGTAATCCAGTTAAATTCCTTCTAGCTGGGCCGAGCCTGAGGTCTCAGCTGTTGAGATGTGAAGGGGGACCAACCCAAAGCTGGTGATCTCATCACCTACTCAGGCATAGCCACCGAGAGACCAGCCTGACCCCAAGCCCCAGGGAGGTGGTGCCCACAGAGGCATAACATACCCTGTGCCCTCCTCGTCCCTCCTTTCCAAAGGAGAAGGGCTAGCTGGGTATGTGTGTGTCTAACACTTCAAAGCAATCTTCACTGCTTCATTTAACCAAAGTCTTTTTCCACGCAAGTCCTCCTGCTCAAGTATTCCTTCTAATTATCATTTTCCTTTTACAGTGTGTAGTGTTGAGCTCACAGGAGTAAGCTCATGGTGAGCAAGAGCCCCAGGGTGGCAGGGAAAATAAGGCCTGGCTATTAGGGGGCTCAGTGAAGCAGCAGCTTCTATATCTTCCTGGCAGGGGGGAGAAATGGCCTAGAAACTGCTCGCCCCAGCCAGACGCAGCGCCCGTAGGACTCGGCTCCAAAACGGCTTCGTAAGGCTAGGAAATACCATCAGCTTTGAAGGGGAGGTGGCAGCTCTATTCAAAAGCCTGGAAGTTACCAGAAAGTTTCAGTTACTCTGTGGATGGAGACACATCCGGCTACTCCACCAGGACGTTGCCTCGTACGTGGTTTCACTTCCTTCAGCAAACACGCAGGGAGCGCCAGCTCTGAGGGCTGGAGAAGTTGATATCTGTCACGCAGTTAGAAAGGTGTCTGGAACATCGCATGCACTGAACCGGTGCTTTGTTGCTCTGATTATTATGACAGCCGGAAACAAGCCTTCCTTTATTTGTTCAGGCAGAGAAGTCACTGGAAGCCTTCAGTGTACCGGGGACTGCTCTGCAGGGGCCTTAGGGGCTGGGTAATGGAATGTGTGTGGGACATCCACGGCATCTCTGGCAGTGACTGTGTTCCGTACATGGGGGCTAGAACAAAGCATCCCTCAGGAAGTCCTCCTCGTGTGAATCAAATTGACAAAATTAACAGGAACTGGACCAAAAGAACTGAGCAGAGGGCTGTGAGAAGAAGGAGTGGTCTCCCGGACCAGAGCGTGTGTTCAGGTCTGCAAAGGAGCAGGTGTGCGGTGGAAGGGGGTGGGGGTGGTCAACTGCGGGAGCACAGACCAAGTGTCCCAGAAGCAGGAGGGATAGGATCTGTCCCTCCCCGTTCAGGGGAAGGAGTCCCTGGTCAGTGGACTGAAGGAACTCCAGTTGTACTGGCCAGAGCAGCCCTGCTGTAAGATAGACATTCTCTCAGCCAGGCATCCTTAAACATTAAGGGCGGTCTCCCCTGGTCTGTGAGCACACTCTTCTGGCCTGTACATTCCCATGTGAATCTGGTCCCAGAGACGAAACTCCTATGATGGTGGTTTTTAGTGCCAGGGTCACAGCTCAGTATCCTAACCTAGGTTAAGGTCAGTCTGCCCAAGCCATGGCCCTGCTCCTCCCCTGGAAGTAAACAGGCATCCAGCCCTGCATGGCCCAGCTCCAGACCCCAAACCAATGCTTATTCTGAATGGCCTCACAGAGCCCAGCCTTCCATCCTTCCCCAGGCAACACCCCAGACTCAAACAATCCTAGACTCGCCTTTATTCTATGGTAGGCAGTGTGAGGAGGCTTCCAGGAGAAGGTGGCCAGGAACCAGGCCGTTGTTCTCGGTACCGACTGTAAGCCCCACTCCTTTTTTGCTGAACACTCTCCTTGACTGTGCGTATGTGTCTGAATGTTTATGCCTGTACATATCCGTATGTGTGTGTTTGTGTAAATATGTGTGTGGAAACAGCGAGCATGAGCTCTGCAGTCCCACACCAGGCACTGCCGTTTACTAGTTCTGTGACCTTGAGCAAGTCACTAATAACCTGTCCAAGACTCGTTTCCTCATTTGTAAAACGGGTGTAGTGGTGGTGCCCACCCCACAGAATGGTCTGGGGGAATGAAACAAACCAGTGCTTGTAAAGAGCTTGGCATAAGCCAGAGTGAGGTTTGGTCCATGCTAGCACCTGATGCTTAGGGTCATCACTGAAGGTGACTGAGTGTGTACATGTGTACACTGAAGCTCTGAAAGGTTCCAGTGACACTGATCTTTTTTGACATTTGCTCTGTATCGTGTTGTGGTCACCAGAAGGGTGGGTCGAGGGAAACTCTAGCAAACAATCACAAAAATGGCATGATGCAATCTGCAGGAAGGGTTGCCAAACATTGGTTGAAGGAGACCCCAAGAGGATCCAAGGGCCAGAAGGGTGGTCAGGGAGAAGGGTGTCCCTGGATTCCGTGCACAGGACAACACCAGTCAGCCCCAATGTCAAACCCTGTTCCCCACAGCATCGCCAGACAGACCAGGGGCACTGGGCCAGCAGCGCTCACAGGCACAAAACTCTCGCCTCCGCCTCTGGGGAGCACGGATTAATTCTTTACACTGGCCTACAGTTGGAAGGTAACAAGCCACCCACCCACCACCTCCAAACATGTCTAAGAAAAGAGATTTCAGAAAGACGTCCTTGCCTCTTACCACATAGGGGGGCGCTGCACTTGGCTGCTTATCTCCAGCCTCAGGGCCTAAGATGATTATTCTGATAAACTGGAATGAATCTTGCAGCAGAAGGGGAGCTCGCAATAGCCCTGCTGATTTATCTCCCTTTTCAACCCAGTTGGGTTCCAAGAGAATAAATCTCGCTTGCCTCTGGCTAGGTACCCGCAATCACGCCACCGACCATGACTTTCATATCCCATTAACTCTGAATTACTCAGTCTGGGGCAGAGCGGAGAGGTAATTTAAAATGGCAAAAGGGGGAAAATGTTCTGATTTAGATCTGATAGAGACTGGATTAAGTCCTCCCATTTTTCAGGGCTTAAATGTGAGCTTTGTGGAGGGGAGCACCTGCGAGTTGGATTCGATTCCTGCGAAGGACTTGTGCCTCCGATTAAACGAAAGAACTTAAGTCAGAAAACACATTCTGTAGTTCTGGAGGCTCCACCTCGTACCAGACCACCAGGCGGGTGCCGAGTTTCTCAGGGGAATCAGTCCATTAAAAATCACCCTTCTCCGGAGTATAATGATCACATCCCTTTAGGGCAGCACTTTGGCAGCACCTATCAAGTTGAAAGAAAATTCACACCCTCTGACTCAGACAGTTCACTACAAAAACACTTGGTCGTGTTTAAGGGGGGTGTGTACAAGGGTATTCATCATTGCATTTTTTGAAAGGCTGAGAAATCAGAGACAAACAATTTGGTCCGTCAAGACTGGGATGCCTTAAGCTTTCTTAAGGATGGTACCCTGTCCTGTAAGAGAAGCACCCATTAAGGAGACTGAGTGGAAGGGGTTTGTGACATATGATTAAGTTAAAATAAATGAATAAATAAGCCAAGTGCAGAATAGTTTTACATAAAGTGTGCTCCTGTTGTTTGTTTGTTTAAAAAAAAGATTGAAGATTAAATTGAAACAACTGAGTTGTTATTTTTTTCCTGGTCCAGAATCTTTTTTTTTTTTTTTTTTAGTATATTGGGATTCCATTAGTTAATAAAATTATATAGATTTAAGTTGTTCAACTCTGTAATACATCAACTGTATATGGTGTAGGGTGTTCATTACCCCAAGTCATGTCTCTTTCCATCACCATTTATTCCCACCTTGACCCTCTCCTGCCTTCCTCCACCCTGACTGGTTTAAACGTAAGCCATACTGCTTTATCAGCGATCACCTAGTTCTTGCAGTTTGAGCCATTTTCAACATCCCAAAATAAAATCCCCATGCAGCCCAATCTGATATTCTAGCCTCTGATGGGGCTTTGCAGCAGGACCACCTCTGGTGTCTGGCCAGCGCGCTCGGGCCGCCACGAAGACCACAGGTCGGGGGAGAGGAGAGGAGGTGTTTCCCAGCAGGAATCTGCCTGACTCTCATCTTTCACGTGGACACAGGGAGCCAAACCCTTGTGACATCGAATCACCTGCCACGACTGCAGGGATAAGCTCTCAGGTTTTGTTACCCTCAGGGACCTGGACTAGATGAGTACATGGGAGTCAACAGACACAGGACAAACTGCTGGTTTTTATTGCTCGTTAAGAGAAGAAAGCCCTTAGCCTGACACTCAAGGCCCCTGACGCTCTGGTCCTGTATTAGCCACAAGAAAATAAGATACGCTATAGTACCATAAAAACCCCAAATCTCAGCAGCTTCACATGACAAAGCGGTGTCACCCGCAGAAAGTCTGGTGCTGATTAGGTGGCCCTCTTCCATGCAGTGACTCAGGGATCCAGGCTGTTACTTCCTGCGGCTGTACGACCCTGCCATGCGGTTTTAAACATCACTGCAGCAGGGGAGGGGGGAACTGGGGGAGGCATGTGTTCCTAACTGTCCATTGGTCAGAATTGTCACATGGCCCCAAGCTAATCCTAAGAGGAGCTGGAAAAAATTGAGCACTCTAGTGTCACAGGAAAAAAGATGCTATGTACTTATCCCCCTGTCTCCACTCCGGGTCCCAACATACCCACCCAACACTTTCCTCTATAATTTTGCTAGCTAGTGCTACTCATTCACTCATCCATTCATTAAAAACAAAAATATTTATTGTGCATCGATAATATCCAAGCATTATGCTAAGTCCTGAGTTAACGATACGGATGAGCAAGAAAGATACACAGTCTCAACCCTCGTGAAACTTAAGTCCAGAAGCCCATTTCCACCATCTCTGCCTCCTCAACCCTACTGGGCTCTGCACAGCTACCATCCAGCCTCTCCTCCTCTCTAGCATGTTGGGAAGATTAACTGAGCTAGTTCGTGGAAAGGTCAGGACCCAGTCTGACACAGGGCAAATACTCAACAAATGTGATTGTCAGTAATTGCGGCCACCTGAATTTCAACAGGAACCCTGAAAAGTTCCTCCGCACATTCCAGAGTCTATTATTCCCATCCTGCCCCTTCCCTTGGGCTGAACTGACAAACTCTTCCCCTCTCATTAGTAGGACAGGACCTCGTCTATAAACTCAGTGTAAGGCAGCTAATAGCTGTAACGGTGGTTGAAGCTGCTCACGAACTTCTTAAAATATTTACCTTCGGGCCTTGAAAGAAATCTGGTCTTTTTTAATATTAGGAGAGTGGAGGCTCTTTGAGGGATTTCAGGGGTGTTATACCAAATACATTGATACAGTGCATCAAGAATGAAGAATAAGTGTTATAAAACCTTGTGGACTCACTTACAGTAGGTCCCTACTCAGATATCACTCCCCAGATGGACCTTCCCAGACTACCCTGTACAAAAACACCATCTCCATTACTCTCTACTCCTTTACCCAGTTTTATTACTCTATAAGTCATTTATCTCAGTAATCAGCAAGGTTTCAAGGCCCCTCAGTCTGGTGAATAGGACATTGTCGTATCCCCGAGGACACTGATTGGCTCCAAATCTGTGTAGTACATTTCTGGAAGACAGAGAATGGACGGAGTTATCCTTTGCATCCTCCCCTTTGCCTTGCCCAGAGTCTGGAAAGGTATAAGCTCCCTAAAAATATGCTACTCGATTCATTAGATTTTACAAAACAGGATGGGAGGGAGCTCATTAAGAAGCATGCCTCTGTACCTTTACTTTTTTTTTGGGGGTTTTTTTTCCCTTGTGGCCTGTCGTTGTGGTGGTGTGGGGGTTTTTTTTAAATCATGTTAAACTCCAGAGTTTCTGCAGGAATTTATGTATCAATAAAAAAATTATTACTCATGCTTTTATGTTTTATCTTTTAAAAAATCTTTATTGTATTTTTTCCACTACCTTTTAGTCCCCTTAGGCCACTCTACCCCCAACAATCACCACACTGTTGTCCATGTCCATGAGTCCTTTTTCCTTTTTGCTCAGTCTCTCTACCCACTAACCACACCCCCACTAGCTGTCACCCTGCTCTCCATCTATGAGTCTGTCCCCATTCTCCTTGTTAGTTCAATTTGTTCATTAGACTCCACATATGAGTGAAATCATGTGGTATTTGTCTTTCTCTGACAAGCTTATTTCATTTACCATAATGTTCTCCAGGTCCCTCCATACTGTCACAAAGGGTAAAATTTTCTCCTTTTTTACAGCCAAGTTGTACTCCATCGTGTAAATGTCCCATAGCTGTCTTACCCACTCATTTACTGATGGACACTTGGGCTCCTTCTATATCTTGGTGATTGTAAATAATGCTGCAATGAACACATAGGGGTGCTTATGTTCCTTGAAATTGGTGTTTTTGGCTTCCTTTGGATACAGTCACAGAAGTGAAATCGCTGGGTCAAAAGGCAGATCCATTTTTTATGTTTTGCGGTCTCTCCCTACTGCTTTCCACAGTGGCTGTACCAGCCTGCAATCCACCAACAGTGCGAAAGGGTTCCTCTTTCTCCACATCCTCGCCAGAACTTATTGTGTGTTGATTTATTAATGATGGCCATTCTGATAGGTGTCAGGTGGTATCTCATTGTGGTTTTAATTTGCATTTCCCTGATGATTAGTGACATTTAGTATCTTTTCATATGCCTATCAGACATCCGTATGTCCTCTTTGGAGAAGCATCTATTCAGGTCCTTTGCCCATTTTTAAATTGGGTTGTATGTTTTTTTTGGTGTTGAGTTTTATAAGTACTTTGGAAATTTTGGATATTAACCCCTTATCAGCTATATTGGCAAATATGTTCTCCCATTCCGTGGGCTGTCTTTTTATTTTGTTGATGATTTACTTTACTGTGCAAAAATTTCTAGTTTGATGTAGTCCCATTTGTTTATTTTTCTTTTGTTTCCCTTACCTGGGAAGATATATAAAATAAAAAAAATTGCTATGAGCAATGTCCTAGATTTTTGCTGCCTATGTTTTCTTCTAGAATTTTTATGGTTTCAGGTCTAAGATTTAAGTCTTTGATCCATTTTGAATTTATTCTCATGTGTGGTGTAAGAAGGTGACCTGGTTTCATTTTTCTACATGTATCTGTCCAATTTCTCAACACCATTTACTGAATAAGCTTTCTTTAGCCCATCGTATGTACTTGCTTTCTCCATCAAATATCAATTGACTCTAAAGGTGTGAGTTTATTTCTAGGCTCTCTATTCTGTTCCAGGGATCTGTGTATGTGTTTTTATGCCAGTACCATGCTGTTTTGATTACTTATAGTTTAGTTTGATGTTAAGTAGCATGATTTCTCCAAATTTGTACTTTTTTCTCAGGATTGCTGTTGCTGTGCAGGACCTTTTGTGGTTCCATATAAATTTTTGAAATATTTGTTCTAGTTCTATGAAAAATGTTATTGGAATCTTGACAGGAGTTGAGTTGCATCTATAGCTTGCTTTGGGTCGTACAAATATTTTAAAGATGTTAATTCTTCCTATCCATGAACATGGTATGTGCTTCCACTTATGTGGACCATGTTAAATTTCTTTCTTCAGTGTCTTATAATTTTCTGAGTACAGGTCTGTTACAACCTTGGTTTGGTTTATTCATAGGTATTTTATTCTTTTTGAAGAAATTGTTAATGAGATTTTTTCTTAATTTCCTTTTCTGTTAGCTCATTATTGGCATGTAAATATGCAACTGATTTCTGGATATTAATTTTGTATCCTGCTACTTTGCTTAATTCACTTATCAGTTCTAGTACTTTCTTGGCGGAATCTTTGAGGTTCTCTATGTACAGGATCATGCCACCTGCAAATAAAGACTACTTCCTTTCCAATTTGGATGCCTTTTATTTCTTCTTCTTGTCTGATTGCTGTGGCTAGGACTTCCAATACTGTGTTGAGTAAGAACAATGAAAGTAGACACCCTGTCTTGTTCCCAGTCTTAAGGGAGAATGCTTGTAGTTTTTACCCATTGAGTAGGATGTGGCAGTGGATTTATCATATATAGTCTTGATTATGTGTAGGTATGTTCCTCCTATTACCACTTTGCTGACAGTTTTTATCATAAATTGGTGCTAGATTTTATCAAATGCTTTTACTGCATCAACTGATATGACCATGTGGTATTTATCCTTCATTTTGTTTGTGTTGTGAATTACATTTATTGGTTTGCAAATATTGTACTAGCCTTGCATTCCTGGAATAAATCCCACTTGATCGTGGTGTATGATCTTTCTGATGCATTGCTGTATTCGGTTTGCTAATAACTTGTTAAGGACTTTAGCAGCTTTGTTCATCAAGATATTGGCCTATAATTTTCTTTCTTTGTGGTGTATTTATCTGGTTTTGGAATTAGGATAATGCTGGCCTCATAAAATGAGCTTGGGAGCCTTCCCTCCTCTTGAATTTTTAAAGATAGTTTGAGAAGGAGAGGTGTAACTTCTTCTCAGAATGTTCGGTAAAATTCCCCTGTGAAGCCATCTGATCCAGGGACTTTGTTTGTTGGGAGGTGTTTTTTTTTTAATTACTGCTCAGTTTCACTATTTGAAATTTCACTAGGTGTAATCTGTCTATTCAGATTCTCTGGTTCTTCCTGATTTAGTTTTGGAAGATTGTATGTTTCTAGGAATTATCCATTTTGTCTGTTCCTTTGTCTTGCCATTTTGGCTGCTTCTTCATATTTTCCACCTTAGTTGCCAAACTAATCAGTGATATAGCCTTAAGCTGCAATCAGCAGCCTAGCCTAAGCACCACAGATGGGCACAGTAATTCCTGTGGGTGGGACTATTGCTTCCCCTCAGGCTGATGCCACTTGGGAGGAGTACTCAGCCTGAGAAAGATGGCTTCTGTATTATGGGGAATGACTCAGCACAGGGATCCTGGTGCCCGTTCCTTCAGTTCTCTCCCCAGAGCCACCAACCCCAGACTCTCCTCAAGCACCCCTAGTCCACTCTGCCCTCCTTCTGCAAGAACCCAGGGTAAGTGGCTGCAAACAAAATTTTGTGCTTTGGCCCTTTAAGAGGCTCTCTGAGTCTCCAGTCCTCTCTCTCTGGTGGACAGGAATGCGACCGCTTTTCACAGCTAGATGTTCTCTGGGTTTCTTTCTCACTCTGGGGCTGTAGGCTGGGGAGCCCAGCTAGGGGTTTAGACCACACACTTCTGAGGCAGATTACTCTGGATGCCAATATATCTCTCCAGATCTTCAGCTGCCACCTGTGGGAACTCAGCCAGCCCGTCACTTCTCTGCACTCCCTACCAGTCGCATTGTGGTGAACTGGTTTCTTCTGTCTGTCTGTGGTTATAAGGCTTCTCTCCAGCTAGTTATAAATAAAATTAGTTTCAAACAAAACTGAGTTATTCTTCGTGGTCAGCTAGTTATTACTGGGATTTTAAAAGCACTTATTTGGATGATATCCAGGTCATTTGGAGTTGGTATCTTCTAAAAATTGGACCCATTACAGATAAACGCCCATCCTGGGCTCCAGGCACAAAAAAGTAGCAATATGCTTCATTGCCTAGATCATCTGATGAAAAGGTAACTCTTTCCCCCACTCCCTAAATATAGACTTTCTCTAAACAAAATATTCAGTACATAGCATGAGATTACATTTGTGTCCCAACCTGGGTTTCTGTTAACATACCTCATGCTGCTTTTAAAAACCAGATAGATTGGTTAAATGCTTTTAAGCAAATTAGGCAAGCAAAGATGTCATTAGTTCTAGAAACCCATCACATACACAATAGAAACACAGTAGTTATTTTTAAGGCCATTCTTTCGATAGGGCTTGTCATTTCTGAGTGTTAGCTCAAAATGCCAGAACTTGGACCTTCTTTAGGAGCTGCCTTTAGCATCAAAGATAATATAACTCATCACAAAATTTGCTGGTAATTTTTTATCTCCCATTCTATTCACTTGTCAATTATATACAGGGAAGCCATATAATTTCCTGCCCGGAGAAGACACTTAAAAGAGTGAAAAGGGCTCAATTAACATGAATAATGATGCCAGCACAACACACTGGGCAGGCAGTCATCCTAGCTTTATATTTGATGAGCGTCCCTTTGAGCAAGGTACTGAGCCAGACTCTGCGAGGAAAGCTGAGGTCCTGGGAGTTAATCAAGGAAAAAAATGTTGGGGCTGGGTCAGGGGCCAGTGAACTTTTTCCTAAAGGGCCAGATAGTAAATATTTAAGCTTTACAAACCAGGAGGCCAAACTGAGGATATAATGTTGGTGGTTATATAACTATTTAAAATGTAAGCATTTAAAAATGTAAAAACTATTCTTAGCAGTTGGCTGGCTTTGGCCTGTGGACTAAAGTTTGCCAACTTCTGAGCTGGAGCAGTAGAGACATTAAATACTGAGCTAAGAAGTTTGCATTTAATCCTGTGGCCAGGGGTTTCCACAAGTATTTTTATTTTAGGAGTAGAAACATGTCCCCTAATGAAAGCATATATGGGAGCCCATTATATATGCAAAATAGATAACGATGGCTTTTCTGCGTTTGAAATGGGAATGAGAAGCCAGGCAGCCTCTCTCACCCTCAGCAGCAAGCCCGGAGCCCAGAAGGGTCCTGCTGATCACGATGTACACACCACAGCCGCAGTCAGCGGGGCGCTATTAGAGACTTCTGGGCGGAGGGGGTGGGGGGGAGAATCTCAGCCCTGTTTCACAACAGTCCCTCTGGGCACAGGATGATTGGGAGGCGGAGACCCCAGGACAGAGACCTGCGGGGAGGGCCCAGACCGGGGAAGCTCCGATGAAGCAGACATCAGGGTCACAGCTGTGGGACTGAGGGGGGCGGAAGCACCCAGGCAGGGCCAGCTTCCAGGGCGTGCTGCCTGTGCGGTCTCATCAGTCCCTGCGCTCAGAAGGGACCCACACCTGCTTTAATGTTCTGCTGTCTACAACTTGAAATTCTTTATATATATTATTTATATTATAATATATATAATATAATATAATATATATAATATATATATAAATATATATATAAATATATATATATATATATATATTTTTAGCCAGGGCCCTGCATTTTCGTTTGTAGCGGGCTCTGCACCCAGGGACCACTCGCTGGAGCCTGAGCTTGCGCGCCTGCGCCTTCCTCCCCTGGCCTTGGCCAGGGGCACTCTACAGAATCCCTGGTGTCAGGTGCGTCACGAGCACCCAGGTGTGCCCGCCCATCTTGCACTCGCATCCAAGGAACACCAACCACAGCTGATTAGCCTCAACTCCAGATCTCTCAGGTACCAGCTGCAGTCAAACCCACTGCCTGGGACACTGCAGGAACACCCCTGACCCACTGCTGCCCCCTGCTGACCTGCAGAGCTGTTCATAGACACAAAATCCTAAGGTCACCTTGGGGTGGGCTCCACCAGGAGCAGACACCCAGACAAGGGCACGGATGTGAGGGGTTTATTCAGGATGTGATTGCAGGAAGCCCCAGGGGGTGGTGAGGGAATGAGACAGGGATGAGAAGAAACCAGTCGCTGTTCTGGGCAACTGGGGGACCCTCTGGAGACTAAGACTACACCTCAGGATTTTCCTGGTGACTGGGGAGCGAGCTGGAGTATTTATTTATCACCAACAGCCATGCCTCACTGATTGAGTTGCTCCCGGGTCCCCAGGAGTTCTGGCTAATCTGCGTGCAGGCCAAATACCTTCTGTGGCCAGGGATGCTCTCAGGCAGAGACGAAGCCGCCACCACCTGCCAGGACTGTTCAAGGTGATGTCTAGGGTGGGCTGGGGGGCTCTGAGTGTGCTACCAATAATGTTTGGTCCACCCTCCGAGCTGCTAGAAAGGAGCACCACGGACTTGGGAAGAGAGACTTTGGGATGCTCCGAGGATGAGCACTTATCCGCCACGGCTCTTTCATCGGTCATTAAAAAATTCTTCCCTGAACATCGGCTACGTGCCGAAGTTCTACGTGCATGTACAGCCCTGCTCTGCATGTTGTAGGGAAAGATCACAGACAGGACCTACAACCGGGCGTGGCTGCTGAGAAGTCACAAACGGCAGGCGGGAAACAGAAGTGCTCATGCGTCAGAGGCCACGGCCCTCTCGTCCAAGTGTCCTACGTGTCCAACCCGCTGCCTTCCTTTTACCCCTGAGAATACCCGAGCCTCCTCCCCAGACTTCAGGGGTCAGCAGGGGGTGGGGCCTGAAACCCACAGAGAAGGGAAAAAAGGGCTGTGAGCTAGAACCTTCAAAAAGGCTTTTATGAGTAAGACTATAAGAATAATAGTGGCAGGGGGAGACCACAAAGAGGCTCTCGTGACAGCAAGGATGAGAGATGCTGGTGGCCTAGAACATCAGTCATAGAAATGAAGACAGTCAGACTGATTTGAAATGCAACTTAAAAGTAGAGTTAACAAAAAAAAGGGGGGCTTTTGAGGAAGCATAGAGGATATGTGTGTGAACGACATCATGATCTCTTTCGTTACTCGAGATTTTTAACTTTACGATTTGAGAGCAGAGGAACTGAGCAGAGGAACCAGGTGGCCCAAGCCTACCCAGGCAGAGGAGGAGGTCAACAGTGGGGACTTGCCGGCTCCAGCCCAAAACAAAACTGAGAAGTCAGGGGGCAGCAGGCTGCCAGGAACCTGAAGTTCACCCCCCAGTGACCCGGCACATTCGGGACTTCAGGTTCCAGTTTTTGCATCGCCACGGTCAATTAGAGGTCACAACTGACTTCTGAAGTCAGCTGCCCAGTGAGACAGTTCTGCAAATCCGTTTTCCACCGCCTTCAGATTCCTGGCTGCACAGAGCACACAGAGGAGCTGTGGTGACGGGGAGGGGATCCCCAGGTCGGGAATAAAATGGAACCAGCCAGGGGCCCCACACAGTGTTTCCACCCCAACTCTTCTGTGTACATCCTGTGTGGCCCTGGCCCAGTCACCTCACCTCTCTGAGCCTTTCCCCTGTGGAGGTGACGAGCCCTGACTCCCCCCCCAAAGGGATGCGTGTGACTCCCCATCGAAAGGCACAGTGGAAACACCAGGTCCCACACTCGCCTGTCCCGAGCAAGCCTGTCATGCCCATCAACAGCTTTACTGAGCTATAATTTACATATCATAAAATGTACTCATGCTAAGTGTACAATTTAATGATTTTTGTGAATTTACAGAGTTGTACAGCCATTACCACCATCAGAGATGTCTTCAGAACAATGCTTTGAAGTTAGTGTTCCATACATAATAGCACTAATGCCATATAAAAGCAAAAGAAAAAGAGCAATTTATTAGGTTGAATAACAGGAAATTGTCATTTTTATAGGTTAAAAATGTCCAAATATAGACAATTGCACCCAGTTATACCTTGTTTCAATAAAAGATATTTATAAACAGTACTATAAATTACAGTTTGCATATTAACTCATGTATTCTGTGTGAATGCTTATGAACTGCCTGTTATTATTTTATATACTATATTATACAGAAAACTATATGTTGTGGGTAATGTAAAACATTAAGGCTTTTCAAGGGAGAAATTTTGACCATACTTGGTTTTGACTATACTTGTATTCAGAAATGAATCTTCTCAGGGACTGCCCATTCGTGAGCAAGCCCAAACTAGAATCTTCCACTTTAAGTTGAGAAAAATGAAGCTTAGAAAGCTTCGGTTATCTCCATACACTCCCAACAGTATCATACTGTTTCAAGAAATGTGGGTAAAACTTTGTAAATGGAAATACCTTGGACCTATTGAACAACAGAACTGTGGCTTGTACTTTGTTTTTTATTATTACTCATGCTTACTTTTTGGGGGGTGGGGATAAGGGTCCTCTATATCCTGTTTCACATCTATCTCCCCAGCACTTAGCTGTGCAGCTCACCATATAGTACATTTTCAATAAATAGTGAATAAATGAAGTAAATTTGATGGGGAGGAAAAACCCTTATTTACATGTGTAAACGCTGAGAGAAAGAGAGAGAACCGGAACAGGAGCACCTGGCATCACTGTAGCCACTAAAAGATACTATGTAGGGAATGACGTCCAGAACAGGTTCCAAAAGCTTTTACATCAATGCATGCAGACCCAATCTGATCCGGCTCAAGCAGGCCCTCCCGAATGGCTGAGATGCTTTCTGCTTGAGAAGATGGCAAGACAGCCTGCCTTCCAGCACCAGACTCCGAAGCTTCCAATCCCAAACCCGAGAAGGAAGACGAAGGCCGAGAGAAGAGGCAGCACAAAAAGGACCACGTGTCCGTCCCCAGGCATCTGCAGTCTTGAAGGGGTAAGAGCCCAGACCCCCTGGCTAGAGAGGAGTCAGAGGAAAACCACCCAGAGAAGCAGGGAGCCTGGATGTTGGAGCTGGGGCAAACGCTCCCTGCTGGGCTCCCCTGGGTGTGCAGGCCAGAGAGAGCTCTGCAGATGCAGGGAGGGGGCCTGGGGGCAGGAGTGGGTGGTGCTGCTTCTCAGGGATAGGGCCTGTTTCGCAATCCCACAGGGAGAAAATGCTGCAAGCCACTCCCCACCCCGCCCCATCTCTTCCCTAACTCTGACGAAGGGTAGAGGTGGCAGCCGTTTGTCACTCCTGATAAAGTGGTTCTGCATCTCCCACTGGGTATCTGCTTCTAGCACATAACTCCCCCTGGAAGCCCATCAGGCAGGGACAGGCGATTGGCATTTCTAGGTTCACTATTCTATCAAATGGATTCAGAATTCTGGCAGAATCTCTAGCCTGGCTAAAGCTTCCAACTGCGTGTTCCCAGAAAATGTAAAAAGAAACTTAGGGGTCGCTCTTGAGCCTAGAGGAAGGTCAGGAATGATTCTCCTTGTGGGGAAGTGTAATCACCCCTGGAAGGTGGGGTGTGAGAGGAACCAGTGAAGGGGCTCCCACTTTTCACATGACCTTCCACATTGGTTGTATTTGTTCAACAGTAAGCATATGACACTTTATAATTAAAAATAATACCAAGGGGTTGGAATATAAAAATATAAATCCAACTTAAAAGTCAGTAACACTGCTTCTGAAATGAACCTTAATATCCAATGGACTTCAGGTGATAATGATGCATTAATACAGGTTCAAAAATTAAAATGGAAGTACCACTCTAGTGGCAGGTGCTAATAATGGAAGAATCTGTGCATATGGGGATGGGGTATAGGGGAAGTCTCAGTACTGTCCTCTCAATTAAAAGTGCTCTTTAAAAATATCTTTTAAAAAATTTAATCATTAAAAATTGCTAAACAGCATTATGACTCAAATAATTGCATACTAATTATGAAAATCATATGCACCCACCTATTTGAGAAAGCCAGAAGATTCTGAACTTCCTGTATGTTACTGATAATTCAGATTTACTGGCAATGAACTTCCCTGGGCCTCAGTTTTCTCATCTGTCAAATGGACATAATAATGTCTGCCTTGCAGATTTGCCAGCCTCCGTCTGACAATGACATAGGCACAGTGTCCCTAAGACATAAAATCATGTAAGGATATCATCAAGGTGAGCATTTCTGGCACTGTCTAGGGAATTGGCTGGTTTAAATCAGCTGGCCTGTTTTTAAAAACAATATGGCTGGTAGCAAGGGCTATTTATTAAACAAATGAGGTGCTTCCTCACCCTTTCTCCAGGGACAGTGGAGAATACCCGTCCTGTTCTGCTTGGTTCCACAGCACAGCTTTGCAAAGACAGCACTCAGTACATATTGCTTGAATAAGCAGCCCCGCTAGAAAGAGGTCATCATGTTCACAGCTATGGAAACTGAGGCTCGAAGAGAAAAGAGAAAAACGGCTTTGCTGATGTCAAAGCCATTGCCAACCTCTTTGTCCCGTTTCTGTGGGTTAAAGGAAAGACAAGATGGAGAGGCCACAGGAGGCCTCACGGGGAAGGGGAATCGAGGGGACAAAGGAAAGAAGCAGCTACCGGAACCCACGTGATCAGTTCCTGCTTAGACTGAGCTGCAGGGGAAATGCTGTTTTATGCGTGTACTGCCCATTGTCAAGAAATGGACACCGCATGCTTTTTTTGTTTCTTTATCTGCCATGGCAACCAGAGAGCTTAGAATCCCACTTATTGCTTGAGTAACAACCAGCCAATTGGCCCCATAGCAGCGCCTACGTCGCCTTCCCTCCCAGAGAAGCGGCGGTCTGATTTATGTTTCTGTCTGCAACCCTAGAAACACCCAACCCTACCCTATACCTGAAGCAGCCTAGAGGCGTTTTCACGCGTCGTATTAATTGTCCCGTGCTTTGATTCCTTATATTTCACTGGCCCTGCACTGATCATGGGAATAATATGAACTGTAATTAGGTATCATAAGGATAATGATTTCATTAAAGCTCCTTTAATGGGTTTGGACATGTACAAGGAAAGGTGTTATACAACACAGTCACACACTTTATCACCTTGTGATAATTGGAGTCGCTGAATTATAGCAACAGAGCAACCGAAGGTAATTTCCTATTTGGCCAAAGCCGTCTGGCCTCCCCCAGGCCTCCAATTATCATATTTCTTCTTGGAATCAGCTCTCCCTTCCAGTCAGAAGCTGCAGCGAGCTCCAGGCTATTACAACGGACCCTAGGCCTGCACGGGAGCCGCGAAGTTCTAATTTTCTCATTACACAACCTCATCTGTCAGCTATTTACTGGCGAGCCAGCCCTGATCTTTAAGTTCAGGTGATAAATAGGCATGAACAGCTTAGCGTGCAGAGAGGCAAATAAACATCTGAAAATGATCAGGCCCTGAGAATCTTCTATCAGATGGTGTTATGGGTCACAGAAAACTTGAGCAAGCCGTGGAATGAAACATGAAGAAGAGGCTGAACCAATCTTGCCACCTTTCACTCAGAATTGCAGGGACAGCAATAGCTGGTTTCTTCTTTTATGCCAAGAGTCTGCTGATTCTCTAGAGAGGGCTGGCAAACTCAAGTAAGCTGGTAACATAACGACTCATTACTGAGCACCTAGCAGGTGTGCGACCGTGTGGGCAGGCCTTAAGATACAGTGTCCCCATCTGAAATCAGGAGAATCGTTTGTACCATGCACGTTCACTCATTCATTCTCATCACTGAGACTGTAACATGCCTGGCAGGCTATAAGCACTACGGAAGTACTAGCTCTCAGCTTCTACTCATTCACAGGAATGGCTCGATGCGTACTTTAAGCCAAAGCACCAATACGTAAACATCAAAGGTGCAACTGTGAATGAGATGGACATGATCATTGCCCTTGAGTTGCTTACTGTTAGTGATTGAATGCTTGTGTCCTCCCACCCCCAAATTCATATGTTGAAACCCATTCCTCAGTGTGATGGTATTTGAAGGTGGAGCCTTTAAGGTCATTAGGTCATGAGGGTGGAGCCTTCATGAATGGGATTAGTGCCCTTATCAAAGAGACTGTGGAGGGAACTTTCCCCCACCCTTCCACTAAGTGAGGACACAATAAGACAGCCATCTATGAACCAGGAAGTGGGCTTTCATCAGACACCAAATCTGCCAGCACCTTAATCTTGGACTTCCCAGCCTCCAGAACTGAGAAATAGCTGTTGGTCATTTAAGCCATCCAATCTATTATTATTTTTGTTATAGTGATCTGAATGGACTAAGACACTTAGGGTCTAGTAGAATATAAATACTACATAAACCATCCCACAAATATTGTCATTATTGCCACTGCAATGAACGTAATGAAGAAAAAGTACAGGTGCCATAAGAAGATAGAACTAGGGACCTGACCTAGTCTGGTGTAGGAGGAGGGATCAGCTGAGGTCTCCCTGAGGCAGTGGTCTTTAGATTAAGACTTAGAAGTTATCTTAGTGAAGGGATAAGAGGAAGAATATTTCAGTAATAGGGGATGGCATGCATGGAGGATCTTATGCAGAGAGGAGCCTGTGTAATAAACAATAAAGAGATGGTTTGGCTAGAGTTTAATGGGCTCTGCTGGGGAGGTGATGAACTCAGCATCGTACAGCACCTTGTAGAGCCAGGGAAGGCTGTGGATTGTATCCTCTCAGTGATGAGAAACCACTAAAGGATTTAAAGAGGGATTGGCTCTGACTGACCGTGACTTGTAGGATTTCTGGATGGATTGGCCAATAGCCAATGGCCAATCCATCCAGAAATGTTTATTTAGAAGGTACTATACGAAAATACTTCTGCTATAATGGGGAAAGCACAAGAAATCTCTCAGCAGTTTCTGAATTATTTTAATAGAAGAGTTTGGCCAGAGCCTAAGGTTCTGCAAAGAACTGGAGGAGCATAAGGTGGGATGACTCCCAGCTTAAAATGCCATGACAAGGGACCTAGGCTTCTTTTTCTGTTGGAGAAGAGGAAAGAGGGACAGAGGACAGGGAGAAACTACCTCCATGGATTGTCTCTCATCCGCCCTGCAGTGTGCTGGGTATTTTATCCATAGATGAGCTCGTTTGATAATTAAAACTCTCAGAAACTAATTTAAGTTTCTCTGCTCAATCACCCTCGTGTAATCAAACTTTTCCATTTTGACCACTGAGGCTTAGAAATATTCAAGAAATTGTTCAAACGAATCTCAAGATGCTAAGCTTTGCCATCTTCTAAGGCATTCTAGCCCTGCCTGCGTCTTTTCTACCACATAGAAATCCCTACCCACACGCTTCTCCAGCCGCAACTGGTCACCCCCAGGCTCCTGGCCTAGGGGATCCAGTGCCACAGTTGGGATGAAGTGACCGGGACCCCCCTTCCTGACCCCACTGTGAATGTGAGCTAGATAAACCAGAGTTTGGGTCAGTTAAGAAACGATAGGAGTTCCCAACTCAAGCCTGGGCCACAAGGTCAAAGCTGAAGCTGTGGGAGCAGAAGGATGCTCTGTGGCAGAAAACCCACCTGCAGGGAGGTGCAGGCGGACAGGGCCCAGAGATGCAGAGCAACAGGCAGTGAGACCAGCCTCACCAGAGACAGAGGGGGGCACACTCAGATGCTTCCATGGTTCATATGGTAAATTTTATGTTACGTATATTTTATCACTTTTAAAAATAAGAATTTTGTGCCTAAAATAAGAGTAAGTGCCTTACTCTTATTTAAGAATTTAAAAATAAGAATAAGTGCCTAAAACAGTGCCTAGAACCTAACAGGCACTCGATGAATACCCATTTGTTAAATGAAAACATGACAGAAACTTCCATGGCATTTTCACAGGTACCAACTGGACTGAAAGCAGAGTGCGAAATGATCTCTCCCAGCAGAGTGGCCCAGCTGGAGAGAGTGGATGGGTCTCCGAAAAGACTTTAGAACCCAAAGCCAAAGGAAGTAAAAACAAAAATAACTAAATGGGGTTATATCATTTTGCTTTCTGCACAACAAAAGAAACCATCAACAAAACAAAAAGGCAACCGACCACCTAGGAGAAGATAGTCACAAATACTTCCAATAAGCAGCTAGTATCTAAAATTTATTTTTTTAAAAACTCATAAAACTCAACCAAAAATACCCTGTCAAAAAGTGGGCAGAGAACGTAAACAGACACTTTTCCTAAGAAGACGTACAAATGGCGAACAGGTGTATAAAAAGATGCTCAACTTCATTAGCTACAAGGGAAATACAAAATCAAAACCACAATGAGATACCACCTCACAGTCGTTAGAATGGCCATTATCAATAAGACAAGAAATAATGAGCATCAGAGAGGATGTGGAGAAAAAGGAGCCCTCATACACTGCTGGTAGAGATGTGATTGGTACAACCGCTATGGAAAACAGTGTGGAGATTCTTCAAAAAAGTAAGAGTAGTGCTACCATATGACCCTGCAATCCCTTTTCTGGGTATCTACCTGAAAAGTTTGAAAACGTTTACTTATAAATATATGTATACCCCTGTGTTCATTGCAGCATTATTCATGGTAGCCAAGACATGGACACAAGCCAAGTGATGGATGATTGAATGAAGGAGATGTGGTGTACAACAGAAACCTACGCAGCTGTAAGAAAAAATGCAATACTGCCATTTGCTACAATATGAACAGATCTTGAGGATGACAAACTGGGTGAAATAAGTCAAGAACCATATGAGTTCACTCACACATGGGATGTAGAACAGAAAGCAACAAACTCATAGACACAGACAATAGCATGGTGTTTACAGAGGAGAAGGGGGAGGAGGAGGACGATGCAGAGGGTAAAGGGAGACAAATAGATGGTGACAGAGAAGACTAGACTTCGGGTGGTGAACACACAATGCAAGTTTCAAATGATCTATTACAGAAATATTACGGAAATGTACCCTTGAAACTTACATAATGTTATTAACCAATGTTACCTCAATAAATCTAATAAAAATATATTTATTTTTAAGAAAAAATTTCAAAGACTTAGGAGGTACCCTACTCCTGGCTCATTTTAAATAATGTAGCTTTTTCCTGGCACAGACAAGCAAAAAATATTACAAATGTGGGCAAAAAAAATAAAAGTACAATAAACTTTTTGATTTATGGAGGAAAAGACAAAATCTCTACTGAAAAAATATATTCACGTGCAGATTTTAAAAAATACTAGAAATTTTCCCAAGATTGGGGGGAAAGACAGTAATAAAAAATATAAAAAAGAAGATAATAAAAATGGAGGACAGAAAATGGCAATGTAACATACAGATAATTTATTTCCAACAGAGACCATAACGGAACTGAAGCAATGATAAGATAAAAAGCAAAATGCTTTTCCAAATTAGGTAAATCAGAAGATTATAAAGACACATGCATTTCAGATATCTGACTTCACACATCAGTTAAGATGAATACCTAGACACAGTTTGAAAAAGTTTGTGGCCCAGAAATTTTAGACGCAGAGAAGCTGTCCTTTTTCAGTATAGAGGCAATGAAAGAACATTCTGGACAAAGGATTTAGAAAATCCTTCTGGAATTAAAAAACAACTCAAAATGAACAGAAACTGGTCAAGACATAATACAAAGTAAACCGCTCAACTTTGGGAAAATCAAAGAAGAAAAGGACAACACTGAGTTTTGCAACCAGTTAAAAAGGAAAACCTCTAAATGATACTTGCAAATCTGTTGATAAACTAATACATACGCCACATATTATTCTTTTAAAAGAGTAACCTGATGGAAAATACTAGATTATGTTCACAAAACCCAAGAAGTTGAGGATAGGAGAATAAAAACATGTTTGCACTGTGTATTAAGTAGAACACACTCAAAAATATTATTAAAAAATATAATAAGAAAATGATCGGTTAAAAAATGCCTCCGAAAACTTAATAAAAACTACAACTCTCATTAAAATACATCTTCCAAAATAACATTTTAAATATGTAAAGTAAATATAGTTTTGCAGTAAATGATAATATAAAGAAAAACAACAACGAGGCATAAAAATTAAAAGCATAAAACAAAGCTAAAGAAGTAATATCAAATGGTTTGAACAATAAATGCCAATGTGTTCAATTCCACTATTAAAAGAAAAAAAATTCCAAATTAAGTCAAAGACAAAAATCCAATTATAGAGTTTTCAAGAGACACAAATGAAGTGTCTTTTTATATTAAACATTAAAAAAAGGCAAATGCGTGTTAGGCAAATGCAAATTTTAAAAGCCTAAGTACAACATTCATATCAGATGAAGTAAATTAAAGGCGCAAAAACGTATTAAGCAGGACAGTAAAGATTGCCACATATCGATGAAGTCTAGGCTGCCCAATGAGATTCTACCCTCATGTCTTAGCCTGTGCTCTCCCAGCGGAGCATGAGGCAAAGGCTTGATCCAAGGGCACGTAGAACATTCATTACAAAAACTGACCACGTCCTGGACCAAGCAGGAGTTAGCAAATTTCAAAGGATTTTAATCGTGCAAAGTAAGGTCTCTGACCACAGTGGAATTAAATTTGAAATCAGAAACAAATACTAGCAAGAAAATTCCCATATATTTGAAAATTTAAAAATAGAAATACACTTCTAAACGACCTTAGGGTCATAAGAGGCATCACTAAGAAAATGAGAAAATATTTTCTATTTAAATCATAATGAAAATACATCAAAATCTGAGGGGTATGACTAAAGCCATGCAGATATTAGAAAAAAATACAGGCTAAAAAATCAATGAGCGAAGAATTCAATCTCAAAAAAATGGGAAAAGGGATAGCAAATTAAACCTGAAAAAAAGTGCAAGGAAGAAACAAAGTTATGAGCAAAAATTAGTGAAACTGAAAAGTAGAATGGAGCAGTGTCTCAAGATAGAGAAAATTCTCTTAAACCGTACACAGAAATTGTGAACTACATAGGAACAGGAATGGTAAATTGGACAACATTATAATGAACAATTATATGTATTTAAAATACTATTAAGATCGTGAAAAAGGGAAGTCTAAAGAAGAAATTATAAAAATAAAACCAACCAAGAGCTCAGACCCAGAATATTTAAAGAACTCCTATAAGTTCATAAGAAGATAGTCAACCCAATATTGAAATGTACCAGAGACTTGAATGGCACTATCCAAAAAGAGAAAATTAAAATGCCCCCATGTCAAAAAAGTAGAAAGTCACCCAATCTTATGAGTCATCAGAGAATGCGTATTCAAACAAGATACTCCTGCGCCCCCACTGGAATGTCTGAAATGAAAGTCTGGCCAAGCCAAGGTACCTGCAAGGATGCTGCAATGGAAACCTCTGTTGGTCAAAGTGTGTGTGGGTGTGGCCACTGTGGAAGGTGGGCGTGGCCACTATGGAAGGTGGGCAGTAAAGTTAAAGACACTCAAACACTCTTACTCAGCAATGTCACTGCTAGCAATGCACGCTGACACGCATCGAGAAACACATATAAGAATGTTTACAACAGCACTATTCATAACAGACAAAAACTGGAAACAAACCATTTAACCCCCTTTCATCACTTATCCATTATCAACTCATTAACCGAAAAGCTGGAGAGACCCATTAACCAAAACAACCCATTAGTAACGAAATGAACAAATAAATGATGGTATATTCATGTAATAGAATAAACAAATAAATTGCAGCATACTCATACAATGAATCGAAATGAGTGAACTACAGCTACGCATCAAAAAATAAATATCACAAAGATAATATGAAGTCAAATAAGCCAGACAAATAAGAATTAGTTGCATTATTCCATTTATATAAAGTTCAAACAACAGGAAAAGCCAAACTATACTGCTTAGGTACACATGTGTAGGTGGGAATATTAAAAGGAAAAGCAAGAAAGTAATTATCCTGAAAGTCAGGGTAGCAGTTACTTTTAGGGGACAAAAAGGGGTAGCAATTGGACAGAGGCACAAAGGTCATTCTGGGGTGCCTTTTGCCGTCTGCAACTGGGCTTCAAGACATCTCGTACACTTCCTGTTCCCCCCTGAGGCTCCACCGCCACCATGCGAGCAAGCCCAGACCAGCCTTCTAAGAAATGAGAGGGCACACGGAGCAGAGACAAACCACCCTAGCTGAGGTCGCCCCTTGACTAACCAGTCCCCGGCTGACCTGGCAGCTGACCAGAAGAACATCACAACTGAACCTAGCCCCAATTGCCAACCCCCCCCCAAATCATATTGATTTTTTAAGGCACTACATTTTTTTTAAATCCTCACCTGAGGACTTTTCATTCCTTTTAGAGAGAGATGAAAGAGAGGGGAGAGAGAGGGAGGGGTGGGGCATCGAGTGGTTGCTTCCCATATGGGCCAGGACCAGGGATCAAATTTGCATCCTAGGTACATGCTCTAACCAGGAATCAAAGCCACAGCCTTTCAGTGTAGAGAATGATGCTCCAACCAACTGAGCCATACTGGCCAGGGCTTTAAGTTACTACATTTTGAAGCAGTCTGTTATGCAGGAAAAGCTAACTGATACACATTATGAGGACAAATATGGGTTCAGAATTAGACAAGCTGTAGCCTGAAAAAAGGAATGCCCAGTAGTCTTGTTTGAGTGGTTGAATATTATCATAGAAATGTATTGGGTTGGCCAAAAAGTCCTTTGGTTTTTTTTCCGTAAGACTCCCCTTAGTAGTGCTCGGTTGTCTTGAACTTCATTTAGAACAATTTTATTAGACTGTACTGTGACGGCTGTCATTGAGAAATTATCAAAACTGGTGAATTTTTGTGTAGCCATTTTAATATTGAAGATGGAAGAAATTATGCAACACTGAGGTATGTTATGCTTTATTATTTCAAGAAAGGTTGAAGCACAAAAAACTATTTGTACAGTGTATGGAGAAGGTGCTGTAACTAATCAAACCTGTCAAAAGTGATTTACAAAATTTTGTGCTGGAGATTTCTCATTGGGTGATGCTCCACGGTCAGGGAGACCATTTGGAAGTTGATGGCAGCCAAATCGAGACACTGAGAGGAATCAACATTATACCACACAGGAGATAGCCAACATACTCAAAATATCCAAATCAATAAAGTTATTGGTGAAAATGAAAAATGTGTCTTTTATTTTATGGAAAAAAACCATGCGGACTTTTTGGCCAGCCCAGTACATGTTCATTTGTCCTCATATTCTATGGTTCTGTTTTACTGTTGGCTCTTGTAAACTGTGGTGCAGGCAAAAGTGCAAGGTCAAGTCCAAAGGCAACTCAAGGAGAATGGGAGGCTCCTGTTTGTACAAATTTAAGGTGAAAATAAGGAGACATTGGCTTTGTTTCTGCAAGTATTGATAAATCAATTTTTCATTTTTAGTTTGCAATAAAATATACCTGCAGAAATAAAAATAACTGAACCTTTATTATTGACATTTCTGTAATAAAAATTACTTATTGTGGGTCTGAAACCAACTGCTAATTTTTTTGTCACATTGAAGCCATTTTTTTTCATAATACAATCTTTGAAATGCAGTGTTTCTAATAATATGATTATTTTATACTACAAAAGCTTATAAAAAGAAATAGGGAAATGTATATGGGATCTTGCACAATAATGGGTAAAATTTTTTTAATCTTCACCCCAAAATATGTTTATTGGTTTTTTTTAAGAGAAAGACAAAGGGAAAGGTGGGATGGAGGAGAAACATGGATATGAGAGAGAAACATTGGTGGGTTGCTTCCCATACATGCCCGGACAAGGGATTGAACCTGCAACCTAGGTATGTGCCTGGGCTGGGATTGAACCCAGAGCCTTTTGGTGTTCGCGATGACACTCCAACCAACAGAGCCACATCGTTAGGGTGAGTACATTCTTTTTGACTTACTTAAAAAAAAAAGTATTGTGTAATCTATGCTAATATATTTGAAATCCTGAATAAAATAAATTAGGGTAATTTATATTTTCCTAAAGAATATTTGAGAATTGGAAAACTCCAGCAAACTGTTAAACATATAAAAACTATTTTGAAGAGAGAATGCCTATACTCTCATGAATAAAAGTATAAGAAATCCATTCGAGCTCACCTTGACACGAGGAGACTTATTGAGAGGGTAATGAGACGTCCCTCGTAAATGCAGGAGTGAGAGACACTCCCTAGAGCTGAGTGTCCGGAGGAGCTGGAACCCAACACTGAGTTGTCAGTGAGCAGTCTCTGGATCGCCTTCATCGTTTTCTCAGAGTATTCAGTTTGTTCCGTCCTTCATGTGGCAAGGATCCAGGTCAGCACTCATTCCTGATTCCTCATCCCAGCCCTCCCACAATCAAAAAGGGATTTCCCCTGGACTACCTTAAAATAAAAACCTTTTGAACTGCAAAGGAAACCATCAATCAGACAAGAAGTCAATCTACTGAATGGACAAAGATATTGGCAAGTGGTAATATATCTGATAAAGTGTCAATATGCAAAATATATAAAGAACTCATCAACTCATCATCAAAAAAGCAAGCAATTCGATTAAAAATGGGCAGAGAATCTAAACAGACAATTCCCCAAAGATGGCCCACAGACAGACACATCTCTAGTTATCAGGGAAAGACAAATCAAAACCGTGATAAAATATCACCTCACAGCTCTCAGAATGGCTACTACCAAAAAGATAATAAATAACAAGTGTTGGCAAATACTGAGAAAAGGAAGCCCCAGTGTACTGTTGGTGAGTTGTAAACTGGTACAGCCACTGTGGAAATTCCTCAAGAAATTGAAAATTGAACCACTGTATAATCCAGCAATTCCACTTCTGGCATTTACCTTAAGAAAATTAAAATTATAATTCAAAGAGATATGTGCACCCCTGAATTACTGCAGCATTATTTACAATAACCATGATACCCAGAAGCAACCCAGGTGTCCATCCATAGAGGAAGGGATAGATGGGATACATATATGCAATGGAACATTACTCAGCATAAAAAAGAATAAAATCTCGCCATTTGCAACAACATGGATAGAGGGTTCTTGCTAAGTGAAATAAGTCAGACAGAGAAAGACAAATACTGCATGATTTCACTTATATGTGGAATCAAAAAACAAAACAAATGAACAAGGGAAACAGGAACAGATTCACAGATACAGAGAACAAAGTGATGGTTGCCATAGAGGAGGGGGAGGGGAGATGGGTGGAAAAAGAGAAGAGGATCGAGAAGTATAAACTTCAGTTATAAAATAAGTAACACGGGTGCAATGTACAACATAAGAAGTATTGTCAATGATATAGTAATAAATGGTCACTAGACTTATGGCGATCACTTCATAAGGTATATAAATGTTGAATCACTATGTTGTACACCTAAAAGTAATATAATATTGTATGTCAACTATAATTAAAAATAGGTCTCAACCTTACAGGCAAGAAGGGGCTAGAAAGAAATATTCCAAGTCATGAAATCCAAAGACCTACATCCAAGATTGCTCTACCCAGCAAAGGTTTCATTCAGAATGGAAGGGCAGATAAAGTACTTCTAAGATAAGATCAAATTCAAGGAGTTCATCGTTACCAGGCCCTTATATGAAATGTTAAAGGGACTTATCTAAGAAAAAGAAGATCAAAAAGATGAACAGTGAAAGGACAGCAAACTCACAGTTATTAACAACCACACCTAAAACAAAAGCAAACTAAGAGGACAGCTAGATCAGGAGTGAACCATAGAAGATCACAGGGAGGGTTATCAACAGGGGAGTGGGAGGAGGAGAAGGGGGGGAAGGTACAGAAAAAAGTGGCATAGGTGGTAGGTATAAAATAGATAGGGGGGAGGACAAGAATAGTAGGGGAAATACAGAATCTAAAGAACTTGAGACACATGGTCATAAACTAAAGGGGGAGAATGGTGGGGGAGGGGGTGTGCAGGGTAGAGGGGAATGAAGGGGAGAAATCCAACTGTAATGGCATAATCAGTAAAATATACTTTAAAAAATAGGTCTCAAAAAATATGAAAAAAAATAAAATTAGAATCAGTCACAGAAAAAGAGAAGAAAGGGAGAGGAACCCTACTTCCAAATCAAAAAGTCCTGGATAAGACTCATTCAGCTATAGGCAGGGGAGCAGACTCCCATAAACACAGGGAGACACAGGGGGAGCCCATCAGTGTATACAGGAATCGCCCCAGGAAAAGGGAAAGCTACTATACAGTTAAAATGAATTATGGTAAATGTTAACTAAATTTACTGGGGTAATCATTTCACAATATATGAAAGTCAAGTAATTATGCTGTGCACCTCGAACATATGCGGTGCTCTATGTCAATTATATCTCAATAAAACTGGGGAGAAAAACAATGAATTGCCCTCATGAAATGAGCAAAATCCAAGCAGTTTTATAAGTAGGTTTTCTAAATTTTCTAATAGCAGATATTTATCATCATAAATAAACTCTTCCAGAGCATGGAAGAAAAATAAAGCAAAATAACACCTCCTATATGTTTCCAGTTAGCAGAACTGAATAACAAAAATATATGGAAAAATGAAAGCCTCGCATCAATTTCACATGTTACTATGGTTGCAAAATAACTAATGAAATATTATCAAATATAATTGAAATTAAAAATAGGCAAGAAACAAGAGAGACATTTCTATTCAGGAATGATAAAGATGCTCATTATTATTTAACATTGGCTGAGAAGTGCCAGTAATGGAAGAAAGAAAAGGAAAGGGAAAAAAGAAAGGGAGGCAGGAGAAAATAATAAGGAAAGAATAATATTGAAAAACACACAAAAATGTAATTATTGCAGATAATGCCAGTTTCTACTTAGAAAACCCAAGAGAATCAACTTTCAATTATCAGAACCAATAAAACAGTTCATTAAATTTGTTGGTTATAAAACAAATACAAAAAACTAGTAGTTTCCCATAAATAAGCAATAGCTGGTAAGAAAATAGAGAGGAATTAATCCCATTCACAATTGCAACAAAAGCATGAAATATCTAAGAATAAATTTAATTAGCAACACATAAGACCTTTGTGAAGAAAACATCAAAACTTTACTGAAGCCACGGTGGAAGGGGGGGCTTTTCCGCCAACAGAAGAGAGAATGATAGAATATTCCTCATGTAAGACTCAGTCACATAAAAATATAAATGATCCCAAATAAATTATAAATTTAAAGCAATTGATAAATTTCTAAGAACAATTCCAAAGACTAACTGCTAGACAACAAATCTGAAAAAAAGCCCAAATATTTTGCAAAAAGAGAAAATACTGGTTGGGAGAATGGGAGACAGGAGAAGTTGCCAAAAGGTAAGACAGTGTATAGAGTTTCAATTGTAAAACCATCTGGGTGGAGTACAAGATTAAACAGACAGATGAATGAAGTACATAAAAAGCCTTAGATATAAATATTTAGTATATGCTAATGGTGGTATTTTAAATCAATAGGAAAAAGTATGTTTAATATATATGTATTGCTCAAATTATTTAACTATTTGAATAGGAAAAAATACTATCTCTACATTCCACATGCCAAAATAAATCCCAGATGTACTGAAGACTTTAAATGTACCATATAAAACTACTGAGGTGTTAAATAATATATATGTAAAGATTTATATCAGCTTGAGTTCTAAGCAAGCAACCTAAGAAAGGAAAAACATCAGTTAAAACTTGATTGATCTAACTATATAAAACAGCTATATTTCAATATGTCAAGAAACAGCACAAAGAAAATTGGAAGCCAAATGACAAATGAGAAAAATAATCGCAATGTGCATGCCAGACAAAGGGTTAATATCCTTAATATTTAAAAACCTCTTATAAGTTAGTATGAAGAAGAAGAATGGGGCAGGATAAGGCTGAATGCCGTACGTGACTAGAAAATGCATGAAACAAGACAAATCACCACTAAATATATGAAAAAATGTTTGACTTCCCTAGTAATCAAATCAATAAAAATTAGAACATTAATTTGACACTGGCACAGACTTCCGATCAAGACAGAGGTGTAGGTAAACACAGCTCACTTCCTCACACAACTACAGCAAAAATTACAAGTAAATTATAAAACTACTATCACCCAAAATCACCAGAAAATCAAGCTGTATGGAAGACCCACAACCAAGGAATTTAAAAAGTCCCAGTCATTCACACAGGTAGGAGGGGCAGAAATGTGAAGATGTGGAATGGGCGGTCCCACATCTATGTATGGTGGGTAAAAATCAGGAAGAATATCTCAGGAGTGGAGGACCCCAGCCCAAGGTTCCAGTGCCAGGAAGATAAGTCCCATAACTTCTTGCCATAAAAACCCGTGGGGGTTGAGGCAGTGGAAGAAACTGCAGGATTCCCAGGTATCTCCTCTTAAAGGGTAGGTAACAGACTCAGAACTTACGCAAACTCACTGTCTGGGCTTCAGTAGTCGGGCAGCAGCTTGAAGGGCACCAGTGGCATACAGGGAGAAATCCCAGTGTCTGGCATTTGAGCAAGTACCAGGGGACAGTTTCCTCCCAGACAAAACTCCAGAGGCCATGTAGTGGCTAGACCTTTTTCTGACCCTTCCCCTACATGTAGCCACAGAGCATCGGCACCATATATGAGACTCCATCAACCTGGTTCACACAGGTTGTCTCACCCAGGCAATTATCTAAGGCTCCACCCCATCAAACTTATGGGTGTGCTTTTCTACATTAGATGATGCTACTAAGACATGGAGTCAAAGCAGCTCTATCTAATACACAGAAACAAACAAATAAACATGGCCCAAATGAAAGAATAGAACAAAACTCCAAAAAAAGAAGCGAACAACATGGAGATGGGCAATCTATCAGATGCAGAGTTCAAAACACTAGTAATCAGTGTGCTCAAGGAACTCACTGTGTACTTCAGCAGCAATAAAAAGACCCAGGCAGAAATGAAGGTTACACTAAGGGAAATAAAGAAAATTTTAGCCCTGGTTGGTGTGGCTTAGTAAATTGAACACCAGCCTGTGAACCAAAGGCTCACCAGTTCAATGCCCAGTCAGGGCACATGCCCAGATTGTGGCCAGGTGCCCAGTTGGATGTGCATGAGAGGCAACCACACATTGATGTTTCTGTCCCTCTCCACCTCCCTCCCTTCCCCTCTCTAGAAACAAATAAAATCTTTTTTTAAAAAAGAAAAATGTATTGGGAACCAACAGTGGAGGGGACGAAGCTAGAATCAAATCAATGATTTGGAACTCAAGAAAAAAAAATGTTCAATCAGAACAGCAAGAAGAAAAAAGAATAAAAAAAAATAGAATAGCATAAGAAGCCTCTGGGACAACTTCAAATATACCAACATTCGAATCATAGGGGTGCTGAATAAAGAAGAGAAAGAGCAAGAAATTGAAAATCTATTTGAAAAAATAATGAAAGAAAACTTCCCTAATTTGGTGAAGGAAATAGACATACAGGTCCAGGAAGCACAGAGAGTCCCAAACAAGATGAATGCAAAGAGGACCACACCAAGACACATCATAATTAAAATGCCAAAAGTTAAAGATGAAGAAATAATCTTAAAAGCAGCAAAAGAAAAACAGGTAGTTACCTACAAAAAAGTTCTCATAAGATTGTCAGCTGATTTCCCAAAAGAAACTTTGTAGGCCAGAGGAGACTGGCAAGAAGTATTCAAAGTGATAAAAACCAAGGACCTACAACCTAGACTACTCTATCTAGCAAAGCTATCATTTGGAATTGAAGGGCAATTAAAATGCTCCCCAGACAAGGTAAAGCTAAAGGAGTTCAGCATCACCAAACCATTATTATATGAAATGTTAGAGGGACTTACTTTTAAAAAAAAAAAGATCAAAACTCTGAACATAAAAATGGCAATAAATTCACAACTATCAACAACTGAATCTAAAAAATCAAACTAAGCAATCAAGCAGAACAGAAACAGAACCATAGATATGGAGATCATTTGGATGGTTACCAGCTGGGAGGAAAATGGGGGAGAGTGGGGAAAAAGTTGCAGGGATTAAGAAGTATAAACTGGCCCTGGCTGGTGTAGCTCAGTGGATTGAGCATGAGCCTGGGGACCAAACAACCACAGTTTGATTCCCAGTCAGGGCACATGCCTGGGTTGCAGGCCAGTTCCCAGCAGGGGACACACAAGAGGCAACCATACATTGATATTTCTCTCCCTCTCTCCTTCCCTTCCCCTCTAAAGATAAATAAATTTTAAAAAGAAGAAGTATAAGCTGGTAAGTACAGAATAGACAGGGAGATATTAAGAATGATATAGAAAATGTAGTAGCCAAAGAACTTATATGCTTGACCAATGGACGCGAACTAAGGGGGGGGATTGCTGGAGGGTACAAGGTGGAGGGGGGCAAAGGGGGAAAATTGGGACAACTGTAATAGCGCAATCAATAAAATATATCAAAAAAAATAAATAAAGTTGTACACCTGAAATTTAAAATAATAATAACTTAACACCATTCCTTACTCAGCGAATTGACAAGAACATGTTAAAGTCCACTGTTACACACAGAATGTCAAGACATGGGCACTCTCAACACCACTGTTGGGGGTGCTCACTGATACCTTCCAGAAGGCAACAGAGTAATGCACTGTAGAAGCTTTCAAAATCTTCATACTCTGTCTCTCCACTTTTGCAATCTCTTTGAAATTTTATGAAAAATATCTCTTAAAGTTTATATTTTGCTCCTAAAAATTATCCAGAGAAAATCATAAAGGATGTACAGAAAGATTTATGAAAATTATAGATGATGATGGTGATGATAATAATGGTGATTGTAATGATGAAGATAAAGATGTGAGACAAGATGCAAATTTGTGTTTCAAAGAAAAGAATTTCTTTGACTTCTTATACCCACATAATCTGTGACCCCAGCTGACTTAGATGGAAAATGAAAATTCTACCCACTCAGCAGAGGCTCCTAAAGTTTCCAACACTAACAGGATTCTAGGTTCCATTTGGGTAATAAAATCAATATTTCAAGCATTAATTCTCCTCTGACATCTTAGGGATTTCTTCTAAAATTTAGCATCACAGAAAAATGAGATTTTTTTTTCCTTTGGGATGACAGTAATGATCTGAGGGAGACTTCCTTACCTCCACCCTTCTCCCAACTCCTGTGTCTTGCCCTTTTACAGTTCAGAGGGGTGAGAGGTGGGGAAGCAAAAGAAAAACAAAACTATCACGTGGGAGAGACTTTTCTCTCACAGACAAGCTGGAGCCGAATGCCCAACTCTCGTGGTTCTGTTAATGCAAAGATACTTAAGCTGTAGACATTCACCTTATTTACATTTATCCAAGTTCCTTGCTGAGAAAGAGAACTGAGATTAACTAATGGTCCCGAGTATATGGGCTGCTACACAGCAAAGAAAATTCGCTTATTCAAAATGGCAAATGAGGCCTCTGAAACAGAATGAAGGTTTGCCAACCATTGAATAAAACGTAGTCCATTCAGCCACACTGGGGCACCGTTGGTCTTGGCCAAGTGGAAACTTGGAAGTATTAATCATCATGAGATATTCTGAGAAGGCTTTGTTCTTTTAGAAACAGGTAAGGATTAGAGGAAATTCTTCTCTTCTGATAATCCTTTATCTGAGAAAACTCGTCCTGAAAGAACCATGTCTTTCCTTTTTTGAGCTCCCTCCACCTTGGCTCTCCTCCAGGACCTTAGAGAGAGGATTCTGGCGCAGTCCTTATGAGCCCAAGTTCGGCCACTGTGTAGGGATGTCCAGGGGGCAAGGACTCTGGGTATTTAGGTGCAGCCGCCTTGCGCCTTTAAAGCAGCCAGCTGACTTGCTTCCATTTTGAACACCTGAACTGGCCTTCTACAGGGGCTACAGAAGAAAAATAGGTTTTAAGCAGCCCTGGTAGGGCTACAATAAGGGGGTCATTTTGGATTTCTCCCAACAATGCCTGGAGCGAGGATGAGACCCCAGCCGAAAGGATGGAATACCAGATGGCCAGCCAGAAGGAAGAAAGATTCAGTCGATGAGAGCAAGACTAAGCTTTGAACACCTGCCAAGCCTTCCCCCTTGGCAGAGACCGCCAATAGTAACCCCCAGAGAGCAGTAACACCAGGTAATAATAGTACCAGCCAAGTAGGACCTTGCCTTTTCTACACCATCTATCTCCCCTTTTTCCCTCAGTTACAGCCCTGGAGAAGCCAAGGGTAGCTATGGGGGTGGGGGAGGAAAAGCGAAGAAGCCAGCCATGGACAACTCCCTTGTCTGCTGCAGGTTTCTAACCTGAAACAGGAATAAGCAGAGAGAAGCTGAAATTCTCTTCCCCCTTCCTGCAACTAGGATGCCGTATGTGCCCTGGAATCAGCCAAAAGATGCTCTCCCCTGGGATTCTGCAGCCTGAGGGGGTGATGCAAAGATGCAGATACAGTTGAGAATGCATCCACAGCACCAGAGGCTCATCAGGGGCCCAGCGCAGCAGGAACCTGCAGCCAAGTCCCAACCTGAACGTTCCTGTGGTCCCTGATGCCCAGCTGCCTACCTGCTCCTCAGCCTTCTGAATTCTTTCTGTGAAGCTCCCCACTATCTGGCCAATAAATTTCTTTCCTGCTTAAATTAGCCACAATTGTTTCCTATTGCTTGCAAATGAAACCACCTCTCTCACATACCACTGCACTATTTTTATCTCTTACTGACTCCTGCCTCCCAGGTACCACCGTCTTCCCACTGAAGCAGAGCAAGTGAGACGGTAACAGCCAGACTCCAGCAAAACGCAGCAGACACAGTCCTGCCAGATAATTAGAGGAGGGTTGAATAAAGGAGCCATTTACCTAGGCGTGGGCAGGTTGTAGGGGAGCTACAAAGGATAGTGCAGCGTCCCAGAATTAGTAACAGTGTGGTCGTTACCCTTTTTAGGCTCAAAATGATGACAGGAGAGCAGGTACCAGAACTGGAAGGAGAGAGAAGAGGGGCCACCTTGAGAGGAACACTGACCTTCAGGTGAGAGGCACAATCAGCCTGAGGCAAGTCTCCAGGAGGGATCATACCCCTCCCTACTGAGGGGAGACAGGGCCTGAAGCCAGCAGGCACAGGAACCTGCTGCTCAGACCCTTAAAGAGTCAGCCTCCAGGGCAAACCGCAGGCTGGAGAAGAATGAAGAGGCGATCAGAGGAGTGGGGAGGCACTTGGAAGGCACTTGGCACAAACATCTAAGATAAGAGCTGCAGGTGATCCCCAAATGCCCACATATTTACCCAACCTGGGCTCCATAACCCGGGTGCTCTCCGAGGCAGCGCTACATCAAGGCACAAGCACACACTGCCAGCACACTCCGGCACTCCGCCTCCGCTTCCTTCATCTGTCCCAGCGCTGTTTTGCAGAGCACCTGCTTCTGCACTGTCATCTCTGCGACTTCTACCTTTCCCGACCATCACATCTCCATTGCTTCCACTCCTGCCTGAGGACTTCTGCACTGAGAACTGAGAGTTCGTTAGTTGAGAACAAACCTAGAAGTTACTGTTTCTGCCCCAAATCCAGGGACTGTCAAACCACAGTGGGATTTAGAGACAGTCAAGACACACAATTCTCAGCTCTCAGGGCACCCAGATCCAGGAAACAAAACAGAGCAGTGAACCACGTGAGCCGTGTGCCATTTCTACCGGCAACTGTAGGCAGGCATTTTGCTGAGGATATTAGAGGAACACAGGGTCCCTTTAAAACATAGTTCAGAGAAAGTCTGTACTTGAAACTATGAAGACTGTGAGCAATTGCAGAGGGAGAATTCTTTGAAACTACAAGAGTGTGAAAGGCACGGATACAAGGTCACAGCCCTCATCACACAGACCATCGTGAGACACAGAAACAGAGAAGGGACAGCCACTGACCCAAGATTCGTTTCGCCAACTTCCCACTGATGCGTTTTAAGCACTCGCTGCATTCTCTGCACTGGGCTAGGGTCACAAGGCCAAAAGGGCGGAAACAGAATGTTTGCCCTTGGCTACATCTATGTAAGCCTTTTACAGTTTCCCCGGAGAAGACGGATTGGAGAAACAACAATAGCTGCCACTTACTGGGAATTTACAAGTGCCAGAATCAGACGGAGCACTTCCTTTTTACACCTCTCTTAGGCAGCCTATTAGGTAGACAAATACCATTCTTATGCCCATTTTACAGATTGCGCATAGAAGTCCAGTAACTTGCAACAAGTCACATGGCAGAAAAAATAACACTCGAACCAGGACCACAGTGTATAGCATTTCACCAGATGTATAACACTTTACATAAGAAGTACGTTTGAGTTGCTATGGGGCTGTGGCTTGAGGGGGGAAGAAGGGAAGAAAACACAAACTTCCCATGGATACTTTTTCAAGGGGTTCAGCTAAAATTTCAGCCTCACTGATCCCCCCCCCACACCTGCAGTTGTTTTCCCCATGAACTGGCCCTCTGCCATGAGATAGTACAGTGACAATGTTTTGTCCGGGAATATTGATGCTTGGACATTTGAATCAATTAATGCATCCATTTCAGTCGCCCCATCATCTGTCAGAAACAACCAGTTCTCTTGCCAAAGTAAGTGCCAAAGCAGGGGGAGTGCCAGAAGAAGATTGCGTTTGGAGAAGTATTTATAATTATATATAAAGGAGAGGGGCATTTATAATTTGTTGAGGTAAAACGACTGATGATATATAATTTTTTAACCAAAGAGAGACGATCAGAGGCATGCTGTAGGGGCTTAGAATTTGTTCAGCCTGCCTGGGTCTGCATGGCAGCTTCTAGCAGTGAGACTTTGAGGACTGTTATTAACCTTTCTAAACCTGGTAGAAAGAGTAATAACATCAGGTTAAAAGCTCAACTGTTTGCCACCGAACCTTCATTCTCTGTTCCTATGTAAGACACGCTGATAGGGACCCACAGCATAGGATGTTCAGGGCTAGTATGCTACTCTGTGACAGTGGGTCTGGGCATGGCCTGGGATGTTGCCTTGGTAACAATGTCCCAGTTGTGGTCCCAGTTGTCCCTGTGGACGCTGCTGTGCTTGGGTCCACATTTTTGAGTATTCGAGAACCTGGAATGAACCTAATTCTCAAACTTGACTTTGCATCAGAATCACCTAGAAGGTCTGTTCAAACAAAATTCCTGGATTAAAACACGAAAATCTCGAGGGTTTCTGACTCCATAGGTCTGGGTGGGGCCCAAGAATTTGTATTCCTAGCGAGTACTCGGGTGATGCTGATGATGCTGGTCCAGAGACCACACTTTGAGAATTCATGTCTCAGATGGACTGTAAGCACTCTTGCAACTTGAAGCAAAGACTAGAAACAGTACTTGACCATTGCAAGCCAAGCAAAGTGCTGTTGCCATGCTGGAGAATGAGGAGATCATCTATAAGGCAAGCTTTCAGCTTTCCTGATCACCACAGGCCATATCTGGAATCAGACAGACAGGGTTACAAATCCTAGCTCTCACCGTCCCGATGCAACTCACCTCACCCCTGGACTATAATGTCCCCCTCAGTCAATGGGCTTCTTTTTTCTGCTTCCGTTTCCCCCTTTCCTTCCCTGACTCATCAAGAAGCCTCTCAGGCCCTGGCCAGTGTGGCTCAGTTGGGTGGGTGTCATCCCACCAAGTAAGTGAAAGGTCACCAGCTCGAGTGCTGGTCAGGTCATGGGCCGGGGTTGTGGGTTCCGTTCCCTGGACAGGGCACACAGGAGAAGCCACCGGTCAATGTTCCTCTCTCACATCGATGTTTCTTTCCCTCTCTTTCTCCCTCCCTACCCCTCTCTCTAAAAACAAATAAATAAAATCTTTTAAAAAATAAAAGAAAGAAGCCCATCAGCAATTCCTGGCTGGGGGCGGGAACAGAACTTCAGCTCTCATCCTAGTGTCTTGACAAGCTCAAGTGCAAACATCACTTAACGTGACAGGCGAACTGTGTGTGCAGTGGGGAAGCGCTGCTAGTCAGGTAAAGGGGTAATGTGCCCGGAGCAAGCTGAGCAAATAACAGCCCTCCGTGAATCAGCATCAGCATAATTACTGAACATCGGTAATTGCTGAAATTATGTTCACGAGGACCTTTTTTTTTGTTTTATTTCTAAGTGAGAGGCCTCTTCCACCTATTCCCCCAGCAGGGAGGTGAAGGTGGCCTACCAGCTGGTGGTGAGCACTCAGAGAAACACTAGCCACCCCCCAGAGGACCTCCCGAGCATAGACTTTGGAGGGACTGTCGTCATCATCAGAGAGGCCCCCAAACTCTGCCTGAACCTTCGGGCCTCCACACCTCTATTCCTGCTGTGCCTCTCTTCTAGAATTTCACCCCCTCTTGGTTCGGAGCATCCACCGTTGCTTGGTCAGCAAGACATGGTCATGTAGTAAAACACAGAAGTAAGTGTTTTGATTATGGCACGTGGAAAGTGCAGCAGGAGCCGGATCACCTGTCCAGTGGGACCTTCCGAAGGCCAGGTTCAACCAGGAAGCTGCTGCATGCTGCTAAATGCCGGGAAGGAGAGGAGGCCTCCCATGGATTCAAAGGAGCGTGGAGGTGGATTGATCGCAAAGAGTATCACACCAGCACAGGGACCTGCATCACAGATGGAGCCGTACAAGCCGAGTGGAGAGACTCTTTCAGAGTAACCCTTCTGCACATGAGCACAGGCTGGGAGAATCCTCTCCCTTTAGTCCCATGCAACCCTGGCGCTAGGGTGTAGATGGTGGGTGACAATGGTGGGACACAGAATGCACAAGCCACCCAGAAAAGGCCCCAGAGCCCCACCAAGGAGAAGAGGGACTGGAGTAGTCAGGACAAGCCGAGCACCTTGGCGCGCTGTGCCTACGGGCCTCCAAACCTGCATCAGGAAGCAAGTGGCAGCACAGCATCCCCTCGGGGAGACAGTCATCCTCCTGATTCCTCTCCTTCCCCTGCATTGTGCCTCCCACTGGCACAGAAGCTGGATAAGCACATTTTTGTTTGTTTTGTGTGCTGCTGTATCCACAGAGCCTGAAACAGTTGAGTTAACGAACTGAATGAATAACTCAGCAAGTCTTGACAGCTTTACCTCCAAAGAAGACCTCACATCTGTCCGCATTTCTCCATCGCCTCTGCCAACACCCTCGCCTGAGTCCTACTCATTTTGGACCAACTGTATAAGCCCCTGCCTTGTGTTCCAGCCTCGACCCTTTTTTAAAGATTTTATTTATTTACTTTCAGAGAGAGGGAACAGGAGGGAGAAACAGAGGGAAGGAGACATTGGTGTTAAGAAACATCCATCGGTTGTTCTTCACACACGCCCCAGCTGGGGAATGAACCCGCCACCCAGGCAAGTGCCCTAACTGGGGATCAGACCAGCACCATTTCGCTTTCCAGAACAATGCCCCACCAACAGAACCACACCGGTCAGAACTCGCCTCCTCCACCCTTGCCCCCTTGGGAGCTGCCACACCCTTTGCAGGAGCCAGGCAGTCACTCAGCCCCAGACCAGGCGACACACCCGACCGTAATGACCCGGGTGCTCACCCTGGGTTTGCTGTGAGTCAGGCTCGGTTTGTGGGTACAGGCAGTCCTCGTGGGATTTCCAGAGCCCACTCCCTCCCAGAGCCCGACCCCATCTCATGCTTGCTGGCAGGCCCTGTATGGCAAGCCCTGCCCAAGATGTCTCTTGACACGCAACCTGTCTCTGTCCCACACATTAGGCAGTTAGTATTTACCGCTCACACCACGGAATGACCTTTTCATGGGTATCATAAAATGCCTGACCTGTGTGCCCCACGCATTTCTAGTCTCAAAGTGGTTTTGTAACCAGGACCACATAACGAGCTTGCTCTCCCCTCACTCAGGTGATTTATCCCCATGTTACAGGTGAAACCGAATTCCAGGGAAATTGCTCAAAGTCACAGGGCAGTGGGTGACTGAGCAGAGATTCCAACCCAGGCCTTCGGACTCCAGTCTCTGCAATCATCCCACATGTAAGTTGCCCCATGTGCCTGGTGTGCCTTATCGTGACCACCAATGCCCAGTCAAGTGACATAAGAATAATAAATAGTGGCTGATGTTTTTCATGGTCTCACATTTTATAAGTGGCTTACACGGGTTATTATTAGTTCTCATGACCCTTTGACATATATCCTCTTATTATTCTAAGGAGCAATATGAAAACTCTGAGGCTCCGAGAAGTTAACTTTCCCAAGGTGACACAGAAATTAGGTACTGGGGGCAGGATTTAAACTCAGGCAGTCTGGCTCCTGAGCCCATACACTTCACCACTGGAACCCTCTTTCTATCGGGCCCCCAGAGGATATTTGTGGGTTGACTGGTGACACCACACTGTCAGAGCCAGGAGAAGTGCCTTGGTGGGATCAAACATTTACACCGTCCATCAGATATCTGTCATGGAGTGACAGCTGGCAGTTGATAAGGTTTGACATTTTCAAATCAATTTCTATTGATTGCTTTCTCCTCAAGAAAGGTTGAGGGTCTGACGGATAAAAGCCAGAGCCCAGTGCGCTTGGGCACAGCGGGGAGGGGAGGCCCAGAGTGAGCTGTGCAGAGGGCAGCGGGGACAGCGGTGGCAGCTGCGCGCCGTCCGTGAGAAAAACCCTTCCTTGGCAGCGTCCTGCTCCGGGGCGTCCCAACACAGTGTCGAGTAAATAACACAGGCTCCATCTCGTTGTCATGTGATGTTTTCTGCCGACAGAGGGGCAGGGAAGCGGAAGGAAATGTTATGTGCTTGGGCATGGCCATGGAGTTATGAATATTTATGTGTTCAACACATAAAATCCCATTTTAACAGATACCATTTTGATGGATTTAACAAGTTAATCTAAGCCATTTCCACATCCCGGTGGATGCCTGCAAGAGACGAACGGGTAACATTTCTGTAAATTCTGCAGCGTGAGGAAACCTCTGAAACAGATGGGTGCATAAGCCCCTGCTCCTTTGGTGAGCACACCAAGTTGTGTTTCAACGCCGTCGACCCACACTGAGCCTGCGCCTGTGCCCCGTGTTGTGCTGGCGCCTCCTAGTGCCGCTGCTTGCAGTCACACTCTGAGGTCGGCTCCCCACTGATCACGTGGGTCTGAGTGACAGCAGGACCTGAATCTGGGACGGCACCTGAATGCGGCTGAGCCCAGAAGAGTGTGGGCTGACGTGGAACACGGAGCCCGAGCCCCAGCCTGGCTGGGGACGGAGAGTTGACAACCTCCAGGCAGGGGGACTGAAGTTAGGAGCGAGACTCCCGCATTCTGCAGCCAGGTCCTCTCGCCTTCCCTGCATGCTGACCACCAGGGACAGCTGCTCCTATTAGCTTCTTCCCAACTTGGGCTTTTGACATACGTCTCACATTAAAAAGCTAGTAAAGCATTTTAACCTGCTCGATTGCTATTGATCCTCCCAATAAGTAATTGTACTTTTGTCTCCATTTCATGGCTGAGGAAAATGAAGTTCAGAGAGTTTTAAGGGGTTTAACCACGAGCACATGGTTAAGAAGTTCCAGTCTGGTCAAGGATATGAATACAGATCTTTTCATTCCAAACCGTGGGCTCTTGCTCCTACTCTGTGGAGTATTTTATTCTCCAAAGCAGAGGTAGATTGCACTGCCGTCTCCTGCTCTTCCCTCCTCCCTGTCCTGGAATCACGCCCAAGCCCTCTGCCATTCCTGTCATATAGAAGCAGAGTGTATTTCCTCATTCCATTGACAATGGACTTAGTCACGTGATCTATCTCAGCCAGTGGCGTGATGGAAATAACCCAACAGGAAGCTACAGATAGGCTTGTACTGTTTGGCTTGGCTGCTGGCACCTGGGATCCTCCATGAGACCAGTGTGCCCCAGGCAGCTACCTCTCCAAGAAGAGGGAGACACAAGGCATAGGCCTGAACCAAACCGTATTAGTTCCCTGTGGCTGCCGTAACAAATCGCCATAAACGGAAATTTATTCTCTCACAGTTCTTGATGACTGACGTCCAAAACCAAGGTGTGGGCAGGACTGTGCTCCTCCCAAAGGCTCTGGGGGAGAACTCTTCTTGCCTCTTCTAGTTTCCTGGTTTATCGATGCTTCACTCCAGCCTCTGCCTCCACCTTCACATCGTCTTCTCCCCTGTGTCTCTGCGTGTCCTTCTCTGTCTCTCACGAGGACACTCTCACTGGACTTAGGGCCCAGTGTGATCTCTGCCTGATCCTTACATCTAAAAAGACCCTGTGGTCAAAGAAGCTCGCATTCTGCCGTTCTAGATGGACACGAATTTGGGGGAACGCTATTCAGTTCCACTACAGTTGGCCCTCTGTCTCCCAAAATTCACACTCATTCCACATGCAAAACACTTTCATCCCAACCCAACATTCCCCAAAGTCCTAACTCATTCCAGCACCAACTCTGCATCCAAAAATCTCATCGAAATATCATCAACTCAAGAAGTTGGGACAAAAAGTCCCAAATCTCATCATCTCAATCAGGTATCAGCGGGAGTCTTGGATAGGGTCCACCTGGGGCCAAATTCCTCCCCATCTGTGGGCCTGTGACACCAAATCCACATGCTGCCTGCTTCCAAAGTACAGTGTGGGGACAGGCGCAGGATAGGATTCCCACAGGGAAAAACTGGAAGGCGTCAAAGAGTCACTGGTTACGCCCCATCTTCGGCTTCCACGGCAGTGGCCCTGTGCTCCCTACTATTCAATTCACTCGGATCTATTCTCCTGGAGGCAAGCCTATCTGACCTGCAGGCCTAGACGCAATAAAAAATCTGTTGTTATAAGCAACTGAGATTTTTGAGGTTAGTTGTTATGCACCAAAAACTCACGAGCACACCACAAAACAGTGACAGCAAGGCCCTCGGAAGGACTGCCCAGAAATCCTGTACAGCACAGAGCCTCGTCTCTTCTCCATAAAAACAACAGGTTTTTTGCAAAGATGGACTTCGCCCCGAACTGCCATCACGTTGATTTTGCCGCATTGCATAGGATTTTGGCAGTTACTTTAATGCAACAAATTTCAGCTCATCACTTTGATTGAATAGATGTTAAACATGAAACAGAACAGACAGAAGAAGAGAAATGACGCTGTCCCCACAAGTTCACAGTCTAATGGTGGAAATTGACATAAACACGAGTAATAGTAACCACAGGCCTCAAGAAATAAATCCTATAATGGGATAACACAGCATCTGGCCATAGGACTTACAAAGTCAGCACGGTAGAGATGCGGCTTGCAGTGGGCCTTAAATGCCAGATGGGATTTTCCAAAGGCCAAGATGGAAGACAAAGAGGAAAAGACCAGAGAGCCATGTTTTGAAATATCTGCTTGCACAGCCACCAATAGTATCCAAATGGAGTGCCAGGAGAGGAAATGAAGTCATGGAGAGCCTTTGACGCTAGACTGTGGGGTGTACACAGGACTCAAAGGGCAATGGGGAGCTTCGGAAGCTGTGAGAGTCAGGGAGCACTGTGAGGGGCGGTGCCTTAGGAAATCACTATGGCTGAACGCTGGATGGGAGGATCGAAGGGTTCTAGACTGGAGCTGAGGATACCAGGTAAAAGCTGGCTGCAACTGTCCGACTTTGGAGGTCGAGTTAGACCACCAGGCACAATAGCAAAGTCTTGGTGCCTGACTCAGCACTATGGGCAGGGCCGCAGCAGGAATGTCCTGTTCGCTCTGCCATATGCCCACCCCATTTCGCCTCTCAGTTCCTCCAGGTCCTGGAGCTATTCCTGTCCCTCTTTTTCTGGGGAGCCTGCGGGTCTCTTTCTGCTACACATTCTATCACTCTAGCAAAGCATTAGCAAAAGCCATCCATCCATCTGCTGACTCCACAGAAATCAGTGAGCCCCAGATCAGGGGACAGAGGAGGAGGGAGGACGGGAGGGGACACTCTCCTGATTACAATATTTTATCCTCAAGCATTTGCCACCATTCGTCACTTCTGCTAACACGGCAAAAATTCAGGCTCTTGTTCTCCCAAGTGACCTGATAAAGCTCCAGAAGTCTGGAATTTGGAGGTGGGCCACATATCTGGAGCTGGAGGGACCAGATTTAGTGGCCTGGGTCCCTGGGGTGTAGGAAGGAGGTTGGGAAGCCAGCAGAACCAGGAGGGGGCTCCAGCTTCACTTTATTTAATAACCACACAAACACACACTCTACATTCTACAGCAGGAGAGTTACCAGAAACCGCAGGCAGCCTTGTAATTCCAGCCAGCCCTCTTCCTCGCTCCAAGCAGAGCAGCAGCCTCTGCTCAGTGCCCCTCACTCCGGTCCCAGGAACATCTCCTTCTGCCTCATGACTTTCCCTCCACTACTCTGTTCCTCCTTTTCTTTCCCACGCCCCACCCCGCCCCCCCAGCACCCTGGCATCTCAGTCCTCATGCTTGTTTTCTGCGAGCCAGGAACTACATCTGATCTGTGTCAGCATCTTCAGCACCTCATGCAGTGCCTGCCACCGCGTAAATGCTGATAAGCCTCGTCCCTGATGGCCAACAGAGGCCCGAACCACCACGTTCCCTCCTCAGAGGCTGCCCTTTAAGCCAGCTGAGCTGATCTGCACGGCTGTGAGAAGGCAGATGCAGCACCCCCTTGCCCATGGCCTTGTGCCTGACCATGTCTCAACAGGTCTCCTGCTCTCTTGCCTGACCTCACACTGCAGTGTTGCCTGGAGCTCCTGGAGTTTCGAGGCTCCACGCATCTCCTCAACTACACACTTTGGGTCATGTGCATCCTTTAGGCCATTTCCAGCTCCAACTGCCCTGAGCAGCCCCTGAGGACTGTGAGGCCTTCCCTGGACCTCAGTCCCCACACAGACACCACACACATGTATATGCACCATATATTCCCCTCATACACACCCCACATAAGTGTGTACATACCATGTGCACCCACATGTACCAAAATGCGTACATATGCATATACTATACATGCCACACACACATACTATGCATACCTATGCACACATGCACTAAACAATGCTTATGCACACACATACCATGTTTACTCTGTGGATATACCACATGTGTGCGTAAACACACATGTATGTCACAAACAGGTGAATTCACAATATGTGAGTGCGTGTTCACATACATGTCACCCGTGTGTATAGTGCTGTGCGTGTCACTCACATATACCACATTCATGTACCTCTCATTATACCCCACACATCAATGTCACACATGTGTGTACATCTACACTCCCACAAAGGTTAACATGTATACACCACACATATGCAAATACACATGCACACACAGAGCATTCACTGCAACTACAATTTCTCCAGAGTGTCCAGTTCTAATTCAGCCCAAACAGAGGCAACTATTGCCTTGGAAGGCCTCTAGAAACCTAATTTCTAATTTCTCTAGCTCTTTAAAAAATATTTTTATTAAATTTATTGGGGTGATTTACAATAGCCAAGTGCTGGAAATAGCCTAAGTGCCCATCAGTAAATGAGTGGATCAAAAAATTGTGGTACATTTACACAGTGGAATACTGTGCAGCAGAAAGAAAAAAGGAGCTCCTACCCTTCATGACAGCATGGATGGAACTGGAGAGCATTACACTAAGCAAAATAAGCCAGGCAGTGAGGGACAAATACCATATGATCTCACCTTTGATTGGAACCTAATCAGCAAAACAAACCAGCGAGCAAAATAGAACCAGAGACATGGAAAAAAAGAACAGACTGACAGTGACCAGAGAGGAGTGGGGAAGGGGCAATGGGGGAAAGAGGGGACAGGGTCAAGTCAAGAAACATGTGTAAAGGACCCAGGGACAAAGCCAGTGGGAGGGGGGCAGGATTGCGAGTGGGAGGTAGGGGGTTGGATAGGGCAGGGGAGAGTAATGGCAGAAAAATGGGGACAACTGTAACTGAACAACAGTAAAAACAATAAAATTTAAAGGAACAAAAGTAAACCATAAATAAATAAATATATAAATAAAAGTGCTTTGTGTTCCTGAAGAATAAAATGAAATAAATTAATGTATTGAGGTGACGCTGGTCAGTAGAATCGAACAGGTCTCAAGGGCACACCTCCAGGACACGAGACACACACCCTGAACTGTGTGCCCACCACTCAAAGTCAAACTGTCTCTTTAAAATAAAACCCAAGGCTTTTTTTCCAGCTCTGTTGAAGTGTAACTGACAAATAAAATAACAATATAATTAAGTATATAGCATGATGATTTGATATATGTATTCACTGTGAAATGAATACCATAATCAAGTTAATTAATATATCCATCACCTTGCACAGTTACCTTTTTTCGGTGAGAATATTCTCCTAGCAAATTTCAGGAATGCAATATAGTATTCTATCTCTAGCCACCTTGCTGTTTGCTAGATCCTCAGACTTGCCCATCTCATAGCTGAAAGTCTGTGTTCTTGGACCAACACCTCCACATTTCCCCCACCCTCCAGCCTCGAGCAACCACCATTCTACCCTCTGTTTCTGTGACTTTGACTGTTATTTTACTCCACATAGAAATGATATTCCATTGTATTTGTCTTTCTCTGTCTGGCTGACTTCACTGGGCATAATGTCCTGCAGGTTTATCCATGTTGCCTCAGATGGAAGGATTTTCTTTTTATGACTGAATAATATCCTAGTGGGCATACGTACCACATCTTCTTCATTCATTCATCCGTCCCCAGATGCGTGGGCTGTTTTCTCCGTGCCTTGGCTGTCTCGAACAATAATGCAGTGACCATTGGGAGAGCAGCTATCTCTTGCAGAGAGTAAGCTCGTCTCCTGCCTTTGCATGTACACCCAGAGGCACGATTTCTGGATAATAAGATAGTTCTATTTTAAACTTTTTTCAAATTTATTTTAAATTCAAGGAAACTCTGTACTGTCTTTCACAGCAGCTGCACCAATTTACATTCCCACTAACAGTGCACAAGGGTTCCCTTTTCTTCACACCCTCACCAACACTTGCGATCTCTTGTCTTTTTGCAGATAAACGTTCTGACAGGTGTGAGGTGATATCTCATTGTCCTGATTTGCACTTCCCTGATGATTAATGACGGTGAGCATTTTTTCACATACCCATTGGCCATTTGTATGACTTCTTTGGAAAAATGTGTTTTCATGTCCTTTTCCCATAATTGGGTTATTTAGTTTTCTGATGGTGAGTTGTAAGGTAACTCCTTAACAAGTTTATGGTTTGAAATATTTTTGCCATTCCACATGTTGCCTTTATGTTTTGTTCGTGGTCTCATTTGATGTGCAGAAACTTTTTAATATGATGTCATCCCACTGGTTCGTTTTTGCTTTTGTTGCCTTTAATTTCGGCGTCAGATCCAGAAAAGCAATGCCATGACCAACGTCAAGGACTTTTTCCCCATGTTTCTTTCTAGGGGTTTTATAGTTTTAGATCTTATGTTTAGGTCTTTCATCCATTTTCAGTTGATTTTGTGAATATTGTAAGACGGGGTCCCATTTCACTCTTTCGCATGTGGAGATCCGGTTCTCCCAGCACTATTTGTTGAAGAGACTGCCCTTTCCCATTGTGTACTCTTAGCAACTTTATCAAAAATTATATACATGAGTTTGTTGTTCTAAGTGTGTTTTTAATGCCAAAACCATACCATAAAACCCAAGACTTGTATAAATGTGGTACTTTTCAAGTCTCAGTAAAGAAGAGCACCCTGGCCAGGTAGCTCAGTTGGTTTGGAGCATCATTTCAATGGGCCAAGGTTGCAGGTTCATTCCCCAGTCAGGGCACATACAAGAATCAACCAATGAGCCCTGACCAGTGTGGCTCAGTGGCTCGGGCATCATCCCACAAAGCAAAAGGTCTCCAATTTGATACCTGGTCAGGGCACATGCCAGGGTTGCAGGCCAGGCCCCTGGTTGGGACACGAAGCATCCAATTGATAGTTCTCTCACACATCCATGTTTCTCTCCCTCTCTTTCTAACTCCCTTCCCCTCTCTCTAACAATAAATAAATAAAATCTTTTTTAAAAAATCAACCAATGGATGCTTGAATAAGTGGAACAACAAATCAATGCTTCTTTCTCTGTCTCTCCCTTCCTCTCTCTCTCAAAACAATAAACTATTTGAAAAAAAACAAAGAGGAGGCCTACTCTGACATCGTAAAGGTGATGGTGGGCATGGTGGGGGCAGCAGCCAGAGGTGGACGGCGTGCTGAGGAGAGGCACTGGCCAGCCTCTGCAAATGTGCAGCGGCCTCTTCTCACCAGGGCTGGGGCTGAACTGCCCAGGGGCCCAGCAAGAAGCCCCAGCAGATGACAGTTTCCAGTTCTCATGCCAGAACTGGACCCAAGACAACAGTGAGCACTGGGAGCAGAGTGGCAGACCAAGCCCATGGACACAGGTCAGCCAAGGGCTAGATGCCAAGTAATACAGAAAGCCCAGGAGAAGGGCACAAGGCAGGCCGCAGGTCTTTGTCCCGGAGATGGACCAGAGCCCAAGCAGTTCTGCACCAAACAAAAAGATGGACGCTGGGGTGGACAGAGCCTGGGACTCACTTCCCTAGACCAGCAAGCATGTGGGATGGAGAATAGCAAACTGGTCTAAAGGATTAGGGAGGGGGAGACAGAAAGCAGCTGTGTAAAGAGGAGGCACATAGCAGTGTTTAGAGTGGTCATTCATTCATTCAACAAATACTTCTTGAGCTGCTACTATAAGCCAGGTACAAATGATATGATGGCAATAGACAACTTATTGTCCATAGACAAATTCCATTATGGAATCTAGCAATTTATTTTACTTAAAAACTGAGAGAAGAGCTATGAAAGAGAGTTTAATTCTGTCAAGTGGCTCTCTGGCCAGAGTTAACCCCTGAACCTGAGGACCCTCTGACTTGAGCTTTCCGCGGCACTCCCAAACTTCCCTCTCACACACACCCCGCTCAGACCCGCGCTTTTCCTCAGCAGCATGCCAGTCTTGTTCCTAATTTAGCCCTTAGAGTAAGCCAGGCTGTCAGTTTGCTATTCCCTAATCCCATCTCAGCACAGCAATTGAAACTGATGATTGCAATATCGCTGAGTTCCTTGTTCCACAATCTATTGTGCTCGGAGTGGGGGTAATCACTGTCATAGGCGGCTTGCGGGAGCTCCCCAAGCCAGTGCCAGGTAAACAACAGCCCCTGTTGCTGCCCTGCTGCGGTCTGTTTCAACAGCCCCCTTTGAGTTCTTATGATGCAATAGAATCGGCCTCTGCCCCCCAGGGACTCCGAGTCCTGTGGGAAGGGCAGACCTGGTGGGGGTTTTAAAACAGTACTGAAGGAGGCCACCTAAAGTGGGTGGGGCCTGGGGGGCAAGCCAGGGGCATCTTCCTGGCTGCCTGAATTGAATCTTGAAGAAAGAGGAGGAAAGGAGTGCCTACAGGTGTGGGAGGAGGACCCGTGGGAGCACAGGGGAGGGGAGCGTGGGGGCACCGGAGGCCAGCAACAGCACAGTGACCTAGAGACTCCACACAGGTAGCAACTGCTGGAGTCCGGCCCAAGTGAGGACTGCGATGAGACTGTGCTGGGGCCAGCCCCTGGAGGACCCCATCAGCTGTGCTAAAGAGCCTGAGTTGATACAGGAGCTGAGGGAAAGTGTCTGAGGAATGTTTTGCAGAGAAGGAGGTCAGTCTGTGGCTGAGGGAAGGGAGGACTTAACCGGATCCCCAGACACGGTTGTTGGGATCCTCACCCAACAGGACACACCCAGTCAGGACGTCGGACAGCACGCCCAGCAAACCACCTTTACTTAAAGCGGCCCCTGCTCTTAAGACCCGCCAAACAGGAATTAACAACTGCTCTGAAGATGCCAGCCGATGTTCCACTTGGCTTACAATGCAGGACTCTGTTTACATCTGTGTCCAATTCATGCGCACCCTTAAAAAAGCCCTTAGCAGAGAACCACCCAAGATTGAAATCTCGGGCACTAAGGGCAAGCACCTACCTTTACAGCAAAGCCTTCTGCCTCCCGTCCAGCCCCATCACAGGGGCTGCTGCAGCTCCTGGACATGCAGTCCACTCAGACTGCCCCTGTCGTCAGCCCGGCGAGCGTTCGAGCGGAAAGGGGTAAAGCAAGAGCAGGAGCCTTAGTGTCGCCGACCCACGTTTCCATCTGACCCTTGACCCTGCCATGGGCCATGGAGGTTTGGGAAAGCCCTCAACCTTCCTGGACTTGAGTGTCGGGTGGCAGCTTATCCTGCTTTGTCCAGCACTTTCCAGAGGTTAGAAAGTCCTGGGCCCCAGGCACACCTTTATCAAGGCCAAACCTGCTGGTTGATCGCCCTATGTCGTTCCTTTGTTTGTAAAATAAGAGTGTTCGTGCTGCCAACTGGATGCTGTGAGAATGGGAGGAAGTTGTGCAGACTCTCCTGCAGCGGCGGAAACATAGTGCTCCCCAAATGCCAGCTCCCTGGGGGTTTCTTTTCCCCTCTGCCACCCAGGCTTCAGCCCCCAGATTGCAAATAAAAGCATCACGTCCCATTTGGCAGGGGGAGGGAGCAATTCAGCTCACCAAGCACTTCCACGGGTGTGACTCCATTTGGTTCTCACGACAATCTTGCATGGGAAATAGGGTAGAAATTCTGGCAGATGGGGAAATGGAAAGTCACACGAGTTAAACAGCTCAGTGGGAAACATCCGTCTCTACAACCCTTCACGTTTCTGCCCACGCCCTAAAAAAGGAAATTGCTACCTACACTTCAGCTCCCAAGGGAGGAGCAGTGGCTCGTGGGATGGACGGGAGTGTGACTTGGACTGGGCCGAGTCTCACTGATGGCCGCCGTGCCCTGCGCCCTCCCTGGTGACAAGGGTTATAGGTTTGTTTGGTGGGAACAAACTCAGGTTTAAGGAAAAGGGACTGAGAAATCCAGTTAAGCCTGGTGGCCTGAGCAGCCTTGTCCGTCTGCACGTCCCCCAGAGGGCGTCCGATTGAAATTCCAAGCACTTGCTCGATCTTCTTTAAAGCTGGGGCTTTCTTTCTCATCTAGTGATTGATCCTCAGCCAGAGGCCCCAGGAGCAGGACAAGAGGGATGAGTGCTGTCAGACAGACCTAACCACAAGACCCCACCAAGCCACTAACCACGGACTGGATAACTCAGCTGCCAAGCGGGACTTGAACCTGCGGAAACTGCTTTTCTGCTTTTCCCTGCACCTTGGAGCCCCACTCTGCAACCACACCCGGTAGGAACTCAATCGATTCTTGTTCACGCTCCCTCCCCAGACAAGAGGCTTTGAAAAAAGCTGTTTTAGGCAACACGATGAGCCTTTTGCTGTTGTTCATTAAGGCTTTAGCAGTTCAGTATTGATTTTCTTGCAGCTGCCTCTGAACTTTAATTCCTGCCGCAGAAAAACAAGACTTTGTCTGCGACATTTCCTGTCCAAGTGGCGGGTAACAACCATTCCTGGGTTGCTGATTTCCCCGGCCCGCGTGGGGCACCACAGGGTGTCTGGGACGTGTCCTTTGTCTATTCCAAAGAATGATGTCTGTAGCCGCAGGAGGTCCCTTCAACTGTGAGCTGCAATTCCACCTCCACCCTAAGGCAGCATGACCTTCCAACTCCTATCTTGGGAAATCCATTGACTGCCTCCTCTTCCTCACACTGACCTGCAGCCATGGGCTTTGAGAAGGTGCTGCCTTGTGCTTATATCATGTTTGCTGCATCCAGGTTTCCCTTAAATGTTAATTCCTAGCGATTGGAAAGGACCTTAATCTTCCCTTTCAAGCACCTCACTGATATTTTTATCTCCTCTACAACATCCCCACCAAGTGGCCATTCTGGCTTTGCTCGAACACCTCAGGGATAGGACACTCACCCCTCCGTAGCAAAGCTGCTGCCTCTCAGGAAAGCTGTGAGAGAGGGAAACTTCACCGTGTGGAGTTTCCGAAATGTCCATCTTTCAACTGGACCCTCAGCACCTAGGCTATTCCCGCCCCTATGAAGGGCGGGGATCTCTTATCCACTGCGGAACATCACCACATTGTCTGGCACATAGTAGGTGCTCCATGATCGTTAAACGCGTTAACAAATTCAGTCAACAGTTACTGAGTATCTAGCCAGGCCACGCATCGTGCTGGAATCACAGGGCGCCCTCAGACAGGAACAAGTCCTGGTGATACAGACTCTGGCACCACAACAGCCTGCCTGGTTGTGCTCAGCTGAAGTTCAGACTCTCAGCTTGTAGAACAAATGGCCCGCCTTGTCCCAGAAGACCAGGAGGGGCTGTTTGATTCTGTAAAGATGACAGAGGGACTAGCTGGGTAGCCAAGCCCAGGGTGGGTAGGAGCCGAACAGAGGACATGCTGTTGAGAGGTGGTGGTGCAGGGCTTAACCAGATGCTGGCATCACTCAGTAGCCGAGCGGCAACAAGTTCCTCGACACCCCTGGATTTGGGTTTCCTCCTCTGTAACGCAGGGTGAGGATGATAATTCTGACCTCCCAGGGTTGCTGTGAGGACTGAGTTAAGAAAGGTGCTTGGAATATTAGCTGTCATTATCTTCACACCATGAACTGCTCCAGAGACACCTGTGAAGAAGAGCCAATGGCTTTCCCTGCCAGATTTTTGCTCCCATCACTGAACAGCTGGACCAGACCCACCACACCTGTGTGGGTAACCAAACTGCCCCCATGGTGGGCCCCCCTGGGGTCCCCCATGTGTTCTCTCTCCTTCCCACCCCAAACAATTTGGTTCAAGTCCCTACCATGGGATGAGCACTGTGCTGTAAATGTCTGTGAATATTTTCTTGTATTTATTTCATATTAATTAGCTAAGCCTTGCTATCCCCATTTTACAGACCAAGAAACTGAGGCTCAGAGAAGTAAGGATCTACAACTCATCCATTACAGAATGGGAATTCCATCTTGGAGGTACCTGCTCCACAGGCTGTATCCCCTCCACTATCCTGTGCTTTCTAAAACATGGGGGAGGCCTTACATCATGAAGCAATAGTTGGATGTGTCAGGACATGTCCCACCAGAAAGGTGAATTTCTCACAGCCACAGAGGAGGCCACAGGGGGAAAGGCACATCCCTTCTGCCTCTACATTGAGGAAACACGGAGGTGATGCTGAAGCCAAGAGCTCACGAGGCCGCAGTGAATCCAGGGTCACTCGGCGGCCCCCGGCGTCCTGCCTGGAAGCAGGACCAGGTTGACAACTGGTGCCTGATCCTGGTTCCAGGCCACCATCACATAAATGGCATTCTGAGCGTGTGGATCCACTCACACCAGCTTCAACCCCTCCCCTCTCGCCAAGCAGCCGCACACCACCATCACCAATTCTTGCTTCATCCACAAGGTCAGAAACAGGACACAGATGGGAAAAAAGAGAGGCAGGGAAACCAGCTGGGGGGCTTTTGCATGTGTCCAGATAAAGATGAGATGAACCAGAAAAGGGGCCTTGGATTTGGAGAGGAAGGAACAGCCAAGATAGTATGACTGTGAGAGTGGCCTGCAGTGACAACAGCTTGTAGGTCACAGCCGTTGTTGGGACATGGTTACAGGCAGCTTCTTAAAGATGCTCACGGTGACCCTAGCAGCCTGGTGATCATGCATTTGGTATTCATGCCATACCCCCACTTCATTGTGGGCTGGACCTAGTGACTCGCTTCTAACAAATGAAACACAGCAACAGTTTGGGGCTGTCACTTTCGAGATTAGGTGATAAAGACCCCCTCCTCCATCTTCCCTGCCTTCTCTGTCTTTCTCACTCACTCTGAGCGAAGGCAGCATATTAGCTGCTCTCACAGAGAGGCCCACATGGCAAGGAATGGAGAGAGACCTTAGGTCAATACTCAGCATGGAACTGAATCCTAGCAACAACGATGTGAGTGAACTTGGAAGTGGCTTTTCCTCCAGTTGAGTCTAGAGCTACCTGCAGCCGCCACTGACATTTTGAAGTATTATCAGAAACACTGAGCCAGGGGACCCAGCTAAGCCGCTCCTGGATCCTTCTCCCAAAGAAACTGAGCTAATAAATGTTTGTTGTTTTAAGCTGTTGAGTTTTATTACCTAGACACGGAGAACCAATACAGAGAAATGAGCAAACTACCGCTTCTCGATACACCAGGAGATTGGAGTGACCAATCCATCAGAGGCTCATGGCGAAGGACAGAGAGGAGTCCGTGATGGTGCCTGTGTTCTTATCATGAGAAATTATATCAATGTCACTGTCATTTACTGAGTCTGGGAACCCAGGTGGTGGAACGAGTGTTGAAGACAAGAAACCCAAATGAGCTTTGGCCACATTAAGTATAAAATGCCTCTGAGACAGGCAAATGGGTGAGTCCAGAACGCAGTTAAATTTACGACACTGGAGTGCAGAAGGAAAATCTTGGCAGGAGATAACCGTCTGAGAGTCATCACGCCCCTCCCTCTGGAGCCATTTGGAGTAAGTGTATTCCCTCTCTCGTGTGACAGTTTCCGAAGTATTTTAAAAGAGTTCTCATGTCCCCCGTGAGTCTGGCATGTCTGCTTTCTCCCACTTTTTCTCCGATAAGTTGGTTCTGAGCACCCAGCCTGCTCTGAACATCTCAGAAGTGAATTTTATTTCACCTGCTCTATTTACCACTGAACGACTACGGGCAAGTTCTTTAACTTGTGGTTTCCTGTAAACTTCCTTAATTTTCTGTAGAAAGCGGCTTGTGAGGAGGATGGCCGTAGCGCGTACACAGTCGTGGACACGATGGAGCAGCCGCAGGCTTCGGGCACGTGCACACTCTGAAATAGGAAATCTGAAAGCTGTATTCCCATGGCCAACCACTCTCCTGGGTTGTTTAAAATTAACAAAAGATAATACTCATACCCCTTCATTTTGCAGCTCCTTCAGAAGGCTACAGAAATGTATTCACAACCCTTACAAAGCTGGGAGAAGCGAATGAAGAAATCCCACCGAACCCTGCCTGACTCTGAATTGACTAAGACACGTCACTGCATCTGAGCAGCTGTGGCAGATAACCTTCAACACCACTAATCACGAGTAATAAAGCCACCGGTCCCCACCCCCCCCAAAAAAAGGCAGGAATTGAAAGGCTTCAGAGATCAATAAAGCACACATCAGAAGCAGGAACTGTTGGGTTTGGACATTGAACACCACACAGGGGATGGCTCTGCTGCCTGCTCTCCTCTCTGTGTTCTCCCTGGCCGGGCATTAGAGGTCTCCAGGCAAGGGGTCGGGGGCAGCTGGCAGTGGTTCCCTGAATGCCAGCTCTTGGTGCTCCCAGGAGCTAACATGGCAGTGAGAGAGAAGGACCGAGCACGTGCCACCAAGGTCCCCTGGTGTGGTAGAAAGGGCAAGGTCCTGCAGTCACAGTCCTGAGTGTGAATCTCCACTCTGTGTCTAGCTCACCATGGGATCTTTGGGGGACTAAATTCTAACTCTCTGTGAGATGGATCAGTCATAGTCACCCCATATCTGTTGCTGTGAGGGTAAAATGGATCTGTAAAAGCATCGGACACATAGTGGGTACCTAAATGTCTGACCAAGTCAGAAAGCAGTCATGAAGAAAGGCAGAATGTGACTAAGGCATAAGAGGGGACACGAAGAGGTTACAGCTGTGATCCCACAGTCCGCTCTGCGGTAGCCAACATCCCAGAGTTCCCGTACCCGCACCGATTCCACCCTCACACGTTTACCAGGGTTGGGCTGTGTGACCAGGGGAGCACGGGCAAGACGGTGTGTTACTTCTGAGACGGGGTCGTGGAAAGCTGCGTTTTGCGCTTTGGCTCTCTCCCTCCCTTGGATCACTTGCCCTGGGTTAGGAGTATGTGAGTGAGTGTATTTGAGGAATGACAAGAGTACCAGTAGCTGTGAAAGGCAATAACCTGGAAGAACAACAACAGGGGGTGAGGTCAGTGGCCCAAATGTAAAGGCTTTTTTAGGCCACAGGAAGGTTTTGGCTTTTACTGTGAATGATATGAAAGCCGAATGAAAGGTTTGGGGCAGAGAAGTGACATGACTGTGACTTGAATTGTTAAAAAAAAAAATCACTCCAGCTGTCAGGTTAAGACTAGACTGCAAGGGAACAAGGCCTCGTGCCGGGAGACTGGTTCAGGGATCCAGTGGCAGATGCTAGTGGCTTAGATTGGGGTAACAGCAGCAGCAGTAGTGAGAAGTGGTAGGATTCAGGACGTATTTTGAAAGAGAAATAACAAGATCTGTTGGTTGGGTGCAGAATATAGAAGAAAGACAGCGAAGACAACTCCAAGGTTTTCAGCCAAAGCAATTGGGAGAACAGACTTGTCACTTACTGAAATGGAGGAAACTGTGGGAGGAGCAGACTGGGGGAGGAAGAAACCTCCAGCTGGATTTTGATCCAAGTAATGAGAAGCCTGTTACACGTCTATATGGAAATGGTGACTGGTCAGTCAACACGGAACTGCAGCTCGGAGAAGAGATCCAAGTGGGACTGCTCAATTTCGGTGCCCTCCACCACCATTTAAACCACGAGACTGGGTGAGATCCCCTAAGTAGTGGAGATGAATGAAGAAGAAGCAGTGAAGGGGCTACCAGGAACGTGGTATCCTGGAGAATAACTGAAGAAAAAAGCGCTTTGAGGAGGGTAAGGTGATCAGCTGTGTCAAATGCTGCTGGTAAATAAGAGGATGGCTGAGAACTGGCCATTGGACTTGGGAACAGGGAGGTCACTGGTGACCTTGACCAGAGCTGTCTCAGTGGAATGATGGAAATGAAAGCCTAATGGGATCAGCGTTAACAGAGAATAAGAGGAGAGGAGGTGGGATGAGCGTGGCCGTCCCTCAATCCCAGGCATCTACTGTGGGCACCCACTGGTTCACTGACGTAACCCAGGTGGGCACAGAGGCCACTTTCCCCTTCGCTGTCGGGATAAAGCTCAGGACAGAGGAATAGCTTCTCATCAGTAGATGGAGAGGCTTTTTGGGGTCATCAAGAGACCAGAGAAGAAACTGACATAGGCACCATACACAGTTGCGTGCCGGACTGGCAGGGGGTCCATAGCAGAGACAGGGAACCTACATGGCCATTCATCGGAAGGGTCCCAGGAGTTTATAAGGAACCAGCAACATGGGGCTTGGGCCTCAGCTGAGCAGAAACATGTAAACTCTAATTATGGAAACTCCCCTCACTCACGGATGTGACCCAAGAAATGGGTGTACACATGGGAAAATGTAGTTAATTTAACTTAAAGAGGAAAAATCTGTATCATAGGTATGGCATTATATAAATTTTTTTAATTCCAAGAATAAAGACACTAATGAAACTTAGCAAAATGTAAAACAATGACAGCGTTAAAGCAACTGAATCACAAGTGAGTTCTTATTTTCTCTATTTCGAAATTTGTAGTAGAGTACTTAGATAGCTTTTACAACACACACACACACACGCACACACACACACACACACACACAAATTAAGAGGATAATAATCCAAGCCTTTCTCTGAGAGTTGTTTTGAAGATTATAATAATGACTAATATTTGAATAGCTCACAAAGTGCTGTTCACACAAGTAATCTCGTTTAATCTTCATAACCAACATGCTTTCTCTTCACACTTTGCAAAAGCTTTTATCATTGCACTTAGCAAACTGTGTTGCAATGATCTGTTTATATATCTTTTTCCCACTCTAGACTGAATTACCCCAAAGATAACAGTCATGTCTTTTCATCCTTTTCCCTGACAACACAGGGCCTGGTACATGATAGAAGTTCCATAAATGTTTGGGAATGTGTGGGTAATGACTGGAAAGATGGATGGTTGGAAGGATGGATGGATGGATGGATAGATGGATGGTTGGCTGAGTAGATGGACAGGGATCAAGGGATCAGAGATCACTACTTTAGACGTAAGCACTTGACTGTCCCCAAATCACACAGGTACCCTTGATGCCTATGGACTAAGCCAACCACCACTCCATCCCCCCAAACTAAATATTTTTGAAGCCTCATGTCTAATTAACGCTCTCCCTATCTCACATTTCCGGTCATCTTGGTCAGTCTTCCCTCTCGGCCGTCTTCTCCCAGCCTTACATTCCCATGCTGCTCTGTGCTTCCACTTCCCTGCCCTGTCCCCACAATGCTCTCCCCTTACCCAAACCTTTTCCCCAGAAGTCAGAGGCCTCTGAACCATGAAAAACACAGTCATGTCTTCAGACTCTCCTACTCTGCACTGAAGCAGCCTAGCCCTCACCTGTGGCCCCACTTCCCCTTCTCTGGGGAGCTTCCGTTTTCCCCCATCTCTAAGGCATCTTTGCAGGACGCCTGTGGGTTAGGTATTTCTTGTAGTGCCGGCATCACCCCGGGGGCTGCACTTGCCAGTGTGTTATCTATTTGAGCAGTTACCTCCTCATTACACAGAAGCTGTGCACACAAAGCCAGATTTCCTGTGTAGATGCTTCCGTCTCGTTCACAGATCTGGGAAGACTTTTGCATTTAGATGTTTGCAAGAAACATGACACACACAGCATATGCATCAGGACAATTTAAATTGCAAGTGACAGAAAGCCAGCTCAAATGGGCTTCAGTTAAAATAAAATATGTACATTGGTTCCTGAGACTCAGAAAGCCCGACTGTGGCTCAGGCGCCAGATCATCAGGGCTGATTTGCCTTCTTCCTCAGTCAGGCTCTTTCTCTGTGGTGGGCAAGATGACCCCTGGCCACTGCAGCCTCATTTACTCCTCTGTGGTCCACTGTCTAAAAGAAAGGGGGTTCTTTTGGGGGCATCAATCACGTAGAAGAGCTCTCAATGACGCTAGACTGCATCACATTTCTGAGTTCAACAGGAACAGAGTGTTGCCCCAAAAGAAGCGTATACGTTTGGAACAGTGGTGGTGTTTGGTGTTAGTACCTTGAGGACCCCTCAAGGTAATGTACACTCTAAGACAATGTACACTCTACATTTAAGCCAGGTCTGCATCATCTCAAAACAAGTCAGTCACAGACTGGCTACCCACACACCAAATAACTGATCCTTCAACGCTGACACCTGCAGCAATTTCCACCTTGCTAAGAATTCACAGCACCTAAACGGAACATGACAAGACATCGGATTTGTCCTGTGATGGGAAATTTACATATAAAGTTATTAGCCACAGTTTCCTCCAGGGAGAAAAAATGAGAGTAGGAGGGGTAGCGTTGGAAAGGAAATGGATGGGGGTTTTTTTCATCTTATTTTTTTAAATTTATTGTTGTTCAGCTACAGCTGTCCTACCTTGTTCCCCCTTGCTCACCCCAACACCGTCCCCCCAACTCCCACAGTCAATCCCCCTGCCCTTGTCCGTACCTGTAAGTCTTCTGTTCGTATTTCTTTGCCTGCCCCTCCCATTCTTTCCCCTCTTAACCCCTGCCCTTCTCCCCTCTGGTCACTGTCAGTTTGAATTTGCTGGTTTTGTTCTTGTATATATTTTTATGTCCTGCTTGGTGTTTTTACAAAGTGTGTGAAGGAACTGAAGAGCCCCTCATACAGGACAGAGAATGAAGATGCAGGAGCGTGATTCAGAGAGAGACCGGAGAAAGAAGAGGAAGAGACAAAGTTTCCTGGGAGACCTGCTCAGAGCTGCGGGACCTCACCCGCGCCCCGTGCTCTTGGGGAAGCAAACGCAGCAGGAGGCAAACAAAGAACGGTGACATCTGTGGTCCCTGCCCAGAGCTAAAGAGCTGGCACAGAGCTGAGGGAAATTGTTGTTTTTATTAGTGCTGTATTTGCCTACTGTTTAAATTCGCACTCTGGTGTATCAGGAATTAATTCAAACGTGGAAATTACATTCATTTCCCGGGAACAGTATGCTGATAAATTGAAAGTTAAATTGGGTCCAAAGTCTGTTCTATCTTTAAAAAAAAAAATGTCACAGACAGATCTCAGAAAAAAACAGACCAGCATTAAAACCAGAAAACGCCAAGTTGGGAATTAATTTTCCCTCCAAACTCGATAATTCCTGAATTACCATGGATATAAGCTCCAATCAAATTACCAACCTTGTCTAGACAGAATGAGATGATAAAAAGCCAAAAACCGGGCCACACGTCAAGATGGGTGAATGATGGCGTACAATGTTGGTATATTTTAGAAGGGGGAAATTAATTGACATATCTGAGTGTCGCTAAAGCTGTCACTGGTGAGAAATGAGGTCACTAAATCTGAGAGTGTGCCCATGATTTGGGAGCCAAATCGCCACGGAACATAAGAAGAGAGGACAGCATACCTCGTCTGTGTGTGGGATCGAATCAGCTTCGCCCGGAGAACACAATGGCATGTGCTGAGAACGACTATGTTTAAAGATCGTCAATACTGTATATTTGAGGATCATGTTTCGTTTGAAGAGTCTAGAGAAATTGAGAGAACAGAGTTTTGAGACTACCCAACGGTAGAGAATTTGACACTAACCTGAGTGGATTTGATTCCCTAAAGCAGAGCTTTGGTCCTTGTCTCAGTCCCCCATGGATGTGGGAACAGAGAGGCAAATAAACAAGTGTTTAACATTCCTGACTAGACCAAACCTCTGTGCATTATTCAGGATGCAGCTGCTCAGAGGGAAAATTACATACAACATCTTTCCGCCCAAAGAGCAGGGACGTGTGATCTTCTAGATCGACCCAGTGGCACCTCCCCTTTTTTATTTTGTTAGCAATAAGTCCATCCAAAGAGTTTTTATACTGGATTTGCCCAAAGAACCCAGGACAGCAGGAGACATCTCAGAACTGAAGGCAAAGAACAATGACATTAAATTGGTGATTACAAATCAGCTCAAGGTGTTTAAAACGAGCACTACTCAGACAGAGACAAATGGCGTATGATTTCGCTCACATGTGGACTATCACGGACAAAATAAACAAGATAGAAACAGACTCCTGGATACAGAGAACAGACTGACAGCTGTCAGAGGGGAGGGGGAGGGGGAAGATGGCTGAAAAAAGGCGAAGGAATTAAGCAGCACAAATTGGTGGTTACAGAATAGCCACAGAGATGCAGACTTCAGCCTAGGGATACAGTCGATGATATCAAGATACACAGGCACGGGCCCAGGTGGGCACCTGAAGCAGCGGGGCGGGGTTGGGGTGCAGCCACTATGTGAAGTACGTGGTTTCCTAACCACTTTGCTGTACATCTGACACTAACACAAAATAATAGGGAATGTAAACTGTAATTTTAAAAAATGTTTGATTAATAAAAAATTTAAAAAGAACCACTCTTGGGCAGGACAAAAGGGCCATTTTTCCCAGCTTCCCCCACCCCCATCCCATTGTCAAATAACCTCAAACAGAATTTTGCATTATTATCTCCAACTGATTGATAATGTATCCAGGAGCAAAGCAAATGGACAAATGTGAAATGTAGATCATACAGTTTAATCTTTTGTCCCATTACCAGGCCTCACCACCTGCAATGCACTATGAGTGAATCCTATAATTAATTAGGTGGTAAAGAACATAATTATGTTTTATTCTTTGGGTGCTAAAGTGTTCATTTATTTAATGTAATCCTCTTTGAAGATCTATAAATTTGTATCATGTTTGAGCAGGTAGGTTTTGGGGGTCTTGTTTGTTCACTTTTGTTTTGAGCCTTAACATATAGAGGAAAAAAATAAAGTTCTGTTCTCTTTCCATCTCTGAAAAGCCATGGCCACCAACCAGGATAACAACTGAGACAGTTAATATAATAGAAAGATGTGGGGTGGGTGAGAATAGGGAGTGGTGGGGACTGTAGCAGATAAGAGCCCACATTGATTCCCCACTGAGAAGGGGCAGTAGCTGTTCAGCACCTGCCAAATGCTGCCATGTGGACATTCAGGCCCAGGGCTACTAGAACTTTGGATATTTTCAAGAGAAGCCACAAATCCAGATATTCAATAAACTATCCCAATATTTAAAGGCTGTCTGATTTTTTTTTTATTTGCACTCTTTATATCCAACAAAACATATCTGTCATCCAGAGTTAGCCTATGGGTCACTAGTTTGTACTCGGATATACTTCAAGGTAAAAGTCTAGTTGCACGAGGCCTTTCAAGGGCCCCAGCAATGTGGTGGTGACCCCCAGGACAACACAGTCAGGACCTGTCCGTGGGTCCCTGTGCAAGCATGAGTAGGGACCAGACCTGGTGAGAGGGTCCAGAGGCATTTTCTTCAGGACAGAGGTGCAGCTGCTGTTACTGGGGTGCATGGGCTCCACATTATTGGGGCTCGTGCTGTGTCAAGGGGGTGGATGTTCCCATTACAGGCCCCTCACAAGCCGGAGAACTTTGCCTTCTGGAAATCATCAACTTTAATCATCTAAAGTTATCCAAAGAAAAGAGGTAACAAGTAGATTCTAAATCACTTAACTGTAGAAATTATTCTTTGTAAATTGAGATAAGTGGGGATGCTGAATGCAGGAACCACAAAAAAATGCAGAACCGGGCCTCGGTAAAATAGTAACAGACAAAAAGCTGTTACGATTTCAAGGAGTTGAGTATGTCAATTTGTCTATTTAACAACATAGTTACTGGGCAACAGATACCATCACACACTCTGCTAAGAGGTATATGGGCAAATGTTATATAATCTTTGCCACAACCCTGTGTCTTAGTTTGGGTTCTTGCAGAATCGCGATCTGAGACAAAAATTTGAGTGAAAGTGTTTATTCCAGAGGAGATGGCAAGAGACACTGGTAGGGGAAGCGAGACAGAGAAAGGAAGGAATCAGAAAAGGTGTATCATCACAAGCAGTTACCACTGTGGGAAATTGGATCTCGGTACCACCAGGGAGCTCCAAAATACTGTGCAGATTATGCACTTCAATTACCCTTCCCTCCTCCTACCCTTCAAGGAGGGAAGGAGCCGGGACGTTTACGCAGCTCCCTTTAGTCCCTGCTCTCATTTCCGGCTGCTGAGCCCGTGAGCAGCACAGTCTTTGGCAGCATGAACAGCCCCCCGGAAAAGAAATGCAGGTGCTGGCAATAAAAAGTTAAGTCACCATGCACAGGGATAGTAAGATCCAAAGAGATATGGGGGGAGCACAAAAAGTGTCTACTGCAGCCCTTACAGTAGATTGTACCCCACTTTACAAATGAGGAGACATGTGGGGTTCACTCTTCCAGTGGAAAACACTGCCCCGAATTGCCCACTTGGAAGCATGCTGGTCAGGAACATGCAGACAAGACTCCTTCAAGAGACAGGGACTTGGAGGACACCAATGGTCAGCCCCTTGGACAGCCAGAGGAGGAGGCCCCTGGTTTAAGTACCAGCAATGCACCGGCAGGCATCAGCCTCCAGAGCTTTGGTGCCGTGAGGCCTATGCAGTTTGGGCATCATCAGAGATGAGAGACATCACAGTGAGCAGAGACAGGAAAGGACGAAAATGACAAATACCATGTGCTAATCAAAAGGGCCGTTGTGCCGGACTCAGGAAGCGAGCTAGCCCTGGAGACTTCTGACACCTCTTCATGAAAAAGTGTATCTCCTTGCTCCATTTGTAACAACTTAGAGTAACCCGATTCTTATCTATAAGTGGCAGGAATTAAAACATCGAAGGTACCTTGGGCTTCAGAAATACTTTCCCTCCCTCCACTGAAGGTTGCACCAATAATTTATGGTGGCATTAGATCAATTACCAAACTATTAAATGTCAGTTACCATCTTTGGAAACTGAATACGAAATGAACCAACTAGCACTGTCTTGTTATAACCCCATTGTGTATAAGAACTAGGTTTAAATGCTTAAAGAATGTATGAAAATATAATCACCAAGTTGTTGCTCTTGTAAAGGTGATTAATAACCATATCATTGACTTTTCTACTGTGTGCTTCAGTTATTGAACCAGACTGTTTCTGATGAGTTCTCTTCTCTATGGCTTTTTTTTTTGCACTTTTATAGTATTTATGATTACTACGTACCTGCTTCCTTGTTAGGAACTGAACATTTGTGTCCCCCAGTTTTCATAGATCGAAGCCCTAACCCCCAATGTGATGGTATTTGGAGGTGGAGCCTTTGGAAGGTATGGGTTTAGACAAGGTCATGAGGGTAGAGCCAGCCCTCACAATGGATTCCGTGTCCTTACAAGAAGAGGAAGGGCTATGAGAGCTAGCCCCCACTCCCTACCTGTCTGTCTATCTATCTACCTCTACATGGGTGCACCATGGAAAATCCAGGTGAGCACATGGGAGAAGGCAGCCATCAACAAGCCAGGAAGAGAGCTCCCAAATCTTCCAGCACCTTGATCTTGGGCTTCCAGCCTCCAGAACTATGAGAAATAAATGTCTGTTGGTTAAGCCAGCCAGGCCATGGCACCTTGTTATAGCAGCCTGAGTGACTAAGACATTCCCCCTGCTAGACTCTAAAATCCTTGGGAATTGGACACTGCCATTATTCACTCTTTTTTAAATTTTTTAAATGCTTTACTTATTTATCTTTAGAGGGGAAGGGAAGGAGAGAGGGAGAGAAATATCCATGTATAGTTGCCTTTCATGCGTCCCCTCCTGGGAACTGGCCTGCAACCCAGGCATGTGCCCTGACTGGGAATAGAACCGCAATCCTCTGGTTCACAGGCCCACACTCAATCCACTGAGCTACACCAGCCAGGGCCATTATTCACTCTTTATTTCTAGGACTTGGGGAAGAGCCTGGCACCTGCCAGGTGCTTATGAATGAATAAAGGAACCTACCTTGTGGCTGAACACAATTTTTGTCTTTATTTGGGGGATACAAAACAGAACTGAATGATCGTATTCAGAAAAAATAGATGAGGTCACACTTTGGGTCTACCACTCATTAACTGAGCGACCAAGATCAAGCCACGTGACCTCTTCTGAATACCAGCGTCTTAATTGTAAAGTGACGGTTATCCTAGTTTGGATTCCTCGAAGTGATCCTTGAGATGAGGACTTGGATGCAAGTGTGTGTTGTGACAGTTCAAGGGTTGACAGGTTCGTGGTATTTGCACACATGGAAGAATATTCACAGTGCCATTGGGATGTCTGGTGTGCCTTTATTCACAGCTGGGCGAGCCACGCACGCTACGAGCCTCGCATGCTCCTGCATGTCTCTGTGTAGCACATGTCATGGCCCTTGCTTCCCAGTGTGGCACCCAGCAGGGAGCCTCCAGCCCCTTTTTAAATACTAGAACAAACAAAGCCAGCGAAATGCCAGAAAAATATGCAACCTACTATAATTCTGCGTATGCGAACCTACTTCATGTTATGGGAACAGTTTATCAGACCCAGTCTCAAGGCTATGAGAACACTGCTTATCAGGCCCCTTCAAGGCCATGGAAACACTGCTTCCCTTAGTTATGCAGACACCAGGGTGAGGAAGCCAGACTGCCTGGACTTACCCTGCAAGGTGGTTCTCTGTGGTGGGTGAGGAAGTAGAGAGAGTGTCCCAGACAAGCATGTGTTAATGAGCAGCTTACTGCTGTGGGCGACCAGGGCACAATCCCACAGGGCGAGCTCTGAGAGATGGTGTAAAACACGCCCCCAAAATCTTCGCACAGGCCAGAGGTGGGACAGGTTACCTGACTCCGTTCTCTCAGTGGTTAAGGGCTACCCAGAGGCCTTTAATTCTACTTTCGGGTTCTATCCACGTGCAGTAGAGCAAGTTTCCACGGTGCCAGATAAAATCCTCTGGAGAATTAGGGAGGCCGTTGAGCCAGAGAACTGTTGTATGGATAGAAATCACAACTGCAGGTGAATTCAGGTGGATCGGGGTGAGACTAGGCGGGGCATCCCCAGAATCTGCTACAAGAACAACACCTATACCATATGACCACCTCACAAAGAAGTCGGGAGTATTAAATGAGAAAATGTACTCATATAGAGGGCACCACCCACAGTGCCTGGTCCATGAAAACTCCCTACAAATTTTTGGGGTGGTGATTGCAGTGATTTTTCTTGTTAAATGTGGCGGTAAAAATTTTAACTCATGGGGAGAATGCTTGAATTTACCAGTCAGTGCCACGATGCTGCTGTCTGTTCTGAAGCAAGGTTTTTGTGGGACCCTGAATTATAGCAGAGAAGAAAATATGGTCACTGCCCCCACACACCTCATATTCTATGTGGGACAGCCAGACACCAGAGGAAATGTGAGGCCCTGCCTCACTTCATCTTTTTGGCTGGACTTAATCTTTCTCGTGGCATCAGGGGAAAAGGAAAGCCATCAACGTGCACACATTTCATTACTCCCTAAACTAATATACAAACTACAGCATCACCTCTACAAAACCTTGTGCCACGTGCATGGCTTCTATGCATTAATCTCTGCCCTTGCCTATAAATATGTTTATTCTAAGTATGTTTATTCTTTTTCCTCCTAACCACTATTACCCATCAACAGTGTCCCCATTTGTGTTCCCAGAAGCATACACTGAGAGACTTCAAGGACAAGGAGTTCATTTGAAAGATGAATTCAGGAAACTCTAATAGGGAAGTGGGAATGAGAGACAGGAAAAAGAAGATAACCAGTGTAGGGTGCATCATCCACCAATCATCACTGTGAGCTACGGGGCCTTAGTCGTACTGGAAACTCTGAGTCTCTGGAGAACAAGCACCTTAGAATGATCCCATCTAAGAGATGAGGAATCCTGAGTATTTAATATACTGACTCCCATTAGGCACTGATTGAAGGTTGCTTCCAAGGCTGCTAGATATCTGGCTCTTCTAGCCTGCTGACCTTCGCCAGCAGAGTGGGCCCTGGCTGCCAGAGAAAGCCTCAGGCAGTTAGAAGTGGGGGCAGAAAGGAGGCTCAATTGAAAGCTGTTGAGTAGGCTCATGTCACAAAGACACAGAGAGGAGATTCACTCCACAATGTGAGGCCGGGGACCGTGTCTCCCTTTTTTATCAAAGATCCCCATTCCTAACACATTCCCTGGCGTGCAGTAAGCATTCAAGAAATACCTTGGGATGCATGGATGCATGGATGCATGGATGGGTACATGGATGCATGAATGCATGGATGGATGGCATTTGCACTGAGTCTTAAAGAATGAGTAGGAGTTCACTGGGCCCTTCAGGATAAAGAAAGAGCAAACTTACAAGTATAACATTGTGCAAAAACATGCCTCTGTGTGAGGAAGCTCTCAGAGCAACACATTACTTTGTTTCAAATCTACTGCAGTTTAGACCTATAGCTCCTTCTCTGCCTTCTTGTATCTTCCACTCTCTGGCCCTGTTTTTTCCTTTTGAAACAAACAAAAAATTCTCTTTCATATCACGATCCTTCAGGTACTCGATAACATGTCCCCTTTTCCCAAACTCTCATACATCTCTGGTCTCTTGTGAATGCCCCAGACTGAAGAGTTTCATCCAGCTCTTATTTGACCAAGTGACATTAGGCTTGGGGTTCTCAGATCAAGTGTATGGGACACAATATTCTGTAGTGACTCTGGTGTCCTCCAGATCTGGGTTCACACTTTGACGCTCACTACCAGTTGTGTGACTTGAGGTGAGAAACTTACTTTCCCAGAACCACACTCTCTTCCCCTGTAAAGTGAACATTATTATGCTTATCTCACTGGAAGCTACAGTGGGCACTTAATACAGTTTATTCTCTTTCATTGAACTTACCGACCTTTTGTTCACTGTGGGGCTGCAGAGTCACATTCCTCTGCCCCACCACCACCACCCCACCCCACCCCCAGAACTAGGAGCTTTCAATCTAGAACAAGGATGAGACCAGAAAGATACCCACATCACCCAGGCCACGGCCCAGAGAATCTGGTCTACTCTGGGCCTTCCTCCCTCCCCTCCAGCAGCCAGTGAAGTAGCCATCTTTGCTCCCACCAAGGCGGGAATAAGTACCGCTTACTCGTTCACCTGCTGAGCAAAGGGACTGATTACCCAAGAAAGGGAAGTGCCACCCACAGACATCAATACAGATGCGGCTTTGGAAAGGTTGGCAGGCTGCACAGGATTAGATATTGATCTCACTTGTTTTCCCGGTTATTGCTCTGTTTGCCACCTGTGGAAGCCACTTCTAATCTCCTCCTAATACCAAACAAGACAAGAGAGCTCGGCCCAGGGCAGACTCGGTGCACAATGACTGTAGAGCCTGACAGGATTCCCGGTACTCGTGTCCAGAAAAACCAGGAACACAGGTCCCCCAACGCTACATGGCAGCACGGGATTGAGCAGAAGATTAAAACCGACTGGACGCGCAGACGGAACCTGGTGTGAAGCCCAGACTTCATACCTGCCCCTTGGAATTCTGAGATGTCCGGGAAAACAATCAGGAGGGGAGAAGGCATTGACGTAAATGTCTATTGATGCTCTAGGAATCCTATGAATGGAAGTTTAGGGCATAAAAATAAGAGCCTGGGTTAAAACCTACATGGAAATAGTAAGAGAACAGTGAGAGAGCATTGTTTTGCCCAATAAATTGGAAAAGGCTTCTTTAATGACAATATTTTGAGTGATGGCAAGTGTTCAAGGAACTGGAAGGCATGAATAATTTTTCCAGAGGGCAACTGACAACGCACTTCAAAAGCTGGACAATTCATCATACCCTTTGCACCAGTTACTCTACTTCTAGAAATTGATCTGGAAAATGTAACTAAGAGTGTGCACAAGGCTTTGCTACAAATTAAAAGGCACATGCCCCTCCCCATCCTCACACAGACTGAGACAGAGGGCAGGCTGGCTGTGCAGCTCGGTGGGGTGGGCACTGTGATGCGCTGTTCCAGGACGCTGTGGAGGGGAGGGCCTAGACCTGCTGCGGAGAAAATCGTACCAAGGCCAAGAGACGCTAGGCTAGTCAATAAACCCTGGCCATCACTGCGTTAGGACCATGGAGAAGACTGCATCCTGGGCCTAGAGATGTTGCTCTGTCAAAGGGGACACAGGCAATGAAATGGGTAAGTGTGCCATCGGTTAGAAGAGTAACCGTGGAAAGTCAAGTCAAGGTGGGTGGAGGCAGAGACCAAGGCGGTTCATTCCACACAGTGAGTCAGGGTTGTGACTCATGAACTGAGTCACCACCATGGGTAGGATTTAGCAAAGAAGACAAACGGGGGAGGAACATTCAAAGGTATAAGAAAGCATTCATGGAAGTGTGTAGGGATGGGCAAGAGATGAGAGGCGCCTTTGCAGAGCAGAACATCATAAGATCACAAGGGTCCTTATGAGCCCCGGAGAAGAGCCTGGATCACGACAACCCAGGGGCGACTCCAGCACAAGGAGATTCGGAAGCCAAAGCAGTGGCTCACGTGTTCCTTTAAAAACGAAGTCCAGGCCTTGAACTTTTGACCCAGGTCTTCTTTCTGCCTGTCCCCACATGACATCTCTTCATAAAATAAAATTTATTCAAAAGATCAAACTCTGAAAAATACATGTGGAATATCTCTTGCATCCAGAACTATTTGAGACTGCTCTAATTAGAAAACACCAGCTCTTAGCAATCTTGTTGACTTCTATCATCCTTTGCAGACAGAGGCCCTTCTCAGACCAGCATTCTGTACGAGACACCATCACTGAGCCCATTTACCCTGACTGTTGTTACACACTCTTTACAGAAATCTGTAACGTCTTGAACAGAAATCTGATGAGACAACCTTTTCAAGAAATCTAGTAATACAACATACGATTGTTTGCAGTGTTCGCTGCCTTTTCCTCTGTGGAAAGAAATCAGCGATGGGCTCCGTAAGATTAGCATTCGTGTCTGCTTATCTGTGCTTGTCTAGAGCCAGTCCCTAAAACCAATGTGAGCCTTGGCGTTGGTGGCAGGTATCTTGACAGGGAAGATGCGATTTTCAGCGTGGGATAAAACAGGATGCGTTCTAGCCATCTTTCTTTTTAACTGGCATTTCAGTCATTCAGATCTGCTTTGGGTTGAGAGAGACACATCTACCGGCTAGAGAAAGGAAAAAGAGATAACAGCCTCTTTGACATTGGTGACATGGTGTCATTGTCACCTACTAAAACAGTCCTATTGAACAACCGTCCCTGTTAGGAAGCCACTGGCAGAAGAAATAAGTTAAGACCAATGATTCCCAAGCCAAAGCCCCTCTTTTGGCAGCTGCTTCCCAATATTATCTACTCCCAGTGACACTCATTAGAGCAAGGGACCACGGCTGTGTCCCTCCCTGGGTCCACGTCCTATTTCAATGTGCATTTGAAGCTCTACCATCAAGAGGTAGAGTCCATTATTTCAAAAGTTGTTTATTAAATTTTATTTGTATTGTTTACGGTGTTACAGTTGTTCCCGATTTTTCTCCCTTTCCCCACCTCCACGCAGCCCCACCCTCTGCCCTCCCCAAGCCAATCCCCCCCTGGTCCCTATCCACAGGTTGAGCATAGATCTTCTTTGGTTTATCCCCCCACCACCTTTCATCCTGCCCCGCCCCCCCTTTCGGGACCTGTCAGCCTGTTGGCCTCTGATCAAAAGAATGAGGGAGGGGAGCTCGGGTGTCAGTGGAGTTTCCATGAGAACCCTGACTTCCACCCCCACTATTAATAAGAATCCCTCTCCCTGCCCCTGATGAGGTGGTATCAGGGGAAGTCAGCTAAAACACAGTTCAGGAAGATCCCGTGTCTCATAGGACACACAATGTCCCAGTTTCAATAGAAAATAACTCCTCGCACCAGAACTGAGGATGCTCTCGAGCCGAAAGATGACAGACAATCAATGCCAACAGTGAGATGACAGAGGCCTCAGAATTATCTGGTAAGAATGTTAAAGCAACCATCACGAATGCTTCAGTGAGAAACTGGGAGCATGCTTAAAACAAGTGAAGAAACAAAAGTCCCAGCAAAAAAAATAATAAAGCAAACAAAGAAGCAAATGGTGATTTTCAAACCTGAAAACCACAATAACTGAAAATTTAAAAAACCCAATAGATAGGCTCAACAACAGAAGAGAAGGGAGGTGAGAATTAGTGAACCTAAACATATAAAAACAGAAATCATCCAAGACAGACCTCAGAAAAACAAATAAACTGGGAGAGAAGGAGGCTCAGAGGCTCGGGGACCCTAACAAACAATCTGACATTCATAGTATTGGAGTCCGGGAAAGAAGGGGAAAGAGCAGGGAAAACACATAAACCCACAGATTCAGGAAGCTGAGTGATCCGCAAACAGTTTGAATGACAATTTGAAATCCAATGGTTTCTCCTTAACAGCGGAAGCCAGAGGAGGGGGCATGTTTTTCAAGCACTGAAAGATTTTTATCCGGTGAACCTACACCTCAAGAATGAAGGAAATACCAAGATTTCTTACATAAAGGAAAACTAAAAATTTCTCTCCAGCAGATCTACCCAAAAAAGAATAGCTAAAGGAAGTTCTGTAAATAGAAATGAAATGATAAAAGAGGAAATCTTGGAACGTCAGGAAGGAAGAAATGATGTGGCCAATTACAGTGGACTTCCCTTCCCCCCTTGCGTTTTCCAATTATGTTTGATGGTTGAAGGACAAATTATAACAAAACAAGAACAAGACTTGTATGACAAAAAACTGTGAACCCCCCGATGCAGGAAATCAAGGAAGACCTAAATATATGAAAAGATACATCATGTTGGATTGGAAGACTCAACACAGTAAAGATGTTAATTCTCCCCAAATTGATATACAGGCTTAATGTAATTTCTACCAAAACCCCAGCAAGATTTTTTTGTATATATAGACAAGATTATTCTAAAATGTATACGAAAACACAATGTTGTAATAACTAAAACAATTTAAAAAAGAAGACTAAAATGGGGTGTAAGGCTTATTATCCAGTTAGTCATCAAGACTATGTGGTATTGGGACTTCCGCCAAGATGGAGGCGTAGGTGGAAACCCTGTGCCTTTTCGCACAACCGAGTTTAAAAACAACAAAGTTTTAGCAATACAAATGCAGCCAAAACACAGTAAATTGAACTATATGGAAGTCTGACAACAACTAACCTTTCAGCCAGACCCAGCCAGACCGGTAAGAGGGGTGAAGCCAGCAGCGGAGCGGGATCGGGCAGGAAAAATCCACCAGATCGACCCGGCGCATGACCCAGCGCGCAGGCAGCTGTGGGCAGATCCCAGGTGTGGAGTACCAGTCGGACCCACTGAGGGGGGACCACAGTCACACATTCGAGCACAGATAAACCAGCGAGGGATCCAGCAATGAGACAGACCGCACAGGCCCCAGCGGCGGGAAGCAGCTGAGGGGACCGCTATCTCTGACCCCGCCCCCATATACAGCGTCACAAACCAGCGACCTGGGTGGCCCCGCCCAGGTGAACACCTAAGCCTCCGTTCCTCATACGTAACAGGCGCAGACAGATCAAAATATTATGGCTCAGGAAGAACTCAAAGCCCCAGAGCCCATAACTCTAAGCGACAAAGAAATAGCAAAACTTTCAGATGCACTGTTCAAAACACTGGTGATCAGGATGCTCACAGAACTGGTTGATTTTAGCCACAAATTAGAGGAACATATGAGGGCTAAACTAATTAAAATGAAGGGAAATGCACAGGAAACCAATAGTGATGGAAAGGAAACTGGGACTCAAATCAAGGGAGTGGACCAGAAGGAAGAAAAAAATGACCAAACAGACAAGAATGAAGAAACAAGAATTCAAAAAAATGAGGAGAGGCTTAGGAACCTCCAGGACATCTTTAAATGCTCCAACATCCGAGTTATAGGGGTACCAGAAGGGGAAGAGGAACAGCCACGAGTGGAACATTTATTTGAACAAATAATAAAGGAGAATTTCCCCAATCTGGCAAAGGAAATAGACTTCCAGGAAGTCCAGGAAGCTCAGAGAGTCCCAAAGAAGTTGGACCCAAGAAGGAACACACCAAGGCACATCATAATTACATTAGCCAAGATTAAAATGAAGGAGAGAATCCTAGAAGCAGCAAGAGCTAAGGGGACAGTCGCCTACAAAGGAGTTCCCATCAGACTGTCAGTGGATTTCTCAAAAGAGACCCTACAGGCAAGAAGGGGCTGGAAAGAGGTATTCCAAGTCATGAAATCTAAAGACCTACATCCAAGATTGCTCTATCCAGCAAAACCTTCATTTAGAATGGAAGGACAGATAAAGTGCTTCTCAGATAAGATCAAATTCAAGAAGTTCATCATCACCAAGCCCTTATTATATGAAATGTTAAAGGGACTTATCTAAGAAAAAGAAGATCAAAAAGATGAACAGTGAAAGGGCAGCAAACTCACAGTTATCAACAATCACACCTAAAACAAAAGCAAACTAAAAGGACAGCTAGATCAGGAGTGGAAACATAGAAATGAAGATCTCAAGGAGGGTTAGCTACAGGGGAGTGGGAGGAGAAGAAGGGGGAGAAGGTACAGAAAATAAGTAGCATAGACAGTAGATAGAAAATAGATGGGGGGCAAGAAAAGCATGGGAAATATAGAATCTAAAGGACTTGAGACACATGGTCATAACTAAAGGGGGGGAATGGTGGGGGAAGGGTGTGCAGGGTGGAGGGGAATGAAGGGGAGGAAATAGAACAACTGTAATGGCATAATCAATAAAATATATTTTAAAAAAAAGACTATGTGGTATTGGCAAAGGGGCAGACAACACAGAAGAAAGGTCGAACCAAGGACACAAAATCACACCCACACAATGGGGACTCACTGTCACTGGACAGAGTGCAAAAGCAACTCGGCGGAAGAAATAACAAAGTTATAAAACAAAGAACAAGCTTTTAACTCATGCAACGACCTGAAATAATCTTCAGGGAATTGTGCTGAGTGAAAAAAAAATATAGCCAGTCCCGAAGGGTCACATAACTCACAGTTCCATTGTTAAAGGGGCAACGATTATAGAAGTGGAGAACAGAGGGGTGGTTATCAGGGACTAAGATGGGGGTAAGGAGAAGAGGAAAGTGGATGTGGTTCTAAAATAGATGGATCTTTGCCACAATGCTCATGTTCTATATGTTCACTGTATTGACAACAGCATCTGGGTTGTAGTATTACACCACAGTTCTGCAAAAAGGTATTACCCTCGGTGGAAACTGGCACATGGATCTCTCTGTATCATTTCTTGCAAATGTATATAAATCTATAATTATCTCAAAATAAAAATTTTCATTTTAAAAAGTACAATAAAGGAGGTGGCAGAAGTGGTATTGTACTGATATCAAGCCAAGGTCTCCAGACACCTTCACAGTTCCCTATCTGGAATCCAACCCAGTACACCCTGTGACCAGCCTCTGTTGGCCTGCTGGGGGATGAGGGACAAAATAAAACAAGGCAACCCATCCCAACCGAAACGACCCTAGACCAGCCAGCTCCGGGCCAACGTGAGTGAAATGCAGACACACGACCAAGCCCAGCAGAGATGAGAAGAAATGCCCAGCTGGGCCCTGCAGACCAGCAAATAGTGAGCTAAGTAAAAGGCTGATGGTTGTAGACACTGAAGTGTTAGGGGGTTTGTTATATAGTAAAGGCTGATACAAGCCAAGACATTTCCATAGTTTGAAACCAATTTCTCTTAGGAGCTTCCCCACACAGTTATTTTGTTTCAAGTTAGATGTTTTGCAATCTCTTACATTTGAGTTTGCCATTTAATATGGATCATTATTTAAATCATCTAGGCTAAAATGTATAAGGGCGGTGTAAGACCCTTGATCCTGCTCATAGGTAGGTGCCAGGCTGTCCTCATTAGGGTGGAGGGATGGCCTCGTATTCAGGCGTAGGTCCTTGATAAGATCCTCCACGTTCATTCGAGGTCGCCTCTGCTGCCCCAGCCCAGCAGACGCTCAAAAGAACACAGCTGGGCCTTTAATGAGCTTCTTAGAAGAGCTGCTTCCCAGATAATTGACCTCCAGCTCACTGCCACTCGGTGTTCATCAAGAGCTCCACATTTGTGGAGCAGTGTCTGAAAGCTGTGTCACCCTTCTGTCCCTCCAGGTACTCTAAGTGCGGTCCTTGAGTTGGGCCACGTCATCAGAGAACAAAAGAACCACACGGTTCTGGCCCTCCTGGAATAGCTTTCACGGAACTGAGCTTTGGCATTCAGCCACTTCCCTGTCTTATGGGACTTGAGAAAAAGCCCCATGAAGCCCAATATTGTCTTTGCTCTGGTGATAGGGCTAAGATTCTTGTCCACCATGAAAGCCTATAGGAGAACTCTTATGTGTGTGTGTGTTTATGTGTTCTGATTATCCGAAGGAGCTGCGTAACTCTCCTAAGCAGCCGGTTGATGTATCCTACATGGCCCCTGTGAATCATGTCGCTGGCACTCCTTTCCACTCCTCTGGGCAGCTTGGAGCCAACCTGAGCGGTTGAGACGCCTGTAGAACAGTCTGTGGCTCAGACCGAGGCATCATCAGACTCCAGCAGGGGCCCTTCTCACCGGCAGCTTCGCTGCCTGAGGTGCATGCCAGGGCCGAGCCGATAGCCTGGACCAGGAGACCTTCGAGTCTGCCCCAGAGCCTGGCAGAGCTGTGAGTTGCCACCCGGGCCTAAGTTTTTAAATTCAGCCTCGTTCAGCAAGTGAGTTCACCGCCAAGCAAATCAGCCAGGGAGTTCCAGGCATGGAGGACAGGGACAGGGGAAGAGAAATTAGCGAGTGGGTAGCCCCTCCATATGACAGGAACTATGTACCTGCTGTTTATTATCCTCAAAACAAGCCTGAGAGATGGAAATTATTGTATGCATTATCCAGAGGAGGAGAAAGAGGGTTAGAGACACAGTGACTCATCTAGAATTCACACCACCGATCAGCAGCCTAGCCAGGAGGCAAACCTGAGTCTAATTCTGAAGTCCATGTTCTGTCCTGCAGACAAGAGTGGACAATTCTTCATGGCCCGTGACCCAATCCAGTCTGCCCACTGTTTTCAAATAAAGTTTTACTGGTGCTCAGTCACACTGTTGGTTTATGTATTGTCTGTGGCCACTTTCACACTACGCAGGAGACTTGAGTCATGGAAACAGAGACCACATGGCCCACAAAGCTAAAATCTTTACCTCTGTTCCTTTACAGGGAACATTTGCCGACCCTGCTCTAGACAAAGAGGGAAAAAAACTCTAGAGAAATGACCCCTCTGTCTTAAAGAGGGGCCATCAGAATCTCCTTCAGAAAAAGGCTAGCGCTTCTCAGAAATGCAGATGTCCAAGCCCCCTGGTGCCTACTACGTTAGGCCCAAATCTGTACTTTTAATACACTCTGCATCGCCACCAAGTGCTTCTGACAGCCGCTGAAGTTTATGAACACAGCCCAGCCCAGGGATTTAACGTCCCCAACTGGCCTCAGCCTGACTGCTGGTGTGCAAATTGGGGAGGCAGAGGCAGGCCACTCCACATCAGTAGGTGGGGTGGCAGGTTTAATAAGCAAGGGGACTCACATCTGAGGCTTGTCTTGAGCAGTCACAAAGCGAGTAGATCTCCACAGCCACCTGCCAGAACCTTAAAAGTTTATATAGAGGCCTTCATGGGGTTCAGTCATGCTCACTGGCCAGATGGTCCCCACAGCACCTGACTCTCTCAGGGCTGCGTCCTTGAAGCAGCCCCAGCTGTGGAAATGGAGGGCAGAGTGCACATCCCAAGGACAGGGGAACAGGGAGGGGCCTCCAATTGCCTGGGGCCACCTCACGGGTCAGACAGCAGTCGCATGGTCTTCCTGACCTCCTGCAACTCCACAGAACTTTTCATCTGCCCGTGACTGTTGTGTCAGCAAAAAAACAAAATAAAGTCAACTTCTAATAGTACCAGAAATGGGGCCTGGAATCAGGTTAGTGCTTGCTTGGCCTGCACGACCACAGAGGTAGTGGGGTCTGGGCCCCCCATACCTGTGGACCTGTGGGGGGCAGGAGCAGAGGAGCTTGTCCAGCAAGGCCAGAGAGAAAGGGGGAGGGTCGGCCCCCAAGGGCTGGCACATGTGTGGGGGTCAAGGCGAAGGAGCCAGGCTGAATAATCAGGAGATCAGCCACACGCAGAATTGAGGAAGGAAGTACTAGATCGTGCCCCGTGGAAGCTGTCGGAGAGGGAGATACAACGCAGAAAGGAGGGAGGCTGAAACCAGAGACATCGGCGTGAACACACACTTTTTAATATACACAAATGAGTGCCTAACTGGAGTTTAATCACGGAGAAATGGCAGACAAATGAGAAAATCTGAGAAACATTCCAAAAGTATCTGGCCTGCACTCCTCCAAAACGTCAAAGCCGTGAAAGAATGTAAAACCTGAGGGACTGTTCCAGATGGGCGAGGATTAGAGAGATAATGACAACCTAATGGGACGCAGAATACTGGATAAATCCCAGCCCAGAAAAACGAGGGCGCTGACAGAGAATGTTTACTGAGGTAATTGGCAAGATCTGAACGATCTGTGGATTGAATGGTATTAATGTACCAATGTCCATGCCTTCGCTTGTACAGCCGTCCTGAACTTACATAAGGGCCTCTGCTTTGGGAAAAAGCCCACCAAACTATTTAGAAGTAATTAGCCATGCTGCACCGTACTCTGAAATGATTCAGAAAAAGGAAAGAGAGAGACAAATAAGGTAAATACGATTTAACATGTTAACAATTTGGAGAATCTGAGTTAAGAGTATACAGGAATCCTTTTTTTCAATTCTTACAATGTTTCTATAAATTTCAAATTATGTTAAAAATTGCAAATGACATTCTATTGTGTCCCATTGCCCATTTGATTCTATTTGTTACTGCAGCCCAGCCTACCCTGACTAATACAGTACGTAACTGTTTTTTGCTAATTAAGAGAATGTATCGTGAGCATAGCAAATATTTATTGGGGGCCCTATCTGTGCCAGGCACCATGCCAGGGATCTAAGACTGAAGAAGACAGGCCTGATCCCTGTGCTCATGGAGCTTCCAGTGAGATATGCTAGACATTAAACAAATGACACAAATTTTAATTAAAATTATAGTAAGTACTCAGAGGGAGTCTTTATAGCAAGGTAATCTAAGCTTACCTCCTCTGGGAGAACTAGGGTTTCTCCAGAAAAATGGTATTTAACAGTTACAGTTATCCCAGGTGAAAGACAGAGATTGCAATCGAAATGGAAGTGCTTAAGTGTTCAATATCCTATCATGATATTTTCAAGGTCCTGGACCTCCCCTAAATAAAAGGTTATCTTCTTGCAAAGATGTTGAGGAATTGTCAATGTGTGTATGAGTCCACCCAAAAATTGCTATTGATTTTTGACTAATTTTAAAGGATTCTATCCTTGCCGCATCACAACATTACTTATATGGAATCAGAGAGTTCTTTTGAAAACTGACAAGACCATAGCAGTCTCTGCTTAAACCCCTCCCCTCCGTACCATTGTCTATTGCCTCACTGTTGCTGGAGAGCAAACAACCACAAAACCCCAATGGCATATAACCAGCAACATGTGGGCTTCTGCTGATTGGGCTGGGCTCCACTGATCTCCGCTGGGCTCCCTCCATGTACCGGGGGCCAGCTGCATGCTCTGTGACCTAGGACAGCCTCCGTTGCAATAACTGGGTTGCCTCAGCCCTTCGCCACAGGTCTCACACTGCAGCAGGCTAGCCCAGGCGAGTTCCCGTGGCCAAGGGAGAGGCACAAGACTGAGTGAGCCCAGTCATGCAAGGGTTTCTTGAATGTCCATTGGAATTCTCTTTGCTAACACACCATTGGTCAAAGGAAGGAGCATGGCCATGCCCAGAATTGGACAGAAAAGCAATGCTAAATTTAATGGCAAAAGTCATGAAATTGGTGAAATTCTTCACTCTAGAAGGAGTGAAGAATTGGGGTCATTAATACAACCCACCCACCACAACATCCCACACAGAATAAAATCCCTCACCACAGTTTATGTAACCTGGCCCTGTGAACCCCAGAATGCCGTCTCACTTTATAGACTGTTAGTTTTCAGGGCTTCGCACGGAGCCTCACACACAGCGAGTGTTCGACGAATATTTCTTCACAGAATAAATAAATGAATGTGATATTGTCTTCTTCCTTTGGTACGTGCTGAATAATCGGAAGTTAACTTGTCTCTAAAGAGTTCAGTATGGTTGCTTTTTTTTTTAACTTCTCTTCGGTTTCAGGGTATAAGATGCTTCCATACTTCCCCCATGAAATCTAAAAACTTTTAAAATGTTTAAGCCATGGTAGCAGTAAACATCATTAGGAATTAGGCTCTTTACCTTGCTGCAGACAAACAGGGCAAAGGAGAGACCACATTTTCCCAAACCATGACTGTGGTGATGCCGCTGACAGGTTGAGTGGTGTAGGAGCTGGTTTTCTCTGGGATGCTCTGGACCTACGGTGTGAATCCCGGAAGCCTCGCATAGTTGGGCAGGTTGGGGAAACCCTGTCCTCCTGTGTGTTGCTCCTGGGAGCATGTTAAAGGGTTACTATGGATTTGAAAAAGCCACACTGTTAACTTCCACCTCCGGGTTTATGAAGTCGCCATTCTAAACCTCGGCAGAGTGAGTACATCATCCACGTACCATGAATTAGGATAATGAGAATGGAGAGAATACAAAAAATGGCAGAGGGCAATGCCAGAACTTGAGAATTGACCTGGTACTGGGACAGAGGTGGGTAATGAAGTCCAAGAGGACTTTGGGGGTCTCTGGGATCTGGGAGCCCCAGAACCAAATGGGCAGCCTCCTTCGGGGGTCAAGAATGGGGCTGCCAATTCCCACCGATGCTCTGGCTGTAGCTCCCAGATCCCCGTACCATTTCTGTCCCATGAGCTCCACTTCCAGGGCCACATCTGTAACCTTGTCAGAGGCCTAACTTCAGGCTTAGCCGCTGTACTTACACCCACCTGGTGCCTGAGAGTGAACATCCCCCAGGTGTGGGGGTATAACTATCCCAGCTCCCTCACCTTTCAGATGGATCTGAGGTGTGTGTTTTGGGAGTCTCTCAAAGTTTCCCCCCATGGGATTAATCTCTGGTTGCCCACTGGGGTAGTCGGATGAATAATTCATCCTTCGTTTGCTGTCTTTCCTTCCTTAGAGTGCCTCCCTCCTCATTCACTCACATTCCTCGAATCTCCCAAGAAAATGCTTGCACTGGGATCCTTGGTTCAGAGTCTACTTTGATGGGGGTGGGAAGGACCTCATAGTAAGACAGACGGGCTATAAGCAAAGCCACCCTGAGACAAGAACTGAACTCCAGCAAGACATTGTGCAACCCACACAGAACTGGAGGGCCCCTCCTGCCCTCTTGCCAACACAGCACAGTGTCTGCCTTTCCCGCTCACCACGGGCCTCGCGCTCAAGATTCCAAAGTGCCCCGAACGCACAGCGTCACTATTTATTCCACAGGCTGCAGAATCCGTCTTGTTTTATCTCTTTGTAGACAGTCAGCTTGTTTTAATGGACTGCTCTTCCGTCTGTGCATAATTCTTCTCTAAATTAAAATCTCTTCTCAGCCCCACACAATACACACTGGGCTATCAGCTCATTACTTTTACATCCTCCCTTGTTCTGTTTATGCAAAGGTTTAATTAACTATGAATTGCTGTGTAGGCAACAGAAAAGCTCCCCCCTCCCCACGTGGTCGTGAGGACCGAGAGGCAATAGGGGGCTCTGGGGAAGGGCCGGGAGGTGAGGCGAGAGCTTGGGCCCCTCGCCTCCACTTGCCACGGTTCATTTATTCATGAAACGTTTACTAAGTCGCTGCTGGGTGCTCGGCGCTGTTCTGGGCGTGGGAGTGAGAGACACGGGCTCTGCCCTCACAGAGCTGACCATCGGCCGGGGGAAACGGACAAGCGGTGTCTCAGCTACCTCTTGCTGAGTGACACATTACCCAATCCTGGCTCCAAACAACAGTAGACATTCTCTCTCACAATCTCCAACTCCAGTCTCTCAAATGGAATCACCAGGGAATCAGCAACACAGGAGTGGTTGGGCTAGGCGGTTGTGTCAGGGGTCTCTTGGAACACGGGAGGGGGTGGGATGACTCTGCACGGACCCACCTCCCAGGTGTTTCATGCACAGGGCTGGCCAGGAGGTGTACACATGGACCTCTCTACGGGATGCTAGGGTGTCCTGTGGCAAAGTAGCTGGCTTTCCTAAACAGCGTGGAGCTGTGCCTTCTATGAGCTAGCCTTGAAAGTCATGCACCATCATTTCTGCTACACTCAGACAAGCATGATTCAAAACCGGAAGATTACCCAAATTCATGAATGCTGGGAGGTAAGGATCATTAGGTGTCGTCTTGGAGACTAACACCGTAAGTAAACAAATAACAAAGGCAATAATTATGCATTGTGACCAGTGATGTTAAGAAAATAGTAAATGTTGCCCTGGCTGGTGTGGCTCAGTGGACTGAGTGCAGGCCTGTGAACTAAAAGGCCACTGGTTCAGTTCCCAGTCAAGGCACATGCCTGGGTTCCAGGCCAAGTCCCCAGTTGGGGGCACGCAAGAGGCAACCTACCAATGTATTTCTAGCACATTGATGTTTCTCTCCATCTCTTTCTCCCTCCCTCCCCCTCTCTCTAAAATTAAATAAGTAATTTTTTTTAAAAGAAAAATAGTAAATGTTGATAGTGACTGGCAGGGCACAGCAGTGAAGGTGGTCACAGAAGGCCTCTTTCTAATTGTGTAAACCAGGAAAGTTAACTAGCCTTTTTAAACCCTCATCTCTAAAAGGGGAAGCAATAATCATTCTCAGCTCTCAGGGTGGTGCGAGGCTCAAATGAGATCAGGGGTATAAAAGTTCCATTGTTATTTTGGTTTCTGCATTCAATTGGCTACATCTGTTTGCTTCCAAAGGACCAATAACCCAAATGGAGATAGGCGGGTGGCCCCAGCACTCCAACCTCTGAAGGGAAGTCCTAAAACCATGTGGGCAGAGACCAGAGCTAGCAGGACCCAGCCGAGTGCCACAGGAACGTGATTGTTCTCCAGCTTCCAGCTGAGAAAATGCACTTGACTGAAAAATCTGTCAAGCTCTGTGTCCTGGATGAGGCATGGGTGTTGGCAGGCCCGACTCACCCCTCAGGAGGACAATGTCAGCCCAGGTGGTGCTGGACAGGGTAAAAGAATTCTCAAATTCCTGGCTGGATTTTGTCATTCATCCAACCCCTCTCCTGGGCAGGACCCACGCCTGGCTCCCTCTGCTATGTTTCAGAAACTGCTGTACATCTCTGAGCTTCTCACTCCCCCTTGGCAAAGGGAAGCAGCTGGACCATCAGCAAAGATAAAAATACAACATACAATGCTCAGGAAGGGTCGAGAAATGTTCTATGGGACTGAAGGGAGTAAAGTGGCAGATGCATAATCATGACAATAATTCATCAGACTTTTTAAACATTATATCCTTTGAAGGGTCAATCCCACACAAGAAACTTACCGTGATAAAAGAGTTAAGGATGTGTATCAAGTCATACATATTTACATGGGAATATTTCCATAGCACATTGTTATATTTTAAAAGATATTTGCAAGATAATACACATAATACAACCCTACTTTTTTGGAAAAAGATATAGACTTTTGGTCAAGACAGTGGTGAGAGTTTATATTTTAAACTTGCATTAGATGACAGAGACTATTCTTTTCTTAGCACACATCAAAAATTTACAGAAACTGATTAGGTTGTCGATCCCAAAGGCAATCTTAATAAGTTTCAAAGAATTATCTGAGGTCAATATGACATGAGAGCAATCAAATTAAACTGGAAGCCCACAAAATGCCTAATAAGAAGGAAAACATCATTTGGTGAATTAAGGAACACTTTTACATGACCCATGGGATATAGAGAAAGTCACAAGAGAAATTCCAAAATATTTAGAACTGAAAAACACTGGAAACACTGCGTACCAATCCCATGAGGGCAGAGCTAAAACAGCACATCAAAAAAATGTATGGCCTTAATGAATTATCAAAGAAAGAAATGTGGCTTGGACTAGTGACTGCACCTCGACATTTACTCTCTCTCTTTCCTACAATGACAAAGCCTCTGCTTTCTGGGTAGCCGCACGGCTGCTAAGGATGAAGACCGTGTTTCCCAGCCTCTCGCACAGAGAGAATGGCCAGTATCGAAGTTCTGGCCAATGGACTGTGAACAGAAGTAATATGTGCAGTTTTCTGATCATGTTCTCAAAGTGACTTCTTGTCACTTTTCACCTTCCTGCTGACAGAAATATAGACATAGTGGCGGTGGTCAACTGCAGTCTAATAAATTATTTGTCTGGTCTGCGTCCCAGATTCCTGGCACGGAGCTTCAAAAACCCTGGGAACATCCTGAGTGACAAGAGCATCTCTATTATGCTGATGAAATGGCTCACGGTGGGACCCTAGACAACTTCAGGGTGGGGGCTGGTCACCAGAAAGACCAAGTAGGTGATGGGACGGCTAAGACTTTCAACTGCCCCATTTCCAGGGTGTGGAGGAAGGCTTGACACTGAGTTCATTCTTGGGGCCATAATTTAACCCATTGTGCTTATACAATAAAACAACAAGAAAAATCGGATCTGAAGCCCAGAAGAGCTTCTGTGCCGAGTGGGTGATGCATCCTGACTGCACAGGCAGAGGGCATGGACGCTCCGCATCTGGAACCCTCCAAGGTCCCTCCCTGTGTGTATCCTTTATGATAAAACAGTAATTCTAACTTTAGCACTTCCGGTGAGTTCTGTGGATCATTGTAGCTGATTATCAAACCTAAGGGGGATGGGGAACCTCCTGGATTGGTAGCCAATTGGTCAGAAATTCATATGGCCTGAGGTCCCCACTCACAACTTGTGTCTGAAGTGGGGACAGACAGTCTTGTGAAAGAATGAGTCCTTAACTTGTGGGATCCGGTGCTCACTCTGGGTGATGAGCATCAGAACTGCACTGCAGGTCACCCAGCTGGGGTGGCGATAAAGGAGTGAATAACCAGTTTGCCTAGCATTGAGGGGTTTCCTGGACGTGGGACTTCCAGTGCTAGACCCAGGACAAATCACTCTATGGGTGCTCCTATTGGAGTCATAGGGACCAGGGAGATACCTTAAGGACTGGTAGGGCAAAAAGACAAAAAGATCTTGAGTCTCTAAGGATTGCAGGAAGCAAAACCTCCTCCTCACAGGCCTGGACTCCCTACCTCCAGTATTTTGTATAAGAAATAAACATTTATCGTGTTAAAGCCACAGTTTCTGTTAAACACGAAGATGCCTAATCAAGGCCCCTGGATGTGGAGCGCTGAATGTCACAGAGACAAACATTCACAGAGCACAGGAAGACCGCCGGGTCACGGGCAGTGCGGACTCGTACTGCGGGTTGGAAAGTTAGTTACCTTTGTTGTGCGGAGAATAAGTACTCGGCACGATGGTGATTCTCTACTGTGGAAGCTAGATGACATGTTCACCTAGCTAGAGTTATTTTTACATACACTCACACAGTGACCCTCAAACCATGCCGGGGTCAGCGGCACCAACTCCCATACCGTAAAACATCTGCGTATAACTTTGACTCCCCCAACCCCCAAAAACCTGACTACAGTTGTCCCTCAGGATCCCCGGAGGATTGGTTCCAGGACCTCCCCACACCCACCTGGATACCAAACTGCATGGATGCTCAAGTCCGTTATACGGAACGGCGTGAACAATGCATACAGCCAGCCCTCCACATCCACGGATTCCCAACTATGGATCCAACATGCGATTTTTGATCTTCGACTGTTGACTCCGTGGACCTGAAACATGGAGATAAGGAGGGCTAACTGCGTATTTATTTAGTATAAGTGGACCGACCTGGTTTAAGCCCATGTTGCTCAAAAGTCAACTGTATAATTCATGAAGAACATTGGCCTGAGTTACAGCTTCTGTGGCTTTCAACAAAACCCTAAAGAAGAGGTAGGAATCCAAAACGGAGCCAGCCGGCGCGCTCGCAGAAACGGAGGCCAACACGGCGCTGACGCTCTCTCTGCCTGCGGTCAGCGGTCCAGGGTGAACCGGAGTCTGGGCACTCGGGGCTCTTCAGAGTCAGAAACTGCCTCTGTACCCCCCCAAATGCAGCTGCCAGCAGTGATAGCTCTGTCGTGCCAGACTTAGCAGAAAAGAATAGCCTGACCCCAGAACTTTATCAACACCTTCTTTTCAAAGAAAACTTCTGGCAGCTTCAAGGAAACAAATAGATGAGTAGAGTTGTCTTTCCCATCCCAATTTTCAGATGCTGCTAGTCAGCTGCCACCAAGTTGAGAGACAAAGTAACGAGCAAGGCCCAGAAGCAAATTTTTAAAAATAACACAAGAATCTTCAGGCTTAAAAGTCTGTTTCTAAACAAGAGGGCTGGCTGTGGATGTTTGACCAGGAACTGACTTCACATGGACCAGCAAGAAGAAGGCTCCAAAAGCATTTTAGTCCACAAAAAGGCCCACCTCAGATGTGGCCAGGAAGAAAGAAGGATAATGGACAAGAAAAAATATCCCCAAAAGGGGTGCCAGGAGACATAAAGAATGATGGAGTAAAGAGAGAAGGAGAATCAGAGATGCTGGACGGGCAATGGGGAGCCGTTTCTGCTGTGTGTTTCACCTTCTCTGTCCACATGAGATATTTTCATTGTTTTCCAGCTCCTACTTCATCACAGCATATCGACTCCAGGAAGACAGATCATTTATCCTGCAGTTTTTAAGTGACTGCACCATGAGGAGCCACACTCAGACCTAATGGATAGAACTGTGGATCACCCAGAGACCCCCTACTTTGAGTCGGGTTTCATGACTGCCAGGAGCTTTGGTGCTGTCTCCTGTGGTGTGGGGAGGGGTTGAGTAAGGACCGGGGTGCAGACAGCTTTGTTCCCAGTATCGGTCATCCTTTTTCCCTGTAGTCATAGATCCCCTGATTTTTAGCTAGACATGCGGCTTCTCAGAATAAAAACGAAATTTGCCAGCCTCTCCTGTGCAGCCATAAAGCTGAGTTTTTGCCAGGTCATATCTTCAAAAGAGGGAATCCTTTCCTACTGCCTTCCTCCTGCATGCTGGTTGGAACACAGGCATGGAGATAAATGATCTTGAATTGGGTAGATGAGAGCAATGCTCTACAAGCAACAGAACGGGAGGCTTCCGGGTCCCCAAGGCTTTGGCAAAGAGCAATTACCATGCCAGCCCTGGGTTTTTCCGCCTTCTAAATTTTCATGTGTGAGAAAATAAACTTTCATCTGATTCAAGCTACCATTATTTTCAGTCTCTGCTATACACAGCCAACTCTTATAATGCTAAGTAATATTGAGAATAAATACATTATGCATTCACTTTTAAAGCTGGAGCAAAAACTCAAGAAAACAGAAGTAAAAATAAGACCAGAAATAATTCAAATAGGAAAAAGTAGAGAAGTTTTGACAAGAATTTTTTTTTAGAAAACTTAAGAATTTTTGACAAAAAACAGGCTGGTTCTTTGAAAATGCTAATAATGTAGATAAGCTTACTATAAGCTTCATTATTAGATCATAATTAAAATACAGCAAAAGTTTGTTTTTTCATCATAAGAGGTTGTTATAAAAAAAACTTTAGGTTGGCATAAAACATAAATACAGACTTTGCCATGTGGCTCAGTTGGTCAGAGCATTGTCCCCTACACCAAAAGGTTGTGGGTTCAATCCCCAGTCGGGGTGAGTATGTGAGGCAACTGAACAATATTTCCATCTCACATCAACATTTCTCTCTCCCTTCCTCTCTAAAATCAATAAACATTTTTAAAAACATAGATACAAAAATAGTTTTTCATAAAGTTATAAATTACCATAATGACACAAGGAATAAGATAAAAATCCTGAAGATAGAAAAAAGGTATTTGTCAAAATTCTTCTATACCCCAAAATATAGACCAGATCCAAACAGCTTTATATTCACATTTTGCCAAACGCTTAAGGAACAGAGCATTTCTATGTTATGTAACTTCTTTCGAGGAAGAGAAAAGAAAGGTGCCAGCCCATTTTATGGGGCTAGACTAACCTTGACTCTAAACCCAGGTGTGGATAATTAATTAGTTAGCTTTACTGTGGAGACGACCCAACAAATCTCTGTGGCCTACAAGAACGAAGACTTGTTCCTCGTGCACATTACCTGTGGCTGCAGGTCAGCTGAAGCCATGCCCCAGGCTGCGCCTCTGCCCTGCGTGCTTTTGCACCCAGGAGCCCAGACTAGAGAAACATCCTCCATGTGCAACATTTTGGGGGGAGGAGCAGGGGAGAGGTGTTAAAATAGCTGTAACGCCTCTTAAAGTCTCTTGGTTTTAGCTTGAGACTGACACAGAGTCGGACCTACACACGTTGGTTCAAGCCCATCACGTGGTGTCAACTGAACTTGACAAGGGGCATGGAGGTGTGTTGCTGCTACAGGGATGCAGCACGTGCCCCACTCGTCCTGGCAGCATGTAAGTCTCTTACAGGTAAAGTTAAATTAAACAGTTGCTAACGATAATCAACACTGCACAGATGATATAAGAAAAGTGATGGGGACCCTGGCCAGCAGGGTCCATGTGTTGTGGCTGCAGTGAACAAATTCACAGGGACAGCAGAAGTCCTGTGGAGAAAAAGGGACAGCATGGCCACTCTCTGAGTGAGAGAGAGGGCCCCGACCCCTGCCTGGACAGGCTGTTACTGCTTTTCTGGGTACATTACATTGAGAATGGTCCTCATTTACTATGCACGAGTTCATGTAGGTGATTATCTTTTACAGATAACGAAGGAAAGGATGTTGCTAATTAGTTCAAAGTGAAGGATGTTACAGATCAAGGGTTACACTTGAACTGGTTACATTCCATACTTAGGAGGTTTAGCACAGATTTTAGGAAGTTACTTTAGAGAGATGCAGTAAACATTTTCTGCCTCAATCCAAGGTGAGGGAGTTTAAGCAAAAGCAAGTTTCATAGCAGCCTAGGTATGATGCAGGCCTGATTCTCCATGGGAGAACCTCTCCATGGGTGTAGGTCCTGTGTGCTAGACCTCACTCCCAACTGGCCTTTCCAAGTGGGGGCCGAGCTACATTTCCCACACCATGTGGAACAATCTCCCAAATCCCCCCACCTTGTTTTTAGTTAGGACTGCTATAGATCCCATAAAGCTTACTACTCGCTGGTCTCTTACATGACCCTGGGAAAATAATTTGCAAATGCATCAAAGTACACAGAGCATTATTATAATCAGTGAGCAACCAGTGGCTCCAAAGACCCATACTCCGGTTAAGTTCATCAAACTAGTTTTTTGGGTTTAGCCAATGAGATTATCACAGAGGGTTTAAAAAACCTCTTGCTTGGTTAAGCATTGAATGCCCTGCAGCTGCTAATGTAATTCTAGTTGCAATTTATCAATTTGTCCTTTTAAATTGGTAAAAAAAAAAAAAAAAACAGTCCCTCTAGGTGATATTTAATATCGCTCCAGGAGTACTGGATGGAATCGCACTTCAGGGTGGGTCATGTACAGCTTGGAGAATCCTGGATTGGAAGAATCCAATGGGGCGGAGGTGGGTCACTGCTAGGGAAGCCTATCCTGATATGGCTTTACCCTCTGCGTCAATGGCTCCAAATATAGGGGACTGTTCCTCGTGGCGTAGGAAATGTAGCCCAGCCTCCACTCAGAAAGGCCAGTGGGAGGCGAGGTTCGGCACACATGACCCACGCCCATGGATAGGTTCTCCTATAGAAAAGTATTGGCCAATGTCACTTACAAATGTTAATATGGATATCCTAAACAAAATAGTCGATTGAATCCAATTTTTTTAATTATAAAATATGGTCAACTAGAACTTACCCTATGACTTCATGCAAGGATGGTTAGAAGTCAGAAATTTGGCAATGTGATACACCATGCTAGCCTATTAAAATATAAAAACATTTCATCTCCATAGTTGCAGGAAAAAGTATTCAATAAAACTCAATGTCATTTCTTTTTCTAATGTAAATATTTTATTTTTGTTTCTGTTTTCATTTCATCTTTATTGTATTTTTCCATGACCATTTAGTCCCTTTACATCCCCCTCCCTCAGCAATCACCACACTGTTGTCCATGTCCAGGAGTTCTTTTTCCTATTTGTTCGGTCCCTCCATCCCCTACCCCACCCCTGCCACTAGCTGTCACCCTGCTCTCCCTCTGTGAGTCTGTCCCCATTTTCCTTGTTAGTTCAGTTTGTTCATTAGATTCCACATATGAGTGAAATTATATGTTATTTGTCTTTCTCTGACTGGCTTATTTCACTTAGCATGATGTTCTCCCAGCCCATCCATACTGTCACAAAGGGTAAAATTTTCTTCTTTTTTACAGATGAGTTGTATTCCATTGTGTAAATGCCCCATAGCTGTCTTATCCACTTATCTACTGATGGACACTTGGACTGCTTCTATCTTAGCGATTGTGAATAACGCTGCAGTGGACATAGGGGTGCTTAAGTTCTTTTGAATTAGTGGTTCCTTTGGACACATTCCCAGGAGTGGGACTGCTGGGTCAAAAGGCAGATCCATTTTTAATGTTTTGCGGTCTCTCCCTACTGCTTTCCACAGTGGCTGTACCAGCCTGCATTCCACCAACAGTACAAAAGGGTTCCCCTCTCTCCACATCCTCGCCAGAACTTATTGTGTGTTGGTTTATTAATGATGGCCATTCTGACAGGTGTCAGGTGGTATGTCATTGTGGTTTTAATTTGCATTTCCATGATGCTTAGTGACATTGAGTATCTTTTCATATGCCTATTAGACATCTGTATGTCCTCTTTGGAGAAGCATCTATTCAGGTCCTTCGCCCATAATGGGGTTGTTTGTTCAAAGGCATTTCTGAAATTTTAGCACTGGGAAATAGGGTTTTTAACCTTAAAAAAGTATCTAAAATAATAATAATAAAAGCTATAATAAACATAATACTTCTGGTTAAATTTCAAGAGAATGAAACATTACACTTTTAAACAACATACAAATACCTGTTATTTCACCTTTTGTCCTTCTGAAAGTCTTAGTCAATTCAATCAGCATAAAAAAAGAACAAGAAATACAAAGATTGACATGAGGCATGAAAAAGTAAAAGGCAAAGCTGTCATTATTTGCCTACAATTTGACTGCTACCCTGGAAATCTCAGAGAATCTAAAAACTACTAGAATAAGTGAGACATTTTGGTTCACTTGCTTAATTTAAGTCCAAAAATTTTTAAACCCAGTTATTTTATATGCCGAATATAGACAATTAAAAATGTATAGAGAAGTTGAAAGAGAACTGTATTCACATTAGTCAAAAATAAGTAGGAACAAATCTAACTCCAAAAAGGGTGAGACTTTATGGAGAAAATTACAAAACATATTAAAACACTTTTTGGAGGCCTGAATAAGTGGCAAGTTTTATTATGTATAAAAAGAAAGACATAAGGATGCCAATTTTCCACAAATTAATTTATAAATCCCATATGATTCAAGTCAACATCCAAATAGAGCTTTTCATGGAACTTGTGCTAATGCCAAAATTTATATGCAAAAGCAAAAATCCAAGTATAGTCAAGGCAATTCTGAAAAAGAAGAACAAAGGGGGACTGGTTTACCTTAAAAGAAAGGAAAGATAGGATTAAGCTATAGAAATGGGACAGTAAGGTCAATATTGATGCAGGAAAACAATCATCGTCTCCTGGAACAGAAGAGAGAGCACAAAAGATCTGCCTATACGAATGAACAGAGTATATGAGAGCATTGTATACCTCTATAGCCATTCCATAGTTTGGCAAGCTGACTTCTCTGTAAAATGCTTTATGCCACATATAATTTTTAAAATTGCAAATGGATTAGAGACCTAAATGTGAACATAATTTTTCAAAGAAAATATATACTTCCTTTGTCAATTCGTGGTTGTGAAAATGTTCTTAAACAAGATAGAAAAAGCACAAACCATAAAGACTGACAAATTAAAACCTTCTCTATATAAAAAAGGATCCTATAAAGAAAGTGAAAAGACTGGAAAAAGTGGGTATAGCTGTCTATAATGCATGTAGACAACCAAGAATTAATCCCCAGAGCATGTAAAGAACACCTACAAATCAATAAGAAAATACAGAGGCTTCAAATTTGATTCCTAATTCAAAAGCTACAATAGCAGGAGTCCAAAATTGCAGGTGCTAATTTTTGACCAAGCTGTTTCTTACTCCAGCACCTTTATACTCCAGCACAATGAAGCTCAATTTGCTGGAAGCTGATAAATGCCCACATCAATCAGAAGTGGACAGAGGTTTGTGATAAGATTTGAAATGGAGTAATTTGGTATTGCTGGAGGACAGGGTGAGATAGAACAAGCAGATATGTGAAACGAGAAAGCAGTAAGAAAGGCCTGGTTAAAATAAATAAATAAACAGACAAGTAAACCCAGACTCCAGAGAAAGACAAGAGAGTGGGCTCATTGACAGAGCATGTGAGAATCAATAAGTTCATCAGGGGCATCCCTACCCAAAGCCAGGATGGGGAAACTGGCTTAGCAGTAGTGCCATAAGGAGAAATTCCAGAGTTTGAGTTAACAGTGAAGTCAACGTGTACCGAAAGTAGGGTATCACCATCAGGCTGAAAGCACTTAGAGACACATCATTAGGAAAAGCATGTCCATAGGAACAGGAGTCAGAGCCATCATCTCTCCTCACTAAGCAGACTGCACTTGGAAATGTGTCCCCTTCCCGGACTCCCCCCAGGGGGAGGACACGCAGGAAAATTGACTTTCCCATCAACAAAAAGTTAAAGCCATTCCCACTGAATGCATATGCATTACAAACCTCCGGTTTGTTTATCAAACAGTGATGATCAAGACACGTGCAGTCTCCCCCCTATAGATTGGGGTGCAGTGCAAGGGGCAATTGGGGGGATAGCTAAACCACACTCCATTGGAATGTGTGCCTTTTCATGACAGAAGAATTTATAAGGTGCTGGGGGGCGTCAAAAGAAAGGTGTTGTATCAGGCAGATTAGACTAAATTTTGCTGTAGTAACAAACAATCCCTAGATTCCACTTGCTTAGAGTCACAAATGTTTAGTTCTTTGCTCTTGTTCAGTTGATGTTCACTATGGGTCAACTGTGGCTCTGCTCCACCTGCTCTAATCCCAGGACCCAGAGTAGAGGGCCAGGCTCTATGCCGATCTCATGTCAGAGTGCAAAGCACAAAGGCAGTACCATGCAATGGTTCTTAAGGCTTCTGATCAGAAGTGACATACATTGTTTCTATCACATTTCATTGGACAGAGCAGGCCACAAGGGCAGGTCTTGCAGCAATTGGGTGGAAAATAAAAGTCTTCTTGCAAGGATGGGTCCAACAGGGAAAAGCTCAAGAAAAAAAAAAGAGTCAGCAAATAATTTGGAAAAGAAGTGAAATCCATCAGAATATATATTCTTATCAACAGTATAAGAAAAAATAAAGGCATAGGTTCAGCAAAAGACACTAATCCTCGTGGCAGCATCGTACATAATAAAAGAAAACTGGAAACAGCTGAAATGCCCATTGAGAAGTACAATGGATCAAAAATAATGGCCTATTCATTCATGTAATGGGTCATGCAATGGAATAACACACAGAACAGAAAAAAACAGTGAGCTGTGCCACCCGGAACAACACAGATGAGTACAAGGAGCCAAATAAAAAATGGGAGGACAGCATTCATATGGAGTTTAAAAGAAGACAACACTAATTAATCTATGGTGATAGAGGTCAGAACAGCAGTTCCGTCTGAGCCGCATCTACCAATGGAAATATGAGGGAGGCTTTGGGCTGCTGGAGATGTTCTGTATCTTTACTGGAGTGGCTGTATATTTAAAATGGGTCTACTTAAGTGCATATTAGTTATCTTCCTTTAAGAGAAAAAAACTGTACCCTATATAGACCCCTAAGCTGGAGAGGTGGGTCCTCTCAGTGATGGCTTGCCAGAGGAAGTTACTTAGAAACTCCAACCTGAAAAACAAGCAGAAGTATCCAGGAGGATCAGAGGGACATGTTGCAGGATGAGGGACATGTTGCAGGATGAGGGACACATCTCTGTGAATACTGGGGGACCACAGGTGTCATGGCACAATCAAGGTGTTAAAACACTTTCTGGAAGGCATGTCCCCTGCCAAGGGAAATGCTGAGAGCTGTGATTGGACCACATATCGCACATCTTAATGGGTGTATTAAGAACTTCTGCCCTTTATGTGAGGGCCGTGGGGAATTTATCGGAAGGCTTCAAACAGGGAAAGGCATAGTCATGTATTCACTTTAGAACTGCTCTGCCTACAGTAAAACTGAAGTTGAAAAGGCAAAGTGGAAACTGGGAGGCCAGCAAGCAGGTCGCTGCATTTGTCTAAACCAGAGAAGAGGGAGGTCCAAAAGAGAGTAAATTACAGTAATAACCACATGCCTTGTGTTCTATGCCAATTAATCACAGGGGTGAAGAGAAGGAACCAGATTTGAGAGATATTTAGGGGGAAGAATTGATAGAACCCCAAGATGTTACTTGAGGAACAGCTAGTGAAACTGGACTTCTTTCTGGAAAGGAGTATGTGGAGCCAGCCCAGAAGCAGAAAGGATTAGGTAAAACCAGAGTCAAGAAGCTAAATCACAAAGAAGGGCTTTCTCCTGTTTGTGCTCCCCAGCAGGAGACAGGCCATCCCCAGAAGTAGCACCAGGAAGTGCCAAACTGATACCAGATTCTGTGAAAAGGAGCCGGTAAAGGTTGGACCAGCTGGCATCCAAGGTCCCACACGCTAACAGTTCTATGAACAACAGGCAGTTCCTTTGTCTCCTCTGAGACTAACTCCTACAATATTTCGAGTCTGGTCCCCAACCATACCTGCCACAGCTGACAGACCACGATCTGCGCTCTCTGCCCAAAAGAGGCCCATCACCTCAACCTCAGTTCATGTATTTCCATGAACTTGTCAGGGTATATTTGAATTCTCTTTTTCTGTGCTCATCAACCCTTAGGAGACTGTGAACTACTACTCTGTGTCAGGGATGGTGTCTGACTCCTTTTTTATTTCCATGAACCTGTCGCATGACCAGATGCTACTGAGTGGATGAGCCATTATTCTTAAGTTGCATCATCTTCTATTTTATGGATGTGCCAACTTGGAGCCGTACACCCCAGCAGGTCTGAAACCAGGCAGACTGAGGGGATGCTGCGCAGACTGTCACAAGAACCACTTCTCTGATCCTTTCTCTTTCTCTCTCTCTTTCTTTCTTTTTCTTTCTTTTCTTTCTAGTGAGGGATTTCTATCCAAAAAAGACCACGGTTTTCCTTTTGAATGACTCCTAGAAATTAATACACACATGTGAACATAAACTGAGAACTTCCTTCTTCCAACAAGCAAATGTGAAGCAGGACTGAGCTCTTGGTAGGTAATGATCATTTTTAATATGCAACACCTCAGTGGGGGATGCAGGTTTCAGTCCCTCTGACTGACAGCTCCTAATGACAGCAATAAACCAAGGTGTCCCCAGAGGCCAAACAGATGTTCTGAGTTGACAAAGGGGGGAACCAAACACTGCCCTCATTGTTACCACTTCTGTGTCTTCTAATTGCAGAACCCTGTTTAAAGGCCTGAGCTACAACATGCACATGCTTTATCATCCAGGAAATGAGTGTACAGACAACAGGAATGTGTAGCCCAGTAAAACCAGAAAGAAGATATCATCAGTGTGTGGAGGAAGGTGGATAGGAGGTTTTTTTGTTGTTGTTGTTGTTTGGTTTTAAAAGATTTTATTTATTTATCTTTAGAGGGGAAGGAGAGAGGGAGAGAAACATCGATGTATGGTTGCCTTTCAGGCATCCCCTGCTTGGAACTGGTCTGCAACCCAGGAATATGCCCTGACTGGGAATCAAACCGCGATCCTCTAGTTTGCAGGCCTGTGCTCAATCCACTGAGCTACACCAGCCAGGGCTTCGGCTAGGAGTTTTGATGGCTTCACTAACATACTTTAAAGCAAGTTCACAATGAATTAGAGTGAAGGGAGGCAGTGAGCAAAGAGAGGGATGCAGTTAATTAAAGTTAATTATTCTGGTTACTATGGTAGCAACCCAGAACAAGCCAAGTTAGACGCACATTCTAGATGAATCCCAAAGAGGGTCATGGGCTTTTGTCATCGAGTAGCTGGGAGCTGACAACTATTTAATAGAATTAAGTTCCATTGTTAACCAACTTTAACCCAAAGACAATCTTCCTCTTTAACTAGTTCTGCACTGCAATGGAACAAGTGTTATCTGAATCCTAAGACTGATTACCAATGCTTGCGTTGGATATTCTTTTAGAATGGCTATTTAAGTGGGGTGTTGGTTGGGGTCCCCCCTCATAAGCTGACACTGTAGTAAGGATTTAAGTGCAAATAGTTTATTCAAGGAGGGAGGAGGGAGTGACCCCAGGAAGTACCAGCAGGCAAGTGGAGAAGTAAAACAGAAAAAGGAGCTAATAAAGGGTGTATCTTGAAGCAACTTTCCACTCTGGGCAACTAATACATAGTCCCACTGGGGAACTCTGGGAGCTGCTTTAGAACGTGTGCTTCAGAGTTATTCCGCTCATGGTGAGAGGAGTATTTCTACTGGGGTATTTCTACTAACTACCCATCGTGGTTGAAGGCTGCTTCTGGGAGGTGTTCATCCCCTGGTGCTTTCCGGCCAACCAAATGGGAGCAGCAGTGATGAGCCGCACTCCTACACCCAACACACAGGATCCTCCCATGCCCCGCGCTCCATACACGTTCTTCTTTCTGGATGGCTATGGTGGAAGTCACTCTGGGTAGCACAGAAGCCACGAGTTGAAGAAGAAAGAACCCAAGCTGAGCCATCACTTGGAGAACTCCCCATCAATTGGGAATGTCCCTTTCAGGAATGTGTCTTTGGAAAGAGAACTAACTAGTTTCTGAGCCATTATAAATGTTCAGTATGTTTGTTATAGCAAGTAGAATCCTTTAATTAATACATTGTTCTTTTAGTATTTGCCAATCAGAATGTGAACATCCTTGTCTTGCTTTAACTTGAAACTTGTTGATGACTATGTATATAACTTAAATGTCCTGTGTCCTCTTCATTTAGAGGGTATAAAAAGGGTCACTGTATCAGCGACTTCAGTTCCACTGTTCTCACCTATACAGGAAATCAGGCTCTCATCCTCACCCATACCACCCCCAACACACACACACACTTTGCCACTCCTCCTCCCTGAGACTCCCCAAGGACTATGTCACAGAAGGGCCAATGTCATCTAAGGTCCCTTTCTGACCATCTAGGTCAGAGCCATCTAATCTAGGTGGCTGACCTGGGCACCCCTCAAGTCACATAGAACCTGCTACTGACACTACTCTGGACTTCCTTGATATGTGGGGGCTCATGTGTGCCCTCATTCTCCTGACAACAGGGAAGCCCCTTCCCTTCCTTTCTTCTCTCCTCTAGTAGAAATATCTCACAGCAGAGCAGGCGGAACTCCTAAGGTTTAGCATTCTTGTGAGTATTTTTTACATACATAGCCCTCTCCTCTTATAGAAAACATGCATGTTCATAGGATAACTGGATGAGGAGAGGGGACAGGTGATGCTGTACCTGGAACCTCTGGGAGAACTCTGGGAGCTGCTTCAGAACGTGTGCTTCAGAGTTATTCTGCCCACAGTGAGAGGAGCTGGGGTATTTCTACCAACTATCCACCGTGGTTGAAGGCTGCTTCTGGGAGGTGTTCATCCCCTGGTGCTTTCCGACCAACCAAATGGGAGCAGCAGTGATACGCCGCACTCCTACACCCAGCACACGGGACCCAGCCACCCACTCCCCAGCCCTATGGCAGAAACTAACAAATAAGCCACATGCCTTCTTCCCCCACGATGAATCCTCTCCCAGGCATCCAGACGCCCTTATCTAAAACCTCCAGCTTCTTTTGAGCCTGCCTAGGGTCATCATATGTATTTAACCCCCAGTGCAAACCATGTTCAATTTATTTTGCTGGAGACTCCTCGCATTTACGAAGTCAGGGGATGGGAATACAAAGAAGTGAGGGGGAGGAGCAGTCTCATAAACCTATTTCTGTAAGCCAAGTATGTTCCAGCTCCAGCTCTGACCCAGCTGGGACCACAGGTTCCCGAAATGTACGGATTACACGAGGTTGTTTTTCTATAAATTTTTGTCCATCAAACAGAGCATTTTCCTCCAGGCTGGAGTTCTGCTGACCTTCATCTTGCCACCCAGCTTCCTTTCAGTCTCTGGGAAATGAGGGTCTTTCTTCTCTGGGCTTCAAGTCCGGCCCCTGGTCAAATGGCTAGCTCTGCCTTGGGCTCCTGAGCCCTGAACATGAGCTACCGTATTTTGCAGTGTATAATGTGCACTATTTTGGCCCAGTTTTTTTTTTTGGTGGGGGAGAAGATGCACATTATACATGAACACAATGATTACATACCATGGGTATAATAATCCCATGTATAATGTGGACAAAAACCTGGGTGCGCATTATTCATGGCAAAATATGGCAATCGGTTGGGCAATGCCTACAACTTACTAAGTGGAAGAGCTGGCCCTGGGTGACTACAGGTCCCCAGGTTTCCCTGAGTATACCAGGCAGGAGGAGGAAATCCAGGTAACTCATCTCCACTTCTAAGACTGAGGTTGTTGAGACACCATTGCCCAGCTCAGGATGTACCCAGAATAAGACACGTGAGAAACGATGTCAGCGATCCTGGCTGGAGCAATGGGGTATATCAACCAGGGTCCCAACAGGAAATGAATCACCCCAGATGGTTCAAATGAAGGAAACATAATAGACTACTGACATCAGTATTTCACTCATTGTTATGGCCGGATAATATTCTATTGTACCGATATACCACAATCCCTTTAATTCTTTGCTTTGTAAACAGGTGGTTCTCAAAATGTGGTCTCCAGACTAGCAGCTGCAGCAATCCAAAGAACTTAGAAATGCAAGTTCTCGGGCCTGCCCGCCCCTTTAGGGAAGCCCCAGCAAGCCGGTTTTTAATTAGTCCTCTGGGTGATTCTGATAAAACATACTAAAGGAAAGACACCAGATACGAAAGGACAGGTATTGTATAATTGCTTTAATATGAACTCTCCAGAAAAGGAAAATCCATAGTGATAGAAAGCAGATTAGTGGTTACCAGGAGATGGGGAGAAACTAAATGGGGAGTGATTACTTAACAGGTACAGGGTGTTCTGGAGTGATGAAAATGTTTAGAAACTAGGAAGAGGTGAGGTTCACACAACACTATGAGTGCTCTAAGTGCTGGGGAACTATACACTTTAGAATGCTTCATTGTACCTTGTATAGATTTTGCTTCAATTTAAAAAAAAGTTTAGGAGGAGAAAAAAGGCTGGAAAGACACCCAAGAATGAGCAATAAAAGGAACTGTTGCTGTCCTGGGCCTGAAGAACAAGGGGAGGGTACAGGTGTAGGAACAGTCAAGCCCAGAATGGTACCGTGGAGGCAGGAAGACCTAGCCAGCAGCAAACATGGAAGGACTCGGCTCAGGCCAGAACACGGAACCCACCCAGGGAGGGAAGGAATAGAAAACAAAGTCCCAAGTCCCTTCCCCCCTTCCTCCGATCTCTCATTGGCCAAACCCAAGCAGAAGCCACAGGGTGAGGGAGCCAGATAGCGTGATCCACAGACGTTCCACCTGACACACGGAAATGTGTGCAAAATGGATCTGGGGCGAGGGGTGAGCCCCTCTCGGAATAACCAGGACACCCAGCCTGGCTGCTAAACCTGGAACAGTCTGACCAAATTTTAGCCAATTTCCTTCAAAGGCTGAATAAATCTCCCCTTCAAAGTGTGTTGAAGGAAGACGTGCTTCCAAGGAAACATTTCTCAATCCAGGCAGACTGAGACTCCTGAGAAGTTAGAGGACGGAATTCTCAGAAGGTGACCCCTTAGCCACGCCAACCAAGCAGAGGGAGCTTTAAGAGCAGTCTCCCAACTCTGCTGCCCTGCTTCAAACAGTCCTTTGGTCTCCGGCTGCCTCCCTGAGTCACAAAATACCTTCCACCCACAGAGAAACAAAGCACAGCTGTTGTCACCTGGTCCATCACCCTTTAATAATCCCAGATGCATTTATCATTTTCCCATGACCGTGACCTTCTGATTTCACCCCAGCAGCCTCTTTAAAACAGGACTCTGTCCACAAGGATCTGCAAAAGCAGCGCCAGTTCCATGCAGGGCAATCTTGGTCTGTCTGGTCCACGACCCTGAGACCACACAGGCTCCCACGTCGTAGGAAGGCACAGGTGGAGGTGATATCAGGCTGTCGTGGCTACTGACACTGCTGCTGTGTAAAAGCCACCTCCCTGGGTGCCGACCGTAATGAGTTGTTCTGTTCTGCTGAGAACCCTATCAAAAGGCACCGCAGGGGGTGGCTTCCCAGATCATTGCTTCTCACTGGTTCTGCATTCCCAAGAAAACACCGAAAATCACATTAATCAAGGTAAGGGAACTCTGGGCTGAAATGCTGAAGAGTCACAACAAAGCAGGCCCCAGGGAAGAGCCCCCCCTCCCCGCCAGCAAGTGAAATGGAACCACGAGCAGCCCAAAGCCAAATGACGCCCCTTTCACTGGATTTTCAGCCACAGGTTTAAGAGATTTGATTTATTAAAGTTTTTAAACTTTAACCTCATGGATGAATTTCTCAGCCAACACTGATAAATTTCACTCATCCATCATTTTGCTTTAATGTGACATGGTGCTTACAAAGCACTTATGTCCCAACCTGGCTCAAAAATAAGTAGAAAGAAATGAAGGGGAAATCCTCAGGTTTTTGCTCTCTCGGAGCCTAAACACAAAACACGCACACAACTGACATCCCCTAAGTCCTGGCTGCCAGCTATGGGGGGCGAAGTGGGGGGGGGACAAAAGTATAGAAATGCCCTTTGTATTTCTCTTGAACAACTCTTATTCACCCTTCCAAACCCAATTCATTACCCACCTTTTTTTATGCTCTTCCCTAACCATGTCGATTCCCTATGAATCTGTTGTGACTTTTATTCACATCTGTATCTTCTAAACTCTGTAGTCTCTGATTTTGTCACCCTGCACCCCCAGAACCTAGCATGACACCGGGCACATAGTAGGTGCTAAATAAAAGCTTATTGAATTAAATTGAATCAGGAGGCTCAGATTCTAATTCCAGCTCTTTAGCCTTATATAGTTTCACCTCCTGACATCTCGGTTTGCTTGTGTATAACATGAGAGCAACCATTTTCTACCCTGCTGTTTTCAGCTCAGGCTAGCCATGCCATAGACTCCACGGCTTAAACAAACACTTATTTCTCACAGTTCTGCAGGCCGGGGAGTCCAAGATTAAAGGTGCCAGCACTTTGAGTTCCTGGTGAGAGCTCTCTTCCTAGCCTATAGATGGCCATCTTCTCCTTGTGTGCTCACAGGGCTTTTCCTTAGTGCATGTATGTGGAGATAGCAAGATCCGCCTTCCTTTTCCTATATGGGCACGGATCCCATCACCAGGGCCCCACCCTGGTGACCTATCTCAATCTAATCACTTGCCCAAATACCACTTCTGAATACCATTAGACTGGAGGTTAAGGCTTCACAATATGGATTTTGAGAGCACACAAACATTCAGCCCTTAACACCTACTAAGGCCATTGTTAAGGTCAAAGAACATGAGTTTGAGAAAATGGGACTTTGGCTCTCTCTTCGAGTGTGAGGAATGCTGTAAGGATAATAGCCAAGCAGTGTCAAGACCAATGTGTAACCTGGTGTCTCACCACTCCGTCTCCCCCTTGACTTCCAGGGCTGGAAATTAGTAGCATCAGTCAAGTCAGACTATGCCACTTCTTCTATCCTAAAATGCTTCTCTCAAAGTCAAATGACCTTTAGTTGTTTCATGAGGAAGAGAGAACTCAATTTTTCTCCTAAAAAGTTTGCGGTGACTCATTCCCCAGGACTCCCCAGTTTGATGAATTGCTGATCAGGACATCGTCATTCTGTATTTGGGTGTCCCATGAAAAAAATAATGAGTCATAATAGATTGATCTGTGGTCCAGAAAGATTGGAAAACAGTGAGTGAAACAAAAGCCAGCGAGTTTCTTTCTTGCAGTACTCCTCGGAGCCCGGATTGTTCAGATACGCATTGCCAATTTTCAGAGGCAGAGCTAGACTAGACTTTCTTAGAAAACTGGCCAAGAAGGTCAGATCTGGGATCCAGCTATGTCTATTTCTGTCAATAAGAGACAAGAGTAAATATTGAATTGGGGAATGAAGTGAGGAATGGATCTCAAAAAATTAATTCTAATCCTAGGTATCATTGCCTAAGCCAGTACTATGTGCGATGTTGGACATTTCACATACATCATTTCATTTAATCCTCCCACCAGCCCTGTGGGCTAGGGAGCATTCACCCTCCCACCCGCCCCACCCTCTTCTCCTTTCTGTCATGCTGCAAACACACAGTCTTGCCAATGATCTCTATAGTAAGTGAAATGTGCTTTTTCCTGCATGTCACTAACAAAAACTCCCTTGAAGAGCCGCAGTGGTGGTGTCAGAACAAACTGATTTAGTTGTAAATTACACTGAAATCATTGAAGTGTTTGCTTCCGACCACGACCGAAGCATCACACGACGGCAGCTCTTTGGCCTCTGTGGGCCTCTTGAAGGTAGGATGGTTGTAGCGTGCTTATTGCCATGTGTCATCCCATTATAAGGCCAAGATGAGCATTGTGGTTCTGATGGATGGTCTATTGCTTTAACTTCATAGGATTGTCTTTCTCATTCTCTGGGACAGACAAGTGAATTTTCCTTAATCTTATAGGCACTGTGAATAAACACACCTTTAGAAAATTTTGCTGCTTTTATTTGAGCTACGCATATAAGGAAACTGAAAATGGAGAGTTTGCCATATGAATGCAACTCCAAGACAACCCACCCCCCAGCCATAATTCCCAACAGAATTCATTCCTATGCAACTTTTACATAGCAATTCTACAGCTATGGCTGTCCTGTTAGCCCTGAAAACTGAGACTGCCCAGTTGAACAACTCACCTAGGGTCATGCAGTCAGCAACTGTCAGTACCAGAGCTCTTCTCTTTCTGTTAGGCAGATCTGCTTCTCAGGAACAAGGCCATTATCAGAGTTCCAACGTAAGAGCAAGACCAGCTCAGGCAACATAGGATTTGAAGCTGAGACCCAGAGAATGGGGCTCAAGCTGCTTCTCCCCACCTCCATCCATCTCAGTGGGACCTTATTGAAGGACCACACCAAGGCTGAGCCTGCAGCTGGAGTCCAGTGGACAGAACATGTACATGAAATGCAAGAAATGAGAGGGAAGCTAAAGGTTGCCTCCTACCTGCACAGTCCAGGGTACTCCCAACTGGCTTTAAACATGTGCCAACCCCTCCGCTGCGGCAACCTCCCTGCGCTCGAAATTCTGGTGTGTGTGGCTAGACCTCTTCCTCTATGCCCCTCCCACAGTGTGAGAAGTTTGAGTCAAGTCTACATGAGAATTAGTAGTTATTTTTGAGTCTTCACTCAGATAGGGTGATGAAGGCACCCAAATCATACAATCAGAAAGGCGTTAAGCATTGATTGGGATGGAGGATTGGGCACTAATAGAAAATGCCTCTGAATATGGTTATTATCTTCAACAGAGAAAAACAAATGCACACAGATTCCATTGACACTACAGGACAATGCTGAAAATTTCCAGTGAACCATGGAAAGTGTGAGTCAATAGTAGAGAACCCTTTGTGGCTATTTTACTAATTAAAGATTGAAAAATGTTGTTGACATCATTTTTACTCAGGATGTTATTATCACTTTAATTTCACGCAGGTAAAATGCATTCATAGGGGCTTACATACATATGCAACTACTAGACTCTTACTTGGGCATTTGGCCACCAAAATAAATATCACAATTCCCAGCCTCCCTGATAGCTAAATGCGGTCATAGGTTTAAGAATGTTAAATTCTGGACAACAGGGTGTGAAAAGAAGTGCACCTCCAGTTCCTGTCCCTAGAAGTAAGGGTCAAGCCGTGTTCCTTCCTTTCTCTCTTCTCACAGCGGATGTTAGGGGTGAGGTGGGGGGGGCCTGTCAGATCACATGGAGAGAGGTGACATCCTAGGCACGGAGGAGCAGCAAGTATTGGAGCAGCCAGAGTCCCTGAGTGCCAGCAAAGCACAGAACAGGCACACCATCTTAGACTTTTATGCGAGAGAGAAATAGGCTTCATCTTTATTAAGTCACGTCTTAGAGCAGCTGAAACTCCATTCCGACTAATACAATTTCAAATACATTTTCATCTAGCTTTTGACTCCACAGCCCCACCACTAAGGGGAGCAGAGAAGGTCCTTTCTACCCCGTTCTAATTCTGGTGAGTACCCAGGTGAGGTAAGCCCTGGCTTTCAATCAGTGAAACTAAAAATTATAAAAATGCCTTAGAACTATATGCCAAAGACCTCTATTATTATCGTAGTGCTATGTCAAGATTGAAAGGCATGTAAGATTTCTCCAGAGAGCCCATCCATAATGCACTGCAGAGCTGTGTAGATGTTTTATGAAATGCATTTTATTCAAGCTAGGATATACAACACTAACATTATTGAAAGAAATTGAGGGTCTGTTTGTCTCCTTTTAATATGTTCATTATTCATGTTATAGTCCTTTAACAAAAAAGTAAAGCCGTATACGTATTCAATTTAATTTAAAATTTTATTTTACCTGCAATTCATCTTGGGTGTCCAATGAAGAAGAAATATTCCTTTATTATTCTTATATTAGTTTCTGACAGTTCAATTTCTCTGATGGCTATGCCTCAGACAACCTCCACTGAAAAAGCATATAGGTAATGTCTTTGATCAAAATTTCATGCCAAATGCTTTAGACTCTGTGTAGATTGCAGCCTCCGAATAGAGACACGTGGAATTCTGATTCTATGAGCCCATGGAGCCAAGCTTGAGAAAAGCTTCTCTGTCCAAAATATGGCTGCACATTGGGAATCACCTGGGAGCTTTAAAATCTACCGATGCCCAGGTCCTACTCCAGAGCTTCCAATGGACCTGATCAGGGATGCTGGGCCTGGAGTGGGCGCCACTGACCTAACAGCTTGATGGGGAGTGTTGAAAGGGGTGCAGGACCTACACAGGGGGTCCCCAATTTGGGCCATTGACTCTGACACATCGTTATTTTTCTATTTTGTTGTTGTTATTGTTTGCCGTTTTATTGGGAGGGGTTGGGAAAGCTTGATCAAGTCATGAAAGAAATAGCAATAATGAGAGACATTGTTCCCCTTCAGAGACAGAACCCTGGGCTTAGTGGCATATGGTTCTATCCCAAGCAGGCAATTCCTCACCTTTATATTTCCTGGACTCAATGAGGGGAGAGAGGTCAGAAGGAAGTTAATGGTACTCATGGTCCAATGACTCTATGCCTCACCCCACAGCCAGTGGGAGCTCCTTGTGGCAAGGAGGTGTTCAGAACTGTAGGTAGGCCTCTACAGAGAGGCCCAAGGGAAGAACGTTTCCGGCTTAGAAGATATCCAACAATCTATTACACCAGAACTCCTCTCACCTTAAAGTGCATGTGAATGGAATGGGAGCTTATTACAATGCAAACTCTGATTCAGTAGGGCTGAGTGGAGCTCAGGATTTGGCTTTTGTAACAAGCTCCCCAGTGATGCCCATGCCACGAGTTCAAAAACTATGTTTTTGAGGAGCAAGATATTAGGCCCTTCTCTTTTTTTTTTTTTTTTTAATTCTACTCACAGAAGAAAAGACTCAACTGTAGAAGTGCAAGGAAGAGAAAAGGTAGGGACAGATTTAAAGAGAAACAAGAACTGGCTGGGGTCCTGGTATTTGCTCTGGGCCCAACAATATTATTAACTATGATAGTGAAAGGCATACCCCTCCCTTCAGACCCAAAACCACAAAATCTTAAATATTTGGTTGAAAATGTAAAATGCACTAAGATGAATCAACTTCAATATCTTTGTTAGGATATTATACCATAGTTCTACAAAATGACACCTCTATATCATTCTTAAACTTTATCTCTCTGTATTATTTCTTAAACTGAATGTGAATCTACAATTATCTCAACATTCAAAGTTTAAGTTTAAAAATCTACAGTGAAAAAAGTAAATGATTCTAATGAGATGGTAACCAGTCCTTTGGTAAGTCACAGTTTCCAATTCTGTGCTTTCAACAAAATTGAACGAGCACTTAATAGAGTTGTGATTACCAGATTATTAAAAATAGTTTTTGGTGATTAAAAATTACTAGGAATAAAAAGTGATTTAGAGTTATACTTAAGTAAAAATCAGTCATAGGCAAAACAGGGGAAAGGAATAGATTTGTTTATTAAATATTTAGACTTTAAAACATGTCAATCTCATTTTATAATCAGAAACACAAAAGTCTAGTATATAACCATAATAAATATATTTGTTTCTAAATTTCATAACATGGTCTCTGAGGGAAAGAGCTGAGGAGAAGGGAAAAGGTCAGAAAGGAAGGGCTGAAGAAAGTAAAGAAGGAGATGATATGACAAAGGCCCACAGAAACAAACAAAAAAAATGAATGAGCAGGCTTAGGGTCTCCAAGGTGAGGTCTGACTGCCCTTTGAAACTTTCATTTGTAGAAGTGAAATGATAGTTTCAGAGGCTTTTAACACTGAAAGGCCTCTCAGACAGTGGCAAATGCTTAACAACCTGCCTGGGGAGGAGGTGAGTGGGAAAGCACTGATTCACAGCTTTTGCCAGTTTCTGTGGTGTAAATATTCCTCCTGAGGCCAATTTCAGGCTAATAACATGATATCTGAAGAAAGAAGACACCCTCAGTTCTCATGAGTCAGTACAGACCACTTCCAGGACACCATTACCCTCAGAAATCATTGTCTCCCACCTCACTGAGATCATACAATTAAAGCCAAAGAGGAAAAGTGTCTTGTTCACATTTGCAGAGCCTGCAAGTGGCAGAGCTGAAATCAAAACCCAGGAAATATAAACTTCAAGTCCTAAAGCTAAGGTTTTTCCCACAATTCACCCCTTTTGTTCTTATTAATAACCTTAATTTTAAAATACATTTCATATTTCCAGACTCCCTTGCAGCTAGGGGGTGGCCATGTAGACCCTGTTTCAGGCTGTAAGATAGAAACAGATTATTATTATTTCTAATCAAAAGAAATATAATTAGCTTATACACAGCTTTAGCTTTTCTTCATCTTTTTGACATCTTGCAACCCAGAGGATAAAAATTTCATAACAAAGATGGTGGACAAAGCAGTTAGATTGGTGTTTGGAATCCTGGTAACCTCTTCAAACAGCTGCACCAGCTCTGGGCTTATTATTATGTGAAAGAAACCAACTCTGGCTTGGTTAAACCATTATAGTCAAGTTTATGCTACATGTAACCAACTGCAATCCCAGCTGCTATACAACCCATAAGTGGTCAGGTGGACAACAACTTAGAAACATCTGAGTTTTATTGCTAAAACAAAGATTTGTTTCCCCATAGAATTCTATAGTTTTGTATGTGTGTAAGGAAGTGATTTACACTTCAGCAACTCACAGTGGGGTTTCAGAAGCACCAGTTCCTTTGGCAGTCAGCAGCTGTCTGATTGCCTTACATTCATTTTTTGAGCAATTGGAACCACTATATTTAGCTGGAATCAGTGTTATTCTGTATCTTTTGCAAAAATAATGAAAGAATGAGATTCCAGTCTGGAGAATCCAGTCTCAAGAATCCGAAAACTATCCAAGCTGATTCTATTACAAATACAGAAATTAGTACCTGTTTTGAGTAAAATTAACCAGATATTTTAGACTTAGACCAGGTGCATCATTCAGGTTATTTCCTCAAAGCTCCTAGAATCTAGGGCATAAGTTTGAAATACATATCACTGCAAATGACATATGTAATTTAAGTGTTCATTTTCTGAAGCTCCCATAGGCTTTTTCCCTTTAAAGAAATAAACTTTAGACAATGGCAGTCAGACAAAAAATTTTTTAAATGATTTAAAAAATAAATGAAAATTTAAAAAAGAAATAAACTTTATTAAAATGGCAGCCTAAAATAATAAAGATATTGCATAACAATTAAAGTGAAAAATCAAATACATATTTAAAGCAAGAGTATAAAATTAGGCATTTAGCCTCTGCTTTTTGAACTATAAAGTTGTACAGTTAAAATGGTACAATCTTTCTGAAGTGCTATTTGGAAACAAATATCAAAAGTTTTGCCTATCCATTGCCCTCAGCAATTCTGTTTTTAGGACTTTATTGTGAACAAGCACAGTCACAAGAGAGAAAACTTAGAAAACAACCTAAATGTCCAACAACAGGAGATTAATTAAATTGTAATACTCTCATATGAAAGGGCCTTAAAAACAGCCTTGTAGATAATTGCTTCATATGGGAAATAGTCATAAGTGAAAAAGCAAAAAAAAAATGTGAACCCATTGGATAAATGTGTTATGAAAGGACATACAAAAAATGATTTTTAGATATAATTATTTTTGTGTGTTTGTTTTAAATTAATATATATGACTTCTAAAAGAGGAGCTGTTTTTTTTAATAGCGGTGGCCACTGCCACCACCTCTTGCTACCGAGAAAATTATCTCTAATGGCCTTTCATATTTCATCAGAGAGACTGGTGGGGAAAAGCTCAGGAAATGAGAGGAGGGCAAGTTGCTGGGAGGGAAAGCAGGCAGGGTGGCAGAGAAGGGCGACCAGGACAGGCGAAATCAAATTTAACCGGCCTGAGGACGAAGGCCAGGATGCACAGGCTCAGCTTCCAAGCTGCGTGGATAAGAGATACTCTCCCCACTAGCCAGGCTACAGTTAGAGAAATTACATCAACTGCATTTGAAGAGGGACCCGAACAAACTGGAGTATGTCCTTAAAGAAGGGGGTGGGGCGGCTGGGACCCAGAGACACTTGAAGACCAGTAGTGAGAGAGGCAGCTGAAGGAAGAGGAAGCGTTGAACACAGAGAGATGACAAGTGGAGGAGACACCGGAGTTACCCTCAAACGCAGGAAGGGCTGTCATTCAGGAGACATTTTATCTGGAGCGTGGAATCAGAGAGCTAATGGTTGGAGTTTTCAGGTAGGGAGACCCATTTTAGTTGAAAATAATAAGGCGGATTTTTTAATCATTAAAACTACCCAACAATAAGACAGGATGCCTTATAATGCAGTGAGCTCTTCGCCACTGAAGACACTTAAGCAAAGAATGAGTAACTATTACAGTATTTCATTAGGAATTCCTGGATTCTGTGGGAAATTAAACTAAAAATCTGTTTTTTCCCAGCTTAAAAATGTTGTAACTCCAGAGTCAGCAGCCCCATGGGAGATGGCTGCAAGTCCCTACTCAACAATTCTTGCCAAAACCCCCCTAATTCCTTTGGCTTCACCTTGTTTCTGGTATTAAAATACCATTTGAGATTAAAAGCTCTACTTTAAACTGTTACCAGTTATGATGACCTCCATGTGAGTAAGTCTATATGGCCCTTTCCCCAAAATAGGTTGTCATGTTGGTTGGCAAGAGGGATAATATGGACAAACACAGCCATAATTGGGAGTGACTAAGAAGGAGTTAAGAAAGGATGTTCCAAGGACCAAGTTCACAATCTTGTAAGTCAACTCCCCAGCTCAGGTCTTGAAACTCCTTTTTAATTTCCACCCCATGGTCCGGTGCATGTGCCAATTACTCTCACTGTTTCTTTAGTCCAAGGGTGGTTAATGAGCACCAGACCAGGCTCCCTTCAACTACCTATACGAGTACCCACTCCACAATTGCCAGCCAGCTGTGCCATTGAAATTAACTTGCTCAGCTGGCCCTCCAAATAAAGCCATTTAAAGAGGGCAATGTACCATAGAAAGCAATTTGTTTCCTTAAGATTTAGTACCCCACATGAAGATTGATTTTGATTTGAAAGACAGAAGCTACTGCAAGGTGAATAATTTCAAGTTTAACATATTCCTCCTCTCAGGAGCCAAGTGTATTAAAATTAGGTGCAAAGTGCTTCTAATTTGTCAATCACTCTTTGGATAATTCTGTTGTTGCATTGTCAAGAAAATTGCCCAGGAGACCTGGTTTTCGGTTGCTTTTATCTCCAGTGTTCTTTTAACTTGATCACGGGCTGCAGTATGCAAATGTGGCTGTACTGCTCAGGCTTGGGAGGGATCTAAGATAAAGACAGCCTCAAACCTACATTAAATTCCTTAGGAGGTCAGAGGTGTGACAGGCCTCCCACATTTTGTCACGCCTCAGGGTGTAGGACAGGACACTCAGTGAAATGGCTCATGCAGAAGGCATTCCTCCTCAGCCCAGGAGTCCCACTGCAAAGCACTCACTGTTCTGTATTGGACCCTGTGCTCGGCCCCTCGGCACACTGAGACCAAAGACAGATCCTGCCCTTCAGGAATTCAACATCAGAGATGTGAGACAACCACACCTACTCCAATAAGATAGGTGCTGTGTTGGAGGTAAGAACAGGACACTCTGAGACCAATGTGGAGGGAACTTCTCTCCCAGCCTGAGAGGGTCATGCAAGGCCTGGGAGGCAGGGGGGTTGGGGGAGGAATCTTGAGGGAAGAGCAGGGAGCCAGACTATCCAGTTGGCGTAGGAGGCTTCCAGAGGAAGAACATGTCTAAAGGGCATGCGGAGTCACGCCTGGCATTCCACTCACTACACTAGGCACTGCACAAGTATTAAACTCATTCAGAACTCACAATGACACCACGCTCTATTGCCAGGTAGGGACTATCATTACTCTTATCACACAGAGGAGGAAACTGAGGCATTGAATGGTTAAAGAATAGGGCCAAGATAACCCAGTTTCTAAGTAGAAAAGTTAGTATTCAAACCCAGTGGGTCCATTACAAAGTCTGTGTAAGTGTGTTGCTTTCCAAAGCCATGGTTGTGGATGGGACTCAAAGCTGGAGAGGAGGGAAGTGGTTCCATGAGGTGGTCAAAGCAAAGGCAAACCTATAGGTGGGATGGGTGATACAGGTTAGTCATGTATGTAGAGCTTCTAGCACAGGACTCAACACGTAATAAGAGCTCAATTAATTTTAGCAATGATGTGGAGGAGGAGTGCTTTTGGGAGGTGGAGGGAGATAGAGTCAGATACATAGCAACTCGCAGTGGGTCTCATGAGTCTGGCAATGTCTGAACATCACCCTGAAGGTAGTAGGGATTCATTCTTGGTAAGGAAGTGACTGCTTAAGGTTTGAGCATAGAAAGGTGACCACAGGGAAGATAGATTTGCAAGAGAAACAGTGGAAGCAGGATCTTGGAGGTGGGGCATGTGCCCCAGGGGAGAAACTCTAGAACACAGAGGGCAGGAGCTGGCTTTCAAAAGATATTTGGGAGAGAAACCAAAAGATCACAAGAGGTAAAGAAGGGATTAGGTGAATGGTCTTGCCATTCCCAGGACGGGAAATTTAAGGAAGGAAATAACAAATTCTACTAGGGTTTGGGGGTATAAGATTGAAGGTCAATGGGATATATGTGGGATGTCCAGCAGATCTTTGGAAACATAGAGAATGGAACCTAGCTGACTGACATGGAATATAATGAAAGTGCCCATCCCCACATGGCTCTGATAACTATTCAGGTTGACCCAGACCCCTGCCCAGAGCATGAAGGGAGGCCTCCAACATGACCTTGGCTGCCCTCACTGCCTCAGTGCTGACTACTTGCCCTGCGCTCTCGATTCTGCCAACTTCTCACCACCTTCTCTACACCCCATCTCCCAGCCACAGGCTCTGCTTCCTCTCTGTATAACTTTCAAATACTTCCTCTGGCCTCCCCACCTTAGGAACCTCCTGAAAAAGCCACACAGCCTTCCAATCCAGCACCAGTGCCTCTAGAAGTCTTGGTCTGGTACTTCAAGAGGAACATGAACAGAGATAGAATGAGATGGAGTGGAGCTGGGCAGGAGGCCATCAGACTCCTTGCTTGGAGTCAGCAAGCCCCAAAACGGCACACCCATGCCCATGGCATGGTCCAGTGCCAGGTATTCCATGAAGCCAATCTCTTAATCTCTAGGGATTATCTCTAGGGATAATCTCTAGGGATCCTGGCCCAAGCTTGAGCATCATTCTTGCTGGACTCAATTTGGAAACTGTCATAGCTTCTGGAGGGAAGATATGCACAGGGAGATAGTAAACTGATCTTTGCCAATTGTTCAACCCCCTGCCTTTGCTGTGAACAAGGTAAGCTGGAGCTACCAAGAGTGTGAGCCCACCCCCTCCTCCATGCTGCTCCAATCTCATGCCCACCTCTTGTTCTTGGGCATCCTTCCACCCGTCATTCTGTCAATATCCCGGCATCTTAAATATCTCATAGTGGATCTGGCAAATGGGACTAAGGCTACCATGTTGGCTGTGATATGGTACCTATGTTACTTACTGAGTAACATACTGAGTACCCACTATAGTAGGTGCTCTACATAGTAGCACAGTGTCTAGTCCAAGCCAGGACTGACACTCAATTGCTTCTTGTGAGTGGGACTTAGACAGCATTCCATCCTGTCGAAGACTCTACTTGGCCAAGCCTTGGCCACTGTGCAAGGACACAGTGGCTTTGTTTTGACTGAAGGGAAGAGTTCTGTCTAGTTGGGGCAAAGGGAAGAAATGGAAAAGGTAGGTTGATTCTGGGCCAGAAGCACTGTGGAGAGAAGGATCAAGGCCAGAAGTCAAAGGAGATGCTCCCATCAAAGACACTGTGAGACTGGGCACAGGCAGTGCCTCTTTGAGACCCAGACAATAAATAGCGCACTACACCGCTATGGGAAGAGGGTCACTTTCCCATTTCCTACACACAACACAGCACCCCAAGGCAGTTTGGGGGAGGGCAGGGTGGAGGTCTTACTTCACCTGCTCCAATGCACAGAGTCAAAGTTCCAGCTTGGAAGGCCCTGAATGGGTACAATTTGGGGACATGTTACAATCACAGGAGGATGCTACAAGGAACTGTGTTCCTGCAATGGGCAAGGTGAAACTGGTGATGTGCTTATAGATACAGTCAACATCCAATAGACCAAGGAATGAATGGATTCCATGTTATGTTTGATATTCAGACTTTTTGGCTATTAATGTAGGCTCCTCTCAAAAGGGAATGAGTGCTCCTGTCCTCAAACACCCATGGGATGGGCAGACAAAGGCTGATGCAGAGCTGATGAGGGAGGGGGAGCCACAGATGAGCTGTTCCCTCTCTATGAACATGTCTTTCTCCAACATGTCAAGGTTGGAAGGCTAGAAAATAGTAGAGCTGGGTCTGGAACCCAGGTGTCCTCCAGCCAGGTGCAGCACCCTGGTATCTTGGTGAGAGGGAACAGATTACTGGGTACAGTTATTCACTGACCTCACCCCCAAGAAGGAACAGCGAGGCACAGCCACTGCCCGCAGCCCTTAGGTTTAATTCCTACCCTGCATAACTGATGACCATTCTGTCTCGGGCACTTGATTCTCCAGTATTAACTCCAGGGGAGCCCTCTCCTGCTTTTGTTCCAGAAATACTGCAAATTATTGCAGGTTGATGAAGAAATGGAAACCGGTCAAAGGAAACTGGCTGATCAGTCACTCCTTAACTCTCTTTCCATATAAAAGAAAAAGCAATTAAGAACAAGAAACCTGGGCCCACCAGCCCAGAGACTGCTGGGTGAGGCTACAAATGGATCCAGCTAGCACTCTGTCAGAGTCAAGTTAGCATATGGGCACACCTGTTTCAGGAACAAAGGACCTGCCAAAGACCAAGGCTCTCATCTCACCCCACAGCTACGCCTGAGAATGCTTTGTACGCACATGTAGCTCTTGTCTCCAAACCGCTGAATCATTCTTGAATTCACATAGTAATGGGCTGTCAGTGGGTCATCTTCCCAGCCTTCTGTTCCAGTGGTGGCTTTGTAAGAAAAGATTTGATCATTTTTGGCAGCAAAGGCGGTGCTCCAAGCAAAGTGTGAAATGACAAACAGGCACTTTTGCAGCAAAAACACCTGGGTGGATTCGCTGGCACCAATCATGCTCAAGCACAACCCCTGATGAAAATCTCATCTTCCTTGTGCCACCAGGAAACAGCACCTTTAAATCAGAGAGGCTCATTAGAGGGAGAGTTGCAGGGGACATGAGAAGGACTGTCTCAGCTCTCAGCTGAAGCCTGTGACTGAGACAGCAGCTCTGCAAAGTGCCATAAAGAGGTGTTTGTAATCACCCTGCCCTGGTTTGTAAAAAAGACTAGGCTGGGGGCATCTGGAAGCAGAAATGAAGAACAGAGAGGGTAGGAAGAGTAGGCTGGGTTGGGGGCCCTCAGCACAGAGCTCAAGTCCCCCAGATGGTCTGTGCAAGCTAGGGACTGCTAGGGAGCCCCCTCCTGGGGCTGGCATCGGCAGCAGGATTTTCAAACAGAAAAAGGTACTCATGGTCAAATAGGAACAAACAGGATATCCATGAAGCACTGACCAGGAATGAAGCCCCACAAACGACTGGACAGGCAGACACACAGAGCCTCCCCGGGAAGTGGCAGCCAGGGGCCGGGTATGTGAGCCCACCCATGTAGACAGCCAGGCGCAGGGAGGAATCACGGTGCAGAAGGGGAATGAGGCAGGTGCCCAGGGCTATGGACAGGGAGGCTGCAGCTCAGGAGGTAACCGTGTCTGGCACAATGTAAGTCATTAACAGTGTTGCTCAAGTCTTAATCTGTCATGTATTTTTTTATAATTTTTATTAAGATATAATACACATAAAGGGCACACATCTTAAGGGCTGATGAATATTTACCTATGTGCTCTTCAGTACTGGACTTTTCCTATTCAGCATAGCATCTGATATTCATCCATGTCATTGCAAATAGCAGCAGTTCATTCTTTTTCCTTGCTCTGCAGCTTCCGAAGCATGAGTACTCTCTAGTCTAATATCCACTCTTGCTTGGTAGACATTTGGGTGGTTTTCTACTTTCTGGCTAGTGGGGAATAACACTGGTATGAACACACTCGTACTTGACTTTGCCATTGGTGTTTGGTGGATCTATGCACACATTTCTTTCAGGTACATACCCAGGACTTTGCTGGCTCACAGGGCAGATGCCTGTTTTGCTTTAGTAAATACAGTTTTGCTGTAGTACTTTCTATCTTTATAGCCATGCAGATACAATGTGACTGTGCCCTCTGCTCTGCGTTCTCAATGGGTTCTTTTATCCCTCTCCAAGTCCCTCTCTGTTTCTGGTCATTTTCTGTATCCTGAAGTCTAATTAATCTGATAGTAATATAGCATTTCTCAACCCGGGAGAAAAATCAAATTGTCGTTGGTAACGATTATGAGGAAAGGGCACTCTCCCACACTGTGGTGAAGACATATGATAATACAACTTTTCAGATGACGATTTGGTAGTATCTAGTAAAAAATGTACATACTGGCCCATTGATCCAGTGATTTTAATTACAGGAATCTATCCCTCAAAAAAATAATCATACACGTGCAAAAAATATACTGAATGTGCAAGGATGCTGATTGCAGCATTGTTCATAGCAGCGAAAAAATAGAAACAACCTAAATGGCCATCAGGAGGGAAATGACTCAATAGTCTATGTTGTATTCACATTATGGAGAAGAAGCAACGCAGCAAGGGAAAACATGAGGCCCGTCCTTGTACGTGACCTTGACAGATGTCCAAGACCTTAGAGAGGAAATAAATGTCGAAGAACATGAGGCACGGGATAATATTATTTCTATTTTTAAACCACAAAACAGTATCACACTTTCAATATGTGTGTTTGTGGTGGCTATGGGTACATACAGAAAAGCCCTGAAGGATGGACACCAGAGCAGGGGAAAGGACTCAGTAAGGACAGAAGAGATTAGGATAGAAGGTCAAAGGGAGCTTCGACCCCATCTCTGCTGTTTCATTTGTGTAAGGAGGTTTTTGAATGCATTACTGGTCTAATTTAGAATTAATTAATAGTACCAGTGTTGATGTCTCATGTCCCATGGGGACGGTGACATGGCGAAGTGAGGGAAAACGGGGTGGCAAGTGTACAGGAACTCTGTCTTTTTCTTGTGACTCTTCCATAAACATAAAATTACACCAGAATACAGTTGATTTTAAAAAACTACTGAAGGTAATTGACTGGGATACAGGGGAAAAAAGAAAGCATAAGTACATTACAGGTATTTGTATTACAGATTCCTACATAGCCACGAAATATATGTAAAATAATATTCCTGTGCAATGATCCCCAAGACATATCAAGAGAGGAAAAGAAGTCAAGTCCCAGAACAATGCACATACTACAATCTCAATTATGGGCAAAATGAAACAGGGTCTATGAACATGCCTAGTATACAAATAAATAGAAAAAGGCACAAGAGTCCATATTCTCAACCAGGGATCAGCAAACCTCTGTAAGGGCCAGATAGCAACCATGTTCAGCTTTGTGGGATATCCAGTCTTCATCACAACGAAGTCTATCATAGACAATATGTAACTGAAAGGGCATGGCTGTGTTTCAATAAAACTTTATTTGCAAAAACAATCTACAGGATAGGTTGGCCCTCGGGTCATAGTGTGCCAACTCTATCTAAACTGTTAGCATAGCAGTGAACTGTTCATCATCCAAATAGTTTACCAATAAAACCTTAATATTATTTGTATCAAAAATTACTGTACTTAAACAATAATTAAATAATTTTTTTAAAAATTAGTATTATTTGTATTAAAAATAATAATACTAGAGAGAGCATCCTAATCCAGCATCTGCAATAAAGAAGAGTTTGATCAACGCTGTGTCCCCTCCCCTTCTCTGTCCCCCGCTGTCCGCAGCCAAAATTATGATCGTTCCACGTCTAACCTGCCACGTCTCTACAGTGACTTGATCCACGCCGTCCAGGGCACTGTTCAGTTTGAGACTGTGAACCAGCCACCCATGGAGGGAAACAAGAACATAGCAGGCACCACAGCTTGGCACCGAAAAGAGCTCTGACTCCCTCTTTCCCTTCCCACTGAGGTTTCATGGGAGGCCCAACCAGGTACAGAAATCTCCCAGAAACCTCCAGGCCCTCTCAGGGAGAACGGCTGAGTGACAGTTATGTTCGGCAATGAATCGCAAATTGCATTCTCCTGGAGATTATTAGGGGACTCATTAACAATACAACAGAACATTACTTTCTGAAATTCTGATCTAAGCAGAAAATTAAAATTATTTGCCAAATGACCTAATAAAATTGAATAAAATGTGCTGAGAAAATGAAAACCGCCATAGATCATCATGCAGAATGTGGCTAAAAATAGCATCTACGTTCTGTCACTGAGAGGAAACGCTGTGCCCTTGTGCAGACCTGGATGGACCTGGTGCTCGGGCCTCAGGGAAAGGGGACGAAGCTGGCTGCCAGGGGGAGGCTGATGACACGGAGCCGCAGTCCGGGCTGAAAGGCCAGCACCACCTCCTGCCTCCCGCAGGCCCACCGAGTTCAGGCCTCATCTGTTGTCTGTTCTCCTACTTCTGTGACCACCTTACTGACCTCCTTGTCCCCTAACTGCTCACTCCAGCACAGCCTCCACAATTTCCATCAGAATGCTCCTTCCCATGGGCAAGTCTGACTTTGTCAAACTCCTTAGAAGATTTGCAAACACTCTCTATTGCTCAGAGGACCAAACTCTGTAGCAGCGATTCTCAAAATGTGGCCCCTGGACCAGCAGCATCCCCAGGGCACTTGTTAGAAATGCAATTTGCTGGGCCCCACCCAGGAAATCAGAAACTCAAAGAGGGGCCCAGCCTTCTGAGTTTTAACAGCCTTCTAGGTGATTCTGGTGCACACTCAAATTTGCAAACTACTGCTCTGTAGCATGGCACAAAAATAATGTTGCAGTCCAGCCTCAATCTTCCTGATTTCCTACCTCCACTCCCACCCACCTCACCTTCCCCCTGTCCCAACCACACAGCCTTTAGATCCATCCACAGAGACTGCATGCTTGCTCCTGCTGCTCCCTCTGCTGGGAAGTCTCCCCCTTTTGCTTGGCGAGCACCACACCCTTCAAAGGTCCAGCATCAGAATATCATTTTTAGGCAGTGCCCTCAGCAGTCCCCCAGATCTGTCTCTTGCTTCAACAGTTTTTGGACGGAACCAACTCAGGCATGCCCCTTCTTCCAGCCTCTGACCACCCTCCACAACCTCTTTTCCTGTTACCTCCTTCAGAACCACCTCAGCCATCCTCAGCCTCCAAGACCAGCCCACACTATTTTTTGACTTTAACTCCTTATTGCTGAACAACCATGAGCTCCCAACTTCATCAGAATTATTCCACTGAGGTGGAGGCCCTACCGAGCCCCAGCCAACTGGCATCTGCAGGCCTCCTGCTTCCGCCATGACACTGGCTCTGGAGGGCGTGGGCCACCTCTTCCACCAGTTGGCCCAGAAGAAGTGGGAGTATGCCAAGTGTCTCTTAAAGATGCAAAATCAGTGCAGTGGTTCTAGGAGGTGCTGAGGCCTTCCCAAGATGAATGGGGTGAAACTCAGGGTGCCCTGGGAGCCGCCACAGCCCTGGAGAAGAACCTGAACCAGGCCCTTGTGGATCTGCACGCCCTGGCTTCTACCCACACAGACCCTCATCTCTGTGACTTCCTGGAAAACCACGTCCAGGATGAGCAGGTGATGCTCATCAAGAAGATGGGCCACCACCTGACACATCGGCAGGCTGGCCGATGGCTGGGATGGGCCGGGCTGGGCGAGTTATCTCTTCAAAAGGCTCACTGCCAAGCATGACTAGAAGCCTTTGGAACCCAGAGGCCTTTGAGACACGCCTCTACATCGCCCTGGAATCTGGCTTTTGCCTGAGCCTCTCCTTGAAACCACTAGACAACCTTTGAACCACCTGGAGCCCTCTCTCAGGCATTGGACCAAATGGAAACAATAAAGCTTTTTGCAGGGTGAAAACAAAAAGCATCAGTTTATTTCCCCATTGGAAGGCCTACTCTAGACCTTGTTTGCATCACCAAATTAGCCATTCAGCTGGTCTCAAAAGCAGCCCTTCCTGAGGGCCCCCAGGAGGCCATTTTCTTCCTTGTCTGTCCCTACTTAGCTTTCCGTGTTTGCCTTAACGCCTGTCTACAGACTGGCTGCCCTGCTCAAGTGTGAGGGACGGGGCCCAAACAGGATCCTCTCAGGACCTTGCATGGGGCCTGGGAGGCAGGCAGTGCTTACAAAACACTCGCACAGAAAAGAGCCTTATCGACTTGAGCATACGGGGAAATCCTCTGAAAATCAGTCTCACCCACAAACACATTTGATTTTTACTTGTCTGTCCCCAAAGAGACAAAGATATTCAAAACAGCAAGCCCCCCGCCCCCCAACAACAAAGGGTAGCAGTTCAGTTCCATGCATTGTATGCAAATGATCGAGCTCACACGTGTTTTTAGCAGAAGCTAACAGTTCACTTGGCTGGAAAAAACGTGGGTGTAGAGGTGTTGCCAAGCCCTAGAGGCGGGGTTTGCAGCTGCCTGCAGAAGCCCCAGCTTTCAGCAGCCGTCCCTTCTGGGTGTGTGAGGCTCAGGTGATACCCCTGTCAACATAAGAACACATCTGCACTCAGCCTACTTAGTGAATATCAAATCAACCCCATCCAGAAACATCTGAGCCAGATTAATTCATTAATTCTTGAAAACTACTGGCTCTACTAGAGAACATACCTGGGCCCGGAACCCTAAAATCCAGGAATCAGAACCAGCCCCAACTCTCGGTTGTGAGGCCCCATGAGATGTCTTGTGAGACACCTTGGGGGCCCAAAATCACAGTCTGAGAACCGAGGAAGAGACTTTCAAAGCCACCCACTCAAACTCCCCATTGACGCCTGAGAGCGCCCTGGCTACATCCTCAACATCTGAAGGCCAACCGTAGGAGCCAGGCTCAGCACCTTCCCAAAAGGCAACTCAAGGTTTGGCATTGTGTCCCGAATGTCCCAGAACGTCACCCCTTTGAGCTATGAGGAGAAACCCTAAATATCACTTAATTCACTGGCTATGGACCCAAAGATCCCTGAGCTACTGTCCAAGAATTATAGTCTTTGGTCAAAAAGACCAAAGAATATCAGGTACGTGCCAAAAAGAAGGCTCCTAGATTGTTGTTTAATTACACATTATATTTCTAAGTGGAAAATAAGCTCTCAAAAGATGGTGGCCACAAAAAAGGGAAAGTTGGTTGAAAAGATGAACACTATTCTGGTTTAACTTGTCTTTTTTTAGGGATAAGGGAAGCAAGGCCCAGAGAGAGTGAGTCACTTGCCCGAAGACTCACAGCTCGATGGAACAGCAAGTAGCGAGAACTCAGGCCTCCTACTCCTAGCCTGATGCTTTCTCAACAATACGCCAGTTATCTGTAAAATTGCTTAATCCACAGGAAAGCAGTTCTCAAAGTGTGGCTCCTGGACCAGCAGGATCAGCAGCCCCCGGTACTTGTTCGAAACTCACCTTTTTGGACCCATCCCAGACTTGCTGAATCTAGAACAACGAGCACATGGCCCAATAATTTGTTTTGAGCAAGTCCTCCAGATGAGTCCTCCAGCTTAAGAACAGCGCGCCCATTAGCAAACAATACCTTTACCACCTGATGCTCTTCTTCATCCAAGTTGAAAACAACTTACAAGTAAGAAAGTTCTATCCTGAGACTTGAACGTTATTGATGAGCTTGCAAAAGGTCACTCTGATGTGATTTTGTAGTGTAAGAATCTGAGCATCTCAGGGCGCTCAGGGTTCCCTGTGGGCATAGTGTGAGAACCACCGGCAGAGTGTGGCTATGCCAGGCCAGTACTGCAGGTCGAGTTCTGTGGGACGTAGGACCTTGACAGGTGCCTCCCTGTTGCTGACCCGCAGTTCATGTCCACGGCCAGTTCTGTCCCCCTGGCTCTCTCTACCTACTGATTATGGTAATCACTCCCTCTCTCCTTTCCTTCCAACTCCCCTGCCGGCCTCCTCATTACTAACCCCAGAATATTGCCTATTCCTTGGGATTTCTCTGGACTCTGCCCAACCTTTCAAAAGCATTCTTCTCCTGGACTCTCTTCGAATTACCCGGTTCGAGAGTGTCATCAGCTTCCCACGAGGACCTGACTGATAGGTAACACAGACATTCCCAAACTTTTTGTCTACAGAATCCTTAGTGCCTCTATAATTTTCTCATGGAAGCACCAGGCCAACAGAAATACCTAACAATGATATTCATGGAGCAGTTAAGTCCAAATGATTTAATAACTATTTAGGACCTGACGTAGCAGTTGGTTTTTCGAAATAATGCACATAAATTGAAAGAAAAATAACGTTTCTATTTCATTCTCAAACAACTGCTGTTACTTAGTAATGGGGCACACGCACCTGTTGGCCACTGAGCACCCCCTCAAACTGTGGAAGCAGATTGGACCCTACCACCCCTGCTGCCTGCTCCACGCGGAGTTGCGGACCTGACTTGATTTTTTATCACAGCCCTGGCTGAAAGCCAGCTTTGCAAAGACACGGCAGCATGAAAAGAAATGTAGCGCAATCCAACACTGAGACTGTGAATTACCTCGAGCTAGTAGTTAGCGCCATGTCCAGAGGATGTCCCATTCCCCTGCAAAGGTTTAGCTAAGTTGGGCAGTCCACAAAGCAGAGGGTCACCAGTTCAATTCCCAGTCAGGCATACATCTGGGTTGTGGGTTTGGTTCCCGGTTTGGCCACTTACAAGAGGCAACAGATTGGTATTTCTCTCCCTCTCTTTCTCCTTCCCTTCTCCTCTCTCTAAAAGTAAATAAATAAAATCTTGCTTTAAATAAATGAAGTATCCCATGGGGCCCCTCTGAGTTTGCTGTGATGCTCTGGGGCATCCTGACACACAGGTCAGGGACCACGGACCCACTCCCACTCTCTTGGGTGCTGGTATGCACTTTTGAGTAGGAAAAAAAAGAGGAATAGTCGTGGCCAGCCTCACAAGAATTGAACCTGGGAAGGCATCTCTGCAAGGGGAAGGAAAAAGGTTGCAAAGGGTCATTGGTATAAAGGAGCTATCCTGTGGGTGATGGACAGCTTCCACTGAACTCAGCTTCTGATAATGCTCCTGCATCTGATCTCGGTTCCCAATCCTGGAAGTGACCCCTCTGTCACATCTGGGGCCCGCAAAGCCCCCTTGTCTCGCTGTAGAGAAGTCCGAAATGGCTGCATCGTGTCCTTCCTTGGCATGCCTCCTGCCTGAGAAAAGTCAAGCCACAATCTGGCTTATTTTTCTCTTGGTCTCTTATCTCCCCTGTTCAAAGCCAACATCGACTGCCACTTGCAGCCAACATGGCCGAAGATGAAAGATTCTGTCATTTTCTCTACATAACAAATCACAGAGCTGCTTTATCCCATTCCTTGATTGCCTCGGTTTGAAGAGCTCTTGTTTCTAACTATCTAAGGCACATATGAATTTCCTCTTTATGCCTTTTCTCTTCCATTCCCTGCAAACACTTAGCCATTTATTCATTTTTATCAACACAAACATCGGTAACACCTCGGAATAATCGGCTCCACTATGATAGCTCATTTATTATTCATTGCAATAACCTTCAACTCAGTCGACATCCATAAAGCAGGGAGGGAACCAGCTCAGCCCTCCGGCAAGTGAGCTGGGTGTGGGCCCTCAGGGCTGCCACGTGAGAAGCCCTCAGCCCACAGCTCGGGCAGGATGCCGGGTCCCTGCCTGGGATCTCGCACCAAAGCAGCAGAAATCAATCGGGGGATCTGGGGTCATGCCAAACCTCGGGTTCCCCGCTGTTTCCGCTAACATGGGGCTGAAAGAGAGGGGTGCTTTGTGTCTGACAGGCTGAGTCTCAATCCCAACTGTGCTGGTCACTATCAAGTGACTATGAGGAAGTGGCCAGCTCTGAGTCTCAGTGTCTTCATGTGCAGTGTGAGGCGATTTCTACCTTCCTCTGAGCCTAGGTGTCATGATTAAACAAAGTATGTGAACTACATGATGCTGGCACATAGTAGGTACACTGCTTTCATTAGAGCCCGTGGGTCCAAGCACACACTGAATCTGCCTCCCAGGCTTCATAGCGACAGGTGGAGGCGGCGAAGCAGCTGCACACATGAACTTCAGGGCCAGACTCTGGCTTCACTGGGATGCTCCCTCGCTCCCTGGGTCAGTGACCCTGTGCAAGTTACTTAAGCCTCTCTAAGCCTCCATAAAAGGAGGCCGATAATAACCCTCCCTGTAGGCTTGTTATGAGGATTAAAAGTCTTAGTGCATGGGAAACAGTAACACATTGCCTGGGGCATGCTAAATACATAGCAAATGTTCAGTGAGCTGTTTTTTCAACCATTATTATATTTGCCCAAATTCCAGGCCACACCAGTCTGGGAGTGAAAATGAGTAACAATCCCACCGCCTGGGATGTTTTTCTTGCTCTGCCTCTTTGCACTACTGAAGGATAGCTCAAGCCTCAAAGTCCCCTCTGTATCGGAGGTGTCCTTGGAAATTACAGCCAGTCATCTCAGCTGCCTCCTCCCTCAGCTCTGTCTCTAGCTGCAGGATGGGGTCTGCTGTACAGACTTCCAAGGCTGGCGAAGGCCCTGACACTGGCCTCTGCCCTTGGCTTAGAAGCCACACTGCGTCAGAGCCGGGGTATGGGAGGTGCTCTGCAGGACTAAAGCCACCAGCGTGGCAGTTCCCACAGATGGGGAAGGCTCCTGTACCCTGGCCACTGGGCCACGTGCCAACACGCAGACCCTTGAAGCCTCACCTCCTACTCCCAGCATCTCCCAGGGCTCAGGGGAGCCCCTGAGGGGAGGCTTCAGGTTGCTGGCCCATGGTCCATTTACTCCCCGCCCCCCACCTCTTAGGTTCTGCTGACCTCCTGCCAGTGTGGCCCCCCACGGAAACGTGGGTCTCCGTGTCAGCAGCACAGACAGCCAGAGGAGGCGCTGCAGAATGTGGAGGGGCAGGAGAGCTGGGGGCCAGGACTAGCACGGATCACCACCGAAGGTCAGTGTTGACTCCCTTCCCGGGTGCCCTCCACCCCAGCTCTGGCCGGACTTGGTGGGTGAGGCAGAAGACCCCCTGCAAGCCTCACAGGCCACTCCCACGAAAGGTTGCTCAAACCTAAAAGATGTTTAGGAAAAAAAAGCGAATTTCAGCTTCCTCAGTCCCATTAGGAGGTTTGAAAGAAAGCATGTGTACTGGTTATCGATCACTGCTGGACAATTACCTTAACACCTCACATCTCAAAATAACAGCCTTATTATCTGACTGGCCCTGTGTGTCGGGAATCCAGACCGGGCTGAGCTGGGTGCCCTTTTCAGGTCCCCTCACAAGGCTTCGCTCACACTATCCACCAGTCATGGTCTCATCTGCAGGGTCAAGTGGAAGAGGACCTGGTCGTTGGTAGGATTCAGCTCCTTACTGGCCGCTGGCAGAAGGCCTCTCTCAGTTCCTTGAACCTGGACTTCTCCCTAGGGCAGGACATGACAACCAGCTTCTCTCAGCAAGCAGGAGAGAGAGAGCAAGCGCCTAAGACAAGCCGCAGTCTTTTTATTTTTAACACATACAAGGGTAATGTTTTTTTTTTCTTTTACTGTTCTCACGTACAATAGGCGGTAATAATACCTACCCCACAGAGTTGTATGTGAGAAATAAATCGGGTAACGTAAATGAAGGGCTTAGCATTTCATAGATGCTTAATAAGGGTTAACTCAATCCCCTCTTCCCTAGATGCATGAGGCCTGCCGGTAAGTGCAACTCGAGGAAAAACAGCTGGATGCTGTCAACCCTAAAGACTATTTCCCTACGCACAGTCCTTTCATAACCCAATATCAGAAGACACAACCATCACTTGAACCACATTCTATTTATTAGAAGCAAGTCAGTAGGTCAGTAGGTCCAGCCCACCCTCAAGGGAAGAGAAGTATCTGGACTTGAATACCAGGAGACAAAGATCCTCAGGGTCCATCTTAAAGGCTGCCCCCCACTAGGGTGGTCTGCAAAGACCAGAAAATCTGAGCCAATAGGAGGCTTTCTATAGGTAGCCTCGTGGAAAAAAAAAAGGCAAAGTCACAGGAACAACTATAAAGGACACAGGGACAAAACCAAGGAGGGGAGTGGAATCAGGGGAGGGAGGTGGGAAGGGGTGGGGGAAGAGGGGTGGGGAAAAGGCAGAAAACTGCTTGAACAACAATATATTTTTTTAATTTAAATTCTAAAAAAGGAAAAGCAAAGTCACACAGACAGGACATCTGGAAGGACTTTTTTGTGGGCAGCAGGGACAGCCTCTCAGACTTCTGGGAGTTTGGATGACAGAGCTCCTGGTCAGCCGCACGGTAGCCTCGGACACAGCTGCACTCGAACACCAGCCCTGCGACCCTCCTGTGACCCTCCGCTAGCTGTGTGCTCTCGGGCAGGTCACTCAACCTGTCTGAGCTCTAACTTTCTCCCCCACAAAGCGGGGCTCCGAACAGAGCCTGCCTCGCTGGATTGCTCTTAAGGTGAAATGGACAATGCTCGCGAAGAGATGGGCACAGCGCCCTGCACAGCGAAAGCACTTAATGAACAATTACTAACTAGCCACGGGAGCAGGAAATTGCTCACCGGGCCTCCTGATACACTCCACCACTAGAGGGCGTCATGAATGCGGGGCCTGGGGTTCTGACCCCCGGAAAAAATCTTCACCAACCAAAACCTAATCCGGAGCCTCTGAGGGGACTGACTCGCCTGCCCACGGGGAAGTAAACAAAGATGGGTGCATCGGTCTGCAAGGGCGGCCATAAGGAAGCACCACAGACTGAGAAGCTTGAACAGAAGAAAGTCATTTTTGGCCGGCTGTGGACACCAGAAGTCGGAGACCAAGGTGTTGGCAGGTTTGGTTTCTTCTGAGTCCCTCTCCCTGGTTTGCGGGTGCGTCTGCACATGGTCTCCCCTCTGTGCACGTCTGTGTCTTCATCTCTTCTTACAAAGACACACCAGGCATTGGCCTGGGGCCCATCCTCATGAAGCCCATTTTAACTCCGTCTCCACTTTAAAAGCCCTATCTCCAAGTACGGGCACCTTCTGAGGTCCTGGGGGTCAGGACTGCAGCAAAGGAACTTGGGAAAGACTCAGTCCAGCCCCAAACCACGGGCAAAGCACTTCAAGGGGCGGGGCGCCAGGAGATCACAGCGCCGTCTGCCACGCGCTGTGAAATGCTGGCAGGCTCCCTCCCTTCCGTCGCAAGAGCGCAGAACACTTGCCCTGCCACAGGGATCGCGCCTCCGCGCTGCCTCCGAGGAAGGCCCTCCCTGTCAACAGCCCTGTCTCGTCTCTCGCTGTCGCAGTCAGCACTGGTGGCAGGAGCAGCAGGAGAAGCGCCCGAAGAGAGAATCACAGAAGGTTGGGAGAAAAACTGTCACCCTCTCACTGACGTGACACCGGGCTACATTCCTCTGCACAGGGAGGGATCCAGGGAGAGGTGGGTTTAGGACAGAGGGGGTCGGCACAGAGGAGGCATCACTGAGGGTGCCACGACCACCAGACAACCCACCCCTGTGGGGTGCAGGCCCAGGGGGAGGGGTGGGACAGACAGGCCTCACAGAACTGGGCGGCTCAGGCCAGTGACAAGGCTCTCACACTCCTCAGCAGGGGGCTAAGAAGTTGGACATGATTGTGAAGTGATTATAATTATAATGACCTTTGGAGAGGGAGCCGGGAAAGGGCTTTATTATAAAGCGTTGATGAGGCTGAATAAGGAGTGAAGGGCAGCGGGAGAGCCTCGGAGAGGATGGGCAGGGGCAGCCTGCCTGGGAGGTGGCCTTGGCAGAGCTGTGTCCTGCCCAAGGACGCTGCCCCTGCAGAGCCGGCCCTTCGCACAGCAGAGACAGCGCTCACGGGGAGGTGTAGCAGCCAGGACCCGCACTGCGCTCCCGACAGGAAACAGGACCTCAGCCTGCTGAGATACCTGGGACTGCCAGCCTGGCCTCGGGGCCAGACTGAAGGGGAAGGAAAACCCTGACATGTCCTTACCAGGTAGCAGGTACTATTGTGCTGTAACACACCCCGCTCAGTTTGATCCTCAGTTGTAGGCGTGAGCCCAAGCTACAGGTAGGAAACTGAAGCACAGAGAGGTTTAGCCACTTGCTCAAAGCTATACTATTAGTAAGAGGAAGAGGCAGCATAGCTTTGAAGGCGCACTGCCCTAGCCTGTACTGTCTTCCCTGAGAAACAAGAACGAGTTAGGAATCATGACATGTGGAGGTGAGGAAACCGGGTACAGGGTCCCATGCTCGGTGAGAGACACTCAAGGCCTCCAGGGCCACAGGTGGGGTCTGGGGCAGGACTTCAAATGCCAGAGGTGGCAGCTGCTGGAGAAGAGAGCTGAGGAGGCTTGGAGGGTGAGCTAAAGGACCCCAGAGAGGCCCCCCAGTACCGCCCTTTGGCCCATTTACAGTGCTTCTGTCTTCAAGTATATCCCCCTCCTCCACTCCGCCTTGGCCCCGGCTTAGCCAGCCTTCCGTCCTCTACTCTCAGGGCAGGGCTGCTGTCGACGGCCCCACAGCCTATACGCTGCTCAACTCCAGGGGGCACCACTCGAGTCGTAGTGTATGTCATACCAGTCAGCGCTGCTCAGAAGAACGGAGAGCTCTTTCTGATGCCTGCAGTTGGAAGGGACCCCAGAAGGGGCCTGTTAGCTTTTGCATCAGGAGTTCATTTTACCTGTTATACCACTGGACAAGAAGCAGAAAAGTCACGGGGCCTGGTTGACACTCAAACATTGCATAAAAATAGCATTCATTCATGTATTGATTCAGCCAACACATTTATCAGGCACCTACTATGTGCCAAGATACAACAGAGAACTAAATAGCACAGTTATTCTTGCCCTCATGGAGCTTTCTGTGTAGCAAGTGAGACTGGAATCTGACAGTCATCTCAATAACTGCAGAACTGTCACAGTGGTTAGGGGCAGAGATGGAGGGTCACACAGTAGAATGAGAACCTGTGAGAGGGAGCGCTAATCTAGTCAGAGGAGTAAGGGAAGACCTCTAGGAAGCGGTGACACTGACATCAAGGTCTAAAGAAAAAATAAAAGGGGGAGGCCAGAGGAGAAAGATCTAACCAGGCAGAGGTAAAGCATGCTCAAAGGCTCTATGGCTAGAGTATGTGTATTAGTCAGCTACTACTGTGTAACAAACCACCCCAAACACAGAAGTTGAAAAGCATAAGCATTGATATGCTCCCAGGTCTGTGGGCCAGTTGGACTTGCACAAGTGTCTGCTGTCACCTGTGGGTCATGTAGGTAGGTGGCTCTTCTGATTGCGAATGGACACTCCAACAAGTGTGGGTCAGCTGACTGTAGACCAGTCTAGGATGACCTCAGCTGGGAGAATGGGGCTCTCTTCCACATGGCCTTGCACCCTGCAGCAAATCAGCCCAGATCCAGCAGGACCAGAATTAGAGTGAGGCAAGTGGGTGATCACAAGTGCAAGGTTAGATTCCATTTTTGCTTTAAATTTGATGTTTTGTTCGACAGAGATTTATTATGTTCATTTTGAAGCTTTCAAATATTCTCTACCTGAACTACTAAATTCTTTGACACTCCCTTAAATTCTGCCCCTGAAGCAAGTGCCTCACACCCCCTACCCTAGCCCCAGCCCTAAAACAGGAGCACTGCCCAGTTGCCACAAGGAGAAGGGCAATTATCTCTACCTGATTAGGCCCAGACGCTTTGTAGGGAAGGCAAAGTTCAAGGTGGTTCCTGAGAGATCAGTAGGAAATGGGCGAGTGTAAAGGCAGGGCTCAGCACACCAGGTGAAAGGAACAGCATGGCCAAGACTCACAGATGGAACAGCTGAGCCATAAAATGTGGTGTGAAAAGGCTCTGAGAGGTTGATTTTGAAAAGAGAGGTGGAGACCAGTCACCCAGGGCCTCCAGTGCCAGGCTGGCCAGCTCAGGCTCTTCCCTGTGGGTGGCTGGGAGGGATAAAGGCTTTGAAGTAAGGGGGAGATATCATTATCAGATCCAGTCCATTTAGCAAATACAGTAAGCACTCTGTGCCAGGTGGTGTTCTAAGCACATTACAGTTGCTAGCTCATTTAATCATTGCAGCAACCCTATGAGGTAGGTCCATCCAGTAGATGAGGAGACCAAGACACAGAGGGCATGAGTGGCTTGCCCACATTCCCATAGTTAATAGTGGCAGATACAGGATTTAAACCCAGACAGGCAGCCCCGAGAGTCCGCATTCTTAACCACTGTGCTTTGCTATTTCTCTGCCCCACTCGTCTATAACAGAGGTTGCTTTGGCCAAAGCATATGTGAACAGGAAGGCATAAATTGGGTTGGGGCAGGTGGGTAATACAGAAGAAGACTGTTAAAGAGTCTGTTGTAGTTGTCCTGGACAGAGATGTGGGTGCCCTGAACTAGACAGGGGCGTCAGTACAAGAACCTTAAGGTGCAGAATATATGATGACTCAGGGAGGCAAGTGAGGCAGGGAGACAGCCTTAGGTGGATGGAGCTTGGAGAGGGCCGCAGTGGGGTGGGGGGATGTTCAAAGGAGGATGAGAAAAGGGGTGGCAGAGTGCTGTGGATGGGCTTCAAAGCAACAAGGGCATTTTGCATAGGATGGGAGAGCCTGGTTTGCAGGTGGTAGTGGAAAACGAGTGTATCATTGATGCTGCCTCCTTGTGACCATTCACAGCATGGTCTTTGGAAGAAAGAGCACCCTCCCCGGAAGCAGGCAGCAAGAGCTGCAGCTCCCTGGGGCAGAGCCAGGGTTGTAAAGGGCAAGGAGCAGACAGAGCACCTGCAAAGCCAAGAGGGAAGAGGTAGGTCATGATGCTTCATAGGAGGATGCCGGGAGATGCAAATGCTCATTATTCCCACCCTTAGCCAGATACGGCCATGCTGGTCCAGTGCCAAGCAGCACTGCAGACGTAGGTGACAAAAGGCAGAAGAGCCCTTAAAGATGTTATAGTTAAGACTGGTCACTGGATAGACAGGAGCTTCAGCTCACCAAGGATGCTTGTTGCAAACATGTAACTGCCCAGGGGGCTTTTTTCTGGCTTTTCCCAGGAGATGCAGCGCCCCCATAAATAGCCCTCAACCAGTGATGGCCTGGGAGCTGGGGAACAGATACCCCAGCTTCCTCGCCCCTCAGGTGAGATAACTCAGGGTGTATCCCCCAGAGTTCCTCAGCAGAATTGTGCCCCAGTGGCTCTGAGGGTGTCCCGTTGTTGCCTTCCTTCCTTTGCCTGTCTTACTTGCCCAGTCCTCATAGGAAAGGCTCCCTGGAATCACCTCCCAAATAAACTACCTGCTTTCAAACCTCTGTCTCAGCATCTGCTTCTAGGGGTATCTAACTAAGCTGGGGACACTGGGAACCAAAGCGGGGGAGAAATGTGCCCTTAGTCACACAGCTCCTCAGTACAGAGCCACGACCCAGACCCAGGCCTCCCAGCGCCAAATCCTTGAAGGCAGAGAAGAAAAGCACGGCATCGGTAGTCACCGGGGCCTGGGTTCAAAGGCCTGTGTAGATCTTATGGGTGACCCTTGAACAACACGGGTTTCAGCTGCGCAGGTCCACTTATACACAAATTTTCTTCAATAAATACTGTAAATGTACTTTTTTCTTTATGATTTTCTTAATAACATTTTGCTTTTCTCCAGCTTGCTTTATTGCAAGAATACAGTATATAACGCATATAACATACAAAACATGTGTTCATCAATGGTTTACAGTATCAGTAAGACTTCCGGTCAAGAATGGGTTTGGAGGGAGTCAAAAGTCACCTGCAGATTTTCACCACATCCCCTAAGTTGCTCAAGGGCCAACTGTATTATTATTCTCCATTTTTGGCCCTCCCTATAGGAAAACTAAATAACTTTCCCTGTTGTTGTTATTAATTACCGTAATTCCCTGTGGGAAGAGTAAACTGCCCCACCCCATTGCAGAGAAGGCTTGGCCATGTGACCTCCTTTGGCCAATGAAATGTGAGCAGAAGCGATACCTCCCCATTCTGAGCAGAACCCTTAACAGCCACAGCCGCTTCACCAGTTGTCTTGCTTTGCTTTTCCTCCACCATAGCAATAAGGGCACCGAATAAGGGCCTCCATGCAGTCTGGGTACTGGAATAAGACAGACCGAGTAGGGCAGCTGAGCCACAAGTGGCCTAAGGTAGGAATGGAAAAAAAAAAAACTTAATTATTTTAAACCACTGAGATTTCGGGCTTGTTTGTTACCACAACATAACAAAAGGTAACTACTACACTCACCACATGTCGGCTATATTACCTAAAGCAAGGAGCTAAGCCTCTGCGAGCCTTGGTTTCTTTCTCCATAAAAACAGGGCTAATAATAATAGTATCTACTTAATGGGACTTTTATGGGAAGTACCTGAGCTAATGCGTGAGAAGACTTAGTACAGTGCCTGGCACGGACTAAGCACCCAATAAACGTTAGCTTTATTACTATTATGTTTTTCACTACCCCACAAAGAGACTTCCTCCAAGAGAAAGTTCTCCAGAGAAAATACACGGTTCCTGCCGGGCTCACCCCGGATTGTTTGCTACAGGTACTTACTTCCCCCCGCTAAGCGCCTCGCCCCAGCGCCGAGAGAAGTGCCAAGTGAGGTGCCCAGGTCCCAGCAGGCCTGCGTGTGGGAAATCCATAGCAGTTAATGAATCCCCACGGAGAGGTCCAGATTAGGCCTGGTTTAATACCCAGGAAATGGCAGGGAGTCATTTATCCATGAGCTATGGCCTCTCCCTGGCGCCTGTGCATTACGAGTTATTTATGAGGCAATTTGCACAGTTTCACACTGGCTGGCCATTATGCTGCTGTCTGCTAACCACTGCTGAACCCAGAGACAAAATGGCCCTCCCCCACCCTCAGCTTCGCTGGCGACAATGAGCCGGTGATGCTCCCCCGCTGCAATATGTTGGCTCTTTGGGAAAGAGAGCAAGGCCCACGGCCGGGGACAGGCCCCCATCTCCAGCCCAGCAGCTCAGAATGCACCTGGGGGCTGGTGATGAAAGTCCAGACCCTAGAACTAAGTGCTGGGAAAGCCACTGGTTGGAAGAGAGCTTATTTTATCATCCACTGTGGAAGGGGCAGGCGGCGCAGAACACTTGTTTTTGGAAAACGCATTTTTTCGGCTTGCAAAATCTCCTAAGGTCCCGGGTGTAACGTTTTCGCCACACCCAGCTGGTCCCCATCATCTTGGACATCCTGCTGTAACACACTGGCCAGTTTGCTACTCCCACAAGTTCAGCTACCTGGGCATCAGCAACTGTATAGATTCTTCTACAAACCAGCTAGGAGCTGAGAGATAGCTTGGAGTCCACAGGTTCGTACTGGCCCCGAGCGACACTGCATAAACAATGCCGTTGGCTGCTGACAAACTACTTTCTTTGAAGTTCAGCCTAATACCCTTGAAGTTCTTGAGTAGCTTCTGTGCTCCAATCACTACTGCAAAGTCTGTCCCTGACTACCACAGTGGCTCTACGCCACACAGAAGATCCTGGAGATGAGATGGCATTCTGCAACGGACTACACTCCCCGTCAGGATAGGAGTGTTGCCAGCTCTTCATGTTTTAGGTGGAAAAAAGAACATATTTGAGTTGAATATATGGCCTGACTCCAGTGCCCTTCCTTCCATGGCTGCTTTCTGTCTGCCATTCTCAAAACATCCCACTTTCTGCAAAGACTGGCCCCTAAGGTTTTATTTATTATTTTATCCTATATTACATTGCTCCTAGATGCAACCTTGGGTCACTTTTTCTTGTTCCTTCTACCCTCCCCCATGTCATCTTCTAAGCCTGAATGTTCCGCATCCCATCTCAGAGGAATAAGTATACTAATTATTAGTAAAAACAGCTAAAATATCTTCACTGTCTGCCTCGTGCCAGGTGGCCTGTGAGTGTCCTGCATGCCTCATCTCTTTAATCTCCACAGTTACCTGGGAAGTTCTGCACTATCGTATTTCTTCTCCAACAGCCAAGACCAGAGAGGTTCAGTGACTTGCCCAAGGTCACAGAGCAAACAGGAAGGAGAACCCAAGGTCTGCATCCAGGCCGTGTAATTCCAGAGCCGGAGCCTGTGACGGATGGTGTAGGTGCCCCACCCACACCTCCTCCTGACTCTCCATTTCCGGGTGCACCGACAAGCTGCCATGTGTGCCGTCTGCCAGCAAAGCGAACTGAAAGGACAGGGCCTCTGCTTGGGGCTGCTGGGATTGGTGCGTCAACGCCTCAGCTCCCTCACCCTTCGAGGGATGTAATTCCGAAGTGTGTGCATTGTTCTGACACCCCGAGTTTCCCAGTGGAATGAACCCCCATTTGCCTACATGGTAATCCTCCTGAGAACACGTCCTGTACAGCTTCCCTGCCCTTCTCTGGCTCGCGTCCCAGTGTTTCCCACTGGTGTTTCCCGGGATCCGATCCCAGACAGAGTACTTGCTTTCCCATCTGTTCCTCGGTGTTGGCTTCCAGGAAAACCCCAACTCAGATGATGACCTTTCCCCCAAGCACTTCAGCTCATTTCCTTCCTCCTGGAACTGAAATTCTTTCCTCGTTGAAGCTATAGAATTCCTGAGAAGTTTTCAGGAATTCTATTCACGCCGTCTGTAACTGTTCACCTAGGTAAGAAGCAGCTGGTGCGTGGAGGTGGCTTTGTTGCCCAGGGCAGGCAGAGTGGCCATTCCGCATCTCCCTGCATGACAGTAACCAGTGCCACAGCTAGGAGAGTTTTCAAACGTGCCGTCTGCTTGTAGGTGGCTCAGACGCACTCACACGGACCCAAACTACAAGTGATTCCCATAATTATGACTCCCAAGCGTGCACCTTTCTGAGGCAGCTCATCTTTGTTTTACTGATGCACATCAACAAAATGATGATAGGTTTGCTGACAATTCCAGTCACCAGGTAATGCAGGGGCAACAGAAAAGAATAGAATAGAACCTGATTAAATCGTGGAGTTTCCATCAAGGAGGGGAAGCGGAGAGGAAGCAATCTTCACTAGTCTCAGTGGGACACCAGCCCCGAATGCCACAGATCTTCCCAGCGGAACATTGCCCTCTGTGACCCTTGGCCCTCACGCCTGCCCTAAACCCAACAGTGTCTACTGTCATGGGCAGCCAAGCCCCAAGTTACTTGACTTCTCTGAGCCTCGGTTTCCTCATCTGAGAAATGGGAGTAACAATACCTACTGATTTCTGAATGTCCACCACGTGCCAGACACATGTAAGGGTCAAAAGAGACAATGTGTGCCCACACACACGTGGCACACAGTCAGCACTCAGTAAACTTTAACTGCACTCATCAATTATCACTGTTACTTTATTTGATCTTCAAAGCAAAACTACACTGTGGCTGTCCTTGTCTCCGTTTCAGAGATGAACAAACCAAAGCACACAGAGGATGGATGACTGTACTAGGGTTTAACAGGCAGCGTTTGTTCCTGGATCTTCTGATGTTAAGACCAGGCATTTTTCCACTGCTCAGTGTCTTGGGTGCCTGGACTATAAAAAGAACACTCACTACGGGAGTAGAGTGAAGTTCAGGGGCCAGCGTGTGTTTGTTGTAAAGGCCCAGGTAGCAAACAGCTTTGGCTTTGTGAGCCCTGCGGCCTCAGACCTCTCAGCTCTGCCGCTGTGGCACACGAGCGGCAATAACATAAAGTGAATGATGAACACGGCTGTGTTCTAACCAAACTTCATTGACAAAAACAGGCAGCAAGCAGGATTTGACCTGCAGTTTGCCAGCCTCTGTTGCGGGTGAGAAAGGCTGACCTTTGGCGCCAGACAATCCAAGGTCCAAACCCCAGCTCAGACACTACTGCATCCTGGGGGCAGGTGAACTTCCTAAGCCTACCCAGTTCCCTCACAATGAAGTTCCTCATTAATCAAATGAGAATCATAACATTTACTTTGTAGGATTTTCCAGGGGTTTGGGGTAGGACTTTGATGCTTAAAACCTGCCACTTGCTTCTCTTCGCCCCCCGGGATTCTGCTCAGGCACCAGTCACGTGTGCATCCAGAAACAGACTGGCAAGAGTCCTGGCTTTATCAATGGCCAGCGCATGGACAATGTCCAAATGCAAAGGCCTCTGGGAAAATGGACATCATAGTACATTCGGGGCACACACAAGCCCCGAAGCCTAAGTGCGGCCTCCTACCTCCCACCACAAAATCTATATTTTGAGATGGACATGCTCACCTATGGGAACAAAGCTGGGTGACCAGGTCTTCAGAGCAAACCCAGAGCCCATGGACCCCACCAGCCATGCAGGCCTGGATGGCCAGTCCCTGCTTCCCAGAGGCAAGCAGAGCAGAGCCTGGCTCACTGACATGCAGTGACTTTACTCACCAGCAAGATGGGGCCCAGCTAACATTAAGCTCTGGCCGATTGGGCTGCCAACCACCAAGGTGGTTCAGAGAAGTCTTGTGGTCCCCTCTGTGGCCGGGGAAGCAGTGTGGGGCGTTCCCTCCTTGGGGCTTGGCTGCTGCGGAATGTGGCACAAAGCAGTGTCTTGGGGTGACAGAGCCCGAGACAGAGGCTCAGGTGCCCATGATGGGAATGCTCTCAGGAGAACCTGCCAAGGACGGAAGGAAGAAGAGGGAAGGGAAGGAGCCCAGGAAGGACGAGGTTTGGGGGAAAGTCTAGCCACAGGGGGCTCTGGAGTACAAACTACACCTCAGTGTTGACCTGCCTTGGGGCCAGAAGCGGACATTCTGTGTACCTGGGACCTTTAATAGACAGGCCTTCTCACCAAACAGGAGATCTCTTCTCTTGCTCCTCACCTTCCTGCAACAGGTTCTCCAGGGATGACAACCAAATGACCTTTGTCATAAACGGAAAAGAGTTCTCAAATATGGTCTAATCTTCACCCACACATCACTGGCTGCCAGTCTGACAGGAGCATGATGGAGGGAGGTCAAAGTCTGGGCCTCCAGAGATGGAAACCCATCTTACCCAACCCTCACCCAAACCCTCACGGTCCCCCTTAGAGAGGATCTGATGAGCTGTTTCGTCAACCTGAGGGGTTAGTGTCAGGCTCACCAGGAGATAGAGAGTATATGTTTTGCCAACAGGTAAAAGAGAGAGAGGGAGGGAGGGGAAGGGAAGGAAGGAAACAGAGATTCAGCCTCTCTGAGAAATATGCGTATCTATGCACACCCTAACTGAAATGGGTTCTGTCGCCACATGCCCACAGTTAAAGGGGCTGGTGTTCTAGACACTGAGACAAAACAAAAGCCATTTGCAAAACATGATGTATTATGCAGGCTCCTGGCAGAACCAAATAATCATTTCTGGTTTTATATTCAAATTAAGTCCACAAATATTCAGTGTGCCCAGCACTGTGCAAGTCGAGAATACAAAAGCAAGTGAATGAGGTCACAGGCTGCTGGGGGAAATTGAAGCCTAGGAAAGCAGATGGAGCGCAGCACAGCTGGCCGTGGCCGAGGCGGGCACATGGGTCGAAGGGAGCGTGCTTTCTGCCTGAGGAGTCCATCCCGCCTGGACTGCTGATGAGGAGCTGGGTCCACAAGGAGACAGGTGCTCCAGCAGCGTAGGGCAGTGAGGCACCTGGTCTAGGAGGGCAAGAGATTTGCTGTGGCTGAAGCATCCCCGATGTGGGAAGAGAGGAAGGTGCTGATGGTCCTCTGCCAGGCCGCAGCTCAAATGTCACCTCCTCAAATAGGCCTTTCCTGACCATAGTACCAAAATATTGTCATTTCCTATCACTTCACCCTGTTTTTTGCTTTCTTCGTAGCCCTTAACATTCTCTGAAGTTGCCTTAATTATCAGTTTATTTGTTTGCATTCTGTCCACCCAGAACATAAATTCCTTATAAGAGCAGGGCCCTTGTCATGTATCTGCAGCTCTTAGAACAGGTACTCAATAAATATTTGTTTTTAAAATTAAACAGATGCAAAAACTGATGAATGGAAGATTTGCAGCCTGGGTTTGTGGAGTACTTCAAATCAGTACACCACGCACATACGACGACTTTGTTAGTTAGAACAACAGCAGCTGCTATAACAAAGAAATCCAACAGTTCCGCTATCTTTATCCAATAGAAATTTATTTCTCACTCACGGGTCCAACACAAGTGTTTCTGGTTGACACATGGCTTTCTTCTTCACATTGAATATGGACCCAGATACATTCTTTGGTCCATTGAATACGGACCCAGATACATCCTTTGGTCCATTGAATATGGACCCAGATACATCCTTTGGACTTTGTGGTCCCTCCGTCCTCCTGGGCCTCAGGGTCCTTTGTTTCCACCCAAAGGAAACAGAAAGAGCCCGAAAAAGCCCCACCAGCTTCGTAAACACCTCATTTCAGAAGTGACATAGGTCACTGCCATTCACACCCCTTTGGGGAGAACTTGTCATATGGCTTCATGTCAATGCACAGGCAGCTGAGATAGGAAGTGTCTGGCTAGACAGGCACCTCTCAGTGACAACATCACCCACAGGGTGAGCAGAGGAGAATGAGTGTGTGGTGGACAAACCGTTAGCTCAGCCTCAACAGCCCTGGGCTCAGAAAGGTTAAGTCATTTACCCAGGAACATGCCACTCACACATGTCACAACTGTCCCTTCAGTTTAAGAAGCGGCCAAGTGCTTCCCCTCTACTGCTCTCATGCTAATTTTCTAAGCACTGAGGTCAGACAGTGACATTTCCCGGCCTTGCCCAAGAGTCTAAAAAACTTTCCTGTCAGAATCCTAAAGTGCCTATAAGCAGGGGCTCACTTGCTCTGTTCTTGGGGGGAATGCAAGCCAAGTTTCGGAACTGAAGGGCCCAGAGAGGATGCGCTGGAGTTTTACCATAAATAGAGAGAGGGAGCCAACAAGTGCGGAAGACAGAGTGACAGAGGACAGGGGGACAGCAGCACAACCAGGAAGGGTCTAAGCAGCTTGCTTCCTCCCATGGCAACCCTGCATATTAATGACAATGAACGTTTATATAGCACCTACTGTAGGTCAGGCACCAAGCCGATGCATGGTAATCATTTTCTCACTTAATCTTCAGAAAACCCAGTATGGATAGTTACCACTCTCCCCATTTTTGCAGATAAAGAAACAGACTCAGAGGGGCTAAGCAGCTAACGCAGGGTGGCCCAGCCAGTCCATGGACGAATGGCATTTGAGGAGTTTGGTTCCAGAGACAATAGCCTTTCAGCATCGTATTCAGTGGTCTGCGCATCTACTGGGGCTGGTGGCTTGAAGGTAGATGAGGTAAGGGCCATGGTCCAGCAGAGGTTGTCACCCTCACTGATGGCCTAGCATCTTGTCGGCAGGAGGCCTCCACCCGGGGGAGGTGGTGCTCTGTTAGCTCTTAAGAGTCAGTGTACCTCCTTTGTTCCGCCAAAAGAACAGCCACTGTTAAGACTCCGGGTGCCTCCTGGACCACGGCAGGGTTTGCCCCGCGTGCCTTAACATTCATGCTTTGTGTGGACGCATGACCATTTTTTTCCTTTGTCCTTCTTGCAACAAACTGTGCTGCACTTCTAAACCAAACAGTGTGACGTACATTCAAATTATAGTCCTCACTTATGATTATTCAGGCCTCTTAAGTAACCAATCATCATGACTTTGAATGAGTTTAATTGTCAGGGTACTTCAGTGCATAAATAACCGTGTGCACCCTGTTAGCCAGGCTGACAGCTCTAATTGAATCCGCAGTCTGGTCTCATCTGGTAGAAACCACTGGAATCTGGCCCTGACACTCGACACTGCGTCGTCAGGGTGATTGGAAGGGTCGGACCACTGGAGCTGCAAACCCCCCATGGCTTGCACCCTTTTTGCAAAGACGACAGTCTCTTCTCTCCAAAAGGCAGCTTGGCTCGGGAGCATAAAAAGATGAATAATGTTTTTTAAAACTGTTTGAATGACAGATCCATTTTCAGAGTGCTTTCAGACACAACATCTCATTTAATCCACTGAATGACTGTAGCAATATTATTCTCCTGCTCAATGCTTGGAACTTAATCACTAGTCGTTGAATGAATGGAGATTCATAGATGAGGAAGCTGAGGCTCAGATGTTCCACGGCCAGTCCAGGCTGATGAGGTCAGTCCAAGGCAAAGCCCGGCTCTCCATCTTGGACCTTCCAACCCGATGATCAGATGGAGAATCTGGGACCGATGAGGCAGCCGGCATCCCTGCCCCAGACCATCCTCCCAGACCCAGGTCTACCAGGCTGGAACAGCAGCTCCCGGGACCCAGGTCCTTCCAGCTCCATCTTTTGCCCTGGGGTCCAAGGCAAACCTAAGGACCACTCAGGACAGACTGCAGCAGCACTGGGTGGTCAAGAGTCCAGACTCATGGGTCCTAACACCTCCCAGAACATCCTCTCACTTTTCTCTTTGACCAAAGCCTCCCCCTAGGCTTGGAGGGTAAGAGTCTCCCCAGGTACCTGCCCCCTTCCACGCCATCTTCCCTAGAATTTCTTGACCTTTTCGTCCAGTAACCACTTTGGCAGCTTATTAAAGCCTACATGGCTTCTTGGGATATTTTTAAATGCATAAAATAAAATACAATGGGCTACAAAGGAGACCAAAGATAATAAAACACTTATCAAAATGTTTTTAATGTGATATAGAAATATACGAGCTTCTTTACGAAAGCATAAAACAATGAGATCTATCAAAGGATCTAATAACGTCCATAATTTCACAGTAGTGATGAGCACGGGTGATGTTTGAGATGTCTGCAATACTGCAATGGGAAATAAAATAAAAATAATGGTGATTTTTATTGGCAACAAAGTCACAGGTACTGCTCACACTACTGCAGTCTGTGGCCTACGTTCCGTAACTGAGGGAAATGGCAAACTTCAGTTAGATGTTAGTGAAACTGAAAATGCAGTATTTTCCCATTTAAGTTCATAAGACTCCCAGAATTCTATCCAAGACCCTCAGTGGACCCCAAGTTAAGAACCTGCTCTAATCCTAGATTGACCCCATACCCACGCCCTTCTGGTCTTAAAGAAAGAAGCAAAGAAGCTTCCTGCCTGGACTGGTGTGGCTCAGTTTGTTGGGTGTCATCCTGCAAAGCAAAGGGCCACGAGTTTGATTCCTGGTCAGGACACAGGCCTGGTTGTGGGTTCATGTCCCATCAGGGCCCTTATGAGAGGCAACAGATCGATGTTGCTCTCTCACACACTGTTCCTCTCCCTTTTTTTCTCCCTCCTTTCCCCTCTCTCTGAAAATAAATAAAATCTTTAAAAAATATATAGAGCTTCCTAAGTCAGCATCTTTTTTAAAGTATATTTTATTGATTATGCCATTACAGTTGCTCTATTCCCCCCTCCATTCCCCTCCACCCTGCACACCCCCTCCCCCACCATTCCCCCCCTTTAATTTATGTCCATGTGTCTTGAGTTCTTTAGATTCTATATTTCCCATACTATTCTTGCCCTCCCCCTGTCTATTTTCTATCTACCGTCTATGCTACTTATTTTCTGTACCTTCTCCCCCCTTCTCCTTCTCCCATTCCCCTGTTGCTAACCCTCCATGTGATCTTCATTTCTATGGTTCCACTCCTGATTTAGCTGTCCTCTTAGTTTGTTTTTGTTTTAGGTGTGGTTGTTAATAACTGTGAGTTTGCTGTCCTTTCACTGTTCATATTTTTTATCTTCTTTTTCTTAGGTAAGTCCCTTTAACATTTCATATAATAAGGGCTTGGTGATGATGAATTCCTTGAATTTGATCTTATCTGAGAAGCACTTTATCTGTCCTTCCATTCTAAATGAAAGCTTTGCTGGATAGAGCAATTTTGGTTGTAGGTCTTTGGATTTCATGACTTGGAATACCTCTTTCCAGCCCTTCTTGCCTGTAAGGTCTCTTTTGAGAAATCAGCTGACAGTCTGATGGGAACTCCTTTGTAGGTGACTGTCCCCTTATCTCTTGCTGCTTCTAGGATTCTCTCCCTCATTTTAATCTTGGCTAATGTAATGATGATGTGCCTTGGTGTGGTCCTCCTTGGGTCCAACTTCTTTGGGACTCTCTGAGCTTCCTGAATTTCCTGGAAGTCTATTTCCTTTGCCAGATTGGGGAAGTTCTCCTTTATTATTTGTTCAAATAAGTTTTCCACTCGTGGGTGTTCCTCTTCCCCTTCTGGCACCCCTATGATTCAGATGTTGGAACTTTTAAAGATGTCCTGGAGGTTCCTAAGCCTCTCCTCATTTTTTTTAATTCTTGTTTCTTCATCCTTTTCTGTTTGGTCATTTTTTTTCTCTTTCTGGTTCACTCCTTTGATTTGAGTCCCAGTTTCCTTTCCATTACTATTGGTTTCCTATGCATTTCCATTCATTTCTATTAGTTTAGCCTTCATATGTTCCTCTAATTTGTGGCTAAAATCAACCAGTTCTGTGATCATCCTGATCACCAATGTTTTGAACTGTGCCTCTGTCTCCCATCCGCCTGGTGGATCTTTCCTGCCCAACCCGCTCTACTGCTGGCTCAGCCCCTCTTACCGATTTGGCTGAAGGGTTCGTTATTGTCAGACTTCCATATAGTTCAATTTTCTGTGGTTTGGCTGTGTTTTTGTTGCTAAAACTTTGTTGTTTTTAAACTTGGTTGTGAGAGAAGGCAGAGTGTTTTCACCTACGCCTCCATCTTGGCGGAAGTCCTGCCCTAAGTCAGCATCATTGACCCAGGCTGCCCCCGAGGTTCATCACCCGAATATCCTGCCCCCACTTGAAAATAGCACCCTAGCCTAGTCGCTAGAACCTTGGCTTCCTATTTGCCATTAGTTGTATTCTTTCTTGTGTCATTTCCTTTTTTACCAACTTTTCTATTTATTTGTGCACAAACCACATGTCTTTCCAGCCTCCAGCTCATATCACACCTCTTTACAGCGTCTTCACGTAGGGACTCACAGTGCATATTGGAAGTTACACAACCGCAACACACACCAGCAACAGAATGCCAGCCCCCACTCATTCACAAGAGGCACCTCCAGTTCCAGGCCCCACTGCACAATTTCCACTCCTGCCAAACTGGGGGAGACCCGATTCCTGCCTTGGAATTGCCCTGTAACGTAACATGAGGCCCAGCGCCTTCTCCCTGAGGTGACTGACTCAATGGTGAGAAGCAGGGACTCTGTATCAATGTCAGTGTGATGCTAATATGAACCGAGAAAGACTCAGCTCTTTAAGGTAGACAGTATATGTTCACACACTGATTTAGGAACCCTTATAAATGAAAGGAAGCCAATAGGCAGTGTTGGAAAATTGATTATTAAAGAGTCAAGAAGTCAAGCGTTATGCAAAAGAGGAAACAGAGATACCACTAATTCCTAAAGACACACCTTCCCCTCACCCCCACCCCTGGAAAGGTACTTCCTCTCCTGCCCAAGTTCTGTTCTCTAGAATCAAGACCGAAAACACACTTGGGAAATCACCTGAGTATGTGGCTGAGGGTGTTCAACCCAGTTCCTGTCCCAGCATTTGGAACTGAGCAAGGCATGGTGTTGACCAGACCAGTTCATGAGTTCTCCTGGCTTTTGCAATTTGTAGTCAAAGAAACAGTGCTGATCCACACACATCTCTTGTTCCCCATATTTCCAGATGGGCATGCGGAATAGCCAGAGTTGCGGTTTGGTTGGTTGGTTCGTTTGAGGGTATTCAAAATTGTACAACTATCAATTTTTAATTGGGGAACTCTGAACCATCAAAACTTCATAGCAACAGGCAGGAGGAAGACAGGAGTTCACAGCACTGTGTGCATTGTATCCAGAACCACAGAAAAATAGCTAACACATCATGTTCAGGCAGTGTTTTAGGGCCTCATGCATCGTTTCTGCCATCATCCTCAATCAACACTATGAGATAAGTACTATTTTGTCCTGGTTTGACAGGTAAGGACGCGGGGCTCAGAAAAGAGAAATAACTTAAGTACATGCAGCTGGTGAGCAGCAGAACTGGGGTGTGGACCCGGCCACTCTTGTTCTGGAGTGTGTGCTCATAACCGCAAAGATGTATAACACAGTTAAAGGAACCCACACGTTTGCCCTAGCTCTGACAGGAGTTTAAGCACCTAAACTATATTCCCAGCTCTGCCACATACTCCCGGTGTGGCCGAGGGTACGTCACTTCCCCTCTCTGGGTGTCACCCAGCTGACTGCATGGAAAAGTATCACACTCCTGTGGTCTGAGGCAGGAGATGGAGTTATCGGGCTCTGGGAGCCTTGCTGGAGGTCAGGAAGGATGTGGAGAGAAGGTGATGCTGGGATCTGCAGCATGCAAGAGGCAGGGAAAAATACCAATACACAAAAGAAATTAAAAAGTGGGGTGCTGACAAACCTCTCTGAAAATTACCTAAAGAAATACAAGTGACTCCTAGCCTCACCTCATCTTGATACAAGTGGAGAGGAAGCAGGATGCCCCCTGACCCTTGCCCCACGAACCCCAAGTGCCTTTGAGTGTCCACCTAACTGGTAACCCAACCAGAGAGCTGGGGGAGTTGCGGACTTCTGGTGCACACCAGTCTGCATCTGAGTGGGCGCTCAGGTCCCAGGGTGCAGGAAGGAGCACCCAGAAATGAGCTGGAGCTGCGACCATCAGGCGACCAAGACACAGGAAAAGAGGAAGGAGATGGGCCTGGCTAGATCCCTCCAACTGGCCACTGGGGAGATCTGTTTCCTTCGGGGGAAATGATTCAACCGGATGCCTACCTCACTCCCTACCACTGAAATAAAACCCAGGTGACCACAGGTGCGAACATAAAAACGGGGTGCAGAAGAATACAATACGGACATTTAAGTAAATAATTTACAATTCCAGGATGGGGAAAGCATTGTTTCAAACATCAAATCCAGAAGAAAAACCAAGCAGAAAGATGGACAGGTTACTCAATAGGAAAAAGGCAACCTGTTTAACCAAGAAATCAACCTGGAAAAATATCCTCAACATGCGTTATAGACGACAGATTACCATTATTCACAGACACAGAAGGCTCTTACCAAAAAGTAAAGGGAAAAAAATGAACTCTACCAAAAGAAAACTAAGTTACCATATGACCTAGCAATTCCATTCTTAGGCATATGTCCAAGAGAAATGAAAACCTATGTCCATGTAAAAACTCGTACATGAATGTTCTAGCATTGGGGTCCCCTACTCCCCAGGCCACAGACAGCTAGGAAGAAGACCACACAGCAGGAGGTGAGTGGCGGGCGAGGGAAGCACCATCCGTATTTACAGCCGCTCCCCACTACCCCTCCTACTGCCCAAGCTCCGCCTCCCGTCAGATCAGGGGCAGCATTAGACTCTCACAGGAGTGCAGACCCTATAGTGAACTGTGCAGGTGAGGGACCCAGGCTGTGGGATTCTTCTGAGAATCTGATGCTTGATGATCTGAGGCGGAGCTGAGGCCATGATGCTAGGGCTGGGGAGCAGCTGCAAATACAGAGTATCGTTAGCAGAGAGGTGTGACTACACAGAGACCATAAGAAGTCCATGGCTGCTAGACTCGTATCAAAGTCCTGTCAGTGTGTGGCAAGTGGCAATGAAGCTGCATCTGGTGGCAGCTGCAAGTCAGAATCTGACACTGACTGTAGTCCACGCATGGCCCGCCCATCATTTCATCTACCACTTCCACCCGCACCTCTTTCCTGCACTGTGCACATGCCTCAGTCACAGGTCTGGTAAGCCCACAGGCCAAAAGGAGTGAAAAACAAGTGTTGCTGGGGAGCTTCTTTGAAAAGGGGGGAAGACCCCATGATGAGACAGAAGAAGACCACCATCAAAAAGAAAGCTGCATTTAAAAGAAAGGATCAAGAGTCCTACTACAGGTTCATTGCAACAGGTAGTTCACATCCTCCAAGCCTCCTCTGGGTAGTGTGCGGTGACCCGCTACCCAACGCAGCCATGAAACCTTCAAAACTGCTTCAGTGCATGGAGGCCAAGCAGCCTGCATTAAAGGACAAGCCTTTGGAGCTTTTCAAAAGAAAAGAAAAAAGCATGAACACAAAAGACAGAAGCCGGTATTGAAGGCCAGCGCTTCATCAAATGAGTCTGCACTGAGAGCATCGCTCTTAGTGGCCGACCGCTTTGCTGAAGCTCAGAAGCCCTTTCCTATTGGTGGAGAGTTGATCCCTGCCTCCTGCTAAGGACAATTGTCAGGAACTTTCAGAAGAGGCTGCAGTTCAAAAGGTGGCACATGGTCCTTTTACCAGCCAGAACCATAACTAGACAAATTAATGAAATGGCAGAGGATATTGAAGCACAATTGTTAGAGAGCATTAATGAGCAACCATGGTAGCATGAGCCTACCGACATTGACAAAGGGAAGAACGCTTGTTTTTGTGCAATATCTTTTTCAGGAGGAGGTGCATGAGGATATGGTATGTACACTTCTGTTGCCAACCAACCCCACAGCTGCAGAACTGTTCAAGTCTCTGTGTGTGTGTTTTTAATAATTTTATTTATTTTTACTTTTAGAGAGAGGGGAAGGCGGGGAGAAAGAAAGGGAGAGAAACAGCAATGTGTGGTTGCCTCTCACATGGCCCCTACTGGGGACCTGGCCCACAACCCAGGCATGTGCCCTGGCTGGGAATCTAACCGGTGACCCATTGGCCCCCAGCCTGCGCTCAGTCCACTGAGCCACACCAGCCAGGGCGGAAGTCTTTTAATGATTCCCTATCAGGTCATCTGAATCAGGTAAACTCCGTATGGTTTTGTGTCAGTGTGTGTACAAACAGAGCAGCTGCCATGACTGGACGGCTTTCTGGTTTCACTACTCGGGTCAAAGAGGTTGCTTCTGCATAGGAGTTGACGCACTGTGTCATCCACAGAGAAATGCTGGCTAGCTGAAAAATGTCACCTGAACCTAACGATGCTTTGCAGGAAGTGATTAAAATTATCGACCACATTAAAGTGCACACCCATAACTCACGTCTGTTTACACGGCTCTGTGAGGAGATGGACGCAGAGCACACATGTCCTCTCTTACACATGTAAGTGGAGCAGCTTTCTGCAAGGAGGTCACTGGCCAGTTTCTGGGTTACGAGAGCTACTCCAGAGGCTTCTTTCAGAAAAACAGTCACCCCGGCAGCACATTTCAGTGGCACAGAATGGGCCACAAATCTTGTTACTTGTGTGACGTATGCAACCTGCTCAAGGAACTCAATCTGTCACTTCAGGGGAAAATGACCACTGTGTTCAAGTCGGCAGATAAAGTGGCTGCATGCAAAGCCACAGTGGAATTGTGGGGAGTAAACACTGGGACTTTTGACATGTTTCAAACATCAGCAGAGATTTTGAAAGAGACACAGCCAGGGCCTTCCTTCTCCCAGCTGGTGCATGACCACCTATCTCAGCTTCAAAAGAGTTGGAGCATTTACTTCCCAACCACAGAAGACGCCAGAACTGGGAAGGAATGGATCTGTGACCCATGTGTGAATAAGCCAGGTGAATCAACTCTGTCCGCGCTAGAAGAGGACCAGCTGCTTGAGATCACAAATGACAGTGGCCTTGACAGTATGCCTGAGACCATCGCAAATCTCCATACGTCCTGGACTAAAGTCAAGGCGGAACATCCTGAGATTGTCACAAAAGCACCAAAAAGCCTGATTCCACTTCCAGCATCCTCCCTTTGTGAAGCAGGGTTTTCTGCAGTGACAACCGCCAAAACGAGATCACGGAGTAGACTGGACATGAGCAACATGCTTTGGTGTCACTGTCTCCCATCACCCCCAGATGGGACCGTGTCATCGCAGGAACACAAGCTCAGGGCTCCCGCTGATTCTGCATTACGGTGAGTTGTATAATGAGTTCATTATATATTACAATGCAGTAATAATAGAAATAAAGTGCACAGTAACTGTAATGCACTCAAATCATCCCAAAACCATCTCCCCACCCTGGTCTGCAGAAAAATGGTCTTTAATGAAACCGGTCCCTGGTGCCAAAAAGTCTGGGGACTGCTCTTCCAGCAGGATTATTTATAATAGCCCCAAAGTGGAAACAAACCAGACTCAAAGGCAATGAAATATTGTTCGGCGGTAAAATGGAATAAAGTGCTGTTCCTTCATGGATGCAACATGAATGAACCTCGAAAACACACTAAGTGGAAGGAGCCAATCACAGCAGACCACATCTGTGTCATTCCATTCATGAAAATGTCCAGAATCAGCAAATCTGCAGAGACAGAAAGTGGAGTGGTAACAGCGTGAGGCTCAGAGGACGGGGGTGATGAAGTGTGACTACTGGTTAGGGTGCAGGGGTTGTTTGGGGGGGGTGATGAGAATACTCTAAAACGGAATGTGGTGATGGTTACACACTTCGGATACACCAAAACTCAACACGCTGTGTGCTTGAAGTGGGTGGCTACATAGTATATGAATTATATCTCGATAAAGCTGTTAATAAAAACACAATGTTCTTTATAATAAGATCAAAGTTGAATTCAAAGTAAAAGAATATTAAACTGGAAGAACAGGACCAATTATAATGGATGTCTTATTCCACAGTGAAATTGTACACACCTTGAACCTTTAAGGACTAAGTAGCCTATGTCATCAAAATATGGAATACCAAAACTATTGTAAAGGCAAGAAAAAAAATTTAAAAGATAGTTCTTAGTCTGTGACAAATCAAGGGAACTAAAAATAAGCAGAACTATAGAGAAGCTGATTAATAAAACTGATAATACAGACCAAATAGATGCTTCCAATTCTACCCCCTCCAGAGAAGTATATTCTTTTTAAATAGCCATGAACCATTCATAGAATGGTTCATGAACCATAGAATGGTTCAAGTTAACCCTAAAGAAAGCCCCAGGAAATCCACAAACATAGAAACAAGCATGTGTTTCAAACACAACACAATGGAATCGAACAGTAAAAACCTAACAGAAAAGTTGACACAAACAAACAACAACAAAAAAGGAGACAGCCAAATTACTAAGAAACAAACTGTGCTCGGAGAAATCAAAGCTAAAACTGTGCTAGACTGTCTGTTCTTCAAATTCTAAGACCTGGTTGCTCCTTCGAAGTGTTTTACAAACAACATTTTCCCACAGAAGCATAACTAGATACAGATGCCAGATTTTCTTGCTGTGTTATGTTGCTGGCTCCAGTTGGTGTTAAAACTGACCTGTGTCCTTTTAATTTATCCTTGAATATCTAATTCTGCTTTTCTCCTACTTTTTATTTATGCACATTTATTCCTAAACTATGGTGAAATCTACTTGTTATATTTATTTATCTAGAAATTGTTTTCCTTCTTTCTGTTTAGTACTTTTAGTATCAAAAGTAATGAATTTTCCACCAATAATACCTTTGATTGCATCCCAAGAGACAAACATTTAAAACTTTGCTTCTGAATATAAAAGTAGCACATTGTTTGTATAAATAAAAAACAAATATTCAGTAATGTGTACCATGGATGAGAACATCCTCTGTCTTCTGTAATTCTGTCTACTGCCTCCAATTTTTCTCACTAATGGTACAATTTGGATATTCCTTCAATTTTTTTTCTGTTCTGTTAATAAGGGTATACAAGGCAGAGCCTTCAAAAAACCAGAATTATCTTCTGGAGACTGAACCCCTTGTAGTACAGGTTCCCTCACTAGGTGAGGATGGTAGGAACCCATCTGCACCAGTGTACCAGCTGGTGTTGTTGTGAGAGACTGCGTTTGGCTTCAGTGAATTATTTTTGAAGACTCTTTCAATGCATTTGTCCATTGCATGATGGGTGATTTACAAGAGCACCTGCCCACTCCATGCTAAGTGTCCAGTTTTCGACCAGAAATGGCATGAACCCTCTGTATCTCACCCTGAGTGACTTTTTTTGTTACCCTGGATGCAAAAAGTCCTCAAAGGGAAACATTTTGGTTGATGTGGAAGAAGTGAAACAAAAAAAACAGCAGAAGCACTAAAAAGCATTAAAATCAACGACTTCAAAAAACTGTTTTGAGCAGTGGAAAAATACATCTCAGTAGGTATACTGCATCCATTGGAGAGCACTTTGAAGGTGGCTGAAGTTTAAACATGTAAGAATACATGTGCAATTTTTTATACATAAATTCCAGGTTTTTTTTCTGGGTAATAATCTTTCTTAACTGAAGTGAAATCATATTTTCATACTTTACATAAAATGAGTGACTTTCACCTAACCATATAAATGGCAACTTTCCACATTCGTGTACAGAGGCTCCTCTCAACGGTAACATAGTGTTCGCTTTTATGGGTCTAATCGCGAGGATTGGACGCCTGCGGTCTCCGCAGTTCGGATGTTACACCTACCGCTGCAAGGAACGCTCTCACTTGCGCATCTCTGCACATTTGTACGGGTGTCACTGCTACAGGGTCTGTAGTTCCCTCACTGTTACCCTGCAGGCACCGAGCGAGGTCGCCTTGACCACAAATCCCGTTTGGAAACAGCGCGACTGAAGAAACTTCAGGGGGTGTCTGCCTGACTCGATTCCAGGATGGAAAGCTCCCCCAAGAGACATACAAACAGGGATCCGAATGGAGGGGGAAACCCGGAGGATTTCAGATTTTATGAATGTGTGAAACCAAGTTCGCAGGTGTCCAGACGTCGGGGGCCTGAGAGCCTGACTCCTTCCAGGTAAAAATCCCCGCACACACTCACCGCCCTGGCTGTTCTCCCACCTACGTGGTAGCGGCAACCGAGCTGTAAGATCAAACAAGCGAAGGCGACTTCTGCGCAGATGTTCTTCCCACTCCGCTGTTGCCAACGGAGACCGAGCCCGCCTGGAGCTGGGGCCAGAACGGGGAGCCAACACGCGAGAAAGAAACCCTAGCTGGAGCGGACAAGGGGAATAACTAAAACAACAGGAATTAATTCGTTTGAAACAGAAAAGAGCTGAGCTTACCTCCTTATTTTTTTAAAGCTCATCTCTCAGAAAAGTATGTACAGCCCCGACTGGTGTGGCTCAGTTGGTTGGGCATCGTCCCACAAAGCCAAAGGTCGCCGGTTTGATTCCTTGTCCAGGCACATGCTTGGGTTGCGGGCCGGTCCCCACTCAGGGAGTTTATGGGGGCAACCCATCGATGTTTCTTTCACATCATTGTTTCTCTCTCTTTCTCTCCCTCCCTTCCTCCACCTCTTAAAAAAAAAAATCTGATGATAAAATAGATACACCAGGATCCCACCAGGCCAAGCAGAGTCTACCCTGGCAGAGAAGACATGCCAGTCGGGGGAGAAGCCAGACGTGCAGAAACATATACTGGAAAGAAAGACAGCTGCCAGGCCATGGAGAGGCTGGGGCGTCACGCCAAAGGAAGTGGGCTGTCCCCAGAGGGCACTTGGACAGGAGACGTATGGTTGAGGGAATGGAGGTGTGGGAAGGGGCACAATCACAGAGAAGAGAGGACTTCTGCACCTAAGTCGTACATCGCTTCTTAAACAGGGGAGTAGCATGATGACCCTTTACTCTTAGAGAAATCACCCTGGACCTCAGGTCGGACGGAGGGAAACTGGAGGCCCCGGAGACAGAGCCGAAACCAGTGCTGCAAGTGAGGGGCCGGGACCCACAGCAGCGCGATTGGTGGGGGGCCTGGTTCTCAGATATCCGATCACACCCAGGGTTACAGCTGCATGAGCATTTCTCTTCTACGAGATGAGGGCAATAACGAGTCAGGTTATTGAAAAGGTGCTTCAAGTGGGTTGGGTTTCAAGTTAACTTACCCTCATCTTTGTTCCAGAAACGACTTAACGCTGCTTAAATTAAGACGACAGATGTGGAAAGACTGCGAAAGGCCCCACAAATGTGAGACATTACCATTTATTACTGGCACTGACACCTTCGTGAACACCTGTGTGTTTAGAGACTGAGCTTGCGGCACCCGTACAGGGCGGGCGGGGCGGAGGGACACCTGGCCCAGCAGGCGACTGCGAGTGTGACCTTGGAGCCTGGAAGAAAGGCCGTGGTTTATGAAACATGTCTGGGAGTTGTGAGCACAGTGGGTCTGGAATTAAGGTGCTCGCTGTGAGCCAGACACTGTGCCAGAGCGGTTTATCTCATTTAATCCTCTGAGAGCGAACTTGCAAGGAAATTGTTTTTGTTTTGTATTTTTTTTTTAAAAAGACTTTACAGATGAGAAAACGTGAGGCTTTCAGAGGTTAATCAGCCACTTCAGTGGGACCCCGAGGGACCCCGCAGACGTCTTGTCCTTTCTCGGTGACGCACACCACTCTGTGTCTGAAAGGGCGGAGCTGGGGTTCAACACAAATGCGTCTGTGGCACCAGGCCCAGGCGGCCTGGCCCGTGGCACTTCTCCGTGAAGAGCGATCCCCGCCTCCTCTCTTTGTGGTCCTTCCTTTTCCTTCCCTCAGCTGCTAGCGGCCCCTGGGCCCCTCCCTTCACCTGGCGGAGCCCTGATGGCATTTCTTATGCCGCCCGTCCTCGGTGGTCATCCCTGAGCTGCCCCTGCCGTCCCTGCCAGGGCCCCACTCAGCTGCCACATCGTGGTCTGGCAGCTGCAGTGGGACCTCCGCTCACTGAGACCACGGCTGTCCCGTCAGGGTGCAGAGGAAGGGCTCTGGGTTGCTGTTCCCTGCAGGCACTCCTCGGGGTCGGCGCCACCCACTGTGCCTCCAAGCAGCAAGTCCGGAGAAAAAGATGCTGTCGAACCAATAAAACATCTGACAAAAGTCCCTCATGTCGCTTTTAACAAGCCACCTGCTCTCACTTTTGATGGCCAGCCTCCTCTCTGGTTCCCCACTTGGCTTCACCCTAAATTTGGGGTTCCTGGCTCTACCCGGAGTGGTGGACCCCCCAACCCCGGCTCCTGCTCCTTCCTGGGCTGACTCTCAGTGGTCGGGAATAACTGGGCTCCACACCAGGTCCCCTCACCCTAACCTGGCCCCACTTGATTCTGTTTCTGCCAGGTCCTGTGGTGGCCACCCCAACCCCCACTCCACACACATGTGCACACCCCACACGTGAGACTAGCTGCCCTGAACGACCAGCAGCCACCAGGGATGGAAATCAGTAGGGACAGACCTTCAGCAGCAAACTCTACCCAAGACAGCAGGAGAAAAAGTCAGAATCTGTGGATCCAAATGTCAAGGGGAGCAAGTGTAAACCCCTGGACCCACTGAAGTCAGGGTAATGGGAACGAAGAGGAAGGGGAGGGAACAGAACCAGGTGAGAGCAGGGGAGGAGGTAGGGGCGGCGGAGCACAGGCCACAATCTCCTGAAGCTTGGGGTGGGGGTATCAGGTGCAGGATGCATGGGGGAGTCGGCTGAGAGGGCAGCAGAGCCAGGATTTGGTGCCCACAGTCGGTGGAGGGGCTGTGCCAGGGACAGAGTGTGACTCTGACCCCATCTGGAGTGTCGGGGTGCCTGAGTGCACCCATGCCCCTTCCCAAGGCTGGGACTGCCCTCTGCCCACCTCAGTCCCCAGGCCTGCCCCCAGGGACCGGATCAGCATCAAGAACTTGGAAGAGCAGGACTAAGAAGTAGGCGAGAGGGGATCCAGGGTTCAGGAGCAATGGTCCACAAGGCACATGCTCAGAGCTCACCCGGCATAGAGACCTGCAGTTCAGGGGGACAAAGGGGCTCCCCAAGAGTCTGGGACACTCACTGGGCCTCTGCTGGCCCTTTCCCAGGGTCTGATCTGGGGTGGAGGAAAAGGAGCCCCCACCATGCACAAGAGCTGGCCGGAATCAGGCTGGGTCAAAGCAGAGCAGGGGCCCAAGGTGTAACTCCAGCCCAAATCCCAGGCTGACTCCTAACTATTGTAAACCCCAGCTCCAGGCACAGAGCAGGAGAGCAATGCACATCGGGTGAATGGATGCACGCGTGACGGAGGCATCGCAGCTAAACACCAGACCGTAAGCAGCAGGCACAGACCCTCACATAACCAATGGGACCCAGCTCAGTGGAATAACTGCTAGCCCACAGGTTGGGTTCGTGGGAGAAGCAGCCAGGGGCCGGGATGGACAAACCCATTTTGGGCAGGACTGAGCTGGAGAGAATAACCTAGACGACGCTTGGCTGCTGGCAGTTCTGGCGCAAGAGTCTGACCTTTCAGATACCCTCTCCTCCTCTGGGGGGAGAATCGGCCAAACATAGTGGAGAAGACGAGCCTTGCGCTAAGATCTTCTCCAAAAGTCTTCGTTGTGAGGAAGTCTCCATAATTAGCCAGAATTCAAGGCCAGCCAAGCAGGGTTTTCGTTAGGCAATCACTTCTAACTTGCAAAGCAGTTTTCCCAGTAATGATTGCAGCCACTGCTTGCCAGGTCCCTGTGGTTGGGCCTGGGAAGCAGCAGCAGCGCCATCTTGTGGCGTCCTTGAGCACATCATGGGGCTGTTTCAGCCCCTTCACCTGCCTGGATATGTACCGCACACACTTCCAGAAAAGTCACAACTTTAAGTATCTTAATAAGGACATCTGCCCTGCTGTTTAACAATCTGATCCACTGACAACCCTTTATAAACATTTAAAAACATAAAATCAGTCCTCAAATCATTCTGGATTCCAGAACGTGTAACCTTTGGGTCTTCAGAAGACTCAGAGCTTCCTTCAATAAATCCCCATTTGCCAAGCTAACTAGTATGCAATACCTGGGTGCAAATTAGATAAAGACTACCCTTCCCAAGGCGTCCACTCTCTACCTGTGGAGGTGCACCTTTCTGGCTCATGACAGGAAATGTGGTCGTTGTCTGCCGTGTGCTAGGGTATCGGGCACAGGTCAAATAATTGCTGAAACAACGGTCCCCTGGGGAGAGGCCTGGGAAGGGCGACACAGGGGCCATGAGCCAGTGAGATGGAGCCGGCAGTGGGGTGCAGTCCAGGAGGTCAAATAAGGCTTCGTCTGCGATGCCCAGAGGTAGAAGTCTCAACTGTCTTGCAGGAAATCCGGAGAGGACGTGAGCTTTCAGCACATCTAAGCGACAAGCCTAATGGGAGGTGACTGATGGGGACCCTGGGATTTAAAAAGACCCCCAGTACTGAGGGTGTCTTATCCAGCTCCAGTTCACTGCCCCCCTTGCAACCACACAACACACACACGTGCACACATCTGCATGTGTGTGCACACCCATTCACACACATGCATGATTGATTTCTCAGCTCTTAGTGTTGAGCAGGAACTGAATCACCTGCAGAACAGAACCACAGTCAGACAGAGTCATGCTCAGTGAGGAAGAGCGGAAAGGGTCTTCACAAGAAAACCTGATCTCCAAGGCTCAAGGTGCATCTATGGAACAGCAGCTGAGCCTGCCCTGGGGCCGGCACTCTCCAGCTGGAGCCCCCCCATGGAAGAGAGGATGGAGTTGCACTTAACGCAGCTGGGAGACTCCACAGGCACAGAAATCCCGGAACCTTCAAGCTCCCTTCTGATCAAAGGAGGGTAGTGGGAAGCACGGCATCAGGCAGACGTGGACTGGAACCCCAGCTCCACATGATTTGTCCAGCCAACCTGTCTGAGCCGGTCCATCACCCGTAAAGCGAAATTCAGAATCTCTGCACTGCTGGGAGGCTCAGGCTGCGCCCCAGCCCCCCAGGCTGGACTCCTACCCCTGAAAGCCCCACTCGCTCTTGCCCTGCACAACTGGGAACTGTTTTGCCAAATATTATTGGTTCTTTCCTTCTGAAAAAAAATCAAAATTCAAGATTTTAAATTTGTACTAATGTTGTAAAGAATCAATTTTTTAAACATCGTTATTGTCCGTACTGCCATAAACAAACCATTGAACGAATATATCAGAGGAAAGAGACAGGTCTTGCTTACAAAAGAACATTCGGTTAATAAATGTAGAAGAAAGAATGAAAACAGGAAATCGCCGCAGACCGACTCCATGGTAATAATGGTCCCAAGCAAGTACCAGTGAAAGCACAACAAGAAACAGGATATTTGCATAACCCCCAAGTATCTCCCCTGCGAGGCACTTATTAAATCCAAACCGAAGAGTACACTTTGGGTGAAACCTGGCAGGCCCCTGTGAACATCGCCGGCAGTGAGACAAACCACCGTGAGCGGTGGGACTCGACAAGGGTGGCACCTCGCTTCTGCGCTGTTCCTGCCAAACATGCATGACCTCCACTGACTCATGAGAAAAACCAAGCAGACTCACTGTAAGGGCCTTTCTACCAAATAACTGGCCAGCACTCTTCCACAGGGTCAAGGCTATGAAAGACAAAAAAGGAAAAGGAACACTGAGAGCTTTCGTACTCAAGAAATTAAGAAAATGTAACAACTAAATGCAATGGGGAGTCTGAGATGGGACCCTGGACCCGCCCACACACAAAAAGGGAAAAACTGGTAAAGTTCCAGTGAGTTCTATAGAGTAATTAATAATATACATCAATGCTACTTTCATTGAGTTCTTTAGTTATGAAAGAAAGTGGAAATAATTTAAACAATACAGAGCAGTGTCGGGTAGAAATGCCTCTCCCCGAGTCCTACCCCCAGCAGGATAGCCACTGGTAAAAATTTGGTAGGGGCAATTGTTTATACAAAACAAGAAAATAAATACATATATTTACATGTTTTATACATATACACATACACATACACATAAAACAGAATCCTTATATATATTTTTTTCTATGACATAATATATTCACTCAACAATACATCTTGGACTATATTGTGCTATTTTTCATGGCTGTGTAATATTCCACGATAATGATAGCTATTTATTTAATCAGTCTCAGATTTTTTCTCCTATTTTTTTAATTATAAATGAAGCTGCTATAACAGCTTTTGTTTGAGCATGTGTGGATATAGAATATAGATAATATAATAAATAATTGAGCATTAGAAGGAAGATTAAGTCAAAGTATAAGAAAAGTTTAAATTTTGGTCCTGCTTTCACCAACAGCTAATAAAAGTGACCACTTCCCCATAGCCTGAAAAATAATAAAATAATAATGATCAGCATTTTTCCACCTCTTCCAATGCTGCAGGAAACACTTAAATCACGGAATCATCAGCCTATCTGAACGTCCCTCCCAGACCTCTGCCCACACTCTATAGGAGCTGTGGGTGCCTTGAGTGAAGTTCCATCCCTGTTTCATGACCAAGTGACTTGAACTCTCTGTGACAGCCAGACTCCAAATGGCCCCCAGTGATCCCTGTCTGTTGGCATGCATATCCTTCCTCCTTCCTCCTTATATCACAGTTTTCCTGTGTGACCAATAGAATATGGCAGAAGTGAGGACATCAGGTCGCTGAGGCCAGTTCATTAAAGGCATGTGGCTTCCCTCTTTCTCCCCTTATTACCAGCCCTAGCAGAAACCAAGTGCAGTATTAAACCAACGCTCGGGCCTCCTATGGAGACCTCCCCCTCGCCCCCAGCACTGCATGACGGGGGAACCCAGGCCTCCTGACAATACCTACGGGAACCATATCTGGAAAGCACACTAGCCAGCCCCCGGTCAAGCATTCGGATGATTGCCGCCCAAGCCAGCATCCAGACTGTAACATTATGGGGGCCCCTGGGTTAGAGCCACCCAACTGAGCCATTCAGAAATTGCACGATAACAAATGTTCGTTACTTAAAGCTGCTAAGTTCTGGAGTAATTCGTTTTGCAGCAGTGGGTAACTAATATATTCTCTGAGCCTCACTTTCCTCATCTGTGAGATAGGAGGGATCACCATAATGCCCACTTCACACACAGATGCCGGGCGAAAGCACCTGCCAACTGCCTGGCCCAGGACCCTGTTCTCCTCTCTCACTGGGGGACCCTTGTCCCAAGCTGTCAGGGCTGACTAAACAGAGAGGAATGTTTTGAGTTGAAATGCTTTTGACCTTTTCACCGAAGATCCTTGTCACATTGGCTTCTAATTCATTTCCAGGCACCTCATTCTGAGAATGAAGCCGGGAGCAAACTTTGTTGCAATGTATTCCTTACCCTCTCATCTGACAAATTCACAAAAGCAAACAGTCACATTGCTCTGGTCTCCCAACAGCTGCAGATCCCCTTCTCGGGGACCAGGGAGTGGCTGCCTGGGCCCCGAAGTGGGGACGAGCGAGTGTGGCAGGCTGAGGAGGGAGAGCCTGGCCTGCAGGTATCTGTCAGTGCAGGAGGCACACCTTTGTGCCCGAGCAGTGTGGACACACGTCTACAAGGAGAAATTGCTCCTCCAGTCTCATCTGATGGAAGTTGGGGGTAGGGGGTGGGGGTGCCGAGGAATGTCAGGCACCATTAAATCCAACATCTAGCCCAGTGAACTCTGAGGCCAGTCCCTGAGCTAGCGACATAGGAACGATTGACGGCCCCTCTTCCCCCAAGCAGCTCACACTGGGCCAGGACCCAACAGCTTGGCACTTGGCGGAGGATCCCTGGAAACCCAGCCCAAGTACCTCCTGCCTCCCTCCCCCAGCTAAGTTCTGCCCGAACGATGACTAGCTCTGCTCTGCACTCTGCCATCTGGTGGCCATCATCAGCAATTGCAGTTTTCCCACAGGACAAGCTACCTTTAGCAGGAGATGGACGTCATCCTCCTTCCGTCTGTGTTAGCAACGATTTTTCCCCACCCAAAGGAGTGGTGAGGCTCTTTCTGTTTATCCCTCTGTGCCAAAGAACTTGGGTGGGCTGCCAAGGAAGAAGTGAGAACATCTTAAATAGACTCTATTCTGAGTCGTTCACAAAATTATTCCTCAGCCCAGCTGCCAACCAGAGAGCCTGATTGCAACCCATGTCTTGCCTCTAGCCAAGTCCCCTACACCCCCAAGATACCCTTCCGGGAGGATGGAGGGAACTCTGTCCTTGTTTTTGTCCTGTTGTTAATGCCGGTGTCCCCCAACAGGCTCTCCATCCCCAGGAGACCCTGGCTCAAATTCTCCAGGTGGGCATGAAAACTCGGCCGACCACATACCTTGCCAATACGGTGCCAGATAGAACCTGGTGGTGCCCACAGAGATGTTGACAACCTAACCCTCAGAACCTGTGAATGAACTCTACATGGCATGAGGTGGGTCCCAGTGGATTCCTCATTTTACAGGAAATGAAACTGAAATAGAGAGCAAGCGACATGCCCAAGGTCATGCAGCCAGAAACTCCATCATTTGCTGAAAGCCAGCGGTGGAAATGGCTCATCCTTTTCTCATGAAGGAGGCAGAGGAGGCAGAGCCTCCAGTGGGAAGGGCAGGCGGGTGACAGAAGACATTCCAGTTTGAGAGAAGAAACATTCTCATCAGGGAAACTGGAGCCCGGGTGGGCTTTGGGGTCTGGCGTCTGCAATTCTGGCTGTCACTCAGCAGTAGCCCATGTGTGACCATGGGTGATGGACTTCCCCTCCTGACACTCTTCCACTGAAGGTCGGGGAGACAGAGTAACAAACCTAAGTGTGTATAAATAGTAAGCGCTGGAATTGGGACTGAAACTAGATCAACCAGCTCATCCAGCTGGAGAAGACCTGACCCCTGAACCCTGCGGTCTGGGGAGGAGGTGGGGGGTGGGGGCCACTGGTGGAAGTGGTGAATGTGCGGCCAGCACAGAGGCCAGAAAGCACGTCCTGGAGAGAAGCTGGGTGAGCATCAGGGAACCAGCTGAAGTCTGGGACGGGTGTGGGGCTAAAATGAAAATGTAGGGACTGAGGGTCCCTACAGCTGAGGACAGGAGAGAGCTTCGGGCAGATGAGGGCAGCCTGGAGGAATGGGGAGGCATCTGGGGCTGCGTGAATTGAGAGCAGCTGCTGTTTACACAGCCTGGCCGAGAGGTGCCGCCCTTTCTACCCCACACGGAACACGTCAACCCTCAGCAAACCCCACCCGTCCTGTGCTCAGGAAGCCAGAGAGAGGGGAAACTCTCTTGTGGCTCCAAGACCCGGGAAGCACTCATTGCTTCTTTCATTCATTCCTTGGGTCATTTTATTTTCTAGGTCACCTGCACTGAGGCGTTCCACTAGACACCGGGGGCACAGAGAAGGCTGCAGAAAGCTCCACTGCCACACCCCAAGGAAGGTGAGGAGGAAAGAGCCGGGCCCCCAGGGAGCATGGCCCCCAGCAGGGTTCTCCTGAGCCCCGTGCCACTATTGTCCTGGGAATGCGCAGGCAGGAGGTTCGTAAACGTGGGATGGAGCAGCAGGCGCCGCGCTTGCCCTGCTGGGGCTTCGGAACTGCACAATATGCTTGATTGAAGAGCTGTCTTAGAGGCCTAATTTTTTAACATTAAAGAATTAAATCAATAATGTCCCCATTTTGGCTTCTCTGTGATTATGTGCTTTGTGTCCTGTTTGCTATTTAGTAACAGCTTTCTAAAAAGTACAATCTCTGCCATCTGTACCAAAAAACCTCAGGGGAGGTGGAAAGAGGAAGACAAAGAAATTAGCATCAGGTGAAGCCCTACTATGTGCTGGACACTGTTCTAGGGGTGATCCATCTATCATTATGTTAGGTCACCCTCACTGTGACCCCAAAAGGAATTTGTGGCTATAATTCTCCTTCTGTGAATCAGGAATCTGAAGCTCGGAGAGGTAGAGAGACTTGTCCTGGGTCACACAAAAGAGCAGAGCCTGGATTGGAACTCTTAGGCTGTTAGATTCCAAGCCCGGCCTCCATCACGGCCTTCGTTGTTGTTTCTCTCCAATCAGAGCCCCCCACCCGGCAACAGGGCCATCTTCGCCATGGCCCTGCCTGCGGCCGGCAGCTGCCCTGCTTTCAGGCAGGTTCGTGGAGCCCAAGAGAAGGCCTTTCTGTCCCACTTGCCTGGGCCCCGCTGCAGGTGGTGCCCGGCCTCCTGAACGGCCCTGGAGATGGGAGGGGGAGCTCCAGTCCCACTGTCCACAGAGGTCAGGGCATCAGCCTATGAAGCAGAATTTTAAGGAGCAAGGTCCCGAATCTGGGACCAGGAGTGGGTGGCTGTGACGGTTTCGGTCCTGGCTCCCGGAGGCACCTGGGCGGTGCTGCCTCCCACTCGGAGACTTCGGGTGAGCCTCTTTCCTTTTCTGAGTGGGTTTCCTGGTCAGCGGAAGTAGAGCAGTGTTCCCTTCCACGGGGGCTGGACTGATTATCTGGGAGGCTGTACAGAAAAGCTTCTGGAGTTTTTCCTGCCTGGGGTCCACAGAAGGGACCAGTGTTGTGATGCCCCACGTTGGGGTACCGGCTGTCACAGGGGGAGCAGAGAGGCGCTCACGGTCAGTGCCTGGGCGAGGTGGACCTGTGCCCTGTATGAGGATATGTGCTTGAATCACGGCTCAGTCACAGCGGGGCTCAGCGCCAGAAAGAGCCCTCACTGTGCGCTGAGCCTCCATCTGGTCGGCATCCGGCTTCTGCCCCATCGTCTTCCCGTGAACCACTCCCGTGAACCACTTCCCGTGTCAGCCTGTGAGGGTCAGCCTCAGGGCGGTGGGACAGCCTCGTCGCACTTTGGTTCCCTATCCACAGTCTAAGAACCGGGGTGTCTGCCTGGCAGCGCTGCAGGAGATAATGTGTGTAGACGTCGCTTATAAACTTCAAATGTCCACAAATGTTCCTGGCGGATTTATCCATAAGAGCCCAAAGCTGAGAACAACCCAAATGTCCATCAACAAGTGAAAAGATGAAAACACATTGTGTTAGCAAGTATTTCTCTACATCCCTACAATAGAATACTACTCAGCAATAAAGAGAAACAAATGATTAATACTCACAGCATGGATGAATCTCATAACAATTATGCTGAGTGAGAGAAGTCAGTAAAAAAAACGTGTGATTCCACTTATATAAAATTCTAGGGAAAACACAAACTGATCTAATGTGACAGAAAATTAATCCGAGGGGGATGGGGTAGAGGGGCCGTGGAGTCACAGGGAAATTTTGGAAGCGAAAGACTGTTAGGGGCTGAATCATGCCACCTGAAAAAGTCCCCACGCTGAGGCCCTCTGCCCCAGCACCTCAGCCTGCAGCTGGGTGCAGACCCTGCCATGGAAGTCCTCCAGTCCCGGGGCTTCGCTATGGCAGCCCCGGGAGGCTAGTGCACAGATGTGCTCATTACCTGGATGGCGGCAATGGTCTTGTAGATGTGTGTGTGAGTCAAAACTCACCGAATTACACGTTTTAAATATATACAGTTGATTGTCAGTATACCTCCATGAAGCTGTCTGTAAACTCCACTATTAAGATATTGTTTGAGTTTAATGACGTAAGCGTGCGCACGGGTTCCAGGCCAACCCTAGTCTCTGGACGCACCCGAGCAGGGAGGGACCGAGGCTCGAGGCCCAGAGAGAGGAAGGGACCACGCAGAGCCACAACCACACAGGGGCCCGCACCTCCCGGCCTTGCCTGCACCTTCGAATCACCTGGGAAGTTTTTGTTTCTAATTTTTAAAGTTTTTTTAAAAAGATATTATTCATTTTTATTTTTAGAGAGGGGGGAAAGGAGAGAAAGAAAGAAACATCATGTGTGGTTGCTTCACATGTACTCCCCTACTGGGGACCTGGCCTGCAACCCAGGCACGTGCCATGATAGGGAATCAAACCAACCATCCTCTGGTTTGCAGGCCGGCACTCAACGCACTGAGCCACACCAGCCAGGGCCACCTGGGACGTTTGACACTACCCCTGCCCACTCTGCCCCTTGGATCAATTAAATGGGAATAAGCAGAGCAGGACCAGGCATGAATATCTTTTAAAGCTCCCCAGGGATTGCAAAGTGTGTCCTAGGCTAAGCAGTGGCTGCTTCCCACCCTCCCCTAGGAGGCCTACCTGAGACAAAGCAGCTCCTTCCAGCACCTCGCCGAGCCCAGCCAGGCACAAGGATGCGCTCACCTGCACTGGTTGGAAAACCTAATTGCTTTAAGGTTCTGTGCAGAGCCAGCCGGGGTTTAATCATTCCACTCACATCAAAATATTTACTCCAAATAGTCATTTCCACCTGGAAGGGGCTTGCAAGTAGCTAGGGAAGAGGGGGCGGGGGAGGCCCAGGGTTCGGCACACCCTGTTGGGAAGCAGGCTGTTGGCAGAGGCCGCTGTCCCCATCATCCGATGCTCAGCTATCCCTCCCCACTCCCCTGAGAGATGTCTTAAGTGCTTGCACTTTAATGCTCCAAGGCCTGAATCATCTGATTCTGCCAGTGCAGGTGCTGGGGCTTGGGAACAGACGCTAGATGATTTGCATGAAGTGAGTGGTTTGCATGGAATGGAAAATTTGCATGCCGTTTATAGCTAAGGGGAGGGTGAAACAATGGCCCAGAAATGGCCTAAATAATGTGTTAATTTGTAGCCCCAGTGCAATCTAAATGCTTCTCTGAAAAGTGAGCATCTGCCTTCGAAGAGAGAGAGAGAGCTACCCAGTTCCAGGCCATCACTATCAAAAGGTGAGAGGCCTGGGGCTGGGCACATTGCTGCCAGAAAGGAGAAAAATCAGGAGGAAAATCTGAGAATGTCTGTCGGGTAGAAAACCAGTGATGTCAACCGGCAACAACAAATGTCTGTCAGTGGAAAAATGGAACAGCATGTACAGGACCTAAATTAGGTCTCTTGGCCCCTAAGCCCACATCCGAATATTGTGGCCTTATCACTATAGGATACAGGTACACAGCCCAGTAAGAAGCATGACTGAGCAAGCGTGAGGAGAGAGAGCTTGTAGGGCTGAGTTCCAATACGCACCCACCAGCAGCACAGGGTCAGGAAACAGGAGTTCCATCAGGAGATGGTGAGAGCCTGTTTCAGCCGCAAGAGCACTGCCATCGGCCGAGATAACCGTGAATGTGTGTGTGGATGGTGAACATTTATTTACAGAGCACTCGCCATGTGGCCAGCGCTTCTTCTAGACCATCTGCTTTCCATTTTAGTTTTTCCAGTTGTCTTCAATTTTTTTTTCTAGACTTTGGTAGATTTCCTTTCAAACTACCAAAGCAATTCTGGTCATCATGACAAGGCAATGAATGCAGAGATGTGTGAATATCCCCCTCCCCACCCAAATAACCTAACCCATGTGAACAAGTTAGCAGATATGTGAACATATTCTCTCTGCTTTGCAGGGCCATCCCTCTACAGGTGGGTTACCTTTAGTCATCTGCCAGAATCTTGGGAGAACTCAATATTTGTGTCGAAGACCCACCGAACACTCCAAGTGCCTCTTGATTTCAACATTTGCCCATGTTCTTCTTAGTCACTCCATTCCTTCTTCCCATGATATCACTCTTTGACCTCACTGAGACTCCTTGGCCCATCCTACCTTCCTTCAAGTCACTACTACCAAACAGCCACTTCCCCTTCTCCCCTACTCAGCCAGGGCCCGAGGGAGCATCCCTTCTTCCACTCTTGCCAATGCTTCCACAGCTCCTCCTTTGCTCTCCTACCCAACCTCTCCCCAACCTTTGATTAATTCAACTCTCATCTTTCTTGGCTCATTCACTGAGGCAGCCAAGTGCGAATGGAAGAAATTATATACCCTTTGGCTTCGTGCACCCGAGAACCAGGCTCCCAACATCCCTGGGGCCCTTGGCATTGACCTTGCACCATGACACGTGAGACTGGGGACATGCACGTTGCCAGCACATTCCCAAGCCTGGGCCCTGACTGACATAACAGCAAAAATTTTCAGATAACTAAGACATTAACGTGCTTGGTAATTTCCATAGCTACTGATTAAGTGACCATTAGTAAATCCTCATTTCCTATGATTGCAGCAAAAATCAGATGGAAGTGAATTATGTACAGAGAAAGCTGGAATTCCTGTGGTAGCTCCCCCTATTTTCTGTCACTCTTACAAAAGCAGAGCAGGATCGAGTGAGTGAGGCATAGGAATAACCATCGGTCTACTTAATTTAAGGACATCATTTAACACATTGATATTGTTAATATGCTTAATCAAGCCAGTGTCACATCAAAATTCATGTATTGTTCTGATTTCCGAGGTATCAAGAGACAAATTAATCTTTCCTGAAGTTTTCTTGGAGAAATGGAGGCAGGAGTTTTACCCACATTGTACAGAAAAGCTTCCTTAAATTCCCCGTTTTGCTGCTGATGGTGGATGGGATATTTGCATATGTGATGAATTTAATGCTGTCCACACCATTTCCTCTTCCTGGACACAAGGCAAGGCTGTTTCTCGGTCTCCCTCCTCTGCAGGTAGGGTAAGACTGTGTGACCGGTTTTAGTCAATGAAATGTGAGCAATTGTGACCTGTGTCATTTCCAAGCAATGTGAGTAACAGCTGGGGTGCCTCCTGCACACTTCTTTGTTTGTTTCCCTGCTGCGGGGACCTTGGAAGTCTCGTGTTTTGAGAGGAGATTAACTCAAAAGGCCTGGATTCCTGAATCTCTAAAAGGAGGTGTGCACCTACGGGCTCCACCAGACTTTGTAAGAGCAAGAAATGAAAAACTTTTGTCTTGTGAAACCACTCAGATTTGAGGACTGATTTGTTACAGCAGCATGACCTCACCTACCCTGATTAACACAGTTGTAGACGCAGCTCCTCATGTGATCCTGAGCAAAGAAGCTAGAACCCTTCCTGATACCAAGAAGTCTAGAGTGCCTAGAAGACTGAGGTTCTCAGTACCCTTCTCATCTCCACAGCGCCCAGCGGAGGTAGTTTTAATCCAATCTCCAGCAATAACTTAGGGGACAGGTTACATAGCCTCCCTGTATTTCTCTTCCCTGTATATGAAATGGAAATAATAACAGCACCAGCGTCATGGGAGTGCGGTGAGGACTGAGGAGATAAGACCGAGCAAATTTACTTTTCAAAATGTAGTCCACAGATAAACACATGCCAGTAGGCAAAGAAATACAAGTACATAGAAGGATATTCACTGCCCTGTTTGCTATAAGAGGGAGGGACTGGGAACAACCTAAACTTCCCTCAACAGGAAAATGGTTTAGTAAGTTATGACACATCTATACAATGAGTAGAATAAATACCATGTGGCTGTAAAACTAAGTAAATATAATAGATCTTCTTATGCTAAGATGGGAAAATTGCCAACATATACTGTTACACGGAAAAAGCAAGGAGCAGTACAGATGCATTAAGTGCAACCATTTGTTGTTGTTTTTTAAGGACATGTCCGTATAGGGTGGCTCATGGATTTCAAAGTTTTTAGAAGGATGTGAAATAAACAACATTTGCTTCTAAGGAGGGAAACTGGGGGCTTGGGGTGGGAAGCGGACATGTTTTACAGCATATCTTCTTGTCCTCTTTCAATTTTACACTTATTATTTTTAATACAATAATGATGTCAACAGCCCTGGCTGGGTAGCTCGGTTGGTTGGAGCATCATCTCAAATACCAAGAGCTTGTTGGTTTTATCCCCAGTCGGGGCGCACACAGGAGGCAACCAATTGATGTTTCTTTGTCTCTCACATAGATATTTCTCTCTCTCTCTCTCTCTCCCTTCCTCTCTCTAAAATCAATAAACATATCCGCAGGTGAGGATTTAAAAAATTAGAAACTGTCATGTAAATGAAGCACTCAGCAATCTGTGCCAACGAGTGTTCGATATTACTTTGTTGATGTGACTGTAATGAGTTAATTTCTATTTCTTTGGGCTAACACGACATTGCAGGAGGCCCCGCTCCTCATTCCATTCAAGGCCTGTCTCCGGCCTCCTCACCTTCTCCCCGTTTCTCTATGGGGAACGAGAAGCAGGCAACTGTGGAGACTGGATGCCTGTCTTTGGTCTTCTCTGGAAGGAACAGCTCCCCCCGGCACGCATGCACACTGCCTCCCAGAAAACGCGTGAGGTCCCGCTGGAGGTGTCGGAACAGGACCAGAGTACTCCAGCAGACGGAATATCCTGCCACTGAACCCCACGAGGGGGCTCTCGGAGGAACGCCATCCTTGAGCAGGAGCCCCGACTTCAGAGTTTGTAGTCCAAGGCAACGGCCATCACTGCCACCACGGCTGGATGACCCGCTGGACTGTGGTGGGTCTTCTCTGAGTCATCCTTGTGCGAGATGACAGTTGCTCGCTGGCCCTGGGGTCAGCCGGGCCTGGATCCCAGAGCCAGCTCAGCCAGGATGCTGGTGAAAAACTGCAAAAGCTGGCCTGTGAAGGTTGTCCCTTTTGTATTTTTCTTTGAATACTATTTGCAAGATTGCGAAAGCGCAAGTCTGATCCACCTTTTTTTAAAGATTTTATTTATTTTTTAGAAAAGAGACAGAAAACATCAATGTTCGATCTGTTGCCTCCCACACGCCCCCCAACCAGGGATCTGGCTTGGAAGCCAGGCATGTGCCCTGACTGGGAATCGAGCCAGCGACCTTTTGGATTTCAAGCTGGCGCTCATCCCACTGAGCCACACCAGCCAGGGCCTGGCCCACCTTTTTGAGCTGCCATCTCCATGAAGCTGTCACAACGCATTCCCTAAACAACGTTCCTGCACAGCATCCTGACGCAGTGTCCCCACACGATGCCCTTGTGTATCGCCCTTACCCACTGTCTCTGTGCGGTGTCCCCTCACAATGTCCTCCCTGGGACATGTGGTGACTCATGCAGCCTCCCCACCCATCATCACTAGGCACCGTCCCCACTCCGTATTCCCACAGACAACTCCTTCTCTAACTTACTTAAACATTAGAAATAACTCCCTCTTCCAGTTATGGCTACAGGCTGGTGACCAAGATTCCCTCCTTGACCCAGCTCCTCCGAGTCCTTTGGACTATGCCCCAAGCTTGGCCTACAAAGACAGGAACAAACACAAACACAGTTTCTAACAGCTCAAGGCCACATCCCTAGGATGACCCTGGACCCCCTCCCTTAAAGGGCCCGCCTGAGAAAACTCAAGACTGCTGAAAGAACTGGCCGTTCCAGCTGACCCCTCAGGCCAGAGCCAGCTTCTGCGGGAGGGGAGGAACTCAGCTTCCACAGGCGCCAGTCAGCAGGCCCGAGGGGCTTCACATGGACCAGTATCCTCTTCCTGCTTTTGTGATTTTTCACTTTTCTGACTACTAAACACCCTCACTCCCCTCTCTGTCCCTCCACGCTCCCTTTACAATGCCCAGTCACCTCTGCACAAATCACGGCTGAGTTCGGCTCACTCTGGACTCTTTTCCCTAGCGCAGTGGCATGTTACCGGTTACACTCTGTCCTCACCACTCTAACCGGCGTCTGGCTGTGTGTACCTTTGACGCCAGGCACCACACTAAGTGTTTCCCATTGCAGTACCCCACTTGATCCTTACAAGAACCCTAAGACATGGGGCCTGTTATCACAGACGGGGAAGCCGAGGGTCAGAGAGGTCACACGGACCACAGAGCCGGTGCACACTGGAGCCTGCAGTCCCAGGCACTGCATACTTTCTACACGGCCCTGTGACAGAGGAAGGGATCATTTGAATCGGAGAACCAGCATTCTAATCCCAAAGGCTATGTACCACAAGTTCAAAGCAGGCATCGGAGCTGTCCACAGGTGTGGGAGCTGCTGGCCCACATCTATCAGCAGCAGTGGGAGATGGCACTGGCCACCATGGCCACAGCTCGCCAGTCACGTCCCATTTTCACAGAAGCTCTGCTTCTCTGCCTCTCAACTCACCGGTCCTGACCCTGGCATCCAGCCCCCAGGTGATGTTAGGGCACCTGGAGCTTTCCTGTGAAACTGGGTTCAGCGGGACGACAAAGGGCTCCCCACCCTCTCGCTGGAAGTGAAGCTGCTCTGCCTCTTTTCTGAGACTGGAGAGACGTTCCAAGGCTCCTGTGAAACCTGGTGGGCAGAGGGGGAGCGTGAGTGGTGCCGGCAGCTCTAGTCTCTACTCCAAAAGGAATCACAGCCCTTTGGAGGATGTGACAGGACGAGAACAGTCTTGTCAAAAGAGCCCTGCCCTTGGAATCTGAAGACCTGGGCCCCCGAGTCTTGAATGTATCACGTGACCTCTCTGGGTCTCGGTTTTCAAGACTCAAAAATGGTAGCAACATTCCCAGCAGCACCTGGCTTAACTGCTTGCCACGAGGAAACTACAAGCCACAGGAAAACTTCAGCAGTCAGTCCAAGGTCAAGAGTGTCCATCCTTCACAACCCAGAAGCCCTTTCACAACCCAAATAACCTAATTGGTGAAGGGCAGCTATCACTCTTCCCAAAAAACAGTAATGTGTTGTATTGAAAGTCTTCTTCTTCTTTTTTTTTTTTTTTTTTTTTTTTTAGCAATAGCAGTTTAATTTTTATGCATTTTAGCTTTGGACAGTAATTTCAAGTTTGGGAGATTCATTCTTTTTAATGCAAATTGGCTTTGATTTGGAAAGGACTGTGGCAGAGTTCTGGGGTGGGGCCTCCCATCTTAATGGACTCATTTGCATATCAATGGCCTCTCCCAGCATTTGCTGCCTTGGCCACCCTCCGAGCTTAGATGGCTCAAGACTGAATGGAAAGATGGGAGAAACGCTGGTTGTTCTTCCTTTTTGAAAAGTTTAAATATAGGAACTGCTTTGAAGTAAGTTTTTTCTTGGACTTCTGAAGGTAGACTAAGAAGATAAAGTAGATCATTTTTTATCAAAATCATCAAGACTGAAACCTTTAAGACACCTTTGGAAGAAGGTCTGGGCTGGAGATGGAGGGTGAGAGCCGGTTAAGCCTCAAGTGGGGCTTGAGTGAGGTGACGTTGAAACGAGAGAAGACAGGGGCGCTGAGGGCGACTCTGGCACACGCTCTGGCCCGTGGCCGAGTGGTCCATCCACATGCCGGGCACCTTCCTGCCACTGTACCTCACTGTGGACATACTGTGTTCCCTTTCCAATCCACACCTGCCTCTAACACATCATCTGCGAACTTTGGATGCTTGCCAAGGATGCATAATCCGAAACTAACTGTGAAGAAACAATCAGACAAATCCGGATCGTGGGACAATATCCAAGACAAGTAAGTCGCCCAGCCCCTTCAAAAGTGTCAACGTCACAAATGACAAAAAAATAAAATAGATCGAGGGGACAGTTCCAGAGTCTAGATTAAAGGAGATGAGAAAACTAGACAATCAAAGGCAATGAGTGACCCTTGATTAGAGGAAATCTGAGGACAAGAGGGAAAACTTAAATAGGGCATATTAGATAATACTCTACCCATGCTGAGTGTCTTGGGTGTGATCTGGGTATAGGAGGTATGGAGGTGAGTGTCCTGTTTCTCAGGAAGTAAATGTTCTCAGGAAGAAAAAAATACTTAATACAAAAAAGAAATAAAGCAAATATTGAAATATGTTGACAAACTGTGGACTGCGAGTGAATACAAGTATTCGTTGTACTACTCTTGTAAATTCTCTTTCGGTTTTAAATTTCTCAAAATGAATAGTGAAATTGCAATGAGACCAACTTTATCTTTCTCGAGACCTAATTTCTGCGGCCAGCTACCCCGAGTTGGGCCAGATTTCACAAGTTAGGGGCACAAGCCCCCATCTGACTGCCTCTACTTCAAATACTAGCCACACCTCCGGGGGTCTTCAGGCCACCCCACGTCTGACCAGCTGGCTATAAATTCAAGAGTTTCCAATGCCCCTTCAGGTCCCACAATTCACTAGAATGACTCACGAAATTCTGGGAAGTTGCTGTACTTACAATTACAGTTTCGTATGCGAAAGAACACAAATCAGAAACAGCTGAAGAGACAAACACTCGGGGCAAAGCCTGGGAAGGTCCCAAATGCAAAACCCGCATTGTTCTCTCCACATCCAGTCAGGACACGTTACCCTCTTGTCACACTGGTGTGCGGCAGTCCGCAGTACCGGCACCAGAGTTCACCCAAGCTGGGTGCCCACAGTGTTTACCGGGATCTCATTACGTAGGCATGGTTGGTTGAGCCGCTGGCCATGCCCCTCCACTTCTGCCCTGCGGTCAAGTTGTATCACGTGGCTCAAAGCCCCAACCTTCTCATCACACCACTGGTCTTTCTCCCGGCGGCCAGTCCCCACCTGAATCCCCTCATTAGCATAAACTCTCAGGTCCCACTGGGAATAACAGAGACACTCCCAGCACTTGGCATATTCCGAGCACGGACAAGTCACCTCCCAGGAACTGGGGACCGAGGCCAGCCACATCCTTTGTTACGCAGGAATAAGCTAAAATGCATTTGCACACAAAAATTTAAAAAATAAAAAAAAATCACTTTCATCAAGAACCACAGTAGGTAGACCTACAGCATTTGAACCAAAACTAGCAGAGTCCAGGGACAGTCTCCCCACTCCGCATGGCCTCCAATAGCACAGCCTGTTTGCATCTTGAGTTTAAAGAGGCCACTTAGAACCCTAACAGTTCCAGTTTCAAAGGCATTAGGATGAGTCATCTCACTTTCTGCAGCAGGTCAGCAGCAAACAGTAACTACGCAGTTGTGTGGGAGTGAATGGAAGAAAATAACTTACTTTGTTGTCCGGTACTTCCCAATTCAATTTAATATGCCAAGTTCTTATGATAATCACATAAGAACTATATTACTTCAATCAAATCAGATCCTTCTAACTCTCCAACTCAAATGGGGAGGAAGGCAGGCTTCCACAAGCAATGCGAGAAATCACTGTAAAATTGTAAATTAGAACCCCAATCGACCCTCTGGCCCCTCAGCCTTCTTCCTCACTGGGCTGTGAGCCAGAATGACTTCCCGCGAGTCTATCTGCGGAAGAGCTCCAGGCCCAGGACAGAGAGAAATGCCTTCTTCGCAGACCCAGTTGAAAAAACAGAGGGAAGAAATGTTCATGAAAAATGAAAAGCATGAGGCTGTGAGGCAGTAAACACAAGCTCTAGAAGCATCAGTATTCTCCCTGCAACTAGTTTGTTTTTAAATATGGAAGTGATACAGGCAAGGAGTAAAAAGAAATGTTCAGCAGTAAAAATGTGTAACGGGACTTATTCTTAAAATATTTAACAACTCTGTCAAGAAGGGCACAGACCAACCAGCATAGATTCCAGCAATTGCTGTGGAGACGCAACAAAAAAGAGGTTTCTCAGCCCAGACTTCCTGCTGTGCTCCCCACAGGTGACCACTTCTAATTTCTCAGGACTTGGTCTAGAAATCTCTTACGCACCTACCAGCATATCTGTGCATTTATATATCTGTTGGGTATAGATCTGTTTTTGAAAACACCATATTGTTATACTGCATACTTTTAATTTTTTAACATATTTTATTTATTTTTAGAGAGAGGGGAAGGGAGGGAGAAAGAGAGAGAGAGAAACATCAGTGTGTGGTTGCCTCTCCCTTGGCCCCCATTAGGGACCCAGCCCACAACCCAGGCTTGTGCCCTGACTGGGAATTGAACTGGCGACTCTTTGATTCGCATCCCATGCTCAATCCATGGAGCTACCACCAACCAGGGCTATACTGCATACTTTTTAAACAAAGCATCTTAGACATCTTTCTGCACCTGCACACGCAGAGCCCCCTCATGTCCGTGAAGCCGGCGGCCTGTGCACCAGTGCGAGCCCAGGAGCTGCCTCCAGCTCCTCGTCTATCACTAGCACCCTGGTGACAAAGGGCAGACTCTCCCCTTTGAGGAGTAGCAGTGCGATAGTGTACGTACAGCATGAGCTGTTTAACCGATCCCCTCTCGGCGCACACGGAGCCTCCTACAGGGGAGCATTCTGGTATGCGTCCCTTTTTCCACACTTGGGAGGGCATTGCTATAGGAGAGATTCCCAGTAGGGCACCAAGGGTTGTGCGATTGATGGCAAAGCTGATTGTGATGCTGACCTCGGAGAGAATGGGTCCAACTCTTGCATTTCATTGATGAGAAAAGTGATGCCAGGAAGGGAAGGGCAAGGTCCGAAGTCAGACCAGTCCATAACACATCGGAATGACCCCAAGTCCCCAGCAAGGTGCCGGGTGACACTGGGGCAACGACCTGACCAGAGGCCTTAGCATCTAAGCCCAGGGAGTGGATGGATGCACTCACCCCACGGAGTGACTCTATCCTCATATCCGTGTAGGGTAGCCCAGAGTGACCTGGGGTCTGATCTGCAGGAAATCCAGTTCTGTTTTCACGGGAATTGCTCAGCCTCCTAAGGAGACAGCGAAGGAGACTGAGCAGCGCCTTGCTTGGGCCTGACCCAAGTCATCCGAGGAGGGAAGAAGAAAAGGTGGCCTTGGACCAGGCGAAGAGGGCAGATGATTCACCTGGAACTTAGAAGAGTCAAATGACAGTGGGCTCTGCTCAGAGTAAGAGGAGGAAAGTAAAAGGACTTAGAGGCAAATGAAGGGGGGAAAGGGCACAGAACAGAGCTGAGTAAAACACAGACGGAGGCGGAGGCTTCGAGGAGGCTGGAGGAAGTGATCAGAGTGAGGCGAGACGGGGCGGCGGGGGCTCGGGGGCCAAGAGAAGAAAGTTTCAAGAAGGAAGAAGGAGACAGCAGCATCAAATGTTGCAGAGGGCTCAAAAGAGAAGAGTATTTTAAAATATCCTTTGCATGTGGCAACATGGAAGCCACTGGTGACCTCGCTGAGTCCCTTCAGTAAAGCAGCAAGAGCAGAATCCAGATCGCAGTGGGCTGCGAAAGGAGAAAATGGAGCCATTGAGTGGCTATTGGCAGACTGGTGGAGGGGTGGGGGTGGAGGTGGCAGCTGGGGGGACACAGTAGCATGTCCCAGAGCACGCATAGGCAGTTCACTCACTCTCAAGGTCAGAAGTAGCCGGAGAAAGAAAAGGGGAGCCCCAACTTCCAGTACCAGCCTCTGCTGAATCATGGTTCCAGGGGATTTGTATAAATTATCCACAGTAAGGGAACTCTGTGCCCACACTGTTTGCAAGACGCATTCCCCGGGGGGGGGGGGGGGGTATATGATAATAACAATAGCCACCATTTACTAGGAGCTTATTTATGCAAAGCTAAGAGCTTTACATAAATTATCTCATCTAATCCTCCCAACAATTCAGTAAGGTAGGCCTTATTATTTCCTTCAATTTGAAAATGATGAAATCTGAGACACAGGGAGTTTAATTAGCCTTTACAGGCCATCCAACCAATAAATGGCAACATCAGGATTCAAACCCAGGCTCACCCTCCTCTGACACCGGTCCTCCTCTTCGCCCAGGGTCCCCCAAGCGGGACTTTATGACTCACAGGCCTCAGGATCACCTGGGCAGCATTTGCAAAATGCAGATCCCCAGGCTCCACAAAAGATCTACTGACTCCGAAGCTGTGAAAGCAGAACCCAGAATCTGTACTTCGTACCAATCATTTGTGGAATCCTCAGATGATTCCTGTGCTCACAGAAGCCTTCTGATGTGAAAGCTGTACCTCCTGACTGTTCGAGCTGCCTGTCTCCGGCCTCCATCCACTGGGAGCCTGGGCTGCTTGTTGGAAATAGAGCAGCGTCTCGAGCCTGAACTCGGGCCTGCGGAGTGAGGATTTCCAGTCTGCGGGCTTGGCAGTCTGCACACGGAGCAAGTCCTCCAGGCACCTCTAGTCTTCAGAGAAGATTGAAAGGCACTGTTCTGTGATCCGCAGCTGAAAGTGTCCTTGGCACCACCTTGGGCTCCAATGTAGGTTCTAGTTCTTAATCATTTCTCATCTGTAAAATGGGTATAAATACACCTGCCTGGTGGGGTTGCCTTGAAGATCAGTGCTATACCAATCAGGGTTAGATTTCCCTGCTTAGAACAAAAACAAAAGTAGCAATGGCTTAGACAAGAGGGTTTCTTTTTGTCTCAGACTGAACGAGGTAATGAGAGCTGGCGTGAGGTCCCTGGTCAACAGTGCTAAGACTCTGGCTCCCTGCCTGTCTGAGGCTGTGGCTGTTTTGTCTGTGAGGCTGTCACAGGGAAGGGAGGTGGGAGGCACCTCTCAGGTCCTCATTTGTACTGCACAGCCAGAGCTCAGTCACAGAGCCATACCTAGCTACAAGGAAGGCTGAGAACTGCAATCTTTCAGTTCAGCCTCAGGGCTTAGCCACTCCAAATAAATGAGGCTTCTGTTATTCAGCAAGAAAGGAGAATAAGTATTGAAGCCGTGAAAATATGCTTCTGCGGTGTTCCTTACTGCAGGGAGCCGAGGCCCCCAGCTCTTGTGCTTTGAAGCCCATTGGCCACGCTTCCCACGGGCTGCACCCCACCAATGACTGAGTGTGGTGGGGTACAAAGTCAGACCCAGTCCTGAGAGACACGGGACTCCTTTGTTGGCTAACTTTGTCTCCAGGACTCCTCCACAGAGCCAAACCTTTGTTGGACTGAATCTTCCTTGTCCATCAGGGCCCCCTGGGACACATACGCCCAACCTCTCCCCCCTCTTCACTGGGGTCTGATGGCCCTCTCGCTCCGTCCCTGCTTCTCTGGCTGCCTCCCTATTTCCTTTCCCACCAGTATTTCCCTCCATAAAATCCTTGCACATTTTATCCCATCTGGGTGTCTGCTTCTCAAATGACCTGGACTAACAAAACTGGCTAGGCAATTCAGTCCCTAGCACCAATTTAATAATCTATACAACACTCTCCTAACTCAGGGATGGGCATGTAGTAAGCACTCAATAAACAGTAGCTGTGTGATGATAACGGTGGTGGAGGAGGAGGAGGAGGAGGAGGAGGGAGTGCGGAGCCAGCCGCCGAGAGAGGAGTGCCCAGTGATGGAGGGCACACGGGGTCTGAGGCAGATCACTCTGTTTGATTCCCCTTCACCAGAATATTTCCATTACAGTAAAATCTGGCTAAAATCAGCATCAAAGTCGGTATGAAAGGGGGAAAATAGTCTGGTCATCATCACAGGGAAATTGAACTGTTAGTACTTAGCTTTAGCCATTTCATGTCATTTTTCAACAACAACAAGAAAGAAATAGGGCAGACCTGAGACAAAATTGCACAGAATAAACCCACTGCCCTGAACAACTCTGTTCCTCCTATTGTGAACACCAGCTTCTCGTGACGACCTAAGAACATGATTCCCGTGAGGAAGTTTGAAGTATAGATGTTAGAGCCCATACAAATCTCCAGGAAAGAAGGAAACAAATTCCAAGGAGAAAGCACCACGAGGGAAGGCACCATGACAGCAAGGGTGGATATAATCAGGGTGACCCAGAAGCCCCACGGAACTTCAACGTCACGTACTTGTTCATGATAGGAGCTTAATGAATAAGGTCACCCAGATGACCAAATGGCTCTCTCAAGGTTGTACTTCACCATCCACCCATCCATGCACTCATTCATTCAAGAAAGATTTGTAGAAAGCCCACTAAGCACCAGGCCCTGTGCTGAGCACTGAGGGCACCACACACGACAAACAAGACAGTTGAGGCTCCTGCCCTCACCATCCTTCTGCAGAGAAATCTCCACGGTACACATTTCGTGTAGCAAGTGCCCCTCTACCTCCATTTGTCCACAGACACAACCTGTGTCTATCAGATTTAAAACCCCACCACTGCTTCTGAAATGTTTCTTAGTTGATCCACCGAAGTAATCTTGATCCTTGATGTAACTTGCATTTCCACTGGCCTCTGTATTCATTACCTATTGCAGCATCACAGATCACCCCCCAAGACTCAGCAGCTTTAGATGACAAACATTTCTTACCTCGCAGAGCTAAGGAGGGGCTTGGATGGACAGTCTAGCTCAGGGTCTCCACCAGGTTTCCCTAAGGTGTCCGTCCATAGGGGCTGCAGTTACCTGACGGCTTGCCTGGGCCGGAGGACCGACTCCCGAGCTGGCTGGAGCACAGACTAGCAGGCTGATGCTGTCTGCTGCCAGGGGGCCTCAGATCTCTGCTGCGCAGGTCTCTCCATCATGGCTCCTCATGACACGAGAGCTCCCTTTCCCCAGAGCAAATGACCTGATAGAAAGAGAAAGAGACAGGTAGATGGACAGAGCAGCTGCAATGTCCTTTCCAACCTAACCTCAGAAAGGGCCACACGGACCACGTCCTGGAACAGTGTGGGAGGGTCTCGCAGGGTACGAGAAGCAGGAGGCAGGGTTCATGGAGACCATCTTGGAGCCTGGCTGCCACAGCCTCCAAGGAGCGTTTTCTTTCCCCAAACTCCGCCCAAACCCCAGTGGGGGCGAGGGAGTGCGTGCAAACTCCTCCGTTTGAAAATACAGTAGCCCCCCCTTATCCCCAGTTTTACTTCCCACAATTTCAGTTACCCACGGTGAACTGGGGTCCAACAATATTGCATGGAAAATTCCAGAAATAAACAATCCATAAGTTTTATCTTGTCCACCATTCTGAGTAACATGAGGAAATCATGTCCCACCTGGGACATGAATCATCCCTCCGTCCGGCGTATCCACGCCGTAGATGCCACACAATAAGATGTTTTGAGAGAGATCGTCGTAATTGTTTTTTCTTTGTTATCGCTATTACTCTCTTGTCCTGCCTAATTTATTACTTAAACATTATCACAGGTATGTATGTATAGGAAAGAACATAGTGTGTGTATGTATGTATATATATATATATATATATATATATATATATATACAGAGTGTGTATATATATATAACATGTATATACATGGTTTGGTACTGTCTGCAGTTTCGGACACCCACGGAGGGTCTTGGAACGAAGCTCACACAGACAGGAGGGAACCATAGGGCCGAGCCCGCACTGTCCTAGAAACCCAGCGTCAAGCCCCACAGAGCTGCTCTGCCCCAGCTGTGCTTTAGCATCGTGCTGTAGGCCTGCCTAGGACATTAGAAAGCAGCTCCAGTTAAGTCGCTGGTCCTTGTCTCACTGCTCGGTGCTTTGTCTCTGAAGCCTGCAAGAAAAACCTCTCTCTGGTCTCGGGATCAGGAAAAGTGGTGTTTCTCTTAAATAATTTTGTTTTTCTCAAGTAAAACCTGGAATTTTATTACCACTCATGTTTCCTTCTTTACTACAGCTGTTTATTCCTTTTTTTTAGTATTAATTTTTAGAGAGGAAGGGAAACATCGATGTGTTGTTCTACTTATGTATGCATTCATTGGTTGTTTCTTGCATGTGCCCCGACCAGAGATCAAACCCACAAGCTTGCGGTATTGGGAAAACATTGTAACCCACCGAGGTCCCCAGCAGGGCCTACTAAGGCCATTTGGAAGCTCAGAGCCAGCCACTGCTGGCATCCACTTCCTCGAGCTGATGTCATCCTGGAGTTCTCTCTTCCACTTGTTCCCTACTTTTTTCAATTCCCTCAATTTTTCACTTTATCCATTTGTGTACCTTGTGCCCTCATAATTCCTCTCAAAGTGTTTATGTATTGGTGTAGAAACACAAAATAAAATTAAAGTTTTTGTCCAGACTGATGACTTGCACACGTGTGCCATCTAGTGGTGAGAGTGGGACCTTCCAAACAGAAACCCGGGGTTTTTCAGATTTGTTTTTGCAGAGAAGTGGAGAGTGGAAAGGATAGAAGAGGGAGACGACCAGGACCTCTCTCTGTGCTTTGTCAGGGAACTGAGACTGCTGAGGATTAAAGAGACTCCAGGCAGGGCATATGAGCGGGTGAACCGATCACTAGAATCCAACATGATTTATCGGAGTCTGAAGAAACAGCCAAAAAAATCATTAAGAACTCTCGAATGACGAAGACACCGGCAGTGGAAGAGTTAAGTGAAAGGTGTTAGAAAAACCAAACAATAAAAATAGACCAGATTCAAACAAATGATCACTTGAAAGGTACTTAATGTGTTTTGATTGCAGATGGGACCAGTGTTTTTTTTTAAGCATTTACATTATCTTAGGAAGAAGCTCACAGTCCTTTGTTTTTGTTTTACTCCTGAGAAAACTTGGGCCCAAAGGCACTGAGCACCTTGTCCAAGGTCACACAGCCTGTTAGTCAGAGGTTCAGGGTGACTCTGAGACCAGTCCTCTTTCCCAGAACCACACTGCCTCTAATCACATGTAGCAGATGCTCATTTTGGGCTTACATTTTGCACACATGGTTTCAAAATAAAAATGTGATTATCACATAAAAGTGCTGGATCTGGCATGTTTCCAAGGAGTTATCACTCACTGGTTTTGCAGCTGTCCCTTGGCACACCCCCAAAGGGTTGGGACGAGGAGGCAGTTATGAAGCACAGGTTTCATTAATCTCCATTGGATGGCATAAGCCATTAGTCCACAATGAAAAGGAGGGATTCTAGAAGCCAATCCCTGTAGCTGAGGAAGCCCTAGCCTGGAGAACAGAAGGTAAGTTCATTCATCCACTGTGTTAACCCAGCACCTGCTCTGGGCCAAGCTCCAGGCAGGACGCTGAGCCAGCAAGGCTTGCAATGCACTAGTCAAATCCAGGGGCTGTCTACCTGCCATCTGTCTGTGCCCTGATGTGTTTGGGGGCACAGCTTGAACCTACAGGACTTGAAGACCTAGCCCAGGGGTCTGTGGTCTCCCAGGGAGCTGTCTTGGAAACAGCCTGTAGGCAGGGGTGGGGTGGGTGGAGCTACTGTCTAAGCAGAACTTGAGATATTGAACAGCACAGATACACTAGAACTGTTCAATCACCTCACAGAGTTCTTGGACAGCACTAGCCAAGAGTGCCCTTTCTGGGATTTTCTGCTTCTCTGAGTCTTACTGGTTCTTCCAGGCCCTTCAAACACTGATATAAACAGAGAGTGCTGTGAATCACCCATTTCTGGATGGGGCAGAGCTCCAGGACAATGGCTGATCCAGCTCTGATGTTTAGAAGTACAAATGACCCACCTGAAACAGATTGTTACTGAACAACAGGTCTGAGGGAGGGGCAATACAATATTTGGCCCACCTAGGGATGCCAAATATTGTTACACAACAGGGGCCCCTGCCAAGGACAAAATACTAATATCTACAGAAGAGATATCTAATATCTCTTCTGTCCGCCGCCAATTGGAAAGACATCTCTCAATGCCAGAGATTTGTGAAAAGGAAACAAAATGTTTACGTAATGCTATTTAGGCGTAATGCCTCCACTAAAATAGCAAAGTCCTTTAGGGTATACACCTACACCCACACAGCTCCCTTCTCCCACTGTCCCAACTCCGGGTACCGTAAATCAGGAAAAGAACACACGTCTGTGTTTCAGGCCGCTGGCACCGTCAGCTGTGTCACCATGTAGGCAGGATCTCTCGAGTTAATCCAGTCATGTGGCACCCTCTCACGGTCCACTGGCAAGAGTTCTTTGTACCCAGTTCCAGTCAAAGTCTCTCCTGCTTTTTCAGGCCCCGCAGCCAAAGGGGGCACCCCAAAGCCGCGTGGGCCTCTACTACCAAAGCTGCAGGTGTTCGCCCTCCACCAAAAGCATGTGGCTTTCTTCTTCACCTGGCCGCAGGGATCTCCATTCTGACAAAGCTGCGTGGTTTTCCCTTTCACCTGGGAAAGAGTGGGTCTGCACTCTGCCAAAACCACATGGCTCCCTCTTCACCTGGCCAAGAGAGGATCCTTACTCTGCTGAAACTGTGTCGCTCTCCCTGTCATCTGGCTGCAGGGGTCTGCACTCTGGCCAAAACCGAATGGTTCTCTCTCCTCTTCACATTGGCAAGAGGGGAATCTTAACTCAGCTGAGACTATATGACTCGCTCCTCCAATGGCTGCCCGCCTCGGTTTAAATCTCCGCACCCATCCTCCTTTGCGGCCCCATTTCCGACTCCTCCTACAATCAGTTACACCTGCCAGGACTCTCGTACCCTCCCAGCAGGGGACGCATGAGAGGCAACCATACATTGATGTTTCTCTCCCACTCTTTCTCCTTCCCTTCCCCTTCTCTCGAAAAATAAATAAATAAAATAAAATAAAATAAACATTTCAGGGTTCTACACTTGTAAAAGCTGCCAGAATCGAGGCAAGGGGAGCAGAGGGAATGGTGGGGGCCTCAACTTTTGAAGTGAGAAAGACCTAGGTTCCTATCCCAAGTTCCCCATTACTACCAGTTGGGTGATCATTGGGCAGCAGTTTTCTCGCCAGCAGAAAGGAGCTGAGGCCTAAATGAGGATTAGAAGAGACAGTGGCGGAGACAGTGCCTGGCTCATGATAAGTGTCGATTTCTTATTCATCCCTTCTTGCCATTCTGGATGCTAACCTCTACGCCATCATGGATAGAAGCCACAGGCCACCTTCTCACTGGGTTCAAGGTGGAGGTTAGAGATGGCTAGCTGTTCCACTCATTTTCTCAGTGGATATTTGTTATAAAAACACCAACTGCCTGGCCTCATGCTCTGCAGTTCTGCATCATACAGGACTAGAAAGCAAAGCCCTGAGAAGAGGAGGAGCTCACTGTCTCATGGGAGAGATTAGTAGGCAAACCAGCAATTAATTATATAGCCAGGGAACCAGAAGTTGTGAGTAACTAAGGGAAGAGCACAGAGGAGGAGAGCGTAAGGCCGAGAGAGGGAGGGTGAATAACAGTTTGCCTGCTCGGTAAGAACGTAGGAGAGGGCGAGCCAAGCAGAAGTAACAGCACATGGAAAGGGGGGTGTCTAGGGGTGCTGGAAAGCAAGGCGAACCCAATGATGAAGGGCCTTGAGCACGGGGCCAAGGAGTTTGGCTAGTAGGGAACACAAAGCCTCCAAAGGGAGTAAAGTCATCATGTTTGGGTTTTGAAAAGATTTCTCTATTGCCAGTGTGGAATGGTTTAGAAGAGGCAGGACTGGAGAAAGGGAAGCCAGTCTCAACTTGTTCTGCCCTCTCCCAACCTGACTATGCTCCAGTCCCAAGGGACCTCTAGTTCTCTGCATAACGTAATTACCAGCCAAAGGGCCTTTGCACTTGATGTTCCCTCTCTTTGCTGTTACAGAGAGGCAGCAAATGTTCCCTCTGCCTCTTTGCTTCCTTTTCCTCTGCTTTCAGCTTTCAGATTAAGCATTTCTTCCTTTCTTTAATCTCCCAATCTAATTTATAATTCCCTCCATTTTTCTCTCTTGTAGGAGCACCATTTCTTTTTATTTACTACAGTTCGAAATTTTATTCTTATGTGAATTATGTAATCAACGTCCGTCTTCCGTATTAGATTATAGACTCCGGGAGGGTCGGGTCGTGTCTACCCCATTCAACACCGCGTCCCCAGCACCCAGCACCCAGCACCCAGCACAACGCCTGTCACTTGGCACACTCACTAAATACTGTTTGGAGGAAACTATTAGACTGGCCATGATGCTCACGGCTTAAATTAAAGCAGTAGCAGCAAAACTGAGAAAAGGAAACTAACACCACACCTGTTAGTGGACAGGGCAGGTTTGAGACCCTCAGAATCCAGTCCGATTGTAGAGTTCTGACCATACAACTGTGTGCATAACCGGGGCAGGTCAACATCCCTTTATCCACCACACCCTCAGTTTTTCCCCCAGTGAAATGAGAACGACGCCACCGCAGCCCTGCAAAACAATGTCCTCCAAGAGAGAAACAAGCCTTAGGCTGGGGCGGAGGGGCGAGGTGGCTCACTTGAGGCCAGTTACAGGTTGAGAACACCCGCAAGAAGCTCTGGCGCGGCCTGCGGACGGAAGCAACTGCCAGATGGCAGTGCTGACATAAAATGGATCCCCCCACATGCGCGGCGCTCCGCTTCTTTGCACCCGCATAAAGCGTCCGATGAGCAGCAGAGGAGGGGGCTCGTTTAGGGCCCTTATCTTTCGTTTCTTTTAAAATATTCTTCGCCTTTCTCAGTAGATCTCTCTAATACATGGCTTAATCGAAATCTAAAGAATTCCCGGGTCCGGGGCTGTAGGATAGAAGGAAGAGTCCAGGATGGGGCAAGCAAGAGGTAAACGGGTAGGCGCTAGTATGCAGCGCCACCTGGTGGGGAGGAGAAGCCAATGCCCTCCTCTTCCCCACTGACCCCGCCCCTCCCGCGACCCCCAGAGCCGGGGGAAACGCGAGCGCCCACTGGACTCGGAGACCTCCACGTTACTACAGTTCCCACAGGTCTCTGCGCACTGTCGGGAGCCAAGCGGCAACACGCTTTCCGCCCCGCCCCCCTCAAGTGCGTGGGACGCTTTAATCCGCACGAGTTTGTCGAATTCCCCATGGATGTAAGGCAAACCCTTCAGCGTTAGCATCTAACCAACCTGGAGGAAATAAATGCCGCAAGATCCTCTGGGAAATGTAGTTTCCAAAATGACTTCTGGGAAACAGAGGTAGGCAGCAAGCTTTTGCAACCCACTGGACCCGGGTTCGGACACGGTTCTGACATGGTTCCGGGGTTTGGCCTTTGCCTGCACTGCGGTGATGAGGGGTTCTAAGCTATGGGCAGTAGCTGCTGCCACCGTCTGGACTCGACTTCTGGACTGGCCTGCTTAGTCCCTGAGCTGTTCCTGTTGGCCAGCGCTGACCGTATAGTTTGCATGTACTTAAATTTATGGCTTTTACGACCCCGAGTTAACTCACAACCTTGTACGACCTCGTCAGTGCTCTTCCACAACCTTGGTCTGTGCAGTGGCCAAACCACTCAAGTTGCTTCGAAACTTTACTAAATAAGCCATTAATTAATTATTGAGTTGCTTCATCTTCGGGGACGTTTCCAACTACTGTTCACACTCTGACACCTTGTCCTCACCCAGGAGGAGACCCTGTCTGTGTCCTGAGACCCCCCTCCCCTTTCTACCTACGAGCCCCCTCCCAGTTTCATTTCTTCCCCTGTCTAGCCCGATTCCTAAGAATCCTTGTCCTGCTCACGTTCTTCTGTAACAACCCCAAAGGGTAGGTAAATAAAGTTACCTGCTTTGAGTTTGCTAGGTGCTTCTGGAGGGGGAAAATCCAGGTTAAAAAGCAGGAAGTCCACTGCCAAGGCCTCTGGAAGGAATACAAAGCTTTGAACGGGCCATCTTTGTTGCCTTACACCCCATGTTTGTCTTTCTATGTAAGATCATGAGAATGAAATGCAGAGCAAAGCAAAATATTACTGATGAGAATATCCTCGAATGGCATGTTGCTAAGAAAGCAGAGAATCCCATAAAAACTCAAACAGAAGTGTTAAGTAACATATAAACAATGAAATGAGAAACAGCAAGAAAGCATAACAAAGATGCTAAATTGGTGTAAGTTAAGAGGTAAATGAGCCCAGAGAGCAAATGACAAAGTCCTTTAAAAAGCGTTATGCTGGAGAGAGATTGGGTGTTTCTGACAGAAAGCCAGGCATGGGCGATGTTTTGTTAGCTTTCCAGAAAGATTAAAAGATTATACAAAAAAAAAAAATCCCTTGACAAGTGGCAGGTGTAAAAGGACCTTGGAAATCAGTAACTAATCTAGCTTCCAAAATAGTTTTTTTTTTTAGATTTTTTTTGGCTCAAACAAACTCTTACGGAAATTTTAAAAAATAATAATAATTTTTAAAAATTGATCTTTTCTTGAGGCAAAAAGGAGACGTAAAACAGAGATGTTCGGACATTTCAGAGTTAGGAGGCAGAGTCTCAGGCAGACTGCACTCCTGCTGTCCCCAGGCCATCAGGCCAGGTTTGGAGTCCCCAGACCAAGACCACACACAGTCTGAACTTAGGAAGAGCACTACTGAGCGCTGGAGAGAAGGTTTGGTTCCATTCGGTTCTCTTAACAATGGTAATGTTTTATCAATTTACACATTTCATTCCTGTATAGCATGAGGTCCACTTGTCATGCAAAAAAAGTCAATGAAATACCTTAAAGTCCATCTGCAGTGTTTTCACATACCACGTGATTTTTGTATAATTAAGACACACGCAGACATGGACAGCAGTGTGGTGATTGCAGCGGGGAAGGGAGTGTAAGAGGACTAAATGGTAATGAAAAAAATACAATAAAAATTAATTTAAAAAAAGAAAGAAACATAGCAAACTGGAAAAAGTGTTGCTTTGAAAGCAGTCCAGTTGGTTACAGTTCTACATATCAGCCTTGCCACCTGATTGTAAGTGTAAAGACCTGCTGTTTCCTACCAGACAGGAAATCCCAGCTACATAGGCATGTGCCTCTGCACGAGATGCGTGCAGAGAATAGCCACATCTTTGTATGCAAGGCAGATACCCAGAACCAAACAAAATGATTCTGGAATCCACACAGGACATTACCATTCTAGCAGTTGAGCGCAAGACCCCCAATGAACGAGAAGCATGAAGATATCAGTTCTCATCAAGAATAGTTAGAGCACTGTGTCTCAAACTATTTGTGCACAACCCATGTGTTTCCTTGTTTGTTTTTAACACACTGCACACCAATACTTTTGGAAAGTATAAATTCACTTCTAGGAAAAAATGGAATGGCCACATTTTGCTGTGTATAATGCGCACTTTTTTGCCCAGATTTCAAAGGGAAAAATATAAGGACGTGAGTTATACACAGGTAGTGCCTGAAATACCTTGTATCTGTTCTTGTGTTTTGTAATTATTTGTTACACAAAATTTTGTGTACCATAATATGTTCAAAATAAATGCTAAAGCTTCTTTATAATATAAAAACAATTATCTAAATATAAATCAATAAAACGATTTAAACCAATTTAAATGAAATATTCTTTTCTGAACATTTGGACCAAAAACGTGGGCACGCATTATGCACAGCAAAATACAAGACTGTATTTTTAATTATTAAATTTAACACGTTGCATAAAATCACTCTAAAATTTCTCTCCAAGTTCCCTAATACTTAGGTTCAATTCTTTATTTAGTTCGTGGCAAACCAGATCACCAGCCCACACTTTCTAAGGACCACATTTAAGTAGCACTGAGATAAAGCATCTAAAAATGGAGAGCTTCCAGAAGCATATCATGTATTACTCCTGGGCTCAAACTTGGGTTATTTTTATACTGTTGACTTATTTAAGTCGTATTTATGTATATAATTTAAGGTCAGCCAGAGAGCAAGGGTTTTTTGTTTGTTTGGTTGGATTCTTTAAAATCTTTATTTATTGGTTTTAGAGAGAGAGACAGAGAGAGAGAAACATCGATCTGTTGTTCCATTCTTGTACCAGTTATTTATGCATTCATTGATTATTTCTCGTATGTGTCCTTATTGGGGACCAAACCCTCAACCTTGGCGTATCAGTTCTAATCAACTGAGCTTCCTGACCAAGTCAAGAAGTGCAAGATTTAAAAAAAAAACAAGGGTCCTCTGTACCTTCCTTTGCCACCCCACTCACTTTTTCCTTTTCTCTTTCCTTTCCTTCCATGTTTCTGAACAACAAGCATATAATGCTAAGTCATATCTTTCATTCTAAGGTACAAATAATAATAAATGCTCATCACACATCTTAAAAAATAATTACAGTTACAGCCCTGGCTGGCATAGGTCAGTGGACTGAGTGGGAGCCTGTGAACCAGAGTATCGCAGTTCAATTCCCAGTCAGGGCACAAGCCTGGGTTGCAGGCCAGTTCCCAGCAGGGGATGCGTGAGAGGCAACCATACATCGATATTTCTCTCCCTCTCTCCTTCCCTTCCCCTCTAAGGATAAATAAATACAATCTTTAAAAAATAATAATAATTACAGTTATAGCTGAAGGTCTATTACCTCCCTAATTTCATTCCCCCTGCCAAAAGTAAACCACATTTGGTTTTTATTGGTGTTTATTATTCCCATACATGTCTTTTTATACTTTTATGAGATATGTCTATGTTCCAAAACCAAGTATATATTGTTTGTTTGTGCATTAAGTTTTAGAAAAATAGTATAATACTTTCCGAAACCCTTTTTTCCCTTAACACGATGTTTTTGAGAACTATCCACAAGGATATATGTAGCTGTGTGCAGTATCTCATTGTATGAATATACCACAATCTACTTACTCATTCTCTCTTGATGGACATTTGTATTGCTTCCCATTTTTTATTATTGCAACATCGTTTGTAATAATAAACCACGTCCTCATGCGCAACTGCAAGAACCCAGGGCGTATATACCCTTGTGGTTCTGTGTGACTCATATATCCACGAGTGAAACTGCAGGGTTGAAGGGCGTATCTACCCCCATGTGCCTCCCCCATGAGATACTGCCTACTTGGTCTCCGAAATCCTTGAACCAATTACACTTACTTCAGTGGGGTAGGGGAGTTCCCAGTTCTCCGGAGGACCAAAAGTTGTGAAATTTGCAAACTCTTTAATGTTCCCAAGCTGATGGACATGAAACGGTACCTCATTATGGTTTAATTTGCATTTCCCTGATTAATAATGAGGTCAGGCATCTTTTCATACATTTATTAGCTTTTCTGGCTTCTTATTTTGTGATTTGCCTTGTTTATTTTTTTACTTATTTTTCCATTGAGTTTTTGGTAAGTATTGATTTAAGTATCTGAATTTGAGTCCTTTACCGATTCCGTATATCGTGAATATCTTCCCGGTCTGCAGTTTGTCTTTTTGCCTTTTTAATGGTGTCTTTGGGTCCTCGGGCACTTTTTTATTTTAATAATATTAACTTTATCAGATTTTTTTCCTCATGGGTTGTGCTTTTTGTATTTTATTAAATCTTTGCTCCAAGAAAAGATCATAAGACATGCTCTCACCTTTTATTCTAAAAGCTGTTCTTTCTTACTAGCTTCTTGAATTCCACTGAGGTTTTTGTATTTGGTCTGAGCAAAAGTTTCTGTTTTATTTTATTTTTTCCTAGAGAATAACAAAGTACTCACCACTTTTTGAAGGTCTGTCCTTTCTCCACGGACCTGCAATGCCACTCTCTTACATAAGCCAAATGCCCATCTCCAGGTGTGTTCCTGGCTCTGTATCCTGACCTGGCAATCCAGGCATCTGTCCCGGTTCCACAGCCCCACTGCCTTCACTGCCATATGTTGTAATAAGCTTCGTTGCATGCTAGGGTGCAACCACCATCCTCTGCTTCTTCATGATGCCTTACTTATTCTTGTACACATTCATGAGTATTTTTCAGCCGGCTTGTCGAGTTCCCAAAGAAACACATCAGGAATTTGATTGGAATTGCAACAAAATCTATATGTATTCTCACAGGGAATTGACACCTTCATCATACTGAGTTTTTCTGTCCATGTTCATAATGTGTTTTTCTCTTTATTTAGGTCATCTTTAAGGGTTTTCTATCATTTTTGGAATCTTCTATATAAAGGCTTTAAGTATCTTTTGTTAGATTTATTGTGAGGCACTTTCTAATTTCTTTCTTAATGTTGCCAATGGCATCTTTCTTTAACTTTATTTTTCAAAGCTGGGTCTGAACTATAGGAAAGCAATTGAACCACCTTGCTAAACTCTCTTATTAATTCTAATAATCTGTTTGTAAATTATCTTGGCTCTTTCTATGCAAATAATCCTATAACCTATGAATGATTGCATAGAAGTGATAGGTAACAGGTTGAATAATGCCTCCCCCCAAAGACGTACACATCCCAGTCTCCAAAACCTGAGACTGTGTTAACTTACATGACAAAATGAACTTGGTAGACATGACTCAGCTAAGGGTTTTGAGATGGGGAGATTTTCCTGGATAATCAAGATGGACCCAATACAGTCAATCAAAAGGGTCCTTTTAAGAGGGAGGCAGAAGGGTCAGAGACAGTGAAGGTTATATGTTGACAGTAGCACAGAGAGACAATGTGGTGATGGAAGGAAAGATTGGAGTGCTGTGCTTTGATTACAGAATAAGGGGCCACAAGCCAAGGGTTGGGGGTGGCCTCTCAAAGATGAAAAAGACGAAACATTCTCTCCCAGAGCCTCCCGAAGGAACACAGTCCTGCTGACATCTCAGTTTTAGACCCAAGGACTAGACTAATATTGGACCTCTGGAATTGTAAGAGAGTACATTTGTGTTGTTTTACGATACTAGATCTATGGTAATTTGTTACAGCAGCAATGAGAAACAGTGCATGTAAGATAAATTTCTTGAGACCTATCTTGACTGAGCTTATCTTACTTCTCTCTCATTTGCAAGTTTTTGTTTTTTTTGAGCGAGGGGAACCAGGGCAGTTTTATTTATGATGACAACATACAAGACTCTGTGCTTAGGTTCGCTGGCGAGATAAAACCTGCGCCCAGGCCTTGTGCTTCTCCTCAGGACTCCTGAGGGCAAACTTCTGTAGTTTCTTCCACATGCCTTTATTCATTTCCTTGAACTCTCCCAGGGCGTCTGTGGAGAGAATCAGTTTGTACTCCTCCAACAACAGGCCACTGAAGCTGGTGTCTCTGGGGCGAGGGTACTTGTGTTTATAATAGTTTGAATGGATTCGTGCTGAACTCTGGTACATCTGCTCGCAGGCCTCAGGCTCTGCAATCTGGGTGTTCTCTCCCTCCCGAAAGGCCTGTGCTACGCGCTGCCAAAGGTAAGCACCCAAGTCTCAGCCCCGTTTGATGTCGTCCACTGGCCATTCCTCACAGAGTTTAAAAAAATGCCAGTAGCTGCCAGCTGCCATTTTGAGCCCTCATTTGCAAGTTTGGTGGCTGTAGAATTCTAGGTTGGAATCTTGTTCTCAGAACAACACAGGTATTTTTTCTTTGTTTACCATTTTTATATTATTTATTTATTTTTCTTGTCTTATTACTATGCTGGCCAAGCTCTCCAAGTACAATGTTGAGTAGAAACATTTTAAAGGATACCCTTGTTATCTTCCTGATGTTAAAGGAAATGTTGCCAGTAATTCACATTTGAGTATTCTTTTTGCTATAAATTATTGGTAAAGAGTTTTCATCAAGTTAAAGAAGTTTCTTTATACTCCTAGTCAGCTAAGATTTTGGTAACGTAAATGAGTACTGAGTTTTTATCAAATGCTTTTTCTGTGCCTCTCAAGATAATCATGTAGATTTTCTCCATTAATCTATTGCGATGATTTATATTAATACTTTTTTTTTAAGTTGGACCAACTTTGTATTACTGCGATATGACCGGCTTGGATCTGCTACCTTCCCCTTGCTAACACTTGAATTAAAACTTTCATAGATGTGTTTTTGAGTGAAGCTGGCTCTGGGTTCCTATACTCCACTGTCCTCCACTAGTTCAGGTTCAGGTTTGCAGAGCCTCACAAACTGAGACAGGGACTGTTCCCTATCCTCCTATTTTGGTTGGTTCTTCTCATTTTAGAAATTAATCATTTACTTATAGCTACAGAAGGCAGGTTCAGTTCACTTCCCTCCACACACTCCAACCCACAAACACACTCCCACTGCCTTTGTTCTCCTTATACAGCTATATTACACTTTTTGGTTCAGTCAATATTCTACATTGTCAGGATTAAGTAAATAGTATATGCTAACGAGTCATATGTCCTTCTCTATAGGTGCCAATCAGTAAATCTTCCCCAATCTCTTGCAGAGAACTATAAGTCAACTCACTTAGGCAAGTGATATTTTTGGTTTTTGTGGAGAAATCTCTCCTGGAGTTTTCTTGTTCTCTTGCTCCAGACTGGATTCTGTGGTGCCTGCTTCCTGCCATTTTGAGGTTATTTCTCTCAACTAACACCTGCAATATTCCTTTTGTCTCTTTTCTGTATTGGAATCTTGTTTCCCCTCTGATGGCAAAAAATGCTCAGCTATCTGCTCAGATGTAATAGCACAGGAACCAAAAGGCTGACTTTGAGCCCTGTGGGCCTGAGTGGGGCAAGTCTGCCGTGGGCTTCACAGCAGGGTGATCAGGTAGAGACCCAGCTCTTCCGCTGTGGGAAAGAGCCAGCTGGCGTCTTCTCTTGGCCTAGTCAGTTTCTCCGGAGAGGAATTTTCCTCCCAGAGACGTAAGCTTCTCTATCATCATTCAGCTGCTCTGTAGGAAGAGTAAGTGTGTGGGAGGTTGTGGAGGGGTGGGGTCGGGGGCAGAAGGTGTAGACTTTGACTTAATGTCCTTTTTCAGTATAGCTCTCTGTTCTCATCTGGTTCTGCAGGGTGGGGGTGGAGATCTGGGGGTCTCACTGCTGCTCAAACACTCGGCCAAGAGGCATCTCCTATGTCTAGCCCCAGCCCTCCTCCCCATCTCTAGTGGGTATTTCACTTAGAATCCCTACAGTAAAGAATCCACTTGCTTCTTATTGTACACCACCTTCCTTTTGGGGCTTACATTTCAGCTGTCTCTGCTCTTCTAAATCAGTTACCCCTGACTTTCTGGCTCCCCAAATTCCCTGGACATCTGTCATCTGTTCCTGTATTCTGTCTCTCCTGAAATTCATTTGGTCTTTGCTTCTTGTTGTTGTTGTAATTTCTCTACTCTCATTTTGAGACTTTGGGGAGGAGGAGGAAATAAATGCACATGTTTTCAGTGTCATTATCCCACAATGCAGAGATGCTAGCATGTGGACAAGTGTCTGAGGGGAGGAGCCCTGGAGACTGCAGGAAGTCAGCAGAGCCTCGCCTGGATGCCTGCAGCAGCTTCTGGTCTTCAGAGGCCTCTGTGTGCTGGCCCACTGCCTGGTACGGTATTCCGTTATGTGGCCAACGGAGAGGGATTCTCTGGGCCTGTGTGGAGGCAAGTGATGCTTTTGCAAAGAGCAGCAGAGGAAAATGCTATAGGACTGAGGAAAGAGAATCAGGCTTGGTTGTTACCAGAAAGGGACCGGGCCCAAGCGGGTCTGCTGCAGAATGGCATATAGTATGTGGGTTTTTAACCTTGTGCAGGAAAGATTTCACAACACAAGTCCAGGCGATTCTGAGAGGATGTTTATTAAAGCTGGGAACAGTGAAACAAGGAAGGGCTTAGGACAGAAGAAGCAGCAGGAAAGAGCCTGGGCGAGGCTGCTTTGGCTCACTGGAAAGTCAGGGACAAGGGGGCCTTGGGGGCAAGTTCAGGGCATTAGCCTGGGATGAGCTGCCACTGCCCATTGGTCCCTGGTCGCAAGTCTCTCGGGGACCCTGAGAGTTTGTTTGGGACATGCACACCTGTGGGGGAAGGGGGGAAGGGAAGGGCACAGGCTCACTCTGGGGAGGGAAAGCACATTGGGTTCTTCGCCTTGAGGGTAGCAAAGGCTGGGAGTTTAGTGGAGGTTTTAGGGAAGGTCTTAGGGAAGGATCTCAGTAGAATATTCATCCGTTTTTCTGGGTGTAGCCTTTTATGGTCATGGTCTTCACTGAGTGGTTGGCACCAGGGCAGGGGGTCGTTGGTCATTGAAGCTGGTCCTGGGGTTGCCCACCTGGTTTTGCTGCTTTTCTGGTCCTGGAGCTGAAATAGAACTGAGACCTAGATGTTATCTCCAGGGAGGGAAGGCGGGGAGTGGAGGTCTAAGCCCCATGACCCACTGATACGAAAGGTCAGAAGGTCTCAAGTGCATACGCAGGGAGTGACATGCCAAGTAAGGAAAGGCCACTTGGGGGTGAGGTCTGGCACCGGTTTTGCCCATTGCCGGGCGCCCAGGACTTTCCACCCTGGTGACCCTCTGTATCTGGCCGTGAACTGCTCTGCCAGCTTGTTCAGCCGTCTGTCTCTGTCCCTGTTCCACTTGCCAAGGAACTTTCCTAGCTTCTTACTATCCTGCTTCCGTTGGAGCAAACAGATGTCTACAGGCGGAGCACTGATGTCCAACGCCTGGATGACTCGCCCACCCCATTCTCCCTATTAGAAGACTGCATCCACGGGGGAGGCCACACCCAGTGCTCGTGAGCCACAGCCCAGAGTGGCAGAGTTCACTAGCAGCCCCTGTTCAGACTCCAGGGGTCCATATACCTGTGGGGAAAACGGCAGATTTCTCTCCCTCAGTCAGAAGCCCCTTACCACCCCCGCCCTTCCCAAACGACCAGGACTTGGATAACACCAGCTACCTTGCTTCCACTGCAGGCCAGATAGCCACCAACAGGAGAGCAGGGCCTCAAACAGGATGCTAGCGTCCCCTCCCATTTAGCAAACCAAAGTCAGGTGAGGGGGTGCTGAAAGAGGACTGTGCAGTCAGCACCTGTGCCTGCAGGGCTCTGTGACCTGGGCGGGGGCCTCCCTGACAGCCTGAGACAAGCCCTGTTTGGTTTCTACAGCGCAGATGTAAGTGTTGTTGGCATAAGACACAGACAACCCTGTAGATCATTTTTATGAGTTTATTTAAGCCAAAGCTGATGAGAATTGCTAGAAAGCAAGCCCTAAAGTGCTCCAGCGAATAACAGTTTTGCAGTTTCTTCTGTGCATTTGAGATTAAGGAGGGAAAATAAAGATTACCTAAGAGGGGGAGAAAGCAAGGCAGGGGCCGGATTACACAATTGTGTGCTTTCCGAAGGGTGGTTACTGCATTTGTGGGGTATTGTGTCTGGCATTTCAAAGGTGTGTTAACCCTGATGCACAAGAACAATGAACAGGGCTGGCTTAAAACCTTTCACTAAAGAAGTTACAGGCCTGGGGCGTGCCCACCCACCGTAACCTACCCGGTTAGGTATTTATGATTTATCACAGCAACCCTTTTCCCATCCACAGGACTTACCCCTTTCTCCTGGTCGTGAGCACCCTGCAGTCATTCTAAGAAGCTAAGACGTGCCTGAGAAGAGTGGGGACCTGGGAGAGGGGCCTGGAAGTAAAGCTTCTCCCCTGGTGAGTAAGCAAGCTCTGGACTGTTTTCGACAGCACCAACCCATTCCCAGCAGATACTGACTGGTGTATGCGGATGTGATACAATTTAACTCAAATCCGACGCTGCTATCTGCCTAGACCTAGCGGCAGTTCCCACAGGGTAAGGGCTCAGTCCCACGAGACTGCCCCCCCTCTTCAGGTCCAATCCTAAATCCAGGTTGTCACCTGTGCCTCTCATCAACTGGCTATAATCGGAGCTTCCCAACAACCGCCACCCACACCACACACACCAGGTCCAGTAACTTGTTAGGACAGCTCCCAGAGCTCAGGGAAACGTTTGCTTACATTTACCAGTTTATTGTAAAGTGTATTTTATAAATGATCCAGAAGGACAGCCAGATGGAGAGGTACAACGGGCAAGGTCAGGAAGGGTCCTGAGCCCAAGAGCCCTGTTCTCCGTGGATCTGGGGTGTGCCACCTGCTCCCTTCACACGGCTGCCTCCATCAGCCCAGGAGCTTATTGAGTCTCCTTGTTCAAGAGTCTTTATACGACTTCAGCTGCAGCACCCAAGCACCCACTTTCCTTAGATCGGTGGTGGGGCTGAAAATTCCAATCCTGTAATCATGTGGTCTTTCTGGGGTGACCAGACTGTGTAAGGGGACCACCCTGTCACCTCGTTAGCATAAACTCGGGTGTCAGAGAGGACTAACAAAATGAATAACAGAAGATAATCCTATCACCCTGGCTGGTGTAGCTCAGTAGATTGAGCACAGGCCTGTGAGGCAAAGGGTTGCCAGTTTGATTCCCAGTCAGGGCACATGCCTGGGTTGCAGGCCAGGTGCCCAGTAGGGGGTGCATGAGAGGCAACCACACATTGATGTTTCTCTCCCCCTCTTTCTCCTTCCCTTCCCCTCTCTCTAAAAATAAATTAAAATATATTTTTATAAAAAGAAGATAGTCCTATCATTCACGAAATCACATGGGTCTTAGGAGCTTGGTGCCAGGAACCCAAGGTGGACACCAAATACTTGTCTTATTATGCCACAGGTAGCAACAGCTATCCTCCATGACAGCTGCTTCTGCTTTCTCCCGGGTAGCAGTGTTGCTCAGGGAAGTGAGGAAATTACCCTCCAAAGAGCTCCCCGCCCCTCACAGAGGGGCGCCGGGAGGGGAGAAGGAAAGCCTTTGGCAGATGCTGTTGGTGGTTTGCCAAAGACCCTGGATCCCTGGACTGGTTTGTGCACACGCTCACTCTCCGGGTGATTTCACTCCAAACGGCCTGCACCTGCATCTCTGAGAGATGCCTGGGAACGTATGTCCCCTTAAGGCCAGCCCTCAACAAACCACTCGCAAGCCTGCCCACAAGCGTGACGGTACAGCCCTCCGGCTCTCTTGCTCCCGGTCGGGGGCAACTGTAAGGTGTCTGCCGAGTTCCCACGAGGGGTTCAGCTAGAGTTGCCCTCCTTGGGACCCCTCCCTTGCCACCCTGTCTTTGCTTGGCCCCTTTTTTCCCAGGCCCCTCTTCCCCACCTAGTCCCCCCTTTTTTTTTTCTGGGAACATTTCTTTAAAAAAAATTTTTTTACATGAATTCTCTTTTCCAAATCTTCTGGAAACTCAACTTAAGGCGGCCTTCTATTTCAGAGTCCTTGCTGGTCCTTTGCTGCTAAAGATGGAGAGACTGGGTAGCCCTTTGTTTATAAAGCACTGTAAGGAAGCTGCAGGCGTGAGAAGGGTGGACTCTGAGACAAGGAAAGAGTGGAGACTTAAGTTGTTCCTTCAAATTTAAGGGAGAGAATAGGCTTCTGAAGGAACCTGGCGAGGGCAGAAGAGGAGGAAGCCGGGAGTTTGGGGCGCAGGAGGGGCTCAGCAGCATGACTGGATGCAAACTCTCCCCGGTGCCGAGCCTTCCGTAAAGACTGCTCCTCGGACAAACATTGTGTGGGTGTGACGTTTGGGACGAGAAGGATCCAATGAGAAGGCTGCTTGGGCTGCGAGGCTGCAGTGCGGACCGGAAGACAAGGCGATCCTGGAACTGCGCTCATGCGGTGAAAGCAGGCACTCTGAGCCAGAGAAGAGAGAGGAAATCGTAACCGGCATGCACGCACCACACACCGGCACACTCGCGAGCCCAGCCGGAGGAGGCAAAAGCTGAAACGCCTCCTCCGAGATCTGAGTCATGACAAACTAGATATAACTGAAGGATAAATTCTAAAATCATCCCAAAGGAGCCCCAAGGCATCTACAACATCAGAACAGCATTTCTCAATTAAAATCCATAAGTTGACACACAGTAAACAGGAATCTGCTGGAAGCTGGGGGCGTACAATCATAAAAGACAAGCTAAGGCCATATCATCCAAACCCACAATGGGGGTCTTAGAACACAGCTCCCTACTCCCATGAGTCCCCAGCCCTTCCCTACTCCTCCCAGCCTACAGCAGAGCCCGGACAGCCCTAGGGTATCCTCCCCTGGCCCTGCTCCCCCAAGGCCTCAGCAGCCTGTGCTGATAGCCCTGCCCTTTCCTCGCCCTCTCTTCCCTCCACCTGGCTTCCAGCCTCCTGCCTGTGTGCCGAGGTCCTCCGGGAGAGCGCCCCAGGGTGAATGAGGTCTGCTGCAGTCAGGGAGGCGGGGACCCACCTCTGGCTCCACTCCTACCGCTGACTCTTCCTCCTTTCAAGTCTGTATTCCACAAACATTTATTCACTCTATGCGACTCACCAGAAACTGATATCTTTGTTTTGCCTCCATCCCTGTTTCTGTTTGTCTCTCTCTCCCCGACGCCATTCCTGCCTCTTTCCTCCTCCTTTGCCCTTTTTCCTCTCTTGATCTGTCATCACCCTCTCCCTCTCTCTATCCCTTTTCCCAGCCCTGGTCTCTTTGAGTTGAATTGGCCTATATCTCTGAAGACAGATGATACAGCAAATTTGACAGTGCCCACAGAAACTGCCGTGTCACAAAGCAGTTTGTGCTACCAAGTTCATTATTGGTTGCCATTAAGAATAACCAGGCGATGAACACGATTTTAGATCTTTTTCTACTTCTCTGATTAATTACTTTAGAAGAGCTCCCTATGTGTAGTATTTTTAGGTCAAAGTGTGTAGACATAAGGCTTGTGATAAATTGTTTTCACGGCAATGTTGTACATGTCACTACACTTCTTTAGGTTCATATCAACCTCATGTGTAAGGTGGGGTCACACATGTTTCCCCAGGGCCCCTGAAGACACTCATGTTCTGGGATATCACTGAAGATGGGTCTTTTTGTAGAGGACGTGCCTAATCCCCTTTCTGAATATTTGTTTGTTGATTTGTTCAAGATACATATCAAGCACATTCTAAGTGCTAGTAATGACCTTGGACTAGACTCTGGTGATTTAGAGCCTTGCTAGAATCAGAGGTAACTCCTTTCAGATCAGAGTCAATTTTGACATTGGGCATTCTAAAAATCAAGGATAAGATGGGAGTTTTCTCACAACAAGAGACAGAGTGTGATCACAGATCATTCTATCAGCCGTGTGTTCCCTACCCAGACACTAGGGAACGGCTTTGAACTCTCACCCACACTGGCTTCAGTCTCTGTTGATCGAGACACCTTGTTTTCAAGCATCTAAACAGCTTGCCGACCTACCATTTTTAGTCACAACTTGCCCTCCAGGGTGTCCAACCTGCGGCCCGCAGGCCACATGGGGCCCAGGGGTGGCTATGAATGCAGCCCAACACATAATCGCAAAACTTACTTAAAATATTCCGAGATTTCTTTTGTGATTACATGTCACAGTGTATTCAATGTGTGGCCCAAGACAACTCTTCTTCTTCCAGTGTGGCCCCAAGATGCCAAAAGGTTGGACACGCCTGCCTCAACTGAGTGTCTCCGTTCCTCCAGAATTCAGATGCTGAAACCCAGTCCCCAGGGGGGTGACGTGGACGTGGGGCCTTCGAGAGGTGATCAGGCCGTGAAGGTGGAGCCCTCCCAAGTGTGATGAGTGATGAGACATCCCAGAGTTCCCTGACCCCTTCTACCACATGAGGACACAGTGAAAGGAAGGTTGTGAACCGGAAAGCAGGTCCTCACCAGGCACCAAGTCTGCCAGCACCTTGATCTTGGACTTTGCAGCCTCTACATCCATGAGAAATAAATGGATGTTGTTTATAAGCCAGCCACTGTGTGGCGATTTGTTATGTCAGCCCATACAGACTAAAACACTTCTTCAAAAGAGTGTCTTAACCCCTTTCATTTCCTCTCCATGGCAGAATTTCTGGGCCATCGTGTGCGCACGTATTCTTTTCCCCATCTGAGGGCCCGATGGCCTTGTCTTTCTCTCTGTTACCCATCAGTACATGAAAATACCAAGCATTGTATTTTACACTTGTTGTAATATATGCTCATAGATGTTGGTATAACTTGCTCACTAATCACAATGTTTAGCCGTTAGGTGAGTTTTGAGGGATGATTTCAGGTCTTCAAAGGGGAAGTTGACTAACGGTCACCTAGAACATTTGGGTGTACTTAGAAGCTCGTGGTGGGTGTGTGGGGGTGACTTTTTCCACAAGTCCCCCTATCCGCCACAGATGAAAGTAAGCGAGACATGACATGATCTGCATGGGGAGGAGAGGTGGCCGATCCCTCAGAAGGGAAGGGCCTTGAGCAGTGGCCAGTTTCTCAGGGGAAAAAGGCCTCGAGCCCCCTCCTCCAGAGGCTTTTATTGGGTTGTAATACACAGAAATACAGGGCGGCAAGGCAAGGATCAAACAGTAGATAACATTTCAAAGAAATCTGAGGGCTTAGTCTGAGTCAGAGTCTGTCAGGGGGGTTTGCAGAAACTTTTAAGGTTTCCTGCTCGGACCTTTAACATATGGATGAAAGCATTCTTAATAGCAGATTTCACAGGTTTTTCAGGAATTCTTTGTGATGCCAGATTTTTCCCCTGGGATCTGCTCTAGCAAGGCCAGGAGCTGCACCTCTCTCCAACAGGTTTTCAGGCTTAAGGGGATTAGAGTCAGGAAGCAATTCTCCCAGAGGACATGGGGACTCGGGCTTTGTCACATGGCGGGGGGAGGGGAGCAAAGAGTTCATTGCTCACTCTTTGTTGCAGCCCCCGAGTCCTTCCATGATGGCCTCCCAAGTGATCATGTCTGGCTTAGGTTGCCCCTTGCTGTGAGGAGACTTACCCGTCAACAACATAGACCATGCTTTGGGGGCAGGGAGAGGAAACTGAGGCAGCATTTGCTACCAGAGACAAGCCTTGTCTCCTGTGGCTCACATTCCAGAGGTTACTCACTCATCCTTAGCCATAGGAGGTAGTTACAATTCCTGAAACCAGGCAGAGCAGTTCACAACATGCATGTTAATCAGATAACCACAATACGATATGATTAAAAACTTCTCTGAAGTTGTACTATAGGGGAAGCAGGATTTAAGAGGAACCCAGAGGAGAAGTCCATAACACAACAAACAAAGGGCAAGAGACCTTATTAACTATGCATCAGCCAGCTACTGCTGCATAACAAACACTGCAATAATCTCAGTCTCAAAAACAGTACATATTTGCAAATTTTTTATTCAGCTGACTAGAAGTTTGCTGGTATTGACCTTGATTTTCTCTGGGCTTAGATAGGCTTGGCTCCAGGCCATGAATTTGGTTCAAGTCCATTCTATGTATTTTGGACCTCCTTGTACCAGTGGCTATCTGGTTATCATGACAGGACAGGCAAGCAAGAGACCAAGCCCAACATGCAAGCACACTTTGAGCCTTTGCTCATATCATGTGTATTAATATTTCATTGGTCAAATAGTTCATATGGCAAAGCCCAAACTCAAGGTACAAGGACATACATTCCTGCCATAGAGGTATAGTGAGAAGTAGTGGATATTTGTTGAATAGTCATCTAGTCTGCCACAAGCTGGATCTTGGAGAACCAGGGGACATTGTTCTAGGGAGCAGTGGGAGGAATGAGTGTTCCATAAAAGAGCCACATCACGAAAGACTTGGAGACACAGGATGTCTGGCACATATAGGGAATGGTGGGTGGTCTGAAGGACTGGACACTTGTGAGAGATATTGAGTACGTACAAGAAACCTGAGTCAGCAGAGGGAGACAGGAGCCAGTATCTTAGGATTGGAGGAAACCCAAAAAATCTGTCAGAATGGGGCAAGGCAAGAGGCCCACCCTCCCTGTTGGTTTTTCAGGAGTCTCCTGCCTTGTTTTTGAAGCTTCTACATCTTGGGGTAGCAGGGCTTCCATCAAACCCTCTGTGTTCTCTAGGTAATGACTATTACCTTCTTTTCACCCTCCAAGGAAAGAACTGCACTGACTCTCCTTTTCTTTAACACCTCTCATGTCCAGCACAGCATCAGTTATATGTTTATTGTGGGTACCCCAATGTGGGAGCAACTGGGAGTTTTTTCTGCACCCTTAATTTTTCCTGACCAGGCCTGCTTATTGAAAGAATGGCAGAAAATGTTGAGTATGCAGGACATACCGCCTGTGGGCAGAGATAACCGACCTTCACGCTTTGATCAATAGCCTTCCAGGTTACATGCAATATAATTACACAACGAGAAAAATATTTTATTTAACCAGCTCTTTTGTATCAACTCAAAACCTAAACCCTTCACGCCCTGTCCAAGGGCTGCATTGCATTTTATTTATGGCTGTGCCACCCTTTATTCCCTCTCTGAATTCTCATCACTAGAAATAATACTCCAAAGAATAGCCTTTTATTTTATTTTTTAAAAGATTTTACTTATTTATCTTTAGAGGGGAAGGGAAGGAGAGAGGGAGAGAAATATCAACGTATGGTTGCCTCTCGTGAGTCCCCTGCTGGGAACTGGCCCGCAACCCAAGCATGTGCCCTGACCTGGAATCAAACCTCGATCCTTTGGTTTGCAGGCCCGTGCTCAATCCACTGAGCTACACCAGCCAGGGCTGAAGAATAGCCTTTTAAATACATACTTGCTTACTGGTCTAGTTCTTTTTCTAAGAATACATTGCTGGAAGTAGAATAGTTTGTTCCAATGCATACCCACTTAACCTTTCCTACATGTTATCACATAGCCTGCCGGAAAACTTCTAGTAGCAGTGTATGAAAGTGACTTTTCACACATTTGATGATGCTGGGTATTTTACACATCGGTGACACAAGCAATTTTATCTCAGTGTTATAATGGAGCAATGATTTATTTGTGAAAAAAAACTTTTTTGAACTAGAATTCTCACAGCAGACCTATCAACCAATGGGAAGATAGAATACAGATATTATAGGAGAGGGGCGTTATTAAAGACAGAAGCAGAAATTAATAAATTAGAAAGCAAAAAATAAATAGACCCAATAAATAAAACTAAGAGATTTTTCTTTTAAAAAGAAAGGGGGAGGAGGAGAAGAAAAGGAAAAATTACTGTCAAGCACAAGCAAAAAAAAGAAAGAGATAGCAAAAAACACAGTGCCAAGTATAAGGAAACTCTATGTTAGTGTTGATGTTAATACACTTGAAGTTTTATCTGAAATGACTGGTTTCCCTTGAAAATATAAGTTCCTAAAACGGATTCTACAGAATCTTATATTAGAATATACCAGAATTCATTGGTAAAATGGGAAAGGTTGTAAATAATTTATGCCCCCAAGTGACAGCACCCCAGATGGCTTTATGAATGAGTTCTAGGAAATTTCATTTTAAAATATCATTCCTGTGTGTTATTTAAACTGGATATTTAAACGAGCATGGGAAAAGATGTCATTTATAATACAAAAATGCAATGCATTTTATAATACAGAAGCCTAACTAGGCACTTACAGATATGAATATCTTCAATGAGATATTAGTAAGTTATACCCAGCAGTGTATTAAAAGAATTGTGCTCTGTGATCAAGTGGTGTTTATTCCGGGAGGAACGGTTGGCTCAGCGTGAAGAAATCTGTGTTGAATCTAGCATTCTGTAATGCATCATATGGAGAAGGCAAAAAGCATACGATCATCTCAATATATGCCAGAAATGCATCGATTAAAGCAGAACATTTATTTCAGCTAACGATGACAGTGACAGTGGTGACCACAGTGACGTCAAATACATTAGTTAGCAAATAACAGAAGGGCCAAGGATACCTTTTGTTTTGTTTTGTTTTGTTTTTTAAATCAGCCGTCAAATACATTAGTTAGCAAATAACAGAAGGGCCAAGGATACCTTTTGTTTTGTTTTGTTTTGTTTTTTAAATCAGAAGCCACAAGCAGCAACCTTCATCTTAAAACTTTAAACATTGGAAGTGTTTCCACTCAATTACATGCTCGCTATGATTTGTATCAGTCAAAATGTTTCCGACATCTCAGGACAATGCCATCAGTTAAGAAAAGGGATGGATAGAAAAAGAAGTAGCAAGTGACTTTTATTACCTGATTATAGTATTTTCTTCCTAGAAAATCCATGAAAACCAACCGAAAATATTGTTGAAACTAGTAAGAGAGGTCAATGAAGTGGTTCGATATAAGAAATACATAGACAAATCTATGACTTTCTTACATACCAGCAATAAGCAGTTAATAAATGTAATGGAAAAAAAAGGAGCGTTCCTTCATAATCGCAACAACTATAAAATACCTGTATATGACTGACCAAAAAGATATGTCTTATATGAAGATAACTATAAAACATTCCTAAAGAGGAAAAGAGTTGGAGACACCACATTTCATGGTATAAAGATATTTGTTTTCCCTGAATTATTTTATGAATTTAATAGAGTTCTAATCAAATTCCCTATGGGATTATTTTTGGAACTTGAAAGATTGATTCTACAGGGGTCCAAAAGAAGATCTGCATAAAGCCAAGAGATTTCGGACAGGCTCCTAGCCTCACAGAATGAAGACTACATTTCCCATTCATTCTTGCAGCTATGACGCATTTGTGAGACTAAGTTTCATCCGGTGGAAGTGTCTTGTTGCTGCATCTAGACACCTCTTTTTTTAATAGTTTTTTTTTTAGATTTTATTTATTTATCTTTAGAGGGGAAGGGAAGGAGAGAGGGAGAGAAACATCAATGTATGGTTGCCTTTTGTGCATGCCCTGCTGGGAACTGGCTTGCAGGGAACTGGCTTGCAGGGAACTGGCCTGCAACCCCGGTATGTGCCCTGACTGGGAATCGAACCGCGATTGTCTGGTTCGCAGGCCCACGCTCAATCCACTGAGCTACAAGAGCCAGGGCTTTAGACACATCTTTTAAGAAAGAACTTACGCGCTTCATTTCCCCTTCTCTCACCCCTTTATCCGTCCTGCTGCGTGGAACATGAAGTCCACGGATAAGGACGCATAGGCTGGACTTGAAGGAAGAAGGTCATATTTTAGTGCTGGTGGAGGAGAAAGCTGAGAGAAACCCAGTTTCCAGTGAATCGGTATCTGTTTTCATGAAAGAGAGAAACTGTATCAGCTCCAGAGTGCCTACATCTGGCCCTAAACAGTAGGAACTATCTTATGTAAGCCACAGAGATTTTAGGTTTTCTTCATCCATAGGTGAATCTAATGCTATTATAGTAACCTTTCGTATTCTCTCCATGTTTATGTAAGTATATTCAGACCTATTTAATGCACGCACGCATAAGCTTTACCTAGATTTTTATCACTGAGGGAGAAACAAACTATTTTCATCTTGTTTTCCTCAGTCCATACAACCTTGTGAAATGTTATTCATGTCCATTAATATAGCTCTACCTCATTTTTCTTCAAATTGTAAGAGAAAGTTTATTTAGAAAGTTATAGAGGTGGTAGAAGTGAGCCAGCTGGACCGCTTAAGCTTCAGGAAAAAAGTTACAAAAGCAAAAGGAGGTCCTTTGGAGCCGAGGAGAAAGAAAGGCAAAAGCTTTGCCCCCAGAAAGGGGAGGGGGCAGGGAAAGGTACAGGGTGCTCCCAAGAGAATGAGCGCCCTGCTTCCTGGCTTTTGATGGCTTTGAAAAAGGACCAAAATTTATTCTTCTATCCTCCCCTCCCATTATTGGGCATTTGCCCTGTTCCTGGTTTTTCTCTCACAATTAACAATGGAGTAATCAACCTATGTTCTTGTGCACTGGTGCTCTTGTTTCTAAGGGACAGAATCCTAGGAATAAGCCAGTAGATGAAGGGTGTGTTTTAAGTTTTAGTAGATGTTACTAGATTGCTTTCCAGAAAGCCTGCAACACTCACGTGTCCATCAGCAGCCTGTGAGAGGATCACTTCTCCACACCCCCACCAGCAATGGCTCCTCTTTATGTTTTCAGCCATCTAGTGGATGTGAAATGTTACCTCTGGTTGTTTTTCCCAGACGTTCGATCAATACCTGATAATCTAAGAGTCCTATGTCTTCTTTTCACAGTTCTTTCACACAAGATCATTTCACGCAATCAAACCACACCTGATGGCATTCTAAATGGAATTACAATAAATCGATACATACATTTTGAGAAAATTTAAATTTTGTGTATTAAACTTTTTCGCCCAAGAACATGGTAAACTTTTCATTGGTTCAGTTCTTTTATGCCTTTCAATAAGCTTTATGATTTTTATATAGCTTTCTGATGCCTTTCTTGTTAAATTTATTCTTAAATATTCTTAGTTTTTGAAGCTATTATAACTATTTTCCCATTTCCATTTATAGGTATTTATTGGTAACATAGAGAAACACTATGGATTTTTTTGTATATTTATCTTACCTTATCAAATTATTTTTCTCATAGAATCTGTTTTTACTGGAACCGCTTGCATTTTCTTGTTAAATAATACCATCAGGAAAAAAAGATAGTTTTGGCGCTTTATTTCTAGTGCTTATGCTGATTATTTCATTTTGGATTTTTTTGGGGGGGAAGCATTTTCAAGAACCTCCAAGACTATGATTAATAATGCCAGGCCAAGTTTCTTAGTCTTTAAATTCCTCTTCTTCAATTGCTAGTGTTCTTCTACTTCTAACCTTGGCTAAACCCCTTAACCTCTTACCTGAGGGCAAGAATAATGTCTGATTTTCCCAAAGCTCCATCCTTAGCACCCAGAATAAGGCCTAACACATACTATAAAAATGAAAAAAAAATTATTTGTTATTTCAAGAAGGAGGAAGTAGCCAAATGGTGAATTCACTAAGCTCAAATAAGAATTCAAAATGTACTTCAGATTTGACAACAGGAAGGTCATGGATGAATTTAATGTTAGTATTTTAATGTTGGGAGCAGAAGCTACAGGACAAATTTTGGAAGTAAGGCACGCCAGGGAGAGAGAGAGAGAGAGGGAGATCTTTGTACACACACTGGGGGTCTGAGCCCCTCTTATGCTATGGAGCACTGAAAACATTTCAGGACGGCAGAGCTTGCGGTGCACAGAGAGCTAGGAGATGTGTGAGAGCCATGCTGTTGACCCCAAAAGCCATACTTTAGCTTGGGGGCTGTGGGTAGCTGTGGAAGGACTTTAAAGAGTCATAATGTCACATGGGCTTTTTAGAAAGATCGCTCTTTCTAAAGAAAATGGAGTACTATTTTTGTGAAGTCACCCATTTCTCTTCATTTTTACTTGCGTTGCCTTTTCTTGGGTCACCCCCCCACCCCGCTTCTCCCCACGTGTGAGTTGCTGCAACAACTACCTGGTTTCTTTCCATTCATTCTGTCTCCTCATCAATTCAGGCTTCACACCAGCTTCCAAGGGAATCCTTTTGTTTTGGTTTTCAGAGCAATCTTCTATAGATTACAAATTTAATTGTGCCATATTTCTGCTTAAAATACGTAACTGGGGGGTTGTAGAGCACCACCTTGGTTTCTAGGGGATGCAGTGTTCCCAGGTGAGCTGCTGAGGGAGCCAACATCCATCCTTCAGTTGGTGGAATCTTTATCTGGGGAAGGACCTATTCTTGGGACCCCGACAGAGAAAGTCAGTTAGTTTCCACTCTAGGGAAACAAAACTCAATGAGGACTTAGTGGCCATTTGTTAAGGAATTGGGGTGCAGATTTCTTCACACCTGTTTATTCGATCACCCTAGAGTTAGTTAAAATTGTGCTAAAAGCTCAGCTTATCCTACTCTTCCGCTGACTATTGCCTGCAGGAGGTCCTGATGCCTGTATGCCTGCAGAGGCGGGAGACTGACTTCTCTGGGAATAGTCTGCTCTGCAGATCTGTGAGTGAGGAGAGAACCAGGAGGGTTTGGAAGGGATTTGGGGGAAAGTTCTTCCTGGAAGACTTCACATTCAAACCAGCTCAACACTAGGATTCAGTGATAATAATGGTGACAATAATGTGGCAGGTAGCTTAGCTGCCATAAATTTGTCCCTTCTCCTCAAAGTCTGGCATCGCTGGAGGCCAAGACAGTAGGATAATGAGACTTGGTCAGATTCTAAATATACCATGAAGACAGAGCTGATGGGATTTGCTGACAATCTGAATGTAAGCAGGAGAAAAAGAGATGGATCAAAAATGAAAATGTAAAAAAAAAAAAAGAGAGATGACTCCAAGGGTTTTTGCCTGGGCAATTGGAAACATGGAGTTGCTACTTATTGACATGGAAGAAACTAGAAGGTGAGAAAGTTTTGAAAAGGTCTGGAATTTAGTTTTAGACATGTTATGTTTGAGATGCTATTAGACAACTAACTAAAGGAGGATATCAAGCAAATAGGTGAATATACAAGCCAAGAGTTTTGGGAGAAGCCTAGGTTGGAGATGTAAATTTGGGAATGTTGAAAACCATGAGACTGGAAGAGGTCAACAGGAAGTAAGTGGAAATAAAGAAGAGGATCAAGGACCGAGTCTGGGGAAATCCAACATCTAGATGGGGAAATGAGCAAGAACCAACAAAAAGACTAAGGAAGAGCAGCCACTGAAGTAGAAGGAAAGCTAGGAGAATCCAATGTCCTGGGCACTAAGCACGGAAAGGATTTCCAGAAGCAGAGAACCATCACTCGTGCCAAATGCTGCAGATAGATTGTATTAGTACCAGCACAACTAGCTGCTGTAATGGAGACATCCACATATATAAGTGGTATAGGCAATGTGAGTTTATTTCTCACTCATGTAAAGTATATGTAGCAGCAGAGGGAAAGGTTAAAGGAGGCGAGAAGCAGTTCTCTGTTCCATGGTGATAATCAAGGTCCCATGTTGACAGAAGCTGAGTCATTTTCAATGTGTGGCTTCCAAGGTTGCTCAGGGTATCATCCCCCCTGGCCCCAGTAAACGGGGGTGGGATGTAAGGATAGTTCATGGGAGATGTACTGGAAAGAGTCTGGCAGGAAATAGAGGCCACACTCAAGCTGGGCAACTTGAGAAAGGTTTAACAAAGAGACTATCTATAAAGATGTGAGCAGGGGCAGGTAGACTATGGAGGGAGTTCCACAACCTTGAGATTTTTGATAGTAGGAGCTGTTATCACCCCAGATGTGAAGAGACAAGAGAAGGTAATGGTTAGTGGAACTGGGAGAAAGAACCATCTGGGGAGGCATACCTGGGTGAATCTTTGGTGGAGGAAAACAGTTGACTCAAAGCAACCTCACAGGAGGGAGCCAGGGAACAAATACCCTGACCTCACTCTTCTTCCTCCCTCCAGTCTCTTGCACTACTTCCCATGGACTCAACCCAACCAGAATCCAGAAGTCTCACTGATCAAGTTCTGATAGTTAGGCTCCGAAGGCACAGAAGCAGGGTGGAGAAAGGTGAAGAGTGGATCTGAAGAAGCAGATATCTAGCGCAAGACATTTCTGTGAATCAGGCTTGGAAGTTGCATACATCCCTTCCACTCACATTCCAATGGCCACACCTGTTATACAGTCACATCTAACCACAGATAAGTTTGGGGAATATGGTCCAGCTGGTGCCCCGGTGGGAGAAGAGGTGAACAGCCAATCCCTCTCTACCTCATGGTCAAGCAAGACAACTGAGAATTGACATTTAATTTAGCAATACAGAGGCTGTTGATAATCGTGATAATCCAATCTTGGTAGAGTACTGGATATGAAAAGCGTTATTGGAGTGGATTCAAGAGAAAATGAGAGGAGAAAATGGGAGGAGGCTAAATGGGAGGTGGATAATTCAAGAGAAAATGGGAGGACGATAATCGGAGCAATTGTTAACAACAACTTCTTTCAATAAGGCTGCTGTAAAGGGAAGATGAGCAAAAAAGGCAGTAGCTGGAAGTCTGTGAGATCAAGTGGGTTTTGCTTTGTTTTTACAATGAAGAACTACAAGCATGTTTTTATGCTGATGGGAATGTTCCAGTGGAGAGAAAAAATTGATGATGCAGGAAAAAGAGGGAATGTTGCCGGAAGGATGCCCTTGAGTAAAAAAAAGGCATGGAATCTAGTGATAAGCAGGGGGGATTGGCCTTGGAAAGGAATACAGGCAGTTCATCTGTACAGGAACAGTGAGGAGATTCTATGGACAGAGTCCCGGTAGGGAGTAAATTCAGGGGCAGGGAGCTTGTTGAAGCTGTTTTCCGGTTACCTGTAGTTTCTCGGTGAAACGACAAGCAAGATTATCAGCTGACTGTGAGTCTGGAGGAGGACCTGGGGGTTTCAGCAGAAATGAGACAGAATGACATAGCTACCTAAGAGAATGTGAGAAATTGTACCCAGAAGTTAACCTTCCCAATGGAAGTGGTCCAATTGTCTCTGCGATGTTCTCCTCTGCATTCACACAGGCGAAATCCTCTGGCCCTGCCTCTCTCCACTATTTGTGGACCTCTTCTTGCCCTAATCCGGTGTCAGAACTGGTTAGTAAAAATAAATAGCACTTTCTGAGCACCTGCTAGTTCCAAGCATGGCTCTCAACACATGTATTTAGTCATAATAACTCTAAGTAGGTCTACTATTTTTATTTTATTTACTTTTATTAAATTTATTGGGGTAGTGGGCTAACTTTGGTTAATAAAATTACATGGGTTTCAAGTGTACAATTCTATGATGCATTATCTGTGTAGGATTGTGCACCTACCACCCAGATCCAAATCTCCTTCTGTCACCATAACTGGCTACCACTATCATCAACCCCATTTTATAGTGAGGAACCCAAAGCACAGGTAGTTAATATAGCAGAAGTGTGAGCCGAATTCAAACTTGGGCAGTTTGGCCCAAGACCCTTGCTCTTGACTTCTATGAATCTATCTGTGCATGTTAGGAGTGTCAGAATGAGAAATACTAGCAGGGTCTGGGCTTGGGGGCGCAAAGGAAATCATAAAGGGTCAAAGGGCTGTGGCTGTGTAGGTGAGGATGAGATACTGCACTTTAGGAGAGGGTTGGTGGGGGCTTGCTGCTGAGAGAGGGGTGGCCACGTGGTAACTCAGAGAGCCTAGGACCAAAAGGCAGAGCCAGTATCAGGAGCACAGGGCCAAGGTGAGAAGGTCGGAGTAGACTCTGGTGTCTTCCCCTTCCTAGGTAGGCTCTGCACCAGTCACCATGTAATGCTGGATTTAATAACCTTGATTTAGCTTACCCCTGGCTCCCACATGTGTTTCACTGGCTGACAGAATCTGTTGTGTTTGCAAAACAAGGACACGTGGGGCTGTGATGGTAGCAAAAATAATGATGAGATAGTAAAATAGTCCCTAATCAATGAACACTTCATCAGTGAACAACGAACTTCAGGAAGAACTTTATCAATGAAAAATCCATCAATAAGCAAAGAAGCCAGCATTTATTGACACTATATCATTCGATGCTTGTAATACCCCTGTGATGGACACAGCATGACTCCATTTTCAGATAAGGAGATTCAGAAAGGTTGGATCACATGTTCAAGGTTGCTGGGTAGTAGGTAGTAGAGCTAGGGCTTGAGCCCCAGCCTGTGAGATTTGTCAGAAGCCTGCCCTGGCTACGCTGTATCAGCTGCCTCAGTTTGGGGATGAAGCCCAGGAGCACTGAGGAACCCTACAGGGCCCTGAGGGCCTCCGGGCAGGGCCCCTGGGTGAGAGGGACTCCCTTTAATGAAGGCAATTGAGAAACAATCCTCCTCTTTATTTTCTCTGTAACAGGGGCTCAGAAAAGCTAATTATCTTCCCGTGAACCAGTTGACTATTCAATTTTCTCCATTTGGGTAATTAATTATCAGAGTCAAATGCAGGATCCAGCTAATTTTAGAAAGATGCAGCTGTAGGGTCATCTGGGGACCAAGCTCAGTGGAGAAAGGCAGAAACACGGGCACCAGTCTCCCGTGGTGGCTTGGAGGGAGCAGGGAGAGTTGAGAAGCCTCGGGCTGGCTGGAGGGGAGGGCAGGGAGAAGCAGGCAGAAGGCAGGCTGGGAGGGACTCCCTCATCACCACGAAGCAGCAGAGTCAGAGTCCTAGGCCGCAGAGGGCAAAGCTGCCATTGCCGTTGCCAGCTTTGTGGCATCTGCCTACCAAGGAGGTTAAGTACTATCACTTTTCTATACTACAGGTGAGAAAATTGAGGCTCAGGGAGGTAATGGAAGTTATTCAAGATCTCGTGATTAAGACATGGCGGAAGCTACGATTCAAACTCAACTCCCGAATGCGTACTCTCTCTGCCTCTTGAAGTGATGTGCTACTTGTTCAGTTTTCTGGGCAACACAAAGAGAAGAATTGGAATATTTGGGGCAGCAAAGGTTGGAAGAGAACTTGGTTCACTAAACAAAGTTAAGCGGTCAAGGATATTCAAATCCTCAACAAGCTTCTCAGGGGAAGGAGACATGGTCCTTGCATCTGCCAAAGCAGAAAGCCTAGGAAGGATTCTTGCCGCTGTCTACTCCCATGTGCTCTGGGGGCATCAAGAGAGATTAGAGAAGACCTGGCCATAGAGTCTGTATCCTGGGCCAGTTGCTGGGGTTAAGGGTCAGGTGGGAATTATGACGATGATCGTTTTGCTGAGCACTTACTATATGCCAGCAAGTGTGCTAATCACTTTTACATGGGTTAACTCATTTAATCCTTACAATGATCCATGAGGTGGTCATTCTCATCATTCTTATTGAACAGATAATCTGAAACACAAATGTTAGTCCCTTGCCCTTGGGTTAGGAAGCTGAATTCAAATCCTAATAGTCTGACCCCAAGCTTACCTCATGGTCACCTGGGCCTTAGCAGAGGTTCAAAGAGAGAGCTGGTGGGGAGGCCACCCAAAATCATGGACAGCAGGTTCCAGAGGCTGGTTTGTTAAATCTTCTGACTACCACCAACGTCCACCTATCACGAAGAGCTCTGCTTTCTTGCAGAGAGAAATTCTCCTTGGACGGACTCCCAGACACTAGATGCTCTGACTTAATTCAAGTCCTGAGAAATTCTGAGGAGTTGGATCCCAAGCCAGGATGCTTCTCTGAAGACCCTCCGCTGGAGACCCATCTCTCTGAACTCTGGTCCAGCTCTGTGCTTCCTACATCTGCTATTACTTCCTACATCCCATTACAGCCCAAACTGGGCATGCCCAAATTAGGTCTCTCTCCTTTTGCCAGCCCTTATGGGGGTTTCCAAGTTTAAAGCCATGCTCCCTGGCCCAAGCAGCAGGCCCAGAGCCCCAGCAGGTGCAGCGTAGTTGCTAAGCAACATCTCTGGATCTCTGTGTGTTCCTGTCACATGATCATTGTTGCTAAGGAAACAAGTCCCCTGGCATCCCAGGACACAGCAAGGCCTAGGCAGTGGTGTGTTACCTGAGGCCTAACAAAAATCTTTCTGTCCCATGCTCCTGACAAGTTGTGAGTCCCTAACTTCTATAAGGGACTATCAGGTTGGTCCTTGTCGCTTACCCCAACGCTGGCTCTTAGCAGGCTGTGCCTATACTGGAGCCTTGGTCACTCACGTGGGAGTCCTGGAGACCAGTTCTTTGGGGGAAGTCAGTAGTAAGACTGGCAACAGAAGGATGCATTAATACGCCAGGGTTCAGAAGGTGATCTTACACTCCCCAGTCTCTCCACTCTTTATCCATAGACTCAGCTGTAGAGGCAGGTGGAAAATATTGGGATTGGAGGGTGGAAAAACTGTTGAGGGGCTGTGGACAAGAGGGTCGTAGCAGAGTCCCAGTTTTATACCAGCAGGAGAGCTAAAAAGGGATCTGTCCCCAGTACCACCTCCCTCACCCAGAGCTCAAACCCTGCAGGAGGACGGGAGCCACATCAGGGGGTGGGAGTCTCCCTGGAGAGCTGGCCTCCTTGGCTTCTCCAATCCAGACTTCTTAGAGCTCCCTACACAGGACTGGCCAGAAATGAGGTGAAGGACAGAATGATAAAGAGATGGAAAACAGGAGAAGAAATATGAGAGAATTTTAGCACTAATAAGATGGAATGAATGAATAATATGAATCCCAAAAATAAAGAATGGAGAGAACAGATGGAAGTAAATCATCAAACAAATAATAGAAATATAATGAAAATCACTGGACTATCCCAGGAAAGATAGGCATGAGTTTCCAGATTCAAAGATGCCAAAGAGTGGCCTAAATAAATACTGAAAATATTTCTACCCTAAGTCACATCTTTGGGAAGCATCAGATCTCTGGAGACAAAGAGAAGACCCTAAAAGCTTCCAGAGAGTCAAAATTTGTTTCAAAAATCATATTGGTGTCAGACTTTTCAAGAAGATAGAAGACCATGCAGCAATATCCTCTAAATGTTCAAGGAAAATAATTTCATCCTTTCTGTTATAGCCGCTTTCATTTACAAGACTTCTTTATTGATTCGATTGATCTCATTTTTATAACACTTATATTTTCATGGGTGCATATCTAATCTTCTCTCTGTCATCTCAAATTTCTTCAAATTACACCTGTGAGTTTGTGTCTCTATTTACAACAGAGGTCTTCCTCAAATGTTTGAGGATGTTTAGTGGTTGTTTGGATGTTTAGATTAGGTTTAGGATTAAAATTTTTTAAATATATTTTATTGATTATACTATTACAGTTGTCCGGCTTTTTCCTCCTTTGCCCCTCTCTGCCAGGCACCCACTTCCCTACAGCAGTCTCCCCGCTTAGTTTGTGTGCATGGATCATGCATATAAGTTCTTTGGCTTCTCTATTTCCTATACTATTCTTGACCTCCCCCTGTCTATTTTAAACCTAGCAATTATGCTTCTTAATCTCTGTAACTTTTTCCCCATTTCCCCCCTTTCCTCTCCCAGCTGATAACCCTCCAAGTGATCTCCATATCTATGATTCTATTCCTGTTCTTATAGTTTGCTTAGTTTGGTTTTTTTTTTAGATTCAGTTGCTGACAGTTGCGAATTTGTAGCCCTTTTAATGTTCATAGTTCTGATCCTCTCCTTTTCCTTGAAGCCCTTTAACATTTCATGCAATAATGGCTTAGTGATGGTAACCTCCTTTAGCTTTACCTTGTCTGGCAAGCAGTTTATCTGCCCTTTTATTCTAAATGATAGCTTTGCTGGACAGAATAACCTAGGTTGTAGGTCCTTGCTTTTCATCACTTTGAATACTTCTTGCCAGTCCCTTCTTGCCTGCAAAGTTTCTTTTGAGAAACCAGATGATAGTCTTATGGGAACTCCTTTGTAGGTAACTCTCACTTTTCTCTTGCTGCTTTTAGGATTCTCTCTTTATCTTTTATTAAATATTTTATTATTTATTTTCAGAGAGAGGGGAAGGGAAGAAGAGAGGGAGAGAAACATCAATGTGTGGCCACCTCCCACTCGTCCCCCACTGGGAACTGGCCTGCAACCCAGACATGTGCCCCAACTGGGAACCGAACTGCGATCCTTTGCTTCACAGGCCCTCGCTCAATCCACTGAGCTACACCAGCCAGGAATCTTTATCTTTAACCTTTAGCATTTTAATTATGATATGTCTTGGTGTTATCCTTTTTGGGTCCAACTTGTTTGGAACTCTGTGCTTCCTGAAGTTATATATATCTCTTTCCTTTGCCAATTTAGGGAAGTTTTCTTTCATTATTTTTGCAAATAAGTTTTCAATTTTTTGCTCTTTCTTTTCTCCTTTCGGCACCGCTATGATTTGGAGGTTGGTACATTTAAAGTTATCCCAGAGATTCCTAAGCTTTCCTCATGGTTTTGAATTCTTTTTTCTTCCTGCTGTTCTGATTGAATGCTTTTTTCTTCCTTGTGTTCTAAATTGTTGATTTGAGTCTTGGCTTCATTCTTTCTACTGTTAGTTCCCTGAAGATTTTTCTTTATTTCACTTAGTGTAACCTTCATTTCTTCCCTTATGTGTTTGCCATACTCAATGATTTCTTTGAGCCTCCTGATCACCATTGTTTTGAGCTCTGCATTTGATAGATCGGTATCTTTGGTTCGTTTAGTTTGTTTTCTGGGGTTTTGTTCTGTTCCTTTATTTGGGCCACATTTCTTTGTCTCCTCAATATGGCAGCCTCCCTGTGTTTGTTTCTTTGTATTAGGTAGGGCTGCTTTGAATCCCAGTAAAAGGCACCTGTCTAGATGAATGTGGCTTCTTTAAATCCTTGGTTGTTGAACTTCCATACAGCTCAATTTTCTGATGGTTCTGGTTGTTATTTGTTTTGAGAGATAGTTGTAAATCTCTCTGTGGTTGGGTGAGGAGATGAAGCATGTCTACCTACGCCTCCATCTTGACCGGAAGTCTAGGTTTAGAAATTTAGATTGCCTGATCACACCTCACAGTAAAACACCAAAAACTGATCAGAAGCTCTTTGCAATTGGCTTGGGCATGTAGTTTGTGAATTTCACTTTAAAGTAATTCCCTAGAATCCATTTGTTAGATTCTTCTTCTTTGATGGCTTAGATTCCCCAGGATAAAGTGTTGTCCACTCCCCTCCCTAGAGGGAATGATCCTGGCTACCAACATGCTAGCAGGGGTGAGAGAAGAAAATGACAGAAGTTTCAACTTTCAGTATGCAAATTTATATCTAATTTTCCTATTTTCATTAGTTGTACCTGGCATTCCCAAATTCCGAAAGCTGTCTTTTACCTGCTCCAGAAAATAAACCTGCAATCTTCTGCTGGTGTTGTCGAGAACTGGGGGGAAGGGGTCTGCATCTTAGACCTGTGAACCATGAGAAAGAAAACACCTACTATAAAGGGCTACCAGTAGCTAACTGGGCTCAAATTCAAAACAAAACCAACAACAGCAGAAACAGAGCCGAGCAGCTACTTGTACACAGACACCTCTCATGCAAACTACACTTTAAGAAGAATACTGCACTGAACTGTCTACCTGCACTTTGTTTGTGCCATCTGACTCCTTATAAAGGAGTTCCTGGAATCCCCTTTCAACCAATAGGACTGAGGCTTTCCCCATCCAATTGGAGTGGGATAGTTATATCCTCATCAGCTTCTTCACCGATCAATCAAAGCAGCTCCATTGTGGGCAATCAGGACAGTGCCTTTTGGGCCACTCAAAGTTCAAGAATTTGGAGGCCTCATTTGCATGAGAATGGGCCAATCAGGGACCAGAGGCAGGGACTTCTGTCTATGTAAGTCAGCTCAGCTGGCATCCGGCTCTGGGAAGCTACTTTCCCTTCCTACCAAAGACTGCAGAGCATACTGGGTTGGATCAGAGCTGTGTAGCCAGAAGAGAAGGAGCAGTGCAGCCTCACAGCGGTGCTGTTTTCACAGCCATTACAATGCAGTTGTTTTACACTGAATATAGTTTTGTTTTTAGCCTCACCCCAAATTGGGGAATTCTGTTGGTGTTAAATGGGCACCAGCGACCACACGTTGACAACTTTAAACTGACCTTCCTGTTTTAGCTGCGTCCAAATGCGATCCCAATCCCTGAGCTTTAGGAGGTTCGGCTGTGAAAACAGGCTGCTGTTCCTGGCTTTTTCCACAGCCAGTCTAGGATTCAGCTTTCTGGGTCTCCTACGCCAGTCACCATTCATTCACCTGTCTTCCGGCTTCTAGTATTTTATTGCTGCTTGGAGATACTGTCTCGTTCCCCACCTTTGTCTTCGCAGATTAAAACCTTACTGCACTATTATTTTAGTAGGACTTTGGGAAAGGAGTTAAGTAATCAAGCACACTTATTCAACCTTCCATCCAGAGCCAGAAGCCTTCATGCTAATTAACAACCAGGATGGAAATGTGCATCCAGGACGGAAATGAAAATCTGCTTGGGTTTAGCATCCTGGCTCTAGCACATAATACCTCTTAACCATGGCTAAGAGACTCTCTATGCCTCAGTTTCCTCATCTAAAATGGGGATAATAGTACACACTTCATTTGACTACTGAGCTCTTAGAATAGTGCCCAGCACAGAGTAAACCATTCTATGCAAATTAGTGTTATTATTATCATTACTATAGTGTGTTTACTATGTGTCAGTACCTGTGGCAAGAACAGCGGGGTCTGACGAAACCAAGAGGAACATTCCCCCTTAAAGCCTGCTCTTTCCAGCCCCAAACTGGTATGACCAGTTTTCTCACTCTGATCTATACCATGTAAATACAGTATGTGGCCTAAGTAAATTACAAGCAGATGAAAGTTCTAGTTGTGCAAATATATCTGGTAACAATGTAAATAGAGTATTCAGATGCATTGGAGGCCAGGGACACAGAGCAGTTGTTTTCAAACATGGTTGAATTTCTTCTATTTAAGTATAATGTTACGGGCATCATTTTCCAAATGACTGACTCACACATTTATTTCTGAGCATTCAAAGCATGTTGTCTGGTGCCTGTTCTGCAGGGCAAATGATACCATCTGGACAATGGAAACAGCACATGCTTAGGGCAGTGTCTCCCTCCCACCCCAACGGCTTCAGCAAAGTCTCCTCCCCCTTTCAACGAGCTCCCCCGGTGTTCCCTTTCTTTGGGTCGGCCTGGCTTTTCATCTTCCCCCCTCCTCTCTCTGTCCCACTGAGCAGGCAGCAAACCTGCAGGTTCTGTAATCCTGCTGCACAGCTTTATAACCAAAACAAAATAAAACAAAAAAAAAAATGTTGCCATTTGTGAACTTTCCCTCCTGGAAGGGATAAGCCATCAGCCTTTGCGAAAGTAGCTGCTATAAGGTCTTGAAAATGTGTTGGAGAAGATTGAAGAGGGAAAGAGAGAGAAAGAGAGGGTAGAAGAGAATCGTGGAGAGAGGGAAGAAGGGAGAGAGACTGAGAGGGGGGAAGGCCAGCCAGACCCCAGGTAGAACTGTGGACTCCACCCTTAAGAAACAGTCCTTTTCTAACTTGAATGTGTATACCAGCCAAAGTATTTCCACTGCAGATTCAGTACCAGGCTGAGGATGACTAGACATTTTTTTAAAGTGATAGCAGCTGGGCCAGTTCTCAAAGATGCAGTGATTCAGGTTATTATTGTTTCCACGCCTCCCACTCCCTCTGCTTGGAATGGTCTCCCAGCTTCAGATACAAAATTCCCACTTCCAGGGAAGACTCTCACACCAGATCATTCAGGGGCCCAGGGGCGTCTTACACGTATTGACAAGCTGGGGAGGTTATCGTGAAACATCTGCAGGTGTAGCCTTCTTTGGCTCCTGCCACTCTCCGTGGGTACAGCTATATCGCTGGGCGACACTCTCCTCCTGCAGACACTGCCACTGATGGTGCCGAGATGTGCTCTCATGCGTGGGAAGCAACAGAAGACCAGCAGCTGTTCTGCGCTTGAGGACAGGGCTTCACAAAGTCTCTGGTGTAGCACTGTTACCGAACAAGAGGTCCGAGGGAGGGGCAATACAATATTTGGTCCACCTAGGGATGCCAAATATTGCTACACAACAGGGGCCCCTCCCAAGGACAAAATACTAATATCTACTGGGCTCTTCTGTCCGCCGCCAATTGGAAAGACATCTCTCAATGCCAGAGATTTGTGAAAAGGAAACAAAATGTTTATGTAATGCTATTTAGGCTTAATGCCTCCACTAAAATAGCAAAGTTTTTTAGGGTATACACCTACACCCACACAGCTCCCTTCTCCCACTGTCCCAACTCCGGGTACCGTAAATCAGGAAAAGAACACACGTCTGTGTTTCAGGCCGCTGGCACCATCAGCTGTGTCACCATGTAAGCAGGATCTCTTGAATTAATCCAAAAATCATGTGGCACCTTCTCACGGTCCACTGGCAAGAGTTCTTTGTACCCAGTTCCAGTCAAAGTCTCTCCTGCTTTTCCAGGCCACGTGGCCAAAGGGGGCATCTCAAAGCCGCGTGGGCCTCTTCTACCAAAGCTGCAGGGGTTCGCACTCCACCAAAAGCATGTGGCTTTCTTCTTCACCTTGCTGCGGGGATCTCCATTCTGGCAAAGCTGCGTGGTTTTTCCCTTTCACCTGGGAAAGAGTGGGTCCACACCTTGCCAAAACCACGTGGCTCCCTCTTTCACCTCACCAAGAGGGGGTCCTCACTCTGCTGAAACCGTGTGGCTCTCTCTCTCAATGGCTGCTGTGTCTGGCTTTTAAATCCTCACACCCATCTTCCTCTGTACCCCTATTTCTGACGCCTCCCAAGATCAGTTACACCTGCCAGTATTTCTGTATTAATACAAGTTTACTGGACTGCCATCGTTAGTCTGGGCAGTAATCATCCCATGTCCTTGAGCCAATCTTCTCCAAGCCCCTACGCAGGCGCTGTAACTTGGGGGACCTGCCCCCAGTTACATCTTGGGGGAAGTGACTTCATCCCCCTAGCTCCAAGCCTGGCCACAGCCATTTAACATATCCAAGTGACCGCCAAAGGCTGTAGATATGTTAAATGACCCTGCCATGGATTAGCTGCAAGGCTGTGGCTGTACAAAACAGCCCTGCATGTTCCTGCTCCATGTGTCCCTTCCCCCCAACTCACACCTGTGGTGGGGGAAGGGGTGAGGACATCTTATATGTCTCTCCATTATTCCTATACACTTTGAATTCTGGACACCATTCCAAATCTTTTTTTTGCCCCCCCCCCCCCCCCCCCGGCTGCACCCTGTATCAGCATCATTTACAGTGTGGCTTCACTTTGTAAAGTTCAGTATTTCCCTCTTTCTCTCTCCCCTCACCCCACCTTAGCATTCAGATACATGCCCATTGGACCCAAGTCTCGGTAGAAGCCACCACTCTGAACTCAGAATTACCCAGGATGAGGGCATCACCCACTCTCTCATCGTGTTCTTGGGTTTCCTCCTTGTTCAGGGTGAACTTCATCCCAGATAGCTCCTCATACACTCAGGCCAAGAGATGTCTGCTTGCTAAACTCGACAGTTTTATTAAGACATAGCCAAATGGGCCTGCACCCCACGCGTGGACACAGCTCACAGCAAGGCAAGCCAGCTTCCCTGCCTCCCTGTTGATCCCAGTAAATCTTTATTCCCTCTCATGAGCCTCTGCTCTCACCCACCAAGAACTCCTTAAAAAGTGAGGATGTGATGATTCTTCTATTAACGAGGATGCTTTGAGTGCTTCTCCAGGGCTTAGCTTCCAGGGACAATGATACCTCATGCTAAATAACTCTGTGCTAAGCTCTAAGTGCAAACAATAGCTGTTCTAACACACCTTAGGAAGAAAGTAAGTGGACTCTATTCCTGCCCTATGCTGTGGGCACCTGTTTGGGAATCAGCTTCCACTGCATCACATCCACCCCTAGAAGCAACTGGTTTGGGGATCACCCTGCCAGGCCCTGAGTGACGACGTGGAAGCAGGCAGCTGTCTTTGGCTCAAAGGAGGAAGCAAGTCCATAAGGATCATCTGGTCCCCAGTCAGTGTCTCTGGCTACATCCATGCTCAGGCTGGCGTTCATATTGGTTCTTGATCAGTATCTCGGCTGGTGAAGAAGATTCTCCTGTGTCCTTTTAGGACCACTTCTTTGTGCCTTACTCTTTATTTTTACTGTCGCCCCAGTGTGCAAGTAACACAGCTTTCCACCTGCTCTCTCTTTAAGGGGGAAGCTCTGCCTGCATTGCATTTGGCCTTGGAGTCCCGCTGAGCACTTAACTCATGCTGAGCCAGTTGGACCCTTTCCCTTCCTCCCTGGATTATGAATCTCCAGCAGGATGATCCAAGGACCAAGCTACTCCAACTAAGCTTTTTAAAGGGATGGCTGATTTCCGCTCCCTAGACCCTTGTTCCTGATCTTTCCAAAAGCTAACTCTTCTGCTTTCTTTACAGAATTCTGTGACTTTTCCTAGTCTCTCACTAAATGCTTTTCATCCTTAAGTTAGCCCAAGTCTGCATCTCTTGCTTGATTCCACAGGGATGGCCCTCTCTCCACCGCCCACTGTCACCTCAATGTCCTTGCCCTGAACCCATTCACTGCAGGGCTCGTCTCCTGACCACATGCCCACAACTCCCAGGCAAACTTCAGCTTCTGGTTCTTTGTTATCTTTCAGAAAGTGGCCATCCTCAATTTAAAAAGCAAACAACAACAACAACAACAACAACAACAAAATGTTCCATCCATGATTCCTCTCCCTTAACATTACAGTTATCAGGCAGTGCTCAACCAGGAAAACAGAACCAGGCTAAGGATTTAAAGGAGAAGGAAATCAACTCAGAGAATTGGTTATATAAGTGATGGAAGAACTGATAAGCCAAATAGAAGAGAAGCAGCAACACAGAGATTAGCAACAAGAGGAAGGCACTACCACGCCTACACTGGAGGGAAAAAAGAAGGAGGTGGTCGGTCATACGGCAGTGCAGGGTTTAGGGGTCACTAGGGGAGGCTGGGACCACAACAGGCATGTCTGATGGGAGCTGGAGTCACCGAAGAGACAGCTGCTGCTGAAAATGCTGCCCGTGGCAGAGAGGACAAGAAACACCCCGGGCTCTCCTTTCCTCTGCTCTCCAGTCTCCTGTCAGTGCCTCCCGTGCTCAACCAGCTGTAACCCAGCTGGCAGAGGAGCCTTGGAAAGGAGCCTGCAGGGCCAGCCCCACTGTGACACCCAGCAAAGCAGGGGAAGGACCAGAAATGGGTCTGAGGGCGAACAGACCTCGGGCAGCACACACTTCCATATTTGAGTTACATTTGTTAGAGTATTATTTAATTTTTAGCAGTATATTAATTTAGCATTTAAAGAGCACTTAATGAATATATGTCGATGTTCAAAATGTATGCCCTTTTAATTCCTTATTGAGTACAGTTATTAGCACACTAAACAAGAAAGTCTTTTTTATATATAGGAAGAGTTGGTATCATTAAGATGATTGTTCTCTCCAAATTGGTCTGCAGAGTCAATGCAATCCCAATCAAAATATCAGCCTGAATTTGTGCATAAATTGACAACCAAACTCTGAAATGTATACAGAAACATAAGTGATCATAGAAAGAAATAGGAAAGTCTTTTCTACTAGAAAAAGCCCTGTATCTTGATTATGCTCTTGCCATCATCAATGAACCTGTTCCTTTCTTCACTGTTCATATCGACAAGACTTCCTCTGACTCACGAGCCTGTGGGGTAAAAGGATGCAGTAAGCCCTCAACAGCAGCCTCCCAAAGTCCCCACACCGCAGGCCCCGGAGAAGCAGAGAGCAGGGCAGTCACCATTTGGCGACTTAGTAACACAAATCACTCCACTGCTCCCCACCCTCCCCAGCCTTCTCCAGGCTCATTTCCGGCTCCAGTGACTGCGAGACAGGCTGGCCTCACATCAGAGCCGCGGAAACGGGAGCGGCGCAATGACTGGAAAACGGCACAATGACAAGACAGGATTTTTCCCCCTGTATACATAAGGAGTCGTTAGGCTATGTAGATGTACACATTTTGTTGGGTGAATGGTTTTAATTCAGTTTTTAATTTTAACTACAAAAGCGATGCCAGCGCTCTGCGATTTGAGCACTCCATCTCGTCTGCCTGTGCTGGATGAAATCGAGTCTCCAGCATTCTGTAGTAGCTTATGTAACTCCGAGACAGAGGTTCTGGTGCAGTGTGTAGGCTCAGCCTCCCAAAGAGCAGTGATGGCCTGTCTTCCTGCAGCTGTGATGAAACAGTGAGCCTGGGAATGGGAGGGAGAAGGAAAGACATCAGGACAGGCACAAAATAGGCCCTTAATGTTTATCACATACGAGTTTAATGACAGAGACGGGGCCGGAGTCTAGGCCACGGGACTTCCCAGAGTCCCAGCGTCCAGGGCTCCGGTGTCCGAGCTGGCACACAGGCTGGCACCACTCTCCAGAGGGAGCGCTAAATCTCCACCTGTAATCCATCTGGGTGCGGGTGGGTTTCCACATCACATTTCTTGTAATGAACTTGCCCATGGAAATCTCCACCTGAATGCTCCTTAGATGCCTAAAACCATGTGTCAACACATGAGTGTGTTCATCTCTACCCCAGACCTACTCCCCAGGTGGTTCTTTTTCTCAGGTGATGGCACCCCTAGCCATTCATCAGTCTGTGAAAGGAACCAAGATATTGCCCTTGATCCCTTGCTCCCTCTGCCAGCATCTCTACACCCCCAGTAGCATCTAATTTCTCCTGTCACCCAAACATTCCATGAACCTGGCTGCTTCTCTCCATCCCCACAGCCATCACAAGCCACCTATTATTTAATGTTTAGACTTCCTGATGACTTCCCACCGAGGGGTCATTCATTCATTCATTTTACAATTGTTTACAGCTCCTACCATGTGTTAGGTGCTGCTCATGTGCTGGTGAGCAAAACAAAGTCCTTGTCCTCATGGAGCTAACATTCTTACAGAAGCCAGTTGTCCTTCCTAAAGGACAAATATTGTCGTGTCTGTTCCCAACTTAAAAATCTGTCAATGGCATCCCACTGCCCTCAGCATAAAATCCAGACTTTCTAATATTCCTTCTCCTATGGCTCCCCTCACCCCACCATCCCCTTGGCTTATCTTCCCAGCCACAAGGGATACATTTCAGTTATTTAAGTGCACCGAAGCATTGCACACCCTGCAGCAAGCCTTTGAATACCCCTCCCCATTTCCTACTCACCCTTTGGAGCTCTCTTGGCCAGAATTGCCACCCGCAATGAGGTAAGTCACTTGGGGGATAACAGAATCTGAAGGATGCCCACGATTTCCCGAGACCTGAGACCATCCTGCCACAGCCACTGCCCCCCATCCCTTCTCCCCACGTCTCTGACAGAGAACAAGGCCAGGGATCCTTTCTCTGAGGTTGTGGCCTTTTGTTGCGCTGGATGAACAACGTGAGGAACTCTTTCACCTGGCCGGGAGGGAGAACAGACTGGCCCGAGAAGAGGACATTGACTATTTTTGGCTGCTCAGCACCTGAGCACCCATTCTGTTGGGAGGAAACCAGAGCCCAGGACAATGGAGGTGTTTTTCCAGCAGCAGCAGAACTGGCAGAAATGACCTAACCAGACTGTCCCTGTAGTAGGACCTTAGTTGTCTTCTCTGAGGCCAGTTTTCTAGCCTTCCTATTAGTTATATGAGCTACTTAAGATTCTTCCAAGAAATCCCTTTCTCTTTAGGGTCACTGGCTATGGTGCTGTTGTTGGAAACCAGAGACCCCATACGGTTTAATTTGTTTTTCTCTTCCCACCATGGGCCCCATCCTCACTCCCCACTCCAATGGTGCAGAGTGGAGCGCCTAAGGACAAATAAACTGAGCAGGATCGAGATTTTGAGTTCTGTAGCAGATCTCAACTTACCCGCCCAAACCAGTCTTTCCCCGATGGCCTGAAAACACAGGTCCAAAGTGGGAACAGACCCAGGCTATTTGCCTTCTTAGCCACATGAGAGGAAGAAAGGGAGAATTTCAAAAACAAGCTCAAAGTAAAAGAGGGAGATTAACCCCTTAGCCACGGGGCCCCTTTAGTCTCCTGTCCCTGGGCCCATTGTTATTGGCAGGCCCCCTGCTTAGAGGAAGATTTGGGGAGAGAGGAGCTGCACCTCTCCCTGGAGCCCAGCGGCTGTGGGATGGACAGAAAATGTTTGCTGTTTTTCCGGGCATCTCGTGGTTCCCTGAGAAACGGGCACCATTGCTCTCTGGCTTTGTCACTTCACCATGCTCATGACTTCATGCCTCCTTTCTCTCGCTCCTTCTAGCTCATGGCTTCTCCTTCTGTATTGGTTTTTCTTCCCTCTCCCAATCAGTTACTCTCACAGGATCATAGCTCCTTGCCAGGCTCCTTCTGTCTGCCTTGTGGTCTCTTCAGCCTGGTGACTTGGCTGCCCCACTTCTTCTGCGAGCTGCTTTTTCTCTGTGGGTTCTCAAAACTTGAAGCTGCTCTGCTGTTTAAGTCATTCTCTTAGATCCCAACTTCCCCAAAGATGGTGTCATTAGATCTGTTGATCATGACTCATATAAAGAGTTCTGCACAAGGGGTAGGATCTGTGGCCACTTTGCTCAGAGAGGCTAAAGATATGGCAAGCACACAGAGCTCATGGATTCCACTCTAAACCAGGATTTCAGACTCTCCTTGTACACACCTAGTGTGTCCTCTCCACTCCTAGGTGTGCTCCTTCTCCCGTGTTCCTGAACTCAGTGAATGTTCTACTGTTCTGCTATAGAGATCTAGTCTTCAAAATGAAGTCTTCTCCTTTAACCTACCTTTCCAGCTTCATCTCCCTTCACCACCTCTGTACCACAGCCTCTTAAACTTCCCGATCGGTAATTCTTAAAGTGAAGTCTGCTCTCCCAACCCTCTGGCTAGTGCTGTCTCCTTTCAACCACAGTCCACACAAGGGAGCTTTGTTTCAACTGCTTTGTCTCTCCTTGTATTTTCTTTGCTCTACAGAGCCCAGTCTGGAACGCTTTAACATCCTCTTCTGCTGGACCAGGAACCCTGTGGGGTAAGACTTAGTCATCTTTGGGGCTGGTCTAGAGTGAGGGTCAACTCAGCAATGGCCTTCAAAGATCCTTATCCTAGAGCACAGAACACACATCCCTTAACTGGTCCAGCAGCTCATCCTGGTCCAGCTTATTATTACCTGGCCCAGGTAGGCAAAAATGAGGGTCCTGAAGATAGCCCAGTGGGGTCTCCTGGTCCTTCCCCTGTGCCAGAGACTTCTTGAGAATGGGTTTGTGAGATTGGCTCCGAGAACACTTCTGCCCAAAGAGTAGTCACAGCTAAGAGGACACAGTTGTGATGTAGGTGCTCCTTTGCCTGGCCTGCCTGGGACTTTAGGCTGCCTGGCTGCTCCAAGTGCTTCTCTGTGGAATGAGCTCATTTCCTCTTGTTCTGTTGATTTTGCTCATGATGATGATGCTGCAGGAATCTTGGCCCAAGAGTGACTTGCTGATTTGTTGTCTAACATGCTTGAGGTGGTGTAGGAGGCAGGCAGAACAGTAGGGGATCAAGTTGGATCTAGAGTTTGAGTATTATGGTCATGAGGAGGCTTGGCCTTATGTTTATAGGACCATGGTGATAGCCGGAGGCTTAGGACCTGGTCCTGAACTTACCCTGGGAATATGGCCAGGCTGAGGAAACTCTGCCCACTCAGGTAGGGTTTAAGAGGTTGCAGGGTTCTCAGTAAAGTCCAGGCTCTCAGACTCTTCCACCAGGCAGCCAGAATTAGTGGTGAGGGTACAGCTGGCAGGCAATGCAAAGCAAGAGTTATATTAGATCCTCATGGCAAGATTGACATGGGAACGGATCTTTATAGAAAGTTGGAGAAGACAGCAAATTACTCAAAGAAATGAATGTAGGTGAGACCTAACGCAGGTCTCCGCACTGGGCACTGGAGATGCAGAGATGACTGAGCGTGCTCTCTGCCCTGGAGGAGACCCCTGTCCGAGTTTGGTGGGGAACCCAGATTTACAATTTAAGTGGTCAAAGTCACCAAAGAGTGTTTTCCTTTATAGCTTGGCAAGGAGGATAAAGTTTCATAACATACAGCATGGGAAAGGCTATCCCTAATGTCAAATTGCTGGCTTGGGGTAGCATGGGCTGAAACCACTTTACATTTTGATCTTCTGAGTCTCACTGCTCCAAGTTTCTTGTTATGTGTCTTCCTATGAAGACTTGGCTTCCACATACATGTGAGCCCAGGGAGAAAATACACTGATCACACAGACCCGAGTATTCTAATCCTTTCAAAAGCCCTATTTCTTATTGAAAATTAATTGACTGTGATCTGACTCAATACATTCGTATAATGAGTTTGTTTAGTGCGAATCTGCCCTAGAGGTGAATCTGTTCTCAGCACTAACAAAATCAGGTTTCAAAGCTGTTAAGTTTGAGAGTTGGACTCTGGGCTGTGTTCATTCACCCAGACCTTTTCAAGAAATGTCAGTCTTATCCCATTTTCTTAGAGATAAACCCCAACATTGCCATGGCTGGGCATGTATCCTTCTCAATAATGAGTAGTGGAGGTGACTATGCCCATAACTAATAATAATTAATACGTTATACCTATCTCCTAATGAAGCATTTTTAGAAGCCTGCAACTGTTCTTAGCGCTTTTAATGGATTAATAGACAATTTATGTGATAAAAACAATCTTACTTTCTAATTTACAGACTCAGAAAAGGAAGCCCAGAGAGATGAAGTAACTTGACCAAAGTTACGAAATCAGAATGTGGTGCTGTCAGTATTGGAACCCTGGACCATCTGCTTTCCTTTGCACTTGTGTTTGTAAGAGCTGATCGTGACCCCCTCTTGACAACTCTCTATAGCTTACAGATCTCCGCTGTTATCTCACTATCCCAAAAATAAGTTGAAAACCCTTTTCCCACTAATTTCTTCATTTCTTTCTGAACTTTCAGCTCTTCAGCATGAAATTATGCACACGAGTACCCTGTGGGTAATTCACAGGGACCTCCTGCCAAATCTCTCTTCCCAGGAAATGTAGGCCTCCATTCTTCCATTAGCTTCATGACTTCTGTGTCCAATTTAAAATATAAAGGGTTTCTTGTGCATTGTCTTATAGCCAGAGGCAGCAGCAATAGGCTGACACATTCCACAATGAGGTCTTGGGCTTCCAGGAAAATGTCTTTCCTTAACCGGTTTCCAAAGTGTTGATTTAGCTCTTTGTTTTCTGAATGTGAATATAGAACTTTATTTACCAGTTTCAGATGGTTTATTAATGCTCAAATAACTAAAATTGACCAGTCTATAATTGAATGGAGTTATTTGGAGGATACAAAAATACTGTGCAAATTTGTCTTAGGTAGTGCTATTTTTATGGCTAGAACGTGGTCTGTAGAGAGAAAAGTGGAAAATAGAAGGGATACTGCATTGTGCCTCAGAAAGAAACAAAAGAGAGAAACCTGGAAAGAAAGAAGGGAAATTAATAATTGATCATCATTTGCTGTTACCAGTCATCATGCTGGATGCTTCATTTATATATCATCATGCTTAATCGCCACAACCACTCTGGGACACACACTTACTGCATCCATTTCACCGACCAGAAAACAGACTCAGAAAGGTTAAGTAACCTGACAAAGGCACACAGCTAGTTGACCCAGAGCTGGGACTTTGGTGCAGCTCTCAGGTACAGAAAGGAAGACGAGATCACAAAACTCAAACTGAAGCCTAGCAGATAACTGCAAAGGTCAAAGTGAAACTACCTGGGGATGAGAGGGAAGAAGGATGATCAGAGTGACAGAAAAGGTTGTGATAGCTGTTCATCAGAGGTGTGGTTTCTGGATCTGTCAGCCTGGAGCAGGGCAGGGGCAAGTGGCTGGAGCTGGCACTGATGGAGATCAGGGTGGGAGATGGCTAGCGAGCCTCACCGGGTCAGTGAGGCTGCTGGTTCCAGGACCATTGAGTGCGGAGGATCTGAGTTAAGGCAAAGAGGTAGTTGACCTGGCCCAGAGACCAGGGCTCTGGTCCCCTCTAGGGTGGTGGGAGACTTGAACTCAGTGGATGGCCCTTCCCTTTCATGGGAGTACTGTCCGGCTAAAGTCTGCCATCAGTAAAGCCAGACTTAGTTGCCAGGGTATCAATAATGCCCCAGCAACCCATCAAAAGCTTTCCTGATGACTTGAATAGGAATGCCACAGAAAGGTTCCAATTCATTCAAAAAAGCACTTAAAAAAAAACCAACCCACTCTCTATGTGCCAAGCCTGACTTAAAAAATGGGGATAAAATGGTACACCAAACTTGGACCCCTGCCCTTGTGCAGCCACCATCCAGTGGAACAGACATATACTCATTACGTGCTCATACAAATAAATATAAAGTTAAAGTTTAACAAGTGCTCCAAAGGGAAGGTACACGTGAAAGCATGTTTTAAGTAAGGCTTCCCTGAGAAAGCAGTGCTTGTGCTGTGATGCAGGAAATGAGTTGAAGAGAATTACTCGAAAGAAGAGCATTGCATTCCAGATAGAGACACCATCCAGCTTTGTGCTCACTTTACAGTCTATTTGGAAGTCTCCCTTTCTAATTGGGAACTTCCCTATTGGCCAACAGCCCATATTTCTTATCAAAGATACTGCTTCTGTCATTAAGAATAAAATATCAATCCATGTATGGTCTACCCACACACCAGACAACCATTAATCTATCCACGTATCTATACATCTATCCACATTCTATCTCTCCATGTGTTTATATATCAACTTATCTGTCCATCCTCCTCCACCCACCTATTTGTCTATTCATTTACCCATATGTCCATCCATTAAGTTATTTATTCACGAGCCCATTTATTCATGTATCTCTCTGTGACATAATAAGAAATATGTTTGGTCCCTACCCCCAGTTTCTGGCGCAGGTCTCCTAAAACCCTTGTAATTTCCTCGGTGAGGGTTAAAGGAAAAAGAGAGAGATGGCAAATAGGTTTTACACTGCAAGCTGGCCCTCTTCAGTATAGGAGACCTCACCGTGGAGATCATGGAGCCCTATCTTGGAGGACAGCTACCATGCTTTACCTCAGGAAAAACATGGAAATTAGTTACTTAATTTTTAAAAATGTAATGCTTTCTTCCTAGAATGTAAAACAGCATTGCTTCTTTTATTGTCAGTTTGCAGGTGGTAGCCCCTCTAACTTGCACGATAATGCTGATGGTAGAATTGCACGTAAGGGGAAGCATTCCAAAGCATTTTGGGGCTTGGTAAAAAGCCTCAGCTTATGCAAGTTTTTATGGCTAAAATTGCCTAACTGTCGCTGCAGGAAAGTACACTGCTGAGTGAGAATGAAGGATTTATGGAGCTGTTTCAGGGCAAGATAACCAGTGATTTAAAAAAAAAAATCTTGTCCAAGAACATTTGAGGTGTGACTTTCCATAAATCATAGTTACTGGCAGCATCTCAGATTTTTAAAAATCAAAATTGTAGTATTATATACATGGGTAGGAGAGCTCTGCAGCACTCTAAGAGTTAAATCAATTAGATTAACAACTAAGAGATGGAGACTGTGTATCAGCAGAAGGCATTTTAAAAGACAGGTCTTCAGACCAAAGACAAGAAAACAGAGATCGACTTTAGTTGAGTTAATGGAATTAATATATTTCCAAAAGAACAAGTCAACAACAGAATATGGGGAAAGGGAGCCAGAGGAAAGGATGTAATAATCCTGGAGGAGTGAACCATTTGTTGAATAGTTACCATGTGCTAAGTAGTAGTTTGTGTGAATCATTTAATCCATACAGCAACACTATTATGGGAATCAAGAAACTGTGAATTAAGTGACTTTCCTAAGGTCACTAGTGGTAGAGCTGGGATTCGAACCAGATTGCTCAGGTCCCAGAGCCTGTGGGTTTGACTGTTCTTATCTAGTTTTTTTTCTGGGGAAGGGTGCTTTTGACAGGCCACTGGCTACACACACTCGTTTATTTATTCTTTGAGAGTTACATCAATACATCATGGGTCACAGTTTGGAATCTTCTCAGTGGCAAATCATAGACACATGATTTTTGAGCTGTAAGGAAGAATAGAGCTGATATTGTCCACTCTCCTTTTTTTATATCTATAAGTTTATTTTGCAAATTGCCATGCACCCCTCTCCACCAGCTCTGGGGAATAAGGTCCATGATCAAGCAGATGAATTCCATTTTGGGCAGTAAATGAGATGTGATTCAAAAGCGATGTGGTTGATTTTCTTATGTGGCTTGTTATATGAGTCATGGTCTAATCAGAAAACAAAACACTCTGCGAGGTTAAAACACAAAAGATTGAGGACAAATACGCCTGGGATCAGCACACCAATAAACTATCTGAGAACTGTTTGTGAGGGCAGCATTATGGGAAATAAGTGTATGGCTTCATAAGACATTACTCGGAAGGACAAAATTCACTGGGGTGATGTGAATTCATATCGCACTTCAGATCTCAGCTCATGCACAACTTTCCGGACCTCCATGGCCAAGGCAGATTCTTCCAGCATGGGCTGACACAGTGCCAGTACCCCTCCTTTATGACACTTAACTGCTGTGATGTTTGCTTGCTATCGTGGTTTGAATGATTATTTGACTAATGCCTGTCTCCTTCAAAGACTACTAGGTTCGGGCAGGGTTTGTGCTGAATTTTATTCACTGTTGTATTCCTAGAACCCTTGTCAGTCATAGACATTTAATAAAAATCCTTTCAATGAATGTGTTCAGTTCGAAGCATCAATCTCTTCAGGCACTTACCCACAAGTAATGAAAACATATGTCCCCTCAAAGATGTGCACGTGAATGTCATAGCAGCAATGTTCATAATAGCCCCAAAGTGGAAATGGTCCAACTGTCCAGAAGTTGTTGAGCGGATAAACAGAAGTGGCATATCCATACAATGGAAGACCGTTCAGCATTAAAAAAAAGAATGAACTGACAATACATTCTACTGCATGGATAAACCACAAAGATGTTATGTGAGATGAAATAATCCAGACACAAATGACTACATATTCCACTATAGTGTATACATGGAATTTCTAGAAAAGGCAAGAGCACAGAGAAGAAAGCACATCAATGGTTGCCTAAGCCTGGGGTGAAAGGAGGGTTGACTACAAATGTGAAGAAGAGAACTATTTGGGGTGATGCAAATGTTCTAAAACTGAGCGGTGGTTGCAAAGCTGTATAAATTTACTAAAAACCATCAAACTATACAGTTGCAATAGGTGAATTGTATGGCATATGACTTACACCTCAATAAAGCTGTAAAATGTTTTAAAAAAATCCATCTCCTTAGTTAATTTTGTCCCAACGTATGTTCTATGGAACATTATTTCTGTGGGAACTTGTACCAGGCTGCTAGTTGAATTTCTCAACTCTTTAATGACAGAACCTCAATTTTCAACTTGGCACATAGCCTATCAAAATAAAATAGCATATTTCCCAGCCTCCTTTGCAGCTTGGTGTGGCCATGTGACTGAGTTTTGGCCAATGAGACATAAGTAGAAGTGCTGTGTAATATTTCCACAAAGGCAGCTTAAGGGATATGACTCAGCTGTACTTTTTCATTTTGCCTTTCCATTTTTCCTTCCAAGGGTATATGGACCGGTGCTTCAGCAGCCATCCTGGACCATAGAAAAGAAAGGATGGCAGAGCAAAAATACTGAAGCCTGGATTCACAATACCACAGAGCTGCCAAACCACTCTTGAATTACTTGCTTCCCAGTTTTCTTTAATGCAAGACAAAAGTACACTTCGATCGTATTATGTCCTTGTATTTCTTTTTTTCTGTTCTATGTAGGCAAATCTAATTCAAGTAACAGTTTTAATAGGTATTAAATGAAAAGGGGGTTCTGTGGTCAAATAATTTTGAGAACTCCTAACATTTAATAGATTTCACTGAGAACTATTATGTTACACTTTAATAGATTTCATTAATTCTCAGTTTTTAATATGCTACTGAGCAATAGGAAAGGGGCTAGAGCATGTACAACTTACCTAACCAACTTGACCCCCAAACCTCTTTTTAATGGAGTATCTCATGGAATGATTTGGGGCAAAGGAAAATGTTGCTTTCAAAAAATCCATATTTTTGCTTCCTCCTTTTTAATCCATCCTTCTTCCAGGCTGGTAAAAAGATTTTTCTTAAACACAAAGCTGACATCACATCCTTGCTTGAAATCCTTGAATGAGTCCTGTAGGATATAGTTCAAACTCCTTCCTGTAGTGAGTAAGACCTTTTGTGATCTTGCTCTTGTCTTCTCTCCAGCCTCACCAGGCATCTCCCTCTCACATCATCAATCATTTGCACTATTGAGAACTATGTAGGCCCTCCCTAGTCTCTTCAGTCTTCACACTCCACGCCCCTCTGAATACACCACTTTCTGCCTGCCCCCTTGCTTGACCTCCTCCCCCTGATCCTTTAAGACCAGGCTCACATTATCAGCTCATACACTTTGAGCCATGCCTACTATGTGTTGGGCATCACACCAAGACTTGGGTTACAAAGCCACATAAACATGATCCCTCCTGCCCCTGAGGGACACAGAAATAAATGAAGTTAGACAAGCACTGTATTCGTCAGTGTGCTAAGAGCTGTGGCAAACAACCTTCAGATTTCAGTGACTCGACACTGACACTTTATCCCTCACAGCACAGTCCACTGCAGGGGAGTACAGGGTTCTGCTCCGTGCAGTCTGCCAGGGACCTAGGCTCGCTCCACTGCCATTGTCTGGGTCCTCTAAGTACTCTGCTGGGTATCTTTGCATCTGGCCAGCAGACAGAGAATGGAGGAAAGTTTGAGGATTACACAAGAGGTCTTAGGGGATGCCCAGAAATGGAATACACCTATCACTTCTGTCCAAATTTCATTACCCAGAGCTGGGTCACGTGGGCATACCTGATTACTGAGAAATAGAGTTTTGCTAGGAGCCTAGGAGGAAAATGAAATGGGCTGCTGATGAAGAGAGCCTTTTCTCTGCCTCAGATAAATAAAATAAATAAGAACAAGTAAGAAGCTCACTGTCTAATGGAGGAAACAGACAAGTGAACAGGGGCAGGAAGGCAATGTGGTCAGGCAGAAGGTAACTTGTGTTTATGGAGTTACCATCAGAATGTGTTAGAACTGCTGGAAGCCCTTCTGTGGCTCTCCTTCAGAGCTCTTAAGGATTTGCTCTCCTGGGGTCTTTTCTAAACATGGACACACCATATGGTACAGAAAGTTGTGCACCACTGGTGTCACCTGCCCGACCGCCAGAGCCTCTTAGTGCCAACCATCTCTTATTCCAGCAGTTGCTGTGACATCCAGCTCTGCTTGTGCTCTGACACAAATGGCATTCTAATAATGCTTTAGCTCATGGTCCTGAGTCTGGGGACACCACAGAACCCCACTTGACACCTATGCTGTGAACGACTGGAATAAATCTTTAGCCAATGGGAAATGAGCTGGTGGATAAATTTCCTTCCCTTCCCCCTCTCACAGGCTGTATGCTGAGACTCATTTTATGTGGCTTCTCAGAAGCAAGTAGCCACACTTCGTGGAGGCCAGATGAGTAATGCCCCTGTCCTTGGACTTTTGCCTCTCAGGTCTGCCTGAATCAGGCTCTGCATTCTGGTGAACCCAGGCCAAGACACCTCCATGAATGCGTACAGCTAGAAGCCACTTGGCTGTCTCTATTTCCCCTCCAGTGCCTACCCACAGGTCCCTGAGAGGCATAGAAGTATTTTAAGGGACAGATTCCACTAACCCTGCTCAGCTCTGCTGTCTTGACTCTTTAAGCCTGCTACCTCTCCCCAGCACAGCTTCCAGATCTTTCCTTCACTTGTACCTGTTCCATTCATTTGAGAATCATGTACTTCTATTGATTTACTTAGTGACATAATGTTTGTATCTCCATGTTTGTGTAACTTATTACATGCTACTGACTTTTGTTAAGTATAAGAACAGGAATTACTGACAAGTCTACCTTCTCCCTCCCTCCAGCTGCCACACATCCTGCTGTTTCTTGCCTCTATGCCTTTGCATACACATTGTGCTCCCTATGTCTGGATCCTATTCCTCTTCAGCCAATTTATTTCATCTTTTGTGGGCAAGGGACTTGATTGTGCAAAGGGAGGGCCATGTAGGACTCCTAATATAGGACACTGTCTCTGATATAACTCTGCACCTAGCCCCTTTCCAGAAACAAAATTGCACAGACCTGAGCCACATGATCACTCTTGAGAAATTTAGATTCCTTGATCCTGATGTCAAATTGGAGAGGCTGTGGCTACTAGCTGCCTGGTCCTGCTTCAGCCCCTGCAGCAGCTGGTTTGGAAGGGCAAGTATGTTTACCCTGTGAGGCAGGGAGGGACAAGCAGCTCTGCATACTCACTCACCAACTCACCAACAGCCACAGGACCTCTGTGTAAATCTCCATCTTATCCTCAACTAGCTTATGAGTTCCCTAAGGAATGGACTGTTGTCTGCATTATTTCATGCTATATCCCTTGTGTCTAGAACAATACCTGGAACACAGTTGGTGCTTAGTAAATATTTAAGGAAGAAAGAAGAGGAAGGAAGGATCATGAGCCTTCTTGGCCAGCCTTGAGTCCAATGAGAGACAGACACGTGCACAGATGAGGTAGACAGGTGGTAGGGGGCTGCTATCTCGGCATTTTCAAACTGGTGAAATCTTTGGTCTCTGCCAAGAAGAGAAGTGGTCCTTAGAAGAGAGTTAGGAGAACAGGCTGAAAACCACAGGAACACTGAGGTTTCAAAGACACCAAAAATATCCTCTCTCTGGGGGTGCAGTAAGGCTCTGCTGAAGTGTTTATAGCTACCCCTGACGAAGGCAAACCATGTTCATTTTAAATGTATCTGACAAACTGCTCCTGAAATCATCAGGACTCAGATCATTGCTACTTTAATTAAGATAAATTGAGCCTCTACAGTCAGAATCCAACCATTTTTTAAGTGGGTGCTAAGGAGACACTCATGGTAAGGGTAGGCAGGGGTGAGGAGTTAGGTCCTGGCAGAGGGGCATTCATGGGATTCACAGTATCAGCCACACCGGACAAACCCCTTCCCTCCCTGCCTCCTTCTGTTTTCTTTATAACATTTTTCACTGTCTGCCTCTTGTATTTATTTACTGTCTTTCTTTCCCATTAGCTCCCCTTCTCCTTGTTGTCTTTGTTCTACTGACTGTTGTATTCCCTGTCTTAGATTAATGCGTGGCATTTAGTGGACACTCAAAAATTAGCTGCTAACGAAGGAATTAAAAAAATGTTAAACATTTAGCTGAAACTCTGCCATATACTGGGCCCTGTCCTTGAGGATGCTAAAAGGATGGTTCGGGAAAGAGGCCTGAAAATACATACATCATAGATCGACACCGGGTTTTACGGAGACATATCCAAGGCGCTACAGGATCCCCGGGACTGGAAAACTCCAGGGGTGTGCGAGGGGCTTAGAAAGAAGCCGGTCGAATATCAGGAGTGCCAGGGACCCAGACGGAGCGGCAGAACATGCGGCAGGAGACTCAGCGTAGGACTCGTTGGCTCTTCGCTTGGCTTCTGGACACCTTTCCTTGCTCTGAGCGACCCTTGCCTCTTCTCGATTCGGTCTGCGGGACCTCGGTCCCAGCAGAATCTCTCTATCGAGGAACCCCAGCCACATCCTTCCCGTTCCCCGGAGACACTAGCCTCGGGTCTCCCAGATGGCTAGCCCGCTACCGACCTCCACCTGCTGGGTGAACCCTGGCCCGCCTCGCGCGCTCTCCAGGTTCCCGCCCCCCGCCTGCGATCTATAGTGTGCAGGACCCCGCCCCGCCCCCTAGGTCCCCTGGACCCCAGCCCCGCCCCTCCCCCTTGGCCCCGCCGCGGTGTCCCGGGGGGCGGGGCCGCGCGCAGCAGCGTCTCTTAGGCAGGGGGCGCGAGGCAGGGGGCGGGGCGTCCTCAGCGTCGGCCAATCCACGCAGCGCTCACAACCATGCAAATATGAGCACAATGGAGCGAGCCCATCACTCGCCCCTGCAAGCAAGCTTGAAATGGGCTTCTACCTGAGCGGCAGCCAGACTGACCAATGACTCTATGTTTTGGGCTGGCGAAGCCCAATGATTTGGCAAGGAAGGCGGGCCTGAGCCGGGTTAGGGTGTCCTTGCAGGGTGTCTGAGCTAAACTTCACCAAATAATAGCTGTTTGTATTTTGGCTGCTGCAGGAGCCATTTTAGGTAAGTTCTTCTCTTAACTTTTTATTTTCCTCCCCGGCCTTGGGGGGCTGGCCTTGTCCGCGGGTCCTCGGCCCCGCCCCGCCGGCCGGGCTGGGGTGCCCCTATGAATGAAGTCGGGATGAGGGGCTGTGGTGGCGCCGAGGCCCGACCGGGCCGGGGTCCGAGCGGGGCCGGCGGCGGGCGGCCTGGCGGAGGGCAGGCGGCGGCCTGAGGCCTGAGGAGAGGGGGCCGGGCGCCGCCGCGCCTCGCTCGCGCTCAGGCCGCGCTCCGGCTTGGCGGCCGTCCTTGGGAGTGCGCCGCTGCGGACCGCGCGGAGGGGCGGGGGGTCCTGGCAGCCCCCAACCCTAGGCCTGACGGGCGGGGGCGGGGCGTGGGGAGGACCCCACGGGACGGGTCGGGGAGGGAACCCCCAGCCCGGCCGCGCCGCACTTTGGGAGGGGGTGACCGCTATTCTGCCGCCGCCCCCGCGCAGAAGTTGCTCTATTGGCGTCCTGCGTCGGTTTGCAGGGGTGGAGGAGGGTGGGCTGGTGCCAGGCTGCTGCTCCGGGAGGGGGCGGGAGCCCCGGCGCGTCCTCGGAGCGCGCACCCCTCCGCCCCCTTCTTACGCACTCACGCGCACTGGCCCCCAAAATTGGAACCCTGGAGGTGCCCAGCAACCCTACAGCCAAGTTTTATGCATTATTAGATTGCATGTTTGAGCTTTAAAAAAAAAAAAGGAATGTGTTCCGTTCAGGCTATTTATTTCCTTTGCTGTTGAGAAGTAACGAGTCTTTTGCTCCCAAATTTCCAGGGACATGCCTATCAGATTTGCAGAGGGTTGGCAGCGACTTGGATTTTAAAAAGACGCTATTAGGAAATCCCCTCACTAGTGAGATAATTGAAATTTGAGTTTGTTTGCAGCTTCAGTTTTATTTGATCCAATTAAAAATACATAAGCAGGCACTTAACATTTGTGTACCTAAAGTATTCCTAGTTTCAGTTATGACTGATGGGGCTGTGGTTTCGATGGTGTGGAATCTAATAAGTCAGTACGATTCAATTGTGAATTTATAGGCCTGTGTACTCCGAATTAGGGTTTATGGACCATTAGTAATCTGGCCAAGGTTTTTAGAGAATCCTTGGCATCTCCAGGTATCTTTGAGGCTGTATGCATTATTCCTCACCCCCTCAAAACTGCCCATTTCTGGCGTAAACATCCATGATCAGAGGAAAATACACATCTAAAAATTTTTTACAATTTTCAGAACGTTTGCACTACTGCCTGAGATTTCCTTGTTTCCCAAGTATCATAGAGGAACAGCATCCTAGTAGGCCCCAGGTTTTGACATACCTTATGGAGATACACTTGTGACCCTTAGAAAAGTCTGGACAGCAACCACTCGTCTGTGGCCCTAAAGCTGAGTGTGAGTTGTCTTTCTTACTGAGGATGTAGAGTCATTAATGGCGCGTTGAGTTTGTTGGTAAGCCAGATTGGAAAATCAGGTTGGCAACCTCAGGGAGGTAGTTTTTGTGAACTTTGTGGCTCCCTGGCAATAAAAGGAAAGTTTGAGATCCATGTATGATAAAATGATTAGGCATGAATTGTCAAGTAACATGGTTTATGCCAACCAGAACAGGTGGTTTCATGTAAGCCATGCGTGGCTGTAACTGCAGGCCTGGGAAAATGTGTAGTGATAAAATTATTAGTTTTGGACTTCTTTCTGTACCAGGGCAGTTTTCAAGATGAATTATGATGAATTATTTAAACATTTTTCTTGATTAATGGATTATTAAAAGCTATCCTGTATAATTTTTTTCTCCGTTTTGCTAACTTTGGGATGTCCCTTGTAGTAACCAGACTGTGACACAGTTCTTGCTGTAGTTTGGCCATGGGCAAAGTAGATCCAGAGCTTGTGTGAAGTTAGCTGTGTCTCATTGTGGTAACACAGTCTACCTGGAGTCACATCTTTTATACTGCAGTGATTTCTTTGCTTTTTACATTTGCCTCTTTTTTGTGATAGCACTGAGAACTCTTTCAATAGAATCACTTTTACCACAAGTTTTTAATATTCTGTGTCTTTATTTTCAATATTTATTATTAATATAGCTGGAAGTGCCCTGAACTCTTCAGTGTGTGGGAACCACACAAGAAGTTGAAAGACCAATTGGAAGTGAAATGGGGAAACTGTGACTAACACTGCTGCATTCCTGGAAAATCCTTCGGCAGTTAGTTTTTTGTATTTAGTGATTTACTTTTCTCATAACTACTTAAATACCAAAGAAAATCTGAAGCAGAATTGCATCTCTTTAGAAACCAGATCTCATTTGTGACTGGTGCCATTCTATTACAAGAAACCTATAGGAAAAACAGGCCCTTGGGCTACTGTGTTCTGGAGTTCTCTGATTTATAGAAGTTTCACTGGAGGTTTTTGATTTTCTTGGAAGTAGAGCTTTGCCCCCAAGCAGAGTTTATGGTTGTGCCCTCCTGTGGTAAACCCTGAGGGAAAGGGGTTTCACACCCTCAGCTCCATTCTCACTGCAGGTGCCTGTGTTTTTCAGCTGTTGTAGAAAGACTGGTTATGACCAGGTGGGGCCCCATGTGGACCACTCATGTTCTGAACTCTTTCGGACAGGTTTTAGGATTCAAGGATTCTGTCTGCAAAAGTATCTTTGGTATATGACAGCGACACCATCTAGGACAGGACGGTATCTAAATTGATTGAGGAGACTGTCTTCTCTTCTCCTTTCCTCCCCAGTATAGCAAGGTTTCAAATAGTTATATTTTTAATAATATTTAAAGTATAAAGTGGTTCTCTTTATACTTTCATTCCTTGTATGAAGCGTTAGTTTAATTTAGCTGAAGAGCTGCTGTGAATTTCATGGAAATGCCTGAATTCCCCTGTAGCAGGTTACTCTGGTAGTTCCCCCCCCATCCGTGGGGGTTATAATCCAAGACCCCCAGTGGATGCCTGGCACCTCAAGTAGTACCAAACCCTGTGTATACAGTTGACCCTTGAGCAACACAGGGGTTAGGGGTGCTTACCCCCTACGCAGTTGAAAGTGCACGTAACACTGGACTCCCCCTAAACTTAATAGCCTACTGTTGACCAGAAGACTTACTGATAACATAGCCTGTTAACACATATTTTGTATGTTATATGTATCATACAATGTATTCTTACAATAAAATAAGCTAGAGAAAAAGAAATGTTAAAATCATGAGAAAATACCTATACGGTATTTCTGAAAAAAATCTGTATAAGTAGAACAGTGCAGTTCAAATCCGTGTTGTTCGAGTCAGCTTTACTGTTTTTCCTTATACATACATACCTATGGTAGTTCAGTTTGATGAAACTGGCGTAGTAAGAGCTTGACAACAGTACTACAGTAGAGCAATTGTAGCAATATACTGCAATAAAAGTTATGTGAATGTGGTCTTTCAAAAATACTTCATTGTACTGTACTCATCCCTTTCCTTGCTTTTTAAAAAAAAAAGATTTTATTTATTTATTTTAGAGAGGGGAAGGGAGGGAGAAAGAGAGAAACTTCAATGTGTGGTGTGTGGTTGCCTCTCATGCTCCCTCTACTGGGGACCTGGCCCACAACCCAGGCTTGTGCCCCAGACAGGGATTCAAACCACTGACCGCTTGATTTTGCAGGCTGGCACTCAGTGCACTGAGCCACACCAGCCAGAGCTTTTTTTTTTATTCTTGATGATGTGCGATGATACAGCGCCCACGTGATGAGATGAAGTGAGTTGAATGATGTAGGCATTGTGACAGTGTGAGGCTACTATAAGGGTTACTTGAACATAAGCACTGCGTTTGCAATACGGACGGCTACTAAGTGACTGCAGGTGGGCAGCATAGGAGGGTAGCGTGTAGAGCTTTTATGTTGAATAAAAGGATGATTCGTATCCCAGGTGGGACAGCGGAACAGTGCGAGATTTTTATCACCCTACTGAAAATGGTGTGCAATTTAAACTTATGAATTGTTTATTTCTGGAATTTTCCATTTAATATTTTGGACTGTGATTGACTACAGGTAACTTGAAACCACAGGAAGTGAAACCGTGGATAAGGAGGGACTGATATATTGCAAACTCTTTGAAATATGTAAAACAATAGCTAGGGCTTAGATACCTGTTCTCTAGAGAACATCTTTGCAACAGAATGTGATGGAATACTTGTGAGGAATGTAAAAAGGAGGAGCATTAAATGAATACCTGGTGTGTGTGCAGCACTCAGCCAGGTACTGGGGCTGGAGATGAAAACCTATTCCTGTTTCCAGTGCAGCTCAGAGAAATGAAGTAACTTACTCAAAGCCATAAAGCTAGTAAATGTTAGAGTCAAAATTTGAACCCAGATTATCAGGATGCAAAGGGAATATTCTTTTTACAAACAACCCTCACTATAAAGATTTTTTTTTTTCCCAAAGCTGGGTATGTGGTCATGTTTTAGGGGCATGGCGCTACGTTAACTAACACACTTTGTGTATATTCTTCTGCACACACGTCCATTTCTCCTTGATTTTAATAATTTGTCACTGAAGAGGCATATTGGAGTAGAGTGAGGGTACCCTCTTCTTTCCTTGTCTCTCTAGGGCAGAATGGTCTTCCCAGGACGTGGAGTTCAGGCATAGCTTGGTATGGTGATAAAGTGCAGAGGGAGAGTGCTGTCACTTGTTCTTACCAACTTATTCTGGTTCACTTTGTGGAGGTATTGATACCCTCGTGAGAAATTCTGTTACTTCCATAAAAGTCCCAAAGGTAGTAAACTGGTAATTTTAAAATATCCATCCCTGTTCTCATTTCTGAATTAAATTATTGCATAAAATCCAGAGAAAAATATTTATTCTTGCTTATAGTACCTATATTAGTTGGTTTTATAGTTTGTAACAGGGATTCTTTACATCATCCTGCATTTATTTCTTATGTCACTTGCCATTTTTGAGACTTTTAGAATCTTCGATAATGTGTATGGCCTAAATAGCTCCTGTTTTGAGGAATTTTTAAATATTGCTGAACCCTTTTTCTTTCACAGTCACGATGGAGGACTTAAAATTTTTAGCAATGAAAAAGGCTTGATTTTTCAGTAGACTTCCATGTGGCATTTATCTGCTAGCTATTTCAGAAGAACTTAACATACTAGGATGTAATTTCAAGAAAATTGAAAAATAGAATTTTAAGATAACTTCAGGAAACAAATCAAACATAAGTACAGAGTGATGGATACATATTTGGACTTTTTAAGTAAGTAAAGGGAGACTTTTTTAAACTTTTCTACTCCTTTATTAAAGATGTTTCAACCCTTGGCTGGTGTGGTTCAGTGGGTTGAGCACCAGCCTGCGAACTGAAAGGTCGCCAGTTTAATTCCCAGAGAGAACATATGCCTGGGTTGCAGGCCAGGTCCCCATTTGGGGGTGTGCAAGAGGCAACTGATTGATGTTTCTCTTGCACATTGATATTTCTCTCCCTGTCTTTATCCCTCCCTTCCCATCTCTTTAAAAAATAAATAAAATCTTGAAAAGATTCTTTTAGAGAGTATTCACTGATCTAATATATTATTCTATCAGTAAATTTTTAGTATGTTTTGAATTATCTTGTGTACCATGTGACCAAGGTATTTTATTTTTGGAATCTCTGTATTTTTTAATTCTAAAATTCTCTATGTAAAAGGTTAGGCTTCAGATCAAAAGAAAGTGTAACAACTGTGGTGACATTGACCGTTAGTTCCTACCTGTTTAGGTTGAGGCTTTATCCTGTGCTTCATGGACTCCTAGGGAGTCTCTGGTATGTGAACTCTTCCAAACAGTATGCAGCGTTTTGCTTTTGTGCACGTTTTTATGGAAAGCAGATCCTTGTAAGACTTTTAGAGGGATGTGTGACTCCACTTTCCTCTCTTCTCCCCACCATCTCTTCTCATTTGCATGCAAAAACAATATTAAGGATCCTTGATTAGGTCGTTCCAAACACTTATTCTGTATGAGCAAAGTCTTGCCTGGAGGCTGACTTTTGGGCTTCATTTTGCCCTTTAGCAGGTTCTAGGGTTTCAGCCTGGATCCGTGTTGCCTGGGCTTGGGCAGTACTTCTGCAGCCTTGCTGGGAGCATACAGGCAAGAGTGCCCTCTGCCGCCCCCCCCCCCCATTGTCTTGCCTTGGGTATACTTGGCAAGCTGTTCCACACCCTTGCCTGGGCAGCCTGATGAGTAAAGGTTGGAGTGGGAGGCATGAGGGCAATTGCAAGACAGTCTTAGAGGGTCCTGGGCCTCAGTTTCAGCCATCTGCCTCTGCAGATGGGACTGGAGGGATGGCCATGGCAAAAGCTCCTGGCATCTCCTTGCTTTGAACACTACTTCTTATTTATTGCTACTGCTTCATTCAGTATGTTAGGAGGAAAAGGGTTTTCTGTAATACATTATAAGAGGAACAATGAAAAAGAATCCTTCCATTTTTATATTTTCCAGACTTTGTATAAGATGCCTTGTAACTTTTCTGTCAGTGTTGTGCATTTTAAGGGAATTTATCTTAAAATAAAGTTTAGTTGAATGTGTAACCTTATTTTACATGCATATGTCAAGTTCTACTGAACCAGGTGTTACTATAGGAAAAAGGATCAGATATTAAATTTGTTGGAGCCACATTTTCCAATTTACTCGGGTAAAAGGCAAGCAAATTGGTAAAACAAATTCTAGAGAGACAAGAAAATGCTAAGAGTGGTGTCTCTAGGAAGTGGCTGAACTTGAAGTTACCCTGGAGATTTTCATAGAAGTCCATTTGTGGGGCTAGAAGGGAAGTCGAAAATCTCTTTGGTTTGAGATGTAAATTGGGGGGAACACTTCAGCTTTAGGCAGTTCCTTCCCTAAGTATGAAAAGAAAAGGACTCTTTACTTTGAGTTCAAGGAAACCATCAGTATTCTAAGAAATCTTTCGCAAGATTATGTCCAGTAAGCTTGGTCCAGATCTTAGATTTTACTTACTGAAATACATTTTACATAATTTAACACAGAGAATTTATTAATGTTCATTGTGTATTTTGGCATGACACCCCTTGCAGTGTCAGCAGCCTAAATTCCACCATGGGTTAGCATGAAAAAGTCAGGCTATTGTGCTTGTTTACTGTGTGACAGAATTGGACCACCTAATAACTGACGACACCATCAGATTGCTTTTTTAAGCAAATCCTGTATAGTGTCCTTTTAAGGGACTCGGGGGTATTCCGCATAATGGAAATAACAGTTTTGCCTTGAGTTGTAAAAGTCCTCTGAGGAAATGATAGAGGATATGAAAGAGATCGGTAATGACCAGCTCCAGGGCTGCTCCGAGTCAGTCTGCAGATCCGTGCAGGTCTGGGCACTGTCGTGACCTGTCTGTGACAGGGTAAGTCCAGAACTGGAAAGGAAGCACTTAGGTGCTTTTGGAGATTTTTTTTTAGAAAAGTGATTTTTCTGTTGAATTTAATAATAAAAAATATAAGTTTGTAGTGATCCTTGTCTCATCTTTATTTTCATTCTTGTTTAAATTTTTTTCCTGGTAATCCATTTTTCTGGTATTTTATAAAAGTGTTGGTCTGTGATAGAATGGGAGAAAGCAGAAGCTAGTCCTTTACCATAGAGAGCGCTACTCAGGATGATGGGCAACATCATTGTTATCCTGGAGCTTGTGAGACACAGACATTTTTGGCCCCCATCCCAGACTGACTGAAATAAACTCCCTTGGGTGGGGACCCAGTAATCTGTGTTATAACAAGCTATCCTGGTGATTTCTGTGCACGTTAAAATTTGAGAGAGTGTTCTTCTAGATTATCATTGTCCGGCAGAACTTTGTGCTGTGGTGGGAGATGTCGTGTGTCTGTGCAGGACCTCTTAGTCACATGTGGCTGTCGAGCCCCTAAAAGGTGGCCAGTGTGAGTGCAGGACAGAATTTTCATTTTATTTACTGTTAGTTACATTTAAATAGCCACATATGGCTAGTAGCGTTGGCCTTTGCCAGCAACATTTTAGACGGTTTAGCTGCCCCAATCTCTTTCTTCGTTTAGAAAGGAAAATATGTTATGGGACACGACTACCACTTAGCCTAAAATGAGACTGAGCAAATCATTTAATAAAATTCAGCATTGTTTGCATATTTATATACTTACCTGCTTATATTTATATCAGAAAGTTAATTTGATGTTACGAAAATGGTATGATCAGAAGATAAATTTAGATCTGTGTCTTGTAAGGTGTGGAAACTACAAGGTAGCTTGTCCAGTGAGAGGCCTTATGACCCTTCATGGCCATGACTGATGTGCATGATGTCTTTCAGCGTGACTTCTGAGGCTGTGTTCCTCCAGGTAGAAGACAGGCAGGTTTTCAGGGCAGTGCTGTAGTTTTTCAGTTCTCAGTGTCAAACACTAGGTTTTGAGGGTCCTCGTTTCTTCAGTTAATGGAGACTTTTCTATGTAAAGTATTTTCGATTCTTCAGCTTACTTAGAAGATGACTCTTCCGTTTATAAAGGTAATCTTTGTTTTTAACAATAATCACGAAGTGTCCTTGAAAGATTGAGACCTATTTTCTGTCCCCAATATATTTAAAAATTGATTTGATAAAGGAAAGGATTTCTTTTACTCCCTCAGGGTTGTATATGCTTCCCTGCCTCCAGCCCTTTCTACTTGTACTTCAGATTTTAAACTCTAAATCAAGGATAACAGAATGGGAAGTTATTTTGTAATTGACAAGTAGAAGGACTATGGCTATAGAAGTATCCACATGTGTTGATAGAATCTTAGCTTTATAAAATGCATAATAAAATGAATCTTTCTAATCGTGCTGTAATTTTATTATTTGCCAGGTTTTAGGTTTTCAAGCAGGAGATTGTTAGTCATTTCAGCAGTGGCAGTGAGGGGTCCCGTGTGCTTTATACACTCGTAGAATGAGTCACAAGTGTTAAAGATTGTGGATAGGGCTGCAGGAATAACAGAATTGTTATTAATTATTGTTATTATTATTTTAATCCTCACCCAAGATAATGTTTAATGATTTTAGACAGAGAGGGCAGGGCGGGGGGAGAAACAGTGATTGGTTGCCTCCTTTACTGGGGATTCAACCCACAACGTAGGCATGTGCCCTAACCGGGAATCGAACCTGCATTGCAACCTTTTTGTCCTATGTCCTGACCCAACTGAGCCACCTGGCCAGAATGGAATAACAAAGTTATCAATGCTGCAGTGTCCATTGCTTTGTTTATGGCATGAATTAATGTTATATTGTCTTTTCTTGGTGTCCATTGAAAAACGGTGTTCAGACACCGTTTGAACCAAGACACTTATTTGACAGACACCATGAAGAGTGTCTATGGTGCTCAGGCAGAGGGAGGAAAGCTGTTTTGGTAGGTTGTGTGAGCTTGTGAGCAGGGGCTTCTGTTTAGCTGAAAATGCCACAGCCAGCACTGATTGAGGGGCTCATGCTTTGGGCTCCTTTGTCTTTCTCTGAGGGATTTCAAGTTACTGATTTATAGGCATCTGTTTGGATTACTGTTTTGGAGTCTTAAGGGCTTAGAAAACCCTGTCTGTTGGAATCGAAATCTGATAGTTGACAGATCCCAAGCTTAGAAGATGTGGAAGTTCCTTGCTTCAGGTTTGTACCCATCACTGTCACTGGTTCCCACAGCTGTGACTGGCATGGGTAAGAGGTGTTACTGAAAGACTGATTTCATAGCCGTGCCCCAATACCCGACTCCTTATTTGTGCATGGGAGTCATGCTCTGTTCACACTCACCCCTCTAACTGCAACATTTCATGTTAGCAAGCTCTCCCTGGGTACTCCCGACTTTCTTCCATGTTCACTCTTTTTTTTTTAATAATTAATTTTATTTAGTTATTTTTCAAGTACAGTTTTTTGTCCATTTTTCCCATCCCAGCCTCTCCCGCCCCTTGCTCCCCACCCCCCTCCCATTTCTACCCCCTTAAGTTCTCGTCCCTGTGTCCTTCCTATTTGTTCCTCCAAATCCCTCCCCCTTTTTCCCCTTAACTTCCCTTCCTTCTCCCCTTTGGTCACTATCCCCTTGTTCTCTATTTCAGTGTCTTTGTTTTTTTTTCTGCTTGCTTGTTTGTTTTGTTGTCCATGTTCACTCTTGAACTAAGCTTTGTTGCTACTATTATAGCTGTGGTCATGGCAGTTATTTCTAGTTCAAGACTTAAGCATTATCAGATTTCACACAATTCAGCATATTAAGTAGGTTCTTCTAAACCAAGGCCTCTTTCTGGCATCTCAGAATTGCAGAAGAGTAGAGTTGGGACTCCAGAGGCCATCTAGTCCAATTTTGTCATCTTATGGATGATAGAACAGAGTCCTAGTTATGTAAATATGTTTTGAGGCCATAGAGCTGGTCTATGGCCAAGTTAGGATTAGAATTCACTTCCTATCTTACCAAATACGATTCTTGCCCTACTGATGGTTAGGGTCCTCAGAACCCATGTAGAAGAATTTCCCTTGAGAACTTTTGGGGAAAAAAGATGGGGATTTGAGGTTAGAAGTAAATTTAGGGAAGTCTGCATACTTTTTTTTTCTTATGTTCTCCAAAATAAAATAAAGATAATTATCAGTGAAATTTTATGTGTCTTGAATGAGTAAGAATGAATGGTATACTATTTTGGTAGCTCTTGTTTACTAGAAACATTTGGCATGTCCTTCCCTTTTGGTAACTCTGTTTACTATTTTTTGCTTACTGGAAACTTTTTGGCATGTCCCTGTGTTATGTCATGGTGAAATGCTTGTAAATTCACCTTTGCTTCATTGCAAATAACAAGCATGATAGATTTTTTTCACATCTACACTTTCACTTTAGCTTTATGACATAGAGTTATTAGAATAGGTTTTTCCCAGACCCTTCAATAAGCATGATAATAATAACAGCAGCTGTCAGTCACCAAGTGCTTATTATGTGCCAGGTGTGATCCTAGGCTCTTCCCTGCTGTGGTGGTCATTAGGGCTGTTCACCAATATTCTGGGGGCATTGAGTGATTGTGTTTGTCCGTCATCTTGAAGTTGAGCATGGCCGGCTGTATGACTTGCTTTGGAAGTTTGAATGGAAGTGATATGAGACACTTACGGTTACATAGTGTAAGCAAGTAAGTCAGTGCTTTAAATGACTGAGTTTTTTAAATGGAGTTTTAACTGTAGCATAGCCAAGCCATCCTGATGAATATACATGGATTAGTATTGGTTCTGCTCATGGCTAAGTGATGATACTAAGCCCATTGTACAGTTTAGAAAATGAGACAGAGGAATCAAGTTGTCTATAATTGCAGGACTCGTGACCCAGGAAGTTTGAGCCCTGCATTCTCAAGCACTGTAGTTTGCTGCCATCCTCTATTTGGTGCTGTCTCAGTACCCACTTTTAAATACAGACTGTGGGCTGTGCCCATGGTAACTTCGTGCCAAAGCTTATGTTTACCTCTGTTTTATCCCTTCCTACAGCTGCCACTGAAGTTGTAGCTCCATGGGTGCTTGTCTCTTGATTTGTCCTTCCCACTGTGGTACTGAAAAAATCTTCCTTCCTTTTCTGTCATCTATTATCTGCATTTACCCCACTCTGGAATTCCGTCTTTCACGTGATAAGGGAAGGTTTTTGCTTTAAATATTTGCACATCTGTAATATTTTCTAAGCAAATTTCTCAGAAAGCCACTTTTAGGTTTATGAATAGGAGGCTGTCCAGCAATCATAAAGGCATTACAGCCAGTGGTTAAATGCACAGGTTCTACAGCCAGACCACTTGGGTTTGAACCCTAGATTGGCCACTCACTAACTGTGTGAACTTCTCCATGCCTCAGTTTGCTCATCTGCAAAATGGAGATAAAGAGTAATACCTATCTCAGATGGTTGTTTCAAGTATTAAATTGGTTCGTTTATGTAAAGCCTTGGAACATACCTGGCACATTACAAGCATGGTTTAAGTGTTGGATATTTTATTTTGTTTATCTATTTTTAAGTGTTGGATATGTGTGTGTGCATGCATGTGTATTTTTTTAATCCTCACCTGAGGATATACTTACTAATCTGAGAGAAGGCGGGAGAGAGAGACATCAGTGTGAGAGAGAAACATCAACTAGTTGCCTCCTATACATACCCTGACCAGATTGAACCTGCAACCTAGGTATGTGCCCTGATGGGGAATTGAACCCTCAGCCTTTTGGTGTGTGGGACGATGCCCCAACCAACTGAGCCACCTGGCCAGGGCTTCTTTATTTTAAAGAATCAGGTGTTATAGAGCCAAGATGAATGGAGATAGGTCATTATTGATCTTAATCTTTCTGATTAATATTAAGATATTAAAGGTTTACTACTGCCTTTAATTATTTTGTCCTTCTATTCAACAGGGATTACTACAAAACTCTACAACGTGCAATGCTCTATAAGCCTGGAAACTGTGGGCAGGGCTGGGGGTTGGGGGGTGACCTGGAGCTTGCCCTCAAAGAGTTTACAGTAAGAAGGGAGATAAGATACACTTGTACACAGATAATTGTGCCATTACAGTGTAGCCTGTAAAAGGTGTTACAAGACAAGAAAGATAAAGGGAGTTCAGAAAAGGGAGAGAGGGGGAGTCAGAAAAGGCTTAGAGTCAGACAGGACATGTATTAGGGTTTGGAAGGATAGGCAGCGTTTGGATGTGTAAAGACTGGGTGAGGTGGGCAGGAATAGGTGAAAGGAAGCATTACAGCAGGAACCTTTAAAAAAGATGTTCATTTACCTGTTCAGCAAATAGATTGGACATTTACTAAGTGCTAGGCACTGATACAAACCCTGAGCACACACAGTAAACAAAATGAAGTTTTGCCCTGACCAGTGTGGCTCAGTTGGTGTGTGTCATCCTGCAAAGTGAAAGGTCGCAGGTTTGATTCAGGGTCTGGTCACATGCCTGGATTGCGGGTTTATTCCCCAGTAGGGTTGTGTGCAAGAGGGCACTGATGGGTGTTTGTCTCCTTTGTCTCTCCCTACCCTCTCTCTAAAAATAAATAAATGGAAATTTTAAGAAACAAAAGCAAAGTTTCTGCTGTCATGGAGCTTATGTTCTGGTGAGTATTTGAATATGCAGAACCATAATGTAACAAGAGGTGATAAAGTAGGATAATGAGACAAAATGGATTTATAAAACTAAGAAAAGCACGATTAACTTCTAAGTGTTTTTTAGGGTGTCTTTTGAGGAAACTCAAGGCAAAGCTAAATGGCTTTTCCTCGGCAAAGGGCCCTATCTGAGCTGTTATCCAGGCTCAGGGTTCTCTGACTCTTGCTCTTGGCTTATCTGGATATTTTCCTTCTTTTGAGACTTGAGAACAAGTCCCAGTGTCTTCATGAGGCCTTCCCCCCATACCTGCCGGAAACACTCTTTCCGCTCTGCACTCCTGGGGTCAGATCTTGCCTATATTAACTAATTCGGCGTTTCGTGCTGAAGTGCCTTTCTCTTCTCATGTTGTTACTTGTTTACTCCACAGTAAATGATGGCCATTTATTTAGTAAGTAATTTTTGAACTTTTATTTTGTTTCAGCCATTACTAGGCACTGAAAACTTGAAGATAAATGCACAAGGTCTCTGTCCGTGAGGAATGCACAGTTTATTAGAAGGGATAAAAATGTAAACTGCTACTACAAACGTCATGATAAATGCCACATTAGAGCTATGTCCAAAGTTTTGTTCGAATGTAAGAAGGAGCAGACATCTACCTGGGGGGAGTGTTGCTTAAGGCTTTGGAGAGGAAGAAGCTTTAAAAAAATTTTTTTGAAAGTTGATTTGGAGTTTAATATTTAGAGACTGGGATTGGTGTCAGAGTTGGAGAGTCTTTTATATGTAGAGAGTGTCCGCGAAGAGATGGGGGCGAGTGGTAGTTCCTCGGGTGCTGGAGTGCAGTGCAGATGTATGGGGTGATGGTGGGCGGTGGTGCTGGAGGGCTTGGTGGGAGACACTGCAGAGCTCTGAAGATCAGGGGAAGGAGTCTAGAGTTGTTTCTGCCAGTGAGGATTCATCTGAGGTTTTAGTGTAGGAGAGCAGCTTGTATTCTACACTTAGCCCGCAGGGGTTGGATTACAGCAGTAGTGCTCAAACTTTGCTGCGTGTCAGAATTACCTGGAGAGTTTTCAAAAAACACCAGTGCCCAGGCTGCACACAATAAAGTCAGAAACTCTGGAGGAGAGAGGGGCAGGCTTTGGATTTTTTGATAACCTCCTGACGTGATTCCAGTGTGCACCCAAGTCTGAGGACGGAGAGGCCCGATGATGGGTTAATGATGTCTATTGCAATGGCCTGACTGGGATTTAAATTTTTGAATGGAGGCATTGGGACTGGGGACAAGGGAAGATGGAACCAGCCATTCTTATTTTTCTTTCGTATTCTGTATGTTTGTTGTTTCCAACAGAATTGCGACCCCCATGGGCGCAAAGTTTAGTCTTTGTACAATTCCTCATAGGGATTTGTACATAGGTTCTCAAATATTTGTCTCGATTAAAGTCAGTTTTCTTTTGTTCAAGTACTTAGTTGCATACTTAGGGCATTTTTATTTCATTTGCTTCTTTCCTTTTTGTTATTAAATAGAAATTCCTCTAGGGATGATGTAGACTGAGGTGAAACTTTTTGGTCTTCTTCATAATCCTGATTAAAGATTTAGGAAGTTAAAAATTGAGTAATTAAAACAGTAAGTCTGCATATGAATTTGGTTTATCAATATTGTCTCTCCTAAGTAAGTGTTACTCATAGCATTTGTGTAAAACCCATTAGTGCTAATGCACAGTTGATAAGTAAGAATCCAGATTAAGTATCTAGATTCTTAAAGTATTTTTAAGGTTCACCTTCCATAACATGTGGAAGGTGAACCTTAAAAATAACACCTGGATTCTTTAACTTGTTAATCTATGTAGTACTGCTCAGGAATTTGTTAGAGTGGCGTAGAGACTGACTTGGTTTGTGTACTTGAAATAATTTCTTTCTGCCAGTTAAGTTTATTTGTGAATGAAGATAGTATTTAAAAATGCTGCGAAGCTTTTTGTGTGTCAACTCTTCAGTCTCTATTCTAATGAAGAAGAGTTGGAATGTAGAGAAATTTAAAACTTTTTGTATTTGAAGGCATTTCTATGCACCCCCCCAGCCATTTTGTATCTTAAAAAGCACCAAACCTGCAGAAAGTTATGAGAATACCACCCTACACCCATCTCTTCTTTAACCTAGATTCACCAATTAACATTTTGCCAACTTGCTTGATAGCTTTCTCTGTCCATATACATATACTGGGTTTTTTTTTAAGCCATATCCTTTGAGAGTTCCTCTTGGACGTTGTCACACTTCACACTAAATACTAAATACAGTTGAATCTTTATCCTGTGAGGAAAGACACGTAACTCTGCTACAGTTTATATTACTCAGGAAACTTGATACGAAACCACATGAAACGTGTAGTCCATACTTAAAGTCAGCTTTTTTATTTTTCCTGATCTAGAATTCAGTCAAGGATCACACGTTGTATAAAGTCGTCACGTGGCCTTACCTTTTAGGTGCACACGATGATGCTCCAAACAACTGAACCACGCAGCCAGGGCTAGTTCATGGATTTTACTTTTTAAAAACACTATTAAGAACCTCCCTACCTCTTTAACATTCCAGTGGCTATGTCCTTTTGGGCCTTTACCCTTCTTGCTTTACATTCCTTCCTTCGCAAATGACTTCTTTCCTGTTGTTTCAACTCTCGATGGGTCTAAAATCTTTGTTTCTATCTCCACCCTCTTCTGTGCTCCAAACCCTCATTTCTAGCTGCATGCTCAGCAGCTTTACCTGCCTGTCCCGTGTGTAAAACTTACCTTTTAGTGTAGACCTGAGCACTGGTTTGAGTATTGGGTGGGGTGCAAATGAGACCGCGTTCTACCGGGGTCTAGGAGCATTGGCTCCTGTCCTTTGCCAGTTCCCGCCCTTCCAGACGACCCCTCCCACATCTGCCAAGGTGAACCCAAGGCAGTGAGGCCCTGCCAGCAACAGCTTTTCTGGCTAAATATGGAGTCTTTGGAAGTTAGGCTTCATGAAAGGAGTTTTTTTCCTCTACTTTTTTCCCCAATTATTATATATTCCCCTGAGGAACCTCTTTAGACTATATTTTTGCATTATTGACCTTTTACCCATGAAGTTTTAATACCGATAATACAGTGTTTATGAGTGTATATCTGCTTAACACATAAATGAGATAAGATCTTTTAACCCCCAAGAACCATTTTCGTCTCCTTGGGGTTATATTGCCCCTTTGAAAATGCGTGTTTTAACCTAGAGACGAAGCAGGCCAGAGTCTGCTTGCTATCCCTCTTAGTCACAGGTAGTTTACTGAAGACGCATATCTGACTGCTAAACTAGAGGTTTTTAATCTTGTGTGGCCATAATAGGTTGTGTGCAGTATACACACATATGTGGTGCAAGGGTTTCATACTCAACGTTCATTCTCCTACTTGTACTTGTTTTATTCTGTTTTTAAAAAATAGCTATTGAGATAATACATATTCGTAACATTTACCTGTTTTATTGTATATATATTTTTAATTTAAAAAGAAATGCTGGTCATGACTAACTGACTTGTAAAAGCTGGACAGCCAGCAAGAAGAGCGCTGCCTTAGGTGTAGCTGGTCTAGAGACTACCCATTGTCCACCTGAGGGGTGAAAAGAAAGAGGTAGGCAGGGTCCTCATCTTGAACCACTGTACTCACTGTAGTCATTGGCCTTGGTTTCAGGAATACCCTTGAATCTCGACCATACTGGCAGTTTTGCTCTTTGGGATGGAATAAAGGATGGGGGGCTCATGGCAGGGAAGGTCTGTGATGAGCTTTTTTTTTTTTTTAATATTTTTAAATATTTTATTTATTTATTTTTACAGAGAGAGGAAGGGAGGGAGAGAAACATCAATGTGTGGTTGCCTGTCACATGCCCCCTCCTGGGTACCTGGCCCACAACCCAGACATGTGCTCTGACCGAGAATCGAACTGGTGACCCTTTGCTTTGCAGTCTAGTGCTCAGTCCACTGAGCCATATCAGCCAGGGCTGCAGTGGGCTTTTTAAGACCACAAGTAAAACTTCTCTGGTGACTGTGGAAGGGTGCGCCTTCCAGGAAGGTGAAATGGACATCCTCATCCTCTGATTTTAGTGCCAGCATCCCCTCTCCCTTTTCAAATAAGGAAGAGATTAGAAGAGGGGTGGGGTGGGGGGAGGGAAGGTTGGTCTAATGTTAGATAGTGGAGCTGGAAATTTTTGAAATCTTCATTGCTTAACTGGGTTTCTCTATAAAAATATTTGAAAGTGACTGTAGAGATCTGTGTATATGATCAATTTACTGTCATTAATCTGTTCAAAGGTGAAAGAGCACTGAGGAAATGAAATAGGAAACTACGTTTTCATTAGGAAAACTGGAAGAGGAGAGGGTTTTAAAAATGAGGTGCAGCTTTGTTTTGTTGGGGTGTATTCATGGTGAGAGGGAATCCCTGCATATAGCTAGGGGAATTAGCCGTGTGCAAATGGAAGTGTAAAAAGGCTCAGAGTGCCAGGCAGGACAGGAATATGATGGACCAGGTAAAGCCCAGGCATCCCCATCCCATCCCAGAGCAGCAGAATAATTAGAGCAAACATTTATTGAGTGGTTACTGTATGCTAGGTACTAAGCATTTTATATTTAGTCTCATTTAATCCTTTAAAACTCTGTGAGATTGTAGGTTGTGTTATTACTCCCCCTGTTCATTTTACTGATGAGAAAACTGAAATTAAGGTGCAGGGAGGTAATGAACTTGTTTAGGGTCACACAGTTACTTCTTCTTACATGTAATGTCATGTAGGACCTTGGAGACTCTGCCTTGAAGTGGATGAACCTGCTGCTTCTGGGACCATGTCTGCTGTACTGTACCTCTCTCTCCAGGAGCACAGGCCACCTAGCAGTCCCATACTCTTCACCCTCTTCATTTAAGTCATTTAGTCTCCAGCTTGCCTCTGAAGTTCACTCTTAGAGGCTGGTGACTACCATACTAAAAATAACGTTGTCCTAGAGAATATTTATAGTTTTTTTCACTCCCTCTTTTGAGTACAGACTGTGCCTTATCTGGGAATACCACTTATTTTAGGACTCTGTAATTGGACATTCAAATGGTAGGGCTTGTTTGCTGGTAGTCATATTTCAAGTCAGTTCAACAGACATTTGCATGCCTCCCCAGTACCCTGCCATGCACTAGGTGCTGGGGGGAGAAATGCGATCAGTCTAGAAGTGTAATAATGTCAAAATAGATGTGACCAGTATTTAAACTGCAGTGAAACAAAGTAAGTAGAACGGTCAAAGGAACATAGAGGAGGGTGGGAAGGTTTCGAAGTTCCCAGAAGAGTTAACATCTGATTTTGGTTTTGAAGGATGAATAGGAGCTTGCCAGGTAGGTAGACAGTTGCAGAATAATTAAGTGATACTTGACAGAGGCTTCTTTCTGATATTGTTGTCAGTGTTTCTAGATTCTTAATGTAGTAGAAAGAGCTTCCAGTTGCAAAATTTCCTTTTTTCTCCTAGTATCTTTTTTTTTAAAGATTTTATTTATTTATTTATTTATCTTTAGAGGGGAAGAAGAGAGGGAGAGAAACATCAATGTATGGTTGCCTCTTGTGCATCCTCTGCTGGGAACTGGCCTTCAGGGGACCGGTCTGCAACCCAGGAATATGCCCTGACTGGGAATCGAACCTCGATTTCTCCTAGTACCTTAAAATGCCATTGGGTTCCTGAGCCTCAGCAGTAGAGCTGCTCACCTAGGGATTACGCTTGGGGCCAGTTTTAGGAGGGAAGTCCTCCCCATTTAGCACTTGCAGGCACGCTGCAACTTGGGGCAGAAGTGAGTTTTCTGCTTATGTGAGGGAATGATGGTGTTCCCTAACCCAGCTTCAGTTTAAGACTTGGATTACAATTGCTTGCCGAGACTTTTCTTGTGTGAAAATAGTACACTGATTATTGTTATTCAAAAATTGTTTAGGCATTCAACCACAACATTAATTGAGCACTGACTTTTTTGGATGGAGAGTATGTTAGGACCATACATAGAAATAGGGTTTTTCAATATAACATGCGTTCAGTGAAGTGGAGAGGTTTCAAGTGTGCTGCTTGATGGATTTTTTTACATGTGTGTATATACCTGTGTAACCACTACCTTCAAGATTAAGATAGGGAACATTTCCAGCATCCCAGAAGGTTCTCTTGTGTCCCTTCTCCGATAATACCCATACTCCCTTCCTTCCCTCCCCCTGCACTATTCTGACTTCTGTCATTCAAGATTAGTTTTGCCTGTTCTTGAACTTTATTTAAATGAAATCATACAGCACGTATGTTTTATATCTGGCTTCTTTACTCAACTTTGTGATTATGAGATTCATCCAGATTGCCAGGGAGCAGTGATTGCCAGACACACTGTTAGAAAGAGACCCAGACTGACCCCGTATCAGTTATGCCATTGAAATTCAGCGTGCATTTATTGGTGGCATTCACTTACTCAGTACACATCTGCAAGTACCGTATACCAGGTGCTTTGCAAGGGCCTGGGGCTCAAAGATTAGTAAGTTTCTGCCACCAAAAAGCTTTCAGACTTATGAAGGAAACATCACTTTGGGAAGAAGCTTTGAGGAGGAAAATGTTGGTGTGTAAGTTTGCAGTCTTAGGCTGGAGCCATGGGAGACAACCACTTGGGCGAGTGGTTGTAATGTATCATTGTGGAGAAGGCAAGGGATGGGAGCGAATTTTGGCGGTGGTTGTGGAGCTAAGGAAAAAGCAGCCAGCGGTACGTAACTGTTGATGTTGTAGAAGACTTTTATGAGGTTAGATGAAACTATAGAGATGCTTATTATGACTGTGGCATTTTTTCCCCGATAATTGAGATGATTTCAGATGTCTCATTAAGCCATCAAAAATTCCCTAAGGGTAGCTTTAGATGCAGCATCTCTTCCTTAATCAGGGGATTTTGTAGCAAAATGTGTTTCTGGTTGTATCGGTTTGCTGAGGCTGCTATAATAAAATACTAGGGACTGGGTGGCTTACATAGGTATTTATTTTCTCACAATTTCAGAAGCTAGAAGTTTAGATCAAGGTGGCAGGTGTGGTTTCTTCTGAAGCCTCTCGCCTTGGCTTGCAGTCCTCTTCCTCACCGTCCTCTCACTTGGCGTTTTCTGTGTCCTAATCTCTTCATAAAAGGTTACCAACCATACTGGATTAGGGTTCACCCGTGAAGACCCCATTTTAACTTAGTCACCTCTCTAAAGGCCCTGTCTCCAAATATAGTCATGTGCTGAACTACTGGGACTTGGAGCTTCACTTCAGCCTGTGAATTTGGGGGTGGTGAGGTGGGCACAGTTCAGTTCAAATAGCCAGGTTTCAAACCTGCTCTGACCTTATTGGGCTGTCTGAGGGGTGCTACTGGAAAAAAGCAGCGGTCAGAACAGGGTCAGGACAAGCAGGTGGCAGTGTTGTAGACCCAAGTCTGGTGTGACCCTGTGGGGCCGGGGCTTGCTCCTTAAGTGCATTCTCTGAGTTTACAGTTCTGGTCTGTGCACACACACCCTCGAGCCTTGGGTGATCTCTCTGCCACTGTTAAGACTGTGTGATGTTTTATCAATTAATAAAGATTGAAAATAAGGAATAAGAAGTACCTAAACCATAAACACATCACAAAGGAGATAATTTCCTAACTCTTAATAACCTGTTCCAGTGCCTAACAAACTGTACCCACCTCTCTTGCCATTTAACCCTTTTGTTTGATTGGGGCAGAGTCAAACAGCCTTGACATTCTGCTTATCAAAACATTTGAATACCAAAGAGCTGTTTCTAAGTCAGATCACATCAACCTTCCTCCTCTGTGTGGGTAGGCAACTGTTTTCTCGAGGAGGATTTTATTTTGGCTTTTCTATTACGATGGCCACCTAGTGGGTAGAGGGTGGGGATTTTTCTTTCTTTTAAGGGAGTCTTTTTTAAGGAAGTGATTTTAGATTGTTTTAAACTTGTTTCATTGCAGACAGAAATCTCATGAGGATGAATTTCTGAGGGGCTGCTTTTGTTTAATCTGCACTGGAATTCTGTGGCAGCAGATACGGCTTGTATAGGTACCGGGAACTGGAAAACTTTGGTTTTCAGTGTCATGGTGTTTATTCTAATGGTGTATATCCTAGAGTCACTTTAAGGCCCTTTCCCAGAATTAGAACTTTAAAGCTTCTTGGCTATTAACATGCAGAACTCATGCAGAGTTGAGTTAGATGGCATTAGCTTTCACCCACTCGTATTAGACCCAGCCTACTGTGAACAGAGGATCTCAGAAAGTCACGGCATGCCCATTTGTTTTCACAGTGCATCTGTACAATTGCCAATGCAGTTCCCTTGCCTCCTTGTTCCTCTCAACTGCGGGCTGGTTGGCTATGAACTTGCGAGGATGGTCTGGGTCAGAAGTAAGCATTTAAAAATCTTTGAACAACAGTCACAGGTAGTGTGTGCTGTGGCTCTAATTTCTGTCTAAATTAATAATACTTGTGTTACCTTTAACTTGCCTGGCTGTTTGCTGAGGGATGAAGTTCTTTTAACAAATAACTATGGAGTCATTATAAATTCTTTTAACAAGAGGTAAGTTCTTTGTTTGAAATGGTCACAGTTCAAAAGCACACCCAGAATTTTACTTAATTTTTTAATACATTTTATTGATTATGCCATTACAGTTGTTCTATTTCCCCCTTCATTCCCTCCCACCCTGCACACCCTCTCCCCCACCATTCCCCCCCTTTAGTTTATGACCACATGTCCCAAGTTCTTTACATTCTATATTTCCCATACTATTCTTGCCCTCCCCCCTATCTATTTTCTACCTACCATCTATACTACTTATTTTCTGTACCTTCTCCCCCCTTCTCTTTTTCCCACTCCCCTGTTGCTAACCCTCCATGTGATCTTCATTTCTATGGTTCTGCTCCTGATCTAGCTGTCCTCTTAAGTTTGCTTTTGTTTTAGGTGTGGTTGTTAATAACTGTGAGTTTGCTGCCCTTTCACTGTTCATCTTTTTTATCTTCTTTTTCTTAGGTAAGTCCCTTTAACATTTCATATAATAAGGGCTTGGTGATGATGAACTCCTTGAATTTGATCTTATCTGAGAAGCACTTTTTCTGTCCTTCTATTCTAAATGAGAGCTTTGCTGGATAGATCAATCTTGGATGTAGGTCTTTGGATTTCATGACTTGGAATACTTCTTTCCAGCCCCTTCTTGCCTGTAGGGTCTCTTGAGAAATCAGCTGACAGTCTGATGGGAACTCCTTTGTAGGTGACTGTCCCCTTATCTCTTGCTGCTTGTAGAATTCTCTCCTTCATTTTAATCTTGGGTAATGTAGTTATGATGTGCCTTGGTGTGTTTCTTCTTGGGTCCAACTTCTTTGGGACTCTCTGAGCTTCCTGGATTTCCTGGAAGTCTATTTCCTTTGCCAGATTGGGGAAATTCTCCTTTATTATTTGTTCAAATAAGTTTTCCACTCGTGGGTGTTCCTCTTCCCCTTCTGGTACCCCTATAATTCGGATGTTGGGACGTTTAAAGATGTCCTGGAGGTTCCTAAGCCTCTCCTCATTTTTTTGAATTCTTGTTTCTTCATCCTTTTCTGTTTGGTCATTTTTTTCCTCCTTCTGGTCCACTCCTTTGATTTGAGTCCCAGTTTTCTTTCCATTACTATTGGTTTCCTGTGCATTTCCTTTCATTTCAATTAGTTTAGCCTTCATATGTTCCTCTAATTTGTGACTAAAATCAACCAGTTCTGTGAGCATCCTGATCACCAGTGTTTTGAACTGTGCATCTGAAAGTTTGGCTATTTCTTCATCGCTTAGAGTTATTGGCTCTGGCATCGCTTAGAGTTATTGGCTCTGGGGCTCTGAGTTGTTCTTGAGCCATGTTTTGATCTGTTTGTACCTGTTAGGTATGAGGAGCAGAGCCTTAGGTGTTCACCAGGGCGGGGCCACCCAGGTTGCTGGTTTGTGACGCTGTATGTGGGGACGGCGTCAGAGAAGGAAAATGGTGGTCCCCTCTGCCGCTTCCCGCTGCTCGGGCCTGTGAGGTCCGTCTCACTGCTCGCTCCTTCACCGCTTTATCTGCACATGAATGTGTGACCCCAGTCAGCCCTCAGTGGGCCCACCTGCTACTCCACACCTGGGATCCGCCCATGGCTGCCGGTGCACCTGGGTCCCACGCCCAGGTCAGTCTGGTGGATCTTTCCTGCCCGACCCCACTCTACGGCTGGCTGTGCCCCTCTTACCGGTTTGGCTGAAGGGTTCGTTGTTGTCAGACTTCCGTATAGTTCAATTTTCTGTGGTTTGGCTGTGTTTTTGTTGCTAAAACCTTTTTGTTTTTAAACCTGGTTGTGCGAGAAGGCACAGTGCTTCCACCTACGCCTCGATCTTGGCGGAAGTCTCCAGAATTTTACTTAATTTTTAAAGAAACAAAACTGTCATTTTCAAAGTTCTGTTTAGGACAACAGCATTTCTTAGACCTCCAGCAAATTAAATGTTTTAACTTTCTAAATATTTGTTTTGGTTTATTTTGTTTTCTGCCATTTTGTTCTATTCTGCCTTTCATTTGACTTTATTCACCTTTTTTTTTGTAAATCATTGCTTTCTTCTTTTTTATAAACTAGGTAGATAATATTGCTTTAGAAAACAGTGGTTTAGCTGAAAATATGCTGACAGAGCTCCAAAGCTTTGGATGTAGAAACCTGCAGTGTCTGGGCCTGCAGCAGACCGATCTGAAATTCTGTGTGCCTTGGAAGAGTGGTCTGGCGTTTATTGCCACCTTCTATCTAGGGAGATCCTTGAGCAACTGCTGCCATATTTTTTAGACATGTCTTCTGACTTTCATGAATCCCCCCCCTTTTATTTCATTAGAAATATTTCAACAAAATGATTCAGATAGTATTCTCCCTCTTGAGTGGAGAAGGGAGGGATAGGATGCACAGGTCATATGGCATTGGAGAGTGGATGCCCCCAGTGTGGTGTGCCTTTGCTCCTAGAGACGTTTCTAATCTCGTGTTTTCGTTAAGAGTCTTTGAGTTGCAAGAAACAGAAATTTAAGCCAAGTTAGTTCAGAAAAGTGGTATAGAGTAGTATAGTAGATTGAGTGATTGGCCCCAATTCTTGACTGCCCTGTAGCAGTGTTTCACGTCCATACCCTTGCCATGATCTCATGGTAGATGGTGTTATGTCCCTACCCCTTAATTTGGAGCTTGGCCCTATAACTTGCTTTGGCCCTATAACTTGCTTTGGCCCGGTAGGATAATAGTGGACATGATGAAGGAAGATGTTTGCAGCGTGCTTGGGCTGATGGCCATGTCTTCCTGTGCTTTTGCGTTAACCTTGAGAAGGACCCTGAGTGGCTGCAGCCTTTTCAGGGTGGGCCTCAGAGTGAGGCCACCACAGCAGATATATGGCTTAAAGTAGAGCCAGTCTAACTCAGATGCCTGAGGGAAAATTAAATGCTCATTGTTGAATGCCATGGAGGTTTTTGGGTCTGTTGTTGTGTAGTATTATTGTGGCAGTAGATGACTAACAGTCATCCTGCTGGGTCCAGGACAGCTCTAGGCCTTTAGTAGCAGGCTTTCTTGGATGGTCTGTACCAGTACTTTGCCATCATTTACATGATGCCCAGTGGCATCGGCCCCATCCTTCTCTTCTCACCCACTAGCTTCCTCACCCAGCGTATTGCTTTCTACTTTATAGTTTCTGCATACTTACATAGCACATTTTTTCTTAACTTCTCCATGTCCAAGGCCCCGTAAAGCTCCTTCAGGCATTCTCAACCTCATGACTTCTCAGTGTCTACTCTTGTTGCTTAATGCCATTCTTCTGGTTCTTTCCATTTCAGATTTCTGAGAAAATGGATTTCGCCAGGCGGGGTTCCCCCCACCCAAACCCCAGAAATGTCATGTCGTTAGTTGTTGGCCTTTTTTTAGGTATTGGCTGCCCTTGGGTTAGGGGCCCACCTCGGGTCCAGTTTGAGGTGTCTGGGGGTATGCTGGGAGGAGGGGCGTGTCTCGAAGCCCATGAGTGCATAGCCTTATTAATAGAGGCTGTGAATGTGTGGAAGGCTTAGTGATGAGACAAGTTTTATACACAGTGTTGTATTTCATCCAGGGATTTTAGTATTAAAGGTTGTCAGTGTCTGGCTTTATCAGTTAACTAGAAGGGAAGCTGTTAACTTGGCTTTTGCAAGCTTTCAATTTTCTGGGGCTGCATTCCATTTTTCTGTTACCTAGTTCCAAGATACCAGCCTCACAGCATGAATTCTCAGGATGAGTCTCTTCTGAGGGAAAATGTCAGAGAAGGTACCATCTACTGGGAGGAAAGCTTACTCATGCAAAACCTTCCAGTGACTTGAGAAGAAAATAAGTTAGCTTACTCTGAAGATTTAGGCTATGTAGGCTTACAAGGTTGTGCTTAATTTTGATTTATCTCTTAAGTATTTCATGTTTTAGGGTACTGTTGTAAATAGTACTTTAAAAACTGTGCATTATACTTGTTCCTTGCTAGTATGTAGAAATATAATTGACTTGTGTATATTGATCTTATATCCTATGATCTTATTAAAATAATTTACTGGTTTAGAAGCTTTCTTTTGTAGATTCTTTGTGATTTTTCTACATTGGTAGTTATGTCAAACAGAGACAGTTTTATTTCTTCCTGTTTAACAGGTGGGCCTTCTATTTCTTTTTCTTGTCTTACTACACTGGTTAGAACTTCAGTTGGGTGTTGCATAAATGTGATGAGATTAGACATGCTTGCCTCATCCCTGAATGTAGGGGAAAATAATAGCCCCATTAAACTGTATATATAGACACATTTTTTTTTTATCTGTGCCTTTTATCAGGTTGAGGAAGTTCCCTTTTATTCCAAGTTCGCCGAGAGTTTTTATTGTAAATGGACCTTATTTGTCATATACTTTCTGTGTATCTATTGAGATGATGCATGTGGGGTTTTTCCATTAGTTTGTTGCATTACATTAATTGGTTTTTGAATGTTGACTCCCTTTTGCATACCCAAGATAAACCCCACTTGGTTTTGATATATTATTATTTTTATATGTTGCTGAATTCAGTGTGACAGTATAGTTGACCCTTGAACAACATGGGCTTGAACTGCCAAGGTCCACTTACACACAGACTTTTTTTCCTTCAATAAATACAGTTGGCCTTTTGTGGGTTTTGCATCCACAGATTAAACCAACCACAGATCAAAAACAGTATTTTCAGTCTGCAGTTGGGAATCTGTGGATGGGGAGACCTACTGTCTGCATTATTCTATGCCATTTTATATAAGGGGCTTGAGCATGCAGATTTTGGCATTCACAGGGTTCCTAGAATCAATCCTCAGCAGGTAGTGGGGCCCAACTGTAGTTGAGTTTGGGGACAGTCAAAAGTTAGGTGCAGGTTTTTGACTGCATGGGGTTGGTACCACTAATACCCGCATCATTCAAGGGTATTTTGTTAAGGATTTTAGTGTTTGTGTTTTGATCTTTGTCTTTAAACCTTGGTTTCTTCTTGTATTGCCATTCCTGGATTTGGTATTGGGCTAATACTGGCCTCGTGAAATGAGATGGGCAGTGTTCCCTTCTCTTCTGTTTTCTGGGAGAGTATATGCAAAATTGGTATAATTTTTTCCATAACTAATTTGATGAAACTTGTCTGCACCTGGAGTTTTCTTTGTTGGAAGGTTTTTAACTCCACAGTCACCATCTTTAATAAATGAGGGGCCGTTCAGGTTCTCTTATGGGAGCTTTGCTACTTTGTGTTTTTTGAGGAATTTACCCAATTCATCTAAGTTGTGTAGAATTACAGGCATAAAGTTGATATTGTCTTTTTAATGTGTGTATAGTAGAATTCCTAGAGATGTCTTTTTGAGCTATGATATTGGTAATGTGTGTGTTTTCTTTTTTTTTCTTGATAACTCTGGACAGAGGTTTATCACTTTTATTCATCTTTTAAAAATTCTATCTTTCAGTTTTATCAATTTTTGTCTTACTATTTTTTGTTCTTGATTTCATCGATTTTTGTTCCATATGATTTTTACCCCTGTACTTGCTTTGGATTTAATATGTTCTTACTTTCTAGTGTCTTAAAGTGGAAGCTTAATTCATAAGGAGGACTTTTTCTTATTTTCTAATAATAAACTTAAAAAATCTTTTTTTAATTTAGGGAGAGGAGAAAGGAGGGGGAAAGACAGGGAGAGAAACATCAATGTGTGAGAGATACATTGATTGGTTGCCTCTTGGCTGCCTCTTGCATGCCCCCAACTGGGGGCCTAGCCCACGACCCAGGCATGTGCCTAGACTGGGAATTGAATCAGCGACGTCTCATTTTGCAGGCCAGCACTCAATCCACTGAGTCACACCAGCCAGAGCACTAATAACAAACTTTTAATTCTATAAACATTCCTCTAAGCACCGCTGAGGAATGAAGCTGCATCGAATGAAGTGTATGGAATGAAGCTGCATTCCATACATTTTCATATGTTGTGTTTCAATGTCCATTCAATTAAAAATATTTTCTAATTCTCCTTGTTACTTCCTTTTTGATCCAAGTTTGTTTATAAGTGTGTTTTATTTCCAAATATTGTGGATTTTCTGCATATTTTATTAATGATTTCAAATTTAATTACTTTCTGATCAGAGAATATACTTTGGTGTGATTTCGTTTCTGTCTCGGTGCACATCCCACGTGCACTTGAACACTGTGTAATCTGCTGTTACTGGGTGGAGTGTTCTGTAAGTGTTGACTATATCGAGTTGGTTGATAGTGTTATTTATATCTTCTTCATCCTTACAGGCTTTTTGTCTTTGTTTTATGGATTACTAAAAGAGGAGTGTTAAGTCTTCAACTAATTCACTATACATTATATTAATTATATGTAAATATATATTTTATTTTGATTTCTATCTGTTTTTGGTTCATTTTCTTTGAGGCTCTCTTGTCAGGTGTATACATATTAAAGTTTATTATATCTTCTTAGTGAATTACCCTTTTACCATTATGTGAATGGTTCTCTTTATCCCTCTTAGTATTTCTTCTGACATCTACTTTGTCCAATACAATGAAGCCTATGTGCCTTTCTTTCTATTAATATTTGTGTGGTATATCTTTTCCATCATTTTACTTTTATGTTTTTAAAAAAAGACTTCATTTATATTTAGAGAGAGGAGAAGAGAGGAAGAGAGGGAGAGAAACATTGATGTGTGAGAGGTAAATTGATTAGTTGCCTTTTGCACTCCTCTGACTGGGGATCTGGCCTGCAACCCAGGCATGTGCCCTGATTGGGAATCGAACCAGTAACCTTTCTGTTCACAGGCTAGCACTCAATCCACTGAGGTACACCAGCCAGGACCATCATTTTACTTTTAATCTATGTTTTCAAGGATTTCTTTTTAAATTTTAAATATTTTATTTATTTGTTTGTTTATTTATTTATTGAGAGAGGGGAAGGTAGGGAGAAAGAGAGGAAGAGAAACATCAGTTGGTTGCCTCTTACATGCTTTCAGCTGGGGACCACATTTGCAGCCCAGGCATGTGCCCTGACCGGGAACCAAACTGTGACCTTTTGCCTTGTGATACAGTGCTCAACCAGCTGAGCCATGCCAGCCAGGGTTGAAGTGGATATCTTATAGAAAACATACAACTGGGTCTTGTGATAAAATGTTCATTTAGTTGGGATGGTTAGACTACTTTTATTAAGTGTAATTATTGATATGGTTGGGTTTACATCTATTATTTTGCTAGTTAATTTCTATTTATACATTTGGTTTGCTTTCCCTTTCTTCTTTTTATTCCTTTTAGATTGAGGGGGTTAAAAATTCCTTTTTATCTCCATTGGTGTATTAGTTACACCTCTTTAAAAAATATTTAATGGTAGCTTTAGTACTTATACACTATACACCAGTCTACCTTCACGTAATAATATACTTTACATTTCACATACTCTATAAGATTCTAATAACGTAGTATGTATATTTCTAGTTTTTCCCTTCTATCCTGGGATATAGTTTAATGTATTTTACTATACTTATAGTTCTGCTTTTGATAGTTATCTTTTAGAAAGATTAATATTACTATTTTTTTAGAAGCGTTATTTTTGGTCAACCTTGTTTCCATTAAGCTGTGGAAGAACAGCTCAAGGCTACTCAGTGGTGGTCCCTGCCCATCCAGAGGCCTGCGCAGTGGGCGCTGCAGACTTCAATTCAGTGGCAGGCTGAGTGCTCCAGCCTTCAGTGGGAAGCTGCTGAATAGGCACAGAGGGCACCTGCACGGCTTCATGCCAGTCTGCAACCTCAGGCTGAGCAGCGGTGAGCTCAGGGGCTGGTGCTGTTCATCCACGCGGAAGGTCTTTCATACTTCCATTTTTATCATTTCTTGAGCTGTTAATTTCTTTGTGTAGATCATCATTTTTGTCTTGTGTTATCTGCATTCTACCTTAAGAACTTTACCATTTTTGTAGGACTGGTGTGCTGACATTGAATTACTTCAGCTTGTGTTTGTCTGAAAAGCCATTACTTTGCCTTCATTTTTGCAAGATAGTTTTGCTGACTCTATAGAGTTCTGGGTCATGGAGTCTCTCCTCTCCCTTTCAGTACTTAAAAGATGTCACTCCATTATCTTTTGGACTGCATAAATTCTGTTGAAATTTTTATTTATTTTTTGACTCAGAAGATAATGTCTTTTTTTTCTCTGGTGGTTTTTAAGATTTTTCTTTAAGTTTTAGCTGTGTAACTATTAAGAGTCTAGGTGTATGTTCTTTATTGTATTTATTTGTTTCCTTATTTGTTTATATTTATTACATAGCATTCTCTGAGTGTTTTGGATCTGTGGTTTGAAGACTTTAGTTCTGGAAAGTTCTCAGCTATTTTTTCATCACATATATTTTTCTGCCTTGCTCCCCTCCTCCCCCTCCCCTTCCTGGGACTCCAGTTATGGGTCTGTGATGCCGTTAGATCACATCCCACAGCTCTTCAGTATTCTTTCTGTCATCCCTGCTGCCCCCCCGCCCCCTTTTTTTCCACTCTCTTTGTGTTTCCATTGGGTGATTTCTAGTGAACTACCCTCCAGTTCATTGATTCCTTCCTTGATTGTGTTGAGTGATCTGGTGAGTCCATCAAAGGACTCTTCCCCTCCCCACCCAGGTTACATCCTGATTTTATTTCTTTAATAATTTATTTTTTATTTTATTTTTTTCCATTACCATTTATCCCCTTTAGAACCTCTTCCATCTTCACCCACTCCCCACCCCATCACCAGATATTTTTAAATCTCTGATCTGATACCTTAAACAAGAGATAGCATTTCTGTTTGACTCTATTGTATATTCCATCTTTCTGTTGAAATTTCCTCTTCATGCATATAGTCTACTAATTGTTTTTTACATAGTGCTCACTGTTATTTTAAATTCCCTAACTAATTGTTACAGCATCTGGGTTATCTTCTCAGTCTGGTGCTATTGATTGTTTTGTCATGCCCTGCCACACCCCTTTGCTTTTTTTGTATGTTTTATAATTTTTGATCAACTGCTAGACATTATTGTAGAATAGTAGAGACTGAGGTAGACATTAAATACTGATGTTGAGACTACTGTTGCATTAGAGGTAGGTTTAGTGGGGAGGGAAGTCATATCGTGCATACAGAATATAGAACTAGGACTATGGTTTTACTGTATTCAGTTATGAAATTTTTCTTTCTTAAGGATTTTATTTATTTACTTTTATGAAGAGGGTAAGGGAGGGAGAGAAACATCCATGTGAGAGAAATACATCAATAGGTTGCCTCTTGTGTGCTCCCAGTTGGGGACCTGGCCCGCAACTTAGGCATGTGTCCTGACTGGGAATTGAACCCAGTGGCCTCTCATTTTTGGCACTCAACCCCCTGAGCCACACCAGCTAGGCCTCAAAGTTTTCATTTATGTATCTTGTCTTCTTATAGCATCCCTAGAAGTTACTTTATCAGAACTCCTTGTGGTTGCTTCCACCTTAATTTCTGTTCCTTCTGTATCTGAAACTTTTCATTAGTTTCCATTGTCTTTCATACCAAATGACACTTGTTAGCAGGTTTGTCTTTTCTTGAATAGATGGATTTCTTAAAAGTAGGTAGCCCTGGCTGCCATGGCTGAGGGGTTGAGTGCTGGCCTGCGAACCAAGGGGTCACAGGTTTGATTCCCAGTCAGAGCACATGCCTGGGTTGTGGGCCAGGTTCCCAGTGGCAGGGGGGAGGGTGCATGCAAGAGTTGTCAACTTCATGTTGATATTTCTCTCCTTATCTTTCTCCCACCCTTCCCCTGTCTTCTAAAAATAAAATAAATCTTTGGGGAAAAAAAATTAGGTAAAGTGTCTTATTCGTATTTGGATCTCTATGGTCTTTTAATTGCATTTGAGACAGGTCTTTTTGTGGTTAGAATTGAATTGAGATCATTGAATGACTTTTTATTCCTGAGCCATGAATCCACACTGCGTCCCCCTCTAACCCACTGGTTAGTTGGAAGACTGTCTTTGTTTTTCCGAAGTCGGCTGTGACATACCTAAAAGACACACGGGGGGGGCGGGGGGGAGTGAGGGCTGGTGGCGGATGAGTTTATGAAGAGGTAACTTACACAGGGAATACGCGCGTTTTCCCTTCTAGTTTAATATGTACATTTTTGTCTCCCTACCTTGAAAGGAAGGTTTTTAAGAGAGAATAGCTGTTTTCTGCTTTTCTAGTGTCTGTTAGTAATTATTAGCACAGTGTTGAGCGCACAGTAGATGCTCAGCAAGTGTTTCTTCACGAGGTTTAATGATACTGAATGGATTTTGGAATAAGTCACTGATAGCTTTCCTTCTTCTGTTTATCCCTAAAAAATGTCAAGTAGGGATGGTGGTGATACTCCATTGCTTGCTAGCTCTGTTTTCTTTGGCAAATTACTTAACATCCCTGGGCTTTGGTGGCTTCATCTATACGATGGGAATACTAATGGGACATGTCATATGACATTATTATTTAGGTGATTTAGAAAAATAGTACAATAAGTGTTAGTTGCTGCATTTCAGTTTATTATTAATGGTACATTTTACAAAGGTAAAGTCAATTAAAAGTTTTGAGAAGCTAAGTTCTTTCAATAGGAAAACTTTTAATATCCCAAAACCATCTATCTCAGTGTGGATAAATATAACTACTTCTATATTAATTAAGGAAGTAATCTGTGCTTGGAATATTGACAGAAAAAAAGGAGCAGGGCTAATTAATTTCTACCTTGCTAGCAACAATATAATGTACCTTCTCTCATACCCTGGGAGCCATGTGCACTATTGCCAGGGGACTAAGATCAATACAGAAGTAGATTTCCCAGGTCAGATTTCCTTAGGACCAAAGGCGCGCGTACTCTTACAGTCCTTTTCAATTGTATGTTAACTCTGTATTCCTCCTTACCTCTAGGCGTTTGTTTCTGTAGTGTCGCTTCTTTTTCTTACCGCCACATTGACCAAACCATGTTCACAGGTAGATAAAACCCAGAGGAAATCGTGGAAAGGTGGTGATGGTCTGGTAAGAGTTATTCAAAATATTTGGCAGGCAGCTGTTGGGAAAATGTTGTTAAGACTTCTAAGGTGCAGTATTCTGGATTCACTGTTTTTCTTACCTAAGAAGAAAGGATACAAAACACAGTGACAGATTAAACAGAATTGTGTCTTGCATAGCTGTGATGTATGTGTTACTGATCCCCCTCTTTGTTAGATTAGTGGTTATGACATTTGAATAGTTCCCTCTTCTGTAAATGTGGGACAGGGATAATTATTCATATTTTTTTTAAGTTTTGGAAAGAAGCAGGTAATATGTTTGATCTATAAATCTGTGGTATAATCAGTTAATGTTTTAAATACTTTGATACCAAGTATAAGGTGGTAATATCATAGCACGAATTATTTTAGGAGCCATGGGAATGGAGAGGATTAGAAGGGAAGTTTAAATGATTATTTTTTATTTTTATTTTTTAAAAGGTTTTATTTATTTATTTTTTGAGAGAGGAGAAAGGAGGGAGAAAAGGAGGGAGAGAAACATCAGTATGTGGTTGCCTCTCATGAGCCCCCTACTGGGGACCTGGCCTGCAACCCAGGCATGTGCTCTAAGTGGGAATCAAAGCAGCAACTCCTTGGTTCACAGGCCAGCACTCAATTCACTGAGCCGTACCAGCCAAGGCTAAATAAACTTCTTTTTAACCACATTTTTTTTTTGTGGTGCTAAAAATTATTTCTTGAACTTGCACAAAACTGTTTACTTACAAATGTTGGAGAAATAAAAAAGTATAGAGGCAAATTACTAAAGACTTAGAAATATATACAACCAGTTAAAAAATATGTTTGGTAGTCAGTTTCCTTGACTAACTTTTCCTTGTGCTAGAATGGTTCAGTTTGGTATCAAGTCATCAAGTTTACATCTTGGTAATAGAACATGGCCTGATGGGAAGCAAACTTCCACAGGAATGTTGCAGGAAGAATTCTTCTGCTGAACAAAGAACTCTGCCCGAAGTGTCTCACATACAGTCTTTAGAGGTTACTGCTGTTAGCTTTTTGTGTATGTGTGTTTTTTTACATACAAGTTTCTGCACTTTTTTATGCCTAATGGATGATGGCCATGAATCCTGGTCTCTCCTTTCCCTTAGCCTTAATTTTTTCTTTTATTATAGAAAATTTCAAACATACACAAAAGTAGAAAGAATAATGACACATCCTCATGCCATTCTTGTTTTGTGTATCTCTACTCACTTTCTTTTTGAGCTGGAGTATTTTAAAGAAAATTCCAGGCAGCCTGTTGTTTCACCTATAAATATTTTAGCGTGCATGTCTAGCAGATATGGACTTTATAAAGTACATTATCGTACCCAGTAGGTTCCTTACAACTGTATTCCTTCATATTATCTAATACTGAACCTCTTGTTTATTTTTTTTTCAAAAGTAGCTTTCTGTAGTTAATTATTTAACTCATGTACACTTAATGCATTTGATTGGTATATCTCTTTAATCTCTTTTAATCAATGATAATTTCCGTCCTTTTTTGTGGGGGCATGTTATACCATATGTTTGGTTTTTTTTTTAATAGAAGAGAATTGTTTGAACCCTTTAAAAAAATTTTTTTTTTAATTTATTTATCCTGCCCTGGCTGGCGTAGCTCAGTGGATTGAGCGCGGGCCTGCGAACCAGACAATCGCGGTTCAATTCTCAGTCAGGGCACATACCTGGGTTGCAGGCTGGTTCCCTGCAGGCCAGTTCCCAGCAGGGGAGGCACGAAAGGCAACCATACATTGATGTTTCTCTCCCTCTCTCCTTCCCTTCCCCTCTAAAGATAAATAAAATCTTAAAAAAAAAAAGAAGAAGAACCACTAGAAAATAGTTTAATAAAGGTGAGTTCTCCCTTTAAAAAAAATTATTTATCCTTAGAAGGGAAGGGAAAGTGAGAGAGAGAGAAATATCAGTGTATGGTTGCCTCTCATGTGTCCTCTGCTGGGAACTGGCCTGCAACCCAGGCATGTGCCCTGACTGGGAATTGAACCACGATCTTTTGGTTCATAGGCCCACACTCAATTCACTGAACTATACCAGCCAGGGCTTACCTTCTTCTGGTTTTTGAAGAAACTGGGTGAGCCCACATTATTGATTTTGCTGGGCTGTATAATGTTACTCTCTTTCCATATTACTTGTAAACTGGGAATTAGAGGCTTAACTGTTTTTGTAATCATTCATATTTTGTTACTCATTGGTGGTATATTGTACTTCTGTTCACATTAGAAGACCATAATGCTTGATTATCCCACTTTGTATCCAAGAATGATTGGTGGGTTTATTTTGACATAGCCCTTTGTTGTGAAGTAGTGTTTCCCCTGTTTGACCAGCTAAATCATGGACATCCTGACAACCTGTGGATTTCCAGGTCCGTCTACCTTTCATGTAATGGTATTAATTTAACATCCACTTGTTGCCTGAATCATTTATTTCACTACCGTTGCATTTTAAGATTTTAGAAAAATGAAATAAAATTTTTTTATTAAGAATTCTTTTAAATTATTACATGTAAGCTCTGAGGTGTCTGGAAAATTCATTTATGCAGAGTATTTTTTCTCTGTGTCTGGTAAAAGAAGTATCATGTAGAAAAGGGTGTTTAAAAATTATGTTTTGCTAAATTAAATGTCTTTTTTTTAGTGAGTTGTCTTCAAAAGGTTTTGTTGGAACAGATTTGGAATTATCACCCACTTGTGAAATTTTTTTTAATCTACTGTGGGGCTTCCTTTAAGGTTAATAAAGTTCTAAGATTACTTTGGTTGGGGATTATGGATCATGAATTCATATAAGTCACTTGAATCCATGTTGGTCATTTATTTTCACTGCTGTGATCACATTTTTCCTGTAATCCTTCCTACCTAGGTGGTTGCTGTATATATGTCAGAAGTAATATTTAACCTTATATAGTACTTCTGTGTGCCAAACACTGGGCTTTGTCATTTGCATGCACTTATCTATTTAACCCTCACATGATTATCATTCTTGTTCTCCATATGAGGAAACTGAGGTAGAGAGGTTAAGTGATTTGCCTTAACCACACAGCTAATAAATGTCAAGCACTGGGATTTGGACACTAATTTAGTTGCAAAATTTCTACTCTCAGCAGAAGGACAGAGTGAGTTATGTAGTTTCTGTGTTACTAAAAGATACCTCAAGTGTACTGTTCTTTAGCCCTGGGGGTTAATCTATTTATATTTGTATGTAAATAATCTACATATACATGTATTCTGTTTGCTTCTGTATCTGTATACAAAGAGCGACATAGGCAAATATAGTATGTCTGCATGAGGAGTAAGTATGTAGGGTTTTCCCTTTAGGAAAGGTCCTTCTTATTCTAAAACCTTTTTTTGGAATTAAGAGTAACTTGACCTTAGATAGAGGCAGAAACAGCCCCCAGACTAGACTCTACTAATAACATCTTGTGTAGTGACATTTATGTGAACAGACTAGATTGAAAGGTCACAAAGGAAACCTAGCAGACAGCTAGAGGTCACAGATTCGCTCACATAGGCACAGAACAGTATTCTGGGCTGTGGACCCTTTTTACCTTGAAGATCAAGCTGCTTGCTCTCCTAAACAGCTGCCCAGACCTAAGCTATACAATTTCAGGTTATTTTTGGAGCAGAAAGTCATACAGCTAGTATGCCTTTACCATACTAGCTTATGGTATGACAATACCATAAAAACAAAATTTCGAATTCTCCAAATCATGGTCAATAGCAGCCGTAGGTTTCAGTTAAAGAACCAGGAGTTGGGAGGCAGTATAATCTTGTCTGATTTATCTGTGCTGTCTCTTTGCTAAGTGATTTTTAAAAATTGAGGTATAATGTCTCATTTTAACTATTAAGTTATTCTCTTCCTCTTCCCATCATTCTGTATTTATTTTAGCAAGTGAATTTATTACTTCCACCAAATGTCAGCTCAGATGAGAATATTGAGTAATTTGAGTGGTCATGTTCTTTCATTAAAAAATCTCTCCGTTTCTTTCTGTTTTCATATTTGAGTTTTGTTTGTTTTGTACTGTTCTGGTAAGAGGTTAAGATGTGCGGATTAGAAAATGACTAGGTTCTCCAGAGTGTGAACATTGTTGCAATAATCTGATGGTTTGTTTTGAACACTTGGATATCATTGATAGGGATAAAAGGAAGCTTCCTTGGTGAGGAGCTGGTGAGATGGATTTATCTAGTTGTCTTTTAGTTGGGCTGTCCTGTTGTACTGGAGGTAAAATTTAACAGGCAAGTCCTTGAAGGGATTGATTCTCTAGGTAGTGGATTAAAGGACAGCACGTTTCTTTATTCTGTTTACAGATTTAAATATTCACACTATATAATTTGGTAATCATTATTGCATGGTTAATTTTTTTTTTCAATTTTAGAGAATTTGTTAAAATACTTAGAACTTTTTTTTAATAAAGGAAAGCTGTTCATGCCTTCTAACAGAAACAGATTTTGTGAATCATCTTCCTGACTTCTGTACAGCCCTTCTGCTTTAGTAAGTTTTTTTGAAGAAAAAAATGGAATTGATTACCCTTCTATATTAAAAAAAAGTTTTCTTATTTACCTAGAGAATGGAGAACTCAGTAAAGTAGGGAACATACTCATATTTTTACAGAATTCCTAGTTTGTTTGTTTTTTTGTACTGGAGTCATAGAATTATAGAATTTTAGGGCATGGGATCTTTGGGAAAGGATTTTTAAAATCTTAGGTCAAACACCCTCATGTTATAGTTGAAGAAACAGTTCTCTGGTTTCAGTGGTTCTGCATGTGTTCTCTTGTTGACTGTGGAGGTGGCCGGCTCCTCAGATGTATATACATGATAAACCATAAATTGAGATGGAGAAATGTGAAAACTGGGTGAGTTTGGTGTAATAGAAATTCTAGATGAATACTTGTTGGGCACATACTGACAGTTCTCCAGAAGGTTTCTTTCCACAGAGTGATTGATGTTTACATAAATACCGTATTTGGCTGGTACAACGTGCTCCCGTGTATAATGCACAAGCATGTTTTTGGCCCAGACTTTCAGGAAAAATGTTTCATTTTAATTTTTTCAAAGATTTTATTTATTTATTTTTAGAGAGAGGGGAAGGGAGGGAGAAAGAGAGGGAGAGAAACATGGATGGGTGAGAGATACATTGACAGGTTGCCTCTCACATGGCCCCTGCTGGGGACCTGGACCACAACCCAGGCACGTGCCCTGGCTGAGAATTGAACTGGTGACCCTTTAGTTGACAGGCCGGCACTCAGTACACTGAGTCATACCAGCCAGGGCTCATTTTAATTTTTTAATTCAACTTTTTGTTTACATTTAAAAACAAAGACAATTACTGTATTCTAAGATATTATTTTGCATACGCTTGTCATTATTGCTTTCTAGAGTCACACTTTTAATGCATAAGCATAAATAAAAGAATTATAAACATTTATATAGATTGGGAATTAGTACTACCCATGTATATATAATACACATCCTTATTTATTCCTCAAAAAATTGGGCAAAAAGGTATATATTATACATAGCAAAATACAGTATATATATTTTTACTGGCCATCTCTGAATTCTTTCTTGATTCTTACAGTTCTCAGTTGTTTCTTAAGGGCTTAGAAGAGGAACAGTTGCATCATATATACATAATCATTTTGTACCTTTCTTTTCAGTTTATACTTTTCAAAATTTCTTCCTATATTCTCTAGGATGTCCAGCAATGATTGATGGATGTGGTCCTTGTTTTTCCAGACTTCTTAATAGGAGTGCCTTTAGCACCTGAACATAAGATTTGACTAGGTTTTAGTTGGTTATGTATAAGGGTTGATACCACTTTAACCAGATAGAGTGTCTTAGTTCAGGTCTCAACTTTGCAGATTAAGGAGGGTACTAAACATAGAAGGTTCAAGAGAGAGCAGAAAATATTTGGAGTATTAAATAATATTAAATATCTTGGAATATTTATCCTAGAGAAGGAAAAAAAAAACCTGTGGGATGATTTCATTGTCCTCAAGTATAGGGAGGACCTATGTTGGCAAATTAAAGCTTTCAGGTCATCTTTGAGCATGGTAAAGTTTAATGCCCTGGGCTTGTGACTGGACCAGAGCACCACCAGATATGTCTCTACATACTTCCCACTGGTAACAATGGAGCAGGGGCAACACCAAGCCAAAGCACTGCACTCTCAAACCTGAAAGACAAGCTTCCTTCCTCCTGCAGTGTCTCTCCAGTGCCCTCTGCTGACCAAGCTTAACATCATACCCTTGTGCTTGGAGAGCCCAGTGCTTTATCCACAGAGCAGGTACTGAAGGGTGAATTTGTAGATAGGTTTAAAATTTTTTATTTATTGATTTTAGAGACAGGGTGGGGGTGGGAGGGAGAGAGTGAGAGGGAGAGAAACATCGATTTGTTGTTCCACTTATTGATGCATTCATTGGTTGATTCTTGTACGTGTCTTGACCAAGGATCGAACCCACAGCCTTGGCATATCAGGATGATGCTCTGAACAGCTGAGTTACCCAGCAAGGGCCTGAAGGGTGAATTTGGAGTTGAGGCAATAAATTGACAACTGGCATAGAAGCCAAACAAGAGTACATAATATGTAATTCCATTTTTATAAGGTACAGAAAAAAAGCAAAGCAAATCTGTACTATTAGAAGTCAGGCTAGTGGTTACCCTCGGAGAAGAGTGGTAGTGACTAATAAGGAGAGTGAACAGGGCTTTCATCACACTAATAATGTTCCGTTTCTGGGTGTGGGTGCTGGTTACACGGATATGGTCAGTTTGTGAAGACCTGTACTTTCTTTGTAAATGCATATTACACTTCAGTAAAAGTTAGAATGTGGTGCAGTATGATACCAAAAGTAAAACTGAAAAACAAGATTCTGTCTGTATTAAGGGGCATACAAAATAATCTCTGATATCTTAAACCTTTTTTTTATTTTTTGAAACCTGTTTGAGAGCTGTCCAGCTTAATGTCAGAAAACAAGTATCTCATTCATTCAGCAAAATTATTAATTGCCAGACTATCTTTTCATTTGGGACCAGATTGTTTTTTATTTTTAATGGCCTTTCAGATACCTTTTTTCTTAGTCTAAATAAAATATCACTGCCCTGTGCAAGCATTTTATCTTCATCATGATGTACCCTTCTTGTATCAGCTGACTAATCACCACATCTCTTTTTTTCTGGCTAGGAGAGAGAGGAGCTCACAATGGTAATGCCTTGTAAGGGGTTAGCGATAATGGGAACCCGGACATTTGGTTCAGGAATTGGGAGTGCTAGGAGAAACAAAGTGTGTGGTTTGAAAAAGCTGTGAGCTGAAGCACGTGGTCAGTACTGACATTTGTTCAGTAGGTAACTCTGGATGCAGAATCTAAGGAATTCACCATGTTGGGAGTTGAACTTGGACCTGGGAGATGAATATGAAATCCAGATAGGAGTCTCACTCATTTCCAGTAAGCAAGGGTTGTTAAAACACTGGCTTTACACTGTAGATAGAATCAAGGGCGAATTTAAAAGTGGAGCCAGCTATGGAAAGCCCAACTGTTGTTAAGTCAAATTGAAGTGAATGGCAGTAATAGATTTGTAATTACCTACATTTGTAAATGTAAATGTAGAGAGCTTAACATCTCCACATCTACAGGATACAAGGTTGCTTTTGAACTTTGAATGGCTGGTGACTTTGGCCAGGGCAAAAGTTACCACAAACATTAACACAGAAGGCTTAGAACCTAGAGCGAGTTCCTCCTCGCAGAAGTTGTTTCCTTATATTTTTTGACCCTTAAGCTATTTGAGAGTAAAGGGAAGAAAATAGTATGAGTGGTGAAACCAGCAAGTGGGCTTTTCATTTATACGTTCAATCCATGTGCTCACACAGCAGAAATGGGTTATTTATTACATAGTAGGCCCTGTCCCGGGCATTGGGGACCCCAAGGTGAGTCTGATGCCATCCCTTGGCCCTCTGGAGGGTTATTTTGTATTCTTCTCATTGAGGACTGCTATTATTGTACTTTTCTGTGACATGCAGTTTTGTTACCAACTCCTTTAGGATTCTATTGAGACTTCAAGAACTGGTCTTTGGATTTTATAACCAGGCTAAGGAGTTTCCTGACTTTATCTACTTCCTGTTATTACTACTAGCGTGGGTTTACACTGGGCCACCAACAAAGGCCTTCATTTGCAAATGGAGCATCTTAAGGAAAGGGTTCCTGTGATTGAAGGCATGAATCTCATCCTCTGTCTGTATTCCAGAGTAGCAGTTTGGAAATTTGCCGTCTTCCAAACTGGTCATCTCTAACTAGAACAGTCTTAAATTACATCACTGTGCTGGTTCTCAGTGCTTGTGCTGATGCTGGGAAGGAGCATTGAAGCAGGTAATATAAATGTGATGTAATATAAACTGGAGATTATAGGTATTAAGTTAAGCTTATATTTCAAAATGGTGGTGTATTCATCTGAGAATTGATACTAATTACCAAGTAAACTACCTAGCTCTTCCCTGGGGTTCTCTTGCTCGTTGTGGGCTTGAATTGTGTCATCTGTTACACCAGTCTTTCTAAAATAGTGCCACGTGCCAATCTGAAACCTTGCTGAGTTTTACTTCTAGTTAAGTATTTATTTAGCTGTTAGAAGTCCGTTTTAATAATATGGTGTTTGTTAATATGTTAATTTAAAGTAGGCATGTTAGATGGACCACATACAATGTAAATGGTGTTAACAGATTTTAGCCAGTTGGCATACATTTGCCAGTGGTGGCCTCTTAAGTATTCTGTTTATTGCCTGCAGTTTCTGCTCTTGGTGTGGTACAACCAGAGTCAGAGAACCAGGAGATTTCTCAGTATTCAGCGGGCTTCTGTGAGGAGAACATTCTACTTCTCAGCCGCATCCTGCAGCATCTCGCTTTAGGTTCTCCCCCCGCTGGCAGGTTCTGCATTTGTCAAAGCATTCTCTTCCTTTTAGGTTTCCAGGGAAGGGGGAATTGAGGGTGAGGGAGGATTAAGAACTGTTTCATTTTTTTAAAAATCCAGAGCTTAAAAAAATCTTTCTCAATTTCTGTTAAACAAAATGTCCTAGACCCAAAGGAAAATACAGGAGGTGCTAGAGTTGAACGGCTTTTAGGAGGCTGGAGGCTGAAATGACTGGGGAGTCCATCAGGGTGCAGCATCCTCCTGGGTTTGCAGCAAGTGATTCGTTAGATGTGGAAGTTAGGTTTCAGGATTTCGCCTAAAAACTTGATTGGAAGGAGATTTGTGTCAGACTCAGAATCCATTATTCGTCTTGTCTTTAAACAATAGGGGAAAATTTTTTTGGAAAAATCCTGGCTTTTATTTTACTTGAGCAAAACAGAGTTGTAGAACTGCGGGGCAATCCCATCTTCTTAGTGCTGGGAATGCCACAGGTTCAGGGGTATCTTCAGGTCGTACAGTGGCTGCACGTGGGCTGGCTGTTCCGTTTCCTGCAGGAGGAAGAGTGCAGAGTCTGGGGGACAGTAAATGGCTTTTTTCTTTTACCATTTATCCCAAAGTAAAGACTGCTGAGCGATGCCCTTATTCCGATTCTATTGACGTGTTGACTTTGTTGACTTTTCCTGCTGTCTTGGATGGCTGTCAGATGGACTTTGTTCTTGTCAATTGCCCTCAAACAATTTTGTTCTAACAATTCAGAATTCAAATGGAAAACTTTGAAAGCAGATAATTCCCTTCAAATGGAAAGCAGATAATTTAAACAGAAGTACTTGCAATTATATCCCTAAAGGTTTTGTCTGTGTTTATTACATGAGTAATTTGTATATTTTGTTCTCTTGTTTGTAATATTTGAAGGGTTCATCCATCTTGTCTAAAACGGGCTTAGAAGGCCTGCTGTGAATGAAGCTGTTTTAATTGCTTCCTGTTCACCCTGTGGATGAATCAAATCCTCCCTCTGCTACAGCCTGCTTGTTGTTGTTTTTTAACCCTCATAAGGGTATTTTTATTTTTACACCGGTTGTAATTTATCTGCAGAGGAGATAAATAATGTAATTTACCTACAGAGTAGCTTTCTGAGCTCCACCCACTCTCTGAGTGGTTCAAATAGAGCATCTCCAAATCCTGGCCTCTCTCTCTCTCTATTTTCATTTGCTACCAGGCAGCTTGATGTAGCGCTGAGAGGGCAGAACTGGAACCCAGGAAATCGCATTTTAAATCTAATTGTATTCTTTGGGCTTTGTTACTCCTTCCTTCTTTCCTTCCTTTCCTTCTTTTCCTTCTATTTAGAGGGAAATGGGTGAGAGTGAGGGAAAGACACATGCAATAGGTTGCCTCTCACATATCCCCAACTGGGACCTGGCCCGCAACCCAGGCACATACCCTGGCTGGGAATCGAACCAGAGACCTTTTGATTGGCAGGATGGTGCTCAATCTACTGAGCCACACCAGCCAGGGCATCATTATCTTAAGATAAACAGATTACATCACCTGAACTTTAAATTCTTTCCCTTCACTATGTTGCAGTATTAATTGTTTCTTTAAACTTAGCCTGTCCAAAATAGAACTCTTCCATCTCCTCACCCAAAAGATGGTTTTTGCCCCTATCCTACAAATGAAGAAACAGATCCAGGGAGCTGGAATGAATTGTATAAGTAGTACTACCAGAGTGTGCAGAACTTAGATATCCTCACTCCCAAAGTCTACAGGTCTTACTCTTTCAGTCTTACTCTGCAGTCTTACTCTTTCTCCACGAAGGCATTCAAGTGTAACAAGTCAGAAAGTTGTGCGTTACTGGTGAGGTTGAAGACGGAGTGTCCCTTGTAGACCTTCTGTCTTCCCACGAACTGTTGGAGCTGTGTTTTCAGGGCTCTGGTCTGATCTTGAGTGGGCTGGACTGTCAGGAGATTGGTTTCTTCAGTCCTGTGTTCACAGATGTGATCACCCTGTTCTGGATCAGTTGACATTGTGGTGTGTAGGATCTAGTGACAATTTTTTTAAAGTACAGTCAGATTTTACTTTACAATGCTCTGGTAGTAGTTCCTGGCTGCTTGCTTCTACTACCTTTAATAGTGATTCTTATCAAGCAAGTTGATTTTTATCACCAGGTTAAGAGTTAAAATGATTTTCTCTGATTGAAAAGATGAACTGGGATTTAGAGTTGATATTTCTTGTATTGTGCAAATGTGTCTCATTCATTATTAAAATTAAGGTGTTTGGCTGCAGGAGCCCGAAGGTCCTATTTATTTCTGATTCTGTGAATGCAGCATTGTTGAAATGTTTCTAGTCAATAGAGAACTTCCGGAGTTTACACCTTTACACCATCTCAGGCACACCCGATTATAGTAAGGAATTGTAACGACACAAGACAGTGTAGTCAGTAGTAATTAGTTTAAGTAACCAGAGGAGGTTCATTTAGTTAATAAAAGCCTTGTTATTATGCGGTTGACCAATAGGCAGCCTTTCAAAATGGATTGTTCTGAAATTCTTGATCCAATAATACATTCACTAGAAGGTTATTACTCTACTGCTTATAGGTCTTTTCACAGACAAGAATTAAGTCACTGCTCTTGATTTGTCTTTTGGCTTGCATCACCCACATACAGGGTAACAAAGCTTTTATTATCATACATTAAATGTTTAAAACACTTATCTGTTGAGGAGCAAAGTGTTTAAGTTAAAGTTGCTGGTGGTAGTGTACTTTCCAGCCAGCAAAGCAGAGCTGCCTCCGTTTGGAAGTTGCCAGTGCTGTGCCTTCTCACTGGTGATGTTTGGCAGGTGTTTCAGTGCAGGAATTTACATTTTTGGAGAGAAGGGTGTTTAGTTCAGGCCTGGTATATTTCCCTTACGCCAGTGTGATCCTTCTCTTGTAGACCCCCCCCCCATTGATAACTGTGTATGTGTAATGTTAATATGTTGAATTTATTCATCAAAAATTGTACCAGAAACTAGCTGTGTAGTGGTAGTCAAAATAAATAGGTCCCTGTCCTCATGGCCCTCTTGGTCTTGCAGATGTAAATGCTTTTGACGTGTGTCCTGACATGAAGATGGTGTGTTATCTCGAGCTTGTAGTAGAGAGTGACAGAGATGAGCCTATGCAGATTTTGCTCAGGCTAAACTACACAGAAAAGATAACTTTTCATAGAAGTTGATCTAATTTACAAATTCTTTACATTCCAAAAGGAACTTTCAAGTGCCAAAAAGAATTTATCATCCATCTATCTATCTTAATCCTCAATGTATTTTGGTGCTTTGCCGTCTGTAGTGGAAAACTTCTTCTCCAGAGCCTTAAAAATGCAGAAAATCCTTAAAAGTATTACAGACACATTTTTCTCACACCAGTTTGAATGTTCTAGTCGCCTTCTAGTGTTTCCACTAGATCACGGTCTTTGAAAGGCAGGAGTGGCCACTCAGCATTTGAATGACCTTCCATTGTTGGTTAGTCGGCATGAGCTTAGGAAACTAAAAAATAAAACATCGGAGTACCCCCCCCCCAAAAAGAACTATTGAATGTTAAAAATGTTAGTCATAAAAATAAAGAAGGGCTAGATGATAAAGTTGGGAAGTCTTCCAGAAAGTAGAACATGAAGAGATAAAATCATTTTTTTGAATGAGAGAAAATTGGAGGTACAGCCCAGAAGGGCCATTGTTTAAATGAGAACAGAACACCGGAGCTCAGCATTGAAGGATGAGAGATGGGAGAAGGGCCATGGAAGCATTTCCCAGGTGGAGGCATAGCCTCAACTAAGACCTGAGTGAACAGCGCTGGTTTCAGAGCCTGCAGTGTTCTACGTGGTGGGATGGTGACTGGTGGAAGGTAATGTTAGAGCCGTAGACAAGGACCAGCGGCCAGAGTGTTGCTCATGCAGGGTCTGTGCTCTGAGCATTTCAGATTTTGTCTATACTTTAGGATGAGGGTAGGAGGCATGAAGAGTAGAGGCTTGGTAATAGGCGGCATTCCCCAAGACCTCACTGCCTTCTAGAGTAACTTCCCAAATGAGACACTATTCCCCATGTCCCTTTCCTATTCTTTTGTGACATCCCGCCCTGTAATAATAAGGGATTGCCTTATTTGTGCCTGCTGATAATTAGAGTAGTTCTAGGAACCAACCTTGAGGTTGAGGGTGGGCATAAATAGATTATAAAAAAAATACACGTTCATTGTGGAAAATTTTAGATGTATCTGATTTTTACAGTTGCTTGACACATACTCTTTGTCCCAAAAGGCCTGCCAGAGTGGAAGAGACGGGGCCTGTTAACAGTTAAGGTCTCCATTCTTCCCGCCTTCAGCTGTGTCCTCTGCCTTTGAATATAAAGGACATCGGTGGTGGTCTGCTGTGTTGTGTGTACTTCCCTGTGTGTGTGTACAGACACTCACTGTGAGACGGCTCCCTTGGCCCAAGCAGGCATTGTTAGGGTGGCAGAGTCCTCGAGGTGCATGGTAAATGGATGTTTCTGTGGACGAATGGTGGAGCAGTCTGTACCTGGTGTTCTATTATTTTTAAGTGTCCGTAACAGCAGTGAGGAACTTGAAATGGCACATGCACTGCTGCAGAATTTTTGAAATGGAGAGAGATAGGGATAAAAATAACTTTCAAAGTGTTCAGTTTGAAATGTGACACCCGTTTTTATTAGTGGAAGCATCATGAGGTGGGTGGGAGTAGAAAGGAATGGGAATTTCATACTGTTTTCTTTTTATGTTATTTGCTTGCCTTCCTGTGAAGGTGATTAAGTGCTGTATCTGAACGTGAGCTCTGAAATGGAGCGGGGAGGAGAGCAGGAGGCCTGCTAGTCAGTCTTCATGTAGTTCAGAGGCTACGCACATCTGCCCCTGCTGACGGGTTTCTTGGTTCGCCCACACAGTTAAGGGTTTCAGAATATGTCTGTATTGGGTTTTTAATTCAGTTGTGGGATGTCGAAATTACTGTTTAATTTTTTCTTTATTGAGCCAAAAAGATTTAATCACAACTTTTGAGTGATGGCAGTGCAGCAGCAGAGGCTGTAAAACCACCTCCCAAGTCGTTCAGAAGCACGTGCTTTAAGGTGCGTCTGTTCATCTACGCCTGCTGTACAAAATGCAGCCTTATGAAAAGATTACATAGTTTGGTATTTTTTTAAATGTGTGCCATAAAAGATTTAAAAGTTCAAGGTAATTTAACAGTACTTTGTAAATTATTAGGTACTATTTGGAGAGAGAAAAGTCAATAAATGCATATTCAACACCTACTGATGTTGATGCCATCTCGTACCCTGTGGGGTGGCAGCCTGCTGGTGCGGGACAGTCCGTCCAGGTGCTGCTATAAGTGATTTCACAGTCATAATGTGAGGTTTGCCCAAGATTGCTGTCAGTGAACTGGAGCAGTTACTCTTACAGTAGCGTCACTCTCACTTGGAATTCTCTCTGTCTCTCAGATTATGGGGTAGGGTTATCTATGCAGCATGAATATTGCCTCTTACATGTGAACAAATTTGGGGGAAGGTATTTGTTTTTACCCATCTCTTTCCCTGCAAGCCTTCTCTCTTTGCTGAGTAGTCGAATTCAAGCCATACTTGAGTCATCCCCACCCCTTTCCCTGTGTTTTCAGTCTGTGTCTGTCTGCCGTCTCTGATCCTTTCAGGCCCTCTGATGACGCAGGTCCTGGGAGGGGTGGGCCTGAGTGATCTCTGTGGACCTAGTGATCTCTGTGGCCATCTCCAGTGTCCACGCTCTGCTGGTAAGGTGTCTTCACGCTTCCCCTGCCTCACCCCCGCTCCCTCTGAGGTCCAGGTTCACTTCCTCCTGACTTGTGGAGCTGGCAGAGAAAAGCACCGCAGCAGTCTGCAGTCCGGGGCGTGTTGCCCAAGTGCTCTTCGGAAATCTGGAAGTCATTAAAGTGCCACTAGCAGTGACAAATTGGACCCGGTTTCCCCATATTCCTGTTGGTGTTGTGGCCCTGCTGGTTTACATGCTGGTTTGTGGTACTTCATTGGAAGCTGAAAAAATGTTTTGATGTCTTTACAGCATTATACTTCTTCTTTTATAATTATAGAGTAAGTTTTTATTAACATCGATGGAATATTTCTTTGTTTTTTAATTGATTGATTTCATTTTGTTGGGCAGAATTTTGAGTATATGTGTCTGATTATTGAAAATATATATCCCTTTTTATTAGCTGGATTTATTTCTCAAACTTTCTTCATTTCAGAATTTGTGACAGTTTGTTGAGAGTGTTGGTTTTCCGGGGTCTGACAACTTAAAATTTGGGAAATAAAGGAGATAAACTTGTATTGACATATTTTATCTAGAACTTACTCTACTATAGAGAAGATTGGGGGTAAAATTCATTTAATGGCCCCGATTTATATCACTTACCATTTCTCTGGTATTTATAGTTTTCTAGAGGTGAATAAATTGTTCCATCAATCACTAATCCTCACCGTGATAATTAGAAGCCTCGCTTACTAACCTGACTTTCCTTTTCCAGGTTCTTCTCCGCCCTCCTCCTCTTCCCTGGTCTAGGCTGTGACTGTGCCCACTTGAAGCTTGTTAGTACCTCTCTGGATGCTTTGCTACTAGTGAGGAGCAGTATCCTGGCAGCATTTTAGGGTCCTTTTTACAGAAAAGCCTCTAACTCTTGGAGGAAAAAACCCTAAATTGATAGACATTAAACTGACAAACTGTGAATGCAGCCCCAAGGGTTATTGGAATCACACGTCCTTCATTTTTTTTTTTAAGTTTGCATTCAACACACTATAAATGGAGAAAATAGGACCATCTTACTTAATCTTAAAGTTCTTCTCAATTGCCCACATGGCACATTCATTTGGATATGAAAAATAATTATGAACACAAGGATAATTGTGTGTCTCTGTGATGGCGTCCTGAGAGTGCGGTGATCCATAGCTCTGGGATCTCTAGGAAGTCAAAGTAAGTCATCAGTGTGTGTCTGGGCTTGAATGGGCCGCTGGGATGCTACCATCCCTCCTTTGCTTGTACACGGGGAAGGTGAGAGCTTCAGAACAAGTCAGTACCACTAGCTAGTGATTCTTGCAGCCCCGGATCCCTGGTTTCCAAGACAAGGGTTCTTTCTGTTCCCTGGGATGCTCGGTGTACTTCTTTTTTTTTAAGTTTTCATTTTATTAATCATGCCATTACAGTTGGTCTATTCCCCCCCTTCATTCCCCTCCACCCTGCACCCCCCAATCTTACCAGCCCCCCCCTTTAGTTTATGACCACGTGTCTCAAGTTCTTTAGATTCTATATTTCCCCTACTATTCTTGCCCTCCCCCTATCTATTTTCTACCTACTGTCTATGCTACTTATTCTCTGTACCTTCTCCCCCCTTTTCCTCCTCCCACTCCCCTGTTGCTAACCCTCTATGAGATCTTCATTTCTATGGTTCTGCTCCTGATCTAGCTATCCTTTTAGCTTGCTTTTCTTTTAGGTGTGGTTGTTAATAACTGTGTGTTTGCTGTCCTTGCACTGTTCATATTTTTTATCTTCTTTTTCTTAGGTAAGTCCCTTTAACATTTCATATAATAAGGGCTTGGCGATGATGAACTCCTTGAATTTGATCTTATCTGAGGAGCACTTTATCTGTCCTTCCATTCTAAATGAAAGTTTTGCTGGATAGAGCAATCTTGGTTGTAGGTCTTTGGATTTCATGAGTTGGAATACCTCTTTCCAGCCCCTTCTTGCCTGTAAGGTCTCTTTTGAGAAATCCACTGACAGTCTGATGGGGACTCCTTTGTAGGCGACTGTCCCCTTAGCTCTTGCTGCTTCTAGGATTCTCTCCATTTTAATCTTGGCTAATGTAATGATGATGTGCCTTGGTGTGTTCCTTCTTGGGTCCAACTTCTTTGGGACTCTCTGAGCTTCCTGGATTTCCTGGAAGTCTATTTCCTTTGCCAGATTGGGGAAATTCTCCTTTATTATTTGTTCAAATAAGTTTTCCACTGGTGGCTGTTCCTTTCCCCCTTCTGGTACCCCTATAATTCGGATGTTGGAGCATTTAAAGATGTCCTGGAGGTTCCTAAGTCTCTTCTCATTTTTTTTGAATTCTTGTTTCTTCATTCTTTTCTGGTTGGTCATTTTTTTCCTCCTTCTGGTCCACTCCTTTGATTTGAGTCCCAGTTTCCTTTCCATCACTATTGATTTCCTGTGCATTGCCATTCATTTTAATTAGTTTAGCCTTCATATGTCCCTCTAATTTGTGACTAAAATCAACCAGTTCTGTGAGCATCCTGATGACCAGTGTTTTGAACTGTGCATCTGAAAGTTTTGCATTTCTTCATCACTTAGGTTTATGGGCTCTGGGGCTTTGAGTTCTTCTTGAGCCATTTTTGGTCTGTTCTTGCCCATTAAGTATGAGGAGCAGAGCCTTAGGGGCAGGGTGGGGCCTCCAGGGCGGGGTTGCTGGGTTGTGACCCAGTATGTGGTGGCGGGGTCAGAGTGGGGAAATGGCGTCTCCCTCTCCTGCTTCCTGCTGCTGGGTGAGGAGCAAAGCCTTAGGTGTTCACCAGGGTAGGGCCGCTCAGGTTGCTGGGTTGTGACGCTGTATGTGGGGGCGGGGTCAGAGCCGGGGAATGGGGGCTGTCTCTGCTGCCGCTGGTCTCTGCTGCCGCCTGTCACTGGGACCTGCTCGGTCTCGTCTCACTGCCCACTCCCTCACCGGTCTATCTGTGCGGGAATGCACCAGCACAGTCAACCCACTGCCGTTCACCCTCACCGGATCCACCGGTTGCTCACTGGGTTGCGCTCACTAGGTCACTCACTGGGTCCACCCTTTGCAACCCCACTCCTGGGATCTGCGTGCCTGAGTCTGTCTGACCGAGTTTTCCTGTGCAATCCCACTCCGCCAGCTGTTGGTTTCGCCCCTATTACCAGTCAGGCTGAAGAATTCGTTGTTGTCGGACTTCCGAAAAGTTCAATTTTCTGTGTTTTGGCTGTGTTTTCTGTTGCTAATACTTTGTTATCTCTAAACTTGGTTGTGTGAGAAAGTACGGTGTCTCCACCTATGCCTCCATCTTGGCGGAAGTCGCTCAGTGTACTTCTGAGACCTCTGGAGCCATTGCTGGACTCTTATTTCTGTGGTGCTCCAAAAGTCATTTGTGATGAAAGGGTCATTGTCATCGAGGGCATTGTAATTGGAAGTGGGGTCTTAAGTCCTGGATAGCATAAAATCAGTCATTTAAAAAGTCATGAAACACTGGGATGGAATTTCTTTTGGCAAGTAATATATATACATGATTTTAAACATCAAATTCAGGAAAGCATATGATGAAATGCAGGAGTGACTTGTCTATCTCACACCAGTTCCTCTCTCATTATTTTAACTCTTTCAGCACTCTTTTATATTGTGTATATTTGTGTTTCTTGATTTATCGATTGCTGACATCAGTTTATTGATTTTTTCCAAAGGAAACAAGGGCTTAGCTTACTTCTATACCCTTTCCTCCACTGCTCTTAAGTCATGCCATGATTTTTGGTTTCTCTTCTGGTTTCCCTTGTAATTTAATATCCCAGCATCTTTTTTAACTCATCTACAGAGACGGTGTCTTTTGGACTATACTCCATCCATAGCAATAAATTAGGGTTTGAGATAGGGGTAGGAGGATCAGGGCTCTGGAGTTGTCGGGCTGGAAGAGCACTGATGATAGATGTTCTGTCGAAGTCATCCTTTATTTTGTGTGGGTTTTTTTTTCACGTGTTACAGCTAATCCTGAGATAATGTAAAATATTTTATTTTGGATTTTATCAGAATCTTTGCCTTTTTTATGTTTTACAGAAATAAATATCTTCCTTCAATAGATGATAATGAAAATACAGAAGAAAGAGAAGCAGGTGAGTGTCCTACATACTTTTTAAATGAATGCATGCAGCATACACTGGCACTTCTCTTATGAGAGCAGAGCCGGCGGTCTGGGCTCATCTCTTACTCAGTAGCCTCGGGTAGTTCCCCTGCTGCCTGCCTCTGCTGTCCGTTCTCCATGTGGTAACTGAGAGGTTAGTTCTGAATGACTTAATACACAGATTTTTACGTATGTTCAGGTCAGCCCTATTGGCATAAATGTAATGAAAATTATAAATCAGAATATTATTCAAAATTAACTCTGTGGAAAAGAAACACACTCCCCACCCACCTCTGAACAGTTTTCTGTGTTTTTATAGAGCAAGGTGATCGATTCTTTATCATTTATATAATTACCATTTTGGATGTTTGGTTAAAATAAAAGGATTCTCACTTATAAAATTCTTATTTATGATGGTCTGTAGAAAGTTCCTCTTAGAGAAAATAGTGAACTAATTGAAAGGATGTGAACATTAACTGTTTCTGCAACAGGGAGGGGAGTTGATAGAAACATTTGGCTTGTTGACGGACACATCCTCCAGGATCTTTTTCTTTAGGTGGTTCTTCTTCACACTAGGTGGTAACATGTTCCGGGGAACCCGGAGACCCCAACCAGTGTGGCTCGGGGTGAGATGGGAGATCTGCCTCTGTCTCCTGGAAACAGGCTATTTCTGATGGGCCGGTTTTCCTTTTATAGACTGGAATGACACCCTGGTTACCAGGGAGATCTGAATCCCTGCCCTCAACTGGCCCCCAGTGCAAATGTGTTGGGTGGGACCAGCCAAGTTTCCTCTCCACTCTGCTCCTAGGGGCAGCATTGACCAGTTAGATAAAGAGTGACTTAGGGATTTGGTTACAAGGACTACCCTCTGGTTTGTCCCCAGTGGATAGATAGGTCCTTTGAATCCAGAACAACCTGTTTTGGGAAATTAATGGACTCATCTGCTGACAGTTCTTAACAGGAAAAGCAGTGATTAAATACTTTCTACACACTGATTTCTTCCTGTCTTGGCCCTAAAAAGGCATCAGCTGGTAAACAAACCCTATAGAGAACACAGTTCCATCTGTCCTATGGTATGGATATTGCTATGTATAACATGTACTTTTTTGTTCAAATTTTTGAGGGAAGAATAAGGATGCATATTATACATGGGTAGTTTAATTCTGTATCTGTATAGATGTTTTTAATTCTTTTATTTATGCTTATGTGTTTAAAGCGTAATTCTAGAAAGCAATAATGATACCTGTATGCAAAGTAATACCCTGGAATACGATTGGTTTTGTTTCTAAACATCAATAAATGAATGAATGAATGAATGAATGAATGAATGAATGAAAAGGTTAAAACGAAAGATTTTTTTTCCTGAGAGTTTGGGACAAAAATGTGGGTGTGCATTACACGTGGCAAAATAAGGTGCTTAGACAGGTGTACAGAACTGTACGTATGTGGCTTTCATGCTTTGTTTAGAATAGCAAGACTGAGAAAGAATCACATGTCCATTGAAAAGGGAACTCTTTAAATCACCACATATCCACCTAGTGGAATATTATGCTGTTGTTAAAAAGATCACATTACTGAAGAGAACCCCAAATTCTCAAAACCGTCTGCATATTTGATTTTTAAGACATTCTTTAAGGTAAGCTTTTATTTTAATAGAAACATTCTTTATACAAATTATCCCAAAATGAATTCAAATTTCTTTCTTTTGAGATTTTAGAGGTTCATATTAAGACCCTTGGTGTGTCAGCCAGCTGTTAAGTAGCCTCAGTTAAAGGTGTTTCCTTTTTCTTTTTCTCAAAGATTTTATGTTGAGAGGGGAGGGGAGGGAGAAAGGGAAAGAAATATCAATGTCTGGTTGCCTCTTGAGCACCCCCTACTTGGGGACCTAGCCCACAACAAAGGCGTGTACCCCAACAGGGAATCAAACCTGAGACCCTTTGGTTAGAAGGCTGGCACTCAGTCCACAGAGCCACACCAGCCAGGGCAAAGGGGTTTTCATTTTAGACCTCACAGTAACGTTGATGAACAGGGCAGAGTTTTTATTTAAAAGCTAAAGAGGAGCAAGTTAATTAAGGGATAACATTTTCAGGAGAAATTGATCCTCCTCTTCTGTAGTACTGATGATAGGCTGTATTGATGACTGACCCATGAGAAGTTGCAGAGCATGAAAACAGAAAATTATGGTCATACTAAAGCATTCTGTAAACTTCAGGACTGAGCATGTGTGTAGAGAGCTCATTGCCTGAGGGGTGGAAGCCCATGTTCTGGAGCGAACTTGGACTTCGATTCCAGTAGAACAGAATTGTAACTCTAACTCTGCCACTCAGCTTTGTCGCTTTGGACAAGTTTAGCTTCACTTTTTATCACTTAAATGGGAGTAGTCATACATGCCTCATAAGATATTGATAAAGATTAAGTAAGGTAATTCATCAAGTACTTGGCATTCAATATGTCAGTGGCAGGAAATCTTTCAGTATAACAATAAAATTAACCATCAAACTTTGTTCTCTTACTGTACCACAATTATAAGGTGTTAGAAGTAGCAGCAAACAAAATATCCATTCTTTAAAAACCCTCGTTACCCCAAAATATTAATATTTTTTCTCTTCTTTGGAGAGAATGACATTTAAGTACATTCTTATCTTAAAAAGTCATCATTTCCTTGTCTAAAATTTTATCAAGCTAAATTAAACTAAGATGACAAGTTTTACAAGTTAATCAAAACTCACGAATAAATAACTATGCTTCTTATTTACCAGAAAGAGCATAACAGAGTAGTGTGCCAATAACAGAGAGTTTAGAAATTGGCTTTGTATTGCCTAAAGAAGTATTGCAAGGGGACTTCTGCCAAGATGGAGACATAGGTGGAGACACCGTGCTTCCTCACACAACCAAGTTTAGAGACAACTAAATAATAGCAACAGAAAATACAGCCAGAACATAGAAAATTGAACTTTTCGGAAGTCTGATAACAACAAATTCTTCAGCCTGACCGGTAAGAGGGACGAAACCAGCAGCTGGCAGAGCGGGGTTGCACAGGAAAACTCGGTCAGATGGACTCAGGCTCACGGAATGCAGGCGCAGGGTTGGACCTGGTGGGCAACTCAGCAAGCAATCGCAGGGAAACAGCGAGGGAGCAGGGCTGTGGGTTCACTGTGGTCGTGCATTCGTGTGTGGATAGACAAGCGAGGGAGTGGGTGATTGGACAAGAGCCAGCAGCCCCAGCGGCAAGCCGGGGTGGAGGGCGTCGCCATTTACCTGCGCTGACCCCGCCTCCACATACAGCGTCATAATCCAGCGACCTAAGTGGCCCCTCCCCGGTGAACAACCTAAGGCTCTGCTCTTCACCCAGCTGCCGGAAACAGCAGAGGGGGCCGCCATTTCCCCGCTCTGACCACGCCCCCACATACGGCGTCACAAAACAGCGACCTGGGAGTCCAAGGCTCTACTCCTCATACTTAACGGGTGCAAACAGACCAAAAATGGCTCAAGATCTCAAAGTCCAAGAGCCTATAAATCTAAGCGATGAAGAAATAGCAAAACTCATAGACGTATAGTTTAAAACACTGGTGATCAGGATGCTCACAGAACTGGTTGATTATAGCCACAAATTAGACAAACATGAAGGCGAAACTAATTGAAGTGAATGGAATTGCACAGGAAACCAATAGCGATGAAAAGGAAACTGGGACTCAAATCAATGGAGTGGACCAGAAGAAAGCAAATAATGGCCAAATAGAAAAGAGTGAAGAAGCAAGAATTCAAAAAAAAATGAGGAGAGTCTTAGGAACCTCCAGGACATCTTTAAATGCTCCAACATCCGAATTATAGGGGTACCAGAAGGGGGAAAGGCACAGCCACTAGTGGAAAACTTATTTGAACAAATAGTAAAGGAGAATTTCCCCAATCTGGCACAGGAAATAGACTTCCAGGAAATCCAGGAAGCTCAGAGAGTCCCAAAGAAGTTGGACCCAAGAAGAAACACACCAAGGCACATTATAATTATATTAGCCAAGATTAAAATGAAGGAGAGAATCCTAGAAGCAGCAAGAGCTAAGGGGACAGTCACCTACAAAGGAGTTTCCATCAGACTGTCAGCAGATTACTCAAAAGAGACCTTACAGGCAAGAAGGGGCTGGAAAGAGGTATTCCAACTCATGAAATCCAAAGACCTACAACCAAGATTGCTCTATCCAGCAAAACTTTCATTTAGAATGGAAGGACAGATAAGGTGCTTCTCAGATAAGATCAAATTCAAGGAGTTCATCATCACCAAGCCCTTATTATATGAAATGTTAAAGGGACTTATCTAAGAAGTTAAAAAAACATGAACAGTGAAAGGACAACAAACTCACAGTTATTAACAACCACACCTAAAACAAAAGCAAACTAAAAGGACAGCTAGATCAGGAGTGGAAACATAGAAATGAAGATCTCAAGGAGGGTTAGCAACAGGGGAGTGGGAGGAGGAGAAGGGGGGAGAAGGTACAGAAAATAAGCATAGACAGTAGATAGAAAATAGAGGGGGGGGGCAAGAATAATATGGGAAATATAGAATCCAAAGAACTTGAGACACATGGTCATAAACTAAAGGAGGGTAATGGTGGGGACGGGGGGGTAGGGTGGAGGGGAATGAAGGGGGGAATAGAAAAACTGTAATGGCATAATCAAAAATATAAATAAAAGTATTGCAAGAAAAATGGACTTTACTAAAACATTTAAAAATGAATCACTGGTGATAGCCTTTTATCTATATTAAATAAACTACTTCAAATATATATATATATATATATATGAAATTTTAATCTCTAAGATGACCTAGTAGTATTGGGCAGAAAAAAATTAGCTAGAGATAAAATATGAACCACAGTAAGTGAAAAACCTATAGCACTGCAGGTATATAATACAGCTAAAAATAATATCCTGATGTTACCAATGGAACCTACTTGTGATAGGGAAATACTGATTTTTATTTATCCCAACTCCTTTCTGGTTACTGAGAGAAATACAAAATGTGATGACTTTTATGAGATGTATGATAAGGGTTATGGTCTATAGGTAGACTCATTACCCTCAGAAACCTGAAACTGGACTGCCCTCTTCCTGGTTCTCACCCAGGGAAGCTCAGTGAGGAGCCGTATCAGGATCACCGTTTTCAACATGGTGATTTAGTGGCCCTTTTGGTAGAAGTGGAAACAAAGACTATTTAGGCTCTTTGCTCCCCCCCCCCCCCACTTACTTTGAGGCACATGGAAGGAATATTTTTGTCTTATATTTTTAATCCTCTACAGATAGCTTTTTCAAGCTCCCAGCAAGATGGCTTAACAATAAACAAACAGACAAACAAATAAATAATAAAAATTTCTTGTTGGTTATTGACAGATTATAATTTTATATTTTTTACTACTAATATCCTTTTGAGGAAAATTCTCTTTTCATCACTGACTGTGCTGAAATTGTGCTTCGCTTCTTGAGTTTTCCTTCTCTTTATGGGATGCGCCAGTTCTGCATTCCTTAGGAATGTCACCTTGACAACCACTTTATCTCTCTGAACTCTTGGTCTTATCTATGGAATGAGGGAGTAAACTAGACCACTATTGCTGATTCCTGGGAGCGGAATTGCTGGGACCTCAGTTAGGTATATGAGGTCTGTTCAGAAGACAGGCCATTGTTAATAAAATGAGAATGGTTCAATGATAACTTCATTGTACTTGTCACTGGGGGTGGTAGATGCCATTGAGTGAACATGTGTACTGTGTGGCCATCGCATTCAAAATGACTGAGTGAGTAGAGCGACGAATCTGCATCAAATTTTGAGTTAAGCTCGAACATTCCTCCTCGGAAACTATTTGGATGATTCAGAAGGCTTTCCGGGGCAATGCAATGAATGCAGCACAATTAAATGTGTGGCACAAACGCTTCAAAGGTGGTCAAGAACCTGTTGAAAGTGATCCACGTATTGAACAGCCTGCGACAAGCAGAACCCCTGAGAGTGTTGAACTTGTATGGGCTGCAATTCACAAAGATTAAAGACTGGCAGTGCGAGAACTAGCAGCTGATCTGGGGATTCCAAAAACTACTGTGTCTGAGATTTTGATGTAGGATCTTGGCACAAAACGTGTTGTGGCAAAATTTATTCCGCGGCTTCTCCTACAGGAACAGAAGGGACATGGTGCTGCAGTTGCTAATGACCTGATTGAAACCACTACCAACGAACCAGATTTCCTCAGGACATTCATAACTTTGAAGGGGACTGAGGCATCACTGTCCTGTGTACAGTGTTTCTTGTATTTTGTATCTTCAATAAATGTCTCTTTTTCTTAGCGCCCGGCTGGTTACTTTCTGGACAGACCTCATATGTTTAGTTTTACAAGGAAGTCTCTGACCTTTTCCCAAAGTGGCTGTATAAGCCATCGCATACAACATTTCTAACCAGGTCTCATCATGTGGGTCTGGTGGTCCAGCCATCATTAATGATTCCTGGGATGGTGTAAAATGCTCAATGAAATGAACATTAGCTTTTGGCCAGAGGATTCAGGTCCAGGCTCACTCACTCACTGATGATAGTGTATGGCCTTGGACACATCACTTAACATCAGGAATCTTCCAGTTCTCTGTGTACAAAATAGCATCTTTACACCAACCCTATAGGACTGTTGAAAGATTAGAGAGAGCATGAAACATGCTTTGAATTATAATCCATAATAATAATGTGTCCAGAAAGTGTTAGCCGCTGCTACTGTTACTGCCATTTCCCTTGAACTGACTATCCAGTTGCCTCTGCTGGAGAGCCCTGTGCTTCATGAGGAGACCTAGCCAGGAGGTATGGGTCGAAGAGAGGGTTCCACTTGCACCTTCAGAGAGCTGCCTCATTGGAATTAAGTGTTTAGAGTGCGATGTTTTTGAAAGCTCCCTGAATAAACAAATCTGTATCTCTTGCATGCTAAGCAAAAACTCCCTTCCTGAGGGCCAAGTGTCACAGGCCCAGAATTTAGTAATATACCAGGGACGGTTACACACTCAAAGGATGCGAGCTGTAGCTGGGCACCTGTTTCTGCACTGTTGGGTTTCTTGTAGCCTTGTATTTTCTTCATGTGGTAAAAGACACGACAAAATTTACCATTTTAAGCTTTTTCTTGTCTTCGGTGTCTAAATTCCTTTTAAGTTTACTTAGCTCCTCCTTTTCCTAAGCCATTCCAAGAACTGAAATCAGCAATAAGGTAGTCAAACTGAATTGTTTTTCTCTTTTTGTAAAGTAGTGGTCCTGCCAGAATGACCAGTTTCCTCTGGATTTATTTGTTTATAAGGCTGGGCTTCAGTTATACTAAAGATTCCCCCCTAAATCCTTCTTTTTTTTTTTTTCATCTTTTTTCTCCTGGGATTCTCAGTGTTATGTTTGGGAGTATCAGATGAGGGGAGGGAACTGTAAACAGCAGAGGGAGAAATATGCAGCTGAAGTTTGTACTCTCCATCATTCCTGGGGTAGGCCAGGAAGTCTGAGCACAGACTGGGTAACCAGAACACTGCAGGCGTACCTCACTGCCTGGGCAAGTGTCTGCGCCCTTTCACACCAGCCAGGCCTCTTGTTGGGGGAGCAGGCTGCTCACACGGGGCGCTGTTCCTGAGCCACCAAAGATCACTGTAACCATATCTCTGGGAAGCCGGCTTGCCCCTCCCAGACTCTCCTTAGATAGTTTCTTTGTTCCTGGCCTAAAATAAGTGACTTACTTTGTATTATAGGAGAGTGTGCTCCTCTGTGAAACTAGCATCCCCGTTATTTTGAGATCATTGCCAACCTTAGCCTGGTTATGAAATGACAAGTGTACTCTGTCATGCCAGACCTGAGAGTATGAGCTGTAACTAACACTTCCAAGGGGATGTTTTCCTTAAAAGTGTCACTTTAGGAGACTTCACCTTTATCTGATGGTGCTCAAAAAACAGCTTAGAAGCTTCCCTTTTAGGGTTGCCTTCAGCACCTGTGACACATTCTTTCTAATGGCATCCATCACAATAGAGCTTCCTTTTATACCGGTAGCTGGTTTTTTATAAGTGACTGAAGGCCATTTGGTGCTCAGTCTGGTGAATAAGTTAGGTGGTCATATAGCAGAACACCATTTTTAGTTAAGAATAAAAGGTGTAGTTCTGAGTGAATCAGATTTTCTTGTTGAAGTCAAACCAGCTGAATTTTGATGCTGCTTGATGATATGTAAGAGCAAATATTTGGGGGACATAAAGCAACAGACCGAGTTTGACCCTGTGTCCTTATCGCCCCAGTGATATCATCTTTATTTGTGAAGACATTTGAACAGAACTTTTGATTATTAATATGATGAGTGCATTCTGGGTGAGAACAGTGTGCCTAGGATTTTGTGTCTGTTAGTGACATCTAAAGGTATTTTGTGGGAAACTGTCGTTACCTGTTCTAGACGTGGAGCTTAAAAGGTGTTTCAGATTTCTGCACATAATGTGGGAAATCCTTGAGGTTTTTACGTATGAGTGTCTTACATGATGTAACAACAACAATTTGGTATAGCTCCAGCAGGGCAAGGGGAAACACAGATGTGTGTCCTTTTTCCTACCATATCCCTAAGGTCTAGCCCAAGAGGAACTAACACATAGTAGGAACTCAGTAAAACGTTGAACAAATCCATACCTTCAAACTTAATAATGCTCTTTTCATGAAGCATGCAGAAGAGTAATACTATTGTTTCTCTTTTACAGTTGTCACATTTAAAAGTTCTGAATCACTCCCCAATGTCTGATGCCTCTGTCAACTGTGACTGCAAATCCCCCTCCCCATTTGAGCACAGCACTGATCAGGAAGAGAGAATTGAAGATGCTGCTAGTCACTGTCTGCCCCAGAAGGAACTGTACGCTGCTGAAGAGGAAGCTGAGACCCTTTTTCCAAGGAAAATGACATCTTATAATGGGATGGAGGACAGTGGAGGAGGAGGCACTGGGGTGAAGAAGAAACGGAAGAAAAAGGATCCAGGAGAGCAAGGGCGGGCAGCCAAGGGAAGCAAGGACAGGGAGCCCAAGCCAAAGAGGAAGCGAGAACCTAGAGAGCCAAAGGAACCCAGGAAGGCCAAGGAGCCCAGGAGGGCCAAGGAGCCCAAGGAGCCCAAGCAGAAGGACGGAGCGAAGAAAGTGCGGAAGCCCCGGGAGGCCTCGGGCACCAAGGAGGCCAAAGAGAAGAGGAGCAGTGCCGACTCCACAGCCAGGACGAAGTCCAAGAAGGCCAGGTGCGTCCCTCTCTCCCCACTCCGAGCACTTGGCTCTGTCTCCACTGAGCAGTTTGCCTTTGGGCTTACTCCAGCCCTGGACACAACTGTACTACTTTCAGCCGAAATGAACCACTTTCTCACCTCCTGATGAGAGAAAGATAACCTAGTGCTGACTCTGCAATTTCTTGCCATTCCTTTTGAATTAAGAATTAAAGTATGTTGGCATGCACAGGGTATGAGGGAAGGGTCGCTGTAGGTGTGATTCAGGGAGGGCAGTGGTTTTTGGAACAGCAGCAGTGGACAGTGGCAGAGGAGGGTGTGCAGTCCTGGATTCAGTGGTGCAGGTGGCCTGGGAGAGCCAGGGGTGAGCACACGTTGCAGACAGGAAAGGACTGCCGGGCTTCCCGAGGCTGTGAGTTCTCTAGTACGTGAGTGTTCGCTCCGGTCTCTTCTCTTGTTCAGTGATTGACACAGTGCCTGACATGTCTGTAGGTGCTCAGGACACGGTGAGTAAATGAGACCAGAGGACCACAGTGGTTGCAGAGGGAGTGACAACCGAGGGCCCTGGCCGTAGATCCTATCAGCATCCAGAGGCGCTCTGCTCAGGGAGTTCATCTGTGAGCTGTGTGTACGTGCAGTGTTTTACAATTTGTGTCTTTCTCAATTTTTTGTGCAGAACATTTTGAAGACATACAAAACAAAAAATATATATCTTCTTATGTATATTTAAGAGGAGTTTAAGTTTCTAAAATCTAAGTGCAGAGGCAGAATATAGACCAGGGGCACCCCTACGAAGTACAGAGATGTGAACACTAACAGAACATATAGTAATGAGGCCATCAGTGGGGTGAGGCATGGAAGAGGTAAGTTTTTTGTTTTTGTTTTTTTAATATTTTATTTATTTTTAGAAAGAGGGGAAGGGAAGGAGAAAGAGTTAAACATCAATGTGTGGTTGCCTCTCATGTGGCCCCCACTGGGAACTGGCCTGCAACCCAGGCATGTGCCCTGACTGGGAATCGAACCAGCAACCCTTTGGTTCACAGCCTTCTCTCAATCCACTGAGCTACACCAGCCAGGGTGGAAGACGTAAGCTTTACGTAGAGACAGCATTGTAGGCAGAGACAGCATTGTAGGCGTTGTCTGCTGCGACTCAGAATTTACTCTGTGGTTCAGTTCATTCTCAGAGGGATAGTTGGTTGAGACCAGATGGATAATGCCCTAATCCAAGTTAAAACTGTCTTATCATGTTCACTCCCTTCTGCCTGGTGGGAGATTTCATCTTTTGTCTATCACAGAGGCTTGGGTGGGATCCTAGGAATGTAGGGCCTAAATTACCTTGCAGAAGATCAAGAGAAAGAAGTAAAACCAGGATTCCGACTAGTGAGAAATGTGTGGGCTCTGCTTCCCAGTAAACCCAGTGAGTGCACTCTGGCCTCTGGTGTGCGCAGAGGGTGGCAGAGCGAGTTTCTGTCTCCGCCAGTAGCTTCCCTCTTGAAATTACTTCAGAGAAGCTGCAGTGGTTCGGAGGGTAATGTCGTATGTGAAGAAGGAGAATCAGATGTGGGCTAGTGGAGTGATTTATTATTTTTTTAAAGATTTTATTTATTTATTTGTCGAGAAGGAAGGGAGTGAAAAAGAGGGGAGAGAAGCATTGGTGTGTAAGAGATGCATCGATTAATTGCCTCTTTCATGCTGCCAACCGGGGACCCGACCTGCAACCCCGGCATGTGCCCTGACTGGGAATCAAACCGGTGACCTTTTGGTTCTCAGTCTGACACTCAATCTGCTGAGCCACCCCAGCCAGGGCACGACTTACTCTTTTTATCCTCACCCAAAGACGTGTTAATTGATTTTAGAGAGTGGGGAATAGAGGGGAAGACAGAGGGAGACAGACATCTGTCAGTTGCCTCTTAATATGCTCTCTGACCACGGGACCAAACCTGCAACCTAGGCATATGCCGTGACCTGGAATCAAACCTGTGACCTTTTGATTTATGGGACAGTGCTCCAGCCAACTGAGCCATACCAGCCAGGCTGAAGTGACTTATTTTTATTACAGAAAACAAAGAGGAATCCTTGAGGATAATGCTTTAGAGTTAGGGTAATTGGAGGAGAGTTTCACAGCTCTTGGAAGGTGTTTGGTCTGTGTGCGAGAAGGCAGTAGAAAGCCATAGATAGACAGTTCAGCTCATTTTAGCCACTGGTCACTGGTACTTGCAATTTCCTTCTCTTTCTGAAAGGAATTCACATTTACTTTGTGTGTGATGTGAAACAAGGTGATGAGTATACAGACATTGCCAGAAAGTCTACTTTGGGGCAAGAGGAGGCATTTCCCTGAACAAAGTTGGGGGTTAAATGCATGTTTAGCGATATTGGAGGAACCTGATTTTGATCTGATTAGTCTCAACAAAATGTAAGTGAGTTGATAGTGCTTGGTAGTGTTTTCAAGGCCTACTCACTTAGAAAACATAACTTTTTGGCCTGACTGGTGTGGCTCAGTTGGTTGGGCATTGTCTCACAACGTGAAAGGTTGCTGGTTCGATTCCTGGTCAGGGCACACACCTGGGTTGTGGTTCGGTCCCCAGTTGGGGGTGTACAAGAGGCAACCACTCGATGTTTCTCTCACACATGGATGTTTTGCTTCCTCTCTTTCTCCTTCTTTTCTCCTCTCTGTAAAATACATAAATAATAAAAGAAAGGAAACAGAATCTTTTGAGGTTTAGAAATTCAAAAGACCTCCTTTGAGAGGGTGCTGACGGATGGATAGGGCTAGTTATTCCTTTAGAAATGTGGGCGAGTGACATGGTCTGATTTTTGGACTATGTAAGAGTGACTTGTAACATAGTAGAATTCTCCTGTGTAGCCCAAATAGGGTTCTGGACTGGCAAGCCTTTTATTTCCTGTCCTTTATATAGTTATAAAATTGCTATGGTTTCTTTAATTAATGACCCTACTGATCAGTGGAAGCAATTTTAATTATGACAGGGTGACATTAATGGATACAAAAATATATGTTGGTAATTAAGTCTCAGTTTTTTTAGCTTTTTGATTTATTCTCTCGCAGATTGGCTCAAGTAGATGTTTTGACGTGAGCATGTACTTGATTAGCCCCCGGATGGTGCTCGGTGGTTGTTACCAATGGCTCATCGAGTACTTGGGCTGTTGTAGTTACTCCACAGATGATTCGAGGGCTTCCAGTCTTTTCCTTTTTCGGTCCATCCTGGCAGCTGCCACCTGGCTAATCTTTCTGAAGCACTGCTGTTTTCTTATTTACATTAGTAGTTGGTGGTAGAAATCAACCCCCTGCTTTCCCGCTCTTCATTCACACCAGTTAGGAAATTGTAAAGACAGAGGTGGAATTGTCAGCTTTATTATTGGTACATTGGGTCGAAGAACTTCCATTGGCTTGTGGCCAGAATCAGGCTTCTTGCAGGTTGCTCCCTCAGCTGAGTTTACCCACCAGGGCGGAGAGGGCGCGGGCCGGTTTGCATGTGCTCCGTCCCTGTTTCCGGTCTCACTGGTCTGGTAGGTCCCCAGTCAGAGAAGTGCGAGGAGTTTGAAGAAGGGCAGGACATGTGTTTCCAATATTGTTTCCTCCTTGGGAATTGAACATGACTTTTCTCATGGAAACATGGGAACAGGAAGATGGGGATTCCCTCTAACCATTTACACCTGCCTGGAAACTTCTGATTGTGTCTGCTACCTCCAGGACAAAATCTGGACCCCTCTCTTTGCTGTTTAAACCCTTTGGGGTCTGACCTCTCTCTGCCTTCCTGCCTCTGACCGCAGACCTTGCCAGCTAGGTACTTGAGCCACTCCTCCTTTAAATTGCTCTTGGTCCTTGTCCCAACCTTGGGGCCTTTGTCCTTCTCCCAGCACCCCAAGTCCTCTCCATTCTTCAGCTCTCAGTGCAAGTCCCAGTTCCAGAGCTCCCCCAAACCAGTGTGCCTGCAAGTCCCGTGTCGTCTTCCTTGGCACTTGGAGCCTCACTTTGCTCTGTCAGTCAGGGGCTTCTACTAGACTGAAGGAGGCATCGTCTAACCCTGTTGTGCTGAAGCCAGGATGCAGACGCACGGAGCAGTGACTTGAGATTGAGTGACAAGTGACTTGAGAATCTCTGGTTCTTAGACTTTTCTCTGTCTAATGACTCACCTGGATAGCTTGTTAGAAAAGCAGATGCCCTGACCACTTGCCCATTAGGTTTGAGGTGGAGCCCAGGAAACTGCAGTTCAAAAGTCTGCCAGATTAAAATTTAGAGTGTAGCTGGTTCTCAGTCTGGCCTTTGAGAAACAGATGAAAGCTCACTGGGAATATGGAGCATATTTATGTTTTCATAGTTAACAGCTGCTAGGAATGAAAAGCCAAAAAGAGGAAAAGAAATGAGTGGTGTAATTAGCCCTGTGAAACAATAAGAAATATATGCACAAAGTCCCTGAAATCCCTGTGAATACTTAAGTGATAAGAACACTAGGAGCATCTCTTGTTCTGATACTTGTCTCTGATCTGGCCCTGTCCCTTGTACCAGGCCCCTAAAGCCTTTGTAATTTCCTAAGTCATGAGAGCATCGGGAGCATCTTTTGTTCTAATGAGGCGACTCTGAGTGGGTTCCTGGGTGGCTCCTGGGTGGGGGCTGGTATCAAAGGCCAAGCCATGATTAGAAGCTTGGTTTCAGCCCTGCCCCCTACCCCATCCTTCAGAGAAGGGAGAAGGGCTGGAAACAGACTTAATAATTGATCATGCCTACGTGATGAAGCCTCCATGAAATCCCAGTGGTAGGGGGTCAGGAGAGCTGTTTGGTTGGTGAACACATTAATGTGCCAGGAGGGTGACGCACCCCAGTGCCACGGGGACAGAGAAGCTCCTGTGCTTGGGATCCTCCTAGACCTCCCTTCCATCTGACCGTTCATCTGTATCCTGAATCATACCCTTTGGCAAACTGATACACATCTGCTTGGTAATACACGTTTCTCTGAGTTCTGTGAGCTGTTCTCGCAAAGTAATTGAACCCAAGGAGGGTATCGTTGGAATTCTGATTTATAGCTTGTTGGTCAGAAGCATGGGTGACAAGCTTGGCTTGTGAATGGCATTTGAAGTGGGGTGGGGACAAGCCATTTTGTGGGACTGACCCCTCAACCTATGGAATCTGATGGTATCTCTGGGTAGATAGTGTCAGAATTGAGTTCAGTGCTGGTGTCTGAGAATTGCTTGTTGGTGTGGGAGGGTGAAAGGTTTTCTTAGGCTCCACCAAGGAAGAAATGCCAACCAGCCACAAAGTCAGGCAGTATAGAGCTTTATTGGGGTTTGCACACCTGGGTGAGGTTCTCCAGTCAGCAGAGTGGGGCCTGAGAAGTTGTGTCCAAGCAGGGAATATGGCGGGGTTTTATTTGGTTGGCTCTCTTCGTAGGAGCTGGGGATTGGTCCCCTTTGAACAAAGCGGCAATATATCATTGGTGGTTCTCCTCGGGCTCAGGTTGCTATGCGGATATCCGCTTTGGCAAGGCCCGCCCTTTCAGCTCTCTGGTTTGACGTCAGCTGTCTTTTCCGGGTTGTAGTTCATCCGCCATTTTGGGTTGTAATTCAGTCGCCATTGTGTCCTACCCGCCCATCCTGACAGGGGAACCCCCATATGTTTGGTGATCAGAAGTGCCGGAAGTCAGTTGTTTTGTGGGAGTAGTACAGGAGACTCATAGGAGAGAAACAGAAAGAACTGGGTTTTTCCTACACGGGAAGGTGGAAAACTGACTTTTTCCCAATACAAGCACAGATATCTGTGCCTCAGCTTTTACTCCCATTTGTTTTGATTTGTCAGCTCAGAGCAGATTTTTCTCCCAAATCTAGTAAATTTAGTAACATCCGGAAAGAAAGGTTTTCCCTTTTCTGATTTTCTTCTTTGATGGTTGCTTAGAAAGTTAAGCCCCAGACCTGATTGTAGACCCACCTAAGCTGTGAGTCAGCTGGTGACTGTGATGCAGGAGTAAAAGTCTGGCTTCTACTAGACTTCAGCTCTGCCCCCTGTTGGAAGGCCGGTCAGCCTTCCTTGTTTAGAGCCAGGTCTCTGCTGAGGTGGCCTCAGGCTCCAGAGCATCCATTGACCAGATTCTTCCTGCTGGGAGACTTGTCTATTGGAAGACAGAAGACAGTGAATGGAGACCCTTTGCTTTGAACCCACTGGGTTTTATGTTAAGTAGGGAATAAATCTAAATGACAATAGCCGAGGCCCACCTCTGAGGCTTCCAACTAAGTCTCCACTCCAGTTTTCTAAGAGCAGCTGGACTGCTTGCTCTGCTACCCCCAGAGCTTTCTAAATTAGGGTCTGGTATACAGCGGGGTTGTACCTAATCTGTAGGAAAACAGTTACTAAGTAATACCGCTTGATTTATTTGTCCAGGGCATCTGTAGTGTCTCCTGTGAGCCCTGCTTTTGTGGGGAGTGGGGTGTGTTGGGAGTGGGGTGTGTTGGGAGTGGGGTGGTGGAGGAAGGAAGGTGTCACGGAAGTATCATCTGTGGGCCCTACCTTTGAGGGGCTGTCAGGAGTTAGAGTCTAACAGCCTTGCAAGTGTTCAAATTTAAAAAAAAAAAAAAACAGGCAAAGATAGAAGCAAACAAAAGATTCTAGTGTAACTGTATACAGAATAGCTAAAAGGATTTACAGGATTCTGGCCCTGGGAGTCCCTTGGAAGAGGTGAATATTGAGCCAGGTATTAAAGGAATTAATATATGAGAAAAGACAAATGAGAAGACCAAAATACATTTAAATAAACGTTCTTTGGGGGGCATTTTCAGTTTTAAGATGACAGACTGAGCATACTTTTATTTTCCCTTCATCAAATCTTACTGAAATGACTGGAAGAACAGAGGGGAGGGAACACATTCTCCTAAGATGAGCCGCGCGCTACTGAACTTTGGGGACAAGGATGGCCGGTGGCGTCATGCTGGTTGGGTAAATGCTGTGGGGGGAGCCCCGGCCCAGAGTGCAAGCAGCAGCTGTGTTTGCAGCAGCTGTGTTTGCAGCTGAGGTGGAAATGCTTCCTCTTCGCAGTGGACCTGGAAGCCTCGGGAAAGAACTGGAGGCAGGCCGGAAGTGGAGGGGGCTTTACCTGTCTGCACAGTGGCTGTGTGGTTTGTCGGCCCCAGGCTGTAGTCAGGCCTTTGCTCAGGTGATACTGAGCGGGTTGCTCTGGGGGAGGATCTGGGGCTCCAGGTGGAGACTGACATCCGCAAGAAGAGAGCCCAGGGACACTAGCTTCTCTGCCTTTTCCCTGCCCTTAGCCTAAAATGGGGACAGCCACCTGTGTATTCAGTGCAGAGTCCCAGGCCATGCCTCCCATTCAGGGGTGAGGCTTGTTGGAGAAAGCGACTTATTAGGCAGCAGAGAGCCTCACTAGCCACCTGCATTGCCAACCTTATTCATTTTAAATAGGGATGATCCACCAAAGATCACAAGACTGTGGAGGAAGACAAGCAGCAGAGAAGAGGAAAGAGAGGAGTGAGCAGAACAGCTGTCTTCAGAAGAAACAAGTCAAGAAGTAGAACTTAATAGAAGATTTTAAGTTAGAATGCTCAGATTCAAGATGTAACTTTGTCTGCAAAACAGGAATGGGTCATGGAAAAGGAATAGTCCTTGGAAAGGAACAAGAAAAAATTTAATGAAAATTTAAAACACAGTTGCCTTGACTAAAAAAAAATTCAACAAAAATACTAGTAGAGGAAAGAGCAGAGAGATAAATAAGATCTAAATTCATTAACTTTCATATCAGGATGTCAGTAGCTATTGCTTAACGTGGATAAATAAAGAACTAGAGGCATGAACATATTCGGAGTTCGGGAGGTATCAGTGAAAGGCGATTCTGTCTGGAAAGTGGGGTTTGGTGCAAGCAGGGATAACCTGTATGTTTCATTTGAAACCTTTCTGTATTTTTTAATTTTTATTTTCATTTGCTTTTATCACTTACAATAACATCTGTTAAAACTCTCCTTTTTCATTTTGTAAGTACATAATGTCTTTGCTTCAATTTTTTTACCAGGATAATATCATGAACTTTATAATTCTTGTTTTGATGGGTTTGTAAAAAGATTTTATATATTTATTTTTAGAGAGAGGAGTAGGGAGGGAGAAAGAGGGAAAGAAACATCACTGTGTGATTTCTTCTTGCATGCCCCCAACGAGGGACCTGGCCTGCAACCCAGGCATGTGCCCTGACTGGGAATCAAACGGGCAACCATTTGGTTCTCAGGCTGGCACTCAATTGACTGAACCACACCAGCCAGGGTGTGTTTTGATGGTTTTAAAGGGACTGAGGACAGGGAGATTTGGTTCTCATTTTGTCTACAGCTGACTATATCTGCACCAAAATAATTTGGGTCTTTTGGGGAGAGGGCTTGCATTTTACATTTTAACCAGTATCTTTAAAATCTGTGCAGCCCAACTCAGTTCCTGGGTATAGGGTATAGGCTGAACTAATCTGGACATTAAAAAAAGTTGAATTAAGTGTGCGCATGAACTCTTTGGGGGCAATATCCATGTTTTCAGTATGTTTTCAGTATCCACGTTTCCTGGGTAGAGGATCAGAGCCTGTGGCGAGGCCTGGACTGGAAGCTCCTGGGCTCTCGGGCTGGACCCCCCAGACCTGTGCATGTGTGCACAGGCAGTGGTTGGCATCTTGTGCTATTTTCGGTCATTCTGAATTTGGGGATTATGGCAGCTCACTGTGGCAGTGGCTGATTCTTCCCTGCTCAGACTTTGATGGATATGTTATAAGATTTAATTTTAAAGTGGGAAGATGAGTCTTTTTGAAATAATGCAGTTTGGTAAGTATTATCAGTACCTGGGCTCCATGGGGGGAAGTAATTAAAAAATCATTGTTGTGGTGCGGTGCTCTGACACACACAAGCCATTCTGCTCATGCCTGGATCCGGCGCCCAGCTTCTGCCTGTCAGTCCCAGACAGGAAACCCGAGGCAGAACTGGAGGTAGGCTGGGAGGACAGTTTGGGGAAGTCCATCTAGCTAATGCTTTAATACCATTATGTAATTTCTCATTTGGAAGTCAAAAAAGGTACTTATTTACCTAGTCAAAACTGCAGAGAGTGAAATCTGCACAGAATCTTGGTTAATGAAGCAATGTGAAGACTGGAGGAGACAAGTAAGTCGACATTGCTCGTGCCTGATAGTCGTCCTGCTGGGAGGGTGTAGTTCATGTGTCAGAAGTTTCTTGCATGTCATAAATACATGCTTTCTTTAAAGCATATATTTGTTTTATTATAAAGTCAAGTTTGATTTTGTTGCCAAAAAGAAAATACTTGGAGCCTAAAAAATCTAGTCTGCCACGTTTTCTGTCCTGCAAGTTAGTCAGTTCTAACTCTGAAAGCTACAAAAGAGAATTATAAAAATAAGATTGCTTTGATTCAGCATCAAGTGCCATTATGTGGTAAGGGTTTAGGCCTTTGTTGTATTCAGAACTCTCTTGGTTACAAGTGACATAAATTAAGTTTTTAAAAAATGGTAAGAGGGGTTTTCCTGGCCTAAGGAATCAGGACCGGGAGTTATAGTTGAGGAGCCCCCCAGAGTTCTTTACCTGCTGCCCTTCCTGTGTCTCTGGGGGTATCGGTTCCATCCTTCACAACTACGTTGAATCTTAGCTGCGTACAACAATAGACTCACAGCTTAACGGCTTTATAACCTAGGAGGAGTGAGATTTATGTATGTGTGTATGCACATATGTACACACAATACATTCATGATATGTGTGCACATTTATATGCACATGTCAATCCATACACTTATTTTAGAAAACCTGAGTTCACACAGATGCCTCCGACTTAGACACATCCCACAGTATTGCCCGGGCCCTATAACATTTCGTACTTACATCTTCCCCCTTCCTCAGGGGGAGCCCTGCTCCCAGTGTCGGCACATTTACACATTTGTGGAATCCTGGACCACATCTAAAGTGACTTCAGAATTGCTTTATCTGTGTGTCTTCCAAAAAGAGGCCAGGATTTGTTTGCTGTTCTCCCCACAGTTCCCAAAAGCTGAGTGTATTTAATCAAATATTATGTTCATAAATTAGGTATTTTTTCCCTTGATTCAATGTTGTTACATTATTTGTTTGAACCACACTTAGATTCATTTTATTTCAGGTTGTTTTCACCTTAGTTTTAAACAAATTTTAGTATGGAGAATTTTAACATGATTCCAAAAGTCAAATTCATGTAAAAAGATATCCTCAGAGAAGTGTCACTTCCCTGTATGGATTCTTTCCACCCCTTCTCTGCACCTGTCCCTGTGGACGGTCACTGTGTTTTGGTTTATCTTTCCTGAGCTTCCTTTTGTAATATAAATTGACATGTGCATATTTTATTTTCCCTTTATTCTTTCACAAAAAGTCACATACTTTTTTGCATGTTTCATTTTTTACTTAACACTATCTCTGAAACTGTTCTGTATCAGTTCATAGAATTCTTTCTTCATTGTTTTTATGGCTGCCTAGCACTCCATAATATGTATCCTAACTTATTCAGTCACATACATTTGGACATTTAGATAGTTTCCATTGTTTTGCAATAACCAAATTATGCTACAGTGAATAACCTCATGTATGTGTAGATTAATATTTTGGGGGGTGTCTTTAGAGTATATTTCCATAAACGGAATTGCTGGATGAAAATGTATATGCATACACCATTTTGTTACACATTACTTAGCCACTATTTTTGAAAAACTTGGAGCTTTAAGGATCAAACAAGCATTCATGGACCAAATCTATCTGTGGGTGTAGCAATTTTGAGGTTAAAATATCTTCATTTGGTAAAACTCTCAAGCATAAGTTTTTAAAACTTATTCCAAAGAGGGGAAAAAAACATGTTTTATCTAGTTCTGGAGGATGAATTTAGGTGATATTTTACTGATGTCCTGTTTGAAAATCCTATCTATAAGCTTTACATGGAATTTTTTTCTTCCTGATATTTATCTTTATCAGAAGAGTTCCAGGAAGAACTTTTGGAACTCAAAATTGATTTTGTTGCCAAAAGTAACCTCCAGAAAATCACTTTGGAGATTTCCCAGGTGGAGTATCTTCTTATTTATCCCCAAATAAGTGAGCAGTTTCACCAGTCATTTTCCTATTTTACTGACATATATTTGAGAAGGTGTTTTCTCTGCTCCATCCTGTCCCCAGCCCCTGGCTAGAAAAATATAGTCATGCCTCAGACTTGACCTTGGAAGTGCCTCTCTTAATGGCTGCTGCTTATGTCCATTACTTAATGGATTTCTGAAAACATGAAAGGTAAATATATACAAGTCTGGTAGTAAAGTTTCATATTTTCAGGAGGTTCTATTCCTTAATTGTGGCTTGAGCTTATTTACTGTTGGGTATGATGTTTCATGGTGAAGCACATATGTCTAGCATATGAAGATGAAACATACACGGTCAAAGCTTTTTAATACGATGAAGTTATATTTATTAGATAGATGGAATTGATTTCAAATGCTGTGAGGAAGGATTTAAGATTTTACAGTTAAATGGAACCCTGAGCACGTGATCATTATAACTTTTGGCATATTGATCAGCTATCTTGAAACTTGTGTCCACAATTTAAGTACAAACTTGCTTTTGTTAAGAGGTCCATAAAATCCATCAACAGCTATAGATTTGTGCATTTGGGGTCATTGAAATGTTTGTAGCTGATTATTTCGGTCATTATTTTGAGATTCAAATAGTATTAAAGGAAATTTGAAGTTTTACATTTATGAAAGGGAGCCGAGTTTAAAAGGGGCGTCAGGAGACCTGGCGCGGTCTGGAAGGCAGCAGGCTGTGGGCGTCGGTCTGGTGCGCGGAGGGCGGCCCTGCCTGCTGCCAGCTTCGGGGCCTTTGCTGCTTTTGAACCTGTTTCTTCCTCTGGAAATACAAGACTCATCTGCTCTGGCTCCCTCACAGAGTCGAGGTTTTAACAGTCAGAAGAGACTTGGAATGCAAAAGTGCTTTGTAGAATATAAATTGCTTTATAGTTTTCTTAGTGAGAAGTCATATAACATGAGATAAATATTCCTGTGAAAATTGATCAATGTTTAAAACTGTTTCACTTGAGTCTCCCGTCCTGAACTGGTAAGTGGGAGAAGTTTTGCTTTTTACCCCTGCTTGAGAGTGCAAGCCTCTATTAAAATGTAAGTTCTCTAACGTGGCAGGAACCCTTAAATTTCATTGCCTCACGTTGGACCAAAATCATTTTCATAAAGAACTTTTGTGATGGGTGAAGAGTGTTGAAGAGGAGCAGGCCGGTTCATCACAGGCTGGTATTCCTGCCACAAGCTCATTGTGCTGGGTTTCGCTTTTCCTTCCCCCCACACCTTCCAGTAACTCACCTGATGGGAAATACTAATAATTTTGGCCCTTCCTCATCCTCCACCTTCTGTCACTTGCCAGGAGTTACTGGTTCTGCTTCAGCTGGATCTTTAAAATCATTTTCACCTTTGAGTTTCCATTGATTATGTCTAGCCTTCATTCCTTCTGGTGCGGATGTGCCGTGGTAGCCCTCTCACACGGAACGAGGTCTGAACTCTGGGCTGGTGTGCGCCTGATTTCTTTCCAGCCTGTCCCTTAATGCTTCTGTTCATTTCCTTGTCACACAGCTGCACAGACTGTCTTTTACTAAATGTGCCCTTAACACTCTTCCATTCCCCAGGACTGTTGTGGTTAAAAGCATTCCTGGGTTCAAGTCCTTTCTCCACTGATCACTCGCCATGTTACCCTGGAAATCTAACTGAACCTCACTATGCCTATTAATACAATGAGAATAATAAGACTGTCTGCCTTATAAGGCAGTTGTGAGGTGTAAAGGAGGTAATCCATGTAGAGGACTTAGAGAACTGTGCCTGCCTGTGTGGTCATAGAAGTGTTAATGACGAGAATGGCGATAGCCCTTCCTGTCTTCTTTCTGTCAGAGTTGTATGTATATCTCCACTTGGGCGTTTTCCCGTATCTCCCTTATGATAAGTAATTCACCAGTTGGTATATCCATGTCTAGATTTAGTCAGTATTTATTGAGAACTTACTCTATAAGATGTAAGATTGATCACTGTGAGAAATATCAAACTTAATTAAGCATATATTGTCCTCTAGGAAAAGCACAATGTAAAATAGTCAGCATTCATTCAGCAAATGTTTATCGAGCAACTGCAGAGGAACCAGGCACTATATTGTTCTGAGGCTGGTGTCATAGTTTAATGACTAACTTTGGTGACAGATCAGAGTTTGGGTACCTTAAAGAAAAGTTGAAACGCTTTGGGAGTGTAGGAAAGAGATTCCATCAGCTAGGGGGGTCAGGAAAGGGTTTTCAGAGGAGATGTTGGAAACACTAGCCGTGAAAACGGCAGTCTTAGCAGGGTGGTGGGATGGATGCACTGAGCCCATCTCCACCTCTCAGGAAGCTTCCATCTACTTCTTTGGGCTGTGGCTCTGCATGGTCTTTGGAATTTTCATAATTGTAACTTCAAGGGCAGGGACAGTGTTGTCTTCATTTTTGAGTTTTTGGTACTTACTTCAAGTCTTATACATAGACCATTCTCAATAGAGGATGATGACAGATTAGAGAGCTGTCACCTCCCACGTAACTTAAAAGGAGACTGAAATTTGATGATTTTCAGTATCTGCAAAGCAATTACATCTCCTAGAGAAGGCATTTCTATTAACTGTAAGTGTTTTGACGGTGTTCATGCTGTTTTATTTCTTACCACATTAATCATAGCCATAGTTGTCATGGTAGGGGTGTAAAAAGTGAGTTGTACATCAATTCGTGTAGCTGTTTCTTCCCCTTTTTTTGCATATTTCTGGGAAGAAACTACTGTAGATTCTCCTTTAAAGCCTTCCCTGGTCCAGGAATTCCAGGGTGTGATATCATAACTTGAGAAATCTTAGTTTTAAAAACTGCCCAACAGTTTTAATTCTGAATTTCTCCTTGTAGCAAGGAGCAAGGACCAACCCCAGTGGAGAAAAAGAAGAAAGGAAAAAGGAAAAGTGAAACCACAGTGGAGAGTTTAGAGCTGGATCAGGGCCTGTCGAACCCATCCCTGCGGAGTCCTGAGGAATCCACTGAGTCTACAGACAGCCAGGTACAGCTGTGGCCGGGAGCCCTGGTGGAGGTTGCGCTTGCCAGGTGGGATCTTGCAGATGCTGATCCTGTTGCTCCTCTGTCCCTCTCTCAAGCCTGCACCCCTTGTGCACAGATCTGGGCTGGGCTTTCACGGTTCTGGTGGGTGAGCACCAAAAGACCACAGGCCTTTTCCCTAGCACCCTGGATTTTAGTATAAGGTTATTAGTATAAAACAATCTCCAGTTTTTTAGTGGAGCTTGCTTCCTTCTTGGAAAGCAGCATATTCAGCAGTGAGAGAGTGAATGGGGCAAGTGGAATCGTGAGCTATGCTAGTTAAGGCTTGGGGCCCTGTTTTGCCATGTAGTTAATGTATTTGGGAAGGACTCAGAGATGGGCCAGTCTTTGCATAAGGGCATTTTCATAATCTCAGGTGCTGGAAAAACCAGGGGTGTCTTTATTGTGCCAAAAACAGGAAGGAAAGTTTGACTAAATGTGAACAAAAGGAGTTGCCCCCCTAAATGGGATTCCTAAAAATGTGCCAGAGTGTGCCTACGACATTGGTAGGAATGTTCTCCCTGAGTTGAAGCAGCCTCTCTTGGGTGTGAGTTCTGGGATTTGAAAGCATTCGCTTCTGTGACATCCACAGCAGTTTATCTGGGCTGTGTGGCTGCACGGGGACCACTTAGAATAAGACCAATGCACTACAATGTCACTTATCAGCTGGATCCTCAGAGATGTCTGGGTGGTAGTCATTGCTGGAAGGTGTCGGCTCCTCATGTCATAGTGGTAATAAGTAGTAGTGTGGGGGTGTCAGAGCCAAGACCCCCTCACTGCCTGTAAATTTGGGCTTGTGACTACTAGATGTCCTGATTGGCAGAGGCAGAGGCACATCAGGTTGCTGGTTGATGGCAGTGGGGGGGGGGTAAGTGTTTCTAGGATGGAGATCTTTATGTGAGATTGGGTAGGAGGTTTTTTATATAGGCTTGATCCCTCACATAAAACTGAATGTTACAGAGGTGACATAATAAAGAAATGCTAGGAACACCGAGAGAGGCCCAGGAGATGTCTTTTAAAAAATAAGGGAGATGGGGTTTTGCTTTTGTTTTTTTTTAAGTATTTGAGAGTGAGCCAGCTGGTGACTGGCTCCCGGTGTGTTTCTGCTGCTTGGATGTGATGTGTACATGGAGACGGACTGTGTGTTTTCTGTTGGAAGAGAGCCACTGGGCTGCTTTGTTGCAGAATGTTATCTGTAAAAGGTCATAAGCTTCTTAATTATAGATGAGTCCTCAGATGGTGACTCATGAGTCTTGTTTTGTCACCCTTAAGATGTCTCCTTGCATTTCAGGGGGTACTACCAGATTGTAATTAAATTGATATTACTTAGGTTTTTAGGCATTATATGGCAGGTATCATGAACTCAAGCAAAACCGAAGTCAACTCTCGTACCATTGTCATAAAATCAGAGCTGCCAGCTATGCTAGAAGGGACCTCAAAGATGATGGAGTTTTCCTCCCATCTCTGTTTTACTGAAGTAGGAACCAGTGCTAGAAAGGAGGTGAGAAGTTACTGCCTTTGATGAATAAAACACATCTCACTGGATTCTCAGACTGTGCCTTCTCAGTTCCTGGCAGTTTGGATTCCCTCCCTCATCTGGGTCCCGTTTTGAGTGAATTTAGTTCTTAAAAGAGTTGTGTTTGAGGAAGATTCCTTTCGTAAAGTAAGAAAGGTCTCCTTTGCATGTTAGTGAGTATGGTTGAGGGTGTTCTTGTACAGACTTCTACCTGTGATGCACAGAGCTTCTCTCTCTGACGGTGTCTTTGTCCTGCAGAAACGACGCTCTGGACGGCAGGTGAAGCGCAGGAAATACAATGAGGACCTGGATTTCAAGGTGGTGGATGATGATGGGGAAACAATCGCTGTTCTCGGAGCAGGCCGAACGTCCGCCCTCTCTGCTTCTACCCTGGCTTGGCAGGCAGAGGTACAGCCTTTGGGTGGGGTGCTGGCCTGTGATGGAGTTGTTCTGTGGCTGTTTGCTAAAGCTTAAGGTACATCATTTAACTACTGCTTATAACCTTCAGATGGCTTCCTGTTGCATTTAGAATAAAATTCAGCCTCTTACTGTGCCAAGCAGGATCCTCGACCACTGCGCTCTCTATTTCCCCAAAAACATTTTCAGATGAACAATTTTTCCTTGTCTCTCTCAGGACTCTTCAGCCAAAAGACTTGCCGTCTTTTAATGCCTGAACGAGCAGTTCTTCCCCACCCGCAGGCCTTCGTATGTGTTGTTCCTTCTTCCTGGAATGCACTTCACCATCTCTCAGAGCGCTTCACGTTTTACATGCGTGGTTCCCCATCTTCCAGAGTCGGTCCCCGCCCCTCAGGCTAATGATTCTGTTTCACTCCTTTGTGTTTCCTTCACAGCAGTTACAACAACTCGTAATTTGGATTTATGACCTCATTTCATTTGTATGTTTGTTGTTCTCATTAGAACAGCCTAATACATGGTAAATAGTCGTTCCATGAATAAAATTACATGAACTAGTGATTCCAGTACTGAGAGTCCACTGCAAGGGTAGGTCCCCGCCTCTCAGGAGCTGTATGTAGGAGAAGGAGCATGTGGCTATACTACTACTATGTTGAGTGCAGCGCTACATGTGTGTGCTAGGGACTGTAGCTACACAGAGGAGGCCTGGTCAGGAAAGGGACGTCGGTCGGGGTTTTAGGAGGAGTAATTTCCAACATGAACTAAAGCCCCAGAGCCCGAGTGGTCCCACAAGTTGTGGTATGCCAGGTGGATGAACCTGGTGGGGTGTTAGGGTCTAATTTAAGGAGCAGTGGGAGATAAGCCCTGGGTGGTAGGAAGTCACATAATGTAGATTCTTGAATGTCAGCTAAGGTATTTGGCCCTTAGTACTGTATGTAGATCAGAGACAGGTAGGAGGCCTTGATGAGTTCAAGCAGAGAAGCAGGATGGCCATATTTACATTTTAGGGCTTTCCACTGGCAGCAGGATCACGGAAGGAAAGGACAGCATTAGGACTTGACGCCCAGACGCTAGAAAGGAAGAGTGGTAAATGATTAAAAGGAGGAGGTCTGTGCCAAGGAGCTCACCAAGGAGAAATGAGAAGCAAAAGGAGAGGCAGGCTGAGCATGTAGGAGGGGCATCACTGCCAGCAGCATATTGTGGGACGCGGGCGCCTGTTGTTACCGAGTCACCGTTGCTGACTTGGCAGAATCCAGGGCTCTGCATGTGCGGCAGCAGCACAAATACCTGTCCTTTCTCCTGGAGACCAGCACGGCTTACTGAGGCCGACAGTACTTTATCTGTTTAAACCACCTGACCTCCAACTTGAAGTATTTTTACGTAACATTACCTGGCCTTTCACTCTGTTGGCATGGAAGGGAACTAGGAGCAGGGGTCGTTGTCCCTTTTTTAACAATAAAGAAACAGGCACAGAATGATCCAGGTCATGGGTACATAGTAGTGGTTGATTAGTGACTAGCACTAGGAGTTGATTTCATGTCTCTGTGCTAAGGGTTATCCAAATGATGCATATAAGACTTAGAGGAATAGTAAGTCATCTATTGTCATTGCCGTGCTCTTCTAGCAAATAGTTAAGAGTAGCCTTCTCAGACTGAGTTGATAGGATTATATTGCTTTCTAATGGGCTTTCTTTTCTTTGAGATTTTATGGTTGGCTTGGTGTTTTAAAAACTGCAAGGGATTCTATTTCCTTCTACTAGCCATTTAGCCTGAGTCATTAGCCATATTTCAATTGTTGTTAAGACTTCTCCCCTGGCACCTAGAGGGCAGAACTAGCTGATCTGACAGAAACGATTGAGGACATTTTATGTACCTTAAGACTCTTGTTACTCTCTTAAGGGGACCGCAAAGAGAGGGCCATGTGTGTTTGTGTGTGTGTGTACAGATCATACACACATATACTTATATGTGGTGAAATACAAGATAGAATCTGAAGTTCCTTTAATCATGCCTCAAATATTGTTACTAAATTTAAGCAGGAAGGAGGCTTGATAATGTGGTTTTGGTGCTGCTGATATTCAGGAAAGCAACTGGGCCACAGGTCTGCCCAGCATGCAGGGCAGACAGCTTGTGAGGGGCTGAATGGGTTTCAGATTCAGTGCTCGATGGAGCCCTAGCTGCTGCAGAGCAAAACAGCTTCACTTTCATCTGTTGGGCTTCCTGGTGAGTTGTGAACAAAGATTTCCCAGGCTGATGTGAAGCTTGAAAGCCTTGGATCTCATCTTGGATTCCAGGCAATCCTCAAAGCATGCAGTGGCACAGAAAGTCAGTTGAAGTAGGGGAAGCTTTTTTCCACCTTTCTCCTGAGGCCCTTGGGGTGGGTGTCTGCTTGCTGGCTGGCTTTAGGTTGGGGCAGAGAAGAGTCTGAAATAGGCATAAGAAAAGGCCCTGCTGGTACCTCTTTGCAGTTCTGAGCACTGTCTTATCAGCATGCCCAACCCAATGCTGTGACTGCTGGCCCCTGTCCCAGCCCCAAATTGCAATCTCAGCATTGGTTACCTAGTGGTGAGTTGCTAAAAACATCTTTATGCATGATTCATTCTAGCTCAAGACTGGCAGATTATCTCACTCAGCCTGCTTTAGAATCCAGAGGCCAGTCCCCTGACTAGGAGCGAGGTAGGATTTGGGGACTGGAAGTGTTTCTTTTCTGATGCTGACTCCTTGCTTAGCTCTTCTTTGTCACACTGTGTTGGTACCTGGAACAGAGGCAACTTTCACAGTTGCACATTTATAATGTATAGGTTTTTACAAGGTTGTCTCAGTTTTTGCCTCCTATGATTAGTGTGGTGTGTATGATTTTATCTTTTGGAACACGAGTTGAATTTGAATGAGATTCAACCTCTGGTGCTCTCTTGTGACATGCTGCTATGTCTTTGTAGATAGAACCCTCTGCTTTGTGTGGCCTTTTCCTGTGCCTGGCAGGCTGAGCTCAGTTATTACCTCCCCCAAGAAGCTCCCTACTCATTCCCCCTGAGGGGGGGGGGATAAGTGCCCCTCTCCTGTGTTCCATAGCCCTCTACTGTGATTAACTTTCTCATTATCCTTGTTTTTTTGTTTTGTTTTGTTTTGTTTTGTTTCCTTCTAAACCATGAGCTATTTTAGGATAGGCCTTGCATCTTTTTTTTCTTATTCACTCTCTCAGGCATGATAGAGTTTTAATAAAGTAAAATTAACAGCAACTCCTAGGAACTACTCAGACAAAAACTCGGTTATCACACTTTTCCATCCTCTGTTTTGTACTGTTAAGACTGTTGTGTCGATATTAGTTATTCTCAAAGTCAGGAGTCCTCAGGAACTCCACATCCTGTGTGTTCAGAGCCTGCAACTATTCCGATTTGTCGGTGCCTCTGAATATCACTCCCTTTTGTCCCCCCCTAAGAAAAAATGTTTAGTTATGTAAGTCTCTGACATGAACGTGAATGAATTAAAATGGTCGTCTTTGAAGGATAATTTGAGAAAATTCCAAGCAGTTGAGAACAGATGGTTGTTATGGAAGTGTGTTTGGTGAGCAGATTTAGTTTATATCTGTGTGTATCTGTATACACTGAGTGTTTATACACATATGATCATACTTTTATGCACAATCTCTGTTTTGTTTAGGGGGGGAAAAAGTCAATTTCCCTTCCTATTTTGATACGGGAGATACCAACTAGTAGATGCAACATCAGGTCACTCCCAAGTAGGAAAAATACAAAAAGGAAAACCACACCTAGGCATATATCTTAAACTGTGGGAAACCAAAGACAGAAAGAACATCTTAAAAACCTCTACGTAAAAACTGACAGCTAATGTTATATTAACTGGGTAATTGAATATTTTCCCTTTGAATTTGGGATGAAGGAGAAGATTCCACTAGTATCACCTATATTTAGAAATGTTCTAGAGGTTCTGGCTACTGCAGTAAGGAAAAAGGAGAAATAAAAAGTTAAAAGATGGAAAGGAAGAAGTAAGACTGTTAGTTGCAGATGACATGATTGTGTGTAGCAAATTCAACAAAATGGAGAAACCATTAGAATTAGTAAATGTGAATTTATCTAACTTGTTGGTCAGGAAGACAAAAAAATCTATTTTTATAAACTAGCAAGATGAAATCAGGAAACGAAAATTGTAAAATGTCATTTATAATAACATCAGTGTTATTAGATACTCTGGAATAACTCTCAATATACACAGGCTCTCTATGGGAAAAACATTGCTGAAAAATTAGAGAAGACATAAATAAATGAAATAATATGTGACATACATGTATTCATAATTGTTAAGATGTCTACAATTCAGTCCCAGTCAAAATCTAAGTAGGGTGTATTTGGGTGGAAATCGATCATGGAAATGCGAAAGACCTAGAATATCCAAAGCAGTGGTGAAAAAGAACGAAGTTGGAAGACTTACTGTCATCCACACTTTGTAATGAAGCTACAGTGTGAAGTCAGGGTAGTGTTGTTATAGAACAGATAGGCCGACGGGACCAAACAAATCTGTGCTGCCTGGTGCAGCTGCGCCCAGCCGTCTGTGGCTGTTAAGTACTTGACACGTGGCCGGTCCAAAGGAGGCGTGCTTGCTGTGAGTGTGAAGTATACACTGGGTTTTAAAGACTTGGGATGAAAAAAATATATATACATATATATAATATCTTAAGAATTCAATATGATTACATATTGAAGTGATAATATTTTGGATATATTGTTTAAATAAACTACGTTAAAATCCGTTTCATCTGTTTATTTCTTTTTCAATGTGGTGACAAGAATGTTTTGAATCACATGTGGCTTAACAAGTGGCTGCAGTGGCAGCAAGTATTCCTTAAACAGGACATAAAAATACATAAGAGAGAAGATCAGTAAGGTGGATTATATAGAGCCTTTGTCCATCAAAAGACACATTTACAGATTGAAAAGACCCATAGATTGGTAGAAAATGTTTATAATCTATATACCTGACAGAGAACTCTTATATAGAAGTATATAAAGATCTCTTGCAAATCTAAATGGAGGGTAATTTAAAAAGTAGGTAAATGACTTGAATAGGAGCTTCACAAAGATGATGGCTACATGGCCGGTAGGCACAGGAAATGGTTTTTAGCATCCCCAGTTATCAAGGAAATGTGAATTAAAGAGAGAATACTACACAGTGACTGGAATTGTTCAAGTTTTAAAGACTGACAGTATCAAGTCAACTGAACCACCCATGCGTTGCTGGTGGGTATAATAATTGCTACAGTCACTTTAGGAAAAAGCTTTGACAAGATGCATTAATACCCAACATATAATCAAACTCATAGTCTAGCAGTTCCACTCTGTGTGTATTCAGGGTAAATGAGTGCATTTGTGTAACAAAAGACGTATGTTAACATCGGAAGCAACTGAAATATTCCTTGACAGTACAATGGATAAATAAGTGGTAGTGTATTAATACAACAAACTACAACACAGAAGAATGAACTACATAATATATGACTCAGTTTATACAAAGTTTAGTAATAGTCAAAACTAATCAGTAGTGGTAGAAGTCTGAATAGTAGTTACTTCTCATGAGGGCTGAGGGTCTTCCAAACTGTTAGAAATGTTATATAATTTGATCTGGTACTTATACAAATGTGTATTTGTTTATGTAGAAATCCATCCATTATACACTTGAGGCCAGCAGTTGTACACTTGAGGCCTCTGCATACTGGATGTAAAGCATTATGTTGGCATGTCTGGTCGTTCCTTGATGATGAAGACCATAGCTCATTATTTCTGTCAGACCAGTGCATAAACTTAAGACACAGTAAATAGTATGGAAGAAAATTAGGAGGGAAGTAGGAAGGAAGGAAATTGGTTAATTAGTCTAGTTTCTCTGAACCCACCTGTTCCTTTGCTCACTTTCCACTTCCCATAGAACGCTGTTGATTGGCTACAAGTTTGCAGTAGTGATCTTTACTGATCAAGAAAGTACACTGAGCTTTGGCCCTTTGCTGTTGGCCATTCTGATAGTGTAGGATAGGTCCAAGTATATGGAGAAGGGGGAGACTTTTTAGTTAAGTGATGCAGATTAAGAATAATAATAACTGTCTCCAGTCTGTGGTCCTGGTGAGTTTGGTGCTTTATTTCTGTATGTATTTCCTTCTCTTTCTCTTCCACTTGTTATTTAGCATTCAACAAATAGTTGTTGATTACCCACTTTTACGTAGCCTTTTCAAGGCATCTAGCTACATCCAACAGGTTTGTCTCAAGTGGAAGAAGACAAGTAGTGAACAGTCAACTCCCTCTTCCTTTGCTAACTTGTGCTAAAGAATCAGGCAGAACAAATACTTAAACAGAAAAACAAAAGCTTTCTCCTAATGTATGGTAGGCACAGTTCACCCATCCCTTGTTGAGCTGTGGGGAAAGACTTGTCATTCTGGATTAACTTCGGCATGGCACCTAGCACAGTGCCATGTGTCTAGGGGAATGTAATAACCATTTGTAACCTTTGGGGACATCTGTCAGTGCCTGCTGATTTCCTTACTTCTTTTCTACCATCTGTCATCTGCCCTCCTCAATTTTTTTTTAACTATCACTTTTCAGAGAAAAGCTTGATTTAAGATCCTAGAAGACATAATGTTTTCTCTAGTGGTATGGCTTTGTGACAGTTGAGCCCAAAATGGGTAGACTGAAGACAGTAATGTGCAGAATAAACCATCCTTTTGGGAAGTTCTGATCAGGCACCCATATAGTTATTTTGAAAGTAAGGATTGTTGTGATGAACATTCTTTTTGCATACAATTCTAAGTCTCATATCATGGTAAGTAATAGATCTAGAAAGGTCATATTGTGCATAGAAAACCACTGAAATAAAACTACTTAAAGCACTAGAAAGAATGTTAAATGCCAGTGTGTTGTGACTCAATGCATTCTTTCTTTAAGTTTGTCATTTTTCATGCAGATTTTTAAAAATCACATACTCTGTAGAAACATATATCATGGAGATTAAAAGCCTAGTGATGGCAATGTGTATATAGGGAAGGAAAGGAAGGAATTAATTTGTTTTCAATTGGAATTTGTAGTCAAGGTTCATCAGTGAAACAGTCTTTTCTAGGTACAGAGGGGAAAGATGGTACAGTTTAGAAGAGAATAATTACACCATCGTTTGTATAGTGCTTACTCTCCAAAAATGTTTTCCTGTGCCATTTTATCCTCTCAGTAACTCAGTGAGATATGAATTTTTAACTCCTATATTAATAGATTTGGAAACCATGAGGTGTTAATTGACTTGCCCAATGTCAATAGGTATTAAAATTTGGACCTTCTGATTCTAAAGCCCCCAGATTCTTTCATGTAACACCTTGGTGAAGAAAGATCGAGGCAATGTGTAGACAGTTTTGGCAGAGGAGGGAAGCCCTAGGACCGATTTTAGTGTTGCTAAAGGCAGATCCGAAAAGCAGAATACCTTCTGAGCACATGTGTGTTGGAGAGTAGGGGGAATAGGGTTGTGCCCAGAAGTTAGAAGATTTTCTCTTTTTATCACTCCGTGGTCTCCCTCTGTGATAGGAGGGAGGCCTTGGTATTCAAAGGTGAACTTCTGATGCAGTAGTGCCTATTGTAGTAGTTCTTAACAGAATTATTTCTTGGATTCTGTGGTGCCAGTAATTTTCTTTCTTTTTAACTTCCATCTCCAGGAGCCTCCAGAAGATGACGCAAATATCATTGAGAAGATTCTGGCATCCAAGACTGTCCAGGAGGTTGGTGGCTTTTATATCACCAGCACTGATGATCCTCTCTGTGGAGACATATTTGGTTAGAGAACCTGGAATGGTCATTCCTGGCTGGAGTGAGAGCTAGGCATGAGCATTATCTGGCTAGTCAGTACTTAGTTTTACACCCCCCAGAAGATTTTTAGGACATAAAATTTTCAAATATGTGAGAAAGCCCAAAATTGGGCCTTGAGAAATCTGTATTAGAACCAGGCTGAGGTGTTGATTTACCTGTTTTTTTAGCATGTAAAGGTGATCTGCAGGGATCACCTTTATGTGGGTTAATTAACTTGCTTGCTCTTGGTTACAGGTTCACCCAGGAGAACCCCCATTCGACTTGGAGCTATTCTACGTTAAGTATAGAAATTTGTACGTCTATTTAATGTATTATTTGTATTTAAATTTTATATGCATAAAACTTTCTTTCCCTATCACAGCATCATCCATGTTTTCCCAGAATGGCCCCTAAGGCATGACTCATGGATTTAGTTGACTCAGATTCACCTTAGGTGGTGGTGCTCAACTTTGGCTGCACACAGAACCACCCACAAACTTTAAAACAACTAAAGTCCTTGCTCCACTCAAGATCTGTTGACTCAGATCTGAGAGTAGTCCCCAGAATTGTTTTGTTGTTTTTTTTTTTTACTTTCTGTGTGATTCTCATTTGCACCCAGGGTAGAGAACCGCTATTCTTATAGCCTATACCTTTTCCCCTTCATTTTTCTCTAGTCCTCTGCTGTGTGCTCACTTTCACTAACGTGTATTACACAGTCATCGCTTGACTGTTGTATGTTCCTTGACTGGGAATCATATCTGCAACCTTGGCTTATTAGGACGATGCTCTAACCAGCTGAGCAACTGGGCCAGTAGTCTGAGCCAATTTCTGTGGAGGCCACAGAGTGCTCCATTGCCTGGAATTGCTGCGTTGTGTCTTCTCTTTTTGCCCTTAAGGGCAAAGCCCTTCCAGGCCCAATCTCCAGCAGTTTCACAATGGACCATTCAGTTGCTTCTGTGTTAGATGGTCATCGTATATTGAAACACTTTAATGTTTAGTGATATGCCAGTCCTGTGCTTATGTCACAATTTGTGTTGTTGGACAGCTCCTACTTACACTGTAAATGGGCCACAATGGAAGAGCTCGAAAAGGACCCTCGCATCGCACAGAAGATAAAGCGATTCAGGAATAAACAAGCCCAGATGAAGCACATTTTCACTGAGGTGAAGCAATATTTACTGGCTAATTTGAGCACAGCTTTTCTTGCAGTATTAAATAGCGGGTGTAAGTTTCTTAAAATTGAAGTTTTGAGCAGATCTGTTGCTGTAGTTGAATTGCTAAGTATGCATTAGATTTGTCACAAAACTAGTCCAGACTTAAGCTAAAGAAAACAAATTATCCACTAAGGTATGAGGAGCAAATCTTGCTTCTTAATATAGCTTACAAAGCTCTGTGTGTCTGTTTTCTGATTTATTTCTAAGGGAATGAGTTTTCTTTGATTGGGAATAGGGAGAAGAAATTGTGTCAGGACTTAAAGAAATAATGCAACAGCACTATTGTGGGAAGGAAAGGCTTTGAGAAGACTGGGGGACATCACAAAATTAAGGACTGATAGCGGGGTGTAGTTCCTGTAACACTGTCTTTGGTCTTGACCTATTTAATGTTTTTATTAATAATTTGGATAATTGATATCCTTACAAAGTACATAATAACTTAGCTTTGGGGAGAACGTCTTTCTTCATATCCATTATTTCCTGGCACTTTATGAGGTTGCCAGGGGAAGGGGTAGCAGTGTGAAGGAGACTCTGGCTCAAGGGACGTCAAGTTCCCACGCTCCATAGGGGTGGAGGCCTTCTAACTGAAACCCAAATTCTTTCCAGAGACCAGACCCAACTCTGGCAGGATAAACAACAAAATCAAAGTTCAGGTTTGCCTAGACAGGTTGGGATCAATGAAATAAAATGGCAATAAAATGTAATGTCATGCATTTGCATTAAAGATTTTTTTCTACAAGTAGAACGGGGAGAACGACTGGATAGCAGTCCTGGGGAGAAACGATATTTATTGCCAGTGCAGTTGCAAGTTTACTATGAGTCAAGAGTAGGGTGTGTCTGCTTAAAAAGGAACATTAATCCTACACTGCACCAATGGCACAGTCATGCTCTGCCTTGCTGTTTTCATTCCTAAGTGTTATGTTTATTTGGGGGTACCAGGAGTCAGTGAGGGGTGCTGCAAGTCTGAGCAGCATAGCAGAGAGATTGAGAACAAAAGTGGGAGGAGGACTGCTTAGAACCTGGGCTCTGGAGCAAGACCCCCCCTCTCCACCCCCACACACACAGCTGGGTGGGCTTACAGAGCCTCTGGCAGACTCAGTGTCCTCATCTGTACTAAAACCAGAATTCCTAATAGTATCAACCTCACAGAATACCTTGGAGGAGTGAATGACAGTGTTTACAGAAGTGCTTAGCGCAGTGCCTGGCTCATGGTCACTATTCCACATGTGTCCTTAAGGGATCTGGAAACATGGCACCTGAAGAACAGTTGGACACCTGCGGCTACTTAACCCAGATAGGGAGGGGATTGTTGAAGAGCCAACACAGGAGGGAGTCAACTTGGTTACCGCTGCTGTAGAGGAAACAGTTCAGACCAGTGAGTCACAGTTACAGGATAGAAATTAGGCTGTAATTTAATAGTAACAACGATAAAGATCATGCCGCTACTGCTGAACAGACAGAGGTAAAACTGTCTTGGCAGTGGGTCAGATCTTAGAAGGCGGTATGTTTTTGAGCATGGGATAGTTGAAACCAAGTGTGGATTTGCCAGGAATGCTGTAAAAAGTACTTATACATTAAGTAGAAGATGAAACTGGATAGCACGTAACATGCCTTCGAACAAGGGGCAGTAAGAACATTCCAGCAGACAAGGAAGAGGGCCTCTGGGTAAGAAAGACCTGGTAAACATTCCCGTTCTTGCAGCTCTGTGACCTTGGATACGTTACCTAGCCTCTCTGAGTCAGTTTTCTCATCTGTAATTATAGCACCTACTCTAGAAAATAGTTTTGAGACTTAAATGGAAGCGTTTAGTGTAACTCCAGACACATGTTAAGTATATCTAAGTGCTGTTTATTATTGTTTTGCAAGTACCCTTTTTTGAAGCATAATGTCCATAAAGATAAATCCAAGGGCATGTACAGCTCAGCGAACTCTCACAGAATAAACACACCGGCGTAAGCACTGCCCGGACCAGGAAATAGAACATTATCTCTGCCCCAGAAGCACCCTCATGCCTCCTGCCAGTGTTGGCTGTTCATTGCTGTTGTATTAAGAAGAAGAAACCGTAATTCTGAGTTTTCACAGGTGCTTTTTGGAACAGGGAGCAGTGGAAAAGAGCGCCCTCTTTGTGCTGATTTTTGCACGCACCACAGCAATCAACAGGGAAGCCTCACCTTGGCTGAGGTGCATCCCGTGCGGCGTGGCTGGCTCCTTTCAATTTAGCCATGGCGGTCAGGGTTTAGGGACCATGAAGAATGTCTGTAGGTGACTTCTGTTCTCAGGTGAACCGTTTCCCATGTTTACTGATTGGGCCCAGAATAGGGGGTCACTTAGAAATAAAACACTGGACATGGGATTGAGGGCACGAGGCAGCTTTTAAACTCCTCTCCTCTATTTGCATTAGCCTGACGAAGACTTGTTCAATCCAGACTACGTAGAGGTCGATCGCATCTTGGAGGTGGCCCACACCAAAGATGCAGAAACAGGCGAGGTGGGTGTTCACTGTGGACTCCCCGAAAGTATCTTCCCTTCTTACGTCGTATTTTACTTGTTTGTTAACATGTGGTCTCTGTTTCAATGGCATCTGTGTATTGTATTGCGTTGTATTGTGTTGTGTTGTGTTGTGTTGTGTTGTGTTGTGTTGTGTTGTAGGGTGGTTTTCCAAGGGTTGGCCAGAGAATGATGGACCCCTTTACTCTAGGGGAAAGCACATAGATCTCTCTCCTGCTCCCCCCCCCCCAGGAGGTGACGCACTATCTGGTGAAGTGGTGCTCCCTGCCTTACGAGGAAAGCACGTGGGAGCTGGAGGAAGACGTGGACCCTGCCAAAGTTAAAGAGTTCGAATCTCTCCAAGTCCTCCCTGAAATGAAGCATGTGGTAATCTGTCAGTTACATGTAGAAACTGATGTTCCATACAGAAAGATGGTGTAGTAAGACTGTTACTGTGTTTACAGAGAGTTTAAGGAATTTGCCATTTTGATTATACAAAGGTTTTGTCTGATGTTCTGACTCTAGAAACTAATCAAAATATTGGACCCACTGTATTTTCCTGAGCTGATACTACAGGCACAAAGAAATAAAAGAATTCTGTCTATAGAAAACAGAAACTTGACTGATGTTGGATTGAGGGGAAATTAAGATGTAGGTGGGAGTGACAGCTAAGTTTCAGTAAAACAGTATAATGCAAGGTCTAGGAGGGTCTGTTTCTCTTCATTGATTGCATACAAATTTTAGAGAGGCATTCTCAGTTTAATCCAATGAAACCTAGAACACAGAGGGCCTGCACGTTCGTCAGAAAAGAGTCACTGCAGTTTGAAGCCAGCTTTAGGATAGTGTTTTTGGATTTACCACCTTCCCCAGTCTTGTTATGCTTCTAGAAGGTCATTCTCTACGTATTGAGCTCTCTGCTTTTTCCCACTAGGAGCGGCCTGCTTCAGACTCCTGGCAGAAACTAGAGAAGTCTCGCGAGTATAAGAACAGTAATCAGCTCCGGGAGTACCAGCTGGAGGGAATGAACTGGCTTCTTTTTAACTGGTATAACAGGTGAGGATCCAGAACCATTCCTCCCTTCATGGGTGAACTTCCTACAAAATGCTTGTACCTGAAAGTGGGCAGCTGCCTTGGTCAGTGTAGAGTAGCAGCAGCAGCTGGGAGCGTGCAGTGCAGCCAGTGATTTCGGCCAGAGTCTCACATGTCAGTCATACCAGGACTGTATTTTTATGCCGGTATTTCTCCAACCAAAAGAAACCATCTTTATATAGCATAGACTTTGTGCTCTTTGTTTTTCTTGTTGGTGCATCCAAAAGGTTAGGCTCTATCATAAGAGGTTATGCTCAGAAGATCCTTTAAACATGTTTTCTATCTCTAAGTCTTTAGCAAAAACAGGCTTTAAAGGGGCATAGATCTGGATTCCAGCCCCAACTCCGCTACTCGTTTGTGAGTCACAAAAGTTCTGGACTTGTACCGTAATTCTCAGTTTGTACTCTTTGTGCTTTAGTTCCTATCAGAATTTGATGAAACGGATGAAATTCGAGAAAGATGGGTTGACATTTTCTTAACATTCTAGAATGTCCCTAGTATTGATTTTAAAGACAGCATGTTGTCATGGAAAACGCACCAAGAGGAGATCCTGGAGATGGGTGTTCTAGTGTAGTCTCTGCCACTCTGTCACAGTGTCACTCCGAGCACAGCGCTCAGTGTGGCTTTCCAAGTCTTAGGGTGCCATCTGTGTCATGGAGGGTGAGACCAGATGGGGGCCACACCCTTTTAAATGTCCCAGCTCTGGGCAGTCTGTGATCCTGCGTCACTGGAAGACACCAATAATTTTACTCTGATTGGGAATTTATTTGTGTTATGTTTGACCTTCGATAATACAAATGATGAACAGTGAGAATCATGTAACTTACCCCTTTATTTTGCTTTGGTTTCCGTGAAGTTTGTTAGGTACAGAAGCTGGCTTTGGTTTAAGGCATATTTTTGTTCTCTGATATTTTAATTTGTAGTATTTTTAGTTTATATTTAAATTGACCCATTTCCTGTATTTTCTCACAAGTTGCTATATAGTTCCATTTTGGGAGAAGGTAGGGTATGAACAGTAATCATAATAAAAATTTGCCTCAGTTGCATGTCTGGAAAATATCGATAATGCCTTTCTTGACTATCTTACATGTCAGGGTATGCTTCTGAATTATCTTTTTAGTTGTAATCAACCTCTACCTCTTTTCTACAGTGATGATGAATTACCTGTATTTATTTCTTACTCTCTGCAGAAAAAACTGTATTTTGGCTGATGAGATGGGCCTAGGGAAGACCATCCAGTCCATCACATTCCTTTCAGAAATATTCCTTCGAGGGGTGCACGGCCCTTTTCTCATCATCGCCCCCCTCTCCACTATCACTAACTGGGAGCGGGAGTTCCGGACGTGGACAGAGATGAACGCCATCGTGTACCACGGCAGCCAGATCAGCAGGCAGATGATCCAGCAGTACGAAATGGTGTACAGAGATGCCCAGGTGAGCCTCGCACGAGCCACGAAGACCCAGCGACACCCTGATGTCTTCTGGAGTTGGGATACAACTCCAGATACAAAGTATCTTATGCCTTGGGTTGCTGTTGACTGACTGGTATCTGTACTGAAGCAGACTTTTCTTTCTTCCCTGGTAGTTTAATTTATGAGAAAACACAAATTTATAGGGCATGCTTTCCACTCTCGGAGATATTCCAGAGGTTCTTTTTTAGGACTCTGAAAACTTGGCTTCTTGGTTGGCTTATGAAGTTGCTTTTACATAACAAAAATTTATCAGTATTGTTATGTGCTCGGTGAAGAAAGTAAGCAGAAAAGTCAGGTATAGAGAATGGGTATCCAGCCAGGGAGTTTGGAGAAAAGGTTAACAGATCCGACAGGGAAAGATAAAGAGAAAACAGGATTCAAGTTGTTAAAAGCACAATAGAATTTTTAAAAAGCTTTTATTAAATATAGGCACTTTGCCGAGTATACCTGTATGCTGGTCTTGGTCACTTGGTTTTATAATTAATCAGGGTGAAAATTAAATGAATCTAATCAGAGGAAAGCCAGCCAGGAGCTTCAGGGACAGGAGACACCTGGAAGAAACTGACAGCGTGCTCTGTCTAACATGACGCAGCTCTGCTCTTTAACTGTGACGGCAGCACTGAGAGGCTGAAAGACCAAGGTGTGCCCTGCCCCGTAGCACTTGTCCCAGGTGAATGGAGATTATTACTTTGAATATGTACTGGAACCCAAGTTTAAAAGTTGAAATTAATTATGTCTGAAAAGTAGCAAAGAAGGTTCCTTGGGCTTTCAAGCTGCACATGGTTTAGACAGACTCATGACTGGGAATGTGTGAATCAACACCCATCTGCTTTCCTTATCTTGGCAATTAATAAATGAAAACCTCCCTTGCTGTGCCTTCTGCACTGCTCATCTGTCTCACCTTTGTGCGGGCACATGCTCTCTTGCTTCTGTTTCATCGATATAATGAGATCTGTCTCTTGTCTAAATAGTTGGTTCATTCTTATGGTCTCTTTTCTCAAATGAGGAAGAGCAATGCTTATTGGCTTCTCACCTAGGTCCTAGCATTTATAGTGCTGTCTCCTCTGGTCCAGCTGGTGCCCATTAGCTGAATTCTAGAGCCATGGTGTAAAGCTTTGCCTGCTGTTGTATCATCCTCAGGGAAACCCCCTTTCAGGAGTCTTCAAGTTCCATGTCGTCATCACAACATTTGAGATGATCCTGGCAGACTGCCCAGAGCTGAAGAAGATTCACTGGAGCTGTGTGATCATTGATGAAGCCCACAGACTGAAGAATAGGAACTGCAAACTTCTGGAAGGTCTCAAGCTCATGGCCCTGGTGAGAATTGCAAGCTCTTTATATGAACAGCGGTTGCTTCTCTTCACTGTGGAGGAAGCCTGCTTTAGGCATTCTGCAGGTAGCTTACCTGTGCAGTCTGTTTACTTTAGACTTTCTTTTTGCCCTTCATAGCTGACAGTGTAGGAACCAAATGTTTTTGTTTGTTTGTTTGTTTGTTTGTTTGTTTGTTTGTTTGTTTGTTTGTTTTAGAGAGGAAGAGAAGGAGAGGATAGATCGATGTGTGGTTGCCTCTCGTGAGTCCCCCGCTGGGAACTGGCCCGCAACCCAGGCATGTGCCCTGACTGGGAATCGAACCGCAATTGTGTGGTTCGCAGGCCCATGCTCAATCCACTGAGCCACACCAGCCAGGGCAGAACCAAATGTTTTTTACTTATGAACTGGGTTAACAGTTTGACGGTTGCCACAGATTGATTTCCAGAGGGACTTAGGGGAATCTTAAATACCATTTATCTGTGACCTGGAAATGTAAGGTGTTCTGGTTTGTTTGTAGGTCCCTGAATGCCCTGGTGCCAGAGATGATGGCCTTTTACATTACTGTTTTGGCACAGTGTCCAGTATGTGGTGGAAAGGCACTCAATAATATTGAATAAATGAATGAGTGAATGATGAATGGTTGTTTAATTAACATGAAATGCTGTTGATTCTTAGTAATATGAAAGGAAGTTTGATCTCTCTTTTGACTGTATTCCCATTAAAGCAAAGTAGAATTGCTCACATTGAGCGTAGAATGCCCTGGCTGCATTTTTCCACCAACACACACTGTGTGGGGAGCCCCCCGCCACTCATCACGTTGTGTTCCCTTGCGCAGGAACACAAAGTGCTGCTCACTGGGACGCCCTTGCAGAACTCGGTGGAGGAGCTGTTCAGTTTGCTCAATTTTCTGGAGCCTTCACAGTTTCCCTCAGAGACTGCTTTCTTGGAGGAGTTTGGGGATCTGAAAACAGAGGAACAGGTAAATGGGGCCTGAAGTATTAAGGGTCCGTTGTGGTGATTACCTTCAGCATGTGGAAAGACGAAGCTACTGTGGGTCCGGGAGTTAGCAAGTTCTGGCTGCCTTTAGTTGATGTATTTGTTTGTTTATGTTGAGGAGGGTGAGCCCATTATTAGCAATTTGTATTACTCCAAGGAATAAATGAACCAGCATCTCAAATATCTTACGTTAACGTATCAGTTCTCTAGCCATCAGTGATCTCATACGTAACATCGATGATTTTGCTCGTAGCTCTGATTTTAGGGCCGTGGTGCTTTCTTTCTTCTGCTTCCCTCATTCTTCATCCTTCCTCCTTTATAATCTGCAACATAATTCCCAGGTTTATTTTTTGAGTACAACAGAATATTAATAAGCAGTTAGGAAAAGAAGGCAGTCGTATACTAGAGTAGTTGGTAAGTGTAGCTTTGTCCATATCAACTAAATTTCCACAGTTTTCAAGGGTCTGGTCCTGAGCCTGGCTTATTGGACTCAAAGCTGATTCAGAACAACTGACATTAATAAATAGCCATCTACTGTGGGTAGAAATCTCTACTAGGGATTACAGAAATAAGCCAGACAAGTTTAAATGCCCCAAAAGAAACAAATAATAGAACTGGGGACTTTGTAGGAGAGAAAGGTCACATCTGTCTGAGACTCAGGAAAGACTTCATGAAGAGATTATAATTTGAAAGTAAACTTGGGAGAGTGGCTAAGTTTTCAGTAGGTGGAAAAAAGAGAGATGGTGACTTCTTTGCATAGGAAAAACTGAAATCTATTACTGATTAAATGGAATTTATTTGGGAGTAGTGAATCATCAGAGTAAGCTGGAAACAGGATGGAAGGTTGGAGTATGGGGCAGAGCGGTTTAGGGTTCTACTGTGGGAAGATCTGGAAAGACAGGATGGAGAATTCAGTAAGTATTAGGGAAGCAGTGCAGGGCTTTGATGGCAGGAGCGATGTAATTAGTCCTGCTAAACTGATCTCACAGTGGTGTGAGAGTGGGTTGGGGCAGAGAATCTGGAGACTGAGAAGGCTTGGGAATTTCATTAACAGATGTCAAGGGTACACTCTGTGGTTCCAATCTGCTTGTTTCTACTTCTGTGGTAAGTCAGGCTTTGAGAGCAATGACTAATCAAACTGAATTCCGCATCTGAACATGTGTAGTATCTATTGATCCTTTAAAAGCCAGCACCAACCTTCTCCATTTTTGGACCCTTAGAAATGCATCCTTTTCTCCCATTGCACTTATTTTGTGGTATACATTGTTTTCTTCTTCCTACAGTATGACCTCCTTGAGGAAAAGGCCCACATCTTCTCCAAAGTTGTGTTTGTTGTATTGACCAGCACAGTGTCTGGCACATAGTATACTCTAAATGATCCCAGGTATGCACCGAGTGAAGGGCAGAAGTTGGATGCAGCATGTGGCAGACTGGCATTTGTGCCTGTCCTTAACAGTGATCTTGCTGTGTCTTTTCTCTTTGGGTTCTTACACAGTAATTCTATATCCATTTGGGGGATTAGATTCCTGAGTACCTTGGTTGATAAAATGAAAGTCTCATAAATGGGTTAGATTTAAGATTGGGGTTGGCTAGGAGAAAAACCACAAAAATTACGTCAAATGTCTATTATTTTAAATCATAGTAAATAAAACTTCTAGAAAGCATCTGCTTCCAAATTAAAGCATATTTATCATTGTTTAAAATCTGCCTCCGTAAGTCTCCCAAAGCACTCTGTCTTCAGGAAGCGCTGGCACAGTTCACAACTTGCTTATGCAGAATCTACCTCTTCTAAATTTTGTTAGCAAACCTGTATGACTTGAAACTTGAACTTTTGCACTTTCATTTGTCCTTACTTTACTGTCCCACCAGGATTAGTCTTACTGCTATAATGTTTTAGCTCAAGGTGAACTCAGGTGCTGTGACTAGGAATCCCTGAATCCCTTCTCTGTCATTGTCTTCTTGGGAAAGGGAGCAAGTGTCCTGGCCAGTGCAGACCAGTGAGTGGGGCGCTGCTGTCCCTGGCCTAGGCTGTTTGAAGAGCAGAGAAGTAGAGCAAAGAACACTGTCAGGCTCCAAGTGCCCCTGGTGTGGCAGCCGCGTGATTGAATGGCACAGTCCTCCTACAGCATTAGCTTTCTGTGTACCGCTCCCCAAATGTGTTTGCTGTCGTTGTGTACAAGATGTGCAAAGAATCAGTTTCCAGATTGCCTCTGCCTTTTTTTACATTGAGATGTAATTGACCTAGTCGTTTCAGAGGTACATCACAATGATTCAGTGTGTGTACATATTATGAAATGATCACCACAGTAAGTCTAGTTAACATCACTGCACATAGTTACAAAATTCTTTCCTAGTGATGAGAACTTTTAAAATCTATTCTCGGCAACTTTCAGATACACAATACAGTATTATTAACTGTGCTGGATATCCTCAGGACTCGCTTAGTTTATAACTGGAAATTTGTACTTTTGACCACCTTCATCCCTTTCACCCATCCCAGATGGCCTCTGCTTCTTACTTTGTTCTTTCAGCATCTAAATCATCCCTTTATGTCACTTGTACCTCTTAACATGGCTTAAATATCCCTCAGTTAATTGTTGCATATGTGAATGTTGGGGAGAGAGAGGTTTGTTTTCTCCGTGCTAGAGAAGAGGGACTGTCTTTTGTATTTTTCCTTATATCTTATAAGGTTGCCACATAGTTTCTGAGTAAATAAAAGTGAACAAAAACCAGATCCCTTTTTCCTTTCAGCCTCATGTTCAGGGATCAGTCACGGTCTTTTATTTAGTCTGTTACCACAGTACTGTGCCCAAGAGATTGCAGTGAAGGTTGGAATACTCCAGTAATCATTAAATCAGGATTTTCCTGGACAGGTGAAGAAACTGCAGTCTATCTTAAAACCAATGATGCTTCGTCGGCTGAAAGATGACGTGGAGAAGAACCTTGCCCCCAAACAAGAGACGATTATTGAAGTAGAGCTCACCAATATCCAGAAAAAGTACTACCGTGCCATCCTGGAGAAGAACTTTTCCTTCCTGACCAAGGGGGCAAATCAGCACAACATGCCCAATCTCATCAACACCATGATGGAGCTGAGAAAGTGCTGCAACCATCCCTACCTGATCAACGGTGAGTGGGGGAACCTGGGGGCACCTCAGGCCTGCCGTGGGGCTCTGCCACGAGCTCACCATAACCAGACATCTTAGTATTGTTCCCGTGAGATGCTAGGATATATGTGTTCTCGCCTTTTTACCGGGTGTTTAACTGAGGTTCAAAGAGTTTGATGGATCTTCGTCAGCAGTCTTACTATGTATGTGTACACAGAGCCCTGAGTTTTGATCCCATCTGCCTATCAGAAGATAGGGATGTTACTACTCATCAGTCTGCTGACCGCTAACCTACTCATGGTTTAGCCTGCACTTTCCACTTGGGAACAGGGACATGCATTACCTTGTTGAGTAAGTGGTCTTGATACAATGACATTAAAACTCTAAATAAATGAGAAGTTGCCTGTATTAATAAGAGAACATGTTGGAACCTTTTTTCTCCTACAGTAAAATATTTTGGTAACGTTTTAGATTAATATGTGGCTTTTATTTGCTTATAGCTAAGTTTTTATGACATTAAAGGATGTGGTTTTTTGTCAACTCTCTGTGGAGCTTTGTTTACTTGCACAAGTCAGCTTTGTATCTCAGATGCTTTCTACCTGGGAAGACTTCTCAGGAGCGCAAAGTGCCTGTTGCCACTGCGGAGCTGTCTGCTGAGGGCATGGACCGGGGTGCACACACAGCACTGCCTCGCCGGAAGGGCTGTGGGGCTGGGACTGGAGAACTCACTTCATTTCTCCTAGGATCTGCAATGCAGAGAGCAGCTTTCAGCCTTACAGTTTGTTCAAGGAATAGATTTGTTCCTTTTTTCCCCCCAGGGGCAGAGGAGAAGATTTTGGAAGATTTCCGGAAAACCCACAGCTCTGATGCCCCTGACTTCCAGCTGCAGGCCATGATTCAGGCAGCAGGGAAGCTGGTGCTGATTGATAAACTGCTCCCTAAGCTGATTGCAGGTGGCCACAAAGTGCTCATCTTCTCCCAGATGGTGCGCTGCCTTGATATCCTGGAAGATTATCTCATCCAGAGAAGGTGAGACATGTCAAGGCTGTGTGTCCAGTGCTGTGGACACCTCCTTTTCTTTGGTACTTTTGTGACTCATTCAAAGACTGTGCTTTTACAACAACAAAGTATTTAAAAAGGGAGAAAAGGAATCTCTTCTTAAAGATTCACTAAACTAAATATATGACCAAGTATATCCAAGTTTAACTCCAGTATGAATCTCATAGCCTATAATGTAGAGCCTTTGCTTTGCTTAAAATGAATATTCTACATGCTTACTTATATTCTCCCTAGTTGGAAGAAACAATTCAAACATCATTAGACAAGGTTAAGAAAATAATGTGTTTACTTTTTTTGTTTTGCTTAATGATGAGACAGATACTTCTTGGAAAGCTTCCCTGTGTATCAGGTTACTAAAAGAGCATGGTCTGACAACTCACAGAAAAATAATTGGGGGTTGTTTTACGTCCTTTTCCAGCAAACCCTCCAAGGTATTATGAAACACTAGCTATTTATTTTCTTGTTCACACTCCTGTAATTTCTTGAACTTAAATCCATTACTCATGAAGGTGAAAGGCCTGCAGTGTTACTTGGGTTCCGTGTGGGTACTGCATTTATTATACATTACGTGCTCTGCCTTACATTTCCAGCCCTTGGGATACAGCAGTGATCCGAAGATGATAAATGGATTTTAAAAACTCTTAATGATAGAAGACTTTTCAAGATCATAGAAACTTTTAGCCTAGTTATTGCTAAGTTTAAAGGAAATTTTTATGTTCATAAAGTTATAGCCATCTTAGTTGTCTTAAATGTTCTTAGTCCTTAAAGATTCTGTTTGCTCTTACAACATGTAAACCTGTAGAAAGTATTAAATAACAAATTTAGCTATGGGATATGCTGACATTTAATGTTACATAAATAATTCTCTGAAATCAGATTACACAATAAAAAATTTTCTCTCTGAGCCCTAGGTTTTTTAGGTAAAGAATTAAGATGTATAATTTTCCTTTGAGGAAGTTGTAACAAATAAATCAAAACTAGTAGTTTCATATTTTATAATTCACTTTGGACTAGGAACCCACTGTCAGAGCACTTGCCTTTAAAAAAAAAAAAAAGACATTATTTATTTATTTATTTATAGGGGGGAAGGGAAGGAGAAAGAGGGAGAGAAACATCATGTGTGGTTGCCTCTTGCGCGCCCCCACTGGGGGCCTGGCCTGTGACCCAGGCATGTGCCCTGACTGGGAATCAAACCATGATCCTTTGGTTCGCAGACCCGCGCTCAATCCACTGAGCTGCACCAGCCAGGGCTGGAACAGTTGCTTCTCACAGATGTATTATCTTTCTCTTCGAACTATACAACAGCTCCTAATTGGCTGTTTGTTTTTTTTCTAAAGAACCCCCCCCAAAATGACTAACAGTATAATTAACACACTTTGACTAAGTACAGGTATCTTTATTTAGTTCCCTTTATGATGTTTTTATTTATTATTTATTGCTTATTTTGTCTTCAAATTACTGAGGTGTTAATGGTTTCTTTTGTAAATATGGGCACATATAGCACCATCAGCTGCAGACTTGGGCGTTTATCTTTTTAGTCTTTTATTCTTTGTTCGTGCATATATTTAGTTTTGTTTTTTATTTATTTAAATATTCTACGTTCTGCTTTGTAACTCACATTTTTATTTAACATATTGTGACACTTTTCTTTATAATTATTTTCCTACAACACAGTTTTGGTGAACTATGTGACATTCTGTCTTATAATTTGTTTTCAGTTTTGCAGCATTTCAAGGAACTCTGAATATCTCTTTATATCCATTGTGAATGTTACCAGTTATTTCCTTAGAATAAATTCTAATGTACATTTTTTAAAGCATTTGGTACATATTTTTAAAATCCCTGTAGAAAGATATTTAAATTATGGTCCCTTATTTTAGTTTATATTTCAGATTAATGAGAGTTAATTTTCTTCGTATTATATTATCTATTCATATTTCTTTTTTTTGTGGTTTGTGTATCCAGTTCTTTCTCCACTTTCTGTTGCTCTTTGTCTTTTTTGTCTATTACTTTGTAAGAATTGTTTCATTACTTAAGAATATGGTGCATTTACTTCCCCAGTATTATTTTTGACTTTTTGCTTATGGTTGTGGGTTTTTGTATGTTTATTTTATTTTTAGAAGTTTTTAATTTTATAGTAGTCAAATATCTCAGTCTTAAAACATCATTTAAATAAATTTAAGTGCTTAAATTAATATGATTAAAAAGGCTTCTCTCACCTAACCATTGCAATCATATAAATATTATGAAGTTGTTTTTTTTTTATGGTTTCTTTACCCCCATAGCATATAACATAGTTCTTCTGGGCCTGATTATCATCATTACTTTTCAGTGTTTTATTTTCATTAAAGTTACGCATGCACATAACTTAAGCAGCCAAATTATTCTATTAGACTTATGAAAAATTGCATTTTCTAATTTACTTCCCCCCCCCCCCGGCCCCTGAGTTTTCCCACTCCCAGAAACAGTTTAAACTCCTTAGTTATTTCATTTGGTACTTGTAGCTATATCTAAATAATGTTAGTAGTTATAATTTATTTATTTTTCCAGTTTTAGGTATCTGTTTTCACTGTGTAAAATGAGTATTTATCTCTCAGTGCCCATCATAAACACCCATGTGCCACCTCCTGTCCTGTCTTCCCACTGTGCCACATAATACTTACGATTAAATTAATGTGTAGTGTTCAGTATGGCCTCTGTAAATGCTAAATTCTAGCTTAGTCATGTAGTATCCTGTCATTTCTTTATTGCAGGGTTTTTATTTTCCCTGAAACTAAAAATTATCTTTTCACTGAATTGCTTATTTTTCTGTATAGTGGTTATAATTCACCTGCAGAGTTTACCCTGGTTGTCTAAATCTCCCCTTGTTGCGTTCAGGCACATCATTTCCATTTCCCAGGGTTCGTCTCTCCTGAGGTCTTCTAACGTGCTCCTCTCCGTCCAGTTGCCCTTCCCGCCTAGCACCCAGCTGTCATCTGTGATCTCCCACCCTTCATCATGCTGCTGACAAGTTTCTTTCCACTTGAATCAAGTCTCCTTTTTGGTGGACCCCATGTACTTCTTCTAGGAGCTTCTGAGAAAGGGTGAATGATGAATGAATTTTGAGACTTTGAAATGTTTGTAGTCTACTATCATACTTTGGCTAGGTTTGAGATTCTAAGTTAGAAATCATTTTCCCACAGAATTTTGAAGGGTTAGTCTGTTGTCGTCTAGTCTCCAGGTTTGCTGTTTAGAAGTTCAAAGTTTTTCTGATTCCCAGTCTGTATATGTGACTTACTTTTCCTGTTTAGAAGCTTTGATGTATCCTCTGGCCCAGTGCTGTGAAGTTTTACAGTGAACTAGTTTTTTTGTATGGCGTTGATCCAATTGGATGCTATGTAGTTTTTTCACATCTGAAATCTAATTTCTTCAGCTCTGGGGAATTTTCTTGAATTTTATCTTTCATTATTTTGTTTTGTTTTATCTTTGTGGAACTTCTGAATTGATAACCTGATTTTCTATTTTCTCTTTATTCATCTCGTTATATTTTGCTGTATCTTCTGATAGAAGTTTTTTACTCTCTTCCAACTTTAATCCTAGTTTTTCTTTCTATATTTTTAGTTTCCCAGACCATTTTCTTCTCAAATTTTCAGCTTTTATAGCATTTAAATGGTTACTTGTGTTTCATAGATGTAGTGTTTTCTTTTGTCTTTCTGAAATTAATCATGGTAGATTCGGTTTTTTTTCTTCTTGCAGTTTTCTTCCAGTCAGAATTTTCGTTTTTGTTTGTTTATATCTCTATTCTTTATATTATGGGTTGGCTTTCTCTTTTTTTCAACACTTTAAAGTGTTACTCCACTGTGTTCTGACCCCCATGGTTTTTGATGGGAAGTTCTGTGGTCCTGAGTTGCTGGGGTTTTTTTGTATATAATGTGTTGATTTGCTCTATCTGGTGAGATACTCTTGATTTTTGATTCTCAGCAGTTTGACCGTGATGTGCCGAATTCATCCTGTGCAGAGTTCGCTGAGCTTCTTGAATATGTAAACAAACATCTTCAAATTTTAGAACATTTGGGTCACTATTTCTTCTATTTCTTTTTTCCTTTTTCTACAACCTGTTTCTTTTTAAGACCCCAATTACCTGTATGTTTGACCTCATGATACTGCCCCACAGGTCCTTAGGTCATCTTCCTCTTTCCCCCCAGTCCTTTTTCTTTGCTCTTGTTTTGATTTATCTGTTTTCAGGTTCTCTGACTCTTTTCTCTGTTCTTTCCTTCATGCTTATTAAGCCCCCATCCTTTATAGAGATTGTAATTTTAGTTCTGAGATTTTCATTTGTTCCTTAGTTTGATGTTTCTCTGCTGTGATTTCCTGTATATGCATTCACTGCATTCATTTCTTCACTTTCCTGAGCATAATTATAATAGCTGTTTTGAAGTTCATGTCTGATAATTACAACATTTTGGACTTGACATCTGTTGATTTTTTTCCCCCTTGAGAATGGGTCACACTTTTCCTGTTTCTTCATGTTACATAATTGTGGGTTTTTTCCCTGGACATCATGAATATTTTGTTGTGAAGATTCAGGATTCTGTTATATTGCTGTGTAGGTAACGTTGATAGGGTTTTGGGAGGCATTATAGGAGCCGTGACTCAAAAAGCACAGATTCTGTCCGTGTCTCTGGTGGGTAGCAGCTCCAGTCTCAGCTCAGACTGCTTCCAGTCTGCTCTAAGCGTGGCGAGTCAGGGGTCGAACAGGGATGTAGGAAGAGTTTACACCAGAGTTTGGGGTGCACTCTCTCTGTCTTTATTTTGTGGAGTTGTCGCTCACCTTCTGGCAGTCCTGGTTGCCCCAGATCCCTCCCCCTTGTGCCTCTGGTTAGAAAGACAGCAGCTTTTTTAATCAGATGGGTCGCTGCCCTGCTCCTCTGCCACCATGACTGTGGTGGCTTCTCCTTTGATCAAAACCACAAGTTTCTGTTCCTCTCCAAAGTCTGCCTGCTTTCCTTAACTCTCTAGTGCCCTACAAGAAGTTTTTCTGTTCATTTGTTTTGTTTTCTGTATTTCGTCTGGGCTCTGTGGTGTTATTTGCTGAGGGTTGCTGTGTTAGCACCTTGCCCCTCCATACCAGAAGCAGAGCCTCTGTTTCAGATCCAAGGCTTTCCTCCAGTGCCTGGCCTGAGCGATCAGATGGTGGGCACCATCCAGCTGATCGGAAGCTCTGTGTATGTGGGCCAGGCTTGCCGGCTCTGGGCCTCACTCTTCTTGTGTAAACACTATCCTTCTGGATGGACCATGTCCTTGGGAATCTCCTGTGTCAGTACTTTTGGATGTTTCTCTTCCTCTCTCCAGCCTAAAGGATGGGATTGTCCCTGGAGCTGACTATGGGAAAGCAAGTTGGAGAGAGGTAGGGAGGTCTCAGTATCTGTCTTTTCCCTTTTTTTCAGACTAGTACTTCTATCTTTAACTGTGATTGGTACCCCCCCCCCAGGGTAGAGAGAGGTACAGGGCTTTTGTTTTAACCCCCCAAGACTGGGGTGGGTAATCTATAGGCTGATACTCAACCAGTTCCCGGGTTTTTAGACTCTTTGCATCCCCATTTTCAGGAGTCCCCGGTGCCACCAGCATCTGATCCCTGTCGGTGTTCTGCAGTGTTGAATCAGGTTGCTGCTCACTTGGGATTCCGCTTTCTTTAAATTAAAGACCATTTTGCTGATTTTCCAGCTTCCAGAATTTTGTTATGATGTCTTCTGTTCTGCTTGTGGGTTTATTTGGGGGAGGGCATTATTACACAATAAAAAAAACTCCTTTTACTCTCATTTTACTAGAGGTTTAGGAAGACAGAAGAATTAAATGTGCATGTTAATTCATAATCTTTAATTGGGTTGCTTTGGGTTTTTGTGGAGGAGGGGTTTGTAACATGTAGGTCAACAATCCTATAATTTTGATAAATAGTATATAATGGGCATCTAATTTAGTTTATTTCCAAGTATGTCTAATTTTCTGTTTATTAAATAGTTCATCTTTTCCCCTACTCATCTAAAACACTATCCATAAAATATACTGAGATACAATATATGTTGGGTGTATCTCGAACCTTTATTCTTTTGATCAATATTTCTATCCTGTTGCTCATATATTATTGCAGATGAACTTCATAATTATTCTTTTTTAATCTCTTTCTGACTACTTTGGTCTCTCACTATGAAAAGTGTATATATATATGTTGTGTGTGTAATCACACACACATACACACACTTGCCCACCTGTGTTTTATCTATATATACATGTGTCCATTTGTTGGGATTTTGATTGGCTTTTACACATTTAGTAAAGTAGGATTGATGTCTTTGCAAAGTTGAAGAACATTTATTGAGATCTTTTATATGCACTGTTGATTGAGTGAATGTTTATAAAGCACCTACCTTGGGCTAGAACCTCTGTAGGTATTAGGGCAATGGTGGTCAAACCAGCACGGGCCCTGGTGTCATATTGTCAAGTCCTTCATATTTCTTACTGAGTTGAATCCTAAGTATTTCATGTGTTTATGGCTATTGTGAGTGGGAGTTTGTTCGCTTTGTTTGCCAGCTGGTTATTGCTGGGAGATGAGAAAGCCATCCATTTTCCTTTAGGCTTGGTGAGAACATTTCTTGTTGAGCCAGAACATATCATGGCACCCCTCCCTGCGCCCCAGGCAAAGCACACAGAGGTGTTCCAGAGTGCCACCTGCTTCTTGTTGATATTTGGCAGTGACTCAGAATTACAGATTGGTGAACTACATTAACTCCGAGGGCTTTTTTGTTCAAAATATAGTTGACGCAGAGGGGTTAATTGCTACAGTGGTGTTTGGTGTGGAAAATTTTATGATGTCCGATTTCTTCATTCAAACTTACTTGCCCTCAGGACTTCCTTTGTTCTTGAGCCCTGTTGCCTCTCCAGCTGTCATTTTGGTTTTCTTCCCATTTAATTTCATGCCATACTCTCATCCAGGGGTGAGGGCCTAGCCAAAGGGTCTGGCTCAGAAGTGAGGGGGGTAAGAAACAATTTTAAAAGAACTCAAATAATTGGATTTTTATTTTAGTTTTGTGTTCTTCGAGAGTACTCCCTCAAAACTGAACAAGTGATGGAAATGAGAATCGATGTTCCAATCATCCTGCACAATTTCCAAAACCGTTGTTATGTCATAGCTGGCAGTACACCATCTTAATTTTATGGTTTTTTTTCCCCTGGTTGATGGCTGAGCTGTAGCATCGCTATTCATTGACTTTTTTTTCCCTCCCTCCCAGAGCTATGCTAATTCCCTGCCTCACTCAGATCCAAGGACATCTCACTCCTCTCTGAGGGCTGGGGGTGTCTTGTCAAAGAACATTGAATCCTCTGTGCCTGTAGTGTTAATCGCTGGCATGTGTGATAGTGGGGGTGGTAGCAGCAATTGTTTCATTGTATCAGCCCTGTCTCCTGAGTCCAAATTCCATGTTTCCTCCACCATATCATGTAAATAAATGGCCAGCTGCTGTGCGAACCCACCCAGGTCAGGCCTCAGTGCCTTGATTTATTGAAATCACTTTGATACCTGTAGTTTCTTCTTTCATCTTCCACCAGAGCTATAGGTTTTCTAAGTTTACTGGTGTCTCTTATTTAACTTTCTCTTTTAAGTTCTTACGGAAATCTTTCTGTCCTGCTGCCCTGAAATGCAGGGTACAGTATGAAGGCCACACAGCAAACTGGTTAAGAGTGTGGATTTGAGTCGAATGGATCTGAGTTCAACTGGTTTACCAGCTGGTGACTAAGCAAGTTATTTCGCTTGTACGGGTTTAGTTGTACTTGTTGTTGTTGTCTCCCCAACTATGAAATGGGGACAATAGTAGCAAAACTGTCTCATAGGATTATTGTGAGAGTTAAATGTGATGACTGCAGTGCCTGGCACAGAGGTGGACACTTAAGTTGCTGTTAATATTGTTGCTGTGGCTGTTATTAATAATAATGATAGTTATATCTAATTGCTTCATAGTTTTGTAGAATTCAGAATATAACCTTAGCTTTTATCTCATGACACAAGATCTTCTTAGTCTGCCTTCATGGCAATCCTGTCTTCATCAGTCTTTTGGTTTTTTCCTACTGTAGTTTCATATGTTATTCTTAAATTTGTTACGTTAGAAGAAGAAAGGGAAAATCTACACCTGTAAATCCAGGAGAGCAGCTGTCCAGGTTGCTACAGTATTTTAACTTGCTGTTAGTTCACTGTAACTTTACAAAAGGTACACATATTTTCGGACATGGTTCTTTGCTGTCTGGCATATCCCATATGAGCCTGAGTGGGTCTGGTTTCTTTACGTGGATTTCCTTGGGTAGTTTCTTTATGTGAATTTTCCTTTTCCTCGGGGAAGTCAGGGTCATGTTGCCAAATTTGTTCTTCTGGAGTCATTCCCACACAGAGTCATCTACCCCTAGACGGCCTATCCTTATTCTCTTGCAAGTTATTTATCTGAAGTTTTAGAGATCAGATTTCCAACTCTGGGCTTCCAGTAAGATTGTCATCAGGATTCACCTTCTTGGCTGTTTGACATTGTCCTTTTCTCACAAGGTTGTTACTTCTACTTTACCAACCAGTTCTTACTTGGATGTCAAATTGGTCCCAGGTTGTGCACTCCCTTGTTAATTTGAGTTGTCAGGGGGTAAATAAGAAAAGAATAACACTCTCAGCAGCTGTCTAGGGTGCTGCAGCTTTTAACTCTGTTAATTACATGATCGCCATCATAAAGGTACTGTACTGGCTGTGTTTTCTAATTAGATAGACAGCAATGTGATCTCACAGCAGTTTCATTTCTTATTGTCTTTCCTTCTCCCCTCTCTTCTCCACCAGCTTTCCACCATTGTTTCTTAACTTTCCATGCAAGTGTATGCCTCCAGAAGGATATTCAGCTTTACTTCCTCACTTTCTTTTCAAATTTCTTTAGTTCCTTCCCACCCCCAACACAACACAAAACCTTTTCTGTGATTTATCCCCACTTGTTTGGCAGTAAACTTCCCAGAAGACCTTGGTTTCAGCTATAAACTTGGAGGTTTTGCTCTGTACCTCTAAAGCTTTGAGGAACTGTTGAGCCAGAAATGAACTGTTACAGCCCAGATATAAAGGGCCTGCCTGGCAGGTAGTCTTCTTCCCATTTTCACTTCACCAGACAGCAGCTACAGACTGATTTGAACTTGATTCCTTGTTATGAGCACTGCTGAAAGTAGGTGGTTGAGGGTTTTACTTGCTTTTCCTGGTCTTATGATTAGATTCAATGCAAGTAAAAAGTAGGAAGTAACTTGAGAAATTGCTTGGGCAGTGGGGATTGATATTTTTTATGTTTACAGTTCTTCTAGCCCTCCTTAGTTTGTGGCTGTTTTTTTTGTTTTGGTTTGATTTTTGTTTGTTTGGGGGGGTGCATTTTATAATACCTAGTTTTAGGTGTCTGCCCTGCTGCCTATGTAGAGGCTGGGTACTCCTTGTAGACTGCTGATATTTGGTCCAAATTTAGAAGTGAGGGATTTAAGGCCATCAGTCAGCAGCTTCCTGCGTTGTTTGCTGTTCTCCATTGAAGTCATGATTAACACCTGGGCTTTCGTTCGTTTGGGTCCCCTCAGATACACCTATGAGCGAATTGATGGGCGAGTACGGGGAAACCTGCGCCAGGCAGCCATCGACCGGTTCTGTAAGCCAGACTCAGACCGCTTTGTCTTTCTTCTGTGCACCCGAGCGGGAGGCCTGGGGATCAATCTCACAGCTGCTGATACCTGCATCATATTTGATTCAGACTGGAACCCACAAAATGACTTGCAGGTAACCATTAGGATGATTGCTGTTTGCCTTAGCCACCCCTGAATCCAAGAACATCATGACTGGGCCTGGCTTGTCTATAGAGTGTCTGCCATGCCCCATGCTTTGGTGTCAGCCAGGTGGCAGGCTTAGGGCCTCAGTGCAGGGGGGCAACTGAATGAAAAGTAAATGTCGCCCCTTCCCATTAATCAGAGATTGGTTCTTTCCTTTTACTTTAAATCAAATGGTATTTCATAGTCGTAGCCTCCAAATACAGAATAGAGCTGCTTCTTTCTTATTATTATTATCATCATCATCATCATCAGACATAAAGTTAGTAAGCTTGACTAATCCTGGATTCTGGAATTTTCAACATTTGGCTTGTTCATGAAATGGTCATATGTCATATACAGTTGGGGAGATAACTCAAAGGGGTGGGTAGGCTCCCTGGTGACAGAGGCATCCTCACCGGTACATTTGCTCTGCACTTAATGCAGAGTTTCTCTATGCCCTTTTCAGTGGATTTGCAGATTATATGATCTACTTTTAACCAAATTAAATAATGGTGGCTTTAAAAGATAATTGCAAAGACCAAAGTTATTACAGAGATTGAAGTTAACACAGTTCAAAAGCAAAAACATAAACAAACAAGAAAATGGGAGAGCTAACATTTCTGCCATCAACTTAGAGTTTAGAGGTCTTCATCAACTCTGCAAGTAAGAAACAATGACCAGATTGGACAGTAAGTCAGCCAAAGAGATTCTAACTTGTCAAGAAGATCATCTGGAATATAGCTTTATATCCATTACCATTAACAATGAACTTCATGCTACGTGTATCTTGGAATATGTGCTGATACTCAAGTGTGAGTAGAGGGTCAGGAGAGTCATAGCTGCCTCCCAACCTTTTTCATGACACAGAGACTGATGAAGGTAGTTTGGAGGCTGCTAGTTCACAAAACTGAGCAGGTGCCCCAGGGGGGGGGAGCAGGCAGAGGGAGCCAGGTCAGTGAGGGTGGGGGCTTCTTCCCTGGCCACCACCTTACAGGAGCCATTCTGCTTTGTCTTTTTCATTTAGTAAGTTTCCAACTAACATTTTATTTGAAGAAAGCACTCTACTAGTTTAAAAACCAGCCCTTTAAATTATTAAATTGGTGATAATTGACTAAAACTTGGGGGGGAGTCATTCATTGTAAACCAAATTGTGTGGCATTGTATCTGTAAACAAGGAAAAGTGTATGTTTTCTTTGCACTTAGTGCAAAGAAATAAACCAGAGTAAGAGGATCTGCATGATGGGCATTGGGTGCCCTGATTTAGAAAGTCATCTGGAAAGACTTTGTTGTTGTTGTTCAAGATTCTTAGAAGGGAAGGGAGGGAGAAAGAGAGGAAGAGAAACATCAATGTGAAAGAGAAACATTGATCCATTGCCTCTCCTAAGCATCCTGACTGGGAATTGAACTGGTGATCTTTTGCTTGGTGGGCTGATGCCCAACCAACTTAGCTATACCGGTCAGGGCTAGGAAGCCTTCTTGAAGATAATGACATCTGAGCAGAGACCTAAATGATGGGGAAGGATCTTAAGTAATGTCAGCGGAGTAATGTTTCAGACACAGCGAATAAAAGGTATAACCACTTAGGGCAGGCATGAGCCTAAGCACACCCCTGCCACAGGTGGGCCAGGCACTTGCTGGGCAGCATCAGTCCCACAGAAAGTGAGTCAGGTGTCTTTGGAGTACTCTCCTGCCTCTCTTTTCAACGTCCTCTCTTTTTCACTCCCCACTCCTTATCTTATGCTGCCCAAAAGCATCCTTTTCCATGGATGCAAAAGCATCTCCTCTCTCCTGTTCTCAGCCAGCTGTTGGCTGACATATTGATGCACTTCCCGAGCCCTAGACAGCAGGTCAGGCCCTGGAAAGCAGAGGTGCTCAGGAGTTTGGTTTGGGTGATTACACTGAATCACAAAGTTGAAATAGTGATTTTATGTTTGCGGGCGCATATCCATCCCATTTCTCAAAGACATTTTACATTTTAAGAGGGGATGGTACCTTTCCCCAAGGAATAAATCTGGTGGTAGAAATTTCAGATTCCCAGTGTAGGTCTGCAAAATGCAAGGCCACTTCACTTCCCAGTGCTCCCTGACTCATGCTGCAGAGAGCCCCCTTCCTCTTCTGCGTGAGGAGGTGGCCTGCATACGCAGACTTGTAGATCGGCAGGAGAAGTGTAAAAGTGCCGGGCCTGAAATAAAATGCTTGTGCATAGAAGCTGGGTTCAGGCATTATACCAGCACGCCAAAAGTGGTTGGGTTCTGGTGGCTCTGAAGTAGTTCTTTTTAACCTCCCAGATTATGCGGATTTTTCATTAAGAAACAAGTAGTATTTTAAAGCATTAAAGAAAATGTACTTTTTTAAATGTAGTAGAGCTAGTGATGTGAAAAAGCAGCGTAAGGGTCAAGAGAGGAATCAACATTATGCTTGGTTGTTTGTACCAGCTACTTGATTTTCACACAATTGTGAAGATACAGTGTAAGGTTTTGCCAAGTTCCGGACTTGAAAGTGACGGTGGTAAATTAAAGGCCTGAATTAGAAATCTCTCACTGTTGGGGCAACTACGTGCTCTCCTCCCCCTGTCTTCCCTCTGCAGTCACGGGTCCGAACACTACTTCTTGTCTCTCATGGGCCTTTGTTCACCTCAAACATATTAAAAACTAAATAAACTGGGCCCGCAAGTCATGCTGGCGCGTTAGAGCGCTATAATTTTCCCTGTGTGCGAGAGAAGCTCCACTGCCCCTGCTTGCTTACACTCCGAGGTTCCGTATTTGTACCCTGTTCGTGGGTTTTATTGGACTTCATCTCAGTTGCTGCCCTAGTTCTGAATGTTTCTCTCTTGACCACATTTTTTTGTGAGTTCTGATTAGAAAAATTAGGAATATGTGATTAACTGTTTAAAACTTGACTGCAAAATGACAAGTCTTCCAAATGTGACAGGACTCATCTTGATACTTTTCAGGTAAGTTACCTTTAGTAGTGAGTATGTCTGTCTCCTGATATCATTTAGCTGCTTGTGACAGTGGCCCCAAAACAAAGGTTTGTTTTCTTCAGTTAACAAGGAGTTTAGAGTTGTGTAGTCCAGAACTATTGAGGTGACTTCATAGTGTCATCAGAATCCCAGGTTCCTTCTGTCTTTCTGCTCCACCATCCTCAGTGAATGTGGTTTACATCCTCTTGGTTCCAAAATGGACCTTTTATGTCCTAGGCGGGAAGGTACAACGCTTTTTCCAGGAGAGCAAAACCTTCCCAGATATCCCCAGTAGACTTCTTCTACATCTCGCTGTCTACAGCTGTATTACATTGCCATCCCTGGGAGGCCGGAAGTGGTTTCAATTGAACACACTGCTGCCCCCTGCAAGAATCAGGGTTCTGGTAGTGAGGAAGAAAGGGAATTTGGATACCAAAGAGGTAATTAATAATGTCTGCAGAGCTCCCCTTATTAGACCTTTGCTCAGAACATTTCTTAAATTTCGTCTTGTAATTTACTCTCAGTAGTAGATGAGCCAGAAAAAGAAAATCATTGTCAGCATTTATGGCCACATGTTGTTGCTGCTTTAAGGATTTCATACCATAAACTACTTACCTTGATCCCTTCCTTTATTTACCAGAGTTATCCATCAGATCTTCCCCTAAGACTAAAGATTTACTACCACTAAAGATACAGAAAGAAAGCATGGCAACTAATTGCCATAGCCAAAGACTAAGCAACTTAGTGGTTCAATGATAGAAGACTGATTGATTAAACCATAATATAAAAGAATGGGAAATATTGCTGCAGACTTCTGAATGTAGTGTTGGATGGGAAAAAATAAGGTGGAAAAAGTGTGCATGGCATGCTAGCATTTATCTAAATAGGCTGTCTCTTCCCACTTCCCGCCAATGGAGAAATAAAACAATCAATCAGAACTTTATTTTTAAGTGGCTACATGTAAAGGGAGTGAGGGAACAGGATGGAAGTAACAGGGATAGAAGCTAGTTTTCCAAATATGTCTTTTCGTCTATTTGCCTTTGGAACAAACCATCTTAAGTATTTTATAGCATTATTTAAAATTAGGTCTGTAATCATCTTAAACTTTAAAAGTGTTGCAGAGTAACACTTTAATATGAACATTTTATAAAAACATAATATTTATTGAAACCAGGAAGTTATCATTGATAATCTATAGACCTTCATATTCCTTCGGTTTCCTACGAGTTTTCTTTGTCTGGTCTGGGATTCTCTCTAGGATCTTACATTTCCTTTGGAAGTCATGACTCCTTGGCCTGCTCCCATCTGTAACAGCTTCTGTCTTTCCTTATCTTTCATGACCTTGACACTTTTGAAGGATACTGACTAGCCCTTTTTTAGACTGTCTCAAATTGTGTTTGCTTGATGTTTTCTTCTGATCACATTTTGAAGTTATGCATTTTGGGCAAGACTATCATAGAAGTGATGTTATGACCTTTTCTGTGTATATGGAGGAACATGATATCAGTTTGTCTTATTTGTGATGTTAACCTTGATTACTGCTTGAGTGGGATCTGCTAGGTTTCTCCACTGTAAAGTACCTCGTTTTACCTGTAAAATTAATGTCTTGGGCGGAGATAATTTGAGATTCTAAACCCATTTCTCGTATGTTTGCCTGTTGATTTTATTAGCATCCATCAATAGTTTTGCCTTCATAATTATTATGGTGTTTGGCTAATGGTAGTTTTCTGTTTCAGTCATTCCTTCTGTACTTATAACTGGGAGTCTACTATAAAGAGCAGTTGACCTTTGCCCATCATTTCTTTATAGCAGTATGGACTCAAGGATGTTCATTTTATTTTGTGGGTCATGATTTATTCCTCTCATTTTTTTTCATGCTCATATTTGGTCATTTGGAGGTCTGGTCCTTCAGATTGGCTCCTGTGTCGTTTTAGAGGTTCCCATTGGTTTTTGAGCACTTTTCTTACTTTCTAGCACTACAAGATGTTCATGTTCATGTTCCATTTTTCCTGCCATAGCCATGGAATCGACCATTTCTCCAAGGGTCCCTGATTCCTTTTATTTAAAAAAGGCATGTAGAAACTAAGTTTTAGCTACTAGGCATGCCTATTGCTACCTGGAGTATTATTGCTTCTAGATTCTTCGAGCAGACAGACCTAGGAAATACATGTATGTGTCCTAACACAAACACTCATACCACACATCTATATTTAATCCGTTTGTGTCCATCCATCGTGAGGTTTCTGATTCCAGTCCAACACCACAGAATTCTTTGTAGTCTTCCTGTCTTCTTTACTTGTAACTCGTTTCCCTGGCTGTGAGAAGCCTGGATCTCATTATTATAACAAACTATATTTATCGTGTTCAATCCTAGTAAACACATAAGAATACTAGTTTCAGAATTGCTCACCCACATTCTGTGGAAAGGAAATTTACCAACCTATAATATCAGACTTGAGTGTTTTTTGTGGTAATTAGTCTTAGAGTACCTAATCAAAACACCATTTTCCAAAGTTACTGGGTCTGCTTTTTTTCTTTTCCACCCCCTTCATTGTGGTTAAATTAATGTAGGTTGAAGTAAATTCCTGAAATTCTAAAGCAGAACGAAACAGTTGAATCTGTCTGTATATCAAGTAAACAGCATAATCTCAAGAGAGAAGGTATTTCAAATGTTTATATTTAATAATTTTTATATTGTCATTTTGATATAATTTTAGTTTGCAACTCCTGTATACCCTTTGTCCATATTCACCAACTGTTCACAGCTCGCCCTGTTGGCTTTCCTAGTTCTGCCCTTTCGGGCCCTCTCCTCTGTCTGAGTGCATACACAGACATGCACACGCGCGCGTGCACACACCATTTGTTGTATGAACCATTGAGGGTAAGGTGCCTCTTAAGTGCTTTGGTGTGTATTTCCCAAGTGCTAGGACATTCTCTTATGTAAACACAGTTCAGTTCTCAGAATCAGGAAATGAGAATACTGTCCTCAGTCCATAGTCTATATTCAAATTTTGCCATTTCACTCACTATCCTTTTTATTCCCTCTAAGATCCAATCCAGGATCACCCATTGCATAAAGTTCTCATGTCTCTTTAGTTTCCTTTATTGTGAATCAGTTCCTCGATTTTTCTTTTGTTTTTATGACCTTGATGTTTTTGAAGAGTATACAGGCCTGTTGTTTCATAGATTGTCCCGCAGTTTATGTTTGTGTCCCCTCCGGACTGGATTCAGGTATAGTGATACCAGTGAAGTGACATGCCCTTCTCAGTCTATCACAGTGAGAGAAACTTGATGTCGTCCAGTAACACAGGCTTTGGTTTCTTAGTTAAGTGGTGTCTGCCAGATTTCTCCACATAAGTTGCTTTTTTTCCCCCCTAAAAACTAATAATCAATTTTGGACAGATACTTTGAGACTATGGAAATGTCCTGTTCTTCATCAAAATTTCATCCATTATTTTAGACTCCTGAATCAGTCATCACTATGATGGTTACAGAGTGGTGTTTTCTGTCACCCTACATTTTGTTGGTTACATTCCACTGTAAATAGAGTTTTCCCTTTCCTTGCACTTATTTATGTCAGTATGCTCTCATGGGTTCATTTTTATTCAGTGAGTTATATTCCATTGCAATGTGTATTTCTTTCGATGTCGAAATAGTCCTAGACTTGGCCAGGGGTAGTCTTCTTGAGTTTCAGTGTTACTTTGATATGTGTCCATCATTCTTTGAGCACTTCCTTGCATTCTGACGCAGTAATGTTTCAGCCTCATCATGTACTTTGTCTACTCCAGCCCCAGAATTAACCATTTCTCTAACATGCCTTTGTTCTGTCTTATGAACAATGGTATTTAGAAACCAAGATCTGAGAGTTAGTTGTGTTCTTTGCCACTGGTACGCCACCGCTTCTTGACCCTCTCAGTGAACAAGGCTAGAACACGTGCACACAGAATATAAATGTACACACATACACAACATGCTTTCATACATGTATGTGTGTACAGAAACTTAAGCATGAATATACACATATATCCACACCTGTCTCTATGTCTGTCTATATGCATGTTTATACACACATGCACACACCTAACCTTGAGTTAATACTGATACCTCCAAATCCATTTTAACACCAAAGTTATTCTAGTTCTTCTTCATTTCATATTCATAATTTCCTTTTCAACAGTGAAAACACTAATTCCTATTAATGTTAATATATGTACTAATTTGCTCAATCCTAGTGTACCCAGAAAGTAGTCTTGAAATTGCTGACTGTACCACTGTGAAAAAGAAACCTACTTGCAAGTGTGTGTTTAAAACACTGTAATTTGGGTGTGCATGCTTAGTGGGATATAACCCTAAATGGGAGAAAACAAAAATTTTATGTGGTTTTTGGTAATTGTGTTTGGGGAAGATTATAATGGTGCTGTTTCTCTGAGACCGTTGCCTATATTGTGAGGTAAACCTAAAGAGTAATGACATTGTTGTGATCAAGAACTGAGCTTTTAAACATTGTTAAAAAGCGATATGGATATATGGCAAATTAAATTTAAATCTCATAGTTCTAAATTTGAATTTAAAATATTACTGTGGCCTTCTGATGTATTTTGTCTTATATGTGCATATAGCTTTATGTACTGTATACACACAAACACTTCTGTTTTTGCTCATTGAAAAGGCCTAGAAACAATGACTAACCTCGTAGCAGCAAACACCTCTAGAGCATCCAGATTGTTGTCTCTACCTACCATTTCCCAGTGAAAGGAACGAGGACTCCTTGAAAAACGTGCTGAGTCCAGTTCTGGATAGGAAATGTCCAAGAGGAGCGTGATACACATTGTCATATGAGAAAGCAAGGGAGCTCTCAGAGACCACCAGCCCTGGATGTGACGTGCAAACATAAACAGACATGCCCGTGTCTCTTCCTTTGTATGTTTATACGTGCAGACATTCTAACCATGAGCTCATCCTGTCCTAACACCAGAGTTTATTCTAGTTTTCCTCCTTCCTGTAGTTGACTAGGTCGTGTCAAAAGAATTCAGGAGGCAACTTGACGAGGTCTCCGAGGCCCTTTTTGAACAGCAATAAAAATAGAGCAGTGCAGTAAAACATTGCGTATATATTTAAATGCAGCTTTATTGTATTCCTTTGAAAAGTAATAATAAAAATCTTCCTTGGTCACTTTTAGAGGGTATTATTTTGGAAACCGATTAAATAAAGGGAAAGAATTGAACATTTAGCTTGTCTGTCCTATATGAACTGTAAGTCAGGGTAAACCAAAAATTTGATGAGGGGAATTGTAACCCCTAATGAATTAATCTAGGCAGTGACCATCAGTTCAAAATAAAGACAGTCAGACATCATGTGCCTCTTGATGGAAATTTAACACTACCTATAAAACACACTTGCCAAAAAATGAGATCTTAGCCTGAGTAAGTCTCAAGATATAATTTCTGGTTTAATGGAGATTCAAGGTAAGGAACTGAAGGACCTAATCCATGACACAGCCAGAATGGAGAAGGCACAATGTAGACTTTGAAAAACTGTAAGGCAGGTATCTGATCTCTTCAAAAAATTAGTTGCATTTGTTAAAAAAAAAAAAAAAGTCAAAGGCAGGGAGTATCAACCACTTACAACATATGGTGTTTATCTGGATCCTCCCAACAAGCAAGCTTTATGAGATGCGCGGGGAAATTGGAACAGACTGAGTCTTAATGTTTTGCAGTGTGGCGATGGTAATATGTTTTGTAGAAGTCCTTATCTTCAGAAATGCGTATCGAAATGTGTAAGGAAGAAACAATGAGCTGCCTCAGATTTGCTTCATAACCGTCTTGGAGGGTGGAGGCATAATAAAAATGAAACAGGATTGTCCCTAAGAGGTTATTATACTTTTTTCTACATTTGTGTGTGACATTTTCTATAGTAAAATGACAGAAAATTAAAAAGTGGTGCTACCAACTCTGAGGCATTTCCCAAAAGAGCAGGACAGTGCCCGGGATTGAGTGCCTCCATGAAGGTCACAGGCCAGGGAAGGGAGTGAACCGTGTTCTTCTCACCACTTTACCCTGGCCCAGGGCAGTCACTCAATAAATAGTGGGTGACGCAATAAGTGACCTTGAAGGGACAGCTGACATTTGGGTGAATTCTGTTCCTAAATCAGTCCCGTGATTCATAACTGTGAGATCTGACCACGTATAGCAATGGAATTTAGGCATTTCCCTAATCTTTGGGCCACTGCCATTGTGTCTGGTGACATGATGTACATGACCCTCCTTCCTTCTCAGGCTCAGGCCCGTTGTCACCGGATAGGCCAGAGCAAGGCCGTGAAGGTGTATCGCCTCATTACCCGGAACTCCTATGAGCGAGAAATGTTTGACAAGGCCAGCCTGAAGCTGGGTCTGGACAAGGCTGTTCTTCAGGACATCAACCGAAAGGGCGGCACCAACGGGGTGAGTATGGCGGCGCCTGCTCTGGGGACTTCAGCAGTCGTCACACAGCTGGGGCCTCTCTAGATTCTTCCTTTCTGCAGCTGTTTTGAGATTGACTTTCACTGAACTGAGTCAGGTCACACCACTTTTTACAGTGCACATTAGAAGTCAAGAGATCTTAACACTCTTAACTCTTGAATTCAATCGATTGTCACCACACTTTATCTCATACTCCAGAATTTGTGCTCCGCGGGGGGTGGGGGGGTGGGGGGGTGATGGAATGAATTTTATCTATATCCCCAAGGTCCCTAACAGCCCTTGGCATATTAAAGATATTCAATGTGTGATAGTCAGTGAGTAAATGAATGAATAGCTTAGCAGCTTCAAATACAGCTGTTACTAAAATCTTTTTTCCCCTCTGAGGGATAAAAATTGCAGTTAAGATTCTTAAATTGTATTGAAGTATAGGCAGACAAGGTGGAACATCTCCTGAATCTCTGGGCTCGGGGCATCAAAGGTTGGGAATTGAAACCGTCTAAATGAGTCGTCTTTGGTCCAGATGGTCTGTGTCCTCTTAGCTGTGCATATGTTGCTAAGTGTAATACTTCACGTCACCAGTGCTGTGAGTCATGGAATTCCCTCTTGTGATTGATGTAAAGAGAACCAGATTCTTAATTAGAACCAGGGAAGGGTGTTTTGAACTCCCATTTCCTGTTTTCAACAAGCAATTGGGAAGATCGCACTTGGCACAGCATCCTTTCTTCAGTTAAGAAATGACATCATTTCCAGTATGAATGTATTTATTTAATAACGAAGAAATCATTATTCTTTAGCTTGTTTGCTACATCTGGAGGTTTTTACAGATACAGACTCAAACTAAAATATAAAATAAACATTAAGTGCATCCTCTTCAATGGGGCATAGTTTTAATGGCTTATGACATTTGATAATAACCAATGTCCCAAAGAATGTTAGGCCGTTGGACCACGTGCTGGGTTTTCTTCTGGAGCTCCCTGTACAGGACCGTCTGCCCGCCCTCTCCATAGTTCTCTCTAGTGTCTTTTTCTGGGTCTTCATTTTCTAAAACTTATTGTCCATGTCTTTATTCTTCTGACATGTGCAGTTAGTCAAGGAGCTGTGTTCTGAGTCACAACGGCTGGATTTGAGGCTGTTTTTTTCCTATGCATTTTCTACTTTTTGAGTAGCCTTTGGTGACCTGTCCAGGTACAACAGCTTTCAAAAATGGAGGTAGAGGACTTGCTCCGGAAAGGTGCTTATGGAGCCTTGATGGATGAGGAAGATGAAGGCTCCAAGTTCTGTGAAGAAGACATAGACCAGATTCTGCAGAGGCGAACGCACACTATCACCATCCAGTCTGAAGGGAAGGGGTCCACTTTTGCCAAGGTATAGGACCTTCTCTCCAGAGTTTGTGTTGGGGGGAGCGAGAAGAAGATTGTTTATGCCCTGACCTCGTGATCCGGGCTTCTGATTCTCTAAATACAGACCATTGAGATTGTCTGGCTGCACATTTATTTTGTGGGACTGAAGATACAAGTTCTTAGAGAGGGTGTCAGTAATGAGTCAGAAGCTACAGAAAGAAAGCACCGCCCCTCACCTTGGGGAGCTGGTGCCCGGTGGGCAGCTGGGCTTCTTATCTTGCAGTGCGCACTGTTCACTGTGCACGAAGGCTGCTCTGAACCCCAGGCCTTGGCTCCTTTGCAGAGCACTCTCTGATCCGTATTCCAGTGAACACTCCAGTCCTCAAACTCCAGCAAGTGTTTTGTTCATTTCACGAGAAAATGAGATTTTACGAGGAATCCCAGCTTCCAGTCTAGGCGCATCTTTCCTGTGCCCTGCAGGGTGCTGGATCTAGAATCAGCTCCTCAGACTGCTTATCAGATTGCTCTCAGGTTTCCCTGACCATGGGCTCCTCGAGCTTGCTGACCTGTCTGATTAAATCTTCTGTTTGGTCACTACTGTGGGTCGTCGGCAGGACGTTTTGTGCTTTCTAGCCTTGGCTTATCTCTGTCCACCTCATACTGCCCACCCAGTGCCTTTTCTGTAGCCAACGTTTGGTCACTGCTGAACTGAGGGAAGTTTTAAGAATTAATTCTTTCACAGGGAACTAGGCATCAGGTAACACATTTCCATTGTCTTCCATCTCCCAAGTTTTAAATCGTTTAAAAGAGGAATAGCAACTTTGAGATTTTCGCTCACGTTCATTTTGGAGGCTGTTTTTGAGTTTCTGCTGCATTTAAAATCACATCATACTCTTATTAATTTGTACTTTGTCCAAGCACAGTGTTTTAACTGATGTCTTCTTCACAGGCTAGCTTTGTGGCTTCAGGAAATAGAACAGATATTTCCTTAGATGACCCAAATTTTTGGCAGAAATGGGCTAAAATAGCTGAACTGGACACCGAAGCAAAGAATGAGAAGGTACAGCATTAAGAATGTTTTATTCTGTTGAACATTTCAGTGGTGTCTTACAGAACTATAAACCCCCATGCAGCTCAAGTCATGATTCACCCCTGAGCCTTAATTCTTGGATGAGATGCTAGATGTGATGCACTGAAAACACGCCTGGCATGTGGGCCGAGCTCCATAAATGTTAACTGTTAGAACGTGAAACGACCTAGTGGGACATGCCAGGCACCTGGGAAATCGGGCCAGGGCAGGCAGAACTGGAACTGGCCACACGGGTCAGAGTTAGCCCTCGGGCACAAGCCAGCACCCCATCCCTGGCACGCGACCTCCGTTTTACCTCCGTTTCACCATTCCTGTGGAAGAGACCACCTCTCATGAAGCCCAGGAAGAGGAAGAGAGTGTGATAAGGCAGGGTGTTGGCTTCACTTCCTTTCTCTCAGTATTTTGACTTTTTCTATTTCTGTGCATAAGAGAGAGAATGGTCTTGAAATAAAACCACAGTTGGAATACTGGCTCTGCCCCTTACTGGACGTGTGCCTGTGGGCACAGGACCTGCCCTCACTGAAACGGGCGAGGAAAGGAGCTGGTAATGCCCACTCTGCAGGGCTGGGCAGTAGAACTGCCTAGCCCGTTGTGAGGCACCTCTCACTTGTTAGTCTCCCTCCCTCCACCTCTGACCCTGTTGCCTCACTTGAGGATGAGTAAGCATCACTTTTTCCTTGTCTTCTCAAGTGAGTATTGAGCTCTTTGGACCCACAAACCCCAGAGGCAGGTCCTGCTGGTGCCTCGCTGGTTCAGTAGCCAGCACCTGACATTAATGCTTCTTCTGTAGGGTCACCACAGGCTTTCTCCAGATAGGAAGATCCAACAGTCCTTTGTCACCTGTGTTTTGCAAGGTCACAATCAAGAAGTCACACTTTATGCAGGACAGATGGCAAAGGGGGGAAGAAAAGGCTTGTGCCCTATAGGCAGGAAGAAGCAGTAGGAGCGTTCCAAGGTGGGAAGGAAGGTGATTGAAGCAGGAATGACAGAACTTTATCTGGGCTGCATAGATAAGTATTCAGGAGCTCAGCCTACCTTCGAGTATAAGGTATAAGGGGAAGGGGTGAGAAGCATGAAGTGATGGAAACTGGAGAAAAGCGATGCTTGTGGCCAGGGGAGCCACCTGCATGACCGAGACTCCTGAATATGTTTTCGGTGTGTCATGTCAGTGGAAGGCAGAAAGTGGAGCAGCAGGGATGGGTGTTTGTCTTCAGAAAGTTGCTGAGCAGATGGAATTCTCCCACTCGCCCTGTCTCCAGAGCGTGGACTGCCTCCGCCTGCTGGACAGAACAGCTGGGGGGCACCACTCTAGCCTTTGCTGTCAACAGTGGACTGCCGCTCTGGGCGCCGGGGGCCTTGCCTGCCCATGCCCATTCAGTGACCACAGGGACCAGCAGATGGTGGCAGACAGCTTTGAGGGCTGGGGAGCATGTCAACTTCAGCAAGTCCCAGAGGACCCCCTCTGCTTGTTGTGGACACAGCAGGTGTGGTGGGGAGAGCCCTTCCTACTGGAGCATGGGACCGGGTGTGGTTCTTTCCCCAGTGAGTCCTGAGTGGTGTCGACAGGTTGCACTGATGCCTTGCGATGCGGGCAGAGAGAAGCAGGGCTTTCTCCTCAGCGTCTCTCTGTTTCTAGGAAAGCTTAGTGATCGACAGGCCTCGCGTGAGAAAGCAGACCAAACACTACAATTCCTTTGAGGAGGATGAACTCATGGAATTTTCAGAGTTAGACAGTGACTCTGACGAAAGACCCACAAGGTCCAGGCGCCTCAACGACAAAACCAGACGCTACCTCCGAGCTGAATGCTTCCGGGTAGAGAAGAACCTGCTCATCTTCGGGTGGGTGTTGGCTTTGCCCGCGTGTTGTTTTTCAGTCCCTGAGATTTGTCCAGTGTGTATCTCTCCAAATACCTCCAGTTGTGGGCTGGTGGAGGCTCCGTTAGAGCAAGAGTGAACTGTGCTTTCTGCCCGTGACCCTGCCCGCCCCGCCCCCAACCCCAGCACATTGTATGCTCTGCTGCCGTATTGTAGACATGCCCTGATTTTCTCTCTGTGCTACTTACTTGCTGCCTGGTACCAATTTCCTGCTTTTTGACCCCAAGGATATATAAGTAGTCAGTGCAACAGATGTTACTGCTGAGACTCTCTGGCTCTGGTAGAAATAGGAGATTTAGTTTCTAGGAGCTCACCATTGTTTTTGAATACTGCAGCTGGACTCTGTTTTAATTCCAAAGTTTCACTCCCTGCTCCAAATATTTTTGTTCCTCTCTTCCTAACAACCTAGTGACCCTATAAAGCTCTTTGTGTCCAGCATCCAGGCCACCTTGGTGACACTTAGTATGCTATAGCATGCAGTCCTCCAAGGGCTTTCAGGGCAAAGCCCTCTGGGTAATTAAAACACCCAGCAGAGGACGAGGAGCTCTCCTGGCCCGTTTGTCCTGCAGTGTTGAGGGCATGCGTGGCCCTTGTTCTCTCCAACACCTGCTGTATTTCCACTCTCAGCTGGGGCCGGTGGAAGGACATCCTGACGCACGGGCGATTCAAGTGGCATCTGAATGAAAAGGACATGGAGATGATTTGCCGTGCCCTGCTGGTATACTGTGTCAAGCATTACAAGGGGGATGAGAAGATCAAGAGTTTCATTTGGGAATTGATCACACCCACCAAAGATGGGCAGGCCCAGACGCTCCAGAACCACTCAGGTGAGAGGTGGGCTGAGAAGCACGGACTCCCCTGCACCCCCCTCCCTCTTCCTGTGTTGGTCCATGTTACTGTGCTGTGAGGGGCCTCTTTCTCAGATATGTTTCAGAGTGTGCATCACAGGGGTTCCTCCTCTGAATCGGGGGCTCAGCTGTGTGTCCGTGGTTTGTTTTCGCATTTCACAGTGCTGTCTCCACTCCACCTCTGCCTGTGCTCTTCTTTTGCTGTGCTTCTCCTTCCCTGTGCTTGGCCATGGCTCATGTTCAGGTTTCAGACCAACTGTTCCTGATCCCTGGCTAGGTTGTAAGTTCCCCAAGGGCACAGGTTCTGGTGCACCCTTCTTGACCTTCACAGGGTGTTTGGTAAAATCTTACTGCCCGACTGAATGGTCCTGGGGTTTCAAGTGGGGACCGGCACATCTCCAGGTACCAGCATTGTGTGGTGCACTGTTGGGGGCAGGGGCTGTTGTTGAGGCTGCCACACACAGCCTAGCTGCCTCTTTGCAAGCCCAGTGCAGCTCCGTTCTAACGCCCATGTTTAAGCTGCCTTGCCTCATCGACCTGCCTTTCTGTTTCAGGGTTGTCTGCTCCGGTCCCCAGAGGGAGGAAGGGGAAGAAGACGAAGAACCAGCTGCTGCTCCCAGAGTTAAAGAATGCAGACTGGCTGGCCACCTGCAACCCTGAGGTTGTCTTGCATGATGATGGCTACAAGAAACACCTCAAACAACACTGCAACAAGTGAGTGTTTCCCTATGCACCTGCTTCTGGCAGCTGTACCTACTGCCCAGGAGGAGTTACAGCACTCAGCCACAAAAACAGTGACAGGTTTGCACATGGATGTTTGCATCACTGAACATGTATCTGTTAGAATTAAAAGGACCCTTGGAAACCTTATCCAGCTTCCTAGGTCATGCAAGAATTATATCCTTGGCATTCCAAAGGCAGTGAGAAGGCCTCAGCTTACATACCCCTGATTATAAAGAGTTTCGTACCTTAGCCCTGACCAGTGTGGCTCAGTTGGTTGAACATCACCCTGCAAAGTGAAAGGTGGCTAGTTCAATTCCTGGTCAGGGCACATGCCCGGATGGCGGCGGGTTTGGGCCCCCCGCCAGGGCATGTACAAGGGGCAACTGATCGATGTTTCTCTCTCCCTCCGTTCGCCTCTCTCCAAAAATAAATAAATAAAACCTTGTTTAAAAAGAGTTTGATACCTTATGATAAGAGGTTTGCTTGGTTTTTCCTTCTTCCCTGTACCATGATACCAACCTAATGCATGGTTCTGTAGTTGTTGTTCGTTGTGGTTTTTTTCTTACAATAGATGAGATCCAATCCTTTCCCTTCATTCTTCCAAATATTTGAAGATAGGTTTCCTGCTCAATACTGTAATAAAACTATTGTACACAAAAGTTCAAGCTCTTTGGGGCAGTCGGTCTCAATCTCAGACGTAGAGGTCACATGCCATTGACAGCAGAGCCTGACTGGTGCAGGGCCCCCTGTCACATCGATGTGACTGAGTCAGAGTCACCACGTGGGAGAGAGGAGGCTGGCTGACCAAGAGGACTTGCTGATGACAGACCTGGAGTGGCAGGCCACCTGAGGATTCTGTTGTAAATATTAGGCACCTGTTATTTCTTGACCAAGTGAGATGTCTGATATAAATATATGGTATTTGGGGAGAAAAATTAATTTGGCAATAATTTGCAAGATGGAGTAGGTAAACCTAGAGCTGAATGGCCAACTAGAAGAGTTCTGTGATAACTTAAGTATTGCTCATAAGGACCTAGATTAGGGTGCTTACTATAGAATTGGGGAGAAGGGGTCAAAATGAGACACATGACTAAGGAAGAATCCATAGTGTGTGGGGAGGAATTCAAAAAGCAGCTAACTCCATAGAGTGTCAGCCTCATAGGCTGGGAGACTGGCAATGTGTGTAGCCACGATGTAATGAGAATCATTTTATTCACTAAAAGATGAAGTGCAAAATGAAGGACCCAGACTTTGCCTTGTTAAGTTACAGCAGCAGCACTTGGCTCTTCCATCCACAGCTGTAGATTTGGGTCAGGAGCACTGAAAATAGGCTGAGTTGGAGAGGCTGGCACTGAACTTGCCTCTGCACCTACAGAGGTGATCACAGGTGACAACCAGAACCAGTATGGGCCTTCAAGGAATTTCTTAACATTTCTCACCACAACTCCCAAAACCTTTCCTGAGTGCATGCCTGAATAATGTAGTAAAGCACTTCTCCCAGTTCCAGTTTGAAGATGCTGGCTGCTGTGCACTTTTGTGAGTCTAATGGGGGCCACTATCCTCTTTAGTTCTGGCCCAACAAGACCTAGAGACTCAGACTCAGTGCGGGAGTTCCGTCGGCTGTGTCCTGGCAGGATCTCTTCCAGCCTCTCGGGAGCCTTCCTCCTGATGGGAGTTTGCCCTTTCTCAACAAGGCTCATTTAATTACCAGATGATTCTAATTAATTGTCCTTCTGTGTATTAAATCTAAAATCTGCTTCCTTGAAACTTCCACCCCTTGATCTTGGTTCTTGGTTCTATCCTGAGATGCAATGGAAAACAGGCAGAATTTCTGCAACATAACTGGCCCCTGAGTTTCTAGATTATGATTTGTCTTAATTAGCAAGTTTACTAATTAAGTTTACTTAATTAGTAATTAATTACTAATTACAAGCTTACTAATTAAGGTGCTAATTAATTAGCGAGTTTACTAACTAAGGTGTTGGGGTGTTTGCCTCCCCAACAGCAGAAAAGGGTTAAGACAGGCTCTGGGGTCAGGGCTGCCTGGATGTAAGTCCTCACCCCATTGCTGACCAGCTGGTGAATTCTTTAACCTCTGTGTGCCTTTTCTTCACCTAGAAAATGGGATTAATAGTAGTTCCTACCTCTTTGCATTATTGTGAGGATGAAGTGAGCTAATACTTGTTGGCACATAGTAAGTACTCAAAGCATTGTTTGTTATTAATAGTATGGTATTTAGGGCCATGAGTTTATCATCTAAAGAACTGTATAAAAAGTTAAAAAGCAGCTGCTTCAAATCTAAGCTAAGTCAGGACAGTGATGATTCGTTTGGGGCCAGGGGCAGTGACTGGAGGGGTTCCCAGGGGCCTTCAGGGGAAATGTTCTGCTTCCTGATCTGGATACTACATGCACACGTGTGTTTGGTTTGTCAGAGTCCCATCGAGATTCAAGTTTGTGCAGAGTGCACTTTTGGGAAGCATATTTCCCATCAACAAGTTTTTGTTTAAATAAAGAGATGAAAGAAAAAGCAATAGTGCCCCCAAAATATTAAAGGGTTTCATTTGGCTAGAGTAAGGGTGTTCCAAACCAGCTCCAGCTGGGATGGTCATCTCGCTCTGGGAAGGGGTGGCTCTCCAAGAGGAGGTGTCCGTCTGTCCACTGAATTGAATTGCTTCTCATAAGAGGTGAATAGTATTGGCTTTATATTCTCTTCTTCCGTGCTGTAGATACTACCGAATGTTAACACCGTGGCTTCTCTTTACTTCAATAGGGACAGGTCTGTGTATCTCAGGTCTTCAGGAAAGCCATACTAGGACTGAGCTAGATCTCAGCAGACAGAACTCTCTACCTAACACCCTCGTTCTGGTTCCTGCTAAGGCTGCCGGCCAGGTGGAAAGATCAGTGATGGTTGTGAATTCTTATATTCTCTGAGTTTTTTAAGAAAGAAGAAAATTCAAAAGTATTTGAGTTGATTGCCAGTTGAGGGTAAGGAATGGTGTACGAGAAAAAGCAAGGTTTTTTCCCATATAAAAGCTCACACTTTGTGTGTTGCCACCTACAACTTGAGCCCACAGTGGCACTTTCTGCCTGTGTCTAAGAACTTATGCTTTGTAGGTTTTTGTTGTTGTTGTTGTTGTTGTTGTTGTTGTTGTTTAGATTTTATTTATCTTTAGAGGGGAAGGAGAGAGGGAGGAGAGAGGGGAAGGAGAGGTGCAGAGAAACATCAATGTATGGTTGCCTCTAGTGCATCCCCTGCAGGGAACTGGCCTGCAGGGAACCTGCCTGCAACCCAGGCATGTGCCCTGACTGGGAATCGAACCGTGATCCTCTGGTTCACAGGCCCGTGCTCAATCCACTGAGCTACACCAGCCAGGGCTTGTAGTGTTTTTTTTTTTTTAGATTTTATTTATTTATTTTTAGAGAAAAGGGAAGGGAGGTAGAAAGAGAGAGAAACATCAATCAGCTGCCGCACGCACGCGCCTCAACCAAGGACTGGCCTGCAGACCCGGCATGTGCCCTGACTGGGAATCGAACTGGCAACCTGTCGCTTTGCAGAGTAACGCCTAGCTGAGCCACATCAGTCAAGGCAGAAATTACACTTTTTAGAGGCCTCAGTCCTTTATTATTAACACCTTTTGAATAGGTAGTAAACAGATGTGTTCAAATTCTTTTCAAATGGTAGGTTTTCTCCTACCTCCAGTGCCCCTTCCCCTCTCCAAAGGCAGCCACTGTTAACCCGACTCGTCGAGAGACACTGTGCATGGGGTAGCACAGGTGAGAGTCGCCGTCTTTGTCTTCCCGAAAACGCGCAGTACCCTGTGCATAGTGTGTATTCCTGAAAATGGCACGCTTCCCGTTTCCTTCCTTCCTTTCTCTTTTCTTTCTTTCTTCCTTTCTCTTTTCTTTCTTTCTTCCTTTCTTTTTTTCTTTCTCATTTTGAACAACTTATGTAGAGATCAGTTCCTGTATCAGTCCATGTAAATTGGCTTATTTTGTATTTTTAGTAGCTAGCCTTCATTCTTGCCTGTATCGAGCAAGTTACGGTTTTCTTCCAAACCTCTTTGCAGCTCACCTGTGAATATGGAGCATGTCCTGGAAGGTGGTCAGCTTTTCTGTGCCCACCTTTACTTCCACCCTGATTTCGCATCAGTGAGCCTTTCCCTCCCTTGACCCCACTGTCGTCCTCCGTGCTCCGATCCTTCCTCGGTGGTGTCATTTCACAGCTAGGCTGCTGTGGGCTCCTCAAGGACAGGGTTAAACCATTTGCTTCTGTTACGTGCTTCTCAGGACCCAGCATGGTGCAGGGTACACAGTAGATTCCCAGCAGATACTTCCCCGATGGCCTTGCCTCAGATGTGTTTGGTGCCTGAGTGTGGCCCATGCAGAATCAGTGAGCTGAGCATCTCAGGAGAAGAGACATTACTCTCTGATACTGTTGCCATGAGAAGGGCTTTAAAATGTTCCTCTAACCATGTATGAGTGAAACTGTTTAAAAGCATCATCACTCAGCATGCCTCGACTTCCTTCCATAAGCTAGTAAACTGGTAACTCGCCTCTTGGGAGGCAACTCTGCCTACGTGGCCATTGCAGCCATGAAGAAGTGGTGAGTACTCTTTTTAAGGACCAGGAGGAGTGGTATTTTTGCTGTCCCTGTACCTCACATGGCTCACAGGGTGACTTAACACAGGGGTCCCCAACCTCTGGGCCACAGACTGGCACCGGTCCGGGCCTGTTAGGAAGCAGGCCACACAGCAGGAGGTGAGCTTGAAAGTAGGGCATCGGACTCATCGCGAATCCATCCCCCCTACCTGGTCCGTGGAGAAATTGTCTTCCACAAAACCAGTCCTGGTGCCAAAAGGCTGGGGGACCACTGATAACAGATGACTGGTAACATAATTTTCTTGTGTAAAATGGGGAAATCATATCACTAATGACATGAGAAAGCCCAGAGCTTCCCTGTTTCAGCCGGGGGGTGGATGACAGTTCACAGACAGCTCCTGTGTTCTAATGTGTTTGCATTGTAATGTGTTAACTTTTCATAGGGTACTTTTGCGAGTCCGGATGCTCTACTACCTAAAAGCAGAAATACTGGGAGAAGCAGCTGATAAAGCGTTTGAAGGGACTTCCGCCAGGTAAGACAAGTCAGTCCTAGCTCTCAGTGGTAAAATGTTGCCATAAAGTGCACATTCCTGGAAATGGGCAAATATGCCTGTGCTTCTGGAGGCCTGGGTTCCCACCCGGCCCATAGTTACCCAGGCTGGGGAGCAGGCAGAGATGGAGCAAGGACAGTTCAGTCAGGTCAGCTGCAGGAAACCAGGGAGGAAACACTTCCTTGGAAACAGCTTTTGGGGAGGTTTTAAGTTGATTTTTTTTAAGTTGATTTTTTGTCCCAGCATTTGTTGTAAAATCTTTTTCAGAACAGTCATTTCACTACCTTAACTAATTGTAGAATGACTATTAATTATTTTGATATGCTTGATCTGATACGTGTACACCGGAAGTTCTGCTTGGAATCCCATTCTTGGCCTGAGTACTCTTCTGCATGTGATGCTTCGCCTTTATTTGCTGATCTCTCACCCCCAACCTGTTTTGATCTCTTGCACCTTGGTCTTGTAAAGTAGTGTTTGCAGAGCTGTAGAACCTCCCAGCATTTGGGGGAATAAGGCTGCCAGACTCCCAGCTTCCGCTTGGTGAAGCTGTCTGATAGTCCCAGTCCATAGGTGGGATGGCCAGGCAGCCTCCTTCACCCGCCCCCAGTGTGCAGTTTGCCCCAGCCCTGTGCAGTGCCCGTCATTCCCAAAGGACACTGGAAGTGTTGTGACTGAACTCTGCCTTGAGATTACCTGGGTGGGGCTGCGGTTTCTGGACACTGACCGTCCTGTCCATGGGGCAGTTTGTAATCCAGAACCATCATCACAGTGACTGGTAGGACCTGCTCTGCTTTCTGTAGCTACTGTAGTCACTTGTAGGAAAGGTAGGGAGGTTGAGTGTTTTGGTAAAAAGGTTCAATGTGTGGGTCATAAATGCAGCAGGATTCAGTCATATTGTTTGTATTATGTGTTACCTGGCACAAGTCCCCAGACATGTAGACAGAGCTGGAAGCTAGGCAGAGCATGGAGAGTGGAGTCCATTGCACACACTCTTCCCTCCTCTCTTGTCTGCTTTCCTCGATCCTAGCTCTCCCTGGTCTCATTCAGTTAAATGTCTTACTGTAGAGAAGTTGCCAATAGGAATGAATAATAGTTCACCCCAGGAAGTCATTCAGGCCATGGCACCATGCAGCAATGCAGTGGGCCCTGCCATGGAGCCAGATAGGGACCACTGCCTGGAGAGGTGGGGCCGCAGGATACTGTCCCATAGAGGGAGCTGGGCCTGGTAAGGGACAGTCAGTCCTGTGTCACAGTAAGCAGAACCTGATGGAACAAGAACCTTCAAGTGCTATAGAGGAAGCATCCCAGGGGCTGGGAGCTGGGAGAGAGGAGCCTTGTGTCTCCCCTGTGTCCAGACAAATGAAGACAGTGAGCTGAGGGTCTGTGTGAGCTCTCAGAACATGGACAGAATTCAGAGAGGGGCTGATGGTACAGGCCTGCTAATCTTTCCGTGTCTGCTCTGTAGGGTGAGTTATTAGCCTCGCCTCAGCTAGGCGCAGTGCAGTGTGCGATCTCTCTTGACCCTGCAGACCTGTGGCCCCTGTCTTCTGAACGGCTCTCCTCACATCCCTGCATGTACCAAACCCACAGTCCCACTCCCAGATCGTGCCTGACATCTCTACATGTTGTACCAAGATGATTCGGACAGTTGTCTTCTCAGCACTTGATCGTGGATAAATTAAACCATTCGAGGGGTGTTCTCCCTTCAGATAAACAATATGTAGATGGATTTTGCGGTGGTTCTCAGCTGAAGGCGCACATCAGAATTACCTTGTACACGCAGGTCCCAAGGCCCTACCCCAGACCTACTGAGTTCTCCAAGAGGTATGTCAGGTAGTCTAAGGTGGAGCCTAGAAGTCAAGTACACATACGAGGATAGCTTGCTGGGTGAGCCCAACAGAAAGCCCTGTTTAAGAAACCTTGGCCCACAGCTTTCTGCCTCCTTGTTACTTTGCATCTAAGCATGTAACTAGGCATGGGGTTTAATGCTAGGGTCCAGCCAGTAGCTCTTATGTTGTTTTCTGTCTGTGTTCAAGGAACCCTGAGTTTACACCCTTCCTTCCACAGGGAGCTGGAGGTGCCTCTGCCTGACATCGACTATGTGGAGATCCCGGTGGATTGGTGGGATGCTGAGGCCGATAAGTCTCTTCTGATTGGCGTGTTCAAACATGGTGTGTATTTCAGGGAACGTCTCCCCTTTCTTGAAAACGCCACAGTCCTGTTGCAAGTCTCTTAGAAAGTAGAGCCTTACCTCTGCCCTCTTGGAATTTCAACCAGTGAATGTGAGCCACGAAATAACAGTGAATGATAAGGTCAGTGGGTAGCTTTGTGAAGGTGGCTGTGGCCGTGGAGACCTTGTGTCTTCCTCACACAGGTCTGCACCCTGGGGCATGGGACTGCCCTGTGTTCCTTTGCTCCTGGCATCCCAGCTTCTGGCAAGGTGCCCAGCGCGTAGTGGCACCTATTGTTTTTTTCTTCTTTTTTAAAATGGTGTCTTCTTGTTTGTACTATTACAGTTGTCCCTCCTTTTTCTCACTTGCACCTCGTTTTTTTTGCAGAAAGGAATAAATGAGGGAAATGTTAAGGTCTTAATATTTCATATGTACACAGAATTCTAAGGTCATTCCAGATAACCTCCATATTTCTGGTTTGCCCTGTTGGGTGTAAAATTTGAGACTTGAAGATGGCGTGGTCATCCTTTTCCTTCTTTTTTAATGTGGTAAGCAGGAGACTAGGGGACTGAGAGGTTTCTGAGCAGCTTTGAAGCTGAAATAAGTGCCCCTGTCTGTCACTTCCGGCCCTGCTCTGAGCACCTGCCCTTGCTCAGGGCCTTATTTGTCTAACCGTTCAGCTGATGGTTAGACGAATAATGAAAGTGCCAGGTGACAGTCACTGTTGTGTGCTTGGTGTGCACCTTCTCTGCCTGGCGAATTAACTGGAATTTTAAACTGGGTAGCAGGGTTTACAGTGGGAAGGGTTCGTTACACCTGGCTTTTGCTTCCAGTTCTGCCACTTACTGTCTGGCCTTGGGCAACTTAATAAACATCTGTGATCAAATTACTTACCTGCACTGGGGTAAGTAATGCATCAAAACAACTGGCCGGGAGAGTCGTTGGAAGGTTAAATAAGACACTGTAGGTTACCTGCCTAGAACAGTGCTTGGTGCATAATAGACACTTGATGCTGTTCCACTGTCGCTTGTCACTCGCCTTTGGAATGTAAACTTTCTAACGCATGCCCTGTGAGGAGAATTCTTCAGCTCTTACAGGCTCACCAGTTGCATTTCCTCCATATCTTCGGGCTTCACATTCACGAATTCAACCAAATACAGATAAAGAATATTTTTTTAAAGACCCAGAAAGTTCCAAAAAGCAAAACTTGAATTTGCCATATGCCAAGCACTATGCTTAATACTGCTGTAGCATCTGTGCAAGTATCAATTATGTGCAAATACCATGCCATTTTAAATAAGGGACTTGAGTGTCTGCGGATTTTGGTGTCCTTGGGGGTATCCAGGGGGTATCCCTGGATACTGAGGGATACTTTAATGAGGAATTCCCCCCAAAACTTGGATGCTGGCGTTTCAAGCGCGGGCTTCGGGATCCCGGCCTGGTGCTGCCGAGAACTTTTTGTCAGACTGGGGCTGGGCTAGAACAGTGCTGCCACCGAGCTACCTGTGGTCGTGGGAAAGCCCTTTTTCTGCCCTGGAAGTCTGCTACAGAGGGGACGGTGGCCGTTCGGTGCTTGAAATGCAACTAATAGAAATGAGTGATGTATTTTTTTACTTTATGTAATTTTAAATAAAATGGCCATGTGTGGCTCCTCTGTTGGGTAGTACAGGGCTAGAACTCAACTCTGAAGTGGGAAGAAGAAGCATGTGACCTCCCTACTAAGCACAAGGGACCACAGTGTAGTTGAAACCTGGTTTAATCTAATTTTGGAAAGAACCTAGAAGTACACAGGCTGTTGGAGGCAACCATGTTCCGGAACATCTGCACTTGGTGTGTGCAGGAAAGTCCACCGAGCCTGCGTCTTGTTTTAGTGATGGCTTTGGAGCATGTCGTCAAATCCCTGATTGAGACAATGTGGTGTCAAAGGACTCACCTGTAGTCCCAGCAGTAGGGCAGACAGAATTTAGATGCCTCCCCTCTCTCCCCCAACCCAGCACCCTGACTGCAGACGTACAGAAAGCCTCGGTGAACTGTGACAGGGTTGTACTACCTGGCTGAACCTGAAAGAGATGAAGGAAATCCCCAAATGGAGAGGTCACTTAGAGCGAGAGACAAAAGCTCAGGAGTTGATAGGACAGCAGAACAGAGGGTCTGGGCGTTTAACGCCCACACTAAAACAGGAAACAAGCCCCCACAGGAAGGAGGGCGAGGAGGGGCTCTCTGACTGGCCCGGGGAAGCAGACTAGAAGAGCGTGCTCCTGAGAGATGAAGCAGTGGGGACCCCAAAAAGGAGATGTTGTGGGAGGTAGAATGAGATTGAGGTCAGAGGGTGAAACCAGGTATTTCAGGCAAATACCAACAACCAAAGAAGGGAAAACCTGGTACGGCAAAGCCACTGTCATACGGTAAGTCTTTAAGGTAAAACGCATAACTTGGGACACAGGGTCAGTACACAGTAATGACAGGTACAATTTGGCAGGAAGATGTAAAAGTGGGCAGCACTCCAAGGAGGCCGAAGACCCTTTCTGTCCTAGGAAAGTCAGGTTAATATTGGCACCACACCTGTGAGTTTCATGTCCCTGATCAGAGTGTAGGGTAGTGAGATTAATCTGTTTACCTCTCTTACCTCTTAGTCTCATATCAAAAATGGTGAAGGGTCAACTAGGTGATGTCTGAGGCCAATTCAGATTTAAAACTCTTCTGCTCTACAAAGCAGGGGTTTGGGGGAGGTAGGAGGGAGTATAAGTTAATTCCTAGGACTACCTGAGCACACCTGTGAGACCTTTAGATGATACATTGCTCATTTCATTCATACTCTCCCAGACTGCTAGTTGAGGTGAACTTGGTATTCAAAGTCAAGGCCGAGGGGCAGATGCCAGGAAGGTGCTGTGTGCAGTGCCCTCAGTGCACATTGTAGCATATAATGAGTTAAGTGGACACCCTATGAAGATGGGGAGAACCCGGTGCTGGGGGACTGGTGCTGAGCCACACATGCACACTAGCTCCCTCTTGGATAGGACTGGGCCCGTTTAGTTGGGTGGTAACATCGAATCAGCCTAGACTTTGTTACAGACAGACAGCTGTGGTCGGCTTCATGGGCCGTCTCCTCTAGAGCCTAAATCAGACCCTCTCCTGGCTGGATTGTTGCCCTTCGGGCTGCCTGTGATCATATGTCTGTCATCACCCTATGGAATAAGTGACTAAAGTACATAAAGCACCTCAGTGCCTCCTGTCATGTGTCTCATGTGGGCAGCATCTATCATCGAGATAGAACAGTCACTTGGATTAAAAGATGAGCACTGTAACTCTGCAGAGAAAAAGTACCAGGTGCTGCCTACATGGTGAAGGATAGAGCTGTGTCAACAGTGATAGAGCAAAAAACAATATAACAATGACATCCAACAAAGTAAAATCAAGTCTGTTACTTCTGCTCACCCCGGCTGGTTCTCTTGTGAGATACAGCATCTTCCATCACGTGTGATGGGTCTTTCTGTGCATACAACGGAGCTAGAAATTGACTCTGTTTGCTAGGAGCAACGGGCAGGTCTTTGATGCCCAGGAAGGAGTTCCCACCCAGGCCAGTGTGATGAAGTAGATTTGAATCTTTTCCGTGACCAAATCGTGTCTCAGCGTAAGGTTACATACATTGGATTCAGTGAAATAAATTATCGTGCAGGGGCTTTATCAGAGTAAAGGTGTTATTTTTTTTCATTGTTTTGCCTCCCTTTTGAGCTCTCTCTCAAAAACTTTCCATCTGCGTTGACTTTGAGGATGTGATGAGGGGCAATTCCAAAGCCCTGGCCAATGGATTTAGGATTTTATACTTAGGTGAATACAGAGGCAACAAACCCATTTTAATTTGCTTAACAACCACAGTCCTCTTTATATTTCATCCCTTGCATCCATCACTATGTTTGGCCTCCCTTTTTCGCACATGTGATAAAATTAGACTGTAAGCAAACAAGGCCTATGCAGGAAACAACAAAGTGTCCAGAGTTGGGGGGGTGAGAGGAAGAAATTGTAAAACCAACTTTCCTGATTCCCTTTCTGTCTGACCAGAGAAGCAAGCGAGTGAGAATTCTGTCTATACCTGTGTGTCAGACACACAGGATTGATACAGGCTTTCACTTTTGGTCAAGCACTACTCAGAAGGATCTACTGTAACTCAAGGATCTTAGATCTAGTTCACCTTAAATAAGTACTTTTGTTTTGTTTTGTTTTTACTTAGTAAGAGAAACAGAATGACTGTGCAGGGCCCCAGGCCGTGCGATTCTGTGCGTTCTGACCTGACTGCGGACATTTCCCTTTGCTCCTGAGCAGGGTACGAGCGGTACAATGCCATGCGGGCCGACCCGGCACTTTGCTTCCTGGAGAAGGTCGGGATGCCGGATGAGAAGTCGCTCTCTGCAGAACAGGGTGTTGCGGATGGGACCTCAGACATTCCCGAGAGGTGAGAGGCTGCATCACAGGCCCACCGGGATGTACATGTCATGCCACAACTCTGTGACCCCTCCCACGTGTCTAGCACACTGACAGTCTCTCTCACAGTCTGGCTTCTCCCTGGAACCTTGCCATTCTGGAGCAGCCTTCCCAAGTGGCTGCTTTGGTTACACCCTGTTACACCCCAGGCCTTTTCTTTGACCTGAAGCACTTTGAACCAGGAATCAGTTCCTGTCCTTCCTGGGTTCCCCAAGCTGCTCCCCATCCTTGTCTCTTGCCTGGTCAGAGGATTCTTGAAGGAGAACTGAGACCTCTCGGGCCTGGCAGAAAGCGAAGAAGAGTCACAAGCACAGGCTTCCTGACTCTGGAATTCCTCAGCTGAAACCCCAGCACTTTGTAAGGGTTGCATGGTCCGTGGCTAAGGTGGGGTTGGGAGCCACTGCCTGACAGCCACGGCAATTAAGCCTTATCCCTGAATTGTGTGTGAAAAAGTACGGGAGCCTCCTCTTTGCCTGAGTTTTACTTACTGTTGGCATAACCTCCAAATGTGTAAAGTCATAGGAAAGCTAAATGAACAGCCAAAAACTGGTTCTTTCACTTTGCGTGTGGTAAGCTGTTGACCTGATCTTCTCCCCCAAAGTGGCATATATTGCTTTTCATTGCCTGGGGCTTTGGCCGGGCCTGGGTGTGAGAGTGTGACATTTCCAGGGGCCTTTTACTACCTGCTAAGGCTGAGAAAAGAGTGAAATGTATTTTGCATCTGTTCTTAGCCCCTGCTTAACACTTTGGCTGTGCTAACATTCTCTATCCCAGAGGTGTCTCTCATGGGCAGAGAATAAAGATGCAGCCGAGAGATGTTAACAAATGTCCAGTGACCAGCATTATTGTTGTTCCATTCCCCAGGTCAGGGAAAATATGCCTGAGTGTGAGGTACCTGAATGTGGCATAGGGTTCATTTTTTTATGGAATGGCTGTTCTTTCTGTGGTCAGGCAGTGAGAGTAGGAGATTCTCCTGCCCCCATGATCTGAGCAGCAAAGATAAGAGTATTCGAGACAGGAATACTCTAAGGCAATTTTAGGAGTTGTGAAAAGCAGGTAGACATCAGCAGTAGTTAAGAATCTCACAAGAGAGAAGACATTAGGCATTTGACCTAGAGACATGTGATAGTTGGTCCTGAGGGCACAATGTCCTTTCTTGGAAGTTTTGGCAGAGTTCCCTTTTGAGGAAGTGACCACTGCCCAAAGTAAGTGATTCTGTGAGAAGATTCATCCTACTGCATTTTGGGGGTTGGCACTTCAGGACTGGCTCGGTTTGCACAGCCTTCGGTAGACTCTTCTTTTTATCAGAGCCACATACTCCGATAACCTTTGGTGGATGGTGATTACTTCTCTAGAATGGAATCATTGTTGATGAACTTCTCAACAACTGAGTTCATGCTGAAGTCTCAGTTGAGTGGAGGTCCTTGCCCATGGAAGTTAGGATGCTGGAAAAACCAAGACTTTGAGGCCTGTGAGGAAAGGGAATTACTAATACTCTTTATGCTCTGTGGTTTAGGGAGGTTTCTTACATGCATCCTGGTTGCCAAAGAGCTCCTAGGTGGTGTGTGAAGCCTTTTTATTTATTTGCTTTTACTTTTATTTAGAGGCAATGTGGATAAAGAAGACAACACTGAAGAAAAAGTAGACAGCCTTCAGAAACAGACGGTGAGTCGCATGCGCTGTCTGGGTTGTCTCCGCCATCTGTAGTGTAAAGGGACAGGTCCCCATCCTCAGCAGTGGCCATGTGGAATCTGACTGCATTGCATTTTTTGCAGCATTTTATTATACAGATTGTCAACATACAGACTGCGTTGTGCTTTCATTCTAAAGAAACTTTTACCTTTGAGGTAACTGTAGATTCTAGGTGATTGTAAGAGACAACATGGAGTGATCCCTGTACCTTTTATATGCATTTCCCCACCTGGGAACCTCTCGTTGAGACTAGCGTTCACTATCACAACTGGGATGCTGACATTGACGACAGCCCTGACATTGCCACAGCCACCGAGGTCCCTCATGTTGTCCTTTTAGCACCACCTCCGCTCCCCCTGCCATCAGCATGGTGTTGAACGAGAGGGATGAGAGCAGACATCCTTGCCTTGTTTCTGGTATTAGGAGTTAGGCATTCAGTTTTTCATCATTAAATAGAATGGTAGTTGTAGGGTTTTGTAGATGTCCTTTATTGAAGATGAAGATACTCTGCTGTATTCCTGATTTTCTGGTATCATGAATGTATGTTGAATTTTGTTAGATAGATTTTTTTGTACCAATTAATAGAGTTGTATGATTTTTCTTATTTAGCCTATTAATATAGTACTTTACTTTGATTGATTTTCAAATATCAAACCAGCTTTACCAAACTAGCTTTACATCCCTGGATAAACGCCACTTGGTCATGGTGCATGGTTTTTGTTGTTAAATTCTATTTGCTACTATATTCTTAAGGATTTTTGCATCTCTGTTCATGAGGGGCATTGGTCTATGGTTGTCTTTTGGTACTGTCTTTGTCTGGGTTTGATCGAGCTAATGTTAGCCTCATGAGTGAAGTGGACATGCCCTTTCCTCCTGTCTTTTGATGGAGGTTGTCTAGAATTGGTATTAATTATTTAAATGTTAAGTAACATTCTCCAGTGAAAACAGCTGGACCTGGACAGCCCCTTTGGGGGAGTTTTTAAATTATAAATCCAGTTGTCTGTTTATATTAGATAAGTTGTGATAATTTGTGTTTTTCAAGAAATTGATCTGTTTCATCTGAGTTTTCAAATGTATATGTGTTGAGTTCTTCATAATATTCTCTTTTCCTTTTTTAAAAAAATATGTCTTATTGATTATGCCATTTCAGTTGTTCTATTTTCCCCCCTTCATTCCCCTCCACCCTGTACATTCCCCCCCTTTAGTTCATGTCCATGAGTCACAAGTTCTTTACCTTCTATATTTCCCATGCTATTCTTGTCCTTCCCCCCTTTCTATTTTCTACCTATCGTCTATGCTACTTATTCTCTGTACCTTCCCCCCCACACACACTCCCTTGTTGCTAACCCTCCATGTGATCTCCATTTCAATGGTTCCGCTCCTGATCTAGCTGTCTACTTAGTTTGCTTTTGTTTTAGGTGTGGTTGTTTAATAACCGAGTTTGCTGTTCTTTCACTGTTCATATTTTTTATCTTTTTTTTAGATAAGCCCTTTTAACATTTCATATACTAAGGGCTTGGTGATGATAAACTCCTTGAACTTGACCTTATCTGAGAAGCACTTTGTTTGTCCTTTCATTCTAAATGAAAGCTTTGCTGGGTAGAGCAATCTTGGATGTAGGTCTTTGGATTTCATGACTTGGAATACTTCTTTCCAGCCCCTTCTTGCCTGTAAGGTCTCTTTTGAGAAATCCACTGACAGTCTGATGGGAACTCCTTCGTAGGTGACTGTCCCCTTAGCGCTTGCTGCTTCTAGGATTCTCTCCTTCATTTTCATCTTTGCTAATGTAGCTATGATGTGCCTTGGTGTGTTCCTCCTTGGGCCCAACTTTTTTGGGACTCTCTGAGCTTCCTGGACTTCCTGAAAGTCTATTTCCTTTGCCAGATTGGGGAAATTCTCCTTTATTATTTGTTCAAATAAATGTTCCACTGGTGGCTGTTCCTCTTCCCCTCCTGGTACCCCTATAATTCAGATGTTGGAACGTTAAAAGATGTCCTGGAGGTTCCTAAGCCTCTCCTCTTTTTTTTTTTTTTTTGAATTGTTGTTTCTTTATTCTTTTCTGTTCAGTCATTTTTTTTCTTCTTTCTGGTCCACTTGTTTAGTCCCAGTTTCCTTCCCATCACTATGGGTTCCCTATGCATTTTGCTTCATTTCACTTAGTGTAGCCTTCATTTTTTCATCTAATTTGTGACTAAAATCAACCAGTTCTGTGAGCATCCTGATCACCAGTGTTTTGAATTGTGCATCTGAAAAGTTGGCTATCTCTTGGTCGCTTAGAATTATTGGCTCTGGGGCTTTGAGCTGTTCTTGAGCCATAATGTTTTGGTCTGTTTGTGCCTGTTACGTATGAAGGGTGGAACCCTTGGTGTTCACCAGGGCCGGGCAACCCAGTCGCTGGGTTGACGCTGTATGTGGGGGCGGGGTCAGAGAGAGGCAATGGCGTTTTTTCCGCTCTCGGATTTCAGTCCCCTCTGCAGCTTCCTCCAAGCAAACCAGTCCCCCCCTGGTGCCGGCTCCTGGGTGTGTGGGCCTGTGTACCCTCCAGGACCCTGTGGGTCTCTCCAACAAACTCTCTGTGAGCCTGGGAGCCTCTCCCGGCACCTCAGCCTCAAAAGTCTTTCTAATTGGTGCTTTCAGGCTCTAATACCTGTCGCTGGGGCCCTAGCCTGAGCAGTCTGTCTCACTGCTAGCTTCTTTGCTTGGTTTATCTACATGTGAATGAGTGGCCACAGTCAGCCAGCCACTTTGCGCCCTCACTGGGTCTGCCTGTTGCCACCCCGCATTCGGGATCTGACAGCCGCCACCTGCGTGCCTGGGTTGGTCCAGCATCTTTTTCCTGCCGTGACCCCTCTCCGCCAGCCGCAGATTCTGCCCCTCTTACCGGTCTGGATGAATGGTTTTTTGTTGTTGGACTTTGGAACAATTCAATTTTCTCTCTGTTTTGGTTGCATTCTGGTTTCTAAATCTTTGTTGTTCGTAAACTTGGTTGTGCGAGGAGGTACAGTAGTTCCACCTATGCCTCCATCTTGGCCGGAAGTCTCTGCTATCACAAGTCTTGCAGGAATGCCTCTTTTCCTTTTTATATCTGCAGAATTTGTGGTAAAATTTTTTATTTCATTCCTGATATTGGCAGTTTCCTTCATTTGCCTTGCCAGAGATTTGTCTACTTTATCTTTTAAAAGAACCAACTCTTCATTGCATTTAATTTGCTCTCTTGTTTTTGTTATTTGTAAAAGATTCTACTTACTAATTTTTAGAGGGGGGGAGAGAGGAAGAGAAACATAGACATATGAGAGATACATTAATAGGTTGCCTCTTCACGCCCCCGACTGGGGACCCAGCCTGCAACCCAGGCATGTACCTGTGCCCTGACTAGGAATCGAACTGGCAGCCCTTTCATTCACAGGCCAGCACTCAGCCCGCTGAGCCATACCAGCCAGGGCTATTTTTCTGTTTTTAATGGCACTGATTTCTGCTCTTTATTATTCCCTTCCTTCTACTTGCTTTGGTTTTGTTTTCCTCCTTATCTAGATTTCTGGGGTGGGCACGTAGATTACTGATTGGAGACTGTCTCGCTTGTGTAATGTGTGTGTTCAGTGCTGCTCCCTCTCGGCATTGCTCTAGTTGTGTCCCACAAGTTTTACTGTGTTGTAGTAGCATTTCCAGTTTATGTATTTCAAAATTTTTCTGTTGAGACTTCCTTTTTGAACCATGGATTATTAGACATGTATAACTTAGTTTCCAGTGGAGACTTACCCATTGATTTTCTGGTTTTGATTTCTAGGTTGATTGCATTGTGTTCGGGAGCATGCTCTGTATTATTTCAGTTGTTTTAAATTTGTTAAGGTTTGTTTTGTGGCCTAGGATATGGTCTATTTAGTGTGTTCTATGGACACTTGAAAAAATGCGTATTGTGCTGTTGTTCAGTGGTGTGTTATATAAATGTCACTTTAGATTCTATTGGTTGGTACTGTTGTTGAGTTGTGTGTCCTGGCTGATTTTCTGCCTAGTTGTTTCATTGGTTTTTGAGACCAGAGTATTGAAGTCTCCAACTGTAATTATGGACTTGTCCGTTTCTCCCTTCAATTCTGTCAGATTTTGATTCACATATTTTGCAGCTCTGTTTGGTATGTACACATCCAGGATTTATGTCTTGTTGGCAGATTGACTCTGCTATAATTATATATAACGTCTCTGATAGTTTTATATGCTCTGAAGTTACTTTATCTGATATTATTAGAGCTACTTCTGGTTTCCTTGATTAATGTTCATAAGATATCTTTATCTGTCTCTTTACTTTAAACCTACTTTTATCGTTATATTTGAAGTCAGTTTTTTATAAGCAGCATATAAAATGTCACATTTTTTAATGCACTCTGCCAGTCTCTGTCTTCTGGTCGGTATGTTGGGCCATTTGCAGTTAATGTAAATTGATACCTACAGGCTGAAGTCTGACATTTTATTGTTTTCTCTGCTTTTAAATTTTTTTTTCCCTGCCTTCCTCTGGGTTACCTGAATATTTTTTTACTTGGCTATATCTTTATAGCTTTTTAGTGGTTATTCTAAGTATTTTATTATATATACATAATATGTCACAGTCCACTAGTATCTTCATTTTACCAGTTCACGTGAAGTGTAGCACCTTATTGTAGTTTCTGTCTTTCATCCTTCCCAATTTATAATATAACTGTTAAATATTTCTTCTGTATATATTTAGGATCATATCAGACATTGTTTTAATTTTTGTAACAACTGTCAAATATAATTTAGAAAATGCAAGACAAGTAAAGGCTACTTTATTTACCCATATTTTTGTAGTATGTTCTTTGTTCTTCATGATGTTCCAACCATTCTGTTCAGAGAAATTTCTGTAGCCATTCTTTTACGGTATTTCTACTGGTGACAGTTCTCTTAGTCTTTCTTTATCTGAGATGTCTTAATATTCCCTTCCATACTGAAGGTATTGGGTTGGCCAAAAGTTCGTGTTTTTTTTCTATGAGGTAGTTCTAGTAGTACTTAGTTATCTCTTTTTTTTTTTTTAGATTTTTAAAATTTATCTTTGGAGGGAAAGAGAAGGAGAGAAATATCAATGTATGGTTGCCTCTCTTGAGTCCCCTGCTGGGAACTGGCTTGCAACCCAGGCATGTGCCCTGACTGGGAATCAAACCGCAATCGTGGTTCTCAGGCCCGTGCTCAATCTACTGAGCTACACCAGCCAGGGCAAGTTGTCTTTAACTTTATTTGAAACAATTTTGTTAGATTGTGTTGTGACAACTGTCATATCAGCATGCATTTAAAAAAATCAAAATTGAGTATCGAGGTTCGATTCCCAGTCAGGGCACATGCCTGGGTAGGCCAGTTCCCAGCAGGGGGCGCATGAGAAGCAACCATACATTGATGTTTCTCTCCCACTCTTTCTCCTTCCTTTCCCCTCTCTCGAAAAATAAAATAAATAAAAATGTAAAAAAATAATAATAATAAAAATTGGTAAATTTTTCTGTGCTCATTTTAATATTGAAGATGGAAGAAATTTCAGCATAATATGCTGAAAATATGCAACATTTTTGGTGCAGCTGAAATGCATAAAAAGGTTTGTGCAATGTATGGAGAAGGTACTATGATTAATGGAATGTGTCATCAGTAGTTCGAGAAGTTTCGTGCCAGAGATTTTTCACTGGACAATGTTCCATGGTCAGGTTGACCAATTGAAGTTGATAGCGATCAAATTGAGCCATTAATTGAAAACAATCCATGTTATCCCACACGGGAGATGGCTGACATACTCAGAATATCCAAATCAGTAAAGTTATTGGTGAAAATTAAAAATGTGTCTTTTGTTTTATGGAAAACACCACATGGACTTTCTGGCCAACCCAGGATTGTCACTGGATGTAGGTGGGTGGTTGTGGTTTTTCTACTCTTGAGAGACGTTGGGCCACCTCCTTCTGGCCTGCGTGGTTTCTGATGAGAAATCCACTGTCATTCAAATTATTTTTCTCCCATTGGTAAGGCGTCTTCTCTCTTGATGCTCGCAAGATTTTTTCAGTCTTTAGTTTTCAAGAAGTTTAACTGTGATGTTTTTGTGTAGATTTCTTTGAATTCATCTTATTTGGGTTTCCTCGGCTTCTTGAATCTGTAGGTGTGTGTCTTTTGTCCAATTTGGGGAGTTTTTAGCCGTTGTTTCTTCAAGCCCTTTTCCTTCCCCTCTAGGTCTCTGACGATACCAGTGTTAGACCTCCTGTTACCGTCCTTCGGGCCCCTCAGGGCGCTATTTAATTATCTTCAGTCTTTGTCTCTCTTCGAATTCGAATTAGGTACTTCCTGTTTCTCTGTCTTGGCGCTGGTTCTTTTCTTTCTCCATTCTGCTGTCAAGACTATCTGTTGAGGGTTCTTTATTTTTTATTTATATATTTTTGGTTATTGTATTTTTCCTATGTAAAACTTCCTTTAGTTTTTTGGATTTTGTGTCTCTGCTGGAGCTTTTTGTTTTCATTAGTGGTGAGTGTGCTCGGGATTACTCATCGATGACCGCTCTCAGTACTTCTGTCAGATAACTATAAAATCTCTGTCATTTCAGTGTTAGCATTTGTTGATTATCTTTTTTAACTTAGTTTGAGATCATCCTGTTTCTTGGTATGGTGATTTTTGAGAGAAACCTGGACATTTTGGTTATTATATTGTGAGACTCAAAATCTTATTTAAAACTTGTTTTGGCTGACTACCTCTGATGTCTCTTTCAGGGGAACAGTGAGTGGGTACCACCCCACCTTGTTACCACCAGGTGGGAGTAAAAAAGTTTGTGTTCCCAGTCAGCCCCTGATGATGCCCGGGCGGGGGGGGGGGGTGGCGTTTCCTCATTACTGCTGGGCAGGAATGGAAGTTCAGCTCTCCATGTAGTCTTTTTTTTTTTTTTTTTTTTTTAATATCTTTAGAGGGGAAGGGAAGGAGAGAGGGATAGAAATATCAATGTATGGTTGCCTCTTGTGTGTCCCCTGCTGGGAACTGGCCTGCAACCCAGGCATGTGCCCTGACTGGGAATCAAACCGTGGTTGCTTGGTTCCCAGGCCCACGCTCAATCCACTGAGCTACACCAGCCAGGGCCTCCATGTAGTCTTTGCTGGCATCATGAGTGGGGGTGGGCCCTATCAGGGATGAAAGCCCCATTCCCTGTTGGCTCTTTGACACCACCCCAGTAGGAGACTGGGGTTCCTTATTACACCCTGGTGCAGGTAGAAGTCTAGATCCCTCACTCAGCCTTTGCTGGTGTAGGCATCCTGAGCCACAGCTTTTTCTTTGTCATTGGACTGGAATGTAGTGGGTATTGTCATACACTTTGTGTATTTTCAACTTCCCCTTTCCCTGGTCCTTTGCAAAAGCAGGCATTTTTGGAAGGTGTGTTTTTTTGGTTTTTTGTTTGTTTATTTGTTTTCATTCGTTTTTTGGTTTTGTCTGCACCATTTGTCATTTTCAGGTAGCCAGCTTCTTTACCTCCAAATCATGGATATACAATGCAATGAAGAAGACCCAGAGAACTCACCACTCTGTCGTTCCTTGTGTTCCAAGCTCCCTAGATGATCTGCCTTCTCTTTACCCTTCAGAGTTTTCTTAGGATGTTTTATGACTAGTGTTATATAGTGCTCAGAGGTGGGTAGTTGTGCTTAGAGTGAGGAATGAAGAAATGCGCATCTTCCCAGAAGCATAAGTCTGCATTGCATTTACATAAGAGGACTGAAACCTTACCAGGCCTCAAGCACTATTTTCTCTTACTTGGAGGAGTGGAGTGAATCGGTCTATTAGAATTTCACAGATCCTGGGCCCTGGCTGGTATAGCTCAGTGGACTGAGTGTGGGCCTGTGAAGCAAAGGATCGCTGTTTGATTCCCAGTCAGGGCACATGCTTGGGTTGCAGGCCAGTGCCCAGTGGGGGACATGTGAGAGGCAACCACACATTGATATTTCTCTTCCTCTCTCCTTCCCTTCCCCCTCTCTGAAAATAAGATAATAAAATAATTTTTTAAAAAAAGAATTTCACAGATCCTGGACCGCAGAGGTTACTATTGCATTGTGCCTGGCTTACTCCATTACCAGAGTCATCTTTGTTCCTCTCCTGATCACCGCCTGAAACTCATCACTCTTTTCCTTTGGTTCTCGTTCAGCGATCGTGGGATATTTACTTTGGCTTCCATCAAGTTTGATTCCTGTAATAGCAATAATTACATCACTTCTCCCAAAATAGGAAATAATTAATTTTCAAAGCTGTGTTTCCATGTCTCCCCAGAGGTCTGAGAAGCAGTGGGATGAGGCAAATGAGCATGAAGGTTCAGACCCCAGGCCTGAAGGAAATTGGGTTCTGCTCTTGACAGTTAACATCCCGAATTCTGCCATTTGGACCCCAGCTGACACTGTTACTTTTTTCGTCTGGAATTTGGGATATGTTTTCCCATGGAAAATAACTTTAGCACCGAAGAAATGAAAATAATACCTTGTACTCGTGTAGAACTTGACTCTTTCCAAAGCCCTTTTTCCACTTGTTTCATTTGATTGTCATCTCAGCTGTGTGAGATAAACACTTCAGACGTCACCGTCCTCCTCTGAGAGCTGAGCACATTTAGGCCCAGGAAGTTAAAGGACTTGCCAAGTGCTCACAGCTACTAGATGTTAGAATTTAAACTAGATGTGGCCTCAACGTTCTGGCATTCTTTTTCCCAATCAAGCATTCTTTTCGCAGCCACGGAAGTACAAAGCATTGCAGCGGCACATGCATGTGCCTCCCCCCAGCAGCAGCTCCTATGAAAAGGCAGCTGATGGGCCAGCTGCAGGCCAGGCCCTGCCGAGAGCTGGTCCCAATAAAGTCTAGCTGCTGAAGCACTTGGTCTTGATCTTGGAGAGCTCCGGGCATGGGGTTGTGTAGCAGAGCTGATAAAATAACTTGTTTTCTTACAGTAAGGTAAAACTCCTCTGGAACCATCATTTTGGTTCACTTATAAAATTAATGCCTGTATTATTTATTTTGCTCATCAAACCCCTAAAACCTGGGCTATATATAGAATATAATCAAAAGCAGATTAAATGGAGAATGGCTTCCCCAGATTTTGAGGTGGACAGATTATGTAACAGAATAAGCTCAACTTCCATAGAAGCACAGCCGATGTCAGGAGCAGGCCTGTTGCCCTCTCAGCCCGTACCTCCTGTGCTGAAGACACTGGTCGGGTGTTTCCTTCTCCCATTTCTGTCCTTGGGCAGATCGGCAAGCAGGTCAAAGAAGCCCAAAGAGCCTGTCACCCATGACTAGGGTAATCTGTCTGAATCACACGGACCTGGGCATGGAAGGATTAACAGCTAACAGCAGAAGAGCCTCAGCATTGCAAGGAGCCCCAGCACACGTCTGAGTAGCCTCTGAGTGTCCTAGCGCCGCCACAGCTCTGCTGGCAGGGAGTCAGGTACTCCAGGAGGAATGTGCTGCCTTCCAAGGAAGCCCATTTCATTGGTGGGTGATAGTTCTTTATGTTGACCCAGATAGCTGACTGCCAATTGATTCCATAGATTGTGTCTAGTTTTCTTTGGTACTGCAAAGAAGCAAAACTCTTCTTTCTTTCCTCTCTGATAATATTTTAAATTCTTGAGGCCTGGTAGCAACCTTAATCTCGTTAAATCTCTTTGCAGGTAAAGTATCCCTAGTTCTCTGCCTTTCTTCATGTCTCGTCATCTCCAGACCCCTCACTACTCTGGAGCCTTCCAGAGCACACTGTGACAGTTGTCCCCTTAAAACATGGTGGGCAGAGGATCACAGAATGTTAGAGTTAAAGGGGCATTTGAGAAGATCTAGTCTCCTCCCTTTCCCCAGCCTCTCTCTGTGTCAATACCAAAAGAACTTCGGCAAACAGATTTCAGGTGCAGCTGGAGTTCATGAACTACAGAAACCTCCAAAGCAGAGTCTAAAAGTTTATACTTGTGTTTGGGATGGTTTGGAGCCTAGGGTTATAAATGAAGTCTCACTCTACCACCTTGTATGTTGCGAGGTTATCATCTCTTTGAACAGAAGTAGGAGCAAGTACTGGCACAACTTGCACTCGTACAGTCTTGTTGTAATGGTGTGTGTTGTCCTTGCTCCATAGATGTTCCTCCTCCGGGTGCCTCTGAAACAGGGTCTGTGAGTGGGGCTGTTGTCACCTGCACAGTGAGCTTGGGGAAGACTCTTATGGAGAAATAGGCCTGAAATGGTCCAATCCCGTTGAGAAGAAATTTCAGTTAGGAACTGAGAAATCACTCTTACGAGTTAAGAGTTTGAGGCTTCTCTGGACTCAGTGGTTTTTTAATGTGGAGTACTTACAAGCTTACAAAGCATGTTTCCCCATCAGTTAGCCATTATTCTGATCCCTGTACTAGAAAAGAGGAAGCTCAAATAGTTATTTTATTTTTTTAATCCTCACCCAAGGATATGTTTTTATTGATTTGAGAGACAGACAGCATCAGTCTGTTGCCTCCCATGCACACCCCCACTGGGGATCGAACCTACAACCTAGGTATGCTCCCTGACTAGGAATCAAACCCACAACCTTTTGGTGTACAGGATGATTCTCCAACCAACTGAGCCACACAGCCAGGGTTTAAATAGTTTCTACCAGCCACTTTTGATGTGTTCCATCTTTCACAGCACCTTCTCCATACACTGCACAAATCATGTTTTGCGTTTCAGTTACATTTTTACCTTTCTTGAAATAATAAAGCATAGCTGAAAACATTACATATTTTCTTCCATCTTCAATATTATAATGACTAAATAAAACTTTATCGATTTTGACAGGTTTTTTAAATGCATGCTGATATGGCAGCTGTCACAATATAATCTAACAAAAGTATTTCCAATGAAGTTAAAGATGACTAAGTGCTACTAAGAGCCATCTTACAGAAGAAAAACAAGTGAACTTTTAGCCAACCCCGAAGCTGAAAGATGGAGATACTGTGTGATTATCTAGGATCAGGGGCTGCTCATTAGTATTTCCTCAGTCCCAGCTCCCATTTATCGGACATTGGCTTTGTGCCAGCAAATTAAACACTTTACATGATTGACTCATTTGCACTCCACAGTCACCCTAAAAAGTATTATTATCTCCACTTTAGAAATAAAGAAATGAGCTTGAGAGAGATCGAAATGTCTTGTCCCAGGCCAGGGAGCAGCGGGCTGTCAGATTCCAAACCACATGTGTGCTCAAGATGGAGAAATTGCCTGTTATAGTCCGTTTCCTTTGTTGTGACGTTCTTGTTGTCACACTGTTTGGGACCCTTGCCTCTGAAATAGCTGGTTCACACCTCTTTGAAGGTGACATTTCTTCCGGACTGCTTGACCTAGACAGAACCTGAGATGCCAAGTGTCGAACTGCATACTCCCACCCCAGCCTTCGGTGTGCTTCTATGGCCCCAGTCTGCCCCCGCTCACCCCCATGAAGTCGTCATTCACTAAGCTTAGGACGTCTTTTTCACTTGGGCTCCTGGTAAGCCAGCTAGTTCTTCTCCATTCTGTCCTTTCTAGAGAGAGGAGGTGCCTCAGTGCGAGGGCAGGGTTCAGGAAAAGGCGCTTGACGTGTACTCACTGGGCACCCGTAGGAACGGTTAGATGGACCGGAAGAGCAAGCTGGAAGCCGGCCCTGGGGCCTGGGGCATGGCGATGCGCATGGCAGCGTCCCGTGTGTCGTCACAGGGGCATGACGGCCCTGGTGCCTGACTCCTGCATTTTATAGGCAGCAGGGCATCTTCAGTCTGAGCAGATCTGAAATTACAAATTTTGGCATCCAAAGGATCTCTATAGACACTATAGGGATATGGAAAAATGTTCTGTGGCCAGAAAGGATATAAGGTATGGCAGTGGTCAGTTATGTTTTGCTCATTTCCTAACCACCTCTAAACAATGGAAGGGGGTGAGATGGCATATTTAAGTGTGCCTTCAAAATGGTGCAGCGAACCGTCCTGCGGTTCCCACTCCTCACAGACGTTAGATGGTAGGAAACAGGTGGGCCAAGGCAGAGAGGTTAAACTGGCGTTCTCCGATTCTAAGTGCGTTTCTCTCCCCAGGACAGGCCTGTCCCGTCTCTCCTCTTTTCATAGGCGGGGGTTGAAAGTGCAGGCTCTCGTCCAACTGCTGTGTTTGACACCCAGCTCTGCCACTTACTAGCTCTGTGCCCTTGGGCAAGCTGCAGAGCCTTTCTGTGGCTTGTGGGCTCTAAAGTGGGGGGGGTGGTAGTTCCTACCTCATGAAGCAGTCATGAGAAATAAGCGAGATGTCACATACAGGGTTTCGTGTGGTGCTTAAGTAACACATGGTTCTCAGTAACGTCAGCTGTTCTAGTAAGAAAGAAACACATTCAGAACACGGGCCTCGCTCCTCTTTGCCTTTTCAGAGTTTCCTCCTTCAGATCCTCCCATGGTATGAGGGGTCCAAGAGAGTGGTTGGAATTTTAACTGTTGCCCGTTGTAGGTGTCCATCCATTCCTACCGTCCCTGGGGGACTGGTCCCTGTGCTGTGTGCTTGTCCAGGAGGCTGCAGGCGTTTTCTGTGAGGGACCAGAGTGACTGACCTGGGCTGGGGGCCACACATACTCTGGCTCACATTCTTCTTTTAAAGTTCCATTCCTCAGACCAAGAAGGGGGTCGTGAAGGAACCCGTTAGACTAGAGCCGGTTTGACAGATGCTCCAACCTGGATAAACCCGTGCCTGTGATACTCCTCCAGATTCATCTGGAGCCTCGGATCGTGATTTTAATCTTAAGTTCCCGGGATTTTGCACCATCAGGTCCCGAGCCCGGAGCAGTGGTGTTTTGGGGAAGTGCTTCTGGTGCTGTGAAGTAAGCTGACAGTCATGAACGGGAGCACGGTTCTCCACCACAACCAAGGTGCAGGCACAGCCATGCGAAATGGCTGCTAGATTGCGAGTGATGGCGGGAAAGCAAGTATGTAAATGCACAGCTACAGTAGCTCGTGTAAAATGTCATTGCCAGGGAGAATGTTCAAGTTCATCATTCTTTAAGCTATAATTCTCTACAGGCAGAATCATTCCACACAGTTCCCGGAAACCATGCTTACTTTGAATAAAGTGCTTTCTGGCTCTTCTAAAACTGTGCCTAAGTGACCTTTATTTCTCAGGGACCATTTCAGTCTTTGAGACGCTCGGGGACAGGAGATATCTCTTGTGCGTGCTGACCCCCTCCATACAGGACTGTCGGAGGTAGTTTTGGCTGCAGTTCTGCTGATGGCGTGACTTCATTTATTCCTAGGAGAGTTCCAGCGATGGAGGTGACGGCGTTTTTGGTGAAAAGAAGGAAGACAGCCAGGCAGGTGAGACTGGGTCCTTCTGAAGGCAAAGAAGAGTAAGGTCCCAGTTCGTAGCTCTGGAGTTCATGTGTATTCAGATGTTGTTTTTTAAGGAGGCTCTTGTAAAAAGCCAAGTAAGTTGGCCTGCATCGAGCTCTTCTGGCGTCATACGTGGGGCCATGACATGGCTCTGGCGAGCTTTCTCCACCTGGCATTGCAGTGCAGAAGTGGAGTCCATGGTAATGTTTGAAGTCAGGATGGAGTCTGAGAGAAACAAGGGAGTCATAGTTTGGTTGATTTTTTAAATGTAATATTTGGTGAAGGAGAAAAGCTGGGGGATTTGGGTTTCTGGTTTGGTTTTCTGATTTCACGTTTAATTGAGTCTTTGGCAATTGGAAGGCCTGGCTACAAAAGCCCATAGTCGTCCTCTATGGAGAAGGCCACAGAGGGTCTGCTCGTATCTGGGCTAGAGCAGGGTCCTTGAAGCAGTTCTGCAGACAGACACGTTTGTGTTTGAGAGGCTGCAGCCAGCTGCGGCCAAGTAGTTTCTAGAGCGAAACTGCAGCCTCACCAGCTATGCCCAGCTCCTGAGCTGATTGACTTCTTGAGTCACCTGTGTTTTGCTTGTTTGTAAATACTAATGTCCTCACTGATGTTTGAAGCCCAGGATGGCTCCGACCCAGACAAATCGCCCTGGCCAGTGTCATCTGCACTCACAGCTCGGCTCAGGCGGCTGGTCACTATTTATCAGCGCTGCAACCGCAAGGAACTCTGCCGGCCTGAGATTCTGGGCCCAGGTAACCAAGGATACTGGGTCCAGGAAGAGATGTTCAGGAGAACCTCAGAAATGGACCTCATCAACAAGGAAGCCCAAAAGAGGTAAAGCCAGTGGCCGAGACGGCGTGCTAAGCTGCCCTCTGGTTGAAGGGGACAAAGGGGAAAGCCAGTAGCTGGAGGACACGCGTACTCCAGGGTTAACTAGAGCCGGCCTCTGAATGTTATTGTTTCCTCTGATTGCTAGGGCGTCCTATGAGATCTAGGGCTCCCTCTGTTCACCGTACTCAGACTTTTATGATTTTGCAGCTTGACCCCCTTTCCTTAGTTGGACCCCATCTCTGAGGGTGGGGTTTAGGAGCCCCATTGCTGGGTAAAAAGATCAAAAGGCGTATATCAGACCCTGCTCTTTCAGCAGCAGGGTGAGTAGTGTGTGTTGAAGCTGTCTTCTTACAGTTACCAGTCCTTGTCAAGCCTCTGAGAACAATCAGTACCATAAAATGCCAGCCTAGGAGGAAGATGCAAATTGCCAGGAATCACTTTCCTGTGTGAGAATTAAGCTAAAAATGGCTCAAAAGGCCAGCACAGGCTAGATTGATACCACCAGAAAAATTAACAAAGCTCAGTTCTGAGTCTCTCTATCTCTCCATGGCTCTGGTGTGGTATCCAGTGAATCAACACATCACACAGCACATTCACTTATTCTCTGCACGCCTTCTGGCTTTATGAAATTTGGTGACTCAGGAAATATTTCTTCCCTCTTTCACAGCTCCAAAGAGAAGAGCCAGAGCCCCATCCTGCCTGCTTCTCACTCTTCCTCCGACCTCCTTGTCACACTGCTTATCTCACTCCCTCGGGGGTGAAGCATGTGCTGCCCAAAGCCCCCCATAAAGACTAGTGGAGTGTAATCACTCCACTCCCTTAAGTCATTACCTTAGTCCTACAGGGTCTAAACACTAGAGAACCTTTGCATTCTAGAGACAATAATTGATATGGACAACCAGTCTACCGAAGCAGGAAGAAAGCCCATGTGCGATGGGGGTCCAGGGAGGTGTGTGGCTGAGGTAGGCCCTTCCCTCCTCTGGCCCAGTTTCCTTGTCTGTAAAATGAAGCAGGTGAATTCAATGGTCTGGAAGGTTCCTCCAGGATTCTGTAATTCTAGGATGTCATACAGGGGAGGAAAAATAACGTAAAATGTTTAACCGTAAAAAGTATTATAAAAATATCTCCCACAAGAGGAAATAAACTAGTAACTTTATCAAGTTGAAGAATCAAGAGATCACAAGTGTGCAGATATGGTTTAGAAATTGTGAGGTAAATACCAGGAGAGCTGAAAGGTTTGAACTGCTGGTTGGACGATAGGCTGTTTTCACTATAAGCCTTTCAGCCCAATTTAACTTAAATAAAAATAAATGATAAAACAGACAAACTAGTGCTTCCTGCTTCCTAACTTCACAGGCACTTCTACTAGGTATTTAAAAAGTTAGCTGTTGGTGTTTTCAAAAAGAAGGAAAAACAGCTCCCCTTCCCTTTCTGATTACATCTCAGGTGGACAAGGAGGGAGCAGGCAGACTTCTACAGGACGGTGTCTTCCTTTGGTGTTGTTTTTGATCAAGAGAAGAAAGCCTTTGACTGGACACAGTTCCGCATCATCTCCCGTCTGGACAAGAAATCCGACGAGAGCCTGGAGCACTATTTCCACAGTTTCGTGGCCATGTGCCGGCACGTCTGTCGTCTGCCCGCGTGGAGAGATGGCGGTGAGAACCCTCTGTCTTGATAGCCCAGCTGAGATGAGGAAGGAACACACTTGTTTTCAAGGTTTAGAATTATTTTTGGCATAATTATAAAAGTGGAGTCTAGCTGAAAATTTCAGGTGAAGGCACGTGAGTTTCCACAAATTTATGAGCTCCAAATTGGGTCCACCTTCATAAAATAAAAGCCCTCTCCCAAAATGACTTAACTCCAACAGAAATTGGAATTCAGAGTAAAACCTCACAGAACTTTTGGGACTACTATGAAATACCTCTTCCAAAGTATCATTTTGTTTTATTTTACATTTTTTAAGTCTCACGGAGATTTGCACCTTCCATAGATGCAGTCTGAATAACTGTGTTTGCTCACGTGTTGACTTGTAGCCAGAGAAAGGGGGCGGCTGTTGTTGAGACATCCCCTGATCAGATGGGGGCCTGTTCTGAAAGATTTCTTCCTGGTTGGAATTCTCGGCAGCAACGCCCTTCAGGGCCCTCTTCAGCTTCCTGCTTATAGATAGACTTGTCCTGGGCCATGTAACTTTGTTTGAGAAAAGCTAAACCACACGTTGAACCCACCCAGCTTCGGTGCCAGGCTGTTGGCAGCATCACAGATGCCCCAGCTTTTGCCCCCATGTGGCACAGTTGGTGTGTTTTCATTAAAGCCAGAGCACTGGCTAAATTGGGAAGATCTGACCTTGGAGTCCCATTGACAAGACCTGGATTTGAATCCCACTTCTGCCACTAGAGCAGGCTAGCTTATCTGGTATCTTCCCTTATCCTTATAACAGGACAGTGTTGGTACATCACAGAATTGTTGTGAGAACTAAATAACATGTGTAAATAGTACCTAGTGTAGAGGCACATAGTGCGTGCTTATCCACGGGGAGCTCATCTGATTTCCACAACTGAAGTTCTCGTGCTCTTCTTTGACCCTCACTGGGTCTGTCCTTGTTTCACAGAAACTTAGACCATTCTCTCAGCTTTTCAGTTCAGCAGGGGCACGCACACCTGGTACTGCCATGCTGAGGAGTCAGGGAGCTAAGCTGTTAGACCAGAGGGCAAGGACTCGGGGGTAGCCAGTGTCTGAGGGCCACCTGAAGTGATGGGCTCTCTGTTTGCTTTTTCAGGTCCCCCAGACCCCGCCATCTATGTTGAGCCTATCACTGAGGAACGGGCCGCCAAAACCCTGTACCGCATTGAACTGCTGCGGAAGGTCCGAGAGCAGGTGCTGACGTGTCCTCAGCTTCACGAGCGCCTCCAGCTCTGCAGGCCCAGCCTCTACCTTCCAGTGTGGTGGGAGTGTGGGAAGCACGATCGGGACCTGCTCATCGGCACCGCCAAGCATGGGCTGAACCGCACTGACTATTACATCATGACCGACCCCCAGCTGTCCTTCCTGGATGCCTACAGAAACTATGCCCAGCATAAAAGGCCTGACGCCCAGTCTCCAGAAAGTCTCTGTTGCCTTTACCAGACCAACTCCAAACTGTACGAGTCTCTTACATACACACAAATGAGCAGGACTTCAGAGTCCCTTGAAAATGAACCCGAGAATCTAGGAAAAATAGAAGGCAGAGAGGATTCCCTCGGTGCACCTAGGGGCAGCTTACCTGACATGACTTGTGAGAACTTTGTTTCCAAAGTTCAGGATGTCATCTCTATCAGCCATGATGAAAGTCTGCTGCCTGAGTCCTTGGAGAGCATGATGTACGGTAAGAAGGTGTTTAGCGGAGGGCCAGGCTCTCTGCAGGAGAGCCCAGGTGCCAACACAGAATCCAGAACAGATGCCATTACTATCTCAGCCAGCGAAGATGCGAACTGCCAGCCTGGTGGCCATGAGGCAGAAGGCGCTTCGGGCTCCTCCCTCATGGATAGTTTAGAAGCAGGAGTAGCTCAGATGAACATTAAAAATGGAAATCATCTGTTGATGTCTCTTACGAGAGAAGAGGACCTCTGCTGCAGGGAGGCAGCCCAGAGACCTGAGAGCATCGGGCAGTTAGAAGCCAAGTGCTTGGCTTCCCCTTCCTTGGATCAAGGAAATGAAAGTGGGTTTGTCGATATGTGTAACCTCAGTGTCTATGACTCCAAAAGAAACCTGTCGTCAGAGCAGCAATTAATTGATTTATTAGAAAACAAAAGTTTAGAAAGTAATTTGATTTTGAGTCAGAACCACAGTGATGAGGAGGAAGAAGAGGAGGAAAACGAAGAGGAAAACTTGGACATGGTAGCAGGCATGAGGGGAAGGCCAGGGGTTTTGCCTCTGACCCAGCCCACTGCTCATATGCCAAGTGAAAGGAGCCGAGGCTTCTGTGTAGACGAAGCCAAGAAAGGCAGCCTGGAGGCTGTGAGCCAGAATGCTAGACTGCAGGGGGCTTTTCCTCAAGCAGCCTGCCAGTGTCACTGCAAACACTTGGAGAGGTGGACCCGTGGCCTTGAGAATGATGAATTTGAAATGGAAAAGCCCAAGGGTTATAACCCAGATCTGTACAGAAGCAAAACTAATAACATCACAGTGGAGCGGGAGCTCACCGCTCTTCCATCAGAGCCGTTTCAAGTGAAGCATGAACTTTTAAAAGAACCTTGGAAAGAAAGTGCAGAAGGGAAGAAGGGTTTCCTTACACATCCTCCTGAAGGAAGCGAGCTCAAGTCAGAAGACATGGATTTTGAGAGTAAAGATGATTACGATAGAGATGGAAACTGCCATGGTCAAGGTGCAGTATGGGGGATGTTGTATGTTTTGGATAAACCAGTTCTCACATGGCAGGGAGGGGAAATGAGGGGGCAGTGCTGAGAGTTTTATGGCTTCTGAAACAGATGTGCTTACACTCACCGTGTGTTTAAAACCGAAGGTCCAGGCGTTGGTCTGGAAATGAGGCAGAGTAGCTTTGGTCATCCCAGAAAAGTGAGGAGGGTTGTAGACGACCACTGCTGCGTCAGCCATGTGATCGGGGCGGACCGTGTGCTTTTTACACCACAGGTGCTAGAAATGCCTCTAGACACAGCGCTTCGGACTATGAGCAGAACAGCTGGGGAACCTTAGGAACGCCTCAGAAACAAATAAATGTGATCTTTACTGAGATGAAGAAAGATAGCATCATTTACTCATGTCCTTGTCAAAACCCTGTGACTTAATGTTGGTGCGTTTGATTTAGGGTCGTTTTAGTAAGTCAGCAGAAATTAAAATAAAAGTGTAAGTACCTCAACAAATATAGAATAGATGTGATCTTTTTAAATAGGGAAATCTTAGATAAGGGTTCAAGTTAGAAGAAATTTTAAAACTTTAAGAATCTACCCAACCTTTGGTTTTAATCACTGTGATGAGTGATGACTGGGAAGTCTGCTGAACCCAAATTACACTCGATGCACCAGTGAGGTTAAGACCAGAGGAGCTGAACTGAAAGCAGCTTTTGCCTCAGTTGACACGGGAGGAGCCAGTCTGTGACCCTGCCCATCCTCCTCACCCCAGGCCACGAAGAATGGCTGCCATGTGTTGAATAATAAAACCCACTTTGCTATTTGATTCCTGGCTGGTGTAGTTCAGTAGGTTGAACGCTAGCTTGGGATCCAGAGGGTTGCTTGTTGGTTCCATCCCCAGTCAGGGCACATGCCTGGGTTGTGGGCTGGGTCCCCAGTGGGGGGTGCACGAAAGGCAACCACACATTGATGTTTCTCTCCCTCTCTTTCTCCTTCCCTTCCCCCTCTCTAAAAGTAAATAAAATTGTAAAAAAAAATTACCCACCTTGCTTTTTGAACCCTGGATTGGAGAAGATCAAGAAGTAATCAGTGCTTGGAAACCCAGTCAAACGAGGACAGCGTTTGGAAGTGTGTGGTTTACAGGAGAGCTGCCACGCACTGATGTTCTTTGAGGTAGTGTCAGCCTTGCTGAGTTGAGGTAGAAGGTGGCAGTGAACTTGGTGAGCTCTGGTGAGCTTGTGCATATTCGCGAGTGGGAGTCCCTTGCACCAGTGCTTTAGAAAGTGCTTCTGCAGCCCTTGGCAGGAGATGTCCACACACGTGCTACGTGGGATGGAGTAGGTGAGGCAGGGAAAATTAGCCCTGTTTCTGAGACTGGAAGTCACAGCTGAAGGAGCAGTAATTGGCATGGCTGTGGGAACCAGCCCCACAACTCTTGGCTTCTTTTCTAGGGTTGCCTCTCACATCATTTTGCTTTTTCTGAAAACTTAAAAATCCAGCTCCTCTTCTTAAAACCATTCAGCGGTCCTCCCCATGGAATCTAGATTAACAGCCACATTTTTTTTCATGGTGTATAGGACTCAGCATGATCTATTGGATTCTGCCCCTCTGGCCTCATCTTTGTACCTTTTCCCTGGACGCCTTTTAGTTCCCCAGCATGTCCAGAGTGCCCTTCCTGTTGCCGCCTCATCCTCTTGCGTGTTCTCGCTCCCGCCCTTCCCCAGTAGGTCCTTCCCTCTTACTGCTGTCATGGTGCCTGGTTCCTTCCCCTTTAGAGCGCTTGGCACATACAGTTCATAATTGTTACTCATTTATTATTGCTACCTTTTTGTATTTGCTGTTTTCCTTTCTTTGGGGAGCTGTAAGATCCTTGCAGGCCAGGGCCACATCTCTCTTGTGGTTCCTTCTACACACTGGCCTAGCAAGGGCGTATTCATGGTTAGGGGGCTCTGCAGCTCCCCAGAGACTCATCCAGTTAAAAGTGAAATCGGCGTGGTGCCAGGTGGGTACTTGAAACATCTGGGGAACCACTTGTAAAGCATGTGACTGCCTCACCACTATTCTGTTCACCTGAAACTGGTACAAAATAATACTGAATGTAAACTGTAATTAAAAGATAACATGTTTTAAAAAGTGAAATCTCCACCCATGAGAGGATAGACATTCCTTGTCATCTCACCAAGACAAGAGTTTTGTGGCTTCTGCCCTGGGCACCTCGCTACCCTCATTCACTCCTGTTGTTACTTTGAACATCCACTGAAGCTTGAGTGAATGAGTTGCATTTCCACTTCTTTCTACACATGAAATAAGTGTTCTAGGTTTCTTTGCATCATTTTTACACGAATCATGTCTGTTTACCTTTGTTCCATGACTTTTTATCCTTTTTGCTAATATATTCTGTCCCTTGAAATGCATCAAAAGTATTATGTTTAGTTTCCTTTTACCACTACACCAAACGTGAAAGCCTCTGTGTGGTTTATCTTCTCTCACTCTTGGTAACACAGGAAAACATCCTTCCTCTTTATTTTCTTGTTGGTTTTGTTCAGGTAATGGATACAGCTCTTACCAGGTGACCTGTATAGGTAGCTCTAGGGCAGCAGCATCTACCTTTATGGCTTGATTTACTTGGTTTTTCTGGAGATAGAAGGTATGGTGGTTAATCAAGGAGGGCTTAAGCAAAATCATAAAAAGGACTCATAGACATGGGCAAATAGTGTGGTGATTGCTGGTAGGAGGGAGGTATAAGGGACTAAATAGTAATGGAAAAAATACAATAAAGATTAAATTTAAAGAATAAAATAGCATAGAATGGAAATTTGGGTTTTAAGATTTTTATTTATTTCTAGAGAGAGGAAGGGAAGGAAAAAGAGAAAAAGATCAATATGTGGCTGCCTCTCAGGTGGCCCCCACTGGGAACCTGGCCCACAACCGAGGCATGTGCCCTGACTGGGAATTGAACCAGCAACCTCTTGGTTTACAGGCCTGCGCTCAGTCCACTGAGCTACACCAGCCAGGACCAGAATGGGGATTTTTAAAAGACAGATCAGATTTCCTGATCTTTCCGATCACTCTTATCTCCAAGGTATCTAATTAATTTTTTTAAACTGTTCTGCCCAGATTATCCAGGGAAATCCTCTGAAGAGGAGAGCAAGAGTTCCACGTCAGGCGTCACAGGAGACACTGGGGATGACCTTCAGGAAGCTCGGGCTCCCACCATCGCTCAGCTGCTCCAGGAGAAAACCCTCTATTCCTTCTCTGAGTGGCCGAAGGTATCTCCCAGTGCTCGCCTTTTTCACCCCAAACTTCTCAGCTCTAAATCCTTTATTTTTACATTTCAGAGTATTTCTGAGTAGAAGATTCAGAGAAATGTTTAATATCTTTAAAAGGTATTAATATCGTAATGTTTGAACATGAAAAGTATATGCACTCGATGAATTAGACCATAAGGCAAAAGTGCCAAATTGTCTTCATATTTACAACACTGTGGCTTTAATTTTTATAGTCCAGACTGTGAAGTTTATTTTAAGGCTTATAAAGTGAATACTTTTTTTTTCTAATTAGCTCATTCTGTCTAGAAAACTCGATCTCCACGGACTTTTGTGATTTTGGGTAAGTCGGTACCTGTGCCTCAGAGATTTTGTCCTTTTTTTTTTTTTTTTTAACAGGATCGGGTGATAATCAATCGCCTAGATAACATCTGCCACGTGGTGTTAAATGGGAAGTGGCCCTCCAGCCAGCAGTACGAGCCCTCGGGCACACTGCCCGCCCCCGTTGTAACCAGCAGCGCTGGCTCTCGGAGCAGCCTCTCAGAGCCTGAAGCCGCGGAGCACAGCTTCAGCAGTGGCGCGGCACTGGTGGCCCAGATCCATAAGGTGAGGCCACGAGACAGGTGTCAACCATGAGACAAAGAGCAGGGATGCTGCACTTATCAGCTGAGTCATTCATTCAACAAATATTTACTGAATGGGTGGGCAGAGGTCTTGTTGTTTTGCTTTGTTTTATTTTTTTTTCTGGTAGAGCCATTAGTGTAGGTTGAGGAATTTGGATTTTGTCCTGTAGGCAGTGAAGAGCTATTAGAAGTCTTAGGGCATGGGTGATGAAAGCAGGGTTGTGCAGCTCAGCCAGAGTGGTGTGCAGGTTCATGGGTGGCAAGGGTCAGGAAAGAGGAGGGCCTCAGAAGCCGGGGCAGGGGGCACGTGGGTGTCTGAAGAAGAGATGAGGTTCTGCACTAGGCTGGCGACAGAGTGGACTAAAATAGGTGAGGAAATCGGCAGGCACATAAGGAGAGGGCAGCATGGATGGAGGCATGTGTTCAACACCTGGAGCACTGAGAGAATGATGCACCTGATAGGAATCAGGGAAATCAAAGCAGGAGTGAGTTGTGTTTGAGTTTTATGAACTCAAACATGAAAGTCAAGTTGAGTTTGAGCTACACTAACAGTCTCACTGGCCCTCACTCTTGATCTCTAGTGGAATCCATTAGGGATTTTGAAAAGCTGCTGATTCTGATTTAATTGGTCTGTGGTATGGACTGAATATTGAATTTTTTTGCAACTTCCCAATTGATTTTGATTTACACCCAAAATTGAGGTTCCCTAAATTGTAATCTTGCAACTGTCACTCATGGACAAGCAGCTTTAGCAGCATCTGTAAGCCCTTTAGAAATGCAGAATCTTAGGCCCACTGAAGGGTAATCTGCATTTTAACGGGTTGTCCAGGTGATTTGGCTCCAAAGTTTGAGAAGTTCGAGTTCGATGAACTTCCGAGAAGATGATTAAACATAATACTGGGCCCATGGAAATTGGGCCTGGAGACGCAGCTGGCGTTCAGCCACGGAAGTGGCATTCAGACCTCTCTTTCCACACGTGTGTGTTCACAGGACAGCTTCCTGGCTCCAGTATTCACAAAGGATGAGCAGAAGCACAGACGTCCTTATGAGTTTGAGCTGGAGAGGGATGCAAAGGCTCGGAACCTGGACCAGTTCTCTGCCCCCCATGGGCACCCCTCGATTGTCCTCAACGGCTGGCATGGGGAGTCAGCAATAGACCTCTCCTGTGCATCTGAGGGGTCTCCAGGAGCCACATCCCCTTTTCCAGTGAGTGCCAGCACCCCTAAGATTGGAGCTCTCAGTTCACTTCAAGGAGCCCTCGGCATGGACTTGTCTGGAATTCTACAAGCCGGCCTGATCCATCCAGTGACTGGGCAGATCGTCAACGGAAGCCTCAGAAGAGACGACCCTGCCACGAGGAGGCGGAGAGGGAGGCGGAAACATGTTGAGGGCGGGATGGACCTCATCTTTCTGAAGGAGCAGACGCTTCAGGCAGGAATCTTGGTGGGTATACGAGGCCATGAAATGAAAATGGACCTTTCTACGCTGAGTGATAAATCCTTCTTCCCCAAACACAAAATTTTAGGCTTGTGTCTCTTCTCCCTATTTCAGTTGTCCTCCAATTGCCATTATGTCATCATTATAAGTTACCCTTGGTCTTTTCTAGAAATAGGGCCCTTAACTTGCAGGCAACCTGTAGAAATGAGCCAGGAGGTCTTGCCATTTCATATAGAAACCAGCCAGATCTTCCAGTGGTTTAGAAGAGCCCCTGGTGGAGCAGAGCCAGACAGGGTGGAGTTTGTGGCAGGGTGGCTCCAGGTCAGCGGGAGCTGGGACTGGAAGAAGGATCAGGGGTCAGACCTGCTGCATGTTGACCCTGGCACTCCTCCATGACTTACTGGGCGACATTGGGCCATCAGTCAGGCTCACTTTGCCCCCTGTAAGGCAGGGGCCGTAGCACCTCTGGCAGAGGGTCACTGTGAGGGGTCACCAAGATGGCACTGAGACACTCTAAACTCAGAGGAGATCATGGTAGACAGCAGAGAGGTACAACAGCCAAGGGCGATCCCGCTAGACTTTGTTTAGTGTGACAGAGACCACCGGCTTCTCTTGCTATTTTGGTTTTTCCTATTTATTGCTTTTTGAGCTCCAAAACAGGAATCACCTTTCATGTTTTCTTATTTTAAGAGGAACAATAATAACCAGTATTTGTTGAGAGCTTACTGTGTGTCAGGCACTGTGTTCACGGTTTCACATGATTGTCCTATGTGATCCTCACAGCAACCCAGTAAAGGTTGTGTTATTCCCATTTTATAGGTGGGAAAACCGCCTAAGATTATTCAGCTAGGTATGTGCAGGTCAGGGAGCCAAGCCAAAGACTTCATTCTCCAGAGTGCGAGAGATTTGTTACTAAGCTGTATTGTTTGGGATAAATCTTTCTCTTAGACTTTCTATATAATTTAGTGAGGGGAAGTGGCAGGTTCTTTGCCTGACAGATCCTACAAACTTTTAGTATGGTTATCTTTTTTTTTTTAAGAGGTGCAAAGTCATAGTTTCTTTGTAGTGATAGTAGAATTCCAATGGAATGACTGATAAAGTTTTTTCCTTGACTTCAGAATATTTTTAAAATGTATTAAACAAACATTTATTTAGCATCGACATTGTACTTTATTAGCAAATCCAATTACAGGCATTGGGAATACAGAGATGAGTAAGACAGGCATTTGAATGACAGGGAGAAATCGATAAGTAAATTGCAATGAGGCATTTTCTGTTACATGAAAAACCTGTGAAGAGTGCCGAAGGGATACAGGACATGGAGTGGCCAGTGGTGTCTGGGACTGCCAGTGACCATGACCGGGGAGGTCACACTGATCCTGAGCAGATAGGAGGGAATTAAACTTAACCAAGTAGACAAGACACGGAGAGGTGTATTTAAGTGGAGAGAACATCCCATGTAGGCAAGAGCTTCTATGTGGGTCAGTAGTGTTTAGGGTTCTTACTCAGGCACCCAGCAGAGTAATATTCAGGTGGAAATAGATTGAAAGATTCAAAGAACACCTCATGAATTTTCATTTTAGGTACTAGTTTTTATTCTGCCATAATTAACTGGACATACTTGTGTTCCCTTCATCCAGGAAGTCCATGAAGAGCTGGGGCAGGCCCCTCTGAGCACCTCACACCCCGAAGGTCCAGCACCCACCACTTCGCCCCCTGAGCCAGCCCCACCAGCCGCCAGCCAGGCTGAGAAGGCCATTCCCAGCAAGAGTCTGCTTGACTGGCTGAGGCAGCAGGCTGACTACTCCTTAGACATCCCCAGCTTTGGAGCAGTGAGTGTTTGTTGCTACTGCCTGAGGTTGCTGTTTATTTCCTGCTAACCTGGTGCTGTTTTGATAAGGAGTTTGCTAAGGAAGACCAGGAGGTTTTGGGAGAAATCTCTGTCAACTGAGAACACCCTTTCAAAGTCAAAAACATTACAACCCATGGCAGAATACTGGACCAAGATAGGCATGCACTGTCTTACAGGGACGGAATTCATCTGAGCTTTGCCCCCCTTCCCTCTGGAATGACCACACATTATCGTAAGCTCACAGAGAAATCTTCAGGTTGCATAAACATTGCCAGTTCGTAAAAATGTTCCTGTCTATTCCTTTCAAGTTAATACATTTCCACTTTGTAGAAGGTGTGTCTGTTCTTAGTTATACAGTTACTGCCTGGCGGCTTTTCTTCAAGTCCCCTTGCTGCCTTTGCCCTCAGTCCTCTGCATTAGGAATCTGTAAGGGAGGGTTACTGAGCACAGATGTCTTTTCTTGTTTTTTCTTGCATGCTCATTTAACCACCACCATCTTTGCTTTGGGTACATCTAGCTAATAAGAAACGGAGGTGGAGAGCTCACGAGAAAAGGCAGGGAGTACATTCTCAGAGGCACACCTTCCAAAAACAGACAACGCCTCCCGGGTGGGTAGCAGTGGAGAGAATCTGAGAAAGTGATGAGGAGGAAAGGGCCAGAGATTAAGCAGCGCCTGAGACACTGCCTGGGCAGCCCAGGTGTTCTGGTCTGCAGGGCCAGGCGGCTCACACGGCCTGTTTGCCAGCTTGCTGCTGCTTCAGGAAGAGCCTAGGTGAGATCCAGGTGGCCGCTTCCTTCAGCATAACCTGGCTGAGTTCTTGGCAGAGAGCCATTAATGAGAAAATAGCAAAACCAGTGACAAGCACCACCCTCATCAGAAGAATCTGTGACAACATTTTGTAATGCTGATTTCCACTTGTCTCCTAGAATTTTTCAGACAAACCAAAGCAGAGGAGGCCACGCTGTAAGGAACCTGGAAAATTAGATGCCAATTCTCTGAGCGGAGAAGAGAGGGTTCCTGCTGTCCCCAAGGAGCCAGGACTGCGGGTAAGGAAGAGGGACACATCCCTGTGGAACCCAGCCTTGTGGACGTGGAGAGAAAGCTCTCCTGGGAAGTGGGTGTCCCACAGACGTCCCAGACATTGTCCCAGAGGACTCGGGGCCAGCACAGAAAGTTTGTAGGTAGTAACAGGTGGTGCTGGGGTCATTTGTTTTCAACCATAGAACTTTTGGTTTGCTTTCGTCCTTAAACTTTTACCAAAGCTTGGTGTTTGTTACGTGTAGAGTTCAGGGAAAACACACCTGGACTCGTCAGGAGCCTCTTTTCCAGTGTTTCACAAACTTCATTATTGGAAATTTTCATTTGCTAATCTAAGCCTTTCTGGCTACCATTTAAGACACTTCCTCCTGGTCGGTCCTCCCTGGCAATGAGAAACAGCTGACTGTAAGCATGGCCCTTTTCCCGTTATGGAATCATGAGCCTGGAAGAGACTTCAAAGACATCTGCAAAATACTTCTAGTATAACAAATATGAGTTAATTATAGTTTACAGATGAGTAGATTTGGAATAGAACACTTATAACCTCTAGAGGGCGGCAATATCATTTCAACCTGAAAATGCATTGAACTTGGGCAGATTATACATAAACGTGTTAACTTTGTGAAGCACATTCTGCTCAGATGGGGAGCCTCTGAAGATCCTCGTAGGGCTCTGCTCTTCCTTGGTGTCCCCGGAGCTCGCCGGCTTCCCCGAGTGCCTCCTCTGCAGGGCTCTGCCAGCTGCAGCCCTCCTGGGGTCCAGATTCCTGCCTTAGTGAAGTTGCCTGGATGTGATTTCCTTTTTTAGCTCCAAAAGACCACCCACCCTAGTCATTTCCTCTTCCTTGTGCAGAAAGACATTGTGACTAAATATTCTCAAGGAGCTTGTTATTGATTTGTCACCTGCACGCTTCCTTTCTAGCAGCTCTTACATACATAAACGTTCTGGCTCATCTTCCCCCACTGCAGCCCCTCTGGGTGGGAGGCCTGGCCCAGTCCCTGGGGCCCTGCTTGTTAGGAAGTCTGTCTCATTGGAAAAGCAACCCTTTTTCCAGCTCTCTTGCTTTCTCCCCAGAAAACGTCCCTCCCACCCCTTTTCTTAGACCTGCTTGTGTTATGCGAGCTGATTCTGCTTCAATTCTTAACCTATCTGCCTCTCTCCAGTCCTCACAGTGCCCCCCCAGCCCCACTCTGTTCTGCTCTCGGCACAGCATGGTCCCCTGGAGACCTCCAGTTCTTGCTTTGCTGTAGCTTGGAGCTCTTGGTTAAGAGACTTGTCAGAAAAACCATGTGGTTTCCCCCTTGGCCCTCTCATGTCTTTCTACATGTCTGACAATTTCCCTCATGTTCTCTGGAAATTAATGTTCATAACTTCCTGCAGACACTGACCTCTTGCCAGAAAACCCATTTCTAAGCTGTTTCTCTAAGCCAGCCTCTTACCAGAGATGCACTTTCGCTCCTTTGTTAAATAAACACAGTCCCTGCTTCGGAGGCCCTTTTCCTGCAGTAAGGTGGGAACAGGAAGCCCTCGTCCACCTGGTCCTCGGGGCTGCGCGGCCTCCCCGGTGAGGCAGAGCCACCTGGGCCCTGGCAGCAGCACTCTGCTCGGCTCCGGGACAGCCCGTCTCTCAGCTGTCACCCACGGCTCCTCCGGGACTGGAGCCCTCTGGGGTTTGCTGCACTTTCTCTCCCATGGGGACACCAGCCCTTCTAGAAACAGGCTCAGACCCCACAAGGACTTCTCCCTTCCTTCAGCCCCTCCTGCTCCGGGCGATGCGGCTGCACCAGACTGAGCACGGCACACGCTGTTGTGGGGCCAGGAGCTCAGCTCTCAGAAGGGCTCCGTGCACAGTGGCTGCTCGTTAGATGTATGTGTGCGCACACACGTGCTTCGTGTACTTTATGTGCTGGGTGCATTTATTCCATGTTACACACAATCTGTGTGGTTTTTAATGTTCATTTCTTGCTGAGCCATTCGACATGACACATTGCCCCTAAACACTTCAGCGCGCACCCCCTAAGACTGGTTTCCTGTGTAGCTATGTCCATTATCACGCATGTGAATATCAATATCTAATATCCAGTCCAGATTCAGATTTTTCCAGCTGTCCCAAAAATATTTTTTAGAGCTTGTTTTTGTTTTGTTTTATGTTGTGTTGTTTGTCCAAGTTTTAAAATTGGGATCCATGCACTGTGTTTGATTGTTAGGCCTCTTTCCCCCCAGTGGGTGTTTGTCGGCAAACCTACTAGGCAAAGTCCTTCCTGGGAGGAGTAGGGAAGTTTGGGGTACCCCCCTTCCCAGAAGTTCAGTTTAGCGTGGGCACATGCAGGCTTTGGAATAAACACTACCAGGTCCTAACGAAGAAGGATGTTCCTCCTGGGTTGTAGCGCCCGTGCGGCCGTCTGCACTGCAGCTTTGCCTTTGGTGTTGCCTCATGTCTGCCTCCTCCTTGCTCCTCTTGCCCTCTCCCCGGGCCTCCCCTGGAAGAGGAAGCAGGTTTGCTCCCAGGGTATAATTACCAGGAGGGAGCGCTGCCAAAGCCGGCTTGGCCGCTGTGTGTGGTCGCAGAGCTGCTGGGAGGGGCATCTGGGGAGGGTGGGCAGCAGCTGGGTGGCGGGAGTGACTCTCTCTCCCACAGGAAGTGGTGAGAGCTGACTTCCTCTGCCAGCACGCCTCTTGCTTTGCTGTAGGTGAAGAACTTCCTGCTGCTGCTCTCCAGTCTGAAGGGGAGAAGGTGGCCAGGCCAGCCCGTGTGTCTTGTTGGCAGGTTCCCAGTTCTGAAAGGGCCCAGCATTCTCTCGGCGTCAGTGGTTTGTTACAAGGTCAGGGAAGAGACATTTTTGGACATCTGGATGCCCGAGGAGTGCGACATGAACTTAACGGGCAGGGCCAGAGAGACCACAGGGCCCACGGGATGCAGGCTGTCTTAAGGGCGCTGTCTGGTCCTACATAAGCCCGGATGAGCTCAAAACCAAGTGTGTGAAAGTGCGTCTGGTTTATAGCAGGCTGTTTGAAAATAAGATGGAGGCATAATTTTGGGGGGCTGGGTTTGTTTTCTTCCCCATAGAAAGGCTTCCCTCCGGAGAGTTACGAGGGAACGCTTGTGGGTATGAAGGAAGAAGACACACCCCAGTGCCTTTCCCTGGCTCTTGCCGTGGGTGGGCTGTGGTTGCCCTGGCCAGGACCCTGGGCTGTCCCCAAAAGGGACCTGCGACTACGGTGTCGTCCAGAGCAAGGCGATTTTCCTTAATGGTCTCAAAACAGACTGGTTAAGAAAGGATGCTTGTGGCCTAGCCCCAGTCCAGTGAGTCCTATGAGCTTTGTTCAGAAGCAGGAACCAGACAGGTGGTGTTCCCTGAGCAGGCGGCCCCAGCACCAGAGTGAGCAGCTGCCCGGCATACCCAGGACAAAGCGGACTGGCAGATCACAGGTAGCCACCTTTGGAGACAAGATACAGATGTGGTGTGGTTCAAGCAAAGAGCCCTGGGCTGGGTCCCAGGGCTGGACCAGCTCTGCCCCCAGGGCCAAATCCCTGCCCCTCTCGATGTGTAAGAAAGAAGAGGGACCAAGCGTGACGGTACCAGAGGTTTCTCCCTCTTCCACTGTTACAAACCAAGGCTTTTCAGGAGAATTTTCTCCTCAGTCAAAGTTTACCATTTAATGCATTTTGCCCGTGGCTTATGGTGATCTGGTTCTTCTTTAATATTCATAGGGAAACAGATGTGGGACTTCAAAACTAACGTTGTGTGGGGAGGCGTGGGGACTTCCACGTGCCTGTGAGTTCGCAGACGCCCCGTGGAGTGGCTGTGGTGACAGCACTGACGCCAGGGGGTTGCTGTGATGGGTAACTGCGCTCGTGCAGATGGAGCCCTTAGCACACACCTGCCTCCAGTCAAGTGCTCGTTTGAGGTGCCATCAGTGCTCTTACTGCTCCTCCCGTCACACCAGCACGCCCTGCACAGCACCCTGGTGGCCAGTGCCCTGTGCCGCTGACAGTCCTCACTGCATGGGAGTCAGTGCATCTCTGCTGCTTCTCATTTTGGAGCCGCCGCACACGCGTGTCCCCGCAGCTCACTGAGAACCTGAACCATTGTCGCTCACTCGCCCTGTCTCCACGGCTGCCCCTTACGCAAAGATCTGTCGGTTTTTCTGAGGGTTTGTCTTTAACAGTTAGGGGAGAAGAGAGGCAGTGAGCCAGAGGGAAATGCCAGAGCAACTGCATCAGAGTTCAAAGTGGTCAGCTGCTTTCAGGCCGGTCACCAGTCTCAGCCCTTCGATGGCATTAGCTTCCCCGACTTCCTTCTCCACGCTGCCTAGGACTCCTGGCTATCACAGAAGGTTCTCCTGGCCTGTTTGGTGTCTCTTGGTGAGGCCTGGACCTCCCTCCTTGCTCTGGGTAGGCTCCGCTTAGGAAGGCAGCTGCGTCCCTGCCTTTGAGCCTCAAAGATAAGGAGGTACAGCTGTGGGCTGGTGGTCCCAGCTGCTCCTCGCCAGATCGCTGCTCCCCACTTACTCCAGACTTGGAGGAAGGGGAGGCATTTACACCCACAAACTGGAGAATCCGGTGAAGGCAGCAGAGGCAGCCATAGAGAAGCGTGGGCTCCTCCAGCATCCCCAGGGCCAAGCCCAGAAGCCTCGCTGTTGAGCCCACCCACCTCCCACCCTGTCTCCACACTTCAGCCCTGTGACCTGTTGTCCTTGGGGTGAAGCCAGGGTCATAGATCTCTGGAGGCCACGCTGAACGTTTTTAGCCTCCCCTTCACTGTGGTCAAAGAGGAGGCTGTAGAAGAACACCAGCTTTGTGACAGGAACCACGGCTCCCTGTGGACCCCCAGGGGAAGGGCTTTTCCTTTACACTCCTCTGAGCAAAGAAGACCCAGACTGCTTGACCACAGAAGTACAGTTGGCCTTTAAAAGGGTGGGCGTGCACCACCTTGATGAATGTAAAGATGGCAGTGAGGAGTGGTGATATAGACCCAGGGGGGGGTCTAGGCATTTCAGATACTGCGTCCTGGAAAAAATGTCTCTCTTTCTGTGTGGGGAAAACAGTTCTCTCCTTTTGCTGGGGATTGATTTGGCCGTATTTGAAACACATTCATAGTTAGTTACATTGGAATGGCAGTGGTTGGTTTAAGTCTCTGCAAGTGAACCTTGAGCTGAGAGAGCAGGTTCTCAGGCAGGTCCTTGCATCCTCTTTCCCGCAGAGCTACTGGGCCGTGGTCCTGGGAAGGGGCATGTGACCGCGCCCCTTCTCAAGCAGGTACTTTCTTCCCCCATCAGCCTACAGTGCACCGGTGCGTTAGGGCAGCGGGCCCTCCTCTGTGCTTCTCCATGGCTAATCACCCAGGCGTGTCGTGGTGAAGTGTTCCGATGCGTGTAGCAGGTGTCTGGTGTGCTGGCATAGCTGAGTCCCAGACGTGGTCACAGCTGAGTCCTCGGGGTGCTCCCCACCAGTAAGGAAATGGGAGGGCAAACCTCTGAACAGGAAAATAGATCGTCTCCCTTAAGGGAGACCAGAGTGTTGCTGCATTTTGACACAGCTCACCAGTGACCATCAAGAACGCTTTTGTTTTCTCAACAGACACGTGGGCGTGTGAGAGTCGCTGTCCTCCAGGAGCTCTCGATCCGGAGGGGCATGGGGCACACACGTAGCCAGCAGTGCCCTCTTAGCAGGGCTTCTTCCGTGGGTTGGGCGAGGTATTAAGCACTTCGCCTTCAGTAACCCTGCAAGATGGGCGTCATCGTCCTTTCTCACCAGAATTCTGACTTGAACGGACTCGGCCCGGGTCCCAGAGCTAGGGTGGGAAGTCAGGTCAGTCTGCTCCAAAGCCCCGTCTTACCTACTCTGTTCTGTGGCTGTCATTGAAAACCTTCCTGTGTCATAAGGAAGACAAATGTAGTGATCGGGACAAGGGGTTGCAGCCACAAGAGTCTTGACCGTGTTCACTTCAGCAGCACGTGCACTGAAATTGGGATGATTCCGAGGCGATAGCATGGCCCCTGCACAAGAACAATGCACGAATTCCTGAAGCCTTCCGTATGGTTTTTATGTGGTACAACCAAACTAACACAATGTTGTGTCAGCTATACCTCAGGAAGTTTTTTAAAGTCTTGACCAAGACCTGGGCATCTTTAGTGCTCATCTCTAGCTCCCAGCATCCTGACAGCTCCGCCACAGGCCGGACCCTGCTTTTGCACAGTGAGCAAGTGGGAGGCGGTGCCTGACGGCGACAGGCTGTCGGCCTCCAAGGGAGGCAGCTCCAGGAGCAGGTGCACAGGAGGCAGTGCCCTTGGGGGACCCTTCGAGGCGCTGGGCAGGATGGCCTGGGCAGAGCCCCAGGTGACCTCCCATCATCCAGTGACCTTCAGCATCTTGTGTTTCCTTGTCCTTTTCTAGGGCTTTCTCCCAGAAAACAAGTTCAATCACACCCTGGCTGAGCCTGTTCTTCGAGACGCAGGCCCCCGCAGGAGGGGGAGGCGACCTCGGAGCGAGCTCCTGAAAGCTCCCGCCATGGTGGCGGACTCTCCCTCTGGAATGGGGCCGCTGTTCATGAATGGACTGATTGCTGGGATGGACCTGGTGGGGCTCCAGAACATGAGGAATGTGCCGGGCATCCCCCTCACAGGGCTGCTGGGGTTCCCGGCTGGCTTCGCGACAATGCCCACGGGCGAAGAGGTCAAAAGCACCTTGAGCATGCTGCCCATGATGCTGCCGGGAATGGCTGCTGTGCCCCAGATGTTTGGGGTTGGGGGACTCCTCAACCCCCCTATGGCGACTGCCTGCACTTCGACTGCTCCAGCGCCTCTGTCCAGCACAACGAAAAGTGGTACGTCGGTGACCGAACAGACTGTAGAAGACAAGCCAATTAGCCATGATGTGAAAACGGACACTTTAGCTGAAGACAGGCCTGGTCCTAGTCCATACTCTGATCAGTCCGAGCCCGCAATAACTACGAGTAGTCCTGTGGCTTTTAACCCATTTCTCATCCCAGGAGTGTCTCCTGGACTCATTTACCCATCCATGTTCCTCTCCCCTGGCATGGGCATGGCTCTGCCCACCATGCAGCAGGGCAGACACTCAGAAATGGCAGGGCTGGAGAGCCAGAAGAGGAAGAAGAAGAAAACAAAAGGGGACCACCCGAACCCCACCCCTGAGTCTGCTCCTGGGTCGGACAGGGGGCCAGGCAGCGATCAGAACTTCCCCGAACCCAGGGCACCTGTGCCCCCAGACGGTGAACACACGGCGCCGTCTGGGGACGCGGGCCTCAAAGACTCCAACAGTGACACCAATTAGAACTGCTCTTTCATTTAAGAAATGATGTGACGTGTAAGTTTCTTATCCCATAAAGGTTTGTTACTTCCCTCCCTTCACCTTCATAAGAACCTGTGTTTCCATAAGTAATATTTACCTACCTGATTTCCTGTCCGAGAACTACGGTAACAGATGTTCGTAGTTGCAGGGTCTTGCCACTTCGTTAGCTGAGTGTCGTCGACCTAGTCTAGGAGGCACAGAATCCGCACTCTGTGGTCCCGTCGTCCATTCCAGCGGTCCTAGTGACGCAGTACCTGGTGACATGCCCTACCCCTTCTCTCCGAGTTTCCCGCCGATCTGAGGAGGAACGTGGCATAAGGAAGCCGTCCAGGGGCTCCCGATGAAGGGCTGAGGGGCGGAGGCAGCAGCTCTTTTCTTCTGTGAGCCGGACTGAATGAGAGGGATGTAATGGGGAACCAAAAAGCACAGGAAAAGGAAGTGCCGGTGCACATTTTTTAGTTAAAATATTTCCCTATTTTATGATTACTAAATGAGTAGTATAGACAGAAGTATATAACTAATGGCTGAAAATGCATATATTCATTTCTTTATGAAACAGAAACCTTACTGGTAGTAAATTAACTTCCCCCTTTGGGTTTTTCAGACGCTTGCAGCGAGAAGAAATACTGACTAAGGCATTACTTTATAGACGTACGTTCTCTCCCAAGGTAAAGGATGATTCTCAGTATGAGGAAGCTTGGCACACCTGAGTGGTCGCCGGTGACTGGGGCGGGCGAGGGGCGCCCTCCGTGGAGCTGCACGCCGCTCACGAGCACGTGACTAGCACTCCACCCCCCGCTCTGCAGAGCGACCCCAGCCACTGCTGGGCCTGGCGGGTCTTTCCTCTGCGCGCTCACTCACCAGGAATCAGGAGCCTGTGAGAAACAGTCACTTGGCACTTGCCTAGGTCCTTTTGTCAAAGTTATTTGAGGTTGTCAAAACACGGGTGTACCACCTTTTACATGACTGTGAAAAGTTTGTTTTCCTCCATTTTTTCTCTATTCGGTTTTATATATACTGCAGTTGGACCCAGATTCCAAATCATCAGGTTAGTCGAGACTGTTGCAAATTGACTTCATTTTCCTTTTTCCTGCCCGAGCAGCACGTAGGCCCATTTCCTTTGGCCTTCCCACTCATGTTCCACCCCCCACCCCCGACATCCCACTCTTTGTCGGCAGTCCACACTCTGAGACTTGAAGGGAGCTCGTGGTCCAGTCCTCTGGGGGAGCCGGGCCGTGCCGTGCCGGACCGCCGGGGATGTCGGAAGTGTTACTAGTACCCGGTTCACATGTTTGTTGTCACATTTACTGTATTTTTTACTTTTTTCTGTTACCGTTTTTTGCTAATTTATCAGAAGGTCCAAAAGTTTGACATAACTATTTCAGTTTGCATTATTTATTTATGATGGTTTTGTCATTGTCTTTTATACATTTGGGATTATAAATTATGTAAATGTTAAAATGAGCATCTCAAAGAAGTCTGTTAAATCGTGACCGGAAAATCAGTCAAGTGTGTTTTCAAAAAGTGGAGTCCCGGTTTTGTGAATCAGAGCTATAAATCAGGAAATCTATAACTGATCATGTAAGAAGAAAGAATCCAGTAATTGAACAAATCCTGTTTAATGACATCTTTATAGCATAGATGGTCTGTAGTGCTGACAACAGATTTCTTGGAAATGCTGCTCTCTCTATTTAACTAACATTTTGTTCAGTTTTGCCTCCAGTGGAAGCAGAAAGGGTTTTTTCAGCTGTTAAATCCTTAAAAATCAATATAATTTATTTATGTAAAAAAATCACTCAATCAATATATTTTTGAACCTTTTAAGTACTAATTTTCTTTTTATCAAGTAGAAAAAAATGTATTTGCCCTAAATCCTTAAAATACAAATGCTATAAAAATTCCTGTATCTTGAAAGCCTTACTGCAAATGAGTATTGTAGACACCCAGCGGGGGCTGGGTGTTCTCTGTCGTCGTCCTCCTCCTCCTCCTCCTCCTCCTCCTTGTCGTTTGTGTGGAAAAGCTGCTTCCCCAGGTTCCACGTAGAACCTCCAGCAGGTCACAGGGTTCAATATGGATTTGACTTAAAAAGCCACCAGCATGCTCGGTCCCTTGTTACAGCTTATCAAACCTGTATGTTAACTCTGGGTGTTTAGGCTTATATTTGACTGCTGTTGTGTCCCTGTTTGCAAAATGAAAATGACACTTTGTGGATTACTTTCTCTGTAAGGCATAAGTGCTTCTTATGATTATTTTGACGTTTTCAAGAACAAAAGCCAAATTTAAACTCTCCTCAGCCAACTTGAGCCTTTTCATCAAGTTCCATGTCACACACAGCCATAACTTCCTTGGTCGTTCTTCACCGTCTGTCTTACATAATAAATTGTCTGTGGTCTTGACCCTGGATTTTAAAAAAAAAAAGTCGAAAAGTCAAATTTGTATGTGAGGACTTCAGTGGCACTGGGTGTCTCTTGCTGCCTGGGCTCTTTCTGAATGAGTCACCTGCACACAGGACAGGACCTCAGTCTGTCCCAGGTGCACCCCATAGGGGGCTTGCTGGTATCCATTCAGGAGGGCTGACTTGACTGGCCATCCCCAGAGCACCGGTTGGAAGGGGCTCGGCACGGCTCCCCAGACTCGACCCGAGTGCCTGGGCGACGCTGCTCCCCTCAGCCCGTCCCAGAAGCCCCACCTCCAGTCCAGTCGTGTAGCTGGGATTCAGGGCACATCTGGACTGGATCAGGTGCATGACACGCAGGGATGCCGCGGTAGCTGAAGCTTGTTGAGAACTTTACAGTCCTAGTTTTGGGAAGCATCGCCTCTCCAGCCCCAGAAAGGCTATGTGAGAAATTATTAACAAGGCTGGGAGGAAAGTGCCAAATCTCCGTGAGGCTGAGAGCAAGCGATGACCCGCCCCCTCCCTTGCTGGGTCCTCCTCAGTACCAATAGGTGGTGGATGAATAGCTTAGAGGATGGGCAGGACATTGTTTTATAAGGCCTGAGTGACCTGCCACCATTTTCAAAGTATGTAGTATAGGCTTTGTAGATCTCAGGTTGAGACTTGGAAAGCTGTCCTGAGTAGGGGAGTAATTTATGCAGAATAAGTAGGAAAGAGTCTTGGTTTCACTCGTGACCTCAAAGCCTGCTCCAATAAATGCTACCTCCTTGGACAGGGACGGAGGAGGCCAGGTAGCCCAGTACATTGGGTCAGTGTTCAGTGTTTTGTGTGTGTGCTCCCTAAGTGACCTTTGTCCTCTCAGCATCTTGGTTGCCGGGTAGAGAGACCCTGGCATGCAGTTTGCCTAATGAAAGCCAACAGAAGGCCACAAAGTGCTCTCATCAATCACGGAGAACAGAGCTGGGGCTAGTCCCCTCTGTCCCACCAGCCCGAGGCTGCAACACTTTAGCTTTTGTGATGGCCAGCTGGGCCCCCTCAACCTCCGAACCCAGCTCTGGCAGAATCACACTAGGAAATACTGGCGTTGGGAAAAGCAAAACAGGTCACACCCTCTGGAAAAGTTTATACCTCATTCACTTAACACCAGATTTCTTAAAATGGTTTCTTGCAAGAATGACTGCATCTGGTCTGCAAATCCCAGAAGGATCTCTCAGGCCAGCCAGGGAGGACTTCACCCAGCCCCTCGACCAGCACCTTGGCTTCTCAGGATGCAGTCTCTAAGGTCCAGGAGCAAGAGGGCAGGTCCGCAGCACAGGTGGCGTGTGTGGCTTTGGGCCTTGTCTTCCAGTGGGATAAGATAGGAGAGAAGGGAAAGGGGTACATTGAGTACGGGTTCCTACAAGGGGGATGTTCCATGAGATCGGTTTGGAAATGAAGACCCAAGGATGGTGGTGACCGAAGTGGTCTGCACTCTGGCTTGGCCCTTGCCCAAGAACCAGAGGACAGAGGGGGCGATAGACCCGGGAGGAGGGGGATGGGTGGTGGAACCCTGGGTGTGGGGGAAGCACTACTTCCACAAGCCTCCGTTCCCTCGTCTGTAGAACAGGGGTCATTATCACTTGTACCTACAGGGCGGTGTGGGGTCTATTGAAGTGATCAGTGTCAGGTGTTTAAAGTCGTGCCTGGCATGTGTGATTTGTCTGTCTTTACTCCTTTTGAGTAGCTGGGGAGGTGAGGATTCCCTGTCTCCTGGAAAGATAAGGTAACCGAGCCAATTTCCTAGCAAGAGAGGACCAGGAAGCTGTCCCTTCCTTCACTGAGGTAAGTACAGGGTGGGCGTGGGGCATCAAAGTGCTGCAAGACACAGGCATTCTGGCCTGGCTCCGTCCCCACTGCCCTTTCCACACGAGCCCATTGGCCTGGAGTGAACTGAGGGGTGAGGAGACTCTCGGGGCTGGAGGGAGGGAGGCCCCAGACTGTGAGGCCTTCCTTGGTGTGTGGGGTGCCAGATTTGGGGGGGTTGAAGGACTGACACCTAGTTAGATTTGAATTTCACATAAACTAACTTGTTGGTATAAGTATATCCGTGCAATATTTGGTAGATAGTTTTACTCAAAAAAAGTTATTTTGTCTAGAATTTAAATGAGTGCGTTCAGGACTTTTCTCTGGTGGCCTTAGTCGGTGCACGGACACATTTACTAGACAGTTCCTCGGATGGACTTGTTCTGAGTGTCCCGTGGCCATGTTCTTGGTCCCCACCATAACTGCACGAGGTTATCGCCACCTTACAGGTGACAGGACCAAGGCACAAAGGGGCTGAATGACTCTCCCAGTCTCCTAGCTGCTAAATGGTGCAGGGGGGTTTGGGGACCTGGAAAGACTGTTTTCAGAGCCATAAACTGCTGACCGGTAGGGCGGTCAGGACGGGATGTCTAGTCTGAGGCCTGGGGCTGGCTGCCCCTGTGAGATGGAGGTTCATACAATAGTCATCGGATGACGACCAAGAGGAGAAGGCACCCGGGAGAGGAGGTGTTCCTTCCCGTCCTGCTGCCAGCCACGGGGCCCCAGCTCACTGTGCCCGGCCCCAGCAGGCAGGAGCTCCTCCCACAACGTGCCCTCCAGGGGAGGCGAGGCTCCGGCAGGTTGTCACCTGCCTTCAGTGCCACAGTTAGTGAGGAGAACAAAGATGTACAGGGAATTCCGACCCCCAAAGCTCAGGCCCAGCACCGTCTTCCTAGAGTGGTGTGGGCAAAGCACGGCGCGCCGCCTGCCTTGGTGCAGCCTGCAAGCCAGGAATGGACTTCACATTTTCAGATAATGGGAAAATCAAGAGAAGAAGGTCTTGTGACACATGAGTATCATACCAAATTCAAATTTCAGAGCTTTCACAAACAAAGCTGTGTTGGAGGCCAGCCACACACATTCCTGTGTGTGTTGTGCGTGGCTGCTTCCACACCCGAACAGCAGGGCTGCATCATTGTCACAGAGCCACGTGGCCTGCCTGCAAAGCCGGAAACAGTCACTGTCCCGCCCTTCACAGAAAACGCTCGCCGACCCCTGCTTTCCAGCATCAATTTTATTCATAGATTCAGTGCAAAAATTAAGTTATTTAAAATACTATCATGTTAAACATGGTTTTGTAGAAATAGGAATCATGCGCTAAGATATTAAGAGTGACGTCTGTTGTTAAGAAGAAACAAAGTTCAGAATGCCCTGCACTTCAGGCGTCCCCTTGAGGGTCCGCCCCCAGGGCCCCAGGGCATCCTTCTGGGGTCGGAGCTGCCCTGCCCTCTTCTCCTCAGACAACTTGTTTGGGGTGAGGAAGGGGAGCCAGAAGACAGGTTGGAAGCTGCTGGTGAAAGGGGACAGTTTTTAGAAAGAAGACCCAAAAGGGGCAGAAGGAGAACCTGGAGGACCCAGACAGGAGCGGTGCAGGACGTGGTTGAGGGACCAGCAGGCAAAACCGCCCACACCCTGGTAACGGGCCAGAGGGACAGTCCCCACTAGGCAGGGACTGCGTGCTGACTACCTGCTGATGAGCCAAAGGGGGCCTCCCAGGACATGGGCCCAGAGGATGAGCACCTGTTGGTTGCTTTCCCACCTGGAGCTCCAGCAACAGGAAGGCCAGATGTGGGGGAGCTGAGTGCAAGGAAGCATTGACCAGAGCCCAAGACAGGTGCCCTGGCCCAGGCTTGCTGACGGCCACATCCTGGAGGCAGAGTTCAAAGGAAGACAGGAAAGAGCAGCTGGGACCAAGTCTGTGTAGGGAGAAGTGAGCTCCCATCGCATCCTGTACCTGAGGGCAGCAGCTGCACCATCAGGTCCCTACCCATGGCCTCCCTGAGGCACTGGGCCCTTAGAAACTCCCTCCTGCTATCGGGGACCTCAGAGTCCAGTAGAGGGATATGACCAACCCACGAGACCACAATATCTGCTGGATATTACCCTCTCCTGACTCAACACCGGACGTTGCAGGGGTTGCGGTTCCACATTCAAGTCACCAGCAGCCAGTGTGGATTATGCACAGGTAGTGACGGCTGCTGTAACAGAACCTATGTGGGTCTTCTAGCAGCCGTGGGTGAGAACCGAGGGGTAGGAGACAGGCAGGAGGAAGTGCCGCCATGTTCAGGAAAAGAAGATGGGCGATTCAGCTAACTACAGCCCTGTAAACTTGACATCGACCCTAGAGGATGAAATGGTAGGACTGATCTTTTAAAAGACTGCCAGGGGTTTACCAAGAACAAGTCAAGCCAGACTTGCCTCCATCCACCTTTGCAGCGACTGTGGGTGGGGAAGAGGGCAGTCCAGGTGTTTTTTATGGCGGCGGACAAAGCAGAGAGCTGTGGGGTTTCGTCCCTGCCTGCATGGCCATACCCCCGCCGGGAACTAAGAAATGGGTCTGTGCCCACCTGGGCCCACCTCAGTGGCTCATGGCCCCTGTTCTCAGGATAGAGCAATGTTTGTAAACTCCCACGCCTGCCAGGTAAGGCAGGTGACGTAGAGGAGTGACACGGGACGGATTTAAAGTATTAAGAAGAGGTGGGGACAACAGAAGCTGGAAACCTCTTGCCCTCGCTGAAAGGGTCAGCTGCCACCAGCTACAGCCAGCTGGGGCTGTGCAGGAATGTGGCCCTGTGTTGCCTGATGCCCTGATGTTTTTTCCAACAGAGGATGGAAATTCAGGTATTTATGTAAAATCCCCTGATTTTTGAATGTATGCAATCAATCCAAATTCTCCAGAAGTCCTCTGAGCAGACACACGTCTGCAGGTTGGACCTGGCCCACAGAGCATCCAGTTGTTACCTGAGTGACTGGAGAGCTGTGAGCCGTGGCAGGCTCCTGATGCAACCAGCAGGTGAGATGGGAGAACACAGAATCCTGTGCCCCACATGCCCCTCCAGATGTTCACCCCGCTCTCAGAAACGGAACACTAGGAGAGGTTCAGGTCAGTGCAGCAAGACAGCCAGTGTCCCCCACAGGAGTGAGCCCTGCACCCCAGGAGGGGGTGTCCAGAGTTCGGTTGCAGCCCCACACAGGGCACGAGCTGGGCACTTACCAGTATCAGGCGGAAGGTGGAACCAGAGCAGCTTTGCAAAATCACACCCTGGCCTAACCATTAGACCCCTTGGCCCAGTGGTCCTTGCTGAGTGTGTGTGCCTGTTGCACCCCTTGGAAGAGCACTTGGGCCTCGCCCTTCTCTGTTCCCAGCACCTCTGGGTGTGAGTGAGCACACCTTCAGCCCCTCTGCAGGTGTGAGTGTGGGGAGGAGATCAGGATCTGAGAGGGGTCTGGGCTGAGCAGGGCAGGCAGTGGCTTGGGGCCACCAAGGTATTTAGCCTCTTTCCTGGCTCGGACCAAGAGGAGGCCAGACCAGGAAAACTCAAGACTCCACTCCCACCCACACCCCTTTTACCCCCATCCCAACTCCAGCTCTGATCCAGGCCTTTCCATCCACAGATCCCAAACTTTCCAGGCCAGCGAAGAGCCAGAGGGGCTGCCAAGGCCTGGGGAAATGCCTTCAGCAGGGGCTAGGGAACATGCAGGCCCGTTGGGTGGGTTACTAGGGCCTGAGGAGAGCCCCCCCAACCCCAGCCCCTGGGGCCTGCAGTTGGAAGACCCTCCTGCTCTCCTCCCCGGTCCCCTGTGGAATTTCCCCAACTGGAAGCAGGGTGTTTGTATATAAGGAACAGGGCCCTCGATTCGGATACTTCTAGTATGGTGTGCATCTGAGAGAGGGGGGGGATGGTGGGCCAGAAAAGTGGGTGCTCTCACTGGCTAAGCTCCTGCAACCACTTCCTCCCTCTCCCCAGATCAGTTAGAGATAATCAGCACCCTGTTCAGGGAGGGGATGGAGAGGCACCCACTGGCCTGGGTTTGGAGGCCCTGCAACAGCACCCTCAGCACACAACCCAGCACCTGACACAGGCCCAAGGGGCAGGGGCCGCGTTCTACGGCCAGACCCCAGCAGCCCAGGCATCCAGCCTCTATCAGGAGTAGGAGTTGGAAGCAATTAAACATCCACTCAGAGGGGTGTTCTCTCTGGGGAGTCCACTGTGCTAGCACGGCGTTCGGGAAACCCTGGCCCCTGCGTTCGGTTCTCAGTTACTCCTCGTGCCCTTGGTGCCACTCTCCCTTTCACACCGTGCTGTCAGCCAGGCTGGGCTCATTTCTCAGGGACAGGGAACACTGGAAAAAGACGAGATTTTCTGCCTGGCTTTGGAGTTTCAAGAGAAGCCCATGGGCAGGACACACGTGACAGGTAAGAGCAAAGTTTTCCAGTACCAGCCCTCCCCCACCTAGAAAAGGGCTCCTGGAGGGAAGAGGAGAGGGGGCCAGCCCCCTGGAGCACATCCTGCCCGGCTCTGGCGCCCACAGGGCCACGGGCTTCCCTTCTCACGTGGCGGCAGCACCTCCTTCAGAGCAGCTCCCTGGTCCTGTGGGCGGGCCAGTTCCAATGGCTGCCATCTGTGCCCTGGGCTTCACTTGAGGTCAGATCTTACCCCATGGGGCAGCCCTCCTTGGAACAGCCTAGAACACCTGCCAGACCCCTGTGCCATTAGGGGCAGAGCCCTGGACATCAGTGAGGAGAGAGAGCAGTGTGGAAAGCCCCAACCCCTGAGCTTTGGGAAGCGGGGGCTGGGAGAAACCAGCCAGAGGGCCCTGCAATCCCAAAGTAGGTGGGTGCTGGACAAAGCCCAACCGGCGACATCAGTGCCACTCCAACGCTGACTTTCTGCTCCAGAGTCTGGAGGCTTGGCTCTGAGCAGGCCAGGAGCCTCATGTGAGGCTGTGTGTAGGAGCAGCACTCACCTCCCTGTGGGTGGCCACGCCCAGGGCAACCCACCAGCGGGCCTGGTCGCCGGGGCCAAGAACTGCAGGGTGCCCCAGAGGGGCTCCTTGAATGGCCTGAAGCACCTCTGGGCCTCATTTTCTTTGTGCTCAGTCCCTCCCAGCACTGCCACCCTGGGCATGAGACCCTGAGATATTATGTCCCCTCCTCAGGGGTGGGGGCTCCTCAGACTGAGCTCAGCCTGAGGGTTTAGAGTCCTTTCCTGGGGAAGCTCTGCTGACTGATGCTCCCATGTCATCTTGGGGCTTGGAACGGGGGTCCTGAACCCCCTCAACAGGGTCCCCACCTTCCCGTTAGGCTATCCCCCACAAGCCTTTTTGTAAAGAGCTCGGCTAAGAGCCAGGGAACTTTTGAAAAGTGTACGGGCTGAGCCAAGCTGTGCAAACCTGTGTTCCTGCCCGGGCTGACAGGGGCCAGGTTGTTCCCAGACGCATGCAGAAGTGGGGGTGGGGTTCGAGAAGAAAGGGACAACCTCAGGAGGCCTCACACACTGCCCAGCAGCAGCCGGGGGTGGCGAAGTGGGAGAAGGAACAGCCAGAGGCCGCAGAGGTGGTGCCTGGTGCCTGGTGTCTCGTGTGGACACCCAGGAAACATACACACACACACCCAAAAGCACTTAGGTACAGAGGCAGCTGCACAGATACACAGGTGTGCAAATGTGTAGGTGTGTGCTGGTGTACACACAGATATGCTCAGATTTATACGTATACCTAGGCAGTCACACACACAGCTGGAGAGGCGTGCTCAAACATGCCCACACATACAGGCCCACTGACGTGTGCGCATGCATACACACCCAAAGACATACATACCAAGGGTGCAGACTCAGAAATGCTGGGCCAGGCCCAGGAGGCAGGAAGAGGGCTTGACTGCCCCAATGACCCAGCTCCTCGGGACCCACGGTTCGTGCACACACGTGTGACACACACTCACACACCCTGGAAGGGAACTACTTTCATAGGAGCCTCTGGATCCAGGGCAACATGCAATCGGGACCTTGTGCTGGGAAAGAAAGTGCCTTTGTCTGCTGGGACCAGGGCTGCGGGGGCAGCTGCAGCCTCCTCCAGGACAAGAGCCAGGCCAGTTCCTCACCCCGGGGAGGAGGGTCAAGTGAGGCCAGGGATAGGGAGTCAGGGAGCTGGGGGCCCTGGCAGGCCCTGTCACCACCCCCGGGACACTGTCTCTGGCTGGCTGTGGAGAGACCAGGAAGCCAGCTGTTCCCAGCCCCTCGGCCCCCTGGCTGCAGTCTGGCCCTGTCCTCAGACTGACCCCCGGCCCTGGTGCTGCACTGACCCAGACTGAGGCCCGGCTCTCACCTCAGGCTCCACGCCTGCCTCATGCCAGTGGCCTTGCTGTCTTTAGCAGAGTGACAAAAGGTCAGGCTCTGGAGTCAGAGATGCGAGATGGAGCCCTGCCTGCCAGTCACTAGCGGGGTGACTTTGAGAATGGACCTGACCTTTTGGAGCCTTGCATTCGAGTGCATGACACGGAGCTCAAAGGTTGTAGACACACCCTCCTTACTGAGCTCAGTGCGCCGAGGCCACCTCTGTGCAGCATCACCCAGGCCTGGCCCACAGGCCTTGCTGTCTGGGGAGGAGGGCCATGCCCAGGCCTCATCCAGGGCTGCCACGTCCGGAGCTTCCTCCTCCCTTTTGCCCTTTCCCCGTACCTCGTGGTTCTGGCCTCGGCCCCACAGGTGCTCGGTGCCCTCTGCACCTCCTCGTCACCAGCTGGTGGCACCTGGCCCTCCTCCCTGCCCCAGGCCCGGCCTGAACTCTGCTCTGTTTTCTAACACAAGAGTTTTTCAGCCCAGAGATACCCTGCAGAGGCGACTTCAGGTTTGTCTCTGCGCACTGCGCTCAGACTGGTTGCAGTCACTCAGTGAACACATACTTACTGAAGGCCTACTATGTACCAGACGCTTTTCCAGAGGCTGGACACTGAGGAATGAAGGAAGAGACAAAGCCCCCACCCTGTGGGCTCACGTCCTGGCGGCGTGGCTGGGGGTCTTGTGTGTCACACATTCCCCCACATCTGCCCCAAGGGCTCGTTGTCCTGTAAACACATCACTTCCTTCTTTGTGTCGCCACAAAACTTGGGAAGGTCGCCATCACAGCGCTTTCTGCCCCCAGAGAGGAGGAGTATCTCAAGGGCAGGCGTGTGCTGGCATGGAGCCCAGTTTGAGGCCACGAGTGTCAGACTCACCATAGCTGTCCACAGGTCAAGTGCATTCACAGACCACAGCCTCTTGCTGTGTTCCTGTCTTTCGTTCTCACTGTCACTTGCCACCTCTCTTTTAATGTATTTCTCAGAGTGATGCAATAGCCAAACCTGTGTCCAATAGTTAATGAGATTGTACGGCTTTCAGAGATAACTTGATTGACTCTGAAGCTTAAACAGCCAAGTGTCATTTCACCTGCCCTGCTCTGTTACCCACAGTACAATTTATTTGTTTGTGAAGAATTGAACAAATTCTTGCCCTGCACCAGACCTGAGTGGGGAAGGGCAGCCCACGGAAGACCCTGACTAGCTGGGAACCAGGTAAGCAAAAAGCACAACTGGGTGATGGAATGTTGGGCGGGCACTGCGGGGGCTTCCTTCCTTAGGGGGCTGGGTGGGTCAAAGCTGGGTGTTGCAGAACAGGGGACATTTGAGCAAAGCCTTCAAGGAGCAGTTGGATCTTTTTCTGGTAAAGATGAGAGAGTGAGCCAGGCAGAGAGAACAACGTCTGCAGAAGTCATGGAAATGGGAAGTGCCTGATGTGTGTGAGGGAGTGGGAAAATGTCAGATGTGCTTGGCCGGGCGTGTGTCGGGCTGGGCTGGAGAAGCTGGCACCACATAGGACTGGGGATGCCAGGGAGACCGGGGAACCCCTGCCATGCGCAGGGCACCCAGCCTGGCCCTGGAGCTGCCCCACTGGACTCTCCGCTCCCACTCTGAGCCCTCTGGATGGCCCCACCCCCAACCGCAGCTGTACTAGGAAATGCAGGGCTCTCTGTCCTTGGCTTAGAAAAGAAATTAGCAGGGATTTTTGTAAAAGCTCTTTATATATCGAAGTTCTTGGTTCTTCCTTACACAGGTCTCTTCTCTGTCCTTTTCTTTTTTCAGTTTGACCTTTATTTTGTTTTGGTGGAAAGGGGGAGCCTTATGTATTTTTGTTATCAAATCCATTGATCTGTTCATCTGAGGTCTTCTTAGAAGATTGTTTCCTGCCCCGAAATTGTATACATTTCAGGATTCTTTCATGGTTTTGCTTCTGACACTGAAATCTTTAAGCCATCAGAGGTTATTTCGGTGGAAGGTAGGAATCTAAGTTTATTTTGAACAAAATTGTTAGTCAGTTGTCCAGCCCATTTGGTGAGTAATCCATCATCTCCGCACTCGTTTGTTTATTTTGTTCAAAATTCATTCCTCCCCATTTTGGTTTTTAAAGTCATACTTGGAATCAGAAAGGGAGCGAGACAGAGATGGAGAGAATGAGCAGTGGTCCAGACGTCACGGAAATACACGCATACAAGGTGAGAACCCTCCCTGGGGCCCACCTCCCCGAGGTAATGGCCGTCACCAGGTTGCTGTGTAGGCTTTATCATTAATGTTGTAACACCTAATAGGTTTCTCTTAAATACAGAGAAGTACAAAGGGGAAAAGCCAAAGGCAATCAAAATCTCTAGGTAATATATTGCCATAAAAATATGTTGATATTAAAGAAAAAGAATAAACCTGGCTGGTATGCCTCAGTGGATTGAGTGCTGGACTGCGAACCAGAGGGTCATAGGTTCGACTCCCAGTCAGGGCACATGCCCGGATTGTGGGCCATGTCCCCAGGTGGGGGCGCGTGAGAGGCAACCACACATTGATGTTTCTCTCCCTCTTTTTCTCCCTGTCTGTCTCCCTCCCTTCCCCTCTCTCTAGAAATACATAAATAAATTTTATTTAAAATAAAAATAAAAATAAATTTTAAAAAGGGTAAAACATACGAGGTTGGAAAAGTCAAACATTCCGAAAGATACAAAATGAAAAATGAACCATCTCCCTCACTACCCTCCCCCATCTAGTCCTTTGTCCCAAAGGCAACCAGCTGACATTGCTATTTGCTTTAGTTTGAAATGAATTTCTGTACCACATTTCACATTCTCATCTGTAGATGGGTCTATTTCCGGGACCTTCATTTTTATGTGCCTTTTATTTCTCTGCTATTCTAGTGCTAGTACCATACTGTTTAAACTATTAGAGTTTTCCCATATGTTTGAACAGCTGGGAGGGTAAGCCCTCCCTTGTTATTCTTCATTCGAAGAGATATCATGACCCTCGTAGTCCCTTTGCGTTGCTGTAACAAAGCACCACAGACCAGGTGACCTAAACAACAGAAATTCATGCCCTGCAGTTCTGGAGGCTGGAAATCTGAGATCAGGGTGGTGGCACGGGCTCTGGTAAGGGCTCTCGTCCAGGTGGCCGACAGCCAGCCTCTCCCTGTGTCCTCACGTGGCAGGGGAGGGGGGAGAGCTCTCTGGGGGCCTCTGCCACGGGGGCAGCAGTCCCATTCCCGAGTCTGCTCTAATCGCCTCCCCGGGGCCTCACCTCCTGATACCATCACGCTGGGTGGCAGAATTGGAGCATAGGAGTTTGGGGGGGGGGGGCATTCAGTCCTTCACACTGACTATTCTATACTTACTTTTCATGTCACCTTTATATGGTGCCCCCCCCGTTTGATTGGGAGTTTGTTGGGATTGCATTGTTTTTATGCATTAATTTGGGGACGTTATCTTCCTTACCCTAGGGAACGTTCCTGTTGTGGGTAAGGGCATGTCTGTCTCCTGGGGCTACATTTAGGCTCCGTGGTGTTTTGCATTCGGGACGCTGAACATCCTCTTCAGGGCTCCATCATCTGAATCTGTTGGAGGTTGTAGCTGCAGCCAGCTGAGGAAAAGGATGAGGAGACTTGGTCACTGTGCCCCGCCCCCAAGGGCCAGCAGGTAGGAGAGGGAGCGGACTCGCATAAGCAAGGGGGCAGAAAGCAGGACTCCGACCAGCTGGGGGTCACCCAGGGGCAGAGCATGCCACCGCTGGTGCCTTTCCTGTGATCCAGGGAAAATGTGGCCTCTGCTTCCCAGGGATTCCCCGGCCCGGTGGGGACAGTGGGGGTGTGATAGGTTACAAGGGCCCAGTCATACCACTGACCAAGGGGAAAGGTCCAAGGCATCCCAATACCTCCTCTGTGACCCTCACTTCACTCTTTACAGTGACCCTTGGAGAAGAATGATGTTGATCCGCTCCACCTCTGAGGACAGTGAGGGTCAGCAAGGCCGGGAGGCCTAACTGAGGTCACCCAGCAGCACTGAAGCAACTGGATGCCCAAGCACACGTCCTTTCTGTGATTGTCCCCTGGGAGGCCTTCCTCAGAGCCAGGACTGACCGGCAGGAGGCCAGGACAACCCCCGCCACTGCCCCAGTCAGAGGACAGCCGCTGGACAGGTGAGTGGCCCAGGGGGCAGCAGGGAGACCCCACCGGCTCCTCTCCCAGGCCTGGTCTGCATGTACGTCTGCTCTCTCCCCCAGGCCGTGCTCGGCTTGGCTCACAGTGTCCCCAGGGGGCCAATGGGCTTCTTGATTCCAGGCTGCACATCTGGAAGTTGACGCTATTAAAACAAACCCCATTATATAACAAACGGACATCTGGAACCCATTAGCGTGGAGTTTTTAGAAAAAGGAATGGTTTTGGATGTACACTCTCCTAAAAATGTGGCAAGGCACCCTCACCCTGGCTCTCCAGGAACCCGGAGACCAGGCAGCCTCTCCTGGGCTCGTTTCTTAAGGTGTCTCGGGCCAGGCCAGAGGCGGGCCAGGCAGGGGCAGAGGCAGACTCCCCCCAAACCCACCCCTGGATGGACAGCTTCACTGTCTCCTGAGGATTCCGTCCTGGGAAGGACCCTTCCAACCCCATTAATTCAGCGCTCGTGTGCCTACCACGCACTGACTGCCAGCTCCGTGTCTCTCACGTGTGCCCCCCAAACCCCCATCTGAGCCTAAATGGAGTCATTCTGGCTTTTGGACTGCCCGGACTCCAAACCTCAGTGTTCAAACAGTTCTGCCCCGCGGCGTCCTCCGACTGGGCCTGCACACCTTCGCTCCACCCTAGAACCCCCGGACCCCTCTGACCTCTCCTGAGTCCCCCTCCTAGCCTCCTGCCCCAGACACAGGCATCCCGGGACTGAGCACTGGGGGGCGCTGACCCACAGATGATTGGCATGGGCCGTGGCCCTTCCCTCCAGGATGGGCCTGGAGCGAACAATGAAGACGCTCTGCGAAAAATGTCTGGCTGATACTCTTAAGTGGAAATTTCAGTTTGTTAAGTCTTTTCCCCCTAACATTTTATGATGAAAAATCCTGAACATACGAAAAGTTGAAAGACTTGTACAGTGAATACCCACCTAAACTTACCTCCTAAATTCTGTAGCTGTCGACATGCCGCTGTGTCCGTCCATCCAGTCGCTCCCTGAGCAAGTCCAAGGCCATTTTCAGACATCACTGCACTTCACCCCTAAACACTGTGCACACCCAGCACTAACCGGAGTTCACAGTTTGCTTCTGGTGTTCTTGGAGGAGAAACTGACATCCAGTGAGAGGCACAGGTCTTAAGTGTGCTATTCCAGTAAGTCTGACCAGCACAGATGCCCGTGTAACCCACAGGACATCACCGTGTACAATTTTCCATCCACCCCAGAGAGTTCACCGTGGTCCTTGCCCATCAGCCTCTACCCCTCAGTGGTCCCAGAGGCGACCCCTCTTCAGGTTGTGCTCACCATGGACTAGGCCTTACGGGCTGAATCGTGTGCTACCAAAGCTCCGTGGTGAAGCCCTAACCCCAGGACCTCAGATCGTGACTGTACTGGGAGACAGGCTCTTTAAAGAGGTCATTAAGGTAAAATGAGGTCATATGGTGGGCCCTAATCTAGCAGAGCCCGTGTCCTCATAAAAAGAGATTAGATCAGGGGTGTCAAACTCATTTGCCCCCGGGGCCACATCAGTCTCCTCACGGTTGCCTTCAAAGGGTCAAATGTAATTTCAATTCCTTAACAGTTAAGGACTGGTTACGTTGATACAGTCCTAAAATTATTTCTGCCCTTGGAAGGCCACCAAGGTGCTGATGTGGCCCCCAGGGAAAATGAGTCTGACACTACCTGGATTAGGGCACAGACGTGTGGGTGCCCAGGGGAAAGACCGTGTGAAAGCACGGAGAAGACAGTCACCTACAAGCCAAGAGAGAGGCCCCCGAAGAAACCAGCCCTGCCCTTGTCGTGACCGCGACCTGCCAGTCTCCGGACCGGCGGGAAAACTCATTTCTGTCGCTCACGCTCCACACCCGCCCCCGCTCCCCGGTCCGTGTCAGCCAGTGCTAGCACACTCATACACTAGGTGTTCAGTTCCCAAAACTCTACACAGGCAGAACCATACACTACTTTTGTGTCTGTTTTGTGTTACTTTGTTACACAGAGTTTCTGGGCTTCGTCTGTATGGCCTTCTGTGGATCAGCACTGCGCCCCTTTCCGTGGCCAAGTACTACTCCGCTAGATGTAGATTCCACCGTTTGTTTAACCAGGGCAATTTGTTTTTTAACGACAGAGGAATTTTTTCATATTATTTCACTCTAATGTATGTCTTTTATGATATCCCAGCAACAGAGAAGATGTTCCACAGCCAGCGCCACTCGGCAGAGAGCTTCAGAACTCCACACGAATGTCTCATCGCCCAGAAATGAATATAAAACCCATGATACCTCCCGGAGGGAAAAGTTCTTAGAGATGAGATGTAAGTAGTGGCATCGTTTTATCTCCGCTGAGGCAGAAGACTCCACGGTGTCACCGGGGCCCTGGCTCTTCCTCTGTTTGCTCACAAATAACATAGTGATTCTGCTGGCTTTGGTGTCTGAGGCTCTGGGCTTGAGGCTAACGTGCTCTGTAACCTTCGGCAAGTCACTTAACCTCTCCGAGCCTCATTAATAATCCCTTCCCCAAGAGTTACTTGAAGACTGAAGGGACTATTGAGTTCAGGGCGTTCCCGCGGAGAAGTAAGAGCACAGGTAGTGTTCGCTGTTGTGATTTGTCCTGGTTGGCAGCCCTCAGGACCAGAACCTCCTGCCTGACAGGGCAGCGAAAGTGGACATGCAGACCACAAAGGGGAGGAAATGAGCTTTCTGCCCCGCCGTCTGTCACAGCTGAGCTGGAGGAGCGGGGTGGCGAGGACCGCGCCAGGTCAAGGGGCCACCACGGCCCATTAGACCGAGGCCGTCCCAGAAGTGCTGGTGATGTTTCATAGCGCTCGCTCTGCTTTATGGGATCTGAGGTTGCTCGTGTGACCATTTATCTCATTTATTTATTTATTTCTATTTATTATTTCATTCCATCTGCACGGGGCAGTTGAATCATTTGCTTCACTTTGTCGTGACTGTTTCTAGAAAAGTGTACATGTAACTCGGATAACCTAGGAGCCCATCCTATAGACCAGTTACTTAGAACTTTTCTTCTGACAGAGCAGAAGAAATGCCTAATCCAAATTGCCATCACTTGTTTTATTTCAGAAGTTCTTTTCTTTGGAAAGAAATATTTTTCAACTTTGAAGTCCTTAGGAATTGTTTTCTGGCACAGTTCACCCACTCTGTCCCAAGTGGCTTTGCAATGTTCATAATTTCTCTCAGATGACGATCCCTGTTGGCTTTTAAAGGCAAAGAAAATGTCTATAGTTTCACTTTGAAGCTCTTTAGAAAAAATTCCCATGACACTTACCATGTGGTAAAGAAATTTCAAACAAAAGATAAGTTCACATTTGGAAACAGGGCTATCGGGCGGGCCACCGACCACCAGCAGGAGGAGAAGAACGTCCTCCGCTATTCCCGAGGCCCAGGCGCACCCAGCCACTCCCTCACAGCTGCAGGTGTTTTCAGGAGGTCACCTTGCCTCCTACGCAAGTCCTCTGCACCCCACTTCTGAAGGTTTGGGAATCTCTCTTAGTGGGTGCATCGTGTCGTGCCAAGAACAGAACTGGGAGCCTTGGGGGTCTTGCTTTCCCTCACAGAACTCCATCATCAGAACCAAAAGACATGCAGGTTCCTCTCACTCCTGTCAGTCGTAGTCAAATCAGTTCCACTTTGCTGGGGGTTTTGGTTTTTGTTTTTTTGTTTGCTGATATGTTTTTATAACCCCACATGAGATGATTGATCCCATTCACCTCTTCGACATCTGTGAAGCCCGAGAACCTCTCCTCAATTGAACCTCTGGGTGAGGGCTGCCCTGCTTTAGAGCTCTGGGGTCAGCCAGCAGCAGGCCTGGCCGCACGCACAGGCAGGGCCTCTAGACCAAGAGGGCTGGCTCCCTCCCTGCCAGACATTGGGGACCAGCAGCAGAGAGCTTTGGGTGACAATCAGATGCTCGGTTTCAGGAGAGAGCTTGGTGCAGGAACTTATCAGAGAGCTGGGCTAGCAGCCTTTGGAGCTGCTGGGAGGACCCCCAGAACCCATTCCTGTCCCTGAAAGATGGGGACCCAGAGCGCTCCCTCCTGGGGTACCACAAGGCACAAGCCGGCCTGCCCGTTGGACCTGAGCCTTGGGAATAAAAGCCGAGAGAAGGCGAAAGGATCCGCTTCTCTCCCAGCACCGCTCCCGCTGCATCCCATCCGTGTTGATAGGCTGCGTTTGCATTTTTGTCTGTCTCGAGATATGTTTCATTTTCCTTTTGATGTACTGTTTGACCCAGAAGTTGTTCCAGACGTGTGCTGTTTACGTTCCACGTCTTTGTGAGTTTGCCCGCTTCCTTCACTGTTACTGATTTCCAATGTCACTTCACTGCGGTCAGAGAAGATACTTGGAGTGATTTCAGATGAACAATTGAAGAAAATGTGGTATATCTGTGCACACACTGGAGTATCACCCAGCCTGTAAAAGGAAGGAAATCTTGCTGTTTGCAACAATGTGAACGGACCCAGAAAACAGCATGCTAAGAGACAGAAAGGCAGACGCTGTCTGCTCTCACTGATATGTGGGATCTAAAAGAGTTGAATTCATAGAAGCAGAGAATAGAACGGTGCTGGCCAAGGGGGCCGGGGGGTGGGCGTGGGGGGAGACGTTGATCTAGGGGCACAGCGTCTGGGTGATGGAGGGTGAGCAGGCCCTGGAGCTGTAACGTACGGCAAGGTGGCTGCAGTGAGTAATGCCTGTTATATGCCTGAAATTTGTTAAGACAGGTTTTCTTGTTGTCACACAAAAAAATTAACTGTGAGGTGATGGATGCGTTAATTAGCTTGATTTTGGTAATCCCTTCACAATCCGTCAGTGTAAACATCATGTTGTACATGCTTTTTTTTTTTTTAAGATTTTATTTTATTTGTTTTTAGAGAGAAAGGAAGGGAGGGAGAAAGAGAGGGAAACATCAATGTGTGGTTGCCTCTCTCACCCCCCGAACTGGGGACTCGGCCAGTAACCCAGGCACGTACCCTGACTCGGAATCAAACCAGCGATCCTTTGGTTTGCAGTCTGGTACTCAAACCACTGAGCTACACCAGCCAGGGCATGTACACCTTAAATAGATATAATTTTACCTGTTAATTATACCTCAGTAAACCTGGAAAAATTAGAACCTAATAATAAAATTTACATTGAGTTCCAAAGGAAAAAAAGGCAAAGCGAAGACAGTAAGCACCTGAGGGAACTCAGCAGTCAGGAGAGAGACTGAAGTTCACTCTGAACTGCAGGAGACAAACCACAGCCTGCACAGCCACAGGAGAAAGAAAACAAAACAATACGAGAGAGCACTTTACATTGTATCCTCACCCGAGGATGTATTTATTGATTTTGGAGAGAGAAAGAGAGAGAAACATCAACTGGTTGCCTCCCCTAGGTGCCCTGACCGGGGATCGAACCCAAAGCCTAGATACCTGCCCTGACCAGAATCAAACCGCAGCCGTTTGGTGTATGGGACGATGCTCCAACCAACTGAGCCACCCGGCCAGGCGAAAGAGCGCTTTTAAAAAATCCGATGCAAACAGGAAATCCTTTCCTGAACTAGGAAATGAGATTTTAAATTTAAAATAAATTGGAGGAGAGGGTGGGGAACTGGGAAACCAAGTAGAAGAGATAATGCAAAACCCTGAGCAAAAATAGAATACAGAAATTGTGTGGAGAAAAGAACAGCCCAGGAGGGGAGAGACCCAGGAGACGTAATATGTGAATAATAAACCTAGAAGGAAAAAAGCAATGAATGGAGGAGAAGCAGTAACTTGAAAACAAGAAAACGAGACAGAAAAATCCCCATAGTTTGAAGACAGACTTGGGTTTGAAAGGGTTCATTGATTTCTAGGCAGGAATAATGGAAAAAAACAAACATCCAGGCGAAGCCTGGGAAGATTCCTGAATTCCATGATTAAAAGGAAAATTCTTACAAGCTTCCCAAATGAACAAGTTACATGGGAAAAAAAAGAGAGATGGGGGGGGAGTGGAAAATAAGACTAGAACTGCACATCTCATTTGCCAGCAAAGAGCAAAGCATCCTGTGCCAGCCAAGGTGTTACTCACCTGCCCAGGAAAGAAAAAAACACAAGGGTCCAGTGAACTTCCCTGTACAAGGGACCACCTGAGAAAGGAACCGAACAAGGCAGACCATGGAAAGAGGAAGAGAACCTACCATTCATATGTAGTTAGCTCCACATGGACAGTGACAGATTAGGTGGAATTTGTAACATAAACACTAAATGATTTTCTTAAACTGAGGCTGTGCCATCAGACCTATTGCTAGCCTACAACTAAAAGTGCTAAATGAGCTTGGCAAAAGGCAGGCGTTGAGGAGGGGAAGGGGGGCCAGCAAAAGCATTTTAAACATGTCTGTTGGGTGGGGGGAGAAGGGAGCAGGGGAGGGAGCCCCTCAGCGGGAGGAAGTGGTTGAGACCTTGTCGAGAAGGAATAGAAAGTCTTTTCGCGATGAAAACCGGGAAGGGGCAGGTCAGCTCGAGTGGAAGACGACAGAGAGGAGAGCTTCCAAAATGGGAAGGGATGAGGAGGGATGACCAGCAGGGCCCTTCAGTTGTTCCGCCCTTTTCCCTCTCTTTTTCTAATGTAAAAAACCTTGCATTATGGAAACTTCTCAGTACACACTACAAGAGGGGGAATAGCGCAAGGAATCTCCGCGGAACCGAGGCCAGGATTCCTTCCTATTTTTTTTTTGTTAATGCTGGAAAAAAACATTGATCGTTTCAAAATGCTGCAGCATTTCCATGTTCTCTTTTGCCCAGCAATTCATTTAGAATTGACACACTTTTGTAGAAACCGACCCTCGTCCGCATTGATCAAAAGAGCTCTTCTCCTTTAGTTGTTATTCTGATCTCCAGCAACTCCAAAAATACACGTTTGTAAATTGATTCACAAGTTATGCTGTTTTCCTGGCGAGCATTTTAGCTTCCCCGTGGTTGACTTTTTTATGGCAGGCAACTGGGAAAAAGTCACAGAATGCTAACTCTTTCTGATTACCAAGACCTTTTTTTTTATTTAGGTTTTATTTATTTACCTTTAGAAAGACGGGGAGAGAGGGAGAGAAACATTGATGTGCAGGAGATTCATGGATTAGTTAGTTGCCTCTCTCACGACCCCAACTGGGATTCTGGCCCACAATCCTGGCAGGTGCCCTTGAGTGAGAATCAAACCAGCGACCCTTTGTTTCTCAGGCCGGCACTCAGTCCACTGAGCCACACCGGCCAGAGACTGTTTAAAATCCCACAGTTTTCACAGATCTCTGTGCTTCTTAATGGGCCATGTCGACCAGCCCACCTTCTCTCCATTTCACCTGACTTGGACGGTATCAGTCACTCCATTTTGGTGCCAGCTGTTAACGAGTGTGGAAAACTCTGCACCATCATTTAATTCCCTGGGAAGCCTCTAGATTCTTGGTGAAAAAAAAATGGCAATAGAGTGCGCTTAAATACTCACCATTACTGAGAAACTACAGCCACCTTTGTTCAAGACGTGGGAACCCCCCCCCCCGTAGGAAATGTTCGCAGGAGGGCAGGCTGGTGACAGCAGCCAGCAAGAAAGGGCACCCAGCAATGCCAGCCTTTGTCGGGCTGGTCCCAAACACTCACAGTTTCCATCACGTTTTCTTTCCTTTCTCACTGCGAATGTGTGACTCGTTCTGTCTCCACACAGCTGACACTGGAGCCCCGTGGAATCATTCACATGCCTGGGTTTCAGGTCATTTATTTTAAGGTGCCGTCGTGTTTCTGCCGGCCCTGAGTCCGTCTTTCTCCGGGAACCTCCTCCCACTCTCCCCAGATCCACACTTACAGCCCTGGAGAAGCCCCGGACGCCTTGTTTTGTCCCCAGCCTCAAGCTGTCCAGCCAGGGCTCTGGTCAGTGGGAAGTCCCTGGGGCCCGGCAGCCACCACACTCCCAGCTACCACCACCTTGTGGCCCAGTCTCTCCGAGGCCCTTTCCCTACAGCCTTCCCGCAGACCAGCCCTTGGCCCCAGACCTGGGGAGAAAACCTCGCTGCCTTTTACCACAAGAAGCCCTGGCCATTAATCAGAAGTTCTTCCTTCCTCCTGCCTCCCCCTCCTCCCTCCCTCCTCCCTCTGGCCTGAGTGTAGTCCCTTTGGGGGGGCGGGTGTGGAGGGAGGGTTCCCCTCTCTCCATGTCTCCAGCCTCTCCTTCTCTGCTCCATCCCCTCTGCTAAGAACCGTGCTTGGCTCCTCCCTCTCAGAACCCCAGCTTTCTGTGGGCATCATCCACTCATCTGCCCTTGTCTCCCGGCCACTGCTCCTCGCTGCCCCAGTCTGTCTCCACTCCCCACCCCCTTCAGCATCCTTCGCCCTGTTTGGGCCTAGCTTGGTCCAGGCAAAGGTCCTCACTGCTTTCTCTCTGGGTTGGGAAACCCACACCCTCCCTCACTTTCCGCTTCTCCGAGTCCTCTCTCTCCCACTCTCTTCACTGCCCACCCCCCATGGCCTCCTCCGACCACCTCTCCTCCACCGACTCTTCTTCCTTGTCACTTTGAACATCCCCAGCTTTCCTTTCACACCGCGCAGGCCCCTTGGGAGGTCTCTTCATTCCCATGGTCTGAACTTTTGCCAGTGAGTCAACTTCTCTCCAATCGCAGATCCGCCAGATGGGGCAGGTTTTAAACCAACTTATTTTTGTTACGCTAACTCTTTTTCGGGTCTTTATTTCCCCCTGCATCAGGAGTCGTCAGCGCGTTCTGAGGTGGGTGGCCCTCTCCAGGGCGGAGTGGACAGATCCCTGCTCCTGCCGTGAGGGCCACGTGACTGGCCCCTGGATGTCCAGCCTCAGAGCCCTCCAGGTGGGGAAACCACTTCTGTTGCTGACAGTTTGGGCTCTGGATGCAATGGTTGATCCCCTGATTATGGGGAAAGGAGGAGGGTGAGGTTTGGGGGAAGAGAGGGGGGTGCCTGGGCAGGAAGGCTGGAGAGCCTGGCGAGGTAGGGGACAGGATGGGACACCTTGAGGACCCAAAGCTGAGAGGTGGCCGGTGGTGGAGCAGCTGCCTGGGAGGTGCCCGGCCAGTAGAATGAGGGGAGGACCACCGCAGGCCAGCCGGGGTCCCAGTGCCTCACACAACTGTCCAGGTAGAGTCCTCTCGCCCTCTGAACAGGTGGCCTTGGCCAGCTGTCTCAGAGGAGTGAGGTCGCCAGGACCCCAGGTTGGCCACTTCCCCATGGCTTTGACGGGAACTCTGGCTACCAGTGGGCTGAATGTGGGGGGGAAGGGGCAGTGGATAAACGGGACCCCTCAGCTCCCTCCATATCCTGGCCACCCACCTCCTCCAGGGTATCTGCGGGCACCTCCGGTTTCACATGGCTTCCCGACACATGTGTGCATGTGTGTGACACATGTGTGCCTCCCCTCTTTCCTTGTCACAGAGAAAATGACCCCCAAGCAAGAAACCTGGAGTCACCTGGAGCCCCTCCAAAGTTACCAGGGCTTACCGGTTCCCCTGAGCCATCAGATGCTTCCCACCTCCCCCCACCCGTACCTGCGGGGCAGCAGTCTGGCCTCCCAACCAGCTCAGCTGCCCTTTCCCTGCCCCCCTCCCAACACACACCCAGGCGCTGTGCTGTGGGTGGCTAAGGGGACAATGGGCCCTCACAGAGGGGGCAGGGCAGGGGTGTGAGGGAAGGAGGAGCTGAGATTGCAGATGCAGTCAGGGGCGGGGTAGGGATGAGACACACCGGGGGTGGGGGCAGGATGCCCTAATCCCTGTGCAGCAACGCTCCCCCCCCAGGCGGGGGAGGGGGGCGGAATACAGTCCTACCGTGGGAGCCTCCTGCCTGCCCTTTCCCAAAGGAACTGGGGCGCCTGCCGTGCAACGCCAGTATAGCCGGGACTGCGGGAGTCACTGGGTGCAGAGACTCAGCCTGGGGAGGGCCCCGTTGGGCAGACGGTATGTGGCGAGAGCAAGCGGGTGGGCTGCTCCGGGGGGTCAGAGTGGTTGGGCCCTGGCAGAGAGCCCTTGGAATAGATGCCAAATATATCATCTAGCCCTCAGCGCGAGATGGGTGGGGGAGACAGAGGCCTGGGGCCCTGCCATGGTGTGGGACCCACAACCCTGACCTTGGCCCTGACCCATCTCTCCAGCCAGCTCGTGGAAGCCTGGCAGCCCTGCCCTCTAACGCCTGCCCTGTCTCATTTTCAGCATCTCATGCCCGGACCCCGGCACCAGCCTCCACAGTGCACTGTCCTCTTGACCACAGAGTGACCCGTCCACACCCACAGTTCGCCAGCACAGCAAACACAGGCAGTGGAGTGGGCCGTGCATCAAGCAAGGACTGTCAGTCAGGAGGAGGGCTCCGTGTGGAAAGACCATGATGGTGACATAGAAGTGGCAGGTGAGTGGATTCTCAGGGCGGAAGACCAAGTGCCTCTGTGTACCACCTCCCGAGGCCTCAGCCTGCACATGTTCTCCCCACATCCGGCTACACCCTCTCCTTAGCCCCTCACTGTCGCTGGAGCAGGGCCCCCACCAGGGAGTCTCCTGACCCCTCCTGGGCTGTCTCCCAACTTGCAGCCGCCTCTGCCTGCCCCTGTGCTCCTAGCACCGAGCAGGTGCCCAGCAACTGTCCTGGGGAAATTAAGGAACTAAGGCAGAGCAGGTCTGAGATGAGGGCAGCGTCTGGGCGGAGGTCAGGTCCTGCCTATCCTAGCATGAGTTGCCATAGCAACCACCTGCCCCACCCCCACCCCAGTGGACGGTAGCCCTCTCCCCAGCCTGGCTTGGCTCGTCCGCCCCCACCCCTTGCATGCCTGCCTCCTCTGCCACCAGCGGTAATCCTGTGTGGTTTTTACTCCGCTGCCCATGAATAGATGAGTTAGAGGAGGGCAGGCATGAGCCCTTCCCGGGGCCTTATGCCCCTCCCCTCCACTATGGAGCAGCCCCCCTTCCCCCTGGAATCGGGCGGCTGTGCCACCCACTCTTGTCAGCAGCCGCCTTCCCGAGGCCCCGACTTGCTTGCGACAGCCTCCTCAGCCTGGCTCTGGCTGCCCTGCGGCTGGTACGGGGAGCACAGGCCCTGCCCGCCTGGCTCGCTGAGCGCTCCTCTCTCCGCACACGTGGTCTCCCCTGACCTGATGTTTTGTCTCTCTTCCGCCTGGCACCTCCCAGAATCTTTCCCACACTCACAGTTCCCAAGTCAGCCAGCAAGGCCTGTCAGCTCTCTGTCCTAAAAGCCTCTGGGATCTACCCCTGGGTCCCCGCCCCCAACTGCCCGCCCTATCCCTGTAAGCAGCTGCTGCCTCCCTGGCACCTTCCCCCAGTGCTCTGTGCAGTGACAGCCAGGGGACATTTTTCAAGACAGTTCTGGATGCATCGATCCTCTGCTGTGCAATTGGGCTCTTCACCAGGGTATTCAGGCCCCTCTTCATGGGGCCCGACCCCCCAGAGCTCTGCAGGGTTCCCCATGCGCAGTGGACTGTGCCCGCCCCCAGGGATGTTTGCTTCCTTCAGGGGGGCTGCAGGGACATTTCTGGCTCAACCCCTTGCACCTCTTCCTCTGCGAGCCCACGCCTCCTGGACCTTAGCGAGTGTCACATGTATTGTCCCCCTCTGATTTCCAGCGGAGTCTAGACGTGGCCTGACCCAGAGGAGCCTCAAACACGCCCCCTCCCAAAGTGAGGAGGCCAGCCTTTGGTCTCCCCTATCAGCCAGTTGCTGGCCATGGGGCAGGGGCGGGGGGGGTGGTTTGGAGCTTCCCAGGGGAGGTGGCTCACAGGAAGGGCCGCCCTGAGCATCCACAGCCATCACCCCACGGTGGGGGGAGTGGGCGGGCTGTCTGGTTTCGGGGGCCTGGCAGGGCCCCAGCAACATCCGCCACACCCCCGCTGAGTGGTTCTCAGGCAGATTCCCGAATGATCCAGGTGTGTGTGGATACTCTGTTCATCGGCGAGGGCCTTTCCCAAGCCCACAGCTGGGCGGCTGCCCCTGGAGAAGGCCCCGCCCATGGCAGTCAGCACTTAAGTGAGCGGAAAGAAGCCCAGGCGTCCACTCCTCTGAGAAGCACTCCAAGCCCCACCTGCTCACCGAGAGTCCCTTTTGGGCCCAGCCGTGCAGATGGGAGCATAAGCCCGAGTCCTCATTTAGTCCTCACGGCAGCCATTTTACAGACAGGAAGACAGAGGCTCAGAGTGGGGACGTGACTGCAGGAAGGTCACGCAGGTGGAAGAGGGGGGATTCAAACCCAGGTCCAATGAACTCCCTCTCTGGTTCCTTTCCCCAGTGTGTGAATGGCCCCAGGGCGAAGCCCTTCTTGCCCATCATGAGAGACTGGAGAGTTGAAGGTCATCTCTGTGCCCCACAACAGAGCTCAGCTAAACTCAGGGTCCCCAAGGGCCACATCTGGCATTTGCAAAAGTTGGGAGGCCCATGCATATGTTTTGCATGCCATTTGCATAATGGTGGCATCTGGTTTGCATGTGTCCACATGGAGGGCCCATCAGCACTGCACAATTTTTTTTTTTAAAGATTTTATTTATTTATCTTTAGAGGGGAAGGGAAGGAGAGAGGGAGAGAAATATCAATGTATGGTTGCCTCTTGTGTGTCCCCCTGCTGGGAACTGGTCTGCAACCCAGGTATGTGCCCTGACTGGGAATCGAACCGTGGTTGCTTGATTCCCAGGCCCGCGCTCAATCCACTGAGCTACACCAGCCAGGGCAGCACTGCACAATTTTTAAGCGCCTTCTAAGCAGCTCTCGATGGCAGTCCATCCTGGCTTTACAGAGGCCAGGTCCACGATTTCCAGACTCTCTCCCGCACTCACCTTGGGGCATACATCTACACACCCCCAGGGACCTGGAGAGGCCATGCTCCTCCTGCCCCGTTGGAAGGGATCACTCCCAACCGCTGCCCCCAGAAACGCGTGTGGATTTGACAGTAACGTTTTTTGAAGCGGTGGGGGTGTAATCAAAATGCCGGCTGGGCTTTGAGCACGCTGATGTTTACGTTGAGGAGAGTGAGCCAGGCAAAGAGCCTCGCTGCACAGAACTTTCCAAGGTGGCCCTGTGTGCAGGGAGGTGGACTGCGCAGGCTCAGAAGAAAGGAAATAGGGTGGGGGTGGTGGGCTGGGACAAAGGGCTGGTGGGGCTTGGGGCCATATCCTGGGGTGGGTGCCACCGCCAGCTGGCTCTGGGGGACTCTCCCCCAGGGGCAGCGGGCTCATCTGTGGTGGGAGAGACTTGTGCCAGAAAGCCAGCAGGGTCAGCGCTGTCTGCCTCTGTCTCTTGTAGGGGAACTACATTCCGTAAAACTCTGCGAGGCTTTCACTGGTCTCCGCAAAAAGCAGAGAACATCCTGGGTGAGGTGGAAGGAGCCTGGAGAGGGGACAGGAACCTGGGAGTCCGAGAAATCCATGGAGGCCTGCAAGGGCTCTGCCAGGTGAGCCGGGCACCCGGCGAGCCAGCCTGCCTCGGCCCCCAGCAGCCCCTGGAGGAAGGAGGGATGGTGCAGGGTCTGGTAGAGGCTCCCACTCAGGCCCCCCACGGTGCCACTTACTGAGGGCCCTAAATACAAGCGGTTACACTCCCTGTCCAGGGTCATCTTGTCGTCCTGACAGCATCCCCTGTTCTTCTTGAAGAGAGAAGGGGCACGTCTGTCACCAGGGCCCCGTGGGGTTGGGAAAGCCGGCCTCTGCGTAAGTGCATAGGGGTTGGGGTGGCGTGGACCGAGTGTGCTGGATGTGGCTGTGCGCGTCCCCGTGAACAGAAAGCATGAGCCTGTATGTGGCCCCTCAGCCCGCCTCCACCCAGGTGTGGAAAGTCCAGTCTGAGTGTGTGTGTGGGAGGGGGCATGATTGGCTGCTGCCCTCCTCTGCCTCTGGCCTGCAGAGGTTTTCTGTCTGGCAGATTCAAAGTGGCCTCATCGTCTGTGGGGGAGACCCCAACCTCTGGCTGGATCCAGCCAAGACCCTGAGCGTCTCCCCCACGACGTCCTCTGCCTCCACCAGGAAGGGGCCCGGTGCTGGCTCCTGAAACTGTTCTAATTAAAGAGGGAACATGGTGTTTGATGTCAGCCACCTGGGAGAGGGGGAAGCGGGTCCGACTGTCCTCCCAGCCCCTTGCTACGTGGACTTTTCCATGTTCAGACAGGATCTGGGGAGCCCTCCTCCCTGTGAGTCGTGGGCCCCACATCCGGGCTGGGGAAAGGAAGTGAGAGGAAGGGGCGGGACCCCTTGGAAAAGGATCATGGTTTCTGGGCTCGGGAGGGGGTCCCTTCCAGAGCTGGCTGGGCAGTGTGCTGCCTGGCAGTCAGAACCCAGCCTGGGCCGAGCAGCAGGGCTCTGCTCATTGCCCGCTCAGGCGCCTCTCACTTTCCAAGAAGCGGAAATTCAGCAGTGACAGGATCAAGAGTGTGTTTGGGACACTTTTTTTCCCTGCCCTCAGCAAAATGACTTGTGACAGCCCTGTTAAAGGCTGGAGATCATGCTAGCACACTCGGTGGATGTGTGGCAGAGGGCGAAAGACTGTCTTACACAGGCACCATTCGGCTGCCAGGGTCGGAAGCCCATTGGAGCCAGTTCTAGTGCAGTGGGTTATAGGAAGCAGGCAGGGGTTGGGGGTCAGGAGATGGCCACTCCCTGGGCTCCTCTGAGTGCCGGAGCCTCTTGACTCCTCCCCACTCTGTGCAGTTCCCTCCCTCGGTTCCCTGCTGGCCCGCAGCACTGTGGCTGCAGCATGCCATGACTCTGTCCTCTCACCGCCCCTCGGGGCCCCTGCAGTGGGTCAGACAGAGTCTCTTCCCCTCTTTTAGGGGAGGGGAACCTTATAGTGTGACCTTATGTGGAAACAGCATCTTTGCAGAGCGATTACTTCAGATGAGGTCATACTGGATTAGCCTGGGCCCTCAGTTCAATGACTGGTGTCCTTCTAAGAAGAGAAGAGACAGAGAAAAGGCCGGGTGCAGAAGGCCCATGTGCAGGGGAGAGCACATGTGAAGACAGACGTGGGCGCTGGCGTGATGCAGCTGCAAGCCAAAGAATGCCAGCGATGGCCAGGAGCCCCCAGAAGCTGGACGAGGAAAGGCAGGGTCCTTCCCTAGAGTCTCTGCAAGGAGTAAGGCCCCGTGCACCCCTTGATTTCAGGTCTCTAGTCTCCAGGAGTGGGGAAGAATAGATTGGTGTTGTTCTAAGCCACGAAGTTTGTGGTGATTTGTCGTGGCAGCCCTAGGAAGCTGACACAGCGCCCACCTTGCAGCTGGATCCCTCAGCCTCTGTGTCTCCATTTCCAAGCCCCGGAGGCGGACCCACATTCCACTGAGGCTGGGAGAGGACAGAGGCGTGGATGTGGGCTTCAGAACTGCCCCATTCCGGCACCTTTGATATCATCGCTTTACCCAGAGGGTGCAGACTTTCATCTGAAAGTCAGGTTGGTGCAAGTTCTCTCCGGGTGTGCTTCAGAGTCCCTTGCCTTCTGCACACCTACCAGCGACTTGGGTGAAGACACAGAAGGCTGTGGTCACCTGTGAGGATGAGACAAAGACAGGAAGAAGTGCCACTCCCTTGGACCCTGCATCAGGACTCAAAACCGTTCCTGCAGGTCGGAATGTCAACAAGATGATGCTGTGTGGAAGGACGACTGCAAAGGCCCTGCTTGGGTTTCCGGAGACAGTTTCTCAAGGGAAATAAATCTGGAGGAAGCCTGGCTTAACAGCGGCTCTTTGTGAGAAACACCTAAAGCGTGTCTTTGGCCAGACGCAATGAGCCAGTGCTGTGGTCCAGCTAGCTAAGAGCTTAGCCGCACAGAAAGCGGCAGAGCATGCTTGGCTGAGCTGGCAAGGTGAGGTGAGTTTGGGGCTCAGGGTAGCCGTACCTAGGAGACAGAGACAACATGGGACCGCACCAGGAAACCAGAGGAAACCAAAGTTAGCCAACGGGGAAGGTCTGGGCCCTATTACAAGTAGGTGGCTGCCAAGGTGTTGCTGGCACACCTCAAAATACCGTCCTCTTAGCTTCGGGGCCCTGGACCACGGTCCCCAGGTGTACACCAGGTTTTAAGACCAGTGTGTCCAGACGGTGGGTGGGTGGTTCCTGTATAGCCCCGCATCCAGGCCGGCCCCCAGGGTTTGGCTTCTCGGCAGTGCCCTCTGGATGCCGGCCTGGCCGTGGATGGGTGTGTTTGGGGAGTCGCCCAGGGCGCGGTGGTCCGCGCCCCCACCACCCAGGGGCTCCTCCCTTCTTAACCTCTTGCTTTCAGGCGGCCCCTCGCAAATCAGCTCGGAGCCGGGGCGGGGGGCTGGCGGCAGAGAGGGGGCCGGCGGAGGAGAGTGGTGCGGCCCCAAGTTTATGCTAATCCTCGCAGAGCCCGCCTCCCGCCTCCAGCGCCGGCCACTCCGCGGGACGCAGCCTCTGCGGAGCGCCAGGCGGCGGGGCCAGCAAGCTCCGGGAGCCGCGAGCAGCGGTGGGACCCCGGCAGCGAGCGGCGGGGCGCCGCGGCGGACGGACACCGGCGGGGGCCCACGCGGGGCCAGGTGGGGACCCGGGGGCGGTGATGGGCCGCCGCCGCCTGCCGGTCTGGCTGTGTGCCTTCGCCGCGCTGCTCTCGGGGGCGCAGGCCAAGGGCACCCCTCTCCTCGCCCGGCCTGCGCAGCCTGGTGCAAACCGCTACAGCTTATACACGACGGGATGGCGCCCGCGACTGCGCCCGGGGCCACACAAGTAAGCGCGGGCCGCGCGGTGGGCGGGAAGTGAGAGGGATGGGCCCGCGACGCAGCTCCCACCTGCCTCGATCGCGCGCGTGTGGGGGAGGCAGGGTGCTGGCCACCGAGGCCTCGGTTCGGAGGCGGCGGCTCCCGGAGGCCAAGCCTCTGCCGGCCGGGCGCCCCACGCCTCGGGAGGCTGCGGGGCTGGCGAAGAAAAATAAGCTGAGGGGGCCTGGCGCGGCAGCGGGGATCCTGGCAGTGCCCGCGGAAACCTTTCCAGCGAAGTAACATTTTCCAGCTGCGCTGTGTGCAAACCCCGGGCGCAGCAGACCAGGTGGAGGGAGGAGGGAGGGCGGTCCACACACGAGCACGCCGGGCTCTGCACACACGGTGCCTGGGCCTCCCATTGCTCCGCTGCCCCGCCAGATAGGAGATGGAACCCTGCGCCCAGCGGCCCGCCCTCTCCCTCAGTGAGCCTGGCCCCAGCAACTCCTTGGTAGCCCCAACGTGAGCTGCTGGGGGTCCTGGGTCCTGGGTTCATGTTGTGGCTCCAGAGCCCAAGAGCTGTCCACAGGTGGCTGGTTTATGCCGGGCAACCGCCACGCCAACCCCTGTGTCCTGGCTCAGCTTCTGCTCCTTAGTAAGCAGTGGCTTGCCAGCCGCCTCCACCAGGTGAAACGGGGGCTCTGTCTGGGGTGTTGGCTCAGTTTGAACGCTGGCTGTGTTGGAGAGGTTCTGTAGGAGGAGAGTGTCCAGTCCATAGCTGACACTTAGTGGGGCCTGGGCACAGCTGAGCAGGCTCCCTGAAGGACACGGTGGAAGAAGAGATCTGAGAAGGAGGAACCAGGAACAGAGGCAGGGGTCAGTCAGGGGAGGAAGAGCGAAGTGTGGTCTCGAAGGCGCTGAGGCACTAAATTGAGACCTCAGAAGCCTTGAATGCTGAGATGAGAAGTTGAGAGCCGGTGTGGAGCCGGGAAAGGGTGAGGAATGTGGCAAGGCTCTTGGTGGGGAATCCAGGGTGAGCTTCTCCTCCAGGCAGGGAGGGCAGAGGTCAGACCGAGGAAGGGCAGCTGCACCAGGCTCCTGGTTCAGTATGGGCTTAGCCCAGCGCCCACTGGGGGAGGCTGGGGTTGGAGAGACCAGTGGCTGGGCTGAGCCCCAGGCAGAGGACCCTGGCTGCCAGGCGGGAGGAGAAGTGTAGAGGAAAGGTGGGCGGTCCCATCTCCTACTGAGGCCTGCAGATGGAGGTGGGGGGGTAGGAGCTCCAGTGGGCCAGGCCCCGGCCAGGTACTCCAAGGATGCACTTCTTCCCTGCAGGGCCCTCTGTGCCTACGTGGTGCACAGGAATGTGACCTGTGTCCTACAGGAGGGAGCAGAGAGCTACATAAAGGCTGAGTACCGGCAGTGTGGATGGGGGCCCAAGTGCCCCGGGACGGTCACGTGAGTGCACCCCCATCCACCCACTCAGGATCCCTTGGCACACCCCCCAGCCCTGCCCTCAGCTGAGAGCAGCAGCCAGCTCTTCAAGGGCTGTAACTCCTTGGACTATAAGGGAGGTGACTCGGGCCCCCACACTAGTGGAAAGGAGGGACCCAGGGAGGAGTCAAGGGCAGGCTCTGCTCAGAGCCCCACCTGCAGGGGGACCAGGGGAGGGTTTCTAGGAAAGAGGCAGCACCAAGCAAGGAAGAAGCTGTGGCAAGGGGTGCGAGGGACAGGGGGGAGCAGAGGGCCACACTGGCGGTGCAGACCCAAGTGGAGCTGTGAGGACCGGGGAGAAGGCAGTGGGAGCCGGCCAGTGGGGCTCGGTCGGGCTGGACAGTGGGGGCTGAGAGAGGACGCGTGGTGTTGCACACGGGTGGGAGGCACAGCTCTGTGCTTGAAGAGGTTCAGACGCAGGTCTGAAAACAAACCCGTTTGCACAGGATGCCTGGGCACATGCCCAGGCCTGCCTTCAGTAGGTGCACAGGTACATGCTGAACAGGTGAGGGAGTGGCCCCTGGTCTGCCTTCTCCCCTGGGCCCTTCGCCTATGTGTTCAAAATCCAAGGCACCCTCTCACCAGCTTCTGTGGCCAGAGCTGTTTCCAGAGTAGGCACCACCAAAGCCAGAGTGAGATTTCTGGTGGCAGTATGAGCTCAAGGGGGTCCAGGTGGTCCTGTGGGCCTTCTGCCCTGACCCATCTCCAAGCCACGGCTAGGCTTGCTTCCACCCCATGGCCCTGTCACTTTAAGCACAGAAAAAGGAGGCTCTTGGGGGTGTTATAGAGGTGGGAAGACATCGAGACCGTATCCACGTGTCTGAGAGTGGCCCTGAACACCAGTCAGGGGGCAAGGCCACCTGCCAGCAGGCGGGTGCCTCAGCCCATGGATACAGAGCTCTGCCCTCTGCCCACCCCTGGCCCAGGTACCGCACGCTGCTCAGACCCAAATACAAGGTCGGCTACAAGATGGTGACGGAGCTCTCCTGGCGCTGCTGCCCTGGGCTCAGTGGAGAAGGCTGCCCTGAGCACCTCACAGACCACAGGCCTGCCCCACCCCAGCCGGAGCCTGAGCCTCAGATTCCCTCTGGGCAACTGGGCCCAGGCCACAGGCCCCTTCCTTCCAACAGAGCAGTCCCCAGCCCCTACGGTGAGTTTGTCCATGGGGACCTCCCCAGCGTGGTTGGCTTTTGGGAGGAGCAGGGAAGGCCACTGACCCAGGCCAGCAGAGCTTGGGCAGGGCTAGGGAGGGTGCATCCCATGCTGGGCAAAAGGATGAGTGGAGCCACCCAGGCCCCACCCAGAGCTGACAGAACTATGCCCAGCAAGGCTGGCTTAGAACAGGACATCTCTGAGTGGCTTGGCAACAGAACATTGCCAAAGAGAGAGCCAGGCCAGTGACACCTCTGGGGTTCTCTCCTCCTCTTTCCCAGGAAGGAAAGGCCCAGGGTTGTTTGGTGAGCGGCTGGAACGCCTGGAAGGTGAGGTCCAGCGCCTGGCACAAGCATATGGTACCCTCAGGGGCCTGGTGGCCAGCCACGAGGACCCCAACAGGATGGCCGGTGGCCCCAGAGTTCCTGTTACCCCTGTGGGCTTTGGAGTCATCCCTGAGGGGTTTGTGAGCCCTGGAGACAGAACTGGAGGGCCGTTCTCACCTCCCCTGGATGAGATCTTGAGCAAGGTGACAGAGGTGAGCAACACGCTACGGACCAAGGTGCAGCTGCTGGACGAGGTGCACGGGATGGCCCTCGGCCATGAGGCCCACCTGCAGCGGCTGCGAGAGACGCCCCCATCTCCGCTGACCTCCCTGGCCCTGCTGGACGACTATATGGACCAGCGGCTGCAGCGACTCTGGGGGAGCCTGCTGGATGGCTTCGAGCAGAAGCTGCAGGGTGTCCAGGATGCATGCGACCTGCGGGTACAGGAGGTGCGGCAGCAGTGTGAGGAAGGCCAGGCAGCCAGCCGGAGGCTGCACCAGAGCCTGGATGGCCGGGAGCTGGCCCTGCGTCGGGAGCTCTCACAGCTGGGGACCCGGCTGCAGGGCCTGAGTGTGGCTGGCGGGGGCAGCTGCTGCAGCCAGCTAGCGTTGATCAGTGCCCGTGTAGACGGCCTCGAGAGGAGCCTGCAGGCCGTCACTGAGGCCCAAAGGGGCCACGGACCCACCACCAGGGATGAGCTCACTCGGCTCTCTGCTGCCATGCTGCAGGGGGGTGTGGATGGATTTCTCGAGGGTCTGGAGACCCTCAATGGGACAGAGAGTGGAGGGAGGGGCTGCTGTCTGGGGATGAAGGAGGGGGAATGGGGTGCGGGCAGCTTCAGGACCACGCTGGAGGAGCGTGTGCAGAGCCTGGAGGAGCGCCTGCTGACGCTGGCCAGGGAGCTGAGCCACGACGGCACCCCACCAGGCAGGTCTGCACGGCCCCTGGTGCAGACGGAGCTGGCCGTGCTGGAGCAACGGCTGGTCTCGCTGGAGACCTCATGCACCCCCAGCACCACCTCGGCCGTCCTGAAGAACCTCGTGGCAGAGGTGAGGGCCTGGCAGAGCCAGACTGAGGCCCTTCTGCACCAGGTGACCAGCCACACGGCCTTGCTCCAGCAGCTCAATGGCACCGTGGCCGAGGTCCAGGGGCAGCTGGCAGAAGCGACGGGCAGTTCACTCCAGGGCGAGATCACCCTGCTCAAGGTCAACCTGAACTCAGTGAGCAAGTCACTCACAGGCCTCAGTGACTCCGTCAGCCAGTACTCTGACGCCTTCTTGGCCACCAATATGTCCCTGGATGAACGGGAACGCAAGGTGGAGGCTGAGGTCCACGCTATCCAGGAGCAGGTCAGCAGCCAAGGCTCACGGCTCCGCGCTGGCCACCGGCAGGTCCTGAGCCTTCGGGGAGAGCTGGAGCAGCTCAAGGCCGGTGTGGCCGATGTGGCTGGCGGGCTGAGCCGCTGCCAGGACACTGCCCAGAAACTCCAGCACGCAGTGGGCCACTTTGACCAGAGGGTGGCACATGTGGAGGGTGTGTGTGGGAAGCTGGGCCTGATGGCTGCTGACCTGGACAGCTTGCCCACGGAGTCGCTCAGGCCCAGGGAAGGCCTATGGGGCCACGTGGACCAGCTGAACCGCACACTGGCCCAGCACGCACAGGACATCGCCCGTCTCCGGGATGACCTTCTAGACTGCCGGGCCCAGCTGGCCGAGCAGGCGCGGCCCCGGCAGGCCAACTAGGTGGGCTGGACAGGACCCAAGCCCCAGATCCCACTAATCCTGGGGATATTACCCCAGATCCCAGACCACGCCTCCCAGCCTCTGGTCAGCATAGATGCCTCTTCAGAGGCCACTGAAGGCACCGTCTTGGTCCAGCTCCATGTGACTATCTGACATTAATACCCATGTGCTCAGTGCTGCACCAGCTGGACAGTTCAGGATAGCGGTCAAGGTGGGTATGACAAGCCTGAAGGCCAGGGTAGACCCAAGAGACCTCACGATCCGGTTTACCGATTGCTCTTCTGCGGACACACGAGTCGGCGCCTGTGCCGACTCAGACACCGGCCTGCCCACGGCTCCCCCTGCCCACAGGCCATAGGTGGGCCCCATGGAGGCCTCTGGTCCTTTGTCCCCTCAGCTTTTCTCCCCAGCCACTTGGGCTCAGTGCCTGCAGGACGGTGCCACCAGTGGCACTGTCCTCACACGTGGCAGTTTCACAGGTGCTGTTTCTGAACCAAGGACCAGAGGTCTCCACCGCCCCAAAGACCCTCAGGACGGTGCAGAAACACAGGTCAGCCCAGCGTCCTCTGTATTCCTTATGGTTGGTCCTCCCTCAAGGTGAGGGCTCAGGCAGCTGTACATTCCCAGAGGAGGGCAGTGGGTCCAGGCAATCTGTTTGGAGAATCCCCTCCCTGCCAACTGATGCTTTTCCTTCTCTTCCCCAAAGATGTTTTCAGGGCACTCTGGTCCCCACAGTCCTCTCCTTCCCATTCAGGGGAAATCGTTAGGCCTCACGGTCTGAATGAGGCCAGGCCCTGGGCTGGAGGCCACGACTGGAAGGAGAGGGCTCCCGGCCTGGTTTCAAACATCCTTGCAAACCGGGTGACCGCGAGGTCACGAGAAGTGCAGGTAGGACACTGCCAAGGACAGTCTACAGATGCAGGTGTTCGTCTGGCCTGTGCAGTCCCAGAGACCCAGACACGATTCTCTGCCGAGGCTCCTGGCCTCAGTTTCCCTGCAGCAGCACAGGCCCTGCCCTGCTGTCTTGCAGGTCCCTGTAGCCCTGCCTTCTCGTTTCTCGACATCTGGTATTCTGCCCTCCACTGCGGTGCTACTGGGGGAGGGCAGGCGTGCATTAAAGCTTTTAGCCTCTCCAAAGGGTATCTGCCCTCTCCAGTGGTGCTGCTGGGGGCGGGGAGGCTGCCACGGGGTGTCAGCCCTGCTTCCCGCAGCTCCTTGGGCAGGAGCTGGCTCAGCAGCTGTGTGGACACTGAACTGACCAGCAAAGGCGAGGAGAGGGCAGCAGGCCAACCTCCACCTGTCTGGCAGGGTTTGGGGCTGCATCCTCAGGGGACGTGCTGAGGCGTCTGGCTCACGAGCTTCGGGAAGGGGCCAGGGCTACGTAAGGGTCTGGCCGCAGAGGGCACGGACGGTCCAGGCTCCCCGAAGGGGGCGGGGGGAGCATCGCGTTCTTCCCAGATGCTAATGTGCTCACTCCTCACGCCGCCACCAGCCTTCCCCGAGCCTGTAGCTCTCAAGCCCCAGTGGGGCCTCCCTCTTCTCTCTGTCCTGTCAGGAGTTGAGGTGAAGTCCCACAGTGACAGGGACAGAGATGTCACGGCATGAAGAACACCACAAGAGCCTAGGTGACGATCATTTAATGGCCACAGGCCAGGGCCACACTGAATCCTGGAGCAGCTGCCCCAGCCCTGCAGCTCAGCTGGCAGAGGCAACAGCAGGGAGGAGAGAGACTGCCAGCCAGCCCTCAGCCCCGTCCTCCCTGTCAGGCTGCTCCCGCAGCGCCCAGCTGCTGACCCCTGTGCTCTGGGACACCCAGTTGGTTCTGGGCCAGGCCAGGGAGGAGGGGGCAGCCAGGGCAGGTTCAGGCCAGGGCGTCAAGGTCCACAGTGGTCAGTGGCTCCCGCCAGTAGCAGAAGTTGCTGTATTCAGGGTTGGCCAGATCTGTGCTGGGGCCACGGGCCACGGGCGGGAAGAGGAGCTCGACCACCTCGCCGAGCCGCTCGTACCTATGAGCAGGGCAGGGCCAGTACTGAGAGCCTGAGCCACCACCAGGCCACGGCCTCAGTCACATCGGCAGGGACTGCACAGTGCGGGGAGCCGTGGGCAAGGAATAGAGTCCCTGGTGGGGCAGTGGAATGGGGGCCCAGGGGAGGCTGCAGCGTGGGGACATGGCAGGGTTTGGCCTCACGTGGATTTGTGGTTCTTCATGGGCTCCCGGATGAGCTCTCCCCGGGGGTTGACTGTGAAGATTCGAGATTCTGGGAGGCCCACCTGCCGGTAGGCAGTGACATCCTTTGGGAGACAGGGAGAGGCTGGTGGGCTGGACGGCAGGGAGAGGGTGCCTCAGCCCTGGGGAGGGGACACTCACGTTGGGCCTGTTCCCAAAGGCGGCATAGAAGGGCTGTCCCTGAGGCAGGAACAATTGCTGGATGTCGCTCAGGCAGGCGATCTTGAACACCTCTGGCTTCTTCTCAATCACCTCCCTGGGGAGCCAGGGCCACGGTCAGGGAAGGCAGCCGAGGAGGGGCAGCCATCAGTGGATGGCAGGGTCAGGGGACACAGGCCTTGTGCTGGGCTGGCACTGGGCCCGCAATGCCCCCACAGGTGTGGGCTCGTATCCTGTAGGGGGATTACCTGTGCAGGGCGGAGAAGAGGCTGCTGGGAGATAGCAGGATGGGGCCCTTGGGGAGGCCGCAGCCCCGCTCGCTCACCCACTGCAGGTACCCCTTGGTGAGGTCTGCCATGCCAATGGCCCGTGCTGAGCAGTACAGGAACTTGTATCCGTTTCTGGGGGTGGGGGACAGGTGGCACAGAGCCATGAGGGACCAGCCATCACCCATCCTGTCCCCTTGGTTTCAGCCAGCTCAGCCCAAGCCAGGGGCTCTAGCCTCCAAACCCAGAAGCCTTTGCAGGGAGGGGACGTAGGGAGAACCACTGGGCCAGGCTGGACCGAGGTGGGTAAGGACCTGAGCAAGTCTGTAGACTTCCTCTGCCGCCTGAAGGTCAGCGTTTAGACTCTGATCCCAGACCACAAGCCGAGGCCCAGTAGGCGGGTCTCCTCTCCTGGCCATGGCCTGGTTGCTTCCCTTGTGGGACCCACTGGTCCCCAAGCCTGGCTTCCCAGGGCCAAGGCTATGGTAACTTCAGGTGTCCTGGCACCGCCCCCCAGGGCCCTGCCCAGCCACAGCCCTGGCACTCACAGGTGGATTCTGTGGTAGAGGCTCGTGATGCCCTGGTGTGTCCAGTCTTTCCCCAGCTGGGGCAGGATGTGGCCCAGAGCATCGGACCTGGATCCCAGGGGGAGGTCACTCCAAGGCAGCTGCATGTGGCCCTCACATTCCACATACGGGGCCCACTCCCAGCCCCAGCAAGGTGCACCGGGAGGGCCTCTCCCCTGTCCCCTAGCACAGAGGGAGGCAAGTTTCCAGGCCTCCCCTCCCCCACCAACCAGCCTCACTTGGTGATGGTGCCATCGATGTCCGAGATGACCACCTTGTCATCCCACCTCCATAGGTAGATGGTGGCCCTGCAGCGGCAGGTGCCCTGGTACTGGGTTGTCACGCTGAAGACCACCTCGTTGGCACCTTCTTGCAGGTTCAGCTGTCGCTGGGGCCGGGCAGAGATGGGGAGCTGTGATCTGCCGCAGCCGGGCCCCCTGCCACCCCACACAGTGGCCTTCAGCCCCCAGCTGGGCCCCTCGCTCTCCCCTCCCTCCCGACTCAGAGTACCTGCCAACCCAGCAGAGAGAGCCACACACAGACACACCCATGTGGGCAGAGGGTGTCCACAAGGAGGGAGGGAGGGGTGCTGCGGGGCCCAAGCCCTGGCCTGTGGCTCCTGCTGACATTTCTCAGATCAGCCCTGGGGTTGGCATTGCCCTAGGCAGGGAGACACCCCACCACATGGCAGGGGTCCTGTAGGGGCCATCACAGGGGCTGGGGTAGCTGTGTAGCTGTGGCGTCCTGCAGAAAGAGACCCTGGCCCTGCCCGTGGTCCACAGAGACGGATCAGGGCAGCACTTGGCCATGGCTGGGGTGAGCCCTGGCGTCCCGCACGGGGCAGCTGCTCGGCACCAGGCTGGCCGGGTCCCTCGGGCACCTCCCTGACCACACTCAGGGGGTCACACTTGGGGAGAAAGCATTCTTCTGATGGGCCACCAGTTACTGAGTGCGAAGACGTGACTCAGGCCAGTCTGAAGGCCTGTCCTCAACACTGGAGTCCTTTCATGTGGCTTTCCAGGACAGGCCCAGGGCCAGCCGACCCACTGCAGGTCAGTATTTCAGGCATAGAGAGGGCTTTTCCAGTGAGAGCACTGGATAGAGAGAAGTGGGCTGGCATGTAAAGAAGTGAGCCCCCTGCCCCTGGAGGTATTCAAGCAGGGGCTGTTACGGAGGTGGACAAAGGGGATGGATCCTGGGCTTTGGTGAATGCCTGGCTCTATGGGGCCATTCCTTCTCCGGGCCCTGTAGGGCTCTGGGACAGAGTTATCACCATGCACCCCCTCACCCTCATCTGCACACAAACACATCTGCGCACACACTTACGATCTGGTCGGAGGAGAGGCGGAGGGACTTCTTGTAGGCAGGCGTGTAGGCTGGAGGCAAGGGTGGCAGGGAGGGAGCCTCAAGGATCACAGGGCTGTCTGGCGCATCATCCTCACTGCTCAGGACATCCGCCTTCTCCCTGCGGGCAGCCCAGCTCTCAGGAGCCCTCTTCCCACCACAGACCCCGCACTTGCAGCAGACACCCCTCATCCCAGGCCACACGGAGCCCAGGCCTGTCCCTGCCCCCCGCTCTAGGTACCACCCTCTAGGTGGTAGCAGGCAGGGTTCGGGCTGGTGGTCTACACCCAGAAAGACCACGGCAGAGCCGGTGCTGAGGCTCCCGAGCTGTCAGCCCTTGGCATCGCTCTACAGCCAAGGTGCCAGCGCCTGACTTGGAGATGTTTACCAGAAAACCTAGAAATGTATTTTAGGATTATTCCCAACCTCACCTGCCTTGGCTTCCGCCGACTCATCCTTGATCACCCATGTCCCCTCAACCCCAACCTTGGCCATTCTGGGTCAGTTCATAAGTAAAAAGGAAGCACGGTCCGCAGGCCCCAGGCAGAGGGGGGGGCCCTGCTGCCCTTTGTGAGGAAGCCCCCTGTCTGGGCCTCCCAGCTCTGCCATTTCTTGGCTGTGGGACCTTTGGTGTATCTCCAAGTCTCAGCTTCCCCATCTGTGAAATGGGGGCATTTCTCAGGGAAAAGGAAGGCTGTAGAAGTGACTGGGCAGTGACCACGAACCACAGCTGGGGTGGGGTGCTGGCTCCGCCCTACCCTCCGAGGGCAGGCCTCCCCGGCTCCCAGCCAGGAGATCAACTCACCCCCTCGGCTCCCTGGCCATGCTCTTCTCGCTCTGGGCACTTTGCTGCGGGATGAACATTTCATCTAGTGAACAACCAGCTCCTGTCTGGGCCGGCCCCGCCCTGTGACCAAAACCACCCACCTCCTCAGCCGGGAAGTCCCTGCGTCGCCAGGAAAACCACCACCGCCCACCCTTCCTGGGCATCTTCTCCTTCTCCAGCTTGTCCACAGTGCTCTGGGGGCAGAGAAAGGCCATGGCATTCACCTCCGATTGCCCTCGGGGCCACCATGAGCCCAGAGTCTCAGGCTGACCACCAGCAAGGCGCTGCCCACCTCTGGAGGCTAAGGAAGCATGTCCACCTCCATCCTGGGGTTCCCGTGACTCACACGGGACACCAAGGCCCACTCCTGCCCAGCCCCGCTCCATCCCAGCCCTGACCCCGACCCCTGACCTCTGCCCAACCTGGGCCTGGCCTCCCAATCTTGTGAGTGGGAGTTTCTCAAGATCTCGTACTCCCTGCATGAGGCCACCAAGTGGCAGCAGGAAGGACAATCGATAGCTAGCACTCCCCTCAACCTCTGAGACCAACACGGGCAACTCCTGAGGTCGGTGATTCCCATGAACAGCTGCCTCTATGTGTTACCATTACTGCCCGGTGGGGGCAGCATGACCTGGTGAGAAATACTGACTAGATTTGTGCTTCCTACACACACAGAATGGTGCCCCCTAGTCAGGAGGACATAGGCTTGGGGTGGGTTGGCCAGGGCACCCACTTGGGTTGGGAACAGGCCAGATGTATCTCCCAGGGGCCTCAGTGGTGTGTCTGTCCAGGTGAGGACAGCCAGGCAGAAGAGTGACCCCCTTCCTTCCCACAGGCTGTGGTCCCAGCTCAGACCCAGAGCCAGCCAGAGGACGGAGCTGGGCATCACCAAAGGCAGGCACCAGCGGTCTACATCTGGTTAGTGATGTCCTTTGGGCAACTCTAGTCAAGTGGAGAACAACAGACCAGGGCAGGGCCCTGGACCACTTCCAGAAGGGCAGAAGGGGCAGGGGCAGGTCAGCGCTGGGTGGAGGTTCTGGGAGGGACTGAAGAGGCTGGATTCCTTCCCACCTCTGAGCACCTGTACAGGCTGTTCCTGCCTCCCGATTGCTTAAGGCTCCCTCACCCTTACGATCTCTGCCTAGTCGGCACTTGCTCAGCCAGCCTCCCCGCCACAGGCTCTCGCAGCATCCCAGACCTCCCCGTCCCAATGCCTGCGGTGAACTTTACATTCACCTGGCGGAGTCTTTGATTAACTGGCTTTCCTTGAGGGCACGACTGTCCCTGACACACAGGAGGCGCACGACACATGTGCTGACAAAGCAAGAGCACCCGCAGCCCAGCCCGGAGAGGTTCGCAGGGTCAGGTGAGGACTGGGACCCCGCCTCCCAAGCCTCGTCTCCCAGGTTGCAGCCTCCCGTTGAAGGCATGTCCCTGGCGAACGTGTGTCCCCACCTGGTTTGTCCTGAGCTCCTTTGGAGTAAAGTCCTGATCCAGTGGGATCTGATTAAGCCAGGAAGCCAGGGAAGGGTGTGGCTTTGTCCACACGGCATGGGGGAGGCTTCAGGGGGACCGTGGTCTCCTCTCCCAGAGTGGGTCTTGCAGCCAGTCAGCCCCAGGCCCATCACTGCCCACCCTCCACTTTCTGGCTGAGGGCCTCCTAAGGCTGTGGCCACTTCCCACAGGAGGCCCACTGATGCTCAAACCATTACCTTGGGCAAGTTCTTCTGGAAGGCTTGCAGGGAGAGGACCATGGGGGCGGCTACAGCCCAGTTGTAGTGCCTGGAGGGACAGAGCACGGCGTCAGTGCTGCAGGAGCTGCAGGGCCATGGAGGGGGCAGGGTGACCCTCTGTGGTGGCCAGCAGCCCGGCCCTGGTACTTACTTCTCGTTGACTTTCACCACCAGGTTAGGGTCGTCTAGGAGGCCAGGGTTGTGGGCGAGGTCCTGGTAGGAGACTATGTGCTTGTTGAACTTCTCTGGGCACAGGGCAGAGTGTGAGGGGGTAGGCCGACACCTCACGGGTGACCCACCGCCCCGCCTCTCCTGGTACCTCCACGCCCCTACCCCTCAGGCCTCCCATGGGGCCCCTCCCTTCCTGTGGTTTTGCACCTGCTGCTCCCACCCCGGGCACTGGCCATCCTGGATCCACAGGGTAAGTCACAGCTAAGAATCAAGCTTTGATTCATGAGGCCTTGGGAATGCCCACGCTTGCTGGCTGAGCATGGGCTCCACAGGCGGGGGCGCCTGGCCGGCCTCATGCCTCTGCTGCCCGCCCGGCCCCAGGCTCCCGTCTGCAGAAGGGCTCGTGGTCGGACATACCTTGGGAAATGCCCCGGCTGTCAGCCAGTCCACCACAGAGGGACAGTGCTATCGCACCCACTGCGTCCAGGGTGAGTTCTGGCTCCTGTTCAGGGTTGGGGTCCCCCAGCATCTTCTGGCTGCTGGGTTCACTCCACCTCCTGGCTCCCAGCCCACAGTCACTGGAGGGCGGGGGGCAGGGGGAAGGGCCAACAATGACATGAATACCAGGAGGCTGGCAGGAGGGGCCTGCCCCCTCCCGAGCCCCTGAGAGCCAACCCCTGGCCCGATGGGCCCCATCCCGAGACACCTGGCACCCAGAGCACAGGCACCTCTGGGGGAAGTAAAGGGCCGCGTTCTCAGAATCCAGGGAGGATAAGTCTTCCAGGTAGATGTCACTGGGGCCCAGATGCTGGCTTCTCTTCACGGAGCCTGGGGACAGAGGGGGGCGCATCTGTAGACCTGACACACACTCAGTAGCGTGGGCAGTACGTGGCCCCTTGCCTGTGAACGCCCAAAAGCACTGCTCTCTGGTAGACTTTCTACAGTGATAGAAATGCCCTCGGTCTGCACGTCCAGCATGGGCGCACTTGAAATGTGGTGTGATGGGGAAATATGGTTTTAGAGGTGGCTTGATTTTAACTTTCAATAGCCACAAGTAGCTCGTGGCTACTGATTGGGGTGGTACGGCGCTCAGGACAAAGCCCAGCTAGGGGACCAGGAACTTGTGTCTCCATCTCCCTCTCCTACCCTCTCCCTCCTGTCCTGCTCAAGACACACCAGCTGCCTCCGTTCCCAGACGTGAAATTCTCCTTCCTCACAGCCTTGACACATGCCATCCCTCTGTCTAGAATTCTCCTTCCCTGATCCTCACTTGGTAGGTCTTCATTGTTCACGTCTCAGCTCGAACATCGCCCACTCACAGAGGCCTAACCTGACCTCGCCGTACCATACCTGTTTTACACATGGTGTAAACCGCCCCCACCCCACCCAGTGTTCTGTCCCCTGTCACCCCGCTTCCTGGCTGTGCATGCACCATCTGTCTGCCCCACTGGGTTTCGAGCCCTGTGGGTCTGGTGCCAAACACAGCGCCTGGCACACAGTAGATGCTCCAAACATGCCTGATGTGCCAGAGCCCACCCAGGAGGTAGCGCAAGCCCAGGGAAGCACTGGGGGGCATCCAGCCGTCACTCACCTTTCCTGCTCGAGACCCCCTCTGGCTGCGCTGTGGGGGCCAGCCCCTCCACACCGGCCCAGCTCCATGACTTTGAGGCAGGAGAGAGGCCTGCCTCCCTGGACCTCTGCGCGTTGGTTTTTTCCCCCTCGGGGGCAAGGAGAGGGGGGCCCACCGGAGCGGGCACCTCTGTGTCAGGCCGGAGGTCAGGGGTGCTGGGCTCTCCCGGAGGAGGTGAGGCTGCCCGGGTGCTGTCATCAGGGGCCATCGAGGACATGGGCCACTCAGCTTTGGCCACCTTTAGTCAAACAAATGGGGAAGGTTGGGGGCCAGGCCGATGCAGGGCCTGCCTCCCACACCCCACAAGGCCTTGGGGAAGTGGCCCAAGTCTCAGTTACTCCAGTCCTTCCCCGCAGGGGCCACAGGGCCCCTGAAAGGCAGGGATGGGGGGTGACGTGCAGGCACTCACCTTGGGCAGTCTCCCCCAGGACCACTGCATGTGGGACTCAGCTCTCAGGGAGCTGGGCTCGGGGGTCTTCACCTCCAGCTCCGAGTCACTCTTGGGGGACGTCAGCCCGCCTGACGAAAGGCTGCAGGAAGCAGGAACTCAGACGCCCCCAAGCCAGCCCGCTGCCCACCCCAGTCCGGGAAACAATGTTCGCAACACATATTTACGTCTGTGTTGGATCCAGAATACACAAACATACAAAGAACACCTACGAATCAACTATGAGAAGGCAGTCCAGTTAAAAACGGGGGGAGGGGCAAGTCTGTGATGCTTCGTGGGTGTAGGGTTTCCGTCTGGGGGATGGAGAAGTTCTAGAACTAGACAGGGATTGTGCTCCACGGTGGCACAGTGCTGGGCATGTGTTAAACGCACTGAATGGCACACGTTCACAACGGTTAAAATGGTAAATTTCATGCTATGTGCATTTTACCTCCTCTTTTTTTTTTAATTGGGCAAAAGATTTCAACACCTTACAAAGGAGATATACGAGTGGCTGGTAGAGACATTAGGTGGTGTCCTAAGTCATTATTTATTAGAAAACTGTGAATGGAAACTCCTCTGAGACCTTGGCCTCGAGGCCCCGCCTGCAGCCCACTGGGACTCTCACCTGGCCTGGGAGGGCCACTCGCCATCGGAGTAGGGGTGGATGTCTGCGGGCTGTGACGGGCACTCCCCCTCCGACTGGATACTGCTGAGGGGCCACATTGAAATGAATGTTCAGTGGACGGGGCGTGGGGCCCTGGACATCAGGGGCTTGGGGAGGTGAAGCAACTAAAGCCCAGAGAGGTTAAGCCCCCTGCCCAGGGTCACTCAGCCCCAGTATGGCAATCAGTGCTTGAACCCCACTGGCATCCTCCCACCCTCGGCCCCCACCTGGTCCCCACACACCCTGGGGGCTCCGGCCTCGGCTTTTCCAGCGGGGACGGCTCACTCTCAGCGCCTGCCTCCAGGTCCTCAGAACTGGAATCGTCGGCCACGGTGTCCTCCTTCCGCCTCGCTTTCCTCCTCCGAAGCTTCTTTTTCCTCCCCGTGGAGGCCAGGTGCAAGACGATGGGCTCGGGCTCGCTGGCTGTACCCAGCTGGGAGTCCGAGGGAAAGCCAGACAGCCCCCCCCAGGGTAAGGGCGATGTGCACAGGCGGGGAGGCACCTGTTCCTGTGGAGAAAACCGGGGGGATGGCAGGCCTGCGGGGCCCCAGCTTGGGAGGGCTGCTCCCCACGCCTGGCGGCTCAGGCTGAACTAGACAGGAGCTCCTACAGGGGGAGGTTGTGAAGATTAAACAGGACAGTCCAGATAAAAGGCAGTTCTATGTGCCTGGCAGCTCGGGAACTAATCCCTGTCTAGTTCTGGCCCCGCCCGAATCTCCAGGCCCACTGGGGTCAGGAAAAGAGGCCCGGAGGCCGGACAGAGGTGCCTGCTGCTGGCCTCCGAGCTCCCTCAGAGATGAAGCAGCCTCAGCCCCAGGAGCTGCGTGAACCACACTGGGCAGAAATCTGGCCATCGGCCTCCCATTTTCTCTGCCCACACCCACCTCAGTCGACACCTACTTCTCTTTTAAGACTCAGGCGTCACCTCCTCCAGGAAGTTTACCCTGACCATCGTGAGCGTCAGTCCAACCCCCTTCGCTGCAGCGATCAAAGAGTTTCATCACCCACTGCTGTTTATGTGTCTGACTCTCAGACGAGACTGGGAACCGTCTTTGAAGGCAGGTGTCACCCCTCATCCGAGTCTACCGCACTGTCTGGTATACAGTAGGGGCTCGGTCAACTATTTAAATACCGCTGCTGTTTGTGCGGGGCCTGCCTCCCTCCTGCAAACACCCCTCTTTTCACCCCCCACCCACACACTTCCACATTCCAGCTGCACGGAGCTGGCTTCCGATCCTGAACAAGCCTTCTTATGTTTTCCAGCCCCAGGCTGCTCAGCACCCCTCCCCTCCGAGATCTCCATCTCACCCTTCAGGGGACCAGCTCGAGTATCCTCTTCTGAGACACTTCCCCCAACTTCCTCCCTGGGAAGAAAGCCCTTGCCCCTTCCAATCCCCCCCCATCAAATTCTACCCAGCATATCATGAATATGATATCCAACAGCATATCGTGAATGCCAGCAGCAACTCAGACCCTCACTGATGGGGTACTCCCAGGGCCGGGGACAGTGACGAACCCCAAGGCCCTGCCCGGAGGGGGTACTAGTGAAGGGGCAGGCACCTACCTCATCACTCTCCAGTTCCTGGACAAAGAAGGCCTCCCCACTGTCCCCCAGCTTCATGTGCAAGTCCACGGGCTCCCCATTGATCTCGATGTCTACCTGCAATGAGGCATGATGGGGAAAGGGGTGTGTGACCCCCACCACCTGCTCTCGCTGCCGCACTCCGGTCCACTGGGGTGCACAGGCCCCCTGCTGCCCCCCAGCCCTGCGTGTGCTAGAACTGCCTTCCCCATGTCCCGGTGCCCCAGGCTCCGCTGCACGATCATGGCCGCGGTGGTCTTGTTTGTGCCTTGGTTTCTGTGTTCCTCTCTCTCCCCGTAAGGACAAGGATGTGATTCCTCTTGTCACTGCTGAGTCCCCAGCCCAGGACAGGGCACAAATACTTGGTGAGTGCACTGACCGCGGTAGGAATTACCATCTCCTGGGCACGTAGAATTGCCTTTTATCTGGACTGTCCTGGTTATTCTTCACAACCTTCCCTTGTAGGAGCTCCTGTTGTTGGCCCCACTTTACAGGTGAGGACACTGAGGCTGGGAGGGGTTAAGTAACTCTCTGGGAAGTAGCCAAATGAGGCTATAAACCCAGAGTCCGGGTTCACAACTCAAGCTCTTAATTGCTCAGCTGCACTGCCTCCCACACGGTTACGCTGTCCTGTTTGGATTCTGGAAGTTCGCGGCCACCTCAGTGTGTCAAACCCCGTCACACACCAGACCTCAGTGCTAACTGAAAACTCTGTCCTATTTGCCTGAGCTCAGGGACCACAGCGCAGTTTTCCTGGGGGAGGAATGACGCCTGAGTGTCACCCACAGGCCTGGCCCAGGGATGGTGTCATCGGCTCCTACCTGTTCAATCACCAGACAGTTGAAAGCGTGTCCATTTGCGCCGGTGGAGCAACTTACCAAGGCCCCACAGGTAGGCTCTCAGTAAGCTAGAGCCAGGTCGGACTCCACTGCGCTGCTTCCAGGGGGAAAACAGGGATCCTCTCGGTCCCAAACCCCAAACCAACCCCAAGCCATCCAAGAAAATACAAAAGAAGGGAGGCCTGTCCAGAGGACAGAGCCTCACCTACAGGAGACCTGGACTTTCTCCCAGGACTGCAGTGGCCACCCTGGCTTCAAAAGCCTGCCCAGCAGTGGCCGCCAGCACTCACCACCTTCTCCCGTGACCGCAGGACACCCAGCTTGCCGAAGCGCACGTGGAAGGGCGAGCACCGGAAGGAGCCGTCCACCTGCTCCACCACCAGCACATCGATGCAACCACTCAGTGTGGCTGGGTTCAGGCCCTGGTACAGCTCCTTCACTGTCCCAAACACGGTCCCCGCAAGCTGACCCACGTAGTTCATGGCTGGGGCTGGCAAAGGGAGGCAGGCGGTGCTGGGACCAAGGCCCGGTCCCCCTCCCTCTGCAGAGAGGCTTTGCAGCCGGACCCCAGGGCTCCCAGACTTACGATGTGTTGCCCTCGGAACACCTTCGGAGACAGGCAGCAGTCGGGACGGGAGGCGCCTGTAGACGTGGGTCCTAGCTCTGGCTCACCCACTGACGGGCCAGGGGATGCCTGGACAGCTGCGTCCCTGCTCCAGGTGCCCACATCTGTCAAATGAGGGCACAGGGTAAGGCAGTCCGGGGTTCCCTGAGCCTCTAAATGCCATGAGTAATAAGGGCCGCAGCGTTCAATGATGGCACATTTTCTCTTCACAACAACCTACAAGGCTGGCCGAACAGGTGTCATTATTCCTGTTGACAAACAGGAGTGGTGGAGGGACTGGCCTAGGATCTCCTGACCAGGAAGGAAAGGAACCTGGGTTGGAGCCTGGGGTCGCAGAACCCTGGTGTGAGCCACCAGGAAGGCCCAGCTGTGGGAACAGGAGAAGGAAGAGGAGGTGGGCACCCCTCCCTGGGGTCAGGGGTGGGCAGCCTCATGATGTATCAGGCCCTTGCCCATTCTGGGGAAGAGGCAACAGCCCTAAAGACTGGTATCTTCCAAGGAAATGGGGAGGCAGGAGTTTCAATTTGTCCGTCTGAGAAATGGGTTCAGCCGTCTTGCTGCCTCTTGGTCCTAGGAGTTGGAAGGGGTCTTGCTGGTCCATTATGGCTGATTTGTGAGGAACCAGGGATGGGAGGACCCCAGGTACCCAAGGCTCTGCCTAGCTCTACTCCTGGGGTCAGAGGCTTGAGGCAGGGCATCTCTTATAGCTCTGGGTGGGGGGAGCTCCCAGTTTAAGACTTCAAACTCCAGAGTCCTTCCCAGTTTCCTTCCAGGGGTGGGAAGTCCGTCCACGGCCCACAGCTGACCCCAGTGTCTCCAGGCCATTATTCTCAGCCTGACCCCCCCCCCCCCCCCCCCCCCCCCGTCGTCCTCAGACCCACATTCAGGCCTTGGGCTGGCTCCTCCTCCTCCCAGCCAGACTGGTCTCTCCAGCTTTCCCACGCCAGGTGCAGCTGGGTGAGCCAGAAACAGGAGGCCATGGCAGCCACAGAGAAAAGCCAGAGCCCAAGTGGGAGCCGCCTCCACACTGGCATGGTGCCCGCCTGCCGGCTTCAGCTCACTGTCCTCCCTGCTGGCCAGGCCCATGGCCCATGGCCCCTCTGGATGCCAGGACACAGGCCACCCACCTCCCCAGGGCACTTTCCTCTCTAGGGCCCTGAATCAGAATCCCTGGAAGACCGCCTGCCATGTAAGACCACCCCTCAAAGAAGTTAAGTGACTTCTCCAAACTCTAGTAAGCTAAGAAGCCGTCGATGGGGGGAGGGAGTGATGACTCATACCCTGGTTTCCTGACTCGGTACCATGGTTCCTTCCACTCCACAGTCCCCAGCGACAACACAGTTGTCTGCAGAGAGGGCAGCCCAGCCCAGGCCCTCTTCACACAGCCTGGCAGCATCTTGCCTTCGATGGGCAGTCCCCGCCCAGCAGCCCCAGAGTCACCTGGGAGCTCGTGGGCAGTGTGGAGCTTCAAACACATAAGGTACAATTTCAATTGCTAAAGAGAAAACTGGGATACAGTGAAGCTCTCTGGACCCTCAACACATCACTCCAATTTAATAGATATTTTATCTGCAAGGCACCTACTCTATGCTATGTGAATATTTCCACTTTGGTTTCCTCCTGCCTAACACCAGACTCTGTGAATATAGGTCTGGGGAGACAGACAGACCAACAAGGGCAGACATGTGGTGGGTAGGACTCTAGACCACTGTGCCCAGGAAAAAGCAGAGAGGACTCTACAAGCTTCCAGGAATAAAGGAGCAATCCTGGGAGGGGCAGGCCAGAGATGGGAGCAAAGGTCTGTCCAGTTGGAGGCCCAAGCCTGAGCGACCAGCCTTGTTGAGGACAAAGGGGGGTGGGGTGGGCAGAGGAAGGGGGTGGGAGGTGGAGGCATGTCACACTCAGCTCCACTTAGTACAGGGTCTCTCAGCTTGGACATCAGTGGCATTTGAGGCTGGACCATTCTTTGTTGGGGGGGGAATGTAAAATGTTTAGCAGCTTTCCTGCTCTCTACCCCTCAGATACCAATGGTACCCTCCCTCCAGTTGTGACAATCAGATTGTCCCCAAACATTGTCAAAATTGGCCTTGGTTGAGAGCCACTGAGGTAACAGAAGGAGCTTAATGACAGAGGTGTCACCCCTGGAGGCCCTGGGTCCTACGCTGATCCACCCATGGGGTGTCCTCAGGCAAAGGACCTTGCTGGCCTCAGTTTCCCCTCTGTAAAACAAAGCCTCAATTTGTCAAACCCTTCTCAGCCTAGAATCCACTCCTCAATCTGTTCCCCCACCCGAGTGCGGGCCCCCACATCTGCCTGCTCAGCATTTGGAGGGACTCCTGCCAGTCAGGCCCTGGACTTCCCTCCTCTGCCTGCACCCATCCCTGAAGGCATCTCCTCTCCCCAGAACCCAGCTCTGCCTCCTTGTTCTTCTCCAGATGGAGGGGAGCTCTGCACGGCTCCCCTATGCCACCCTGCACCCCAAACTAACATGTCTAAAATCAAACACTTCACCTCCCCACCCCCACACCAAAACCTCAGTCAGGCCCCATGAGTACCCCACCCAAACCCTCTGAATCTTACTCCCCAATCTCCTGCTCATCCAGCGGCTCCTTTCTCCTCTTGTGGTCCTAGGTGAAAGCTTTATTACTGGATGCCTAGTTCCTGGATGGGTCTAACTGTGGGTTAGGCACCAGACTGTCTGGATTCTAATCCCTCCCTGACATGTACTAGCTGTGACTTTGGGCAAGTCTCTTCATCTCTCTGAGCCTCAGTTTCAGCCCCCGAAATGGGGGTGACAGAAGGGATGCATGAGTAATTAATGACATAATTTGTGTAAAGCGCCAGCATGCAGCAAATGCCCATACAAGTCACCTATCAGCAGCAGCTTCTTTTTTGGCATTGTGACACCCCACTTACCCAGGCTGGTCCTGACAGCCCTACAGGTCAGACTCCAATGCACTGTCCCACCCACAGTTAAGAGTTTAGACTTCTTAACTCAGGCCCTGCCTGATGGTAGCCCCACTGTTTACAAAGGGAGCAGGTGGGCTCCAGGCAGGCCTCACAGGGTGCCCAAACCTCAGAGCCCACTCTGGGAACATCCACAGGCCTCCCAAGCCAGCACACAACTCCACTCAGGGAAGCCAGAACGAGCTTCCCTGGGTGGGAGCTTACAGCTTTTCTGGGCTCCTAGATTTGGGGCAGGGCTCTCCACCTAGGGTCAGAGGGAACAGGAGGATAAGAATTCCTATAGCTGTGGAAGAGAGAAAACCAACCCCAGTTCCCAGGGGCCTTCACAGCTGCCCCTTCCGACCACGCCAGTCTCAGGGCACACATGGCAAGAGTCAAACCCTGTTTTGCAACTGAGAACACCCAGGACCAGAAAAGGTGGGTGTCCTCCCCAAGGACAGTGAGACAGTCTGGGATAATGTTGGCCGGCCTCTCCTGAAAGGTTTTTACATCTCCTTAACTCCTAATTCCACATTCTGGATGTCTGGCGCTGCCCCCGCAGCCACCGGGCCGGGAACAATGGCGAAGTGAGTTCCACAACCTCTGAGAGTTCCCTTTTGATGGCTGGAGATGGACTCAGGCCCAAGAACAGGAAGGAATGAGGGTGGAAAGGCAAGACGGGTGGGCGGGGCAAAGCAGGACGGGGAGAGAGGTACCTCCTCGCAGGCCCGGGTTGGGCCCTACCTTTGAAGCTGCCCAGTGGACCTCCGGGACCCGGAGCCGCCGCCTCTACCTGAGTGCACAGGGTCAGCCGTCAAGTACCCTAGGCCCCACATTCACTGGGCGCTTCCGGCTCCTTTTGGACGTGGTGAGATCCCAGCTCCGCCCCTTCCACGAGTCAAGGGAGGGCTCCACCCCAACCCCGAAAAGGCCCCGCCCCCTCCCAGCCTACACGCCCATGGCCGCCCTTTCACCTATAGAGTTTGGGCGGGGTCAGACTTCAGGCTCCGCCCCATGTCGATTTTACCCTTGCCCCGCCCCGCGCCGTAGAGCAGTTAGGAGCCACGTGCGGATATCCCGCACCTGCTGCACTGCCAGAGTCCCCGGGAAAGCGGGGCCCTTCGAATCCGGTGGATCTAGATCCTCCTGACTTTGCTTGCAGCTCGCCGTGTGACTTCGGATAAATTTTCCCCAATCTCGGCTGTTTTCTGCTCTGTCAAAGGGAATAGCCACCTTGCATGGTTTTCGACATTACATGAAATGGCTTTGTGAGGCACCTGGTACTCAAACGTCCCCTCCTCGGGGCAGCTTCCCCCGACCCCTCTATACTACCACACTCCCCAAACTGGACAGGACCCTCATATCTGTCATACGCTCACATAGCCCACAGTTGTAATTTCATATTTGTTTGAATGACTATATGATCATTGTCTGCCTCTTCATTTGAATTTGAACTCCATGAGAGCATGTCGCGTTTATTCTTAACACTCCAACGCCCAGTTCAGTGCCTGACTATACAGCCGGAGCTCAGGAAGTGTTTGCTCCTCATTCGACGCACTGGTGGAGCGTCAGCAGGCTCGATACCAGCATTGGCCAGCAGAGGGCAGGCGGTGACCAGCCTTCTCCCCCAGCTGAGCCTCTTCTCCAGGGCGGCCACGCGCCACGGGAAGGCTACAGGTGAGCACAGGTGAGCGCACTTCTTAAAAGGTCGTGGAGCCACGGGCGAGGCTTTTGCCAGGGAACATTTTTTCCCCTTTGGATCTGTGATTCGCGGCCTTTCCTGTATCAAAGACCCCTGACAGTGTGTGGAGATGTGGCCTCTGCAAAGATTCGCTGAGAAGGCTCAGAGGTGAGGGAATTTGCTTACAACAGGGAATTTGTCTGCACTGGGCAAAGGCTTGGAGGGTTGGGGGGCAATGGCAAAGAGCCAGACTTAGAAAGTACCGGGCAGTGGGGAGGGAGAAATGGCCGCCATTGTTCTGTGACCCAAGAAGACAGGACCTGGCTGGAACCTCAGTTGTCTTTGTGTTAGCAAAAGTCATTTGGTGTCAGCCCTGAACCCAGGCATGTCCGGCTGGTCTCCCAGAAGTCCCGTTGGGAGCAGCGCTATCTCAAGGTGGCCAGAGGGCGGTGCCACACCACAAGCATTTCTGTGGAAGCATAATCTATTACTGTCATAAATAACAGTGAAACCCTGAAAACACGGGCAATCCCTCCAGTGAGCCTGGGAAGGGAGGAAGGAGACGTCAGAGGTTGTGCCACAGTTCCTCCTCTTTGAGCCTCAATTTCCTCACCTGCAAAATGGCGATAAAACCTCCCTTTCAGGATTGCACTGTGAGGATTACACAGAATGAACTAAGGCAGGGGCTCTTAACTGTGGCTGCACGTTGGAATCATTGTGTCTGTGGCAAATACTGATATCTGGGTTACTAGAATTAAAACAAACTGACAAAAAACCTCTCCAGGTGATTGTAATGTGTGGCCAAGGCTGTGAACACTGAGCTAAATAAAATGCCAAACATGGCACAGGGCATACACTACGCGTTCCATAATGTTTATCGAATTTTTTAAAGATGGAGCACAAATTGTTTTCATTATTCTTTGTTAGAGGGGGGGAAAGTGTTTATGTAAAGTTTGTTGCAGAAATTGAATTTCTGACAGGCTTGTTTCTGGAACTACGAATCATGAGAGATTTGGTGACTATGGAGGTCAGGGCAGGGGGGAGGCAGCCTCTGGTAGTATAACCCCCTAATGCCCCACTGAGCCGCACGAGGCAGGTCCCACCCTGTTCTAGCCTGCGGTTTGCATCACCATCTCCAATGCATCCATTTAGCCTACAAGCAGCATGGGTGCTTGTGTTTGCCCCTTTGTGGGGTTAAAGGTAGTGGCTATTTTCTCCCCTGCCAGGGTACACTCACCAGATGGGCCTGTACCACTGGCAACTGTTGGTTTCTTGATCAACTTGTGAATGCAGGTGGTACTTCCTTCTTTATGGACCTATGTAGTCTTCTGTGCTTTGTTAAGTCACAGACCCAATGATCAGTTACTGTGTCCCAGTGCTTTCTTGCTGGCAAGAAGTGGAAGAGACCCGCTCACCCAGGCCTGCAACTTCGACCACTCCTGCTGGCCTCATTGAAGGGGGGAAGGGAGGCTGAGGAACCTGAGACCTTTTTTCTCCAGCATGCAGACTTGGGGGTTGATGGGTAGGCAGTTGGTATCTGGCTAGAGTTGTCAGATTTGGCAAATAAAAATAAAAGATGCCCAGTTAAATTGGAATGTCTGATTTTTTTAAAAGGGTTTTTTTTTAAGTGTCCATCTCATGCAATATTTGGAATGTACTTATACTAAAATTATTTATGTATCTGAAATTCAAATTTAGCTAGATAGACTTTATTTTTATTTGCTAAATCTGGCAACCCAGTGCCTGACCAAAGAGCCAAGGAGAACCTAGCATGTGGCATTTACTGCCAGCAACGTCCTCCTGCCCAGGGCTGCCACATTTGCCTCCCACCTGTCCCTGCCCTGCCCCAGAACTCTACGTGGCTCCCAGCTGCTTGCACAGCGCAACTTGGACTGCCTGGCTGCTGCTGTCAGCCTTGGCTCTTTGATCCACCCAGCTGTGCTGCTTGATCTCCTTCCCTCCTCTGCTCCTGCTCATGTTTTCTCTGCCTGGCAGGTCTCCCGCCCACTCCCGGCAGCAACTGCAAACACTTATGGGGCACCTACTGGGTGCAGGCACAAAGCTGAGTTCTTCGTTTGCATCGTTTCTTTGGATTCTCACAAAACCTAGTATGGTAGGAACGGCAGTTGTTTTAGCAATGAAGAAACTGACACTCTAATTGATTCTTAAAGTTGGTCTCTGGGCCAGCAGCACCTGGGGATTCATTAGAAATGAAAACCCAGGCCAAACTGAACCAGAAACTCCAGGGGTAAAGCCCAGCCATCTGTATTTTATACCCCTACCCCAACCAGGTGATTCTGGTGTACACTCTCTACTTGGAGATCGCTGATCTAAGACATGAAGCAGCTGTAGGAATCTTCCACCCAGACAGAGGTATGGAAGACCTTGCCTGGGCCAGACACTGGAGATGCTGCAGCCACCGCAGTCTTGGGGGGAGGGGGAGGGGAGGAAGGGGGTGGGAGACAAGAACAGACAGGCAGGCCACTACAAAGTGAAATGACGAGGGCTGAGGTGCGCCAGTCCCTGGAGCCCATTGCAGGGTGGGAGGGGTCAAGGAGAGCTTCCTGACTAAGCCTGGAAAGGAAGTTGGGATTTGTTAGCTGAGGAAGGGTGGGAACAATGTTGCAGGTGTAGAGAGACTAGTTTGTACACGGTCCTGGGGGTCGTTCACTGTGGAGGATGGAAAGTGAGGTGAGGTGAGGTTATGGGGATGGGGTGGGGTGGGGGAAGGAATCTGATAGTGTCAAAGTCCTCAGAGCAAATGATAAGTGGGTATAGGGAAAAAGCCCCCTGGCTTCTGGGGGAGCAGGCACTTGGGAAGATAGGGGCAGGAAGGAGAGACTGAGAGGGAGCCAGGCCTTCCCCCGCCCCTAGATCCAGGCTTCTGCCCTCCAAGAGATCTGCAGAGATTCAACTTTCTATAGCAGCAGTGGGCAGGTGCACGGGCCCAAGGCTGTAGTCTCTAGGCCAAGGCTAGTGTGTTCTGGGGCTAATGAGGTGGGGCTGGGGAAGCAGTGCAGGCCCCGCCGGCCCCGCCCCATCCCCCCACCCTGCTGGCCCCGCCCACTCCCACAGGCCGCAGGAAGCCGGACTGGGCGGCTGTCCGCTGGCCGTTTTTGTTTTTTTTTTTTTCCCTTTTCCCTTGCCTGTACCCTTTACCTGTTGATGTGGCTAAAGCTGTGCAGCTACTGGAGTCTCTTCTAGCCTTTCAGGGACTATCCCTGGTTGTGATCAGATTCCTCGGCCGGAGGGAAGGAGACTGCTGTTGCTGTTCCCTACCCCTTCCGACGAGGCCTTTGGGCCAGCCCAGGACTGACCCGCCAGGCCAGGCTGCCTGGCAGTGTGGGCCGCCGCTGGGCAGTTCCCGCCCCAACTGCCCTTCCTGGAAAAACGTCAGTTTGACCGAACTCTCTTGGAACCCGCTTGTGATTTCCAGCCTAGGGGACACTACGCAGAGACCAGGGAACATTGTATGAAGGCGAGCTTTTTGTGTGTCCACAATCCTTGTAGGATGTGCCGACTGCCCCAGGAACTTGACCTTCAGCAAAGGAACCTTTTATTCTTCCTCTTTTTGAGTATACCTCCTGCTCCCTACTCTGTGTCTGGCATTCAGGATCATGTCTTATAATGCTTTTGCAGTTCAAGGAGGGCCTAGCATGGTGCTCTTCCTTTAAATAAATGTTTAAAAATGTTATTTAGGGAAGATCAATACATGTATTGTAATACAAGGCAGCTCAACCTGGATCATGTGTAGATTTTGGAGTGTATAAAGGAGAGGCAGGGGCTGCCTCCGTGGGTGGAAGTGGTGAGTGAGGCATGGATGGCTGCTGGGGAGAGAGGGAGTGAGCTCAGGGAGATGGCCTGTCTGGCCTGGAATATGGGGCAAAACCGTGGGAACTGAGGGACAACTGATGGTTGCTGAGCAGGACAGTGCACAGTATTGCTGTCCGTGTACTAAGATCCCAGCTCCATTGTTACTTCCTCAGGGAAGCCTTCAGTGGCAGGCGGACTCTAAAATGACCCTCTGTATCCCCACCTCCTGGTGTTTACGCCTTTGTTATCCCTTCCTCTTGGGGGTGGGCGGGACCTGTGACTTGATGTAAACCAATAGAATGCGGCAGAGGTGCTGGGCTGTCCCTCCCAAGATTACGTTACAGACTGGCTGCTGCAGATTCTCCTTGCTGACTCAGTGAAGTAAACATCCCCGCTGAGGAAGCTCACAGGGCAAGGAGCTGTGAGCGGTCTCCAGGCGCTGTGGCAGCCTCCAGACTCCAGTTTTTCCAGGAGTCCTTAGTCCTACAGCCACAAGGAAATAATCCTGCCAACAACCTGCGCAGCTCGGAAGCAGTTCTTCCCCAGTTCAGCCAAATGAGAACATGGCCCAGCTTGATTGTGGCCTTGGGAGTCCCAAAGCAGAAGACCCAACTAGTCGTGATCAGACTCCTGACTCACAGAAATAATGAGATAATGCATTTGCTGTTCAAAGCCTCAAAGTTTGCGGTGACTCGTTACACAGCAGTAACTATCTAATACATCTTCTGGCTAGGTCGACTTTCCCTCACATAGACTCTCATAGCATTATGTGTCTTCTCATCTTGGTGTTTTAGGTGGCACCTGCTCATCGCTGTATCCTAGAATCTCACTTAGTGCCTGGTACAAAAAACCATTAGTTGCATGTGTTAGTGAGTGAATGCTCTTATTTGGTCTTTATAACAAGCTGGTGAAGGAGAAACCATTGTTACATATGAAGAAAAGGAAGCCAGTTATTAACTTTAAAGTATACTGAACAAAATCTTACCCTGTATTCAACAAAATTTTGGCTATGCATGCCACCCTATCCTAATTTTTGGTGTGAACCAAGAATTATTTTTGTATACTTTTTAAAAAAAGATTTTATTTACTTATTTTTAGAGAAGGGAAGAGAAGGACAAAGGGAGAGAAACATCAATGTGTGGTTGCTTCATGTGCACCCCCTACTGGGGGACCTGGTCTGCAACCCAGGCATGTGCCCTAGAAGGGTACTCGAACTGGTGACCCCTTGATTTGCAGGCCAGCATTCAATCCACTGAGCCGCACCAGCCAGTGCCCAAGAATTATTTAAGTAATTTGGTAGCAGAGGGTAGATTGCATGATTGCTTAGTATGACATCCTTTATATAGTATTGTATTTTACCAGAAAGCACAACCGTCCAAAAATTATCCTGGCCTCCTTTGGATTCCCCAAATGCTTATCTCACCTCCTACTGAAATCATTCTTCCGAAAGTCCTGCCCTGTGACTGTCCTAACGCTGCCAGACCCTCGTCCGCCAATGCTGTGTGCGATTCCAGCTCTTCCCAGCATCCCTCTTAATGACTTCCTAACATTCTACATCTGTGGCAAGACTTCTTTCTGCACAGCAGTGAGAGGCCATGAAGTAGCTGTACACACAGCAGCCTGGATGGAACTTCCAGTGTTAAGTGGGGAAAACAGTAAAAGATTTAAAGCGCAGTATTTTTCCAGTTTTATTGCAGTCCGGACTGGCATACAGTAAACCGCATGTGTTTAAAGTGTACCTTTGAGTTCTGACAGGTGAAGATACCCATGAAACCATCACCACCATCCCATAGCTTCATTTCGTTTTCCTCTTGCATCTCAGTCTCAGAAGACAGAGCCATCTGGCAGTGGGATGCTGTTAAAACCAAAGTCAAGTCTGGTGTGATCTCTGTGCAAACCCTCACCGGCGCCCTGTCTGACACCTCCCTCTTCTCTGGCCTCCCACGCAGGTCTCCCTCACTCACTGCAGCTGCCACATTCACCCCTGGTTGGTCCTCAGGCTTGCCAGGGACACTGTCCCCTTTGTCCTGGCGGTTTCCTCTGCCCCCAAATGCTCTTTCCCCAGACACCCACATGGCTCACTCCCTCACCACCTCCAGATGACTCAGATGTCACCTGTCTACCCTGACCCCTCCCATCCAGCTTCCCAGCGCTAATCCTTTCTAGAAGCCCCAATCACCTTTCCATAGGCTATCCAACTTACTTACATATGGTGTTTGGTGTTGGTCTGTCTCCCCCCACGAGAATGTAGCCCCCAAGGGCAAGACATCCGGTCTGTCTTCACTGATCTACCCCAAGAATGGCATCTGGTACAGAGTAGGTCTCCAGTCAAGATTAGGGAGTGAAGGTCTTCACCTTTGATGGTCTTGCCTCTTCCTTGAAATTTCCATCCCTTGCTGCTGTCTGTCTGTCTTCCTCTGGGTCTCCCTCTCCAGGACTCTGGACCCCACACCAGTGATATGACTTGTTGCTGGTATCTGCCTGATTCACTAGGTTACCCGTGTTTTGACCTCATGGTGTCCCCACCAAGTGTCCAGCAGGTGTGAAATGCTAAATTCCAGCCTTTTTTGTTTGTGTGTTTGTTTGCTGTTGTAAGGGCAAGGGAGTTAAAGAGGAAGGAGCAAGGAGAATGAAGGGAGATGCTGAGGGAAGTGTTAGGAAAAGTAGAGACAGTCTCGGACTTTCCCGGGGTCCCACCCAGTCAGCTCTCCAAGCTGCTCAGAGGAGTGGCCAGCAGTGCGTGAGGGGTGAGTGCCCCGTGAGGGGTGAGTGCCACATGGCAGAAGCGTCCCGTTGAGTCATGGGGCACCCAGCCACCCTGCTTTGTGGAGCGTGGTGTGTGGAGTATTTTTGTTTTTTACAGCCCAGCTGTCTGTGTAATGACTTCCTTCCCCTCTGCCGTGCTCAGCGAGGTGTTCCTGAGTGGCCAGCTGAGTCACTGCATTCCTTGCCGCTTAAAGCACCCGCTGAGCCTGAGTGTGGGGACCCAGCTCCCTTGTGGAGGTGGGACCTTCGAAGGCGGCCAGGGAGTGCCTGGGAAAGACAGGCAACAGAGCTCCTGTCTCTAACCTGCACTCGTTCCCCTCAAAATAGGATTAAAAACCAAGTTAAAAAAAAAAAGAAGAAATTTCATGTGTTAAGTACTTACAGAATGGCCCCAGCCAGGTGCTGCAGCTTGAAGAATTATTTGTCAGAAACAATTGATTGGTCAGAAACAATTGTTTGTCAAAAACAATTTGGGGTCCAATTGAAGTGGACCCCCAATTGAAGGAGGGGGCCCGGGGCCCAAGTCCTTGCCCTCTGTCTTGTCGCGGGTCAGAAGCTCCAGTGAAGAGACGGGGAACTCTGGTGCCCAGCTGGCCACAGTGGAAACCCTTGCTCAGCCCTTCTGTAAATCAGCAGGCAGTTTTCAGTAAAGTGAAGCCTGCCCAGGGTGCATCGTTCAGCCATCTCCTTGAAATACGTGTTGAAGAAAGTTTGGTTGGCTACCTAAGGTGACCAGCAGGAAGTTACTGATGATGGCATTGCCTGTGGCAGGAGGCGAGGACGAGGTGATCGGACAACGTGCCCTGTGCAGACCTCCTTTCACTGAGAACCATCTGCTTATTTTACAGCTTGTTTCTACACAGCAGTGAGAAGCTACAAAGTAGACATAACTGTCCAGACAGGAAACTTTCATGCTACAGACTATGATTGCAGTCTTTTATTGCTACTCTTCACGTAGCTCGGAAGTGCAGGAGTGGTGGAAGATTGTGGGAGCAGGGGCCTGCTTACTTTTGCTTGGTTATGAGTTTTATATAAAGGCATCATTGAATGTGGGTTCTTTTGTGTCGGGCTTTTTTTTTCACTTCACATTATCGACAAGCATTGCATGAAACTGTAGTCCATTTGCACTCAGTGCTGTGCAGCAGTCTGTTGAGTGAATATACCGCAATTTATCTCTTCTGCTAATGACCGACATCTGGGTGCTTTCCAGCTTGGAGCTATTATGAATAACGGTGCCATGAACATTCTTATAGACCTCTACTGCTCTACCTGGGCATGTATTTCTCTTAGGTATATACTTTGGAGCAGAATTCCTGGGTTATAGGTATGCCTATGCTTAACTTAAAGAAAATAATGCCAATGGCTTTCTGAAGTGATTACAGAAGCACACCCCCTGCCAGTGGGTAAGAGCTACCCTGTACTTTCACCAACTGTTCCCTCCAGCAGTTGGGACTGCCAGACTTTGCACTTTCAGCTGTCTCGTGGGTCTGTAGTAGTTGCTCACTCTGGTTCATTTCCTTGATTACTAGCGAGGCTCAGCACATTTCATATATTTATTGGCCATTTGGATTTTCTCTGTGGGAAGTAAAGAGCCTGTTCTTGCCCATTTTTCTATTGGTCTGTCTTTCCATTATTATTATTATTAGTAGTAGTAGTAGTAGTATATTCTGGATGTAAACTGTTTGTCAGTTATGTGTATTGTGAATCTTCCTCATATGAGGCTCGCCTCTTCACTCTGTGAATGATGTTTCTTGAAGTCCAATTTATCAATCTTTCCTTTGTGGTTAGTGCATTTTCTGTCTTGTTTAAGGAAACGTTTTCTACCTGAGGTCATGAAGATACTGCACGTTATCTCCTAAAGTGTTATTGTTTTGACTTTCACATGTAAGTCCATAATCCAACGGAAATTGGTTTTGTTCTTTGTACAACAAATGAAGTTGAATTGGAACAGCACATCCCATCTATACACCCATTCATTCAAGAAATATTTATTATCTTTTGTGTGTCAGCCCACATTTATTATTTTCCTTTTCATATTTAGGTTCATAATCCATCAGAGATTGGTTTTTGAGTCTGGTGTGAAAGAGTTCCAGTGTTATTTTCCCCATATGGATAGTCAATCAACTCAATACCATTTATTCAAAAGACCATTTTCCAACAGTGTCCTGTAATGCTTTCTTTATTATTAATCTGTCTTGGAGCTCCTTTCTGCCTGTTGGATTTTGTCTGCTCTTGTGCTAGTATCAGACTGTCTTGATTTTTAGAGCTTTAGTACAAGTCTTATTAGCTGCTCGAGCAACGTCTCCCATCTCGTACTTCTTCCAGAGTACCTTGGCTGTTCTTGGCCTTCTGTAGTTTCATATAAATTTTACATTAGAATCATCTCATCAGGTTCCCTATGAGAAATCAGTTGGGATTGCTTTGACTCTATAGCAACTGGAGAGAATACTAGCTTTACAGTAGTGACTCTTCAATCTTTATGAACTCGGTGTCTCCATCATTCATTCTTTGATATCAATTAAAATGTTTATGGTTTCCTCTACAGAGGTCTTACGTGAATTTTGTTACATTCATTTTTAGGTACCTTCTTTTGTTATTTCAAAACGATTTTGACTATTCTTTAAAAAGCTTTTCTGACATTGGCTGAAATCAAGTTGATTTTGGTATAGTGTTGCTTTTGCAACCCGGAAAAGGGCCTTCCTCAGACCCTGACCACGCGGGCGCCCTGGATCTCAGACTTCCAGCCTCCAGAAGTGTGAGAAATACATTTCTATTGTCGATTAGACCCAGTCTGTGGTATTTCATGAGAGCAACCAGACTAAGACAATCATTTATTTGTCCTAAAAGTTTAAGATTCCTTAGGATTGTCTATCTATACAATCATGTTATCTTTGAATAAAGAGAGGTGTTTTTTTTTTTCGTCCCTATCTTTATCACTTTTTTTTTTTTCTTGCCTTGCAGTCCTGGCTAGAACAGGCAGTAAAATGTTGACTAGAGGTGGTGACAGCTGACACTCGCTCTGTTCCTGAACTTAGGGCAGAAAATGTTCAATATTTTGCCATTGAGGATGATGTTAGCTCCAGGGGTCTTCCCCTATATACCCTGGACCCGATTGAGGAAGTTCCATCCCTAGGTTGCTAAGAGTTTTTACTGCGAATAGGTATTGTATTTTAGCAAATGCATTTTCATCATCTGTTCAGATTTTGGTTGATTTTAGAATGTTAAACCAGCCCTGGGTGGTGTAGCCCAGTAGATTGGGTGCTGTCCTGTGAACCAAAGCATCGCTGGTTCGCTTCCTAGTCCGGGCATGTGCCTGGGTTGCAGGTCAGGTCCACAGCAGGGGAAAAGCGATAGGCTCTTTGTTTCTCTCCCTCTCTTTCTCCCTCCCTTCCCCTCTCTCTAAAAATAAACAAATAATATCCTAAAAAAATAAAATGTTAAGTCATTTTGCATTTCTGGGACAAACTGCATTTGGTTATGATTTATTACCCTTTTTATTTATTGCTGGATTTGATTTGCTAGCATTTTGTTCAGGGTTGTATTTACAGTCACGAGAGAGAGAGTGGCCTGTGATATTTACTCTTCTCATGCTCTTGTCAGGCTTTGATAGTAGGATTATGCTGACCTTACAACTGGGGAAGTGTTCCCCCTATGATCTTAAAGAATTTGTATAGCCCTGGCTGGTGTAGCTCAGTGGATTGAGCTCAGGCCTGCAAACTAAGGCATCGTGGTTCGATTCCAGTCAGGTCATGTGCCTGGGTTGCAGGCCAATTCCCAGTGGGGGGACACACGAGAGGCAACCATACATTGACATTTCTCTTCCTCTCTCCTTCCCTTCCTCTCTAAAGATAAATGAATAAAATCTTTTTTAAAAAGAATTTGTATAAGGTAGGTATCATTTCTCATTTAAATATTAGCTAAATTTCCATTCTTTTATCTCTTTTTTAGTGACTGTACAGTATTTACTTATATATTTTTAATCATCATTTACCCCCCCATACCCTCTCTTCCACCTCTACCCGCCTTTCCCCTCATTCTTTCCATTTTCTTAAATCTTTTAACCTATATGTCCTTAAAGTGTGTCTCATATAAACATTGTACAGTTGGGTCTTTTTGTTTAATTCAGCCTGTAGAACTTTTTCTTTTTATTAAAATATTTAGTCCACTTACACTTAACGTAATTACAGGTATGGCACCAAGTCATTTACTTCTGTAATCTTGTCTTCTGTTTGTCCTACCTGGCTTTTGTTCCTGTATTTCTCTTTTTCTCCCTTCTTTGGGGTATTTTGTTACTTCACTTTGTTTTATCCACTTGATATTTTTTTAAAAAAACGGTTGTAAAATACACATAATAAAATGTACCACTATAGCAATTAACTTTGTTTTAATTCCTCACCTGAGGATATGTTTATTGATGTTAGAGAGGAAGGGAGAGAGAGAGAGAGAGACATAGATGTGAGAGAGAAACGTCCACTAGTTGCCTCCTGTATGGAACCCAACTGGGGATGGAATCCACGGCCTTTATGTGTATGAGATGGTGCTCCATCCAACTGAGACCCCTGGCCAGGGCTGTAGCCATTTTCAAATGTATCACTAAAGTGCACTATACAGTATCTTCTGGTAATTCCTATTTAAGTGCATCGATCTCCAGAATAGTTTTCATCTTGCAACACTGACATTCTATCTCCATTAAACAGTAACTCCCAATTCTCCCCTCCCCTTCCTTCTTGGAAAGCACCGTTTTATTTTCTGTCTCCATGAACTTGACTGCTTTATTAGAGGTATACCTTGCTTTAGCTCACCATGCTTTATTGTGCTTTGCAGATACTGCATTTCTTTTACAAATGAAAGGTAAGACCCTCCACCAGCAAAAAGATTATGACTCACTGAAGTCTCAGATGATGATGAGCATTTTTAAACAATACAGTATTTTAAAATTAAGATATATACCTTACTTTTTTAAAGAAGTAATCCTATTGCACACTTCATAGATTACAGTTTAGTAGAAACATAACCTTTACATGCACTGGGAAACCCAAAACTTCAGTGCTATATTCACTTTATTGCAGTGGCCTGGAATTGAACCCATCATATCTCTGAGGTTGCCTGTACTTCATATTAATGGAGCCATGGAATATTTGTATTTCGTGACTGGCTTGTTTCACTTAAGTTATGTGTTCAAGGTTCCTCTGTGTGGTAGCATGCATCAGCACTTTCTTACTTTAAGGCTGAATAATATTCTGCTGTATGGATATGTTACATTTTGTTTTTCCATTCACCTATTGATGGGCATTTGGGCTCCTTCTACCTTTTGGTTATTGTGAATAATGCTGCTGTGAACATGAGTGAATAAGTATCTGTTCAAAACCCTGCTTTCAATTTTTCTCCCATTTGAATTTTAGATAAATGATTTATATTGGAATTTTAGATAAATGCTTGCTGTAGAGGCTATGAGAGACGTCCTTACTCTATTACAGCATGACTTGAATTAGCAATTTCAGTTTCCTGAATATCATGAGAGCCTCAAAATAGCGTAATTCCCTTTACTGCTCCTACCCCCTCTGTGCTTTCTGTCACGTGATTTACTTTTACACTTCACAAATCTCATGATACATTGTTGTTGTTGCTTTACATAGCAACTTATTTCAAAGCAGTTCTCCTATTTATCCACGTATACACTTTTCCGGTGATTGTCATTTTGTCCTATAGTTCTGTATGTCCATCTGGAATTGTTTTTCTTGAGCTTGAAAAACTTGTAGTGCAGGCTTTCTGGAATTGAATTCTCCAATTTTTATTTCCTGGGCTGAAAATGTCTTTATTTCACCTCAGTTTGCAAAGGCTATTTCCACTGAGTACAGGATTTCTTATTTGGCAGTTTTCATCTCCCTGTAGACTTTAAAGATACCATTTTAGTCTTCTGTCTTCTTTCTCATGAGAAGCAGGCTGGTATTCTAATTGTTGTTCCTCTGAAATATGTTTTGTTTTTAGTTCTGCCTGCTGTTTTAAATCTCTGGCTTTTAGTAGTTTGATTATATTGTATCTAAGATGTGGTTTTCTTTGTATTTATCATTGTATTCTTTATTAGCCGAGCCTCTTGAGTCTGTGAATAGGCCACAGGGCCTAGGCATGTGTTACCCCTTGTACAGGGAGCACCCTCCTTTTTACTGTGTGTCTAGTGTTATGGACTAAATGTACGTGTCTCCAAGGACTTCATATGTTGAAGCCCCAACCCACTGTGGGGCTATTCTGGAGCAAGTAATTAAGGTTAAATGAAGTGATAAGAGTGGGGCCCTGTTCCAGTATGATTAGTGTTTTTCTAAAAAGAGGTACCAGGGAGCTCACTCTCCCTGTCTCCCCCCACACACCTATCAAGGAAAGGCCATATGAGGACATAGCAAGAAGGTGGCCTTACCAGAAACCAAAGTGGCTGGAACCTTGATCTTGGATGTGCAGCCTCAAAAACGGTTTGAAAATTAATTCCTGTTGTTTAAGCCACCTGGTGGATGCTATTTTGTTATGGCAGCCAAGCAGACTAATGCATCTAATTTAACCCTGATGTTTTCCCTGTAGATCTCATACCTAATGTTTCCCTAAACATACCCAAGCCAAAGCCTCCTGTTTCAGTACCTCCTGGTACCAGACACCATGGAAGATTTATGTTGTTGATTGCTTGACCAATGTCTGCTTACTTACTCAACTGTAAGCTCCGTGAAGGTCTATGTTTTAATTCACTGTTGCATATCCAGAACCTAACAGAGGCCCAGGTACATGGTAGGGGCACAGTACATATGTTTTGGAGAGTGGTGGGTAGGGACAGACAGTGCCTTGAACTTGGAGACTTCCTGGATATGCAAGCTCATCTCTGCTCCAGCAGAAACTGCACATAGATATGTTTTTAACATCTGGGTATATATTTATTAAACAATCTGAGGATATTAACATTAAGAACCGTATCTAAATGAAGCTGCCTTCACATCTGCAGCTATGTGACATCATCCAATAGCTAGCTGATACGCAGATTGAAACTGCATGTTCAGAAAAAAAACATGTGACTCCAGGTCCCAACCTGTGATAGGACCGGGGCTCCTGCCCATCATGCCTGGCTCAGGTCCTGGGCGGGGCTGGCTGGGCTGCCTGTGGAGGTAGCAGAACCCCAGCTGTGGGGGCTGGCAGAAGACACGCTCTGACATCAGAGCTCTGACCTCATCCTGGTCCTTCCCTGTGCTCTGCCTGCATTGTGATATACTCTTTTGTGAAAAGGAACTGGCATGTACATCAAGTAGCATTTTCAGCTTCTCTTCCTGCCATTGTTCAGAGCTCAGACTCTTTCCACCCATGAGTTTATAGCACTGGTTACAACTCAGAGCCATGCAGTGAACAGTCACAGTCGGCACACTTTGGGTTTCAAGTATAATACAGACTGCAGCGCAAATGAGAGTCAACAACAAAGGGAATTGATTGACTTAGCTTAACTTTATTTGGTAGAAGGATTCAGGTAGGCCTTGATCGGAAACTCCAACTCTGTTTCTGTTCAGTTCTTTCTGTCTTTCCTTAGTCTGTGTTTTGGCTTCATCTTTAGGCTGGTTCTCCTCCTAGTTACAAAATAGCTGCCAGTGGTAAAAGGTTCCTTACTGAAATGCAGGGAGACAGCGAGGGTCTTATGCAATTATTGTGATGAGGTGAATATTGGGTACTGATAGATGTAGGCCAGGGTAACAGGGCTACCCCTGAAGCAATCAATACAAGGTGCATGAGATTACTTCAACTGGCTTAGACCACAGTCCACACCCACATTTGGAAGATGGGGGTCCATCCCACTCAAATTGACTCAACGCTGTACAGTGGGGAGTGAGAGAGACTGGAAGTTAAGAAGATGCACCTGTCAGGATAGGCTGGGTTTTGCTGTGGTAACAAGCAAGCACCAATCTTGTTCCATAATGGCAAAGGTTTATTTCTTGCTTATACAACATGTCCACTGTGAGTCACCTAGGGGCGTTATTCCATGATTTCTCACTCCAGGACCCAGACTGATGGAACTATTACTGTCTCAAGCATTGTCTATTGTTGTTACTGAGGGAATGAAGAAATTAAAAATTGCCCACTAGCTCTTAAAATTTGGACCCGGGAGTGACATACTTTTACTCCTACTTTATTGACCACAATAAAAGCAAGTGACAGGGCCACTCCTGACACCAAGGTGTGAAGTACAATCCTATCATGGGCCTGGGAAGCAAACTCAGAATCTTTGGTGGCCTAGCATTAATGTCAATTACCACATGAGGCCATCAGAACACCCACTACAGATGGCTTCTGAAGACCACCCCAGTGCTTGTCCACGTTTTGCTGGGGGGATAAAAAGCTTCTCGTTTTGATTACTACCTAAAAAGAGGCCTCCTGCCTTGGCTTCTGTAGCTCAGTGAATTGAGCTCGGGCCTGCAAACCAAAGGATCGCGGTTCGCTTCCCAGTCAGGGCACATGCCTGGGTTGCAGGCCAGTTCCCAGCAGGGGACACATGAGGGGAAGCATACATTGTATTTCTCTCCTTCTCTCCTTCCCTTCCTCTCTAAAGATAAATAAAAAAAAAGAGACCTCCCTACTATGCAGAAATCAGAAACTCAATAATCATCTCTTATGTCACAGTCAAATGTCTCCCAGATGTTTGCTCATAAAGTGACATCAATGGTTCTTTGAGGGACATCTATTAAAATATCTCCTCTACTCAAAACAATCCCTTTTTTGTGTGTGTGGTCATGATCCACAGAGGTGGGTTCCTGGTGAACTACATCACTTGTATGGTGGTCGTCATTGTTCTGGAGGAAGGGGAACCCGACTCAAGCTGGGCCAATGAGAGCCTTTTCTCTGGGATTTGGAAATTCAAATGATTAGGAATTTTTTAGTCTCTGGGGAATTTGGAATTGTCACAGGACAGGACTTGGGAGTGGCTGGCAGACATACGCCTCATTTTATTATCTGGAAACAGAAAACAAGTTTGCAGAGAGAGAGGTTCCTTCTGGTAAAACTTGCTTTGCTTCCAATTCATCCAGAAGTCCAGCTGGGTTCTTGCCCTTGACCTGAGAGGACCTTCTCCTTCTCCCCCCGAAACACTTTGATTTCTCCTTTTATTTTCCTTTAACTGGCCTGATGGGTAACTGGACCTTGCAGCCAGCAAACTCTGAACTGATACATGCTTTGCCTCTGGACCCTGACATCAAACAGTCACAGGTGTAGCTCATTCCAATAAAATTGAACTCAGGTTGTAACTCTGTTGCATCAATTATACATCTGACAGTTTTTTCCCCAGCTTGAGAAAATTCATCAGAATATAAGTGAGTACAGGTGACATTATAGGGACCACCTGGAATTTGCTTAAATCTTTTTAAAGAAAAATGTGCCTCGTTAATAAACATGACCGTCACGCACCTCCCCAAACTGGTATGAAGTGCATGCTGTTTTCTCTGCTTGGAGTCTTGTGCTTACTCTCTCTTCACGTCCAGCCGAATGTCTGCCCAGACAGCTGCTAATCTGCTCATGTCAAGTAGGTTCAGGATTCCAGCTCTGGTTCCATCAGACTGCAGAGCTCTTTATTAATCACTAGATTAATCACTAGATTCTACAGGTGGGGGCCACTTTCGGAGCACACTTGCTATAGACTTGGGCTCTGTGACAAAAGATGGGGCCTGGAGCTTGTGACAAAACCTCGGAAAAGGGCCCACTCCCACCCCAGGGTAGAGGTTACACAATAGAAGCTGTGAATAAAGGACGGGGGTCATCGCACCTGAAGGGGCTAATTGATGCTTTAAAGTTCTCAAGTGCCTTAAGATTGAATGTTAAGGAAAGCAGTTATCAGAAGTTGCTGATCTGTTTAGGAAACTGGAGAGTTTCAAAACTGCAGTGACGTGCTAGTTGATGGGATAAAAGAAAGGCCGACTCCCAAGGTGACGCACGTTGGGAAACGCTGGACTGGGGGAGGGGTCCGGGTCGGCCTCTAACCCTTGCCCTGCCCACATCCTTTTGAAAGTGTAACCTGGCCTGGCCTTTCTTCGCTGTTCCTCTGGAAAGACCAGGATATGGAGTACAAAAGCCGGGAACCTCTGGGGCCGCGGCATCCGCCCATGCCCCCTTCTCACCCACCCGCTGCAGGTTGCCTGCCCGGGAAGAGCGGACCGAAGCCCGCGCATGCGCCCAGGACAAGGTCCGCTCAACACCACGTCAGGGGGCTAGCGCCCCAAGAAAGGCCCGCCCACCAGGAGCCAAGGGCGCCAGGGGCGGGGCCTCGGACCACGCCCCCAGCCGAGACGAGCAGGGGCCGAACGGAGCCGAGTGTCTCCGAGCACGGCCGAGCCCAGCCGAGTGGCCGGGAGTCGGTTGGTGCAGCTGCGTCCCCGCCGCTCAGCAGTCTGCGGCTCCGGCGTCGCCGGCGTCGCCTCAGCGGGGCCTGCGCCGGCCCGCAGGCCGGCCGCCAGGAGGGAGGCCCGGAGCGCGCAAGAGCGGCCCGGCCGCGGGCGCCGCCGCTGCAGCTGCCAGGTGAGCGCCTGCCGTGGCCCGCCGGCCCCGTGTGCTCCCCGCGAGTGTCAGTTCCCGTGTCTGTGTGTCTCTCTGCCTGTCAGCCCTCTGTGTCTGCGCGAGCTCCTTCCCGCCACGCCTGACCCTCAGCCCTGCCCGTAGTGCCCGCCAGCCCCTCCCGCCCGCGGCTGCCCCGGGTCTTTCTGTCAGCCGCCAGCACCCCCTTGCTGGGAGGCTCCGCCCCTTCCCCCCGAAGCCCCGCCCCTCGCCCATCTGTCATCACCCCCTCCCCCAGCTCAAGTCTAGGGCGTCCTGGGGGCGTGGGGTGCCCCCGCTCCTGGGGGTTACCCTGGCTCCCATCAGGCAGACAGCTGCGTAAAGAGCAACCGGGGGGTTATGGAGGGCGAGTGGGGGTCTGCAGATGCCCGCCTGCCATGTGAGGGTGCGTGTCCGTGGGTGTGCCGGGTGGGCGCTGCGTGTGCGCCCGAGAGCAGGGAGGGGAGCGCGGGGGACGGCCTGATGGACGTGAGGCGGAGATGCTGGGAGGCCAGAGTCACTTGCTGCAACTCCCGCCAGCCCGTTTGTCCTGCGGAGATGGGCTGGCCCCTGCCTCTGGGAGGCGAGTGAACCCAGACTCGACCCGTTGGGGTACAGTAGGATCCTGAATCCTGGGACTCTCATTTGGCCACGCGGGAACAGAAGACCCGGGCGCCAGGTTCCCGGATCCCGCGAGTGGAGTGTGAGCGGAGTTTGGGGCTAGTGAAACCTTCCGGGCTTGGGATTTTCATTCGGAGAACCTTGTTGGAAGTGATCGAGGAGCGGGTGGGATGTGGCGCTCAGGTGCCTGTGTGAGAGCTGGAGTGGTTTGCATTTCTGAGCAGTGATTGCCTTGGGCTTGCGCCCTGGGAGAAGCTGTTCTGTGATGGCCGGGTGGGGGGGGGGGTGTTAGGCAGGCGAGGAGGGAGGCCAAACTACTTTCTGTTTTTATCTGTGTTACGCGAACACATAGTATACTTATTCGTGAGACCTCTACACATTCTCACTTTAAAAAGATTACTGTAGCTTCCATTTATATACATGCGCTTCTAGGTGGTTATCTTGATGTTCTTTATTTGTAGTAACTTAGTATTGCAGTATTTCAAAACTAAGAGAAAATGCGTCCCAAAGCAATTTGGTATTTTGCCGGATTATTCTCAACCACGGGGTTGAGAACCAAAAGCGCACTTCATTAGCTGGAACAACTTATTTGGGCTTAATTTGTTTCTAAGAGACATACAGTGGAAAAATCCAGAAGAGCAAAGTAGTATCAAAGAGTCTTAGGAAATTAATGAAAAGGGCTTTCTATTGCTGCCCTGGAAAGATGGTAATCAAAGTTGCTTTAGAGGACAGAGCTACTATGTAATGATAAACATATTAACCAAGTGGGTTTTGTGACCTTGATACATGGAGCAGTGCTTGATCTGTGCAATGCTCCACAACAGGCAAACATTGCAGGGGCAGTCGGGTAATTTTGGGAGAAATGTTCTCCTGTGTTTTGTTTTTCAGTTTTTAATACTTAAGATTTCAGACTGAGGCAGTCTCACAGTGGGAGTGGTTCACCCCCCCCCCCTTAAGATAACATTAAAAGTTACAAAAGTGATTCATGTGTAAGGCAGAAAAGCCTAAGAAAAAATTCACAATCCCACAAACCATAAGTAATCCAGTTTGGTATTGATCTTTTTAGTCATTTGTCCCCATGTGTAAGTATTTTTTTCTTACAAAAAATGCAACCATACTTTAAGATTGTTTTATTGTATGTTGTTTTTTTTTTACTTACAAATAGATTATGAGAGATATCTATTTGGTTTGTTTTTATGAGTAAGAACTTACATTCCCTGTGCTATCTTTTTAAAAAGTTAGAACTCTGCTTAGAGTACTGAATAGCTTCTCATTTTATTGTATACCCTGAAGCCCTTGCCTGCTGGGCTGCCTCCCTGCCCTCACTTTCAGCCCTGCTGGACAGATCTCTTTGCTATGCCTTAAAATATGCAGTGCCCTTTTACTTGCTCTTCCCTCTGCCTGGAACTCCGTTTCCTGGGCATCAGAGTTCTGGCTGGAGGTTTCTGCTCAGGTATAACCATCAGCCTTTCCCTGACTATTGTGTGTAAAATACATTCCATTCTCCAGTCCTCCTTAACCCACCTCACTCGTCTTCATAGCACTTATCTCCACTTGGAAAATACATACGTGGTTATTTGTTATTTTGTTGTCTCTTCCTCTGTTAACCCAGAAACGGGAGACTTTTCCACTGATACAACCCAAGGGCCCGGACACATCCTGGGTGCTTAATCAGTATTTGTGGAATAAATAAATGAATGAATATTCATTATCCACCTATTCACATGACCTTCCTGGTGGCCTCCCAGGCTTTTACATAGCTAGATAATGAAATGGGATAACAGTCCCTTCAAAGTCAGCATAGCCCTGTCCTTTACATATCTGAGAAGAATTTTACAAAGTGAGCCTCGATTTTAAAAAAGAATTAGTGTTGATTTCACTTCACAATTGAGGTAAGGAACATTTTTGGCAAACATTACTGACTTGCCTTCTAATACACCAACCTTTCTGTCACAATGGAAATCTCTGAGACGTATAAAGTACCCCAGTGATGTTTACAACTGTGATTTCAGTTGGGTGGTTCTTGAGCGAGAGTATAAGCCTCAAGAACGTAGTGAGTTTTTTGGGTCAACAGATACCCAGAGATGTAATTACAGCTTTGGTGTATTTTCATTTGAGGAGTAACTGTTACACTTACATATTTTTTTCCTGGCAATTCTCCCCTTTTCACTTCTTTGCTTATCAGTTTTTTTGGATGGCTAGCAGGTATACTTAAGGTTTTTGTTCTTGTTTTTCAACATTTTAAAATAAATCCTTGATCTCTTGGGCATTTCACATCTCCCATGTGACTCCTGAACTGTTTGAAAGGACCAGTTTCATCTTTCAGGACAAAATGACATCAGTAATAAAACATATCATTGCATTTTTATTATAAGGATGGGAAAAACTGAGTCTTAAGGTAGAATGTTTACAGAGAGGACATAGAATGAGAGTAAGCTTTTTAAAGCCTTGAATTTCAAGTAGGTTACTTGTAATTTTAGTGCATTTTTGAAAAAAATCCTCGCTTTTGCTCTTAAGGAAAAGGATCCCTCTGAAAACAATTCAAACAGAGAACTTCAAATATTTTTTCATTTTCAAAACATTAAAAAACATTTTATTTATTTTTAGAGAGAGGGAAAGGGAAAGAGAGGGAGAGGGAGAGAAACATCAGTACGTGGTTGCCTTTCAAACGCCCCCCACTGGGGACCGAGCCTGCAACCCAGGCATGTGCCCTGACTGGGAATTGAGCTGGCAACCTTTTGGTATGCAGGCCTGTGCTCAATCCACTGAGCTACACCAGCCAGGGTCAGAACATTTTCTTTAAAAATATTTTGTCTATTAATTTTTGAGAGGAAGGGAGGGAGAGAAACATCAATGCGAGAGAGAAACATCAATCAGTTGCCTCTCATAGGCACCCTTACTTGAGGACCGAACCCACAACTCAGGCATGTGCCCTGACTGGGAATTGAACTGGCAACCTGTGCTCTGTGGGACAACACCCAACTGAGTCCACACCAGTCAGGGCCAGATTGTTTTTCTTTTCTTTTCTTATGATTTTATTTATTTATTTATTTTAGGAAGAAGGGAAGGGAGGGAGTAAGAGAGGGAGAGAAACATCAACGTGTGGTTGCTTCTTGCAAGTCCCCTGCTTGCGGGGGGACCTGGCCCACAACCCAGGCATGTGCCCTGACTGGGAATTGAACCAGCAACCCTTTGGTGCAGGGCCATCACTCAATCCACTGAGCTACACCAGCCAGGGCTCGATTATTTTTCTTAGGACCCAAATATACAAGAACTTGTGGAAAAAAACCCTAAATGAACATTTTATTCTTTTAAAGGCCTAGAGGGAATGTGTTAAGAATTTGTTTTTAACTTTCCTAGAGGCTTCATTGGAGCATATTTGGAGCACTTCCGTGTGTGTTTATGTGGGTTACAGCACCGTGTTCAGTTTCAGATCACCAAGTGATTTTTACCATGCCTCTGTCGTTCGATTACCTCCCTTCTCTCACCATCCTTTCTCCCTAAATGATCTCATTTATTCCCAGGACTTCCATATCCTCTAGATACAGATGACTCCCTCAGTTACACCTCCCGCCTGGGCCTTCTTCTGGTTCCAGACTTGCATTTCCAGCTACAGCCCTCCTGTTACCTGACTTATTGGCCTCATAGTGATCTCCAGGTCCACACATCCAGAATCAACCACTTCCAAATTAGTATTCTCATTTCTGACCCCTTCCTCCCCTCTCCTCCAGCCTTCCCTGTCTTATTGTCACGACTACTCACTCATTGTTCAGGCCAGACACCTGAAAGTCATCTTTCAGGTGACTGAAAGATGATCAGGTGATCATCTTTTCAGGTGATCATCTTTTCAGGTGATTCTTCCCGATCCCTCACCCCACGTTCAATCCATCAGTGTGGCCTGTTGGCCTATCTGGCAAGACACCAGAGGTCCTCCGTCCCCTCCCCACTCCTAATGCACCCACCGTCCTCAACTGGATGACTGCCCCTACCTTTTATTACCATACCTAGCTTCCACTACCCTCTCCTAACCCATTCTCCCCTGTACAGCCAGAGAGACCCTACCAAAAACATAAACCAGGTCACGTCAGCCCCTTGCTTAGTGGCTTCCCGCTGCACTTAGTCCACGTTGGCACTTCTTACTCTGAGGTGCCCGGCCGGCCCTTGTCATCCTCTCCAACCTCCTGTCCTTGCTCATCATGCTTCTGTCAGGTTGGAGCCCCATCAGTTCCTCAGACATGCCAAGTGCCCCTTGGTAGACCTTCTCTCTGCTCACCAGCCCCCTGCCCCATTCTTCTCATAGAAGGATCCTTCTCAAATATCCATCTCAGCCAAAATACTCCGTGGAGGGGCCGTCCTGTTCAGCCCTTCTATGGTACATGTAAATCTCCTGCTTAGCCAACATTCCAAGTATTTCATCTATATTCTTCTTTTGTATCCTTCTTCACATTTGTATTCTTCTTTATTGTCTACACCCCCCAGTAGACGGCAAGATCTGTGAAGGCAGGGGAAGCCTTGTCCTGTTTATTGTACGGTCCTGGTACCCTTCTTACAATCCAGTAGATGTAGGGCCTTGGTGCATTTTGAATAACTATTATTATAACAGCTAACTTGTTTTGAGACTTACTTTTAAAAAAAATTCTCATCCAAGGTTATGTTTCTGTTGATTTTAGGGAGAGAGGAAGGGGAAGAGAAAAAGAGAATGGGAGAGAGAAACATCAATCGGCTCAGTTGCTTCCTGCACAAGCCCCGACAGGGAAGGGGGCAGGGCAGGTCCAACCCACAGCCTTTTGGTGTATGAGACAGCGCGACCCGGCAGGGGCGTTTGGAGACTCACTTTGCGCCAGGTCCCTTGCTAAGTGTGTTCACACATATCTCTAAATATTGGGGAGAAAAAAATTTAAAAGAAAAAGATAAACAAAAGGAAAAGAAAGAAAAATATTTAAAAATAAACAAATATCTGAGAGAGCTCTTAACTAAGGTGGTGATAGTTATTACAAGATTTCTATTTTTCGTTGAGAAAATTGAGCTTAGAGAAGTTAAGTAAGTTTTATTCATTTATTTTTAATTTTATGTTTTTTTAAAGATTTTACTTATTTGTTTTTAGAGGGAGGGGAAGGGAGGGAGAAAGGGAAAGAAACATCAGTGCGTGGTTGCATTTTGCACTCCCCCTACTAGGGACCTGGCCTGCAACCCAGGCATGTGCTCTGACTGGGAATCGAACTGACAACCTTTTGGTTCACAGGCCAGCACTCAATCCAGTGAACCACACCAGCCACAAAAGTTACATAATTTTAAAGTTAAACAGCTAAGGAAGTGTTGGAGCTAAGATTGGAATCTACGTGGTATGACCATAGAAATGTCCCTCTTGTGCATTACTGCCTTCTGATATACCTGTAGGAATGCATGAATATGAAATGTGGAATAATAATATTTATGATTCCTCAGGTTTTTATTTCTAAGCATATATTGGAGTATAAAAAATCAGAATGCTTGGGTTTGGATTTTGTATTTCCTGGGAAGTTTCTGGTAATAACCACTATGCCAAAGCACATAGATTAATTTATGTCCAGACTCTGTGTTTTAATTTTACCTTTGCTACTTTCAGCTGTTAGCCCTTGGGCAAATTACTTAACACGTCTAGGTCTGTTTCTTCATCTGTAAATAGAGAAAAATAACAGTTCTTATCTCACAGGGTCATTGTGAGGAACATAATCACACACACACACACACACACACACACACACACAAATCAATATTAGCTTAATATTATAAGGAGGGGGAAAAAGGCCCCAGGCAAAGACTTGTAGCTCCATCAACAAATTAGAGTTTTGGTAAGAGTGAAAAACAGATCATAATGGTATTTGTTTCACTGACTCCGGTTTTGAATTTATAAAAACTATCAGAAAATCAAGTATTTGGCTTGGGATTTATAATTACTCTATTGTTGTATAGCAACTTTCTGTTTGGATTTAAACTTGTTAAGTACCTGTAGGCAGGACAGCTTTCTTTTTTTTTTTTTTCAACTCCTTCCTATCTTAAGAAAGATTCTCAGGGTAGAGAGATCTTTAGAGAAGCCGGCCATTGTTGAGAGGCTGGTTGGTTTTGTACTTTCGGCAGAAAGGCACTCATCACCATTGCTGCGTACTTCAGTAAGGGTTATCACCAGGGGCTTCCTTCCTATACCCAAACAAACAGTAGGCCTGGTGTAGATGCAGTGGGTTCCACAGACCTTATGATGGACTATGTGGACACAGTTGTATTTTCTGAGCTTATAAGCAAGTGCCAGACTGGTGGCTTCCATTATCTCTGTGAAACAGGGTGAGGTTTTCTGCTAAAAGTCAGAAGAGGTCAGAGGAAAAACGAGGAGATTTGACATACAGTTGAGGTCAGGAAGAAGAGTAACCTTGGGGCAATGTCCATGACCTCCAGGCAGTATGTAGTGCTCTGTTGAGGTAGGAGACCCTGGATTAATCGGGACACCAGTAGCAGGCAACTGCCTGATTTTAGGAGCAAAGAAGATGTATAGTTGGATTAAGCCAGGGTTGGGATTTGCAAGGGGTGAGCAGCAGGACAGTGTCTTTATTCATTATTCATCTCGTAATATGCACATCGGATGTCAAACTGGACACAAGCCAAACGAGTATCAGAATCATGGAGAGAAGCCATATGTATGTAACGTATTTGGAGAGCTTTCAGTTTTCTCCAGTGGTTTTGAAAAACATGAAAGAAGTCATGATAGAAAACCTGTGGGTGTAAGGAATGTGGTGAAACCTTTAGTTTGTCACCGTCCCTTCAGATACATGAGAGAACACCCATGGAGAGAAACTCAATCCACGTGAACAATACAGAAGCCTATAGATGCCATCAAACTTTCAAACATGCAAAAGGACTCACACAGGAGACAGACCCTGTGAATGTAAAAAACGTGGCAAAGTTGCCTTAGTTTTCTTTGAACGCATCCATGAACTCACAGTGTAGTGAGTGTAAATTCACTGTGAATGTAAACAGCACGGTGAAACCTACATATATCAGAATGCCTTACAAACACACCAAAGAACTCACGCAGGCAAGATACCCTGTAATGTAAGTGATGTGCTGAAACTGTGAGTTCCATCTAGGTTTCCAAAAACATGGAAGAAGTCACCCTGGAGAGAAGCCCTGTGCGTGTAAGGAGTGTGGAAAAGCCTTCACCTGTTATCGTCACTTTTGAAGATATGAAAGAAAATTCCCTGGAGAGGAGCCCTGTAAGAATAAAGCATGTGGGAAAGCCTTGAGGTGTTATCAAAGGTTTCAAACACAGAAGAAACCCCCAGGCAGAAACCCCGGGAATGTGAGCCGTGTGGGACAGCCTGGAGACAGTGCAGCACCAGGCAGAGGCGCAGAGGGACTCACACTGGAGAGGAGCCCGTGGAGGTAGGTGATGTGCTGAAGCCAACAGAGATCACAGGTCTTTGAAAACACAGCTCAAGCTGGAGAGAGAATCCTCATGTCCCCTGCGTATGTGAATGATGTGGTGAAGCATTCACTTGTCTCAGTTCTCTCCAAAACCATGAAAGAATCACACTGGAGAGAAACCTCTGAATGTAAAAATGTAGTGAAGCAGTTAGGTATCTCAGTTCTCTTCAAAACCATGAAAGAAATCTCACTGGAGACCAACCATTTGAATGCAAACACTGGTACAGCCTACTGCAATCCCAGTGCCTTGCAAACACAGGAGAGGACTCATCGGAGAGGAACCCTGTGAACGTAAGGAACGTGGAAAAGCCTTCATTTATCACACAGATTTTTGAAGACATGTAACAATGCCTTCTAGAGGGAAGCCTTGCAGAATTGCAGAATTTGGGAAAGCCTTCATTTACCCTAGTTCCTTTCCAACACATGAAAGGACTCACTGGGTAAAACCTCTTGAGTGTAAACAGTCTGAGAAAGACTTCATTTGACACACACCATTATTTGCAAAGATGCCCATGGAAAAGAAATAGAACTTGCAACATGGAAGTTCTTAATGGATGCTGTAAATATTTTGTGTGTATTGAATCTCTGTGTAGAAGTACATCACTGGGCTGGGAAATTCTACCAATTTCATGAGTGACCATGTGAGATAATTCAGAAAGTTTTCTTTCAACAATAGTATGTAGATTAATAAGTAGTGCTTTTCCCTTAAAATACTTAATAGTATTTTCTCTCCACTTTGAAGCCGGTTAGATTTATAGGTGAATTGAAGTGTATTTTTATACGCAGTTAGGTTAGGTGTCTCTTTATAATGCTTTATTTGTTCTGTGGTAAGGGGCCACTGAAAAGGGACTGTTTGGTATTTGGGTTTTCCTAGTGACCTTGAGACGGTCCTTCACATCCCTCGTCCATTATGTACATTCTGCCTTCCCCTCTGACAGAGCTCCTTTTGGGGGGGATTGGGAATAGGAGCCTTTTTCTGTTTCCATACTAATAAATAATTGGAATAAATTCTCTGTATGCCATGTTCATGAAAGGATATAGTTTCATACAAAACAATTTAATTTTGGGCCCTTTGCTTTTGTCTTTTTTTTTTTTTTTTTGCTGGTATTTGGTGAATAAATTTTGACTTGAGATGAGGGATCTGTGATAGGTGAGCAAAATCTAGAGTTGGAGACATTCTCCCCGGGGGATAACGTTAGAAAACTTGGTTTTCCAACATCCACCGTGGTTGTGCTTCCAGGTTAGAATTCATGAGTAGCCACCCCTGCATGAGATTGGAAGGCAAAAATGAAGAAGGCATTAGTCAGATTTTGGAGCCATCATACAATACAGACAGACAGACAGACAGACACACATACACAGTGGCTATCGGAACACCATCTTCCAACCTGTAACCTGTATTCTTTGACCTTCCGATTGAAACCACCACCAGGTATCTGATATTACCACTTTACATTGGTTTCTTCACAAGATCCACACCAAAAACCCATCAGAGTTTGGATTTTCCTGCAAGCCCTCTTGTGTCCACCAGGAACCTGATTCAGACTTTCATGCTTATATCTGAATCCTCTCTTCTCTGATTGTATCTATGTAAGGCCTAACTTGCATAGGAAACATCTTACGCACTCAGCAGTGTGAGTGAGTGTGCTTCCTGCTTGGCCGAGCCGTCCAGCGGTGCAGTGAGAGAGGAGGCCGGGGAGTTTGTTTCTCCACTGCAGGGGCAGTGGCCGCCTTGACCTAGACCTTCCTTCTGTAGGGAAGGCGGTGGGTGTTGCCTGTTACTTATAGCCGAATGTAATCCCTCATTTTGTGTTTAATTATGTTTGATCGTGATTAAAAGTGTGGGGGGTGTTTTTTTGTTGACCAAATGAACACTTCTCTAGGTGTTTCATTAAAAAAAATTTATTAACTGTTTCTAAGCTGTTGTATGCCAACAAATATTGTCTTTCATTTCCTGAGAAAAATATGTTAAAATGTTCCATTATAAAATCCATTATAATTGTGGATTTTTAAATAAACTTTGAAAATTATCTTTATTAAAAAAACATCTTTACTCAATGACGAGCCAAACACAAGCAGTTTTCCCTAAGAGGCAGTGGACATGATTAGATACTTAGTATCACGATACCAGTAGCACTACCCTCCCATTCTCCCTGTTTTCACCAAGAAACTTCTGTTCCTTTTCATGACAAGGAAGAGGAATCCTGCAAAACAGTAGCTGCTGGGGAGAGAAGCTGGGAGTTCGCCCTTCTCAGCAGACCAGTTAGAACCCCTATTGCTAGTAAGGGGGTCTGAGTTTGAGGTGCAGGGTTCCACCCAAACACGAAGTAAAGCTTTGGGAAAAAAAATGTTGTCAGCCCTGCTAGAAGTGGTTGCTGTGGATTTTGAGCCTCAAACTTGATTTGCTCCAGCATGTGTTCCATTTGTAATTTCCTCTGAGCACTGCTGGCCCCGTGAAGCCTGGCTCTCAAACTGGTGAATGGGACGCCAAACATGGCGTGGCATCTCGCTTATATTCCTGTCACTTACCGCATCCTTCCACTCGTCGACTCATCTCCCCGGTGAAGTGCAGGAGCCACTTGAATGCCCGTCTTGAGACCTAGAAACTGTGGCTGCACAGCGTCAGCAGTGCCTACTCAACCAGAGCTTTCAGTTTGCAAGTTGAGAGTTTTAAAAAATAATTCTATTTTTTTAATTGGAATTCAGAGTATTTTTTCCCTGTTAGAAAAACATTTTCTTCTAAAGCTGGGAAATACTGAACCAGAGGCCAATGAGTATTTTAATGATAGTAACATGTTCTTTGATACCACACTTTCCTACCCTACAGAGCTCAGGAACCCTTGAAGTTTCTGCTTTATTGCACTGTTCTTTATAATGTTCGAGTATTCCTTTTGTGAAGTGGTTATGTGCCTGCTATGAACTAGGCCCTTTAGGGTTAAAAAAGAAGGTCCCTGGTCTCAAGGAACTTATTTTTTTTAAGTTAGACAAGGTACATTTAAATCTCTAACCTCAGGCAGAACATGCTGTGTGCTACAAGGAGGTACAGTCAAAATGTAGGATCACAGACAAAAGAGGTTACTTCTAGTGGTGGGTGGAAGTGGTGAGAGGGGATCAGCGGGTGCTTTGAGTAGGAGCGTTTGTGGTTAGATTGCATCTTGAAGGCTGGGTAGAATATTGAACGATTGTATTTGATATTCTCTGTTTACTAAGGCATCCTTTATTTTATTAAGACTACAGAAATATTTTGGTGCTTAATGAATTAGTTTTCACTCATCCAGAATGCCTCATTTCTCAATTATTTTGGATAACTTATCTTTGCAATTAATATATGAAATAATAAAATAAGGCAAGTATGGTGGGGAAGAGCTTTTATGAAAGTCCTTAAAAATAATTTGGGATCATAGTGAATGTCTCAAGTGGTGGCGAATAGAAAATCAGAATGATAATGAAAGGCATGTGTCTTGATACATGGTTTGGGATTTGCGGGAAGATGGAGCTCTAAGCGACGATGGTGAGGCCTTCGTGGGAAAGGAAGAGTCTGCCAGGCAGGAGGCCTCTTGAACCCTCACCACCCCACTTCTGAATGTCTTTCTCAGGGGTGGTTGGCAGTGAGGACAGGAGAGCACTGTGGGCTGGGGCCGTACTAAGTGGAAGGGAGCCAGCTCCTCCTCGTTCTCCCTTACTCTAGCTGAGCAAGGCGTTCACGGCAAGGCAACGAAGCCCTGCCCAGTATTTCTCTTCCTGCCCCTAAGCCTCTGTGCGCCTTGTTTCTGGGCTTGTCGTGCCTCAAAGCTGTGTCTCCTTACCGCAGAGCAGATTCTCTCTCGCTGACGTGTGCCCCTCTGGGTGGTTCCTCTCCTTTAGCAATCCCATTTCTTGCCATGGTAAGTTAGCTACAGCTGGACCATTGTGCAGTTTGCAGGTTTTGCAAATAGTTGTTATGCCTGAAATCTGGCAATTTTTTCCTTTCCCCTGTTAAGGCTCTATTTCCCCTCCCCTCCCCTCCCCTCCCCTCCCCTCCCCTCCCCTCCCCTCCCCTCCCCTCCCCTCCCCTCCCCTCCCCTCCCCTCCCCTCCCCTCCCCTCCCCTCCCCTCCCCTTCCTCTCTCTCTCCCTCCACCCCTCTCTCCCTCCTTCCCTTCCTTCTCACCTGAAGATGTGTTGATTGATTTCAGTGAGAGTGACAGAGGGGATAGAGAGAGAAACTGAGAGAAACATAGATTAGTTGCCTCTCGTACATGCCCTGACTGGGGATGGGGAATTGAACCTGAAACCTATGTATGTGCCTTGACCAGGATCAAACCCACAATCTTTTCAATGCATGAGACGATGCTCCAACCAACTGAGCCACCTGGCCAGAGCAAGGTTCTATTTTCAACTTTCCATTTGCCCTATTAGTTCAATACTTAATTTTCCAGGAAGCTGAAAAGCACGTCACCTGTACATGTTGTGCTGAAATGGGGCTGTGGCTCAGAATTCTGATCTCCTTGGGAATCATTACATATGGGTTTGAAAGACAGTATTTTTCCTTCTGTGTCCTGGGCATGCCAACAGCGTTTTAAATCCAGCATATTCGGCAAAGCTGCGTGGCCCATTTTACCATGCAGGTGACCAAAGCAGCTCTAAGAAAACAAATTCAGTTTCTCGCCCATAGCGCACTTACTGTGTGTAGTGTGTGTCTGGTACTGTGCTAGACACCGTTGGGGAGGAAGTTGGACATGGCTCTCCGGCCTCATGCCACTTACTGTCTGGCGGCCCCACGGCCAGGGCCGTGACGGATTCACAGTATAGCTGTCATCCCGGGGGCAGAAAGGCCCGGCCTCTGGTCCTGCGTTCACCTTTTATCCATCACATGACCTCATGCATTTGCCTCTATTTTCTGTCACCTGGGATAAGACACCTTTTAAAAAGATTTATATGAGTTTTATAATACTGAAATGACACTACATAGAAAGAACTTTGAAAAAGGTCAAGTTACTATAGGTGCAAATGTAAGTGGGGGTAATCAGCCTTGCTTTGTTTAACTGGAATAGCTAATGGGGGTTTCTAGTACTTCATGGCTTCAGAGAATGCCATGTAGCCTCAGAGAATTACCAAGTGCAATACTTGGCCTAAATATTTTAATTTTCACTAGTTCTAATGGTTACTAATAAATAAGACAACCTGCTGTTTTGGGGTGGCTTGATTAATGTAGGCTACTTAGTCATCCCTAAAGAGCTATAGGTTTATGCAGGGTGGAGGAGAATGAAGGGGGGGCGGAACAGAACAACTGTAATGGCATAATCAATAAAATATATTTAAAAAGAACTGTAGGTTTAATACATATTGGCATTATTTCAGAAAACAATGCTTCTAGATATTTATTTTATAACCAGAAATTTATTACTACAATAGTGGATATATGGTGATGCTAATGATCTAATATGCACCTGGAATTATAGTGCAGTAAGACAAAAAATGATCTGAACCATAATTAAAATAAAAAGTATCCTTTGTAAATAGTAGAAGATATCTTCAGTTTTTGCAGATTTAGGTGCATAAGGAGCTTTGAATTTATTCCATGCTTCCCTTGTGGTTCTGACCATCTGTTTTTTATGGTCCCTCTCTTGGTCATATCACTGAGGAACTAGGACCTTTCCTTGGAGACATTTTCTCTAGCAACCTAGACAAGACCCTTGAGTCTTTTTGAGCCTCAGTTTACTCATAAAATGTGGCCTTTTCTTTACCACGTCAACTTCACAGGATTGGTAAGACATTCAGATGAAGTATGGGAATGGATGTGCTTCTAGCTGCGTGGTGGTCCTTCAGTCAGAGTTGTAGTGGTCAGGTCATTCTGGCAAAGGCACGCCACAGTGGGGCTGTGTCTGGGTTTATAGCATGTGTCTGGGTTTAGAGCCCTTGTTCAGGTTTCCCAGTTCTTCCTCGTCATGACTCAGTGCCTTCCACAGCTTTTTGTTTCATTCTCACTTAATAGCATTTCACTTCCTACCTGGCTGACCGTTGTGTAATATTTGAGCTTCTGCTGTGTGTCAGGCATTTTGTAAGCTGCTGGGGAGATAGCGGTGAAAGGGCCAGACCCTGTCTCCAGAGTGTCCTTTTGGGTAGTATATGAGCTCAAAACCCCAATGTCAATTTCTTGCCTGAGTGTTCAGCCTGCTAGCCTTCCTATAGATTTCAGACTTGCCAGTCCCTCATCATTAGGTGAGACAATTCCTTGAAATGAAATTCTTAAATTTCATTTGTGTGTGCATACGTGCACGCACACACACCCACCTGCACACATATATCCCACTGGCCCTGTTTCTCTGCAGAACCCCGGCTGACAGTACTCAACAAATGCTCTCATACTCAGTGCAGAACGAAGGGAAACAAATATGGTAAGCAATCTGCTTAGGTGATTTTCAGCATGTTGAGTTTGTGCTGCTGCGGAATCCACATGGAAATGCTTACTGGTGACCAACTGTAGCCCGGGGATGGGGAGCTCATGTGAGTGGTCTGGACTGCGGATATATGAGTTTTCAAGTCACCAGTGTGTAGCTGTCAGTTGAAGCTGTTATTTGTGGGTGATTTGAAACAGGACAGAGAGTATGTAAGGTAAGGGGAGGTATCCAGATGGAACCCCAGGAAACACTAACATTAAGGGGAGAGGTGGAGGGAGAGAGGCCAATAGGAGACCAAAAAGGAGTAGACAGAGAGAGGAGGATCAGGAGAGAGTGGGTGTTAGAAATCAAGGCAGGAGAGGATCTCGGGAAGGAAAGAGTGCAGCCACAAAAAGGTTGACAGAAATGTTGGTTTATGCCCATTGAACTTAAGGTCCTAGGTGGTGGTGTTAGAGGTCACTATTTCAGTGTCATGGTACATTTCAGAGGGTGGAATAGAGAACCAGTGGTGATGAAGTGGAAATGCGTGTTTGCTGCTGCTGTTTCTTGAAGGAGCTCCATTATGAAGTAGGATGAGTGGGGCTGGGGATTCCTGAGGAAGGGATGCTTTTTAGGATAAAAGGGACGATGTGACTATAGCACATCAGAGGCTGAAGAGATGGGGCTGGAAGAAAGGAAGGAGGCAGAGATGCAAGAGGGAAAAAGGACGGTGATTGATCTAGGTGTCCTCCATGGGGAGAGGGACGTGCCCAGGGATGGCCAGTAACATGGCCAGAGAAGGGATGCCTTTTCTACTTGGCATGGCAAGAAGAAGGCTATTTGGGGATAGAGCAATGTTTATAGAAAGTAGGGTTCTGGAAAATTTGCCATCACAGAAGCTTCTATTTTCTTTGCGAAGTGAACCTTTGGCAACAGCTGATAGCCAAGAGGAGATGGTGCAGTCCGGTCTTTGAAGACAGAAGTGGGTATAAAATTACTGCTGTGGGGCTTGAAAGTGGAGGTCGCTGATTGTTCTCATTGTCCATGGAATGTAAGTTATACTCTCCAGTCTGATGTTTATAGAGCCCTCCGCGATCTGCCTTTAACCAATTCTGTTAGACTACCGATCTTCTTTGTTTCATTCCAGCACCCTTGTACTTCAGCCAAGGGTATCTCTGCTGTAGCACTAGAATGCGGCTTTGAGAGACTGGAGGCTGTAGTGAGAATGCCATTGGACAGTGAGCCAGGAGAGCTGAGGTCCCATCTTGCCACCTCCATTTCTAAGCTATGGGACCTTGGACATACCTTAACTTCTCTGTTTCTTTTTTTCATTTGTAAACTGTTAGTTATATCAAAAACAACAAAATTGATGCTGATGATGGCTGTGACTGATGAGATGTATTTTAAAGTACTTTGAAAGTGATAAGTAAGTATATAAATGGAGCTGGTGTCGTCAGCCATGAGTAATCCTGGCTCCAGGCTTTTGTGTGAACTTTCTTCTTTACCACTAGAGTCCTCCCCCTGCTCTCCAGAGATCTAAATTCAGCCCGTATTACGTAGAGAAATGCTAGCTTCTATAACTGATAAACTCTGCTGAAATCTTTTATTTTTAACCTTTTTTATTTTTAGTTTCTTCATAGAGTAGTTAGTTACAGAGGATCTCTAAGGTCCCATTTATATATATATATTTTTTAAATTATAGTTGCATACATTATTATATTAGTTTCAGGCATACACCCCAGTGATTAAACACGACTTACTCAGTGATCACCTGGATAAGCTTCGCACCCATCTGACACACACGTAGTTACTAGAATATTATTGACTGTATTCCCCATGCTGTGCTTTACATCCCGTGACTGTTCTGTAACTACCAATTTTACTTATTAATCCTTTCACCTTTTCCACCCAACCCCCTGCTATATGGCAACTGTCAAAATGTTCTCTGTATCTATGAATGTTTCTGTTCTCATTCATTTTGTTGAATGAGATCAATTGTTGATAGATAGGTAATTATTGCCATTTTGTTGATACTTTTGATAATGCTGTTTTCTTCTTCTTCTTAAAGAAGACCCTTTAACATTTCATGTAATACTGGTTTGGTGTTGATGAACTCCTTTAGCTTTTCTTGCTGAAATCCCAGTGGCTTAAAAACAGCAGCGTACTTCAAATCCAGTCAGCAGTGAGGGTGGAAGGGATTCAGCTGGTGGATGCTGTGCCATCTTCAAACCATGGCTTCCAAGGTTGCCCTGAGTGTCAGTGTCCAGCCAGCAGAGTCAGGGAAGAGAAAAAGAGTGGAGAATTGCCTGAGAGGCTTTTATGCACCAAACCTAGGATGGGAGCTGTTGGCTAAGGCCACAGGAGAGGTAGTTGAGAGGAGGCATTCACCCTCTGGGAGGTGCGTTTGGGGTGTGTGGGTTTTACTGGGCATAGCATGGTGGGGGGCAGAGCTGAGAAGAGTGAGGCAGGACCTGTGCAGCCCTAGGACAGAGCAGAGAGGCCACTCCTCCTGCCTTGATAGACAGAGACTGGGAAAGGCTACGGGGCTTAGGGCTGGTCTCCAGTGAAGGCAGGTGCTACAAATGTGGGAAAGAGGCCCTCGGGTCATGGGAGATAGTGGATGAAAACTAGGGTGTTGACATTCCTTCTGAGAGGAGCTTTCTAACATCCAGGGAACTAGACACTGTTTATCTTTTCTAAGATGAGAAAACTGATAAGGTGGTGCCTTGACAAAAGCCACACCACTAATAGGCAGCAGAGACATGAGCTAGGTCTTGAGTCTCTTGCTGTCAAAGCCCCTGCTGGTAAGAGCCTGGACCCCACCTGGAGAGCTGGGAAACCTGGACTCCAAAGTTGCTTTGAGGTGAACCCCTGAGCACAGGGCAGGGGAAGAACTGTGGTGGCTGCCCCTTTATAAGTGACTCACCCTTTGGCAGCTTTGGTTGGAGGAGGGAGGGCAAGAGAGGAAGGAGCATTCCAGGCAGAATGCTGGAGTGCTCTTTGCTCAGAGCACTGCGGCCTGAGCAAAGCTCCTAAGGCAGAAATGTGCTTAAAGGGTTTGTGGGCTGAAAGATTGGTCCAAGACCAGCAGGAGGGAAAGGCGCATGAGAAGATGCTGGGGAGGAGAACAGGGCCCAGGTCACAGAAGAACATACAGGTCAAGGCAAGGAGTTAATTTTTCTAAGGGCAGCAGGAAACCATTGTACATTTTGAGTAGGGGCTAAGATGGTCCCACTTACCATTTAAAAAGACCACTCGGCTATTGTATGGAGAATGGGTGATGGAAGGAAGGCCAAAGTGTGTACTGAATGTAGTGGTAAAGGAAAAGAAGGAATTCAATAGGAGAAGTGGGTCTGGAGCTCAGAGCGGAGAGGTTCAGGTTAGTGGAGAGGTTCAGGTTAGTGGAGAAAATTTGATCCTCTACTTCCAGCTCACTCCCTGTTCTTAGCCAAGCTTTCTGTGAGTAGCCTTATCCATAGTCTCTGCTTCCTGAACCCAACTCTGAGCCCTGGCGTCTGCATTGGCCACTTCTCTGAAACGTCTCAGGCAAAGGGCACCTGGGGCCCTTTATGCTTAGCCAGATCTAGGCCTTTGGCCCTCACCCGGCTTGACTGGCATCCGGTCATATGAGCCCCTCCTTGCCTTGCAGTGCTCTCCTCCTTAGCCCTCTGTCTCTGCTTCTTTATCCTGTGGCCCTTTTGTGGTCTCCAAGTCCTCTGGCCAGTCCTGAAACGATAGCATCTCCAGGCTTCTAACCTTGGGCCTCCAGGGTTTCCTCTGTGCCTCTCTGAATAGAAAGAGCCCCTCCCTCCATCATCAATCCAATGTCTACTTGCCTTTCCAGCTTCATTTTAGGTGCCCCCTCTTCCAGGAAGCTTTCTCTAACCCCTCAGACCGGATTAAGCACTGCTCCTCCTCCTTTTCCATTTCTCCTGGAGCGTAAAGTGGATTTGCGAGGTAGTGCCCTGCTTGCTTATTTGTCTCCCCAGACTAATGGTACTTGAAGGATAGGGTTACAACAAAGTACCAGTGATCTAGGTCAAAGATTGCTTTCTCTAGTTCAGATGAAAGCCACACTTTATAATGAAGGTATCTACACCCGATTGTATGTCCTGTGGTAGACCATTCATTTCTCAGAGTCTGAGGGCCATGAATTCTGGTATAATATCTCCTGCAAACAAAGGAATTAATTTAACTCGAAAGAATTAGTAATTGTCTCTATCTTGTACAAGGAAAAAAACCTGAATTTAAGAATATTAATTGCTTCAGAAAAGCTTCCAAAGACCTGTATTGCCTGGGAGATTGGTTCTCACCTCCCTTGCTCTGACCTTAAAACATATTACATGTCCCTCATTTTGTGATCCCACAGTTCTGGGGTTGACATTACAATTGCCTCCATGGTGATGAGCACTAATGTTCTCCTGGGCTGAACTGTGATAGCCGTGGAAGGCAGCAAATAGGCTGAATGAAAGATGAGCTTCTGCCTTTATAGCCCTCCCTCCTATTAACCAGCTCAGTGCGTGCACGAAAAAAGAACTGGGTAGGAGCCCTGCAGTGCAGTATACGTACACTTGGGTGTACAAGTCACACATCTGGGATCTCAGTGAGGTTCTGGGTGGTTAATGTCACTAGACTCTCATGTTTCTCTTTCAGATGTCTTTTTCTGCCCTTTTGAATTCTTTATTTTTGTCTTTCTCACAGTTCCAAACCCACTTTATCTTTTTTGGCAGGTGGAACAAAGAAAATAAAATGTTGAATTACTTTCTTCCAAGTGGCTTGATTTTTAGAATCTTTCTTGATTTTTTTTTTTTAGTGTTTAGTTTTCTGAGCTTAACAGAGTGAAAAGCAGAGAGGCCTTTGACTAAACAAAACTCTTAGCTTCATTAATCAAAATAATGCTATGGATTGTACTTGTGCCTTTGTTGTTTGTTTTGTGGTCCTTGTGCCTTTTCGCTGTAGTGTTGGGATGATTATTTTTAAGAAGAAACACCGTGGGGTTACTTATTTTTTAACTATAGACATCTTGCTAGTGAAATAAGACTGCCTCAGTATGTATAACAGTGGACTCCACGTGGTCCCATATTAATCCCTCAAGGGTTTATTGCTACGAGGGTGAGAAGTGCTTATGTACAGGAGCCGTACTCTGTCGATTCCACCTTGTTTGCTTCTGGTGTTTGCTGCTTCTTATGGTTAGCCAGATCTACAAAACATTAGGATTTCAGACAGATGGGAAACGACATAGGGTTTCACAGCGTGCCCACCAGCGTGATGCCAGCTCTTTTTCTTATGTGGGGGGCCTCTTTGTTAGCCTGAGCACATTCTTTCTCACAGGAAGCTACAGTCTGTGCCTGGTGACCTTTGACCTGTTCACTAAGTGAGTCTTTACCGTATGCAGCACCTGCATCCTTTCCTGTACTTGAAGGCAGCCACCACCTTCCCTTTCATCCCCCAGCACCCTTTTCTCCAGACTCCAGGTCCTGGGTTTGTTCAGACAGAGCCTCCTTCCTTGTTCTATATTTTGTGACCCTAAGAGATGATCCCAATATCATCTTTGTTAGTTTTTTTTTGGTGGCTTAATCTCGTTTTGAACTTTCCTCATGGAACCCACCTCTGAGTGGAGGTTCTAAAATGTCTTATTTAATGGAATATTTTTATCTCAGTGGTCTTACTTACCAGTAGAGCATTTTGTTACATTCAATAATATTGCAATCTACTTCTCTCTAAAAGAAAACAAAGGCTTTTAAGTCCCGGAGTGCAGGTGAAATGCCAGTAAGGCACACAATTTGATTTCTAGCCAGAGGAGACCCAGCGAATTCAACTGGGTTTGATACTAAGAGGCAGCATTGACTGAGCCCTCACAGCATGTTGGCTGCTGTGCCAAGGACTGCGACTCATACCACATCCTCCAGTGCTCAGAACAACCTGGTTAATAACGATGTCTCTACTAGTAGGACACCGCTAGGGACCTCGTCTTAATGATGAAGAAAGTGAGGCTCAGGAAGGTTGGGACTCGCCCCGTGTTTCACTGGTGGCAGTGTGACCTACACCTAGTACACCACTGTGCTGCTGCTCTGACACCTGGCTGAGGCTCTGTACAGCTCCCTTCTCTTGTGCCTCATATTTAGCTCTCTGGTACTTTTGGTTAGAATGTAGATTAAGAAAGAAAGAATTGGATGATTTTTGCAACTCACCATGGTGCCTGGAAGATTGCTCTTCACATTTCGGGTGCTGACAGTAGAACTGAGGTCCTTGCTTCTGTGTCTCCAGACCCAGTGTAAAGATATTGTACCCTGTGAGTTATTTAGTCTTGGGATGGCTGGGGCCACTCCAGACCCCGCAAGTCAATCTTAAACCAAAGTCTACTGCCATCATAGTGGGCTAGGACTAAACCTTTGATATGCTTTTGGGCAACTGGCCAGCACAGAGCACATGGGAGAGATGGTGGCTGTTGTAGTTGAAGCTGGACTGGTAGCCAGATCCCCGTGTCCAGCCCTAGCTCTGCCCTGCACACTGACCCTCTGGGGACCTCAGCGTCCTCTCTTCCTGGGAGGTGGGAGGGAGAGAAAGGTATGAGGGTGGGGGCAGTCGGCCATTCCTTGTTCTTTCCCTCCTCTTTCAGAGGCTAAAATGGCCCTTTTGGTGGTGGGGGGGGTCAGTTCGTGTGCCCTGTTTCCCAACTCCACACTTGGAACAGTCACACAGTCGCAAGTTTGGGTCTTTGGGAGGCTGCTGTTTCCTCCTCCTCCGTCCCTAAGAGATTGGTGAGTTGGACACCATTCTCAGTTCGGGGTAAAACTGGGACTTTGTAACTGAGCCTGGACTGAAGAATTAAAATATGGGACTGCCTAGAACTCCTCCTCTGAGGGTTTAGGAACCAACCTTAATTTCCCTGTGGTTCGAGGAGAGAGGCTCACTTGTGGGATGGCTTCAGGCCTATTGGGGAAGCAAAGTCTTGTCTTTCAAGTCTGGTATTTTAGAAGCATCTGGTCCTACCTGTGTGCACACCTCCTCCTGAGTTGAACTCTAGAACTTCCCACTCTCCCTGTGATTCAAGGCATACCGAATTCTGGAATGCTATAGATGGGGCTTTATCAGAGTCCCAACCGGAAGAGCTGGTATTCTAATTTAGGATCATTCCAGGAGAGTTTACTGAAAGAGGTGAATCGGTACTTAGAGAGTTCACTTAGAGAGGTGTGTAGGATGTAGGAACAGAGCAGGAATCCAGAGTTATGGTACTAGCTAATACCATTCCTAGCCCCAACAGGACAAGTGGGCGAAGTGGTTGTCAGGAACCAGAAGGGACTGTCCTGTAGAAGAGGCCACCTTGAGAGGAGCAGACTCTGAGGGAAATGCCCAGCCTAAGTGGAATGAACTCCCAACCTCACCCCCACCGCCACTGTTTGCTTCCTCTGATCTCTTCCTGGGACTTGGCTTTGGACAAACGTGGACGTCAAAGGCAGTGGAGCCTGTTGATGTGATCCATAAGGATCCGCCTGCTGGGGCGGAGAGCGGGGCAGGGTGAAGGGTGCATCTGGAGGAGCAACACGAAGACATTAGATATGAGGGCTATGCAGTTTCATAATGGGCAGAACTCTGTGTGTGTGTGTGGGGGGGTGGACAGTAGGAAAAAAGGATGAGATAAGCATTTCTTGAGCACCACCTAGGAACTTTCCCATGATACAATCACATTTTGGGGTAAGAAGAAGTATTTCCATGTTATAGATGTGGCAAACTTGAATCTAAATCTCTTGGCCTTAAGTCAGCTTAGCCCTGGCGATCCCCGTGGTGACAGATGGTAGCCAGATAGCCTCACGTCTGACTCTCTCCGGAGCCCCTGCCGGAGAGCCGAAGTTCATGGCATGGCCGGGAGAACAGGGAGGGACTGTTCAGAGCTGCTGTGTATTTTTTTTCATCATCTATGAACTTGAAGAGAAGGAGAAGAGGAGGAAAAAAAACTCAACTTGGCATGAATAATGTTAAGTGAGATCAAATAAGGTGAAAAGCAAAATAGAATCCAGAAATTTAGTTTTGCTTTCACCCAAAGTTCATGGGCGGTTGCTGTACAAAGTCCTTTTTACTTTCCACAAATGTTAAGTACTTTTCATAGCATGAATCTCATTACCTTTTACTTTGGGTTGTTTATGAACTTAAATATTTTCATAATAGACAAAGAACTAATTGAATGTTAAGATCAAACTATGTGTTCCTTTATTTCACTTCTTGCTAATGTACAAATCATTACACTTGTGAGTTAAAATTATTTTGGTTCCTGATACATTTTTTGTAAAAGTATTATTGAAACATCAATAGTGAAGTAAAAATTTTAAATAAAACAGAGAGGAATCAATAACACTCTAGAAAATAAATATTAAAATTTTCTTTGTTCTAGTTTTTTTTATATGTATGTATACATTTTACATAGCTAGGATTGTACAAGTTTATATTATCTTTTCATTTTGAGTATTTTCCATGTTGCCTATAACCTTCATAATTATTGAGGATAGTTTGTCAGTTTACCATAACCATTCTCTGACTCGTTGAATATTTTTATTTATTTATTCTGCTTCGTGCCATGAAAAAGACTGGTGGTTTTGTTGAGAATTTAAATGGTTTATTTATTATTTTTCTTTATAAACATTGTTCATTTGCATCATCATGTATTTAGTTTCTCCTCTCCCTCTTCTATTCTTTCTGGCAAAGGGAAAGGAATTGTTATGTTTTAAGGATAATTTCTCAAAAATAGGATGAGCATCTCTGAAGGTTTATCAAAGAACATTGAAATAGTAGCTGTGGAGGTTGCTGAGAGAAGCAAGATTATAATTAAAATGATTCATTAAGCAGAGTTATTGCTTAAAATGTTGATGTTGATTTTTTAATTAAACCCTAGGTTTTAAAAATTATTGTTGAAAGAAAAGTTGGACATCACTTATAATCTGCACAAGAAATTTAGCTGAAACCCTAAATTGTGATTAAGGTTTAAAAAATGTGTTCTTGGCTAAATCGAAAGTAGTGTAATTCTGAACAGATCTTGCTTTTGATTTACGATATTGGCCCCAGTTATCTTGCAACCCTGTAATATTAGCATTGGCCTCGTAGTTCCCTGGGCTACTCCCTGGGAGGTGGTCGTCCCCTCCCAGATCCATTCTGCTCAGCCCTGGTGGTCCTGGCCCCTCTGCTCTGTTCACTCCTTTATGAAGCTTGAGCCCTCTGGCGAGCAGAGTTGCCTGGTATGGTGGTCTTGCTCTTCCATTTGCCTTCCAGTGGCCACAGTTCTGCTTTCTGAAGTGACAGAGAAGCTTCTTTCACTAGTTATGAATCTTCAGAGAATCAGAGATCAGTTCTGGTTTTCATTCTCTGTGTCCTTAACTCCTGGCATAGTGCCTGGCACATAGCAGATGCTCAAAAATTCATGTTCAGAATGAAATGTCTTGAGACAGTCCTTCAAATGTGTGAATACAGGCACAGTGTTCCCACTTAGTTGCCTTTTCTTTGGAGATAATGTCCTCCAGTTTGGCCATTTGTCATGGTAGAATCTCCAACTCCCTTTCCCTCACAGTCACTTTCTCACTGTTGTCTGTGGCTGCCAGTCACTGTGTTAGAAATGTGGCCAGATTTACATCCAGTTCTGCAGAAGTGGTCTGATTTGCAGGGACACATTCAGGTGTGCATTACTTTTCTTTCCGTAGCAAATCCCTGGTTGCTTCTATCTTTTCACATGATCTGCTGTCAAGCTGGTCTCTTCCAAAGAGATGCTTGTGTAATTCTTTCCTTCTAGATTAATGGCACTTGGGTTTGATGAGGGCTCTTCAATATGCTTTTGTGAGTCTCAGTAAAACTAAGGAACAGGGGAGGCCTCTGGATGAGCCCTGTGGAAATCTCCCTCCAAATTGACAGTAATTCTCTAATCTAATGCTTTTCGGATGTGATATGCATGCAGATTACCTGGGAGATTGGTTAAACTGCAGTTCTGGTTTAATAGGACTGAGTGAAGCCTGAGATTCCATCCTTCTAACAAGTTCCCAGGTGATGCTGATGCTGTGGGGTCTCTCAGCGCATACTTTGAGCAGGAAGGCACAGTTTTTGGTGGCGTTGTTCATGAGAGCAAATCCTTGCAGGTTTGGGAAGCTGTCCTGGCCCATTAGAACCCCCAGCAAATACTGTCTGATGCAGGCACTGGGAGCTAGGTGAATGGAGCAGACCAGAGTGGCGCAGTTTCACCCGTGTCCATGTGGTTGCGGACCTCTCTGGGCACGCTTGGCTGGCTCTTTGTTCCAGCCCAATGAGCTGTTATCCAGTGCAATTGGTGCTTTTTCACGTTTCTTGTTATCTGGACAATTGATAAAATGCTCATGTATATTGAGCACTTTTTAAATGCCAGAAAGTTACCCAAAGAGAAACTAAATAGTTTTTTTTTTAAACATTGGTTGGAAAGTACAGTGTTACTGATAAAATTCTTTTTGTAAGAAATGTTATGGCGCATCCAATTTTTTTTTCACTCTATTGGAATTTGGAGAAAATGGGCTCATTGTTGAAATTACATTCCTAAACTGAAAGATACTCTTGCAGCTGGAAGCCTGTCAACAACAGCTGAGCAAGTGAGCCCTGTCCAACACAGGATGGGGAGGTCATGAGCACCTGATCCCCGCTCCCAACCCCTCATCTTCTGGGCTTTTAAAGCAAATATTTCAGAAAGCCTATCATTTCACCTGTAATACTTCAGTATATAACTTAGCATAAGTATTTTAATTTTTTTATTGAATGATACATAAGGAAAAATGAAAAGGTGAAAGGATTAAAGAAAAAAATAAAACAACATCATAGACACAAGCAGCAGTACGGTGATGACCAGAGGGAAAGGGGCCCGGGGAGGGAGAAGAGGGTAAAGGGGGTTACATGGTGATGGAAGGGGACTGGACTTGGGAAGAACAATGAACATAAGTGTAGAGGCTGGTGAATTCTTACAGACTGGATGGACTTACATGACCAGCACCCAGGTCAAGAAACAGAATATTGCCAGCACTACACAGTGGACTTTTCTGGGTGAATTCAATGTTAATCTGCAATTTATCCTTTACTGAATATCCGAACCTATTCTGGTGCATAAATAAAGGTTTTAGGGTATGTCTGCAGTTTTTTCAAGAGCCATATATACTATGCTGACCTTGTTCTTTTTTCTTTATTTTTATTGTTGGCAAAATACAGATGTGCCCATAACCCTCCCCACCCCCAACCTTCCCCCCAGCTGCCTTGCCCCCCAGCCTTCATCCATCTCCTTCCCTCTCTCCCTCCCTCTGGTCATCACCAGGTATGTCTGCAGTTTAATTAGGCAAATATACCGTATGTATGTTTGCATTTCAAATATATACAACACAATTTGTGTTGAAAAAAAAACCAGACCACGTATTATTAGCCTCAATGAGTTGAATACTTCACCTTTGTTCACTAATATGTTTAGATAATTCCAACTCCTAGATACTACAGACTGTGTTCTCCATATATGTCACAAAATTGAATCCTGTAAGTAGACATTAAACTCGGAAATCCCAGTCAGAGGAGAAATGCAACAGCAGCAAAAATGAAGCCTTGACATTGAAAATAGTAAGGCTGTTTTAGTTTCAGTGACTAATAATGCCCACACTCAATTCAGGTTAAAAGGAATGACTTGGATGTGTTAACAATGAACAATGGACCTTAAAGAAAAATCCCGTAACTACAGTTCCATTAATATATCTAAAAAAGCAATAAGTTCTTTAATATCGTCTAATATTCAGTACATTAAAAATTTTCTGATTGCTCAAAATGTCTGTTTAACAAGTTCATGTTTTAGTTTTAATTGGTCCATATAGAAATTATAGGCTTAGAATATATATATTTTAACCTATCTTTTATTGTTTTTACATAACCACAGCTTTCATGTAGTACCTGTGTTCTGTGCTTGCTAAGTGTTAAGAAAATATAGTCATTTCTGTCATACTGACTGCATTTTTGGTTAGAAGAGAAGGTATTTTAAAGACTGATCCTGTCAACCTTCCCAAACCCGTACTAACCTGCTCTAGTACAGAACCTACCTACAGACACTGCTATGCCAGACTTTCGGGAAGTCATTTGTATTATTCCGGATTTGCCTCCCTGGCAGCGTCTCTCATCTGTCTCCACACATCCGTAAAGTTTTACGTGGATTCCATTCTCTGATCTTCCTTCTTCGTGTGGGTAACCCACCTTGAGGTGATGTCACTCCCCTTCCAGCGGTGAAAGGGGGCACTACGTGGGGGAAAAAAGGCCGGAGTTCAGACCTCAGCTCCACCACCCACTTAAACGCCCAGCCTGAGGCAGTGTAGTTAACTTCCCCAATTATGAGTAATATGTTTAATTGCTTTTCAGTGGCCTGCATCAAACAATACCACAGATTGTTCAGAATATCCTAAAGCTTTCCAAACTCATAGACAGGGAGGAAGCAAATTATTGGGTCACTGCTTATTTTCCCAAATTACAATTTTGGAAGCACTGCCCGGGGAGCCGGGACAGGAGGCCGTAGATGAAGAAAGTGGGAGAGAAGACACAGGAAGGGAGATAGCTAATATTTACCGAGCGCCTGTAACTGCTTTTTTACGTGCTCATTTAGACCTCACAACTACCCTGGCAATATTATGAGTGGAGAAACTTTGGCTCTGCCAATGTAGCTGAGTGGTCAAGAGCAGCAGTCTGGGTTGGAATCCCTGCCTTGTCACTGTGTGACCTAGGACAGGTGCCTCCGCCTCTCTGTGTCTGATTCCGTGTCAGTAACATGGAGATGACAAGCATTTGCTTCATAGGGTATTTGTGAAAATTACATGAAATAAATGACAAGTGCCAAACACAGTACCTAGTATGCAATCACCATCCAGTAAAGCAAACTGTTATTTATCCATAACTTCTTTTTAGACTTAGTCTTTTTAAAGGAAGGCTGTGGAGTTTTAGTAGCTTAATAACAGAATTGTGATGACAGAGTTAGCAGATATTCCAACAACCATAACAGAACTTGATCAAACATATGAGTGCTCTCCTTTCAAACTGGCCCTCTTAAAATGGTTTTATTCCATTGTTGCCTTTGCTCAAAATGTGTTTGGACTTCTTATTACTAGTTTATAGTTTATAGTGTTTTTAAAAATTATTTATTTTTAGAGAGAAGGGAAGGGAGGGAGAAAGAGGGAGAGAAACATCAATGTGTGGTTGCCTCTCGCACGCCCCCTACTGAGGACCTGGCCAGCAACCCAGGCATGTGCCCTGATTGGGAATTGAACTGGCGACCCTTTGGTTCTTGGGCCAGTACTCAATCCACTGAGCCACACTAGCCAGGGATATAGGTGTGTTTTTGATAAAATTACAACTAGGATAAAGGTGAACATGTACATCATTAAATGTAGATGTTTACTCAACAAACTTTTATTGACCACCCACTATTTGTCAGACATACGATTAGGCACTAGGAATATAGCAGCAAACAAGTAAAGGTCATTTCTCCATGGCATTCGTAATCTAGGGGCAAAAAGCTTTCATCAGCACCGTGGATTTTGTCAAGTATGTGACATACTAAATAACATTGTCGAAAGTGCTGAAAGAGAAAAATGCAAGTTTGGAGTGTTTTACAGTTATATCCAGTACTTCTATTGGTACAAGACCACATCTCTGGTATCTAACCCAAAGGAAGACAGATGCCTTCTTTATGAACAACATGAGGTGTACCAAGGGAGACATCAGTCCGTATCCAGTTCAATGATATAATCAGCCCTTTATATTCAAATTTGGAATAAAACCAGATCTCTTTTATTTTCTTTCTGTTTGTGACTATGGAGTTATTTATGAACCTGAAATATGAAGCCCAATTACATTGAACAATACAATTGAAACTAAGTTATCATTCACCAGATGCCTAGTAATTATTGGAAATGGTTATATATTCAGTAGTATTTAGGTTTATTAGTTAGCAGGTCTAAAAAGTGTGTTGATTAATTTTTAAAACTTTGCAAATGTTTGTGTCCATTCAACTTAACACCTTAATATTAAATAATTGTGAAGTACATAGAGTTAACTAAACAAAATTATAGAGTGCTGAAATTCAAAGGGGCTTTAAAGATAATTCAGGATAGTTGCCTTTCCAGTGCAGAATTGCCCCCAGGCTATGCCCAACACCTCTGGTGATGGAGAATGTCTAACTAAAGGCCACAGGTCGTGTGCATATAATATAAAGGTGGAATTTGTCCGCTATGAGACGGGAGTGGTAGTTAACTATGGGAAACTTTTGGGCCCTATCTGTAAATACAGTTTGTTTTTTCTCTCAAAATGTCATTCTGCTCAACTAAGACTTGTCTTCTGCAGTCCAGCTTTTCTGCCTGTGGACCTTCAGTCTGTCATCCTTCTGGTAAAATTTGGCATTGGTTGGGTAAATACCCCAAATTCTTTTTAGTCTTCTAAATGTGTACTTACTTAGAGCACACAATTCTAACCATGTATTTATTTAGCAAATATTTGATAAGTGTCTATTGTGTGCAGTCACTGTTCTGGGCAAAAGGGACGATAGCACTGAGCACAAAGTCACTACCATGGTGAAGATTTCAAGTTCGTGAATGAGTGGCTCTCAAGTTGCAGTCAAACAGGAAAGAAAGGAAATGAATCAGGTCTGAGGGAGATGATGATTCTGGTTTGGGACCAGTCGAGCTTGGGAGGCAGTGGGCCGTTCAGGAGCACATGTTGTGTGGGCAGCTGCCTCTGTGGTCGAGAGAAAGCCGGCTTTGGGCGTTGTTGGCGTGCAAGGTGGGTTTTGAAGCAGTCGGAGCCGAGGAAGTCAACGTGGGAACCGGAGCCGTCTGAGAGCAGGAGAGTCTCCAACGGCCTGAGTCTTGGTGCCGTGTTAGTAGCAAATACATGTTACGAATTCATTCATTTGATCAACAGCTGTATTCCTTTGTAAGTAATTATGTGAAAAGCATTCTTTATTTGGTAATTGTAACATTACGAAGCAAGTGCCATTTTCTCATTACTTTGGTGGAACTCTTTTCTATGACAGAGGTTTGAGAAGTGGAGGTTTTTGTGAGATCACTTTTCTTTTTAAAATTATGTAAATAATATACAAACATGTATATACAGTTATTAACAGCCCAAATATATGCAAGTATCGAGAGTACAGTTTGTGCTTTTTACCTCTCTTCTCACCCTTCTCCCACCCAAGACTTCGTTTTCTGTTACGACTTTCCACGTACTGCTTTTCTAAGAGAAACTGTGCTCCGAACAGTCTGGGTTGGTGACTGGAGAATGCTGTTGTTCGTGTTTGTCTTTGACTCTCAGTGCCCATGATGCTCACTGATGGCCTCTCCAGGGGATGTACTTGGCCTTCGCCCTTAGTGGTGGGTGACCTTGCTTTTTAGAGGAAGTCATTCAACTGCATAGTTAGTAGACAGCTGAAGCTCCCGATTATGGACTTTTGCAAGCTGTACAGTAGCTGCACAGGTGCAGGTGAGGGTGGGAGATCTCATTTCCAGAGTATAGAATGTCATTGGCATGTGAATCGTGTGTGCATGCGCATGTGCGAGCACAAACACATACACACACACACACACACACACACAAATGGGACATTTAAAGAATTGTGAAGTATCTTCAGCGACGCACTTGGTTTTGAGTGTGATTACCTGTAACACTGTCTAGCTAGTTAAAATAATTATCATCAGGGAATGTTAGTGAGAAGCAGTCATGAGACATTTTGTTAGCTTGCTGTTTGCCCGGTTTTACTTTATGTAATGGACCTAGACTTCTAGAGTTAATGCGTGGCCATCATTTAGAGGTGGGCCTCATTAGAGGCATCGAAAGCCTGATTCTGTCTAATGAGAAGAGCAATTACATGATTGCCCTTGGTGTTGGCAGCATACCCTTTAGTTCTGTGACTTTTTCCAAAGGTTCTGGTTAATTTTTTGTATTTCTATGCCTGTTTTCTTTCAAGAATTCTTATTAGCAGTTGCATTGCACTGTCAAGATTTAACTGTAAGTTTTACTAATTTCTTTGATCAACACTGCTTCCTGTATCCCAAATTGAATTTTTCCTCCTACTTTTTAAAAATCCTCACCCCAGGATACAGTGTATGTTTATTGACCTTAAAGAGAGATAAGTGAGAGAAGAAAGGGGAGGGGAGGGGAGGGGAAAAACAGACAGACAGACATCGATCTGAGAAAGAAACACTGATGTGAGACAGAAACATCGATTGGTTGCCTTCCACATGCACTCAGACCAGGGATCATACCCTCAACCTAAGTGTATGCCCTGACTGGGAACCGAACTTGCAGTCTTTTGGTGTATGGGATGATGTTCCAACCAGCTGAGACATCCAGCTAGGGAGACTTTCATTTCTTAATGCCTTTGAGGTCCACCCATGTTGTTGCAAATGGTAAGATTTCATTCTTTTGTATGGCTGAATAATATTCCACTGCAGACCACATTTTCTTTATCTATTCATCCATCGATGGGCAATTAGATTGTCTCCATATTTTGGTTATTGTAAGTAATGCTATAACAAACGGGGTGGTAGGTATGTCTTTTTGAGTTAGTGTTTTCATTTTCTTAGGGTAAAGGCACAGAAATGGACTTGCTGGACCGTATATGGTAGTTCTGTTTTTAATTTTTGGTTTCCATACTGCTTTCCATAGTGGCTGCACCAGTTTACACTCCCACCAATAATGCCCGAGGGTTACCTTTTCTCCACATCCTTGACAGTTCTTATTAGTTGTTGTTGTTTTTGATAACAGCCATTCTTACAGGTATGAGGTGATAATTCATTGTGGTTTTGATTTGCATTACCCTGATGATTAGTGCTGTTGAGCATCTTTTCCTGGACCTCTTGGCCATTTGTATAATAACTGGTATTTTTCAAAACCTCTCCAGGTGGTTCTGATGTGCATGCAACCTGTTGAGAACCCTGGTTGTGTGATCAGAGTGGTAATGTAGTGGGTTCCCTCAGCATAAGTGGGGATTATTCTTCCAGGGTACAGGATCCCTGGTCCTGCTCAGTGGTTGGGATATTTATTCCTCGGGGTTCTGGGTGAGTGTGTGCCTTGTCATGTGTGCTGCCATTTCTTTGTCCTCTAGTTTTGGCTCTCGTGTGGCTGGTCCCTTGTTGCTGATCCCCCACTTTATTAGAGAGCTGTTCTCATACCTTAGCTTTCTCAGAACATTGGAGGAGACAGACCTTAATTATCCTCCTGGCAATCTCTGGCCCACTTCCATATCCAGCTTCCACTCTCTCTGAATTTGGATGTATTTCCCCCCAAGAATCTCTTGGGCACATGTACAGTTTTAGAAATCTCTTCTTTTGCTTGGTTCAAGTTGAAGGTTCCTCTTACAACTGCCCTATAGTTCAGTTCTGATGGCTTTTTGTTTGTTTTTGCCCAGAATTCTTCACCATTCTCCTGATGGCATACTTCCTGTTGATCTTGTGATATTGTGAATTTATTCTTAGTGTTATGTTTTTATAATATATATTTTTACTGTTATAATAAATAATTAGTCTTTTAAGTTGTCATATTCAAGAAAAGGGAGAACTACATTCTAATGCTCCATCATTTGTCCTGAACCAGAAGTCCCCAAACACTTTTTGGTTACCTTCGAAAAGTGTCAGATAGCCAAGGAATTTAGCATAGACTGTTGATAGAAGTGGTTACATCAAATGAAAAATTGTTTCATTCCATTAGTGAAAAATGAATTTAAAGTTGTTAGATACCATTTTCACAAATCAAACTAGCAGAGAGTGTTTGGGGGAGTTATAGTGGGTGATGTAGTGTGGGATGGGGAGTATGTGTATGTGAGAGACAGAGAGAGAACCTTTAAGGCTGGAAAGGGAGAGAAGTACAGACATTCTTATATGCTGCTTGTAGATTGAAAATTGATGTAACTCTCAATGCAGTTGGGCAATATGGGCCTTGAAAATGTTCATATTCTTTGACCTAGGGATTCACATACTGGCAGCCAATCCCAAGGAAATAATCATAGGTTAAGCAATGATTTATATATAGAAATGTTTATCTCCACATTATAAAGTAAATAAAAACAAAAACAAAATGAACATGTTCAAGTGCCTGACACTGAGTAGTTGTGAAATTATGGGACATTTATGTGACTAACAAAATTCCACAAGCAAAAGGAAACTAACAAAAATAAATGTTTAGAGAGATTTTAATAACAAAGGGAAAACGCTCATGTAGCTTTTAATGATGCTAGGTGGAAAAAACATATTTGAAAACCGATTTATCCAGAATACCAATTCTATAAGAAAAATGTGTATTCAAAGAAAAGTAAAATTTAATAGTAGTGGTTATTTTTATAAATTGGATTATGTGAGTTTCCCCCCTATAGTTTTATACTTTTCTGTATTTTCTACATTTCTGCAATAAGTATATTATAATCAGGAAATATCATAATTCGCTGTTATTTCTGAATTGCCAAGCTGTCTCATGGAGAAATAAGAATGGCGAACAATTACATGAAAATATTTAATATCAGTAATAAAAGTGCAAAGAATGCTCAGGAACACAGAAAATGTTACATATATATGTGAAAAAAGTAACTGCGTACACTATGGTCCCAATTTAGTTAAAATTGTGTGTATGTATCAAAATGTTGACTGTGCTTATCTCTAGGTAGTAGATATTTTTCAGGTGCTTTTAATTTTCTTTATTAAACTGGGAACCGAACTTGCAGTCTTTTGGTGTATGGGATGATGTTCCAACCAACTGAGACATCCAGCTAGGGAAACTTTCATTTTAATGCCTTTGAGGTCCATCCATGTTGTTGCAAATGGTAAGATTTCATTCTTTTGTATGGCTGAATAATATTCCACTGCAGACCACATTTCCTTTATCTATTCATCCATCAATGGACAATTAGATTGTCTCCAGTCTAATTGGAGACATGGACTATGATTTGGACTTATGATTGGACATAGACATGGACTATGATTTGGACTATGTCAGTCTTCTCCCCTACAGTCTATCTGCTCTTCTGCATCTTCCAGTTTTCCTGCAGTAAATGTCTATTGCTCTTAAAATCAGGGGAAAATTTTTTTCATACATTAAAAAAAAAGTTACTTTTCCCAACCTCTACACTATGCTTTTCTGCTCTTAAAATGTGCTTTAAATATTTTAACTTAGATGTTGGAGTAGGAGAAATCTGAGAGAATTCTTTATGTAATTCAGTCTTAAAAATTAAATGAATACACTGATATAAATTTCTATACTATTTTGAAGAGGTTTATCCTCGCTTTGTCCAAGAAGCATGTTTGAGCCCTGGTCGGTGTGACTGGTGTGGCTGTTGCCCTGGGAACCCAAAGGTCACTGGTTCCCTGTCAGAGCAAATGCCCGGGGGGCCAGGCCCCCAGCTGGCCGCACACGAGAGGCAGCCAGTCAATGCTTCCACCGCACATCCATGTTTCTCTCCCTCTCTAAAAATCAATAAAGGTTTTTTTTTAAGTATATTTGAGTAGTTCAAATATCTTGCCCCTTTCTCAAAATGTTGGACAAATAGATGCAACATGCGGAAAACTGTCTTTTTGCCACTTTTACAAAGACTTTAAACTTTATTTCTAAAAATTGAGATATAATTTGTATATAGAAAAATGTACAGCTTTTAAATGTATAGTTCAGTAAGTTTTAACAAGCGTTTATACCCATGTTAATACCACCTAAAGATAATCTGATTTTTACCAACATAGACTAATTTTGATATTTTTCTAGAATGTTATATAAACAGAATCATATAATCTTTTATGTCTAGCTTCTTTTGCTCAACCTGATTTTGAGATTCATCAACATTGTATATATCAGAAACTTACTCTTTCTTTTTAATTGCCGAGTGGTATTCCATTGTATGAATACTGCCATTTGTTTATCCATTCTCATGATGGCAGACATGTGGGACGTGCCTGGGTTTGGACTATTTTAAAATCAGGGATGGTTGGCTTGTAGCTGTGTGGTAAATCCCAGCATGCCCCCGGCTTCTCTTTTCCTGTATAGCAGTGCTTACAAATGAGGCATTTACCGGATAGCGAAGGGCTCGTTTCCAAGAGCTTGTGTCCAAGACCACCACAAAGCTAGAGAGCAGAGAACAAAACGAAAGTGGCTCCGCCAAATCCGGGACAGACGCCTCAGGAGTTCAGCTCCTGGGCACGGAGTAGCAGGCCTGCAAATGAACTGAGAGCTCCTTTTACAGAAAGAAAAAATAGCAGGGTGGGGTGGGGTGCTTCCCCAGCCCAGCTGGCCCTGCAGCAGGTGTCACTGAGTGCCCTTCCAGGCTCCGTCCGATCTGCCTGAGGGGCTGCTGGGGAAAGGAGTGGCAGGGGACAGGAAGCGGTTGCAACGCAGCCCCTCACTGCTCTTACAAGACAAGCTACATAGAAAACATGGCCTCTTGGGGCAGATGGTTCGGTAACTGGAAAAGAACTCTCCCTAGACTAAGTGGTTGTCATCCGTTCAGATATTCAGTGTGTTACCCAAAAGCAGGAATTGTGAGTTCTGGGTTAAAGAGGCCCAGAATGTGTCTCTCTGTGACAGAACCGGGCACAGCATCCCCTGCACACCCATCTCACTCCTTGTAGAGTGCGCTGCCCTTTGTGCTACCACCAGCCAAGGAGAATAGGGCCTTCACCCCACTTCCCCGGGCACTGCCCCATTATCCCACCTGTCACCTGAATCTTGACACAGAGTGCAGGTTACCTTGGTGCAGACAGCGCTGAGGAAGTATGGAGGGAGAAGTATAGTTACTCAATTAGTATGTCGAAAACACTCTTGGAAGATGGGGAATTGTGTGGGCCCTGAAGGCAGGGTGCTCATCAGTCAGTGGCAGGATCAAAGGAGGGGGTACCCTCTGCACCTGCCATGCTGTAAGGGCTATGCAGTTCTCAAATTTATGGCAAAACTCATGCCAACAGTAAGCCTACCACCCGTGTTATGCTGACCAGCTTTGCTGGTAACTGAACTGAAAGAGTCTTTCGGTGCTTGGAGGCAGACAGCCGACAAGCGGCCCACTCCGCGTGCACTCTGGGCCGGCTTCCCCCAGCCTGCACTGCTGTTTGTTACCTCGATGCGTCAGCTTCTTACCTTCTCACCTTCTGGCCCCCACTTCTCAACTTTTTCCCCTTGCCCCCCTTTTTCTTGCTCTCTTCAACTTAAACTTTCTGGTAAGAACAAAATATAGGTAACATTTCCTGCCAAGGCACTGACCCTGAGCACCTTCCAGAAGATATTTTTATTGCCTTTAGTCTCATTGCAGATGACAAAATACATGGAATTAGATTTCTTTTTCCCATGATTTGGTTGTGAGTTGTTTACTTCAACACCAGATGGTATTTTTAAAAATATTTTATTTATCTTTAGAGGGGAAGGGAAGGAGAGAGGGAGAGAAATATCAATGTATGGTTGCCTCTTGTGTGTCCCCTGACGGGAACTGGCCTGCAACCCAGGCATGTGCCCTGACTAGGAATCGAACCGCGATACTCTGGTTCGCAGGCCTGAGCTCAATCCACTGAGCTACACCAGCCAGGTGGTATTTTCTGATTAAAATTATTTAAAAGTGATTTGATTCTTAAAACCCTGTTTGATATTACTGGATCACTTTGGACCCTGAATCCAATGTGCCCTGTATTGAGAAGAGATATAAACTGAAGCTTTGAAAAGTTGACACCAGGCCCTGGCTGGTGTAGCTCAGTGGATTGAGTGTAGGCCTGTGAACCACGCGATTGCAGTTCGATTCCCAGTCAGGGCACATGCCTGGGTTGCAGGCCAGTTCCCAGCAGGGGACACACAAAAAGGCAACCATACATTGATGTTTCTCTCCCTCTCTCCTTCCCCCTTCCCCTCTAAAGATAAATAAATAAAATCTTTACAAAAAAAAAAAAAGAAAAGTTGACACCAAACACAGGAAGTGAAGCAATCCCTGCCCCTCAGACTAATAATCTATCGGTCTTAAAATGACTTTTAGTTTGGGGGAATGTATAATTTCCTTGAAATTGCTAGTCTTAGAAAAAGCCACAGTTATTTTTCCCGGGTTACTATGTTGTCTTCAGTTCTAAGTTTGATGTGAGAGCAAAGAACAGATTGTGTCCAGCCCCAGTTACATTTATAACTTCAAACAATTGTTCTCTTACAGACTTTAGCAAAAAAAAAAATTTATAGAGAAAAGACTTTTCAAGCCTTCTCCCCAGCTTCCCAATTACAGTTGACAATTTAAGCTGCAGCAAGTGTGTTCAAGCACAGTCTTTGGTAAAGTAGTTCATGTTTCATAATCAATTTTGGGGATTTGAACTATAGCAGAGAGAATTCATGATACCATTCCACAAAGTCTGTTAAACAGCTTACTCTTATCAGTGAACATATGAGGCTCAGGAGTATCAATTCCTCTATTAGGAACGCAAGATCACGAAAATAAACTATGAGCCAGGGAAACCCAACCTTCACCAAAATCCTGGCAGCCTTTTTTGCAGAAATGAAAAAGTTGATCTTAAAATTCATGAGGAATTGCATAGGACTCTGAATAGTCAAAATGATCTTGAAAAAGAAGGATAAAGCTGGAGGATTCATGTTTCCCAATTTTAAAAATCTACAGTAATTAAAACAGTGTGGTACTGACATAAGGGTAGGCATATGGACCAATAGAGTGGAATAGAGAACCCAGAAATAAACCCACACATCTATAGTCAATCGATGTTTGACAAGGACATGGAGATCACTCAATGGGAGAAGGAGAATTTCTTCGATACATGGTGCTGAGAAAACGGGATAGCCACATGCAAAAGGAAGTTGGATCCTAACCTCACACCATATACTAAAATGAACTCAAAATAGATCAAAGACCCAAGTGTAAGAGCCAAACTCTTAGAAGAAAACAAAAGGCTAAATATTCATGCTCTAAGTTTTGTTAGTGGTTGCTTAGAAACGACATCAAAGGCTTAAGCAACTAAAGGAAAAATAGGTAACCTGGACTTCATCAAAGTTTAAAACTTTCGTGCAGCAAAGGAAACTATTAAGAAAATAGAAAGACAGGCAACAGAATGGAAGAAAATGATTTTCAAATCTGATAAGGACCTAGTATGCATAATATATATTTAAAAAAACTCTTACAACTCAACATTCAAAAGACAATTCAGTCAAAATATGGGCCACAAACATGTGAAAAGATGGTCAGCATCATTGGTCATTAAGTAAATGCAATTTAGAATCACAATGCAATAGGTACCTCTTCACACGCATAAGAGCGGCTGTAGTTTTTTAAACCCCAAACATACAGAAAATAAGTGGTGGTAAGGATGCACAAAAATCAGAACTCTCATATTTTTGTTAGTGAAAGAGTAAACTGGTGTAGCCATTGTAGAAAAGTTCCGCAATTTTTTAAAAAGTTAAATATAGAATTACCATATGATGCAGCAATTCTACTTCTAGGTACATACCCAGAATAATTGAGGACAGGTATTCAAACAAATACTTGCACTCAAATGTTCATAGCAGCACTATTCACAGTTGCCAAAATACAGGAACCCCCCAGACGTCTAACAGTGGATGAAAGGATGAACAAAATGTGGTATATCCATAAAATGGAAGGTTTTTCAGCCATAAAAAGGAATAACCATTGGCAATGTAGAAGAACCTGAAAACATCATGCTAAGTAAAAGAAGGCAGACACAAAAGATCACATAGTGTGTGATTGCATTTATATGAAATATCCAGGAAGGTAAATCATAGGCACAATCAAGCATATCAGTCGTTGGCGGGGCTGGAGCAGGGGAATGGTAGTGACTGCTTCACGAGTTCGAGGTTCCATTTTGGGATGACTGAAAACGTTTTGGAACCAGGTAGAGGTGATAGTTTTACAACATTGTGAATGCCACTGAACTGTGTACTTCAAAATAGTTCACTTTATGTTAGATCAATTTCACCTCACTTTTTAAAAAATTGCATCATATGGTTTTTGTGATCTCATAAATAACAGTGGCTTTGCTGTCATAGTTACCTTGTGACTGTTGGAACCCAGGTGCTTTATAGCATTAGTACATTGGGAAAGGTCTTTCCACTGTGGGCAGGAAAACTTGAAGATGGATTATCCCAAGTGGGTTTCTTTTTAATATAACAGTTAAGGAATATGGTTTTGCTTTTTCACTTTTATTTGTAGAAGCTAGTAAAACTTCTATCTTGAATGAGCCCTAGGTTTTAAAATGTAACCTAGTCTGATATTGGTTGGTTTCTTTACTTTGAAAAAGCACATTTAAAATAACTTTATATTATTTAGAGATGGAGCAGCTTCTGGTTTTATAAAAATTAAGAGTAATTTTTAAAAAAGAATCCAGGATATACCTGTGGAGTTGCGGTAAGATTTTTCTGATGGTTTGCTGTTTTCACTGCTGGAGATTTTTGTGGCACTTTATCTAGAACAGTCACAAGTGCTTTTTATTGTCAGTGGAATTGATGTCAGGAATAAGAAATTTCTGTTTTAGATCAATCAAGCAGAGCTTATGCAAAAACTAAAAACCTTAGTTTCTTATTTTTATCTTACACTTGTTGTTTTTTGAAGGAGGGACTTTAGATTAGGTTCTGGCAAAAAGCCTGAGATTGCAAAGCGCTTCTTACTGAGAAAGGTAGAAATGCCTTGCCGGTGATAAGGAAGCTTGTCTTTTTGACTGAAGTGGATGCGTCTGCCCCACAGCCCTGCTTCTGCCCCTGTTCTCCGTGGACTTGTTTCTCCAGCAGATGTGTTCCTGCCAGTTGTCTTGCACACTCGCACTTGATTCCTGTTATGATCCAAAATATGCCACTCAGGCTAAGAGTTCACAGACATAGAGCAAACAGAGCTAACTGGTTTGTGGTAGATCGAACCCACAGCTTTTGGCATCATTAGCATCGTGTCCCAGTGAACAGAACTAGAGAGTGAAATAATCGGTGCCTTGTTGAGTCAGAGCTTTGTGATTTTACAGTTAGAATCTGGTAAGCACAGTAGACTATCTGGAATAAATCGAATAAGCTGAAGTAGTGGGTGAATGTGTGTATTCAGCTTAAAATAATTATTGCTTCTGACTTCCATAAAATTAAGATTTCCTTTTTGTGATGTGCACTGGATAATTTTTTTAAATAAGAAAAGCTTAGTCTTTAAGTTATGGAGAATTAAAAGCTAAGTTTCTCGCCCTGGCTGGTGTGGCTCAGTGGTTGAGTACTGGTCTGTGAACCAAAGGGTCACCGGTTTGATTCTCAGTCAGGGCACATGCCTGGGTTTCGGGCCGGGTCCTCAGTAGGGGGCACATGAGAGGCAACCAGACATTGATGTTTCTCTCCCTCTCTTTCTCTCTCCCTTCCCCTCTCTAAAAAATAAATTAAAAAATTTTTTTGAAAAGTTAAGTTTTTCAATAAAGTGTTAATCCAAAAAGAGCTAATTTAACCAGACACTGAACTACTATACCACGACAGCTGTAGAAGGAAGTGAACTAGGTGGATGAGACTCACGCGAGATTACATTTGCCCAGGAACCTCTGCCTATGAACAGTGATTAGTGCACTTCTTGCCCAATTTACTTAATCTTTCTGTGCTGTAGTTTCCCCATTGGGCAACTGAATACTAGAATCCACCTCACAGAGTTGTTATAAAGATGGAATTAGTTGATGTGGATAAAGCTCTTAGAACAGTGCCTGACCCAGAGTTAGACTGGCTCAGTGCACGTTAAAGACATAAGAACGATGGTGAAAGATAAGCAGGAGCTCCTTTGCTGAGGGGTGCCTTTTGAGGGGCAGACTTGTTTACATTCACGGATACCCGTAGTCCCAGCCCTCTAGTGCAAGATGCACGGTTCCGATGAGGTTCCGAGACCCTCTGGCATAGCTCTCTTTAGGGCTGTTTTACTGCTAATGGACATCTCATCCAACAAAATGCTTTGGGAAGGAAGGAATTTTAAGATCGCATGAAGCATCTCTGGTGGTTTGTTGAATACATAGTGATTGTCTAACTTTTTCACCAAAAGTTACTGTGCGCTCATCATTGGCACTGGGCAGAATGGGATGACACTGGGGTACTTGGTCAGAAACAAAGATGAACATAACCTAGTTTGGGGGCTGGAACTCACAGCTTAGACCATTTCGGTACCTCTAGATTCCATGGTAGGAAAACCCCAGGGCTCTGAACAGAAGAGCGTCAGAAAATAGTGCATCCTTGATGGTGTGCGTCCTTGGAGCTGTAAGGCCACGGGCCAGTTAATTTTTATCATTTCTGCTAAGCTACCTCAAACTTAGCTAGGAGGGAGAAATGGAAATTCATTGGTAAAAGAAGGTTAAAATTACAACTTTTAATGAATCATCTTGTTCTGATCTATTATCAGAGACAATTGAGTTTGCCTTTCTTCCATTTATATTTTTCATTTTCTACTAGCATTTTAAGTAGTTTAAAATGGCTAGTTTGTATTTTAATGACCTCTTTCGACTCTCCCCACCACAGTGGCTTTTCTATGCGTGTATATAGTTCTGGTGAAAATGAATTAGGAAAGCAGACTGATGCGATTGGATAACTCAGCTCTCCAGAATATACTTGATCTTTTTTCTCATGAAGTGATGATGTGCTGCTTCTTTTATAGGACTGAATTACAACTGCAGAAGCAACAACAAGTGAACCTTTAAAGATGTACACGGGCTGCATAAAGTAAAGAGACAAACTGGAGAAACTGATGAAGTAAGAAAAAAGTATGTTTCCCAGGTAAATAGTATGCTCCTGAATTTTAGCAAGTTTCCTGCTATAACAATTACCATAATTGTTGTAATTTACTCCTTGTATTGTTGTTAAACTGTTTTTAATTTTCTCCTTCAGTTTTTAATTGCTGAGCTCTTTGATCGCATGATTTTTTTTAAAGTTAATCTAAAAAATCTGTATTGAACATGGAATTTATGTTATTTCTTAGGTCATTTAGGGACCTGTTGTATCTTAGGTTGACCACTGTGTGTTATAAAAGCAGAGGTACGTGTTGTGTCTCTGTGATGTGCGGGTTTAGTCCAAGGTCAACTTTTTGTTTGAGTGAAGAACTTACACTTCCGCTTTATTGAATTACTGCCTTAAAAAACCAGAGCACTAGTCTGAGTTCTCAGTTTCCAAGCTACATTCTGCAAGATGGGTGGCACTGCTTTCAGAAACAGGAGACATTTTTCAGTGCCTTCACTTGATGGAATAGACGTGTCCTAGTAAAGTTTTATTATATTCACTTTAGTTGGGAACTCAGTTTATTCTGTTATTCAGCTATTTACAAAATTAGATCTTGGGGGTTTTGGTTGTGGTTGTCATCAACAACCACAACCAAACATTTTTTAAATAAAGGAAATCTACTGCCTTACTTTTCATTATAAAGTCAAGAGCCCCTTTCCAGGCTGCTGAGTAGAAATTTTGGGGAAAAAGCAGAGGAAATTAAGTCAGAGTCACCCGTGGCAGTAGTGCTGGAAGTTCCGTGCACACATTCTCACTTAGACATGGCAACATCGCTCCTTCTCCACAAGCCTGGGGCCACCCAGCCCAAGGGAAGCTGTAGCTTCTGGAACTTCCTGCCTCATGGTGGATTTCGGGAGGGTTTACTGTTGGACATATGGTGAATTCCAGCTAGCTCTTTCTTTAACTGAGTCATCAAGCTGAGTAAAAACTATTTAGTCCTCTTGTATATCAGTCCTCCAAATTAAAAACGGCATAAGACAAGTTTATTTGCAAGTGAACTTGCGTACACATTTTCTGATGCTCGTCATTACGTTGACTCCTGCCTCAGATCTCCTCCCAGACAGCCAGCCCGCCCTCCTCCTTCGTCAGGTTTCTGTGTGGGGCTGAAGTTGATGGGAAGGCCAAAGCCAGTTTTCTGTGATATCCGTGTCTTTAGCCAGTACCTGGCAACGTGGGGCTGCCTTGCCTGGCTCCAACTTACCTTACTTTTCCCATTCCACTCCTACCTGCCAGGTATGATGTTGTACTTATTCTACACATCATGCCTTTTCTGTTTTTCACCTTTAAGATCTTTTCATATTAACCTGTCACTCTTCAGGGCACATACCGTTTAACTCAGCAATTGCATTTCTAGGAATTTATCTCACATATGAGCTCACACAGGTATGCAGATAACTCTGTAGCTCCTCAGCCTCGTGCAATCTTCCTATCTCCCTGCACTTGGACAGAGACGGTTTCTGGTTTATAGGCCGTGTCTGCCTCCATAGGTAGCAGCTTCTGCCAGTGTCTTGTGGTCCTTCCAAAGTATTTTGGGTTTTCTTTTCAAAATAGCTAATTCCTTCCTTTTAAAAAAAGTTCTCTTGAGTTGTTTTTGTTGGTTGTTTCTCAAGATTATTTAGTTGTATGTTTATTATTTATTTATATATTTTAAAAGATTTTATTTATTTTTAGACAGGTGGGACGGGAGAGGGAAAGAGATGGAGAGAAATGTCAATGTGTGGTTGCCTCCCACGTGCCCTCCACCTCGGACCTGGCCTGCAACCCAGGCACGTGCCCTGACTGGGAACTGAACCAGCGCCTCCCTAGTTCACAGGCTGGCACTCAGTCCACTGAGACACACCAGCCAGGGCTATTTATTATTTTTTTGCCAATACTTAAATTTTTCTGTATTCTTTTTTCTTCCCCATAGGCTGTAGTTTTTTTATGTAGAGATTTTGGTACATTTTCTAACTCCTTGTATCTTGCAAGCTGAATAGTGTTGGATTTTCGTCTTTTATTTGGCTAACCTTGAAGATTCTATAACTTATGTGTGAATTTATCATCTTTAATTTATGGTTAATAGTACATTGGTTATGTTTTCTGTATACAATCTGTTTCTTAATTTTTATATTTCTTGTCTCTTTTCTGTTCTGTTATATGAAGTGTTTTCTTCCCTCCTTTTCAGCTTAAAAAATTTTAAAGGTGAACAAACTTTTGAATTCTCCTATTGCTAAAAATAACATTTGTTTCTATATCTATTTACTATCATTAAAGGAAAAATAGAACTTCCCTTTCCTTTCATACAAGGAAACTCAATTTCTCCGTTTTCACATCTCCTCTTCCTATTCAATATCTACTCTCATTACTATTTCCTTTTACCTTTTACATTGGTTCAGTGAGATGTGCTAATTCTTCTCAGCATCAGCCTGTTATTTGTAAGCATTTTGCTATTCTTGATTTAGTGAACAAGCACAGAGGCCTCACTCTGAGCTGGACTAACACTGAGCTCGGTGCTGCAACTACAAAGGTAAATGCAGTCTGTTCCTGCCTTCAGGCCCCCTTTCTGGTTGAGGAGGTGGCATGCATGCTGATCAACAGTAGCAAAAGGTGTGACGTGTCAGGTGACCTGGAGACACAGAGTGGGGGAAAGGGGGAGTGAAGTTTGTTGAGTCAGCAAAGGCATCCTGGGAGCTGAGTGCTACTGTACTTGTAGGGCTTTGTGAGATAATGGATAAGGCTGAAAGTACCAAAGTTCATCAAAGCCTCAAGCTACCAAGTGACTGGAAATGAGACTGGACAAAGGGATGTTGGGGCCAGGTGGTCAAGCATCTTGGATGCCTGGCCAACAAGTTTCAGTTTGTATCCTGTGGGCTGCACCACAAAGAATTTAAAGCAGGGTAGTAACATGCTTAACTTTGATTTTAGAGAGCAAATTCTGCCATGTGAAGCACTGCAGGGAGGAAGTCAGTCAAGGGGCTGGGGCAGTCATCTAGGCGAGGGGTGGTAGAACTTGAACGAAGTGGTAGCAACGGTGATGGAGAAGAGAAGATGAGGTGTTTTGAGGCAGTGTGAAAATTCTAGTGTTTGATTCAGGAGAGATTGGGAATGCAAGGGTGACTCAGAGGGTTTTCCGTTTGTTTTAGGGAAGTAATAAAAGATGGTGGAAATAACCAAATTACGGAGGGGGGTAAAGTATGTGAAGAGGGGGCAGAAACTGACTTGAAGAGAGAGAGAGAAGAGTTTATTTTATGACTTGGTGAATTTAAGAAACCCTCAAGAGATCTAGGAAAACATGTCTAGGAGCAGTTAGTAATAGGGCCAGAAACATGTGAGACGTGGGGGCTGGAAATAAAGGTGTGAGATGCACTTGCCCCAAGGAGGATGTCTAAGCCATGAGTAGATATAAAGTCCTCTGCTGACCCCAGGCAGAGCATGTAGACAGAAAGTAAAAGAACTCAGTAAAAGAGTTTTGCCAAGAACTCTTGGCAAAAATGAGTCTTTACGTGTGGGAAATAAAAACGTACTGAGCACTGGAATACATGTCCAGTATGGGGTGGTGAGAGCTTTTTCAAATGGCTTATTTTATCATCTCAGCGGTCCTGTGTATGGGTGTTATTACTATCCTCCTTTTAGCCAGGAAACTGAGACTCCAAGGTACGTAGCTAGTAAGTGGAATTGCACACCAGGCCTGGATGCATGTAAGTGCTAGGGGAAGAGGTGAGGCAGAAGCAGAACAGTGTGGTGGAGAAGAGATGACTTACTTACTACAAGGGGCGGTGGCCAGCAGTGGCCAGCAGCGGCCGCACACCCACAGGTCCAGGTGGATAAGGAGGAACTGAGCCAGTGTTTTTGGCAACTGGAGAACTGCTAGCGATCCCAGCATGCTCAGTGCCCACTCTGTGCCTACTCCGCTGGCACGGAAATTAGAGGAGCTGAGGGAGCGCGGGAAAAAGCTGCTGATTTGCAGCTCCTGGGACAGCTTGATGGCGGAGGGATGACAAGGGCACCGGTCTTGGTGTATGGGGCAGTGGCTTCATTTTGTTTATTTACGGAAGACAGCTTGAACTATTCCGATTTGCTCATCCTTTCTTTCTTAGATATAATATTATATTGTTTCTGGACTTCTGTTACTAAGAAAAAAAATCATAGTAAAAATCAGAGTAACTGCTGGACTCCTTTTCAGGTACTCTGCTTGTTTAACTTGTTTATTCGGAGTTGTTTTTTTTCCTCTTTTCTTACAGCACATTGTTTTCCTATGTTTCCAGGCTCTGTCTTAGTGACTTTCTTTGATTGCTCATTGTGTGAGAGACACTAGCCCCTCCAGGTTTCTCCTGTCAGGTTTTTCCTTGCTGGAAGTGGTTTTCTTCTGTCATATGAACCCTCTGTGCAGCTTCCTCCAGAACTCTTATTCACAAATTGTGTTTTCTCCCAATGATACAGTGCAAGAACTTGTTCTTGAACTCCTTGACAATAGGCGAGTGAGATGGTAAGAGCATGCGCTCTGGAACTGAGCTGCCTGGGTTCAAATCCGAGGTCTGCCAGCTACTAGCTGAGTGACCTTGGGAAAGTTGCTTAGCTTCTTTGTGCCTCAGTGTCTCATCTGTAAACGAGGTAATAATAATACCTATTAGCCAGGGTTGAGAAGAGGGTTAAATGAACTGCATGGGAAATGCTGAGAACGAACAGAGTCCAGTGCATGCGCTTCACCGCTGTTGGCTGTTGCCGTCCAGGGGGAAGATAGTAGGAGAGGTGACCTTTGCCAGAATGTTGTTTGGACCACACAGATAAGTGATACATTTACAGACCATTGGAGCTTTGCTTGATAAACTAGAAATGGACAAATCCTGGGAACCAGGTAGCATTTTTTAAGGCGTTTTTAAGTTCAGCAGTGAACAATCTTAGCCTTGGTCCCAATGCGGCGTCTGGCATTGCAGGTGTCCACTGTGTGACCTCGCCTTCCCCGTGGCAGCATTCCATTGACTTTATTAAACACAGGCCATAACATTTTTATTTCTACCTCACTGAATAGTTCTTTCAAAAAAATGTTAATTTTGCTCATCCTGTCTGCAAACAATAGCTGCTGACCACTCAGCACACAAAATTAAGTACTTGCCTGAAGTCTGTGGCGAGGCTGGGGTTTAATGAAGCCTGTGGTGTCTGACTCCAGTAGTATTGAAAAGAGGAGAGGCGGCTCCCTGGGATGTATTTACATCGGGCTACCTGTAGCACTGCCTTGGTTCAAGCTACTGTGGCCAAATACCATGGCCTGGGTGGCTTATTAACAACAGATGGTTGTTTCTCACAGTTCCGGTGGTTGGGAGCTGAAATCCGGGTGCCAGCGTGGTTAGGTTCTGGTGAGGGCCTTCTTCGGAGTTGCAGATGGCCTTTGTTCTGTATCCTCATCTGGTGGGGAGGGATGGGAGGGATGGGAGGGAGGGAGAGCCCCCGCCTGGGGTCCCTTCTGTAAGGGCTCCACCCTCATGATCTAATAACCTCCCAGAGGCCCAGGGACCAATCTCTAAAGGTGCGGTTATGAGCTCTTCACAACTGTTTTTGACCACGAAGATATGCTATTTTTATAAACAGAAGAAAAATAAAGCTCATGAACACAGTCATTAACAGCTTGCATGACAGAAATAGTAAAGGAAAATCATGTCATCTAATCTCTTAGCGTTTTTAAGGAAAGTGAAGAGGCTTGTGAATGAGGGAGCCAGGAGTCCTTTAAGAAACCCTTGATGGAATTGGCATGGTTTCAGATAAACTCCTTTAACATATTTATCATTTATTAATGATAAAGGAAGGGAAAAGCAGTACCTGGCAGTGGAGAAACCACCTTAATCAGGTGGTCCAGGTCCACATTTCCAGTGACGAGCCAGAGCAGCATCGTTACGCGGTGGTGTGCCAGCGATGCCTAGCCCTGGGGTGACGTGAGAAAACACTGGGAAAACCCAAACCGAGGGACATCCAACAAAATAATTGGTTAATACTCTTAAAGGTGTCAAGAACATGAATGACAAAGAAAGACTGAAGAACTGTTACAAACTGCAGGATACTACGATAAAGTGACCAAGTACAGTGGGGGTCCTGGTTAGGATCCTGGGACAGAAAAAGACAGTAGTAGGAAAAACTGGTGAAATGTGAGTAAGTGTGTTGGTTTAGGTAATAGTATTGTACCGCTATCCCAGCTCTGCTCCATGTAATATTGCCATAAGATGGCAACATTAGGGGAGGCTGCGTCACGGGTATATGGGAGCTCTCTTGTTTTTGCAACTTTTTTATGAGTCTAAAATTAGCTCAAATTTTAAAATTTGTTTAAAAAGAAACTTTTGACAAGATTCCACACACACATTTTGTTTTCTCTGTCTCATTTTTTTGTTAAGTAAAAAGCCATCATGTATTAGAGAAACTATTCAATTCTGAGTAGAAACTGGTTTAAGAACAGGAAGGAACACTTAGAGTTAAGTCTCCTTCTTTGAGGAGGTAAATATTCATGATGACCTTCCACAGTGTTGCTCATTTCATATGTTGAATTTCCTAGACCTTCCTAAAGGATATACTAGTGAAAAAGCTAGGTTGATGGGAGATGTTCTGAAAATTTTATGAGACCAAGTGGACAGAAAATTCATCAATGCAAGATACTGCACTTAAATGAAAGGAAGGAAGGAAGGAAGGAAGGAAGGAAGGAAGGAAGGAAGGAAGGAAGGAAGGAAGGAAGGAAGGAAGGAAGGAAGGAAGAAAAAGAAAAAAGGAAATCCCAAGTGAGACTTATGCAGAATCATGGATCCAAAGATATCATTTAGTGCCTTGGAATTCACTGAAGATACTGCCACAGTGTTTGCTGCTGAGGGCAAAATGGCTTAAAAACTGGGGTGCATCCATGCAGAGAGGATCAGACCCAAGCTGTCCTCTGCAGGCACATGTAAATGAAAGTCCCTTCTTAGTCGTTAGGGAGCAGCCAAGTTAGAGCCTGAAACACAGAAAAAAAATCTTAAAAGCTAAGGTTTTATAACATGTTCAGAAGAAGAATGCTGCACAGGAAATGTGAGTCTGCATGGAGTCCAGGAGGGTTTGGAGGGTGAAGCTCAGAGTGCGTCTTGCTCTGTGCCCAGGAGGGGAGAGACCACACTGGCCTGGGACACACATTCTGGTGGCTACGGAGCTGGGTTTGCTACATACAGAGACCACAGACCATCTCAGAAGCTCTAACTGTGTTCCTTAGGCGCAACCTGACCAGGATTCTCCAGGGGATTGGGTTGGTATTAAATCAGTTCTACCCCACCCAACAAAAATTTAATCTCACTCTGGACAGCATCACTGCTCAGTTGGTTGGAGCATCGTCCCTTAACCAAAAGGTTGGAAGGTTGGAAGTTGGAAAGTTGGAAGTTGGGGTCGGTTCAACCCCCCAGTTGCAGGCGCATGTGAACCTGACATCCTCAGTCTGTGCGTATGGGAAACGACCGATCGATGCTTCTTTCTCACATCGTGTTTCTCTCTCTTCTTCCTTCTCTTCCTCCTTCCCTTCCTCTCTCTAAAAGCAAAGAGAAAAATGTACTCTGGTGAGGATTTAAAAAAATTAATTTCAGTAGACTAAAAATAAAGTGTATTTCTGAACTTAGAAAGCTGGGAACCAGACCATTTACTTATTCAGTCAACAAATCTCTCATGAGCACCCATTGCCTGCCAGGCAGTGCGCTGGGCTCTGAGAGTAGAGCAGTGAGCAAGATGGTCACGGTCCTGCTCTCATGGAGCCCGCAGACCAGGGTTGTTCCTTTGAGCCTGAGTCAGCCCACCTGCCTCACTCCAAGGGCTGCCAAAAGGGCTTGGTTTACACCAAGATAAAAGTCTACCTGTATATAATCCAGAACTTTTTAAACCTCAATACATATGTTAGTTTCCTTGCAGCTGTGCGGCAAAAGTGTGTCAATGTGTACTTCATATGCTGAATTTACATAATTTTGAAGCAGTGTTTGATGCCTTTAAATCCTAAAATCTGTTTCTTCCCCGGCCACCCTTTCAGGCTCTGGTGTTGAAGACATTTTGGTAAGGCTTAGTGGCTTCGCTCAGTGCTTTTGACACTCACAAATGTGTTTACCAAGGCACAGTGAACTCAGAGGGGCTGCATGGCCAGCTGGGGGCATCCAGAGGGGGCTCTTCTCTGCTGCTGCCGTGTGGCTGTGTTTCCCTTCCTGAATTCAATCTCTTGGGTCAGATTCCAAGTTGCACCTCACAGCAACTGAAGCAGCTGAAGTGGTGCTAACTAACTTGACTTTATGACATTGTTAGTAAGACTTCCCCCCAGAGATTCCGGGTATTTTAATTGAGTAGAGATACATGTTTATGCATTCAGTTGGTAAAATGGCTATGATTATGAATTTTTAGTTATTTTATATAAAGAGTACAGTGGATAAATGATGAGCAGTATTTGTTATTTCTCAGAGAGAAAAATCAAGGATAAGTTAATGGTTGACAATTTGGAAGACTCGGCTCTATGTACCCCAGTGGAGTATATGAATGAACGATCATTTTTTCAGAACAAGGTCCACATGTATCAGCAGAGCTTTCTTTCCACCATTGTATCCCCATCCCTTTCCAGCCACAATCGTGCACCCTGCCCCTACCTGCCTTCTGTTAAGGTTAGGCTGTGCCGTGCACTTTCACATGATCAAGCTTTCTCTCCCCCTGCTCTGCTGACAAGGCCCAGGTCATCAGTGCCACCCCTGGAAGCCGTCTTCGGTCTTCCTCAGTCACAGTCTATTTTTCCGGTGCCCCGAGCCTGTGCTAGCATGTCTCCTACGGCTCCCATCACATCCACTTTGTGATGCTTCTGTTGACACGGCTTTCTCCTCTTGTGGATTATCAGCGCCTTGAGGTGTCGGGGACTTAACAAATTTATCTTGACATCCTCTGAGCGTCCAGCGTAGTGAATTTGCTAACATTAATTGTTTGTCAGCCACTGTCTAAGTACTTTATCTGTATTATCATGTTTAACTGTCATCAGTTAAATAATTGTGAGAGACATTTATCATCCTCTTTTTTTCAGATGAGGAAACTAAGGCACAGAAAGGGTAAGCAATGTGCCCAAAGCTACAAAATGGTGGAGTTGGGATTTGAACCCAGGCACTCAGTCAGGAGAGCCAGGGCTTCTAACTAGCACCCAATAGTGCAATAATGTGCCGTAAGGTCCCTGATCTGTACTGCATGCTGTGCTGGCATAATGGCAGCCAGCACGTATCCAACACCAGCTACGTGGCAGGAACTGGGCTAAGTGTTATACGTGTATCCTCTCAATCCTCACAGAAATCCCGCGAGGCACACAGTTACTCTTCTGTGGATGAGGGCACAGATTCAGTGGCCTTGAAGTTAAGCAATGTGTACTAGGCAACACCGCAGTCTGTGTCTGGTATTTCCAGGTAGATGAACAAGTGGGTGTGTAACAGGGAGAGAACTAACCTATATTGAGTGCTTTTCGGTTTTTTTCTGTAGGAAATTCTTCTCCAACATTTTATTATGAAAAATTTAAACACGCCGCAAAGTTGAGAGAATTTTACAATGAGTAGCAACAGGCCCACTACCAGATTTTGGCTGTTAACATTTTACTCCATGGGCTTCCTAACCCTCTCTCTGCCTGGCCATCTGTTCATCATTTTTTTAACGTGTTCCCCCTCAGTACCTCAGCGTGTGTGTCACTAAGTAGAGGTCACTATTTGTTTTGTAGTTTTTTCTTTTGAGGTAATTTTGTATATTTGTAGTTAAATTTTAACTGCACATTTGCTGAGTTTTGACAAATGCATACACCTGTGTAACCAAACACTTACCAAGGTATCATTACCCAGAAAGTTGCCTCATGTTCCTTCCCAGTAAATGCCCACTTCTGCTTCCCAGAGGAGTGTCTACTATTTTTATGTTGTATGTTTATATGTCTTTTTTTATTCTGGAGGAATTTAAGGTGACTCATTCAGGTCCATAAAATACAGCAAGAAAACATAAATGAGAAGCAAGTGGAGAGAAGAAACTAAGTTAGGAATATGAAATGGGGCCAGGAGAGCACCTGTGATATGCCAGGCACTTTTATAAGTAATATATTATTTAATCCTCACAAGAGATGCGCATAGTTATTTCCAGTTTATAGATGAAGAAGCTGCAAAGTTGTGTAGCTAATAAGTAATGGGGATACTCTTTGACTCCAAAGTCCATGATTTTTCTACTCTAGCACCCCAAAAATAAGACAACAGTTGAAATAAAGTTTATTTTGAGAGTTCATATGGTCTCTAATATTTGCTCAAGTATTTGTAAAATTGTGCTACCTCATTTTGTTGGTAGTTTAGCAATGAGAGACAGCAAAAGGTGGGGGCACTAAAATAGTCCTGCAGTATTTGCACCTGAAGGTCAAGTTTGGCTTTGAGTCATCTCATATGGCCCTAGAACTCCACGTCTTCACTAAAATAGAAACTTGATGATAAAAGTGGGAAGTCTTGGAATGACCCCACTGACTGTTAAATAGGGCTGTAGCAGCATCAACAAGGAGGCATCTGATGCATGAAAGAATCTTGGTCAGAGCTTTCAACGTGGCTTTAATTGAACTCATTTGTTAGTTGTGTTAAGTGGCCTTGGGTGATGGAGTGAGGGAACACGGGAGCCAGCTCAGTGGTCAGACCTGTGGAGACCTGGAGTAGTGACTCTGGGGTCCCATTTGTCTGCACCCCAGTTTGTCTGTTTCCTTATTACTCCCTATCCCTGTGCCCTGAATACCATGCCCAAAGCTTGCAGTTTTCTGAGAACATTTTCTGGACATTCCAGGCCTTCTGCCTGTGCCTCTGGTCCTCTGGGGAGCAGGGAAGAGGTGGACAGCCAGGTAAAAAGATTGCCATAGAAAGATCCCCGTTAATGGTGGAAACCAACAATAAATATTATTTCTCCTCCCCAGGCAGCAACACAGTTTTCTCTAATGGACTGCTTTAATTGAACAGAATTTTAAAAAAATTACATTGTTTTCTGATTGTAAAAGCCATTCATTCATTTTTTAAAGATTTTATATATTTATTTTTAGAGGGAAGGAAAAGGAGGGAGAGAAACATCAATTGGCTGCCCCTGGCACGCCCCTCACTGAGGACCTGGCCTGCAGCCCAGGCATGTGCCCTGACAAGGAACCAAACCGTTGACCTTTAGGTTCACAGGCCAGGGCTTAAACCACTGAGCCGCACCAACTAGGATATTCATTCTTTTAAAAAATTTTATTGAATTTATTGGGGGTAACACTGGTTAATAAAATTATATAGGTTTCAGGTATGCAATTCTATAATACATCATCTGTGTATTGCATTCTGTGTTCTCTATCCCAAGTCCGTCTCCGTCCATCACCATTTATCTCCCCTTTACTCTCTTCTACCTCCCTCAACCCCCTTTCCCTCTGGTCATCACCATCCATTCTTATTTTTCCATCTGAAAAATATGGGAAAGCATAATGAAGATAATTGAGATTCCTGTTAGAGATATCTTGATAGCATTCTTTTTAGGCATTTGTTTAAAAATTGTTTCCATAGAGTTGAAGCGACTCTATATATGCATTTTGTATCTAGCTTTGAAAATATTTACATATTTATTTATTCAATGACCATGTCTTATACAGTGTAATAGTCTAAATATTTTCCTGTATTATTAAAATTATTGATAAGTATAATTTTAAATTGCTATTGACATTTTATCTATAGTATGGATGGTTCTCTATTTTTTGCCTACTTATTTTATTGAATTGTGAGTTTATTGTGAACAGCCTATAGTCGGGTTGTGTTTTTATGTACTCTGCCCATCTCTCTTTTTTAATTGGGCTATTTAGACCATTTATATTTAAGGTAATTATTGATGTATTCAGTCTTGAATCTGTGAATTTATTATTTGTTTTGTTTCCTGTTTCTCTTTGTTGTTTTTCTCTGGGTTGCTTGAATAGTTTTTTAGTATTTTATCTTGATTTAGTTGGTAGTGTTTTTGAGTGTATCTCTTGGTATCGTTTTCTTAGTGGTTCCTGTGGGTATTATGGTGTGCATAACTGACTTATAATAGTCTTACTGCTTTCAGTATTTTACCACTTTGAGTGAAATGTAGAAAATTTACTTCTATCTAGGTGTCCCTTTTCCTCCCTTCTTTTAAATATAATTATCTTGAGTATCATATGGTATTTTGACTTTTTAAGTCATTAAATATAACTTATAAAACTCAAGAAGGATAGACTATTGTATATATTCATATCCTTTTTCTGTTCTTTTTAAAAATTTTATTTATTGATTTTAAAGAGCGAAAAACATCAGTTTGTTGTTCCACTTATTTATGCATTCATTGGTTGATTTTAGCATGTGCCCTGACCCAGGATTGAACCTGCAACCTTGGTGTATCAGGACAATGTTCTAACCAACTGAGCTACCCATCCAAGGCTTTTTTCTGTTCTTTATTCCCTCCTATTGCTCAAAAATTTCTTTTATCACTTCCTTTGTATTTGAAGAACTTCCTTTAGCCATTCTTTAAGGGTATATTGTCTAGAGACACATTCTTTTAGTTTTTCTTAAACTGAAAAATGTCTTTTCTCCTCTCGTTTCCCTAAATACAGTTTCCCCACATACAGAATTCATGGCTGACAGTTCTTTTATTTCCACATTGAAAATGTTGTGCTACTTTTTTCTGGTCTCCATGGTTTCAAATGAGAAATCTCTTGTCATTTGAATTGGTTTGTCCTTATAGGCAATGTGTTGTTTTTCTCTGCTTTCAAGGATTTTTCTTTGTATTTAATGATCAGAAACTTAATCATGTGTCTTGGCATAAATTTCTTTGGGTTTATCCTTTCTGAAATTTGCCCAGCTTCTTGAATCTGCAGGTTATGTTTTTTACCAGGTTTGGGAAATTCTCAGCCACCTTTTTTAAGTGCTCTTTCAGCCCCTCCCTTTCTCCTTTCTTTCTGGGACTCCAGTGCTACGCACATTTCATTTTTTATTATTGTCTCGGTGCCTGAGACTCTGTTCATTTGTTTCCAGGCTACTCTCTCTTGTTCATATTGGATGAGTATTACTGATGTACCTTCAAGTTCACTGATTCTATCCTGTCATCTCCACTCCATCTAGCAAGTTTCTATTTCTGTTATTGTATCTTTCAGTTCTATAATTTTCACTTGGTTTTTTTAATAACTTCTGTTTTTTTGGTAAAATTTTCTGTTTTTCATTTGTTTTGAGAGAATTTGTAATTACTTGTTGCAGCATTTTTAGGCCGTTTGCTTTAAATTCCTTTGTAAGCTAATTTCAACATCAGATTTATCCAGGTGGTGATATCAGTTGATTATGTTTTCTCATTCAAGTAATGGTTATCCTATTTCTTGGTATATCAGATGATTTTCGGTTCTGTTCTGGACATTTGTTGTGTTAGGAGACTCTGGGTCCTATTTAAATGTTTTATTTTTACCGGGAAGTCACCCTGATTAAGTGAACATACAGGTTGTATCTCTTCTTGTAGGCTGTGGTCCTAATGACAACTTACTTGTCAGAGTCTTTGATCTTATTTTTTTGGTCTGCTTGGCTCTCTGGTGCAGCAGACTCCAGCCAGTCCCTGCTGTTGCTCCTCTAGTGGGAAGAGGAGTTTCCCCAAGGCAGTGCTGCCTGGTGCCTGTAGGGGAGAGACAGGAGCCTCCATCCTGCAGGGGTGAAGAGTGCTTTCTGGGGGCTCTGCGGGGACAGAGAGTCCTTTCTCAGCCTGGTTTATTATCAGTGGTCTCCCCATCTGTCCTCTTTGTTGGCGTTTCCAGCTGGCCTGGTACTGTCAGCAGAACTCCAGTTCTGCCACAGGGAGGATGAGCCTACCCGGGTTACCTTCTGTTGCTGGGCCGGGGCTTGAGGAACTTCGGGCCTGGGCTACCTCGTTAGTAGGATGGAACTGCTGCTTTGTCGTTCCTGCAGCCCTGGGGTCCCTAACCTGTTCACCTTCCTTTTTCTACCATTCAGACTTCTTCTTTGGTTGCCACTTGTTTTAGTTCCAGGGTTTAGAGTTGTACTCAGCAAGGAGGCTCGGGGAGAAACAAGTTACATCATCTTGTCTGAAACATGACAGTGTTCTACTTAACCATTCGTCTTTTGGATGATTAGGTGGTTTTAAATGGTGAGTACTGTAGACATCATGATAGCGGCTGGGGGGTGGGGGGCGCTGGCTAGGGTTGCTTCCAACAGTCTCGGAATCTGAAAGGCTTCCTGACTGCACAGACCCATGGGCTTGGGCCTGGTTGGCTGCCCAGTACAGGCTGTTATTCATCTGCTTGCTTGGCTGGTGATGTCAGTTCTTCATGTCTGCTTTCAGGGCAGGCATTTCTTGTTGTTCTTATGCTCATTGAATAATGCAGTAGTTTGTCACACTTCTAGCATGATTAAAATAGATTAACTATCTCCTTTGTAGAGACTTCTCTGGGCCTGTCCTTTTGTTCAGTTTTCTCTGTCTTTTGGCAAAAGTTCTTAATTAAATTCAGCCATGTAAATTGTATTATTTAACTATGAGCTATTTAATTTTTTTGTGTGACCATTTCTGTCTCAGGGCTGTAAAACAATAACCAAGATTTTTCATAAATTAGTGTGGAAAGGTTTTTGACATTTTCCATTTGTGAATGAGAAATTCGAGGTCATCTGAGTTCTTCCACAGTAAATGCGCCTTAAAAACATTAGAGTGGGAAACGCTTTATATTGGAAGTCATGGGTCCCTTTGTGTAATTTACAATAATAGTTTTGCACAAATGATTTCAGGTTACTATTGCATACTATTTATTCCCACCCATTTCCTTTATTGGCTGTGACACACAGGAATTACGCCCATTGCTTGACTAACCCTTTTGACCTTTTGTTACTTGGCTATAAATTGACTTGGGTCTTTTGCAAAAACACTTGTCGGGGGGGAAAATCTTTTTGTTAGAACCCAGCCAATTCCTGCTTCAGTGCAGAACAGTTTGTTCTCCTGAAGAAATGAGCCAGTTCAGTGAACAGAAAAACATAGCCATAAACTGGCATCGCCAAAAACTGCAAAAGTGATTGCCCATGATCATTCCACAGAACAGGGAACTTTATAAAAGAATGAGGCTTTGGGGAGAAAAATCCAGTTTTCAGTTCCACAGGCTTTAGGTAAATGTAATTGACTTGTTAGAGTTGCAGCCATGTAACTTCTAGAAAAGGGTTTCTTTTTCCGAATGCTGGCAGCCCTGGCATTTTGACATTTTAAGTGGGAGGCTGTTGAGCTTGCCCTCTGCCTACTCTCACAGTCACAGACTGCGCTGCAGCAGGTACACCTGCATGTCAGGTGATCTTCCCACTGGGTTGGAAGCTCCTTCTGGTCCACAGTACAAATACTTCCTGAGTGACTTTTCTGTGCAAGACTGAGTCCTGGGTCCACCCCACAAAGAAGACATGTATTTATATGGTCTAGTGAGGTGCAAAACCCATGACAGTGTGGCAGGTAGAGTCACAGAAAAATGTACAGGCACAGAGTCAGTACTTTATCTAGTCATGAAGGGGAGACGTCAGAGTGAAGTGTAAAGACCGTCTAGGAGTTTGTCAGCTAGGTGAGAGGAGAGGCTGTTCTGGGCAAGAGAGGAGTATGTGTGAGGTTGAAGGGCGAGGAGACCGCACGGGGGGCTCCAGGCACTCTAAGTGTAACTGCTTGGTCTAAAGTAAGTAGGGAAAGGAGTGGTGGACAGTGAAACTGGGGAGGGACAGGCACTGGATACTGTGTGTGTCAAATGCCACTTGAAGCAGTTTGAAGTTCATACTGGAGGCTGTGGGGGCTTTGTTAGGGCTTGAAACGGGGTGGCCTGGGCAAGGTGGAGTGGGAAGACGAGGGTGCATACAGAACCAGGGGCTCAGAAAGGACCAGACTGAGGACCATGACACCAGGCTCAAGGGGGCAGACTTTGTCCTGCAGGGAACCACTGAAGACAGTGATCTATGTGTTTTGAAAAGGCAGATGTGGTTGTGATGCAGAGGACTGTACAGGGAATGGCGTGTGTGCTTGCAGGCAGTTTAGGTCACGGAAGTCACTGTGCTGTCTACATGTGAGAGGGGGAGGACAGTGCTCAGAAACCTTGCACAGGGGCCACCTCGGTGAGTGGGGATTGCAGGGAGCCAGGAAGGAGGCAGGAAGCCCAAGACTTCTGCTAAACCCTCGGCGTGCCCCACAAGGGTGCTTTCATGTGTACTCTCTTACTTAATTTTCAGAGGGAACCTTACACTCTATACAGGGATAGCATTCCCATTTTTTAAAAGGTTGGGAAGTTAAATTCTTCATCTGAGACCCAGTGACCTGCAGTAGGAAGTTGCCAGGTCAGGGCTGGAACTCAGGTTTCTCTGACCCAGCGGTAGGGACCAGCCACCTTTGAACAGTACTTGCTGTGACGGAGCCTCCAGTGTCAGCAAGTCTCCCAGTGCCTTCCACACTCTGCACGAGCTGCGCCTATGAGTACCGCTCGTACCAACCTACTAGTACTTATACTTTGGTGTGAATGCTGGTACAGCTAATATTTTTAAAGCCTAATTTTCTTCTTCTTAATCTGCCATCCCATGGAAACATCAAACACATGATTTTATTTCTTAATAGCTCACCATTTTGGAAAAACTGGTGTGGGAGAAAAAACCAAATTAGCAAAAAGTATAAATGATTGAATATACTTAAAGAAATATAATTTTTAATGTTCAAGTGGTGTGTATATGTAATGATTTATATTAGGATAACAAACTATGCCTTTCAGTAATCAGAGAAGCTTTGAGGATCGGCATGCAGTTAATATGGTCATTTTTAGTAAATGTGTGCTTTTAAAGGCCTCAGAAAACATTCTTCATATAACTGCACTAAAGCTAAAGAAGAGATTTATTAAGCAACCACTATCTTCAATCAAGTCCCAGGACAAATGGATGTTTCTTTCTATGAAATATTCATTCTATCTATGGTCATGGGGCCATGAATTCCAGGGTTAGGGCCTAGGAGGCAGATGGGAATGAGGCAAAAACAAACCTGACCTACTGTGTATCAACAATAGATTTTTGGTTAATGGGTCAGCCCCTGTTTAGTTACCAAAGGGAAACACTGTCCCACTGGGGACTGGAGCCTTGGGTTCCAGCATCAGAGTCTGTAATTACGGAGTGGGCAAGCTGTCTCTTCAGCATCTCATTGCGCCCTTCCTTTGCTTCTCAAAGCGGAGCTGGGGGGAAAAGGCCATTTTTGAGGTAGAAAAATGCTGGAAATGTGGGGAAAGTATTTAAATCTTAAGCTAAGTTTGAATTATTATTTTGTGGCATCAGTAGTTTAAAAAATCAATTGCTGGGCTTTTAAGAAGAAATTAGTATCTAATGTGACAGAGCCGTGGAACTGTGGCCCGCCGCCCTGCCAGAGCAGAGTATATATAGCACAGGAAAGGAAAGGCAGCCTGCTTTCCTCAAGTGGCTGCGGAGCACAGCGAGGGACACTTATGTAACCGGGTGTGCTCGTCACTCCTGCTGGAGATCCACACGGCCGGGCCTCGGCCCGTCCTTTGTTCCCCTCAGAGTTAGTGCTGGCTTGCTTCCTCCGTGGCTGTGGGGCCTGTGCCTGGAAATGGAGAGACACAGAATCCAAAACACAGCCCCTGACCATTTGGTCTGGTGGAGCAGACACACGAGCAAGCAGCCACAGCTCACGTGGAGCGAGAAGCTGTGGACTCTGGAACCCAGAGGACTCTCAGCACGGAGGAACCTGCCAACCAGGCCCGGGGCCTGTGGTCACACGGGAAGGCCCCTCTGTCTGTCAACAAGGAGAAACCACTTGCCTCCGTGTACCTCCTATGCCTCCGCTATAAAAAGATGAGAGTGCCCACACCATTCATAGATAATCAATATGAAGCTCTGAAGTAGAATGTCCGTGCAAGGCTCCTTTCCCAGAACTGGCACTGAGCGTTTTGTAAAGATGCATTTCTTTGCCTCTTTCCTCTCCTCAACCCCCCAGGCCCAGTTCTACTCCTCCTCCTCCTCTTTACTGATCAGCAAGGTCCCCATTGTAAACTCCACCAGCACATCTCTCTTGAACTTCAAAATTTCCTCACTTTACCCCCTTCTCCTTTTTCCTTCCCACCCCAGCCCCGGGAATAAGTATCTTGATTCCTTTCTACTTTTCGAGGCAGCAGCACGCAGTCTGAGGGTGCGAGGTGCAGACTTTGAACGTGGCCTGCGAAGGAAAGGATGACATTGCAATCCCAGATGTACCACAGCTCAGTGTTCTAATCCAGGCCCCCGCAAGTCTCCCCAGATAGGTTTGGGAGTTCCGGGCTCCGGTAGCACTCAGCATGTCTTCCTGTCTGGCTCCTGTTTACTGGAAGGAGAAAAGTAAGTAAGGGTTTGCCCTTTCCAAATGGCCTAGGCCTAGGATCTTCCTCTCCTCCTGTAGACGTTTTACCCCCATCCAGGCTTTTGCTGGGCATTCTTCAAAGGGACCTTGGTGTGGGATCACCTTTGGCTGCATTTGTCCTAAGTCATCAGGGCCCACAGCTGAGGGGGTTGATCTGAAGACCCTTGGGACACATGGTTTTCCCTCTCCCATCTGGTCACCGTATCTCCCTCTTACACTGCTCTTCCCCAGCCCCCACATCCAGCCAGACCCCAGTTTTTCATCTAAGGCAGTGGTTCTCAACAGGGGACATATGGTAATGTCTTGAGAATTTTTAAATTGTCACAATAAAGGAGTGGGTAGGAGGTTACTGCTAAATTGTCCCGTACAGTGTACAGGACAGCCCCTCTAAGGCTGAGAAACCCTGATCCAAGGGGTTTCCCACACATCCCTTTCTTTGTGCTTGCCTGCCTCCGTGTCTGTGTTAGGGGCTTTCGTTAACGTCAAAAGCTCCTCCTGCCCAGGGAGGGCGTGGCCTTACCTTCTGAGGTCATCCTCATCCCGATTCCAGGCATATTTGGTCCCTCCCCAGGGTTTCCAAACTGCTTGTGTCCATTCACTGCAGTACTTACCACCTTCTGCCTCCTGGTAACCGCCTTTAACATGATTTCCTCTTTATCTTGTGAGAGCAGAGTAAGAGCTTGGTTATAATGAGGATGACCACACCCCAGTTTATATGATAATGTTCCAAGGCCCCAATTCTTGGACTAGGAGAGTCAATGGCACTGTGTAGAATGAACACGAGACATGGCAGCAGGAAATTTACTCTGGCACCCACCTATAATGTCCCAGCTCTGTGACAACAGACATAACTCCCCGAGCTTTGGCTTCCATGTAGGTGAGGTAGAGGTAATCATATTCATTTCCCAGGATTGTTTGAAGCTATGAGGAGATGTTAGCACAGACCCCTATACACAGTGGTCAATCAAATGTGGATTGAAACCGAGGAATGAATCCAGGGTCCCAGATGTGACCCTGAAAACAGAATGGTTTCCCGTTGCCTTGTTGGTGGCGACCTCAATTCCAGGCAGCACTTCACCTTGACACCTCATGAGAATGAGCAGGGCCCCACCAGCACCAGGCCAGCAGCACATCCTGCCCCCTGGGGAAGTGCTGGAGTGCCGAGACTTCCCTAGTCCCACGAAGCAGAGGCGATCCCGTACGCTCCTGACTGCCTGCTGCTTGATAAGGAGGGGTGTCCACCCCTCTTGGGTCGCTGAGGCCCTAGAACAGTGTCCTGAAGTTCGGGAGAGCTGCACGGACCCAAGTCACCAAAAGTCAGCTGTTTTGTAAGGAAGGGGGCTGCTGAGGCATGAGAGGGACTCTGCATCCATTCACTGTCACGGCTTTCTGGTACACGGAGACCAAGCCAGAGGAAATGGTGTTGCATTTTGTTCAGACATTATATTACATTCACCTTTTTCCACAGTGTAGGAGGTTAGTGACAGTTGGCCCTGTGGGCAAAGGCAGTGTTCACTACTCCTAGACCCGGGGTTATAAAAACCATATAAATATTCAAGAGCACAAATAACCAGCCTGGCTTTGCCCAGAGAATTGCACTTACTTCCTCTACATATGGCCTTATTTTTAGAACAGAGAGGAAGTCTGTGCACATCAAAGAAAACTGATTCCATCCCTGGGATAGCTGTGCAGTGTCCTAAGGCCTGCAGAAATGTAATTGGCCTCCCTTTTTTATCAGCAGCTAATGAATGAAGAAATACTACATGAGTAAGTCGTGGGTCAGAGGCCGAGGGACAGATGGTAACTGATCCATTGGACATCGGCATCCACAGGGCTCACACCACTAACTCATCATGTGAGAATGAGCTCATTTTTAGAAATTTAATACATAAGAAGGAGTCGAAGATAAGTCAGTCCCTATTCTTTGCAGTAAATTAGATCATTTGAAAGGAAAGCATCTGGACCATTTCATCTCAGCCCTGTGCTGAGATCATTTCATTTGGTTAAGATTTACTGTCACCTCCTCCACCTTCTGGGGGATCAATATAAAAGGATGGCCTTTTTGAGTGTGTTTCAATATATCTTTCCAAACTGGGCCTGCTCTCCTCGCCTTTACTGATTTTCCCTTACATAGAGTTCCAAGACATGATTCTCCTTGAGTTTACCTCCAAGAGAATTTGTGTCTATGTAAGAATAAATATTAGTCTTTGTTAAGTGATCAAGTGTTGCTCAAAATGCACTTCCGGGTTTGCCCTTGATTCTGGGACCTCAGAGTCAAAGTCAGTACCAGGTGAGATACGGAGGACATTGTAATGGTCCCCATCCCAACATCCCTTCTACCTCCCTACTCCCTTCCATAGCAGACAGTGTTTGTTTACATCTTCTGGTCAAGGTGGCAGCATAGGCAGACATTACTTGCCTCTTTGCACAACCACATCAAGATTACAACTAAAATATAGAACAACCATCATTCAGAACTGTCAGAAATCAAGTTGAAAAGGGTTGCAGGTTTGATTCCTGTTGAGAACAAACATGTAGTTTACAGATTCGATCCTTGGTCTGGACGCATACTGGAGGTAACCAGTCGATGTTTCTCTTCCTTTTTCTCTCTCTAAAAGCATTGGAGTAATAATAACAACTCATAATTATAGCTCATGAAAAAGAGGCTGCTGCTGGCTCTACATAGGTATAAGCAAGCTAGCTGAACTCTATTCATTTCTTTCCCACTAAATAAAGTACAGCTGAACGCAAGGGAGAGAGACTTCTTACAAGGACAGCCTTGAATTATGTCCCAGTTGGTTCAAAACAAAACATACAAACTCTGGTATTTCACGTTTGCTTCTAGAATGCCACAGGAGGGCCAGGCCGAGGTGGCCAGCTGGCTCTGGAGCCCTTATTCTAAGACTGTGCTGCCACTTTCTTGTGACACTGGAGTCAAGCAAAAGGCACTAGCTGCCAGTAACCCAAAGGGCGGTACTCAAGCAGTGACCTATTTTTACCCAGCAATCGGGTTGAGTTTCTCTGTTTTCCTCGCGAGGCAGTAATCTCACATTCTTCTGAGTGTGCGAGAAGCCAGTTCCTTGTTACCTCTTTGGCTTGGTGGTTTCATTTTGACATAGGTCACTCTTAACTGGGGACAAGAATATCTGCCCTTTTTCCCAGTCAGAGGGTAAGAGTTGATTTAGGAGAAAGTGAAAAGATAGGGAAGCATGAATGGGATGAGGAAGGCTAGCTTATAAGGAAGAACAAAACAAGGGGAAGTAGATAGAACAAGGTGTTCGGGATTGCTGGTCCAGAGCTCTGCTCTTTTAAATCCTGGTTATGCGTATGAACCGAGCACTTAGCATATTCATTAAATTTTGTTTGAGCTCCACATTCACTGAGTGATAAAGGCATGGTGATAAAAAGATACAGCTTTTGCTTCAGCCCATCATCTTGGTGGGAGGGGAAGCTTGTACCTGCGTTACAGTGCATCATCTCCAGTGCTACCAGGGAGATGGGCAAGGAGCAAGGCTGCTGATGTCAGAGGAATTCCTGCTGGAGCTTCCCAGTCCAACCGGCCGGCCTCCCGGTGCTCTCCACGTCAGCCCGTCCTCTCCTCTATCAGACCAGTGCCTGGTACGCTTGGGTTTCGTTTGCTTGTTGCCACTTAGGTATGTGCTGCGTATAACGTGTAGGGGTCAGTTTGTTCAGGTGTTCACATCTCTTCAAGGAGACCTTTGGAACAAGAGGAAGTGTGTTATATGGCTCCATCCTCCAAATGGGGATGTGCTGGTGGTGGGGGGGCATCTTTATTGTTTAGGCCTTGAGGTCTTTACACTTGGAATGGTATGTGCTCCTGTGTCCTCCGCCTGAACAACACCTTCTCACCCTTTAAGACCTGCTCCCACAGGATTCAAGTTCCGCTCCGATGTCCCGAGGAATGCCCAGGCAGTTCTTCTCTGGCGTTTTCACTGCCTTTCGTCTCTCCTGTTAGTACTTACAGCTTTGAGCTTCAACTTACCATTTTTACCTATATCTCTGTCTCCCCCATTGGACTGTGAATCTCAGACAAAGGGCCCGAGTTGTGTTTATCTAGGACACACCAGCTGCTTAGCAGTAGTGAGTCATATGAATAAAGTATGTGTGTCACTTAAATGAAGTTCCCACCCAGCACCAAGATGACTAAAGACGTGGGGAGGAGCTCAAAACATTCTCAATTGGTTCTCAGATTCTTTTAGCTGGTGGAATGCCTCTTGTACTTAAAAATAAGAGGAGAGTAGAGGGAGGAAGTGTTCAAGCCTATAGCCTAGGAGGATGTCCCATTGGCATTCAGGGTGCAGAAAGATCCGAGCTGATAAGGGCTGTGCATACCACGACAGGGAGGGGGACCTGTCGGAAGAGTGCCCCATTCAGGCTTTCCCCAACTTGTGTGTATAGTGTACTCCTTGATGCAGAGCAAAAGTGAAGTGATCTGGTCAACAGCATTGTCATGCCTCAGCATGAGATGGTCATGTGCGAGCTGATGTATCCAAGTGTGAATTCAGCATTCAAAAATGGTTGAAGTAGCCCTGTTTAATGTTTATGGAAGTTGAGCTTGCCTGTGTAAGAGCCATCTGGCACCAAAGGAGGAAATGCATAGTAGGTGCTTGATAAAGTTGGATATAGCGACTAAATGAATACTAGAATCAGCCTGGTGTACATTTCTCTCAATTCTATCATGGTTTGGACCTTCTATTTTGAGAAATACTGATACATGTCAAGAATCTCGCTTGACTGAAATACAGTTATGTACACCAGAGGGTGCTGTGTTTCAATTTTCGTATCTTTAGGTCTTTCCATTCCTATAGCTGTATGTTACTTGATTCATCTGAAGATGAGCCAGTTGAGGGTATGCCCTCAAGCAGGGGTTGTGAAGGCCCGACCATACTACCAATTTGCTGCTTTTGTAGCATGATAAAGGCACTTGGAAGTGGCTACCACACGTGCCTTGGGTCTGCTTTGCTGCTTTACACAGTGCTTAGCCATTAAGTCCTTTCTTTAAAACTAGAGTTTTCTTATGGTGCAGCTTAAGTCCATTTTCAATATTCTCTTTGGTGGAAACGAAGACCATCTGGTCACCATCATCTGTGTAATAACAATGATTGAAGATGGTTATTAAGTCACCCTTCGGCCTTTTCTCTTGTCTAGGCAGAATTGTCTCTGTTCCTGTGGCCATTCCCCATAAATCTCGTGTTCCAACTCTTTAATCATCTTGGTGGCTTTCTTTGGAAACTACATCAAAGGCTCGGTTCAGTGCCTCCATTCTGGTGGGGTCCAGGCTGTCAGCTAATGGGTATGGAATGTGGTTGTTTAACCATCCGGTGTCCATAGCCAGTGCCCACATTTCCAAGGCGATCAGAATCCGCCTACAATGAAAGGGCTGATTGCCATCACTAAATTGTGACGTGCTTTATAAATGTTACTAAGGTGTTGATTATAAAACACAAATTTTAGCTTGTGAATAAAGCTAGCTTTTGATGGATACACTTTTGTAGCTGGTGTGTTGCATTTAGGATACTTTCCTGAGCTGTGTGATTGTTAAGTGGGTATGTTGTCTCTTGTTGTGGGATAATGTGGATTTTGTTGTGTTTCCTTCATTCATTTATTCACTCAACATATGTGAGTGCCTACTCAGTGTCAGACTCTGTGCTAGGGATTGAGGACCCAAAGATGAACAAAACACAGTTTCTTACTTCAAGGAGGTCACAATCCACAATTTACAGGGGAAAGTCAAACACAAAATCGAAAAGGAAAAATTACAAAGTACTGTGAAAGGTGACTTAAGTGCAGTGGAAGTTTAGAAAGGCTTCACTGAAAATGTCATATTTGAGCTGGTTCTGAACATGAATTAGCCTTCAGGGATAAGGGAGTTAAGGAAGTCTCTAGTGGGGGACTCTGGTCCCCCATGCAGGCAAGGTGGCTGGTGTACCAGGGTGCATGCAGTGGACGAGGTGTAGCTGAGCATGAACTTGAATGGTTGGAGAGGCAGACGGTGCCAGACTGAAACTCTGCCCGTGTTGAGCCAATAGGTGTCCAACAGAAATACGATGTGAGCCGCAGGCATCATTTTAAAATTCTCAGAGCAACATTTTTTAAAACAAAAATAAACAGGAAATGAGCTATCAAGCCTTGAAAAGACATGGAGGAATATTAAATGCATATTGCTAAGTGAAAGAAGCCAATCCAAAAAGGCTGTGTACTCCGTGATTCGAACTGTCTGACATTCTGAAAGAGGCAGACAGTAAGAAAGATCGTGGCTGCCAGGGGTCAAGAGGGAGGGAGGGGCGACTGTGTGGAGCACAGAGGGTGTTTAGGGCACTGAAACTACTCTATGTGATACTGTAGTGGCAGACCCATGTCATTATGAATTTGGCCAAACCCCTAGAATATACAACGTCAAGAACAAATTGTAATGTAAACCACAGACTTTGGGTGCCGATGATGTGTCCATGTGGGTTCATCGGCTGTCACACACGCGGCACGCTGGTGCGGGTTGGTAACGGGAGCAGCCGTGCGTGTGTAGGAGCAGGGGCCTGTGGGGAATCTCTATACCTTATGCTCAATTTTGCCGTAAACCTAAAACTGCTCTAAAAAGATCTATTCAAAATAAACTAGCCTAATTTTAATACATTTTATTTAACTCAATCTTTCAAAAATGTTAATATTTCAACATGTGATAAAGATTATTAGTGAGATAGTTTACATCACCTTCTTATAGCAAGTTTTTGAAATCTCATCTGAATTTTATACTTACGGCACATCTCAATTTGCACTAGCTACATTTCAAGTACTCAGTAGGCTTATGTGGCGAGTGGCTGCTGTATTAGACAGAGCACGTCTTGAAGACTGAAACCTGAGCCGGCCTGATTCAAAACCCTCAGTTGTTGACCACAGGGCTCTCCTGCTCTCTGAGCTCTGTAGTAAGTAATACAGAAGGAAGGGAGCTCACAGACACTCACTCAGTTCTGTGGTGTCAGCTCTTGCTCTCCACACTGCCTGATGGTCCAAGTTCAGAGCATCCAGATACCACTGTCCAGCAGAAACGTGATGCAGGCCACATGTGTGATTGAAAATGTTTTAGGAAACACATTAAAAAAATAAAAAGAAGCAGATGAAGTTAATTTGAAGAATGTATTCAACCCAAAATATCCAAAATATTATCTCAACATATGTTTGATATTAAAAATTATTAATGAAGACATATAGACCAGTGAAATCTAATAGAAAGCCCAGATATAAACCTTCACACATATGGTCAAATGCTTTGAGAAGATTCAATGGGAAAAGCATATTCTTGTCTTTTCTTTTTTTTAAAATTTTATTTATTTATTTTTAGAGAGAGGGGAAGGGAGGGAGAAAGAGAAGGAGAGAAGCATCGAAGCGTGGTTGCCTCGTGGACGCCCCCCTGGGGACCTGGCCCACAACCTCAGCATGTGCCTTGACTGGGAATCAAACTGGCGACTCTTTGGTTCCCAGGTTGGCACTCAGTCCACTGAGCCACACCAGCCAAGACAGAAAAAGGACAGTCTTTTCAACAGCTTGTGCTGGGGAAACTGGACCAGATGCAAAAGAATGGTGTTAAATCTTTCCCTTACACCATATACGAAAATTAACTTAAAATAGATAAAAGACCTAAATGTAAAAGCTAAAACTATAAAACAAAAGAAGAGGGAAAAGCTTCATGACATTTAAAAAAATCTTCACCCAAAGATATGTTTATTGATATTTAGGGGGAGAGAGACAGAGAGAGAGAGAGAGAGAGAGAGAGAGAAACATTGATTGGTTGCCTCTTGTACGCACCCCAACTGGGGATTGAACCCACAGCCTAGATATGTGCCCTGACCGAGAATTGAATCTGCAGTCTTTTTGGTGTATGGGACATTGCTCTAACCAACTGAGCCACTCGGCTAGGGCAGCTTCATGACATTTGATTTAGCAATTATTTTTTTGGCCATAATACCAAAGCAAGGCAACAAAAGGAAAAATAGATAAATTATATTACATTAGAATTAAAAACTTCTGTGCTTCTTATGTTCAAAGGACACATTCAGTAGCGTGGAAAGCCAACCCATGGAATGGAAGAAATTATTTACAAATCATATATCTAATAGATTAATATCCAGAATATATAAAGAATTCCTAAAACACAACTTGTTAAAAATAGGCAAAGGACTTGAATACACATTTCTCAAAAGAAGTTCTACAAATAGCAAATAAGCACATAAAAAGATGTTCACTATCACTAATTATTAGGGAAATGTAAATCAAATCCACAACAAGGTACTGCCTCACATTCATTAGTATGGCTACTATTAAAAAAAAACAAAACACCAGAAAATAACTTATGTTGGCATGGATGTGGAGAAATTAGCACTGTTGGTAGGCCTATAAAATGGTGCAACTTTTATGAAAAATAGTATGGCAGTTATTAAAAAAGTTGAACATAGAATTACTATTCGATCCAGCAATTCCACTGCTATGTAAAATTTATCTATTATTTTTTGTTGTATTTTTCCCATTACCATTTAGCTTTCTGGGTAAAATTTTACTTCTGGATATATACCCTAAAGAATTTAAAGCAAGGGCTCAAGGAGATATTTGTACACACGGTTCACAGCAGCATTTTTCACAATAGCCAGAACATGGAAGCAAGTGTCCGTTGAGGGATGAATGAACAAATAAATAAAATGTGGCAGATACAACACAATGGAACATTATTCATCCTTACAAAGGGAGGAAATTGGCACAACATGAATGAACCCTGAAGACACTGTGCTAAGTAAAACAGACCAGTCACTAAAGGACAAACATACTGTGTGCTTCCACTTAATACGAGGCACCTAGAGCGGTCCCATTCACAGACAGAAAGCAAAGTGGCGGTTTCCAGGGGCTGGGGGGAAGGGAATGAGTTCTCGTTCAATGTGTACAGAATTGCTGTTTCGCAAGATGAAAAGAGGCCTGGAGATGGCAGGTGGTGATGATCACATAACAATGGGAATGTGCTTAATGCCACTGAACTGGGCACTTAAAAATGGCTAGCAAGGTCAATTGCAGGTTATGGGTATTTTACCATAATATATGTTTAAAACCCCCTCCTTCCAAAAAAGATGTGAGTACTTCTGAGACCGTAAAATTTCAGATGGGAAAAGAGACAAGAAAAGGAGCCCTGAGGAAACGGACTAAGAAACAATGAGAAACTGCCAAAAAACTATGAGTATGTTGATTTGAAAAGATAATTTAAAGGTGATTTAAAAGGTACTAGATCAGGGTTTCATCCCACTGTCAGCAGAAGCCAGGCTTGTGGGCCACCTAGAGTGAGCATTCTGGGTCCCAGGCAAGAGATTTCCCATCGGGATTGTGAAAATGAGGCTTCAGAAGCAACCCCCCGTGACTGCTTAAAGCAAATTATTGGATGACCAGCTGTGCTAAAATTAAATTCTGGACCGGATTATTGAGGGGTCCTGGCTTGCCTGGATAGTTACAGGAATATAGCCTTGGAGCAGACAGCAGCAAGTGTAAATGGGTGCGTTTGTTGAGGGAAACAATGTGTTACACATAAGCACACAGAAGAGAAGGATGTGAAGACATCAGAAGTACAGTACTGTTCATACTCGGATATATATTTTATGAGATGTTTTGGTTCTTTTTGATATAATTTGTCATATTTCAGAAACTGGTGATTTTTCACTAACATGAATAAAATAAATGTATAGAATTGTGGATGTAATTGTAATGAATTTTATCATATTTAAGTTTGTTATTTTCTTTGACCTCTGTTAGTGTGCAGAATGCTAAAAGAATTTAAAAAAAGATTTAGACCAACATTTGCTCCGTTCCTCTTTAAATAAAGAACTCTTTCCTATTAAAACATTATTGAGCCCTGGCTGGTGTGACTCAATGGATTGAGTGCCGGCCTGTGAACCAAATGTCCCTGTTTCAATTCCCTGTCAGGGCACATGCCTGGCTTGCAGGCCAGGTCCCCAGTTGGAGGCATGTGAGAGGCAGCCTATTGATGTATCTCTCACACACTGATATTTCTCTGCTTCTCGTTTCACCTCCTTTCCCCTCTCTCTAAAAATAAATAAAATCTGTAAAAAATTATTGAGCTATTTTACATTCCTTTTCATAGTATGTCTTCAACCTAGCGTGTCTTTTATCCATGTTGTACATCTCAATTTGGACAAGCCACACTTAAATTGCTGCATAGCCACATGTGGCTGGTGGCTATTGCATCAAACAGCTTATGTGTAGACTCTTCTGATTGGAGTAGGAAGCCAGCTGGAATTCTTTAAATCAAGGGGTGACACAAACAGATTTGTTTTTCAGTATGTTGACTCCAATGGCAATGTTAGGAGTGGGGGTTGAAGGGTTGTTACAGGACTCCAAGCCAGAACTGACGAAGGACCGAATTATGGTAAAAGACCCAAGGATAACGCCTGTAGTAAGGACTACCGTGGTGTACTCGCTATGTGTCAGGCATGGCGGTGCACTCCTCACATCGCTACCTTAATTCCCGCAACAGCTCTGAGAGATGAAGCCTGTTATCGCCACTTCCAGGGAAGAAATGGAGACAGGAGGCACAAGCGCCGTGCCTGGGGTCCCAAAGCCCATAGGTAGCAGAATCAGGGTATAAACCAGGCCTGTGTGGCTCCAGAGCTTAAGCCCTTAACCACTGGACGGTGTCTCACAAGGATGGAGACAGTAGGTCAGATCTGAAATATTCTTAGATTAATAGGATGTGATGGCAGCTGGGTCAGGGGAAGACATGGGAAGGCTGCATAAAGGATGCAGGGATGAGGGGGATCGGATCTCTTGCTTGGAAATGTGTGCAGACGGTGAGAAGTGAGATGGAAATCTAGGCAGTGGAACAGGATGCCTGAGTTCTGTTTTTTGTTTGCTTATTTTGTTTCAGTTTGATTGTGGGTTTTTTTTTTTTTTTGAGGGGTAAATGCCAAGGTAAGGGAACGCAGAAACTATGTGCACAGCTTAAAAAAACCTACAGGGATTTTTGCCTACAATGGCAGTTAGAAGTGATGCATTTGGAGCTTGGCAGACAATTCAAGCTTAGCGAGGGTGACTTGGAGGTCATCTGGGTACAGGAGATTGCAAAGTGCTGGGCAGGGGTGAGTTTGCTCATTTGTGGAGAGCTTTGAGAGGCATGAGTCTTGACCTTCTTTGGGGCCTAAATGACTTTGAGACCTGCCAAGGAGTTGGAGAGAGACACTTGACTGTTGACCTTGGTGCAAGTAGTTTGGGCAGAATGGGAGGATGGAATGGAGCTTCAGTGTGCCAAAGGCTGATGGAGCAAGGAAGTTAAATAAGTGGCCCAGTGGAGGCTGGCTCTGTGGGAGAGGGCCCATGAGAGGAATGATTTCTATTCTCAGGAAAATAAGTGGTATTTTAAGTAAAGTCAGATGAAATTTTATTGTCCTAGGTTATCATAGAACCACCACCACCACCAGAAAATCAGTGCATAATATTAAAGCAGATCTTTGGTTTAAAAACAGATAAATGTAACTCTTACCAAATTTATGATGGCAAGCAGGTCACATCAGTTAACATCAGCCTTTGGCACACTGAAGCTCCATATATGCCATCAAGAGAAGCCCTTAGAAACTTTTATATTTAGGCTCCTGAAATCTCATGGAAAGACAATAAATACACTTGCTAGTTTGCACCAGAAGTTACACCTCCCCACACTCTCCTAAGGGTGTCAGTGGTGAGCGTGTGTGTGTGCACATGCATGCCTGTGTTGTGCCCTCACATATCTAGGAAGAGGGTGGAGATGGGAGGGGGGCACGTTCTTTATTCCTGGTTTGACAGTGGTTGTGAAGAAATAGTTATGGAATTTTATATTTTGCACAATCATAGTCACTCTTTCCCAAAGTGATCGACTTCACTGCTTTATAGACTAGAGAAGGCTCAAGTGCTGAGCCCTATTGTTCCTCTCTACCCCTGGGTGACCGTGGCACCCTAAGGTCCCTCAGGACATAGCCAAGCACCCCCCAGAGGCTCCCATTGCATCTTCCATCTGTTCTGCTGCCCCTCAGGACAATGGTGTGAAGGTGCCATGATCCTAAAGAGTTCTGGGAAGATGTGGAACTTCTTCGGATTGAATCCAGTTGGTCCCTTTGGTTGGGCTTCATTAGATTGGAAGTGGATTTGCATAGAAATATCCTGGCTTTAAGTCACAAGGCTGATAAACCCAATGAATGTTTGTTATCTTACTTGTCAAGGGAAACTAATAACTTCTTGATGAAGTACTAACAGCATTCAAAGCATTACTCACAAAGTGAACATTATTACAGTTGTCACGGGCTGGCTGAGGAAGTGCCGCAGCCCTGCATCGTCTGGGGCGCCGGGCCCTAGTTTTCTGCAGCTCAGTTCCGCTCAGGTCCGGGCCAGTGGCCACTCTGGGTCAGGGACCTGGAGATTTTCTGACAGAGAGCAGTGGAAAGGCTTAATAGCTTCCTGCCCTTCTCTGCAGGGAAATAAATTCAAAATTTGACCTGTGGAATTCATCTAAAAATAGAGGACCTGTCCTGGCCAGGTGGCTCAGTTGAGTGGAGCACCATTCCGTACATCGAAAGGTTGTTAGTTTGGTCAGGGCACGTACTGGAGACAGCTGATTGGTGTTTCTCTCTCACACCAGTGTTGCTCTCTCTCTCCCTTCCTCCTTCTCTCTCCCAGATCAGCAAACATATCCTGGGTGAAGATTTAAAAAAATAAAAATAAAAATAAACCCTGGAGGACATTTGAAGGGACTAGGGAGCAAGCTTGAGAGGGAGATAATTTTGTGCCAAGAGCAAAAAGGTGAAGACTGGTAGGGCTCTCCTGGCAACATTGGATGTTGGGAAACTTAACAAAAAAGCAACATATACCCCCAAAATGGAAAGCAGGGTCTTAAAGAGATATTTGCACACCCATGTTCATAGCACTACTCACAGTGGCCAACAGATGAAAGCAGCCTAAATGTTCACCAGTGGATGAGTTGATAAAGAAGGTGTAGCTTATACAATGGAATATTATTCAGCCTTAAAAAAGGAAGGGCATTCTGTCACATGGTACAACACAGATGAACCTTGGAGCCATTATTATAAGTGATATAAAACCAGTCACATAAACAAATGCTGTCTGATTCCACTTATATGAGATGGTAAAGCAGTCAAACTCCTCTTAGACACGGAAAGTAGAATTGTGGTTGCCAGCGGGGAGGGAAGGGGAAAAGGGAATTATTGTACGATAGATATAGAGTTTCAGTTTTGCAAGGTGAATAGAGTTCTGGAGACGGGTTGTATAACAGTGTGCACGCACTTAACACTATTGTACTGGACACTTAACAATGGTTAAAGTGGCCCTGGGTAGGGGGGCTTAGTTTGCTGGGGCGTTGTCCCATAGGACAGAGGGTTGCCAGCGTACAGTTGCCAGTTCAATTCCCTGTCAGGGCGCATGCCTGGGTTGTGGGTTCAGTCCCCCATCCAGGTGCATACAGGGCCAGGTGTGTATGGGAGGCAAACAGCCAATGCCTCTCTTATGCACTGATGTTTCTCTCTCTCCCTTCCTTTCTCTCTACAATCAATGGAAAAAAATGTCCTCGGGTGAGGATAAAAAAATTTTCTTAATGGTTAAAATGGTAAATTTTGTATGTGTTTTTTACCACAGTTCAAAAAAAAAAAGTGAATGGGATAAAGTAGCCGGTGTACCTTTGGCTATTACTGTTAGTTGTCCTTCCCCAGTGACCAGCCTCTGGTTGGGAGGAGAGCAGCAGCAGCAGCTGTGACTTACTGTGTGCTCCCTGTGCACCAGGTGGCACACTGGACCTTTCTGTGCACTGAATGTCACGGCCACTCTGTGAGGTGGGCACTATTGTCTCCCTTTTACCATTGAGGAATCAGATCATGAGGAATGAAGTCATCTGCCCAGGATGGAATACACAGCTTGTGATAGTAGGGCTCTCGGATACAAACCCAACTCTGTCTGATATTAGAGTTCTGAACCGCATGCTCGGCTCCCATGTGTTCATCCATTCATTCAGTGAAAATTACATTGTGTGCCAGGCACTGTGACAGATGCTGAGGATGCTGGGGACATAGGCCCTGACTTTACAGCTCTAGCCAAGGTGAGCAACATTAAGCAGAAGAAGCAGAAAATAAAGATCCGTGATGAGTTTGGATAAATGTCACAGAGAAACACTTAGGGTGCTGTTATAGAAGACGACTAATCAGCGTGGAGGTTGGGGACTGACTTAGATATTTAACGTGGGTGTTCAGAGCAGATCTCTCAAGGGCTGTGATTCTTAGGGAGGAAGGTGTTACAGACGTGGCAGTGTCTCAGGTGCCCTCACCACTGAGGCCCCTGGGCGTCTGCAAGAGCCTAATTGGCCACAAGCTGTGATCCCGGGTGGCATGGCTATAATAAAGAACAAGAAACTCAAACAGTTCCTCCTTGAACAAGAAGGTAGGCTTCAGAGAGGCAAAAGAGAAGAAAGCCCAGAACTCCTCCATCAGAATTGTAAATGAGTGTGTGAAAGTGTGTCCTCACATGGCCTCGTGATGAAAGAACCCCAGTGCTGCCAAATTCCTGCAGGGCTGCCTTGTCCCGCTGGGTCTCAAATTTCTCGTCTGGGGAGGAAAGAAAACAGAACTGCTACTCAGACAGATTTCTCGTATTGTTAGCTGTGGTCATAGAATGATTAAAACACGGTTTCTGTTGAATTCTCTGGTTGGGCTACCTTTGAATGCTGGTTCAGTTCTAATTGCCACGTTTTAAAAGCGCCGTGAACAAATTAAAATGTATTCAAAGAGCAGGTCACTAGAGAGTGTGGAGTGAATTCAGATGGTTACACTGCAGAGGTGACAGGGATGAAATGACGACCAGGGACTGCAACAAGCTGATACGTAGAAGGAGAGTGGGCTGGCTGATCACGCTGAACAGCGTTGACTTGTTTTGTGTCAGTTCAAAGGGCAGCTCTAAAACCTGGGGATCGGTCCAGCTGAGAAAGGAACTTTTAAGTGGTTGTATGTGATGCCGAGTCTCAGACCATGGAGATACTCAAATGGAGGCCGGATAACATGTCGCTGTAGGGTGTTTTCATTGGGAAAGAGGTTGTTCTGCAGGGGTGACTGTCCCTTTCCACTGTCTTGGATGTTTCTGAGCTTTTTCAGTGCTCTGTATGTAAGCTGGAGGCAGATGGAGTATATTTAGTTGCAGGTATTATATTTAGATGTAGGTGAAGTGCCCATGTGTACCTAAAGTTACACAGAAGTTAAACCCAAAGCCTGTATTTGTTAGAAGTTTGAATGTCAAGTTCTACTGGTGTTCGACCCTGGCCACAGATCCTTTAAGGACCTCTGCTTCAACCCCATTTAGCCATGCACCTTTTCACTTGTTGCTCTTTGTAACAGTCCACACTCTTTGGAAAACGTGCTAATGTTTTTTCCATTTATGTATTCAAATTTTACGTTTTTGTTTTTGAAAACATAGCACCTGCATGTTGCTCAGAATTGTAAGAGGTTCACAGGGGAAAGCTTTCCCATCTCCCTGTTCCCCTCCCCAAGGCGGTCACTCATTTCTCATGTATTTGTCTAGAGATATTTTAAGTGTGTATAAGCACAAGTATATGTCGCTTTTCAAAAGTAACAAATGTCAAGGTATCTTGAAGACCAATCCGTAGCAATATAAAAAGTGCTGGCCCGTTTTCCACAGGTGCATACTGTTCCATTCCCATTTGGGGACAGTTAGGTTGTCTGTGGGCGATTAGGTTATTTCCAGTCCTTTGCTATCACAGTGCTGACAGTAGATGACCTTATATCTGCTTTAACGCACACACGCACAAGCATCTCTGTAGGCTCCATCCCTAGGAGCAGACTTGCTGAATCAAAGGGAATGGGCATTTATAATGTTGTTAGCTATTACTGCATAGTTCTCAATAGAGGTTTTATCAATTTTCACTCATGCAAGCAGTGTGTGAGCATACCTTACTTCCTCAAACCCTTGGCAACCAAGTATATTGTCAGATCTTTCCCGCTTTTCCCAAGTAAGTGAAAGAGAATCGGAGTGATTTTAATTAGTATTTCCCTTACTGTGAGGGAAATTGAGCATCCTTTCTCCTGCCTGAGATCTTGATGGGCTTTGTAGTGAGGCCATTGAAGAAGGTCATCAATGCAGATGGAGCCTGGAAGGAGGGGAAGAGCGCTGTGTTCACCAGGGAGAGCCAGAGAGCTCCTTTTGCAATGAATGTTCTTGGGAGGTACATGCAGGCCCACCAGCCTTCAAGCTATTCAGCCTGTAAACTCTCTGGCCCACTGGAAAAATTCAATGAAAACAAAACAAATGTAGTTCAGAAGTAAAACCACATCTAGAACAAACCACTTATACTGCTTTTAAAAAAAAATTAGTTTTAAACAAGATACTCACAACTATCAACAACTGAAACTAAAAAAAAAAAAGCAAACAACTAGAACAGGAACAGAATCACAGAAATGGAGATCACGTGGAGGGTCATCAGTGGGGAGGCAGAATGGGGAGAATGGGGGAAAAGGTACATGGAACAAGAAGCATAAATGGTAGGCACAAAAGAGGGGGAGGTTTAGAATAGTATAGGACATGCAGAAGTCAAAGAACTTATATGTGCAACCCGTGGACATGAACTAAGGCAGGGGATGCTGGGAGGAGTAGAGATGCAGGGAGGTAGGGGATCAAGGGGAGAAAAAATTGGGACAGCTCTAATAGCATAATCAATCAAACGTACTGTTAAAAATCTTATTTTTAATTAAATGAAGTAATTTGCTTTTGTACTTGGAATAAGATTAGGATGCAAGTACATTTTAACAGAACAGATTTAACTTGGGAAGGAGCCGTTCTACACCTCTGAGCACATCGCTTCTCACTAGTTGGCTCTCCAGGTGTCCTGGGTTTCCTCCTAGGCTCCCAGTCTTCACCCCCTCACCCTCTCCACCCTCCCACCCCTTTGCTATAGTTTCTCTGTTGGTTCAAGCCGATTTTGGCAGAGACCAGAGTCTTTTCACTGGGCACATTGGTATTGCGCAGCCGCCCCGCTCATTAGCAGCCTGAGCCCTCAGTTCTCTGAGATGCTTCTGACCAAAGCTCAGTCCAGTTTCCACCTAGACAGGGACCGTCCAGTCTCGGCGGCACAGACCTGCCTTTGCTTTCTGCAGTAAGTTCACAGGTTCAGACCTGTCTTGGTTGGTGGCAATGCCATCCTTTCAGATGCTTAGATCAGAACTGTCCGAGTCGTTCCTGATTCCTACCAATAAGCCGATCACACGCTCCATCGGTCCCTTAGGAAATCTTGTCGGCCCTACTTCCGAAATGGATCCAGACCCCAGCCACTTCTCATTACCCACATGTCTGCCACTGTGGTCCAAGCTGCTGTCATCTGCCCGGATCGCTGCCATAACCTTCTGACAGATTCTCTGCTTCTCCACTTATTTCCCCTGCAGTCTGTTCTCAACATAGCCAGGAGAGGCCTGCTGCAGGCCACAGACGGGGGCATGTCAGCTCTCTGCTCCAGGCCCTCCTTCCTGTTTTATTTTTCTCCATTCCACTTACTACTCTTTAACACAGTTTCATTTACTTATTTGGTTTATTGTCTCTCCCTCAAACTAAAGTGTAAACTCCAGGAAGGCAGGGTTTTTATAGCTCTTTTTTCTCACCCATATTCAGCATATAGAACAGTGCCTGGCACAGGGTGGGTGCTTAGTAAACATTTGTTAAATAAATGATCTTTCTTTTCTCTACCAACTTAGTCCTTGAAGTCTGCCAAACGTAAGCTGAAACAACACATGTTGTGTTTTGATACTGGTACTGGTTATGTGAACTAAACCCTAGTGTACTCACCCATATTCTGGGGAATATCACGGCATGCCTAATCTGGCATCCTGTGGTCACAACTCTTACAGACGGATTAAGTCTAACACGAGAAACTTCACTAAGGAAAGTGATAACACACTCAGACTACATCCGGAGACATAGATTCAGACGTAGGCCCCACTTCTAAGAGGCCGTCGGCAGGGAAGAGCAGGCACAGAGAAGAGCAGCGGGAATGGTGTGGACCTTCCAGGCCGGGACCCCCAGTGCAGGAGCGAGGGTGGCAGGCTTGCTGGGGGAGGAGACTGTTGGGGAACATGATTCCTTTTTGCAAATGTTGAAAAGGGTGTCATGTGGAAGGTCAGAAGGTCAGCAGATTTGCTCCGTAGGTCTGGAGTCATGTCATTATTGTCCTCCGCCCTATGGATCTAGCGTTTGTGGAATCTAAACATTGGGAGGGAATTCCTCTTAAGGTAAAAAAAAAAAAAGTATAAATTTAGAAAAATATAGATACAGGCCTTGGAAGGCGCCCATGCAAGTGAGGGTCCTTGAAGCTTCAGCTTCATTAGCTCCATGATAAATCTACCAGGTTTAGAATTCCTGTGTCAGCAACACTGAACTCCTCTAGCTCTCCAAACCTGTTCTCTCTTCCTTCTGGCTTTGCATGAAGTTCCTTTTGTCCAGAGCACCCTTTTCTCAGCATGTCTACTTGGCAGCATCTGCTCGTCCCTCACCCTCCAATTCAAAGTCTTCCCCCTCTGTTGGCCCTCCCCCAGTCCTCAGGAAACTTAGGTGGGTGGTAAATCTTTTCCTGCACCCTCATGAATCTCGAGCATGTCTCCACTACAACCCTCGGCTCAGTGTTGGAGTTTGGTGAATTTGTCTGCTGTCCTTACTCTGTGTATCAGTCAGGATGGGCTGAACACACTGTAGTAACAAGCAACTCCAAAAACCTCAGTAGCTTGAAACAACAAAGGCTGTTTCTTGTTCACACTGTGTGTGCATTGTTGGTCAGCTTTGCTCCCTTTTCAGGACCCAGGCTAACAGAGTAGTCACAGTCTGGAATGTTGCCAATTGCTGGGCCAGAGAGTAAATTGTAAACCAAAGCATGTGCTTTCTGCTAAAGCCTTCTCCTGGAGATGACACATTTGCTTACATTTCATTGGTTATACCTTACTCCGGTGGACAGGGAAATCAATGTGTCTAGAAGGAGTGCCTGCCCCAGGGTGTTGATGAATGGCCTCATGTCCACAACAGGCTGTTAGCTTCTTGACTATAGGGTGGCATCTGTTCAAAAATCTTTGCATATTCAGTACCTGGCCTGCAGTACTTAGCGAATAGTAAGTCCTCAACTCTTTTTGAGCCAGAAATTAATTCAGTAAAATTAATTTTTTGGTAATTTTTTTAGTATGAAATTTTTATATTTAGAATTAGCCAGCTGGACGCAGTTTAGATCCCAATTTTGTTGGCAACATCCAAAGCATCATAGTCTGGAGCCAGTCGAACACATGCCTTCCTCTCCCCATCAGGCCTGATCAGCGTGTTGACCTTGGCCACATCAATGTCATAGAGCTTCTTCACAGCCTGTTTGATCTGGTGCTTGTTGGCCTTGACCTCCACAATGAACACAAGTATATTGTTGTCTTCTATCTGCTTCATGGCTGACTCAGCAGTCAGGGGGAACTTGATGATGGCATAGTGATCAAGCTTCTCTCTCAGGGGGGCGCTCTTCCGAGGATATTTAGGCTGCCTTCGGAGCCGCAGTGTCTTAGGCCTCCTGGAGGTGGGTGATGTGCAGATCTTCTTTTTGTGGCCGTGGACGCCTTTTAGCACTGCTTTCTTCACCTTCAACGCCTTTGCCTTGGCTTCGGCTTTGGGAGATGCAGGGGCTTCCTTCTTCGCTTTGGGCGCCATCTTTGTGAAAAAAAATTTTTTTTTTTTGGTAATTTTTTGAATGCTTGTATAAGGAATCATTTTCAACATTTTTTCAACCTCAGAAAGTGCTGACTTTGCTGTCTTTAGCAATTTAAAGTACAGGCTCTCGTAACCACCTAGTGACACTTTCAAGATGAGTTATGCAAAGATGAGTGGTTGAAATATGTGGTCTCTAAAGTCCCTTTAATTCTGAGGCCTCTATTTATATCATAAATACCTCTCTGAGCTTGAAAGAGAATAAATTAGTGTTTGCTGCAAAGGTGATAGCATCTGACAGGAGCAGGCTGTTTCTGTTGGTGCCTTCATAGAAACTGGACGGTTTGTGGTGAAAGCAAGCAGAGGCCCCGGCCCTGACCCTCAGCTAGGTGGTTTTTATTAAGTGCAGAAAGTACTGTGACCCTTATGTGTCCAGACAGCAAAACAAAGGTGGCTCTGGACTGGATGCTGCATCCACACTTGAGGATTTGGGCTTAGAAACAGACTTGAATTCTTTGTAACTCCTGGGTTTCAGCAGAAATCTGAAGATTCTAGCCCGCGGCCTCGCTGGACAGCCCATGTCCTGCCCACACACATTCCTGAGGATGGCCCGTTTTCCTTGTGTTTGTTTTGTTATCGATTCCTGCTGACTCACTTTGGGCTGATCACTGCGCCCCACTGTAATAGAGTTCTCTAGTGAGACGTGAGAGTAAACAGCACATTCCCCCTTCTGACTGCGAAAATGTTCTAAATAATAAGGTTCGTGAAAGCCCTGCCTAGACCTTTTAATTAAAAAACAACAACACTGGAATAACTGAGGTTTAAGAACTTAGAGTCCTCTGTAGGAAGGCTGAAAATAATATAATTACTAATGTAAATAATGTAAAAATAATGAAAGGTGGTGAGTTTATTATTCAGTTGGCATTCAGAGTGAATGTGGCCTGAAAAAGAACGCGGGGTTTAGAGTCGGAAAACGGCTCACATACAAATCTGCGGTGTGACTTTGGTCATATCATCTCCCTCTTCTTGCTCAGTAGCTCCTTGGAGCAAGAAGAGGATGGGGGGGAGGGGAGCGATAATAACCAACTCTGGAGGCTCTGCAGATGGATCAAAGGAGATGAAAGCTGTCTGAGAGATGGAACTAAGAACATCCGGTGTCCTGGCTGGCCACGGGAATTTCTCAGACTTTCTTTCTACCATAGCAGTGGCGCCGTCAGTGCAAGTCGGCCCACCAGTGTGTGGTGCTATACAGCAGAAGTCTTCTGAGATGGAGGAACCCACTGATTGAATTCAGAGTTGAGGGCAGTGGTTTGCAGTACCACCTACTACCACTGTTGGGATCTCTTGGTCCATGCCAAACACCAACTCTGAAAGGTCCACGGGCTCTGTCACTTTTAGCCTGGATTCGACTCACATGAGAATCTGCTGGGTTCTTTGTTTTGGTTTGTTTGCACATCTGGCCCCGGCACAACTTTTTGACACTTCCAGTACATGGCGTCCACTATTTGTCTCAGCTATTGTGTGCAACTTCACCCAAATATGCATTTTTCAGGATGTTTGTAACTAGGGCTCTTTTCAAGTGTCAAAACTCTGCATTTCCTGAGGGTTCTGCCTCAATTAAATTGTGCCCCTGTGGATTTCAGGGTGTTGAGGGTCCACTGAAATGATCCAGTTTGTTGATGGTTTGAAATTGATACTGTTGTCCCTTGGTATCCATGGGGGATTGGGTCCAAGACCTTCTACGGACACCAAAATCTGCAGATGTTCAAGTCCCTTGTGTAATAGTGTAGCATTTGCATGCAACCTGCACACATTCTCCCACATACTTTAAATCACCTCTAGATTACTTATAACACCTAATGCTGTGTAAATAGTTGTTAAACTATATCATTTGGGGAATAATGACAAGAAAAAAGTCTGTCCATGTTCAGTATGGATGCATCTATGGTCAGCCTAACTCTAGGGTGAGCAACAATGTAACTTTTTAAAAATATTTTCCATCCCCAGTTGGTTCAATCTGTGGATACAGAAGCCTCACACACACATCTGAATGTAGTCTTTGAAAGTCGTGAGTGCTCAGATTCCCTCCACCTCCCCAGTATAGGTAAATCTATAACAGTTATCATTCATTGTTCCCATTGAATTCCCTCAACAAGACGGGTTGCCAAGTAAATAAGATAGTGATACCAGTTAGGCCTCCATCTGACAAAGCCTTGGTTGGCATCTGGGGGTGTATCAAGAGCCTTCTCCTGCCACCCTCACGTACAAGCTGGGTCATGTCACACCGAAACCCCCCAACTCCAAATGAGCAACTCTCCGCCACGCCACATTCCTGGCCACCCACTTTGCACTGTTAATTTTATTTATTTTAATCTTACCGCTACTTTAACATTAAAAGCAACACATGGCCGTGACAATTCAAACAATATAGAAAGCATAAAGTTAAAAAAAGTAAATGTACTTCTCCTTCCTAACAAAGTCACTTATTATTTAATGGATTTGTATTTACCCTTCATTCTTGTTTCTTGTCAGTGAATTATTTTTTTCTGTAAGATTTTATTTTTATTTTTAGAGCGGGGAAGGGAAGTAGAGAGAGAGGTAGAGGAACGTCGATGTGAGAGGAACATCAATTGGCTGCCCCTCGCATACCTCCAACTGGGGGCCTGGCCAGCAACCTGGGCATGTGCCCTGACCGGGAATGGAAACCATGACTGTTTGGTTTGCCAGACAACACCAAACCCACTGAGCCACACCAGTCAAGACCATCCTTTGTTCTTTTCAATTCTGTTCATACTCACACAAAACGAGCATACATAGCTTGTTCTTAGTAAAATGACATCTCATTTTATTATGCAGCATATTACATATTTTATTATATAAGTACGTGAGGAGATGTATTTACATAAGTACACTTAGGTCTGGTTCCTTTTCAATGGTTGCACTTCAGTCATTAGTACACATGTTCTATTTTTTTGTTTTATCACTACCTTACCAATGGACACCATGCTAACAGATGATGGAATGAACAAGCTTGACGTCTTCATGATCATGTGCACGTATGTTTGTACTTCATCAGACTCTGTGGGTTCTTAGACGCGAATGGCTAAACAAAACAACATGCCTTTTTAAATTGTGACGGCAATCGCTAAATTGTCTTTCATAACTATTTTAATTTGCACTGTCACCGGTGGTTTATGAATGCTGCACAGTCTGTCTTTCTGATTTCTGCCCGTCTGTGAGAAAGAGGGGGGAGATCTTATTTTAATTAAATTTTAATTTCCCCAGTTACTAGAGGGGTTAAAGTAGTTTATGACTTGTATATTTTGCTTGTTCATTTCCTTTGCCCTTTTTTCTAATATTTTGTCTTATTGTTTTTTTTAATGTATAATCTTTATTATATTTTCTTCCATTACCATTTAGTCCCCTTATACCCACCTCCCCGCAGCAATCACCACCCTGTCATCGATGTCCGTGAGTCCTTTTTCTTTTTTGCTCAGTCATAAACATTACTCATAACACGTTTTATAGGTTTTCTCCCAGGGCATCACTTTGTTTAAACCTCACGTACAGTTGCCTTTAGTAACGTTTGTAGTATTTATGTAGTCAAATCAATCAACCTTTTCTCTTTAAATTTCTAAATTTTGAGTCTTATGTAGGAAGAACTTGCACACCCTAAAACATTCTCCTATATTTTTCTAATACGTTTACAACTTGGTTGTTAAAGTTCTCAAATTCACTTGGAAATTCTTGTTCTTTAAAATGTGAAAGGCATTGAACTCGGTTGTCTTAATACATCATCGTTTGTCTCTCTTTCCCAGCTGACTCGATGCCAGCACAGCTTTCATATTCTGAAAATCCCAAATCTGCAAAGTGTATTTAGATGATTCATTCATACATGTATCAATTTCTATGCTAATAATACATTATTTTAATTATTCAACCTTTAAATTATGTTTTGATATCTGGTAAAGCAAATTCCTCTAAATAGTTCTGTTTTAAAACTTTTAAAGCTATTTTGTACCTTTTCCCATCTAGAGGACTTTCAGTTTGGCTTTTCAAATTCCATAAAACCTTCTGCTGTCATTTTCCTCAACATTTTTTAAATATAAAAGTTTCAACATACAGAACAATTCAAAATATTTTTAGTAAACATCCATCTACTCACTATCTAGATTTTACCATTAACATTTTACTGTAATTATAATTGTACTGAATTTAGAAATTAATCTAGAGAAAATTGACATTCGTATAATTTGAATTTTAAACTGCAGGAGTATGCTATGCCTCTTCATGTATCCAGGTCTTTTTGTTTTTGTTGAAGTTTTGTAATTCTTGTCCTGTAGATCTAGCACTTGTCTCACAAGGTTTATTCTGAGATCTTTTCCAGGTTTGGTGGTTGACGTGAATGAGCTCCTCCCCCCTCAGAACCCCATTAACTTCTCTAATTGATTGTTCTTGACATGTTGGAAACTTAATGGCTTCTGTGCGGCAAATGTACCTCATCATCTTCGTTCTCCTGTTATCATTGTTCAGGGGATAATCTCATATGCAAATAACACTGGTTTGTCTCACCTTTTTTAAATGTCCGTTCCTCATATTCCTTTTTCTTATATTTTACTGATAAATAACAATAGTGGAACTCTTTATCTTGTTCCTGACTTGAATGTGTCACTATTAGGTGTGGTGTTTGCTGTGTTTTCTACTAGAGATTCTTTATCCAAAAACATTGTTTTCTTTTTCCCTTCATTGCTTTTGTTTGCTATTTTTTTTCAAGAATAAGAGCTTAGACTTGAGCAACAGCAAAGAACAGTTGGACCTTACAGACATATACAGAACATTCCGCCCACCAACAGAATATATAACTTCTTCTCAAGTGCATATGGAACGTCTCTAGGAGAGATCACATGTTAGGACACAACACAAGTCTTAACCAATTTAAGAAGACTGAAATCATACAAAGAACCTTTCCAGCTACAGTTGAACAAAACTAGAAATTAATAGCAAAAGGAAAACTGGAAAATTCACAAATATGTGGAAATAAAGCAATATACTCTTGAACAATCAGTGGGAGATCAGAAAACATCTTGAAAACTAAAAAACACAACATACCAAAACTTATGGATACAGCAAAAGCAGTACTAAGAAGGACATTTATAGCTTTAAGTAAATGCCTACATTTTAAAAAGGAGAAAAATCTCAAAAACCTTACTTTACACTTCAAGGAACTAGAAAAAGAACAAACTAAACCCCAAGGATCAGAGGAAATAAATAATAAATATTATAGCAAAAATAAACAAAACAAGTGCAAAATAGCCACAGGCATGTAAAGTACAGTATAGGGAATATAGTCAATAACATTATAATAAATAAAAAAACATTATAATAAATAGATATATTGCCAGGTGGCTACAGGAAATATCAGGGGGATGGAATATTTTGTAAAGTATATGGTTGTCTAACCACTGTGTTATACACCTTAAACTAATATAAAATAATGTTGAATGTAAACTGTAACTGAAAAAATTAAAAAACAATATGAAAACAGTAGACAAATTCAACAAGAGTTGGCTTTTTGAAAAGATCAACAAAATTGAGAAACTCTTACTCAAACTAAGAAAAAAGAGAGAAGACCCATTAAAAATAAGAAATGAAGAAGGCAACAATAGAACTGATGTCACAAAAATAAAAAGGATCATGAAGACTATTATGAACAGTTATACATCAACAAATTGGATAACCTAGAAGAACTGGATAAATTCCTGGAAACATACAACCTACTAAGACTGAATCATGAAGAAAAATTTTGGCCGGACATATAACTAGCAAGGAGATTGAATCAATAATCACAAACTCCCAACAAAGAAAAAATCGGGACCAGATGGCTTCACTGAAAATATCTAGCAAATATTTTAAGAATTATTAACACCAAATCTTCTCAAACTTTTCCAAAAATCGAAAAGGAGGAATACTTCCAAACTCATTCTATGAGGTTAGCATTACCCTAATACCAAAACCAGACAAAGATACTACAGGAAAACTATATCCCTCATGAATATTAATACAAAAATGCTCAACAAAATTCTAGCAAATTGAATTCAGCAGCACATTAAAAGGATTATATATCATGACCAAGTGAGATTATCCTTGGAATGCAAGGCTGGTTCAACAATGAAAATCAATCAGTGTAATGTAATACACCAGATTAATGGACAGAAACCATATGATCATCTCAATTGATGCGTAAGAAGCACTTGATAAAATTAAGCATCCTTTCATGATGAGAACACTCAACAAAGCAGGAATAGAAGGTATCACCTCAACATAATAAGTGCTATAGATGAAAAACCCACAACTAACCTTATGCTTAACTGTGATAAACTGAAAGCTTTTCCTCTAAGATCAGGAACAAGGCAAAGATTCCCATTCTCACCACTTGTATTCAACATACCACTGGAAATCTTAGAGGAGCAATTATTCAAGAAAACAAAGAGGGGAGAGCTGTGGTAGCAGCTATGCCTGGGTATGTGTCTTTAGCCACTGGAGGAAAATGAGATTGAAGACCAGATTTATCTTATGCAGTGCATTGGTGGTGGGAAGCTTCCTGTGGCTAGTGGTCCTCTGGTCTTCATGTCCCCATGGCTGGGTGACCCTGCCTGCTGAGCAGGATGAGGATGCAAGTACAGGCATTATGGTACAGACCTGCTCACTTCCAGCACTGTCATTGTCCTCCGTAATGAAGGATGGTCAACCCTCATGAGAACAGTCCAGTGTAATGAAAAGGCCTCCAAGGATATATTTAGCAGAAATTGTGTTAACTGATGATTTAACAATAAAGAACACTTAAAAGAAAAACTAGATGACTATATCAAGCTGTGGAATAGCCTAGGGAAGATGTTTCAAAATGAGAGGTTTATATCAAGTACAAAATATTGGTGCGCTGAAGGCTAAACTTGGACAGGTTTTGATATACCTTGATGCCCACTGGGAGGTGGCAGTTAACTGGTATGTACCACTTGTAGCTCCCATTTCTAAGGATAGAACCATTTGCATTATGCTGATTGTAGATGTCATAAAAGACAACACATGTGAAATTGTACCCCAGGGGGTGGTGATGGAGAAGGGTATGCCCAAGGAGCATGCGCTCGGAGTGTGCCCTGGAAACGGGTGCGTCCGACTCAAGAGAAGAGAGTGAGAGAGGCCAAAGCAACCACCTTGGTCCCTAGCCGCGGCTGGTGGGTTATTTGTCATTGAGTGAGAGTTTTTCTTTGAATTGGGTCTGTATGATTCAGGTCTCCAGAGTTGAGGTGGTGGAGATTTGGAGATGTCTTATGAGGTATGGCAGTGTGGTGGGAAATTACTGTTTGTCCCTTGTTCTTATGTGGGGCATATCTACCGTCTTGAAGGCTGGCAAGGGAATCTTCTGCTCATTTAGGTCTTCTCTGACTTGGAAGACTTATGGTAGAGTTGTAGAGGTTTGGTGGGATGGATGAGTGTTAGATTGTTCTGTGTAGTCATTCTGAATCAAAGGCATTAGTTTGGGGGGATATCTCAGCTGAAAAAAAATTGAGAAGATCACAACTGCAAAAGTTTCAAATGGTTCATGGAAGAAATTGCATGTGATACTACCTCCCACTACCCTTTGCCACTCAAAAATGTTGACTGGGGGAAAATCCAAGGCTTTGAAATTGTTTACCATACTTGACCGCATGGGAAAGACAAATGGGGGCTTTGTCAAAGTGGGACCCTGCTCCCCAGTGGGAGGGAATTGGCTTCCCCAAATCAGCAAAGCCAGTTAACTCATGCAGTGTGACCAGTGCTTGATGAAGGGGCTGATGCATCAAAAGTCATGACAACACGACTTGCAGTCTAAATGGACATGAGGAACGGCAGAGCTTCAGAAACCTGCACCGGTTCACTCGCACTCCTTCAGGGGTGTGCTGAGCCCGCTCCAGGGTCCCGTGCCGAGGGCTCCTCTCCCACTGTGACTCCAGTAAAATGACTCAGAGTGGGAAATGAACAACACCCACAGTGTTTGGAAGGAATAGAAGAAACCCAGCTACTGACACACAAATTTTCACGAAACTAGAAACTGCCTGAAACCTGCTGTAACTATTGTGAACTCTCTTCAGCTCCCAACCCGGACAGACTTCCTGATCAGTTTGAAGGACGTTGATAAACTGTGATTTTACAATAACCTTGTCATCTGCAGTTACTGTTTACAAAACTGCTTTTACCTTAAACTTCATAGACGTTTATGTCTTTTTTTGTTTTGTTTTAAGATGATGTTGGTAATTTGTCCATTTACCTCTGTTTAGAACAGTTAAAAGCATTGTCGCCTTCTTTGGGATTACACTCAGGGGTCTAAGAGGCAGTTTGATTATTTTTTAACACATTTGAAAAAAGGATGGAGTAACCAGACTTCCATACATAACTTGGTGATTATCTGCCTATTTTGAATAAGAGTTGTTTGGATTCAAACATTTATTACCACTGTGTAAGAAAACTAAATACTGCGAATGGTCAATTAGAGTTTAATTTCTAAATAAATGGTCTTTTACTACTTAAAATAGCAAAATACTATGTCAAGCAAGGGGGAGATATAACATGAGGTGTGGAATGGTAAGTTAAGAATTTTTGATCCTGTAACCATTATAGTTCAAGGAATTCACAAACTCCTGCCAGAGGGAAATATTTTTAAGTAAAACTTAAAAAAAGAAAAAAATATCAACTTTTGTTTAAAGTAAAAACCTACAAATTTGTTTCTTCCAAGCTTAGTCCTCAAATTCAGAGAGTCAATTAAATATCCTAAACAATTTTATTTATAATTTGGAATTGTCAATTTGTATTTTGCTACTGATGTGTGAGCAACCACTTTAACTTTCATTCATCTCTAGGAATGTTTGAAAAGGAATACCTTTATATGCTTATATAATTGCAAAATAAATAGAGAAAAAGAAAGTAAAAAAAAGAAATAAAAAGAATAAAATTATTTCTGGTCACAGATGAACTGATCATGTATATAGAAAGCCCTGAAGATTACACACACACACAAATGTAAGAAAAAATAATTTAACACAGCTGCAGGACACAAAATCAACATGTAAAAATCATTTTTTTTCTATTTATTAACAGTGGAAAATCAAAAAAGGAAATTAGGAAAATGATCTCATTTATAATAGCATCATAAAGAATAAAATACTGAATAATAAACTTAAAGGGGTCAAAAGACTTATATAAAAAAACTAAAACATAATACTGAAAAATTAAAGAACATGTAAAAGATATCTCATGTCCATTAATTGGAGGACTTAATATTGTTAAAATGTCCATACTATGCAAAGCAATCTACAGATTACGTGTAATCCCTATCAGAATTCCATTGACACTTTTGTGTGTTTTTTTTCCGAAATAGAAAAAAAATTCTAAAATGCATATGGAATCTCAGAGGGCCCTAACTAACAATCAAATATACACACACACAGGGTGGGACAAAGTAGGTTTACAGTTGTTCATATGGAAAATAATACAATAATTAATAAATAACAATCCAAGAATAAACTGTTTTCTGTAATCACAGCTGTAAACCTCCTTTTGCCAAACCTGTATTACAAAGGTACAGTGATCAAAACTGTGTGATACAGGCAGAAAGACAGGTACAGACCAATGGAACAGAATGGAGCCCAGAGATAAACTCTTTCATGTTCAGTCAATGATCTGACCAGGGTGCCACGGCCACCCAACAGAGAAGGAACAGTCTCTTCAGTAAACGGTGCTGGAAACTGCGTATCCACATGGGAAAGAGTGAAGGTGGGCCATTACTTTATGCCGTATGCAGAATTTAACTCAAAGACCTAAGCCAGCGACCTTCAACCTTTTTCATCTCATGACATACGTAGACTAATTACTAAAATGCTGTGGCACACTAAAAAATATATTTTTTGCCCATCTGACAAAAATGCATATAATTTTGATTCACACCAGACGGCCGTTGTCATTTTTTAATTTGACCATCTAAAGGAAAAGAGGTCAGGCCCCTGACTGCATAGTCAGGTGCCGTGCCCCGACTCTTGCGGCACACGAGCTGAAAATTACCTGAGTGAGACCTGAAACTGTAAAACTCATAAGAAAGAAGAACCACGTGGAAAAAGCTTTATGACACTGGTTTGCCAATGATTTCTTGGATCTGACAACAAATGCAAAAAATAGACAAATGGGACTACATCAAACTTAAAACCTTCGTGCATCAGAGGGAAACGGGGGTGTGCAGAGGCCGTTCCGCATTCCAGCCCCAGCACCACGGCGAGGTCCCATTCCTCTCGCCCTCACCCGCTCATGTTTTCGATGGCGGCCCTCCTCCTGGGTGCGAGGTGGCACAGTGGTTTTTATCCACATTTCCCTAGTGACTAAGTGATGTTGAGCACTTTGTTACGTACTTACTGGTCATTCGTATATATTCTTTGGAGAAATGTCTTTTCAAATCCTTTATCTAATTTTTAATTTTTAAAAAAAATTTTTAGTGTTGACTTGTAAGAGTTCTTTATTCTGGATACAAGCCCCATATTAGATACATGATTTGCAACATTTCTCTGATTTTCCAGGTTGTCTTTTTCACTTTCTTGATGGTGACCCTATTAGAATGCAAACGCCTTTAGTTTTAATTAAATCTAATTCATACTTTTTTTTATGATGTCACTCGTGCTTTCAGATACTCTATTTTATGTCTTCAGTGATTTATCTGGAATCTGATTTGCTCACTGGAAACACACCTGCATTATTCTTAGTTTTCCTGGTTTGGAATTATAAAGCCCTTGACTTAAAGTATTTGTCAGTAGTGTGCAGAGGAACTCAGAAATGTTGGTCCTCATTGAGCTGATAAATACGTTCTTGTGAACTTAGCCTCCAGAAATAGTTTAACAGGAGAAAGCCGTACACCCAGAGGTCATTTCCCTGTCATCTGCGAGGGAGGGATGCTGGGGGCCTGTTCAGTAGCAGAGGGTGAGTTAAGTCCATCGTGATTCATTAGGAAGCAGCCATTGAAAGCTACAATTATCAAGCTTATTCAACAGAAATGGTTATGATGTCATGCTCAGTGAAAAGAAATACAAGTGTGTGTCCATCATGATTAAAAATATGTATGAAATATTTGCACTAGATGGAAGGCTATACAAAATTATAGGTGGTTTTATTCTCTCAAGTTTTATTTAATATTGATATTTTATCTTTAGAATTAAAGATTAAGTAAAAAAAATGTGCTGACACATCCAGTTGGTGGGGGAAGGGGTGCAGGTGGTTAGATCCTGACCATGTTTATTCTTTTCTCACCCTATTTTTTTTAATAGTAATTATTTTTATTATCATGATCATTGGCATTAGACTTATAAACAGAAAAATAGTTTGCTGTTTATTCACTAAGAATTTGAATAAAGATAGTTTAATTTTTTTGTACATTTTTGTATTAAATCCAAACAGAGATGATAACATGATTTTGGTATTAGAATTACTATTATTGTAATCATTATAAGCATGGCAATTTGCTAAATGAAAGGTAATGATTATGGTGATATTGTGTTAATAATAGGGATCACAGTAACACTTTCTCAGGCATCTCAAGAAAGAATTATAATAATAATTATTTTAATCAATCACTCCAGCTTTTGAAATAAAATTCAGATGTATCAAAGACTTAAGATTTTTATTTTTAAGGAAGACATCGAAAGAAATAAAAAGTAAGCACGATACAAGGTCACGTGCATTTTGCTCACCGAAGTGAGACCACGCTTTGAACTGTTGAACCCAGAGAGAGAACACACAGCTGGCTGGACCACAAACTGGGTCCATGGGTCCCAAGACCCTGTAGCCTTTGCCTTCACCTGAGTGACAGGGGTCTGGGGCACAGCCAGCGACTGTGAGGGGGCCCCTCCTCTGTGGCCTGGAGTGTGTTTTGATCGGGCAGCAGACAGGGAAGGGCCACAGAGAGAGGCCCATCTCCTCCGGCCAGCTTGTGCCCCCGCCGCCCCTCCCGCCGGCCTGGCCTGGCCGGGCCGGGCCGAGGCTGAGGCGTCCTTGTGTTGTCCTGTGTGGGAAGGCTGTGAAAATAAAACCCTGGTTGGCCCGAACACTTAACAAGAGTCACACTGGGGTCTTTGGTTCTCCTCTGGACGTGGTCAGAATTAATTTGGTGTTTCAAAGGAGGATTATTTTGTTGTTAGTGTTTTCTATTTTGAATTTGAGTTACTTAACACAAGGATGCAGAGGGAAATATGAAATAAAAACACATGGCTGAAGTCTGTCAAACGGTGTTGGGACATCCCAGGTCGTTCTTCAGGGCACTGTTTTGTTAGTGTTTGGGGGGCTCCTGACTCAAACTTGACGCCCGAGCTGCTGCTGAACTCCCCGTGAAAAGGTCCCAGTGCCTGAAGTCAGGTGGTGGAGGGGGCTGGGTATCTGAGGAACACACAGAGCTTAAGAGATAGTAATCACGCTTGTCTCCCTCAGGTTCAATACAGAAAACCTGCTTTCTGCAAACAGTTGGAAAAGCTGCCCTTGGAAACTTTCTTTGGCCCTCATGGAGCAGCTGGGACGTGGACTGTGAGGCCTTTGAGGGACAATATCTCACCAAGTGACCACCCAGAGTGATCGTCGCCATGGCCAGCAAGAGGAAGTCCACCACCCCGTGCATGATCCCTGTGAAGACCGTGCTGCTGCAGGACACCAGTGCAGAGGCCCAGCCCGCTGCGGCTTTGCCCGAGGGCCCCCCGCAGGACCTGCCCCCAGAAGTGCCTGCCACCAGCAGTGAGGTTGCCCAGACTGCCAGCAGCGCTGATGGCGCCACTCTGGCCAACGGGCATCGGAGCACTTTGGACGGCTATTCATATTCTTGCAAGTACTGCGATTTCAAGTCCCAGGACATAACTGACTTTGTGGGGCACATGAACTCCAAGCACACAGACTTCAATAAAGACCCCAGTTTTGTATGCACTGAGTGCAGTTTTCTGGCGAAAACCCCTGAGGGGCTTTCTCTGCACAACGCCAAGTGTCACTTGGAGGAAGCCAGCTTTGTGTGGAGTGTGGCCAAGCCAGACAATCATGTTGTCGTGGAACAGAGCGTCCCCGAGAGCACCAGCACTCCTGACCCGCCGGGCGAGCCCAGCGCCGATGGGACCGATGGGCAAGCCGAAATCATCATCACCAAAACTCCAATCATGAAGATAATGAAAGGCAAAGCTGAAGCCAAAAAAATTCACACACTCAAGGAAAACGCCCCCAATCAGCCCGCTGGCGAGGCCTTACCAAACACGCCAGCTGGGGAAATGGGCATGAAAGAGGGGGACCACTCCTTTGTCAATGGGGCTATTCCGGTTGCCCAGGCATCTACCAGCTCCACCAAGCCTCCCCACACGGCCAACGGGCCCCTGCCAGGGACAGTGCCGGTGCTGCCGGCGGGTATAGCACAGCTCCTGTCCCTGCAGCAGCAGCCCCCGGCGCACGGCCAGCACCACGTCCACCAGCCCATGCCCACCGCCAAGTCCCTCCCCAAAGTGATGATCCCCCTGAGCAGCATTCCGACGTACAATGCGGCCATGGACTCCAACAGCTTTCTGAAGAACTCTTTCCACAAGTTCCCCTACCCGACCAAAGCTGAGCTCTGCTATTTGACTGTGGTCACCAAGTATCCAGAGGAGCAGCTCAAGATCTGGTTCACGGCCCAGAGGCTGAAACAGGGGATCAGCTGGTCCCCCGAAGAGATCGAGGACGCTCGGAAAAAGATGTTTAACACGGTCATTCAGTCCGTCCCTCAGCCCACAATCACCGTTCTGAATACTCCTCTGGTTGCCAATGCTGGCAACGTCCAGCATCTCATCCAGGCTGCCCTCCCAGGCCATGTCGTGGGGCAGCCAGAGGGCACAGCAGGGGGGCTTCTGGTCACTCAACCACTGATGGCCAATGGGCTGCAGGCAGCAAGCTCATCTCTCCCCCTGGCAGTTACTTCCGTGGCCAAGCAGCCGGCCGTGGCGCCCATCAACACCGTGTGTTCGAACACGACGTCGGCGGTGAAGGTGGTCAACGCGGCCCAGTCGCTGCTCACTGCCTGCCCCAGCATAACCTCCCAGGCCTTCCTCGATGCCAGCATCTACAAAAATAAGAAATCTCACGAGCAGCTGTCAGCTCTGAAAGGTAGCTTCTGTCGAAACCAGTTCCCAGGACAGAGTGAAGTTGAGCACCTGACCAAAGTGACCGGCCTCAGCACCAGGGAGGTGCGGAAGTGGTTCAGCGACCGGAGATACCACTGCCGGAACCTGAAGGGCTCCCGGCCCATGGTGCCCGGAGAGCCCGGCTCCATTCTCATGGACTCCGTGCCAGAGGTGCCCTTCTCCCCAGCGTCCAAGACGCCCGAGGTGACCTGCCTCCCGACAGCAGCCACCCTGGCCACCCACCCTTGTGCCAAACGACAGTCCTGGCACCAGACTCCTGACTTTACACCAACCAAATACAAGGAGCGAGCCCCCGAGCAGCTCCGAGCCCTGGAGAATAGTTTTGCACAAAACCCCCTTCCTCTCGACGAGGAACTGGACCGCCTGAGGACCGAAACCAAAATGACCCGAAGAGAGATTGACAGCTGGTTTTCTGAGAGACGGAAAAAAGTGAACGCCGAGGAGACCACGAAGGCCGATGGGAGTGCCTGTCAGGAGGAGGAGGAGGAGGTCGCCGAGGACGGGGGTGGAGCAGAGGAGTCCCCCTGTGACCTGAGAGTCCCTGGGGAGAATGGCTCCCCAGAAGTGCCCGGCAGCCACACCTTGGCTGAACGCAAGGTCAGCCCCATCAAAATCAACCTCAAAAACCTGCGGGTCACCGAAGCCAATGGCAAGAGCGAGCTGCCGGGGCTGGTCGCGTGCGAGCCCGAGGAGGAGGGGCCGAACAAGCTGGCCGCGCAGCCCCCGGGCAAGGTGAGCCTCAAGAAGACAGCGCAGCAGCGGCACTTGCTGCGCCAGCTCTTCGTGCAGACGCAGTGGCCGAGCACCCAGGACTACGACACCATCATGGCCCAGACCGGCCTGCCGCGGCCAGAGGTAGTGCGCTGGTTTGGCGACAGCAGGTACGCCCTGAAGAACGGCCAGCTCAAGTGGTACGAAGACTACAAGCGGGGCAACTTCCCACCAGGGCTGCTGGTCGTCGCCCCTGGCAACCGGGAGCTGCTGCAAGACTATTACGTGACACGCAAGGTGCTCCATGAGGAGGACCTGCAGAGCCTCTGTGACAAGACCCAGATGAGCCCCCAGCAGGTCAAGCAGTGGTTTGCTGAGAAAATGGGTGAGGAGACACGGGCCGTGGCAGACACAGGCAGTGAGGACCAGGGCACCGGCGACCCCGCAGCTGCTCACAGAGGTCCAGGGGAAACCTGTTCGGAGGTGTCCGAGGGCAGTGGGCCGTGGGGGCCCAGTGCCCCTGAGGCCGGCTCAGAGCCCTGTGGCACACCAAGTCCCCAGGCTGGACATCAGCTGGGTAAGCAGCCTGCAGAAGCCATGGTGGTCCTCTGTGGGGATGGGGAGGGGCCCCTGTGGGTGGGTGGGCACTGTGCTTCCTGCATGGGAGCATCTGCTGTTTCGAAGGCTGCCCAGCAGCTTTGGGGCAACTGGCAGAAGACGTCATCAGAGAACAACATGATAACGGGTTGAGAGTTGTTCATTTCATGTCCTTTAAAAAAAAAAAAAAATCTTGTGCAGGAGAAGGAGCACAGTGAGGCTTCAAGCCCCAAACTTCTCTGGCCATTTCTCGGCAACAGGAGAACAGACGAGAATGTCTCCTGAGCCAGGCAGAGCCACACACACTGGGCAGGAGAGAGCGATAGGACTTTGGAGGAAATTCAACTCAGACTGGTGAACAAAAAGGAAAGAGAGTCTTTACTTGTCCTCAGATATGTGAAGAGGATTTTTAATGGTGAAAATCCTATAATTTGCATTTCATTTGTTCTCCCTAATGAAGAAATGATGCAAAATCCTCTTCCCTCTTAGATGTCTAAGGAGTAAAAGCTGGGTCATACATAGTATTAGTACTTGACAGAACACACTCGACATGATTATTTTGTTAAAGATGGTTTTCTTGAAGCCAGAACAAGTCACATGATCGGGTGTGGAGTTTCCAGGGTCTCGGGCCCTGAGTTCCCGGACTGGTGCTGCCCCCTGGTTAGAGGCCCCTCCCAGGTCAGCCAGGAGCCTCTGCAAACCGAGCAAGTGTCTGGGCTCCCAGAGGCTCTGGTCTGTGGGCCTTGAGGAGTTGGTTCCTGGACCCGGTATTTCCAGGCTTGACCTTGGTTTCCTCCAGGCCCCTGTGAGTGAGTGAGGGCCTCCCAGGGAGCGTCCTGGGCACCGGGGGCAGGTGTGGCCATCGCACTGGGCCTGCTGCCTGGGGACGTCCACCTGGGCTTCGGCTTTGCCAGCAAAGCAGCGTAGGTTGCTGGGAATAGAACAAACTAGTTTTGGTTTTTGAGGTTTTTTTTTTTTACTTTTTAAGTTAAAACTTGACTAAATTATATTCTTGGGCAGCTGGAAATAGGGTGGTAGTTACACAACATTGTAAATTAAATGTACTTAATGCCATTTAATGTACACTCACAAATGGTAGGATTTATGTTCTGTATACTGTGCCACAGTTTTAAAGAAAGCTAACCCGGAATTGGGGTGAGTGGGTGTGAATCGCAAGTATTTGCTCCCCTGAGGTGCTCAGTCCACCAGAGAGTGAAGAGCTGTGTCCTGGGCGGGACTGGGCAGGAACGCAGGGGCGGCCCGGCCCCGTGGCCGCGTCCTCCTTTCCCCACACGGGTCACAGGGTGCGGGCAGGGCCTGTCTCTGTGCTTGCACCTGAGTGCCCACGGCCTCGTCAGCAGCCTCCGCGCAAGATCCCGTCTGTGAGCAGCCCCACTGCCTTCGACTTCGGGGTGGGGACTTAGAAACGAAGTGAAGACGTCAGTAGGACACACATCAGGAAGTAGCCCCAGCTGCTGTTATTTTAGAACTGTGTGTTCTGGAGAACCGGCAGGAGAGAGGGCAGGACGGGGCGGGTTCGGACAGGACTCCAGAGGTGGCGGCGGCCTGGGAGCTGAGCCGAGGGGGCAAGGCAGGGGGCCCAGAGAAGACACGCTCCCGCACAGCTGCGAGGCCTGGGCCTTGGCGCTGGTCCCGTGCCAGCTTTAGCCGGCATTGAACCCTTAACTCACAGGCCTTCTTCACCTTCCCTCAGGCTGTGGAGTTGGGAGGTGGCTGGCAGGAAGCCATTGCCCATGGAATTAAGAGGTCCCAGAAGCCAGTGATGCTGTCCTGGGGGCTACACTGGTGGCAGCTGACATGAAGGTGACAGGCCTGTGCTTTCTCCTCAGAAACAGACTGAACTTGAACCGATCACTGTGAAGGACTGGCCAGTCTGGGATGCCACCTGCCACACGGAAGGGCCCAACCCACCTCTGCTGCCACAGCGGTTCCAACCCCGGCCTCTGGGTGCGCACAGAGTTTCCGGGAGCCTTGCAGACGGCCCAGACCCACCCTGTCACCTGCGGCCACCACCGAGCAAGAAGGGAGAGCAGAGTTCTCATCAGTTTTTCCTCCACAGTGTAGGACCTTTCCTTTGCCTTCCAGTGGATAAAGTAGTTCGGATTTCATATTCATAGATACAGAATCACGTTTTTAACATGTAAGTCCGCCTATACACATTTAATGAAATGTTGGATTGTAAACACTTTCATTACATAGAAATCTTGGTTAGCAAACAGTGCATCCTCTTGTACATCATCTCTAAAAATGCCTTGTGTCTGCTCTCCGGACACTCCTGGGGCCACAGTGCCTCACCTTCCAGGGTCAGGCCGGGGTCCTCAGCACGCTCAGACCACACCCAGAGCCCTGTGCCCCCTTTCTCTTCCCCAGGGAAGGCAGTACTTTTGAGGAGCTCTCTGCTCCATTAAGTGGTGACCAGTAAAATGTCCTGCCGGGCTGGCCTTGCCTGATGGGACAATCAGTGCGGAACCTGCTGCTACCGCGTTTAAAGGTGGACTGGTTATGTGATTGGCGTTTGATGCTTACCCCTCTCGTGTTTCAGTAACTCTGCTTTTTTCATGGAAATCCGAATCATGGACCATTGCTTTTCAGTTATCAGATCAACTAAGAAACGTTTGCTGTTAAGCCTCATGTTCTGACCTATGTGCCCACATTTAAAAAAAAAACTAGACTTGTTTAGAGTGAGAGGAAAATTGAAAACAGAACTAGGGTGGGGACACGGTGAAGATGCAGGACCACAGCCAGCAGATGGGGGCGTCAGAGACAGGGTGTCGGAGACCTTCGCCCTGACCCCCTGCGAGGCCACCTGCGGTTTGGGGAGGAAGACCCACCCCTGCCCAGTAGCGAGAGTGAGAACTGATGGGGTTCGTGAGTTTCTGGAATTATCCACACAAAGACCTGCAAGTGGGGGTTCCTGGCAGAACACCCAGAGTATCCCTGGCCCCCGCACCAAGGGCCTGGCTGGTGTGCTGGGCACTCACCCCAGGGTTGCTGGGCATAACTGGACAGCTCTTTGTGAGGATGTTTAGTTTCAAAGGTCTATATTTATAGCTGCAAACTTGGAAACAAGATGTCTGTCTACCTTAGCCTAACCCTCGTATCCATTTTTTTAACTGAGAAAAATCACAGGAAAAGGTGCCTTTGAAACATCGGGAAACTTGCTTACAAAGCTAAACTGGATGGTAACTCCGTTTCCCCAGAACTGGCTGCTTTGAGAGCAGCAGTGAGGCCGTGAGGCAGGCAGAACCAAGGCTCCGCTGCAGTGCTGCTCACCTGGACGCCGCCTGCTGCTTCCCAAGGCACCGGGGCCTTGCGGGCACGCCCCTCCCAGCCCAGGCTGGTGGGCAGCAGAAGGAGACCCCAGAGAGAGGGCAGAGCTTTAGGCAAGAGATACTGGTGCTGGATCAGGCGCGGCCCTTCCCCCACCCGCCAGGGGAAGTGGACTGTGCAGGGCCCTTTACTGGCCTTCCTCCGAGGACGCAGATGCTGGTGGCAGCGCCTCCCCACCGCCAGGAGAGGGCTCGTTGCGCAAATCAAAAGCCCTAGACTGGTGCTCCTCAGAAGGGTCTCCTCCTGCCCTCTCTGTCCCATTGGGGACCACCTCTTTTGTATTTCAAACAGGTGACTTGTGAGTTCTTTGCAACTTTTGCCCCTGTTTTTGTATCTTTTCCATTTGGGGGTGTGAAGCTATTTAGCCCCAAAGGCCTCTTTGCAGAATTGCCAAGAATGTCAAGTTAATGCCTTCCTTCAGAAAGACACCTGGAATTTTTTCTTTAGGGTTTATGTACATGCAGATTAATTTATATATACACATATACAGTACAATACTCAATTGATACTTTGCTCGTGAAATGGACATCTGACGTGTGCACTCGAGGAGCTCAGTGGCACGTGGGTGTTGGGGAAAGTAGCCTGCGTTGAGGGAGTGCTGGTCGGTCCTATGGGTGCACTGGGTGGCCCAGCGAGAAGCCATCTCCAGTGTCTGAGACGCACCCTGTGACGTCACCGCGTCGCCCTGCATGCTCTGGCCGAAGGGGTGTGTCTTTAGAGATGGCTGTCTTGGTTATTTGTATGCACCTTTTATATACAACCCAAACAGCAATACAGAAAACATAAATTACATGGTGGGCACGCTTCTGCAGGACAGAGAGAGTGACCCAACCTTGGCACCAACTCGGCTTTAGAAGGTGGAAAAGTTGGCAGGTTTTTCTCACATTGTTAGCCCTGCCCACCAGCCAGGGCCATGCAGCGAGTGACAAGACTGCCCAGGCAAAGGGCCAGCGGGTGGACAAACCCTCTTCCTCCCTGTGCCCTTGGACTGGAGCAAATAAGTGGGGATGGGCATCAGGCTTGAGAGAATAGATCGAATGTGACGGTCAGAGACAGCAGGTCATCAAGCTGGTGCTTAAAGGGACATTGCAGGTACCCAGGGCTTTGGTGTGGGTGCAGAACCGGAACACAGCCAGGCATAGAGAAATGGCCCCGCAAGCCCAGAAATTGGGACTGCAGCCCCAGTGTCACGGGCGCTGGGACGGCAGCAGCCAGCCTCGAGGCCCCGTCACAACACAGATCACTGCGGTTTTGCGCGCCACCAAAGGGGTGGGCTCTGCGATGTCGCTACAGTAGAAGGCAGTGCACCGGCTGCAGAGTTGAGGGGTGGGGAGGGGGCAAGTTTCTCGGGAAGCAGCAGCCTGTTCTGCAAGGTGACAGAGCTCCCTGCTCCTCAGTGTGCACTTGGACTCATCGAGACAGCAAAATATTTCTGTTTCTTGTTGCCTGTGTCTTATCCGTGTTTGGTTAATTTTTCTACAGGGGGTTGTAGATCCAGGTTTAAGAGGTGAAACCAGATAATCATTCTGATACAGGAAAGCTGGGTTCATGATACATATACTCTGCATATTTTGATTACTTGCTTAATTGACTCATGAAGGGCCTTTTGATTGGAGGGAGGTCCTTGTCACCGGGAGCTGCGGGCTCCTGGGCTGCACCGCCACAGTGGGAGGACCGCCAGCACTTGGAGCCCCTGCAGCACTCTGGCTCCGGCCCCTTTCTTGGCCAGTGACGACAGCTGCTCAGGTGGCCCAAAGCGCCTCCACACCCTGCTCCTCAGAAACAAAAGGTGGGAGCTCGGCTGAGTGTTGGGTGGAGGCTGGTGGGCTCCCACCTGTACAAGTGGCCTAATGCCAGCCGGCCGTGGGAAGCTGTCCCAGCAGGAAGTGTCCGTGTGTTCTCCAGGTTGAGATGTGGCTCTTGTGGGTTTGCTCCTGCTTGGCCAGTGGTCCAAGGACAGGCCAGTGTCACCTCCCTCTGACTCTGGGAGGTCGGCGCCAGGCTGCCCGCCATGCAGGGTGGGCGTCAGCCTTTCTGGTTGGGTGCTCACGTTCTCTGCACATCCACCCCCCAGCTCCCCGCTTGTGCTGCCCTCTCGGGGCCCCGTTGCCTTGTCTTCCTGTTTTCTTCTCGGACCAAAATGTGGGGACTGGCGCAGCTCTGTCCGTCCGAGCACTGCAGCCCAAGCGGGTAAAGGCACTTTGCCGGAGAGGAGAACCAGCCAAGAAGAAAATCTGAAATAAAACCAAACCTGGAGTTTGGGCTTTTCGTCATTTTTCCTCCTTTTCCCTTGCTCAGAGTTTACGTGGGGTAGGTTATCAGTTTGACTCACCTTTTGGATGAAGTTTAAATGTTTGTGTATCCCATAGATTTGCAAGGCTCGGTTGTGCTCTGGAGGGGGTGAGTCCTTAGACGTGTGAGGGTCTGTGCAGCCAGCAGCCCACTTGGCTCAGGAGGGTAACGGGGCTCGGTGCTCCCCACTCCAGACAGGAGTGCTCCCTCTGCGGGGTCCCCTATATTGGCTTCCCTTGCAGCCTTCCCTTAGGAGCACAGGCCTTCCCAGCCTTTCTGGTCAGACCTTGGGGGCCATTTCCATGTGGCTGGGGGCGCACCTGCCCTCAGTAATGCTCCAACAGCTGGGGAAGGGGGTGTGGAGCCCGAACCTTCTCCCAAGTAGTCCCCTCCTCAAACCTGGCTTCAGTCTGAGGTGCTGCCATGCTGTGTTCTCTGGCCCATTCGCGGTGGCCGAGTGCTGTGACTCCAGGCCTTCGGAGCCTGGGGCAACCTCTCAACAAAGTGGTGGATTTGGATTTGGGCCAAGGGACTGGAGGCAAGTGGCCATGGTGGGTGCTGCTTGGCTTGCTCCCAGCTCAGCTGGAAGTGCAGTGCTGGGTCACATGGGAAAGGGGGTGGGGCTGAGCCCCTTCCTCCCTGAGGTGGCCCCGCATCTGCACGTAACTGTGACCAGCAGTGTTTGACCCCAGTCTGCTGTTTTGGTTTCTTAGTCTTGAGTGTGCTTGTCAAAACTGGCCGTTCCGTGACCTGCAGCCCATCTGGCCTCTCCTGTGAATGGGACCCTAGTCCTTCCCCAGACTGGGACACGACAGCCTGGAGCCAACAGCAGTGAGCATTCTACCTGCGCCCAAATCCAGATCCGGGGAGACCCATAGTCTGGGATGGACTAGGCGGCCCTGGTTACCGCATGGACAGGGACAGGGCAAGCTCCGGTGGCCTTTTTTAAAATCAGACCTTTTGGTTTGCAGGAATACAAGGATTCACCAGTAGGCACAGTGTCTGCTTTGCTGTCACCAGCCCCGAGGCTCTCGCAGCCCTCAGCACCAGTCCTTGGTCCTCGGGTCCTCACTGCCGCATAGGCCTGAGTTGGCCCTGCGGGGGGGGGGAGCGCGGAGGGCTGGCTGCTGGATGGGGGGCTGGGGGCATCATCCCTTCCGGCTGTTTTGTTGTCTCTCCTGCTGTGCACTCCGGGTGAGTGGCCAGCCAGGGTTCTGGAGAGGGGTCACTTGCATCAGGAGAGGGGCTCTGTTGCGTGCCTGCGCACATGTGAGCACTTGAGTGTGTTAATGAGGAGCTTTTCTCAGCAAATGCTTTATGCCTTCTGTTCCCTTTCCTGATTAACAGAGGGTTTAAAAGTACTCAGTGTGACTGGAGCCGAAGGCGAGATGTCTAGGATGATAAAAGTTGCTCAGTCACTGAATATAAAGAGCTACAAGTGCATGGTCTTTCTTTCCCAAGCCAAACCCCAGCCTAGATACACTGTTAGGGTGAGAATCTACCCACGTGGTACCTGTTAGTCCTGTAACTTGTGTTTAAAGACAGATGATGTTGCTCACCCCTGGCTCCTGCCCATGCAGCTGTCTCGTTCTAGCAGTTCACTTGAAATGTAGGCCTGGCTGGAGCCCAGCGATGCAGGGAGAACCAGCACCCACCCCTCCCCTGAGCAGGGACCCAGCTCCGAAATCCGGCTGATTGGTGACAGTGGGCCAGTGCCAGGGGAGAGGTGGTCGCCCCTGTGTGGAGGAGTTCCCGCCGAGCCGCTAGGCAGTGCTTTGTTCAGCTGTGTCAGGAGGGCCAGACTGTGCCATAATTGTTATTAAAAAGAGAAAACACGCCAACCTTCCCCTCTGCCCTGCCGGCCATTGTTCTTTGAGAGTTTACTGAGTGCAGTCTTTGTGGAAGTCAGAGAAGCTGCCAAAGTCCTGCAGATTCCTTCCCAACAGTCCTGACGCCTGGTTTTCTGCCACCAAGTAGATTCTGGTTTCAGGGCAAACCCTTTGTTCCGGAGGGCAGCTGCTGAGAAGCCAGGAGGGGACTGACTGGAGTTGGGGGCTTCCCATCTCCCAGAGACGGCTGAAGAAGTGATCATCTTGGTGCTAGGAGGCAGCTGCCCTGTTTCTGTTCAGCCAGAGGCCAACGAAAACATTACCAAACTGTGTAAGAGGGTCCCGTCTGCCGCAGTTGCCAAGTGTGAGAGCGCACACAAGAGAGGCCTACTTTGCCCTTCGGGTCTGGGCGGAATGCGGATTCTGTGGTGGGGAAATGGTTTCAGCCGAAGGGTGGAACTTGCCTTTGGACCACGGCTGTGCTGAGGTGGGCGGAAGGGCTGCTCTCTGGGCGGCTTCCGGGCCTCACCAGGTCCCCTGTGGGGATGCTGCTATTTCTAAGATGCACATTGCACATTTCCTAGACTTTGTATCTGAGGGTGTGGACAAGGGGCAACCAGGACACACTGCCTGTACAGTTTGAAGTGGGTCGGAATGGTACTTCGAGTGTTTTGATTGTTCCTAAATAAAAACATAAATACATTTCACACCTGCCAACTTTATTTTATGGGGGAGTCAGAAAAAAAAAGCTCAAAACACTTCCCACCTGCTGATTGATTTTGTGGGCAAGACTGAGGGTTAACTGGAACGGATGAGCAGGGCACCTGCCCTGGACCCAGTTCAGAAACGTTTCTCCCGCGCTGCTCGGTACATGGTAAAGGGTTCTTTCTGGACAGAAATGCGACGTTTCTAGGAATTTCACCGAATAAAGACCAAATGAGTCAAGCCAGGAGTCTTCAGGTATCTGGTAAGAGGACATCATCAAGTCTTTCCTCAGAAAAGTACTAAGTATAGCTTGTCATTTGTTGGGGGGGGGGGGGAGGTGAACATGTCTAAGGACCCAGGGGACCCAAAGGAACAGGAACAGCTTTGTGTTGAGGGAGTCCCTGGGAGCTGGACCACACGGGTGTGGAACACGAAGCCACTCACTTGACCCGCAGGACAGGTGCAGACTCAGGCAGTGGCTCACTCAGGACACAGGTGTGGACAGAGTTGGCAGATGTGGTCCACCAAGGGGTGGCTGAGGGGCTCCAGGCAGGAAACAGAACTGGATGGACCCCTGGGCACACACACTCTGGGGATTATCAGAGGATGCTTGGTGGGGACAATTCTCGGGCTGTCAGGGCCTCCTCGTGCAACTGAAATGTGGAGGAAGCATGACCTCATTTGTTCCGTGAGCTGGCTGGCTGGGGTAACCTGGAGCAACTTACAGTTGCTTTTCCTCGACAGAACTGAAATGGTGAGAAGTGATAGGCTCAAGTTGAAAGACAAGTGAGTATCTAGAACCAGGCTCAGCCCTCAGGCCATGTTCAGGATGTGCTTGGTCTGCAGGGGAGGCCCTGCCTCAGCTGGTGGCCACAGATCCTTATCAGTGACAGTGTTGTCAGCTGAGGCAGAAACTGCTCCTGCCTTCTCCCCACAGGGCAGCCTTTCCAGGGAGGGGTTGTGACCTGAGTCCTGTACTCAGGCTGTTCACACTGGCCTTGGAGGCAGTGCTGTGTGTGTGCCTGTGCCCACTGGGTAAGAGCACATGACCTTGCAAGGGAGCCAGTGTACTCCCTGCTGTTGACCCTGGTACCACTGACTTCCTCTCCCTGCTCAACCCTCAGCCCTGACCACTCATTCAGATCTGCTGGGGAGACTCCCGGGGCAGCCAAGGATCATCAGGTCTGTCCGGAAGGATCAGAGGTGAGACTGATGTGTGAGTTTCCTTGGCAGAAGCACGGTCGACACCTGCAGGGGAAGGCAGAGGAAGGGAGAGGCGTGGTTGAAAGGAGAGCCCAGGACGGGTGCCTCCAGCCTCTGGAGCTGCTCCTCCCACGTCGTGTGCCACGAAGACACGTGATCAGGAAATGGAGGTACGTCACGACAGAAATGAAAGTGGTCACCACCAGCAAGGGGGTTGGGTCACACAAGGACAAAGCCCCCAACAGCCCGCAGACTCTCCCCTCACTGGTTAGACAAGCTCTCTCCTGGCCGCAGGAGTCTGGAGCTGGAAAACGGGTCCAGAGAGCCCAGGTTCAGGCCCACCCCCACTTTTTGCCCCAATTAAGTCTCCATTCAGTATTGTTTCAGGTGTACAGCACAGTGGTTGGACAATCTTGTATTTCACAAAGTGCCTGCCTGGTGTTTCAGGTACCCACTGCATGTAGTCACTGCAGTAACCCCTGTATCCCCTATGCTGCACCTCACATCCCAGGGGCCGCTTTGTGACTGCCAGTTTGCACTTCTCCGGCCCCTCCTCTCTCTCCCGCCCCCCACCCAGCAACCATTTCCTGTGTCTACGAGCCTGTTTTGTTGGTTTATTTTGTTCTTTGGGTTCCACCACATATAAATGGAATCATATGGTGCATGTCTTTCTCTAATTTCACTGAGTGTAATACTCTCTAGGTCAGTGATCCCCAACCTTTTTGGGGTCAGGGACTGGTTTCGTGGAAGGGGGGATGACACAGGAGGTGGAGCTCAGGCGAGCGTGCCTCCAAGCTCAAGGCCTGGTTCCTAGCAGGCCAGACGGGCCCCAGGGTTGGGGACCCCTGCTGTAGGTCCCGTGTGGTCGTAAAGGTTAAGATTTCCTTCTTTTTCCCAGTCGAGTCATATTCCATTGTACATGCCAACCAGTTCTCCCCACTTGTCAACTGATGGGCACTTGCGTTGCTTCCGTATCTTGGCTATTGTACCTAACACTGCAATGAACATACAGGTGCATATTTTCTTTGGAATTAGTGTTGAGTTTCTTAAGATACATACTTAGGAGTGGAATCACTGAGTAGAATTTTGGGGAGTTAATTGTTAATTCTGGGGAGTAACTAACTCCATACTGCTTTCCACAGTGGCTGCACCAACCTTCATTCCCACCAATAGTGCACAAGGGTTCCCTTTTCTCCAAATTCTTGCCGCTTGTTGATTTATTGATAGCCCAGATTGACAGGTGTGAGATACTCCACTGTGGTTTTAGTTTGTAATTCTTCAATTAGTGACATTGAGAGTCTTTTCATAGGTTTATTGGCCATCTGTATGTCCTCTTTGGAGAAGTGTCTATTCAGGTCCTCTGCCCAACTTTTAATTGTTTTTTTTTTGCATGTTGACTTGTATGTGTTACTTATAAATCTTGGATATTACCCCGTTAATGGAAGTATCACTGGAGAATATTTTCTCCCACTCACTCCCAGATTCATTTTGTTGGTTTCCTTTGCTGTGCAAAATGTTTTTAACTTGATGTAGTTCCATGTTTTTTGGTGTTCCTTGCCCAGGGAGATATTTCAGAAAAAATATTGCTAATAGAAACACCAGAAATTTCACTGCCAGTTTTCATCTAGTTTTATGGTTTTGAGTCTTACATTTAAGCCTTTAAGCCCTTTTGAGTTTATTCTTGTGCATGATGTAAGGCGGTCAGTCCAATCTTCCCAACACCATTCAGTAAACAGCAGTGATTTTCAACCTTCTTCATCTCACGGCACATGTAAACCAATTAAAATTCAGCAGCACACCAAAAAATATATTTTTTGCCTATCTGAACCAAAACAGGCATACTTTTACCAAAAAAAGTGATTGCCTACTTTTTGCTTGAAAGTGATTTTTAAAAGATTGGGTGCCTATACTAGTAAGGATTTCTGATACCAACAATGAACCAATCAAACAGAACTTTATATACCACGTGACCAGTAAGATGCAACTTATTATATGACCTATATATTTATGGTGCAAGATTGGGCATTCACACCAGGTGGCTGCTACTGTATTGGAGGTTGTCATTTTTTTTTATCTGACAATCTAAGGGAAAAGAAGTCAGTGCCCCTGACTAATAGTAAGGTATTGCATGTTTTAAAAATTCTGTGGCATGCCAGTTGAAAATCACTGGATTAGACCGTCTTTACCTCAGTGTATGACCTTGCCTCCTTTGTCAATCAGTTGACCACAGAGGCATGGGTCTATTCCCGGGCTGTCAAACCCCACCCCCCCACCGCCGCTTATCTGAGGACAGGGACCATTGTCACACCTGTGAAAAGCACTGGGACGCTCTAGGAGGAAAGCCTGGGACGGTATGGCAGTGTAACACTGGCTGTCATACCTACTTCCTTGAATGACAGGCAAGGTTTTAAATGGTAACCCCAGTCCTCCAAGTGGGCAGTGCCCAGAGAGGCCTGGCCCCACGTCTGTGAACTTGGGAAGCGTCTGGTCTGCCTTATCACATAGCAAAGGGATACTCAGAGCCTGCAACTCTAAATCACCTTGGGCTGGACTTAAAACAACCTTGGTCCAGAGCCTCCAACTATGCCTTAGAATGTGCATAACTGGACCAGGGGTTGCTGCTTACCATCCTAAGAACCAACTAATTAATGACACTTCTTACCTGTGTCTCTTCAATGACAGACCTTCTCAGCAGGAAGGGAAGGTCAGGCCCTTTCAACCATATTCTGAGCAGAGATTTTGGTTGCAAGCAACACAGGCACCCGGCACCCTACGTTTGAACTGCTACATGTTCAAAGTTCCGGTGGAGCTGCCCACCGCCGGCGACCTCTCCATCCAGCCACACCCTTGGTGGACAAGCTGGAGGAGGCAACGAGATCTGCTTGAGCAAGGAAGTTACCAGAACTTCCTGCCTGCTTCTACTGCAGAAAAACCACAGGCAGGTGCCATGATGCCAGACAACAGGCTTTCCCAAGCCCACAAACGGACACACGGACACACAAGTTAAAGGAAAAAGGAGACAAGGGTAATTTATTTGGCAGTCAGATCTTAAGAGGGCAGCAGAACTAGCAAGTAGCGAGCTGTGAGCCCAAATGCAGGCACTGGGTTTGCACGTGCCGGGTGCTGTGCACCCACGGGCCTGGGCTCCCACCTGTCCTTCCAGGTGGGGCTGCCTTCCCAGCCTCCCACCTCCTTCCTTGATCTGTCCCCCAGCTGGACAGACAGAAGCTGCCATCCGCACAGTGGCTTTGTTCAGCACCGACTGCCTGTGCCTCTCCCGTGTCCACTCCCCCAACCCGCCCTCGCCAGGGCAGGCGGCTCCTTAATCCCTCTTCCATTCCTAAGGGAAAGCATAGTCTTTTTTTTTTTTGCCTTAAAAAAAACCACCTCACCAGAATAAGCTTTGCTGTTTTATCTCTTCCCAAGCCATTCCCGACTGTGCCTTAACACCCCAAACTGAACCCCCCCAAAAGGGGCAGCTGCCTACCTCAGAGGCTGCTCCTCAAGGTGAGGGGCAGGAGGGGTAAAAGTTATACCATTGAGAAAAAACACGGCTTTTTAAAGTCCTTTTTAGAAGGAAAGGTTTTCCAATAAAATTTAAATGTTTTAATTCTTAAATTATAAACCAAATGTTGGCAACCATACGTAGACATGTTTGCTATGGACAAATTAAGATTGTGAGGTCATACTTTCAAATACAGCTTCAGAATTAGTTTAAATCAATACATTTCCTCAGAAATTGTATGATTTCCTTCAGTTTACAATTCATGATATGGAAAGTTTAATATAACGTTAAATAATTTACTCCCTACTGTAAAAGCTATAGAAAACCGAATCACTATTAGGACCGAATACTAACAAGGCTTTAACGGCTCAGTGGTTTTTCTTAAGAGTACGTATAAATCTCGAAAAGGCAACACCGTCAGCTGAGCTGGAACGTCCAGGAAAGTAACCGTTCTGCCGCAGCACACAGACAAGTCCTTTCATCCTGCTGCCCCAGCCCCTCACCAAGCAGCTTCAGGTTAGAATGGAAGACACAGAAAATCATACATCCTACGTGAACTAATGGAGATAGAGATAGTGTGCAAAAAATAAACTTTAAAATTCTATGCGCCCACATCATGTATGTCTAGTAATAGGGTTTTCAACTGAGTCAGTACTTGAGATAATCTCAGAGGCGTCTTCTTGCAGACTGAGACCCCAGGTCTTGCGCTGCGACAGGGAGAGTGGTCTTCGGTCGAGACGGGATGGGGTTTTGCAGCTGCTCTGCCAGGGCCTCGCGGGGGGGAGCCTTGTGAAGGAGGCATGTGAACTGTGTGCAGGCGTTTCCTGGACGCACGGGGCCAAGTCCTCCGCTTGGCTTCTGCCTTGGTGACTCGCTGCTCCACTCTGGCCACACTGGCACCGACCGTCCCGACGAAGGCCTTGAGTATGTCCACAGACTCCTCTACCCTGGGAAGCGGGCCCTCCAGGCTTGCGTCCAGGGCCCCGGCAGTGGGCAGTGGCAGATAGCGCGGCCCACAGAGGCATGGCACGTCCAATTCTGGTCCCTCATCCTTCCACAGCCAAGGCATTGCTGTGGCTCTGGGGCAGCTGCCCCATCCCTGCTTCAGGTGGCCCCTCTCAGGCCCACCCTCCATCACCTGCGATGCCCAACACTGCTACTTTTAACGTGATCCCCTGTATCTTTCAGGCTGGGTCATGTTCCCCACCCTGGGCAGTATGCCCTTGTGCTGTGTCCCCTCGGGCAGGCACTGTGCTCCTAGGCCCTGGCTCCAGGGCCAAACTGCGGGCATCTACCCTCCCACCCTGCCCGGCTGTGGTTTTAAAGCTGCAGGACAATGTAAACTTTGTTTCCCTGGCCCAGCAAGGGTGCTGCTGCTGCTCCTCCATTCTCAGGAATGTCAGCGGCTCCTCAGAGCCTCCTGTGCTGCCGGCTGAGGCAACCTCTCCAAGGGGCTGCAGCCGAGGTCCTGGCCCCACAAGATGGAAGGATCTACCTCCAGAAGTCAGGGCCAGATGTGTGTGCTTAATGCGAGACACAGTACAGTTTCTGCCCCCACCCCGGCTGGGTGTGGAGGCCCCGAACAGTAATACATCTCACTGATGGCTTGGTTTTTGTCTGGCATTCACTGCTGGAACCCAGGCTCCAGGACCAGGAAGGCTGCCACGCAGGCTGCTTCCAGCAAACCCAGTTCACGGCATTCCAAGAGGTATGCAGCCATCTGCTGCTGTCCACGGGGCTGGGGCACAGCTAGAGGCGGTTGTCTCCATTGACCCGAGTCCTTCGTGGGGCCCTGGACAGAGGGATGGGTGTCCTTACTGGCAGTGGGGCCTTCCAGCCCCAGGGCACAGCCTCAAGCCAGATAATTACTGTGTAACTCCGGTACCCAGAAGAAGGGTACCAGAGGGTGATGGAGCCGCTCCTTTCCGTCTCGCTGGCACCCCCTCTGCCAAGCTACACACTGGCCACCTACCTCCCTGCCCCCTCACCTTCGTTCCCGGCTGTCAAAATGGTCTGCAAGATGCTCCTGGGAGATGCGAAAGTCCTCAAATGGCTGCTGGTAGCGCGCTTCAAAGGAGCCTTCGCGGGCCCGGCCGTGGAACAGCTGGCCCGAGGCATCGGAACCCCGCTCCCGCAGGGATGTACCACTGAAGGGACTGAGGTCACCATTCTCCTGCTTCAGCGAAGGGAAAGCACACCAGGTCAGTGACCCCCCTGCACCTCATGAGACTGCAGCCCGGTCAGCACCCTAGGCGCTGCAGTTACCTTGGCAGGGAAGACGTCGACCTTGACCAACAGGGAAGCCAGCTCCAGGTCTTCACTGTAGTTGTTCTTCAAAGGCACCGCTCTGTACCCTGGGAGGAAAGCCTGGCCCTCAGCTTGGGAGGGAGCTGAGCCCAGGCCCCCACCCTCCAGCCCCGGGTCACGGGCAGGGTCCTCACCTGTCTTCAGGCCTTTCACCGGGAAAGTAGCCTGAGCCAGGAAGTTCTGGTCACTAAACATGTCTTCCTCATATACCACAAAGCGCAGGAAAGCGAATTCAGGGTTACTGATCTGGAAGTGGAATGGCTTCGCCGGCCACACGGGATTCAGGCCATTGTCCACTGTGAAAGCAAGGGTGAAAGGCCTTAGGCCACCATCGGGAGAAGATGGGGTCACTGGGGCAGAGGGGAGGAGGAGTGAGTGGGGAAGGAGAGCTCACCCACAAACTCTGTCTTCTGCTTGGTGCTGTCGTACTCAGCTCCTGCCACCTCGATCTCCACAAAGGGACACACAATGCCCCGGCCATTCTTTGGCAAATGCCGGGCACCTAACACCTGTAAGGGCAGGCAGAGATGGGTTCTTCCTGCTCCCACCAAGTTCCCCACTATGCAGTGGAGGCAGTGCGCCCTCTGCTGGGCTCCAAGGACACTGTCTGTTAAGTCCCTAAGAGCAAGCAGCTCCAACAGCAAAAATTCAACTGACAATGTCTTAGCTTTAACCGAAATTTTCATGTGAGTTTCTGCCATCTACTTCCCATTAAGCCCATGTCTGTTTTAACATAGAAATCTTTCAAATTACTTCCCCCTGGGAAAAAAGGAATCTCTTCTCTCAGGTGGGTGCTCACCCCATGCTGCCCTCCCCACTCCTTCAAGTCTCTGCCCAGGCCCCAAGCAATCCTGAACCCCACATCACTGGGGGCCTCAGGGGTGCTCTCCAACTGCTACAAAGGTGTTCTTCTGCTGCAGCCTGTTCTCCTGAGTGCAGTACTACCTAGCTTGCTCCGGCCCCTGGCTCAGCACTAGCTTCTTGCCCATCTTCTGCCTACTCCTTCCAGGCAGGGGCGACCCTTGGCTTGGACGCACGGGCAGTCTGATTCCTTAGTGCCAAGACCAGCCACATTCAGCCCCTGGCCAGAGCCACTCAAGAGCTGGCCCCACTATGGAGACTCATAGCTGTCTTCCTCAAGCTTGAGGACAGTCCAGGGTCCCTCCCCAGTCCATTAACCAGCACCACATTCCTGACTCCCGAAATGAGGCCCAGGGGAGCAGCCCCTTCCCCTCCGGAAACCTACCTCGATGCAGATGGCGCAGGGCTCCAGCCCTCGAAGGCTGCTCTTGTCAAAGGGGTCAAAGGCCTCATCCCGCATGGTGCTGGGCTGCAGCACGTAGCCACAGTGCCCACCGGTCATGAAAAGGGCCTGGTTCATCTGCATCGGTTTGTCTGCAAGAACCAGGTTAGTGGCCTCCAGCCCCACGGCCCGGAGGTGCCCTCCCCCGCCCCCCCAGGGCACCTCCTCACCTGGGGTCTGGAAGTTGAGGGCCACCAGCTGACTGCCACAGATCCACATGGGCAGGGGGTCGTAATTGGAGGAGTCCAGCCGCTGGCCCTTGGGGTAGATGCGGGAGAGCTGCAGGCGGTTGTACTGGAGAAACTTCTTGCCTTTGGCCTTGTTCACATACTTCTCGGCCTTGGTTTCCGGGAAGGACGACATGTCCCGGTAGCAGGCGCGCTCTGTGCCAATCTCTGAGCCGAACAGGGAGAACACTTTCAGAGCCCCAGCCCCCAGGCAGTGCTGGGGGCCAGCTCCCAACACCCCCCCCCCGCACAGAGGGACTACACTCTCCTCTTGCACCCCCATGGAGAGCACCCCCACACGTGCACACCCGCTGGGCCTTGGCACTTACTCTCTTCGTCGAAGGGGACAGGGCGGCAGTAGACGACCAGCTCGGAGAGCTCCAGGGCGATCTTCTTCCTCCGCTCCATCATCTTCCCCTCCGTGAGCTGGTGACACACACAAGGGCCTGTAGCCCCCGGCTGGGGCCCCGCCCAGGGGAACGCAGCCTGCCTGCCTTGGGCAGTCGGCTCCACAGGTGCTCTGGGTCCCTCCCCACCGTCTTCCAGACCCCACTGAACCATAAGCAGCAGCCCTCCGTCCTCATCCTCACCCAGAACCACGCTTCTCTACCCCAGGACACACTCGAGGGGGAGGGAGCCTCACCACAGCCCAGACCCTAGTGCCCACTCGGGGCCCTGGGGTTGGCTGCACTACCCAGTAATGCTGCCACCACTTGGTAGCAAACCTCTCTGAGGTATAAAGGCCACCTACTGGTTCCCCTGTGACTTCACTGGGGACTTGGGACTCCGGCATAGTCTTCTGCACCCCAAGGACCATCCGCCACCCTGGCCAAAAGCTTTCCCACCTCAGCTCCTCCCACTCCAACACAACCACGCACATCTCGGTGACAGAAGCCCACTCTCCACGGTCTCCACCACACGGTCCTCTCATCTCTGGAGGGCCACTCCCACCAGGGGCCCCTCCTACACTCACAGACTCTTCCGCTTTCAGCCTACACTCTGGACCCCTCCTTCACCCACCGGGTCTGCCGGTGCCTTCTCCTTCCAGGCCACACCTCGGGCACAGTCCTCGGTACCTGTCCCCTCTCTGCTTGACTCACAGATGCCCATTGTCCAAAGCAGCCACAGGTCTGTTTTGTAGTCCCTCAAACCCCGCCCCAAATGACCAGGGAAAGGGCCACTAGTAGTAATTCCCTTACCCTTGTAAGTACTTCCTCCTCTCCATCCCCCAGGCTCAGTGGAAGGGGCCTCCCTCCTCCGGAAGGCTGGCCCTTCCGACCGAGCTCCTGCTTCATCTCCCACCAGCTCCTTCTGCTGCTGATGTTAACGCCAGACCTGTGTGCCCTCCGCACTCTCCCAGAGCCTGGCCCCTCCCCGAAGCCCACCGCCAGCCAATGAGAACTTCTCATTGTGCCTGTGCATCCTCCCCGCAAGCCCTTCCCCAGGCTGCTCCTCCTACCCTGCAGCCCTCAGCCCTCCTGGGCACCCACACCTGCCCCCTGTCCAGGATGCCTCTTACCGCTGCCCCGTGGAGCCAACTGCCCACTAAGCAGGCCCACCTGGATGTCCCACGTGTATTTCAACACATGCTAAACATGCCATGCCGCTGGCCACATGTCTGCTTCCCCTGATCCCTGGCTGCAGGCTCTCACCCTGGCGTCTGCAGTCTGAGCCACTTCTCGGATCTTTTTCACCCAGTCCTGCAGCTCCTCCTGTGAGTCGGCAGCTACATCCAGGGACCACTGTGCCACCGACGCCATACTGATGGAGAAGACGAAGAGCCGGTTGTTCTTGCCCTCGGGGCGGATGGCTGAGGGAACGAGACAAGAGCTGGGATCAGTCACCTCTACATTCCGGGCACTGCCCGGCCAGGGCTTGAGCCCTGGCTGATGCAGACCTCTACCTTGAACTCTGGGCCTCCCCCATCCCACCTCCAAGCCTCTGTCACACCCTGGAACCCAACCCATTAGGACTGTGGCTGTCAGTACCAGCCACAGTGCTGGCCCAAGGGGAGCATGCAGGGTCAAACTGGGTGCAGAAGGGCACCTGGGGTGGTGGTCAAGGGGGTGCCCAAGCACGGGGGGGAAGGAGAGTGAGGGCAGCCTTTGAGGCCCACCACTGGAGCACAGAGACAGCACCAAGAGAGTCTGGCCCTTAGGGACAGTGGTCAAGAGAAGGGGACAGGGGCTCACCAATCTGACATGATGGCACATCCAAGACCCCCCGAAGCAAGTCCCCCAGGGGGCTGTTGTCATCCAGGTGCTGTGGGAAGCAAAGCCCGAGGGCTCGTCACACATGTCCTGTATGCGTGTGTGAGAGGACATCTTACAGATGTGCACACACCCGCCCATGTGCTGGAGACCACAGACAGCACGGGGTGTGATGGCCACGTGTGTGGGCGGCCATGAGACCTGACTCTGTGACGGAGGTGAGAACCGTGTCCCACCAATGGCTCTCGCCTCACCTCCCTCTCAGGCTCCAGGGCTGCTGGGCTGACCATCTCCTCCACGTAGTTTGACGGGAACCAGAGCTGCTTCTTCCCACCATAGTCTCCGCGCCACCTGTAAGAGCCAGGGGGCGCTGACCCCCAGCAACCACCCAAACCCCACGAGGAGGGCATCTGTTGTCAGGGGCCCCCACATCTGAGCCTGACCAAGGCAGGCACTGCGGGCAGACACGTGGGACAGACAGGCCCGTGCAGGGCCCCGGGGACGCAGCTCACCAGCCTCCATCCTGCTTCTCCACATTCTGGATGATGGCACTCTTGGTGAAAGTCAGCTCATCGTCTCTCTGGGCCTTGTAGTCGAAGAGGGCTTTGACCGCGCACTGCAGAGGAGAAGCACCCCTGGGAGAGCAGCCCCTACCCCCCAGGGTCCTGACCAGGCCGCGTGTGCACACACATGCACCTGGGCTTCCCAGCTGGGGCTCAGGCAGCAGCAGGTGGCACTCGGTCCTCATCACTACCCTGCAGGAGACTTAGGACAGATGTCACTGGGGTCAGAGCCAAGCCTCTGCCAAGGAAGCCCCTCGGGGTCCAGGCAGAACCTCGTAAGCCCCGCCTGGGCCACAGGGAACACGTGAACGTGCCGGAGGAGTCAGGGCTGGTGGGCCGGCAGCGCCTGAGTGCCACCTCGGGACCCGGCCAGCTCTGGCCAGGCTGGGACCCCACCCTTCCTCACTGGAAAAAGGAGAAGGACCCTTCTCCCAGGCTCCATGGCAGCTGAAGGAAAAGTGGGGACCAAACAGGGCACAGCTCTTACTTCTTAGAGAAAAAGGCAAAAAGAGGAAGGTCTGACAGATCTTTACCAAGTGAGGGAGCACGGAGCCAAAACAAGGTTTTCTAGCAAGTGGGCCCCGCCCCTGCCCCACTGCAGCCCGAGGGAGAAACCAGGGTTACCCCAGGGAGCAGTCTGCAGGGTCCCCGCCGACCCCCAGGGACGGGGGCTGGGGAGGAGCTGGCCCCGAGTGCGCTGCGGCCACTCGACAACCACACATCTCTCACCACCTCTCAGGCCGCGGAAAACCACAGACACCACTTCTCCACAAAGACCACAGATGGGCCCTGAGCTGAGAAGTGCAAGCCCCGAGCAGCTGGGGACTGTCCCCAGCTTCCTGTGCCCAGAGGCCTGAGGCTGTACCTTGAAAGTCGGCATAGGGTTTGCCTCCACATAAAAGCCAGGGTTGCGTCCTTCATACAAGGCCCCATAGTCAGGCTCCTAAGAAAGGGGACGGAAGGAGGATACATTAACGCCCAGAGATGGAAAGGGCACTGACAGCCACGGGCCCCCCTCACTGGCGCCTGGTCCACCAGGGTCCCCCGACCTTGGTAGGGATGGCCCACCCCAGCGGGGTTTCTACAGCACAGCCCCACAGGCACCACGCCCTCAGGGCTCTGCTCAGCGCAGGCCCCTCACCGCTGAGCCTGTCCCCAGCAGATGGCAGTCCTCTCTCGCCACCCCTGCCCACTGATGACAAGAGTCTCAAGGGCACTTCCTGTGCCAGACTCGCTCCTTCTACCCAAGGCCATGATCCTGGTCCAGAAACCCCCCCACCCCCGCTGCCACCCTCCGCTCCATCAGGTCCTGCCCCCACAGCCCCACCTCTGCAGCCCACTCTCTCCAGACCCAGGGACAGAGTCCAGTCCACACCCAGCTGGAGGAGCCTCAGGCCACTCTCCCTGTGTGGGCTCCACAGGGGCACCCCTCTGCCTGAACGCCTGCCCCCCACAGCTGGATCTTCCCATGAGTGGTGGATTCAGAGGGCCTGCCCAGCAGTGAGCCAGGAGTTTCAGAAGGGTCCCCACTGCCTGCAGCACCCCCTCAACCACCAGTCCTCACAGCTGTGCCGATCTTCTCCAGCGCCTCCTCATTGATGGGGTAGCGCAGCTTCATCTTGCGGTACAGTGGATGCTTCTCGTAATAGCTGATGAGGTCGACGAGGCTGTCGAACTCCGAGTTGCCCAGCATCACCGTCTGGCCCTCCTGCTGCACGCGGCAATGCTTGATCTTGCCTTCCGCCCTTGACAGAGACCAAACAGTCACCCAGGGGCCCCGCCGCAGCCCCACCCCACCTCCAGCACCCCAGGCCACACCCCTCACCGGAAGGAGATGGCGTAGGAGTTGGGCTCATTCCGTTTCCGCACCAGGAAGGCCCCGTCACGGGGAACACGCATCAGCATGTGCTCGGCCTGAGCTCTGGTCAGGCTGGCGTGGTACCACCTGAGGACGGGCCTGAGTGAGGACTCCGCCACCACCACCCAGGCCCCCACCCGCACCCCCATCCCTGCCCTCACTCTTTGCTCTCGTGGGCATTCGTCTGTGGGACAGGCTCTGAGAGACGCATCTCAAACTCGTTGCAGCGCAGGGGCACCTGCTGGTAGTGCGTGATGAGGTCATAGAGCGAGTCGAAGACAAGGTTGTCTGTCAAGAAGAACTTGGGGGTCCCGGCATCCTGCCGGGAGTGGATCCGGCAGTGCTGGACTTTCCCGTTCCGCCTGAAGGAAGAGGGGAGGCAGTGAATCTGAGGGGGCCAGCGGGAGTCTCAGGCCCAGGGCACCCTGTGAGAGGGCGGCCACACGAACCAGACAGGTGTGATGTCACCCGAGAGCCGGGAACAAAGACAGACCGTGGACCGCGGCTGTCTCTGGGTGGTTCCCTGCCCGCGTGCACAGCCCAGGGAGTGCGTTACCAGAAAGAGAGGGTGTAGTCGCCCACAAAGGTCTCGCTCTCGCGCACGAGGAAGGAGCCGTCGGGGGCCCCGGTCTCGATGCAGTACTCGGTCAGCAGGCGCTCGGCGATGTGCCGGCCGTCCCGTCCCGCCCCGAGCTTCCCGTGGAACCACTTCTCATTGGAGTGCAGCTCTGTGCTGCCGCTGGCCTGGGCAGGGGAGGGCGACAGCAAAGGCACTGGGTGACTCTGGGGGCCCAGCCCCCAGCCCCCAGCCCCCACCCCCGGGCTGGCCCCTCACCTCCTTGGGCTCTTCCTCGTCCTCATTGCCCTGGTCGTTGCTGGTCTCCTCTGAGTAGTAGATCTTGCTGCTGGTCAGGACGAAGTAGTGCGGATACCACTCCTGGGAGAGACGAAGCGGGACCTGTGACAAGGCCCTCCCACCACCTGCCCTCAGCCCGGCCCGGCCCGGCCCTCACGTGGTTCACGGGGTCCTCCAGATAGAGGATGCCGTTCTTGATGGAGTTGCTGATGTCGTTCTCGGAGTACATCACGGACGTGGGCACCTCCTCATAGGCGCTGCCCTCGGCCAGCTTCTTGTGCTGTGGCGGGGAAGTGCAGGACGTGACAGCGCTGCCCAGGTCCTGGAGCCCCCATCCTCACCCCGCCCGGACCGGTGGCTGGCGTGGCGGTCCCCATGGCCCATCACCCCTACCTTGATAAGGATCTTCCTCTTGAGCTGGTTGGGCGAAGGGAGCCCATCAGCGGCGATGTCCACGGGCTTGGTGAGGAGTGTGTCCCCGAGGACCCTCTTGAAGTACTGGGCCATGTTCCTCTGCTGGGCGATGCTGCAGTGGTCCTCAATGGACAGGATGACCGGGTACCTGCAGGGTCAGGGACCGTGCGCTGACACAGGTCCTGCGGTTGGTTCTGTGGGGTCAACACTCAGTCCCAACAGCAGGGCCCGGGGCCTGTCTACAGGAAGCAGTCCCGGAGAGGATGTGAGCCCTGGCCACCAGAGGGGTGGCTGGGTGCTGCAGGCATACCTCTGGGACTGCTACAGACCTGAGTCCCAGATTGGCCCCATTACGGAGGCCGCCCCAGCAGGGCAAGAGAGATCCCACCACCAGACAGGTCAGGAGAGATGAGACACAGCCTTCAGAGGGGGCCCTCTTGACCCCTTCAGCGAGGCAGGAGAGACCAGCAACCTGGCCCTGCCGGGATCTCAGAGCCCGTCCCACCGTGACTGCAGGTTAGGGGTGAAGAGGAGTTGTAAACTGGCACACGGGACACAGACAGTTCCCTGGGCTGTGCAGGAAGAGCTGGCAGGACAATGGCCTGAAGAGGTCAGAACTAAGGAAGGACCTCGCACGGACAGAAAGAATTTGACCGTGTTCCACAGGCTAAAGAGAAGGACCCGCGGAAGGGAAACAGGGATGCGGGAGACGGAGCAACACGGGAAGCAACTCGAGCAGCAGGAGGAAGGATGGCGACGAGAGTCAAGTGGAATGGGGGCAAGACATTCGAGGGGACCCTCTGCCTCTGTCGCAGGAGAGAACTGGAGCCTAGCTCACCCTGGGTCCCCCACCCCACTCACTCTGAGGCCACAAAGGCATGCTCCTTGATGGTGTGCAGAACATCTGAAAACTTGATCTTGGTGGTGAGGGTGTGTCCGTGGTAAATGACCGGCATCCCGTCGGGGCCGTCCCAGCAGTCCACTGAAGAGCCACATGACTGCGGTCAGCGGGCAGGCCTCCCGCCCTCCTCCCCCAACCCCAGCCCCAACGCACACTCGATGCAGCGGCAGCCCATCCGCAGGCAGCGGGCGTAGGCTTCCAGAGAGGACTCGCTGGAGAACTGGTCCCCAGTCAGGTACCTGGATGGCGAAGGACAGGCAGGGTGGTCAGGCAAGCCCCTCACTCCCCAGGTCAGGCTGGGTGGGACCCAGGCAGCCACTCACGTGTTGTGCGAGGAGGAGATCCAGTAGTGGGAGAGAGGGTTGTTCATGGAGTCTGGGCACACGGCGTCCAGCTTTGCATTCCACATGCTGTTCTCTTTGGAGAACAGGAAGGTGACGAACTGCCCGGGAACACATGTGGAAGAGAAGAGAAACGGGGCTGCTGCCCTGGCCCACCAGCACGGGGGTTGTGGGAAGGAGAGAGGGTGCTCAGTCTCAACTAGGGCAGCTAAGGTGGGCACAGGGTGGCACCCCTGGCAGGTCGGCTCCCGGAGACCCAGCGGCACCCTGGCCAGCCCCGCCCACTCTGTCTGACAGGAGAGGTGGAGGCAGGCCTCACCTCATCCAGGGAGAAGTATGGCTCTTCAATCTCTCGCAAGGGGTCTTGGAGGAAGTCGAGCATGAACTCCTGCACCTGGAACCGGTCGACAGCCCACAGCTCCTGATGGGGGTGGGCAGGGTGGGGGCACGTGAGAGGTTCCAGCCAGTGATGAGCCCAGCCCCCTCCCTCAGCCGGGCACCCCGGCCCAGCCATACCCCCTGGTACTCGAGGAGGAACTGCTGGAACTCAGGGAGGGACACTCGGCAGAGCTCCGGTCGTTCCCCTGCCCTGCAGGGGAGAAGTGCCTGGTAGCCAGCTGGCTGGCGTGGTCCACAGACAGTAAGGGGACCCTTGAAGACAGAGCTCAGCTCCCAGCCAGAACTGCCCAGAATGATCCCGCACGGTTCACCCCTCCCACCCGCAGAAGGTATCGCCCGGGGGAACCCTGCCTCCCCACTTCAAACCAAACCTCAGGGCGCTGGCTTCCAAGAAGGGGAGGTCCATCTGCAGGAGACAGAACCTGGTCAGAGCGAGAGGCCCTGGGAGGCCATGTGGGAAAGGGGCTCTCAGGAAGAAAGGCTGGGGTGACAGGTGGGGGTAGGCCTCAAGAGGAGGAGAGCTGGAGGGATGGCACCCCAAAAGCCCCCAAGGAGGGCAGCAGGGCTGAAGCAAGCAGGGCTGGGGCAGGAGAGCAGGGGCAAGGGCCACGGGAAGGCGGGTGGCTCAGGCACCGTCTTCTGGGCGCTGTACATGAGGCTGCGGTACAGCTGAGCAAACTGCCCGTAGGTGATGTCGCTGCTGCGCTGCTCCAGGTCCTGCGCGGCACACAGTGAGACTTCCCGGTCAGGCATGCTGGCCAGGAGCTCCGGCCTCCCCGCCCACCCACCCACAGGCGGCTGGGAGGCCCATACCGTCAGCCGCTCTCGAAGGAAGCGCATGTTGGGGACCCGGTAGTTGACCTGGGACAGCATATTCTTCAGGTCCTTGGCTGAGATGCTAAGAAAACAAGAACATCTCCAGTGGCATCACCTAACCTCTCATGACCTCTGACCTGTGGACTGAGCCCACCTGGGGCTGGTCAGGTAAGTAACACTACTCTGGAACCTGGAGTCCAGAGGGTGAGGCTGGATCAGAGCCCTGGGGTGTGACCAAGGGAAGTCCCTTCTTTTCTCTGAGCCTCAGTTTCCTCATCTGAGTAAAGAAAAGCCCAGGATTCTGGCAAGACAGGAGTGACCAGGCTCCGTAAAGCCCTGTCCCCACCAGCACCACTGGCCCCTCGACCCTCCAGGTGGCAGCTGGCCCATGTTGGCAGATGGAGGCGGCTACTGCTGCAGGTGCAGCTCAGCCAGGGCTCAGCCAGGGCTCACCCACAACCTCCATGGAGGGGACGCCCAGCAATGAGCCTCTCCCCGCCCCGGGATGCCAGGAGGGGGAGGAGAGGGAAGGCCCCTCTCAGCTGGAAGCGTCCCTGCCCTTCAGGGGTGCCCTGCTGGAATATGGGGCGAGTGGACACTGCTGGGCCTAGCAACAGCGTGTGGGCAAGAGGCTTTCTCTCCTGGAAAGGGGCGTCAGGGACGGGGGACAGGAGCCCATCCTCCACCCACTCAGGAGCCTGGCAGTCAGCACAAAAACTGCCGAGGGGCTGCCACCAGCAAGTGCTGTTCAGAAACGCCAGCCCTGTGTGGGCACCAGCTGTCTGGCCCTCAGTCACTGGGAGGTGGGCCACCAGGGTCCTCGCTTTGTGAGCACGAACTTGCTGCATCACTAAGCTTTCCCTCTGGGGACTCTGCCATCAGCATTACAAGCAGGCTGCTGTCTCTGCCACCGAAACATCTGTCTCGCCCCCACATACCTCTTCTACCTCACCCCCTTCTCCACTCCCCTCCACAGCAATGCCTTGAAGGGGCCATCCAGGCCCCCGCCCATTCCCTGAGCCCCTCCACTGCCTGGCTCAAAGTTGCCACCTCTGTGCTATTAAGTCCAGGGGGCACCTGTCTTCCCCACACTTGACACGGCCCCTCTCCCCAGGCTTCCAGAACAGTGAGCCCCCAGGCTCTCCTCTTCCCTCATGAGCTGCTACGTTGCTTGGTGAGTTCCTTCTGACCTCTCCAATCCCCAACAACCAAACGGCCCAGGATCAGCCACTGGCCCTCCTCCCCGTTCTGGTCACCCTGACCCCCAGATGAATCTGGCCTCACCGCCTTCCATATCATTGTAATGTTCCCCAGGTAACACCTCCATCCCAGCCTCTCCCCCGACACTTGGTCTGCCCATCTGCCCACTGATATCTCTACCTGGACATCTGAGGGCGTCTTGAAACTTAACACCTGCCAAATAAACCGCCGAGTCTCCCATCCGTGCCCCCTCCTGCGTGACTGCCATCCTCTCCTCCTCCTCCCCTCACACCCCCAAATCCACTGCTTCCTCCCGCCTCTACCCTGACCCAAGCCCTGTCCTCTCCCCGCTGGAGCACCGAAGCTGCCCTGGCCTCTCTACCAGCAGCCACAGTCCCAGTCACCGAGGTCAGGTTGGGCCACACCCCTCTTCCAAACCCTCCGTGGTTTTCCAACTCTTTCCCAGCAACAGTCGAAGGTCCTTACCACAACCTGGTCTGTGTCCCCATCTCTCTTTGGGCCCTCTGGCTACCGCACCATGGCCTCAAACACAGGAGCTTCAAGGCCCCCTTCCGCACAATGCAAGCTGCCCTGACCTCTTCCCGGACACCCAGAGCCGGTTCGGCACTTCCTGTCTCTGCCTGCCAGGGCAGGGCACACAGCTCACTGTCCCTGGCCTCTCTCGCCAAGTCGCACCACGGCCACCAGAGGGCTTTCAGCAGGAAGCTGCTTGTGCCAGAACCACCTGCCCACCCCGATCCCTGCTTGAGACAGGTGCCCCGGGCCTCTGCTTCTCGGAGGCCAGGCTGCTGCTGTGGGAGCGGCAGCGCAGCACCTACCGGTCCTCCCGATTCCGGTCCACCGAGTAGAACTGCTTCCGCAGCCACCTGCGGGGAGATGCCTGCAGTGAGGGCCACTTCTCTGACCAGGCCCAGGGCGATGAGCAGGCGGTGTCCCTGCCTCTCTGCCCCTGCTTCCTAGAGCCACAGGGTCAGGGCAGCTCTTACCTCTCGATCTGCAGGGGTGTGGCTGCCTGTAGTGTGTCCTCAGTCAGCCACGTCAAGCCCTTGATCCACATGTTCACTTCGTCCTCGGATGTAGCTGTGAGGGAGGGAGGGGCAGCTGAGCTGAAGACCCGGGGACCTGGGGACATTCCCCTTTACGCCTCTCCTGCCTCCTCCGGCCCCTCGACTCCCACCTTGCAGGCTCAGGGTCTTCAGGCGGAATTCCATCCCATACAGGATGACAAAGCAGTGTGACTGGTCTGGTCGGAAAGCAGGGTCCTCTTGGTAGCGGTCAAAGTCCCGTGAGGTCTTCCCTGGACGGATCTCCTTGATTTCTCGAATGTCAACTAGGAAGGCAGAGAAGAGGCCAAGGTCAGGCTGGGGTCTCAACACCCAAACAAGGGCAGCCTGGTCTCCTCACTTATCCCCACGCTCTCCCTCAGGAAGGGACCACAGAGAGACCCCTTCGAGGGGCCGCGGGCCAAGACTCCCCGCAGCCCCTCGGCTGACAAGAGAGCAGGGCCGCCCCCGAGCACAGGCAGCTGCCAGTCTGAACGTCTGTCGACGAGAACCCAGGCAGGTCGCCTGACTGGGAAGAAGCCGGACTGGGAAGAGCCAGAGAAACAGGGACCCCCGGCTGTTCTGTGAGGACTGTCTCCTGACATGAACTGAGGACTCAGACCGAGGCGTACAGCCCCAGGGGTCGGTGGTGCCAGGAAGGCAGCCGCGTCTCAGGACCCACGGGAGGAAGCGAATCAGGCCCAAAGAACCGTGCACCCCTGAAACGGCCCACCCCCAAAGTCATCCACAGCAAGTGTCAGAGGGAGGCCTCGTCCCCTGAGGCAGCGGCAGCCACGGGGTGTGTCCGGTCCTGGCTCCCAAGGCCGGCGCATGCTGCCACCTAGGCCCAGACAGGGGCACACGGGCCTGAACAGCAGGCACCTGCCTGGGCCGTTAGCTCCGGAGTTGACACTCAGGGACTCGTGGGACTTTTCAGTCTCGGTTTTACCATCTGTGAAGCAAAGGGCCAGACTGAAGTTCTCTAGAAGGCAGGGTGGTAGAAAAACCCACATGGGCTCCGGACATGAACCCCAGCTTAAGTCCCATTGCTGTGTGACCAAAGCAGAGTGACAACGACTCTGACCCCCACTACTTTGTTGTCTGGGAACCTAGGTGACCAAGGGCAGCGGCGTGAGGTTTTGGTAAGGGTGAATGTCCTCAGAGCCAAAGTGCCCAGGCCTGCAGGCGGCGCGGCAGGGGCTCACTCAGTGCCCTCCCCTTCACCAAAGAGAGGTCAGGCACAGGAGTTCCGACCCCAGGCCCGGAGGGGGCCACCCTGGCCACAGGCTACTCTCCCCTGGTGCGGGCTGGGGCCTGGACAGAATGCAGACCTTCCAGGCACGTAGGGAGGACCGCGTCAAACGGAAGAAGCCACCAGAGGCAGCCCTCTCCAAGCACTCCCTCATCTCCAGAGCCTCTTCCCAAACGCTCTCACCCAGACTGGCCCGGAAGATGCGGGACCAGGGCAGTGCCAGCACGCTGCCCGGCTGGCCTCCGCCCCGGGAGCCCTCCTAGCCCAGACTGCGCACCACCCCGGCCCGAATGTCCTCCAGGGTCAAATCCCCAGGCTTCCTCCCTGGCCCTCTAGCCACAGCTGGGGTCCATCCATCCCACTGTGAAGAGTGGCAAGGCTTCTGGCCCCGACGCCCCCTCCAGACGTGACTGGTCCTACGGGGTCTGTTCCAACACCCTCAGCAAACCCCACGCACCTGGTTCTCCAGCCGAAAGCCCCCACTCCTGCCAGCTGTCCTGCCCTCCCGTTCTGACCAATGAGCATCCTTCCCGAATCTTCTGACTCTTCACAGAACATTGTTCTGGTTGCTCCCCAGGTTGCTCACTAAGGAGAACAGGCCTCTTTTCTGGCCTTCCAGGACCTTCCTGGTGCACTGATTTACCCCCAGCTTCTGTCTCCTATCTTTTCTGCTCCACCCACACTAAACTGAACCAACGGCAAGAATAGCCAGTATCTTCCTGTCCCCCGTTTTGTCTCGGTTCCCAGCCAGGGACTATCTACCTCCCAGACTCCAATTCTACCAAGACTCAACGTGGAAGCACCTTCCTGCAGTGGCCATACCCTTGACCTCTAGTGGCACTATGCACACACATGCCTTACTTGCCCTGAGGCCGGGCCGTGCCTGCTCAACGACTGAGTGAGCAAGTGAAAGAGGGGCAGCAAAATGGGAGTGGAGCTTTAAAAATGAGTTACGCTCAGGTGGAAGCAGGGAGGGGAAAACTGAGTCACAAAGACCTGGCCCGGAAAGACCGAGTTTCCATGGATGGAAGGAGGAGCCGAACAGGGGAAATGCCCAGATGAGAAGCTGCAGAACCACCACAGAATCTGCCCTTTGAAACAGAAACCAGCAGGCTTTTCCGGTGCAAAGCTGCTGTCACCCCTCCCACACCTTTGGTACCGCACACAACCTCACATGCACGAGTAAGTGCATGTAGGTCAAGGCCTGCGTGGTGCACGGCCTGGGCCCTTCCTCTCAGCCTCCCCCTGCCCTCACTCCCCATCATTAGAGGCAGTCCAAGGCGTGGCAGCTGGAGGGTCAGTCCGAAGCCCGCTGCCAGACCACATGCAACCATCCCACATGTGTGCATATGCATATGTACGCAACACACTGACAGATGGCAGCCCCCGCCATGCGCTGTGCTCCTGGGCACATTTCCACTGAGCCCAGGCAGGAGGCAGGAGGCAGGACAGGCTCCTGCCCACGACAGGCAGGCACAGAGCAGCTGCAGCCAGGCATCCAAGCCTCCCAAGTTCCTGCTGGCCATACCTGGTCCCTTGCACTTCCCCCATAAGGAGGTGCCAGCCCGGCCCTGATGCCCTCCCTCCAAGTCCACCAAGCTAACAGCAGGCTGAAAAGACATGACACCAAGGTGAGGCACTCTTCTAGGTTCTTAAAAGCCACATCCTGTGTGACCTCCCCCCATCCTTCTGCCTCCTGGAACAAAGAAAGCTAGGTCCCCTTTCCCAAGAGAACCAGGCCTGGTCCCCCAGGGACTGTCATCACGGGGAGGAGATTCTTTAGGCAAGTGTGACCTTGGCCCTGGTTTGGGGGCCAGAGAGGGGGCTGGGCCACCCCAGCACAGTCTGGGTCAGACCCACAGTGGGACAGGAAGGGCAGATGAGAGCCCCTCCCAGGGGACAGAAGAGGAACTGCTTGGAGAAGCAGGACAGCGGCAGCACCCTACTCCCACAGACCCTTGCCTGGCACTCAGCCCTGCTCAGACCCACAAACGATGCTCAGGGGAACATCTGGGCGAAGAGGAGCCAAAGGCACTGAGAGGTCCCACCAGGCTGGGACTGGAGGGTAAGACGAGGGATCTCTGAAGACAAGGGCACTGAGCTCAAACCAGTGCATGCAGACGTGCTCCAGGCCAGAGGCCGCTTCCTGAGCCTGCAGCAGCCACAGCACCTTGGCCCGCAAGCTTGCGGGCAGTCTGAGGCATGTGCACCCCACCACCTTGCACAGAGTGGGATGCTAGAGCGGGAGACTAAAACGTGAAATCACAAAAAACAGGTTTCAAGTTCTATTTCCAAGCTCCTAGCTGGGGCCTTAGGCAAGCCCACTCTCCTCACTGGTAGGCCCTGGATAAAGTGAAGGTTGTAGAGGGGATGGGCCCACCAGAACCTTCCACATGCAGACAGGCTACTTTTGGAGAGGGAGCCATGTGGGAGAGTCAGCTGGCCTGCCCTGACCGCCCCCACCTGGACTGGTCTCTGCTGTGGTCTTTATGGAGAAGGAAACGCTTGTGGCCTGGCGGCAGGGGCTCTGCGCACGGCAGCCCAGCGCACAGGACTGACTGCGCTCGGGGATCAGGCGGCAGATGCTCCCTCCTGTCCTCGCCCGGCCCAGAGACAGGCTCCTTGCCTGAAACCACAGACTAGAGGCCAGCGGCTGGTTGCTCAAAGCCAAGTGCCAGGTCACACAGATCTGAACAGCCACTGCCTTCTGGGTGTACAAGTAATGGCAGTCACTTTCTCTTTAAGAGAAAGATCAAGTTCTTTGATCTTTCTGAGCCGCAGAACTGATCTCAGGCACTCTGGGAGCCACACGGCTAAACGGCAGCAAAGGGTACTGCTGCTCGCAGGGCTGGCTTAGAACCTGCCTCTGCAGGAGAGCCGGCCTCCACTCCCAGGGCAGTACCTGCTGTCCCGGCTGGGGAGGAGGGTGCCAGGATGGGGACACCCTAACTGGCAGGCAGCCAGGCCGGAGCCTGGGAGGGGTGGAGGACAGCAAGCACAGAGGACCTGCCTGTGCTCAGCCCCCTGGAGGCAGGGCTGTTTCCGCCTTGGAATCCTGCCCCGAGGCCCCTCCCAGACATTAGGCCAAGCCACAAGGCCCCCACTGCCCTTTGCACCCAAGGCATCTGGACGGGCATCTGGACGGTGACCCAGGGGCGTGCATAGGGGCAGCACTCCTGCTGACCAGGCAGAGTCCCAAGACAAGCAGAATCCCCTGGAAGAGAAAGGGGAGGTTCAAGGGGGTACCAAGACTTTTCAGGTTCCTCAATGGGCATGGTCCCAGAAAGCCAGCCCACCCTGCCACAGGGGTAGAAGCTTAGCTTTACCCTCAACATGCCACGTCGGCTCTGGAAGTAGAAGGGTGAGTCTAAGAACTGAATCCAAGACTCTAAACCAGACCCAAGCTTCTTGGTCAGGAACCCGTGTCCTACGTCCCTTCTCCTCCATGAAGCCACTTCCCAAATGGCCCCGCCCTGGAAGAGGTCCTCCAAACCCACTGGCCCAGTAAAATCCTGGCTGGGCAAGAAAGAGCAGAGAGGCACCTGCAAAAGCACCAGCTGGTGAGCAAGAGGCGCCACCGCTGAGCCTCTTCCCTCATCTGCAAAACGGGATCACCGCTCCTGGCACCTCCTTCTCAAGCTGCTGGGAGATGCTGGTAAGGTGAAAAACACAGAGTGATTTTACCAGAAAGGGACAGCAGGACACAACCAAACTGAACTCCCCTCCCCAAATGAGGATATGGCCAAGCAGGCCACCACAACAAAAAGCAGATGGAAAAGGTATACAACACCAACTTGTGGACATAAAACATGCTTTTAATGAAATATTTTTTTGAGAATTTTCCCTTTACAAAGTAAAGCAACTGTAACAGTAAGTTAACTGATATAAACTACAATAGAAATTATTTGCATAAAAATTCATGTAAATACATTTTGCAACTTAGGAAAAACTGCAACTCCTGATAAGTAAGTGTGAAAGGCCTTCTTAAGATCTGACAGTCGACAGAGGTGAGTATTCCCCAGACAGGCCCCTTCTCCCCGGGGCTGTCAGTGCTGTCCCCGCTGCCTCCCGTGGGATGTGAGCCCTGCCCAGCCCTCCTCCAAAGGGTGCCAGGCCAATCAGGGCAAGGAGACCCACAGAGCCCAGCCCCACATCGGTCCCCAGCCCTCCTTCTCACTGCTAAGCCTCTGCCCATGCCAGGGCCCCCTCCCCACCTAGAAGTCTGCCAGGCCCAGGTCGGTGGCACACCTGGTGCACCATGACTTTGTCCCACCATCTAGTGCTTCCTGGTGTCTAGGCCACCGGCCTGTGAACTCCCCAAGGAAGAAACCACTTTGGACTCCTCTCCATTCCCCAAACCCAGATCCTGGGGAGGCCTCGAAAAGTTTGCAGAGTGCTTAGGAATGAACACATGGGAGGCCAGACCCTGGAACTAACGATCTAAAAGAGGCAGCAGAGACCCCGGGTGCTCAAAGACGGTATGAGGGATGAAGAGGCCGTGCCAGGAACCAAAAGGCTGAGGAGACACACCAAATATGCCAATGCAGTGGTCGGTGAGGTGACTCTGAGGACCAGAAAAAGAAAGACCACGCACAGCTGGGGGGACGTGGCCCCAGAAACCCGTGCAATCTGGAAACCACAGGGGGTCCCCGCACAGAGGCTCCTGCAGCCGGTGGGAGCCACGGGGAGCCTGGAGCTTTGGGGAAGCGGGACAGCAAAAGCTGCAAGGCTCTCTGGGTCCCACGCCCTTCTTCGATCCAAGCCAAGGACACCAGGAGATTCAGAAGAGTGGGCCCCAGGGGGCAGGGGAGGTGGGCACACCTGCCAGAAGTGCTCTCTAATCAATCACCCTCTCCGTGCACAGCCTATGCACAGATGGGCCGTTCCCAGTCCCCACCCTTCAAATCAGCCTGCCACTTCATCAGCCTCCAAAGAAACGGCATGCCCAGGGAGGAGGAAGCACAGATGAACTTGGCCTCCTCCCCTAAAGGATGCTGAGATACAGAAAAGATGCCTCAAGGGGAACTGACTGCCCTCCAGACCAAGTCCTGGCCCTGCACCCCTGCAGCCTCCTTTACTGAGGGCCAGCGGCAGAGGGGCCCCGTGTCCCAGGATGCCTGTCCTAGCCAGGAACACATGGCTTCGACAGAGCCTTCAAAGCCCTGAGGGCAAATGATGGCGGTGGCCGAAGAGACACAGAGAGAACCTGGGCTCAGATGGGGAAAGAACCTGATGCTGCAGGAGCCGGGTGCACGGGATGGCCAGCAATCACTGTTAACAATGGCTGCCCAATGAACACCACGGCCTCTGGAAGGAGTGGGGGGTCCCCTCCCCCTGCATTCCCCTCTCTTCCGAGGCTTTGACCTTCCCCCGCCTGCCTTCCAACAGAAACAGTCAGGAGCAGCTCCCAGCTCCCAACAAAGGAAAGCAAAAGCAGAGGGGTGGGTAGCCATCTCGATTTTATGAACGATCTCCTTCCCATTCCTGTACATCTGCCTTCAAACCAGACCAGCCGGGGAGAGAGGGACAGAGCACCTTTCCCAGGATGCATAAAGGGAGACCATACGGAACCCTGGAGTCCTAGGAATACCAAGGGCAGAGGTCGGCACCTGCCCCTGGCTGGGGTTTCTTCAGTCACTATTCCCCAAACACCTGACCGAGAAGAGCATCCAGGCCTGACTCAGCATCCGGCCCTCTCCCACCTTGATAAACAGGAAAAGGCCATTCAGTCCGTTGGACAGAGTGGGTCCTCCTGCAGGGAACTCCACACCCCTAGGTACTAACTGCTTCAGGGCACAGCTGTAGGGGGCCCACCTGTACACGATGAGTCACACAGAGTCTAGATTCTGGATGGAGCTCCCCTTTGGAGCAATGGGGCAATGGAGGCTCCACAGGGTCACGTGGCAGTTTATGGCAGAGCTGGGAGCCTCCCAGTGGCCCCACAGCAGCCGCCACCCGACGTGCGTGTGTGGAGAAGCAGCAGGGCAGCCCCAGGCAGCCTTCGCACCCTCCAGGCGGGCAGCCCTCTTCCCCAGGACACTAGGAGCCTACCCATTTTGGAGGTGGGCGCAGCATGCCCAGGCCCCAAAGAACTAAGGGAAAGGAGGCCCCACCCAGATAACCCAAAGCTGGGAGAGATTATTCACGAACTCCATCATCCAATCAAATGCCTACCTGCTCTGTGTCAGGCCCTGGGTTGGGTCCTGGCTAAATGGAAATCAATAAAGCATTGGAGTTCCTGCCCCCTAGAGAGGCCCTGCCTGGTGGAGGAAACAGATGGGGAAGCAGATAACTGTGAGTCCTGCCAAGAGTGAACAAAAGGGAGACACACGTCTGCAGTGCTGAGAGCCCCAGCCGAACGTGAGCAGTTCTGCTGCAAAGTCTCAGACCGCTCCACAGAGGGCAGGGCTGGAGGGCTGACCTGCCCACACCACAGAAGCCAAGGAAGCCAAAGCAGCTACGCAGCAGTGTGGCTGTTCAGGGAACAGGGCACTTTTTCAGGGTTTTGTGGGGGAGGAAGGAGGGTCTTCAGCAGCTTGCAACACCACAGCAGGAAGGTCGCAGCAAGGAGAAGGGGCTTGTCCCAATTTTCCTGCCTGAGAGTAAGTGACTCCCCAGGCGGCCCATGGGTAAGCCTGGGGGCAGGGGTCCTATGCACTCTGACCTCTGCCTCCCCCAGAGGCCGATGCTGCCCAAACTCTAGCTGGCCGGTCTGCTAGGCCACAGCCACAGGACGGAGGCTGAGGGCTGAGCAAGGCCAGGTCCCAGAGCGGGCCAGGATCTCAAAGCCCAATGAAATACCCCCAGTATATTCAGGCCACCTGGGGGACAGAGTGCTCAGCTGAAGTCACTTTCCTACTCTCCTCTTTCCAGAAACTCACAACAATCCACGTGGCTGACAATGCCTTCCATCCAGACTGAAGCTCCACCCTTGCCCTCTCTATCCCTCGCAAGCTCCCCTGGCTTCCCTGTTTCTCCCCCACACAGGCTGCCTCTCACCGAGGCCCGGGCCCAGGCCCTCTGCTCCCCAGTCAGTGCCCCCCACAGTAACGGCTTTAAGGACCCCTACCACAGACCACTCGCAAACATGGCTCTGCCCTCGTCCTTGCCTCGGAGCTTCAGGGCTCTCCCCTAACTTCCCACTTGCCATCGCCACCTGTTCACCCAGAGACAGGCCCTCGAACGCACACACTGGTTTCTCTCGCCACGCCTCTGGTCTGACGGCATCACCAACAAACGGTACATAATCTAAACACTTCGGAATCCCTGTTAACGTCTCCTTTTCTCTCACCCCCCAATCTAACCCCTGAGCAACTCCTACCAGCCTTACATACTACCCACCCAGGCAGGCCTCCTGAGCACCCAGAGAGTGGTAACCGCGCACGTCCTGTAAGACCAGGGGTCAGCACTGGCATGTGAGCTCCCCGAGGGCAGGGGCCATGTCTGCTGGCGTCAGTGCCCCGCACCTCGCAAGACGTGAGATGAGTTGGGAGAAGAAAGAAATGCCCAGGCCCCCCATGTCAAGGAGACATCGGGGCCTCTGACTGGAGGTCTCAGCGGCGGGGGCTGCGGTCGGGGCCAGAGGCCTCCCGGCGGAGCCCGCCGAGCACCAGGCACGCCTTCGCCCTGACCCACCTCCACAAGCCTTCCTGCAGGAGGTGGGGTGCTGGCCCCTAAGCCTCTACAGAGTCAGTCCTGACTAGGACACTGGGGACGTTCTAAGTGCTGGGGTCATCCTCACAGGCCTGCTCGCCAGAACGCCTCTGCAGCCGCCCCACTAGCCCCCCCATTTCAGAGCTGCTCGGCCCAGCCTGTCCTCAGCGTCCGGCCACACCCCCTCTGGGCCATGCCAGCCCAAGTCAGGCCGCTTCCTCGCCCTCCTCCTGCTTCCCAGGGAGGCAAGGCCCACATCTAGCCTCTGCCCTCACTCCCAGGGGACAGGGACTCACCCACTCTCCGCCTCCGTCCCCAGGAAGCCCAGCTCTGATTCTTAGAGGCAGCCTCCCCTTCCTGATCTGAACGCCTCACTCTAGCCTTCCGAGACCCCCCGCAGCCTCAACCCCACTAGCACGCATCCCGGGAGAGCTGCTGCGCCACCTCCCACCGGCAGCGCCTCACCCTTCCAGGGTGGGCCGGCACTGGGCCAGGCACCGGGCACCCTGTTCTCACGGGAAGGGGGGCTCCCTGTATTTCACTGCCGGCCCGTGAGAGGCCCTGAGGAAAATCCCACACCGAGGGACATCTGTTCCCTTTTCTAATCTCCTTGGTGGTTCTGCTCGGAGCTCCCAAGGAAAGGCCCAGGCCCAGCTGGGAACCCACGGGCAGACACAGCATCTCACGTTCAGATGCCACGGTGGGTGGAGGACATGACTGGGGCAGGAAGGAGACTGCCTCCAAACAGCTGGACTGTCGGGTGCTACAAGGGGAAGTGGGCCGCAGGGACGCAGAGACCGGTCGGTCACCTTCCCACCCCCGTCCTTGTCATCGGCCAACCTCCCAGCTGACCTCCGGCCCCCAAGCAGGCTGAGGAGACGCCTTCCGGACCTGTGGCCCACTCCTCCCCTCCTTTCTGAGGCTGGTTACTCTGTGAGCACTCTCTGGGCCTGAGGCTGGAGTCCGTCAGTCCCACAGAGTTAGAGTTCCCCCACCACACACCCAAACCACCAGTTCCAGTGTGGGCAAGGCCAAGCCAAGGACACGGTGACCTGAGAGCATCCCTTAAACAACCACTTCCCTCAGGACATTTCGGCTCAGCCCATAACCCCAGGTGTCCGAGAAAACAGGAAGCCAACCCCAAAGTGAGCAGCCCACCCTGACTTACAATCAGATCTCACACAAACAAGTGGTCGAACTCGCCGTGGCCAAACTCACCGTGGCCCAACCCCTTGCCAGCCCGGTCGGTTGTCTGTGGCCAGGCCCTGGGCTTCGGTCAGACTGCCCATTCTTCCAAGTACCCAGGCCTTGCTCCCAGACCCCTCCTGACCTTCACAAAGATCCTCTAATCAACAGGGGCGAGCCAGCCAGTAGGGGAGGGAGCCCAGGGGCAGGCTGGGCTGCCACAGGAGGACAGACTCTGCCTGGACCCCACTTCAGCCCACAGCCACTTGAGGCACAACTGCCTCCTGCCAGCCCTGGGCTGTCCTGGTTTTCTGCCTGTTCCAGGTCACAAGCTTCCCAGGATCAAGGACTGGGTCACCTCCTTTTCCCTGCTTCCTAACCCCAGCCTCCTCTGTGCCAGGCCTGGTCTCCGCAAAGGAGGTGCCAGTCTTCTGCGAGAATAAAGCCCCACCCCATTTACTCTGCATCCTGAGTCTGGCTGAAGCCAGGGCCACCCGCCAACACCGGGAAGGGCCCGGAAGGAAGCAGCAGAGCCTATACACAAAGCCTGCATGTGGGATATAAAAAGGAGCCCTCCCTGCTTCCCCCAGGATGGGCCCAGTTCCTAGGAGGTGACGAGTGAGGAGAGAGCGAGCGCCTGTGCCTGGGCACAGAGCCACCACAGCCTCTCAAAGGCTGGCCAGGCACCACCTCGAAAGGAAGGAATCTTACACCGAGGGAGGGAGAACATTAAGACCTGAGCCAGGAATCCAGGCAGAGATTCCCGGAGCCAGGTCTCCTGGGACCACAGCCTCCCCCAAAGCGACTAACTCCACCTCCCCCGCTCCCAGCCCCAAAGGATTCAAGGAGCAGGCCTTCTCTGCCGTCTTCCCATCTCGTCTGGGGGGCTGAGGGCACTCGCTACTCCCTCCGAGGCCCCAGAACACCAGCAAAGGTGCTCCAGGGAGCCGTGGCCACAGCTGACTAGGCTCAGGGGCAACTTGACGAGGGGCACGTGTGTTGGGGGTAAATGCAGGGAGGCGGGCAAAGGCACAGCTGTAACGCCTAAAAATCTAAATACAAGCCCCCTGTCTCAGAGACACGAGCCAAAACAGCCTCCGACCCCCTCGGGCAGCCCCGCCCTCAGCGACAGCAGCGCAGCTGCCCTCACCTGAACCCTGGCCCGTGTCACAGAAAGTCCCTCCTTCCCGGCCCCCTTTCTCTGAACCCTCTTCAGCCTAGTTTGCCCAGAGTGTTCAGGCTCTGCACCACGGGGCTGACCCAGAGCTACTGAGGCCACTCTCCAGGGACAGCTTGTCACAGACATGCACATGCAGTGAAGGGGAGAAAAGAGCCTCGGCTATTGCCAGCCTCTGGGGTTCAGGGTCATGTGCTACAGCAGCGCACCGTCCCTCTCCTGACTGACAGAGAGGCGCCTGGGCTGTTTCCTGCACCGCACTCCCCAGACCCTGGGGTCACTGTTTCCCACCTGGCTGTTTGTCCTTTCTGGCTCTGTCCACCTTTATGGCCACGACCGGATTTCGCGGTGCCTGGCATGTCAGCAAATGCCACAGTACAGGGCTGGGGGAGCACAAGCGGAGTCTTGCTTGTTCAGTGTGCCACAGGTGCCCGAGAGAGCTGGGCTTTCTCCTTTTTTGCTTTTTTAAGGAAAGAATAGCTATGATGGGTGACATGGAAAGCTTGCCAGGCGACAGAGCTCCAACCACTGTGAACAAGTCAGAAGGTGGAGTAATCCCGTCCAGTTCGGCACATCTAACACATAGCCGCTGGAGCCACCATATGCGTGAGGCGAACCCAGGAACACACGGATGAAGGCCTGTGTGCAAGCTCGTTGTCAGGGGTCCCGGGAGGCCCTTCTCAGAGCACCCGGAGCTTGGAGCCCCCGTCCCCATTTCCCTGGCAGAGGCTCAGGGACAGCTGTCCCCACCAGCCAGGAAGAGAGAGCCAGAGCAAGGCTCTTCTGGCCCCCACCTCCCATCAGCTGCTTCCTCTCCCCCTGCAGCACTGGGAGAGCACCTCCGTGGGGGCGCGGCGGAGATGAGGGTGGCGGAGGGTCTAGATGGAAGCACGGAGTCTAGTTTGTCCACAGAGAAGTCAGAGCTGGTAAAACCCATCTGGCTAAAGGGCAGAGCAGACATCGGTTCTGTCCACATTAAGAAAACAAAAGCAACTCTGGTCCTACAGAACAGTCCGCCTTGGTCTCGTTTTCTCAAGGGTGGGAGAATCAACTGAATGCTGCATTGTGCGACCTCACCCTCGCGGCCTTGGTTTCACTCCTGCCTCCCTCAGTTCCTGGAGCCTCGCTGGAACTCAAACAACACAACAAGTTGGGAAAGTGGCCCAGAACTCTCATGCGCTATTCAAAAACCCCTGATTTTCCTCATGCCCCAGGAGTCTGCACAGACTCACAGAGGGAACAAGAAAATTAGTAGGAAACGAGCATTCAGCTGAGGTTCTCAGGGCAGCACTGGTGGCCAAGCCTGGTGACGGAGCTAGAGCTCTGTCACCAGTTAAAGTGAAAGCAAGGAAACGGGTTCTCGTTAGGTGCCAAATGCTGTGCGGAGCACTTCCACATGAAACCTCTTACTCTCCTATACGCTCTCATCCTACTGTTCATGTGCAGTTCTGTGAGGAAGGAAACACTTTTACAGCTAACGATCCATTTTGGATGGTTTAAAGTAGCTTGCCCAAGGTCATAGGAACAGCTGAGACCCGACCCTAAATCTAACTGGTTCTAGCCACAAACCTCTGGTCACTGCTCTGCCCCAAGCCTTGTCATCCGTCACCAGTTACCTCCACGCTGCTCACAAAGCCCCCCCCCCCCGCACTCCCCAGGGAAGCACGGTGCCACGCCTCCTCGAACAGAACATTCTGCAAGGAGAACCAGAACATCCCCCTCCCACCCCACACCCACTGCTCCCAGGAGACTCCTCAAAGTCCCTACAGACTTCTCCAGCTCTATGAGAGGGGGTGGAGAGAGAAAAGACGGTCTCTCCTATCCTCTCATATCGGGCCTTGCAACATTATCCATCTCTGGCTTCCCTGAAGCCATGTCCCAGAGGAAGGGGCACAGAGTGGCAAGGGATGCTGTGAGTTAATGGAGAGGGACAGTGGCAGCAGAGGCACAGGCAGGCCCTACCCCCGAGGGGGTGGCATTAAGGCACTTGCTGGAACGCAGGGCTCTCACACCGATGTGCTGATAGCTTTGCCCTGGGCCAGGCACTTAAACACAGGCCAATCCGACACCTTCCCGTGTTACCAAGGCAGCTGCTCCCGGCCAAGTGCCGGATCAGCCCGCAGAAGTCAGCGGCAGGAAACCGCCCTGACGGCAGAGGGCTGCTGCAAGCCTGGAGGAGGTGGGGGGCCTCCCCGGTTCCGAATCAAAGGGCTCGGCGGCCAGGCACCAACCCTCTCCCTCATCTTCCCCCTCGTCAGGGTTCCCACACATCAAACACTAAGCACCGGGCCACACTCCGTGCGAAGCACTCCACACATATTTTCATCAAATTCTCACAAAAACCGTATGAGATAAATGCAGTTTAGTATCCCCCTTTATAGATGAGGAGTCCAGAAAAGCGAAGTCTCGTGCTCCAGGTCACAAAGCGAGTGGCGGACAGGATTTTTATCCTGGGCAGTTTGAGTTCAGAGCCCAAATGCCAAACTACAGTTGACCCCTGGCCCCCACCCCACCCCACACAGTGAAAATACGTGTGTAACTCTGACTCCCCGGTCATCCCTCAATAGCTATGGGGCTGAATGTTCCGGAACCCCCAGCAGACACCCAAATCCGCGGATTGCTCAGGCCCCTGCACTGCACGGCACAGAACAACGTATAGAGTCTGCCCTGCAAATGCACGGCAGGGAGTACTGTTTTGTTGTTCTTAAACCATGATCTTTTTTGTGTGTCTAATTTATTTTTAGAGAGAGGGGAAGGGAAGGAGACAGGGAAAAAAACATCCATGTGTGGTTGCCACTCACGTGGTCCCCACTGGGGACCTAGGCTGCAACCCAGGCATGTGTCCTGACTGGGAATTGAACTGGCAACCCTTTGGTTCCCAGCCTGCGCTCAATTCGCTGAGCTACACCAGCCAGGACTGGAAGTACTGTTTTTATCTGAAGCTGGTTGAATCTGTAGATGTGAAACCCAGGACCCAGGGATACAGAGGAGTGACACTATATATATATACATATATATATATATAAAACCCGGGAAGGTGGCCTCATGTCTAACACACCTAATGCATTGCTGACCCCTGCAGTGACCCTCGTGCCCCAGCCAGGGCACGGGCAAGTTCCCCAGTCACTCAAGGCTCAGTCACAGGTCACTTCCCCTGGCTCTCCCCCCTCAACCCCCGGCTCGCTAAGAGAAGCTCTCTTTACAGACCTTTGTCACAGTACATTATAATTACACATTCCCAAGTCTGTCTCCTCCAAGAGTCTGGGAGTTCCTCAATGACATAGACCATGTCTTATGCATCTTCTGAACCCTTAGTGAACTAAAAGGTGTTCAAATAATACTTATTGAACAAATAAAGGTTCCTCATTCCAAGGGGCGACCCCAAACCAGGCTGGTGGCCTAGCTCTCTAACCGGTGACTCGAGCCCGCGCACCTGTGCAGCACACACAGGGGAAGCTGGGCTGGAGGTGCTGGGGGTGCCCATGTGCTCGCTCCTCCAGCCATCTGTGCAGCAGGCCCCCTTCCTAGGTTCACAGGAAAGACAGCCCCAGATGGTGGGGGGCCTAGCAGGGCTGGTCTGAAGCCCACACATCACCGCCGGCCTGGGGCACTAAACAAACACTAAGAGGCCTGACTTCCCCTGGAAAAACTCCAGTCAGACCGGAAACACACAGGCAGGCACGGCCGGCTCTGGGGATCGGGACTCGTGCTGCTGCCCCTCTCCCAGGGGGAGCAGCCAGCCAGGACAGAGAAAACCCCGAAAACCCCGGCTGACACCAGCCTGAGCAGCCGCGTGGTCCGTCTCCTCCCCAGTCTGACAGGGGTCAAGCCCCAGCCAGATGTACCAACATCATCTCCTCTCCAAGCCTGACTGCCTGGTCCCGGCTCTTTGCTTTCTTCTGCTACCCCCCACCCCGTCGTCAAAGATACCACTCAACACTGCCATTGCCCATTTTAGTTCCCCTGGGGCGAGGACCTGTTTTCATTCACCACCCAAGGGAGCCCAGCATCTAGAAGATTATCTGCAGAAGAATCAAAGACAAAAGCCTAGGGCTCCAAAATCCCCACAGACATGCTTGGCTGGCACGCAGAATTCTCCACCTGGGCCCCTTGCCCACAATGTCCCTTGACTGAACCATCTCACCCCAGAAGACACCAGAAGGAACCATGTGGGGCAGCATCAGGGAGGCGGAGGCCGTCTGATGTAAGACCAGAGCACAAAGATCTCTCCTCAGAGGAGCGGCGCAGACCACAGGGACAGGGGCCCGAAGCCCACCGCCCCGGGGCTGGGTCCTCCAGGGATGGGCCAGCCGGCCGCTGCCTGGAGAGCTGGGCCTGGCTGAGACTGTCCCAGCCAGCACTGTCATCCTGGCATAATTCACTCGAGTATTTCCATTTCCTTATCTGTAAAAGGAGTGGTACTCCAGTCCACCCCCTTGGGCCTTTGTAAGTAAGGATTAGCCAAGAAAGCATAATGAAAAGTCTCTGTAGCACTCAGCAGGAAGTCTGTAATTGCTTTTCACTTATGTCAGTATCTGCAAAAAAAAAAAAAAAAGCTAAACATCACCCTGGTTCCTGTTGTACCACCATGAAACCAGGCACCAAAGCACTTCTCCACCCCTTTTGAGCCAAACTACCATCCTAGAGACCAGCAGGTGCCAGCCCTACTTCACCAGTGATGAAGTGAGAGGGCACAGCTGGGCCAGAGCGAGGTCACACACAGGACTGCTGCGCCCTTTCCCTGACCCACACCCTCTCTCCTTGGGGGTCAAAGACGCCCTGAGGGTAATGATGTCTTTCTGTCCCTTTGGCCATGCCGCAGGCACTGCGCACGGTACTCTGACAAGGCCAGCAGGGAAGGCCAGACACCTGAGGCACCTGGGCAAGAGGCCAGGTGGCAGGGGACCCCAGCTGGCAGCCCAACCTTCCTTCGAGTTTGTGGAGCGGGGCTGCAGGGATGAGGACCCACCGACGAGGTGCACCCATGAATGGGCAGAAGTGGGCCAGCTTCAGCAGGGGGCTGCATTTACAAGACCTGAAATCCACACAAGTGTCTCACTAGCGTTTTTACCCAGACTCCTTCAACCCAGGCCTCCAAAATCACAGGGCCAGGGCCCCTTTGACACCCTTTACATTTGCTCCAGGCTTCTCAAATCCCAGCTAATTAATGAGGTCATTGAACACGGACCCCTCTGGTTGACCCACCCTTGGGGGCTGGGGTTAGCAGGCCTTCTGCATTCGGGCCTCCACCCTCCAAAGACCTGAGACCATGGACTAGAGTCATTCCTTTCCACACCCCTTCCTTCTGTTCAGGCCCCAACTTACAAACAAGAAAGTCAGGCATCGTTTGTGTAAATCTCCATATATTTTACACACTGTTCTACATGGTAAGCAAGTGAGTGAATAGACGGGTTGGGGCAAAAAAAAGAGAAAAAGAAAAAAAAACCACTTCCTCCCCTTTTCCGGGTGGTAATCTAAGTGAAACGTGAACTCGGTCCCCATCCTCCTCCCTTCCCGCACCCTCACCCTCTCCTCCAGCCACTCTGCCTCTACACCACTCACAGTCACAGTCTATTCTTATTATTAATAACAGCTCATATTTATTAAACATGCATGTGCCAGACACCGTGCTAGATGTTTTACATCAATTTTCTCATTTAATCTCCAAAACAACCACACAGCATACAGCAGACATATCATTACTCCCATTTTACAGCTGAGGAAAATTAAGGCTAGTATCACACAGCTAATACTCAGGCCAGGGGGGTGGGGGGAGGTTCAAACCGAGCCTTGCCTTCAACCACTGTGCTGTACTTATCGCCCCTGCTGGTCACATGAATGGTTTGAAATGAGCCTGTTACCCAGGAGATTTCTATCTGGGAAGCTCCAGCCAGTGCCACAGATTCACAGGGAGCATCAAGAAGCAATCAAGGGGACACCTGGGTGATGCTCCCAGGACTAGATCGGCTCTCTGCATCATCTGCCCTTCCTCCACTTTAGAATCCTGTCTCTTGAATCAATAATATTTCCTCCCAGTGGCTGACAGGGCCCATGGGGGCACAGAGGAAGGCAGCTGCCATTTCTGAGTTCGGCAGCTGTATCAGATCTGGAGTTTGTAGTTGAGGATGGCCGCCTCACCACAAGATCTCCCTTCCTCCAGGCTCCTCGCCCATGTACACCATGCCCAAAGACGTCTGTAGGACCTTCCCCTGGGAGTCCCCTGAACCTAGTTTGGAGCCTGGCTCTCTCTAACATGAGTCTCTGGGGGTCCTTGCAGGAAGCAACACACAGCACACATCATCTCTCACACTTGAAGGCGGGGGAAGGAGAGCTGGGCTCCCATCCGGCCACAGCACAGGCACATGCTAAGTGGAATGACATTCTGATAGATCTGGGGTTTTTCAAAATCCCCCTCCCCCCTCCTCCCAACTGAGACCTGTGCAAAAGCAGCCACGCACAGCACTGGGAGGGCAAGGAGGCAGGAAATCAGGAGTAGCTGCTCCTGGCTCTCTGCAGCCACAGGATGCAGAACACAAAGCGCTAGACCCCAAAGTGGCTGTCCGTTCTTGAAAAGAGTACCCGACTCTAAGGCACTGGGGCCAAGCTTTTTGAACGTGCTCCTGAGGGCAGGGGGTGCCTGGCTCTTTACCAAGAGTCCCTTCTCGACTTCGGGTGTCAGCCCACCCACGGCTCCAAAATTCAGTTTCAGGACAAAAGCAGCAGTGGGGGGAAAAGCAGCCACTGCGTTCTCACAGGCTTTTCCAAACCAAACAAGACCCCTTCCACCGTCTCCCAAGAGGGAGATGAGTAGGCTCAGCTGTGCTCCAAACGCAGCCCTTCCCCAACATCTGCTGAAGTTCTGCTGAGAGAACCCAAAAGGTTCTTTTGCAAATAAGAGCCCAGCCTTCGGGCCCAAAGAGTTTCATCAAAACTGCTCTTTTTGGATAAAGGGTGGTGGGTGGCGACCATCTTGCCCGACCCCAGACAAGTTCAGAAGCTGGGTGTGGGTGCTGCCTTTGGCTCACCTCACCTCCACGGACACCGGAGTGTGGGGGACCCGATGCCTGCTCCGCGGGTCTCTAACCCGCTAGGATTTTTAGGCCTCTGGGCAAAGCGCCAGAACATTCCCCCTGGCTGGGGGAGGGGGTGTCCTGTCAGGTGACTGAGGACCCGGATGCCCCCCGCCTGGGGTGACCACCAGGGCCGAGGCGGGGGCGGAGCCCGGAGGGAAGGGCAGGAAAGTTTGCCCAAGTCGCTCCGGCAGCGGGCCCGGGCGCCGAGGAGCCGGTCGACCCCGCGCGCGCACAGCGGGCCCCGGGCAGGGGTACACTTACTGGCCCCCTCGATCTTGTCGGCGCCGCGGCTCCACGTGATCTGCCGAGTCTCCAGCTTGACCTGGAAGGTCTTCCGCTCGGGCCGCTGAGACTTCTTGGAGTAGAACAAAGTCATGACGGTGCCCACCTCAAGGCTGCGGCAGAGGTTCAGCACCTCGGCGTCTGAGGGCGCGCCAGGCCCGCAGCCATTGGCGCACGGGGAAGAGACACCCGCCATGGCTTCGGCGCTGGGGGCGGCAGAAGCAGCGGCAGAGGCGGCGACGGCGGCGCAAGATCCGCGGGCGGGAGTAGGCGGCAGCTGCGGCGGCTAAGGCGGCCGGCGAGTGGGCCGCGGCGGCAGCTCCTGCGGGCGGAGACGGGGCGGGGCCTGAGTGGGGGGCGGGTCGGTTCTGCAGGCCCCTCCCCGGCCCGCGAGCCGGGAACAAAGACGCCCGCGCGCCCGTGGGGAGGACCCCCGTTCGCCGCCCGCTGCGCCTGCGCCCCGCGACCCCCGGCCAGGCCCCGGGCCGGGGCGCAGGGCGCAATGGCGGCAGGAAGACGCGCGCCTCCTGCGGTCAAGCCCCATTCCTCCATCCCGCAAAGCTTCCTCACGCGGCCCTGGACACAGCTTGGTGGCCACGGCCGAGCTCGTCACGCGCGGAGCCGCGCGCCGGCCCAGCAGTCAGTCGCACAGGCTGATGCCCAGCCCACTGTCCCGTACAGGCCCAGCCGCAGCTGTTTCCTCACCCCCACTCCCCAAACGCCACCAGCGCAGCAACTGGAAAGAGAGGTGAGGGCGCTCAGCGCCCCCGAGGCCCGCCGGCCAAACCCAGTTACCTGGGCGGGCTGCCCGGCGGAGGGAGCCAGGCCCGGCCGCCTCACCCCGGCGGCAGCGGCGGGTCCTCTGCGCGCCCTCTCCGGGGAGGGGCGGGGGCGGGGTTGCCTTCGGATTGGCCGCTGGGTTCTGATAGACAGCAGGCTTGTCTCGCCCCCTCGTTCTGGCCGCGCCGGGCTGGCCCGCAGGCCGCAGACCCGCGTTTGTCCTGTCCCCTGTGGCCAGTGTTCCCTTTATGGGTCCCGTCATTTGGATAAACACCCCCAGGCCTGAGCATCGCCTACAGGATCTTTAGACTCGTGGTCCCCAGTGGCCCTCGTCCCAGGCCTTCGCATATGGCACTGCCCGCCCCACCTTGCCCTCCGCGTCCACGCACTAGGACATGTTGAGGTTCTACTTCACGGTGCCCCTCCTGTATATGCTCTTCTAAGCTTTGGTTTTCCTGGCCTCGCTCCCCTGGTTTTCCTCCTCCTGCTCTGGCCGCTGCCTTTCGACCTCAGAAGCTTCTCTCCCTCTGGGCCGGGTCCTGGGCCAGTTCCTGAGGCGACCTGCCCTGCCCCTTGGCTTCACACCTGCCCCACCCCAGGCATCCACAGCACTGAGTCTGTATCTCCCCTGCATCCCACTGCCTGCTCTGCGTCCCCACTTGACGCAGACATCTCATTCCCTCCTCAAACTGCTCCTCCCACAGTCTTCACTTTCTTAGAACACCGCACTTAAATGCTAAGGCGCTTGGTCCAAAGCCCCTGGAGTTATCTTTGATTCCTCTCTCTGTATCAACCCCACAGCAATTCACCAAGTTCAGTTCATTCTGCCCTTAAATAGCTCCACCGACCCACAAGCCCAAGGCCCATCTTTTCTCATCCAGACTTTACCCTCCTTGTTCTTGCTTTCTTTCATCTTTAAAAGGAAATTAAATCATGATTCCTTTCCTTCAGCCTCAAACCCTCCTTGACCTCCCACTGCAGGTAAAATCCACACTCCCTACTTGGCCCCACCGCAGGTCCAGTTTGGCCTGGCCCCTTTCTCTCCCACTTCATCTCTCCCCACCTCCCCTTCACTGTCCTCCAGTCCCAAGGCCTTTTTGTGGTTACAGGTGGACCTCATTTTAGTGTGCTTGGTATTATTGTGTTTCACAAGTGGTGTGTTTTTTACAAACTGAAGGTGACACTCTCCACCAGCAAAAAAATTACAACTCACTTTATCTCGATACCAGCTTCATAATGATGGTCTGGACCCAAACCCGCAGTATCTCTGAGATATGCCCATATTTGAATAATTCACACTCTTCGTCTTCCTGAAGTCATTCTCTAGATTCACCCGTCACAGAGAACCGCCCAAACTGAAGACACCTGTGGTCACAGTGGAGCCGGTCAGACAGATGTTGAACCAGTCAGGACAACTTACCACATTTCAGAGGTGAGGTGCCCTGCGGAGCACCCAGCAGATGCCAGAGAAGGATCCAGGTTTCCTGGAATTCATGAGTGTATAGCAGTGTGCTCAGCAACCTACTCAGCAGGGTGCTGACTAGTGTCTGGAGCTGCCTCTGACTCTGTCTTGCTGTAGTGGTAACGTGTGTGTGTGTTGGTATGTTTTGATCCCCTCAAATGCAGCCCCTAAGAAACTGAGGTCTAGTCCCTGGTGCTAAGGAGGCTTCAGCTGCCTGCGGGGAGGTGAAGTGGCTGAGATGGACTGCCATCTAGTGACAGGCCTTTAAATGGGAAAGAGAGAACCAAAGCTGACCTAATACCTGGCCCAGCGCCACAGCGATTATGCATCGCACACCTAATCCTCATAATTACCCTCTCATTAGAGGTTGTTGTCCCCAAGTTACTGATGAGGAAACTGAGATTCAGGGAAGTTCTGTAACTTGTCCCAAGGTCATGGAACTAACAAGTGAGGATTTGAACCCAAGCCTGTCTGGCTACAGCAGTCACCGGCTTAAGTAGGTCAGTGGGAATGGAGGCTAGCTGCGTAACTGGTATGGGTGAGGGGAGGTCTTGGGAATGGCTGGCCCGGGGCACATGGAACTCACAGAACAGGAGTGTTCATAAAGTGTGGCTTGGGCTGGCTTGGGTTTAAAATGGTGCTGCCCCTGTCTGCAGCCAGGAGGCGTGAGCTGGGAAAATGAGAAACCCAGTGTGTGCCCTCCAGGAAATCTTAGGCATTAAACAGATAAACACTAGTATGTAAGGCAAATTGTGATGAGAGCTACAGAGGAAAAGAACAGAGGGTTATGAGACAAACATTAGGGAGTCCTAGTTAGACTTAGGAGACAAGAAGCACCTCTCTAGGACTCCTCGGAGGCCCAGAGGGCGCGAGTAGATGGCCAGGTGCATTATTAGGGGTGGGCTGGAGGAAAGTACTTTCCAGGCAGAGGTGACAGCATGTACAAAGGCCCTGAGGCCAGAAGGAGCTTAGGGAATTTAGGAATAGAAAGAAGATTAGAGTTTACTAAGTGTGGTGGAGCATTCAGGGTGATGAAGTAAGGAAGAGAGCTGGGGGCTGAATGGAGACCCTGCCTGCCTATCTGATCTTGTCCATTTTTCTAGGAGGGGCCCTCCTAAGTGCTTCAGCTCTTCTTGAGCTTCTCATGTCAACTTGGGCAGCCTGTGGGCTGCGATGCACTTTTAAAGCCATTTATTCCATTTTCTGAAGCTCTCCAATATGTAGCCCGTGCCTCCTTGCTTTTGCTTGTGTTTTTGCCTCTGAGACTGGGCCCCTAGAGGGCTCCAGAAATGTCTGCCAACAGGAGCTCATATTTTCAGTCTGCTGCCAGGTGCTTCATCAGGAAGCAGGGCCCCATATCTTCCTGGGACTTCTGAGCTAGCATCTCAAGCCTCCAGGGCCTCCCTCCACCAAAGGAGGTTCAGGAAAATCAGGACGTGCAAAGGGTGTGGCTGGGATGGGCTTCCCTCAGCTCAGCATATATATGGGTATGTGGGTGTCACTGGCAATGCGTGCAGCTGCACTGGATTGGAGGGAGCAGCCTAGCACCCACACAAAGCACATGCCAGTGCATCACCCAGGCTAGTTCTGGTTGGGCCTATTTCTGCCAATACTCATGCTCCAACATGCCCTGGCCCACACCGATACCTGTGCTGAAGTCTGGGGAGGAGTCTCAGCCCATGTGACCCTCTGGCCCTGTGGGCCTGTCCACACAGCTGTTCGTTTACAAACCCTTGGAATAGCACTTGGCATATAGTAGGCCTAGTATAACTGCTTTACCCACGTTGGCTCATTTACTCCTCATTACAGCACCAAGGTAAGTATTCTTATTATCCCATTCTACAGATGCAAAACTGAGGCACAGAGAGATTAAGGGGCATGTTCATGGACACACAGCTAAGAGGTGGCAGAGATGGGATTCCAACCCAGAGGGCCTGGCTCGAATCAATGCTGTGTTCCTTCCTCCACAGGTAAGTATAAACATTATATTGTGTATCCTTACCCCTTTCCACAATACCCATACCTGATATATGTTCTGTTTTTCAGCTATTTGGTTAAATGTTGTCACAAGTTGGGTTCCTTGGGAAGCAGACTCTGCAGAGGTTAGAGCGCAGAATGTTCATGAGGGAGTGCCCTTGGCTGGGATCAGCACTGTGCAAGGAGCAGGCAGGGGGAGAAGTCAGGCCGTGGGGCAGGCCAGGCCCTGGCGAGCCCCACCTCAGTCAGCTGTAGGAAGCGGCTGGCCCTGGGGAGGGCACAGCCCCACCCAAATGGCTCTCTGCCACCCTGGTGACCTTGGGGGCTGGCAGCTCTCCTAGCAGCTGGGGCAACGAGTACTTCCTTGAAGGAGACCTGGGTGGCAGACATCACTGTGCCCACCACAGATGTATTCTGTATTCTTTTCTGGTCCTTTAAAGAAGTCTAGGGTACTGAAAACCAAGGCCAAAAACGTCATAGTACAGAAATGGGATTTGCAGTTATAAGAGGAGGAATATAACGTGGTCGGTATGGGTTATCATAGCCGCTGTGACTGAGAGTCAGTTGTGGCCGAGCTTCCTGGTAGCCAAAGCAAAAACTCTTAGATAAGATTTAGGGGAGAAAAATTTTCCTGGGGAGAAAAATTTTCCTGGGGAGAAAAATTTTCCTGGGGAGAGATTATAAAAGAAGCTTCTCATATGGACACTTATTCGACTGAAATAGTAGAAAATGTTCTCCGCAAATTAACAGCAAATGCTGACAGTTTATTTGTTCCTGGTAATAACCTCGAGTGTTTATATAATGTAAGGTGTGATATAAAAGCATAGCTCAGTGAAGCCCTTTCTGCATTTGAAGGTAAGCAAGCATATTTATAGATTGGCAGTAACTAACCTGATCCATACATAAAACTTTATCCCTTTTCTTTATGCTATTCTTTAATTTTGACTCAGTAGTTTCTTTTGTTAGGCATCCGGTCAGCCCTTCTCAAGGGTTTCTGAGCCAGCCAGCCTGCACCTCAGCATACAGCTGGCACTTAATAAGACTGCACTGCGGTGCACCTGCAGCTCCACCCTTAGACCTTCCGTCCAGGCTCCCTGACGGCTGGCCCCATTATCTATCCATGCCTCCCGCTTAGTTGCTGGGTTTCAGGCTTCGGTGATGTCCGCCTGCTTTCCTCCTCACCGGGGATGTACTCTCAGCCCATGAAGAGCCTCATGTTCCCTATCAGGGCAGAAGAAGGCCTGCCCCAGCCACTTGCAGAGGTGCTGCGCTCTCTGCAGACTCTGCCTTCTCTTTGCCGAGGGGTCTATATACTGGGCCCAGAGAGGTGGGAGAGCTGGGCCCTAGGCGCACCTTCGGAGGAAGGCGGCAGGGGTATGTCACTGCTGTATTACAGGGAAGGAGGGTTGAGACCTTGTCAGCCTCTGGCGTAGGCCAGGGCAGAGTAAGTTTTTCGCTTTCTCTCCCTTTATTCCAACAAATACACCTCCTTTGTTGCAGTAACACAGCAGAGAGGAATCAGACCAAGTTCCCACTCCAGCAGTGGATACAGAAATGACAACGGAGGACTGATCAGTGTGATGAGGGCCCTGGGTCCCTGAGAAGGGACACAGACCGACCTTAGACCTCTGGCGGCTATGGGGATGGAGCCAAGTGAGAAGCGGTGTCCTGTGTGCTTGAAGATACGGCAGGTCCAGAATCAGTCCAGGTATTCTGTGGCTTTTTTCCAACTAAAATATAAACATTTTTAGAGATGCGTGATCCAAATGTCCACATATAACAGTTTAGTTACACGTTACATACTCAAAATCCCATGTTATTTAAAACAATACATTAATTTATGAATGTTGACTTTTCCTACTCTTACCTTTGCAGTAACATTCAAACTCTTTACATAAATCTTTGTAGAAATCACTGGAGTCACTTTTTGAGTCATCTAATACAATTCCTGAAAGCACACTCACTGCCTTCTAAGTTGTCTGAGAGAGTACACTTTGGGAAAACCAACTTTATTGAGGAGTAACTTACATGTAAGGGAAGGGTAAAGTTTGGTAGGCTTTGACAAACGTAAACCACCCAGTCAGTATGTAGAACATTTCCATCAGCCCCCAAGACTGGGGCCCTTGGCAGCCAGTCTCCCGCACCCACCTGGCAGTCACTAACCCACTGTCTGTTACTACAGACTAGTTCTGCCCATTCTAGAATTTCATGTAAGTGAAATCGTTAGTGTCTGCACCGTTGCGTCTGAGTTCGGCGTGTTGTTGAGATTCTTCCACGTGGCTAACAGAGAGAATACTTTTTGAAACACTGTGTGATGCTATCACTGGAAACTTTAACCTAAGCACGAATACCTTTTTGTGTAACATGAAAACATTCTCTCTTTTCCATTCTCCTGTAACTATATTTCAGTATTCAGTGGGTCAGGCTACTCACAGACCCTTCCATGATGTTTTGACACAAAACTTAACTCTATGATGTTATCTATAAATACTTCAGTGTTTTTCTAAGAGTCTTAAAAAATACATACGGAACTACAGTACCATTATCAAACCTCAAAAATCAACACTGCGTTGCTGTTTACAGTGATCATAAAGAGGCTTGTTTACGTGTAATACTTAGGATTGTGAGAAATAATTACTAAGCCTGTGGTCAGTTTCTTTGCCTCCTTGTTTATTGATTTTGTCAGGGGACTACTTATAAGCATCCAAAACTAGCTCGACTGAGGTCATTTCAGGGTAATGTGTTTTCTCCAAAAAGGGATTTTTGGTTCAAAACAAGTTTAGAAAGCTTCCCATTATGTGAGGGATTTTGTAAGAACCAAAATATAAGTCAACTCTTTTCTCAGAAGAAGAAAATACTTTACATTTTCTGTGGGGAACTTCTTGTGCTTGGTGCATATGGTGTTTCGGCGGTGACCTCAGGGTCACCGATTCACTGGAGGCGGCAGTGAGAGAAAGGCGTGAAGGTGATGGCCGCCCTCAGCTCCAGCTGAGGGATGAGATGTGGAGCCCAGCCCATGGAGCTCGCTGCCAGCGAGCTGAGGCCGAGCAGCCCGTGGACACCCTTGCAGAGATGAGCCTAGAGCTCAGTGAAGGGGTCCAGGCTGGAGACGGAGACAGGGGAGTCATCGCGTTCAGGTGCGAGGGGAGGCCAGGGCCTGAGAGGGGGAGGAAAAGCAGGAGGCGGCGCTGTGGAAGCCAGAGAGAAGGGCTTTGAGAAGGGAGAGGTCGTGCACTGTGTGACTGTGTGTGCCTGAAGTCCCGTGAAGGGAATTTCTAGAGAGAGTCGATTCGTGACGGAGGAGGGGGTAGAAGGGGCAAGAGGGATCTTACCGGGTGGGTGGTACTTTAGACTGATGGTGATGGTGATGGCTGCACCACTCTGGTTACTAAATATCACTGTACCTACTTCAATAGGTAGATTTTATGGTCTGTAAAATACACTTTAGTAGAACTGTTAAAAAAAAAAAAAGCGGTCAACTGTCCGGTGCCACAAAGAGCTTAAGTAGGATGCAGAGCCCATGGACTGGGTTGGTCCCTCTCTCACTGGTGGGTTCGCCGGTCAGGATGGAGAGGGGAGAACTGGGGGCAGCGTGGGGCGGCAGCTAGTTGCCGTGGGTGGTGGAGTGACAGGGTTGTGCCCGTGACTCATTCCAGGGGCTTGTTTGTGCAATGAAGAGGGAGGAGGTGGTGGCTAGAAAGGGCTGGGAGTTGTGGTTTCTTTTTTCATGTTTTAAATGTGTAAGAGGCCTCAGGTGGATTGGGCAGGGAGAACGGGCAAGACCTGCTGACTAGATGTGGGGGGTGAGGAGAGAGGAGCCACGGGGGCACCGAGCTGCCTGGTGTGGGTGGCAGGGGGAGGCAGTCTCCCTTTGCCCACAGCGGGACTCGGCATCACAGAAAGGCCCGACGAGGAGGAGTTGCCAGACCCCGCACATCTGGCCTTTCCTGGCCATGGCTGGGAGGAGCGGCCCAACCAGTGGGTGAGTAGGCAAGGGCGTGGCCTCCCGACTCCATGCTCAAGCATCCTCTAGGGCCCTCACCTCCCTGTCAGCCCTTTCCCTCACGCCCAGTGGCCAGGTCAGCTTCCCACTCTCTGGCTCCCTCTCCAAGGGTTGCCGCCACCATCCAGGATACACCCTTTGCAGTCATTCTTTTCCCACATCTAGCTGCCTGCACCTGCCCTCAGACTTGCGGTGAGGTCCTTGCTGGAAAAGGTAGCACAAGTTCTTGCACATTAATACAGTCTTCTGCCTGCAAAGCCTCCTGTCCCTAATTGCTAGTTGTGGCATGCCCTGCTCTAATCCCAAACCTGAGGTCCACTTACCATCAGCCCCCTGCCAGCCGTAAAGCTTGAATGCCGTTCCTCACAGTGGTCTAGCTACACCACCACGGAAGTCAATTGAGAAATACATGGCTGCAGTTTCTTGCTCCAAAGTCACGATGGCTACGAAACATCCTTTTATTCCCTGGAGTGGATGCTACCTCCCTCACTGGCCAATGCAATGCAGGCTGCCAAAAATGTCTCCCCCAGGCTTGTTGTCTGCTGTGGCCCCAATCCTTGCCCAGCTCCCAGCCCCAGGGAGGTCAGAGACCGTCAAGGAGATGGTTCTCCTAACATGCACATGCTAGCCAGCTAGAAGGCCTACGGCTAAGTGACCAATTCTGGCCACTCTAGCCTTCCTGCTCCACTTGACCATGAGATCTCACTCTTCATCCTGAATGCCAGAACTTAGCTGTAACCTAGGGTGAGGAAAGGAACAGTTTTTTGTCGAGTCCCTGGCCAGCCTGGGTACCAAAGCACCTCAAAGTGGTCCCAGATCACTCTTTCAATCAACCAATCGATGCAGGGCAGAGTCGGCATTCTACCTGGGAGAGGGCTGCTGAGACCCAGGGTCCCGACCGGCCTAGTGCCAAGTTCCTGCCACCCTGTGAGGCACCGCCACACAAGCAACCCAGACAAGCGCCCTGCTGCTTCTGGCTGGCCCGCACTCGTGGGAAGTGCTCCTGAAATCTGCCTCTCAAGGGGGGGCTCAGAAATCCCAGAATTGATTTACAAAGTTGTATATTTACTTTTACATGTTTGAATGTCATTCACCTCCAACGTACTCACCATTTGATGTAATACACCTATCATTTTCTCCACTGCTCAGAACACTTTTCGAACAAGACTTTGATGCCTTTTAGTGCTTCTGCCATTTTGGTTTCACCTCTTACCCATTGGTTTCCCTCAGAGGACCTTTTTTCATCCAGGGGAAAAAAATCGCTTGGGATGAGATGAAGTGAATAGGGAGCATGGGGCATTGGGGTCATGCTGTTTTTGGTCAAAAACTGCTGAACACTCATCACTGTGTGATAAGATGTGCTCATAAATCACCCACCATAAAGTGAACAAACTCGCCATCTTAAAAAAAATCCACTGAAGCCAAATGCAGCCTCTCAGACTACCAGCGGATACACTGGTACAGATGGGTTCCTAGAACACTCACCTAACAGGGGAACCTGTACTACAAGGGACTCCACCCTCATATACTTACTCCATAAACATCACCCATACTGGGCTTCTGGGTTGGCCAAAGTTTTTTTTCCCCCCATAAGATGGCTATAGTAGCACTGAGATGTCTTGAATTTCATGTGAAAAAAAAAACCCCAACCCTAGCTAGCATAGCTCAGTGGATTGAGCACTGGCTTGTGAACCAAAGGGTTGCCAGTTCTGTTCCCAGTCAGGGCACATGCCTGAGTTGCAGTTCCGGTCCCCAGTAGGGGGTGCACAAGAGGCAAACCACACATTTATGTTTCTTTGCCTTTCTCCCTCCCTTCCTCCCTAAAAATATTTAAACAACACACATCAAAATTGAAATTTTGTGTAGCCATTTTAATATTGAAGATGGAAAAAACTTGCAACGTTTTTAGCATATGCTTTATTATTTCAAGAAAGGTAAAAATGCAACTGAAATGCAAAAAGATTCGTGCAGTGTGTGGAGAAGGTGCTGTGACTGATCGAACGTGTCAAAAGTGGTCTGCAAAGTTTCGTGCTGAAGGTTCCTTGCTGGATGCTCCGTAGTCAGGCCAGTTGAAGTCGATAGTGATCGAGACATTAATTGAAAACAATCAATTGATTATGTCAGGAGACAGCCAACATATTCGAAATACCAAAATCAATAAACTTAGTGGTAAAAATTTAAAGTGTTCCTTTTATGGAAAAAAACGAAACAGACTCCCTGGCCAACCCAATGTAGTCCCCGCACCCGGTCTGTTCTTGTAGACTTTCTGCACCACCCCTCACTCCCCGGGCCTGCCTTTATCTGAGGGTGTGGACTCCAGCTCCCTGGGACCCACACTGGGCAGGGAGCTGGGCAGCCAGACCACTGCCCACACCAAGTCCAGGCCCCGAGCCCCACTCTGGCCTGGGGCCCAGGGTAACAAAGAGGCAGACACTAAGTTTCCGTTAGGTTGTAGGAATTTATTTTAAATAACCTACAGTTGATTAAAAGGGAGTTCATGATAAAAATAGAAGATACTTGAGGAAAGATGTGGGAAATGGACTCTGCACACACACACTAAACTAACAATGCCTCTAAAACTAATGATTATAGCAAAAAATGTTTTCACATTAAAATTCTGCTTTTTATGTTTTTCCCCATTTTTTTACACAATTACAAAAGAAAAAATAATAGCCCTAAAATCTTGATTATTTTTCTTTTTTGGACCAAATACTCATTTTCCTCTAGATTTATTGACCTGTGGAACTTTTTATACAATAAAATCTTTCAAGTGAAAGACTGGGGTTTAAAATGAAAAAAAGATGGCTATCTGGAAGAGTAAGAAAATGCTCAGAACAAAGAATGATGGGAAAATGGTTTCAGTCACTGATTATTTCATTATCCTTAGACTCACTCACCCCTCACCCCCGCCCCGACCCCAATCTACACGATCTTTAAGATCAAGAAAAATGTTTAAATATTTTAAAATAATTAAAAAGAAATAAAAATTCACATTTAAAAAGGAACACTCAAGTCAGGAAATATTTTCCCATCATGCTTTTCTGTGAACAGGTGTCTGAACCAAAACACTGCGGATGTCACAACTGCTTCAAGTTTAATGAAAATTGATTCCCATGACAATAGATATTGACGACTCTAACAGGTGCGCTGGGTTTTTGTTCTACTTGGTTTTAAATTCCTGAAATGGGGGAGAGGGGAGGGAGTTTAGGAATTCATTTCTATTAAAATATAGAAGTTATTGCAAAACCCTAACTGTAAAAACGCACCAGTATAATCGGACTTCGCATACAGTAGCTACGAGAATCCAAATGCTCCAGTGAAACAGTGAATTTGCCTGGCAGAACTCTGACAAATTCCCATCCACTTGCCCTCTTGAAAATAAAAACAAAATTCAAAACAAATCATACAGCTAGAACTTTGATATCTGAAATAGTTTTAAATAAGTTGTCCATAGGACAACTGGCTCAGCTCTCCCTTATAATATCTTCAGGTTTCTCTTTTCTCAAAGGTGTTGGTTGGTTAAGACTTGCCGCCTCTCTCCCTCAGGTGTGAGGGCAAGCGAGGCTCACAGTTTATCCATCTTCCCCAAACCACACTGTTCCTTTTCATAGAAAGCTGCTCCTTGAGACTGGCTAGAACTCGTAGTCCTCATCAGCCATGTCGATGGCCCAGGCAAACTTCTCCCGCTGGGTTTTGTTGTAAATTTTCTCAATTGGGACCCCCCACTTCTTGCACCTGCAACAAGCGAGGAAAAGAAGGATCAGTGTCTCCAGGAACAACAGCGGCCCAGACCTGGGCCAGGGGCTTGGATGCCTTCTCCTCCACATCCGCCTGGTGAGAACGAGAATGCAGGTGCTCAACTCATTTAACCTTGGCAATGACCTCTAAAGCAGGCACTACTACAGATGTACAAATGTAAAGACTAAGGCAGAAAGGTTGCGTTCTCAAGCAGAGTGAGCATGGAGCTGAAAACTGAACCCAAGCAGTCTGGCTCCACAGTCCACTGCCTTTCAAGCTATCCAATCCCCTAGCACCAAAGTGGGCACAAGGCAGGTGTGGAAACCTCAGCCCAGAGTAGCAGGTGCCACAGGGGATGATTCCTCCACTTAGGTCCAGGACTTAGCAACTCAAGGTAATTAATAAGCATCTTCAAAAACCTACTTATTTTAAGATTTTTTTTATGATGGTGTGGGTGTGTGGCAGGAGACAGAGGAGTGAGCAAACAATAGAAAATGTATCTGCTTTTGTTCTCATTTTTGTTTTTTCCTCCTTGTTCCTGTCTTCCTTCACTTGTTAAAAAAAACAAAAAACATTAAAACATTTTGTTAGCCCTGGCTGGTGTGGCTCAGTGGATTGCATGCCAGCTAAGGAACCAAATGGTCACCAGTTTGATTCCTAGTCAGGGCACATGCCTGGGTTGCGGGCCATGTTCCCAGGAGAGGCGACCACACACACAGATATTTCTCTTCCTCACTTCCCCTCTCTCCAAAAATAAATAAAATCTTAATTTTTTTTGTTAAAGTGAAGGGCTCTTTTATATATTTTCCTTCAGTATGAGCAAAGTTTCCATTCTTAAAGTTCCCTAAGGAATGGGGACTGTACCTGCCTTTTAAAAACAAACATAAACACACTCAAAGGTGGGGTAACAGCCTTGCCTGTTGAGGACCATCCAGAATGTTCCAACGCCTTTGAAGCATGCACATCCGAATTCTGGCAGAGGTTTCCCAGAGGACGGGAAGTGCATGGTGCTGTCACGACCCTGCCCCCCCCCACCCACCTCACAGCAAAGGGCTCAGTGCTTACCAAGCCACCGAGATCCGCGGGTCCAGATAGTTGAGTTTGGAGGTTCCCAAAGCGATTTGCTTATTCTCCTCCCTGTCCGTGGCCTGAACTTCGAGCTTCATCAACTGTTCCTCCAGTCTCTGCACAGCCTTCTTCTTTGACTCTACCACCCTGGGAGAACAGATGTCATCAAGGACCAGGCCTGGCCTCCAGACAAGAACACTGCCACACGACCCCAGCCACCCACTCGCCACTGAGGGGCCAGTAAAAGCAGAGAGCCCCGAGACAGAGACTTCCAAAAGACATCACTGAGAAACCCCAGAGGAGTGGGGTCCTGGGGCACCTGGCTCACACTGCACACCCCCAGCCACCCCGGCTTCGCACACCACCAACACATACTTCCTGGTCTTGGCGTCCTTCATGACCTTGGCATCGGCTTTAGCACTTTTCAGGTCTCTCCGAGCATCTGCTAGCTGTTCCTTCTTGGCATCGATCTGGGTGGGGAAGAACATCAGTTTTAGGAATTAAAAAAGCCCCCCCAAAAGAAAAGAATGGCCACATTCGAGAAGATGAAGCCTGGATGTTGTCTCCACCAGGCCGGCAGGCCTGTTCTCTTGGTGATCTGGCAGGTGAAACAACCAGGGGTAGCTTTGTGAGAGCACAGAGTAGGTGCACAGGGACTGCTCAATTCAGCTGCCGTTTGGCCATTTATGTTCTTTCGTGACCCATCAGGAAATAAGCCAGATGCTCAGGGAAAAGGACCCGCTGGGCCTGGGAATGTGGGCGCTAATCTTTCACAGATCCCTCTGGCTTTAGACACCTCGGAGGGCTACAGATGACAGCTGTTTACCAAACGGAACTGATGCCAGGCTGTAGCCTTCATTCCGAGAATGCCGCAGAAGGCACCCTACAAGGCTGAGACAGGGTCCTTACATCCGCTGAGCTCCACTCGCTCCTCAGACTCTGCCAGCACTCTGGGAAGGAGCTGCCAGCTTCTCAAGAAAAAGGATGCTTGAAGAGACTAGCCAAGGAACTCAGACGTGGCAATGAAAAGGTCAGCTAGTCTGTTCCAAGCTGGTACATGGCCTGGCCTGCCTTTGGCATTGTTTTCAAAAGGACAGGGAGCTGAGATGGGAAGAAAATTCGTTTTTCCTCGAAAACAGAAATTTGGAGCTCTTTTTCCAAATAGAGCTCATGGAGTCGCAGCCTTTCTTGCCTGACCGAGCCCTGGAAGCACCCCTTGAGAACCCATGTCTCCTCTGAGTTCCTGCTGGAGGACGGCAGCAGGCAGCGCTATGGAACCAGAGCCCACACCTGGGAGCTGGTGCTGCTGAGAGCAGGGGCGCCCCTGGCCTGCTCACTCTGCTAACCTGTGAGGTCGAGGGAACCTCTGTAGAGTACACATGAGCCTGACTCAAACACACTGGGTTGCTGCGCTCAGCCTAGAACTGTCTGTTAGAGATATACACACACAGCCCCATATTGGAAACAGAGGCTACTACTGTGAGACAATCATTAAATGCATTCTGCTATGAATGGCTTACTCCCAACATTTATGTTGTCTGAAGGCAAGCTGAAGGAACCGGTTCTATACAGCATCACAGACACCACTAGCCAGATTCTTCTTCGTCTAGAAATGCAACACACCACAGTCTCTTAACCATTTCCGCGAACACTAAACTGGCAGGCTACGTCAATGCTCCCAAAGCGTCAAAGACTCCATTGATTCACTTGGCAAACAGGGGCGTGTGTGTGCTCTGTGGGCACACAGGGGAGCGTCCTTGGGCTCAGAGGTCTCGTCTGGCAGGCAGCCTGGGCTGCCCAGACCGTGGTTCCAGAGTGAGGGCAACAAAGACCTCCTCATGCCCCAGGGCAGGATCTCTTGAATCAGGTAAACACCCCCTGAATATTCATGCTTTTATTTTGGGCTCAGAATGCGATGAGTGTAAACGACACCAGATGACCACCATTTAACAGAGTGACAGCAAATGGGGGCAGCCAGGAAGGGTGGTCTGTAGGGTTCTCTGTTTGCCGACCACAAGTACTCAGGAGCTTTATGGACGCACACTGGTTTGCTGTGGCCGTGTGCATCCCGTCAGCAGGATAGCACTGTGGGCTGTGTGTAGCTTCTGACCCAAACGTACTACTCCTGTGTATTTACCTTGAAGACGTTTCAACAGAATGAAACATCAACATGTGCCTGAAAACATGTATGTGGTCTCACTCTATAGCGGCTGTTAACCCCAGCTGTCCCAGTACAAAGGGTAAAAAAGAAATCACATCTGTGATTTCATTAACCTCAAGTTGAAATTCATCACTTCTCCTTCAATTATGTGGGTAATAAACTATAGTAAGGTCAGTATTACCTCTATTATCAGCAACGGACAGTACAGACATTTTCATATCATAATTATTGCAGAAATAGTGAAGTATCACTCATACTTATCACTATCTTAGAATTTACAGAGATCATTAGAACAACCTTAAGATCTTGGTAAGTAAGTTAATAAGGAAGTACATCTGATGTACAGACTTTAAAATATGTTTGACAAGTATATTTTAAGATCGTTGGTTTCCTTTGTAACTCTTATGTGTCTGGTCTGTAATGAGTACCTGCAAATTCTCATTGTGGGTTAGTAGGGGGTTGGCCATAAAGCTCGTTTAGTTATTTTCCATACTATGGCTCTAGCAGTGAACTTCATTTAAAACAATTTTGTTAGGTTGTATTGTGACAGCTGTCATATCAGCGTGCATTAAAAAAACATCAAAATTGGTAAATTTCTGTGCAGCCACTTAAAAATTGAAGAAGGAAGAAAATATGCAACATTCTTGGCATATTATGCATTATTATTTCCAGAAAGGTAAAAATCTGACTGAAATAGAAAAAAGATTTGTGCAGTATATGGAAAAGGTGCTGTGACTGACTGTGTCAAAAATGGTTTGCAAAGTTTCATGGTACTACTGATTTGGGCCAAATATTTCTTTGCTGTGGGGCTGTCTTATGCATTGGAAGATGTTTAGCAGTACCCCCTGGCCTCTCTTCATACCTAAAGCCAATAGCGGGAGTTAGCCAAATGCTTAAAACACCCAAATCAATGAAGTTATTGGTGAAAATGAAAAATGTCTCTTTTATTTTATGGAAAAACATCATGGACTTTTTGGCCAATCCATTATGAGACAATGGGTTAGCCACTGCTCACATAAAAATGTCCCCCATCAAATGTTAAGTGTCTTGTGGCTTAAAAGCTCAATACCAGGCAGAGCTGGAGGGAGGAAAAAAAGGCACAACTATTTGTACGTCAGTTTCTCCCTAGTATTCAAAAGATGTCTGATGAAGAACTGCAGAAGACAGGATTCATGTGGAATGTGTAAAAATAAAAACAGTTGTGCTAGAATTGGGGGGGAATGATCAGTTTCTTCATCTTTTCAATTTCAAACAATCTAATTTGGAAACAGTTTTATTTTGGGGCTGTGGCAAGGATCCATGAAGACTATTTATATCCATTATCCTCTTGTATAATAAGGACAACTATCAGCAGTATTTCAAAGAGGGTGTATCAAACTTAAGCTTTTCAAAAGGACCAACGAAGACCTGTCCACAGAGTGAACATCTGAACAATGGGCACCTGATACTCAGTATCTTGATCAGGGGAACTACTACCCTAGTTCTACTTGTTTAGCTTTAGTGTGGCTTTTTCTTCCAGAACAGACTCAGAAATGGCCGTCTGATATCCCTGCCTGGACGGCTGGATTTTAAGTGCCTCTCGTTTTCAGGTGATCAGCCTACGGCAGACACCGTTCTCTTCATTTGGCCACCCTACTATTCAGATCCAAGATACCTTAGTTTGCAAGTTCATCATGGACTTCTCAAAAGTTTTTGGTGGCGCTCTCTGATGGTTACACAGAATTGCGACAGCTCGGTTGGCACGGTTGTAAGACAGGATCTTCGCTGGGATGTTCTCGTCCGCTGTACAGAAAGAACGTGACAGCAGAGTCAGTCTGTACGAGCGAACGCACAACGTGCCTCCCTCAGTGCTGCACCCTCACGACGTCACTGCCCCTTGTGTCCTTGGATGAGCAATTTAAGTTTCCCCAGGCCACAAGGTCAAATCTAAACACTCATCTGCCCGCTGCAGTGCCTGCCTCTGCAACCTCCCCAGCAAGTGCACCTGAGGACAGCAGGGAATTGGGACAGACGAGGCCTGCAGCGGAGGATAAGACAAAGGGACCGTGAGCTTTACATTTTAAAATCCCAGGGTAATACAATGTAAAAAATAAAATAAAAAGTATTCAAGGAATGTTCTTACTGTGACATTCTTTATCCTATGCTAAAATACTGACCTTCCGTATGCCCATCTCTGGCTTCTCTGGCTTACATTCTAAAGCCATTTGACCTATTTATAGAGGACAGTGGGAATGCAGCAGTAACAGGGTTCCAGGGGAAAAGCATGCAGATCTGGTGGTACCTCCTGCAGCTGTTTAGACTACGACCTACTCTTAAGGAGGAAAAAAATGACAGAAACCTCAAGGAAAAGATTTGCTCTGCTATTTTTTTAGTAACCATGACAACCTTACTCTCCCCAACTTAACAGGACATTGCAGCACTATGTGCTGCACACATACAAAACACACACATACAAAACACAAAATGCAGGTGTTTTCAAAACAGAATGCAAGCCCCTGTCAGCACTCCAAAAGTAGAATCTAGAAGCTGGGGTGGGAATGGGGAAATGGCGCTGGATTTTGTTTATACAAACTGAGCCTTCCCTCTCTATTCGAGGTATGCAGGGGAAGTTTCCTCCTCCCAAGTTAAGGAGGAAAGTGGAACAGATCTAGGACTCAGCTGAACGAGGACAGTGGACTGTATCTGTAGGACGTGGGCCCTGTGTGGCCAAGTGGTACTTACGGGCTGTGAGTTCTTTGAGCTGCTGCTGTAGCGTGATGGAGGCGTTGTACGTACGGAACACCTTGGCTGTCAAGCCCTCCATGAGGTCCTGGAGATGCTTATTTAAAATAGCAGTCTGGACGAGATAAAGCAACAAAGAGGATGTTGGGATTCAGGTAGAAGCCATACACCTGGCCCCTTCTGGCAAGCTCCAGGCCCCTGATGCCCATGCGATTACGACTTGCCACATTTCCTGCTCTGCCAGAGGGGGCTGAGAAAGGGGGGAAGAGAATTCCAGAACCTAGGGTTTCATGACACCTCCCTAAGTACTTCAATCTTAAGCAGGCTGATAAAGCAAATTGGTTCTTCCCTGTTAGCATCCTCCCCGATCAGATATCAAGGACAGGTCTTGGGTCTCCAGCAGAGACGGCTGGCATCCAGCCAAGGGAAGGGAAGGCTCTGCAGAAGTCAGGCGAAGATAAAGGCAGGGTTTGTCTGCCTCGGTCTCAGGGCTGTGGCCCTGGATTCACTGTGTGCCGGGGGAAGAAGAGCACACAGGATGCCGCAGCACACACCGCAGGGAGAGCCCAAGTCACCCCCAGGCAAACCCCTCCTTTAGGAGCTTGTGATGTGCTGGCTGGACCCCTCTTCAGTCCAGTGTACACTGTGTCCACTCACATTGAGTCTATCAAAAAGGTCATCCTCAGGCTGTTTGTTCTCCATAAATAATTGCAAGTTCTTAAAAACCTGAAAAAAAATAAGCAGAGCCCAGTTATCATTATTTTTAAAACCTATACTTTGGAAACAACTGCAACTTTTAAAGAAAACCCAAAGCACAAGGAACACTCACGTCCTTCACCCGAACGCACCCACCGTAGCACAGGACCTGATTTACCCCCCTGCAGTGTGCCTGTCTGCCCGCTCCCCTCTCTGCACACGCGTGCGTGCATTAGTTACTTGTTCTGCACCACCAGTGGTACTCACATAGGGTGCAGGTGTTCCCTACATACACAGTACTCATCGGCTTCATAAATTCACACTGATACCTATGTTTATCCAACCTACTGTACACATTCCAATTCTGTCGGCTGACCTAATGATGTCCCGTGCCCCAAGCCAGTGTGGAGTCCAATCTAAGCTCAGGCACTGCATTTAACTGTCAGGTCCCTTTAGCTCTGTTTCATCTGGAGTATGCCCACAGCCAGCCAAGCCTAAGTACTCATTACGCATCAGACTAAAGGGCTGGATTACGGGGGTCCAGTACTCTGTAAGTCTCTGGTTCAAGCCCATTATTTGGGGGGAACCATCAAGCTCCAACACCCTCTTTAGCACCAAGCTCAGAGATCTAAGGGCCAAAGGGCTACCTTTTCATTCAGTCAGAAGCTAGGGAGAGGTAGAGCAAAGCTACAGGTGACAGATGTGCAGCAGGACCAGGGAGTACAGAAATGCAATTAAACCACCACAACGTGGTGGATTAAGTCTTACACTGTTTTTCATGAGGGCACACCTCTACAGCATCCTCTGTTGAATACTGCTATGCGAGATGGCCCTCATCCTCAAGAAGGTAGCGCCAGGGTTGGAGGCGAGGGCAAGAACTGAAAGGAGGTGCACAGGACACCAATGAACACCTCCCCCCTCTCTTTTGGGTCATTTTTTCTAGTGCCCAGCACACACAGAGCACACAAAAAGCACTCAACAAACACTTGCTGGCTGAATGAATGAATGAATGAATGGGTGGATGGATGAAAAAAGAGGCCACCTTAACTTACTCGTTTTTCAACAGGGACTTTGTTATAGTATCTGATCGAGTCCTTCCCGAGGAAGTCAAACTCCACCACGTACTCCTGGCCATCCAACTCTGGGTGCAAATTGATGTGCTCCACGCGCAGCGAGCAGCACCCCACAGTGTCTGCGGTCTCCCCTTCCTCCTTCTCATTGCCTGCTCTCAGAGCAAGCTGTCCAGGGAAGAGAGAGAGAGAAGGGGAGAAAGAGAACCATAAATGAAGAAACTTGAACCTCATAGGATTGTTAGGAAACCCAAACCAGAAGCCGTCCAGTCCTCCCGGGGAGCAGAGCACAAGTCTGCAGGGCCCGGGAACTGTGAAATCTGCACTGTTGGATGGAGACTCACAGGACATTGAACTGCCCTACAAATCCAAGTTTCTCTTCATTCTGTCTTTTCAGATGGGAACGCAGGAAAAGAGGAAACTTACTGTGTGTTTTTTAAAAATATTTTATTTATTTTTAGAGAAAGGGGAAGGGAAGGAGAATAGGAGAGAAACATCAGTGTGTCCCCTACTGGGGACCTGGCCCCCAACCCAGGCATGTGCCCTGCCTGGGAATCGAACTGGTGACCTTTTGCTTCACAGGCCCGTGCTCAATCCACTGAGCCACACCAGCCAGGGCTGCGTTTTCTTTTTTTAAAAGCAGCAACTGAGGGAGTGTTTCTAGTCTTGGCAATTAGACTCAAAAAACCAGTCTCTTAACTTTCCTTAATTTTTGAGACAACTCAGAATTTGTGCTCAAATATAAGCAGTGCAAAACTGGTAAAAAAAAAATTTCTAAAAACCACACACACACACAATCTGTACAGAGCACTGCCATTCAAACTGCAGCTATGATACACCAGCAGATTGTTTAGCCAACTTTAAGTGTCACAATCTTTTTTTTTAAACATGAAGCAGAAAAATATCAGAATTCACTGCTCACAGGAAAGCCAAAGCATTGTTCTGTGCAACCTGTTTCAGTTACACAATCATAAATATACTTGTGTGTTGGGTCAGGATGTCAAATCATTTTTGGTAGCTCACAGAAGAGATTAAAAATGTCACAGCATTTCTGGCACATGCAGACGCAGGCAAACCCTACTTCTGAGGCAGGCTGTATTCAGACAGCAGCGGGTGCTGACTGACCACACCTCCCCCTTCCCCACTGGGCCAGACACCGAGTGGGTGCTGCCCCCACCTCCCTAGAACTCAGCATGGGGCCCAAAGGAGAAAACGCTCCCTACACAGTGTGAATCTGAACAAAATGAGACAGGACATTCTCACCTTGTCGATGAAGTACAGGGCCACCGCTCTCTGCCGCACCTTCATCTCTTTGGACTTCCAGTCTTCCCGATACTGGTTGCGGATCTTGTCCACACACTTCTTCAGCCGCCGGGCTGTCTCATATTTCTGCCAGTCTTTCTCACCCTGCAAAAACCCAAACCCAAAGGTGGACTGCTTAGGGATGGTGGGGTAAAGACAGACTCTAAATATCCAAGTTCAGCACTCTGAACCAAAGAGAAGGAACTTGAGCTTAAAGCAAGGTAGAAAAACAGAGTATTGAAGAGAAATTTTAGGACACTGAACCTAGTGAGAATCAGGTTGCTCCATTCACTGTCAAGCACACCTGGCTCAGTCCAATGACTAAGACAGCCTCTGGCCTTCATTCTGGAACGTGTTTATGTCCTTGGGAAAAGCCCACCGAGCAGCCCGAGATGCTGACTTCTGTCACCACAAAGGGTGTAAGACCCCCGTCGCAGCTTTGGTGCCGAATCTGTGACCCAAGAGCAGTTTCCTGCTCGAGCTGATGCTTGTTAAATTCAAGGCCACCCCTTACAGTGTGATGGAGGGAACTGTCACGGAAGCAGAACCGAAGGAGGAGTTTAAAAATGTTACAGTGTGTAACTGTAAGAGAACACAATGATTTCTAGGAACAGCCATAATTATTCACCGTTTTCAAACTCCTGCATTTAGAAGTATTCTTGATGAGCGGAAACAATGTTCCAGGGAAGCCTTTTCTTTTTAAACATTAGAGCTTTCTGTGGAAGGTTTTAAAACCGACTCCTAAAGCCAACGAAGGGTTTTAGAAGAGTGTGACAAGGCTGCAGTCAGCAGGGATGGGAGATTTCTGCTAGCAAGGACTCATAGTATTAAGTGAGAAAGGTTAAGGAAGAAAAACACTATCCTAGATCCCTAAAAAGGCCAGGGAGTATTACAAGGCCTAAAACAGACCATATGACATGAACACAGGGGTGAAATTCAAGAACCCAAGAATCCCTGCTCTTAATTCCTCCACCTCACATGAAGAGGAGGAGCAGCGATTTGACCAGTGTCTGCCTATGACACAGACACATGGTCCTTGAGGCCTGAGGACTGTGGTTACGGCCACTGTCCTCCTGAGCACAAAGGCGTGCGGGGTATGTGGAACAAGAATGTCCTCTACGCCCTAGCAAACAAACGCTCAAGGAGGAGGGCTCACCCAGGAATGCCAGGGGCCATCAGCACTGTCCCACAGCTGGGAGGGGGCTGGCTTTACGTGCCTGTTTGGCTTTATGTCCAGTGGCTCCCCGTTGTGGGTGGGTGGTGTGCAGCAGTGGTTTGGTGACCCAGAAGGATCTAAGTTCTGTTTCCTCACGATGAGAAGCTGACAACTTCTTAGTGGTTTTCCAAAGTGCATTTTGACATTTAAGACTAAGAAAAGGTGTGATACCAGCTGTCTTTACATGCTAGTCGGCAATACATCTTCACAACATCACACATGAGACGGGGCACAAAAGGCTCATCTTCAACAACACAGTCTCCGGTTCACGAGTGGGATCTCTCCTTTTACTCTAAGGCACAGTCCCCAATCTTTATGGGACCAGGGACCGGTTTTGTGCAAGATAATTTTTCCAGGGATGGGATAGGGGGGATGGTTTTGGGATGATTCAAGTGCATTACATGCAGGCTCACCACCTGCTGTGCAGCCCAGTCCCTAACAGGCTCTGAGGCTGGGGACCCCTGCTCTATCTAGAGCACACAGGCCCACCAAAGCTGGACTCTGACTCTTCAAAGACTTGCGGAATTTATTTCCATAGTCCCTTAGTCATGCCACCGAAACAAGCTTATAAACCTACAAACAGTTTGTTCACAGAGGACGTCCCAAGACCAACTTTCCTTCCTGTGTGGATCAAGCACCTGGCACGAGGCCCCAGGATTCTCGCGAACAGGACACAGGGATGAGGCAGGGGCAGGAGCCAGCTTGCCTACAGAGTCCTAGCAGGGGAGGGCGGCCTCCAGGAGGTGTGTTGACCCTTGCTGCCTTCAGGTCCCTGAACAGAACCCAGAATAAAGTGCGCCTGAATAGTTCTTTCAGAATACTTCTAAAAGGTAAAGTATGTTTCGATCTTCCAAGCAAGGTCTTTATCCAAACCATCTCAGTAAAACAAGGTGTCCACTGCAGAGCGGCTGCCTTTAACCCTTGGTCTTCCTCCCCTAACTCAGCCAACCCTCTACGGTGGACAAGAATCCAACTGAATTAGTTATACAAAGCATCCTTTGGGTAACTTTTTAATTTTAAACCCGTGGGCCCACCACATTTTCTCTCCCCTTCTAATATAACCGCTTGCCCATTAAGCACAGCGGGTCAGGGGGGTCAGGATTTGGGTTCAGGAGGGCAAAGTGGGAGGTGAGTGGACCCTGTTCTCAGATTTGTGCTGGGGAACAATGACATCTGCCAATATTCCCAGGTGGCTCTCTCGTTACTTCTCACTTTCCTGGTGCAGCCTATGTGAGTCTGCCACTGCACAGGGCACCAGAGAAAAAGTGAATGGCCTTCTGAACCCCAAACACGTATCATTTCAACAAAAGACACGCAAACTGTGGTCTGAAGATGTAATACAACCTCCTGTCCGTATGTCCCCATTTGAAACCATATTTACCCTTTCATTATGGGTTTGTAGAGAATTTGTATTTTATTCAAATACTTTTTCAAGATATAAACGTTACTTTCTTCCAATCTGTTCTACTTTAAAAGCTTTTATGTTATACATATTTAAGTGTACAGCTTAATTAGTTTTGGCCCACTACACCTGCCCATCATGACAGAATATTTTTTTTTCAGATAAGTTCCCTCATGCCCCTTCCCAGTTAATCACCAAATAAGCAACTACTGATCCTTTCATCTGATTGCTATCATCATAAATCAGCTTAGCCTAATCCATAATATTATAGAAATGGTTATCACACAGTACAGACTCATGTCTGCCTTCACAATGTGTTTTTAAGACTCATCCGTGTTGTTCCATTTATCAGTAGCTCACTTCTTTTAATTGCTGGTAATATGGTCTACTCCAAGACTACCCCTAATGTGTTTGACTATACCGTAATGTGTTTCTCTATTTTGTTGATGGACCCCTGGGAGGTTTCTAGTTTTGGACTCTCATCTAATATGAATCTAAAAGAAGCAAATGGAAGGAAGGGTCTAGAAGCTGTGGGACAAACAATGGCTAAGAGTTTTCTAGAATAAAAATACATTAGTCCTCAGGCTTCTGGTCAAGATGGTGATGCAGACAGACATGGCTTGCCTCTTCGCACAACCACTCAAAATTACAAGTAAAATATAGAACAGCCATCACTCAGGATGGTCAGAAATTGAGTTGAATGGAAGTCTGACAACCACAGAACTGAAGAAACCACATCCACCCAGACTGGTAGGAGGGACACAGAACAGGCTGCCCCACACATGTGTGGGTAAAAATTTCGGAGGGACATCTCGGAAGTACTGTCCCAGACCCACATCAGGCCCCCCAGCTCAGCATTCCAGTGCCAGGAAGATAAGGCCCTACACCTTCTGGCTGGGAAAACCAGTGGGGACTGAGTTGATGGAGGAGGCTGCTGGAGCCCCAAGCAGTTCCTTTTAAAGAACCCACACATAGACTCACCTACTCAGATTCATTCCCTCTGAGCTTCAGCACTGGGGTAGCAACTGGAAAGGAACCAGTGGCATGCAGGGAAAGACTGAAGTGTCTGGCATCAGGGTGAGCACAGGCCATCGTCCCTTTGCTGAGCCCTCCCACCACAGAGCTGGTAGGCCAGTGCCAAATCTGAGACTCCATCAACCTGGCTAACACTGTGTGAACCACCTTGGAGATCCTCAGAGGGTCTACCTGCCCAACCTATGGGCCCACCCAAGCTGCTTTTCCTTAAGAATGACTGGTCTTGGCTCCTAAATCCTACCACACAAGCAACAGCTAGGTTCAATGAGCCCCAGCCACAGCCAGGTTAGAGTCAAAGCTTGCCTTCACCTGGGAATCTCCAAGCCCAGCACAAGTAGCAGCCATCTCAGATTGCTTTACAGCTCAGGCAGGGTGCCCCAGGCAAAACACAGGTGGAGGCTGACGTTGGCCTGCACCACCCAGGAAACCCCAGGGCCAGTGCACCCAGTGGACAGCTACAGACCACGTCAGAGCAACACCACCCCACCCCTGCACAACTGATCCTCCATGGAGGGTGGAGGATGGTGGTCAGTGGTCACACTCATAGCCAGTCCTTGCAGCTGACTGGCTGGGTAAATCCCTCCCATTGATCTACCAAGAGCAATCAGGGGTCAGCTACAAGACCACGTCAGAGCAACACCACCCTGCCCCTGCACAACTGATCCTCCATGGAGGGTGGAGGCTGGTGGTCAGTGGTTCCAGTCAGTCCTTGCAGCTGACTGGCCTGAATAAATCCCTCCCACTGACCTGCCAACAGCAACCAAGGCTCAATTGCAAGAGGAGGGTGTACTCAGCCCACATGAAGGGCACACCTTGAGTACCCAGCTTGGGAGATACGGAAGGCTGTGCCACTGGACCCTACAGGATGCCTACTACATTAGGCCACACTGCAAGATATGGCATCAAAGCAGCTCTACCTAATACGTAAAAACAAAAACAGGGAGGCTGCCAAAATGAGGGGACAAAGAAACATGGCCCAAATGAAAGAACAGATCACAATTCCAGAAAAAGAGCTAAGTGAAATAACGATAAGCAATAGATCAGATGCAGAATTCAAAACACTGGTTATTAGGATGCTCAAGGAACCTTAGCGAGGACCTTAACAGCATAAAAAAGATCTTGTCAGATATGAAGGACATACTAATTGAAATAAAGAACAATTTATCGGGAAACAACAGTAGAATGGATGAAGTCAAGAATCAAATCAGTGATTTGGAACATAAAGAATAAAGACAACCAATCAGAACGACAAAAAAAAAAAAAAAAAAAGAAAGAAAGAATCCCCCAAAAGTAAGGATAGTACACACAGCCTCTGGGACAACTTCAAGAAGTCCAACATTTAATTCATAGGGTTGCCAGAAGGAGAAGGGCAAGAAATTGGAAATCTATCTGGAAAAAGAATGAAAGAAAACTTCCCTCATTTGGTGAAGAAAATAGACATGTAAGTCCAAGAGTGCCAATTATGATGGATGCAAAGAGGCCTACTCCAAGATACACCATTTATTAAAAGGCCAAAAGGTTAAAGAGAGACTCTTCAAAGCAAGAGAAAAGTTAGTTACCAGAGGCTGACACATGGGAGGGGTGTGGAAGAATGGGTGAAGACTCAAGGGGATTAAGAAGTACGAACCGGGACTTCCGCCAAGATGGAGGCGTAGGTGGAAACACCTTGTGTCCACGCACAACCAAATCTTAAAAACAACAAATTTTAACAACAATAAACGCAACCAAACCACACAGAAAATCGACAATACGAAGTCCAAAAACAACAAAATACTCAGCTAAACTGGTAAGAGGGGTGAAGCCAGCAGCGGAGCGGGTTGGCCAAAAAAATCCCCAACCGGGTGGTGCGCAAGCAGCCGAAGGTGCAGATCCCAGGTGCGGGCTAGCTACCAGCAGACACAGGGAAGAGGCCAGCTGGCTGTCTGCAGTCGGTCCCGCATTTGCGTGCAGATAAACCAGTGAAGAGGCGAGCATTGAGACCGCACCACGCAGGACGGTGGGCTCGCACATTTCCGCTGGGATAAACAGGCCGGGGCAAGTGGTGGGACGGAGTGGGCTATCGGAGAGGACCGACATCGCTCCCTTTCTGACCCCGCCCCCACATACCAGCGACCTGGGTGGTCCCACCTTGGTAAACAACTAAGGCTCCGCTCCTCATACTTAACGGGTGCGAACAGACCACAAAAATGGCTCAAGAACAACTCAGAGCCCCAGAGCCGATAAATCTAAGCGATGAAGAAATAGCCAAACTTTCGGATGCACAGTTCAAAACACTGGTGATCAGGATCCTCACAGAACTGGTTGATTTTAGTCACAAATTAGAGAAACATATGAAAGCTAAACGAATTGAAATGAATGGTAATGCACAGGAAACCAATAGTAATGGAAAGGAGACTGGGACTCAAATCAAGGGAGTAGACCAGAAGGAAGGAAAAAATGACCAAACAGAAAAACATGAAGAAACAAGAATTCAAAAAAATGAGGAGAGGCTAAGGAACCTCCAGGTCATCTTTAAATGTTCCAACATTCGAATTATAGGGGTACCAGAAGGGGAAAAGGAACAGTCATGAGTGGAAACCTTATTTGAACAAATAATAAAGGAGAACTTCCCCAATCTGGCAAAGGAAATAGACTTCCAGGAAATCCAGGAAGCTCAGAGTCCCGAAGAAGTTGGACCCAAGAAGGAACACACCAAGGCCCATCATGATTACATTAGCCAAGATTAAAATGAAAGAGAAAATCCTAGAAGCAGCAAGAAATAAGGGGATTGTCACCTACAAAGGAGTTCCAATCAGACTGTCAGCAGATTTCTCAAAAGAGACCTTACAGGCAACAAGGGGCTGGAAAGAGAAGTATTCCAAGTCATGAAAACCAAAGACCTACAACCAAGATTGCTCTATCCAGCAAAGTTTTCATTTAGAATGGAAAGACAGATAAAGTGCTTCTAAGATCAAATTCAAGGAGTTCACCATCACCAAGCCCTTATTATATGAAATGTTAAAGGGACTTACCTAAGAAAAAGAAGATAAAAAAGATGAATAGTGAAAGGACAGCAAACTCACAGTTATCAACAACCACACCTAAAACAAAAGCAAATTAAGAGGACAGCTAGATCAGGAGTGAATCATAAAAATGAAGATCACATGGAGGATTAGCAACAGAGGAGTGGGAGAAGGAGAAGGGGGGAGAAGGTACAGAAAATAAGTAGCACAGACAGTAGATAGAAAATAGATAGGGGGGAGGGTAAGAATAGTAGGGGAAATACAGAATCTAAAGAACTTGAGACACATGGTCATAAACTAAAGGGGGGGAATGGTGGGGGAGGGGTGTGCAGGGTGGAGGGGAATGGGGGGGAATAGAACAAATGTAATGGCATAATCAATAAAAAATGTTTTAAAAAAAAGTAGTACAAACAGGTAGTTACAGAATATTCATGGGGATGTAAAGTTCAGTATAGGAAGTGGAACAGCCAAAGAACTTATACGCATGACCCACGGACATGAACAATGGTGGGGGGACTGTCTGAGAGAGTGGGGGCTGCTGGGTGGAATGTAACTAAAGAAAGATGTTAGTCCTCAGTTTGAAAGTTTAGTCTGATGTCTGTAACAGCGTGTCTATAGTCAGACACAGCACTGTGAAACCACGGACCACCAATCATAAAGATGCATTCTTTATTTGACAAGAGACAGTCATGAGTATGAAAACAAACTTTCAGGTAAACAAAGGAAGAATATGCCACCTATGGATCCTCACTAAAGAAACAGTAAAGTGTATTTCAACAAAAAACGTAAACCCAGAGGGAAATTACTAAGTATAGAAATTAATCAAATATTTGTCAACTAAAGAGATGGTTGGAGTTTTATAGATCCATGCAGGGTTTTTATTTTTATTTGTTTTTTTAAATAAAAAGTAGCCCTGCCCAGGTGGCTCAGTTGGTTGGAGCATTACCTGTACACTAAAAGGCTGCAGCTTTGATCCCCAGTCAGGGCGCATATGAGAGGCAACCGATGGATGTTTTTCTCTCTCAAATCAATAAAAATACATACTTGGCTTGAGAATTTTAAAAAAGAATAAAAAAAGAATAACCTAAGCAAAAGAAGTATGAGGTATAAGAACTGGGACTAAATAAGGACTTAAGACTCAGAGGACGCTCCTCTGTCAATGTCCTGGAACAAAGCCAGCCGAGCCCCGACTGGGTTGCTCAGCAGGCTGGACCCGCCGCCTCACACGCCAGGGCTGAGGCCTCCGTCCCAGTCCGAGCACATACCAGTGTCAGCCAACAATGCAGGAACACGTGGAACAACAGATTGCTCTTTCTCTCCCGGCTCCAACCCCCCTCCAAATCAATAAATAAAAGTCAGTGTTTCTCTCCCTTCCTCTTGCTCTACAAATCAGTAACTATAGCCTCAGGTAAGGGTTAAAAAAAAATCCCAAGTCTTCGTTCGACTTGACAAATTTAGCTCAAAATTAATATGAAAGAGCAAAGAGCTGCAAAGAGCTGAGACAACCCTGAGGAATGAATGGGGTGAGGAGAAGCTGTCCACTCAGTAGTGGAACCTGACAAAGCACGGCGGTCAGACAGCGCACTGGCAGAGGAGTAGTAAGTGAAACAAACCAAACAGAACTGAGCTCAGAGGCCGTCCAACGTGAGTGCAGCAACGCGGCACAGGGGCCGTCACGACTGAATACTTCCAGGACAATGCTCATTCATCTGAAAAAACATTAGATCCCAACCTCTCACCACACCTGAAAATAAATACATGCTGATGGATTACAGACCAAAGATATAGCAAAAGCCCAGAGGTGCTGGCCAGGTTGTGGAGAAGGAACCTGCACACCCCTCTATGGGGACGGTGGGGATGTGACCTGGCTCCAGGACTTTAGAGAACAATCCGGAATGTACAGGCTCTCCGAGGGGAGTTTTCACCCACATACACATGGAAGATGTGTTTATTTCAGCACAGTTCACAACAGCAAACGATTATAAACAACCCTACCTGTCTGACCAGTGGATAGTTTTTATATAATCGGATACTTTTTACAGAAGAAAAATGGATAAATTAGAATGTATGTCAAGATAATGAAATCTCAAAACCAAAGCTGGGTGAAATAAACAAGTTTCAGAATTATCTTAATGATGTGCCTATTTTGAACTCAAACCTTAAAAGCAATACTACATACATATTGTTTACGCACACGTAAATGTACTGCAAAAACAAGAAACTACACGCAAGAGTGAGAACACTGAATTCATTACAGTAATCTCCAGGGAAGGAGGTAAATGTTACATGGGGGTTGCAGCTGTTCATTTGAATCCTTTTTCCCCAAGGGAGGAGTTGAACAGGACACAAGGTTCAGGTGTGAGACATCCAGACGGTGGGCACAAATGTTCACTACATTACCTGTTCTTGTATGTCTGAAATACTTTATTGAAAACAAAACATGTGATGCTTGTCTCTTTCTATTTTATCTAAAAAAAAAAAAAAAAAAAGTGTGCCCCTCTCGCTGGCTGTGCAGCAGAAACTCCTCGCAGACTGTCACTCCCAGACCCTGAAGCTCTCCCGTTCTGCCGAGCGGGAGAGAGCCGGGAGGAATGATAGAAAGCTGAAGGAATCACATTTCATTTTCCCTCAACAGAACCACCTGCCACGCCTTTGACTCTCTTCTTGGCTCCTAGGATCCCAACCCAGCTGAGTAGAGTCAGCCGCTCTGTCCTGGGTGCAAAGTTCTAGACAGGGCTGACGCTGAGCGACTTCTAGGGTCACAACCACTAACCACCACCCAGAAACCTGTCCCTCACAGTGCCTGTGATGGCAGAGAAACCATCACAAGTCCCTACAGTGCCTAGGAGTCATGTGGACATCGTCTGCAGTAAGTTGGCCGGCGCTCTGCCCTTGGGGTAGTCCACTTGGCTTTCCCAGCAAGGGCCGTGATGCTCAGAGATGGTCCCACAAGCACACTCCGAGAGTAAGAGTACACAGTGCACACGTATTTGGAATCTGTTCGCCCCTCCCCCTCCCTGCTGCCTTCACCTTGTTCTAGCCATCACCATTTCTTGCCTGCAATGGTCTGCAAAGGACCAGCCTCCTACTGGTCTCCCTACTTCTTGTCTGGTCTAACCCAGTCTCCGTGGAGCAGCAGACACCATGATCAGCTATGTCACGGGTTTCTAAAACAAACCTGGTGTAATCCAGCCTCTTTCAAACCCAGTGGCCTCCTATTTGAGATAATAGAAAAAACTTTAAGAAAATGCCTGAAGATCTGGCCTGAATCCTTCCCTGTCCTCCCTTGACTTCCCTTCATGAAGTTGTTTCTGATCTTTAACTGCTAGGAGATGTAACTGATTTATTTACCTGAACCATCTGACATTTACCTTTCTTCTAACACAACTGAATTCTTACCTTGTGGTATTTCAGAGGGGAATACAACATGTTTCTTTATACGGGTGATTTTTGCTCATCACTACGAGGTTTCTCTTTCTGACTCTATACTTACTCTAAACTAGAAAAAGTGACGTTTTTGAATTGAAGGAGACACAGAGATAGGCAGTTTTCATTAGAACACAGGACTGTACACTAGAAAATGTGCAGTTTAGTCTAAGACACGTAGCCTCTGCACTCGGTGGCCTGCCCGTTTTAACGAATGCTTAGTGACCTGTAAACCAAGGTTAAGCAGGTCTTCCATCCCAGTCCCTTGCATGTCAGCAGTGACCGTCTAAGCAGATCTGATTCCGTGACTGTTTTCTTGTGCAGCTCATCTCCCTTTCAGGCTGCTGAAATTTCTGGCTTTTTCATTTTTGCAGTGTATCAGAGGGAGGAAGTCCCTGGTCTCTCCCCAGCAGGGTGCGCCTAGCAGGCCAACAAGAAATGACTGACCTTCCGAAACCATGTTCTCCTTTCAATCACAGTGCTGACAAATAACAACATGCAGATACACAGCCGTTCGTGACATGCTTTCACATGCATTATCTCACGTGGTCCTGGTGGGACCTGCCCAGATGAAACCTTGGGAAGTCAGAGTATGTAAGATTTTACAGCTTCTTTCTGGAGTCACAGTAATTACATTCCCCTCCTCAGAGCCAGGAAAGGTGAGGAGAGGAAACACGTGTTCATTTACCGCATTCTTCATCACGTTCTGACTACTGGATAGTAAGCAGCATGAAGGTGGAGAGTGCCTCTGTTGTGTTTACTGACCCAGTTCCTAGCATCATGCATACACTGTGCCAGGAACATTCTGGGATTTCAGAAACTACTTGTGCATGAGTAAGATGCAACGAGACGCAGAAAACAGGTGCATCTTACGGAGGCCACCACATCATGCTAACCATGAAAGTGCCTGCCTTCTTTTTGTGGAAAAGGTTTTTAACTTGTCAGAGTGACTCTACAGGCTGAGAACATTACATTTCAGTAACGAGAGACTATCAGCCCCACTACTGAGGGCAGCTCTGAGCCGCCCCTTACCTTGATTCGTGAGCTGGGGTTCAACATAATGTATTTAATGGAACCTTGGATGTTCTCTGTCCAGGAGACCAGCCAAGTGACCTTGTTGTCATGTCGGACTTCTTTCCATTTATGTCCTGGAGGAGGAGAAGGAATCTTGGAATCTCTGTGGAGATAACCAAATGGGAGGGCCGTGAAATGAGGACAGGCGAGGAACAGTTTCACCTTCCGTGACCTGACACGGACAAACCGCTGAGCTTCGACCTCCAGGTTTCCTCCCCCGGTCGACACACGGAAAACACGTGGGGATCTTCGTGTGGGAACACCATACTGCCCCGACTGGCTCTCTCTACTGTACAACATGTGCCCAACTACTAGCAACAAAGGAAGCCCCGACTCCATTTCCGGCCCCAAGGGGGAACAGAGGGCGGGGGCAGGCGGCGCTCACTTGCTGCAGTTGATGATGATGTCCTCGGGCATGATCCGCCTCTTCAACATGCCCATCTTGGGGTGGTTGCCACGGCCACGGAAAAGCCCAGGGGGTTCGATCTTGAAGTTGGCAATCCTTTCTCTGTGGTTATCCATAATGCAGAAGCCATATTCTTTTAGTAATTTTTCATTCTCCTCTTTGATTTTCTGGAAGATAGCAAGGAACAAGTCAAAATGGATCCAAATGTCTGTTCTCTACTCCTATTCTTATCTTTGTGTAAGAAGTCAAGGTCAAGAAAAGTCTAAAAATCCCTAAGAAATAAATTCAGTAAGGGAAAATCTCTGACAGAGTTTTCAAACTTAAATGCAATAAAAGTCCCCTAAAGATCTACCTACAAGGATTTACTTCCATTATAAATTTAAAACTGATTCTCTCATCCTTAAGGATATATGACTATGAACACTTTACCTAGGTATTTTAAAACGTAACTTTAAAAATGAACGGTTTTGCTCAGTAGGGTCAAAGTGGGGGATGGAGAAGGGCCTCGGCGGCAGGGCCTCCCACGCAACAGCTCCACCTTCTCCAACAGACTCCAGAGACATCTGGTCGGATGGCACTGCCCACGGGTTCTCCGGCTCAAACCAACCTGCTACAGAGTCTTGCCAAGACATGCTGTGAGGCACACTGGGACCCTTGCTCCAAAAAGGTGTGGGACAGGATGTGAAGCCCCCTGACCATCTGCTACCTCTTCTTTCACTACTATACTCAGCAATCCGGTTTAATGAAGTCCCACTGCCCTGCATGGGACGAGACTCAAAACCAGCGGGCAGCAGGTGTCCTTGGACTCTGAGAGGGTAAGACTCACGAAATCTTCCTATCTTTGGATCAACATTCCAAGGATGAAACACCAAGGTGGTTTTCGACTTTAAAAACACCGCTGAAGTGAGTAACAAACCAAACTTCATGAGTCTGGAGCACTGGGGAGAAGACTAAGCCAATGCTGAAAAATCTAATGCAGTTATCATTCTTTATAGTAATTCACCATTAAAGCCAAAGGTCAAACAGGCACGATAAATCAGTGAGTTACAGAAATACAATGGCATAAAGTTTAGAAACATGCAGGTGTTTTAAAATATTGAAACTACAGGGCTTTGAAGTGCAAAAATTTCTTAAATTCTTAACTTCTGGACCTCCAAGTTGAAAGAATGAAATTCCAGCCTGCACTCCTCTAGACTGGGGGTTGGTAAGCTTTTTCTGGATGAAAAATACTTCAGCTTGGAGGGCCACAGGGTCCCTGGTACTCAACTCTGTCACATGAGTGCACCTGCAGACAGCACATGAGCAGAGGTGCCTGTGTTCCAACGCAACTCTGTAACAAAGGCAGGTAGGTTCCTGGGGCTCCAGTAGAAAACCACATCCCAGCCAGATACTGAAAAGACCCTTCAGGAAGCGGGGCGGTCAAGGCTAAATAAGGATGGTTAGAAACGGGCGTGGCTGGGGTCCACGGTAAACAGATCAAACCATGGGCAGGTGCATGACCAGCCCTGTTTTATCTGTCAGAAGTCCCTAATATCCAGGAGTTACTGTGGGGCAGATCTGTCCATCCTTAAAACTGTATTATTGGGCTGTCTGGTTTTTAGGTCAGCAGCACCAAAGTTCTTAAACTGAGACATTTAACAAAGTGCTTATTCATAATTTTCAGTCTACACAAAACCCTGAAAATTTAGACTCCACTGGCTTGAGAACCCTAAATCTTTAGAACAGGACCGTGAGTTGAGTACGAAAGTCAAAGCTGTCTTGTAAGAATGAGAAGAAAACCGGATGAACTAATCAATATTCCAAACTCCCACAGAGGCTTAAGAAATAGTACCAGTTTCTCCTCCTTGCTCATCTGTTTCCGAGCTTCCGACTGGGCTTTGAAATACTGGCTCATCTGGGTAAAATCACATTTACTTAGGTTGGTGATCGTATTCTTCTCTTCATTAGTCATTTCCTAGTCAAAAGAAAATAGGAGAATAAGGTACATACACTAATAAGCCCTCAGGCTTCCTTGCAATTATAGCAAAAACCTTTTTTTTTTTTTTTAAAGTCAAAGGTGTTAATAGGTAAGTTAATCTAAATTAATGAGTTAAAAAAAAAAGGTATTTGGCCCGTTGCCGCAATCCCCCAGACACACGAATGCCAAAACTGGAGAGGTGCAAATGTCATTCATTTTAGTAACAAGAAAAATTGTCCCATTCTCAGTCTCTCTGTTCATTTATTACATCTTATTTCCAAAACTATTCAGAATGTAAACTTCAGCTCAGCCTGTCTACATGATCCAGAATGAGAGTAACAAGACACTCCCTCCCGCAGCCTATGACAGGCGGGAGGAAAGAAACGTAAGCATTCTCACTGGATAGAAACCCTATGTAATACGGTAAACGAGCAGGAAAAAATTAACATAGTACCATTCATAAACTCAGAATTTATATCCAGGGACTTCTTGTAAAATTAAGGAGTTTATTACTTAGTAGTTGATCAATATTTTTGCAAGGTGCTAGAAGATTAATACATATACCTTTCTCCAGTCTTTAAAGAAATTTTTCCTAAATATTTCCTTAGTAGTATATTCATGGTCGAGCATTTTTGCAAAGAACGTAGCTACTTCCTCCGCTTTGGGGCTCAACTTCATGACTTTACCTAGAAAAAAAAAAAGTGGTTCCAAAAACATGAGGTACAGTATTCATGTTCTGAGTCAAACATGGCTCTGGAGCAATCTGCTTCAGTGACGGTTCACCTGCCCGAGGCATGGAAAGGTCTGGCGGCAACAACAACAACAAAGACAGTGCTCTGATTTACATCCACTTGTACAAACGTCCCTTCTCTTCCGCAGATATTTACCTGGGTCATTCTCTGGAGGCTATGTCAGTAAATTGTTCCCAGGTGCCTGCTCAGGACAGGGATGACCCAGGGGAGGCCCAGTCACTCTTCCTTTTCCTTTCAGCAAGCAGGGTCCTTTACACCTCTTCACTGGTTTTTAAAAATCAAATCCTCAGAGGGACTCCTGCCACTGCTAAGCTAAGCAGCTTCTGTTCAAGAAGGGGAGGAAAGGATAGGGCAGGGAGTGGAAGAAAGGAATTGTGGGGGAAAGAAATAGGCATCTTTCTTCTTTCAAGGTAAGTGGGTGGAATACGAATAAAAAATATATCCACAGCAGGCAAGCCCAGCTACCCCATATGAAAAGTGTCAAGTAAGACTTCCCCTGCAACCTTGCTACTCAGAGCGCGGCTCATAGGCCAATGGCGTCGACATCAAGTGGAAGTTCAGTTTGTCGGAAGCGCAGACTCTCAAGCCCCACCCCGACTTGCTGCATCAGCAAGTGCATCCAAATGAGCTCCCAGCAGCTGGTAGGCACACCAGGGTTGGGGCACACCACACTGAGAGGTGGCCTCACTTGGGGAATCAATCAAGACTGCTCTGGAACACAGGGGACGACGGGTCCCCAGAGTCCCTGGCACGGTGCCCATGTTTAGTAAAAACTCTTCTGAAGGAATCCTGATGTTACACCACGTTAAGTGGACCTGAATGGGGCCTTGGGGTTGTGTGTACCTTAAGTAGTTAATAAGGGAAAGTACTTGGGAGTTGAATCTACTTTTCAAATAGAATGCATTTGACAGTACTCTTAGGGTCTGCTTCCATTTATTTCTCAAAAATCCAACTTTACAATACCACCCTTGGCAAAATAATTCGGCTATATTAAAATCAGGTTAAATAATATACCACTACTTTGTTATTACATAGGTACTACTAATTCACCAAGGATGTCCACATTTACTATAGAAAACTAAAACTTAATTAGAAACCCATTCATTTCAAAACTCAGAGGACAGCCCTGGCTGGTGTGGCTCAGTGGACTGAGTCCGAGCCTGCGAACCCAAAGGTCACCAATTCAATTCCCAGTCAGGGCACATGCCTGGGTTGTGGGCCAGACCCCCCAGTTGGGGGTGTGCAAGAGGCAACTGATCGATGTATCTCTCGCACAAAGATGGTTCTCCCCCTCCCTTTTTCCCTCCTTCCCCTCTCTCTAAAAATAAATAAAATCTAAAAAAAAAATCAACTCAGAAGACACCTCATCTCATGGCCGGGAGGTTACCGTCCCTGACTGTAGGGTGATGAGAACTGCAGCACAAAACTCAAGCTGTTATGGTACACACAACCTGCTTGGAACCCAAGTAACGTGAAAGGCCAACAGGTGGCGCTGCTCCCCCCTCCCAACCTCCCAAGCTCCAGCCTTTGGGAGAAGACACTGGGGAGGAGGATGAACTACCGGCTTTCAAGGGTCTTCTGCACTTCTGCAGATCTCCCCCACCCAGAGTTGCCAGAAAAGTTGTAACATGCTCCCAATATAAAGAAAACCATTAAATCACCAAGAATAAAAGAAATGAAATAAAATAAATGGCAAGAAAGAACGTGACACTGTTCTCAGGTTTGTTTGGTATTTTCTTTTAAATGGAGACTCATTGGGCAATTTTACTGAACTCTGTCCCCATAGAGGAAGCAATTTTGACATCTCCTGTTTTAGATGAGCCATCAAAAGATGAAATGACAGCTCCCTGCAGCCGGTGGTGAGAGGATGACTCGAAGGTTCCTGGCAGTGACAGTGCTCTGTGGAAAAGACTGAGCTCAGAAAGAAGAAAACTGCTGAGTCAGAGCTGAAAACTGGAGGTTCTCAGAGGCGAGTCCCTGCGGCAGCCAGCCCGTGCCCCACCTCCTTGGCAGGTTTCTACAGGAGTCTGAGAATCCTCTTCCCTGGAGAGTAGGCAGGACTCACAGAACCAATAGGAACTAGTAAGACAAATGCGACTTCCCGACTCACTGCAGAGTGCGCGCTTACCTAATCAAAGGCAATCAATTCCAGAGAAAGTACTACAGCCCTGGAGCTGGAGCTGGAGCTCCTAGCTTGTGAGGGAGGACTGGGCAGGAATGGGGTGAGGCACCATGGCGACCAGGTCAGGCCATGGCTCCCTGTCCTCAGAAGAGAAACCCACACAGACTAGGGAATCTAGTTTCCCCACAAATCACTCTGAATCTCCAAAGTGAGGCTTTACCAGCTGACCTTTCTAAACTCTCAGTAAACCTAGACTATGGCTACAGAATAACTGTATTTTATGACTGTCTTCTTCAAGGTCCTAGGCTCGCTCTTCCCTAAACTGTGGAGTTTTGGCTCTCAGTCACATTTGAGAATCTCCAGGAACAACTCACCATGAGGGCGGATGGAACTCTGCCCTGTGCTCCCTGGTGAACACGAGGCAGCACGTCTACTTGGCGCAGGCGTTTGTCACTGTGGCTCTGCAGTCCTGCTGGACTACAGACACCTCGAGACCAAGGATCAATCAAGACTGACCACTGCTGGGCCTTGAACGAACACAGTTTTAAAAAACAAATTCCAGTTTGCCAAGTCACCCACTTGAAAGACCCAAACCTTCAGTACAAACTTACTGCCTTGACCCACAGGCACGTGTGGCCCTGAGGCCACTGCCAGTGGACAGATGTGCATCAGAACTCTGAGTGTTCACCCTGATACTTTTGGCTATTCTCCTGCTGAACATTTCTCAAAGTTTGGTCAGCAGACCAGTTTCAGAAGCACCCGATACCACTCCACACCTATTAAATTGGCCCAGATTCACCTGGGGTTAATCACACAGGAGTTTGAGGAATAATGGTCTAGCTACTTCTGGATAGAAATCTCGGAATAAAGGAAATCAGCTGAGCATTACTATCTGCATACTGTCTCACTGCCAAGAGGAGTGTCAAAGATACTCTCAAACTCTTCAACCCAAGGGCAGAAAGAGCTAGAGAGTTAATGGACAATTCTAAGGGTTCTATGAGAATTAGGTTGGTCTTCAAAACAGCCCATCAGACCAGGCTGCAAGTATAGCAAAGGCACAGTGTTCTGCTATGTGCAGTGAATGACAAGACAGCCACTAGCACTACTTCGAGGCTGATGGCGATCCTCAACCAAATACTAGTACTACTTCTAACGATGAGCAGCTTGTCAAATGTGCATTATATTGCTAAAATAAAACACTGTTGTTCCAAGTAAGGATTCTCTAGTAACTCTTACAAAGAACAGCTCCTTAAAAATAAAGTTCAGATAAAAGCATTCAGCCTGCGGACACAGTGCTGTGCGTTATGTAGAGGAACTGTTTTGAGACCACACAGGTACACTAACAGCCCCTTTCTTATGGCACCTTTTCAGCATGAAATGGACCTTTGAGAGTTAAGTAAGTACCTAATGACCCTTTCCCCAAACCACATGACAATAAAACAAAATTGAAATAAATAAAAAGGATTATAAAGCATAGAATCCTTCCTCACTTTCTATTCCTAAAATAGAATCAGACTCTCTTCTTGGCCAAGAAATGGACAACCTTGGAACAACTCACCATCATAGTAAAACTTGACACTCTCTGGCAGAGGTTCATATGGTGGAGCAAATACAGGGCCTTTATGTTCTAGGAATTTCCACTTGATGCCCTCAGGATAACGCTCTTCTTCCCACCTTTAGAAGACAAGGTACAATCTCATTTAGTGATTGCTTTACCTGTTATAGATTATCACCTATTAGATGCCAAAATTATTATCTGTTCAATTGACTGATGCTTTAGAATGACTCAGAGCCCCATATTCAAGGCCTGCGTCAAAATAACCAGTGTCTTTCACGGCAAATAAGATGAAAATGGAGAGAAACACATTTCAGCAGTCCAGTTCAAAGATGCTGCACACAAGAGGTCGTCATTCAAGGAGCCCAGCAACAAGTGGAGATGTGGGGATGGACACAGCTATTTTCTCAGCGGTGGGACAGCAAGCCACAATGGAGCACAGGACATTTATGCTGCAGATACACAAGAAAAGGCCTCCTGGGAGTGACGCCAGTCCAAGGTACAGAGGGAAACAGCCCTGTGAGAAAGTACACAACGGGCAGAAGACTGGAAGTAGCAGTTCAGCTGGGTTATGCTGAGTTTAGGGTGCTTATGGGTTACCGAGAGCTACCTAGCAGACAATGGTAAGTGAACGTAAATTTCAGTAGAAAGAGCTTTTTAAAATGCTTTTTATTTTAAAAATCATTAAATACAGGAAAACAAATAGTATAGAACATATATACCATTACCTATACACAAAATTGTTACTATTTTACTAAACTTCCTATTTTTTTGGTGAATCATTCAAAGTAAATGGAAGCTATAATACTGCACCCTTAAATATTTCAGCAAATATCTCTATAAAAATAAAAATATTCTCTTACTTAGCTATAAAATAATCACATGTAACAAAATTAGTAATGTCCTGGTAGCTTTCTAGTACCCAGACCGTATTATAAACTTTCCAATTATATCCAAAATGTATTTTATAAACTCGAATCTAATTAAGGACCACAGACTGCCATTGGCTGGTGTCTCAAAGTCTTTCTCTAGACTCAGACAGACTGTCTCACCACCACCGGCAGCTTGTTCTTAAGAGTCAGTCAGGTCTCCTGGAGAGACTTAAAACTTCACAGATTTCAATCTTCACTATTTCTACCTTAAAATAGAAAGTCCTATGGTTCTGCAGAATAATTCCAAATGCCAATTCCCCACATTCTATTACCCCACATTATCTTCCAACTTCAATGTTTTAAACAAAGTTCAGAAACACCAAATAAAAATAGCATGTACCCCACTGTGTGTTGTAATAGTACATTATAAAAATCGAAGTCCATACATATTGTCAAATGATTTCTGACAGGGTGCCAAGATCATTCAATGGAAAAAGGACAGTGTTTCCAACAAATAAGTTTGTTGAAAACTGGATAGTCACACACAAAGGAATAAAGTTGGCCTTTTATTTTACACTATATACAAAAATAAACTCAAAATGTATCAAAGACCCAAACATAAAAGCTAAAATTATGTAATTCTCTTTTTAAAAAACATAATGCAAAAGCTTTAAAACACTGAATTTAGTAATGACTTCTTGGACGTGACACCAAAAATACAGGGAACAAGAAAAATGAAACTGGACTACAAAATTTAAAGCTGCATTAACCAACAGAGAAGAAAAAAACAGCCCAAGGAATGACAGAAGTATCTGCAAAGCAAATATTTTGATAAGGGATTAATATCCAGACTATGTAAAGAACCACAAACTCAAAACAAAATAATAACCCAATTAAGAAACAGGCAGAGGACTGGAACAGACATTTCTCCAAAGATACACAAACGACCAGTGAACATTTGGAAGAGTGCTCAACGTCACCTATAACTAGGAGATATAAGTCATACCCATCATGACGGCTACTATTACAAACAGAAACAGACTGGAAGTCAGTGCTGGTGAGGATGCGGGGAACTGAAACTCCTGCGCCCTGTTGGTTTGCACGTGAGCGGGAGCAGCTGCCGTGGCAAACAGCACGGCAGGTCCTCAAGAGTCAGACACGGACTTACCCGGTGATCCAGCGGTTTCATTACGAAGAGGATCACCAGGAGAACTGAAAGCAAGCATTCAGACCAACACTGGCACACTAATGTTCTCAGCAGCACTACTCACCACCACCAAAAGGTACAGACCAGGGTAGACGAATGGATGACAAAACGTGGTCTATCACTCAGCCTCATAAAGGAAGGAGATGCTGACCCATGTACAATACGGATGAACTCTGAAGACATTATGCTCAGTGAAGTAAGTGTCACAAAAGGGGAGCTACGGTAGGACTCCACTTACATAAGGCACCTAGAGTAATCGAAGAGAGACAGCAGAATGGTGGAAAGGGGGAGGACAGGGTTGGATGAGGAAGAGCTACTGAACAGCGCTCCAGCTTTTGAAGAGGAAGCCGTGGAGACAGGTGGGGGTGAGGGTAGCATGAGCGCACTTCGTACCACCACCACCTGAGCACTTAGAACGGCAAAGATGACGACTTCTATGTTATTTCACCACAACTAAAAATAACTTGAAAAATAAACTTCCAGGTCAAGATATTCATAAAATCTTAGAAAGAATGTAAACACCCCCTATGACCACCCTACCACTTTACAGAAACGAAACCGGCAGGACCTCCTGACTGCACGTGAGCACAAAAAGGCCCAGATGCAGGCAGGCCCTGGCCTGCATGGCTCAGCTGGTCGCAGTGTCATCCCATAAACTGTCAGGTCACCGATTCCCGGTCAGGGCACATGCCTGGGCTGCGGATTCAACCGCAGTCGGGGCTTGTGCGGTGGGGTGTGTGTGAGCAGCGTGCACACCGAGAGGCAACCCTTCAATGTTTTTCTCTCCTTCCTTCCCCCTCTCTCCAAGATCAGTAAGCATGCCCTGTCCAGTGTGGTCAGTTAGCTGGGCATCGTCCAGCAAGATAAAAGGCTGCCAGTTCAATTCCTGGTCAGAGTACGTACATGCCTGGTTGTGGGTTTGGTACCTGTTGAGGCACGCACAAAAGGCAACCGACTGATGCTCTGTTCTCACATAGATGTTCCTCTCACTCTTTCTCCCTCCCTTCCCCTCTAAATAAGTACATGATCTTAAAAAGGCCTGGACACAGGAACCCATTCAAACGTCTAAGTCTACTCTTCTTCAAATCAGTTTAAACAGGACACACCCTCCAACGGGCTGACACTCCTGCATCGGCAACCCTCCCTGTGGGAGCGTCTCTGACAGATGCTCGCCCTCCCAGGCCCCATCAATGGTTCACAGCAGGATTAAGGAAACACGTGGACATCAAAATGACCTCTATGGCTGGTTTGACTTGCTAATTCAAATTAGCTCTAAGAGACAGTAAAATGGGCTTGAAGAAAGAAAGGTGGGGAAATGCTAGAAATGTGTGTAAGACAGTAAGCATCCACATGCTCTCTGAAATCAAATTCCCCTGCAGTTAACAAACACTTCGCAGGACACTGTAATATATACATTTAATTTTTGAAGTTTCGGAAATAAACGTCACACACTACAGTTTTCTGGAAGCTGATCTGGGGACTCGAGGACAGTTTCTCTGGTGTGAGGAGTGTGCATCAATACCGTGTCTTATCACCATTACTGGTCGTATTCGTTGAGTCCTGCTCGTTCAACACCAACTCCCTGCATTATAATCCTTTGAGGCTCTTGGCTATAAAAAAAGACCCCAAACTCCATTTGAGGTCACCCCTAACATCTACGACAAACTGCCTACTTTCAAGGTCTTTTGAAAGACCTTGAGTCACCTCAAGGTGTATTTGACTGGAGTCACCTGTAGAGAATAAACACAGCACCCGTGTCCCAACAGGTCAGCCCTGACACAAGGTGTATTTGACTGGAGGATCCGAGGGAACCCTAAACAGCTACCCCGGGTTCCAGTTAAAACAGGGGATCTCGGTCACAGAGGTTTTCATGGGACTCAGCCTGAGCATACTGCCAGCACTTGTCATGTTGTTTGTGTGCGAAACCCAAGATACGGGGAAGAAACCGGGAGGGATCCTGAGCGTTTCCCCATCCCCACAATTACTAGAGAGAGGGAGGCAGGGAACCAAAGTCTGTTTTTGGCAGGATGAACAAGTCTCAGGACCCTAGGAGGGAGCAAAGATCTGTACATTGGCTAAGCTGGTAAAGTGTGTAATTCTTTTAGTGAAATAGCAAGAGGAACAGTACAAACGAGAGCATCTGCCCTTCAAGTCCCGATCATACTGTCAGTGGCAGTCACTGAGGCCAGACCACTGACTTCAGAGTACAGCAGGCATCGGATGGTGATGGGGGAAAGGGCAAGCTCTCAGTTAAGAGGCTGATCGTTCCTGTTCCCTACCTCTACAACTTACACTGTACCCCAAAGCACCGTGCTGAACGATCAGACTGGAGGGAAGCACGCCACGAGGCTACAGCAAAGACTGCTGACCCCCAAACCAACCACCTTCAGTTAAAGACTGACCAGGCCCACTCAGACCAAACACAAAGCAACAGCAACAACCACAACAAAGGCTGGTTCTCAGAATTACTGTGTGGCAACACCAATAAGGACTTCAACCACAGAAGCAAACTGGGCTATTAGACCCTTCCAGAGTGCCTAATGCCCTCCCCCTGCTGCCCCCCTCCACATGCACAGCCAGGCCAGGAAAAAGATGACTTCAGGACCCAGCAAGAGCCAAGGCTTCAAAGGAAGGAGGAAGACAGCAAGGGGCTGGTGATGACGGGGAAATGAATTTGTTCATTCAAAAACACAAACCCTGGCGTATGGGCAGCTCAGCTCGTTAGAGCGTCATCCTGACACCCCAAGGTGTGTTAGGCACAGACAAGAAGCAACCAATGAATACGTAAGTAATGGGAACAACAAATCAATCTTTCTCTCTCTAAAATCAGTTAAAAAACGAAACAGAACAATGAGCTCCCACCATAGAACCCAGAGAAACAATGGACTGATGAATTACTAACCATTCTCACAAGTGCCAATAATAACCCATGATTTACACAATCACTTCATTTTATTAAAAAAAAATCATTTTATTAAAGGTCCTAAAAGCCTTTCAATACTCCATCACTGAAAAACTTCTATTAGTTACAAAGAAAAAATGAAATGAAGAAAGGAAAAATACATCTTTCGTTCCCTGACTCTGGTCTCTGGAAAGGCCCAGGGTCCTCAGCTCTGTGACTTCTGCCTCTGCTCTCCTTTTTCTCTCCTTTTTCACCCCTGCGCGCTCACACCAGCAGCACCAGTCCCAGGGCTGTGCTGAGCACTGCTGCCACCGCCGCTGCAGCTCGGCTCCTCTTGGTCACCTCCCTGGTCACAGACCGGCCCCCTTGCCCCTGGTGCTGGGGAGACTGTTTTTCTCCATTACCAAATCCACAGAGTAAGCACTGCCAAAGTACGAACAGTGGTTGCCACGAAGAGGGAAAGGAAAAACGGGAACAGGAGGGAAGGAAAACTCATTTTTTTCTAGCCCCTACACTTCTGGACCCTTTGAATTTTTCAACATAAATACAAATCATGTATTACTGGTGTAGTAGTTAAGTAATACAGTTTTAAGTAAATCAGCATTAGGAAAAAAATGCATGTTTGTTTATTTCAAAATTCTAAATGTCTAAATGTCAAAATAGATTTCTGCAAAATCTATTAAGCAGAAAATAAAATTTCCTACCTAAACACATTTTGCAAAAGGATCCTCTATTATTGCTAAACAGCCGTCATACAACCACCCGAAGGCCTACTTTCTCACAATCACAGCCCCAGATTTTGGTCCTTACTAATTTTTCCCAGTCTGAGACATTGAACAAACAGGCTTATCATTTATTACTTTTCTTTGAGCCTTTGTTATCTATGAGGTTGACCATATTTTAAGCTGTTTACTAACAGTTTGTTTTCTTTAATGAATTGCTCCTCACTTTTCTGTCCTATCACTCCTTTCATATTTGTTTTAAAAGACCTTTTCTCATAGTAGGAATCTCAGCCTTGTGTATCGCAAGTACTTTCCCTTGAGGTGTTTTTTAAATGGCACGAGTTTGCTTGCCATGCAGAAGATTTAACTTGGATGTATCAAATGTATGAATCTTTTCCTTATGGTTCTGGTTATATGTATGCCATGCTTCAAAGAGACTTTGCTATTCTACAATTATAAAAATATTTGCCGAGTTTTTCTTGGGGAGGTTTTTTTTTTAAACAGGCAGTTTTCCAAACATTACTTATGGAATAATCCATCTTATTTAAGATAATCCCTATCATTTTGAATGCAATGTTCTTCACATGATAAACTCCTATATACACAGTTCTACTTTTACAATTCACTCTGTTCCATAGGCTGGGGACTAGTTTTGAAATCCAATAGGTTAAGAGCTAGTTAATGCTTTCACTAGGACCTGGGAAACTTATTTCAAAGTGTTATTCTAGAGAGGTTCCTGTGAGTACTTCCCTCCTCCCCCAAATACCAGGGCATTAATTTTAGTAACTCAACATTACTGCTTCATTAGGCTGTGGCATCAAAGAGCTGACACTTTAACCCAGTGCTGAGATGTTGTTACCATTTCCACTTCTGCTCCTCTTCCTTCTTCGGCTTCTTTTTCTTGCTATCTGGCTCAGGAACTTTTTTATCTTTATCTTTATCTTTATTCTTGGGTTTTTTCAATTTACCATCCTACAAAGAAACATGGGGAGAAAGCACTTAAATAAGGACTAGTTGCCTTTCTACAAGTGGTTCTGGGGGCCCGTCAGAAGAAAACCTGGAATCACACAACAGCAGAACTAGAGATCTTCTTAGGTTCAACCTTCCCCATTCGACAGATGAGTAAAAATGTACTTGTGCTTTTCTCTGGAGCAGCAGTTCCCAAAACTCCCTGACAAATAATCACTCAAGTTAAAACACTCCCCCTGCAGAGGAAGAGCCCGGGAAACGGCACTCGTGTTAAGCCCAGGCAGGTCTGGGGAAGCCCCAGTGCTGTACAGAGGAGCCCAGGGGACTGGCCTCACTCATTTTCAAATCTACGCATCTTTAACCTCTTCCAGCACCAGCAAACACTGGGTAGGCGAGGCTTTCCCTTAGATGCTTACTATACAAATGTGAAAGGAAACCCCTGACCGAGTCTGGGGGTCCTTTCTATTGCTGTTGTTTGCGTGCAGTCACCAAACAGTGAGCAAGTATTGGGGAGGCCCCAGAGTGACGGCTGCTCCTTGTGGGGGTGTTTCTTTGTGGCTCCAACCCTAGGTAAGCTGTCACAACGGCACAGAAAGAGACTATCCAACATAAACAAGAGCAATTCACCAGTACAAGAGATAAATCTCAAAACATATACGCGTCTGGGCAAAAATGTGTTCTTCAACAGGTGGGGGTCCCTCTCAAGAGAGCTGGAACTCTTTTGAAGATATTGTCCTTTGTCCTAATGACTCAAGAAAACTTCAGTCTTTATTCAACAAGTTTTAGACAGCTATGACAGGTGGTTTTGAATTACATTAAAATCAGTTACAGAATAGCAGAGCTTGAAAGAACTGTACAGACAGTTTGGTCTGACCCCTTCCAGTTCGAGGAAACTCTGAATCAGAGGATTTGTTACTTCCTCAAAGTCACATCACTGATATTGACCGTGATGGAAGTCCAAGTTTACCAGAAAAATAAAAGAATGTGACTCATGGGAATGACTGGAATAAGACAAACATTCCCCAACTAATTGATAGGATGGCAATTAAGTCAAACTCAGGATCTTTAAGCAAATGACCTTGAGGGTACAAGAAAGAGGAAAGACTACAGTATCACACATATTTAAAACTAAGGATGGAGAATACAAATGTCTAAGTATGTTTGTGAGGAGAAAGCACTGAAGGGTCACATGAATCTGAGAACGTTTACTATTTAGGCTGAAACACACCACAGGAAGGGGAAGTGTTTTTCAGTTAAGACATTCTCTGAATAGCTTCCGAACAGGCCTGCAGATGGTCCCATCAGGAAACTACTGGCTACACTGTATACTTTCAAACCTTAAAATGGAATAATCAGTCACTGAAAGACTGCGGAACAATTCCCAGAAATGAAAAAAACATAGCTAGCGTGTGAGGTTTAATGACCGAACCCGCCATCTAGGGTCCTTGCCACAATTAACACTGAGTTAATTCAGTCTTTTAGCCTGAACTTTTTTCCTCCCCCTGTAGAGAGAGGCACTAAACAGAATCATTTAAAAAATGGTAGTCAACTGTTCTTTTTTCAAAATAGTCTTAACAGTTACGACTAACCTCTTCCGAGACCCAGGAAAGGCAGTACTATGCTAAATGCAGCAGAAGCACAAAGGCGACCTAGAAAGTGCGGAGAGCCAAGTTCTGCACTTCTTTGTTGACTAGTCTGATGATCTACATGACAGCAGAGTGACTGACTACCGTAGCCACCACTCAGCACCGTACTACCAATTCCTTGAGTTGGCTCTCATAAACTTGAACTTGTGCCAAGAACAGTGTGTCAGAAAAATAATAATTTTTTAAATCCAGGACCCAATCCTCTCTCGAGGGCTCACCTACCCATTAATATTTTTGTATGATTCATTACAGACACACTCCTCTCTCCTCATGGAGTTGAAGGGTTGGCAAAGCCCCCTAGGGGGCAGGACAACAGCAGCTATTATGCTGGCTCATGGGATCAAAGCCCAGCTTCACCACTTAGTAGCTGCGTGACCTTAGACAAATGACTTGACCTCTCTATACTGATTCTGCATCTGTAAAATGGAGATGAAGTAGCAATTATTTGTCTCTAAGGGTTGATTTATGGATTAAATGAAATGGTAGTGTTAAGAACAGTGCCTGGCACACAGTAAGCACCTATTACATGGCATTTTAATTGTTACTATCGTTTTCATGCTACGACAGACTACACTCTCAGACTCACTGCCCCTCACCATCACTCTCTCTACTGGTGGGACCTCCAGCTGTGGCCTTCATGCTTGTGAGTCCCCTGTGCCCAAGGCAGTGGCTACCCTCAAAGGCAGCACTCAACCCCCTTCTTCTCTTAGGAGAGCGCAGGACTGAGACCCCTGTGAATTTCTAACAGGTTTTACTTGAATTATTTGCTAACAAGTCTCCAGTATAAGAAATACAAAGTGTCAGAAGGAGGAACCTTAGTATTGTATGTTCAATCTACCAAAAACATCAAACAGAAGCCTGAAGAAAGTGCTTAGACTGAACTGAGATTTTTAAGGGAGGCGCATAATCGGGAGGAGGAGGGAGGGAGCAGTGCGCGCGCAGGGTGCGCTCCAGAAAGCTCCAGAGCACAGAAGAACCGTGTAGAGAAGAGACACAGGAGGTCAGTGTGACTGGAACACAGCAAGTTAGAAAAGAGGCACAAGGTGAAGAGAAGCACAGGATGTGGGGCCAGACGGGGCGGAGCTGGGCTAGAGCTCGGATTTCACCCTGTGTCCCAGGGGCTCCCATTAAGGGTGTTAAGAAAGAAGGGTTACCCAAAGTGAGGGATGAGCAAGCTTTGTTAGGTGAGAGCTCAGAAAACACCCCTCTTCTGGAATTATGAGGCATATACGGTTTCTTGTTGACACGTCCTCTGCATGTATGAAGAGGGTGGAGCTTCTCTAAGAGCCTCATTTGGCAGCACAGCCACGGGCAGACACCCAGGAAGCCTCGGAGGGGCGGTCACACGAACAGCACCGCCACCACTGCACACGTGTGCGGGTTTTTTTCCTCCAGCAGACCAACTGAATCCCTAAACCCACTCGCCTTCGAAGTTGTTTTATGGAAAACTCCCTATTCCGAACTCAAGCCCCAGAGGGCCTAAGTCTCTTTACTAACCTCTTCTTCCTCTAGTTTTCGTTTCTTCTCTTTCTTGATATCTTCTGTTTTAATTTTCTTAGGTTTATAATCAGCACTAGAAAGGGGAACATGAATATGCAGTTAACACAACCGTGACTCAGCAGTTCTCACCAACAGGACTAGGACCCCCTAACCCTACTGCAGGCTTCTGAGGCAGGCGTGGCTGCTATCTTCCTAGGCTGAGCGTTCTAGTCAAGAATGGCACAGAGAAAGAAGGCCAGACCAAAGCCCAATCATTACGGCTCTACAGAGAACAAAACCAACCACTCTGCACTACACGCAGGCCTGGGGGGACGTGGAATGAAGGGACATATACATGAAGGACACCACTGGAAGACGGAAACCTGGGAACCTACAGTGTGACAATGGCTGCCACAAAGTAATGGCTGGCTCCAAGGGGGAGGAGAGAAATTCTGTATGAATTTTGAATGAACACAGTGAGTTCACCAAGTACATTCCTGCTCCCTCTCCGCCCACCACTACCATAAATGCTTTGTAATAAGCTATACAAGATTGAAAATAATGAAGAGTTTAACCTTGCTGACTGAATCTGAGAAAGAGGTACATGCAAGCCTCAAATAACTGCTTTAATCAGGAACAATTTTATTACATCTTCTATACAGTGAAACGTCACTTACAATGGCCTGACAGGCACAGATCCTAGCAGAAATTGCTTTAACAGTGGAAACTTATCTGTTGAAAGTGATGATATACTTAAAGTAACTTAGCTAATTAAAATAGTCTTCGTGAATTCTGCTTAATGTGAAATTCCTACTAAGATGCGTTACCTTTTAATAACAAAAATGGAAATATAAAGTCTCCATTTAAGCCTCAGGTGCACTACTTATTTGCTTAGCAAACCCTACTTCTCTTAATTCAAAGAGAAATCAAGTCGCCCAGTCCATCGGTCACAAATCCCAAGCAAGAGAAAGTCAGCGCTGTTGTTCCATGGATCGCAGAGACATACATCACATTCATTCTTTAAACAACTCCTGTTCATTTTCAAAGTCACAGTAAGAAAGACTCACTCATCCTCATCTCGAGGCCTCTTTAATGGTTTTATATCTTCTTTAGGAGAAGCAAAATAGCTGTCATCTTCAGGTTCATCTTTAATTCGTAGTGGACTAAAAAGAAAAAAATGTGAGTTACTGAGCGCCGGGACATCTACATGAAGTAGCTCAAGGAGGGGTAGAGCATCTCACTGAGAAGGAGCTGCCAGGAGGACGACAATGCACATTTGTACGTGCTAATCACAAAGGTCTTCCACGAGCACTTTCTCTCACTCCATCCTCACTTTAACCCTGCGAGGCAGGCAGTATCGCCCTCACTCTGTAGATGAACAGGCACATCGAGGTTCGGAACTAGGACTCCTTACTCTAAGCCAGTATTCTTTTCCACCATGACTTAGCTGCCTTTGCCAGAATGACCCAAACTACGACGGGAACAAACTGAACTGTTTTCCTTACCTCACGTGAGGAATATACCGTGTATCTGACCCCAGGAATGATCCAAACTGATTATTCTAAGTACATCAAAAGCTAAAATTTAGTTTTTACAAGAAAAGGAATAAAAATTTATTCCCCAAACTTGGCACCTTAAGGGTCTAAGCGAAAAAAACCTAATTACAAGGGAAGATAAAAAAGCTGCATCACAGCAGAAGGGCACGTGCTCAGTGAGAGGCTCTGGGCAGATCCAGTTCATTCTAAGCCACATCTAGTCTTTGTTCAATGTCCTCCTTAGGTTTATTTACTTGATACACAGAAGAGTGCCTTGCCTTAAAAATAATTCTCTTGGCCCAGGCCAGGCCAGGCAGCTCAGTTGGTTGGAGCATTACTTCAATCCCTGGTCAGGGCACATACCCAGGTTGCAGGTTCAATCCCAGGCCAGGGTGCATACACAGAAGGCGACTGATCTGTTTCTCTCTCACATCAATGCTTTTCTCTCTCTCTCTCTCCCTCCCTCTCTCAAATCAATAAAGATATCCTAGGGTGAGGATTAAAAAAAAGATAATTCTGTTGGACAACTACCCTGAACCAAAAAGAGGGAGGAAAAAGTGAGAAAACCATAGGATCAACCATCACCACAGCCTTGGGATGGTCCCTGGTTTGGCACATCTCATCAGACCCCCAGTGCTGACAGCCAGAAGCATGTACGGAAGTAGCTCAGTACACGGAATGGTCTCTGGACACGAAGATTCCCATCTGAGACCCAAGGGATAAGCTTGCAGATTCAGCTGTGAAGGAAGTACAGAGAGCCCCATGGTTTTAAAGGTAGACAATGCCACCCCACCCCTTCAGGCATACTGGATCACCTTGCTTGTGACAGAATTGGAATGTTTACAGAAATTGACCTTTCTTCCTTATTTCTGCACACTTTCCAAATGCCAGCCTCTAAAGCTGTCCCCGGGCACAAGCATAAATATGAGTAACACAGACTCAAGGGTCCAAAATCCCCAAAAGCCAGAAAGAAAGGAACACCGCCATTCACCCACCCAGTAAATGCTAGATCCTGCCATCGCTGCAGGTGGAGGGAAAACAAGTGGAAAGGTTACCAGGCCTGAAGGTGCTCTCAACAGCTGACCAGAACACTGGGTTCTACCCAGCGGAGCACCTGGATTCTCTGCGATGACACACACACACGAGCTGACAAGCAGCCCAGCAAAGCGAATGCAGAGACACTGCCTCGAAAGGTGCATTCTGAATGCTCTAACCCAGAAAGTCTGAAACTGAACCCAGGACCTTACCATGCCCAAAGAGTCTATTAATGACTCAGTTTAATAAAAATCCCAGGCAGTCAGTGGCTTGGCAAAAAATAGCCTCCTTATGCTCAGTACTTTATCGAAGAAGCCAGACTGTCGAGGGCAGCTTCCAATGAATTTTATTACTCGGCATTCCTAGAATGGTTACGCAACTCGCCTGAAGAGGGCTCCTGCTTCCCCTAGTCTCAGGGACCTGGTGGGACCCACAGCTTTCAAAACTGTTCTCAAAGGAAACTGAGAGTTCAAAGTTTCAAGGCAGCAAAACTTTCAAAACACTTTGTCCTAGTCAGTAACGCAAACAATTCCAACAGTTCCTAGTAAGTCCGTTCTGTCATTCTGTGGAGGCGAGTGAGAATACATGACCATAAACTTCCAGGTTTTTGAAACTAGAGGGGACTCGTGGGCTTATTTTGAAAAGTTGAGGCTGATGAGGAAAACAGAATCGTGACAGTGAAAACAGTACAGGAAAGCTGTGCGTATTTTCCTTTCCTTCCAGAGGAGAGACACATTTCTACTCAAACCTACACCCTTCCCTAAAATGTGGACCGAACAGGAGAGTCTGTACTGGAGCCTCAGAATACTACTAACAATTACTACTGAGTGTGGAGCTCCTTTCTGGGTGATGAAATGTTCTCAAATCAGCGCGGTCGTGGGGAGGATACACAGCCTGGTGAATACACTAAAAGCCAAACCATACACTTTAAAGGGGTGAATTTTGTGGCATGTGAATTATATCTCAATTAAAAAAATTTTTCTTACTGTCTGCCACCCCCACTCAAAATAACTCCTGGAAAACGTGCTGCTCAGTCTCACTGAGCGGCACTGCAGGACTGCTCAGGTTGGCTCGGCCAAGTCCTCTCCCTGCCAACTTCCCTGGAAACCCAGAGGCCGCCAGGTCAGTGGGTGTTAGGTGCGCTCGGCAACAGCACAGCCGGGGCAGCTGGCCTGCTGGGCACCGGTGGAGAGAAGCAGGGGGGGCCTTACCTTGAGAAGCCATTCTCCTTCTCCTTCTTTATCTTTGCATCCCCAGAGGCTCTAATCTGAAAGGTAAGACAGCAATTAACTGGTTAGTACCTTGAAAGGACCACGTCTGAAGAAGCCTCTCTTATTTGATAGTATTTGGTCTCAACTCTTGGGGCATTCTGATCCCACAGACTCTTTTTGTTGAGCAGGTGAACTGACGGTTTTCCTATTTTTCTAAGACTTGTTTTTACAATTCTTGGGGGTGAATTTTCCAATTCACTGAGAAAAGTTTCCCTAAACTGGTAGCTTTTTACCTTTAAATTATGGCAGGTCCTCTCCCTCAGTAAATATACTCCACCTCCCAAGCATTTGCCCTTGGCAGTGCAGAGAGGAAAGAAAAGCAAAACAAAACAAAAAGGAATAGTCAATTTCCTGTGAAAGTATGTTCCTAGTCCTCTCCTTCAACTGCCCATGTTCCACCTCGTCACACTCTGGCTGTTCGGACAAATGCACACAGGGAGGGGGACACACACAGACGTGTCTACACTGAGTGTCCCCGGAAGAATACCAAAAACGATAGAGTGGCTGCAGGGATAAAAAGGAGATGTATTCCCTATTTCATATCGTCTGAGTTTACTGAGTACAAAGGTTACTTCTTCAAAAACTTCAATTAAAACAGTTTTTTCAAAGTGTGTGCCCAGCTCGACTCGTTTGCAGCCGGAGGCGCCAGCCACTCCGAGGCGGCTATACAGTTGGGGGAGGCGCCAGTACCACCCACCGCTCCCTCAAGAAGAGCCTTCACTCAGCAGAGATCCGACACAGTCTTTCCCCTAAAACAGCATTCATTTTCCTCGTGAAAGAAAACAGACATTTCCAGAAACACTACATCCTCAGCCTACCCATCTGCCATATGAAATTATGAACAGACAAGATATTGTAAATGCAGCGGCAAAGGGCTCTGGTTCTCACAGTTTAAGACTGCAGCTGACTCTCGAGCGTCCTGACAGAGACCTTTCCCCTCAACGGCCAAGGGGTCTACTCTGCAATGAAGGGGCTTTCGTACTTGCTTTAAAAGGTAAACTGAGGAAGAGGTCCGCCCCACTGGAAGTCCTGTACCTTTTCCTCCTTTCGTTTCTCCTTATCTCTGTCTTTATGCTTGTCTTTATGTTTTTCTGAACTTCCATCTTTGTGTTTGGTTTTCTCCTTCTCTTTGTGTTTCTTCTCAGAATCTTTATGTTCACTGTGAAAAGTAAAACACACAGGGTTAGGCCAGACCAGGGACCACAGGGGTTCAATTCACAAGATCAACTCACAAGATCCACTAAGATAACAGCAACTGTGGAAACTTACAAGGCTTTCAATAAACAGTCCTGACAGAAGGTTCAGGTAGAGGCTTTTGCCTACACTGGTCTTCATCCTGTTGGATGCTTTTGTTTTTTCAAAGGAACAAAGGAACGACGCAGAGAAAAACGCAGTCATTCTAAACAAACCAGGACATTTTATTTTAAAGTATAAGAATATGGAGCAGGCTCCACTGTACTTCTACGACATTCTACCAGCAAAAAACTATAATGGAAACATCCACGTGAGCATTCACATCTGATGAGAGGGGTGAAGGCAATTCCCCGAAAATGCGTCAGGCAGCTCTGCGCCAGGCCCGAAACAGATGGTACACGACGCCGGCCCGGCCAGGGCTCTGGTGCAGCCCGACACCGTGGGTGTTTCCAGCTAGATTTTACTGGGAAAGCGAGCTACTGCTAGATGGAGCTCACAGACCCATCTGAAAGCAAAGGCATGTCCTGTGCTAAGTGTTTACAAAAGCACTGCTTTTAAAAGGGTTTGTGGACACACTGGTAGCACTGTAAAAAGGCACTGTTCCTCTGGAAAACAAAATCTGACATTCAAAGCAAGAGCCATTAAAATGTTCACACCCTGACATCTAGCTCCTGGATATTTCTCTTTGGGAAATAACATTACACAGAGATGTTCCCTCTGATGCTTCCCACACCAAGAAGCAAACAAAAAGAAACCACCGAAAACTACATACGAGTTAGTAACAGAGAAAGAAACTGTGATGTATTCAATATTAGGTAACTAATATGCTGTAATTTATAAGTCCTATAAATATACATGGAAAATGCTTATGACAAATGGAAAAAAAGGAGTGCAGATGTCCCTCTGCACCTGAGGGGACTGGTTGCAGGAACACCACCTCCCCCCAGCACAGATACCAAAATCTGCGGATGCTCCAGTCCCTTATATAAAACTGTACAGAACAATGCATACGTGTATAACATGACTGCAACTACATAAAAACGTGTGTGTGGACAAAGACTAAAGAGGCAATAGGCAACGATCGCATGTTACATGTTCTGAAGGTGGCAGAACACCGCGTGACTGTTTTGGTCAGTGTGTCTGGCAGACCCTGTAGGGACCCGGCACACTTCACCAGTACATCCCACAAGGCAACGAAAGGAAGCCTGAACGCGATGCTTGGAACTGGGGAGGGGTGGGGAGGAGCTCATCACAGACACAAAACACCTGAAGGGGACACTCAGGCCTATGGGCAGCATGGGCTCTTGCCTTTCCCACCACAGACTGTATTTACCATTTGTCACATTTCACACCTTCAGCCCACAAAAAATAGGATTTTATCAGCAATGAGCTCACTGAGCCATGTCCATCCCATGAAGTCTGTCCTAGAAAGATTTGGCTAAACTTGGCTGCATTGAAGGCCAAAAACATAAACAAAGGAGAGCAACCAGTCAGGTGCCAGGCAGACCCCGGATCGGGAGCACATGCGCCGTCACAGACATCTCTGCACACACACAAAAGGAGCCCCAACTGAGTCCAGGGGGTGGGGAATAGCAGACACTCTTTGAAGTCTAGCCAGAGAATATGGGGACTAGAAGAAACAGGACTGTAGGTGAGGGAAGATCCGGGGATGTCTGGGGAAAAACGTCCACTTGCCCTTGTTCACATAATCTTCCCTTGTTAGGTTATTTAGAGGCACTACATACCGAAATAACAAGTTTCTACATGGACAACGTTTTCTTCTGAACCCGTGGTGGCTGAGCCCCGCTGCAGCCCTAGCTGGAGGCACGTGGGATCGAGTTTTCCCACCGAGTTTCCTCTCGGCATCAGTATGCCGTCACTCTCTATGCAATGTGTTCGCCTAAGGTTTTTTCCAAAATGCAATGTCTTATCAAAAAGTTTATCCTTCACTTTGTACAAAAATGGCTCTCAATTGCTAACACCCCAGCTTTAGAATGACAAGTAAAACAGCAAAGTTGCCAAGACTGCAACTGATCCTTCAAGAGCTTACAAGTGGTTCTGATACCACCAGCAAAATGTATGCTCAGATCACTATTCTATTATACAAGCATTGTAAGCTTTAGTTGGTTTTTAACATTAACTTTAAGAAATATTGATGTTTTTCTACACAAGTCTTTGCCTAAAGGCAAAAAAAAAAAAAAGAGGAACAATTATATCCATAATATTGATAAATGAATAAACCTCTCCCAAGAAAGAGGAAAAAAGCATTTCTAAGCAGAGTACGGTCCCCTTAGACTGATTTGGAAACAGAGAAGCCAGTGGTTCCACCTTAAAGTTATGTTAGAAACAAGCAAAGTTAAGATTTACACTCAGCATTTCCATCTCCAAGTTCAGATCATTTCCTACTGAATCAATCCTTTTCCAATTCCATGAAATTGATACCTATACCTTAAGGTAGACCAGAGTTAGAGACAAATGCATGGCCACTCTGAGACTTGATGTTAAGGTGAAAACTTCATTTTATCATCAAGTAGAGACTTTCTCGAACAGAGATCTTGGATGACTGAAATGACAAAACCTCTGGGATCATGGCTCCTCACTTTGTCTTCCCACAAAGCTACAAATGGCTGATTCGGCAGCAATCTACGTTGAGAAAAACTATCCTCCTCCACGTTCCACCTTCTCCCCTTGTCCTCTTTTTCTCAATGAAGGCGATTCTTACAACATTAGTCTATTTCACTCCAAAACTGGTTTTCTGGCCTTTTGGCAATCACAGTGCGGGCAATCTCTGTAGGTGTAACCCCCAACTCCCTCCAGTTTTGAGCTCTGCTGCTCATTATCACATGGAACAGAGATAGGGAGAAAGAGGTCAACAAACAACAAAGTAATGAATGAGACAGAACCCAGGCCAGCCCAGATAAGTGAAAAAAGTCAAAGGTACTTCCTCTGCCTACTAACCAGAGGGAAATCTATTCAGGAAATTCAAAGTTCCTGCTACAGTAGTACCCCTTTGTAGGTCAAAGTTAATCACAAAGAACAGAATAAGAAGAAACTACCAACTTGCCTTTCCAAAGGAAACTCTCACCCAACTTTTAGGTGTGAGAGAGCAGGTCTACCTTTTTATATTAAGCGAGCTCAGAAGATTCTGAGCAAGGACATCTCGTGGTGCACAAGGCATTCCATTGGGGACTGTAGAAATTCGAGTGTGAGGGGCCCTGTTGGGCCTCTAAACACAACACAGTGCAAACAGCCTATCCACCTGCCAGGTGCAGCATCTGTCCCTGCCTCAAGAAATAGAGAGCAGAGAGGGCTGGAGCCCTACCCCTCGCCCGAAACCCCTACACGGGCAGAAGTGCCGGCACAGGGCAAACGCACCTGGGGACAGAGTCCTGTGATACAGGTGCACACCTAAGGCTGTGCCGTGGGAATCAGAAGCAGGATTTGGCTGGTGGTACAAATGGAGGGAATCTGGGATCAGTTAAGCTGACTCATCACCACACACCGTTTCTAACATGTACTTCTTTTTTCAAAATGTTTAGAACTAGTTTGGCTTTTACGGTGGCTTAAAGAGCAGCACCTTGCTCACAGGGAGGTGATGGAAGGTGTGACCGGTGCAGAAGAGAAGCTGTGTGCTGACTGCCAGTTTTAAGAGAGGTTAGTTACAGCTGTCTCTATCCTAATCCCACTGCTTTTTCATACAAGATATCAAAGTCACAAACAGTGCTTTAAATACCACAGAAGGCTACAAATACTGCCAGTTCAGAGGCTGCAGAACAGGTGAGATATTGGAAAAATTTCAGCAGGGCTAAGAAGACAAAGAAACTGGAAGAAAGGCTTAAAACAGATGATAAGAGGAACAAAAAGGTGTGAGGAACAAACACATTTTAAGAATGAGTTTAGTCTAGGATACATCGAAGGTTGAAACACAGACAGTTCCAGAACCTCCGCAATGGTCACATTTTTGGATGGAACAGGAATTTCATCATCAGCAATCCGAGAGAGAAAACACCCAATTAGTGGCTACACACACATGCCGACTCTTTGGGACTCAGAGCTCATGTATGTCTGGGAATAGATCCACCGTTACCAGTAGTCGGGAATGCAGAAGTCAATGCCAAAGAGAACAAATGACAGAGTCAAAGTCACCTCTCCAGTGTTCATGCCTGTCCTATGCTTCAATTAGCTAAATTCCACTATGGAAAGAAGTAACCGACACTATTTTTAAAGTGATGACGGTGAAACCTTTGGTCTGTGACCCTTGTTGGAGCCAAGCGGACAGTTTTGGCCAGGGCTCCTCTAAGGCACTCAGGCAAAAAGAAGGAAGTAGGGAGATGCCAGGAGGAAGCAGTTTTTTCCTTCTGCCCAGTGACGGCATGGCTACCTCTTTGGAAAACCAAACCAAACCAAAAAAAGTCTGCGTCTGATACTCTAGAAGTAGGATGTTGGCTATGGGAAACCATTTAAATCTGTCAAAGAAAACACACAAAAACAGCTTCTCCACCATCGACCAATAAAAGTGTTTAACAGATACCTGAATACCACCAAGTGCCTGAAACTCTTTTAAGCAATTCAATCCCCATAACAAAACCGAGGTTAAGTTGTAACTTCCCCATTTTACAGATGTGCAAACTGAGAGGTGGTAGGTAAGGTTAAATAACTCACCCAAAGAGACACATCTAATGAGGGATAAGCAGGATTTAAACTCACGCCGCCCGGCTCCTCAGTGGACCGCTTGGTTAGGGACCTCCCAAAGCGGGAAAGAAGCACTGCTGAAGGCAGAAGGAGCCTCTTCATCTTCGGAGACTAGGACCTCGCCACTATGGCTAAGGGAACGGACTCACCCCACCTACCTGGTTGCTCCAAGACAACTCCCCGCCCCCCACTACAGGCTGCAGTCGACAGAATCACAGGGACTCCTACGGGACAGCCCGGTGAGGGCAGAGCTGTGGAAGGAGGAAACCATGGCCCCTTCAAGAAGGGCAGACAAGTCAAGCTTGAATGTTTGCTAAGTAAAAAATTCTAAGTAAAAACAAAAGTTGCCTCTGGGAAAAGAACGTAGCAGAAAGATTCTAAGAAATCAAGATTTCTTAATGCTGTTCGCTTCATGCTCAAAATCACAAGAATTATTGGAACTTTGAGTTGAATGGCATCTCAGAAATTATTTAATGCTTTGCTGGCAGGCCAGAGAGGATAAAGGGATGTGCCCAAACCCAATACACCCCCTGAACTGCCGGTCCTCCGTCTCTGAGTTCCTTACCTCCATTAACAGGATAAACAGTCACCAGTTACCCAGCCCGGGAGCCCCTTTTCTCAGGTCCCTCATGCCACGTGTGGCCAAACTCTCTGCCCCCTTTCTCAGCTCCTTCCAATGGCCACTTGCTCCCTTCAGAATCAAGTCCCAACTACTGCTTTCTCTCCCAACTTCTTAAATAGATTTTACTAGTTTTCCCCCCAAAAGTCACTTTTCTGGCTCCATTTTCTACTTATCCCATCCCATGAATCCCGGCACCCGCCCAACTGAACGGATGTCCTCCCAGAGCAAAGTTCATTACACAATACTTCCACGTTTTGTTTATGCCTTTCTCATTGTCTGAAATGCCCCCTGTTCTAGCCATCACCGTCCTTTGTCAAGATTTAACCATCTTTCAATGGCTGGCTCAAATGCTGTTTCCACCATGAGAGCTTTAAAAAAGTAATTATAGTTCACTGTAATAGAGCTAGATATAATTGAAATCTAGGACTCCAAATTAGATGTTATCAGTACTTTAGATCCCACTATCAGCAATGACTGCTCCAATTTATCTGAGTGCTATTCACCAAGCTTTGTGACGATGATCATCATCACTGCCACCACCACCACCTCAGCTGTTTTATACATTATTGTTTCCAAATGAATTCTGCCTGAACCAACTGGAAAACCTGACGGGGTCGGTGCTACTCTCAACCCTTGACCAAAATGGAAAACAAGACCTAGAAGTTAAATGGCTTGTATTAGGACACACAGCTGGTAAATGTGGGGCGCACAGGCTAATAAAATGACAGAATCTGGCCTTGAGTCCTATTTTAGTGCGCTGTTCACCACATCACACTGCCTTTCCTGAGCATGGTCGTGGTACTCGGTTCCCTCACTCCTAAACCATCCAGCCTTCTCCTCTACCTCCCTACGTTAATTAATGGCCCGTTTCCCCCAGGCAGGCTAATACAGGGATGTAGAGATAAATAAAGGGCTTCGGCAAACAGCTCACAAAAAAATAAATTTGATTATGTTTAGAAAAAGTCTCCCTAATCTGAGAACCAATTGCTTAATTTTTCCAGTACATTCCCCCCAGTTCTACTTCAGGCAGGACCTGGAACGGAGGGGAAGCAGGACCCAGCAGCACCCCCGCCGTCAGCGGTCTCTCCCACGGACTGTGCGGAAGAGCACGGCCAGGGTGTCTGCAGAAGCACCCTCCGTGCTGCTTCACCAGCGCCTTCCTGTCTCCCCTGGCTTTCCACGAACTTGTCACCCCAGCCTAAGTGCCAGGCTGGAAACCAGCAAGAGAGGCACGCAGCCACAAACCAGCAGGAGGAAATCTTGTTTTTCACACATATGACAGTCCTGCATTTTCAAAACCACCCCACCCCCATCACTCTTAATAATGTTGTTTACAGAAGAGGTCAAGTATTAAATATAATGTATGGCTACGAATGTAAGCTTTCAAAGAAATATCTGGTGAGATCCTTCAAGGCTAGTAATTCCTTAGCATCCAATCAGAGTATTCCTTTTGTTTCTTTTAAGAGGATTTATGTATTTTTTACAAGGATCTACAGTGCTAATAGTAATGCTAACAGAAAGAAGCCGTGTCAGAGATAAACAGAAGAAATTATTTTTCTTTGACTTCGGTATAAGCTCTTCCTGTGATGTTATAAATCAAACAGAAGATAGAGATAAGGTTTTCACAGGGTCAGAATTTAATGAAATTAATACAAGTGCCAAAGACTTTAGAGATCTGGGGTCCAGCACGAAAAAGGCAGTGCCTGAATGTTCTGGCACATTAAACCCTGAGCTGCTCACAGCGCGCATATGAGAAAGAGGTGCTTGTACTGAAACACAGATAGTTCAGCTGTACAACTGACCCTACCCAGGAAGGGGCTTGTTTTTCTGTGCACGCGTGTGCACGTGCGTGTTTACTGGAAGGAGTATCGTAGAGAAGAACAACAGGAGAAAACTCAGGCCCTGGCCTCATCCATGTTTGCCACCCTACTGCCCCGTGACTCGGAGCATGTCACTAAGACTCCAGTGCATACAAAGAGAGAAGGTGGAACAATCTTTAACACCCTCTCCCTTAGTTTGCACCTTCAGTGAGAATAAAGGAGAAACTGCAGAATGAGATGGGATCCTCTGAGGGTGGGTCCACACCCCATTCTCTCAGCAGAAAGGCTGGTTTCCCATTCTCAGTCGGACACTACAGGTATGCAGTGGATATCACTCTGCAGGAAAAAGGTGCCTCCTGGATGTGGGTCTTCAGTGCAGCCCAAGGAGAAATGACTGACGCTAATATCTAGTGGAGAAGGAAGGAACTCAGACACACACCAGTCAGCGAAGTGCTGGAATAAAGTATTTTCAAACTGAACGTGCTAGATCTTAATTATTCAGGGCTTCAGAGGTGACTAAACAAGCTTCAAGGTTTCCTTAATCTGCTAGGGAAGAAAAATGAAGGAACCCAAAACTATTCGAAAGATCAGAAGTCACTTAAAAAGAGAACACAGTGTCCAGGATATTTTAATGCACTATAACCAAGACAGTTCCTGTGTTGCAAAGAGGTAGTGCATAAATAGGGGTCAACTAGGAGGCATTTAAAAGTCTGCTTACAACACATCATCTGCTTAAACTGTTGTAAAGTTATTTATGTGTGAATCAGAGATCCATGGCTCGATTTAGTCATGTGTAAACAGAAACTCAGGCCAGGTTTTTCCAATGCCTCTTGGCAAACAGGTTATTTTCTTAAGCATTTTGATTAGAAATGAAGGAAATAAGAAAATATTAAAAGATACAAAAATCACACGACAAATTCCTGAATTTGCCTACGTTATCATCTTGGAAAGTATGCTATGATGGATACACAAAGTATCCAGCACATTGGTAGAGCTTTTATGCCTATGGACTCCCACGTAGCCCCCTCTGAAGCATGTATTAGTAGGAGGAAACGGAGGATGAGGAAGCTGAGTGAAGAAAGGTTACTTAACTAGCTAAGATCGCGCGAGACCAAAGCAGGAGACCAAAGCAGATGGTCCAGGACAAGAGGCCTTCTCCTAGAAAGAAGCAATTAAGCTACTGTGGCTTTTTCAAGAAAAGTAACACCAAACTCACACTCTTTATTTTTAAAAAAGGAGATTCTGGTAACAAAGGGCAGGACCAAACTCATGTCCCAAAAGGTTCCACACCACTCTATCCAACCTTCTCTCCACGGTGGCTGCAAATCACAGCTGGCAAAGTAAATGCACCAGAGAAGCAGGGTTGGTGTTCAAACGCTCATGTTTTCAGTATCGACCTCTCTTTTAAAAAATTTTTGGGCAAATTTCTGGTAACATGAAAATTAGCATTTCTTCATCTAATCTACAGGCATTTTCTTCAGATCATAAAGTTCTTCATGGTCAAAGATTATCTCATTTTCTTGGCACTTCACACGTCTAGCAAAGCATAAACATGGCAGGCAGGATAAAAATACTTGTTGGACACGCTCCTGTGATTCTTCTCCTCAATACACACACAAAGAATCGAGAGCCCAGACTCAAGCAGACACTGTACATTATGTTCACAGCAACGTTATTCACAATAGTCAGAAGGTAAAAAACAACCCCAGTGTCCATTCACAGAAGACTGGATTTTTAAAATTTTTATATAAATTTATTTGGGTTTATCTGAGCCAAACTGACTACAGTTGCCAGGAAGCAGGATCTGAAATGCTCCCAAATGTATGAACTTTTAAAAATATGACATACAAAGGAGTATCATTCAGCCATGAAAATAAATAGAATTCTGATGTGCAACAGCACCAATGAACCTTGAAAGCATCGTGCTAAGGGGGATAAGCCAGGCACAAGAAAGATAATATTTTATGATTCCACTTACATGAGGTATTGAGAATAGGCAAATCCATAAAACAGAAGTTGCCAAGGATAGGGTAAGAGAATGGGGAGGCATTATCTGATGGGGTCAGAGATTATTTGGGATGATGAAGAAGTTCTCAAGATGGACACTGCTGATGGCTCTGTAATATTGGGAATGTACTTAATGCCACTTCCAATGGCGAACTTCATGTTATGTGTATCTCACCATAAATACAAAAACGCTTGTTTGAAATTTAGGATGGCCAAAGGGAACTACCTTGTAGAACACTGTAAATATGTGAGAAGAGGAGAGAAGATGGAAACTGGTGTACTGATAGGTGATCTACTCGCTCAGTCAATAAACATGTCCTGTCACCGACTGAGCCTTGAGGATGTAAAATGAACACAACAGACCCCAACTCTGCTCCAAGGACCAAGAGAGTCTAGGAGATTCACCTACTGAAATTAAATTCAGTGGATAAACTAAAATAGAAACTAGGTGATCACATGTTAAGAAATGAGTAGCAGGGATGGGGGCGGCTCAGGGGCGGGGAAGACCACCGAAATAGTAAATGACTTGTGAAGAAATCACAAGTCAATCCCACCACAGAAAGTTAACCTGGTTATTTTAATAGTTCAGAAAGACTTATTCATTTAAAAAAGAGAGAGAGAAAGCAACTTTCACTTTAACTTGTCTACAGACAGTAACCCAAGCTAATGAAGTATAACTGACCTTGAACAATGAGGAGGTTAGGCACAGTCATCCAGGCACAGTCAAAAAGCCCAGGCACAGTCAAAACTCCATGTATAACTTTTCACTCCACAAAAATTTAGCTACTGACTGCCTACTGTTGACTGGAAACCATACTGATAACATAAACAGTCAATTAACACATATTTTATATGTTATATGCATTATATACTGTATTCGTATAATAAAGTTAAGCCAGAAAAAAGGAAATGTTACAAAGAAAACACATTTATAGTATTTATTGAAAAAAATCTGCACACAAGCGAACAGCTCAGTTCAAACCCAAGAGTCAAGTACAGTTCCAAGAGAACCCAGGCTGCAGCCCCTTGTTCTAATAAATGATTGATCTCTACATAAATTCCTTTCTAACAAGACTTAAGCCACCATGGGAATATAACTTTCTCACCAACTGCCTTTACTCAAAACAGAAGCATCAGTCCTCATTTTCAAAAAGCAGTACTATATCCAAAGATACCTTACACACAACCTTTGGACTTAACCATCCCCCCCCCACACACACACGCACATGCCAAGTACGTGGGGGGGGGGGAGCAAAGTGAACCAGAAAACATCTTTCTGAGGCTTGCGTCCCAGAGGGAAGCACTACCGAGTTTCATCCATATTGGCAGCCACTGGTTTTTGTGCGAGCTGAGCCCCTCTAACCCGATGAAAGCTAGGAATGCCCTCTCCAGGAGAAAAGTACAGAAAAAAGAAAAATGCCCATCATGTCTCTAGTCTAGGCCCCTTTGGTCAGGGCAAGCCCTCTGAACACCTGATTAAAGGCCATCATATCACCATAAATCCACAGCTGACTTACTTTAAAATCACACTTTAATGAGGTGTATACTGAAGGAAAATTCACCACACTCACGTCACACATCCTGATCTGTACAATGGCATCACCGGTAAGACCATCCTGTCAGTCAGAGGCAATCAAATCCAGCCTCTGCTCACTGTGCTATCCAGCTGTTCACCTGTAGCTCAAGTCAAGGCCTATTCTGGGTGAGCCACGCCACAGCCAACCCACTGCAGACTGAAGGGGCTGCTGGTTCAACCCTTACCTGTTGCTATGCTTGGACTTTTCTCGATCCTTCTCCTTGTCCTTCTTGTGCTCTTTGTGCCGGTGTTCCCGATCTTTGTGTTTATCTTTGTGTTTGTGAGAATCTGCAACCATAAGAGATGAGTCAGTTAAGAGGGGTCAGAGGTGTCTCCTGCCCACCTACCTTGACAAGCTGGTCAAGAAGCACAGTGACAGGATTCAAATGGCATCTGTAACACGTGTCTTGGTTTTAGGGGCAGGGTAATGGGCTGCCTTGTCTGGACCACTTTGTGAAATCTCTCCTGGGAGATTCCAGTGGGAGAAAAGATTTCACAAATAGGTCCAGACAAGGCAGCCCATTACCCTGCCCCTAAAACTAAGACACATGTTACAAACATGCAGGCAGGAAGGGGAGACAACTCTACAATAAAAGGAAGCAAGAGTCTGGCATCTGTCTGCTAGCTCTGGTGCTATTAAGACTAAGCTATAAATGATACAAAGGAATAAACATGAACACTAACTCTCAAGATATAAGGTTATCTATGTAATGTCTGGAAAACTCAAACCTCAAGAGATGTGTTCTAAATCAAGTATAATCTAAAGTATAATCTTCATTATACTTTAATGAAGTATACAGTTTCTATATAGGAAATATACACATTTCAAAGATAGTGTGATATAACTCTAACAAAAATATGCACAGGTATAACACCCACCACACTCAAGATGAAGAACAAGGCCTGGCCAGGTAGCTCAGCTAGTTAAGAGCATCATTCTTGTGCACCAAGGTTGCAGGTTGTACACCAAGGTTCCCAGTCAGGGCACACACAAAGATGCAACCGATGAATGAGCAAGTAAGTGGAACAAATCGATGTTTCTCTCTCCCCCTCTCAAAAGAATAAAATTTAAAAAAAATTAAGATTCGCAGCAATACCATCACCCCGAAAAGTTCCCTTATGCCCATTCCCAACCTATCACCACCTTCCACCCTTGACCTGACGCACAACCACTGATCTGGCAGTGCCATGAAGTGCGTGTGTCTAGATGACTAGAATTTCATATGAATGAAACCACATAGGATTTCCTCTTTTGTGTCTGACTTCTTCCACTCAACATAGTATTTCTGGCATTCATTTATGATGCTGGATGTATCAGTAGTTGGTTGGGTTTTACTGCTGAGTGGTACTTCACCGTATGGATGTATTGCAATTTTTTTTATCCATTCTCCAACCGATGGACATGTGAGCAGTCTCCAGGCACGAGTTAATTCTGAATAAGCCTACTAGGAACACTCATACACAAATCCTTCTACAAACATGTTTTCATTTGTCTGGGGTATGTACAGTGCAGACATTATTGGGTCAAGTGGTAAGTGTATGTTGAATTTTATGGGCAACTGCCGAACTACATACCAAACGGGCTCTACCATCATACCTTCCTACCAACATCACATTTAAAAATAAAAGAGTTCCAAATGCTACAGATTCTCACCGACACCAGGTATCACCGGCCTTTAACTTGAACCATCCTAGCAGGTGTGCAGTGGTTCTCTCATCATGGTCTTAATGTAACTTTCCTAATTAAATGAGTATCTTTTTCTGTGTTTATTGGCTACTTATATCTTCTTTGATGTAGCATCTCCTCAAATCTTTCCTTCAGTTTAAAAATATTTTAGTCTTGTTATTACTGAGTTATGAATCCTCTGTACACTCTGGATTACACTACTTTTGTTAGATGTATGTATTGTGAATACCTTTTTTCTAGGACTCTTACAGAGGTAAGGGACAGGGCACATTTTTAAATCTATAAAGATGTCCAGTTGTCCCATCACTGGTTTTTGAAAGACAGCCCTTTCCAACTGAATTGCTTTGACCTCTTTACTGAAAATGAAATGACCATATAATCACGGTCTCTCTCTGAACTCTACTCTGTCCTTACACGGACACCATCTGAACTACCACAGCGGCACAGTGATGTTCTTTTTCATAGCGAGTCTAAAATCAGATAATATTAAGTACTAGGCTGGCCAAAAAGTCCATGTGTTTTTTTTCTGTAAAATAAAAGCCACATTTTTCACTTTTACCAGTAAGTTTATTGATTAGGATATTCTGAGTATGTCAGCTATCCCCTGCTATTGGCTTCTAGTGGGTCGAGGCCAGGGGTGCTGCTAAACATCTTCCAATGCATAAGACAGCCCCACAGCAAAGAATTATTTAGCCAAAAGGTCATAGTACCAAGAAACTTCACAAACCACTTCTGACATGTTTGATCAGTCACAACACCTTCCCCATATACTGTGCAAATCTTTTCTGCATTTGTTGCATTTTTACGTTTCTTGAAATAATAAAGTATAATATGCCAAAAGTGTTGCTTATTTTTCCATCTTCAATATTGAAATGGCTGCACAAAAATTCACCAATTTTGATATATTTTTTTAAATGCACACTGATATGACAGCTGTCACAATACAATCTAACAAAACTGTTTTGAATGAAATGAAAGACAACTAAGGGCTACCAGAGCCATCTTTCAGAAAGAACTAAATGAACTTTTTGGCCAACCCAATACAACACTTTGGCTTTATTCTTTTTCAAAATAGTTTTGCCTATTCTATGGCTTCTGAATTTCCCTAAGTTTTACATTGCTTGTTATTGTTTTTAGAAAGGAAGGGAGAGAAAGCAGGAAGGGAGGGAAGGAGGGAGGAAGGAAAGGGGAAAGGAAAGGGAAAAAGAAAAGAAAAAAGGTCAGCTGGGAATTATGTTCATAGGACAATTTGGAAACATTCTCATTTCTTTTAATCCATGAACACAGTTATCTTTCTCCACTTATTTAAGTTAGTGAATCTCAAAATTTTAGGGTGTATAAGAATTCACTAAGGGCCCATTAAAAATGAGGTTCAATGGGATCAGGTCATCCCAAAGTTGAATATTCATCAATTGGAAGTTTATGTATGCAACAAGTGTGGTGATTTTAAAATCTGTCCAGCAGATTCTCTGATACTACTCTTTTCAAGAGAGATGGCCTCATTCATTTCCTTCTTGACTATGGACTGGACTTAGAGATTTACTCCTAAAAAAACAGTGCAAATGTTGGTATGTAACTTCTGACACCAGGTCATGGAAGGCACTGGATGTTTCTCCGTGCTCTGAGAGAGGCCACCTGCCACAATCTCAGGAGCTTAAGCAGCCCTTTGGAGGAGCCATGTGGCAGGGAACTGAAACTTACTGACAACAGCCACGGGGGTCAACCATGGTGGAGCAGGCCCCAGTCTCAGGCCTGCATATAACTGCAACCTCCCAGAGACCCTGAGCTGAAAACACCCAGCTAAGCTGCTCCTGGATTCCCAGCTCACAGAAACTGTATGAGAAAACAAGTGTTTGTTGTTTGCAGCTACTACATTTTGAAGTAACATTTCATAGGAATAGGTAACTAGTAATAATGTATAGGTGGTGTGTATGTGTTCATCCCATTCCTCGCAAAATGCGGTAAAGCCACATTTGGCATAATCCACTAAAATGATCTATTCTGTGCCAAACTCTATGGGAACAGAAGTTTACATGACCATACCCCTACCTACAAGAATTTCTGATCCCACGGAGATGGGAAAAATAAAATCATAAGGCATCGGAAGTAGAACTTGAACCCAATCTTCCATGAAGATGCAGAGTCCAACTTCTAGAAGTCTAAAGTCTAAAACTTTAAAATGCTGAGTAAATCTAATGTACAAAGTTGGTGGCCCCAGATTACTTGACAGTAATAAAACCCTCCAATTACTTCTCCAAACTAAGCACTTGTGGTTAAAATCTTAATGGCAAAATACACCACCAGCAGTACATTCCACCTGGAATGAAGTGTTTTTTTTGTTGTTTACAGGCTGTATTTAACAAAAAAGAAACAGAACATTATGATCTGTTATTGTGGTCCAAGAGTATGGCAGGGACTTTTTTTTTTTAATTACTCTTGTGTATAATTCAACAAATGCAAAAACAAACAGCTACAAAAAAGACTAGAGACAGAAACCAAAATGTTAAAAGTAGTCATTTCCGGGTGGTGAACTTATGCACAACTGGATTTCTTGTGTATGTATTTCGTCGTCTTTCACCATCTTTTCCCATGTGAATCACTTCTGTAATAAAAATGTTATTTTTTTAATTACCATGCTTTAAGAATTTACATTGACAAGTATTGGTGTACACAAGGAAAAGGGGAGTTCGATTCACTAAAAAGCACTAAATTTAAAGAATAAAAAACTATGTAAAAGATAAATTGAAAGTAATTCAGGTAGATTTCAGACAGCCGGTCTGCCAATAACATTCTCTCTCTGAATGCACAAAACTTCAAAACTGACTTTAAAGCCAGGTTTCAAGTCTTTTAAAACAACTGCTAATCTAAAAATGCAAAGTCAAAGTACATAATAAGAAACTTAAGGCTTTATAATCCATTGATGCAAGTAAGACCTAGGTCAAAGATCTAAACCCCAAGTGTGCCTAATTTTAAAAGAAGTTACTACATGTCTACTACACGTTCGAACTGTGATATATGTGCTCTGACAGACACCAGAAATACACACCTCCTTCAGTTGTCTGAATGGCCCTGGTACAGCTCCACACGTCAGGTTGGGCCTTCTCAGGATAAACGAGGGGGGGGGGCAACACAGAATAAATGGGGTGCCTCCTGAAATCCAAGTGTGTAGAGAGGCCCTGGCTGGGTAGCTGAATGGGGCATAGGGTCATCCTGATACACCAAGGTTGTCAGACACTTACAAGAAAAATTGTAATGTGTAAACAAATGCAATTATCAACTGACAGGGAAACTGTAAAGACGATCTGCACTAGTAAACTGACAGGTAAATAATCTTTGAAGATGTATATGAACTACTTCCAGGTAAGTGATGCCTGGAATTTGCTTTAAAACACCCTCAAGTAAAAAAACAAGGTGGGGGAGGCCTGGCTGCTTTGGCTTGATTAGAGCGCTGCCAGCACGCCAAAAAGGCCGTGGGTTCGATCCCCTGCTGGGGGCATACAAGAGGCAAGCAACTGATGTTTCTCTCTCACATGGACATGCCTCCCCCCCCCACACCCCTCCCTACCTACCTTCTTTCTTCTCTAAAAGCAATGAAAAAAATGCCCTCGGATTAAAAAATTTAAAAAGGAGTGGGGGAGAGATATGGAGATGGATAAAACAAGACTGGCAAAAGGCTGAGCGTTACTGAAGTGGACAGATATGGCAGCATTCATTATACTGCTCCCTCTACCACTATATAGGAGGTCAAAGTCCAGCCATTGTTAATATAATGAAAACCATTTGCACAACACTGATATAATCTTGCAGCCAAGGAGTGTGGACTGGAATGCGAATGTGTGAACAATGACAACTTCACTGTACTTACTAGTCAATAGGGGGAGGCAGAAGCCATTGAGTGAACATGTGTACTATGTGGCCATCACACTGAAAATGACTGAGCAAGCAGAGCAGTGATCTGCATCAAAGTTTGCATTAAGCTTAAACATTCCTCTGCGGAAACTATTTGCATGATTCAGAGGCTGCAGCTCTGGGCAACTGGTTATTGGCAGCTTCATCACGACAACACACCTGCTTATGCATCACGTCTTGTGCAGAGTTTTTTTTGTCAAAACATCAAATTACCCAGGTGACTCAGCCACACTACAGCCCACATTTGGTGCCCTAGGACTTCTGGCTTTTCCCAAAACTAAAATCACCTTTGAAAGGGTGGAGATTTGAGACTGTCAATGAGATTCAGGAAAATACGATGAGGCAGCTGATGGTGATTGGGAGAACTGTGTGAGGTCTCAAAGTGCCTTCTTTGAAGGGGACTGAGGCATCATTGTCCTATGTACAATGTTTCTTGTATCTTCCTCAGTAAATGTCTCTTTTTCATATTACATAGCTGGACACCTTCTGCATAGGCCTTGTTTGCTTGAAACTTTTCATAATAAAAAGTTTAAGCTTCTTCCCTTCCAATCCCTTATTTTTTCTTATTATATAATGGAACAACAAGAAGAGGAGTAGCTGAACCCAAGAGAGTATTTGTATTAAGGAGCAGTAAGAGATAAAATTAAGCCAAGAGTCAGGGTGCCCTGCTGTGAGCATAACAGGGAGCCATTTTGAGCAGGAAAGGAACAGAAGGAAAGCCGTGCTTAAGATGAACTGAAGGACAGTGTAGAAAGGCAAAGGCAGAGTAACCAGCCAGTCTACAAAGAGCAGTCCAGAAAAAAGGAACCGTAGCAGGTCTGCAAAGAAAGGAAGAGACATAAAAGCACACTGATGAGTGGAATTAGAACTCAGCTCCAGGAACTCACAGGCTGTGTGTGATAATAATTAATACGTATTGAGGGGAGTCGAAGACTCAAAGACTTTGGGTCCCCCACCTAGGAGAATGAAGTGGCTCTGAAGACACAGCAAAGCTGTGCAAACAAAGGTGGGAAGAAGGAAAGACTGGTGAAGTGACGACACCAACTGAAGCCATATTGTATTTCAGGTAACAGTCAGATATCGGACTAAAGATGAGGGTCAGAAAAGTACCCAGTAAGTGAAAAAGTGAAGCCAATAAAGGCATATTGATCTATATCCCTCATGGTGAAAATATAGACAGCTTACTAATGGCCTTGAAGATTACTTTTAGTACATACCCTTCCCCCTTAACTGCAATCCATCTAACAATAGCTACTGTTCAAATGTTTTGGAGGAAGAATCTTGCCACTTCAAGATTCTTGGTTAAATCTATACCAGAAAACCTCATTCATTGTGATTTCAGGTCACCTATTACCTGACGACAACTGTTTCAAATCCTAGGATTAAACAATTTGAGATGAAGACATGGGAGAGGAATAAGGCAGCTTTGAGAAGACAGAGACAGGTAACAACCAATTCCTTCCACTCTAACTTAAGTTACACCATAGAATAGATCAGTAATTAAACAGGCAGCATAGCAGTCAGCATCTTCTGTTACTGTTAACTGGAGTGTTCCTTGAGGTTAACAAAAATTTGAAATAAAAAGACTTCCAAATGATAAAAGGGCAGTATCAGTGCCTTTCCCTCACTGTCGAAATAGTTGCTGGCTGGCATTATGCAAGGACTTGATGATTAACATGCGCAAGAAAAGGAACCCTTCTACACTGGACTCAGAATTATATTCGGAGGTCTCATTCATTTACAAACACTTAAAATATATTCCTAAATCCAAAGCACCCTGCTGAAGACTTATGAGACACTGACTCGACCCTTAAGGAATTTACAGCCCCAGAAGGTCATAATTAAGGCATGGAGATAAAAAGGGCACTCCGTGGGTGGTGCCAGAATCGCGCTGGAATACTGAGTAAACACTGTCCCATTCCATTTTCTTCCTGCTCGAATGGTGAAGAAATGTCATCCCCATTTCACCCAAGTAACACTAAGAGCCACTCCTCCCTGAGTGGACGGTCTGGGTGGTGGTCTTTTACCCCTCTCCAGGTGGCACCATTTCATCAAACCTGTAACACATCTTCGCCCCTTAACATCTCTGAAGAGGCCCATGTAGTTCATATAATCCCCAATGGAGGAGGAATTTAACAAGATCTTAAAAAAACAAATGTAAATTACTCTCTTTTGACCCAGCAATTCATATGTAGGCATTGAAGTTGAAGATACACTTCCAAAGGCAGAAAATTTAAGCTGGTTAATGTATCCATAAAGCAGAGAAATTAAGTCAGAAGAAGAAATCTTTCTTTAATTTTAGACTTGCTGGAGTGAATTAAAATTCCTTTCCTACCCCCAAAATCTCAAATGTCAAGTGACTGACATTAAAGTAACAGTGTTTTTATTGCATCTTGATGCTCCTATATTTAGAAGCTATGAAAAACTTTTTATGGAGGTAATCGACATTCTCACAAATTTCTATACATGGAACATGTGGGTATCATTACCTCCATCTCTTACAAGATGGCAGAATTTCCTGCCCTGCTATTTCTCAGTAAGAGTAGGAAGGTAGCAGGATTACTTAATTTATGGGCAGTTTGGGAAAAAAAAGTCTTTAAGAGTAAAAAAATTAATCTGGATTAACTGCTTCCTTTGTTTCCAAGTGAAATGTAATATAATAAGGGAAAACAGCTTGATTCCACCAGAGAACAAAAAATAAAGTGCCTGGATCTAAGAGGCCAGTGAGGGGCCAACATCGGCTCCTTGGAGGAGGCAGTGTTTGGGCTGCATCTTATTAGAGGTTAAGAAGGAGTCAGCAATACAGAAGAAGGAATTCTTGGCACATGAGCCATAAAAATCAACTACCTATTATTACTATTGTTGATGAAAATTTGATCTTGTCATGATTGAGCAAAATTAAGTGAGATCGACTTCCTGTCAGCTAGGAAATGGTCGAGTTAATTTTTGTCGGCAGCATATCAAAAAAATGAAATCCCAGAGTTTTATCATATTTACCTCTCTAAAGGCATGTACCCCCAAAGCAGTTCCTTAAAAAATACAAATAAATTCATGTTTTTTGTAGTTTGGAGTCCAATCCTCTGCTTTGAGAGAAGAGAAATAAAACACCTAGGAAAAAGAAACTTCAGTATCAAATAAGCCCAGTAAAATCTGATCCAACCGTGATAAAGTCTCTGAAAGCTGGCATAATCCCAGTATGACCATGAAGCTGCAGGCTTGGAAACCAGGTGCACACTTGGCCTCAAGTTGCCACCAAACTCAGTGTCAAATCAGGCATCAGATGGAGAGTTCACTCCCTACAGGGGAACCAGACACATAAATACAGGAAGTCAAGTCCATAAAACACTTCATTAAGTATGTTCAAGAATGATGTGGTTTAGCACAGAAACTACAGCTAAACTCTAATGCCGATCAGAGACATCACGGAATAGTACAGGAGACTCGAAGGGACTTCTGAAGGGAGCCCACCGGTTCACCAGAGTGAAAAACACCTGACTCAAACCCTTGTTTCACCCCTTACTGTGTGACCTCGGTAAAAGTCACTTAGCTACTGGGTCTATAAGAAGGCAGCACAGATCAGTGATTAATCTCCTAATCTCTGCTCACTGATTTGATAGCTGTGACCTCTCCTACAGATAAAGAAATGAGCTCCAAATATTTAAGTGACTTTAAAAATTTTTACTTCAAGTCAAATTCTTTGTGTACCATTGCACAATTCCTGACTGACCTCCACAAAATGATAAACGTGTTGACAACTGTCAGTGAAGTGTGATTATTACTGAACCCTCTTCATGGTTAATGCACACAGGACCAAACGGAGCCTGCCTGAACACTCCAAATAACATGGGGGCCAGTTATATGCATGCATTTAAAGCAGCAACCACGCCAATTCACCCCACCCAACCAACCTACGACAAAGACAGTACAAGAAAATTTTAGCCTGCCCTAACAATCCTACACCCAGAAGCCTAACACACCTACAGGTTTTTAGGGAAGCACAATGACCAGTTTACACCCCCCAGGTAGAGACACGCTTCCATTAGTTTAGCTGCAATCAGTAGGTGGCTAACAAGTTGCCAAACCTATTCCACCCAGGGTCTCTAATGCAATCACAATTCAACCCAAGTATAAACGTTCACATTTTCTTAAGAGTGAAAGGCTAAGGAATGACAAAGATTACTGATTATTTTACCAACTATTCTATGATCTTAAGGCATTTTGCCACTCCACCATTCTTCTAAATGTTTAGGGGCAATCAGATCAGAGCGAGAGAGGTCCTTTGCTTTCTTACAAATGCCAGGAGAGAGAGAGTTTTCGGCGGGTAAAGGACCTCGCCACACTGACTCTTGTCCACAGGTTTTGAGACTGAAAGCAGCCAGGCTGGGCTCCTCCCCCAAAGACAGGCATCAAGTCGTGTGTGGGGGACGAGAACAGAATTATTCAACCCCAGCTGCCTCTCTCAAAGAGGTCCTCAATGCCACTCTGTAGGAGGTATCTGCTGCTGATCTGACCCACAAATACACAACCAGTGCGTTAGAAAGTGAATAGTGGGACCATGTGGGTGAAAACACTGGGTAAAGGAACTGATGTTCTAAAGAGGACAATACCTGCTCATTATTAAGTCACGTCTCCTGGGACAAATGCTTGCATCTCCTCCTTTCCCCAGCCTCCAAACCCTCGGCTAACACATCCCCAGAAGCTGGAGTTTAAACAAAATCACCATTTCTACTCAACGCTGCACACTTAAAAGAAGACTGTTTTTGTCTAGGACAGATAACAAGCTGGTCTTGGTGATAAAGACTGGCACCCGGAGTGTGGTCAGTATCAGGGGTGTGCAAATCTCCCCAGGAACTTAATGCCGAACTAAAAGCAGCCAGGAAGCCTAAAAGCCCTTAACTGGGAGGGGGATGGGTTGAGGAAGAATTCTACCCTTCCCTCTCCCCCTATACAGCTGTCTAAACTCAGACTTCACCAATGCTGGTCCACGTTGAATCCAGGAAACCCAGTCTGCGATCCCTCATAATGGTGGCTGACTTTAATTTAACGTGTAACCCGCAGCTGAGTAAGAGCCCTTATCACTAATTTACAGCGATTTTCAATGAGAACATTTCCAGAAGCAAGACAGGCAGTTTTTATTAAAAGCTCAAAGAGCTCTAGAATTTAAAACAAAAATGCTGGGAGAACTCAGCTCTTAAAACTGGCAAACAAAAATCTTCAAACTCAAGAATGAGAGAAAGAACTAGTAACATTTCTAATTTTTAGTCTAAATGATCACGTTCTCCCAAACGTGCACTGTACAGTAACAAGACTTCTGTCGTGGACCAACTTGTTCATCACTGAAACCAATGGGCTTCACCCACAGGGACCCAGTACTCTTAATAAAACAAAGCAAACAAAAGCCTCTGGCTGAGAAGATGACAACTGGAACTATAACTATTTCTTCTCTCCTTAAGGAAGTTGGGGTTCGCAACATTCACTCAAATATTTGCTGAGCGCCAGGCCTGCACCCTCAGAAGGCCCACAGTGGGCACGGAAGCCCCGGCTTCGGCGGCAGCTGTCCAGTGAGGACCTTGGAAAAGAGAGGAAAGGGGGGAGAGTCTCCCATAACTGCTCACGTTTCCTTGGAGCTGGTCCCAATTAAGCACCTGAATTAGACTTAATGTTACAGTTAGAAAAGACCTTCAAAAGAACTTTCAAAATCAAAGAAAGGGTCAAACTTAAGCACATAAATGTTGCCATTTATTTTGCAAAGTCCTTAAGTCTTTCTCCCCCATACTCAATGCTTGGTAAAATTTCAACACCAGAAATTTAGAAGTACACTGCAACATTACAGGGACTCAGAGTTGCTCAAAAACATGCCCAGCATGTTCAATTTTGTTTTTATCAGCTCTGCAGCACAACTTCAAATTTCTCAAACCTGTTACCTTTTCCTAAGTGTCTACATATTCAGAAGAAATGCCACCAGCTGCCTTAAAAATACTCAAGAACCTACCTTCGTTCTTCAACACCTGCAGCTCTATGAGACGAACTGCCAGATGTATTCCTGAGGGCCCTGCCCTGCTAGACCCAACGTGAAGCAGCCAACTGGTTTGCTCCAGGCCCCAGTCCCACACACAAAAAGGGGGCTAAATGGCTGGTTAAATGGTCAGAGGGTGTTTTCACTTCCATTCCACTTCCACACTGAAATTTCTTTAGCCCCTTTTATACTTTTACAACACTGCAAGTACCTTAATCTTTCCTTTTGGCCCCTTTGGGTCTGTGTACCTTACTTTACAACCTTTTTTTCTCCCATCCCACTCCTTCCATTATTCTCCTTTAATTCAAGTGCATCTTCCACTCCTCCTTTGCTTCTTATTCCCAGGGACCTAATAAGTTTTGTTTTTAAAAATTCAGATTCAAATGATGGGACCACCAAACTGTCTTCAAAAATATAATTAACCGTAAGGTCTTCTGAGCTGAAGTTTCTAGACACCATCAGAGGTCAGAACAAACTGCTCACTGTCAATATAATTTTACCAAGAACTAAATGACATATTTCAAAAGTCAATTCCACTGTCTAACAGTAAGACAGCATCCCCGGAGCAAGCAACTCCAAGTCTCTTATGTGATATTCTGAGGAGACCCTAGGTTATGCATTTCTTTGCTCTGGTCTCAGTTTTCTAGTCTATCAAATGACCTCTTATAGGCCCTTGACACTTCCAATCACAAGAATTCTATGGCCTTTAAAAACTGTTTTAGTTCAAATGGACTACGGTAAAAAGAAAAATGTTTCATGCTTAAGAGCAGTGGTTCTCAAACATTTCTGTGTATGAGACCTGGGACTTACCAGGTATGTGTTTTCCTACAAGTTCCCCAGGTCACTAGAGTTCACATGGTCCAGAATCATATTTTGAAAAACCTTGCCCGATTGTTTCTTGATCCTCTGACCAGTAAGTAACATCAAACACCAGCTGCCTGCAACAATAAATGTGCTACTGGTTTTATTTTAATGCTTCTAGTTCAATTATATCTCTCTGTTCTTTAAAAGGCAGGCACAAGGTGCTGAGTCAGTTTGAGGATTTTATCTTTAATTTGCAGCTGAGACTCTTGAGAAAAAGAGGCTATTTTCACCTGCTACTCTGGAAGCCCCTGTTTAAGAGAATCAAGAGCCACATGAGGGGTGGGTGACATAGCCACCCCAACTGAGCTAAGGAATAGGGTAGTCAGGCTCCCTAGAAGAGAAATCATGTTTGTTGTTCAGGCATCAGAGGGTAGAGCCACGCTTAGAAACAGTGAGTGTGAGTCTTGCCAGTGTAACTCAGTTGGGAAAATGACTAGAAAAAAGATGGATTCAGGCTTAACGAAGCTGCGAGCTCACAGTAAACTGTGACACTTGGCCTACAGACTGTTTTGGGAGCCAGAGGCTACCAGGCAACACGAGGAGTCCTGTGCGCTTCCCGTGAGGCACACAAGCACTGCTGGTCAGGTGAGCAATGACACCAGTGACCGGTCCCAGGGCCAGCAGGGTCTGCTGTACAGGGCCGGACAATCCACAGCTCAGGCTCTGTGGGCTATCTGAACCCCTCCGCAGGCTCTCCACTCCACCAGTGGGGCACCACGGTGGCCCCGGGTTACGTGGAAATGAATGAGCATGGCTGTACTCCACTCCACTATTATCTGTGGGCACTGGAATCTGAATTTCACATAACTGTCCTGTATCAGGAAATAATATTCTTTTTTAAAACTGAGGTATATCTGACATATTAACATTATATTAGTTTCAGGTATATTTAATAGTATCCTTTTTTGATTCCCCCAAACCACTAAAAAACACAAAAACCATTCTTAGTTTGTGGGCCACACAAAAGAAGGCATTGTTTACTGAACGCTCCACTAATTAGTAGTGACTAGAAACTATCCCCCACACCCTGTGGACAGAGGTGCCTTTCTCAGCTCAGTGCAAGGGAGAAACATCCTACCAGCTATACCTACAAGGTTAAAACTCTACTGCTCTGCAAAACTGGAGAAAATAAGTCATATGAATGAGAACTCTGAAGGGGAGGCCAACGCCGAGCCCACTACTAATTCTGCTTCTTAAGCAGCAAGCGGGTTAGGTTTGTTACTTACCCCCCTTGAGGTAGAAACAACATCACACTTGTTCACATACTGTGACCCACCTCCAAAGAAATTCCTCAGTAAATATATAGGCCTCGGAGATCCTTCTCAAATGGGGGAGGTGGGCTGGTTCTAGTTAATCCTTGCTTAACAAAAAGATCCTTTTTCTTGAGTACTCAGATAAAGTTTTACTGATTTCTGGAATAACTGGCTCTAAGCACAAGCTGAACTGCTAAAAATATAAATTATTCAGCAGTCTCTGCTACACAGGCAGGCGAGCCTCCCTTAAGAGGGAAAGGATTACACGTTAAGGAGCAGCAGAGCCTACTAGTCAATGACAGTCATCTGGTAAGAATCCACTGTAAATAAAGCAAGTGCTCTAGGAAACGAGAGCCTTTTGTCTGTCACTACACGAGCAGCAGCTCCACTAATGCCCGGAATTCCCAGGGAGCAACTGAGTCCCCTCGACTCCCCTCCCCTTGTTTTGTGCCCCATTTAAGAACTCAGGCTGTGGCATCAGACAGGCCTAGGTTGGCCTTGCAGCTCTGTGGGTTCCTCACACACTACACAGCCTTGAGCCTCCGATTCTTCAAAGATAAAGTAAAGATAGTAAATGTTCAAATTATTGGTTACTTCATCCCTATTCCATTTCTTCTTCCACCCCCTCAAATAACTGATCATAATCTGAAGTTAAAGCTGGAGGAAACGGAATCTGTTCCTGGTATTTAAGCAATCTACTCAAGGTGCTGAGACCTCGTATGTCCACTGTGTCGGTGGTCCTCCCTGACACAGTGAGTGGCCAAGGATACAGTCTCGTTTTGTTCCTTCAGACCACTATGTGTAGCTAACTGTGGGCCCGATTACCTGTAAGTGACATGCAGCCTAACCCTCACTGTGACTATGCAAATGAGAGGAAGACTCCCCACCGAACCTTGGGGATAAAAGCAGAGGTCTGACCTGGTCTTACTGTCAGCAACACCCTGGGAGTTGCCTGTACAACCTTCGATTCTCTATCCCTATGGTCATTCACCTACTACTGAGTACAATTTAACAAATACATATTTAACTTCTTACTATAGCAACATATTAAAACTTGCAATTTCAAATGAAGTTGTAGGCTAACTAACATCAACCATTTTAAAGGCTAAAGGTGCATGTAAATATAACCTAATCTGTTTTGTCACCCACAAAAGACACGACCTACCTCACAGAGTTGGAGATAAATTAGAATTTATTCACTCCAAAGGGCCTTAAATATTCACACCTTGTGTAGTACTTTAAAGGAGTCAGTACTTTACTAAAGGGGTCAGTTCATTTTTAAAAATGGACTGAGATTCCAACTGCTTTAGTAAACATAACATCACTTACTAGTCATAAGTCCTCTTAGAATATCACTCAGGCTAAGGCAATGTATGCATACAAAAGGAAGACTTATTCAAACTCAAAACACACCCAATTTACACCTGTTTTGAATTTTTAAATTCCAAGAGCCCCAGCTACCATATTCCATGCAAAATCTAAGCCCAAAGAATCTCTTTGCTCCTACCTAGATTTTATCTAGACCTGTGCTGTGCAATACGGTAGCCACTAGCTACCTACATGTAGCTTTTTAATCTTAAGTAAAATACAATTTAAACATTAAGCTCCTTGGCCACACTAGCCACATTTCAAGGGCTCAACAGTCTCACATGGCTATCCGCTACCATATGGGACATCCCACAGATCAGAACATTTCCATCACAATAGAAAGTTCCATCTTCAGTGACAGTTCTAGTTCAATCAGTGCTGAGTGAAAAGCATCTTGACCTGACTGGGTGGCGCCTCGTCCCATACACCAAAAAGGTTGCAGGTTCTATTCCTGGTCAGGGTGCATTTGGGAGGCAACCAATCGAGGCTTCTCTCTCAAACTGATCATTCTTTCTCTGTTCCCCACCCTTTGCCCTCTCTCTAAAATCGACATATCCTCAGGTGAAGACTTAAAACAAAAAAAAGAAAGACAAGTTATCTTGGGTCCAGGTCAACACCTTCCTTTCACTGGTAGGAAGGATGAGGTATAAGGCAGTATAATTTGCTCTGGACACAGCTGACAAAGTCAGACTGAGACCTCCCTTGTCCTGAACTCCTTGCCCTGCATTCTCCATTCCAGACCCAACCGCCCTGCTGGAACCCAGTCAGAGGCCTTCTGCCTACATGGCAAGGCACAGCATGCTGGGCAGTCCCTTAGCGCCAGCCAGAACTTTGCCTGGCTATCAGAAGATGGTTTAACTTTGGGTGTCAGGCACACAGTATCAGGTATAGACACATATCATAGAAATGTACACTTGAAACCTATGTGATCCTACTAACCAATGTCACCCCAATAAACTTAAAGAAAAGTTTGCCTGATTAAAGTGGCCACCTCAAAAGCAGGCCACTGCTGCATGGAGTCCTGTGCTGCCCAGAGAACATTTCAATGAAGGTCTTAGTCCGCCAAGGCAGAAGTCAAACCCAGACAGGGCGAGTGCTTTAAGCTTCAGGAGTAGGGCAAACAAATCCCCTTTTACTAACTCACCTTTGTTCTCTAATACAAGACAAAGTTGGAATTTTTTACTATTGCCCCCAAAAGTAATCAACCAGTACAAGACCCCCACGAGGTAACTTTGCATGTCATATACTCCTCTGCAATGAGTCAAAGGGCATCCCTGCACTGAAATGCTTCTCCTTCCCAGGAGGCAGAACTTGAAGAGGAAAAAGGACTTGTTTAACCTGAAAAATGTACCTTCTCGGGCCAGCTCAATTGGGACAAGTCCATTCCTTCTGGCTGTGTTCCTTTGCTTCTATTAAGTAAGCCTGTAACGTCTGTGAAGTAGTGGAAATGAGTACAAACCTTCTGCCTACACTACACAGGAATCCACAGCTCAGCCCGGGCCTCAAAATGCCCCCACATCCACAATTTGTCTGGCTGTGAAGGTGGCAGGTTCCACTGATGTCTTGCTTCATACATCCTATTGCTACCAATTCAATCACTGGGCCTTCATCATCTGGCAGGGTTTTGGGGGTCTCTGGGCCACACTGGAAGAAGAGGAGTTGCCTTGGGCCACGCATTAAATATACAGACTAATGAAAACTGATGAGCAAAAAAAAGGTTTTACGTAAATTTATGATTTTGTGTTGAGCCACATGAGGCCCAAGGGCTGCGGGCTGGACACCCCTGGTCGTCCCACTATTGATGGTGCTTGAAATGAAATGCACAGGACAGTCTCTGGGTGACCAGCTGTGTAGCAAGACTGCGCATGAACACATGCATATTCTTCAGAAGCCTTCCTGGTGCTGTTAGTAACTGGCTCCTTTTTATGCTCCAGAGAATCCTCCCATTATGAATGATTCCAACTTCACAATTATAAGGAAGTACAAGTACTGGACAACTATGCCTCAGCCATCAGTCTTATAAAAAAACAAGGAACACTGCTTAAGAGGTTGAATCACTATAAAACTCGTTTTAGGCGTCATGTAAATGTCGTGACTAGGAATCTGACCGGAAGTTTATTTTAATCAGTCAACTTATCTTATTCGTGTCACTTATCTGACTTCGGGGAAACAGCAGCACCGGGTACTAAGTGCTCTTTCATATGACTCTGAGGTAGCTGCTACCCCTACACTTTGACAGATGACAAAACTAAGATCAGAACTGTGACTTGCTCAAGGCCACCCAGCTAACAAGAGCTGAACCCAAGTTTATCTAACTCCAAAGTCTGTGTTTCACTGGTAAGCATGTGGACTTTGGCAACTGTCTCTCATGCCTCCTAAAGTGTGAGGCTCGACTAGAGAAAGTGAACTTCACATCTTACAGTTCCACTGGTTCTGGAACATTAGTGTGCATCAGGTCACCTGCCAGACTCTTCAAACCCAGATGGCTGGGCCTCCCACTCCCAGAATTTGAGCCACTAGGTCTGGGTGATGCTCAGTTGTTTGCATTTCCAACAAATTCTCAGACGATGCTAATGAGCTACTGATAAGGAAACCACACTTTAAGAAGCTGTGCTCTATTCCAAGCCTACTGTTTCAATCACTGTCATCAGCAGCTTAAAGACCCCTAATTTAATGTAAAGGTAGTGACCTTCAAAGATCAGATACTCAGCATTCCACTACACTATGCCATCCCCCTCCTCTTACCTTCTAAAGCCCTGCCTTAACCACCCTAAGAACATTAGCATGAAAACAACCTCTCACTTCGTGCTGCTTTAGTCAGCGGATCCTAAAAGATGACCTCAGAATCAAATAATGGCTTGTTAAAGGATTAGGATTCTGACAAGACTCATACTAAAACAACTGCAAAGTAAATACTCATTGAAAGATGGAAGATATTTATTTAGAGTGAGATAAGGATCAAGTTTACTAAACATATTTTGGAAAACACTGTTCTGATCCTTTTAAAAAATTCCAGCCCTGCATGGTGTAGCTCAGTGGATTGAGCTCGGGCCTGCGAACCAGACAATCGTGGTTCGATTCCCAGTCAGGGCACGTGCCTGGGTTGCAGGCTGGTTCCCTGCAGGCCAGTTCCCAGCAGGGGACGCACAAAAGGCAACCATACATTGATGTTTCTCTTCCTCTCTTCTTCCCCTCCCCTCTAAAGATAAATAAATAAAATCTTTAAAAAAAATTAGAATTTCAGCTACTTCATAAAAAAAATTCCCTTAAGCTTAATAGCTCAACCAATGGAATACCTTAATCAATGAGGCAAAACACATGTCTTAGCCATTATGACAATAGAGTCCAGTTAAACATCCCCAAAGGTGATTTATGGGTCACTTGCATTAACCAGAATCATTTGGGACTGTTAACGATATCTTTAAAATGCAGATTTCTCAGTACACTTCAGTACAGAACCAACTCGGAGGCACAGAACTAGGAATATGTATTTTTACCAACCATTCCCAGGTGATTCTTACACATGTTAGCTGGAGAACGGGGAAAATTTGGTGGAAAGTTCTCAATGTTTCCCACTTTATCTTTTTTTTTTTTTAAATATTTTATTTATTTATTTATTTTTAGAGAGAGGGGAAGGGAAGGAGAAAGAGTGGGAAAGAAACATCAATGTGTGGTTGCCACTCATGTGTCCCCCAGTGGGGACCTGGCCTGCAACCCAGGCATGTGCCCCAACTGGGAATCGAACCGCGATACTCTGGTTCGCAGGCCCGTGCTCAATCCACTGAGCTACACCAGCCAGGGCTTCCCACTTTATCTTCAAGCAGCTGGTGAGCTAGGAGAGGAAGGGGTTCCCATTTCGTAACATTCGTTGGAAGCACCTGTATTGACCCTATAGGACGAGACAGCCCTCTTGCCACTTCCTAGTAAAGTAAGCAAACATGTAAATTTCTCCAGCCTACAATGACAAATTGGAACAGGACATGGGCTCAGTGCCAGAGAGAACAGTGATCACTTCTGTCTTGGGGGTTGGGGGGGTCAGTGGCGACCACAGATAGACTTCGCTGGAAAGGAAACAGTATCTCTGATGATGGCTTAATACCAAAACAGGCTCTGAGATGTTTCTAACCCTCAAGGAGCTTAGGATACCTACTGCCTTCCTAAAAAACAGGTAGTAAAATGGAGAAGTTTGGGGTGTACTTGTTTAAACCCAAGAGTCATTTCCAGGGTTTGGAAACACCTGAACAGAACAGAACAGGCTCACAGAGTTGTGAAAGAATAAACACTGAACTTTACTTCCAGAAAATAAGGTTGCTGGAGAAGGCCTTTTTTGAAAAAGTCACGTTTTCAATAAAAGTACTGAGCAAAGTACCTTCGCTTTTGCACTACAGCACCCACTGGCATGCATGCTTAGTTAGATATGTGCGATCATTATGGATCCTGATTGGTATTCTTCTAGTCTTACTTAGGCAAACATTTTACTGTTTCAGTCACTTTTGGACACATCTCATCACACTGTATTATAACTTTAAAACTGCTTCCCCAAAAAACACAAGCTCAACACACACTATCTGACATCTAAATTCTGGAGGGTAGCTACAGTCTTGACGGAGCTCTATAACATTTTCAGGACTCTAAGGAGAGTATTTTGAACTTCTTGTTCATCCAACTAGAATCCATTCTGCCACAGAAAAAACAAGCATCCTTTGCCAACAGACCACTTCCCAGGCATCCTGAGATTTGGGTGGTGCTAACATTGGTAAAGGGTCATGAAGTTCTGCTGCAGTGCCTGCTTTTGCATCATACTGCCTTCAAGGGAGGAAGAAGGCAACCTGATCTTTAAGGGGGAAAAAGTAATACCATCATGAAACTATCACAAGCCCCGCCCCCACTGATCCCACTGCAGGTGCCCAGGACTCCTGTGCTGCTGAGGGAGCTCCCTGGGGGACTGCGCAGAGCTGGGGTACCTGGCCTTGGAGAGCTTCTTGTTTGGAAGTGTAACAAGCTGGAGGTTACAAAGACTAGTCAATCTGTGCTTATCCTCTCCTTGTGGTTTTTTTCCAGGTTAACTGGAACCACAAAAAATTAAGAAACAGATCCTGAGGTATGCGCATCCCCAAGAGGCTCTGGTTTCTTTATTTCTGATGTCAAATAGGAAGAACTATGGGCACTGCATTCATTCCTGCAAAAACACACTGATGATAAGAATAGGTACAGTAAGTCTAACAATCAGTCACAATCGCATTATTCATATCACTAATATCACTATGTACTATGATCCTTCCTCTGAGTTCAACGGCTTTAGTGTATTGCCGGTACTGTATAATTCGGAAGGAGTAACAATATTCAAACTGTTTCATAAAATTAATTTCCCAGGAGTTTAAGTACTGAGTCTAATCTCTAAGCTAGTTCCTCAAATTTACAAAGACAGTGATTTCACACTCTTTATTACATTTCTGGTCACTGACAAATGTACCTGTTCAGGGAAACCTGAAAACTATGCTAAAATTTACTCAACATGGGTGTTTGACACAAAAAGATACTGAGAAATAAGTACAGAACTTCACACTATTCTATTATAGGTGAAAAGGTTTAGTAAGTTTACGGGTATCTTAAAAAAAAAAAAAACCCTAACATTTTCTAGAACAGCTACAAGTTTTAACATCTTTGGAAATTAAGAACTTAGGTGTCCATTTTTTTTAAAAGGAAAAAGCCCTCCTAGAATTGGAAGTACACAGAGATACCATTCTCACTAATGGTGGAGCATGAACTGTCGGAAGTATGATACCTTCTACCCCATTCACCCTGGTATGATGGACCTTTGCACTGCAGTCCAAAGAAAACTATGGAAATCTCAATGGAGGCAGTGCCTGTACAGACCTACAGCGTACCAACTTCAAAGTGTTCAGAGAGCCACATGGGTTTCTCTCGTTTATCTGTGTCTAGTCGTTACTGGTATTTATTTTTTGAATGTTTTAATTAATGAATATGGCAACTTCAACTTTCCACTTGCAATGAAATGTGAAATTCTTAGCTTCCTAAGTAAGATATAAATGTCACACCACCCCAAATGCAAAGGGGAGAAAGTTATTCACTGACAAAGATTCTTAAACTAATTTAACTTGTAAAAAGTGGTTTCTTCACGGCCACAAAGCCAAGCAAGCCTGCACCCCCCTGCGCCAGCCTGTCTCCGATTCACAGCAACAGTATCAGATTCAAGGCTCCCTAGTGACCTTCCCACTTGGGTAAAATTTCACAATACCTAAATTTGAAGAAATTAAATAAGTTCCCTTTATACAAAAGACTAATGAAACAATCTCTGAAAGGTTTTTTTTTTTTTTTTTTTAAAGGACTGGCAAGGAACTAAAAATTTTCTCCCAGACTCTACCTTTCCTAAAGTGATCCTCGCATGGTCTGTAACCTTCAACCTTATGAGATTATTAGACCTAGTTCACAGGCAAAGCACTAAAGCTCAGAGATGAACTTCCCCTTGACTCAGAGGCTCTGTTTTTTCCACTGTCATGGCTGCCTGATTTGGGGCACAGAGGAGACAGACACCCTTCCACTGTACCCCTCCAAACTATTCACATTCCATATCAGAGAAAAATAATATAAAACAAAAGAGGCCCAAGTTCTTAAGACTTTTGAGTCCAATCCTACCTTGGACACTCACATACTGAGGGCAATATAGCCATATAGTACTAATAAATAATCAAGCCATGTGGCATTAATAAACTATCACTTTCCTACAGGTTTTTTCCATAGACTTTAAGAACCACACGTTTCTAAGATGATTACCTTTTGAAGACTTTACCTTTGAAGACTCTTTAAAATTAGACCCTACTCTGTAGTTTCTATCCTGCAGTGTTCATTTCTCTGGCCTACCTATAACTGCATGTTAATTAATTCTGAAGTCTGTTCTGCTGTGATGCTTTCCCGATAACCCTCTGATGACTCTCAGAAGAGACTAAGATTCATTTGGCTTAATCTAATGGACCTTAGTGAACACACCCATAACTGACTGCAGTTTATTTTCTTTAAGTAGCACTTCTACAATAACGAATTCAAGGCAATTCAATAATGAACACCAGCTAGACTTAGAGAGTCATTACTGAAATCTCTGACTAGACAGAACTTCTTCATGGCATCTCTCATATGCTTAGACTCGTACACAAGTGTTAACATGGAGTTTACTACTAAATCTGCATACCTGCCTAAGCTTTATTACCTAAGGGGTTCTTGTTCCCAAGCATGACTAGTTCACAGATAGCTGAGTTGGTCACTTTAAGCAACCATCTGAATAAATGAAAAATTAAGGTCACTCAGGTGCTTTACGTCTTCTCAGTTTAAAAATGTTTAGGGACGCCCCGGTCAGTGTGGCTCCACTGACTGGAGCGTTGTCCCATAAGTGAAAATGTTGTGGGTTCAGCCCCCTGTCAGGGCACATGCCTAGGCTACGGGTTCGGTCCCCTATCAGGCACACTGAGAGGCAGCTGACTGATGTTTCTCTCTGTCTCTTCCCCTCTCTCCCTCCCTCTAAAATCAGTATGTTCTCAGGTGAGCATTAAAAAAATGTTTTGGGGAGAAGTAAAATAGTGGCCTTGGAAAAAAACATGCTAACACAAGACACATTGAGCTCTGTGGTTAAAAAACAAAATCACAAATAACGATCTTGGCAGTTCATTTATTAAATGCATCTAAAAGGTAAAGCTCTGGGTACCCTTCATAGAAAATCTATAGTTCTATTAAAGAACTGAGAAATTAGCCACATCAATATACTTCTTTTATTTCTAAGCCTGTCTTCTCTATAGCTGAAAGAAGTTCTAGCAATAACCATCTTGCCCCAGACTTGGTCTTAGACAAGAACCTGATATATTGGGATGGCTAAAAAGTCAGTTTGGTTTTTCCATACAATGGCTCTAGTACTGCTTAGTTGTCTTCAATTTCATTCAAAACAATTTTGTTAGACTGTATCATGACAGCTGTCACATCAATGTGCATTAAAATAAAAACCAAAATTGGTGAATTTGGGGGCAGGCATTTTAATATTGAAGATGAAAGAAAATACGCAACGTTTTTGGTGAATTATGCTTTATCATTTCAAGAAAGGTAAAAACGCAAGTGAATCACAAAAAAAGATTTGTGCTGTGATTGATTGTATGTGTCAAATGCGATTTGCAAAGTTTCTTGGTACTACGGACATTTTAGCCAAATAATTCTTTGCTGTAGGGCTGTCTATGCATTGGAAGATGTTTAGCAGCACCCCTGGCCTCTATCCACTAGAAGCCAATAGCGGGAGATAGCTGATATACACAAAATATCCAAATCAATAAAGTTATTGGTAAAAATGAAAAATGTGTCCTTTATTCTATGGAAAAAAACTATACGGACTGTTGGCCAATCCATTATATACACCACCTACTTGGAAGCGATTATTAGTTCAGGCCACGCAGTTCGGTTAGGTCGAGTCACCCACCTCCCACTGCATGCCACTGTTAACTCTGTACAGGTAGGTCAGAAAGGCTGAAAGCATTAACAGGGAACACCAGTGAAGGAAGGAGCCACCAACATCACCACTTCAAACCCAACATTCCAAATACAGGTCCATTTCAGAGAATGTAGAAGCTGTCTGACCAAAGCTTAAATTTTAAAATGTGAGCAGAAAGGCACGTTCATATACTCATTCAATTGTCAATAGTTTGTGAAAATAGAAATATTATCCTTGTTTATACACGACAAAACAAGCTATAGTGGCCAGGGCAAGTTTCATTGTAAGAAGAAGGACTGATTTATCGAGGTTTTTCTGATTTCTAATCCAATTTTCTATTTTACCACAGCCACTCCAGAGTGTAATAGGCTCTCTCTTCATCACTTACCCCCTTCAATATCAATCCAGTTCCAGCCTTAAAACCAAAGCATCTCTTGAAGACCTAACATTCCAGGTGCGAGGGGTCTGAGCTCTCTCTACCAGCAGGTAATTAAGGGCAAGCTGCAATTACGACATGCTGACAAATTACAGCCTGGGTGGGGGTTTCTGGAATCTGAAAGGCAGTATACTTCCAAAAAGGGGTGGGGAGCCCTGGCTGGCCGTAGCTCATGGATTGAGCGCGGGCCTGCGAACCAGAGTATTGTGGTTCGATTCCCAGTCAGGGCACATGCCTGGGTTGCAGGCCAGTTCCCGGCAGGGGATGCATGAAAGGCAACCACACATTGATGTTTCTCTCCCACTCTTTCTCCTTCCCTTCCCCTCTCTCGAAAAATAAATAAAGAAAATATTTTTTTAAAAAAGGGGGTGGGGAAAAGGTATAGAAGATGAAAAATTTCCTTTTGTCTCTGGTTCTGCCACAAACCTATACAATCTGTACTGTTTGCATTACATTCAGATTTAATGAATACAAAAATGTAGAGCTTACTAAGCTCTCAAACTTAGTTCCCTTCCTCTCACGTCCCCCTCTGCTGCTATACAAGAGCTCAGACAGCTATTTTTCATCCAGACAGCTAACTATTGTACAAAGAAATAAAGGGGTTATAGGACTTGGGTACAGTAAGGGATCTTAGCCAATGAGATCCCCTAATCCATCAATTCTCACATCTGCTGATAAGTCTTCTGTCCAACTAGTATTTTGTCTATGAAGCTTTGCCTATGTGTTTAGGCATTCATATATGGTAGTAAGCTTAAAATCTGGAATTTTACTAAGCCGCAGAAAGGTGTATTTCTAGTGTACTCTGCTGTAATACTTTCAACTTACATTTTGTTTTATTTTATTTTATTGTTTTGGTAAATTCTAAACAGTCAGTTACCTCCTCCAATAAATCTCCCGAGCATCTAACTTTGCTAGGCTGTGCTAAAAGTACAAATACTGGGTTCAAGGGTTGGCAGATTTTTGCTCTTAAATTGCATATTGGAAAGCATCAGAATACCCAGGAATCTATTAAACTTGTTCTCAACAACAAAAAGGAGTAAAGCCCCCAATACTGTTCATTGCTTTTGTTAACACCCTCTGTTGTTGCTTATCTAGGTGTGTCTCAGAAATGCTAATGAGCTGAGGTCTTTGGTCCCTTAAATCCACAGAAACAAAGTTAGTCAACTTCAAAGGCTCAGAGAGGAATTAACAGCCTAGTAGAGATGCACCTTAACCCAAATCTAATGGGAAGGGCCAAAGGAAATGTAAATACAAGTATCTGCAATACATTTCAGAAGTTCTTCAAGAACAGGGTATAAGGTAAAGGTGACGGGGAGATAACTGAGTGGATCTAAAAACTTAAGACAACGAATTAAAAATGAATACCTCCCAAAAAGAAATTTAAAACTTAAACTGCCTAGCTTCCTTGGAGTTTATTTCTTTACTAAAATTTAGAGACCTAAATGACAGATAAAGACACCTGATACAGATTTTTGATAATGGCTGGTTGAGCTTGGTAATATGACAACCTAGAAACCATAGAAATATGCTTGAGATAATGAGCCAAGTCACTCCTCTCCCAGTTTGAAAAATTAGAATCTCTTGAACGTACAGAATAAATATCATGTTAAACAATATTTACTATTAAATCATTTCAGCAAGCTACCAGGCACTTCCTGTAACACTACCAAAAATACCATTAGTATCGAATAGATAGATACTCCACTATAAGCAATAAAGCTTTTACCACCCAATATACTCGAGGCCGCCGCACTCCCTGCTCCCCCTTCTGTATCCCGCTCCACTGTTCCCACGTCCCATGCTCTCAAAACAGAGCACACTGCCCACACCTTAGCTAGACAGGCAGGTTGTGAGGGAAGGGCTGGGGCTGGCAAACTGCTTTATCATTCCATGCCATTTGCCTCTATTTCAGATTTCCTACTGCAGCTACTGACTTGGAGCCATGGCGATGGAAGGCTGCTTCTCAAAGTTCAGATTTACTAGGCATGGAAATAGAAAGACCTGTTCCAATTATTACTGCTCAAAGTTTAAACACAATCGAAAGCTTCCTTTAAACACAATACCTCAGTCACTTCTTAAGGACCAGTTAGGAACGTCTCCCATCCCAAACTCTTTACCTTAAGAAGCCAAATTCTCAACTGTTGCCCAATGCCTTTATTGTGATAATTAAGGGGCAGCTAGATAATCTAAGACAGAAGGCACAGAAAAGTCACTCAACTCGCTCTCTTCCACCTCCAAATGCAATGAGTGACTCTACCTTTCAAGAGGGTTTTTTAACCCAGGGTCCCGCATCAAATACTCATTTCAATCCTTTCCATAGTCCCATTCAAATGTAAATAATTACAATTGCATCTACTTTTCTAAGGGAACCTAAAGCTTTCAAGATAGATTCATATGGAAAGGATGCAATCCCTCACAAAACACACTTTTGGGGAAACAAATAGGTTTGAGGCAAACCAGTTTTATCGTGCACTGAAAGTGGGGCAGAAGTTGTTAAGAGACCTGTCTCTCTCTCTCTCTCTCTCTCTCACACACACACACACACACACACACTCATTTCACACCCAACTAATATGAAATAATTTCAGTACAACCCGAAGGCTCCTAACATGAAATAATAACATCTAGACAGCACAGCAGAATCCTTTCCCATACCAATAACAGTAAAGGATAACTGTTATTATAATACACAGCACAGAGCCTTCTCTAATACATTTACAGACTCAAAAAGCAGACCTTTTTGCACACACACACTCCTCCACATACCAAAAACAAACAATAAAACCCAACAGCTTAATTTTGGAATATAAGCTTTAAGACATGTTAAGACTCTCTGGCACTGTATAACATATAAATGAATACTAATTCACAATTCACTAAGACCCAGAACAAATTAACAAATCCCTTTTCAAACTCACAATTCCCCATTTTTATGCTGATGTTAAAGAAAAAAGTCAGACTCAATTCTTTTTTTTTTTTTTTTTTGCTGCTACTGGTTCAAATGAGATTTGGGGACTGACCCTGGGTTCATCTTTTCCATTTTTACTTTACTTACCAAACAAAAGCAAGCATCAGAGACAGCAGCATTACCTAGTGCTCACCTTTCAAACCAGGATGTGTTTCGGATTCCTTTACTAACTCTCCTGGATTTTCTTGTTTTACCGGGAATACAGAAATCAGAAATTTGTTTGAGTTCTGATATGCTAGTAATACAAAAAACACATGTAGGCAGGCAATTCTGCTTTATATCTAAGTGAGGTGTAAGATTCTACAGCAGCTTGCTAAACCTGTAGAGGTGCCCTGAGAAGTCTGGCGGGCTACAGTGCGAGGAAAGGCAACAATGGAGCCCATGCTCCAGTGTTTTTGGACTGAAGAAGGAAGATGTAGGAAAAAATTGAGCCCAATCTCATTTTTGCAGTTTTTTTAAAATGTGAAGGGCCTTTTCAGATAGCTGCATCATTAGCCGTCCCATCCCCCACCCCAATCCACACCCAACAGTACCAAAGTACAACTTATCTGTTAACATCAGGAACAACTTATATTTCATTCCTCCATCCAATCTGAATCCATTAAACTCAGTAGAATCAACACAAGATGGTTTCAAATGATGATCCCATACAACATCTCTCAGAATCACTGATGGAATCCTGCATTATACTTTGCTCAGCTGGGGAGGGAAGAACCCCACAACTCTACAAAATAGATAGGCAAAACTTCAAGTCCTTGAACCAGCTAAAGGATCACTACACCCCCAACCTGACGATACCATGATCAACTCTACAGACAGCTGGGCAGTCTGCACACTACTGTGACAATGACTCGGCCCCACTACAACTAGGGCTACCAGTACTTAGGAAGTTTTCTCATTTAGGGAAAAGAGGTTATAGTTTCTGCTCCTGAACTCCCAGCTCAGTCAATATTTTAAATACAAATACATTTCACAGATAATAAATTTTCCCAGCAGCTGAATGTCAGTCAGGATGTTCTACATTCTACTAAGCGCAGGCAACAGTTTTAACTATTGTAAAGAATGAGCTCCAAGGGGCAAAAATGTTTTAGATCTTCAGGGATGGGGTCAGGCAAAATGAGGGATGCTTGTTTTAATATGATGAACTTGCACAATTAATCTGTAAGATGGGTTTAAGTTAGGTCCCCTTAAAATCAAACTTAAGCAAACTCTTAATACAAAGTTCAATAATGACATGTCTTGGGCATAATCAAACATTGACTTTTACTTTCTTGGAACTACTAAGAGTTACATAAATCAATCTCTAATTACCAGCGTGTTACTTACAAGAGCAAACACACAGTCACTAATTCTACATCTCACTTCTACGCACTACTTACAAAGATAATCACTCCAGTGCCAGCCCCTCAGGTTGGTGTGAGGGCAGCTGAGGTGCTTTTTCCCTTGAAGGAGCAGGTTCAGATTAGAAAGTAAGTAAATGACCAACTATCCAATTCTGCCCTCTTGCCCTTTTCTGTTCTGTAAGAAAGTAGAGCCGTGCCGCTTCTAGCAGAATCATACCAGAATTCCATATACAGCACAGTGGCTAAACCTGTGACCTCTGAAGCCCCCAAATCACTGCCCTCGGGCAAGCTGGTAAATAAACCTAAGCCTCGATTTCCTCATCTGTTAAACGGAGATGACAGTACCTAAATCATAAGGGCCCTCCTGAGGACTAAGTTAGATGATCCATGGAAAGAGCTGTTATTCATGCCTGGCAGACAGGATGTATTCAATAAATACTAGCAACAACTGTTATTACAAGTGAGCAAACACACTCTGTAAGTTAATATACTCAGTTTACTTCAGCCTGTACAAAAATGGCACTAAAAATCAATAACCTACCCAGCCCACAATCATTCACATACTCAATATTTCCTTTGTATAAGTTAGGTGAGAACCATACTAACTTTCTGAGAAGGGACTAACCTGTTTCACTACTAAATATATTACCCACTCAACCCAGTCTGAAAGTTAAAAGAACACACTTTTTCTGTATTAAGATCCTACCTTCCTCCAAGAGAAGTTAAAAGGACCTCTTACACCCATCACATCCTTTCTGTGCTCCCACATCCCAAAGAAACATTTATATTCTTTGCAGTTTTCTGAACTGCAGGGGCCTCAATACCCTCTTTTTAAAATCCTGATAGGTTTTGGCTAAACAGTTAAGAAATACTCTGGCCCCTGACATTCAGCATCCATCTAGTCTTGCCTAAGACCCAGCTCAGAAGTCACCTCCTGAGAAACTTTCCCCACCCCCAGACAAAATTAAGTCCCCTAGTTTCCCAGAGCATTTGGGTATAATATACCCTAGCATCTACCTTATAATTAACTAATTACATCTCCCCCAATAGACTGGATTGAGGGCAAGAGCAGCATTGTGGCAAAAGGTTCAGCTGCTAGCAGTAAGCACAGTGCTTGACCTAGTAGGTGCTCAAGAAATGCTATACTTTAACTTAACCAGAATATCTCCTGGCAGAGTACCATCTCTTGCTGGATGTCCCCACTTCAAAATCTGAACATAAGGCCGCTCTCAGTAGAGCAGGCTAACATGATGGACTGCTGATTGCAACATCAGAAAAGCTACTCATCAGCTTCTTCCACTGGACAGGTTCCCGGAACCCAAACTCAATCGAGCAGGATTATGTACCAACAGAATCAGTGGGAATTCCCAGCACATCACAGAGAGAGAACCTTCTCTCCCTATGATGTGCTTCTCTCACTAGGATTGTTGAAAAGCCCAAAGAGTGAGCCTTTTATTGGGGAGGAATCTTCACTGGATAACTAAAGTGGAAATATTCAAAGAATAAATGCCTTAATTTGGCTGAACCAGGTTCAAAAACATAAAGATCTGGAAAAAGTAAGTCGCTCTGGATTCCTGAAAAACAGCGGCTTTTGAAAAAGAATGAACAGGAAGCAGGGATGGGTAATGGCCACTCTTTGTTTCAATAAATAAAATCTTCTCCACAGTCCAAAAGAAAATGCCAATACACCAGGACCATGATGAGATGCTCAACAACCTTTTCCCCCTGACAAGTACACTAAACTGCAATTCTTAAAAACAAAAACAAAAAAAAAACCCTGCCCTTAGGAACCTTAGCCACATCCAAAAGTTCTAGTCAATAACACTTTATAATTTTTTAAAATAAATCAGTATGCTGGAGTCCAACATTTACACTGGATGCCCCACAGAGAACTTGCAAACTTTCTGAAGGGAGGTATTACCACCTTTGCAAACAACACAACTTGGGAAAAACAATCCCAAAATATGAAGAACTCTACAAAGGGTGACTTTAATTTTAGAGCCGTAATTCCTATCATAAACATCTTACCAAAAAAAAAAAAAAAATCAACAGTTGCCAAAGGAGAGCTTTCATTCTGGAAACAGAAAAGGAAACAAACGAAGCAGAAAGGGAATAACCGGCAAAATAAAGTTCTCTTTGGAAAAAATAGTAACAATTCAGTCTCCCACCCTTCCCTCTCTGGTGAGGTCTGTGATTTATATGGCTTTGCTCTGCAGAAAGCTTTCTGGGCAGCTCAAGGAAGGAGCCGAGGGAGGGAAGAGAAAGAGACACAGGCACAGAAAGGAGAGGAGAGAGAAAAAGAAAATGGCGCAGAGACTAAGTCCCGACTGTCGACAAGGCGACTTTCCCGGGAGAAATCCGGGCGCGGAAAGGCTGTCCCAGGGCCGGCGTTAGGCGACACGGGGTCTCCGTTGCCCCCTCTTGGGAGGGCCGCGATGTGGGGGGGCTGGGATCCCCGGAAAGGGGGTTTAGAGGCGGCCCGATGGGAACAATGGGGCCGGTGAGCGAGGAGCCGGGACTTAGTCTCTGGGACGCCATGTCTGTCCTCTGGCCCGGCGCGGGGGTAGCCGGCGGGCGACTGGGGGGCCCGAGGTCGGGGCGGGGGTTACACTCACCATTCAATCGGAAATCCGCTTCGATCTGGAGAGAGAAAAGGAGGGAATATGAAACAAGAGGCACATGAACCCCGCGGGTGACCGCGCGCGGCCAGGGGCCTAACCCACCGCGCGCCCCCAGGGATTGGGGCCCCGGGAACGGCCCGAAAGGGCAACCATTCCCCCAAACTATAACTTCGGGGCTTTCGTCCGGGGTCTAAAAATCCTATTCCCTCCGGCCGGCTGCCCCTGGCCGGGGAGCTCCGGCCTGTCAAAGCGGCGGGGTCAGAGCCGGGGCTGCGGGGTCCGACGCGAGACCGGAAGGTCGGGCTGTACCTGGGAATCATTGTGCAGATGGTCCCCACTCATTTCGGCCGGAGTGGCGGAGCGCGGCGTGCGGCAAGGGGCGCCGAGTAGACACAGACGGTCGGGGCCGGCCTGTGCGGACGGACGGGTGCTCTCAGTGGCTCCCGAAGGCGCGGGTAAGCGGCAGCGGGGTGGCGGCGGGTCTACACCCCCGGAACCGCTGAGGCGGCAACAGCGGCTGCGATGCTCACGGGCTGCTGAGCAGGCGAAGAGAGCAGACCCGAGCAGTTGTGTAACAGCCTAAGTTCGCATTTCGGCTCACTGCGCCTGCGCGGCCGCTTTTAAACGAGACGTCGGCGACGTCAGAGACTCGCGGAAAGAGGCCGGGGGTTGTGGGGCCCGCCCCCTCGCGCTACCCAAAGAGGACCGGGCTTTGCATCTCAAGCCCCGCCCCAGCCCACGCGCGACGCTGTGATTTGCATGAGCAGCCGACTCCTCCCACGGCCGCCCACTCCGAACAACCTACCCTTCCTCTCCCAGCGCTTTTTTTTCTCGGAACCTGGGGCCCCTCTTGCTAAGCATTGCGCAGGCGCAGCCTGGACACCGCCTCCGGACCCAAGCCGGCAGCGGGGCCACGTGGTGGGCCTTTAAAGACCGCGGCGGGACCGCGCCAAGCCCCGGCGGAGCTGGACATCGCTTCTGCATCTTCCCAGAACTGCGGGTGTCTCGGCGGCAGGGGTCCCCAGAGCTCCCACCGCTGCTTCCTCGCTCTCTAACCAGACCCCGAGGCCGCTTGGCGGGAGGAGCCCCCGCCCCAGCCTTTGTCCAGGCTTTCCAACTTGTATATTATTTCATGCCCACTTCTTAAAATTTAATTTTACAACCAGCCAAAGGTCTGGTTCAGGTCCAGTTTTCAGCCGGGTACATGTAGCGTTGGGTCACAAGAGACCTAATTTCATTCGTTCATTCTGCATACACTTGAACAAACACTGTGAGCCAGGAATTGTGCTGAGAAAGGGGGTGGCGGGCGCAAAAGACCAGAGGGAACTAGACCTGGGGTAAACACGACCGGGCTCTGACCGGCGCTGAATCACTAGCTCACTATAGGGCAGAAGCAAGCAGAGCTGCCGTTTATGGAACATTTACTGTGTACTCCGCTCTGAATATGCAGACTAGCTCTGTGAAATCGCTTATCTTACTTAAGTTAAACTATGTTAGAGATAAGTGACCTCCCTAACATCTACACTTGGGCACCTCGCAAGCTTCTCCAGGGTTGAACTCACCATCTGTCTCCTCCACCCAGCTAGAAAAGCTCCACCCTGGACACCATCCTGTCCCTCATTTCTCATTAGTCCCGCTGATTGCATTTCTTTAATCCACCTATTTCTTTCCCCTTCCCACACACCTGCCCAGTGGGCATTATCTCTTGCTTGTATTATTAAAATAGACTCCTAACAGCAGTGCCTGCCTCATTCCTGGGTCTCTCACAAACTGCTCACCAACAGTAGCAGAAGTAATGTTTTCATTCAGAGACTTAATGATCATCCCCTTCCCATAGTACTTTCCATCACTCCTAATATAAAGCTCGAAATTCTTAAAGTAGCTGGCAAGACCCTGCATAACCCACTTAATTCAAGTGTGACCTTTGTGAATTTTGTCATATCTATTACCACTTCCACAATTATTACTTAATATTTAAAATGATACTCTTCGTCCTAAAAAATAGTATTTTCTATGAAATCATTTACAAATAAATACAAAAAGTGTTCATCTGTGAACCATTGAAATCATCTCTATCACATCTAGTGGTAAATACTTTGGGATTAATTCTTGTGAATGCTTCAAAGCTCAACCTTATCATGTTCTCAAAGTGACCCCCACACTCACAGTACTCTCTGACTCCCTCTTCCCCAGCCAGCTCAAGTGCCTCTTGTGGTGGTGTCCTTTTCATTTGCAACATTTATCACAATTGTTAATAAGTTACCGAGAGGGGACAGTTAATGGTTTTATGTCTGTCTTCCCTGTCGAAGGGTGGGGACCTATCTTGCTTAGCACTCAATCTTTAGCACCCAGCAACAGAGCATGTAGAAGTATAATCAACAAATGAATGAAAAGAAGAGCCTGATAGAGTTCAGGACCCAGGTTCTTACCATATATCCCCTGAGGCCCTACTTCACTCCTGTTCTTGTACCTCTAAATAAATCCCACCCCCCTGCTTTTGTTTGATGGAGCTCTGGTGGGTCACTAAGACCAAGAGCTCTAAGTGATACAGTCCTAACCTGGGCTTGATTCCTGGGCTCTCTCAAGGTCTCTATTTTCCCTTTGGTCCCTTGGGCCTCTCCTGCTCTGCTACCCTGGGGATACAGATATTAATGAGACCTAACCATCATTTTGGAGGAGTTCCTGGTCTGATAATGAGAGACATTCCCCAACTGTTACCATATGGTGCAAGGAATAACAGGCAAGAGGGTGGCCAGCCACCAGTTGCTATGAGAACACTGGGGTGAGGTAGGCACATCCAACACACCAGTGGTGACAGTGGGCAATATTAGGAAAGGCTTGCAGTTTGATGTCATTCTTGAAAGATGAGGAGGGGCTGGTCTTGGAAGAGGAGGGAAGGCATTGCAGCAAGAAGAGCATCCTATGTGAAGGCAGAGTCAGGGTCATGAATAGCCTTGGTCAGAAGAGAGCAGAGGGAAATTCCCGGAGGCTGGGAAGGTGGAGACTCCTCCCCAGTGTCAGCAAGATTCTGTAGGGTGAGCTATGCCAGGGTTTTGAGCACGCTTGAGAATATCCAGAGGATGGGGACAGTTCTGCAGAGCTGACACTGGAGATGGGAGATTAATCACTCAGGAGGCCCATGGAGACCACTGAAAGTGTTTCAGAAGCATCGTTAACCATGGAATGACTGTGAGGATGCAGACTGTGAAGGGATAGGACATAGGATATTGGCCTATGTTCAGGGTACAGCCCAAGGAGACAGCTGCTTTCTCTAAATCTCCCTCTCACAGTATATGCTGCTGGGACGCTGTGTTACTGCTCAGATCCAGCTACCTCCACTTCGAGACCAGTGGGCAGGAGAGACAAAGAGGCAGGAACTGAGGCTCCAGGAAATACTGGAAAATTCTGAGAGTGAGAGAAACCCCAAGCTGACTCAGCATGACTCTCCAAGAAAATAGAACAGAAGTGGCAGCCTCACTTAATAACCAGCGGGTGACAGCTTAGCTAAGATCAAGTTTTAAAAATATCTACCTTCTCATGCCGCAAACAAGCCCCACCAAGTCCCCAATCCTATCCCCACCACCTCTCAGAACCTGACTCACCCCAGCATCTTCTCTTCCTCCTGCATAGCAACTTCATGTGCTTCCTCTCCCAGTGTCCCCCCTTGACCTTGTTAAAAATAACATCTCACATTAACTGATGTCTTGCCCATGTGCTCTGCCCTGTGCTAAGTGCTTCACCTACATTATTTCTCACTAACCATAGGAAGCAGGTGCTAGTTATCCTACCATTCGACAGACCTGAAACCCGAGGCTTAAGAAGGTTAAGTTCACTTACCCAAAGTTACACAGCTATTGAGTGGCAGGGCTATGATTTGAAACCAAGTAGTCTGACTATGGAGCCCAGTCTCTGCGTCCCCCTGCTGCCTCCCAGACTGTCCTTAGGTCAGTCCCCCTTACCTTGTTTGAAATATTTGGAAAGGATAGTTCATGCTTGCTACCTTTTCGGCCTTATGTCCCACCTTTTGAACGCTGTTGATGTGACTTCCGTGCTAATCAGAGACTGCCCAGTTTCCAAAGAGAGCAGCCATATTTCCTGAGCCTTTCTGCAGCACGTTGAACGATGAGGAGGGAGGGGCCCGAGGTAGACAAGGGGAGGCACTACAGGTGTGGATGGCACATTCTTTGGGTGCTTTCCACTGGACCCAAATGACGGTAAATACTCGTGGTTTTTCTTCTACTTCCACAAATGCCATTTTTCTGCCTCCTCCTCTTCTCCCAGCAGAATAGAAATATTCCCAAAGCTTCTGTCATCAGTCTTCTCTCTCCACACTCTCCCCTTGGAAGCTTTATAGATTTTATATTGACTTCTGTAGATAGCTTCTCAAGTGGATGTCTCTATCCTTGACTTCCTTTTGGAGCTATAGAATCAGCCTATTGTATGTATCCATTTGATGACCCCCCCACAGTCCTCTGCTCCAAAGTTCAACTTTTTCCCTGAACCTACCCTTCCCTTCTATAGTCCCTGCTTGGTAAATAGCTCTACTTACTTCCAGTCATGCAGGCTCAGTGCCTAGGAGCCTCTTCAGCTGACCCTGTCCTCCACATCCCATTGTGGCTACTGCCTCTGAGAGTTTGCCAAGACCTTCTTCTGTAATGATCTCTCCCCAGGGTCCTCACTGCACCACCTGTGAGCCAGATGCCATGCCTGGTGCTAAGGATTCAGCTGTGAACTCAACAGACAAGGTGCCTGCCCTCAAGGACCTAGTAGGGGGGACAGACACAAGAATAAGTAATTGCCATTTATTATGATAAGTGTTTTGGGAATAAAGCACAGTGTGTTTGCTATAGGATCCTTTTAGAGGAGGTGCCAGAATTAAGGAGTCCGACAAGGCCTTCCAAGTAGAAATAACACTTAAACTGAGGCCTGAAAGTGGGAACAAGAACTTAGCCAGGTGAAGAAGGCAAGCGAAGGAGAGCCCTAGAGGCCGAGGGCAAAGACTTGGAAATTGGGTAGAGTGTGGTTCATTGGGGGAACTACTAGTAATTCAGTATGGCTGAGGGTTAGGGTGTGAGAAGGGGTGATGAGAGATGAGGCTGGGAGGGTAAGCAAGCCCCAATTCATGCAGGGTCTTCTGGTCACGGAATTTGGAATTCATCCTGAGACCAATGGGGCGCAACCCATGAGTTTTGAGCAATGGAGGAACATGATACACCTTTTGGTAAATGTTACCTATAGTGTAGAATTTATACCTATAAATTTGAAGTGGTCAAGACTATAGGCTTGCTAGAGCACAGCGAAGAAGGTTGTCATCTAGGCAAAAATGATGGTGGCAATGGCCCTGATTGGCACAAAAACCGTGAGGGTGGAGAACAGTGTATGCATTTGAGGGATATTCATGATATGGGGGTGTGGGTAATGTGTTAGTGATTGATTATATATGTCAGAGAAAGGAAGATGGGAAGAATCAAGGATGTGGATGGAAAGTCATTCACAAAGGAGGGAACCTGCTTTTGGATGACCTGCCCTGCTTTGGGAGAAAGGCAAGTTCGGCTCTGTGTATTTCAGTTTGAAGTGTCTGTGTGGATTAGCCAGGTCAAGAGATCTAGTTGGCAGTTGTATACATGTGTTTGGAGCCCAGGAGAGCGACTGGAAGTTGTTGGCACCCAGTGGCACCTGAAGTAATTAGACTCGATGAGGTCATGGGAAGGCTTGGAAAGAAGACCTTATTTCAGGGATAGGCCTGAGTGAGGAAGTGGAGGATAGCAAGTTTAGACAAGCTGTTCAAAGGTTTAGCTATAAACAAGGGGAAGAACGTGAAGCAGTCACTGGAGCACCCTGGGGGCAAGAGAGTTTTTGTTTGCTTTCTTGCTTACTTGTTTGTTCTATGATGGACAGGACATGCTAGTAAGAGAGCCTGTTAATCTCTAGTTCAGGGCCTTTGGGATCACCTCAACACCACTGACAAAGTGCTAGTACAACGGGCTAATGTATCAGGAATTCCAGATAAGGTGAGAGATCTCTTTGGAGGAGACAGCCCTCCTGGCCTTTAAGTGGCCACAGGCTGCTTCAAGCCTTCAGGGTGAGGACCGACGCAGAGAACTCAGTTTGCAGGCTGGCGTATCCCGGGATATTCTCCCGAAGAGCAGAGCCCACTCCTGCAGAAATTGTCTCTACCTTTGCAGGATTCAGGATTCAGCTTCGGGTGCCTGGGAAGGAATTCAGAACAGACACCAGCTCTGACGATGAGCCAGAGCACATGCAGAACCCGGTGGGTGGGTGTCCCTTCTCAGATTCTTCAGTGTGGTTAAGTTCCACTAACACGTTCTGATGCCTGTTTGGTGCCAGGCCCTGGTAGTAGCACTCTGAGGAGTTACACAGGGCTTCCACCTGGAGGAGCCCACAGTCCCAGGCAACAGATAGGCAAGAAAACCATCAATAACAAGACATGGCCTGGCAAACTGGGCAGTCTCGTCCACCGGAGCCCAGCCTCGAGAGTTTGCTGGCAGAAAGCTGCAGGCTGCAAATCCTCCTCAAGACCCAGAGCTTGGCCCTCCTGTTATTTTGGGATAATGGCAGCACGGTCTATTTAAAATGGATTTTTTTTTCCCTTCTGGGGACTTTCCTTCCTGGTGAGCATGTGTGTTCAGAACTGGGTGACAGAAAACTGAAAAAAAAAATATCTGCACAAAACCTGGCAGAATGTCCACACCTAGCCTTGGATCCTCCAGTGAAAAGCAGGTGAGGCCACCATTGCTGGTTGGTGGAGAGCCTCAGGGCCCATCTCAGATCTCTTCTGTTTGTTCTCTTAATTCAGTATCTCATCCACTCTCGTTGCTTTAAATACCCGTTGCACACTGAGGAGTCCTAAGTTTATATCTGTAAATCAGTACCTTGCCCCCTCGCCTCAGACTTGTATATCCAGCCACCTCCCCAACATAGCTATTTGGATTTCAAATGCGTTTCTTAAACCCACAGCCTCAAACCAAGTCCTCTGTCTTTTTTCCCAACCTGCCCACCTTACCCTTGGTGTTCTGTGTCACAATTAAATAGCTCAGGTGAAGCCTCAGGGTCATCCTTTATTTTTTTTTAGAGTGACCCTTGACTTTTTCTCTCACCTTCCTACCCTCATATCCAGTCTGTCAGCAAATCCTGGGGACAGCATCTTCAAATATCCAGATGCTAAACATTTCTTACATTCCCTCTGCTTCCACTTTAGCCCAAGTCTCCGTCCTCTTCACCTGGCTTAACGTAGGAGCCTCCCAATGGACACCGCCACCCCGTTTTCATGCTGTCTTCCCATGGGGCATCCTCAGAACAAGGGATCCTTTGAAAATGTGAGACCTGGTCATTCCTCTGCTCAAACTTCTCTCGTGGTTCCCATCTCACCCAGAGTAAAAGTTGAAGTCCTCACAATAGTCCCCCAGGCTCCACCTTTTCCCCCCACCCCCAGTCTCTGGTTCCCCAGCTTCATCTGCTAATGCACTCAGTCCACTCCAGCCACCAGGCATCACTCACCCTCCAGCCTCAGTGCTTTTGCCTTTCAGGGCCTTTCTACCTAGAACGTCCTCAGCCTGCCCCATCTCCATGGCCTACTTTCTCACTTCTTTCAGATCCTTCCTAAAATATCTCCCTCTCAGGGAGACTGTTTCTGACCACTCTATTTAAGATCACAATCGCCTCCCTCATCAATTCCCCACCTTTCCTCCCTGCTTGCCTGGTTTCCGAAGACCTCCTCAGTATTCAGTCACAAACTACTGGACATTGTACTTGTTTGTGGTTTATATTCCTCATGCCAGAATACAAGCTTGATAAAGGTAGGGATTTAAAAAAAAAATCTGTTTAGCTTAATGCTGAATTTTCAGCATCTGTAGCAGTGCCCAGCACACACAGATGCTCAAAGAATACTTTCTGAATATAGTAATGGACTGCAGTGAGCTCCTCACTGTGTTAGCAGGGGCCTGTGTTAGCAGGGGTTAGCAGAGGCCTGTGATGTGCCAGGAAACTCCTTAGAGTGAGTGACACTATAGATGACAATGAAGATTGCAGAAGTATGAGTGTCCTTCCTCTCTGTTCCCACAGCAACCAGTGCAGTCCTTATCACGCTGCACCGTCGTCATCCACTTCCTCAACTAAATGCAAGACTTTTCAGCTCAAGAACCATCTCTTACTCATGTGGCATCTCCATCACCCAATAGAAAGCTGGGCACATAGTTGGTGCTTGAGAAATATTTGCTGCTTTAAAAAAAATGAATGAAATGGTCAAATCAGGACACAAACTCACAATCCTTGAAGAGCAAAGTCTCTACCTCCCCCCACTCCGCCCGAGGTGTTCCTGAGACAGCTGCAGAACAACAGTTAGGAGTTTCTCCCCCAGGCAGAATGCCTTCCTGCACGTCCTCACCCGCATAGCCAGAAGTGTTCCAGGTGGAGAACTCTGTGTACCGGCTGACAGTTTTTTTCCCCATCGCACCAGGCAAATGGAAAGAATTTGCCACTCAGTCCCTTCACAGTTCCCCAGACACACAGTCCAGGTCTCTTAATTTCCCCCATCCTCCCCATCTGCAATTGACCCCACTAGTTCCCCGATCCCCAGCTACTGGGCTGGGCTGCCCACCCATCCGTCCACTCACCCAGCCTTCTCTGGGCCACAGTGGTCACTGAAATGAACCCCCACCCTCACCCTCGCGGCCCCACTGTGAGTGGGCTTGGTTCTCTGAGTCTTCATCCCAACAGTCTCTCCTTTGCCTCTCCTTTCCAGACTCTCCTCCATCCCCCAAACCCATGTCTTCGGTTCACGGAGGTGGCTCCCATCATCCCGCCACGGATGACAGCAGGCCTCTTGCCTCATCTGCTTCCCTCTCTTGGCCCTTCATTTCTCTACATCAATAATTGTTTTTAAATATATATATTTTTAAATTTCTTTCTTTCTTTTTAAAAAATATTTTTAGGTCAATAATTCTCAAACAGCTGGGGTGTGGGGAGTGTCATAGACCCCTTTCAGAAACTGATGTGGGCTATAGGCTCTCTCCCTCCAAAAAAACCACAGGCTCATAAACACAGCAGTTTGCATTGAAATTCAGGGGCACCTGCACTAAGAGCTTCTCCCCTTGGCGGTCTTTCTTCTCCTTCTCTGCCCCCCTCTAGACTTCTGGTTGTTTCTGATTCCCGGGTCAGTCTTTCAGAAGCAGGAGCTTCTCCCTACCATGTTGTTGCCGGAGCCCTTGTCATGAACGGTAGCTACGAGATTTGTACCATTTTTCACACGCATCGACAGACCGCACCCTCTCAACAACCTCCGGAAGGTGGAACTGCTATTGTCCCATTTCCATGGATGAAACAACTGCTCTGTTGGGTGTTTTGCCAACACCACATGGCTCTCGGTCCGGGGTCTCTTTCCTCGGCACCATGGTGTGTTGCCTGTTACAAATTGCTGTTTCCTTTGATGTTTCCCCCCTGAAACCTCCCGCCCCCAAACCCATAGTATGTTTTCTGTTATTCTTAACTGTGCTTTTTTTAAACCTCCCCCACTCTCTATCTCCTGAAATGCACCCCCTTCATCACCTCCTCCACTTCTCTGAGGCCCCCTCTTTCGCCCCCATCCATGACTTCAACTGACCACAGGTGGCTTCTTTGCAGTTACTTGAGCGCATGTGGGCCAGGCAAGGTTTCATTTCCCCTTCCACTGTCAGCCCAGCTGCGCCCGCCTCTGAGATTGTTGCCAACTCTAAATGGGGTACTCCAGCCTCTTCTGACAGAAGGCTTTGGTGCTTCTGGGACTGCCATGCCCGAAATCCAGATAAGAGGAAGGGAGGGGACACCTAGTTGAGCACCTACTTTGTGCCAGGCCCCATGCATGGCATGGGGACACAGAACCCAACCTTTAAAGTCTCCTGCTTCCAGATACTTCCAAGTTTGCTACTGATGGGCAGGCACCTGGAGGCTTTAAGACATTGGATCCAAGGTCATGTATCGCCTGTCCGTGGATGCTTAGGGGGCTCTCTGTGGCATGGCTAACCTTCGGCTGTCCCCTGAGCCAGCAAAACTGCTGCTCAGACCCTGCTCAGATGAGAAACACCTGGGGGTTGGTTAACCTCTTCCTCCTCAGCTCAAATCTCAGAACAGCCCGATAGTTTTCGTCGGGTTAATCACAATCTCGCTTTTGCTCTTGGTGTGATAAAGTCATAAATCGTTACAAAAGCAACTTCTAAATGTGTTCACTGAAGTGGTATATACACACAGAAGTGTGCGCATATCAAAAGCATGCAGATTTGCAGATTATGAATTTCCACCAACTGAACACATCTGTGTCACCTGCACCTAATCAAGAATCAGAATTTGCCAGCCCCCCTGAACCCCCCCCCCGCTTCCTTCCTGTCATTACCCCCAGGGTAACCGCTGTCCTGATGACTCTAACAGCACAGACTGGTCTTGTCTGTCTTTGTCCCACAAAAACAATTTTAAAGCAGACCATTCTCTTGTCCACTGCCCAGATATACATACATTTTGATTGGTTGATGATTAATGGATTCAATTAGTCATTGACCAGATGTGGACTTTTTATAAAATAGATTTTAAAAATCTTCTGAATTGAACCAAGGACCTGTAGCCTCAGAGAGGCTTTGGCTATAAACTGACCCTCTGCTGGGCCCTCAGAATCCCAAAGTGTGTTCTTAATGATCTCTTTCCTCTAAAGTTCAAGTTCTCATGCCCACTGCTTGCTTTTTCCTTTCTTTCTTTTTGTTCTGAAGAAAGGAAATTTGAGACTCTGGGGAAGATGCTTCCCACCTCCATCCCCCAGAACTCCAGCCTTAATCACTCCTAGTGATGGAGAAATCATTATCTCATAGGGCTACCAATTGCATTTTCCAGGTAGATCTGGCAAGTTTACTTTAAACTGTTAAAAACTCACACAAAACCCCCAAAACTTTCTTCTTCTTTTTTAATCCTCACCCAAAGACATGCTTATTGATTTCAGAAAGAGGGGAAGGGAGGGAGAGAGAGAAGGAGAGAAACATCAGCATGTGAGACGAACGTTGATCGGTTGGCTCTCATCCGTGGCCCGAACGAGGACTGAATCCACAACCTAAGCATGTGCCCTGACCTAGAATTGAACCCGTGACCTTTCACTTTAAGGAGCAACATTCCAACCAACTGAGCCATACCAGCCAGGGCCAAAACACTTTCTTGTTTGAACTCACATATGCTGCACTTTTTACTTGCTGCTTCCAGGCCTGCCCTCTGCATCCTCCCAGAATTAGTGGACTCAGTAGGTTTTGGGTGCTTCCTCTGTGCCGGGCTCAGAGGCACGCACGGTAGGCTGCACGACCCCCACATTCTTTCTCTGGGGGTCCATCCCTGATGGACTGAGTGAGGGATGTGTCTAAACCAGCATTTATTATTTTTAAAGATTTTATTTATTTATTTTTAGAGAGGGGGGAAGGGAGGGAGAAAGAGAAGGAGAGAAACATCAGTGTGTGGTTGCCTCTCATGTGTCCCCTGGCTGGGGACCTGGCCTGCAACCCAGGCATGTACCCTGACTGGGAATCGAACCAGTGACCCTTTGGTTCACAGGCCGGCAACTCAATCCACTGAGCCACCCCAGCCAGGGCTAAACCAGCATTTACCAGGGGACATTCCACTGGACACTAATCCCCAGCAATGCTTTATAAAAAGGGAAATCTGAGCTCAGATGAGTTATGTAAATGCCACATGTTCCGTGGTCAGTTTCTAGTATCACATCGTATATTAGCACAGATAAAACTCTGGGAGGTTCTCAAGCATAAAAACCTTGCTTCATGTTGTCAGTGTTTGTAAGACTGATCTGACTCAGGACCCCTTTTTTCCTACAGAATGCCTATGGATATTTCTCAGAATTACTGTCTCCCAGAACAGGATACAGACCAGTGGGCTTTCAGCATCGTCTGCAACTACACTGTCCCCTCTGACAGGTGCTCGCACGTGGTGATACTGACCCCTCACATGTGGCGGGTCCAAGCTGGGATGTGCTGTGACTGTAAAACAGGCACCAGGTTTTGATGTCTCAGTACAAGAAGAAAATAAAATATGAAGAATTTTTATATTGATCATGTATTGAAGTAATGCTATTTTTAATGTTGGGTGGAAACATGTTATTAAAATTCATTTCATCTATTTCTTTAAAAAGTAATTTTTATTGATTAACTTTTAGAAAGAGAGAGGAAGGGAGAGAGACAGAGAAGCATCGATTTGTTGCTCCACTTAGTTACGTATTCATTGATTGATTCGTTATGTGCCCAGACCTGGGATTGAACTTACACCCTTGACGTGTTGGGGCAGTGCTCTAACCAACTGAGCTACCTGGCCAGGGCCTCATCTATTTCTTTTCACTATTTAAAACGTGGCTGCTGGAAATTTTATGGTCACACATGTGGCATGCATTCCTTTTCCTTTGACGAGTGTTGCCCCAACATTTGGTGCTGGTTGTGAAGGCTTTGTTGGCCCATACAGGGGCATGTGAGAGAAAGGGGGCAGGAGGAGGTGCAGGGGCACTGTGGGAATTCACTGGAGTGGTAGCTCAGGAAGCCTACCAGAGGGTGGTCAGGAAGCGTTGACTAAGCTGGGACCTGAAAGATGAGAAGGAGTTCACCAGGGAAGGCAGAGACCACAGCATGTGACAAGGCCCTGAAGCCAAAGAGGAGCTGGGAGCATCCAGGACATCTGAGGCTGGGAAAGGCAGGCACAGGGAGTAGGGAGGGACCCAACCTGAGACCAAGGGCCAAGATTTGGGGGAACTGTTAAGCTCGGGTAAGGGGTTTCTCTTAGGGGCACTGAGAAGCCACTGAGACATTTTCAGTTGGGTGAGACCAGGAAGATGGGCATTTTAGAAAAAATTACCCTAACATTTGGGTGGGGCTAGATGGGGATAGGGCTAATCTGGAGTCAGAATGGCCTATTCAGAAGTTCTGGGCCCTCTGGATGGTGTGGCTCAGTGGATTGGGTGACTGCCCCCAAAGTGAAAGGTCGCCGGTTCGATTCCCAGTCAGGGCATATGTCTGGGTTGCAGGCCAGGGCCCCACTTGGGGGTGTGCAAGAGGCAACTGATCAGCATATCTCTTGCACATAAAGGTTTCTCTCTCTTCTTCTCTCCATTCCCCCTCCCTCTAAAAATAAATAAATAAAATCTAAAAGAAAAAAAAAAGCTATGGGAGTCATCTAGAAGTGAGACAATGAAAGTCTGGACACGCTCCAAACCCTGGAATTAAGGAAAGCCCTTGTCTAGGAAATAGTGTCCCAGGCGGGACCACTGGTCCAGGCTGCTACTCTGAGATGGGACCAGGGGAGAGGGTGGAGTCAAGGTTGATGTCCTGGTTGCTGAGTAGTGAGCCTGTGATGGGAAAGCAGAGGTCAGTGGTTAGAAGGAAGTGATGAGTTTAGGCTCATTCAAGTTAAGTGTTCTTGTAACTTAATTAATTTATTTATTTTAGAGAGAAGAAGCAGAGAAAGAGAAAGAGAGAGAGAGAGAGAGAGAGACATGTTGACTTGTGCATTCACTGGCTGATACTTGTATGTGTCCTGACCGGGGATCAGATCCACAACCTTGGTGTGTTGGAACAATGTTCTAACCAACTGAGCTACCTGGACAGGGCCTCATTCAAGTTGAGTTTGAGAAGTGTATTGGGGTATACAAATGGGGAGGTGCTAGGCAAAGTAGATAGCCGAGTCTGGAGCTCAGAAGAGAGTCGCAGGAAGAAGGTAGAGTTGGCAGAAAACATCTCTCCTATCAGCCCAGGGGTTCCTCACATGCAAAATGGGGACGTGATCTGCTTCCCCAGTCAGTGAGATGGTTGGAGGATGTAGCGGCTGAATGTGGCTGGCACTGTGTAGGCACACCGCAGGCACTCGGGAAGCATCGGTTCTTTGTTCCAGAGGGTCAATCATCCCCATTTTCTAGGTGGTCAAAGCCAACAAGATCTTCACAGTCCCTGCAGGCCCCACACCTGTGTTTACTAGTGTCCCCTGCAGTGATGGGGAGGAGTCGCTGGGAAGATCTGTGGAAGAAAGGGAGGGACGGCAGCTCCGCCCACCTGGGTGGCCCTGGAGTAGGAAGGGAGCGAGCACTTGGTTCTGCGTCCTGGAGAAGGCTCAGGATGAGGACGCAGGAGTACATGTATGTCCTCCCTTAATATTCCCACGGGCTCTTGGAACTGTGGCAAAATGACCTAGAACAAACCAATTTTACCATATGCTGACTGATAGAAACAAGAGTTGAGTTCCTGGGGCATCTCATCGACATGATAACGAGAGACTTTGCCTGAAATGAAGTTATTTGAGGGCCCGCTGTAGGCTACTCGCCCCGCCCCTGCCATCAGCAAATTAATAAACCTTGCCTGGTCTAAGCCTCAGTTCCTCCACTGGTTCGAGGAGGGGCCTGCCAGCTGGGCCCTCCCCTTGTTCTGTGTCTGCCTTCTCCTTTCTCCCAGAAAGCCTCTTGCCTTCTCTTGACCCACAGAAGACATCGCTTCCTTGAAGACTTGGCTCACTGTGGGCCTCCTGGCGGCTCCTTCCTGGGGCAGAAGGCCAAAATCCTGACAAGATTAAGAAGAGCTTTGGGACGAGGCCAGGCTGGGAAAACAGGAAAGATGACAAACCCAACTCCCCCTCCACTTCTAGGAGTTGTTTATTCCCGTGGGCCCTCAGCTGAGCTTTCTGGATATACAGTAAACCTTGACTTTTCATCCTGCACCCGGCCACTGGCCCCACCAAAGGCACCCCTCAGGCCAGAGCTCCCAGATGGGACTGCTCCTGCGTCCACTTGGCCAACCGCACCGGACTCCTGGAAGGCAGGAAGAACACATGTATCTCAACTGAGTGTCTCATTCCACGGGAGTCACAGTCCTCTCACACAAGCCCCTTCAGCTCCCTGGGGTAAGCAATGTACTTTGTGTTTTCAGCCATGGAAACTGAGGCTCAGGGAGGTGACCCAAATCTCCCAGCATCTCGGTGTTGGAGCCAGAAATGGGGAGGGGTAGAAATGAAAGGACATCTCTCTCATCAGTGAAGAGCATACTCTCTGGAGGCTGATGGGTCTGGATTCTGATTCTGCCACTTCCTGCCTGTGGAATTCCGGCAGACTCCTCGTGGGAGGCAGTGTGGGGCCCTGGTGAAGAAAACACGCTCTGGGATCGATGTCAGTTCTACCATCTGCTCGTCTGTGACCTTGGGCAAGTTCCTTCGCTTCTCTGCACTTCAGTGTCCACAGCTGTAAAGTAGGATAATTTTAGCTCCTACCACATCGACTTGCTGCGCGGATTAAATGTGTTAATCCATGTGGAACACTTAGCACGGTGTCTGGCCCGGGGGCCAGCCCTATTCATGTCAGCAATGCCGTGAACGCAGACCTCACTGACTCTGATTGCCACCTGTTCCCCAGCCTGTCACACTCCTCACCAGGGCGGCTCTCTTAGCCCTGACGCACGGTAGGTGCTTACTGGCTGGCTGACCACGGGGATGGCTGGGAATTGACTCAGTTCCTGAAAACAGGCTTCTAACAACGCGTGGGAGTAGGATTCTGAAGGAAGATAATTTTCAGGAGTTTCCCAATCAACGGGCAAGTGATTGCGTTTTGCACGCTAGTGCAGACGTTGAGATGTTTGCAGACTGCTTTTTCCTCCCTGACTACAGAAGCAACTTATGCTCCTTGCCAACAGTTCCAAAGTTACGCAGAGATTTAAAGTGGAGAGCGGAAGTCCTAAGTAAGCCTGTTTCGAAGGAAGTGCCCCTGTTTATCTGCAGCATGTCCTTCCAGACTTTCCCTGTGCCTGTCCCTAGTCCTTGCGCTCTGCCACGCGCTCCTCTCTGTGTTAGACAATGTAGAGCCTCTGCAGACACAGAGGTGACTGTCTGTGCCTTAGGGGCGGGCACAGTTGGGCTGGGACGCAGAATTTCAGGAAATACTGAGTCAGCAGTTAAAGTCACCATAGCACCGGTGACTCATTTGCTCAGCACGCACTTAACATTCTGGGTTCGGGACCCGGAAATGACACGTCAAGGACCTACCTGGCTTAGGAGGGAGACCTGAGATTGAATCAGTGGGGAAACCCTCTGGTGTCCTTGCTCCCTGATGATGTGCCTGGCAACCAAGCCTCAGAGAGAGGGCACAATGGGTGATACAGCCCCCCCTTCCCAGAGAATGGCATTTTCCTACCTCACTCACTGTGTGTGGGGAACTGAGCCAAAGGAACCAGACAGGCTGGGCTCAGCACAGGTGGTTTCTGTGACCTTGGGTGAGTCACTTCCCTTCTCTGAGCCTCAGGTTCCTCATTTGAAAAGTGAGGAGTATCTTCCAGCCTTGAAAGGTACATACCCCTGCCCTGGCTGGTGTGGCTCAGTGGATTGAGTGCTGGCCTGCAAACCAGAGGGTTGCGGTTCAATTCCCAGTGAGAGCACATGCCTGGGTTGCAGGCCAGGTGCCTAGTAGGGGGTGTCTGAGAGGCAACCATCCATTGATGTTTCTCTCCCTCTCTGCTTCCCTTCCCTTCTGTCTAAAAACAAATAAATAAAATCTTTTAAAAAGACAGGTACATCATTCATTCATTCATTCATTCGTTCATTCATTCATTCATACAAGGTAGTATCCTCTAAGAGTGGACAGGGATTACTTGATATGGACATCTAGGAAGAGTCGGGCGCTGTGGTAGATTGTTCAGCAAAGGTTTACTTCCCCCAGCCCTCCTTGTTATAGTGGGAGGAATATACTTCTCTAATTTGTTCACACCGGACTTAGCCATGTAATTGGCTGTAAGAATATGTGTGGAAGCTGGAAGCGACAGAAGCCAGTCCCAAGACACCGACGGTTTCTATTCATCCTTCTTGAGCAACCGTCCCCGGCCACAAGAACCACTTGTTCCTGGACTCAAGAGTGGAAGACACTGGAGGCAGCCTTGCACTCCACCCAGCGCCGGGAGCCGAGCGCAGCCCGGCCCAGCCCTGGTGAACCCTCGATGACCCGCTGACCTCTGGGTGAGAAATGAATGTTTACTGTTGTAAACACTGTTTCCAAGAGTGGTTTTTTTTTAAAGAGCAGCATTATCACAGCAAAGTCTGAGCCACACCACTCAGGGCTCAGTCTCTCCTTCAATCTCCAGACTTCATCTCTGGCTCCTCCTATTCCTACCACTCCTGCAGGGCGGAAGGGGCAGGTACCGGAGCCTTTCTCAAAGACCCATCCCAGCATCTAACTCTATTGTCCCTACCTGCCACATACTACCGTATTGCTCAAATCCCACATACTTGTTAACATTATTAAACACTTAACTATGTACAGCGGGTCCCTAGCTCACTCCTTATGCTGTCTTTAGTTTGGATCTCAGGAAGGAGTCTCTGATTCAGCGATATTTGACCTGAGATCTGAACGTAGCTAGTTCTGTGGTCACCTGGAGTGGAAAGTGTTCCAGGCAGAGGGAACAGCAATGTCATAGACCTGAGCTGGAAGAAAGTTGGCCTATTCAAGGATAGAATTAAGGTCAGAGGGCTGGACTGTTTGCAAGGGAGGGGAAAGACCTGTATGTTCCATGGGGTACTTCACATTTCCAACTGGATGTCTCTCAGACACTTGAAACTCAAAACATCAGATCCGAAGCTGAGCTTGTGGTCTTCTGCAAAACCTGTCCTTCCCTCTTTATTTCTCCCTCTCCATCAGTGACATGACCATTTACCTACCTAGTCACCCAAACCACAAAGCCGGACCTCACCTTAACTCCTCCCTCCCCCACCCTCCACACTCAGTCCCTCCTCACTTTCCGCCAGGCCCCCCCCACTCACTCTCTCACATTTGTCCTCTTCCCTCCACTTGCGCTCAGGCCACCCCATTTGAAGTCACTGTCAAGGCAGCCCATGTTCTTACTTAAAAACAAATAATCTCTCGAGAAGTGAAGGGGTAAAGCAACTATGGTATATCCATACAATGGAATATTATTCAGCAATAAAAAGAACCGAGCTAAGTTCCGAAGATGGACGGTGGCAGTGGATGCCCAACAGTGCGAACATACTTAATTCCACCGAAACGTACATTCAATATTGGTAAAAGAGATAAAATGTATGTTATCCCACACACAAAGAATGAGCTATAAGGCATGAAAAGACTTAAAGACACAGAAGAACCTTAAATGCATATTGCTAAGTGAGCAAAACCAGTCTGAAGAGGCTACATACTGAATGCTTCCAACTATATGACATTTTGGGATGGGCAAAATCATGGGAGACAGTAAAAAGATCAGTGGTTGCCAGCAGTCAAGGGATGTGGGAGAAGAGGTGAAGCCCTGGGTGTCTTTAGGGCAGTGAAATTATTCTGTATGACACTCTAATGGTGAATTCATGTCATTACGTATTTTCAACACCCAATGAACTATGCAACACAAATGAGCCCTAATGTAAACTATGGACCTTAGACAATCAAAATCAAAACCAAAAACCCCTAACGACAGCAGATCAAATTTCATGAGTCCTCTGCTTAGACCTTTCAATACCCTGGACCCAACTTGGCTGGGAAGCGTTGTCCCTCCTTCCTGTGGCTGCGCCCCCCAGTCATTCTCTAAAGGTTGGCTTAAACCCCCTCTTTAGAGAAGCCTTGCCTCAGTCCCTAAAGTAGACCAGACCCTACCTTTTTTCCCTTCCCTGTAGATTCTGTTCTTCAACGCCGCAGCATTGCACACCTGTAATTAGACAGTTAATTGCGTGTATTGGCTTGCATAATTGGCTGTCTTAGAAGCCCATAAAGGCAGTGATTCTGTCTGTCTTTTTCACCATCTTATCTCTGCCACTTAGCGAGTGCCGGGTTCAAAACAGAGTCCAGTCAGTCCATGGTTGGGATAGTTTGAAATAAAAGATCACACATGCATGGCGCTATTATAGGGAATCTCGAGAACAAGTAAATGCAAAGAGAAAGCAGAGAGGTGGTCGTCACAGGCTGGGGAGAGGGGGAATGAGGAGTGACTTCTTAATAGGCACAGAGTCTCCTTTTGGGGGGGATGAAAACGTTTTGGACCTTGAGAATGGTGGGGGTTGTACAAAATTGTGAACCTATGTAACACCACTGAACTGTATCCTTTAAAATGGTTGGTTTCATACTATGGGAGCGTTGCCTCAACTACAAAATACTTCGTAGTGTTTCCTTTTCAGTATGAAGGCTTTAATCCCACCCTGGCTGGTATAGCTCAGTGGATTGAGCGTGGGCCTGTAAACCAAAGGGTAGCCAGTTCAATTCCCAGTCAGGGCACACGCCCGGGTTGCGGGCCAGTTCCTCGATCTGGGGCATATGAGAGGCAACCACATACTGATGTTTCTCTCCCTCTCTTTCTCCTTCCCTTCCCCTCCCTAAAAAAATAAACAAATAAAATCTTAAAAAAAAAAGAAGACTTTTATCCCATCATTTCTCTCGGGTTTAGACTAGCACCTTTGGCCTCAGAGGTAGTTTTCATACCAGAAATATAGAAAAAATTATTAGCTTTTTTCCCTTAAAACTTTTTATTATAGAACATTTTAAGTATATACAAAAGTAGAGAGCATAGTATAACAAGCCTGCATAAGCCCATCACTCAGTTTTCATGTGCCCACGTTTCTCCCTCCTCTGTGGGGTTATTCTGACCCAATTATCAGGCATCATACCATTTAAACTGCAAACACTTCCTCAGGTCTCTCTAAAAGATAAGAATTTTAAACATGTAACCCCAATACCACTATTTTGTGTAAAAACAAATCAACAACAAATTCTTTTCTTAAAATTAATTAATTAATTAATTAATCTTTAGAAGGGAAGGGAAGGCGAGAGGAGGAGAAATATAGGTGTGCGGTTGCTTTTCGCACATCCCCTGCTGGGAACTGGCCTGTAACCTAGGCATGTGAATCGAACCGCGATCTTTTGGTTCACAGGCTCATGCTCAATCCACTGAGCTACACCAGCCAGGGCAACAACACATTCTTAATATTATCACATATCCAGTATTGGAACATGCCCAATTTTTACATAATTTAAATGCATATTTGTGTTTTTTTTTAAGTGAAGAGCCAAACAAGGTCCATATTTTGCACTGATTAATGTCTCCGAAGCCTCTTGTAATCTATAGGTTTTTCCCTCTGTTGCCCTCTCTTTCTGAGCATGGAGGTGAAACAGACGGGACCTGGAGTGAGTCTCCCTTACTGTCCTCAACCTTTCTATTGAGAAAGGAAGCGTCTGTCTTGTAGGGGTTCCTGCCCCCTGGATCTGCTGATTGCATCTCTGTGGTGTCATTTAACATATGCCCCCTACTGCTTTATTTTATGTGACTCGTATCTTCATAGTCAGGTTAAACTTTTTTTTAGCAAGAATGTTTCCCAGGCAACTCTGTACATCTGTACTGGGAGGCGTATCATGTATATTTATTTCTCTTTCGGAGCTATGGATGATCATGGCTTAAATTTATTGTTTTGTTAGAGGTTATAAAAATACAAAATGCAAGATCTTTTTGTCTTTTTTTCATTTATTAGCAGAAATACTTTACCACGAGAAACTTTCTCTATCCAATTATTTAGTTACAAGACCCAGTTCATATAGAACGAGCAGGAAAAAATGGGCAATTCTTTCTTTATTGAGCAATTTTCAAGATGTTGAGTCACTTTCCTAACAGGCTCAGAGGGAATCCAATGAGGTTTTCTCTTTTTCCCTTTCTTTTTAAGTATCATTATAAACTTATGGATTTTAAACCTGTTTGATTTTAAACCTTACTGATGCTCAAATTGTCTCATCTTTGGCCAACTACAGCCTCTTCCAAATCGCTTTTGAGCCTTTAGGGCTGACTCTGTACCTTTCTTATTTTCTAGAATGGCAAGATGTTCTAGGTTTGTCTAGCAGATATTTTTTTGCTCCAGATCTTGAATCAGCCATTTCTCCAAGGAGCCCTGATTGCATCATGGGAAATGGTATTTAGCTCTTTCGAAATCTTATCTCTAGGGTGCCCATAGCTACTGCACTGATAATTGTTTCTAGGCCTTTCCAACAGGTAGAGATCAAAAGACCCGAGGCCTTCAGTTCACACTGATATTTTCACCTTCAATTTAGGTTACAGAGTTTTCAATTCTTTGGTTTTATATTTTTATTTCTTTTCTCTGAGGCCAAGAGTCTAATGACAATAACATTGGATTTATTTGTTTTTGGAATTGTGCACCTGAAACCCATGTAGTTTTGTTAACCAATGTCACCCCAATAAACTCAATTAAACAACTTTAGATATATTTGCTTTATTCTATAATGTATAAAATAATGATTTTTACCAATAGTAGAATTACCATCAGGAACAACTATAAAGGACACATGGACAAAACCAAGGGGGAGGGTGGAAGCAAGAGAGAGAGGTGGGTTTGGCTGGGGTGAGGGGAATGGGGGGGGGTAAATGCAGACAACTATAATTGAACAATAATAAAATAATTTTAAAAATAAAATAAAATTAGCAAAAACACTTTAAGATTAAAAATCCTTTTTTTTTTTCTGTTCCTCTTGTCCTTTGAGTATATCCTGATGGGAATATATAATCAAATTACTGTGTCTAATGTCATTTCAAAGAATTCTTCTCTGAATGGTTACACTATCAATTTAATTCATAGCTTGATAGATCTGTTTCATTTTGCTATCAGGTTTTAAGAATTACTTTATTTAAAATTCAATTTTGCTTTAATAATTATGTAGAACTTTTATATCGCTCCTTAGTCAAATCTTCAAAATAAAGTATTTTCAGGTAAGTGTACTTTCTATACCTGTTCCCTCTGCTTTAGTCTCTTTCTCTCTAATAGGTAATCATTTTTAATAAGTTTTTTTAAATTAAAAATATAACCATATATGTATATTTATAGTGTTTATATCCCCTTTTCTTACGTAAAGGGTAGCATGCCACATACACTTTTTTCATTAACACTATGTCCAAAGTTCACTCTATTACAGTGTCTAGAGAGATAGTACCTATTCCTTTTTATGGCTGCATAGTACTCCATTCAGGGCCGTCTACCCTGTGGCCTGTGGGCCGCATGCATCCCAGGACGGCTATGAACGCGGCCCAATGCAAAATCATAAATTTACCTTTTTTTTTTTGCTCATCAGTTTTCATTAGTGTTTGTGTATTTAACATGTGGCCCCAGATGACTCTTCTTCCAGTGTGGCCCAGAAATGACAAAAGGCTGGACACCCCTGAAGGTACCATGATTTATTCACTTAATGCCCTATTGGTGGACAGTTGAATAGTTTCTAGCCATTTGCTGCTACAAAGAGTCCTGTAACAAATGGTATTGTCACCCTGGCTGGTGTGGTTCAGTGAGTTGAGTGTCAACCTGCAAACCAAAGGGTCGCCAGTTTGATTCCCAGTCAGGGCGCATGCCTGGGTTGCAGGCCAGGGCCCCAATAGGGGGTATGTAAGAGGCCACCACACACTGATGTTTCTCTCCTTCTCTTTCTCTCTCCCTTGCCCTTTGTCTAAAATAAATAAATAAAGTCTTAAAGAAAACCCAACCCAAAACAAATGGTGTTGCCATAATTACTCTCAGACTTTTGCCAGCATGTTTTGGGGATGGATTACTAGACATGGTATCGCTGGGCGATGCATATTTAATATTGGTTTTTAAAGTCCTAACCCAGGAATATTTTCTGTGTGAATTTATTCACACTACATCTCTATGCCTCAGTTTCTCATCTGCAAAATAGTATTTATATCAGAGAGTTGTTGGGGAGACTAAATGGGTTCAGAAGACGCCTGGTACGTAGGATGTGTTTAACGACGTTGACGAGTATGCGGGGTGTGGGCAATACCGTAGTATGTGGCAGGTGGGGACAATAGAGTTAGATGCTGGGATGGGTCTTTGAGAAAGGCTTCAGTACCTGCCCCTTCTACCCTGCAGGGTGGTAGGAATAGGAGGAGCCAGAGATGAAGTTTGGAGATTGAAGGAGAGACTGAGCCCTGACTGGTGTGGCTCAGTTGGTCGGATGTCATCCCACAAAGTGAGAGGTCACTGGTTTGATTCTTGGTCAGGGCACATGCCTGGGTCGTGGGTTTGGTCCCCAGTTGGGGCACATATGAGAAGCAACCGATCGATGTTTCTCTTTCACACTGATGTTTCTCTCCCTCTCTTTCTTCCTCCCTCCCCCCCTCTCTAAATAAGTTTAAAAAAAACAATAAAGAAAAAAAGAAGAGAATGAATAGGTAGGACATGGACTAACAGGTGGACACCAGTGTGGACAGTAGCCCCTCAGGCCCCGAATGCCCCCCTCCCAATGCTTGGGTGCCGCCTACGTAGGCTGACCTGGCCTGAGACTTAGATGCACTCTGAGGAAGAGGAAGGAGGAAATCCTCACGTGACTGCTCTTAACCTGAACTTATTTGGAGTAAATCTCTGTCAGTAGTCGGGATGGGCACCTGAGATAGACATGATACTCAACTATAGAAAAATCAAGCATTTCATAGATTCGTTTCACTGGAGTTTATGGCTTGTGAAATTCACACCATTGCAACATAGTTTGTGACTGGTAGTTTGAGCCGCACGAAGAAGAGGAGGATGTGAGAGGCCGGAAGGAGGGCAGGTGGCTTTGCCCATCAGCTGACACACGGGTCTAGAGCTGTGCTCTCAGTATGGCAGCTACTGGCCTGCGTGGCTAATGACTGTCTTACTGGAACGCCTTGCTCTAGAACCTTGTCATTCTTGCAGAAAGTTCTAGTGGGCAGGGCTGGGCTGCTCTAACCCTCCATGGGCCAGCATACATGGAGATGTTGACTGGACATGCATGGGGCAGCAGAATGCAGACCCTGGTGCTGGAGGCCCACCCTCGTCCCCCATGTCTGGTGTCCAAGGAAATGGGACAAACTGGGCCTCTGAAGGTTCAGGGTAGCTGCCCACATCCACGTGTCCATCCAAGTCCATGTCTCAGGCACTTACTCTCTTCTCCCTCCTCTAAGGGGTTCTCTGTCCCCTCCTCTCCCGCCTGTTTCCCCCAAAGTCACGCCCAGGTCTCTTTCCCAGGATCCTAGCAGTTCTCACCCCAGCTGTTCTGTTTGCCCTTCATCATCTGCCAAGGTTGGACTGAGGGAGCTGCTGGCGGAGCCAGGCAGGGCAGCCCCAGCTGGTTCCTACTTAATCTCTGCTGCCTCCTATTTCCTGTTCCTGTGGCCAGGTCCCTGGGCCTGTCGCTGTGGTCGGAAGCCTGCCCTGTCCTTCCTAACCCCCACCGTGTTTACTTTTGAAAAAGGGGAAGTGGGTCTGCCCCAGGGTCTGCGAGCTGGGCTGGCAGCAGCCCCGGAGCCCTGAAACTTCCGGTGCTCAGTCCTGCTCAGGTGCCCACACATACCCGCCTCACCAACAGCCCCAACAGGGGCTTCCCCCCAAATCGCAAGGTCTGGGGAACCCGGTGCTCCAGACCCAGAGGCAGTCCCCCTGCTTCGTTTCTCTTGGTTCTGCAGGGGTGACGTGGCCACCTTGCTATCACCCCATTTCCACTCAGCAAGTACTTTTTGGTCATCTACCTTGGAGCCTGGAGAACACCGGGGTCTAGAGGACAGATGAGACCCCTTCCCTTTGGACACCCATCCTAGTGGGAAAGACAGATAAGAAACAAGGAAAAGGGGGTCTTGCCTGAGGTTGGGAGGTAGATTTGAATGTTGGAGGTTCTTCTGGGCTTGCAGGGCACTGAGGATGGCAGGCCTGGGGGCGGGCGTAGAGAGAACCGAGGAGGTGGGACTATGACTCGAGCCTCATGAAGATGGGGACTCTGGCCCGTTTGCCGCCCTTGAATCCTCAATTTCCAGCCCAGAGCAGGAGCTCATTAAATAGTGAGTGGATGAATGGATGAATGAATGAAGATGAATGAATAAAATAATGCTGACTGAGATAGGGGCCAAGGCCGAGGGCTTCTGAGCTGGCCTTGCTTCTGTGGTCCCCTCTGCTGCCCACTGTACCACGGAGCCTGGACCCTGAAACCCAGACTGGCCAGCTCTGCTCCACTCAGTTTCAGTCCTGGAGTTTCCCAGGCTGTGAGCTGTGAGCTCCCACCTCTCCCAGTGCAGGGCCTTGGATGGTCCAGGCAGTTCCTCGCTTAGCAATTTGTTGAGTGGAGACATCAAGTGGCCAGACCCTGGAATGGCAGTGGTCAAACTGCAATAACCCTCATGTCACAGATGGGTCCACACGGACCCTGATCTTGGCTGAGCCCAGATTTCAGCCCTAGAATAAGCTCCAGTTCCGGTCACAGACCGAGGTCCTGCCTCCTCAGACAGCAGCCTAATTTAAAATCTGCATCACAGTGACCCGACACCAGTTTCAAAACCTTTGTATTCAAATGCAGCACACATCAAGAAAAGCGCCTGTATCACCAGACTTCCCACAAACTGAGCACATCACACCATCAACACTCATGTCCAGCGCCCCAGAAGCCCTCCCACACTTTCTTTTTATTAAAAAAATATTTATAGATTTTTAGAGAGAGGGGAAGGGAGGGAGACAGAGAGGGAGAGAGACATGGATGTGAGAGAGAAACATTGATTGGTTGCCTCTCACCCACACCCCGACCAGGGTGAGCACCCTGACCCGAAACCCAGGCATTTACCCTGACTGGGAATTGAACTGGTGACCTTTTCATTTGTGGGATGACACCCAATGAACTGAGCCACAGCACTCAGGGCCCATTCACTCTTTCTTACGGTCATAACCTCGAAGGTTAACTGCTATCCTGACTGCTTAGCAGAATATATTAGTTTTGTCTGCTTCTATTCATTTTACATCATACGGTGCATACCTTCTGGTGTCGGGTTTCTTTTGCACTGTGTTGGTGAAATTTATCCATACTTCCATGTGTAGTTATGGACAGTTCACACTCACTGGTGTCCAGTGTTCACTGGTGTCTAGTGTTTCCACCAGCTCATGGAGAATCTGTGCAAAGGAGTTGAACTCGACTTTGATCAAGTCTCTGGATCCAGCTGCCAACTTGCAGGAAGCACAGAGGCAGAAATGTATACATCTCCCAAACCCCAAAACTCATAAAGGATGACTTTGATCACCCGCCTTCTTATCCATGGTAACCCTCACCTGAGCGGGTCCTTCTGCAGCACTTAGCCACAGAGGACTCACCAGGAGGGAGCTGTTTTTACCAAACTGGGCTTCAGTGACAAGCTTTGGGCCTTCATCGGGAACAGTCGTAGGATACAGCCCCCGAAAGCCAGCTGTGGGAGTCACTGTGAGGATCTTGCTGAGGACTGGTCTATTTCTTCTGCCCACAGTGGCTCTCCATGAGAACCCCAGAATAATTCCTTCCACATTTTACTAACAGGAACTGATGTTTTCCTTGTGGGGAAGGAATGGTTTTGCTTTTACCTGGCAGGCCTTATGAATCATGTGGTGGACACTGTTTCCCTTTTTGCAATGGCTACCGGGGAGCGCAGAGGTAGGTTTGTGGCCCATGTGCCTCGGACTCTGTGAAGCTGTGTTGCCTACACTAATATCACTCCTGGTTGCCCTTGGCTTTCCTTCTCCCGTTTCAATCTTGTCCCTATTTCTTCACCTTCTTTTTTTTAAAACTTTTACTCTTGAATTGTCAGTTTTTTGGGGGTTGCAGTAAGGTGGCCACCTCAGGAACATGAAAACGAGAAACAGGGCACCTTTGAGAGTTAAATGCAGGGAGTCGGCCCAGTCTGTTGCAACAGAGACATGCAAAGACTCCAGGTGGGGACAGGACAGCTCCTGGACAATCTGGGCTTGTGAGGTCCCTGACAGGCTCTCTGTCCCCCAACACGCTGCCCCCTTGGCTCTCCTGCCCGATGATTGACAGATCAGGTTCTGATCTTGGTATTTGACTGACTTCCCCTTTCCACTGTGAAGGCTGACTGCTCCCTATGTATTGTGTCTCCTGCAATCAAAGGCAACAATCAACCTGTCAGTTAGACAAGAGGAGATTTATGACTTTCAGCTAAAAGAACCCTTTTTTTTAGAGGAATACTAGCTGTGGAGGCTTCCATGGATTGGGGGTGGGAAGGTTTCCTGAGTTGCTTTGCCTTGTCCTTCCTGCACGGTCTCCGTGGCCGGGAGTCCGGACCCCGAGCCAGATATTCAAATAAAGCAGGGCCGGGTGGGGGACATGGATCTGGGTCCCCGAGGACACCATTGCTTTTCTCCTTCGGTCTGTTTAATAAGTTCTGCAGAGCTGGTGGCCATTGCATCCTCTGGCCACCTCAGTGGATTAAAAAAATGGTCTTTTTAATCCTAAGTGAGTAACAAGGTCCAGCAAAGTCTTTAACAACCTGCATTACCCCCAGCAGGCCAAGCTTTATCCTGGTCACTGCCCCTTGGGACCACAGGGAGATGGGCATGATGTCCTGTGCACACGTTAGAAGGAATGAAAGGGATGCTTTACTTCTTGTCTTTATGTCCTGAGAGGCGGGGCTGTTTCCCAGGTTCACGAGCTCTTCTCTCAGCGGAGCAGAGGGCAGGGCGCTCACAGCACCGGGGAGTTTACAAGGCCAGGCCCCCGTGCTGGGCAGCACCAGGTCTCCCAGGGGTGTCTGCATTTTAATCCCAGGAACCCTGAGTTCGTTCCCTCACATGCAAAAGGGACTTTCCAGATTTGGTGAGGTTAAGGCTCTTGAGACGGGAAGATTATTCTGGATTATCAGTGTGGGTCCAATGTCCTGATAAGAGAGAAGCAGGGGCGGAGTCAGAGAAAGAGATAGGGTGATAAGAAGCAGAGTCATCAGCCCTGGATGGGTAGCTCAGTTGGGTAGAGTGTTGTCCTGACATGTCAAGGTTGCAGGTTTGATCCCAGGTCAGGGCACCTACAAGAATCAACCAATGAATGTGTAAATAAGTGGAAAAACAAATCAGTGGTTCTCTCTCTCTTTCTCTTCCTTCTTCTCTCTCAAAATCAGCAAGAAAAGGAGATGCAACAACACCAAATCTATGGGATGCAGCAAAAGGAGCTCTGAGAGAGAAATTCATAGCAATACTGGCCTGTCTCAAAAAGCAAAAAAAAAAAAAAAAAACCAGTTTCTCATAAACAACCTCACCTTACAACTTAAGGAACTAAAAAACACACAAATTCAGAGTGAATAGAAGAAAGAAAGCAATAAAATCATGTTGGAAACTAATGAAATTGAATCTAAAAGAAAAAGGAGCAGCAGAGTCTTGTGACCCAGTTGCTGACGGACAAGGGTCAGGAGCCCTGGAAGGCAGGCGGACACTAGACACCGGAAGAGGCAGGGGACAGACTCTGCCTTGGAGCCTCTGGAAGGAGCACAGCTCTGCTGACCCCGACCTATAAGATACCATGCATTGCTGAAGTGGTTCTGTTGTTACAGCAACAACAGGAATTTAACACAGCCCCCAACACACACACACACACACACACACACACACACACACACACACACACACACACATTCCTCATTTGAAACAGGCCTTGTGGACTTTCCCTCACCCGGCAAACATATTCAGCAACAGGAAGAAAAGAGGTGTCGGGGGGCTGGGGCTGGGCTGGCAGAGCCCGTCAGACACGTCCTGAGGACGGGGGTCGGAGCCAGTGGATTTCAGGTTCCTGGGAGCTGCCGGTCAGGCAGCCCCAGTGGAGTGGGTCCAGCCACCCCAGCCTGATGCCCCCGAACCCCCACGTCCCTGGTTCTGCTCACGGGGAAAGGGAGTGCCGATTGGGCCGTGGAGAGAATGCTGGTGCCCACCGCTCTCTGCACGTCCCGAACAGCCCCGTGGGTCCACCTCAGCCCCGTGTCCTGTGACAACAGCCAACATTTAGTGGGTTCGATCACGACATTCTCACCAGGACCCTGTGAGGCTGGCTCTGCTCGCACCTGGGCCGTCAGCGTGAGCCTCAGAGTGGCCATCAGACCCTGGAACTTGGTCCCTTAATGGTGGCTCTGTGCCGAGAGGTCCCGGGGTGCCATCTGCCTCTTTGGTTTCTGCAGTTGGTATTACTAAAATCTGCCTTCTGGAACAATGCAGGAATACAGTAACAAACAGAGGGTTGATTTAAATATCTGACTGCGGACTGGCCACAAATTGGTCCTCTCATCCTAACCTTACGCTAAACTAGCTCTCTCCACTGCCTGACCTCTGACCCTGACCTCAGACTGACCCCTGATCCCACACTGACTGAGTCCTAACTTTGGACAAACTTCTCTCAGTTTCCAGGAATAACTCACTCAGGGTGCAGGGTGTGCCAGACACTAGTCTAAGGGTGTTACACTCATTAATGGGTTCGATCCTCCTAGTGCCCCAGGGGCAGACATTAGTATGACTCCTGTGTTAGAGTGGAAGATGACATATTTTAAAAGTATTGTTGGAGCCTTGGACTCTGTGTGAAATATAGCACTATATAGAATTCATTCATTCATTTAATAAACATGGATTGGGCCCCTGCTTTCTATGAGATCAAATTCTTGATGAGGGGATACCAGAGACCCCAGCAGGTAAGAGAGGGGCCCCGGCCTGCAGGGCTGATGGCGCAGTTTCGCCTTCTCCCCATTTGCCCAACTCATTGGTGCCCCCAAACCCAGGTGGGGTTGCAAGGTGGATGTCAACTGACCTCTTAGTCTCCGAACAGGACCCTTTCCCAGATCCTCCCTCCGGAACAATATGGGAGGTGTCGAGAAACAAAAGTGAAACTTCATCAAATGAATTTCCGTGTCCAGAGTCGGGGACGAGGGTGTGGGCACAGCTTCTGAGAGCACCATACCCGCCCTGCACAAGGGCCCGGGGCCCCGCTGCAGCTGAACTCAGCTGGGTACCGAGACCGAGAAACGCCTCTGACACACGCCCCACCCCCATGCCCCGGCCGGGCAGGTGGGTCTAAGCCAGGCTGTTTTATCTCAGCTGTTTGCAATCAACTCAGCAGGTGTCAGCAACCGTCAAATGACCAGATGAGCCTCACTCTGGTTTTGAGCCCAGCTGGGCAGCTCAGCAGCTGTGTGGCCTCGGGTGAACTGCTTTTCTCTCTGAGCTTTCCCTTTCCCATCTGTCAGAAGAGACCAAGCGAGATCTAGCAGGGCTGTTCACCCATTCAGTCATCTCAGCCTTTTATTTTTTAAACCTTGGCTACAAAGTGACCAGAAACGGAAAACCACATGAGACGAATGGGTGTTTTAATGAGCTATCTTAAGGCAAACCACTTTTGTAACCATGACCGGAGTTAATAAAACAGACCTTGCCCAGCACGCCTCGCCCCAGCTTTCTGCAAGCGCCCCATTCCAATCTGAGCCCTCTCGCCGCCCCAGCAATCGACTGTAATCATTTTCTAGCAACACTTTATCACCTAAGCAGGTATCTCTAGCGACTATGGTTTAGACTTGCTCCTTAAAAAAAAAAAAAAGACACCTCTTTAAAGTCACTTTTAACCAATAGGCCCCCTCGGCCCTTTCTTTCCTCACTAGCTGTGTGTTGAAGGACCCAGCTGCTTGGCCTGTTGACTTTTCTGCTGTCGTAGACCAGAGGTGTGTCAAACTCATTTTCACCAGGGGCCACATCAGCCTCGCGGTTGCCTTTGAAGGGCCGAAATGATTTTAGGACTGTATAAATAAATGTAATGACTCCTTAGCTGTTAAGGAGTTGAAATTACATGCGGCCTTTGGAAGGCAACCGCAAGGCTGATGTGGCCCCCAGTGAATATGAGTTCGACACCCCTGCTCTATGGGATTTGACTTGAAGACTTCTCGGCGGCTGGTTTTTGTGTGAAGTTACTGTTGCTGGAGTTACCTGTCTGGGAAGGCTTTTCCAGCCTCATAAGCGCTCTCTCCCCTTGTTTTCCTGAGGTTCGCACCAACGTGGTGGCCTGTCTTCTGACTGCCGACTCCCCCTCCTCCTGCCACTTTGATTTGGATCTTCTCCCTCCTTCCACTTGATTGGCTTGACCGGCCTCCCCCATTCTGACCCCGCTCCAGCTCCAAGCAGTTCCTCCTTAGTCAGTAGGGGGCGCTGTCCTGGAAGGGAGCCCAGCCAGGTCCGTGTGGAGAGGCTGCCAGGCTGGAGTGCTCCAGCCCCTCAGTTCTTCCCAGGACTCGTGACCTCACCGGCTATGGGACTATGGGACGGGGCAAGACCCCTCCTGATTTCTGTTGCATCTGGAAATTGAACCGGCAAGGCTTTTGCTTTGTGGGATGACACCCAACCGGCTGAGTCACATCGGTCAGGGCTGTGTTGCCTAATTTTGAAGCAAATGTCTGTGGTTTTGCTTCTTCTCATTTTACCAGCTTATTTTTATGTGGAAATTGGGAGAGATTAAAAAATGATGCTTTGCTACCACCTGCCCAGCCAGGTCACTATTTCTGATGCCAGGTCTCATTCTGAACCACTGGGAGGATGAGATGAAACACTAAATGCGGGTAAATGCCCTGCAACCAGGCCTGACCTTTTCATTCAACTCGGGCGGGTTTGACCTCCGGTCCTTAGGCCTGGCTCAGGATGGGGTATGCAGTGGTGTAGGTCCCCAGACTGGTTGCTTTGAGGCTGGGTGACCCGCTGGACTTTATGCCCTTGCCTTCCCTGACTGGGAACCCTCAGGGCATTTCCTCGGAGAGCCGGTTTTGAAGAAGTGAAGGGAAAGACCCTGACACTAGTCACCTCTGCACTGCCAGGAGGCTGAAAAGCCGGCCCTGAGCCTGCCGCGCCACCTGCTGGCCATTTATTTAATTACATAGAGGAGCGGCACTACGTTCAGTGAGGGCAGAAGCCTGCCCACTTCCTTCACTCCCAAGCCAGTGAGGTGGGTTAATCCTTTTTCCCCCTAGTTGAGAAAGATGTATTTATGTTAACACAATGACAATAAGGCACAACTTTAAAAGCTAAATAAAAGTTAATTCATTTAAGGGGGCTAGGCTGGTGTGTCCTGCCCTTTGGTTTCCTGTAAAGGGGTCCCACGACCTGGGAATTTACACATAAGGACAATGAGGGGAGAAGGAGCCCAGTTTCTGCAGCTTGAAAGACTTGGGTTTGAATTGAAGCCCCTTCACCAACCGCAGGCGGGGAGGGGTGGGCAAGTAAATTCACCTCTGCTTTCGAATCTGTATTGGCTTGATACCACCCACCCCCAAAGATGCCCATGTCCCGGTCCCTGGAACCTCTGAACACATTGGAGATGTGATTAAAGTCACAGACCTTGAGATAGGGGGATTATCCTGGATTATCCCGGTGAGCCCAGGCTAATCACACGAGTCCTTGAAAGCAGAGAACCCTTCCTGGCTGTAGGTGGAGCTCTGGGACATTGCCAGCATTGAAGATGGAGGAAGAGGCCATGAGCCAAGGACTGTGATCAGCCTCTGGGGGCGCCAGGGGAAGGCAAGGAAATGGTTTCTCCTGAAGAGGCCCCAGAAGGAGTGCAACCCTGCTGACACCCTGATGTTGGCAGTGGGACCTGTGTTGGAGTTCTGACCTCTGGAACTGTAAGATAAGCCGGCTCTGTTGACTTAGGCACTATGTAATTTGCTGCTGTGGTGGTGGGAAATTAATACACCACGTGTATTAGTAATGGGGGCAATGTGTAGGTTGGCGGGAGAACGAAATGAGCTCACTGTGAGCAGTGCCTTGTCCCCTATGAAACAGTTTACAGGTGTTTTGAGGACTCTTCCGGGAAGATGACAGCACGGTTATTTTCAGAGCACCTCCAATGAGCCAGGCACTGTGCTCAGTGCAAGGGGTATGGGGGTGAACATGCTCTCTTCTTTTATGAGATTTACAGTTGCAGGGGGCGGTGGCAGGACATTCAAAGGTCACACATGCATGCACACGGAAACATCGCCACCATGCCTGTGACATAGGGATTGTATGTGGAGCTGGGACCCTGCCCGGCCTCAGGCTTCGGAGGTCAGGCTTCGGAGCCCAGGCCAGGCAGTGTCTCCAGGTCATGGCTCACTTTCCCACATAAGCTGGTCTGTCCCGACCAGAAAGTGGGGAGCCGAGGGCTGGAGGCCAGGTCAGAGCAGCATCCTGGAGACAACCTATGGATCGGTGCTGGTCCAGTGATCTGGGGTATCCCAGGGGACCCCCTGTGCTGGTGCATAGGGCACAGGGGTCTGAGGCCAGGGAAGTCGGAGCCACCTGGAATGGTGGGCAGAGAAGTCAGAGCTTGGAAAGTGGCCACAGACCACTGGCCCCTGGCTTCCATCTACCTCCCCAGGCCAGGCTGGGCCCAACCGATACCATAGCTTCAGGGAGTGGAGCTGAATCTGGGTTCAGAGTCTTGGGGCCACAGTGGGGAAGGGACAGAAGCTAGGACAGGGAGAACGGCTACTTTACTGGGTTCTGGAAATCCTCTCTGTGATGCACACTGGCCTCCAGGGCTGTCTGGCAGCCCCGACCTATGCCTCCAGTGTGATGGAACCAACGGGCTCTTTGGGTAATACAAGATTCTCTGTGCCTCAGCTGACTGCACTAGCCAGCTGGAGGGGTTTTCTGATTGCGGAAGGGGGGCCCAGAAGGAATCACAAAGCTGAGCCAGGCAGAGGAACCACAAGCAGGGATCTGGATGCATATCTCGGAGTCCGAGTGGACCGCCAACCCGGTGAGAGACCAGGTCCGGAGCCTGTGCTATATTTTGGAACTGCTGTTAGATAGGCTGTCCTGTCTGTTGGGGCGTGATTTTCTGTTAAGCCCTGTTAGGATCAGCTCAGCCCCTGACAGAGCTGTCCAAGGAGAGTGCCCAGCGAATGAGTCTGAGAGCGAAAGTGGTAAGGCCTGGCCATAGAGTCCCTTTCACCCTTCACTATTCTCGCATCTCCCAGGCTTCGCCATAGTTCTGAAAGTCAGGGAACGTTTCAGAAAAGGGACTGCTGAGAAGTAGGATGTCACCCCTCACTACACACACACACACACACACACACACACACACAGGGACCCTCATGGGCCTCAGTGTCCGTGTCCATGGTGTCTCCCTCAGACCTGACACTCTGGTAACCTTGAATGTAGGTGGAGTTTACGCAGCACCCAGAGCCGGGTGTGGGGCCACGTGCCGGGTGATGAGGACCCGCAGGGAGCGGGCAGCTGGCTCACTCAGGTTTGCGGCACAGACTGGACCATGTGCAGACAGGTGACTGCCCTCTCTAGATTTTATGCACCTGTGAGTCTCGTGGTGCAGCTTCCCAGGGTGGCAGGGTAGGGGACCAGGGTTTGCCGCCTGGCTGAGACCAGCCACCTGAAGGCCACAGAGCACTCACTCAGCTGCAATCCCGAAATCAGGCTTGCACAGGTAGTCCCGTTTATGAAACAAGTGATTAAAAGAAAAAAAACCTTTAAGTATGTGTCCTGAGAAGTCCACCATCTTGGAAAAATTATAAAAGAAAAGGGAATAAAGAACAAGGTCCACAGAAATGTGGGAAACATTTTGGCAAATATGTTCTACAGCCTTAATGTGGCTTCAGCCAGGGGTAAATGGACAAGGAAATGAAGTTGTTTCTGTATACATTTTAAAGTAGAAACTTGTTTTCTCCTCACCCCCACCACAATGATGTTAAAAAAGATTTAGAAGACTGTGGCACACGCCCCAGGGAAATTAGAGCACGCACACACTCTGAGGTGCCTGTGTGAGGTGCCTGTGTTTGGAGGGTGTGGGCTGCAGCCCTGTGTGTAGGAGCGAAGAGCTGTAAATGGCCCGAGCACCTTCAGCAGGGCGGCGGATAAACACACTGCGTGCAGGTGGGAGAGGCAGTGTCGTGGGCTCTCTAGTTAAAGCACATGGTGCCAGGGGTCGATCCGAGGCACAGTGTATTGTTAGAAAGCAAGTCACAGGAGCAGATACTCAGTATATTGTTTATGGATTTATATCTTTGTAACAAAAAGTGAAACCAGGGATGGCAGATGCATGGTTTTCATTGGTGGACGAACGCCTCCTTGCCTGGGTAAGATCTGGCCACCTTTCAGACCTCAGCTCAGTCTGTCACTTTTTCAGGGAGTCCCTGACCCCCAGGCCAGGTAGGCCCCCAGGCAGGCTGCCTCAGAACCCGTACCTTTCCTTGGTGTCTCTTGTCACGATTGTGTGTTTTTTGGTTGTTTGATTCATGTCTGTTTCTCTCACAGGCTCCATTGGGGCCACCTCGTTCACCACAGCAACTGCAGTGCCTGACCAATGAACCTGTGATTTCTGTTCCCCAGGGAGGCTGTAAGCTTCACAGGGATGAAGGTGGGACTGTTGTCTTCCTCACGGAATCCCCCCGAGACTTAGGTAGCGGTTTGGAGGGAAGGCTGTGGCATCAGAGCTCAAGTTCTGGCTCTGCCATTTGCTAATGGTGTGATCTTGGGCGAGTAACTTTGTGTCTCTGAGCCTCAGTGTCCTCGTCTGTAGGAAGGGTAATGATACCTTCTTCAGAGTATTGTTAGAATTCGGTGATGTAACGTATGAAATAACCCATCAAAGTACTTGGTATCAAGACCTCCATTAATCTTTACTGAATGTCTAAAGGTGTATAAATGCTGAACCACTATATTGTAGCACTTGAAACTAATGTTACATAATAACTATACTTAAGATTTAAAAGCATTAAAAATAAATAAATGAATAAATACCCCTGTCGAGAGAAGCACCTGGCTGGTCTCCGGGGCCAACTGGGCCATCTCCCATATTGCCACTAGGTGGCGCTATAATCATTCGCAAGAGCGAGGTTTTGCCCATTAACTCGCTGAAATCACTTCCAAGTGATTTCCAGCCTCCCTCCCACTCGGGGATCTCCCAGTTCCAAGCCCGGAGACCCGTGCAGGGCTGGCCTGAGAGCCCCCAGTCTTTGGGTGGGGGCAGCAGGACCCCAGGGGGACCCAGAGGGAAAGCAGTGTGCATAAGAGGGTCAGTAAGGCAAACGAGATGCCCAGGGTGCAAAAGTGAAGGCTCTGCCTCTGGGAGTGGCCTCAGAGAGGGACTCGTGGGGCCAGGCTGTGGGCTTGTCCGAAGCTTCAGGGCTGCCAGCCTTCCACTCGTGCACAAGGTGGAGAGTGCTCACCTGGCGCCTGACAGTACTCACTGGTTCCTCCGGAGTGACCCAGTAGGTAAGCTCTAGAATGAGAACCATTGTTCAGATAAGACAATTGGCACGGAGACAAATTAAGAAGCTAGCACGTGAAACGTGGCAAAGCTGAGGGCTGAACCCGGGGGTTTGGCTCTGGACACCACCTTTGACCATTCTTTAACCATTCTCTACCAGTCCCCACTTCAGTCCAACACTTAGTCACTTCAGTCGCTCTGTCCCAAGCACTGTGCCAGCAGGAGCCCGTGGGGAGCCAGGCTGGACTGTGCCGGGTCCCTGTGGAATTGACAGTCCGTCAGGTGAGGCCCTGGCTCTCCCGTCCTTATCTCGTGACCTAGGACAAGTCACTGCACTTGGCTGTGCCTCAGTATCTCCATCAGGAAATGGGTGTGATCGATCTGACCTGCGGAGAGCCGGAGCTGGGCCTGGGAAGGTCCTTCCGACCCACTGGGTCCAGACGTCCGATCTCCGGGAGCCAGGTGCCTGGCTGCCAAGTGGGAGAGGCCGGCAAGAGGCAAATCCATCCGGCACGTCTGGCCCTGAATCTTGCTGGGTACTGTGACTGTTTCAGGCAAGCCGTCTGGCCTCACTGTTTTTTTTTTTCCTGGAAAATGGGAATGACTAATAGCAATGTCGTGGTGTGCTTGGGCCTGGTAGAGGAAGGAACCTGGTTGAGATCTTGGCACATGACAGGGGGCCTTGTAGAATTTCATTTTCTGTCCTCCAGAGGAGTCCGACGGTTGCAAAAACCCAGAGGTCGGCACACCTGGCCTTGGGCGTCTCCCCTTCTCCAAGGAAGGCGGGGTCCCCGCAGGCTGCAGGATTCTGTTTTCTTGTTCTGCTTCCCTTCTTTGTTCCTGTTCGCATTTTGTTCTTTGAGGAAGGGGGGAAGCCGTTCACAGTTTTCTGTGTGTGGGATGTCCTGGGGCCAGGCAGAGGGCTACGTCTTGGTCTTTTGTCACCTCGGGCAGTTGGAGGGTCATTTGATGGGTGTGGGGGTCCTGGGCCTTCCTCTCTGGCTCGAGTGTCCTGAGAGACCTCAGGTGGCAGGTGGGAGCCGATGGCTGGGCAGCCCTGCCTGGCCCGGCCTCTCCCGAGGTGCCCTTTTCTCCCCTTCCCACGCTGTTCCTGCCTGGAGACCAGCAGGGGGCAGAGCGGTGTCCCTGCCCGTGGGGTGCTGGGACTGGGGGAGGTGGGCAGTGTGGGGTGCCCAGGGACCAAAGGGGGGCAGCTGGGCCCTGAGAAGTCACCCCCTTCCACTTACTCCCCACCAGGGCCACACTGCCAGAGCTGCATATGAGGGCCACTGTACACTTATTCCTCATGTCTGGGTGCTTCCACGCACACTGTCACGGACACTGGAGTCACACCTGCCCGTCCATTTCAGAGATGGGGCCACTGAGCCTCAGCAACAGGACCGGATGTGACTCACCCACGGTCCTGAGTCAAGGGAGTGCCTGAGTCCCCTGGGGCAGGCAGAATTGCCCCCGGCTCTGCCTGCCCATCCTGTGTCCTCCCCTCCCTCTCCCACCCCCTCCTCGCCCCGCCGCCCCCTCTGGCACTTAATTTTAATGGCCCCTTGATTGCACACCTCTTCTCAAGGAGAGACTAATCATAATTAATGAATTTGGGCTCTTCCAGTGTAAATGAGCCAATGGGGCCTGCCGGTGGGCAGCTGGCGGAGCAGGGAGCAGGCGGCGGCCTCTCGCTCCCTTTGGGCCACAGACAGCCAGCCACAGCTTCTCGTCCGCTGTTTATTTCTCTTCCCAGTTCAACCAGACGTGCAGCTTGAAGGGGTGTGGAGTCTTCCTGTTCTTCTGTGGCCAGGCTGGTGGCCTTTTCCCCGGAGAGGGGCCAGCTCCCCGAAGACCAGGTGGCCCCAGCCTGGGGCAGAGCCCTCCCCCCTGCCCTGGGACTGCCTGCATCCACCACCCTCCAGCAGCCCCCTGGGCCTCGGGGGGAGGCGTGGGAACAAGGCAGTGGGTTCCACTTCGAACCCCACACCCTGCGCTGTTCTCTTGGAGGAAACAGATCTTAGGAAGGAGGCTCATGTGGCCAGTTTTCGATTTCTTTTCCAAAAGGGAAAAGAAATCATCGCAGTGGGGAAACAAACCCCCCAAAACAGCAAGCGAAAAAGGAGACATCTCTGTTAGGGCCTTTCGGTCCTGAGCCCACCTTCTGCACCAGGCCCTGGGGGTGGCAGACCGGGATGGACTCGCCCCCACCCCGCTGCTGGGTCCTTGAACCAGCCCCAAGCCTGTCTGAGCCTCAGTTTCCTCAGCTGTAGAATGAGGATCGCGTTCCCCACCCAGGTTAGGGAGGCATGGAATGGGATGGGGGTGATGAATGTGTTATGCTAATGAAGCCTAAGGATGATAATTTTATCACGGGCAGGAGACAGACACACTCAGTCACACGCCCCCAAATCTCTAATGGGGCCTCCCTCTGAAGGTGCTCCTGGCTTCTCGAGACAGCGTGATTACTCAGTAGGTGCCGTGTAATTATTTAATCAGCCCGACCACATCCTCTGCGTGGAGCCGGGCGGCTGACCAGCCCCGGCCTCCCTCCCCCCAGGAGGAGTAATCAGTCAGAGCTGGGAGGGGGTGCAAAGGGCCCCAGCCCGGCTTCTCTGTGTCACAACTGGGCTGGGTGGGAGGGGCCATGGACGAGGGGGCCGGGGCACCTTGGGACTCGCCTGGGCAGAGGACAGGGCAGGAGGGGTTTGCAGTTACCGGGGCTCAGAGGGGAGAAGGCAGCGGGGCGGTCCCACCGCGGCTCAGCCCAGACTTGGCCGCTGGGCTCCCTCCCTCAACCCGCCCCCCCCCCCCCCCCGCCTCCTCTTGCCCCTCCCACTCTCCCCATCTCCTCTCGCTGCTGCTTCCCTCCCACCTCTCCCCTGCCCTCCCCTGCGCCCCTCTTCTCCCTTCTCTCCTCCCGTTTCTTTCCTCTTCCCGCTCTTCCCTTTCTTGTTACACGGACACAGTCATTTTCCCCGGCAAACATGCAGATCACACCCTTCAGGCCACAGTCTCCCTTGTCCCCTCCCACCTTTTCTGGACTCGCACCCTCTTCCCAGAGGCCACCACAGCTCCCCAGGGCCTCCTGTCTTCCAGACTGTTTTTCTGCAGGCCCAAACTCAGCCAGGTGCCTGTAGAAACACTCCTTCTGCTGTTTGTTTGTGTTCATGGAAACACGCTGAGGCTGCCCAGACCAGTCCTCGCTCAGGGGCCACTTTGCCCCTCAGGGACTTTGGGCGATGCCTGGACGGACACACCTTCGGTCACCAGGACCTGTGGGGGGGGGCGTTGTTGGCATCCGGTGGGGAGAGGCCGGGATCCGGCTAAACAGCCTTCAGTGCCCAGGACATCCCCACAACACAGGCTCATCGGGCCCAGATTGTCAGTAGTGCAGAGGCTGAGAGACCCCGGTCTAGAATGTTCCTCAACTCACTTCCTTAAATGTACCTTCAAAATCTTGGCAGGTTAGTAGACATCTTTGCCCCATTCCTTTTACTTAAGTATACTTTGATTGCAACCCAAACTACTGACCTAATTCTTTCTTAATAGATTTCAAGTTGCTTCAGATTTTTTGGATTAATGGAAAAGGCACTTTGGGGAACACCCTCATCCCACAGCAGGTGTGGGAGCCCCAGGGTTCCCTCCAATGACCCCCGGAGTGGGATCCCTGCATCGAAGTGGGGGTCGTGGGTCCGCTGATTGACCAGTGGCTCTGTGTGCTGGGCACTATTTTAAGCTCAGTGCACACTCACTGTCAATTTCAATAGACCCTGCATCCCGCATCCTGCAAAGGTGGTGCCAGCTCCCCTCCTGACTTTTCCCGCCACGAACCCAAGGTGTCAGGAAATGTGAGAAACAGTTTGGAGTTGTGAGTGTTATGTCTCCAAGAAGACTAAAGGGAACCCGACCTTCATGGGGGGGAGGGGGGAGCTGCGGGACGGCCAGGACAGCCTGTGGCTGAATACCCCCCAGATCCCTCACCGTCCTCGGGCTGAGGTTGCCAGATTCTGCAGGAGACCCATGCAGTATCTGGAACATTGTCACATGAAGAATTTATTCGTAGTTGGTCTGAGATTCAAACTTAACTGGGTGACCAGTTTGACCACAACTCAGCCCACAGCAGCAAGGAAGAAGAGGGAGCCCTCTGGCAGGTTCTCCGTTGGCTCTTCACCTTTCCTCTCCCCAAACCACCCACATCTTTCTGATCTTGCCCTGAGGCCCCCTTTCCCTCCAGAGAACTGGGAGGAAGTTGGGGGAAGCAGAGTGGCTCCCTGCACTGTTTGCTTCAGGGACAAGGTGGTGGGGGAGGGGGAAGGCGGGGATGGCTGGGCAGCCCCTCTGTTTCTCCCCCCTCCCCCCTCCCTGAGATCCTTGACCCCCACTCGCAGAGAGCTTGGTCCTGCTCCTCCAGGAGTGGCTAGGGCTGGAAGGGGAGGGCGGTGGGCGTGTCCAGGGCAGCCTCCGGACGACCACATCGACCCCACCTCCCCCTACTTAGAACCAGCGGCCGCTGCAAGTGTAATTAGTTAATAAATCACCCGTAGTGATAAATAGAATGATAGATGTGGGTTTCACTTGATCACTTTTTTATTAAGGAGAAATAAATCAGCATCACATTGTTGCTATAAACCTTTCAAACCGGTCAGATCCTGGCTGGTAGGAGCTGATTAACATGGCCACATGTAGGGACCATTTGTAGCTGATCATTGAGATCAATCAATCCCTGTCATTTTGCCTCCTTGGAGGAGGTGGCAGGAGCCAGGTGCTGCTCCATCATCCGATGCTGCCCTGGCTTCTTCTGGCTGCACAGGCGGTGGGGGGAGACAGTGAGTGTGCCCTGATGCCAGACAGGCCAGATCGAATCCCAGCTGTGCCGCTGGCCGGCCGTGTGAGCCTGGAGGGCTGTCGTCCTGTGTCGGAGCCTCAGCATCTTCCTCCCTCGCGGGACGCAGACGGAAGCACCTTCCTAGCTAGTTGCTCTGGGCGCCTGGTAGAGAGTTGGGTGCCCAACTTCCCCGTCTTAGAACCCCTTTCCACACCTGAAAATGACTGAGGATCCCCAAAGAGCTTTGGTTTATGTGGGCTCTAGCCACACATAATATTTATTTATCGTATGAGGAATTAACACAGAAAGTAAAAGAAATATGAATTCATTTAAAATAACAATAATACATATACCTCAGGTCGATGTAAAGCACTTTTACCGAAACAGGAAGTATCCATATTTTCCAAGACAAGAAAAACGGGAGAAGAATGGCATTGCTGTACATTTCCCCAAATCTTTTTACATTTCTGGCTTCGTGGGAGACTGCTGGCTTCTCTCTGCGTCTGCAGTCGATCTACTGTGGGGGGGTGGGTGTGTTTTGGTGCAAACTATGCGGGAGTCCGGCCTTGCTCGGGTGGGCAGGCAGTGGGAAGAAGGAGGAGCATTTTAGTAGCCTTTTCAAGTAACTGTGGCCTCTCCTGCAGCCTGCGAACCCCCCTCCCCCCTGCGCACTCCCTGCGAGAGCAGGCGAATAAACGAGCAAATAGCTTCTCAGTATTATTGTGACAATAGTTTGGACATTTGACCCCCTGCAAGGACCCCAAGCCACACCTGGAGAATCCCTGGAAGGACACCTATGTAGAGAAGGGCTGGGATGCAGCCCGGTGGTCCAGACTCTGGCCTACATCGGGGCAGGTCTTGGAGAATCCGCTCTCGCCTCCTGAAGCCCACTGTGCTCTCTGGAGGTGGCACTGGATGTCTCCCCTCCGAGCTGCTCTGACCTTGGGCGGCCGACCTGGAAGGACTGTGCTGTGGGCTTTGGACTTCGCTGCCTTCCACCTTCTGGATGCGCTTCGCCAGCGGGAATTCCTTGCTGACGGCTGGAGGCTGGGAGGAGAGTGACACTGGGGACCCTGATTTCTCCAACTCCCTGCCCACGAGGTTGGTGACCGACCAGAGCCACCGCTGCGGTCAGTGACCGTCTCTTCCCGTGTCCCCATACCTGTTCCCCTCTCTTTTTGTCCCTCAGGCTTCATTGTAGTGAGGCCCCCCACCGCAGCTATCCCTGGGGCGCACGCAGCCTCGTCCTGGTGGGTTTTCCTATATCACTTAAAAAAATGTACACGCTCCTCAATTGCCATCTGTCTCCTGTGGGATTCCAACAGATGTGTGGTTTGCTGGGAAAACTCCCTTTCCTGCAGAAAACTGGAGAAAACAGACAGAAGGAGGAATGAGAATAACACCCTCCCGTTCGAGTGCCTGCCTGGGCTCCCTAGCTCCCAGAGAACCGTCCCAGACTTCTCTCATGATCTCTGTGCTAGAAGCTCTGGGAAGCCAGGGTGAGACTCTTACACCCACCTGGCTGTGGAGGAGCCAGGTTCAGAGAGGACAGACCTGCCTGGGAAATGGTCTTGTCCCGTGGTTGGTCCAGGACACCTTTGGGACCTACCTCACTTCCATAAGGCGGGAGGGTCAAGTGGAGGAACTTTGTTTCCTTCATGGCCCCCCTGCCTTCACCCCATCTGTCCAGGAGCCCCGCCCCGTCCAAGCCCCTTGCTCATCCTCTGCAGCCACCCTAGGTGTTCATCCTCGGCTCCTGGTCTCCTCCTAGCAGGTGCTCCTTAGCTGGAGCTCCACCTCTAGCTCTGCCCCCTCCAATGTGCTGGAGAAGCCTGGAGCTCCCTGCCCTTGACCAAGCCCGCTCTCTTTCCACGACTTGATGCCTTTGCCCTGTTCTTTCTTCCATCTGGTGGGCTCCTCCCACCTGCTTTGCCTGAGGAACAGGTGCTCATCTCCTCTCTTCTGGAAAGCCTCCTCTGAGCGTGGCTCCTCTTTCCTCCTGCAGAATGCGTCCTCTTTCCTCGGTGCTGTCATCCCTCTGTGCACATCTTGGATGCGTCAGCATCACTGTGTGGTATAGTGTGTGCGGTCCCCTCCTTTCTCACCATGCTCCCCCTGACTCCGCCCAGGCTGTGTATCAGTTAGCTACTGCTGGGTAACACACCATTCCACAACTTAGTGGCTTAAAACAACAACAACACTCTGCCTGACCCATAGTTCTGTGGCTTGGCGAAAGGTTCTGCTGATGGTGGTCAGGCCTGGCTGAGCAGTTCCACTCCTCTGGGTTGGGGCTCCCTCCCACGTCCACTGCTGGTTGGCGGGTCTAGAATGGCCTGGGCCGGGATGACTCAGTTCTGCTCTCTGTGGTCTCACCCCCCAGCAGGCCGGGCCAAACTGGTTTTAGTGGTGGCTGAGCAGTGTCCCAAGAGGACAAGCAGGAACATGCCAGGCTGTTCGAGGCCTGGGCTCAGAACTGGTGCAACATCTCTTCCAGCCCATTCTATTGGGCAAAACAAGTTGCAAGGCCGACTTCCATTCAAGGGATGGTGAAATACACTTCATCTGTTGATGAGAGGAGCTGCCAACTCACATTGCAAGGGATGTGGATAACAGGGAGGAGAAAAATGGGGGTCACCTTTGCAATAAATCAATCACAGCTGAAGCCAGTGGAGAGAGGAATGTTTCAAAGACTCCTGTGCAGGTGGGTGATTTTTATAGTCCAAACTCTTGACCAGGACCTGCAAGGACTGGGCCTGCCAACTTCCTCATCCTTATCTTGCACTACGCTCTGGCCACATGGCTTTTGTTGAGTGCTTTGCCCTTAAAACGCTTCCTCCTGCCACAGGGCCTTCGCACATGCCACTTTCTTTGCTAAGACCATTTGCTTCAGTGTTTCCCTTAATTAATGCCTCCCCTTCCTTTGCTTGTCAGCTCAAGCCCTCCCTGACTTTCCTGACTCTGCTGAATCCTCCTATTACAGGCTTTCGGAATATTATACACTCTGCTTCTTACAGCTGCGGTTTTACATTTGTATTTATTTCACACTTCCATGGGGATCGCCATGTCCCAGGCTCTGTGCCAAGGGCATTATAAATACTAAATCATCTCACCCTCACCACGACTATGAGTTAAGTGTTAGTGTCATCCCTGTATGACAGACGCTGAAGCTCAGGCATGACGAGGTTGAATGACTTGGCCAAGGTCACCCAGAGATTAAGAGGTGAGCAGGGACTCGAACTCAGGAAGGCTGACTCCCCTCCCCCTCCTGTCTCTCTCACTCTGTGGGGACCACAGTGCGAACCCCATGCAGGCGGGACCACAATTTTTCTCATTATTCTGCAGCCTTGGGGAGAGCACAGCGTCTGGTACACAGTAGGTGCTGGACAAATATTTGTAGAATGAATGACCTGGAGACACGTGGCAGGGTCCCGCACTCTCTGAAACTCGGTTCCTGATTCCGCCCTGTGGGGGTCCTTTTCGTGCCCTGGTGGCCCTCCTGTGGCCCATACCCTCCATTTTGCAGAATCGCTGAACCCAGGGAAGCTCCCTTCTCGTGCGTGTCTCCGGCAGCTCTTCTCCCAGCAGTGGCCCGGGGGACGTCTCGACAGCGCCAGTTCCAGCCACCCCGAATGAATGACCCTGCTAAGAGTGCAGTTTTCCCTCCCTCTCGCCCTCACTTTGATTTGATCAGGCCAAATCTGAAATGATGTGTGAAAGTAATGATATTTTGTAATTAAATCTCTGGTGACGGCCACTGCAATTTGCGCTACATGCATTGTTCATAAGGAAAAAAAAACACATCAATTCATTTTCTGACTGGCTACTCCAGGGACTGGCAATTAGGAGCAGTTCATCTCTCCTTGCCTCGCATATTAAAGAGCTAGTGAAACGCAAAGAGAATTTGGGAGGTTTTTCTCTCTCTTTTTTTCCAGCCTTCTAATAACGTTAGCTTAATGAGGGAGGCTCAGGGATGATGGGAAAGTTTTGGGTGATTTGACTATATTGTGGTGAAAGGGAAAGAAAAAGCAAATAAAGAGAAATGAAGGTGTTGGTCAGAGGCGGGGAGGGGGGGCGGTGGCTGGCAATCAGGAATGTCCCATCCTGAAAGGCTTGACTCTCCTGAGCCAGGGCTGGCCGGGGCTAAGGACAGAAAATCCTCAGGGCAGGCTGGGCCCATGCATGTAAGCCAAGTGCTGCTCTCTTCATGGTCTGGCCGGACACTTTCTGTTCCATCCTTATTTTTTTATGATGGAACCTTGGAATGTGTCTTTTTCTTTGGCCCCATCACATGGTGGCCCTTCCTCTAAACCGGTTCTTGCTATCAGCATCTGGTCTGGACTGAGGCACTAAAAGATTGTTTCATCCTTAAGTAAATTTTTTTTTTAAAGAGCGGTTTTGGGCTCGTGGCAAAATTGAGTGGAACGTCCAGCATTCCCATATCCGCTGCCCAGAAGAGCCTCTCTCACTGTCACCATCCCCACCAGGGTGGGACGCTGGTTGCAATTCATGAACCAGCATGGACACTTCATTATCGCCGGGAGTCTGCAGTTCCCATTCAGGTGGACTCCCTGTTTGCGTTCTATGGGTTTGGGTAAATGTGTCATGACTTGTATCCATCACTATAGTGTTGGGCTGGCCCCAAAGTCTGTATGGTATTTTCCATGAAATAAAAGACACATTTTTCATTTTCACCAATAACTTTATTGATTTGGAAAATTTGAGTATGTGGGCTATCTCCCTCACAGTAGGACACTGGTTGTTCTCAGTGAATGTCTCGATTTGATTGCTGTCCACCGGCCTGTGGGGCATCGTCCAGCGAGAAATCTCCAGCACAAAACTTCACGAACCACTTTTGACGTTTGATCAGTCACAGCACCTTCTCCATACATTGTGCAAAATTTTTTTTTGCTTTTTGCTTTTCAGTTGCATTTTTACTCTTCTCGAAATAATAAAGCATAATGTGCTGAAAATGTTGCGTATTTTTCCATCATCTATATTAAAATGGCTATACAGGAATTCACCGATTTTGATTAGTTTTTAAAGGCATGCTGATAGGACAGCTATCACAATACAATGTAACAAATTTTTTTTGAATGTCGTTAAAGACAACTAAGCACGACTAGGGCCATCTTACAGAGATAAACCGAACGAACGTTTCGGCCCACCCGGTATCATAGGGAGGAACCTCCCTGCCCTCAAATTCCCCTGCGCCCCAGGTACTCATCACTCTTTCCCCCCAACCCCGGGCAACCACTGATCTTTTTACTGTCTCTAGAACGTCGCATTGCTGGAGTCATACAGACTGCAGTCATTTCAGACTGGCTTCTTTCACTTAGTAATATGCGCTTAAGTCCACTCCTTCTTCAGGCTCGCCCCCCAGAACCCAGCAAAGTTATTCTCTCTGAGACCTGACCCCCCCATATGTCTGAGTTCTTGGTTACGTTTCTGCAGGCGCCTGGGATTGCTTGAAGGTGTGGGCAGAGAGGTGGCAGAGATCACGGAGGACAGACCGGTGGGGGGATGGGCTGTAGCCAGGGCCCACGGCTCCGAGAGGAAGAAAGGCAGACTAAGTGCTGGACAACGTGGCCTGTGCTTCTGGGGTCCGCCAGACGCGATGCTGGTCTGGGCGGTTTCACAGGTAACTTTTAATTTGGTGCTTCGCATAACCCTGCTGCCCAGGGTGAGTTAATTAATACAGCCCATTTCGCAAGAGAAGAACCTGAGGCTCCGGGAGGCCAGGTGCCCTGTCCAATCTCACAGCAGCAAGGGCAGTGCCAAGTTGACCCAGGTCTGTCTGACTCCAGGCCGGGGCAGCATTTTCTGTGATGATAGAAGTATTTTGTACCCGTGCCACTCAGCGTGGTAGTGGTCGTAGTCTGTTTGGGCTACAGTAACAAAATACCGTGAACTGAGTGGCTTGTGAACAGCAGAATGTTTTTTTTTTTTTTTGGTCACAGTTCTGGAGGCTGAGAAGTCCAAGATCCAGGTGTGGGTCTTGTGTGATGAAGACCCGCTTCCTGGCTCACAGACAGACACCTTCTTAGTGCCCTCACATGGCAGAAGGACGAGGGAGCTCTCCGAGGCCTCTACAATGAGGGCACTAATCTCACTCATGAGGGCCCCACCTTTGTGACCCAACGGCCCCCAAACACCCCGCTCCACATACCACTACACTGGGGGTTCGGTTTCAACATATGAACTTTTCAGTAGGGGGGATACAAACATTTAATCTACAGCAGGTAGTCACCAGCCACGAGGGGCTCTTGAGCACTTGACCCGTGGCTGGTGTGACCGAGGAAGTAAATTTAGTTGTGTTTAACTTTAAGTAATGTAAATTTAAACAGCCCATGCTCGGTGGCCACTGGATCAGATGACACAGGGCTGCACCTTGGAGCTGCTGGTGCGTCCCTGCAGCTGCCCCAGGCCGTGGCGTTCCTGTGACTGGAGACGTCAGGCTGAGCTGTTCTCTTACAGCTTTGGTCTTCCTGGGAGCAACTTTGCATACCCCGCACTGGTGCTAAGCCCCCCTCAACACTGGTCAGATCAACATCTGCCAGTGCCAAGGGCTTAACCTGTAGGACGTCAGTGATTCTTCTCAGCAACGCTCTGTACTGGGCCCAGTGTTATTCCCACTTCAGAGTAAAGGAGAGAGAGGCTCAGCAAACCGGCCTCTCCTAAGTCACCTAAGTCACAGGGGCCGGTCTGGGGTGGATCTTCATTACGACTGCTAACTTGATCCCCCTAAAGATGCTGTTCTCCCTCTCTGACTTAGTAGACATGATCAAATGCAAGTCATTCATTTGGGAATTGAAGACAATGGGAGTTGGAACGTGAGATAGGGAGGAGAGGCAGGTCAGAGAGGGTGCGTGATCGCGCTAGTTCCCATAGGGTGACTGAGGCTTAATTCCCTAGGAGACCGTGGGAGCCTGCATAGGACACCACGGAGTCATTTCCCCCAAGGGGGGCGGGAGCTGGGGTGTCTGTTCACCAATGCTCACTGCCCACCGTTGCTTGGTTAAGAGCTGCTCTGAGCGTGTGGGTGGCCCTTGTGGCCTATCATGCAGATGGACAAAGTAGACTCAAGGGCCACTGCAAGTCCTCAGGCCAAGCAAAAGCAAAACCTCGTGGAAGTCCCTCACACTTGCAAAGATCCTGGGTCACCATAGCTGACCTCCTTTCCTCAGAAGATGAGGTGGTGCTTCTCTCTTCCTGCTTCTGACATCATGCTTAGAGACCCCAGGTTGCTTTTAAGAGGTTTAGCTATTAACAAAGCTGTTGCGTGCTTTGCTGATAATCTTTGAAAATTGAAATCTATTTGCAATTTAGAGAGCGGGGTGGGAGGGGCTGGGGATCTTTGCATATGTATAAGGAAGGTGTCTTCTGAGAATCTTCAAGGTGTAAAAAAAGTTTAGGTGCCTCTATAAACCTACTTTGCGAGTGTTCCCAAGGTCTTTAGAAATGCTTGTCAGCACGTAAACAACTCATGGATTACAAATTATTCTTCTACTTCATTAAAGCATGTCCCCTAATCACTGATCCCAGGCAAACCCTAGCTTCGTTGGAGTATAAGCACTTGAGAAAAAAGAGGGTTTTTGTGTATGTTCGATAACGGAGGTTTGTTTCTCAAGCCAGCATGACCTCTCCGTTCTGAATTCAAGTTGGAACACAGACAGCACTTGGGGCCAGGTTGTCTTTACTGCGAAGCTGTTCAGACTCAGTTTCCTTCCCAGATTTTAACCGAGTCAGAAGCTGTTGTTCAGGCTTGCTGGACATCTCATCTTGGGTTCTCACTCCCTGCGGTCCTCTCTTTGGAAGCTAACACTTATTTAGCATCTATTATGTGCCCAGCTCTGACATAGTCCGATGGCCCATCTCACCCTGTCTGCAACCTTGCAAAGAAAGTTATGTGCTCTGTAATTCTGTAGTCCCCCCTCCCCCCAGGGAAAGCAGGCAGGAAGGTTTCAGGGCATGTCTACAGGGTGAAGTGTGCCAATAACTGGGGGTCAGGCCCTACTGGATGCACAGTAGGGCCACATGGGCAGCTTAAAAAAGTGCTGATGCCCAGGCCGCCCCCAGACCAACTCTGGGAGTAGAGCCTGGGAGGGTTTTTCAAATCTTTCAGCTGTGGGGGAGTCAGCTGAGAACCACAGCATCAGCCAGCATAGGGCCTCTCTCCCGATGCTGAGTCCTAACCGATAGTGCAGTGGACACCAGAGCAGGTGGACCTGGGTTCGCATGTTGGTTCTGCTACATATTAGTACTGGGACACGATTCTCTAGCCAAGGTATCTGGTCACTGGGAATCCCCTTATGAACTGAAGGTGGTAATATTAGTAATAATTAACGATCCGATTTGACTCACAGGGCTGTCCCGAGGATGCAATGGGACACTCGGGCTCTCGAGACGTGTGACTAAGCAGCATGCCTCTCACAAGTGCCACGGCCCCAGCCTCTGCCAGCCTGGTCCCAGGTGGCCGGGATGTCACCCCGAGTCCCAGTGCTGGCCGCCACACTGGAAGCTGCCCCCGTCACTGACGCCCGGGACGTGTTCAGCCGTGCCCATCTCCCGGGGAAGATGGTATCGACATTTCAAAAACAGTTTAATTATTCTGCGGCTGCCTGGCTATTAGCTGCGACAAGAGAGCTCAGGGCTATTTTTCAGCATTAATTTTCCATTTGAAATGAATTCCTTTTGGTTACACTTTTTAAATGTTTCTTTTAATTAGACGCAATTACTTCAGAAGAATTGCTTTTATTCCTCAGCCTGAGATCCCAGTGATAAAGCCGCTATCTGGCCCCTCCGAACGGCCGGGACGGCTCATTTAGTCGCTGCACTAAAGTATATTGAACTAGGAAATTATACAGCGAATCAACTATTAATTCCTTTTATGATCGCTCACTCTAACATCTTGAATGAGATCTTCAGGGGGAAATTTAGTCACAATAGGGGTCATTGTTCTCCACCTCCAGCCGCCGGCCCGTGTGAGAGGGGCTGGCAGCTGCAGGCCGCCCTGGCACTGGGCCTGGCGTGGGGGCAGGATGGCACCAGAGCTCCTGACTTTCCTGGGCCTTGGGGCTCGGCGACAGTGCGGGGCAGTGCAGCTAAAACCCCTTGGCCAGGCTGGAAGGGGTGCCCCTCAGCCCCGCACAGGGGCAGGGGCTGTGGCTAAGCGAAGAGAGAAAGCAGACGATTGGTCACGTTGCAACTTGCCTGCTTTGCTGGTGATTCCTCTGGTGGCTGGGTGTTCTGGAGGGAGCCTGGGGCTCAGTAGGTGGCACTCTTCCCTCTGTGTTGGTAACCAGGCCCCGGGCTGATGGGAGGCCCTGGAACAGCGTTTGCAGCTGGAGTTGGAAATGCTTTCTGTAGAGGCTTGAGCCCAGTCAGTGCACCCTTAACAGATGGGGAAAGGGCATCCTGGGGAGAGTGCAAAGGTGTGGAGGTGTGACGGCAGGAGAGCTGGGTGCACGGAGGGAGTGCTGGAGGGGCGCACGTGACTGCCGATCGAGGCCTGGTGTGTGGTGGCGGGCAGTTTGGACTCGGTCCAGAGCGCCTGGGGAACCAGGGAAGGCTTTCAACAGGGGGGACACACGGTCAGATTTGTGATTCGGACGGATCGTGCAGTCTGCAGGTATAGATGTCTATGGAGGATTTGTATGAGGATTGGAGATGGCAGGCTGGGAGTCCTGATGGGAGACTTACCCCACTGTCTGTGAGAGCGGTGAACGTGGCCCCAAACAGGATGAGCACGGGCTGCAAAAAGGCCAGCCCAGGGGAGTTTGAGCAAAGCTGCCTTGCGGTTTCCGGGGACCTCACACACTCCGCCTTTGTGAGCCCTCCCCCTACAATAGATTGTCGTGGATCCTAAATATCTCATTTGTTCTGATGAGAGAAAAAAATCCAAACATTTTTGCCTACTCTAAAAGTTTTTTTTTCCCTGATTTTAAAAGAAATAACAAGTATGGCATAGATACACAACAGAATACTATTCAACCTTAAAAAAGAAATTCTGCAACATGAGACAGCACAGACCACCTTCAAGGACATTGTGCTAAGTGGAACCGCAAACACTGCGTGATTGCACTTGCATGAAGCATCGAAAAGAGTCAAGTTCACAGAATGAACGAGTGGAACGGGGTGGGGGGGTCAGCAGCTGGGGGGAGAGCGAGGAGTTACTGACCAACAAGTATAAAATCTCAGTTGAATATACCTTAAACGTACACAATGTTATATGTCAACTATTATTTCAATAAGAAGTTTTAATGAAGTGAGATGAATAAGCTCTAAAGATCCGTGGCACGGCATTGTACCTCTAGTCAAGGATACTGTACTGTGTAGTTAAACACCTGTTAAGAGGCTAGATCACTTGTTAAGTGTTCTTACCAAAATCCAATAAGATAAGGAGAAATCAAGACTTTGGGGGGCATCCCTAAAATACATTTGGCCTTAGGCACAGTGCTCCCGAGCCCAGTGGAGAAGTCAGCGCTGGTTCTGAGGACGAAGAGGTAGGATTCGAAACTCGGGTCTCCTGCTTCACGGCTGAGGGAGGAGGCGGGGCCATCCTGGCCTTTGCTGGGTGCCCGGGAGGATGACAGTAATGACACTGATTACTACTTAATGACAATGCCGGGTCCCAGTTCCATTTACTGCTCACCACGGTTCTTTGCAGTTGAGATGATTCTGCTTTTCACTTTTCAGATGAGAAAACTGACACTCAGAGAGGGCACCTGGGCCTGCGGTGGAGCTCCTGCCCCGGAGTCATCCCAGGAAAATCTCTCCTTGAGTTTATCTGAGGGAGGGGACAAGGTCACTGCTTGGTTTTCTGTCTGTCCCCAAGTACCCTGCTATGAACTGAATGCTTGTGTCTCTCCTGCCACCTCTCCAAATTTATCAATGTCTACACCCCCAACGTGATGGTGTTAGGAGGTGAGGCCTCTGGGGGTAATTGGGCCATGAGGGTGCAGCCCTCGTGAGTGAGATCAGTGCCCTTATAAGGGGATGAACAGACCAGAGCTCTCTTTCTCTCTGCCAAGAGTGTGATTCTTTACGCACAGGAAACAGAGTAGTGACGGCAACTCATCGCATTTAAACAAAGAACCATAAAAAGCACATGGGCTGATCATACTCTCAAAAACCTCCAGGGAAAGCAGCCCCTGGTAGCAGTATTGCAGGTACGGTCTCTGCCTGGCCTGCACATAATATCACCTGGGAAATTAAAAAAAAATAGATGCTCAGGCCTCATCCTCAGAGATTCCACTTTTGTGAGCCTGGGGTGCAGCCTTGGGCATCATCCTTTTAAAAGCTCTCCTGGGGATTCTAATGGACCAAGAATGAGAGCGATTGTTCTATGTAATCAAAGCTCCCAATAATAATGTCTGTCTGTCCCAAAGGGACTGTAAATATTTGTTGACTTAAAAATGAATGAATAGAGCAGGCTGTCATAGGCAAGCCTTCCATAGGGTGCTGGGGAATCCACTGGCCTGCCCTGGATTCCTGACCAATGGGAGCTGGCCTTCCCGGTGGAGGAGATGGTACTTTCTGTGGGTGTGGAGGCTGCAGCATGCAAGGGTAGCCCCTAGAACATCAGTTAGCTCAGGCTGATAAACTTGGGTCGAGGGAGGAGGGGACAGTGCTGGACGGGCCTCGAATGCCGGGGTTAGGAGTTTGAACTTCTTCCCCTGCTTACCTCTTCTAGAATCATTGCCTTTTTGAGCTGTCCTATTGGAGCTCAGCTTCAGGGCAGAGAAGGTTTGGGGCCAGTTTCTGCTATTGATACCTGTCCTGTCCTCTGTTGCAGCCAGGGCTAGAGGGGAAACCCATTCTCCAGCTAGACTCCAGAGACCATATGGGCTTTGGAAATCATAACGAGAGGAAGCCATCTTCTTCATTAATTGATTAATGTAATTAAAGAAAGATAAGTACATCGATGCCAACCACATTAGAGTTAATTTGTACAGGCAATTAGCTGCGCTCCCTCCTCCTTGCTGTCTTCGATGTGCTCCTGCCCTGGGGGGCATCCGTGGGTGCTTGGTTCAAAGTTTGCTCTCGAGTCCAAAGGAGTGCTTGAGTCCCCAGACCTGGGTTAGAAATGAGCTCTGTGACCTCGGGAGACATCTCCTAGCTTCTCTGACCCTCAGTTTTCTTGTCTGTCCCATGGGACAATGACACTGATCTCCTGAGGGAATTGTGAGCATTCAATGTACAGATAGGTATGCCATGTCCTTGGGAGGGGCAGGACATTCCCTCCCATCCTGTGTCCTTCCAAGGACGTCTCCCTTTTCAGGCCTGGTGGCCAGCCCTGGGCACTCCCTGGACCTTTAGCCTGAGATGCTCCTGTAGGGCCACTGGGGACTTACTTGACGCTGTCTCCATCCTTACTTGCTCTCTGGGGGCTATCTCCAAGGCCTTCTCCCCCTCTCTCTGCCCCTCCTAACAGTCTCCCTCTGGGCAGAAGCACTCAATCTCCAGAAAGTGCTAAATCTCTCTGTCCAGCTCAGACCCCACCATCCAGATCCAAGGACCCAGCTGCCGTGGCGCGTCTCCACCAGGTGCAGCAGCTCTGAAGCTGGCTGCCCCATTTTCTCCTGTCCTAACACCCCAAATCCGTTTTTTCTCTAGGGCTCCTGATTTTTGTCATCTTTCCTGCCTTGCCTGTGAATCCGGCTCACCCACCAACCTGCCTTGCAGAAGTCTCTCCCTCAGGTGACCTCCACCTTGCTTTTCCACTCCACTGGTCTGCCCTTTTCTGCATCTGCCTGCAAGGCCCCGCCCCTGCCATCATCGGCCCTGCCCAGCCCTTCCTCCCCCAGCACAGAAGGATTCTTGTCCCAGGATTCTCCTCTTCTTGCTCCCATCCTCCATACTTGGCTCACTGTTCTCCCTGCATGGAGTGCCTACCCTTTCCCCTCATGAACTGTGACCTCTCTTTCAATTATAGACTCTTGTATACAACCAACTTCTCTATATTCTCACTGTGACATCAATTTTAACATGTCAAAAACCGAGCTCTGGACCTCATTTTCTCTGACCTGCCCACCCCAGTCATTTTCTCTTGAGTATCCGCAGCGCATGTCAGAGAATGGCACCTCCCTCCATCAGTGGCCCCAGCCAAAAACTTGGGGGTCATGCTTGACGGTTCTCTCTCCTTCACCTGCCACATCCAACTCATCCACACATCCTGTTAAAATTTTTTACTGTTTTTGAGACATAATTGACATACAATAAACTGCTCTTATTTGAAGTGTACAATTTGAAAAGTTTTCACATATGTACACACGTGGGAAACCATGACCACAATAAGACCGGGAACATATCCATCTCTCCCCAAAGTTTATTGCTCCTTTGCCATCCTCCCTCCTGCCCCTTCCTCCCTCCCTTCCCCCTCTGCCCCCAGCCAGCCACTGATCTGCTTTCTGCCACTGTAGATTGCTTTGCTTTTCTAGAACTTTATATACAAGGAACCACATGGCACATTTCTTTTTTCTGACTTTTTTCATTTAGATGAATTATTTGGAGATTCATTCATGTTGTTGCACATGTTATAATTCATGCCTTTTTATTGCTGACCAGCATTCCATAGTGTGAATATGCCACGACTTTTATTTTATTTTTTGAAATTCCTCACCTGAGGATGCGTATATTGATTTGAGAGAGGGAGAGAGAGACATCTATTGGATGCCACACCTGGACGCCCAGACAGGGAATTGAACCTGAAACCTAGGTATGTGCCCTGACTGGGGATTGAATTCACAACCTTTTGACGTATGAGATGATGTTATAACCAATTGAGCCACCTGGCCAGGGCCACGATTTTTATTTACTCACTTACCTGTGGATGGAGATTTTGGTCGTTTCTAGGTTTCGGCTGCTGCCGTGCACATCCCCGAACAAGTGTTTGCATGGACATGGGCTTTCGTTTCCGTGGTTCAGTGCATAGGAGTGAAAAGTTGGACTGCATCTCGGCATATGTTTAACTTTTTACGCAGCTGTTAAACTCTCCCCGAGTGGCACTATCGTCTTACACTTGCCCAGAATTGTATGAGAGGTCTCGTGACTCCACGTCCTTGCCCCTGTTCGATATGGTAGCCGTTTAAGTGTTAGCCCTGTTGACAGGAGTGGATGGCATATCATGGGGTTTTAATCTGCATTCCCCTAATGAGTAACAATATTGATCTTATTTTTCCACGTGCTTATTTGCTCTGTATATCTTGTTTGGTGTAGTGTCTGTTCACAAATTTCCCCCCATTTTAACTGAATTTTGGTGGCTTTAGTATATTTGTAATATAAAATCTTTATCAAATATGTCATTTGCAAATATCCCCTCCCCCCAATTTGTAGCTTGTCTTTTCATTCTCTTAACAGCGTCTTTCAAAGAGCAAAAGACTTTTGTTTTAATAAGGTACAATTGGTCAATTGTTTTTCTTGTATGACTCATACTTTTAGTATCGTTTATAAGAAATATTTGCCGAATTCCAAAGTTCAGGGATTTTTTCTTATATTTTCTTCTGAAGCTTAATAGTTTTTGGTTTTAGTTCTCTCTCTCTCTATTTTTGTTAACAGCTTTATGGAAATAAAATTTCAACAAAATACAATTCCCCCATGTTCAGTGCTCAACAATTTAGTGGGTTGTGGAAAATTCAGGGTTTTGTGATCACCACTTTCCAATTCCAGAACATTTTCATTATCCCCGAAAAGAGATCTCATACTCATTAGCAGTCACTTCCCATTCCCTCTCTTTCCCGAGGCCCGGGAAACCACTAACCCACTCTCTGTGCATGAATTTTCCTCTTTTGGGCATTTCATATAAATGGAGTCATGTAATATGTGGTCTTTTGTGACTGGCTCCTTTTACCCAGCATAATTTTCCCAGGGCTCATTCATGTTGTCGCGTGTCAACACTTCATTTTTTATTGCTCACGTTCCATTGTATGGATGTGCCACGTTTTGTTTACTCATCCATCAGTCGGTGAATGCTTGGGCTTTTCCCGTGTTTCGGCTGTTACAAATAATGCCATTATAAGTCATCGCACACAAGTTTTTGTGAGGAGTCACTAGTTTGTTCTCGTGTATATACACCGAGGAACAGAATTACTGGGTCATATGGTAACTATATGTTTATTTTTTTATTTTCAAGATTTTATTTATTTATTTTTAGGAAGAGGAGAATGGTGGGGAGAGAGGGTGAGGAACATCCATGTGAGAAACATCGATTGGTTGCCCCTCACACAAGGCCCAACTGGGGACAATGCCTGACACCCAGGGCTGGGCCCTGACTGCACATCGGACTGGTGACCTTTTTCTTTGCGGGATGACATCCATCAAACCGAGCTATTAACTTTTCGAGGAACTTCCAAGCTGTTTTTCAAAGCAGATTTACCAGTAATGTGTGAGGTTCCCAAATGTTTTAAGTTTCCTCACCAACAATTGCTATTCTTTATCTTTTTGGACATAGTTACCTAGCGGGTATAAAATGGCCTCTGATTGTGCTTTTAAATTGCATTTTCCTGATGACTAATGATGTTGAGCATCTTTCCATGGGCTTATTGGCTCTTTGTATATCTCCCCTGGAGACTGTCTTCTTGCGACGCCTGACAGGTTATAGTAATAAGTGAAGCAACTTCATTCATGTCAGCTTCGTTTCCTTACCTGTAAACTGGGGATCGTAATGTTCAGGTCACTGAGTTGTAGGAAGGATTCCATTTAAGTGAGGCTTTGTCATCTGGGAGGTCCTTAGGATTTGGTAGTTCAAGGTCCATCTCCAACTGAGGGTCCCATCCTGATCCAGGCAGCCTTGCCTCCACGGGCCCAGCACACCCCATCCTCAGGCACCAGGAAGCACACCTTGTGCCTCACCTGCGGAAGGAGCAAAATTGAGCGCCCAATAAGTGCCAGGAATGGTGCCAGGCACTGAGGCACACAACCTGCCAATGGGCCAGGCAGTGCCCTGCTTACCCGGGGCACACAGCCTAGGGGAGACAAACAACTAACAAATAACCAAATAATGAAATAAATCATGATTACTTGTTCAACATGATTAAGGAAAAGATATAGGGTAGGTTGAATGGTTGGCCCATATTCCCCGCCCCTCTCATATTGAGACTTGACCATGTAATCCTGTAGTCCCTCCCATCTGTGAGTTTCGGCCAATGTGCGCATTGCTTTGGCCAGTGGAATGTGAGTAGTCATGATATAAGGAGGAATTTGAAATATGCTTACACAATGAGGCTAGTTCTCTTATCTGTCAGCTGTCGCCGTGAGAGTATGCCCTAGCTAGCCCCCTCCTTCCTGCTGTGTGAGGTCAAGGGGCTCTCTGACCCAGCCTGTCCATCTCTGACCCATCCGTCTGGGTTTCAAGGTCCCATCTTCTCTGGCCTTTGCACCACTGATGATGTTTTCTTTTTCCTGGGGCTTGAAAATAATCATCAAAGCTAACTTGCACTGGGAATGTATTTGGGTCCCCACCCTGGGCTAGGCCCTTTTATAGGCCTAGTTGAATTCTCCTAGGAGCCTCAGGAGGTAGACAGCTTTATTATCTCCATTTTACAGAGGAGGAAACTGAGGTTACAGAGGAGGTTCAGAGAGGTTAAGTCACTTTTTTTGTGTTATGCTGCTCTTGGTTTCTTCCTACGGAGACTGACACGTTTGGAGACCAGAACTCTCACCCACACTAGGGGCTGGTTGCCCTGAGTCCTTGTTCTCTTGGGTTTGCTGCCCACTATCCTTGCAGCTTGGGATAAGACGGTCACGAGGCGTGATTCTCCAGAATCCCAGGGCTGCCTTAGCTACAGGCAAAGAGGAGGCAGCCCACCTCCAGGGATCATTTCTAGGCAATGAACTTGAACTTATTCTATTCATGTGTCACAGAAACCAAGACCCCAGCAGGCTGACAGATTGAGCCTGGGTTCTGGATCTCTCAGAAACACTCAAACACCTTCGTTGCTATAAAACTCATGTTTTTAGAGGATTTTAGGGAAAAAAATCATAATGTGAAAGAAAAAAAGCTATGTGATTAAAAAAAGCAAAACAAAACATCTGAGAGGCAGCCGTTGCCATCTGTTGCCTGTGCAGCTGCTTCTAGGTTACAGACCACTCCCCTGCTTCCCTGGCTCAGCCTGGAGAGGGCTCCAGGCCCAGGGCTGGGTTGTTGCTCCTGTACCCAATAGGTCTGAGCAGGAAGCCCAGGACATCCACACAAAGTCCTTTGAGAACCTCCATCAAGAGCTCAGCCACCTCTCCCAGCTTCCTAACTGCATGGTCTTGACTTAACATAGTCAGATCTTAGTTCCTCCATCTGTAAAAAAAGGATAACATTTTCAGGTACCACTGGCCCAGAGAACTCAGAAATGGGGACCAGCTCTTGCTTTTGATTATAAATCCAAACCTCCACTTGCATTCAGGTCTTTGAACACATGGGCCCAGCAGTCATTCCCCTGATATAAGTTATAGAAAGAGGGACAAATATATAGTTACAACCATGATTTGGTGGTTTCTTGCTGTTGGAAGAGGAGACCACTGAGAGTGAAGGTAGTGATGACTTTTTCTAGCTGGATCTCTTCAATGATATTGAAATAGGGTTTTCTTTAAGGACTCCTTGGGGTTTGTGGACCCCAAGTTCAGGTGGCTAGAACAGGGTTTCTGTGCAGCTCTAATACTCATCTTTGGACTGAATATATGTTTGCTGTTGGGAGCTGTTCTATGTATTGTAGGATGTTGAGCAGAGTCTCTGTCCTCTACCCATTAGACTCCAGTAGCACCACCTTCCCTTGTTGTGACAACCCAAAGTCTCTCTGGCATTGGAACTGTCCCTGGGGGTTAGGGTGGGGGGAACAAAATCTCTTCCAGTTGAGACCTGCTGTAGGAGAGGATGGTGGGGCCACGAGATGGAAGGAGCTCAGGTCCATGATTCATCGTGGGGTCAAACCCTGCCCATTGACCAGTGAAACCTGCACTGGGCTCTTATAAGAGTAGAAAATAAACATTTATTGTGTCAAATCCCTAAAATGTGGAAGAGAGAAGTGCACAGGGGACATCATTCTACAACTACATATAATTTGTTGATTTGCTTTATCACATATCTTCCCAGACTGATAATTTTTATATGTGTGTATCTCTGATCAACATAACAGAAAGTTTCTGTCATCTCAGAAAGTACTCTTCTGCCATTTTCCAGACAATACCTCTCCCCAACTATTCATTCTGACTCTTATCTCCACAGATTACTTGTGCCTGTTCTTGAGTTTCATGTAAATTGAGTCATATAGAATATACTCTCTTGCATTTGACTTCCTTCACTCAGCACAATATTTTCTAGATCCAGCTGCATTTATTGTAGTTTGGGTGAGTGGTTCTTGGCGGAGGCCGAGGTCAGAGGTATGTATATAGTGAGAGACACCTTTGAAGCACTAAAGGTCCACACCCTCTGCATGGTGAGGAATCCTTTTCAAGTTGGATCCAGTTTGGAGGTTAATCTGCCCCAACACCCAAGGGTTGGAACACCAAGCCTTTTCCCTTGGTGACAGCTCAGCTGGTGGACACAGGGAATGGATCAGTGGGAAAGAGGAAGAGAGACCTCATTCTTGGGCAGAAGTAAGTGAAGGCAATTCCTGTTTCATCATCTGATGGAAAAGAAGGTTGTTCTTGATTCTTTACCATTGACAGTAGAAATGACTGGAACTGCAGATAGTGATGAAGGCTCTTCGAAGAGTGGGAACAATGAGCATTTGCAACTGAGTCTGAGAATTTTGTGCAGTTGATGTTAAAAGATTTCATACAAGGTTGAAACAAATCCAAGGAACACGTGACCCCATGATGGCACCTGAGGTGCAGGTGACCCCATGATGGTGCTTGAGGTGCAGGTGAAATCCTTAAGCAGGATAGACACTTTTTCCTCTACTTACTGGGAAGTCAGCAAGTCCTTAGCAAGGAGCAATTGGGCAACAAAACCAGAAGTGATCTGAAGATTCATTAGAGTTGTAGAATTCATAATTTAACTGGTTGGCAGACTTCATGGAGATCTTATTCAGATAGGTCCTCATGTTCCTTTATTGTCCTTTAAAGTTCTGAATTTAAAAACACCTCTAGGCATTGCTATAGGTCAATGTTTCATGATGTTTTCTTCGGCCATAGCATGCTTAGGATTTCTAGCATAGAATGCTGTAGGATGTTAATTGGTGTTCTAAATGAGACAAGTTCTGTGGTTAAACAGTGATGGACATGCTGGTTAAGTAGGTTTAATCAGGTTTATATTTGCAGTACTGCTCAGTGGCACTGACCTGTGAGTATGCATTGAGGTCTCCACTTCTGGGGCTCATGGGACCTTTTCTCTTCCTGGACCCCACTGGGGGGCTCTGTGTTGTTGGCCACTCTTTGGGGAGATGGGCATCCACATGGGGTGGACCCTTGCTGGCAGACCCTGGAGTCCAGTGGGGACAGAACAGATTAGCAGCCTCCTTTTGAAAATGGGCCAGAAGCAGGCTCATTCTTATCCAAGTGCAATCCCAGTTGTACCAGGACAGAGGCCTGCTCACGGTGCTGTGAGAGCACAGAGGGGCAGGGGTCAGCTCCCCCTGGGGAGGTCCAGGAAAACCACACTTAGGGAGTCAGGTTTGTTCAGGGCCTTCACCTTGAGTATGCTTGTATGAGGCCAATGAGGGCTTGGAGAGCATCCTGGACACAGAAAGCAGCAAGTGCAAGGGGCCCAAGGTATGAAAGAACATGGTGTTCTAGGGAGAAGTGATGATTTCAGTGTGCTTCAAAAGAAGTGTCCTGGGGGTGATGTGTCAGGAAACAAAGGGACACAAGCTCAAGTCAGATGATGAGGAGCCTTGAGTGTCAGGCCATGAGGTTTGCTTCCTGGGCAAGAGGAACCAACAGAGGCTTTAAAAAATGGTCACTAATCAGTTAGAATGGGTTATACATGCACACAGCAAACAGTGGACAATAAGCCTCCTTCCTAATTTGCTCCCAGTTTCCAGATCCTTTTCCCCTCTACAGAACCAAATATTACAGATTTTCAGCCCTCCAGAGAGATTCTCTGTGCCTAAGAGTATAGATGTATATGTCTCTATCCTTAAAAAACCCTCCCGAATAGCAACATTCTAATCGCACTGTTCAGCACTTTGCTATTTTTCTCTTAACAATATATCTTAGAGATGGTTTCATATCCACACATAAAGAGCTGCCTCATTCTTTTTTAACAGCCATAAAGATTTCCATTGTATGCATGTACGGCAATTTATTTAAGCAGTCCCCTGTTGATGGACGTTCCGGCTGTCTCCAATCTTCCGTTATTATGAAGCGCGCTGTAGTGAACAGCCTTGTACACCCAACCCTGCATACATATGTGCAAGGGTATCTGTGGATTACATGCTAGAGCAGGAGACTTTACGGGTCAACGGGCATGTGTGCCAGACAGAGTGTCGGACTGCCATGCATGGAGGCTGTGCCAAGTTACACCCTCCCCTACCTTTGAGAGGGCGACGAGTTCAGGGTGTGTGAACAAGCATTCTGATCTCTGTCAGTCCAATAGGTAAGAAAGGCTAGCTCATCGTCATTTTCCTCTACGTTTCCTCTTTATGAAGACTAAGGTGGAGCATCTTTTTTATGTGTAGAGGCCGAATTTTCTAATTTGAGAACTGCTTGTTCATATCCTTTGCCCATTTTTTATTGCTTCGTTGGCCTTTCTTCTTTTTGTAAAAAATATTTTATTTATTTATTTTAGAGAGAGGAGAAGGGAGAGAGAAAGAGAGGGAGAGAAACATCGATTGGTTGCCTCTCACGCTCCCATTCAGGGACCTGGCCTGCAACCCAGGCATGTGCCCCAACCTTTTTCTTTGCAGGACGATGCCTAACCCACTGAGCCACACCAGTCAGGTCTCATTGGCCTTTTTTCTTATTGAATTGTTACAACACTAGTACAGTGATTTAACTCTTGCCTCTTGGTAAATTTCCTTCGGCCCATAGAGGAAGCATGTTACAGTGGTTACAACATGTGCGTGCAAATATCTCATCTCTGGCTGAGGCGGCAGTGACAGTGACCAGGAATGGTGGAGGTTGGAAGAGTGGGGATTCGGAATAGCTCTCCCATGGAGACACGGCTAATCGAGCAATTCTACTCCTTGGCAGAGGAACAGACCCTTCCAGAAGCCTCTGACTGGGGCAGAGTCCCCTCCCCCTGCTCCCTACCAGGATTCTTTTCTTTCTGGTCTAATTCTACCCTACTTCCCCACGTCCCAGGAGCTCTCCGCATGCCTCTCTGCTCAGCTTCCCCTCTCCTAATATTAGCACAGACACAGCCCTGCCCCCCACTCTGTCACCTAATATTAGCACAGGAACAGCCCTGCCCCCCTGTCACAGGCAGTGATTATATAGCAAATTAACCACAAGCTGTTCCGTCCTAATCCGGTGGCAGTTGGGGAGATGCTACTCTGAGTAATGACTTGTGTAGTCGAAGCTCTCATGTGTAATTTGTGTGTGTAATAAATGCAGAAATAAAGCCCCCACCCATATGAGAAAGGGACCAGAGGGAAGGAGTGGGGGTGGGGGAGGAAATCATGAGTTTTGTGGACTGCATCTTGCAGTCTGGCTTCAATCTCCTCTGGAGTAAGGCAGTCATCGGCTACGTGTGATGGATGGCTGTGTCTGCCCAAAGGGTGGAGGTGGGTAGAGGGAGAGTCAGAGCAGGGCTTGACCCCTGGCTCCTCAAAGTGTGTCTTTGAGAAGGGGATAGTTTTCCCCTGAGCTTCAGTTTCCTCATCCATAAAATGGGGATGCTAATATTTACCTCCAGCCAGGCATGAAAAAGAGCCTAGATTCTAGAACATGGTAAATCCAACCAAACATTACTTTTCTTCCCTTTCTCCCCCAGGCTTCCTCCTTTCCTCTCAACACATCGAATAGGGTGTTTTTTTAAAAAATGGAACTTTTCATTTTGAGATAATGATTAATTCACATGAAGTTGTAAGACACAATAGAGAGAGAGAAAGAGAGAGAGAGAGAGATAGAGAGAGATCTGTGTATCTTTTAGCCAGTAAACTATAGTGCAATATCACAACCAGGGTGTTGACGTTGGTACAATCTACAGATAGATGTTACTAATATTTCCCCACTTTTACTTGTGCTTGTGTGTGTGTTTGTGTTTATTTAGTTCTATACCATTTTACTGCATATGTAGGCTCATGTTTCACCACCATAGTCAAGGCAGACAAATAGTTTCTGACCACAGGGATCCTTTTTGTTGCCCTTGAATAACCTGCCTCCCTCCAACTGCGGTCTCCCACTCCTGGCAACCCCTGATCTGTTATTTCTAAGCCCTGTCTTTTCAAAAATCTTATACAAATGAAATGACACAGGATGCAACCTTTTGAGCTTGGCTTTTAAAAAAATTCAGCATAATTCCCTGGAGATTCATTGCGGTTGCAGGTACCAATAATCCCTTCCTTTTTATTGCTAAGTAGTGCTCCTTGGTGTGGGTGTGCTAGAGTGTGTCCAACTGCTCATCCATTGAGAGACATCCGGGTTGTTTCCAATTTCCAGCTATTACCCATAAAGCTGTTATGAACATTCACGTACAGGTCTTCAGACAGTTTCACTTACGTGTGAGCATAAACTGTCATTTCTCTGGGATAAATACTCAAGAGTGCAAATTGCTGGGTCATATGGTAATTGTGTATTTAGTTTTATAACAAACGGCCAAAAGCTTTTCAGGGTGGCTGTACCATTTTACCTCCCCACCAGTAATATAAGAGGCATCCAGTATCTCCACATCTTTGCCATTATTTGGTGGTGTCACTGTTTTAAATTTTTTTTTTTATTTTGGTCACTCTTTTTTTTTAATTGGTGAATTTAGTGGGACTGGTTTTTCGTAGGAGAAACCTTTATTTCCACTTTAAACAATTCTCACCATATCTTTAAGAGAATGACAAAGTAGAGTGTGCATGCAAATTGGGTTTAAAAGTATAAAAAAATTCTGTATTTATCTTGAGTGTAAAACTAGTTTGCAAAACATGAATAATATAGGCATAGACATGGAGGGTAATAGATAGCATTAAATATGAAGTTTTGTAAAGTGTAGTGATTTATGACCAGTGGGAATGCCTTTTATTTTAGAATGGATAGCTCCTAAACTTTTAATCTGCATTGTCCTGGTGATTAGTGGTGGTGAGCACCTTTTCCTGTTCTTTTTGGCCATCGGTATGTCTGTTTTTGGAACAGTGTCTCTTCATATACTTTGCCCATTTTTTATTGATATTGAATTGTGAGTTCTTTAGATATTTGTATATTAATCTCTTTTCAGATAAATGACTTGCAAATACTTTCTCTTATTTATTAGCTTGACCTTTTAAAATTTTTATTTATTTATCTTTAGAAGGGAAGGGAAGGAAAGAGGGAGAGAAATGTCAATGTATGGTTGCTTTTCATGCGTGCCCTGCTGGGAACTGGCCCCTGCTGGGAATTGACCTGCAACCCAGGCATGTGCCTTGACTGGGAATTGAACCTTGATCTTTTGGTTCACAGGCTCGTGCCTCAATCCACCAGCCAGAGGTTGACTTTTCTTTTTGTGGATGGCTTTCCTTGCAGTGGCAAAGCTCTTTCATTTGATACAGTTTCACTTGTTGATTTTTACTTGGGTTGCCTTTGCTTTTGGTATCAAATCCAAAAAAGAATAGTCAAGAACAATGTCAAAGAGCTTACTACCTATATTTTCTTCTAGGGACTTTATGGTTTCAGGTCTTACATTCAAGTCTTTAATCCATTTTGAGTTAATTTTTGTGTATGGTGTAAAATAGGGGCCCAGGTTCATTCTTTTGCATGTGTCCAGTTTTCCTGACACCACGTTTTGAAGAGATTATCCAGTTTTGTCAACATCATTTATTGAAGAGACCCTCCCATTCCCATTGTATATTCTTTGTATCTTTGTTATAAGTTAATTGAATTTATAGGCATGGGTTTATTTCTGGGCTCTCTATTCTATCCCATTGATCTGTATGCTTGTTTTTATGCCAATATCATACCATTCTGATTACTGTAGCTTTGTAATATAATCTGACACCTGTAGGCCTCTAGATCTGTGCTAAACGCAAAGCCTGCCTCAGGCTGAAGCTCCAGGGCAAGCAATGAGGCCTCTTGGACAGAAAGACTGGGGGTGTGTCTCCTTGGGCTGTCTGTGCCCTGGGGGTGGTAGCCCGTCAGGAACTATTTCTCTGAGAGTTACAGTCCTGGGGACGGAGAAAAGAAAGCCCTTTGGCAACCAGAGATAGGCAGTCAAGGGGTGTGTTCCTGGGTCAGCAAAGACCAGTGCTCCAAGTGTGAGTAAAAACTCTGTCAGGGAGATACTGGCACTCTGGATCTCGGCAGAGGCAGCACCCACGGGAGAAGAGCACCTGTTCTCTGAGGTCTTTGGAAAAGATTCCAGTCAGCCCCTGCACATGTTTAATTGGGAGCCTACCTCTCAGGCTCAGCCACAATCAGAAGCTAATAGGCTTCTTTCCCAGGAAGACAGAGCTCCAGGGTCTGTTGCCTCTGGCGGTGCCCTGGGGGTGATGGCCATGTAGGAACTCTTTCTCTGCTGGTTCCGGTCCTGTGGATCCTGCAAGAGAAAGCCCCAAAGGCCACTAGAACCAGGCCATGGAGAGGTGTCGCTGGTGGCAGCAGCAAAAACCTGGCAGCTAATACTGGGCACTCTGGAGCGCAACAAAAAACTTAGACTTAAAAAAAAGAAAGATGGCACCTCCAGAAGGAGCAAGATGGAGAGAGAGGGTGAAGATGGCGCCGTCCAGGCTCCATCCCAGAGAGCATCCAGCAGGCCCCAGTGTGTGTCCCTCAGACCCACGCTCCCTGGACAGGCAGAAGGCTGGGCGGGGGTCAGCAAGTCCTTGTGAGCCCACCAGTGCTCAGTTAACCCCCGCCTGCAGGTCTTGCAAACTCTGTGGGTTTTCAGAGCTAGATGCTTTGAGGGCTCATCCCTCAGGTGTAGGTCTTAAAAGTAGGGGGTACCCAATGTGGGGTTCGAACCCTTTTCTCTTCAAGGAGCAGTTCTAGGTTTGAGCTTGTTGCAGATTGTGGGCCATGCTGGAAGTGGGATTTGTGTCTGGGTCGTGTCCCAGACTCTCCTACATGTTTCTATGGTGGCCTTCTTTCGGTAGCCCAGAGCAAAGGAGTCTAGGTGTCAACAGACAGTTTTTAGGGTTTTGTCCCCCAGAGGAAGTTGTTCCTTGTGCAGGTTTAGGTGCAGATCTGGTGTGAGGAGGTGAGCTCGGCATCTTGGCACATCACCATCTGAACCAGGACCCCTCTATTGTGGTCGTTGTTATAGGTGATGCTTATTGTGGTTTCACTTTGCATTTTCCTAATGGGTAATGATGCTGAACATCTTTTCATGTGCTTATCAGCCACCTGCATGTCCTGTTCTGTGAATTGTCTCTTTGTATTTTTTGCCCATTTTCTAATTGGATTGTTTGTTACTTTACTGTTGAGATTTTTTTCCCCAACCTCTTTTTTGAAAAAACAAACAAACAAACAAACAAAAAAAAACAAAAACAAAAAACCAGCATTTTTTCTGGCATAAGTCACATTCCGTGAATCTCACCCTTTTAGATTATACGATGCAATGAGTGATTTTCAGTATATATTCACAAAGGTGTGCAAGAATCTCCGCTTTCCAATTCCAGAGCATCTCATCGCCCCAGGACAAAACCGCCAGTTTTGTTCCCAGCAAATTGGTCCCTTCCCATTCCTCCTCCCCCAGCCACTGGAAAACACTGATCTATCTTCCGCCTATTCTGGACATTTTATGTAAGTGGAATTATAACATATGTTACCTTTTGTGTCTGACTTCTTTCACTTAGAAATAATTTTTCAAGTTACATCCATGTTGTAGCATGTTTCAGAACTTTATTCCTTTTTATGGGTCAATAATATTCTAAGTATATTGCTATTATCACATTTTGTTTATCCATGCAGCGGTGGGTCAATATTTGTGTTGTCTTCATTAGAATTTCTTTCACATTTTTAAATTATAGTTTATGTTTAATACTCTTTTGTATTAGTTTCAGGTGTACAGCATAGTGGTTAGACAATCATATGCTTTAGAAAGTGGTGTTTTCAGTTTTGACTATTATGAATGCTGCTGCTGCGGACGTTGTGTACAAATGTGTGTGTGTGAATGTGTTTTTAACCCCCTTGTGTATATTTGGTAGGAATGGGATTGCTGGGTCCTATGGTAATTATATTTAGAGGAAGTGCCAAACTGTTTTTCAGGGCAGCTGCATCTTATATATTCCCGCCAGCATTGTCTGAGGGCTCCAGTTTCGCTACATCCTTACCAACAATAGTTATTCCATAGTTTTGATGGTAGCCGTTGTACTGGGTATAAAATGGTGTCTCACTGTAGTGTTGATGTCCATTTCTCTAGTATCTGATGATGTTGAGCATATTTTCATGTGTTTATTGGCTTGGAGACATGTCTATTCAAAATCTTTGCCTGTTTTAAAATTGCATTTTTGTTTTTGTTGTGTTCGAGTTTTATGAATTCTCGATATATTCTAGATCAAGTCCCTTATCAGACACACATGATTTGCAAATATTTTCTCCCATTCTGTTGAATGTCTTTTCCCTTTTTGATAGTGCTCTTTGCTGAATGAAAGGTTTTAATTTTGATGAAGTCCAATTTATTTATTTATTCATTATTTATTTTGTTATCTGTGCTTTTGGTTCTATATCTAAGAAACCATTGCCTAATTGAAGGGCATGGAGATTTATTCCTATGTTCCATTCTAAGGCTCTTGTGAATTTAGCTCCTACATTAGGTCTCCGATTGATTTTGAGTTCATTCTCCTATGGTGTGAGGTAAGGGATAAACTTTACTCTTTTGTGTGTGGCAATCCAGTTGTCTCAGCACCAGTTTTAAAAAGATTATTCTTTCTCTATTGAATTGTCTTGGTGCTTTTCTTGAAAATCATTAGACCATAAATGTAAGGGTTTTGTTTTAAATTTTGAATTCTGTCCCCTGGATCTATAGTTTCATTTTTATTCCATTACCAAAATATTCTGTTTACTGTGGCTGAATAGAAAGTTTAGAAATTGGGAGTGTGAGTTCTCCAGTTTTGTTCTTCCTTTTCAAAATTATTTTGTCTATCTTATCTATTTTTTCTGTAAAAAAATCTTTTAATTTATTTTTAGAGGGGAAGAGAAGGGAATGAGAAAAGGGAAGGGAAGGAGAGAGGGAGAGAAACACCAATGTGTGGTTGCCTCTTGTGCACCCTCTACTGGGGACCTGGCCTGCAACTCAGGCATATGCTTTGACTAGGAATGGAACTGTGACCCTTTGGTTCACAGGCAGGCGCTCAATCCACTGAGCCACACCAGCCAGGGCTTATCTGTTGTTTTTTTCCTCTTCTTGCATTTCATGTATATTTATATTTTTAGGATCAGCTTGTCAATTTCTGCAAAAAACAGCGACTCAGATTTCCTTGGTAGGGATACTATATGTGGATCGATTTGAGGAGTACTATCGTCTTAACAATATTATCTTAAAAATACATGAACATCTTTCCATTTATCTAGGTCTTTAACTTGTTTCAATGATATTTTATAGTCTTGCACTTCTTTTGTTAAGTTCATTCCTAAGTATTTTGCTTTTGATGTTTTATAAATGGAATTGTTTTCTTAGTTTAATTTTTAGATTTATTCATTGCAATTATAGAGAAATACAATCAATTTTTGTATATTGATCTTGAATCCTGCAAGATTGCTAAACTCATTGATGCTTTCTTTCAGAAAATTCATCTATATTTCTAGTTCAAGTGTTTTTGTCATAAAAGGGTATTGGATTTGCTCAAGTGCATTTTCTGCATCTATTGAGATGATGATATGGTTTTTGTCCTTTATTCTACTAATATGGTGTATTACATTGACTTTTACATGTTAAACCAACCTTGCACTCCAGGGTAAATGTACTTGGTAATATGTTGCTATATTTGTCTTGCTGAATTTTTATTTTGTTGAAGGTTTTTGTGTCTTACTATGGCATTTTAAGAGCTTTTAAAGTATATTGTAGGTACTCGAACATTCAGGTAGGGTTAGGTTGCCAGCTAAATTGAGTGAACTCGGGCTAACCCAAACACAACCAGGGATTTCTTGGAGCCTGGGAGGCCAATTGGTTCAGCCCTAGGGTGGAGTCCAGTTATCAAAAATCAATGAGCAGTCAGATCAAGGTGCCTCTGCTCTTTCTGTCCTTGTGTCATCCATGTGAGACTCAAAGTCTGAAGGAGCTCAGCTGGCTCGTTCAGGGGCATGTGACCAGGAGAGCTGGGACACCTGAATGACAGACTCAGAAATGCTGCTTGTCACAAGGGCAAGTGTTTCCTGAGGCAAAATTTGGTTGTCACTGTCAGGAGGAGAAACTGACATTTGGCAGGGGCTGTCCAGTAGGAAAACTCTGATTCTGGCATGCACGTAGCGATAGGGTTTGGCATTTTGAAGGAGTGGAGACTGTGGTCTTTGCAATTGTTGAACTGAGTCTGAGTCCTAGCGAGTCACTAAGTCCTTCTGTGCCTCAGTTTGCTCAACTGTAAGTTATAGAGGCTTCATCATAGGGTTGTAGTGAAGGTTGAATGAGTTAATGAATGTGAAGAGTTTAGTATGGTGTGTGGTATAAAATGAAGTGCTGAATAAATGGGAGCTGTTACTAATAAATGTAAAATATTTTTGTGCTATAGTAAATAAATGGGGATGGGAGGAAAAGTGTCCATACTATGTCCTAAGAAAGGATACCTCTGCAGGAGGTGGTATCAGGGAAGGCTGCCTGGATGTGGTGGGCTTTGAAGGTCTGACGGATTTGGAGGAGCTGCTACAGCTGCTGGAAATAAAGGTAGTGGTTTTAGCCTAAAATATTCGGGGAAGATATCAAGGGGACACCCTGCTGTTTTCCCTTCTCCCATCCTTCCGTGAATTCCATGAATTCTGTGGGACTGAGACATGGGCCTCCAACTGGGATGACTGAGTCTTTCACCCTAGATTAGGCTGGTCCCCCAAGCAACCCCCCACTAGGGGGAACCCAGCCTTTTCCATTTAGCAAAGGCAGGAGGCCCAAGCCCCTTGGAAGGTCTTGAGAACTCGGTATCCATCTCAGTGGGAATTTCTTTCATTTTTAATGTAGCATTAGTGGGTCAGTGGGAATTTATCTCTTTTTCATAAAAACGGCTAATGCTTCTTTCATTATAAAATTAATATTTCTTCATAAGAAATGTGGAATATATAGAAAGTATGAAGAAGTGGATACAAATTACCTGCAAATCCGCCACCCAGAGAACACGCTGCTAACATCTGGAGAACGTTCTTTCTCTCTGACAAACATTTTTCCATAAGTGTGTGTGTGTGTGTGTGTGTGTGTGTGTGTGTGTGTGTGTTTGAGAAAGTTGGGACCACACTGTACAGATTATATTGTACTTGATATTTTTTCACTTAAAAATATATCATCATCATTTTCTCATGTCTTAAGTCATTCTTTACGAAAGAGATTTTCAATGATTGTAAGCAGTCTGTTGTACGGATATACCATCATTCACTGAAACTGATCTTCTATTACTGGACATCCAGGTTGTTTCCAGCTTTTCATTATTGTAAATAACATTATAACAAGTACTTTGGAGCCTAAGTTTTAGCACCTATCTCTGGTTAATTCCAGAAGATAAATTTCTTTACATGTAATTGGGCACTTTTAATTAAAAATTTTTAAGTATTTCATTTGGACAAGATAATACATAGGTACACATGATCAAAAACATCCAAATAATTCAAAAATATATTCACTAAAAAGTAAGTCTTGCCCTGGCTGGTGTAGGTCAGTGGATTGAGCATGGGCTGTGAACCAAAGGGTCACCGGTTCGATTCCCAGTCAGGGCACATGCCTGGGTTGCAGGCCCAGTCTCCCAGTGGGGGCCATGTGAGAGGCAACCACAAATTGATGTTTCTCTCTTTCTCTTTCTCTTTCTCCCTCCCTTCCTCTCTCTCTAAAAATAAATAAAAAAATTTTTAAGTAAGTCTTTTTTATTTTTAAACTCATTTTTATTAATTTTTATCAAGTTGATTGATTTTTTTCCTTTAGAGACAGGAAAGGGGAGAGAGAGAGAAATAATGATTCATTGTTCCACTGCACTCGTGTGCTCATTGGTTGCTCCTTGCATGTGCCCTGACCTGGGATTTAACCTGCAACCCTGGTGTATTGGGATGACGCTCTGACCCAATGAGCTACCCAGCCAGAGCAGTAAGTTTGTTTTCATCTTTCACTTCCCCAGAGAAGATCAATGTGACCAGTTTCTTATGCAAAGCTCCACAAGAATACAGACAGACATGGATACGAGAGGAATATTTGTACCTCTATCTCCTTTTTCCTACTACCCTCTACTCATTTTTGGCACCTTCTTCTTTTCACTAATATATTTGGAGATTATTCCTTGTTATTACACATTCTGCAGGCATCCCATAATTTAAAATTGCTGCACAGGACATATTTTCATGGGTGTACCACAGTTAAGAAGCTTGTCGTGGTGGACGTTTAGTTTATATACAAACTTTTGCCGTAACAGAATGCTCTAATAAATAACCTTGCCCATGTACCTTTGCACTCATAAATGAGAGTATCTATGGAGTAAACACCAAAGGCAGACAGACTCACGCATTTAAAACTCAGTCCTGCCAAAACACCTCCCAAAGGCGAGCGCCAGTGCGTGGATTCCCAGCAGCACTGCATCCGAGTTCCCTTCTGCTCTCATCGACAGCACGTTCCTAAACGTTGGATCTTTGTCCACCTGCCAGAAGAACAGAGGTTTAACGCTGTTCTTCTGTCGTTTTAATTTGTGTCTGAGTGAGGCCGACCACTCTTTCATGCGTTTAAAAGCCACTGTATTTCTTCTTCTGGACCTTTCTGTTCTTTTCTTAAGAAAAAAACCAAACTCAGTTTTCTATTTTTCCCCTTTATTGATCTGTGAAAGGCTGTTTATGTAATGGAAGAATTAGTCCTCTATTTTATGTTGCTTATATGTCCCCAGGAGTCTGCCTCTGCCTCTCTCTTTTGTTGTGCTTGCCCCGCAGAGTTTTAAACATTTTTAATGTAGTTAAACCTCTCAGCCTTTTCTTTTAGTCAATGGTTCCTGGATCTTGTGCCCAGAAGGCAACCCTCGCCCCTTTTCTTGTTATGGAATTCCAAAAAGTGTCCTGTATTTTTTTCTGGTACTATTCTGATTTCATTTTTATACTGAAAGATTTTGATACATCTGGAATTTATTTGGGAATGAAGACTGAGGAAAGCACCCAACTTGCGATCTTTCCAGACACCTAGCCAGTTTTCATAAATGAGTAATTCAAGAATGGATCATTTCTAAAGATGGCTTGAGCCTGTTTAACAGCCCTGGTGGTCTTTGGAAGCCAGGCTGTGGTCATTCAGGGCCAACAGGTGGGACTCACCTGATGCCTTTTCGCAGAGATTCTGGGCAGTTGGCCAGGGGTGGGTTGCAGTGAAGTGTTTTTAGGTTTTAACCTCACATCGAGCAGAAAATGGTGTGGGAGGTGCTACTGTTTAGAATGCTGAAGAATTACTCTTTTAAATATATTATAGAGTGATATTCTTGATTCCTTCTATGAATGCCACAAGAAAGAGCCTTCTAGAATGCCCTGCTGCATTTCCCAAAGGGCTATTTTGAGAGTATTAACACAGTGGTTATCAATCCGAGGGTTTTTTGGTGAAAAAATTTGTGTGACTTATTTGCAAGATATTTTGCAATGGAGTTTTACAGTTAAAAAAGATACAAAACAGAAGACAAAGATACATGTAACTGCTAGCTACATATAAATAATTAGAAGCACTGAAGAAGAACACATTTTCACTATTATAACACTTTAAAAAGTCTGGCGTAGGGAGGGGTACCTTCCAGTGCACCCCATGTTTGAAAGGCTCCTGAGGGTCCTATTCCCGCCAGAGGATGTCGCCTATCAGAAAGGGTTACTGGATAAAATATGCTATCCTCAGTTATATTTGAATTTCAGATAAAAAATGAATAATTTTCAGTATAAGTATGTTCCAAATATTGCATGGGACCTACTTACACTTAGATATTATTCATTGTTTATCTGAAGTTTAGATGTTACTGGGCATGCTGAATTTCTGTTTGTTAATCTAGTCCCCCAGCCCAAGGGCCAGTGACACTGGCTGGGGACATATTTAGTTGTCTCGACTGGGGAGGGAGTAGTGCTGTGGGCGCCCAGTGGGGGGAGGCCATGGATGGTGTTGTACATCACTCAGTGTACAGAACAGACCCCTCAACAAAACTTACCCAGCTCACAAGTGTCAGTAGTGTCGAAGCTGAGATACATTTTAACATTTCAACTTAACACAGTCTCTAGTAAGAACTCCAGTCTCTAGTAACTCTCTAATTAAGAACTCTCCAGTATGAACTTTCTTTTAAAGTCAAAATTGAAGAAAGCCTCAGAGGCCCCCAAGGAACTGTTTTTTTTTTTTAAATTAGTTTATTGTTGACAGACCTACGGAACTAATTTTATTTCCCTTTTCTCTTCGACTATCAGGAAACTCGGAGCAAATTAAAGGTTCAGCCAATGAAGACTCTGTGGAGTCTTACTTGCTGCGTTTGTATTTCATTTTTTCCCTTTGGTGTTGGCATTTCAGACTAATTTGTATTTCCTTGGTCCTAATTCTTCTTCTTTATCCATTTTTCACCATTTGCTCTAAAAGAATCAAATTCATGGGATAAGTAACATTTACAGGGTAAGGGGGGAGACCCACATGTACACACACACACGGACACATTCATGTGAATGTTTGAACATGGACTTAATCAGACATTTCACAGGCCCTGCGCTGTGCCCATGGGAACCAGGCGGAAAAACGGGGGCAGCCGGGTCCCTTCCCAGCATCCCGCGGGTCTCAGGAAACACCTCGGCTCGTTGGTTTTCCCTTTACCTTCCAGCCCAGGCTTTACGCACCTGCGGCGGTTAGTGCAGGAAAATCAGACTTGTCACGAGACTGGACTTTGGGCACCAGGAGAGTGGACCCTGGCTTCTTGCAGCTTGACCTGGGGAGGTCCTTCCGGCTGCCCAGGAAGCGAGGGGCCCTCGACAGAGGCCAAGCAGGCAGGGCGACGGCCCACGCAGACACACAGTGGGAGCGAGATTGCATCTTCCCCCGGACCAGCGAGATTCTATAAACATAATCAAAATGTAATAGAAACTTTTTGGAAATGCTGTTATGAGGAGAAAGCATCAATCTTGATGGAACTCTGCTCAACAGGCTTTGCGGAGCTAATCAATCATGGTCAGGACTCGGCCTCCCCATCTGTCTGCGCCGGGGACCGTGCGGAGCTTGCTCACTCCCCGGCTGGGGCCGCGTCCCCTCACCAGGCAATCCATCATGCTGCAGGGGGATGGCGGGAGGGGAATAATAGCGTGCTAATAAACTAAGGGCTTTTTTCATTCCCAACTAATTTTTAGTAAATGAGCCCAATCCAGACAGAGCAGGAAAAAGAGCCCGAGGAGATAGTGCTTCCGAGTTGCGCCTGGCTGGCTAGGGACAATGGCTCGTGGGCCCAAGGGGAAGCAGAGAGCCAGACCAGCCCAGGGTCACTCTCAGTGTTCAGCGGAAGGCAGGACCTGGCCCGTGGGCACAGAGGGAAGAATGAGGCTAGGACAACTCCCTGACTGATGGCGTGGACTTCTGGGGCTGGCTCACAGTGCTGATGCCAAGGACATAGTGGCAACACCTGGGTTTGATTCGGGGCTCGAACTTACGCTGGGAGCCAGAAGTCAGAGAGCTAGGTTCAAGCAATGGTTCTAACTGCCAATGACCAGAAATGAACCCAGGGGTCAGACGCCCAGACGTGGAATAAAGAGCAAAGTGCAGAATGGGCTCTGTGGGTAATCAGAGGTGAATGGGGTCCTTTTCTATCTGCAGTAGCTGCCTTGAGGGTGAACCTTCCAGGCTGCAGAGCAAGACAGGGCTCAGAGGGGAATATTCTTAGAGAGGCCTGCAATCTGGGGGACAATGTCTGTTTGTAATCATGCTCTGTCTCCAGCACTTGGCTTAGTGCATGGCACGTGGTAGGCACTCGTAAATACTTGTTAAATGAATACACGCATGAGAATTGTCCCTAAGGTAGCAGATTTTGAAGGTCTGGTCTGGCAAGCTCCTTAAATTCTTCAAGTTCTTATCCTGAAATACATCACAGGCTCAGTCCTGGTTTCTTCCCACCCAGGCCCCTCTCTTGGATAGCAAGACAATTTGGGGAAGGTGTATATATTCATAATCTATTGTGTAACAGATTACCCCCAGACTAAGCAATAATCATATCTTGTCTCTCACGGTACTCGTGGGTCCCGGACCCCCAGCTGGCTAACAGTCAGGGACTGCTTTCTCTGGGCTGTTCGCTGTCCTGGTGAGTCTTCCTGGAGGTGTGGTTATCAGTTCTACTCCAGGAACTTATGGATGACTGCAACTTTTTTGTACTCCCTTCAAGAGATGAGGACACCTTCTTCTCCCCTTGGATCTGAGCTGGCCAGTGGCTGTTTTGACCTGTGAGGAATACGGAAGAAGTGATGCTCTGCAGGCCTGGGTCTAGTTTTTAAAAGGATTGGCAGCGTTCACCTGGGTCTCCTGGAGCCTGAGCTGCCATCTAAGAAGCCTGAACGCGCTGCTGGACACACTCTGTGGACCGGCTCTGAGTCTACATGGAGAAGGGGAGACTCCCCGCGGAGCCCACACTTCTAGTTCCTGCCAAGGCCCAGACGTGGGAGTGATGCCCTCCTGGACCCTCTGACCTGCGCACCACGTGGCCACAGTCAATGCTGCACAGAACAGAAAAATGGCCCAGGCGAACCTTGGTACAAAATCATGAGACGTGATAAAATGGTGGTTGGTTGAGGCCACTGGTATTAGAATAGTTTTTTTTTTTTTTTGCATCAAGAGATAATTCAAACACTGAGGATACAAGGAAAGATTATAAATCATAGCTTGGCCAGCTGTACATTCTGTGTTTGAGTCATTTCTGTGACGTTTTCCTTAGACACCATTGCTTAAATCCCTATCTGGGCAGGACAATTATTGTCCTTGGGATTAGCCCTTTCTGCCCCGGGACAGTCATGACTCTCCTTTCTTCTTCCTTCCCTCCCTTTTCTCTGCCTCTTTCCTCCCTGTCTTTCCTTTTCAAATATTTATTGGGAGGTATATTAGGGTTTTCAGGATAAACAGAATCGATATGTATATTTATTAAAGGCGTTGGCTCACATACTTCCTGAGGCCGAGGAGCCCCATGAGCTGCCGTCTGCAAGTTGGAGACCCAGGGAAGCTGGAGGTGTAGTTCAGTCCGAGTCCAACCTGAGAACCGAGGGGCTGGTCGTGGAAGTCCTGAGTCCTAGGACCTGAGAACCAGAAGTTTCGATGTCTCCGGGTGGGGAGATATGGACATCCCAGCACAAGAATACAGAGAATTTGCCTTTGTTCTGCTACTTTGTTTTACCCAGGCCCCCAGTGGATGGGCTAAAGCCTGCCCACATTGGTGAGATCGGTCTACAGAAACACCCTCACGGACACACCTAGAAATAATGTTTTACCAGCTGTCTGGGCGTCCCTTTGCCCCGTCACGTTGACACATAAAATTAACCGTCACGGGAGGTGATGCCTGACCTGGGCCTGGTCCGGCGGGCAGGCGTTGAGTGGGTGCTCATGCCGGGCAGGGCTGTGTTGGGAGTGCCTGGCGTGGGGAGGGTGGCAGCGGGGGGGCTCGAAGTGAGAGGCAAGGGAGTCATAATCGGCCTTAATGCCACTTAGGACTTAGTTTAGACTTTACAGCCAGGCTGAGCAGGGAGCGGTTTCCCTTTCAGAAGCTGCCTTCTGATTGCTGGGTGGGTGGTGAGTGTGGTGGCAGGGGGACCAGTTAAGAGGCGGGTCGGGTGACAGATGGTGGTGGTTTGGACCAAAGTGGAGGCAGGAGAGCTGCAGGAGAGCGGGTGGTTTGGAAAATAAATGTTCGGTGCATTCCTGGAGAATATGTAATTCTGCCATAAAGGACAAGAACAAACAAATAGGATGGACGAAGTTCCTGAGAAGTGTTTGGCATGAAGAGTAAGTACATAAGCTAGTAGCTTATGTGGCAGAAGCGAAACTCAGAGGGTGTGTTAAGTATATACAATGAGTAAGCTGGTGAGACTCAGGCAGAATTCATAGATGTGTTAAATAGAGGCAGTGAAAACATTAGTAACATGATAATCATATGTGGATTAAGTGGCTTATATGGTAAAACAAACAAGAGTATATTATAAATAGAAATGGGTGGAAAGATCAGCTAATGACTGGCTACTTCTGGTCTGACAGCTAGCTAGGTCATCCCTAATTTGGCCACCCATTGATGTTACCAGTCCTGGTCTCATTCTGTCCTCACATATGCTCTGTCCAGGAAATGTAGATAAAACCATGGCTGGTCAATAGGCAAGTGGCCAAGGCACATCATTGGCCAGAAGTATGTACTTGTTTTTGTCTCTTCAATAGAACATGTGAGGGATGAGCCCCTTCCTCAGACCGCAACTCTGGTCCTTGGAACCACGCATCAGCAGACCAGGCTAATGTGACAGATAAATAAATAAAGAGAGGGAGAGAGAGAGAGAGAGAGAGAGAGAGAGAACATATGAACCTTGCATACCCCAGGGTTTCAGGGTTATTTGCTATTTTCACTCACATGTGTGTACCCCACCTTAAACATGCCAACAAACCTCGCCTCCTTTCTTCTCGATTTTTTGCTTTGTGTCTCAATTGGTTTAACAAACATTTTGATTTGAGTGCCTCGATCTAGTCTGTGAGCCTTCCTGTGTGTTCTATGACCTATGAGTTAGTTGCCTGGTTGTGTTCTTGTGATGGGAGAAGGCAGACCTTTGGCGGGGACAAAATGGATTATCAAGAGCTCTCTTTAGCTAAAAGACTCCATCTCTGCTTAGGGAGTATTCATTTAATTTGCTTGGGGAGGGTTCTGGGCAGGGGTGAGGTTGCAGGGGAGTGGTCAGGGGCCCAGTCTCAGCTCTGCGGGTGACATCCTTAAACGAGTCCAAGAACAATGCATGCCAAACAAACCCTCCTTAGCTGGTGCCTCCTCCACTCTCTCTTTGACCATTGTCTCAGCCTCCTGCCCATCCCTCTTCCCATAGCCTGCCCTCCTCAGCCTACCCTCCACCTGCAGGGTCATTCTAAAACACAGATCCAAGCTGTGATGTAAAAGCCATGTGTTTGGAGGTGGGAGGTCTTAGAGAGTGTGAACAGAATAAGGCAGGAAGAGTGAGGAACAACATACTTTGTATTAGTTAGTTTTGCTGCATAACAAATAATCCCAAACATTACTTTGAAGCTCACAGGTCATCTGAGTTTTAGTTAGTCTCGACTGGGCTTGGGTGGGCCAGACTGGACTCCAGGCTTCTAGGTGGGGCTCAAGTCTGCTCCATGTGTCTTTCCTTTGGGAGCCAGGTTCAAGAGCCAGCAGCTATCTGGGATGTGATCATCTCCTGGCATTTCTCTTGAGCCAAAGAAGCCAAGCCAAGATGTACAAACACATTTAAAGCTCCTGCATGTCTCACATGCTTCTGCTAACATCTCACTGGTCAAAGTAACACATGGATAAGCCCAACATCAATGGAATATTATTCAGCCATGAAAGGGAAGGAGATTCTGACACTTGCCACAATATACATGAACCTTGAGGACATTATACTCAGTGAAATAAACCAATTGCAAAAAGACAAATACTGTGTGATTCCACTTGTATGAGGTCCCTAGAATAGTGACATTCATAGAGACAGAAAACAGAGAGGGAAGAATAGATGAATTGTTGGTTAAGCAGCGATACAGAGTTTTAATTTGACAAGATGGAAAGAGCTCTGGAGATTTATTGCACAACAATGTGAATGGACTTAACACTATTGAACTGTACAGTTAAAAATGGTTAAAGTGGCCCTGGCCAGGTGGCTCAGTTGGTTGGAGCGTTGTTCTGTGCACTGAAAGGTTGCTGGTTCAAATCCAGGTGAGGGCACATGCCTAGATTGTGGGTTTGATCTCTGGTCAGGGGGTGTATAGGAGGCAGCCGATGGAGGTTTCTCTCTCCCAACCGTGTCTCTTTCTCTCTCCCCCTTCCCATCTCTCTATAAAAATGGTGAATGTGGCAAATTTTATTTTTTCTTATTTAAATAACTTCAAATAAAAAAAATCCTTTTTTTAAAATTGATTATGCTGTTACAGTTGTTCTATTTTCCCCTTCATTCCCCTCCACCCTGCCCCCCCATCCCCACCATTACCCCCCTTTAGTTTATGTCCATGTGTCTCAAGTCCTTTAGGTTCTATATTTCCCATGCTATTCTTGCCCCCCCCATCTATTTTCTATCTACTGTCTATGCTACTTATTTTCTGTACCTTCTCCCCCCCATCTCCTCCTCCCACTCCCCTGTTGCTAACCCTCCTTGAGGTCTTCATTTCTATGTTTCCACTCCTGATCTAGCTGTTCTTTTAGTTTGCTTTCGTTTTAGGTGTGGTTGTTAATAACTGTGAGCTTATTGTTCTTTCACTGTTCATGTTTCTTTAACTTCTTTTTCTTAGATAAGTCCCTTTAACATTTCATATAATAAGGGCTTGGTGATGATGAACTCCTTGAATTTGATCTTATCTGAGAAGCACCTTATCTGTCCTTCCATTCTAAATGAAAGTTTTGCTGGATAGAGCAATCTTGGTTGTAGGTCTTTAGATTTCATGACTTGGAATATTTCTTTCCAGCCCCTTCTTGCCTGTAAGGTCTCTTTTGAGAAGTCTGCTGACAGTCTGATGGGGACTCCTTTGTAGGTGATTGTCCCCTTAGCTCTTGCTGCTTCTAGGATTCTCTCCTTCATTTTAATTTTGGCTAATGTAATTATGATATGCCTTGGTGTGTTTCTTCTTAAGTCCAACTTTTTTGGTACTCTCTGAGCTTCTTGGATTTCTTGGAAGTCTATTTCCTTTGCCAGATTGGGGAAATTTTCTTTTATTATTTGTTCAAATAATTTTTCCACTGGTGGTTGTGTCTTTCCCCCTTCTGGTACCCCTATAATTTGGATATTGGAGCATTTAAAGATGTCCTGGAGGTTCCTAAGACTCTCCTCATTTCTTTGAATTCTTGCTCCTTGACTCTTTTCTGTTTGGCCATTATTTGCTTTCTTCTGGTCCACTCCATTGATTTGAGTCCCAGTTTCCTTTTCATCTCTATGGGTTTCCTGTGGAATTCCATTCATTTCCCTTAGTTTAGCCTTCATATGTTTCTCTAATTTGTGGCTATAATCAACCAGATCTGTGAGGATCCTGATGACCAGTGTTTTAAACTGTGCGTCTGAGAGTTTTGCTATTTCTTCGTCGCTTAGATTTATCTCTGGGGCTTTGAGGTCTTCCTGTGACATTTTTGGTCTGTTCTGGCCCTTTAAATGTGAGAAGCGGCGCCTAGGACTCCCAGGTCGCTGGGTTGTGACGCTGTATGTGGGGGCGTGGTCAGAACGGGGAAATGGCGGCGCCCTCTACGCCGCACGCCACGGGGACCGCCGGCCCCGGTCCAACCGCTCACTCCGCCTGTCCGCTCGCCCGCAGACAGGCAACCACAGTCAACACACAGCACCGCCTCCCCACTGTCTCCTCAGCAGTCGCTCACTCGGTGGGTTGCTTGGTCGCTCGCTAGGTCCAATCCTGCGTTTGGAACCTGTGCGTCTGGATTCGCGCGTCTGGATTCCACGCCTGGGTCCGTCAGACCGGAGTCCTCCTGTGCAACCCCTCACGAGACGACCGGTCGGGCTGAAGAATTTGTTGTTAACGGACTTCCGAAAAGTTCAATTTTCCGTGTTCTGGTTGTGTTTTCTGATGCTAATATTTAGTTGTCCCTAAACTTGGTTGTGTGAGAAGGCACGGCACATCCACCTATACCTCCATCTTGGCGGAAGTCCTCAAAAAAAATCCTTTTAAACACCAAACGGTATAAAATAAGCACAGAGACAAGAGTAATATGTTGTCCGTGATCCCATCACAGAGAGACAGACGCTATTAACCCCTGAAGTCCCTGACAGGCATTTCTTCACACGACTTTCCGGTGGAAGCCTGTGTTAACTCTCTTTAATGGAAAGAGCTCCACTCTGCACGCTCTGTGGTGGCTACCTTTTCCCAGCAAAATCGCTTTGTTCCGGAGTCAATACACAGAGCCTCCATCATCGTATTTAATAGCTGGATAGTCTTCTGCGTTTTCTGTGCTCTAATTGTATCAGTTCATAAGGCTGTGTAACAAAACTGCTCAGTGGCTTAAGGCAACAGCCGTCTATCACTGTTCACAAGGATTATTGAGAACATGGTTTGCTGGGCAACTGCTCTCGGGAGAAGGGGAGTTAAGGAAAGTGGAGGAAGAAAGGTGCGTCATGATGCGATACTGGTTCGAGGTAAGTTTCAGCCTGGCTCAGCGGGGAGTTCTGGAGCGATGGGCTTAGCCCTGCGTTGGTCTCAGACCCCTTAACTTAAGACCCTTTGCTGCATCCCTCCCTTGTCAGTCATCCACTGGCCATGAGCTGACAGGTCATGTTTAGCCAACGTTGATTCTCCAGAGAAAGGTGGAGGCGAAAGCTACTAGCAGCCAGTGTTGATAGCACGTTGGTGAAAGAGAAAGTGGTAAATTTTGTGTGTATTTTACTGCACTTTAAAGAAAAAAACTAACCCCCCCAGTGGAGTGGGGGTGTATATACTCCATCCACAGTGTAGGCCCTGCAAAGTTATAAGGCACAGGGTGCAGATGCACAGTCCTGATACAGTGGAGTAAAAATTGGGCCCCATAATCCAATTTGGCCTGTGCTGCGTTTTGTGTGGTGGGGAAACTTCTCCGACAGGCACTGTGGGGGACGGACTGGCCCCGGTGAGAGAGGAGGAGCCCCGAACCAAGGCAGGGGCCGTGAAGATGAAGGTGGGATAGAAGATGGGATGACTGCTCTGTGGTTAAGGACTCACTATGTCTGAAGTACCATCTCCTTTAACCCGTCAACAATGTGACATAGGCCTACTGTGCGCCCCATTTTACAGATAGGGTAGTACGAGGGGACGTGGCTTGCTTAAGCACACACAACTGGTAGGAGCTCAAACTGGCCGTGAAACCCACATCTGCCCGCCTCCAGGACCTAAGTCTTTAACCGACATGCCCTACTACCTTGGCTGAGGGAAAGAGGCATCTGATTTGACCTCCAAGTGACAGGTGGATGGGGACCCGGTCAGCTAAGGCCAAGCACCGCAATTTTGAGATCAACTGGGGACAGCAGCGTGGGAGAGAAAAGTGGTGGGAGACCGATTTTGCAAGGAAAAAAAGAGTCTTGACTCAAAAAAAAAAAAGAGTGTTTTCCTTGGGTTTTGGTTTTCTCCACTGTTTACCTGTAACTTCTCCCAACTCCCGCTGCCGGGGACGGGGAGAAGGGGCGGACGGCAATCCTCCAGGGGCTCCGTCGCTGCTCGGCTCGCGATGTCGCCTGACAAATCAAGTGGGTAAAACCCATTAATTAGCAGTTTTGGAAACAGTTGCAAAGTTAATTATTCCGTTTTCTCATGAAAGAAAGCTCGTTTTTGGCATTTACACTGACAGTGACACGGACTAACATTTTTCGAGTTGACATCCCTCGAGATAAATGATGCTGTGAGGCGTTTGTGCAAACATCCTGACCCCACGACTCACTGCTGAGGATCGTCTGCAGTGGGTGCCTCTGCCACGGTTGTTGCCTGGCAAATTTGGGGGGTGGGTGAGCCAAGAAATGAGGTTTATCGCGTGGGGGGGAGAAGGAAGAGGAGAGCTGGTGACACCCAGAGGAGACTCACAGTCAGGAGACGTTTGCATTTGCAGAAGGCCTTGCTGTGACCGAGAGCAGAGGAGGGCATTAACATCTCTGTTCTGTCTGTCTGTCCGTAGTGAAACCCATACCAAGGAGGCACCTAGTTTTGCCAAATGGTTGCTTCTGGGTACTAGCTCTGTGTATCTGTCTCTCTGTTTGACATCTCCACGTGGCATCTTGCAGGCATCTCTGACTCACTGTGTTCCAAAGGAATGCCCAGCTCCCCACTCTGAAAGTTTCCCCTCCCCTACATCTCCCATTCAAGGAAATGACACCATCATCCATCCACAGGCTCACGCCAGAACCAACGCCATCATCCCCGATACCTCCCTTTCTCTCCCTCATTTCCGACATCCAATTTATCAGCAAGATCTGCCGACGCTTCCCCTCTTCACATTGCTGCCCCGCCCTGGTCTAAGTAACAGCATCCCTGTAAGTCACTGCTGTCTTGTAGAAACTTAATGAGAGCCGCACATAAAAGTCCATGTTTCCTTGTGGCCACATTAAAAAAAGTGAACAGAAACAGATGAATTGAAACTGTTAAATTAATAAAGTTTATTTTTAAGAGTAACTTTAGGTTCATGGCAATGTGGAGTGCAAAGTGCAGAGACTTCCTGTGCACCCCCCTCCCTCCACCCCCACCAGACCTCACACATGCACAGCCTCCCCCACTATCGACCTCCCCCATCAGCGGCACATTGGTTACAATGGATGAAACTACACTGATAGTGAACGTCGTTATCACCCAAAGTCTCTAGTTTACATTAGGGTTCACTGACAAGGTGTGCCCTCCATGGGTTTTGACAAATGTATAAGCACATGTACCCCATGTTACAGTACCCTACAGAATATGATATGTACGATATGTACGTCCTACAGATTTCCTGTGAGCAGCCCTGTGGATCACTTCCTTTCCCTCTAACCCCCAGAATCCGCTGATGTTTTTACTGTCTCCATAGTTTTGCCTTTTCCAGTGCCATTTGAAATGATGTCCCTCCCACTCTCGCCTCTCTGTCCAACCCATTCATTCTCCAAGGAGCAGCCGGAGAGATGTTTTAAGTACGCAGTTTAGACCATGCCGTTTTCTGCCAGACCTGGAATGAAAGTGGATCGCCTTCCTTCAGCCTCCAAGGCCTTGCATGATCTGGCCCCTGGCCACTTCTTGTCCCACCACCTCATGCTACTGTCCCCTGCTCAGCACATCCAGAGATCTTGGCTTTCTTTTAGGTCTTCAAACACATCACGTTTGGCATTGCAGAAGTGTAAATTGTGAAGGTGTGTGTGTGTGTGTGTGTGTGTGTGTGTAGTAGGCACTTTGCAGGCCAGATGGTCCTGGGGGCACATGGAAGCCCCATGGGGGTACAGTGGAGGGGAGTGGGTGAGCCAGGGCTGTGCTAACGGTTGATGGCCACTTCCCTCTGCCTCTGCAGAATGAGCTCGAAACCTGTGCTCCGGGCAGCATCCCTCTTAACACAGGCGGATTAATTGGGAACAGATGTCAAGTGGTGGGAGTTAAATACAGACATCTCACCAAATGTCAGCCTTCCCCTGGGCCATGATGGAGTCCTCGCTTTTCATCCTCACCAGGGAATTGGGAATGAAAAAACCTCTTAGATGTGCTGGTGGAATTCATGGCCCCAACAGTATTTTAGCTCTTTTCAAAAGCCCAGGGCAGATGATGTCTCTGAAAATCAAAGACTGCTTGATAAATTTATTTGTATCAGATGCATACAAATGAAAGGTACTGTCAGAACAGCTGACTCCTAAAGTAACACAGAATCCCCCACGTTGCAAGAACTGGTGGAGATAGTTCCATCTCCCCATTTTAAAGGGGGGAAACCTGAGGCCCGGCACATGGAAGGGACTGGTCCAAAGTCACTTAGCACCTGTTGTTCCCTCCTGCTGGGTGTCCCTCTCGCCTCTCCAGCTGCTTTGTTCAGTCTCCTTTTGGACATCCTCCCTCTGTTCATAGGTTCTAGGCTGTGATTGTTTCTGGAGATGGCCTGGCCCTCTGCCCTCCATCTCTGGATAGGCCACTTTGCCTGGGTTAAGTGTCATGGGATTCTGGGCCTTTGCCTATGCTGTTCCCTCTCTCTGGGACTCTCCTTCCCTTGTCTCTGGCATGACCAGCTTCTTCTCAGCCTTCAGGTGTCGGACCAAGCATTGACCTTGGCAGAGAGTTCTTCTCCAGACACCTGTGCCTAAGAAAGCATGCATCTTGGGGCTGGGCATGGAGCAGCTGGCAGGATTGATGGATGTGTGAGAGTCTGGAGGAGTGGGCAGGCCCTGGGCAGAGCAGAGCAGGGCCCACGTGGCGTGCAGGCCTCTTTAGCACAAGTGCTGACAGCTCCTCCACAGTCATCGCCTGGGCGTTCCACCAGCCCTCCATCCAGAGACAGGCAGGCCCTAGTGTTTTTGGGTTATTAACTCCCCTCAGTAAACTTCCAGTGAGTGTGATAAAACACTCAACAGAATGCAGCAAGAGCTCATAAAAGCAGGATTTAGTGCCATTTTATGGATGTCAGGGCTGACTTCCACACTCAAGCGAGTGTATATTTAAAATTCATGCCTGACTTGCTGCCTTTCGGGGAGGAGGCCTGAAGCCTGGGGAGAGGAGATGACATGGCTCCTCTGTGGACCTCGCAGGTGTGGCACAGCCGGAATGGGCACTGGAGTGTGAGGCTTCCCAGCAGGGGGCAGGCCAAGCTGAGCTGGGTCTCAGTGACCTCCTTCCTAAAGTGCGGTGAGATGGGCTTTGGAGCTATAGAGACCTGGACTTGAGTTCTGGCTGGCTGACCAGTGGGTCGTGTTTCCCTGTGACAGGTGTCTACCAGGAGGGGGGACTTTGTTTTGCCAAATGAGAATGAGTTGGTCATCCCAGACGTGGCTCCATTATTGCTTTGCTTTATAAACATGGGTGGATCACTTCCCTCTCCCAAACTCATTTTTCTCTGCCTTCAAAAAGGAACAATTAAACCTACTTCATTAGTCAGGTTAATTAGCATGAGCTGCTGTAACAGACAATCCCCAAATCTCCAGGGCTTAATACAATGCAAGTTATTTCTTGCTTTAGTCAGAGTACAGTTTGGGTAGGGCGGCCCCCTTAAAGAAGTGATTCAGGGAGACAGGCTCTTCCATTCTATGGCTGTGTCATCCCCAAATGCTTCCTGAGGATTCTCCGCATTACGACAGCTGAGAGTGGGGATTTAGTGGGATGTTTTGGGCAGAGGTTGGAAACTACACCCATGAGCCAAATTTAGTCTCTGGTTTTATAAATAAAGTTTTATTGGAAGAAGTACACTAATTTGGGTACTTATTATCTATGGCTGTTTTTGCTCTATGGTGGCAGGGTTGAGTAGTTGTGACAGAGACCATAAGGCCTGCAAAGCATAAAATATTTACTACCTGGCCCTTTTATAGCAAACATTTGCTGACCTCAGTTTTGTGGCTTAGGCCTGAGTGTGGTATTCATCACATTCCCTATGGTCCACAGGCTAGAACTCAGTCTGATGATCCCAAACTAGCTGCAAGGGAAGCTGGAAAGTACAGAGGAGCACATGGATATTGGTATTTAGTGGCAATCCCTGTTACACCTATCTCTCAGTATCATTATGAAACTGTTATAAAATAATGCTTGGAAAGTATTTCTTAGAGGGTCTGGCACATGACAACTTCCTTAATGACACCCTTGGCTCCGGGGGGATATGCTAAGAGGCTGGGATGTAGGACTGGGTGGGAGGACCCCCTTCCCACCCTTGAGAAGAAAGAATTGGTTTCTCAGGCTTCTTGGTGGTAGGACACGAGCTGAATGCCTGGTTCCATTTGATCTGAATTTGGGGCTCTGGCCATTTCCTGGGGCAGGTATCAGAAGGAACCCAGGATGCTTATCTGGGCTATAAACCTTCTATATCCCAGCAAGATATTTTTCCTGCTGGACAAGCAGATAGCTACCATGTGTTCACCAGGTCTAGCCCTCAGGACATGTAACCTGACTGGCACTCATGGTCTGACTTCTGCTAACCCCCACCCTTCCCAGCCTTAATAATTATTCTTAAAAAAAATAAGTTTGGAAAGCTTAACATTGAACATATATTATTAATGATATTTTCACTTTGGAACGTAACTATAATACAATTTATTTGAAGCATTGACTGAAAGTTAATTAGTAGTTAAGCTTAATATTTTAAAGTTAGTTCACTAATATGAGGATTATTCACTAATAATAATGAGGTAATTCTCATTTTATGTTCAAGTTTGCTAAGTTTCCCCTTTTTTTGTATTTGAGTTTCATGAAAGTTGAGATCCCTAATGTATAGAAATGTGACATTGAAATCACATAGCAGAATTGTCAAGACATCTTTAAAAAAATAATGGAAGTTTTTTGGGTAATAAAAATCTGGAACTATTCATCTAGAGAGATTCCTGACTATTTCATTTTAAAGCCATAGTCTGGAAATAGAAGTCAATTCTTCTTATAAAATAAAACCCAAATCAGCAATACCAGCAACCCAATCATGCCTGCTTTCACAGGGTGCCCCCAACAATGCCTATTAAAGCCCCCAGGGCACCAGGTCCCCAGCTGGGAGTATGTGAGAGGCAACCTATCAGTGTATCTCTCGCCCATCCATGTTTCTCTCCCTCTCTTTCTCTCTCCCTTCCCCTCTCTCTAAAGATAAATTTTTTAAAAAGCACCCCCGGTGACCAGTTCAGGCTTTCGCTTGCCCAGGAGCACTGGGTCACTGACTGAAGAGGCCCTTCTGGTGTCCTGCCCTAGACTCCTCATTTCCTCTGCAGGAGCAAACGTCCTCGTCTGACCCAGCAAACCCCCGTCTGCCTGGGGACTGAAGGCTGAGCCCACTCTCCAGCTTGTTGCTCCCATCTCAGCTCCAGGACGGTGTGACCCTGGTGGCTGATGGACTTAACACAGTGGTATCTCTCGACCCTCAGGCTGAGCAAAACGTTCACCTGTAGCGACCTTGAGGTGCTGTCCCGATCTCTTCAGAATCTGCTTTCTGCTTCTTCTATTCTTCTGGTTTTTTTTTTTTTTACAGTTACAACTTTGTTTTATTTTTTCAATTACAGTTTACATTCAGTATTATTTTGTATGGTTTTCAGGTGTTAGACAATCATATACTTTACAAAGTGTTCCCCCTGATATTTCCAGTACCCACGTGGCACCCTTCATAGTTATTACAATATTATTGAATATATTTCCTGTGCTGTAATTTATGTCCCTGTGCCAACTGCCAATCTGCACTTCTCTACCCCTCCCCGCTTTCCACCCAGCCCCCCGCCCCCCGGGCAGCCATCAGTCTGTTCTCTGTTGTACTGTGTCTCTGCCTGTCCCCACCGCCTGCCCTGGCTTTGGCTGTGGTTTGCCATGGCCGGCACTGGTGTCTCTTCTGTTAAGCTACTGGAGTGACTTCGTCCCTGTGAACAGGGCCAGTGCTTTCCTGGGAATCTGCAGTTTACATCCTCCCCTCCCCCCAGTCTCCTGGTGGGATGCTCGGGTGGGACCACCGGCAGAATTAGGCTGCACCGCACCTCCCCTTCCCAAAACTGCACCTCCCAACCTTTTACTGGTTCCTCCTGGGAACACTTCTTGCGCCCAAATTCTTGTCTCAACGTCTGCTTGTGTGAAGCCAGACCTGAGACTTGAACATGGACAGGTCAGGGTTGCCTCTGTGAAGGGCGGAGTTATTTAAGAGCAGGTCCCCAGACATGGGACAGAGGTAAGGGCTCCACTTCCGATCACAGACAATGTTAGACCGAATGGTTATGACGACAGGCTTTCGTGTTGGAAAGACCCGCATTGGTGTCCTGCATTTCGGCCTTGTGTCCATTCGTATGGATGGTTGTGACACAATGCGGCAGGTGCCAGAGTCAAGTGCGCCCTGGGTGCGCTGCCCAAGGGGAGATTGCCTTTAGCCTCCTTGGCTCTCAGACTGATGGGCCTCAGGGCGGAAGATGGCCATGGAGAAGATCTGACGTCACGCGGCCACTTCCACTTCCCGCTCCCAAAGAGAAGAGCGGGTTCTCCTGGCTTCAGGAATGGGAGGCAACGTTCCTTTCTGTGGTGGCTTCCGGCCCCCGAGTGTCTTTGGCTGTGCCGCCTGGCTCCCTCTGATTGCCACAGTGGCCTCCCCTTGGGGGTTATCTGTCCAGCACGGCTTTGATGGTTGCAGAGTGGAGATCATTTGGGGGTTCCAGTGCTGTTGGGCTACCTTGGAATGAGCAGACCTCCTTGCGGCTCGTGGTCCATTTTGGGGGATCTGACGGGGACTTTGGTCCCCCTCCCCAGAGAAACACAGCCAGAGTCGCACAGATATATCATCCCTGGCACTGAGATGAAAGCCCTGGTATCAGGTGAGTCTGCTCTGTTGTCACCGAGTTTTGGGGTCGCCGTTCCGTGTTGTCTCCCTTCCTTTCAGGAGGGCATTTATGGCACTGGTGCCAGTGCACGCTGAGCATGGAGAGTGACAGGGAGACACGGTGATGGCGAGTTCCTCTGTCTGTGGTCGGCTGTCCTGGTGCCAACAGTGCGGATATTGAAGACAAGCATCTGAGCTTCCCTGGTCCGCCTGGGACAGGACAAAACGGGGCTGGAGGAGGGGCGGGCAGGAGAGAGAGGAGAAGGGGAGGGAAGAGGAGAGAGTCTGGGAAGGAGGAAGAGGGAGGAAGGAGACCCTGGGGGGAAGGGGGCAAGGCAGGTGGGAGGCAGGGGCAGAGGGAGCAAGGGTCCTTGACTGGGAGGCATTCAGGACAGGGTGACACGTGAGTGACGCCCGGTGACTTAAGAGAGGAGAAGCTGGCAGCCTGAAAGGGAGGGAGACAGAAAGCAGGGCTTTTCAATATGAGCATTCATGTCCTGGTGACAGCGGTCATTTATCACAGCCTGAATGGGAGTGCGGGCCCTGAGCTGCTGCCAAAGGCCTCTGGTTAAAGTTTTACCTGCCCGTGAGAGGGGCTGGGGCCTGGCTGAAGGCGGCCCTTCTGAGACTGCGGGGGTGGCCCCCAGGGGCCCATCTGTTTGGAGCAGAAAGACTCTGACACCAGAGGAGGGGCCACGGGGACAGGACGTTTCCGGGTGTGGGGACCCCTCTGGGCATCCTGGGGCCAGAGGGGGAGGGGTCTGCCTCCACACAGGGGCCTGGAAAGGCCCCTCCCAGACACTGAACTAGGGACCTATTCCCGATTCCATCTGTGAGCCTGCCAGGGGGCGTGGGATGGGGACACGTTTTGGTAAGTGATGTCACCGGTGCCCAGCTCAGGTTTAAAAAACACTATTTAGTACTTAACATGTGTCAGGCATCATCTGTCTCCAGCTCCGTCCCCTCTCCAGCAGCTCCTCTGTGATATATAATTAATTAGGGTGACATCCCTGTTTGCTGTCTGAAAACTGAGGGGCTTCCTGGGACACAGGACTTTCAGTGTTAAATCTGGGATCGTCCCAGACAAAACAGGACAAGTTGGTTGCTCTAATAATATTAATTTGTTTGACCTCACAGTCGGTCCTGGAAAGATCGGTGTTTACCTCCATTTACAAATGAGGACACAGGCAGGGAGGATGAAGTAATGCGTCCGTGATCACAAAGCCAGGGAGTGAGGGTGCGTGGCTCTGACACAGGACCAGTCTGGCCACCCTGGTCTGAGCTCCTGGCCTCTCCCCATTGCTGCCAGGACCCTGCGGGAAACACCAGTGAGGTGAACAGCTTTTCCTGCTGAGAGCTGAGAACCAGGACAACACACTCTGATGTGTTCACTGGTCCTCGAGACCCAGCCTTTGACACAAGGCCAGTCTCTGAAGCCTCGGTCTGTCTGGTCCACGGAGAGGCCAGCATGGGTGGGGCAGGCAGGGGCGGGGAGAGGCTAGGCTGCCCTGCAGGTTTGCAGTGTTTCTGTCCAGGAACATAACTAAAACCCTGAAGTCCTCGACCAAATTCCCAGGCCGGTGAGGACCAGAGGGGGAGAACAGGGAGGGGAAACACATGTTGGAACTTGAACCCCAGCAGGGCAGGGCTTGGGGAGCAGGGAGCAGTCTAGGGTGCTTTGCCAATAGGCCCTGCACCCCAGCTGTGATCAGACACCTGGGTGGTGATGGATGAGTCGGGACAGAGAATCAGGTAGTATTCCTGGGCAGGGACCACTTTGGCCAGCTGTCTATCCCGGGCCGTGGGACTGCTCTGCTGTCCCTGTGCCAGGCTCCTTCCAGAGACTGGCTGCTCATTGGATACCACAGTCAAATCTGCTGTGGGGGGCCATTTGGGAGAAAAGTGAAATGCCCCCAAATTCTCACCTATGGGAGAGTTTGCAGTCTCTCTCCCGTTGACTGTGATGCTGGAGTCTTTCAGTGCAAGTACTTTACCAAGTTCACAGCTAGCCCAGTGAGTTGAGGTCTTAGTCCTGGAAACACTAGTGTGTGTGTGTGTGTGTGTGTGTGTGTGTGTGTGTGTGTGTGTATCTGTGTGAGTTAGGGGCAGGTGACAAGGGGGCTGGAGAGTCTTCTATTTCTGCTGAGAGAGCAGCATAGCTGGGAGCATGGAACCATTAGCAGGATCACCGCTGGCCCACTCTGAAAGCCCAGCCATGGAGGCCTCGCTGGCCCTGTGCTTCCCCCGCCCAAGCTGCGACTTCTGTCTTCTGTCCCATCACAGCGCCTGCCAGAAGCCCTGATTTACTGGCCCATTCCAGCCCTAGCCCGGGCCCCTCTTCTCTCTCCATGGTGGTGGGACGTTGCTGGGTTAGGTAACCACATTGGGAGACGCAAGAAGACACATTGTAACATCCCAGAGCTGACTGAAGGGGGACAAGTGATGGGAAGGCAGAGGTCTTGAGTGGCAGAGAGAAAGGCCACCAGGAGGAAGTGGGAACCTCCTTAAGGACCAGGTGATGGAGGATTCAGAGAAACACAGGGTGGAGGAGACTACAGGGGAGACATGTAGCAGGAAGCTGGGCCTGCTACTCCTTGCCGTTTCTCTGTCTCCCATACAGTCATCCATTCAAACCACACGAGCCTGTTCTGTGCTACACTCAGGGTACACAGGAGAAGATGCGACGTGGCCCGGCCCCAGGGAGCTTATAGTCTCAGGCAGGAGGCAGACGTGAATTAAGTAAGGTCCACATTGTTGTTAGTATGGTGAAGCTGATGAATATGATACTGACATAGTGAACACAGGGGGGCCTGGGAGGGCCTCTCGGAGGAGGTGACATGTCAATGAAGCCTGAGGGATGGACAGGAGCCAGTCAGGGAAGAGGGGGAGCAGCACCCAAGCAGAGGGAAGAGCATGTGCGCAGCCTCTGAGCTTGCCGTGTCTAAGGAACTAAAAGACAGCTTGTGAGCTGAGAGCCAAGTCGGTGGCATGAGGCCTGAGATGGAAAAGTAGACGGAGAGCAAGTCCTTTGGGGCCCCGAGCCCTGTGCTGAGCACACAGGTCGGTGGATAGACTATTTTACTAGAACAGAGCCCGTGAGTCTATTGCTACATCTCAGGGTTAGGATAACACAGGAGGTGCTCAATACATGTGTGTTGGAGAATGAGTGGGGGTATTCCAGGGGAGCTGGGTCAGATCTGAGGGGTGTGGGATGTGAGAATGGCCATCTGGGTGGGTGGGGGCAGGGGCAGCCCTTGCACCAGCCAGGTCCCCTCTGAGCTGCCCCTGTCATTCTCCTCACCCCGCCCTTGTCCCTCTGTCTGTCTTAATGGCTGTGAAGGAGCAGAACAGGGAGCTTGTGAGGAGCCTGCATTTGTGCCTTGCACAGGGGACATTAGGTGAACAGAGTCCCTCTCGGTTTCTCATGTTATTAATTGGTGATCTTCAGACTCTGAAATAGCATTTTCTCTCTCCCATCCCTTATTTCATTAGCCTCAGTTCAATACACATCAGTGCCGCACGAGGCAGCCTGCCTGGATATATTAGGAATTATTTAAATGAGATGGGGATGTATGGGTAGTTAAAAACGCAGTCTTCTATTCTGCTCTAATTATGTATCAAATTATGTTACCATTATTCCCAAATATAAACTTGCTGAGAACCTCAAACGAGGAGGTTCTGGGAGCATCAGGAGAAAAGCAGAAAAGGGCAGAATGGGAGTGAAGGCCCCAGGCCCCGAAATCCAGGCAGCGTGCCTGTGTGTGTCCATGACTTTGTTCCTGTCTATGGGTTATCAAGTCCACTGCCAGGCTGTGTCCATTTGAGGTATTAGCAGCTCAGGCCTGGGCAGCCACGAGTGAGCAGAAGAAAGTCTCATCCAGCATCTGTGCCTGGTGATCTGCTAAGACCCTCCCATTCTCCAGCTGTGTGATCCAAGGCGCTTGTCACCTCTTGGGGCCTCGGTTTCCTTCCCTGTAAAGTGGGGGTGATACTAGCAGCTGGATCCTATGGCCCTGGCACATAGGATGCTCTCTGGAAATGGGAGAAGCTACCGTTCTTCCTGCTGTCAGGTAGCCGGTTGGGTTTACCGGGGCCATCAGATTCTCTCTCAGGTTCTCCGAGGCTGTCCTCTCATTCTGGCTCTCACTTCCTATGCCTCGCAGGTCACGGTGCCTCAGGGCTCAGGACACAGCAAGGCTCTAGCCTCAGGCCTTTGCTGTAAGGCTTGACCAGCACAGAGCGCCCACCATGCATGGACACTTGGCAAATGCCCCTTACGCTGTGCTCACCACATCCTGGGATAAAGGGAAGGACCTGCTCAAGATGTCCCAGCCCAGACGTGGTGCAGTGGAATTCGAACTCTGATCTGCTTCTGAGGCCCCAGGCCCCAGGCCCCAGGCGGCGAGAGGCACCCCTTGGTCCCAGGCTTGCGGGTGGGTTTCCTCTGAGTTATTTTCATCTGTTTGTTTCCTACTAAGAGCCAGTCTTCCCTGCAGCTCTCAGGAAGGGTACAGAGAAATCTTTATTAATAAGTCATTAGTAACTATTCATCATGATGAGGCTATGGATGCCGCAGTGTTCAGAGTCTGGCCACTCCTGTTTCTCTCCTCCTGTGCAGGCAGCCACTCCAGTGCCAGGCCTGAGGGTGGTGGGTGGGGGTGTTCCCGTCAGGGCACCCCATCTTCCCCGTCTCTGGTTATTAGGCGGGTGGGATTGTCCAGAGCTGCCCAGGCATTTTCAGCCAAGATTTCAACGCATGTGGAATGGTGTCCTCCCAAAAGATGTTGACATTCCAATTCCCAGCACCTGGGAATACAACCTTATTTGGAAATAAGGTCTTCATGGATCATCAAGTTAAAACCAAGTCATTGGGGATGGGCCTTAATGCACGATGACCCTGCCCTTAGAAAAGGGAGGAGTTTGGACACAGGGGCAAATACACACAGAGCAAGGTGATGAGAAGAGCAACAGGAAGACTGCCCAGTGAAGCTGAGGGCAGAGATCGGGGAGATGTTTCTCTAAGCCACGAAAGACCAAAGAGGGCCAGAGAACAACCAGGAGCTAAGGGAGAGGCAAGGGACAGATTCTCCTTCACAGCTTTGGAGGAGCCAGCCCTGCTGCTGCCTTGATCATGGACTTCAGAACTGTGAAACGATGCATTGCTGTTTGAAGCCTCTCAGTTTGTGGAATCCTAGCTAATGAATACAAAGCTCAATACGAGGTGCAGGCGTGGTGGAGGGACTGGAGAGCTGCCCTAGTGGCACCTGGGAGCCTCGTCCTGCCAGGTGTCCAAGGGGTGGGGACAAGCCTGGCTGGAGGGAAGCTGACAGACATCTGAACAGAAATGACATGTCTTCCTGGGCAGGAGTTCTTTTGAGTCTGGACAGGAATTCAGCCCACGGCTGAGGTGGGGGGTGAGTTCAGTCTACGGGGGAAGACTGCTAGGACCTGGGTCTTACGGTGGACTCTGGAGCAGAGACATCCGGGGCTCACCAGTGTCCATCTCTTGTGCTAATGAAGAACTTACAAAGGGTCCCTGGGGACGTTCTAGCACCATCCCCAGGGTCCCTTGGTTCTGACTAGTTCTTGCCATTTGTGTGTAAGGGAAGTGATGAGAACTACCTGTGGGCTCAGGTGGTTAAGAGGGAGTACGCTTTCTGAACAATTCCTCTCTTTTCTGGCTGCCTGCCTGAATGAGGGGACTCAGGGGTTGGAGCCTTGGCATAAAAGGGGCCTGTGTCCTGGAGTTTCGACTTGGAGGCTAACTATCCTTGAAAGGTCTACATTAGCCATGAGGGTGGGGAGTCTGGCCCAGCACGTGGTGCTTGGCAAGAAAGACATGGCTGGTTACTATTTATGTCTCTCTTCCTTCTGGGGTCCAGCTCTCCAAGCCTAGAGGTCAGACCTCCTTGAGTGACCTTCTCATTCCCCAATAAGAAACTTTGTCCCAATGAGATGCGTCCTCCAATTACCTCCTGGATTCCCCAAGAGAAGCTGGGATCTGCATGCCTGACCTTGGAGACTCTTTGGTTTACAAAATTGCTTATTTCCATCTTAAAGGAAACATGTCTAATTAAGGTAACCAAAGCCCATATGCTATTTTTGGAGGCAACTTCCTTTTTCCTTTTTCTGTCTGGATAAGACAATTTGTGCTAATTAGATGTAAAAATCATTCCTGGGAAAATTATATAATTTACATGCTATTGACCAAAGAAACCTTTGCTATCGTTTGTGCTGCTTTGCTGTGAAATTAGGAAACAGCGTAAACACTGGACCTGGGTGAACGTGTGGTAAGGGAAGGAAGCCCGTGGGTCCAGATCTCGGGCGTGGCTCTCCAGGTGATGTGCCGGTTCTCACGGCGGAGGCCAGTTCTCCCCAGAGGCAGCCAAGGCAGTGCCAGCTGACACCAGCCAGGCCCCCTCCCACCCCCCTGGTGCTGGTTTGCAGTTTCAGGATGATTCACATGTGGCTTGCTCTGTGTCTCAGCTCTGCTATAGTTCAGGAGCACACAGGTATGAGGAAGGCCTCTCGGGAGATGCTTTAGGGGCACGGGAGAGAGGTGTTCAGTGGTACTCAGATGCCTCCGTCCCGGGTGGCATTCTGATGAATGACTCGCATAAGGGCTCTTGGTTATTGATCAGACTGGTAGGTGCTATGAAAATGGGAGGGATAGTCAACCAGTTGGAAGCCAATGAGGGCCCGACAATCTTCAGACAGGTGGGAGCTCTGTTCACACCTCCCGGGAGGAACCAACAGTTGCACCCAGATTAGAACAAGCATCCACTAGTTTATTCAGTGGGAGGATCCCTACCAACTGAGGTCTCATCAGGAGACAGAGACAGAAAGTATTTCCTCGACAGAACAGTTAGTCATCAGAAAACCACAAGGGTAGAAGGGGAATGAGGAGGTATCGTGGGGAAGCAAATGCAGAAAGCAGCCATCTAGGGCTGAAGGAACGCAGGGAAGAGGGTGCAATGATTAAAGGCAAGCAGCGGAGAGGAGGGGCCCACGGAGACGGGACTCAGACCTCCAAGGAGCCCACGCCAGCTGGCAAGGGCTGGTGTCTCCGAGGAGATGTGATGAGGCTGGTTCTGCAAGTGTTGGGAAAAAATCACAAACTGGATTCAGCTCCTGTGACTGGGAAGAAGTCTGCTGGCAGGACGAGGGAGCATGCTGGAGCAACGCTCCCCAGAACAAGGGCAAAAACAAGAACAGAGGAAGCATGAAGGAGCACGTCCCGTTTTCCTCCTGCGGCCTCCCAGCCTTTCTCTAGAGCCCCTGTTGTCAGAGTCTAACATGGACCCTTCTCACCAAGGAGAAAGGTGGTTTGTAGAGTCCCGGCTTCGGCATCAAACTCAGAAAAATACGGCTTTGAAAGGTGATAGACGATCGCTTAATAACGGACACAATAGGGGTCAACAAAAATTTAATGTAGTTCTATTGTAGGTTGCATCATTAGAAGTATAGAGCCTAGACTGAGGGAGGTGACAGTACATTTTACCCTGAACTGGTCAGATCCATTATGTATGGGTGTGTGTAGTACAATCTAAATAGGATCGAGACCTCCTGGAGCCCACCTAGAGAAGGGGTCTTGACCTGGGAAGGAGACTCAGAGCCAGGGCAACATCAGGAACTCCTGGTCGGAGGAACTATTCCTTACAGAGGAAATGGATGCTCTCTTCACACCCCGAGGCTGACTTAGTCTAGATGGTTCCAGGTGGGTAACAATAGGGGGTGGCCCTAGAAAGGCATGTTCCAGCTTGATGGAGAAGAATCTGTTTTCCTTAACGAAGACAAAGAAAACACTTCTCTCTGATTGCAGAAGCAATACCAGTTGTTGGAAAAGCGCTTGGAGCATACGGGTTGCTGAGATGTCACTGGGGTGCAGGGAGAGAGACATTATCTCTCAGAGCCGTAGGTGGAATCAGCTAGACCTTCCATTCCATGAGTGCTGGGCACTCACTCAGCTCTTGCCAGGGGCCCTGTGCATCCAGCCAGCTTGTGTTCTCCCAGCTTCCCCTGCTTCTCAGACCCCTGCCCACACTGCCCTGAGGTGAAGCTAGCCTGGCCTCAGTTTCTCCCTTGGGCCAGGCCCTCCATGTGCGTATCAGGCGTTGCTCCAAGGCCAGATTCTTGCCTAAGAGGAGTTTTGGCAGCAGCTCTTAAGATAATTACATTTTTACACCTTGTTGCATACAGACAAGTTTATGAGAAGCAAATAAAAATCATTTGTAATTATACCTCCCAAAGATGACCACTGTTAACATTTGGCCCTTCTCCCCCATGCAGATATATTTATTCTTAAGATAACTGGGATCATAGTGAGTATATAATTTTGGATCTTGCTCCTCCTCCCCCTTTACTTAACACGGGAGGCATTTTCCAATGACCAATATGTGTTTTTTTAAAAATCTTTTTACAGTAGTGGCCTACTATTCATCTCTTTGGCTATTTCATAACTTGTTATGAAATATTTTGCTTTAACTGATCTTTTTCTTTTATGAGTAGTATTCTTGATACCTTTGTACATAAATCTTTGCACATATCTTGGATAATTTCCTAAGACTAGAATCTCAGAAAAAGATGACTAGTTCAAGTGGTATAAACTCTTTATTAGGGAAAAACTCCGAATAAAAACACAAGAGAATAGTGTATCAGACTCTCCTGTATTATCTCCCAGCTTTTACAATTACTGGCATTCTGACAGTCTTGTTTTACCTATCCCACCCCATTTTGGGGGGACGATTTGAAAGCAAGTCCAAGATGTCGTACCAGCCCCCCTGTAAATGTTAGGTTTCACTTTTCAAACAGGTAAAATAACTCCTGAAATCGTAATCAGAATCCATTCACGCACCTAAAGAAACAAACAACGATTCCTAACTGTCATCTACTACTTGGCTGGATTCTGTTTTCCCCAATCCTCTCAAACAAGGCTTCTCACAGCCCGGGGCCACGGTTCACATGTGGGTGATGAGTCTTGTACGTCTCTCTTAGTTGATACCCCTTCTGCTCCTTGTAGAACCATGTGCCCTGCGTATTGAGGAATCTGGTATAAAGAATTTTATGGTCCTTGATGCATATTAGAAGGCCGATTTCCAGGAGGCCTGTAACGTTTCATGCCTGCCCTAGCTGCGTGAGTGAATATCTCATATCGTCAGCACTGGGTATCAGTAAGGTTTTTAAAAATCAGTTTGATGGTTGAAAGACGATACCTATGGTGTCTTCAACTTACCTTTCTATAATTACGAGCATGATGGAACATTTTTTGCATATACATATTAGCTGTTTGTATTTCTGCTTTTGTGAATTATCTTTTTTGACCTTTGCCCCTTTTAAAAAGTATATTGATTGTCATGCTTGAGTCTATCACACAGAGAAATTTAAAATTTAATCTGTCATGTTATTATTTTTTCCTTTGTGATTCCTTGCGTTGCTTTTATGCTTAGAAAATTCTTTCCCTACTACCCCCAAATTCCATTTGCCTACATTTTTTTCATTTTCTCCTTTGATTTTTACCAAGATTTAAAAATCTGAGCTCTCGTATAGCTAGCACCATGGATCGAATAATCCTTCATTTCTTCCCTGGTTTGTATGTGTCTTCCTCATGCTCTAATTTTATTTATACACGTGTGTGTGCACACACATACATACAGGATGGTCGATCTGTTCAAGAAGAACTTGCACTCACCAGTTTCCTGGGGCCTTGAGTGGTGGTGAGTGCCTCGTTGTGGGAGGTATGCAAGTCGGGACTGGTTGGGCACCAGATCAGGCTGAGATCTGGTGCCCCTGGCATTCTGGGGGTTCTGATTTCCCTGTCGTGGAAGGCCTGTGCACACGTCATCAGCTCTGGGCAGCAGGCCTCCGCAGGCCTCTGCAGAGCCCCCCTGAAGGGCTCGCAGGCCTCTCAGCTGCACCCACACGGTGACCAGCAGCTGGGCTCAACTCTGCGGAGGAGTGGGATTTGTCCACTTTCCCAGATATTCTTCGTCCGCACAGCATTTTCCCCAGTTTATATTTACCAGCAATTCTGGTTTTGGCTTCTCCGTCACACTGCAAACCCCCAAAAACAGAGGCCTGTGGTCCCGTGTCTGGCACAGGGTGGGTGCCCCAGCGTTGAAGGACTGGATGACAGTCCTCTGGAACTGGAGGGTGAGGCCTACGGTGACCTTATAATCAAAGCGAGAAATGAGAGACTGTCATCTGACCAGAACAAAAGCTCTTTTAGGGACAAAGGGACAGAATGTCTGAAATTGAGGTCTGTCCCAGAAAATCCAGAACATCTGGCTGTCGCAGGAGGCTGTCCCCTGCCTCTCAGCTCTGGATGGAGCTGTGAAAGTCACCCGTCTTGACCCTGAGCTGACATCTGACCCCTGGAGCTGATTATTTCTTCTCTCTCTCCACGAGCACATTCCCGACAAAACAGGGTTGGGAGACATTTGCATCCAAACCACCAAGCTCTTTAAATGCTGAGGCCCAGAGGCCCGATGGGTTTATTAGATTATCATTGCGGAAGTTAATAAAGAATTAATTTCTCTTCATGTGACATCCAAAGGCAGTTATTTCAGGAGCCTGTCCATTTACACAAAGCCAAGTATTTGTCAAGTGTCAGAGGCAATTCCCAGGTCCCAGCCCCCCCCAATAATTCTGGATTAGGGACAGCCTGAAATGACATTACACAAATTTTCTTTCAAGATGCATGGAGCTCTGGGGACCACTCAGGAATTTCAGGTTCCTGAAGGTTATACTGTCAGCAAAAGGGCTTGGGGGTGGGGGTGGGGGTGGGGGGGCAATTGCAGCTCTCCAGCTGGGCCGGCTCTGGAGTGGGGAGCTGGGGAAGGAGGGGGGAGGCCATGGTCTGCCATTAGTCTGTGGGGTTCATTTCTCCCTGAAAACAACTTATGCCCATTTGCATCGCAAACCTCACGCCCAGCTTGATGGTTTTTCCTTGTTCTTTTCTCAGTCCCAGGGAGGGGCTGTGGCCTGAGGGGGACTGCAGGACTGGCCCAGGTCACATTGTGGCAATATATTAGGGAAGGTCAAGACACCATCAATACCTGTCTTGGAGTTAAGTGCCGGGAAGCGGGTCACTGTAGGGATGAACTCACTACTACTAGTCCTTAAAAGCAAGTCGTGAAACAGGCCGGTGCCCCTCAGAGCCCCAGGACAGAAGTCTGCGGTCAGGCCAGGCTGGTCTGGGCGGGGATCCCTTGAGCAGCCCAGTCAGCCCTCCTGCTAGACTTCTAAGCACCATCCCCCATCCCCCACCCCCCTCGGCTCCCGTGCATGTCCTGCGGGCCCCTGACACTCTGCACATCCCAAACCGAACTCAACATCTCTGAGTCATCTCCCCGACTCGATGCTCCAGCCAGGTGGACCTTTCTGTTCCTCCAGGTGCACCAGTCTCTTTCCTTGGGGTGGCCCCCCCTTCCTTCCACGTTTGTTGTTTAAGATCTAGCTCAGATGCCACCTTCTCTGTGCAGGCCTTCCCGACTACCCTAGGAAGAGCTGGTCTCCTGCCAGGGCCACTGTTCCGGGTACGTAGTCCCTTTGTGCAAGTTAAAGGGCGAAGCTCCCACCCCTTCCCGAGGGTCACGTCTTTTGGCAAATGGGAAGTGGCTCTATGTGAGTTAGGAAGAGGTGTCTCCCCGCCCGCTTCTCAGCCGTAGTCCTCACATGTTCTCACTCAAGGCTTGTTAAGAGAAGCGGGGGCTAAATTTTGGCTCCAACGACCTTCTTAGCTGGCTGTTTCTGGGTAGTGCGCAGCCTGGCTCCTTCGTCTGAGATCCTGCAATGCCCAGTGCGTAACTGCGCGATTGCGTGTTTGAGTTTCCCTTTGCTTCTGTAACAAATTACCACAGACTCAGGGCCCCAAAGTGATACAAGTTTATTACCTTAAAATTTGGGAGATCAGAATTTTGAAATGGGTCTTATTGGGCTGACATTGAGGTGTTGGCAGGGACGCCTTCCTTCCAGAGCACCCGGGGCAAATCTGTTTCCTGCCTGTTCCAGAATCCACAGGCCCCTTTGGCTTGTGGTCCTTCCCTCCACCCTCAAAGCGAGCGGTGTAGCAACTTCATCTTGCTCTCTCTCACTCTTGCTTCGGTCATTACATCCTCTTTTCTGACCGTGACTCCCCGGCCTCCCTCTTTCCCGTACAAGGAGCCTGGGATTCCACTGGGCCCACGCGGATAATGCAGGATGATCCCAACCACATCTGCAAAGTCCCTTTTCCCCCATGTGAGCCTACACATATCTACATCTTTAGGTGTCATTATCCCACCTGCTCAACCAGGTGACCTCATTGTATCAAAATTGTTCCTTTCACTAACGGTAAAGTCCCTGAGCGCAGAGTCACCATTCTATTCTGTATTCTCCCCAGGGGACCATCACAAGTCTGGCACCTGGTATGTGTTCAAAGGATGTTTGTGGATGAAATGCACAAGGGCACAGACACACAGTGCCCCCTCCGGGAGACAGGCCTGGAGACGCCGGCGCACAGGTCTCCTCCAAGACTTGGTCACACACCGGCATGGTTTACCCACCTGGGGCAGTCTTGCCCTGTGGGGGACACTTGGCAATGTCTGGGGACAGTTTGGGTCCCCAGAGGTGCTGCTAAACCTCCTACCATGCATCTGGGCATTAAAGACTTATCAAGGCCTGGATATGGAGAAAAGGGAACCCCAGCGCACTGTTGGTGGACATGCAGACGGGTGCAGCCACTCTGGAATATAGTATGGAGTTTCCTCAGAAAATTAAAAATGGGACTGCCTTTTGGCCCAGTGGTTCCACTTCTAGGAATATACCCTAAGGATCCTGAAATACCAATTTAAAATAATATATGCACCCCTATGTAAATAGTGGCATTATTTACAATAACCAAGATTTGGAAACAGCCTGAGTGCCCATCAGTAGATGAGTAGATAAAAAACCTGTGGTACAATTACACAATGGAATACTATACAGTAGTAAAAAATCAAGGAATTCTTACTTTTTGCAACAGTATGGTTGGAACTAGAGACTATTTTGCTGAGTAAACTAAGCCAGTCCATGAAAGGCAAATATCACGTAGTCTCATTTATAAGGGGAAGCTAAGTAACAAATAAACTAAGCACCAAAATAGCATCAGAGGCACAGAAACACTGAGCAGACCAAGAAGTGGGTGGAGGTGGGGACTGGTTGAAAGAAGGTGTAGGGATTAGACAGAGGGCATGTATGAATGACCCATGGACATGGGCAATGGTGTGGGGATTGACTGTGGGGATGGGGGGGCAGGCTGGGTGGGGTGGGGCAGAGGGGAAAAGGCTGGGACAACTGTAATAATGTAGCATAAACAATGAAATACTTAAAAGAAAAAAAGACTTACCAGGGCCCAAAACTCTGCACTGCTGAGGTTGAGAAATCCTGGTTCACACTAGGACTCAGTGGCTGGAAGACCCAGGAGGCAGCTGTGCGCCGGCTCCGGTGCTCAATGCCGGGCTGTCGTGTTCTTCCTCTGCAGGCCGGGCGTCACCAGCACCATGTGAAAACAGACTCCTGGATGTGCAGCCGCCTGCCCTGGTTTCGCTGCTTGTCCCTGTTGGGGGGAGGCTGGGAAATTGCCCCCCCCCCCCATACACAGTGGGCAGATGGAAGAATGATGTGAGGGGCAGCGTGTCCCATCTGCGTGTGCTGGGCCGACCCAGCTTTTCCCCCGCCCCTCTGATCCCTCCTGCTCTGCTGTCCTGACCGTGCTGGTGGTTTTCAGGATCCCTCTCTGCTGCGCCACAGGGGCCCCCGGACTTCTGTGGAACTGAGCTCCTCCTTCTGCCCCCGCCTCAGGGATCTCACCTGCCCTTCCTTCAACCTTTGCTTTAGCAAGAAGCCCTGCCCTGAGCTCTGGCCCCGCCCCCTGCACTGTCCTGTGGACTTACCTGCTCTCCCGGGCAGCGCAGCTCAGCTCTGATCAGGCCCACTCCTCCACAGCCTTCCATGGCACCTACGCGACCATCTCTGGCTCTGGCCAGACCCAGATGCTCATTCTTCTGCAAACCCACTTCGCACTTCCTCACCCTCTTGTCTGTGCCCGGTCTGTCCCCGTGGCCCTGAATGCCACCCCTTTTGGTCCCCCTCTTTATTTTCCTGGTGCCCTCAGGAAGGGCGCAGAGTCGCATCAAGCCTTCGGGCCAGCTTGTGGTTTTGGGAGAAGCAGGAGGTTGATGAAATAATGATTTGGTTTATTTCCCCCAGCCAATGTCTACGGAACACGATTATGTCACAGGCACGGGCTTGGATCTGGGGCCAATGGCAGTGGATGAGAGAATTGTCTTAGTTGTCCTTAAGGCTTGCAGCCTCTTGGGGAGACAGACACAAGACAGCTATTTTTGTAATCCATTATTAAGTTTCAGTTGCGGTTAGGGTGCTGAGGAGACGTCCTGGGTGGGGCTGGGGGGCTGTGGGGGCGAGGCCAGCAAAGATTGCCCCAGTACGTGCCAGTCACTGTGTGGACCGAGTGGCAACTTGAGCTGAAAGCACCTGGCACGCCACAGGAGGGGCTCTCTGTTGAGAGAGCAGCGTGGCCGAGGGCCAGTACAAATCAAGGAGACCTCTGCCAGGCCCCTGGGTTCGGTGGAAAGGTTACCCCGAGCTGTGGTTCTTGGCCAGACTTGCTCAGATGCTAGTGAACCTGTTTCCAGGAAAGACATCAGGCAGGCAGGGGCTGGGGGCGGCATGCAGGACAGGAGGACGCGAGCCCAGGAAAGCCAGGAATGGCTATGCCTTGTCAGGCCGGCCCCAGGTTGGCTTCGTACCTGCAGTGTGCCCTGCTTACCTGTGTTCCCAGTTGCTCACGCTTCTGCTTTAAAGTTCCCACCACCGTCTGGGACGTTTGCTTGCGTGACTGGGGAATGCCGGCTTCCCTGCCCTCTGTTCACTGCTGGGCAGACACGGCCCTTCATCGCATCCCAGCCCAGGTGCTGGGCCTCGTGGGCGCTCCATTCGCCTCTGCCTTGTGACTTGGGATCGTGGGGGCGTGCCTCTCCTACGGCTCACGGGGATTATGAGGGGCTGAGTTATGTCTGCCCCCCCCAAATTCCTGTGTTGAAGCCCTTACCTCCACTACCTCAGAGGTGATCACTTTAAAATAAGGTTGTGACGGTGGGCCCTGACCCCATCCCGCTGGGGTCCTTAGAGAAAGGGGAAATTTGGGCACACACACAGGCACACTGAGAACACTATGTGAAGATTGGGGCGGTGCTGCCACGAGGCAGGAGCCTCCAGAGGCTTAGAGAGAGGCCTGAAAAGACCCTTCCTTTGTACCTTCAGGGTGCGCTTCGTCCTGCAGGACCTCGATCATGGACTTGTAGCTTCCGAAACTGAGTGACAATAAACATCCGTAGTTTAAGCCACTCAGTTTTTGGTGCATCACTGAGGCAGCCTGGCAAACTCACATACCACCCCTCTGGGACCCCTGCGTCCAGGGCTGTGGCGTGGCCTGGCTCAGGGTGATGGGGGCTGTGGCCCAGAGGTCTCATTCCTCCCGCCAAGCTTCCTTCAAGCCTCGTGGCCCAGGCAGGACAGGCTAAGGCAGGGCCACAGCATCCTCTCATCCAAATCTGGATTTGCAAGTCAAAGGGCCTACTCCAGGCAGATCCCTGGGCCACGGGGGTCCAAAATGACAGTGTCATTCTCCAGGTCCTTGTAGGCCTTGCTTGGATGGATTTAGGGTGCCAGGGAGGAGGCCGGAAGGGAAGCGCTGCCGGTAGACAGGAGCCAGGTGCATCTGAAAGGGGCTGGCTTGGGGGCCCTTGGCTTCCTGCCTGGTGGCTAAGGCCCCTGCGGTCAGACATCCTGGACCAGGTTAACCTTTAACCAGGCGGCTCCAGGTCTCAGCGGCGGGGCCTGGGGCTCCTGCTGGCTCTCGAGCAGGCCTGCTTTTCTGTTCTTGTCTCCAGTGAACCAGAGACTCTGATGAATGGCCCGCACACCCCCACCCTGAGTCCTGCCACCATGTTGAGTGCTGGTGTCCCCAGCAAAGATGAATGGGACCCACTAATGAGCTGAAGGTGGTGGCGCTGTGACCCCTGACCCCACGCACTCAGAGCCAGCGGCCTGGGGAATGGCTGCCCCAAGCCTGCTTAATGTGTCGGGCTGGCCTCTGAGAGGAAAACACATTTATTGCTACTTAGAGAAAATTGATCTAATTGGGCTGGAAGCATTCTGCTGATGGAACATGGAATTTTTATTAGGAGGGTGACTCAAGTTCAGCCAAGGTATCCCCGCTGGGCGGAGGCAAGAGCGTGTTTCTAGGGATTTCACCTCGAAACCTCTTTCCAGCTGATACCAGCTATCTGGGGAGGCCTGGGTTGGAGTTCCTGCAGCCACCATTCTGGAAGCTTCTCCCAGGCCTGATGGCTTAAACTGTGCAATGAAAAACACAATCATAGCATGCTTGCAGACTTGTTGTGAGAAGGAAAAGAGACTCTCTGGGCGTCAGGGCTATGGCGCTGTCCTCAGCAGGAGGCTGGGTCCAAGGTGACCTGTTTGAGCCAGGACTACAAGTGGTTCCAGTCCCTTTGGCCAAATCCCCTGAAATTCAGTAGCAGGCCAGCCAAATCCTTGTTGGCTGCAACTTCAGTGACTCATTTCAGAGCTATTTTTAGACACAACTTTGGTCTCTGAAATGTGGGGACCACACCCCCTGATAGCCTCAGACTTGCCTTCTAGTTTCTTCTCCTCTACTTCTTACTATGGCCACATCTGTTTAATAACATCCCCTACATTTTCCTGCACGGACCTTGGCCCCGTCACCACTGTGTCGGCCTTAGTGCACGCTGTCATGGGCACTGACCATTCTGGCTGAGGGCCTGTACCCATCTCCTCTTTGGCCTCTTGTCTTATTCCACACTCACCCTCCAAACCAGTTCATCCTGCATGCTGGTGCATTCTACGCACATGGATCTTTCTAACACACAATTTGGACCCGGTCACTCCGCAGCTCAAAACCCTTCCATGGCTCTCCATTGTCCTCAGGGTGAAGTCCAAATGCCCTAGCTTGTACCCTGGGCTCATCAACAGGGTAACTGTATCTAACTTATCAACTGGGATGTATGGTCACCCGTTCATCATGAACTGGCCCCTGCCCCATCTCTAGCCACTATTAGGGTGTCTCCTGTGCTTCCGGAAAAGCCCCCTATTACTAGCTCACTCCACTCACCTGTGCCTTCTTAGCACATGCTTCTCCCTTGACCTGAAATGAATGCCTTCTCTCATTACGTTGGCTGGTATTCTTCAAGCCCTGGCTTAGATGCAATTTCTGCAGCTTTCCCTGACTCTCATTGACAGTAAAAGTTGTTCCCTTGTGTTTTAGTCATCTGTTGTTACATAATGAGCAAGTGAAATAGGGGCTCCGCTGATGAACTTAAAATAAGACTTTGGTTTCTCTGAGCCTCTAGTAGATGGAGTGATGGGGCACAGGCCTGCTGGGCACAGTGATGGGAGCTGAGAGTTTTCTGAACCCGCGCTGGGAATCACGATCGACAGGAGCCCTCTCTCAGTGGCTGGACCAGGTCCACGCTCACATTCTCCCAGGAGCCCAGTGTTTCCACTGAGGAGTAAGCCGACGCGAAAGGGTGACTTTATCTTCAGGTTGGCATCACTTGGGTGATTTGCTGGGCAGGGGGTGAGGGTAGTGTGAGCTGATCACATGCACTGTCGTTGGCACTGCATGATTGTGCCCAGGACCAGCCTGGGAGGTCATGGAAGTACAGGAGCCAGATCTTGGGGATCCTTGCTGTGTCCCCAGCACAGGGCCTGGCCTCAAGCAAGTAGGTGCTCAGTGGAAGAATAAACAGATGCCTGAGACATCCATCGTGTGTTCTGTGATAAGGCCCCTCTTGGCCAAGGCACTGCCTTAGTTTCGGTCCCTGCAGAATTAGCCCTGAGACAAAGATTTGAGTGCAGGCAGTTTGTCTGGGAGGTAATCCCAGGATGCATGCGTATGGACAGGGGATGTGAGACAGAAAAAGGAAGCCCAGACGTCTGTGTTTATTGCACAGGTGACCGCTGTGGGCAGCAGGAGCCCAATCCCACTGGGGGCCGCTGGGAGAAGGAGCAGAACACCCCCCCCTGAGTTAGCCCACACGTGCTGCAAGGTGGCTGAGCTGTTTTTACTCACTGACACGTGGTCTGTCATTGATCCAGGTTTGCTTCAGGGGCATGTGCTCCCTGGTACTTGTGGCCACTGAGTGCCCACTGAGCAGCTTCTGCAGCCAGAAGAAGCCTCTAGCAGAGGTGCAGGTGGGGGGCAGCTGCAGGTGGAGGAAAGATGGTGGGCGCTGTGAAGGCTCCCAGGCCTCGGTGGCTGATGAGGGGCACTGCCTCCCCTGCCCTTCCTTAGGCTACCCCCACCCCAAGATGAGAACCTTCCCAGGGTGCACCTGGGCCTCAGCTCCAAGAGTCCTTGGCATGAGACCTTGTCACTTTCCCATCCCAGCCACTGTCTGGCCCCATGCTTTGGGGGGAGGGGAGGTAGCAGGGAGGAGGGATGGCAGGAGGGTGTCAGGCTGGTGGACTTGGGCTCTTCCCCAGACCAGGGCTGACTTGAGTGCTGAAGCAGGGATGAAAAACGAGCGGCCTGGTGCACATTAAATATTTAATACTCTCTCCCTGGGAGGTGTCAGGGAAAGGACCCTATAACAAATACCACTCGGGACAATTCCATCACATAGCTCGTCAGTTAATGGCCTCGTTTGCTCTGACAGAAATGTTACAGATGCCAGGTCTATGGCATGTTTCAAGCATGTGCCTCTTTCAAACCTCGGACCTAGGAGTGCAGGGGACAGGCTGGAGAAGAGAGTCCTCCAGGCGCCAGTTTCCCAGAATTCCCTGGTTCTGGGATTAGGGTTGTACAGAAGGAAGATTCTGCACAGAGCACCTGGTACCTGCCGGGCTCTGCTATAAACGCTCCATGGACACCACCTGTGTGGTCCTCACTGCTGCTGTATTATGATAATTATTTCCATGCTATAGGCAGGGAAACTGAGGCACAGATGTGTTGCTGGACTCGTCCAAAGTCACAGAGCTGGTAAATGGGAGAGGCAGGAACTGAAGTGAGGCAGCCCCGCTCCTGGGTTTGTGCCTGCTGCTGGGACTCCGGAGCCAGACAGCTGTGGGTGGAGACCCCAGTGCCATCGCTGACCAGCTGTGTGACCCTGGGCCACGGGGCTCAACCCGTCTGAGCTTCAGTCGCTGTGCGTGCAAACCTGGGGCCCTGCCTGTGCCGTCTCACCAGAGTTGTGAGAACCGTATGAGGACAGTACTGTACAGCTTTAATCACCACGTCAATGAAACTTAGCTCCTGTCATTGTCTGAACTCCAACTCTGTCCTTTACTGGCTGTGTGACCTTCTGGAAAGTGGCTTGACCTTTCTGGGCCTATCAATTTTCTTATGTGTAAAAGGAATGAAAAGTCCTCTCTCTCAGAGATACTAGGAGTGTCCTTTGACCTCTGAGACTCACAGTAAGCAGCCAATGGGTGCCTTCCTCAGCTGTGTGCCCCTTTGCTGGTACCAAACTGCCCCTGTGCTATCTGCTGGGCAGTTGGCATCCCCTGAATTATAACCAAACTGCTGTGGTTGGTGGGGTGGGGGGAACCCTGGCTCAGATTCCTTGTAGGGAGAGGATTTACCAACCCATGTGTTCAAACAAACACGCTAGAGTCCCGGGAAGCCCACTGTCCCGAGCAATATCCTGGGTGCTCTGGGAGGCCCAGGGCCACTTTGCCCAGACACCAGGCATTGTTTCATTTGTGGCCTTGGCTCTGGGCACATACCTGCAAGTCTGTGGCCCAGGGTGAGAGCGGGGGCATAGAAGAGGCAGCTGGCGGTCTGGTCTGCAGCTGAGCCCTGGACACTGTCCCCCTAACGGCAATGATTCTTTGGACGGTGATGTTCCAAAGGTCGTTCCAAAGGTTTCGGGCTCTGGGGGGGCTCCTCCTCACCCCAGGGGCGCCATCCACAGCCTCTTTTGCACCTCCAGAGCCTGAGATGCTGGTGGGGGCTGGGAGGGGAGGAGGAGGCAGAGGGAGGGAAGAGTGCTCGCTCAGCAGCGGCTTTATGGATGGCCCCGTGAATGGGAGGTGAAAGGGGCCTCCAGGCTGCTCCCGGCAGCCCCATGCTCTGCCTGACTGGCAGCAGCCGCGACGAGCTTAACTAATTTATATTAATTCAGGACCATTAATGATGAGCTATCGTCTCTTGTGTCTCTTTTCTCTCTCCTCTCCCTCTTCTAACAAGAAGACAATGCACAGATTCAAGTGCTGAGTTTTTCGGACTCCCAGTTCCTTGCATAGTAAGCTCAGGACGGGAGCTCGAGCCCCTCACTCCCTCCGCATCCCTCATCACCACCCCAAGAAACAAGTCCTCAGCGTTCTGTTCTTCCCTACATTTGACAAACTCTTCCCCTAATGAAGAAGAGAGCCCCCAAACTGTTGTGAGAAAAGCCCAGTGAGGGGATGCAGGGCCTCCAAGGGACTCAGGTGGCTTTGTAGTGACCACCTGGTACAGCCTTCCGGGCAACCTCCTTCTTCCCGCTTGTGCTGGACACTGCTGGAGGGGTGCAAGGGCCTGCTGTGGCTCTGCTCTGCAGAGAGCAGGCCACAACCCTTATTTCTGACCTACCTGGAATTTCACAGTGTGTCTACGAAGCAGAGACACAGCGGAGGGAATTGTCCTCATTTTATGGGGGAAGGAGGTGTGGCCGGAAGGAAAACACCGAGTGGAGCCTAGGACTCGAGACTCCTGAATCCAGATGCGCTGCCTCTTGGAGCCACGGGGGGAGTATTCTCACTATACTCGTCCCCCTTTATCTGCAGGGCATATGTTCCAAGACCCCCAGTGGGCGTCTGAAACTGGGGTGAGTGCTGAACCCTGTATATACTATGCTTTTGCCTATACATACACACGTTTCGCTTTACAACTTCCCCTTGGCATATGCAAATTGCCGGCATCACTGCTGTTGTGTTTGGGGCCGGCAGGAAGTAAAATCAGAGGTGCTTGAACGCAAGCACTGCAACACCTCGTTGTTGACCTGAGGACTGAGACGTCTGGTAAGTGTGACGCATGGGCAGGCAGTGCACTGAGAATGGAGACGCCGGGCAAAGGGGTGATCCGTGTCCTAGGGAGGGCAAAGTGGGCAGGGGGGAGTTTTCATGCCGCTGCGCAGGATGGTGTGAGCTTTAAAACTTAGGAATTGCGTATTCCTGGAACTTTCCATTTTGTACCTTTGGACGGTGGGTAATTGTGACCACAGAAAGCAAAAACGCACAATTTTCTCACATAATTGTTCAGTTCCCATAGGTCTTAGCATAAGTCCTGGCCTCAGAGCTCTGGGTCCCCAGGGCTGCGTTGGACAGGTATCTTGTTTGTAGGGTGTCTCCAGAAGCTACAAGCAGAGGTATAACAGTCACCCAGGTGCAGTCCTCAGAGGGCAGGACAGGTGATGGGTGTGCAGGAGCTGTGGGGAGAAGGGGTGTGGAAGGGAGCAGGGCCTGCGAGTTGAGAGGCCTGACTAGCTCGACCCTGTTGGCAGTGCCCTTCCCCTTTCAGGCCTCAGTCTCCCACCTGGATACTGGGAACCGCCTGGGAGACCGCTGTGAGCACAGTTTGAGGGCTACTGAGTGGGGTCTTAAGCAAAGGGTGGACCTTCAAAAAGGGATCTTGGTGTGTGTGTGTGGGGCTCCCCAGCTGTCTGAGCCTTGGACCCCAATGTCAGGTGGTGGAAGAGGGGCCAGGTCAGGAAGGCTGCAGAGTACCACCCCCACCCCCACCTCCCAGCTCCCTCGGGCCTCCCCTGCACGATGGGGGCTTAATGCCCCTGCTTTTGCCTTTTTGCTCCTGGTTGAAGATGTTAAACTCCGGGGTGGCTGAACCACTCCCTCACCAACTCACACAAATGATTTCTCTCAACATTAACATATTTCTGTTTGAAACCCTGTGAAGCTTTTCTCCAAAGTAATGGATTTTCTCCCCACCCCCTCGTCTGGGCCAAATGTATTCAAATCTGGTCAGAAAATTCCTATCAGCTCAGCAGGGCTTCCCTCCTGTTCCCTGGCAAACCAGCATCCTTTTTATTCTCCTCTCAGATCTCTGGGCAAAAAGGAGGCTTTCTATGCGAAAGTTTTACTGGGACAGACAGACAGACTCAGTGTTGCTGGGGCCTTTGATAGTCAAGAACACAAGATCTGACTTCAGGGGGCTCAGAAACTTCATCAGCCCGGAGGGCAGGGGCGTGAGGAGCTCGGGATCCTGCTGAAACAGCCCTTTGAACTCCCCCAAATGATGTTTGATGTGCCTGTGCCTTTCAGCCTAAGCTATACCTTTGGCATTAAAAGCACCTTTTGAAAAAAATTAGCTATTTTTTAAGGCACAGAAGGAGTAAATTTAATATTGAGTCCTAATGGCAGAAGGCTTTGAAAAGGCATTTCTGAACTTGGGATCATTTAATACTCCCCCTGATCTAGCAGTGCAGATAGGCTTTCCCTTTTTCTTTTTCTTCTTTTTCTCCTCCTTTAATTCTTAATCCCCCTCTTTCCTCATCCTGAGCCTTGGTGGTGGCAGGTCAGGGCCTGGCATCCCATGAGGGTGCCATTGACTTCTGGCCAGTGGAGCAAGAGTTTCATTCCTTTGGCCACCTGCATCCCCAGCTTTATAAAACACTAGACAACCCCTGAGATTTTCTTCTGATTTTTAAAAGGATAGTTTAGGAGAGGAGAGGAGATGCTGAAGAAATTGCTAGAGCTGGAAGCTGCAACCACAGCCTGGTGAGAGCACCGATCTCACAGGGACCTCCAGCCTGGATGGAGAACCGACCTCAGAAGGGTCCCAGAGCACCCAGGGCCCAGGGCGCACCCGGTTTGGCCTGTCCCGGATCTCCCAGCTCAGACTGCCCCAGCTCTCCAGGAAATGACTTGATGAGCTCCAATTCCTGGTGATGGGGGGGGGGCGCTCCCCTGAGCCCCCACACGGGTTCCTGATTTGCTGTGGGAAGCAGCTTTTCCAGTCTGTTCTCCAGAACAAGGCAGCCAGGACCATGGACAGCTCTGGTATGTCGGGCCTGGTTTAGGGGGAGGCTGAGTATCCTGGCCTCTCTCTAAGGGGGCCTTGTTGGATTAAAGTGAGCTTACCTTTTTGGGATGGGACGTCATGTTTTTCCACACAGGATCCAGGGTTCAGGCATAGACATGGTTTCTGAGGGACCCTAGAGATTCTGAGGAATGGAAAAAGAAAATGTGCGGGACTCCTAGGTTTGCAGTCTGGAGGAATGGGGACTCTATTGTTGGGAGAGGGAGGTTGGGATGGATGTGTACAGGGTGGGGAGAGGACCACTGGGGGGAATCCTGCATTAGCCAGACCAAGGCTGCCATGGTATCTCATCTAACTCATTCTGACCGTCCCAGCTCCACCATCCCATCCCTCACATGGCTAGCTGATTGAACTCGCTCAAGTGCAAGCCTCATACCAATCCCTGCTTAAAGCTTTCCATGGCTCCCCATATCCCACAGAATGAGGGATGATCTCCTTAGCCTGGAAAATGAGCCCCCAAAGATCTGGCTTAGTCGACCTGCCCCACCCTTTTCCTGACTCCATTTCCGTGCACCTCGCATATGCCATTCTTTGTCACACCTCCCTGGCTCTAAACTTGCAGTCCTTTCAGCCCAGAGATCACCTCCTTTCTCTTCTCCACCTGGCAAATACCTGCTTTTTGGTCAGGACTCGGCTCAAGGCTCGCCACCTCCATAAATCCCCTCTGATCCCTCAGGCACTGTGTTCCGGGTCCGGGTGTTGGGTTAAGACATCCGCAACAGCATTAGCTTCTTGCATTGTGGCTGCTTGCACCTGTCTCTCCCTAGTGCCTCTGAGCCAGGTCTTGTTACTCTTTGCATCCTTAGCACCTAGAAATCCAACCCAGCCTCTTTCCTCTGAGCTGCAATAAAAGCTATACCCCATTATACTGGCAAAGAAACTAAAGCTCAGGGACCCTGAGCAACCTACTTCAGGCCGCTTAGTTAAGTTGAATACCCCTTCCCCCCAAAAAAGAGGAGATTGGAAGGAGAAAGGGGGTTTCTTGCAGCTCAAAGACAATTTTTGAAACTAGAGCTTTCAGAGATAATCAAGTGGAAGCCTTTCCAAGTGGAGCCTTCTTTACCCTTGGACATTTTTCTCAATAGGGTGGCTGCCCCCAAATGCCCTGCGAGTGATCATCTGGGTCCCGGGCATCCCAGGTCCCTGGCTGGTGGAGTTTGACAACCTGAGCCTATCGGAGAGAGAGGAACCTGCAGACAGGAAGAAATGCAGAAGTGCATTTGGCATCTTCTGGGTCTTGAAAACATTGCCTGTGCCTAGTTTTGAGAAGGTGTGGAAGCTCCAGGCTATGGCTGCTCCTGATTCAACCCCCTTCCCAAGGCATTAGCCCTTTATGACTTCATATTAATCTGCAGGCACTTATTGCTCTGCAAGGCTGTTTTGACAAAAGTTCATTATCAAGACTGCTAAATGCTTTTAAAGCATTGATTGGGCGAATTATTACATCACTGGGGTAGACACTGTGTTTGAAGATGGATGGCGTTGCTCAGACCATCTGAAATTTTCCTTCTTTTAATTGGATCGATCCCCAGAATAAACGAAGTTTAATTGAATTTTGAGGAAAATTGAGCAGTTGTTTGTGAGCCTCTGTCGATAAGCATTATTTCAATTACACAGTGATAAGTGAGCGGGGGCGGGGTGGTGGTGGTCAGATGGGGCAGCAGGACTGAGCTCTGCTGTACGCAGAACTGGATGAAATTTTTCCTGAAGCGAACCCCATCTCTGGCTCCATTCACTCGGTAAATATTTATTCAATATTACATTGTGCCCCAGCCTGGCACTGGGCCACTTCCCTGCTGGGTGGCCAGGAGCACAGCTCTGGACCTCCATGTGCCTGTATTCAAATTCTGACTGGGCTCTGGGCGAATTACATACATTTTCTAAGCCTCAGCTTCTCCACCTATAAAACAGGAAGACAATGACCCTTATCACTTGGGGTTGATATAAACAGGAAATGTGATTAGGCAGAAGCTATTTCTCAGTTACATCTGCAAGGCTGTGCAAATCTAATCCTACATCAGAAGGAAAGCAATTGTGAACATACACAAATGTTAGAGGGTGAGAAAAATCTCATTGTTATCATTGACTTGTTTTTTAATTTCTACTTCAAGAAATTTATCAAAGGGTTCTTTCCCTCCCTCTTCTTCATCTCTAACACTTTTGGTCATGCTCTCTCAGGCTTGCTTGCTTTTCTCTTCCTCCACATTTTCCTCAGTCCCCCACCTCCATATTTATTCAATGTAAATAGTACAGGGTGCCGTACATTGTCTGCTATTGAGTCTTAAAAGTCCAGAGGGCCAGTGAAAACGTCTGTGAGGAGGCAACATTTAACCTGAGACCTGGAGAATGAGCAGGGTGCATGAGCAAATTGTGTGTGTGTGTGTAGAATGTTCTGGGCAGAGGAGACAGCATGTGCAAAGGTCCTGAAGTTGAGTGTGGGATGCAGGAGGAGCTTCCAGCAGACCAATGTGTCTTGAGAATGGTAAGAAAGCAATGGCCCATGTGACAAAGTCAGTGAGGGATAGGCCACACCTGACAAACAAGGAGCCTCAGCCCAAACCCAGCTCCGTAGAGCTCCAAGTCCACACTCACTCTGTTATTCTGTGCCACCTGATCAGTTCTTCTTCAGTCTTTTATGAAGTTTCCAACAAACCAAAGCTAAGGGACTCTGTGCTGCCCCATCCTCCACCCCCTGCCACAGGGTCTATTACAAGAGGGCAGCTGTGGGCTTTGTGGAAGAAAACTGAGGCCCTTGGGATTCTTCAGAATGAGCCTTTCTAAGCCGTCACACCTTACCCTCTCCCAGCTTAACCAAGATTCAGAACTGGTAATCCAAATCTAGGCCAAGGGGGCGGGGGCTTCTCCACTGAGGTCAGTTTGTCTCCATGGAACATTTGTCAATGTCCGGAGACGTCTGTGATTGTTGTGACTGGAGGGGGTGCTACTGGCATCTAGTAGGTGGAGGTCAAGGACGCTGCTAAATATCCTTTCACACCATCCTGTGCATTGTCCAACCCAAACAGTATCAACTCAAAACGTCAGTGGTGTTGAGGCTGGAAACTCTGTCCTACGCAATCCTGGACCAGGGCCACTGGCTCTTTACTCCTCACTGCTGGTGAGCAGAGAAGGCCACAGGGGCCCTTCTCTGTGGCCCAGAGCTGCTCCTGCTCAGTGCCTGGCTGGGCTGTCTAGACCCTCCACTTGTCCCGTCTTTGGAGGGAATTTTCTTTACTGGTTTCCGCTACATCTCAGTAGTCAGCTGTGCTTCTTGACTTTAACACCTCTGCTCTTGTTAAGAGCTTGAAGATGCTGTGCCTTTAATCTTCTTTCTGGCACTCACGTTCTCTGTGGCTGCACTCCTCAACCCCCACCCTCTCATCAGAGCTAAGTACTCCGCTAGCACACACCCCGAGTGAGTGATGTGGCGCAATTTGGATATTTTTTCTCACTTGTCACTAATTGCAAACAATAAAATAAAACATCAGATTGCCACCAAGACTGCACTGCCATTGAAATCAAGTCCATTTCCATTTAAACAAGTTTGAAAAACATGCTCATTGAAAACAAATATGTTCCCTGCACATGAATTCCGAGGATGACAATGGTTTTTTTTTATTCAGTTTTCTGGAGTGTGTTTTTGTTTTCTTTGGGAATGGTGCAGTTCTTACAAGTGCCTTTGTAACCTCTGGAGCCAGCTGGAGGCCTGATTCTGTTTCCCTGGTCACTGCCCTGGGGATGGAGTCCAGAAAAGGCAGATTTTAGGGGCTGCCTCCTTCCTGGCAAGAAGGTTGAATGAATGTGACATCACAGATGAGCCACTCCCACGCTCAAAACCATGTCTGTCTGTTGACCGCAGGATAGAGGCTGAGCTTCTCCTAATGACCTCTGAGTCTCTCACCACGTGGCTCCTGTCTACCCGTTGAGCATTTGCCTTCTTCTTCACCCCAGTAGACTTGTCACATTTCCCTGGGACACACTGTATCCTTGAAGAGATTACTTCTTCCACCAGAAGCATCCTTGAAGTTCATGCATGTAAGGGGAACATTTATTGTCCTGGATCCACCTCATGTGACGTCCTCTGGGAAGCCTGGCTTCCTCTTCCGGGAAGCTACTCTCTATATTCTCAAAGTGCTGTCCACATCTGTATAGGAACACTGTGTGCTCCAAGTGTATTTACTCACTAACCAAACAGAACCAAGGCCCTGTGGTCCAGTCTGACATGAAGTCACACTCAAAGAATCACACGATCGAGGGAATGTCAGGCACTTCAAATCTTTTATTGGTATGTCTTAAAGAACGTCAGAGAGGACCCAAATCATATTTGCAGAAACACTTAGAATTCTCTTTCTTTCCTCCTTTGGCTTTTGACTTATTCCTCCCATGCAGTTCTCGTAATCACCTCCCTACTGCAATTCTTTCTAAACCAAACCACTCATGGCTCTTAATTTCTTGGTTACTCCTCTTCTCTCTCATGTCCTTCTTTTCTCCTAAGTGGGTTTTCCATACATTTTCCCCAAAGGAGAGTAAAAAAAAAAAGTCCCGGGAAAATTACTGGTAGACTCAGAATCTCCATGGAATCAGGGAGGAGGAGGGCCAGAAAGCTTCTCTTTGGCAGTATGGCAGGTGGGGAGGTTGCAGACACATACAGTTTAATGGGGTGTCTTCCCTGCCTTGTACCCCATGCCTCTCTCCTGATAGACCCCATGGGTCTCTCCTGCTTCAAGGCTGGACCTGCACCCCATTTATCTGGGTCTCAAGCCTCATGCAGAGGGCTTCTCACCAAATAGTTGCAGAGTGTTTGTTCCCACAACTCCCCTCCCACAGAAAATGGGGGAGTTTTCTTCAAATTGGGCAGATTGGAAAGGCTGCAGGCTCAGCCCAGAGTCTTTGGATTGCATGTGGGGGCCCGTGGGACATGTGTGTGCCCTGACACTAGTTCTAGTCAAGGTCAACTTGGGCCTGCAACGCGGCGGAGTTTGCTTCCTTTATGGTCAAGCCTCGGTTCTCGAACGTCTCCCATCTCAAACAACTCGATTCTCAACCATGTTGTTCATGGGAAAAATGCTTTGGTTGTTGAACAAAACTTTGGTTCTCAGCCCCAAACCCCTTTGTACTGATACCTGTACAATCAGTCCACGTGTCTCTCAGGTGACATGCAAAGGAGATTCACTTTTCAAGCAAATCGCTTCTTGAATAGCCTTCCAGAAGGAATTAAGTTTGAGAACCGAGGTTCCACTGTATTTATTTATTTTTCCATGTGGCTCACACATATTTGTTTTTATTTCCATCCATGACTGGATGAAAATTTTTACATGTTTCTGCATTTTGAAACAGATTTCTAGTGACCTATTTTCAATCATTTTGATGTGAACCTATGAGCAGCTACTAAAAATGCAGATAAATGCTCCATGTTTCCACTTGTCACAACACTTGCTGTTTTGTAAAGCATTTTGGGGATGCGGACTCCCCACCTCCACACGTCGTAAGCTGTTTTGGAATTTCTGCCAACGGCGTGGCCGGTGTTGGGGAAGCTGAGAAAGGGTGTCTGGAGCTTGTGCAGCTGTTGTTTGGGTGGGTGGGTTCTGGAGTATGCTCTGGCATCCCTGGACGAGGAATGAAGGTGGGGTTCAGCTTAGGTAGAGGCTGTCCAACAGACCAAGGAATGGTGTCCAAGGGGGTGGCCTGGGGACTCATTCATTCATTTATTCATTCACTAACCGATTCTTGCATATCTACTCTCTGTCTGGAAGCCCAGATCAGACTCTCATGAAGTGACTATCTAAGCCCGGAAACAAGTACTGGCCAGTGACATGGCCAACTTGAGTCCTCATGGGAATCAGGGGTGTGCAGAAAGGATAGTGTATGTACAGAATGGAGTTCTGGGGCCTGGACTCACACATAGAGTGAGGGGAGATCCCTGGATCTTCCTCTTTATTCCAAGGAGAGGGGAAGACTCTATGTCCCCAGACAGAGTTTTAGGATGTGTGCTGGATTTCATGGTGGTCTGGCATGTCCATGGGAGGAATATGCTTATCTGCTCCATTAAATTGGACTTTGCCATCTGTTTAGGCTCAGATGCATGAAGGGTGGAGTATTCTTCTCGGTTACTTGACTTTGGGCTTGGCTAAATGGCTTGCTTGGGTCAGTGGAATGTCAGCACAATTCAGCCTCTGCCTGGAGCTTAGCACAGGCAGCTGCAGCCTAGAGCAACCAGATCCCAGACGATCTGCAGACCCATAGGTGAACTATAAATGGTCATTACAGGGGCAGGCAAAGTAGGTTAATTACTAGCCATCATTAACTGCAAAATAAATTGTAAGTAAGGATACAAAATAATGGCAATAATAACAATAAAATAATATAAGTTAATAATAATAAAAAATAAATAACAATACTTTTGTTTCACATACTCATACTGTAAACCTACTTTTGCCCACCCCTGTATAGTCTGCTCTGAGAATTTGAGGGTGTTTGTTACACAGCACTAGTTTGCTAATACAAGGGTCTGGCAAGTACAACAAGCAACTTGAAAGGCTATATAGAAAAGCTGCACAGTGATTTTAAATCCATGCCTCTTTGATAGACACACAAGTCTCCTATTCCCCTTCTCCAAGCTCAGAGATGATGAGACATCCTTGAGGGACTATGTCCTCTTCTTCCTTATGAGTGTTACTGTCTTCAAAACATCTTCATTGGCCGGAACATGTACATTAAGCTTTACTTATAGTTTGTGTTGTGAAAGGAATACATGGGATTTTTAATTTCCAAGAGACCAAGTCATATTAGGAGATTGAGGATACTTCCGAAACTGGGCACGTCTCCTGACATAAATTTCTTGAAGGCAGGTGACTCCAGGGATGTGCTGGCGGGCAGCTGTACAGATGACCATGCAGACTCAGATATTTGTGCTTAGCCTATGGCCTCTACCTCTTCCTTTTAGGGTCTGTGCACTCAGGGTTAGGGTTCAAGAACAAGGTTTGGCCTGATATTTGGAGTCAAATAGGGGCCCAATATCCCAGGGGATAGACTCACCCCCAAAGAACTCAGGGCCACACTTGATCATGCTACCTCCTATATGGGCTTCCTGTGTCCGAAGCCTCTCTACTTGCCCAGGACCCACCATGGTGAGCACCTCTGTGCCTTTTATACACACTGAGCTCACTGCACAAACACCAGAAGCCTGAGCATGACCCCAGAGGTATAGGCAGAGTCCTATAGTTCAGAAGGGACCATGCTCTTCTGGTTCCACAGGATCAAATACACTAAAATTACTGAGGTTGGCTTCCTCAGAAAGCCTTCCCTGACCTCTCTGATGGGACATTTCTTTTCATTCTATGTTTCTGCAGTAGCTCTCAATCTTAGCACTTGTTTGGAGAATTATTCAATATAAATATAACATATAATTACAGTATATAATAGAATTGAATTATGTAATCTGCCTCATTTCCCCTACCATGTTACTCCCTGAAGGTTGGGGCTGGATCTCTTTCCTTCCTATTTTATTCTCAGTACCTGGCATAAAGTTTGCATACAAAAGATGATCAATATTTGATGAGTAAATTAATCTTCAGATATATATCTTATCAATTTTATCCTCACTGACAAGTTCTCAGGATGAGCAGCAAGGGACAATGATGACAGCCACAGCCACAACAAGTGCTATTTACTGAGCCCTTACTGTGGCCTGGGCACTGAACAAAGCCCTTTTCATGCACTTGCTCATTGAAGATTAGCAACAGCCCCAGGACTTAGGTTCTATCATGCCTGTTTTAGAGATGAAGAAATTGAGGCTGAGAGAGTTCAGTCACTTACCCAAAGTCACAAATTCAGGATTTGGGGAAGCCAGGCTGAGAACACTTGGACTTTGTATCCGTTTTCTATTGCTGCTGTAACACGTGACCTCGTGGCTTAAAACAACACGTATTCCTTAGTTTACAGCTCTGGAAGTCTGAAGTCCCAAATGAATTTTTCTGGGCTAACATCAGAGGGTAACAGGGCTGCAGGAGGATCTGGGGGAGAATTCATTTCCTTGCCTTTTCCAGCTTTCCGAGGCTGCCCACATGCCTTGGTTTGTGGTCCCACCTCTGTTTTTAAAGCCAACGGTGTTACCTCTTCAAGTCTATCTCTGCCTCTTCAAGTCTATCTCTGACCCTTTGGCCTCCCTCTTGTAAGGACCTTGTGATTGCTCTGGGCCCACCTGGGTAATACAGGATAATCTCCCCTTCCCTACATCCTTAATGGAATCTGCAAAGGCCTCTTTGTCATGTAAAATTTCTGGGATTAGAAGGTAGACATCTTGAGGAGGGGGGAGTCTGCTGACCCGAGTCTCTGCTGTGTGACTTTCCTTTTGATTTCTTCTTCGAGAGCCTCAGACAAATCCCAAAAGGCCCTTCCTCTGTCTGGGGTCATAAGACTTAAACCTCAGAAAGGAAGTTTTTGAACCTGCAGCTAGGATGGACTGGAGGTCATAGGGCAGCCCCCACCTCTTTCTTGGGATGACGGGGAGGGGTGGCAGAAACCAACGGGCGGCAAGCCCCCTCTCTTCTGCATCAGCCCAGCGCTGAGGCCCCAACCCTGGGACGACGGGTTCATCTTTAGGCCAAGCTGATCTTCAAGGTAACATTTGATAGTTGTTGGCTGGCCACACTGGGCTGTAAGTCTTCAAGTGTAATTTGGGACAATTAAAATGACAGTGTGTTTCTCGCAATGAGGAACCTCCAGTGTTGTGGGTAGCTGAGTGGCTGGGTCCCTTGATCCATCATCAGAGGTGGCCAGTGCCAGCCTCCAAGCTCATGGCTGATCGCCTGCATGAAATGAATTAACACGGCAGATATAATTTACCTGGGTCAGTGTGCTCCCCCCTGCAGATCTGTGTCTGTTGAGGCTCGGGGAAGGCCGGCTGCAGCCACCTGCTTGCCTGGCCTAGGAGACCTCTTCTGGGCCTGTCTGATCCACAGCGCCACCCCCCACCCTGCAGCTTCTGCTGCTGGCTGAGAGCCACTCCCTCCAGTCTAATCACCAGGGGGAGGGGAACACAATCAACTTGCGAGTAAAATTCTAAAGTCCTTTGGAAAATGCAATCGGAATATAATCCTGCCTCTTAACATTTCCTAGTTAATTATCATCGACTGTATTTTTGGCATCAGGGCTGAGCTGGTGGGAGGGGTGGGGGGGTGGCATCTTCATCACAATACCAGTTTTAGGAGTCGTTTATCTTGTCTTTTAGACTAATTATCCCAAACTCACCACTAGGCTGTCACACTTACATGCTCCAATAAATGTAGTTTTAAATTAGCCGCAGACTTGGCGGCAGGGGTAGCAGCGTCCCTGGCTCGTGTCTAACTAGGGCCATCCATCTGCAATCATGGCGCTGAGGGGAGGTGGCACTGTTCGGGCCTCTGTGAATGATCATGCTTATTTATATGCAAATACGTTTGACAAATCAATAATGTATGATTTAACTGTATGCGGGCTGGAAGTCCCAGGTGGGGGTTCCACCAAGGGTCTGTTTTGGCTGCAGCCAAAACCTTGTCCCCACTGCCACCAAGTTGCAAGGTTTCCAAGTTCAAGGTTTCTTTGTTCAGATCAAGAGCCTTGTCTTCGTGAGGGTCTTCAACCTTATCTCAGGCTCTGCCTAATTAGGACTTTGCTCCTTTCTTAAACTCACACATTATTAATTCATGAAATATTTATTGAGCATCTACTATCACATCTAAACCTCTCTCTATCTATATCTATATATATCTCTACAGAAAAAAACCCTTGTGTAGCATTTCCTGTGTCCTAGCACTTTTCTGGGGTGCTTTGCATATACTATCATTTAACCCTCCTAGATGCTTTTATTGGCCCCATATTACAGAAGGAAAAACCAAGGCACTGGTCTAGAGCGTGCCAGTTCTGGAAGTCAAACCCAGGCAATCTGGCCCAGCTCCCCACTTTTATCTGTGAGGCTTTGTTGTCAAGTGCGGTGCTGGCATGGGGGCCACAGCGGGAAACAGGCAGACTGTCCCTGATATCACGGAGCTTTCATTTGGGTGGGTACACTGAGAACAAAATCAAAATATCAAGTAATGCAAAACAGCAACAAAGCCCACAAAATGCATGACTGACTAGAAGTTCATAAGTTACGGTAATTACTGTAAAGGAAAATGACAGAATGAGGAGAAGAATGGAATCAGTAGTTCACCTAGCTGAGCACAGCACTGTCAGAGTGTCAGTCCAAATGGAGGGTGTTGGTCTGGCTTTGCCCACTCCTGGGGACTTCTAATTTGGTGGGGGTGCCTGGTGGTAAGACTCTTAGGAACAAAGTATTAGGTAGTGTTGAAAAGCTGGGGAAGACAATGCAGAATGGGTAGAGGTGGGGGTGACTAGGTCCCAGAGAGAAGCCTTTGGCACAGGTGAAGGCCTCATTCAGGTCACAAGAATTTATTGAGTAGATACTATGTGCCAGATACCTTATCTCAATCAACATCCACAACAACCTTATGAAACATGTGTTACAATTATCCCTACTTTACAGATGAGAAAACTGAGGCCCACTGAGGATAAGTGACTTGCTCAGGATCACATATCCAGCAAGTGAGTTGGGGGGTGGGGCTGGCATTTGAGACAGAACCTCTGTGCAGTTCTCCAGTTCTAACCCTAACTCTAAATGAACTCTAACCCTAAACTGAATCCTCTGGCATAGGCTACATCCCAGGGCTGACGCGGGGTTCTCTCCCCACGTCTCCAGAGAACCTTTTCAAACCCACCCAGACTCACCCACCATTGCTTGAATGTAGCAGAGTCAGAGCCACCTCACCCATAGGGAAGTCTCAAACCCTTCCAAATCTCTGGCCCTCAGGGTGATGCCAGTGTTCAATGCCCTCTCGCCCTCTCTGAGCTCCAGCCTGAGAAAACTGGGTATTTTAGTTCCCTGGGGCCCCCTTGCCTCTGGCTCTGGGCCATTGCACAGGCTGTTCCCTCTGCTGAATGTTCTTCTTTTTTCCTTTTTGAGGAGATACCTTTGTCTTTTAAGTCTGTACTCACATATCATTTCCCCTAGGAAGGCTTACTGGATTCCCTCATACCAGACTAGCTGTCCCTGTTTATGCTTCCACTTGCCGCAAGGGGTAACTGTCCTCCAAGGTGGCCTCCACGGATCCTGGCCTCTTGGTATCCACACCTTTGGGTAGTGCTCTCCCACATGGTATCAGGGTTTATCTGTGTGACCAACAGAATACAGTGGAACGATGGCTTGCAACTTTGAGGATGGGCCACAAAAGACATCGTCATTCTGTCTTGCCCTCTTGGGTCGCTCCCCCTGGGGAGAGCCAGCTGCCCTGTGGTGTGGGCGCCCCACAACCCTGAGGGCGAGGTCAGGGTGGTGAGAACTGAGGCTTCCTGCCAACAGCCAGCAGCGCCTCTCCACACCCCCGAGGGGGTCGTCTTTAGCCCCAGTCGAATCTTCAGAGGAGCCGGCCCACACCTGGTCTGCAGCCACGTGAGAAACTGTGAACAAAAAACACCCAGCTAAACCACTTCCAAATTCCTGACCCCCAGAAACCGCCATTGATGAGAAGTGACTATGGTTTCAGGGGTAATTTGTTAAGCAGTCACAGACGGCTAATGTATCGGATCAACAGGGTTTCCCATTTGTTTTCCACCTTTTGCGCTTGACTGTGATGAGCTCCAGGAAGACAGAGACTGTGTCTTTCTCACAGTTGCATCCTCAGCACCAGGCGGGGAGCCCGGTACGTGGTGGAGAACCCGAGGAGAATTGGTCAGTGAATGGCTCCGGGGGTGGGAGTTCCCAGGAGCATTTCAGAGTGAGAAGGGCCTGGCCGGGCCTCCTGATACATCTCCCGGAATATTTTCAGGAAGGGTGAGGGCCTCCCTGGGTGGACCAGGCCATTTCCCACCCTCGGAGCTCTTCTGTTCCATCCACGTGTCTTGGGAGGTGTGCGTGATGGCTCGGACAAACTCCCTTCTTTGTGGAAGTTTCCAGGAACCGAAAGGTAGGGGCAGGAAGCAGATATTTTTCTGACTTGAAAAAGCAGCGATGGGCTGTGTCCAGATGATAGGGGACTCATCAATTCCAGTTAGTGGCTCTCCTCCTGGCTTGGGAGATTGTCCTTGCCTCGTCTCCCAGACTATTAATGCCAGTTCTTCCGAGTACACGTGGCCCGGCCCAGCTCTGGGCTGGGGACGTTTGCTTCCTGCGGGGCTCACAGCCATGAAATATTCAGTGCCAGTGACTTCCCCTCTCATATTTCTTCATATTCAGAGTGGCCACTCAATTGATATGTAAATAAAGCACACCAGCACTGAGTCTGTCCCCAACTGCATTATTTAAGCCGCAAACCGATGCATCATCTGTCATGGGGCCCATTGGCGGGACCCTGCTGGGCGCCGGGCAATAAAGCCCGCAAGAGCCTCATCAGAAGCAGCGGGTGGCCTAGTGGAAGTTCATTTATGCATGAAATATTCAGCCAGCAACAGTGCCAGCCCTAAACATCAGTAATTGGGGGGTTTCTATTGCTCCTAACTAGTGCCTCTAAATTATTGCAAAAGACTGGCCAATTTTCAAATTACATGTATTTGTCATGCTCTTGTACCTTTCCTGAACTAACTGGAACGGCCCCTGTGCTGTGGCAGCTTGCACACTCACTGTGTGAGGAGCCGTGCTCGGTGGAGCCGGACTCCTCTGCAGAGTAGAACCGAGTGAGGGCCGCCCTGGCCCAGCAAGCCCTGTGCTGCCTGTCTGCCTTCCTCTCCTGACTGTGGGTAGTGCCCCTCACTCTGGTGCCCTAGGGGGGCCTCCTTCACGCCTAGGCCAGGCGCCTGAGGCCCTGGGGTGTCAGACACCCCAGCACGCACCTGAGAAGAGTTGGGTCCCGCATCTGTCCTTGTGGGGACTTGCCTAGTTCTGTGAGGTCCACCTCTCGTTCAACATTTATTGAGCATCTTCTCTGTCCCAGGCCCTGTCTGAGATGTTGGGGACACAATAATGAGCTAAAGCCAGGCTCCCCAACCTCTGGGCCTGTTAGGAACCGGGCTGCACAGTAGGAGGTGAGTGGTGGGAGACAGCTTTGCTCACATTACCACCTGAGCTCTGCCTCTTGTCCCTTGCCCCCCATCCATGGAAAGATTGTCTTCCAAGAAACTGGTCCCTGGTGCCAAAAATGTTGGGAACCACTGAGCTAAAAGTACAGGTTGTCCCAGCTTTTAAGGAGCTCACAGTTTAGTAGTTCACAATACCATTTAGATTATTGAAGATCAGTGAGCACTGCCTGATGTTACCCCACCCCCAAAGATAAACCCTGAGGTGAGACCGTGAATGCAGATTATTTATTTGGGCAGTGATCCCAGCAAATAGTGGTGGGAGAGGGGAGATGATACAGGGAAGAGAAGGTAGCTGATATAGGAGGTGTTCATGAGTGGGGCAGCTGGGGTTGAGTCCCACTGGGGACCTCTAAGAGCCAGAGTAGAGTACACCTCAGTTATTCGACCCAAGGGGTAGGGGGCTCCTGGCAGTGCTCCTGCCCCCGGTGTGGGAAGGCTGCAGATAAAGCTGTGCCCTTGGCATCCGCCCCAGGGTTACCCTGGCAACTGGTGGCATCTTGCAGCCGTCTGTAAGGGAGTTTCTCATCTTTATCTCCCTGAATTCTGGCACAGCTCCTGTGCGTGCAGGAGTAGAAGGTGAGTGGGTTCCTGGGGAGGGCCCAGGCCACCCTGCCCAGAGGCTGCTGACTTTCTGACAAAGTGGTCTTGCTCCTTGGTTGAAGAGCTACCCACATTTAGCAAAAGGTAGAAGGAAGGGGTGCTAATCATCTTGTGATTATTTCTGAATCATTGTTTAATGATCTCAAGTATGCTTTTCACCCAGCTGGCACCTCTCAGCCTGCAGGCCCCAGTAAAGTGTCACCTCCTCAGAGAAGCCTTCCCTGACTACATATCCAGGGAGAGCGCCACCCACATTCCTGGTCACAGTCTGCCGTTGTTTCATCCACAGCACTTACCACAGCAGATAAGGATCTCCCCGCTGACCTGCTTGCTCATTCATTGTCAGTCTCCCTCCACCGGTGGGGAAGTTCCTGGAGGCAGTGGCTGTGTCTTCTCTGTTCCTTCACTCCTCTGCTCCCGGTAACAAGTCCAGCATCTGGCTCACAGAGGGTCCTCAGTAACTGCTGTTGAGCTAGAGAACAAGTCAATGAAGGCTGTGGGATAAGGATTATAATTCCTCCTGTCGTAGGTGGGGACAATGAGGCCAAGAGAAATCTGAAGGGATCATCCAAGTCAGGATGATCCCTTCCTGAGCCCTCCGGCAATAGCTCCCCTTTCTAAACTTGGCATTGCCCAAGTTTTCAGCAGGAGCATCCCCTTGAACCATACTTGGGAGGCCTGGGGCAGTCAGCAAAGCGTGGTTAAAATTCCATCTCCTGGTGACCAGGCCTGGCAGGCCACTACAGGGACATGGCTCGGGCATTGATGCACAAGGCTTAGCTGCCAAAGGAATTTAAGATCCCGAGGAGAAAAAAATATCCAAATATTCAAGAAACCCCTCAGGACCAGACCCTTTTCTGATAAGCTCCTTGGAGCATTTCTGTGCTAATAGTAATGATTTCTTTGTAATGGGCTAGACTTTTTGGGCTTTTATTTTTATTTTATTTATTTAAATCCTCCCTGAGGACGTGTTTTGTTGCTTTTTTTTGGAGAGAGAGGAATGGATGGAAGTTTGGCGGGGAGAGAGGAGGGGGAGAGAGACCGACATTGGTGTGAGAGAGGAACATGGATTGATTGCCTTCTGCTACATGCCGGATGGGGGATTGAAACTAAACCTGGAGACGTGCCCCGACCAGAGATCGAACCTGTGACTTTTCCGTCTGCAAGATGATGCTCCAACCAACTGAGTGGCCAGGGATGGACTTTTTATTTTTACCCTTCTTTTAAAAACCAAGGCATCGCTTCTCAGCCTTTTGGCTAAGATCAAGTTTAGTATCTGTTTTCATCAGTTTAAAAAACGAGGCAGATAAACCTCCAGGGGAATCGGGTGATTTTTGAAAATGAAAAAGATTTTGAAATGATCTCAGGTTTGCAGGAAAGTTACAAAACGTATTCAAATAATTGCTGTATACACTTTACCCAGATTCCCTCGAAGTTACTATTTCACCACAGTTACTTTATTATGTGTGTGTACAGATAACTTTTTCTCTCTGAGCTGTCTGCCTGTCGGTTGTGGACATAAATGCCCCTTTGCTTTTAAACTATATCAGTGCGTATTTCCTATAAACCAGGAAATTCTCACATAACTGTAATTGCAGTAGAATTTTCAAAATCAGATAACTAGCATTCCTACAGTAGTAGTATCATCTAATTTACAAACCTTACTCTCCCGATTCCTCATTTCCAGGGTTGCTTCCCAGGTAATCTACTTGCATCTAAGGTCTTGTCTTAAATTCTGCTTTTGGGGGAATTCAAAGAAAGGCAAGAGCTCATTGGAGCTTTGCAAATGTCTGGTAAGTCCCTCATTTCTTCAGCCCAGCTTCCAGCCCCAGGCTCACTGACTCTGCCCCTGAGACCCCTTTCCCTTCTAATTTTCATCCTCTGGATGTAGTCCAAGGTGGGTGCCACACCTCAGGTAGGACCTGACCCTTGAATCTCCCTGGTGGGCCCTGGACTTCACCTCTCCACTCTAACCTTCAAGCCACTACCCTAGCTCAGGCCTCATCCTCTCCCCAAATGACTATTAAAAGTGTCTTAAACTGCCTCCTGTCCTGAATCTTTTTCCTTAGATGTGTTTTGCACAAATGCTTCTCAACATACAATTCTATTTTTACGTTTCTAATCTGATGAAAGCACTTTTCCACCTACAGGATGAAGCCTCATTCCACAGCCTGGCACATGAGTCTCTGGCAGACTTCTGCCGCCTCCCCTTATTGGCTTTGTGTCTTCCAGGGTTCCTAAGTGCCTGCAGTTGGGAACAGAGTTCCCAAGTCCCAAACCCACCAGCCTGTCTCCTGTTCCAGGCCTTTCCATCTGCCAGTCTCTCTGCCAGGGAAGTGTATCTACCCCAGTGGGTGCAAAGAAAATCACTATTTACCTTTAAGTCTCATCTCAAGGATCACTGCTCTTGGGAGCCTCTGGCCATGTCTTCCCTTGCTTATTTCTAGCATAACATTTACTGCCCGGAACTGAAACTGCTTCTGCATTTATCTAGACTGGAGCTCCTTAAAGGTAGCAGGCCTGGTCTTGTTTACTCAGCATCATCCCTTAAGCTTAGCACCGCAATTGGCTCGGATGAGCACCTGGCACTGGTTTGCAGGATGAATTAGAATGACAGTCTTTTTGATCCAGCTCAGAGATCTGGATTCTTTTTATTCAAACCTGCATACCTAAGTTTTATGTTCATTGGTTTACTAGGAAGAGGTCAGGGGGCTGGAGGAGCCACTTAGAAGGGAAAACTCAGTCACATTGGTCAAATTTGGACAGAACCTTTGGTTGTCATTTTCTTCCCCCCATATTCTCCAGTCTTCACATTTGCTTCCTTTCCAACTGTCCTGGCCCCAGCCAGGGATGCCTCCTTCTCCCTGATTCCCGAGCTTCCCAAACAAACTCCCCATTAATGCTTGTCTAATGCAAATGTTGAATGGCCTATGTGGATGCTATTAAAATAATGAATGCAGAAGGGGATAGATGAACAAGGCTGGGAATCGATCTTGGACCTCTGATGAGATCATTAAGAACTGGGGGAAGGGGTGGAAGCATCACTCGCACAGGTTGAGATCCCACCAGTGCCTCTTCCTCCTCCATCAAGTCCTTTCCCCCTTCCCATCTCCCCTTTGATTTATGAGCTGGCCACCTCCCCCTCCCCCATCCATTACCCTCCGTGCAGCACTAACTCACCATGGAAAATCTATTTGAGTCAAGTGGAATTTTTATCTTTGCCTGGGAATTAATGCATTTTGTACAAGATATTTTAATCATGCTTTTCTTATGGCAAGAATTATGGCATAAAAACTATCTGCTCCAAAGACTCAGTCAGATGCTGCATAGATGATGGACCTTGGCTCCTTGATGGGGGACATGTGGCAAGGAGTCTAGACCAGTCAGTCACACCTGAGGACTGGATATTGAGGAGGGAAGAGGAGGCTGCCTGGAGTGGGTTTTGGCTGGTGATGGAGAGCTCCTTACACTTCAAAGCAATCACCTCTTTGATCATTGTCGATACATTCTTCTTGGAATCAAGTTCTCACATTCTTATAATAATAAAGATGTAAATTCTGATTCTTTGATTCCGTTAAAAAGAGACTGAGGAGGTAGCATGATATGGGGAGGACCACAACTGCGTAGGCCCGAATTTTATCTGTACCATTTTCCAGCATTGCGGGGGGTACTCCCTGAGCTGCAGGAAAGTGGTCATGACCTTGGTTACTACCTCCTTGCTGTGTTATGAGGATCGAGTGAAAAAATATGCATGAAATGGCACAGCTTTTGTCTGGCACATAGTAAGTCCTCCATAAAGTCTAGTCTTCTTTTATTTTATTCTTTCCTTTCTCATTGGCTGCTGAAGATAGGTCCCTTTTCTTTAACTTTAAATAAATTTTTTATTGTTCAATTACAGTTGACATACAATATTATATTAGTTTCAGGTGTACAACCCAATGATTAGACATTATATAACTTACTAAGTGTAGGGTCAGTTTTTAATGTTGTCACTTTATAGCAGCCAGGCACATGGTGGGTATTGTGTAAATATATGTTGAGCGAAAGAATCATTTACTTCTTGGGTCGCTGACAAACTCAGCTACTTGTTTGGCTTCTGGAGATAAAAGTTCTGCCAACCAGACTACTTTCCAAGTGGGCCACGGTTTTGTCGTTGTTCTCTCTGCAGCCGGCCACAGCCATTCTCCATTACTCCGCCTTACTTACATTTCTTTTATTACCTGATATTTCCTTTCAAAATCACTTGTTCACTCATTGCCTGCCTCTTCCAGTGAATTAGAAGCTTCAGGATGGCGTGTGTCTTTCTCATATGCCATTGTATCCCTAGGCCTTGGCACGTAGTGGGTACTTCATACAATGTTTGTTGAATATATTCATAAATAAGTGAATAAATAGAATAAATAAGATGGTTGTTTTCCATGTTGATCCCTGCTTGATTGTACATGTGGCAGGAAAGCAATATTGTGTCAGTCTCTTTGCAGAACGACCTGTACAAAGGACTTAAAGCCAAAGACTGTGGGAAGCAGGGTGGCTGCGGGGGACACTAGTGGAAAGGGGCGCCCTATGCCCCCGAGTAAGATCTCCAAACATTGCAAAAAAACTGCTCTTCTCCTCTCTGCTTTGATCTGGGAGGAAAAGAGGGCCGTTTGGTTTGTGAAGACCAGCTTCTTAGTGGAAGCGAGGTAGGAGCAGGTGCTGCAGAGGCCTTCCCGAGAGGGGTGCCCTCCCCACCAGCTCTGGGAGGATGCGAAGGAAGGAGCGCTCTTCTCCCTCCTGCCCCTGGCTGATGGCTGAAGGGGAGGAAGCCTGTGCTGCTTGAGCTCCCCTCCCTGCACTGGCAGGAGCTGACAGATAGGGTGGCTGCCGAGGCTAAGGTGAGGGGTGGCAGGGAGACCTTGCACAGATGGGTGCAACTTCTGGAATCACAAAAGCTCGGGTCAGAGACTCTCCTTGGCTCACAGGAGTTCAGGTCCTCAGGGCTGATGGGCTCAACGCTGAAGCATCAGCTGTTCTGACTCAATCTTTGTGCTTCGAATTGCTGTGGAAGACAGCCCTGGCCTGCCTGTTGGGGGAGTGGGAGGAAAGGGCTGCAGGAGGAGCGATGGGCTGCCTGTGTTTATCTATCTGTTCTGCCCCTGGATCAATTCATTCGCCCCATGAACTTTGTCTGAGCCCCTCCATAGTGCCAGGCACTGTGTCGGGCCCAGGACTTCAGTACCGTGAAAGGCAGACATGGTGTTTTTACATTACGAAGCTTATAGTCTGAGGAAGAAAAACACTTATAAGGTAAACACACAAATAAGTAAGTAATCACATCTGTGACCTGGTAGGAAGGTTGGGCATGTATTATTTCTATATTGTCACAAAATTTTGTGCAACAAACCATCTCAAAACCTGGTATCCTAAAACAACGAGTATTTATTTAGCTCTGGAGTTTTCAGAAACAGCCCTTTAAGGCTGGTCCTGGCTTGGTCACTCATGTGCGTGGTGGTTGGCTGTGGGTTGGCTGACCTGGGCGGCTTCTGTTGAGATGACTGGGGTGGTTCACTGCTGTTTACGCATCTCCTCTCCAGCCGGGGCACATTTCCATGATGAAGGTAGGTGAGTAAGAGGATAAATGAAAATACGCAATGACTCTTGAGGCCTAGACTTGGTACCAGGATACAATTACTTCTGCTTCATTCTCTTGGCCAAAGCAAGTTTCAAGCCCAGACTGCGTTTCAGTGGTTGGTGGGGAAATAGGCTCCACCTCTTTCATGAGAGAGACTGCAAAGTCATAGGCAGAGGCTGTGGATGAAGGGAGAAGGGAGCCGGGAAGAATGGGGCATGAGCGCACTCAATCGAGACTAGGGCACTTGACTGAAATCCACTGGTCGAGGAGGCCCCTCTGAGGAGGTGATATTTCAGCCGAGCTATGTAGGATGAGTAGGAGGTAGCCCAGTGAAGAGAAAGGAAGAACATTCCAGGCTGGCGGCGTGTGTCCTTTAGCCCTGAGATCGGCACGAACTGTATAGAATCAAGATACTAGCAGCAGTCAGCATGGCTGACAGCTGGTGAGGAAGGCTTTAGCTGAAATGAGGTTGACGGTGGGGGGGGGGGAGGAGGTGGAGGGTTGATGGGGGGTAGGGGGTGTGGGGCAAAGCAGAGGCCAGCCCAAGCTTGCTCTGGAGCTGCCCTGCTTGGAACAGCACCTTTATTTGAAACAATAGTCATACTGGCCAATCATAAGAGCTCTAATTTATTGCGCTATATCTACTATGAGCTGAGCTGAGCCTGGGAGGTGGATGGAGGACAAGACACTGTCCTCATCCTTGAAGGACTCACAGAGAAGGGGAGTGAGTTCACATGAGTGAGTGACCATGCGTGTTGGGGGGTTCGATGAAGGGAAGTGCAAAGTGAAGTATGGGGTCCTGCCGAGGGAGCAATCGCCTTGGTCGTCGGGGATCCTGGGGGTCCCGGAGAGGGGCTGGGTTAGAACGATGAACAGGTTTGCTGGTGTTCAATGGGGCAGAATCTGAGTGGCCCATGTGTGTAGAGGAAGTGGCCCGAGGGTCAGTGTGGTTGGAGCATGAGGTTGGGAGTTGGGGCTGAAAAGGGGGGCAGGCCAGGTTTTTGAAGGATGCTGGTTGGTGGAGGGGTTTGGGCTTTGTGTTGGGGTCAGGGGTTCCAGCTGTGCCGAGGGTTGATGGAGCTTGGTTTTACAGCAAACCCGGTCTGGTTTGTGTGTGTGTGTGTGCACGCGTGCATGTGTGTGGGTGCATAAGGAAGCTGGGGCTGCCACAGGAGCAGGGTTGTGAGAGATGTCACCAGGGAGGGGGAGATGCAAGTCCCCTCAGATCCTGAGGTTGCCACAGAGGAGGTTGTGTCTGGGGCAATGGGAGGGGGTCACAGGGGCTGGAGAGGTTCCTGGGGGCCCCTGGAGCAATCAGAGTGGCAGAACCTTCCTCACTCTCGATTTATCCTCTCTGGCCTCAGCCTCAGAAAGGTGTGCTACCTAGTATGTGACAGTACGGGAGTGAGAAGGAGGACCAGAGTGGGGGGGGAGGTTGCAGGGGCCATGGAAACAACCCTAAGAAGGGTCCTTTCTGCATAGCGTCAGGGACAGGAAGGGACTCAAGGAGTTGAATGGACCCGGGGTCTAATCCCACTGTTTGACCTTGGCTAGTCAGTTTGCCTCTCTGACCCTGATTTTCCTCATCTATAAAATGGGTACTCAAAATAGAATTTACCTTTTCCCCAAAGCTTGTTGGGAGAAGTCAGTAGAAGAGTGCACCTAAAGTGCTCGGCATAGTTAGGCTGGTGGATGCCACCTGCAAATGCCTGCAGGGCTGCAGCATTGCACAGCTCCAGGGGGCACCTTTCATATGGAAAACAAGGTGAATGCTGCCTTCTGAAGGATGCAATAAAGACAGTAGGGATGGAAGACAACGGCAGCTACTGGTCTTCGGGGCCAGGTGACATGGTGGTACTCAGCTCGGCATTTGCAGGGATGCTGGGACACTGCTCTCCATTTCTGTAGGAGCCGCCCATCTGTCAGGGGAGCCGCCCATCTGTCAGGGGCTCAGGCTGTCAGGCAGGCCGCAGAGGGGGTCTGCAGGCGAGGGACGCTTCCCCTGACAGGGGAGTCCTTCACTGTCAGCAGCTTCGCCTCAGTGGGTTAATAAAGCCATCCATCACCCTTCTCCATGCCAGGTATCTAAATGCCTGTTTAATACTACCCTGGGGGGGTGGGAGCCTGCAACAGGAATGGTCACCTGCTGCCAGGGTGCCAGGGCGGGAAGAGTGTGCCCGGAGGTTTGGCACCTGGCTGCAGTTTACACTCAGACCCAGCCCAGGCCCTGCCTCTGCCTGGCTGGTTTGGGCCACAGTGAGATCACCTAGTTCACGGGCTGTGAGGCTGTGGCCCAACAAACAGCATTCGGATGCACTTGGAGTAGATGCACCCGAATTCCTGTTTGCCGTTTTACTGTCTGCAGAGGAGAAATATTGGAGTGAGGCCAGGTGCCTGCTACCTGCAGCTGCCTGTGCTGCTCCGTCCCACACACCTGCCTCTGACTTAGGGTCAGGGATGTGCAGGCTTCCTGGGACCATGGCTGAGTGACTCACGTCTGGCTGTTCAGAGAAGGGCACTAGTGGTGCTTTGGTGCTGGTGGGAGTTTAACAAGTTTGAACTGCTGGAGGGAAGTTGAGGGACCTTGAGTTGCTGAGCATCAATCCAACAACAGGCTCTTGTTTACTGAGCGCTCGCTGCTTGCACTTCACCTGTTTTGTGCCAGGAACTAGGCACGGTTACTATCCCCATTGCACAGATGGCAAACCGAGGTCCAGAGAAGTGAGTTGTGTACGATTACAGAGCCAGAAAGCTCAGAGCTGGGATTCGAACCCAGGGCCGTCAGACTCTGGAGCCCCGCTCTGCACTGCAACACTTTGCTGGCTTCAGGGCTGGGTGCTTTCGCAGTTGTCCTACAGTCCAGCCAGCAATCTCCGAATCTCCCCATCACCTATGAGGAGAAGGAAGTGACATGAACAGTGCCAGGTCACACAGTGAGACAGCTCAGGGCTGGGATTCAACCCAGGTCTGTGCGACTCCCTACTAGTCTGGGTGTGTGTGTACTTCCATGCCCCTGGTGCCCCCCCCCCCCCTGCATTAGACCAGGGTGTTTTCAAACTTTTGCTTAAAAAAAAAGTGATATCCTGACATGAAGAGCAGATGAAAAGAGGGTGCCACTTTGGTTGAGTGGGGGCCTGTCCTAGTTACCTGCTGCTCTGTAACAACTCACCCCCAAACTTAGTGATTTAAACTCAATAACCATTTACTGTGTCTTGCGGTTTGGGGGAGTCAGGAATCCGGATAGGGCGCAGTGGGGAGGGGCGGCTCCTGTTCCATGGTGTCCGTCGGAAGGCTTGAAGCCACTCTGGGGCTGGACACCGAAGGGCCGGTCACTCACAGTCAGCAGGTGCTGGCTTTGGGTTGGGCCCTCGGTTCCTCCCTGAAGAGTCTTCCCTTGTGAGCTAATCTGGGCTTTCCCACAGCATGGAGGGTAGGTTCAAACGACAGGCACCCCGAGAGACCAAGAGGTAGGCAGAAGCCACGTTGCCTTTCACGAACCGGCCCAGGAAGTCAGGCAGCTTCCCCCTTCTTTCTGGGCTCAGGGGTGTGAGGGAGAAAAACCGGAAGCCCACGTGGGACTGGACCTGTTACTGGAGCTACTTTTGGAAAGTACCATCTGTCACAGGGCCAGCCCAGGAGCTAGGTGACCAACCCCCTTCTGCCCTCCTTCGCCCCTGAGCAGCCCAGGGGTCCCCAAAAGTAATTAAAAACAAAACTGCCCCATACCGTGTGGCTTGATACACAGGTGGCATTTTGAAGTCCAATCAGTTCAATAATCAACAGTCAAATCACTTTTTAATCCACCACACCTCCTTGAAGGAATTCAGCCTCATCACTAAGCTAGGTGGGCAAGTTCATTCATGTATCAAGGTGGGCACTCAGGTGCAGCCTTTAGGGAACCTATGGTCAGGCGGAAGGGGCACATAGAGTGTGGGGCAAAAGTAGGCTTACTGTGGTTCCTATGGAAAATTATCCAGTAATTAATAAATAATAACACAGGAATAAGCTCTGTGTTTCACATGCAACGGTGAACCTACTTTTGCCCCACCTTGTACGGCAGCGTCTCACTCGAGGCAGAGTAACTCTAGGCTGAGTAACTAACCTGCGTCCCCTCCATGCAGCCTGGGCAGGAATGAACGCACCTGCACCCAGGGGTACTGGGGACCTTCTCCTTTGGGTAGTCTGTGCATCCCGTTCCTCCTGGGTGCACAGGGAGTCTCCCCGGCACCTTTCTGCTGTACCCTGCATTGTTAGGGGCTCTGCCTGCCCCCTTCCCCCCTCTGGTAGTGCCCCCTCCTGGCCAGCTCAAAAATAGCCCCCGATTCTAGTTGCCCCGATCCAATCCATCCTCCTTCCGCTCTCTGGCTTTTTGACCAGCAGCTGTATGGGTTGAGATAATTCTGTCCACGCGCTGCCTTTTGTACCCAGAATGTGCCTGGTAAATTTGTTAGAAGAATACCCCAGGCTAACACGTCATTACACTCCCAAACTCATCTATCTTTTACTTCGGATTAATTCTTTCTTTCCCTCTCTCCTCACCTCCTCCATAAATCCTGGTGCACTTAATTAATTTCAGTTCCACTGCAAGGTCCATAATACAGAATTGTTCAAGCAAACACAAAATTAATTATTCTATTTACAGCCTTCTCATTGAGAGGAGCATTTCATCTTTCATAATTACATTTTGGAACGTCCAATTATGAATTCAGGAGCCTGCTGTTTTGCATACGGGGACAGTCCCCAAGTGTCCTCATGGTAGGGGAGTCAGGCTGGTGGCCTTTTGTGCCTTCCGCGGCTGACCCAGGCCCTGCTGGTTCAGCCCCTGGAGGACCTTTCTAGAAGATACTGAGGCAGGTGCAGGATGACAATGTCTGGAAGGGAGTGGAGTCCGGAGTGGGGCTGAAGGGAAGGAGGAGGAGGAAGGCGAGGGAGGATGTACCAATTTAATTGGAATCTAATCATCACAAGAGCCTTCAAATGGGAGGAAATGGGCCTCTTCATCTTGCCAGGTTGGTGGGGAAGATGCTCAGCTTTTCTGCAAGTCAGTGAATCAGGCACATGAGAGCCATTCCGTGCCTGGCCTTTGCTCTGCTCTCAGGCATGGACCCTGGAGGTCTGGCTTTTCCTCCTTCTCTCTGCCTCTCAGCCCCGGAGGACCACTTTGGGGGCATGAGTTCACCAAGGCACCAGGCTCTCAGTCAGGAACTTACAGCGGAGTGGGAGAACCTCTCTTTCTGCTCCCCAAGGGCTGCTGTCTGCCTCTCAAAGTTTATGCCTCTCAGATGGGCTGGGAAGGACCCTTGCTCTCTGCTCAGAGCCCTGCTCTGGGTACCCCAGGGTTGGCCCCAGTGGGAAATTACTTGGCTGCATTGTGGCACTTTGCTGGCTGGAGTTTTAGGATATTGTAAGGGCCCCTGTTTAAAGGTTTTTATAAAATACCAGTTCCAATGGACCTATGCTGAGATGAAATTAAGCATGTCTGTTTAAAAACAAGTCAAATAATTCCAAAGCATTTATTAAGAGTCAGGTAAAATTTTTGGAGTAGGGTGTGTTCTGCTGGTCCGCACTGGGGAATCGTGAGGGTACAGGTCCCCTTCTTCCCATCCCCTTTCCTTAAGCTTAGGCCTCTTTTCCAAAAGGATGGGGTTGTACTTTAACATAAAAAGAGTGTTTTTCTTTCCTTTAAAAATACTGTGGACTTCCTGCTAAATGCTAGATATCTTGCTGGGGACTGTGCTGGGTACTTCCCATATGTTGCTTATTTAACCCTCATAGCCACTCTGTGACATTCAGGGGAGAGTTTGTGACACATGGGAGCCTCATCTCTGACAGGTGTGTGCAGGTGACCACAAAGAGACTTGATTCCAGGCCTGAGTGTGCTGTGAAGTCTCAGGGAGATCATTCACACCAGGAAGGCAGGGAGGTACAGTGTCAGAACTAGACTCTGAACTCACAATGTCTGTGTTTGAATCCCAACTCCAGTACGTTCTAATTTCTTAGGCAACTTACGTAACTTCTCTGTGCCTCAGTTTCCCCATGAATTAAGCTGGGATAATATTACCCACCTCACTGGGCTGCTGTGAGGTTTCTGTGAGACTATGCATGTGAAGCCCTGGCTCGTATCGGGAAGGTTCTCACTGAGAGGCTATGTCTCAGTTTCTCCATCTGTGGAATAAGTCAGGTTTGAGCAGAAGGTCACAGTGATGCCTTTGGAAATGACTGCTCCGCCACAGTTCACCAAGGCCAATACCTGGGTGAGCTAGACTCTTCCACTTATCTCTGTCCATCACGGTGCTCCCTGACTAAAAACCCCTCTAACAGTTTCCTAGTTCACTTACCCTCCAAATACACCCTTTACGGTGACATAATAGGCCCAACCAGATCTTGTCTCTACCTGTTCCCAAAACTTACTTCCCATTTTCCTCTTTCCTCTCTGTGCTCCAGCCGCATGGGTCTTCTCTCTGCACCCCTGCTAGACACCTTTCCCACCTTAGGGCCTTTGCACTGGCCACTCCGCGCCCTGCACATGTTCTTCCCTCTGCTCTGAATCTTTACAGGACTGACTTGGTTTTAGCATCACCTCTTCAGGGACCCTTCTCAGATCACCCCACCTATAAAGGAGCCCCTCCCCCAGCACTCCTCATCACACCACCTATGAACCGTCTTCACAGCCCTTTTCTCTATTGCAGAGATCTTGCTTGTTTTCTTGTTTATTGTGTGTCTCCCAAGGGTTGGATTATGAAGATGTATGAGGAAAGGAGCCATATCTGTCTCCTCCATTCTCTATTCCCAGATTCAAAGTAGGTGCACAATAAATATTTAAGTGAACCATTTTTCCTCCATTTCCCATGTGAGGACAGCAAGCCTGGAAAAATGAAGATGTTGGAACATCTTGGTCTGTGATTAGCTGTAGAAGGAATGAGCAAGGCTTAATTTTTTTTCCTTCAAATTAGTTTCATGATCTTGAGAAACTATCTACCCTCCTACCAGACCCTTAGGATGGGGGAGAGCCATTGATTTCTCTCTTAAGTGATGTTTTTCAGACCTGCCCACATTGAATAATTACTTGCTTTTGTGGGCTGAGAATGTCTTTCTGCTGTTCCACCTGGTAGGTTTGTTTTCTTTGTTAATTAGCTATTAATTGCAAGGGATCCTGGGGACCTGAGGTGAAAGGGAGGCCCCAGAGATGGGCTGGGGGTCTGGGACAAGTGAGGACCGCAGGCTGGAATGAGGATGACCTCACTGGGCACTGGGCTAATTTATTTCAAATGCTGTCATGTCCAGAGAGTCATTGAGTTTCTGGGATGATGAGTGATTTTGTTAATTAAGTCCTATAAACAGTACAGCTTAATTTCCAGCCGTGGGGCTGCAGCTGGTGGGTGGGAGCTGCTTGCAGCTGTGACAAGAGGTTGTCCTTGAAGGAATGGGCCATAGAGGGTGGGAAGTCTGAGAGGGCAGGGGCAGTGTTCAGGAACTTCACCCCAGATGCAATTTTCCCCTCCCTTCTCCTTTGGTCCCTTCACTCTCTCTCCAGGCCAGGCCTTGATCCTGGGAACACCCCAGTTTGGTGTAAAGATAATGCCTGTAAGTTATTTAAAAGGAGTTTCAGGGGTACTACCCATGTTCCCCCAAAGGCCTGAGCTGGAAACTTTCGTTCGCTGGTTTTCGTCTTCCTCTATTTCACCTCCTTCTGGTCCTCACTTCCATCATCTCTTTCATCCCTAAGGCTGAACAGTTGGTTTGTGAAGCATCCTCCAGCAAGCCCTCCTCAGCCCACCACCATCTCTCCCCTGGATTAGCATCTGCAGGTCTCCTCGCAACTGCTCTTGGCCCTGTACAATCCTTCTGTAATGTACATGTCACCACCCCTGCTTAACATTCTCCATGGCTTCAATTTCTTTTAGCTAAAGAAGAGGTCCTTCCCAAGATCGGTATCACCCTGCTGAGCCTGCAGCTCAATTCCTTGCCACTCTCAATGCACATTTTGAGGCCAGTTTCTTTTTTTCTGCATTTTATATATTTGGAACTAATTGGTTTTTTTTTTTAAAGTTCAGGCCTTTGAGCAAAATATCCCTTTCACTTGGAACACTCCTTCCTCATGGTCCCTGTCATCTAGCCTCCATTGCCTTTGCCTGGCTCGTTGCCCCCCAGTGTAGAGTTTAGAAATCTCTTTGTCGGGTCATGGGAGTCTCTCTGGTCCCTGGAGCTGGTAAGGCCCCCTTGGGTGGCTGACAGCCTAGAGAACTGGCCACATTAGAGTGCTCACACAGTGTGTAATGATGTTTATTGTCAGACTCTCATCCTTACTGGGACAGGCACCAGGACTGTCTGTCATAGTGCCCACCACCTAGTTGATGCCCCACACATATTTGTGGAATTCCATTAACTCAACATTGAATTGCTCTGATGGACAGAGGACAGCAGGATGCGAGAGTGGGGCGTGGCTGTTTCCATGGCGGGCTGTGAGGAGGAGCTTCAGAGGGGAGGAGCTTCAGAGGGGAGGAGCTTCAGAGGGGAGGAGCTTCAGAGGGGAGGAGCTTCAGAGGGGAGGAGCTTCAGAGGGGAGGAGCTTCAGAGGGGAGGAGCTTCAGAGGGGAGGAGCTGTGGAGCTGCTCTTGAGAGACGTGGCTGCAGGGATGACTGGTCATCTTCTCAAATGACGAGGATTCATCCAGATGACCAATTCCCAGAAGAACAAGGTTGTTGGGAGCATGAGGCACTGAGAGTCAGAGGCAGGGTAGGGAAACCCCACCCCCATTCCCTGATGCCTGAGGGCCATGCCTTATCACTCATTCCTGGACTGGATTTCCTGTTTTCTGAATTTTGTCTTTCTTTCCCTTAGTATATATACTTGTTTTGGTAGAGCACTTTCTCTGGTCCTGTCTTAAAAAGAAATCTGTAAGAGGTAAAAATCTAGAGACATCTCATGTCTGAAAATATCTTTATTTTTCTCTCCTATTGGATGACTATGGGGTTAGAAGTTTTTTTGATTAGAATTTATTTTCTTTCATACTTTTGAAGCAACTCTTTGGTAACCAGCTTCCTAAATAGCCCCCAATAACGCTCACTTCTTGGTGTGCAGGCCCTGTGGAGTCCCTTCCCACACAGCAGGGAGCCCTCTGTCACCGATGGGAGACTATAGAAATGATAGCCATAAACGACATGCTCTTTCAGGATCACTCTTTCGGAGGGGAGTCAGTTGCCCTGTGATGAGGGCGCTCAAGCAGCCTTTTGGATGGTTTCCCGTGGTGTGTAACTGAGGCCTCCGCCAACAGCCAACATCAACTTGCCAGCCACGTGAATGAATGGGGCCTCCCGGAAGTAGATCCACCAGTCCTGGTCAAACCTTCAGATGACCGCGGCTCTGGCCAACATTTTGACTAGAACTCATGGAAGACCCTGAGCCAGAACCACCGAGGACCCACTTCTGAATCCCTGATCCACAGAAACTGTGTGAGATACCAATGCTTATTGTAGCTTTAAGCTGCTAAGTTTTGGGTTAATTTGTTATACACCATAGATAATGCATATGTACTATTCCATTATCTTCTCCTTGTTGAGAAATCTGAAGCATTTCTGACTTATGATCCTTTACTAATTGTTTTATCCCCACTCTCTCTGGAAGCTTGTAGGGTCTTCTCTTTGTATGGAAGGTCCTGACACTTTCCTAACAATCCATTATAATATAGGCCAGATGTGAGACTATTCACATTCTTTCTAGAACCTCTTTCAAGGGAAACTCAAATTTCATCTGGAATTTCAGAATTTCACTTTTCAGAAATTCTCTTGAATAATTTCAGTAACCATCTTCCTCTGTTGTCCCTGTTTTTTTCTGCCCAGAATTTTTGTCATTTGATTGTGGGTATCTTAGATTCTCTACTCATCCTATCTTTTCTCTCCCATTTTATGCTCACACAACATACAATTCACTCATGTGAATGTACAAGTCAAGGGTATTTAGTATGTTCACAGACTTGTGCAATCATTATGACAATTGATTTTGGAACATTTTTGTCACCCTGAAAGGAACTCTGTACCTTTTGGTTATCACCACTCAAGCCCCTCATTCCTACTCAGGTGAAAGCAACCACAAATCTACCTTCTGTCTCTATATTTGTCTGTTCTAGAAACTTCATATGAATGGGATAACATATATAATTTTTTGAATAGTACATTTTCTGATTCCTCCTAGTTGCTTCTCAACCTGCATTTATTTGCTTTGGTCTCTGTTCTCCATGTCAGGGGTCTCTTTTCACGCGTCTGTTGATCCTTGCTTGTCTATTCGCATTGAAGAAGGGGGCACTAACCGATTGATTGATTGGACACTTTGAGTGTGTGGGTGAGACTTGCTGACTCTGGGCTTTCCCATTGGGTGACCTGTGGCTTTTTTGGTAGAACAACTTTAGAGGTCATCATTTTTAGGTCTCTCTCTTTGGGACGATCAGATTCCCGGAGAAGGTTCTTTCAGTCTGCTACCTGGAGGTAGCAGACTTTTCCTGGAGGTAAAGGTTGGGCTGTCAGTATTCTGAAGGCCAAGTGGGAAAACAACGCAGGGAGGTCTCAGTGTTGCTCGTTGCCCCAGTTTTCAGTAAGGGAGCCTGCTGTCAACAGGGCCTGGTGCTTTTATTCTAGAGATCCTTTATCTTTTACTCTCCGGAGAAAGATTCTCTCCTCGTCTGCTGAGACAGGGCAGGACAATTTGTTGTCTGTGAAAGAGTTCCGGGGAAGATCTAGGGATCTGACTGCTTCTTTAAAAATATTTTGGACCAATTTATTGATAATGACTCAACAAACATTCATACAACCACTACTATATTCCAAGTATTTTAAATTAAAAAAATTTATTGTGGTGAGAACCTTTAACGTGAGACCTACCCTTTAAACAGATTTTTAAGTGTACAATACAGTATGTTATCTATAGGCACAACGTTGCACATCAGACCTCTAGAAGGTATTTGTCTTCATAACTGAAACTGTATACCCATTGATTAGCAAGCAACTCCTCATTTCCCCTTCCCTCCAGCCTTTGGCAACCACTGCTGCGTTCTCTTCTGAATTTGACTGTTTTAGATATAAGTGGAATCATGCAGTATTTGTCCTTCTGCGATTGGTTTATTTTGCTTCTCATGATGTTTTCAAGGCTCATCTATGTTATTGCATATTGCAAATTTTCCTTCTCATTTTAAGGCTGAATGATTGTGTGTGTGTGTATGCATATGTTACATGAAGAATCCATTTATCCATTGATGGACATTTAGGTTGTTTCTATGCGTGGCTATTGTGAATAGTGCTGCAATGAACATGGGAGCGCTAATATCCTAGCAACTCTTCAAGATCCTGATCTCAATTCCTAGAAGTGGAAGAGGTCAATGCTGAATAATTTGAGACACCTCCATACTTTTTCCCATAGAGGCTGCGCCATTTCTGCATTCCTAGCCCTTATTTTTCTGAGCTTTTTACAGATTCTCCTTTTCGATCTTTTACTCTCCACTTCCAGTGACACTTGATATCTCCAATTTCTAAGCCTTTTGGAAATTCTAGGGTGAATCAGATTGGTCCTGAGCGATTCCCCACTGCTGGCTTAGGATTCAGTTCTCTCAGGTGTGTTATCTTAGGTCCTTGAAAAAGTAGAAACCAAGATGGGATTAAAGATCCGAGAGATTTATCAGGGAAACACCTCAGAGGGGGAAATAGGAAGGAAGCTGGACGCACCCGGGAGAGCTGTTAGACCATGCTGCAGGTCTAACCACCTTGGAGGAGAGAGGGAAAGAAAGAAGGTCGGGTAGAAAAAAGCGGTAAAATGCTGTGCCGTTCCAGGAAAGTTTCAGCAAAGCCAGTGAGGAGTTCTGGAGCTTAAACAGACTGTCTACGGAGTCCCATGTCTCCTGGGAATGGACCTGCCTTAGTATTGCTGCTGTGCTCAGCCAGTGGCTGGGAGTGAATGTGGGGCTGGATTTGGAGCATAGCTGGTGGGGCAGCCGGTCAGTCACCCTGCAGCTGGAGATATGACAGGCACATTCTCACGGCTTCCACGTGGCCACGGGAGCGGTGCCGATTCCCTTCCAAATCCCCGGTAAAGCAACACAGAAATTTTCTCAAAAAGGCATATAACCTACGAGGATGGAGAGAGTAGGAAAGGTGATAGTGACTAAGTTTTAGAAGCTGGACATATGTCTTTAATCTGTCATATTTACCCAGAAGTCCTTCAAGTTCATTGATTTTCAGTCTTCCTTATTCATCGATGTAATAAAGACTATAAACTTCTTTCTGAGTACTGCTTTGACTTTACCATCCCACCCCCCCAATAACACGTAACCCTTCATGTTTGCGACAAATATAGCCAATTAGTGACAATGATACGTAACAACTTACACAATCCGATGCTTTTATATCCGATTATGGTATTATATAAATATAATCTTCATAGCAGGGGCTGTTGTACATCTTCACAGACTGGCTGGGCCATTTCAGTTCTGTTCAACAAATATTCTGTGCCCTACCAAGTGCCCAGAACTGGGAACACAGAATGAACCAGAGAGATGTGCCCCACCTGTAATGACGCAGGACAGTAAGTGCCACAATGAGGTAGCACAGAGTGCAGTGGCAGAATCAATGATGGGCACCTAACTCAGCTTCTGGGGTGCTTGGATGACTTCTTGGAGGAGACGGTTGGGTTCTGGTGGAAAAGTAGGACTGGACCAGGAGCTGTGGGCAAGGGTATTGTAAATAGAGGAAGCAATGAGCAAAGAGGCGCAGTGTGAAATGTCCGAGTGCACTCTGGGAGCTCAGTCATTCAGTGTTTTGGGAGCACGGAGCACAAGGAACAGGGGTGAGAGACGTGTTAGACTGACCCTAAGGATTGTGGACTATTAATAATGAATCGGGGGCTTGTTCTGAAGGTGTTGCTTATCCCTTCATTTCAGGGAGTTTGGGCAGTACCTTGGGGCTGTTGTTACCCTTCTCCCCAGTATTCGGGTCTTTCTGGAGATCTGCTGGTGCTGGGGGTGTTGGGCTTGGCTGACTGTGGACATCTTCTCACGATGATGCTGTTCTAACACTTCATCCTGTCAGATGAAGCCTGTGCCACCTCCCCACCTGGCCTCCCTCACTGGACAGCCCAGAAACATGGTCCTTTTGCCACTGTCATCTCTCTCTGAGGCATACACGTCTGAGCTTGCTAAATTGCACTCCACACTCTTCCTTGTAGGAAGCAGGAGGCTGGGACTCCCTGCAGGCCCCAGTCTCTGCTCTCTGACTTTGCGGGGAGAATACCTGCTCAGATTTTCCCAAGTACCCCAGGAATTGCCTGCTTACAGGAAGGGTGTTGAGAAGGGAGGTGCGATGGGAGTCAGACAGATTTGATGTTAATTCTGGGGGAGGCGCTTACCTGCTGGGTGACCCGCGGCAAATTCTTGCTTTAACGAACCAGCATTGGCTGATGCCCTCTCTGTGCACAGCTATGTGCTGGTTTCTGGAGAAGAAAGTTCCTCTATGGGAGACAGACAGACCAGGGGAGGAGGGAGGGGCCGCATGAGCCTAGGAAGGCTCACGCCCTCCCCTTACCTGAAAAGGTGAGCGTTATAACCCTAGTTAAGGTCTTTCGGAGGGACCAGTAGGGCTTTCCGTCCCTGGCATATCTGACCAGAGGGGCTGGGCATGTGTGCTGGGCTGTCAGGAAGAGTTATCTCCAGACAGCCCTCGGCCTGCCTGCTTTCTCCTCCATGTTCCCCTCCTAATTCATTTTCCGCCTTTAATGTACTGTTGTGGAGCTTCCTCTCCCATTAGGGCCTGTAATGTGCACCGATTCCCTTCAGCTTGACTGCCCTTAATAGGCAGCGTAAATAGAATTTAGTGTGGCGTGCACTAACATCTCTATCCATTGTCCAGAGATTAAATACTTGCCACCGATGGTTCATGCATCATCAGCCTCGAGCCCAGTTTCATAGCTCCCAACCAAAGGAGGATATTAAATTAATTTGCAGGTTGCTTTAGCAAAACCTAACAAAAAAAACCCTCCACAGGAGAGGAAGGGGGGCCTGGTGCATCTGTCCACCATCAATCATGGGGAGGGGGGCGGGAGCTGTTAGAAACCAGGGATGGGGCTCTTGTGTGTCTGAGGTTGGGTCCCTCTGAGGGCCACACTGCTTGGCTGTCTACTTCCATCATAGTCCCCAAGGCTGGCTCCATGGCCAGGCCTCCATGGAGCTTGGGAATCTGGTCTGAGGTGTGGACTGAGTGGCGATGCAGAAAGGGATGTGGGAACTGTGGGGCCTTAGTCCGTAATGCAGGGTCTACTTCCTCCTTCTTAGGGGTGTAGCCGGTACATGACCCATGAAATGCCCTGTGGTCTCGGGTAGGGGGACCCCTGAACCCCCCTGTGTGATGGCAGGGGAGCAGGTCAGTGTAGGCCCTGCCTCTGGGATCCAGCTGGGGCATTCACTGGCCTTTTTGCACTTGATGATCGGTTTGTGTCATGGGCCAGTCACGTGGGGCAACAGACCTGTGTGCAGTCGATGACGATCCAGGACCCCTGTCCTGGTCGCTCTGTCCATTTGGAAGCAGGGCTCAGGTTGGGTGGAGGCAGGTAGGAGGGCTTGGCTCCCTCGGGCGTAGTTGAAATGGAGGTTTCACTGGTGAATGGACCAAAGGGGACAGCCAGTCACCCACAAGAATGGTGGATACATGATGAATGTGCCACTGTCCTCCACATCACTGCCCTGGAAGCCATCAAAGCCATTTTCCCCAGTGAGGGACAAAAGCCTCAGGATCCTGCACAGTACACTAAGGCGGCTCTCATGAATGGGCTGGAGGTGGCGCAGGAAAGTTCTGAAATGATTGTTGAGTTGGAAACGATTGTGTTGAACCTGGGGTGTCCCTGGCAGACTGGGCATGGCCACCCGGGGTGACCTGAGATTGGCCTGTGTAGCTGTGTTTCCTGACAGGAGCCGATAGACCAGATGATTACTGGTTTAACTCCAACTGAGGCTCTCGTTTCTTCCCAGGCACAGTGGGCCTGGGAGTCTTTCCTTTTCTCAGATGTTCACAGATGCTTCCAGCCCACTGCCCCGCCCTCCCCTCCATCACGGGAACGGGGTGGGTCCCTGTGGCTTTGGAGGTAAAGTGAGGTGAAGCGAGGGAGGGGTCCTGAGTGGTGGTGCAGACTCCGCGTGGGCTGCCAATTGCTCCCTGATGAACCCCACCGCCCGCGGCCTCCCCTATGGTGGTTTATTAATAGCTTTTAACATGATCATTTGGACTAATTGAAAATCAGACCAATGCTAATATGCCCCTTACGTTTCATTCATTTTTTATTTTAAAAAGATGCTAAAAGCATTTATCGAGTAGTTTCTGGGGAGAAGAAATAAAAAGGTCTCCCCTCTGGCCATTCCAATGGTGTGGTCTCCTGCCAGCACCCCATGCGGGGGGTTCTGGTGTTCATTAGTGTGATTTAAAGGTGTCCAGGTGACCCTGTTATAAAGCCATCAGCAGGAGCTGCTTGGAGACATCCCTTGCTCACTGTGAGCTCTGCCTGGTCCTGAAGGTGGAGAATAGGTGGGATGGGTTGAGGGCTCTTTGGCTGATGTCCTGTCACTGTGTCCCTCTGTGTGGGCTGGCTGTGATTGTGGTACAGGTATTGCTGTGGGAATAAATGGATTCCTCCCACCCACCCCTTTTTCTGTCTTCCTGGTGGGATTGAAAGTCCTGAGAGGGCCAGGCTTGATTAGCCTAGTTTTTACAGTTAGTGCCCATCTCTTGGTCAAAAAGGATGGGGTGCTGTTGTCTTCCATTTGCCCTCCTCTTTCCCAGATTCTCTCTCTGCTTTTCTCTGGATCCCAGGTGGCTGACCCCCTAGAGTTGCTCATGAGCCTCCCATTGGGTTGGCCCCAACCCAACTCTCTGCACTCCCGTCGTGCTTTGGTATTTCACTAGCTCTAGCAGTCGCTGTCCCTGTGGGACTCTGTCTTGATGGACAGTCCCTCTCTAAATATAGTCTCAGCTCTCCCTTCAGCCCTAAAGGTGGAAATAGGTCTCCCTGCTGCCTCTGTGGGTAATTCCTTCATCAAAGCTATGGTTTTGATTGCAGTTATCATGGTGGGAGGTGATCACAGTTCCCTGCAAGGTGATCCTAATGTCATTCTCCAAAGAAAGGAGAGTGGGTGCTGGATGGTCCACAAATCTTCAACTGTCCTTCATACCCTGGCCCTACTCTTGGCCATAGGCTGAGCCACAAGGTTGGCTCCTCCCCTTTGAGAGTGTGGCTTTGAGCTTGGCATTTGCCTCACTCTGTCCCCCACCATCTAGGGAATGACCTGCTCCACCAGTCCTTTTCCCCACACCTGGTTCTCTTGTCCTGTCCCAGCACGGGACCCTGCACCTGTGGTTCCAGGGGGGATGGATGGCCCTGGCTCCCCATCAGTCACCTGCAGAGCCATTTCATAGACCTTTGCCCCCCTGTATGGCTCCCTCTTAGAACTCTGCTGGGATGGCCCGATGAAGCTGTTCTCCCATGGATCAGAATAAATGCTAGTGGCCATGATCTGTTTCCAAAGTCACTTCTACCCTCAAAAGGTCAAGATTTACCCTTGAGTAGGCTTTCTGCAAAACCGAAGGCCAGAGCTACTACTGTCAGAATAACTGCAGGGCTCTCTAAGCCCAGAGTGGAGGCCAATACTGGGATATGGATGAACTGGTAGCTATTAATAAGTAGCCATGGTTCAGGCTGTCGGCTGTGTACACCAGTCCCTGAATGTGTGTGTGTGTGTGTGTGTGTGTGTGTGTGTGTGTGTGAGTGATGTCAGGTGTGCTGGACAAGAGTCCTTGTAGGGAGGGGAGAATGCACCAAAGGAAAGCTCTCTGGACTCTTCCAGATCTCACCTCATGGTGGCTGGGGAGGCAGCCAAGGACAAGCTGACGACCCCTTAGGAGCAGCAAGAGGCCAGGTCAAGTCAACAAGCGTCTACCCTGTGCTGTGCCAGGTGCTGGGCTGAACTCTGAAGGTAAAATGTTGACTTGGCCTTGGTACTGGCTACCTCTAATTTGGTAGTGACTTTGAGGTCTTCCTGGGTCCTCAGTATCTTTATCTGCAATAGGACTAATGTCCTGTGAAAGTCCTGAGGTTCTGTGGTTCTCTGAGTGGGGAGCTGAGGTTTCTGCATCTTGCCGCTGTAGGTATTTTGGGCTGGTTAATTCTTTGCTGTGGACCATCCTGTGAGCTGTGAGATGTTTAGCAGCACCACTGGCCTCTACTCACTGGCTGCTAGAGCATCCCAATTCCCCTAGTTTTGATTACCAAAGATGTCTCTAACCCTGCCAAGTATCTCCTAGGGGGCAAAATTGTCCTGGCTGAGACGTAGGGGACACAGTTTTGCTGGCTGAGAACCACTGGTCTAGAGTGATGGTTGCAGCTCACATATGCCTGGCCAGGGCTTTTCCCAGGATGCTCTTAGTGAACAGGTTTGGACTTGGTCGTAGGTTTTATAATCTTCATTCTGAGGCCTGAGCCTGCACCATCCTGACAGTGGAATCTTGTCCTTAAACCTTCCCTGCTCCAGGGGCTGAGGGCATCACTTATTTGATGACCAGATGAGGTCTGAACCTGTCAGCTGGAAGCCCAGCCCGTGGGGTAAGAGAGGGACCCCGGGGTAGTGGGCAGGCAGGAACAAGGCCCCAAGGGACTTAGGGGGGAACGAACTGGGCCTTTGGGGGCAGGAGTGGTAACCTTTTGGTGTGCCCTTGGGCAAGTTACTAAAGTCTGTGTGTGTCAGTTTTCTCATCTTCAAAACAGGGAGATAATGGTAGCGTGGCTGGTAGGATTCTTGGGTCAGCCAGCGTCCAGGACCAACATAAATGGTACACACGAAAGGACACACTGAAGGCGCTGCTGATGCGGCGGGGGCAGGGCCAAGGAAGGTGAGGCCACATGGGCAACAAGAGCAGAAAATTACCCTCCACCCTCACCCAGTTGGAGAGGCAAGGGGGTCAAAGTCGGGGCCTTGGAACCCCTCCACCTCACTGCACCTACATCTGTAGCCTTAGGGGACTGCAATCATAGCTAGAGGCACCAAGTTCCTGCTCGTCGCTCTAATCATTCAGGTGCTTCCCATTGCCAGAAACCAGCCTCCGTGGCAGGGCCAGGGAATGGGGTGCTTTAGCAGCCAGGGTTACTTCCTCGGGCACCGGACGCGTCAGAGAAAGTTGGAGATCCGATCGGGACAGTGGGCTGGAGTGGAGAGCTGCCAGCCCAGCCACCAGGAAACCAAACCTGTGGTATTTGTGAAGCACTCAGAACAGTGGCCAGCACATAGCAGGTGTTGGCTCAGTGACACCCTGTCCTTGCCTCCTGGGGCACAACACACATTTAGTAGATCTCGCAGCCCCTCCTGGGCCCCAGGGCAGGGCCCCCCTCTGCAGAGGTACCAGGCCCCTCCTGTCGGAGCTGGGAGGACTAGGCAGGACTGGCTGTGGGGTGCCGCCCACCTCTGCCCCTCGGGAGATGCTAGTCCAGGCTGGCCCCCATCCCCCCACTCACAGACTTCACCCCCTCCAGTGAACCTCACCCAGGCCTGTCAGCCCTTGTCCGACACAGCCATCTGGCTTGACCATGCATTCCTCAGCCTTGCTCCATGTCCCCTGCCTCCCCTGATTCCCTTGGGCTCTGACCCCGCAGGTGGGCTAGAAGCTGGGAGGCCTCCAAGGCCCTGTCTGGGGGAGAAGGTGGCCCAGCCTCTGACCTGCCCTCAGAGTCCCCTTGGCACTAGAGATTTTATGGCACATGAGTGGGATTCTCCTGTGCTTTTGCGAGCCTCTTTGTGCAGCTGTGCACCCACAGGGTGGTGAGCCCCAGGGGGCTTCCGTGGGGCCGTGCTCCCAGCTGTCTACTGCGGTGTCCCATCCAGGGACCCAGGGTCGGAGGGAGACAAGGAGGCAACATTGTAGGAGCTTTCATGCTTCATACGTCATGGCTGTGACTGTGGGCTCCCCTCAGTCCCAGGGCCCATACCTCTGAGGGGGTCTGGGGGCGCTGGGGGCTGGGCCACAGTCCTTTCCCACTCAGCACCACGGAGCTGCTGTGGGGTGGGCCTGGCTCCTGGGGCTGGCACAGGAGGGGAGGGCTCCCCGGCCTCTCCCCGGCCCAGCCTCCCGCATCCGCCACTCAAGGGTGCCCTGGACACTCGCCCAGCTCCAGCTTGTCCTCACTCTCCACCTAGGGTTGCAGATAAAATAGAGGATGGCCAGTTAAATTTGGATTTCAGGTAAACGACAAAGCATCCAAAATGTGGCTTGAGGTACTTATGCTGAACAATGACTTCTTATTTATTTGGGTATTAACTGGTATCCTGTTTTATTTTATTTTTTGTTTGTTTGCCCCGCCCCCCACACTGTCTCTGGCCTACACCCTCTCCTGCACTGGCCCCAGAAGTAGGGGTTTCACTGCTTCTTCCCTTTCCTTACTGTTCTCCTACAAGTGAGGTCCAGGAGCCGAGCTGGATGAGCTCTGCAGTGGGGCCATGAGACCCATGAAGCCCCAAGCCCTGAGCACTGAAGGCCTCCTCACACCCCCACGCTCCTGCTCCTGCAGCTGCCTCAGCCCAGAATGCCTTTCCCTACCCTCTCTGCCCGGTGCTCAGTCAAATCTTAACTCAGTTGTCATTTCCTGCTTGGGACCTGCTCTGACGGACTGAGGAACCGCTTCCTCCCGGCTGTGGTCACACACTTTCCCTCTCAGCCCAGTGTGGGTGGACCTTAGTTTGGGTTAGGGATGATGGAGGCGACACCCCATGTGCTGCGGAGCGGTGACAGCGCAGCTGTCACTGTACTGTCACCTGCCCCCCACACCCCCCACTGCAGCCTGTCCTGGAGGCCCAACCAGGTGCAGACCTTGCATTTAGCACTTGACCTGCCTCCTCCCACAGCTGCGAGGCTGGCGCCCATAGCATCTTTGTGTAAATTAGGAAGCCAAGGCACAGAGAGGTTAAAGCCCGGCCCGAGGGCACACAGCAGATGCATGGTAGAGCTAGGTTTGAACTCAGGTCTGACTCCAGGGCTCAGCTCTCAGCTGCCGGACCACACTGCCTCCCCTTGCACGTCCTGGCCTTGTGCGAGCTGAGGGTGTCACAAGGCCTGGGGCCCCTGTGTGGAGGGGGCTACTGCTCAGGAAGGAGGCTGGTTTGGGAAAATTTTCCACACCCCCGCCACCCCCGCCCCGTGCAGCTGTGTAATGAGCCCACATCTGTTACCACCACATGTTGCTCAGCGCTACGCAGATGTAAAGTCTCAATTTTTCTAATTAGCAGCAACACAAAGTCTATCTTAATTTTCTCCTCCCCTCCCTCTAATAAACGTGATATTAACAAGGTTACACGTCTGCGTTTTGCTGGGTATAATGGAATCAGGTCGCAGATTTGATTAGTGGGTGTGGGGCACTGGGGTCTGGTCAGGCTGAAGGGCTGGGGGAAGGAAGGGGCCGGGTCCCAGCCGTGGATGGGCCTCAGGAGGGAGAAGGAAGAGGGTGAGAGGGAAAAAAACAGGGAGAAAGATGGAGGGAAAGAGACGAGTAGAGAGCGGGGAGACAGAGTCAGAGAGGCAAAGATGGATGGCAGATAGAGACAGAAAAAGAATAGAGGGAGAGGAAGGAGGGAGAGAGAGAAAGAATAAGGAGTGAGAGAGAAAGGGGAGGGGAGGCAGAGAGTGGGTGAGCCGCAGTGGCACAGTGAGGTGTGGGGAGAGGATGGTAGAGACAGAGGGGGGAGCGGGAAAGACACACACACACACACACACACATGCAGTGCATGAGTGAGCAATAGACAGAGGGAGGGAGGCAGGAGCAGAGGGCCAGAGCAGAGAGGCAGTCCATGCCCACCCCCTTTTGTTCAGACCCTTCTGCAAAGGTACCTGGTCAGAGCCCCACCCTCGAGGCTCGGGGGAGCCTGGACTGAGGAGGGACAGACGGCCACAGAGCTACCCACAGCCCTGCCCAGCCTGCCTTGCTACCGCTGAGCTTGAGAGCAGCAGACCCGAGTCCTGGTCCTGGCTGTGGGTGAGCGAGGGTCAGTCAGCTCCCCTCTCTGGGTCTCACTTTCTCCATCTGTAAAACGTGGTCTCTAAGTCCCACTCCCTGCTCTGAAAGTCTAAGGTTCTCTGGAGTCCCCACCCCGCCTGACCCCACTTCCTCTGGAAAACCTTGGAGGGGTGAGTGGTGAAAGTTCTGTCCCTTGCAAAAGCCTCATGATTCACCACTGCAGCTGAGATGGTCCCTAGCAGCATCCCTTGCCGAGAGGCACCCTGGACAGAATGCGTGTGTGTGTCTGGAGTGGGACTCTTTTGCCTCCAGAGGACCTTAAAGCCCTCTGCACTGTGTGATTCCCGTACTTGCAGTGGTTCCCACCGGCAAACCCGAGTCTCTGGTCATCCGGTCTCTGGTCACTGCTCCATCCCTCCCCACCACCCTCCCCTATTTCTCTACGCTGGATCACTTGGTGCCCAAGCACCACGACCCGAGACCTCCTCACACCCCCATGCTCCTGCTCCTGCAGTTCCCTCAGCCTGGAATGCCTTTCTTTCCCTACCCTCTCTGCCGGGTGCTCAGCCGAATCTTAACTCAGTTGTCATTTCCTGCTTGGGACCTGCTTTGACGGACTGAGGAACCGGCTTCCTCCGGGCTGTGGGCACCCTCTTTCCTTGGTGCAGTGTCAGATATGCATCTGTGCGTTTATGGGCTGTCTCCCTCACTGCTTCTCCTTTGGTACCTGGTTGGCACCTAGCCGGTGCTTTGTGTGTGTGTGAGAAAGTGTGATCGGGCGCACGCACACACCAGTGCGGGTGGTGCACGCAGGAGCAGGGCAATGTGGCTGCAGCGATGGGGCGGGGCCGCGTTCCTGCTGTGACAATTTCTCCCGCTGATGACTCAGTCCCTGGGGCTTCGGGAGGTGCTGAGAAGCTCTGTCAAGGGGCAGTGGCTTTTCCCCCCTCACTTAAATGAGATATGAATAATTGATTCGGCTCCTGAATAATTAATCAGATATTCAATAAGGAAAGTAATTGTTTGGCGCATCCCCCATGGATGGCCTGGCTCAGCCGCTGCCCCACTCAGGCTCGGAGGCTGGAGGGGGTTGTGGGCCTACGAGGAACCCAGTGCCAGCTGGGGGAGGTCACCTTGTCCAACACTGGCACTCCCGTCTGTCTGGCTCCCTGTCCCCTGGGAGGCCACTGCCTGCCTTGGCATACCAGCCAAGACCTGGGTCTTACAGTCCTCTCCCCCACGCTGTCCTTTATCATGGCTTCTTCCCAGCCCCTCTTCCTCTGATGTTGGCACCCCCAGACACCCTCCCCTCCAAAGGATGCCCTGGCCCAGAGCAGGCAGAGGCAACTGTGGGCAGGCCGCACTTCCCCAGTGCGTCCCCTCCTTCTTCTTCGCACTGGGGCAGGCCTTGGGGGTGCGCCCACTTTCTGTGCTGAGGGGCCAGGCTCCCGGGAGCAGTGACCTTGAGGCGGTGGTTAACCAAGTACGGCTGTGTGCCAAACCCAGGAGAGCCCTGAGAAGTGTGGGCCTGCTCGGTCTTGCCCCTCTTCCAGAGAGCCCTCTCCTTCTAGGTTCCCCGAGTGACTTCCAGGGACCCCCACCTGCTCTCCATCGGTAGCACCCACCCCTCTCCCCAGTGTGCATCCCCCCTGGTCTGAGTTTCAGGGAACAGCTCCCCGGCGGATTTAGCCTAGTGAGGGGCTGGGATGTTCCAACAGTTTGGGTCTGTCCTCGGCACGGTGGGCTCTCCTGGTGGAGTCCCCCTGCCATTCCCTTTATGAGTTGCAGGTGCCTCTGTGTGCTGGGCCAAGCACTTGTACATGCCACACACACCATACAAACCATGCAAACACACACGCACCAGACAGACACACGCAAACACAGAAGTTGTACGTACCACATACACATCCCACAAACACACACACAAACCACACGCAGCAGAAACACAAACATACCATTTGTGCCTATAGCTTCTTCTGTGGAGCCAACCCATCTCATGTTTGGTCTTCCGCTCCTCCTGCCGCCTTTTGTTTTCACGGCATTGTTGTCTTTTCCGAAGAGCCCTGATTTCTCAAGACGTGCTGGAAGTGAGACAGCTCGGTTTCTGTCGTTTTGCCTCCAGTGATGTTTCAGGCTTAACTTGCCCTGGGGCCCCCTTGTTTGTCCTCTCACCCGTCCAGGGTGTCGGAGAGCTGCCTCCAGCGCCGTATTCAGAGGAGTCAAATGTTTGCCCACCTACCTTCTCCACTGGCCAACTTCCTCAGAGGGAGTACGAGAGTGTGGATGATGTTAGCCTGGGTCTCTAAGGACACATTTTTGCTCTTGGTGACCTTTCCTAATTCTTCCATGGCTGTGTTTCTGAGTCTCGGCCTTCTCTTGACTTCTCGGCTGCAGTCGCTATTTGAACTGGTGGCTCGACCAAGGTAAGCAACCTTCAGGGTACCTCCATTTTAGTGTGGCAGGTGTCCCAGGCTCAAAGAAACGTCCCCAAACCTGCCACTCTGGGACAGTCACGGGCAAAGGATCTTCCTTGGCATAAGTTTGCTGGGAAGCTCTTGGCTGTTTCCGTGGGAGGTGGCAGTTGGTGCCCCTGTACAGAGCAGTGGTTTTCTGGGGCAGTCGGCTTTCCTGCAGGAGAGGAATGGGGGCAGGTAGTCAGGCAGGACGGGAGCTGGGGGCTGTTGGGGTCCAAGCCTACAGAAGATGCCACTGATGCCCCGCCTGTGTCTCCCGGGCCTCCCGGCGTCCACCTGCAGTGGTGCAGACAGTTCCCTTTGTCTCCCCAGCTCTATGTCTCTCTCTCTTTTTTATGCTTCAGGCTCTTCCAGTGCGAAAGGGACTTGCTCAGCCTGCAGCAGACACCACTGTGAAGTGTGGGGTAGAGAGCGCCCTGGGTGTGACCCTCAAGCTGCCCTTCTCCTTGTAGGGTGACTGTGAGGCACGTTCCACGTGGTTTCCAGAGTCCCCAGTGGGACTACTACACAGTGACCTCAGTGACAAGCCAGTGGCAGGTTTTTCTCCCTCACTATTGCTCTCCTGGTTCCCCTTCCTGACAAACCACCTCCCCTCCCCAAGACAAACAGTCCTTGACTCAGGGACTCTGTTTAAGGGAACCCAAGCTCATGCAGGCCTTGTCTGGAGGAGAGGGGTCTGGAGCTTGCCCGCTCCCTGACTCCATCCCCGTAGTTACTTTTGAGAGTCCGGATGCCAAATGTTCTTCTGCTTCTGAGCCAGGAGCCACTGCGGTGCCCCAGAGAGTAGACCATTTTTGCAACCAAGCTTTTTGTCCCCATCAGGAGAGCGAAACTCCTTTGCTAGACCTGAGTCTGCATGCTTGGTTTGGAAGACTATGGTCAGCGCAGCCGAAGCAGCGTCTGCATTCCCCGAGGGAGGTGCCTATTCTCAGTCTTTGCTTCTCCCCCAAGTGTCAGCAGAAATACTTCTCAATGGTCTGTGTCCTCGGGCCTTTAAAAGCCCTCCTGACTATTGAGACCCATGCCTAGCTGCCGACTTATCCCCTCTGATTCCAGTTCGAACCTACTGGAAAGACTGCAGTGCTCACTTTGGTGGGAGGATGTGGGCCCCGCATGGCTCACCAAGGAGCTGCCTCTTTGTTAGACCTGCTGCCTGTGCCCGTCACCTTGGCCAGCTGCACAGCTCCAGAGAGTGCTGCTCACACAGCTGTGACACGAATGGCGTGCCTCGACTTGTGGAGCAGACGGCTTGAACGACTGAACACAGCGGCCCTGCTCTCGAAAAGGGCCAGGCTGTCTTACTGGGCTCCCTGGCTGGTGTCTCTACTGGCTCCGATTACCGTCTGCCAGGGCTCCTGGTCACTTGCAGAGTAGAACAGCAACTATGTTCTGATGGATGGACTTGGTCAGAAGTCCTCCCACTGGCCTGGAGTGCGAAGCATTTGCTCTTAGTAAGGACGGGCAGTGTGAAAGCAGAGGAAGCAGGGCCTGCTGAGTGATCAGGAGGAACGTCAAGAAGGCCCCTCCAGCCCCGATACCCTACCCTCAGGCAGGGGTGCTTCCTTCTAGATGGGTCTTTCGGAAGTCCCCCTCCTGCCTGCGTGCAGCCTCAGGCCCTTGGTCTTCTTTCTGGGCTCTGGGCTCCTTGCTGCCTCTCTGATTCTCCTCGGATCCCGGCGGAGCTTGGTACAGACCTGCTTCTGGGCCTTTTTCAGATTTGCCGATGGCCAGACCACCAGGCCCTGGGAAAGACTGAGGGGAAACCTGGCTGCTGGGACCTTCGGGAGTGAAACGTGCAGGCAAAGGAGGGTGGCAGCGTTCAAACTGGAGGGAGGAGCTGCCACCAGGACCCGAGCTCTGGGTTATTTATGCACGTTCAGAAATGGCTTCATGCATCCAGGCGCAATCCAATGCTCTGTCAATGAAGGCCTCCGCGGGCCCCCTGCCCCCACCCCTGCCTCCGATAACATTTACAGTAAATCTATTGCACTGACCATTAAATCCGAGACCGCCTCGAGCGATCGCTTCAATGGGGTGCTGACAGGTCGCGAGTTAATAATGATGCAGACGCTAACCTGTTTATTGATTTGCTTTTTGTTCCCTTCATCCTCGCTCACTCCTTCTTTCTCTCCAGGAGAAATCTTGGAGTGAGTAATCAGGTGACAGCCTCGCCCCCCTCCCGTTCCCAGCCATGCCATCCTGCTTAAACTCCCCGAGATAAATGACTCCCACCTCCCAGCCCCTGCCAGCCCATCACTCTCCAGTTACTCAGCACAAGATGCCGCGTCTGTCACTGGACCCAGCAGACAGAAAGAAAAAAAACCCAACATTAATGCAGACGTGAAAAGCTTTTAACTTTTACAAGAGGAGTACAGCAAAGTTTTATGTTTAGCAAAGGCCACGGTCCATCCGTCAGGGTGGCTTGTCAGAGTCAGGGTGGGGTGGGAGAGGGCTGGGGCCACGGGGCTGGTGGGCAGGGGCATTGCCGCCCATTCTGGCCTGAGAAGCATGGACATGGGCCCAGGGTGTCCTTTTCCAGCAGCCGGACAGTTAAGTCACTAGGTGCTGAGGAAAGGACCCTAATGGGGACCTCAGTTTCTGAGTTAAAATCGAGACGTACACTTCTATTTTTGATTCTAAGGTGTGGTACAGCATAAAGCCGGCCTGTTTTATGGTCATGGTCTTGCCGATATCCACAAACAGCATGAATCTTTTGATGGAAGTCAGAAGAAAATAGCAAAGAAAGGTTTGCTTCACCAATGGCAAAACTTGAAACTCAAAGGGAAGAATTATTTATTTTCTCCCCAACAGCCAATCATCTAGGGCTGAGACAAAGTCCCTGACTTCTCCTTCTCCTCTCCTCCCTTCTCCCTCTCCTACTCTCTCCCTCCTCCCCCTTTCCCTCTCTACCACCTGTTCTCCTCCCTCCCTCCTTCCCTTAACTCTCCCCAGACCCCACACCCCTCTCGGCTCCCTCAAACTCAGCCCTTGCTGGCACTTGCCACTTCTCACTCTCTCCCAAATCCATCCTTTTCTCTCCCTTGAGAAAGAATTTCAGAAGTAAAGAAATCAAGTATTTTCTCAGCATTTTTCAATCCCTGACCCCTGCGCCTTTCCTCAATTTGTACGACACAGGCTTGGGACGCATTTTTCCCAGGCAGGGTTCTCCTCTGGCCGCAGGGAAGGAGGAGAGGCAATGAAGGAACATCGCCCCCACCCGCATTACTGCTGCAGGACAGGGGTGGCTGCAGTGGCTTCCTGGACCAGACAACTCAGATTTGCCTTGGTGGAAGTAAAGAATTCTTTTGAACAGCATTCCGGGGAGACATGGGGAGGGGTTGGAATGGAGGCTGCAGGCTTGATTCCCTGCCTGGGTTGAAGTTGGGGCAGTGCCCTTGGCATGTTTGAGGAGGAGGAGGATGAAGCCAGCTGGGGCTGAGGGCCCCCGGGGGAGGGGATGGTCCAAGCAGGAGCTTGTGGCTGAGGACTGAGACACGGCAGTAGCTTTGAATGCTGCTTTAGGTGGGGCTTATCCCACAGCAGATCTGGAAAGGGGGACTCAGGTGCGGGTGGTCACCCTGGGAGGTGATCCCAGGAGGCACCGGCCAGCAGCTGTGAGTGAGCTAGGGAAGGAAAGGAAGTCAGCGCAGGCTGCGTTAATGGGCAGGCTGTTGCTTTGGGTACCTGGGGCATGATGTTGCTGCAGGCCTCTGGGGGACCACGGGAAACACACTTCCGAGTTTTTCATAGGGCCTGTCTGACAAGGTCTGGCTCACAGTGGGTGCTCCAAAAATGTTCAACACTACCTCATCATTGTGGCTATTTTATGCTTATCTCCTTTCTCCGTGAGTTCGAGAGCTGGTGGAGGGCAGAGGCGGTGCTGGTCAGTTTTTATCTTCAGAGCTGAGCACGGGGCTGTACACATTGGTCATTCAGGGTGGTATTGTCAGAGGAATGAAAGAAGAACATCTAGCGCTTTCTGGGCGACTTGGTAAGTAGGCTGAACAGACAGACCCTGTGGACTCTGGCCTGGGAGTGTAAAAAGGATGTCTCAGCCCCAGGTGAGCTGAGGGTGCTTTCTCGGCTGTGCAGGAAGCACATGGGTGAGGACACGGGGGAAGGACAGATTACCCCAGTGCAGAGGGGCCAGGGCAAAGGTGAGCAGGGAGCTGGACAATAGGAACCAGGAGGAACCGGCCTCTGGGACTCCCGTCTCACTCCCAGACTTAGATGGCAGTCCCAGGGGCAGGAGATCAGCCGTGGACAGCCCTGTCCCTGATTTCCCAGCCCCTGTCACCTGGCCGCAGGGTCCCAGCTGGGCCAGGAGGCTCTGGGAGGCTCTGGGTCAGCTCGGGCTGGAGCCTTGGAGTTTTAATACGACACAAGAATTCTAAGTTTGGAGCCAGGACCCCCCTCCCAATGCAGCCATTCTTCTCCAGCTTGCTCAGCCACCCCTTCCCAGCAGCTGCTCACACTCCCCAGGGGTGTCCTTAAAGTCAGGCAACTGCGTTTGTCTCTAGACACATTAGTCCCTGTTACAGCCTTCCCTGTGGGGTCAAAACCTTGCTCAGTTTTTGGAAGGGACTTAGTTCTCTGGACGTCTGGATGCCCAGGACGGGGTCTGTCCTGGCCGGGAGCAGCTTTGCGGAGGCAGGGCAGCGAGGATCCCAGCAGTGTGAGTGTTGGGGGAAGAAGGTGTCTGAGCCACCCTGGAGGCTGGGGTATCATTTCACCAACTCCAGACGAGGTGAGTCCTTGGCCGCGGGACAGGGCGTAATAGCTCCTGCTCTTTGTGCGGTGATAAAGGCCAGGAGAAATCAAGCCGGCGCAGATCCGTGTCTCCTGTAGCAGCCGCAGCTGCTGAATCTGCTGTTTCTGAGAAAGTGAAATTTCAGTCCCTGCACTCCCCTCACAGGCCGGCCAGGCTGTCGGGACACACGGAGAGGGTGCCAGCCCACCTCCCAGGCTTCGCAGGAGAAAATGGTCGTTCTCGTGGAGGCAAAACCCGTATGTCCACTTACACGGCCAGTCTGGCGACATGGTCCTGGCGCACCTGGACCTGGCTGTGAGCGAAGCTGCAGACAACCTCCTGGCTCGGTGGCTTTGGGGGCAATGGGTCAGAGGGGGCACAGTTCATGCCCTGTCCTCAAGGAAAATGATGCTAACGCCCCCTCCCTCCCCTCCCAATTTTATTCTAACGAGAAGACCAGATTTGCACAGGGAAGAGTTCAAGGTGCCAAGAAAGTGGGCTGGAGGCCTGAAGAGAAGGGACAAGGGAGAAGACAGTCCACTCAGGTGACATACTGAAGAGGCTTTCGATGAACTTCGGAGAGTGAGGTGTTGGTGGGAACCGTTGGGGCCTTGCCTGCGTCTGCCGTGTGCGTCCTCAGTCCCCTGTCCTGATCTCCTAGGCTCGCAGCTTTCCCTGCAGTCAGGTGGGCCATCCTGATTCGGGCTGACAGAACACGGGCGGCCTGTGTGTGCCGCCTGGAAATGTCCCGTGCGCTTTTCCTCTCTTGGCCCAGGAATGTACTCCCATGGCCTTTGACTTTATCCTCAGCTTCCCCAATACCCCCACACTTTCCACAGCACAAGTCTTCCCAGGCTTATTAGTACGAACCCCCAGTGGTGTCCTGAAACACACACACACACACACACACACGCGCACACACGCACTGACTCGTAGCATTCGCTGATTTTCATGGTGTGAATACTCTCACTATGGTTGATTTAAGTTACTAGCATGATGCCTAAAGTGGAGTTGGGAAGAGAAACACTGGCTCTGTCCGTGGTGCTCTCTGGCATCAGCTCCCCACTGTTTTGCTCACTCGAAATGCTTCCGTTCATTTGGTGATAGCTGTGCCTTCATCATCTGCTCTGGGAAACCTTCCCTAATCCCTTCTGGTTGGCTTCGAACAGGCATTAATCAGCACTCGTCCAGTGACGGTTTCTGTCCCTTCCTGCTCTGGCTGTGAGCTCTTCAAGGGCAGCACTGACTGCGGCGCCTAGCACAGGGCACCCACTAGCTCGTGTTCACCGAATGGATGCAGAAACCTGGGTTTGCATCTAAATCTGTGTTTTGACCTGCCTCGTAGGGCTCAGCTCATTAACCCAAAGCTGCCAACAGTTTTGGCCCAGCTTGTGCCTTATTTGTTCTTGGGTGTTGAGCAGATGGAAGTAGTTACACTTTTTTCCCCCTGAAGAAGTTACCTTCCTTCCTTTTTTCAACGGAACATTTGATACATACAAATAAACATAGATTATACCCAAGTTATAACACATAATGATAAAACAGATACCCATGGACTCACGCACTATGTAAAAACTAGATCTAAAGTTTTTTTTCATATTGTTTCTCTTTAATACCTTGAGAAAGAAGCTGGCCTACCCAAATGAAGTCAAATTCCTTTGCCCTTTAAAGTTTTTCTGCACTTTTTTTAGGTTTTAAAGGCCTCTACTCCCCAATACCACCAGTTTTAGCATTTGAGTTCGGCTCTTAGCAAAGCATGATTAGAAAGGGGGACGCTTTCTATTTTGTGTATGACCATTGCTGTTTGGGCTCACTCTGGAATTGTGTCAGTTTTATCCCGGTGATGCCAGAGGCTCAGAGGATTCCAGCTAACAAGTGACCTTCATCCCTGCGATCTTACACATCAGGCTGAGTGTGTTGGATGCCTCCAGCCACTTTTCTTTTTCTGAGATGGAGCAAATTGTCTCAGCCAAAGTCAGAGGACCAGAGGAGCGACTGGAGAATAGTATCTGATGAGGAAGGATTGTGTTGAGGACTTTTGTGCTGATTCAGTTTGAACGGGAGCCAGAGGAGTATGGAGCTGACATCATGTCCTATTGCCTTTCCCTCCAAAATATGCTCCAAATTCATCAACTTCTTCCCCTCCTCCACGGCCAAGCCAGCATCATCTCTTACCCTGATGGCTGCAGTGGTCTCCCAGTGAGCCATTCACGACAAAGGAGCCAGAGTGATCTCTTTCAAAAGTAAATCAGATCTTTATTGCTCAGATCTGTAACACCCTTTATTGCTCCTATCCCTCCCCAGGCTCCCTGTTGCCCTGAGCACAGAATCCAAACTTCTCACGTTGACAAGGCGTTACATGGTTGGGCCTCTGCTTCTCTCTTCAGTCTCATCCCAGGTTCCTCTTTCCTTCCTGCCCACCACTCTAGCATCCATGGTTACTTTTCACTTCCAGACACAAGAAGCTCTCTACTGCCTTGAAAACTCCACCCATCTTTTCTGTGTGCCGAGGATTCTGTGCGCTTAAGGATCCCTTCCCCCAATTTCCACATCTGGCTCCTCCTCATTCTGTAGGTCTGATCCTGTGATCTGCTCCAAATCTGCTACTGTGTGGTCCACCCCTTCCTACCATCAGCACACTGTGTTCATCCTCACCACATCTTTCTCACTTTGCAATTACATGTATTTTGTTCTCTCTCCCGTAGCAGCTGTCACAAGGGCAGAGACTGTGTCTGCTTCCATTGCTCCTGGTACCTTGCAGTACCCCAATAAATGTTTGTCAGTAGAATGATGTATCTGTTTTTTGTTGTTATTATTATATTTTATTGATTATGCTATTGCAGTTGCCCTGATTTTTTCCCCCTTTGCTCCCCTTCACCCAGTACCCCCACACCCTCAGGCAATCCTCCCACCCACTGTTCATGTCCATGGTCATGTGCTTAAGTTCTTTGGCTACTCCACTTCCTATACTGTGCTTTACATCCCCGTGGCTATTCTGTAACTACCTGTTTGTAGTTCTTAGTCTCCTTACCACTCACCCATTCTTCCATATCCCCCCTCCCATCTCTTCATCTTTTATCTTTGGTATTTTAATTATGATGTGTCTTGGAGTGTGGGCTTTTTTGCATCTATCTTGTGTGGGACTCTTTGTGCTTCCTGGACTTACATGTCTATTTCCTTCACCAGATTAGGGAAAATTTCCTTCATTATTTTTTCAGATAGATTTCCAATTTTTTGCTCTTTCTCTTCTCCTTCTGGCATACCTATGAGGTGAATGTTGGACCTCTTGAAGTTGTCCCAGAGGCTCTTACACTACCCTCATTTTTTGGATTATTTTTTCTTCTTGTTGTCCTGGTTATTTGTTTTTTGTTATGTTCCAAATCATTGATTTAATTCTTACCTTCATCCACTCTACAGCTGTTTCCCTGTAAATTGTTCTCTATTTCAGTTAGTGAATCCTTCCTTTCTGACTAGATCATTTTTATGCTGCTGAGGTCCTCACTAAGTTCCCTGAACATCCTTGTAACCAGTGTTTTGAACTCTGCATCTGGTACATTGCTTATCTCCATTTCATTTATCTCTTTCTCTCTGAAGTTTTGATCTGTTCTTTCATTTGGGCCATGTTTCTGTGTCTCCTCATTTTGGCAGCCTCCCTGTGTTTGTTTCTATGTGTTATTAGGTAGAGCTGCTTTGACTTCGTGTCTTGGTAGTGTGGCCTAATGTAGGAGGTGTCTTGTAGGGTCCAGTAGCTCAGCCTCCTCTATCACCCAAGTTGGGTATTGAGTTGCACCCTTCGTGTGGGCTGAGTACTCCCTCCTCTTGTAGAGGAGGGAGCCTTGACAATTGAGCCTTGATTGCTACTGGCAGATCAATGGGAGGGATTTACCCAGGTCAGTCAGCTGCAAGGACTGGCTATGACCACCTACAACCAACCTCTGCCCTTTGTGGAGGATCAGCTGTGCAGGGGCAGGGCGGTTGTGCCCTGATGTGGTCTGTAGCTGTCCACTGGGTGAACTAGCCCTGGAATTTCCTGGGTGGTGCAGGACAAGATCAACCCCACCTGTGTTTTCCCATTGGGGCACCCTGCCTGAGATGTAAAGCAATCTGAAATGGCTGCTACTTGTGCTGGGCTTGGAGATTCCCAGGCAAAGCCAAGTTATGAATCTAGGTTGCTAGTTCTGGGCCTGGGGCTGGCTCACAGAGGCTAGCTGCTGCTTGTTTGAGAGGATTTAGGAAGTTGTGAAGCATGAGCCAAGACCCGCCATTCATATGAAAAAGTAGCTTGGGTGGGCCCATAAATTGGGTGGGGCAGAATCTTTGGGGATCAAACGGTGTTAGCCAGGTTGATGGAATCTTAGATACGACACCAGTCTGCCGCCTCTGTGAGGAGAGGGCCCAGAAAAGAAACAATGGCTTCTCTTTGCCTTGATGCCAGACACCTCGGTCTCCCCCTGCACACCACTGGTACCCCTCAAGCCACCTCTTCAGTGCCAGAGCTCAGAGGAAGTGAGTCTGAGCAGGTGAGTCCATGTGTGGGTTCTTTAAGAGGAACTGCTTGGGGCTCTAGTAGTTTCTTCCACTGACTCAATGCCCGCTGGTTTTTGCAGCCAGAAGTTGTGGGGACTTATCTTCCTGGCACCGGGATCCTGGGCTGGGGGGCCTGATGTGGGGCTGGGGCTCCTTTCTCGTGAGACATTCCCCCTGAATTTTTATCCACCCCACGTGGATGTGGATGTGAAACCCACACATTCTGTGTCGGTGCCCCTCCTACCAGTCTGGACAGATGTGTTTTCCTTAATCCCATACTTGTCAGGCTTCCATTCAGCTTGATTTCCGTAGGTTCTGAGCGAGGGCTGTTTTGTATTCCAGTTGTACTTCTGTTGTGGCTGTGGGGAGAGAAGAGCCTGCCTACACTGCCATCTTCTGTATGTCTGTTGGAGAGGGTGTGGCTAATGGCTACCCTGGTTTCAAAGGGCAATGAACAAACACACATCGGGGAAGGAAAGTTATTCAATCACTGACACCCTCAAAATGTATTGTCTGTTGACTGTGTTAGGATGTAAGCTGTGTGTTTCTGTCCTTAAGAGGCTCACAGCAATGCAACAAGGGGTTAATGGAAGACTCTAGCAGGTGCTGGGGAGCACCGGAGTAGGAGCATGTAAGTCTACCGGGGGTGTCAAGGAAGGCTTCAGGGGTTCACTCTCAGGTGTTGAGAGATGAGTAGGAGTTTGCTGTCGGGACAGGTTGAGAGAAGCTGTTCTACGTAGATTAATGTGAAGAGTGTGGTGGTGTGAGGAAACATGAGTGTCTTGGGGAAATGCAAGTGGTGCGGTACTGCTGGGGTTTAATGTGGGAGGGAAGTGATAGGAGATGCAACTAGAGAGGGAGGCAGGAGAGGCTCATGAAGGGCCCTGTGTTTTGTGTTACTGGTAAACTGAAGAGCAGTGAATTGGAGGATTGATATCTCTGTGTTAGAAGGGTCACTTCAGCAGCTTTATGGGGAGCATAACTTGAAGGGGCTCAGGGGAAAGGGAGACTGAAGGTTAGAAGACCACTGAAGATTTCCTGCCTAAAAGCGGATGTTACTAAGAGAACCACACTCTTTGCCGCTGATCCCAGATCCTACCTCAGGATCTTTCTCAACACAGCCTTCCAGACAGACACCACTGATCTCGAGCTAGATGATTCTGAGGACCCTTTCTAGTCCTGGTATTACAGATTTTTAAAAAATAGGTTAACTCAACGACGAGTCTTTCCATTTTGACACGGGATAATGCCTGAATTCAGAAATGTGTAGCTCTAATGGTAAAATTCCTGGCACTTGTAGCAGTGAGAGGAGGTACTTTGAAGGGTCTTGCCAGCTCCTTGTCAAAATGCACAACTTTCTGTGGCGTTGCCTTTCTTTGTGCAGGGTATTATCCCTTTGCCTGTGTATACACAGGGGGTCCAACAACCCACTTCCTTAAGGAAACTGGTTTCAGGGAGACTGATAAGGAAGTAGTTTCTGCAGGGGAGAAAGTCTGGGTCTTAGGGCCGGCCTGGCTTGGCTTCAAATCCATGACTTCAGGAAGGAAGCTAACATTTCCTGAGCAACAACTTTGTGCGGATGGGGAAACTGAGGCTCAAAGAAAATTAGCCACTTCCTGGCTGGGAGGGCTTACGTAAATTATTTAACCTCTCTAGTTTTCCACTTGGTCGCTTGTAAAACCTACCTCCTGGAGTCCTTCCAAGGATTCAAGGAGACAGGAATTGCGAAAGCACCTGGTGGCCAGTAGACACTCCCCGAAGTCTGCTCTTCCTGCCTTTCCTTTGGCAGAAGGACTGGCTGCATTTTCAGCAAAGAGAGCCTCGCTTTAATGTCCTCAGGGGGAAGCACATCTTTCTTTGCTCAGGGCTTTGAAATCCCTGGTGCCCACAACTTAATAGACTTACAATTGGTTAATTTTTTCTTGACATTGATCAGCACTGGGTCGCGTCTTGTACCCACTGGCCTGGCCCTGAGTGGGGAGCTGTGAGATGCCTGGCCTGGCCTCACTAACCAGAAATTCAATAACTTTTTCATATAAATTGTCCGTAAGAGAAAACTTCTTGTTTTCGGCAGTTGTCGCTGTTTCAGCACTTTTCTGTACAAGATGAAAAACTTTTGCATTGAGCAAAATACAGATTTATGGTCAATAAAGTGAAGTTTAACAGTTTATAGGGGCCATACTTTCTTTCTTAAAAACTGATATTAAAAGCCATTTTTCCTAGTCTTTGTAAAAGTGACTCTTCTATCAATCAGGATCCCGGTTTGTTTAGATGATGGGAGAATTAGGAAAAACTCTCTCATCAGAGGGCCTCCAAATGTCCCGTCATCTGCTCTGTTCCTAGAGCTTTGGAGAGAACAGGGGTTATTTCTGGAAACTGCAGGTGGTCAAGCTGCAGATCAAAAGTTTCTTGGAGCCAGAAGTGAGTTGAGCTTCAGATGGGGCTTGAAGAGTTATGGGCCGTTCCTTTCATATCCAAGATCTGTCCAATACCGTTCATTTATGCTGCGAGTGTCCGCCGAGCACCCGCTGTGTGTTAGAGCCTGAGTTGAGCTCTGGGATGACAAAGACAAATCACATCAGCTTCCTGCCCTGAATGTGCCCACTGCTAAGGATTTGAGTTAAACAGACTCAAATCTCATGATGGTGACAATGGAGTCATGAGTAGGCATTATGGGAAGATTGAGGAAGAACAACTTGCCCAGACTGAGGGCAATCTGTGAAGACTTTCTGGAGGAGGTGATGCCTGGATTCAGTCTTGAAGATAAGTGAGGGAGGCAGTGGCCAGGGAGAGAAGCACAGCTCAGGAAGAAGGGGAAGCCGACGAGGTAAGGGCAAATCTCCGACCCAAGATCGTCTTCCTCCGGGGCAGGCTGGGAAAGCAGGGGTGATTCTCAGCTGCTCCTGAGCCTCCCATCAGTTTGTAGCTCCCTGCTCAGTGCTCCTCCTGGCTGCTCTCAGTGCTACCGCGGATCCCTGCTCATCACTAGAGTCCTGGGACGTCTGCCTCCCTCAGAGTGAGGCTGCTCCTTGGAGCATCATGATGGGTAGACACACTTCCCGTCCTGCTTTCCCTCATCATTCCCACTGTGCAGTTCTATGAGAGTGTGGCAGACATTGTATTGTTGATGGTACCTGATGGAAGTGACAGTGCAGGAGAAAATATTCAAAACTCTGTGAGGGGAGACCGTTCAGAGAGTCCCAGCAAGAATGCCAACAATAGAAGGGGCTTGGAAGGGATTTCTGAGCCTTGGTCTCTTTCTTAAGGCTTGTTCTTCCTTTTCTCTTGGAGGGAGAGCCACTCTCTTTCATCTTCTCTGGAGCCCCGCACTGGCCACTCCCCAGGTCTGGACAGCCCCAGCTCTCTGAGCTGTGGGGGTTGATCCTCTGCCCCCAGTGCAGTCGGAACCCACACCCACCAAACACTCATCCACTCGAGCAAACCCTTCTCAGAGGGAGAACTGGCTGGGTTTGCCCCCTCGTGGCTCACAGCAGGGGCAGAGTCCTTGGCATTTTTACGCAGAGCTCTTGGTTCTTCTGCCTTGAGCCAGCTCAGGGCTTCCTGGTACCTAAAAAACAAAGGTCTCCCTGGTGGCTACCTCTTAACTCCTTCTTACAGACAGAGGCGACTGCTCTGCCATGATCATTTTCTTTATTTTAGGCCAGTTTGAATTCTCAGGGCCTGTTTCCTGACCCCTGAGCTAAGAAAACCCCTGGGCATTGGTGGGTGGGAGGGCGTCCTTCCGTCCCGAGGGACCAGAGCAGCTCTGTCTAATGGATTCAGGATGTAGGTCACACGTGTAATTTGAAATTTTCTGGTAGCCACATTTAAAAGGCAATAAGAAACAGGCAAAGCTAATTAATTAACCAGATATTCACATTAACCAAAATTGGAACATATAATCACTATAGACTTATCAGTGAGATGTTTTAGATTCTTTCTTTTCACACTAAGTACTAAAAATCTGGTGTATATTTTGCACTTCTCAATTTGGATTAGGGATATTTCTGAGTGTCCAATAGCTGTGTGGCTACCTCACTGGAGAGCACAAATGTGGAGTGTAAAGGCATGTGTAGGTATGTGTGTGCAGGAGACAGAGAGAGAGAGATGTGCGGACTTTATTCTGAAGACAAGGGGCAGATGTAGAAGGGGTTTTAGTAGAGGAGATTCACGTTTCAGAAAGATCCTGTGTGTGTACAAAGAGAAGATCCTTCAGAAAGGTCCTGTGTGTGCTATTGGAAGGGGCAAGTTTGGAGGCAGGAAGACTTGTCAAGGAGACTGGCTTTCTGGAGATAAGGGGGGCTTAAGGTACAGCGAAGTAATGGAGAGAGGTGGAGGGATGCCAGACTTACGAAGGGCGTAGAAGCCACAGGCCCTGCTAGATGTGGGGGTGTGATGAGGAACCAGTAGTCAAGATAACATGTCCCACCCTGTTCAACTGGGTGGCTGCCGTGTCATTAACTGAAGTTTGGGACAGAAGAGGACATCCAGGTTTGAGGGTGAAAGACCAGGGTGGTTTAGGACATGTGAGTTTGAGTGTCCTGTGGATATCCAAGCAAAGGTGTCCAGCAGGGAAATGAACCTGTGGGTCTGGAGCTCAGGAGGGAGGTATGGGGGCTGGAGGTGGAGGCTGGGGACCCGCTGATTATGGGGGAGCCTGTCCATACCTCTGACTGAAGTAGCCCACTTTGAGCTCTCTGGCTCTCGAGCCCGTCTTGGAGATCAGTGGGGCAGCACATTTACGGTCGGTGTTCAGCACGGGGCTCTGCATGTGCCAGGTGCTCCGCAAACGTGAGCTTTCTGGTGATCATGCTGGTGTGTGGGGTCCCTTCTGCTCAGGCGCCTGCCTCCTAGACTTGTGCTTTCACCCAGCTTGGCCATTTGGCACGGCTCTAATACAGATGGTTCTTTGGGGACCTGGGGCTTGAAATTGAGGGACCCAACCTAAGCCTGCCTCTGTCTTGAAAACCAGCTTGCACACCTGCTTCCTGGCACACACCTGATTCTTTCTCACCTCAGCAGAGTCTCTGGCTTTCATCTAATTTTAGTTCTCGTTACTCTCAATTCTTCACTTGATATTGGCTATGCTCTCTGGCATTGCCCAGAGAGACCCCCACTCAGGACTGAAGGAATGATACCCCCACTGCTGTGGAGGTGGTCAGCTGCCAGCTCTGAGCTGTCAGCCCTCTTCAGGAATTACCCTGGTTGAAGCGGGCTGCCTCGTTCAAGGTCACACCCCTTCCCAGGGCAGCCAGCCTCCAGTGACTGGTCAGTGAAGGGTATAAAGTCATGGCCTCTTTGCCCCAACTGGGAACAGCTGTGAAAGCTTGTCCTAGTTTTAGAGCTCCCTTGGGGTCAGCTGAGGCCACAAAACAAGGTGTGCTGCCGCCCATCGCTCCCTCTGCCCTCTCCTGCTGCCTTCCCTTCCCCCCGGGCACTGGTGCCGAGAGCACTACCTATAATATACCCACTGCACGCCCATCTTTACCTCAGTGTCTGCCTCCCCAAACTCAGCCTGAGACACCAAGCATGGAGTCACCGCCTGGGTCAGATGCTGTTGTTCGGTCTCTCTGTCTCTGTGTCTGTCTGTCTCTCTCACACATACACACACAGACTCACTTATAATGGCCACCAGGTTTCATCTCCTGACATCCCATCATCCAGCTGCAGTCTTAAATATGTTAACTTAAAAATAAAAAGGCCTTTCAAAGTAAGAGGCAATAAGCATTTACTGAGATGAATAAGAATAGCTGCTCAGGACGCACTGATTCAGGCAGAAGCCCAGTGGTGTTCTGACTTGGAGACAGAGGCAACGAGTACTCACAAGATACACGGAAGGGAAACAAACAATCATATGAACAGAAGGAAGGCCTTTCTCCTGGTGCAGACAACATCACCTAGCCATGTCGATTCTCAGCAACGTCTTTCATTTTGGGGGCAGTAGATCCTAGGCCAGTAGTCAAAATGACCTCTTTCTTACCTTTGCAAACAGTACTTTGGGGCACAATGTTGTCGTAGGCCCTGTCCAAAGGTTACATTGCCCCATTTTAATATTCCAAACCTTTGAGGCATGTGACACGGTGTGGCAGCTCTGGCTTCAGGTATATTACTTTGACAAGAGCATTGCCCTTCCCATTTGTCACAGCTCCTTCCAGGCACCCTGAGCCTGTGGGGGAGAGAGAGGGCATTTGAGGGCGGTGTCCCTGTAGTCCCTCAGGCTGGGCCCTGGGGGGGTGGGCTAAGATTTCTGCAAGGATCTCGAATCAGAAGAGCCTGAGTCGCAGCTCACAGCCCTACTGAACAATGGAGCTTGATGAACGGGGTGTGGTTTGCAATTTCTGATGAATATCCAGCTGATTCCCTGTGACTCCCAATGTGTCGGAGCAAAGCTGTGTTGTCCCGGGAGGGCTCCAGAGGGGCTCCAGGTTTTCCAACTTTCTGGCCTCAAAATCAATGTGTGCAAAGGAAAGCAGAGGAGAAGCAAAGCCAGCAAAGCAACATTTCCCAAGGCGAAGCCTGACATGATGACTGTCTCTTTAAGCACTTGTGCTGCACACAGACAAACACACATACAGATTATTTTTTTCTCGACTGCATCTTCTAACTGACAAAGCTCTTTCTTGCCACAAGCGGCCGTTATAAAATTATGACTTGCGCATGTATAATGTTTGCGTTCAACAAGAAAACAGAAATGCCACCTTATTTTGTGGTTACAGCTGCACAATTCACATCCGGCAAGATTGATCATATTAAGGTTATGCAATCATCTAATTGCAGAGACGAGCCTCGAGTAATGACTCCAAATGCTTGCTCTTCAGGCGGCACCGCAGAGTCACTGCGGAGTCCTGATGAGCGCCTGGCAGCGTCCGGGCCCCATTATCCGCGCTGTCGTTGTCTAAACTCAGTATCCAGCCCAAGCAATCTACCCACTAACTGATCTATGACAAACAGGCGGGTAACAGCAGAGCTGTTGGGGTTGCAGATACATAGGTAACAAAACAGGCTCTTTGGGCTGTTTCCAGCTCTTTGCAACAAAGTTTCTCTTTTTCCCAGGAGGAAACCACCCCCACTCACTTCCCCCTTCTTGTTATCAGGAGGCTGTAGATGACTGGGCAAGGAATCTGGAAAATTTTCACCAATTTAACTCCTACTCTGATCTCCCATCTTGGCTCCAAGTTCACTTTCTTAAAGAGGCTGCTTCTCCAGATTCACCAGTGACACTCAGCAGCCCTGTGCTTTTTAACTGTAGCACTTTGGATAGTTTGCAGAGCTGGATACCTGCAAGTCCTGGGGGCTCCCGTTTCAGGCTGCATGCAGAAGGCCGTCACTTTTCACCCCCTGTATCATCTGGGCTCCAGCTACCACATGGCTCCCCCCGCCACCAGGGGAAGTATTGCCTTATTCCCCTCTCTGGATTCTTACCTTCTGCTCTCTTGTCCCCATGCTTCCAACCCCTCCTCCTCACACCCTGCCAATCTAGCCTCAAGTGAACAAAGTGCTTTTAAAAAATGTCAGTCAGATCATTTCTTCCTTCTACTCAAATTCCTGCAGCCGTTCTCCACCTCACACGAGTAAAAGCCAAAGTCCTTGTCATGACTTTGTAAGGCCCTACTTGATTTTGCAGGGTCACCTCTATGATCTCATCTTCTGTCCCTTTCCAGCTTTCTCACTCTACTCCAGCCATGCTAGTGTTCTTGCTCTTTCTTGGACCTGGCAGGCACACTGTGACCTCAGGTCCTTTGCACCTCCTGTTCCCTTTGCCCGGATGCATCTTCCCTCAGGTGATCTACAAGGTTTGCTTCTTCTCTTCCCATCTGTCACTTATTCAAATAGCTAACCCTCCCCACCCAGAATCCCCAGCCTCCCCCTTTTACTCAGCTTTATCTTTTTCTCTGGCTTGTATCGCCACCTACCACTTGACTGACTTATGTCGTGAATTGTCTTTGGTCCTCTGTATGGTCTAGAGCAGTACCATCCAATAGAACTTTCTACAGTGGTGGAAATGTTCCGTGTTTGTGCTGTCCAACACAGTCACCTCCAACCCACGTGGTTATGGAGCCCTTGAGACGTGGCTGGTGAGCCTGAGGAACTGCATTGTGAACTGGGTTGAAGTTTCGCTGATTTAAGGGTGAGAGATGCCTAGGACTGCTGGCCCCACAGGCCCAGGCTCTCTGCTTCAGGAGGGCGGGAGTGTTCTGGAGGCCAGTTTCCAAGCACGATCGTAAACCCTCATAATGAGCATATCCTCTGACCCAGTGACCCTGTAAGTTTCTGAATTTGCTTTCAGAAATTTACCCTAAGCAGCAGTTGTTTGCAGAAGAATGTTCACTGCGTGGTTATAGAGAATAGTGACAAATTGGACATAAGCTACCTGTCCAGCAATAGGGGATCAAACAAATCAAATAGAGTGTTTATGTAATGGAAACTGTGCAGCTATTAAATTAGTATAGACTCATAATTACTGGTATGGATAAAGTGTTTGTGATATATTGTTAAATGTCCAAAGAATCCAATAAAACTGTGCCTGTATCATACTCTTAATTTGGGGGGAAATGTATGTGTTGTATATAGTGATTAAAAAAAGAATAGAAGAGAATCAGCCGGTGGAATTATATGTGATTTTAATTTTCTTTGATGTGTTTTTTTGTGGAAGATTCCAAATCTTCCACAATGACCATACATCACTTGTCAGAAAAAGAAAGTAAGTGCATTCTTGTTAAAAAAAATTAGTATCTCCCTGCACTCCTGACTTGATTTTGCCATTTATAGATGCCGAATTTGGGGACAAGCCTGCTCTGGGCACTTTGCCTTCATTTTCAGTGACTGCAAGTGCTCATTTCCTCCTCTCAGAGATTCTGTTTCACTGGCCCTTACGCTGCTTTGGTCCTTAGCTACTTTTGAGAGCACTCGGCGACCATGGACTGGTTCTAATCTGCCCCCTCTCCTGTTGTATGGCTCTCCAGGCGGTTTGTCCACCCGGCGCCCCTGCAGTGGTCAGTCATCACAGAAGCTTCTGGCTTCAGTCTTGTCGTCTGCTCAGAGTTCTAGCACCATGTCGATTCTTCCAAGCTCTGGGGACTTTGTTCTGGCTAGAAGCATCCTCTCCCACACAGAGTCCGATGGCTCACCTGGTCCTAGTGAAGCCCTGGGAAAGCCCTGTGTCGGCTTTATGGCGATGGCTTCCCTCGGCCTAGAGATCAACACAGTCCATCTGGTCCCTGCTCACCTGTCCAGTTCATCTCTCCCTTCTCCCCACGGGCACATACACAGTTACTTGGGATGCCCTCAAAACCTACCTTCCCGCTTTTGCATCCTTCTACCTGGAATGCTCTTTCTGCACGGACTGATGGTCTTTTCCCGCCTCGTGCTTCAGGAGTTGGCTATCCCTCCCTCTGGTATGAACACGGAGGACGATTTCACTTGGTCGCTCAGTGCAGCTCAGTGAAGTATTTCTGTGTCTCATGCACAGTGCTAGCTTCGGGTGATACGAGGCGGAAGGGAGGGCGAGATGCCTCACGGGCATCTCAGAATCACGGGTTATCACGAAGGGCCACGGCAGCTGTCCACACCGAAGTGTAGACAAGATGTTATGGGAACAGTGATTGCTTCCGGGACGAGGTAAGCAGTGAACAGTTTTAGGGAGAAGGTCAGTGTAAGTCGGGTATTAGAGGATAAATAATTCTCGTTTTAACACAGCTGCCTGGCTATACGATCGTGGACCATGCTCTTTGCCTCCCCTTCTAAGACGAGCAAAATAACGGGTGTCCTGGCCACCTGCAGACGTTTTTACAGATTGCCTGAGGGTGGAGCTAACGCCTGAGGAGGGACCCTCAGCCAGTGATGGGTGGGAGCTGGGTGCAAGTACCGGGCTCCCTTGTTCCTTCCTTGGGTGGGATAACGTAGAAACACATGCTCTACGCTGGCCCCCAGAGTCCCCGAGGTGGCAACTCTCTCCGCCCTGCAGCTTTAACTGCCGCCCCTCCCCTGTGGGGCTTCCTGGGATCGCCTCCTACATACACCGCTTGCCCCAGAATCCTTATCTCAGGGTCCGATTCTGGGCGACCCCAGACAGGACTTCTGGTTTCCCACGGAGCTGTGAGGCGCCGGGTCCCAGTGTCCGCCTCTGACATCTCTGCTCCTCTCACACTTCCTCCCTCTGCCTCAACCATCGCGTTTTCGTGCACCCTTCGGTCAGTGGTTATAGTAAAAAAAAAAAGCTCCGGGGGCATGAAACCCACAGACAATAGGAACCCCAAGAATACCTCGGCTCAGCAAAATGCAGAGAAAGGGCGGACTTGATTGTACAGTGTGCGTGGGAGCCATTCTCAGGGAACTGCCACCTGGCCCCAATCCATCACCTTGTGAGGGTCTCTGGCCCGGAGGTGTTTGAAGTGGGCTGCAGAGGGGGCGGGTGGGAGGGTGGAGGGGATGGTGGGAGCCAGGTCTGCTTGGTCCTTTGTCATCTCCCCGATCACTTTGGGCTGGGATGAAAGGAAGGCCTGTGCTAGTGACCCTGCTCTTCCCAGCACCCTCCTCCCTCCCAGGCCAGGCCCTCCTGGGTGGGGCCTCTGGGGCAAGGAGCCCAATCTGTGGCTCTCAGTCTTTGGTGTGGGAAAAACGCCAGCTCAGCCACCCACTTCAGCGTCTCCCAGGCTGCTGGCTCCCCCGGCTGATCATCCCCAGCCTGCTCCCTGGGCCCTCAGGAGTCAGTCAGAATCAGCAAACAGGACTGAGCCTCTCCGAGGCTCCCAGCCCCCAGCCCGCTGGGAGCACTGGCATGCACCAGCCTCAGATGGGGAAACTGAATTTGGAAAAGAGGCTTGAGAGGGCCTGGCTGGCAAAGTGAGCCCCAGAAACAGCGTCCCTGAGCCCGGAGCAAACTGGTAGGATCAACCTGGCATCACCTTCCAGCGCCTGTTTATGGAGCCTCGTTTGCAAAGGTGGCAGCAAAATGTGTGGTCTCCCTCCCACCAGCAACATCTGGGGCAGGGGTGGGAGTGGGGTGGGGTCTTCATTAACATGCAGTGACTCCACTGGCACCAAAATAAACGTGACATTTATCAGAAGCTGCTAAATCTATTCAGCGCTTGCTTCCTTCGGAAGTGCAGGGTTCGTGCCGTGGGCCTGGAGAGAAAAGGTCTTTGCTTGTGAGAAAAATGGGGCAGTGAGATGGGAAGGAGGGAAAACAAAAGGACGGCTGGAAAGGGCAGGCAAGGGCGGGCGAGCCAGGGCCTCGAGCCCCCGCTCTCTCAAAAACCTGTGAGTCCCCTGCCAGGGGAAGGCATTTATTTTAAGGCAAGAATCAGTCATGTTGGAGTGGTTATCCAGCAAGGCACGGATTTCTGTGACTGGATAAGGAAATAAAACAAAAGCAAGCCCCCAAACCTAAACCTGATTAAACTAAACCTTATGGAGCCCTTAGAATGTCTCTGGTGCTTTTACATAGGTTGCTATTTCTTGCAATAACCTGATAAATTCAGTTTCATTCCCACTCTACAGATGGGGAAACTGAGGCACAGAGAAGATAAGTGAGACCACTCAGCTAGTACATGGCAGCTTGTGACCCAGGCGCTGCCAAACCACAGTGGGCTGACAATGATCTCCCTTGCGTGGTTCAAAGGCAAGAGGGCTTAGAAAAAAAGCAGGCTGAGATTTGAGTCTCGATTTACCACCTGGCTTTGAAAGTCTGCACTCCCAGGGCATTTCCCCATTTGTTAGTATGGTCCCGAAGACCCCCCTGGTTCTGATCACGTGCATGTATTCGTGTGCTCTTGGTCATCCATCACGGAAACATCCCAGCACCAAAGTCTCTGGGTCTCTGGAGGGTAATAGGAAGCCTACGGTTGGACACTTCTCAGGTGGAAGCAGTGCAGGGTGGTGGCACTCCGGCTGCCTGGGTTTGAATCCCAGCTTTGCTGTTTACCAGCTGTGTGGCCTTGGGCAATTACTTAACCTCTCTGAGCCTTTACCTACATAGTATTTTTGTTGTTGTAAGAGTTATGAATAATAATTATGGCAGACATTTAATCTTCCTAACTACCCTCATTACTTTCATTCTTCCTATGTTAGAGGTGAAGAAACTGAGGTGTGGACCCTATGATCTTCGACATAGTCTATCACGATTCCTGGAAAACAGTAGAAACTCAGAAAGGCCTTATTCCTTGCTCCTTTCTGGCCTAATGAGTTGATAGTTCCCAAGGACCTCCCAAACATGCAGGACCAGGAGGGTAGCCAGGAAATGTGAATAAAGAAAATAAAGTAACTTCATCTCAGGGACAAAGTTGTTTATTTTTCTTTTTAAAGAACTGAAAGACTGCCAGACACAGAGTGAGCTAAGGCTGTTATTTTGAAGGGACTCTTTCTCAGAGTCCTGGCACCTTCTGGGAACCTCTTTTCCTGGGCCCCTGGGGGCCTGAGGTGGGTAGATGAGCCAACAGTTTGACCAGAGAATAGTTACGTGGTCCCATGAGACTTGGCGGTAAAGCTGACCCTTATTCAGCGGTCCCAGAGGCAGACCGTTTATGGAGAGGAGTTGATGATTCCTGTTAGAACCTCAGCCACCTCTGTCTGTGGGCTTCTCCATGCCTGGCACTGTGCTAGAAGCATTTACTCAGATGACCTCACCATCTCCCGAGCAGTCTCCCCATTTTCCAGAGGTGAAGACTGAGGCCTGATGCCACCGTCAGCACTGGACTGAGAGACAAGAATGCAGTCGATGACCTTGTCCTCTGTATCCTGCTCTCTTTCCTCCTTGTCCAGTTTCCTTCCTCACTCTAAACAGTTAACGGTGAGGACTTTTTAAAAACAAGTGCTTAATGCAGTTATCACAGAACAGTTAATATGTAATTGCATATTTTCATAAACAAGCTTAGAGGCTTTTTCGGTGACCCCTCTGTGGCTCTGTGGTTTTGCAGATAAATTCTCTTCCCTTTTATACTCTGGTTTTAATTGGGAGCTGCCGCTACTGGTTTGGCTGCCCTCAGTTTCTGGTGTGTGTGTGTGACCCGCACAAGTGCACCGGGTCATATTCAGTGTGTGTATACCCACGTGCCCCTCTGTGGCCACGGCTGAGTAAGTGACGCTGTTACCATGTGGTAACTTTTGCTGAGAACCCCAAGGTGAGGGGTGGGGCTGTCCTTAAAGGTAAGGCAGAGCTTCTATCCGCAGGAATAAAGAATCTGGAGTTTCCAGGCCCCGGATGACTACGAAGATCTTCAGGGGGATCCATCACTCATTCATTCATTCTGCAAATGTTTATCGAAGCCCTTCATGTGCTGAGTTCCCTGGGGAAAGAGCCCTGAACAAGGCAGATCCAGCCACAGACTGAACAGGAAGTGTTCTCAAACTATATTTAATATTTCAACAAGCAGCCAGCAGGCCACCCAAGTTACCCAAAACACAGGGGTCACCCTGCTGGCCAGAGAACTCTGGATGGTTATGACCAGTCAAAACTGGAAATGAGTGAATTATTACTTAAAATATTTAGGTTATTGTTGGAAAAACTCTGGAAATATGAGTAGCTTGCTGGGGGGCCGCAGTGGGTCCAGTTGTCACCCTCGGGGATCCTGGTTGTCACTACCTCCCTCTTTGCCCTCATCTCCATACTACATGCTCCCTTGCAGGTCTTTGGGGGGAGGTGGGGCTGGGTCTCCCAAGATATCCCTGCTGCCACTGTTAGCAGTAGGCAATGAGGGGCAGGGGGCCTTAGCCCCAAACTGCCCTGCATTCAGAAGCCTGTACCACTGCCCCGTTCTGCGGCAGGTTCCTGCACTCTCTGCTGCATCCTGCTCTCTGTTGCCCGGTTTTCCTGCCCCGTCCGCCCAGGTTGCTGGCTCTGGACCACATTGAAATCACTGCAGATGCTCCTTGTATTTGGGATCTTTGTTGCAAAAGAGACCCTCTGTCGGAAGCTGGGTGTGTGGGGCACACTCTCAGCAGCCCCTCTCCCACCGGCCCTGCTCCTCCTCCTGACAGCCTGGAAGGTCCTCAGGCACTGGGGCAGGGAGAAGCCACTTTCTCCTCTCTGCCCCTACCCCACTGGCTGCTGAAGCAAGCAGAAACAGGCTCCAGAAGACCACAGCTGCAGTGAGCTAGGGGCCGACTGGGTGCCGGGCAGGGGAAAAAATTGGAGAGTTGGGTAATGGGTGCTTGGGCCAGGTGTCTCGGGTATTAAGAGATCAGGAAAGGACTGTGCTCCACAGCTGTGTCCTCCAAGACTGGGGATCTGGACTCCACACAAGACCCATCCCACGATACGGGGCAGCCAGGCCTGACATGAGCTCTGGATCTGGGATCTATAGGCCGGTGTGAAGAGTCCCAACACTGATGCCCACCAGTCCTCGGATCTCCGCGTGCTGTTCTGCAAAGAGAGAATTTGCAGAGAGTTTGTACCTACTGCCTCACAGGGTCATAGATGTGAACTGTAAAGGGCTGTGTGCACACGAAGGGGTGTAATTGCAGTTATGGGGTAGAATAGAAGGGCTCTGGAGTCAGATATTCAGAGTTAAAATCCTGGTTCCATTACTAGCCTGCTGTGTGACTCTGGGCAAGTGATTTAACCTCTCTGTGCCGCTGCTTCTCTTCTGCGTAAGAGGCATACCAATAGTTCCTAATTCATAGGGTAGCTGTGAGGATGAAAAGACTTGAGCTGGTTCCTATAGAGCAGCTGATGCAGTACCTGGCACATAGTAAGTGCTTAATAAATGGTGATGATGACCGTTTATTAAGGGTCTCAAATGGTGTGTGGATCCTGAGATTGTCTTTATTCACGGCGAAGGGCATTTTGTCATTCCACGTCTCCTCCAGAGTCACCTGGCTCTGACTGGGGGGGCAGCTTATTGTTCAGCGACACTAAGTCCAGCCACTAGGGTGGGAAGCCTGGTGGGCCCCAGCCAGGAGTTGTGGGGAAGAGCTGCCCATGTGGGGTGTGTTTTCCCTGGGTTCCCTTGCAGGTCCTTGGTGGGTGCTGAGCCCGTGACCTGTGCCAAGACCCTCAGAGGAGTCACTCTGCCTTTCTGAACAGGCACGGAGCCCCCAGCATGGCGACCAGGCTGGGATAATTGGAATGTCACAGAGCCAATGGGAAAGAATAGGCTCAATGGAGAATTCTTCTGCCTACTTGACAATGAAAAGCAGATCTGAGCTGACATCTGGGGAAGCGTTCAGAGTGCTTTTGATGATGACGTGTTTTCAGTGGCAGAGAAAAAGAGTCTCGGGGCCTGCAAAGCCAGCCCTGATGGTGTGCCCGGTTTCCACGGGGCCTCGTTTCCTGAGGAAGTGCCCCCAAGCTCTGCTTCCGGCCAGGGAGTGGCTGCCAGATTCCCAGGCCTGGCCGTGTGCTCAAGGCAGAAGGAAGGGGCTGGGTGGGGATCCTGCAGGGCAGTGGGAAGGACATCCCTTGGGTCCCAGAACCCACTGGACTACCACCCCACCCTTCCGAGCTGACCCCCTACACTCCGGCCTGCGCTTGTTCCTGGCAGGCTTTGTGGGGTGTTTCGTAATTGGCTTGGGTGTAGGCTTCTGCCGTTCCCTAAAGGCAATGGATAGTAATGAGAGTCACGGCTCACCTGAGCTGAGGGCTTATCAGGCACTTAGTAGGTGCTGTGTTCCTGGTTCTGTGAATATCACCACCTAATTGACCAGTGGCCCATCCCTCAGTCTCTTGCCAGTTTGGCTTGAGTCATCAGAAGGTATTGATTATTCTGGGCTCTGGAGGCCAGAATTCTCCACCTGTCACGCTGAGGGCTTGGCTGGGGCTGAAATGGCCAGCTTATGTCCCTCTGTCCTCTCCTGCACCCCTTGTGCCTGTGGCCCCCCCGTTCCGGCCTCTCTCCTCTATGCGGCCCTTGCCTCTGTCTCTCCCTTCTGATGGGCCACCCAGTCTGGAGGCTCTCTGCCCTCCGCTGTCTCTGACTTGGGGATTGAGTCCTGCCAGCTCCTGCCCTGGGTTCTGGAGGGACAGGAGGTCCTCGGGCTCAGCAGCCTCCAACCCTGTCCACTGTTCTCCGCCCCCCGCTCCTTGGAGGCCTCCAGTTGTCTCACGCCAGTTCCTGAATCCCCGGCCCGTCCAGGTTTCCTGAGAAAGTTGGTGTTGGTGTTGGCGTGGTCTTGGCTGGAGGACCGGGCAGCAGCGGGGCCAGATTCCCGTGGGAAATCGTGTGCGTGTGCCTGTGTGTCCGTGTGTTCTCAGCCTGTGGTGACACAGCCCCCCCACCTTGCGTGGGCCCCTCTGCTGGCTCAGCCTCCCCAGCCACAGACCACCTGGGTCACCCCACACGGAGAGGAGAAGTCGGGACCTCAGAGCTAAGGGAAGCTGTGGTCCAGGGAAGGGCCCAGGAATGGAAACCTTGCGTTTCCTGGAGTGTGCTTCCCAGCTCCCCAGGGAACGGGCGGCCCAGGACGCTGGGAGGGGTGAGAACCAGCGAGCTTCCTCCTGCCCGGGCCAGGGACACAGTGCACTGGCTGGGTGTCCTTGGGACGTTTACTTGACCATTTTGTAAGGCTCCTGCTTCAGGCTGTAATAATGGTAATAAAAGTACTGGAAATGCTAATCTTTTCAGTGGTAGGGAAAGACCGGAAATGTGAGGAGCCAGGCGTGGGACCAGGCAGGTGGGCAGGAAGGGGCAGCCCCCCACGTCTCCCCTCGCTCTTCTTCCCTGCTGCCTCCCATCAAACCATCGCGGAGAAGCTCCCAGGCTTCTCCTCTGACATACGTAACACGGGGGAGCCATGGGTGTCTGCCTTTAAGGCGGTTTCAGTGAATAAAACACCACCACCACAGCAGGAATAATAATAACTGCAGAATCTGAGGCCTCACTCAGAGCCACTGAACCGGAACCTGCATTTCAACAAGCTTCCTGGGTGATTCAAATGTTCATTAAATACCCGTCTAGGGAACTGGTTTCAGTGCTGGGGTCAGCCTGGCTCTACTACTTCACAGCTGGGTGATTCTGGGCAAATGAACTAGCTTCCCTGGGTCTTGATATCCTAATCTGTGAAATGGACAGAATAGTAAGAATTTGCTCCCTGAGGTCATTGCGAGGATTAAATAGGATGATTTGCCCTGACAGTGCACGCTGGGCACCCAGGGGAACATGACCGGGTTTTGGATGCCTGTGTTGCTCAGGTCCTCTGGCCTGTGATTTGTTCTGGTATTTAAATAAGAAAGGCGGAGTCTCCCATTGATACAGTGCAGAGATCCCTGGGGTGCAGTTCACAGGCCCAGGAGCCAGCCATCCTGGGTTCAAACCCAGCTTCTGCCTTTTGCTAATTGGGCGGCCTCAGACAGGCAGCTTCTCCGAGCCTTTGTTTGCCCACCTGCGGCCGGAGGCAGGGGTGAGGATGAACTGAGCCAGTGATGGCACCGGGAGTGGCCAACCTAGCCAGTGACTGGTAACATTTTCCAACCCGGAACTGGCACGTTGTCTCCTCCTGCACATCCTGCTGATCAAAACAAGTTCCAAGACCAGAAGGTAGATGCCCCTTCTTGATGGGAGAGCAGCAGGTGTGTACAGGGATTGTTGGCACCAGGTGGGCAGACAAATGACCAGGGAGGAATTGCTTTTGAACTAAAAGTCTCTCCCTTCTTAGCAGAGCGAGTGCTGTTATTAGTATAATAGTGGAATGCGCGGTAGGGTCTGGACCATAGCAGAAGGTGGGAACTGCTAACTGTATCTGGGAGAGACAGGGAAGGCTCCACTCAGTAGGTAAAATGAGAAGCAGAAGTGGGTGGGAAGTGGGGGTGGAAATAGAATCCAGGCAGAGGGCGACCAGTGGGAGCAAAGGCCCACAGGTGTGAAATCATCTGCATTTAAAGAAATAAAAGGCCACCTAAGCGGGCCTGAGGCTCCAAGGATGATCAGGGTGGTGGTGGACTTGTGGGAGGGTGCCAGCAAGCCCACCCCCATGACTGCACCCCAGCACAGGCAGGGAGAGAGAGCTGAGGCCTCCCCATACAAGGGAGTCTGATGGGTCAGGGTTTCAGTGCCAGGGGAGGCGAACTGATTCTGGGGAGCATAGCTGAGCCATCTCTCTCGAACTGTTCAAGGCGGTTTCATTTTCATCTGCGTTCTCCCCGCTTTCATTTGAGAGACCAATTACAGAGTGTTTTGCACCACAATTACCGGCGTTAAAACCTCTCAGTTCCGTCTGATGAATTTTAGTAGTAATTGAACAGAGGAAGCCATCACGGAGGAGATTGTCCAATTGAATCTGCCCAGGCGCTGAACTGTGAATTCCAGCCCTCTGCAAGCGGCCACAGGGGGCCCAGGCAGGGGCTGCCTGCGTCCCTCCCACAAGGGTCTTTCTTACTCAGGCCCATGTGAGTGGCTGGCTGCACGTGGAAGGGTGATGGGTGATACCTCCGGCTAGGGACAGCCAGTTCCTAGGGTCCGGCATGGACATAAGGCTTGGACAGGCCTTGCCATTCTGGGAACCTGTAACCTCCGAGGCTTCAGATCGGGGAACTGGACTGGATTCCTGTCTTCATTTATTATTAATTGAACAAATACTTCTGTAGCATTTACTGTGCGCTGGCCACTATTCCAAGTACATTACAAATATTAACTTCTTTAATCCTCATAGCAACTCCAGAGTTAGGCATATTATTTTTATTGCTATCTGATGGATGAGGAAACTCAAGCTCAGAGAGGTTAATTAAATTGCTCAAGGTCACGCAGCTAGTAAGCGATTGCGCAGTGCTCCAGAGTTTCTGTTCTTGTTTTCTACATCTCTTGTGGTGTCCCTTCCCAGTGTTTAGGAAAGGCTCGTAAGAATTCCTAAGGACGGAGGGGGAACCGTGGGAGGAGGTCTGGTTACTCTAGACTGGAGTGACAAAGGAGAGTGGGCCGCGGAGCCCCGAGGGCCTGCTTGGTGGTGGGAGGAGGGATCCAAGAGGAATCCCTAAGGAGGGCTAGAGACTCAGGAGACAGAGCCGGGACTGAGTGGTCCGGAGTCACTCCTCACCTGGAGGTCTGTGTGCACAGGCAAACCACAGGGTTGTGGGTCTGTTCTGAGGAAAGGAGCCATGTCGCTCACCCTGTGCCCTGTCTGGCTTCCCCTTCTCTCCAGCAGGAGCTCTGGGTACTGCAGGGAGGAGGAAAGATGGAAAACCACCTGTGCCTTCATAGATTCTGGTTCCTTTGCAGATTCAGAGTTAGACCAAGCTGGATGCCAACTCTGTGCCTTGGACATTTGCAGATGAGGAAACTGAGGCTCGGGTGGAAAATGCCATTGGCCCAAGATCCTGTGGCCAATGGGTAGCTGAGTCATCCTTCAAACTCAGTTTGACCCCTAAGTCTCTGCTGTGTCCATGGCATCCCACTGTCTGTCCATGAGGACAGAAGCAAACCATTTTCCCACTGCAGGGGATGGACCTTGAACGTCTGTATGCGCCTCCCCAGCCTGCTGTGGGGGTTGTCTGTCTGTTCCAGTGTTGCACCTGCTCCACTGGGAGGTCCCGGCTGGGTCTGAATTATCTTTGAATCTGCCCCAGGGCTTGGCATACTGGCAGCTTTCGGCAAATGTCTGTTGGTGGGTCAGGGGATGGGCGTTGAAGACCAACAGGGATGTGCTGGAATCTGCCAACCACCGCTGGAGACAACTCCCTTTTCTTCAACTGAGAATTTCTGCTGAAATCCTTCCTGGAGGAGCCCAGCCCACTTTTGGATGGCTTAGGTTGGTCTCCACTCCATGACCCCCATTCTGAGGTCACTGGAGTGGTGGCTGAGTTGGTTCGGCTGAGAAGGAACAGGGGGTTCTTTCCAGGAAAGTTACCGGGTTTGATCTTACCTGTTATTTGAAGGTGATATAGTCCCATAATTCCACTTCTGTTTACAGTAGCTAACAGGCCACCTCTCAGGTTATTAGTTCTCCTTAGGGTTTACCCCTGACGCTTGTGCAGGGATTGGCCAGTGGCACAGGGAAGGGCTGCCCCTTGGGGCAGATGAGGTGCTGAAGTCCCAGGGTCTAGCTGGGGAGGAAGAAGTATGTGTCAGAGGACAGAAGGGCTCCTCATGGCTTGAGCTCAGTGATTCTCAAACTTTTTATAACATTTGAGTCACTTGGAAAGTTTCCTTAAACAGATTTCAGGGCTCCTTCCTCAGGGATTCTTGTTCAGGGTGTCTAGGCTCCTGCTTTGCCCCGAGAACTTGCACTTCTAACAGCTCCCAGGCGATGCTGACACTGCTGGTCCAGGGACCATGCTCTTAACTTGCAGCAGAAGGATGACATTGGACCTTGCTCCCTTGACTCCGCCCTTGGCAGTGTTCCCAGCTTGCCCTGGGGTGTGATCCTGTGCTGCAGTAGTGTTGAGGGGATGCAAGGGGACAGCCAGAACCAGGGCATCTCAGGCAGGAGCATCAAGTGGACGAGGACGCAGAGAGGACCCTGAGGCAGGGCACGGATGGCCACGGGAGGCAGCCGTCATGCTCAGTGTGGAGAGTGACCACATCAGAGACGGGGGCCCCACAGAGAGCTCTGGAAAAGCCTTCCGATGCAAAGCTGGGAGGTCATGGCTGTGCTTGCGTGTGTGTGTGTGTGTGTGTGTGTGTGTGTGTGTGTGTGATTTTGGGTAAATGACTTCCCTCTGCGCCTCAGTTTCTGCCTCAGTAAAGTGGGGCTATACTACTTTTCATGGTTGGTGTCAGGATGTGATTGAGGTCATAAATGAGAGGGCTCCCAGCTAGATGCTGCCACTACACGCAGGTCCCCGCTCCGCCCTCTCTCGCCATCCTGGAGCCTTCGTCAGCGTGGGTTAGCTCAGCTCCCCTCTCTCTGCCAGCTTCTGCCTGTCCTCTCCAGCCACTGGGCCATCAGCCCACGTTATCATAAAAAGGAGTCTGGATTTTAATTTGTGGAATGTTTCTTTCTTCTTCTTCCCCCCTTTTCTTTTTAAGAAAAGCCTAATTAGGAAGCCCGCTAAGTGCCTGCAATTCCAATATAATTCTATTAAATTCTCCCTGTAAAGTTAATGTTACAGACTTTTTAACAGATGTTTTAATTAGGCATTGTTATTAAAGAGAATACTGTAGAAATTAAAACCAGACCCTAAATGGGGGAAGAAAGGCAGTTTTCTTGTGCTGGGTAAATGGTGGCAGCCGCCCAGCAAAGAGCTGTTGGCAGCAGGTCACGAAAAACACACACAAAAGGAGGGGAAGTGCTCAGCAAGAGGGAGGGATGCCCGCACGTCGTCCGCTCGGCCAGCACAGCCCCTGGCCCGGCCAGGGCGGAAAGCAGGAAAAGAAGCAGGGAGGGGGCTGAGGCTCGCTGGCCTGGATTGAGAGGGTTTGGGAACCTCACCCAAGGGGTCATCCCATTTAGGTCCTTCTCATCTGACTCTCAGGGTGGCCATGACTGTTACCTGTTTGACAGATAAGGAAACTGGGGCTCAGAGACTTCTGTCCATGTGTCCAGGTGGCACAGGAGGGGGCCTGGGTTTCCTGCTGGGATGGATTCTCAGAGGTGGCACTCTGGTTTTCTGCCGCATGGTGCCGGCTCATTCCTCTAACAGCAGTATAATCTCTTGGGTGTATGTGGTGTGAGCTTGGGAGATAGACCCGGATTTAAGTCCAGGCTTTGCTACTCACTGGTGGTGTGTCCTGAGGCTACTTGCTTCATCTCTCTGAGCCTCAGTTTCCTCATCTGTAAAGTGGAGAAAATAACAGGACCTAATAACCCATGGGGTTAAAATGAGACTTTGCAGACCAGGCACTAAGCACAGGGCCTGGCAGTTGGCAAGCGTTCAGGGAGCGACCATAAATAGGACAAGGGCTTTCAGCTAGTTAGGTGGCCGGACCGCGGCTCCCACCTGGGTGGTCCAGAGTCTGTCCTCTCCCTGGCACGATGCTCCCTCCTACCCACTGGCTGCCATTGGCCCCGTTACCTGGAAAGCAACCTTACCTTCGATGCCAGCCAAGCAAGGGGTCAGCCAGAGAGTGTGGCTGGGTCATGTAAACCACCCTGCTTCTGGGGGCAGGAGTCACTGGTTGTCATATAGACCCCAAGTGAACCACCTAGCTCTCTCTGAGAGGGGCCACTCAACTCCACACTGCTCCTTTAAGGAGGGACGGGGAGGGAAGTTGGACAGACTTGGATTCAAATTCTGCCTCCTTTGGTGGGGACAGTGAAGCCACTGGTGCGTCAGCCTGTGGCCGCACTCCTGTGAGTCTCCACCTCACTGTCTCCTTCTCCTGGGCACGGAGCCCAGGGCCCAGAGCCCAGGGCCTGGGGAGAGTGAGCACTCCCAGGAAGCACTAAGGTGACCGACACACCTTCTGGGGGCAGCCGGTGACACACTCAGGTTACCATTTCCGGAGGTAATCTTCCTATCCATCTTCCAAGGTTGTCAGCCTGAGATTATGCAAATGATGTTTATTTCAGTCCTGTGACCCAGGCAGATCTGCCACCAGCACTGAAGTGAGAGATTGAAAGGAAGAAATAACTGGAAGGGGACCCACCACGTGGGTCTTGTCCCTGGAGCCCTCCTTCCAAGAAAAGCTCTGCTGGTTCTTACTTATGTCCCCTAAAGCAAACACAGACTTCTCTGCCCTCTCACGGTCTCTGTCACCACCATTCAAGTCACCCATCCAGGCTGAGGGTGAGGCCCTGTGGGGGACTCTTGGTCAGGGTGGCCTTTCTTGGGACTGTGAACACGAGGGCCCTGAGGTTCCCTGGCACTCAGTAGGTGCTTAACATCTTCTGGATGGGGGAGGATGACTTCATCTTCCCAATCCCAGGCCTCCAGGGCCTTTTGTTCAAAGACATGGAGCAGCTCTTCTTGGTCACCTCTCTCTGTAGCTGGGAGAGTGCTGGGGAGAAGCATGGTCTGTGAAGTCGGCTGGCCTGTGTTCAAACTCCAGTCCTGCCCCGGACTAGCTGTTTGAGCCTGACCAAGTGGCTCAGCCTCTCTGAGCCTCAGTTTCTTCATAAGGACAATGTGGGATTGTGTTCTTGAAAGGATACGATACATGCAGGATCATTATAAAGAAAGTGGGCAGCCAATTATAATATGTGTGTGCACACACATGCACACACAATACATAGAAATGCACACAGTAACCCCAAATTGGTCATACAAGTTACCTGTAGACCTGATGGTTTCTATTTTTCTCTAGTTTGAATAGTTTTTGAGTGATGAATCTGCATTGTTTTTTCATTAATAAAAGAAAATCAGCAACAAACCCAAAGCTGGAACGGGTGGTGGTTTGGAGAGCTCTGGTAGGTGGGAGTCAGCTGGTTTACAAGGAGCAGTGTAGTCATTTAGCCAACATGGGGGCTGACCACCCCTCCAGTGGGGGGCCAGTGACCCAGTTGTGGGCCCTGAGAACCTGGGTTTGAACCCTGGTTTGCCATGAGACTTTAGGTGATGACCCTCAGCCTCAGTTTCCTTGTCCATAAAATGGGAATCACAGAACCTGCTAGCAGAGCTCTTTCAGAGGAAATGAGAGTGGGTGTGAGGTTTTAGGACAAAGACACCTGCCAGACAGGTAGCAGTCCCAATTGCCCTTAGGGTTTCATGCTGCCGCTGCCCCAGGAGGCCGGGAACACCTCAGAGTGTCAGGTGAGGGCACTTAGAAGGGACTCTGGGTCACTAACTTCAATGGGCAGTGGCTAGTATTTATGTTGCTTGACACCTCAGCAGCAACCACACTGCTGACCTCTCTCCAATCCTGGGGACACCTCCTTCCCTTAGCTTTTGTGCCCCATACTCTGTGTGAGAACAAAAGGAGGTAGGAACCAGGTGGGCCTATGTGGACATCATGAGGCTGGATTGGGGGTACGGGAACTCCCCTCCCTTCAAGAACCTACAAGTGTAAATCATCCAGAACCATATCCATGCCCATCACAAAGGGTCTTGTTGAATAAGTCTGTACATCCATCCTCAGAGCTCCACATAGCTGGTACAAGTTAGACCACTTCTTGTAGTCATGAATGATTCTACTACAGATTAACCATAAAATAAATAATTCAAGAGTCAATTTATATATGATTTCATTTCTATGAAAACATAAGAAAAGAATCCTTGGAGTAGCAGGAGAGACAGGCTGGCCTCATGCATTCGAGGGTGGTAGGGGAGTGGGTGGGAGATGCAGCTCCCTGGGTCTCACCCGTCTTGAGGTTCCAGTTTGGGAGTCTGGGATGGAGCCTGGGATTCTGCTTTTTCAACCAGCTCTCCAGGTGATTGATATGCAGGTGTCTACACACCGTTCTTCAAGGTATATTAACACAGTGGTCTTTGCAAAGACTTTGCAATAGGCAATCAAAATGTCCTTTTTTAAACCAATCTGGTGGAGTGTTTTCTAAGTATCAGGCATAATTCTAGCCCATTGCGTCACCTCATTTGTTCCTCACAATCGTCTAGGTAGGAACTACAATTTTCAGACTCTGGAAGCCTCAGTCAGGACCACCTTTGCCCTTGTTTTTAACTCATGTTGAGCTGCAGTGCAGTTAGGTATTTGTAGAGTACGTAACCCGGTGCTGAACTTGTAACAGGGGGTTGATAAACTCTTACAGCTGCCCGCCACTGGAACATACCCCAGCACTGGGTAAGTTAGGAGTTGCTCGGGATCTGGGAATGGGGCTTGCAGGTCCCAGAAGGGCTCAGAGCCCAGTGGTGGACATCAATCCAGCAATGAGAGTCTACTGAAGCTTATTAACACAGGTGGAGGTGAGCTCAGAGAAGGGAGCAAGGTGTGCATCCTGTGCTGGTTTTGTTGGGATAATTATCTGAGTCAACAAAGAAATAGAGGAGGAGCCTTCCAGATGAGAAGCTCCAAAAAGAAAGGGTCAGTAGAGAGCTGGGATGCCTCCGTTAAATTGGGGACTTTCAGGGTGGGCAGGTCTCGTGGTATCTTTGGAATTCATCACTGCTCCTTGTGGAGCCCTCTTAATGCCATTAAGCCTCTTCCAGGGAAATACTACACCATCTATGTGGATAAAGGGAGCTGGATTATTGACACAAATATAAAGCCAATTCACTGTATCAACAAGAAAGATTCCATACCAAAATAGCAAAGAGGGAAAATAAATGAGTAAATAAAGTTTATTGCTTTACTTTATCACTTTATAACAAGTTAAGTTTCACTTTCACACTCATAGACTTTCCCAGCTGAGCTTTAAATCATCTAAGTCCCGTGGATCAGCCTATGTCAAACACGCTCTGTGGTTTTGTTAAGAACTTCAAGGTCAAAAGTCCAGTGTTGGCTTTTCTTTGGGCTGCTAGAATCGTCCTTTCACTCATCTGACAAATATGCACTGAGCATTTACTGTGAGTGAGTCAATGTTTTGAGCGCTGGTGAAACATCGGTGTACAAAGTAGACAAAAGTCCGAGCTCTCGTGGAGCTTACATTCTAGTGAGGAAGAGAAAAACAAAACAAAACAAGACACCAACCAGAACAAATATTAGGGAAACTGGGTTAAGTGCATCTGAGAACTCTCCTTACTATCATTTCTACTTTTCTATAAATTGAAAATTAGAACTCAAAAAAGCCATATGTATATATTAATATATTATAAGTGCTGTGAAGAAAAAGAAATCAGGAAAGGAAATAAGGAACTCAGGGATGTTCTGAGGCAGAAGGAAGAGTTGTCGTTTTTAAAACTCTGGTCTTTTTGAGCAAAGATTTGAAGGAGGAAAAAGAACAAGCCACAGGCCATGGGGATATCTGGAGAAAGAATGTACTATTCAGAGAAAATGATAAGTGCAAAGTCTCCATGGTGCCCAGCCTCCAAGGTAGTCCCTACCGACCCTGTTATTCACATTCCATGTTGTCCCCCTACCACACTGCCCACCCCCGTCTTGACTAGGGCTAACCTGCATAACCGATAAGAGATTGAGAACATGCGACTTCCCCAGCCGGGTCATGAAAAAGATGGTGGTTTTGGCCTTACTCATCCTCGGATAGCTCGTCTAATGGGAAGCCAGCCGCCATGTTGTGAGGAAGGTCAGGCAGCCCTGCAGCCAGGTCCACCTTGAGAGGAGCTGAGGTCTTCTGCCAGCAGCCAGCACTGACTTGCCATATTGTAAGTAAGTGACCTTGGAAGCAGATCTTCCAGACTTTAGATGACTGTGGCCCTGTGGACACCTTGACTACAATCTCATGAGACACTTTGAGGCAGAACCACCTAGCTAAGCTTCTCCCAGATTCCTGACTCACAAGAACTCTGTGAGATTTAAAAAAAAGTTTATTTTTTAAAGCAGCTACCAGTTGGGTTAACTTGTTCTATAGCAGTAAGTAACCACCACAGGCCTTGAAGTGGGAGCATGCCTGGTTGCTGGGGGAACAGCAAATGGGCAGTGTAGTTGCAGTGGTGGGTACAGGAAGGAAAACAGGAGGAGATGAGGGTAGAGGGCCTGAGTCAGTCTTCCTCCTGAAGCAAAGGCTTCCTCTGTGTGGGCGTTATTATTATGTTTTCAGCAAGGAGACTCTCCTGAGTGTTTCTCAGGCCCAGACCTTGGGAACGAGTGTGTGATGGCCACTTTCTCCACTCTTCTGTTTTTTTCTGAGATAGATTTAAATCTCCTTTTCCCAGGAAGTCTGTGGTGGTGTCGTCCTTCCTGCAGTGGTTTCGATGAGACCTTATGCTGAACCCGGGCCAGTGCCTCCTTGGACTTTTTTTTTAAGGCTAGGGTTTTTTTTTTTTTTTGTAGAGACAAACAGATTTGAACAAAATATAAAAAGAGAGAGAAAGGTCATTTGATTAATTAAAAACAAGTTGTTCAAAGAAGAGTTGACAGAGGAGGTGAGATTTGGGGAAGCTGAAAAGATGATTAAACATCCTTGGGAAAAATGTGTGTAAAGGGCAGTGGAAATGGAAATAGTGGAGGTGAAGGGGTATGAGGAGGCTCGCTGCTCTCTGGGAATTTAACATTGTTGATGTGGAGACTGGGAAGAGCTCATGGGAGAATGGGGGAGAGGGAGAAGGTGCTAGAAAAAGAGTTGGGTCCAAATTGCATCCTTGAGGCCAGAGTTTCTACCTCTGGGGAGTTTCAGAGGTAAGCTTCAAATGGTGGCCCATCTGAGTCCCTTATTGTGGTTGTAAAGGTCATAAAATTTATTCCATGTTGGAGTTAGGAAAATGGGAATTTATTGATTTCCATAAATATAAAGACTGTGGTCTGATAGCATGAAGACCTGTTTGCGTTCTCTCTCTCTTTTGTCCTGTTGTCTGCTATGTTGGCAACATTTTCCCTTGGGCTTCTCTCTTCCTTTGTGGTTGCAAGGTGTTGCCAGCCTTTTTCTAGGGTAGAATCTAGCAGAAAAGAGTAACTGTACTTGTCCCAGCATACTCAGACAAAGTCTTGATATTTACCTTTATTGACAATCTGACTCATGTCAGTCATATGCTCATTCCTAGACCAATCACTACCACCAGACGATGTTGAACTTTGACCAGACTTAGGCCATGTGCCACCTCTCTCAGAACCGGAAAATGTCATCCTGGGTGGGCAACCATGGTCCAACAGCTCTATACAGTGGAAGGGAACATGTATCTTTGGTGGGCAGCTATCCCCCTTTCCCACACTCTCCAGGTACGCTGCCCATTGCAGGGTTTCAGGCAGGGGAGTGACACGTTAGGTTGGTCTGTGCTCCATGGACATGAAGGAGAGGATGCTAGTAAAACGGAAAGGTAGGAGGTTTTGTGAAAACTTTGGTCCGTCCAGAGCCCCGTGGTCCCCACTAGTGCCCCACTTTTGAATGGTACAATTCTTTGAGGTGCCTACCATGTACTGAGGACTCAACATGTGCCTTTTTGAAAGAGTATTGACAACTTAGGAATTCTGTGAGGCATGTATTATTACATGAAATTTAAAAATAAGAAAATTCAAGTTCATGGGAGGGAAGTGACTTGCCCAAAGTGTGTTGGTCCTTCAGTAGGTTGTTACTGAAGCTGCTGATCTGTATTTGGAAAATTTGGGAGGACTCTATGGTGCCAGCCATGCATTTGCTAAGTGACATGGTGTCCTCTTACTAGGGGACAGAGGGGCCTGAATATCCAGTGGTGATGGGGTCTGGATGGTAGGTGAATTAGATAACACTTTGTACCTGCAGCTTTCCTAGGGACAAAGCTTCAAGCATTGCTCTCCCGACCCCTGCCCATCTCAAAGATGCTCCATGAGGCCCCTTATCAGCTCCCAGGAATCTGCTCCGTGGCTCCTGGCCCTGGTGGGGAGGGGACCACAGACTTGCTCCTGGGGCTGGAGGAGCCAGTTGTGCTGACTGGGCAGATGGGGCCCACGCACCGGGACCTGGGGAGATTGAGAGGAGAAAGTGGCTGAGCACAGCTCTGCGAGGCCTGGTGATTTATGAGGAGCAGCTTCCGCGGGCCATCTGGACCAGGAACTTCAGGAAGCACATCCTGTGTGGAGGCGCAGGCAGTGTGGGAGCCCTGCCAGCGAGGAGGAGGGCTGCGAGGGAGCGGGAGGAGGGAGGGTGGGGAGGCAGAATGGGGCAGAGGCAACGTGGAAAGAGCAGCGAAATCAGACAGATCCGACTCTTTCACCTACAGAAACTTTGGGCAGGACCTGCTCAGTGCCTCAGTTTCATTAACTTCAACATGAAATGAAATCATGCCTGCTATGCTGTTTAGTTTCAATGGACTATTGCTTCTAAAGGTAGCTAACCCAGTGTCTTGAGGGAAGAAAGCTGACATGGAGCATGTCCCATGTGCCACTTATTCAGTTAGGTGCTGAGGATGCAAAGATTTTCAAAGACTTTGCAGTCTCGTTGGGGAGGCAGACTATTTTGTGACATGTGGAATATTTACAACAAACTCTGGGAGAGCAGAGGTGAGAACGACTACCTCTGCCTGGAGGTGAGATGTGAGCTAGGTTTTGGTGAAGAAATAGGAGCTCGGTGGCTATTGAACAGGTGGCAAAGGACACAGCTTGAGCAAAGGCTACGCTGAGGTCAAATGCTGCTTCATTCATTTATAACTCTAGGCTCTATTGACTCACTGAGTCCCAAACATACATATCCAACTCTCTACTTGACATCTCTCTTTGGATGTCTAATGGGCATCGCAAACAGCATGGCCAAGATGGAACTACTGGTCCCTTTGTTCTCTGTCTGGAACACACCATTTCCAGATCTTCATGTGATGGACTCCTTCCTGCTGTCAGGTCTCAGATGAAATGCCACCTCCACCTATGGGGCTTGTTAAAGATGCAGATATCTGGCCTCTACCCACCGAGATTCTCCAAAAGCAGGTCTAGGGGCGGATCTCAGGAGTCTGTTTCTAAAATGCGATGCCCACCATTGGTATCAGTGCAGGTGCCCCACGCACACATTCTGAGAAACACTGCTGTATACAAGACACATGCCCGGGAATGCTGGGAAAGACATTGGAGTGGAGTGCCTAAGTCTGTTGGGGCTCAAGGAAGGCGCCCAGAAGTGGCAGAAGCTGAGCCAAGGCTTGATGGGTGTCAGGCAGATTAGACTATAGGCTTTGGGGTCATCTCATGAGTTTGTGAGCTTCCTGGGGGTGAGCTTCCAAGTTACTCTTCCCAGATCACTCACTGCATTCATCCCAGGACCCAGTGGCACTGCGTCCAGTTGGAAATGAGATCTGATGGCATTATATGTAAACGACCACCCTCTGAGCTTCTTGAGACAACCAATTCCACAGGAAGTCTTAGAAAGCTTTTCCTCACTAAACGATCTTTTTTAGTGTCTGTCACCCAGGGTTGTAGAGATTTTATATCATCTATGAAATCCTATTAAGATTTTATTTCCTCATTTTGCTTTTATGATAACTGGGATTTCCTTCCTGAGAGAAGGTGGAAGGAAGTGTGTGTGCCTTGGCGGGAGTTGAACTCTGGGGAGGGTGGGTGACTGGGGCAGCCTCAGTGGCAGGACAGGCATTCCTAGCTGGCAGCGTCCTTCAAGGTCCTGTGGCCCATTTTCTATGGAAGGTGTCTTCTCTGGAGCATCCTATGACCCAGCAGAGGCAGCTGTGGGGCTGCAGTGGCTGGAGAAATGAGCTAGGAGTTAGAAGATGTGGATAAAGACATAGTCCGTCCTGACAGGCTGGCCTTTTGGGATGCCGCATATTTAGATGACTTCAGGTGAGCCATTTACCTTCTAGGTATACATATGTACCTACTTATTTGTACATATGTATATGCACGTTATGGTGAAGATAAGATGGGATGAGTGCTTTGTAGACAAGGAGTCTATAAGGACTGTGTATCCACTTTCTACTCAAACGGGTCCTGTGTAGGGAACACATTACTTTGAAAAGTTGAGTATTGAGATGTAGTTGGTTCTGGATACCATTAGCCAGCCTATTGGTGATTTGTTCTAACTTCAGGTCATCCAACATATGAACCCCAAACCTTGAGAGCCTCATCAAAGCCACCAACTTCATATTGACCAAGAAAGAATCAAGGACAGAGGCCTCTGGCCTCTGATGGGGACTTCTGTTTAGGCCACTGGTTCTCAACCCTGGCTGCTTGTGAGAATCTTGTGGGATGATCATCTAACCTACCCAAGGCTCAGGCCTTACCCCAAATTTATTAAATATAAAAATAAAATCATCAAGGGTAGAGGCAGGGCATCAGTATGCTATTAAAGTTCTCTAGGTGACTCTAATTATGCGACCAGGATGAGTGTCTGATTTTAGGGACATTCCGTCAGCCACACATCCAACTCAGACACCAGCACCAGCTCCCATTTTCCCTCTTGTCCTCCAGGACAGCTCAAAAGCGTTCGTCAAGTGAATGCCCGCTTCATTCCAAATGCCAGATGTGGAAGCCAAATTTATCTCAGTCACCCCAGATTGAAGGTAAACCTGGAACCACATTAACAACTCATGTTTTACTAGCTCTGGGCCCACCTCAATGAGCCTCTGAAAATTCCTTCCAATTTTCTTGGGAGTCTCTCATGTGCTTAGGAATAGGTCTCACCCCCCATGCAGTGGGGTTTGCTAAGTTCTTTCTCTCCTGCTCCTACTTTCTTGCTGATACTTGCTGCCCATGAATCTTGGTAGGGCATCTCACTACTCCTATCTCCACTGGTCCTCCCTGCAAGAATGCCAATGCCTCTACCAAGTGTACAGTATCCCAGACCATGGTATGATTCCTTGGCATCTCCACTGATGGAGTTGCTCTGGGTCTGGGTATAGGTATGAAAGATCTGCTTTTTTCTCTAGTCCTCTTTCCTGGCCTTGGGCACTTCTGAGAATGCTAGATACTTGCTGGTGCCAGTTACAAAATCTTGGGATTAGATAGTTGGGGACATGGAAAGAGATCTTGACTAAGCTGAATCTACTCATCATGCTGACTGATCCCAGAAGATGACTCCAATGGTGTTAGTAAGTGGTTAACAACCTGATCTCAAAAAGAAAAGAGCTTCCATTATAGCCTTTGCCCATTTCCATGGTGTAAATAATCCTATGACAGTCACTTTAAAGTTACCAACATGATGTTAGTCAACTTGCACACTCCTGAAAATTCAACATTTGGCTCTTGTGAGCTGGTACAGCTTGACTTCAGCACGCCCTTGCTTCCAAATCTTCAAATTTTTTGCTCGATTTGGATTACTAAACTTTGGATTTGGATTAAACAGGCTTCCATTGTCATGGGTATATGATGAAACAAGTGGTGGGTGGTAGTGTGCCGATAACAGGACCTTGATAGGTCCTTCCTGTGATGTCACTGCTCCCATTTCATATCTTGATGAGAATGTTGCAATTTCTACCCTGATGTAAAACAAACAGGAGTGTGACTTGTAGTTCACCATCTAGGAAGCTGATTTCATATAATTTTGATAGTTCTATCACATTCCTCACTGTTACATTTCCCCGCCCTCCTGGGATGGCAGAATGTTGTTTTGGGATACTGTGTTAGGAACTGTTTTCCTCTGATCCTTTCCATCCACCTACCTAACTCTTTCTGGGTTTACCCTCAGCCTAAGTTCAAGGTTTCACCACACACACCCCTTGTCAATTTTCCCTGCCCCCAACCCGCCAACCTGGTGCATCTGGAGGAGGGACATGGGACTTGGTGGTTCTAAATCGCTCCTTGGCACGCATTCTCAGGCACGAGCGAAGAGTCAGTGCTTCCGTTTGAACAGAGAAACTGAAGACAGATGTGCTGTTTTCACATCTGGTTACTGGGAAATACAGCGGCATTTGGCCACCCACTCGTTTTGCACCCGTGGGGGGAAGGGATCCGTTCCTTTACTGTGCTGGTGCTTTTATCTTCCTGGGGGAGGGTGATTAGGTCACATTCTCAGAGGTGCCAGGCTGACTCTGGGGGCAGGGCAGAGATTTCCTCAGACGTGAGTGAGTTGGCGGACAGGTCGAAAGATGGAAGGTGGAAGGCATCCCTGTGTCCCTGGTTGGCTCCTCACACTGCTGACTGTTCGTGAGAGAAAGCACAAACCCGTTTTTATCGCAGTGGCTTCACTGGCACCTCTGCTGAGGTTAGGTAAACCCATTCCCCGGGTGGCACTGAGCCAGAAAATTAGCAATGATCAATGAAAGGGGAAGGATGATGAAATAAAAGTGGAGTCTCAATTATGCTCTAAATGAGCGAGGCGATGTTAAGTCTTTAACAGAGGAGGGGCTGGGGGCGGGAGGAAGGAAAAAAACGATTACTTGGAAGAATTCAGCGCCCTAGTCTGGACTTGGCCATTGATTTCCTATTCCAGTTCCACAGATGGACCATAAAGGCCTGGAGACTGCACATCCCCCGCCCCACCCCCGTTATATTTCTCCACAATCTGCATAAAGGAAATGTAAGTTGCTCTTCCCTGTTTTTCTGTCCAGCGATGCTGGATCCCGGGTGGGTCTCGGGGGACAAATGTCTGTGGGCATTACGTTAGGGATTCAAACTCTCCCGCTGCCAGGAAGTCGGATTTGTGGTTTCAAGGCACAGGACGTTTGGGTGTGAACCACGGTTAAAGTTGCTTTTGCAAAATTATAAAAGGTAGCGTGTTGTGTGTACATGAAATACAAATGTTCCAATGAAACCTCAGTGATCTTTTAGAAGAAAACACAATTTTTTTCCTCTTACCCTCTGCTGAAAAGCAAGGTAATGGATGGGAAATTTCATGATGCGCCCTGAAAAATACAGTCACTGGGACAGCCTGCATCCCTCCGTGGAATGGAAACCAAATGCTTTCTTGCGCATAAACCCATAATGTGAGCCTTTCCCCCCAGCTGGCAAGACCTATTTCTGTTGAAATGTTGAGAGTGGAATTGCATGAATAAGTAGACATCAAGTGAAATTTACTATTTATACCCTTTTAATGGTTTCTGCAAACCAAGTTGCATGGAGGGCTTGTGTCAATAAACATCTCTACCTGTGGGCTGTGAGACAGATGACCTGAGAAGAGTCATTTTGGGATAAAAGAGGAGGGCGTGCTGGGAGAAAAAGGAAATCAAACATTCGCCCATACAAACACTTCCTTCCTGGTCCTACTTGGATTTTAATTTCTTCCCTTCTTTCTTTCTTTTTTTTTTTTTAAAGAAAGTAAAATACGAGATGTTGGTGATGTTTGGAGCTGGCCCACATCTGTACTGTAATGAGACAATTTTCCCAAGTGCAGCTCTCAGTGGGGCGTTTATTTAATTCCTATTGGTTTTGGACCCCAGCCTGTAATGAGGAAAGATATAGGTAGAGGCAGGAGATGGCAGTTGGAAGTCTGTGCGTTTTTGAACATGAATGTACAAAAGGGTCATGCTTGTATTTAGGTTTTAGTGAAAATTCAATAACTTTAGCTGCAGACACTTTGCTCCGGAACACTAATAAAGATGGGAGAGCTAATAAAGGGCCTGAATTAGAGCTTCTTGGAGATGAAGGCTGGAACAGTGCCAGGTGCCGCTGCCCGATGTTGAGGACTGTCCAGGTATGTTACTGCATGCCGACCAGTTGAGGGCTAGGTTGATTTTAAGGCATCTTCTAATAACATGTGAGCCCCAGGGTTCTACAGCACCTCGAACAGGCTCTGATGAAATGGGATTCACTGGAGGGGGCTTCAGGAATGCCCAAATTTCCTGCCAGCTGGTGTCCTGACCAATGGACACACTGGACTTAGAAATGGGGTGGTCCTTCCCCAAGCCAGACCACCTCAAACCACATCTTTTTGTCCTTCTGTAAGGCAGAGGGGTGGGAATTTCACCGATGAGTTCCAGTTTGCTCAAAGGCCCAAAGGCTTCTAGGAAAGAGCCACCAACAAGCAAGGAGCTGTGGGATGGGAAGCTATAGGATTAGCCTCTGGAAAATCGAGAGCTCTCCCTGAATGGTCCGATTTCATTTTCATCACCCCTAGCCACTGTCACTTCCTGCCCTTTTCAGATGCTCACTCGCCCACACTCACACCCTTGCAACTGGCGGGATTAGTACTGGAATCCCAATGGTCTTGCACCAACCAAGCCGTCTGGGGTTCTGATCCCCCAGGATCAGAAGGAAGTCAGAGATGAGGTCCAACTTAATGACTTCCTTTGGTCCTGGGCTTGCCTATGTTTTCCTGTTGAGGACCGTCTTGAAGTCACCAGGCTGGAAGCCCTCAGCTTACACAAGGGTTGATGCTTCTGTGATGGGTCTGCCCACATTTGCAGAAGGCTGCCTGAGCACCATCTGTTCCAGAAGCTCAGCCTTGTCCATCTCAGGCTGGAGAATCTCGACCTGCCCAGCTTTGCTCGAGGACCGGATGCTCATTAGTGTGGTTATAATTAGTACTGATTTTTGCTCCAGTGCCAGGCATGGTACATGGCACATTATATCCCGGGTACTAGTTGTGACAACTGCAGAAGGTCAGTGCATTATTATTCTCATTTCATAGAGGAAGAGAGGGATTTGGTCTGAGGTGCGTCTAAATTCCCAGCCCCTGTGTTAATGCTAACCAGGGAGGCTGTGACTTGGATTTTTTTCTGGAGGAATGTGGAGGGTGCTCTTGGCATTTGTTGCCGGACTGGTGACTGTGGGCTGAGATACATGTATGCAGTCAGACAAACCTGCTCCAGGGGGTGCTGCCTGCACCCAGCTCTTCCTCCCAGCCCACTCTTGCATCCCCAGGCTCTGCTCTGGGCCCTTTTTGTCTGCCCGAGTTGCCTTCCCCTTTCCTGTGGTGTCCTGGAGCCTCTCACCCAGTGGAGCTGACCTGCCAGTGATAAATACCATTTAATTACAGAACAAGCTTTTCTGCCATTTCTCTCAGCACGGCTTCTATTGCCCAAGATTAAACTTCATTCCGATACCACTGAATTACCTTTTTAAACCTATTATTTCAGTGTGATTAACTTCACTTCTTTTCATTTAGCTGTAAGCAAAATCTTGTTTACAAGGCAAAAAAAGTCTTTGCCTTAATATCGGCAATAATAATACAAACGAACATTGCAAGAAAATAATTTATGTGAAAAACAGGAAAAAATGGCATTGATACATGAGGCTCCTCTTCAATTAATAAAAAGGAGGAAATATTTAAAAACAATTTATCAAAGAAATGTATACAGTTCATACATCATGCATTTGCAAAGAATGTACTAATATTCGTTCCACAAATAGCCACGTGACCCCGGAATTCTAATTCTTTTGTGTGTGATGGAACCTGGGTTGTGGTTAAAACCCAGAGCTGGGTTTGGTTAATGAAGTGCCAGAACAGGTGAGGCTGCTGGCAGAGAGAGAGGCTATGCTCGCGAGATACATGCCAGGCATTAGACCAGACTCTCTTTCAGCCGCAGCCAACACGCACTGGAGGTATTTAGAGAAGGTTGTTAACTGCAGGCCTGGGTGAGCAACCCAGCCCCTAGGGTAGTTTGTAAGGTCTGCCTCCACCGTGTCATTTATTTGTGCTTCTTCTTTTCAAGACTGAAATCCAAAGCCCTCCAAACAAACAAACAAACAAACAAAACCCCATAATTGGACTGAGCATTGAAAAAGGGGGACATGCTTCATGGCTTAAAAAAAAATTGTTTTTGTTTGAAGCAAATGCTGGCAGACTGCTTCCCAAAGTTGTCAAGGCCGGGTGGCCACTGGGAAGTGGTGGCATCTGTCACTGCAGTTATGCAAATCTTCTCTGTGGATGGGGCCAGAGTGTGGAGCGGGGACACACGGCTGCGTGTTGGGAAAACAGACACCGTCTGCCACCACACGCATCTCTCTCTGTTTATTCTGACCATTTTCTTTTATGGCCTCCACGAGATGCACTTCCCGGGAAGCTCCTTCACCAGGCGAAGCAGGGAAATTAGCATTTGCATCATATTTAACAGTTTGCAATGAGTTTTCCTGCCCACACGCAAAACATCGTGCTTTTGTAAGGAAAACATTGATATCAGAATGAATATTTCCACATATGGTGTCCCCATTTAGCTGACGTTTAGACTCCTTAGCATCCTGATGGCTCTGGAGGAAAAAACAGAGAGTTGGCCAAGGGCTTTTTAGCTCCAGCCGGGGTGCGCAGCCCACTGGAAGAAGGAGGCGGATGGGATATACAGATGGGCTGCAGAGGGCAGCGACTCTGACACCTACCCCCACAATGCTCTGTGTTCTTGGTACTCACTGTTGGCCCCGATCACATTTTTTGGACACCTCCCTTCCCCATGCCCTCCCTCCTTTTTCCCCCTTTTCTTCACCTGTTTGACTAAGCACCTATGCTGAGCACCTACACCAGCCTGGCTCTGACTTGGGGCTTGGCACGATGGAGAAGAATCAGACACCCTAAGATTGTCTAGTCCCTGGAGATTTTTTCAGACATCTCATGTACACCCAGACATGCGCAACCAGCTGGGCCGACTTTTCCCTGTAGTGTACATAACGCTGAAATCATTTAGGAGCTTCCAGCGGTGGTGACTGGTCCTGGCTAGGAGGGGTGACAGACCCTGACCTGGGGTGGAGCCCCAGTCTCACCGGGGCTAGTGAATCCTCCGGTACCCCTGTTAGCGCTCTGCCTTGTTCTACCCAGAAACTGATGGCTACTGATTGTCAGGAACTTTATTTACATATTCTCAACTCATCCTCAAAAAAACAACTCATCTGTTAGAAGAGAAAGCGGAGGCAGAGACAGAGGCAGATGCGGGTACTGACCGTGCAGGCGCTAGTCCTGTTTCAGGTGGGGGTTTGCAGGACTGGAGCCCTAGGGGCCCCTCTGAGAGCTGTTCAGTGTGTCTCTGGGGACATTTGCCATTGCAGAGTGGGGCTTGTTGGAGAGTGGGAGCCGGCAAAGCAGCAGAGCAGACCGAGTAGCCCCCTCTGGGGGTGCCCCAGGGCACCCTTCAGCGGGGACAGGACTGGTGAGCCCAGACAGTGCTGGCTTCTTTCAGGGTGGGGGTTCCAGCTCTTCAAGGCTGGGGAAAGTGCCAGAAACCATCAGGGCAGGTTGACAGATGTGTTTTCAGCATCTGCCTGGCTCCTGGTGCTTGGCAGATGGGGCGTGGGGACCAGGCAGCTGAAAACCTGGATCAGTTTCAAACAGCTCCACTTCCCGGGCTGGAGCAGAGCATTTCCGGAGCGCAGCCCGGGACCCAGAGCCCCAGGGTGCTCCGGGCCAGAGGAAGTTGCCCCGGAACCTTGCACAAAGCTTGGCTTTGTTGGCTCAGGGGATTGTGCGTCCGAGTGAGCATTCCCTGGCTTATGAAATCCCTTCTTTCTGCCCCTGCTCTTGCAGCCTTGCCTTGTACCTTTGGTGCCATCAGACACCTGATAACCTTGAGATATGCCCACTTGCCAGACAGGACTGTCAGACGGAAAGCTCATCTGACCTTCTAGAGCTGTGCTGTTCCTTGCATAGTAGCCACTAGCCAAATGTGGCTGGTTCACCCTGAGACATACTGTACATGTTAAGCTCTCACTGCAAGTCACAAAAAGTGTAAGATAACTCAGTGATATTTTTAATATTGGTTATTACATGTTGAAAGGATAAGATTTTAGATTTATTGGTCGAAACAGGATATATTATTAAAATCAGTTTCACCTGTTTCTTTTCACCTTTTTTCAAAATGTGGCAACTAGAAATCTTAAAATGATTCATGGGCTTCCCTTCTATTTCTTTTGGATGGTGCTGTTCTAGGGGGAAGACCTTGTAGCAGCGATGCTGTGCCTCATCACCAGAAAAACTTGCCCAGTAGCTTTTATTGCCGAGGACCACCAGGCCCTGGAGGCACAAGCCGTCCCTACCTCCCTTGACTGGAATGAGAGTCAAATTGGGTCCTCAGGGACGCAGACCAGCTGTTTGGGAAGAGTGGGGGCTGCAGATGCAGTTTTGGTTACTCTGAGCAGTTTCTGCTGTTTGCTGCCGCCAGCATCTAGACACAACTCTTCTGCTGGGACCCGGGGCTCGTGGCTCTTCCCTCTGGACCCACAGACAGGGTCCAGAGGGGCCTTTGGGGGCACCGGGTAGCTTCTCTTCCTGCTCCCCATGCTGGCTGGGCTCATCCTGTTGACCCACAAGACCTATACCCTCTCCTGCCTTGTACCTTTGCTACCTGGACAGGCTGCCAGGTTCCAAGTGGGAGCCCTTGCAACCTGAAGCAACCTTGGGAAGCAGGCAGGAGGGGGCACGTGGCTGTAGCTACCTCCGTCCTGGATCAGGTGTCCTCATCCCTGCCCCCCGCCCACTTACACATGGGGCAACAGGAGACACTCATCCCAAGGGGTAGGGGGGCAGTGGGGACACAGTGCTATCTCTGCTCTGTGTCTCAGCCTAGTGCACTCTAAAGCCCCCTCAGTGAAACCAGCTCATCCCTTCGCTCAGAGGCATATCCTCTCTAGACCCCCAAGGGCAGCCAGAATCCCCCATCTTCAGCGATGGGCTCTCTTTTGGGGGTGGGTGAGGTTGTGTTTCACCTGCATTCCTCCCTCACTGAGTAGATATTTACTGAGCAGCACCACGTGATGGGCACTGAAACCGAGCTCTGGCAATACAGTTGCAAACGAAAGCCCTCTGCTGCCCTGGCTCCTCAGAGCTCACTCTACTGGGGCAGGGCACGCCGATCAAGAAATCACACTGACAGCAACTCTGAGAGCTGTTTGGCAAAGGATGCCGGAAACTGATCTGGTTTTTGATGGAGGTGGCTGGGGTCAGGGAGAGCTTCTCCGAGGATGGGATGGTTGAACTGAAATCGTTCAGTTCAACCATTGGAAAGCTTCGCTTTTGTCTCTATCCAGTTCCCCTTAAAGGGCTGAGGTCCAACTCCCAGGAGAGGGTCTTGAGGATCAGGTGAGACTGGAAAACAGTGTGGCGGGAGGCAGAATTGTCTGGAGGGGAAATTTTAATGAGAATAGAGAAATGATCCAGAAAATCAGCAGTCCTGGCATTAAGTGTTAAGAGTGGACCAGGCTGTAAGTGGGGTGAGGCAAGTGGGTCAAGGTTCAGGAAGTAAAAGGTGACAGGGTGTGTGCCTGCATCCAGAGAGTGTCCCGCTGCGGCACAGCGATGACATCACAGGTCTGGGCCCGCTCCCATGGTGCAGTTGGTGTTTCGATGGGCCTTATGTTTTACCAGCTCTCAGAAAAGCATCAAACACCAGAGTGTGCCCGGTGGGGCAGCCCCTGTTGGAAAGAGTCCTGAACCAGAAGACCTGGTTCCAGCTCCGATTTTGCCCCCCTGACCCACTGTGGGACCCTGGGCGAGCCCCTTGCCCTCTCTGGAATGTAGCCTCTTCATCTGTAAAATGAGGGGGCCAGACCGGGTAACCTCCAAGCCCACAAGCGCGTCTCAGGTTCCAGGATCCCGGGAGTCAATGACGTGCTTGACTGAGCCGTTCCCAGCTGCAGCCGAGGGGTCGGGGTTCAAGCCTGTTATGAAGCTGCCACTCAGATGCCGCCACTTCTGATATTAATTTCTTTTCTCCCCGTGAGGCATGGAGGGCTTTGCGAGTGACTCCAAGAATTGCCTCCAGTTCTGAGGTGGATGGAGGCTGGTCCTGAAAGTAAATTCAGGAGCTAAAACCCTGGGGTACCCTGACCACAAACCATCTCATCAGTGAGCAAGCTGTGGCTGAACTTTCATTCTGATTGTCCTCAGCACCACCCTCTGCTTCACTTGAATCCTGAATGAGCTGACCTTCCGAGCAGAGAAAACCCTGATTCCATCAGAAGGGCAAAGGCTTGGACATGGGGTTGCTCAGTTGTGAGTTAGAACCTGTAACCAGCTGAGTAATTCCAGGTTATCTCCATGAGCCTCTTTCTTCAACCACAAAATGGGAAAACTACAGTCACCCACCTTTACCAGGTTAGCATTAGGAGAATTGGAATGAACTCACTTTACATTGTGCTATATGTAAGCACCTGAAAAAATGTAAAGCTGGCCCTGTAGATTATTATGATAAAATAATAAAAATGTATATCCCTTCCAGATGAAAAAAATAGAGCTTAGAGATATTATTGCTAATAAATGTACGTTTCATTCGGAGGCAGGTGTCATTACTTCCATTTCCTCTGGGGCAACAGTTCATAGAGCAGAAGCGCAGTGCCCAAGGTCACAGTCACCCAAAGGGACATAACCCCCGTTTTTTTTGGATTTTGTGTTGTTTTGAAGCGTCCTGCGAGGGTTTTGGGGGGTTTGCTGGGCTTTTTTGGGGGAGGGTGGTGGCCCTAATATTGTCTTCTAAGGGGAGCCTTTTCCCATCATCTTATACTCTTTGGACTGGCTGCGTACTCTCGGGTTCTTTCTCCTTTGCAGTTCTTGGGGTAACCACTGTCTCTTTACTGGTAGGTGTTGGTGACTCAGAGCTGTGCCCCCTGTGCTGGAACAGCCTTTGAGAGTGGGCATGTGCCCACTCTTTTCTTTCATGTGGCCGGCAGGAGGGGAGTGGCCTTAACATATCTCTGAGGGTGACCCCTTGGCCAGAGAGCAAGAGCTTCAATCTCAGGTGAGCAGGTCAGGGACTTGGAGTGGGCTTGCCTATGTCCTGGGCTGACAGGTAGGAGTGGTGAGGGGCAGGCAGCCTGCGAAGGAGAGAAACTCCAGGGTCTCAGCGAACAGACCCAGTTATAGCCGACAGGCACTCACTCAGCCTGCTTCCGCCCCTCACGCCAGGGGCCCTGTGTGAATTCTTGCTAAATCTTTTCTGCCCTCGAGACCCACATAGTCAAGGCCTAGAAAAACTGTTTGGGTGACCACCAGACATATCAGCCAGCACAAAAGTTTCTGATTCTTTTCCAGCTAAAAATGAAAATGCCTTTTCAGGAGGAAAAAAAAATATATATATATATACATAAAAGTCAGTCTCTGGAAACAACACCTGATCAGAATAATAAAATTAAATTATAACAGGGCTGTCAGTGACACAAAATCTGAGGGTGACAAGATGTAATCTCAGTAAAAACAGCGGATCTGTCTGTTTATAGAGCTAATAAATTATGTTGGAATGGTGCTCTTATAAATCCGGGCTGTCGAGGAAACCCAACAACTAATTCATCAGTTGCTCATCGAGAGGCCGGCTTCTCTGTTCCAATTGCTCACCGTGTAGATAACAAGGAGCCTTCCCGACCGGCTGGTTAAATGTCATTTGTTTCGGAGCTGTAACACGGCACGGATCATTGCTCACACATAGTCACCCAATTATATTAACCTGTGCGGCAGTACAGTGTAATGACATGACATTAACGGAGCCACTTCAGAGGGGCGCCCGCTCCCCGCCTCTCCTAGCAAGGGGACAGCCCAGCCACGGCTTCTCCCCAGCAGCTCCCTTGTCACTTAAATGTAAAACAAAAGCTTTTGGATGGAAAGAGCAGGGAGTCACTTCTCTCTGGCAGCCTCTGAAGTCTAAAATATTCCAGGCTCTCTCCTCTGTTTGCTGTGAGGGGCTTGCTGGCTGAGGGTTTTCTTTTTTTCTTTTTTCTTTTTTTTTGATGTAGCAGAACCCAAAGGACAGCTTTACCCCGCCCCCCTTCCCTGAAATGCATAGTTTCTTGTCTTCGAGGGCAGTTCTGAGATTGTCCTCCGAATACGGAACAATGAGATGAGTGAAACAGGAATGAGAGGCACCGAGAGAGATCCTTATTTGCAGAGGTAGATTGCAAGGTAGAGTCCTTCTAGGGCATTATGGCATTGGAGGGGTATCTAGTTTCCCTTGTCTTGTCAGATGTGTAAGGGGGAGGTGAGCAGGTCAGGTCGATCCCACCGCTTTGTGGTTCTCTGTCTCTGAACTGTGGACATGCGGGGCCGAGCGAGTCTTTGTTGTTTCTCTGCATCGCTGAACCTGTAGCAGCAGCCAGCCCTCTATCCGGTGCGTGCGGTGCGTGCGAGAAGCATCCCCCACCCCCTGATGTCTCCAGACATTGCCGAATGTCCCCTGGTGGGGGGAGGTGGGTGGCAGAATCCCTCCCAGTTGAGAATCATTGATGTGGGGCAAGGATTTCACTATTATTGAGCTAACTTTGAGCAAATATTCAGAGCACCAGGTTCTTCGCTTGGTTTTTTGGTTTTGGGCCCTTTACGTTGCTCCGCATCATTTTTACTAAAGGAAGGCCGTATCTATGAACTCCCGATGTCCGTCTCCTCTTCAACTACAGCAGGGGTTCTGCCTTCCCTGCTTTTCAGGTCTGATTAAAAAAATTTCTAGTTCCCACTTCCATGTTTAAGGGCTGCCAGGTATTCCCTAAAAGCCAGCAACCTCACCTTCCACTCCTCTTGGCTTTCTTTCCTGAATCTTTAGCCTGCCTTTTTTTATGAAGAAGCCATGCAAGTCCAGTATTCCTGGGTTCAGGAAGTCTACTGGAGACTTTGGGTGTGCCGCAGGGGGGATCTCCACCGCTCACTGCTTGCTCAGAACTCTGCCCATCCCTCCGCTTGTCCTGTTCACTGTCCTCTCCAGAAGCCCATGCTCCCCGCAGATGGCCGACCCTGGGATACAGACCTGGCCCCTTGTTTGGTGGGTTCTTTCCAGATGAACAGCCCCTATCAATCTAAATTGCTCCCCTTTCTTTCCTTAGAATTCTGATAAACAAAACCTTTCCACCTCTTCAGAAAATTATCATTGATCATGCAATTGCCTCCAAAATTTTAAAATGTGAATTTCTCTCTGTTAAACATTTTGAGCATACGGTTTCAATAGAAATGTCTTTTAAGGCCATGCAGACGCACCACTGTACTAAAATGTTGAACTCTATGTTCTTTAGACTGACAGTCTCTGTCCCTTTTACCGTATACCTCTGTGTTTAAAACCTTCTCAAACATCTTCCAATGTGTGCATATTACTACTAGTATCAATTTTCTACAATGCTAACATGGCATATGAAACATACAAAAGTAGAGGTTAAAAGGGTAAGTTAAAAAAATACACACACAACATGGGTTCTTGTATTTTCTTCCTGTATCCTATTAGGTGTACTGTGTTCTGCTCTGTGGGGCGCACCCCAGAGGGGAGACTGTGCTCTGGAGAGAATGCATCTCATCACGAACTCTTGGTATAGTAAGGTAAATTGATCATATTTCAATAATTTGAAAGACAAACATCAATAATTTCCTTAAAATAAAATTAAGGTGAGTCAAATTCTCTGAACACAATATAATAAAAGAAGGAAATGATCAGAAAAAAGAGGTTAGAGGGAAAATATTTAATGAATACATTACTTAATGGAAAGGGAAACAGAACCCCAGAGAGACTCTAGGGCAACAGTCATGGGGTATTTGGATGAAGGGAATGGGAACAGGCTTCAAGGCTGAGCCTGAAGCTGTGCTCAAAGCCAAGTGCATTTAAGTGAATTTACTGGTAAAGTAGGAAAGAATACAGAAATCAGAGAAGCATGGTAGTCCAGAAATTAGGGGTGAAAATGCATTTTGGGAAAATAGGTAGAGAGTAATATTCAATTCAGCAGACGCTAGCAATTTAGAAAGTGGAAACACAGTGAAATTGACAACTAAGCCCCAGGCGAAGCTTCACAGATATCAATATGATCTCTTTTGTAACTGATAAAACATGAAAAGATGGGCACCAAACATTAGAAGTGAGTTTAATCTAATACCACAAAGATAGTTTTTAAGAATGATAAGCCGATAACCAAACCCAGGTGGTTTCATAGGTACATCTTTCCCAATGTATAGTCTAATGTTGAAATCTCATGATACACTGTTTCGGAGCATGAAAAGAAAAGAAAAATGAGCAAAACTTCACACCAAAATTATAAAAAGTCAGAAAGCTCAAGGTCAATTTTACTTTTGAATGTAATTACTGAAAAATAGAAAACATCAAGTCTAATATTAAGAAATAATCCACTAGGAGTACTGAAGTATTGTTTTAGAGCTTCGAGGGTAGCTAAATATTAGGAAATCTATGTTAAAAAAATTAAGTTTCTACCTGTCTGTTCCTGTGTCATGTGAAAATGCTTGGGTGCATTTTCCCAAGTGTTAGGAGTATCCTTGAGATTGTCAGTCTCTGTGGTACAGGAAACATTCACCTTTTGGGACTGAGCATCGTGAGATAACCTCAGAGGTCAGCAGTCATCCTTCGGAGAAGCAGAGGGCAACAGGAGGCTTGTGGTCTTCGTATTGAGCCACTAGAAACCAGAAGAAGTGACAAGTAGCTTCCTATGTGCATTTCCACTGAAAGCCACAAGGGCACACACTCCAAATTACTGGCATTGATTGGTAACCAAGCTGCTCCTCACACGGGCAATCCCTTACAGTGTGCGACAGGGGCAGAAGTGACAGGGACTCACTGACTGAACAATGGTCGGTGATTTTCTAAAGTAATGTCAGTGGTGCCAAGAAGTCAATTATTATAATGTAAAATCAGGTCAGATTTAAAAAAAAAACCAGTATTATCATCCTGATGAAGACTACAGAAGAATTTTGTGAGACTCAATCTCTATGTCTGATTTTTAAAATGTTAGTTAACACAGGTTGAAAGACTCCTCACTCAACAAAATTTTGGCTTTAAACTCATAGTCAAGCCGTACACAAAGGTGAAACACAAAAGGCATTTTAAGCGAAAGCAAGACTGAGAGAAGGATGTACCTCTACTCCGGAGAGGCCAGAAATGTCTCCCTAATTGTGATCATTGGAAATGTCTCCAGACATTGCCAAATATGCCCTAAGGGGAAAAATCATCTCCAGTGGAGAAACACTGTCCTAAAAGTTCTGGTAAATGCACCTTTTGCTACGTCTGTTGGCCCTCTGTATGCCCTCTTTGGAGAAGTGTCAGTTCAAGTTTTTTGCACGTTTTTTAATTGGATTGTTTGGTTTTTTTGGTGTTGAGTTTTATAAGTTCTTTATAAATTTTGGATATTAACTCCTTATCAGACATATTGGTGAATATGTTCTCACATTCTGTGAGTTATCTTTTGATTTTGTTGATGGTTTCCTCTGCTGTGCAAACTTTTAGTTTGACATAGTGTCATTCGTTTATTTGTTTATTTATTTATTTTTTGTTTCTCTTTCTGAGAAGATATATCAGATAAATATTGCTGCAAGCACTATCCCACTATCAAAGATTTCACTGCCTGTGTTTTCTTCTAGGATTTTATGGTTTGGGGTCTAACATTTAGTCTTTAATCCACTTTGAATTTATTCTTGTCTGTGGTGTAAGAAGGTCTAGTTTCACTTTTCTGCTCGTATCTGTCCAATTTTCCCAATACCATTTATTGAATAAACTACTTTTAGCCCCTTGTATGTGCTTGCTTCCTCTGTTGAATATTAATGGACTATAAAGGTGTGGGTTTATTTCTAGACTCTCTATTCTGTTCCATTGCTCTGTCTGTTTTTATGCCAGTACCATGCTGTTTTGATTACCATGGCCTTATGATTACTTAGGTAGTGCGATTCCTCCAACTTTGGTTTTCTTTCTCAGGATCACTGTTGCTATGTGGGGCCTTTTGTGGTTCTATATAAATTTTTGAGTATTTGTTCTAGTTCTGTGCAATGTGCCATTGGTATCTTGATAGGAATTGCGTTGAATCTGTAGAGTAGCACGGACATTTTAATGATGTTAATTCTTCCTATCCATGAACATGGAATGTGCTTCCAGTTATTGATATCTTCTTCAGTTTCTTTCTTCAGTGTCTTATAATTTTCCAAGTACAGGTCTTTTACATCCTTGGTTAGATTTATTCCTAGGTATTTTATTCTTTTTGAAGCAATTATGAGTGATATTGTTTTCTTAATTTCCCTTTGTGATAGTTCATTATTGGCATATAAAACTGCAACTGATCAATGTCACTAGTCACTAGAGAAATGCAAATTAAAACCACAATGAGATACCGCCTCACACCAGTCAGAATGGCCATCATCAAAAAATCAACAAACAACAAGAGCTGGTAAGGATGTGGAGAAAGGGGGACCCTTTTTTAATGTAGGTGGGAATGCAGACTGGTGCAGCCACTGTTGAAAGCAGTATGGAGACACCTCAAAAACATTGAAAATGAAACTGCCTTTTGACCTAGCAATCCCTCTTCTGGAAATATATCTGAAGAAATCCCAAACACTAATTTGAAATAAGATAAGCCCCCTATGTTCATTGCAACATTATTTACAATCACCAAGATAGGGAAGCAGCCCAAGTGTCCATCACAGATGAGTGGATAAAACAACGATGGGACATTTACACAGTGGAATACTAACCAGCCATAAAAAAGAACATTTTACTCTTTGGACAGCATACATGGACCTGAAAAACATTATACTAAGTGAAATAAGCCAGTCAGAAAGAAGAAAATAACATAAAATTTCACTCATATGTGGAATCTAATGAACAAACTGAACTAACAAACAAAATAGAAATAGACTCATAGAAAACAGGACTACACCTATGGGGGATGGTTGGGAGAGGAGGGATCGAGCAAAAAGGGGAAAAGACTCGTGGACATGAACTACAGTGTGGTGGTTGTGGGGAGGGGCAAAGGGAATAAGAGAGATAAATGGTAATAGAAAAATACAATATAAATAAATAAATAAATACAAATAAACGTTCTAGTAAATGCAATAATATAAGGAAGAAAAACACTGGAAAGAATTGTGAGATCAAATATTATTTAGAAGTTCTGGTCAATGCAATGAGATCGTTTAATTTAATTTAGTAAATGCAATAAAACCATATAATTTTTTCATATTATAAATGGTAACTCCTGAATGATAGAATTGTGATTACTTGCCAAAGATGTGTTTATCACCCTCTAAAGCTTAAGAAAATTAGCTAGAATATTTATTGGGAATCCTGTAGAGAGTTCACTAAGGTGGTTGGCTATAGAATAAGTGTACAAAAAAAACTATTCAAAATTTCAACAAGAACAAGTTAGAAAATATAATGGATGAAAATATGTTATTTCAATAGCAACAATAGTAGACAATCTTGAGTAGTAAACTCACCAAGATGTGTATTGAAATACCTATGAAGGACACAAACAATTTTTTAAAATAAATTGTTCTTGAACCCCCCTCCATAGTGATCTGATACATAGGGAGATGGTTTATTGAAGAAGTTAAATGTATAAACTCTGAAGATACATGACTGGGTTTTGAACCCAGTTTCCCATTGCCTTCAAGATAAAGTCCTAAGTCTATAACATGCGCACTTTGGCCCTAGCTGATCCATGCAGGGGTTTGCTCCCGCTTACTCCTTGGGCTCCAGGAGCACCTGGGATATTTGAATTCGGTGTCATGTGCTATCCTGATTTGCTCTTTTTCAGCCTGTACACCCTAAACTTTCACGTTATATAATGTGGTCTTCAGGCCATTGGCCACTTTGCACCATTCTTCTCTGTATCTATTTCATTAGCCAAACAAAGTCCCTCTTTAAAGTGTGGGGTTTAGAAAATGCAATACCCTGAGTGTGGTCTGACCAGAGTAAAGTACTGTCCTCTTCCTTGCCTTAATATTTTGCTTAATCTATTCATGAACATTTCTGGTATGCAAATAGACCTACATTTAATTCCTGGCTCTACCTATATTAGCAAGACACATCACCTCTTTGAGCCTCATCTTCCCCTTTAACAAAGAGGGGAACAGCAGTACTTCCCCACAGTGCTGTGTGATAGTAGTGCATAGCTCTTGTTCTTTTCCACTTTCTGTGTTCTGGTTAGTCAGTCATACCCTAAGTCTTCCAGCATCCTTTCCCTTTCTCCCCACAGTCACCGTGTATGCCAGCATGGTGTCTTAGCTGGGCTGCTGTTGAAGCTGGTTGGCACCCATGCCTCCATTTGTTCTCCCTCAATTCCTCTGTGCAGAGCAATCTTTCTAAAACACAGGTTATAGACAACTCCTCTTTCAGTACTTTTGACGGCTCTCCCCTGCCTCCTGAAAGTGCAAACTTTTTATCTGCGGTTGGGCAGAGTCTACCTTTGTGGAATCATCTCCCACTCTTTCCCTCTGGGCATTCCACGCCCTAGTCTGGCTCAGAAGGTACTTGGCTTGCCAAGCCATGGTCTGAGAGAGGAAATATTTTCACGTGTGCCTTCTTGCTAACTACCCTCCCATGGAAGGATTTTTAACCAAGAGACAAAAGATCGTAACAGAATGTCTTCCTTTGGAGCTGCACCAAACCGCTCACCAGAGTGAGGGAGGAAGGAAAGGCTGGTGGGCTGGCTGGGAGCAATGAGGACCCTGAGAGGATGTCTCTCCCGGAGCCAGACAACCAGCCCTGGGGCTCTGGAGGCCCCATTTCTGAGCACGGCGGCCTCCCCCAACCCAACACCTCATTGGTCATGGACACTTCCATTTCACGGTCAATTGGCCATCATTTCAATTATGTAGGAAGCTTTTATTTTACATGCAAATTCCAAAATGACTCAGAAATCTGTGGAGAGGCCTAGGTACAAAGGATCAGAAATTTAAGCTTGGGAGGTGGGAATATCCCCACATTCTACATAACTATTCCTACGGGCTCAGCATATTTAGAGGGTGTTGTGAACAATGATTATTGAGAGAACATGGGAGGTAAAGTGTCTGGGGCATAATGGATACTAAACATTATGTGGTCTAATAGTCTTTATTTCTTTTAGCAAGTCAGTTTGCTAACTATATATTTAAGATATCATATCACTTAAAACACTTTCCTATCAATACAGTCGAAAAAATATATATATTTATTTTTATTTTTATATTTTCCTTTCTTTTGGTCAGGCTGAGTCTTGAGTTTCGATCTGGAAATCCAGACCCTGATTCAAGGGAGAGTGTTTTAGACTCAGATGCAATGAGCTTTTCCTTCCTCCTTGCCACCTGGCTTAAAGTGACGAAGTAGACACCGGGCAGAGCGGCTGCAAAACAGGCTGTCCAAGGCCCAGTTTCCCGAGGAACTCAGTAAATGGCAATGAGAACCTATGGGTGAGAGGCTCTCAGCCTTGCCCATCAGGATCACCTGGGAACCTTTTAAAAAGCCTCAATTTCCCGGCCGCCTTCCAGGCCAATTGAAGCAGAGCCTCTGGGGGTGGGGCCCAGGGCTCAGGGATTTTTCAAGCTCCCCAGGGTCTCCAATGCTCAGCTGCGGTTGAGAGCCATACTCCTTCTCTGCCCTGACAAGGATTCTATGAGCACTGCTGTGATAATATCTGCAGTGAGAAAGAAGGGGTCTCACATATGCTGAGCGCCTACTATGCTTCAGGATTCAGACCCTGTGCTGGGAGCTTCCCTTGTACTGAAGCTTTGTAACAGTGCGCTGAGGGGTTATCTTCTCCATTTCAGCAGCTCACAGAGCAAAGTGACTTGCCCAGAGTCACTTAAAACCAAGGAAGTCACGGAGTGGGAGGTAAAGCAGGGCTTTCTGGCTCCAAAGCCTGTGGCCTTTCAGTTTCACGGCACCAGGAGAATGAACCCAACCACGCCATGCCTGGGTGGGTTTTCGGCCATGACCTTCCTGTCCTAAACTGATTTGAACAGTGTTTATGTTCTTTCTTGTCCCCAGAGGAAGAAGCCTGAGATGAAATAAGAGTGAAGATACAGACAGTAAGCATGCATTCGCATTCCCGATCTTACCGAATCTTCTACAGTAGCTTTAGGACGTAAGACGTCTGCATTATATGTAATTCTGCCTGACACCACCATGCACAAACACTTTCACACACAGACACAGACATACATGTTTGTACCTGGCCATTAAACAAATGCTTATAGAGAACCTACTATATGCCAGACACTGGGTGTGTATATTATATCAGATTATATAGAGAGATGGTTTATTGAAGAAGAGGTTAAATGTATAAGCTCCAAAGACAGATGACTGGATTTTGAACCCAGTTTCCCAGCTGTGTGAACTTAGCCAAGTCAGTTAAGTTGAAATGTTTTTCTTTCCCAGCCATTATTGTTCTATACATGAATGTTTACACATATATGTCCAGGTGTGGATCTGGGGGAGGGACCTGGGGAACAGCTCACCTGCCAGTGTCCTCGGAGTCTCTCCCTGAAGTCGGCTGAGGCTCTGGTGGCAGTGGCGGCAGCTGTGTCTGTCCTGATCCCTCTTGTGCTGAGGTGTCAGCTTCCACGGGGATCAGGTATCAAGCTAGGGCCGGCCAAGGCCAGCCAGAGGAGACCTGGAGCGGGGGGGTGTCATGCGGGTGTGGATCAGGTGTGGGTATAGGCTTGAGTTGCCCCCACCCTGATCTTCCTGATGCCTTGAGCAGTGGGGGCAGCTGTGGGCATCCTTTCTCTCTCCTGGAATGTGCTTGGCTGCTCTGAGGGCTGAGGCCTTGCCTGTACCTTCTCAGACAGACAGTTGGACATCCCAAGGAGGTAACCAAGTGCTGGGGTTAAGAATGTGGTCTCTGACCTTGGACCCATCTGGGTGACTCTCAGCCTTCCCCTGTGCTTAGCTCACAGCCTGGTGCTGTTGAGTGACGGGCCTGAAACTGTTCCCTTTAGTACTCAAGCTTGGTCAATTTTTCTTGCTTTAGTCCTTGAGAAAGAAACGACACTGATTTAGAGAATATTTGGGCCTATCAGAAAGTCATTTCCTCCTTGATGTTACTTAGCCCTACAGTGTTACAGTGGAAACAAAGTGTGCCAGGTTGAGCAGATGGACCTAGGCCGTTAGAGAGCTGCTTTGTCAGAACAGCTGGACCACCCTGGGCCAGGGAGTCAGTGGGCCTGAATTTCAGTCTGGATTCCTTTGCTGTGCAAAGCTGGGTGAGTTGCTTAACTGATCTGTGCCTCAGCTTCCTCCTCTCTGCTTTGAGCAATGGTTTCAGACTAAGAATGTTACAAACCATTGATTTTTAACTTGTCTACTTTTTTCTGACATTCTAAACAAGATCATATTCCTGTTAGAGACATTTACAACATAATAATCCTTCCCCTAAGCCTCATCCCTGTATCACTGAATATTTATTTGGGAGATGGTTTTATCTACTTCTCTTGAAAGGGGCTCCATGAAATAGGAACCTTGTCTGACTTGCTGCTTGTTGGAAGTCCCGGCCAGCCCAGAGCCTGCAACGTGACAGGTGCTGAGTGAGCTTTGTTGAGTGATGAACCCAAAGGTGGCCAAGTTCAGGCAGTCAGACTCACTGATTGAAAATGTGGTCTGTGCCAAGGGTTCTTGGGGAAACACGTCAGGAGACATCCCAGTAAATCGACCCATTTCACAGATTAGGTAACACGCCTCCTTGCCTCCAGACTGAGCTGCCTCAGACCAAGGAAGTCGGGCTTCTTTCTCCCCTATAGGCCCATTCACATGGAAGGAAGGTCAGAAAACCAGGGCTCGGTGACAGTCTCTGTGGACACCCCTCTCCCCCGCAAGGACATAGAACCGACAGGGTCCCCCAAGGATGGCCATGTTTCCAGGGATGGCCTGGGGCTGGGAGTCAGGGAGCAGAGTCCTGCAGATGTAGTTGCGGGACCTAAGGTGAAAATCTGGCTGTTTCTGATATTATCACCCAATTGTCATAAGGATGAAATGCAATCATGCAATTCAAGCATCACATAACAATGGCAATGGATTAGAACACATTGAATAAGTGAAGAATCTTGGAGTCCATATGGTCAGAAAAAAATGAATATATAAGTAGATGGGGAGAAGGGAAAGCTTTTTTTTTTTTTATGGTGCTCTTACTGTAGAATGCCAACTGGGAAATGTAGTAGGCATATGGGTTTAGAATAATCACCATTTGCCCACCATCACGGTAGCAACTGATTCAGGCAAACAACACCAAGAGAGACTAAAATGAGTGACTGCAAGGATAGGTACATAGTTCAGAGTATCCCTCCACAAATTACTCATGGATAACAAGGGGAAAATACTATCTATGCAATGGATAAACCTAGAGTTAACCCATTAATTACGGGATCGAGGTCAACATCACCAACAATGAGACAGATACGAGGTAAGGAGGACACATCACTTTTGTGTTATTTCAGGACCAAATTCACAACTTGATTCTAATCACGAGGCCACAGACTCATAGACTGTTTACAAAATAACTGGTTTGAACACTTCAAAAAAGTTCAAGGTCACAAAAAACAAAGAGAGGCGAACTGTCCTAAATTGAAGGCGTCTGAAGACACATGACAGCTAAATGTAACATGTGATCTTGAACCAGACCTTGACATAAGAAAATAATGACTATCAAGAGCATAAATGGGAGAACTGGCAAAATCTGAGTATGGACCAGGAACTAGGCAATAGTACCGTGTTTGTTAATTTCCTGATCTTGGCCATGTGCTATGGTTATGCCAGAGAATGTTCTGGTTCTTAGCAAAGAGACCCTGAAGCGTTTAGGTGGTAAGGAAGCGGGATAATGTGTTGGAGGCCTTGGTTTCAGGTGTAACTGGTGGCTGGATACACGGCCACTTCCTTGGGCTTTCCCAGGAAAAGTCCCCTGGCTGGAGGTGCTGCCATGCTCTGCAGCCAGGTATGAGCTGCCCAGAATTTACCCTCAGAGCTACGTCACCAATCCACCGTGGCAGGGGAGTTGGGGTTCTGGTCCATCACAGTGCCCAGATCTTCCTTCCCCTACGCCATCAGCTCCCCATTACTCAGGGAATGTGCTTCTGTTTATGTGCTATCTACGCTCCTAGTCAAATCCTGCTAGAAAATACATCGAAACAAAATTAACTAGACAGGGAAATGGATATTTGAATGAAGCTTCTGCTTAAAACAATAATTTATCATGTTCCATCGTACGTCTCCACAATACCAGGATCGCGGGTGGTTTAGCAGAAATGAGGGAATTCATTACTCCCCGAAATATCTCTGGGACTCATTTCAAAGGGGTTGGGATGGTGGGAAATGAACAAGGGAACACACATCGACCAAACCCCCCAAATGTGTCGGACACTATTGGGCCCTTTTTATGCACACCCCATTGAGTCCTCACAATGTTAACCTGGTGACAATTATTGGTGCCCGGCTTCCTGATGAGGAACTGGGACTCTGGGAGTCTGAGGCCCAGCCTGAGGCCCCCCAGCTAGGAAGAGATGGGCCCATTTTTTGAGGTGGTAAGAATCACCTTTATCCTCATCAAGGCTGGAATGGGCTACCTCCCTCCCTATATAGCTTCCTGACCTCCTAGGTGAGCCGGGTCTGTTTCTGGGAGTGCGAGAAGCCGCCAGTCCTGGCTTGTGGTTGGAAGCCCTCAGCCTGGTCCCAGGACACACACTCCTCCTGGGCACTGTCACAGCTGTCTGGCAGATGTTGGGAAATTACAGATGGACTGTAATAGAGTAAGGAGCCCCAGCTGGAGGGGTTGAGGAGGCGGTTCACATAATTTACTCACTCATTCATCCATTCTGCAAACAGAAGTTGTGCACCTACTATGCACGGGACACCTGAGCGATAACATGCACCTTAGAGTCTAGAGCAGTGATTTTCAACACATCTCATGGCACACATAAGCTAATTACTGAAATTTTGCAGCACGCCAAATAGTGTATTTTTTGCTGATCTAACAAAAAAATAGGAATAATTTTGCTTCATTCACATAGGATGGCTATCACCGTGTTGGCTGTTGTTATTGTATCTTTTTTAAATTTGACACTCTTATCAGTGTCCCTGACTCACTAGTCAGGTATTGGCATGTTTCAAAAATTCTTGCGGCATACTGGTTGAAAAATCTCTGGTCTGGAGTGTCAAAATCCTGTCCTTGGATCAGCAGTATCACATGGGAACTTGTTAGAAATATCAGTTCTCGGGCCCCACCCCAGGTCTACTGAGTCAGAAGGCCCAGCAGTCTGTGTCTTAGCAAGCCCTCTGATACAGACTGGGGTTTGAGAACTACACTCGAGGCTGTGTAACATAGTGACAGGCTATGATAAGAGCTGCCAGGGACAGGGGCACCTGGGGCTCTGAACACTGTAGACAGAGTCCAGGATCTCAGAGAGATGGCATCTCACTCCCATCCATCTGGTGGTCTGGTCGCTCCTTGCCCCCAGATGGAGCAGCTTCATGGAGTCTCTGGCACATGACCCATGGCCCAGTTCAGCCTGGGCACACTGGTCCTGCTGGGAGAATCGGGAATGCCCCAAGGGACCTAGGGTGGGGGCAGTTGACGGGAAGGGAGCCACCTGGGCCTCAAGATAGTGAGCACCTTCTTAGGTTGCTTCTCGCCTTCATTCAGTGAGGGATGTGAGTGAGTCATCCAGATTTACAGTAATCAATGATGAAATCTGATGGCATTGAAAACTGAGAAGAGTTGGGGAAGTATTGGGGGCCGCGGTTCACAAATTTTAGCACGCAGAAGTCATACAGGGATTTCAGCAAACATTCAGAGGGCCAGGCTGCGCCTCCAGGTGATTCTGGGGCAGGTGGGGGTGGCAGAATTTGCATATTTTATAAGCCCCCAGGGTAATCTCAGCGCCACTGGTTTGAGGAACACCCTTTGAGAAAGACTGTCTGATTGCAAGAGGTGCTTGCTCAATGGGGCAGGCTCTCAGCTCTAGTCACATGCCCAGGCTTATAATCTAGCCATCCCTAGCTTCTGGGCACCTGCAGACAGGTCTGTGTTTCGGGGCAGTTTTCTCAGAAGAGCGTGAGTAACTCCTCGCCTCTGATGGGTGATGGCAGGGATTAGAAGGGCCCCTTGGCCTAGCTGGAAGTAGTAGCTAATGGCCCTAGAAGCGAGAGACATAATGAAGGCTTTCTCGTTTTATAGAAGTTGCTTTGAAATCTAATTAGAATATGAAAGTTGAGATCTCAGTCTATTTTTAAACAACGTATGAGTTCAGCAGGAATAATCAATATTGCAGCTGCGAGCTGCCTGTTAGCTTTCACTGGGGCAGGCAAAGAGCTTCCTTCGGGAAGAAGAGTCCTCGCTTACGGCACAGGTGGAGGGTGAAGGAGGGGACCAGAGCTAGGGACTGATGGGGCTCTCCTGGTGTGGGAACAGTTCGGGGAGAGAAGGGGAAAGTCATAAAACCGCCTGACCCTCTCAACCGTACCATCTGACACCTCCAAACAAACAGGAGGTGGTTGCTGTGTGGATGGTGTGTGGCCTCCCCCGTTAGATCAGAGGAAGCAAATACACCTTATTTTGACTCTTAAGGACAGAGAGTCAGTCAGGGTGGGGGAGGGGGTCGGGTGGTTTAGTGTGAAAGAGCATGAATGTTTGGAGCCAGACTCTAAACTGAAGGTCACTTCTGCTCTCTACCCACTGTGTGATTGGACACATTTGGCCACCTTTCTAAGCCTCGGTTTCCCCATCGGTAAAATGGCGATAAGAACACCGACCTTGAAAATGACTAAAGGAGATTACAACAGCAAAAACAGCTGACAAGTATGGAGCATTTACTATGTGCTTTATGTGCGTGCATTATTTCAGTTGGTCTTACGACAGCCCCGTGAAATTCAGGGAAGGGGAGGGACTTAATGCAAGTAAAGCATGCAGGACAGCATCTGGTACAGAGTAGGTGCTCAGTTACTATTTGTTCCCTGCCTCCTCCGAGGGAGGCTGAGCGTGGTAAGGAGGCTGGTTTTCAGAGAACCGGACTCCTATCAGCTCTGCTTCCCCAGCAGGTGGTGACTGCGGACCCCTGAAGTCTCCTGAGCCGGAAGGCGGCTTCCAGAACCACCGTTGGGGTATTTCACATCCTGAGGCTACCAATAGCAGAACGGGCAGACTGGGTAGCAGCGGCCTGAGCCAGTGTGCACAGAACCTGCAGACAACGCACCTGACAGTTGGGGGGCCCCTTCCCGGGATCATCCCAATGCGGGTTGCCTCCCTTGAAGAAAAGTAATGCAAAAGGCCATTTTTCACTTTTAAATAGCTTTCATTCTATGTCTTAATAAATGCACGTTTGTTGATTTGTGTACGCATGATGTGGGAAGTCTGCAAATGGATGTAATCTGCACGGAGGGCACATGTAAGCACCAGTGAGCACTTTTGAATAATGAATCCCTCCCGTAAAAGACGAACGCTATTCATAATAATTCCTTGCTTTTCTCATTTTGCCGCGTACAGTAGCGATTAATCAATTTGCAATGTTATGTCACCCGCAACAAATTGCTAGCACCAAGACAAATTTATTGCTTTATGATAAAAGAACTTGTTTAGGTAGAAATAAATTAAATTTGGGGGGCTGTTCTTTGGGGTTGAGGCTCATATATGTGACCTACGGAGAGTGGGCTGGGCAGGTGAGAGGGACGGGGGATTCCGCATTGACCTGCCACCCCAGAGAGAAGTACCAAAGCCAGAGTGTGTTTGCTCAGGGACTTACACTGAGACTGTGCGGTTCTGACGGAGACCTGAATGCCGAGAGCTCTTGGGGGTTCTCAGGACCATTTGCCAGGCTCTTCATGTCAGTAAGTGTAGTTGAGAACTTTTCACCGAGAGGTTTGGACAGTCATCGAAAAAAACACACCCTCTTCTCCTTCACCTGAATTAGGAGATCCTGCTTTGCCTCGAATTGGCAGTTCCTATATTCTAGGAACTCGACAGCAAAGGGAACTGACGCTATGGGGACTGGGAATGGGGTTCGGAAATCAGAGGGTTACCGAGGCCCTGACACTTCCATTTCTGGGGGCTGCTAGTGTCTGATAATGCTGGGCAGAGGAGGAGGATGGCTCACATGGTGTCACCAAAAGCACGGTGTAATAAATGTGACGTTCAGCAAATGAATGCTTTTCACAGACGCAAAATTTAACTCCGTAGGAGGGGCCATTAACACAGACACTGTCAGAAGCTTCGGTTGTGAGGCCCCTTGTAGAATAAGACCAAGTGGAAGGGGTCCCCACAGTGATGGGGGTGACATGGGGACATGTATCCCATTCCTCTGTCTCACACTCAGGGAAAAGCAGGCAGGGGAAGCATTTTGCCTGAGGACAGACTGAGGGGAGAAGCATCTGACTTCCAGGACACCACACATGCTCGTCATTAATTTATACTCCATTAATTTGGAATCTGAAGTGGAATCGGAGGCTGACACATTCATTCTGTCCTCCCCCAACACACACACTCGGGGTCAGGTTTTTTTCCTGAGCAATTTGGGAGTTGAACATGATTTGTGAAAAGGAGGTTTCAGTGAAGAATGTCCATTCCCTTGCCCGTGAAAGTGGATTTCTCTGCCCCTGCTCATCGAAATCCACTCTTTTCAGCAGCACCGGGACCACCTCCTGGAACACCTTGACGCACCTGATCCCACTGCCAGGGGAAGCATCCCGTGGACTTTCTGAGCCCTGAGGTCTCTGTCCTCCTCATCTCATTTCCGCCTCCAGGGAAGGAGGGTACAAGGGCCTCCTGGCTGGGGAGGCTCCTGCATCCTTTCTGCGGCATCTGAGCAGCCTCTTGGCAGCCCCCCAACTCCAGTGCCCACATCCACAGCCCCAGAACAATGGGGAGCAGAGCGCACAAGCCCTCGGCCAGGACCCTTTCCACCTTCTGGTGGCTGGAGGACCGCAAGGGGTACTCGGCAGCCCCAGGGGGTTCCAGACTCACCTGGCGAAGGCTTCTTTGTCTTCCACTGTGCCTGCTCGCTAGGCTCCAGTCAGCCCAGGTCCTGGCTGGGGCGGACAGAGCCCCTCATGTGCCTAGCCAGGCCTGCCCACTCCCTGGACGCCACCCCGGCTGGGGGTCCTGGAGGGGCTTCCTACCCTCTGTGGGCCTCAATAGCCCCTGATCCTGCTGCCCGCCCGCTGGCTAATTCTGATTATTTCTCTTTCTCCTTGCTCTCTTGGGCGCCTTTATTCCTGACCGTGCATTTTCTCTGGGCTCAGGATTAAAAAAAAAAAAATCCACACTGCTAATATCCTTGTCAGCCTTTTCCTGAATCACTGTGGTGCAGCAATGGAGCTACGGGCCAGTGCCTTCGGCCGGCAGGCTCCATCCCTGGGCCTCCTGTCTGTGGGGTCCTGGGGCCCCGTCTGGGTCTCCTCACCCTGAAGGCAAAGCCCAGAGGCCCAGGACTTCTGAGAAATGCCCAGCCAGGGAAGGCAGATGGGGCCAAGAGCTGAGAACCGGCTGAGCTTTTCCATCTCACAGGTGACTTCTCTCAAATGCTATCTGAAGAAATATATATGAAGTGCTTTTCTCTACATTATCTCATTTGCTGTTATGTTCCCTGTCTTACAGATGAGCAAACAGAATCTCAGGGGACCTGGTGATTTGCTTGATGTCACACAGCTACTAAGGACCAGGATGGCAGTCTCTGCATGCATGACTCAGGTATGGGAGGAATCCTATCTCCACTTGACAGATGTGGAGACTTGGGCTCAGGTTGCTGGGACGGCTTGTTTCAAATCATATAGCCATGAGAGGCGGCACCAGCGGTGGGATTTGGGCACCCCGGGGTGCAGGCCAGAGACGCAGAGCCGAGCTCTGCTGTCCATACTGGCTCGGGCCACAGGGACAGTGCCCAGGTTTGGGCGGGGGGTTGGCCTTCTGTTTTGTGCATGTAAAGCCAGGTTGGTCCAGTGGAGAAACACCCACCAGACTTTACTTAAAACCCCCAAGTCCAGGAGCCCACGGTGGCCAGGGGCTGTCTAGGTGACTCCCGTTCCCTCACACACACACAGGGCCTCGCTGGGAGCACATATATGTATTTCCCGAGGGAAGACTGGTTAGCTGCTGTGACTCATCACGCTGTGTGACTCACTGGTAATAGAGACTTCCACACTGATTCGGGTTCAGGCTTGTCTGATTAGAGACTCAGGAAAATGGTACTATGAAACAAATGCCCCCTCCTCCAGGCAGCCCTTCCTGCTTCTTCCAGACAGAGCAGACCCTCTGTCCTAGGTCCCATAGCCCATACTTCTCTGAATGGTCATGTTCCTACTGCCCGGGCCAACTGTTCTCCCCCCACTGCTGACCTCTGCTGAGCTGTGGCCATGAAACCACCCATGGAGTCCACAACCCCTTCAGAGTCCAAACCCCTTCAGGGTCCACAACCCCTTCAGAGTCCATAGATACAGAGGCAGTCGCATGGATGTCAATGTGCCCAGCCACAGCCGCTGATACACGTGCCTGCCCACCCTTGTCTTTTCTAGGAGACACAACTGCACACAGAGACGCTGTCCTGTGCGTCACACTCACACAGGATCACGTGTCCTCGCACACACACAGCTCCTGTAGCCAAGCACAGGTCAGCGTGAAGACAGAGAGTCTGCCTGTGTCTGTACAGGCCTTTCTTTCCAGGACCGTCGCCTCTCTACCCCGGTAGCCTGTGTGTCCTCCTAGATTAGAGGCCACGGCCAACTGCCTGGCCTATGGGGACCAGAAATTTGACCTGCTCAGGCCCAACGCTTGCTGGGCAGCAAGCTCTAACGCTGGGGACTTTCTGGGCAAGTAGCTGCCTGTTCCAGCTGGAGCCTGTCTTTGCCCTGCTTCCCAGATAGAGCAGCCTTAACTATCTCCAGGGAGCATCTGCCCGCATCACACTCCCAATCTGATAGGCATCCTTCCGGGGGGGCCCAGGGCCCTGTCACCACCTGGACTTGCCACCTTGGCATTTTCTCAATAACACACCAAGGTTAACTGTTGCTCACTCAGTGATTTCCCCCTCTCCCCTGCCTTCATATCTGAAGCTCTGTTTTTCCCCTGGACAAATGCCTTCCTGACCCCTGCCTGCCCCTGGGCTGTTGGCTTAATGGAATAGCAGGGGGAGGAGAAGCTGGGGTCTCTGCTGATTTCTGGCTTGTCCCCTGCCTCGAAGATACAATGAGTCCTAAGGGAGGGGCACAATGACGGAACATGGATCCTGGACTCTGAGGGGCTTGGGCTTAAAGCCCAGCTCTGTCCCTTCCCAGCTGTGTCACTGTGGCCTCTGCAAGCCTCGGTTTCTGCCTCTGTAAAGTGGGCATGGCTGTTTGAACCTTACAGGGTTGCTGGGAGGACTAGATGGGGTAACGTGCATATAAAAGGCACTGGATACATGAGAGTGTTCTAAAAATGTTAGTGGAAAGATTGCTGTTTTAAGAATGACTTACCCCTATCCTCACGGTCTCTTGGGCCCCTCTGAGATTCAGGCAGGGTCTGAGTAGAGATTCAAAGAAGGCTCAGCCACCAGCCTCCAGTGGGGAAGGGATCTGAGAGGCTAGACAGGGGCCTGGGCTTCTCCGACAGAGCAGGAGAGAGCCAGGTAGATGAACGATTCCCTTCACTGGTGTGGGTTGTCCCCAGCTACCTGTCGTCAATCACTGATTGCCTACAAGGCCCAGAGGACCACCCTTTTCCTATAAAGCTGGAAGGGAGGGAACTTATGGACGAGGAGCCCTACATGGATAAGGGACACAGCCATGCGGGTCACTGTCACACATAGTATCCCACTGAATCTCAAAACGATTGGCAAGGGAAGGATTATCATAAACGAGGACCCTGAGGCTCAGAAAGATAACATGTCCCCTATGTGACTGAGCTGGGACCTGAGCCCCTGATTTCTGACTTCACATGAGGGGCCGCTCCGCAGTCTCTGGGACACTTCTGGAATTTGACCCGCAGAAAATGTGACCGGAATTGCAAGGACAAAACCAGTTTCCTGTCCTCGAAGGCCAGATGCTGAACTAATCCATCCTCTAAGCAGTACTTACAGCGCCTCTTACTCCACAGGACAGTTCAGACAAAGACCTAGTTTATGCAGCTGAATATGAAATATGGCTTGTGTCTTAGGACATTGGTAAAAAAAAAAAAGACTATTTCTTTGCTCTCAGAGCCTCACAGCCACCTCTTGAGGGAGCGCTGCCTTCTTACTGCAGGCTGAGCTGGAAGGTGGAGGACTGGGGAGTTTAACCCATGAACCCACTGGGGGCCTCAGACCAGTTTCATTTCTCTCTGGGTCTCTGTGTCCCCATCTATGAAAGAACATGGTTTGCTGGGGTGATTTCTCTGGGTGATTTCTAATTCCTCCAAACCACAATTATGTTCTCCAATGTAGAATTCATGTTAGATCAACACAGTATGTTTTTCCAACTTGTAAATTCACTTACTAGAAAATCATTACGAAGGCAGACCACTTAATGGCATTTGGTTAATGCATTTAGAAAACCCAAGAATAAATTCACATTGGGTGTGGAAGCCTAGGTAGAAATGGCTGCCCCGGTCTGACTGACGTTCAGGAAAGTGGTGTTGGCCTCAGAAGCCTGTGTCCTTGTCGCTGATTTATGTCCTGGGTTCCTGGCCCAAGGTGAACTGGTCCCCTTTGCCCTGATGGGAAACCTGGGGGTGAGGGGTGGGTAGCAGCTGGCCCCCTGGCTGTCAGGGTTGGGAGAGGGCTTCTCCTAAGGAAGACACAGCCCTGGAAATGTACTCTCCTGGCTTGTCCTTCAGTGGGTGGGGTTGGGGGAGGCACCAGCATCCGGTTACTGCCACCAACAGATCAATATGTTGACAGAGCCTCTCTCCTCGAGTGTCCATTTAAACACGGGTCCCCGCGTGGGATTCGGGCTGACCGTCTTCGTTTGCCAAATGCAAATGCATTAACCTTACAATTGGATAATCTAATAAAAGGGATCAATGGTCTGATACGGTGCTTATGGAGTCATTTACTGCAAGTGAGAGCAATTTAGCCAGGACCCAGACGAGTGGCTGGGGGAGAGCTGGCCGTCCTAGCTGACTTCCCGAGGCGAGGCCCCCTTGGCCGGCGACGCTGGACCGAGGGGGCAAGGGAGCCAGGAGGGTGCTATCCATTCATTACTGCCACTGTGATCACTTAGCGGTTCAATTAAGTATAAATCATTAGTGGTGTTTCAAGTTGCTTTCTCCAGGCCGGCGCGCAGCTCACTTGACTGGCGGCGGGGAGCTTTCTGCGACGAGATTTAGCGTGCCAGTGAGCAAGGCAGTCATATGAGTTTTTCTGCTATGAAATTGATAAATGAAGCGGGCATTCGAGGTACAGCAGTAATTTCTGTGGCGCAGCCAAGTGCTCGGTCCCCTGTCTCCTCCAGCAATGAGGGCATGGGCCCCTTTAATACGGCGGCTATCCCCGGGGGGGCCCAAAGGCCAGGCTGGGCCGTGGGCCTCGGTTTATTTCCTTGCAGAACTTCCCAGAGCGAGCCCCGGTTCATTAGCAGGAATATACCTGAGGAAGAAAGAAAAAAAAAGGAGAAAGGGGGTGGGGGGCGAGAGGCTTCCTCCACCGTGATTCCCCAGCACCGAGTCTGTCATTAATGTCTTCAGGGCTGCCAGGGAGCGGGCAGGGCGAGGACAAAATCCTGCCTGTCTTGGTGGCTCCATTCCCCCTTCCCACAGAGAGGGTTGTCCCTGGTGGCCCGCATCCCGGTCTGGAATGCGTATTTTCTCCTAATCGGTTTTACAGCTCTTTTAAAGTCATATGTCAGATCATTTTCCCCATATACATAGTTAATGAAAGTAACCCTACAAATTCATTTTAAATAGATGGAAGTTGTTATAACCCTGATCCAGAATTTATTACGTTCATTACAATCTTGCTGAAGTAGGTAATGTAATGGACTATTACTTTTATTATCTTTTTAATCCCTCAAAATTATTAGGAACTGACTAATATTTGGCATCACCCTGTTAATGTTTAAACAGAAATTGATACTTTAATTCGTCTAATAAATGACAGGGGCACTTTGAGTGGAAACAAAAGCCTGATGGGGTTTATCTCGATCAGTCCCGAAGACTTTTAAGTGGGACTCAGGGGTCTGGACGCTATTACTTCCAGGCAGGGTATCTGCATCAAGTTCTCAGGAAGGACAGAAGAGAGATGGAGACAGTGACAGAGGGACCCAGACGGACGGCGACAAAAACCAGGCAGAAAAGTGTGTGTGTGAGAGAGAGAGAGAGAGAGACTCCACTCACAGGTCCGCGTTCTAATTCTGATTTGGGCTGATAATCACACCTTGAGCCCTGTGTCTTTTCTTTCTGACCTGCACCCTCTCTCCCCGCCTTCCCAGATTAGAAAGATTTTTCTTTCCCAGCGTTCCTGTGTTAGTAATCAGTTTTGTGGCTAAGAATTCTCAAGTGCTCTAGAATCCGCGAGTTGCCGAGACAAATGATTGGGTCACGTTCTTTGAGCGAGGAGTGGAGACCGTGTTTGCTCCTTGGAAAATAACGATGGCTGCTCGATTTGCAAATTACCAAATCTCCCCGGGAAATGGGAGGGGGAGGCCGAGGGGGCATGTCATTGTTTCTCTTTCAGAAGATTCTGGGCAATGCGTTTACCCTCCAGAGGTCCCCTGACCGTTACCTGCCGAGAGGGTGACAGATGAGAGGTAGCAGAAATTGATCTCTTGCGCTTTCTAGTTTTTACAAAGCCAAATGAAATGCTACTCACCTAAATTAAAAATTCTCAGTTTTAAAGTGGTGAGAGGAACAAGTACTCCCCTCTCTGGCTTGGTAATAAAAGACTAAGGAAGGTGCATTTTAGAGAGAAAAAGCTGGCATTTTATGTCACTCCAAGGCAAGGGTGTGCTTTCTAACAAAGAAAGCTTCCAGTTAGCAAAGTTACTAATTAGCACAGGAAAATCTCGTTAGAATTTAAAGCTGCTTCACTGTGTATCAGAGCTTTGCTCTCTCAAAATGCCCTGAGTTTCCGAAGCAAAAAAACCCCACAAAAACTATTGATTGAATTGACTCAGCGTGAAATGCACCTTGTTTGTGCCAACCCATAAAGAGGTGGCTTTCCAGCTTTCCTGGCAGACGACCTTACCGGGTGCCCAGGCGGGTGGGCTGGGGGTGGTGTCCTGCCTGCTTGGACCTCCATAGCTGAATTGACGAACTGGCTGCCCATCATTGTGCTAAAACTGGTTTTGATCAATGGAGGGGAAACCTACCCTTAACTAAGTTTGTTCCTGACGCCTTATAAATCGTGCCGGTGGCTTCCGTCAATGCCGAGTTGACACGGGCTGTGTGTCGTTTGGGGCTTGATAAAGAGACTAAAAGGCAGCTTCTCAGCATGTTTATTTTTAATAGACATAAAAAATGAAAACGGAGGCTTTCTCACTCCTCCGAACAGTTGGAGAACCTGGAGAGGTGATTTTTTTTTTTTACCAAAATATCCTTGTGGGTGGGAGGACAACTTTAGGACTGAGAATCAGAAAGCTCCACGATTTCCTTCTGGGACACGAAGGGCCAGGGGCCAGGGGCCTAGTCTTCAAGGTCAGAGGTGCGGCGCCCTTCTCTGGGTCCCCCAGCTCCGGCTCTGCTTTGTGGGGTGCAGTAACCCCCATCTATTCCCACCTCATTTTTCACACATGCAGCACTGCCAACTGAAGCCATGTCTTCTGGGGTCCGTTGCTGGAAACCAAACCCCCTCTTCCTGTTTCCACATCTTTGCTTCATAGAAATTAATTCCTCCCAGCAGATTTACTAGACATGGGTGACCTTATAATAATTTTAAAACGTTCACAGTGAATGTGACAAAGGGTTAATGTCCTTCATGTAAAAGATGGATAAGATATTAAGATGCTAAGAGAAAAAAAATGCATTTACAGAAGAAGAAATTCAGGTACCTGATCTTGACTGAGTATTTACTCCACAAGAGGTTTAATTTACGTGGGATCGCTCATATATTCTTTACAAAGACCCCATCAGTGGGTGCTGATATGTCATCTATATTAAAAGAAGAAAATCGAAGCTTTGAAACATTAAATAATCATCCCCCAATCGTACAGAGTATCAGCGGGGAGCCAGGGTCCAAAACCAGGCAGTGAGATCTGGGTGCATTCTGAACTGCTCTGCAGTAACCCCACAAACCCACAGATTTAATCAGGTAATGAAGTTCATGTTTACTGGTAAACCCGATGTGTCAGTTCGAAACAGAGGAAAATTTCACTTATCAAATTAACGGAGAATTTAAAAAACATCAACATTCCATGCTGTCAAGGATGCGTTGAAACAGACATTTTCACATGTAAATGGCAATTTGACAGTCTTGAGCAAGAGTCTTAAACATGGACAAGCTAGCGGACCTGGTAATGCTACTGTAAATAATTTAGTCAGGAAGTAACAACGCAGGCAAAGCCGGAAGCACGTGGGTTCGCACCAGTTAGAGCATTGGAAGCTGGCTAAGCAGCTCACGTCAGGGGACGGCTAAGTGACTGTGGCCCACCCACTCCACGAAATATTGTAAACAACTGAAATGATGCCATGGAGTTCCTAGCGACGTGGGGAATGCTGATGCTGAGTCAAAAATAAAGCAGCCTGTATTGTACAACTGCATGTATATTGTGAATTGAGTAAAATGCGGATAGAAATAGGAATGGAAGGAGACATAGAATGTGAAGCGGGGTGTGTTCTCTGTATAACGGCATTCCACATGGTCCTATCTTTGTGCTACAGAGTATTTTAGAAATTTTCTATAGTACACATCTTTTACTTGGAATTGGGGGTAGGGGAGACATCGTTTATGACTTTGAAAGTCAACTTCCTCAGTTAAATCTCAGACCTAATGGGGATGATTTGCTGGAGCCCAGCACCGAAGTAGCCTAAGCCCCTGGGTGCATCGCTCCCTGCACAGGCCAGGGATACCCACAAGCAGCACGGTGTGTCCTCAGCTCTGCATTTCCCCATCATCTGTAACCTCCTGGTGGGGTTTTTGTGAAGCTAAAATATGTGTAAGGGCCTTTGAACAGGGCTGGCACAGGGTGGGCACTCAATAAACATGAACAGTAACAGTAACATATTAATAATGTGGCTGCTGTCTTATGAGTGGGAAGGAAGAGTTGAGCATCTGGTAGGCATCTAGGAGGGTGTACAGACTCGCTTGTCCTGAGATAGGGCTGAAAGCATCCTTTATTGGTACCCACGATTCTAGGCTTAGATCTGGGCTTCTGGTACTGCACGAGACTTTAGGGAGCTGTGCACAGGCTAATGGGGTGCTCTTGGATGTGCCTTGGACCTAAATTCATGCCCTCATCCAATCCCCACTTCCTGGGCACTTTCTCAGGGCCAGGCATTTGCCAAACATTTTTGCATAAGAATTTTCTCCCTGACAACTTTGAGAAGCAGGTATCTTAGCTCCTTTACTTTATGGCTCAGAGACTGGAAGTCATTCTCCTGGGTCACAAAGCCAGAAGGTGGCAAAGCTGGCATTTGAACCTATGTTGATCCTCTTCCGAAGTTGTTGAAAAGAATGGCAGTATTCGCTGAGAACATGGGCTCTGGAATCAGAAAATCTGGGGGTTTGACTTTCTGTGTGGCTTCAAGCAAGTAAGGGTGGTATCTAATACTGAGTTTGCTCATCTGTAAGATGGGACAGTATATATCTCCTTTAGTTCAGGAAGTCAGAACTATGATTTTATGTCACTATGTTAAGAAAAATAGAATTACAGGCAGTTACACTATGATATAAGGCATTCTTATTCCTTAGAATTTTAATTTCATATTTGTGGAAAGAATTCTTGGGTTTATTTAGGTATATATATATATTATCACAAGGCCTTTGTGGATACATGAAAAGGAAGATTGAAGTGAAATAATTAGTTTAAGGTATTCCTAAAACTTTTTCATGTTCAGAGACTGACTTAGAATTGTTGGTGTCCATGTTTTCCTACATACTATCATGTTCTGTAACATCATGGACGTTAGTCATAGTGTTTCTTTAAAGAAGACTCCTTCTTTCCCTGGGGCTCATAAGCCGCCAGTACCCATTCTGCACGTTTCAATGCATGTCCCCACATATGGCAATGGCATCAAGACTGCTGCCTGGCTGACAGGGGTTGTGGAAAGCATCTCAGCTATAAAGGGGTTAAAATGGGGAAAAGAAGGGGGGCATTTCAGGATCAATGAAATGCCATGACCGCCTCACAGGGTCGTTAGGAGAATTAAGGGAGACTGTGCTTATAAAGGACTTAAACTCTCAGTACATGCTCAATACCATCATCACCATTGCTATTATAGTTTGTTCTCAGAGAAGTATTGCACGCATATGTCATTCTCTAGAATCTTCCTCCAGACTCTGAGCCAATGGGCAGTGCTGATGCAAGTCTGTGTGCTCCAGGAAAGCCTGCCCCACTTCCCTTTCTATCTTTCTCTGCCTGCTGTCTGAACCTTCTGCCTCTCCCTCTTGTCCCCTTCTCTCTCCCCTTCCTTCCTCTCCTTGCCTGTCCTTTCTACCTCCTCCCCAGCTCCTCTGCAAGTAAATGGCCCTGTCACTCCAGCTGTCTTGTAGGTTTAGAGTGAATGGAAGTATCTTCTTGAAAAGCTTGTTCAGTCTGACACTCCTGACCAGCTCAGGAGCAGGGGCCTCTGCACTCCATGCTCTTCGCTCTTCAGCTCCAAGATCTGCTCATTTGGTTAATGAGTTACAGAACTGCCACTGGGCTGGGAGCACTCTGATGCTCCAACCCTCGATGCTCCAACCCTCGGTGAAGGCAGCTGGGCTGTGCCCTGCCCCGAGCGGCCCCCACCCCCTGCTGCCCCTGCAGGCCAACCGGAGGCTTGGAGAGGTGTGTAGTCCTGCCTCTGGTGGCCCCAGGCAGACTGGCTTAGGGCCTGCCTAAAGAGAAACCACTTATTCTCACTTTCAATTCTTTAAAAAAGAACTTCACAGCTTTTACGAGGAGCCTTATACGTGCCTTTAATGACATTACAGTATTTGATTATGTGCATTAAGATGAGGTCTGAGAGCTCTCCCGTGTCCTTAGTTTTAATGTGTTTTAACTGCCTACAATGAAAGGAACAAGACAAAAAATGAGCTGTGGCAGCGTCTTCATAAATTCTGAGCTGTAATTAATATACTGTTGCTGGCACCATGGACTGCCCAGGCAGGTGGGTGGGCACAAGGAAGCGGAACTGGGGAGTTTCTAGTTGCTTATGGGCCTGGGCACCAAAGGGAAGCAGAGCCAGCCACCCCTGAATACTTCCTCTCTGATGGACATCCAAGCCAGGAAGGAGCACAGGCTGGCAGGAGCCTCAGCTGAGGGAGCAGTTTGTATTCAGTCCCGTGTTAGGCTCTTTTATACAAACTGCTGTGTTCAGTCTCAGCAGGTAGGCGTTATTAGCCCCATTTTCCAGATGAGAAAACTGAACCCCTACATAGCAAGGAGACATGCTCCAAGTCTGCAAATGTTAGAGCCATTAACCGAAAGCAAGTCCTTCTGATTCTCAGTCTTTCCACAGCCACCGGGTGCAGAGCTCCGAATGGCTCTCATCTGGGGAATAGTTAACGGAGAAGGAGGAGGGGATAGTTGCTGAGGCCAAGGACGCATAAGCCTTCAGAGAGAAGCTCCTTCCTCCCGCCCTCTGGGCTCCCATCCCCTTGGAGGTGCGCCTTGTGCTGGAAAAGGAATCAGAACAGAAAAAGCCACTTGAAATGAACTGCGCCTGGACAGGCCGCCATGGTGGCGTGATTGATACTGGAGCATGTAGGTGTAATGAAACTGATGCCGGCTCCTCTGCACCTGTGATTTATTGAGGACAAATTTAAGATGAGAAAGGGCCCCATACCAGGAGCTGCATCTTCCCCTCCAAGGGAGGGTGGTCATCCATCACCAGCCATTGCAAGGGCCCATTGCAAGCGGCTCATCAGATGAGCCAATAGTCTCTTTGTTGGGGTTCCTAACAAGTGTTGGATCAGCAAAAGTCTATTTATGCTGGTGGACCTTTCAGGACCAATTTGTAGTGGGTCACTGATTCTGCTGGGGTATTATCTTCTTTACTACTCAGGCCAGTTGGGGAACGCGGCAAAGATTAATGGTTTTGGCTGCTGACTTGCCGCCGCAATCTACCGCTTCTGGACCAAAGATTAAGTTTTTTTGTGTTTCACCAGAAAGGGCCCACCTTGTGTATGAGATGTGCTTTGATTTACTGACTTGCTGATGGGGAAAGGAGTCATGGAAATGTACTTGGTCATGGTGAGGGTTTGGCAGATGGCTGTTAGGCCTGGCATCCACGCTGTCCACCCTGAGGCCGTGGACAGGTGCCATGCTGTGGGTCCCAGACTTTACTATTTAAAGTGCCCTAAACGTTATGATTTCAAACTACATTACTAAACAAAATTAGTTATGGACTTCCCTTATTATTTGGAAAATGGCACCTGCTCTTTCAATACATTCTGGAACAAAAATTAAAGCAGTAAATAAAACCACGTAAAAGCCAACTGCGCAGTGATGGGACTGTTAATACTTCGGTTCCCATTTTCTCCCAGGATTTGTGCTGTGCGTATTATTCTACATTAAAATCATATTGGGTTTACGTGGGCTTTTTGTTGTTGTTAGATGGCTTTGAGTACTGCTTTTTACAATGAACATTGTACTCTGAGCATTTCCCTGTCATTTTATAAACCATCTTTTTTTTTTTCTTTCTCAAGTGGGTGTGTTTCTAGTGCCAAAGGTCTGTTCTTTAATCCAGTGGAGGTTTGCTGGGTGCCTTCCCTGGGCCGGATCCTGTGCTCAGATCACGATGGCCCCGAAAACTACAGTGGTTTGGAGGCAGGGGACTGCCACTCACCATCCCCACTGAATCCCTGTAGAATCATAGCTCCAGAGTGAGTGTGCCTGCTTCTGTGGGAGAGGAGGGTACTGTTGGCTTTGGATACTCTGGCGTGGTTTTTATTCTTCAGGATGAATTGGGAACTGGAAGCCCAATTTTTCTGAATGGTCAATAGTAGCCCAGTCTCGGAAAACCATAGGCCCAAGGGACCAGCCACACTAGGCGGATGCTGGAACTGCCAGGCAGATAGTACAATATGACAAAAAAAAAAAGAGTGTGGCCTTTAAGCAAACCCAGCGGGACCTGAGTTTGATTCTTCTAGCTGGTGACCTTGAACAAGTCCTCTTTTGGGGCTTCATTTCCCTCATCTGAGAAATGGGGCTGGTAGCCCTCAGCTCCCAGATTGTGTACCCGTTCACCACATGGTGAGCAGCTGGGGCTCAGCCCGTACCAGTCCTGTTCCGGGTCCATTTTCCGGATACCGTGCTGACTCAAATAGATGGATGGGCTCTAATTGTTCCAACAACACGTCTGAGTTTCACAGGGCCTTTCCTTGGAAGCCTTTGTCTTAGGGCCATAAATCATTGGGCAACTGTCCCCATGGTTGGCTGGGGCTTCCTTCCCCTGGCTGGGCCGCCTGAAGGTGGGTGGGGCTGAGCGGGGCACAGGCCTGCTTTTCAACATGGGTTTAAAAATCTCTCACTGGGAGTCTTCCTTACTCAGCGATTCTGCCGATTCCCTTTGTAGTCGCCTCTTCTGTGCCCCAGGGCAGGCTCCCTCCCTTCCTCTCCACCCTGCTTCCAGATTAACATTCCTTAAGTAAGTAGAGCATTTTCACTTGACAACATGTACACAAACTTTCCTGATCTTTCCTGATACGCACCTTGATAACTTGCAGGAGCATTTGTCAGCTGGCCCAAAGCCCATGTCTCTACATGATGAGTTCTGTGTATGGGGGAAAAGTCTTCCTTGGTGCAAGCAAAGCAGCGAGAAACCCCAGATGTCCTTGTCTTAAAATGAGGCTCCGTGCTCACTCACCCTGCTCTAGCAGCCCCTCTAGACGTACCCTTCCTGACACTCCGTCCTGCCCCAGGACATTTGCTGTTGCTCACCTCTGAGTCTGGATGCCCTTCCCTGAGCTTTTCACCTGGCCAGGTCCTCATTGTTCAAATCTCAGCTTAAATGGCACAGAGAGTCCTTGCCTGACCACCCTTCTCCCCACGCCAACTCATATCCCCATGTGTTCAAGTCCCCAGTGGCACGCAATCCATACACTTCAGCCCTCTTTTCAAGGTTTCTGAAGATATGTGTGTGTGGTGGGAGTTTTAATAAGTCGAATCCCTTCCGCACTCCTGACTCTCAGCACTGGAAGGACAGGGATGATTACCTCTGTTTGGGGTCTCAGTGAATAGGTGTGTTGATTGAACAAATGGACGAATGGGTGGACCGGTGCATTGTAGAGTGAGTGAGCCAACAAACAGGGGAATCAACGAGTGAATGAATGAGCTACAAAGTGAGTTCATAAATGAATGAGTGGATAAGTAAATGAATTCCAGGGTAGTGTGCAAAAAGTTTGTTTTCCCTTGGGTGGCCTGAGAATGGGACAAACCATTTTTTGATGGCTGAGGGGGTGAGGGTCTCGCCTCCATGGGGCCGAACCTCGCTCACAACCAGTGTTTCCGAAACCTGTACTTGTAACACTTCCTACGCAGTGATCTGTCTCCATTCTCCCCCCTTCACTTTCTTGTGAACTTTTTATTATGAAAATTAACAAACATGCTTAAAATGAGAGAGAATTATAATAAATGCTTGTGGACTCCTTACCCCAGCCTCTCACTGGAATATTTAAAATAAATCCCAGACATCACCTCATTTCATGCATAAATATTTTAGGGGATATTTCTAATAGATAAGGACTTAAAAAATGTGAAAACATCACCACAATATATAATACTATTATCACGCCTAACCAAAAAAGCCCAGTTCCTCTCATATCTATTATTTCGTTGATGTTTAAATATTCTCGATAATCTCAAAAATGTCTTTTTATGTTTAGATTCTTCAAATTAGGTCACATACGTTTCTGTTGGTTGCTATGTCTCTCGAACTTCTTTTAATTTATAATAATAGTCTCCCCCTTCTCCCCACATTTTAAAATGTCATTTCTCTCTCTTTAAAATGCCATTTGCTCCTTGATGAATCTGGGTCATTTATCCTGCAGCCTGTTCCGCGTTCTGGCTGGTTGCCTCCTTGTGGTGTCATCTGACCTGCCCCTCTGTCCTCCATGTTTCCTGGAAGCTAGGCAGACCCAGCGGCCCGATCAGTCACGCCCGGTGTTCGGCCAGAAGCCTTCATGGATGGCCATGCACACGCCCTGTTGCCTCACATCCTCACCTCCCGCCGTGTCTCCTTTGACGATGTTACGATTGATCAGTGGCTCCCCCTGCCCTACCTAATGAACTCCCTACTCCCTTCTCTATTTCCATTGCTGTAAGAACTTGTTTTGCAAACCAAGTCAGTGGAGAACATCGATCTTATCGAACAGCAAGGTCTGATGGCAAATGCACTGATTTAAAGCACCGGGCCCAGATCGGAGATTTTATTTCTCTGCATCTTAGTTTTCTTGACTGTAGATGGGGCTAATAATAGCTGCTCTGAGAGCTGACCTAGCGGGGAAATGTTGGGTGCGTGGTTTTAACACACAACACTAAGTGCTTACTACGCATCAGCTCATTTCATCTTCCCAATAATCCTACGAGGTATGTGTGCTGTTAGCCCCATTACACACATCGGGGAGAAAAGACACAGAGTGGTTAGGCAACTTGCCCAAGGACTGCACAGTTAGTGTTTGAACCCAGGCACTTGGACTCCAGGGGCTGTGTTCTCCAACATAATGCTGTGTAACACACACCAGGTCAGTGGGGAGTCCCCTGCTGTCCTTTATGCTACATGCTTGTTGAGTCGCTGCAGGGAATGGGCACCTGCTAGTTCCCATGTCGAGATGAGCGTGAGGATGGAGTAAGGCAGTCAGTCCTCAGTGGCCAAGCAGTTTGTTCTTTGAGCTTTGCAAAGCCATAATTTCTTCCTTTTATTGCTATGAGATGCACCAGAATCAGCTTGACAAATTCAAAGAGTATGGAGATAAAAGGTCCTAATCACACTTGGGGGGGATTTGGTCTTCTAAGAAAAATAATTCTGAAGCCCAGAGAGGTTGACTGACTTGGCCACGATCACACAGTAAATTTACCACTATGTTAGGATTAGAACTGCAGATTCTCTCAAGCTTTGGGCTATTGCATTAATATCCCTAGGTCCTTCTGTGCTTAGGTAGAGGGGATCATCTCTCTACCCCTTACCTCCCAGGCCTCCTGAGTCATGTTCATTTGGGAAGAACTCCTAGGAGATGAAAATGGACAAGCATGCCTGCCAAAGTCACAGTAGCCTTTTAGAGTTTGCCTGGCATACCACAGATGTTCCCTTCTCGATCACCGCTTTAGTCTAGGCTTGCTAACCTCACCCTCCTGAAGGCATTTTGGGAACTGACCTGTGCTTTCCTTGGCCTCAATCTGAAAGTAAATAAAGATGCAGAGCCAGGATTTGAATGCAGCTCTTCTGACATCAAGTTCAGAAGGGCTAGACGTGATGCCAGCACATTGGCCATGACTGCAGCCCTGCTCCCAGATGAGGGAAGTGAGGCTCAAGAGGGGCATCTACTCAGAGAGCTCACACAGCCTCATGGGCTGCCTGCCGTGTGGGCCAGGCTGTTTCTCCTGCAACAGGGAGGTTCACAGTGTGGCGACTGGTGAGCTCAGGGGTCAGGGCTGGCTGCTGGGGGGCTTTCTGAGCCAAGTGAGCCAGCCCACGGTCTGTGGGTCCAGTTGGTCTGATTACAGAGGCCAAGTCAGTAATTGAAGGTAGCTTTGGGTTCCCTGAGCAGGATCTGGCGCCGACGCTGGGGGCTCTGTTGGCGCCTTGGGCCCTGGGCATTCACTAATGGACTGTGGCTGATCCCAGGACTGATTGGCAGCCCGCCCCAAGGCCCTTGGGGGAAACCTGGCAATTGTGGCCTCCAGCCTGGAGACACTGTCCCTTCTGGGAGGTAGAGGGTGGGGGCTTCTAGTTGGCCTAAGGCAGGAGTGCCTCTGGGCCCATGGGGTGAGGGGAGATGAACTGTCTCCCCCACAAGCGCTGAGACAGAACACTCAGGTGGGCCTTCCGGACTATATAATACAGACAGCTGTCAAAATGCCGACTCCTCACTCTCTCCCTCCTGCCTCCCTCCCTGCCCTACTCTCCTGGGATGCCTGGCATGATGATGCTCTTCACCCGTGCCACAGCGGTAGGGGAACCAGTGAGAGGGAGGCAAGGTGTCCTCAGATACCACATTGGGAGGGGGTGTGGTCCCAAGACAAACCAGGCAAAAGCACCGAGCAGGAATGTGCAGGGAACAGCACGGAGGAACGGAAAGGTGGAGTGTCAGGGAGGTGAGGCCAGCAGAGCAAGCCTGGAAAGTAGTGTAAATGTTTCTGGCTGAACCCCGTTGGCCGTAGGGAGAGCAAAAGAAAGGCATGTGGGGTCTGGCTCTTCCTTAAGTACATTAGGCACAGTCAGAGGCAAACACACAACTGGAGTATCTGACTTTTTTCTAGGGCACCCAAAGTATTTATGTGCTTTGCTCATCACCCAAATTTTATTCATTTACCCAAAGAGTGTGAAAAAGGCGCTTTAGGAAGCTGCTATAAATCCAGTGCAAGTCACCATGGTAACCTGATTAACAGCTAAATTAAGTTCATGATTAAGAAGAAATAAATAAAAATAACTCTTCTCCTTGGCTGGGGCTACCCACTGGGCCACTGACAGCTGAGCAGATGCTGAGGCCTTGGGAAGCCAGGGCCTGGCCCCAGTGGAGATGCTGGGGCTGGGGAGGGAGGCACTGATTGGCTCAGAGAAAGAAGCCCGGTATTAGCACTGCCTGGGGGTTGATGAGGCCCCTGGTGGTCAGGCTGAGGAGTGCAGGCTGAGCTGCTGAAGGCCAAAGCTATGGTTTTTCACAAGGGAGACAGGCTCTCCAAGGGTACCTTCCTGATGTCCTGGACCACCCTTCATTTGCTTGAGTAGCCCTTCCATGTATTGCCACCCTTTCAGTGCCAGGCCCCATATGCTGGGTGCTTGGGGCCCCAACATAACTCGGATCTGGTTTTCGGTGTGGAGGGGCAGTTGGGAGGAGAAGGGCTAGTTTAGTGGTGGAATCAGATGTAACAGATGCTTCTGGGAAAAGCATAATATATGCACTGATGGAGGCCAGTATAAGGTTCTATGGAAACATGGATCAGCCAGGGAGGCTTCCTGGAGGAGGTGATACCTAAGAAAAAGACAGATGTGAGGTTCCTGGAGACTTCCTACTTCAGGGGAGTTTTCTGTTTGGACCTGACTGGCAGGGTCTTGGTACCCCAAGGCCAGCCTGGAATTGGCTGGCATCAGCCCTGATGAGACCCAACAGGTCTTCCTGAAGTCTGTAGTGTCAATCACAGGGATCAGCAGCAGGAGAGGTGGGTGCAAAGAGAGAAGTTTCCCACTTACTCGTTCCAAGTCTCCCCCCGGGCCAAAGCAGCCTAGTGCCGTGATGAGAGTCAAACAGGCTTTCACTCCTTTGTCCGCCACTTGCCAGCCGTGGCCTCAGGCACTGACTTCACTGTCTGAGCCTCAGCCTCACTGTCTATAAATGGGGGCGATGGTAACAGCTCCTACCTTGTAAGGTGATATGGGGAGGCTCAGTGAGATGATGTAAGCGAAATGAAGCACGTGGAGGACACACTATAGGGTGCTTGCTGATGGTGGCCGTGGAAACACACTGCTTAAGTTTCCTTCAAGAGCAATCGCTGAGCAGGTGGGGGCAGAGTTGACCAACAGCCTCAGCAGCCGCCCACTGGCAGGCGGCTCCCCCAGTGTGCTTGAGCCGAGGCTGCACTTCCTCCCAGTCGCTCTCAGCCATGGCTGATCACGGGGTTGGGAGGGTGGTACTAGAGCCAGCCCATTGCTGCACCATGTGGGGCTCCCAACAGTGACTGGCCCTGGGACGTCCCAGGATCCAACTTTCCTAGCACAGCACTGCAGTGGGAGCCCTCAACCCCAGCCCCTTCCCCCTCCCTCTCCTCTCACTGAAGCCAGGCCTGCCTCGTGGTCCCCCTTTATCACAGGGGTTTCCCCAGAAAACCTCCTGCGTGTTTAACCTTGTTCTGGCATTCGCTTCTCAGAAGACCCGCACTGACACAGAGGGAAGAGTCCCAGGGGTGGTGGCAGTGGAGGCGTAAATGAGACCAAGCAACAGGTTCCACAGGTGCTTGTGGGTGGGGGGTCAGGGCCTTCAAAGACTCCAGTCTGTCCCTGTGTCCGGCCGTCATGTGCCTCCACCAGTGCATTGACCATAGTGGGGTGGAGTGTGCAAAAACCTGTTTCCACCAGGAGAAGGGGAGCTTCTCAGTCTGTTTCCAGCGTTTGGCTCTGCAGTTGGCCTTGGGCACAATGGACACTCAGCCAAGAACACCTGAGCGTCCCTGGGATCCACACGTATCTTAAATTTTTCTTTGAATCAATTTTGTTTTCACTTCATTGTATTTTGAATTGCATCCCATTAGCTTCTTTAAGCTTTTCAGTCCTTTGTTTTTCTGACAGAGACGTATACTCACAGACATGGAAATCTTACACCCACATAGAAGAGTGAAGGCAGCCTTGCTGGAGACCACACCTGCCAGCAGGCCCTTTAGCCTGTCCCCCCTCTGACCCCACCCCCTGCTCTGCTGAGCTCTCCTTCATCCCCTTTCCAGAAAGGGGCTGGGGTCTCAGCTCAGCTGCACTAGATGAATCTTCTCTGGGTCCTCTCCTCCTCTCCTCCTACCTCTGGCTCCCAGCTTCTCCCCCCTCGTCCGTCTCTCTCTCCCTGCTCGGCAAGATCAGGGAAGCTGCAAACCCAACCCTTACATCAAAAGGGAACTTGAAAAATACTTGGAGCAAAAACTGCTAACTGTGCATCCCTGCTCCGCGCTGCTCTGATATTAAATCAGGAAATGGCACTGAACAGCCACTCCAAACACAGAAACAGGGGTTGTCAACACAGAAACGAAAAGCAATCTCTAACGGGCAGAGGTGAAAGGGACCTGGCACAAGGCCGGGATGGGGGGCTGAGACCCAGGAGCGAATTCCTGAGCCTGGCTCCTCTGTGCCGTATTTCAGCGTCCAGATGGGCCAGCTCACAGTGCCTGGCCTGAGTGTGCCTTGTCCCCACGGGGGGCAAAAGAACATGAAGCATGTTGCCTGAATACCTTTGGGATGTTCCTTTGCATGTCTACACACACTTACTGAGCACCTACTATGTGCCTGACAGTGAACCAAAACAGATGCCTGCCATGTGGAGATGATCTTTTAGCTCTTAGGACGAGTGCCTGACTCTTGGGCACAGCATTCAGGGCCCTTCCCGTGGTGGCTCCTGCTGAAGCCTGCAGCTCTATGAGCAGACTCTGAAATAGCACCCCAGCTGCCCAAGATGGTGCTCTGTTCCTTTGTTTGGGCTGGGCCTACCGCCAGGTCCTCCTCCACTTCTCTATTTGAAAAATTTCTGCCTAGCCTCCGAAGCCTTAGTTAAGTGTTCCCTCTGCTCTGCAGCCTTGTCAGCCAACTCCTCCCTTTCCTCTACCCCCACAGAACCATGGGCTCATTCACTGGGGTTCCACCAGCATGGTGGATGCATCTTCTTCATATTGCCTCTCCCATGGCACTGGGAAAGCTTGCAATTCCCTGGAGGCGAGGACAGAAGCCATGCCCATTCCTTTACCCTTTGCCCCCAGTGCTTGCCATAGAATGGATATAAACAGAACTGATACAAAAATGAGTAACCCGATAACATCTATTGTGTGGCGGTGGGGGAGACAGGTTACTTTCACATATTTCTGATGGGAAACTAAATAGGGACACTCTTCTTCTAAGCTCATTTGACAGTATTAACATTACAGATGTGCTCGTCTTTCAATGCAGTGATTTCATTTCTTGCTCTCTATTCCAGAGAAATGCTTGCACGCATGCAAAAAGGAACATGGGAAGAGCTATTTGTTGCGGCATTGTTTGCAATAGTGAAAGATTGGGAGTAGCTTAAATGTCCATAAATACAAGACAGGGTAAGAAACGACAGAGCATCCCTCGGATGGATTGCCATACATTAGTTAAAAAGAAAGAATCAGAGCTGGATGTATCGACACAGAAGTTGCTGAGTAAAAATAAAAAGCAAGCTGTAGCTCTAGACATAGATGTTAAAACTACATTGTTGCATTTTTTTTACAGTGATAAAGTAGGCTTGTATAATTCATTTTTAAAAGGGGAAAGGGAAGAAAGAGATTGAGTGACCACAGCAGCTCCTGGCTAAAATGAGCCTGAGCTCCAGCACAGCCAAACAGCGTTCTCGCCTCTGTCAGCCCCAGGCTGCAGGTCCCTGCGGGGGGATGCTGCCACCCACCTCCCCTGTACCCAGAAGTTTACTCCCCAAGCTGTGATGAGCATGTGGTGGAAAGCTGTGCCCCTAAGCCCCTGAAGAGCATACAGACAGAGGAGAAGGAAAGACAGGAGGCCAGTGGGACAGGATCACACAGACAGTCCTGACTTAGTCTGAGCTGGTGTTCGGTGTGAGGAGGAAGGAGAAGTTAAGGAATGATTGTTAACTGAAAAAGAGGAGAGGGCTGGAGAGCAAGCGGGGAAGGCTGGAGGGTTCTGAGACATCATCTTGCAAGAAAGCATCAGTGTTCCTAGTTGTTAACATCCTCCCTCCTTCCCTCCCTCCCTCCCTCCCTCCCTCCCTCCCTCCCTCCCTCCCTCCCTCCCTCCACAACTGTATGTAGTTACGTTCCTCTGGGGTGGGCATTGTTTGGCCACTGCAGACACAGAGACCACTCCATCACTGTGTCTTCCTTTAGGAGCTCATGGTCAAGTTCTATCTAGTTTCTCAAGGTGGGTTTCTTAGATCCCAAACATCAGAATTACCTAGGGAATTTATCAAAATACAAATTCCTGTGCTGTATGAAGACCTGTCAGGTCACACTGTGGCTCAGGAATCTGTGTTTATAACACATTTTCTTATTTGAAAACATTTGGGCCAGCTGACCAAAGCATTTCCTTACCTTGCCCTGTGTTATCCCATAAGCCCTCGCCCAAGGGTGTGGTTTGCTCCAATCCAGCTTGGAGAGGAGAGGGACAGCGGCCCAAGCCCGGCCACACGACACCAGGGCCTGTGACTTCCCTAGAGTGACCAGGACCTGTCCCGGCTCCTGGGCTCTTCTTCCCGTCTCCAGTCCCCAGTACATCCCAGTCCCTCTGAGGCCTGGGAAGAGCCACAGACCACCTTCTTTGTCCACCTTCTTCAGAACCAGGAGACTGACTCATGCTGGGGATGGAGTGGGGGTGGGGGTATGTGGCATGTGCAAAGCCTGGAGGAGGAGCGCAGCTTGGGCTGTGGACAAGCTTGCAGAGAGAAGTGCATGCAGACCATTGGGAGGGGGGCGCAGTGAGAGAGGAGGTGGGGGAGTTGGCAGGAGCAGATCGTTCAGGGCTAAATGGCCTGCTAAGGAGTTTGGTTCTTTGTCCAAGTATCCAAGGAATTTGTAGTTCAGCTTGGGATAAAGGTAGAATGATCAAGTTCATATAACACGAACACTGGCTCCATTGCCCTGTGGAGAATAAGAGAGGCTGCCAAGGCCTCTGCAGTTATCTAAGCAAAATAGGAGGGTGATGTGGATGAGGCAATGGATAGGGAAACTGAGATCTTAAGGTTGAGGCATAGACCAGTGACGGCTGGGCTGTGGGAGGTGAGGGCCTCAGCCCCGGGGGACATGGATGAGGTTTCAGAGTCTCTAACACTGGCCTTGGGGTCATGAGGAAGTAATGGTGGGAAGGGAGTCCTGCTGGTTGTCCCTCACTGGCACTGAGTGGCAGTGACCTTCCCATTAGCACTGACCCATTCCTCCTCCCTTCCACCCCCCCTCATTTAAGAGGTGGGTGAATGGGGGGCTGAAGGTCAAACTTAGGCCAGAGGCAGGACTGAGGATCAAGGCCAAGATCAGAGGTCAAGCTGAGGCCAAGGGTAAAGGACAGGATGAGTGGACTCTGCAAACTTTGTTTCCTTTGCCTTGCATTCTGCCTTGGTTTCTCTCTCACCCTCCAGCCCCACACGGTCAGGAGAGAGGAAAGGGAATTAGAGGAGCCCAGGATGTTCGCCGCCAATGAGAGGCAGGTTTATCACTGTCCTTATGCCACAGACACTTGGCACTGGGTAGGGGCCCAGCCATGACCTGAATGGGACCAGTCAGTCTGTGGAGAGTTGGAAATCCTGACCCAGAGAGCAGCTGGAGAACTGTGCTGACACCTGGGTGCCTGGAAAGCCACCCTGTCCAGAGAGAGATGACAAGCTTCCCAGGTTCTGAGTGCTGGGGCCCAGAGTCCAGCTCACTGCTCCTGCGAAACGAAAGAAATTGCTCCATCGCGCAGAGCCTCCTTCTTTGTGCAACATGGGGATACCCCTCCCCACTCGAAGGGCAAACGTAAGGGCCAGATGCGCTGATAAAACTCTTAGGACGTTGCTATACCTCTGTAGTTGCCTGCCTGCCTGTCTTCATAAAATAAAGAGTTTGGCTCTTTGTCCTGGTGGCCCAGGATCATAATAGTTGCTACCTATTAGAGTTGTGAGAATTCTGGAAAAGGGAGAGGTCAAAGGCCTTGCAAATCCATGTACACAGGGGAGGTAATACTCTTATGAAATATCCCGTCTGCATCGGAGGCAGCACTGTTAGGGTGTTTCCAACACAGCACGACTGTGTTCAAATATAGCACGAATGTAAGGCATGTGTGCAATGTAAACTTTTCTCGTATTCACATTAAAGCAACGTGAAAAGAAGCAGGTGAAAAAGTTTCAATATGAGATTCCTACTCCCAGGTATATGTGTGGGTGTGTGTGTCTGTATGTGTGAGGGGGGAGGTCCCTGATGGGGGCTGGGGGAGGGAACCAGGAAAAAAACACGGCAATCAGGTAACTTTGGCTCCCTCCTGGGACCTGCCCAGTCTTTTGGGTGCTGAAGGCCACCGGGACCCAGAAGACCAAGAATTCCTTTTTGGAAGTACTGGGTTAGCTGGATGGCCATTATGTGGGCAGGGGACAGGGGAAGTAAGTGGCAGCTGCCTTTGGGAAAGAGGAAGAGAGAAATCTGTCTGTAGCTTCTTGGAAGCCACAGACCTTGGGAAGCTGGGAGGGAGAGGGAACAGCGGACTCCCCCACTGGCCCCGGGCCTGGGGGAGGGGAGCAGACCTCGGGGCTCTGCCGAGCTGACAGGTGATCCACACCTGCGCGGTGCGGCGCAGCGGGGAAGGAGGGCTTCTGGGGGGCATCCCCTGACTCTGGCTTCTCTCTGGCAGGACTCCCTGGGGCCCTTGGGACCACTGGCCTCCTTTTGGTCAGCTAGGCAGTCCAATCTTGCGGCCCATTGGGCGCTAAGGCCCAGAGTTGAGGGTTCCCTGACTAGAAGGGTTCCGCGTGCCTCCATTCCTTGGCCGCCGCCACACCCCTCCCCCACCTCTCTCACCACACCCTACACGCACGGAGACGCCCACTCCCACACCAAACACCTGCAGCCCTCAAGAAACCATGGGTGTCCGGGCACCTTGGGGCTGAATGCGCCTGCCTGTCTGAGCGCCGCGCTCTCCCGGAGTCGACCGAGAGAGCGCACGGTGGGGTCCCTCTGAGTTAGGGAGCGGGCTGTGGAAGGGCCGGCGGGCACAGTGAGGCAAACCTCGAACCTGGCGGCTGGCAGTGGGTCCTTTGCTTCCTGAAGGAATAACGTCTTAGTCCACCCCCACCCTAGTGTCCTGAGTCTCCCCGGTAGCTGGACCGCGGAGAGCCCTTTCTGCTCACCAGCTGTAGCTGAAGAATGGCACCGCGACGCGCCCAGGACGCCCGCCTCTGGCTCAACCTGGGACAGGGGCTCCCTTTAGGATGAAAACTTCAGACTGGAGTTTTGAGGGCTATAAACAACAGACTGCTCCATGGAGGGCTCCGTCCACCTCCAACCCCCCTTGGCTTCCCTCCAAAGAGCCTGAGGACTGAGCGTACCTCTCCAGGGTCCCCAGACACTTCTCCTTCTGGACTCCACTTTTCCCACCGTCCCTTCCCTTTGCGTCCCTTCTTCCCCCAACCCATCTTTCTTTTCTTTTAGGGACGGTGTAGCCTCCAGGTACTGCTGTATATCCACTGACTTGGAGCCAAGTGCTCCGATCCCCTCAGTCTCCAAGTACGGAGAGGTAGCCGATGGCTGTGACTGTGGCAAGCAGAGGCCCTATGGGTTTGGGTGCCAAGACCCTGCGGCAGAGCGCAGCAAGAGCCGCGGCGAGGGAGGCCAGGCAGGTCCCCTGTCCCGCAGCAGCCTTCGCTGCGGAGCAAGCTGGAGCCTCTGCCGCCAGTTTCCAACATGTTTTTGGTGGAGGTGTTTGGGGGTGGGGTGGGGGAGGAGGGACTGGCTAGGCTGGGAGAGCGACGAAGAAACGGATTTTGGCGGGGAGGAGAACGCGGATCTAGGGATGGACAGAGATGCTTCACGCAGAGCCCAGGGACAGCACTGACCGCAGCGAAGACAGAGGCGCAGGGACAAAGAGAACGCGCCTGCCCGCTAGACAAAGCCGGAGTTCCAGAGACCCTGAGACGGCGCCCACCGCCCCCCAGGGAAGCGGGAGGTTGGGAACCGCGAAGGTGAGACCGAACTCCTCGGGCCTCACACTCCTGAGACTCGGGTCTCACTCTCGACTCGACAGTGTGGGTCGGGCCGACGCAGGAGGGCACGGACTGGCCCGGTTGCCTCAGCGCCGACTCAGAGGTCCAGAGCATCAGTCTTTCCCCCGCAAACCCCGGGTTTCAAGGCCCGGCCCGCGGGTCTGTTATGGCCCGGCCTCTGGCTGGAGTTCTGCGGCACCGAAAGAGCCCAGTGCGTTTGCCCCGCCCGGGCCACCTCGAGACAGGACCGTCGTCTGTACAGACCGAGACGGCCAAGCAGGACGGCCTCGAAACGCTCCCCTCCGGAGCCGTGGGTCCGATTGCGTGGTCCCTGCGTGAGAACGACACAGGGGTAGAGAGGGTGCTTGTCCCCAGCGCCTACCTCGAGGTGGGGGTGGGGCAGCGGCCCGGCCCAGACTCTGTCTCCCTGGAGTCAGCCTAACCGTTTCTGCGGAGACCACGCTTTCTCGCAGAGGGTTAAAGACCGACTCTTCCAACATTACATTTTCCCGTTGCTGAATCAAACCTTTCAGTCGAAATTAGGGTTAAGATATATTCGTTTTATTAAAAATAGGCAGCCTAAGACCACATCCCACCTCCGCCTCACCGAAGGCGCAAGGGAATAGTTTTCAGAATAACTGAAGGCAAACATTTTATTTTCTAACACTAAAAACATCTGGTTGCATCCACACTGGTCGGGTCCACCTGACCCCCACGGCGCGGCAGAGTCCTGCTGTTCCTGCGCAGGCAGCGGCTCGGACACACTCACCTAGTGCGCGCTTCTCCTGCCTTTCGCTGCGCGAGCCAAAGCTGAAGCGCGGAAGGCGACGCGGGAGGCGGGTCGGGTCTCCGGGTACAGCGAATTTGCAACTTGTCCGATTCTGGCGCCCGGGCCTGGGCCTCGGGAGGCACCTCTTATATGGGGCCATACTGGACCGGAGTAGGTAGGGCGCGCAGTGCGTGAGACCCGTGTGGATGCCTAGCGCGGTGCGCTTCGGTCTTCCCGTCTGCGCTCCCAGAGTTCTCATCTGACAACCCCGGGCCCCCTGGCTGCGGCGTTTCACTTTTCGCCACCGGCTTAACTCGGCCCAGGACGTTCCCGCACCCGGAGCTGCCGATTGGCATCCGCCCCACCACCCACCCATCCCCACAGCTGGGCGCGGGGTTTCATGGGGGACGATCAGCGAGGAACTCGCGGCTGAGTCCAACGACGGGATTCGACGACCTCTGTGTAGCTCTAGGGGAACCTGTCCTGGGCTCCGGTGCACGCTCAGCCTGGCCGGATTCTGGGCTGGATTGAGACCGGCCAGTTAGGAGGACTCGGCTGGGTCCGGGGGTCGTCCAAGCCTTCCCGCTGCGGGCCAGGCAGTTTGGCGCACCTTTGCGCACAGTGGCCACTTGGGGTCGCACTTTATGCCTGTTTGAGCCTCCTCGGCCGGCTGACGCCCGGGATCTGCTTAATCGTTACAAAACGTTCAAACAAAAACAGGGCTGGTTCTCCAGCAGCGGAGAGCCACCCGGAGTATCGTCCTGGGCTGGTCTTAGTTAGCCCCGTGACTTGGGAAGTTCAGGGTTCCGTGCATGTGGTCGGGAAAAGAGACTCAGCGCTTTTTGTCCGATGCTTTCCCTGCTCCCTTCATCTTATGCATTTGTGGGTGGGTTGAGCGCCGGGAGCGGCGGGGCCAGGGGAGTCCTATCTCAGGATTGGGCCAGCGCACTCTCCAGGAGGGGAACGGCCCTTGGTTGGCCTGAGGAGGGTGCTCCGAAGCTAAGTTGGATTTTAACACAACTCTTGGAGCCCCAACTCACCCCTCAACACACAAATCTGCGCAGCCCTGCAGAAGCACAGGCGTGCACGGCACGGCCGCCGCGCAGCACACCGAGCGCCCCCCACCAGGCGGGGGACGCTTGGGAACAAAGGGCCCGAGAGGTGTTGTCCCGGCTCTGCTTCTGAGCCTCCTTTGGGGTGACACGGACAGCGGGTGGGGAAAGCACGGAGAAAGGAGGAGAAGCGCGCGCGCGAAGGGGAGGAAGCGGCCGCCTGGCCTAGAGGGGGGAAGGCGCACGGAAAGACAGCGGGCGGGGGCCGGGACTCCGAGGGTATGGGGGCTGGGGGCTGGGCTTGGGGCCGGCAGTCAGACTCCGCTCCAGCCCTCTGCTAGGCCTCCTCCCTGACTCCACAGCAGCTCAGGCCGCCAGTCAGCTGACGCGGGGGGCGGAGGAGCTGTCAGGCGCGCCCCGCCCTGCGCCGCGGGGCCGCGGGGGCCGTGCTGCCATTGGCCAGCGCGCTGGGCCGCTTGGGCCCCCGCGCTCCAGTGACATCAGAAGGCGATAAAAGGCAACCGCGGCGCAGGATCCAGCACAGCTGCACCGCCGGGCTGCGAGCGGCTGCGATTGAGAACCCAAGAGCAAGAGAGCTCGAGACCGAGCGGCAGACGCTTGCCCGGCGATTCCCCTCTGCACAGCTGCGCGCCCCTCTCGCTTCTCCTCCTCTCCCGGCTCCGCCCGATCCCGGTGCGGCCACAGTCCCGAGCTCTGGGGCGGCGCAGGCAGCCTCGGTACACTCCGGCGCGCCGCCGCGTCCCCAGACAAAGGCTTGGCCAGCGGCCCCGGCCCGCTGCGCCCTCGGCTCACCGCCTTCCCGGCTCACTGCTCCTCGCCCCCGCTCCCGGCTCGGCGCGCCCCGGCCGGCTGCAAAGTTTTCCGGCGGCGGCAGCGCCTCGCGTCAGCGATGGCCGCGGAGCTGAGCATGGGGCCTGAGCTGCCCACCAGCCCGCTGGCCATGGAGTATGTCAACGACTTTGACCTGCTGAAGTTTGACGTAAAGAAGGAGCCTCTGGGGCGCCCGGAGCGTCCCGGCCGGCCCTGCACGCGCCTGCAGCCAGCCGGCTCGGTGTCCTCCACACCGCTCAGCACACCATGCAGCTCGGTGCCCTCGTCGCCCAGCTTCAGCCCGACAGAACAGAAGACCCATCTGGAGGACCTGTACTGGATGGCGAGCAACTACCAGCAGATGAACCCCGAGGCGCTCAATCTGACGCCGGAGGACGCGGTGGAGGCGCTCATCGGCTCGCACCCAGTGCCACAGCCCTTGCAGAGCTTCGACGGCTTCCGCGGTGCGCACCACCACCATCACCACCACCACCCACACCCGCACCATCCATACTCGGGCGCCGGCGTGACCCACGAAGAACTGGGTCCGCACGCGCACCCGCACCATCACCACCATCACCAAGCGTCGCCGCCGCCGTCCAACGCGGCTAGCCCCACGCAGCAGCTGCCCACCAGCCACCCCGGGCCTGGGCCGCACGCGGCTGCAGCGGCGACGGCGGCTGGCGGTAACGGCAGCGTGGAGGACCGCTTCTCCGACGACCAGCTCGTGTCCATGTCTGTGCGCGAGCTGAACCGCCACCTGCGGGGCTTCACCAAGGACGAGGTGATCCGCCTGAAGCAGAAGCGGCGGACCCTGAAGAACCGGGGCTACGCCCAGTCGTGCAGGTATAAACGCGTTCAGCAGAAACACCACCTGGAGAATGAGAAGACGCAGCTCATTCAGCAGGTGGAGCAGCTTAAGCAGGAGGTGTCCCGGCTGGCCCGCGAAAGAGACGCCTACAAGGTCAAGTGCGAGAAACTCGCCAACTCCGGCTTCAGGGAGGCGGGCTCCACCAGCGACAGCCCCTCCTCTCCCGAGTTCTTTCTGTGAGTCTTGGCCCATCCCGGTCCCCGCCCTGGCCCCGGCCCGGACTCCCCGTCCCCTGTTCCCAGTCCTGGACTCCCCTGGACCCAGTCCCTGCCGCAGCCCTAGCATTGACCTGTTTGACTTGAGGGAGAGGGAGGAAGGGCGCGCGGGACGCGGGCGACCGGAGGGCGCGCGGGCAGGCTGGGGACCTTGGCCAGGGCGAGAGCAGCGCGCACCAGTGCCGCCTCTTAGACTCAAGCAGAGCCAGAGACAGAAGAGGGGGTGGGAAATTCCGGAGCAACTTTTCTTCTGGCTGGAGGGCGGCGAGGCATAGTCCCGAGGAGTTGCCAAAGTCGTCCGGAGACTCCTGCCTTTCTGAACTTTGTGCGTTAAGCCGGGGCCGCTAGCTCCCGGGCCGGAGCGCAGTCCAGCTCGGGAAGAGAGCAGCGAGGAGAGGAGAGGGACCCTGGCGTCCTGGCAGGCGCGAGGCGAGGCTGAGCGAAGGAAGGACAGACGGACCTGTCTGTCCAGGGTCCAGAGAACACTGGCTCTCAGCCCCGAGACGCGGGCCGCAGTTAGAACATTCTGCGCGCAAGTATCATCAGTTTTATTGCCTGCTCCATTACATAGAAAAATACGAAAATCTGCATTAAAAATATTAATCCTGCATGCTGGACATGTATGGTAATAATTTCTATTTTGTACCATTTTCTTGTTTAACTTTAGCATGTTCTTGATCATGGATCATAACCCCTTGTTTCTTTGGAGTGAGAAGGGAACGCAGTTCGGAATCTCCAGTGGCTGCTTGCCGGGTTTCAGTCCCAGCTGTCGGCTTGTAAATACCTGCTTGCCAAACCGCTTAGAGAACGTGGCAGCAAGCTGAGTGTCTTTGTTTGGGTTTAATATTATGGCATATTTTGTAAGTAAAAAAAATGGTTCTGGGCTTTTTGCATCAGAAAACAACTTTGTATTGGGCACCTTTGGAAGTTGCTTGTTTTCACTCCCTCCCCTGCCCCCCATTCGGTCCTCTTTTCCTTCCTGTTTTAGTTTTCAGTTTTGTTGGTTTTGAGAGAAGAGGACCGGGTCCCACATCGGGCCCCAGGGCTGGGCATCTGCGGAGTTTCAAACCCCGAAGGGCCAGGACCGTCTTTGCTCCCACCTTGTGTTATGGAGAAACTGACAGCCCTCACCAGAAAAGAGAGGAAAACAGATCTTGTTTGCTTTTTATTGCAATCAGAATCATCCCAGGGTCCCTTGGAAAGTAATTGCTGGAGCCGCTTATGCCCCCAGAGTGAAAGGCTTCACCAGCTCAGGACACTGCCCGACGGTGACCTGAACTTGTGTTGAACCAGCCAAGTACCGGTAACCCAAGCATTGGCAAGTAACTGCAACTTTCAGGTGTGTTTCTTTAGACCAACACGTTCTGTGTGTCTCTTTCCCTGCTTTTGAGATATCAGGCGAGTTATTGGTGGTGTTCTTCCCCTCCCCTTCAGTTGTAGAGTAGTTATAGAGAAGACCTGGGTGGTTTTTTTGTTTGTTAGTTTGTTTTGTTATTACATTTTTTTCTCCCTGCAGGTCAGTAAAAGGATTTCAGTTGCACTGACAAAAATACCAAAATGAAAGCATATTTTTTTGTTCCCATTTGAAATTGCTGGCGCTGCTGGCCGGATGCATTTTGAGTTTGTATTAGTTGATAAATTAACAGTAATAACACGATTGTATGAACCGCATGGTGCTTGCAGTTTTAAATATTGTGGATATTCGTCCTGCATCAGAAACAAGCTTTGGTTTTTACGGATTCAACTATGTTGAAATCAAATTTGCTGACAGAAATTGTTTTTATTTCATGTAAAATAAGGGATCAATTTCAAACCTGGCTTATGATATGAAAATATTAAAACCTAGTCTATTGTAGTTTTATTCAGACTGGTTTCTGTTTTTTGGTTATTAAAATGGTTTCCTATTTTGCTTATTAAAACCATGGAAATGGTGTTTATTTAGAGGACTCTGCATTCCTGTGCGCCTGACTTTGACTTTCTTCTCTTGCCTGTTCAAGAGTCGTACCAGCTTTGGGGCCACTCTCAACGCCCCTGGCCAATGGAGAAACAGACCACATTCTAGCAGATCTCCCTCTTAAGTGTGTGTGTGTACACGAACTTCAAACATGTTTTCTGCTTCTTACCATATATATATATATATATATATATATATATATATATATATATATATATATATCACTGACCCCAGTCAGGAGCCGGTTTGAAAGGGGGCATAAGGCACTTTTGCAAAGCTTTCAGGTTTGAGCATCAGGGCTGGCCTGCCAGGCTGCCCCCTCTGAAGGCAGAGCCCAGGACTCTGGGAGCTGCCACCCTGATGGGGAAGCAGGATCCTTCTGGCAATCAGGCTCAGCCGGCCTTGTCACTCTGGCTGTCCTGCCTAGGCTGGAGGTCCCCAACTTTGTCCTGTCCGGTGCATCTCGCTGGGATGAACTGAAGCTGCCCAGAGCTAGCGTGCTCACTCAGAGTGGAGGCCTTTCCCCTCCCCCTGGGGCTGGTGGAAGCAGGTGGAATCCAGCACCAGGCGTACGTAAGACCCTTCAGACAGGAAGTCCGTCTGAGCCCAGGATTTACCTGCGAGTCAGACCTGCCTCACAGAAGAGTACTGCAGGGCTGGATCAGGGGTTCTGTGACTCCCCAGTTGGGGTTCAGAGGGGGTTCGGAGCATCGGTCTGGCACAGCAGCTCCGACGGCTCCAACTGAAGCCTGCTAGTCCCAGAATCTTCCCTTTTCCAGACACTTAGAAGAGCAGTGCCTGCCTAGGTGGCCCCCAATCCCCCCAGCCTCCCGGGAACCCCCGTCTATAACTCAGGATTGGCCTCAGACACCTCTGAGAGTCCGAGTAGGATGCCCGCCCCCCAACCAGAGACCAGTTTTGGAGATCTGATTCCAAGGGGTTTCCTGTCTCTTTGGACCCAGTATCTGCAGTCTGGGAGACTCAGCCTTTCAGTCCTGTGGTTGATTCTCTGGCCTGGAGTTCCTAATGTGGTTGCTCAGAGCCCAAAGGGAGAGTGCAGAGACCCCAGCAGCCAGGAAGTGAAGCTGGGAAGAGCCTTGAAGAAGGAAGGGGAGCGAGAAGCAAAACTGTCTGGGAACAGATTTTGGCCTAGGTCCCTGAAGGCCCTGGGGGGTGGTGGTGGGGTATGGCAGCGAGAAGGGGAGGTCCCAGGAGTAAGGATGAAAATAATAACAGCAGTAATTTACATTTCTATGGCACTTCGATGCTGTAGGAGAGAAACCAAGAGATTCCAGTTTGAATGAAATTCCAAGTTTATTTCATCAACCCCAAGAGGCGTCTGGAAGAGGAGGCTCCAGCTGTGATTTGCGGGGAGGAGGAGGCTGTGTCTGGCTGAGGGTAGCTGCCTGCGTGCCCACTGAGGAGGGAGCGAGGGGTTTCGTTAGCTGGGTCGTTGGTGTGCAAGTGCACACGCACAGAACCTGATAAGAATATGCTCACACGGACAAGTGTCTCCCCTTTGGCGTGAAGGAGGCATCCGGCCTGGCGGGGGAAGAAGTCTCGCTGCTGTGAGGCTGCAGGGACGGGGTTGGTGGCCACAGACAACCCCAGGTGGTGGGGGCTTGGCCCCCTCTGGAACCACGTGGAAGGGACTGGAGTCCTCCACCTCTAGAGTCACCTGGACTCCGTGTGGGAAAGGCCTCAGGGCTGGAGCGGGTCTCAAACTCCAAAGAACTGCGCTTCCCTCCTCAGAGCGGAGAGACAGCGCATCCGGAACGAGGTGGGGGCTCAGACCACTTCGGAGTGACCGACTGTGTCTCCGAGAAGCTGACCACCGACCCCACAACACAAGTGACACACTCGCACAGATACACAGACACCCACGCCCGGCGCCCACATTGATGCCCTCTCGGGCTCTGAGTCCGAATATGAGCACTAACCCGCCCGGGTACGTGCAGGCGAGAGCCGGGCGGTGATGGCAGAGCCCGCCGGGAGGAGGCCGAGCCTTCGGGAGCCTCCAGGGCGGGCTCGGAGCAGCAGGCAAGCCCTGGCCACTGTCTCGGCCCGCGACCTGCTGTCTTGACCCCCCGCCACGCTGGCGACCCGGCGCTCACAAGCTCAGGAAACAGCGAATTGAGTCCAGAGGCCCCCCGGCTTGTCCCACTCCAGCGGCGCCCTACGGCCCGGGGCTCGTGGTGGTCGCTTCCCGATGCTCCCGAGCTCCTTGCAATCCTCCACGACCCCAGGGAAAATCTCCTGCGCCAGGAGTCTGCCAGGCTAGCCCTGGTCCCACGTAGACAGGCTGGCGCCTGCACTTGGGGACGCCGGCACGCAGAGAGAGACGCTCGCAGGCCCAGAGGCCGTGGCTCCCTTCCAGGCCGCGTCCCTGGCGGGGGCGGCACTGGTCCACCTTCGAAGAGAAGGCCACCTCCTTAGACCTCCGGTCTCACGGGTGTGCAGGAAGCTGTGCGGGCCGGATTAGCGAAGCGGGTCGGGGACGGTGCTGAGCGCAACCCCCGGGAAGCCTGGGGACCTCGCCCGCACTTGCTGGGCAGAGCCATCAGCTCCGCTCTCCCGCGTCCTTACTTTGCCATTTCCCTTCCCTTCCTAAACTCTTCATTTCAAAAACTGCCTCTCTCTGTTTACAACCCCCACCCCTTCTGCCTTTTATCCCGTGCTGCCTGGCAGGGGCCAGGGTTGGGGGGTTATGGGAGGGGGTTCTGAGGTGGCCGGTAGGTGTGAGTTGCAGGGAAGGGAGGCAGATGAGGGTCTGGCGTTCCTGGAGCTACCATGCAGCACCAGGACGAGGGCTGGTCCAGCCGTCCAGCCTTCCCCCCATCCTTTCTGGCAGGGCTGGCTGGGGATTGACAGGGAGTGAGGTCCCCGCTGGGAGAGAGGGAGCAAATTTGGCTCTCTGGGAAGGGATCTCCAGGGAAGCTGGGGGCCCTGGCCCTAGAGCCTTTCTTCTGACACAGCCAGACTTGCTTCCCTCTTGGGTGTCTGTGCATTTCTGTGGAGAGCAACCATCTCCCTGGTCAGAGGTGCCCACCTCCCTCCACCCCTCCCGCTGTGCCTGTCCCTGGCCCTATCCTCCGCTCTGGCTTGCAGTGGGAACTGCCTTGAACCACAGCAGATGCACCAGAACGGTCATTTGACTTTTTCCTGTGACCTAGAGCTACCGCTTCTGCTACACCAGGCAACCCCTCCACTTCCTCAGCTACCCATCACTACTCCTCAAGTTCTCCCCAGGCCCGAGGAAACAGCTGGGTTTAGAGATTCAACTTGTTCCCTTGCAGGCTTTCAGATGCAAAACCCACTTCTGAGCCCTTCTGTTTTCAGAAAGGAAAAACCCTGAACTGGATTCTTGCATAACCCTTCCCTCCACAGCCTGCTGTCTGGTGGCCTGGCCTCGAATCCCAGAGATAGTAGTGTTTGGATTTGTTATGTAAGGAAGGAAGGGAGGATTAGAAGTTTGCCCTGTCTCTCCTCCCCCCCACCAAAATAAAAGTCCTAAAATGGCGAGACTGGTAGGCACAGGTTTTCCAAGCAGCAGCCCTTCTAAAAGAAGTCAGTCTGGTTGGAAGAGCTGCTGCTCCCGACGACGCCTAGTCTCAGGTGATGTGCCAACTTGCAGTGAAGGGACAGTCCCGTGTGCAGAGTGTCCCTGGTTCTCAGAAGCAGCCACCACTAGGGCTTCCCAGGGTGGAGCTTACCTGGCTCAGAGGATGGTCTCTTGTTGGCAAAGGCAGCCGTTGCTGGAATTTCATCCCGTCTGTAGTTCTTACCCCTGGGAGCAGGGGCCCAGGCCATGGAGCGCACCACCCTCAGCTGGGGAGCACTCGCTCTGAGTTCGCCGTGTAGCTGGACCATGTTCCACACGTGTTTTCCATGCCTTACGTGTCTTCTTAATGTCTTATTGCCCATCTCCGTTGTCTTATGTGAGTTATCTTCAAAGACGTACGGAGATAAGAAGATCCGAGCTAACTGTTCTCACTCGGAAGAAATTAAATATATGAGGTAAGTTGCTGCTCCGACTTGGAAAACCACGTAAATTATTCATCAGGATTTGTTCCGAAGCGCACCTCAGTTTTAGCTGCCTCTCTGTGTCCTTTGCATGTGAAGTTACTTTCATGTAAAACAGCAGCCGCTCATTACACATTCCTTTTTATTTGTATCAAAAAGGGATGATGCCCTCCGCCTGGAGGGGCAGCCACAGAAGCAGTGGGAGGAGGCCTGGTACGTTCTGGAAGAAGCCAGTTTCGGCGTGAGAAAGGAGCTGAAGTCCACAGATCCAATATTTATAGTGTTGTGTTTTCTTTTTGGAACTGTGCATTTGACCAGGGCTTGCATTCCTTTTAGTTAAAATGGGTGGAGGGTGGGGAGGAGGCAGCGAGAGGGGGCCTACTTCAGAGCTGGGGAGGGCAAGGTAGGTGGTCGGTCTGGCCTGTGATGCCATCTGGAATAAGGGGCCCAGGCACCCTGAGCTCACTCCCGGTCCCCCTGTTTCTTCTGATGGGTCACTGTCACCACTCTGACTCTGTCAGGGTAACCTGCACCTGTGGCCTAGGCGGAGAGGCTGGGTCCTGGGCTGGGCTGCAAACTCAGCTCTGCCTGTCCGGGACCGGCAGCTAAGGGCTGCCCTTCCCAGCACAGGGCAATGCATCTGCACTCCTTCGTGTCCTGGAAGCCTGAGCCTGGTACATGTCCCTTTCTGCAGACAAGGAGCAATCGGGTCACAGAGCATAGGAGGTGTGGCCAGTCGTGAGGTGAGTCCCACTGAGATGTTCCATTTCGTTCTCTGAAGTGTGGGCTGCTGTTACCCACACAGGTCAGAGATGGAGAAACAAGGCCCGGAGTGGTCATCTCTTGACCAGTGTCGCCCAGGGGAGAATCTAGAACTCGAATCCTTACCTGATGCCAACATTTGCATTTTTGCCACCATACTCTGCAACCCATCCTCTCTTATTTGAAATATCTCAGTGCTGGGAGAGCTGGCGGGGGGATGTATGGAGGGGTGAGACATAGCCCTTTTGGAGGGTAGTTTCATTTCTAATTCCTTTTGCAGAGGGTAGTCGCTCTCCTGGGGGTATGCTTAATGCCTCGCAGACACAAGGCTCCCTGGCCAGGCACAGAGATGGGTGGCGAGGCCTTGGGTCTGGCGTGTGCACCCTGTGCGTGTGTGGTGGGGGGCGGCCCACCTGGGCTTTGTTGGCTGAGGACATTGGTGCTGTTCATGATTAATCGACAGTCCTCTCACCTTTCATCTGTTCTCAATTGATCTTTCCAATAAATGTTCATAATTGCCAGAGCAAGCGTTTATAGAAGATGCAGCCTCTAGGTGAGGCCGTTTGATGGAATTACTTGTAGCGTGACTGGAGCTGTTTCTGGGGTGCTATTGAAACCTGGACCCGCGCAGAGATGTGCTTGCACTCTGAGGGCAGGTGCACGCATGTGTGCAGCACAAGCTCACGCGCATGTAATGCACACACGTTTACATGCAGGATCCATGTGCACTTATTTGCTACATACAGGATGTGGCAAAAGTAGGTTTGCAGGTGTATGTGAAACAGTTTATTTTTGTATTATTACTTACTAATTATTATATTATTTTCCATTCGAACAACTGTAAACCTGCTTTTGCCCCACCCTGTATGTACTTTCATAGTCATGTGCCTACCACACATGCATTACATATGTACCACATGCATGTATTCATACCTGTGTGCATGCATGTCCAATGCTCATGCACATACACTTCCACAGTGTGCATACGATGAACACAATTTTGCACATACCTGTATGAATTTATATGCACATTGGAACACAACTGATCACATATGTATACACTCTCACAAAGCACGTGTGGGTCCATGCACACCCTCACTAACTCAAATGCACAAACGTGCACATGCTGCGTACTGAACACTGGTCTTCATATCCATTCACACAAGCACCTTGTAACAAGTGGAGTGTGGCAGCGGTGGGGTTAACGGAGGCCCAGACTCCCATAAATATTTATATGAAGCACTCAAGTTCTTAAAGCAGAGGCAAACCTCTCCCCACCAGTCCCTGTAAATCACGCAGCGAAGGCGTGTTACCTGTCAGATCCAGGGCTCTGTAATCCCGAACTTGCTCCCTGCGGGTGGCCACGTACGTGCGGGAGCACACGGCCCTCTCCACACCTAGCCAAGCATCCCGACACGTGCCAGGGTCGGTCCCCACTCCTAGGATGCGTTTGCGAGCAGCAAAAGAAAGCGTTTCTGCAGGGCTGCACGTGCAGGGCTGGGGGTGGGGGGAAGCAAAGGCTTTTTGTGACTATCGGAGCCTTGGCCTCTCCCGTGAAGTTGTCCTAGAGAGTCTGGGTGAGAAGGTGGGTGCAAAGGAGGGCTGGGGGTCCTGGGCCCATCCAGGTTTGCTGCATCAGGGGCTCCGGCTTCCGACGCTGCTGTCATCTACAGAAGTCTGGGTCCCAGGAGCCTGCTGAATGGCAGCTGCTATAACCCTGTGCTCAGTGAGAGTTCTGCTTCCAGCCCTGCCACACAAGGTCATTCATTCAATCATTGAGCAAATATCTGTTGTGTGTCTTCTATATGCCAGACTCTGTGCCAGGGTGCTGGCAATGCATCCATGAGCAAAACAAGAACTAATTTCCACGCACAAATCCTCATGGAGTTTATTTATAATCTAACAGGATTATGAGATATCAGTTAGATAGTATACGAATTAGTGCACAATTCCAAAAGGAGATAACTGCTGTGGAGAAAATCAGCCTGGCCCTCTGGAAGCATCTATACTACAGTGAAGCTGACATAGGGAAAGAGTGGTCAGGGAGGGCTTCCTGGAGGAAGCCATGTTTGAGCTAAGATCTGAAGGCTGAGTAGCAATTGTCCAAGTCAAACAGGTAGAGGAAGAACATTCTAGGTTAAAATTTCTTTTAGTCTTAATGATAAAACAAGTGATTGGGACCTCTGCCTCCTCCTGAGTTTCTCCCCCTCCACTTTCTTACCTCCCTCACTGTTCCCAACACACTGGCTGTCTTACCGTTTCTGGAACAGGTGTCAGACCTGCGCTTGACCCTTTCCCTCTGCTGATCACTGTTACCCAAGGGGAAGCTGTGGCAAACTCCCTCATCGCCTTCAAGTCCTTGCTCGGACCTCGCTGCCTTGCTAAGGCTTATCCTATCTGCTCTGGCAACCTGCCTCCCAACCCCGCCCCACGGCCCCCAGCCCCTCCCTGGGCACTCACTCCTGACAGGCTTTATTCTGCTGTAATACTTCTTTTCTTTGTCTCTTTCCCTCCTGTAGCACTAATCCCCCTAGAACACTGACTGGATCATTTATTTATTTAGCAATTAGTTTTTGCCTCTTCCTGCCAGCACATACGCTTTGAGAGATCTGATGCCTGTTTTTCTCACTGATGTGCTTAAATATCATGAATGCTCACAGGCACTTAGTAGGACCTCAACCACCCAGAGTCTGGTGGAATGAACGTGTCGAGTAAAATATATTTAATGAGAAAAGGGGTAACGTCTGTGAAAGCATGGGGCTGAGGTTCTGGCTCACTTACTCTATCTATCTATCTATCCACCTATCAATTATCTATCTATCTATCTTATATCTGTCTAGCTTTTTTGATGCTCTGTAAAATGCATGCTGTTAAAAAATTTTTTTAAATGTTGTTTGTGTATCATTCTTTTAAATCTTGACTTATGTCAGTGGTGCACTTTGATACACATTTTGGTGTCTATGAGGAGAAAGGCTGGCACCTGAAAGGAGAGGCAATTGAGGGAGCGCCGGGGTGGGACATCAGGGGAGGGGCAGAGAGGGGGCAGAGCAGGGCTCAGTCTCCTCGTTGCTCCCCCTACTTTCTCGGTGGGTCTTCGGAGAGGGTGGTGGTGGTGGGTGAGTAGAGAGGGGTCTTCTTGGGATTCTGAGGGCAGGGAACTAATCAGCTTAACCAGCTTGCCTCCTGTTTCTGCCCACCCTCCCTGCTCCCTGCTTGACTCTCATGCAGCAAAAACTCAAAATGAAGCAACACAAAAAACAAACAAATAAAAAAACTCCTTCTCCCCGTTACATTCTGAGCTGAGAAAGCCTCCCGAATCCTTTGCCCCTCCTGACAACTTATTTTTAAAAACGAAATAATGTCTCTAAATCGAACATTTGTGATGATTTTTTTTTAAAGAACATACTTCACAAATCAACAGCTCTCTTGTTCTAAGCAATTGCTAGCATTTGGAGAGTAGGCTGCTCAGTAAACACACTTTGTAAACATGCAGGAAAGATTGTATTCAGTGTCCTCAAGTCAGAATCAACCTTCCCGGAGCTCCTGCTTTCTGTCTCACAGGTTCAGGAAGAGGCGCTCTAACAGCTGACCGGGAAGGGAGAACATTTCTTCTGGGTGATCCTTGTGGCTGAGAAATCAAAGCCCACCTGTGAGCAGCCCTTCCCCCAAGCCCCCCACTCCCAGCCCTGTACACTCCTCACATGACTTTTGGCCTTTTATTTCCCACTAGGAGGGATCAGGGGTCAATGTCACTAGGTCCATCTCAGAGCTTGGTAAATAAAGTCAGGAAACCATGTCTTCTGGCAGAGTAAAGGATGTGTGCCCTTAATGCCACTGGGCCCTTCAAACTCTGAAAAGTCCTTGTTGTTCCACTTGTTGGGGAACAGAGCTTATTTTGGAGGGCCAATTCTATTTGCATATTGTCTCTCTGATGCACCTGGCGGCTTTACCCATCCCCACACCTCAAACTGGAATGCCCCACTTCTTTCTTGGTCAGTTCCTAGAGTCTTCTAAACTTGTCTTCCAGGCCCCACCCTACCAGGGAACCTCAGATCCCGCCACTGTCTGGTTTGCAAAAACAAGTCCCCGGTGTGTCCCCGCCTGAGAAGAGAGCAGTGCTCCGAATTTCAGTTCCGCCTAAACTGTGGCTTCTGCCATTCAAGAGGCTGAGCCCAGATTCTGAGGCAATTTGGGGAAGGTCAAAGGGCAGGAGTGAAGTGCAGAGACCCCTGGCAGTTCTGCCCTGGCCCTCAGATGACATCTGAAGGGAACTCGTATTTGCCTGTGTCCTATTGGCCTGCCCAGCTTCCGGGTCCTTCCAGGTCAACAGAGAGTGACCTTTCCCTGGGTTTTATATGATTTTATGTAGTAGGAATGTTACGTATCGATTGAATTCTAGACATTGTAGAACTAAAAGACCTTTCCTTAGCTGAGACCTCTAAAAAGGGTGTCTTTCTTGTGTTCTCTGGGTTGGCGCCTTCCTCTCTCTGTTTGCGTTGAGTGGGAAGAGTACACCAGAACACCAAGAAGGGCCCAAAAGTTCTGTTCTCACAAAGCAGAAGTATTAGCTGAAACCGGGGAAACTGTTGATGGGTAGTAGATTCATTCTGCACGTTGCAGAGCTGGGAGCCTGAAGCTGGTTCTTGGGAATCTTCCGGTGGAAATGTTTGACAGCTACTAACTCACGTAACCCTCCCAATAACCCAGTGAGGCAGGGGGATAGCGTTCTTCCCATTTTCTGCACGAGGAAATGAAATCACAGAGAGGTCAAACAACCAGCCCAAGAATGCACAGCTAGTAAGTGGCAGTGCTGGGATTCAAAATCAAGCAGTCTAATGCTGGAGTCTGGCTGGGGGCTGTACGACGGAGGAGGTAGAATCTGTAACTGGCTGAAAAATTCTTTTCTTTTTTCCAGTGGAGACTTGACTCTGAGATGAGCTCTCCCTCCCCTTTCCCCTGCCCCAGACTGCTCTGGGCCCTCCTCTTGAGCCATCTGTGCTCTGTTGGGGACATTGCTTTTAAATTAATTTTCTGAGATATTGGCAACTGGTCCTGCTCAGAGACCATTTATAGCTCCCCATTGCCTCCAGGGCGCACTTCCAATTTTTTAGCCTGGGCTCCACAACCGTGCACTGTGAGCCCTTACATCTCCATTCTCCACGCCCCATCCTGTACTTCAACCAGGCCGACCTCCAGGACCTGCCTTGGGCTCTCCAGCCTCAGCCTGAGCTGCCTCAGATCACCTCCTTCTGCAATTGCTCCAAGGGCACAGCCACCAAAAGGAAGACATTTTCCTTCCCCCATGAAATCCTCACTGGAGCTGGAGTGGGGACCCAGAAGGAATTTAAACTGTGGAGCCAGGAAGCCTGGGTGTAGGTCACCTCACCTCTCTGAGCCTCAGTTGCCTTTGGTGAATGGGGGGCATCTTGCCCACTTCTTCTTGCTTCAGGTGGGATCTGTAGACCTAGTGCCTGTCCATGATGCTTGGTGGGTGGTGGGGTGCAGCGCATGGCGGCGTGATGATGGTGGGTATACTGGGCTGGTGGTGTCTCCCCAGGGAGATGTGAGTTCTGGACAGAGGACTGAATCTGAGTCAACTCTGGACACTTGCCATTGCAGGGCCGGGCCTTACAGAAAGGAGCAGGAGCTCAAGAAGAACTCCTAGAAGCACCCTGCAAGGGTTAGACTGCCACAAGCCCAGACTCCTGCACGGCAGCCTGGAGACACTCAAACAGGTCTGACCGGTTCATCTCTGGCTCAGTTTGTGCTCAAACTGATTGGCAGGGAGGCCCTGGAAGGCCGCCTGCACCCGCAGCAGGAGCTCCGGGAAGTGGGACTTGCAGCTGTGAGCACACTGTGAGAAAGAAGCTGGAGCTTCAGTCCCGAGTGCGAATATTCTCACCCCTGCTGGCTTTTTCCAGATGCTCAGAGCCCAGGGAGCCTTAACTGACAGGCCTTGCCAGCATCTTTTGGCTTGGTCACAATGCAAATTTTGCTTCCCACCTTGGGAACCACTTCTTAGAGGGAGCCTGTTGAGCCTCAGACCAAAGGCTTGGGTCCCCCACTTGCTAGGGACAGGAACACGGCCAGTTTTCGGTGAGCCTGCGTGTGGTGCGGGTGTCCTGGTACCATGCATGCGTGTGCATGTGGGCGCAGGGAAGTGTGTGTGCGCGTGTGTGTACAGAGCCACAGAAAAACAACGACGGGTCTCTGTGGTTAAAAGCAGGGACACAGAGTCAGGCTGTCTGGGTTTGCCTGCCACTTCTGCATTTACTGGCCCTGTGGTATCGGAGAGATTACCATCAGGCTAGGCTTTCAGATTTTGTATCAGCTGAAGGAAACATGTAGTGTTGAGGAGCTGAGTAAAGCTCATGGTAGAATTCAGTTTAGTTAAGTACGGAAAGGGCTTAGCACAGTACCTGATGTGTAATAGGCGCTCAGGAAATAGTGGCAGCTATTTTCACTGTGTTACGCGTCTAACGGAGGTATTTCGCAGATAGGAGTGCGAGACTCTGAAACCAGACTGCCAACTCCAGCACGTTCTACATGCTGTGTGATTTCGGACAAGTGAATTAATTCACTGCTCACAGTCTCAGTTTCTTCATCTGTAAAATGGGTTCACTAATATTTGTACCCACCCCACGCAGTTGTTGTGTCATAAAGTGCTTAGTATAGTGTCAGATAGAAAGATGTGTAGTACTCTGTGTGGCAGCTGTCATCATCATCACTGTCACGGTCACCACCATCACCGTCATCATCTTCATCCTCACTACCTTGGTCATTACTTTGTCAGCCATTGCTGGGGCCCAGTTACTCCTCCAGAGGAATATCTGCTGGTGAAGAGACCGTGGAGGCACTTGGTCCAGGCTCAGACTCTAGAGAAGGCCCCAGAACTCTCCAGGAATCATCCAGGGGAGCACACGGCCCCACATTTGGGCCCTGCCATGGGGCCTCCTGCCTGGGCACCTTTACTCACAAAGCGCCCTCAGCTGCCGTCTGTCCCTCCCGAGGCTCTCTGGGTGGTAGGCACCCCTGGCCCCTCCCCAGCCTGGAGGTATGCGCAGCTAGCCTCTGTTCACTCTTGCCTCCTTGCAAAGGGTCTCTGCTCCAGCCCTCAGGAGAGCGGGGCCCGCCTTGTTCCTCGCAGCTGGGTCTGGCCGGGCCTGCTTCTCACTGCGGCTGGGGGTGGGGTGGTCACCCTACCGCATTGGCCAGACCCCAGTGTTGGCAGTCCTGGTCTGAAACTCTGCCTCTGCCACCTGGGTGGCCTGGGGAGGCCAGGTAATCTTTCTGAGCCTCACTTCCCTCGTTTGCAGCATGGGTGTAATCATATTAATCTGGCCAGGTGCTGAGGGGGAAGTGAGGAAGAGTCAATGAGAAAGTGCACAGGAAGCAGTAAGCGCTGTGACTGGCCCGGAGCAGGTGATCGTCAGCAAATACGGCCCCTCTGCCTTCCCCCCAACACCCTCCCCGTCCTGTTCCAGGGGCCGGGGGTGGTCAGAAGCTTGGAAGGGGCAGAGGGGCTCCGTTCTGCTTCCAGAATGGGCCTTCTGCAAGCAGGGACAACATGGGTTCCTGTTGTGGAGAGGCCGAGAGTGGGTCAGGGTCCGAGCCCACAGTCTGTAGAGGCCTGTCCTCCCTGCAGAGGCCTCTCCCCTGTGCTGTGTGTGTGAGGTCACCACCTCTACCTCCTGAAAACAGGTCACAGAGTCTGAGGGTGGGGGCTGCTCACCGTGCTCTCCCTGGTGCCCCTGGAACTGAGAGGGTCATGAGCAGTTGGGAGTGGAGTGTATGCATTAATGAGAACACCATCTTCAGGCTTGAATCCGCTCGCTCACTCAACAAATCCTGGGGGCGCGTTCGGTACGTAGTACTGGGCATCCTGACTTCACTGACTCCCGAGTGGTGCCACTGTGACTCTGAGTGACAGTGCATCCCTCTCCTCAGGTGGTAGCCGTGAGAGGTGTGTCCAAGTCCTTCTACTCAGTGGCTGAATTAGGATGCAAATTGAGGACTGTCTGTCTCCAGGATAGCTCCTTGCTCCAAGTCTCTGCCTTCTGAGAGTCTGGAACCACAGCCTACGGAACCTGGTGGTGCAGGCTTGGCAAGGTGGACACAGAACAAGAGGGAAATATGGTGCCGAATCAGAGTGAGAGGGGGAGAAGTGGTGGGCAGCAGAGGCAGCTTAGGAGAGGCAGGGGACAGCAGTGGGGTTGCTCATTAACTAACACAGATAGAGCTGGAGGAAAGGGCCCTGGGGGAGGAGTCAGCCTGGGTGAAATCTCAGGGGTGGCCATGGAGAACATTTCCAGAACACCAAGTAGACCAGCAGGTTGTCCTGTTTGTTGGACACTGAGCTGCAGGAGGTGGTACCCAGCTCCTGAGGGGCCCAGAGGCCAGGGGGAGGGGTCTGGGTACCACCCGGCGGTGATGGTTCCCATTGCTGTAGCAGTGCTGTGTGACCCTGCCCATGGCCACAGCTGCTTGAACTAGGCATGGACACCTGGTCCACGCTGGGTCAATAAGCATCTACCTCCAAGGAAATTAGAGTTCGGACTGCGGGCTGCTATTCAGATGGGAGCTTGAACGGAGAAAGGGAAAGAATGGAGAGGTGGGACAGCCTCCTCTGGTCCTGGTGCGTGAGGAGCCAGAGAAAGGCTCTGTGCAGAGAGGGAAGGGTGGAGCAGGCAGGCAGAGAAAGCTGAGGGGGTTTACCGTGTCTCAATGCAGCCGGCTATAGTAGAGTGAACCAAGTCAGACCACAAATTAGTAAAAACTGGAAATGGAAAATTACAAGCAGGGTAAGAGTGATATTGAGCTAGAAGTAAAATATGATTCACATATAACATGACGTCTGCCTTGAGGTGGGCCACAGAGTTGGCACTGGGCTTCCTAGTAGCCAGCGGGAAAAGGGAAACAAGATGAACTTGAAGACCCACAGTGCTTCTCAAGAAAACACAAACACACAGCTCAGGAAAAACATAAGTATCACTGGTTCTGGGGTTGGAGAGATATTTCTCTGGTGGACTTTCAAGTCCTTGGACAGATTTCTGGTCAGGAGGTGAGTGGACGCAGTGGAAGTCAGGAGACTGGATTTTGGTCTCAACTTCACACGTGACCTTGGGTGGTTGCTCAGCCCTGTCTGAGACTTAGTTTCTTCTACTGTAACATGGGGGCACCTGCCTTTCAGGGCCCTGAAAGTGGACTGACATGTGCATGGGAAATACCAGGCACAGAGTAGCTGGTCGGTAAGGCTAGCCTCCCTCTCTCCCTCCTTGCCTCCCTCCCTCCCTCTGGAAGCTGTCTCCCTCTAATTAAGCTTTTTATTGCTCTCCTGCCCTCTCTCTGCTATGGGCCAGCTCCTCCCAGGTCCACCCACTGCCCCTGTGACCAGGGCACAGCCAGGTGGCTGCTGGCATGATGCCTCCTGGAATCAGCAGGGTCCACAGCTCCTCACTGGGCCTGTGCCCAAAGTTAAATAAAGTGCAGGGCCAGGACCCACGAGCCCGCATTCCCCCAGGGCCTCCTCTGTGCCCAGCCCTGGCTGGGACTGAGAACTCCGTGCCCCCTGCTCAGCCTAGCCTCCACTGTGTGCTTCTTAGCACCCTGTGCATCTTCTCTGCACAGATCCCAGGAGCAGATACACAGTGGTCTATGGAGTGAGTTGTTTAACATTTGTCTCCTAGCTAGGACACATGCATGCGTCAAAAGCTGTGACGTATTGTTACGTTAGTACGTGGCATCCGCTCAGTACCTGCCACATAGTAGCTGCTCAAGAGATATTGGCTGAATGAAGGAACGAATGAATGAATGGAATGAAGCATTGTAATGGCCAGTCCGGCTGGGTCAGGATCACTGTGTCCATTTCATAGTTAAGGAGACTGAGTTTCCATCTCATCTCTCCACCCCTTTACCCATTACTGCTCATTCACCAGGCCTCAGCCAAGAAGTTGTTACCTTAGGAAGGTCATTCCAAGACTGTGGAGTGAACCAGGCACCCCTCACTGACTGCTGCAAACGCCGCCTCTCCAAGGTTTGCTCAGATTCCCTTGCCCACACAGTTGTCTATTGGGAATCCCCCGTTTGGTTTCTTAATCCTCTTAACTCCACTGGTCACATAACTTTCAAGGCCAAGTTTAAATGAAGATGAAGGGCTGCTTGTTTAAAAATTATTGACAAGTTCAAGACAGCAATAGCAGAGCATTAAACCAAGCATTTCCCCTCCGAATTGGTGGGGGTGGCGGGGGCCCGCTGTGTGACTGCACAGGTTACATGCAGTGAAGCCAATGCTGATTCTGTGGTATCACCAACACTGTAGGTGTGGTCTGCTGCTCTTTCCTCCTTCCCCCCAGTGTAAAACATGCCTGGTCCTCACTAGCATCTCATGTAAACATCAAATGAATGAATGAATGAATGAATGAATGAAAGCAGGCATGTGAATCAAAGTTTCTTAACCTCCTGAGCCTTAGTTTTCCCACCTGCCAAATGGGAAGCATGTTGCTTCCCTCCCAGGCGGGCAGTGAGGATCCTCTGAGCTTTGGGGCCACGGGACCATGTGGCACATGTCCTGGAATAATCAGATACAGGTGGTCAGAGGCCAGAGGCCAGCCCTTCGGAAGGCAGTGCGAGGCCGGCCTGATAAGGCCAGTGGACTCCGCTCTCTGGAGGCAGCCAGCCCACTTCTGATGACGAACTCCTGCCTGGCCAGAGCCCAGGGACTGGGGAGGTAGGCCGTGGGTTTCACTTCTTTAAAAAAAAACTATTTATTGAGCACCTATCTCGGATCGGGCCATGGACTGGGCACATTGCCAGCATCATCATCGATTCTCATTTGGTGGATTGAGAAATCACAGGTCCAAGAGTAAAAATGGAATGTCCAAGGTGACTCCGTGGCAGGGGCCAGAGTCAGCCACGGACCCTGGATCGTTCCTCTCCTAGACAGATGCTTGCTAAGAATGAAAACTACTCATTCCGAGGGGGTTTGTTTGCAGAACCCTGTGTGAGTGTGTGAGTGCTTGTATGTGCTCGAGTGCCCAGCACCAGGGGCAACATCCCGTGTCTGGCCGTAGACACTGCTGACCTTCCCTGAGGCCGGAGTAGGGACTGTCTGGGCAGTCCCGTGAGCCCCCGGTCATTCCGGTGCCGGTGGCGCTGCCGGTGGCGGCGGCAGCTCTGGACCAGCCTCCTCCCATTTTTCAGCCCAGCAGGCCCAGGCTGCTCATATCTGTGTGAGAAACATCGCCCATTTTCCTGGGGTACCATTTTTTTTACAAAAGTACTTGATTATATGTTTACTTCTTTGTCTTTATTTTGTATGGTTAGAGAAATATTACTTTTTGAGCTTAAAACTGTGCTAAGATTTTTGGGACACCTGTAGAAGCTTGTATGAAAAAAAATATTTAAGAAAATGCACAAAAAAAGGAGTCGGATTTGCGGAAGCTCTTCTCTTTCACTGCAAATGTATGCCCAGACCCCCACACATCCCTTCCCCGACTGCAGAGCCGGGGACCCACCCCCCACTTCGAAAACAGGAATGGAATGTCTTTACTCGAGGTTCCCCGGGGCACCGAGACCCGGGCCTCACTTCTTCCCAGGCTCACATCGTCCACTTTCTGTCTTGTGCCTTGAAAGCATCTGTGTTTCTGAACCTTGGCAAGAGGGACACTTTTTTTTTTTTTTAAACCAAAACAGGCCTAACCTCTACCCGGTGTTGTGAAACTCACTTCTTTTGCTTAACAGTATGTTTTGGACATCATGTCAGTGCAAAGTCTGGCCTTAACAGCTGCAAGTGTTCAAAGGTTTGCAGATTGAAATGTGGTTCTCTGTAATAAAGCGGCAGTGCACAGCCTCCGGAACAGAAAGTATGGAACAGGAGACCGGGAGAAATGGCTGCTTGGGACAGTTCACCGTGGTCAGGCTCCCTGAACCCTGGGGCCTGTAGGTGCTGGCTTTGGCCGTCAGAGGCGGGTAGGGGGAGCCTCTGGGCCCGTGGGAAAGAGCACAGGGCATGGTTCTCCACGCTGGGAAGGAAGCACTCTCTTACACACTCACTTCCACACTCATCCTCACACACTTTCCTATTGATACGCACACATGCACGCATGCACTCACACCCTGCCACACCCACATGCTGTTGTGAATGTGAACCTGACCTCCATGTCCCAAGGATGTGGAGTGGGCGTGTTGAAGCAGAGACTGAGTCCTTTCTGTATACCCAACACTGTCACAGGAACTTCACACGTCAATGCGTGTGGTCCTCAGAACGCTTTACAGATGAGCAGACCGGGAGCCTTGTCTGCAACCTGTGCAGCGGGTCAGCGGCAGAGCCTCATCGCACCTGACTGTCCTTTCAGGACTGGGAGACATTACCCAAACTGGCCGCATGTGGGACCTGGGACCTTTCCCTGGGGTGCTCTTGAACGTGGAGACTGTAGCTTGTCCATTGCCAGTCTGGCTTCCTCCAGCATCTTCCAGCGCCAGGAGAGACACAGGCACTCACTAATGTGACTCAACTGCAGCAAATTTAGCGCCAGGAGGGCCTTTTCCCATTCGTGGGAGGCAGAATAGTGGCCTGCTTGTGAGGCCTCTGTGTCCTAATCTCTGGAACCTGTATGTTATCTTACTGTGGCAAAAGGACTTTGCAGAGTTAATGACCTTGACATGGGGAAATTACCCTGGGTTATTGGGAGGAGCAAATGTCATCGCAATATTTCTTAAGGTGGAGAGCCTTTCCAGGCTGCAGTGGGCAGGAGCAGGTGAGTCGGGAAGAAGGGGGCAGGGGCCAGGGAAAGCCGCGGCTTCTCTGAGCCACCAAAGGCAAGGAAACACCTTCTTCCTCCAGCGCCCTGCCGACACTTTGATTGGAGCCCCATGAGGCCCGAGTCGAAAGTCCAATCTATAAAACTGTAATTAAAACTGCAATCTAGAAATGCCATTTACCCAGGAAGATCCATCTATTCATCCACAGGGCTCTTTCTCGGCGACACACGGGTGCACGCACGCAGCGGCTGCTCTTGGGGAACAGCCGAGAGCTGCAGGTCCCGGCCTGCGCTGAGGGATAATAATAGTAACGATAACACTATCGCTGCTGATAGTGGCGGCAGGAACGACAGGAAACACTTCAAATGCACCCACCACGTGTGCTCTGCAAAACGCTTTACCTTTACACATTCCTCCAGCTCTCGCTATAACCCCAGGAGGCAGGTTTGCCCATTTTACAGGTGGGCAGACGCAGAGAGGTAAGTAATTTTCCAGGGGTCACACAGCTAAGAAGAGGTGAAGCTGGATTTGAACCCAGACCGTCCGGCTGGCATTACTTTGCTCACACACCTGGAGATACACATTCCCCTTCACAGTCACACTGCAAATCCCACTCGCTCTTCCCGCTGCTCCCTGTAGTCTCCCCTCCTCAGCTCTCACCGCTGGCCCAGGGGCGTGAGAGGACCCGGTGGGGAAACTCGAATCTGCAAACCCTGGCTCGGGGAGGGATAATCTCTGGTTCAGGTCAAAGCTTCAAACAAGTCATTAATAAAAAAAGTGTTGCTAATTCCCCCCTCCCCCTGAATTTCTCATTTTTTCATATTACTTCACTCCTTTCAACCAGGTGATGTGTCCAATATGCAATTACGTCTAAGCCTATGTGCTCTGGCAGAACCCTCAGGCTTGTCAGCTCCCAGAAGAGGAGGCGCCCTTGGCCGGCTTGTTCCTGGACTGCTGGGACTAGAAACAAGGTCCGGTCCTCTGGTCCGTGTCCAGGGCGTCCTCCCCTGCTCCCCCTCACAGCCCAGGGTCACTGAGCCGGGCTGGCCGGGCTGGCTGGGCAGGCCAGCGGGCTGACTGCAGAGATAATTGGTATTTTCAGGCTGCCAGCAGCTGGGGGTTCCCTGCTCTGCCTCCTCACCAGCCTGGGGGCAGGGCTGGGTCGGCTGGAACCTGTCGGGCTGGTGTGGAGGCTGTTATTATTGAGGCTGTCAGAGAAGGGATGGAGACCCATGAGGGTGGGAATAGGGGGAGGGAGCAATGGTGGGGGTGGGGGTGGTCTGGGGGATGGGGGACAGTGGGGCTGAGGGTGGAGAAGAGGGGGCTGAGGAGGAGATGGAAAAGGGGAGGGTGTGAGGGGGCCATGGGGGGTAGAAGTGGTGTTGGGGACAACCTGGGGTCGGGGATGAGAGGAGGAGGGGTGGGGCCCTGCCTTTGCTCACTCCTGGCTTAGCCCCACAGGTTTCCCCACTTTCTACCCCTCAGCCCCTGCACTCCGAGTCTTGGGACAAGAACCAAATCTGATTCCCTGGCTCAGCACAGGGCCTGGTGTACAATGAGGAGGGAAACCACGTTGAGACACTCTCCTCTCTCCAATCCCGGGGCGCCCACCAGGCGGGAGTGTAGCCTGCCTCGGCTTCCTGAAGCTCCCCTTCAGTCCAGCAAGGGATGTTGGGGATCTGAGTCTCTGGGGCCTTGTGGGGAAGGTGTAGGTGGGGCGCGGGGTCTGCTTCATGGAATTCGGAGAAGTACTGGGCAGGCTGCACAGCTGGGGTATTAGGTAATCTGGCTGAATGCAGCCCCCCTTCTTCCTGTGCCAGCCATTTTGGACCGAATTAGTGAAATAATTAAGGCTCACGTTATTTTCCACTATTAATCTCCATCGTCCAGTCCCATTCATCAACTCCTAACCACCTTCCTCTGACCCATTTAATTCCTCCTTCTTCCTTCTTTCCAACAAGCATCACGGCACAGCCAGCCCTGTGTTTTAGGATGGGGTCCAGAGGAGATTCTGGACTTCCCAGAGTCACAGCCCAGGGGGCAGCACTCTGCCTGCTTGCCTGAGGCAATCCTGGAAGGCATCTCGAAGGAGGAGGCATCTGAGCTGATTTACAAGATAAACAGATGAGGATTAGGTGGAAGGGATGGTGGGGCCAGCAGAGAGAATATCCACTGAATTCCACTCTGTGCCTGTCACTCTACCTACTCTTTCCCAGTGAATTCTCATGAAAGCAATGAGGTGACCCCCGTCTTAGGGACGAGGAAATTGTGCTCAGAGAAATAGGATGACTTGTCAATCTCCTGTTCACACAGTTGGGCTCAGGGGCAGTAGAGGTATTAAGACCCAGGTCAGTCTGTCAAAACCCAATGCTCGATCGGCAGAGAACTTTATTCTGGGGGAAGGGTGTTCCAGGTGGAGGGAACAGGCATCCAAAGGCAGAGGAGGATGAAGTGAGGAGATGCGTGTGTGTGTGTGTGTGTGTGTGTGTGTGTGTGAACCGTCCATGGTTCTGGAAGGCTGGGGAGCACCTGATGCCATGTGGGGGGCACAATGGGGAGGGGCATTGTAGAAGTTTGACAAAGGCCAGGTTCGGACAGCCTTTAGAGTCGGGCCAGGGAGTGGAGGATAGGGAGGCACTGAAGAATTCAACTGGGGAAGCAGCCAGAGGCTGGTGCTTGGAGCTCAGGGCTCTGGAGGAGCCACCAGGCATCTGGCTTTTGCTAAGTCCCTTACCCACACTGCTCCCTTATGGGTCAAGGATAGTACCTACTTTGTGGAGTTGTTATGGGCATTGGATAAGTATAATATTGAGCACAGAGCCTGGCATATAGTCAAGTTGAAAAGTACCCATGGTTCCTTTTAGAAAGCTAACAGCAGGAGCTGGTACGGAGGATTGTCAGGAAGCCCAGGAAGCGTGGCTTTGAGTTCCAGAAGAGAGGTAACCGGAGGTTGTGGGAAGCTGAGGTGGGGGACTCCCACAGCCCAGTGTGAGTGCGGGCAGGGCAGGCTCCGGGAGACTGGGTGGGGGGCAGCCCCTCCCCGCCAGTGTCCACTGTCCTTGCCCATGAGCTCCTGAGTGACTGGGGATGGGTGCAGAAGGAAGACAACAATTAGGGATGCCAAAGGTCACTGGTGGGGCCCCAACTCCTCCCAGAAAGACAGCTCTGGGAAGCTGAGGGCAAAGAGCAGAGGGCAGAGTGCAGTCCAATAATCTCCCCACCTGTAGGGCTGGGGAGGGCAGGGCTGGGGCTTGGGGTGGCTGGATTTTCCTGCTGTTTCTCTGTGTGCACAGAGTTGGCCTTCTCTGAGTCCCCTGGGAACAGAGCCATTTCTCCCTCTGACTGTTCAGCCAAAGAGGTGCATATGTCTCAAAAAGGGGGAGTGTCATGGCCTGGAGGTGACCTGCAGGGGTCTGACGTGCTATGGGACTGTCCCTTGACCCACTGCGGGGCTCCAAAGGCTGCACCCCAGTGAGCGGGGATCGATCAGTTCTTGGGCACAGACCACAGCTCTGGGGCCCCTTCACCCAGGTCCCCCTGCTCCAGTGAGCACAGCTGGCCCCCACTTGCAATTCGTAATGGTTCAGGGGTCCATGGGAGTATTTTAGTATCTTTAAAGTCAGAAGAAAAAAGTGACTATAATCCAGCCTGGAATATATTTTCTTTATATCAATAGTCAGAGATAGTAATTTGAATATTATATACACGTTACTTTTTGTATGGAGGAAGGGGTCTGTCAAAGCGAAATTTCCTAGGCTCCATGCACACCAAAGTGCAGCCCGGACTCTGCACTTCCTTCTCCTGCAAGACCACGCCCCCTGGAGCCGTGCGCACAGGGGCTGCGCTCACAGGGGACTGGGGTCAAGCCCGGGTTCTAGCACTCGCCAGCTTTGGGACCCTGGCTAAGCTGCTCAGCCGCTCTGAGCCTCAGTTTCCTTCTATGGAAAACGAGATAACAAATGAATGAAAGGCTTTTAGCAAAATTACCTCTGAGCACATAAAAAGCATCTAACCTATCAAAGCCATTAAAAAAAAAAGGAAGTCCACCAGCCTGGTGTCCGAGACCCGTTCAGGTAATAGGTAGTTGCCGAGCACCTGCTGTGATTCAGGGCTGCCCTGGGCCCTGTTTCGGCTTCTGCAGACCCTGGTCCCTACCGGGCCAGCATCTGTATCTCCATCAGCCCACTCCCCATTCCTGCCTTTCAGAGACCCTTACCGGTCCTGCCTAAGCCCCCTCTCCTTCCTTCACTTTGGCTTCCTTACTTGCTGCTGCACCCTTGGAATTCTCTTCCTGATCTGGCCAGGCAGACCCCCTGGACCCAGAGGAGGTCAGCTGTCATCTGGTTGCTTTTTGCTCACTGCAGAAGGAGCCGCCCCAGTCTTTGTTCCAAGCACATCCGAATAGCCCAGTGGGTCCCATTCCGGCACAAGGCCCCCCCCCCCCCCCGCCCGCCTCCTCCACAGAGCCACATCCAAGTTGAGTCCCAGCTTCTTCTGCTTTAAGTTTTCCCAACAATCTGCAGAAACCTGGGTCAGGCAACCTCCCATTTGAAATGTTGACAACCTCATCTTCCTAATAAAATAAAAGCCTGTTTTCTATCTTATCCCTGCCAAAGACATCACGAATGATTGATTGATTGATTTAAAGAAATTAAAACATGTCACATATTTTATAAGCAACTTAACCACCCATACTGAGGTCTGGGTACCTGACATGAAGGCTCCAGCTTTAAATGTGGAAATATTTTTCAGTACCAAAATACTGTAAAATATGAAAAGATGAACAACAAGCAATGATCATTTCTTTTCTCCTCAATGGTACTAAAAACTTCCGGAGTCCCAGGGTTTTTCTGGGGTGGTATCCATGGCTTAAATTAGGAGAAAAACACATAAACTAAGTAAAAAAAAATAATCACGGATGCAGTCAAAGATACTGGGTGAATGAGTTACAAACAAACAAATGAATGAACGACACCCCCTTTCCTTGCTCCCATCTGCTCTCAGGCGCTCGAAACCCTCTGGCCCTTGGCTTATTTCTCCAGTTTCGTCTTCCCAACAATTCCTTCACACCCTCCCACCCACAGGAAGCCCACATTCTGCATTCCCAATACATCCCTCCTTGCTGCTCACCTGTGCTCTTCCCTCTGCCCAGGATGCCCTCTCCTTCAACCCTCTTTAATCTAAACCCCCACGAGGGCAGAAATCTTCTGTCTGTCATCTTATGTCCCGGCTCCTAGAAGACTGCCAGGCAGCCAATGGAGGCTGATTAAACATGTGAGGAATGAATGGTCAGTTTAGAAAACTCCTACTTGTCCTTCAAAACCCCAACCAAATGTTCCTGCTCTTTGTGTCACTCCTGGCAGCGCCTGACCCTGCAAGCTTGGCTCCCACAATGCTTTGCATTGACTCCTCTGAGAAAGTTTTGCATGTCTGCAAATCAAGGAACATCTGGCACTGGTGGTAGTCAGACCCGGGTTCTAATCTTGCCTCCGACACTTCATCCATTCATTCACTCCCTCACTCAATGAAGATTTGCCAGGCATCTGCCTTGGTGCCCATCACTGGGAATTCAATGGTCAGCAAATGCAGATTGGCGTCTGCTTCCCAAGGAACTTCCTGTAGGCGGGCCCGTTAGCCTTCCCTAGCCTCATTTTCTTCAGCTGTGACACGGGTAATACCCGCCCCCTACCCTTCCCTCAGGAAGTTGTCAGGCAGACGAAATTAGAGGACACAGAAGGCATCCACGCGTGGAAGACACTTCGAGATTTTGCCCAAGCTCCTGCTCCCCTAACGGACTCTAAGCCCCTGGTTGGACAGGGAAGGGTTCCCATTTACTTTCTCTTTTTTGGGGTGCAGAGGAGGTGACAGCAGATGCTGGCCAGTGTGTCGGGTGGCTGAGCTGCTCTTTGTGCCCATCTCTGTGGCTCTCTCTCTCTCTCTCTCACTCACACACACACACACACACACACACACACACACGGTCACATCTGGCCTCGCTTGACCTCACAGGCTCTCCAAGACCCAGAACCACCCTCTCCTTCTGAGTACTGGGCTCCACCAGCGTGCCAGAACACCAGGATTCCTAGCTTTGGGACAGCGCAGCCCTTGCCCTGGGGCAGGGCCTTCCCAGTCTCCGACCCCAGGAGGCCAAGGCCCCAGCCTTGTTACACTTTGACCGCATTTCTAGAATCTGGGGGCAGTGATGTGAGGCAGAGTGTAGGATCGACCCCATGCCACCCCCTATCCTGTGCCTGTGTCTGGCCTCTCACATTCCAATGCTGGACATGTGACCAGATGGTCATTGGCCTGACCCCTTGAGCAAACAGGAGTGCATGTGAGCAGCATTTGGCCTTAGGTCTGGACATGGTCAGTCGGTCCCTCTGCACTCCTACCCCCGTTCTGCAGGGGTGGAGGGACAGATGGAGTGTCTGGTCACCTGGGTTCTCAGCCCCAACTTCAAGGCGAGATTCAGTGCCTATCCTTTTTGTCTCTAGGCCTCAGTTTCCCTGCCTGACCCAGGGTCTGGATGGCTGGTAGGAGAAGCAAGGCTTGGAGCCTTTTTATTCTTTTTTATTTTTCTACTGATTTATTGGGTTTGGGGTGAAGAGGAACATGCTGTCTTCTCAGATTTAGATTCTGCAAACATTTCTTGTGTCCCTGTCTTGTGCCACACTCAGAGATCTCTGAAATCACCCCCAAAATGTCATTTTATTCTGAGTCTTGGTAGATGAAGAAACTGAAGCACAGAGAGGTTAAGCAGCTTGCCCGAGGCCACACAGTGATTGGTAGAGCTGAGACTTGAACCCAGGCCTCTGGCTCTGCTCGAATTTGTTATCTTCACCTAAGGCTCTGACAGGGGCAAGATGGACCCTTGGAATCTCTGGCCAATGCTTAGAATAATGAAAGGTGTTCTAGGTTTCTTCTTATGGTTTTACCTTTTGGATCTTTGGGTGTCCCAGCTGGAAAACAAAGACCCCTGTGATAGGATCCTTGAGGTACCTCCCCCCCATGCAGACCATAGTCTGGACTTGCCAAATGTGTGCCAAGTACTGTGCTGGGCCCCGGCGTGACGCCCGCCTGCGTGGAGCTGGGGGTCGGTCCTGTGGAGGAGAGAGCACAAGGGGGCAGCTGTGGTGAGGGTTCCGGGGCTGTGATTCAGTAGAAGGCGTTGGCTGGCAACCCCTTGGATCTCAGCCTCGGTGCTCATCGCCTGACTTCTGGGGAACTTTCTCTGGCTGCCTGAGCCCATGGTACCTGCGCGTGTTGGCAGGCCAGGTGGCATCCATCAGGAAGAGCCTCCTGAACAGTGACTTCTGGGACCAGTGATGGATACCCCGTTCCTTCCCCACTGAAGAATTAACCCCCGGTTGCCCGCAGCAGTCACCTGCCCGAGACACACACACCCTCTCTTGGCTGCCGTCTTCAGCTCTGTCCTACTTCCTACTTGTCTGCCAGCAGGTGCTGGCATCACCTCCTACATAAACCACCTGCAGCCAGATCTTTGTAGTAGCATCTGCTTCTGTGGGGACCCCGGTGACTAAAACATGAGACAAACCTCAGGGACTCTGTGAGCCTGGAAGGGGGACACCTTGCCTCCTGCGACAGATGTCCACAAAAGATCCCTGAATAAAGAGAAATCTAAAGTAAGACTCAGGGGTGAGTTGGGGGAGGGTAGCCAGCAAAAGAGGGGTGAGCAGAGGGAGGGGGAGGGACAAGTGTTCCACACAGAGGGACTAGCCTTTGAGGGGGCTCAGAGGCAAGTGAGGGTGCAGTGGTGTGGAAGTGCTGAGGAGGTCGTTGCAGTCACCCATGGGATGGAGCAGGGGAGTTTTGGGAGATGACACAGACCCTAGATGACTCAGACACTTGGAGGCCACAGGGAGGAATCTGTGTATGTTGTCCTAAGAGCTGTGCGGTGAGGGGAGCAGCTGAAGGGTGGCTGGGGCCAGCTGGAGGGCCTGGGGGCTGGGAGAGTGTCTGTGGGTCTTCGGAGGCTGGGCACTGCCCGGATCTGCTTCCCAAACTCCTCAGAACAACGGGAGGGACAGAGAGACGCTGCAGGGAGGAAGGTTCCCCTGTCCCTTTCAAGGAACTTCCTCATCCTGCCTGCCTCCCAACTCCAGGAGCCCGTAAAGCCACAGTGCACTGCAGGTAATTATAGGTTTCAGAGGCCTGGTGCAGGGAGGCTGGCGATGTGCAGGGAGCGGGTGGGGTGCTGCTGGCCGACAGGAGCCGTCATGCCAGCCTGGCTGCCATGGAGGGAATGTGCAGACACCAAGTCCCCCATAAAGTCACCCCAGAGCGGGCAGCGTTTACAGGCTTTCTGGGTGGGGCATGACATCACCGGGCGCCAATCAGGGGCCCGCTGGCCCTTTTTCCTTCTTTGGGGCCCGTCTCTGTGGCTGTGGAGGTACATTCTTGGTAAAGTGGATGCCTTCTTTTGGAATGCTTGGACCCAGTGGATTTTCCAGCCAGTGCCCATGCCGATCACCTTTCAAGCAAAGCAGCCAACCCTTGAGTCCTGCATTCCCTCCCAAGGCCTCCCGGGCAGTCTGAATGGGCTGCCTTGAGTTCCCTTCAAGCCGCAGCCTCCAACTTCTTTGAATGAATCAGCTCCTTTACAAATATGTCCCTTTGAGAAAAATAGCCTGGATTGAGAAACTCGGTGAGAATAAAACAGACACCGTGGAGCAGAGGGACCTGGATTTGAATCCCTGCCTCCACGCCTTACTACCTGTGCTGTTCTTGGTCGAGTCTCCAACCCACCCGCACCTCAGTTGTCCCATCCTTAAAATGGGGATGATGCTATCCCTCTTTGCAGAGGTGTTGTGGATGGGTATGAAGTCCATTAGCCAGTGTTTTGGACAAACTCATTCTTCATAGCACTGGATTCGAAGACCGCCGAGCCTTCCCAGGTCTGTCTACCTCCCACGCGTTGTCTAGGCAGCAGATCTTAAGGAAGGTGGAAATAAGGCCCAGACAGGCCAAGGGTCTTGTGAAAGCTGCGCTAATTAAGGGCCTTTTGTGGTTCTTTTGTGAAGTGTGGTCGTTTGTTAGCTCTGGTTAAAAGAAGCTGTAAAACCAACATACAACCCAACTGAAAATTTAGACAACGAGGAAAAAGCCCTTCCCATAAGGGTAGCAGGCGAGCATTGCTAGTGCTGTGATTTTTATGTTCATCCACAGTATGTGCAAATTGGACTTGATAATAAACTTGAAATGCGAATGCTGCTTTCCCAGTTAATGTTACCGTCTAAATGTCCCTCTGCCTGCACCAGTCTCGGAGATTATCCTATTATTTCATCAAATTGATGCTGGGTACTGTTGAATTTTACTTTCAATTATTCTTCATTCTAAATAATGCTTTAACAAACACTTTTCTTTTTCCACAGAGTGTTCCTTTTATTTGTCTCATTTCCTTAGGACAAATTCCCAGAAGTGGAATCTGTGGGTCTCAGGGTAGGCACATTTTTGTGGTTCGTGATACATATTTTCCAATTTACTTTCCATAAAGGTTGTTCTAATTTGCTTTGCCTCCAGCAAAGCTTTCCTGCTGAGCGATTTCGGAGCAAGCTCACTGGCATTAGATGTTACTGTTTCAATTGTGTTGGCTTTGAGAGAAACTGTTACTCCTTTTCATTTTGATTCTTTGTGGATTCAAAGGTATGTGTGGATTATATGACTAATGAATGTATGTTTTCTTTTCTGAACATTATCTGGTATTTTGGGTGGTATTGAATAAGGGGAGTCTTTCGCTTCCGCGTGCGATTTCGCCGTCCCTCTGTGCCGGCGTTAGGACGGCAAGCATCTCTGCCATGCTGGACGGTAATGATTGTGATAAGTTGGGGCTGAGCCAAAGTTGGAATAAACAGATGATTACGGCAGACAATAGAGGCACAGGCCTGCCCCTGATGAATGAAGTTGCTAATGTGGCTTCCTGGGGTGGATGTCAGCCAAGGGCTTCTCCTGTGACTTGCATTAAGTCCCAGGGACACTGGTAAGTGGTTTGGGGATGTGAGGGGGTGACCGGATGCTTGCTGGGCAGGGGAGGGGGCTGCTGCTTGGGGTGGATGGGAGGAGTCTGGTTTCTACAGGGAACAGAAAAGGAGGTTTTTTTTTTTTTTTTTTTGCAAGAGCTTCACGGGGAGAGGGGTTTGCATGGGGTCCACGCACAGATGCAAACTGGGAAAACTGGAGGCGAATTGGGGCCAGGGGGTGATAACCAGCCATCTCGGTCAGAGGCCGGTCACCTGGCTTACTTAGACTGGGGGTCTGATCAATAGAGAGCCATGAACAGCCAGACCTGGGTTCCAGTCTAGGCCCCACCAACTGCCCCTTGCAGAAGATGTCACCATGGACTGAGGGATGTCAAGGAACCCAGGCAGCACATCTTGGTCCACCCAGCTGCAGCCCTTACCTCCCTTCTGCCCGCACAGGCCCATCTCCTGTGTTCACAAGGCTTTCCTCGGGTGACCTTAACCTCCTCCTGACCTTAACCTGGCGTAAAGGTTGACCTTGGGTCCAGGTGCCTTCAGGCTCCTTGGATATTTGTCCCCAGAGCCCCCGTACGGGAGCAGCCCTCGTCTGGGTCACCCCTCTTGTGTCACCCAAGGCATTCTGATTCTCTAACTGGAGAACAGGCTCCTGGCTCAGACTTTGAAAGCCTGGATTTTTATTTATCCTTGAAACTTCCCTTCTGCCAGGAGGCCTGCTTTGGCCTCTCCAGTCAGCTAATGACCCCCCGCCCCTGCTTTGCTATGTAGAAACTTTCATTGCTGTTCATATTGCTCCAAACCCGTGACTGTCTGATCAGAGGTTGATCTTCTTTTCCAGACGCTGCTGGAATGTGCCAGACATTCGTGCCTCCCTCACCCTTCCCAGCACCCCCCTGGCACATCGCAGATGCTCAAGGCACATTTGTTACACAGGTGAGTGATAATATAAACACTCCACTATCTCCAAAGCACTCTCCCCACATGCTGTCCTGTTTGGTATTTGGTATTGACCCTGTTGTGAAGGCAGACAGGCTGGGGATGGTCATACCCATTTCACAGAAGGCAATCACGAGTAGCACCAGCTGACACTGCGAGAAGCCCAATGTGCCAGGCACGATGCCCAGAACTTTACAAGCAATTTCCCACATAGTTGCCCCAACAACAAGAGGAGGTAAGTACCCCATCACCCCCTCTTCCCCGGGAGGAGGCTGCGGCTTGCTGAGGACAGTCACTCACTAAGGTCGCCCTGCCAGGAAGCCACAGAGCTGGAATCTGGACCCCACGCTGCTAGGCTGCACCTGCCAATGGCATCATCTCCACCTTGAGTTCTGAAGGGAAGGAATAGTGTCATTTGTCCCTGCATCCCCAGTGCCGAGCATCACTGAATGCTGATGCAGTGGATGGATGGATGGATGGATGGATGGATGGGTGATTGGAGGTCAGTCCCAGTTCCTTGGCAAGGGGAGAGTTTCTGCTTTGCTGTGCAGTCAGGAGGTGGGGGTTGGGTGTCACGTGGGGCAGGTCTTGTACTCCGGTTGCTCTGGTCATAAAACTGGAGGGTGTGTCCCCGTGGGGACGCAGGGAGCAACACGCCTGCCTGCCAGTGCATCAGATATGTCTTGCCAAACACCAAAGGCAAAATGAAATGTTCTGGGAGAGCAAACAGCTGCCTCCCTCCTTTGCCGGGTGGGCAGGATCATTGCGCCCATTGACACAGGCATTCCTCTCCTGACTGATGGCCTTGGGAGATAGCGTGTCCTGCGTGTGTCCCAGAGCACAGGGAGTGGCTGTAGTGAGTGTGGTGGGAGCGGCAAGGGCCCAGGTGTCTGGGTGGGGTGGTCTCAATCCCTTCCTAAGCAGCATACACAGAAGGGAGGGGTCCCACCTCCGGGGCTGCGCAGTCAGGCAGTGCCTGCCGGTGTCAGCGTCTGCCTCTCTGCTCAGCTCTGGGCAGATCCCGAGAGTATGGCCAGCAGACTCCGGCCCACGGTATTGGAGGTGCCATCAGCCATCCTGTATTAAGCTCTGCATGTGCGGCCCACCTGGCCGGACACAGGAATGTGTTCTTGATTGTACCCGAGGTCCAAGTGCAAAACGCAGGTTACCAGTTTTCACGTATATCTTGTCGGCTCTCCCTATCAGGGCACTTAGCTTTGCTGATGCAACCTTCATCAGGTTCCAAGGCAGAGAAGGATAGACTAGGAAGAGCTAACATTTATTGAACATTTGTTCTGGGTTAAATGAGTATCTCGTTTGGATTGTTGGTATCTCAACGTGGTTAACAGCATGGATAGGAGAGTGGGCAAGACTTGAATTTAAATTTCAGCCCTTCTGCTTATAACTGTGTGACTCTGGGAGAGTCACTGCACCCGTCAGAGCTGTTTCCTCACCTGTAGAAAGTTCGGGTGGGTGACAGTCTCACAGGTGGTCGGGAAGGTCAGTGGAGGTCCTGTGTACCTGTGCTGTTTGTTACACAAGTCCTGGCACATCGTTGGAGAGAGAGAGCGAGGTGTGGGGACCGGAACTAGCCTGCTGCGCCCCTGCTCTGTGATGCTGGAGGATCAGTCCTGGTCTCCGGGCAGAATTCCCTGGGAGGACAGTAGCCAAACCCATAGCTTGTACTAGAGAGAATTTTCAGGATTCTCTGAGCAAGAGCTAAGGCCAGAGGGCTGGGGCTGGAGCAGGCAGAGGGGCAAAGAGACCCCTCTGCCCGGCTTCCCAGGGCTCTCTAGGGGGCCCAGAATTGCTTTGCACACTCTCCTGCCCCCCCCAACCCCGCCGGTCACAGCCAGTCCTCTGTGCTGCTTCCCCAACTGGATTAGGAGCCACGAAGCTGCCGACAAGGACTTTCTTCCCCAGCTCTGTTCAGGAGCCCTGGGTGTCTCTCCCATCCTTCTCATCCGATGTCCTGGTGAACTTCCTTTCCCAGAAAATGATTGTTGAATGAATGAAATGTGCGAATGCTTACGCTTCTCTGGGTGGCTGTTTGAAACGAGCTCAGTCTACCACCCGTGGGGGCGGGAGGGCATGTAGTCCCACTGGGCAGAGGGTGTGTGTGTGTGTGTGTGTGTGTGTGTGTGTACACCCAGAGTGTGAAAGGTGGAGGAAAGACTAGGCAGCCACTCCCCTAGCCACTGGCTGCCTCCAGAGCCTGAGATTTCCCAGGCAGGGTCTTAATCTCTTGTTCACCTTTCTGGCTGCTGGGGGTTGGGGTGGGGGCGCTGGGGAGCAGAGTGTCAGTCTGGGGCTCTTGTTTTCCTGGGAGGGGCACCAGTCCTGGGGGAGGGAGGGGGAGATTTGTACCAGCAGCTAAGCAGATAATTGCTTGTCAGATTGATTGAAGCCTTTTCAAAATGTCTTTTCCTTGAAACAGCCTCCCATCCCCCCAATGAGCAGATTATTTGAGTTGGAACCGTTTCCCCCTCAGCATTTTTTTCCTCCTTTCTCAAAGTAGTAATTACTGGCCGAGTAGCCCTCCACGGCGTTTCCTGTCATTTGGAGGCTGAAGCCAGCGGCTGTTTCCTCTGCTGGGTGAGCAACAAGCAGGACAATTAGGGAAACACCCCAACCCCCAGGCTGGGCCTGAGCCCCAGGGCTCCTGGTGGCCTAATGGGGCCGGGAGGGCCTGGCCGTCCCCTGGGGAAATGGCCGGCCACCTGAGGGGGCTCCTGGCTCTTTTCCAAATCCCAGAGCTCCCTCATCCTCTGCGTCCTTGTTTCCTGTGTGCCTGTGAGCATGTGTGTGCGGGCGTGCCCACACTGCTGTCCACATGTGTGCTTGCTGTGTACACGTGAACCGTGCACGGCCTCTTTGGCTCCAGTAAAAACCCCATAACCGGGGTCACCCTCAGTGGTTTTCCCGAGGGAGCTCGGCCTTGAACCACCTGTTTAGACGAGCACTCTGCCAAGTGTTTGCCATTCGAAGTGGATTCATGGCCCGCAAGGAGGGGAGCTGGGCAGTGAAGCCAGTAAAGTGCTGATTGCCATATTTAGAGGGCGAGTTTCCGGGTGCTCATGGTACAATCCTTTCAACTTTTTCATAGTTCCAAGTATTTCCAAGCTCTTCACAGTAACATGTGGGTCAAACATTTCCAGGGTCGCTCTACGCTCTCTGCCCACACTCAGGGTTCGCAGGGGCCAATAGCCTTGCATTTTGGTTTTCTGTCACTCCTCTTCCTCTTCCTCCTCTTCCTTTTCTTGTCCTCCTCCCCCTTAGACTTTCCTCTCAGTTGCAGAAGCCAAAACTGAGCAGGATGCAGCCTGAGATGAGATTAGGAGCCGACGAGTTGAGGTGGTTTAAGTCTATTCCAAGCTCTGGCACTCTGTGTCTTGGGGCAGGTGGCTTAATCACGCAGTGCCTCATTTTACCCATCTGTGAAATGTGGCTAATAATGAACAGAACCTTCATAAGGTTGCAGTAAGAACTGAATAAGAGAATACACATCAACTGTTCAGCACAGAGTCCAGACCATAATCTGTGCTTAATAAATGTTTGGTAAACAAATAGTAAAAACAGATCTCATAAGGAGATCTGTACCATGGAGAAAAATGGTAGGAAAGGGGCCAAGAAGGTGCCTGTGGCAGGGGAGTGTGTATTTGGGGGACGCCAAGAGGTTTAGTGTGGCTGGACTGGAGCGAAGGTAGCTGGGTGGAGTGATGAAGGAGCAGGGCTGGGGCCGCTTTGCGTGGCTGTTAAAGACCATGGACCCTGGGATCAAATGGCTCGGTTCAAATTCCAGCCCTGCCACCTACTAGCTATATCACTTTGGACAAATGACTCACCTCTCTGTATCTTGGTTCCTTTATCTATAAAAATGGGGATCACAACAGTTCCTCCTAAGGGGACCGGATTAGTTGAGTTAATAAATGCAGAGGAGACAGAACAGTGCTGGCTGCCCGGCCCGTGGCGTAGTGTGATAAAGGTGTTTACTGCTGTCATTGCTCTTAGACTTGGGGACACGGACAACACGTGGTGGCACGTGGTTGTCTCACATGTGCACGAGCCACCTGTGCGCACAGGTGCGTCTGTGGGCAGCAGTTGTCTGTGTGGTATGTTTGTGTCCATACGTAGTTGTGCGGTGGTCATGGGGTTGTCCAGGGAGTCCATCCTGGACAAAGAAGCCGTCAGCAAGAAGTGGGGTCCTGGGGGTCCCCAGCAACAGCTGTAAGTGTTGCTGATCAAGAGGAGTCACTCACATTCCTACTGGAGACTTCCTATGACTCTTCATTCATTCATTCATTCATTCATTCATTCATTCATTCAGCCAACAGCCCATTATGTGCCAGGCCCTGCCTCTTTAGCCCTTCACACTTCTTGGCTTTGTCTAGCTTGTTCTTCCTCTCTGGCCTTCTGGACTCAAGTCCGACCTCACTTCCCCTGGGAAGCCTTCCTGACTGCAGCGGGCTGTGTTAATGGGTGCCTTCAGTGCCCAGGTTTTTGTCCACATAGGGAGACCAGTGACTCCTGTCTATTCACCACTGAATCCCCAGCACCAGGCACAGCCTCAGCACATGTCTTGGACAAGTGAATAAATGAATGGCTTAATGTGAGGACACTGCAGGGCATCCAAATCCTGCCAACTGGTTCAACAGAGAGGCTGGGAGTTGGTTCAGCAGCTTCTTAGTCTCTGCTGTGGTCACCGCCGTCTGAGCCACCAGCTTCCCCTAGGAAGGTGCAGTGAGGCTGGAGCCCGACTGCTCACTGGGAATTAAAGGGGCAGCAGGCGTTGGCTGTATGGAGGCATCATGGCTGCTGGGGGTGGCGAGTTCCTCAAGGCTGCTAGATGTGTTGGGAAGCAGGGCAGGAAAGCTGTCAGCATCTTTCACATAATGGGGACATTCTAACCTTGGGCTCAGCCCAGTGTCCTTCCCCAGAGGCTCCAGCATGCCAGGCCTGGACCCCCCGGGGAGGCCAAGGAAGCTGCCATGGCCTCAGTAGCGTGAACCCTGAGCCCCGCTTTATCTCCTCTCACCACATTCGGCTGCCGGGGTGGGTACACAGTGCTCAGTGGCTTGCAGGAAGCCAGAGCAGTTTCTGTCTCTTTGGGGGTCAGAGGTGACTGGAATTTGGCAGCCAGGGAGATGGAAACTTCCTGTGGCTGCCTCAGAGCTGAGACTGGCAGCAGGAGCCCAGACAGAGTTGGCAGCCCAGAGATGCCAAAGATGTGATTTTCCTGGCCAGTTCCTCCTGCAAGACACATGGTGGGGCTGGATTTCACAGTATATATGAGTATAGGGTGTGTGCGTGCACACACACCCGTGCTATAGTGCATGCACATGCACAGCACATATACGTATAGCACACACGTGTACAACATGTGCAAGCACACACACGTGCACGTGTGTGCCAGGGTAAGCACAAGGCAAGACTGTGTCTGTGCCTGAGTTTGTCTGCCGGCTGTGAGCACTCCTGGCACATGTGCAAAGCAGGAATTTGTGTGTGCTCATGTGTGTTCTTACACATGCATGTGCCCAAGGTGTGAGTGAGCCTATGTTCTCAATGCATAGAGGACAAGAGCACAAGCTTCCAGTCCGTGTGTGCATGTGTGTGTGATATGTGCACTGACGAGCCACCCTGTGGCCAGGCAGGTGACGACGAAAGGCAGGGGATGAGGGTCGTGACACTGAGAACGTCCGGCCCTTTGTATGGCCCTGGACTTGGGCGTTTCCTCTGGGCCAACAGACGTGGTACTTCTCACTGCCTATTCAGTAAGATGCCCGGCCTTGCTCAGGCTGGTTATTAATCAGACAGGCACAGTTGGAAGGAGTGGTGATAGGACTGCCATTTGGGGTGAGGGGTGAGCGGAGCTGCCCTGCTGTTTGGGGGGGGGCCCAGGCCTGCACCCAGACCCTGCCCATGGTAGCCCGGCCCCGACTGGTGCCTGTGATGGGTGGGGGGTTGTTGGGAGTGGGAAGCCTCAGGAAGGTTCATGTGCAGCACCAGCGATGCTCTGTGTTGGAAAAGGGGCTCTGCCTCAAATGACCACAGATGTGTCTCTAAACCCAAAGGCTTTGGGACCAGAGAGGAAGAACCACTGAGTAAAGCTGTGTGGGGGTGGGGGTCTGCCCGGGTCCGAAACTCTGAGCAGAATCTTTCCCCTCGCAGCTTTAGGAGTTTGTTATTCACAGTTACCAGGCATTTGTGTTCTGTTTTCAATGCCTGACCCTAAAACTATACCAGGGGTTGGCAAAATACGGTCCTGTGGTAGTTTGGCAAGCTATGGTCCTACGGTCAGGACTGCAGGAGCTCAGGAAGGTGAGCCCATTCAGCAGGTGCGTGCCTGGCCTTGAGCCACTAATAAGCAGGGTTGCCAGACGAAATACAGGATGTCCAGGTAAACTTGAATTTCAGGTGAATAACAAGCATGTTTTAGTGTGAGCATGTCCCAAGCCCTGCCTGGGACATGCTTGTACTAACATACGATTCAGTGTTTTTCTGAAATTCAAATCTAATGGTGCATCTTGTAACTTTGGACAATTTTATTTTTCAATTATAGTTCACATTCAATATTATTTTATGTTAGCTTCAGGTGTACAGCCTAGTGGTTACGCAATCATATACTTTAGAAAGTGATTCCCCTGATATTTCAACTACCCGCCTGGTACTACACATAGTTCTTACAATATTATCGACTGTATTCCCTGTGTTGTACTTTACATCGCTGTGACTACCAATCTGTACTTCTTAATCCCTTCAAATTTTCTACCCCGCCCCCCTCACAGCTCTACTCTTGTCTGGCAGCCATCGGTCTGTTCTCTGTGTCTATGGGTCTGTTTCTGTTTTGTTTGTTCATTTATTTTGATCTTTAGATCCCACATATAAGTGAAATTGCGTGGTATTTTGTCTTTCTCTGTCTGACTCACTTCACTGAGCGTAATACCCTCTAGGTCCATCCATGCTGTCCCAAATGATAAGATCTCATTCTTTTCCTACGTCCAAGTATTATTCTATTGTATGTATGGACCACAACTTTTAAATACACTGGTTGGCATTTTGTATTTTTATTTGTTAAATCTGGCGGCCCAACTGCTAAGGGATGTTGGCTGAACCTGGGTCTTTGCTGGCGGCTTCCAGGCCCAGAAAAACCAGCCAGTGACGCCAGAAACAGGATGATAATCAGTGGGGCTGGACCCTGGGACTTTGAGGCCACATGGAACCCGATCCTCTTGGCTTATGGGGAAGGACACAAAGGTCACGTAGCCAGAGGCAATCCTGACATTCTGCTTTTCTCTGTGGTTGGTCAGGAGGGAGCGTTGGCTCTGGGGAGAGCTCCTTAAGGTCACCCAAAGTCAAGTGGAAGGGTCCTACCAGAAAGGTTAGGGAGCCTGGAATGTGGCTTCCGGAATCTCTGGAGCCATTCCTGTCTTGGCAGTAGATCCAGTGTGTGATCTTGGCCACATCGCTTACCCCATCCATGCCTCAATGCATCCAGCTGTAAAATGGGGCTAATTACACCCACCTCACAGGTGAGTTGTGAGGATTAATTAATGTTTGTAAAGGCTTTGTGATCTTTGGATGAAAGACGCTCCTTACATACAAAGGGTCATTATTTTTATTATTATTATACAAGTGCCAAGTATGATTACCTTAATTAGCTTTTCTAGATATCAAAAGCAATTAGACTGATCACTTGCTGAATTCCACTTTGGAAACCCAAGTCAGAAACTCACATTCACCTGTCAGCTCATGGACTTCTTGTTTTTGGGGGGGGGGTGATGGAGCACTGCACATGCCAAGGGAGGGTTGGGATTTGCAAAATAAATTTGTTTCTGGCTCTAAGAGTCATCCCATAGCAATATTTTCTAGGCATTTAACATTCCCTGAAAACAGAGGTTTTTCAGTGGAAATGCTGATACAGGGAGCGCTAATGTGAAGGCTTAGCTTTGTGGCCCAGACAGTCTGGGTTGAATGTGAAAACATGTCCTGTCTTTACTTTACTTAGAGGGCCAGTCTGGGTGAGAGAAAGGTGGCCTTACGTTTGACAGGGCCCACCATGGCTCAGGCCCCCCCATGGCTCAGGCCCCCCCATGGGTCAGGCCCTGTCTCAGTATGTTTGTATCTTGAATCACAACCCCATGCAGCAGGTAGGAACATTTGACCCTCACTGTACAAATAAGGAGCACTGTGGCTCAGAGAGGTTAAGTGACTTGGGAAGGTCACAGAGCTAGGAAGTACTGGAAGGACACAGACCCTACCAATTCCATAGCCTCCATCTAGGTTGGATGTAATTTCCCCCTTTCTGTGTTCTCTGCAATCTGTTGGGCCTGAGTCTATACTGGTCCATAAGTCATCAAGAGATTGGCTTGTATTTTTAAGAGAGTGGATAAGATCATGTAGGACTGAGTGGGTTGCAGCGGTGCTGGGGGTCACCTCCAAGGCTTTGGAGCTAGTTCAGAACCCCAGAACTCAGGCGGAGGAGGGGCCTGTGGCCTCATGTGCCCCAGCACCGCAGGAAGGACAGGCCAGGGCACAGCCACGGGGTGAGGCTTCCTCTCTACTGTCCTGTTAGCTGGGAGGGTGCAGAGATGACTGTAATTAACTTTACCAGCGTCCTCAGCAGAGGTGAGAGGACCTTTTCCCCACTCCCCTTTCTGCTCTGTCCAGCTTCCTTAATGGCTCAGAGGACCCTCCCAAGTCTGTGAATGGCAGGGGGGAGAGCACTGGATTGAACTACATCGCCGGCAGGTAACAAAGCAAGATTATATCCCAGGTCTGCAGGGTCTACAAATACAGTTTCTTTTCCCTGAACCAACCTGAGGGTTGGGTTGAGTGAGAGGTGATGGAAGTGTTGAGGGCTTGGTGGGTGAAGTGCTAAGCATGGTAGGAAGAGGTTGACACACTAATGGGAGGGTTGCTGGACTGATGATGGGTGGATGGGCTAGTGGAAGGGGGTGGTTTTGGTGGATTGGACAGGAGTTGTATTTATAGATCGGGGGAGGACCGACAGATTGAATGGAAGAGCTGATGTATGGATAAAGGGATCGACAGGGGTGGGTAGTAAATGAACAAAGGGGTTGGAGATTTTGGTGGTTGGTTGGGGGAGTTGGAAAGGGAGAGAAGGGCTAGTAAGTGGGGAGTTGGAGAAAGGGAGACGGATTGGCCAACAAGTGAAGAGACTGGATGATGGGTGGAGGGACGGGTGGATGGATGGGGTCTGGAAGATGAATGGAGGGTGGCACATAGGAAGAGGGACTGTCAGCTGGGGACGTGGTTGGCAGATACAGGGGCTGAGTGGCGGAAGAAGGGGTTGCCAGATGGGTAGAAAAGTTGGTGGATGGGTGAGGAGGGGGGTGAATCGTGGAGCTTCTGATGGACTGATGGTTGGGTGGGCGGAGGTGGGCAAGGGGAAGATGATGGGTAAATAGAGGAAATGTCAGATAGCTGAAAATATGGACAGATGGGAGAATGGTTGGCAAAGAGGTAGAAAGGACAATGGCAGATGAGTCAAACGTTCAGTGGGGAGGTGGAGGGCTTTGTGGAGGGTAAAACGTTGTCTGAAAGATGGAGCAGTGGGCTGTGAGTACCAGGCTTCAGTGTGGACAGACCTCTCTTTATCTCTTCTGGCCTCAGACACGTGGGTTTTTTTTTTTCCTTTTTTTTTTCCTGTGGGTCCTTGTGCACTTATTCCAGGTGGCAGAAACTTCCAGTGCCCAGCTTGGTGGGTAGCTGTGAGCACCACCTGGTGTGTCTTCCCTCCTACTCCTGCAGCCTGGCTCTCCCTGGGCTCATAACTACCCTCAACTGGGCAGGTCTTCTGTAATTATCTTTGGAACAGGAGCCCCAGAGGTGGGGCCAATGGGGCTCTGTAGGAGGGAGCTGACTCAGAGGCCAATGCCTGTCTTTTGGAGGTGTGTCAAATGTGGCCCGTGTCCAGCGTGCGAGGCCCAGGGCCCTGCCCTTCCCCACTGGCCACGTTGGGGCCCACCCAGCCTCCACGCCCTCCTGAGAACTTGAGACCAGGAGGAACAGTGTTAATCAGGTAGGGACCTGATGTACGGACAATCTCTGTCTCTCTCGCTCTTGCTCTTATTCTCTTTCCCTCTTCAACTTCTCTCCTTCATCTTTTTCCACATCCTCTGTACCCACTTCTCCCATTCTATTTTGCTGCTAGCTCTTCTGTCTCTGACTTTCTGTTTTCTCTTTTTCTGCCTCTTTGTCCCCCCTCCACCCCCATCTCTTTGTTACTCCTCGTGGCTGTTTGTGTTGGTTTCGCCTCTGTCATTTTCTCCACTTTGATCTGTTTCCTTTTCTGCCTCTTTTTCTGCCGGCCTTTCTGTGTATCTCCCACGGGCAGGCCTCTGTACCTCCCAGAGGGACCTTCTCTCCCTCCCCCAATCCCAGCAGCCCCATCTCTGATCAATACGTGTCTTGTACAAGGAAGCAGAACAGTTTCGAGGGAGGGTTTCTCTTGGGCTTTGAATTAAGTTTGGAATCTTCCAAGAAAGCATTTTTCCTTTTCCTATTGATTTATGATAAAATGGTGTAATTAACCCACAGGAAACGCTGGCCAGAGCTGGAGCGGTGAAGAGAAGGGAACACAGTAGCCCGCTTTCTGCAGCCAGCAGGCGCTGGCCAAGGAAGACCTTTCCTCCAGAGCCCTGGGGGAGGGGCATGGGATCTTCGTACAGACCCAGGTGAGAAGCCAGTGTTGAGTCGATCATCTGTCTCATAGGATCCCGTTTTTTTCTTAAGGAGTCCACAAAATATCACAATTGAGAAGAGCGCTTTGGAGTTTGAGAGACCCAGGTTTAAATCCCAGCCCTCCTGTCCTTGCCAGCTGTGGGATCTTGGACAAGTGACTTAGCCTCTCTGGTCCTCAAATTCTCATCTCCACAGTGAGACTAACAAGATCTTCCTCGTGAGGTTGCTGGGAAAAGTAGATGAGAATGGGTATCAGTGAAGGTTCAAACGGACACCAAGTGATGTGAAACAAGGGCTTGAATTTGCATATTGGGTCCCATGCCACGGTGGGAGCTGGTTCAACGGACTCAGGGAGGATGTTACATCTGTGTATAGGCTTGAAGTCAATGGGGCAAGCAGTCACACACACACACACACACACACACACACACACACACACACACGCGCGCGCGCACGCAGACTTGGGCCTGAGACGAGGACACAGGAATCTGAGCTGGAACACACAAGGACGTGTGAGTCCAGGCCCAGCTCAAAGTCCATCCCCTTTGAGTCCCCAACCCCAATGATGCCAGGGACCTGCCGGAGAAACTGATGCCCTTTGTCACAGAGCGGAGCCTGCTCCTGGTCCAAGAACTGGGAAACGGGGGAGGACGCGTGGTGGCAGCTGGAGGAGCCATGGGCCAGGTGCTGCCCCGTGGCACCCCAGTGAGCCCACAGACCAGCAACAGCATGGGCGCATCCCAATAGCTCTGGGGGACCCATGCTGACCTACTGAGTGTAAAGAATGTGGATGCTGCCACTGCACCTCAGAATCTCATGCAAAATGTCTCCTGGGGCCTGAGCTAACTCGGAACCATGCAGAGATAGGAATTCTGGGAAGTGTTGTTCCGGGTTAGTAGCTAAGCTGACTCAGAGCAACTTACCAGCCGTGATATACTGGCTGCTGCGGTCTGTTCTCTTCGAATCGCCTGGCACGCCTTCTGGGCTGGACGGCGGCCTCCTTTGTCACCAGGAGATTTAGAACTTTAGGGTAAATGTAACATATTTCTTTAAATTTCTTTTTCAATTATAGTTGATATATAACATTATATTAGTAAATGCAATCTTATTAAAGAAACACTTTTGTTTTACATGTTTTTAAAGTTCACCAGATTATTCTAATGTGCAGGTGGGCGTGGGAACCAGTCGTCCATAGGGAAAGTGACCGAGGCTGGTGGAACTTACATGGGACCAGCATGTAGGAGGTGGCCCAACGTCACACAAGTGACGGCTTTTCCAGCTGACCACGAGCCTGTGGTTCTGCTGTAAGGACAGCACAGGGAGTGGAGACATCAGTGAGCCTAGGCCTGTACCATCGAGAAGTGAGGGGCAGAGGGGCAGGCAGGCGGGTCTCCATCTCTCCGTAGAGCCTGTGCCCCCTTCTCCCACTATGCCCATGGCTTGGGGCCGTGGCTGGGCTCACCCACTTCTCAGTGACCGGGCCCAGGGGTTAGAGATGAGAAAGCACTCGTGATGAGTGGCATTTGGCTTGTCCTTTCCTTGCGTAGCCTAAAAAGAAGTGAATTACTCTGAAGATATTCGAGGACTATAGTTCCCAGGTCCTCCAGTATAAGGTGAGGCTGAGTGAAAGGTCCTTGCCTATGGCTTACGAATGGAAATGATATGCACCTCTTTCTGGCTCAGGAGCTGAAGAAGAGGGTGGAGCTCCTCCACTTGTTTCCTCACCTATTGGGGGGCTGTCCACATGACCTTGGAAGCCTCACGCTGACTATGGCAGGGCCTCTACCAGCTTGGACTCCCAAGTAATGGAGTAAAGCAGCATCCCCCGCACTCACCAACCAGGAGCGCCCAAATTGGAAAGTTACCGGAGTGGGAAGTAAACTTTCACTGTGATGAGGCATTGGCACCTTGGACTTTGTTACAGCATCTGTTGTTACCTTAACCCAGTGGTTCTCAAAGTGTGGCCCCGAGACCAGCAGCACCAGCAGCCCTGGGGGACAGGCTAGGGGGGCACACTCTCAGGTGCCGCCCCGGATCTGTTTCATCTGAAAGCTCTGGGGTGGGGGTGAGCTTTCTGTGCTTTTAACAAGCCGCCAGGGGCTTCTGAAGCACACTCAAGTTTGAACCCCCCCACCCCAACTTCTACACCTGTCAGTCAAAACTCCTGATTGGAGAGCCAGGTTTGGGCCCCCTCGGCGGCTTTAGGTTTTCTCCCACTGCCGTCCTCACCCTCCACCCCACTGTGGCCTCCCAGGGGTCTCTTGCAGAACACAGCAACAACACATGCTCTGACTCTTGCAAGGAAACCGGGCAGTAAAACGGTTCTCGTGAAACAACTCCTTAATTCCTCCCTGGTCTTTCGTCCACTCGACTGGTACAGAGAGGTGTGGAGCCCGAGGCTGACTGACAGACTTCGCTTGGGGCTCCACACTGTGCAGTTTGGACCAACAGCCTCGTTAGGTGGGTTTACTATCCCCGGAGCTTTAGAGAAGTGAGAACTGGGGCCCAGAGGGTGCTGAGAAGTGGTGGGTCCAGGATACAGGCCCGGTTCTCTGCGCTCCCATTTCCCATAATCATTTGGCTCCATTGTTACTGCCATGCCCGCATATTCCAGCTGGGTGGCCTTTTGCAGACAGAGCTCACTGATCGAGATCTTGTGTTGCCTAAGGAAGAATCACATTTTCCTGAATATATTAGGCAGGGGCATATGTTTGCTTTCTGTCTGTGACTGTGAATTCAATCCACCCTGAAAAAATGAATGAGTGAATGGCTGAATTAATGAATGGCTATCTAGGCAGCTTGCGCGGACCTTTCGTCTAACTTTGCATATCTAGAAACTCCTTGGGTCCTCACACGCTGAGAACACGCTTTCTGCACAGAAGCCAGCACCCAGCTGCATTGTTGCAGTTGTTTGCGGAGGACAAACAGATGGACTCGGTCCTTGAGGGCTGTGAATGACATGGTGTAAGTGAGGGCAGTGAGTCTTAGACCTGAACATGCGTCAGAATCGCTCGTAGTGCTTGTTAACACACAGTGGCTGGGACGCCTTCCTCACTCCCTGACCCTTGCCCGAGTCTCTCACATGGTAGGTCTGGGCCAAAGCTCCGCACTTCTAACAGCTTCCCCGGTGAGACTGCTGCTGGTGGGTCTGGTAGCCACACTTTGGGAGCTGCTGGGTCAGAGCGATGCTAACTGCTTTAAGTAAGCAGCCCCTGGGCATCAGCTCAACCCTGCAAATGTGCATTTTTCACTCACCGACAGGGTTAGCATTGGGCTGACCGTGTTGTGTTGAGCTTGTGACATGGCGGTCGGAAAGAATCGGATGTAGATGGAATAATCTGGAGCGATATCAACGGCTGTTGACCAAGCAGTGCAACTTGCCAAGGAATTCATATAATATGATCTTAGTTTTATAAAACAAAAACAGAAAACAAAGTGAAACAGCCCGTTTTCCCCCAACCTTAAGCCCTATATATGTTTTATAAATACAGCAAAAGGTACGTAAGACTATACCAGCCTATTAACATGGGGGTCATAGCCTGGTGTAGTCTTTTCAGAAGAAAGTTAAGTGAGATTATTAGCTTTCTAGTATTTCCTTCTGTATTAAGAGGATGCGGTTTTTGGAATAATTTAAAAATGCTGTGAAGTAATGAAACTGCTTAGCTCATTGAGAGACAGATTTGAGTCTGCTTCATTTTTTTTTTTTTTACTTTTCTGCACGTGTAGCCTCCCGCAGAGCATGTGGCCATGTTTCTCCTGTCTATGGGGCACATGCTATAGAACTTGTGACATTTTGATGAATGAATGGCCACATAAGGGACCATCTACACATGCAGTTGAGGAGGAAACCTGGAAGCCAGTTCCACCATTTTTTAGTTGTATGATCATGTGCCTGTCTTTCTGTTCAGTTAAAATACTAGAAATACTAGCTGATTTCCTCTTCACAATTGTTCTACGCAGTTGGCGTCACCATTCTCCATCATCCACATCGGTAAGTGAGGAAACTGAGGCTCAGAAGGCCTCCGAGTGAGTGACTGTCAAAGGTAGGCTTGGCCCCAGGCTCTGTGCCAGTGTTCCCTCGACTGGGATTTCCATGCCTTCTTTTAAAGCTTCTCTGAGCTTCCTTCCCTTCAGGCTTCATCTGTCAAGTGGGTTTGTATGAATCAGTTTCCCCCAAGAAATGGGAATTGCTTTAGGTATTTCAAACAGAGGGAATCTAATACAGGAAATTAGCCACACAGGTGGCTGAAGAAACTGAGAAGCACCCAGCTTTCAGCATGAGCAGGAAGCTGTTCCCACCTTTAGGACAGAGGGACCATGGGAGGGACAATGGGAGGAGGTGTTGTTTTTGGATCCCAGGAGGCAGGGCCACCAACGGAAGTTAAGGCCAGGGTGGTTTTGCCCAGTGGGTGAGGATCTCTGGAGGAGACGTCATCATTGCCAGAGAGGCCAGAGAGGCCAGAGGGAGCAGAGAGAAAGGGAGAAACACGCCCCAGTTTCTCACCTTTGCTCTCTGGTCGAAGTCAGAGGACAGGTAGTTCCCAGGGCAGAGCAGATGAAGGGCTCAGAATGGATCAGGGACCAGATGGGCAGCTGACCAGCTCTGCACTATTGGGAACACTGAAGACCGTATGGGACAGAGCAGGACCTCAGTGGGGCACACCGTGTGTGACAAGCTAGACTGACTGCCGGTGACTCCTGTCACTCCACTGCGAGGGAGTGAGGGCTGAAGAAAGCGTGTTTGATTCCATGGCTGTTGAGCCTCCTCAAGGCTGAAGAAAGTCGTTTAAGGCAGACGTAGAAGGAAGGCAGCCAATTCGATGGCCGACGGGCAACTTGCCCATAAACCTGCCCCCTTACACTTTCCGAAGCTCTGCTCCAATTGTTCAGGCTATTCCTATACTCTCCATGCTGCTGGGAGGTTCCGGACGCCTGATCTTTTTCCAGCTGGGGGTGGGCTCGTCACTGGCACATAGAGAGGAGGAGACACAGAGGGTGGGAGGTCTTGGTCCAAGGCTCAGAGGTTCCTGAAATTCCTCTGAGGTTTTCAGAATTGGGTCTGGGGGCCTGTGCTCCCCTCCTCTGCTTCCATCTAGCCACCCAGCATTCTTCCTACCGCAGGTCTGTCCTGTGGGATTTTTGGTCAGACCAGTCAGGGTCACTCTGTGACCTCTCTCTCTCCATCCTTCCCTCCCTTTCTCTTCCTTCTTGCCTTTCAATAATCTTCGATCATTTGTTATATCTAAGGATTATGCTTATGTAAGCAAGGGGAACACAATGGTGAGTAAGGTAGCTTTAAAACAAGTATATATATATTTGAAATAAAGAAACTACTTCTAAATAACTCATGGCTCCAATGAGAAGCTACAAATTATGTAATATAGTTAATATATTGTCTACAAGTTGTAATGAAAATTCTGTATATAACAACTGGTGGCATGTACTTGAAATGGTACTTGGAATGATCTCTAGAGCCTTGAATGCCTATCATGAGCTTAAGGAGATGGGAAAGGATTACTAGATTAAACCCCCCAAAAGTTTAGTAACAGAAGAAGCAAGTAATAAAATAAGAAACAGGGAACATTTGGGGAAGACCCGCACATCGGAAGCCGACTCTCAAAAAGCAAAATACGGAGAAGGCAGCCTGAAACCGCAGCCAGACATCACCCATCACGAAAGACTGTGTGACTCCTTTTGCACCCAAATACTGAAAATATTTTCAAAAGGGGCACTTCTAAGAAAAATCTAATTAATCGAAACTGACTTAAGAAAGATGAAATACACCAAACCGACCTGTAGCCGTGATCTTATTATGAATCTGGTCCCAGATGAAGTTTATAATTGTGCTTTCATGACTAAGGACATCGAGGCTCAGAGAGGTCAAAGAAAGTTGCCTAAGGACCTACGGTGGAGGTATGGAGACCGAGGTGTGTGGGTGCAAGTGTTCTCCCGCTGGGGGGCAGGGGAGGGCGTTGGTCCCGTGCGGCCTCTGCTGGGAAACTCCCCGGGCCTGCCTGCCGTTGGGGTTGCTCAACTCCCAGACACTTGAAATGCACCTCTAGGAGAGGCATTTGGCACCTGAATTTCCCCTGAACGTGTCGCCATCTCCAATTAGTGGACGCGCACAGCAGCCCCGCACTGCCTCTGGATCCTTCAATGCCTCCCACCTGAAAGGAGCAACAGCCTAAGCCCAGGCCCGAGGCCCTTTGACTCAGCAGCTCCCCAGCCCAAGGACGCCCAGTGCCTGACGTGGTGCCCGCAGCCACAGCCCAAGCCTTGGAGCCAGGCTGCCTCTTGCAGGGAGCAGGTGGTAGCCTGCCCCAGAGTCTGGGTGGGTGACAGACTTCCCACGGTCTGAGGCCTGCAAGAAGCTGCACAATGAAGGGAAATGAATCTTGAATTGGAAATCGTGGTGCTGGGGTATTTGGAAGACCAAAGATCTGCCCCTAACCTCGCTGACCCCAGAGAAGTCACCTCTATTGTCTCTGTCTTGCATCCTTTCCCTCGTTCTTCTCTCCTTGGGGTCCTGGTGGAGGGTCAGTTGTGATGTGTGGGTACTCCCTCCTTGCTCTGAGTCTGCTAAATAGAAATAAAGCAAGTCTGGAGTTTTTTTGGGGGGGTTCCATTTCTCTCTGCATCATGATAACTAGAGAGGGAAATAAGGGATCACACAGAGGCAAAGATGCTGGGGGAGGAGTAGAGACACCTGGTAGCAACATCCGTGGAGTTCCTGGATCCAGCTGTGCCCGAGGTACGGTCTGTTTCCTCATTTCTTTTGGGTAGTGGCAGCCAATATTGTCTCTTTGCTCTTCAACTTGTTTGAGTCGGGCTTTTGAAAGTCAGAACCTGGCTAACCCAGTTTGCCTTGGCTTCCTTTTCTTGTTGTCCCTTCTGAGTGGTGACCCATCTTCCCAATGCCTTAACTGCCACCCCCTCGCCCCAAACCATCCTCTCAGGGAATGGGTCCCAGCATCTGATTCTGAATACTTCAATGTTTAATATCCTAATAATGTAATGCAATGATAAGGAACTGTGAAAGAGACCCTGCCAAGATGGGTTCAGAGAAACATATCTGCCTGGGAAAGGGGCCAGTCAAAAAATAATCACCACAGCCAATACTGATTGAGCCAGAAGCTGTGCTATGGGCTTGTAGTGCATTAGCTCATTTCATCCTCACACCCACCGCACTCTTGGCTCTATTATTTTTCCTTTTTTGCAGATGAGAAAACTGAGGGTCGTGGAATTACAGAATCCACCAAGGTCCCAGAATTAGGAATTGGTGAGGTCAAGTTTGGAACTCAGGAGTCTAACTTCACAGTCTGTATTTTATACCACTCTGGGCTTAATCATGTTAGTATGGGGTCTTCTCTCAAAACAATCTTCGGTATCTTTTAGATTGTTTTCTCAATGTAAGGGCACTTAAATAAAATTAAATCTTATTTTGGAGGTGGAGGATTCCACAAAAATGCTGTGCATTAAAGGAAAAAATTAAAACAAACAGGAAAAAAAACAAATCTCAAACAACCCTTTCCATCACTGTTAGAGGTTATCTCCCTAGAAAAAGTAATGTTCTTTTACAAAGGAAAAGCTTTTGTAATTTTCCTTTGCTTGGGTGAAGGCTAAATTCCATCACCTGGCTTCCAAAGTCTTCCACAGACTGGCTCTGGCCACTCCCTCCAGGTTGTCTTTCCAAAATTGTCTAGACCATGTTCCCTTCCCCGAGGTAGCCTGGCTGTTGCTCTGCTAAGGTTGCCGCTCAGGGCCCTTGCTCAGGTCCCCAGCACTGTGTTCCCAGGGTGATGTGTTCCTGCCAAATTTGCAAAAGTTAGATATTTTAACTGAGATAGGTTAAGGCTAGTGCCTTTGTCTCTGACTTCAATCCTTCTATTTCCTCTTACTGTCAGAAAGGCTCCAGGGACTTTGGGGGTCTAGACAAGAGGAAGTCGAGGTGGGGATACACTTAGTTTGGGTTGGTAACTGTGGGATAGGCTGTCTCATCTAAGCGTATAGTTAAGTAATTACTAGTCAGCCTGGTGTAGAAATAGCTTCCAGGGAAACTCCTATCATGTATTGTGTCAGCTCACACGAGACATGTGATATATTGTGACATGAAAGTTTGGGGCCAGAGGCTGTGGCGTGACATGAATGAGTCTCCTGGTGCTCAAAGGATGGAGGAGAAACAAGTTTGAAATGCACACAGCCAGAAGCTCTCCCGTGAAAATCTCTCACGCGTCTCAGGGCTCAGGCGTTAGAAGGCGTGATAAAGACTTGGCCGTGGTTTGTAACACTCAAAACACAGAGGATGTTAGCAAAGAACTATGAAGCCAAAGGTATTTTCTAAATCTTCAATAATAAAAACAAATTTTGATCAACCACTGATACTGAAGAATTGTAATATTGACATAGGCAGAGAGAAAGAGAATGAAGCCAAAATATACACAGGAAAAAGTATTATAGATGTATGTCACACAGTTAATTAATGAGCAATATGGGTATTTTTCTGGATGTTGTGATGTTTGGGTTTGTCAGTTTTTAGAATTTGTTAATTAGTTGTAATTTCTTTTCTCATTCTAAATGAATGTTCCCCTTGGTGCCCACATTTTTATTTACTTTAAAAATCATCTTTACTGAGGTGTAATTTATATTCTATGAACTGTACACACTTACAGACATGGTTGTGGCTTTCAACAAATGTATACACCTGTGTAACTGCCAGCCGGTGGAACCATAAAGATTCCCCTCACCCCAGACCTTTTCCTCTTGCCCCTTCCCGTCCACCTCCTGCACACTCCTGCCCCGGGTGGCCATTCATCTGCTCTGGATCACTACAGAGTCCAACTGTTCTAGGACTCCATGTAAGTGGAATCATGCAGTACCCTTTGATTTCTGCCCTTTTTATGGGGAGGTGGATCAGCATTCTATCTCATTTTATGTTATGCAAAATTTTGTATTTTTTTCCTTACATAAGATCTGGCAATTTGGATATGCTGGGCCTGCTGCTACCCCCAGGCTCTGGATATGCCCAGAGGCCCTCTTGCTGCGTGCATATCCCATGCACATGCGCATCCCATGTGCATGCACATCCCATGTGCATGCACATCCCGTGTGCACACACATCCCGTATGCATGCACATCCCGTGTGCACACACATCCCGTGTGCATGCACATCCCGTGTGCACACACATCCCGTGTGCATGCATATCCCATGCGCATGCACATCCCGTGTGCATGCACATCCCGTGTGCACACACATCCCATATGTATGCACATCCCATGTGCACACACACATCCCATGTGCATGCACATCCCGTGTGCACACACATCCTGTGTGCGCGTCTGAGTTCATACACCTGAGCACTCTGTTCCCTCTGCCAGGAATGCTTTTCCCTCCTCATCCACATGGCTCATCCGTAGCTGTCTGGGTCGAATGCCTCCTCCCTTCTGTTTTCTTTCAGAACTTTCTCTGCTCTGGGAAGTGTTTGGCTTACAGGTCCCGCTAATTCCCATTTTATGGTCTCATATTGGAACTGACTTATTTTCCTCTGTCCTTCCCCCAGCACCTGCGGTTTTGATGTGGGTGCTGTGCACTGGCCAACACGAGCCACCCATTCCTCTTGGCCCCTGTTCACTGTAGCAACAAGGGGTCAGGTGAAAAGAAAAAGTAGAATGAAAGTCATCTCCCACTCTTGAAGACAATTGCCTTCCTCCAACTGTATCCAGTTCTCACTGGTTTCTCACACACCAGGTTTAGTGGGAACAGTGGCACTCCCTGTCCACTTAGGGGGACTAGAGTAAAGCCATCCCGTGGGGACGGAACCTCAGAGGACACTCTGAGCAGGAGCCGTGCTCTGCAAGGGCGGGGGGTTGAATAGTGTCTCACAAAAGACATGTCCAAGCTCTAATCCCTGGAGCCTGTGAATATGACCTTAGTTGGAAGTAAGGTCTTTTCAGATATAATTAAGGTAAGAATTTTGAGGTGAGATCATCCTGGATTCAGATGGACCCTAAATCCAATGACAGACATCATTCTGAGAGACAAAAAAGCAAAAGACACTCAGAGACACAGGGAAGAGGCCGTGGGAAGACAGAGGCTGAGGCTGGAGCGATGCAGCCACAAGAGAAGAATTGGCAGGGGCCTCCAGAAGCTGAAGCAGCAAGGACGAGTCCTCGGGTCCTCGGCTGAGTCTCTGGAGGGAGCGCAGCCTCTGGCCCCTGGGTCCCGACTTCTGGCCTCTGAAACTGTGTGACAATGGATTTCTGTTGCTTTAAGTCACCAAGTTTTGGTAAGCTGTAGTGGCGGCCTTAGGAAACTGATGCAGGTTTGCCAGTCTTCATGGATGTGTATATGGAGATGATACAAGCCAACTGAGATGGGAGAGAAAGTTCTATAGAACCGTGGTTGTAGGTTTATCCTGAAGAATCCAGAGGGTTTCTGAATTCTTCACCAAAGCTCCAGAGGGTTTGGTGAATGATTCAAACTATCCAGGCAGCAGGATGCAAGATCCGTTTTATTTTTTAAACAGCTTTTTTTGTGGGCAAGAACTTAAGTAATGATTGAGATAGTAAAATGATAAAATCAAGTAAGAAGTGACCATCTTCATCTGTCAAGTTGACACATAGAAGAAAAGAATGTTATATTTAGGTCTATTCGTAGGGTGTGGGGAAACAAGTGAAATCTTATACTCGACACAGGAGTCTAAACCTCCCGAATTTGTCAGCATATAGAAAAAAAGTTCTGAAAGGCACCTACTCTTTGACCCCTTCTCAGAATTTATGCTAAGGAAATATGAAAGGTGTAAATGATGGACACAAAGACTCTTTCAAGGTTACTCGTTACAGTATCGTGTGAAATAGCTGGAAATCGGAAACAACTTAATACACGCCCCAGACCAGGCTGGTTCAATACGCATTGCCACCTTCACGAAAATGGAGAAATGCGGCCCTCAAATTTTAGAGTATACAGAGATACCGACTAACTTGAGGAAATGCTCAGGATAAATGTTAAACAGAAAAAGTACACAACAAACTGGTGTTCAGCATGATCCTGATTCACTTACAAATATGCATAGAAGACTGAAAGTGGAATATTCCCAGTGCTTATTTCTGAGTGCTGAGATTAAAGCTGCTTTTATTTGGTTTGTTTATACCTACCTTTGATAAAACTCTAAAAAAACAGGTAGTGTTTTTGTAATCAAGAGAAATAGTAAATAGAATTTTAAAGAGGACTAAATTTTGAAATTTTTGCTGTAGTCTGTTAAGGATAAGTCATAGTTTCTCTCTCTTTAGGCAAAAGCGCTGTGTCGTGGATTCCAAAAGGGGCTCAGGATTTTTAAAAACTTGTATTTAGATATATTTGCATGTGGATATTGTGGGTGGGGAACTGAATCCGGTTTCAGCCAGTTCTGCCAGCGTTTGACCTGAGGGAGAGGCAAACGCTCCTGGAAATGCGGCAGCAGCAGATTCGCCCAGTGTCTCTTTGGTCCTTTCTTGTAGGCAGAGCAGTGTCCTCCCTCTGTCCTCCTTGCAGGCAGATGGGTCTGTGCCAGCCCTGCCTCAGGGCATCCCTGGCCTCCACGGCCCTGCCTTCACTGTGCACCTGGATCTGAGTCTTCTCTGTGCTGGTTATTAAAAGGAGACTCTGGCGCTGGTGGGTGTGGCTCAGTGGGCAGAACGCCAGCCTGTGAACCAAAGGGTCGCTAGTTTGATTCCCAGTCAGGGCACATGCCTGGGTTGCGGCTGGGTCCCCAGAGGGGCTGGCGTGAGAGGCAACCACACATTGATGTTTCTCTCCCTTCTCCTCTCTCTAAAAATAAATAAATAAAATCTTAAAAAAAATAAAAGGAGACTCTGCTTCTAAGTCATCTCAGGAGAGGGCAGGGACAGCTGGTGGAACCAGGAAAAAAAAGCAAGGCTGGTTCCTCTTCCTTCTCTATAGCCTGGCCTGAGCCCCAGGCTGCGGGGGAGCCCCTGTGGGTCTTAAGCCTCTATTGTTCCATTCTTAGGAGCATTGGAGTTAGGCTTGGAGTGACCAGATATCCTGGTTTGCCCAGGGACCATACCAGAGTTTTAAGATTCCTAGTGTAATCATCAACACTGTCCCCTTTGAGTCTCAGAAGTATCCTGGTTTGGATGACAAATTAAACCATTACTAGAGTTTTCGTGCAAATTGTCAACTACCATATCTGAATCACAGTACAGAGAACAATACTTGTTGCTACTGTTAATTGAGCTCCTATCCCGGGCCAGATGACTCGTACATAGATTTGGTTAATTCTTACAACTATCCAGTCACTAGACCCTAGTTGATATCTCACAGTCACCTCAAGTCACCATGTTCCCATCCAACCTCATCCTGAGAGATCGCCCTCCCCCTGCTTCTTCCTGAGTCTTTGGTCCCAGTCCAGGACTCAACTTGTCCCTGGTTGCCCAAGGGGGTGATCTGATGTCATCTCTGACCACTTCCTCTTTCTCCCTCTAATCAGCCCCCAGGCCCCAATGATTCTATCTCCTTAATGTCACACTGCACTCCAGCCACGCCAACCGTTCCATTCTGAGAGTTCTCCGTGGGGCCTTGAACCACAGGGCTCCAGCACGGGCTACTGCCTTGCCTGCTTCTGCGAAGTTAACTCGTATACTTTGTGGATTTCAGTTCCCTCTAACCTGACCCTCAGTTCTGGTAGGCTTATCCTGTTAAACAGGCCATATCACCCTTTATATTTCTTCCATGGCATTTATGTGGTTCTTTGGATGCTGTGTGTGGACCTCGATATCTCAAGCTTCTGAAGTAGGAACCTAGTCTGTCTTGTTCTCTGCAGAATCTCTAGGCCTCGGGCTAAGCCCAGTGTCTGACAAGTGGAAGGTTCTTGGTAAAGTGTTTGCTGAAAGAGTAGGAGCTGGAGTGCATCCACTTTTCTCCATTCCTCTGCTTCTGCTGCTGTCCAGCACCTGGCTCTTTGCAGCGGCCTCTAACCGGCCTCTTGCTTACGTATTACATTGCCTTCCACCCATTCTCCATACAGAGGCCATTCTCCGTGCAGAGGAATCCCGTAGACCAGACTGAGTGCCACTCCCCTACTTAGAACCTTCAATGGTTCCCCTTCATTCTTGGAGTGAGGCCCAAATGCCCAAACAGAGGCTTTCTGCTCTGGCCCCACTGACCCCGGTTCTCTCTGGGTGGACCAGCGTCTCTCATCTGCAGGTCCTTGCATGGGAATACATTGCTGGCTAACGCTTCCTCTTTCAGATCTTGGTTCAATGTCACACCCCTGGGGTCTTCCCTCAGTACTCAGAGGGTCACAGACCCCCTTGGTTACTCTCATATCCGTCTCCTTTTTGCGTATCCCAACCACAGGATGATCACGGGTTATTATTCCTTTACAAAGAACCAATAGGAAAAAACTCCCCCCCACCTTCATCAGAGTTCTCGGGTCTAGGGTATTCAAGTTCATTCATTTAGGTTTCCTGCATAATTTTCATGACACAGGAAGCACTCAAAGACTCTTTCGGAAATGAACGAATGATCCATTTTAAAGGTAAGAAATTTCAGGTAAATCCGTGGTGAATACAATACATCTAGTAAATGAACATGAGTTTCTAGTCTGGGGCAGTGTCATATGGTTATGGGCTGAGTTGTGTCTCCCTGTCCCCATTCATACACTGAGGTCCTAACTCCCAGTAACTCAAAACGTGACTGCATTTGGTGAGAGGGTCTTTAAAGAGATCATTAAGTTAAAATGGGGTCATTGGGGGGGCCCGAATTCAAAGCGACTGGTGTCCTTATAAGAAGAGAAGAAGAGGCCATTGACAGGCACGGAGGGAGGCCCAGGGAGGACGGAGGGAGAAGAGGGGCGTGTGCACGCCAAGGAGAGAGGCCTCGGAAGGAACCACCCCGTGGTCACCTTGACCTCGGACCCCTCGCCTCTACAGTTGTGAGAAAACAAACTGCTTGTTGTTGAAGTGACCAGGTCCGTGTGCTCTGTTGTGGCGGCCTTTGCAAACTAACCGAATGCCTGCAGGGGCTCTTCAAGGGGCCACCTGGGAACTGCCCACCGAGCAGGCTGTTGAGTAGCCATTCTCTGCGAATCACATGCAAGTTGAAATTTTTTCAGTAGCAACATTAAAAAAAAAGAAAAAGAGGTGAAATTAATTTGAAGAATATATTTAACCTACTAAATCTAAAATATCATTTTAATATGCAATCTATGTTAGACATTATTAGCAAAACACTTCACTTGTTTTTCATACTAAGTCCTTGGAATCTGGTATTTTACACTTAACAGCACCTCTTGATTCAGACTAGCTACATGGCCGGAGCTTAGTAAGCCACATGTGGTGACCGTATTAGAGATCATAGATGTAGATTTCTGCACATCAGTTTGACGGAAAAGGTGTTCTTTCCTGAGAATATATATATGATCATTATAAACAGTTAAAAAAGAAACTCAGCATATCTGCTTGCAACTGTCATTCCTGGGAGTTTCATCTTTGCTTTGACATCAGCAATCCTAACGGCTGGCTTCGTTGTTACTCAAAGGACTAAAGTATTTGGGCATTTTGGCCATCAGTGTTCGCCCTGGCATTAAACTATGAGTATCTGATGCAGATCGTACCTGTGCCTCCAGAGAAAGCCTCTTTGCCCCTCCTCCACACACCTCTTGGAAATGCAGAGCCAACAACACATTGCACCAGGCCTCGATCCCCCAAACCTCAACACAGCCTGTGTGTCTAGTGTGCCTCTTCGGTGGTTGTCGCTGCCAAGTTTGAACCAAGCACTTCTCTGGCCCAGTGCAGGTCTGGTCACCGCAGCCTGTTACCCTGGGCAGAGGACCCACCTCTGCAGCCCCTCAGCCAGGCCTTGCTGAACTTCCTCTTGTGCTAGGAGCAGAGAACTCACCACAGCACAGAGGGAGCTCAGCAGTTGCAATAAGCAGAGTCAGGGCATCAGGTAGTTAGCTTCAGACCTAATCGTTACCCAGTGCTCTCCCAAAGGGCATATTTGAACAGGCTGCGGCTGAGTGGCTCAGAGTGTGGTCTCGGGCATCGGACCGACCTGCTTCGTCATCCTGCTCTGCCAGTTGCTAACTCTGTGATTTTGCTGCGACTTTTCACTCCTAGGAGCTGCCTCTGTAAAATAGGAATGATAGCAGCAGTGCCCACTTTATTGGGCTTTGCAGTGGAGTTCCAGTAGTTTTCAACTTGGCAATGTTTAGACACTACAGGGCACATGACATGTTGCCTTGTATGTAGGAAGCTCTCAGTCAATGATGGGAAAAACCAGGCATGTAGTCTGGGTCAGGCACCAGGAGACTAGTCCATCATTGTTTGAGCTTTTATGTTACAAATGACAGAAACCCACTTGTACTAGCTTAAGCTGTCTTGGTTGAAGGATTGATTACAAGGGCCTTGGGCTGTTTTCCAGAATGCAGCTTGGCCTCAGGGAGGGACTGGGACTAGATATGGAGTGTTCTGGAACCCGGGAGCACACTATTTCTCATCTCTGCTTCAGTGTATATGCCTGGTCCCTTCCTCTTTCCTCTGGTCAGCATTCTCTGCTTCTCTGGCCACATGTTGAGTGACTGAAAGCTCCTCAAGATCTCTTTCTTTCCACTGACCAGCCTAGAATTCCTGGGAGACAGACGGGATTGGCCCAGTTGGAGCCAGGTGTTGACTTTTCATCACCTGTGGCCAAGAAGAGGGGGAGGCACAAAGTACAGACACAGCCTATTTTTTAAAAATGTGTTTAGTATGATGATCAGATCTTGGTTAACAAGGAGAATGGAGATGCAGACTTCGTGAAGGGCAAGACAATGTACAGTTTTGACTCTGAAAAGTTTACTCTAAGATCAAGAATGGAGACCTTGTGGAGGATGCCTCAAGGGGTGGATTAATAAGGGAGACTTAGAGCCTGTGTCTCATGTACTGCTCATTTCATTCATTCATTAAATTTTTTTCAAGTGCACTGGGGATACAATAGTGAACTTGCTCTCACGGCTTGTACTGCCTCCTTCTGTTGGTGTGGTTGTTCAATGGCATTCCATCGTTGTCTCACTTTTCCTACTTGGAAGCATCCTTTCAGGAAAAAAATAAACTCTGGACTTGGGAAAGGTGGAGGTCATTCCCTGGTGATTCTGGACAACTGGGTTCCAATCAACAGTGGCCAACTTTTGTTTTGATTTATCTCCCCAGTCCTTTTTTGCACCCACCAAAAAGTAAAATTCACCCAGAGGAGGCAGGAAAGGAGGCCAGGGAGTCAACACTATTGGAATACTTACGCTAGTCGAATACCTCTATTAGGCAGGATTTGGGGGCCAAGAATGGACTAAACCAAGAGGCTCTCCTCTCACAGAATTCCGTTGGTCAGTGCCGCCCACTCCAGGTTTTGGATAGCTGCCATTGAGAATGTGCCTTTCAGGGAAGTCGATGTCTATCTTCTTCGGACAGTGCACCTTGCCCTCAGAGGAGATGCAACTCCTACTAAGTGGCTGCAGGTAATGTCTGTTTTGGGAGTTCTATTCACTCATTGAAAGAACTCAACCCATATTGACTGAGCATCTTCTAAGCACCAAGCTGTATTCTGTGTGCTGCCGTGACGATCCAAGCCCGGTCCTCCTGCAGCTTACATTCTAACTGGGGAGCTCACATTTTTGGGGTCTTGACAATTACGCAGGGACTCGGAAGAAAGCCTGGGACATAGAAGCCCTTTGTGCAATGCAATGTGTTACATTTATTGAATGGGACTTCTGTGTTATTTTAAAATTATTATTGATATAATAATAATAATAATAATAATAATAATTGATATTATTGAGCAGTTTATTGGTCTGAGACAAAGAGAGAAGCGGAAAGAAAGAGAGAGGAACACTGATGTGAGAAGTAGCCATTGGCTGTCTCCTGTATGCACCCCAACGAGGGATTGAACCTGCAACCTTGGTGTGTGCCCTGCCTGAGAATCAAAGCCATGATCTTTTGGCATATGGGATGATGCTCCAGTCAACTGAGCCACCTGGCCAAGGCTGACTGGGACTGCTAAAACACTATTTGCTATCAAAGATATTTTTAAGGTTGGGCCTTCTTAGGTTCTCATTTTTGATTCAAAACCATTTTGTTAGAAGGTAAGTACCCTGAATCATCTGCTTTAGTATTTGTAGCAGTTACAAGATGACGTTTCTCCTTCCCTCACAGACACCTCACATTCAAGTTTCAATTTGGTAATAGTCGGGGCCCACGAACCAGAAGAAACAGAGTGGATCCAGATGGCCTGTTATTTCTAAGAACTTTACAAACCTGGGAGTGATGAGGAGTGCAGGCGAGTTACGGAAGATTTTGGAAGCTTGACATCACCTTCTTCTCCCCTTTCTGATTCTTGAACAGAATCCCTCATTTCTGAATGTAGTTGAGGACACAGTCATCTGGTTTTGATTTGAATTGTGGACACATTCACTACTTTCTCCCCCAAACATAATCAGGGCAGGTGAATATACTTAACACATTCTAGTGCCGTAGAGTGTCGGCCAGAGGAAGGGAGAAACGAACCACCGTGAGCTCAATGTGTACTGAGTGCCCATCCCTTTCACAGTGCCAGCCGGCTGTGCGTCTGTAGAGCAAAGCATTGTAGGTTTTCAAAGAAACCAGCTGGATCACTTCCAGTTTGAAATGGCATCTGGCTGTCTAGAGCTGCCCCTGACGCAGCCCCTTTTGATTTCCAATTAACCTCTCTAATGAAGACATGGAAACAATAAAGCACCCCCATCATAAAAGTGGAGACACTCACTCTTTCCTTGTTCCCTTCTTTACATTGGCTTAGAGACACAGCATCTCCAGTAATTAAAAAATTGCCTGGCTATCTCTCAAGTCTGTGGGTCTTGCTTTTTAAGGCAGCCAAGTCTTGCCATCTTCAATATACTTTTTGGAGATTATTTAAAAAAATAAAATGACAGGGCCCTGGCCAGGTGGCTCAGTTGGTTCAAGCATCGTCCTGTCCACCAAAAGCTTGTGGGTTCAGTTCCCAGTCGGGGCACATGCCTAGGTTGTAGGTTTGATCCCAGGTTGGGGCACATACAGGAGGCAACTGACTGATGTCTTTCTCTCACATCGATGTTTCTCTCTTTCTCCCCCATCCCCTCGCTCTAAATTCAACAAACATATGCTTGGGTGAGGATTAAAAATTAAAATAAGACGACAGGGTAGACATTTGGGGCCATGATACACTGACCCTGGGAGAGCCCCCACAGGGAAAGTTAGGTAGATAAGGGTAAAAACAGAAAAAGACTGGGGAGCAGAGCCTGTTGGAACTGCAGCTGCCCCCCCTCATCCACAGGGAAGATGTCCCAAGACTCCCAGTGGATGCTGTCCCTGAAATCAGGGACAGTACAAAATCCTCTCTATGTTTTTTCCTATATGTATATAGAGATGATAAAGTTTAATTTATAAATTAAATACCATAAGAAATCACCAAAAAGAAATGATGATAAAATAGAACAATTACAACAATACACTATAATCAAAGTAACATAAATGGCTCTGGGCCCCGGGTGACTGGAACCGAAGCACTGTGACACCTGGACCACGGGATGCTTCGTGACCTGCCCAGGCAGGCGAGAGAGGTCAGCATGCTCCTCAGAACAGTGTGCAATTTAGGATGTATGCATCATTCATTTCTAGAACTTTCCATTTAATGTTTTTGGGCAGTGGTTGGCCATGGGAAACTGAAGCCTCAAAGAAGGGGGGAACAACTATACAGATGTTCATGTTTCCTGGGTTCTGAGCATCAGAAAATAAGGAGGTGGGAGTGGAAGATTCTACCTCAGTGCGTCAAAGGTCTGTGAGTTAAAGGGCTGAAGAAAAAAAGAACAAGATTTTAAAATAAACCTTTTCCCAAGCACACAAATAAACAAATACCAGATTCTCTCATGTAAATATAGAGTAAAAAAAGTTAAAAATCTTCCCTCAGAGAAAATTCCAGGCTTACATATTTTCATTAATGAATTCTTTCAATGTTTAAGGGAGGCATAACACCAATGAAATGGACTCTTTTAGAAAAAGAGAGGAATACATTTTCCAATTCACTTTATGATACTCATTTATGAAATCGTCATACTAAAATCTGACAGACATTTCACAAAGAGAAAGAGTGAGAGAAAGAATGGATTACTGACTAAAATCCTGTATGAACATAGGCTCAGGAATTCTTAAAATATTAACAAATCAAATCTAGCAATATATGAAAAGGGAGGCATATCATGACTTGGTAGCATTTATCCCAGAAATGCAAAGCTGGTTGAACGTTTCAAAATCCAACAGCATAATCTACCCCACTGACAAAATTAAGAAGGAAAAAAATATCAAGGAGGAAAAGCATTCGACAAAAATGAATACCTATTCACGATAAAAATTCAACAAACTAGGAATAAAAGGGATATTTCTCAGTCAATAAAGGCTATCTATTAAAAACCTATAGCAAAAATTACACTGGTGAAATACTGAACACTTTCTTACTGAGACTGGTAACAAGGCAAAGATGTCGTGTCTCTTGCCCTTCCTGTTCGACATCACAGCCACTGCAAAAGTACAACACACAGTAGCAACGGCAACAACAAAACTAAATAAAATGCATACAGACAGGAAAGGAAAAGGTAACCCTGTATCTATTCCCAAGTGGCATGATTATGTGGAGAATTCTGAGAAGTATACCAAACAACGACTAGGACTAATAAGTGAATGCCCCTGTCAGGATATCATTGATAATAGTAAAAAACTGGAAGGAGCCCAGGTGTCCATCAGTAGAAGGATGGATAAATTATGGTGCATCCATACAATGGAATCCTGCTCTGCACTAAAAAGGAACACATTTCTGATACATGCAACAATGTGGATGTGTCGCCAAATATCTTATTACGTCAAAGAACTCACACGCATGAGTATGTATTGTCTGATTCCATTTGTGTGTGGTTGTAAAAAAGGCAAAACTAATTTATGGTGAAAGCAAATCAAAATACATGAATCCTTCAAATTTGTTCTTTCCAAAGAGCTTTTTTGGTTATTCTGAGAAGCTTGCAGGTACATATGAACTTTAGAATGAGTTTATCAATTTCTGCATAGAAGCCAGCTGGGATTCTCATAGACATTTCTCTGACTCTGTAGATCAGTTTGGGGGAGATTGACTTGTTAACGATATTGTCTTCCAATTCATTAATATGGAATTTTTTCCCAGCTTTGTAGGTCTTCTTTCAACAACATGCTATAGTTTTCAGAGTGTAAGTATTGCATCTTTAAAAAATATTCCTAAATATTTTACTGATTTTTGACCCTATTGTAAATTGAATTATTTTCCTAATTTTGTTTTTGAACTGTTCATTGCAAGAATATAAAAATATAATAGACTTTTGTGAATTGAACTTGTTTCTTGTAACCTTTCTACTCTTGTTTGTTAGTTTAAATTTTTTTAGGTGGATTCCTTAAGATATTGTATATATAAGATTCTACCATCTAAGATAGTTTTACTTCTTTCTTTTCAATGTGGATGTCATTACTTCTTTTCATTTCCGAATTGCCTTGGCTGAAACCTCCAGTATAATGTTGACTAGAAGTGGTAAGAGGGCATCCTTGTCTTGTTCCTGATCTTTGGGGGACAGCCAGTCCGTCATCACAAAGTAGGATGTTAGACTTGGGTTTTTCATAGGTGTGGGTTCCTTATCAAGTTGAGAAAGTTCCCTTTATTCCCTAGTTTGTTGAGGTTTTTTTTTTAATCATGAAAAGGTGTTGGATTTTGTCAAATGTTTTTCCTGCTGCTATTGAGATGATTATGTGGATTTTGTGTTTTAGTCTATCGATAAGGTGTATTTTGTTCATTGGTTATCAGGTGTAATCCATACACTTTTGTTGACTATGTGTTTTGCTAATGGGTATGTTTGGCAATGAAATTGAACCCACTATGGCCTAACGGGCACAGGCCACCATGTGCTGACTTTGGAGCATTGCCACCCTACCCCAGTCTCTACTAGCCCTTCCCCAGCTCTTTTCAATGCCAGTGCAATGCCTTGCACCAGTCAAGTCCAGACTTACACCTCCAGCCAGGTAGACGTGTTTCAGGTTAATTAGGGGCTTCAGTCAATTTAGTTCATAGGCTGTAATTACAGGCACCAAAGACCTGCAATTTCTGTTTTAATTAAAATAAACAATGTGAAAGGACTGACATCACACCGGGGCAACTGGTGTGCAAAGCACAGGTAATTACACCAAAGCTGAGCCTCTCGCTGTGAAGAAGTCTGTTGGGATCCACACTGGAGCACTGGGCCTGGCCTTCCTGGTGGATGCTAATTACCTGCTCAAACCAGACAGGTCGGTTGGTTGTGGCAATGATACTAGAACATGCTTCTTTCAAGTTGGAACTGAGTTGTGACGTTTGGAGCACGTGTGTGTATGTGTGTCTATTTACACGTGTAGTGTCTCTCCAAATGCATGTACCTGTCACATGCCTCCACACACACATGCATGAGGGTGAAAAATTCTTATTGTAACTGCTGGTTTTAGAGATCCTTTTGGGATGGCAGTTAGCCTTGTTTACAAAAATATTAGCTCACTTGGAGAGGCCTGGTGGCCAGAGTGGCTCAAAGACATATAAGAATAAGGTACTTAATCCTTCATTTACAATTGTTTGCATGCATGACATAAATTCCCTCTGACCCTGTGAACCTTCAGTGAAGTTATCAGCACACAAAATGTTTGGAATGACTGAATTTTGGGGGGGGGCATTGGTGAAGATCAAAGAAGGAAGATTTAATTCTGCATTTGAGTAGGGGTGTAAGGGACACTACATAAGTGAGAAAGTGAATCCAGGGGAACAGGGACCCAGAAGTGGCTAAAGACTGTTAAGTCTCAGGGACCTTTCAGAATCTTGTGCAGGGAGTTGAACCTCCCACAGGATATAGGAGAAAAAAAAAGTCCACATGTCTTAGAAAAGAAACCTCATCATCATACTCTTCTCTTGAACCCTTCTGGTGGTCCACACTGCCATGGTTATAAAGTATATATTTATCTAGAAGGTGGGAGAGGCTAAAAAAGCACCCCCCCAAAAAATATCTGCTCTTAATCCCCAAAGCCTGTAAATGGCCCTTTTTTATTTTTGAGAGTCTTTGCAGGTATGATTAAGTTAAGGATCTTGAGATGGGGGATTATCCTGGTGGGCTCTAAATATCATCACATGCATTCTTTTTTTAAAAAAACATTTAAAATTTTATTTTAGAGAAAGGAAAGGGAAAGAGAAAGAGAGGGAGAGAAACATCGATGTGAGAGAGAAACACTGACTGGCTGCCCTCTGCCTTCTGCAAGCACCTGACAGGGAGCAGAGCACAGAATCTGCAACGCAGGCATGTACCCTGATCAGGAACCAGACCAGCCACCCTTCGGTTTACAGGACGATGTCCCACCCACAGAGCCATGCCAGCCAGGACCACATACATTTTTATAGGAGGGAAGGAGAGGGAGATTTTACCACCCAGACAGAAGAGAACACAGACAGAAAAGGAGAAGCCATGTGAGCAGGGAGGCAGGGACTGGAGTGATGCAGCGGAAAACCAGGAATGCCAGCAGCCGTCAGCAGCTGCAAGAGGTAAGAAACCATTCTCCTCTGGAGCCCCAGAGGGAGCACCGCCCTGCTGACCTCTGGATGCCAGCCCAGGGAAGCTGACTTTGGATTTCTGGCCTCTAGAATGGTGAGGGAATAAACTTTGTTTGTTTCAAGCCACCCGGTTTGTGAAACAAAATAGATGGCTTCCCCAGAACCTTCAGGATCTGCCCCTGCTCCTGTCCAGACTCCCCACCCCCACCCCCGTCTGCTGTTCAGCAGACCTGCATCTCCAACCCCTCTCCCAACCCCCCCACACCTTGTAAGTGTCGATCCCCACCTGGAACACCCTTCCAGTCTCTGCCAAGCCCGAGAGATGTGACTTGCTAGTCCAGTTTACAGATGAGGAGACTGCCCTGCAGAGCACTGCTGAGCTGGTCTCCGAGTCAGCGCCCTGCCGGGACACAGTGTCAGGCTGAGAGAGCACCCTCTTGCCTATCCCTCTGGCGAAGGGCTCCATGTCAGGGCAAGTGGGCAAACCCCAGCTGTCTCATCTTTGACCTCACCAGCTGCCCACAGAGTGATACCTTCTTGGGCACTGTGGAATAAACACAGGCTTTGGTGCAGGATGGAGCTGGGTCCAAATGTTTTCTTGGCGGTGCACATGCTGTTGAACCCCAAGTTACTGAAGCTTTCTGAACCTCAGTTCTCTCCTTTGTAAAACGGGGCTTATAAAAGTGACCTTGGAGGGTGGTCGATATCTCATAACATGCATTTATGAAATGTCCACTCCATGTGGACAAGCCCAGGTCCCGGATTTTGTGAAGGGTGTATTTACTTAGGATACTGAGGGAGTAAAATGGGACCTGGAACATGTCCCCTCCACCCCCACAACATTTTCCCAGGTTCCCTTTTCCTCAGGGGCCACACCTGGCTCACCCAGTCTAAGGGAAATCTCCAGAAGAGAGGCAAGTGAGCAGGGCGTGGGGCTGAGTACACAGGTTGGCAGTGGCTCGCAGGCCAGGTTTCAACAGCTGGGAGACAGCGGTGGTCTTTGTAGTAGGAAAGGTTGGTCAATGTGGCAGGCAGAGAGGTAGCAAGAGCAAGCTCTGATACCTGGCTGGAGCCACTGTGTAGAGGCAGGGGGCTCAGAGGGAACACATGTGAGTTCTGACAACTATGCTCATGTGCAAATGCATGTACATACACATATGTTCACAGACCCACCTGGGCACCCAGGCCTCTACGTACACTCGCTCATGCTTTGTGTTTGTAGGCATGATTTCAGAGACTTATTTTTGTTCTTCTCTTCCAATAACTGGAAGTTTGGAAAAAGTGATGGGGAAATAGAGGCTCGGAGACGTGAAGTCCCTTCATCAACGTCCCCCAGCCTGTACAGCAGAATGAAGCCTCAAGTTCAAGATTCTGTAAAGGAGGATATATGTAAGGTTCATGGCCCCTTGCCTATCACATAGTAAGTGCTCAATAAATGTTGATTTTTACTGTGGGGCAGGCAGGCACCTTACTAGGCAGTGGGGGTCTTCACCAAGTCAAGTACAATACTCTTTCTAGGAATATTATTGAAATACTATTTCAAATGTGGTAAAGGTGATACATTGTCCAGCAGGCCCTCATTCTGCCAGAAGGACTAAGAAAAAGTCTAAGCACAGAGCCCCATGGTGGTGTTGAAATCCCCTCCAGGGTCTGCTGTCTGGGGATCTTTTTCTAGCCACTGCCCCCACCTATAGCCTCATGCCCAACTCATTTCAAGGTCTTGGGTCTGGCTGGGCTTGCAGAAATGAGCCCCATAGCCATGCAGGGTGGCTTTCTCCTTAGCGCTTGGGACAGGAGGGCTGGTCCTTGCGCATGTCATCCCAGGGATGAGCTCGGCACAAGCTGCTACAAGCTCACAGAAGGCAGGAGACAGCAGTGACTCCGACGCTTCTGCGGTTTGCCTGGGCAGAATATCCAGGTCGTGTGCTCCCTGGGGCCGTTTCTGAGGATGTGGAATATGCCGTGCTGGGCAGCCCGACTCCTGTCCCGTCCTGCCTGCCCACCTCCAGCCCTGAGTCCCGGTGGAAGGGTTTTCATTGCTCCTAGTGGCAGTTTGAGCCCTTTGATACCCACGATCAAACTGGGATTTGTGATAACCCCTACCTCATTGGGTTGTCATGAAGATTACGTGAGATAATGCATGAAACATCAGTTTTGACACATAATCGGTGCCTTGTAAATACAGCATAATTATTGTCATTATTGCTGTCATTATCATGGTCGGTGTCATCATCATTATCATTATCACCATTGGATCCTGAAGGCAGCTAGCTGGGGATTAGATCCAGTTCCTGGCCATGGGACATCAGGCAAGTAACATCTCTGTGCCTCAGTTTCCTGTAACACAAACTGGCTATTCTTTTCAAAGCTTCCTCTCTTTGCTCCTGTTTAAAGTCTCAGAATCTCCTGCTGGGCAATTTTAATAACCACCCCTGTGGGAAGCTGGGGATGTGACCTTCTTTGGGCCTCAGTTTCCTTAGCAGAGAAAGGGGACAAGTATCAATTCACTGCCAGGGCAGCTCAGAGGGTAAAAAAGAGCAACTTTAACTTGCTTTGCATGGTGTCTAGCCCACAGTAGGGGTCACAGATGTCTGCAGCTGGGTCATCGGTCTATTTTCTATGCCTGGTTTGAGTCAGGTTCGGTGAGAGTTTCCCCCGGTACATCCAAGTACAGATTTCCAAGAGATAATTGGCTATTTAGATCCAGAGTTCAAGGGGAAGCTCAAGGCAGCAGACATCAATTGGAGGGTGAGCAAGGCATCCAGGAAGGTGAGATTTGGGCCCAAACACCGTGGAAAGAAAAGCAGGAAGATTTCCTGTTTGGGTTTGGGTCTGGGTTCTTCCACTGCTGCCCTTGGATTACACCCCTGTCTGTAGGCTTTGTGCTCTAGAGCAGGGCCTGGTTTTCTTTGAACTTGTGGGAGTTTTTCTCAGTCTCTTCTGTGAGCATCTTTCCCTCAAGTCATCAGTAAATGCTGGTACTTCCCAGAGTCCCATGCTCCAAGCCTTCCTCTCTCTGGGGATTTCTTCTGCTAGCAATGCTCACTTCTCACTCCATCCTGGTCACCCTCCAATCGATGTCTGCTGCCTTGAGCTTCCCCTTGAACTCTGGATCTAAATAGCCAATTATCTCTTGGAAATCTGTACCTGGATGTACCGGAGGAAACTCTCACCGAACCCTCCCAAACCTGACTCACCATCTTCTCCTTAAGCCTGTTCTGTCTTCTGTCTTCCATGTCTCGGCCAAGGCACTGTCTCCCCAAAAGCTGTCTGAATCAGAAGGCTGTGGGTCCCCCCACATGCTTTTCTCTCTTGTACTCTGAGAGAGAACACATAGTACTCTTGTAGTGTGTGCTCTGTTTATGTCCCTTCTCCCCTCCCCTCCCTCCCTCCCTCCTCCCTCCCTCCCTCCCTCCCTCCCTCCCTCCCTCCCTCCCTCCCTCCCTCCCTTCCTTCCTTCCTTCCTTCCTTCCTTCATCTCAATACAAATGTCACAGATTTACTGATTATCTGCTATTCGTCAGTCACTGTATTATTTGTTGGGCCCCTAAGTCACTAAATCCTCTTCACATTACCCATAAATGTCTAAGAATTGTGTTATCCTTCCTTCTCAGTTGCAAATGACAGAACACATACTTAGGAAGGAAATAAACCCAATGGCTCCCAGAATTAATGCGTGAGATGGAGAAATTCACTTGAGGCCAAGCTTCTAAGACCATCTAAGCCCACATTGCAGATTTGGCCTAATGGTGCAGCTGTCATTACTGAAGCTGCCGCTGATCACTGGCCACCAGAAGCCTGACTTTATCGCTGACCACTGGCATCACCAGCACCAGGGTTGCTCCTGGGGGGCAGTTTGACTTGGCAACCACGCCGCCCTGAAAGTTGTGTGCCTTTGCTGTTTTCTACCCCAGCAAAACAGCAAGTGAGCCCCGAGCAGAGCCAGTCCTCCCACTGACGACTTCCTGAGTGGAGCGTCTGATTGCTGAAGGTTGGTCCTGTGCTTGCGGTGTATTGGCCACTTCCACACGGGAGTCTGGACACTATTTGAGTTCTGAGTTCTACCTCGAACATAGGGTCTCATTGTGTTGTATTTCTTCCCAACTGCAGAAGTCTGTTGAAAAGATGACTGGTAGCCACACCAGAGAATGACATATTTCTAGTATAGGTTTCTATCTTGCCCCCTCCGTCATCACTGCTGATGCTCCAGGCCACCTTATCGCATCTCACCCACCCACATGGTCAATCCTGACCCTAGTGGCTGGTGCATTTTATTTAAAGTGTAGTTCTGACGTTGTCTCTGTCCAGTGTCCTTCCTATGGCCCCTCATTGTCCTAACACTTCAGATACCCAATGTGGGCCTTCGCAATCTGTCCTTTGTATAGTTGTTCAGCCTCATTCTCTCCCATCTCTCTCTCTCTTCCTCCCTCCCTTCCCTACACACATACACACAGGTACACACACACACTGATACATATTCATGTTCTTCTGGGACAAATAGAGACAACAGCCATTGGATGAAAGTGTCTCAGTGACATTTGTAGGATGGTGTGTTAGTTCTTCTTATGGACCCAACATAACTTAGATTCCCAGCAGAAGGCAGGGAAGATTTTATTGACTGAGGATACAGACAGGGCTTACCTGTGGCTGACTTGGGGACAATTTAACCAAGGGCTTTTTGAATATCCCTTCCACTGGGCCAGAAATCTCACCACTGGGGCCCAGAGGCTGGGTTCAACAACCCTGTGTACTGTCTTTGTACATGGTAATCCACTGAGAACTGGGGCCCCCTATGTAGTTTCTAAGGCTTTAAAGAAAGGTATCTTTATGTTTCCTTTCCCCCCTTACTTTTTAGCTGGGGCCAGTACTCACCCTCCATGATGCCCTCACCCTCAACCTATTATAATTGCACCTGCAAAAGTCCGGAAGGCAGTGAGCCATGAGACAATGAGTGGAGAGAGAGAGTGTACGAACACCTGTTTTCTTTTCTCTTAGGTAAACACTTAGAAGTCAGATTACTGGGTTACGTGTAAGTGTATGTTTAACTTTCTAAGAAACTGCCAGACTGTCCTCCAAAATTATGGTACTATTTTGCATTTTCACCAGCAGTGTGTGAGTGTTCCTGATGCTCTGCCTCCTTGTTGACACTTGGTGTTGTCTGACTTTTGAATTTTAGACATTCTAATGGCATGCCATGTTACCTCACTATGCTTTTAACTTTTTCTCTAGTGACTAATGATGTTTTCATGTGCATAGGGGCTAATTTGTACACCTTCTCTGGTGAAGTGTTTCACCAGGTTAAAAATTTGTGCTGATTCTTTATTATCAAGTTGTAAGATTTCTTTAAATATTCTGGATACAAATCTTTTTTTCAGACAAATGTATATAAATAGTTTTTCCAGTCTGTACCTTGTTTTTTTTGTTGTCTTAGTAGTGCCTTTCAAAGTTTTTAATGTTGATGAAGTCCAATTTATCATTTAAAAAATGGGTCATGTTTTTCTTCCCCTTTTTTTATATCATATGTAAAAAATATTTGCCTATTGCAGTGTTGCAAAGACTTTCTTCCATTACTTAGGGAACTTGAACAGTTTTATCTTTTGCAATTATGCCTGCGATCAATTTTTGAATTAATTTTATGTGTGGTGAGAGGCAAGGGCTAAGATTCTTTTCCTGTTTATTTATTTATTCTTCTTGCATATGCATGTCCAATTATCCCAGCACCATTTGTAGAAAAAAACTATCCTTTTATCATTGGATTAACTGGGCATATTTGTCAAAAATCAGCGGACCATGTTCATTTGGGTTTATTTCTGGACTCTACTGAGTTTCATGGGTCTGTGTATCTCTCCTTACCCCAGGACTGCACTGTCTGGATCACAGTGGTTTTATAGAAAGTCTTGAAATCAGGTTGGTTAAGTTCTCCAAACCATCCTTTTGTAAAATTACTTTGATTCTTTTATGTCCTTTGCATTTTCATGTAATTTTAGAATCAGTTTGTCAATTTCTTTTAAAAAAAAAACCCACTGAGATTTTGATTAGGATTGCACTGACATTATAGATCAGCTAGGGGTATGTTTGTATTTTCACAATCCTGAGTTTTCCAGTTCATAAACATAATATAACTTCCTATGTAGTTAAATCTTCTCTATTTTCTTTCAGTGATGCTTTGCAATTTCGACTGTACCATTTGTGTACAAATTTTGTTAAATTTATCCCTAAGTATTTGATATTTCTTGGTTTTAAAATTTACCCCTAAGTTTTTTGTAAATGGTATTTTAAATTTAAATGGCCAATTGTTGGCTGCTAGCATATAGAAATACAATTGCTATAATTTTGACCTTGTATACTGTGATCTTGCTAAACTCAGTTCTACCAGCATTTTTTTTTTTCAGATTTTTTAGGGTCATCTCCATTTCCTTATCTATCACATGGGGATAAAGAGTGTATAGCCATCTCAGAGCTCTGAGTGGAGATTAACTGTGATAACACCTCTAAAGGACTCATCCCAGTTCCTGGCACACATTTGATAATAGTAATAAAACCATGTTGCCATCTTTAACACAGGCAAAACGAATCCCTGCTGTTAGAAGTAAGGGTAGGAGTTACCGTTGGGAGGCAATAGTGACCGGAAAGGTGTGGGTGCTTCCGGGATGCTGGGCACATTCCATTTCTTGATTTGGGTGCTGGTCGTGCATGTGTTCAGTTTGTAAAAATTGGTGAGCCATGTACTTACGATTGGTGCATTATTCTATGTGTTCACTGCACTTCAATAACAAGTGAAAACACAGTCCAACAACTAATGTCCTTTGAGCTTTTGTCATGTACTCAGCCCTGGTGCCTTCTGTTTACATGGCTTCTGTCATTAACCCTGTGATCTGGAAGTCACCACGATCCTATTTACAGAAGACAATACCGAGGCTCTAAGGGGCGGAGTCACTTGTCCAGGGTCACAGAGTGAGTGTGTGGTGAAGGTCAGGGCTTATACCAGTTCTTAAGCCCTTAATCACAAGGCAGTGTAGCCTTGTTTTAGAGTTTGGTTGGAAAACATGTAAAATCTTTAGTTCTAGGACTGAGTTCTGTGATGGTGGGCAGCATAGAGGGATTCTGGGCAGGTGGCAGGATACAGGGGGAAAGGGTGGTAGAAGAGGGGCCTCAAGGGGGCCTGGGAAGGCCCCGCAGGGCCAGCTGGGTCTCCTCATTATCATCATCACTCATGGTCAACCCAGTGTCTCAGAACTAACCCCCTCACACAAACACTCTGTAATTGCCTGATCTGGCCTAGTGAAGCGGGCAGAGGGGGGGGATGTTTATTTTTCATTAAAAGGTCAAAATGAGATTATGGGAGGTGGTGCTTAGTGCAGGGGAGCTGCCCCAGAAAATGTGCTGACTGGTCCAAACTTATTAGGCCAACACGACACACATGTTGCTGGTACCTTCCACCACCTCCCCAAGCTTCTCCTTCTCCAGCTAAAGCTTAATTTTGCCAACCTTCCCAGGGCCGTAGGGATGGTTACATGAGCTAATACAGGGATGAGAGTGAGAGGAGGTGGGACGCGAGCGTCCAGATGTTCTTTCTGTCATTTAAGAAATGGATTTTGAACAAGCTTGGTATACTTTCCTGGGCTTTAGTTTCCTCATCTTAAAAATGGGGATATATCACCTATCCTGTAGGCTTGTCGTGGGGCATCAAGTTCATGATAGGTGTTAAGCCTGGAGCACAGTGAGTGCTTGGTGAGTATCACAATGTTTGAAACTATAAACGATAGTTGAAGCAGCCTGCCCTGGGCCGAGCCCTGCATCTACATGTTGCACATCCCCGGAAAGATGGCTCTTGGCTGCCGAGAGGCGTCATCCCTCCCAGAAGCCTCCCCTGGGCACCTGCACAGGCCCATCCCATGTCTACAAGCCCCACCATATGTGACTGAAACGCAGCCAGTTACCTCCTTTCTGGGCCACGGGGTGACAAACCGCTTCCCTGACAGAATTGGGCCAGTGTTTGGGTCCCCCTCCCCCTCTCAGCCCCACCCCAGGATTCAGTCCTGTCCAAGAGGGCAGCCTTCTTACTAGCTGCGACTCTGCTGGAAGTAGGGAAGGGTGAAGAGGAGGGGACAGGAAGGGTCTCTGCTCACGGCTAAGACTTTCCTCTCATCCCCCCTCGTGTGATAAAAGCTGAGCTGCTGGGCTTGGGGCTTCTTCAGGTAACACCTTCTCCCTGCAGCCTCCAGCTGACGTGAGAAGGGAGCATCAGGGGAAGGCCAACCCTTGGCTCTGCCCCCGACTTTATCCTCTCTTCCCTGGGAACACGTGCAGACAGGCTGAAGCAGGCAGGGTCCACACCTGCTGGGTCTGCCTTGCTCATCTCACGTTCCCCTCCCGGGCCATGACCTCTTTCACCTCCAGGTCTTGGCACATGCACTTCCCCAGCTCATTCTGCCTGGAACGCACTTCCCTTTTCCATTGCCCTTCCTCGTTGTGTAACGGGCTATCTCAGATGGACATCATTCCTCCAGGAATCCTTCCCTGACCCCGTGGGTCAAGTCACATGCCTCTGCTCTGTGTCCCTGTGCCCCCCTCCTTTTCTCCATTACAGTACAGAGTGCACTGTAATAAGTCCTGGCTGCTTGTCCATACCCCCTCTCCCATTACACTGTCAACTCCAATAACATAGGATCTCTTGTTTATTATTATACCCCCAGTTTCTGGCACAATGAGGGGATCAACAAATACTTGTTAAGTGAATGAACATCCCATGTGGCCCTGCAAACCACACTTTAGTGTGTCAGGTTGGAGGTACTCAACTCAGATATTCTTAAGTAGTAATTGGAGAGACAGCAATTTAGGATGAACACAATAAAAATGTTTGCAGAGAACACTGAGCTCATATTCTAGACTGAGAAGCCTATTTGGGTAATTTGAGGACACTGGCCTAGAAAAATCTATGCATGATATGCTGTGGGGTTCTATGTAGGCTCCCATTTTATCCTCGCTATGTCTCTGGTGAAAACTCAGGGCCAGGAACAGCCAAGAGCATGGATATATCTGGTTCTTGCAAGCAACATCTGACTTCTGACTGAAAGCATGGCGTTTTTGCTCAGGCACCTCTGGACTCACATTACTCTTTGCAAAACATAAAAATAAAAAATCTCAGCTTCAGATTATGTTCTTACCCAAAGCTTACTCTGTGGACCATTGATGATATTCTTAAATATTTCTAAGGAATTTTGCTTCTTCTAATATACTCTGGCAAATGCTTACCCTTGCTTTTTTTTTTTTTTTTTAATTCAATGAACCATTTCTCGCCCCTGCCTCCTGCCCCAATGGTTCATAGCTCAGGCTCCCAAACTCCCTGTGGTCCGTCTATAATTAGAATTGTTATGAGGAATTAATGAAGGAGGTGGTCTTTTTCTACCTTCTGGTAGGCAAAGTAACTCTGAATAAGGTTCGAGCTGAAAAATGGATCCCCCTCTGGGTGGGAACCTGACCACCGTGTCACTTCATGGTAGCTCCTTTAACAGTCCTCCTGCCCCGCCCTCCTGTGGAGGCTGATCCTACATTATTTACAGTTACTCTCAGCCTTCCTCTTCCTCTTGCCTGTGGCGAGAGTTCCGATTAGCTCACAGACATTCATTCCACCATGTTGACAAAATCAGCCTGTTTTAGTGGGATTAACATCAAGATACAAAATATTTAAATTAATAACAATAAATAGAAGTTGTCTTAATGGATAACAAGGGAAATGGCATTCCAGGAATCATGTGCAAAGGCACTGGGGCATAAAAAATATTTGGTGTGTTTAGGGAACTGGCAGATACCTGGAGTGTCAGGACTCTGGGGAAACTGAGAGAAGTGATGGTTGGAAAAGCTGAAGGTCAAACTGAGGCCAAGGTCTTGAGTGCTCTGCCAAACTGTCTGGAGGTGGGAGAGAGCCCAGGAAGTTTTCAAGAAGTGTGGCATTGACCAAAGTGTGCTTCAAAAAATTTCTCTGGCAGCTGTGTGAGGGAAGGACTGAAGCAGAGTAAGACCAGAGGCAGGGATATCAGACAGGAAGCCATGAAGATGCCCATCCAGGGACAGCTATTTTTAGGCAGGAACATCTCTGCACAAGCTGGTTTCAAGGAAGTTCTCTTTTGCAAAGCAGGTTTGACTCCCCTCCTTTAGTCTTCTCATCATCATGAAATGACTCCAGAGTCCCTGCCTGCTGGGGTCTAAAATGTAGACCCCAGTGGCCTTAGGGAGGGAGGGATAGATGGCAACCCAGTTTGTGGAGCCCCACGGAGGGTGACAAGTTTCCCCTGTTCTCCTCCTTCCCTGTCTTACCAGGATCGTGTCTCATCCCAGGAGCGTCTGAATGAGCTGGAAGGACTGCAGACTCATTAGTTTCTGAACTAGGCCAGCGGCGCCCTGGTTGCATTACAGACAGACTTTGCGAATGTTGTGCGCACTATGACATGTTAATCAGCCTCAGAAAATGTAGTCACACCGTCGTGGTTTTGCTTCTCACCCTGAGTAAATCTTTTCAATTTGTTGGCCTCAGTTTCTCCACCTGAAAATGCGGAAGGCCAAAGTAAATCTAAGGGCCTCCCACCCTCATCTGTCTAGGGAGGCTAAGCTCCTGATTCTAGACTCACCCTCTACGGGGCTGGTGACCACGACTGATTGACCCTCATGACCAGTCTATCAACACTATTCTACCGATTTCTCAAAGTCAGCCTTTGGTGAACCCACTGCCCACATTGGTGTTTGTTGATTCAAGAGAGACCATTTGTTAAGCTCTAGAGAAATTGTGTACAGAGATGTTGTACATGTGATGAGGATGCAGACTGTGCTTTTACTCATCACTGGAAAATAAAAGAGAGAATCAGGGTATACGGGGATTGCTTGTTATGGAAACTTGGCCAAGGAGCGGGGTGTGGCTTCCAATACTTGGAAGACGGACTTTTGTTCCTGCATTGCAACTCTTGATCTTTCCTTCATGATTATTCCTTAAATTTCAGTGTTTCCCAGATTCTCTTCTGAGTGCCCATCTCATTCCAGAATGCTCTCCATGGGTTCCAACTCCGCCAAGACCCTCTCCAGGTCACACTTCGCTCCTTCGGAGAGTGTGTGCCCTGTCTCCTGGGAGCCTCTTCTTCCATATCCTCCTTTAACTCAACAAGTCACAGCCTGAATTAATCTTTCTTGCCCAACTTGCTCTTTCTCCTCTATTCCAAGTTTCAGGAATGACACCATTCTCCACACAGTCATCAAAGCTAGGACCTGGGAGTCCTTCTGGGCTCCTCCCCAACACTCATTCCTACATCCATCCATCACCACAGCTCGCCGGTTTGGCCCCTGAAATGTGTTCAGAACACCCTGTTCTCTCCTACCCAACAGCTCCTTATTAAGCTCACTTCTGACTCTCTTCCTTTCTTACTAGGCAACGAAAACAACCTCCTCCTATTTGGTTTCTCATCCACCAATCTCTTTTCATATTGACTTTCCTTTTGCTACTATGGTGATTTTCCTAAAATCCTAGTCTGGTCATGTCTCTCTCCTGCTTGAGGCACTACATGAGATGATCATGGCTTATCGAGCAAAGTTCAAATTTCTCAGCCAGACCACCTGATGTTTCTTGGATGCAACTTCTTTTTACAAAGCTCTGTGCCTTTCCTTATCTTGATCCTGCTGCTTGGTTTGTCTATGCTCTCAATACTTTTCTACTTGACCCAGCTGTCCTTTGATACCTGTTGACCTCCCAAGCCTCACGCCTTCTCACTCTTTCCCAACCTCTGTGCAACCCTCACTGCTGGTCCCAGGGTGGTTATCTCATCCCCTGAACAGCCCCCAGTGGTGCTTTGAGATGGCCAATGAGACTTCTTACTGCTGACCTTCTTGCATCTGATGAATGTGTGATGAGCTCCTCTGGGTTGCTCTTAAGCCATGTGGGCAAGGGATGGGCATTCCTTGTGTGAATGGGACCACTCTTCTTCTTTTCCTCACAGGCTCTTCATCTGTGCTCCCTGCTGCTACCTGTGAGTGGAAGGCCATCATGTGGTCAATATCGAAAGAGGTCACATTCTAGGAATGTGGTGATTATGGCTGAAAGAGTTCCAGAGAGAATGTGAAGATCTGTTTTTCCATGGTTAGGTTATGCAGTTTTGAGTGGTAAATTTGACTTAACTGGAAAATAAATCGCTATTCACATTTTCCTACAGGTTCAGGGCAAGGCTTGCATTGGTGGCTTTCGTCAACGGAGCTGAGTCACTGGACGCCAGTATTCATTCAAAGGTGGTACAATGGATGAGGCAGCATGTGAGCATGATGCAATTGGCATTAAAAAGGGCTGTTAGGGAACGGCACAGGCACAAAGATCTTTACTCTTTCCAAATGAGCATGTTTTAGAATGCCATAGCATTAGAAGTAAGTACAACATTGCTGCTTTTTCTTTCTTAAGGTGGGAGATATAAAACTCCCCCAAAATGGTGCATTTGACAATAAAGAACACAAAGAGATGTTGGGTGCCTGGACATGAGCAGAAAGAAATTTTGCCTGCACCCTAAGAAAAATCTTCATGTGCACTATTAGACAATAAACAAGTACATAATTACCTCTTCTTTATCCATTATTCTAAGTCTTCATTGATTAATTACTATGTCTTGCACAGTCCCATGAATTCTATAATATATTTTAAAACTAAATTGATTATTTGTCAGAACCTCACAGAAACAATTCATCTAGGGCCCCATACTTTCTGGACAACTCTGCTCTGGAGGGTGACTTTATGTATATTTTGAAATGTTCCTGGATCTCCAAAAGGAACATTACACATGCCACATAGCCTATATTTTATGTTGGACTATGTCAAAGAACTCTCCAAATGTGATGGATGCCTGCCAATCTGTTTTTAAGCAATGTGATAGCCGGAGCTGACAGACAAAACTATGTTCATTCACCAGAGGGAAAATGCCCCATAGAAACTAAAAAAAAAAATCATGTCTACAAGTTGCTGACCCAAAGGTGCTTACCCAGTTGTGCAGCTCTTTGAGAGTGAGTAGGTGTTACTACCCTCATTTTAGAGATGATGCTCATACTGCTGGTGAAAGATTTAGGTGAAGTTCAAGCCCCTGTGACTCTGAGCCCAGTATCCATGTTCCTTTCATTGTATAATCCCAATATGCAGAAGTGGAAAGCAGTGTGACTTCATAGCATCATCTCTGATGGGCTTGGATTTAAAAAACACAAAAACTAAGGAAGAGCACACAGCCAGACACCTGGAGAGAAGACCCACATTTGCAAGAGCTGTGTCAAAAAGGCTGAATTTGATAGGAGCTAAGGCTTTGAAAAACCCCTGAAAGTATAAATGAGAGAAGTTCTTTTTGTGCTGTTTGGAGACCGATGGTGGGGGAGGAAGGGAAGTCCATGGCATGGTAATGGTGGTGTAATGCTGACAGCTGTCAGAGGGAATTGGGAGAGCTGCTCAATGCATCAAAGCAAAAGCCTTTAATCTGGAAAGATTGGAACTCAAGATAAAGGAATGGCAGAAGGTGTGCCTCACTGCTCTTAATCCAAGTGTCCAATCCCACACAAACTGTCACCCAGGGTAGCAGAAGGACTTGCAGAAGTCTCTGTGAAATCCCTGTTAGTGTTTTTGAAGAACTATGGTGGGAAAGAGATGCCACAAGACTGGGGAGGGGCACATCTTGTCTTGAATTTCCAAACCCAGGTTCTCAAAACTATGAACTTAAGACCAGTCTTTGCAAATGAACTAGAAAGGCTTATTTAAATGATTTAGGGGTTACGTCCATTTAGAAGAGGAAGTAGGAATTGGTTTGGAGGCACCAGAGTTCACTAGGAACTAGTAATTCCAAAACATCAACATTGCTCTTTTGAAAAATAAGATTTCTAGATTAGTGCTGTGGGTATTGGTTATTACTATTTTTATCTCCCCACCTTTTGGACTACTATGGAGGAATTATTTCAGGTATGGATCTTGGTGAGATGTGGAACCCATCTTCCACCACAAAACTGAAGATGCCACATGCTCAATTTCCCAACCTCCCTCACAGGTAGTACACTGGCAGATACTCTAGGTTTGGCCAACCGGAGTCCGCCACCCCTGACTAGAAGTTGGGTTCAAGAGATGTCAAGGAGCAGGGCTACCAGGCAGAATCAGCTCTGTCTATTGAGTTTTCAGGGGCATTGGTGGCCACAACACTGATGGAAGAGTCCTGTGTCCAGGCTGATGGCATTGGAGGGGCAGTAACAACAACTTCTGCCCAGATAGATTCTGCCATAGGATTTGGAGAGCTGTTCTTGGCTACTTGATATATGACCAGTTTTCTCCATCCTTTTAGAGGCTTTCTGAGCTTTATAATAACCTTTTAACAAAGGCTTTCTATTCCTAAATCAGCCAGACCCAATTTCTCTTGCTTGTAACTAATAACCCTGAGAAGGCAGCTTGTATCTTGTAAGTCTGGGTAATGCCACAGACATTGTACCTCGATTGTAGCAGGCATTTGTTCAAGATTCACATGTAAAAATAGTGGGTTGCAGATATTGTGCTAAGGTGGATAGGATGTTTTCATCCCCAAATGCTGAGTAATTTATTTAGGCTGGTCTCTAAAGGGGTCTTTGGTGACAAGCTGTAGCCAGCAGAATAATGGTCTTCCAGAGATGTCCACATCCCAATTCTTGGAAACTGTAAATATGCTAAGCTATATGGTAAAGGGAAATTAAGGTTGCAGATGGAGTTAAGGCTGATAATGGACTGTCCCTAACATAGGGAACTTTTCCTGGATAATCTGGGTAGGACCACGTAATCACGTGGGCTCTTAACATTGCTGGCTTTGAAGATGGAGGAAGGAGCCCAAGAGCCAAGAAGGTGGTGACCTCTAGACATTGGACAAAGCAAGGAAACAGATTCTCCTCTAGGGCCTCCAGAAGGAGGATAGCCTGTTAACATCTTGGCTTTAGCCTAGTGAAGTTGATTCTGAATGTTTTACCTACAAACCTGTAAGATAATAGATGTGTGTTGTCTAAGCACTGAGTTTGGTACAGCAACAATAGAAACTAATACACATTCCATATGTCGCTGCAATTGGCCTTTTCTAGTGGAGCATTTATTGACATGGATTAATAGTTTTCCAAATAGACTGGGCAGAGGCCTAAGGTTCCAGAGTGTCTCAGAGGCTACAAAGAAGGCCAGTAGGAGTGGGATCCTGTGAGACCCACCCATGCTTCCACCAGAGCAATATTGCTTTTCTATGTTTTACATATTGGGATTCTAGGAAAAATATGTAGAATCCATCACTGACATCATAGATAAAGGTATTACTTAGAACAGTAAGGCAATATTTATGGAACATTTACTTAGACCAGACACCATGCTTTTTAGCTGTTGATATACATTATCTTATTGAATTCTTATAATAAATGATCCTTGTGAGGTAGGTCTCATCTTTGCAGATGGGGAAACAGGATCAGAGAAAGCAAGTCACTCAACCAAAGTTCCACAGCTTGTAGGTGGCAGAGATGGTATTTTAACTTGGGCAGTCTGACTCTAGGGCTTGCACTCTTAGGCAAGTGGATCGACCACTCAATTGGAAAAAGCTAGTTGGCGTATCATATGGATGGTACAATTCAGAATCCAAATGAATTTCATAAGGTAAAAGATATTTATTTGGGAAAGAGACGAAGTCCTGCATTTGGATTAAAAAACACAATTACATCATTGGTATTTTGAGGGAGTTAATCAGATTATTTGTTGGTTTGTTGCAGAGGAGTGTCTGCAGTGGGTGGAAAGTCACCAGCTTTTGGGTGTAACACAAGTGTAAGATTCTAAGACCCTGTAAGAAGAAAGTTCTTTATGAAACAGAATTGGTTGTTTCATGGAGTTATGAGTTCTCTCTGTCATTGGTAGGAGTCAAGGAAATACTTAGTTTGTGATGGTAGGGAGTTGATTTCAGCTGTCTTTAAAAACATGAGGTTCTAAGATCTAAGGGCTACTGTGCATGGGAACAAATGTTTGAAAGTCTTAGTGCTTAGCTTAAGCACTCCCATCTTCTCTAGGCTCACCAGGAGGAGGAAATTCTAGACTGATTGATTTTGCCTCAGAGCGGGACACACAACCTCAGAGTGGGAGAAACTGAATTAGGGAGAACAGCTGGAAAGTCCTACGTGAGAGGGATGTGTTTCTGGGCCAGAGCAGACAGAGCCAGAAGACTTGGGCTGAGACGGGAAAGGAGAGGGTGGAGACTAGCACAACACCAGGGTGAGGTCTGGGTGGAGCTGTCCAGAACGGGCGGTGCTGGTGCCTGCAGGCGGCAGGAACTCAGGGACACAGAGAAGGTCCACAGGGAAGCTTGTCTGGGGAGGAGCCCTGTGGGAAGTGGGTCATAGACTTGGACAACTGCACAGATGGGTTAGTCAGAAGTGGGTCAGGAGCTGGAGGTCCACCGTCAAGACAGGTGGAACCTCGTAATCTCCAGCCTGCCTATGATTTGGTGGGGACAAATATGCATTTGTCCTGGTGATGGCATGGGCCTGGCCTCCAAATAAGATGTGGGCATCCAGGATGCAGGCTGGAGGCAGCAGAGAGATGCTGCCTGGCTTTGAATCCCACTGACCAGGACTTCCAGCACCACTACCTCCCCACTCCTCAGTGGATCTTTCATTACCAGACATGAATGAATAAGCATAATTTTGGGAGATAAGCCCTTTTCCCAGAAAACATTCACCAGCATCTACCTCCCTCTGGCCTTCGGACTAGTTTACTCACTCCAGGAATTTAACCACCTCCGCCTATTGTTCTAGGACATCATGTCCCCCAAAGCTAGTGCTTTAATCTTTCAGTATTTTAATTTTATCCTCATTAACACTCTAGCTCTCCTTTCCCCAACACAAAACTGTCTGAGCCTCAGTTTCTTTACCTGTAAAATGGAGATAATAGTATTGACCCTTATTGTACAGACAGGTATTGCATATAAAATTCTTAGTACATATTGAACACTCAATATGAGCCAGTTGTTGCCAGGGAGGAGACAGTAAACCCCAAACTGAAAAGTCAGGTTATCTCATGCGATCCGATGGTACTGATAGGGCTTGATTAGGCTTTGTGGGAGGAAGATGGGGAGAAGAAAGACATAAAAATGGAGGTGAGACCAGGATCACAGGGGAACAGAGTTAAGAGGGTTCAGGTTGATAGTTTTGGGGTGTGCCAAGGCCAGAGGTTAGAGTGTGGCCTTGGCCAAATGCACCTGCTTATGTCTCTTCCAGCCACTGAGTCTGATACCAGCTAACCTAAGTGCTAGGCTCAGGGTGAGAAAGCATAGATGCCTATGTCTATGTGTATTGTAGTCACCAGTAGAGTCTGGAACACCTAACTTCATTTCTAGATTTTTTCTCCATTTACCCCGATTCTACACAATCCGCTTCCCTTCTCTCTGTATAAGTGTCTTCAGCTGTAAAACTAAAGAGCTGAGTCATGTTGGCTCAGGTGATCCCTCTTAACTGACATTATGGGACACTGAGCCAATTCTCTGACAAAGCATTCTCCTTGACCAAAGGTAAAAAATGAGTTACACTGAATGAGAGTTTCAGAGGCCCTTTATTGAGGATCTGCAATGCTCCAGGTCGTGGACTAGGCATTTTTATATCCATAAACACATTCATTTTAGAACAGGTCTGTAGTCAGTGGGTTCTGGGCCCCACGTTGATTGCACACTAAGAATGCATCATTATCTCTGTTTCTTTTCATGTCTTATTGCATTGGTTGAATGCTATCATCTTCTTAGTATGCTCAAGCCTTCTTGGTTTCCATTTTTTTCTAGATTCACATTGCCTCAGGAAATTCCCCTCTTGATTCTACCCTCTCCCTAATTCTCTTTTGTTTGTGATATTCCCAGGGGCACAAGTCTTAGGCTGTTCAATATGTCACAGCAGACCCATTTTTGGCATTGCTAGACTTCAGGCAGTACCATAATTCCAGGTATCTTGAATCAGGGTTCTGCTAATACACAGAAAACTGGGGTCAGGAGTAACTCACAGGGGGTGGCACTGGCAAGACCCATACAGGAACTAGAGATAATCCAAGCAGGATGATTTCCAATGGCCAGCAAACACTATGGTTAACATTAATCAGACATATTTTCCAGGCACTGAGTTTACCCACTGGTTCTCAATCAGGAATTCTGTTGGGGTACTTTTGCAATGTCTAGAGATACTTTTAGTTGTCACAACTGAAGGAGAGGTGTGCTACTGTCATCTAGTGGGTGGGGGCTAGGAATTCTGCTAAACACCCTGTAATGCACAGGACACCCCACACAACAAATAATTTTCTAGCTTGAAATGTCATGGTGATGAGGTTGAGAAACTTTGGGTCAAACCCTTTGCGTGCACTATCTCATGTAGTCATCAAACCAACACTATGAAGTAGGTGCTGCATTATTATTAACATCCCCTTTTTATAGATGAGAAGCTGCACATTAGGTACATGAAGCAATTTGCCTAAGTTTGCCAAGCTAGAAAGTGCCAGAGCTAGGTGGCGATCCTAAGTTTGGCCAACTCTGAAGCCTGTGCACTTGATTACTTTGTTGGGAACAAAAAGATCAGACCAACTGACCATGTAGGTCAGGACAAGGAGCATGGCTTGAGGACTGGCACAGTAACCACCAAGTCTTGCTGCCACTGCAAGAGAATAGCCCCTATCTGCTGAGGGGAGAGTCCCCCAGGGGTGCTTGTATTGAACTGGGGTTTTGATCTTGAGTGTTCTCAGCTGAGCTGAGCTAGAGAAGGCAGGGATACCATCCCAATAACTTCAGCATCACACTCCCACAGTCTGACCTCTGCAACTTCGGAATCAAGTGCAGGGAGGAGGCTGGCTGACCAGCTGGCCACACATGCTCTCAGCCAAATGAGCAGTGTGGCAACTGGCCAGAAGTCAGGTCACCTCCTCTGATTTTATCTGCAAACATACTTAGAAAATTGGCACAATGGAGAGTTGACAAATGCATGAATAGGGGCCTGGCACATAGTAGGTGCCTGATAAGGAGAGAATGAATAAATCAAATGGGTGCATGCATACATTTTTATGAGGTCAAACCTTGGAACACAGTGAAAGGGCTAGGCACAGGTCAAGAGGGGAAGGCAGGGCCAGGCCAGTGGGGTGATGCATTGGTGGATGGATGGTGTCAAGTCCTTCAGAGCGGCCAGCAGAGCAGCAGCTGCAGCTACATCTTCTAGAACATGAGCCACAGGAGACTGAGGGTAAGTCTGACTCCGAGCACCTTGGGGGCTTGACTAATTTTTGGACTGCATCATTGGAATGCTTTGGCAACCAGGCATTAAACTCCATGACCTCCCAATCCAAGGGCAGCAGAGCCTGGAGTGTTCTTGCCCAGGACCTCCCCTGGGTAAGGGTTGAGGCCACAAATGGACTCAAAAATTTAGTTTATTGTTCTTAGAGTGGGAATAATTCTCAATATTCTGGTTTCTTCTTTCTAAGCCCTTTCAAAAACTATATTTACCCAGATAAACTAGCTTCATGGAATCCAGAGAAACCAGTGAATAACTCTGGGATCCTTGTTGTTGTTTTTCCTCCATGAAGAAAGGAAGAGGAGGGGGCAAGGGGGGAAAGGGAACTGAAACTCACTGATGGTTTATTTTGGGTCGAGCACTTTTCATGGTTGCATTAGGGAGGTGGCGAAGTGCCTGGTCACAAAGCATAGAGCCAGACAGACCTGAGTCACCAGAGGCTTGGGTAGGTGTTCTAACCTCCCTAAACCTCACTTCACTTGTTGGTAAAATGGGGATAACATTTGTACCTACTTTCTAGAGCTGCGATGAAGGTTTAACCTGCTGGGGCACAAGATGTGCTTAGCCCAGCAGCTGGTCTAAGTGCTCACTAATGTTGGCCAGCATTATTGTTATTTAAGTTAATCACTCCCAGCCACCCTGGGAGGTGAGACTTATTGTCTCCATTTTACATATGAGCAAGCCAAAGCTTGGAGGGGTGATCTGCTGTAGCTTCACTCTCAGTTCCTCTGTCAAGTCTCTGCCTACCTCTCAGGCCAGGCCAGCGTCCCCTCTCCGTGCAGCCCAGGCCTTGAACTTCCCTCTCAGCTTCCATTTGTAGGTCCTTACACCCAAAGGGTCATTCTCTGCTGTGATATCAACACCTAGCAGAGTGCCTGGTGCATGGTGAAAGCTGAATGTCCATCAGCTGACTGACAGGTCATTCAAGGTCATTTGACCGAGTGGTTTGACATTGGTTTACTTTCTTTCTTATAGTGAATGTGTGTGTGTGTGTGTGTGTGTGTGTGTGTGTGTGTGTGTGTGTGTATGTTCTTTCTTAGGAATGATGAGTGAAGTGGGCAGCCGGGGACATCTTTTAGATGTTAGCAGGTCTCTTCCCTTTGGTATAGTGACAATGGCAAACCCAGCCCATGTTCCCTCTCCCTGTTGCCCACCTCCACCAATTTCTGGAAAATCTAACATTCCCAAAGAGAGAAAGTAAAGTGTGCTCTCCAATTAGAAGAAGTGGGGGAGTTAGTTATGCACTTTTTGGGTACAGAAATAGGTAAGTAACAAGGGACCCTCACACGTTACAGGGAAACAATGGCTGATTTTAGCATAAGGTTCTGAACCTTTCAGAACTCTGTTTTTCCTCCACTTTTCACTCCTAGTTCATCCAGTTGTCCCATCTCCCTGAGGATTGCTAAACACAGGACGTTGCCCAGCTAATGGAAGTTGAGCCCAACTCCATTAAATAGCTATTCCTCGTTCATTAATTACTTCCTCCAAGAGTTTGAGCTTTTACTCCTCGCCAAGCATTCTGCTAAGCACTGGTGGTATAATGCAGGACAAAACACTCCTGCCCTCCAGAGTCTACAGCTTGGTGGGAGAGAGAGACAACAGTCATACAGTCACACCAGTGAATCCATACTTATACATGGATATAAGTGCTCAGGAGGAAAACACAGTTCTAGGAGAACTTGACCTAGACTGGGCAATCAAGGAATATTTCTCTGAAGAAGGAAAAGTGAGCAGAGATCTGAAGAATGGATAGAATGTAGTTGATAATGGGAGAATGTTCCAGACAAAGGGAACATCATGTGCGAAGTCTCTGTGGAGAGCTGGAATTAAACTCTTCACAGGGGGTGAGAGCATGGAAGTTGAAGGGCCATCGGGTGCAAGTTGGGCTGGACGGGAGAGCAGTGGCTGACTGTGTGGGGTCTTGCCGGCTAAGGGAGGATCTGGCTTCCCTTCTAAGAAAAGTGGGAAGGGATGTAGAAGCAGCAGGATACAACTTGACCCACTGTTTGAATAGATCTTTCCGGCTGCTGGGGAGAGAATGAAGGGTGCCTGTTTAAGTGTGGGGAGACCAGTAAGGAGACAACCGTGGTTGTCCAGGAAGAGGTAATGGTTGTTAGAACTCAATGGGCAGTGGAGATGGCGGCAGAGTGTGTGCTTAGGAGGTAGCTTCAGTGGATGAATGAAAAATGTCCCACACCCAGAGGGACACTGTAATTAATTCTGTCATCCTTTGCTCACCATAGCTACCACTATAGGTATTTTACAAAACTAAGAAGGGTGAGAAGAATATTTCTTTCAATTAAGCAACCCATGAGTCCTATTTATCTTACCTTTTAGCATTATTTTATTTGTGTTGCTTTTCATCAACTAAATCATTGACCAGGTGATGGTTAATTTTATGTGTCACGTTTGCTGGGCCACGTGGTGCCCAGAGACTTGGTTGAATATTCTTTTGGGTGTTCCTGTAAGAGTGTTTTGGATAAGACTGTCATTTAAATTGGTAGATTGTGGAGAGCAGATTGCTCTCCTTAATCTGGGTGGGCCTCATCCAATCAGTTGAAGAAACAAACAAGCTAATCTTCCCTTTATTAGGAGAGAATTCTTTTCTGCCTCATGGCCCATGAGCTGGGGCTTTGGCTTCTTTCCTGCTTTCTGACTCAAGCTGAAACAGTGGTTTTTCCTGGGTGTTAAGCCTGCTGGTTTTCAGATGGAAATTATATCATCGACTCTCCTGGGTCTCAGGTATTTGGACTCCCGCTGGAACTCACCATTGTCTCTCCTGGGTCTTCAGCTCGCTGACTCATTCTGCAGATCTTGAGATGTGGCTGCCTCCCTAACCATATGAGTCAACTCCACGTACATATACACACATATCTCTTATTGGTTCTGTTTCTCTGGAGAACCCGACTGACACAACCAACCGATGGTTTGTGTCATCATTGGGAAGACCTGAAGACAGAGGCAGACACATGGACAAATGGCCACTCCTGCAGGTGGGTTTGCAGTCTAGGTCGAACTGGTAACAAATGTCTAGGCTTTAAGAGCTATTCCTGGAAGATTGAACTACATTTTTAAAAGCCTGTAAAGGCATGATTTGCCTGGAAAAGCCAAATAGTTCTAAACCTGCTCTAGTTGCCGAAGCTGGGGGGATGTTGGAAGACGAGAGAAGGAAGCCTTTTACGGATGGGATCTGGCAGCAAGAGGGAGTTAAAGCAAGCTTTAGAGCAGAGGAGCGACATGCCCAGGTGTGCTCTCCAGGTAGATCACCCTGGCGGCAGTGAGGAGAATGGACCACAGAGGGTGAGACTTGGGAGCCGGGAGCAGAATCAGGAGCCTGTGCCCGTAATCCCAGGGCGTGAGAGCCAGCTCCTAGATTCAGGCCTGGTCATGGGAACGGAGATGAGGAGTGATGGGGGACGTTTCGAAGATGGAGGTGGCAGGGCATGGCGACTAGCTGGGTGTGGAGGGACTAGGAGAAACAGACTTGGAGAATTCCAAGGTTTCTGCTTTAAATGACCAGGAGGATGGTAATAATGTGACAATAGATAGTTATCACTAGTGAAGTCCGTCGTTTCTATGTTTCACAAAATAAACCAGAAAGATGTTGCTATAAAATCATTTTCCACCCTCTCCTAATTCTTTTCTCCTTTGAAGTGTATCTTTGCGGATCCCGCTATCAAAAGCTGGAGTCTGTTGACCGCCCCCCCCTTGAACCTGGGCTGGGCTGTGGCTTGCTTTAGCCAAGAGGAAGTGGTGGAGTGGTAGTGTACTGGGTTCGACTCTAGCTTTGTGGGCTGTGATGCTCTTTTGGAAATCTGCCTGGCCGTCATGCCAACGAAGCTAGCCTGCTGGTTGAAGAGAGACCGTGTGGAGTCGGAACTCACCATCCCGCGGAGGCCAGCCTGGACCAGCCGGCGCCGAGCGGCTCAGCAGCTGACTGACCATTGCTGCATGGGCCCAGCCTAGAGGAGCTGCCTAGCCGAGCCCGGCTCAAGCTGCTACCCATAGAATCACGAGATAAACACACGGCTGTTGTTTTGAACCACTAAGTCTTTGGGCGGCCTGTTAGACAGCAACGTGAAGCGGTGCAGATGTTCGTGAAATAGACACAAAGCTAAAATGACTCTGGGGAATGTACATTGTCATGATCATAGGAGCTTAACTAAACCTTGTGGTGCTGATATAGGACTAAATTACAATATGAAAGTTTCTGGATTAAACCTGTCATAAGTTCTCAGAATATCTGCTTAATGCATCAGTCAGTGTATATTTTTCCAGAACATTCACTTCACACTCTTGATGACCTTAGTCCTTATCCTTGTGACTATGGAGTTGTGTTATATTTGAAGACACATCGATTGACCCACAGTCCTGGTTTGTCCTGGACTCTCCTGGTTTTGCACTGAAAGACACACATCTCTGCATACTTGTCTATCCCAAATAAAACGGGAGGGTGGGTCACTTTCATCTCCATGTCACTTTGTTGCTTGCACGTCAGCTGTACACACTTTCACCCATTGGATTCTGGTAGTGGGGCTGGGAGGCTTTGTAGTTGACTGTTTTATGGACAGCAAGCCTGAGACCCAGCAAGTCGGAGGTGCCCACTTGGGGCCACCCAGCTAGAAGCAGCCAGGAGTGGACTTGATTGCCGGGCAGCCTGGTGCTCCTGCCTGCGCCTGCTTCTCCACTCCTGCTGCTTCAGGGGTGGTTACATCAATGCTTATACAAGGACACGGATGTGAGGGGTTGTTTCTCAGACACACCCCTGCACTATGGACATCTCTCAATTTTGATTATTTACAAGACACACCCCAACACCAGGAGGGAAGAACCTGTGGCTGACTATGTAGCTGACTCTATGTGGAGAGGGGATGCAGGCCACGGTCAAGCCTGACCCAACCCTCTGAGGCAAGGAGAGCTGCCACCTTGGATCTGAACATGGCAATGCAGATGAGGCTGGGCTCCAGAGAGAGGCCTCAGAGAATCTAGAAAAAGGCGAGGCAAGGAAGGGCAAGGGGCGGGAATGGAAAACCGGTTTCATCTCTTTCAGGATCGACTCTTTATCGTGAACTCTTTTGTTTAAAGAAAAAATCTGTTTCTCGTACATTCCTAATTCCAAGCTGCCGAAAATTTCCTCCTGTTGATGAGATGCATTCAGGACAAAACCGTGCAGCCTGATTTGTCTCTCCCTGAAATCAAAGGCACTGTCTGAGCGCGGCTGCGTTTGCCGCACACAAAGGTGGCAGATGTTCGCTGGGACTGTAGCTGCGCGAGCATCCGCACGTTCAGTCTTGGGAGCGTTTCAGTTTCTGAAAAGAGGAACAGTTTTGTGTTCTTTTGTGATGCACAGAAGCTTCTGGAGTCGGGACTCAGGTGGAGCGTGGCTTGAAGGCGAGTTTTGAACCTGGCCTCTGCACTCCAGACGGTTAGGCAGAGTAAGTCCAGGGAGGGTAGGACAAGTCGAAGCATCAAGTGCTGACCCAGCGTCTATTGTGTACCTAGAATGGTGTTAGGTCTTATAGGTGGGGAGGCAGGGCCTCCAGGATGCTGCAATCTTTAAAATACGATTATTTTAATTAAATTTGTCGTGGTGACACTAGTGAATAAGATGATTATATGAGTTTCAAGTGTACAATTCTACAAGGCATCATCTGCGTATATTGCGTTGGGTGCTCACCACCCACTATTTAGTCTCCTCTTATCATTGTCTATTTGATCCCCTTGACCTTCTTAAGTCTTGCCCTCAAAGAGTTTCCAGTCTAATTTTCAGGCTTGCATATTTAGAAGGCGATTCTGAAGCTGCATTGGTATGAACTTCCCAACCATATTTTCTTTTTTTAAAAAAAATTTTTAAAGATTTTTATTTATTTATCTTTAAAGGGGAAGGGAAGGAGAGAGGGAGAAAAACATCAATGTATGGTTGTCTCTCGTGCATCCCATGCTGGGAACTGGCCTGCAACCCAGACATGTTGCAGACCAGTTGACTGGGAATTGAACCATGATCAAGTTCGCAGGCCCGAGCTCAATCCACTGAGCTACGCCAGCCAGGGCCCAAACATATTTTCTGTTCCTCCTTCCCTCCTCTTGGTCTCCTGTCCTGGAGGTCTGAGTCTCCCTGTCCCTCATCCCTGGAAGACAATCAGTCACAGAGCCCCGCACCTTCTGGCTCCAGAAAGGGAACTCGAAATCCACCCTCTTTCCCATTTGCAGGGAGATTTAATCTCTTCTCACCCACATGCATCAGAAGCATGCTTGTCACTGTAATGATCTGTTCAGGGGTCGCACTGGGAGCTACTGGAGGCTAGACTGAGCTTCGTGTTCCCATTAGTTAGCACACGGCTTGGCGTCTACACGGGGGTTCATTAGTTTCTTCCAATGAATGACGAAGTAAAGATATAATTGATGGGATCTTCCTTAACCACATCCCACCCTGCTCTGTCTCTGCTGGGGCAGGCCTCACTTATTTATTTATTTTAAAGATTTTATTTATTTATCTTTAGAGGGGAAGGGAAGGAGAGAGGGAGAGAAACATCAATGTATGGTTGCCTTTTGTGCGTCCCCTGCTGGGAACTGGCCTGCAACCCAGGCATGAGCCCTGACCGGGAATCGAACTGCGCTTATCTGGTTCGCAGGCCTGCGCTCAATCCACTGAGCTACACACCAGCCAGGGTTACTTTATTTATTTTTTCACATGACAATTCCCAGTAATTATTCAAGATTGTTTCCATGTTAACTCCTCCAGGAAAACCTCCCTGATACCCTCAGCCCGTGCGGCTCATTCACTTCTTCCACACTTGTACACCATCCCGTACTTGTGCACACAAGAAAAAATACGTCAATGACTTCCTACATATCTGATTTCTCATCTGTCTCTGTCAGGAATAGTGGGTAGACTCAATTTCCTAATTCCGTTCTTCCTGGTGTTGCTGCACGAAGCAGTGTCGAGCTGAATTCAGAGGGTGCCTTTCCAGTGTTATATTCGGCCTGCTGGGCTGGTGTGGTTTCTGGAACATTTAGCCTGGTCTGTGCAGAGAGGCTAAAGCTCACTGATCCCAAGGCCTACGTGGGGATGCTGCTTGAAGCCGTCCTGTAGCTTTTGTTCTATTTCCCGTGCTAGGTGTTAATTCACAGCTCACTCCTTGCCGGGCAGATGCCACACTCTGATAGTTATGGGTGTGGACTTTGGGTTTAGAAAGATTGGGTTGGAATCTTCACTCCCTCACTTCTAACTGTGTGATGTGAGTCAAGTTGCTTGGCTTCTTGAAGCTCCAGTTTCCTTAAAAGGAAAAGGAGATTCATGCTAAAAGTCAGCCTTTGCAGAGCCCCTTGTACGTGCCAGATGCAGTGTTAAGTGTTTGGTGTTATCAAATCTAATCTTCACAGCCCCAGTGAGGTCATCGCCATTGCCACCCCCATGTTACAGATGAAACTGAGGCTCGGAGTACTTGAGTGAAGCGTTCTAGGTCACCTGCCAGGAAGGCTTCAACTCTAAATAGAAAACCCAGACAGCCTGACTTCATATCCAGTACTGTTGGCCATGCCCCGCACTTTCTGATAAGGAGTTTTTAAAGGGTTACATAAGTTAACTTTTAAGTCGGGCTTTATTTTTAAATCTCACCATGAGGACATGTTTCTATTGATTTTTAGAGAGAGGAAGGCAAAGAGAGAGAGAAGAGGGGTGGGGGAGAGAGACAGACAGACAGATAGACAGACAGACAGACTTCGACGTGAGAGAGAAACATCAATCAGTTGCCTCCTGTATGTGTCCTAACTGGGGATCGAACCTGCAACCTAGGTACGTGCCCTGACTGGGAATCAAACCTGAAGACTTTTGGTATATGAGATGACACTCCAACCAGCTGAGCCACCTGGTCAGGGCTATAAAGTGACAACTTGAAAAAATACTTTAGGATAACCTTATTGAGAATGCAAAATGGAAGGACTTACATTTCAAGAAAAAAAATTAAAAGGGCTCTCATGGTTTTGGACCAAAATATTTCACTCATAAGGATAATTCATTTTTCTACTATACACATTGAGGAAGACAAAACAAAACAAACAAAAACAAACAAAAAACACACCTATTATAAAGAATAGGGAAATTCGCTGTCTCCAAAACAGAAGCAGCTTTACAAGCTTTTGAAGCCAGAAAATTGAGACCTAAGAATTTTGAAGACCTCATCATAAAAGGAACAGGGAGATGTTCTCAGCGATCCAACGACTCAGAATAGATTTACACTAGAGATTCAAGACAAATCAACTTGAGGAATGTGAGAATGAGGGAAGGACAAGCAGTCCTTTCTTTTTGAAACCTGGACTCCGGTTCGGAAGTTCAGCTGGATTCTGGGTTACAATTTTGCACCCTTGATCTGACCCCTCACCCTGGATCTCGGGTACTTTTCTGCTTTTGCAACTTCACCGAGACCAAGAAATCCATTTTCCTATTATCTTAATCTCTTCCTTAATATAAGCTGTTTAATTCGGGGAAATGGGGGTGAGCAGACGCAATGTGGTGCGCACACTTGCCCAGGCCCCACAGGTGGCATTGCGGGATCCCCACTGAGTTCTCTGAGACTCAACTTCTGCTTGGCCCCAGGGTTCCTCCCACCAGAGCAGAAATGGGACAGAACAGGCACCTGTACCTGTGCCACTATGTCTCCTGGCTGGGTGACTTTGCTGAGGTCTTGGGCAAGGGCCGCACTGGGGAGGTCTCTGTGGGCCCCCACCCCTCTCCAGTGCTTTCTTCTGGGCAATAGTGAGGTTGTGAGTCCTGACTCGAGGGTCCCTGCAGGGTTACAAGACAAAGCAGGGGCTAAGTCTTCCCAGGCCACACCCGGCCCCAGAACCTTCCTGCTTGGTGCTTTTCTTTAGGGAAGTCCTTCAGATCCTTGGTCAGATAACCAACAGTGAGCGAGTCTTCCTCTTTCAAGATAGCCCTCTCCATTGGCCAAAGGGCCAAGACAAAGGGACAGGCTGTGGCAGAAAGGGCCCTGACATGGTCCTGGCCTCGCTTTTTTTAGCCAAGGCACTCTTTCCCATGCTTAGGGCAGAAGTCAGACTTTCCTGTTCCTCTTGGGCCAGGCATGAAGCAATCTTCAACCCTGATGTTGACACCAGGTCAAACCCCAGACCTTCTCTCTGGGCCTGGCTCCTTGCCCTTCTGAGATCTGGCCCTTCCAGCAGCTGACCAGAGGGTCCGCAGTAGCAACAAGTGCGCTCGGCCTTATAGGGGAGTGAGAAAAGCAGGGAACAGAGGGAGGAACCCACACAGCTTGGGTTGGTCCCTGGCTTCACCTTACATTGCCTGGGAAGCCTTGAGCAAGTGACTTAATTTTTCTGAGTCTCAGTCTCCCCAACCAGGAAAGTAGGGAAATTGTGCTATATGTACAAAAGGGCTTTTTTTTTTTTTTTACAAGAAAAAGTGAGAAGATCTTTGTGGAGACCTTAGTGTAGAGCTTGGCATACGGTAAGCATGCAATAGACATTAGTTACTCTCAAGGTTATTGAAAGTCGTGCCTGAATCTCTAGTTTGAACAGTGACCTGAACACACAGTATAAGTAAGGACTGTGTACCTAGGTAGGGCTCTGGTTTCCACATGAACTGGGTTCAAATCCCAGCTCCCCCACTTATCAGAAAGCAGTGATTTCGTAATTCCTTGCTTGCATGTGTTTTTCTGATGGGTGGTAGTGGGGGAAGTAAGTGAAATAATGCGTGTATTTGCCAAGCACCTGGCAATGAGCAATAATTGTGTCCATTATTAGTAAAGAATCAAGTGCAACCCATTCAGTGCATGGTCTGAACCCTAGATGGGTCAGTCCTCGGTCCCTTGGCCTCTTATGCTTGGTGGAGAAAACCTAACGGGAAAATTAAGGCTGAAGTGGCTTTCTTGGTTGATCATTCACTTTTCGATAGTCTCATTGCCTGGCACGTTTCGGGCCCTCAGTACATATTTGTCAAATTTAAGAAAGTTTTGTTAATGGCAATGGAGTTTTGTGCAGAAATGGCTGGCTCCGCAGGCAGAGCCCCAGGCTTGGAAGGGTCTCTGCTGTTGCTGTCCTGGAACTCCCGGTGCTTTCTGAACGAGGCCCTTCCATTTGCATTTTGCACCGGCAACACTATTCCGGAGCAGGTCAAGAGCACGGGCAAATACGCTTAGAAGACCTCACCTTTAACAGGAATCTAATCAACAAAACAAACAAACAAGCAAAATATAACCAAAGGCACTGAAATTGAGAACAGGCTGACAGTGACCAGAGGGGAGAAGGGAGGGAATTTCAGGGGAAAAGGGGGAGGGTTTGCAGGAGCAAGTATAAAGGACACATGGACGACAACAAGGGACAGGGTTGGAAATGGGAGGGAGGTGGGGAGGTCTGAGGGGTTGGGGTGGGATGAGGGTAAAAGGCAGAAAACTGTACTACTTGAACAATTAAAACAAAAACAAACAAACGACAACAACAAAATCCAAGCTCTTATGTTGACTTACCAGGTGCTACCTCCTTGGTCTCTTCTGCTTTGAGCTCTGGACCATGCTTCACCTTGCTTCCTGAACTCCAGCCACCCAAGCTGCTTCTGTAACAGCCAATACCCTGCCCCACCCCTCTCCAAACTCATCCCAAGGTTGGCGCCTGTCATCATTTCTGTCTCAGCTTCTAAGTCACCTCCACAGAGAGGCTCACCCTGACCACCCTCCCAGCCTCTCTATGTTTTATAAACTTTATTTACACTCTTTGTAACCCCTGACACTTTTTCTGATATAAGCTTGCTTACTTACTTGTTGACTCACTTATTTTCTGTTTTCTCCAATAGACCAAACCTGATGAAGGCAGCGTCTTCCTGTCTTGTTTGCTACCTTGTTCCGTAAGCAGTCCTGTTCCCAAAGCAGCACACAGCCCTTGGTTCAGACCAGTGCTCAGTAAATACCTGCTGACGGATGAATGAATGGAATTGGCAATGTGGGTTTTCTTCTCAGAATCTCCTGGGACTCTCTCAGATGGGCAGTGAGAGCTGAGTTGAAGCCACATACTCTTGGTGCAGATGACAAAGGCTGTGTGGGTCCACAGCCCCTGCAGCTGACCAAGAAGGTCACCGTTCCCATGTTCTTTTGGCAATACAGGCTGGTGTCCTGGGTCAGGTCCCTGTCATAGGAGTCCACTCTGTACAAGGGGACGCAGAAAGTTCTGAACAGCTGGTGTGAACCAAGAGAAGGGAAATTAGAGATTGATAGCAACAAAAACACTGGAGTAGAGGCCATCTAACCCAGTGCTCCATTGTACAGATAAGAATATTGAGGCCCAGAGAGAGGAAGAAATTAATTCTGAAACAATACCAATAATAGCAAAAACCAAACCCCAAACAAAGCAAGCCAACCAACCAACCAACAACGAAATAAACAATAACAACAACTAAAACAACAAAAAACACAGTGAGAGGCAGCATTATGTACAAGTGTGATATTACATGAATGAACATTGATAAGATGTTTAGGACAGTTCTTGGCACAGAGGAAATGCTACCTAAGTCATAAGTATTTTACAAATTAGAGATTAATCTGTTGAGTTCTTCTGCTATTCCAGGAAATTTGCAAGCCCTTTGCTTGTATCTTTTCACTGAATCCTCTCAGAAACCAATAGTGATTTAGTCCCATTTTACACATCAGGAGAGGAAGGCCCAAGCTACGGAGTGGCAGAGCTGGGGTGTGACCCCAGGCTGGCTGACTTGAGGGCCAGGTTCTTAACCACTACCCTGGATTGCACTTATGGGCAGAGCTGGCCTGGCATCTCTGGGCACCTTCCCAGTGCCAGGCAGGAGACTGGCCTGAGTGGGAAATGTCTCTGATTCACATTTGCTTTTCTGGGAAGCTCCACCTTACTCATTGGCTCATTCATGCTGCAAGCATCCTCTGCCATCATCTCTCCTGTGCAGGGTGCCATGCTGGGCACTGCAGACACACAGGTGAAGTCAGGCATCCCCTGTGTACTGGGGCAGCAGTCTCTCAGGCTGAAGGGGTTGGCAGAAGGTGGCACCCACACTGGAGAGCCCATAGGCATGGGTTTGCTGGGTTTGCTCTTCCTCTGGAGGTCCTTGTCCACACCTGTGTGGAGGATGGAGCCTGCACAGGGGTCATGAATGACTGGGATCCCAGATATAGCAGAGCAGACTGTGTCTGTTCAGCTCTCCCCTGCCAAGTCTCACCTGGAGGACTGTGATACACAACTCTACTCACTCCTGTGTGTCTAAGAGCCCTAGCCACCTGTGGGACAACTGAGCTGTGGGGAGGGGGTAAAGTCTTAGCAGAAACTGTGCCTGGAAAACCCAAGAACTTTCAGCATTGATTCCAGCCTCATCTCTCCTCCTACAGCCGAGCTTCTGCCTGGAACCCCTTGGCTTGTCCTGTCCCCCACGCCCTACTGGGTGTACCCCAACAAGCCCTGTGGGAGTCCGTGTGGGTGTTCCCTCTGTAGTCCCAGGCAGAGGTACCCAACCCTATGACATCCATTGACCTCATGCACCCATTCATTTATGCATTCATGCATTTATACATTCATTCAACAAATATTTATTGAATTTCTATTGTGGGCTAGACATTATGCTGGGGGACACAGCTGGAAATAAATCAGTCATGGTCCCACCCTCATGGAAGCCACAGTCTAGAGGGCTAGCCTAAACCGAATAAGGCAAAAGAGGAAAATAAGTGTAGATCTGAAAGGGTGCACAGAGGGAAAGAACATGGGTATATCAAGTGGTTTTAGAGCTAATTTGTATCAGCTCATAAAAAAGCAACTTAAATTTTCAAGACTTTTGTGAGCTGGTTGTTAAACACAGCCATCATGAAAAATTGAATTATATGAATTTACAATTACATAAATTATATTAAAATAAAAACCAGATGCATCACTTCTTAATTATTTTACTATTATCTATGCTCTTGAAGTTATTTACTTCTGTTGTATCCATGGCAATACTCTATAGCAATGCTGTATTGCTTTTCTTCCCAACTCCACATTCAGTGACCTCATACTCTTACTTTGACATTGACCTTGCTGGGGGCCTTTATACCACAAAACCTGGCCAACACAATGTGTCAGGACTTTCGTTTTTGTCTGAGATCCAGCTGTTAAACATTTAGCAGCAGCCACTGGGATGTGAGCAAACATAACAGGGAAGCTGGACTCAGGAAGGGTGGCCAGAAAGATCTCTCATATGGGCGATGCTTGTCCTGAAACCTGAAGGACCACAAGGGGTCAACCACGTGACCACAGACACGGCATTTCTGTTGACTGAAGAGGTAGGGTGAAGGTTTGAGGATCGGCTGTTTCTGGGAATGGAGAGGAGACTGATATGGCTGGTGAGTGAAGAGCAGAGGGGAGGGAGAGGAGGTTGGAAAAGTAGGCAAGGGTCAGACTATATGGAACCTCTGGGGCCCTGGGAGAGGGCTTGTATTTTATTTGAGGTACAGGAGGGCAAGGCAGGTGCCTGGGTGTCCAGTCAGATTCCTGATTCCTATCTGTGGGTTTTTCCCAGAACTACAGAGGTGCAGGTGTCGGGAAATGAACTCTCTTGGGGGTTGTCTTCAATCAAAGAGGCTGGAAATCAGTGGAAAAACCCTCCAGTCTCTTGTTTTTTGAAGGGGAAATTCTGGGAGGTCCTCTGTACATTTCTCAGAGGTCCCAGTGCACTCAGGCCCTGTGTCCTACTGTGATAATCTCAGGATGTGCACTTCCAACCTTTCTCCCTTTTTTTATCTCCCTCTTACTGCTTCCTGGGATCACCTACCAAATCAGCTACATGCACCAAAGTTTTGGTCTTGGGATCTGCTTTCTAAGGACCCCAAACTAAGATGAGGAGTTGTCTGGGGGTGATGTGAACACAGGGAGCAGGGAATGGGGATATTGGAGATAGGTTGGAGGAACCACTTCTGCACTTAGGCTCTCTAGCCATGCTGGGGCCCTGGGTTCATCCTTCAGGGCCCCTCCCAGGTCTGGGGATCAGTTCTAATTAAGGACAGGCTAGTTCCTGTTCTAAGACCTGAATGTGCCAGCCAGGAGGCAAATCAAACCCATCATGTGGGGACACTCTAGAGGCTTTTCTGTGTCTGTCCAGACACCCAGCGCTCGCCCCTCCTTGGTGACCTCCTCTGCTGGGCCCTGTCTCCTCTCCTCATCCTGCTCCCCGCCCCCCACTTGATTCTGCCAGTCTGCAGCCCAGATCCGATGGCTTGGCGCGCTCTCTGAGAGTCCCCACATTACAGCATGACTGGTCCCCAGCACTGTCCACATCCCTGAATTAAGCTGGGTCACACACACAGTGTAGGACCCTGCCAGAGGGAGCAAGCCCCGCCCTGTTGGCCCAGCCTGGGTCCAATAGGACACCCAGCATTTCCTCTTCCTCCGTTTCCCCAGTTCAGCATGGGATATCGGTAGCATCCTGCTCAGTTAGCAGACGGGGGCTTTGAGACATGCTTCTATAGCAGCGGGAGGGTCTGGGACTGAGTCTTTCCCGAAGACAGCTGGTTGTGGGTGTTGTAGGTGTCTTGTGTGCACACAGTAGCATCCAAATACTCCGTCTGAAACCTTCCCTGCTTGGCCCCTCAAAAGGCACTTCCTTCCCTTAATGCCCCTCCACTTTGCACCCCACAGTGCAGGCCCCTTCTTCAGGACCCCAGTCCCTCCAGGACGTTCTTCCCTGGCCCCATGCCTGAAAAAACAACCCATTCTCCCTCCCTCTCCCCTGGGGGCCTGGCTCCCTTTCCTACCATCAGCCCCTCCTGCTGCTCCCTTCTGAAGCTCTCCAGAACGTTCTGACTCATCCTCTGACTCAGGTGGAGTCTATTTCTGTTCCCACGTCCTGCTCCCTGATGGGCTGGAGATCTCAGCCGTCACATCTGGCTTAGTATTGGGAAGGGAACAGCTGGGCTTCTGGGACTGTGTGTGTGCGTGTGTGTGTGTTGGAGGTGGGCACACCTCCCCCCAGGGAGTGGGGGAGGGTGGTTCTCTTGCTCCTTCCCTATCTGATATCCCCCAACCCCTCCTGAGCTGACAAGCCTCCTCTAAGGCCCCAGGAGGGGTGAGTGGCCCAAGTAGCCACAGGCCTCACCCTGATCTTTCCAAGATGACTGTTATCAAAAGTGCTTTTTAGCAAAGACAGTCCAAAGCGATGACTCCATTCCCCAAACTCTGAGTTCCAGAACCTTCACATAGTCGAGCTGGTGGGAACCTGGGAACTGAAGACAATGGAAACTTTGGGCTTAAAAGAGACCCAGATTGTTTAGAAACCACGTCCCCAATCACCCAGAAAGCAATGGCCAAACTGGATTCGGGTCACCCACAATTCACGCCCCCAGTTCCTGCTGCATAGTCTCCTGTCCTTGTCACTGCCCAGGCAGTGTCCCCACTTCTGCTGGGCCTGCGCTCACCAGCGTGTGCCGACTGAGCACAGACGCGTGGGGGGTCTGAACTGAGAGGGGCTGTGAAGTGTGACATGCACACTGAATTTCAAAGGTCCAGTACAAAAAAACAATGCAAAATATTTATAATTTTTTACAGTGGGCACAGGTTGAAGTGGTAATGTTTTGGATTAAGTAAAACATAATATTAATTTTACCCTTTTATTTTACTTTTAAAAATATGTCTGGTAGAAAAATTTTAAGTTAATGGCTAATGTTTGTGGCTCGCATGATGGTTGGAGTCGACCAGCCCCCTGGGCCAAATCTGGCTCAGTGTCTGTCTATATCAATAAAGTTTTACTGAAACATAACCAGGTTCATTCATTTACATAGTGTCTATGGGTGATTTTGATTTACAACGACAGGGTTGAGAATTTGCAGAGGGAAACTTTGACTTATAAAACCTAATATACTTACTCTCCAGCCCTTCACAGAAAATGTTTGGTGACTTATATTAAACCATCGGTTTCGTGAGAGTGGGGATTATGAGCTTAACACAGAGTACGTGCTTAATAAATAGTAGCTGAATGAACGAATGACTCAATTAATTTTGGTAAGTTTGTTGGAATTCCAGGCAGAGGGGATAGCATGTGCCAAGGCATGGGGCCAATTCGTGGCACCGGGTGTGTTGGTGACGGGAGATGTTTGAGGTGGCCCTTTATGTAACGACTCCTAGCTCTTCCTTTGGATGCTGTGTCGGCCTCCTCCTTGGGTCCCTGCCTCGTGCTTCTCTTTCCAGGCAACCTCCATTCCTCCTACCCCACCCCGACAAGTCATCCTTCAGCTCCAAAATCTTCAACAGCCTGGTCACGGTCCGCAGGATGAAGTCAGAACTTCATAGCATGACCTTGCAGGTGCTCCCACTCCACCCTGCCCGGCCCTGGTGCTCTGGGGCCTGGTGCTCTGCCACCCCCTGGCCCCTCAGCGCTCCGGGGCCATTCCTGACGTGCCCCACCCAGCCCGGTCTTCCTGCCTTTCTTCATACTCCTCTGCCTGGAAACCTCTCCTTGATCTCTGCAAGTCCCACATCCACCCTTCGGGGCTCAGCTCCAATATTTCTTCCTTGAGACACACGTGGCATTTTGCCAGTTTTTGAGTTTCTTTGAAATAATTGTTACTGGAAGATAAATGATAGGAGGTAGTCCGTTCCCACAGTATTCTGTATTTTTCTTTTGGTCACTGCAGCACTGATAATTTATAGCAGAAAAAAATCTCCCTTTCCATCTAGCACTGACCATGTATACCTCGATGAGTGCTGTGTGCATCTTTTGCAGTTCTTACAACTTCATGGAACAGGTGCCGTTTGACAGGTGAGGAAACTGAGGCTCAGAGATGTGTGATAGGAGGATAGTACGTGGTGATCCTGAAATTCAAATTTAGATTGGTTGGACCCTGGAGCCCAAAGTCTTACTCTGCACTCTGTGCTTTGTCCTGACACTACTTCCTACTCAGTTATGCCTGGGCCCTTGGGTTCCTCAGTCAGGTCTTAGAACCAGTTCTGACTGGTAACAGCCTATTTTCTCTCTGAGGCCTGAGTGTATTCATCCAGAAATCGGTCAAACCTAGCACTATTGTGTGGGGATCTCCAGAGGTCTCTGTTCATGGAGCCCCCATCTCTGAGGGTCCGGGGCAGAGGGTGGAGTGTTGAATGAGCTCTTTGCTCATTTTTGGTATTGATGTAAAGGTCACTTCCTCAGGGAAGTCTTCCATGATTGCCCAGCCTGGGATAGATCTTGGATAAATGTTCTCAGGACACTCGGTCAGTTCTCCTCTCATTAAAAAAATTTTTTTTTTATGTAATGAGTCTATTTTCATTTGTTTTCCCTACTTCTTGTATTTCCTGCACCTTCCTCAGTGCCTGGCACATAATAGGTGCACAATGAATATTTGAATGAATGAATGAATGAATGAATGAAACTGCTTCTTCTCCTCACCTGGATATCAGCTTTGATAGTCTCCAAATCCACAGGGAAGCGGAAACACATGTGGATTTCTGTCCCCTCCCTTCCCAGAGTGACTTAGTGTTGAAGACCCTGGGATGTGTTGAAAGGAGACTAGGAGAGATCGATGATTACAAGGCCAGTAATGTCTGAGTGTGAGCAGATCTCCAGACAAAAAGCCCCTTCTTCGGCTTCAGCCAAGGAAACCCACCTCACCACGTACCCTCCGGGGGCACAGGCTGGGGCTGATGGCCCAGCTGAACCAGACGGAGTGGGCAGGTTCCTCTGTTCCACAGGCAGGTCCCCTGTCCCTCAGGCAGAACTGTGGCTTGGGCGGTGAGCCAGGTGACTCCCCACCCTGACCCCACCCCCGCCCCCGGGGAGTGCGGGGAAGCACGCTGATCGATCATACAGGACAGCTCAGAGGAGGCTGATCCCCAAGTTCAGCCAAGGGCTTCCCCCATTTCTCTTTTCTCCTGCTGCCTCAGTGGGTGTGGCTTTCACTGGGTTTAGAGGAGGCAATGTCCCTTGAGGCCTGCGGCAGCTGGAATTTTATGTCTGCCCTGAACATCCCCAGACATCTTGGGGTTTGGTGGGTGGGTGGGAAGGTCAGCCTGCCCTGGGGCTCTGACAATCAGGCCTGGTGTGCGTACTTGGGGCCAGGGCGACCAATTCATTCTGGTTTGCCTGAGATTGGCCTGTTTTCAAAAGTAAAAGTCCTGCTTCCCAGGACGGGATAAACTGGACCTGAAAATGCAATAGAAATACAATGCAAGCCATGCAGGCAATTCTAAATTTTCTAGTAGCTATGTTAAAAAGGAAATAGATAAAATTAATTTTAATAATACCTTCCATTTAACCCGATCATCCAAAAATATTATCATTTCAACATGTAATCGATCTAAAAATTATTAATGAGTTATTTTACTGTTTTTTCCCCATGAAGCATATGTCAACTCAGACCAGCGACATTGCCGAGGCCAGAGAGCTGTGTGGGGCTGGTCTTGGCCAGCAAAGGCCTAGAGCAGTAGTGGAGGGGCTGCATCCAGACAGGGCTTCTAAGGTCTTAGCAGGTTCATTTTGAGGTGATATTTGAGATCTTGAAGGTGAAGGTGTATCGGTGGACTCCAGCCCTTGGTCACTCTAGTGTGACACTGAAGGTTTCTGGGGATACTGCTTGGTGGCTGTAGGGACGTTGGGGAAAGGGTGGTTTCATCATAGTTCACTTTTGTAAGGCAGCCAGGCCATGAGGGGGAATATCAATGGGTATGGCCAGGGAGGGGATCCTTCTTACTCTCCAGAAGGCACCTAAGGAAGCCTGAACCCTCATGTGGGCAGCTTCAGACAGGCTCTCGAGAGTCTCCTGCTGGGAGAGTGGGAATTCCCTTCCCTTCCCACCCGGAGGGGCAGGTGGTGGATCGCCCTCTGGGTCTGATTTCCATCCTAGAATCTGCTGAGCCGAAAGGCTTCTTAAGAATCATTTGGCAAACGTTGATCTCTTCCTTAGAGTGGTGTTTCTTTGGTTTTTGAAAGTGTGGTCCCTTCTTTCAGAAACATGCACACTCCCAAATATTCACAGATTTTAAAATACAATTATAGGGGTACAGAGGCTCCCTGAAGCATTCTTGGCGCTCTAGAGAAAACACTTCCACTTAAGATTTTAAATAGAATTACAATGTCCTAAACTGAGTTTCTTGAATGTCTGCAGCAAAAAAGATGAGAAAGACGAGTCCAAATGTTGGCAAGGATGCGGAGCCACTGGAACCTCGCAGGTGGTCTGTGAATGATGGAGCCCCATGGAAAACAGTTGCACATGAGAGAGTTAAAGATGCACGCACTCGATGACCTAGTGATTCTATTTCTTGGTGCTTATCTGAAAGAAATGAAAATAATGTATTCAATAAAAAGTCTTGCACAAAAATGTTCATAGCAGCTTTCATCATAACAGCCTAAAACCAGAAATAGCCCCAAATATTCATCAACAAGAGAGTGGATAAAAAGCTCTGGTATATTTACACAGTAGAACACAACTCAACAATAAAAATAAATAGATTAGGGATACACACAACAGCACCAGTGAATCTCAGAAACATGCTGACACTAAAAAGAAGCCAGACACTAAAGCATTCATCTGTATAGTCCCATTTATGTGAAGTCCAAGAACAAGCAAAACTAACTTGTTGGGAAAGAAATCAGCATAGGGGTTGCTTCTGGGGGAAGGTGGATTTTCTGGGACAGGACACAGGGTAACTTTCTTAGGTGATGGGAAAGTTCTGTGGGTTTCAGTTAACGTTGAAAGGCTAGTCTACCCCCAAATCTGAGTATTTCATTGTATGTAAATTATGCTGAAAAATGGGAAAGGAGCCAGCTAAGGAACTACGTTTTTTTTCTGGGGCTCTGAAAGACCTGGTAAACATCCAGTCATTCTCTGACAATAGGTTCCCAGACAATGAGACTGGCCCGCTCTCACTCAAGTTCATGATCATTCCCGGCTAGACTGGTCTAATCCATCATGTTCCCAGTTCCCCATGTGGGCATGGGCCCTTAACAGATGCAAAGGAAATCTTTCCGATTAAATGAATAAATAAGTGACTCTTGTTGGAATGCCTTCACAGGAGGAAGTTTTTGTACTCATGGGTGATCCATAGGTTTTGCCACTGGAAGAGAGCCCTTGTGTTTTCACGTTGGAAGGAGTCAGCTTTCCTTTTTCCTTTTCCCTCTTCCCTTCTTTCCTCCCTCCCTCCCTCCTCTCGCCCTTCCCCCTGCCCCCCCTTCCTTCCTTCAGTCTCTCTCCTTTCCAACTCCCCTCTTTCTTTTTTGCCTTCCTTTATTTCTCTCTCTTTTTTTCCTTCCTTCCTCTTTTCCTTTCTTTTCTCTTTTCTCCCTCACATTTTCTCCTTCTCTTTCTTTAACTCCCTGCTACTCTGCCTCAAAGGAACATTCATTCCTTTAGGGCCCTTGGATTCACTGAGTCCTTGTGTACATAGGGTCTCTCACATCTGTAGTAAAAGCTCTGTTTAATTCTTTTGTTTCCCCTCCAGGGCTGCCTAGCACACAATTTGCCTTTGCAGGACCATGAAGAAAAGATGAAAACAAGCCCCTGGGATGTGACAGCTCTTTAGGACAACATACTTCGGCACTTGAAGAACCATCTTCCTTCTCATAAATTGTGGGACCGCATGCTTTAGACCTTGAAGAACCATCTTTTTTCACATAACCAATTGCAAAAATAATTATGAACTGTTTTTATCTGTTCATTAAGACAGATATAATTAAGGCAACATTTTGTTAAACTAGTTGCTTCTGTGCTTTAGAGTAATAATTACTACTTGTATTTCTTTGAGATTCTAAGTTGTCTTGGCTCCATCTCAGGCCATCTCCTGTTCTGTGTTCTCCATCACAAGAAAAATGTTGGCCCTCCCTGGCTGGTGTAGCTCAATGGATTGAGCACGGAACCAGATGATCTGTGAACCAGATGATCGCTGTCTGATTCCTAGTCAGGGCACATGCCTGGGTTGCGGGCCAGTTCCCAGCAGGGGATGCACAAGAGGCAACCACACATTGATATTTCTCTCCTTCTCTCCTTCCCTTCCCTCTAAAGATAAATAAATAAAATCTTAAAAAAAAGAAAAATGTTGGCCCGTCTGTCCTGTATCCCTGCCACTGTCCTAGTCCATTTCTATGTCATCTGCCATGGGTCCTCTTAAATCTCACTTTCTCAGGGAGGCTGCCCTGATGGCCCAGGCTGGGGAAACCCTCTGGTGTGCATTACCTCAGCACCCAGCTCCTTCTCCTTTTCCACTTATTATACTTGTCAGTCGAAACATGTAACGCCTGCATTACCCACTGCACCAGGAGCTCCATTAAGCCAGGGCCTCAGGTCTGTGCACATGGTCATATTCAATGAATATCAGTGGATTGATTCGTGATGGGTTTGGACTGGTCTTTACTCCTTACCGACTGCTGTCGGAATCATGTGTATTATGTGCCACCGAATAGACCTGAACTCCTCATGCCCCACGAATGAGTGAGGTCCACAGTGTCCTGTCCTCAACGCCCCTGCTCAGCCCCTGCAGACTCATGCCTGTGGCTTCTTTTGCAGAGTCAGTCTGTCTCATGCTTGGTCTTTCCCTTTTCTGGCTGTCTTTTGTTTTTCCCAGCATAATCGTCTTCTCTGAAGAACCTTGCCTTCTCCTGATGTGCTTGAAAACAGCTTCAGTTGTCCGCGTTGCTACCCAGACCCTAACTGGGTGTGACTTTCGTCCCACTCTCCACCCTCCACTTCCTCCTCGCCCCATTTGGTGAATGTGCACTTGCCCATAGGTACCCCCGTACACGTGTGCACACATATGCATATGGGAGATGAGCAACGCCTTTTCCTATCTCCTCTTTGCCTTTAGGTAAGAGTCCCTTGGCTCTTGCTAGCAGACCCAGCTTCTACGTTGGTCTATTGAAGGAGAAAGGGCACCCGTACTGCCTGGGAGGGTTGTATCACTTTCTGGGAGCATCTACCTTTCTGGATACTGGGGCATTATCCATGCATCTGTCTGCCACCTCTGCTCTGACCAGCCTCGGCCCGGAGGCCTCCTTTTTCCTGAATTCACAGTCTGGTACTCCATTCCTGCCTCTCCTACTCCGCGAGGGCTGGTGCTCAGAGAGAGGAGCCCAAGGCCACGCCTCCTCTCCCCATCCTCTGCAGGACAGGAGTGTCTGGTGGGAGGTTCCCTCTTTCTGGGCTCTCTAGGAGACTACCTGTAATTTCATGGCTGCTCCCCAGACACCACACAGCTGTGGCCTGAGGCTGGATTGCAGTCTTAAACGAGGCTTGACCCCTGGACCACAGCCCTTTGGAGCAGCGACCCCAGGGTGGTCATTGCACAACCAGCCAGTGAAATTCATGCCCTAGGGTTGAAGCCCTTTGAACTTTGACTGTAGACCCTCAGCATTTGGAAAGAGATTAGTCGGAGGTGAGGTTCTTTGGTGTCCCTGTTCCCAGCTGCCTCAGCTCTGCCCCTCCCCCCTCATACCCTACATCAGCCTTTGCTCTGAACCTTGTACCTTCCCAGTGCCCCTAGTCTGCTCCACCTGCTGCTCAGACCAATGAGAGGCCAGAGGGGGAGAGTCTGATGGGGTGGGGTGGGGGCGGAGCTGCCTTCACACCCAGCTGCACAATTGTGACCACCCCACAGTGCTTTGGGGCAGCAGCTTCCTGAATCCCAGGGGGAGGTGGGGTCTGTGCCAGCTGGCCTCCCTGCCTGCTTCCTGCTCCCAGCATACTTGTGTTCTCTGGCATAGCCAGATCATTCCCCCTCAGTAGCTCTGTTCCTCTAGTCTACCGTCAAGATGTGCAGAGTGCTGGTTAAGACCTTTGGAGTCTACAAGCTTGGGTTTTAATACCTGACTGTTTGACCTTGGCCATGTGACTTCAAATTTTTTTTGGACCTCTGTTTCCCCATCTGTAAAATGGGCTTCATAAACCCTTTCTCATGGGGTTGTCAATGAGAGTGAAATAAGGGACTGTACCTTTTTTTTTAAATCCCCACCCGAGAGTATTTTTTAAACTGATTTCAGATTGAGAGGAAGGGAGAGAGGGAGAGAAACATCGATGCGAGAGAGAAACATTGATCAGTTGCCTCCCCTATGCACCCTGACTGGGGATTGAACCCACAGCCTTGGTATGTGTCCCAAATGGGAATCAAATCCACAACTCCCTGGTGTATGGGATGACAGTCCAACGAACTGAGCCACCTGGCCACGACTAGGCATGTACCTATTTAACACACATTTTCTGAGCACCTACTGTGTGACAGACCCTGAGCTGTGTTCTGGGATTACTGTGGTGGTTAAGACACAGTCAGTCTGGAAGGAGCCTTCATCTAAAAGTAGAGTTAGAAAACTCTGACCCAGGCACACAGAGATACTCCAAAAAATAAACAGAGCCACACACTCCCACCGTATGTTGGATGTGCTAGGAAGCAAAGAGATCGAAACAGCAGTGGAAGACAGCGAGGGGAGAGCACCCTTTGGGCTGCGGACAGAGGGCTATGGCACTCACCTGAGCCCTGGAGGGTGAGAAGGGGTCCAGGACTGGGGAGAGCAAGCCAGGTGGAGGAATAAGGGCCTGAAAGCAAGAAGCAGTCCAGCGAGTTTATAGATATCAGCTGGGGTCTTTGTGGCTTGGGTAAACGAGCAAGAGTTAGATTTGGAAAGGGGGAGCGTAAGACAAAATACACTGGTGCCTGTAGGCCAGTGATGCTCATGGTGTGGCCCTGGACCGGCAGCATCAGCATCACCTGGGGACGTGTTAGAAGTACCCATTTCTGAGTCCCACCCCAGATCCGAATCGGAGACTCCGGGGGCGGGACCCTGCAAGCAATTCTGACATGCGCTCAAGTTTGGGAGTCTCAGCTCGAGTGAAGAGTTTGGATTGCCCCCCACCCCGTCCCTCAAGTGTGGGAAGATACTATTAGAGGATTGTAAAGAGGGAAGTGAGGGTGGGAGTGGGATGTGACCCCATCCATTGAGTGTAACAGTTCCTGTGACCGGAGGGTAGAGGGTGGACTGCAGGAACCCAGAGTGGCTGTCTGAACTGGGCTCAGAGTCTAGCTTAATGGCTGGATTCAGCACCATCTGCTTCTCGCCTTTCAAACTCACACTTTGCCACCTCTTCCACTTTGAATGAGCACCAGACAGCCCTGTGGCTGCCTAACCCATGTCCCCTTCATGGGCCTCTATCTGTGGGGTCATGCACCGGAGGGCCAAGAGGCCAGACTTGAATTTGCAAAGCCCTCTGTTTGAGCTACTTCCCTGTGGGAAGCCTGGGAAATGGAGCCCAGCAGACCATTGTGTGGGTTCAGGAGCCAACATTATTGGGGAGAAGATGGGAGCAGAGCTCTGGGCTAAGTGGGAGGTCCTGACTGCCCTCTGACTGTTTCTGTGGACAGTGTCCAGTGGGCATGGCTGGCAGAGGGGATCTGACAGCCCCAGCCCTTCCCGTTGCCATCCCAGCCTCGAGACCCCAGGTTTGCCAGTCTGCTGTGGAGTGTCCGCCCCCAGCTGGTGCCTGTACTGGTGGTCCAGAAGCTCTGGCCTTCATGGTCTCACTGTACTTACCACCAATGGGCAAATTTCAATAGATTATTTAGGTAAAAATTGTTAAAATACTCCCCCCCAAATTCAGGCAAAATAACTGAACTACTTAGGCAATTAAGGCCAAATATCTGAACTACTTAAAAATATTTAGGCAAGCCCTGGCTGGCGTAGCTCAGTGGATTGAGCGCGGGCCTGCGAACCAGAGTATCGCGGTTCGATTCCCAGTCAGGGCACATGCCTGGGTTGCAGGCCAGTTCCCGGCAGGGGACGCATGAGAGGCAACCACACATTGATGTTTCTCTCCCACTCTTTCTCCTTCCATTCCCCTCTCTCGAAAAATAAATAAAGAAAATATTTAAATTAAAAAAAAATATTTAGGCAAAAGTAGTTGAAACACTCAGAGAACTCAGGCAAATTTGATTAGTCATCCAGGAAGGCAGGGGAGCAAGCATGGGGTTGGAATCAGTTTGCTGGGTTGTGAGGTGTGTCTCTGCCTTTCAGAAGAATCATTCCATCTTCTCTAATGGGGTAACAGTAGCACCCACCTTGTAGGATTTCGATAGAAACTAGTGAAAACACTAAAATATGCAAAGCGAGAGGCAGGGAGCAGGCACAGAGGGAGTGCTTTCCCTTCTGTTCAGTTACTGCTGTGCTTCCTTGCTGGCTGTTACAGTTTCTCCTGCTGTGTAACAAACCATCCCCAACTTAGTGGTAGAGGAAGCAGCCACTTTTTATGTCTGGGGAGTCTGCAGGTTGGGAATTCAGAGAGGGCACAAGAAACCTGGCCAGACTCTTTACCCTGATGTCTGAGGCCTCATCTGGCAAGGCTCAAAGGGCTAGAGAGTCCAATTCCACAACCGCTGCAGTCATGATCTGGAGCCTTGGCCGGGATGGCTGGACGCTGGACAAGGCTGGCCCTGCATATTTCCACACCAGCCTGATTCCTTACATGGCAGCCCCATGTTCCAGAGAATGAGGTGGAAACTGCCTGGCCCTTTATGACAAGCCTTGGAAACCACATAACATAATGTCGGCTTTAGTGTATTGATTAAAACCGTCACAAGCCCACCCAGACTCAGGGAGAGGAAACACAGGTCTTACCTTCCAATGGGGAAAGTGTAAAAAATTTTTATGCCTGTGCTTTCAATCAGCCACACTGATAAGCCTCCCAGACTTAAGTCGATGATGGCCAGGCCTGTGGTCCCAGCCCTTATGGAGAGTGATAGCAAGTCTCCTTTCAGAAGCTGTGGATGCAAAATCCTCAGCTCCTGATAAGCCTGAGAATTCACCTAACCTTGGTTCTTGACCTGAGGAGGGTCCTGGAAGTCATTTTCTTGCAGCGTGTAGAGGTCAGCCAAGCCAGGGAAGGGATGAATAACATCCAGCAGGTTCTCCCTCTTTGGGCATTTAAAAAGCAGTAACAAATAGATGAGAGCCTGGGAGGTGTGATTGATTTGTCTTATGAATCACAGAAGAGGCTGTAACTCACGGGAGATTAGGGCTGAAGTAAGTTGTTCGGCTCTTGCATTACAGGTGGAGATTAATGGCTTATTACTCGAGGCCCCACCGTTAACCCAGCTCACCCACAGGGAGTTTAATAGCAGGGCCAATACGGGCTGACTTTTAATTCTTGAACAAATGCTCCTGGTTTGTGTGTGGCCCTGATTCTCACCAATGAGCACCTGCCTGGTTGGAGCTAGGAGGGCCCAGGAACTGGGGTGCAGCTTCCTTCGTGGAGAGAAAGAGCTTAGGTTTCCCCAGGACACCCCTTCCCTTCCTGCCTTCTTTTTTCCTCAAGGCAAAATTTCTCAGGTGAGCTGAGGAATGAGGCCATTCCTGTTGCTACCATCAGCTAGTATTTACAGTGTTGAGCTGAGGGCTTTATAGATTCTCCTTGTATTATCCCAGCTACTGCACGGCGTAGGCATGGCTGAAGCTGTTTTACAGGCGAGGAACGTGGGCTGGGGGCTGCCTGGCCTCATGGAGGGAGCACAGGGCGGACTCCTGGGGACATGCTTCCTTCACCGGTGTCCTTGGAGGTCCAGTGTTCTCATCTGTAAAGTGGGCGATAGAAAATGCATAACGTGGATCCTGCTAGAGGTGCTCTGAGGACGCAAGGGCACAGTGACTGGCTCTTAGTGCTCATTTTGAAGTCAACCCAGCAGACTGCTGGGGACAAGAAAGGGACGGCAGAGGGAAAAGCCTCTGAGACAAACCTGGCCTCCGGTGGGGGTCTCTGGTGTCATACCTAGGAAGGTCAAAGTGGAGTTCAGTGGGTCAGTGGGATTGGCCCAGATGGTTAAAGGGTGAGGTCAGATCTGAGACTGGGCTGTGATGCACAGTATCAGTCTAAGAGCCCCCAGTGGTGCTGTCACTGAATGTGGGTAGAGCCCGGGAGCGTGATGGCAACTCCTGCTGCAGGCTCAGCTCACTTCTGCGATGTCTGTCCTGACCAGGGCGGCCGCTGCCAGAAGTTTCCGCAGAACCTGCATGGAATCTGAAGTCACTTACGCTGCTGGTGAGCACCCACTGAGGCCATGGGGTGCTCTTGACATTCCCAGGCTCAGCCTGTGTGTCAGTGTTTGCATCTCAGTTCCTCCCTCTGCTCCCTTGACCAGCGTGCCTTGTGCCTGATGAGATTGGAGCCTGGGGTCCGGATCTGCCATCCCAGTGTCCCAGCGGCGGGCTTATGTCTGCTGGCTTGGTCAGGCAGAACTCTATACTTTCTATCCACATGATCCCTCACCTTTGTACCACAGAGAGGACCTCCTTGGATTGTTATGGCTGCCCCGATCTTAGCAGAGTTCCCCAGATGGCTTGAAACTCTGCTTTTAACCGGAACTAACCCAGGTTAATACCCATGAACTTGAGCCACAGAATCCTGGCACTAAAGGTAGGGAACTCCATGTAAAGCTTGCTGGACTAACATTAGGATGAGTTAAGACTTTTTCCCTTCTCACAGTGGGAGTAGCGGCATGAACATTTGTTGTCCAAGCTCTTCCCATTTTCCATATTAGATAATCTTTCCACTAAATGCATCTGGAACATCTCCCTTTCATGGCACCTAAAACCTTCTATTTTATAGTCTATGTATTTATTTTAATTATCTGCCTGTCTTTCCACCTCCACTAGAATATAAACTCTACAAGGACAAGGATTTTTGTCTGGTGTGTTTATTGCCGTATCCCTTACCCAGACATTATCTGGCATATAGTAGGAGCTCAGTAAATATCAGTGGAATTGATTAGGTGAATAAATACTCACGAGCTTCCAGAGATTCAGGTCTCCCACCTTAGGTCCCTTCTGTGGCCCTGTCTGGTTCGGGGACACTGAACCCTGGGCAGGTCACCATGGATTCATTGGCCCCTAAACTCATCACTGAACTTAACTCCCTGGGTACAGTCTTGGCCTTTGCCCCAGGCTTTCCAGGAAATTCAAACCCAGCTATTCTCAGTCTTGACTTTGCTACTCTTAACCAGTCTCTGAAAGTCTGTGGGGCTCTCGCTGCTCTGTGTGTCAGACACACAAATGGCCAATCATATGGGGCCTGTAGTCATTGTCAGTCCTATTGTCACATAGCAGATCTTCAGCTGGCCAATCAGTCAACAAGTGTATATGACACAGAACTAGAACTCTGAACCACATGGCCTGGGTTCAAGGTCCAGCTGTGCTACATATTAGCGGCATGGGCAACATTTCTGAGCCTCAGTTTTTACCAATAAAATGGGCTTAATGACCCTTGGAGGCTTCCGTGTGAGCAAGCTTGAAGAACAAATTAGTTTGTTCTCAGGCATGGTGTGCTCCAGCCACCTGAGTACCCTGTGGACACCTGCATGTTCTGTACCTCGATCGTTTATCTTATTCATTCTCACACAAATATAAACTTACTCTGCAACATTTAAAATCAAGGAAAAAGGTAAGAAAATAAAATAAAAAACACATACAAATTGAAATTCAGACATAATATGACTGCTTTAAATTTTCTTTTAAATATCCTATTTCTCCAGCTCCAGTGATGCCTGACACATTGTCCCTCTGGGCCATGGGATTATCCCCAGTGTTCTTCAGGCAGGCGATGCAGCACGGTCAAGGGCATGGAGCTTGCTGGAGTTCTAGCTCTGTCCCTTCTCAGCTGTGTGGTTCTGGGGAAGTCAAACTCTTTGGAGCGTGCACTGTCGGCTTTCTGTCTCCTGATTCCTTTACTATTTTTGTCCACAACAGTCAACAGCCAGCAGGTGTGCCCTCTTGCTGCAGAAACTCCCTCCCTTAGCTGAAAGTGACTCCTGGGTGCAGGGGATATATATTCTGCAGCTTGTTCCCAAGTTGGGACAACTCTGAGGCGTGACTCACACTGTTTGCAGAGCTCCCCTGTGGGACCGAGTAAGATTTGCCCTCCGGGGGTCTTGGTCTCCTACTGCACCTTTGCTGACTTCCTTCTCTTCCTGCTCCTGCTTCTCTTCACCCCACACGTCTTCCCGGGAACACTTCCAACCATCTTCGTCGCAGACAAACCTATATGGATGAATACTCTACAAAACGCCTGGCCCATACTCTTCCAAAATGTCAAGGTCAAGAGAGACAAATCAAGATTAAGAAGATAGACAAAAAACTGTACTTGAAAAAAAAAAGTATTTGCTGAATTAAAAAAAAAAAAAAAGATTAAGAAGATGTTTCCACTTACAGAAAACTAAAGAGATGTGATAATTAAATGCAATGCATGATCCTGAATGGAATCTTGAACTGGGAAAAAATAGCTTGTAAAAGACATTATTGGCACAACTGACAGAATTTGAATATGAACTGTACCAGTAGTAATAGTATTGTAACAATGTTAAAGTTCATGATTTTGGTAATTGTACCATGATTCTGTAAAAACAATGTCCTTGGTTGGAGGACATAAACACTAAAATATGTAGGATACATGGTGTCTCCAACTTACTTTTAAACAATGAGAGAGAGAGAAGGAGAGAGAGAGAGAGAATAAAGCAAATATATCAAAGCATAATAATTAGCAAGCCTGGAGAGAAGACTGACTATAGGAGCCTCTTACACTATGCTGAAACTTTTTTTGAAGTTCGAACTTGTATCAGAGTAAAATGAAACTTTGCCCTAGGGAGCCCAACCTCAGGTTCCCTCTGAGCCTTCCAACCAGACTATTACGAGGATTAAAGTAGCTGAGACTGTTCGGAGGATTTAAAGGAGCTGGTGTTCGAGACAGACCTGGGACGGCGATCAGAGACTGTGTCTCCCCGGCCTCGTTAGCCGCACATTCTGGAACACGGGGTTTGGGAGGCGTCCAACCCTTACTGGAAACATCTTATTGTCCCCAGTTATCTCTCTGTGTTCACGCTCACTGACTCTGCTGAGCCTGTCTCTTCGTAGAACCCCTCTGGGTCTGCAGCTGTGGTCGGTGATTTTGGTAGATTGAAAAAAACCCTGGGTGGGGGTGGGGGCCAAGTTTTTCTTGAAGAGATCAAAGGGTCAGCCTAACATAAAGGAAATCATGTAAAATATATTTATAGATATATATTAGGAACAAAACAAACAAAACAAAAAACCCGACCAGGGAGGCCGATCCACATGTCAGAGTCGATAAGACTGGACTTCCGTGACCTGCTCTATAGAGTCGCCAACTGAGGCAGGAATGTTGCCTGGTCCAGAAAAGGCAGCCGCATCAAAGGGAGATTTTTATGGACTTTGGCACAAGGATGAGGCAGGAACTGTACGTCCAAGGCTTTGTGAGGACTCCCGAGGACTGATGTGGTTTCTTTTACCCCCACTTTTAATCAGTGACTACACGTCAGGGTTCAGCCAGAGAAACAGAGCTAATGGAAGATGTACATCAAGAGCAATAGTAAGGAATTGGCGGATGTGATGGCTGGGGCTGGCTTAGCAAGTCCGACGTCTGCAGGGCTCCCTGAAACTCTCGGGTGTGGGCTGAAGCTTCAGTCCACACGCAGCATTTCTTCTACAGGGAAACCTTCCATCTTCTACCTGACCGACTCAGGACCACCCACATTATCCAGGCCAGTTTTCCAGGCTTAGAGTCAACTGATTATGGACTTCAATCACGCCTATGAAATAACTTCACAGCAACTCCTAGACTAGGGTTTGATGAGATGACGGGGACATGGAGCCTACCCCAGTGGATACACAAAACTGACCATCACGGTCACACAAACCAGTTGGTGCCACCTCCTTATACTGTATATTCAGGATCCCCCTTCTTCCCTCCATCCTCACTTACAGGTCCTAGGTCAGTGGCTCCCTACTCTGTCCCTGCATGCCAGTCCATGGTCCCCAGTCCAGTCCAGGGTGGCACACTCCAGGTCCGAAGCCACTAAGTTCATCCCACTCATTATGGCATAAACATCCAAATCCTAAACTGGGCAGTTATCATCCCTCATTTGAACCAAAGTCCCAAACCACACTGACTCGTTCACCTCCTTCACAATTTTCCTTCTGTACAGAACAGCAGCTGACATTTCCCAGACACTCGCCAGTTCCCAGGCCCTGTGTCAGGTGCTTTGCCATAGACAATCTAATTTAATAACTAGAACACCTGCATTGTGCAGGTGGGGAAATGGAGATGTGGAGGGAGTGATCTCTTGGTCACCAAGGTGGGAACTGGCCTAACCTCCAATCCCACAAAGACCGACTCCGCAGTTCTTGACTTGGAAAATTACGTTATGTTTTCTTTCTGAAGGCTCTCTTTTCATTCGTCCAATCATAGTCCACTTATCCCTCGAAGCCCACCTCAGAGGCACCCCCTCATTGAAGCCTTGTGGGTTTCTCACGCAGACACTGCAGCCCTCTCTTTCGTACCTCCATGGTTCCTGGCTCACCGCATTTTTTCAGGCCCCCTTCCTATGATGACCTGCTCACGCGGCTGCATTCTCCTCCCACTTGATGTGAGCTCCCCAAGGGGAGGGCGTGTGTTGGCCTCGTCTGCTTCTGGGCCCAGAACAGGGTCTGACCCTTTATTGACACTCATGGTTGCTGTCAAGAATTGACTTATTTGGGGACTCACGGTCTTTCTCAAGGCCCAGCTAATGGCCAGCAGTGCTGACAGTTCTTAATTACTCTACATCCTCTTCTGTCTATACCAATGCATTCCTGCAACGAAATCAGATGTTGAATTCTAATCCTCTCGATTGCCACTGCAGGGAGTGATGGTGGCCGATAGTTCACTGCCAGCCCACGTGTCCGACTGATTAGCAAGGGTCTGGCAGGGGGTGCTTTGTCCTCCAGGAGGGGCTAAGCTACTGCCTCCACTGACCACTTCATCTCAGCTACATTTCTCCAGTGTCTCAATAGCTCAAAATTCAGGGAGTTATTTGGTGTCAAAGCAGCCGTCTGGGCGGTTGTGAGGGTTCCAGCTTCAGAGGGCATGGGGCTCACTGGTGTGACAGCTGACACTTTCTGGCATCTTTGGGGCGGCTGCAAGGGTCCTCACTAGAGCCTGAGAGTCCTTCTAGGACCAATGGGTGAACAGAGTCTCTAGTGAACCAGCACTGAAGTTCTTGGATACGGGCTGCAAAGCTGTGCCAATATTTTAGAATCACATTTTTCTAAATTGTAGATGAGCTCCAAGATACCCAGGATGAATGTTAATAGGAGATGACACTTGGCTGTCAGCCAATCTAGCTTCAGAATGACCTGTGCCCAAGTCCCCAAGACCCCAGGTAGAATGCTATTAGACTTTGGTGCAAATGAGGAATGCCTCCTTGGTGTGTCCCCTTGATGGGTCAATGAGAACAGGGTCCTCTCCAATTCAGGGAGGACATCATCATGGGGACAAATGGAAGAGCTATCTGTGCCCACTCTGGCAGGGAGCCAAATGTGAGTTCAAACAGCAGGTACATCAAGGCCAGTGTCGTGGTGAGCCTCCCAGCCTCGAACTGCTAGGAATTACAGAGATATTTTAATGGTGGTTGCCTGAGACCCCGAGAAGAGAAAAGACACATCGAAGCCATTGCAGTCCCCTTTGTTCTGCTTGGTGGCCTTACCTGCTGGTCAGTAGAGTCTGTAACTAGCTTCAACCTCATTGCACTGGGGTGTGACTAGATTTGCACGAGTTCCCTGCCTTCTTCCACCTGCCCCAGCCCTGGGAGCTGCATGCCATGCCTTCTGCAGACTGGAAGCTTCCAAGGGTGGGGACTGTCTCAGTCACCCATGTCATCTTGACATCAGCACAGGGCCTGTCACATCACGGGTACCCCATAAATACTTGATGAATAAAAATGAGGGGCAGATCACAGATAGGACATAGTTGCTTCATCCTTGTAGACGAGGTGAGGCCTGATATGATTGCACTCATGTGTAACTACAACTCATTGTCTCTAATGCAATGAAGAAACCCAGCAAGATCTCCTTAATTTTATTTGTGCTGGCAGTTATCATCATAATAAGAATGCTTCCTCACCCACAGATATTCTGGTTTGGACTGAGGTAGGCATTTGCCAATTCTCCTTTTGCTTTCTACCTTATGGACATGGCCTTGATTTTCCAGAGCATTGGGGCAGACATGAATTTGGGTTACTCTGACCATCAGTTCAGACGGTGTATGAATTGAGGGATTGTGAGAAGAACATAAAACCTAAGGCCAAAGAAACTGAGTCTCATCATGCTTAAGGCATTGACTACCTATGAACTTTTTTTGTAAATCCTGAACCTCAGTTTCCACATCTGTAAAATGGGTATAATCATATCTGCCAGATAGCATTATTCAGAGTATTCAAGAACTATAGGGTCTATCCTGAGATAAGGAGCTCAAATCTATGGAAGAAATAGATAGGAAATAAAAGAATTAATCTACAATACCTATATCCTGGCAGAAGTCTGTCCAAGGCCAATCATGGGAGCCTTAGCTACTTATGCCCACCTTATGCCTTGGACAGTGCATGGCAGAGGGGTCCTGATGGCTTGTGCCCATGCATGGGTAAGTGGGTTGCTCCTAGCTTCCCACAGCCCTTGGCCTGAGTAGCCCCTGGCTTGGTCTCTACAGCTCTGTCAGTAGATGATCATGAAACTCTCTTTGGATGTAAGATCCGGAACACGAATGTGAATTTAGTTCCTAAAGCACGTTAGTCACAGGAAGTAGAAAATGATAGCTTTCAGGAGGCAGCACCTGAATGGAGGCACAGGGCACTGGCTTATGGAGACGTGGTGGAAACGTACTTTGCTTGTAACGATCAAAACCTGTTCCTCTGCCCAACCACATGAATAAGGGGCACACTTTACGACCATGTTCAAGGTGGAGGGTCAAATGGTGAAACAGGATGAAGGCAGCAGCCAGGACAGGAGGTGGCTTGTTTGTCTGGCTGGATCCCTCCATCTGCCCCAGGGGGAATAAGGGTGATTCCAGCAGGGGACATTTGCATAATTGTGCTTGGGTGTGGGGTCAGCCTGGGGGCTGGTCCTTGAGTCCTGCAGGACAGGAGTGCAGGTGAACATCAAGATCTGGGTGAGGTGTCAGATGATCTAAGCCAATGCCCCGGCTTCTCTCTGTGCCTCAGTTTCCTCATGGGAGATCATGGTGTTGAGCTGTGTGCGCAGAAAGAGAAAAAAGTGATGGTTGTAAAGTTCTGTGATTGCACAAATCACTAAATAATAGTATTTAATTATTTATAATGTGTTTTGAGATCTTGGGATGAAAGCTGTGGAAGCTGCAGCATGTTATTAACTGGTTGTCAGCAACCTTTGTTCAGTTAATAGACTTAATTACTACATTAATTGGAGACAGTGGTGGGGAGGAGTGGAGGGCCCGCCATCCTTCTTCCTCCCCACCCACTGCCCAGCTCTGCCAGGTCAGTACAGGGGGACGTGAGCCCACACGTTCCGAGTCCTTTCCTGATCTCCTCATCCTTCACTCCAGCCTGAGTGGTTATCACTGGGAAGTACATTGTAGGTGCTGGCAGTCTCGTCTTGGGGGGTCAATGAGGCTGCTCTCTGTTCTCCCTGTGTGTCAATCACCAGCTCTAATCAGACTGTAAATGTTTTCCTCTCCCTTTGAAGCTTGCTGCAGGTCACATGGCTGATATGTAAATCTCAGTCCCTGGTGCAGTTTAATGGCCACGGTGACCACAGGTAGTAACTCCGGCTCTTCTATAAACAGAAAATAAAAACAACAACCCATCACAGATGATGGTCAGCCTGCAACTACACACAGGGCATCGTAAAATTGAGGGATTGCTTCTGTGCTTGGTGAGGACGGGTTGGGGAGGGGGCTGCAGGTGGTGGGAGAGAGCAGATTTGTGACCTGCCATTTCCAGGGTGCCTTTCCCTCTCTGGCCTGTCCCGGCCCAGCCACAGGTGCTGAAGAACTTGAGCGTGCCCTTCCCAGCAGGCAAGAAGTGGTTCTGATCCGGCTCTGTCTCTGCCTGTGGGTGGGGCCAGCATTGGCCAGTGAGTCTTGCTGTCCTTTTTCTGAAACTGGTGCATGTCCTGGGGCTGCCTGGGGTCACTACCGACACATTGCCCCTCTCATCTGCCACCAGTTTTAGAGGGGCAACACGACTGAGTGGAAAGGTATGCACCATGAATGTGGGGGTGTTTGCCTATCAGTCACGACTGTAGATCAGCACCTAGAACACAGAGGTGCCCAATATGTATTTCAAATAAAGCAATAAATGAGTACTAAAGTCTCTAGGCTTGGGAGCCTGCATCTGCCTTCCAGCTCTGCTGCCTGCTAGCTGACGTGAAGTGGGAAAGTTACTTAACCTCTCTGGACCCGAGTTTCCTCCTCTGTGAACTGGAGCTCAGCGCCTGTGTAGGGGTTGTGGTTAGAGCTACAACAGATGTCGTCTCTAAACACGCCTAGCAGCACGGGTTACTTCAGAATGACAGATGAGGATCTTGAGGCTGTGAGAGGTGACGAGGTTTGCCAAAATTTCCATGAGGTGAGAAATGTAGGAGGGAGAACCCAGGTATCCCAAGTCATTCAGGCTTAGTTCTCTTCCAGGGAAGAGGTGGGGTCTTCTATGGTCAGAAGGAGGCCCCTGCTGTTCCCAGATGCCAGGTGAGACAGCTAGAAATTCAGACCTGATCACTGGATTATTGTTTTGGTCCTGTCCACAGGGAGTCACTGTTGAACACCAAGCCTGTGCAGCTCAGTAAGCCCTTGGTACACTGAAGTAGTAATGTCCTTGCTGGCCTCAACCCCTGTGCACATCAGAGCGGTGGGCTTCCAGGTGCGAGGGGTCCAAGAATGGGCCAGGACCAGCAGGCTTCCATTACAGCAAGATGCCGGCAGTTGGATTCCCAAGCCTTTTTGTAGGATAGACTGTCGCTAAGACTGTTAGTAAAATAGTTTTTCTGATTCGAGGTTGTAGCAGCTTCATCTCCTGTTTCATCCCGGGAGGGTGACGATGATAAGGTAGTAACCAGATCTGGGAGACCGTGCTGGGGTCTTACTTCCACAGGGAGGCCTTGCTTCACCCTAAGTTTAAGTTAGGGCTGCTCTCTTACAGACATGCCTGGTGTCCTGGGCTTTAATTTTACTGTACCCATTACATTTATAATCACATGGTTACTGGTATGATTATTTGCATCATGCTTGCCTCCCCTCTGCAATGGGGAGCCCCGTGAGGGTAGGTGCCAGGTATTCTTTCCCACTTTGCTGTGTTCCCCAGGCCCAGCCCAGAATCCAGCATGCACGGAGGATCTGGAGACTGTGAACACGCTGTCAGAGGGCGGTGACAGTTCAAATCTCAGCTCTGTTGCAAACTATCTGGGCTGGTTGTCCAAGCTCTCCAAGCTTCTGTTCCCGTCTGAAAAGAGGAAACAGAGATGTACCACTTCAAAGGGATGCAGAGAGGACCGAATAACATAAAGCTTGAAAAACACAGCACAGCGCCTGGCCCATGTATTTCCCCTCTCCCTTCATCCTCTCTTTCTTCCCTCCATCCTCTTACTGTTGAACTCTTTACTGTCTCAGAGTTTTATGTGGGTGTATATGTATATGATCATGTATGTGTACGCATGTCCTCACGCCTGTGTGCACACAAGTATATGCATGCTGCTTGAACACACGTGCATGCACCCACACGCTGTGTGCTGGCCATGCATGTGTGCAACTGCATGCACAGACACGGCTGTGCACACACATGTACACACATGATCACACACAGGTATACAATCTGCCTGCATGTATCATGTGTATGGTGCATGCACACATGTTTTGTGTGTTTATTTGTGTATGTGTGTGATTGTGTGTACATGTGTGTGAACATATGTGCTCCTCCAGCACAGGAGAGTCTCACCCTTGAGGAGTAGGACTGTGAATAAATCTTAGGTGGTGGAGTCTGTGCTTCCAGTTCAGGGGACCCACTTCCTGAGAGCCCTGCACACAGGGGGCATGTTAGGACAAGGCAGTCCTCAGAAATGTCCTCACCTGCCTCTGTCTGCACAAGCCACCTGCTGGGGAGGAGGCCTTACTGTGATGAGAGCTTAATACCCATGTGCCTGAGTCCATCTTTCACCTGTATCATCCTGATGTTCTGTAGCTCCTCCTGACCTCCAGGCTTGGCAGGAAAGGATCCTGGAAGGCAGAGAACAGGGCAGGCTGAGGGAGCTATTTTTTTCTCCCTGGGGAACAGCTGAAGAGCAGTTATCAGGGAAGACCCTGGGGACACCAACCACTGGTGACTTTGACAGGTTGGTCAGCTCTTGGTGCCTCAGTTTTTTCTCCTGTGTAATGGGAACTTTTGAGTTAAGAATAGAACAGAAAGTATTAAACACAGACACATACCCAGCCCAGGTAACCAAATGAGTGAAGTGGGCTAATTTTAGAAAAAAAAATGCTGTAGGGAAAATATTCTGACCTAAAATGAAAGATGTTTTTTTTTTCCAATTTCAGCCAACTGTTTCTGTGTGAGAAGTTGAGATCAGAACTGCTAGCTTTCCAATTATGCTAGAGAAAGCAGAGATATGAATTTTTACATAAAGTCTTAAAAATTGTCATGTTGGCAAAACATTCTGATTTGCCTCAAACCTTCTATGTGGCATAAGTAAAATATCTCTGAGGCCTAGATGTGGCAGTCAGGTTGACACTCTGTGACTGGCAAATACTACACACTAAATGATAGAGTCATATACATAGTTTCAAATGAAGTGCTGCTTCCCGTGGAAGGAAGGATGGAGAGAGCCGGGCAGAGGGAAAGGAGACGTGGAGGGGAAAGGTAGCTAGGAATGGTCAACAGAGCCCGAGGAGCAGGGAAGGCAGAGATCCCCCTGTTGGGGGTGGGGGTGTTTGGCCTCTGTCTGGTCCCCTTGTGGGTTCCCCAGGACACACTCAGCCCCCCTCTCTGCTGGTGCAGATAATAACCAGCCTCTGGCCTCAATGGTGAGGTGTTCAACATGAGGCTACCGGGCTGCCTGAACCCTCACGTTTCCTTCTGGGATCAGAGGATAGGATGGGCTTCTGACTTTCCCTCACCCACCACCATGGAGCTGTGGGACAGGGTGTCTCCAGATGAAGGGGATTCAGTGTGAAGATGGAGGGATGCTTGAGTTGCTCAATCTGATATCTAATGTCACCAGTGTAAGCCAGATGACACTGCGTCCTCTGGGTTCACAGACACCATCCGGCACCTTCTGGGGTGGGGGTGGGGAGCCAGCGTGGGGAGGTGAACTCTGCTGCCCGCCCATTCAGATGCTTTTTTCCAAACACATCTCAGTTGGTAGCCGGAGAGCTGTAATTGCCTTGGGCAAGAGTGACTTCAACCCCCTGAGGCACAGTTTCTTCATCTGTACAATGGGGATGATAGCGCCTGGCTCTCACGGTTGGTAGATTGTCTGGTGTGTTTGTTTCTTCCCGTCCCGCGTCTGCCAATGGCACACAGAACAGATCAGCACCTGTGCTTCCCCGGTGCAAGCACACTTTTGGAACGCTCCCTCTGGTCCTGCTCCTTCCTCCAGCGTGCACCTGGAGGCCTGAGAGGGGAGTGCCCGCGATGTCTGTGGACCCGTGTGAAGTTAGACCTCAGTAGGCTCACTCCCAAAGGGTTTAGGTTTCTCTAGGTTTAGGACTGGCAGAAAGAGGGGCAGAAGGTGGTTGAGGTTAACATGGAAACGGTCAAAAACTTTGGACAAAAGAAGCTGCAGTTGGGGATGGGTGGACGGTGAATGAATTCAGTTGAAAACATTTTTTGAGCATTTGTTATGATTCTAGGCCCCTAAGACAGTGGAGAACAAGATGAATGTGGTCTGTGATCCACTCCTGGAGCTCGTAGGCCTTGAGGGAAGACAGACTTGGAACAGAAATGACAGATGGGGACAAAGGTAAAAACGGGGATATTCAGGGTGGAATGGGGGTGAATAAAAGCAAATCTAACAGTCTGGTGCAGTCTCCCAGGTGAAGCATGACAATGTTTTTATTTTATTTTTTTCTGATTTTATTTATTCATTTTCTTAAAGAGAGGGGAAGGGAGGGAGAGAAACATCGATGTGCAAGAGATACATTGATCAACTGCCTCTTGCATGCCCCCGACCAGGGAACTGGGCCGCAGCCCAAGCACGTGCCCTGACTGGGAATTGAACCAGCAACCTTTTGGTTCACAGGCCAGTCCTGAGGACTCGCCAGCCAGGGCCCAATGTTTTTAATAGTGATAATAATAATGACTAACAAGTACTGAGAACTTCTTATTTGCTGGGCACTTTGCATGCACGATCTCATCAAATCCCAGAGCAGGATTTTAAATACACGTTTTAAAGAAGCTGTGGTTCTGGGAGGAGGGGTAATGCCTGTGGCTGCCTGGCCATCGTTGGTCAAGGTAGATTTGGAATCGAGGCTTCATGGCCATATAGCACAGGGACGCAGGGGCCACAGGAGACTCTGGCTCCGACTAATCCTGCTTGGAGGTTGGCAACCTGGCCAACACCAAGGGGTGGCCTCAAGCCTCCTTCTGTACTTTTCCTCAAGGGAATACACAGGTTCTCAGGAGGTAAGAAGGAGACTCCGGAAAAGCAGACCCACTTGCAGGAAGGCGGACACACAAGCAGGCCGTGCGGGAGGGCTATTTCCATCGCATCCCCTGGGTGGTCACTGTCACTTTCCTTCAGGGGCACACGACCTCTGGATCCATTCACACTTCCCGGAGGGTACTTCTCAAGAAGGCTCGCAGCACCTGTGGGGTTAGGTTGCCCATGGCTGTTTCTAACTTTCCCTTTTTATTCGGCATCCATTGAGGCTGAGGGGGCACCTGAGGCCTATGCCTCCGAAGAATGAGGGATGAAAGTAGTTGTCTGATTCCCAACTCTCCATGCTGCCGCCTCGGGCTTCATGGGAAATCTCAGAGACCAGTCCCTCAACTCGGCAAAGGGGAGGGAGCATGTGTTTCAGGTCCTTCCGTCACTCGGGCAATCCCAGCAGCCCATGGGGGAGGGGGAAAGACCTGTGACATCAAATCTCCCCAGACTTAGGGCCACCACGCAACCTGATTGCTTGAAGGCTGCTTGGCATTGGGAATTATTTTCTTTGCAGACTCTGCAGAGATGCTTGTATGCATGACTGTGGCAAAGGTGCCCGCTTGGATTTGACCTTCTAGGCAGAGTGATGGCCAACCAAAATATTACTGGACCTGGTTGATCCTGGGCAATGAAAAGGAGAAGAGGCAAAAGGCACATATTTAGAATTGAATTGGACAGGTCCTGTTTGTGATTCTGAATGTTCAGATGCTTTAAAAAAACACTTTTGTTTTCCACCTTCAGCTGGAAGTGGTCAGAACCCAGACTGACAGTGGCGGTGCCCAGGAGTGGGGTGGACCTTTCTTTAGGGGTGCTGCCCATCCCAGACTGGCCCAGGCCTGGGTACGGGGGCAGCTGGGGGAAGACATCATAAGACAGCCCACTATTTAGTGGTACACTCAAGAAGAACTGATTGCCACTTTATGCTAAGACTCGCTCTGGGAATTAGAAACTCAGAAATGGGAAGGATACAGCCACCCCTGGTCTCTCAGAACCTCAGGACTGGGGCGAGAGAGAACACATCGTCAAATACGATATCCCATTGTGAAGCCTTATAACAAGATTTATACGATCAAGTGCTGTGGTTTTACACAGAGAGCAAGAACTAATTCTGCTGGGTCAGTGAAGGTGATCGGGTCAGGGAAGGTGGTTGGGGCAAACTTCAAGAGCTTTGATTTAAATGCTAAAGAATGTATAACTTGAATAAATCTTGACCCTTCCCTCCTACCATGGCTTAGTCTGACTTTGGTGTTGTAATAGAAGCGATATTGAAAAAAGTAGACATGATTTTTGAAAGTAGTAGTCCCAGCCTTTATTCATTTACTGGAGGAAGTGTTAATGGGAGGGGCCTATACATAAACATCTCTCCCAGTCCTGGCCAGCATGGCTCACGTAGTTGGACTGTTGCCCCACAAACCAAAGCATTGTGGGTTTGATTCCCATTCAGGGCATGTGCCTAGGTTGTGAGTTCAAGCCTGACTGGGGCACGCAGAGAGGCGACCAATTGATGCTTTTCTTTCACGTCGATGTTTCTATTCCTCCCTTTTCTTCTTTAAGCATGTCATTTTTTGCATTAAAAATTTTAAAGTTTTTATTGATGTCCTGATATACAGTTGTCCTGATTTCCCCCCCTTTGCCCTCATCCAACCAGTCCACCCCCTACACCCACAGTCAATCCCCACCCTGTTGCCAGTGTCCACGGGTCATTCATACGTGTTCTTTGACCAGTCCCTTCCCCTTCTTCCCACCATTATCCACCCCCTCCCCTCTGGCCACTGTCAGTCTATCCCATGTTTCAACGTCTCTGGTTCTATTTTGCTTGTAAGTTTATTTTGTTCATTAGATTCCTCTAGGAATCTAACCATGTGATAGGTGAGATCACATGGTATATGTGTTTCTGTGAGTGGCTTATTTCGCTTAGCACGATATCCTCCAGTTCTAACCATGCTGTTCTCGTGTGAGGAGAGAAACAAAAACACCTTTCCTACTTTCCCACTCTGTAACCTCTCCATGGAGACTCAGTTCCCTTAATTTTCCAATCTCAACTATCAACATCACAAGCCTCCTCTACCCTCAGCTCTCTTGTATTTTTAAAAATAGACTTCCCCCAGATTGCCTGGGCCTCAGCTCTTGGCTGGGTACCTCAGTCTGTACATTCTACAGGCAGCCTGACTGTGCCTCCTGAGGAGTTTGGGAGAAGAGAAGACGCCGGATACTTATATTTAATGGTTTCTATTCCTGTTGCAGTTAACGGGGGTTTCACTAAGGTGAGGATTAGGTGAAGGCCATGGTGGTAAAGGGACCACTTGAATAAAGACATAGACACATACAAGAAAGCATCATGCACGAGAGAGCAGGTAGTTAGGTGTGAACGGAGCTAGGCACGCTCCTGAAGAAGTGGGAGGTTCAAAGGGCCTGGACCGTGCATGATCTTGAGCCCCATGACTGGGAACCTGGACTTGATCCTGAAAGTAATGGAATCCATGAAAGGCTTTTTGTTTGCTTAGAATTTAGATAAGGTGGGAGCGGTTTCACACTTTAGGAAGATAACTTGATGACCTGTAGGGTGTTGGGTTGGATGCAGGGAGAGGCTGGTAGCCAGGAAACCAGCCAAGGGTCAGCTGCAAACATCTGGGCAGGGAAGATTTGAATTGGTGTGACCAGGAGATGGGAAGGAGGGGACAGATGTTAGAGTTATTTCAGGGACCAGGCAGGGACAATGGCTTCACCTGCTCACCAGTGTCCGCTCATTTGTCAAGTTGGTTGTGAAAGAAGGTGTTGGTACAGCACGTACGGCTACCTTATACCTCGACACCTCATCTGGGTGCACAGTAGGGTGACTGCACCTGTAATTAACTACAAGTCCAGGCTTGGAAGCCACTTGCTGAAGAAATGGACCAGAGGATCTAGGACAAGCATCTGGGTGGGGCTTACGCACATTCCCAGCTTCCCTGGCCTCCTTGCACATGGACTCTGGTCTGCCAGGACCAGCCTGGCAGCACTGCCCTCCGTCTCAGCCTGCTGCTTGCTGCTCCCTGCTTGGCTTGGCATCTAGGTGGACACTGTAAGGGCTTCTTTCCCAGGGTGCGGCCCAGAGAGTGAAGAGGAAGGAACGTGCCCTTCAGAGGGAGACAGACCAGGACTCAAGTCCAAACCCCACCAGGTTTGGTGAGTCACTTCGTGCTCAGTTTCATCACCTGTACAATGGAACAGAGCGCCTCTCTTCAAAGGTGCTGCGATGATAAGATAACCCTTAGGCAAAGCCCTCAGCCGTGTTTGGTGCATGGCCGGGGCTCAGGAAGTGCCCATTTGCGTGCACTGAATTTCGGCTTTCAATGCAGCCTTAAGTCATTTTTTAGGTAGAGAATTAACTGTATTTGGTAATTGTCACAAATGCTTATTTTTCACTTTGAAGATGAGCACACTGAGGTTCAGGTTCACACACACATATGGTATATGTATGATATATATATAGAGTATACATACATATCTGTGTTTATATATATACACTGATCAAGCAAACACTGGTTGTAGGGTATGGTTTGTACCATCTCACAGCTGGAAACTTGACCTGCTTCAAGCTGGATCCTGACTTCTGGCTCCAAAGAACTTTCAGAACCAAGGAATCCACAGGGTACTGGTACCCAGGACTTCAGTGGACCAAGGGCCTTGGAAGTTGGCTTCCAAGGGCTGCCATAGAAAGTTTGAGTCTCTGAGTATCAAGACTATCTTCCACCCTCTTTACTGGTTGAGTGGTGCCCTCGGCAGGAGGTTGGTCCACAGCTCATCACGGCCTCAGAGGAAGCTGGGACCACACCCCTGGGCTGCAACTGATCTGTGGAAGAAGAAGAGCAGGGGAGAAGAAAGGGGCCATGTTCTGACTCGGAAGGGGACACACGAGAGCCCTCAGCAGTGCTGCTCTCAGGCTGGGGACTTAAATGGAGATAGCTTTGGAGAACCCTTCTTTCTTCCACAAGGGCCAGGGGAACCCCAGAAAGTAGTATTAGTGAAGGGCTTTACATCTTACAGGCAATTAACTCACACAGTTCAGCTTTGAGACAAAAAGAAAGATGGGAAAACAAAAATTTAAATAAATAAATGATTCTGGCCATTCATCTACTCGGTGAGTAAAGGCACAGAGTGAACCTGAGGGGGGCAAGTAAACCTGCTAAGTGGGTGTCAACTTCAAGTCCATGTGCCTTTCTAGGCGTGAGTGCCTTGCAGGGACGCTGGTAGTTAAAAGATTTGGATATTTTTATGCAACATCACCTCGAGTACATGTTTATTTTACCTTCTGGTACTCAAGGAAAGGAAAGGAGATTCCCTCCCCTACTGGAGAGAAAGTCTGGCCCCGTGGACAGACCGAGAGGGAGGAGGTCTGTGAGTCCCCAGTGCGGATTCTGTGGTCATGATGAGCGACGTCTGCTGATGCCCAGTTCTCTTTTCCTTTCCGTGCACAGACGACTGAACAATTCGGTGTTTGGGTGGGGCCACAGGACAGGTTCTAACCGATGAGTGACATGTGTTGCTGCTGGGTCAAAGTATTTAATTGCCAGGGCAAGGACTTCCAGAGCTGCCTCTTTTCTTCAGGCCTGGTGACAACTGGTGGCTGCTTTGTAAGCCTGGGTTCCCAAATGACTGAGAAATGAAAAAACATGTGGCACCGAGAAAGACATGTTTGTGCTTTTATCTGAGCTTTGGGGCTTGCTTGTTGCAGCGGTGTAACCGATGCATCCTGATACAGAGAATGTTTTAAAATCCTCACCGGAAGTGGGTTTATTGATTTGAGAGAGAGAGTAATATGAGAGAAAAGCATCGATTGGTGTCAGTCGGTTGCCTCCCTCTATGCAGCCCGCCCAGGGATGGAACCTGCGACCTGGGTATGTGCCCTGACTAGGAATAAAACCCCCAATTTTTTTTGGTGTATGGCATGATGATCTAACTAACTGAGCCGCCCGGCCAGGGCCAGAGGAAAAAAATTTAAGGGAATATTTTGAATGTCACGAATGTCACCTTATTCTGTGACTTTGGAGTCTACGTCCTGGTGGCTCCATCTGAGTAGCAGCAGGTGCCATTTGTAGACACTCATTCTGTTTAAGTACTGTGCTCGGTACTCCACACACATTTCCTCATTAAATCCTTACCACCACTCCATGAGATGGATATAATCCCTCCCATCGTGTAGATGATACTGTGTAACTATGATCATTGCACACAGTTAGATACTATTACATGGTTAAATACCATTACGTAGTTAGATACTATGTCCAAATTCACAATAATGGGGATGGATTTTAAAGCCAGGTTTTCCTGACTCCAAAGCCAGTCCCCTCTACTATATCACCTGTTCTCGCAGCCTCAGAGCTAGGTTTCCCCAGGAGAGAGTGCTAGGTCCGTGGGGACTTGGCAATGAAACTGTTGCACCAGGCCCGGGCCGCTGTGGCGCCAGCCCTGTCCTGCCGTGCGCCAACCATCCAAATGCCTCCACTTACCCCACATCCTCTCCTACACCAGTGCTACTGACCCTCCCACCCCAGCAGGGTGTTCCACTGCCTAATTACCGTCTAGAAACCTCTGAGGGTGGAAAACATGGTGTTCAGGGCTTAATGGTTAAAGGATTCATGTCAAGTCTGGGGCAAAGTGGAAGCTTGGGTGGTTCGCACGGGGCAGGGCAGGGGTGCTGGGGGTCCAGACCAACGACAGAATGTTGTGTCACAGAAGGGCAGGGACAAAGGCTCAGGCTAACGCCATGCTTCTTACACTCTCTGGGTCATGTGGCCTTGGGCACTATCACTCACCACTGTCGCTCTTACATCCCTCTTTGGAGCCAAACCCTCATTTCTGCTCTGTTACCACATAAACAGCAACCCACTGACTGAGCACTTATCATGTGCCAGGAACCTCACTGGGAACCTGAGAGTCTTGTAACGACCTCATATATTCTTCACCACCAGAAGATGGGCTCCTGTCCCCATGTGGACTCTGAGGCTCAGAGGGTGCAGTGACTTGTTCAAGGATGCACAGCTGGTGGGCGGCAGATCTGATGCCGGGTCTGTCTGGCTCTTAGGCCTGGACTCTTAAACTCCAAGCAGACACATGTCTCTTTGGAATGAAGTTTGGAAGAAAAAAGACAGGCATTGTTGGGGTCACAATGATGTGACTCTGAGACCTAACATCACGTGCCTACACCTTTTAATGTGTCTGAATTATGGCCCCACTTCTTTAGAGTAGGAACTGTGCACATGGGTGTGTGTGTGTGTATAATTCATATATAAATATAGATGATTAAAAATTAGTTTCATTCCTGAAGATTCTTGGGTCTTAGCTATAGAAGGCAGCCATTCAGGGATGATCCTCTCTACCCTAGACTTAGAAAGTCACTACTGTCTTGAATGTCTCCCAAGATGGGCAGCTCACTACCTCTCATAGCAGCCCTTTCCCAAGCTGTGCTGCACTCTGTCGAAGGAAGCTCTTCATGAGTAAAGGTGCAGCCAGAGGGACAGCCCTCACCCCCAGGGGATGGGAGAAGAGTAGGAGGAAGAGATGGGGTGGGCATTTAATGATCGCATCCTGGTGGGTGTCCAGGGGGCACGCCTGTGATGGTGATGACTAGATGGTGCTAATGGGCCATTTTCCTAATTGGCGTTAATGACAGCATTTGGTCTGAACATCCACCTCCTGCTTTCTCTCCTGCCACACCTCACTGAACCTCTCCTCCGAATGGCTCCACCTGACCTGCCGGTATCCCAGCTTGTCTGGCCGACACTGGTTGGTCTTAGAAGTTGGGGCAAATGATGTGCCTGGAGTCTGAGTCTTCCCACAGCCATACCAGAGTTCTGGTCTCCCTTGCCCAGCATTCAAGTGGAAGTCCGGTTTTCTTCCAAAGCGGGAATGGCCATTTTCAGAGAGTATAGCCCCCCTGCGAAGTCCAGATAATGGTCTGGACCAGAAATCACCCCTCCCTAGGATTTGACGCGGCCTCTGGGGGCTAGAGGCTGGCTGCCAGTCCATCTGTACAGTATGCAGAGTCAGGGACAGACAGGGTCTCACAGAGACCCACAGGCGAAGGGATGCAGGACAGGACTGAATGAGAAATAGGAAGGCAGACAAGGAAGGAAGCAGAGAAGAAGAGAGAAAAAGAGAGAGGAGGAAGGAAGGCAGTCACCTGCAGTCAAAATTGTAATAAAGCATCCCTGGCCAGATGGCTCAGTTGGTTGGAGCATCATTCCATACCCCAAAAGGCTGCAGGTTCAATTCCCAGTCAGGGCTCGTACCTAGGCTGTGGGTTCAGTCCCCAGTCAGGGAGTGTATATGGGGCAGCCCATCTGTGTTCTCTCACATTAATATTTCTCTCTCTCTCTTCTCCTTTCTAAAATCAATAAACATATCCTCAGGTGAGGATTTAAAAAATCGCTATGAAGCAATTAGTTAACACATAGCTGAGCTGTTTTATCTCCCAACGTGTCCCCAGGACCCAGCATAATGCCTGTCATAGTGACTACTTGTAAGGAAGGGAGAGGAGAGAGGAGGGAGTGAGGAAGAAGGAAGGAAGGAGGGAGGGAAGGAAGGAGATTGAGTGGAGGAAGGGAAAGAAGAAAACCACAAGAAGAAAGCAGTGAGTGCCCTGCATTCATTTATTCATTGATTAATTTATCCATTCTTTACTGCCAACTCTCACGGGGCAGGCCCCGTACTAGACTCCAGGGATATGGATGAAACAGATGAGATCCCTGTGCCCACGGGGTTTGTGCCCTGGCACGTGTGGGGAGAACACACCTGAGCAGCGTCCTGCTCACGCCCCTGCAGAACGACAAAACGCTCCTGTGTCAGATGAGCTTGAACCTGCTGCCATCCCCGTCCCCGTCTGGGAGTATCCAGCAGCCCAAGGTTGGCAACTACAAAACGAACAAACAAAAAACAACCAAGTAATCAGGCCCGTTCCCAACTCTTTCAGCTTGAAAGCTGCTTTTTCTCAGAATTCCGTTTTGCCACCTTAAAGGAATCAGGGGAGGTGGCCTCTGCGCAGGCCCAGGGCGAGTCTCTCCCTCCTGCTGGCCCTGGTTCCTTCTCTCTCGGAGCGTTTTCCCAACAGCCCGCTGCGTGGATGGGTCCTGTCGCCACAGTTTCCAACCCCTGGGTTTCCTGGCAACCAGGGGGACTGCTGCTTTGACGGTGCTCCAAGAAACCATGATCTGTGCCATGTCTCTCCCACGAGGGATGGGGCTGTGGACACTTCTCCTGCCATTCTGTCCCTGGGGCTCAAGTGTGGGAAGAAGCAACAGAAGAAGCCACAAGAGCCCGGGACGCTGAGTTGAACAGCAGGAAGGCCGGAGGCCTGGCCTGACCGGAAGGTCCACGCTATTGTGCCAGGATTCCAGGTTCTGGCAGGGCCCGAGCCCTGCCTGCCAAGGGAACTTGGAGTCGGCCAAACCCCTGTGCGGATCCAGACAAACAGCAACCTCGTGTTTCTGATTCACTTGTGCTCAGCTCATCAGACTGCTGTTGGTGGAGGCTCCCTCCCTTTCAGCAAGTCTCAGGACCCCCTTTGGAAATGCGATTAGCTTTGTCCGAAGGTCTCTGAATCAGGGCGCAAGGAGTCGGCCTTGCTGCTCCTGCCACAGGCCTCTCCCTATGCAGAAAGAGTTGCAGCCACTAGTTGCACCTACAGAAACAGATTTCACCTTGCTGAGCCTCAGTTTCCTCATCCATAAACTCTGGGGCAGGGGGTGGGTGGTTACCAACCTGTTCCAATAGTTTGTGGAATCTTCTGCTTTTCCTTCATGACACCAAGCTCAATTTGAACTTCTGTGTGTGTGTGTGTGTGTGTGTGTGTGTGTGTGTGTGTGAGAGAGAGAGAGAGAGAGAGAGAGAGAGAGAGAGACATTATGTATTTAAGATCTATTTCCCTCAACCGTGAGCTTCCAAGGTCAAGGCCATCTGGCCACCTTTACCTCAGCACCTGTAGGGTGGTCTCACCTGTGGGAAGGAGGCTCAGGTCTGAATAACAAGGGTCACTTCTTCCTTCTGCAGCTGAAAAGACTGGGGACCAGAAGGGGAAGGGACACATTGATAGGCTATGGTCAGTGATGGTGATGGTCAGTGATGGTCAGAGGACAGTGAGAAGCAAGGGGAGAGGAGGCGTCCTGCTGGCTGGGGCATCCTGCTGGCCGACCCCCTGGAGGAGCATAGAGACCACTCCCAACCCCACCTGCCTCTGACCCACCAGGCTATAGTCGCTGCAGAACCAAAACCCTCAGCTGGCCATGCTTGGGCCTGGGCTGCCAAGTTCAGAGCACAGTACCCCTCACATGGCAGAGAGCGTTGCCCTGGCTTTGAACCTGAAGGAGGCACAGATATCCCCCTCCACACCCCACAAGTGTGCACGCACACACACACGCACACCAGTGTGTGACTTTATCTTCTCTGTGCCTCAGTTTTCTCATCTGTAAAATGGGGATGATAAAACCCACCTCATGGAGTGAGTTAAAAGAGAATCAGTCAAAAACAAAGGGCAGAACACTCTGGACACAGTAACCCGAGCCAGCAAACCTTCCCCCACCAACATGCCAGTCCTCTCACAGGCTGTCCTCTCAGGAGCTGCTCCTGGGACCCACAGAGGGACTCAGGCTCTCTTGCCTGGGGAAGCAGCTGACCCCGGCCACCACCAAGACGCCGAGTGCTGGGCAGCCTCCACCCTGGAGAGCAAGAAATGCCCCCGATGGACACAGCTGTTCAGCATGAGGCAGCCCAGCCTTGGCCCTACGGGCCTCGCTCTGTGATGCAGGAGTTCCCTGGGCGTCCCTCAGAGCATCCAAGGAGCTTCCCTCTACGAGGCAGGGCAGCTCCATGGCCATCTGGAAGCAGGACCTCCGAGTGATAGCCAAGACGGCATCTCAGAGAAGCCAAGACACTTGCCTGGGGTGACTTGGCCAAATGGCAAATCCAGAGCAGCTGTGTTTTCCCCTCTTCCCAGCTGCCCCGGGGCTGACAAGCCTCTGCCCATCTGGGGAGGGAGGGACAGAGGCGGGGCAACAGTGACCCAGGAGCTCGTCTCAGAACGACACTTGTGAAAGTGGCTCCTTTCCCACCTGACTGCCCACCTTCCTCTGTTCTCTTTTGTCCTCTCTGTCTCTCCTCCCTTCTTCTCTCATGCAGTCCCACCCTGCCTCCCTTCGCCCGTAGGTCTCTGTGAGCCCCTGTCTCTCCCTGACTCCGTATACTGTACGGATGGGCTGGCAGCCAGCCTCTAGCCCCCAGAGGCTGCGTCACATCCCATGTGACACCAACCTTCCAGAACCACCTGCACGTGCACAAAAGAGTGTAGGCAGCTGTTTGTTTTAATGTTGTTGATGAGGTGAAGAAAGTGGAGTCAACTTCAAAGTCCACTGCTTGGTGACTATTACAAATGATGGCACTTGCCTACTATGAAATGCTAAGCAGTTATTAAAAGAAATAAGTGGGACCTCTCTTTAACAAAGTGGAAAATCTCTGAGACATTGTGCTCGGCGAAAAATGCAAATTGTACGAAGATACATATAGTCTGAAGAAAGTCTGGGAACGCTTCTCTCTCTCCCCACCCCCTACCTTCTTACGAGAGTCTATGTAATAATATACACATACCGTACAAAGAACAGAGATTTGAAAGAGGAATACTTAGTGGGTAACAGGGTTTGCCTCTGGACAGGGGCCAGGGTTGACGGTGACATCTCTCAGGGAACTCTTGTATCCTCATCAGAAAATTCTAATATTTTAAAAAAGAAGAATGCATTCACAGATGTAGTTCTTATGCAGCATCAAAATCAGAGAAAACAATAAGAGAAGACCTTTGAAGATACTGGGGGAATAACCAGATTTCCTGCCGCAGAAGGGCACTTTCCCAGTTCCATTTTTCCGTGTATCCTATGTTATACATCTATATTATAAAAATAGTCTTCGCAGTTTTTTCAGAATGAGAATATATTTATACATTTTTGCAGTTAAAAAAAAAGGAAAAAAAGGAAGTAGTTCTTCCAATTCAGTAGGCAAACCCAGCATCTCGGTGCATTTCGGGGGAACTGAGGCCTGGGGAGCCCATGTGATTGCGAGCGGGTAGGGGGTGAGTCAGTGGGCGAGGGAAGAGGAGGCCATCGCCAGTGCCCACCCGACTCACGTGATGCCAGGACACAGCAAACTGGCCAGTTTTGCAACCCAGGCAGGTCCTTTAACCACAAGCCTGCTGGCTGGCCCCGTGCGGCGGGGGAGATGATGCCAATGCTCTTCCCTCCGTGAGTCATGCTTCTTCCCGCAATAGCTGGGGGAGGATGTGGAGAAATTAGGCTCTGGGGCAGAAGCTACTGCCCATAGGCCCTGCCAGGCTGGGTGCCCTGGAGGCTGAGTTCCCAGATGAGGCTGCAGATGACCTCAGCCATAGACGTGCACTTCAGACCACAGCAGTCAGTGTCTGTGTGGTGAGCAGAAGCAGGTGGGGGACTCGGGGGTCTTCCATTGCACATCGAGTGCACATGACATCCAGGGCACTGGGAGCGTGCATCGTGATAACCTATAAGGCCGGCCTTGCTGCCCCCATTATACAGATGAAGAAACGGAGCTTCAATGGGAGTAGGTGCCTTGTTCAAAGTCTTAGATCCAAGCTAGCAAGTGGCTCAAATGGGATTGGAAACCAGACTGTCACTGTGCTCTGATGGTTTTATTTGGCCAGAAAGGTGAGCGCTCACAGGTACATGTCCTTGGAGGTCGTTTCTCGTGGATGGCACTCGCAGGTTTACTGGCGGAAGGGGAAGGTCAGGTAGGAGAAGTGATGGCTACAAGAACAATACATGCTATTTCTGAGCCCTTCTCTGCCAGGCATGGACGGAGTACTTTAGTTTCCTGTGCTCTTGACCCCCTCAGCAGCTGGTGAAACATTATCTTCATTGCGATGGGCATGCTGAGGCTTGGAATGTGAATGACTATCTAACCACACAGCAGCAAGAAGGGGCAGGGTTCAAAACCAGGCCCGTCTGATTCCAAAACCTACCCGTGAGCACTGTTAACCTGGAGGCCCACACTCTCTGTGAGCCCAGCTCTCCGCTCTCCTTCCACTCTGCAATCTGACTCTGGTCAATAAGACAAGTTCTTGTTCATGCTTCAGTAACCCATGGGGCATCACCTCCTCCAGGAAGCCTTCCTCAGCTCCACAGCCAGGGGTTATGACTATGCTCCTCCCATTACTCCCTAATCACATGTGTTTTTGCGGACACAGGCCACCTGGCTTTGTGACACTTCTTACTTGTCTTTTCAAGGAACTGTGTAGTCTTTTAGGATAGAGATAATGTTTAAGGGTTAATTTTATGCTTCAACTTGACTGGGCTTAGACGGGACTGCCAGGGAGCTTGTAAAACACTACTTCTGGGTGTGTCTGAGGGTGTCTCTGGAAGAGATTAACATTCGAATCAGTAGACTGAATAAAGAAATTCACCTTCACCAATGTGGGTGGGCATCACCCAGCCTGCGGAGGGCCTGGATGCAGCAAAAAGGGGGTGCAAGGGTAAATTTGCTCTTTCGCTTGAGCTGGGACATCCCTCTTCCCTGCCCTCAGACCTCGGAGCTTCCAGTTCTTGGACTTTCCAACTCAGACAGGGACTTCTCAGGCCTTTGCACTCAGACTGAATTGCACCAGCAGCTTCTTTGATTCTCCATCTTGCAGATGGCGGATCGTGGGCTTCCTGGTCTCCATAACCATGTGAGCCAATTCCTGTAACAAATCTCTTATGTAAAAATCTCTACACATCCCTTTGGTTCTGTTTCTCTTGAGACTCTTGGCTAATACAGATGGTGTCAAGTTCATCAGTTATTTTTAAAAATCCTTTTGATCATGTTTTCCATCCAGAGGCTAGTGCAATGATTACATCATAGGCTTTACTGGTCCATAGATCTGAGTTTGAATCCTGGCTGGTCTGGGTGATATTGGGTCAATCACTTGACTTCTCTCAGTTCCATCTGTAGAGTGGAGATTCTAAGGTCTTCTTCTTGGTGTTGTTGTAAGGATTACATGAAATAGGTACGGGAAATGCTGAGCACAGTGCCTGGGGCACAGAGCACCTTAATATCATTAACCTCTGGTCTAGCCCAGTCTATGACTGGCTGGGCAAAGCATGGCTGTCCCTATGCCATTGGGAGGACCTGGCTCCAAGCTCCAGTCCTGCCTGTGACTTACAACTCCTTCCCCTGAGTGTATCACTCCTCATTCTTCAGAAGTGGTGATTTATACCCAAATTGACACAGGCAGAAAAAGGTTGGGTAGATGAGCTGTACAAATCTATAAGCCAAAATCCACATATAAAGTAATGTAATCAGTAAACAAGCATTTTGAGAAATGGTTATACTTAATTCCACCCAAGGGAATTAGAATATTACACCAACCACCTAAGGAAAAAAAGTCTTACCAATGCTCAGTACTGGTGGGGCTGGGTTGAAGGAATCCTACACACAGAGAGTACTTGTGACCATTCAAATTACAAACTTTAGGGACAATAGGACAATCTATTGTTGCACCTTGATATTTATCCTGAGAAGGTAATCTTGAAGAAAGGAGGAGGTATAAGCAGAGATGTTTATTGCATCAGTATCTATAACAGCAAAATCCTGGGTAACCTATGAAGGACGCATAAGGCAATGGTAGGTCAAATCATGGTCATCCATGTGAAGTCAGCATTGTCAGTGATAAAGACCCCATAGAAACACACACGGTGTTTATTATACTATTACCTGGGAAGCAGAATGTGAACCAGAATTTGCTCTATGCACCAGCTATGTTACCTTTGTGTAAGTGTGGGTGAGGACAGGAAGGTCAAAAGCAGAGAGCCGTGGTAGGAGGCTGTGGATTGCCTCTGATGCTCTTGTTGGGCCCAGTCACTCTTCCTGAGTCACCTACAGGTGACCTGGAGAAGTCCCCTGACTTTGGGATTTCATGCCCAGAGTCCTTCCCCTCAGGCTGTCCAGTCCCTGTGTTTTCTGCAGCCAGGTTAGCCCAGGGATTCCCCAAGGACAACTTCCAGGCCAGCCTCAAGATACAAATACATATAATGGCCTCTTAGCTGGCTCCAGGAAGCTGAGGGCCTTCACCAGGGACTTCCAGAAGGCCAAGACACTCCGATCTGGACTGGAACTTTCCTCCAAGTGCTGTCCAGCATCAGCACAGGCTGGTCTTGATTAATGGCTCCAGAGAGCACTTGCCATAGTGACAAAGAGCCCAGCATGAGAGTGAGGCTGCCTTAGTCCTTACGGTACTGATGGGAACCCTAACAAGTTAGGAACTTTGCCTGAAAAGTGTGCACTCTTCATATACTTTTCCCCATAGGACCATTAGACCAAGCCAAGTCCTGGATGGAACCATTTTTGTCTGGAAGGATCTCTAGAGGGGCCTATAAAGCAGCATGGAAAATACTCAGATTGCCAGCCATCCTCTTCCTCGGATACTCTTGGGTCTGGCTGATGTCCAGTTGGCATGAGAGGCAGGATCTGCGCTCCACTCCCACTCTGGTCTCTATCACAGATGAACTCTGACTTTGCCCAGCTGTTGAGAAGTCATGTATTCCCAATTAACACCCAACCCTGCCACAAAATCATGCCCTTACCACCTGACCAACTTGAGTAGCTGGAGTGGACTTCCTGGGAATGATTACCTTTATGTAAGTGTGGGTGAGGACAGGAAGGTCAAAAGCAGGGGGTTGGCCCACTCTTCCTGAGTCATCGTCATTCACTTGTTTGTCCATCCATCCATCCATCCATCAATCCTTCCTCTTCTCCATTCATCTATCCATCCACCCATTTCTTCTTCAATTATTAATCATTTTATGCCAGACACTGTTCCAAGCACTGGGGATATGTCAGGGCAACAGTGACCCTGGAAATGGACAATAAGTGGATAAAGAAAAGATTAAAAGTTCTATAAAGGAAATCAACTGGGAGGTCTTTTGTGGTGGAGAACAATAGGTAGGAGCAAAGCAAGAAGTGGGGTAAAGAGTCCCAGGCAGAAGAAATAGCCGAGCAAAGGGCTGAGGCAGGTGCTGGGTGCTGGGTGCTGGGTGCTGGGTGCTGGGTGAGTTCCAGACATCTCACTCTGCTCCTCTTACTCCTTTTTCTTCTCTGTTTCTGTTCTCTGTCTCTCTCCGTTTCACTGATCACTTGGTTTTCATCCATATTTTGATGTTCGTCTGAGTTCATCTGACCTTGTCTGAGTCTGGCCCCATTTCTCTTTGTCTCTGTTTTCATCCCCCTGACTCTTTTCACCTCTCTAAGTCTATCACCTTTCCTCAGCCCGTGCCTTACTTTGTTCTCCCTCCTGTTCCTTTAGCTCCTTTGGCTCTCTCTCCTTGTCCCCTTTACCACTCTGTCTCCCCCCAAGTTCGGCTCCATCTCCCCCCACCCCATCACCACCACCACCACCTTCACTCCTGTGCTGACGTGCCTTTCGTTCCTGAGCAGAGGCCACTGGGAAGCCCCTCTGATCCACATCGCTCCTGACAGGGGAGACCTTGAACTCACTCCCACGGTACGTCTCTGGGAGGTGTTAAGCTGGCAGTGTTTTGTCTGTACCTGAGAAAGACAGGGTTTTTAAAACAAATATATACATTCTCAGCAATCCAAGCATTTGTATTTCTCCATTGATCCATTACAACGTTGAGTGAGTATAAGCCTTCCCTGGGGCCTGGAGGAGAATTACAGAATGAGCCAGCTGCACTTGGGAAGTTGGAGTGGGGGGGACAGGTGGTGCAGGGAGTGGAAATTCTTCCAAAGGGCAGGGCCAGACCCTGTGTTCCGAGGACCTGACAAAGGGGCCAGTTTGTAGAAGGGCAGAGATTACTTTTGTTGGGGGAGACAGAGGAAGCTTCATGATGCCCAAGTGTCACCTCATCTGTGACCCCCTTTTCCTGACTGCCTCCCCCACCCCTACAGAGACATGACAGCTCATCGTCTTTGTCTCTACTCTACAGTGTGTGGGCGGCTAGCGCAGCTCTGGGACTCTGAAGGATTCCTCTGCCCCACTGGACATGAACTTGGAAAAGGCCGTTATGAGTTCCTCAGCTTCACACCCCCAGTGGCCATCCCTCAGATTGTGTGCTGCCTGGCTGAGCCAGTTTCCAATTAAATGCTCACTGGGCAGGGATGGGGGTAGGTCTATGTAAGTGACACATGGTAGATGGCACTTAGGAAGCTGGGGAAGTGCTCAGTGATGTGAGCTGGTCATTCTCGTCACCAGGGCCTTGCCAGCATCAACAATGTCACCAAACTCTTCAGGCTTGGGCAGCATACAATGAACTGGCCACAGAATCCTTGCTCTCTTTATTATGAATGGATAGGAGACTATGACATTTGGTGCAAACGGCTAGTTTCGATCTCTGTGCATTCTTTCATTCTCCCAAATATGTCCTCTCACACCCTGGGTGTCTGTCCAGAGGTAGGTGAAGAATTCAGGGACCTTGCTGGGCACGAACGAGTGTGCGATCTTCCTTCCCTCACACTTGTCTGCTGTCTGGAAATACCCTCTGCTGTGCGGTTCCTTCCCTTCCTCCAGGCTGGCCTGGGGGCCGGTTCCCCCTCCTCACCAGTCAGAGCAGAGCTAGACATCCTCTCTCTGAGCATTTCAAGCAGCATTTTGGAATGCTCTGCTGATTTGATTCTAGAACTTTCTTCCACTTCTCTCTAAGTCTTTGCTTCACTACGTGTAAAATGAGAGTGTTTTATGACTTAAACGTGAAGAATCAATGAGAAAAAATGCATGACTCGTGCACTGAGGCTCATGGTCATAACACTTGTCTGACCTCCCCTGAGTGTGAACTCTTTTTTTTTTAGTACCATCAGAAATTTTATTGCTCAATTCCCTTTGAAATAGGTTAAATACTGGTGTAAATTTCTAAACGCCAGCCCATTGATAGTTTTTCCCCAGCTATTCACAATGGCAGGCCAGCAAAGAAAAAGAGTTTGGATACTCATAGTTTGGGATGAAGTTGACCTATGTTGATAACAAATCGTGATCATTGCAGACCTCAGTTTTAATACTTGCAACCAACAGTCAGAATGATTTGTATTTTCAAACATGTTTATAAGTTGTGTCTTCTCATTGACCAAGTAATATTCCCGGACACGAGTGCACTGCAGAATTAGCTTCCCTATGTTCACAATCCAAGACTGTGATTTGGGAAGATACAGTTAAAATTTCTGAAGCACAGTCAGAATAAAAGTCTAGCTCTGCTTCTGGCTTCTGGGAAAAGCCAATGTGCTTTGTCGTGTTCATACCCTACTCTGCCTGTATTGTCTTTTTTCTTTTCCTTTCCTTTCTTTTCTTTTCACTCACTAATGGTTGTGTGTTTTTCTTTTCCTTTTTAAAAACATTTTTACTGTTATTTTACTACAATTGTCCCAGTTTTTCCCCATGGCCTCCTCTGTCTAGTTCACCCCTCACTCCCCAGTCAGTCCCCATCTGTTGCTCATGTCCATGGGTCATTCATACACGTTCTTTGACCAGTCCCTCCCCCTTCTTCCCACCATTAATGGTGGCGCAGTGGGAACCACTCACAGGAGAAAGCTCTCTTTGACTCATCTTTGAAGAGCTAGAACTGGACGTCCAAGGTGGTAGTAGCCACAGACCACATGTGGCTGTTGAGTGCTTGAAATGTGACTAGTGCAACTGAGCGGAACTGCGTGTGTAAAATGCACACTGAATTGAGAAGATTTAGGGTAAAAAGCAGAACGTGACATAACTGGTTAGTATTTTTATATTGGTTAATGTGGTAATGATGATATTTTGGGTAGAGTTAAATAAAAGTAGTAAAAATTGCTGACTTAGCTGTATTTTATGTTAAAATAAATGTATTAAACATATGAAAATGCTTATACTAGTGTATAACCAAATAATTGTTAAATAACAGAATTATTACTGAAATTGATTTTATTGATTTCTCTTTTGAGTTTTTAATATGGCTACCAGAAAATTTAAAAGGACCTCTGTGGCTCATATCATAGCTCTGTTTCACAGTGTCGCCCCAAAACACAGTGAAGACCCCGATCAGCACCAGTGAGAAGTACATGTGGATGGCATGGGTGGATAAGTGGATAAATGGAGGAAAAAATAAAAATAAGTGACTAGGTAGACAAAGAAATAAAGTAATAAATGGATAAATGAACAGATGGAAATAGGGGCATAGAAGGATGGCTAGATACAAGAATGGAAGGAAGAATGAATAGAATTGATGGTGGAATGAAAGAATGGCCAGACATAAAAAAATGATAAATTGGTGGGTGGGTAAATTACTAAAAAGATTAAATCAGTAAGTCCTTAAGTACCCACATACATACATACGTATGGAAAGAGTAGATGCCTTGGGAGATCAGGACTTGACTTTGACAAGAAGGCCTATCCTTCTTCCTGGGCTCATGAAGTGTAAGCCTTTGACCAAGAAGAAAGGTTTACCCTTGCTCTTGGGGAATTTATTATTTTAATTGTTAGCCTTCATCAGAGGTTATTGAAATTTTCCCCCTTAGACAGTTAATATCACTTGTAAATTATTTGTCACATCGTTGTAATTCTATCCAGATCCTTAACTTTCTAATCATGTATCTTTTATGGGGTCTCTTTTAAAGAAGCACTATAATTACATGCCAAGGGTCCCAGTAAATTTTATCAGGCCATAAAATATTATACTTTAATTATTTGGAAGGGGAAAAAGGCAAATGTTCCTTCTGCAAGACTGGGGATCAATACTGCGGGGCTCAGGGCAGCACAGGCAGCTGCCGACGCCCTCCTCTTCCTGGGGTCCCTCCCAGAGCTGTCCTTCCAGCCCCGGTGCTGTTTGCCCAGCACAGTGGGGCCCAGTGGGGCCCAGTGGGCCAAGTGATGCTCTTTCCAGCTTCTCCTGTGGATGCTGGGTCCATAATATGCTTTGAAGTGCACATCCTTGAAGTGGCTTCACGATGCACAGAAAGTCCAAGAGACGGTTGGGGAGGATGCTGTTATTCCATGCTTTTCCCAGGTGAGAGACCTTAGACCCAAAGGGCAACTAGAGATGGGGTCTGGTTTCGCCCTTCTGACTCTGTGGTAAAGTTTTTCCCTCATGGTGCCATGCTTGCTACTATGAACTCAAACTGGAGAACAGATATGTGCTCAGTGGGGTTTCAGGGTCTCAGGGGTTTGAAAGGAGAAATGCTATGGCACCAGGGCATTGCATCCAACACTCTACTCACCGAGATACATATCTTAGCTAGGTTTCCACTGCGTGCCAGTCCCTGGGGCTGGACAGGAGCAATAAACAACATGGACGAGTAGATGGGGCTTGTTCACTTAGACCGTGGAAACTGTACCTGTGATAAGTGCTAAGAAGAGGGACTTTGAAAACTTAAAAGCAGTGACTTTTAATGAGCTGGGGAGGTCAGAGAAAGTCTTCCTGAGGAAATAAGTGATTTGCTCTTTGAAGACTAGGTAGGAGTTAACTAGGTAAACAGAGGAGGGTGAAGTGTTCTAGGTGGAGGGAAGAGCATAAGCAAAGGGCCTGTGGTAGGAAGGCCTGGAAAATAATCCAGGGTGGCCAGAGCAGAGTTACTGGTGGAAGACTGAGACAAGGCTTGGTGCAGTGTCAGGGACCACATCACACAGGCCTAGTGAGCTTCTGGTTTTTATTTTAAGAGCATTGATGTTTCAGGCTATGGTTTAGGTGAGAAAAAAGAAATGTATCAAAAAGCAGTGTGGGGAAGGGAAGACTTTGTTCAGAAGGGAGGAGCAGAGATCTAAGCACAGGGGCAAATTCAAGAACAGAAGGTAGGCAGGGAATAGTGAGTAATCCCCACTCATCCCTCTGGGTCTTGACTTAGATGTCATTTCCTTGGGGAGACCTTCCATGACCCCCAACTGGGCTAGGTCCCCCACCCCCAAAAAGTGGCCCCCACCCGTCACTTCCCCTTTCATTATGCACAGCACTGTTACTGCCATGTCTTACTTAATGGTCTCTTCCCCTCACTGGATGTGGGCCCCATCCATGAGGGCTGGGATTAGGGGTGTCTATGTCATTGCTACCTACCCTGCCCTCAGCCCAGGACTTGGCCCAGAACTGGCAGGCAACAGGTAGAACCGAATGAGCATGTCATCGAATGGGGCACCCAGGAGAGGTGGAATTTATCAGGGCATGTTCCCCTGCTACTGACCCCCACCCCGTCCCTCCCTCTCTTCCTCCCTTATTCACTTCCTTTTTTTTGCCCTAAAGCTGAACTCCTCCAAGTCCCTGCTCAGGGGCTGTCCTCTGAAAGAAACCATGAACCCAGGAGAATGTTTCTTAGCTCTGATCTGAAATAATCGATTTCCCCAGGAGGGTTGCCATGCATACGCTCATTACACAGATGAACTACCTTGTTTCAAGAGGTAAGATGACTTTGTCAAGGGTGATCAGAGGGAAGATGACAGAGCATTTATGAAACTCCTCCATGTCACCCCCTTAGAGTGACTCATCCTGTTACTGCTAATTATCTCAGGGTGAACTCTTTTTAGTGAACCTTGTGGTTACAGGCTGGTGAAATCCCCAGCAAATGTTTCTGCCTAAAGAAAGTTGTGTTTAATATATCAACAACAATAATAATATGCTAATGGTAGCTAGAGTTTGTGCCAGGAACGTCCCCAGTCTTTTATGGGAGGGGTCTGCCAGCCGAATCCTATTTTTGTCAATGAGGGTTTATTGGTACCAGCCAATGCCAACTCGCTTATAGGTGTGTCTGCTTTCCTGATGTGACGGTAGAACTGAGGAGTTGTGACAGGAACCGTGTGGCCCTCCAACCCTCCAGTATTTGCTGTCTGGCCCTTACCAACAAGGCTTGCTGATCCCAGTCCCTGCTTTATCTTCATCACTGCAGCATGGTGACGTAGGTCTTATCATGTCCATTTTACAGAGAACAAAACTGAGGCTCGGACAGGACAAGTAAGTTTCTTGAGGTTTCATAGAGACCGGAACCCAGAGACTCTGTCTTTAAAGCTTGTGGTCTTTCCTCATGTGCTCTACTGGACATGACAGTGTCAGTCTGACCTTGAGGACAAGGCAGGTGACCGATTTATAACAGACTCTAGAAGTCTACAGTCTGAGTGCTCCAGCAGCATTTTCTTTTAGGGCAAATGCTCTGGTTATCCATTGGTACCTAAAGATACCCCACAATGAGTAACCGCAAACAACAGTGATCATTTAGTTTGCTCTCCAATCTGCAATTTGAGCAGAGTTTGGAAGGGACAGCCGCTTTCCACACTGTATCAGCTGGACTAAGGGTCGACTGCCAAGATGACTCTGGCTCTGGCTTCCCCTCCGCAGGACCCTCTCCACGGCGTGTCTTGGGCTGCCTTGCAGCATGGTGGCTGGATTCCAAGAGGGAACATCCTAAGAGGCAGGGGGTGGGATTTGCCAATTTCTTAAAGCAGAGGCCTGGAAACAGTACAGGGCAACTTGTGCTATGGGTATTGGCCCAGGTGTCTCAACGCTGCTTAGGTTCAAGGAAGGGGACAGAGATACCATCTTTCAGTAAGAAGAATGTCAAAGAATTTTGAGGCCATATTTTTTAAAATGCCACAGCAAATCTTCATATTTACCCTAGGGGCCCCTCGGATTGTCACTTTGGTTCTTGTTAGGGTGATCCAATCATCTCTGTTCAAACTCAGAGACACTAGGAGAATGAAAGGGAATGCCACAGATAATGAGAGCAGGCAATGAGGGCAACACTGAACTCTCCCAGGTATAACGTCACCCCGCTCCTGGAGGCAGCGATTAATGTCCTATCGGTGTGCCCAAGTCACCTTGGAAAGGTTGTATGCAGATCACTGTGTTCCGTTTAAGTATGAAACACATTTGGGAGAATTTGAATAAGCTGTTTTAGAATAAATAGTCATCTTTCACCTGTGCGTGCCATCTTCAGTTACCTGGAAAAGTCTCTGCTTCCCTGAGTCGTCCAGGTAGCCACACTGGGCCTGCGACGTGAGGACCCTCAGGCACACAGCACCCCAAATGCTACTGGCTGGGGCTGCCCCGGTCTCCCTGCTGAGGGAGGGCTCATTCCGCGCTCGGCTCAGTGCGAGATACTGGAAACGCAGAGAGAGGTAAGACGCCGTCCTGTCCTGCAGGTACAAACAGAGCAGTATTGTGGGAGTCCCCCCAAAACCAGGTAAGTGAGAAAATCCAGGGAGTTTACACAGAGAAGATGACTTTTGGGCTGGATGGTTTATTTATTTATTTATTTATTTAAATATATACATATATATTTTTAATTCAAATACTGTTCTGATCACTCATGGTCCAAGAACATTCAAATAATAAACCAAAAAGAAACAGATGTTGGACCAACAAATGTTGGTCTTCAAACATTACAGCCAATGATTCCCCGCTTGCCCGTGATATCGCCGCTATAAAACCACACCCACACTTCAGTGGCCATCAAGCCATTCAGCAGAGCCTCCTCAAGTGTGAGCTGTTGGAAGCTACCAGTTTGAGCGCTGTAGACTCTCTTCTCACAAGCTCCAAATAGCTGTGGGGATCTCAGCAGGGATTGGAGGAATCACCTCAACCTTGACATAGGGCCAAAATGTGGCCAGTGGAGGTTTCAAAGAGGTCACAACTGCATTTACCGGCACTGGGGCCCCCTCTGCAAGGTGATGAGCCATGGTTGCAGGATGAAAAATCTTTGGCCCTTCCAGCCAGCTGAATATCCTATTTATTTATTTATTTATTTATTTATTTATTTATTTTGATTACCTAGTACGTCTCAGGCATCTTGCTAAATATTTACATGTACTATCTCATTTCATATTTAGAGAAACCTCAGAGAGGTGGATGTTGTTACTATCCCCATTTTACAGACGAGAGAGTCAAGGCTTAGAGAGGTGAAATAACTCACTTAAGTCTCTTCAGATAGCAAGTAGCAGAAGCAGAACAGGCACTGGGAATGAAAGGAGGAAAGATGAGTAGGAAGTTCTAAAACCTTAAAGAAGGAGCAGGCGTTTCAGGCAGGAAACTAGCAGCTGTAAGGACAGACGGGTGGTGCAGGGCTTGGGAAGCCTGGGGAACAGATGGTCATTGGGTGTTTCTGGAGCATAGCTGGGGTACAGGGGGAGTCAGAGGTTGTGGCTGGGAAAGAATTTTGCAACCCAGAGGGCTTGGTGTTTTTCTTTTTTTTTCTTTTTTTCTTTTTAATTTATTTTTAAAAATTGATTATGCTGTTACAGTTGTTCTATTCCCCCCTTCATTCCCCTCCACCCTGCCCCCCCATCCCCACCATTACCCCCCTTTAGTTTATGTCCATGTGTCTCAAGTCCTTTAGGTTCTATATTTCCCATGCTATTCTTGCCCCCCCATCTATTTTCTATCTACTGTCTATGCTACTTATTTTCTGTACCTTCTCCCCCCTTCTCCTCCTCCCACTCCCCTGTTGCTAACCCTCCTTGAGATCTTCATTTCTGTGTTTCCACTCCTGATCTAGCTGTTCTTTTAGTTTGCTTTCGTTTTAGGTGTGGTTGTTAATAACTGTGAGCTTGTTGTTCTTTCACTGTTCATGTTTCTTTAACTTCTTTTTCTTAGATAAGTCCCTTTAACATTTCATATAATAAGAGCTTGGTGATGATGAACTCCTTGAATTTGATCTTATCTGAGAAGCACCTTATCTGTCCTTCCATTCTAAATGAAAGTTTTGCTGGATAGAGCAATCTTGGTTGTAGGTCTTTAGATTTCATGACTTGGAATATTTGTTTCCAGCCCCTTCTTGCCTGTAAGGTCTCTTTTGAGAAATCTGCTGACAGTCTGATGGGGACTCCTTTGTAGGTGATTGTCCCCTTAGCTCTTGCTGCTTCTAGGATTCTCTCCTTCATTTTAATTTTGGCTAATGTAATTATGATATGCCTTGGTGTGTTTCTTCTTGAGTCCAACTTTTTTGGTACTCTCTGAGCTTCTTGGATTTCTTGGAAGTCTGTTTCCTTTGCCAGATTGGGGAAATTTTCTTTTATTATTTGTTCAAATAATTTTTCCACTGGTGGTTGTGTCTTTCCCCCTTCTGGTACCCCTATAATTCGGATATTGGAGCGTTTAAAGATGTCCTGGAGGTTCCTAAGACTCTCCTCATTTCTTTGAATTCTTGCTCCTTGACTCTTTTCTGTTTGGCCATTATTTGCTTTCTTCTGGGCCACTTCATTGATTTGAGTCCCAGTTTCCTTTTCATCTCTATGGGTTTTCTGTGGAATTCCATTCATTTCCCTTAGTTTAGCCTTCATATGTTTCTCTAATTTGTGGCTATAATCAACCAGATCTGTTAGGAACCTGATGACCAGTGTTTTAAACTGTGCGTCTGAGAGTTTTGCTATTTCTTCGTCGCTTAGATTTATCTCTGGGGCTTTGAGGTCTTCCTGCGACATTTTTGGTCTGTTCTGGCCCTTTAAATGTGAGAAGCGGCGCCTTGGACTCCCAGGTCGCTGGGTTGTGACGCTGTATGTGGGGGCGTGGTCAGAGCGGGGAAATGGCGGCGCCCTCTACTGCCGCAAGCCACGGGGACCGCCGGGCCGGTCCAAGCGCCCACTCCCTTGCCTGTCCGCTCGCCCACAGATAGGCAACCGCAGTCAACACGCAGCACCGCCTCCCCACTGTCTCCTCAGCAGTCGCTCACCCGGTGGGTTGCTTGGTCGCTCGCTAGGTCCAATCCTGGGTTTGGAACCCGTGCGTCTGGATTCGCGCGTCTGGATTCCGCGCCTGGGTCCGTCTGACCGGAGTCCTGTGCAACCCCTCACGAGACGCTGGTTTCGCCCCTTACCGGTCGGGCTGAAGAACTTGTTGTTACCGGACTTCCGAAAAGTTCAATTTTCCGTGTTCTGGTTGTGTTTTCTGATGCTAATATTTAGTTGTCCCTAAACTTGGTTGTGTGAGAAGGCACGGCACACCCACCTATACCTCCATCTTGGCGGAAGTCAGGGCTTGGTGTTTTTCTTGCAGGAGCTGGGCCTCCTTCTGAGTGTCGAAGGGAGTGGACCAACACCAGCCATCCTGAGCTTGGGCCCGTCGCTATTCTGGTGTGAGCCATGGACCAGAAGCATCACCCAGGAGTTCCTTAGGAATGCAGCATGTCAGGCCAGCTGAATCAGAACCTGCATTTCAACAAGATGCCTAGGTGGTTCCTCTGCCCTCAGACATTTGGAAGCATTGACCTTGTATGCTGCAGTCCAGAGTTTCTAACTTTACATCATATTTGCTCACTGTCAAGATCTTCCACTGATAGTTTCCCATCCTGAAAACCTGAGCAATGGTTTACAAGAGATTTAGGGGAGGATCTGAGGTGAGTAACATCAGTAACTGTAATCCATCCATTAGAGTTTTTCCTGGTTGTTCTATTGCCTCTATAGCCCAGACCTTCTGCAGTAAAATCAAACCCAGCTGTGATTCCCAGCCACCCCTTCCACACACTGAGCCAGCTAGTTCAATGGCATAATTTTGTGGGCCACTGGCCAACATCACGGGTCATGGAGCCCTCATACCCTGAGAGTCCCTTATAGGATGGACAGGGTGCTAGTCCCTGGGAGCAGGGACAGAGGTAAATAGATTCTCTGGCCTGTCCACTTTCAGAATGAGTGACCCCGACTAAAAGGGAGGGTGATGTGGATGTTTTACCAGGGCAGTGTTTGCTCTGGCTGAGAGTGGGGGCCCAGGGCCTGAACTTGATCCCTTTGGTGGTCATATTCCCTACCTGCTAGTGGATGTTCAGTGGCAGAAGTGAGGGTAGACTCGGTGTGTGCTTGTGTGTGTGTGCATGTGTGGATCTGTGTGCTTGTGTGCGTGTGTGCATGTGTGAATCTAAAAGGCTTAGGTTGCAGAGATGTTGGTGTTCACATTTTTCTCTTTATTGTCAAGGAATCTTAACTGATGTCAGAAGTGGTGGTGAGGCTTAGAATGGGAGCTGCCCATGTATTTCCATCTTTCCTTCTTCCTCCCTGATGTTTTCCATGACAAGAATGGGGACCACTCCTCCAGGGCAGACAGGGAGGTGGGGAGCAGTTGTTTGGTGGTGGGGAGAGCAGACCTGGTCCCGGACATGCAGAAGCTCACAATCTGGTAGGAGAAAGGACAGAAGACAAGAGAAAGGATGAGGCAGGTGCTGTGTTTTAAAGAGAGTGGGACACAATCAGTGCTGGGGGAACAAGACGAGAGACCTCTAGTTCCAATTGGAAGACAGCTCTGCCCTTCCCCATCTTATGCCTTTATAAAGATGGCACAGCCTCTTGGCTCCTCAGAGTGTTAGTCCATGTCAGGGTTCTGCTAATTTCCCCTTTCAGGGTTTGGATGAGGATTAGACAATGTAGGTGGAAGTGTCCAGCCAAGGACGTAGCACATGACTGGTATTCATAGACTCCTGGACCCTAACCTCTGACTCCAAGCTGGGCCAGCCTTTCTGGCTCACCAGGGGCAAAAAACCAAAGGGACTGGTTGCATTTCACAAACCACGCTTGTCCTGAGCTCCTTCCTGTCTTGCAGAGAAGTGACTTTTGTCGCGTGCAAGAAGACACATTTGGTGATGGCGTGCCCCAGGCAACCAAAGGGATCTTGCAAAATGTAAGATTTCCTCACGCTGCAGGAGAATGAAAGGGAGAGAGGAAGTGGGACCCCTCCTTCCTGCACTGGGAGGCTGTGCTGGCTTTGGCATCTTAGCGTCATTCTTACGAAGATTAATTTTGAGTGGTTTAGGGACTTGCCATGAAAGTCTTTCTTCCTCTCCTTTTCCTTTTCCTTCTTCTTCTTCCTCTTTTCCTCTTTAACAACATACCTTCTGCGTACTTCCTTAAACCGTCTCTCATAGCAGACAACCTCAGGAAATAGTGACCCCCTATCTGTTCTGCTGGCCTTGGCCGGAAGGCTGGGCAGGTGACGGAGAACATGGGGCAGTGTTCCCAGGAGAGCACTAGGCATGGGGCTGGTTCACAGAGTCACAGAAACTCCAGACACCTGGTATGAAGAGGGCTTAGGCCCAGTAGAGAGGGTGGGAGTTTGGGCCCCCATTCTTCCTCCCATTGGCCAGACTCTACTCATTCTTGAATGCTCAGCTCAGAGGTATTTTCCTCTGAAAGTCTGATTTTCTTGACATCCACAAGGTCTTTGGTCTTAGCAGCAAGTGATGACTAAGCCTTCCTGGAAGCAGCCAGTCCCCTGCTGTCCTTTGAAGGGAGGCTGAGTAATGGGCGTACTTTTGCAGTGTGGCTCCGTATTCCCCTGGGGCGACCCATGCTACTCACTCATAGTGCCCACACATATGCATACCCCACCAGTGCGTGCATGTTGACTTCCACCAATCTATGCCCTTGCACACGACACACAGGTGCAGGCACCTGCACCACTTGGCTCACACTCCCCTCCACAGCCATGGCCTTCACACCAACTCCATTAGGGAGCTTTATTGCCTGAGCTCTCAGGTGTTTGTAGACCTGACATTGTTAAGTGACTGAGTGGGCCTTTTGGTGACACTTCCATAAAACCTCATAAATCGCCTCTGTACAAAGTCGTATGCACATTTTAATTTTCCTCAATAAATACACACATTCTTATTTCCTAACAGCTCCAACCTTGGCTGAGTGCCCAACCTAGGGGTCCAATTCCTGCACATTTTGTCAGGGTATATTGTGGACAAGAATGGGGACCACTCTGCTGGTTGTTTGGGGCCCAAGACATCCTCAGGGATTTGAGGTAATAGAGGTCAGATTTGAATGAAAGTTAGGGGTCATCTTACCCAATTGCAAATTATGCTCCTCCCCCTTGCAAACGACTCACTTTTCACTTGTTCATTTATTCCAGCTAAACTCTTTTTAACCAAGGTTTTAGACAAGAGCTACTATTAAGCCAGTTTTCAGATGTGGAAGCTGAGGTCGAGACCAGGGCCTGGGAATACGCATTTAAATAATACCCTAGCTCATCTGATAGAGGTCGTATTGGTCACACTTTGAGCATGTAGGTCTTTGGTGATTATGATTTGGGTCTCAAAATATAACCATAATTTTCCTTTTCATAAAATAAACATACCTTGGAAACAATAGCTTTGAAAAATGTAAGGAGCAATTTCAAGAACAAACTTTGGAATTGACCACCCCCCAAGAGAGGCCAGCTGTCTGTCACCTCCTGTGGACAGTGCAGCAGCCATCATCTCTCCTGGCTTTGCTATGACTTTGATGCACTGTCACTTGCCTGTCTTTGAAAAATATTTTTGTTACTTATAAGTTGATGCATCTTTACCCCTGACAAAGCTCTTCTAGTTGGCTGTTCTCATCTCCAGTTTATGGACTAGGAAGCAGAGAGGTCAAGTTTTGGTAGAACCTGGTTTATGAAGCCGGCTCTCTGACCTCCAGTAGGGCCTGTGTCCCCTGCACAAGGTTACCCAAACCCTAACTGCTGTGAGAGGGGGGTGAGCTTCCAGGGGGCCAGAGGGATATATTAAGGGTCCCAAGGTTGCAGCACACATTCCCTTGCAATGTCATTTCATGGAACGGAGAGAAGGCAGACAAAAGACAGGTGAAGGCTGGGGGCAGGGATGGGAGAGCCTCTGACTGAGTGCTGTTTAGTGCTATCAGGTAATACTAAGTAGGTATGACATCAGGAGTGGAGGGGTGGAAATATACAACAAAAGGGAACCTTTTCTCTGAGGCTTTTAAAGTTAAAAGCTTGCTAAAGTAGAAGAGGGGGAAGCACAGAGCTCACATCATTGCTTTGATTTGGTCTGCTGGAAGGCCCATTACCAAGGAGCCATCAATTGTCTATGATGGCCACAGAGAAGAGGAGACAATGGGCCACAGGAGAGCCCCATGGGCTCTGATGCTCTTGCTTCTCTCTGTGGGTCCCCCAAACTGTGCCATCAGTAAGCAGGACCAAATAAGTTCTCCCCTCTGGGGAATGCCCACTGAGTGGGGTGTTGGAGCACATGCATTCAGCCATTGCTTACAGATTCTGTGGTCATCGAGAGCATTCCAGAATATTCTATGAGAAAGATATTGACATTCCCCTGACTTTTCTGACCTAGCCATGCACAATCAGAAACTCTGGGTAAGCCAGCCTGTTCTCTAAAGCCTGGGTCTCCCTGATTCCTACTAGCCTTGCTACCTCCTTCCTGCTTTGCTCCAGTGAGATATCACCCACGAGTCTCTTGGCACCTACCTCCTCTATGAACTGTAGGTCTGTATCTCTCAACCAAATAGCCATGGTGGCAGGGATGACGGTTTTACCTGGGTGCAGTGACATGAACTCCCATTCACAAAGGCTGATATGGCTAAAGCCTGGTGCTCTACCCGCCAATAGGATCCACCAGCTCTGAGTCCTTAATATGGCACCAACCCCCAGGGAGCCAGCCCCGTGACAGGGCGATTACCCTGAATTGCTTCTACCGTCCCATAGAAGGGGCGGTGCTTTGTTCTCATTAGAATAGACACTTGCTCTGGTCATGGATTTGCCTTCTCTGCCCACCATGTTTCTGCCAAAACCAGCATGAATTCACAGAAGGCCTTGTTCACCATCATAGTGGTCCACATGGCATCATCTCTGACCAAGAAGTCACTTGACAGAAAATGACCATCACCAAAGGGTTCATGCCGGTTAAATTCACTGGCCTTGCAATGTTCTCCATCACCCTTAAGCAGCTGACCTGATAGAATTCTGGAATAAGAATTCTGGAGACTCTTTATGGCACCAGCTGGGTGGCAGCAATTTGTGGGGCTGGAATAATAATGTCCTCCAGTAATGGCACTACTCCAGTGACCAAATGACACTGGTTTTCTCCACAGCCAGGTGTGGGGATGAGCTACTCTTACATCTACCCCAATGATCCAAGAGCAAAGGTTTAGCATCCTGCTCCTATGATTCTAAGTTCTCTTGATCTAGAAGGTTCAGAGCCCAAGGGAGAAGTGCTCTCATGCAGGGGCCACAGCCATGGGTCATTTAGATGGAAGTCAGGACTGCCTCCTGGCCTCTTTACATGCCTCATGCCAGGGAACCCACAAGGAAGGGAGTTCCTGTGCTGGCTGGCACAATGAACCCTGAACACAGAAGAGAAGTTGGCTTGTTGATGTACAATAAGGGTGAAGTGGAGTGTGTCTGTGTTTTAGTCTGTTCAAGCTGCTATAACAAAATATCACAGACTGGGTGGCTTATAAACAACAGAAATTTATTTCTCACAGGTCTGGAGGTTGAAGTCTAAGGTCAAGGTGCCGGCACCTGGTGAGAAAGTACTTCCTGATTCATGGGTGCCTCAGGGTTCTTACAGGGCAGAAGGGTCAAGAGGGAGCCCTCTGAAATCTCTTTTATAAGGACACTAATTCCCTTCACGAGTGCTCTGCCTTCATGACCTGGTTACCTTTCAAAGTCCCCACCTCCACATACCATTGTGGGTTAGTTTTTTATGTATGAATTTGGGGGGGGGGAGGCACAAACATTCAGTTTACAGCATTCTACTCCTGGCCCTCCAAAACTCACGTTCTTCTCATATGCAAAATACATGAATTTCATCCCAACAGCCCCCAAGTCTTAACTCATCCCAGCATGAACTCTGAAGTCTAAAATTCCAAAGTCTCATCTAAATAGCGACTAAATAAGATATGGGTGAGATGCAAGGTATGATTCATCCTGGGGCAAATTGGTCTCCCGTTGTGAACCTGCAAATCCAGACAAATTATGTGTTTCCAAAATATAATAGTGTGACTGGCATAGGATAGACACTCCCATTCCAAAAGGGAGAAATAGGAAAGAGGAAAGAAGTAATGGGTCCCACACAAGTCCAAAATCTAATGGGGAAAATGAGATTAGAGCTTATGGCTTGAGAATAGCTGAACGCCCCACCCTTGACCCACTGAGGCTGCTGTCCTGCCCTCACCATTCTTACAGGTAGAAGTCACGTAACTTAATGGGGCAAAAATAACAGAAAGTTCTCCCATGTTACCAAGTGCTAAAATGGTGTGCTTTTTCCATTCTATGACTTTTTTTCTGGGCTGGTAGAAAGTGTTATGGTTTGTTAATAAATACCCTCCACATTTATTGACAGGTTATTACTAAGATGCTCAATGTTTTCAAACAAATATAGGAGATGTTGTATATTTTTACAGTTGTAAAACTGATAGATTTCTATTTAATTTCCTGTATGCTATAATGGCCATATTAAAAATGTATATTAAATTTACCTGGAGGCAGTAAATGATCCCTAGCAGTTTTAGGCTCACCTCATCCATCCTTGTGGTCCTAGTGAGAGAATGAAAAGAATGTCATCTTTTCCAGTAACTGTCAAACTCATATACTTGCATCTTGGACCCATAGTCTGGATCACTGATGGAACCATGTGGGATGGAAAAGGGAGAGGAAAGAGGTGTGATGGGAAGATCCTGACCATAGACGATCCATTGCAGTGGAGATGGCCAGAAGGCTGATGATTGCAGGGAAGATGGGCAGGGAAATGATGAGGGAGATAAACACATGGGCTGTGGGTTTGGACACGGAAGCAGGGATGCTGGTTGAGGTGGCAGTGGCTTGTTTGTGAGGGTGAGAGTGAGGTGGAAAAGATATTCTTTCTTGCTCCAGGTCCTCCTCATTCCAAGCCCACAGTCCAGCAAGATGGTGCTTCCAACCCCATTAGGGGAGACATGGGACCTCTGTGGTTCTTGCCTTTAAGGCCAGAAAGGGCTGCACATTTGTCCTAGAAGGAATTCAGTGCTGTCTGAGTCAGCAAGCTCCCCAGGCTGGTGGAAACAGATCACATGGTATCTCAGAAACATACCTATGTATGTGAGCAGAAAAGCAGAGCAAAACAACCCTTCCCCACCAGAAGGCAGGAAATGTGGTCAGCGTTCTCTGAGCACCGGGGGAGGTGAAGCCAAGACGAAGGTCATTGGCTTTCACTAATGAAGAGACACAGAAACTGCTGATTTGAAGAATAATAATGAAAAAAGCACCCTGGGGGACATTTTATTGCACTTAGAAAATGTCCAATTCCATCCTTCATATAAAAAATAAAAAAGAAGTATTTTGATTTTTCATAAAAAGCCAGGAGATTAATATAAAAAGAAAACGTCCCCAGCCAAGAGCTGAGCCAGAGCTGCGCCCCTGTGTGTGCCTGAGCTGACTCCTCCGGCCTCATGTGAGCGGCTGCATTTGGCACACAGACCCCTTGTTCTGTAAAAACTATTTCAGGAACACTTTGAAAAGGCTGCCGAGTGATGGCTGCCTCATTTGGGATTTATTATAATATCATTAGGACGGGTTATATCACTCGGTATAATGTCAGACACATTGTAGCCTGTGGTTTTATGATGTGGACAAATATCACACTCAAGAATAAGACGGTTCTGAACAAATCACTTCCATCTGGGGGCCTACTGTAAATAGAGACTCTCCCTTCTGCTGTGAGAAGACAGATTCAGATCCGTATCTGGTCCCCTGACCTTGTAAACTTCAGGGTCTTTCTTTTCTAGATTTACTTCCTCCTCAGTCCCCTGGGGCATAGGAGAGAGGGAGAGACCCCCAAAACTTCAGCTTGAAGGGGGCGGTGCTTGTTCGGAAATGCAGGGAGAGGGGCTTAGTTTTACCTAGTGCTCGGCTCTCTCTGAACCTGCACAGGAGATTCCCATATGTGTCACCTCACTTGTTCTCCCAACCAACCGACAGAGTAAGTCGATACCATGTAGTTGTTTCTCAAAAACCTATGGAGCCTTGATGCAATTAAAGACATCCTACTCAAAGTCTGAAAACTAATAAATAAGTGAGAGAATAGGGTTTTGAAGCTCCTCTGATTCCATAGCCTGAAACCTGTCACGGCACCTTTCCAGGTAATAGTTTGTATTTCAGGAACAAACCATGTGTGGAAGGGGAGGGATCCGGACACGTGGGTGCAAAGTGTTTTTAGTTAAAAACATGGGCATTTTAAAAGCAAGTAGGAGCATGGTGTAACCCCCTTGGAAAACTATTTGGCAGTTTCTAATCAAGTTAAATCTCTACACCCAGAAATGTCATTCCCAAGAGAAATGCGTACCTATGTCCACAGTGTTCATGGCAGCTGTTGGGTCACAGTCCAGAACTGGAAGCCACCCACATGCTCATCAGTGGGAAAATGGATAAACACGTTGTAGTGTGTCCATACAATGGACACACTACAGACACACCACACGTTGTAGTGTGTCTGGGTTACTAGGGCCAGAGATCACTAGATCTCTCTGAGATAAAATAAAGTAGCGATCTATTGTATGGACACACTACAACGTGTTTATCCATTTTCCCACTGATTTTTCTGATTAAAAATAATAAACTAACGATAGTTCCAATAACATGGATGACCCTCCATTGTGTCATCCTGAGCTAAAGAAGACAGACAAAAAGAGGACAATAATGCCTGACTCCAGGCACATAAATTTCAAGAGTGAAGACAATTAAATGAAGGTGAAAGAAATCACACTGTGTTTAGCCCTGGGGTAACTGGTAGGTACTGCCTGGGAAGTCCCACGAGAAAACTTTCCGAGGCTCTGGAAGTGTCCTGTGTCTTGACCTGGGGGTGACACGTGAGTTTATGCATAGGTAGAAATTCATTGAGTTGTATGCTTAAGATTTTACTATTTATAGACGAATCCTCGATCAAAAAGCAGAACATCACAGAATTAGAAAAATTAAAAGAAGGCAGTCCAACTTGCCATTTCCAGGTTTTTTTTTTCTGGAAACTGGCTTCTTTGGTTAATTTTGACTTTATTCATAAAAGTAGTATGGAAATGTGGAAAGGTACGGGCTATGTTGTAATACCAGATGTGGGATGTTCAGAGAGAATCACTAAACGAATGGTTGATTGATTTGTTTCCTGGGCTTTTTAATATGGAAAATGAGGGGTCATTCTCTCTTCTTGATAAGCTGTAATACGCATCTCCCACACGCATCCTGTCCGTTTTCCTTTTTCTTTCTTCCTCCTCCTCCTCTAATCGCCATCGCATGTGTGTTATATAGAGTGTAAGAGAACAGGAGGTTTTAGGAGAAAAGAAAAAAACAGCAAAGCGAACCACTTTCATTTTGGTGTTAAAATATAACGAAGTACTTTGCATAGCTTGTATTTTTTTTGTCAGAAGAGATCTCATAGGTCAGCTCATAAACTGGCATGGTGAACTGTTTATTTCTGCCAGAAAAGACAGTCAAAACGAGGGTGTTAATTTATTTGAATGGATTTATGTCGAATTCTCTCCAACAAAGAATGCCAGGATGTTTCAGTGGTGCCGACTGTCGAGGAATTCGATGCTTCTATTACCGTTCCCATAATGAGGGTACCTGCACACTGGGATGGATGTCTGTGGAGTTTTTTTCACCGACACCATTTATCTCCATGGTCTCTGTGCAGCCTAGGTGAGAACAATTCTCAAGTAAGTTGAGGCCGTCTGCACAGATATTCTGAGCAGTTCACACGAGTAGTCTACGCTGCGTCATGAAATAGCTATTCAGCTTCTTGCTTCTCTTTATGTGGCTCTGGGTTACTTGGGCCAGAGACTGCTGCTCAGACTTCGCTTTGGTTGCCCGAACGTGACTCTTTAGCCTCCCTGCCCTTCTGTGCGGGTGGAGTTAATGACTTCAGTATCTGGCTAATGGCATCTTCTTAGTTCGCAGTGGTGGCTGTTCTGAATACACTAGAGAGAATGGCGAAGGGGTCAGGGCGAGTGGAAAAGTCGTACTTTGATGGTGAAAATGCTGATAACTCTTGCCGTCAAGTCAGTTCTCTGTTTCTACTCCTAGGAACTAGGATGTCTTCTGCTATTCTGTAGCAGAGAAAAAGTGTGAGCACAGTCTGGATTATCTCTGGTGCAGCCCAAGTTGTCTGGGCTGGCACAAAACTGAGGATGGAAAAGCCAATTGCTGACCTCAGCGATGTAAGCCTGCTTCCCAGTGCAAGGCTGGATTTTGGTCACAATTACTCATGGATGCTCATGGTTATCTGGACCAGGACTCACACCCTCCCTGTTCGTGGCAGGAAGTCATGTCTTTACAGAGGATGTGAAATTCATAAAATCCTTCTAAGTACCGAAGTCTGCGAATGCTATTAGTCTGTGAAATATGAGGATAAGAGGACCAATGTTTTTTTCCCTTAATTTAAACCCTCAGACTTTAATTTCACTCTGTTCCTTATAAAAAAGATGTTTTCTCAGCTACATTGGGACATTTGTTTTTAGTCTGCTGTGTTTTGAACAATGTCTGAATGGGTTCGTGTTTTCTTTTCCACTCACTGTGGTCATTCTTTGCTTACTTGGTCAATTGCACAAATATTTATTGAGTACCTAGTATATGCTAGCAATAGGTCTAAGGAATGGGAACAAAGAAGCAAAGGAAGTAGACAATGTTGCTGTGATTACAGGGTTTATATTCTAGAGGGGAGACAAATAGTAAAGGAATAAACAAATGTGCCCTGCTAGTTAATGAGATGTGCTATGAATGAAAAACAAAGCAGGGTTCAGACATGTGATTTAGTTAGAGATAAGAAAAGGACTTGGTAATCAGGAGCCAAGAAATGGTTTGTCCCCCACCCCCAACATTTAAAATGGTGATTGACCTTAGCAATGGTTTAGCCTAGGGGGACGAAGAGGAAGTCTATATCAGAGCATTGTAAGTTGCTTCGGAGTAAACATTAGGTAACCTGCTTGTTCAAAAGGTCTGTGGGTCCTGGGATCTCTGGAGAAGGCTCACTTGCCTGCCCAGTCAACACCACCTCAGCCTCCCAGTATCCTGTTAGCTTTATGATGGATGCTCTCAGATGCCCAGATTCCTCTCATATTGTGCAGAAATGTTTGCCTGTTGCTGGCTCCCCTCTACTTTCTGTCAATGTTTATCTATTCAAACTTAGCAACATTGTCAGCAAGACAAGGGCCTTTTATTAAACGTGACACATTTTTTTTTTAAAGCAGCAATGACTAGAGAGAGAAAAATGCCGGTAACTAAGTATTGTACTTGTGGATCTTGTACGAATGTTGGGGAAGTGTGTTCTCTTATGTTTGCCTAGCAGTCGAGTCTAGATTGCAGCCTCAGAAAGGGAAGGAAATAATGGTTGGTTAAGAATCACCCAAAGAAAAGTCAGATCCTACAGAAAGAAATGGGGCTGCGGAAGGCAGACCTCAGACCAGAGAGATTCCCTCTTTGATATCTGCCCCTGTGGACTCAAGTATTCAGGATGCGTGATTCCAGGAATACAAGTCCATGCTTCACCCAGGGGTGCAGCCCCATGACCGTATGGACTGGTAGCCTGGAGATGCTTCTACGGGACAAGCCAGCACAGGCAAAGAACCACAGCCAGCAGCAGTCGACTTTCCGTGACACCACGTGACAAACCTGTTCTCCGAGAGTGTCTGGTAAAGGTACAGCCCCCGGGAAAGGCGATGTGTCCACCAGTGTTCAGCAAGCACTTCCTTGCTGCCCCAGTGATTTCATTTCTACAAATGTGACCTCAAGAGACATGTTTATGCCGCACCTGTATAAAGATTATTTATTGAATCCATACTTGTGATAACAGATCATGGGGAACAACCTCAAATACGTAGCCAGACATCTCCCAAAGTTAGGAAATGATACATTTATAGATGCCTGTAATTGTAGCCATTGAGAAGAATGAAGACACCGCTCAGGGGCTGATACCCACGACACGTGGGCGAATGGAAGGACCCGAGTGCAGCCCCGTGGAGATGGCCGGCTTTGTGGAGGCAGTCTTGAGGAAATGTTTCCATGTAAAAGGCTCAGGCTAGGCTGGCTTCACCTGCTGCTTGTGGTCCCTCCTGACCTGGTGTTTCAATTCCCCAGGAACTATTATTGCACAGGTACCTGGAGTGGTCCCTGGCACAGAGTAGGTCTCCATCTTTGCAGGCACTCCTCCAAGGACCGGGCTCCCCATTGCACTCTTCCTCCTCCATGGACAGCACCAATTCTTCAGAGAAACCTTATTTTGAGTCCATGTGCCTACTTTTAACCTCCCACAGGGGTCCTGGCTTGGCTCTGAGGTGGGGGTGGGGCACACAGGGGGGAGTGTCAGTGCTTTGTTTAAAGGCATAGATGCTCAACCTGCTCTTCTTCCAAGTTCTCAATAGTTCCAACAGTGACCGGAAAGCTGAGAACTATACAGTTTTGAGAGAAGTTTTGTAGGTAGCGCCTGGTTAGCCAGGCATGGCTGCTAACGATTCCCGAGATCTTTGAACACTGAAGCCTCTCCCCCCACTTAGCGAATTCTTCATTGCTGTGATCTTGGCCTCCTTCTGCAGATCTGGCAAGTTAAGGGGATAAACCTTTCAAAAGGCTTATCTGGCTGTCTCCAAGTTCAAGGCTGTTGGCCATCTCAGCTCTGTTTTATGTATTTTAATTAATTGTTACTCTCTGGTGCCTATGCCCGGAGGTGATTTCTTTTTTGCTTTTACCACAAAGAGCAAGCTTAAGAAAATCAAATAAATAAATACTAATGAACAGAGAAGGGAGGCCCTGTGAGGTTAATTGAGTTTTCAGGGCTGCAAGGCGGCCCAGAGGCTGTCGCTGGTCTGGGCACCCCCTCTGGGCTTCGTCCCCTTTGCCATTAACCGCACACATGCGTGCCTCTTACGCGGTTAAGATATAAATGAAAGTAACCTTTCTCAGCAGCTTATTTGGTCTTTTTTCTACTTAGGAATATTAATTTTTCTCTTCACTCGGCCTGGGATGGAAATGAATAGATGAATCTCTGTGGGTCTGAACACCAAGCTGGTGGGCGTGGTGCCAGCGTGCATGAGTGTCAGTGCTGCTGAATGCATGGGGTGGACTCCATGTGCCCACGGCCTCGCAGGGACCGCTGGGCTGTGTAAAAGCTCAGAGACACCGCGAAGACCTGGCCTGGTTTACACATGGAAGTAGGAAGTCATATGGTGTACGTCATACTGTTCTAATCATATCACTGACTTTAATAAGATACAAAATTATGCCAGTTCCACTATTAGGAGCCATAATATGAGGGCTTAATTATATAAACAGGATGGCATATTTGACTGAATGTGTGGCAACGGAACAGAGATTTTCGTTTTACATGTTTCCCCTACTTCTTCTCCGAACATAGAAGCATCTAGAGTTTTTCAGCTTACAGGACGGGTGGAGAAGCAACTCACCACATGCCAACATCTCCTGGTTTTCAAAATAATGAGAAAACGCTGGAGCCTCATGACTAGGGAGCTAAGGAGACTGAATAAATAAAAACGAACATGATAAAAACATTGTAGCTTTTGATAGCCCAGGCAAACACATCTGGTTTCAATTTGTGGAGATTTTTCTCATTTGCTAAATGACAAAGAGAGAGAGAGAGAGAGAGAGCTAATAAAAATTCTGTGGTTAAAGGTCTCTTAAAAAGTACTAGAAAAGCAAGTCCAGAGTTGTTGCTGCATTTGTTCCTGATTACAGGCACAAACGGGGACAGATACTGACCCCTGTGACCTGCATTTGGACTTGCTGATGAAACCTCAGGGACCCCGAGTGTGTGTCCTTCCTGATGCCCGTGGAACTTGGGCAGGGAGGCCAGGAGGAAGAGGTCCACTCAAGGTCCACGCAAGCCCCTTGTTCTATCATATGAGTGGCGCCGTGAAGGTCATTGTTGAAGTCTGGGATCCACTTCAGAAAATGCCCCCAGTAGTCACAAGTGGCACCTTGGACTCAAAGGAGAAGGGAAAGGAAGAAGGAAGCTGAAAAGGAAGGACAGATGAGACTGTCTACCATGTCCCTGGTCTTGTCTAGGTGTTGGGTAGCCAGCCAAGAGGGTCTGCACACAACCAGTTCCAACCAGAACTACCAAATGACTCCTGGGGACATCTGTGCAGCGCAGGCCTGGGCAGGGGGTTGCTGCAGTTTGTTCATGTTCTGAAACACGGACTCTGGGAAGAAAGACTGGCCAATCTTTTGAGCAAGCAATGCTACCCAGACCTGGTTATTTTCCCACCCATTCTTTGGTTTATTCATTCATTTGGTCATTCATTCTATCTATATCGGGCGTCTAATATGTGCCCATCCAAGCCCTAGGAACACAATACGAACAACTTCATAGCCCAGTGGGAGGGGCTTACAAGAAAATATACAATACTTACAGTAAGTTCTATCTTGACCAAGGTTTCACAGAAGCAGGTATAATAAAAGCTGCCTTGGGTGGGAATGATCAGAGGAGATGATGCTTGAAGCAGAAAGAGAAATCTAACCATTTGGGGAGAAAGATTATTTCTGGTCATCAAAGACAAAGAAGCCCGAAACAGTCAAGAGTTTTGAGAGGTCGGTAGACTGGCCACACATAAACCGGTTTGTAATGAAGTGTCTTGACCATTAGATCTAACCCAACTCAATTCAGTAAATGCTCTTTGATTCGCATCTAAGGTTCTGTCTGGGCATCTGGTGTCCTTCATGGTGTTCAGTGAATGAAGACTCATATGCAAGACTCGGGGTTTGTCCAGCAGGAGTTTAAGGCTGGCAGAGCGTGGGGATCTCCTTTACAAGACATGTGATGGTTAGTGCATTAGAGGAGCACGAAGAGATAATCGTGGGGAAAAGAGGAGGAGAGACCACATGCTGGGTAAGCAGTCCAGGAAGGCTTCCTGGAGAAGGTTGAATTAGAAGTGGGCCTTTGAGGATGGAAGATAGAAGACATTGTCCTCGGCAGAAAACACGAACAAAAGCAAACAGAAGTGTGAAAAGTAGGCTCTGTGAGATTATTTCTACTGCCAAATGCAATTCACCTTCCCAAACAGTCTCCAAACCAGGTAAGGCATCAGAATCCCAGGGAGATTAAATAGCAATTTCTGGGACTGCCCTCCAGACATTCAGATTTCAAGTGGAACGCACATTTCAATACAACCCTCTGGGGTTTCTGGTGCCCAACACACAGGTGGGATTCCATCTGATGAGGAGCAAGAACAGGCTTTGGGCTTGCACACACACGAATTCTAATCACAGCTTTGCACCCTGATATGCTCGATTGCTCTTAGCCTGACATCTTTCATTTTCAAAAGGTGATGATAAAAACCCAGAGGGTGGTGGTGGAAATAAATGAGATGACATCAGTCAAATTGCTAACATAATTTCTGGCCAAAAGTAGGTGGTGGCTAAATCTGCTTTCTTCCTCTCCTTGGTTTAGTAAAAATGACATTGTCTTCTGGGGAAGTAAAAGTGCCCAAGAGGCATAATTCTCGGCCCTTAGAAAGTACCAGTGACAGACAGGCAGGACATTTGTGTTCTGGAATTTACTGGGAGGCACAAGTAAGACTTCTGGACCTTCTGCATCTCCTTCCTGCATTAGGCAAAGCCCAGAATTCTTCAGCTGTGCCCTTAAAACATGGGCGTTTAAAAGGCATTTGTGTCCTGTGAATGTAAAGATAGCACAAGTGGATTAATCCCTTATGCACTCACTTCAGTAAGGAGTCACTGTAGAATGCTTACGTGATAGAGGAGTATCTGCATTCTGAGCTTGCAAGGTAATGGTCTAGGTCCTGTAATTTTAAAATTCTGCTTTGTGATGCTCCACCTTTGGGGCCACTATGTGCGGCTGAGTCTCGAACGGCCCTGGGAGGAGCCATCCTCACAGTCTACAATGCGATGCGAACGGCAGCATCTAAGGTTGTGCAGTGTGTAACCTGCACAACTGTCCACAGCAGCTCTACGTAAGGGGTTTCTTAGAGTTGGTTTTGGAAGGCAGGTAAGGCAGGTTGCTGGCAAGCAGATGTAGCTACAGGTCCTCAGTTGCCTTCAGAAACATTTTGTGATAGCAAGTGCGGGTTCTGTGGAACGTTTTCTTTAAAGATAAAGAGACTTGTAAGCCAGTGCCCTATTCACTCTCCAGTTTGCAATTGGGGACCTGAGGCTACACTGCGGGGACGGGGCAGGATTCTTTGGCCTGGGGGCCAGGGGTCAGACAGGCATGTGAGTTATGGAGTGCCCCATCCCAGTAGTATACCAGAGCAGAGGGGAGGCTCTAGCCAGGCAACCTCTCAGAAAGGAGCCCCTCGTCACGGCCAGCCCTGTCTCCGGAGAAGCCCAGTGACTCTGGCTACCCAAAGGTTGCAGACTGTCGCTGGGCCCACGCAGCAGCTAACAGAGGCCCAGCCAGGCCAGCGCCCCAGTCTGGGTCTGTGGGTTTGCTTATCAAGGCCAGGAGGTGGCTTTGAAGAATCCACTTCCCTTTTCCTATTGAGTTATAAGAAATGAAGAGAAAAGAGCCCTAAGACTCAGGAAGATGGGCCGAGGCAGCCTTGGAGGAAAAGGAAAGTGAGACCAAAAGCAGGAGAGGGTGAGATAGGGCTCCGCCTCAGCCACCTCCGCCTCAGCGCTTCCTGCTGCAGGCACCTTGGGAAACCTTGCCGGGAGCCCGGGTCTCTTTCTGGGCAGGGGCCTGAGCCCGGCCTGTGGTCGGCCTGCTAGACTCAAGGGCCCTCTGGTCCTGCCTGTGGGTCTGGTTCCCTCACCCCAGGGGTCTCATGGGAAAGCAGAGACTAGACGGGCCAGCTTGGAGCATTTTCGGGCAGCAATGACTTCAGTGCTTGTCCCCAAAATAAATGCACCACAGACAAGACAATGTGGTCAGGGCCTGAGGACTTACTGTAAATACCAGCCCGGGCTTCCTATTTTTGTTCCTGTGACTCTCTGGGGGGCAGGCCCTGGCCAACCCCTTCCCAGTGCACTCTCTTCCCACCACAGCATCCAAGGAACAGCGCTGGCCTGGACATTCCTCGTCAAGCTGTCCCAGGAACCCCTTTTGGGCTTAGACTCGGCATCTGACTTGCCCTAAGAACGGGACACAAGACCTAACTACGGTGCAGTGTACTCATGTATTCTTCTTCTTCTTCTTTTAAAAAAATATATTTATTGATTTTAGAGACATAGGGAGGGAGGGGGCAAAAGAGACATCAGTGTGAGAGAGAAATATCAATATGACAGAGAAGCATTGATTGATTGCCTTCTCTATCTGCCCCAACCAGGGATCGAAACTGCAACCCAGGTATGTACCCTGACCAGGAATCGAACACCCAGCATTTTGGTTCATGGGATGATGCTCCAACCACTGAGCCACGCCAGCCAGGGCCATTCACATATTCTTCTATGTGAAGCTCATGACAAGCCCCAAACAATGGACAGCAATGAAAACGATGAAAGTAACATCTACTTTGCACTTAGTGCATGCTGGGTACTCTTAAAGACTTTATCTGATTTATTACACACAGTCCTCCCCCAGTCATAGGAGGTAGGTCTCATCCCTTTATCCACTTCATAGACGAGAAAATCAAGTCAGGGACATAAAAGGACTTACCCACAGGCACCTTACCAGTAAGCTAGAAACTCAGCCTAGGCAGCCTGGCTCCTGACCTGTGTCCTTAACCTCTGCACCTCACAGGGTAGATGGTAACGACTTCTGTCAGTTGTTGGAGAAAAAACTGTACAGACAGAGACAAGACTGTGTGTTGAAGGGCATGTGGCTAATGAGTAGGAAGGGTGGATTTGAATCCAAGATCTACGGACTCCTAAGGTCCTCCCACTGCACTGGATCGCCTCCTAGAGGCTGTACAGAAATATGTCATTGAAGCCTCTCTTTTGACCCCTTCCTGGCCTCTGGACCCCCCAGCCACGCCCTGGGCTGCAGCTGCCTTCCATTGTCTAGGTTTAGCACAGGATCATTCAGCATTTATGCACCCTCTCCTGGAGCCTTCTGGTGTGGGCGAGTTTGCTGTTTCAAGGGGCAATGGCTCCGACCTTTGGGAGGTTGCTCTGGTTGTGTTTCTTGCCTCTAAATTCTTAGTCCTCCTAAGGCATATCTTCTTCAGCGTCCTGGCACTGTGGAGGAGGCATGCTACGGTTGTAAACTGACTCCTGCCAGAAGTCTCGTGGGAGTCTCAGAGGGTGTTTGGCCCACCCAGGAGATGGGCAGGTATCCCATTCTATTCAGTGCCTCTGCTGTAGAAGAGAAAACTATGAAGCCAGGCATTTTCCTCCTAAGGTTGGGGGTGGGAAGTGGCAAGTCTGATAAAAATACAAGTAAGAAAAGAAGATAAGGCGGTCTGAGTTGACCACAAGAGTTAGATGCTGGGTCACGTTTTATAAGCAGATCTACGGAGGCCAAGGGGGCTCATACTACCTTCAGCTCACCCGGCGTTCGATGAGACACCAGGGTTAAGTCATAGTGTGCTGCTCCCTGCAGGTCATGGAATTGTAATATCTCATCCAGATTTTCTTGCTTCATTGTAGTCACTCTTATTTAAAAAGTTCTTGAAGTATTTCTACTCTCTTTGTCTTCTACATGCTGCCTTTTCCCCTTCTGTTTTGGTTATGTCTTCTAACAGAACTTTTATTTTTTCCTGAACCCTTACCACATCACCCAGGATTCAGATTCAGATAGAATACTGCCTGCTCCCACCGACAGGAGGCGTTTCCAATAGAGACCCTCACTGAAGCAAAGCATGGAATGGCGGAGCCAGGGGCCGAAAGGCGGAGCTGCTCATCGAATTTTATTTATGTGGGTAAAGATGTTCTAGAGATCTGCTGTTCGGCTCTGTGCCCTTAGATAGCCACACTGCGTGACACATTTACCACTATGTGAAGGGCCAGCACCCAAGGTCCGTGTCCTCACCACGATAAAAGAGAAAAAGCATGACTAGTAAGTGTGTGCCAAGTATGGTACAACTTAAGTTCATTTTCAATATCTATTCATTACTAGCTCGTTTGTTTCTCCAGTATCGCTTCAGCACGCCCCACGTGCTGACCTGCCATGCTTGGAGCTGTGGGTATGTGGGTAAACAAGGCAGACAGGGTCCCTGCCTCACTGGGGCCCGACACAGAGTGTGGGAGTTGGTTACTAAGTGCATGTGCACAGGTGTGCCCACAGGCACACACACACAGTGGGCCAGCCAGTGCTGAGCAGAAAAAGGACCGGAGCAGCTGGGTAGGGGGGTAGTGGGGTGGGGCTTTTGCTCTTTTAGTAGGAGTCACCAGGGAAGGCTTCTCAGATAATGGGAGGGGTGCAGCCAGTACCCTTGGCAACAGCCTGGGGAGCGTTAACAGCATCGGTAGCTTTTACACATGAATTTTTTTCACAGAGGAGGAGCCTGGGGCCAAACTGACTGAGGACCAGGCCCCTGCTATCTCTGCTAGATGGCTTTACAGTTTGGCTTTCACACTGACCAGCTGGGTGAACTTGAGCAAGTTGTAACCTCTCTGTGCTTTTGTTTTCTCACCTGTAAAAGGGGGATAAGTAGAGTCCCTATCTCACTGGATTGTTCTGATGATGAAGTAGTTAGCTTAGTGTCTGGCCAGAGGTTGGGATCCAGTAAATGTCAGCAGTCAATTTGACAGAATGCTCTCTCTCATCCTTTAAAGGACATGGGACAGACCCCGTAGCCTTAACTGGGGGCCAAAAGTGAGGTCTGATGGCTTGCCTCTGTAGGAAGCTCCTGATCTCCTTCTTCCTGCTATTGGCTCAGGGAGACTTATTCTGAAGCAGAGAAGGACTTTGTAGAATTCCAGGACAAGTGGCCTTGGAATGTGGGCTGGAGTAGCTACTCTGTTTCCTTTGGGAGTCTGTTATTGGGGATTGATGGCAGCTTTGCCCTTGAGCATTCAGAAGTGGTCCGAGGGGCCACTGGAGTTGCCCAAAGAACAGTGGAGCAACTCGCCTTTCCTAAACATCGTGCTGCTGAAAACCCCAGTCCACCCCCTACCAGCCAGCACCTTCCTTCGAGAGCCCGGGGGAGGGAAATGCACAGGGAGGTGGAGCCACTCAGAGCAGCGTTGAACGGTCTACAGCTCTGGCCCTGAATGGCAGGGTGGGCCCCCAGTGGGCATGTGTGGAGAACGATTATTTCTCCAAATGAACATCTCAACGGACTCCATTCCTGCTGAACTTAAGGCTCATTCTCAGACTGCTTGCTTCACCAGATCAGGCCACAAACTCCAGCAACAAGGAAGAGACAGCACAGGAGGCAGCTCATTGGCCCAGCGTAGGAGCAGACAGGGTGCCCCCCTCGGCTGGGTTTCCCCGGGACTTTCCTGGTTTAACATCGGAAGTCCCAGGTAAACCGGGCTGGTTGCTCACCCTGCAAGCTGAGCTGATTGTTACAATGTCCTTCACGTCTTTTGAAAACCATACTGACTGCCAGGCCCTGCTCTGACCTCCTGAGCAGGGTCCAGGGATATATGTTTTTCACAAATTTCTCCGGGAGCCAGTCCACAGTCAGGCAAGGTGGTGGGTAGGAACACCCCCAGACTCCTTACCAGTCACTGAGTGTTCTGCCTACAAGCAGTGGCCAAACATGTCCTTGGGATGGGTTTTCTTCGGGGAAGAAAGCAGAAGAGGAGGTGGGAAGAAGAAGTTCTGAGCTACTGTCCTAGGACTGGTGTGGGAGGGGCTTGGCAGCTCCGTTGACTTTGTACTGCCAGACAATATTTAGGGGACAAGAAATAGCGTTTCCTCTTCCCCCCTATGTGAATATCTGCAGCATTTACACAGGACTTCCTCTGAAGCTTCAAGAAATAGCAGGGCTGATTGTGAGTGCATTAGTTCATTCACTCATTCATTCATTCACTCATCCATCCATTCACTCGCGCATGTATGCTTTGTTTGCCAGGCATTTATGGGACACCTGTTATGTGCCAGGTGCTCCCAGTTCTGGGATATCACAGAGAATGAGGCCACCAAGGTCCCTGCTTGTGAAGGATTGCTTCAAATTCTGGTGGAGTTTGGGAAGGAAAAACTGAACACAGATGGCATATGGTGTCTGGGTGTTTCCCATGCACCCCCGTCCAGGTCTGCTCTCCACCCTTCCCCACCATGCTTGTGCTCCCGGAGGGTGGCCAGGTCACCTGGAAGGGCTTCCTGCCCCTCTGGCTTCAGTTTGGCCTGGCCAGTGGGAGGCAGGAGCAAGAATTGGAGGGAGTGGAAGTGAAGTCAGGGTGATTTATTCCCTGGCTTTCTCCCTGCCGGGTCTCTGAGGGTTGGCTGCCTCCCTCTTGCTCAGCCACCTCTGTCTCCCAGGGCCCTGCAACTGCCCCTTGCCCTGTAGGCTCCTCGGTGATGGCCTCAGGATGCTGCCTTGGCTCTTCTGGATTGCCTTAACCCTGAGGATGCCCCTTTAACACACTCTCCTCAGTTAATCCCAGTGAATGTTCCATTTGTCATCATCTGGGACCCTAATTACTAGAAAATAATAAGTCAGGTCTGCAGGCTAGTGTGCTATTAATTTTTAAAGTAACTTCCTACTCCTATGTGAAAGGAACATATTAATGTTCCTTTCAAATTTATTATCCGATCAGTCAGGTTGTTTTTTAAAAATAATGTTTTGCTTATTTGACTACATATTTGATTATTAAGAAATGCAAATGACTAAAACTGAAAATAATCATCTTAACTGCAAAAAATAAACTACAAGTGAGTGACGAATGAAGTCTAATTTTGACTCTCTCAAACCCCATTGGGCAGGTGTGAATGGGTCGCTCCAGGAAATGTATCAAGAGCCTTAAAACTTTTTATTCTTATGGATCAAACAGTTCTTTTGTTAAGAGTTTCCACTTAAGGAAATGTTCAGAAACACAGAAATTTACAGACAAAAAATGTTCATCACGCGATCATTTAAAGGTGAAAAATATGGAACCATGTAGATAGTGTACAAAAGAAGGTTGGCTAGAAAACCGGGCTGAGCTTGGAAGGAAAGTGGCTAACGTCACACCTGGCTACACTCTCCCGCTGTGCTCGGTGCCCTGTGCAGGTTGGGACATCTAGTCCTCCCGATGGGGTCTGGGGGAGACAGGAGCACCCGGGGAGAGCTCCGTCGGCCCCCGGGCTGTTGGAGTTTTAAAGCTCACTCAGTAGAAAGGCTCACATGTAACTGGTAAAAGGATGCTCTTGAACAGTATTTAAATATGTACAAGCATTCATGGTCTAAATTAAAAAATGAGAATAAATAAAAAACAGAACTCAGAATTCAGATATAAAATCATCCTCATTATTTAAGCAGGAGGGCTTTATGCCGAAATGACGAGTGTTCCCATCTGGATGGTGTGGTTACTGTTGATTTTAGATTCCTTTTTAGTTTTTCAGTGATTTAAGAGAGATCAAGATAGGTCATTATTCGCTTGTGTGTGTCTCTCTCTCCCAATACAGAGAAGTAGATGGATGTCAACAAAAAGACATGATGGCCTGCGGTCTCATGTGCCCCATCCCAAACAGCCTCTGTACCCACACACAGTGACACGTGAGCTTAGTTTTCAATTAAAAAGAGCACAAGAGGTACAAAAACAAAACTGATAGTTCTTTGTTCTCATCCACAGGCCTCCCCAATGAAACCACTGGTAATAAATCCTTTTGATTCACGGCAGAGTATATGCATATGCCAGCAAATCCAAGTTCTTCTCAAATAAGCTTGCATTGATTTTATAATCAGAAAATTGTAGCATGCGTGCATTTGAAATGTGGGCATTTTTATTGTTAGTCCCTCGAGTGCCAGACTAGGGTCCTGCCCTGACCGGGGAGGCTCAGGGGCCTCAGGCATCTCACTTGGATGAAGGGAGGGGGACCAGAGTCAGTCTAGTAGCCACTGACCTGGGGTCTTAAGGTCCAGGGTGGGGTCTGGAACTCACACATCTCCTTGCTCCTCAGTTTTCTCATTAGAACCCTGAGTGCTGGATACCTTACTTTGGAACCATAATCAGCACTAAGACACCAACGTTGATCCTCAAGTTCAAATATTCCTGGTCACTGTAGGGTCTCCCTTAGCATTTCTGTCAGCCACTTTTCTCTGTCCCTGAACTCTGACTGTCGTTCTTCCCAAGGACCTCACCCCTCTTGATTTCTCCCGTCCCCCAAAGCTCCTCCATCTGCTTCCAGCTTCCTTGCCTCTCCTTCAAACTCAACAGAGTGGGTTTTCTTTTCTTTTACTTTTTCCTATCTCCCCCCTTGCATCACCCCAAGTTCCTTAGAATTTGGGTCATTGTGCACAAAGAAGAGGGAACCATGGGCTTGAGCACTCATATTGGGCAATACAGATAAAGTTCATAAAATTAACTGGAAGCTCTTTCTCTTGATGTAGTTCCCTACTCACTGAACTCATGTGACTTTTGGATAAATCACTCACTCTCTTGAAGCTTCCGTTTGTTCTATAGTGAAAAGAGGACACTGCCTTGTTTTTGGTACAAAGAGATCAAGAATGTGTCCATGCTATGGGGAACTTCCACTTCCACAGTACAGAGGAGAGATGTACTGGAGAGTTGCCAGCCAGGCAGGGACCCAGGAGTCACTGGCTGTGCTTTGGAGGGTTGAGGAATTTCACCAGAGCCCATGAAATCAGGGAGCTAGGGCAGGAATAGCTGCAGCAGTCTGTCCTGAGGTCCCATGGTGGACGCAATATCAAGCTTTCATTCCCAGACTCATGAAGTTTGTGACTTTATTGGGAGTGCGTGCAGATTGCAGAATTCAAGGGCAGAAAGATCAGGTTGGATAGAGTCCTTGTTCTTCACTCACCTGCTAAATGGCCTTGGAGACCCTCACACTGACAGCTGTTAGTCATCTTCTGTTAAATGGGTACAGTCTCCCTTTGTCTCTGGACATCTGTTGTGACAGTGGATCAAGTCATTAAGCAAAGGTTCTTTGCAGACATCATGAGGACAGGAATACGGAAGGCATGTTCTGAGTTCAGGTGTTGAAAAATGAGCTCTATTGTGGTGAGAATGAAAAGATCCCTTTCATCATTTATTTTTTAAATGAACATGGAACATGTAAATTGTCTTCATTACTACAACACAGTCTTCCAAGGACTTGACAGATATTAACACGTTTAAATTTCTTTAATCATCCAGTGAGAGAGATGCAACTCTTGCCCCTATTTTACAGATGAGACAACTGTGGCACAGAGAGGTTAAGGAACTTGCCCAAGGCCACACAGCAACTGAGGGGTAGAGCCAGGATTGGAACCCAGGTGGCCTAGACCCAGAGCCCATGCTCTTCACCATTACTCACGCTGTCCTCTTGCTTGCAATGTTTGGTGTAATAAAAATAACGCGAGACCTAGAACAGACTGCTTGTATATCTTAGTCCTGCCACTTACCTGTTGGTATTGGGAAGGTTAATTAACTTCTCTGAGCCTTGACTTTCTTACCTATAAAATTGAGAATGAAGATGCCCACACAACACAGTTTTTGCAGAGGTTAAGTTGAGGCACACTCTGGTCCACACTAGCACAATGAATGTATGTTAGGTTTTCATATAGGGCTTTACCAGGACCCAACTTCAGTCGAATACTTGGTTACTGATGGATTTCAGACTTTCTCATGCTCTGTCTTCCTCTCTCCCTGAAGGACCACCTGTGCACACATCTTTCAGAGTGTAAGAGACCTGGGACACATAGGCTCTGATGCTCTCAGGTGCCTGCCCTATAGATTGTGGTAGGGAATCTCTTGTTCCCATGCTTGGACTTACTTAACAAGGACAGTTTTTTAAACCCAAGGAGCCAGTCCTCAGAATCCTGTTTCCTTTGGGCTCTGAATAGCAAACATGGTCCCACACTTTTCTGTTTACCTCTCCTTCCAAAAACTGACCAGTTAATTGGAGGGTTGGAGAGAGAGTTTCTGATGAGGGTCAGCCTGGCCTGCCCACGTGGGGTTAAAGTTACCAGTGGCCTCTGCCTCTGGCCAGACTCACTGGGAACAGCAGCAGCCACTTCCCGAAGCTGAGTGGGGGCGGGATCACAGCCAGGGCAGTGGCCGGTGGCCGGGCACAACATTTCCAAGATGTTGGGAGCCTCCGCTCAGCAGACCGCAGTCCTAGCACATGGTTTTCGCAGGACAGACAGGGCCTTTTATCAAGCTTGACATGGTTATACTTTTCAGGTCCTTTTGACTTTAGAGATCACCTGACATTTACCACTGTGAAAAAAGTGACCATGGGCCTGACCCTTTAAAAAATAAATGCTGACTGATTATCTCGATAATTAGAGTAACCCGTCTGGTCACAGTTCTTTTCACTCCATGAGAGGTATCATGCACCATGTAGTGATTTTTTTAAGAGAAAAAAAAAGCAGCATGGACCAATTAAGAGTAATACTAACTGTTTGTTAGCCTTCGAGCTTTAAAAGCAAATAGAGAGTAGAAAAAACACTTGCTTTGTCTCCTGTACTGAGACACAGCAATTAGGTAACTATGTAAGCAATCCCATGTTAAAACAAGACTCGGGCTGTCATTGGCTGGTTTTTCTCCACTGGATCAGAAAGATCAGTCAGGGCTCCTGGTTCTCTGAATTTTACAGACCTGTTCTCTCTCTCTCTCTCTTTTTTTTTCTGTGCAAAAGTTGTTTCTCTCTCTCTTCCTCTCTTTGCTTGCTTCTCTTCTCACCTGTTTGCAAGTTTTTTTTGAAGTGATCATTTTATTTTATATATATTATAAAGATTTTATTTATTTATCTTTAAAGGGGAAGGGAAAGAGAGAGGGAGAGAAATATCAATATATGGTTGCCTCTCATGCATTCCCTGCTGGGAACTGGCCTGCAACTCAGGCATGTGCCCTGACTGGGAATTGAACCACAATCCTTTGGTTTTGGTTTGCAGGCCTGTGCTCAGTCCACTGAGCTACACCAGCCAGAGCTAGTTTGCAAGTTATATATCAACTGAGCTTATTCATTGAGGTATTCCATAAGCCTGGACTGAGTGCTCCCTCCTGTGCATTGCTCTTTGTATTAGACAGTGAGCATTCAACAAAGAGACATTCAGTAGATTAAGAAGATGCTGGGAAGCTCCAGGACTGTAACGTTAACACTATGACAATTTTTTTCATCAAAGGTAGAAACTAAAAACAAGCCAAATACTTGAGTGCTGACCTGCCACACACATGTCTAGTGAGACCACCCCATTCTGTGGGTGTGTGCTATGGGTTGGTGCCCAATTAAATGTCTATTGAATATATAAATAAATATGTTTCTCTCAATGGAAAGTAAGCTCAATCTGTGTTGATTGGAAGCAATGGCTTGGAGGACTGAGGAACAGTGCGTTGGAGGTTATGGTAGGCCACCTCGCTCAGACCTGTGGAGTAAAGGACTGGTAGATAGGTGAAGATAGGGCTTGATGGATAGGTGAAGATAGAAAGTGAGCAATTGAGTTTCTAGGGATGAACGAGGTCATCCAACAATAGGAGGTGGGAGAGGGCAAGGAGCCAGGTGGAATGGAGGATGCTATCCCTAGAGTGAGAGACAGGGCTGGCGGAGTAAGCAGAGGCCACATTGTGCAGCGTCTCAGGGAATTTAGATTTGGTTCAGGCAGTGTGAAGCCATTCCCAGGTTTCCAGAGGATCATACAAGCACATTTTCGCTTTGGAAATATCCTGGTGGCTGTGTGTGGGGTGGATTTAAAGGGGAGACTCCAGGCAGAGAGGCAGCTAGGAAGTTCTCCTGTAGACCAAGGAGACACGGTGGAAACTTGGATGGGAGTGGAACAGGCAATGCGCTGGAAGAACCAGAAGGATTCATGAGATATTTGGAAGGAAAGGCTGAGCTAGGTCGGGTGAGAGGCAGAGGCAGTAGTCATGGGTGACTCAACGTTTCTGGTTTGGCCAACTGGGTAGATGGTGTGAAGCAGTTCTGTGCAGGGTGGGGTGTTAATGTGTGGTCCTTGTGTGTGACTTGAGAGATGGAAAGGTATGTGGCTTGAAATAATTCAATTTGCTGTGAAGTCAGGTAAGTGAAAAGGAGGAAGAAATGTGATTTAAAATGTTGTATTAACAATAAACGCACATTAGCATAGAACACTTGCAGGTAAAGAACATGGGTTAGTGTCCTGGGCTATGCACACAGGTTTCCGAGTTTGTCAGAGTTCAAGGATTTTTATCCAAATCTCCATATGATAATCCTGAAGAATTATCTAAAATACTCTCTGGAACGGTCTCTGATGCGATGAGTATTAGTCCTCTTCTGGTGGCTGAGAGTGGACTGGATGAAAAAGGAGTCAGGCTGATCATATATTTCAGTACCCCGAACTCGTTGCTTTAGGGATCTTTACATCTCATCATCTGGCACTTGCAAAAGCCTTTATTTCCTTTCATTCTACAAATTTGAAAGTGTACTATTATAAAGCATACTATCGATATAGCACTAGGAATAACCTTATATTTAGAGTTCACTTGTTCACTCACTTACTCATCTGTCTACCCACTCACTAGTCAAGTAATTTCCAACTGTACCTGAAGCTGCTGATGCAACTGGTCTTGGTTGGGGCCCAGGCATTGGTGTTGTATTAAAGCTCTCCATGGGATGCTGGTGTGTAGCTGGGATCAAGACTTCAGCTTCCATGAGGGCAGGGGCTGTGTCTCTGTCACTTCTGCTACACGTCCAGTATCTTAGGCAGTGTCTGACATGGAAAGAGTGCTCAGGAGATATTTGTAGCATATATTAATTTAATCGTGCATGCAAATGCTTAGTCAGCATTGACAGGCTTTCTGCAACTGATGATGAACATGATCTTGTGTCATTTTCTACTGACACCCATCAGGTACTGTGGTTCAGGAAATTAATTACTTCTGAATCACGTACTAGAATGAGGTTAGGGTATGTCATTCTTTATCCACTAAAGCATTTTCTTCTCAGGTACTTTCTGTGGTCACCTGAGACCTTTGGACTGCGCATGACTGGGAACTAATGTCCAGAAGGAAGCATGCCTGTCATAGGGCCAAGGTCCCACATATATCTTTCAGGTGCCACAGAGGGCCACTCCACCACTTAAAACTAACACTTGTGGCACTGGTTCAAGCTTCCAATCTGACCTCTCTACACAGCTTTGTCTTGCCCTTCTGCCGTGTGAGGTCTTGCCCTTATTTACTCCTCCCTTCCCTTGCTCATCCTATGTCCCCTTTGCCATGAATGAAGAATGCTTGGCTTTGCAACATTCCCAAGTTATCGAGATGGCTGCCACAGTTCTCGACCCAAGAGGGTGTCGTCTAGCTGATACAGCAGCCCTTTATTTTACTTGACTCCAATTTAACTGTCCTGAGCCTCTTCCTTATATTGCCAGGAGATTTTCTAACAGATATGTAGCCCTGTGATTCAGGCAATTATTCACATATTCCCCCACATCATTAGTTTTATGGAACACTGCCAGGGGGCATATTTTTCTTTCCTGGGACTCCAGAGAATAAAGGAAATAGATCTCTTCCCATGAAGTCATATTAAGGAGTTTATTTCTCAGGAAATACCCCATAGCACTTTTATAAAGCCTTACATAGAGACATTGCATTTAGGAAGAGAATCATTTTTACCTTACCCGCTGCTATGAAAATCACTGGCCAGGCCTCCCGCCTTCAAGAGCATGGCTTCACTTTTGTTTCTGTAGTATCTGCTGATCATAAAGGGGTGGGTGCCTGTGATAATTGGGGGGAGACCATGGCTCATGTTGGGTCTTGTTGGGTTTAGGTAGGGTGACTGCAATATAACCATCTCAGCCAGGATGCGTTTGGGGGGACAGGGTGCTGTTAGCAATTATGTTGGGATAGCAGGTGTAAATCAGGACTGTCCTGGCCCACCGACATCTATGATTGTCGTAAACTTAGTGCTCTCACCCTTCCACTTACTGAAACTTCCCTTCTCGGGCCTCACTGATAGAGTAAAACCTCAAAGAATTCAGCTAAACTGGGAGAAATATTAGATTATAACCTAAAGTGGTGATTTTCTCTCCTGACCTGGAGAAAAAAGGACAATGGGACATATCAGCTAGCTGCTGTTCTCCAGTAGTGCTGTATAACAAACCCCTCCAAAGACTCAGTGTCTTAAAGCAACAATCATTTGTTCTCACTCATCTCAATTGATTGAGGCTGGTCTTGAATCCAAGCTACCAGCTGGGTCCAGCTCTGCTTCTTATGCATCTCCTCTGTGGACCAGGGGGCCGGCAGTGGTATGCCCTACATGATGGCAATGGCAGAGGAAGAACAGAAGCACGTGAGTGGAGAGTTGAGCTGTTTCTTGACACTGAGACTTGGATCTGGCACACTGTCACCTTCACCCACATTTCACTGGCCAAAGAAATCCTGTGGACAAACCCAGCCTCACTAGGCAGAGAAATATACCCTGTCTTTCATGAGAAGTCCACTAAAGGCACATACAAAGGGCATCAATACAAGGATGGGTAAAGCTTTGGAACCAACAGCACAATGTTACGGGGGTTATTAAGCTAAAGGGGTCTTGGTTTTCTTCTCCTTAAACCTCTAATGGTGAGCTGGTTGACTTTATTCAACCTGATGAAGGCTGAAAAGGGAAAGGAAAGAGGTCACAGGTCAATTTGGTTTGCTAGAGGTTGGATGCAGAGAATTGGACTCACTCTTCCTGAGACTATGTAGGTCTAAAGAGAAAAACAAACAGGACAGATGGGCAGAGACCTTCAGGATTCAGAATAGCAATCCTGCTCTGGCATATGTGGCCCAATGAATGGGCTCTTTCCATTCACCAATCAGAACAACCATTTCCTCCCCATAGGAGCAGGGAGTGAGAGATGATAGCAAGTGCCTATGGCCATAGTTGTTCTTTCTGAGGAAGGAAAACACAAGCCCTCTGCCTGTGGGAGTAAGAGAAGAAGTGTTCCAAACTCATGGACATTTTTGTGACATGGGCATGGACCCACAGGACAGCACCAAGCAGATGTTGCAGTGTTGCTGGTGAGGCCTGGCTTTCCTGTGCCTTTGCTCCTTCTGTAGCTCCCTTTGGACAAAGGCTGCTGGGGGTCTGGTCCCCCATAATTCTGAGTCACCTCCTGCAGCATCACCCCATCCACTGTATAAAAAGTATCAGGCACCAAGTCTTTGCCTACCTGCTGACAGAACTCTGCGTGGCCTCCTTTCAGACAGGTTGTAACAGGTAGTGAAATCTGGTTAATCAGATGAACTAATCATGCTGATTAGACCTAGTTCAATAATGGATCATCCCATCGCAGGGAATCTCCTGTTTAATGTTTAAACCAATCAAAAAGCCCTGGGGGAATGACTTGGGTGGGGGTGGGGTTCAGGATCAGAGGAAGGCAGGCTAATAGGAGGCATTAGGGGAAGGGTATTTCAGAGCCAAAAGCATCTCACCCCACACATGACAAAGGACTCTTCCATGTTCAAGGACGGCTGAGACAGCAGTGGTGTTGGTCATGCAGACAGAGTTCCCAGGGTTTGCAGAGCAACCAGAAGGGATGGCTCATGGTCACCAGGTCCTACAGATTCTTCACCATGCCTTTCTCTCCACCCTTGCTGTCATTCCTGATTCAGGTCTCATCTTTTATAACTTGGGCTCTTGCAATGACTCCCTAGTTGGTCTTCCTGACTCCAGTCTCTACCCCCTATGTATTGCAGCTAGAGTTGTATTTTCTATTTTCATTATTTATAGAATTAGAACAAATGTTCCAAAAAGCCCAGATGATTGCATTATAAAGCTAGAGGGATATTACAGCTAATATTCATATATTTGCCATTCCAAATCAACAAATGCTAGCTTTTTGCCATATTTCCTCTATCTCCCTTATTAGAACACAGCATACATAAAAGAACACAGCACATACCATAATTGTACAACTGTTGAATTTTCCCGAAGTAAACATAGCCATGTGACCAGAACCACAAAAAGAAACAGAACATTTCCAGCCTCCCCATTTTGCCTCCCTCTGGTCATTCCACCTCCCCTCTCCCTACGAAAGCAAACCACCATCCCAAGTCTAACAGCATAGGCTGGTTTCCCTATTTTTGAACTTTACGTAAATGTAGTTACACAATCTGTGCTCACTGTGTGTCGTGTTTGTTTTGAATCCTCTTTTTAAAAAAGCACGTTTATAAATATAAATATGAGGTGGCCTATGATTTAATCCTTTTTATTCCTTCTCTCTCTCCAAAGGCAACCACACATGATAAATGTGATACATATTCAGTTCATGCCTTTCTTTGTTTACATATATCTATAACATTTGCTTTGGGTGTGTTTTGTTTTTGCTTAAATACATGGTTTCACCATGTAAGAAAGTTTGGCCACTTGCTTATTCACAGAGTGAGCTTTCTAAACCACATAATGGGTTACATGACTCCCTATCCATTTTAACCGATTCTCATGCCCCTGCCTGGTTTTTGGCTCCTGGAAGCAGGGACTGTGCTTGATGCCTCTTTGTGTCCTGTGAGTCTAACACTGTGCCCGATGCTTCATAAAAATGCTTAAGGTGAATGAACAAGGGTCTCCATGTCACGAAGAACCTGAAAGTCCAGAACAAATACTCTTTTTTATGGATCCCCTTTTGGGGAAAGGTATCCTTTTAATTTCTTAAATTTTTTTTCTTTTTGTCTGCTTTGTCAATGTCTGTCTATAAAACTTCCTGAAGACTTAAGCCCATCAACAAGCCCAGCATAGAAATTTGACATGACAAAAGTGCTCCCCTGGGACTGGTGGGCTTTTCAGAGCTGGGTGGGTTCTCTGTAGCTTGGCTTCTGATCAGCTTTCCTGGAACTGAGTACAGCAGTGCTCTTCCTAGGGTTTTCCTTACTCCAAACAGAAAATCGTCATGGAAGTCTAAGGAAGTTACAATGGTAAATTCACACCTCTGAAAATTGACAAAACATCAATCATCCTTTGAGTTAGCTAGTCTGGAGGTTTGTGCTCAATTTCACTGGTTCTTCCAGGCTCTCTGGGACTTGAGGGGTTGGGTTGCTGTTGACATGACAGTCTAGTGGGGGAATCTCAAGGCAGTGTTAGGTTAAAGAAAACTGGTCCCATCTGACCAGGTTACGGTGGCTAAAGGTTCTTAGGACCCTGGGACTCTATTCTCTGGACTCAGGTGCCTCCACCCCTTCCTGTTCCTCCCTTCACCCAGGGCTCAGTATCTATCCTCACAGAAAAATGCCCGCTTTAGATTCTGAATGAAATCTTGGTTATGCCATTAACTGAATGGTTTGGATAAACCCATGACCTCTCCAACACTTGTTGTCCTCACCTGTGGACAGGATCTTACCCATTTCACAGATTTGTTGGGAGACCTGAACTACGAGTGGTAAAGGATGTGAAAATGTCTGGCTCCCAGGTAGCACTCCTGGTTTTCTTCTGCTGTGTACATCAGACAAAAGGATAAAAAGAAATGCACTAGATGCGTTAATACACCTTCGTGTATATTATGTACGTTTTTAGTGTCTGACTTTCTAAACATTTATCATAAGCATTTTCCAGTCTCATTAAAAACACCTGTTCCACATTGCTTTTGATAGTTGCATAATATTCTAACATCTGGTTGCTCTGTAAGTACACCTAACCATTTCCACATTGAGAGCCATTTTGTTTATTTTTAATTTTTTTTATCAAGAAGAATTCTGAGGCCAGTCCAGCCTGCTGTTTTTTTTTTTTTTCAATCATTTTCAAACAACGTGTTTTTCATTATCTTTGCTTTTTTTTTTTCTGCTTGGGACACTTATAATTTATTTTCTTTTTCCTTGCTGTCAAGCTGTGGGTTTCATTTCTATCAATTATGCTTCATGCAACATATACCATTTTGTTTTGCAATCTGAGATCATTTTTTTTTCAGATTGAGAATGTTCTACTATAGGTTTGATTGTTGTTCTAGTGTCATTACATTTTTTGAAGACTTTAAAAGAAAAACATCTATTTTCTTTCTGTAAATTGAATCACTTTTCTCTGTTCTTCATACATGCCATCTGTCTGCTTATTATTTTCAACTCTAGATTCTAGAAGGTATATTTCAAATTTTCTCTTCATCTGAAACTTAGTTTTCTGCAGTGTAAATTCTGCTCTTAATTACTTCAATGTAAACTGTGATTTTTAAGAGTACATTAGTTTCTTTGACTGCTTTATCTCTCAGTGAGAGTTTTCTTCATCTTAGCCTGCAACTTGCTTTTGAATTTTGGTCTTATTTTTATATCCTTTTCCCCCTGGAAGGCATGCCTTCCTGCAGTTTTACTGAGAAACAAAATGTATGTAATTTTCAAGATTTTCTTCTAACTCTTTTAATCAAACAAATTTAGAGGCATGCCCTTTCTCTATATCTTTAAGAAAAAACTTATACACTAGAGTGAAATTTGGCAAACTATGGACCATTGGCTAAATCAGGCCCATTCTCTGATTTTGTAAATAAAGTTTTATTGGAACACAGCCACATTCACTCATTTACATGTTGTCTGTGGCTGCTTGCTTTCACACTTTGGTGTCATTCTGACAGACACTGTATGGCCCACAAAATCTAAATTCTGTTTTTTATTAAATGGAAAAAATCTGCCAACTCCTGTGCTATTCTCCTCTGTTTGATCATTGTTAAATGAACAGTGGTGTTTCTAAATTCATTGCTTGACCCCATAGGGCTATAGATCCCATACTCAAATTGGGTAATTGATGAAAGATTTATTAGGGGGTTATTTGCCAAGGTGTGGGAAGAGTTCAGGGATTCCAAAAGGGGGTGATGTAGTACTCCAAGTCTAATACCTGTGAGGTACCTTTACTACCATAGGCTTGGAAGATTAAGGGGAGGGGAGACAGGACCATAACTCAGGGAAAATAGCTGAGTGGAGTGTTGCCTGTTGAGAGCTGTAGCTTTTAATAGATAGAGGCATCTAAGGCACAGTGACAAATTAAGCATACAACTAGAACAGGAACAGAACCACAGAAATGGAGATCACATGGAGGAATATCAACAGGGGAGTGGGAGGGGGAGAGAGAGGGAAACGGTACAGAGAATAAGTAGCATAGACTGTAGGTAGAAAATAGACAGGGGGAGGTAAGAATAGTATAGGAAATGTAGAAGCCAAAGAACTTATATGTATGACCCATGGACATGAACTAAAGGGGGCAAATGTGGGTGGGAGGGGGTATGCAGGGTGAAGGGGGGAGAATGAGACAACTGTAATAGCATAGTCAATAAAATATATTAAAAAAAGAATAGTGTAGGAAGTGGAGAAACCAAGAAGTTATGCACACAACCCATAGGCATGAACTAAGGGTGCGGGGATTGCTGAATGAAAGAGGAGTACCAGGCAGAGGGAGGCAAAGGGAACAATTGGGACAACTGTAATAGCATAACCAATAAAATATATTTTAAAAAATTTAAATAGTCACCCAGAGCCAGTGCCTACCTTGTTGGACAGGGTGAATTTCTATTTTCTCGCACACACTGATAATGGTGCAGTTTGCTGGACTGTCCAGGATTTTTTGTCCCCCGGTTCTTTGATTATGAAATGGAGAATACATTTTGGAACATTCTGAGATTGTCTCTTTCCTTCTTGTTCTCGCTCTCCCCTGTTCTAGAAATAATATCTGAAAACTCACAACTTCTAAGAAACATAAATTTCAGGCTCCTTTTACAACTTTGCCTGCCTAAAATCTCACCTTGGAAGTCTTCCCCTTTCCTCCACTGTGTGGTCTCAGGATAGTCCCTCAAACAAAGTGGGAAGTCATTCCTGGTGGTTTTAGGAACGATGACATTAGAAAGCTCTGTGACTATATTACAGGGTGTCTGGTTTTTTGCAATCAGCAAAATCTGGGATCTCTGTCTACGATAAGCTGGGGTTTGACAGCACCTGCTTCCGAAGTCAAGATGTGTGAGCAAGAAGGATTTCATTTTATTACCTTCTTTTCATGGCTGTAGTTAGTAAAGTGATCCCTTGAATTTGAGACGTGGTTGATTACAGTTTTTAGCTGTGAGAACATTAATGTGTATTTTAGTGGGGAGCCAGGAAAGGTCATATCAGGGGTGGCTGTGTGGAATCTATTAATCTCAGAGACACCACTCACCATTTTTTTCTCTATGATTGTCACAGTTGCTGCTGAAAACAGATCTTGATTTTGAATGTGCATAATCTCATGTCTGATTCAAAATTAATACCAATTGCTTGATTTTCACACTGAGACATTAATTACTATTTGTTTTGCATTTGCATTCACAGGTATCTGTGGAGCAAAATTGGCATGCACTGTTGTTAGACCATTATTAAAATGACAGTTGGGAAAATATTTGAAAAATATTGTCTTTGCTTCTGTTTTCCTCTCTGGCATGGCTGTTATTATTTTTACCTTCTCAGTAACGTAGACTGTCACACGATTCTGGAATCCCAGGAAAGTAATAGAAACCATTCTGGGACACTGGTACTCGCGACAAAACCCACCGTTTTGGAACCTGGGCTTCTTTGTGGAAGGTTCAGCAGTTCTGCACAAACAAGCAAAACTGGTCCAGCCATTGAAAGGTAGTGAATCAGAGGCACCTGTGAAATCTTTTGTTGCTTCAATCTTCTCAGGGGGACATTCAACACACTTAGTGGGGTGCTTCCTGCTGCTGGGGCTGCCTGTCTGGGCCAAGAAGAGCAAGCAAAGGAAGAAGACAGTCTCTTCATCCCTGTATTAGCAATGATTCCTGGTATCAGAGTTAAATAGCTGAAGAAACTTGGACAAGTCCCTTTATTTTTTTGTCTGTGGAAAGCCAGTGTGCCTTGGCAAAACTGAAATGAGGCGAAGAAGCTTGTCAATGCCAGAGAAACGTATACATTTGACAGGTGGCTGCAGTGACAGCGGCCAGTTTTGCAATCTTTCTCGGTATTTTCCAATGAGGGTGAGATTTGGCGGGACTCTCATGGGTGTGCACGTTCCTCCTGTGAGGCTTCTCATTACCAGAGTCCTCGAGTCCACACTGTGGTGCGTGGGCTCTGCCAACAATGCACCCCTCTGTGACGAGGAACTAGCTGCTCGGGAAAGAAGTCAGTCTTGCCCTGGCTGGGTTGCTCCGTCGGTTGGAGCATTGTCCCGTACACCAGAAGGTCATGGGTTGGATTCCTGGTCAGGGCACATATCAAGGTTTCAGGTTAGGTCCCCAGCAGGGCAGTAAGGGAGGCAATTGATTGATGTTTCTCTCACATCAGTGTTTCTCTCTCACCAGAATCAATAAATATATTTGTTGAGTCAGCCATTCTGGGAAAAAGAGTCTTTTGATTTTTTCATCAGAATTAGTAAAAATTAATCACATCATTAAGTTTATTGAACATCTACTCTGCTGTGTACAGAGTGTACTTGGTTCTCATCCTTAGGAGACTTAGAGTCTGGTACAGCTCAGTATGTGTGTATGGTCCCCAAAGTTGAAAGGATATATTGATAGATTAATTCATTGATTGACCAATCCATTCATTGAATGAATTATTTGTTAAGCCTCTTATGTGGCAGGCACTGGCTATTTGAAAGTAAACAGGATACAATCCCTATTCTCAGACTTAACCAAACCCTTCTCATTCTGTGCCTGTGAATCTCTTGTGGGTGAGTCACATGCTGAGTTCAGGATGCCTCCTCTCCTCCCGCAAGATTCTGATCGGGCATCTGGACTTTAAGTCTGCAGTTTGAATAGGCTCCTGGGTGGGGAAGAGCAATCTGGAAACACTGCTATGGGGAATCCATATGTGGTAGAGGACACACACACACACACACACACACACACACACACACCTACACCAGTGTCGAAGACCCAGAAAATGTTTCTTAAAGGAGAAAATGAGCTCTTCAGGAAAAATTCCTCACCTGGCTCTACCAGGTTTCCTGGGCCCCTCCCACATTCAGTCAAGGTCTTCCTGTCCCCAGCAGTGAAACCAACACAGCTTGCCTCTTCCCCGCACTGAAGTTCCAATAAGAAAAATAAGATCCACTCTTCCATTTAAAATATGCACATTTTTTACATAGAAAATACAGGTAAATATTATCCTGCTTACACCATAAGTTAGGCCCTCTTATCAGTACATTTTTGGAAAGAAAAGCACTTTGAATTGCCATACTATTTCACACTCTTTGGGCACACCACACTGGTGTAACTGAAGTATTATTTTAGAATATAATTTTAGCAATGGCTACTTAGTGAAACTTTGCTCTCTGAAAAGCACTGTGCAAAACGCATCACTGCATTATGTCATTTAATCTTTGTCATAAATTCATTATTCATTATTATTTTTCCCATTTTACAGCTGATGCAACTGAGGCTTGAAGAGTTTGTTGAGTTGCACAGGGTAGCACATTCAATGGTGGCATTTTTAATTTTCCACTCTGATAAATGGCACCGAGATGCCCACCTGTGCACATGAACCTTTGGCCATAAACCTTGTAACTGATTCTGGAAAGGAGGACACCCACGTGACTCTGCGCCCCATCTGGACAGCCCCTGTTTCCTACCTTTTCTCCTCTCTTGGGTGCCCTTGTTGCTTCAGGAGGTCCGGGCTTTTAAAGCTCCGCCGAGGTGCTGCCCGTCCCTCCTTGCTTTTCTGTGGCTACCTTCCTGCCCTGGATCAAGGGAAGTGAGCCAGGCTCCTGGGAACCCTCTTTGGCCCCTGATGATTCCTGGTATCTTTTTGGGCAATGATATGTAAAGGTCAATAAGATCAGGTCAGGATGAGGCTGTGAGAAGGTGTCAGCACCTATGGCTGTACCTGGATTGTGACGGGCACAGGAGCAAGCTCTCTCTGTGACCCCTGGGTGGTGACTGACGAAAAGCATTAGTCACCAGAACATTGGGGCAGAAAGCACAGGGAAATGTGAAATGTAGCTGAGAAAAAGCCCTGCAGGCCTCCGGCCACCGTGAGCCCAGGGGACACTGTCAGCAGGGAAACCTTCCCAGGAACAGCACAAAAGGGGGGTTGCAGGACACCATAAGCATGGAGTTCATGCTGGGAGCCCTCCCTCCCTCCTGGGTCTGCTGCCTCCCGTAGGAGGGTTGAGGATATCTGTGGGCTCCAGGGTCTCCAATTTTGGGAGGTTTCATCCTACACCATCAAAGATATTTTAAAATGCACTCACATTTCAAATTAACTATGCAAGTGTAGCTGCGTTCAGTAGTTGCCATCTGCATTTCTTTTCCAAGCATTTAATATACATTTATTTATTTGTTTCACATTTATTTCTAATGACCCATTGGCACCATATTTCTAAAAGTACTGATATTTTTGGAGGCCTTTGAATGAACCCATAAACCCTGAGTTTATAACGCCCAGTGGGTAAAACAACCCACCTTTCCAGGAAGGGATCCTCTGGCTTGTTTCTGATCTCAGTGCAAACTGATCCTATAGGGCTTTGTCTACTCAGCCCCCACGCTCACCTGGAGTATCCCTTGCTCAGTGCTCAATGGCACCCAGATCCCCTCAGCATGCAGGGGTGGTTTATCAGCCTCCGCTGAGGGCACGTGGGCTAGGACACTCTCTCTGTCTGACTCCCCAGTGGCTTAGCTGTGGTGCCAAGTGGTGGTAGCAGGACCTCAACAAATGCCCATTAAATGCACAGAAAGAGGAAAAGGTGAATGGCTGGAGCTTTGAGGGTGTCTTTAGATCCCAGGTTCTCAAAACATGCTCCCTGAACCAGTGGTATTAGCATCAACCAGCAACTTAGAAGCACAAATTCTTGGGTCTCTACCCCAGAACTGCTAAATCGGAAAGTCGACTGGTATTCTCTGAAGATGGAGCACCTGATGTAGACAAGGGCTTCTCAAACTGTCATGTGTACACAAATTACTCAGGGGTCTGTTAAAATGCAGATTCTGATTTAGTAGGTTTGGGGTGGCACCTGAGATACTGCATTTCTGTGATGCTGGTCCGTGGACCACACATAGTAGTAAGGTTCTTGATTACCCCACCTTGAGGTCCAGCTTATTCATTGCTGGACAGAAAGAAGGAAATCTATACGAGGAAGTGGTGTCAGTTTTCCAAGCCTGTTTCCTAATATGTCACAAGGGGATAATGAGGCTTACTTCATGAGGCTATTATCATGGATAAATGGAATAATATATGCAAAGCACAGCGCTTGGAGCATAATAAATGCTTGAGAAGTATTTTCTCTTCCCTTTGGCCTCTCAACAGAACTCCTTATCATTTTTTATTCTTTCTCATTCTGGTCTTAAACCTCTTAAACACAAAGACTATGCTTTTATCCTTCTGAAGCTAGCCAGGAAAGGTAGTGACATGAATGACTGATGTTAAATAATGAGAAAAACCTTTAAAGTCTCTCATTTTTCTTACAATCATTTGGGATTTGACGAACTGGATAAAAAAAGTGGAGTGAATTCAGACGAGGTAGGAGTTAGGAACAGAAGGAAAGAGGTTCTGTCGGCAGGCACGCTGGGGCTCATGGAAGCAAAGCTAAACAACCCACATGGTTCAGAGCCGAGAGCCATTTACTGAGTGCCGACTGCATGCCCCTGTGCCCAGCATTTGGGTGCACAGCCTCATTGGGATACTGGGGAGGAGGAGATGAAGGAATGGAATGTGGGGGCCTCAGAAGCACTTTCCTAATTGGGATCATTTGTCTTCCTACAAGACACAGACCCTCATTTGGACCCGGCTGGGGATTGTGTGGGCGGGAGAGGCATGGGTGTTGGGGGAGGAAGTCACCATGAAATTAATTCTTTGCCTCTCCTCTCTGGAATGCCAATAATGTGCTGAGGACAGTGGGGAGTGCGGTTGGCTGTTGGTCTTTTCCCCAGCCAGGGCTCAAGGCCTCCGAGCCACCCATGCGGGCGGTTTGGAGACCCCTAGGTCCCCAGGCCTATGGCATCCTGCTTCTCCTGTGTTGGAGAACCTAGCTATCTCCCTTGCTTCCGTCGCCCACCAGGAGGGGGTCTGACTCGCCCGTTGCTAGGGGTTCCCTCATAGTGCCTCTCATGGGTCACTGCATGGGACAGCAGCCACTGGTGACAAAGTCCAGCTGAATCTGTTCCAGATGGCAACACTGTGGCCAATCTGAGAGGCTGGGAGCCTGGCCACCCTGCCCAAGGCTCACTGCAGTCATACTGATGTGTCATCTTGCTCCAGTCCAAGTGCCCTCACTAACTCTGCAGCCAGTTGCCAAACTTGCCTGAGCAGATGGGCCTTTACCCTAATTATCAGGTGTCCACATGCTCTGAAACTGTGTTAATATATTTCACATTTAGATTTGTCTTACATTCACACGAGCTTATGCTTATACAGTCCCATGATAGGAAAGGAGCTTTAATGGGCTGGTGGCAAATACTCTCAACTATGGGTAGGTCAACTGCAGTGCACAGAACTCGGGTAACGTACCTGAGATCCCACAGCTAGGTGGTCAGTGTGCTGCCAGCACTGTCTCGTAGCCCAGTGCCTTTTAACCATGCCTTATTCACGTGGGAGCAAGCATGGGGTCGTCAAGGTCTGGCTTGACAGATGAACGCAGGTACTTCCCCACTGGTGGATGCTTCTAGAAATGGGAGAGAAAAGTCTGTGGCACAGAGGGCACTGCTCACCTGTGGGGGAAGCAAGTACCTATTCCTCTGGTCCAGGAAGCTCTGAGCTCTGGTCAGTGAGGGGACTGATCACACACAGTGAGACATGGTCTGGGGGTGGGAGGAACCATAGGACTTAGTGGGATGGGGATGGCGAGGTGGGGACAGAGAGTTTCTCATTCTGTTTGGTGTCTACAACTGAGGTGGTGAGAGCCCCTTCAAATTTACACATACCGAGGACCACAATATGTCTACATTTATGTCTACATCTGTATCTATATCCAAATTTATATCCTTATCTATATCATCTATCTAACTTTTCTATTATGTAAGTAATACCTGCTTATTATAGATAGCCTGGAAAATACGGAAATAGAAGAGAAAAGGAAATTGCATGTAGTTTTGACACAAAGAGACAAACCTTATTATCTTTTTAGGTACATTCCCATATTTTTCCACCTATTGTTTTACCCAGTTGAGCTCATACTGAGTGTATCTTTTCAAATCTTATTTTCCTTAACAAGTGTGTTTCCATGTTATTTCTAATTCTTCACCAACAGCCCCCCTTTGGGTACATAGCAGTTCACCATTGTTTGGTTAACTGTTGATGATTATTGAACACTGGGGTTGCTTCCAAAATCTTCACGTGACACCGTGGAAATAAAAACCATCTCTGTACTCAGAGCTTTTCTATAGAAATTGCTAATCATACTGATTATACCTCAATGGCTAATAGAGATCATAATATTTTTTTCAGATGGGATTCCTAGCACTGAAGGATGACTTGATCAACAGTTGACCACGTTCTTCATGCGCAGCTGAGTTATTTTTTAAAAGGATGGCTCCAAGTTTCCCTCCCATCAGCTCTGTCTGGAAGACCCACAAAGGGGCACCTGAGTCGCTACAAGAGACACCAGAGTAGCATAGGAGGGTGAGTCTCAGAACGCCTGGGTTTGCATTACAACGCACCCGACTTACCAATTGTGCAGTTCAAATGCAAGTTCTTTAGCCTCTGTGGGCCTCAGTTTTCTCATTTTAAAAGTGGAATGTCATAGTGACTTCCTTGTAGGGTTTCTTCAAGAATTAGACAAGTGATTGCATGCAACATGCTTAGACCTGAGCACCTAGTAAGGACTCAACAGCCACAACAGCCAATGATGACAATAACAACTGCCAAGGTCTCAGGGACCCAACATCTTGGTTCACGCTCCAGCAGACATGCAGAGGCAGGGTTGCTGCCTCCGTGCTCAGATGGAGTTGGAGTATATGCCCTCTCTTTGTACATTCTGCCGAACAAATTCTTATAATTTAATAATGACTTGTAATGTTTGAAATGGTGGCTTTTACATTTCACTGAGGCACCACTGACGGCTGCTCTGTGTTATACTCCCTGTTTATATTGCAATGCAAATTATTCCTGGTGGAGAGTTTACAAACTGCACTTCCATTATTAATAGGGTTATGATTTTCCCCATTCCACTCTTATCTCTATGGCCCGTGTCATGCATAATTCATGCTCACTACCCTTCGCTGGTCTCGGTGCCAGGGCACAGCGGTCTCTCTCCTCCTGATGACAGTAATTGGTACGCAGAGAGAGTACAGTGATCATTCCCTAGCTTCAAATCTCTCTGAAGGTGTTCCTGGAGGGACTCACACACATGGGAGAGAGAACCACTGGGACTCCAGTTCCACCTGAGCTCTGGAATCCTAGGGATGTGCACACCGGGCTTCCCGGGGCCCTAAAATGGAATCGACCCCTCAGAAGGCAGCCTTGGTTGAGGATGACTCACAGCGTTGCCAGGAGGATTAGGGCGGCTGGTGAGGGATCAGCTCAGCATGCTCCGATGGCTTCTTGCTAGGGTGGTCTGCGTGCATTTGTGGATAAGGCTGTCTCCACCCTCCCCACACTCTCACGGAATGTCTCTTCCTGCCGGTGGGCAGATACACAGCTTTTTGCATACCCACCTTGACATTTAAGACCTTGCTCTAGTTCTTCTCACTGAAAAAACCCCTGAAACCGAGTCCCATTAGAAAGTCCCAGGGTGGGTTTGGACAACCATCTGTCTCAGGATTGGGTCTCATTCCAACTGCATGAGCTTGGGGACCAAAGGCAGGTAGCCCCCCCACCAAAGCTCTGTGGGTTTGGCTGGGGGTGGGCCAGAACAGTCAGAGGCTCTCAAGGTCTCAGAGGAAACTGACTTAAGGAAGGAGGCCACAGCCTGGGGATGCTGAACCCTGGATAGAAGCAGCTGGTGTCTGGGGCAGTTGTCCTCTTAAACTGCTTTGCCAGGCTTTCCCAGCTTGGGAACAATCACGGGACAATTGCCACCCTCTGAGCAAAGTGAAGTATTCTCTGACCCAGATTCTGTGACCTTCCCTAGATGGGGCCGTCTGGGAGTGCCAGTGTCTTCTCTCTAGAATGTTCTTCTTTCTCATCTAGCTGTCCTGCTTGTGCTCACCCTGTCACTTTCCCGAGTCAGCCTAATGTCACAGTTGTTTTCTAACTTTCACCAGCACCTCCAGCATTGTCATTCCTGAGTGGGTCTAACTCATTCTCCTTTGTCAAGCCTGGGCCCATCTCCCCTGGGGTGGCTGCAGGGGCACTGAATGAAGTTAGGTGTCATTCACATAGCTTCCTTTGTTGATGACCAATAGCATGGGCATGAGGGGACAGGCCAGGCTCATAGGCTTGTTCTTTTCCTAGATGCCCAATCAGTGCCCATGAGTTGTGGGCAGACTTTGTTGCCCTCCTACTGGAGGGTCTTGGTTCCCAGATCAGAGATTGACAGGGGGTGCCAGGATTTCCTCTGACTCTAAACTCTCATGTACAGGACTCACAGAGCCAGCTCCTCTGGGCAGGGCCACAGGGAGGCCCTTGGAGGCCTTGCTGGGCTTTTGTGTGCGGGGGAGGCTGCCTTATTCTCTGAGGCCAGAGCAACCTCTGGAGCTGAGAGAGAGCTCCAAAGGCTCTTTCTGGAGGCCCTGACTGGACACCCTGTGAGTCTGTTTCCTTATACATCCTTGGCAGTGACAAGAACATGTCAAGTCCCTGTCCAGCATATACCTTCCTTCCCCGGCAGGCTCTGAACCCCACCATCTACTCAAATGCCTGCTACCCCTCTTCTCTCCCTGTTCTTCCCTTGAGCACGCTCACACTTACACAGACACACACAAGAAGGTCCATACAGGCACACACAGAGACACGAATATACAGTAACACAGTGAAGTTATAAACACAGATCCTCAGAAATTGAGGCAAAACACATAGGCCCACATACTCACAAACTCACATGTGAGCAGATACATGCATACATGGAAACAGCCACACACGTGTATAGGCACATGGAGGCACATATAAACACATGCATGTACAAAAGGACATGGGCACGAACACATGCAAATGCAGGCCATGCTTTCTTATCTCCAGGAAACCTGCTCTTCCCTGCCCATCCCTAGCTGTGGGGTCAGGGGAAAGCCACAGCCCACATACTCAGCCCCGCTCACAACTCAAGAGCCTCAAGTTAGCCACTGAATCATGAAGCACTTTCTTGTTTAAGTTTACATTCTTCTGGCAAAAGGGAGGTGTTTATTTCCAAGAGGGGGAGCCAGGAGCTTGCTGCCCCGCACTGTGGCTCTGGCACACGTTGTTGTCCTGTCATCCTACACTGCTCCGTTTCTCCGGGGTCTGGAAGGCTCCACTTCTGGGCACACCAGAGTGAGCTGAGCAGAAGAAAGCAGCGATTTCCAAAGCTGCTATTCACTGGCCATTTACAAGACCCCCTTGGCCATCGCCAAGGATCTGTGGGTGACTTCTGCTACCTTCTTCTCTGAGAGTCTTAATTCTTAGCTCCAGTAACTACCAGTTGGTTTCAAGTCACTTCCTTATGGCAGGTCTCAATGTGAAGTCTCCTTTGGCCACCTGGAGAAGTTACTTTCTGATAGAGACATTGCTATACATGAATTAACCCAATCCAGGACAGGTTGTGTGTGTGTGTGCCCGTTTTGTTTGCTTAGTGCCTGGAACAGTGCCAGGCATACAGTAGGAGCTTAATGAATATTTGTTGCATGAATGATCTAATTTGACACAACAACCCTTTGACTTAAGTACTATTGTTTTTTTTTCATTTTGCATATGGGGAAACTGAGGCTCATAGTGAAGTCAACCAAAATCTATATTTAGAAAGTGAACGGGAATTGAACCCAAGCAGCTGGCCCCACAGTGCAGACTTGGGATCACTGCTCTGTACTGTTGGAGAGATCAGTCTTGCTGGTCTTAGGGAACCTGATTGGTTTCACAGTCTCTTTAAGCTTAATAAAGAGCTAACCCAAGTCATAGACACTGAATCCCATTAACTGGATTATTCTATCACCCCTCTGCCTGGCTCCACTGGCTTTTTGGGTTTCCTTATTGCTTGGCTAGGTCTGGCTTGTCTCCACCCATGACAACCAGGGATTATAGACTAGAGTTCCTTAGAGAGACACAAATGTTCTTGAACTGAGCCCAGTTGCGTATCTGCACAGGATCTGCCAAGTGAGTCTCATCCTTGGGAACTCAATGGTTGCGTGATGATCGAGATTCATTCATTCATTCAACACGTATTTGTTGAGTATTTTATGTTCTGTGTTACACCCTGAGGAAACTGAGTTGAGTTGGATACAGCCGTTCCCTTGAGGAGCTCATGGTCTAGTGGGGGAGATAGACGTAGGGTTGAATAAATCCCGGACTGAAGGATGAATGCAATGAAAAGGCTTGGACACCCAGAAGTGAGAGAAGTGCTCCATCTAACTCAGATTACCAAACAACAGTGAATAACAGAATCACGTTAAAATGTAGATTCATGGGCCCCAGATGGTCTAATTCAGAAATTTTAAGAAGGGGATCCAAGAACCTCCCAACTTAATCATCTCCCCAGGAGATTCTGGGACAAGTGCTTTTGGGTGGGAGGACAACACTGAGAAAATCTGTACCAAGAAGTCAGAGACAATGTCGATGGGGAACATACTGTACTTTAAAGGATATGTGACAAGGTCAGTCAACAAGCAAGAGGAGAAAAACCCTGACAGCATGATAATTTAAAAAATATGTTTGTTGCAAGAATAATCAAATGACAAAGCAATAAATAATCTCAAAAATGATTCACTCAGGGTAACCCCTGTTCTTAGTTTAGTGTGTATCATTGCAGACATTTTTCTAACAACATCAGTCACATTGAGTACAGTTCCCATGTAGCTAAATCTATGTCTGCATCTGTCTCTGCAGCTACATCTGCAACTCTGTGTATTTACAAATAGGGGCGCCACCAGCACTGTGGCCTCTGCTGTTGCTGGGACCCAGGCTGGGACCCTCAAGATGCCTGAGTGAATGACGGGTTCCTCTCATTTTGTTCTCCTAGGGTATAAAGGATCTTCCCTTCTAGGTTCTCCCCATCTGCTGTGGCTTAAAAAATTATATAGCTCTTTCTATTTTATTTAGTTGATTTTAGAAATAGTTCTTATCTTTAGTGTACAGCTGCTGAATTTTCTCATGGTCACACCCATGTGACCAGCACCCCACGCATTTCCATACTTTACTCCCTCTGCACCCCTGGGACATAGAAAGCAGAGTTTGGGCTAGGACTAAGGATAGATCTGAGGTCCAGACACCACACTGTACCTTAAAACTAGCCTTATCCTCTCTTCCTTGGATATTCCTTCTCTCCCAAGGTGTGCATCATGAACTTCTGTTTCTGGGGGATGTTCCTACCATTCATGCAAGCAAGGACAAGGCTTGGCTCTCACAGGTGGAGAGCTGATAACTCTAAGCCAGATAATGGGTGCTGGGAGATTAGCGATCCTGAGCAAAGCAATTTTCACAGGGGCCCAGATACTGTTCACATTCTGATCTTAGTTCTTGTGACATCTTGCAGCTCCTTTGCACAAACATGCCACTGGAAGTGCCTAACCTGCAGGCTTCTTTGAAATGAGGCCTAGTGCGAATGGCTCCCTTCTCCCTCCCTCCTTGCCCCCCCCACTGCACCACCCTCTTTCAGATCTTGGGGAACACGTTCCCATATTCTTTGAGGCTTGATTCTTCTTGAACTATTGGCAGCAATTGCCACTGCTAACTCTTTGCCCTGGAGCCCTTTCAAGATTTTCATTAACTATTTTTTATTATAGATGTCTTCTTTTAATTTCACAAGGAGTACATGCCTGTGAGAAAATATGCTAATTATATAGCAGTGGACAAAGTAAAAAGTGAAAGTTTTTCCTATTTGCTCATGGCTCCCCAATCCCACTGCCAAGGATGCGGGAGGGCACCCTGAGCAGAAATGATGCGTGTATCACATTTTTTCTCAGTTTTTCTTCCCAAACAGAGATCATATTGTTCTATTTTACATTGTGTTGGCATTAACAGTGTATTTTGCACATCCGTTCAAATCAGTCCATGAAAATCTGTTCCGTTCTTTTTACCAGTTTCATAGACGTAGCAGTTTGGATGCGTCATAAATGACCTAGATGCTTGGTTTGTATTGTTTGTTTGTTTTTGCTTTTTGGTGGGAAACATTTAAGCTGTGTCTTTTGACAAAGAAGGCTGCAGTGGACGTGTGTGACGTAGGTATTTGTTTGAGATCTGCAGTGAGAAAGGATCTAGAAAGTCCGATGGTTGTGACCAAAGCAATCTGCCTTCAAAAGTTGGTATGTTACAACTCCTATGCTCTCACCAACAGACTCGTGCATGGCCTCTCTTCCCTCTTAATCACTAGATATTCTAGATCTTTTAAATTTTTTACCAGTCTATAGGTGTAAAAGACGATAGTCTTTTGTTCATTTGTCTTGTCCTGTGCACTGACAAAGCTTAGCACCTTCCATACTGCTTTCTTTTAAATATGAACTAGCCTTTTCAAGAAAGGAGCTAAAGGACAGATTTGTGGGGCCTGAAGTGTTTGGGGGAGAAGGAGTAAGTCTATGAATCAGGGTGTGTGGGTGGAAAAGTTGGCAGAGACCAGATCATGAAAGGCCATGGGTGCCTGGGTAAAAAGCTTGGGCTTTCCATTAAGAGCAATGGAAAGAGCCAAGAGCCTTTGAGAGGGAAGGACTTAACATGGGGTGGAGGAGGAGGGTGGTGGCTAGTTGTGGGGATGGACAAAAGAAACCACACTCAGGAACCTTATTGACTTGCTTGATGGCATATTTTACATGGGATTGATGGGGTGGTGGTGGGACTTGTCCCAGAAAAGGATGGGTCAGGTCTTCTGTGAAACTGCATGAACCTTCTTCAATTTCCACCAGGCCCATTGCCACTCACCATGGCCTATTTGGGGTCTGCTCCTCTGGGTGCTAGAAACAATGCCACCCAGATCTTCCAATTCCAAAAGGGTTAGGGTGGTGAGGGACTTTCTTCTCTCCTCCTGATGATGGCCAGGCCCTGGTTGGATTATAGTCTGAGCTCAGTGGAGTTAATCTGTGAAGAGCCATCAGCTCAGCCGCACACCCAGTTTTGGAGCGCGTGCTAGGATCCTGGGGATTTAGAGGGTTAACACTCAGTCTCTGTCCTGGAAGAACCTAGAGTCAAACTGTGCAGAGAATGGATATGCCCATTAAATAGAGATGTCTATTTCATAGCTACAAAAGGACAATGCCCACAATCCTTGGGTGCTGGAAGCCTAAGGCAGGAGCGATGGTGGGTTGAGTCCACATGCAAATGCCTGTGGAGGCGGACTTTTCACAGTCCGCCCAGGACTCCCTCCTGGGAGATTCTCCTTTGATGCTTCTTGCCTGTTAGATGTCTACAACTTAATATGATCAAGACCAGACTTTTGATTCTTCTCTTCAGAGTCTAAAACAAGACCTACTTAAATTTTTTCCAGTTTTGAGTGTGGTGCCATCCACTTGGCCAGAAAGCTGTGTCTTTTCACAGTCCTCTCACTCTTATCCCCCATTCATATTTCATCCTGTGGATCATCCATATAGAGGTCCCATAGACCCTCCCTCCATATACATCCACCATCCTCCCACCTCTCCCTATTTTTATCACCACCCCCATGTCTCAGCTTGAAGAACGCAGCAGCCTTGTAAATTGTCTCTGTGCTTCCATTTCTGCCCACCCAAAATCCACTCTCCAGATAGCAACCACGTGATTTCTCCTTTTAAATATAGACTGGATCATGCCACTCACATGCTTCAATCCCTTCAGTGGCTTCTCACTGCAGTGAGAAAAATAGCTCAAACTTCTTGCCTAAGAGACTCTGTTTGATCTGGCCCCTGATAACCTTGTGGACCTCATCTGGGAGCAGTCTCCCTAGCTTGCTGTTTTCACTTCCTCTAATCACTCATTCTCCTTCCCTGTCCTTGACTAGGTTCTTCCTTGTGTCTGAAACCCTCTTCACATGCTAAACTCCTGCGTGGGAGCCTCATCATCTCAAGGGTTACAGGGAGGCATTTCAAGCCACCCTCTTGAAGGAGGAGACCCATCATTCTTTAAGCTCAGCATCCCGTTTTTTCCTTCAGATTACATTGTTTTTCTTTTAATGAAGTATAATGTGCATACAACAAAGTACCTTAAGTACACTAATTTTATGTGTATAGTTCAATGATTTTTACACATGCATACATATATGCAAATTTTTCTCGTACCACCAGCTCCTTCCCAGCACTCACATGTTTATTGTTACTTATCTGATTTGCAAAGAGAAAGGATTTGATAACACACCATTATGGTACAATCATAAGGTAATAGATAGTGACTGCTGGCTGGGTGTATAAATTCTTACCACCCCTTTGGAGGGCAATTTCACAGTATCCATTCAATTTTAAAAGGCATGAATCCAATTGAGACAGCAATTCCTCCTTCAGAAATTAACCCTACAGATATGCTCTTACTTATGTGTGAAGGTAAGTGTACAAGACATGCATTTTAGCACTGTTTCCAGAGAGGAGACTTTGGAAATACCCTGTGTGTTGCTGCACAGGGGGCAGATTATAGAAATAAGAGTGAATTTTGCAAAAGAACACTCTAGCAGCTTCATCAAGAATGTGTACTGTTATGGGAACATCATCAAGCTATACCAGTTAGAAAAAAGGTGCAGGATGAGGCTGATGAAGTCCTCTTATTTGTGTAAAAATAGAATATGTCTAGCTGCCCATGTTTGCTGGTTAGAGTTATTCTCTGGGGAGGAGAATTCAGGAACTGGTGTCTTGGGTGGGAGGGAGATGTTTCCTACTTTATCTTTTTAAATTTTTTAATTTCTTTATTCTATGTATGTGTAATATCTTTTCATAAAGTAGAATAAAATAAAGTCTTTGGACTCACAAGGAAAATGTGTGGGGAGAACTGTCTCCCCCAGGCCAGGGCAGGACTGTGAGGGTAAGTTGCCCTGACTCGGTCTTCAGAGGCACAGAGCAGACTGGCTGGCTTAGAACTTGGCTCACAGGGGGAACTTTTGGGGTGCTCCTGGAGAGAGCAGCTGTGCACAGCTGCAGCAGAAGCCAGTGATATTCTGCTGGGAATAAGTCAGTGGAACGGAATCTCCCTCTTCCCCTGCAGTGATTCTAACCTCCTCCTTAGCAACCCACCCCACCTCTTGTCTCAGACAGAGGCAGAGGGAGGGAGAAGATAACCAAGTACATGTCTTTTTTCAGGTTTGAGACTTGTAGGTAGACTTCTCTCTCTCTTTTTTTTTTTTTTTTTCTGAGTGAGGTTAAAGCTTTAGAACAAAAACTTGCTGCAACAGGCAACCAGCGGTCCCTCTAGGAGGCTCTCAACAATCTTAGCAAAGATCTTGGGTTTGGGAGTGAGCCAGAGACAGATTTGAGTCATAGCACAACCGCTCAGCGGCGTTGCACCCTTGGGCCCATCAGAGGACTGCTCTGTGCCTTGGTTTTCTTATTGGTAAGTTGGGATCTGAAGTCCTGCCCAGGTAAGGAACAAACCGGAGGGCTGTGTGGCTTGGATTACAGAATGCATTTGTTTCCTAGGGCTGCCATTACAAGTTACCACCAACTTGGTGGCCTAAGCCAGCAGACATGTGCTCTCTCCCAGTCCTGGAAGCTAAAACCTGAAGTCAAGGGCTTGGCGGAGCTGCATTCTGTCTGGAGCCTCTAGGGGAGAATCCTTCATCATCTCTCCCAGCTTTTGGTGGCCATGACAGTCCTGTGGTTGCGTTGCTCCAATCCCTGCCTCCTGTTCTTTTCTTTCTTATAGGGATACTTGTCATTGGATTTAAGGATCCTGTGGATAATCCAAGATGACTGCATCTCAAGATTCTTAATTATATTTAGAATGGCCTTTTTTTCCAAATAAGGTCACATTCACAGGTCTGGGGAGGGGTAAGAAATGATCAGGTTTTGAGGGAGGCTGCCATTCGATCCATACAGGCAGAGAAAGTGGGCATGGATGGAAGCCAGCAGGTATTTGCCTGGATCCCCCTGAGCCTGTGTGCCATGGTGTGGCTGGTTCACAGAAGGTGCCAGGTCTGGTTTCACTGAGCCTGAACCACACTGCATGGTCACAATTGTGGCCGAAGGGATGGCTGCCCCTTGGGTCTCTGTCTTTCTTGCCTGACCTCTGTCTACCTCCTGTTGTGCCTGCTAGTTGAACCAACACCAACCTTACTTCAAGGTTCTGGGAGGTGGCTCAGCACTGAGGGAATGTCCTGTAATTGCGAATCATTGATTCAAAGCTTCACACACATTTGGAAACAGAGTAAGGACTGTAGCCTAGTTAATAATATTTTACTAATGCTAATTTTCTGGCTTTGCTAGTATATAGAAGTTACAGATGCCACCATTGGGGGAAGCTGGATTCAAGAGACTCCATGTGCTATTATTACTACAATTATTATTATAACTTCTGGCAAGTCTATAATCATTTCAAAATAAAATTAAAAAAAAACCCCAAACAACTTCATAAATACTTGAAACTCCTGACAGAAAAAAAAATAATCCCTATTAGAAGGCAGAAGGAGGCAAGCGTCTCAACCCTGGCCCATGTGGCTGAATTAATCCTCCCAGGGCAGGCTGGGAACCTTATCTCCATGGGCTGTTGGGAAGTGGCCTCACCCTGGCCTGGCCCCATGCCTACCCCAGGCTTCCTGGGAGCCTATCCTGATCAAGCTCCTCCCTTAGAAGGGAGTCCTGCCAGGTCCTTCCCAAGCCTCCTAAGGCCAGGGCGCATCTGGGTTACAGACACAAGGCTGGTCTGTCCCAGCACCACCCTGCCCTGCGGTCCAGGCTGATTGAACCCTCTGCTGCTGCTGCTGCCGCTTGCACACGGCCCTGGCTCCTGTCGGGCCTCTCCCCTGCACTTCCCTGGCAGGCATGATGGCCTCAGTGACCCCCACCTTGAGTCAGAGGCTCTGGGCTCCTGGGAGGTACTCCTCTGGCTGGGGGCCAGCCCACCCTTCCCTGACTCCTCCTTCTCCCGCGACAGGGTGCTCCCGCCTGTCTTCCTCCCCCCGGGCAGACTCCAGCTTCCACTAGTCTGGGCAAGTTGTAAGCCTCTTCCCCGGGCCACTCTTCTGGTTCTGTCTCTCCCCTCTTACTCACATGGAGGCTGTCAGTGAGTTCTGTGTAGTGTGGGCTGGGGGTTTGCTGTTCCAGAAGATTTGTAACTTGTGAACTTTGAGGACTCTGGGAATCTCTGAACTTGTATCTGTGATGTCTGGACATTTTTCTGACAGAGAAGTTGATTCTCAGAAGGGTCCAAGAACCACAAGAGATTAAGAGTGTCCGAGGGCATGAGGGGACTGCAACTGTTAGACATTTGTTTCTGGCATCTGCCTACCTGTCGTTTCTACCGAGCTAGCTCATCTCCATGCCTCAGTTTCCTCCCATATAATATAAATTAAATGATAGCATCTACTGTGTTAGGATGTTGAGAGGAGTAAATGAAAAAATCATATCAAGTTCTTGGCACATCCTCTTTGTAGAAAAACCCAATAAAGATTATCTGCTATTATTATGATCTGCCTTGAGCCTATATGACTCACTTCATGCTTGCGACAGCCATGTGAAACAGGCATTATTAACCTCTTGCGAAAAGTTGCGTATGCCCAGCATCACACAGACATTAAAAGGCAGAGCTGGGATTTGAACCCACAGTCTGTCTTTCTGTTTCATTTTGTTGTCATTTCAAAGAGAATGAGAAGAGGAAATAGCAGACAGGGCAAGAAACTGTTTACTATTGGAACACACCTTTATGTATTGCATTTTATCCTGAAAGTCTGTTTTATTCTGTTGTCTAAGGTGTATGGGGAGATGCTGTGCTTGCTCATAGAGATTAGACTGGAGCAAACGTAGAATAGCCTGGCTTCCAAGGAAAGATCAGGCACCATGCTGAAAGCCTGGTTACCTTTGCACATGCAATTTCTCCTTTACCTGAGGTCCACCTGGTCCTCTGTCAACCCTGCCTCTCATGTTGTAGGTGTTCATTTGATGTCAGCATTGCACATGCCTTTATGATGCTGAATTGTGGTTTCATTGTTTATCCCCCATTCTTGTCTCTTCAGCTAGGTCAGGTCTGGGTCTAAAGCATCTTTTGGACCCCTGTGCTCAGCCTGGTTCCGGGAATAGAACAAACATCTGATGTGTGGAATGCCCTCTCTCCTCTCCTCCATCATTTCTTTCCTGCCCATCTGTGGGGGATGGTGATGAATAATCAACGTCATCAAGGAGCTCCGAGTCAGAGATGGGAAAAAGCACTTCTCCTGTGACAATCTGCATTTCCACTGGGCTGCCTGTGAAAGCCCAGAATCCCCAAGAGCAAAGAAATGAGTCCAAAGCACCCAGTAGCCAAGAGTTTTATTTCCCTTTAGGCACTTATTTGACATTAGGAATAAACTAAAAGGCAGGAGTGTGAGAGTTGGGCAACTGGAGTTTCCCTTGGGAGACTCTGGGTGAGAGAAGAGTGAACTTACCATTCCAGGACCTGATATTTGAGAATACTTGAGCCAGGCTGCCCAGCGTATAAGCCCTGGTCTCTACTGAGTTCCCTTAGGTTGATGGTATCCATTCTCTAAGAGGAACAGAGAAGTGCCAGGCTGGTCTTGTCAACTCCCAGCCCTTCCAGAAGTAAAGGAAGGTGTTTATTTGAAAGGTGGGAAAAAGAGGCTTCAGATGGTTGCAAAGTAGATGAGAGTGGCTCAGAACTCTGGACTCTGGGCCCCAGTGGACAGGCAGGACCACCCCTAGGGGTTCACATGGAAACACTAACCAGTAGTGGAATCTAGAGAAGGGTTTTTGACTGGTGAGGACAAGGTAGCTCCACATGCTGTGCTGTTTTCTAACTAACTAAAGTCAGCATCTGAAACTCCAAGTCCAGACCTGCACTGACGACTATCCCCCCAATCCCATTATCAAAGTCTGGCTTATCTCAAAAAATATGGCACTCTTCACTCAGAGATTTGGAAGCCAATCTGACCTTTCCTGCCCCTCGTTGTCCCAAATCAAATCCATCTCCAAGTTCTGTCCATTTTACTTCTAAACCAGCTCTTAAATTCATTCTCTGCTCTCTGAACCTGTGCTCACCACTTGAGTCCCTAACCATCTTTCCTTACAAAACCATTTTCATATCCCACCCCATGATTTCTCTCATAAATCCCATCTCTTTATACTCTCCAGCTGTTACTTACCCCAAAGTTGGGGTAACCTTAAAGAAATGCAGATCTGGTCAAGTTACTCCTCTAGTTAAAAATCTTTTAATACTCTTAGGAAAATATATGTGAGATTTGTGACTTCATGTTATGGAAATGTTCCCTAAAAAACTGCATACAGCCCTGGCTGGCATAGCTCAGTGGATTGAGCGTGGGCCTGCGAACCAGAGTATCAAGGTTAGATTCCCAGTCAGGGCACATGCCTGGGTTGCAGGCCAGTTCCCAGCAGGGGATGCATGAGAGGCAACCATACATTAATATTTCTCTCCCACTCTTTCTCCTTCCCTTCCCCTCTCTCAAAAATAAATAAATAAAATATTTTAAAAAATGCATACAAATATTAAACTCTAATTAATGACACACATGCTGCAGTGTTTGAGTAAAAGTGTACTGATGACTGTTGTTTATTACAAAATGCAGCAAAAATAAATGGGCCAAAGGATAGACAGATGGATAAATTTAAAGCAAATATGGCAAAAGGTTAATCATAGAATCTAGGTAGTGGGTATATAGGAATTCATCGTGCAACCCTTTAAACTTTTTCTTATGAACAATTTCACAATAAAATGTTGGGAAAACTTTTTTTAACAGCTCAAATTACATCAGGATTAAATCCAAAGGTCTTAGCATGGTGTTCAAGACTCTGCCTGACCTCCCTACCCTCCTCTATGGATGTGTATCATGCTAATCTCTCTCTATCATTTCTTGTTCTCCAGAAATAGGGCTTGTCTACCTGTTTTTAAATGTGATCTCCCCTCTTGTTTTAGTGTGTGCATAGTTCTAATCATAATATTAGTATAGTTGATGGTGTAATTAATCATAGGTGGAACTATATGAAATGTCATTTCCATAGGTGAGAGAGTCAAGTGTTAGCTATTTCGTATGACTCAAAGACTCATTTCATGACTACTCACTCCTAGACTCAGAGCTCTGGGAGGAGTAGCACAATGTCTGGTAGTTTATACTCAACATTTTCCCTTGAGAATTAATTAAGTTGATTAATTAATTGATGGACAGTAAGCCACCTGTATTTTTACCACCCAATTCCTTGACTATACATATTCTAAAGTACTGAGAGTTGTTTAAGCATGTAGACATTATCACCTTTCTCTGGCCTAAGCCAGCTCTTTGTTATACATGGAAAGTAAAGAATTCTATCCTACTCCCATCCCAAATATAGGTATTTCAACCAAGCATCTTGACTTCACCAAATTCTCTGGTCAAATGGGTCTAACCACTAGTTTGTTTTTCACAAATATGGTCAGAGTAAAGCATTGATGACTGTTAAGGTTGAGGCACTTCCCAGAGCATGTCCCACCAAGAAAGGGAGAGGAATTTTTGACTGAACCTCAGATTTTAATGCTGTTAATAGGCAAAGTATCAACTTTCTGATTCCTGATTTTTCCATGGTTAAATTTACATAATCAGAACTGTGGTGACTAAATGAAGCAATGTGTGAAGAACCAGACCAGTAAGTTTTTTATTTTCTTGTGATCCTCATCCATTCACTGTAGTCATGAATAGTCAAGAAGGCAGCTTCACCCTTGAGGGTGTGGGGTGGTCCACAGATTAGAGATGTGGTCCTAATCCCAGGAATTTATGAAGATGCTACTGTACATGGCCACAGGGAACTAAGATTGCAGACACAATTGAGGTTGCTGACCAGATGACTTTGAGATGGAAAAATTACCTTGGATTATCTAGGAGAACCCCTTATCATCACCTGAGCATATAAGAAACAGAGAGACTTTTTGGTTGTGATCAGAAAGAGATATGACAATAGAAGAAGGGTTAGAGAAATGTGTCATTGCTGGTTTTAAAGTTAGAGAAAGTAGTTCTTGAGCCAAGGATTGTGGGTGGCCTCTAGAAACTGTAAAAGAAAAGGAAATGGATTCTCCTGTAGAGCTTCCAGAATGGAACAAAGCCCTTTAATTTTAGCCGAGTGGGACCTGTGTCAGACTTCTAACCTATAGAACTGTAAAACATTAAATTTGTGTTGTTTTAAGTCACTCGGTTTGAGGTTATTTGTTATGATAGCAATAGAAAACTAATGTGGTGGTCTTCTAGCCTTCCCCACCACCCCCATTGTTCTTTTTGTTTCTTTCCTTTCTTTTTTTCTTCTTCCCTTTCTCTTCTTCCCTCCTCCTTATCCTTCTCTTCTTCTTCCCCTCCTTTTCTTCTTCCTCTTTGTCTTTCTCCTCTTCCTTCTCCTCCTCCACTTTCTTCTTCAGTTGTGTTCTTGTGAGCCCCAGGGTGCATGTGACATGTGATGATCCACTGTTCCTAAGAGAGGATGGGCCAACAGTGTTTATTTTGGGCAGCTTTTTGGTTTCAGCAGCCCTTGCAGACAGCCTCTTATGGTGGCTTCTGTCTCTCACTCATTGGTCAATTCAAGCATATGAGTCAATTTCTCCTCCAATTGCCAGCAAGCAAGGTGAGGATGGAGAAGGCAGCTACTGGTTACACTCCAGGCTGTAGAAAACTCAGCCATTGTTCCAGTCATTCCTCACTGGTTGGAATCATACTTGGGCAGAGAATTAGGGAGGGGATATTCAATCTTATTCAGAGAAGAGTAAGGCACAATGACATGTGTGTATTCTTGGATTTTTGTTGAGATAGCTTCCTTCTCTTTCACTGGCCTGAAAACTAGGTCCATTTCCTTGGTTACAAAAGCTGAGAATTGATAAGGAAAAGGGTGGTATAGACAAGACAGCTTAGAAATTTTGGGTGACAAATATCAAGCCCTAAATATTTAAAGTGGACTGTGAAAGCCACCACAGTTATCCCATGGCTGACAATAGGCTTGGGACTGAGCATTCATTAACTCATTTTATCTTCACAACTCCTGCCTAAGGTAAGAACTATCATTTCTCTTTTACAGATGAGGAAACTGAGGCTCAGAAAAGTGAATAAGTCATATTGTTATCATGCACCAAATCAGAGGTGAAGGTGGTGTTAGAACACAAGTCTTTATGACCAGAGAAACAGATAATATTTTAACAGACAATAATTGCCACTGCTCTTGAGGAGATGCATTTCTTTCTTGACCACTAATCTAATGATGAATAAATAATAAATTGCTGCTATAAAGCCTTATTTCTAGGCTACACCCAGGTAAATGTCCCATTGGCCTCAGTAGCAGTTAATTTCAATGAAAGGTTGCCAGATTAATAATAATACCACCACCTGCTATTTATAGATTGCCATTCTCCAAGGAATCCAAAGTGCTTCGTAGACATTATCTAATCCAGTTTTGCTGTTACTGTAAGTCAGGTATTTACCTTTTCACAGACAGGGTTCATGTTCAGAGAGGGCTAGGTCTTTTCACTCATTAAACAGAGGGAGAGCATCTCCTGTTGGTGGTCCATCAGTGACTTGTTCAATCTCTTATGACTTTGCTCTCCATGGAAATTGGACCAGGTCTGTCATCATGGATTCTGCTTTCTATGAGGGTTTGGCATTGCTCAGACCACAAGAGCTGGACTGACTGCTTCATGTGAATTTTCAAGGCTTTGCAAAGTGTTTATTTGTACTCACTTTCAGGCAGAAGCATCTATGAATTTCTCTTGGGAGCAGCAGCAGCAGCAGCAGCAGCAGCATCATCTTTATAATCATTATTGACCTTGCCTTTATCCCCTCCTCCTCTTCCTTCTTCTTCTCCTCCTCCAACACAAATTCTTATTTAGTGATACCTGTATTCCAGATCCCTGTGGTAGGCACTTTAGAGGGACGACTTGACTTGTTCTTCACAATAGCTACCAATTGTTAGTTATTGTTCCCAACCCTATTTTACAGAATAGAAAACTGAGGCTCATAGTGAATAAATAATTTACTCCATTTTCATAGTTGGTCAACTGGAGAAACTCTGAGACTTTACCACCCAGCACAGAGCCAGGAAACACCCAATGAAATACCCAATACATGAAACACCCAATGAGTTGGTATTTTTGGGGTAACAGAATAACTATCATCTATTAAGTGCAGGCACATTATACATTGTGATTTTTAATTCATGTAACAATCTTATAAGGTATGTATTCATACCTCAATTTTATAAAAAATGAACTAAGGCTCAAAAAGGTAAATAAACTATTAAGTTAATACAGTTAAAAAAGTGGTAAAGTTGTAATTTAATTCCCATTCTTTCAGATTCCAAAATCTCTACACTTATTTCATAAACTCATTTGAATTAATGAGGGATTGAATGGTGGATGGATGGATGGACAGATGGATGGATAGATGGATGAATGCATGCATGGATGATGGGGGAAGAATGGATGGGGCCAAGACTTTCTTCCTATGCTTTTCTGTCCCGAATGCTAAATTCCTCATGACAATAGAGTGCTAGTGAGAAAAATACATGTGCAACACAGCCCAAAACCTTCAGGACTTATGAAAATTGGCCTGGAGTTGTTCAACCACAGAAGGAGATTCATACTTGAAAACAGCACATCCCAAAAGTGAAATGGGTTCTGGCTCATGGAACTGGTATCCAAGATCTGCCGACCTAGTGAGTGTCAGTGGGAGAGCTGGGATCATGGATGGGAGAATGCACAATGATACCTGGTTGAAGAAGAGCAGAGTTACTAGGGTCTTCCTTGCATTATGAATGATCTCAGCAACTTTAAGGTATGGGAATCAGAATGATTCCATCTGGAGTACAAAGTGACATGTCCTGGAACACTTTGATTTCTCAGTGTAGAGTCAGGTGTCTGGACCAGATGGACTCTTAGGTTCCTTTTGCCACTCCAAAAGTTAGAAACCCTGGAAGGAGGAGCTATTTTATTTGGATTCAGTCACAATTCAAGGAGAAGAAGGAGGCCACCATTCCAATGTACATCTTGCACAAGAATGTCACATCATGGCCAGGGTCTAGCTTCTTTTGGATAAATGTTTTTGGCAGCAGGGGCTAGCTTTGTCACCAGGGGCTAGCTTACCTGGTGGCAAAGGCCATCAGGGACTTAACATTGCTCATAGGAGCTTGGCTGCCCCTACATCACCATCACCACTCAGTGCTACGGTGATTGAAATTTCAAAGTAGATGAAAAATTTCTTGAGATTAAAATGACAAGGTTGAAAATGCCTTTGACGGGATAAATAAGTACACAAGAAAGTAAAACTTTGGCCTCTCCATTGTAGACATTGCTCTTGCAGTTGCCCGAACAAGCGTAGGAACTTCAGTCTTTTTATCATTCTGTTCTTGCTGGGGACAAGGATTACACTTTGTAGACAGCTGGTTATAGAGCCAAGCTGCACTTCTCTCTGCTCGGGGCCAGGGGTGGGGGGTCATAGCAGCCCAGGAGTCAGAGTGCACTTGCTCACTAAGAGAATTTTACTCACGTGTGCATTCTTTCTCCATGAAATGAAGTTGCGAATACTTTAAAAAATGAATTTATTGGGGTGACATTGGTTAATAAAATTATATAGGTTTCAAGGGTACAATCCTATAATTCGTTATCTATATATTGTTTTTTGTGTTCACCAACCCAGGTTAAGTTTCTTCCTGTCACCATTTAGGTCCCCTTTACTCTCCCCTACCTCTCCCCGCCCCTTTTCTCTGGTAATCAGCATACTGTGGTATATAAGGGTTTTTTTTTTCTTTTGCTTAATCCCTTCACCTTTTTCACCCAGCCCCTGTCATCCCCTTCCTTCTGACAGTTGTTAGTCCATTCTTTGTATCTACGGGTTTGTCGCTATTTTACTTGTTAGTTCACTTTGTTCATTAGATTCTACATATGAGTGAAATCATATGCTATTTGTGTTTCCCTGGCTGGCTTCTATTGTGCAAATACTTCTTGCTGTTCTCTCCCTCCATCTCTTCTTCTCTTTCTTCATCACTTAAGAAAGAACACCCACTATTCCAGTCATTGCTTTATAGCAAACGAAACCAAACTTAGTGCCTTAAAACAAAAGCCATCCTGTATTTTGCTTTTGTACAGTCAAGTAGGGGAGGTCTTGGTGGGTCAGCTTCTCCCTGGGCCACACTGGCAGCTGAGCCTGCTCACTGGGGGAGGGTTCACTTCCAAGATGGCACACTCACAGGGGTAGGTGTTGGCCTCATTACTCACCAGGCACTGTCAGCTGAGGGACTCAGGATCCTTAAAGTAGATCTCTCCAAGGGATTTCTTGGGCTTTTCCAGAACAGGGTGGTGGGGCTCCAAGAGTGTTCCGAGAAGTCCAGGTGGAAGCTCCAAGGCTTCTTAGGACCCCACTGAATCCCAGAATCTTATTTCTATAGCACGTCTTGGTGTTTCAAAATCTACTGTCCTCAGCTTAGTGGGGGGTGGATGTGTGGTGTGAGAGACTTCACAGTTACAGATGGCAGACATTCACGACTTTCTATGACTTGATATAAGGTGCTAAGTTTTTGAGGTTAGCAGCAGAATTCTGGCTGGACCAGAGATCTGGGAGGTTCCTCATGTTAATCAAGAATAGAGAATTCATATCTGACAGACAATTTATAGCTGAGTAACTCTGGGCATGGTACTCAAATTATGCAGGCCTTAGTTTTCTCATTTATAAAAAATAACCCTATCTAACTTTACTGCCTTGTGAAAAATAAAGACAATAACAGAAAAAGGAGGGAGGACACATTAAAGTGCCTGAGTTATAGTGGGCAGTCGATAAATGGAAGCTACATATTTATCTGTGTAGTGAAACGTTTTCCAGAAATCCTTTGAGATCCATTGAATTGGAGCTCATTATTTGTTTTCATCATTTTTCTTGTTTTTCTATTTTTGTGTAACTCAGGTTTTTTCTTATTATAAGAGCAATACATGTGCACATTAAACATTTAGAAAAATAGATAAGTAACATTTAATATTGAAACAATGATATTATCTAAACCACAGTTCATATTCATGTTTCATTGATTGGCTAATAAAATATATTTCAGCTATTCAGTTTTTCCCAGCCAAGGATTTATTTCTACATCACTTACTATGTTAGTGGTGATGCCTTTTTAGTTGTCTTTAATCTAGAACAGTTTATTTGCTTTTTATGTTTTTTTTTAATTTTGATATTTATGAAGAGTTCAAGGTATTTTTTAATTTCCCAACAAGTTGGGTTTGTCTGACAATTCTACATAACTAGATTCAGGTGCCACCATCATCCTGAAATCTTTTTTGTTTAGTTTTATTAAATGAAAGTACAGTTGTAGTATTAAAAGTAAAGTTTTAAAAATTACCTTTATAAAATGGGTACATAATTTTTTCTAAGTCAATTATTATTCATTTATAATATGTGTACAGTAAAGTACACAAAGAATTCAGTATACAGTTCAATGAATTTTTTAAAAATAATTTTAAAGAACTATATATATTTTTTGAGTTTATTTATTTATCTTTAGAGGGGAAGGGAAGGAGAGAGGGAGAGAAACATCAATGTATGGTTGCCTCTAGTGCATCCTCTGCTGGGAATTGGCCTGCAGGGAACCGGCCTGCAACCCAGGTATGTGCCCTGACTGGGAATCGAACCTTGATTGTCTGGTTTGCAGGCCCATGCTCAATCCACTGAGCTACAACAGCCAGGGCCTCAATGAATTTTTAGTGAAGACAGTTTTTACTTATGTAAACACCTGTGTGACTACCTCCCATTCCAAAATATAAATCTTTTTCAGTCTCCAAAAAGACTTTGTAATCTTTTGGTACTTTTTTCATTTAATATTGTTTTGATAAAATGTATCCACGTGGTTGCATGCTATATCATTACGCTCATTCATTTTGACGCCTCTACTGGATTCCATTGTATAAATATACTACTTTTCCTGATCCACTTCCTCATTGATGCGTATTTGAGTGGCTTCTACAATTTCACTATTGTGAACAATCTAGTTCTGAATATTCTTGGCTGTGCATTCTGATATACATATATAATTACACCTGAGGGTGTAATCATTAAAAAAAATGAGTGTAATTGTTAGACCATAGAATATATAAATATTTATTATTGGAACATACTATTCAATGATTTTCTAGAGTGGTAACAACACATTACAGTCCACTGACAGTGTGTAAAAGATTCCACAGACCTAAATCCACTTCAAAAGTTAGTATTATAAACTCTCAATTTTGGTGAGTTGAATGTGTATAAAATTATAGGACATAGATGCCTTGATTTGTATCTTTCTGACCCTCGTACTATTTAACATCTGACCAAAGCTTTATTTACTATTCATGCTTCTTTTTGAAATGCCTGTTCATGTGTTTTGCCCATTTTTTGTTGGTTTACTCATGATTTTATTTTTGACTTGTAGAATAATGTCAGATTTTTCTTGAAATACAGTCTATCCATCTTGTCTTTATGCTTTGTGCCTTTGTTTTCCAACTTAGCAATGTTTCTCCACCCTATAATTATTTAAATATTTATCTGTATTATTTCTTCCAGGGCTTCCTGGGTTTCTCTCTGCCATTTCCATCACTAGCAGGCCCCACCTAAGCCACATTCCAGAGCTCCAGGTCTGCAGCGTGGGACCTGGGACTTTTGCACTGCATAATCAGGTACCCAGGCCTCTCTGGGTCTCCACCCTGGCCCCTGTCAGGCTCCACCCAAGCTTGGCTGCATCTGGGCCCAAAGAATTGCCTGGAGTTACTGGTCTATTTCCAGCAGCTGAGTCATTTTCCTTTCCAAGAAACCAAGGAGTATAATAACTTACTGGATGCTCTGGGAGATTCAGCTAATCTGCTCTTACAAATAAAGACACTGAAATTCTAAGAGGTGATGTAACATGTCCAAAATTTCACAGCCAGAAGTATGAGAAAGCTTTGGAGATATCAACTGCTTCCTTTGGGCTAATAGATCCGTGTCTGAAAACTTGGTGTTGGATTTTGGGGACATGCATTCAATTCTCCTGCCTCTGAGTCCCAAATCTGCTGAAAGGAAGTCCACACAGCTGTTCCACTTGTCTCTTTGTTTTTATACCAGTCCCTTCTACCTGCTCATCATACAACACTCAGAGGGAAACTCTCACTGAAGCCAGTTTGTCTGCAGCTTCAAATGCATCACTTGTTCCTCTTTGTACTTACATTAAAAACTAAATCTTTTGATATGCCCTGTGTACTTGGCACCTCTCTACTTTTCTCTTTATTCCCCACCCTTGTTTTCTCCCCCTTGTAGCCACGCAGACCTCCTATTTGTTCTTTGAATGTTCTGAGTTATTTTTCATTTTAAGACCCTTGTTCCTGTTCTTTCCTTTGCTGAGAATGCTCCTCTCCTGGTCCTTTGCATGACCAATTTCTTACCATCCTTTAGTGTATGCATTAGCTTAAATGCCACCTCCTCAGAGAAATTGCTCCTAAGTACACCCCTACCTCTCCTTTGTAATGCACCACAGAGCTTTGTTTCGTGCCTTATTGGAGCATGTTATAATCTGTAATTACATTGTTTATTTGCTTTTTACTCCTTTCTGTGGGGCCCAGTCCTCCAACAGGCTGTGCATGCCAAAAGTCTGTCTCATTCATCTGTGTCCCCAGGGGCTGGGCCCGTGCCTGGCACCTGTTCAATCAATATTTGTTGAACTAGTGAATGAATTCAGAGGCCACTCAATAATTAGTGGTTTTTATTTCCTTGTCTCCTCTGAGCAGGAGTGGCCACTTACACATACTGGCACACACAACCTGAAGGAACTGGACCGACACAATGGAAATAACAGCTCGATGGATATGTACAGTCTGCATCAGAAAAACTGGCCAAACCAGCTGGGTTAGCTACTGTTTTCTGTTTTGTTTTGTTTGACAAGTTCCTTGCCCTCTGAGCCTCTTCTGGCCTGGGTGTACATAGTCCTGGAGAAGGGGGATTTACATTAATGATAGATTAGGTTACATTCACATAATGAGCACTTTACCTGGATAAATCATTGCTGAAGAGATACCTATTAGGTTATGACAGCAAAATAGTTCTTGACGAGATTCCAGCACCTTTGGAAAGGAGTAGGAGCCAATTGGGTAAACGTTTCAAGTCCTTTATGTTTATGGAGCCCTTTCTCAATACCTGGTGTTCAGTGAAGTGGAGAAGGCAGAGTTCTCAAGGCTCCCGCGTGCTGAATGAGGAAGCAGATGCAGAATGGTTCATTCTCAGGACGTGTTCTAAGTGAAACAAGGATTGGCCGTCCTGACTGGGATTAAGAGATGTCTTTTCAATAATGGCCTCATTCTACCTTGCTGACCCAGTCTGGCTGGAAGTTCCAAAGGTTAGTGGCTGTGTTTAAAAAGTTTTTGCTTCTTAGGAATCAGAAGTGCCTAAATCTTTCTCTTGGTGATAGTTGGGGAATTTCATGCTCCAAAGAATGGGTTGTAGTTGATATTTAGGGAGAATTAGGCACTTTTATTATATTTGAGGAAAGAAAGCAGATATTCTTTCTCTTCTTCTCTTCCTACTTCTCTCCTCCCTCCCTCCATTCTTCCCACTTTTCCTCTTTTCCTTTCCTTCTTTCTTCCTCCTCTTCTTCCTTCTGTCAAGTCTATGCTCAGTACTACAGTTCTGTTACAGGTATGTGATGAAATGCCGTGCCGCTCAGCTGTTCACACATCAGTGATGGAGAAAAGCAAGTAGAGCATCATAACACGAGATAACAAAAGCTATAGAGACAGACTTCTGGGGACATAAACACTGGTGTGTTGATAAATGTTTAGCTACCGGCTCTATGCTGGGGGGGGGCCTTGATTTGTAGCATTTGCTGGTTTCTGTGGTGTAAGTACTCCCACCTTGCTGGTGTTGCTGCACAAGCAGTTGGGAAGACACACACGTGTCCCATTCTGTGGCTAATAGGAGCTGGCTTAGTGCGTCCCTGAGAAGGGCACCTCAACTGGTCCATACAAGAGTGGGGTTTGTAATGTCAGAGGAAGTTTCTAGAAGAGGAGACACTGACCTATATTAGCTTCTCTAGGAAGGGGGGTGTTTAGTAAAAAGAAAGAGTTATAACTATTTTTCTCTTTATTCTCTTTATGTATATTGAAGACAGTAGAGAGAATGTCCAAAATAAACCAAAATAAGAAAATACAACTCACATGTAATTTTAAAAAGGGGAGATGAGTATGGTCACCTTTGTGATCATTTTTTCCTTGTGTCTTTTTTTTCTCCTTGTGTGTTGAACTGCATCTTTCTGTGTCTCAGTTAACATTTTGTCGGATAGTGATATTATGACTATGGTTTGCTTTTTAAATTCATTTTAAACTGATAATCCATTGTTTAAGACAGTTTTGATGTCTTTTTGTTTAAATTCTGATTCAATTATAGAATCTGTATTTTTGCATGTTTTGAAGACACACTTGTACATAAAATTATAACTGTTCAATTTATTCTCCTATCATCTTGGTTTAAAATGTATTTTATATGTTCTTATTTTTTCTTTGCTCTAGTGCCTTTTGCTGACTCTTTTAATGCCTTTACATTCTTTATTTATTTTTAAAATTTATATACGCTGTCTTAAATTTCACCCTTCCTGTTTGATGAAGAATTTTGCATGGTTTTATCAATACTTTCTTCTTTATCATCCTCCCATTTGTTTAAGAATTTTATATAAAAATATTGGTATAGAATTATATTGTTGTTGTTTATTTTAAATATTGACTTTCACAAAAATAATTTTGACATTGGCATATAGTTTTATAATTAAGCTTATAGTAATAATTTAAGCTTACCTGCATTTTAATTGATCTTAGTGCTCATTAGCAGTCTTTCTACACCATTTTTGAGTTCTGATTTTAGCTTCATTGTTCAGTTGGGCAGAATGCATATCCACCCAAGACTTCCAAAATAAAGCATATAGTGACCTACTATAGAATACCCTGAATGTTCTAAATGGAATGTGGTCTGCTAATGTGGCCTACAAATAAAAAATTAACTGGTGGGAGGTTAAACAAACAAACCCTAATTTAGTCGAGGATAAAAGAAATCATGCTGACCAGAAGCCCTAACTCTTTCTCTTGGGCGTTAAGCATCAACCACAGGTTTTGTTTTCAGTTTGCTCAGGTATCTTTTTGACCCAGGTGTGGATTCTTACATTCTTTTCTCTGAAGTGTAACACGTGCTGTTTGTCCTGCCACTGGGCTCTAAGTCACTCCATGTCCCTTCTAAATCGAGGCCTAGGGTCTGCTGACTCTGGGCTCTTGATGCTCGCTGGGCCACATCAGGGGACCTGATGCTGGGAGCGGCCAGAGGAGGAAGCTGAGGGTAAATGGCAGGTGGATCCCTCAGACTCCAACTCCCGGAGAGCTTGCTAGTCTCTCTCCTCAGCACCACCGTGACATCCTTGTGGGCTTCCTCTGGGTTTTCTGAGATGGCAGACCTTCCCCCAGGACAAACATACAGGGGGTGATCTGTATGACCACTGTTGTTAACCACATATAGCTTCATGTCCAAGTCCTTTGGGATGTGTGCTCAACTCACATTTTAAATAATGATGTGTCGTGGTTTCTCGGCACAGTGTTACTTGCTTTGCATTGATTGTCTCCTGCAGTCGTCCAGATATCTCTTTATCCTCACGATAGATGAGGAAACTGAAGCTGAGAGAGATCATGTCACTGGCTCAGGGCCACTTGCCTGGTAGAGGGCAGAGCCTGCATTGGGACCCAGCATTCTGACTCATTGCCCATAAACTCATCCCCCTCGCCAGAAACTGCCTTCCTGTATAATCAAGGGATCTGGCTGCAGAGCCTCCAAAGGCTCCTCCTGGGTCCCTGTGCTGTCTCCAGTCTCCCTGAGATCCCCCCTTGTCTCATTATTACATACAAGTTGAGGGGCTTAGGTTTTCTGGTCTCCTAGAAGTTTTGGCCCTTCAGGTTCCCCCTCAACTCTCCTCTCCTAGAGGATGGAGCAGGGGAGGGGCTGCCATGGCTTCACCTGGGTTTTAGCTTCAGGCTAGAGGCAAACCCACCCCTGCCTCCAGGACCAGGGCTTACCTCCCTCCAGGTTTTATTGCTTTGGAAAGAAGGATTGGGGGGAACCGTTTGTAGGCCTGGGAGGAGCAATAAACATTTGCAAGCATTTCTCTTACTTAATAAATCTTAACGTGCCCTTCTGTACCCATTTGCCTGAAAAGAAACACCTAGAAAGATGGGAAAGGTGTGGTTTCAGGTGTTGTCATTAGGCTAAAAAGTCTCAGGAGTTCCACACAATCTCCACCCAGACTGGGGAGTCCTTTGAATGGGAGCTGAGTGTGTGTCTGGAGGCAGCTTCCAAGAACATCTGGGTCTCACTGTTCTCCTAAGATCCAGGGCTCTGCACAGGGGTCTACCCAGCTGCACTTCCAACCTCCTGGGCCTGCTCCTAAAGTCCCCACACTCTCTGGGGTCTGGGGAGGTGGAGTGTGGCAGCACAGCCTGGGAGAGCAAACCGGTATCAGCCCTAATTCCAGAGTATGCCTAGGGAGTCAAATAAGATGATTGTAGGACTGAGAGAGAGAGACAGAGATAGATAGATAGAGAGAGAGAGAGGCATTGGTTCCTGGCTTGAGGAGTTCAAATTTCAAGTAGAGATTTATATATACCCGACACAATAGTTATACTTACTGAACAGTTCAAAGCCCAGTCATTGTTCGGAACTTTGCATGTGTTCACAAAATCCCTTCAAAGGTAAACATGATTATTATCCTCATCTTTCAGATGTGGAAACAGATGTTCAGAGTGGTGAAGTAACTTGCCCAAGGTCATACAGCGGTACAGAATAGGGCTGGTACTCAAGTGAAAACAGTGGACTTTCAGAGCCTGTAATCTTGACAGCTCTGTCATCTCCTGGTCAGAAACAGGCACAGGACCCCACGGTACTGACCTTGGCCCTGTGCTGTCAGGCATTAGGGCCTAGGGAATTCCGAAACTGCAGGGGGAGAAGACACAGGGAGAAAGGAAACCAGTATCTACTGAGCCTCCCTGACTTTTAGCCCTCCCAATATTCCTGATAGACTTTGAGATGAAGATTATGCTCCCCTTCATTCAGAAGAGGAAGACAATTCAGAGATTAAAATCACTTATTAGTAAATGACAAAACGGATTCATGGAGCTGTCTGACTTCAAAAACTGCAACAATGTACTTGGTTGGCTCCAAGAAAGAGGCAAGTGGTGCTTGTAAGGCATAGGGAAATAACAGAATTCATTTATTCATTCATTCAATCAATCAATCAAACAATACTTATTGAGAGCCTTTCAATATTGTCTGTCGTGGGAAACTAAGGTATTCAAACCCCTGGAGATACAAAGATATGTGGAATTGGGTCTTTGGCTCAATTTCAAAGGCTCCATTTCAATATATGAAGTGAAGTCCATGGCTCCATGTGAATTCTAATCCTGACCTTGGAGAGCCCCAGTGCACGTCCTTTGAGGACTCCTAAGTAAGCTGAAGATCCTCACACCTTTCGGCCACAAGACCTCCTGCTCGCGCTTGCTTTAGTCATCATTAGACTGAAACTCAGCGCACCTTCCTTGCAAAGCACTAGGTCAATTTGGAGCTTATGTGGACGGGTGGATGGGATAATTGTCTTGCAGTGGAAGAATTAATCTTAATAACATTCCCTGAGCTGTCAAATGTACTGAGGGTTGGAATAGAAGCTCACCTGTGTTGGAGAGGACAAGTGGCCAGTGGAAAGGATACTGAGCCCCAGCTGAGGACTGGAGTTGTCGGGGAGAAGGCAACACTTTTCTGGGGCAGGGTGACCAGTGGGGAGTCCCTGTACATCTTGTATCTCCCTGACCCCTTGAACTTGGCAGTTTTGCTGGTGGTAAGTTGTCTGCTCTTGATAGGGTTTCAAACCTGCACTAACGCCTGGGGAATGCCTGTTAACATTTGCTATCAATAGTCATGGAGCTTCAGTCAAGTGCATTTCAGGTTCCATGTCTTTGGGAAACAGAGATTGAAGGACTGAACCCTTTCTTTCTGGGAAGAAGTACAGAAGAAATTAAGGTGAAAAACAAATAGACTGATAGTGGCCATCTCTTTAGGAGATGGTGAATCTGAACACAAACAAGACTCTTTCATGTGCTCATCCTGGCATTCCCATGAGAATTGATGCCAGGGTACATGAGGACTGCACTGGACTTAACGTTTGTGTCCCCTCAAAATCAGTATGTTGAAACCCTAATCCCAATGTGATGGTGTATGGAAGTGGGGTCTTTGGGAGGTAACTTAGATCATACGCTTGGAGCCCTTAGAATGGGATCAGTGCCCTTGTGAAAAGAGGTTAAAGAACTACCAACCTCTCTTTCCACCATGTGAAGGCAAAGAGGAACCAACAAGAAGATGACCATCTGTAACCCAGACAGAGGGCCCTCATCGAGAGCCTGACTAGGCTGGCACCCTGATCTTGGACCTCGGGCTTCCAGAACTGTGAGGAATACACACTTGCTGTTTAAGCCACTTAGTTTATGGTAATTTGTTGTATCAACCCAAACTAAGACAACAATCTTATGTGGAGGTGAACTTGACATATTGTATTTGGGTTTGTAGCAGCTACATTTTCACAACTCAAAGCAGGGCATGTTTTCCCACTAATGATGTTTTTCTGACTTGTGCATTTGTCTTATGGAAGTTAAGGGGAAGAATGCTAAAATGTTGTACTTGTGACTTAGGATATATGACTTTGGTTCCTTTAATAATAAAGCCTAAAGTTCTCCCCCGCCTCCCATTGTTGTGTGCAGCCCAGACAAGTCACCTTGCTTTCTTGCCACACATTTCCATTTGAGATTTTTTTGTTTTGAGTATCTGAGACATGGGAAATCTAATCAGATTTGAAAAATAAACCTAGAAGAGTCTAAGGACACAGTGTGGGGTAGGACAGAGAACACAGGCTTGGCAATCAGACTAAGTCTGGATTTTGGCTCTGCTCCTCTCAGTCACATGACATTGGGCAAATGAGTTGAATTTTCTGAGCCCCAGTTTTTCTTTTTCTTATGTTAAATGGGAGAATGCTAGAAGCCTCATAGAAATAGTTCCCAATGCAGAAAGTGGTGTCCCAGTCTGCACATTTTATTATAGATGCCATAAAAAATAAAGTTCCTGGTTCATCATTGCAATCTGTATGAACATTAATAAGATTACTTTTTTCTCAAGACTGTTTTTGTTTACTGATATCAATGAGAGAGCCTCCTAAGAGCTGGCCAGGCGATTAGGCTCAGGGATCAGAAGATTCCTAGGTCTGTGATCTCAGACAAATACATTTTATCTTTAGAATCCTGTATTTTTGCCTTAAAAAGTGGTGATCAGAGCTTTAAAAAAATACCAAAATCTAAACGAAAAGTTTATTGATGATTCCTAAAACTCTGTTCTTTTCTTCTTCCTTCTCTTGAAAGTATATTGCATTTTAAAAAATTTGCCTCTGCATGGAGAATAATGACCTCAGTTAGGTTGTGGAGTTATAGCTTTAATATATACATTCCTGGGTATATTTATGTTAAAGTGCATTATCTTGTGTCCATCAGCATATACACCAGGAAGATCCAGTGGCTAATTAACAGATTTACTCACATATTTATGATAACAACATGCTGGAAACAATGTCTATAAGCTAAGATTATATGCTAAGAAAAGTTAATCGAATATACATGTCTATAAACATAAGAAGAAAAACATTCTATAAAAAATGGAAAGTTCTTTAAAAATGGTAAGATAAGGAGTGATTTTTTTAAAATGTTACTTCTCGTAAAAAATATTTTAAGCTTTATTTCTATAACAAATATTTATTGAGCAACCACTGTATAGCAGGTTGAAAATAGAACCATTCAGGACTAGGTCTCTTTTTCATGGATCTTATGGTTTAGCTATCAGTATGTTGGTTTTTTGGCCAAAAACCAAAAGGGAGAATATAATTAAAATGAGAAAAGTTTTTAATAGGGATTAACTCATCAATGAGTTTGACTTTTAGTGAGGCTGAAACAGTATTTTGATTCCTTTCCCAGGAGAAAAAGATATTGGTATCAAGAATGGTGATTTTCATTTTTTCCCCTCACCCAAAGACATTTTTTATTGTTTTGAGAGGGAGAGAGGTGAGAGAGAGGGAGAGAGAGAGAGAGAGGTGAGAGAGAAACATTGATTGGTTGCCTTCTCATGGGGGCCCCAACCAAGAATCAAACCTGTGACTTTTCTTTCTGTGTATGGGACGGTGCTCCAACCAGTGTAGTCATACCAGCCACAGCTTTTTTTCTTTTCTAAAACATTTTTTAATCCTCACCTGAAGATATGTTTATTGATGAGAAAGAGAGATAGAGAAATATCAGTTGGTTGCCCCCAGCATGCACCCTGATCAGGGAGCAAACCACAGCCTAGTTATCTACCCCAACCAGGAATCGAACATTCAACCTTTTGGTCTATGGGATGATGTTCCAACCAGCTGAGACACCCAGCCAGGGCAAGATGGTGATTTTTTTGCCCTCCAGGCAGAGAAAACTTAGATATGCTGAAAGCTCCTTGACACAGAAGCCAAGATAAGGAAAGCGAGGAAATTGTGGTGCAGTCAGGTCACATGAACAGGGCAGCAGAGGTTAGAGGCACCCAATTACAGGGGGCCCCTGACTCAGGCTTCCCTCCTGGTTCCCTGTTGCAGAGCCAGCTGAGCAGTTGGTCTTGGAAATACATCCATAAAGATTGTTGATGTCCATTAGGAAGATACCCAATAATATCTTCCTGAAAGTGCTAATTTGATTATGGAATCTTCTAGCCACTGACATCTCATCAGTGGCTTCTCTTTGCTATTGGGAGGAAGACCAGAATCCTGAACAAGTCCTACGAAGTCTTATAGCATGTGGATGATGCCTGCTTGTCTCATGAGTCTCCTTCTCATTTCCTGGGCAATTCAATGGCACACAACATATCACCTCTTGCTTTAGGCCTTTGAATATATATTTTCTCTACTTGGATTAATTTTCCACTTCCACCCTCACCTTAACTTCATTTCATTAGTATTCTTCATCTTTTAGGAGGGATCATTTCTTTAGCCAAGCCTTCCTTGATATCCTGGACTAGGCCATTTTGCCTTGTTATTTCTTTTAATAACACTATGTACATCTTCTCCATAGCATATTAACACAATGGTAAGGTCATTTGATTAATGTCTACCTCCCTCATGAGGGTAGGGATGGCATTGTCTCCCCTTCATTTATTTCATTGGAACCTAGAACTAGTAAGAAAGGGGCAAGACCAGTGAGGAGAGACTACTCCCAGTCCAAGGAGAAAAGCTTTGCTAGTGACATAGGAGTCATGGTCATGTGGGTCCCTTCCCAGTTGCCATAGCCCAGGGAGGCTGGGCTGACAAGTTAAATGTACAAAGGGTTGGATTTCATGAACAGGTAGGTAGACAGGTAGGTCCACCTTTGTGGATTACATATGTGTCCCCCATGCATTTCCAATCATGCATAATAACAGTAGTGTTAATAAATATCACTTATTGGACATCTGTGATGCTCTGGGTACTTTAAAACTTTACTTTTAATCTTCAAAATAGCTCTAGATGTTCAATTTACTATCTCTATTGTATAAACAAGGAGACAGAGGCTCAGAGAGGGTAGGCGACTTGCCCAGGACTCCACAGCTACTAAGTGATAGGTCTGAGACTCAGAAGTGGTCTGTGGGTGCAGCCACGACTCTACTTTACTGTCAGAATAAGCTCTGAGGGTTGATCATGAAGGCAGATGAACTTTTGCATCAGGTCCTTTAGTAGAAATAAACCACATGGACATTGCAACTTGCTTCTCACCAGGTAGCAAGGGCCTGGGGTACATTCTCAAGGCATTGCGCCTGCTTCCTCCTTGATTCCCTTTGAAGTTAGTGGGAAGTCAGCACCTGGAACCTGCAGAGCATCACAGTGGGGCTTTGTGTTCATCGGGATTTCATGATGCTCACATTTCTGTTACAGAATCCAGAATCTGCCTGTCTGTCTGCCTGACTATATCTATCTATCTATCTATCTATCTATCTATCTATCTATCTATCTATCTATCATTTATCTATCATCTATCCATCTACTTAATAAAGTCCCATTAAATAATTTCCTAATTCAATGATGTAAATCAAACTTTCTCTATATAAAGTAGGTAAAAAACATAGCTGCTTTAATTATTTAAGTACTATCCAAAGAGGCAAACATCAAAAGAAGCAGAAGTTGCCACACAAAGAGGAAGAAAAAAAAATCTTAGGATCAGCAACTTTCCTAAGGCATGCAAGATATGGTCTCAGACACGTGTACAGGCTAAGCTTAAAGGTTTATTTAAAAAATATTGAATTTTATGGATGACAAGATCATTAATAATGTCATTACATTCCATGGCACACTCTTATCCACCCAGCATACCTGTCATATTTATATACAAGCTACTTATTACTATGGGGATTCAATGAGGAAAAATCAATTAATTGCAAGCCTGGAAATTAATAGGAAGGACTGAGATACTGATGAGTTTTCCTCCTCCCTAATCATGGCTGGCTATGCTAACAGTTGGCTCCGTTAGAATTCTTACCCCTCTTGAATATAGCAATAGGGCCAGGTAAACTCTTCCATAAACACCAGTCCCTATATTCTGGATAATCTAGTCAGCACAATATCTTCATTTCTCTGACTTTCATCTTTTAACCTATGAGTATTTCTGTGGCCCAGAAGTCCTTTCTTGGTTCTGAAATATTTTCCACCTAGTATGTAATCCTTTTTCTTTCCTTCCCAGCTGAACTTCTCCCAAGCATCAGAGACTGTGCTGGGCCTAGAGGAATAAGAACATAAACAGAGCCCTCTGGGATCCTATCTGCAGAACTCTTTGGTTCGACAGCTACCCCTCTCAGAGTTTCCATAGGCAGAGCCTGGGCAGCGGGGAAACCCTTGACTCCCACTGGACCAGATCACTATGGACACTTGGGAATTTGCAGCCCTGGTCTTGATGTTCACTCCTCAACTGATGGACTAAAGGAAGTGTGTTTCTGTTTTCTCCTCCAGAAGCTTTTGCCATTGGATTAGGTGCTACAGAGGGAGCTCCTAACATGGGAGATGGGGTGATGGTGGTTTACCAGGTCATACTCCAGCTATGTATTTTTTTCCTTAGAGAGAGAGACAGAGAGAGAGAGAGTTTGAGAGACACTATTTGGCAACTGACTTAATAAGAGATTTTGAAAGAGGAATTTTATGTAACAGGAATTTAAGGACAGCACTACTTTATGGACTTCTTCTTGCTGATCTGCAATAAGGTAAATGCAGAAGTTCAGAGTAAGAATGTAAACAATGCTCTGACATCCAAATGTTCAAAGGACCATCTCCTTGAACAGGGTAGAATTAGTACAATATGCTCAAACATGTGGTGAATGGCGCACAGCATGGGCTTGGTCCCAGTCATGCAGAGTAAAGTCACATATTGGTCCACTACAAATTGGAGTTAAAAAAACAAACTTGCCCTACACTACAATGGTTTGAGAAATACTATTCTATAGAATGGTAGTTAAATGAACTGAATCGCCCTGAAAAAAATTCTGTTGGTTGCTAATTTGGGGAAAGATTGAATTCTCTATTTCTATCTCACTCACAGACTCATTTCTCACAACATATTAAATTTCTAAGAAATTTCCATTAAAGAATTTCTTTTACTTCTTTGTAAGCCAGTGTTTCTCCAGCTGAATTTGGCATGGAATATTTCTGTCCCTGAGTTCTCACCCTGAAGGAAAGGTAGAGAGAAAGAACTCACTAGCAGTGGGGGGGTGACAGGCAGCTCCCATACCTGCACTCCATTCCTGCAAGAGGAGCACATCTGGTTTTCCCAGTCAAATTTCGATACTGCAACATCCCTTTTATGATTCTTCTGCCAGCCACTCCCTCAATCCCCCAGTTCTGGGGCTGGAGAAGGCAGGCAGAGACACTAAGTGATCACCACCGAGGCTTGCAACGTTGGACAAGTTCAAGTCAAGAAGACTCTATGATGAGGCTCATAGAACTATAAAAACTATCAGAACTATAAGACTATCAACAATGCAGCCTTCCTTTGGCTGGCTGTCTGCCTAGCCTTGTCTTTCCTTCTCTTCCTTTCACCATAATTACTGAGCCTCAAATGTGTGCCAGACACTGTCCTAAGAGTTTAAGGATATAGCTGAAAATAAAATAGACTCTATTCCAACTCCTAAGGTACCCATGATCTTTATGGATCATAGGCAAGCAATTGAGCCATTTGCTAACAATGTGGATTAAATGCATGGTGGGGAGAAAAGGGGTTCTGGATGTGATGAAGATCAAAGGCAACTTACACAGTCTGCAAGGTTGAAGGAAGAGACAAGAGAACCAAGGTGTCAGTACTGAAGGGTAAAGAGGAGTCAGCCAAGTGAAGGAGGGCAGAGGTGGAGGTGGGGAGTGTGAGTTCCAGGCAGATCCCAGTGGCCCTATGGCTTCTTTGAAAACCCTAGTGGCGTGAGGGCAATCTGAACCAAGGACACCACTTTGGCTCAGGTAGGACCTGTTTTCCTTGTTTTCTTCCAGTTGCTTCAGAAACACCCAGCTTTCCTGCCTTCGGTGTGAGGTTATTGAGTCCTTATAGCCAGTTTCCAGTTAGGGCCCTACTCAGGGGGTGACAGGCTTTTGAATGGGAGCATTTTTAAAAGCAGCAGTTAGAGACACCCAACACTTTCCTTGTGTAAAATTAATTGAGCTCTGAGGTTAGGAAGTGATGAGTGGGGCTCATTAGAACAAATGATTTCTGGTTGAGTTAAAGACCTTTGGGGTTCTTTAGGGATCTTTCCTGAATTCAGTAATTATGTCTGCCTCACACTTTGAGCAAACAAAAAAGTGAGATAAGGGTGGGCATAGATGAGGGAAGAGGTAGGAAGGGATGAACGGTGCCTGGCTGGGATTCTATTTCAGCTGGAGTCTTGCAGAAGAGCTTGTCTCAGGCTTTCCTGGCTGGATTTCTTGGGGGCTGTGTTAAAAGTGGAGCAGAGGTACGTCCAGGCTAGTGATCACCAGCTTTTAGATAGTCCTCATGCATAGAAACGTTCAGTAAACATTTGCTGTGAGTATTGTTATCATCATTGCAGTGGAAATTGTGGTTATCTTCCCAACATCCATTTTTACAAAAACTCCAATTTTAATTCAGTTATCAACACTTCTCCTCTTCAAATCCATGTGCTTTGTGGGAAGAAGGTTGCACCCTTGTACGTGGTTTGGGACAATTTTAATCAGTAAAGCCTCATTTACTGGCCAGTGTGATTGGTCATGGTCCCATTTGGACCAATGCAATGAGAAGAGATGTTTTCTAGGAGTTTCTGGAACTGCACTTCCTCATTCTTCTCAGAGAGCTTCTAGTAGTAATTTCCTTCCCCACCCCCTTGATGTGGTGCAAGGAAACATAGATCTTTGGTGGTTGTTGGAACCATCTTGTGACCATGAGCGCAACCTGCCTTAGGGTGAAGCTGAGACTATGGCAAACAGACAGATGGAAGCGTTGACATGGCTGAGCTGCTGGATCAAACCAGCACTTCCCTATAGAATGGCCTTCATTATCCACCAATGTAGCATCTTTGTAGTAAAAGCCACTTGGAGTTAAAATTTTTTATTATTTGTAATCCAACGCATCTCAAATAATAGAGGACTTGGTACCAGAAAGAGGAGCATTCATTGGCAATAATGGACTCTAAAGTACAGAATTGGTTAGGGTGGGATGAAGGGCACAAGGGAGGACCCTACTTTGTAAATCAGCTGCCTCTCACACCTTGGGAAAATAAGTATTAAGGTTTGTAGCCTTTGTGGACTTGGTAGAAAAAATGGGAATGTTGGTGTATGGATATGGAGGCCTCATGAAGTGAAATATTTAGGTTGCAGATGTCCTTTCTGAACACAGAAAGAGAGAGAAATACAACTTTGTTATAAGAGCATTTATGGGAAGCAATAACCATCCTATTTAAGCCAATTTGAGTTGGGTTTTATGTTCCTTGCAACAGACACATGCTAACCATAGCAATCAAATAAGTGCCTTGTGTATCCTGCTGTCAGAGCACTTAGAAAAGTAAATGTTTGCTCATATTTCTGATTACCCTGAGTATCTTCCCACTATTCATCTCTTGCAGGCAGGAACTGTGGAAATGTGTCTCAGCATCTCAGCATTCCCAGGACTCTGTGTAGTGTTTGGCATGTAGGAGGTGCACATATCTGCTTGCTGAATGAAGGGCCTCAATGGGGAGAACCTATAGCTAAAGCATGACATGTGGAAGTGGTTTACTCATTCTGTTAATACCAGTGAACATCTTTCACGTGGGCTTTGTGGAAAATGATGGTTCTCCACAAATCTATCCCTTTGGTGAATGTTCTTCTTCCCTCCCTTTCTCCCTCCTTATTATTTCCCCCCCTCCCCTCCCACCCTTTCTCCTTTCTTTCTCTCACCCTTCCTTTCTCTCTCTCTCTCCCCCTCCTTCCCTCCAAGATCACAGTCACGAGGGGTAACAGAACCTCCTTCCCACCATTTTCTCAATACTGTCTTGCATTAAAATGAGAGACAGGCTATGACCTCAGAAGACACCCTAGCTTTCCTTATTGAACTCAGACATCAGCATCGCTTCCAGTGCCTCTTGGGAGAGACCCTGAAGAATGCAACCATTTTCTCAGATAGTCAGGTCTCCACCTGAAGTCCACTGATCTACTAAGATTGTGAAAGCTTTTGGAGAAGACAATTTTGCGTGGCAGCTGTGGGAGCATGCTCCTTAGATCTCCCCTCACGAAAGGACCTGCTGTAAGAAATATAGTGGGCTGACAGATCCCAGTTGCTACAGATTTGAAATCACCAAGGCCTTCTCACCAGGCTGTTCACAGCCAATGATGAACATTGAGGGGGTCTGAGAGCCTGGTCATTCCTGTCCAGGGCAGGGCTCTTCACTTTGAGGGTTCCCATCAGCCTCACCAAGGCTTTCTCAGAACTGAGCTGAAGACTGTGTCTCCTCCTACCCAATCTTCCTTCCATCCTTCTCTCTCTTCATGGGTCTCAGACCCGCACTGCAGTCCGAAGGTTCTCCCCAGCCCACTTCTCTCTCCTTTCATCCTGCACAGGTGTGTCAATCCATTGATCTCTTGCTTGTCTTGGTCCACCTTGGTGCCTGCTCCTCAGAACACCCAAACTGAGGCCCGAGGCCTTGGCTCTTGAATGGCTGCTTAAACAAACTGGAATGTAAGTGTGATGCTTGGTGTACTTTTCCCCATGATCACAGGATCCAGGAACTGCCCTTCTCAGTACTTATATCCGGAGAGGGGGTAGGGAGGGGCATTTTTTGGAACAAATTTGAAGGAAGGAAGAGAACAAAATCCAGCTGTGGGAAGCAGCTGAGAGAAAATAAGGTGGCAGTAGAAAGGAAATACCAGTTCCCTTCTTTTTAAACAAATTAAATGTTCAAAGACTTTTGCATGCTGTATTTTAGCAGAAGATGCATATACTGTGGAAGCTTTGAGATAATACACTCTTGAGAACACATCCCTTATTACTGACCCATTTCTTACTTTGCCTCCCCTATCCTACTACCTGCTATCAAAGCCAACTATGTGCAGAGTGGAAAGAACATTAAATGTAGAATCTGGATTCTCATCCGGCTTTTGCTGTGTGGCCTTCGTCAAATGACTTACCTTCTCTGAGTCTGTTTTCTCACCTGTAAAAGTGGGATGATAATGCTATCTTAACAGTGTCGTTCAGAAGATGTAATGAGATCACATCAAGTGAAGGGTCTAGCACAATTCTGGGCACAGGGTAGGTGCTCGGGGACATGAAGCAGTGCTCTTCAGAGAGCTAGGTTTCCAAGTGTGAGGGGCGGGAGGGGGCAATCTGAGTGTCCCTGCTTGGATACTCAAGAAGAGTGATGGGAGACTCAATGAGACATCAGAGATAGGAGACTCGATGTCCCTGTGGGTTCCTTGGCCATAGGCCTCCTCCTTTCGGTCCGTAGGTTGTTCTGCCAAAAATTAAAATAACTGCATCTACTTTAAATTTTATGCTTTCTCCTTATTTTTGGAGAACCATCATGAATATTTGATCACATATTTGGATCTAACACAGGGTTGACTGAGGTTTTGGAGCTAAAGATAGTCCATCTAGTCCAGCCTGCTCCTTGGGGCTTCTGCAGAGGAGGAAACTGAGGCACAGGGTTGGGGAACGCCTTGCCCTGGCTTGGGCAGTCCTTGGTAGGCTCCCTGCCTCCCCGTCACAGGGCAGTGTGGTGTGGCCCTAAGTACCAGCAACATTCAAAATTTGGCTATTTATTCTGGAATGAATTCAATCTGCCTGGTCTGAAAAAGAACCTTGCTTTTTGGGGAGCTTGGTGGCCTTCTCTGGAGCTTTTTTGTAACCTTCTTAGCAGCATGAATTGCTCTATCCTATTCCATGCTCCTTTTTATATCTTGTGTATAATTCTTTTATGTTCTGAGATACCTCTGCCTTCCCATGGCAGGAATCACATGCTCTACTCTGAGCAGCACCCCAGTGCCTGGTACAAATTGGGATGCAACACATGTGTCTGCTGAATGTACTGACTTCATAAAATGTATGATGCTGGGCCATCTGAGAAAGTTTTGGGCATCAGGGGTGAGAATGAGGGGCAGAGGACAAAGAGTCCACATCATTTATTTTGGGAACAACTTCCTGCTTATATACACCCACCCAAGAAAGACCTTCAGCTAGGAGGAGTGAGAGGCAGGAGAATGTATTGATTAAGAACACAGAGCTAATTTTCCTGGATCTGAGTCATTCTGCTGTGTGCGGGCTGTGTGACCTTGAATAGATTATTTAATCTCCCTGTGTTCCACCCAGGGAGAGGACCCAGATCCATCATTAGCTGGGGAGCAGGTGGGTGTTTATGTCACCCTGCACACTGTGACTGAGTGCACGCGTGGCCTGGCATGTGTGTATATGGCTGTGTACTTACGTGCAGGCTAGCTCCCACAGTGCTTGTACACTGTCACTTCAATGTTGCTCGGTGGATTTGGTAACATCACTCACTCATTCAATGAATAAACATGCATTGAGCACCTACCAGGTGACAGACCCTACCAGGAGCTGAGGAGAGAGCCATGAATAAACATGCCCTCTCACTATTTAAGGTGCGCAGTCTGTCACCAGTGGATAACTGTGACTCTTGTGCTCAGGGCACAAGCCGAGTCCTTTGGGAGCAGAGGAGAAGGTGTCTCGACTCTCACAGCAGCACGGGGAGGGAGGCAGGATAGGAAGTGAAGGCATCACTCGAGTGTGTCACTAGCACAGAAGCTGTGTGTCAGCTGAGAACTGACGGGGGAGGTGACCTTCTGCTCAGGTGGGGATAACAGGATAAAGACAGAGCAATTGAGAATGTGGATAATGGGGGAGACTGGGGACTGCTTTTAATTTACGTGAGTTATCACTTTCAAGTGGCTGCTAAGTTGTTTGGCCACAGCTACAAATTAAGTTGTTTGGACCTAACTACTTAATATAGGGAACAAGTTTTTCTTTTGGCCTGAGGTTGCCAAGAGAATATTACTGAAACACCAAGGATGTCATAAACTGAAAAAGTATGGAAAATTGTAACCTGAACCCGAGCATGAAGACATTTTCCATTTTTTCTGCACTGTTGTTCTCAGCTGCATGCACACATCTAGTCTCAAGATTGTGTCAATTCTCTTTGATGGAGGACAATCACAGATGATCATATCTGTGTGAATACATGTATGCCTGCAAACTACACCTATGAACACATATACTGCCCCCCAACAGATGAACACATACACAAAGCAGGCAGAGTGATTCAGCTCTGATGGTAACTTTGAAGGGTAATTAACTTGGAGAAATGAAAATAATTAAAAATCAATTAAGATATCATTTCTAGAGAAATGGAGGGAATCCAGCTTGGGAATTCCAGGGAGAATTGATTCCCTTGGTAAGGTGGCTTCCCCTTGAGTAAAACAAGGCTTGAAGCTTTCCTGACCCATGGGAGACTTGCACCTTCTGGATGTGTGATGAGCACATGTGGAATCCCACGGGCCATGTCCCTTTTCCAGCCTTCCTCACCTTTGCAATCTTATTAGCTTCTCCCACAGACCCACAGCGCTTCTCCAGTATGAGACTCTGTCAGCCCAGCTTTGTGCTGAGTTCCATCTGTTCTGAGTACTGCCAATACACCCAAACTTGTGGACTTCTTTTGTGTGGACGTGCTTGTCATTTCTCTTTGGTCTCTACCTATGAGTGAAGTTACTGGGTGTTATGGTAAGGCCTTTTGTGCAACTGCCAAATTGTCCAGAGTGACCACAGCACTTTCAATTCTCACCAGCAATGCACAAGAATTCTAATTTTTCCACATCCTTTTCTAACACTTGTTATTATCTGTAATTTTGATCATAGCCATTCTAGGAGGTGTGAAGCACTACCTCATTGTGGTTATGAGTTACATCCTTTAATGGCTTCTAATGTTGGGCATCATTTCACATACTTCTTGATCATTTACTTATGCATCTTTTTTGGAGAAATGCCTACGCAGATATTTAACCCATTTTTAATTGGGTCACTTATCTATTTATTGTTGAGTTATCAGAAGTCCAGCTTGCTCTTGATTGTCCCTTTTTGTCTAATTGTCATGGGGACTTTAAGCTCCAGCATTGGATGCCAAGACAGCAGCTTTGCAGGCTGCTGGACCAGCTTCCACAATAGTGTGATAATTCCCCTGTTATAAATCCATACCTACCCTACTGGGTCTCCTTCTCTGGTTGAACCCTGACTGGTAGAGTCTCACCGCCATGTGGAAATCTCATCTCCCCTTAATATCTGTACACAGGTGCTTCAGCCAAACTGTGTGTTCATGGGCATGCTGTTTTATAACTTTATACCTCATGCTTGTTTTCCTGTGGCATGCATTTGGCCTATTTTCCCACTGAATGTACATGCAATGTGGTACACAGATGACGAATTCTAGAATTGCACACTTGAAATGTATAGAATCCCATTCACAAATGGCACCCCAATAAATGTATTCAAATTTTTTAAAATTACCTTTGAAGTCACCCCATATTCTCTGTCATCCAGAGATGACATTCATCTGTCAACAGAAAGTTTACTCATTCCACCATTTTCCTTTTCGTTTCACATTATGACATTACTTTCCTCCTTGAAAGTCAGTTTCCTTTTCTGTAATCTCAAAGTGCAGTTGAGAAGAATCACAAAGAGGGCTCCCAGAAATACCCTCCTAGCATCCCTGGCATGTGGCAGGTGATGAGTGATGGCTAATGCTATTCATTTTCCATCCCCAGAGCATGTCAAGAGCTCAGTCGATAGTGCTGTACGCTTTCCAATTTTGTAGATCTGGAGGTGAGGCCAGGAGGCTCAGATGATTCATGTTTCTGAACAATTCCCTCTTCTCTGTGGCCTGCGAATCCTGTCGGGACACCATGTTCTTTGTGTTCTGGGTTCCAGTGCTTGGCACATCTTTTCTGGGAAGGCGGTTATTTGTGAGATGATGGTGCTGATGCCTGTCAGCCACACAACGTTTCCTTTTATCTCATCAAATAATTTGAGAGGGGCAGGGATTCCGCACATGGCAGTGGATCTAATTTATAGCATTGGAGTTAATTTATAAAGATGTCTCATATTTGCATCATGTTTCAGTTTCCAGAGTCGTTTTGTTCATTGAGTCCTCACAGCAGCCCTGGCTGTGAATTAGTCAGGGCGGTTAAGGACATTCTGCTGGTGATGACACTGAGGCACAGGTGGCTTACGTGATACATCTAAAGGTCAAAGTGAGTAATGGGAACTCACAGATCCTGACTCTCGGGCTAGTGCCCCTCTTTCTGTCCTTGCCAACAAGTGAAGTGAAAAGGAAACTTGAGCTTGGGCCAAGGCAGAACCCAGTTTTGCCTCAGCATCTCTTAGCTAATCCTGGATCTGGCCTGGCGTGATGTCCTGGGTGGTGGCTGCTGCTTTGCTGTGTCCACCCCCATCCATCTTCCTGCCTCTGCTCACTCAGAAACTCTCCACTATCCCTCTCCAGGACCCAGGGTGCCGATCCCAGAGGTCAGACACGAGAAAGAGACTATGTTTGCTAGTTGTTTTATTTATTCATTCCTACATAACAAACCACCTCAAAACGTAGTGACTTAGAGAAACAATTTATTTTTCCTTATAATTACGTGGGTTGGCTGGAGAGTAGCTTTTTTAGCTTCATTTGGTCTCACACAAGTGGCTGTGTTCACCGGAGGTATGGGGGGAGGTCAGCTGTGTTGGAAGATACAAGATGGGCTCGCTGCATCTGGCAGTTGCCATTAACTGTTATCAGGTATGTCCTGGTGTATCTCCACATAGACTGGTGGTCTACTTTGTCATCTCAGGGCAGTGCTCCAAAAGTACAAAGCCAGAAAGTGCAAGGCGTGTTGAGGCTTGGGCTGGGATCATGCACAGCATCACTTCCATTGACATTCTACCTGTGAAAGCTATCACAAAGCGACCTGACTCAAGGGAAGAGGAAATAAACCCCATTTCTCTCTCACAGTTTTAATCCTCACCTGAGAACATTGTTTCAATGCTTTCTAGAGAGAGGAAGGGAGAGAAAGAAACATCAGTGTAAGAGAGAAGCATCCATTGGTTGCATCAGTATATGCCTGGAATAGATATCGCATGTGCCTGGACCAGGAACCTGGCCAGCAACCCAGGTATGTGCCCTGACCAGGAATTGAACTCACAACCTGTTGGCTTTGGGGTGATGCTCCAACTGAGTCATACAAGTCAGGGCTAAACCCCATCTCTTGATGAGAAAAGCCTTTAAGGAGCCCTGAAAAGCACTGCAAAAAAGCAGGGGTAAATTATTGTGGCTATCTCTCAGAACAATGGCGCATGGAGTCATTGTGCAGTAAATGGGTCAGAGAAAGTGAGGTTGGCTTCCTCACTCTTCTGTGCAGCAGGAGTTTCTATTAGGGCTTGTCTGCTGACGTCGCATGTGTTCTCACCCTTCCTCCTCCCTCTCTGCCTCTTTCATGGCAGCCAGAAAAAATGACTGCCTGTATCCACCCTGCGCTAACTCTGGACTGGGTGATGGGAACTGGAAACGGATGCCTGGTCACCTTTTCTTGTATCCCAGTAAAACGGTTAGGTGTAAACCAGTTGGAACTAATCATCTCTAGAAAAAAAATTCTCCACCTGATTTTGTGGTCTGTTAATTGTTCTCTTACGTGTGTCCATCTTTAGGAAATCTCAGGATCGGTAGGAGAAGTGTGCCTAACACTGTATCAGACTCATGGAGGTCACTCAGTGAATGTCTAAAGAAACCACTGTGGGCTGCTCAAAACTATAGAGTGGTTGTGTTCCCCAGTGCTCCCCATGCATTACACTGCCCCATGATTTGGTGGTGCTCTCTCAGTGTTTGTCGACTGACAAATGCATGCACAAATGTTTGGGCCCTGCTTATGATCAGTGCAATGCATCAGCAACATCTGGTTTTGTGGGAACACGGACTTTTAAGGGAGTTGATTGAGTAGCCTCACTGAGATGATTGATCTCTCATCTATGAGGACCCTGTCCCCATTCTATTTTAGGCTCTCCCTGCACCGGGAGCTGGCCAGCCTGCCTGACTCCTGATGGACTTCACCGTCTCACAGCCTCACTCTGGGGCCTGATGGACTGCCTCCTACTACAGTGTGCTCTCTTTGGGAAATTTCAATGGCTTCTGAATTAGTTATAGGCCCAGAAGTGAGCAACTCCCATTACTAGAATGTAGGCTTTAAAATGACTCCATTTCAAGTTGCCGGCTTGGCAGCCTGACCCTGTCCTCAGAGAACGCAGCCTGGTCACGAAGGAGACAGACTTTTGAAAAAATAACAACATGGTCAAGGAGTGAAGGGAATGACCTTGGAAGTACCTTGCACTTGCATAAGCCATGCCTTGTTTGTTTTCCCATGTATAATGTGGCACAAGTTCAGATCTCTTTTTTCAGGGTAAGTTGAAGAGTAGCGAGTGATACGCTCTGCAAATCAGTTCACTGAGTATCACACTCCACTGCAGTCTCCAGATTTGTGTAATTAGGTTGAAATATTTTTCATAAAGCCTGAATTCTTATGCACACAACAAATGTGGCCTTACACCAGACACCAAGAGAATGTGTCTGGTGTAAATGGCACTATTTCCCAGCTATTTTGAGGTATAATTAATTGGCAAATAAAAATTACACAGTTTAAAGTATACAACCTCATGATTTGTTTTATGTATGCATTATGAAATGATTATCACAATTAAGCTAATGAACTCATTCATCACCTCATATAATTACCTTTTTTGTTTTGGTTTGGCTTTTTGGTGATGGTGAGAACGTTTAAGGTCGACTCTCTTGGCAGATTTCAAGTATACAACACGGTCTTGTTAACTATAGTTACCATGCTGTAAATTAAATCCCCAGAACTTGTAACTGAAAGTCTGTACCCTTTGGCTAACATTTCCCCATGTGCTCTGCCCAGGGGATTATCATGTTACTTGCTATTTCTATTAGTTCAGCTTTATTTATTTAGATTGTACATATAAGTGTGATCATACATATTTGTCTTTCTGTGTCTTGCTTAGTTTACTTAGCATAGTGTCCTCCAAGTTCATCTGTGGCAATGTAAAAGGTAGGAGTTCCTTCTTTTATGTGGCTGAGTAATATTCCATTATCTATATTTATATATCCACTAGTGGGCGAATGGGTAATGAAAATGTGATCTATAACAACACTTAGGGTATTTCCACATATTGTTACCTTTGGGCAAACTGGAAATAGTACATGGATCTCTGTGTGCTGTTTCTGAAAACTGTATGTGAAGTGCAGTTACCAAAAATGAAAAGTCTAATTAAGAAAAAGCAACAAAAAATACACCAGAGAAAATTCTAAAATACCAAAAAGTCCAGTATGGTCTCTGTGTGGTAAGCAGAAACTGCAAGACAAAAATAAACAGAGAAAAAAGTTAACAAAGAACTGGTTGACATAGCAAATTAATTTACAAAAAGAGAATTAAACTTGTCATTGGAGGATGTAGCGGGTAGAATCGTTCTGGAGAATATCAAATCAGTAACTTGGAGGCTAAGTTGAGAAACTTAAAATACAGAAGGAAAGAACAAACATTAAAGGAGTTAATTAGTATATGCTAATCATTAAGCTTCTCTTTATATATAGAAAACTTATGGATATTGCTTGAGATGTACTTTGTGATATAGATGATATATGTTTACATTCTTTTCTAACCATTCAAAGAAGACATGTGGATCACTCCCCAAGGTAATATACAAAGTTGTTAATAGTGATTTCCTTTGAATGGTACTATTATTAGTGATTTTAATTTTCTTTTTGTGCTTTTGGATATACAATTTGCTACCATGAATATAAATTTTAGATGAACACATAATTAAAATCAGTACAATTTTTTTGCATATTACACATTGCAATTATGTAAAACATATACAACAAAAACTAGAAGGGAAGAATTGAATATTAAATGTTAACAGTAGCTCTGCCTGGTGATTGGGATTTAGATCTTTTTAATTTCTCCAAGTGACACTGTGCAGTCACCAAATTTTACAGTGATCAGATGTTCATTTTATAATCATACAAATAAATTTAAAATTAGCATATAAAATTTTATGGGTACTGTATGTTAACAAACATGTGAAAATATATACTGTACGTTGATGGGAAAGAAAACAATAAAATTCAAATCATTGTAGATGAATTTTTTATTATTACAGCTTTCACATACTTTTGAAATTTATACAATGAGCATATATTGATTTGGTAATGGAAATATGCCCAAAGAAAATGGAAGTGCTTAACTGATTTGAGTATGGAGAAAGATTTTCTAAACATTGAACAACAGAAAACTGTAACAGAAGAAAGAAAGGTTAAAATAGCCAATTAGAATCTGGGGAAAAGATTTAGCCTCCCTAAATGCAATTTCAAAAATTAGTGTCTTTGGACATACAGATTTATCAAATTTTTTTATGTTATGTTTAAGCCAATTTTTAGATGATTAAACAACATTACATCCTCATGATGGAATAATAGGCAGTTTATGTTAAAGATCCTGTTTGAGAAAATACGTAACGAAGAAGGAAAGTATGCTGCAGTCTTCTGTGAAAAAGAAGAAAAATATCCTGCACTTACAACTTGTCTTAAACTTACCTATGTATATATTTTTTATAAAAAAAATTAACCAAAATGTTTATAATAGTTGTATCTTAGACACATTTTTTTTTCTCTTTGAATGCCTCTACTTCCCACATTTTCTAAAACCAAACCAGAAAAATAGTTACATGCTATCATAAATGCAGTAGGGCTCCATCAAGGGCCAACATGGAAGTTTAAAAGGCACTGTACTTAGTAGTGAACTTCCAATAACAGCGAGTTCTCTGGAAAGTCTAATACTATTTATTTATTCATTATTTATTGAGTGCCTGCTATCTGTTAAAGTCTGTTGTAGGTCTTTGGAATACCGTAGCAGACGGGGCAAAGATCTTGCCTCCACAAACTTAGTTGCAAACATGGAACTTGAAAACCATCTTGTTCAAGCCCTGCTTGTATTATTTTTCTGGGGCTGCTATAACAGCATATTAATACCAGAGACGGGGTGGATGGCTTATTTTCTCACAGTTCTGGAGGCTGGAAGACTGAGGTCCAGATGCTAGCAGTGTTTTGGGGGACACAAGTCAGCCTGTAACACTCTGTCCTTTGACTCTCACCTTCTTGTCCAGTGTCAGTTTGAATACCTCCAACAATGTGGGTCGCACTAGCCCACCATCTCTTGGTGGATAGAATTTAAATGCCTTCAAGTAGGTCACAGGACCCAGACTTCCTGATGAGAGGGCTCAAATCCCAGCGTAATAAATAGCAGCTTGGTTCTGCCCTGACCCAGGGAGACCGCAGTTGGAGAATGAAGGATTCAGCTGTGCCTTGTCCTCCCCATCCTGCAGCCCCAGGGTCACGGTCATGGAAATTTCCAGCAGAACGTGATGGAGCTCTTCACCTTTCTCTCTCCCCTTTATAGGGAGCCTGCAACGTGTAATGTTTCTAAGAGGGATTCCTTACCTTTACCTCATTATTAAAGAAATATTTCACTGACCAACCTGGAAATGTTCCAGCGTTTTTACAGATGGAATCACACCAGCAGTTTTTCGTCAATCTGATCAACTCCAAACAAGCAGTTTACTCCTCTCTGGCAGCTGACTTTTTAATCCTGGGTCACATGTCACTTCTAATTGTGGCATGATGTTCGAGTTCCCCTTGGGCCTAAATTTCACCCGCGTAAATCCTGCCCTTTGGCAGCTGCAGAACGTGTCTGGGAGAGTGAGGTCCAGGCACACCCACGCCTTCTGCAGGAGGGAGCAGCTTAGCCAGTGTGGACCTCAGGAATCAGTCTCCTCCAATGGACTTTGTGGCCATGCCCACATGGCCACCCTGATCCAAACACTACAGGACAGAGGCTGTGGGGGCAGGAGAAGGAACAGGAACCCTGGTGGTAGGGGTGTCCTTCCTGCTTCTAAATACATGGGCAGTGTTTTCAGGGGAGGACATGCTGGAGTGACTGGGGCGATGAAAACTAACCTGAGTTGAATTCTCACCCGGCTGGGTTAAATGGAATTTGGGCTTTTCATTAGAGAGGGGCCAATTCCCCAGAAAGCCACAGAGGTAATTTACTCACCTTGAGAAATGTTCTCAGATATCCTCAAAGAAAATCGGATTTCTTTCTAGCGTGAAGTGCCCTGACAGTTATGTAAACCAGAAGTTTCTTTTTACCCCAACATTTTATTATGAAAAATTTCAAACGTATAACAAACTTGAAAGAGGTTTACAGTGAGCACCGGTAGACTTGCGTGGATCCTACCATTCACATCTTACTATACCTGTTTAATTTTATTTGGACTTATGCTCCATCCAGCCATTAGTCCATGTTTTTTATGTACTGATCAGTACCCATTTCAGAGCTAATCACAGACCTCACTGTATTTCCCCTGAACACTTGTGCAGGTAACAAGAATTCAGTATTTGTTTATAGATTTTTCTTATGGGATAAAATTTGCTTACCTTGGAACACAAGCGTACATTTTTTGAGTTTTGACAAATGCATACACCTAGGCACCCTGAATAACTATCAAGATATACAACACCTTCCAGAAAGTTCTGTCATGCCCCTTCCCTGCCCACCCCACCCCTCCACCACCCAAATGCACTGTGTTCTTATGTTATTCCTCCCTAAGTTAGTCCGTTTAAATATTCAAAAAAATAGGATAATATATCATGTGCTGTTTTGTATGTCTTCTGTTACTCAGCATAATATGTTTGTAGTTTATTCTTGTGGTGTGCATTAACAATTTGTTTTATTGCCAGGTAGAATTCCATTGGGTTAATATACCACAATTTGCTTATACATCCTCCTATTGTGAACATATTGTCTTTTTCCTCATTTTTGGATAATATAAATGGAGTATGAATATTTTTATACAGGTGTATAAGAGCTAATGTTTGCCTCCCCATAAACACAATGTAATATTTTCAACTGTATCATCCATCCATCCATCCATCCATCTTCCCTGCTACCCATTCAAATCATAGTGTGTACTTATGCACACCAGGCAATGTTCTACCGCTGGGAACACAGTATAAAATTAAAGGATACATTCCCTGTCTTTGGAAGAATCCAGTGAGTGAACAACACAGATAGATAATTACAGAAACATAAAATTAGGGCTAAAATGAAGCTTCCAGAGAAAGGAGGGAAGCAGAGTACAGTGTTCCCAATGATATTTGGTGGCAACTTTAGCGATGGCTGTCATGATACTCTTGCTGTGGCTTCTTCAACACAAGCCAATGCCTTCACTATAGAACTCGGTTCAATGGAGGTCATTTTGCAAGGAGCCTTATCGAGTTAATTTACTCCTTATAACCTACTTCCCTAGAGCTTATTGCCTCTATTTGCATACCTCCTGCAGGTCTATCTCCAGGCTTGATCTCCCTTGACTCAGACTTTCAGAGGGAGGTTATTATTCTAAGAGGTTATTTTGTCCTAAAGTTTATGGATTTCTTTTGAAAACCTCTTTGGAGCTGACTAATGGAACCAGCCGGGCTTTCTCCAGTGTAACAATTCCAGAATGGAGTAACTCCGAGATGCAACACTAGGCTCCTTTTGAGTCCTGGGTAAGATTGCTAGATAATATATGGGACACTTAGTTAAATTTAAGTTTCAAATAAAAAAAATTTAAAGTGTACGTGTGTCCCAAATAGTGAATGGGACATAAGTAAACCCCAAATATTCAATGTGATTTATTTGTACCCAAAAGTGATTGTTTATTTGCAGTTGAATTGAACTGAGCATCCTATACCTCTTCAGCTAAATCTGGCAACCCTAGTCACTGGAGAAAAGAGGTCTTCTGGCCAAGTGACTTTTACCTACGACAGAAGCAAAACCCATAAAATACCAAAACTTTAAAAAATGACAGAAATGTTAATGTATACTACCTCTCCCAGTCTTTTAAATTAGAGTATGTGACTACACCACAGACTTTCTTGCTCACCAGAAGTCGTTAGAATGACTATTAATTATTATTGCAGTATGTTATGAACTCAAAGCTAATGAAGGGTGTTCAAGGCAACTCGTCTCTGTGTTGAATGCTACCAGGCATCTGCAGTTTTTAAATTTTAAATCTGATTTCTACTATTACTATATTCCTTTTTTCCCTGTCACCAAACTATCAGTTAACCCCCTTTGTAGCCATCAGTATTTATTTTCCCAGAGAACTAGAAACACTTTCCTTTTGTCTCTCCTGACATCAGTAAAAAAAATGAGATGCTAAATCTCACTAGCAATATGTATAAACAAAAATTATAGGCTAGTATAAAAAATACGAGTTTGTGAGAATTATTGAACACTCCAGAGATTTTTAAAAACTAACTTCCAGTCTTTTATTTTATCAAACATCCATTTAGTCACTCATTAAAATAATAAATATTATTACCTAATAGACCTCTGCACCTTTCACATTTTCTGAAATTATATTTATAATGAGTCTTTAGAAACACATATCTTTAAAAGGCTGGAGGGTGATTAAAAACTGAATGTTGTTATCTAAATGTTATATGTCTTCGAAATAGTGCATTCATTCAATTTACATAATTGCTTGAATCTCTTAAGCGGCTTCCCACCTGGCCTCCCGTTACCAAGCTAAGCAGTGTTATCTGAATGTGAAAAGCAGTTCCCTTCCACGTGCTCTCAGGATCCACGGTGGGTCTTAACCTCTCCTGCACAGTTAGTTTGGATCTCAGCCTTTCAACCAGATAGAGAAGAAAAACCAAATGTTTTAGCTACACGGTTTGTGGAGAGCACTCAGCTTTTGGCAGGAAGCTGACCCTAATGCTCAGCCCTTTCCTGTCTCTACCCCTGGGAAGCTTTGTGCTGAAGATTCTAATTCCTCATGACATTTGCCAGGGCACAATCAAGTCACTGCCGGCAGATAGTCATAGGAGTTGGGGTTGATATTCCTATATCAAAATTCTTGAAAATATATCCATGAGATTACCTAAAGGATGCAGGTTGCTATAAACTCTTGCTGAAGTCCATTACCTGTAATGATGCTGATGCTAGTGAGCAAAAGTGTTCTCCCCACGCCAGTGGTAACACTGGTCTGCACACCCATGATTGCATCATGTCCACAGTGGTCAGTCTAGCTTCATCAGCCTGGGTCATTGCCTGCTTTGACCTGGATTCCTGACTTGGATCAGTCATATGCCCCTTCTGGGCCATGCCCCTTCTGGGCGATGTTCTGCTGGCACACAGCTCTGCTAGTGAAGTGGTTCCAAACTGCACTGTGCTTCCAACTCACCTGCTGAGCCTTGCAAATGCCAGTTCCCGAACCTCACATTAAATCCATGAATCCAGATGCCCTGACATATTGACCCATGCTCCAGGAAACATTCTTCTGCACCTAAGTTCTGTGAGGTCGGGAGCTATGTTGGTCTTGCTGACTGTTCGTTCCCTGCACTAGCCTACTGGCCTACTGCCCTGGCTCATGGCAGGTCCTCGATAAATATTTGGTCAATAGAAGGTGAAGGGATTAGCCAAGGAACTTATGTGCATAACCCACAGACACAAATAGCAGTGGTGATGACCAGAGGGAAGGGTGGGGCCGAGTGGAGACAGGTAAAGGCAGTAAATGGGGACATCTGTATTAGTGTCAACAATAAAAATAAAGTTAAAAGATTAAGGAAGACTGAGAAATGGTAGGGAGCATAGTGGCTCCAATGGCTTGTTTAAGGAGAATCCTCAGTGAAGAAAATCTTGGTAGCATGGCGAATGAATTAAAGATAATATCTTTGAGGTTGTATTTATATTTCTTTGAACTGTTGATAAATATTTTTGATTTTTGAAAATGTGTAAAAGGACTACACCAAAGTGTAAAGTACAGTTCCATTGTAATTTTTATTATTTTCCTTCTTCCCTCTCTCTCTACTTTCCTTCCTTCCTTCCATTTAGTTTTATATATCAAGGGAGGTCTAGGAACATATTCACTCAATGCTCAATTTTTAAGCGGTAAGATTTTGGATAACTTTTAAAATATTCTTTTATTTCTAAATTTTAATTGTTGTTTTAGTACAGTTTTCTGCTTTTTATCCCTGTCCTAGTCCATGCCCCCCCCAGCCCGCCCCACCTCCCTCCGGTTTCCACTCCTGCCCCTTGTTACTGTCCATGTGTTCTTTATACTTGTTCATGCAAAACCTCCCCCTTATCCCCTGAAATTCCCTCCCCTTTCTCCTCTGGTCCCTGTCAGCCTGTTCTCTATTTTAGTGTCTCTGGTTATATTTTGCTTGTTTGTTTGTTTTGTTGATTAGGTTCCTATTAAAGGTGAGATCATATGGTATTTGGATAACTTTTTAAAAATCCTTTTTTGCATCACATAATTTTTTTGGTAAATATATTATCAAAGAAATGAGAGCCAATAATTATTTAACTTAAAAAATGCACACTCTCGTACAGATCCTTTGAAAATTAGAGTCAGTTATCACCTCTGGTCTCAAAGCCCATCAAAGGTGGGTGAGAAGACAGAGTGGGGGCACCAGGGATCATTGTCATGGCCTGCCTCTTCCTCTAGAGGGTTCTCCCATGAAGGCCACCGACCTCTATCTCAGACCATGCCTCCACTGGCCTTCAAAATTCCCTCCAGGAGCACACAAGAGTGCACAGTCTGCATGGGTTCGGGAAGGAGGGGAAAGCTCCTATACAGAGCGGTGAGCCTGGGACCCGTTTGAACGTCTTTAGGTCTCTGGCTTTTGAGGTCTGTCTGGACATGTGAAGAGAAAAGGAAAGAAAGAAGCTTATGTTTTGAAATAGGCCAGACCATCATTTGTGGAAGCTTCTCTGGGGACTTATCTCTTTGTGCAAGGAATGGGGGGTCATGTGTGTAGGCTCTTTAGAAGAAAACTGGCCCCAGTGGAGAAAAAAAAAAGAACTTGTATCGCAACTGACCTACCAGACCAACTTTTCACTTTACTCTTTGTAACCTTCTTTGATAAAGTCTCAAGCTCTGCCTTTAGTTTCCTTGACTGATTTCCAAACATATTTTTCTAGAAAGGTTCTGTTCTGCCTAGTGATTCCACTGAGTAAGTAACCATTCACATCGTATTTCTGAAGATAGATCCCCATTCTTTTCCCTTGAAGTGTCTTGCTTTATTGATAAATGTCTTCTTGACAAATCTTACACTTGCACAGTCAGTACAATGAATTAACAAAACTCACTTTTCTAGTCCCCTGGGCATACAGGAGAACTACATTTCCCAGCTTCCTTTGCAGTTGAGTGGAGCCATGTAACTATTTCTAGGTAGTGTGATATGATACCAGTAATGTAAGGAAATTTTTGGCTGGTCTCTAAAGCTTCTTGAGATGTTTATATTCTGTGTCCTCATTGTGAAGATGAAGAGGACCCAGTGAAAATCCAGAAGAACCAGTTAATGGATGTAGTTGGGATCTTAGGTCATTGTGCAAAGAAGAGCTACGCACAACAGCCAACTGACTAGAACATCTGCATCAGACTTCACACAAGTAGAAAATACAATTTATTCTGTTTATCTATTTAGATTTAGAAATTTATTGTCATTGTAGAATATTAATGCCAATTCTAACTACTCATAAAACACCTACTCACATTTCAAAACCCACTTAAAACATTCCTATCTCTGTCTAGTCCCCTTGAGCACCACAGGTGAGGTTAATTCAGATACACGTCTTCCTCAAAAATGTTCTTATAATATGTTATAAAACATTTCCCCACATCTCTTTCTCTCCCACTAGTCTGAAAGCATTTCAAGAGCAGAGCTTTGTCTTATTTATACTTGCAAACTTATTTGGAACTGTATCTGGAATGCTCTAGGATGTCCTGGGAAATGGTGAAATCTGTATTGAACCACAGTCTGTTTGACCAAAGTCTGTATTCTTATATCTTGCTTCTCAGAGGGAGAGGAACCCAAGGTTCAATGGACCTGAAGTGTAGGTCCAAGTCTCGACAATGTGCGTCTGAGTAGTAAGCAGGTCTGAGGTCCTCAGAGAAGTACTTACCTGTATTATGCCATGTGTAATGTGCACTTTTTTGCACAAATTTTTGAGAGAAAAATAAGGATGCACATTATACATGGGAGCACATTATACATGGCGAAATATGGTATATTTTCTTACCCCTCCAACATGCCATGAACATGGCTACAGACAGTCAGCCAAAGGTGGGGACGGGTCACTAGAAGGTATGACCCAGCTTTCCAGAGAAGATGGCAAGAGCCAATTGGGAAGGATGCTGACCTCCCTGGGTATCAATGTTGAGAAGTGACTGAGATCCCCACTTCTGGAGACAGGACCGAGAGTCCCTGCCCAGACATTTCCTAGGCAGGACCAAACTGCCTGTTTAAACAGACCAGAGGAGAAAACACACACCCAGCTAAAGAGCTGCAGCAGGGCCCCCAGCAGAGGCCCAGGAGGACCCCATTCATGCGGCTGTCTATAATCACTTTTCTGGGAAGTGTGTTGCATGCCTTTCTTGGGGTGGCGAAGTCCAAAGCACAAAAGTGCACTCGCAGCAGTTTCCAAGTTGTGCTTCTCTCTCTTTTTACTGTAACTGAAAGAAAGTCAATGCATTTAGAAACCAGGGTGGTTTTCTTCAGATGGTCAAGTTACATTTTTACTTCCTCAGTTCAGCTCTACAGTACCTCATCTTCATTGGCCAAGAACTTATGAGAAAAAATGGAGAAGGATTATCCTGAATTATTTACCTAGACGTTGGACTGGATATAAACAAGTCCAAAGTCAATGTAACTTCTAAAACTCAGAAAAATATGAGAATATTTAAATGCAGTCCTACATGGCTGTGAGGTTCCCAAGTGCAAAGACTGGTGGAGTGGTACATGGACCCAGGGAGTACCAATGCTACTTGCACTAATCCTGGATGATCAGCCTTTGAGCCACACCTTGCATATGTGTCCGATGTCTTCTTTTGTATTTTAGGAAAAGGGTGAAGGGCGTCACTATTTACAGAGTACCGATTGCTTGCTACTTGCTGTTCATTCATTTAACAACTGTTTACTAAGCGCTCAGCATAAGCCGGCCACCGAGTTGAATGAGATTTGGTTCCTGATCATCAGGAACTCGAAGTACCCAATTCAATTCAATTTTTCTCTAGAAAGTTATTCACCATGTCTACTTCATGTTTTAAATGTGTTTTTAATACACAGAGTTTATCAATTTAAATCACTGGAACTTGAAGCAAATACTTTTGCACTGGAGTTGAAGGTGGGAGAGAGAACCAAGGGCTTTCTTGCCAAGAAAGGGGATTAGTTTTCACTTGCAGGTTTAGGTAGGGGTCTGAGAATCCCAAGGGACTAGAAAGTGGAGACAACTTTAGTCATCTTTCAGCTACTGCATTTTCTGAAGAGTGTTCTGCAGAACACCAGCCAGCAAGAAGCTCTGGATGAGAGTGTGCTGTAATTAAAGACGTTTGGAAAACTTTGTAGGTCATATCACAGACATTTATAATTGCATGACAATTACTCTGGAAGGTTTTATAGGAAAGAAAAAGAATCGTGTTCCCGCTCCCCATTCCCAAGCCTGGACATCCCAGCCTTATTCTACCATATATTATTTTGTTACTTAATACTTACCCACAGTCCATGAATCTGATATTTTTCTCATTTTTATACAACACAGAAGCAGCTTAACCTGAAACGCTACTCTGTCCAAGAGGAGCTTGCAATATAATGTATATTTATAATGTATATTAAAAAATTTTATTAATGTTTATATTTACTTTGGGCTTTAAGTCATTCATTGTGGATATTTTATAGTTGACTCTCAAAGATGTTATGGTGTTATGTTACATTATAAAATATATAGTATGTACTATATCAAATCATATCATCGTATGGGTAATGGGGTGAAAAAACTATATTAATTACTCATACCACCATTCTGCTTAGGAAAAAAGGGGATCTGGAGAAGATTTTTTGGGAGAAGATAAAGCCCAAATGTATAGTTTATTAGATACCATGGTCATCAAAAGAAGGAGGGAGATGAATCAATAATGAGGCTTGGGGAGAAGGAACAAGAAAAGAAATATGTCAAGACAAAAAATATGCCCTGCATTAAGACAAGAGCCTGGTGTTCAAGTTTTAGAATTTTAGTAGTTTTTAGGAGCTTGGCTAGCTCTAGCTTAACTTCAAGCTTTTTGTGTTGCAATAACACAAATCTCTGCTTCTTCCCAAAATTATTGTCAAAGGGTTTTTATACACTCACACACTTTGCATGAATGTTTAATTAGGTGGAAATTTAAAAGAGTTGTGTGGGTCGATGAAGAATGAATGGGGTAAAACACTAATGGGGCGAACATGGCCCTAACGGAAGTGTTCAGTGGAAGGGGGAGCCCGGAGGTCTCCAGGGGTGTTGTGAGGTTTTGACAAAGCTCTGGATGTGCAGTGGGGGGTTGGTAGATTTTATCTACCTCTTACAGAGCAGGAAAATGTAACTCCACATCCAAATATATAAAGTGATGGTGGAGATAGGGAGAGATAAAAAGAACAGACATAATGATATTAAAATAGAGGTCTTTACAGCACCTTCAGGATATTAATTTTTATTTATAAATGTTTGGTAGCCTGGATAATTTGTGAGAAGTGGGCTCCACTACCTGTTCTCAGGTCAGCAGTAGAAGAGGAGTCAGGAATCGATCTAGAGGAGCCCCAGCAGCTGTCTATGTCCAGAGTGAAAGGGGAGGGAGAACTCAGCTTATCTGTCTTCTCTAGTCTTGGAATTTCCTTATAACTATAAAGTCCTATTCTGAGAAGAGAAAGACAAATTTTAATGCACAAGATTGGGAGAAGTGACTCAATGACATTGAGAAAAAAGAAGACAGGCACCAGGGGCTGGAGTTCAGTGTGGAGGGGCTACAAAGAGTCCAGGTTGTGTAACACAAGGTCTGCTGTCTAGAATAAAGGAGGTGACAGTCCTTTTCTGCTCTGGGCTGTCTAATTCAGCTCCTTTCTGGATTCACGCTTCTTTTTGGGCTTGGTCATCAGCAGTTCCCAGAGTGATGTTCACTAAGTGAAGATCTGATTATGTCAGGACATATTCTTTAACAACATTCATTTGCTTCCCACTGCACTGACATAAATTGGGCCCCTCCTAACCTTTCCTTCTTCAGTTCTTTCCACCTTCTGTTTGCCTGAAACATTCTCCCTCTGCTACTTCTTCTCCGGGCTCAGTTGACTTCTCGACATCTATTTTATCTTTGATCAGATGTCACTTTTTCAGTTAAGCTTTTCTTGACCTCCAAGATCAAGTTGTACTATCCATTCTTCTTCTACCTACCTATTTCCTTCGTAGTATTTCATTCCTAACAGGAGACTCTACCCTGCACTGGAATACGATCTGAAAAGTCCAGGAGGGAGACTCTCAGCTTGAAGAAGTGTGGGGGGCAGTGGGGCTGAGCAACATCATCCCAGGTAGCTTCTTTCCCCATGTTGTGAGGTCAGTATGGTGAAATCACCCCAAGGGTATTATCAGTCTCTGGGTTGAGTGGAGTGTTGCCTAGTCCTCAGTCGGTGGTCTTTACATTGGAGTATGTGTACTTCTGAAGATTTATGCATATTTTTCCAAGAGGTATATTGGATCAGCAACCTCCATATGAACTCTTTCCCAATATAGGTGTAACTGAATTGGTCCTTGGATTTCTCCTTTTTATTTCACATTCTCCCATTTCCCATGGGGGGTTGGGGAACAAAATAGAACATAAATTTTACCCATTGAGAATCTTATTATGATGACTTATACTACTGTGAAAAACTTCCAGGACAGCAAACAAAGGGATAATTCAAAAACATTTAAAATATTTTGATGGTAAATCACTGTGATTTTGTTACATAACTCAATTGTAGTAAATTTGAGTAACAATAGTTAGAAAGAAGCTTCCATTTTTATGCACTTGTTTTTATAAACACATTTTATGAGCCTTTAATGTCTATAAAAACAAATAAACAAAAATAAAATTGATACTGAATCCTCTTCCTTTCATGTGATTAGTCACAATTATTTTCAGAAACATAAAAGCCTCATAGATCCATCTCATTAAAAGATCCGTCTTCAATACAATTGCATTATTTTTGTTTAATAAATATTTATCAACTTTTTAATGTCTCCACTTTATTTTAATCCATGGCTTAGCAATAATAAAAATATCTCCTTGCACAAAAATTATTTTTAATACTTAGAACCTTATAGCCCTAGGAATTACAAACAAAATGTAAAAGTCAATTTACGTACATATTTCTGTAGCAGATACATATGATCAATAAAAAATTTTAAAGCATCAAAATACATTCCATGAACTTAAAATGCTGTGGGGAATGTGAAATGAAACTATTAGTTCATGGGGAAAAAGAGATATGTAAAGTATCTTACTGTTTCACAAGAGCTTGTTCTTCTTCCCATGGGTTAAGGTGGTTATGAAATTGCTATGATATTTTTTAGAATCTATTGATGTTTTAATGAATGTTTTACAATTTTGTTGGAAAATGTCAACATTTACAAATTGCTAGAAATGATATCCTTTGCAAGGTGGGGACCAAATTTTTGGAGTTCTTTCAGTGCGTGAGCAGACAAATACTTTGAAGTCGCTGCTCCTGGCACCCTGGGACGTTAGCCCAGCTCTGCCCTCAGCAAGGGTGTCACTGAGACTCCTGCTCTGAATGCCATTCTTGTCAATTGCTTCAGCTGCTGAGCACACTCACGTTGGAGAGGCTTCCTGGAGGTTTAGTCCTCGAATCCTCTTTAATGGAACATCTCCCTGCCCAGCCTGGCCGGGCCCGATGAAGCTGTCCTGGTAGACAGTCTCAGACACCCCATGGTGCTTTCTCAGACTATTTATTATGTTTCATAATCACTCATTACAAAGGGCTTGAATGAAATCTAGATGTGCCATTGAACTGTAAGCACTGTGAGACAGGGCCTTTGCCTGATTATGCTCATCTTTTTCTCTCCAGCATCTGGCCCAGGGCTCAGGGCTTGAGAGAAATTTAATATATGGAGAGAACCTTTGCTGCATATATGGATGTTGTGAACAAAAAGAAAGCCTTTAACATACCAGTCTTCTAAGAATATCAATAGTTTTGGATTATTTGTATGTATGTGTTTTTCATTCATTGTTTCCTTATTTTCAAGATGAACTTGAAAGATTAACTGTGCACTTGCCATGTGCCTTTGTGTTTGGCTATGTAACTTGCCTGTGGAGGGCAGGTGAAAGTTAAAGGGTTTACTCAGTGGGACTGGGGACAATAATGGCTCTCCATGGCGGGCATACTTTTGATGTCACTTTAGGTACAGTGGAGTTGTCTTGTTGGAAAAGAGGTCCCGGGTGCTGGGGACCTGGAGTGAGGGATTTGTCTAGTTCGTCTACATGTACCCTCCCAGGAAAGTCTCCTCTCCTCCTGAATGTAGAAGATCTGTCGGCCAGTCTTTCCATAATAACAGACACTGGGGCAGGAAGAGGAGGTCTGGGACTATGCAAAATTATGCACATACAAAATACAAACGGGACAAACATGAAGAAGACACACAGGGCTGGAAGCTTCTGCCATGGCCGCTGCATCTTGAATAAATGAGAGGGCTCTTCTGAGCACTGATGTGCCGCCGCGAGTCAGTGTGGGTCTTCAGACAGAGAAAACTAATGTAAGACAAAACTTACTCAAAAGGAGATGTGCTGGTGGCCAGCAGAGAGATATCTGAGCGTGACTCAGTGAAACTCGTGCTAACCGTGACTCCGCAATTTCCAGCTGTGAAACTTTGGCAAATGACTTAACTTCTCTGAGTTCTAGCTTCCTCATTAGTAAAGTGGGATTTTGCAATACTCCTTAAATGAGAGAATGATTATGAAATTTCTAACTTCATAAGAGGTTATCCCGTAAATGTCTGTCAAAACTGTTGAAACAGAGATTTTTAGAATACAGCTGGTGCCTGAAGACACATGAGCGGAGTTTGGAGAGTTGGTTAATCAAGGTGACCTTTAGGTCCAACCATACCATGGACGCGTATGAACTTGCAAATATATGCAAGTCTCTGGGTCTGGGGTAGGGTTTCTCAGTGTTGGCACTGTTAATATTTGGGGATGGAAAACTCTTTACTGTGGCTGCTGGAGAGGGGTACACTGTAGATATTTAACATCATTCTTGGCCTCTATTACTAGATACAGTGGCACTTCCAGCCAAAGTTGTGAAAACAGAAAATGTTTCTAGACATTGCCAAACGTCTCCTGTTGGGCAAAATGTCCCTGGGTTGGGAACCACAAGTTTAGAAGATGGACTCCCATTTAGGAAACTGGTGTGCATGTGGAGGTGGGGGAGGGGACTGGTGGCTAAATATTAAATGTGTCTGTATCATAATAAGGCACAACTCGAGCTTTTTAAAAAAGGTGCCTCAAATAATTTATTATTAAAAATAAGTTTTAGGAGGATGATGTCAATTTATATAAAACACCGAGGATAGATTAGCTGTATAATATTTCCTCACACTATAATTGTTTATTTCCTGGGGTGTCTCCCATTGTAAACTTCTTGGAGATAGGAGCTACTTCTGTTTTTTTCTTTAAATAAAGATTTTATTTATTTAATTTTAGAGAGGGGAAGGGAGGGAGAAAGCGAGAGAGAGAAACATCAATATGCGATTGCCTCTCACATGGTGCCCACTGGGGACCTGGCCCACAACCCAGGCATGTGCCCTGACTAGGTATGGAACCTGCGACCCTTTGGTTCACAGCCCGTGCTCAATCCACTGAGCTACACCAGCCAGGGCTCTAATTCTGTTTTTATACCTTTTAGGAGATGGCAGAGCACCTGGTCCACAGTTCTTGAATATAGGTGATATTTATTGAATAAATAGATTTATTAAGAAGTAGGTAAGTCTAGTATAGCTTAGAAACCAACACGATGGCTCTTACAGACCTATTGAGTAAGAACAATGAAATATAATATGAAAAGATGCTTCTTTTAATACTTGGTGAATAGATTAACTTAACTGAATAGTTATGGAGTTCAGAGATCCAACCTCAACCTTGACAATTGAGGCCAAAGTCTTTCTGACTGGCTAAATGGATAGATGGATGGATGGATGAATGAATGGATAAGGGTACAGGTAAGAAAAGATGCATATAAGCAATGCTTAAAAATAGAGGAGAATATGGAAAGAGAGCATGATGTTGGGAGCAGCAGAAACTGACATCTACTGGAGGCTTACTGAGTCCTGAACCCTGTACTGGTGTTTGACATATGTTATCCTATTTAATCCTCACAAGGATGAAGGTATGATTATGCCCATGTTAAAACCAACATTTAGAGACATTAAGCAACCCAGTCAGGATGGAGGAATGGGCCTAGGAGCCCGGTTGTAGGTGTCTCAAATACCCAAAGCGATCTCCACTCGCACAGTTGTATAGGCGTCTTCCCCATCCAAACTGGGGAGCAAGGACCCATGAAGAACTTGGGCGTTGGCCTTCCAGCCCTGCCTGTCTCCCAATGCGGTCCATTCAGCCTGGCCCCAGTTATAACCCCGGGCTTCCACAATGGATCCTTCTGTTGCCTGAAACTGTTTGCTGTGTCTACAGGTTGCCCAATTTCACACAGAGGCCCCCACATTGTCAGAAGCTCATGGCAGATGAGTGATACCTGGAATTGCCTCTCACCGAGAGTGCAAGCTGCCTGTGGCTGTGTTCATCAACAGGGGAAGAGATGCCTCTTTTCATCAGAAACCTATCACTCATCAGTCAAGCCAGGAACTGAACACAGATGGCCAAACAACCTTAATTCTTTCCTATCCCATCTGCCACGTGTGCATTTTAATACACACTTTTACATGATTCCAGCACCATTCTGGGGAGAGCACTCCCAGAGGCCCGTGAGCTCCGCAGTACGTTTTCAGCCACACCTGGCATTCTGCAGTGAGACCTGCTTTCAGTCATTCATTTCATAAGTCAAACATATTTGTTAGGTGTCTAGTATATGTCAGACACTATGCTCGGAGTGGGAATGAGACAGACAAGAGCATGGACCTTGCATTCTCGTGGGAAGGAATAAAACCAAACAAAACATGAGGAAATTCCCAGGAAATAATACGGGTGATGGGACAGAGAAGTAATCGGGAGTGGGCAGAGCTGTATAAATTCAGGTGACGAGGGAAGACTGTTCTGGGATGACGTGGGTGACATGCTCTGGCTGAGTCCCTTGGGGAGGTAATAGTGGCACAAACTAGGCCCTTGAAAATCCCCGGGTTCAGAACTTGGGGCTGTGACTGTGTCTTGCTGCATCTGTATCAACTTACAGGATTAAGTATATAAAGTTAAAGGGAAAACTGAGAGGATAACAGAGAGGAATGAACATTGGCATAGACCGCAGAAAGTCTGAGAAGAATCAGGTCTAAGATGAAAGCTTTGGCTCCTGTGGAAAAGGGAAGGAAATGGAAGGCACAGAAGGAAAGTGAACTAATATTTGCTTAGTATCGGACAGTGTGCTACGTGTTTGAACACATGGGGCTTGATTAAGTTCTTTTGGAAGACAGACCAACAAACCCCCATAACATATCATCATATCCATGATGGAGAAACTAAGGTCTAGGGAATTTAAATCCTTTTTGTAGTCATCCTGCTGCAGTGGGAGGGACCCAAACCTAGTGTTTTTGTCCCTAAGAGGCATTCCTTGTCCATGATATAATACTATACCCCTGTGAGCAGCTGCAAATTTTGCTCAGGGTAGAGCACAGGTCAAATTTCATGAGGTTGAGAAGGAAGAGGGTGTCTCAATTGTTCTCAGAGCTGAAACATTCGGTGGGGAAGAGAAAGAGAATGGGCAGAAATAGCTTGAATGGGTAGGTGCCAGAGTTCAGCAAATATTGAATTGTTATAATAGCCACTTTCAGAATGTGAAACCTGGGTTACGGATTATTTCCCCTTCCATTTTGATCCATATATCTGTTTTAGGCCCCAGGTTTAAAGACACGGGTCATTAACTTTTTAGAAACAGGGCATATGTGCACAGGGTAGCAAACTCAGAGAGTGTACTGTATTATATGGTGGAAAATAAGTCTCCCTTCTCTGCCTGCCTCCACATCTCACACCTTGATCAACCACTGTTATCAGTTAAGGAGCATTTTAAATTTTAAATGGGAGCATGAGGACTCACAGGCCTTGTTATTTTAGAGGATCTACTGTACTTTCTAAGCCTAACTTATTCATTAATTAAACACATAATGCCCATCAGGGGCAAAGATTTAGTTTCTTTTTCTGGTTGTTTCCTATTGTCTTGTAACAAATTATTACACGCTTAATGTCTTAAAACAACACAATTTATGATTTTACAGTTCTGGACATCAGAACCCCAAAATGAGGTGGCAGCTCTAGTGGAGGATCAGTTTCCCTGCCTTTTCCAACTTCTAGAAACTTCCTGGATTCCTTGGCCCCTGGTCCCTTCCTCCAGCTTCCAAGTCAGCAACGAAACATCTTCAAATCTTTCTTTCTTTGGCTCTGATTCTCCTGCTTCCTTTTTTTTTTTTTTTTTTTTTTTTTTTTTTTGCTTATAAGGATGTTTGTGATTAGATTGGGCCAACCTGGATAATCTAGAATATCTCCCCATCTCAAGATTCTTCTTTTAACTTTATCTTCAAAATCTCTTTTGCTGAGTAAGATAACATAGTCCTAGGTTCCACAGGATAGAATGTGGATATCTTTGAGGGGCTATTATTCAGCCTATCACATTATTCACAATGGAAATAATATATATGTCCAAGTTCATAAAGTATTGTGTCTCCTAAATAATAGGAGATGTGTCTCCACATCTCCCAAATGGGATGTGTCTCTCTCCACCCCATTGACTCCACATCTGCATAATCGTGCCCTCTGTTTTCTCTCAGGGCACCGGGAAGCCTTCTCTTGGCACCTGGCTCACTCTCCCCATCAGCCCTCCACTCTGCAGCCAGGTGGCCTTTTTCAATACTCATTTCGTTCATACCATTCCCCTTTTAAAAGGCCTCAGCAACTCTCCATTGGGCTCCATGTGATGGAAGACCTCCTTTGCAGAGTTAACAAGACTCCTCCTAATGCAGCAACTACCCTGTATCCATCCTGAACGCCTTCCAGCTCCTTGGATCCACCTTCTCCTGTACTCCACCCTCCTGGCATTTGCATGTGCTCTTACTCATGTTTCAGAGCTAAGCTTAGGCATGTATTTGCCTTTTGGGGAAACCACTCCTGGTTTCCCACCGCTGAGTTTCATCAGATGCCTACCTCTGCGATCTAACAGCACTGCCACATCCCATAGAAAACTGTCACTGTGCTCAATGAACCTGATTTGCTCACCCAGGGGTGTTCGATATACACTTATTGCCTTAGCAATTGCATGAATAAATGAATGAATGGACTACACTCTCATTAGAGAAACAGACTTTCTATCTGGTCTCCACCCCACCCTGAGATTTGTCATTACTCTTGATTCTCTGAGTGCAAAGCCTACTTAGGAAGGTAGTAACTGTTCTGGATAAGGGCTATAGGTGTCAGCTTCTCACTAGTAAAATAGCCATATATGTGTATCTGACATGAATTTCGTGTGTGTGTGTGTGTGTGTGTGTGTGGGGGACAGCTGAAAATCTTTTTACTGAGCTTTGAGTTGAGGCCTTGCCTACCTCTCCAGCTCTGGGCAGATCAATGGTGCAGAGCCTGAAACATCAACAATTAGAATAGTTCCACAAGAAGTGTTTGCCAGTGCAAATGGAATACTATACAGCAGAAAGAAAGAAGGAGCTCCTACCCTTTGCAATGGCATGGATGGATCTGGAGCATATTATGATAAGTTAAATAAGCCAGGTGGCAAACGACAAATACCATATGATCTCACCTATAAGTGGAACCTAATGAACACAGCAAATAAGCAAGCAAATTGTTTGTTAACCTCTCTGACTGAACTCAACGAAAGACATTGAAATAAAGAGCAAAGTGATGATGGCTAGAGGAAGGGGCAATGATGGGGAGTAAAGGGGGAAGGGTTGTCAAGCAACATGTGTAGGGGATGCATGGACAAAGCCACAGAGGGGTAGGATTGAAGGTGGAGGGGGATAGGTGGAGTGGGGGGGTAGTGTGAGGAGAATGGAAACAACTGTACTTAAACAACAATAAAAAATTGTAAAGAAAAGGAGTGTTTGCTAGTGTAGACTTGTCTGTGAACATATTTCCTACTTATAAGGTTTTAATGACCAAGCATCCAGGCTGTTCTCTGCACCAATATGCATCCTATTTTCCCTAACCTTTCACTTCCACAGAATATTTGGGTCTTCCTGAAAGCAGGGTACCAGGTTCAGTGAGCTGAAATTCTCTAGACAAGGCAAGAGAATTGAGCAGGGGACCCTGGTGGGGTGGGGGTGGGTGGGTGGTGGTCACTATCTTCCTGCTCTGGGATATGCCAGGCAAGGCAGTGAACCAGAGACACAGCTGGTTTTGTGCTGGAAACAGCAGACCCGGCAAAAGGCATGATGTGGCGGCATCTCTTTGGGAGGGTTGCCGCTTACAAACTTCCACTATTCAACTGCCAACCTGGCAGCAGAGACGGCAAAAACGGCTCTACTTCCCAGAGAAATCTCCGCTTCGCACAGGGGTGGATTACAGGAAGGATGTAGATGCCTCCCAGTTCATATCAGGAATTCTTCAGTGGAAGAGAGCAGACACGGCTGTGTGAATGCAAAACTTGCCAAATAACTGGAGTGCATTCGATACAGGCCATCAGCTCACCTAAGCCCTAGGCAAAAGTATTTCCTCTCACTCCTTGTCCTAACTTCTCCTGGTCTGCGTGTTTGTTAACCTCTCTGACTGGCCATCCCCAATCAGAAGGAAAAGTAGCCTTAGATTGGGAGCGAGCTGTATCCCTAATTCCTGAGAGAGACCATCTCTCTCTCCACGGTATAGTCATTCCACAGTAAACAGTACATTCTCTTTCTTGCCTCCAAATGACATGTTCTGGCCACACATGGACAGGGAGCCCAGAGGCTATTTTTTCCAGAGAAAAAAGAAGTAGACTCAGCTTGCTCCTTGTCTGGGGGTGGGTCTTCCTAACTAAATTCTGGACCAGGAGCAGAATTCTCCAGACCTGAAGGTCTCAAAGTTGATGAGCATAATGGTCACCTGGTATATATGAGAAGATATGGGTTTCTGGCCAGTTTTTCCCAGGCTTTAGGACCTCTGGGTGTAGGTCTTAGGACTATCGATAGGATGCAAGGGTTAGGAGCAGGAATGGAGGTGAGTTTTGAGTCAATTTGCTTTCCCATTTGGGGTGGCAACTGAATGTGTGGATGAATGGATTTTGACTTCAGATAGCTCTAGATATGAATCTTGGATCTACTGCTTACTAAGTGTGTTACCTTGGGAAAGGTATGTTACCGAACAAGAGGTCCAAGGGAGGGGTAATACAATATTTGGCCCACCTAGGGATGCCAAATATTGCTACACAACAGGGGCCCCTCCCAAGGACAGTATACTAATATCTACTGGGCTCTTCTGTCCGCCGCCAATTGGAAAGACATCTCTCAGTGCCAGAGATTTGTGAAAAGGAAACAAAATGTTTATTTAATGCTATTCAGGCCTAATGCCTCCACTAGAATATCAAAGTCCTTTAGGGTATACACCTACACCCACACAGCGCTCCCTTCTCCCCCTGTCCCAACTCCGGTAAATCAGGAAAAGAGCACACGTCTGTGTTTCGGGCCGCTGGCACCGTCAGCTGTGTCACTGCAGGATCTCGAGTTAATCCAAAGTACTGTGGTACCCTCTCATGGTCCACTGGCAAGAGTCCTTTGTACCCAGTTCCAGTCAAAGTCTCTCTTGCTTTTCAGGCCCCGCGGCCAAAGGGGGCATCCCAAAGCCGCGTGGGCCTCTTCTACCAAAGCTGCAGGAGTCCACACTCCACCAAAAGCGCGTTGTCTTTCTTCTTCACCTGGCTGCAGGGACCTCCATTCTGGCAAAGCTGCGTGGCCCTCTCCTCACCTGGGCAGTTCTCCTCTCATGTCCCGGAGCCAGTCTTTTCCAAGCTCCCACACAGCGGCACCCTCACTCAGGAGCACAGCCCTTCATTACCATCCTGAGTCCCCAACTACTCCCTTCTTCCTGGCTCCAAACTTGGCCACAGCTATTTAACATATCTATGAAACCAGTTAAAGGTTAAATAATCATTCCAGAGGTTAGCTGCAAAACTATTGCTATGCAAAACAGCTTTCAATGGCCCTGCTCTATTCATCCCTTCCCCCTGGGGCGGGGGGGCGGTGAGGACATCTTATATGTCTCTCCAATATTTCTATACACTTTGAATTCTGGACACCATTCCAAATCTTCTTTTGGGGCCCCCCTTGGCTGCACCCTGTATCGGGTACACACTTTCTTAGTCTCAGCTTTCCCAGTTGCAGAATGGGAACAGTAGCTCTATATCCCACCAAATGCTGCTGTGAGCACAAACAATGAAGTTGTGTAGTTCTCCAGCAACACAGAGTTAAGTGCTCCATGAAGGCAGCCAGCCCTGATGAGATGGTTTGGCATGACTATGTTTGGGTGGAGAAAGGATCTCCCTTATTCTCTGGGCCAAATGCTGTGCTTTGCTCTCAGAATGCTCTAAAACCTGGTGAAGGATGCTTCTTGTAAGAGTTGAGATGAGGGGCTAGAGGGAGATGGGGACAGATCTGGGTTTGGGTCTTGCCTCCATCTATGGAATATATTGGGTAACATTTTCTGTTTCTCAGCCTCCTTTATCTGAACTATACAAGTAAGATTTGTCTTGAGATTTTTTTAGGGAGATCGGTTTATGTTCAATATACTTTAGTTTCTTCGTTTTTTTTTTGACCTATTCTGGTTCTAGATGACATATTTCTCTGCTCATAGATTATACATGACTAATACTATTTAGGGAAAGTAAACAATTTCTGAATATTAAAATTTTATTTATTAAAAATGTACATTGACCATGGAATCTTTGAGGAACTTTGCTGCTCTTTGCGGAGACAGAAATCATGCATTCATAGTGTAGTGCATGGCACATAGACAGTGCTTGCTAAAGGGTAGCTTTTAAAAAACATTAATATTGTTTTTAAAAGCAATGACCACATTGTGGTGGTCAAAATGACCACATTTGTATTGATCATAAAAGTCAGATTGGGCTAGAACATTTGGAGGGCACCACCCCTGAGTTCACATCCCATCTGTTGGAAGCTGTGTGATCTTGACTGAGATGCTAAACCTCTCTGAGACTGAGTTGTATTATTTATAAGAATAAAGGCTATACCCACATTGCTGGCTTGCAGTGAGGATTAAAATGGTACATCATGCTACAAAGGTACACAGTAAGCACCATATATGCATATATTTTTATTTATTGAATTTATTTATTGCATATTAAATATATATGTTTATAGCTATATATCTTTCTACTTTTCTCAAATATCTTATTAATCTTTTAGTTGTCTCATGGATTTTCCATATAGGTAACTTCAACTGCAGATAGTGATAATTTTGCATATTATTATCTATAGTAAAACTTTTTTTCTTATCTTGTTGTGGGTACTAGAACTTCTAGAACAATGCTAAACCATCACCGGTGTCAGCTGCTGCTTCTCTGTTCTATGTCAGTGGGGATGATTCTGATATTTTATCTTTAGGTATGATTTAGTTGTAAATCTGTAGCAGCATTATCAGATTCAACATTTCTTTCCTATTTTTACTTTAATAAGATGTGTTTGTTTATATTTTTTTCTAATCAAGATCATTTTTTTTGTTAAGTAGCTGTCAAAGTGATCCTCTGGTTTTTCTCTTCTTTGACCTACTGATCTGCATGATCGATGTTACTGATATGCAACCATCCCAGTGTTACCAGAATCAACTCTACCTGGACTGTTTATTACACATGCACTCCTTTCCTCCTTCCCTTCTATCTGCTTGTTCCGTAGCCATCCATCTGTCTTCTCTCTCTGGTGTCTGCACCTCCTGTCCCACTGCAAAGCCCTTTTAGGGGGAGGAGAGCCCATTTGCAAATGCACAGGGGAAGAGGCTGTCACAGGACTCAGCTGGACAGATGGAGGGAGAGGCCCACAAGTTCCTGGTTCCTGTTGATAGAAGGTTTGGGGTCCTTTGAAGTCTGTCTTCTTGTGCCATCCCATTCCCTGCAAACTGCTGCTACAGCAGCCTTTGACCAGCTGCTAAGCACCTGACCTTCTGTCCCTCTGACCACAGAGGACCAAGGCCTCTTGTCTGCCCAAGGCTGTTTCCATAGAAATGCAAATACATAGCAAGAGCTTCCTCTTCAGGCCGCCTGGTCCTTCTCTTCCCTTTTCTTCTAGATCTTTTAGGACAGTGGCTGGGATTTCACAACAGAGAGATGTGTCATTTGGTCACGCAGTTCCTTATGAAGAAATACATTGTTCTTTCTTCTTTCTATTCTTTTTTGAAAACAGAGAAAATAATGACAGATAAACTTCTGGGTCTTTAAGGGGAGGTTATATGCATTTTTCCTATAGGAGACAGGAGGAGAAAAAGGGACGAAGCCTAGTGGGGTCACAGCAGGCGAGTCTGACTTCAGGTTTGCCAGAAAGAAGAGGAGCTCTTACTAGAAGTGGGTGGTGTGGCATCAGCCCTCGTTGGCAGCTCCGACCCAACTCTTCCGGGAGTTTCTGCCTTCCTGGAAGAGGCGTGACTCCTTCTACCCTCCAGCTTGTCTCCCCCTGTTTCAATTCAAAACCTGTACGGTCCCCAGGGCGTAGGTGAGAACCCACTTTTAAGCTTCAGGTTTGTGTTGATTCTGGGTTGTTGATGTTCACCTTTCTGGATGACCAAGCTCTGAGAAAAGCTGCAAACAGGGCCGTAACAATGGAGAATTGAAGCCAGGAAGCATGAATGTCTGGGGATGAAGATTCTCTTGCAGGTCACTTGTGAAGGGAAATTGGCAAGGGAGGGGGAAATCAGGCAGGAACAGGTAGGGAAGTCAAGCAAGGGTGTGAAAGTCCTGCAAAGGTTGACATCAGCTTACTCCTACAAGGATGGTAGAGTGTAAGTTAAACTTCAGAGGTGTCCTGCCTCTAAGTCACAGAGTTGGGTTTTCCTACAACTTCACACAACAATCTAAAGGTTCCCAGGGGGATAGAATTTCCCAGGAACTTTCAGCTTTCTGTGCATGTGGGCACAGGGGAAGGGTGCAGATGCCAAGGAACACACATTAACAGTACAGGGGGCTCTGCAAGGATCTGGCTGCAACACCATGATCGTTTTTCCAGAAAGGGGTCACTTGTATAATGGACCCAGTTTATACCTGTGAATTCCCAGCTCTCTCTCACCCAGGCCGATGGAATTCCGATCTGTGAGGGTGCAGCTCAGAAGCCCATGTGCTGTCCAGTCTTTGTGTGACTCCAACGCTGCCTAACTGTGAAGAATCACTGTTTATAGTGTTGCAATGGGCTGAGGATTAGATCACTGCAAACAGCAAGCTGGGGGACAAGGCAACAGGAAGCATCACTGCAAATAGCAAGTTGGGGGACAAAGCAACAGGAAGCAACGCTCTTTAAATAGGAAGAAGGAGGTAGCGGTGTGAGACTGAAGATGACGCAGGCTTTGCAGCCAAACCCGTTTGAATTCCTATCCTGGCCCTGGGATTCTGTCACTTGCAGAAGTCCACTTCACCTCAGTTCCTTCACTTCTCTGAGTCATAATATTTTTAAAAAATATTTTATTTATTTATCGTTAGAGGGGAAGAGAAGGAGAGAGGAGAGAAATATCAATGTATGGTTGCCTCTCGTGAGTCCCCTGCTGGGAACTGGCCCGCAACCCAGGTATGTTCCCTGACTGGGAATTGAATTGTGATCCTTTGGTTTGCAGGCCCGCACTCAATCTACTGAGTGAGCTACACCAGCCAGGGCCTGAGTCATAATATTTCATTCACAGAGCTCCATGGGTTCGTCCATTCATTTATTCATTTGAGGAATATGTATGGAGTCCTGTGCATTTTCCAGCCACTCTCTTAGGTGCTGGAGGTATATGAATGAACAAGGCAGATAGGTTTCCTGCCCTCATGGAGACCAGGGGCTGGCTGTTCCATCCCTGCCTTGTGAGATCAAAGCCCTGCCTTCCTTGAAATCCTCCTCTTAGGTTCCACCTGTGGCTTCCCCATCTTCCTGATTTTCTCTAGTTCTGCAGGGCTAACAACACGAGCTAAATGACCAGTGGTGTTACTGTAAGTTTGGGGCAAATGTTGCTGTGCAAAGCCCACCGGAATGGAAAGCAGAATCATATAAGACAGGAAGAATTGTCTCCCTGAATGGAGAAGGTGTTTCGGAGGGCTTGGCTACATGAATGAAGTTCAAGGTGCTAAGAAGACTGATGTGGGCTGAAAGAAATGATAAGGGTTACTTAGATTTATCAAAAGAGACTTTATACTATAGTGGAAAAAACTTTGAACAAAGAATTGTTTGTTTGTTTGTTTGTTTGTTTATTCATTTATTTCTATAACCCAGATGTCAGCCAGCCCCTTGGGATTGGGGTCAGATGGCCTCAAGTCCCACTCCCAAGGCGTTTTCCAAGATCTCCCAGAATTCTCATGTCTCTGACTCATGGCCCCCCTTTCTTCTGATATGCAATCTTTGTTCTGAACCACATGGATTTCAAAGTCAGACAAAGGCTCCCTGCTTCTTTTTACTAAACAAAATAAACAGAAACACACACCCAAAGAATCACCACAAAAGCTCAGCCATGTGCTTTGGTCAAACTCTGAAAGAAGGAAGGGTTTGCATCTCAGGGGCATAAGATCATTCAAAGAGGTAAGAAGACCCCCATTTTGTAAATGACTATTGCATCTTGTAGAGCAACACTAGCCATGGACCCACTGGGCTGCCTCTTCCACGCTCCTCCTCCTCCTGCCCCTTTTCTTCCCTTCTCAGTGTTTCGAGCAAAGTTAGTGGTCACATGTCCATCCTTGGCAATGACAGCAAAGTCAACCCCTGGAAAACTCACTGAGGGGCGAGGCAGTTCCCCAAAGAACACTATGATCCTTTTCCCAGATGCAGGGGGAATAGATGGGAACAAGCTGCAATAGCAACTGTTCACCAAACAGGGAGCCACTTCTCACCAATCAAAGTGCTTCTCACACTTCCGACCTCAGCAGGTGGTTCAGCGATGGGTATGAGACTGAGCCTCAGTTTCTTCCACTGAGAAAGTTCTCCTCATCTTTTGAGACCAGGCACCTGACTTGCCTCCCACTGTCTGCACCCGCAGAACTCCTACAGTGGTGCTGCCCCATCAGTGGAACCCGTCACGCTGGAACACTGTCCTCAGGCTGTGATGTGCCGGGACAAAGGTTATTTTTAACTTAGCTGCCAGCATATAATAGGGAGATTGGCCCATGGTAGGTACCTAGTCAATTTTTATTAATTGGCAGGAGGGTGCTGAGGAAGGAGGGCTATATCTGGTGAATGGGGAGGGTCAGGTTAAGTAAGAACAGGGTCAAGGGCTCTGGGTTTTGGTGAGATCACACTTTGCATCTGATCTTCAAAGAGCCTTATTAAGAAAACAGCCAAACTGAGAATTGCAGCAATGTCTCCGGCAGACCTCCTGGTTCTCATTAATGGCTCCTATAATAGCTTTTCATTGCCTTCTCTTTCCTTAAGAAAGTCTCACATTGTCATCCAGGCCTGTTAAACGTTCTGTGGGCCCATTATCAAAATAGCATTTTCAGCTTCACTGAACACATGCAGGAAATGTTGTCGTGTCTTAAAAAAAAACAACTACGAGAATAAGCACAGATTGTATTGGGGTAATTATCTCCTCTCCAACAGCCTTTTGGAAAAAGAGGATATTTCTAATTTTTGGAAAGTTGTACATCTAAAAGGGTAAGCTGCCATGGATTAGATTAGTAGCTCAGCAATTGAAACTTGACATCAAGTTAATTTCTCCTCCGCCTCTCTGGCTGGCCCTTCCTTCCCCATCATAAAAAGGGAAATCACACAGATTTCTGATGGATGCCTGGTACTGGGGTCATTTCTGAGTGTGTTTCTGTGGGAGTAGAAAGCAAGTCTGTAAATCTAAGTGGTGAATGGATCCCACACTTCTGATGATGACGCTGGGCTTCAGACCAGGGTCACCCTGAGTCAAAGGCCTGGCTCAGAGTCTTGGACGTGCTGTAGGCTAAGAGGGGCCCTTAGGGACTAAACATGCACAGCAGAAGAATCAGGATCTTTGGTTTCTTGTCAGCTATTTTATGATCACTGTCTGCAGCTCTCAGAGCAATGTCCTCACCCTGTCTCTGAGGCTATTATAGAAGCTGTTATAACTATTATGGAGTCTCAGGCGAAGCTGAGGTTGAGGTCTAGCCTTGCTATTTACCATTATGCTCTTGCAAGCTCTCATCTTTTCAGCTGTACAATCTGTGTGACAATACTCCCCTCACATTTAGAAGGAAGGATCAGGGCCTGACTGGTGTGGCTCAGTGGATTGAGCACTGTACTGCAAAGCAAAGAGTTCCTGGTTGGATTCCCAGTCAGGGTAAATGCCTGGGTTGCAGGCCATGTCCCCAGTAGGGGGCGTGTGAGAGGCAACCACACATGAATGTTTCTCTCCCTCTCTTTCTTCTTCCCTTTCCCTCTGTCTAAAAATAAATACATAAAACCTAAGAAAAGAAAAGAAGGAAGAATCAAAGCCACCAATACATGCAAATGTGAACAGTGGCAGCTTAGAAAGGGCTATCTTCTGTTCATGTCATTTTTCTGCCCTTCTGGCCCTCTTCCCACCCTCCCATCTGATTTGAAGTAGAAGACACTGCTTGGGTGGCTCTTGGTCCCTGGGCCCAATGAGGCAGTGGAACCACATCCTATGATGATGAGCATATTGCTGTTAAAATACACAGAGAAACGTGTGTCAAAATGTACACAAGCAGCTTGGCTCCCTGGAGCCAAAGTCTTTCTAGAGGGGATGGCTAGGAAGTCACACCTGGGAGGAAGGACAGATGAGAGGAGAAGAAGGCTCCTGCCTGGGCAGAGGGCTGGACTGCCTGAGCCTTTCACGGGCACGTGGGGAAGATGAGGATGGAGAAGACTGAACTCAGCTGCTGAGAGCCTCATTATGATCACTCAGGTGAGTGGCTTACACACTTCCTGGTTTTGCAGATTTTCTCATGAATCTGTTAAAAATACAGCATTCTGGCCCTGACTGGTGTGGCTCAGTGAGTTGGCCATTGCTCTGTAGACCAAAAAGCTGTTGGTTCAATTCCCAGTCAGGGCACATGCCTGGGTTGTAGGCGAGGTCCTGGGATGGGGGTGTGTTAATCGATGTTTCTCTCCCGCTTTTTCTTCCTCTCCCTTCTCCTCTCTCTAAAAATAAATAAATTAAATCTTTTAAAAAACCCCGCAGCATTCTGGACCAGGGCCCAGGAATCTAATTTCCCACCAGCTCCTTGGTGACACCTTGCAGGTGGCCAGAGGACAGGCAGAAACAGGGCCCCAGGTGATGACAAGCAAATGCAGGGGAAAGGTGGAGGCAGTGGCCTGCCCCGGGTGGAGGAGTGGGTCTGGGGTCTCCAGATCCTGGGCTTGCATGATGCTAGGCCATGGGCCCAGCATTAGTGGATTTGAGGGGATAGTCTGAGAAACGGCAAATAGGGGGGCCCAGGATTAGAACCCCAGGCAGCTCTGTTAGGAACCATCAGGGCTGGGTAGAGAAGGCATGTTCAGTATGAGGGGTTCAGTGCTGAGACGTGAGCTGCAGATGAGAGGGAAGGTTGGATGGAAGGCGGGCATGAGGGGCTGTCACCAAGAGCAATTCCCATGGTAATGGGAGTATAGTAACAGCCCTTGAGACTCTAGAAAGGGAGATCAAAAAATAGCAGTACAGTATATACTAAATACCTGACATTATTCTAAAGACTTATTAACACATTTAATTCTCATAAGCACTCTCATTAGGAAAAATAGAAAGTTATCCTCAATTAATAGAAAAAGAAACTGAGTTTTAGAAAGTAATTTGCTCAACGCATAAGTGGTGGAGCAGAGACCCAGATTCAGACCCTGTGAGTCCAGAGCGTGGGGCCTCAGCCACCGCACTGAGCTGCAGCTGCACCTTGGGCCACACACACGCTCCTATCATGGCATGGAAGGAGCCAGGGTGGCCTGGAGCTGGCGATGGAGGCGGGGCGGGGGGGCAGAGAGGGATGGAACCCCAGTGCAGGTGAGTGATGCCAGGCTGGACTGGGACACTGAGCAAAAGCTTGGAGAGAGTCAGACAGGAAGTGTCTTGTAGATGGAGAAGATAGCACTTGGTTGTGGCCTTGGGAGTACCTGTGAGGGACTGACACTAGGAATCACCTTTCTTTTCAGTGTATCGCACCCAAGTGTCATCTGGGAGGTCTTTGGCAGGTAAGCCAAAACACTAAACTCAAAACTTGGGATATAGAAGAAGGAGTTGAGAACCCTACCAGGTAGCATCGAGTTGCAAACAAACTAAACTAAACTAAACTAATCTAAACTAAACTAAACTAAACTAAATTAAACTTGAACCCCCCCCCCAAAAAAAACCAGAGTGAGCACACTCTCTCTTTTAGCAAAGGTGGGGGGTAACAGACCCCCAATCTCTGGACACTGCAGCCCCCTGCAGCTCTCCAGGAGGACAGGGCTCAGTCAGGTGCACAGCCTCGCTCTTCCTGAAGAAACTCTTCGCCCTGACTCAGCCTGTCCTTCAAAGGCTGGCACCTGTTCAAAGCATAGTTCTCCTGCTTCTTGACCACGTGACCTGAGCGAGTTGCTTCACATTTCTGAGCTCCAGGTTTCTCATCTGTTAAATGACCATAATCATTGACTATGGATTGGTGTGGCTGTCTCAAGAGGCTGGTGAGACAGGGAAGTGAAAGCGCTTTCTGCACAGGTGAGAAGGGACATCACTGCATTTTGTCCAGAGCAGGTTGCATCTGGGTCCTGGGCAGCAGTGTCCCTTTAATTCAGAGGGCTGGGTTCTTCTGTCAGCCAGCACGGCGGCGTTGTCTCTACGGGAACTATACTAATTGGGCGAATCCGCTGGGAATTTCTGGCAAGTTAAAGTCTGAAAGATGTTGAAGAAGCTTAAGAGCTGAAAGAGCAACGTTCTGGTGTGTGTCTGTGCTGGTGTGCGGGGTGTGAAGTCACAGTGAATAATTGGCCCCTTCGTGTTTTCCACCCTGGATGACAACCAAGGAGGTGGGGACAGCCAGTCAATGTCGGAGACAGCCCACAAATGCCACTCTCTCACAGTGAGCCCAAGCCCACACCCTGCCCTGCCAAGTTCTCTTTCAGCTGGCAATGACGGTTTTCGGAGTGCAGAGACAAGGGGGCGGTTTATATAAGCCAGCGGGGCCTCAGAGGCTGAGCTGAGGGTTCGGGTCTTTCTTCTAAGCACAATGGGAATTCACTGAAGTGCCTTAAGCAAAGCAGGGTGTGTGATCAGTTTTGTGTTTTCCCAAGGCTCATTCAGGCTGCCCAGTGGCGAAAGGATTAAATGAGATAAGCCCCATCAGGGCCTTTGCTCAGGACCTGGACTGTAGTAAGTGCTCAGGAAACACTATCCAGCTGCTGTTATTAATCTGTTAGCTGCCAGATGCCTGGTGAGAGTGGATAGCAGCTCAGCAAAGGGGTCTTAGTCGCTTCCTCTCTCTCACAAAGGGACAGGGTGGTTCCAGGCTCATTGGCCAAGCCTGGCTTAGCCTGGCAGGTTTCCACATCTGGCTGCAGACTCCAAAGAAAGGCTCAGCCAAGCCTTAGATAAGAGTGAGTAAAAGCCTCTGCAGTGGGAGGCAGGTGAAACATTTTTTCTGAGCTTTGCCAGGAAGCCTCAGCAGACAGGGCTGCGCTCTGATGAGGGTGGAAAGGAGGGAGGAATGTTTGCCTCGCGGGCTTCTGCCCAGGATCCCCAGTTCACAGCTCTCCTGCTGGTCTGGGACACTTGACTGACCCTATAGCCTGATTCCCAGGGGGCTCCTCGATCCCCAGACCTGAAGGAGAGGTGGCACACAGGTACAAACCATGCTTTCATTGGGCGGGGGCTGCTTGGCCAGGATCACTCAGCGCCACAACGTCTACAAAGCCAAGCTGAGGCAGCCAGCTAGTGAGAGCCCCATCACACCTCATTCAGCCTCCAGTTCCTGAAGCCCACTTCATGCCAGGCTGGTTCTTTTTTGGGATTTCTCAGACAGAGTGCATGCTGACCCCACATGATGAGGGCCTCCCGTCTGGTGGTTTATTTTCCAGCTGAGCAGGCTTTAGTTTCAGGGGACAACAAAGGAAGGGGGAGCAGACAATCAGGGTCTGCAAATGGGCATATGGGGTCTTGTTATGGGAGTTCTCTGAGCACAGGCTGAAATGAGTCTGTGTGTGGCTGTTAGAGTGAGGGTCTGGGAAGCCCACCATTATCCTGTACTGATACCCGGCAATATACCGGGCACTTGCATGTATCTCTTTAAATCCAGATCCTACTTGGCTCACTCAGAGTCTTTCAGATAATCAGTGATCCAGCTTCATTTTAAACCCACATCTTTCTTACTTGAGAACCCAACATGCACTGGTGGAGTGTTGTTAAGAGTATTCCCTGCCATCATCTGACTATCTCATCTGTCAAAGACAGGCTCACGGGCTGAAGTGAATGTTTTGGGGATACTGTCTGCATTCTTTATGTCTGCCCAGCCCACATCAGTGTGCATGGCTTCCCTTCTCCTCTGCTCTTGGCCCAGACGGGACGGATCCGTGTGGTTCGTCTCTGGCACACAGAGACATGCACCCCCAGAGCTACCGTGTTGCTTCCCAGCTTCAAACTATTTAGGAGGGAGAGAGACATTATTCAATGTAGTTGTTGGGTGAATTAGATGTGTTGGTATTTGAACCTGGTTCAAACCAGGGCACAAATTAATGGCACGATAACTTTTAAAGAGATGTGATGTACAGTATATGAGCATTTCTCACAGGTGCCTGGTCTATAGAAAGTGCTCACTGAATTCCCAGGATGGATAAGCTATTATCAATTAGTGTGACCTTAACAAGGATGGGGTCTGTAGTTCTCCATCTGGGTGTGCAGGGGAGAGTATTGGGAAAATCTTGAGAAAATGTACTGGGTTGGCCAAAAAGTTCATTTGGTTTTTTTTTTTTTTTTCTGTAAGGTGGCTCTAGTGGTGCTCGGTTGTCTTTAACTTCATTCGAAACAATTTTGTTAGATTGTATTGTGACAGCTGTCATATCAGTGTGCATGAAAAAAAAGTATTAAAACTGGTGAATTTTTGTATAGCCATTTTAATATTGAAGATGGAAGAAAAGAAGTAACATTTTTGGCATATTATGCTTTATTATTTCAAGAAAGGTAAAAATGCAACTGAAATCTGAAGAAAGATTCGTGTAGTGTATGGAGAAGGTGCTGTGACTGACCAAACATGTCAAAAGTGGTTTGTGAAGTTTTGTGCTGGAAATTTCTCACTGGACAATGCTCCACGGTCAGGTAGACCAGTTGAAGTTGATAGAGACCAAATTGAGACATTAATTGAGAACAATTAATGTTCTACCATATAGGAGATAGCCAACTTACTCAAAATACCCAAATCAATAAATTTATTGGTGAAGATAAAAAATGTGTCTCTTATTTTACATAAAAAAAAAACTGAAAGGACTTTGTGGCCAACCCAATAGACTCCTGTGGTCTCCTCCCTGCCTTTCTGATTCAGTAAAATATGGGTAGAGCCCTGGATGCTACATTTTAACAAGTTCTCCAGTGATTCTAACGTGAGTGCTCTCTGTTTGTATTACTCTCTGATGTTCACTGGACTGGGTTGGTGACTTACATAGCAGATAGGTTAGAAACCTGAGGACAGAGGCTAAGTGACTGATGCTGGGCGAAGTGTCCAGGGATAAGAGGTACAAACCTGGATGATGGGATGAAGGCATAGAGGAAGTTATAGGACACAGGATGGAGGAAGGGGCAGGATGGTTTTGGGAGGAGGGAAAAGGCACTCCAGTGGGGACTGGTGGTACTGGAATGCACACTTTCTGGATACTAGGCTTTACCTTCAGAGTCATCCTGTCTTTCTCTACTATCCTTGCTCTGCTGAAATAAATATTGAGACCCAGTTCATCTGTGACCTCTCCAAGGAAGCCTGCCTTCATCCGTTACAATAATTTAGTCACTATATATATTCAGCGCAAGATATTTGCTTCCATTTCTTTTTAAAAAATACTAACACAAAGATAGGTATTTTACTAATTCTGGGGAGGGTGGGAGAGGAAGAGAGAGAGGGAGAGAAAGAGAGAGAGAAACACCGATTTGTTGCCTCCCCCACATTCCCCAACTGGGGATGGAACCCACAACCAAGGTATGTGTGCTGGCCAGGAATTGAGCCCCCAGATTTTTGGTGTATGAGATGATGCTCCAAACAACCAAGTCACCCAGTCAGGACTGTTCTCTTTCATTTCTGTATCTTCCATGACCAGAACAGGGCTGGCATGTTGGAGGAGCCTATCAACCAATGATAGTGACTGAATGGCTAATCTGTTTTCCAGAATAGCTAGTGGAGGCCTTGAGGGATTAAGCTTAACCAATATGACTTTATTTTGTGCAAAACTGCTTAGGGCCACCAGCAATCTGATGAGATTTCCTGATCTTGTAGGTTCAGCACTGGGGGTCAACACATGTGCTCTGGGGGAAGGACTGAAATATTCGTGTTCAAAGAAAATTGTGCAGGAATGAACCATCAGGACAAGTGAGGAGAAGAAGAACGGGAAGACTATTGAGTGCTAACAAAGCTTAAAAAGAAAATGAAGGAGTAAGGGAGAAAGGACGGGGAAGGAGGGAGGGAGAGATTTGCTGCCATCTTTATTCTGCATGTAAAACTAAATGCATGCCTCATTATCAGAGAATATTCAGAGCAGCCCCTGTTGGTAAGAACAAGGAGATTGGACCTGGAATGTCAGATAACTTGTCCAAAGACATACCATCTATGAAGGGGCAAGGTCAGGATTTGAATCAACTCTTTTGACTCTGTCTTGTATACACATGGAAAGCAAAATGGGCAGCATGTTTGCCTTATAGCCAATTTCTCATTTTTGTAGTCATATTGGACACCACCAGTTATTTATTTATTTATGTATTTATTTTGCCATTGAACCGAAATAAGACCTCAGCATCTTTACCTACCTCATGTTTTTTGGAACATCCCACCTTTCTGTAAAATCTAGCATTTAAAATCAGACTTCCTTGTTTTTTTGTGCAAGATTAACCTGCTCCTGAATGCAAGGGAATTTATTTCTAATAGCTATTTCACTGGAAAACTCTAGGTATACATATATTAACTAATTGTGTTTTAAATTTGATATTTATGTGATTTTTATATGTCAATTATATCTTAATGAACTTGAAAATAATTAGTATTTTCCTTTTGCCAAATTAAAATAAATAAAAAATACAAAAAAGAAAACTCTGGGGCTCTAACTATATTTACTGGGAGAAAGAAGAGGAAAAAAGAAAAGTAGGGTGTCAAATAATGTTTAATTCTCTAAACCCAGACTCGGAAAAGACAGGAGTTATGCAGAAAAGGTATGAGCTATATTGGCAGGGAGAACTGTCAGTGACAATAAAAAAGTACAAATAATGGTGACTGCTATTGTTTACCGAGTTCTTACTATGAGCCAGGGACTTTGATGAGTTATATTACGTGTTCTTTATGAAGTTTACAAATGAGGAAACTAAGACACAAAAAGGCCTTTAATCTGGGTCATATACTGAAAAGTTTGGACCAGGATTCAAAGCCAGGTTACGGAGCCAGGAAATTAGCCATTAAAGATGCCGTGTACAGATTTAGAAGGAATCAGCATTTTCAGAGACCCTGGGTACACACATTTTCCCTTCGCTCCTACTCAGAAAAGGTCAGGGAGTTAGTTATAAGATGAGGGTGGTCAGGAATGAACCATAGAAATGAAGATCACATGGAGGGTTAGCAACAGGGGAGTGGGAGAAGAAGGGGGGAGAAGGGACAGAACATAAGTAGCATAGACAGTAGATAGAAAATAGATAGGGGGAGCGTAAGAATAGTAGGGTAAATATAGAATCTAAAGAACTTGAAACACGTGTTCATGAACTAAAGGGGGGGATGGTGGAGGAGGGGTGTGCAGGGTGGAGGGGAATGGGGGGGGAATAGAACAAATGTAATGGCATAATCAATAAAATTTAAAAAAAGATGAGGGTGGAGATCTGAATCCTGGCATCCCCATGGTTTATTCAGAAGTTAGTTAGTCACGATCGCATTTCAGCCCTGGCCACTCCCTGCCCACTGCCATGGGTGAGGAGCCTTGTAACTGGGCACCCTGTGGAGGAAGTTAGCACATGCAGGAAATGACTGGACGGTGGATTTCTGGGACCCTAGGACAATGGATTGTATGCTCCTGCCCTTTCCTTTCTTCTGCCTCCGTAGTGGGGTGGAGGGAGAGAAGAGTCATTAAATGTTCCCTCAGTGTGGGGCACATGCAGTGTCCTCAATCGTTCATTCTCACGTCATCTCTGTGAAGTGGATCCTATGACTATCCTCGGTTTTAATTTTAATGTGAGCTCGCTGAGGGTGTGGGGAGAGTAGGGAGGCAAATGTTCTTCTGTCTGACTCTTCATCAGGTCCCCACAGGGAGAAATCAGGCCTGCATATAAATGAAGAAAAAACCAATGAGGAAGCAAAGAGATCACAAAAACCAGAGTATTCCAGTAAAATAATTTTTGCACTTAGAGCCAATTTTGGATTTAGCTTCTCTGGGCCTCAGTTTCTTCACTTTTTCTATAGGGTTTTAGTGAAGATTAAATGCAACTACACCTACATCTTCATCGATGTCAACATGAAACCCTTCTATCATTTCCTGCCATAATCAGATCCATTGTGAAATTACAAAATTGTTATTGTTCCTAGAACCATAGGATTTTATAAAGACATGTAGGGACAGAAACTTGGTTGGCATGAGTGCAAGTTAAGGAACACATAAACTTATTTATAAACCATGACTTGTCATTCAAGATGAAGGTAGTGTTATAGAATCTCATGGGGGCCATGGAGTGTCCTCTCATTTTTCTTGGATGATTTCTTATATGAAGAAGGATCAGCATGACTCTTGGCCTCCTCCTGGCTGAACATGCACACTTCAGGGTGAGCAATTCTGAAAAGGATCATCTCTTTCCAAGAAGCTCACCTAGACCCTCAATACTTAAGGTGTGGCCAGGGGACCAGCATCATCATCATTTGGGATCTTGTTAGAAATGTAGATTCTCAGGCCCCAGCTGAGAAATTGCATTTTAAGAAGATCCCCAGGTGGTAGATGGACACAGGACAGTTTGAGACACGTTGATGCTAATGGTTTCTCCTTCTCCTTCTCCTTCTTCTTCTTCTTCTTCTTCTTCTTCTTCTTCTTCTTCTTCTTCTTCTTCTTCTTCTTCTTCTTCTTTTCTCCTCCTCCTCTTCTCCTTCTCCCCAAGAACCCTTAGCTCTGAGTGGAAGTTTCCATTAAAATTAGATTACAGGCCATTCAGGGAGCTACCTGTCTGCACAATCTTTTGAAGGATAGGTGCCCACCACACTGCTTGCTAAATGTTTGCAGGGGTCGAGGAACTTCTCAATCTGGTTCCTTTGCTGCATGAGAAATTCTCAGTTAGGCATGTCTTGGATAGAAAGATGCTTTTCTGAGTTCTGAAACACTCAGAAATGTGAATCAATCAGTGTTTAGTGCCTTTTTGGTTGTTATAACTTGAGAAGAATAGTGGAGCTCTTCCTACTTTTGATGAAGGGGAACCAGTTTGAACTATTGTGTTGAGCATCCTTTGGCTCTTCCATGGGCCACCGAAGGCTACAGCAGAAAAGGAATAGGATTTGTCTTTGATGCAGGTACAAGGCAGATGGGCTGGGGAGGGTGGCAGAGTAGAGGGCAGAGTCTGAATGCCAGAGATCCAGAGAGAGTTGGAAAGAGGTAGAGAGTAGGTGACTGGGGAGGTGGGGAGAGAGAGGGCTGAGGAAAGAACCTGTGGAAGGGGGTGATTTGAGTATCCTCACCTGTGTTCGTTTGGAGATCCAGCCTTCTAATCTCTGTTCTGGTCTGTCTGATATTTGCAGTTACCCATACCCAGAGCCTTCACACAAGTGGGAACATGCCTAGCCTTCTTCAATGTCCTTTCTGGTTGGTGAGAAGAAGAATGCCTGTTCCATTCCCCGGGTTCCCTTCCATGGGTCCTTCCACAGGGCATCTACCTACAGCTCCATCATGGGTAGAATTGTGCTCCCCCCACAAAACATAGGTTCAGATCCTAATCACCAGAACTTAAGAATTTGACCTTATTAGAAAATAGGGCTTTTGTGGATGGAATCAAAATCAGATGAGGTCATTTTGGATTCAGGTGGACTGTAATTCAGTGACTGGCGTCCTTGTAAGAAGAGAGACTTTGGACCAAGACCTAGAGGGAGAAGGCCATGTGACAACTGAGGCAGACCCTGGAGTGATGCTGCTACAAACCAAGAACGATGAAGAGCTGCCAGCTACCGCCACGAACCAGGGAAAGACAGGGAACACCCCTCCTTAGAGTCTTGAGAGAAAGCATGGCCCTACCTGCACTTTGATTTTAGAATTCTAGGCTCCAGTACTGTGAGAAAATAAACGTATGTGGTTTCAAGCCTGTCAGTATGTGGTAGTTTGTTGTGGCACCTCTAGCGAACTAATATAAGCTCTTAAGAACACAGGGCACCCCGAATACCTAGCAGGTGGTGGCGAGGGCCCCCATGTCTATGTCTTGGGAGAGGGTTGTTGGATGGAGGACCCTCCAGCACTCAGAAAGCACTACCCTTAAGGACAGCTACATGGCTGGCAATGACCTGGGGCCCCAGCCAGTGACACAGAAGCTTAATATGCCCACTACTTTTGTCCAGTCTGCCTCAGCGTGAGAGCACCCATAACTCTACATGTCTGATCTTGCACAAATCTCATAAAGTCCATTGCCATTGATTTAGGAAGAAAAAAACGTTCCAGTCTCTAACTTTCTCTAAGGCTTTGGTCATCTGTAACTGGCCAGAGGAATGGCCTTCAGGGGCCAAAAGTTACTTATGGTTTCGGAGCAATTTCCCCTATTTATGATTTTGCAACTGCAGAATGCAGCCTGACTTGCATTTGCATAAGCTTCTTTTATCCTGGGTGCTATAAGCCACCCAGCACCCTCCATACATGAGTCACCGGTGGCGGCCTCCAGGGCGGAGGTGCCTTCTGCAGCTCCTGCACCCTCCCAGCAGACCTCCACCCCCTCCCTGAGCTGTGCCTCATTTGCTGCTGGGCAAAACTCAGTCTAGCTGCAAATTTGGCGCCTGCCTGCGTGTGTGTAATTGGGTTGGATTTACATTAAGAGGGTTCCCTGTGGTGAAAACCGCACTGCTATTTCCAATCTGAAGCTGCATAAAACATTCAATTTTCTAAGTATCCGTCAGCTGTTAGCACTGTGAAAAACGGAGTCTGCCTGGATGGATGGGAGGCTCCCACTCAGTCTCGAAAACTCCCGATTATTTGTGCTGCCGGAGGGGATAATATTATATGGTTGTGGATAATGAAGTGTTATTCATCTAAGTATCCACTCACTCCTTCAACAAGCACATTGGCCATTCCAGTCTGAGCTAGGCCCTGTTCTGAGTATCTAATCAGACCACGTCCCTCCTCAGTTACAAACCCTTCCAACTGGCCTCTTTGTGCATAGTCTAACCTGGGGATTGGCAAACTTTCTCTGTAAAGGGCCAGATAGTTTATTTCAGGCTCTGTGGGCTATGAGGTGTTTGTTGCAACTGCTCAACCCTGATTTTGTAGCTTGAAAGCAGCAGCAGACAATATGTCATAGATGGGTGCGGCTGTGTTCTCATATAATTTTGTTTGTAACAATAGGTAGCCAGCCCGTCTTGGCCTGCAGGTCATAGTTTGCTGACCTCTAATCTAAATACATTACTTTGTCCCGGTGAGCCCGGTGACCTGCCTCCTGCCTGCACAGCTCACCATGCACAGCTCTCCTGGCCCGTCGTCATTGCACTGCAGGCACGGTGACTTTATGTGAGCTCCAACCACCACCGGACTCTTTCCTGCCTCAGGATCTTTGCATATTCTCTTCCTTCTGCCTGAGGAAATTCTCTCCTCTTGGCTTTTGGCAAAGATAATTCTTTTTTAATCTTTGTGTTGTAACAGGAGCTCCTCAGATGTCATCCGTTGTGCCTTTTATGACATCCTCCTTGAAGGGCACCTCCTTTGATAGCGGTGCCTGCAGAATGCTTCCTTCAGTTCTCTCCTCTCCAGCTGGAACACATATTGCAGACGTTAACTGTCTTATTGTTTACTTGTATTTTGGTTCTGGTTTCTGTCTCCCACCCCCTTTGAATTTAAGCCCTAAGAGGTCTGCTTTCCTGCCTGTCTCATTACCTGCTCTCTCCTATTCCTTTGGCAAGGTGCTTAGTATATAATAGCCTCTCGATTTAAATAGCAAATATATAAGACCTCTCAACAAATAGTTATTTAATCAATAAAATATAGTCCCAGCATGAAGGAGCTTGCCATTGAGTAGCAGAGTCAGGCAAATGAATAATTACACATACGCTGTGAGGAGGATTGTGACAGACATATGTCTGGAGAATAGGGTGCTGGAGGGATTACTGAGCAAGAGGGCTGCCAGAGTCAGGGCGGTCCTGCGGCAGAGGAAGAATCAAGGAAGTTTCAGAGGGAGAGACATAGAGTGGGAAACAAGAGCATGGAGCAAGGCAGGTGGACACACAGTTCCACCTTGCACAGACAGAAATGAGAAAAGAAGGGACAAGGTCATTGATATTTAGGGAGCATGAACCACCGAGTGTCTGCTTTTCTGTGAGGTATTTTGCACACTTTCTTCATAACAGCCTTTCAATGTAAATATTATTGTTATTAATAAATGTCAAGTAAATACTTATTTTGTTCTTATTCTATAGAGATAGAAGCTGAGGATCACAGAGGGGAAGTGACCCGGCCATGGTCACGCAACTGCTAAGTCAGGAGTCTGACCAAAGTCCTCTTTGGTCTACAACACGTGACCCTGAGACGTGGCATAGGGGCAACGCATGTGTTAATTAACCTGCAGGGTTTTTTTTCCCAATGGAAGGGTATTTCCTTCTCCCCAAATTTTGCCCTGGATTTAAATATCTTCCCTTTGTTTTTAATTCTCACCTGAGGATATTTTATTGGTTTTAGAGAGAAAGGGAGAGAGAGAGAGAGACGTCAATGTGAGAAACATCTATTGGAAACATCAGCCAGTTGCTCCCATCCCAACTTACCCAGACTGGGGATTGTACCTGCAAACTAGGTGTGTGTCCTGAGGGGGAATCAAACCCATAGCACTTTTGATGCATGGGACAGTGCTCCAACCAAGTGAGCCACCCAGCCAGGGCTCATTATCTTCCTTTTCATCTCTCTAATAGGCTGGTGAAACCTCTTGCTGAGGCCCAGCCTGTGACACTGAATGAGAGGATAGGAAGCACAAAACCTTCAATGAGTACCTCATCAGCTGTGAACATGCGATTGCATGATTCCATTTCATCCTCATGGCAGTCAACTGTAATGAAACCAGCTGTCCCATTTTACAGAAGAGGTAACTGAGGTTGGAGAGGCCTGATGGCCCACAGTCTCCCAGCAACCAAGGGTTGGATGACCCATCCCTGCACTGTACCCTCTTGCCCCTCCACCCCTGCCACAACCTTGGCACCTTGAAGGTTGCAGGAGGTGGGACATGGGACTCCCAGGGGGTGACAAGGGAGCTGACTTCTGCCAGCCTCTCTAGATAGTGACAGTCCCTCTTAAACAGAGACTCTGAGAGGGGTCTGTCACAGAGCACACCTGTCTAAGCAGGGCCATCAAATTGCCCGAGGAGAAGCTATTAGATATATGAGGAAATTCTTAGGCAATTCTAGTAGGAAAAAAATGCTTACTGTTTTTTTTTTTCCTCCACTAAGTGTTCATATAAACCTTCTAAGCAAGGGAGCCGAGAGGCAGCCGCGTCTGAAAGCCAGCCGGCCTCCTTCTCCCTGGGGGACTGGGAGTGATTTGATTCTCCTGGCTAACGTTGTTCGAAGCCGACTTCATCTCCCCCAGTACTCATCAGACCTGCTAATAGGCCCTTCAGAGCTCATAAAGAGATGACCAAATCTGGGGCTGGAGGACTCCAGCTCATTTATCTTCTGCAGGCCCGATCAGATCTGATTTTGTAGGCTGATGGCTCAGTGCTCAAGTGCCGTCTAGCCCACATCACAGACACCTGCCTGGCCTGGCTGGGCCTGAGGGCCCTCAGGAGGGGCCAAGGCCCTCTGACCCATTAGGGTCTCACTGTTCTGATATGGCAGACAGACACTTACCTGCCAGCCCTATCGATCTGTGGATGAGAAAATAAAAGCATTTAGGTTTGGAAGGAAACCGTGAATTGTTCCCTAATGGGAGTGTCAGTTACCACTCTGGGTTCCCCACACCTGTGCAGTCTCTGTGAGTGTGTGCATGCGTACCTCCCTTTGCCTTTTGTTATGTCTAGTCAATCAGTTTGCAAGGGTATGCATGGCCAGAAAGTAAAACAAACAAAGTCACAGGTACCTCCCCCACCACAAATACATTTCCCTAATCCATATTACCACCTTTTTTTAAATAGTCTTTTTAAAAAAGATTTTATTTGTTTATCTTTAGAGGGAAAGGGAAGGAGAAAGGAGCGAAATATCAATGTATGGTTGCCTCTCATGCATCCCCTGCTGGAAATTGGCCTGCAACCCAGGCATGTGCCCTGACTAGGCATCGAACCGCGATCCTCTGGTTCCCAGGCCCATACTCAATCCACTGAGCTACACCAGCCAGGGCCATATTACCACCTTTTAAAGGCCTAATCACATTCTGCAAGTTTTTTATAATATTTCTTTTTCATGAATACCTCTACTTCATCTAAGTAAAAGAGAAAGACTGCATACACAACAACTGGGGATTTTCACCAAATATATTTAACCCATATGTTCTTCAATTAATGCAACAGTGAATGAGGATGATAATAACAATCACTAGTACTTGAGTGCTTACAGTGTGCCAGATGCATGGTGATCAGTTACTGCTTATAAAAACTCTACAAGGCAGGTGACATTAATGGCACCATTTTACAGATGAGAAAACTGAGGTTTAGGAAATGTTATGGTTAGCTATTGCTGCATAACAAATGATCACACAAGTAAATAGCACAAGACAACATCTCTTTTAGTAAGCTCATAGATTTCTGTGGATCAGGAATTTGGAAAGGGCACAGAGGGCAGCCTTCCCTGCTCTATGATGTCTAGGGCATTGGCTGGGGTTTTATGACTGTCTGGAGTAACCTGAACAGATGGAGAGTGGAACAGCTCAGTCGGAGGATCCACACCCATGATGGCATTGTCACTCCCATGTCTGGTGCCTGGGCTGGGTTGGCCTAAGACTGGGCTCAGCTGGATCTGTAGACTGGGGCAGCTACCACAGCCACTCCAGCATGGTGGTCTCAGGATTAGTCAGTCTTCCTACCTGGTGGCCTGGGACTCCAAGAGTGAGTGTGGCTAGAGAACCAGGCAGAAGCTGCATGACCTTTTGTGATCTATCCTTGGAAGTCACATAGTGTCACTTCTACTGAACTGTGTAAGTCCAAGCAGTCCCAAGTCCACTCAGTCTTGGGAGAGGGAGCCAAAGTCTCCAACTCTCAATGGGAGAAGAGTCAAGGAACATGGTGGTTATCATGCTTTAAAACTGCATCAGAGAGGTTAACTAACCTGGCCAAGATTTCAGAGTGAGGAAGAGACAGCAGAGGGATTTGAAGTCAGGTGATCTGACTCCAGAGCCTTTTCTCCTGGTGACCATCTGATATGTCAAACACTGCTCGACTTGCACTAGATGCTAAATTTATACGAGTGAAAAGTGACCCATTTTAATTGATGTTATCAACCTGCAGGGCAGACTGGGAAATGGACATGGTGCGTCTTTACGGAGTGGACGTAAGAGTGGGGAGAATGGGGAACCAGATTGTGAAAGGGAAGTTTCAGGAAGGTGTGCCACCAGGAGTGTTTTCACAAACACAGTTAAAGCCAAGATGCCTTCAGACTATAGAGGAATTGAACTACTTTTTTTTTTCACTTAAGCCTTTGCCCTCTTTGTTGAAAACACTCATTGTGGCCCAAAACCAGCCATTTGGCTCAAAGAGTTTCCATGAACACTGGGAGAATCTGTAAGACCTGAGGCTGGAGTTTGCCAAGCACTTACGTGATTCTACAGAACCTGTGTCTGCATGCACTCAGCCCAGAACGAGCCTTAGGGTTTGTTGGGGGAATAAAGAGCATGCTTCCAGGACAGTTGGGCTGGGCTCAGAGTTTGCAGAGTCTGCACCTGCCTACAAAATTGAAGGGTCTCTGGTGGTGATACCTCCTACAATTTTCTTTATGGGAGATAAAGTTATAGGGAGTGACTTCTGAGGATGCAAAATGGGCAAGGGGCAGACAGAGATGTACAGACAGGTTCATGGGCGTCACTTGTGCCTAGCTGAAGCTCTTAATCCAAGTGTTGGACAAAGTGCTCTGGCTTTGCCTTTGACTGGCACCTGGACCAAAGGAATAACAACTGGCCAAACCTGTTCTGGCCAGCCAGGGGCGGGCAGGGGAGCTGCTTGCCTCACCTGAAGAGGTGGGTTTATTCACAGTCCTGCAGTCAGCTTCCCTGGAGGCTGGAGGGTTGTGCCAGGGCTGAGCAGCTTGGCGGGTCACTCAGCAGGCTCTGAGCTCAACATAGTTCAAGGAGTAGCCCCTCTGGTGGAACCTGCAGCCACGACTGAGATTTGTTGCAGGCTCAGGGTGATTATTCACTCTGGTGAGCAGGGTGTTTGGGTAGTGTGTGGGTGGCGCAGAGTGAGGTCTGTCCCACTCAGGTTGATACAGGGTGCAGCCAGGGGGGCCCCCAAAAAAGATTTGGAATGGTGTCCAGAATTCAAAGTGTATAAGAATATTAGAGAGACATATAAGATGTCCTCAGACCTCCCCCCAGGGGGAAGAAATGAATGGAGCAAGGCCATTGAGAGCTGTTTTGCATAGCAACAGTTTTGCAGCTAACCTCTGGAATGATTATTTAACATATCTATAACCTTTAACTGGTTTCATAGATATGTTAAATAGCTGTGGCCAAGTTTGGAGCCAGGGAGAAGGTAGTGGACGGGGACTCAAGATGGTAACTGAGGGGCTGCACTCCTGAGTGAGAAGGTTGTGGCAGGGACTCAAGATGGAACTAGGAGCTGCGCTCCTGAGTGAGAAGGGACTCAAGATGGTAATGAGGGGCTGCTCTCCGGAGTGAGAAGGGCTTGGACTCAGGATGTAGCTAAGGGCTGCGCCCCTGAGTGGAAGCGCCGGTGTGTGGGAGCTTGGAAAAGACTGGCTCCGAGACATGAAGGGTCCCCGGTTGGCCAGATGGAGAGAGAGCCACGCGGTTTCAGCAGAGTGAGGACTCCATCTTGGTGAGGTGAAAGAGGGAGCCACGTGGTTTTGGCAGGGTGTGGACCCCCTCTTTCCCAGGTGAAAGGGAAGAACCATTCAGCTTTGCCAGAATGGAGATCCCTGCAGCCAGGTGAAGAAGAAAGCCACATGCTTTTGTTGGAGTGTGGACTCCTGCAGCTTTGGTAGAAGAGGCCCACGCGGTTTTGGGGTGCCCCCTTTGGCCATGTGGCCTGGAAAGCAGGAGAGAATTTGACTGGAACTGGGTACAAAGGACTCTTGCCAGTGGACCATGAGAGGGTACCACAGTACTTTGGATTAACTCGAGATCCCTGCACAGTGACACAGCTGACGGTGCCAGCAGCCTGCAATACAGACGTGTACTCTTTTCCTGATTTACGGTACCCGGAGTTGGGACAGTGGGAGAAGGGAGCGCTGTGTGGGTGTAGGTGTATACATAAAGGACTTTGATATTTTAGTGGTGGCATTAGGCCTGAATAGCATTAAATAAACATTTTGTTTCCTTTTCACAAATCTCTGGCATTGAGAGATGTCTTTCCAATTGGCGGCGGACAGAAGGGCCCAGTAGATTTTAGTATTTTGTTTTTTGGAGGGGCCCCTGTTGTATAGCAGTTTTGGGCATCCCTAGGTGGGCCAAATATTGTATTGCCCCTCCCTCGGACCTCCACCTCTTGTTCGGTAACAAGGTGAGGCACAGCTTCTCCTGTAACCACCAGAGATGAGCCATTTAATACTGAGGGTTTATAATCCATCTGGCACTATGCTAAGAATTTTGTGTTTGGGTGGGTTTTCTCTGAAGTAGACCTCGAGACAAGGATTCCGTACGAGTAGTTTCTTTGGGAAGTTGAACCAGACAAGGAAATGGGGGAATGATACAGGAAAGAGAGCAGCAAAGAAGAGTGTGGTATCAATCCAGCTATCACAGTGGGCGATTGGCACTTAATGCTGCGGGAAAGCTCTGGAACATGGTGTAACACATCCCACCTGGGGAGTCAGAGTACAGGGATATTTATTCACCAGGTGTCAAGGTCACTGGTTGAAGCCTGCTCCTGGGGTGTATTTCCTTAGTACTTCTGGCCTTCCGTATGCTGGCATGTATGTGCATGCACAACACATACAACACATAACCTTCTGCAATTTTGGCCAAATCTTAAAAACAAACTGACCCTCAGGCATAGACATTCTGGTTATGAGAGCTGGAAATCCAACCAGGCTCCTGAAAGCTCCTAGGGGCTGGGTGGAGTACCAATAGCATTATGTCACTTCATCCTTCGATAAGGGGGGCACTGTGTACACATTTTATGGATAGGAAACAGCTTCAGAGAGAAGTCACTTTGGTTGAAGTTGCACTTTAGTGGAGTTGCTGCGATTTGAGTTAAAAGCATGACCCACAGGGGTCAAAAGCCCATGGTTTTAACCAGTAAACTATATTGCCCTCTAAGTATAAAGTTATAAAAGTCCATATGAACTGGCCCCCAAATTCCCCTTTCAGCGATTATGAGATCTGATTAGATCTTAGACCAAGGGACAAAAACAAGTTGATCCCAAGGAATGGAATCTGTACTACAGAACCTGCCCATCTTGTAAGAGAATCAAAGGCAGGAGCATGTCACGCTGGAGCTATGGGAGCCTGGGACTCCATGCCAACATGCCTTTCAGTTTTCACAAGTGAGGGCAGGAATCAGAGAGAGGCGGAGGTGGGGATCTGAGCCCAGAATCGAAGGGGATGGATGGGGAGGAGGAAAGGAATAGAAGGTGGAGATCTTCTTAGGGTCTACTGGGAGGTATGTGGGTTCACCAAGTGGGCCAGAGGAAGAGGTCCAGGTGACCCTGTGTCCCTCCCATCCCTGTACCACATGTGTGGAGTCCTAGGTGAATATGAGATCGTCACTACCCACATTCTACCCCAACCGTTCTCTTGCTCTTCTGAATCTATTCTCAGGTTTATCAAGGAAATGCCCCTGAAGGCCTCCCAAATTTTCCTTCTAACCTTTAGTGTGTTACTTTCAGTTTGAAGACCCTCCTCTCAACCTGCATACCCTCTTCCCCTAGTCTCCCAAGTTATGGGGGCTGCCTTTAATTAAACACAGGCCCACCAAGCCTTTGAGGATCAGGTGGTTTGGACTGTAGGCACGCCCTCTAATGGACTGCTTCTACTTATCCTCATCACATCCTTCTTGGCTCTCACTAACATCCCCACTGGCCTCTATTGCCATCCTAGGCAATACCTAAGAACCTAGCATACTGGGGTGGTAAACTTTGGTTCTATGCATAAATATGGGGTATGAGGACACTTATAAAGCTTCTTCCCTCCCTCCCTCCCTTTTCTTTCTTTATTTTTTCCTTCATTCCCTCCCTTCTTTCCTTCCTTCTTTCTTTCTTTCTTTCTTTCTTTCTTTCTTTCTTTCTTTCTTTCTTTCTTTCTTTCTATCTATCTATCTATCTATCTATCTATCTATCTATCTATCTATCTATCCATCCATCCATCCATCCATCCATCCATCTATCTATCTATCTATCTACCTATCTATCTAGTGCTCTACCCATCCAACTTAATATGTGTCTGGGACTGGGCCTGCGACTATGAAGAAGAAAGTCAGTGCTTATTCCCCCACGGAGCTTAGAGTGTAGTTAAGAAAATAAAAAATAAAAAATAAAGTCAACAAGCATAGAATACATTCTAGAAATAGCTATTGTGACAAATGAATAAGATTTCATAATATAAAAATAAATGTGATGAGGGTGGGAATCTACCAAGATGGTCAGTAAAGATCTATCTGTGGAAGAAATATTTTTAAGCTGAGACCTTCTTAAGTAATGGCAAGGCACTAACCATGTGAAGAGAAGGAAAAAAGCATTCCAGAAGCTGGAACAACATGGGTGTGGGCCTTGAAGTTAGAAATAGCTGGGCAAGTTCAGGAACAGAGAAATAAGTCCATCCCAGTTGGATCCTAGTGAATGAGGGGGAATGTGGCATCAGATGATGTTAAAGAAATGGAAGGGAGGTGGGTTACATAGAGTTTATGTGCCACACTGAGGAACTTGGATTGTACTGAAAGCAAATGAGAAACCACTGGAGAATTTTCAGTAAGGTGCTGATGTAATTTTCTTCATTAAAAGAAAAGTCATTCAAGATATTCTGGAAATTAAATCACAGCAGGGAAAGGTGGAACCAGAGACTTGTTTGGAGTCTGTTGCATTTGTTCTGGTGGGAGATGAGGATGGTAGCCTGGCTGGAGGTTAGGTGATAAAGACAGAGACATGTTACAAATTCCAGATGTATTTTGGAAGTAAAAACAGTGGGATTTTCTGAACAACTTCACAGGGAACAGCTCAGTCTTTTGCCAAGAACCAGGGGTCAGCCATCTTCAGATAGGTTCTGAGACCTCAGAACAGTAAGTTAATAAACAGGTTGATCCAATGTGGTCTGGGGAATAAACTGAAAACAACCAAATGGAAAGTCAGACAAATCACACAGCAACTCTCCGACAAATAGAGGACCTGCAAAATGGACTTGTGTCCTTACAGAATTTTGGCATACAACTGGATTCCTGAAGACCCTCCATGGACCCCTACCTCCACCCCCAGTAGACTAGGAGGATCATATATCTCTGGATCCAAGATTTAAAAATGAATGAGCTAGAGATTTACACTGACTCTCCACATACTAGACATCTGTGACTTGAAGAGGGGACAATGGTCAGCCTTTTAAAGGCAGGTTTATACATAATCATCATCTAGTTCTCCAGGGACAGGAATTTCCTGAATCTCCCTTAGGAGGCCCTGCAGTGTTCTGCCCTTGTTACAATGCCATCCAATCCTATTTCCATGTGCTCAGTTCCCTGAGAGAAGGATGGGCCGTCAAAGTGAAGCCTTGAAGAAACATGGGAATATGAACATGAGGTTCTTACTGTGGCAGTATTCTGGGTCATTCTTTTCTAATTTTGTGCTTTCTGCTTGGCTGGTGTAACATGGCTTGAGCAATATTAAAAAGAACCCAAACAAGATTGCAGTTCAGAAATTATCTCTATGTTCAGCTTGAACAAATAAAGCAAATTTCAAAAAAACAATAAGTAAATCTTTTATTTTTCCTGGTAGATTTGTTTTTTCCTCATGTCTTCATTGCTATTGTGTCTCTTTCCTGTGTCTTTTAAATGAAACAGAGAAGACTATACATGTCAATACATTTAAGATGTACTCACCTTATGTCACCTTACTGTCATGAGAACCTCTCTCTCTCCCTAAGATCTGTGAGGGCTTTTCATGACTCCATGACTTGCGTATGCTGTTCCCTCTGCCTAGAATGCCCTTCCCATTATGTCTTCCTGGGAAACTCGAACTTTTTTTTAAGTTCAGTGAGGAGACCCTCTTCTTAGCCTTCATAAATTCATAGATATAGGTGCTTTTTCTGTCTCCTCTAATCATTTATCCTCTTGCCCACCCCTCTGTCATACTAATGGTTATATTTTATTTTCAATCATTTATTCTCATGCCTGTATCTATGTAAACCTTAAAATTTTCTACAGTAATTATTTCCATTCCATTTACTCAAAGAAGATTTGGGGCTCTTCCCCAACTGTGAAATATATAGGATTTCTTGAGAGTCCCTGAATTTTTCATGGTATCCCATGACCCCATGCCTTTCTTGGTGATGGTCTCCCCACCCAGAATGCCTTTATTTTTCTCAAAGGAAATTCTCTTGGTGAACATTTCCAGATTCTTCTCACCACTCCTACCTCTTACCATCAGAGTTAGTTAAAGAACTGCCCTTGACTCTATGCTTTGAAATCAGACTTACCTACTCACACCTGGTAATACATATTAGTGAACTAGGGTACTAAAATTTTAAGTGTGACTACTTGGGTCAAATTCCAGCCTTCCTGGTTACTACCAGCAACTTAGTAGGGCCCTGACTGGGGCACCTAGTGCTGAAGCACATAAGGCCCCGTTTGCTATAATTTAGATGCTAAACAGTGCCCAGGTTACCCTGAGATATCAGGAAGACTGCCTGAAATCAGGTAAGAAAGTACATGGTCACATTTGCACTTTAGAATGTTCTCTGTATGGCTGACTGTGAGAAGGATGGACTGAAGGAGAGAAAAAGTAGGGAATGACGTGGTCATCTAGACAAAAGATGGTGCCCTTGGTTTTCAAGAAAGCTTGCCAGTCAATTCTAACCACATTTCCTAGCTGGATTTCTTTTTCTGTGCCAACTGCTTGTGTTTGTGGGGTTCCTGGGTCTTAGGCTGGTTCATTCTCCTCTACGGTGGGGTGCTTTTCAAAGTGCTATCTGTCTGTGACAGGGTCTTGTCTGTGGACTTTTGTTACCAGCCTTTTGTAAGAATTGAGACTGAGAATAACCATACAGAAACTTTAGTAAGAATTTAATATCCAGGTCCACTATTTTTCTTTTCTAGTAACTCACTTTTATTTTATTTTGCTCAAGTATTGGTAGGTAACAAATTGGAATGAAGTGAATGAACAACAAGCACATACAGCCAGCCCTTCACCGATAGAACTCAGGAAGTGCTGATGTAATATCTTGGTGAAGCCTTTCTTTTCCTATCCTGGAGTAGGAAGAGTTTAGCTATTGTCTGCACTTTAGTAATATCAGACCATGGCCAAGTTCAGTTTCATATACTTCTAGGTTTTTACTTTGAGGGTGCTTCCTGGACCCTAATATTCAATATTCTGCAGGTTACAAAATTGCTGAGTTTTTGTCTGGTTGAGGAATAACTGTTTAAATGTTAAACCCCGCATTCTCACCTACATGTCTCTCTTTCTCATTTTTTTTAATCAATAGTCTTTATTTTTTAGAGTAGTTTTAGGTTTACAGAAAAACTGAATGGAAAGGACATAGAGTTCTCCTATACCCCTCTCTCTGGACAAGCAGTTCTCTCTCTTGTTAACACCTGCTATGAGTTTGGTACTTCTGTTACAGTTGGTGAGCCAATATCAATTTACTACCATCATCATCATCATCATCATCATCATCATCATCATCAAAGCCCATAATTTCCCTGTGGGTTCACTCTTTGTATTGTCTATTCTATGGGTCTGGACAAATGTATAATGTCATGTACCCACTGCTACAATATCCCACAGAGCCCCAGTGTCCCACCTGTTTGTCCCTCCTCCACACACCTATGGCAACCACTGATGTTTTTACTGTCTTCATAATTTTGTCATGTCTACAATGTCACATAATTGGATCAAACAGTATGTAGTCTTCTCGATGTGTCTTTCCTGTTCACTTTTCCCCAAATCCTCATGTCCCTTCCATCATCTCAACACACACACACACACACACACACACACACACACACACACACGGTTCACTGTTCCTCTAAAAAGAAATGGAAAAGGTGATAAAAACCCACATTTGGTTCACAAAATCATTGAGTAAGAAAGGACGTTTGGGGGATCATTTTCTCTCTGCCTGTCTTCCTATCAGAAAGTCAGCTCTGACTTTTCAGCCAACTCTGGAGAGCCAGGCCTTTCCTCCTGGCTCAGTTTGCTTGCTCCTTATTTTTCCAAAAGCAGGGGCCTCATTGCCTTCACTGCGTCTCAGTGGTAATCACCTTGTGTCTGTTATGCTGCCTTCAAATCATTTCTCCCACGTTCGGAACAATCGCCTCCCACTTATCTCTACTGTAATCCTTTACAGGGTGCAGGGGACCTGTCTCTTGACTCATATTTCTGCTTCTGATGTTAAAAAGTCCCCTTGAACTTGCATTTACAGACACCAGCAAAGCCCGAGTGTCTTCACATTGGCTGACACATCCTGGGGGCAGGGTGTTTGCAATTACAGCCAGAGCTGGCTGTGGGATCAGAGAGCTGCTGAGGTCGGGTGTGGAGCATCTTTGATGAGTGACGGGGTCATTATTATGAATGTTATGCAGGGATGCAGGTAAAAGCCTGTGGCAGGAGCGTTTTTCTCCCTTTATCTTGTCTCAGCTGTAAAGGCAGACATACATATATATACATATATGCATAGGCTATGGCAGACCTGGACAGGGAGTGGGGAGGTGAGGTTAGACATAGGAATTCTCACAATTTTGGAAGAGTCCTTTCACAGAGCCACTGTATTCTCACTGTCCTCTTCCTCTTTGACAGGCCGTCCTTTCTCGGGGGACATGCGTGCCGCTTAATCCTAAACTGAAGAGCTGATTTCCTTTTCCCAAAGCTTTTTGGTTCTCCTATTCCTCCTTCTTATTTATACTTTTTGTTGAGATGTAGAATTTCTCTACAGAGATATTTTCTTCCACTTTTATTTCTTGCAGAAAAAATTAATACCCACTAAGTGATCCTAGCTTTTTATATCAGAATGGTGTTTCCCTGGAGAACCTGCCTCTCTTGTTCCCCACCATGTGTGTCTTTGTTCTGTGCCACAGAGAGTTGGTAATCATTCCTTCAGGCCTGTTTGGTGAAACCATGCCCTTGAGGGTGGGCCTAGTGTTGCCTAAAGGAAGTAGACACACCCAGTGTTAATCATTTGGGCACCAGGCCATGCTGAGCTAGAAAATTCCACTCTAGGAGGCATGGCAAGGGATCTCTCAGTCTCTCTTCCTTGGCTTCAGGCTTTTGAGGAGACCTGATGTCTTTAGGGTGGTCCAGAGATTCAGGGGTTCAAGTTGGTGTCCTTGACAGGGAGGTGTGATAGGAACTGAGAAGAAGCTCATCTTACTATGCTCCTTAAGCCAAAGGTGGGAAGTCTTCTTTTTCTTGTAAGTGAGAATTTCTGGTGATTTCTTTTGCCTATTCCTTTCTTTTGGTTGACCTAAGGGCTTTCAAAAAGACTCATTGGAAACTTTGAAGCCTGTCTCAAAAACACAGCTGACAGGCAATGAAAGACAAACACCATATGATCTCACCTAGACGTGGAGCCTAATCAACAAAATGAAAAAGCAAGTAAAATATAACCAAGGACATTGAAATAAAGAACAAACTGACAGTAACCAGGGTGGGGGGAGGTGGAAAAGGGGGAAGAAGGGGAAGGGTCACCAAAGAATGTGTATAAAGAACATATGGACAAAGCCCAAGGCGGGTGGGATCGAGGGTGGGAGGTGGGGATGAGTGGGGCGGGGAGAGTGGTGGACGGAAATGGAGACAACTGTACCCGAATAACAATAAAAAAAAATCATGGCTGAATCCATGATTTTTTGCCTTATCATTTTGGGGAGGGAGTGTCAACATGCCTCCTAAGATCAGTGGGAATGGCAAGCAATGTTCTAGACTTCATACTTTTAAAACATGAATGATCTTTTAAATTAGTCACAATATGCCTGCCATGATCTTCTGACCCTTACAACATCCTGCTGAAGTGAATCTAGTCTTGCTTCCATTTACAGGTGAGGAAACCCAACATTTCAGGCAGGATATTCCCAGCTTCATTGGACACCGTTTACTCCTCTCGTTTATGCTCTCCTTGAACAATGTGCTGTCTATTAGAAGAGGATGTTGAATGTTTTTGTTACATTTTTACAATATGCAAAAGACCTTCACCTAATTGGTCAAGCCAGATGGGTGAATTCTGTGTGGAAAGCAAGACAGAGTTGGGTTTCTTTCCCCCCTTCTTTTAAAAAAAGCTTTAAGAGCAGAACACTGCAGTCTGCAGGGTTTATGTGATTTGAAAATTACATGCCAATAGTTGGAAAGGTTGGGCCTCAAAATTATTCTGATTTCTTTAATTAGGCCTAATTCAGAGTGCAGCCAGGTATGGAACATAGGATTGGGAGCTTAGTCCAGCCACACTGATTGGAATAGGAAGGCCCTCCCCCCACCCCTGAAGACCCAGAGGGCCATAGACTTGCCAAATCAGGGCTTTCTGTGAACTTGCCTGGCACATAGCCACCCTATTTGGGAAGTGACCATGAGAACTCTTGTGAATGCGTCAAATATCTCAGTATGTTGATTAGTAGGCTCTGTCAAAAAGCCCATGTAATGTGGAGAATTGAAATAATTTTTAAAAAATTTTTATTTAGTTATTTTTCAAGTACAGTTTTCTGTTTATTTCTCCCATCGGACATGCTTTGATTTAAGGACTCCAGTTATTGTTCCCTTTCTGTCTGAGTCACTGCAGACAACTGACAGACCACAGGATCTCCCAACTCCTGAAGTCAGAGGAGGGAGGAGGTATTTACATCTGAGGACCTGGACTAGTTTTGAGAGAAGAAATGACCTGCTAAGTACAGTCTCAGAGAGAAGTTCTTGCATAGGCTGTGTGAGGACAAGTGGAGGAAATATGAGCCATGGCCATTTGGAATTAAAACAGTATTATGCCAAGACAAATGTCTCTCAGGAGCTGGGGCTTTATCCTGCATCCGTCCTGTAGTTGGGGTGTGACATGGGGGAATGCACTTCCCCTCCCTGAGCCACAGGTCCTCATCTACGAGGCGGGAGTTTGGAATTCTGAGATTCCCAATCTCATGTCTTGAATGGGATCAGGTTGGGAATTCAAGGGCTCAGGCTGCCCGGATGGGATGGGGCTTCTACTTGTTAATGAGACAGTGGCATGGGAATCAGCATTGAGCCCGCCAGGAAGGAAGGTCTCAAAAGGTCTGATCAGAAGGCTGAGGAGGACAGCAGGAGTCTCCGAGGAGTGGCAGTCAAGCTAGGTCAGGCTCCGGGCAGGCTGCCTGGTTTGAGGAATGGCATCAATGTGTGGGAAGAGGACGCTAAGGCTGGACAGGTGTCAGGGCCCAAGCCAAGTGGACTTGAGGTCAGAATGGGATGTCAGTTCTAAACAAGGTGCCTGAGTACAAAGCAGGCCGGAGTCAAAACCCACTCTCCCCACAAGACAGCCTGACTGGGTGGCCACGGACAGACCCACTCTGGGTGCAGGGATCCCGAGTGTAGTTACAGGCTCACCTGCCTTCTCTGGGGAAATGTGGGGCTATTTTGGCTGGAGGACTAGAGATGCTGGACAGACACCTTTAGAGCTGAAATACGGGATTTCCGTTTTAATATAAATAAAAATAGCTAATAGCTGACACATAGGAAGTGCTGCAGTATTTTAACTGCCTCCCAAGTGTGAACCCATTGGCAGGCAAGGTTTAGAGATTTTTCTTGTTCATCACTATGGTAACAATGAAAATAAAGTATTTATTTATTATTATTTTTGTCAAGATCAAAACATGGTATTTATTCCTTCAACTCTGACCTATGCCATTATCAAAGAGTTTAAGCAAAAATATAGGGAATGGAGAGGGGCAAATGGAAACCTGTTTAGATTGAATACCCTTGGGAAATGGGGCCCCATTAAGTGACCCTCATCAGTGTGAATTTCATCGTCAGGCCTTCCTTTTGCTCATGCTTTTCCAGTCGTCCCTGAGTCTTTCCAGTAAGAATTTCATGCCTGTGAGCTGGCAGTGACTCCGGGCACTAGTCTTAACCTCTCTTCACATAGTCACAAAATGATCTTGGGGACCAGGTCTTCCAAGAACATAGTGATCTTCATCCCTGAAGTGTGAGGCATAGATACCTTCTTAGTTGACAAGGAATGAGTTATGGATTTTCATGGGCAAAATGCTCAGGTGTGCAAAAATGTAACTTCATTAATTTTGTTATTACTGAAATTAGCTTAGCTCTTTAGTCCCAATTTCCACTTATCAGGAAACATAATCTATAATAACCTACCTAAAGCAATTCCCTACCCCCCTTTTAAAGTTTAGTTTATCTCAGGTAAATATTTAAATTTACGATGTTATTCCTGACCTTCTATCTTTCCTTTGCACAGCGGTTATTCTAACTTCTTGATATGTTTAATTTTATTGCTGCTGTCTCCTTTTAAAAATTCAAAATCAGTTGATTGGTGTAAAAGTATTGCTGTATAACTTACCAAAAGTAAAACCTACCATTTCTAGTATGTGGTTTGTCAATTTCTACACAACAAGACTATTGGAGTTTTGATTGAAAGGCTGTTGAATCGATAGATGAATTTTGGGAGAATTGTCATAGCAATATTGAATCTTCCAATCCATGAACATGGTATATTTCTCATTTTATTTAGGACTTGTCTGATATCCCTCAACACTGTAATGTGGTTTTAGGTTTAGAGGTCTTGCCCATATTTTTTAAAACTTTGCCAAGGAGTTCATGTTTCAAGGTGCTATTGTTAATGGTAGTGTTTTTGATTTCACTTTTAAATTATTTCTTTCAGATACATAGCCATAAAGTTGATTTTAGAATGTTGAACTTGTATCTTGTATCCTTGTTGAATTCACTTGTTAATAACATTTTTACAGATTCCTTAGGATGTTCAATGTGTGTGGTCATGCTGTATGAAAATAAAGACAGCTTCAATTCTTTAAAAAACTGTATGCCTTTTATTTGACTTCCAGAATATTATTGAATAGAAGTGGTGAGAGATGACATTCTTGCCTTGTTACATAAGGGTTAAGAATTCAGACTTTCATCTTTGAGTTTGATATTAGCTATAGATTTTTTATAGATAATCTTTATAACATTGAGTCACTTTTATTTTATTCCTAGTTTTCTAAGAGTTTTAAATCATAAAAGGGGTTAAATTTTGTCACATGTATGAACATGTGTGTATTCTCAAACATAACTTGTGCTTTTATTTTTTGTTTTGGTTATATAGTTAAGTACAGTGAATAATTTAAAAATGATAATCCAGCCACTAATCCTAGGGATAAACTTCACTTTGGCATGATATACTACCTTTTTACATAGAGGTGAATTATAATTTGCTAAGGATTAAGGATTTTTTTGCCTTTGCTCACGAGGGATATTGGTCTGAAGATCGCTTTTCTCGTAATATCTTTGTCTGGTTGGAGGATAAGGGTGAAACTGGCCTCATGAAACGACTTGGAAAATCTTCCCATGTACTCTCTTTTCATGAGAGTTTGTGGAGGTTTATTATTTATTTTATAAATGTTTAATGGATTTCAACAATTCAGGCTTCTTGTGGTGATATTTTTAACTCAGTTTATTGTAAAATTTGATATGGGCCTATTCAAGTTTTTTACTTCTTGTTGAGTTCGTTTTGATAATTTTTGTCATTCAAAGAATTCATTCCCTTCACCTAAGTTGTCAAGTTTATTAGCACAATTTTTTTATTATACTCCTTCATTTTTAAAAATGTCTGTAGGTTATGTAGTGATGTCCTTCCTATATTTTTTTATAAAAATACTTTATTTATTTATTCTTAGAGAGAGGGGAAAAGAAGGAGAAAGAGAAGGAGAGAAACACACTGTGTGGTTGCTGTCACATGCCCCCAACCAGGGACCTGGCTCACAACCCACGCATGTGCCCTGACTGGGAATCAAACTGGCAACACTTGGATTTATAGTCCCGCACTCATCCACTGAGCTTCACCAGCCAGGGCCTCCTATATTTTAATTATTGGAAATGTAGCTTCCTTTTTTTTCTTTACTTCATCAGTCCATCTAGGAGTCTATCTATTTGATTAATATTTTTAAAAGCAATGGCTTTGGTCTTACTAATTTTTATCTATTGCTTATTTTGATTTCTATTTTCCCAACTTCCTCTCTTATCTGTATTACTTATTTTTACTTACTTTGGGTTTATATTGTTTTTCATTTTCAGATTCTTCAATTGGAAGCTCAGATCATTTATTTTTTTGCACCATTTTTGTTTTCTAACATAAGCACTTAATAATATATATATCTCCACTAATCCCTGCTGTATCTGTTTTCCACAAATATTGATACTTGCTGATATATTTATCATTCAGTTCAAAATATTATCTAAATTTTCTTGTGCCTTGTTTCTTTACTCATAGGTAATGTACATAAGTGTTGGTCAGTTTCCAAATTTTCAAGATTTTGTATGTATATTTTTATTCTCAATGTACAACTTAATTTTAATGTGTCAGAAGACATACTCTAAATGATTTTAGCTCTTTTGAATTTATTGAAACTCATTTGATGGTCCACCATATAATCTAAGTAACACCATACAGTCTTCCGGGTGCACCTGAAAGAACTGAGCACTCTCCTCCTGTTGGGTGGAGTGTTTTATATGTGTCCTGAAGGTCAAGTTGGTTCATAATGTTATTCAAATTTTCTACACCTTTCTGCTTGTTCTGATAATTCCTTGTCTACCTATTCTGATAATTACTGGTGAGCATTGTTGACAAATCTGGTCATCATTATGAATTTGTCTCATTCTCCTTTTTAGTTCTATTGGTTTTGGCTTCACGCATTGCTGAAACTCTGTTATTAGTTGCATATACTTTTAAGAAGCACTATGATTTCTGGATGTACTCACCAGCTTTTCATTGTGGAATGCCCCACCTTATGCTGACTAACAGTGCTTATTCTGAAATCCACATTGCATAATATTAATGTAGACATTCCAGTATATTGCCAAGTGTTTGCAGACCATATGATTTTTTTAATCCCTTACCTCTTTATGACTTTCTATTTAAAGTGAGCTTTGTATAGTTATCACATATTTGGGTATTACTTCTTTATACCTTCTCACAATTTGTCTTCTAATTGGGGCACTAAGATGAGTGAAATTAAATGTAATATTGATATAAGTCTAAATTTGCGATCTTCCTCTTTGTTTTCTCTCTGTCCCATATATTCTTTATTTTTTCTGTGTTTCTGCTTCCTCTTGTATTAATTATTATTTTAGTGTTCCATTGTTTCCACGATTGGCTTATTAGCCATTCCTTGCTTTTATTTTTAGTAATTGCTCTAGGGAATATAATATACATCTTTAATGTATCTCAGTCTACCACCTAATAATATCATATCATCTTGTGAATAATGTAAAAGTATTGTAACCGCACACATCAATTTGTTCCCTCTTCTTAAAAAGTTAAAAGTGAGAAAAGAAAGGTGTTTCTGATTTAGTGGCACATATACAATTTCTGGTGCTTTTTATTCCTGTTGTGTAGATTCAAGTTTTCACTTACTATCATTTTCCTGGACTCTGAAGAACTTCCTTTAACATTCTTTGCACTGCAGGTCAGCTGACGTTAAATTATTTCAGCGTTCATTTATCCGAAACATGATTTCAACTTTATTTTTGAACTATAGTTTTACTGGTGTGGAATTCTAAGCTGGAAATTTTAGTTTGCACCTTCCCCTGTAGAAGGGTTTGATTGAGGAGTTTATAAATGTCATGATTACATTTGTGTTTTAGGAATATCCTGTGGACAGTATTACAAAGAATTGTTTGGCTCCGGGAAAGTCAAAAAGCAACAGGAACAATTAGGATGCTGTTAAAATAATCCAGGAGCGATACGTCTCAGATAAATCACAGGAGGTAGAGGTGGTAATAAGAAGATGGACTTGGAAGGTACATTGTGTCATTAGAGCTCAAGGATCAAATACAAAGGCTGGTGGGGAAGGTGAAGCCTTGCACCTTGGTTACAGCACGTGAGTGAGGAGAGGTCCCATTTATTTAGATGAGGCTGGAGAAGGAATAGGTTTGTGAGGTCAGCCCTGCCATTTCTATAGTGGCTGAGGTCCCAGATTTGGGGGACTACCACAGATGCCATGCTGGAATTCCAGTTCTCCGCTGGGATGAGCCCCTTTTTAATCTGGGGACCAGGTACACTTCTGGTTCTTGCCACACTGCTCTGCCAGTGAGGCAGACACTTTCTTTCTCCACGAGACTGAGCATGGACTCTGACTTTGAATTCTAGATACATGGTATTAAAGGTCCCCACTTAGGCTAAACTAAGCCCTTTTGTGCATGGTGCTTGGCCTGTGGCTGCTGGTCAGAGGCATGTCCCTAATCATGTCAGCTTCACCAGGATCTTGTTCTGCCTGCTTGGACTATCCCACGGTTCCAGCAGGTTGGGCAGCTGAGTTCACCCCCAAGTTATGACGTTACTTAGACTTTTCCTTTCAACTTAGAATATGAAACAAGAATAAATCACTCAACCTCCATCACCCATTTAACCCCTGTGTAAACTGTCTGTGTGATACAATGGTAATTACCTTTTTCAGGGACAGAGTTGTGGGGGGAGAGTCAATTAAAGTCTTACACTGTGCTTTGAGATCTTCCAATGAAAGGCTCAGGGTTGTTACTGTTAACAAGATACCAAAAGGATATTTGCCAGCAATGACTCCTTTCCAGCCAGCATGTCTGTCATTAGTAATTTGGGGGCTTGGCAGAGAGTCATGGGAATGTTTTAATGGCTTCTGTTCAACCCCAGAAATAGATCTTGAAGTTGCAAAAAGAAATGCTTGTTTTCTCTGTTCTCCTCTATTTCTGTCCACGTGGTGACCCTCAGGGGAGATCTCAGGTTCTCCACAAGGACCAGAGAAGTGGGCCACTGGGTCCTCTGCTGCCCTAATGGACTCTGACAGGCAACCGTGCCAGAGTCTGCTCCAGACACTGATTCAGGGGTGGGTTATACCACCAGGCAGTAACTGTGGCCCAAGCTCAATTTCTGGAGCCACCTGGAGAGCTCGCTGACTCAGTGAGGCTTGGTAGGGGACTCTCTAAGAAATATCTGGGAAATGTTTGCTAGTTTAAGCAAGTTATTTTATTCCTAAGCCAATTCCCCAATGCTTTTTCAGAGCTGTCTTTATGAGTCAAGGAAAAAAATGTTTTCTCTTTGGGAGACCTGGACTTGTTTTAGAGACATGGGCAAAGAATATCTGTGTCTGACTGGGCTTGTGTTTGGCCCCTCATTGGGGAGACTCCAAGGTATAACTTCATTTCCAATCAATTAATAAACTGTTCTTTTTAAAAAAAACACCCTGCTCTCCCTCTGCCCCAGTGTTTTTCCATCATTTCTGCTCCACTTTTGGCTTCATATTTAATCAATTATTTTTCTCTTCTTGCCAAGGTATAATATGCTGGAAAAAACAGTAGCTATGTTGAGATGAGAAACAGCTTTGACTCTTGCCATTGATCTTGGGTGTCACTTAACCTCAACAAGTTTTATTTCACTCTCTGGAAGATGGGGTGAAAATACAGGGGCCCAGCAGGATGTCTGGGATGATTGAGCCAGGATGGGCATAGCTTTTTCAGGTGTTCAGACACAAAGAGTCTCATAAACCTGTGGAATAGCTAAAAATAAGCAATAGGGTATAGTGGGGACTGTGGCAAACTGGCGCATGCCTGCCCTGCCTGCAGGAAATAGCCATTATTCTGCTATAGAAAATGTGTGCCAGGCTTTCTTTTTCTACTTCCTTTTTCTTCCTTCCTTCCTTCCTTCCTTCCTGCCTTCCTTCCTTCCTTCCTTCCTTCCTTCCTTCCTTCCTTCCTTCCTTCCTTCCTTCCTTCCTTCTTTCCTCCCTTCCTCTCTTTCTTTCTTTCTCTCTCTTTTTTCTCCCCTTCTCTTTTAAATAAGAAACTCAGAAATTTATATAAAGTCTCTTGGCTTTTAACTATTAGAATAGTTCGTTTTCGTTTAAAAACCAGTGTGGAACAATAGGAAGATGGTTGTGGTCTGGGTTTGGCTAACAAACCACCAGTTTAGCCTTTATGGTTTATTTGACTCTTCATTTACCAATTTCTGCCTTCTTCCTCTTCCTCATCCTTTTTGAATACTTTCATTTTTCTGCCCATTTCCTTCCTGACATCAACAGTGTTTTCCTTTCATTCCCCTGAAGGAGCTGGAACATGTTCACACAAACCACAATTTCCTCATTCTTCCATCAGGCCCACTCAAATTCTCATCCCTTTTCTCATAGCCAACAGTACAAAGACACCCCCAAGTCTGATGAGTTTTGGAGAAGTTAAGTCTATTCTTCCATTCCCAGAGGAAAGTGGAGAAAAAGCCTTCCCAGTTTTACTTAAAAAAAAAAGTCTTGGCTGCTGATACGATTGCCAGAAATGCTAACTCATCAGCCACTTGGGGCCATAACTGCGGCGGAGTCTGCCAATCCTTAGCCACATAAGCGATGCCAACCCTGAGCCTGGTAAGAAGTTGGCCTGATGGAGTCATGACAGCATGGCTCCATTGCCTTTCCAGAAAAATATGCTACAGAAAACCCCAACTACCAATCGCTTAATAGTAAACTGCACCATAAAAGGTATGTTCTCCACCAAAAACGAGTGCAATTCTTCCTAGTTGCCATGGCTTGTCTCCTTTTAACTCTGTTCCTCAGGAGAAATGGGACTCTTCCAGTTAGGACAAGAAGACACCTCTTTGGAAGCGGTGTCATCGTAGTTTGCATGCAGGCCACCATTCTTTACCCCCCTCACTTGTGGCAGACACCACTAATCATTAAGGACACTCTTTCTGTTGAGTCTAGATGTGGCCATGGGATTCTTAATATACTGCTATATAATACTAGATCCTGATTATACATAGACAGCCATTATCAGTCCCTTGGGGGGGGAATGTGTGTTAAAACACAATAGGCCAAAAAGCGAAAACAACCTAAGTATCCATTAATGTTGAATAGATAATAAAATGTGGTAATTCATATGATGAAATTCTATTTGCTGACAAAAAGTAATAGGCAACAATGGGATTGAACCTTAAAACATCAGGCTAAGTGGAAGAATCCACACATGAGTCCAGATATATAAAATGTCCAGAAAAGGCAAATCTAGGGACAGGAAGTAGATTAGTAGTTGTCTGGGGCTGGGTGGGGGTGGGGCGAGGGGCGGCTATAAATGGGTCAGGGTTTCTATTCTGAGGTCATAGAAATGTTCTAAAACTAGATGCTCGTGATAATTGTACAACTTTGTAAACTGATGAAAAGTCATTAAATTGTACATTTAAAACAAGAGAATTCAATGTCATATAAATTATATCTCAATAAAGCTGTTTAAAACTCATACTTGTGCTTGTCTGTTTGTCAAGACAGGGAGGCAGGGAGCCAGGGAGAAAAAGTTAATCCAGAATCTTCTATTGATTTGCTGAGTCATATTAAGAAAGGGCTTCCTCTCTGTCTGTAGTTTCTTCATCAGTCATTTGAAGTTTCTGCACTTATGCTCTCTCAGGAACTTTATGCATGTATGTATGTGTAAATATTTTAGAGACTGGGGAAGGGAGAGAGAAAGGGAGGGGGAGAAACATCAAAGTGAGAGAGGAAATCCCGTATGTGCCCCTGGTGCTCAGTCCAACCAGGGACCAAACCCGCAGCCCAGGCATGTGCCCTGACCAGAACCGAATCGGGAAACTTCCACCTCGTGGGATGACACCCAAGCAACCGAGCCACACCGGTCAGGGCTCGCTCAGGAACTTTGAGGCTCTAACAGTGCCCAAGAAGGAGGTAAAGTGAGAATAGTTACTGCTGCTGTTTTGTTATTTGTCTACCTGGCTGTCAACAGTACAGCCTGATCCTCTCCTTTTGGGGAGGAGCAGACATTAGGAACTTGGTCCCCTGTCTGTGCCTGGCTCCATGCCCTACTCAGTGTGTGGAATAGTCCCTGACTATTGGTATAAAAAGATTAGGAATATGAACTTCAAAGGTCCTCCAAAAACAGTATTGAAAAGTTGTGCTAGGTATCTCATATACATGTGGAATATGGCAGAGTGACAGGCTTCCCTGACAAATGTGGTTTTTATTCCCCTCAGAGAGTATAAAACATAGAATATGAAGAGTATAAAACACCCATTATAGCTTGGTCTGGTTGAGTGAGCAGTGACAGTGAGGGAAAGAGGAGTGTGTGCGTGTGTGTATATGTATATCAGGCTGGGTGTGCTGTGTTGGGTGAGGATGGGCTTCAGAGAAAGACAAACCTCAGTTTCCTCCCTGTTCTTACCTTTAATCCCGTGAGCCATTCACTTAATCTCTTTGAGTCATCTGTAAAATGGGGATAATCTAACCTACGTCACCAGATATTTTGAACTTTAAAGCCATCTCTGAGGTTCAATGTCTAGAGTGGTTCCAGAAACAAATTAGCTGCTTCCTAAGTTTGTTTCGTATATTCCTGTTCGTTATGTCTTCCTTTACGAAGTTCAGGGTCTCTCTGGAGACAGCTGGGCCAACAGAGCACAGACTAAAGAAGCTGTACAATGCTCTGATGAATTGGGCACAAAATGCAGTTGACCGAGGACCTGTTACTTGTAAGGGAACCCGGCTCTTCTGAGTGCGTACTCAGCCCCTGGGCTGTGACTCTGGACATGCCAGCCTTGCATTGCTACTTTCTTTGACCTTAAGCTTCTCAGACCAGAGTTCTAATGTTTGGTAAGGCTTTTTTTGGGATAATGAATATTTCTTTGCACAAAGGCTACACTGAAAAACCTCAGATAAGAATTATTTCTAAGACAATTGCCCCAGGAGCCCACCCAAACTTTTTTACTTTGCATTTGGCTAAAGCATCCAAGTTTCTGTTGCTGCTTTGGGGCAAACCAGCGGTTGTGCCTTCAGGCCCTGCATCCTTTTGAGACAAAGCCAGAAAACCCCGGGAGGCCTGTGTACTGTCAGATGCGGCAGGGCCACACGCACTGAGGGACAACACTGACTTTGCGTACCTTTGCATGTCTCATATTGGTCGTAGAAACACAGAGGTGTGGTAACTATTCTTTAGGAGCAAGAGAGGGAAGAGAATGAACATTTAGGGGGCCCACTTAACACGGGGACTTAAGATACTTATTTATTCTTCTACTCATTTAAGATGTTAGAATAATTTTGACTTCATTTTATATAGCAAAGTTATCTCAGAGTCTTTGCCAAAACAAATCAAGCAGTGCAAAAGCACACAGAGTAAAAAGTGAAAATATTCTTACACCTCTCCTCTATGTACCCTGCCTTGTTGAAATTTTAATCTCAAGTGGAAGTATCCACTCTTAATAGACTAATATGAGTTCTTCTCTTGGCCTTTTTAAAAGCATGTTACCATAAAAGCAAAATGTTCCGTGATCACCCCATCTACTTTATATTTCCTGCTTACAGGGTATATATTTATATACCCTGAAGAAAATATAGATATTTTCTGAAATATCGAGCTGCCTCACTCCTTTTAATGACTACTTAGCATTCTATTCCACGCAAGTCCTCACATTTGTTTAGCCCCATCCACAGTCATGGGCGTGTTTCCTACTGGTCGTATCTGAAACCCTTTGTATGTACATTTGTGCACACTGGCAATGTTTTAAACTGGACTCTTCAACAAAAATTTACTGAGCAAAGTATATATTGGATAGAGAACTAAATGCTGTGGATATAGCAGAAACCAAGTGTAATTGCTTTCTGCCTGCGTAGTTTGCAGTTGAACCCACCGCTGCATTTCAGATGCACGCTCCACCTTGTCCCAAGTCCTGTCCTGTCCACTAATGTGATAATGATTACCTCGACTTAGAGATAGGAAGTCTATGGCTCAGAGAAGTATATAGACATTACCAAGGCTATCCAGACCCTTTGTTGCATGGCTGGGAAACATTCCCACGTATGACTCCAAAACTCCCACGCTGCCCATTACCTTGTCAATGACTAGTATTTGGTCAGTTCCAAGCACCCAAGGAGGATGCGTCAGCTTGGCCCGTCTGGCATGGGATCTAAAGCTTTAGAGATCCAGGTGAAGGCAATAGAAGCAAAGAGGGTAGTTCCTGTTGTTTGTAGAACCATGACCCCACAGCTCACAGGAGGAGCAGGGGCACCCCTGGCCCCCACTCTTCATCTGAAGCTCTGCCCTGGGGTTGGGCCTATCGGGTTTGAGTGAGGTCTGCCACTTTGCATTAGAAGAGCTTTGGGCAAGTCGCTTCTCTATCTGTGGGCAAGTCATTTTCTTATCTGTGAGGTGGAAAATATTATTATTAACCTTCCCAAGTGGTTGTGAGGTCTCAGTGAGTTCACGCAGAGCAAGAGCGTAACAAATGTCAGCTATTGTTGTTGCTCTAATTTTAATTTTTTTCCTTTTGTAAATCTGATTGCCCTCTGGAGTCCCCAGCTTGTTCTGTCAATTCTGAGTTAAGCACCTGCTTCCTCACCCCCTCTGTTGTCCTCAGGAGACCTTGGGCCATTCTCAGTATGGCCTTAGCTTCTACTATCTTCGTACAATGTGAACCTGATCTGTCCCCAATATAGTTCAGGGGCGCAAGGAGTCTCTTAATTGTAAATGGCAGAGTAGACACAGCTAATAGTTTTCCGAGTAGCCATTTACGCTCACAGTTTGGGAACTGGGTGTGATTTCTTAGAATAACTCCTTAGAGATTTGTGGCCTCTCCTGAGGCTGCCATCTAGTTTCCATCTAGTCTCTTCTGTCCTTTCAAGACCCAGCTTTAGAACTTGGCTCTTTGGCCTGGCTCTCCCAGCCAGGCTACACAAGTGCAGATGGTACTCGTCATGTGTAGGCCAGGTTGCCTGGCCCGAACACTCACCACTGGGCCGGGCCATATCTTCACCAAGCTGGGCTCTCCGCCATGGCTGGAAAGCGGCCAGCAGGGAGGAGGCGGCGCCTGTGCAGAGCTGGTGTGGGGAACTGCTGCTGGGAACCTGAGGTGGCCTCCAGCTTCCCCCAGCAGGATTAGTGACATTAGCCCCTCCCAGGCAGCAGGTTCAGACAGGAGCAGAGGGAGGCCACCGCGCCAGGTCAGAGGGGGCACTGGCAGCCGGGAGAGTGGGCCCTCCCAGTCAGGGCTCCTCAGGGCCTGCCCGCTCTGGCGTGGCTGTTGGGGAAACCTGTTAGGTGAGCTGTTGTGTGTTTCCCCGTAAGGCTGGGTCGTGCTGTCCAGACAGGAAAGTGGGGTGAGGGGAGGGAGCTCTTTATTGTCTCTGACATTTACTTGAGAAGCTGCCAAAGGGTGGTTTATGTTTCTTAAACAGAGATGTGTTATGATAACGAGGCTGCTTCTGTGGAGGTGATAGCGAGCCCTGCCCAAGACTGGGCCTCCCTGATGTGCAAAGCCAGCAGGCAGCAATGGGAGTAGATAACCAGATTTGGGGGGTAGCAGGTGTAGCTGCTTAGATACAGAGTGTATGAGAGGGGACCCCCAAAACCGGAATTATCTTCTAGAGGGAAGGCTCCTTGTAGTACAGGCTTCCCCCGCTAGGTGAGTGTTCTAGGAACCCATCTGTATCAGTGTACCAGCTGGTGTTGTTGTGAGAGGCTGTGTCCAGCCTCAGTGAATTTTTTTTGAAGGTTCTTTCAACATATTTGTCCATTTCATGATGAGTGATTTACTAGCTCACCTGCCCACACCATGCTGAGTGTGCAGCAGTTTCTGACCAAAAATGACAGGACCCCCATGGCCCACCTTCCCTATTTACCAATCTTGCCTCAAGTGGCCAGATGAAAAAAGTCCTCGAAGGGAAATATTTTGCCGATGTGGAAGAAGCGAAACAAAAAACATGGCAGAAGCACTGACAGACATCAAAATCAATGAGTTCAAAACTGTTTTGAGCAGTGGAAAACTAATAGGTATATTGCATCAAACAGAGAGTACTTTGAAGAAGACTGAAGTTTAAACATGTAAGAATAAATCCACAATTTTTAATAAATAAAGTCTGGTTTTGGGGGAGTGTCCCCTCTCATGTGACCTTGGGTTAGTCAATCACCTCCCTGAACTCCATTCTCCTCATCAGCACGATGGCAGTCATGGCCAGCCCCTGCCAGGGCTCCTTAGCAAGTGTTCCTTGGCTACGTTCTTCCACTGCACCACTCTAGGCATTTCACAAATATGATCTCACTTAATCCTATAATGGCTGCATGATGTAGATACTATCGTTATCCTTGTTTTATAGGTGGGACAGAGAAAGACCAAATGGTTTGGCCAGTGTCTCACAGCAAAGCTGGCAGAGTTGAGATGTAACCCTGGGCCAATTGGCTGCACTGTCTCCAATCTTAACTATGAGTCCATGCTTTCCAGAACCTGCCTGGGACCCTGACCTCCTCCCTCCAAGTATGTCACTCGATTTTGGAATAGCACTTTTGTCCATATGACTGTCTGATGAATGCCCATTCTTTTACAGGATTCCGAGTTATCCATCTTGGTTTTTGCTCACTACCCTCTCCCAGGCACCTAGCTCTGGACCCAATTAGTAACTTGCCTGCCGTTGTGAGAGGCTTCTGGGAGGATCAAGCTAGATAAACAATTTGACATAACAGGTGGTTCCCTCTGAAATCACTCAGCGCTGCTCTGAGCTCATACTGGGCACTTGGAGGAATGTTTATACCTGGGACAGACTCACTGTGGGTACTTGAAAGGGAAGGTCCTCAAAGTAGTCACCGCTGAACCTTGAACACTGACTTAGATCTTTGCTTTTGCCTTGGGGAGTGCTCCTCACTCTGTTCTTCAACCCAAATCCTATCTTCAGCTCCTGCTTTAGCCTAATAGAAAACATCTCCCAGGGCCAAATGGTTAAATGCCCTCCAGAAGGAGGGGGGCGTGAAGCTGGCTTCCAGGTTTCACATTCTCCCCTCTCCTCTCTGCAGGCTCTGTGTTTGTGGAGCCCAATGGTACGGGAGGACTCAAGGACCAGCCTTAGATGGACACACTCTACAGCCTGTTCATGCCCTTTCCCAACTCCTGTAACCACCAGCAGAGGAAACACACATGTGTGTATCTGTGCAAGGAGATGGCGAGCATTCTAACTGGATGAATCCCATGGTTGTGGGACATTTGATGTCTTCTCAAAAAGTTTGTGAAAGTTAGCTATAGTAGTTCCCTCGTCCATCATGCTCACCTTGAGCCCCTAGCTCACATTTCTGAGTACATTGAACTCCAGCCCTGGATGTGGCTAAGTTAGCCAGGCCGAGGGAGGGGGCTGGGGTTGCCTTATAATGACACAGCCACACTACCAGTCTGTCAGGCACTCAGATAGGCTGAATGAACATGGAGATCTAATTGATCTCCAAGTTGGAATAAATATTTGTTTAAAATAACATCAGAAAAAGAAAAATCTGCCAGGATATTGTATTTACATGTATTTAATTCCTATTAACAAAGAGAACGTTGTAGGAACGGGTTTGGAACAACATGCCGTAGTAGAAGCACCATGCAATGTATTAAATGACTTTGGTTTCTTTGTCCAAAGTGAAACCCAGTCAATCAGAAAGTCAACAGGAATTTATTGAGAGCCTTCGATAGGCTAGGTCCTGTTCTGGGACTAGGGAGGTCCTTCATTCAAGCTCGATTGCCCTCATCCTCAATGCTGTATCTGGAGCAATAATAGAGCCAGAGACAAAAAACAAACAAACAAACAAACATGTGTTAGTAGGAGAAAAGGAGTTTCCCCTCCTCAGTGAGTGCCTTAATTACCTGTTTGAAAAGTTCACCAGGGCCAGGTTGGTTGTTTAAGATGGAAAGTTATCTTACTTTGAGGCAAGGTAGTTCTTGGCTTTTGTGGCTCAGGTCTCTATTTTTTTAAGGAGGTGTCCTCATTTGCTAAAGACAATTTCTTGGCTCAGACAAACTAACTCAGCAGTCACCTGCCTTCCTTGACAGGACTACTGCTTCCCAATATTGCCACACCTAGGGTGTGTGAGGAGGCCCTCGATCTGTAGCACGAATATCTTTACCCATTCAAGGTGAGGTGGTGGCAGCTTCTGCTACACTCCCCACAGGTGGCTTGGCTCTTACTCAATCTTCTTTTGATTCACCTGGGAAGTCTTCGAGAATTCTGAGAGCTGCTCAGAAGTGCACGTCTTCTTGATGTGGGGCGCGTGAGACTCAGAATATCTGGGGCTGACCTGTCAACACGAGGCTCTGATTTTGTCCATACAAGTGGTACGTAAATCTGTGTGGTTGAATTTATCACTCAGTAAGACTTTTTTATACAAATGCTATTTCAAAAAAGAAAAAAAAACTGTTTTGTTAGATTATATTGATTCAGGAATAGTGGCTCTATTCTGTAAAGGAGGAAGATTGGAAGTCTTGCGTTGTGGATGAATCAAATGTGCCCATGCTATCTTGTGTCGCTTTGTCTCTGGATGGCTACAGACTGTGGATGTTTATGGGTGAATGTGCACACACACACTTCCTCTTCTTCTTGGTCTGTTTGGACAGCTCTCTGTTTTCTCTTGAAAAGTAGTTCTGGGTCTTGATCCTTTTGGAGCTACCTGTGATCATCTGCCCTGTTTGTTTAACAGGTGCCCTTATCTTTGAACTTCAGTTTATTTCAAACCAGGGTTTCTAGTTTCTGAGTCTCGTCCAGGCACCTGTTCTTGACCTGTCTCTGTTCTGTTTCCCACTTGAGGTATCATTTTAGCCCATGACTTTCAGCTGTAAGGTATGCTCACCAAGCCCTCAAAGGCACACAGGGGCCAGAAGAAGATGCTTCTTCTCCCTTGTTATAGTCAAGTTCAAGGTGGAGTGAAGGTGTGCAGTGCATACCAATGATTGTTCCAGGTGTTCCTACCAAGCCAGACTAGAGGAAGGTCATTCTCACTAGCAAAAGGCTATGGGCTCAGTGGTGACTCATGCTCATACCCGCCAGAGGTGTGGTCAGGAATGTCTCCTCGAGGCCTAAATCATCATGCAAGATGACCACCCAGATTCTATGGAAGGAGCAAAAGGTGGGAAGAAGCAGTAAGGAGAAGTAGATGGGATGGAGCCACATCCTGGGCCCTGGGCCATACACAAGGCACTCTGAGGGATGCTTATATGACAAATGGCATTTTAACCAGGATTCTTGGATTTCAGGGTGGCTCTAAAAACTACCCCGAACCCCAGCTGGGGGAGAAACAGCATAGGCAGCCCATGCAATAATATTATATAACATTCCTGATAATAACCATTACATTAATTAACACTAACCATTTGCCTGGCAGCGTGCTATGCAGATTAGTTCATTTAACCCATTCATCAACTCAGTGTGATAAATTAGTATTCCCATTTTACAGATGTAGAAACTAAGATATAGATAAGTTAAATAACTTGCTCAGAGTTCCAAAGGTGGTGAATGACAAAACTAGCATTTGAACCTAGGAGCCCAACTCCAGAGCCTGTGTTTGACCATAATACCAGAGTGCCCACCAGAGGTTTACACACTTGTTGTGTAAAGGGCCAAACAGTAAATATTTCTGGCTTTCTAAGCAATGTGGTCTATGCAACTCATCAACTCTGCTTTTGTAGCATGACAACATTCATAGACAGTGTGTAAATTAACAATGTAGTTGTGTTCCAATAAAGCTTTATTTACAAAAACAAGCCGTGGGTTAAATTTGACCCCAAGGCCACAGATTGCTGACCTCTGACATAAACCAAAGAGAAAACTGAAGTTTCAGAGTCAATAAATTTTCATGGGAATACTTATTATATGTCAGGTATCCTGATTAGCTTTTTTAAATTGAATCCTTCAAAAGCTGTGAAGTCGAAAAGGAATTCCCAATTTACAAATGTGAAAACTGACATTCAGTGAAGTCCACTTTCCTCAAGACATACAGCTAGTAAATGGCCAAAGAGAACTGAATGTAACTCATCACAACTCATGTTCCTTTGTCCTTTTTCTCTATAGTCTGTCCAAAGAGACCTAAGCCCCATAAGTGATCAAGCCTCCAGAAGCTATATTGCTGCCTTTCTCTATTTCAGGGAAGTATGAATGTGTCATAACTTGGCCAGGACTAGCCAGCTGCAAGGCATGCTGGGACCTTAGAAGCATGCAATGTCTGGACGAAGAGGAGTGGTTGGGACGAAAATAGAGGAAACTCACCCAGCTGGAAAGCTGGCCATTGGTGGAGGGAGGGGTGCCAGTTGTTCGAAGGGACATGGAGAATGCTGACAGGCTTCAGGTTAGTCTCATTGCTGTAAGTGAGAGTGTGAGCAGAGTTGACCAGAAATCTCCAGGCTGAGATTATGCTGGGATGGCACCAGGTTTGAGGCAGGAGCCTGATTCAAGGCTCTGGGGAGGGGGAAACTGGAAGGAGTTGGCCACCACTGGAGAGGGCTGTTTCTCAGAAATGAGTTCAAGGCACAGAAAGCAGTCCCAGTGAGAAACAGGAATCCCAAATGGAACGTAGTCATCTAACCTGGGGAGAGGTACCACCTCATCCCAAACTTCAGTGTATCAGTCATCTCCTCACAGAGCACTTTTGCTGAAAATTCTAAGTAGAGAGACCTGCTCTTCCTTATCTCTGTGCTGCCTTTCTCTTTCCTCAGACAGACTTTCACTTCCAGGTCATTGCCTGGAAGAACTTGTCATTCTCTCTATCTCATTTCTTGAGTTCTCTAGAAGATCTATAATGTTAGGAAACATGTAATTTTGTCACTGTGTCCACAGTGTTTAGAACAGTCTGGGACATTGTAGGTACTCACTCTCTGTTGAATTAATAGGTTGATTTATTACAAGTCGTAATGATGTATTTCATCATTTATTATCCATCTCTCTCACTAGACTATAAGCTCTATGAGAGAGAGAGAACTAAGTTTGTGCTTTTATTACTGCATCCTTAGTGCCTAGAATATATTAGGTGCTCAATAAATACTTATTGAGTAAAAGAGTGAGTGGCAATTAGGAGCAGATGTGGCTGGTAACTGGGAGAAGAAGCTCAAAAACCTGTATATCTCATTATGCTAGCCCTTATTAAGTTGTATTGTGTTTATTACAATTATTTGCAAAGGATTATATCTTTCCCACTAATTTAAAAAATCCTTTAATGGTCATAGGTTGGGTCTTATTCATCTCTGAACTGAAGATCCCTAACATGAACTGGCACTTAGTAGGTGATGATTAATTACCTGCCAGGTGGATAAAGACAAAATAACAAAAGCCAGGCCCAAGAGTATAAAGCTTGTTTGAGATCCCACTTCCTGATGAGGCTGAGCCTCCCTAGTTTGGGACTGACACAGGGGAGGCAAGCCTGTATTTGCAAGTGGTGAGCCTCAGAGATACTATCTGGGAAGGGGTGAAAGAATAAGACACAGAGGACTGTCAGAGGATGGGATTCTAGGAGAGGCTGGTCTGGAATGGGTGGCAAGTTCAGCCAAGGGGAAAGAGGCAGGCAGGTAAAGTGAAGTGAGATAGGATGATGGAAAAACCAGAAAAATACCCATGGCCACCTGGTCTGCTCATGCTTATTTAGTGAGCAATGAGAGGCAACATGGGAGCCTTGAGCTCCTGTGGCTCTAGAAAAAAGGCCAGGAGTCACGGTGCCCTTCACATCTCTAAATAGGTAGTCAATATAACACCAGCCCCGTTCTTACCTCTCATGACACGTGTTCCAATATTCTTTTCTTAACACTCTAAAACCTATAGACCACTCTGCCCAATGTGGGTTAGTTATATAGAATTGTTAGTTACAAAGCACCCATGGGGTGAATCCAGGATGATTCCTAGAGTGTGCATTTGTTATTAAGGATGCCTTTGGATGGCTATTTATCTGAAATGAATGCATGTTTTAAATGGATGAATTTAATGCTTAAATGAATGAGCAAATAAATTAATGAATGACTGAAACAAGCTTTCTGCAATTTTTTAAGATGGAAAGCCTCTCGTTGGGACCCAATGCCAATGGCTTTCAGAGATGTGATGGTGCCCAGGTTGCATGGAGTTCCAAGAGAAAGCTCTCTGAAAGAGAAGACATTGAGTTGGGCTCTGAATACTGCAAGCAATTTTTTGTTGTTTCATTGATTGTCAGGTTTGGAACTTACTGAGATTTTCTGCATACATTAATATATGGATGATATTTGTGGGTGTCATATAGATATTTTACAAAACCAGTCTTTTCTATTTTCAGTCTATGTATACTTGTATTTCCTGCTAAGGCATATTGGGCTGAGAAAGGTGAGAATAAGTCTCCTGGTCTTATGAGAGACATTCCCATTGATGCCTCCTTGTTATTTCTATAATTGCTTCATTGTGCATTTCAGTGCTATGTTCCTTGGTGTCTGAAGTAGCATGTATATGAGTATTTTCTCTGAATTTTATTTGTTTCCATTGTCATTGCCAAATGGATTAGTTCAGTATATAGTTACTGAACTATCTATATCTATATCTATATCTATATCTATATCTATATCTATATCATCTATATCTATACCTATGTAATTGAGAAAAAGAACATAGTAAAGAGACAGTTGGTGATGCAGAGATGACACAAAATGTAGGGAACTGTGAGGATGCTATTCCATCTATGATACTCAAAATAAAACATGGAAGTGGATGGGAAAAAAAAGATGGGTATCTGTTTCCTGCTATGAATGTTTCCTGTTGGTACTTTGGTGTGAGATGGGTATCAGCATCCCCATTTCATACACAAAAGAACTGACAATGGAGAGATTTGGTAATTTAGCAGAAGTTACTCTTTAGCAATGAAAATTCAAACCCCATTCTCTGTGGGTCCAACACTTTACCTGCTGACATTGCAGTATTTGAGGATGGACCATCCTGCAGTCAAATGGAGACTGCAGAGACAAGACTAGATAAAATGGGAGTAAGGAGAGCAGGAGAATGGGAAGCCAAGATTATAGAAAGACTAGAGACCAGGGTGAAATCTTTGTGTAACAGAGTCACTGGCTCAGAGGACAGGTGAGTGGAGTTGAATCCAGAGGGATAAAAGTCAGAGCTACAGCTAAATGTGAGCTTACAGGGTTGGGTCCTGACATTCAGGCAGGGGTAGAATGTGCAATTTAGGAAATTTAACCTTATGTAAAAAAGTCAAAGGTGAGAACTTGGAAATCACTTCAGGGTTACTCTAAATGTTTAGAACTCAGACTTCGATAAAAAGGGAGCAATAGAAATGGAGGACAATGGGGAGTGTATGAGAGACATTTGGAAGGAAGAGGTTGTCCAACTTATTGTTGATTGCATATTCAAGACTAAAAAGGAAATATGTTTGGAGTAAAAAAGAAATAAACCCGTGGGTAAGTACTTAAGTACTGCCTTAGACCTTTTACATCCATTTCTCATCTTACCTTCATGACAACCATGTGAAATACATGCCATGACCCTCCTTACAGTTGATCAAACTGAGACTCAGAAAGGCTGAATGACTGGTACAAATCTCCAGAAGTGCAATTCAAGTCCAGTTCCTTCTAATTCCAAAATCTAATTTCACACCACACATTGGAGGTGCTGTCTATTTATGGGAAACAAAAATGGGTCTCCAGTGGCCATGGTATTGGAGAAACTATGTTAAACAAATATCTGGCTTCTTCTTAAAAAAATGAAAACAAGACAGAGTGCCGGCTGAGTCATTCACCCCAAGAAGCCTGAGGGAGGTAATTATAAACAGTTGGGACAGACATCATGGGGCGCTACCAGCAAAACCAGAGGAGAAGCAGGAAGGGACTGGCTTTGGAAAGGAGAAGAAGAACTGAAGCAGGGAAGTTATTTCAGAGGACAAAGCCCAGCCAGACGGAACCGGATAGAGCCACATGAAACAGGAGCCTGCTGTTCTCAAAGAAGAAAGAAGAAATGAAGTTCTAAAACTCAAGAGTTCCTTGAGCTATGCTGTCTCTCTGTGAACAGTAGAGTAATAGACATGTGGCCCCAGACCCTAAAGCCTTCATGCTCCATGACATGGAGGTAAGTATGAGTTGAGACAATGCAAATGATGGAGAGACCCATGCAAACTCTATAGGTGGAACCCGGAAGCTGAATGATGAAGTACTCCATGTATACTTAGGGGTTATTTTTTCTTAGGCTTCTCCTCTGTAGGCACTGGTGGCTTGTTTGTCTTGAAAGGCTAAGAAGCTAATGTTTTTAAATTGATGGATGACCACTTGACTTTTGATACACAACCGCTGAGCTGATTTCCCCTCCCTGAAAGTGCTGCACCTCTAATTGCCATACCTGTTAAGCTACCCCCATGGTTGTCTGTGGGATCATCTGGGAAGCTCCTGAGCCCAGGCCCTGGATAAGGGAGGACTTATAGAACAGTGGCCCTGCACCCTTGGCTAATGATAAAAAAAATCATCCTACCAATCGAGAAATGGAAAGTCATCAGGGGAAGTGGATTGGGATTGTGGGGTGAGGCATGCTCATTTTCTGCACTCAGACATTACTCCACATCTGTTCTACTCCTTGAACTTAGCTGGAGACCCAAGGACAAATTGGGTGCAGGGTATGCAGCTTCAAGTGAAAAAGAGTTGGCAGAAATGTCCTCTGCAGATGGTTAGACTTAGATGAGTGGAGATGGGTGGATAACTGGACATAAAGATATTAATTTGAAAATAACTGGTCCAGTTAAGTGAGCAGGGTCCATTTGCAAGTTAAAGCAAGTTAGAAGGAGAAAGCCAGTGGAATGGGACATAAGAGGAATCATTGCTTGTTTTCTGTGTGAGGGTAAAACTGTGTCAGTGAGACGCCAAGGGTTGGTTGGAGAGGACTTGAACACAGACAAGTTTCAGACAGACTGGAAAGCTCTTCACCTCTAAGCTGAGATCAGATAACATTCAAAACCTTTCTGAAAGCCATCTGTATGTGGGGCTAAAGATACACAGGATAAGGGTGAACCTGGATTAATGCCTGTAAAGTGTCTGATGTGGGACTTGGTGCAGAGTAAACTCTGAGAGGCTTATATTAGAGGCTTTTCCCTTCCTTCTAAGGAGCAAAATGAATAATGAAGATACTGTGGTAGCCAAAGCTGGTGCCTACAGCTGGGTTGGAAAAAACCCCAAATTTGTAACAGTTTAGGTCAACAAGAATTATTAAGTGCCAGCCACATGAATCGTACAACCAAAGCACAGCATGATAACATTGCTTGTTCGAGGTCACAGAACTGTGAGGTAGGACTCAGATTTAGTTTTACCAAAGTTGCTTTGAAGGCTGAGTCTGGGTTCCTCATTCTGTACTCATCTTGTTAAGGTCAGAGAGTCTGTGTTTTTAATTAAAACCACAATGCTTCCATTTAGTGAACATAACTCACATCTCAGCAGCCATTAGGAAGGAGCACAATGGATCCTCCCCTGGCCTTAATAAGATCAAGAAAGAAACAACAACAGCAGCCGCTATCTCCCCCATCTCCCTTGGCTCCACAGCTGTGTCTCTTTCTCTCTGGGAAGTCTATGAGTCAGGATCCACTCCCAGGGACACTAGCTCAGGAAGCTGCGCTCAGTTTGCCTTGGTGTGCAGGGGACCTGGCCCTCTCCAAGACTCCACGACAAGGCAGTTGGTTTGGGCTGAGTACCCAGCATGGCTCTTAGGTGGAGGCTGCCTTTGGCCCTCCAATTGCTATGTTTCCACATCGAGTGATCACTCCCACCCTAGATGCATTTGGGGTAATGGAATGAATGAATTCCATTCTTGGTACTTCAGTAGGTGCCTTCCCAGTTTGATCAGTGAGAACGGTAAGGACCTTCTGCAGAGACTGGGCAAGAGAAAGGAAGCCCCCTCTCTTCCATCTGTTAATCCCACAGAGACACAGAACAAAGAACCCTGTCTTACTTGAGTTCTGGTCTCTTCTCTATCTTTAAGAAGTTCTGGTATTTGATGACTGTGGAACAGGACTCATGGGGACACAGAACCTGCTCTGGAACAGACAGACCTGGCTTAATACCCCAACTCTTGTACTCATCAATTCTGAAATCTTGAAAAATTATCCTTTGAGTATTTATTTCATCAAAGCATACTGTAGGATGGACATAAATATAATACTTACTGTAATGCTGGCATACAGTACATGCTCAATAAATGGCAGGTGAAATATCCCCCCCATATATCATTTCATACACACAGATGTAAATGAACATAAATGCCCTGCCCTACATTGTTAGTAAGAATAACCCCTTAAAATTCTACCGCAGAGCCATATTCTATTGTTCAGAACAATATGACATATCATAAAGTCCCTGGATTTCTCCCAAACAGAAGACAGGGCTGCTTGGAGCTGAAGAAGTGGGAAAACAGACAGCATTTCTGTTTCTAAGGTCTGTTAAGCAATAGGAAAACACCCTTTGGGGGTGACTGCTGACAAAGGCCCCTCCTGTTCCAAACTGGAGGAGAAGACTGGAGCCTGGGGAGGAAGCAAGCCAACAGTGGTTTTGTTTGAGACCAGCTGGCTCATCCAACTGAGGCGGGAACCCAGTGCCGGGCTCTCCTTTCCCCACCCCTTGCATTCTCTGAGCAAAGCCATCAAATGGGAGGTCGCCATATTGGCCAAAGACTTGTCCCGTGGGGCTTCAAGAGTGACAAAAGTAACACAGAGTTCCTTTTCAGGGTGGTCTCTGACGGGAACAGAGACTCCAGGAAAAGTTTTGACGATGGAACATTAAAACAGAAACACATTTCTAGGGTTAAGATTTCCAACTTGGGGTCCAAACTCCCAGACCATATTGAAGTTTTAGTACAAAGACAGTGCTCTTTGGGGTTCAGATCACATGGGTTTCCTCCCTACTACTGTTTTCTTTCCTAAACACAAAAGAAAGGGAAGCTCTGCACTTCAGGATGAAGCTGGAGAGAAAATAGATCCATTTATTTACAGCAAAGGAGATGGTTTCCAGAGGATTTGTAGGAAAATGTCCTTTGCCTGCAGGCTCTTGGCACCCAGACTAGGCTATGCTGATTAAATCTCCATTCAGAATTGCAATAACCCAACAGATATGCTGGGGCCACTGATGGCCTCCAGATCGGCCACTAAACTAACTGATCACTCTCTCTGGGATTGTGGCTGCTGTATTTTTGGAAACTGGGCACTTGATTTTTTTTTTTCTATTTTCTCATGGCTCTGCATGTGGACCTCATTAATTTCCTAAAGTCTTTGCAGAAGAACAATTGCTCTGATTTCATCTGGTAAGGTTCTAAAGCTTGAAAATTTCTCTTACAATATAAAATATATGCAACATGCATAGACTCACTTATATATGACCTCTGTAATAGATAGCCCCATATACATAATAGGTTACACCCCCTATGCAAACATGCACATATGTGTACATAAATATTTTTTTCTTGCCTTTCTGCCCTTATCCTGAAATTCTTAGCAATTTGGCTTGTCCATGCTTATTAATGATGTTTCCAGAGCAGAGCTCATTGGTGCATTTTCAGCAATGGGCTGATTAATAGGTGGGCACAGGGGAGCTCTTGTGGAGCCTGGGCATTGCCGGCTTGTTGACCTTGATGCTCGGGGGATAGTCTAGCTTCAAACTATGGAATCTCAGTTAGCGTCATAAATTGTGGAGCCACTGGTTTTATTGCCCTTCTGCCTCCTGCTGGGAATGTTGTTTCTCTTTAATAATGGGCTGAGCAGCAGCAATGAGCGCTTCCCCTCCTCCCTCCAGGACTTGCTTGTCCACTCTCCTCCCCCACCTCCATTCTCCACCTCCCAGTCCTGGTCACCAAAGCAGACACACACATGCACACAGGCACGTATGCACTCACACAGGCATGCCCATGCATAAGTGCTCACAGGATCACACACATTTACATGTGTCATGCACACCCATGTATATATATAGAAACCTATCACTTCCCCTCCTTTAGCTTCAGGATTTTGTAAGGACACACCCCCTGTTCCTTGGCGCAGCTAAATCAGTCAGGGATTTTCAAAAGGCACTTTTCTAAGCTTCAAAGAAAAACAGAAAGTAACCAATGTTTGAAAATATAGAGCACTTAAAAATAGTCTTGTTTTCAAAATAGAGATTTTTAGGATCTCAGTAGAAAAAGAGAAGCACTGGCCTGCCTTCTAAGTACTGTATTCAGAAGAGCAAAGATGACTTTTCTTGCTTCCTTCTTTCCACACTTCCCTGGCCTCCGAGAGCCATCCCACTCCTTGGGCCTCAGGGACTAGTCCCCAAACTGAAGCCTGCCCTGCAGCTGGACCCCAGGGGAGATTCACTTCCTTGCCTGATGTCAGTCCCTTCCCCTCCTACATCCACACCACTACCTCACTTAGAAAGCTTCAGACTTCTATTCAGTTGTCACTGCTTTAGGGAAGCCCTCTGGGCCTCCCAGTCTACCAAACCCCTGTCTTTACATCCGAGACTACTGTGTTCCTTTTCCTTCTCCAGAAACCACTATAGTTGTAAACGTATGTTTATTTGTGGGGGCATATGGTTAATGTCTGTCTCCAGAGCTGGATGTAAACTCATTCAGTGCGTGGATCCTGCATCTGATTGGATTCACCCTTAAATCCCCAGCATCCATCCCATTGCTGGGAATGTAGTTCGCATTCAATAATATTTGCTTATTGAATAAACAACCCTTCTGTCTTGTGTTATATACATAGGAGAGGTGTTTTCCTAAATCTATCCTAGTTCAAAGGTCCGGGACAATGGTCTGTTTCCATATTGTAGCAAAGGCTGTTGGTGTCCTGCTCAGATCCCTTTTGCTCACTGGTGTCTCCATCTCTCAGCAATCCCGGGTGGCAGTGACTCATAGCTGGACACTTCTTTAGAGAATTACTGTGAGATCAGGAGTGGTCTTTCCCAGAAATGCCTGGGAAGCTACCTCCCCCTGAGAAGGTGGTCAGCAGCCAATAGCCAAGCACTATGGGGGTAGAAAAGCCTGGCCCCCTTGCCCCAAGGGAGGGACTCTCTGTGGGTGTTCAAGCTGCAGAGCTATCTGTAGCATCAGGCTGAGACCAGCCTTCAGCTGAATCCAGACCTCTGCCTGGTGCCCTCTCCTGCTTTATGTGGCTTTCCTCACTGTTTCTACTTGAGAGGGTTTCCTTAATAACACACGTACGTTTAAATCTCTATCTCAGAACTGTTTCTGGTGGACCTAAACTGAAACACATTCAATGTTCATAAATCAGTGGAACTCCGAAAAACTGACTCTCTGGAAAAACAAGCAAATAATAACAACTAGAATTTGTAGGATTTGCCAATTTCCATGGTGTAAATAATTCCCACTATGGCTGATTCCGAGCTACCAATGAGATGTCATGGAGCACAAAATTTGGAAGAGAGGAGCACAGTTGGCTCATGGGAGTTGGTGTGAGCCATGCCCAAATACCATAGCTCACAATATACATGAAATTTAAGCTGTGCACACAATATTAATGTTACTAGCAGTACCATTTTGAATACTATGTGCTAGGCATTATGCTAAATATCTTATATTAATCTCAGTTCTCACAAAAACTCCAGGAAGTTTGTACTCTTATTATCCCCCTTTCATGGATGTAGAACTATAGTTCATAGACATGCATGATTTTTCTAAGTTCACACTGCTGATAAATGCTAAAGCTGAGATTCAGAGTCAGACCTGACTCTGAACTCTTTATGACCATATTTGGTGTCACCTACTAAAAGGTAATACATGCCCTCGTCATTTTATACTCTGCATAGAGACATTTTCTACATTATAATTTGCATTCCTTAACATATCTGATTATTTTGATAATATAAATTATTCCGGGAAAACACAATTATTTTCAAGACGAGGGTATCAAGGCTCACTGTGGTTTGTTCAAGGGTTCTGAGGAGGGTCCCAGAGCTGCAAATCAGGGTTCTCATCGTCTAGGTGTCTTCTCAGCAGACTCTGCTGATCCTTCCTTCCCAGAATCTCAACTCTCATGGCACCCTTGTGATTTTCTGGATGTGGACTGTATCCCAACTTTCACTCAAGAGATTGTAGGCAACATCAGTCACCAATTGTCCAGCAGGTTAAGCACCTACTGTTGTCAATCTAGAATGGAAACACATCTCGGGAAGCTATATGACCAGGGCTCCTCAGGGGGTTTTGGTTAACCAATTCAGTTTAGTTTAGTGCACAATTACCAAGTGCCTATAGCACCTGGCAGTGAACCTCAAGGGATTGCATGTAGAACTTGGCATGAGACAGGTGACTGATATATCCACCTAGGTACCTTTTCTGGCTGTGGTCCAACACTGATAGCAGATCCTGCTGAAGAATGGCAATGCAATTACCCTCTGGTGGAGCTGCGTGCAAGAACCTGGAGGTTTTCGGTTCACCCCTCAACGCCATCTTGTGGGCAATGGAAACTCTGCCAGGGTTTGGAGAAGCCTGACAAGCCATTGTGTGATCTGACTTAATATCAGAATGGGAAAAGCCATATAGGCTGGAAGGAGATCTAGGGATCGTTTCAATGTGCAGATGCAGAGTTTAAGAATCAAGGATAATGCAGTCGGAAACTGGTACCATTGTCCACACGATTATGGATGAGACTCCTGACTGTGCTAAGTTTACTCTCCAGTTCCCCGCACAGGCTGTGGAGTCGGGCCTGTCTGGGCTCGGTTGTAGCTCTGGGTCTGCGTCCTCAGCCAAGACCTGTGACTTATCTCAACCAAGTTTCCCCACTGGTAAAGCAGAGATAAAAGTAATACTTTCTTTTTTAACTTCCCTCTTAAAAATATTATGAGATTATTCATAATTAGCAATCTGTCCGATGGTTGGCTCTTCAAATGTATTCACACATGATATTGTTGATATTATTAGTATTATTATCCCTTTAGAAATAGGCTATTATTTTCTGCCCTCTCTACCAGCTGGAATTGCCAGATTGATGGTGATATCCTTGAAAATCAAATTCTAGGAATTATTAACCAAAATAGTTTCTCACTTTTCTGTAGGAAAGAAAAGCAGGACAAGGATTACCTCTCGGAGGATGGACTTGGGGATAAGTTGGGGGGTTGTTACAAGTGGGACAGGAAGCCAATTACTGGCTACTGTGTAGGTCAATTGTCAGTGACCGGGAGGGCCTGACAATTCCCCCGAAGCCCTTATCTGTTGAGTATCTCGTGTGTATAAGGGCACCCAGAGATGACTAAGAGGCAGACCCTCCTTCAAGTGCTCACCATTAACATCCCTCACCATTGGACAGTCTGATGAAAGCTCTCTGTCTCCAGGAGGGAACTGTATTGGCTTTGACATACACCGTTTCACTTATAATTTCAGGCTGAATTCCTCCATAGACTTTATGATTAAGAACTTTAAATTCAGTTGGTGTTGATCGAATACTCACTCCAGTGGTGGATGCAGGCAGACCTCATGCTCACAAAACATTTGCATGGTTTTAAGGCAGTAAATCATGAACATGAGAGACTGAAGGCCACAGCCAGAATTGACCAGGGCCACACAGGAGGCCCATGTAAAGAGCTAGGGTTCAGTCTGTTGGCAGAGAAAGTCTTTCTGGCTGAACTTGGCTGGTGGTAAGATTTATTCATTAGGAGAGACCTGGACAGATAGATATCCTGCTTTCTCCACTATTCTGTGGCCACTCTGGGTGGAGTTACCATCTCATGGGTAGCTTCAGCCTCACACTGACTATCAGCCTGAAAATCCAGATCTTCTCCCCATCTCAGAGAATGAGATGAAGGCACTTGGACTTTGCAGACACCCTCAATGAACCCAGCACCCTGGCAGACGTGTACCTAGGTATGTGAATAATACAGTGGGCATTATCATACCCATTCTACTGTTGAGAAAACCAAGGCTCAGAGAGTTTTAAAAATTCACCCAGTCACATAGTTGGGGTGGGGGAGCAGTGTGTTTGACTACAACTTCCCAGTTTTTGCATTACACCAACTGACAGCTGGGAATGTAGGCATAACATCTCAGTATTGATACTGAGATATGGATATAAATTGAATCAATGTCTCTGCCCTCAAATAACTCACAGTCCAGCAGAAAGGTTTTTAACCTTTAAGGAGAAAGGCAGGGTGTGGAAATACCGTGTAACTTTAAGAACTTCCCCATAAAATTACTGAAAACCTTGCACACATTTCTTCAGAAATGTTTGCACCCCTCCTCCCACCCCAATGCTCAGCGGACTCTGGGCTCCAAATGCCCTGGAAACAGACTCTTGGATAATCCCAAGGTGCTCATGCCCGGCGGAGGAGAGGCTGCCAAGCGCTCTATCGGAACCTGCATGAAAAGAAAGAAGTGCCGGTGGTGGAAGTCTCCCATTCCCTGCTGACTGCTGCCTCAGGGCTCAGAAGAATGATGTACAGGACACCAGTCAATCAAAAGGACATTCATCCTGGCACAGGACTGACTCTTTAGTGACTGCACAGCAGAGCAGCCACCGGGAAGGGTTCTGGGTCTATTTTGCAGAGTCACAGTGAACCCCCATGGGCCTGGCTGGGCAAGTAGGAAGCAGGGTGTAATTCTCTTTGTGGAACACATTTGTACCGACAGTGTGCAGGAGAGTGAGTGCCCACATATTGGTTAGCAACTCCTTATCTGTTTTCAGCCTAAATCAGAATGGCATTTTGCGGGGGTTGGCAGAGTGGTTAAGATGTAATTTTCTTTTAAATTAAAAGTTAAGCATGATAGACACTTGTGGGGTGCTGGTGTGTTGTATTTTTGGATTTGGCTGCTGGCTACTGAATGTGTTCAATTTGTGAAAATTCAGCAAGCTATAGACTATGCATGTATATTGTACTTTTTAATATATTTATTACAGTTCTATATGTATACATATGCTATATATATTTATATAGATACATAAAATGTATTTAAAATGAAGCAAGCTATCTACAACTGGAAATTTTATGGGAAAATAATATAATTATCTAACATAACTGCTTACAGTCACAGCCAGCCAAATGTCTGCCATATTAATTTAAAGATTCTGCAAAATAGGACCAAGACAACTCGACACATCTTAATACACTGAATTGGGAGTTCCAGCAAGGACAGCTGGCCCCCTTCCAGTGCATCTGACAGCAGGGACACAGGGCTGTCCCTGGAGACTTGAGTGACTGCAGCTCCCATCCCTCTTTGGGGCCCTGCTTCCTAGCTCCTGGCTCCTCCTGGCTGAGTCCTGGCTACTATAAGCTACAAGGTCATATTCATCAGTTCTGGCCCAAGCCAATGTGAAAGGAGTCTGTTGCCAGATTCCTGCCTCTTTCCACTGAGGTGTTCGCGTGCACCCTGCAAATCTGCACATCTCCTATCTTTCTATGGGCGTTACTCATCAAGTGCTTCAGCCTTGTCTTACTGATCGGCACTCTAGGGTCCTGCTGGAGCTGCCCCTGTCCACCTATGGACCACCCCTGTCCAGTAAGGGGCTGCAGCCAGCTACTTCTACTCCACTGCTCCAATTTCCCCCAGTTGCAGATTCTACCTTTTTGAGTATACACTAGATATTAGAGGATGATGTGGGGAGAGAGAGAGATCAATTGATTGCCTACCAGATGCACCTCAACTGGGTATCAAACCCTCAACCAAGGTATGTGCCCTGTGGTCGGAATTGAACCTGCAACCTTTTGGCATATGGGACTATGCTTCAACCAACTGAGCCACCTGGCCAGGGCCACACTGAATTTTCAACATGAGGTGCAAACTGCACACAAATGCAGCTGCTTCACCCTCTTCAGGCTCCTCATTCTCTTCGGCCATGCAGTGCTGTTTCATTCCTTTCTCCCCTCCCTGGTGGCTCCTGCTGCTGGGTTGGCTGAGTTATGACATCCTGTGTCTCCATGCTTTAGGGAAGCTGCTGACTTCAGAAATAAGAAGGTCTAACTGAGCTAAGAGAAAGAGTCGAGCTGAGGTCCTAAGTCTGCAGCAGCCATATGTGAACTGTGAGAAGTGGCTGGAGTCCTGCCCCACTGGGTATAAGAAATGCAGCTCCCATAGGGGAGGGAGCGTATGGAGGCTGCTGCCCTGGGCGTCCCTGGAGACTCAGCATGGTTGCTCTGTCTGTTGTGGGTGGGACGTAACAACACATAGTCATGTGATTCTGCCTTTCACTCTCCATCGCTGAGCAATGCCCCGGTAACTCGTTTAGTCCCCCTGCATTTCTTTATCTATTTATTCACTTCCCAAAGGATTTAAAGAAGTTAACTCCCCATATGTCATGGGTCATGTGGGTCCAAAATGCCCCTTGAAGACCCCGTAGAGCATAATTTCTGCAAATATATCTCAGAAGACACAGTTCTCCAGGATCAGGGTCAGGTAGGGAACAGCAAGTATGTTGCAGGATGTCAATAAATCTGCCTGGCCTCCGACAGCGTTTAACCTCTTTGAACCCATTTCCTCCTCCTCTGTAAATGGCGATAATGATTGCGGCCCTGCCTGATATCCAGGGGTGAGGCCCGGAGAAGATGGGAAAGAGCTCTTAGTAACCCATAAAGAAAGGACTTGTTATGAGCAGCATGTGAGCAAGTTTCAGGAAATGAGCTGCTGTTGGACAGCAAGAATCTCGTGATAACTTGGGAAGCGTCTCAGAGTATGGCGATCACAACTTGAATGCAACAAAACATGTGTACCTCTCTCGGCTTCTGGGCGGATGTTGCTTTTCTAGGCTGCAAGGACATGACTGTGGTTATCCCACCATTCTCTATAGTCTCTATGTTCCTTGCATAATCCTGGCTCTCTTCCTTTTTCTACTTTTTGCTCAGGGTCCATCATGGCAACATTTTCTCTATTTGCATCTTCAAATTTTCAAGTAATCACGAGTTCTTTTTTTTACAAAAATTATTTATTGATTTGAAAAAGAGAGAAAGAGACAGACGGACAGGCAGGCAGACATCAATTTGATTTGTTGTCCCACTTATGCAATCATTGGTCGATTATCATATGCGCCCTGACCCAGCCAGGGCAAGCATTCTATTCTAAATCAACTATTGCCCCTCACTCCATTTGTGTGGTCTGGATAACCTCACTCTCCCCAATTCAAATCCTAGTAACCCCCAAATCCACAGCAAATCCCCTTCGCTCCTCCAGTTTGCAACCTGCCTGTCTTCATGTCAATGCTTCTTGTCACCCTACAGGTCCCTAATGACCTCATGAACTTCCTGCAAGTCTTCTGTATCTGAGTGGACACCATAGTCCACTCACCTTCCGAAGTTACGAGGACTGGCTACAATCTCTGCCCCTCAACAACAGCCACTGCCTTCTTTCACTGTGAAGTTTCAATGCTTTGCGCGTGAGAGGGGCTCAACATGTGTACATAAAAGATTAATTATACTTTTCTGTCTCATTCCCTATTAAATAATAAAATAACAGAATCAGCCCTGGCCTGTGTGGCTCACTTGTTTGGAGCATTGTCCCACAAACTGAAAGGTCGCAGCTTCGATTCCTGGTCAGGACACATGCCTGGGTTGCAGTTTGGTCCCTGTTGGGTTGTGTATGAGGCAGCCCATCAATGTTTCTCTCCCTCTCTCTCCCCTCCCCCTCTCTCTAAAGTCAATAAGCACATCACTGGGCAAGAACAGAACAAATATATATACGTTATATATTTAGGTAGATGGATGAGTAGATCTTGACTTAGTGTTTAACACAGCTACTTGGGTGTTTTCTGGGTGGAATGCACGCTGAAGCACTTTGTATATTTATGTTATACATATATAGGCACATGTGAAGTATACATGTGGTGCAGAGTAGATGTGTAAATATGATTTTCATCCATTTAATCCTGAGATGTGCAATTTACCCATTTTATGGGCGAATATGCTGCATATTCCCCCAAACTCTTACCATGTAATACATGGTAGACCTGCGTTTGTGTTCCATTTCTAAATGACGTGCTGCTATTAATTCACTTAATCCTTACAACAACCTTTTTGTGGCAGAGACTCCTATCTTTCCTGACCTCACAGATGGGGAAACTGAGGTGGAGTGAGAGTAAGTGCTTTGCCCAGGGCAACAGCTGGTCAGCCGTGGGACAAGACTCCTGCCTGGATGGCGACATCTCTGTCCTGATCCCCACATCCACCCGAGCAGAATCCTCCCGAATTTAATCCGTGAATGCCTCCGCCTCTGTCTTCTCCTCCCCTGCACCCAGAAGAGAGTACTCAGCACAAACCACAGGTACGTGCTGAATAAATGCACGAACCAGTGAAAACGATGAATGAATAAATGAATGTCCACATTCGTTTCAACTCCTCTGGTGGGCCTACTTTCTTTATTTTTTTCCTAAAAGGCATTTTTGTTTCCTACTTAATGTTTTGTGTAGTTCACCCTTGCTTTCTGAGGGTCGTTCTCATTATTCCTTCGGGTCCTCTCATCCATTATCATTTTTTCCTTTAAACAGCTGATTGGAAAGGATTTGTTTCCTCCGTACAGGCCGTTTTTGTCTGGTCATGGGGCCAAATGTTTTATCCCATGGGGTTGCATCTTCATTTTTATAATGGACGTCACTGGGAGTTAATAAAGAGAATGGAAAAAGCACATCTCTGCCAACCGCTTAAGTGTGCATCTATTCCATTTTGAAAGCCTCACCTGTCCTCACGGTGTGCCACTTGGGGAGTCCTACAAGCAGCTGGATGGACATTATAGGAGACAGTGGTGACGTGACTGTTTGGTCAGCGGGTGTCACACCCATGGGAAAACTGTGGCACTTAAGAGGATACATCACAGATCCAGCGCAGCAAGGAGGCTGCTGTAGTCTTGGAATGAAGACCCTCAGTCTCTGTCTTAAACCTACTTTGAAGCACTTGTAAGGCTAGAATTCACTTCTTTTGTTTTTCTGTCCAAACTGCTCACAGTCACAGCCATGCTTCAGGGCCAACTGATTCAGCGTGTGTTCATGAACTTCCATTGTGCTAGGCAGGACGTAAAGTGGCATTAAAGACAGGGCCCAGACTCCCTGGGGGGTTCAGTTCCAGCACTGGGGAGTTTAAAGAAAGTTATTTAACTCCTCCACGTACCCATATCTTTGTGTGTAAAGAGTGAGTAGTTATGAGACCATCCTCATGGGGTAGTTGGGAGAATTAAAGGGGTAAGTCTATTAAAGCAGTGAGCCCCGTACCTGACAGAGCACAGGTGCACACTGGGCATTTATTACTTGTGATGATGGTGGTGGTGACGATGCTGTGTTATGAAAGATACAAAGAAACTCAGCCAGGGTCCCTTTTGTTAAGACACTTCCCGGCCAGCTGAGGGGAGAGAGATGCCCTCATGTGTGAGGGAGGTGTAAAGAAGAGGTACAAGAGTTTGGCTAGCAGGAGGCCTTCCTGGCTGAGGTGATCAGGAAACTCTTCATGGGCATGTTACTATGTAAGCCAAGCCCTCAAAATATGGAGGCACTGGACTTGCAAAGACACACTGCAGACCTCACGTTGCCAAAACAATATCAAACCCAGCAATAACTCCTTCCAAAAAACAGATATTTTGAAGTTGTCTTTGCTGCATGCTCTACCGTGAAAAATTGTGATTAGAACTTTACATTTCCATGGCACCTTTATTTTTAGAGGCTCTAGTGATATCTTCACAAACTAAAGCCTTCCATTTCAATGTTAGTTTGCTTTAAAAAACATGGGTACCTTTTCTTCCAATGAGTTCTCTGAATCACATAACAGTTGGTGAGAAGTTTGGACGAAGGTGAAATCCAAAATCATTGAACTATTAAAAGTAAAAAAAAAGCACATTTTAAGAAATCTTTCCAAAGTAACGTTTGTTGAAAAAAAAACAAAACCTGGTAACAAAGGAATACCAGCTATGATTAGAAGTGGCAGGGAGTTGGAGAGAAAGCATTTCAGAAGAAAATGTTGATATGAAGGGCATGTTGAACATGCTGTTGGTGGTTCCTCAGAACGAAGTCCACTTTGGAGGCAAACAGCTGAGGAGCCTATAAAACAGGCCGAGTAGTGGTAGACAATGTCCACTGAAAGTTGTGCAAGAACACAGCAAAAACCCCTGGCTGGTGTAGCTCAGTGGATTGAGTGCGGGCCTGGGAACAAAGCAACCATGGTTCGATTCCCATTCAGGGCACATGCCTGGGCTGCAGGCCAGTTCCCACTGGGGGACTCACGGGGGGCAACCATATATTGATGTTTCTCTCCCTCTCTCCTTCCCTTCCCCTCTAGAGATAAATAAATTAAAAAATCTTAAAAAAAAAAAGAACACAGAAAAGACACTGCCTAGTGCCCAGCAGTGACCCTGTTGACCCTGGACCATCGGTCTGTATTGGCAGGATGCTGTGAGCTGTGACATGGTTACCACGCCTCATCACTGCACGTGACATCCTCTTTGTGGGGGCGTTGTTGAAATCCTGCCTCACTGTCAGTACCAAGCATGATCTGAGGGCATGGCATACGCTAGCATCCTGTGAGTTCTGTAGCTCCTAATCGTGCAGAAGTACTTATTCCTAGAAGCCTGTGCTGTCTAAAGCAGCCCCTCCAAGCCCCTCACAGGCTGCCTATGTACGCTGCCTACTTTGCTGTGTTTTATCACCTGTTTTGTATATCAAGCGCCCCCACTTTTTTTTACTGAAAGTATTTGGTTGAATGGTTGCTTGTTCAATATCTCTCTCTTCCATGTGCTCTAGTTTTTGGAGTCCTTAGCACTTAGTAGACCCTGTGATTGTAGTTTGATGTATAGTAGACCCTTAACAAAAATGGAATGAATCAACGGATGAATAAATGAGTAGTTACTACAGTTATCTGCTGGGTCCTAAGGCCTGCAGATATTCAGATGAATGGATATTCCCAAAAAGTTTTGCAACATGGTTCTATCCACTGATACTTTCAGTAATTGTAGTGTATGAGGTTACTCTCTATCCTTGCAAATACTTTTAAAAATCGTTTTCATTATATTGCAGTAGTTTTTAGCTGCTCCTTCTATCCACAATATCACACCATACCTTCTCCTCCCAGCATCCAGAGGGGTTTATGATGCCAATACCCAGTCTTCAGCAGCTCACTAAGAAGAAGCAGGGTTGCAAATTCAAATCCCTTAGGGTTATGTGGGAAGAGGTTCAGTGTAAGACAATATGGCATGGTGGGCTCTGTGGCTAAATAGGTAATGCATGCCCGATATTCAATGCAAAAACTTTAAGGAAGCTGACCTCATTAGATCAGGCCTGCCTGGTGGGCATGTGCTTCAAACCCTTAATTTCTAGGAAAACACCCAAATCCTTCATTTGGTCATCCAAGTCCTCCTGGTCCTTGCCTTTTTGACAGCCATCCTTTCTTACATGCCTTTTACTTTTGCCAGAGTCAACTGTCCAACCTCTCCCAAATAGGTCATGTGTACTCACACCTGCATGCCCTTGAACCACCTGTTTTGTTGACCTAAGGTACCCTTTCTCCTCTTAGCCTGCCAGTACATTCAGCGTCCTGATTGAATGATCCAGCAGAGCTGTCCTAATCCTGGTAGGAAAAGCTACTCTCATCTCACTTTATTTCCCATAGAACTTTATTCTTGATTTCATTACCTACTTATCACTTGGCTCTGAAGTAATTTGTGCACTTGCCTATTTTCCAAAGTTAGACCTTGAACATGGGCGTGTAAGTGTCCAGGACTGAGTTTTAGTCATAATTATATCCCAAGGGCCTAGCTCAAGGCCTAGGATCTAGTAGATGCTCAATAAATATTTGTTGAAATATAAATAAATGAAAGGTGTGGGAATATAATCCCAGAAATGAGAGTTACGCTAAGAAAATGCCATTCATTGTGTCCAACAGAATCAAAAGTACCAAAAACATAAATTGCAACATATTGTTTGGTACAACTGGGAAAATGACAGAATTAAGAAGAGAATATAGGAAAGAATGCTTAAACAGTCGATTTTCTAACTGGGAGTACTATTAATAACAAGATTAGTTCCTGGCCTTGAGATAGTGTTTGCATGTATCATATAATTTAATTCTCATAATAATTCTATAAGAAATTATTTCCATGTTACAGATGTTGAAATTGAGCACTGAGAGGTTAAGTAAACTTTCTCAAGGATGCACAGCTGTGGAAACAAGATTTGAATCCAAAAAGTCTGGTTTGTTTCAAAGTCTAAAGCACTTTGCCTTGAAATGAGCTCTGTTTTTTCCCAATAATCCAGTAACACAGATAAAGCAAGCATTGACCTAGTTTTCTTTTTTTAAAGATTTTTAAATTTTTATTTATTTTTAGAGAGAGGGGAAAAGAAGAAGAGAGGGAGAGAAACATGAATGTGTGGTTGCCTCTTGTGCAACCCGTACTGGGAACCTGACTGGCAACCCAAGCATGTACCTTGACTGGGAATTGAACTTGTGATTCTTTGGTTTGCAGCCTGTGCTTAATCCACTGAGCTACAGCAGTCAGGGCTGGGTCAGTTTTTGAAGTGAGAAGGTCAGCATTCATGGCCCTATATAACTTATCCGTGATCATATAGCAATTTAGTGAAGGAGCTGGTACTCTGCAAATCCAGCTTCCACTATTATGCAAGGTAAATGGGCTGTCTGGGGAGGGGAATGGCAGCTTCATAAACAGATTTTACAGCTTTTTCATTCTCAGCAAGACTGGTCACGCTCAGCATGGAGGCCAGAGCAGAAGCAAATTTGGGACCTGGAGCGGGGCCCCTCTCTCTGTCCCATCTCCCCTGCAGGAATCCTCAGCGTTTCCCAGGGCTCAGCTGCTGCAGGCATTGTGCCAAGAAGAGCCAAAGGTTTAGTCTGGAAGAAGCCTTTAGGGAGTCCTTCTCCAGGGAAGACATTTCAAAACAATTCCAAATCATTTTGCTGGAGGCAACCCTGGGAGAGACGGAGGTCACATCATGGTCCCCGCCTGCCTGTTCAGAACGGATCGCAGTCACACTCACATACCGTACACACATGCAAAAAATGATGACATACAGCCACTCTTGCTTAAGAGAAACAAGTTGTGGAGTTGGAGAATTTGTCATTGTCTGAAATGGATTTAAGTAGTAACTCAGATGTTCCGACCAGAAAACCCAGCAGGACCATAAATGAATGTCCAGCTTTGCCTTAATTTTTTTTAATTACAAAGATAGTTTTCTTTGATTCTTAAAGAGGTTTAATATTTCCTCTTCTTTGTTTAATGGTTGTAGTGTATATTTAGTGAACAGTCCCTTCGTGCATGACCTCTGCCCTTTTATCTATTAGAGTGTTGCATTTTTCTTGTTGATTTAGAAGGCTACTTAAATAAGGGTACCATTGTGGAATATTATGCACCCAATAAAATGACATTAGAGAAATTTTTATGATATAAAACAGTATATACCCTATCATGTTAAGTCAATATTAGTATAAATAATCATATATAAAATATAATCTTAATTATGTGAAAAGAAACCTATGAAGAGTTACCGCCTCCTTCCAAATAAATAAGTTTCTGTTGATAGTTAGAAATATCAACAGAAAAATTTTGGGGGAGGGTTGAGATTGTTGGTGACCTCAATTTATTTTCTTACATGTTGTTGTATGTGCTAGTCATCAATTTGTGCCTCTCAGTTACCCATCCACTTGGTCTCCATGCTATGGCACTAGAATACTGTTCCTTTGCCAACAATGGTAAAATGTGTCAGTAGAGGGCGCTGGAGAGACACTGCACCTTACAGGGGCTGTTCAAACTGGTTCTGAAGTGGAGTCTGGCTCCTACAGCGGAAGGTGGCTAGTGGGACACCCGGTGACTCTCACTTTCAGGGCGTTTCAACCACACTACCCCTGGGGACATGATACTTTACCCCAGCACCTCAGAGGTGCACACCGAAAGGAACTTCTCCATCACTCAGTGGTCCAAAGCAGCACCTTCCCAAACCGGGTCAGACCTGGATCTTTGCTCTGGCAGGTGCAAGCATCTTTTAGAGCTGTCCCTCCCTTGGGTTCCGGCCTCAACCCTAGAGCCAGGGGCTGCTTCTTCTCCTGCCATTACTCTATTCTTTGACATTCTCTGTACCCTTTATAAAGTAATCCCATGTTACACTTAATAATTATTTGTACTAAACTTTTTCTCCTAGAGGATAGGAGGGTTGGGGAGTAATAAATGTAAAGTGGGTGAAATATATGGTAACAGAAGATGATTTGACTTTGGGTGGTGAGCAAGAGACAGATCATGTATCATAGAAATATATGCTTGAAACCTGTATAAATCTTACTAATTTCACCCCAATTTAATTAAAAAAAAACTTTTCCCTGTTTGGACCCCAGCTGTTATATTGTATTTCCCATAATTTCCATTATATTCAACAATAAACTAGTGCTTATTTGCCTTTTGTTAATACTTATTTGCCAATCTGAGATTTATATATATGACATGTTATATATACGTGTATGTATGTTTGAGAAAGCATTCTCTTTATGGTAACAAATAATAAAGTTATAATAAATATAACACTAGTCTTTTTTTATAAACAATTTAGTACTTTTGACTAATGTTTGTATAGCACTCTTATGACTATACTGATAGTTTTCTTTAGAGGGGACTGATTTGTTAGGTTCTACCATGAGGATTTCATTTATTTTATTGAATAGCTTGTTTTCTACCAGTTTATAAGCCCTGGAAAATGAGTATGATGAAGAGATCATCATATAGAGATCGCCAGTAAAACCACTGCAGTTCTGAGATGTTTGAGGGATTTTTCTTCCTTGGTTATTGGCATGACTGTGTCAAAACCAATGACAGAGCCACAGAGTGGACCCAAGGGCCATGAAGAGGTATCGAGAAACTCAACTCAGATTCTGACTGATATTCAGTGAAAAGTAGTGTAAATCTAACTTTCTTCTCTTGAAACAAAATGGACTCTCCTCTTCAACCACTGTTGAGTCAGCTTGAATTAAAAATGCTTTTGACTGTGAAGGAGCCATGAGAGATGGTAAGTCACATAAGGCCCAGACTTAACGTCAAGGAGAGAGCAGTCCTATGGAAGGAAAAGAAGTTACTCTGTGTTTACCAGGAGCCAAGCACAATGGTGGATGCCTTCTACTAGTTTCTCGTTTCACTCTCAACCAGTCATAAGAAGCATAGATTATAGTTGCCTCTTTACAGAAAAGAAAGAAAGCAGTTTCAATGGTGAAGAAACTCGTCCAAGGTCATTCAGTCAGCACATGGCAGAGATAGAGTATAAATAAAGGTCTATTGACTCCACATCTCTTATTGTTTCTCTTCACCCACCATATTTCCAAACACACGATCACCAAGCTAATCACCTGTTTCAGTTCCTAATGAAAGGCTTGGGTATCCGCAGGGACACGGGGTGAGCTGGGAAGTGTTCCTGGAAGAGGTAAGTGATTGCTCTCCTCTGCCTTCACAGAGCATTACTGTCTTGTTCTACAGATTTGACAACTCATCACCTGCTGCTTTGTGACAATGCTTGTGTTGGTATCTTGGGTGGTCATGTCCACCTGATAGTGTGAATTAATGGTTCATGTCTTGTTTCCTCTCCCCAGTGCTGTTGTTAGCACCCAGGGACTTGAGTGCAAGTCTTAGGAACCCAAGTCTATTGCTGCCTCCACCTGAGTAAACTCTGCCTGAGGGCCAGAGTCAGAAGTGACTGGATTCCTAGAAAATATCTGGGGTCATTTTCTAGCCCTGAGATACTAGGATAATAAACAGCACTTTGTATCTGTTCTGAAATTCCCTATTATTTCGAGAAGGTTGGCTTCAACCTTCACTCTGCCACTCACTAATTTACTACGTGATCCTGGACAAATCACCTTTTTTTAGAGGCTTCAATTTCCAGATTGGTGGGTAATGGATTAGTGTTCATGATCTGTAAGTTTATTTCTAATAGTAGCCTTGTATTTTTTGAAGTAAATTCCTTGATCTAGGGGCATGCAGAATTAGAACTCTTCCCACCCCACTCCTTCCTGCAGGTCATACGGTTACATTGTTTACAGAAAAATAAATTAAAACTACCATGCAACAGACTAAAAGCCACCTACTTGCTCAAGTGTGAGTACTGTTAGTGATAAAAATTTATCTCCACGGCGGCACATAGCCCCCTCCCTCCACCCTTCGATAGGTCATCATCTTATTCACACGCACACTGCTATTATAGATGCACAGTTATGCCCTGTCTTATATGAATGGGTTGAAGACACAAGGAAGGCAAGTGTTAGGACCGAGGGTGTGCAGACAGAGCTAAGTGGCTTTGTATTCCAATCCTTCACCCAGGGCTCTCGCCTCCAAGTAAGGATGAGTTGATCATTCCTACTGATGACAATGACCTTGCCAGGACAGTCAGAGGAAAATCTCCTGACCCAGAGGAAAACATTTCCTGGCTCTTTCAATAGAAAAGTCTAGCCTGGTTTTATAATTTTAAAAAGGCCCTTGAGCCCAGTGTCAGTCCAGACTCACTCAGTATCATCAGTAACTATCAAATAGTTACCTGGGCTTCAGACATAAGAGACCTCAGCTCAGAGTCCTGACCTGGCAAATGCCCATCATGTAACCTTGGCAACTGATGGAAAATGAGGATAATACAGCTTTGATCAGAATGTTGTTGGAAAGAGTGGATAGATAATTTTCATTAGGTTTCTAGTTCAGTGCCTGGCCTACAATAACAAATGTTAGTTTTCTGTTTCTGATACTATGATTAAAATGAATGGCCAGCTCAGTCCAAGTATTCAAGTACAGGGAGGGTGAAGGATCTCTCTTGCCCCAGGGTTCAGAGAGTGGGAGAGGTACGTACAAAGGGCCTTGGCCTCAGCCATCCTGTGCCTCCAATTTAACCTACGTGGGTAACTTGGTGTGTGGATACATGCTGTGCTGAGGCTGCAGAGTGTGAGAGCTGGGAACACGACTGAGGAGGCCAGCTACAATTTTAGCTCCAGCTTGGAATTTCCTGGTTTTGGGGGGTCTGGAGCCCGAACCTTCTCTGGTGCTGGTGCTGCTTTAGCTGCCAGCACCAGGCGGTAGACACAGTTATTTCCACCCGACCGCCCAGGGTGAGGCAGGGCCCTCCTCCTGAGCCCTCTAGCACTGCTGGCCAGGGCCTCCTGAGCAAGTTCCAGCAACTCCTTCCTGTGCAAACGCATGTGGGCTCACACAATCACATTGCTCAGCCAGGCCTGGGTGGAGAACTCTTTGTCTCTGCCTGGGGAGGAGGAGGCAGGGTTCACAGTCTTCCTAATAAAAGGTTAATTATTCGCCCCTGGGTCCTGGAATAGCAGTTAAACAAATTGTGGCTTCCACATACCTGGACTCATACCTCAGTGGAAAGGCCTCACGGCTCCTAGGTGACTTATGATCTTGAGGTTGCAAGAAATAGAATCCATATCAGGCTAATAGAAGCAAATTAAGCTTTTTTTTTTTTTTTGAGGTATGCAATGAATAGTTCAGAAATGTGAAGCAAAAACCTAACTGCCAAACTCTGAGAAGGATGGCAGCCAGGAGGGAATCTCAGTGTCAGAAACCCATGGAACGTCTCAAAAAGTGCCTCTAAAAATACTCAGTCCCAATGATTTATGATTTTTTATACTTGGCTCAGGATTCCATTTCCCTCCAAAAGGTTGTCCAATGGGGCAGAGCAAAGAAGTTACAGCCCCCTCAACTTTCATGCCTTGAATATTTGATTGGTTATTGTTCTTCTGATGATCAAACTCCTAGAACTAATGCACAGTAATCAAACTCATAAGCAATGAATGTATAAAGCAGATGACACTGAATCAATTTACAGAGTCCCCTCTACCTTTCATGTGAACAGGTTACTTCTGTTTATTATCAAGAATCTCTTTCTCCACTTCCTTCCTCTTGGTGCCAAAATGCAATGAAAACTGAGCCAGGCAAAGAAAACTGAGTCAAGTTCAGTGAACTTGAGAATGGGTGATTTTAAAGGGTAATTTTATCTAGTCTGGGGAATAATTTGGGCCATCTTACTTCTTTGTCCCATTTTTTTTCTACGCTCCCTTCATGTTACTCCTCACTGCTGTCTCACAGCTATCTACTTGGCAGACATGATATCAGTTGAGTGTCTGAATTTCTGGTCTGGAGGGCTCAGCAAGGCTACCCCCAAGAGACTCAAAGTTTATTACTTTAACCCTAAAAGAGTGGTTCTGCCTCTCCCTGGTGTTTTCTTGAACACAGTTATTCTTTCCGCAGCTAATGTTATGCACAGAGACAGCTGCTTGGTTGTTGGAAGCCTTTGAGGAGGGTTGTAGAAACTACTTGTAGCCAATATTTTGGTGATAGAAAGAGAAAGACAATATGGCATAACAATAAAAGGAAGGTTTATTATTGTTACACTACTTTCCTGAGTTGTCTTAGTAAATCACACCCCTACCCTATCCTACGTCAAAACAAAAATAAAACACAATGAAAAGACCCCTTACCAGACCATGACCCTTAAGCGCATGTCCAATGCAAGAATTAAGAATGGGTGTTTTTCCAAAGGCATGAAAGATACTCTTATGGGTGAGTGTGTGTATTTTGAAATTGTACTTGGGTGTGTGACCCAGTTGGGTCCTCAGTTACCACAGTCTGCAGGACTTTTCTTATTGGAACCAGACAGAGACCGCTTCAAGAACTGCAACACTATTGAAGACACATTGATAATATGTAAAAGAGACATTTGCACAGGTTGCTAAGTTAAACACGCAACATAAGGCCTCAGGCTGTGTCTGGCTCTGTGTGATGCCAGGGTAGTAGGTATTTCCAAATATAGACACATTACGTGACACTTTAAATCATGTGGAATTAAATAGCACCCCTTCTGTAATTCAGAGTTCAGACTTCCAGCCATCCCACACCTCTGGATGAGTACATAGATAAATAATTTAGGAAATAGATGAACAGACAGATGGATATAGAAGGACATTGAGTGTTGAAGTGTCCATAATCAGTAGTAGGGTCACCAGCTCTAGTAGGGCAGTATATCTGTGTATAAGGAAGAAATGGAAGAAATATGGGAAAGCCAGTTATGAGGCCCTTGTGGAAGACAACTATGTCCAAGGAAGGGACTTATCTCCCTGGAGAGTTCTCAAGAGGTTAACTGGAAGAAGACTGTAGTGGCTGCTTCAATTTCTGACCTGTTGGTCTTAATGTTGTTCTGTTCTGTCATCTGAGGTCCAAGGCAGTGGGCCACAGTCATCAAGTCACCAGTTCAAGGAAGCCTTTGTTGTGCTATAATATAGGAGAATTGGGAATAAGTAAATCTTATTCATGTCTCAGAGGACTTCACTGTGAATTAGGATATCTTATGCTGAGGAGACACAAACCCACCTGTATTCATCATCTGAGGATGGACAGTGGCAGGTTGAATCCTCAATCCTTTTGGGAAATGCACCATCTTAACTTTTCACATATGAGTCCCTGAGGAATAATTCAAAGACAAGACAGTCAAGTTCCCTCAAGTACAAGGAAAAGTAGTTAATTCATAAGTACCCATGAAGGCAAACCTTTGGGGGGAAGGGACAATAAAATGGTTCATTGATGAGAGCCCATAATTGTTTTGAAGAGAATCAGCTGCTATTAATTTATCAGAAATGTTATTCTTGACAAAATGGTGGCAGCAAAAAAAATGCTGCAGTTATATCCTTGGAAGTCTCTGTAAATGGTTGGTAAAACAGATAAAACAAAACAGCTTCCTGGTCCCCATGCACAGGGCAGAGAAAGCCGAAGTCAGTATTGATGTAAGTTTGATGGAAGCACCATAGCTAAAGGGAACAATCAAAATAACTGTAGAGGTTAAACCAAGAGTATAATGGAGAACAAAGTGGGGGACCTAAAAAAGTAAAAAAGCAAAACTCAGCAAAAATGCAAACGTGTTCTTGGAACATTTGAGAAAGAGTGGAATGGAAGGAACTAAATGGCTAGGAGCAAGAAAATCAGAAACATAGCTGTGCACAGAGAATGAGGCAAAGATCTGCTTTTGTGAAGAGCTTAGTGTCTGGGCTTTGGAGCCCAAGTGCAATGGAGCACTTGTCACTGGTGAGAAAGTGAGTGTTAGCTCACCATGGATGGGGTGAAGTTCTGAGTCTTCTGTGTATACATTGTTGGGGGCAGGCTCCCTTGATGCCAATAAAGCAAGAATCTTGACCTCTCAAATATATTCTTCTTCAAGAAAAGGTTCAAATAAAAATTTGCTTGGCACTATGTGTATATATCAACCTATTAAAGCTCTCTTGAGTCTTAAGTTCTATGTAGTAAAAACTCTTGGTTAACCTCATCTATCAAATTATTTCACTAAGGAACTCTTTTTTCATAGAACTATGGAATGTATGTTCTGCAGAGGATTCCCCTGGAATTTTGACCTAAGCGAATGCCATCACGATGAGAAGAATACAGTTATGTTGTCATACTATGCTGTCTAAGTCCATTGAAGTTGCTCTGTTGTTTGTAACAACAGAAATCTTTTTCTCATAAGTCTGAAGGCTGGAAGTTGAGGTCAGGGTGCCAGAATGGCTGGGTTCTGGTAAACACCCTCCTCCTCGGATGTAGACTTCTTGCTGTGTCCTCAGCTGGTGCAAGGGACTCAGAAGCTCTATGGAGTATCTTTTATAAGAGCACTAATTCTGTTCATAAGGGGTCCACCCTAAGCACCTTTCAGAGGCCCCTCCTCCTACCGTCACACTAGGACCTTAACATGTGAGTTCTGAGACACACACAAACATTCAGACCACAGCACATGCCTACTAATTCCATGCCTTTGGGACAGATTTTGGCTACTTGGAATATCTGATGCTCAGTGGACAGTAAGGAGAAATGTCTTGCTGGCTTATCACCTCTGTATTGGGAAGAGTTTTTCACTTTTCAGACCAAAGCCGGGTGTTTCATCCACACACCCAGAATCACCTTAGAGTGTTCATCTGCTCTTTGCCCTCCTGTTTTCCCGTCCTGCTCAGCATCAGCCCCAGGGAGGGACAGAGTGAGGCCACACAGGGTCAGAAGGAGGTGGACTCCACGCCACAGGTGCAGATGGGCCCCCGACCCTAAGGAGCGCCCATGAGCATTTTACCGCAGAGCCATTTCTGCGAGTTAATGAAGACAGAAGCGCCCAGCCTCAGCCACACTATGTAAAAGAACTACTTATCGCCTGTTCCATCTCACTGACTTTTATGGTGATACTTAAACCAAAATGGCGAACTATTACACTTCATAGCCTGCAAATAAAAGCAGGATGTTAGAAAGTGGGGGCTGTAACCCCTGATCAGGCTGAAATGGCTTGTCATCTTGAGACGACTTTGTTCAGCTCCTCCAGGCCAGGGCCCAGGGCGTTGTGTCACAGACAGACAATACGTCCATGGGACGTGATCGTCCCTCAGTAATGGCACAAAGCACTGCTAAATCAAAGATGGTCATGGAGTGGGTGGGGATGTGAAACAGAGAAGCAAGTCACGTTCCACTTGTGCAATGCAGTGCACATGGAATCCTGCTCTTGGAGCCTTGCAGGAGAGACCTCTGCCCAGAGCCCAGCTTTCCTCAGACTTTGCTGTGGCCTCAGAATGTGTTTGTGCCCTTGAGTAGAAGCCACGGCGCTACCCGGGGGCTCAGCCACAGGCCCAGAATGTGCATCAGAGATAATGCAACTCACACTGGTGCCTAAAAATAGTGTACTCTTTCATCATTTTATACATTTATTTTAGTTTATATTTTAGAATGCTGTTTGTAGTTTAGAGATTTTATTTATTTATTTTTAGAGGGAGTCGAAGGGAGGGAGAAAGAGGGGGAGAAACATCAATATGAGGTTGCCTCTCGCAGGCCCCCTTCTGGGGACCTGGCCCACAACCCAGGCATGTGCCCTGACTGGGAATGGAACCAGCAAGCCTTTGATTCACAGGCCGGCACTCAATCTGCTGAGACACACCAGCCAGGGTGGGTTTTCTGTTTGTTTACTTAAGTGAAAGTTACATTAACACCAAGTGAAAATTCAAATAGTAGTTGTCTTAGTTTGGGTTCTCCCCCAAACAGATGCTGAAAGGATTCAGATGCAAGCGGTTTATTTGGGAGGTGATCCCAGGAATCATGGTGAGGACAGGGGAAGTAAGACAGAGACGGGGAGAATGAGAGTAAAGGAGGCAGTAACTGGCGTGCAGTCCTGGGGGGACCCTGAGTGTTTGTGAAGAATATGCCTCAGAGAGGTCTGAGTATCTACCCATCACTGTCTCCTTCTCTGGCTGAGGTCCACTCCTTCCTAACCTGGCCAAAGCCAGTAGAGCAAGAAAAAGCCTGGGGAAAAGTGAGAGAGACACAGAGACAGAGGGACAGTGACAGACATAGACAGAGACAGAGAGAAAGAAGGCTTGAGGTCCTTGATTGAAAGCCAAAGTCATGTATATGGGAACTGCAGACAAAGCTGTAGGTAATATTTATGGGTGGGCTGAGGCAGGCCAGGAACTGGCTCTGCTACAGTACTAAATAATAAAATAAGGAAATATATTAATAAAAAGACTCTTCTTTCTTCTTGGTAAAATAGACCCAATTCCTATTTCCCCAGTATGAACTACATAGAACACTTTCTAGTGTATCTTTTTTTGGCAATATTGTGTGTGTGAGTGTGTGTGTAAGATATATGTAGTATGTATGTTCTGTATGTATTACATATTCCTACAACATTATTTTCAAACAACTACATAACTACTTACCTAATTTTTGTGATGGTTATATAATATTCCATGAAAAAGGTATGCTGTAAATTTTTGTGGTCTATTTTAATAAGCCAAAATGTATATAATAAAATGTCATCTAACATGCTCATACTTATAGGTTTTTCAACTCCGTGGAAGGTCAGAGCTCAGTCCTGGTATTAGCTAGATTGAGCTGGTCTTGTCCATCGGACCCAGAATAAGCCACAAAGTTCTCTGAGCTTTATTTTTATCTGGGGAATACAAATACACAGAGTACCTAACAAAAAGTTTTGTGGAGAAGACAAGACTGGCTCAGCATATCAGAAATGCTGAATAAACATTAGCTGTTAGTATTATATTACTAAAACAGAAAAAAATCATTTGTCAGGCCATATGGGTGTTAAAGAAAATAATAAAATAAACAGTCATCATGACCATGTAAGCTATGCTTGAGTTTTAAGAAGTATTTGACTGTGTGTTCTTTATATGGTCTAAGAGGGTGTCAACAGTACTGGCTGCTTTGAGATGCATCATCTTTGTTAACTCAGGAACTGTTGGCTGTCTTTAGTTCCTTCTCTCTATATGCTTGTGATGTTCCTTGCTTTGGGAAATGGAGCCTGATTTCGATTTTCTTGTATCTGGACTGGCCCCAGCGATATTCTTGACTGATAAAATGGAATGGAAGCAACTTTCTGGGGCTTCTAAGACTGTTATAAGAAACCGTAGAACCTCCCCTTGAGTCCTTTGGAATGCCCACAGGGGAGCTGGGGGAAACCAGCCTTCAGGTGAGGAGGCAGACTATCCTGGGCCCACTGAGCACTAAGGCAGTGCCATGTGGAGAAGCTGCCTGGAGAGAGAGATGCTTGACCAGTGCCCAGTCATTTCAGCCACACCACAGATCCCAGACTGAGCAGCAGACCTCCGAATAAAGAAGCCTTCATACAGGTAAAAACGTATGGTATTTGTCTTCTTCTGACTAGATTCCTTCACTTAGCATAACACTCTCTAGATTACAGCACAGGGAACACAGTCAGTAATATCAAGATAAATAGGTACGGGGCCAGGAGGGTACTTGAAGCAGCGGGCGACCGCTCTATAAAGTACATGATTTTCTAACCACTTTGCTGTACTCCTGAAATGAATACAGAATAATATTGAATGTAAACTGTAATGGAAAATAATCTTTTTTAAAAAAGAAGCCTTCAGATATTGCCCAGCCCCAGGTACACTTCATTGCACCTGCCCAGAGACCCCAGGTGAGAGCTATTCATCTCACGAGGAGGCGTGCAAACATGAGAACCTGGTTCAGATAACATGAGACGTTAGCATGAATACAATGACCAACGTGCAAAGGAAGGGCACTCTGTCCTCTGCTTTCCTCATCCTCATCCTCATTTATCAACCTCATTTCTCTCACCGATTATGCAATAGTTTTAGATGCAGTCTAGGGAGTATCTACCTTCCATAACACCAACTGCTGGTTTCACAAAATAGTTGTGTTGCTCCTCGTATGGTAACACAAACCCTTCACATTCCACAGCAACTCTTTGTTTAGGAGAATTGTATACAGGCTAAACACTCTTGTTATGTGTTTCAGAAGATGTACAGAAGAGGGTTCTTATACTGAATGTGTTTATATTGGTTTCAGCAACAAAACCATATCACGAAGATGTTTTCAAACGTTTATTTTCAAAGCACTCTCTCCATAGTTGGCTTCATTCACCTAACAGATACTTTGTTCTTCATTTTTAAAATGTCACGTTAACCTTGAAGTGGGAGATTATATTTATTATTATTAGCATTGTGGTCAGTGTTGTTACTTATTTGATAAGTGGCATTATACCAAGAGGCATCTGCCACATTTCAGTGGCAGAAAACAATGTTTAGTAAACTTGAAACACTTGTCGTTTTATAAAACAAAAATAAACAACCTTAAACCTAGTAGCTCTTTTAAGTTCTGGACTACATTATGAAAATTATTTTTATTGCCACTCTTTACCTCACTATAAAGATAAGTATTTTTGTATTTTAAAGATATTTTCTCTTATAAAATCAAGCATGTGATGAGAACTTGTAAACATTTTTGCATACATATTGCCTCAGCTATTTTTTGCTATAGACAATAATTCAGTCTATGAATCTCATGTTCTCAAAAAAAATATTTTGAGTCACAAAGTAATATGGAAATATGTCAATACTGTATTCAAAATATAATCAATTCTGGTTGAACACTTAAAAATTATGGAACAGCTACTTAATTATACAACTTAAAATTCAACTATAAATGATCTGTATTTCAGCACTATCTTTTCATCTTATCTAAATTAAAAAAAAATACCAGCCACCTAGCTACTCTATCAGTAGATTTACCTATTATGTCATAAAATATTGTTCTCATTAAAAGCCATTAATTGCTTTTTTCTCCATTGCATGTATTCTTCTGTGTTAAAAAAAAGTTTATTCTCTACTTCATGTGGCAAATTCCAAAAGGAAAGAAGTGTCAGAAACATCTGTACCTCCGCCCAACTGTATAGCAAACCTCACACATCAAGTAATTTCTTTTAACACTTGACTCTTCAAATCCTTAGCAAGGTTTCTCGGCGTTTTCTAACACGATCTGCTGACAAAGGGATGTTTTTATTTGTGGCCATATTGTTTTCAGGATATGATTTCAGCTGTTTTTCTCATGTTAGGAAGATTGAGTATTTCCCCCAATGGCTTTTTTTTCTGGCTTTGCTAATAAGCAGTAAAACTCAAAATAGGCTCTTAAACATGAACAGTAAGTTTAGTGAAATTTTGTCAGTATTTGTCTGTGTATTGCACAACTTTAATCATGGCTGAAAAGATATAGTCTTGTTCTATATTCTAGATGCTTAGTTTCCAAAAGTCTTGAAAATCGTGCCTAATTGCACCGACTTTATTGGCTATCTTACAGGTGAAGGATCAAAAGAAAGCAACCTTAGGTGTAGGGAGGCCAGGCAGGTGGCAGTTATAATATCAGCAGAGCTGATAAAAGTAAATCAGGAAAAAAGAAAAGAATGCACTTGAATTGAGCGCGGGCCTGCGAACCACAGGATCGCGGTTCGATTCCCAGTCAGGGCACATGCCTGGGTTGCAGGCCGGTTCCCTGCAGGCCAGTTCCCAGCAGGGGACGCACAAAAGGCAACCATACATTGATGTTTCTCTCCCTCTCTCCTTCCCCCCTTCCCCTCTAAAAGATAAATAAATAATAAAATATTTTTTAAAAAAAAAGAATGCACTTGAGAGAAGATCTCCAATTGGTTTAGATATTGTTATATAAATTATATGTGATAATAATAATTATAATAATGTTATCCTAAAAAGATATTTTGAAATGACAAGAAATAAATAGGTAAATGTATTCAAATCTTTACTTACTTTGGGATTATAAGAAGAAAACAAATAAGCAAGGGTATTCCTTTCTTTACTGAGGTCTCTGTAGAGCCTGATAAAGTGAAATAAGCTACAAAACATACAGGAAAAGGCTTTAAAATTCTGTTTCCCTTTACCATTTTCAAAATTTCCCATATCTGTGGAAATTTCTCTTTCATATATTTCTTCTCTTTCTGAAGTCAAACAAGAAAGTATTTACACTGATGGTCTTTTACAAGGGGTAACCCCCTCCTGCTTTCTCATTGGCCCGTGGTCACCTCTTCTCAGGGTTTCCCTTCTCGCTTCAGTGCCTACTCTGCTCTCCTCCAGAGAAAGTTCGCCTCTGATCTTCCAAATGGGACCCAGAGAGGAGAAGGCAGCAGGAGGGTTGCAGGAGCAGCTCTGGGAGGGGATGCCACACGAATTCTCCTTGATGAGCAGGGGAAGGGAAGAGAAGAAGGCTGGCCACCCTCTTGGGTTGTTTTCCTTTCTTTTGCCTGATAATGAACAATCCACACACTTGAAGGTCATCACCTTGATCCTTCTCAGAGAATGAGCCTCTGATGTAAGTAGCTGTGGACAAAGAGGGGCCACAGAGGGCAGGTGCCTTGGATGTAGAAGCCAAGCCAGTGATTTCATTTAAAAATTGCATCTGTTAGGACTTTGGGGCTAAAACTAAGGCTTGACAAATACATGTAACCAAAACTCTTCTCTTCCTCTTTTCTTCTCTCTCTCTTTCTCTCCATCTTCCTCCCCTTCCTGGAGGGCAAGGATTATCATGTCCGGGTGAGTGAGGAGGGTACAGAGAACTCCCAAAGTTGTGCAGGTTGATACTGTGAGCTGCTTCTGTGTCTGACTCCCCTTCTGGGTCATCAACTCTGTGAACAGAGAAGAGCTTTGTTCAGCTTTATACTCCTGGTGCCCAGCAGCAGTGGTGTTTCAAAATGTAGATTCCTCCCTCACACGTTTCTTCACTTTCAAAATGTCATACATTGTTATAAATGTAGAAATCTATAAAATGCTCCATGTTTTCTATTGTTCTCTATAAATGAATGCATGACAGAAAGGAGAGAGACTTGAGTAGTTCTTCAAAAACAGAGGGGATTCCATGCACCATCCATCCAGGTGTGTCAAGCTTCCTATTCCTTCCTCACACCTCTCCATTGTTTTGGCAAAATCCATGTTGCACAGGTACCTGGCTGACCCATCCCCCTGGTTTACAGCCAAAGGGATAGAACGTCATTTCTTAATGATCCCAGCCCCCTTTCCTCACATCAACATACATTTATCCAGTTCCATCTACCCATTCATCCTCACTTCCTTCCTACCTAAGGAGTACTTCTATTACGTAGCTTTAGGGTTTTGCCAAGGCTGCTTCTTATTTCTGATCCATGTTTCCTTCTGTCCTTTCTCTCTCTTCATTCCTTTTCAGGTTAATTTATCTGATTACATGCAATGCACTGCAGCCATGTTAAGACACCAACTGAGTTTCCACTTGGAGGCTTGGAGGAAAGATTACCATTAAAACGTGACTTCCATCCACTCAGCTGAAATTACTATTGATTGCCAAAGAAAAATATTTGTGCTGTGAAGCTGGGAGCTATGATGTTGAACCATATTAACATAATGTTAGCATAGCTACGGGTGTTTAGTAGCACGCAATCAGATTTGAAATGAACGTTGATTATAGATGGAGATTAATGTTCACATATTCATAGGAACACAATGAGAAGAGCAATTTCCTTTCTACTACAGATCAATGGTTTCCCCATTCAATTATACAGCTGTAATAATTGCATTATGCTGAAATATTTCTTAATGGCTAATTTCTTTCCTTTTGTGTGTGTGTGTATGAGCTCTTTTGTCAGTGATAGCTTCAGCAGCCCGAGGACAGCATAAGATGTTTTAATCACTGGTGTCGTTTTGCAAGCTTTGACCAAGCCAGTAATTTCCCCCTTTTCCCCCTCTTTGCTATTCTTTCTTATTATCGCCTAGAATCACTTCCTGGATGATTGAAACATTGAGACTTGCCTCAAGTCTTTTCTTCTCTTGTTTGGATAGTGAAGACAAATCTAGAAACCTATGGAGCCATGGATTACTTGATCCTTTCTGCGTATTTGCTGGGTGAGAAATTGATGAAGACCCACAAACATAGGTCGCCCCTTCCCCCTAGACTCATGTTGTGCATAAATATAAAAAATTTGGAGCCATTTGCTGATTAAAAAGCAAATGAAAAAAGCCAGTGTCTTCTACAATATGCAAAGTGAATCTCTGAGGACTGATGAAACATCAGTATTTATAAAGCATATGTGCTGCTGAAGCAAGCACCAATGTTTATTTTGTAAAGATAAAATATCAGTAACGCCATGAACTCACCTTTTGTTTCTAAAGATAATGATGCCCACCTGCTGACCTGAACGTAGCTCAGAGGAAGCCTGGCTGGTGCGTTTTCTTCTTTGGATGAGCACTATCTTTTGGTAGAGTTAGGGTATTCCTGCCTCACACCCTTCAAGGCTGCCCTGTAAGGCTAGGCTTTCTCTGATCTTGTTCCTTGCACTCTTGTGCAGCCTTCTTCAAACTTGGTTGAACAGAGGGTGTGGCACAGTAGAAAGAAAGCCAAATGTAAAGAATCTGCCTATAAATTGAGGCACGAACAGGCCTGTTCATTGGTGTGCCCATTGCCAAGTCACTGGCAATTCATGGCCTCAGTCTTTCCCCACTGGAAAGTGGAAATTTAACATCTAACTCACATGGTCATGGTGCAGAAGAGATAAAATTGAACTTGAGCTAGAGAGAGTATAGCAGAGCTTCAGGTGGTTGGCACCACATCCCCAGTCCAGCGGTGCTTTCAGCTACAGTGGCGGAGTCTACTTTATAAGTCTCGTGCTGACAGCACCTTGTTTTGAGTGCCTGCTGAACTTCTTTCTGCTTTTCTGATGCCACATCTTTTTCAAAGTCTCTGGAGACTCCTCAGCTCTCTTTAGACTCATCCTGAAAGGAGAAGAGAATTAACACCCTCAGGAGTGGTCCCTTAATTTGCAGGGCCTGAAGCAGGTAGATAAATGCTCATCCTCCCAGTAGCTTCATTAAGACCTGAAACCACAGCAAGCACCATTATGTTGGCATTTTCTCTCTTCCTGAGCTACCCTCCCAACCCCTTCACTCCTGCTCCCAGAGATCATCATTCTTTAAAGAAACCACCTGCACCCAAGCTCTTTTTTATTCTCTGCTTTCAGTGGGGGATCTCGAACTAAGGTAGTGAGTTTAGAGACTTACCCAAGACTTTGAAGGTTGACTAGCCTGGCTTAAATTCTATCCCTATGACTCATCTACCATGTGATCTTAGGTGTATCACTGACTATCCACCCCAAGTTCCTGTTGTTTTATTCGTAAAATGCGTATAAGGGTAGGATCTGTCTCAAAGCATTATAAAGATGGAATGAGATCTTGTAGGCAAGCATTTAAAAATCTTATTTTCTATCATTAGTATTTTTACTAAAATTGTCTAGAATAAAGTGGACATTCAGTGAAACACATCTTCCTTTGGAATGATATGCTTGAGACAAAATAGATCTGGGAGTAATAAACACAAACAATATGTTCTTTTTAAAAATGTGTATGCAGTACTCTTTTTTTTTCCTCCATACTATACACAAAGAAGCAATGTGTGAATGCAATGTTCATCATCAGGGTGTTACAAAGTCTTGGCCATTTATTCTATTCTCTAGAACTTTTAAAAAACACATCCCCAGGGAAAGAGGATTTTGTTCTCCCTGTGCCCTCTTAATCGGGTAGAAGCTGCACAGGAAAAAGTATTTGTCTGCTACTCAGTGATGGACAGAATATAAAAATAACACAGGCAAGTATCTAGCCTATACATATGGTCCAGCAGAAGTAATGCCATTGGATCTGGCAGGTAGGGTATGTGAAAGTCTCACATGAGATGGATAGCAATTTGAACATTTAACCTAAAATGATGTCATGTGGTCTGCTTGAGTGTGATGTTGTTATGTTACAGAATTACATGCTTGTGAGTTTGTAATAAAATACTTTTATGTAATAAAAAGGGCATTATTTGTGCTGGCCCCTGTATTTTAGATCATTATTTGGTAGGGAAAGCATGCAAAGCCAGGGAACTCCCAGAGCAGGCTAACTGGATAGGGGACAGCCTTGGGTTAGATGTGCTGCGTTTGGTAGTGGCTGGTGGTCCCCAGGAGAGATAGATGTTTCTTTCCTGTGACCCCACCAAAAGCCAATACCACATGTTGTTTAGTTCCTCACTCCATCACTCAAAAAGAATTTATTGTGGGGGGAGTAACGGAGGAGAGAAGAGGAAAGATCATCAAGGAACATGTATAAAGGACCCATGAACAAAGACAACATGGGGGGCATTGAATGTGGGAGGTGGGGCTTGGTAGGGTCGGGGAGAGTAAAGGGGGGGGAAATGGGGACAACTGTAACTGAACAACAATAAAAAAAAAGACATAGATGCAGGAAAAAATTGTCATGGCAAATGTAAGTCCACCTATGTCAATAAGAACATTAAATGTGAGTAGATTAAATAATCTAATAAAAAAGTTAAAGATTAAATCAGATAGCTATTAAAGGCTTCTTCAATTCTTATAGCAATAAAATTCTTGTGTAATATGTTAAAAATAAAATAAAATATGGGAATTGAAAAACTAAAAAGAAAGAATTTATTGAGTGGTTCCTGTGTGCTAAGCAGTGTGTTCTTGCTGGAGATAGAATCTGGAGCAAATAGACTTAACTTCCTGTTTCTTTTGGTTCTTATGCTCTAGAGCAGTGATTTTCATCTGGTGCCCCACGGCACACTGCTGTGCCACAAGAATTTTTAAAACATGCAATACCTGCAGTTGGTGGCACTGACTTACCTTAGATTGTCAAACAAAAAAAATGACAGCAGCCAATACAACAATAGCTGTATGGTGTGAATGAATCAAAATTATACCTATTTTATTTGTTATATTGGCAAAAAAACACCTTATTTTTTGGTTTGCCATAGAATTTTAGTAATTAGTTTATATGTGCTATGAGATGACAAAGGTTGAAAATCACTGCTCTAGAAAAGCACTACTAAACAGTCATATAAATATACATAACATTGCAACTCTGGTCATGAGAAGTTCATATAAGAGAAGAGGGAGATTTCAAAGCTAAGACTGGAAAGAAGAACAGGAGTTAACTGGATGACTAGTGTTGGGGGATGCCTTTGTGATATTCCTCACCTATCTCCTCATCTTCATTCTTCTTTATAACACTGTTTGCCATGTTGTGTATTACATGTCTATTCTTTATTTTTGCCTCTCTCTCCCAACCTGCACTAGAATCCAAAGTCTTTGAGGGTAGGGACTTTGAGGGCAGGACTTTGTCTATATTGATCACCTCTCTAACTCCAGTGTATGAATAAATGTGCACACTGCATGCAGAGTTGCATTCCTCCAGAATGCCCTAAGTTCTAAGCCCTAAGTCCTTCCCCACAGGGTCTCCACTGTGAAGTGGTTGGATATGGAGTCCCTGTTCTATATTCAGTGCAGCCTGTGGGTTCTCATATTTAGCGGAAGTGACTTCTTTGACAGGGGACACAAATGTGTCAAGTGGTACAGAGGGGTCATGGTGGTTCACTCCCCAGGATTTATTCCATCACAAAGGGTCAATTTAGGCCAAGGAGGCTCCTTTCTTTCTCCAGGAACTGGTACAGGAGTGGGTCTGTGATTGCTTTTTTGTTGACAAAAAGAAAGAACTGATGGGGATTCTAGAAGTGCTTCCTAAGCCTTAAGAATTTATCAGAATAGATGGTCTTGGTCTTCCTCTTCCTCTGAATGTTTTTATATCTGGATGTCAATTCTCAAGCTAACTGGCCTTGAGGGGAGCCATTTGAGGGCAAGTCTATAAGCTGAAGATAATAAAGCAAAAAAATGGAAAGCATTTGGTGAAGTAGTTTAACCTCTGAATTAATAAAACTTAGAGTTTGCCTACCTCTGGGTTATTTATTTAGCCCTGCTGGCTTTTCTCATACAGCTGAAGGTGTCCTTAAAACTTACCTTATTTGCTATTAAGATTTAATACAACTTGGCTTCTCTCTCTCTCTCTCTTTCTCCTTTACCACAGGACCTCGGCTTTTAGGTGGTTGTGTGTTCTTACATTTCTCTGTCAACAAGAATTTTGTAGATTTTCTTCTTTGCGAGACACCTATCACAAAAATAGCTGGTATTCTGCAAAGGTGCATTGCCGGAAAATGCTAAGAGAATAATAGTGGAGAAGTAGCAAATGAACAGGGTAAATACTCTAGATTCGTAAAACATACATAATGATAAGTGCCTCATTAAAAATCTAAAAATCAGAAAAGAAACCTCCACAATTTCCCAGATTTGCTTGTTTGTTACATGTGGTTGATTTTTTTTCAGGAGAAAGATGTAGGCTGAATACAAACCAGCCCCAGCTCCTGCCTCCACCATCTGCATTTATATCTCAGGCCACAGATGGTGATTTCCAGGAACAAGACTCTATAGGATCTAATGAGTTAAAAGGAAAGAATCACTTTTGATCCAAACCCTTTTTTTTGAACCAGGTGGTATAGCAGAATGTTAAAAGCCCAGCTTGGGAATTGGACAGATTTTAGTTTTGTGTGGATCCTTCCGTTTCCTCACTCTTTGATCTTTGACAAGTTACTTAAATGTTCTCAGCCTCTGTTTTCACATCTGTAAAACACGGATGCTGATAGTTCCTACTTAACAGTGAGTTGGATTGCTTAGCTCAGGGTCTGGCATACAGCAAGGGTAAGTAGTAACAGTCAGTGTTCTGCATGGTTATCTGATGTGGTGCTTGCTACCATCATTTTTCTCTACAGAAGAGAGAGCTGAAGCACAAAGAAGTCAAGTAAATTTGTCCAAGGTCATGTATCTGGTAAAAGATGGAGCCTGAATTTGGAACCAGGCAATCTTGCTCCAAAGTTCATCTTCCTAACCATAAGGCATCAAAGCACTTATGTAAGGACAGTTAAGGAGGTAGGCTTTTTTTTTCTTTTTACCTAAAAATTTAAAAATGAAATGCATATCGAGCAACTTAGCTAGACATTTCAGAGGTGCTTTGATCTGGCATTTTAGGCTTCTAACTATTCCATCTCAGTCTGCTTTGTCACTTTTACCCCCATTGAGATTCCTCATAATAACCTTCCCTGAATGTGTTTTTCAGACATGCATGGCTCCAGCCTTTGTGAAGACAAGAGTGAGACACAGTGTTCAGCAGAATATGTTTGGTTCACCGAACAATTGTACCCTCCATATTTCTAAGTCAACTTAGTGTCCATCGGCCCAACTGCTTTGCAGTTCATAGGGACCCCTGCCTCTGCTTAGCTGCTTTCAATCCCCTTTGGCCTTTCGGTGGCTAAACACTGCTTACCCCTTGCCAACTGGAGCCAGAACCATGGTGGAGACAGGCCTGTCAGATGAAGCCATCTTCTAAGTGTTCTGTAAGGAGAAACCAAGAGCTCAGATCAGCAAGGTCAAACTGGAAGTCAGTGAGGTTAGCCCAGTACAAAATGGGAATGATATAGCTGCACGTTGGAATAGTGGCTGGGGAAGAGCAGAGGCACAGGACATCAAGACGGAGGAGAAATGGAAGGCAGCAGCATAGCCCATGGGGAAGACTCAGTCACACTCATTCATGCCACACATGCCGCATTAGCTCCTAACCTGTGCAGCATCCCACTAAACCTGTCTTATAAATGACATGAGCACATTGGCAAATGGAAACACTTGAGCTTTCTCATGGTGTTAGAATTTAGGGCTCTGGTGCCATAATGGGTGGGAAGATGTAGGCATGAGATGGGTGAGGGCTTTTGGAAGTAGATAAAGAGTGTAATGCCTAGAGTTTACTGGTGTGAGAGATGTATTTACCCAAGTAGTGTAGAATGGTCATAACCTAAAAGATGTCTACAAAAATCTTAGAGAAGTTAAGGGATCCATGACACATCATTAGAGATATTAGAACATTTGGGGTACAGCCTTAACATTTTGCTGGACTACTATATGCAAGATATATCCTGCATTTGTTTTTTTTTGTTTTTTTAATTTTTAAATTTATTTATTTTTTATTGATTATGCCATTACAGTTGTTCTATTCCCCCCTTCATTCTCCTCCACCCTACCTCCCCATCCCCATTACCCCCCTTTAGTTTATGACCATGTGTCTCAAGTTCTTTAGATTCTATATTTCCCATACTATTCTTGCCCCCCCATCTATTTTCTATCTACTGTCTATGCTACTTATTTTCTGTACCTTCTCCCCCCTTCTCCTCCTCCCACTCCCCTGTTGCTAACCCTCCTTGAGATCTTCATTTCTATGTTTCCACTCCTGATCTAGCTGTCCTTTTAGTTTGCTTTTGTTTTAGGTGTGGTTGTTAATAACTGTGAGTTTGCTGTCCTTTCACTGTTCATCTTTTTCATCTTCTTTTTCTTCGATAAGTCCCTTTAACATTTCATATAATAAGGGCTTGGTGATAATGAACTCCTTGAATTTGATCTTATCTGAGAAGCACTTTATCTGTCCTTCCATTCTAAATGAAAGTTTTGCTGGATAGAGCAATCTTGGTTGTAGGTCTTTGGATTTCATGACTTGGAATACCTCTTTCCAGCCCCTTCTTGCCTGTCAGGTCTCTTTTGAGAAATCTGCTGACAGTCTGATGGGGACTCCTTTGTAGGTGACTGTCCCCTTAGCTCTTGCTGCTTCTAGGATTCTCTCCTTCATTTTAATTTTGGCTAATGTAATTATGATGTGCCTTGGTGTGTTTCTTCTTGGGTCCAACTTCTTTGGTACTCTCTGAGCTTCCTGGATTTCCTGGAAGTCTATTTCCCTTTGCCAGATTGGGGAAATTCTCCTTTATTATTTGTTCAAATAAGTTTTCCACTGGTGGCTGTGCCTTTCCCCCTTCTGGTACCCCTATAATTCGGATGTTGGAGAGTTTAAAGATGTCCTGGAGGTTCCTAAGACTCTCCTCATTTCTTTGAATTCTTGCTTCTTGACTCTTTTCTGTTTGGCCATTATTTGCTTTCTTCTGCTCCACTCCATTGATTCTGAGTCCCAGTTTCCTTTTCATCGTTATTGGTGTCCTGTGCAATTCCATTCATTTCAATTAGTTTTGCCTTCATATATTTGTCTAATTTGTGGCTATAATCAACCAGTTCTGTGAGGATCCTGATGACCAGTGTTTCAAACTGTGCGTCTGAGAGTTTGCTATTTCTTCATTGCTTAGATTTATAGGCTCTGGGGCTTTAAGATCTTCTTGAGCCATTTTTGGTCTGTTCGTGCCCTTTAAGCGTGAGGAGCAGAGCCTTGGACTCCCAGGTCGCTGGGTTGTGACGCTATATGTGGGGGCGTGGTCAGAGCAAGGAAATGGCGGCCTCCTCTGCAGTTACGAGCCGCTGGGTGAGAAGCAGAGCCTTAGGTGGTTCACCAGGGCCAGGCCACTAAGAGTCGCTGGGTTATGACGCTGTATGTGGAGGCGGGGTCAGAGCAAGGAAATGGCGGCCTCCTCTGCTGCTACGAGCTGCTGGGTGAGAAGCAGAGCCTTAGGTGGTTCACCAGGGCTGGGCCACTCAGAGTCGCTGGGTTATGACGCTGTATGTGGATGTGGGGTCAGAGTGGGGAAATGGCGGCGGAGCCCTCCGCTTGCCGCTTGCGGCTTGCGGCTTGCGGCTTGCCGCTTGCGGCTTGCCGCTTGCGGCTTGCCGCTTGCCCGGGGACCCGCTGGGTCCCGGTCCAATCGCCCGCTCCCTCGCCCAGCTATCCGCGCACAAATGGGAGACCACAGTCAACCTGCAGCCCTGCTCCCTTGCTGTTTCCCCACGGTCGCTCGCTCGCTTGTTCGCTTGCTTGGTCTCTCACTAAGTCCAACCCTGTGCCTGGATTCCGTGCGCCTGAGTCCGTCCGACCGAGTTTTCCTGTGCAACGCCGCTCCACGAGCTGCTGGTTTCGCCCCTTACCGGTCAGGCTGAAGAATTTGTTGTTAACAGACTTCCGAAAAGTTCAATTTTCTGTGTTCTGGCTGTGTTTTCTGTTGCTAATATTTAGTTGTCTCTAAACTGGTTGTGTGAGAAGGCATCGCGTCTCCACCTATGCTTCCATCTTGGCGGAAGTCCCCCTGCATTTGTTTTTGAACAATGCATGAAAGGAGTCTTAGTTTTAGCTATTACCCTGTCAAAACTTCTCATTTAATGAGAAGGAAACTGAATGTCAAATTTGTCGTTTCTATGCTATTATAAGGAAAAGGTTGGCAAAGTTTTTCTCTAAAGGGTTAGATCATAAATATTCTAAGCTTAGTGGGACATACTGTCTTTGTTGCAACTGTTGTAATGCAAAAGCAGCCAAAAACAATATGTAAATGAGTGAGTGTGGCCCTGTTCCAATAAAACTTTATTTGTAAAAACAAATGGTGGGCTGACTTTGGCCTATGGATCATAGTTTGCCAATCTTTTCCCTAAAGCCCAGCAATCTTTAAAAAAAATCATTGCTTTTATTATATTTATAAATGTACAATAGATCTATCAATAAACACATTTATAAATATAAACACTATATAAACTATTTCACTTATAAGATAATTTATTAGTATAATATATCATAATTTGCATACTTAAGTATATTGCAGATTATATATTATATAATATACTTTAATAATTGGATGCAGTAGAGTAGAATAAGATAGAATGAAGCATTAAACTACATAAGATTCCAGGCAATTATTGAAAACATTCATCTTTGTTCTACATCTGATAGGAAGTATCAGTCATTTAAGAGTTAAACCATTAATCCCAGGTTATTTGGAAAGGTAATTTTCTATACATTTTCACAGAGGTATGGAATTTGACCTAAGGCTTCGTTTTCTGAATGTGGAAGCTCATGGCATGACCATCAACTCAAAGGAAGCTAGGAGCTGGCAGCTTGACAACTGGAGGTCAGAGGTCAGATCTGGAAAGACACAGGTAAAATTCAGAACTCTATTACAAATGAAGGGTAAATTACCTTTCTAACAATGAACCTTCCTCTTCCAGGCGGAGAAGAATTCATGGAGATTTCTCACAAGTATGGGAAATCTCCTGAAAAAGAAAGTCCTTTGGGGCTAGATTTAGTTAAATACCACATAAGGAAATAGGTAATTTTTATTCTGTAATTTCCTTTTGTTTTCTCCATGTCAAACTATCTCTACTTTGATTTAGTTCCACATCTCACTCACACAACTGACACCATGTAGACAACAGCATGGCTCTATGAGTTTTGGATTTGATCAGCTGCCGTAGAAGAACACAGCCAGATGCATATGGGGCTGGGAGTGCTCTGCACCAAAGAGTGGTAGGAATGTTAGAGAAATGCCCTTCTTCCTGATCATTTAGTGGGAGCAAAGGGATCTGGTCTCCTCATCTGTACAGGTGACTTAGTATTCGCACTGAGATCCAGGATCTGACATCAAGTTTTCTGGGCTGTGGGCAGTGCAGAAAGGGGGAAGGCTTGAGTTTGGGGTAAAGATCCTGTCTTGGATTTTGCGGTGGAAATGCTTGGCTCTGTGTGCCAACTCTACAACTAGTGGGTTATGGGCCCCCTTTGATCCAAAAATAAAGCTCCCAGTGTTGTTAGTACTAAATGAAGTCATAAGTGTGACACACTCAATTTGGCTTTTGAAATCATATGGGCACTGGATAAATAATAGGTAAAGATAACTTTATCATAATTTCATTGCTATGATTTTGTTTAAAAGGTTTGCTCCTCTCTGTTCCCTTATCTTCATGCCTCAGTTTAAGAAAATTCCTTCAGATTCATCACCCATAGTCCTGCTCGGAGATAAATTCTTGTGGAGCATTGCTCCTCTGTCTTCCTTCTTCGAATCTGTGAACCTGCCTCCTTTCCTTTCAGAGTATCCCACGGACACCCAGATCTTACAAAATATTTTTTTTCATAATCCAAGAGTCTTTTCCTCTTGGATGTAAGAAATTTAGTTTTGACTAGCTTTCCCAGAGTCTTTCCAAAGAGCTGCAAGGATTCCCGAGAATATTCTGTACAATGGGGAAAACATTTCTCCTTAAGATCACATTGGGTCTGAGAAACTCCAGTGGGAATTTGAGAGGTATTACTATGACTATTAGCAGATAGAAATGGTAATTCCTGCTTGAAAAAATACAAAACATCCAAGGTCACTTAATCTAGATAGCACCTTGTGCACTGTGCATTGTTCTTGTCCCCATCTTACGTAAGAGCAAATGGTAAACACAATAGTTGCTATAGTAATTTCCCTGGTCCTTCTATACAAAGGCTCCTGTGTCAGAGGCTCCCAAGTTTCCTGGCACAACTCATCATGGGAAATCCTCTTGATATGTTGAGTTGTGCGTCCAATATCTTAAACTTCAAAGTTTTAAACATGGACATCAGCACAAGCCACGCCCTTTGTCTATACACCCAGCTGTGTACATCACATGTATGGAGTATATGTGATTTGAGTGATTCCCAAGGGTGCCCTTGTCTGTGTGATTTAAACCATAGGTTAAAGTCCAATTTCAATTACAAGGCAAATCCACTGTATTAAATGACTGCTCCGCACCAGGCCCCAAGCAATGAACCGTGGAGGATACAAATCTATCATTCCCAATGTACATTCCCTCAAGTACTAGTAGGATGGCAGGAGCACGGAAGCATTGCATTTCATGGAGTTTTAGGTTTCAAGAGGCAGAGAGCTGCTGCAGTTGCTTTAAGTCAAGTGGAGATGACTCTAAGGCAAGGTTCAGTTCTTCTATGGAGGGCTGTCCTGTGCATTGCAGGACATTTAGCAACACCCCTGGTCTTCCAGTTGCTAGATGCCAGCAACATTCTCTCCACCCTACTTATGTAACCCAAACTGTCTCCAGACACCATCTAATGTCTCCCAGGCGCAAAATCACCCAAGGCTGAGAACCATTACTCTAAGGCTACCCATGGGGATGACTGTACCAGGATTTGAGCCTCTGGTGGGGTGGCTGGTCTCCAGGGTCTCAGGGAATAGTGAATGGCCAGGCTTCAGGAAGGGAGGGGCCCTCAGTGGGAACAGGCTTCCAGCACTCCTGCTGAAACTGCTCACCCCAGTGTACTTGGTTCTCTCCCACCTCCTGGCTGACCTCCTTGCTCACAGTTCCAGAATTTCTCTGTTTCATGGCTTTGACTGCCATATCTTTTCACTTTGCCTCTGCTTCTCTGTTGTTCATCTATTTGCCAATTTAGCTTCATGATAGGAAGGATCCTATAGGCCTATCTCTTCAAATTTCTTGTACTCTGGCCTCTCAGAGGTGCTGAGCCAGGCTTGGCTGCCCTGAGAGAAGGTGAGATCTGCTGGTCCTGTCAGATGGGATGGGACAGAATCCTGTGACATCACTCCCTGGGGAGTCTTCATTTTTATGAGATCACTGGTGTGGTTAGCACATACTACCTGTCTAATGTAATTATGGGCCTAAATAAGAACCAAGTCAGTGATGGGTACAATGATGTGCTATAAGCTCACCTCTTCCCTCTCCTGTGAGTCTCCTAACAATCACACAGCATAGATGTGGTTGTGTTTTACCACGCAGCCGAGGCTTAAAGTGAAGGGCTGAGGGAGGTGCCTAAATCCACACTACTGGTAGAGGTGAGTCTGGAATTCACACCTGTGTTCTTTTTGCTTCAGGATTCCATACTATGGGGTTAGAATTCATGTTTCCACTGTCTCCAATGACCTTACCCACAGACAAAATCTAAATGCAAAAGCCAACCAGTAACAGAATCAGGAAAGGGAGGAGTGACAAGCTAAGGAAAATTAAGGGACGACTTGAGAGGAATAGGCATCAAATTGCATAAAACTTTCTTTCCCCTGCAATCTCGTTACCCTCCTGGACCTCACTTCCACTCCCCAATCAGAATTACAGGGAGACTCATCTTTATACAGAAATTGTTATTTATATATTTCTAGTGCAGAATTTTTATTGCTCTATTATATTCAGTAGATATGCTCCCCACCTTGGTATCAGACAGTTAAAAATAAGTGTTTTCTAGGAACTTACAGCTAATATATGCAAAACACCTGGCATGTAGTAGGTGCTCAGTCAGTACCATCTCTTTCTCTTTTGAGGCTGTGTAGTTTTTTAAAGACTATGTTCATCCATTTCTTAACCCCCAGAGCTTGAGGTAGAGTCGGCAATAGTGATAGCCAGGCTAGCACTAAATGAGCACTTATCATAAGCCATGCACTGGTCTACGAGCCTTACATTTATTGATTTCTGAGTCCTTATAACAGCCCCATACTAGATACTATTTCTGGCTTCAGTGTACTGATGAAGGAAGTGAGGGGCAGAGAGGGTTGCCACCCACCTTGTGTCATATAACTAGGACGTCACAGAGCCAGGATTTGAACTCAGGCTGAATGGCTCCAAAGCTAGGCTTATTAGCCTGTCTACCATGCTGTTTCATCAATCGCGTAAAGCCCCATGGGTTTGCAAAGAGCATATGTTCTTGTTAGCTTTTGAAATATTCATTCTGAATAATCCTAGCTCTGTCTCCTCTGCCTCCTCTTACGAGCAGAGCCTGCTGCTGGTTCGCCTGTTTGGCTGAATCACAGCCCCCATCACACCTTTCTGGCAGAGTAGGGTGCTGCTTCCTTGCTTGGAAGGGCTGATGGGGCATGGCCCATTGAGCTGTGCAAACAGCTCTCCCGCAGCTGGAGAGCAGCAGCATCAATCACAGCTCCTTCTTCTCCATCTGGGCCCTTGACATAAAGTCACCACAATTCCACCTTGTGGAGGCAACAAACACAGGTGTTGGGGAGCGGGGGGGGGGGGGGCGCGGTTGTCCACACTGGCTAGGGAGTGGTACCTCTTCCCATTGGCCAGAGAGCCAGAAGGCCTGGAGGAAAGGGCTAGAAAGTAGGTGAAGGCTGTGCTTGGAGAAAAAGTACCCTGAATGTTAAAATAACCATTCAGCCAGAGAAACCCTTTGATGTTTTATTCTCATGCCCCTTAGTTCTCTCCTATAAGCTGTCTTCTGGTTCTGTTCAATCAGGATCTGCTGGGGCCCTTCTTTACACATGACTGCACAGCATAAACCCGCCTCCTGGCTGGCCATGCTCTCAAGCAGTGGGCTGGCCTCCCTCTCCAGCCTCCCCCTGGCTGATCCTAAACTCTGTTCCTGCAGACTGCTGCTCTCTTTTCTCTGGACTTTGGAAATGACATCTCCTTGTCATGAACACTTTATGCTCCAACTCCCTCTGTTAACATGGATAACTTCTGATAATCATCAAGTCATAATTGGGAAAGTCAGTTCTTCTGGAAAGCCTTGCTCTGGCACATCTCCAGCAGCCCTTGAATGGGCCCAATGGAGGTGTCCGTTGCATTGTAACCTATTCCCATTTGTGGATGGTTAATCCCATAAGTCTCTTAGCTACATGAGGCCAAGAACTTTGTATATTTTATTCACCATCACAGGCCCCCCTGGCAGCCTCCCCTGAAATGGTCTTCCATCTGACCTTGGCATAGCTGCCTGCTTCAGCTGGAATATTATCTTCCCTCTGGGGCCTCTCCGATTTCCCCTTCTCAGCTGCCTCTGTCCCACCCTCTGCTACTCTAAGCATCTCCTACCACATAACCTTGCTTTATTTTCTTTCGAGGATTTATTGTTATCTGAAATTATCTCATGTAAGTATTCACATGTTCTCTCTCTCTCTTGTTTTTCTGACTGCCTTATCTTCTTCCACTGGGATGTCATCTTCCTGAGGGCAGGGCCTTCTTATGCCTTATTGTCTGCATAGATCTGGGGCCGATAATGGTATCTGGCACACAGTATATGCTCAGTAAGTATTTCCTGAGTGAGTGGACCACCATGATCAATGTATTTGTTTGTTGTAGTTACGAGGTTTGGTTGGACTTGTTCCTGGTGTCTTACCAAATCTTTGTAATTCAAAGAGTGTATTGGAAACAGGTTGCAAGAAAAAAAGACACAGAAAAATGCTTGCTACGTCATCGGTGCTTAGTCTCTCCCATATCTCTGTGGGTAGAAGGGATGTAGCTTCTGATGGAAAGAACCACGAATCAAGTAAGGATTGAAACTTGATCACAGGATCCCAACTGCAAAGGGTTATTCCAAGCTGTACGCCCCTATCACAGTGCCTGGCACATGGAAGGGACTCAATCAATGTTAACTATTATTACGATTGTTATTACCATTGTCATTTTCACACTGTGCTCATGAGTGATGTTTACCTTTTACAGGCTGTTCCTTTAAGGTAGGGGTAACAACCTTCCGCTGCAAACAGCACAGTAATATGAGAAATGCTCAGCAAAACTGAAAATCAGCTTAGAAGGTAAAAAGAGGAGACCAAGTATGGACCACTTAGGGTACTGTGCAGTTTGGGAACTCTACTCAAGCTATGTCCCCCTGACATGAGTCTACACTTAGAGGGTTGGGAAGTCATGCATAAGCTTTTTTCTACCCATTTTTAAATTGAGGTTATCTTTTCAAAATTTATTTCACATTGCTGTCTTGCTGCCAGAGGTCCATTCTCAGTTACATGTAGTTTCCTTTGCATCCACTACTTAAGGAGGCTAATTGTGTCTTCCAGGTCTCATTCCAGCAGAAGGTATTAACTTGCCACATTTAAGAGCCATAGAGGGCGCAGGTGAAGAGCAGGAACCCACAGCAGACACTGTCCTGCAACCCAGAGAGTGTCTCCGAGCAGACGCAGTGCCTGCAAAGGTTGGCTGGACCCCTGTGCAAATACATAGCTTTTGCACTGTAAAAGGTTCTTCTCTGTACTAACACTACCCTAGCAAACATTAACTGAATTCTTCCTATTCACTAAGGACCATGCTAGGCACCATCTCTGATGTTAGTACATTTATACTGTGGCATCCACTCTATGGTATAGGTGTTGCTAGTCCTATTATGTTGTGGATGAATTCAATTTAAATATATTATGTATTGGAGTCCATGCTGTGTGCCAGACATCATGTGAAACATCTACCCATGTTGGAACTGAAATACAATAATTTAGTGGGAATCTATGAGGACCTGCCATAAATCAGGCATTCTTCTAGGTATGGGGATAAATAGATGCAGATAAATTGCTAGCTTTTAGGAGGCCTTGGTTCAAAAGGAATCACTCAGAGACCTGAGAGGGAGGAAACCAACTGGGAATAAACATAAATAAGACAGTGACTCCATGAACGCGTCAACATATTTTAAAAAGTATGTTTATTACTGCAGCCCTGGCAGGGTGGCTCAGTTGGCTGGAGCATCATCTCATTCACCAGAAGTTTGCAGGTTTGATCCCCAGTCAGGGCACATACCTGGGTTGAGAGTTTGATCCTCGGTTAGGGCACATATGAGAGGCAACTGACTGATATTTCTCTCTCATATCAATGTTTCTCTCTTGTTCTCTCTCTCTCCCTTCCTCTCGCTCTAAAAATCAGTAAACATACTCTAAGGTCTAAGGACTTGAGGGTATGTGAGGATTTAAAATAAAGCATGTGTATAATCCAGATTTGGGTTTATGTTAATTTAAACATGATTCTACCTAAATTATTGTCTTTTTTTTTTTAACACTAACCTAGTTGTGGCTTCTAAAATTCCCCTGGAAAAACTCATGTCTCTAAAGCACCTTGCCCAGTTCCTGGCTCATGATCCAAATGTAATAAATGCCAGGCTTCCCCTCTGTTCTGGATGGAGGTTGTGATGCTGATGTACCAGTGTTCACCCTGTGGAACTCAGGCCCTCTCTGGGCCTCCCCGGGGCCATGGATAGCTTTGGTTGACACACAGGACTTAGAGGGGAGCACAGGAGTGGAACAGTGTCAAAATTGAACCAAAAGCCTCTGAAATCAAAGGATCATGCAATTTTACTTTTGCAGCTTTGCCCTCTACTGAATTCAATCTCTTCCAGGCTGATATTTTCCAAAAACAGCAAACATGCCCCATTTTTAAAGGCAGTGCTTATAGAGTCTTTCCTTAGTAATGACTTTCTCAGATGGGCAAAGCCGTATTCTGTGGGCATGAAAGGTAAAGAAAACCAAACAATGAATGAGACCTGTACCTTGTTCCTCGTACTTTTGAATGTTTTGATTTCCACCTTGGCAGCTAATGGGGAAATCCTATCCTTGGATTAGAGACCATGCTCATAGTGAATTTAAGAAAGTTTACACTGAAGTTCAGGCATATAATATCTTAGCAATTAGTTTTTTTTTTTCTTTTCTTTTTTGGAGACCACAGGAAAAAGGGTTTTCAGGAGTACATTTCACCATGAGCAGTGGAGACAGCATTAGCTCAACCTCTAACTTTTACTCCTTCCTTAAAAAGCTAAATCATAGCGACCAACTCCTGTCACCTGTGAAACAATGACAATCCAGACAACCACAGCATTTCATGTTGGAAGAAAAACTTTATTTTAGTGCAAAAACTGAAACTAATTAAGAATGTTTACAAGTGATTCTCCCATGATTTATTAAGTAAAATGTGTTTTAAGTTGCTGCCACTGTTTTTAAATTCTAGCTAGAGTTCCCCACAGAATAAGAATGCATTTAAGATTCCTCTTCAGAATTCTTCAGGTTTCTATAGACCAGGGTTTCTCAACCTTGGCACTAGTAACATTTGGGGTCAGATTGTTCTTTGTTGTGACAGGCTGTGTTGTGCACTGTAGAATGTTTAGCAGCCTCTCTGGACTCTCTCTGCTAGACGCCAATGGAAACTCTCCTCATCCTACTTTTGACAGTGAAAAATATCTTCAGACAATGTTAAATGCCTTCCAGGCGTCAAAATGACCCCATGTTGAGACCCCACTGAACATTTCATTTAGCATCATTCAAAATCCTCCAATAAAACATCTTCCCCACTCCCTTGAGAGACATAGAATAATAAGACCATTATTTAATTTACTATACAACCTATTAAATGTTAACCAACTACCCGCTATTAAAATTTCATTTATTGTATTTTTTTACAAAGTGTCTTCTAAATAAGTTCTTTATTTACTGCTGTGGGGGAGCATGTTTTAAGCAAGCAGTTGCTGAGTGAAGGAATGGTTAGGCATTGGCACGAACAATTGCTTTAGACTGATGACAGTCATTGTGTGTTCTGGTTAGCGGAAGTGGGTTTATTGAGATTTAACAAGTAGAGCCTACCTCACGCCAGGATGATATTGTGGCTTTGCTCTTGCCTCAGACCCTGCCCCTTGTGTTCACGGATGGCCTGGTAATAGCAACTAATATTGAGGGACCACCCATTCTGTGTCAGGCACTGTGCTGGGACCTTCAGTAGCATCATCTCATGTCATCCTCCCCACAACCCTCGGAGGTAACTGCTACTGACTCCACTTTACAAGGACAGATCAATGTCTCAGAAAGTGACATGACTCACCTTAGGTCATTTAGGCAGTAAGTAGGTGACTTGAAATTCCAATTCAGGTCTGACTCTTATCCATTCGTAATGAGTACACTTCATAGCCACCTTTGCAATACATAGCTGTCTTTCAGTGCTAGTAGATTGAGTCAGTTCTACTGTATCTGTTTACCATATACGCTGAAAATTCCACCAGCATGCTCCTAAAACATGGCAATGAATTGAGTGTTGAGAAAAATGATATGAACATCACGAGTATTTTCTCTCTTGCTTTGTGCAGGAGCAAAATGATCAGCTTGTCACATAATAAGACTTTTGCTGTCATTGGATCAAATGATGACATCTATTCATCACATGAAAAGCAGGACCCCCGAAAAATTCTTTTCCTGTGAATTGAGTCTTAAGGGTTCCATTCTTTGTATCACAGGACTGGAGGGTTTTACGCCTCAGCTTACCAGGGCTGAGCTGTCAGGGCCAGGGCAGTTTGAAGAGTGCTGGGAAGTGGCTGGTGATCTCCTACCTTTAATCACTGGAATTGAAACAGAGAGGTCATGGCTGAAAGAAAAAAGGAAGCAGTGGGTGGATGAGTGAAACAGACTTATGTGGATGGAACCCTCGGAGCCAGAACTGCAGACCAGACCCCTCAGATGGGCTCCTGTGGTTCTGCAGGCTTGAAGGTTATCAATTGACTGAAGTAGGTGTCAGGGTGTGGCCTGGTCTTTATCAGAAGGAGACCTGCAAATGAACCTCCCAGCTTCCTAATCAGGGTCAAGTTAGTATATCATTTATTACCTCTGAGGACAAGCCAGGGTGGGGCTGTCAGGAGTTGTAAAAGAAAATGGGGTGGAGGCGGTGGAAAGTTACTTCCATCCCAACCTGCAAAACATTACTTTTCTTTCATTCCAGTAAATTATAATAAAAATAAAATAAATAAATTGGATCCTTCTAATAGCTGCAGCTGCTGTCCCATTGGGACTGTGTGAGTAGAGAAATATTCCACCCATTTAAATGTGGCCGTCGCTAAGGCAGCCTCCCTTACATGGCCTTGGAGATAGGGACAGAAGCTCCCAATTTTCTCCATCTTCTTAGGAAATGGAGTCGTAACCGTAATGCATCCTTCTGAGCTCCTTTCTCCGTCTCTAACAACCTGAATTTGGCACACTTCCCTTCTCCTTTAACCCACACAAGCTAAAAATAATACCCTCTTGGAAGCAGCCAAAAAATGTCAGTTGGACGAGCTTAATTAGCAGGGCGGGCTGAAGATAGTTCTAGCCTTCCTGATTTGCTGCACTCTCTCCAGGGAACTGGAGCCAAGCACAACTGGAAAATCTAGGTTCGTGTGTGCACCAGACAGGGGGATTTCTAACTTAAAGGGAGAGTCTGCCTGGCAGTCAAGCTGTGTTTCATCCCTGCAATGCCAGGCAGGGGAACTCAGGAGGTAAGGACTGTTCTATCTATGGATAAGGGGCAGAGGATTTTAAAGCCTGGACTGTTGGGCTGAGTTTTCAGGGTTGCATCTTGCCTCCCAACTTACTGGCTCTGTGACCTTGGATAAGTGACATGACCTCTCTATGCCTTGGATTCCTCTTCTGCAAAGTAGGGTTAATCCTAGCCTTCACCTTGTAAGTTGGTGATGCGAATAAGTGAGCTGAGTAGAGAGCACTTAGAACACTGCCTGGCCTAGAGTGAGCACAATATAGAGTGTTTGCTGATACAGTCATCCCTCAGAAGTCTCACTGATACCAGCGCACCGTCCCACAGAAGAAAGGCCAGGCAGTAACCGCTCGCTCCATCGCACACATTTAGAGAGGAAATTATCTATGTACCTAAAACTAGTAAAATAAGCTTGGATTTGAAACTCTAGCTTCAAAATCCTGTCTTCCCCTCCCCCAGACATCATATTGGTCCACGACAAGGACTTTGTTCTATTTTTTGAAAATATATATTTTTAGCAAGTCTAACCTTGATATAAACTGACATCTCCTTGTATATAACTGATTTTTTGAATTTTTTTTTTGTCTGGAGCTAAACAATGAATCTTTGTCCACTTATACATGATAAGCCTTCATGTCTTACTCTCTTTCTTTTCTTCCCCTTAACTTTTCTTTTTCTTCTCCCTACCCCCAAACATGGCAGCTTAAAGCAATACCATTTCTTGTTTCTCTTGAGTATAAGGATGAGCTGGACAGTTCGATTCTGCGGTCCAGGTTCTTTGGACATCAGCTCCTGTGTTTGAGGTCAGCTGGGAGGTGGGCATGGGGCTGGCTGGTCTAGGATGACCTTGACTGGGATGGACAGAGTGACTTGGGTCCTTCTGCCCTCTCATCCTCCATTAGGTGAGCTTTGGCTTGTTCCCATGTGAGTCATAGAGGCCCAAGAGAGAAAGCAGAAGTCCTCAAGACGTTCGGAAGCACAGGTTCAGGGCTGGCACACCATTTCCTCTGATGCATTCTACTGAGTGAAGGAAATCCTGTAGCCAACCTAGATTCAAAGAGTTTGGAAATACAACTCACCCTCTTGAAGGGAGAAGTGGCAAAATCATACTTCAAGGTGCATGGATACAGGGAGGAGAATAATTATATCCAATTTTACAAATAATCTCCTATCTCTTCCTTCCTCTTTCTTAACAATTTATTGTTCCAATAAATTAAAAACACTACTTGGACACTAAGGAAGCAATGCCAGAAAAGAAAATACATGGTCCCTGACCTCTTGTAGTATACATTCTAGTGGGGAAGAAGAATATTCATGAAATTATCCCACAAGTACATATTAATTTACATATGGGCTTGTAGAGAGTGCTCTGTGAGATTAAATAAGGGAACATGACCTCATCTTTAGAGGTGGGGAGGTCAGGGACAATTTCTCTGGAGAAATGATGATTGAAGTGAGACTGGAAAGACTGGGAGGCAACCAGGCAAAGCTGAGGATGAGAAGTTCTGGGCAGAAGAACACGATGAACACCTAGGGTCAAGTTCTAGATGGGAAGGAAGGACAGTGTGGCTAGAATATAGGAAGAAAGGAAGAATTTGATCTCTGATGATGTTGGAGAGATCAGCTGTGGACAGACCTGGTAGGTAATAACAAGAAATCTGCTCACTATGCTAAACACAATGGAATATCACTGATTGGTTTTAAACAGGATGTGTGGGTGAGAAGGGATAGAGCATAATTATCAAACATTATGTCTATAAAGCTAGAGCTGAAAGTGATGGAAAGAAAACAAATCTGAGACTGCCCAGTTGCTGGAGAAGGAAGATATATTTGCCAGCTTATAAAATGTTTTGGAGACCTGGACAATAGTCTGGAGAATTGCCTAGGACAGGAATGTGAATCAGGGACTAAGAACAGCTCTGGACATCTTTCCCAACCTTACTTGATCATTTAGTATTAAAAATTCATCACTGCATTTGTTTTCCTAATATTTTATTTAAAATATTGGAGTCTGTGGTTTAGACCAGAGGATTTGAAAACAGACTGTTTGGGTTCCCTTCTGGGTTTTCAGAGCATTCTATCTGTCTGTGTAAGCTTGGGGTATGTTTGTCACCATTTCTCTGCCAAAGTTCCCTCATTTGTAACACAGGGACAATCATGGTCTTTACCTGGGATTTGTTATGAGGAGAATTTGTACATGTAAATCACCTTTAAAGGCCCATAATTACCTTAAGTTATTATTTTAATATTATTTTTATTACTTCCTATGTTTTCATTGTCCATTTTTAGTTTTGAAGTTATCTACCTTATAAAAAGATGTTAAGGAGTGTTTCATCATTTTTGAAATGACTAAGACATTTATATAATCTGTGAATTACCTAGTCTTTAAAGGAGAGTCATTTCTAAAATCAATTAAACTTGTATTTCTTTTAATTATATTTATAAGAGAGTCCACTTTGTACGAATTTTCAAGGTTACTGAGATAAAATTGTTCATAATGTTCTTTTAACGTTTCTTCCCTATATGTACTTATGTTTCTTTTTATCTTTTAACATACTCATTTGTGCTTTAATATTTATTTATAATATTGCATTTCATTAGTCTTGACAGATCATTCATTTTATTGATCATTCAGAAAGGTAGCCTTTAGGTTCATTGATTTTATTTGATTTTTCTATTTTATTAATTTCTCCTATAATTTTTTTAAAAATTTATTTATCTTTAGAGGGGAAGGGAAGGAGAGAGGGAGAGAAATATCAATGTATGGTTGCCTCTCATGCATCCCCTGCTGGGAACTGGCCTGCAAGCCAGGCATGTGCCCTGACTGGGAATCAAACCGCGATCCTTTGGTTCACAGGCCCATGCTCAATCCACTGAGCTACACCAGCCAGGGCTCTCCTATGATCTTTATATTATTTCCACCTTTCTATTTTCCTTAGTTTTAATATACTCTTTTGTAATTTGTTACATTAAAAATTTGGCCCATTAATATCCCATCTTCCTTTCTTTCTAATATTTGTGTTCAAAGTGCTCCATTTCTCTCTAGCACTACTCTAACTACTTTTCACGTATTTTGTTTGTGCTATCTTCAATATCATTTAAGTACAACTATTTCACAATTTAGATTTTATTTCTTTTTTGACTTTTATTTAGACCTTTCAGAAATTAAGATATGTGTACATTCTTTCAGTTGCTATTTTATTATTTATTTCTCATTTAATTATATTGTTATCTGAGAAAGTAAATTTATGGTACTGGTTATTTTGGTGTTTGTTGTAAATTTTCTTTTGTAAATATCCTATGTGTTTTTGAAAATGATTTCTATTCTTCATATTCCATCTTATCAGTTTTCTCTTCAGCTGCATCTGATCTTTTCAATCTGATTTCTTCATTTTTTTAAACCTCTAATAAACTGTTTTTTTTTACTTCCAGAAATTCTAGTTGGCTCTCTTTCAAGGTCATCTGTTTCTTTTATAGGACTCTGTTATTTTTAAATTACATCTAATGCCTTTATTAACTTTTGGTATTTAAGTGTTTCCACATTATTCTATTACTTCAAGTTCTTGGGTTGTTAAGTTTTATTTTATTTTGAGGGGCCACCTGGACCTTTGTATCTCATGGATTTTTCTCTTATTGTTTTGTTCTTTCTGAAATTGAGTTCGTCTTTGGAAAAGATTATGTACTCTGTGGAAATTCTGCATATCTTGCCGCTACCATGATTTTAAGATTGTTTATCATGAGGACCCTCAGCAGAAGCTCAGTGGTTATAATGATCATGAACCAGATTTTATGGTAATCTCTGGGTTTACTGTTAATGTACCAGTTATCTGACTTACAACTGAACAACATAGTCACTCCTGGTGTGGGCCTGGATGTTTTCTTTTTCACCAAAAATGTTTCATTTTCTTAATCTAAAGTTCTAGAATTTAGTTCTGGGCTAAAGTACAAAGCTTTTATAGTCTATGAGGACAAGCTGGGATTTGAATGGCAGCTGCTTCCCACTGTATTGTCTTTGGATGGGCATTCCAGTCTTAGCATCAGGCTCTTAGGATCTAGGCCTCCTCTTGGGATCTAGGATCTTAGGATCAGACTTCCAAAACCTGCCCATCAAAATTTTAGAAATATTACCAGTCAGTTGTTATACAGACATTATTTTAAATTAAATTGCATATATTTAAATAAATTATTTTTATAAAAGAGAAGTAAGACTCATTGGTTCCTATTTTACTGGATTTTATGTACTATTATCTGTGATCTTGAAATTATTATACCTATTGTTTCTACATAGTGCAGATATTATATAATGTGTTGGGAACCACCTTGCCTGGTTGCAGAAGCTGTAACCCCCCATGGCTAAGGCTGAGTGAGCAACCTTAGGACCACAAGCCACTAAGGAGACAAAGCTTATCTCCCTGGCAAGAGCACCGCTTCTGCTCCTTTTTCCATAACTGGCCCCCAGTGCTTGATCAGTTAGCCAATGATGGGTAAAATTCTCCAAGGAGGGAATGACCTAAGACAGGCACGATCACGAGGAGGCCCCAGGGAAAGACTTGGGGGGCTATAGCAAAAGGGGGTGATGGACCCTTGCCCCTCGGCTTTGACATAGCCTGAGTCCTCATTCTGTCTGCAAGAAGTCTCCTAATCTCTTGGCTGCCTTACTTCCCCTGCCTGACTTAAGCCTGAAACAGTGCTGGAGGTGGGTGCCGCCCTGTGCTGGAAAGGGCGGGTTCCCTAGGGCAATCAGACCTAAGAAAGAATATGTAAAATCCTGTGAAACCTGCTTGGTTTAGAATGTTCTCAATTAAATGATAAGGGTCCAAGCAAGAAGTGAGTTTGTTCCCCAAAGTTTTATGGCTCTTTAGCTATCTGACCCTGACTCAAAATAGGACTTCAGAGTTCTTTGTATGTTTGATTCTCACTGCTTAATGAGGTTTACCTGTATTCTTGTGCAAAACGAACCCAATAAAATCTTGTCAAGGTAAGGGATGGCGCGCTCTCCCCTTGAGAGAGTAGCTGTGCCATCCCTTTTCCTCCACAGGACTCAGTAGTCTATGTGAATTTGTCTCGTATCTCATCCATAACGCCACAGACACTGTGGGCCGGTGTCTGTGTCAATAATGTAATGGAATGGTATGCTCCTGAGCATCTCTTCCCATGGCCACATTCAGTGATATTAGATTGGTAGCATGCACTTAGCCTTGGTGGAATTATTCACCTCAGTAAAATCAATGAGTGTTGACATCATGTTTTTTTCTTCTTCTGCACAGCCAGTGCAGAACATTTTCTGATAAATCTCTAGGCTGATACAACTAACATATAAAAGCAACATATGAATATTTTCAAATATCAAAGAACTCAGAGAACAGGATACTCAGAACTCAAAGATTCTTTTGGTATCTCTGAAAGCAAGTTTATTGATATAATCAAAACAACCATGGGATAAATATGAATTGTAAATACATAAGGAAATTAGAAATGAAATGAAGGATAATGAGAAATGAATAAATTTAAGCTTAGAACTAAAGCAACATAATTTTAATAATTAAAGTTATGGTGCATAATTTAATGTTATAAACTTTGGCATCATTCAAAGAATACTAAATCTAACAAAAGTAGGAGATTAGAAAAGTGAGATGGCAAAAATTATAGTACTGCAAATTTCCTCATCTCTTATAGCGAAAGGTAAATTGATATCATTCATTGAAAATATGGTTTAAAAATTATTGCCTCACCAAAAATGTACAATAGACTTTATACTTAATTGTAACATATTAAAAAATGTCCACATAAGACTGAGACAATGACGATGAGGTTTGCTTTTATTGAACACTGGTAACGTAACTCTTATCCTGTGGGCAAGGTGAGGTAAAGATTGAAAGGGAAAAATTAAAACTGTCCCTATGTGTAGACAACAGGAAGAGGTGTGTGCTTTTGATTAATTTCTAATTCTCCAAAGTTGACAGAACATTATATATTATTATTTTGTAAAGTTAAAATTGATCTTTTAACTTTTTTATGTTTAAGTGCTTTGTAAGTTTATACTGTTAGTCACAATTTACAGTCAGGATTACATGGTTGGCTGGACATCTCCAGGTTCCTTCCACAGGTCATTTGCATCACACCAGTGATGGCAGTTCTCAAGAAGAGAGTGATAATAAAATTAGAACATCCCACGATTAGTCACGTACTTAATCCCACATGATAAAACAGTCTCAGAGTAACAATAGCAATGCTATTCCACCAACATGATTACTGCATATGATTCAAATTTTTCATGCTTACCCAGTCTTTATTTTTTAGAACATTGGTACTTTGTCTACAATGTGAGTACTTATAACTATTATATACTATGCACTCTTTCTTTTAACTTTTAAATTTTTGCTTATAAGTGTAATTACATAATGCTCACCATCAATCCTTATTTCAATGTCTTTATAATAATTTCACTTGTCTGGAGTTTGTTTGTTTTCTAGTTGATTCCTCAGAAAGAGTGAATAGAAACAGCATTACCTGAGTTTTTTAACGCGATGGCACTTTGTCTACGGCATTTATATGTGAGAATTAGTTTGGATGCTTACAAAATTCTCAATTCATTTTTCCTTTGAGTATCTTAAGTATGTTAGCCCATAGCTTTGTTTTGCCATAAAGCATTGGTGCTGAAAAGTCTGAGGGCAGTGTATTTTTTTTTGTCTTTTGGGTTTTTATCTAGATGACAAAAGGGTTGTTTATTTAGTATTTTTTTTTGCAAGTCCAGTGACTTTACTAGAATATGTTTCAGTGTTGGCTCTCCTGAGCAAATTTTTTTCAGGTGCATGCTGTGCCTTTTCAATATATAGTTTTACTTCTATACTGTATATTTTTTCTTGTAAAATATATTGTAATTTTAATTTTTGGAAAGTTTTTCTCAATTATTGTTATTTTTGTTCTGTTTCTTTCTTTTGTTTTTACTTTTCAGGGACTGCTATTATACATTAATTGGATCTTCTTTATCTCCAGTCAGGATTTTTTTCCTGTTTCTTAAATCATTTCGTGTCTTTTAAATTTGTTTGTGATTTGAAAATTCTCTTTTCACTTTCTATTTCTCTTAAACCATCACTTGTTGTACTTCTTTGCAACTGTGTTCCTTCTATTTTAGTTTTCAATTCTATAAAGTGATTTTTTTTAATTTATAATTTTTTCTAAGTTCTTTCACCTCATTTCTGATTTTTTCTAATTGTGATATATCTTGGTCTTTCATTTTATGTATCATACTTTTAACATTTTAGCTCATTTAGGGATAATTTGTCTTTGTTGTGGGCATGTCTTTTTTCTGTCTTTTGTGTCCATTTGTTGTCTATAGGAAATTAGTTATTTATACTTTTTAAGTGCTTTTCCATTTTTATGTGAAATTAGTTTTCTTGAATTTTTAGAGGCCATCATGGTTCGTGACAATTTTTCTAATTTCACAAAGCTCCTTTTCTGTTGTTACAGAGTTTGTTAGTTTGATTTTAAATCTATCCCTGGACCTGTTTATCTTCTCTACTTTTGTGTGAAACTTACATTTAAAAAATCTAAATTGTCTCTGTTCTGTTCAGTGAGGATTCTGTCCCAGAAACTTCATTACTGTGGGCATTTGCCTTCAAAGGGAGCTTGGCTAGTTTTGAGAGTGAATAATGCCCAGAATTCTTCAGACCTGAACTGCAGACGTTACCTTCATATCTCTCACACTCACCCACTCTTGGAGTTAACAAAACCCATTGCTCACTATACGTTACAGTGGCTTCCTGTTGTCATTCTTTGGCTCTCTTCTTTTCTAGTTTGTCAGTTTCATTTCCTCTGATTCTCCCCACACCAATGTTGATACCACTAACAGTTTGTAACTATCTGTATTTTTGACCAATCCAGTTTTATTTTGTGTTCCATAAGGATGCCTGGTTTGGTTATATATGATTATCAGGGGCTTATAGTGTGTTATGTAGCTTTACTCTCTTTATGTCAGACTCAGGTAGATTTAAAAATTATGCCACTGTCACCACTGATTTCCCAGACTCCAATAATAAGATAATATTAAAATAATATTTAAAATTCAATGCAACATGAAAAAACATTTTAAAATGCTAACAACTCATCGCATTTCATTAAAAAAACTTAAGAATATAATGTTCAACATGATTTAAGAAATTTATTTTAAAGTAGGAATCAACATCATACTTCATAGCGAAACATAAAAACCACTTTTATACAACCAGGAACATTACAGCTATTTTTGCTGTTGATATAATTAGTAGCAATACTTGCAAATGTATTAATCTTACCTTCCAAGAGCACAGAACTACAGGTCTAAGATTACAAGATTAATTACAAATTTAATCCCAGAACCCACCTAAGAGTGGGCACATGTAGTCAATCTACTCCTTATCCTCATCTGGTTTGTCTCAGGCTCAACAAGTCAGAGAAGACAGGTGGAGGTGTGCCATTATAATTACAGCTAGCACGAGCTGAAAAATGCCAGGACTAATTCTCTGAGCTTTATACCAGAAATTCAATAAAAAATATTAACTTGTGCCTGATTTGGAGCCCATTTTTTGAGGTCTGGTTTTTCCCTGGTTCCACAGTTTCAGAAAACAGAGACATTTGTGAAGACTAGTTGTTTATTTTTATTCCAGGAAGTAAAAATAAATAAAAAAGACCACGAAGCTCTAAAGCACATTTGCCGAGTTTTGTTTTAGGTACCAAAATGATTCCAAACACATCTCAAGGAAAGATTCGTTAAGAGCTTAAACTATAAAACTTTTAATAATTCCAATGAGTGACCAAAGAAATGTCAGTTCCACATGAGAATCAATGAAGGGAAAACATTTCTTAATTAACGTGGGCAAAGCTATTTTGGCCTGTTATTCTTGCTTCCCCTCACAGGCAGAAAGCTTGGAATGTTGCCTGTTGACATGCCACTCCTAGTGTGTAGTCTGATCTGGTGTCAGAATGTTGGCTTACAGGTCAGAGAGAGATTTGCCATTTACTGAAGCGTACACTGAGTACTTATTCACAGGCTTTTTTTTTCCATCTCTGTTTCCTCCTGTCCAAATGCCCTATCAGATATAGTTGGAAGAATGGAACAGAAAACACAAGAAAAAGAGAAGAGGGCATAAGCTCTGTGTTTTATTAATTGAAAGGTTGTTATGGAGAAACTTGTTTGGCATTATTCCAAAGAGAACAGCTACCACACATGGATAAAAGTTATAAAGGAATGAATTTCTGTTTAAAGAGTGAGAAGCTAGCTTCTCTACTTCATAAGCTCTGCCTGCCCCACCCTTCTTCCAACCCAGATTTATTTCCAGAGTCATGTTCTTCCAGGAAAGAACTCTCCCACAATTTCATATTCTCCTTCTCCTGAAATGTCCTTTCTAGCAATGGAGGTCTCTGCATTAAAGGGATAGATTTATGTTTTATTTTCAAACATGAATAGTTTTGCATCCAAAGATAGCATCAAATGTGATGAAGTCACTAACATGAAATTATATTGCACTTGGCTTTCTCGAGAGTAAATGAAAGAAAAAAAATAATGAAAAGTCAGTGTTTCTTCTTCAGAACTAATGGAAGCACCTCGGTCCTAAGAGTCGAGCAGACTAATTATATATAACCACAAATAACTTGCCTTCATGGGTACCCTCGTTGTCAAACCAGACCTAGCCACTGAGGAAATTTGGGGGGATGGGAGGCCAGGGGAAGATACTGTTTCATTTAGTTCCATCCACGTATTTAAAGACACGCAATTCTCAGTCATCTGGTCAGTTTGGCCCTAACTTGTTTTCAGAATTAAAAAAAAAAAATAGGGCATATATTTTAAAGGACTTGGATAGATGTTTTCCTCAGGTCAAATGTTCCATCACCAGCCAGGCATGCTGAAGGTCAAATTCCTCTCACTGGCAGGGCCTCTGCTCAGCTGTCATGTCTCTATGCTGTCTGGGTTGTGGCCAAGGGAAGTAGAGAACTGGAATGGGGTCTGAGAATGTAGGTCAATTCAGCCCAAAGTGACATTATTACTCAAAGGTAATCAGGGGTCATGGAGTAATTGTTTCTCTTGCATTTGTACAGACACATCTCTAGGGAATCTGAGAATTGTAAGCTGGCTTTAGCACTAACAGATTGCCTTGTTTGTGACTTAGGCCTTTTCTCTTCTCCACTGGTCTTCTATAGATCTGCCTCTCCACAAGGCAGTAACTTGGAAACACAGCACCAACCTGAGTCTAGTCACCTGTATCCATGAGATCAATAGAAATCATAGCACTTTTTCTATTTTGTGTACCCAGTACTTAGCAATACCATTAGCACAGATCATTTGTGGAGCCAATATTTATTAAGGGAGGAGAGAGACAGAGACAGGAAGAAGGGGAAGAAGAAGAACAACAACAACAATAACTAGAGCCCCCCAAAAAGAAGAAATGGAAAGAGGGAGACAGATATTGTCCATTCTACTTACTTGATGATCTCTATGGCCACCTTTTTATCATCCTTTAAATTCCTCATATTCATTCCTACTGTGGGAGAAAACAATCCAGGAGGACAGTGTAGGGATCAGAGCTGAGATTAGTTAGCATGGATTGATCATTATTGGTGGAACAAAAAGTTTCTGTGTTTCTGTATTGTCAAGGGAAAATAGACAGAGATTATCAGGTCAAGTTCAATAGCCAAGGTTTTCAGTAGGATCAAAAAGCTCAGATTGGTTTCCAGGATTCACAAATTAAAAACTGAGAGAGGACAAAAGTATAAAACCAGATAAGTATGTTGAGGAGATAGCCAAATAGAAGCTGGAGTCAGAAAGTCCCAAGTTCAAAAACAACTAATATATATGATCTGTATGAATTTTGAGCATGTCTCTTTTAATGTTAGTCCTCATCATAAATAGAGATAATAAGAATACCTACACCATGAGGCCTTTGGCTTTTTTATTTTCTTCTTTTTGTTTGCTTTCCTTTCTTCTTTCCTTCCACTACCTTTTCTTGTTTTCCTGCCCAGAAACTACTACTGTCCAGCTTTCTGCTTGATATTAGCTCACTTATCAGACATCTTTGAATGTGTAAGTATTATAAGCATGTCTTCACATAGTTCTCAAGGTTATTAAAAGTTGACTTCTGCTTTCACTGGTATACAACATGCAGGTTAACCTCTTCTAGAGAACAACTAGAACAGCTAAATAGAACCATTTTGTAAATCTGAAGAATTACGATGTCAATATTCTAGAGAAGAAGGAACTTAAGAGAAATGTACCTGTCTAAACTACCTGAATAGGTAGCTGAGAGGCTGGAAAACCGAGCTGAGATTATATAGCCACATGGAATTATAGGGGCACAATTTGGAGTCCTGGGTCTGTCAAGGATGGGGGGCAGTTCTTATAACACACCACCATCATTTGTTTTGGTATTTGGAAAGCCTACACTTCAGGCCCAAGGAGGAAAAAAAGATTCAGTGCTTGTACAGATTAAAGTCTAGCTTTAAATGGTCTCAGTGCCTTGAACTATATTAAGAAAAATTCAGCAGAAACCCCTTATATTTCTTTGGCCGGAACTGTGTCACATACCAGATTAATATGGAGCAAAGGGGAATAGGGTTTCCATGTTTAATTTTGCCAAACTATGGTTCTGTTAGCAAGAAAGAAGACTGACTAGCTAATAGTAAGCAGCCAACAGATTATGCCATCCTCATCATCATAACCATTATGTCAAATATCAGATATCATTTACAGATCTTTACTATATGCCAGGCACTTCTGTAAGCACTCAACATGCAGAGCCATTTAATTTTCATAACCATCCTACAAGGTAGGTCTTTCTAAAGGAAGAGAAAATTAAGGTTCAAAGAAGGCAATGTACCATTGGTGGGAAATGGCAGAGGCAAGATTTGAACCCAAGTCATTACCCTGATTTACTGAGCACTCACTATGCACTATTAATTATTCTGGACACGGGAAACAGAATCTCTTGCCTCTAGGAGGTCAGAGTAAATTGCCCAGAGACAATCAAAAGCAGATGATGGGTCTTACCTCGTTGTAATGACCTAGCCTTGAAAAAGGAATTGTGTGCTTTGGAACATAGAGTAAAGCTTCTCTTCTCTTGACCTTATGGGAATATTTCCTGATCATTTTCATGGTCTTGACTCCACCATGGTCAATTTTGGCTATATGAGACCCCCAAGTTCAAATAACCACAGATGTCTGTGCTCAAGAGATTTGGGTTTGGGAGATCTTTCTCATGAAAAGGATGTCTCTTGTACTTAAAGTTATTGACCACCTCTTTGGAATTATCAACCACAATATAAGAGTGGCCTCAGGATATGCACTTGTATTTTTTCTTTGTTAGCACACTGAGCCCTGATCATGGCAGGACCATGCCTTTTTTAAATTTTTAGTTGCTATTTTTGGAGGACTCACTTTATTCCTAATAACTCATTGCATATTCCATTAAAGTAGTTTTATTTAACACAGTCATGGGACATGTGTATATCAGCTCCATTGTACAAATGTAAAAATACTCAAAAGCTTTAGAATGCATTTTATAGAGTTTAATGTGGCCCCATAATGAGCACATTAACAAATTACCCGGGTTGCAGATATAAAGGAGAGACAGGGTCTTGAAATTTTAGCATCTATACTAAAGTAGACCAGTGAAATTAAGTTTAGCTAACACCTAGTAACTGAAGACCAGCTTTTCTAAGCAGCCCTGAGGCAGAGCTTGGCATCTCTGGCATGGGGAGCCCAATGAAGAGCTCATGGACTCTTCTGGATATGTTGTGGAGATCTTTTTCAATGCCATGCTGGACAACAGGGCGCTAGTTCAAACCATTTCTTTATAATGTTTATTTATTTTGCTCTTCAGTTTCAGCTTCCCTTCCCTGAAGACCCTACTAGCCTGGGTTCAGCCTTCATCCGCTAGAGCAGACATGCCAGCAAACAGCTCTTCCCTTGGCACCTGTGTTCTCTACCTCATGGTTTATTTAACTGTGGCTACTTTTTTCATTAATAGCTGTTTACACTTCACAGTGATACTTGTTGAGCTTGGCAAAAGCCATCAGCTCGACTCATTTTTAGTCTCTGACCCCAAGACAAATTGTCTTATTTGACAATATTTTTGCTGGGTAACAGCAACTAGGGAAAAACAATTCATTAAAAAGGCTAAGTTGTTATAGCAAGAACAGAAATAAAAATATTGGCACACTGCTAACCTGTTGCTTCTGGAAGAATAGTCAACCTGGATGCTGATAAATACAGGAGGAGAGTGGGAAAACATGGAACTATAGATTCTCCTATGATTCTCTCCATCACCAAACAAATATTTTCACACAAGAAAGGAAGAAACCACCAGGAGCAATACCCCATCTATGGTTGCTCAGATTTATGAACCCATGATCAGCACCTCCATCTTTTCCCTTCTCCTGGGCAGGCTCATTCCACAGATGTGAATTCACTTTGTGCTCACCATGTTTAGCTACTAGTCCTCGAGGAACGGCCAGTCCCAGGGAAGGCAGCACAGTTAAGCCCTAGAGCCTCAACCACACAGCTAGCATCACACATTTGCAAGCCTTCAAAGTGCCACTTAATAGGACCTTCGAGTCCCTTCGAGCTAACTGAAGATAGAGTATTCTAAACTGCTTGGTTGGCAGAGCTGAGTTTATACAGATGGAAGAGTTAGCAGAGACCACAGAACAAATACCAGCAACCAACCCATTTCACACTTGTGAAAAAAAGAGAAAGGAATGGCAGAGGCAGGCCAAAGCAAACAGGCTCTGGAAAACTTGAAGCTGTGGGCTGGAATTTTCAGCTATTCCAGTTCTTCTTGCACACATTTTAGGGAGATTGCTCCACTCATAGAAGCAGAACTTTGTACTTCGTGGGTTCGGCCTCCCACAGAAGAAGGGCGGTTGGTTCCCAATCACAAAACAAGCATTGTTCCCAACACCATCAGCACAGTTTCCCTGGAGTCCAGGCATTCTGTGGGGGATAAGAGAGGTGCCATTCCTTCCCCCACCCCCAGAAAAGTCTGTACTATTGGATTCCCTCATCTTGTCTTTCTGTGGTGTGCACTCAATCTTAGTCTTTATTTTCTCTTGTCCTTCTTTCTTTTCTTTTCTTTCCTTCCAGGAAAGTCATTTTCTTTTCCCTGGAGTATGTTGAAACATAAACTTCCCCACAATCTGCTACCTCACAAAAACACCCTTTGGTTCCAGCTAAAGCACTTGGGTGCTTCTCAAAATACATTCTAAAGTAAACACGGATATTGGTGTTGCTTTGGGGACTTGTGATGTTTCTAGTTCCAATCCCAGAAGAACAGACAACGCTACTGGGAGACAAGAAGTAAAGAGAGGGTTAGCCTGAGTGACTGTGAAATGGTCAGCTGAGGTCCCCAGCACAGCTGCATAGAATTGATGGATAGGTGTTAGGAGAAACTTTCCTGTGGGCTGGCATTAGAGGAGATAGCACAATAGCTTCAGCAGAGATGCTCCGTTGGAGAAAGAAACAAAACAGAACAAAACAAATGATGTGCCCCTGAGACAGATCATACTGTAGTCATCTCAGCTCTGGATGGGTTGGAAAATGGCTGTCAGAAATCCTGTTGATTGCCTACTCAGGTCACCCAGCTGGTTTACCAGAATGCGAGGCTATGTGTCTGTGAGGGAAAACTCTGCCAGTGTGTTTAAAAACAGTTCCATCTGTTTATATGCATTTAAAATGCTTAGAGGAGAGGAAAAAAAAGTAAGTGCAAACACAAGGATCAGACCCTTTGGGAAACAGATCATCTCCATTCCACTGGTAACAAAGACACACAGGTCACTAAACAAAGAGCTGGGAGAATAGGAAAACACCAGGGAGAAAGTCAATTGATGTTTGCCATGAGGACCTTCTCGCAGCTGGATGTGACCTCCACGGGCTGGTGTGTGAAAATGTGTGCCTGGGTCTCAGTTTATGAGAAATGGTGTTGGCCCAAAGAAAAGCCCATGAGAGAAGGAACTGGCAGCTGAGTAACTTTGAATAGAAAGGAGGGAAAGTCCTCCCTGGAGTTGTCAGAGTAAAAATATAATACAGATGTAAGATAATCCTTGTGGCTGGAAACAGGGTGAAGAAGGAGTTCAAAGCAGTGAACTTGAATGGACACTTTGCTTTCAAAGTTTTAGAATGTCTTTGAGAACACAAGCAAACAAGACAATATTTATGTCCTGATTTGAAAGGACCAGGATTGAGAGCAGAAGGTATGCATCAAGGTAGGAGATAGGTGAATGATATTCTAAAGAGTTAAATCTGTATCAGTTATCTCTTATGAAAAAATGGTCTAGTGAGGTGTATGTCACATCACCAGATAAGGAATTGTAATGCCAAAGTCAATAAGGCCAGTGATTCTTAGCCTGGGTCATACTCTTCTACCTCCTAAGGGAAACATAGCCTGGAAAACTTTCTGAAGTAAGACATTTGTAGAATGTCTGTTATTTTGTAATTGACCAAGGTCAGGAAAACCAAGCATGATTCATAAGTCTACACCCAGCTTTTCCTTAATATGTGACCTTGACCAAGTCAACAAATCTTGATAAATCTCGGTTTCTTCATCTGAAAACAGAAGGTGCTGGAGAGCTTTGTTAAAGTTATTCAGGAGCAGGACAACTGTCCCCAACACAATTTACCATGGCACCTCCATTAATACAGCAGATGTTAAGCAGCTATGTCCTGGTGAGTGTGAAGTGGTGGTGAGGGAACTGGGGTCTCCAGTTACTGACATCCTAGGGCTATGCAGAATAGAGTGGTAATGCCAGTGCACTTGACCATGCTAATATTCCTTATAATGCTACATTTCTTTGATATCATATCTAAACAGAAATGTAGTAAAAATTTTAAATAAATCAAATCATTAAAAATGTGAATTAATCTTGAATTGACTATACTCTCAGGGTAGCTATCACCTCATCTTGATCTCCCTGGCTCACAGGTGAGGGGCTAAAAGAGAAGATGGATAGATTATTATCTCTCATACTCCATCAATTATTCCAGCATTGCCACCTGAAATCATCATATCATCTACATACATAATATAAGCAAAATGAAGGGTTTTGGATAGTATCATGCAAACACAATACAAAGATCAATACAAATATGAGTTTTTTATTTGCTTATTTCTTCCTCCCATCACTGGAATGTTAACTCCATGAGAACAGTGACATTTTGTTCACTTGCTCACTTCTATATCCCTAGCACCCAGCACAGGGTCTGGGATTTTAGATGCCACATCAGTAATTGTGGAATAGGTGCATATCTGATACTCGCCTTCAGAAAGCTCTTCACTGAGCTTTGTTTTGCTATCTTACAATGTAAGATTCTGCCTGGGATTCAACCTGAATCTTTCTCATACAGTTTTTTATTTCCTTCCCTTTTCAAACATCTATTTATGGTAAGTATTTCTCAGGCCAATGGCTGTTATTTTGTACCTTTTGAGACATGCTCAGGGATATTTCTATAGTCAGATGGAGGCTGAGATGCCTTAAAAGTCACATAACCTTGTTACCACGATTCCCATGCAGGTAGTGGACTCAAGTTTGCCTCAAGAAAGGGACACAGATATGTTGGCAAAATGCTTTCCATCTATCTCTCTTACTTCTTAGGCTCTGCCAGGCCCTTACTCTACTTCCATCTTTAGCTGTCTCTCATCGGTTGTTATTTTTACTAAGAGTTGATGTGAGTTATGATGATCTATAGACTCCCATGCAACATCCCGCATTTGGGGGCATCTATTCTGTATCATCACTATGTTAAGTGTTATATATACAATGAATGGATCAACTAGTTCCTGAATTCAAGATGTTTAGACTTGAATGGTGATGAAGCTTTTATGAGCATGACCCACAGTAAATATATATATATATATATATAGTCTAGTCTATATAAACAAATACATAGATACACATTGTTTCAAAAGTTGTATGAAGCAGTACTTACCTGAGTGACTTTTCCATTTTATTCTGGAGTGATTTAACCTATTTTATTTCATTAAAAAATCTGATTATGACCTCATAAATTGATCCCACTAACCAGTTATAAGTTCCAATTAATACAACTAATTACTTGCAGGCCATTTGAAAAAGATGGCTCTAGAATGGAAGAGAGTTTCCTAAAGTCATTACAATAGAGTAAGAAGTGCATACAAAGAAATAGTGGAATCCACAGGTGAGTTGCCATTTACCCTCTGGGACTATAGCTCCCAAATTTTAAAATGCACATGAAGCACCCAAGGATTTATTAAAAATTCAGGCTCTGATTTGGGATTTTGGGTGTGAGGCTTGAGATTCTGTTTCTGACATGCTCCCAGGTGCTGCTGGTATAGCTAGTGCCTGGATTATACCTTGAAAAGCAAGGGTCCAGGAAGCAATGTCTAAAGGACGATCAGAAAGTATCCAGATGATTTCTGGCCAAGATGGATGCATGGGTAATACACTTTGCCTCCTCTCACAACCAAAAAAAGGGCAGCAAATTTAAAAAGAAAAATAGCAAGAACTGCCAGAAAATCGAACTGTATGGAAGTCCTACAACTAAGGATATAAGAAGAAACATTCATCCAGACCAGTAGGAGAGGTGGAGGCTGCAGCTGGGGCGGGGAGGACTCAAAGCAAGGCAGCAGCTGGTAGAGTGTGTGATTCCACTTTGTGTACAGATAAACTGGCAGGAACAACTGGGGAGTGAGACAGACCACACAATCCAGGGTTCTGATGGGGAAGTAAAGCTTCAAAATCTCTGACTGAAAAAATCTGTGGGGGTTGAGGCAGCAGGAGAAACTCCCAGCCTTAGAGGAGAATTTGTTGAAGAGACCCACACGATCCTAGAATGTACAAAAAACCATGCACCTGGGTATCAGCACCAGAAGGGCCCAATTTGCTTGTGGGTAGTGGAGAAAGTGACTGAAAGCTGGCAGGGAGCTGAGCAAGTGGAATTGTTCCCTCTTGGACCCCTCCCTGCCACAATGCAGTGATGTGGGTTGCTCTGCCCTGGCAAATACCTAAGGCTCCTCACCTTACGACATAACAGGTGCACTGGGACAAAAAAATATGGCCCAAGTGAAAGAACAGATCAAAGCTCCAGAAAAAAAAATATATAACTAAGTGATGAAGAGGTAGCCAACCTATTGGATGCAGAGTTCTAAACACTGGTAATCAGGATGCTTACAGAAATGGTTGAGTATGGTTGCAAAATAGAAGGAAAAGTGAAGGCTATGAAGAATGAAATAAAGAAAAATGTATAGGGAACCAATAGTGATGGGAGGGAAACTGGGACTCAAGTCAATGATTTGGAGCAGAAGGAAGAAATAAACATTCAACCAGAACAGAATAAAGAAACAAAAATTCAAAAAAAAAATGAGGAGAGGCTTAGGAACCTTCAGGACAACGTTAAACACTCTTACATCTGCATCATAGGGGGCCAGAAGGAGAAGAGAAAGAGCAAGAAATTGAAAATATATTTGAAAACATAATGCAGAAGAACTTCCCCAACCTGGCAAAAGAAATAGGCTTCCAAAAAGTCCAGGAAGCTCAGAGAGTCCCAAAGAAGTTGGACCCAAGGAAGCACATGCCAAGGCACATCATAATTACATTACCCGAGATTAAAGATAAGAAGAGGGTCTTTAGCAAGTAGATCTTTAGAAAGTAGCAAGAGGAAAGGAGACAGTTACCTACAAAGGAGTTCTTATAAGACTATTAGCTGATTTCTCAAAAGAAATTTTACAGGCAAGTAGGGGCTGGAAAGAAGTATTCCAAGTCATGAAAGTTAAGAACCTACAGCCAAGATTACTCTATCCAGAAAAGCTACCATTTAGAATGGAAGAGCAGATAAAGTGCTTCCCAGATAAGGTCAAGTTAAAGGAGTTGATCCTCACCACGCCCTTATTATATGAAATGTTAAAGGGACTTGTCTAAGAAAAAGAAGAAGTTCAAAAATATGAAAAGTAAAATGACAGCAAGCTCACAACTGTCAACAACTGAACCTAAAAATACGAAAACGAACTAAGCAAACAAATAGAACAGGATCAGATTAACAGAAGTAGAGATCACATGAGAAGTTATTAGTGGGGAGGGGGAGAGGGAAAAGAGGAGGAAAAGGTACAGGGAATAAGAAACATGAATAGTTGGTACAAGATAGACAGGGGGAGGTTAAGAATAGTATGGGAAATGGAGAAGCCAAAGAACTTAAATGCATGACCCATATGCATAAACTAAGGTAGGGGAATGATGGTGGGAGGGGGGTATAGGGTGGAGAGAATTAAAGAGGAGAAATACATGAGATAACTGTAGTAGCATAATCAATAAAATACGTTTTTTGAAAAAAGAGAACACACACACCCCAAGTACAAATTGGTAGGAACAGAATAGATAAGGGGATATTAAGAACAATATAGGAAATGTAGTCACCAAAGAACTTATATGCATGAGCCATGGACATGACTTAGGTCATGGGAAGGGATTGCTGGAGGGAATGAGTTATAGTGGGTGAAGGGGGGCAAAGAGGGAAAATGGGGACACCATGTAATAGCATAACCAATAAAATATATTGAAAAAAAGAAAACAAAAGAAATTATCCAGATGATAGAAGGGGGCAAACAGGGCTTCCTGGTAAAGGCATTTGCAATGTTATGTGTGTAAGAAACACCATGGGTGACATAAGGAGCAGCAAGTAACCCCATTGTCTTATAATCACCTATGAATGTGTTATAGTTAGATATAGGGCCCCTTCCTCACTGCGAGGGGTAATTAAAGCAAAGATGAACCTTGAAAAAGGGCATATTCAGGAAAAAGGAAGCAAAATGTATGGATTGCATTAAAAATTATACTTTCATATTATTTACTTATTTATTGTGAAACACACTATTAGCAACTGAAATTTAGAATTTTTATTGTTTCATTCTATCCCTGGGGGATGGGGTAAAAACAAGTGGAACTGTAACCTCACCAACAAGTCCTAACTGGATGGCCATGATGCTGTGCTTGGGTGTACTTTCACGAGAACTGAAATCTGAGTGGGCTGTGGGGGAGCTGCAGGTTGAGAAAGTTAAGGTTGGGGCTGAGGTGCATTTCGTGTCAAGACCAAAAGCTTGCCTTCCATTAGGTGATTTCTGGGCACTTGGAGACAGACTTTAAAAAGGTTGGAGAGCTCTGACTGAGTCGCAAAGAATGCGGCAAGGACAGGGAAGTGAAAGAAAAATTTTAAAAAAAGGACAGCATGTTCTTCACCCCCACCTGCAAGAAAAAGGAGAACTCTGCGCCTCAAGGCTTTTTTTCAATTAATGTTTTTTTGTTTCCTCTCCTTCCCCCAATTCCCTTCTCCATCCCATCCCCCCAAAGAGAGCCTGTTATTAACTTGTTAAACACACTCTTCAATGCCATAACCCAGTGGCAGCCTTTGTTTGTGACTCAACCCAGAGGTGAGGACAGAATCTGAAGTCCCCACTTGGCAGGAAGGATGGGAGAAATGGTTGGAGTTTCATGGCTCCAGGCAGCTTTCTTGGTGCACCAACTTGAATATATAGAATCTATGAACTTGGCTATTTCTGTGTTCTTCATTCAGTCAATGTTCATTTACTAACCACCTTCCTTTGAAAGACATTACTTTATATGCTGGGTACACAATTATGCCTCAAACAACCTCTGCCATCAGTGAGCTTATACAGGGGTAGACAATACCTAATAATAATAACAAGAATAACTCTTGGGTTCATGTATTCACAACCTATAAACCACCCCTGTGGTTTGAATCATAAAGTAATTCCAATGGGGTGTGTACTTCACTGTTTGCTGCTAACCATTGGCCAAAGCTGCCCTGTTCTCACATTGATCAAAAAGGATTGTAGAAGTTGAGCTTGTATGGAGAGAATCTGTCCTCCTTAAGACAATGACAGCATGTTTTCCACCCTAACCCAGACCTCAAGGCCCAACCAGCATGTGCCCATTGTGACACTGGCCCTTAAGTGCTATTTTCCACTTGTTTTCCCAGGAAACCACATTTTTGGAAACCATCAATGTACATATGAATCCATGTTTTGAATGGCTGTGATGCAGTGGAGAGAGCCCAAACATGGAGTTTGAAGCACTTTTTCCTCCTAAAAAATGTGTCTGTAATATACTAGAACAGATTTATCTTGAACGGGAAGGGTCTCACTCTTTCATATAAATGAGCCAAAGATGGCCTCTGTATATTGTCTTTTAGGTTATTTCTTTGCTACGGGCTAAGACATGTAAGCTCAAAAGCTGACTAGCACCAACCCAAAGTATTACATAGCCAATTACTTAAAAATAACCCAAAGAAGCAAATTTTTAGCCATTCAGGATCTGTCTGCTCTGCATAACCCTGGAAACCTCACCTAGTATCTGTTATCTATTGATAAGACATACTAACCTTATAGTTACAAGGTTATAACTTATAACTGCAGAGCCATGGCTGCCCTTGGGAGTTCTCTGATCCAGAGCTACCCGTCATGCTGCCGAGTGCATCAGCTAGGCACTTAGCCCCTCTCAGGTCTCCCTTCCCCAGGAGTTCTCTTGCCCCTCTCCCCTCCCTCGTGGTGGTTCCCTGGGAGCCTTTGGATAGTCTCATGCTATGGGGGACTTCCCCTCCTTTGCAACCCTGTCCAAGTGCTGCCCAACAAAGCTCCTGTGTGCTGCTGCCTCTTGGTCTTCTCTTTTTCTTCGGTCAGCTCCAAGTCCTTGAAACCTCCTCCATACTTCTACCCCAGATCCACTAAATCAAAATATACAAGAGTTGGTCACAGGAAATGCAGTTTTTATAAGCTTCCCAGGTGTGTGTGTGTGTGTGTGTGTGTGTGTGTGTGTATACAAGCCCATATGAGCATTAAAACTTAAGAACCATAGGTTAGAAGATTTGCCTTGAATCCTGTCTCTGATGCTTGTTATGGGACATCTGACTTTAGGATATTCCCTTTCATTCTTCGAGTATCACTTTTCCCCTTGTAAGGATAAGATGATGGTGTTTATATTAGAGAGATCCTTGAAGATACAATGCAATAGAGTGTGTGGAAGTGATTGAAGCAATGGTGGGCAGATCCCACATAGATGAGGAATCTGAATCTTCTTTTTTCTTTCCAATGCTAGCTTATGTTATTCCAAAATAGCCACATTTTAAATACATGTTTTGAATCATGTGGGCCTTATTGTCAGTCTACCAATTGGTTTGTAAATTTCATTTGATATACTACTGTGCCCACCTGACTTTAAGTCTTTTAATTTTCCTGTCCCTCTGCTATTAGATCTCTATAACTGCATTATCTAATGTTATAAAGTGTCTGATAGCCGGAGTTAGATGACAAATGCTGCCCCAGGTACATTTGTATTGTATTGTTGTAGGCCTTATTGCTAAATTCAGATGGGACCCAAATGATATTTTTATATAAGATTTTGTTCAATTCCACTCCACTCTCTGTTGGATATTTCTGGGTTTGCTAAATACATTTTTCTCCCTTTCTGCTTAGAATCATCTACTGAAATATAAGTATTTTTAGCAAGTTTGCTGAGTTGTTTGCAGTTTTGTATGTAAGCCTTTACTCTCTGAGAATATAATCAAGACATGTCCCAGTGTCCCAGTGAATGGTGAGAGAGATGTGTGAAATCAAGGTGTGATTTCTCAGTTATGGTTGCTAAATGAGATCATTTACCAAAGGTGCCTTTGTGCACTGGGGAAATCTTTAACCTCTAACACATGAATCTTGCTGTCCTTTACATCGAAGACTTTGGTCCAAAGAAGATGTCTCAGATAAATGGATAGACATCCTTTATTTCAACTCTATTGATCACTATCCTCCAAGTTGTTAAATGAACCATAGCATGTAACAAATATATGTGGAGTGTCAAGAATAACTTTTTTTCTCCTAAAGTCAAGGCCAGGGACTGACACAAAGAAAACACAGGAACCAAGTCATATGTGAATTTGACTATAATTCCATGTGTCTGGAATAGAGAAAATGATTACAGAACTCTGGTTTTCATATGTTAACATTGGTAGTGAGCAACTAAGAGGCAACTCACATAAAAGTCTGCTAGTAGAGCCCTGGCTGGTGTAGCTCAGTGGATTGAGCACAGGCCTGCGAACCAAGGGATTGTGGTTCAATTCCCAGTCAGGGCACATGCCTGGGTTGCAGGCCAGTTCCTAGCAGGGGATCCACAAGAGGTAACCATGCATTGATATTTCTCTCCCTCTCTCCTTTCCTTCCCCTCTAAAGATAAATAAATAAAATCTTAAAAAAAATTTTTTTTTAAAAGTCTGCCAGTAGAAAGTCATTTGTGTGGCTCCAGGGTGATGGATAAGTAAATGACTGGATTAGAACAAGTCTACAGTTGTTGAGTGAGAATAGACAGACATGATTAAAAATCTGGGGATTTCATTTAGAGAAACCAATCGGGTAGACACTGTAAGAAGTGACCAATAAAGTTTTAAGAGGAGGTAAACATTGAAACTTGACCAACAAAAAAAGAAGCACTCTAAAACAACTTTCCAAATGTGGACCAGATTGACCAGATAGACCAGTTAATTTCTGGAAGAGATATCTAATTCACATTTCAGTGCAAATCTCAGTAATCTAGAGAAGAAAAAAGCTAACTTCTTGATGTCAAGAAGGACAAAGAGAAAGAAATAACTTCATTTCACTTGGGGTTAGAGCTAAATTTTATTGAGCACATGCCAGACTTAACATTTAGGGTAACTCATACATGGTGGGAAAATAATATTTATCACTCTACCAAGGGCTTTGCATGGACCATCTCATGTGATCTTCATAACAGCCATACGTGGCAGATACAGTACTATTAGTATTTCCATTTTACAGATGGGTAAATCAAAGTTTCAATATGCTTAAGATCAGAGAACCAGTAAGCAATAGAGACAGAATTCAAATCCAGACTGTCTGAATTTGTATTATTCAAAAGTAAAAACATAAGGGGAAATTGTAGCTGATGTTTAAGAGACATATTTATTCTGTAGGTATACAAAGCTGGTGTGTATACGTGGTAAGGATTGACCGTAATTTACTTACTTTTTCATAATATACAACTTAAACAACATCCTTTTCTCAACTTAAGGTACTTCTAATATTAGCGTTGCCACTTACTGGCAATGAGTAGACAAAGAGAAACCAATCTGTCTGAGCTCTTAGCCTATCTGTGAAATGGAGATAAAAATAATGCTTTATATTTCCATATCCAAAAAAGATGAAGTAACAAAAACCAGATTTATCCCTTTACCTGAAACAGCCAAAAATGATAAAAAATTGGACAGAATATATTAAACAACAATTTGCAAATCACTGGACATCACACAGTGAAAGGTAGTGCTCCATAAAGGATGAAACTTCTCAATTATTGAAGTTAAACAGTTATTATGGCCCCAGCTGGTGTGGCTCAGTGGATCAAGTGCCAGCCTGCAAACCAAAGGTTGCCAGTTCAATTCCTATTCAGGACACATGCCTGGGTTGTGAGCCAGTTCCCCAGTAGCAGGTGCTCAGGAGGCACCTGCACAGTGATGTTTCTCTCCTTCTCTTTCTCCTTCCCGTCCCCTCTCTCTAAAAATAAAATAAAATAAAATAAAATCTAAAAAAAGTTATTATGTATAACTGTATTCCAGATATTCAAAAAGAGAAGATGTAGAAAATATTTAAAAAGACCCAAATAGAAGTTTTGTAGATAAAAACAACATTGCTTGAAATGAAAAATACATGGACTGAGGTTAATGGTAGACCAGGTATTGCAGTAGAAAATATTAATGAACTTGAAGACATAGCAATAGAAACTCAAAAAACCTCACATAACCCCACACAACAGACAAAATGAAGAAAGAATCAGTGAGCTTAGGACGACTTTAAGTGGTTTAATGCATGTATAATTGGAGATCCCACAGGAAAAAAAGGCAAAACAAATATTTAAAGATATAATGGACAAAAATTTATCCAAACTTGATGAAATTATAAACTTAAAAAAAAACGCAAAAGCCTCAGACACAACATACATGAGGAAAACTGCACCAAGTCATATTCCAATTCCTTTGCTCGATGCTAGTTATCAAAAGGAAATCTTTAAAGCATCAGGAGGAGAAAAATACATACTCTGCGTTCAGAGAAATAGACATAATAATGACAACAGATTTCATATCAGATACAATAAAAAGAAAAAACCAATAAAGCAACATGTTTGTTGCTGCCCCTGCTGAAAAAGCACCCATATTTCAGCAGGGGTACTGAAAGAAAAGAAGCCAATCTAAAATTTTATATCCAATGAAAATATGTTTTAAAAATAAAAACAAAATACTCTTTTTTAGACAAACAAAAGTGAAAATAATTTATAAGCAGCAGATCTTCACTGCAAGAGAGGTTAAAGGAGGTCCTTCAAGCCAGAGAAAAATGATGCCCCATGAACATGAATGTACGTGAAAGAATGAAGGACATCGGAAAGGGTAAACACATGGGTAAATCCATAAAATTTTTTCTTATAACTTAAATGTCTTAAAAGATCACTGTTTAAAAATAATAATGAATAATAATGTAACATGTTTATTACAGATGTAAAATTAAAACATATGATAACATTTTGAAGAATGAGAGGGTAGAAATTTAAATATACTCATAGAAGACTTAAGCTACACATGCATATATAATATCAGTTCAAGGTTGACTGTGAAAAATTTAAGATGCACATCATAAACCCTAAAACAACCACTAAATAACAAAACAAAAAGTTACAGATAATGGTAATCCAAAGAGGGAGATGAAGTGAAGTAATTAAAAAATACTCATGTTATACTAGATGACAAATGAATGAAACAGAAGGTGGAACTCAGATCATCATAGTTCACTGGAGTGTTTTTTCACAATAAAGGTCATGATACCTGACTACCTTTTATTTACCTGCCCTTTTTGCTTTGGGAAAATTTGGCCTCAACTCAGATCCTGTGATTACAGTATTGCCCTATCCCAGTGGTTAACAGATGGACACTGAGACTTCCTAGGAATGAGCCTCCCTAGTGATGTGAGACCACACTGTGCAACCCAAAGCATGGTCATCAATGCATCCTTTGTATTGATTTATGGCCAAAAAGGGGAACTTTGGATTTTGAAAAGGAGTTTAATGAAAAGTAAACTCACAGGGCGATCTTATCATAAATTCCTAACTGGGCAGGTCATGATGGGCAGTCACACCGCAGACATATAACTTTTGGCTAAAAGTTTTATTTTTGCCTTAAGCAAGCCCTGTTTATTTTTTTCTGTACAAATAGGTTAACCTTTGAAATAAGCCATCATCACCCTCAAAAGAACACAGAATCTTGTTAATCCAATCCTCACCTTGTTTTCTTCTACCCTCATGTAATCTTTCTTATAGTCCCTCCTGAGTCTCAAATGCATAAAAGAAGCTACGAAACTGTTATTCTCTGAAGCATTTAATATCTTTTTCCTGGCAAATGTTGTCAGTTCGACTCAAATAACCTCCTATAAAAAGTCAAAAATATTAAATTAATTCTTTTCTTTAAAAAATTATTTTATGTTTTTCACTACAGTTGACATTCAATATTATTTTATATTAGTTTTGTGCATACAACATGATAATTAGACATTGATATAATTTACAAAGTGATCTCCCTGTAAGCCTACACCAGCCTGGAACCATACATAGTTATGTTGTTACAATGTTGTTAACTACATTCCCTTCTTTGTACTGCACATTCCTGTGTTTATTTTGTCACAACCAATTTGTACTTTTTAATTCCTTAATTGAAGAAACCAGGAACAAAAGAAAGATAAGAAAACTTTTTAAAAGATTTTATTTATTTTATTTATATTTAGAGAGAGAGGAAGGGAAGGAGAGAAACATCAATGTGTGGTTGCCTCTTGTGTGATCCCAAGTGGGGACTGGCCTGCCACCCAGGCATGTACCCTAACTGGGAATCGAACCAGCGACACTTTGGTTTGCAGCCCATGCTCAATCCACTGAGCTATGCCACCCAGGGCAAAAGATAAGACATTTTAATCATGTCAATAATACAAGTAAGTGTAAATGTTTTAAATACAGCAACTAAAAGGCAGGGATTGTCAAATTGGATAGAAAAAGAGAGATCTCACTCTATCTTGCCTATAAAGAATCATACTTCAAATCACACAAATAAGTTTAAAAAGTGAAAAATGATACGTTAATATTAATCAAAAGAAATCTGGAGTGGTTAACTTAGTATCAGACAAAGTACATTTCAGAGACAAAAATATAAACGAATTAAAGTCTTCATTTTATAATTGTATAGTGACCAGTTCATCAAGAAGATATAACAGTTCTAAATGTTTATGAATTTAATACAGCTTCAAAACACATGGAACTAAAACTAATCAAGAACATCAGGGAGAAATGGACAAGTCCAAAATTATGGTTGAGGATGTAAATACTCCTTTCTCAGAAATCAATAGGACAAAATAGATAGAAAATCAGTAAGTATATAGAAGATTTGAATAACACTATCAAGCAAATTGACCCAACCAACATTAATAGCACACTCTGCCAATAGTAAAATATATATTATTATTAAGTGCATTCAAAATATTTCCCAAGATAAAACATATCCTGGGCCAAAAATTAGTCTTAATAATTTTAAAAGATTTAAGTCAACAAAGTAGACCAAAGTGGAATTAAGTTAAAACTCTAATTCCCTTCAGTAACATAAAGATTTTTGTATTACCCCAAATATTTCTAGACTAAATGAGACACTTCTAAAAATAATTCATGAAGACGAAGAAAAACTTAGGATGTATATCAAACTGAATGAAGTGAAAACACTGCATAAAATTTGGAATCACAGAATGATTCCAAAATTTATACAGAAATACCAAGAACCTGAAATATGCAAACAATTTGGAAAAAAGAATCAAGTTGAAGGACTAACATAGTGTGATTTTAAGACTTCTTATAAAGTTATAGTAATTAAGACAGTGTGGCAGTATGTGAAGATAGATAAATACAGACTGAAAAGTCTAGTAATAGACCCACACATATGTGGACAACTGATTCTGACAAAAAATCAAAGGCAAAAGGAAAAGTGGAAAAGGGAAATTTCTATCCGATTGGCCTTCAGTGGGTCCTAACTATTTGTTTAACATCATCAGGTTATTCTAGTACCCAACCATTTAGGGGCACCTTCATTCAAATGTCACTTTTGTTCCTTCAGTTTCTGTCTTCTAGAATCTGGAGTAGTTTAAACCCCCCAACTTGAGCACATTGAGATTGGGGTGAACCTCTCTCCATTTGAAGGAGGAGCTTAGGCAATAACAATGATTCTGACTCTTAAATGTAAACACCTACTCACTTGGCCCAGGGATATGAATCCAATCTGGGTGTTCCTGGCCATCCCAAGTCATCAGGGTAGACTGACTACAGCTTCCCCTTCTCCTGAGAGTTTCCTTGCAGCTTGCTTTATATATTTATGTTTTTAACTACTTATACTGCTATTCTTGGTTCTCAGGCCAGCACTCAATTCACTGAGCCACACCAGCCAGGGCCTATACTGCCATTCTTAACTCCTCAGAGGTGCTCAGTCACCTCCATTTTGACACTAAATTATGATTACAATGCAACAGAATCTAGCTTGGAAAATTCAACTAAAAATAAATAATTCCATTTGCTATTTCTCCCAAATTGAACCAACAAAATTATCTGTCATCTCTTACCTTGTCTCACTGCTGTTTGGCTGGTCTTTACATTTTTTTTTTTGAATTTGATATTTAGCCCTATGATAAATATCAGTAGTTCAAGGCACACAGTTTGCAGCAAAACAAAACAAAGCAAAACAAACTCCCCCCCCCCCCAATTCAAAGTCTAGAGTTTTAGGATTAGCAAAATGTTATAGGTACTTTAGAAAGTTTAGTCTTGCATTCAGATGGAGGAGTTTCTTGCACAAAACTAGAGCTGGGCTAGATTGTTGACATATTATTTAGGGAGGAGGTGAGAAGCTATTATGTTTTCATGACAACTGTCTATTCTGTCTCTAAGCCATGCTGCACCAGGCAGAGTTGCTTGTCAGGCCTATGCACCAGCCTAGCATACCCATCTGCCTCCAGGTAGTGTGTCCTCCTGCTGTCAGTTATTTTCCAGGGGCATAAGTGGTCCTGTTTTGTGCTGGGTGGGGTTGGGAAGAAGAACCCTGCCTCTCACCTAGGGCAGGTTGCTAGTCCACATTCACAATCCTGCAAGAACAAGTAGGATCATGTTTGTGAAATCCTAGAGAAGTGAGTAAACATGGTCTAGAGAACAAAATTTACTCTGTGAGGCTAGCAGGAGGTTGATGGTGCGAAAGAAAAAATACAAAATGACTATATTTACTGCAGTGCTAATGGCAGGTCACTACAATTACAGCGTTTGCTCAGTGTGCTCACTTCATCTGCTAATCACGGTGCTCAGTCAACCCACAGCTTTGTCTTCTTCAGACAAAGCTTGTTATCTCATCTGGCAACCCAAGTTACAGAAGGTCGGCCCCGGTCAATGTGGAAGAAAGAGAGCATTTGCACAGGAAAACGCCCAGATGTCAGAGTTAGTGGTGGTGCCGGAAGCGGAAGGTTAGTCATCAAAAGCTGGTAAGGTTCCAGGGTCCTCTGTCCTTTACCACACAGAGAGATGAACTGTTTGTCCATCCACACGTATGTATGCTGCACATGCATTTATAGTGTACTGACTGTACACCAGGATCTCTGTTAGGAAATAGAGATACAGAAAACCGAGGCCTTGAATTTGGTAACCTAAGGGGATTCCCTTCCGGATCAGGGTGCCAGATTCAATTTAGACTCTATTTTCTGGCAGTGTCAAGAAGATTTAACCTAATCGTAGTTGAAGAAATTACACTGTGTCAGCAAAAATAAATACTTACACAAAGAGAATGTGTCTTTGTCATTGTAGCAGCAATAATATTATTCATAATAGATAATATTTATTGAATGCTAATCACAAATGGGTAACTATCTTAGGCAATCTTCATTACTAACTCTATGAGAAGTCAGTCCTATTTTCCAGACGATACCCATTTTCAAGATGAAGAAATGAAGTCTCAGAGAAGCTGAATGAGGTCACCTGTGGTTACAAGCTAATAATTAGGATGAATGCAGACTCAAGCTCAAATCTGCCTCATAACAAAGTCCCAAATCTAATTTACCATGAGCCATTATAACAACTGATTCCATAACTGGGGGGAAGGGAGAGATGCTTAATTTCATCCTTTTAAAGAGTATGCTGTTTATGAAAAAAATCAGTGCCACCAGGTGAGATCTGCATGTTTGGCGATGTCATATGGACATAGCTTTATCACTGGCTCCCAGAGAACCCCAGGGGCTAATAATCTTTGGGGCACTTTGGGACATTTGAAGAGAAAGTCACTCTGTGAACCTAAAACTAATCATTGCGTATCTGAAAGCTCTCTGGAAAAATTTAAACATTTCAACAACTGCCGCCCCCCTCACTTTAAGTGCGTTCAGCATTTTCCCTCCTCAGAAATGACTTGTAAGTTTGTGCTTTTAATTATTATCATTCTCCCCCTAAAATTACAGGCAAAGCACTCAGTGATATTTGAAACATCAATTACTGGCCTGCAGCCCTCTGCTACTGCTTCTTTGCCTGCTGCCAGGGCTGCGAATCCATTTTCTGCATTTCTTTCAGATTTTCTGAACAAAATTATGGAAAATCGCTGTTGGCACATGGCATTTTTCCACAATGGTCAGAGTTATTGAATTGTGCCGTAATGTGCTACTTTGAGACAGCATTCCAACTTCAAATGCCAGCCTTCAAACTATCAGAACATTTTCCCCAATCGGGCTTCATAAATTTTCCACAGGAAAAGGCTAGGAAATCTGCCGTGGCTTTGCCTGAGGTGCCTACTGAGCATAACTACATGGTTGTAATGGTCAGGTGGCTGATTTTTAGTTCATCTCTTTTTCAAGCTCCCAGATTCTAATTTTCTTTCTGTCTTCGCATCGCAACTGTTCACGCTGTGTGATGACTGAGCCGGGGAATGACCTTCATGAAGGGCCCTTTCCTGCCACCAGGCCCTCTGAGCCTCCATGGAAGGCAGGAACCTGTCGGCAGCCACTTTGAACTTGTCTTCTCTGCCACTTCATATTAGGCCCCCAATCTGTGCAACTGATTCCCACTGGCCTTCAAGCACAAAATTCCTCACTCGACTCCTCCTTCTGTATTCCCCATAGAGGTCTCAGATGCACACAGAAATTCTGGATGTTATTCTCAACTACTTTCTCTGTCTGAGCCCACATGGTCATTCTGTTCATTTTACTTCCAATGTCTCTCTCATAGCAAGTTCTTTACTATAACTGACCTTCCATAATTTTCCCAATAAGCTTCTGGCTTATAATCTGGCATTAGACTAATTCTTCCTCAGTGTATCTTCCACATTGCTAGCCAATGGATTATTTTAAAATACATATATTTATTAGTTTATCCAAAGACTATTGAGCAATTACCTCGTACCTATAGTAGGCACTGTGAACGGATGACTCCATACCCTAAATGTTATTAGCCATTGGTATTCCACTGCTTAGAAAGAGTCAAGGATCTTCCCTATGAAGTAGTCCCAACACTTTTACATGGGTAGATCCTCAGGAACAATGCTGATCTGGACTCAGTGCATCTCTCTGGTCACCCTTCTCTCCATTTGTTTTGATGTACTGTGCCTTCCAGCTGTGCTAATCTATCTGCTGCCTAAAATGGAAGAAACTTTCTTGGCCCTGAACTTTTACCATACTGTTCCATGGCCACTCAGTACCTATCTTTCACAGCTAGTACATGCCAACCGGTTTTTAAGGTGTGACTTAAATCTCACTCTTCAGCGAAGCCTTTCCATTTTTCCCATTCTAGCTCTAAGTTCCTTCGTGTACCCATCACACTGCCTACATGTCTTTAAAATTTTAATAGGAGCTGGAAGAGGTGGATAATATAGGATGGCAATAAGGAACACAAGGTTTGGGGTCAGATGGGAGCAAGTTCTGTTATTGGCTACTTGGGAGGCCTTTGTCAAGTTGCTTATCCCATTAAAACCTCAGTTTCCCCATCTGTAAATTGAGAATGTGAATATATATCTTATAGGGCTATAAACTGAATTTAAATGAGCTCATTATATAATGTGTCTATCTTAGAGTAAATGTTGAATAAATTTATAGCAATTGTTATTATTGCCATGTCACTGCTATTATTATAGAATGGCTCATCACATGTTATTACAATTATTTTTGTGCCTCTCCAACTAGACTGCATGGTCTTACAGTACAAAGACCACATCTATTTTTAATCTCTGTTTATTCAGTATAAGGCCTTACTTAGCATAAGGCCTTATTTATATTAAATGCTCAATTAACATTTGCTAAAAAATTTATATGGAAATTCACGGGTACTTCAAACTCAACATATAAGGAAGCCAAAACCATTAGCTTCCCCCCAAATATGTAAAGTGTCTAAAATAGTTCTTGCCATGTAATTATTGGTAAAATAATAAGTAAATTACATCATAGTTTAAATTAATTCAGCTAAACACATTGATGAGTCACTCTCTTGACCATGTGTAAGGGTTACAAATATGAACTTCTGTGGGAGCTGAGATGTTTGATTAAACTGCTTAAGTCAGAGATTTCATAAATATCCATTTTTTTAAAAAGCCATATAAACCACATATTCTCCAGATTTTATCTTTAGGAAACTAGACCATAAGCCACTCATATAACTTAAACTTAGCTCTTGGTACCTGCTGGTTTGAAGAAAGGAGGAACATAGAGATGTTTGACTGCTACCTTGCTCAAGAAAGACCTGTGGTTGATTTATGTATGTTTTAAGATCCAAGGTAAAATATAATTCCTACATTCCATAAAACATGACTGCAATCATGTGTTCTATGTCCTCTTGACCTTACCTCATCAAAGGTTAGTCCCAAACTCTGCACTCCTAACCACAGGCTGGTGATACATCCAAGAGCCTCTCCATTTCTCAGGTTGGTCTGTACACTGTATGCTATTATTTTCAGTGCCATGCCTATACTAATTATGTTTCTCTACAGCACGCTGCTGCAGGCATGCATCATCTTCCATTGAGTACACGGACATAGGACTGGGCCTTTTCTTGATATATCCTCCCAATGGCTTAGAAAGAAGCCTGTCATGTTGTACTATGTAGCTAGAGTAAGGGTTTTTTTTTCCTTTTCTTTGTTTTTCAGAATTGAGGAAAGAAAAAAGATAGGTCCACCTGGTCCTTGATATATGTAAGAAAAATATGTAGTTTTTCTCAAAATACATAAAGTTCCTAGAACAGTGTCAAACACATAGAAGTTACTAGAACAAGCCTGCCTTTGAGTTGAGATAGAGCGTAGATGGCATCATAATCTTATTTGCCATTAGACCTTCACATATGCTACCTTTTGTACCTGCTGTCATGAGACAGCTGACTTGAACTCCTACCCCTACTACCCAGTATATATATATATATATATATATATATATATATATATATATATATATATAAAATTTTGGTTGAGATTTTTAACTTCTGAAAACTTGAATTTCTGAATAGACATGACAGCATTTAAACTGTGCAGCACTAGGTCAGAGACTGAAATGAAATTTTTGTTTATAGAGATAGACTTGTATGGTGCGATTTTACTCATTCATTCATCATTCCAAAAACAGTTCTTGACTCTTCTATGGCTCAGGCCTTCTGTTAGACACCAGTGACAAAAATGGTGAGTGAAAGCAGACACAGACATCCTTTTACTATACAGCACAGGAGTTGGTAACGTTTTTCTGTAAAGGACTAGTTAGTAAATATATTAGGCTTTGCAGGTCATGTAGTCTTTGTTGCAACTACTCAACTCTGCTGTTGTAGTGTAAAAGTAGCCATAAACACTATGTAAATGAATGAGCATGGCTGTGTTCCAATAAAACTTTATTCACAAAATGGGCAGAGGGCAAGAATTGGTCTGTGAGCCATAGTTTGCCGACCCCTGGTCTAGTGTGATAGATAGAAGGCAACTAAGCAACCACACTAATAAATAAAAATAACCTGGTTCAACTAAGGATGCTCACATGGGTTGAGATCTGAAGGATTTGGGCATTTAGAAAAGAAAGAGAAATGGGGAATATAATATAAGGTGGAGGTGGAGAGGTTGGCAGGGACCAGAACATGCAGGACCTGCAGGCTATATTCAGGGTCTTGTCTTTGTCCTCAGACATGGAAAATCCCTGGTAACTATTCATGTTTACCTTTTCCTCTATACCTTCATGTAGTTTGCCACCTACACGGAGACTGCTGACTATGAATGTGGACCTCCTATCAAAGGTGCTCACACAAGGAAAATGTCCATGATCACTCTGAGTGCAGTTACAGCCTTCTCCTGCCTCCTCCTCATGAATAGTAAGAGGAAAATCCAGTCTTAGAGAAATCAAGCTTGCTTTCAGTGCTTCTCTCTGGAATCTTGAGCCTCAGAACCCCCACTGCCCAGGCCTGGGCTCCCTTTTTGCTCTCTGCTGGCTCCGGGCATCCTCATCCTGCGATGGAGGATCTAGACTCTAGATTCTAGAGGCACAGCAGGTGTGGCCTGGGACATGTTCTTCCTCATGGTATCCCCTGGGGTAGCACTCTGCTCTTTCTGCTTTATTTTATGTAGCTGTGAGATAAATGGCATCTTTTCTACCCACCTCAAAGTGCTACACTAAATTGGAAAAGTACATTTTTCTTGTGTGTGTGTATGTGTGTGCGTGGATGTTGGTGCTGAGTAAAATGGTAAGTTCCAAAGCAGTTGGTACTGTCTTCTGATTAAGAGCACGGGTCTGGAGCCAAATTTGTTGGATTCAGATCCTACCTGTTCCACTGTATTAGGAAGAATCATGGTCCTGCAAAGATACCCACATTCAAATTCCTGGACCCTGTGATTATCTTGTGTTTTATGGCAAATGGAGGTTAAGGTTGCAGATGGAGTTAAGGCTGTTGAACAGCTGACCTTGAGATGTGGAGATTGCCCTGGATTACCCTGATGGATTCAGTGTAATCACCAGTCTTTAAAAGTGGAAGAGGAAAATAGGAGGTCAGGATACCTTGATTCAGCCCAGTGAGACCAGAGTCAGGCCTCTGACCTACAGAACTGTGGCAATGAGCTTGTGTTGGTTTAAGCCACTAAGTTCATGGTAATTTGTCATAGCAGCAGTAGAAATCTAATATACCCACTTACTCCTTCATGCCTCAGTATTCTCATGTGTTCAGTGGGGACAATTAGATAACCTACTCGACAAAGATAAGAGTTAAGCAAGGCAATAGATGTATAACACTTAGCACACAGCATGATATGTGGTAAATACCTGATAGTATTAGCTCTGTCCCTTAGTTCATTGTGTTCATTTGTGTTCAAAGTCAAAAAAAATGCCTGCTTTTTCTCAGAGGCTACAGATGTTCTTCCTGAGCCAGTTGGCTACAGTTTGCCTAAGACACTTGGAGGCCTGGGTCCATTTAATTCTTGTGGTCCTAGCAGCCCCACAATATCTTGCAGAACTTAGCTGTGTCTCCAATGATTGACCTAGACCAAACTACACACACTCCTGTTGAAGTGAAAAAGTGTGAGCCCTGGCAACCTGTTTTATCATCCTTTAATGGGGTTGCTACTTTTCTGAGAAGTAAAATAAAATAAAATTCCTGGATGAACAAATCTACAGCTCTTTAGAGTATCAGTATGCTTTTCAGCATACTGCAGTCCATACTATTCAAATTATTAACAAATAAGGATTACTATAAATTATTAACTATTTGCCAGGGGAATGATTTGCATATTTTAAAAAAGCCTCTTCGTATTAGATTTTTAAAACTCCTTCTCTCCTTGTGAATCATGAAGGATTATTGGGATGACAGTTTTGTTTTTTTTTTTGCTTGGCTTTATGATGCTCATTTGGAGGTAGGAAGCAGTCATTGCCTGAGCTTGTGCTGGGAGTCTGGCTCCCTGCCCTGGAGTCCTCTTTTCCATGCACATGGGTGAACATGCTCAGGCCTGTGGCCTCAGACCTGCCCAGGCACACATCCCTGCTCTGCCCCTGAGCCGGGAGTCTGGAAGGGACTGGCTCATTGGCAATCAGAAGAGAGGTGGATCTCTCTGGGGCTGTTGCCCTTCACATCTTTCCTGAGCCCAGTGGAGTCTGCCCCCATTATAGTCTCCATATTTCCTCCCATTTCAGTTCTGCTGTGCTGCGCCCTCTGTGCCCATCTTCTAATCTGGACTTCATACTCTGCTCCTAAATGATGTGCCCTGAAGATAATTTCTCACAGCCCTGCCCAGCACTGTGCAACCCTGTCCTTATATTCCCAGCCACTGACTCTTCATCTAGCTTCACAGACCCTAAAACCGAATGTCTTCTCTTGCCTGAACCTTCCAATAGGGGCAAATGAGAAAGAGTGGAATTGGTTCACGGAGATACTTCATGGAAAGTGACCCTGCACCAGTATTTATTTGAGTTGTGGGGGATACATCAATAGGCCAGGCATTGGCTTGACCTCTCTTTGAAAGGTGAATGTCTGGGTTGATACTCGACTGATAACATAAATAATAAGGTCACAGCTCATTTTTTCACCCCTAAAAAGGAATTGCTCTTCCAAAACCCCAGAGGAAAGTGGAGTCTGGGTTTTTGATTATACGTTTCATTGCAATGCAGTGATGTAATGTCATACATGATAGAACTAGGGAGCTGGGCTTGGATAGAAGTCAACTGAAGCTTGCAGGCTTAATCCAGGCTTGGGTATTTCAAATTTGTCCAGCCATGATTTCTGGGGCAAGTATTTGAGGTTAGAATAGCTTATGAGTAACACGGACCATTGGTTAGTTTCGTTTGCAATTCAATGGGCCTCTGCAAAGGAAACTTTGCTCATATGGTTTGGAAAGTGTCATTTGGAAGGGAAAACTGAGTTAATCGCTACGTCTTGAGAATTTTGTGGGGGAGGCTTTTCTCTGTCATTGTATTGGAGCATGAATTGATGTGAACAAGTAGAGAGTCTCTTAAATATGGTGAAGGGCCTGGCATGTTTGGTTTTGTGGGCATTTGTGGGTAATCTCTGGTTTAACTGGGTGATTCTGGGTCAAGGAGCAGTTAGCACAAGTTCATGAAGACAAGCTTACAAAGGAAGGCCCTGTGCTTTGGGCTTGGGAGCTTGACTCTGGGAAGAGGCCTCTGTGTTTTTACCATCATGCATCACACTCTGGCTCCTTCTTGAAGGTGTTGCTCTTGAAAGGCACAGGCCCCTTTGCAGTGAAAGTCCAGGATCGCTTCTGTGAGGAGCATATTGTTCCACTTGCATTCATTTGAGGGTGAGGTACTCTTCTAATTTTGAATAAACATTTGAGGATAAGGAAGCCTTATTGGTTCAAGGAAGAACTGAATTTTACTCCCTGATATAACCCAAAATCTTGGTCGGGTCTCACAACAGACAGTAGCTTTACAGTTATAATATAAGTAAATAATACAACAATTAATCATTTACAATACAAGAATAAACTGTTTTGCATACTTACAACTGTCAACCTATTTTTGCCCACCCTATATATGTGAATATTTAAAAAAAAATGAAATGTTCTGTCCTTTTATGTTAGTAATCCCAGCATTCACCATTCATGCATGCATTCCATAAATAATAGAGTTGCTCTAAGCAGAGTAGAAACAACGATAAGTAAAATCTGAGGGCTCAGGTTCTGCCCACATCATGCTTGCAGGCTAGCTGGGGAGCTGACTGTTCAACTAATCATAGACATAAATGCAAAGTTCTTCCTTTGCCTAGTGCTCTGGAGGGAAACTATAATCAATGCAATGAAAGACATTGTAATCTGAGGACTAGACTTGGCTTCCCCAGCAAAATGGTGTTTGAACTGCATCTTCAGTGGGAAGTGGGTAGAGGGCACAGTGGTTCTGGCCAAAGGCACAGCACATGCAAAGAGCCTGGTGTGGGAGGGAACGTGGTGTGGTCAGGGCCTTCAAGGAAGCATGGTCATAGAAGAGAGCTGAAAGGAAGCTGGAGCTGGACAAGTGATCAGGGTTCAGATGATGGAAAGCCTTTAGCTTGGCTAAGGATTTTCCAAGGCCTTGTCCTTTGCAATTCTCCTCCTCCCCACAACCTTCCTATCTTAGATGAGTTAATATTATTTAAGGTGAACTGTCTTAGGAATTAGACTGCTCATTCATTTCCTGGCTCCATAATTCTTCCTGGTATATATGGAGGCTTCTTATCCAAGGGCTACTTCTAGTTCCAAAAGTCATTTATCCTTCCCGAAGCTCCTCAAACACTAGAAAGCCTGCGTCTATCACTCTCTTTTTAATGTTATCCACAGGACAGTTCTGGGCATCCAGCCTCAAACTCTACCATAATATCTGAATCTATTTCTTTTTGGCCTCCTAAATCTCAGGCATTTCTGGATCTTGGCTTAAGAAGGATAATCAGGGAGTGGCTGTGATTATGGAGATTGACCAGGGCTGACCTCTGAGGAGAGCCAGTTGTCCCTCTGGGGAAAGACCTGGAACATTCTTCCTGCCAGCTAGTTGCCCTGCCCTAATCCCCACCAGTCTCCCTCTGGCTTTTTCTTCCCCTAATTATAACCTGAGTTGAGTCATCTGGTATAGCTAGTGGTGGTTAGGGTTTAATGTCTGCTCTAATAGTTACTTAGTCTTCGGGATAAGTAAGGAAAGTGGTGGGTTTGAAGTCGCCTAATTCTCCTCAGGACTGAGGTCATTCATAGAGGTTCATTAAGAAGACACAGAATGTCTTTTAAAACCACTAAAGAAACAAAAGTGTTCATAGTTTCCATTCAGCCATCCCCCAAATATGTCTAATTTTAATTCAGATAAGTAATCAGGACACAACATGACCACTGAATACATTGCTATACATACTAATGGAGGGGGGGTTATCTTTAATTCATCCATGTAATCTTCATATATCCTTCCAGAAAAAAGAAATATGAACAAGAAATACTCAAGCCTCCATATGTCCAAGATTTGTTTGGGTCACTAATAAAAATGTAGGCTCCTGGACCATGTCCTCTGATGATTCTGACTCATCTGGTTGGGTGATTAGACTTAAGAACCTTGAGTTCTTAATAGTCACCCCCAAATAATCCTGTTGCAGGTGGTTCATGACTATACTTTGAGAACTGGGATGGCAGCCCTCTTGCTCCTAGTATGGACTGAGAGCTGGAGATGACATATTCGGGCACTGTCCTTTTTGGGAGAAGGAAAGGATAAGAGAGCTGGAGGCTCTGCTGGACTTGACCCATGAGCTGTTTAGTCCTGTATTATGTTGCTCATAAAGTCCCCAGAAGCCACACTTTAAAGGTTCAGGTTATCTTCCATGATACCAAAAAGCGTACGAGATAGGCTATAGTCACAGGTTCTTATGACTCTGTGACTCTGATTGAGAAGCTAGGCCTGTTGATAATCTACTGCAGTAAACAGAATGTGATACATGTGAAGGGAATGTATTCATCTGCAGTATTTCTAAAGATACATAATAAAACAGCTGGGTCTGTGGGTCAAAAGTACCGGGAACAGTGAATAAGTAAAATCCATTATCTAAATAAAACCTGGTCAAAATGAGTAAGTTGTAAAAACTTACTATTTTGGAGGGTAGAAACTAATATTATTACTATTATTATATGGTTTCTTACAGAAAACAACACCAAAAACCTGTCCTATAAAGCATATTGCAGCATTTAAAGTGCTCCCAAGTATTATCTGTAAGAAACACAAGAAAAATGTCTACAGTTTTGAGGACAAAAGACTGTGATCAAGGAACCAGATCACAGGTTCCCTTGGGCTGCCTTTCACTTTCAGCAATGGCTGAAAGACAAATGTCAGTATGTCTCAGAAAAATAAACTAGTCATATAACATTTTATTTTTATTTTTTAAAAAATTACTAAATTTATTAGGCTGACATTGGTTAATGAAATTATGTAGGTTTCAGGTACACAATTTACCTGTATATTGTATTGCATGTTCACCCCCCAAAGTCAAGTCTTCTTCCATCACCATTTATCCCCTCTTTACCCTCTTCTCCCTTCCCTCATCCTTTTTCCCTCTGGTGATCACCATATTATTGTCTGTGTCTGAGGCTTTTTTTCTCACCCAGTTCCCCACCTGCTCCTCTCTGACAGCTGTCAGTTTGTTCTCCCTATCTATGAGTCTGTTTCTGTTTTGTTTGTTAGTTTGTTTTGTTCATTAGATCCCACATATAAATGAAATTGTACGGTATTTTCCTTCTCTGATTGGCTTATTTCATTTAGCATAATACTCTCCAGCTCCATTCATCCCGTTGCAAAAAGTAAGATTTCCTTCTTTTTTAAAACTGAGTAGTATTCCACTGTGTAAATGTACCACAGCTTTTTTAGCCACACATTTTAAACAGTATCCTGGGAATCAGAGAGATCAGATAAATGCAGAACTTTTCACAAATGAACACCATCATATATGATTAGATAAGTTAATAGTGTAAACATAAATGTAGCATGATTACCTGGCCCAGAATCCCATAATTTCCAGAAATATCCTGGATGTTATTTGGGCAAAAAGTGTGGGACAATGAGGGTAGATTAATACCTTTATCTTACAGGGAGAATTGACAGTTACTCATGTGTTCATTACATCTAGAAATCAGAAAGCTAAGTGTATACATGCTTGAGATAACATGGTTTCTGAGTTACTGGGGGATAATGGGGTTTAGTGTTTAGTTAGCAAATAGAAGCACAAAGGAAAGGAAACAAAATGCAAAATAGATAAAACAAAAACAAAAACAAAGGAAACTAAATAATATCAACAAAAATGAAAAACTCTAGTTGGAACAATATGCACAAAACAAATTAATTCTTTCTAAAAAGCTTTTCAACTTGGGTCAATATAAAACTGCAATTACTTGCTATTTAAAAGAAGCATAGCTAAAATAAAGATATTTCAGTAGAGTCATTTTTCAATGTTTTAAATTTGTTAAGCCAGTAGTTTTTAATTTTAGACATTTATTCCAAAAAAGACAATTTCATATGTACAAGACATGAATATATAAAAATATTCATTGCAGCTTTATATGAAATAGCAAAATAAGATAAAATGTCAAAAATTAAAAACATCTATGAAATTTTGTGTTAAAATGTAAGCATTTATAATGTAGAATGTTCTTGTCATTAAAATAGTTTTTAATATATTAGTATTAAAATAACATTAATACAAATTTAAGAAATATACTTAATATACTAACTTGTTCTTGACACATTAAGTGAAAAGAAGGGAGCCAGGTTATTAAGGTATATTTAGAATTTATCTTAGTAACTGTACCTATGTGTTAAGACCACAATATTTTAAACTTTCTTGTCATTATTTTATTCTATTTTTTAGATTTTTATTTATTTATTTTTGGAGAGAGGGGAAGGGAAGGAGAAAGGGAGAGAAACATCAATGTATGGTTGCCTCCCCTGTGTCTCCCACTGGGAACTGGCCCGCAGCTCAGGCATATGCCCTGACTGGGAATCTAATCTGTAACCCTTTGGTTAGCAGGCAGGTGCTCAATGCACTGAGCCACAGCAGCCAGGGCATTTGTCTTTATTTTTTATACTTCCATTTATTTTTTATATTTAGCATGCAGAAATTTTGAAAAATAAAAAAATAATTAAAAAATTATTATATTAAAACATTTTTTAAATATAAAAAATAAGATGTTTGTTTTCAACATGCCAGGCAGATGCAAATTAAAATTTAAAAATCAAGTGTTTCTACAAATAACCCAAATCATTGTTATTAAAAAAAGATTATTTTGTGTTTTGTATAATAGTTGAAAAATTTTGCAAAACTAACACTAGTAAAATTTGCAACAAACAGCAGCATATACAATCTGAACATTACTTGCAGGTTGATATACATATATCTTTTATAAGTTGATGTGTATAATATACATATATACATTATATATCTATATTTCTGTGCTGTGAAAACAAAGAAATATCTTTTTTATTGTTCAAAGAACATTTAAAAGTTAATTATATGTCACAGAACCTTTCATAAATAGGTATTCATAATAACAGAAGTTATCCAAGCTTTTTGACAATAGCCAAAGCTATTATCTGAGGACAATTCTTATAGTCAAGTATTTAGATTAATAAAGAACATGAATTCGTGTACTAAACTTTCAGTTCTAACATTTAGAAAAGTTATAGTCACAAACATTGAAGGGTTTAAAAACATTTTATCTAGATTGATACTTTTGAAAACAATGCTATTTTAAAATAGATAATTTTCTAGGTAATATAAATGGTTAAAATAACATTAGAAGTAATACATAGCTTTTATGGACCAAAATGCAAGGCACTTTACATGTACTACTTTAAATGCACAAAGAGGCACTTCAAGGTTAGCTTGATTTTCCTTACAACTGGTTAAAAAGTGGAGGCTGAAAGGGTGGCCAACCACCCTTGTTGCTGGACTGATATCCTGAAATGTCGGACTTTCAGTGCTAAAACCAGTAAAGTCCCAAGAAAACAAAGATGAGTTGGTCACCCAAGGCTAGTGATGTGCCCACAAACACTTGCTACTCAGTGGCATGGCCAGGAGTTGAAACCAGGTTTGTCTCATGCATCTTCCACTCTCTACCATAGTGCTCTGGAAGGTCACAGGGGAGAGATGATAAGAAACTACTCAGGCTGCAGTCATGGATGATCTTCATTTCAATGCAGGGTTGGTTAATTTAAAATGACTAAGAGTACACTTAGGTGTGGTATTTCAGATATTTTTCAGTTTAGAAATATAAAATGGGAGACCCAAGATGGCAGAGGAGTAAATGGGAGCTAGACTAACCTTCTCTCAGGACCAACCGGGAATTACAACTAAATTGTAGAAAAAGCAGCCTGAATAACCAATTGACAACTAGCTGGAGAGAAGCCTTACAACCAAGGACAGAGAGAAGAAACCACTTTACCACAATGAGCCTAGTAGGGAGTGCATAGAAAGCATGAGAAGGCTGGCTGGCTGGGTTCCCATAGGAGGCAGCTGAAGATCTGGAGAGATATATTGGCATCCAGAGTAATCTGCCTCAGAAGTGTGTGGTCTAAACCCCTAGCTGGGCTCCCCAGCCTACAGCCCCAGAGTGAGAAAGAAACCCAGAGAACATCTAGCTGTGAAAAGCGGTCGCATTCCTGTCCACCAGAGAGAGGGACTGGAGACTCAGAGAGCCTCTTAAAGGGCCAAAGCACAAAATTTTGTTTGCAGCCACTTACCCTGGGTTCTTGCAGAAGGAGGGCAGAGTGGACTAGAGGTGCTTGAGGAGAGTCTGGGGTTGGTGGCTCTGGGGAGAGAACTGAAGGAACGGGCACCAGGATCCCTGTGCTGAGTCATTCCCCATAATACAGAAGCCATCTTTCTCAGGCTGAGTACTCCTCCCAAGTGGCATCAGCCTGAGGGGAAGCAATAGTCCCACCCACAGGAATTACTGTGCCCCGTCTGTGGTGCTTAGGTTAGGCTGCTGATTGCAGCTTAAGGCTATATCACTGATTAGTTTGGCAACTAAGGTGGAAAATATGAAGAAGCAGCCCCCAAAAGAAAGAATGTGAGAATTCTCCAGAAGAAAAACAAGAAGAAATGGAGGAAAGCAATTTATCAGATAGAAAGTTTAGAGTAATGATTATAAGGGTACTCGACGGCATAAAAAAGATACAGAAACCATTAAAAAGGACCGGGCAGAAATAAAGAATGAATATCTGAAATAAATAATACAGTGGAAGGAATAAACAGTAGGTTAGATGAAGCAGAAGGTCACATCAGTAATTTGGAAGACAAGGTAGGAAAAACATCCAGCAGAGCAGCAAAAAGAAAAGAATTTTTAAAGAATGAGGAGAGCTTAAGAAACATTTTGAGTAACATGAAGTATGACAACATCCACATCATGGGAATACCAGAAGAAGAAGAGAGTGAGCAAGGGATTGAGAGCCTGTTTGAAGGAATAATAACTAAAAACTTCCCTAGTCTGGTGAAGGAAAAAGACACACAAGTCCAGGAAGCTCAGAGAGTCCCAAACTAGCTGGGCCTAAAGAGGCCTACACCAAGACATGTCATAATTAAAATGACAAGGCTTAAAGACAAGGAGAGAATCTTAAAAGCCACAAGAGAAAAGCAGGTAGTGACCTACAAAAGAATGCCAATTAGACTGTCATCTGATTACTCAACAGAAACATGTCAGGCCAGAATGGAGTGGCATGAAATACTCAAGGTGATGAGAAGCAAAGACCCACTACCAAGGCTACTTTACCTAGAAAGGCTATCATTTAAAATCAAAGGAGAAATAAGGAGCTTCCCAGACAAGAAAAAGCTAAAGGAGTTTGTTAATACCAACTCAGTACTGCAACAAATGTTAAAAAGTTTGCTCTGAGAAGAAGAAAAAAGAGATAGAAAAAAAAACAGAGGAAAATAATTTAACAATAAAATGGCACTATGTACATATCTGTCAATAATCACCTTAAATGTAAAAGGCTTAAATGCTCCAAGCAAAAGACATAGGGTAGCTGAATGGATAAGAAAACAAGACCCATATATATGCTGCTGCCAGAAGACACATCTCAGATAGAAAGATACACACAGACAAAAAATAAAGGGATAGAAAAAGATATTTCATGCAAATTGGAAGTATAAAAATGATGAGATAGCAGTATTCATATCAAGCAAAGTTGACTTCATAACCAAGGCTATAGTAAGAAACAAATAAGGACATTATATAATGATAAAGAGAACAATCCAGCAAGAGCTTATAACCCCAGTAAACATTTATACACCCAACATAGGAGCACCTAAATATGTGAAGCAAATTTTGATGGATATAAAGGGAGAGACTGACAAAAATACAGTCATACTCAGGGATTTTAAAATCCCATTGACTTTAATGGATAGGTCTTCCAGACAGAACATCAACAAGGAGACAGAAGCCTTAGATGACACACTAGATCAAGTGGATTTAATTGATTTCTTCAGAACATTTCACCCAAGCAGCAGAACATACATACTTTTCAAGTGCACATGGAATATTGTCTAGGATAGACCATGTGTTAGGACACAAAACAAGTCTCAATAAATTTAAGATGACTGAAATTATATCAAGAATATTCTTGGATCACAATGCTATGAAACTAGAAATCAATCACAAGAACACTGAAAAACATGCAAAGACATGGAAGCTAAATAACATGTTATTAAACAATGAATAGATTAATAATGAGATCAAGGAAGAAATCAGGAGATACCTTCAAACAAATGAAAAAAGGACACAATAATTCAACATCTGTGGGACACAGGGAAAGCAATCCTAAGAGGAAAATTCATAGTATTACAGGTCTATCTCAAAAAAAAAAAAAAAAGAAAGAGAAAGAAGAAAGAAAGAAAGAAAGAAAGAAAGAAAGAAAGAAAGAAAGAAAGGCTCAAATAAACAATTTAACTACATTTAAAAGAACTTGAAAAACAACAACAAACAAAGCCCAATGTGAGTAAAAGGAAGGAAATAATAAAGATTACAGCAGAAATAAACAAAATAGAGTGTAAAAAAAAAAAACAATGCAAAACATCAGTGAATCCAAGAGCTGGTTTTTTGAAAAAGTAAATGAGATTGACAAACCTGTAACCACACTCATCAAAAAACAAAAAAGAGAAAGGACCCAAATAAATAAAATCAGAAATGAACTAGGCAATTCCACTGCTGGGATTATACCCTAAGAATCCTGAAACACTAATTCAAAAGGACCTATGCACCCTAATGTTCATAGCAGTGCTATTTACAATAGTCAAGTGCTGGCAACAGCCTAAATGTGCATCAGTGAATGAGTGGATCAAAAAACTGTGGTACATTTACACAGTGGAATACTATGCAGCAGAAAGAAAGAACTCCTACCCTTCACAACAGCGTGGATGGAACTGGAGAGCATTACGCTAAGTGAAATAAGCCAGGGTGAAAGACAAATATCATATGACCTCAGTTATAAGTGAAACCTAATCAACAAAACAAATAAGCTAGCAAAATAGAACCAATGACCTGGAAATAAAGAACAAACTGACAGTAACCAGAGGGGAAGGGAGAGGGGGATAAAGAGGGAAAGAAGGGGAAGGGTCAAGTCAAGGACCTGGCATGAAGGACTCAAGGATAAAGACAGCGGGAGGGTGGGCAGGACCGAATGTGGGAGGTGGGTAGAGAAGGGGAGAATAATGGGGGGAAAATGTAGGCAACTGTAATTGAACAACAATAAAAAAATGAAAGAGGATAAATAACAACTGACACCAAAGAAATACAAAAGATTGTAAGAAAATATTATGAACAACTTATATAGCAACAAAGTGGACAACATGGATGAAATGGATAAATTTCTAGAAACATACAATCTTCCAAAACTAAATTAAAAAGAATCAGAGGATATGAATAGACAGATTATACCTAGTGAAATTGAAGCAGTAATAAAAAAATTCTAACAAACAAAAGCCCTGGACCAGATGGCTTTATGGGAAAATTTGACCATACATTCTTAGTAGCAGTAAAGTTTCCTGAACCAAAAGAACAGTAGTATCTCTGGCAGTGGTTCTCAAAGTGGGTCCCAGGACAAGCAGCAACAGTACTGTAGGGTAGCTCGTCAGAAATGCAACTTTGCAGGCTCCATCCTAGCCTTACTGAATCAACAATTCAGGGGTGAAGGCAGCAAAGCTGTAAAAAGACCTCCAGGTGATTCTGATGTTTGCTAAAGATTTAGAACTACTGATTTGGGGAGAGGGGCTGAGTATTGGGATGCTTCCAAAGTTTCTCAGATTCCACTGTGGACCCAGGGATGAGAACCACAGCTATAGATCTCAGAACAACGGTTCTCAACCTTGGCTGCAGATTAGAGACACCTGGAGAGCTTTTAAAAGTCCAGATGCCCAGGTGGCTGGGCTGATTACATAGGAATCTCCCGGGTGGCTTAGTTTTCAAATCTCCCTAGACGACATCGTTATTAATGTCAAGCTAAGACTGAGAACCACTGCCTTTAGCCCTCCAAGGTTGCAGAATTCCACAGTGAAGGTACCAGGTGTGCTTCCTTACTGCCAATGGCAGAGATTTTTTCCATGAATATGGGCCCTTAGACTTGCAAATGGAAAAAAGTAACTGAACTACACTCTGGGCCCGTCAGTTACCTGATCTGCTTAGGATATGTTTGTTGAGAGTGAGTCTATGGAACTTTCTAGAAAGTCAGGTGGGGATATATCCTGTGGGACCATCAGACTCCTTTGGGAGTCTTAGACATCTGCAGGGGGAAAGAAAGTCAACAGGTATATCATAAAAGGTGAAAGCAATTTTTTGGTGAAACGACAGGATTGTTATGAGGGTGTTCCCAGACCTGCCCTTTGCAGTGAATATTCCAGGGCATCGATCCCTGATTTGGATACAGTCATGGGCCTCCTCTGGACTCAGTCCTTCTGGACAGTGGACATCAACTTCATGGGCCAAACTTCCCATTTGCATTTCTGAAAATAATGTTTAGTGTTTCCCCCAAGGCTAGTAAGCAGTGACGATAGGAAAAAAAACCCCTTTTTATTTTTCTTTATTTTTGTACGGGAGGTCATGAAAACTCTTGAAAAGGAACACTGTCTGAAGTGAATTCGCATTGGGCCATGCTGCAGCAGAGAATAGAAAGTCCTGGAACTCAAACCCTTTTTATTTCTTTTACTATCCAACCTGTGAATTTCAAAAATAACAAGTCATTATAAAAGTGAAACATAAGATTCTTCGCACCCACTGTTTTAATCATTTTAAAACCTTCCATAACTTGAGGTGACTAAAACATTTCTTTTTAATAGTTAATGCTCACTGCATTATTAGTACTTTCTGAACATAAAATAAGACAGCATGAATATTATGTTCTAGGATCCAAGTGTGGGAGGTATTTTGTATTTCTTCACTCAGCACAGGCTGTGTGTTAAGGACTGGAGGTCTGGAGACTAATAACACATTATTCCTGCTTTCAAAGAGCTCACAGTCTGAGATGATTAGTGTGACGGAGTGTATGCCGTGAGAGGGAATATACACCAGAAGGGTGCACTGACCAATTTGGCAGGGCCAGGGAGTGAGCAGGAACCATGAGAAGCTACTGGGACAGAGACTTGACCGGAATCAAAAAGGGCAGCAGGAACCAGCAAGCAATGCTTCATGAGATACACTGTGTTATTTAATCTTTAGGACAACTCTGTGAAGTAGGCATCATTAGTCACAACCAGGCACCAGGTTAGTGTCATGGAGCAAGTTTTGTGGGAGGACATCTCACTAACTACCCTATATGAAGGTTATTTCATTTTATATGTAATATATCATATTTGATATATTTATATATATAGGACAGCATGTATATATATGTGTTATATATATGTAATAAACTCACCTTTATACAGGCTAACTGGTTTAAATAACCAAGTAATAACATATACACTGTTTTATATATGTATTTATAAAATAGATTTTTATAAAATATATGTATAAAGGGGGAAATGAGACAACTACAAAGCATAATTAATAAAATATATTTTAAAACAAAAATAAATTATATGTATAAAATATATTGTATAAATATATGTACAATATAACATATAGTACATAATACAAAGTTTATTGTACTGTGTACATATAATCATATGTATGTATAATATATGCATATATATTACATATATATAATAGTCACTATATACACATAGCACAGCATGTTCCTAGGGTCTGACTCTGGGCTGTACACTTCCTTCTGTTTTTAGCAGCATGCCAAGAGATGAACCCGAGCTCTGGACTGAAATAATCTCTTAGTTGATGTTCCCACAATCAACTAATTTGAACAAAGTTAGTTCAAACGCTGAGAAGGAGTGCCTGAGAGTGCCGGAGGAGCCGTGGCCTGGGTGTGCAGAACCTACATGAGATTTGTGAGGACGATGCAACTGTCAACTGAACACTGAGTCCTTGTACACAGGACCCGTTGTGCCTTGGTGAACCTGCCCAGCGGGAGATACTTCTGACCTGAGTGGAGTGTTTCAGCGTTAACAGGTAAGGATGCTTGGCAAAGTCTCTGTGTCCTTTTATGGACTTCGACCTCATGTCTCTTTTACTAGAACAGGGTGGATATACTTGTATATATTTGAGGCAATGCAAACACCTGTTGTCAGAGACCTACTGGCTTAGAAGACCTAACAAGGTGTCCTTGGAAAAGCCACATAACTTGCTTTCCATGCCTCTCTTTACTTGCTGACAGGGTGACTATCCCTCTGGCAAAGCATGACTGTGCAGCTCACATGATGATGTGGGCAATTAGAAGATCCTTTTGAAATTGTTCCCTACCCCCATCCTTCCCTTCACAGGTCAAGACCATAATCCCCTCAGGTTTCATCTTTCTGATGCCTTCTTATGTTTACTCTAAACCATAATAATTCACCTAAAAATGTATCCTTTACTTCTGAGATTTGATTTTGGCCCTGGGATAAGCTGAATGTTCTGGTTAATACTGCAAATCGGACAGGTGGTCATTAAGATTTCTGCCTTAGAACTGAAATCAGTGAAGTATTGACTTATTTATAAAATCAGCAATTACTCTCTGAAGTGAGATGCCTTTCTCACATGCTCAAATCTAAATTTGGCATGCAAACAAAATATAAAGCTTTTAAAGCAAAATAAGTCTATAAATGTTGTTCATCATGCCCCTTCCCAGAACCAGGTAGAAGACCATATTGCATGCTAGAAAAATGGAAGAAAAAAAAAGACAATGTATTGTTGGCTTTCCTTGGAATTCTAAATATGTAATTTGAATTACTCTAATAATTCAAAATTTCAAAGGTCCATTTTATTTCAAAGAAAACCTCTTAGGCTAATTTGGGGTGAAAAGGGCCGCTCTTTCTGGCCAGGCATCCCAAAGCATGATTTATTCTTGCAGCATTTCTATGAGATGTTTTTTTTCTTCTTCCAAATTTTGTGGAAATGCCAAGCCTCTTTCTTCAAAAATTCAATGCAATTTGGCTCAGAAATAGAAGGCAGGGGAATAGGATACCAGTTATTTAATTCCACACTGCTACTCTCACCCCTGCCTAACCTTTTATTTAAAAGATTTAAAACTAATTTTCCATATAGAAACATTTTACCTTTTGATGTTTTTGGATATTCCTTAAAACCTCCTCTAAGGCACTGCAATGTAATATAGTATTCACAGGTGAAAACTACTTACTCTTTGAAAACAGCATTTCTTTTGGCTCAGCCAAAAATACAGGAATGTTTTCACTTTCCACTAAAGAGAAAAATGATTTCATGAAGTAAGTCTCACCTTTGAGGAATAACATCAAAATGTCAACTTCTAGCTTTGAGAAGTCACCAGCTGTAAGTTAATATTTGTGCACAGCCCCATGTCTGAATCCTAAAACCTTGCTAAGCTCATCAGACATCTGATACGTGTGGTAAACCCAGTGGCACGGTGCTATTGGAAAGAGCTGGGTGGATTTTGATCTGCTCAGAATAACTGTGTCTTGGAAATACCACGCAAACTCTGAGTCTCAGTCACCATGTCTTGAAAATGGGCCCGCCATCCTCTGTTCCCTCAGATTCTGTAATGACAAAGTAACAAACCAGGCAGAAAGCAGACCCTCCACCCACGCTGAGGGCCCTCTCCTTCACTGCCCCCCTCATTTCCCAGATCCAGAGCCAGCTCATAATTTTGTTTCAGCATTTATGGTAGAAAGAATCATGGCCCCTCAATGATATCTTCATTTCTGAAGCCTGGAAATACATTGCCAGACATAGCAAGAGAGATTTTGCAAATGTGATTACATTAAGGACCTGTAGGTGAAACATTGTGCTGGACTATACAGAGGAGCCCAGTGTAACTGTGCCAGGGTCCCTATGGGTGGAACGAGGAGCTCAGACAGAGAAGATGCAATTCTGTTGCCCTCAAAGATGAAGAAAGGAGCCATGAGCTAAGGAATGCCAGTGTTCTCTAGAAGCTGGAATAAGCAAGGAAATGGATTGTCTCCTGAGCCTCTGAAAGGAACACAGCACTGATAACACATTTATTTTAGCCCAGTGAGACCCATCTCAGACTTGGGGCTTTCAGAGCTGTAAGATAATACAGTTGTTTTCCTGGAGGCCACTAAGTTTGGACTGATGTGTTACAGCATGCATAGGAAACAAATGCAGAATTTTTGCAGAACCATGTCCCAGTGGCTGGGCGGGAAGTGCTTTGAGTAGCTGAAAAAGTGCTTCTAACCATTGGCTATCTATCTCCTGAAAGGACTCAGTGGAGGCCAGTGGAGTAATGATCATTCCTCTTCCTCAGACAAAAGGTTGAAGCTTCCAGAGCAGAATGAGCAGGTTGATGTAGACCAAACATTTTAGCACCGTTTCCTTTTTTCCCTCATGAAAAGGCATTTTGTATTTGAGCGGAATCATGTAAATGTACCTTCTTTCTGAGAATACGATCCTACAGATAGTTACAATGCTCACTTTTCAGACTCCTAAGACACTGACGGCCCCTAGTTTCTGAGAAAGTTTGAGCTCATGATTTTGTGTCGCTGTTTGCAACAAATCCTTGCTGAATCTGAGGCAAAGCCATAAAACATGACCCCTGGAACTTTATACCTCTCAGGGGAGGTGTTTGATCCAAAACAAATTCAAGCGAAACCCTTTGGATTTGTGCTTAAACACTGAACTGCGGCTATTTCAAGGGGGTAGTTTCGTAATTTTGAGGTCCAGCAAACCCTCTGTGTTCTCATCCAGAGACAGAAAGAGAAAGACCAAGAAATAGGGTAAAAGAGAGAGAGAAGAGAGAAGAAGTGAGGGGAGGTGAGCAGAGGGGAGGAGAGGGGAGGGGAGGGGAGGGGAGGCCAACTTGGGACAAGAGGAAACAAAAATCCTTTGCTATATTGTTGGACCAACCAGAGTGAACATCTGTGATATGCTTATTTGGACACCCTATCATTTGAACTTGAAACATTTCTATTAAATGCTAAAGAAAGTGTTAGAATGTCCAGTTAGCGATGAGATGGTGGAGCAGAGAAAGTGTCATTTGCCTGGGTGGTCCCTCAAATTTCTCTTGCCTTTTAGCCAGTGATAGTTATTTTAATAATAGCTCAGAGACCAAGAGGCATCTCCCTCTCCTTCTTCATGACCAAATTGTGAGGAAGTCCCCAATATCTTTCTCATGTCTCTGGAGTCTATGTGTGATGATGGCAAGAGTGTGTCCTACTGAGGGTAGATTTGAATAACTAAGACCTGCCTGCAGATCTCTGAGAAATCTCTTGCAGGAACATAAAAATCAGACTGTTTATGTTTGGCTCTGAGGGACACAGAAAAGGTGAGAGACAGAACGCTCAGTATAAAGCAGAGTTCTCTAATAGTCAGGGTTTGGAAGAGGATTCTGCGTTGTTGGTAATCTGGCTGGAGCTAAGGATTCTGAAGCCTATCTTGGTGCTCTGAGTGATGCATGCAATCTGCCATGGCTTTAGGGTTAGACAATGTCTTCACAAGTCACATATCTGTTAAACCTACTATAGATACAATTAAGGCAGTTTTAAGTTTCTGGAGACTGGAGATACATAAAGGTGTGATGACTATTTGCCAATGATGTTATAGAGAGCATTCAAAATACTAAATGGGGGATTAGGTACAATCGTTTATTCAACCTGTTAGCAAATGTTCTTTAAGCCCACTACATTCAATGATCTAGGCTGGATCATTGAATTAAAAAAATATCTGCCTTAAATATTTAAAACTTTGTTATTCTATTAATTTTGGTATAGATGGCAAAGGAGAATCATTAAGTAGATGTAGGAGTCACATTCTTCATGCCATGGAAAATGTAGAAAAAAAGTTAACAAAGTAATAGATCATTTTTAAAAGTCAGTAACAACAACAATAATATTGCCATCTGGGTCAGGCATGTGTATGTTGCATGTAACTTAATCTTTCAACAAAACTTTATAGAAATTATGATTACCCTATTCCTCATACATGGAAATTGGTACTCAGAGGTATTGCATAAATTGCCCAAGATCACAGACCTAGTAATACCTGGAGTGAGTGTTCTGTCCAGTTCTTCCCACATACATAGGGAGGTAACAAGTTAGCATGTTGTTTCTTACCTGTGACATTACAGAATGGTAGAAATGGAACTATAGCAATTATACTTAATTATTTGGAAGCAAATGGAGTTCCCTTCCAAAATAAGTTAGCTGCAAGTTTCATTTTATAAGTGGAGATTTGCAGACTCTCATCCGGGATAAGCTTAGTGACAAGTAGCTGGCACCTGGTGCTTGCAAAAGTTAAGGCAAATTGATTCAAATACAAAAAAAAAACAAAAAACTGGTTCTTAATGCTGACATGTGGTTGATGATTTAAGAAGCTCTCAATTAGCTAAAGGTAGGATTATTTCTGATGTGCCAGCACCTGAGGAATTCTTGGAAGATGCAGCAGAGGGGGAAACCATCCTGAACATACTCACAAAATCCTGATTCAGGCACTTCCATGCACTTCAACTTGTTCACTTCCTCAATGGCCTGAAAGGGTCAATGCTACTAACTCCATTTTTGCAGGAAAAAAAAACCATTGAAATTTAATATTTTGTTCCAGATCATGCAGATTATTAGACTATTGAAGGCGGTTATTTGGTCAAAGGCTGGCAATTTACACATAGCTATGCATTTATATAATATGGCAACTCAAAATGCTTTTCTGGGCTACACTGTTGTTCTAACCATCCCTTTGTAAGAGTATTGAAGGGGAAAGATGCTCTGAATTCCAAGCAAAAGATGTTGAAAGATGAAGATCTGGTGTGCTGGTTAGAACCAGCTTTTCTTTTTTTGGACTGATTAGATCCATATCAACCCTATGGTGAAGAAAATCAAACATCAACCACTCCACACTGAACCCTGTGTCAATGAATCTGTGGTGAGAGCCCTGGGAACTACTGAGTAGTGATGATGTGTGGATTTATATACCCAGACACTGGAGCCAGCTCCCTCTAGTCTGAGTTCCATCCCTATGGACTCTATCCCAGGGTTGGGCAGGAAAGGAATCTATAGGCAAGGAAGTAATGAAAAATCCCTACATGAGCTTTGGTTCTATGCCATATTCTTCCCCAGAGGGTGACACTGAGGAGCAACTGCTGGGCCACATGTGCCAGGAGAGGGTCCCCTGTGAAGGTGTGCCTCTTTTTGGCTGTGACTGCCTTCGTATAGAGTATCCCTGTTTGGCACAGAAGGTGCTTCTCACATTCCCAGTCCTTTCTAAGAACGCATCTCTGCTAGGGGAAGAGGACTTGGGAGCCTCAGCCAAGGGAGGCCTGCTCCCTCAGAAAGCCTGAGAAGCCACAGTTCTTTCCTAAGGCTGTATATGGAAAAGACATCAGGCCAGGTTCTGCTCTAGAGCAAGGCCACATCAGAGCTCTGGCCTTGACTGTAGCCGATGGATCTGCACTGGCCCCTCTGCCTCGGGCTGCCAGTCACTCCTCACTCCCCACTCTCCCCAACCAGAAGCAATAATTTAAAACAGCAAAGTCCCTGGGCTTTAAAACCTCAGGGAGGCCAGGAACTGAGAGGGGTTCAAAATCTAAGGAGAAAGGGACATTTAAGAAAGGCAAAGTTTGCAGCTCAAAGCCAGCGAAAGCTCATTTAGTCACAGTTTATTAGAACGCCAAATGAAACCACAAGCGGGGACTAGCCCCGTCCCATTTTAAATGGCCTTTCCATTCCCTTTGTCCTGGTTAAGTGACTTCGTTAAAATGAAATTGTTTGTGAAATGTCCCGCCCTAATTTTATAAAAGCACAATATTTTCTATAGTTTTCCTTAAGTATTGAACTTTGAATATTGACTTCTATTTTGGGTCATTTGCTTTACATTCACTTATTATTGCATTATTATTGAATATTTTCATTGCCTAATGAAAATGTTGTTTATTGCTATTGCATTTATTATCATTATCTATAAAAATATGAGCTGTCACAGTAGTAACAGTAGTGGTGATGGCAGGTTTGTGTGTTCTAGGTTTGGACTTAAATTCACACCCAGTTGCTTGTCACAGTGAGCTGAAATGCACTCGGTAAATGTGCTGGCTTCTTTGTACAGGTGCACAGTGTAGATACATAGAATATTTTGATTCTAAATCACCTATCTACATCTCCTTAACCTTAGGTCCTACCCTAATACCACTTTGAAAAGATAAATAAAAAACTACTATATGGACATTGCAAATAAACAAAAGAATATAAAAGGATGTAAAGTAAAAAGTAAAGGTTTCTATTCTTCCCTAAATTTCTATTCCCTCTAGGTAACTATAAGCATCAGTTTCTTACCTGTTCTTACATGTTCAGTACTTACTCTACCACACACAAATGTTTCTCATAAACAAATGGATAATTTATATACACGTACAGACACATACATACAGAGATACTCATGATTCTGTGGCTTGGTCTGTTCCCCTAATGCACACCATATTTTGGAAAACGTTATCAACCCATATGCATGTTTTATCCTTTAAAATAAATTCCTAGTACTTAATTGTACACATGTATTCTAAAGTATTTAACTAATATTCTGTTTCTTAAGCTAGAAATGATGGGACCAGAGATGTATATCTTTCTCACTGTATAAGGATATCTATAGAATAATTTCTGCTTTTTTTATTAAGGGGTCTATAGATGGTTTTTGCTTTCCAGGTGAAAGACACTCTGAATCCCTCATAGTATAGAGAAGCAAGAGAAATATGTACAGGCCCAGAAGAGAAAAAAGCCAAGAGAGAAATCATTCCAATAGAGGGACCAAGATTTGTGAACAGAAAATACAGAGAAAAAAGGGCCCAGGGAAGGTTTGCTCCAGTTCAGTTCTGTTCATACTCCTTTTAAACCATCTATCAGAAGCGCTGCCTTGAACACCTCATTGATGGAGATCTCTGACTCTGGTAGGAGACATTCTCTATCTTCCCAGGGTGGATAGAGGAGGCCTGTGTAGGGGAAGACTTGAGCTCCCCCTAGAGGTTAGACAGCATACACTGAGTGAACGAATACATACTACATCATATTCAAGGACATTTTTAAAAGAAAATACAGCAGCGAAAACAACCGGTCACATGTGTGCCTCTCCCCCTGGTGTCTTGATTCATGTGCACACATTTTTGCATAATTGCAGTGATGGCCTAGATTTAATTTTGTATTCTGCTTTTTTTCCTCACTTAATATTATATAGTAAATGTTTTGCCATGTGGCTATGTAATCTTTCTAATTACCATTTTAATGACTTCATAATACTCCTTTCAGTTCACATATTGTAATTTATTTAACCACTCTCTATTGTGGACATTTTAGATTGTTTCCAGACTTTTACTAATATATAAAATGGTGCGTACAATTTCTGTTGTTTTCCCTTTTTAACTGAACTTCTTAGATTAATGAGTAGTCAAAAGATAGGGTTGATTCATAGTTCCTGATAAACGTGGTTCTGATGATTCCATAAACAGTAATGTGTCTGGCATGGCATCAAAATACTAATTTTTTTAACTTCTGCAAAAAAAGATACCTTTTTTTTTTTTTTAAACTTCTGCAAAGGCAATAATGTAACCTGACACTGCCTTTCACTTTCTGCTAATTCTTCTCTACTTTCCACCCAGCCAACTCATGCTTTTTGCCTTTGGTTGATCATTTATTCATTCAAAATCTTTCAAGAACCTAGTATTTGCCAAGGGATTTACTCTAGAATCGTGTTTTCTTGGTAACATTGCCAGTCTTATAGAAATCAGAAACAAAGGATGAGAATGCATCACATTACTGAACCCATTTTTGTAATCTTGAAAAAAATCAGACTTTGCAAAACCGCTGTTATCAGATTGAAGAAAAATGTGGGTTGGAGAAAAATCTGTTAACACAACCCAGCTTTGGGATGCATCATAATTGCTCAACAGAAAGGGAGCTGAGATGAGCAAAGAGCTTGGAGCTGGCTGAAGCCAGGTGCTGTTGAATGAGTAGGAGTTCACCAGCAGGAGAAAGATGACAGTGAGGTCTTAGAACCAGACTGTTTGTGTGGAAACCCTAACTCTGTCCCTTAGAAGCTAAATATTTATTTATTTTAATTTTTGTGTTTACTTTTCTCTTCAGTTCCTAGACAACTTTTAAAGCACAGACAAAATGTCACCTATGTCTTTTATTGTCCCCAACCTCTACACAAAACAAAAAACTCCCTTTCTACTTGGTAATCAGAACCCATTCGTGACACACCTCTCTTACAGCACCCATTATTTGTCTATACTAAAATAGAGGGTGCTCGGGGGACACAAGCCATATCTTCCTCCTCTTGGTGTCTCCAGCATCTAACTTAGCACCTGATGCATTTCCAGTACTTGGCATACATTTGCTGAATTTAATGACCTGAATTGAATGTTTAAGTAATTATGGCACACCGACAGGAGGAAATATTATGCAGCAATTGAAAAGATAATTAAAAAGACTGCATAGCTTGGTGGAAATATGTTTATGGTAAGTTTAATGTGAACATGCAAAGTGGTGTCTGCAGTATGATTCTCACTGACTGCAAATTCCCAGGTGGGGTGCTAAAGAGGCAAAGAAGAATAAGAAAAGATGTTTATCTCTAGTAAGCCATGTCTCATGATATCCTGAGGGAGGTAGGTGTGTGTAAGAATTATCACGTTGTGAGTGCAGTGATGGTGGTGTGTGTGAAGTGCTGCGCGGAGGAATTGTACATTTAAGGTAGGGCTGGAGGGTAACTAGGAATTGAAAGACAAGATATGAGAGAAAGAATTTGTTTAAATGAAAAAAAGTGGGGGAATGAGAAGGCATTGTATTTTAGAAAAATCATTAGAAATTTCTATGATGGTGGGTAGGAGATGACACAAGGTGAGAGTATAATGTTGAGTTATGTTGTAGATGCCTTACTATGCTGCTTGATTTTTAACATGTAGACAGTGGGAGGTCATCAAAGGTTCTTGAGCTGGGAAGTGGCATGATTACATTTGTTTTTATGACTGTAAGCCTGGCAGAGCAAAAAGGATAAACAGGAAGGGCAAATACCAAGGGCAAGTGCTCCAGGGAGAAGGCTGTGTCTTTCTGGTTCATGGGAGAGATAATAGGCTGGATGGTGGAGCTGGAGTAAGAGCAAATTTAACAGACCTTCAAAGGGAGAGTAGATAAGACTTAGTGACATGTGGGATGTTGGGAGGTGAGAGATGGGAGGATTCTAGGGTGACTTGTGGTGACAAACAATTTGTAAAAATGTCAGAGAAGCAGGTCTATGGTAAGAGGGTGGGTAAGAATGGGGGAGCAGGGAGATGTTGGGTTTAATTTTGGACAAGTTGAGTTCTTGGTGCCAGTGGGCCTCCTACCATGAGGAGGCTGGTAGGTAGTCAAGCGTTTCTGGATTCTTAGAAGATAATTTCTGGCAGAAAGATGTCTTTAAACTGGGTCTCACAAATAATGCCACACTTCTTATCTCCATGAAGAACAGGAAGCATGCTACAAATGGAAGTATTCTGGCAGCCTGACTTTAAATCTGGGCTCTCCCTCATCAGCTGTGAGCAAATTACTTAACTTTGTTAAGCCACAAATTCCTGATCTGCAAATTAGAATAACAAGTCTTGCCTCATAGGGTTGTATGAGAATAAGAATGAGAATGAGATGAGATGAGATGAGATGAGATGAGATGAGATGAGATGAGATGAGACGAGATGAAGCAAGAAAAACATCTGTAGGAAGGACCCAGTAAGTGTCTGTTCCACCTGTACCTGCACCCACTCTTTTTTCCCCCCACAGATTATCTCAGAACAAGAGCCAAGAACTGAAACAAAACCAACACAGTTGTCTTTAACACAAACATCCAGTAGACGTCTCTTCACTGATGGTTGATTTCTCCTAGTGTTGGTCTAGTTCTTGGGGTCAAGTGTCAGTGACATGCAGGGACTAAGTCTTCTTTTGAGTTATAGCCAGTCTGTTTTCCAAACAAATATTGCTCCAGGGATGAAATATGAACTTTCTCAATATGAGCATCAATCCAGGTCCAGTCTGTATCAATATTCCTATATGGTAGCTTCATTGCACCCTCTCTTCTTCTCTGGTCAGAGAGTAAGACTTTTGATTTCTGTTGCTCATTGGAATTTATATATATATATATATATACCCCCACCACCTTTCAACCAAGATGACATTCTCTCTGTCATTTGCCACACCTGGGTGGGAGAAGGAGAGAGAGAGAGAGAACTTGAGATATATTGCAAGAAACAAGGAAATATTGTGTACATATGTGTTTTAATTGCTGTTACACATGAATCATAAGTCATTCTTGTTTCTCCATCAAGGGAGGCACAAGGACAAGCAAACAGAATGGCATTTATCTATGATTAAAAAATTATGACCATTTATATGCAAATGAGTGCTGGTCTTATGTGTCTGGAAGACTGAAGAGGATTGATTACACAGAGTCATACATTTGGGGCTTTCTTCTTTTCTATGCACTCTCAGGCCAAGTGTAGAGTTTCAGCAGCATCTGCCAGGGTTGTTAGGAACAAGGCTGGCCATCCGGGGTTGTTTCATGGGTTACAGTCACAAGTGCACGGTTTTGCTCATGGTCTTTCCTTTGCCTGGTATGCCTTTAGCTGAAAAATACTGTCAGCATTCCTAATCAAATATTGTCTGCTCTGAAAAGCCTTCCACACTAAAAATTTAGTTCCAGCAAAGTTAGTCTCTGTAGTGGATCATGTTCGTTCATTCATTCATTCATTCATTCATTCATGTATTGATTTGACATATGCTCACTGAGTGCATTCTTAATGCCAGGCATTGTCTAGGCACAGAAGACAGTTTTCACCTGATCCCAGAGCAAATGAACAAAATAAGGTCACTATTATCCCATGAAACTTACATTGACTAGAGTAGATGGGCAAATAAACAAGAAAGCGGAAAAAATTATATAATTTCAGGTAAGGGTATGTGCAGGGAGGAAAATAAACCGGATTGGTGGGTCATCAGGTTTCAGCGAAGGTAGGAAAAAGGCCATGTAGAGATTGGGGGTCAGAGGCTGTGGAGTTCAAAGGAAGCTCCACTTAACAGTGTGACACGTGAGGGAAGAAACCATAACCAGTAACAATGAAAATGATGGTGATGATGCCAGTGACCATGGTAATGACTTATTCTTGAGCATCTGTTGGGGTCTAGCTCCCATTGTGGACATTTCCATTCATCATTTCTCACAATAGCACTATGAGGTAGATAATGTATCTGACTTGCATGTGAAGTAAAATCCTTAGAAAAGTAAAATAACTTGCTCAGGTCATGTAGCCAGTAAAGGACATTAACTGAGGCTCAAACTCCAACCTGTCTCCAAAACCTATAACCTTCAATGGCCCATTTTCTTTGCATTCCCAGCACTTAACATGGGGTCTTGCATTATAAATACTTAACAATTTGATATATGGATGAAGAAGTGACTTCATTACCCTAATATCACATTAAGGCCATGGAATATGACTGTTTAAATTTCTGGCAAGTCTGAGACTGAAGTATATTTAGCATTTGACAAATACTGCATTTCTGAGAGGATGGTGGGATAGAGCATGAAGACCCCAATGGTGAATCATGTCATTGTTGAGGATCACGCATGGATATGAAATAAAGCATGGTGACTCTGCCTCTTCCCCTTCCATCACACACATCTCTTCAAGTGAAGAGAGCCGTCTCACTTCAAATCGCTAAACACACACTCCTCTAAATATATAAACACACACATCCAAACGCATGCACACACATGCCAGAGACACAGACGCATTCACACAACCAAACAAAGCTACACACTACTTGGTACATAGTAACAAGCAGATAGACACAGCTGAATACAAAGATGCACACTGACACAGAGGATACACAAATGTTCATACACTCCCATAACCTCATACCTAGAGAGGCACCCCAGAAACATTCACTCACGCCCACCTGAACAGAAACCTCAGTGCATCAACATGAAGGCAAGCTGCACCACAACCAGCTGGGCTACAAGTTCCAGTGTTCAGTTCACAGAAGTGGGGGTAGGAGAGATTTGCTGCTTCTCTCCCTTTTTTTGTTGTTGTGGCAATAGCCAAGTTCTCCAGCCCTCAATTCTCCCAGCATTGCTCACCTCCAGTTTGTTTCTTCCCCTTCCATAGCTTCTTTTCGCGGGACTGATTATCTGAGTCCCTTCCAATCCCCTTGATGGAGTCAGGTGGAAGACTGCCAATAGCACATCCTCTGTGGTACCCCTATTCCTGTCTCAGGGCCTTGGCACTGTATGGTCCCCATGCTTAGAATGCTCTCCCCAGATACACCCATGGCTCACTCCCTTACCTCTTCCCATCTTTGCTCTAATGTCCCCTTCTCAGTAAAGCCTGATCCCATCCACTAATCCTGCAAAGTGATGATGGTGATGATGATATAAATTATTACTCTTGAGCATTTAACAAGGTTTAGATACAGTTCTAAGTAATTTGTACTCATTTATGCTACAAAATACCATGGTAGGTAGGTATTACAGTATCTGATTTATAGTTGAAGCAAAACCCTCAGAAAAATAAAATTTCTTGTTCAGGGTTACTCCTGTCATCCTTCCCTTACCCTTCCTCTACTTTTTATTGATTTCATAGAACTTACCATGTTCTAACAAAACAGATAATCAACTTATTTTTTGTCAAATCGTGTCTGCCTTCCTTCCTCTCCTGCATATACACATTGGAATATAAGTTCCACAGAAACAGGAATCTTCCTCTGTTTTGTTTCTAAGTACCAAGTGCAGTGTCTGGCACACAGTAGGCACTGAGTAAATGTGTACTGAATGAATAACTGAATTAGCAATTAGTGAGCACCTATTTTTTGCCAGGTCCTGTATTTTCATTTTGTCTACATTTTGCTCTGTGAACTAAAGATCACTACCTGATTTTGCAGATTCAAAAAAGAAACCAAGGCTCAGAGAGTAGAAGCATTGCTTAAAGTCACAGACTGAGTCTGAGATGGGGCAAAAAATATATACTCTGCTTCCTCCAAGGTGCCATGTGACTTTATTTCTTTCTACCTAAGGAGTCTGGGGGCTGGGGTGGCTGTTTCAAATTGTGGTCAGCATAGAAATTCTGAAACTTCAGGAGAGCATAGAGGGAAATGTCATTCCTCGCTATGCTCATGTCCTAAGGATTGTGTTGGGGAGGAATTTTTCCTCTCCTCATTCTTGTCCCCTATAGTCAATTTCTGGGTTTGTGTCTCAGAATGAACTGTATCCCATTACCAAAGAAGAAACTTCTGACAACCCAGAAGGCTTCTCTGGAGCTGTTCCTTGTGATTTCTGGAAGTCTTGAGACTTCTGTGCTTTCAGTTGACTGATCACATGCCAAGGCCTGACAGAGGGACTTGTGGGCCAGAAAATTCTGAAAGTCCCACAGACCCCATGCAGAATTTCCTCCTTTCACTGAAGCTTCTCTCTTTGGGGAAATCCCATCATTCTTTGCGGCTAAGACTGGAGCCATCGCAGCAGGAAACTGCCTCTAACTCAGCATCATTAATTACAGAAGCACTGATGTGCAGAGCCCCTCACACGGGCCACAGCCCTGCAGGGAGGGTGGTATGGAAAGAGGCAGAAGTAGAGAAAGAGAGGGAACAGAGAAGGAAAACTGGAATGATGGACCTTTTGATCTTTTCCTCTTTGCTAGCACCCATGTTCTTTTCTTGTCTATTCCTCTTGCTTCACAAGATAGCAATCTTGGAAGTCTCTATCAACTGTCTTTCATCTTCAGCAATATACCCAAGCAATCATTTATCCTTGTATTTTTCATCTTTCTTCCATCTTTTTTGCCTATCTTCTACTCTCCAACCTGTTACCCCCTTGGTCCTAACCCACACCACATTTTACCTGGAACCTAGCAACAGTCTACTAAATATCCTTCTGGCTTCCAGACATGTGCCCCTACAGTCACAGGTGGACTGTCTTGACCATGTTCTTCTGCTAAAACTGTCGGTGGCTCCTTATTGTTCTGATATAATGTCCACACTCTTTTCCTTCAATTACAAGGTCCTGTGTGATCTGGCTCATGCTGACTTCTCTAGCCTCATCTCTCTGGTGCCTCTAGGGCCACTGATCTCCAGTAAGATTGAATTCCAGTGATGCCTATAGTGTCTCTACACTCTTATGTCATTTATTAATGCCTCTCCTTCATCTGAAATACTCATCTACTCTTTCTGTTCAGCTAATACTCACTCACCATTCAATACCCACATCAGAGATCACCTCCTTTATTGAACCACTTGCTTTCCTCAATACTTGAAATGGTTATTCCTTTATATCTTTGTCCTGTTCTCAGAACACAGAAGGCTAAATGGTTGCAATAAAAATTCAGTTCTTAGAGCAAAGAAACTTATGGATGACATGGAAGAATTGGTCTCTAGTAGACCCCACTTGCTAGGTCAAAGGGGTTCCTTGAAAACAATCTTTTGAGCAAACCACTAAGACTTTTTTTAAAATCAACGTAGAAATTTGCCCATGACTACTGGGCAAGGAGTGATCAGGAGGACACAGGCACTCTTAGAAACAGTCTTATTGGAATTTCTTGTTCAAGTACGGGAGCAGAGGGAGGCACAAATTTCTGGTCCTCAGTGGTGCCTTTTTTCTTGGGGATTCTTCATCATTTGCATGTCATTTGCACGTGATGCCCCACTCCCAACACTTAGCTTATTCATGCTCATCCTCAGGAGCACACCTTTGTTTTTCTCTTTCCTTGCTGAAGGCATCTGGCAGTTTGACACAATCATTTCACCTTAAGAAACCAAGATGTATGGGAAAGAAATCCTCTTAAATGCTGGGAATTTGTAGCCAGTGATTCTAAAAAGACAAAGGATAACTAACTCTGTAAGGTGGTTTTCTAGAATCTCCCTTCTTTTATATTAATACTGTTACTGAACAAGAGGTCTGAGGGAGGGGTAATACAATATTCAGCCCACCTAGGGATGCCGAAAACTGCTGTACAACAGGGGCCCCCCCCAAAAAAAACAAAATACTAATATCTACTGGGCTCTTCTGTCCACCGCCAATTGGAAAGACATCTATCAATGCCAGAGATTTGTGAAAAGGAAACAAAATGTTTATTTAATGCTATTCAGGCCTAACGCCACCACTAAAATGTCAAAGTCCTTTAGGTTGTACACCTACACCCACACAGCGCTCCCTTCTCCCACTGTCCCAACTCCGGGTACCGTAAATCAGGAAAAGAGCACACGTCTGTTTTGCAGGCTGCTGGCACCGTCAGCTGTGTCACTGTGCAGGATCTCGAGTTAATCCAAAGTACTGTGGTACCCTCTCATGGTCCACTGGCAAGAGTCCTTTGTACCCAGTTCCAGTCAAAGTCTCTCTTGCTTTTCAGGCCCCGCAGTCAAAGGGGGCACCCCAAAGCCGCGTGGGCCTCTTCTACCAAAGCTGCAGGAGTCCGCACTCCACCAAAAGCATGTGGCTTTCTTCTTCACCTGGCTGCAGGGATCTCCACTCTGGCAAAGCTGCGTGGTTTTTCCCTTTCACCTGGGAAAGAGGGGGTCCACACTCCGCCAAAACCACGTGGCTCCCTCTTTCACCTCACCAAGATGGGGTCCTCACTCTGCTGAAACGATGTGGTTCTCTCCTCACCTGGGCAGTTAACGCCTCATGTCCCGGAGCCAGTCTTTTCCAAGCTCCCACACACCGGCACCCTCACTCAGGAGTGCAACCCCTTGTTACCATCCTCAGTCCCAGCTACTCCCTTCTCCCTGGCTCCAAACTTGGCCACAGCTATTTAACATATCTATGAAACCAGTTAAAGGTTATAGATAGGTTAGCTGCAAAACTATTGCTATGCAAAACAGCTCTCAATGGCCCTGGCTCTATTCATCCCTTCCACCCTGGCGGTTGAGGACATCTTATATGTCTCTCCAATATTCCTATACACTTTGAATTCTCGACACCATTCCAAATCTTTTTTGGGCCCCCCCCCCCCGGCTGCACCCTGTATCAATACTACTATCTGTTTTTTACAGCACCACCTCTGACACCAAAGGTGTGGGCTTTTTTCTCACCCCAGCCAATTCTCTAGACATCAACTGGGTGTCCTACAACTCAGCTCAGTTCTGACACTAACTATGCAGAGTCAGTACAGGCACCACAGAAAAGGGCTCAGTCTCACAGACTGTCCTCAATTTGGATGCCAATCACAAGTCTTGGCTGCACGTACTTCTGACTGACCAACTATAAAGTCAGGGAGACATGGTCCCTACAATCCCCATCCTTGGGTTCACTTATTTGCTAGAACAGCTCACAGAACTAAGAAACATAGTTTACTGTTACCAGTTTGTAAGGACATAATTCATGGACAGTCAAATAGAAGAGATGCTTATGGCAAGGCATCGAGAGAGGGGCAGGGAACTTCCATGACATTTTTTGGACCTTCCCAGAACCTTGATGTGTCCACCAATCCAGAAGCTCTCAAAACTCTTTGTTTAGAGTGTTTGTGCAGGTTCTATTACATAGACATAATTGCTTAAATCATTGGGCATTGGCAAAGAAACTCAATCCTTGGCCCTTTTTCATTCCCTAGAGCTCAGGGGTTCAGGCTGAAAATTTCAACCCTTTAATTATGACTTGGTCTTTCTGGGGACAGTTTCCATCCTGAAGTGAGGGACCCCCAGTCACCTGTCATCTCATTAATGTACAAAAAAATACTCATCACCCTAGAGATTCCAAGGGTCTTAGAAGCTCTTGTGTCAAGAACCAGGAATTAACCCAAATATTATAACAAAAAATGCTTTCACCTTGATCATTCAGGAAATTACAAGAGTATTAGGAGCTTTGCACCAGAACTGGGCATAAAGGAAAACAATATGTATTTCTTGCTTCATCTACAACATCACAGATGCATCCTTGGAGCTCAGTAAATTCAATCTCCTGCTCAGCAGCATTTGGGCAATATTTTTCTACTTCCTTCCCCTCCCACACATAAAACAGTAGATTACAAGTGGGGAGAAAGCAGGTGTCTCCCAACTTTCTTCCAGTCAATAGCCTAGAGGCTAACTCAGAGGTGCCTTCCTTGTGGAGAAGAAGACCAGGAAAGATTTGGTCTGCCTTTGTCTGATCCTCTGCAGAACAGCAAAAACAAAGTCCTTCCCTGGACATCAGTTGTCTTGGGGGTTCGTTGTCTGAACTGCAGCAGGTAAGGAAAGGGACTTCTGAGGGAGCATGTCATATTTCACTCTAACCATAGAAGAAAAGGAAACATAAAAGCTGTCTCATCCTTGCTTCACCCTCTGTGGCCAGTGCTGTGTCTTACTTACTTCTCCAGTATGCTGCATGGTCCCAGTGTTAGTATAGGTCGTTAGCTCGTTATTAATAATGGGTGGTCAGACGTTAAACCTAGTAGATTAGGCTTAACATCTGATTACTAGGGAGCTGAATTGGATATTAAGCCTGATTTACTAGGAAACTATAACATTCACAGCTTCTCCAGGGGAAAACTGCAACTATGGCCTTGGGACTTAAGCCTTGAAGTGTACAGGTAAAATCTCCCGAGGTATTAGCCTGCCCAGTAACATGATTATCAGGAGGAGAAGAGGAGAAATTCCTCTTCTGAGGTATGTGCAGTAGAAACCAAGATGATGAACATCAGGAGGAGGAATCTAGCCCGGGAAAAGGATCAGATTGGTTTTGAGGGGGGCCCAACAGATGTTCATGAAGGATTGGGAAAGAAATTGGTTAGTATAAAAGAGTGCCTGTTTTTGCCCAAGCCTGAGATAATACAATCAAAACTTAACAAAGAACTCTCTCGGTAGCATGCGCTCACTCATTTGTTCGCATGTTCTCTCTGCATAGCAGCCTCGTGGGTGTGGCAGCAGCGTGGGTCCAAGCATGGGCTCCAAGTGTAGGCCCAAGTACAGGCCCAAGTGCTGGCTTGGGTACAGCAATGCAGAGACGGCTGCAACACAGCTGGGAGCAGAGACTAAGCTTGACATATGTGTAGGAGACCATTCTGCATGGTGTGGGCCCAGCCCCCAGTGGCAAACATTTACTGCAGAGTAACTTCTTAAAAACCATGCTAAACCTTCCAAGGACCAGTGTAACCAGTTCAACCACTTTTGCCCTTTTCATTTGCAAATATCCCTCTTTGTTCTGTGATTACTGGCATCCTCTCCATTGTTTTCTGTAAAAGGTAATCACCTAAAGCAACCTGTGCACAGTAAATGAGGACCATCATGTTGAGAAACTCAATAAAGGCCGGTCACAGCAAAGGCCATGGCTTTTGCTCCTCTTGAGAGAAAAGCTGTGCTGTCCCTTTTCCTCCACCAGACTTGGTAGTCCATGTAAATGTCTCATTTCATCCATAATGACTCGGACACTGCAGACCAGTGTGTGCATCACATGTGGGGACAGAGACTGAACTGGACTAAGCATTGGCATAGACTGAAGCAATGACACACAATTTTGGGACTCTGGCTGTTCTTCTGGGCTTGGTGAAGACAAGGGTGGACTTCTACCACAGCAGCACAGAAATGAGACATGGGGCACCTGAGGGCAGTCTTTTATTTCTACTCCAATAAACCTTACCACTACACCTCATCCTCCCATGCATCGGTCACGAAAATGCTTTTCTCATGACTCTGTGGAAGAGCCCTATTGCCACCAAGGTCTGTGGCTTCTGATCTCACCTGGCTCTTCTTGCCCCATTTCCTCCTAGGTCTGGTCATCTTGGAAGGATCTTGCTGGATGATCCAATTCTGATACCCACACATCCTTCTCCAGGTGTGGCTGAGGGGCTCTCCAAAATAAAGGAGAACTTGGTTCTTCAAAATCATCTGACATTGCTTTTGGAATTGATATATCTGCCATCTCATTAGAAGTCATGCATTTCTCTAAGACTAGTTTACAAAAATCATCTGCCCCCCAAAGGTGTTTCTTTACTCATGATTGGAATTAAAAACTCTCATGATGACTCAGGAGTTGTTTCAGGAAGGTCAGAAGTTAGATATGGGGATTTATAAAATCCTTTCTGGGCTGTCACCATTGGTGAAATAACAAATGTGAACAGGGAGGAGTATTAAAATAGTGAGAAGGAAAATGATTTTCCTGAAGTCATGCCTTGAGTTCAGGGAAAGCGAACAACCTGGGGAAGAAGGTTGAGGGACTGACGATGGCTGCTAGTCTAGAGGTTGAGGTGCGGTAGGAGCAGGTGTAACTTAGGGCTGGAACCGAATAGAAGTGCGTGGAAGGGAAGAGACAATCTGCACACCCAAGGAGCGAGGTGTCACAGACGGGGACCAGTTCACCTGCATCTGTGACTAACCCCAGTGCAGCACCTCCTACTTATCAGGAGCAGATATTGTGCTTTTAAGGACCTAATTCAACTGGTCTTCAAAAAATCCTTTGAAGTAAGAAGTGGTGCAGTTAGAACTTGATTTCAGGACTTTTCGACCCTTGTGCAAGAACCATCCTGCATTATTCACATTGCCTTCTCTTCAGATCGCAGGTATTTAAACCCAAGAATTTATGATTTCACAAACTGGGATTTTTTTTGGCTTGATAAATGCTACAAGTATCAATTTCATAACAGGAAGAAATCTGCTTCCACTTTATTAACAGCATCACTAACCATTTATTGATTTTTAAAAGGGAAATTAGAAAAAAACAGATGTTGCAATTAAGTCCCATTGGAGGGTTGATATACTCACTTCTACAGAATGAGAGTGATTGAAAATTAGAGTCAGACATGGAGAATAAGAGATCTTGGTGTTTGCAATTGAAGGGTCACAAAGAACAGCCAGAGCAAGTTAAGGCTCACCCTTTAAGCCTTTAATCAACCTCTTTCTTATGTACCTAGATAAAGGAGCATGATACAGGAGAGAGCAAAGACTGAAATCTCTAGTCTTTTGCTAACTTCATGTGTGACTTTGGGTAAATCTCTCAAGATCTGTGATCCTTAGTGTATTCACCTGAACTACTTGATTAATACTACAGACCCCATGGGGTTTTCTTGAAGACAGAATGATCATACAAAGCACAGTGACTGGGACACACAGTGTGTATTCAATACTGACTGGATTCTTCTCGTTCTCTCCAACCCTTCCCTCCATTTGGCAGAAGCCTAAAACTTGCTTTCTCATTGATAGCACAGTCATCACAGAGTCTCTGCTTTTAGCTTCTAATGCTTATCATGTACCCTGGAAAATGTACCCTCCTAAAGTCTTGCTCCTATTACATAAGGAGGAGAGGGTCACATTTGTCATCATCCAGCTGGTTCCCGGGCCTACCTTTAAAGGGGTATTTGGAGACTGAGGACAGATTGACAGGTCTGGGTTTAGATATGGAAAGTAAGACCCCAGGCCTGCTGTTGGAGGAAACTGTGATATACAAAAAGAGCTCAGATCCTCTTGATGAGATAGTAACAGGATTTAGGTAATCTCTGAGAGAGGGAAAAGGAGAGGGGCAAATGTAAGAGCAGAGAAGAGATCTAGGAGAAATATCAGGCACGCAGCATGCTAAGTTCCTCTTGAAAAATATGCTCAAATTGTCTAATATTCAATGTAAGTGGTTTTTCAGTGTTATTTAGGTAAACACAACAAACATCTGTTTGTTGAAAGTGAGTTAATATGTAAAATCTTTGGAACGGCTACTGGCAATACTGTTGATATTATTATTATTAATGTTACTATTGTGCTGTCATTATTATACAGCTGTGAGTTGGGCACATAATATTTTGGGGGAGCGAAAGAACTGAGGGCATGGCAATGTCCAAAGTGGGGTGCTGCCATGTGAAAAAGTGGATTAAACATGTAGCATGTAAGATTACACAGGGCGGGGCAAAGGTAGGTTTAGTTGTGAGTATGGGAAACACAGTATATACTTGCATTATTATTTATTAACTGTTGTGTTATTTTCCATACAAACGACTGTAAACCTTGGTTTGCCCCACCCTATATGCAAACTAAACTTATTTAGTGGAGGCAGAAACTGAGTGTCCAAATGGCTCGGAAAAGTCAAGACACTTAAATTCCTGAACCCAAGGATGTCTAAGGGACTGGAAGGGACACTGGACCGGCCATCCAATTTTGGATGGAGGTTTGACCCACTGTCTCTTGATCTTCAGAAGGGAGGGTGACCAAAGTGAGAATGTGGTCACATCTAATTCCTAGGTCATAAAAACTTCCAGGGCACTCTATTACTCTCAAGGCCAAACCCAAATGCCTAATACTACATCATTTGCTCCCCATGACCGGACTCCAGTGTGTGTTTGTGGTCTTGTCCCCATCCTGTCCCAGACACCGTCCCTAAGCTCTCTACAGTTCTTCAATTTTAAACCAAGAGCTGCTGGCTCTGAATGTTGATGCAGGCCATCTCCCCCAAACCCCAAAGGGCCAGTCCTGCTTCTCTCTGCCCCCCCCAATCCTGATACTTTCTCTGGCCCAGCCCAAGCTCCAGCTCACCAAGAAACCTTCATTCCATGCTCAGCTGGACTCAGTGAAGCTCTCCTACCCTCCCACACTCTGCACATGGCAGTGCTGATAAGGGGTTCATGACACATCCCAGTTTCAGAACAGGGGTTGGCAAACCTTTCCTGTCAAAGACCAGATGTTAAATCCTCAGGATTTGTGTGCCACAACCAGTCTCTGTTGTAACTTCTGTGCTCTGCTCTGGCTGTGTGAACATAGCCATAGACGATAGGCAAGAAAATGAGCATGGCTGCATCCCAATAAAACTTTACTTACTAGAATAGGCTGCTGTGGCGGCAATGTGCCAACCCCTGTCTTAGAAGATAACTCCATCCACAGGGAGAAATGTCCCTTCACTTCAATTAGAAACTCTATCCCCAACCTGACCTGATTTTGATTTTTCTTACTTAATATACTTAAGTAAGTATATTAAAATATATACTTACTTTTTATTATACTTTTAAAATATATATATTAAAAAATATATACTTTATGCATACCCATGAGGTTTGCTAACAAAGCAAACAAACATAAAATAAGTGTTGGGAAGATGTGAATAAATTGGAATCCTTGCACACTGGTGGTAGGAATGGAAAATGGTGCTGCTGCTATGGAAAACAGTATGGTAGTTCCTCAGAAAGTTAAAAATAGAGTTACCATATGGTCCAGAAATTCCACTTCTGAGTATCATCCAGAAGAATTGAAAGCAAGGTCTCAAAGAGACTTCTGTATGTTTATGTTCACAACATCATTATTTGTAACAGCCAAGATATGGAAGTAATCCAAGTGTCTGATGAGTGAACGGATAAACAAAACATGGTGTGTACATAGAATGAAATATTATTTGGCCTTAAGAAAGAAGGAAGATTTGACACATGGTACAAAATGTATGGACCTTGAAGACATTATGCTAAATGAAATAGGTTGGTCACAAAAAGACCAATACCATTTGATTCCATTTACATGAATTACCTAGAGTGGTCAAATTCACAGAAACAGAAGTTAGAATGGTGGTTGACAGAGGCTGGGGAAAGACGGGAATGAGAAGCTATTGTTTAATGGGTATAGAGTTTCAGTTTCGCAAAATGGAAAACTTCTGGACATTGGTTTCACAACAATGTGAATTATATTAATGTCATTATTGAACTGTACACCTAAAAATGGCTAAGATGGTGAATCTTATGTTATGTGTATTTTACCACAATTTTTTAAAAAGTAAAGTTGATTGCATTACATATTTTACAGCAAAAAAAAAAAATGGCTTGATTCAGCTTTTCTCACCTCACACTACTTTGCTCTGGCTGCCCTGCTCCATGGACTTGAGTAGCGTGCAGAGGTACAGAGAAGGTAGAGGCCCTTTGGATGGTCTCCTGCATTGGAGAAACCAGGCAAGAATGTCTTTTCCCTTCAGCCTTTCCATAGGAAGACAGAATGTCCTTTCGGCCTGATACCGTATGATAATTGCTTGCACTCAGCAAGGGGGGGCTCTCCCACGAACTCAGCCGTGGTGTCATTTTGGGATCTGTCATGTCCTATAGACCTGCACCAGGGCTGCACAAGTGTCCTCCTCTCCTTAAGTTATTTATATAGGTGGTTGAAAACACTTTGCTTGTACAAACTAGAAACTATTAGATTAGGCCAGTGGAGACAGCCAGAGGCAATCTCTTAACAAAGTGAGTGGGATTCAAAGTAGGCATGGAAAGCAAATATTATTTCACTGAGAGTCGATTAGAGGGAGCTCTGCGGATGAGCGGTAACTGCTTTGTTAACTTAGCTGGGGGAGGTGAGTGGGGCCAGGGAGGCACCAGCTGGGTTGGAAGGGGAGCAGCCTGGGATGAAACGGTAATTCCGGGGCTCGGTGGATGCGTCCAGCGCCCATCCACACACACTCCCCCCCTTCTTTATTTAAAGTACATGATGGAGCTTAGCAGCTGAGAAGCCTCAGTTTGCTCTAAAATTTCTCATTTTAATTCAGGCAAACACTCTATAAATCCAATGTATCGGAAAGCAAATATTGAGGCTGAGCAAGAAGGTCCATTAGATGGAGGGCTTAGGTTCTAGGGCCTAGGCATGTGGGAGGGGTGAGCAGAGAAGCCTAGAAAGGGAAGCTGAGCTGGAGTGAGAGAGAGAGGTGTGTGCTGCACACAGGGTATCTGAGGATGGTGGGACCAGGCAGGAGCCGAGGGCAGAAGTGGAGGAGTTGGGAGGATTTAGGGCTTGCAGGGCATAGACTGGTTTAGAAAAGGCTGGGTTAGAAGGAAATTCTTGGAGCCTCTGATGGAAAGAGAATTGGAAAGAAGGCTTCATATGAAAACCTTTTCATGTGCCAGGCTCAGATCTAACACTTTTACAGGACTTTTCTCATATAATGATTGTCACAGTCTTAATGATGGGAACAGTTTTGATCAACAAAGTACAGAAAAGGAAACTGAGCCCCTAGAAGTTATTACTTTGCTCAGGATTACACATCTGCTAAGTGGCAGGGCTATAGCTTGAATGAGTTCAACCAGATATAAAGCCAAGTTTGAAACTGAAGATTGCCCTCCCCAAATGAGACTCTACATGGGAGCCAAAATGGGGACAAATCACAAAAGCCTTTAGTCTCCAGTGAGAGCCTTCATTATTAGGAAATGATGATAATTAATCTCCTGGGATAAAAGAGAAGTAGATGTAATTTTTGTTCTAATTGTTACTGTTATACAGTGCTTTGAACTCTTAATCAATGTTGTTAGCAGTTTTCAGTGTTAATTTAATTAGTACAAGAGACCCTGCTGATAGAAATATTGGATAATTAGTGTTTTATGTAATGGCTTATGAAGTACCGTGTTAAAAACTCTAATAATCACAGATCCTGAGCAGAACTTTTATCAAAGCACAATATTTAAGAGGATAAATCCTTGCTTGGAGGCTGGTCAGATAAAACATCAATTGGGGCATCAAAATTCCCAATTCATATTGCATTTCCCAAAAGGTAAAGGATGAGAGTCCTTGGACCTGCCAGAGAAATGTTTCTAAGGATGACCTTGGACATACAGAGATTTTCTCGGAGGTGATGCTTCAATGGCAGTGAAGATCCAAAAGACTATTAAGTTGGGTTCCTGCTCCTGAGGAAAGATAGACAGCCCCGTTTTTCTAAGCCTTGAATAATTGAATAGGAAGAAACTCTGGATGAAAGAAGGCTTTCAGGTAAAGTCTGATGAGCATACAGATAATATAACAAAAAAGGGGTTCTGGGGAACTTCCCATGTGCTCAGGAGTTGGGGAGATGTATTTATTGATTAACTGGATATATTCTATGCTTCAGAGAGAATGGCTGGAATTGTTCTCATGACAAGGGACTGACTAGAGGCATTGTAGGAATGTCAAAGCGAGTGTTTAAAATATTTCCTTGGCTCTGTTTTATCAACCACACACCATTCCCAAGCATATGCGTGAAGACTCCTCACGAACTCTGGTTATCACCGCTGCAGGTAAAGTTTCTGCCTGTCCAAATGCCTGATAAAGCATGTACCACCTCAGATCACAGTGCATGTAATGGAAGACATCTTAAGTTGGGACATCTCAGGTGAATGAGACTCATTTCTCAGAGACAAGAAACTATGGGAGAAAAAATATTACATCTGTGTTGGCCATTAAAATACCTCCTTCCTTGCCCTGTTGGTTCTAAGAGCTCAGAGAGCCCAAGCTATGCCTTTTGCTTCCACAGAGCCTCTCATGGGGAGTATCCATCAACAATTTACAATTCCAATAATCTCTTACCCTCCTATGCCATAGCTGTACCCTTGGATGGGCTAATGTTACGGCTTTCTGTTTCAGAAAACTAAAGTCTTGGAGACAAGAATTTCAAGATTTTCAACTTTAATGTCCAAAGATGTTTAACTTTAAAACCCAAGATGTTCCAAAACTAACTTTATTCCTTTGCTTTAAAGCTGCATTTCTTTCTAAATTTCCTTAGTGGGTGAGTTAGTGGCTGTCCCATCTACCCAACAGCAGAGCTAGAAATCAATAGATTTTTCTTCACTCCTTCTTCTCCCCTTTATTCATTGCTCATATGATTTTAACCCTGAAGCTTACGTATCTTTGTTTTTAAATCAGGAAACTTCTTGTCCATCAGTAATATCACTGATTCATTTAAAGTCTTTATCAGCTTTTGCCTGTATTATAAAATGGTTTCAGAGCCAGATGGGAAACCAGTCTTTCTTCCCCAACCCCCATCTGGCCTCTTCACACTCACTGGAGTCAGCCATCTGAAACACAAACATGACCTTGCCATTACCATTTCACCTCTGTAATGAGCCTTCCTGACCCACGAGGTAAAGTCCAAACACTTTGGCACAGCATCGATGACCCTTCCTGACCTGTCCATTCTTAAACCTCCAACCTCCTCTCTAACAGCCTCCTACCTCAAACTTCTGCTCCATTTTTATGTTATTAATTAACTATGCATGTCTTTCTAATTTTTGTTACTGAGTCTTTTCTCTCTTTTTCTTCCCTCTTTTTTCCTCTTCCAGGAATACCTTTCCAACTCCTACTCACATGGCCTTCAGGAAGCCAAATCTCACCAACCTCTCTGCAAACCAAACCCAGATGGATGTCCCCATGGATGTTTTTGCAGAAATTATAAATACATTTTCTTATTTCTCCATTTGCAGAATTATCTTTTATCTATCTGACTAATGTGATTGAATTTCCTTCTAGAGCTCACTGTAGCCAGAAACCGTACTTCCTGTTTTTAATCGTGAACAATCTAGGACAGAACCAAGCAATTAGCAGACATACACCATATGTTTATTTCACACATGCACTCATGAATATCACTGAATAATTTATCCAAAGCCAAAAAAGGGACAAACTTAAACCTAAGCCCAGTCTTCTTATTTTAAATGGCATTATTTTCATTGTATCTTATTCTCTTGTTTAAATATCAAGCTCTGCCTTGATTTTTGTGTTTGGAATACACATATTTACAGACAACTGAGGGAGTTTACTGCTGATACACTGAGAGTAATGGAATTGATAAAGAATGCACTTTAGGGGAAAACATTTCCAAAAGACTTTGGAGGAAGATGTAATAATAGTGAACAAATAAAACAATAAGTATGTATGTAAATATAAGCAATGATTATCTCCATACGATAATAATAAAATAATATTTCATTAATGGGTTTAAAAGGGCAAAGTTTAAATAGTGGACAAGAGTAGTATTTAACTTGAGAGGGCAATGGCTGAATTATAAGAGTTCCAAGATCCTTTAATTACAATAATTTAACATATTGGTTACCTTTAATATTTAAATAGTTAAATACATGTTAAAATTCCAAGTAAGTAATCATTAAAAACTTAGAAATGAAGTATATAAATTCTAAACCAGTATAGAAAAACACAAAACAAAGGAAAAACACACGAAAAGAGCAAACATTCTGGTCAATTTGAAACTTCACAAATTTTAGAACCTTAAACATAACCTTGTATGTTGGAACCATGAAAAATGTTTGAGGATTTTCACAGCAGGTCTTTTAGGTTCTTGGACCCACTTCCAATGTGCGTGTTGAGGAATTTCCCCCACACCACCAAACAATTCTTGGGACACCAGCTGGGGATCCTAGAATTCAACTCAATTCTGACACTTTCGATCTGAGGTGGAATCTCAGGCTAAGGGTTCATCCCACAAGTGTTTCCTACACCCCCTCCCCCTCCACTTCAGATTCTAGTCACATCTCAGGTTGTCGTTTATGCTTCTGACTGACCAGGATTGGAGGTTCCCAGGCCACCCTCCTCTCCGGGGTTTGATTAATTTGTTAGAGCTGCTCACAGAATGGGGAGAAACATTTTACTGACTAGATCACCAGTTTATAACTCAGGAAGAACTGTTAATAGATGGAAGAGATACATAGGGCAAAGTATGTGGCAAGGGGCTTCCATGACCTGGCCAGGTGTGCCATTTTTCCTGAATCTCCCTGTGTTTGTGAACCCAGAAGCTCTGTCCTTTTGGGGTTTTATAACAACTTCGTTACTTAGATACAACTGGTTAAATGATTAACCATCGACAATTGATTCAGGTTCCAGCCCCTCTTCCCCTCCAGAGGTTTGGGGGAGAAGTGGGTGGCAACCTAGTGGGACTGAAAGTTCCAACTTTCGATCAAGTGCTTGCTGCTCCTGGCATCAACCTTTCAAAAGTCATCTCATTAACATAATAAAAGACAACTTGATTGGTCTCCTCAGGAAATTCCAAGGGTTTTGTGAGCTGTGTGCCAGGAATCATGGGCAAAGACCAAATATACATATTTCTTATTCTAAATTATAATATCACAGCAGATATGATTGGAAAAGCCTAATAATACTAATAGCATCTGGAAAAATTGAGTTTCGTTTACATAGTGGAATACTTTGCATCAGGGTGTCCAACCTGCAGCCGGCAGGCTGCGTGCAGGCCAGAATGGCTGTAAATGCGGCTCAACACAAAATCACAAATTTACTCAAAACATCAGGAGATTTTTTTGTGATTACATGTTGCAGTGTACTGATATGTGGTCTAACACAACTCTTCTTCTTCCGGTGTGGCACAGACACACCAAAAGGTTGGACACAACTGTAAGTTTTCATCCATAAAAATATATGAGCCATTGCTATATCTAAAATAGTGTATATGTTCCTGAAAGCTTGGAAGCAAAGCAAACTTAAAATATATATATACATTGTTTAAGAATATATACTTCTGTGATACAATTATGTATGCATATAAATAGTAAGAGTATGACCAACACAAAATTCAGATGGTAGTTAATTCATGGACGGAGGCAGAGGAGTGAGATGGAAAGAAACCCTTTGATAAATGCAAATCTTGGTAATATTTTACTTCTCATTTTCGTTTAGTAACTTAATGGACATTCATTCTGATATAGGGTGCAGCCAAGGGGGGGGGCAAAAAAAAGATTTGGAATAGTGTCCAGAATTCAAAGTGTATAGGGATATTGGAGAGACATATAAGATGTCCTCCCCCCGACCCCCACCTTGTGCCCAGGGGGAAGAGACAAATAGAGCCAGGGCCATTGAGAGCTGTTTTGCATAGCAACAGTTTTGTAGCTAACCTCTAGGATGATTATTTAACATATTTATAACCTTTAACTGGCTTCATAGATATGTTAAATAGCTGTGGCCAAGTTTTGAGCCAAGGAGAAGGGAGTGGCTTCTACCCAGGATGGAACTAGGGGCTTCTTCCCTGAGGGAGGGTGCCTGTGTGAGAGCTTGGAAAAGATTGGCTCCGGGATGTGAGGGAATAACAGCCCAGGTGAGGAGAGAGCCACGAGGTTTGGGGCAGAATGGGGACCCTTCAGCCAGATGAAAAAGAGAGCCACGTGATTTCAGCAAAGTAAGAGTCCCCTCTTGGCCAGTTGAAGAGAGAGCAGACCCCGGCAGTCAGGTAGGGGAGAGCCACACGGTTTCAGCAGAGTGAGGACCCCCTGTTGGTGAGGTGAAAGGGAAAACCATGCAGCTTTGCCAGAATGGAGGTCCCTGTAGTCAGGTGAAGAAGAAAGCCACATGCTTTTGGTGGAGTGCGAACCCCTGCAGCTTTGGTAGAAGAGGCCCACGCGGCTTTGGGATGCTTCATTTGGCCGTGTGGCCTGGAAAGCAGGAGAGACTTTGACTGGAACTGGGTACAAAGAACTATTGCCAGTGGACCATGAAAGGGTACTACAGTACTTTGGATTAACTCGAGATCCTGCACAGTGACACAGCTGATGGTGCCAGCGGCTTGAAAAACAGACGTGTGCTCTTTTCCTGATTTACGGTACCCGGAGTTGGGACAGTGGGAGAAAGGAGAGCTGTGTGTGTGTGTGTAGGTGTATACCCTAAAGGATTTTAATATTTTAGTGGAGGCGTTAGGCCTGAATAGCATTAAATAAACATTTTGTTTCCTTTTCACAAGTCTCTGGCATTGATAGATGTCTTTCCAATTGGCGGTGGACAGAAGAGCCCAGTAGATATTAGTATTCTGTCCTTGGGAGGGGCCCCTGTTCTGTAGCAGTTTTTGGCATCCTTAGGTGGGCCAAATATTGTATTGCCCCTCCCTTGGACCTCTTGTTCGGTAACAATTCTACAGCTATGTTTTCTAATGTATAAAACTGTAAGTATTAAACATTATACACTTAAAGGTAGAGTGAGATGGAGAGAAACCTTTTGATAAGTGCAAATCTTGGTGATATTTTATATCTTATTTTTTGTTAGTAGGGTAATGGATATTCATTCTATAACTATGTTACATAATGTATAAAACTGTGAACATTAAACATTATATTAAAAGGTATTACATACTATAGTAGAAGATATACAAATAATAAAGTTTAAACTTAAAAACAAAATAAAAGGAATGGGCAAAATAAAAAAGGGAAATGAAATGGGTGAGCAGCGATTATGAGGGTCCGTGGCAAAGGAAAATAGGGTCCCTCTTTCGAGAGGAATTCTGGATCTGAGGTTGGTTGTGGGATGGGGAGAGGAATGTACGATGCTCACTTATTGATTATTGATTTCTGCCTGGGTGTGGAGATCGGAGTGACAACACATGTACAGTAGATTTACCATTCCTGTTCCGAGTGATTTATCCCAATGGAATAGAACTTGGACTTTACTGAGGGCATGAGAAGGGCTTGAGCCAATTTAAAGACACAGAGCTGTATTTCCACTTTCCTTCGCAATCGGGCCTGTCCAAGATTGGGGGACGAACTGCTCCACCGAGGCCTGCACCTGGCAGTGGTTCCTCCGACTGCTGAGTAGCAGTCACAGACAAATTACTCACAGGCCAACATCTCCCTTGAGAAATGGAAAACCATGACCTTGAACACATCTTCATTTGGGCCTTTCACTGTGAAAGCCTGAGACTCACAGACTCCTGTACCCTGGCCTCAAATTCCCCCAGCACTGTCTAGGGAGCTGAGAAGGAAAGGAATACTTGGGAGAGGAGAGAGAAAAGGAACTGCGAGGTGACAGCAAGGGCATCAAATGCTGTAAGAGAGAAAAAAAAAACAGCGGGAGTGGGCTTGAAATAAAAACTGGCCTGGGAGAAGGATAAAGGGAGAGAGAGTGCAGAGGAATTATCCATTAGATCCCTTGGGGTGATATATATCAGCCCTTGATTACGTGTGAAAAGTTGACAGGGCTGAATTGCTCACAACTAATTAATGGCTGCGAGGGGCTTTGAAATCCTGGGATGAAAGCAAAAGACTCTACCTACAAACCCAAATGGCATCCACGATTTACACCCTTCACTGTTCCTATGGATTCACCGCCCTGAGCAGAGGCTGCCCTGCCCTTTGCTTCCTCTTCTGTCCTCTTGTCTTTGCATCTCTCCCACTCCCAGGGCGAGCCCAGCTTTGCCCACTTCACTGAAAGAGCCAGGATCCCTCCGCAGGGCAGGGGAACGTTGATGCTTCAACATCAGATCCCAATTTGTAGAGGACTTGTCCACCTCTCCTGCTTTTAATTTATTATGTTAGTTGTAACTTTTTACTGCTGTCTAGGTAGATTCCCCCTGTTCCAGTTAGAAGACCATCTGTTCCAGCCAAGAACAAGCCACTTAGTTCTTAAAGAAACTCCGACACTCTAGGCCAGAGGGGTGGGTACATTGCTGCTAGGCATTGCCGCTTTACTGGTCTGTGATCTTTTCCAGAAAGCTTTCCCTGAACAATGGCCCCCCACTTCTTGCCCGACATAGTGGCAAGGTGAGAAGCCAGTCTTGCTTTCTCCACTAGCCAGTGAACAGAGGTGTCTCAGACTCAGCCAGAAGTTTGATTTGGCATGATTTGAGGGTTGAGACCAGCTCAAACAGCTGCAGAACAATTGTGGGGGAGGGGTTTCTTTTCATCTCAGAACTTCCCTTCAGGGCAGCTCAAGTGTCCTTTTAAAGAGAAAGTCTAATCCTGTTATTCTGATATTCAGGGTCCAGCATAAATAATGCCCCTTTTTTCATTACAAAATCTTTTATTACAAAGTTATATGCATGTCATTCTGTAACATAACAATATCACACTCAAGCATCCTATATGCCACTTTAGGTGAAATGTTCACATTAAAACTATAAGTTATTGCACCCATATTATTACCCTACCAACCTTATTCAAGTGGGCCTTACTTCTGCTGGGCCACCGTATAAAATTATGCACTGCTTTCCATTAGGTTAAATCCCCCAAATCTGATTATCGATACAAGGTTTTTTCACGATCTCCCCACCTTTTCGGCCTCACCGTTCAGTACCTTCCCCGATACACCTACCCACTCACACCCTGATGTTTTCCCCCCATCCCCTGCCTTACATAAAGATGTTGGATTTTCTGAAAACACCATGCCTTGTTATGTCTGCACCCTTGACATCCACATTTAATCCCTCTGTCTGGGATCTAAAACTTCCCAGCCCCTCCATCTCTTATCCAGGTAACTCAGGCACATCACTCAGGTCTTGGTTAAGATGTCATTTCCTCCAGAGATCCTTCTCTGACCCCTCGTATGTGACTGAAATGTCTTTCCTGTTGTACATGGTCCCATGGCATGGTCCCTTGGTGTGAGATTTCTCTGATCACAGCACTCAAGCATTTATGTAACCAGATCTTCACTGTCCGTGTACTCATTTCTTTCTCCCACTAGACATTGAGCTCACTCATGGTTGGGAGAACTGTGCTCTCTTCACCGCTCTCTGCATAATGCTTCGCAAATAATTAGTTGGTTTGAATAATCTGATTAGAGTGGTCCAAATAAAAGAAAAAATGGTACCCATGGAGGACTGCCGTGTAGACAGCACCTTACCCTCTGTCACAGAAATCATTTCACTCTCAGACATCCTTCCAGATCCGATGATTACCACTCCCTTTTTTTTTGTACTAAAGAAAGTTTAGCTGTAAAGGGGTTAGTCAATGCTTCCATTATCTTTCAAGAGATAGGTAAAGGTCTGGGGTTTGATCTCAGTTCTGCCCCAGTGTCAAAAGCCACAATTGCCCACCATTAACTCTTCAACAGTGACTGATGCCTCAAAGTAAGATAAGAAAAGACAAATTCAAAACTTACTGCTGTTTATCTTCTTTTCATTTAGGAAGACAAAAATGGAGCAAGTTCATTCCAGTCTTTCTAGAAGGTTTTCCCAGCATCCCAGGAGTAAACTTAAGATTTCATGGAAGAAGAACCTGATCCAAAAAAAAAATTAAAACTTAGGTCTCCTTTCCAACAGGTCATATCATTTCATACCACAGTCTACTAACAGGGTGACTCTATTCTGGGAATAGAAAATTTACAAAGATGAATATGTAATTAGAAAATTGAATTTACAGTAACATCCAGCATTGGTTACCTTCCCAAAGCAATTTTGCATATAGACTCCCATTTAGAGGATCCACTAAGAGAATTCAGATAATTCATTTTGCAAATGCAAAGGCTATGGGGTGGTTTTATAATTATTCAAATACACTCACGTTTCTGACAAAAGAAAAAGTGACGTGCTTACTTCTTGACTTGGGATTCCATCACAGAAAGTCTCCCATGTGCTGGCCCCATAATTTCCATGAGTTATCCTACTTCATTTTGCAACAATGTGGTGACATCAGCATCATCATGTAACCTTCAGGTCACCACCACTGTGAGGTGTCAACCTTTAATTAGATCCTTTTCAGAGCTTCTAGGAAAATAAACTTTTACTGAGTAAATAGTGACTCCATTGCTCACCATTAACATCTGCATGAGCCTTACAAACACAGAAGACAGCATTACAAAGCAATACATAAGTGAGGTGAGACAGATTTTAAATTTAAGGGTCTGTAGAATGTCCATTTTCACTGAGTGCATGGTATCCTCATAGAACTTATAATCAAGGGAACAGAGAGGAAGACCCTGGGAGTCTTCCATTCTGAAAGAGAAAACATAGCTCAGAAAGGTTGATGATGTTGCCATAGGTCACTTGTGTAGAAAAAAATGAGACTGAAGCCGTGAGCCTCTTACTGACTGCAGGGTGTAGTCCCTTAAAAAATAGCTGTCTCATAGTAGTGGATTATAAATATATCAGGATGCTAAATATAATTAAATTGGAATTTGAACAAATTCATTTCAATGGAGGACTCATATGGTTATAGGAAGGGGGTGGCATGAAGGAGGAAGTCCTGTTCCCACCACATGTGACTCCAAGAGGAAAGAAAGTATCAGAGAGACAAGTGAGCAAAGTAAGAGACATCACAGATCAGTCACAAGAGACCAGGAACTACAAGAGTAAAGAGAAAAATAGGTACTTACCCTGTTTTCATTTCTAATAACTTCCAGAGTAGAGTACCACCAACTTGCCTGCTGGAAATATAAATTTATCATTTTATAGCTTTGGAAGTCAGAACTCTAATATCAAGGTGTCATCAGGGCTGAATGCCTTCCGGAGGCTTCCCAAGAAAATGCGTCTTCTTGCCTATCCAGCTGCTAGTGGCTTGCCCACATATCTTGGCTTGTGGCCACTTCCAACATTTTCAAAGCCAACAATGGTGCATCTCTCTTTGACGGCAGCCAGGAAAGTTTTAGTGCTTTTAAGAACTTATGTAATTTGATTGAATCCACTTAGATAATCCAGGATAATCGCACATTTTAAGGTTCATAATCTTAATCACATCTGCAAAGCCTGTTGGCAATGCATTTTTGAGGACCCATTATTCTGCCTACCATATACTCATATATATATATATGTATGTGAGTGTGTGTGTGTGTGTGTACATATAGAGGGCCTATCAAAGGCAGAAAATGGGAAGCTTTGGTACACTTTAACTCTAGATGTGCAAGGAAGGGGTAATAGGGCAAAATGGAGAGAGAGACATAAGAGGAGATAAGATAAATGGATACATTTATTAAGAACCAAAATTGTCCAAAGCAAAAGGGGATTCTCATTTTGCAGGACCTGAGCTTAAGCTAATATTTGAAGCCCTCCAGGAAATACAATCCAAAATTACAAATAAAACTTGCTAAGCACCCTCCCAGGGCTTTGCAAGGGGCTGCTACACATGAGAGTCCCTGAAGCTTAGGTTTCATGAGTGTTACCATTAAGCCACCTCTAGGCCAGGATCGTGGAAAGCGCTCTGTAGATATTATCTTAACTCACACTCTACCTAAGTCTGGGAAAGCTGAGGACTGATTTGGAAAATCTGGCCAACAATGGAGCAGGAATCTGGAGCCAGGCCGGGCGGTTGGGGGGCAGCACACTCATCACGTCATGTTACCTCTGCTAAGAATGCAACAGAGACCTGCAACCCAGCGCTGAGCTTAGCTGCTCATGTGATAGTCACACTGAGTAAGAGGGGTTATTTTCTGGCTTCTCTGAATTTTGCAATTGCCTTGGGACAAATACCCAAGCAACATTCCCTGTTGCAGAGGTGGGGATGAGGCAGAGGCCCAGAACTCAGCTGGGAAGTGGGACGATGAAACTTCAACCAGGAATTCAAGGCTAAGGCCAGTGGGAGCTAACAGGAAGCCCGGAGGTCAGTGCAATTGGAACAGTTCAGGCTGTTCCTAGTGGCCTTTGCTTACTGCCTTCAGGTATTTCTTGAAGATTCTTTTTATTTTTTTGGTCTCTACCTCCTCCTATTAATACACTACCCCGGAGCATGTGGTATTTGTAAACCCCCATATTGAAGCAGGGGAATTTTGATAAAACTTGATACATAATCAACATTTAAATTGAACTTGATTCTAAACTTCACCTTGCTGCTAAATTTTACCCTAAGTCTGACCTTTACTTCTCACTTCGAACCTTATCCATACTTTTAAAATCAAAATGAGGATCTAGGCTCAGAAAGAAGCCATGGGATGAGGCCTAAAGATTTTTTTTGTATTACTAATGTATTAACCCAATATACCCAAAATGTTACCACTTCAGTGTAATTATTGAGATATTTTACGTTCTTTATTTGTACACAATCTTAGAGATGGGGTGCATATTTTACATTTAAAACACATCTCACCCAAGATTACCCACATTTAAAGTGCCCAGTCACCACTTGTGGTCAGCGACTCCTGCACTGAACAGCTTGGACTTAGAAACTTGATCAGGTGCAGGCTTATTGTTTTTATTTTGACAGGAAATGATGAATTTCTGGTTGCCTCTCTTTGGTAATGCTGGAAGCCATTTGCGATCGTTGCTTAGGTCTATTAATTCATTAAGACTTGCAAAGTGGTGTTATTTTATCATCCTACCTTCATGTATTATTGGTAACACTTTTCTAAAGGGATACTTCCAACCCTCAACTATTTGGTTGCCTGAGGAACAGTTCATATAGTAAAAGCAAGAAAAAGAATGCTTGATCACTTTCCTTGGTTTACCATTTTTCAAAATGCATATACAATTTTTGCAATTCTCTTTAAGGGGTGGGGTGCATGTCGGGGGTGGGGTGGAGGTCAGGGTGAGAAAGTGAGGGTGACAAAGGACTCAGTAATGATGAGATGGTCGGATGGAGGTGAAAGATAGACTCAGGTGCAGCAATGGGAGGAGGGCGGCAGTGTGGCTCCACGAGGCCCACCCCACACATATCAGTATTCAAGACGAGAAAGAACAACACAAGTTCACCATGGTTGAGTCACTCAGGTATTTTCTCCCTCCCATCCTAGGAAGGAGGGACCCCAGCCCACTTCACTCCCAAACCCACAACCAACGGGGAGTAAATGGCCTTCATGTTTCAGGTTCCCATGGACAGATGGTTCTGGATCATCACAGAAGGACAGAAGGTAGAGCTGGTGTGTTAGATTGAGGACAGGGGGCTATGGCTCTGCTTTAAAAGGTTGGTATGTGAATTGGGGAAAAGTTAGTAATTGAGGATTTTCATGACACCACATACCCTGAATTCACACAGTGCCCTGGACTGAGGGTCTTGATGGGATCTGGAGAGAGTGGACATCAAGACCCACGGTCTTTGACCGAGACTCTGTGGCTGGGTCCGTGGTCAGGGGAGAACCCTATGAGGGACTAGAGTCCAAAAGATGGTGGAGAATTCAGGTGTACTAGCTACCCCTGGAGAAAGAGACTGAGGCTGACAACAGCACACCCCTTGGATTAGCAGTAAGATCCTTCTCCTTTTTCCTAGATAACTTCTAAGTACTAGGATTTGGCTTTTCCACGGCTGTTCAGAGTGTGGATTCTAGAACAAGCCTCCTGGGTTCAAATGCCAGCTTCTCTGTTTACTCCGTGGGCTTGGGCTAAAGATCTCTTGTGCCTCAATACCTATAAATGGATAAAAATAATAGTACTGACTTTATAAGGTGGTCGTGACAATAATTGAGTTTGTAAAGATGAAACACTTAAGATAGTGCCTGAAACTTAGCAAGTGCTACATGTTTACCATATTTAATTAATTATAATATGACAATAATAACAACAATTACCACCTCATGACCTTGGGGAGATGGAAGGGTCACTAAATTTAACAAAGATTGATTTTTCTTTTAACCGTATTGAAGCTTGATTTAATTTAATTTGAAAAAATGTGATTATCTTTTGTGCCTGGCTACTGTTGATTAAATTCATAGCACTACAACACATCATCTACCTATATAACACTATTTTATATATTTTGCTTCCACATCAAAACTACTGAATTAAAATCGTTCTTTCAAAACACTCTAATCTGTGCATCAGAATATCTTTGTATAATCTTAAAGGGACCGCTGATTGGAGTTCCAGGGCAGGGCATATAACGAATGTTCTGGAAATGTCTATAACAAAAGAAAGACTATTGTGTGCTTATGTGTGTTGGGTGGGGGAGGGTTTGAGGTTAAGGGTGGAGAGACTGTATTCATAAAAAGATGAAATAAGTATTTTTAAGCTTATAGAAAGTTGCAAAAGAATGGTATTCTAAGAATGATTTCGAGGCCAGGAAGTATACAGCGGGATGGGGGCTACCTCTAGGTTTTCCATCATGGGGGTGAAAAGTAAAAGTGTTACATGCAGAAATCACGGCCTTGGAAGTGGCTCGCCACCGTGCTAGGGCTGAGCTCTTGGATAGCACAGCCTCACAGCTGACTTTTACAAGGTCTTTGGAGAATTCCATTTTGACACTAGTTTTTAATAATGAAAGGGTAAAGGACCAAGACAGTGCCACAAGGGGGTAGTAACAGTGATATTTAAAAAGGACAGAAGGCAGGTCTTTACAAATGGAGGCAGTAGGCCCTGATTCACAGAGATGATTTTTCCCCTGAGAGTTCTGCAGGAAGATAGGACAGCGGAGGGGCAGTGGGGTGTGTGCAGTGTCCACCCCATTTCCCCTGCTCTTGCACCTGCAGCCTCACCTTGTTTCCACTGGAGCCATATTTGCTCAGAGTTGAGTGTCTAATTCACAGTCTTCACTCACTTGTATTTGGTGCTTAGAATTAGTAGATGACGATAGATCCAGTTTTGGATGAATCGTAGGTATTCTTGCTACAAGTGTCCTGCTAGTTGAGTCCACAGGGTTGGGAATCTTACCACGTCCCTGTCTGTTCCTCTAGACTTTTGTTGTAGCTAGAATTTTGCAGAAACGCCACTTCCATTGCACTTGTTTCTATCTTCCCTCACCAAGCACTCCCCTCCCCAGTATTCTTGGTTACCGACTTGACTGCTGCAGATACGATATGAATCTGGAGCCAAGTGACACTGCCTGGCAGGCCTTGATCTCATTCATTTGTTTACAGGAACCTGCCAAACCCTCAAAAAGATGCTTTTCCAACCACTGGCTTGGCTGAAATTATTGCAAGAGGCTCTCTCTTGCTAAATGGGTTGCCCCAGGACTGTGGCTTTGTTTCTTCTGTACCTGCCCTCAGAAGAGGCAAATAAAACTTGTCTTTGTTTTCTATTGCTCTGGATTTAAAAACAGTTGACCTTTATCTGCTTTCTGATCTCTCAGATTCTTAGGTTGCAAATGTAGTTTTTCTTTCCTCTAAGCTACACAGTCAAAGGGTCCTAAGACCATTTTCTCCTCCTTGCCCCTAGGAACAAAGGTGGTTACCAGTGAGTGTTTGCTGAATGTGTGTATGAATGAATGGTGGAATGAATGAACAAATGAATAAATGGATAAATGAATAGGTTACGGAAGCTGATGAAAAATCCATTTGATTAATACTCACCCCCAAGAAATGAAGATATACTGAAAACTTTAAAAAACAAAACCTAAATAAATAAACAGAACTTTATGATTTTAATTCTTTCCAGACATTGAATGGAGCACCTTCTGCTATATGAAACTCCTAGAAAGTATGGACAAACATGTAACAATGATTTTAAAACCTCTAGCACCTTTCACTGAACAGAGAGCGCTCACAACCAAATAAAGAGTGATGGACATAGTGCTTCCAGGGACCCAATCCTCTTATTCTTTTTCCAGACTTACTGTCTGAAATTCATTGCGTCTTTTCTGGAAGCAAGCTCATTCCCTCATATCTCAAACTTCTGTGGGTGTATAATAAAAATGCAGTGAGCTCTGAGAGGACATTCAGAGCATCTTGGCCTATGGTAGGAAGAAAATTGAGCTATGAGATGAAAAAGGTAACAAAGAGAAAAATCATCCCTTAGTATTTAAGTAGAGGAGGGAAGGAGGAGCAAAGTCCCTGGGGCAGGAAGGAGAAGGACAGTGTGGGAAGAGGTTAAAGAAATACCCGGGTACTGTTTTTTTGCAGAACCTGTTTATCTCTGTCCATGGATGGATTTTATGCGAGGAGATAGGGCAGGTTTTTCCATGATTAAATTGGATGTGTAAAAGTTCGCTTGCTGCTGTTTAGAAAATGGATTGGTCAGGGCAATGTGCAATTAAAGAGAAGGATGTGGTCATCCAGACTGGAGTAAGTGAGATTGGTAACTGAAGGTGCTGAGAAATGAATGAATTAGGGAGGTATTTAGGAGGTAGAATGATCCACGTGGTGGGAGGCAGGGAAAGACTGTTCAGAGACTGTTGAAGATGGGAGTTTTCAGAGAAGACTAAGAGATGAAACCAGAAGGAAGTCAGGGTCAAATCTAAGAGTACCTGGCATGTCAGGCTAAGAAGTCTGAACTTTATCCTGTAGGCAACAGGGAGCCATTGAAAGGTTTTAAACCTGGGAGTGATTTGCATATTGGAAAGGTCACCCTGACAAGGTATGGAGGATGGAGAGGCAGAAAGTGGAGCCAGAGAGACCTGCTCAGAGAGTATGAGAGTTGTCTAAGTGTGGATGACAAGGGTCTAAATTAAGGCAATAACATAGGGAGTGGAGAGGAGAGCATGACAACAGGAACAGAAGATGGAATTGCACTGACTGGGAAAGAAGATCAAGCCTGGTGGTGCCACCATGAAGCTTAATGGGGGGCAATCGGAAGGGGTCTGAGGAGGAAAGAGTTTCATTCATTCTAAAAGTTATGGGAAAGACAGTGTCTTAGGCTCTAGAAAGATATGTAAAATAGGAGAAATGCTGCCTTCTGGAACTCAGTCTAACCCAGACAGAGGCTGAATATGCGAACAAATTCATTAATCATGAGTTAGAAGAAATTCTATAAAATAAAGTAACAGGTGTTATGATAAAGGATAACAGGATGTGTGGACAAGTGGCCTATTTTAGATATTATTCATTGGGAAAAACTTTCTGAGGAGGTGATATTAAAGTTAGTATCTGAAGAATAAGAAAAATCCAGGAAAAGGACATTCCAGGTAGAGGGATCAGCAAACACAAAGGCACTGAAGTTGGAAGGTGCTTGGCTGGTTGGGGAACCTGGAAGTTCATGCGGCTGCAAAGGACTGAATGAAGGGGGTAGGGAGTGACAGAGGGTTTAGGCAGGGTTAGACCTGCACTATATAGGCCATGGCAGCACAGAATTTGGATTTTGCCTGAAGCACTACTAGGTGCTATTAAACTGAATTAAACAAAAAGTTACATAAATTGATTTAAGTTTTAAGTTAATCCCTTTCTCTGCTTACTCAGTGGAAGATAGATTTAGGAGGACCAGAGAGGAGGCAAAGGTTTCAGAATTGATTTTATTGCCATAGTGAAAGAAATTGTGGATTGACCTGGATTGGTGAATGGAGATGGAGAAAAGAACATGAATTTAAGAGAGATTTGAATGATATAATTAAAAGATCTGGGCATGGATAAATGGGTGGATAGGCATGAATAATGAAGGAGAGGGAGCGATCAAGGATGACTACCCAGTGTTTGTCTTGAGCAACTAAGTGAATGTGGTCCTTCTAAATGAAATGGAGGAGACATGGGGAAGAACGTTTGAAAACTAAAGACCTGTTGAGTCTGCTGTGGAATCATATTGTTGGTAGCTTTGTCAAAAGAACTCAACTAGAAGACGTAAGTTGGCTATGAATGAATATTTGTTAAATAAATGAAATGTATAAATCGATGAATCACTTGATAATAGTTGTTGGAAGATTTGAAAATAGTGACTGATGTTCAGGGAATGTAGCAACCATCAGCTCTTTTTTATCTGTAAAAAAAAAAATAGTGAGTTATAGACAATAACCCAGAACTCAACATGTGATGTATTTATTGCTTAAGGATTTCCATATTGCTGAGAAAAAAATGGGGAACTAAGTTTGGGTTATCATGAAATATGCAGCAAAGAGTTATAATCTGAACCAGTTTTTATCACTTTGATCTTTTTTGATCACTGAGCAACCACAAGCCATTTACTGGGAAATTTCCTTTACAGATTTGAAATCTTTCTGCCGCAGGACAGAGGAGGGAGGCACTTAGGGCACATTTAAAGAGCATCTGCCATTAGGAAACCAGTTTATTTACAAGGTAAAGGAAATGTGAAGATCCACTTAGTTAAGGATTCAGACTGCCTCTTAGTAACTGGTCACTTGGTAAACATCAAAGCAAGAGGCAATGCAATGATGGTCCATGGGATGTGTTTTGTTTCATGCATACAGAATCTTATCAGGCAACACAAACAAAAAGTTATTTTGCTTAATTGCAAAGCAAACACCTTAGTATTTATTGTCTTGTACACAACCAGCTTTAATCACTAGTTTTATTGGATAATTCTCAACAGACATTTGAGTTTGAGACCCCTGATAAAAGACAAAGGGGAAGGGTAAGAGGGATAGTGGGGGAGTGAACAGGGGAAGATCATCAAGGAATGTGTATAAAGGACCCATGGACAAAGCCAAAGAGGGGTAGGGCTGAGGGTGGGAGGTAGGAGAGTGGTGGGGAGAACATGGAAACAACTGTACTTGAACACCAACAATAAAAGAAAAGAACAAAAAAAACTATGGTACCTTTATACAATGGAATAATACACAGCAGAAAGAAAGAAGGACCTCCTACCCTTCATGACAGTATGGATGAAACTGAAGAGCATTATGCTAAGTGAAATAGGCCAGGTGGTGAAAGACAAATACCATATGATCTCACCTATAAGTGGAACTGAATCAACAAAACAAACAAGCAAGCAAAATATAACCAGAGACATTGAAATAAAGAACAAACTGGCAGTAACCAGAGGGGGAGGGGAATAATGGGGGAAAGAAGGAGAAGGGTCAAGGAACATGTATAAAGGACCCATGGACAAAGCCAAAGGGAAGGATGGAGGTTGGGAGGTGGGGGTTGATGCGGCAGAGGAGAGCAGGGATGGAGCGAATAGAGACAACTGTACTTAAACAACAATGAAAAAAGAGAAAAAGAGAATACAGAAAAAAGATACCAAGCATTATAAAACCACATTTATAGTGAGCATTATAAATATTAGGGAATCAGTTATGAGAAAACCTGAATTTAGGAGGTGGGGATTCAGTAGGGCAGAGTCACTGGAAACCTGGGTGAACAGCAGGCATTCACCCTCTGGGATAGAAGCCTGTGCCCAGAGACCTGGGACACTGGAGGTTGAATAGCACCAGCTGCAGCTGGATGGGATAATAATCCACCTATGTGCTGTCTGTATGTTCATCAGAGCCAAGCTGAGTCATAGAGTCTAGGCTGGATCTGGATGAAGAGAGAGATAAAGGGTTGTGTAACCATCAGCCACTGGGTCATCCAGAAGTCAACATTAAGATAGAGGCTGGGGTGCAAGATGTCTATTAGAGAGTAACACCACGGCAGAAAAGAAGGAAAGCAGGATTGGGCAGAGGGAGAAGTAGAGTTGACAAAGCCATGGCAACTCAGAAGACAGTACTGAAGTGTTGTTTTCCATCAGTGTGTAATCCGTTGAGTCAAATTGGTCATCTTTATTCTCTGTCCTTGCCCAGTTGCTGGATGTCAGTTACTCTGGGAAGAGGGACTTTAGACAGGTGGCTTGCTGAAGCTGGTGCTTGGTCTTGTTAAAGAATAGGTTTGAAATCTCCTTGCAGCCTGTGTCATAAAATGTAAAAATGGGCCCCCATGCAAAGTCCAATAGGAATCCTCTCAAATTCATACTCAAATAGGACAAAGCATGTGTCCACTTGCAGAAAGAGAGCACAACTAAACAGGACAAAGGGTTTTGAACTTCTCGGTGCTTTTGAAGTTCTTCAGTACATGGAGGTGATAGAGAAGAGAGAGAAAGAATGTGAGATTTTTAAATTGTTTGTAGGTGGGCAAAATTCTTATCAAGAAAATGATTTAGTAGTCAGATGAGATAGTTTTTGTAGCCCTGCCTGCTAAGTAGTTGACAGGGTCACCAAATTAGCACAAATTTTAAGGTTATTCTTGTAGATGGCTAGAAGTCATCTTTCTCAACCTGGGGCAGAGGCTCATGACTGGAATTCTGTGCAACCCATATGCCCCTGAGCTATTTTTTTTACTCTTTGTTCATTTCTTCTCATGGACCTTAAAGTTTGTATGGGCAAAGTCTATGTGGGGAGAAGTCATTGGGAACAAACATTCAAATTCCGTGTGGTCATTGCAAGTCATCCCCACATTATGCCTGGAGGCAGTTCAGATCTGGCATTGGATTGGTTTTGCCACTACTTCAGCCCCTGTTGATGCAGCCTGATCCTGCTGCCAACATGGGTGTCTGGTATGAAAATAGAGTTGGTAAAGTGAGCTATGAGTGGGATCATGTGGGTATGCTTATGGTGATGAGGGGAGGAGATGATTACTAGGGATGTGGGTGTTGGGTAATTTGAAACATTGTTGAAGGAATAGTCATTGAGATTTCTCTAGAAATGGATGGACAGAAATGGTCTTTGAAAATGCTGGACACTCTCAGATTCTTATTTAAATGATCTATGTTGTTTTTCTTTACTCCTTACATTCTTCAAGTACAGGGCACATGATTACAATTACAATTATTTCTACTCTACTACTGTTGCATAGAAATGATTGATATGAGTGACATCTGAACAATGATTTTTATTTAAAAGTTTTCTTAATAAACATATTCAGAGCACTCATGAACAAACTTCTAAACTTGAAAAAAAACATTTTTAAAAAAAGTTTAATAACAGTGGGAAGTTAGAGAGAACACAAACTTAAAAGCAAGGATACAACAGCGAAGTGAGCCAAATTGTTTCTTCGGACAGTGTTGTTAGTGTTTGTGTAAACTCAATATTTATCCAATATTTTATATATACAAAAGCAAAAAATAGACACTGACATTTTTCTACAAATGAGTGTGGTGTTAAAGAAGATGGCAAAAAGAGATAACTTTTTTAGAAAATGTCTGATCTCAGAGTTCCTAAAGTCAACAGCGCAAACCCTGCATAGCATAGTTGGAGAATGACGTGAAAAACCTGGGCAGGGCTTGCAAGTCTCCCTCAGTTATGGTCTTGACTCTTCCCTTGAGACCCAATAAGGAGACTTGAGTGGAAGTAAAGAGAATAAAGTTGGTGTCTTGCCCAGTTTAGGTCCTTGCTCAGTGTGCTGCTCACACCTACTTATTTGGTCTCCCCTCTGTAAAATGGGAAGGTTAGGATATCAGAAATCTACATTTTTAGAGCTGTTATTTGTGATTCCAGCAGTCAGGGTGAGTCTTTGGGGATATTTTGGGGAGAGGCCGCCATAGAGGACAGAGGGAGAGATTTGGAGCAGCAGAAACAGAACTTGGTTAGAACTTCACTTCTGTTTCTCACTGACAGAGTAACTAGTCTTCAGCTCTCCGATTATCCATTCCCTGATCTTTAAAATAGAGAAAATCAAAACTACATGAGGGAGTTGTCCATGAAATGCCCATGTAAAGCAGTTGGCACAGTGCCTGGCACACAATAGCCATTTCAAAAAGGACAGGGGCAGTGCTATTTTTTTCACTATTCCTACAACTCCTCCATATAACCCAAATAACACAGCAGTTGCTTTCTCTTTCCTTTCCTTCACCCTACGTGCTGTGCTTTCAAACTCTGTCCTTTTGTATTTTGAAAACCTAGCTGTCTATTTCTTCTCATGTGATAAATTATTTCTCATGTGAAAATCATATATTGGGTAAAGGGGTCACCCTCTCAGACATCATTGCAAGTAGAAATAAATTTAAGAGGAAGAAAGAGGGGCAGAATAATAGATAAGAGATAGATAAAAAGATCTTAGGGAATTATTAATCACCCAAGGAGAAGATGAAATTCCAAATACTAGTATATCAGTGGTAGAAATTCGAAGACAAGAGAAGTCTGCCTTTTCTCCATCAGAGCATATGGCAAAGGCATGCATGGTCTTCTACCGATACACCAGAGGTCAGCTGAGAACAGAGCAGAGGGGTGCGATTCCAGAAGGTACATAAAATAAAGAGATAAGGTCTGAGATAATTTAATTCAGAAGAGTCCAGCAAATGTTTCTTACTTGGAACAACTGAAGTCCCTACTATAACCTCAGATCAGCAGAGTGCTTATCTTTGCAAAGGCACATAGAGGTTTAGAGTGAGTCATTCTGCCTCTGGCCTGGGAGCCAATATGGGGGCTTATCTGAGCCTTTTTCTACAACACTCCACTTTTTTTTTGGCCAAATCCTGCACTTGGACTTCCAAATACATTCTCTGGTCAGCATTCCATTTCCCTTCTGAGCTTCTTGAGGTCAAGCCCATGTAGCCAAACCCTGAACCTCCACCTGGTTCTTTACAACCTTTTTCCTAGAGCATCTGCACAGGTTTGTTTATATCTGAAGCTATAGAATGAGATTCCCGTGCCATGAGTCTCTCTGGTCTAGAGAGATATTTCCCAGCTAACTCCAATTATGTGCATGTACCTAGAACCTGTTGCTTTTTCTCTTTCATGTATTTGACCCTCTCTCTTGGTTCATACCAGTCTGAACCAAGCCTGAATTTGTTATACTCTTCTTCCTTAACACAGCCAAGTATTGGCTATGTCCATTTGCAAATGAAAGTTCTTTGATGTTGCAGAGAGGCAGTATGTGGTGATGGAGATGACATGGACAAGAAAGCCCAGGTTTCAATTCTAACAACATCATTTATGAAGAATATGATTTATACTCCTTCACATAAAATATGCACATACAACCTTCACCACACATTCACATCTGCACTGTGTATTAATAATTTTTTTGCTAGTTTACATTTTCCTCACTGAAGCCTTTCATGGCTGAGTGCTTTTAATAATTAAAAATAATAATATTACCTATTGAGTGATCTCTCCATGCAAACTTTTTCTCTTGCTTATTGGGGCCAAAATTGTGGTTGAGATCAGCTTCTCATAACACAGTGTTTATACCAGGTGTTTAAAAGGGGGGGGGGCATTCTACATAAAGACTATTTTAAGTTCCAAAACCTTATAATCAGAATACATTCTTCATTGACGTTAAATGAACACTATAGAAGTGTTTCCTTCCCCATGAATCTTGAGCTTATGTTGGGGTGGGGAGTATAGCACATAGGGAAGTGTTTTTTCTTTTCTCTTAAATAGAAAAATTTGTCAGCAACCTGAAAAGCATGACCTCCCACCCCTCCCTCACACAGGTTAAACAATTTCAGGACTTTCCATAACAAGTTTGGTTCATGTATCACACAATGTCAAGATCCTGAGGTCCACTGATCACTTTCTTTTACATCATCATCAATCATGTTATGTTTTAATGCATTCTCTGATGAAATATGTGATTACTTGACTCAATATTTCTTTTGACTTATATAAACATTTCATTACTAGCTCTTAGTTTGTGGGTTTAGCAATTTAGTTTGTGTGTTTGTGTGTGGGATGATTCGTGGCGTAGATTGATTACGGGATAATTCAATACTTTGTATTAAGAATATATAATAAAGAACACGGTATTTGGAGTTCAAACCCCATATTTGTACTTTACCAGTTGTGTAACTTGGAGCCAGCAGAAAAACTCTTCTGGTCAATTTTTTCATCTGTAATTTGTGGATATGGATAGGTGCCTCACAGATTTCTTATTAGGACTGAATGAGCTAATGCATACAAAATGCCTAGGACAATGTCCATCACATATTCAATATATGTGATCTTTTTCTTATTGCTTTATTTTTTTTTAATTCAGTGCATTTTGAGTGCATTTTTTGTTAGTGGCCTATTCAAATTGTGTTGCTCCAAAATTCATTTCAGAGGAGGTTGTTGCTCAGTCAGGTAGAAGACTCATTCGACCATGGATCCTCGTCAGCCCTGCCTGTTGAAGTGTAAGAATACTTACAGGAAGACCACTGTATTGGTTAATCTAATGTATTCTGGATAATTAACCAAGTGTAATGTACACATTGTTTTTTTTTTCATACCATTGACTTGTGTAGGCCTTAAACCAGAGCACATGCTGTTTTCCATAAGAGAATAATAGAATGCACTTTATTCTAGAAACAGATTTTCTTATTTTTAAACTAGGCTATTCTTATTTTAAAGATGTAATTCTTATTTATTTAAAATATCCTTTTAGACTTATTTAGATATAGATCTTTGCCATACACCATGCCTGTGCACATAGGAAAAGGGGAGTAATTGCACAATAAATTGTTTCTGGTCTTCTCGAAGTGTTTTGCACTTGAGTCTGAGTCTTGTGAATCACTCTCTGACTCAGAATCTCTGTTGCTTGGGTCTTCTGTTTCTCCCCCAACACATTATTGCCTTCTGGGCTTTCAGGCACATTGGTGAAAAAAAAATGTCTCTTAAAAGAGAGCTCAACTCTTATCCTTGGAATGTTCCTCCAAGCCACTGACACTCATGAAAATGTTGATGGTGAAAAAAGATATTTTGATGGTTCTGCATAGGCAATAAGTATGTCCTTCGATTGCCTGACTTTCCTGAACACCTGGATTCAGAGGTGTTTAAATGTGAAACAAACCAACACAACAGTTATGTCTTAGGGTCAGTAAAACATGGTAATGATCTGTAAAGACATGTTGAATTAATGGAAGGTGGATGATGCTTCTATTTTGAAGTCCACGTGGCAGACAACCCTAAAGAGTACCACAATCAGGGCACTGACAATGCTTTTTTGGCACTCCAAGGGCCATGCACCTTAATCATAGGAAAGCTTGGGAACGGCCTGGTATCGTGCTTCTTCAATGGACCCCAGCCTCCTCTGAGGCTCTCTTAGCAACTGGGGCTCTCTTGAACTCTGTTCTAACAATAGACCGTGCTCTGATTCCCAGTTGCCAGCAGTCTTTAGTGAAATGCTTGGCCTCTAGAGAGGCTGAGAGAGAACAAAATATTTGACTTGATTGACCAGCTGGTCTGAGTGAAAGGCTCTGGAGGGTAGGGAAGATATGTACCCGTGAATCTGGACCTTCCATTGAGGACTTTTCTGTCATAGAAAAATCCCTTGTGAAAGAGTAAAGAAGGCCTGGAAGATCTGATGGAGCTGAACTCTGATGGACTCTGATGTCCAGAATAGCAGACATCTCAAATGTAGGCAAACACAGAAAAGTATGTTAGATAACATATGTAGTGGTGACAAAGATGAGTATCTCATGAAATGCTTGGTCTCTTGGCATATTTCTCTTATTTCTAGTAAATTTGCCATGTCATTCTATGAATGACACTGACCAGTTTTGTCAAAATTCACCGAGGTAAGCTTTTGAAAACCAGAGTAGAATTTTAGTAATGAAATGGGGAAAATACCCAGTGCTGAGGCTGACCACCACTGGGGAAGCTTAATCGGGTAGAGAAGTTTAAAGGATATGGTCACCTTGAACTCTACTTGAGACAAGTAATAATAATAACAATGAAAATGAAAATGACAAGGTGGTCCACAATGTGCCAGGCATTATGCTAATTGCTGTACATTGTTAACTTACTCTACATAACAAATTTTTAAAATGAGAAATGGCTGAAGATTACACCAGCTCTCTCAAAACCAATCTACTGATGATAACTCAATTCTATACAATGGATGGTTCTTTGATCCACTTGAAAAATGTAAAATCAACAGAACAGCAACATTAAAGGAAACTGGACCAAACATTTCCTTGTACTGTCTTAAATGTCCTAAACCTAAATTAATTGTTTACATATTTGCAAATTCCCTCCTAGTTCTGCCCACTGGCATGTATATTTGAAATCAGGAGGTTCACATTCTGTTTCACTCCTCCCCCATTTAACATCATATGGTAAGCATGCTTTCCTGTTTCTTGTTTTCAATGAAAAATTCTGGACCCAAAGTCTAAAAATGCTTTCTAATGGTAAACATCGAGTTGGTCTCTAATTCTTGTTGCTGCAGATAGTATCAGTTGTATTTGTTTCCAGACTCTGGAATTTCAAGGGGCACATTCTTCACAGGTCAGTTCTGACTGAAAGCCCAGAGAAGTCAGACCTGCCTCTGTCTGGCTCTTCCTGGCCTGGGAGCCTCTTGCCCTGGACAGTACCAACTCTAGGGATGGAGGGCAGCCTCAGGGGAGAATTGGAAAGTTATGTTTTATCTTCAAAGTGGTAACTAGAAGACCTGTGCTGATCTTGCTGGAGAAGAGGATATCTGATAGAAATTCAAATATTTCTTGCTCAAGCTTTTGATTGTTTTCTCAATTATTATTGAGCATGTTCACTAAGAACGTTGAATCATGAAATTTCAGGTCACACAGCCCATTGCATCTCTAATTATAAATAAATGGTTTCAACTTCTGCCCCTTCTGGGACACTGGTCGTATAGATTAGTCAGCATACTCATCCATCCCTGACTCTTCTCTTCCTTTTCCTAGAGAAACCACTGGTCTTAACATTTCTGGGAAGAGGATTGCCTTCCACTGGGATAAGTGGTGGGGAGGGGAGTATAAGAGGACTAAATGGTAATGGAAAAAAATACAACAATTTTTTTTAAAAAAAGAAACCCCATCCTATGACTTTACAAAGAGCCTTAGCAAAAAGGGAGCTTTCTCTCACTCAGCTCAGTTGAAATCCTCCCCTCCCTGCCCCCTCCCTGGGAACTATCTCCATCGAATAATAAACACTAAACCATCTTTCTATCATTCTCAGCTCCTGGCAAAATTTCACCTTCTGCTAGTGAAATTTTGAGCATGTTTCACTGTTAGTACAGGGTTCCCAGTCCCATACTGATTCCTCAGAAATGGTGTGAGATCAGAGGGAAGTACTATTTTGCTTTGATAAGTTTCTTTCTTTCTTTCTTTTGAATTTTTGGAGTGTTATTACATACTTTAGTAGGTAAAATTGGAGGGAAGGAACCATTTTGAGGAACCGATTTAAGTGCAAACAACAGAAGAAACAAACAAACAAAAAAAGGTTTTTCTTAGAAATATATGTGAGAAAAATCTCCATGGCCAATGACCAAAGTCATGTGCTCTGTTTCTAAATAGTTGAAATGATGAAGAGAGAATATCATATTAGAATGAATGCCATCTGCCAGTTGCTAAATTTCTTGTTGCTTTCTCTATCACAATAGATCTAGCTCTTTTGGCTGAATTTATCCTCTTAAAGACTAAGGTCATTGAGTTACTTCTCCCCCAAACACTTTCTAGGGCTCCTCACCACCTTTGATTCTTTACTCCAGCATTCATGAACTTCCACAGATGGTTCCAGACTTGCCCTCTAAGTCTATGATCATTGCTTTCCCAGAGAAGTCTAACTCAGCCCTGATACTTACTAGTCTTAAATATTACTTAGTGGCTCTAAGTCTTGGTTTCCTCATTGGTGAATTAAAGATGATTCCCACCTTACAAAGAAATGAGTTTTAGAGAAATCAAAGTAAACCCCACTAGGCATTCCCACACTCACATACCCACCCACGTCCTGTGGACAATCACTGTGTGGTGAACTGGATATATCTGAGCAGTGATTGCTGTACAGCAAATACCTTGTCTTACACGAATAATGGGAATGCTCAAAAATTAATAGGTAGTATTATTTATGTTATTAATTTTCATTCCAAGATTGATTCAGATGCTATTCTGTTTCCCTTTCTTTCATTTAAAGAGAAACTATAAGAGCTGTCTCTTATTTGTATTGTTCATTTTGGTGTTCAACATCATATTTCTTTTAACTATTTTTCTTACTCTGTGTGTGTTTGGTAAGCTGGGGATGGGGGAATTCTTTCCAATGAGATTTGCAAGTTCCTACAAAGTATATAGTAAACATACTATGTGTATTGACTAAAAAGAAAGAAGGAAGGGAGGGAGGAAAGAAAGAAGGGAGAAGAGAGGGAAGGAAGAAGAGGAAGAGAAGAGAGGATGAAGGGTTGGAGGAAGGGAGGGAGGAGAGAAGGACAGCAGAGTGTCTGCTGGAATCCTAAAATGTCCATTAGGGTTAGAGGCCAGGTGGTAGGTGACCACAATCTCTTAGGTGACTGATTTCAAAGTCGGAGTCGAAGAGAGATGTTCAAGATGAATTTGAACTTTAATAAAGTACAAATGGTAACCCAGGGTCTCAATAGCTTTGGAATATGATGTGTCCCAGATTTAGAGGCGAAAATGAACCATATGCCTAGAATTAGGTATTAGAGTGCCTCACTTCCAGGATTAGAAGACATTAACTCAGAGACATGGGGACTACTCCTCAGGATTTACAAAAGCAAATATGTCTCAGTCAATCATTGTCCAGACATGTTCTGTTTATGATTAAGAGTCAGTGTACATGTGCGTGTGTATAATGAGTCTACTCAACTTTCTGATGTTTATTAATATACGTGGGCACTTGTAAGTTGGACAGCCACAGATTCAGGGCAACTAGATCTTTTGTGATAGAAATTGGCATTCCCAGAAGCAAGGAGCAGATCTGAGAGAAGTCCAGAAGCAGACAACCAAAACAGCAATTGAAAGTCAGCTGTATTAAGAGATGAAGGGTAGAAAATGAGCCAGGAACTGTGGCCTTGGGTTTTGAGGTCCAGAGAACAAAAATAAGTCAAGAGATGAGCTGATGGAAATAGATGAATTTAAAGTTAGGCATGAGTACAGAATTGTTTAAGGGCCAATTTAGAAAAGAGGGACCATGGTCCCTGCACCTAGAACATCTAATGAAAGCCAGGAGCTATCAGGCATTTACCCCCAAAATAAAAACCTCCTTAGCCTTATCAAATGATCGCCACCCCCTGTATTATACAACCATAAGCAGGGCTAAGTTACAGATGTGCCAAATTGATCTTTGGTTCCTTGTGCATCTCTGATTCATTTAGTGACAGCATCTACTGATACACTAACACAAATATGGAAAAAACTATAAGGGGTTAATGTCATTTCCAGCTGCCTTGTTCCTCTAGGACTACGTGTGTTTGGGAAATTCTAGTTGGTAACGATCTCAGTCCTTCAGCTAATTGTGAAATTATCCAGTTCATGTTCAATTTCATCTCATTCCCATGGCATTTAAAAAATTTTTTTGATTTAGCATTGAGCTTTATCATCAGAAATCCCCAGGTCTTAACCATAGCTCTACTTACACAAACACAGACAGTCGCACCTGTGATTTGAATGAAACTGCATTGGAACTGAAGACAGGGAGATGATGAAAAGAGAGGAAGTGATGGCAAGGTTAACACATGAGTGAACTCAAGCTCGCTCACACCGTGAAACCTCTTGCCAAAGCCTGGGCACTCATTTTAGAAACTGTGAAAGATTTTCCGGAGATTTACTGCAAGAAATCGGTCCTCAGGCAGAGAGGGATCCGAAATGCTTTCTATCATGCCTTATGTAACCCAGGGAAAAAATATTATTCCCCTGAATTGGGGGCGAGACAAGAGATGGATTTGTACAGTGATGAACTGCCTAAATACTTCAAGCATTGCTGCCTTCCCCTCTGTTTGAAGAAAAGGAAACAATAAATCAGAAGATTAGGGATTTACTTCCATTTCAAGGTGCCACTAGCCAAGCCACGTTAGCTGGCTCCGTGCCTAAACATTTTGTGTGGGAGGTGGACCGAGAGGGAGAGGGGCTCCAGTCCTCCCTGTAGTTTGGAGGGCTGCGAAGTCTGGTGATACACGATAAAAGGGAATATTCCTCATTGAAGTCGCTTATTTTGTGAAGGTCAAGGGACCGGTGAGAAAAGCAGAAAATGAGAGCCCCACGTCTCCAGGCTGTTAGGTGAATTCCCCCTGAAATCAGAATAACATGTTTTGCAGATTACCTGGGTATCTGGGGAAACATCTCTTGCATTAATCTGGATATGACTATAACAGACAGTAATGTGAGGACAGTTGGGAAGGGCTCCCCGGGGGGTGCCCTCTGGCGTGGAATTCCAAGAGCTTTTGCATTCCGTGAGTTTGTAAGTGAAATTCCGTATTTCCTCAATTGGAAACCCATCTCCTCCCCTCACTCCCCAAGTGAACCCCTTGCTGGGCCTGTCCTTACATTCTGAACACCAGCATTTGCCACTCTGAAGACAAGCCCAATTGACTGAGCACCTATGAATGATTAAGGTTGTGCAAAGCCAAAGGGAAAGGGGGAAGGGAGCCCCCATTTGTGCAATGCTCTTATCAAGCTTCCAGAGGTTCAGCAGAAAGGAATCTTTCTGTGTCCATAAGCCAGGGTCCACCCTGTCCCCAAGGAGCTATCAACATACCCTGCCCTATTCCAGGGGTCAAATATTTGGGAGGGCAGGTGTGTGGGTAGAATTGTGTAAGTGAATAAGGCCATCCCACTTTCTCTGGAGACAGGAAAACATGGGGTGAATGTTAAGTTGCAAGTTCTGGTTTTATAGATTGCCATCCTGGAGTGATTTTGAGCCACAGCTCTGTGGTCCAAGATGCTCAGCAACTCCACCATGGGTGTGCTTGCTCACCTACATACACATCAGTTTTCTTGGAGTTTGTAAACACCATTTCCTAACTCAGGGATGTGTCCAGTCCTGACTCTCATTTACATACTCAGCTTATATTCTCTGGCTCCTGACAATGGCCTTTCGATCTCAGTATTTCACAATCAGTTTCCCCAAGCCCAGCTGGATTTTCCTCTCCAGGGGATAGGACTTGGCCAGAGCCACTTCACTCCTGACTTTGCACATCTGCTCTATCTTAACCCACTTGCAGATCTGGGATAAGAGGCTTCCCCTGATAGCTCCTGCCTAGGACTCACATCAGCAAGACTAGACCCTTGACCTTCTCACTTGGAGAGCAGTGGTTGAAAGTTCAAGCTGGAACATCAAGTCTCTTAGGCCATATGTCCCATGAACTGCCTTATGAGTTCTGGAAAATCTTGTAACCAATGCTCTGAGCCAGCACCATACCAGACTGGAGCCTGGGTTGGGCAAAGGGACGATTCAGCCATACTCACCCCATCTTTATTTAAAAATTTGATGTTTTGTTCATTGTAAATTTTTTACATCTGATTTTTTCAAATGTTGATTACTGAAGTACTGAGGGTTTTGGGGGGGGGGTGGAACAGGGAAGGCTTCTCCTTTTATTTCATACCCGAGGCAAGTGCCTTTCATTCCACTTGGTCCAGCACTGTCCTGAACCTCAATTTTTCATCTTTAAAATGGGAATCACAATAAAAACCACCTATTTTTATAATAACTTTAAAAAAAGCAATTGCAGTTTTTAAAAAAGGTAATAATGAGAACTGTGTGCATAAGTTACCTGACATACCTAGAAAGTGCTCAAAGAAAAAAAAAGAAAAAAGCGATTATCACAATACATAACCTTGTTTTGTTATTATCTGTTAATATGCTGTTACTCAAGTCCTGATAAGTTCCTGAGGAAATAGGGAAAGCGCTTGGATTTTTTTCAGCTGTAGAGTGTTTTACACATAACGGTTTCTCCATCAAAGCTATTGCCTATTAATTAGGGAATTGGAACAGGTTATACCTAAGGTCCATTCCTTCTGCTGGTCTCTGGAAATCTGCCTACGATTTCTTTAACATCACCCAGTTGAGGTTAAAGAAAGCACAACTTATAAGTAATATGTGTAATATCATTGTTACCTGTTTCACAACTTTTCTTTACATCAGACCTGCTTTCAATAGTCACCCTCTCTTCTCCCCGCCTCCCTGGTTTGTCACCGCCACAGGCACATGGGATGACCTGTGCATCTGGGGAAGAGCTCCAGCTCCAAGATTCTCTAGCCCACTCTGCTGGCAGCATTCCACAAGCTCGTCTTGGGAAACAATAATTGATTACTCCGGAGGGAAAACTCCATTTCGACACCAGCTGGCAGCCTGATTCTGCCCTGGGGCCCCTGAATTAGTCCCCAGCAAAATCCTCAGCAGACACAGCGTAAGTGTCAGTGGGTGGACATTGTCTTAAGTTCCAAAATACTGCTGTGTGCATGTTCCACCTTAAATGCACTTGGGGTTGGCAGTGATAAATCCCAGACTAGTGAATTTTCCAGTGGCAGAGTGATACAGCAGTATCATTTTTTATTTGCAGATTTGAGTAGCATGTTTTTAATATAAAACCACTTGAACAAATAAGCCATGCAAATGGAACAACCCAGAGACACAGCAAGCGTAGAAAGGTAACCGAAGGGAAGAAAGAGATAAGTACTGATGTGGAGGTGGACATCAGTGTCCCAAGCTGATACACGGACACTATTGAGTGTCATCAGAGCTGAGTTGAGTATTAGCATATTTTTGGTCCATGAAGACTGCCATCTTAAGTTTCAGGATTTGGAAAGAAAAACAAAAAATATTGATTATTTGTCCAAACTCTTCAAACAAAAATGAGTAGGAATTTTTAAACACGAATGAGATTTCCATTCCAAGAAGCGTGTCCTGGCTGTCAAAAACATGTTGGTGCTCTTGTTGAATAAAATTCTTGAGAGTTCTTCTATCATCTCTCTGAGCTGCAGACTCATCCCTAAGTGCACGTGCCTGGGTACTATAGCCACATGAAGTCTTGAGATGCTAAGATTTCACCCTGCATGTGACATGGAGGGCAAGAAATGAAGGGTAAGGCAAAGAACGAAGTATAAGGCTTCTAAACAAAATTCTAGTTTATGAACATCTGAACTTTTTAAAAATTCAAATCAACAAACTTTATCCATGATATCTAATAGTTTGGTACTTATTATATATTTGCGATTGTATCAATTTTTTAAATGAAGTTACACAACTAATAAGGCTGATAGTCCTGCTTTTTGACCTTGCCTTCAGAGCCCCAGAAAAACAAAAGAACTCACCTTCAGGCGCCTTAGCAATGGATGTACGTTCTCTCTCCTTGGCCACGATTACTGTCAAGGTTGAGTGTGGTTTCTATTTTGGGCCCAAATGGCAGAAAAGCTGCTTCTGTAGCCAAGAAGCAGCATTGTAGGATGCCAATAAATTCTGGGGAAAATTACATTTTAAAAAGGAAAACTTTGACATACATCTGGCAGTAGAATGATGCTGAACATATGGCAGCCTGGTAGGTAGGAAGCCGTTGGAACATGGTAAGTTGAGCTGAGTGCTGCCCCTATCGTGTTCTGGGGTGCATTGGAGAAAGGGCCCGCGCAAGGACCACTTCTCCCCCAGCCTGCTGTGGCACGTCCACTGGGGAGAAGGGCTGGATGTAAACCTGTGTTTGTGTGCATGGCCTTCTGCTGGCAACCTCTGATCGACTCCTCAGAGCTGTTGTTAGTGGTACAAGCGGACAAGAGCAACACTCTGGGCATGAAATCATGACTTTGACAACCAATAAGACACTGGGAGACCAGAGAAATCCAGGGTGTCAGAATCTTGGGTCCTGGCTCTGGGAGATGACAGATGGCCAAAGTCAACGTTCTACTGATGGATAAGGCACACATCTCCATTGTCCAGTTTGGGCTCGAGCACTCTGCTAACGGAGCACAGTATCGCTTAAGGAAGTCTTAACCTGATGGCTGGATCTTGTTTTAAGGGACAGGAAAGGTCAGGTTTTCATCAGAGGAAGGAGGACACATGCAGCCACCTTCATTGTGAGTTCCCAAGTTTAGGCCCAAGACCCCCAGAGCAGTGCTGGTTGGAGGGCAATCCTCCCACCTGCTGGATCTCACTCCTCAAGCTGTGCCACTTGGAGCTTTTTTCTTGTCTCAGGCATCTGGTCATCAGGGCTGCACTGCCTGTCGCGATGCCAGAATGATAATACTCTGCAGGATTGGCACTGCTGCCTCCTTCTTTGGAGAGGAGCATCAGGACTCTGCAATCATGATTCTCCAGCAAGGTCATGCAGGTAGTAAGCATTACAGACTGAACACAAGCCCAGATCCCGGGGCCTCGGAAAATGCTGTTGCTACAACACATGGACAGTATGAAAAAGTTTGCTTATTTTTCTATCCCATGGATCATGGACTGCCTGGGGAAGTCTAGACATTTCATACCTCAGATCCTTAAGTTTGCTCTGGGTGGAACACGAGCTATTTTTAGTTTCAGAAACTCAGGGTCTGGTCCTTTGTTCTCCTCTGATTAGGTAATTGAGCACATGTATAAATATGCTTTCTCCCAGGTGCCACCCCTGCACTGCGTGCATTCATATATGCAAATGCAGATTCGCACAGCATGTCCTCGTGGCCTTACAATGTCTGCACACACATATCTTCACCACCACCACACACACGTTCACTCTCCTACTTAGAGCCAGATTCTTACACACCTCCTCCAGAGCGGTGGCTGTTAAACTTCTTGTTGAACACCATGACCTCGGGACTTGTTAAAATGTACATTTGGCAAGTGTTGGGGGGGGGGGTCAAAAAGCTGCATTTTTAACAGAAGCATTTAGATGATTCCGATTTAGGTAATCTGTGCACCCTTTCTCGAGAAACACAGTCTTGGCTACAAGATCCTTTAAGACAAGGATCTTAATCCTAAGGGATGTCATGTACATTTCTATCTGCTCAGTACAAGTCACTAGGCTAGATCCGGGACAGAAAGCATCTAGGGAGAGTGGATTGAAAGAGTAACTCTCGCTCACTTGCTCATTCACTCAGAGATTATTATTTGCAGAGAGGCAAGAGGTCAAACTCTCAGGAGGTACTGAAACCAGTGACCTTTTGGTCCACTTGACCCTCTGGGGTCTGGTTGTCTAGACTGCTCTTTGTGAAGGACTTTTGAAAATTGATCAGAACTCTCTATTTGCTCCCTTTTGTTGAACAGATCTCATTTCCTAAAGAGCATATAAGGTGTTCTACAGTATCTGGAGGTTTTCCTTTCTTCTCTATGAAGTTCACCCAAACTAACGATGCTGGGAGATCAAAGGCCCTGAGGGGAACTGCCTCTGCCCCAAGGTCAGCCAGGCAGGGAGGGGCTCCCTCCCCCTTTATCCTTTCCCCCAAGTGTCCCACCACCATTTATTTGTGTCTTTCTGTCATTGACAATGGCCATGACTTATTTTTGCTTGTTCCTATCAGCTCCGAAGCACATATCTTGTACTAAGCAGCCCACCATCCCAACTTACCTAAGGGCTATTTTATTCTTCCAGGAGGAGAATTCTCAGTAGTCCCCTCTCTGAGGGTGTGCCACTCACAAGGTCCCCGAAGTATCACAGCAAATCTTGAGCTGTACCACTAATTACCTGTGGCCAGTTAGACACCTGAACACAAAGCCAAACTAAGTGAAATGCCATCCTTCCTTCATGGACAATTTTGTAAAACCCTCTGCTGAACTTCTGATCCCTTTTACTTATGTAACTTTCCTGGTCTGCCAGGCTGGTAACTGCACTTAAAAAGGGAATGTGGTTATTGGGGTACTGAGGGTGGCACTGTCTTGGTGACTTCATGCCGGGTCCTCTGGCACTAAGGTCTCACAAGGCTCCATTTCACTTGCCCACTGTCAAATCTTTCTGATACGCCCTAGCAGACCTTCTGATCCCTGGTTGAGGAAATCTGCATTTTCTCTTTTCTTACAAATCCAGATACTACTTGCTTGCTTGTCTTCAGTCCTCTGGAAATCCTCATAATTCTCCACTGGAGATGTTTACCTTACTGACTCCCAAAATGAACAGTGGTTGATAGGGTGGAGCTGATTTTGTGAGCAAATCAATAGTTTGCTACCTAACAGCTTTTCAAACCTCATTATGAATTGCCAGAGGTGAGTAAGGAGACCTCCAGGAAACAGGGTACCTGGATATGTCTTTTTAAAAAAAATATTTTATTTATTTCTTTTAGAGAAGTGATAAGGGAGGGAGAAAGAGAAGGAGAGAAATATCCATATGTGAGAGATACATCTATAGGTTGCCACTTGCGTGACCCCAACTAGGGACCTGGCCTGCATTCCAGGCATCTGTCCTGACTTGGAATCAAACCAGTGGCCTTTTGGTTCACAGGCCTGAGCTCAACTCACTGAGCCACACCAGCTGATCAGGGCCTGGGTATATCTTTAAACTAGCACCTCTAAGTTAAGCATATCTTAAGTTGTCACTTCTTGGTTTGGTAGTCACATCAACTATTCTGGAACCTGAACCAAGAGCAACAGGGAAAGAGGATGTGGGTCGCAATATGGGTGTGTTTGCTGAGAGAGCCCAGGGAAACAGCGGATTGATGCACAGAGTGGAGGAGAGGTAAACCTGTGCGTGTGCTGCATTTTAAGAAATATCTCTCTATGTATAGGCATTTGTCCTTACTTGGATGATGGTAACACATCCATGAGTCTAATTTCTAAGTAATACGGAGAATGACAGTACAGAATGAAAGGAAGAAAGAGGGGGTGTATATTAGAAAGGATAGAAGTACCAGAAGTGGGTATTTGGAATTAAAATTGAACTTTGGCCCAGGGTAGAAGTGAACTCAAAAGAGTGAGTTGCCTAGAGTACATACTGTATGATTCTATTAGTGTAAACAAAATATGTTTCTAGCAAACACACCCAGCAAGGTTCTCTGTATTTCTAGAAGGACACAGAAGAAAATAATAATTACAATTATCTTTGGTGAGCGGGACTGAGTGTAGAAGAGTGCTTCTAAATTTCACCTTATACAAATTGGTACTTTTTACAGTTTTTACCTTAAGCCCTGGTCAGCATGGCTCAGCTGTTGGGTGCCATCCTATAAAGCAAAGGGTCATTGGCTTGATTCCTGGTCATGTTGTATATGAGAAGCAACCGATAGATGTTTCTCACAACAATGTTTCTCTCCCTCTATATCTCCCTCCCTTCCCCTCTCTCTAAAATAAAAAAAATAAAGTTTTACCTTAAAAAATTAGTCCTATACCCCCACATGTTTCTTTTGATTGCATAAATTAAAAAACAAGCCCTGGCTGATGTGGCTCAGTGGACTGAGCATGGGCCTGTGAACCAAAGGGTTGCTGGTTTGTTTCCCAGTCAGGGCATGAGCCTGGGTTGCAGGCCAGAGCCCGTGAGAGGCAGCTCATTGATGTTTCTCTTGCACATCAATGTTTCTCTCTTTTTCTTCCTGTCTTCTTTCCATTCTCTCTAAAAATAAATAAATTAGTTAATTAAAAAAATTGTTGCCTTCAGGAGAAGTAATGCCAAGAGATTTCCCCCCCTCAGCAGCTGCATGCTGGGTACTTGCTTTTCATCGTGGAGGTTCAGGAAGTCCAGAGGTGCTTGTGTGTTTCCCAAACCCACTGTTCTGGAAGGAGGCCTGGGACACTATAAGGTCAGCCTTTCCACGCCGAGTTCCAAATCCACAAGGTTCAACTGAGTTCATTTTCCGCATGGAATTAGCTCCCCTGGGTTCAACCACACAGTCTGGACAGGGACAGTGGTTGGTTTTCCCAATCATCAGTTACTACTTGCCCTCCTAGTCTTGGAGGAAATTGAGAAGTGTGTATTCAACCACTGGGCTTTGAGCCTCGAGCGAGGCTGCTGGTGGATTGGAGTTCACGTTAATTCAGTGATGGGTCTCTCTCCTTTCTACTTGTATTCCAGCTTGGAATCTTCATCAGAAGGAGGATATGGGGAAATCTGAGGGCAGTGGACCCTAAACTTTATGCGCAGAGCAACCACCAGTGAAGCAAGTATATTAACTGCTTATTCCCAGGACCCACCTCCAGAAGGCACAATTCTGCAAGTCTGGGGAAGGGCCCAGGAATCTGCATTTGTAACAGAGGGTCCAGTTTTGTCCCAGGTGGTTCAGACACAAGAGAATCATGAAAACACATAGAGACAAACCCTGATGCTAGATGTATTTTACAAACCTGAGAGAAATGAGGAAAAACTGGAGGGTGGTAGTAACAATAAAGACAAATGAGCACTTACTGTGTGGAACCCACCTCTCTGAGTGCCTGGCACTTGTTCACTCATTTAACCCCCAGCACACCATGGTATCTTTATTACCCTTATACACAGAAGGACACTAAGGCAAAGGGAGTTTAAATAATTTTCCCAAGGTCACCCAGCTACAAAGTGACAAATGTAGACACAACCCCATGTGGTTTGGCTCCAGAACACATGCTCTCAACCACGACACCCCAGGACAGGATTGTCAAACTATACCCACAGACCAAATCCTCTTGCTGCCTGTTGGTGTTAGGCTGGGTGGTGGCCCAATTGTTGGAAGAGTTGAAGACACTGCTTCTTGGTTCACAAACCCTAATTATATATACTATCTGGTCCTTTACAGAAAAAGCTTGCAGACCCTGCTTGAGGAGAGAATAAACACAAGGCTCTTGTTTATCTAAGTCCTAGCTGTGAAGGGTCCGTGGCTTCACCTGGGGGCTGTGCTGGGACTTTTGGACCCAAGAGCCAGTTCTTCTGCATCACCACCCTCTAGCACTCCTACTTCATCACTGATGCTGCCATGTGTGATGCAGGAGCCTTGGATGGCTTCACGATTGTCCTTTAGGACCACTGTATCTGACCATGTGCCATGGCCATCTAAATTAAATTCCTTAAAATAGACAACGTGCAACTGTGGTATAATAAGGAATTTCTCACATAAGCAAAACAGGCAAAACTATATTCTTGACCCTCTTTTCAGTTGCATTCTGCCAAAGTTATTATAACAATGCCATTAGTTCTCTAGTATTGATAAAAGGAAGGTACTGCAGAAGTAACTGAGGCTAAGCAAGATCTAGTAATTTCCTCAAGGTCACATAGCTAGTGGAGCGTGGTCCTGGGTGAGCTGCAGGCAGTCAGATGCCAGGACCTGCATGCTCAAACCACAAAACAGCATAGCCTCCCCCAAGGTCCCCAAGAGCCTGTTAGCCTTTCTCACTCCATTTACAAGTAAAGAAGCCGGCAGTCAGAACACATGCAATAGTTGAATAAGGTCATGCACCTCTCTGGCCTTTCTGATTGCAGACTGGACAGAGTCAAAATCCCAGGCACTTCCCCTTGTTTCAGTGGGTCATGATAGGACCCACTAGTGGCCAAGCTCTCACTCCAATGTCTGAGATGTGCTGCATGCCCCAGAGGGGGCCTGCAGGGCATCACAATAGAGACAGACGTTAATTTCACTGCTTACTAACCAAGTGGCCTCCATAAGGGATGACCCATGTGTCTGCCTCTCAAATTTTTTCCTCATCTGTGAAATAATATTTTTTCCTCATCTGTGAAATAATAATGATAATAACACCTAGCTTACAGAGTTATGGTGGGTCTCTAATGAGGTAATTTACATCAAGTATTTGGCAGTTCATAGCATATAGTAGGTGCTCAAAAAATAGCTACCATTACTAGAATAAGATAGAAGAACCTGAGCCTGTTATTAAATTTGATGTTATAAGGAAATAATAAAATACAACTTAACACATGTATATGATGGACCATCACTGCATTAAGCTTTTAGGTCATTTTTTAAATAAATTCTTACGGTGATTTTTTTTATCATTCTAATAGATGAGAAAACAAAAAGCACTCTAATGAACAAAATTAAGTAGCAAAAAAAATATAAATAGACTCAGAAATACAGAGAACAGACTGATGGCTGTCAGAGGGAGGGGGCTTTGGGGACTGGGTGAAAAAGGTGAAGGGATTAAGCAAAAAAAACCCAACAATAACACTTATAGATGCAGAAAACAGTATGGTGATAACCGGAGGGAAGAGGTTTGGGGGCAAGTAGAAGAGGGTAAAAGGGGAATAAAATGGAGATAAAAGGACACTTGACTTGGGGTGGTGAACACACAATACAATATACAGATGATGTATTATAGAATTGTACACCTGAAACTTATATAATTTTATTCACCAATGTCAGTCAAAAAATTAAATTAAAAAAGCATGCCCAGAGAAGTAAAGTGACTTCTCTAGGTGACATAGAAATGGTTGAATCTGACCTGGTTTGTTTAATTGCAGAGTTAACACTCAGAATTATGCCAACTCCCCCAAATTTCTACCACCTTTTAGAGGGCAAAAGTAGAGCACAGAGACTTACTTCTAAAGCAAGTTCTACTATATGAAGAAAATGTGGCATTTATGCTAAACTTTATGAGACTTTTCTATTAAAAAGGCGCTGTGTTCAGTGAAAGCCTATTTATTAAAAATGGGCTTGAATAATAATATAATAAATGAAATAAAAAATTGTGTCTCCCACTGTCAAGCCAAAGATGGATTATGATGTGTCAGACAGGTACAAATGGTCTTATAGTCTCGATCCAGGAAAAGATTTGGAGGCAATTTTGCCTCTTAAGAAAGTATTGTACAACACTCACTTAGAGAGGATTTATGAGAAATGAAATGGAAACTCTTTCAAGATTTTATTAAGAGATATAGTCTTCCTGCATAACTTCTTTCCCTCCTGGACATTTATGAATGTTTGGCTGGAAGGGTGGTCTGGGAGCTGGGTTTTGATATATGTGGTTCCTACAAGGACGTGCCAAGGGAGACATTTTTCCGTCAAAAGCCATATGCATGCAGGATCCTGAAAAGTCTTCCAGCAACCATGGACACTGGCAATAAAAATGATCGAGGGAAAAAACATGCCAGCCGGTACCAGTCACTGCAGATGCTAGAGGACCAGGGGCCATATACATAAATACCTTCAGAACTTGTATGGAAAACAGTAAGGGTTTAATTCATTCCTTTTTCAGACTCAAGAGTTTTTCAGGGCACAGCTATGGTGTGAAGAATGGGTAGCAAAGTGCTTTGCTAAGTCAACCTCCAAGTGCATTACAGAAATTCACAAGACAGAGGAAATGAGAAAGGCACATGACCTCACGGCTATGGACTCCACCACACTGGGGACACCCCTATGCTCCAAAAATAGGTTAAACTTTCCACAGAGTCATGGTCAGAATACCATCAGGGTGTGACAAGGGCTGTCTTATGGCCCTCAGTATATCTTCATGGTGTATGTGGCTGGAAAACAATCTTGACAAAATTTCTTAAGCCAGGAACAGAAATTGGAATGCACTATATTTTGCGAATACACACACATCACTACCAACAACAGCAGAGAAAAGCTTTTTTTTTGTATTTTTGTCTTTTTCTTTTCTCTAGAAATTAATCTTTTCTCTCCATTTTATAGTTATTCCCCTTCTAGCAGTAAAGAGATCTGAAGGCTGTTCAGCACCTGGCACATAATAAGTGCTCAGTGAATGTTAGTTAATTGCCTTACCTTGTCCCTTGAGTTAAGAAGGCCTCCCTTGCTCTTCCTGACTTTGTGAGGGGTGGCTTACTGAGCCATTGTTCAGCTCTTCCTAGAGTGAGGTGTGGTATTGAGACAATAGGCCCCAGACAGGTAAGTTTTGAAGTCACAGTTTAGGACTTCGACAGGTGGGACCCTACTTGGTGTGTGCTTGCCAGTGTCAGGGACAGCCACTCAAGCAAGTTTAGACAACTCATTGCCTTTACCAAGGGCAGAGAGGGCAGAACTTGCCCGTTTCCCAAGAAAGCAGTGTGTTCCTGCCTCTCTGCCCCCTTCCTTTCTCTAGGACTTCCTCTTCTTGGCTCTTGGGGGCATCCTGGACACTCTGGTCCTACCAAGTCCCCTTTCTTTTCATTCTGGCTCATTCTGCACAAGTTATGAGCAGGCACCCTGTGCCGCCAGCTCTGTGCTTCCTTGCCATGGTGGGTAGTCACATGCTGGGGCCCACCAGGTGTGGCCAGTGGAGGTGACTGAGGGAGGCTTGACTGCACACCTGGTATTCAACTGGCTCTTTGTTGAGTCACATCCAGAGGATTGCTGGGGAATGACATTATCCCACAATTCCTCAGGGATATGCCTTTCCAAAGCAATTTTGAGCTACACTCTCCTTTGCTTTCTGCACTCAGTAACCATTGATCGTTTCTAGTTCCTTGATGTCCCTATTTGCCACAGGAATTTTGCAGAAACTGTTGTCACTCTTCTGGGACTTTTTGATTAGCTTTCCCTGTGCTTATTCAACTTCTGTTTATCCTTCAGACACAAATTCAAATGGCAACTTCTCAGGAAATCTGTGCTACCTGACTCCTCCAAGATTAAACCAAACTCCCTGTGACACCACATGAATAAATTTGTATTCTTGCCACTTATAGCTCTTATTACAGATGTATTTTGTGTTTATTTGTGATTATCTGATTAATATTTATCTCCTCCATAGGACTATCAGCTTCTAAGGAAAATAACTGTCTGTTTTTCTTTAGCATTTCAATTTTAGAGGCTTTACTAGAATCTGGTACAGTGTGAGCACTTAATGAATATTTGTTAAATAAGTGACTAAATAACAGTAATAATTATAAATAGAAACTACTACTTATGAAGGGCCTGATAGCTGCCAGGTTTCATACTCAGCACTATTTCTAATTCTTACACAAATCAACCGGGTAGATTTGATTACCCTCCATTTATAGATGTAAGTATACTCACACATACACATATACTGTACTTGTATTACATGTGTCAGCATAGTGGTTCTCAGACATAATTGTTATCAGAATCATACAGGTGAGCTTGTGGAAACACACAGTGCTAGATTGTACCCTAAGAGTTTCTGATTTGGTAGGTCTGGGCTGGGGCCTGAGAATTTGCGTTTTTGCCAAGCTCTCGGGTGATGCTGATGCTACTAGTTCAAGGACCACATTTGGAGCACCGCTGTGCTTCAGGGAAAGGAATATGAATGGGAGAAATACTTCCTGTCTCTCTCTTTCCCACTCATGCCCCTGTTGTCAGGAAAGAAGGCCTGACTTTGTGGTGAATGATGCAGAAAGAAAGAACCTACCAATATCTGCAGCTCAGCTCCTTATTAGATTTCTCTTTCAAGGTGGCCCACTCTGGCTGTTGGTGCTCTGGACCCAGATGCACACCTGGGTCAGGGACCAAGACCAACTGTGAAAGTGTATATAGAAGCCCTCTCTGCACCCAAAGGAGACAAAGCTATGATTCTAGGGAGACTGCCTGCTCACGGAAACCCGCAGGTGACTGATCCTCAGCTCTGGGTTTCAGACCCATCCAGAGTTTATCAAGGGACCCAACTGGATGTGTGTAAATCCAGTTCAGTACTATCAGAAATAAAGGCAATTTTTAAAAATATTATTCAGCTTCTTGTGTCTATTTCCCAATTGGAGACTAACTTGGGGAGAGGTGAAAGGTGTAACTAATTTTCACCACCCAAATCCCAACAGCAGCTTAAAATTAACTTAATTTTTTTGGTCATATGTAAAAATCTCTTCATTAGGTCCTTGCATATGATAATATGTAATTTGGATGGAGATACAAATCTATTGAAATGGAATCTTTCCCTATAATTGTTAGGTTATTAGGCCTCGTGTTATAGTATTTGCAAGACTTCTTGAGTTTTTGTAGATCCTAGGTAATCTTAGTATTGAAAGTTTCACTTCTCATCATATGAAACAATACAAAGAACCATTATATTACATTTTATATGAGTTTATTTCATAAGCTCTTAGTTTTATAATTATTTTTGTATTTAATTCTCTCTGTATATACACAGACACAATATATATGGATATACAGGGTCTGGCAGAAGTAAGGCCTCCTTGAGTGTGGTTGGTAGGGCAATAATATGGGTGCAATAATGCATAGTTTTAATTTGAACATTAAAGGTAAAATGTCATATGGTGTGCTTGAGTGTGATTTTATTATGTTATGGAATTACATGCTTATGATTTTTAATAAAAGATTTTGTATTAAAAAAGAAGTATTATTTGTGCCAGACCCTCTGTATTTCTATGTATTCTATCATACATGTTGTATATTATATCACATGTATTAAATATCATATATAACATTTATTTATACGTTACATTTCTAGATATATCTCTGTAATAAAGTTTCCTTGTACAAAACATTATCATAGGACTAAAAGTAGCATGAAGCCTCCAAGTTGCTGATAAAGAGTTTGAGGTCAGTTTAATTCTTATTACTTTATAGGGGACCCATTCTACACTTTTGGGTCACCTCTTTATTCTTAATGCTTAAAATTTTACAGTAATGCACCTAGGTTTGGACATTTCTTTCCTATTACACTGGACTCTTAATATATCCTGTCAATATGAATACTTGTGACCTTTAGTTCTCTGGAAAATTCTCCTGTATTAAAACTTTGATACTTTTACTCCTAGTTTCTTTTTTTTATGAAACTTTAAATACAGGGCAGATTTATATTAATAGGTCCATGACAGTCCATTAAATAGGTATGCCATGGCCTTAACATTATAAACTTAGATCATTATAAATATCGTCTTTGCGTGTTCTTCTCTGGAATTATTTCCTTGGGAATATTATTTATTAGGTCAAAGAGTGGGAAACCTTTTTATTGATTTGTTTGAGACCTCTGATATCAGATACCTCTTTTGAATTGTCCTCCGAATTGAAGAAGCAAGTCAGCCCTGTGGCTGACTCTTGCTGGGACTCAGGCCACAGAGACCCAACCCCTGTGGCTATTCTGGAGAGGCAGACTTGCCCTCCTTAGGGCAATTCATGTATACTGCAGACACCTGTAAGGCTAACCTTTCTTCTCTACCCTACCTGCCTGGCAGGTGATGGGTTTGATTCAATGGCTGAGCCGTGCCCTGCAGACCTGATGTAAGAGGCTTTGTTGTGAGTTGTGCTGCCTACTGGCTGGAATGGGAAGAAGGTATTTGCAGCAACACCACCCCTTCCCTAAGATTTTCGGCCCACCAGAATTCTGGACAGCTGCACCCTTGGAGCTGGGAAAACCCCAAACATCCCATAGCAGCTCAGTCTACTGCTTGGCTTGCAGAGCCACAATGTTGGCTGGTAGCCAGTGGATCCCTGGCTGTGAGATAGAACAGGGTTGCAATTTTTGTTTGTTTTACTCAGTAAAGAGACAAATCACAGGGCTTATTATGTAAGTGATAAAAGATTATTCAGTGAAAAAACAAATGGCATTTTCCCAGTGAAGAGTTGGGGTGAGATATGGATCTACATGACTAATGTCAAATGTTGTTCTGTTCTCTGACTGCTCCAGATGAGCAAGCCTGGCATGTGAATAAAGACACGGACATACTTTCACTTGGCCAGGGTGACACCACTTAAATGTAATTGTTCAGCACCATGAGAATTTAGGCATATGGTTGGTTCTATTGGCTTCCTCTCAGCTGTGTCCCAAAATTGACATCCTCTGAGATATCTCTATTGGAAGACTTTGGGAAGGATTTGTGTTCTGGAGATCAGCAAGTAATTTAATCATATCAGTTCAGCAGTCATTTATTGTGCCCATATTATGGAGCATCGTGTTATACTGGACAGAGGATAAAATCTAAAATGTTTGACTTCATTGTATCAGTTCTCAGCTGTGTGATCTTGAGCTGTTCATCTAGTGTCCTTTAACTTGATATCTTATGATACTTGACTTACAGTGTTAATTCAATGGACACTCAAGTGGACCAGATTCAGACATCGCCCAGATGTTTTGAACAATTAGAAATACAAAATAAACATTATTAGTATGGTAAAGTCTCTAGTGCAAAAAATAGACAACATACTTGAATTGGTGAGAAACTTCAGCAAGAGTGAAGGATACTTTTATGCCTTCAAAAGTAATAAAAAAGAAATAAAAAACACGGGAGCAGCAATGAAGAATGTCTTTAATGAATTTATTGGTATACTTGACACAGCCCAGAAAAGATTCAATGAACTGGAAGACAGTTGACAGAAATTATAGACATGAAATTGAATATAAATTAATGAGGACATAATAAACAGCTGGTGAACAGTTTATCTAAATAAAGGCACAAAGAGAAATAAGAACAAGTTATCCCAAAACTGTGGAACAGTATTTTACTGTGTACCCTATATATGTAACTGATGTAATTGGAATCACAGAAGGAACAGACACATACCCATAAATTTAAGATGCTTAGAGAACACCAAGCAGGACAAGTAGGAAACACATATGCAATACGCATGCTCATGCAACACACACACACCCTTTACCATCCTATTCAACATTTTGAAATTCAAAGAGAAAGAGAAAATCTTGAAAGACACCAAAAAAAAAGGATCTGTTATATACAGAGAGCAGATCTAAGAATGAAAGCCAACTTAAAATCAGAAACTACATAAGCAAAATAAAAATCAAGTGACACACTCAAAGGCCTGAGACAAAACAAAACAAAAACAAGCAAAAACACTGTTAATCCAGACGACAGCCCCCCACCCATCCCATCACCCCCAGTTCAATAGTGAAGAAGAAATACTTGTTCAGACAAACAAGAATCAAGAGCATCTACAGGGGTGGGCAAAATAAGTTTATAATTGTGAGTACATGAAACACAGGGTTTATTCTTAGATTATTATTTATTAATTATTATATTATTTATTTGTATTACAACTGTAAATCTACTTTTGCCAACCCCCTGTAATATCAGAAAGACTGCACAGAAAGAAATACCAAAAAGTTCTTCAGGGAGAAGAAACATATTAATAAGAAATTTGGATTTGCACATAAAAAAGGAAAGTTGACTAAAGAAAAAGAATGTTAGTGGTGTACTGTGTTTTATACTATTTGCAGAAGATGTATGGTAACAATTGCATAAACAATGGAAAGAAGAAACTAGAGCAGGATGTTGTAAGATCATAAAGAAAAGCAGAAGAAATTCTTCGCAGCCTTGTGGTAAGCAATGATTTCTTAGGTAGGACACAGATAGCACAAAATATAAAAGTTTAAAAAATTTATAGAGTGGACTTCATCAAAATTAAAAGCTTTTGCTCAGTTTGGTTATCAAAATGAGATTACAAGCTACAATCTGGGAGAAAACATTGGAAAATGCATATTTAATAAAGGATATTCAGACCATATAAAGGACTTATGAAACTCAGTAACAAGAACAACTACCCCACCAAAGAAGATATAATAGTAACCAAGAAATAACATAAAAGATAATTAATAATTAGTTAAATACAAATTAAAACCACAATTAGACACAACTGCATACTCATTGGAAAGACAAAAAAAACTACTCATAACCTGTGCAGTTGAGGACATGGACAGATGGAATTCTCAGACATTGCTATGGGGATGCAAAACAGCACGTCAACACTGGAAAGTGTGGCATCTTATTAAGCTAAATGTACACTTACCATAAGTCCCAGCAATTCTATATAAAAATTCTGATATCAACTTTATTTGTAATTATCAAACACTGGAAATAAATCCTGGGAACAACCTTCAGTTAGTGAATGGAGAAGCAAGCTGTGGCCCATTCATACACTAACATCCTATTCGGTTATTAAAAGGAACATTCAACTGATACACTCAACACCATGGGTGAGCTTCGGATGCATTATCCCCAACTCAAAGAGGCCAGACTTGAAGTGCAAAATTATAGGGACAGAAACCAGGCCAATGGTTACCAGGGGATAGGGCTGTGGGGTGGGGTAGCCACAAAAAAGGCACTTGGTGGGGGAACTTTAAGTGATGAAACTATTCCACACTTTGACTATGTTCCATGCTTGTCTAGAGCCTCAAAATATACACTAAAATGAGTAAAATGAATTGAGTGTAAATTATACCTGATTTTTAAAAACAAGTCCCTTTTCTAAGCATATTGAATATTTTTATTTCCTATCTTTTTTAATCGATTTCTACCTTAATTCTCTAATACTTGATGGGACTTCAGTATTTTCAAATTGATTGAGAATTTCTTTATGGCTTAACAACTGTTCCATTTTGGTAAATGTTCTATTGGCACTTCAAATAAATGCGTATTCTGTATTTATGGCACATATAACAATAACAACAATATAAACCAAAATCCACATGGCTAGCAGTTGCCATCACTAGTAAACACACACCCACCATAGTGACTGTATACTCTTCACCTGCCTGATTCCTTGACAATGGGTGCTGGCTTTAGTAGCGCCTGCTCAGACAAAATGAGAAATTCAACGATGATTCTATGTTTCTTTAATTCTCTTTACCCCTTTTCCACTCCCATCTCTCTTTCCACCTCAGAATAAGAACCTATGAATGTTGAAGTTCTGAATCCAATATGTCACGGAAGACAAAAATGTGATAAATCAATCACCCCTACTTTGTTTCTTATAGCAAAGACTTTCACATTTCAATAGATGCATGCAGTGCTTAACTTAAGAATACATCTTATTTAAAGAAATGTACATGGTGGAGGTTCTGCCTGCACTCACAGTCCAGCGGCACAATTTACTCTGTGTCCCCTCAGTGTTTTATTCCATCTTCTTGAAATTCAATTTTTCCTCAGTGAAATGAAAATAATGGCACAGCCTGAACGACAAGATTGTTGTGAGATCTCATGAGATGATGCACACAGCGCACCTACCTCCACGCAGCAGGGATACTCGTGATGGACTCTGCTTAAATTCAGGGCGGCTGGCAGTTTGCATGTGGATTTCATTTGGCTTGGATACTGGCTGAGCTTGCAGACTGATGTGTCTCCTAAGATGGACTAAGAACCATCCTATGTGGCACTCCGAACACCAGAAGGAAGAGACAACCTGCCCCAAACCCACCCCAGAAAGAAAAGAGTTCAGGCCATTTCTTCTTTGCTTGTGGTCATTGCTTGTTAAGTGCTGGACCAATCTGCAAAACTTCCACAGTGATCTTTGGAAATGGGGACATGGCAGCAGGACCCCCCACAATAGGTGGTATTTCCCCACCCCCTAATCTGAGAGCATTTGGGAGATAATCCCAGAACCAACATCCCACTGGGGTTGATCATGTAAATTCTATTTCATCTAAACAAATCTGATTCGAGCCCCTATTGTTTGCAAGGCTATGATAGGCCTTATCACATGCTTCTTAGCCTTGTCTCTTAGTGCCTGAAACATACATCAAAAGGACTCTGTATTTAATGATTTTGCATTTTCTTTGGCTCACTGAAACTTTGCTAAACTCTGTGCTTGATTTCCAAGAGGAAGACTGACAGCCCTACCTGCTAACACAGGTGATAGGTATGGGGATGCCATTCCTTAGCCCATGAAAAAAACTGCTTTACCTTGAGCTCAAACTGGGGGTAGACATTAAGTGCGCAAGGTTGCATATTTTCTGTTCTGGCTTCCTATGTACTGAATGAAAAAAAATTAGTGGGTGAAGCAACATTCCTTCTGGATGCCAGTATGCTATGGAGAAAATGCAGAAGAGAAGAGTACAGACTCCAAAATCAGATGGTCTAGGTTTGAATCTCCTCTCAGTTACTAAATAGCTGCTTAACTTAACTTCCCTAGGTTTTACTTTCCTCCTTTATAAATTGGTAACTACTTTACAGATAAGTTGTGAAGATCACGTACTATCACATGTTAAATACACATGACAATGCCTGGCACATAGTAAGCCCTAGGGGTGTTTGTTGTCATTATAATTTCATTAAAACTTGACAATGACCTTAGGAGAGAGGAGTAATTTGTATCTACTTGATGAATGAAGAAACTGAGGCTCAAACTGACTGGAAATGACTTGTCCAAATGCGTACCATGGATACATGGAAGAGGTGATTCTAAGTTCAGTATCATTTCCTTCCACTTCTTTGCTACGTGAAGACATCCCCAGGCACTAGGAGGTTGGACTCCCCGCAAAGTCTAGGAAGGATCTATCAATGAGAGTGGGCTGTCACAGAATAAGGGTGCAATCTTCTGGTCTTGATACTAACTATTGCGGGGATCTTGGGTTGTTGCTTGTCTTTGAACTCAGTTGCCTATTTAACAAGTATAAACGGTATGCATTAGGAACTCAAATACCCTTTCCTTAACTTGATTTTCTTCCTTCTTTCCTTCCTGGGGATGGTTTGGAAATCATTTCAGATCTCGACCCTCCCTCAAAGCCCTCAGCACAGAAGGCATGACATGGCCAGGAATTTGATGGTCGGTGCTTGTGAAAACCAAATATCTCTGAGGTTGTGACGTTATCATTTATAATAAAAATATATATTTCATCTTCAACCCATTCCTGGCACAGAGATCCTAAAACACTTGAAATTTTTTGTGACAAGAGCGACAAAGTTTTCCTGTGTTATCTTTTTAAAAATTTTCCTTCATTATCTTAATGAAATGATGTTTGGAAAGCCTTTATAGGGTTGGATGTTAAATCAATTGCCAATGGCCAATGATTTAATTATCTATGGCTGCATATGAGGCACCTATAAAAACCAAAAAGACAGGGTTTGGGGTGCTTCTGGGTTGGCGAGCATATGGCGATTTGGGGAGAATGGCACCCCTGGAGAGAGAATGGAATTTCATCCCTGCACCCCAGCCCTCCATCACACTGTTTGATTCTGTCTGGTGGTTCCTCTGTTGTATTCTTTTACAGTAAGCCAGGAATCTAGTAAGTGAATGTTCCTCTGAGTTCTGTGAAGCACTTTAGCAAATTAATCAAACCTGGGAGGGAGTCTTGAGAATCTCTGATTTATAGCCAGGTAATAACCTGGGTGTGTGACAGGCATCTGAAGGTGGGGGAGCAGTCTTGTAGGACTGAACACTTAACCTGTGGAATCTGATGCTACCTCCTGGTAAAGAGTGTCAGAATCGAGTGAACTTGTAGGACACCCAGCTGGTGTCTAGAGAATTGCTTGTTGGTGGGGTGGGGTGGTGGGGTGACACCAATTCCAACATTCAACCCCTCGTGTTGGAATTGGTGTCAGAACACAAAGGAGGGTAATAGCGGGTATTTTCATCTGCTTAGCGGGCAGTGATATCTCTAAAAAGAGTCCTAAGTAACAACTTTGTGGATTAATTTAGAGTCTCCAATCTGTCAACCTGCTTCCTTAATACTGTGTTCTAACTTTAGCTCTACAAATCCTCCTCCAGATCCAAGGAATTGCCTTCTGACTTAATCCAGATCTAGCTAATGAGTTTGAGTTTACTGGCTAATTTTCTTAAGGGTGATTAATGAATTATTCATCTCTGGCTACTCTTATATACACAGCTGCTGGGATAAAACTGGGGGGGGGTGCGTGTATGTGTGTGCCCATGTGAATACATGCAGGATTCTGATTGCATTTTGCCAAAACTTGTATCTTAAAACGAAGGTTTGTTTTTGTCCCTTGCCTTCAACAAACACCTTAAGTTACCTTCCTTTGTCAACCAGAAATCACATTTCCTGGTGAAAAATAAAAATTGCATCCAATTACTGTAGAGAAGTTGTTAGTGTGTGCTAAAATTTGTATGTTTGCTTTTCAGCAGAACTAATGATTCTCAGGTGCTAATGGTATAACCTTGGAAAAGCCCTTCACCAACCCCCACCCCAAGGCCTATGTAGAGAGAAGATGGGGCCTTCAAGCCTCTAAGATGTGGTTAGAGGGACAAGGGTAGAGCTTCATCACTGAGCGGGGGATACAGCTCAGGGGAAAACAACCCTGTAGTAAAATTGGGTGATCTCAATTTTCAACTTGAAGATGATTAGCTGTGCCACACTGAGCAAGCCATTTATATCTAGGGTGGCCATATAATTTATCTTTCAAACCAGAACACTTGGAGAATAAAATTTTGTTCTGTTTATAACCACATCAGGAAAGACGGGCACAAAACCACGATTGTCCCAGACAACACAGTAGGTATTTACCCTACAACTGCTCCTTCACAAACCCTCTGACACCCCAAGGCTTACATCATAAAGCTGGGAAAACTAAACCAATGCAGATTTAGTAAATGAAGCTGTCTGAGTACTGGTTATTCTGGGCAGGGGTAGCAGACCAGTGTTAATGCCAGGGCATTTATAGCCCACATTTGCCCATGACCTTTTGAAGCAAAGTTAGGCACCCAGAGTGGTCACATTTCCTCTGAAGTATTTAGAATGTTGGCAACCAAACTCAGGCAATTCATGTGTCATTTGCATGGTCTCTGGTAGGGAGCAGAAAGTGAGGTTGGTGTTGAGCAGAAGAATATGCAGGAGAACATCAGAAATTTCCTGGTCTGTGTGGAAAATGGAAGACCCCACTTGGGTTTCTGCAGCTCCAAGCCACATTTTAGACATGCTATGCATGGCAGTTCCCCAGGGACCGGGAGTCTTGTGTTACTAGAGTTCAGCAGCCAGGCCAGGAAAATCAATACCCTACTCTTAAAGGTTAAGAGTTTATCCAACTGAAAATAAAAATAAAAAAGGAATAAAGACAATCTAGTTTTGGCTTTTCTTGCAGGTTTCCAAGGGAACTGAGGACAGGCTCCAACCTTTGAGCTTCAGCTTTTAGGGTCTGGGCTGTGGGAGTGCACACGAGCCAGAAACACAAAACCACCAGAAATAAAGACTTCTGAAAGAATCGGAGTTACCACCTCATGGAGGGCGGGCCACCACATGACATAATTTAACCCCTTTAATTTACGGATGAGGAAACTGAGTCCCCAGGTAGAGAATCCGGGCACCCTAGGCTGTTACTGTCTGATGCCAAAATGTTCTAGATATCCAGGTATTATGAATCTCAGGGACATCCTCCCATAGCATAGTGTGAGACAGCAAGACCACGTACTCTCGCCATCTAGCTTCTTCTCGTCCCTTTGAAGACTGGCCATAAATTACTTCATTGATTACTAATGAAATTAATTGCTGGAACTTCTGTTGGGACTGATAATACAAGAGAATTCTTCTCCCCTGGGGTAGCTGAGTGAATGAATGTGAGTGTATGTGTGTGGAGGTGACAACCATCTTGCCGTCAGTATTACACCAACTGAGAGGAAAGCTGAAGTAAAAGAGGGGGAGAAAGAGAGACTGGAATAGAGCGATATTACTGGAGTTCATACACATAGCCGTGCATGACTCACTAATCTTAAAATGTTTGGTTCAGTTAGCCAACACATTCTTTTTCCAGTTTAGCTCGTTTTGAGGTGGGTTTTCTATAATGTAACCAAAAGAAACCTGCTGACACAGAAAGATGGTGATTGGACCAAGGTCACGTTGTAAATAAAATTTCCAGTACTTAACTTTTTTTGTCAAGTAGAATTACTTCCCCTATATACTTCTGTCTATCCTCTGGAATGAATACACAAATGGACAGCCCATGAGCTTATCCAAAGTTCACTATCTGCACTGGTGTCTAAACCAGAGTGCAGGCGGGCTTGGGTGAAAGGTGCTTCCGCAAGGTGACAGTCCTTTCTGTCTTAAACTCTTCTCAGAAAGCAAGAGACTGGAGGTTAGTGTAACGATAATTTTTCTCTCTTCAAAATCCCAATGAAAGTGTTCTGCCCAATGTTAATATAGGACACTATATTCTACAAAGATCTTGCTGAGTAATTCAGTTTGCTTTGCTCAGAAGAGGGAAAAGCCAGGTATCATGTGCATGGACTGAACATTTCCCAAGCTTTGAATATGTGAGGAGGGATAACCGTGACCTATCAATGGCCAGATGTAGATTTAAGGCTAAGCATGGAAAATATGGCATTTGACAACTAATACTGTTCGGTAACCTTTGAGAATACCTCATGAGTGGTTTTGTTCAAAAGAAAATCCTCAGCTAGAGAGAAGATATTAATGATCTTTCAAATCTCTTCCCACTCTTTCAATTTCTTATTTTAGAATCCTAAGAGTTAGGTTGTAGATAGTTCAGGCTGGGTTAATAGGTACCTGGGGGCGGGGTGGGGTTGGCAGATGTGACTCCTAAGAAAGGTGATTGGAAAATGACTTGGGTGAGGACAGAGCCCTGCCTTCTACCCTGTATTCTGAAATTCCCTATTTTCCAGTGGGTAGCTCTTAAATAGGTATTTTTCCCCTGAAGGGCCCCTAATAAACACTGTAGTTATTCTATCCTGCAGAGTGTCTTTGAGATTGATCTATATTAGCAGAGTGGCTGACAAAGGTAAGAAGCAAACAGAATGACTGTGAGTGGGTGGGGATGCTACTGGCCAATGGTGGAAAAAGTACTGAGTCCTGCTCAGACAAACAGTTCAAATCCTGATTCACATATAAACTGAAGCAAGTTGACCTCCTAAAGAAGTCTTTTTTTAAAACAGTAGTATAAGTAAAACTAATACATTTTGTGTGTGAGGAATCTCTTTTATTTTTTAAAATGTATTTATTGATTAGAGAGAGAGAGAGAGAATGCCCACACATGCCCTGACTGGAGATGGAACCCTAGGCATGTGTACTGACCAGGAATCGAACCCCCAGCCTTTCAGTGTATGAGACAACGCTCCAATCATCTAACTCACAATGGTTGGGTGTGTGTGAGGAATTTTTTTAAAAATAAATATTATCCATATAAACCTATTTAGAAAACACAGAAGCTAAACTTTTTCTACACTAGTTTTAATTCTCAGAGGTACATTCTTAACATGCTTTAATAATTGTCCTAAAATGTTTTCTAAGCCTTTCCATAGACTTGATTTTTACAGAATTGGGATTGTGTATATTTTCGTTTTATTTAGCTCTCCCATTTGGACCATATCTTAAGTATTTTCCAAGTCATTACATATTCAACAGCATGACTAAATGGGAACATAAGGTCTTAACATATGTATCTATTTCTTTATTTTAGCTGTTTTCTGATTTTTACTACTGTAAATAATGTTATGATGAAATTATGACATATATTATGTTCATTCATGATTGTTCTAGGTTATAGTAATAGATTGGAAGTAAAAATTCCAAGCTATGATTAAGTCTCCTTATATTTAATGCCAAATTACTTTTTAAAAACCACATTTAAAATATTTTTTCAACCTATAGATGAACTAGAAATGACGATTTTCTACTATTGAGACTTTTTAGTTATCAACTCATTCTCTCTCTTTAGTTACTTTAGTTTCTTTGGTGTCTTAAAAAAAGTTCATAAGTATTTTTAATGAAGTTCTTGTACATCTTTTATTAGATTTCATTCTGGGCATCTTCTCTTTATAGTTTTATTGTGATTTTTTAAATTACATTTTATCTTTCTGAATGGTATGTACATATCAAATACAAAATGTATATTCTTATTTATTACTCACCAGATACACGACTCTTCAATGTGGGCCATAGATTCATCTTACAATCATTTTTATTCCTTTTTACTTTTAATGTTAATTAGGTAAATAATTGGTTAATACAGTAAAATTGATTTCTTTATTCTCTAATGGTTGTGGGACTCTTCAGGCTTTAAATATATAATTGAGTTAGCACTAGTAATTTGAAATTAATAAGTTCCTTTAAAAACACATTTACCGATGGGCACTTAGGCTGTTTCCTCCACTTGGCTATTGTAAATAGTGCTGCTGTGAACATAGGGGTACATAAGTTCTTTCAAATTGGTAACTCAGAATTCTTAGGGTATGTTCCCAGCAGCAGAATTGCTGGATCAAAAAGCAGTTCCATGTTTAGTTTTTTAAGGAAATTCCATACTGTTTTCCAAAATGGCTGCACCGGTCTGCATTCCCACCAACAGTGCACTAAGGTTCCCTTTTCTCTAATACCTCACCAGCCCTTGTTTGTTGATTTATTAATGATGGTCATTCTCACTGGTGTGATATTAATTTGCATTCGGTGTGGTTTTAATTTGCATATTTCTGATGGCTAGTGATATTAAGCATCTATTCACATGTCTATGGGCCATTAGTATGTGCTCCTTGGAGAGCGTTTATTCTTCCTGGTGTTGAGTCCTATGAGTTGTTTATACATTTTGGAGACCAAACCCTTGTCTGATATACCATTGTCAAATATGTTCTCCCGTACAGTCAGTTCCATTTTCATCTTGATGATGGTTTCTTTGGCCATGTGGAAGCTTTTTAGTTTGATGTAGTCCCATTTGTTTATTTTTCCTTTATTTCCCTAGCCCAATGAGATATATCAGCAAAAGTGTTAAACACCCATCAGTAAATGAGTGGATCAAAAAATGGTGGTACATTTACACAGTGGAATACTATGCAGCAGAAAGCAAAAAGGAACGTCTACCTTTGGTGACTATGTGGATGGAACTGGAGAATATTTTGCTAAGTGAAATAAGGCAGTCAGTGAAAGACAAATACTATATGATCTCACTGATAAGTGAAATCTAATGAACAAAATAAAGTAACAAGCAAAATAGAACCACTGACACAGAAACATGGAACAGATGGAAAGCGAACAGAGGGTAGAGGGGAGGGGATATTGATGGAAAGAAGGGGCAAGGACTGGACAAAGAACATGTAGGAATGGTCCAAGCACATGGGCAACGGTGTGGGAATTGACTGTGAGAGCACGGGGTGGGATAAGTGCAGGAGGGCAAAGGTGGTAAAACTGAGACAACTGTGATAGAATACCAATAGAAAAGTTACTTAAAAACTACAAACGGAGTTGTATAATAATGATATTTTTGAAATAGAGCAAACTTTTTGCCCACTTTACTCAGCAATGCATTCTTTCAAAGACAGAAACATTCTAAGAATTTCATATACTGTCAATTATGTGATTTGCAATGCATAAGCTTCTAAAATCTATGACAAAAATATGGCCAGAATGGTCCAGTTCTAGTCCTCCATCTGCTTTTTATTCTATCAATCTTATATTAATATGATTAAACACTCTTAAGTTTAAATCATGCAAATCAGGATTTTTGCAAACTCTTTTCAGCAGAGGATATAATTCCTAAGTACAAACACTTCCCATTATGTAATGAATACATGTGAGTTCAGACATAATAAAACCAAACATTTTAATAGGAAAAAAACACATTTAAGTGTTCAAGATTATTTCTAAAAGTCCAAAATTTTTTTCTACTATTTTCTCCTTTTTACTTCCCCTGAAACTCATTTTGTTCCCTTTTTCCGTTATCTCATTTATTCCTTCTTTGCCTCCCACCTACCCCCTGCCATTGCCCAACAGTTCTAGAGAGAGTTTAGTCTTTTTTCTCTTTTTAAGAAACCAAATTTTGCTTTTGTAGATTCTTTTTCTTTGCCTTTTTAAAATTTGTTAATTTCTGCACTTGTCATTACTAGTTTTCTCCTCCTTTTTTTAGTTTTATTTTGTTGTCTACTTTCCAATGTGTTTCTAGAGCATCTTTTCACACACACACATCCTCCTTAAGTTGTATGCTGGCTCATTTATTTATTCTTTAAGTGAAGGTTTGCATTAAGACTAAAATTTCCTTATAAATATCACTTTAACTATAACCCCCTAGTTTTGATATGTAGTATATTTTTAACTCCTAGTGTAAATATTTTCTGATATACATCTGATTTCTTCTCTGATACAGAAGTTACTTAGAGATTGGTTTGAATTTCTGAGCATATTACTTCATAGTATTTGGACTTCTAGTAGCTGCTCAGTGATAAGATACCATAATTTCAATCCTATCAGTCTACTAATGTGTGTTGAGGCTTCATGTATAACCTATCCCATAGTCAGATTTTACAAATAGTTCAAGTGTATGTGAAGGGAAAGTGTATTCTTGAACCACTGAGTGTAATGCCTTCTCTATGCCCATTTAATTAAAATTTTAATTATGCTTTTTAAGTCTTCTATATCTTTCCTCATTATTTTGTTTCTTCTAAATGATTAAATTTAATTGGGATTCAGTGCTTATGGAATATAAGTACTATACCATGAGGATTTTATTTCCCTGAAATTTCCGGTAACCCAATGGAAAACACAGTGACCCTGGATGAACCTTTAACCCTCCCACTCCATTCCCTTCTGCCATCATTTTCCCAGAGCTATTGGTCTATTTAGAATTTTTAAATTTTCTTATGCATATTTTGGTAATACATATTTTTATTAAAAATACTATTTTTTTGCTGTTAAAATTTGCCCCCAAGGATGCAGAAGATTCGTATATGTTACTTAACCTAATATCTGACATTATATACCTGTCAGTTTTATTTTATATATTTGTGTTATTATTTTTTCTTTTTCAGTCTCTTAGGTAAGGATATATACAGTTATATATATAGTTATATGTAGTTACATATATAGTTATATATATATATATAGTTTGTTTGCTTTTAAACAATTTAACTATTTTATACTTTTACATATTTCTTTTCTTTAAGATTGTTTTGTTGTTTTTAAATACTAATAATTGGGTCTTTTAAAAAAGTCCTTTATTGTTCAATGGAACTACATACAAATGTGACTCTACCTAACAGAACAGCTGTGGGTGTAAATCATAACTTTAAATTAATAGCACCCTCTTTTCATCATTTTCCAATGTTTGCCTTCTTGTTCTCAAGAGAGATATTAACGTATTTTAATGTCAACTTGTTTAAATTCTCACTAATGTCTGCTGTTGTTATAGTGTGATCAGAAAATATTTTATATAATTTCTGGACAAAGTATTTTAAAAATGATGAAATTAAAATTTATGAACATGTCATTTTCTGGTACTTTAGAAATATTCCCAAATAATTTTAATACAGTGAAGTAATCTTACTCTCTCAGGACAAGCCTCTTAAAGTCTCTGTTGCTGTGTTCTATGCTGGGAGAATTTCTCCAAGGATTCAGTATCTCTCTCTTCTTGCTAAAATCTACCCGTCTATTTGGGTCAATAATAAATGAAGTTTCCTTCTTCAGTTATTTCCTGATTGCATCAGTTGAATTAGACCTTCCTGGCATCTGAGCAATTTGTTAATCACTGAATCTAATCATGGTACTTACCTTCTCTTATTTTATATATTTTGATTTGGTGAATTTTAATGTTGAGATTCTGATAAAACATAAAAAGTGGAAGGTGTTATATAATATGTCCTCAGATATGTGTTGAGTTGGAGTTTCTAAAATAATATTTAAAATAATCTTTGTTCCTTAAAGGAAAATAACTTCCCCATAGGGTAATGCCTGAGATTTAGACCCTGGGCTTGATGGATTTTGCAAGTTAGAATGGACTAATACAAAATTGTTCTCTACACAAATGGAAACTCTTGCTGTTAAAAAGGAACAGGACTATTGGGCAAAAAGAAATTGAAACCACCTGTTTCAAGTTACCCTTTCACCTCCTCCTCTGCCTCTTTCTGGGTCTCAAAACCTCCTCCTCTATCCCTGCTCCCTCTACCAGTAAATCTTCCCCTGGGAGAGTCAATTCTGAAGGCAATTTTCTAGGGCCATTTGCAGAATTGACTGGGGCTTCAGCTGCTACACGAAAGGGCATTTATTCTGGGACCTCAGAATGGAGTTTTGGAGAAGACATTGCTGAACTTGTTTCAGAAATAATTTCTATGTGCATCAGTTTTATTATAAGTGTTAAATTGGGTATAAATGTTAAACCTAATAGTTGAGCTAAAGGAGCATGTATTTGTGTGTGTGCGCATGCACACTGAGTCGGGTGCTGTTTTCATAAGTTTCTGCAGATATTCTGACACTTCCATACACAACCAAGGAGTTTAGTGTTATGTCCTGAGTCACACACACATCTGGAGAAACAGCTATTTGTGTTCTCACATTGTATCATGTGCCAAAATCGTAATACACTTGCATTCGAGAACCTTGCAAGGCTATACAATATTGATCTATACTGTGAAAAAAATGTAGAAGTTTTATTCTATATATGTATATACGAAGTTTAGCATCAATATATTTGAAAAATTTTGTCAGCTTTTGACAGATTGGGGCTACTTTTTTTGAGACATAGAAGAATAAACAGCGTTAGCCTGCATTTGGCAGTCTTACCACCCAAACTAAGACTTTGGGACTTAGACTTACGATGTGGCAGAATTTCATAGGGCGACCATATTATACGCTGTCCAAACTGGGACATGTTTGGGAGTGAAAGAGGGTGCCGTCATCCAAGGATGACAAATGTACACCCATCTGCTGTAGGCCAAAAGTGGCCTATGACCATCTTATATTCTGAGTAATGAGGGAAATGAGCATTTTTCAGGATACATCTGGTTCTGGCCATATTGTTGCTGCATCCGTGGAAGCTTGTATTCCAGGCATGAAATGACAGATATTTGGCACTTATAATAATATTTCCCTCTTCTGTATCCATAGCATATGTCTTTCATCAATCATATTCTTTTACATTGATCAAACAAATGTACTATGACATAGATGGCTACTTTCTTTTCTTTTTCTTTTTTTTTGCAAAGGTTGAGATTGATTGAGTCTCCTTCTTTGTTGATTACATCTGGATGAGGCAGAAAGTGTCGGAAGTGGTTCAATAACCTGAGCCACAGCACACCATTCTGGTAACAGGCACTTAAGTCAACGAGGAGGGGTACAGCAAGGAGCCCAGAAGTTGGGCTTATACTCAGACAAGGATCAAAGCAAAACAGGAACAAAGCTACAGTTTATTTAAAGCTAGGCAAATGCCTGAAACTTCCCCACTCTTAAAGCACAGAGTTTCTTTGTAAAAAAGATGAATTTACAAACCTTCTTTAGGTCAGGAGGCATAAATAGGGCCTCCTGCTTCCCCTTTATCAGCCCTAAGTGGCCAAGCACCCATGTTGATGTCAGCTTTACCCAGCCCCAGGCAGAGCAGAGAGCTGAGCACCTTTGGGTCCATTCACCACACAGAGCTGAAGATTTTTCTTGCTTTCAGATCTTTTAGGTGCTGTATTACCATCTACTGGAAAACATGGACCAAAGAATATCCTAGTCTCTGAACATTCATGGCAAATCAATCCTTTTTCTATTGGGGTGAAGCAGTGATGGTTAATGGTAGAGAAAGGGCCAGAATTAAGGCAGGTGTTCCTCAACCCCAAGGATAAAGTCATGAATACAAAAAAAGGAGGGTAAGTGTCTCTATTCTCCAAGAAAGACACTGACTTTGTTCTAAACCCAGGCACATGTTGCAACTGTGATCATTTCTCACTGCCCTGATTGAGCAATGATGGCTCACGATCTGAAGAACACATAGTCTGCTGGTGTTGCAGCATTAGTGACCCCAGCTACAAAGAGCTAGGAGTGGAAGATCTTGGGGTAATTGGGTAGACTTTACATTTAAAAAATTACCAATCTGGTGAACTTGTAAATCATAGTAAGACCCACCCAGTGTTTTGGTTAAGTTCCAGAATATTTCTCCTTTCCATGATGAAGGGGAGTCACTTCTGATGGTGAAAGGCCTTCTCTGGAAAGAATGGGGCTCTTTATAAGCTCTGCTCATCATTAAGACAAGAGTATTGGGAAGAGGCACTCTTTGCGGTTTTCTCACACTCAGTAGGAAGGGATGAGATGCCTCCCACATACTCACTGGTGGCCCCTTGCATAGCTATCCTGAGACTTCTCAGATTTGGATCCATGCATCAAACCACTGTCTCAGACCTCGGTTTGCTGAGTGTTGATTTCTAAAGAATTGAACGTAGCCAACTGAAGAATTTGCATGTCATTGGGCCATCACCATAATAACAATTTCCTCCCTGGGGAGCCCCCCATGGGGTCCAGCTAACTTTTTCTCCCTCTCATGTCCCCAGGGACTTTGTCCCTCCACAGAAGTGTCTGCTTTAGTGTCAGTCTACCACCAGAGAGAGAAGGAGGGTTTCATTTCATTGTGATCTATTGGCACTACCTGTATACAATGATAAGGTAAGAAGAACCCTGTGGCTATGCCTGGCCTAGATGTACAAATACATACTAATTGATTAGAAAGAACTGCTAGACCTCTGCTTGGAAACAAGGAGTAGTGTTAATACACAAGTATTAATACAAGGTATTAATATAGTCAGTCACACATATTGATACAAGGCATTTGCCATCCTTAGCCTGGGCCAATCATAGGACTCCATCAGAGCAAGTTCTGGCATAAACAGTTGCACTGAAGCATCAGATATGTTGAAACCTGAACAACGTGGGCAATTGAGAATTCTGGGCCCTGGTTTGCAGGGCTTTTTCCAAACGGGCAGCTGATCAGTCCCGTGCAGATAAGTTAGAGAGTGAGGGCATGGTACATAAAGCTACTAGAGCAAGGACTCTGGTGTGCTGAGAACTGCTTCCAGGAATACCCTGATATCAGAAAAACTACACATCAGCCAGATATTACTGTCGATATCTAAATAAGTTTCCTACTTAGGCAGAGACTGGGGGTTTGGGAAGAACCTAGGTCTTAGAGAAAGAGGTACAAGGCAAAGACAAAAGTGCTAACATTCACAGCAGGGTTTCAGACCTAGAGGAGAATAGAATTTAGTTGAAAAACAGTCCAAGGTCCATTCTACAAGCTGGACTAACATGGTGCATAGACAAGGTCCTGAGACCCAGAGCTGTTTCAACAGATTCCCAGAATATGTATGTCTAACATGAATATCTTGTAACAGTCTTCATGCCCCACCTGGCCTGAGACAAAATCAGGCAGACCAACATTTTTATTCTATATGTGGAAATATTGGCTTAGAAGTACATTTGCTTAGAAGAGTGAGATTTACAATCCAGGCTCTAGATGATTTCATAAAAACTGCACCCCAGTCTTACTCCTTCTGCAGAACCCTAAGGACCACATGCAAATGCAAAGAGCCTCAAGATACACAGTCAAGAAATACCTATATAGAATTACCTTGTTGAACTGGTCATTTTAGACCCTACCAGTTCGGTTGTGTATTAAAATAAAATCTTTGGATAAACTGCTGACATCTTTATTCTCTAGTTCGCTTTGTATCCTCCAGAAGATTAAGGAGTGGGCATTGGCGGCAAGCAGGATGAATGATTTTCCTTTGCACACTCTTCCATTCGCCCCAAAGCTCTAGTTTATAGTTTCACCTTGTACAATGGTCATAAAGTCAAATAGTCCCATGGCACTCTAATAAAGATCGTTCTTCCCCTATCAAACCAAGATCCTATTGACACTCAGATCCTCAGATTCATCCCTGAATTATTACCTTTGAACTGAGGACTTCTTAGACAACCTGGGGGTTTCCTGGGGTTTTTCATCCCTTTTTTTAAACATTGATTTTGGAATTTTTAACTAGGTTTGGGCCTCTGATCTTTTTTGAGCATCTGTAAAATCCTTTATTTCCCACAAGTTTGACAGAAGCTGACTGCTGGAAATATAAAAGCATCAGGACAGAATGCCTTAAGAAAAGTTAGCCATAAGTTCATCTCAGGAGAGGGCTGGGGCAGAGATGAAAAGTGCTCCACACAAGGCATGGGAACCAAGTGGAATCTGGCTGCCTGGGTCTGGTAGCAGGTACTGAGAGAATTAACAGCAGGTAGGGCTCGTTCCTAAAGCTCTGCCTTGTCCCACCACTGGCATGACTATTGATAGGATCTGGCTCTCCAGAAGTCACACAATTAAATAGAGGCAGCAGGAATATACCACAGTGGCAGGCCCAAGTGTATCTGAAATTTGGTCTTGCACTGATATCTAAGACAAGATACCAATGGTCCCACTTCGAACCACAGCTCTCTGTCTGCCAGTTCTCCAAAGCAAACTGAATATCACTTACTAAATGACACAGAAGATGAACATGAGAAACGCTCTCTTGAAGGTACATTGTCTCCAGTTCTCTGCCTTGCTCTCTAGAGAAGTCATTGATGGTGCCTAGCTCAGATTCCCTGGGCATTTGTTACTCCTACCAAATGCTTCCTCTTGCGCATGCCTACAAATCAAAGGAGAACTTGCAGGTAGGCTTGTCCCCACACAGGGCAGACTGCAGGTACTGGGGAGTCAACACCCCTTGTAGGAGCCCTCAATGAATAAATAAGACACAAATGTTATTGGGAAAAGGGCCCAGCTTTGTTGTACCTCTCTCAGGTATAATGTAACCACCACCCAGAAGTCTCCCATAAGGCTGGGCCCTAACGTGGTCAGTAGACTTACACGGTGAACTACTTACATTCACACCTTTGGCTCAGGGTCTATTCTGACAAAGCCACCCTGAGACCCTGCCTGTCAGGGGTTATTAATTTCCTTGGAGATAAAATACCTTCCTGAGATCAAAATAGGGTTGGAAACCCTCCTTGACACTAGAAAGAAAGAGTAAGGTAATGTTATCAGCATATGCATTATATGTGCAGAGAAAGCATGTTCATCTCTGGGTAATTAAAATCCTACGCAATGTATCTAGATAGATGGATGAAGGCACATGACATATTAGTTGTTTAATTATAACCTTCATTTTTTCCTTAATGAATTCGTGTCAGTGTTAGTTAGGAAGAATACATTACAGTGCAATAATTATCTCAATAAATTGAGACAAATAGAAGGTATAGGTTAGGAACTGGAAGGCTAGGTATGAGTCACACTTGGGTCCATATATCATGAAGGCCTGGCAATCAAAGTAAATGGTCTGTAAGTTGGGTTCTACGCTTCTGAAAAGACAGAACAAGAAGTAAAAAAGGTTTTTGCAAAGCCTGGAAAATTAAAGGCATGATTGTATATGCTTTTATAATTATATGATTTATATTTATGATTATATATGATTTATGATGTTTTAGTTACTTAGCTTTCTGACTCAATTTTGGTCTTCTTCAAAACATTTTTACTGTTTCATTTGTGACTTCCTTATTTAGGGTGAGTTCCTTCTCCCTTCCCTGCTGGGAAAACAAAGATTTCCCCAATTTAGGACTTATTTTGTTTGTTTCCATAGTTACTGAGGGTGAACACATGCCCACACACACACACATACTAACTTTGGACAATATTGAGATGAATATCATGTGTATAGTTCATCTATTACATTAAAAAATACATATTTTTTAAAAAGCATAGTCTTTTTAAAGAAATTGTAATTACTAAAAAAAATGTATACTCCTTCCTTTAATAATAATGCCAGCCTTTTGACTTAGTTATTTTTAAGGCAGGTTTTGGGGAGAGGTATCAATCATCAAAGTTAGTAAATTATAGAATGGGTCTGTTCTAAAAATTGATAATTGGCCTCCTTTAAGTTAATACATTATTCTTAGTTCAAATAACTCTATACTCAAAGGACAAAACAAATAGGAGTTTTAATAACTGGTGAAATAAGGACTATAAATCTTCCATGATTTCTTCTAGGAAGAAATATTTTTGTCAGGCTTATGTGTTTATCTCTTGTTATTAAAATCCAAAGTTTAAGACTAAGTCCTCAAAATAAACTAGGAAAGGAGTTTTTAAACTTTTCTTGGGCATACAGATAGGTTATCTGGGCCTTTTGATAAGACCCCTGAGGCATTTCCTGGGAGGAGGGCTGGGCGGTCTTTTTTTCTGGGTGAACTACACCAGGGTTGGTCAATTGAAGTTACATTTTGTAGCAGGACCATAAGTCCCCAGCAAGATATCAATCAAGCTTCCCATTTTACTAATGTCCCTAAGTCCATCAGACTCCATTTCCCTAACCCAGCCACAATTATTATTATTATTGCTCATTGCAGATGGAATGGTTGCAGAAGGTTAAAAATCTAAGCTCAAAACTTTCTAGGCAAATAAATATGCCTTGGATTGACAATGGAGAAAATGAAAGCTCTTCTATCTATTAAATTTGAGAACCCTGGGTTATTATAGTTACAGATGTGAAAATTACCCTTCTGTGCACTAATGATAGACATTTTGGGTAATATTTTTCTGTGCTCTCTGGCATGTTTCTTGCTTACCCTTAGGAATACATTCATTGATATAAGATCAAAGCCTGCTCGCAATTTGGAGGGGGAAAAAAGAACATAAAAACTCCGGATGCAGAAATAATGCCAACAAACATAGTTAAAAGGAAACCAAATTCTAGCAGAAAAGGGTGGCTTCTGCTGGTGGCTGGTTCAGTGGGTAAACTTTCATCTTTCTTTCAAGTTGGTAGTAAGTCTCTTGATTATTCAGGCGATGTGTTTCTTCGGGCAAGGCTGAGGAAGTGGTGCGGACAGCAGTTTACTTAACAAGTACATTTCTACAAGAGGGATAATTTGGGGAACCCAGTGTCCTAGACTCAACAATGACATAAAATGTGTTTACATTAGCTACATGGGAGAATTTCCTCAAATTGCCACATCTATATAGAAAATGCTATTTTTCTTTTGGAAAAAGTACAGAATGTTCAACTGAAGGTTTGAATCATAACTAGAACAAATTATTTAGATAGAATTATACCATTTTTAAATGACCTTATTTGATCCCCCAAAGATATCATTATACATTTTTCCAAAAAGTGATTCAGAAGGGAGACAGGATTTATCTTTTGGAAGAAATCCAATACCTTCCAGATGATTCTTTCCAGATGAAGCTTTGCCTCTGTTAACACTGATTTGACTCTTCAAAAATGTATTAATTACCTCAATAAAATGCACCCTCTCTGTGACAGTTTGGGTTTTGAAGATGCCTGTTGTGAGGAACGACTACGGTCATGTAAGGATATAGCAGCTTATTGGAAAGGCTACACAGCAGATAGTGACTTCATTCGTAGAAGATGGCCCCTCATAGCACAGGTTGACTGGTCACTGCAGGAAAAAATATGCATACAGTGATTTCTGAGGGGCTCCTGGCTGGCAGAATGTACCAGCTGCTACTCCTACATTGGTCAGTTAGTAATTCTTTTGTAGAATTTACACAATCAGCAGCTCATTTCAGTTGATAACAGTAGTTCTAGAGGCTTATTTACTAAGGTCTCACAGCCAAGTAGTAAAGACAGGGTAGCTTCATCCTGGGGCCCCATGTTAGGGTCCTCATGAATTGAGTAACGAGGGCTCTAAAGTGCTGTTATTAGCAGAAATATAAAAACGTATTTTTCTTATATTGATCCTCATGGCTTGGCCACAGCTGCAGGATTCTGGGTACTCAGGGGAGGCACTAAGAGCTACTTCAGGTTTCTGAGATCTCTGGAACCTTTGTGAAACATCCACCATAATGATTTCACCCATCTATCTGCTATGGAGGCTTTCAGGTTTTAACACTGCTCTTTAGTTCTCAGATATGGAGAAGGCCCTGGGATTGATCAGCTCTTTATCTCAGGCATGTGTACAGATCCGAAGTTCTATTACAAGCATGTTTAAAACAAAATGAAAACCATTTCACTAATGCCTGCACATTCTATGCACCCAACTTTCCTATTCCAGCTAATTTCAGTTCTCCAGAAACCTCATGAGAAATGGTAAATAAAACCTGACAATAAAATAGACAATAAGAATAGTAAAAGGCATTAAGCTATTACTTAAATAATACATCTGATTCAATTGTTATAGGCCTGAGAATACAATAGAATTACTTGGAAATCTTTGAGAAAATACTGATGCCCAGGACCAAGCCTGACTTGCTATTTTTGTCTCTTTTAATTTGGGTATGTGTTCAGATAACAGTGTTTTGAAAAGCATCCTGGATCATTCTAATGGCAGCAGAGCAAAAAGTAGACCCCAACTGAAATCAAACACACATGTATGTACATCCAAATACAAGGAGAGGTTAAAGGATCCACTGCCCCTTTCTTTAAACTCTCCAACAGATTGTGGCACCATTAATTTATAATATGAAATCTCATTGTGCCAACATGTAGTCAACATAACAAAATGAAATTAAGGAGAAGTAATTAGAGGAAAAAATGTCATCTCTACAGTGGCCTCTATCTAGACTCCCCCATTAAACATGAGCTCATGTCCCAGAGGGCTAGATGCCAACAATATTCAGAGCACAATAAACGTAAATGCCTAGATCATTCCCCATTATCTTCTTCTTAGGAATTCGAGGAATATCTATTACATAAATGAGGGAATTTATGAATGAATCAATATAGTAACAGATCTAAGGAACTGACACGTATTTTCTCTGTTTCCATGGGTATGCCCAGGACTATGCTGAGGCCTGAGGCAGGGCATTAAAAGGAGATAAACTCTGCCACTGGGGAACTCATAGGCTAAGCGCATAGACATGAATCAATTGATGAAGAGCTTTGAAAGAATTGAAAGATTAAAACATCAGTAACTTTGCAGAGCCTGGTGAGCATCATAAGTAAAAAGAGAAGAAAGCAAATGCCATAATTAGAGGAAAAATTAGGAAATAATAAAAGTGAGATTATTGTACATCAAATACAGAGGAATGCAGCTAAACTGACATTTAAAGGGAAATAGGGATCTTTAATGGAATCCTCTAGAAACCAGTACTTTCAAATGTAATGAATTCAGAATTCAACTAAAAATACTAAAAAGTAAATTTTTAACAAGTAAATAGAAAATAAAGCTGAAGGAAGGAAATAATAAATAGAAAAATAAAAAATAAATACAATCTTAAAATATACGTATATTACATAAGATCAATAAAACTACAGTTTCACAGAAAAGACACATGAAAAATAAATAATAAAGATCAGAAAAAATAAGAGGAAATGATAAATTAACTATTAAAAGGAAGGCAGAGGAATAAATTACAGTGGGTCAAGGGAAGTAAAAAATAACAGAATAGATTAATGTCATTAAATATGAAAACTCTGATAAAATAAAAATACAGAAAAATATGTTTCTAAAATTTAATCAGTAAGAAAAAGAGAATCCTTGAAAGAGTAACATTAAAGACATTAAATAAATAATAAAATGTAAAATTTGTAGTATGAAATTTTAAGTTGCTAGATCTAAGAATATTCTACAACTGAAGAAAATATAGATTCTCTCTTTTACAAACTGTTTCTGAAAATAAAAAAATAGAAAAAGGTCCTCAAACATTTTTGAAGGAGTAATAAAGCATCAAACAGACCCAGGCAAAGGAAGTTTTAAGAAGGCAAGAATATAGGTCATCAAATTTCATACATTCATGCAAAACTCAATGTTAAGTTGTTAGCAGGTCAAAATTCAAAATTTTATTTTAAGTTTTCAATATAACTTAAAATACATAAAGTAAAATTTATCTCAGATTTGGACATCTCAGACATTTAAGATAAGTGATGATGAGTCAACATTAAAGAATATGCCAATGTTTTATGTCAATTAAAAGAGCGGACAGAAATATGTTTATTTGAATAGATATAATGAAGTGAGAAAAAAACCCATCAACTTTCATTTGTGATTTTGAGTAGTTTAACAGAATAGAAATAAAAATTTTCTTAACCTGGTAAGTTATACTGACCTTCAGATTTTAGCACCTGCAATAGTACCCATTTATAGCATTTCCATTAAGCCAAAAAAAGACATGGTATAGTCAAATAAATGACTATACCAGTTCTGCTCAACATGATTTTATGATTCCTAGCTCATGTTAAAGAAAAGCAAAAGAAATAGAAACGTAAGGAAAAATTGTTTTAATTGCCTCTATTTGCAGTACATGATTATCTACATAGGAAACTTAGGAGCATGTATATTTTCATACAACTACTAAGGAAGTTCAGAAAGATACCTGGGCATAAAATATATATTTCAAACATCAATAGAATTCTTCCATACCAACAATAACCAGTAAGAAAAGGAAAATTTTAAATCTTATTCTTAACCACAATACATTAATTATACATGTAAGAAGAATTGTATCTGAAAATAATCTTTCTAAGATCAAGGAATAGTTTAGAAGGGAAATCATACCAGATACATTGCTGTCTTCCAAGTTATCACTGAGTTCAGTGAATGCCAATTCTCAGTATAACAAGAATTTTCCTTATAAAATGTGCCATGTGAATTCTAAAATTTATATGAAATAACATTCATCAAATCAAGGCAATTCTGAATTAAAAAATAGTGAGAGAGGGGAAAATGGAGGGGAAATTGGCTTTCTCACCTGTTAAGACATTATAAAATTATAGTAAGTGAAATGACCATAGCCAAATTTTGATATAAGGTGACATTGCAAAATTGGGAAAATAATTAAATATTCAGTATTGGGTTGTGTTCATTTTTCTCCATATATGATATACAGTCAAAATATTTTTCCACAGTAAGTAAAACATGTGAAATAAAAAAAAATGGTTCAGTCTTTTAGATGAAAAGGCATTTATAATGTCAAGGTAGAGAAGAACCTCATAAATGTGAAAAAGAAAGTATAAACCACACACACAAAAATAGAGACATTCGACTATATCAAAATGAAGAACTTATGAACTGAAAAACAAAACTATAAAGCAGGTAAAGCAAAAGGAAGCCCTGTTATGTAGGAGAAAATTTTTCCTCGCACATACAAGAAATATAATTATTATCCAGGGTATATCAAGAACTTCTAAAACATATTTAAACTGTTAAAAATACGGAAAGAAGTGATATCCCCTAATTTATAGGGGCAAGGTGTTGAACTGGGAGCCTTAGAACCAAAAGCATATTAGAAAATGTATAGCGACCAGAGGGGAGAGGGGAGGGAATTTCAGGGGAAAAAATAGGAGGGTTTTAGAGAAAGAAGTATAAAGGACACAGGGAATTGTCCTTTAGGAGTATAAAGGACTAAGGGGGGTGGAAATGGGAGGGAGGTGGGGAGCACGGGGCAGGATGGGCTGGGATGGGAGAAATAAACAGAAAACTGTACTTGAAAAATAACTAAATAAACAAACAAATAAATAAAATGTACAAATTTTACTAAAAATGAGTAAGATGAAAAATAGTACAACACGGAATACATTTTACCCCCATCTGCATGGGTAAAAATTCAGAAAGCGCGACGAATCCAGATTTAACCAGGCTGTGAGGAAAGGGACCTCACATACCCTGCTGTGTGAGTTGGCGCAGCCGTTTTGGAGGACGAATTGGCAGTTATGTATAACACTGAAAATAGATACACCTTAGAGGCTCGCAGTTTCGTTGCTAAGTATACATATCTTAGAAAGTTCTGGGACATGTGCACCAGCAGATATGTGCAAGGATGACTTTAAATAGAAAAGAATAAAAGTAAAAGGCTGCGATTTAGTGTAGTGTAAGGCAAAGCACAAAATATTAAATTGCATATGATCTATATTTAAATCGATAGCTACAGTTAGAGCTATCATATGTCAATGTGACTGGATCTCAGAAATTTGATTTAAAAAATAAAAATATTAATAGTTGATATTATTATAATATGGTATGTTATCATTAGTGCAAATTTAAAACAACAAAGAAACACTATGCAGTATTAGTTCCATCTGATATATGATATGTACTAGAAAGATGTGCATTAAATTTTTAATAGTGATTACTTGTCAGAATGGAGAGGGAGAATAAAATGGAGTTGAGAGAGAGGAGTAGAGGGAGGGGCAGATAGAGAGGGGGAGAGATGTGGTCACCCCAGTCACGTAAAACTAAGACTTGTGTGAGAAACAATTTTATTTTATCATTCCTGGGTGGTTTTATACTGTTCATTTTATTTATAGTTGTTTTGTAGCTTTAAAACCCTTCACCCAGATGATTATAAAAATATTGCAATAATATTTTCATATCTCTAAATATTATTTATGACATGATTTTTAAAGATTGCACAGCATCCTGTATTATTGATTTGTCATAATTATTTAAGCAATCTTTTTTGTGCCTTTTAAATTTATCGCCGTTATAAATATTGGCATTAGAAATAGCCTCATATATGAAATTATTTGCATGATTTGATATTTCTTATTTTAATGTTAGTATAATTTTGTTTTCTATTTCATTTGATTGCTTATAGGTTTTGCTGTATACAGTTGGGTATTATATTATTTGGCACATAATATTTTGTAACTATTATTTCATCACTATGAGTTATTCTTGTTATTTTTATACGATAAATGACGTTTTCTCCTCTTAATGTTTTTGTTGCCTTAATTCAGTTGTATTTTAGTATAGTCACTGCTGTTTTTTCTTATAGAGAATTTTAAATGTGAAATCAACAGATAGATTCAAAATTATATAAGTCATTTCAAACTTACAAGATGTGCTTTTCAATTAATTTAATGAAGCTGATATAATAGTTTTAAACACTGACAGAAACAAAAACCAATTTTGTTTTGGTTTCTAAAAATAGAATAAAAAGATCCTATTAGGAGATGTCAAAAGGCATTTGATGAATAGAAAAGATTTATTATTGAGACATGAACAACAACAAAAATACTACTATTGAAATTGTAATCAAAATATAATTACAAATCTAAAACAAGGTTTTCTTAAACCAATGGCCAACATCATAGTTAAGGTTGAAACACTATAGGCTCTCCTATTAAAATAATGAGAAAGAAAATGACACCAAGCATTTTAATTATTTTTTAGGATTTTTTCTTATGTCAGAATTCTATTTAATTCATAAAAAAGTGACTACCAAAAGTGTGTATTTTCATTAGTATCAGTAAATCTTTATTATCAAAAACATATTATGAATATCAAAAGTAGAGATAAAAACATTATTTTCAGTTGGTTATATCTAACTAAAAAACATTTTTTCCAAGTAGTTAACCAAAATCTTAATAATTGTCAACAAACTACAAATGTCCTTCTGTCATCTATTCATTTGTTTCTTTTACATTTATTCACCCAGATATTCATTGAGCACAGAATGGATGACATTGAGAATATAATATGCACAATTAAATTATTTTCTTTAATGTTGAGTATTTTTGATTTCTATTATTTTCAACTTTTTAAAAATTTTTATTTATTTATTTTTTAAGCAAGTTTTCTTTTTTTTAAGATTTTATTTATCTTTAGAAGGGAAGGGAAGGAGAGAGGGAGAGAAACATCAATGTATGGTTGCCTTTCATGCATCCCCTGCTGGGAACTGGCCTGCAGGGAACCAGCCTGCAACCCAGGTATGTGCCCTGACTGGGAATTGAACTGCGATTGTCTGGTTTGCAGGCCCGTGCTCAATCCACTGAGCTACACCAGCCAGGGCCGTTTTCAACTATTTTCTTGTTTATTTGTTCTTTTTGTATCATCTGTGCATTGTTGGTTTCTTGTAAATGGGATTTTTTTTGTAGTTGACATTTCACATTGGTTAATGCTTGGATAGCAAGAACCAGAATTCTTAGTTTTAAGAGCTCTGAGTTTGATTTCTTTGGCTTCATCTAAGAACATTTAGTTATTTCCCAAAAGACTTAGAGTCATGCTTTCACTACAAAAATTTATATTGTTAATTATTTTTTATTTCACTGCATTGTTTAGGATCACAAAATAACTGCTGTAGAACAATTTCTTTAATAGCGATGGGTGATAAATTTCAAATTGTATGATGAGTGCTATTGACTTTGAAATGATGTTTGATCAAGTTAAGGGTTTTCATATGTTTTTTATTTTATTAAAATATGTTTTGCTTGGTATTTTTTCGTTTTTATATTTTTTCCAGAAGTAGGTGCTACACTTTATCAAGCAACTTTTTTTGCAAGATGTCAAAATGTCCATATGATTTCTGAACTATCACCTCTTAATGCACAAAATAACAATTTGTATTCTAATACTGAATATCCTTGCAATCTTATATGTTATTGTTTGGTTTAATTAGCATTGTATGCATATTGAAAATTTAAAAAACCCCTGAATTTAGCAAATAAATCAATTCTGTGAACAACATTATTTTGCATCTTTCTCTAGAGCCTTAAATATTCCTTACTATTTATTGTCACCACTGAAGGACTCCAGTATTACAGTAGTGATGATGGTGGCCATTGTTTTCTTGTACCAAACTAAGAAGAAATGTTCTCATATTGTGAAAGTAAGTGTGATATATCCTACAAAGCCTCTTGTGAACAAGTTCTGTTAGGGTGCAATTTATGTGAAATAAAATAGACCCACCCTAAGTATACAGTTAAATGAATTTTGTCCAATGTATACACTCCAATAACCATGACCATAAGAATTATGATGCAGAATGTTCTCTATAAACTGAAAAAGTTTCCCTGTATCTTTTTTTCACTTACACTCCTTACCCTATCTCAGATTCAAGTAACAATTAGTTGTTCATTTTTTTCACTTTAAAATACTTTTGCCTATTCTAGATTTAAATATCTGGTACACAGGATCCTACCTTTCTGCACTGTTACTATAGTGAAGCTTCTTGTTACCTTGCTGTCTAAGATGATTGCTAGATAGGCTGAAATCATATTTGTAAAGACCAAAGATGGGGGAAGGAAGGAAGGAAGGAAGGAAGGAAGGAAGGAAGGAAGGAAGGAAGGAAGGAAGGAAGGAAGGAAGGGAGGAAGGAAGGAAGGAAGGAAATAATTCAACACTTACACTGGTGTCTGCCTACTTTTTACAGCCTCCCCAGACATTCCAATAAACTAAACCAAAAAGTACTGCTTACCTCTCATTGGCCATAAATTAGTCATGTGGTTATACCTAACTACAATGAATGATGGGAAATGTCCATTTATTCAAGGTTCCTGTCTTTTTGGCTCAAAGTCAAGGTGGTATTTACCAAAGAGCAATGAGATGTCAATGTACACAACTGTGAATCGCAAAGCTTATTTTTCACTGCAATGACAAAAGGCAGTTGAGGAGTGGATTAGAGGTCACAGAACAATGATTATAGATACCGTAATCAGGAAGTTTCCTTAGAAAGAGCTCCAGGAAAACCAGGATATATACAGGTTTAGCCCTTGGTAAAATAGGTTTAAAAATGTTTGCCAAGTGAATAAATGAGTGTTGGCATGGTGCCCATATCTAAGATAAAATGTCTTTCTGGTAAGCTCCGTGATGAGGGTGGTGGCAATAACAGTGGTCTATGGTTTGGTGCTTGGCTTTTGAGTTCTCTTACCGTGGATTTCAGTAACAAGCAGTTCACTCAGCAAGGCTTCCACAGAAGGATTTAAGAAGTCCTCACCCTGCTACTGCACAGCAGGGAGGCAGAGCCTCTGAGTGTGTGATCCATCTTTACGACAAGCATCGCCACCAGGACATGATCCCCAAGCTTTGGGTAAATGGATTAGTAAGAAAGTTAACTAAAATTATGTGGACCAACACTTCATTGCAAAACCAATCTACCGTAGCAGAAATCTGGTGCGTTGTCAATATATCATTTGTCTATTTGTCAAGTAGTTTTCTTAGTGAGACAACAATATTTGGACAATTTTTATTCTTCAGTAAAATGAACAACCTATTCCTCATTATCTTCTCTTGAAAGACCAGTGATGCTCGGTCTGTTGTATGTTGCAATCAAAGAGTTCTGGTTGCTGAGACAGAAAGTTCTGTAAAAGAAGAACCTAGCAGAACCACTTCCTATATTTGAAAAGAAGAGAGTTTGCAGATTCTTTGTCTTTTCAGACACATTCAGTGACAGTTTATCGAAGATTTAGACTCTGAACTGTTTCCTTTGGGAAGAGCTCTGAATTTAAATACATTCAGTTTGAAAGTAAGTGCAAAAATAATTGGGCTGTATTTATGCCCAGGTCCAAACCAATGCTTTAAATACACTTACTGTAAAATAATAATATTTAGTGAACTCTGTAAGAGTCAGGATCTGGCCTTAAACAGATATGGATTTGATTTCAACCCTAACACATACAATTCTGACCAACCTTCAGTCTTCTCATCTATAAAATGTATATCATATTATTATCAAGCCCCCAGGGTGGTTGTGAGAACAAAATAAAATTTTCTAAGAATGATGAAATTACTACAAAGCTTAAATAAACATCAATAAATATCAAAAGAAAAATAGGATTGCTATGAAAAACAATCAAAATATCTAGAAACTCATTGTCTTTTAGTTATATTCTGCTATAACAAACCTAATTTCATGTTAGTTTCATATTTCCTAATTTCAAATATGACCAAATGATCTCATTTAATGGAAGAGTAATTATACAACTAGTTAAACTATATATACACATATATATACATTATGGCAAACGTACACATATATAATGTATATGTATATATCTTTTCTTCTGATATAAGAAACACCCAAACCTGTAGAGAATTTTTATGAATTTATTTGAGCCAAACTGACAATAATTGCCTGGAAGAAAAATCTCAACAGATTGAAAGTATGTTGCAGAGAATGGCAGTTTTGCACTTTATTTTATACATCAGAATCAAAGGGGAAGATATAAGGGGGTAACATGGAATTCACTGGTAATATATGAGGGAGGCAAGAGAAAGCAAAGTGGAAACATCTCTGAGACTGGATAAATGGGTAGATACATACTTCTTCTACATTGGTGGATACAGGAAAGTTAATAATAAATATTTACAGCACAGAGAGATGGTTTCCAGGAGGACAAGATAACAATGAGGCGTTCTGTGGTCTCCGGCTCTGAGGGAGATTGTGGCCTGAGGCGTCTGGGAGAAGGGGTTTACTCTGACGTTCCAAAGGCGTAGTATAATGAGATAACAGAGGAGACCAAGTAAAGTAAAAGATTGACCTTTGTCAGGGAAGATGCTGGCCTGGGGCGTGACTACCTCCCATGACTCTTTTAGTGCCGGAGTTTTAACGTCAGACCATCCTATATGGTGACTTTAGGTCTGAGTTTGGAAGGCCCTCCATGCAGACCTCAGGTTTAGTATGTGGCTCTTTTTTTGTGCAGTTTCCAGAGACTTGAAGGAGCTCTGTTATAATAAAGTTTCTTTAAGAGAAAATCAGGCAACTGGTAACATTATATTACCCACCCATTCCCCTCAAAAAAATAATGACTATCTTTATACCAATCTAAATTTCTTCCTCCACTTTCCCAACTGTGCTTGAACAATAAAAATGCACCCCAAAAGCAGGGTTAACCTTGTAATTCACTGTAATTAAAAATAAAACAAGGGCAATGTGCTGAGAGAGAAAAAGTCAATTTCTCCCTCATAGTTGAGCTGACCTAAAATTCCCCCAGGAATGAAGTTCTAAAGGGCTCTGACCAGAACCAGGGAACTCCCACCCAAGACAAAAAAGAAGATGCCTGGGTCAAAGATGAGAGGTGGTGTAAAGAGCAGAATCAGTTCTCTGCATTCAGTTCACTGAGCTTGTGTCTGAAGGACAGAAGATCTGTATGTCGTTCTCTGTGCCATTACCTTGTAGCTTCACACTGGAGCTGGGTGAGGACTGAGAAGAAGGTGGACTATCTCGCCTTGGGGTAAGGGAGACCAGATGGTCTGGAGCTTGAATTCAGCGATTTAAACACAGTGTTGATGAATGACATGGGGACTAAGGGAGAAGGGCAGGGACTGGAAAGCCAGAGCTGAACAACGGGTCCTGGCTCTGGCTCAGCTGCCCTTTTGTTAAACTCCGAGTAGCTGTAGCTGCCAGGTTCCTCTTCCTGCACCGGCGGTGAATCCGAGTCAGTTGATTAGGATCCTCTTACCAATATATTCCGGGCCTTGGATACAGCAATTTTTTTCTCGTTGAAAGCTCAAGGTAGGCCTTCTTAAGATACTGCAGTGTGTCAGCCATACCTCTTCCTCAAATGTCTCCTCCAGGTGACTCACGATTTCCTGATCCATCGGACACCTTAGGTTTCACCACCGGTGTGGGTTCTTTGGCAAAGCATAGGGAATTAGGGTTTTGATGCGTAAGCAGGTCTCTCCTGCTTCAGCCATCTCTCTGGGTCTTTGGTTTTGTCAGTTTCATAGCCTGTGAAATGACAAGGACTCTTTGCCTTTTACTTATTTATTTCGCAGTTTTTAGAATGATACAGAATTTCCATGACTTTCATCATCTCTGCTCTTTACTTTTTCCTGGGTCACTCCTGGTTTTCACAGCCTATCTACCTTTAAGTCCCAATCGCATGCAATCCACCTGGAAATACTATTAGCTCTGTATTTAAAGCATAACAACCACTTCCCTTCTCCTTGCTCTCACCGTGGTCCGCCAGTATGCCTTACCTGGATAACTGCAGAAACTCTCTAACTGATCTACCTCCAGCCATTTGCTACTCACCCAAGATCACCAGAGTGGTCTTGATACATTGTAAATAGTATCTGGTCACTTTGTTGATTGAAACCTTTCAGTGGCTTTGTTTCTCATCCAACATAAAGGTCAAAGCTCTTAATGGCCCACGGGCCCCATGATTTGGCTGCTTATTAGCATACTGACCGCATCTTCTACGTTTTCCCTACCTAGCTTGCTCTGTCCCAGACACACTGGCCTTCTGAGAAATTCTCCAGGCACAATCCAGCCTCAAGGCCTTTCCACGTGCTGCAGTCCACCGCTAATCTCTCTGACCTATAATGGTGATAAAACAATACAATCCAGATGAAAACAAAAGGCTTCCTTTCTGATTCCTTTCTTTCTAAATGGTCTGGAAGATTAGGGATTAAAGGACTCAGTGGAAACTCCTGACTAAGAAGTTCCTAAACTTCTGGGTGCTCAGGAAAGACAGGAGGCCCTCGTAGTACCAGGTGCAACATTGAAGTCCTCACCCTATCTGCCTCTCTCCCTGAGACTTCTCTTTCTGTGCTTTATAGAAGGCCCCGTTACTTTCCACATTTCAGGTCAACGAGCACAATGTCACACCTACACAGTACGGCATCTGGACTCATTACCATGTGAAATGGTAGAACAGACTTAACTCAGGGGACACTCATAACCCGGTGGGAGAAACAACCAGGAACAACATAGGAAAAGTCCGCCTAATACTAGAAGCATCACGCAGAAGTACGCTCTGGCTGTGTGTTAGCACAGGATACAGAGATTTATCCTTACTTGGGAAGGGGAAGGCTGTCTGGAGCGTGTAAAAAGTCAAAGAAGTCATGAATGAAAAGTAAGACTTAGGTGGGCATAGAAAGGTAGGAAGGACATGTGTGGTGGACCCTGCAGCATGTTTTTCGAAGGGTTCTTCCGATACTGAGCAGTTAGGAGTTGCAAGAGACAGGACAGGAGAGAGGAGTAGAGTCCACTTGTTGCTCAGGAATCTGGGACTCACCTGGGTGGACAGGGAGAACCAGTAAAGAGTTCTAGGCAAGGGAACTGCATGGTCAAATTCATGTGTACAAAGTTCACCCTGATCGTATTATGGAAGAATACTTAAGGGTGTGACAGAAAGACCAAGGTTGCAACAGTGAAGAATGATGAACAGTGAAGTACTCAGTGAAATGTGAATGTGTTTTTCTGCCTCAGTGACTGGAAAAGTTATTCTTTTTTCTGCTCATATTTCAACACTTTGTCAGTTATGACTTTATTTTTACCTGTATGCCCTGATTTTTCTTCAGTGAAGGGACTTACTGACTTCCTACCCTCTCTCCCTTCCTCCTCTTCCTCTCTCTCTTCCCTTTCTTTCCTTTTCTGTCTCCTTCTCATTCCCTTCCTCCCTCCCTATTTCTTTCTCTCCTTTTCTCTCTATTTCTCCCTCCCTTCCTTCCCTTTTCACCTAGATATATCTGCCTTACAAATGCTGTTTAATCTTTCCTTCTTCTGACACTGCTTTGTCTTTTTCTTTTTTCATCTTCAGTTTTTTTTAGTTTTTAAAATAACTTTTAAAAACTACGTTTTAGTTTTAAAATAACTTTTCTTTGTGACTGTGTACTAAGAAATAAATACATACTAAGGTCTTCTAGCCAGATGCCACTTGAAATTAGATATCTGGGCATAAGTATTTAAGGGCAAATAATTCAGGCATGGATTTTAATTTAAGAGAATAAAACGTACTTGTGAGTAATTGGTTTCAGTGGCTTACTTAAAGTTTAGTGAAAATGTCTTTGGGAGCTTACATTGTATGGGGCTTACTTACACATTAGAGTTCCTCATCCACGTCTTCCACTGTAGTGCTTTGTATATGTATATTTTTTCACAGTGGTTTCTTAAAAACAGTGTCTGCATCTCTTGTTTGGTACAGTTAATAGCCACAGGAAGTGAAGACTTACTTGTCAGGGCCTAAAATGGTCCCCGTGGTTAGTCAGTTTACCCCCGGGGATGCCGTCTCCCTCACCATGCACTCCCCTGGTACGTTCTCAAGCCCATCATGTCCACCACTAGAGATGCACAAATAAATTTTTAGCAGTTCAGGCCATCAATTCTTTTAAATTTGATTTGCAGTGGTTGCCAGTCTTTCTATTACTGTAATTGCTGGCTAAATGAACTACAATCGTATTAAGAAGCAACTCTGAAATATGCATGTGCTCTCTGCTAATTCTCAGAATATGGAAGGAGAAGAAATTGATTCGTTGTGCTTGGAAGAACCATTCAGAAATGCTCCCTCTGGGGTCTGTCATTTGGAGGCCTCCTTTGGATTCTGGGGGAAGTCAGGGCCAGATGCCCAAGAGTCTGGGAGGCAGACCCACAGGAGTCTTGGGAGTTTCCTCACAGGTATGCTGAGTAGCAGCAGTGACTCCCCAATGCCAAAGGAACCCTCGATCAAGTCAGAATCCTCTGTGGTCTTGGGCAAAGAGAAGAGGTTCAGGTTAAAGCTCATATTCTGATTGTTTACTACGCTAAGAGCGATGATGCAGGAGCTGTTCAAATACTCCTTCTCTTCAATAACCTCTGCAGTGGGATCATGCTTATTTTTAAAACGAATTGTGCACCTCAATTCTGTATAGTTTTGTTAATCAGTGTCACCCCCCAAAGATTTACTAATAGGGAAAAAAAATGAATAGACTAAAGTTTGGGGATGGTAAATGGCTCATCAGTGCTTGCTTGCTGGTGAACAAGAAAATGGAGTCACAAATCTGGGTCTACAGAATCCAAGTCCATTGCTACTAGAGAGTCATATCTAGTATCATGGGAAATATTTTTTAAAAATACCTTCAGACCCCAACTAAAGGGCAGAGGACACTGGTGTAGATTTTTGTGTAAAGGGATGTATGGTGGGAAATAAAGAAATTCTATTCTAAAAGGGTTCTGTGTGGTGCATTTGTCTGCTATTTTGAAGCATTAAATATGTCACATAACCCACAGTTTCCATCTCCAGGGCCACCTGCTGCTTTGATGAAGCCCAAAATTGAGGTTTGGGAATTCCTGACTTTTCATTACAACTGGCTATTGGGCATCTTCACTCTTCCCTTTAATTGGTGTAATGATATTGATTTCCTTACTTAACATGCCAAAAGGGATCAAGTAGGCTAGACTGTGCTAGGGGGAAAATAAACCTCAATGTGTGAGTCACCATGAATAATAACATAGTAAACTTAACCCTGTTCCCATCTTCAAGGAACTAGAAATCTAGTGGGTGGGTCCCAGGACTGATAAATAGAAAGGAAGGAAATTAAAACTCTGACTTAAATATACTTTTTAGATGGCGTGGCAAGGATTGCTGGCTGCCTCCCAATATCTATTCACCCTTCTCCTCTTAATAACAAAACCATATTTTTATGTGGAACAATAATGTTTCCAGCTAAAATATTACATTTCCCAGCTTCCCTTTTACCAAGATTTGGCCATATGACTAAGTTTTGGCGAACAAGACGTTATGTGATACTTATAAGAAGGATGGTTAAGTGAAGTGGACTCATAAAACTGGCTCCTTTTTGTGTTTTTTCTTACCCACAAAATAGATATGATAGCTAAATTCCAGCAGCCATCTTAGACTATGAGGTGACCTTGAGAGTGGAAGTCACAAATACCTAGCCCTTGTAGATACTTAGAGAGGTGGCCTATTAATACTCATATTCCAAATCCCTTTTCCTACTCCTGGGTTTGTCCAAGGCTTCAGTGGGTGATTTTTTGTATAATTTAAGTGCTTACATTTATCTGCTTCTCTACCTGAGAGAAACCAACAGAGTTTGCTCTACCCGGACAGGGTAGTCCTTAGCAAACAGAAAGGATTTAATGCTCCTGGGACAACGCCCAACCTACTAGGGGCTGGAGTCACTGAGTAAATGCTTGTTTCCCTGGAACAATTCTAAATGCATTCTACAGGTTCCTCCAGAGGTAACACTTGTTCACTGGCGTTTCCTCCCATCCCTGCTTCACTGGCCCCACCCACTCCCTTGTGCTTTCTGAGATCACCTCCCAAACAAACTACCACTACCCACTTCCTGCTGTTGAGGTCGGCTTTTGGAGGAACCTAAACTCTGACAATATAGAGTAAGTACTGGCTTTGGTTGACCAAAAGATTTCCTATTTGCCAATTCCAATCACTTTGCTTTGGCCATCCCTTTCCCACTCTTTCTGCAGTGGTTGGCATTGTTGATCTTTTCTTCTCCATTCCAATTCTGGTTTCCCTTGATTTCCACTCTCTCCTGTGTGCTCATGCCTCCTTTGTTCAGAGTGGATAGTTGACACATCACTCTGCTTGGTGTTCCACCTTTAATGTCTCTTTATTCTTTCTTTTTTAATTGTATTTTTTTCCATTACCATTTAGTCCCTTAATACCCCCTTTCATTCTCCTGTCCCCTGTGCAACCTCACCACATTGTTGTCCATGCCTGTGAGTCTTTTTCCCTTTTAGCTCCACCTCTCTGCCCCCTAACCACCAAAACCCTTCACTCACATGTGGAATCTAATGAACAAATTGAATGAACAAGCAAAACAGAGACAGATACATAGATGAAGAGCAGGATGACAGCTAAAGGGGAGGGTTTTTTAAAATTCGAATCCACCATACACACACTGACATTTCTTGAACCACTAAATCCCATAATTCTCTCCCCATAGCTCCTACATACCTTTCAGAATGATCTTTCCACACCTCTCTCAAGTATCCTAAATGCCAGATAAAACTTTTCTTCTCTTCCTTGAACATTACCTACTCTTTCCTTCCTATGAACATATGGCCCTGCTATTTCTTGTCACTGACAACTTCTTTTTAACATCTATTTATACCTACTTAAATGATACCTAGTTTGAATGGCCTGCATCATCTACTGCTTCCTCTGTGGCACCTTTCTGTTCTCCAGCCTTTAAAAGTGGCATCATGCTTCCTTACTGTGCATCTGTTTATCATTTTTCATGCTTTATAAAATTTAATATATGTTTTTTATTTTAGAAAAATAGGAAGGGAGAAAGAAGAGAGAAACAGTGATGTGAAAGAGGAATATTAATTGCCACCCATATGTGCCTCCATGGGGCATTGAACCCAAAATCTAGGTATGGGCCCTGACCAGGAATCAAACCCCTCATATTTTGATGTATAGGATGATGCACCAACCAACTGAGCCACACATGCAAAGGCTTTTGATGATTTAAAAAAAATCATCTTGGCCCTAAATGAGCCCTTGGTAAATAAATGTTGAAAATGATTAAAATTAATTTGTAATATAATTTGCTTTTTATTTTGACAATTGCTAAAGGAGACAGTTTTGACCATAGAGTTTTTATGATCGAACTTTCAAAATCACATGAACAAATCATATTTTATTATGTTTTTTCTTTTTTAAAATACATTTTATTGATTATGCTATTACAGTTGTCCCATTTCTCCCTTCACTCCCCTCCACCCTTCATACCCTCTCCCACCCACATTCTCCCTTTTCAGTTCATGTCCACGTGTCATACATATAAGTTCTTCAGCTTCTACATTTCCCACACTATTCTTACCCTCCCCCTATCTACTTTCTACCTACCATCTATGCTACTTATTCTCTGGACCTTTCCTCCCTCTCTCCTCCTCCCACTCCCCTATTGCTAACCCTCCATGTGATCTCCATTTCTGTGGTTCTGTTCCTGTTCTAATTGTTTGCTTAGTTTGTTTTTGTTTTTGTTTTAGGTGTGGTTGTTGATAATTGGGAGTTTGCTGTCATTTTACTGTACATGTTTTTATCTTCTTTTTCTTAGATAAGTCCCTTTAACATTTCATATAAATGTTAAATGATGATGAACTTCTTTAACTTGACCTTATCTGAGAAGCACTTTATCTACCCTTCCATTCTAAATGAAAGCTCTGCTGAATAGAGCAATCTTGGATGGAGGTTCTTGCCTTTCATGACTTGAAATACTTCTTTCCAGCCCCTTCTTGCCTATAAAGTCTTTTTTGAGAAATCAGTTGACAGTCTGATGGGAACTTCTTTGTAGGTAACTGTCTCCTTATCTCTTGCTGCTTCTAGGATTCTTGCCTTCATTTTTATCTTGGGTAATGTAATTATGATGTGCCTTGGTATGTTCCTCCTTGGGTCCAACTCCTTTGGGACTCTGAGCTTCCTGGACTTCCTGGAAGTCTATTTCCTTTGCCAGATTGGGGAAGTTCTCCTTCATTATTTGTTCAGATAAGTTTTCCACTTGTTGCTCTTCCTCTTCCCCTTCTGGTACTCCTATAATTTGGATGTTGGAACTTTAAAAGATGTCCTGGAGGTTCCTAAGCCTCTCCTCATTTTTTTTAATTCTTGTTTTTTCATTCTTTTCTGTTTGGTTGTTTCTTTCTTCCTTTTGGTCCACTCTATTGATTTGAGTCCCAGTTTCCTTCCCATCACTATTGGTTCCCTGTACATTTTTCTGAATCTCACTTAGCGTAACCTTCATTTTTTCATCTAATTTGTGACCAAATTCAACCAATTCTGTGAGCACCCTGATCATCAGTGCTTTGAACTGTGCATCTAATAGGTTGGCTATCTCTTCATTGCTTTTTTCTGAAGCTTTGATCTGTTCTTTCATTTGGGCCATTTTTTTGGTATTGATACACCTGTTGTGTAGTGAGGGGCAGAACCTTAGGTGTTCGCCTGGGCGGGGCAGCCCAGTGGCCGGGTTGTGATGCTGCATGTGGGGGAGGGATCCAAGAGGGAAAAATGGTGTTTGCTCTGCTCTCTGCCGGATTTCAGTCACTTCCCCCACTTTGCACAAGCAAACTGGGCCCTTCTGGTGCTGATTCCCAAGTGGGTGGGTTTGTGTACCTTCTAGGACCCTGTGGGTCTCTCCAATGAACTCTCCCTGTGAGGCTGGGAGTCTCTCCCAGAACCTCAACCCCCACAGGTGTTTTCAGTTGGTCTTTTGAGGCTTTATTTCCTGGTGGTGGAACCCTGGGTTGTGCAGTCTGTCTTGCTCTCCAGTTTCACCTGGTTTATCTGTGCATGAATGTGGTACCACCTGGTCCAGCAGCCACCTTGCACACTGTGCCCCTCCACAATCTGTGGCCTCGCTGGGTCTGCCCACTGCTGCCTTGCACACCCAGTTCTGACAGCCACTGCTTGTTTTGCCAAGACCCGCCTCCTTCCCTTGTATTGGTCTGGATAATTGTGTCTACTTCAATTCTTTGGTTGTCATACTTCCATACACTTCAATTTTCTGTCAGTATTGGTTGTTTTTGTTTGTAAATTTTTGTTGTTCTTATTTTGGTTGTGTGAGGAGGCACAGTGTGTCTATGTATGCCTCCATCTTGGCCGGGAGATATTTTATTATGTTAAAAAGTAGTTTGGGAGCATCACCATATCAAATTATTTCTTGATTTTTTGAGGGTGAAACTTACTTTCATTTAGACATACATGGCAAATGCCTTCCAGAGCTTCTTTTTATTTAGTCTTCTGTTTCCACTTATAACAGACCAACTGCTAATGATCACTCTGCTTTTTTCATGAACTAAAGTGTAGCGTGAAGCCGACAGACGATAGAAAGCAAATTTCATGCCCAAACAGCAGCAAAACATTTGAGTCAAAAAAGCTTACGTAAATGTTCCCAATCTTCAGATTGCTGGATGGGTAGAAACAGGAAGACTTTTGGTCGGTTTTTAAATGAGTGCACTTGTGTCACTCCCTTTTGTCCCATGTATTTCTGGGTTCTTTTAAAATTATGAATATCATGTTCAGGGATATCTGGGAAAATGTATTATCTAACACCAAAATCAATTTTCTTTCAATTTGACCTTCCTTCTTAAGCGTAGCTAGTAACTTCTAGTTAAAACCTCTTATTTCCTTGTGCTAAAATTTGCTCTTGCTGTGAAATATTGTGGATTCATTTCTGATGCTCCTGGTTGAATTAAATACCATCTCTTTTGGTCGCTGATTCTCCAGGGAAGGCTGAATATTTTCTCTTCTGGGTATTTACTTCTGTCCTTTCTTCTTCTGTAGGAGTAGCAAGCCTGGCTAGTTATGATCAACAAAAACAGTTTTTACTGTTTGAAAGGGATATAAGTGAAAAGAAAATAATTAAAGTGTTTAGTCAGGAGGCAGTCAAAGACCTCTGCCATTTTAGCCAAGAATGGGGGTGGGGGAGGACCCTCAGTCTTTAAAGACAAGAGTCCTAAGAAGTTTTGCCTTGATAGATTCAGAACCTTGTATAAGTGATCTGTTAAGAGACTGCTTGCAAGAGGAACCTGTAAGGCAGTGAGAGAACAAGAAAGACAACCCCTGGACACAGGAGGTAAGACTGTTGTACACCATCATTAGTTACTGGCAATTGGAAAAGAAGTATAACTTCCCAGGAAAGCAGAGAGAGGAGTATAACTTCCCAGGCATCCCCCTGGCAAGATAAGGCAGTCCCCACCAGCAGAGAAAAATTCTCTAGAAGGTGTTAGCATGAGTCAGTAGCAGCCCAGTAGCTAAAAGATAAAGACAGGAGTCCAGTAAATGGAACCTAGGTAGAGAACCAACACCACCTGTCACAAAAACATATTGTTCAATTAACCTGGACAGAGTGAATTTATAGAATGAATACCAACATATTGGCTCTGCTAGTGAAGCTCATCAGTAGAGATACAAGGATCTAAGCAAACATTAATAATAACTAAAAAATGTGTTTGCCCTGTAATACAGCATCCTACCACCCAGTGAGTTCACATGTGTGTACACATTGGGAGGACCCCAAGAAAGTAATTCTTACCACTCCTCTGCCAGCAGTAATGTGTAACTTCCTAATACAGAGAAACTGTTGATCTTCCTAAGACTGTGTGCTTGAAGCACTGGCACTTGAATTCCCAAAGCTGACCAAGGGCCAGGTTCTAGTTCAGGTCGTGGTCAACACAGTTCAGGCCACCTGACTTCTGTTATTGTGCCTTGTCTCCCATGACACCTGAAAGTGGTGGTTGAATATGGAGATGTTTGCCAGACTGTGACAGAGAGACCCCAGCCTTTATCAAGAAGGGTGTGTTGTCTAGTACCTGGGAAGAAACCATTTGGTCACAGTTCTGTCTTTGAGAAGTGGTCACTTATTTATCAGTTAAATTCACATGGATTATGAGATGAACATTTAGAAATATCTCAGTTTCTTATTGTATAAATGGAGTAATTAGTTCACTGAGTTGAAATTTGAATTGAATGGGTAATACTTGTAGAACCATTAGGATAGTGTCTGGCACATGGTTAAGGCCATATGTGTTAATAAAACAAAATAAATATAAATAAATAACTTGCCCAGGGTCAGTAAGTTAATTGGTTCACTTTATCAAGGGTTTATTAAGGGTTTTCTTGAGTTAATATGAGAAATGAATATACATATTCATCAGTATATTATAATAATTTCAGCATAAATAATTAATAGAACTTAGCCAACATACAGTGATGTCAGGATATTTTTACACTTAGATCTGTCAAGGATAACAAAATTTAAAAGCTCTGGTTTAAGGTTCACACAAGAAAGAATTTTATTTCTCATTTCTGCTACTCACTATGGGATCTTGGACAAGAGATTTGATTTCTCTAAGATTCAATATCCTCAAATGTAAAATAGAGATAATAAGAAATAACAACAACAATAATAATTATCTAATGGGGTTTCTTAAAGACTAAATATGAACATACACTTAGTACATAGAGCAAGTTCAATAAATGGTAGCTGTTGTTACTATTATCCTTATTTGTAGTGTTTTTCAGAGAATTTCTATTACCTACCATTGAGCAAAAACATTACATTCACTGCTAGTCATTGGTTGGGATAAAAAAATAAGATAAAGGTAGATTGCTCAGAACCTTTGACCATATAGATTACCGCTCTTTGGCTTATTGATTGTGAAATCTCAATTCTAAAAGTAAGCAAATGGTTAAGTGACCAAAGACACTGTTTCCTTAAAGCTCAGAGAAAAGTAGTAGCTATAGCTATAACCTTGAACAACCATAAGGACACCTATATGCTGACATCCCCATGCAGAAAAGCAGCCTTAGGACACAAGGCTGACTACGGGCAGGCCCTTTAGGGTTGTAAGTATTTATATTTTCACGAATTTGAATTCATCCCATAACCATTTAAATCTACTTCAATGACAGAGAGAATGTAAGAATGCCCACACATAATACATATTCAGATGGGAGAAATGTCACTTTGGGCCATTACAAGCTTAGTGCTGGCTGATGGGAGGTAGGGATACATAAAAATGATCTTCATCCTCAGGAAAGACAATTTACACACACTGCATTCAATTAGCAGAGTGTTTATTAAAGTATTATGTCCATACCAATTTAAATAGAACAGCAATAAATATCTCAGGGCTGCATTGGCTTCTAATAAGAGCAAACCTGATTTAAAAGTTGTTTAAATAAGTTGGGAGATCATTCTTTCTTGCACAATAACTAGAGACCCTACTCCATCTAGGTTTCTGTTCAGTCATTATTTGAGTGTAGCTTTCCACCTCATGGTCGGTGCCTCATTGACCCCAGATGGCCATGTCATTTCTAACATTGTGCCCATTTTCCTTTAAGGAGGGTGAAAGAGAACAGGTAAAGGCATAATATAAGTATGTTAGCTGCCTCACCCACTTTTAAAGCGTTTTCCAAGAATACCCCTTGAGTAACTTCTTCTTAATCTTATTAGCCAGAACCATATTCATGGCCAACCTAAATGCAAAGGAGGTTGGGAAATGTGGTTTTCTGTCTGAGCACATTGCTACTCTTAAAAAAAAAGGCAAGCTTCTGTTAATATAGAAGCTTTCTGCTAACACAGAAGGGTATAAAGCATATTGAGTAGGCAAGTAGCAACTAATATGTTTACATTAATGTGTTTTTTAAATCTTATCTTTCATTAGTGGTAGTGAGATTATATTTTCTTTATGAACAAATAGAAACTTTTATTTTATTTCTTTATTTTAATGTTTTAAAATTTTCGCAGTTATAATTTGCATTCAGTATTATTTCATATTAGTTTCAGATGTATAGCATATTGGTTAGGCAATCATGTACTTTACACATAATGTTCTCCATGATATTTCCAGTACCCAACTGGCACCATACATAGTTATTACAGTATTATTAACTATATTTTCTATGCAGTACTTTACATCCCCAGGACTGTTTTGAAACTACCGATCTGTACTTCTCAGGTCCTTCACCTTTTCCACCCAGTTTCCCAATCCCGTTCCCCTCTGGCAAATATCAGTCTGTTCTCTGTATCTATAAGTCTGTTTCTGTTTTGTTTGTTCATGCGGAAGTTGTTCATTAGATTGATTCCACATATAAGTGAAATCGTATGGTATTTGTCTTTCTCTGACTGACTTATTTCATTTAACATAATACCCTCTAGGTCCATCCATGCTGCCGCAAATAGTAAAATTTCATTCTTTTTTTTTGTGGCCAAATTAAAATTTTTTAAATTTGAGTTGATTTCAAGAAAAAAATAATCAACGCTTGCTGGTAGTATGCAGAAATGACAAATTGGGGAGACAGGCTTTGAATGATTGAAGCTGAATAAACAAATCCCATCCGTACAAAACAACTGCTGTGGGAGTCTAAGAAATACAAGAATTGAAAAGACTTTTAAATATGTATTCTGATCTCTTTTGTATCTAGAAAATGTGGCAGGAGAGATATACATGATAATAATCATTTCTGACCTAGACCAGAGAGAACAGCAAAACATTTAAGGGCTTAGGCTTTTTGCAAACAACAGGCTAAAACAAAAACCTCAATCAGCTGGATCTCTGAGTCTACAGATCTGTTTGTGAGCGCATGCATTATGACTGAAGGCCAGCATCTGGCTAATGTCAGTGCTTGCCCAGTAATTTCCACCTTCATTGGGTAGCCGTGGGTACTGTTAATCTCGATAAGAGGTAATGGAGAGGTTCTTCTGATTAGCTTGGCCTGGAGAGGCATCGTCCAGTCACCTGAAGTGTCAATAAACACTGGCCTTTAATGGTGTTGGCTTAGTGATAACGATACTGCACATTTCTGTTTGTCATTATGAAAGTTAACATTAGCTGATTCCCTCTGGGTAGGGACTCATTATCAGGTAGAGGAATAGAGCAATTGGTATTTCTTAGAATCAATCATTGGTCTTCCCTAGTCTATTCCTTTAGTCATAAATTTGTAACAGGGAGCCAAGAACATGTTTCTTCATTTCACTGACATAAACTATGAGACATTTAAAACATGGTGGTCTTAAGACAATCTAAGAGTTAAGAATACAATTCAAAGTGATCATGGCCAATTGAAGACATGGTCTCAGGAAAAGAGCAAACACCTAATTAGGGGAGCACAATGAAGATATTAAGTCAAAAGTGCAACTGGAGTATGCAGAAGAAAATAAAATAAAATGATCAGCTCAGCACATGATGAATAGAAATCAAATGTATATTGTTTAATGGGAATGAATAACATTATTCTAGATTGTTTCTGAAGAAAAAAAACAACTCTATCTCTAGCTATTTTAACCAGATCTTGACTGGGGGGTTCTAGATCTCATTTAGTCACTGCTTTTTCAATAAATTAAAAAATGAAGTAATTTTATGTATTATGAAAACCAGCCATTTTAAATGTTTAGTTCAATGATTTTTAATAAATTGATATAGTTATACAACCGTCACCCAATTCAATTTTTAGAACATTTCCATCCTCCAGTGTTGGGAACCACCGTGCCTGGTTTCAGGAGATGTAACCCCTCCCCCCATGACTAAGGCTGAGTGAGCAACCTTTGGACCATAAGCCACTAAGGAGACAAAGCTTATCTCCCTGGCAGGAGCACGCTTCTCCTCCTTTTTTCATCACTGGCCCCCAATGCTTGACCAGTTAGCCAATGATGGGTAAGATTCCCCAAGGGGGGAATGACCTAAGACAGGCACGATCACGTGGAGGCCCCAGGGAAGGATTTGGGGGGCTATGGAGAAAGCAGGTGATGGACCTTCACCCCTTGGCTTTGACGAAGCCTGATTCCCCTGGGTCCACAAGAAGTCTCTGAAAATTCCTTGGCTATCTGTCTCCCCTGCCTGACTTAAGCCTGAAACAATGGCAGACCGTGGTGCAGCCCTGTGCTGGAAAGGGCAGGCTCCCCATGTGATCAGGTCTGAGAAAGGACATGTACAGTCCTGTGAAGCCTGCTTTGCTAAGAATGCTCTTAGTTAAATGATAAAGGTCCAAGGAGGAAATGAGTTTGTTTCCCAAAGTTTTGTAGCCTTTTAGCTGATAGACCCTGACTCAGAAGCCCTAATAGTTCTTTGTATGCTATCTACTGTTTGATCCTTACTTCCTGACAATGATTAATGAGTTGTACCTGTATTCCTACACAATTTAAACCCAATAAAAGCCTGTCTAGGCAAGGGTCAGCGTGCTCTCCCCTTGAGAGAGTGGCCAGGCCGCTCCGAGGCGCTCCCTGCTTGAGGGAGTAGCCATGCCTCCCCTTCTCCTCCACAGGACTCAGTAGTCTGTGTGAATTTGTCTCATGTTTTATCCATGACACTGCAGGCACTGTGGGCCGGTGCACACAAAATCCCCTTTTTTGTCATTTTGCTGCCAGGTTTCACTCCAAACCTCAGCCTCAGGAAACCAGTGATCTATTTTCTTTCTTATTGATTTGCATTTTCTAGAAATTTCTTATAACTGAAATTATACAATATGCAGTGTTTATGTCTGACTTCCTTCACTTAGCATAATGACTTGAGGTTTATCCATGTTGTAGTGTTTATCAACAGTTTGTTTCTACTGTTGAGTAGTATTCCATTGTATGGATGTATCACATTTTGTTTATCCATTCATCAACTGATAAACATTTGGATTGTTTTCACTTAGGTTTGACAAGGTTCCAAAGAAGTGCCCTGGGCTTTCTTATCTTCTCTACTTAACAATGGCTATTTCTAGGACAGATTCTAATTGACTCATCTTGCTTGAGTCAGATGTCCATCCATAGGCTAAATAAACAATGGCCAGATAGGTATTCACAAGAAAATACTCATGTAAGGTTGTCAATGGAAGGTTGCTGACGGGCATAGAAGGGGGAAGGGATAAAAGGCAATTCCCAGATGAATGACAGAGACAGTCTTCAGAGTTGTTAGGCAGATCTGGAAACTAGAAATTCACTTAAAAGTTAGATCTACAGAACAAGAAAGTGATATCCTTGAAAGGGCACAAATGGAATGGGCATATGAGATTAGGGTAAATGAGACTAGAAGTTGTGTGTAATGTCATTGGAGGGGAAGGAGGTGTTCAGTGACAGTATTCCTTGTATGGGACCACCAAGGCATGGCGTGGCTAATGACAGTGGGAAGGGAGAGGAAGGGGAAGTGACCAGGAGGTCTGGTGGGCCTTCAAGGCCAGCTCTCTGGAAGCTGTGAACAACAGTGGAAATCGAAGCTGAGCAATGTGGGGAAAGTTGATTACCTGAATTTAGAAATTAGAGGAACTAGGGAATTGATCAAATTAGAGGATAAAGGGGTAGAGTTGTAAATGATCTGCATTTTTAATATGTGAAAATTCCAAATTTGAAAAATGGCCCCATTTCAAGCATGAATAATAATTTCAATTTCTTCTATTTATTGGAACTTTGTAGATGCCTGCAAAGAACTTTACATATATTGTCTCACTTGATCTCAAAAATGAGGAGAATGAGACTCAGAGAGGTGAAATTACTTGCCCAAATTTAGAAAGTCAGTAAGTGGAAGATAAAAGGCTTCAACATGGGCTAATCTGACTTTAAGGTGCCACATTCCTCCTTGAAAACACACCATTCACACTGAAAACAAAACTGCCACCTTCTCGGCATATTAATCCTAGAAGTAGGTCCCCTGGGGAGGAAGCTTTAGCTGGTTAGGAGAGGATGCTCTCTTTGAGTCAATGCTACTAAATTCAGACCAGGGAGGTTCAAAACGGGCAACCACAAGGCCATGATAAATGTGCTCAATTTTCTCAATTGCCCATTTACCAAAAGGCAGCAGCCATCTAAGGACATGAGGATCTGGCCAAGGATACAGTCATGTGGAAAGGACGGGGTTGTGAGATGCCCACATGAACACCAGCCCTTTTGCCTATGACTCATAAATCAGTCTGTGTGGTGACTCTACTGGCCTGTAGATCAGAGGTCTCTGGCCCATGACACTGTCTCCAGAGTCCTGTCCAGACAGCCCTACATTCTCTCTAAGGCCAGCCTCAGGGAGCTAACCACTAGGCGTTGGCCTGACCCCAACCAATGCCAGAGGACCTGAGGGAGGACACCCAGCTGCAGGAGAAGTGTAGGCCTTACCCAGTGAGTGACAAGAGTCTAACAGCAGATCATGCTGCTTGTCACTGGGCTGGGGTGGTTGCTCACTCCTGAAAGTCCTCCAGGCCCCAGTAAGAAATAGACAGGCCAGAACTGGGAGGTCAGTGTGAGGTGACCTCTTTGTGAGAACATTAGGAAATAGAGCTTTCAGTTGAAGGCTTGTGGTGTTCCCTAGCCTAGTGACGATTCTGCGGCTGGAAAGGATGGGGAGAGCTCCGTCCATTCATTCAGCTGGTTGGAAAGACCAAAGAGAAGCGTCTCTAATTGCCAGGTGTCTCCATGGATACCAGATTCACCCACATCCTCAGGATCCCAGTACTTCACATCCTCACCAATACCTTGTGTCATCTTTTCTAAGGTTAGCCGTTCTACAAGACATTCTTCAAAGCTGGAGGACATCCCAGGCTACTGCTTTCTACTTCCTTCTTGACCAATACCTTTTATTTCCCTGTGCTTTTTTTCCCTTTCTGAGTGGCAAATAAGTCTTCTCATCCCAATATAACTTATCCATTTCAACCATAGTATAACATAAAATAAAGAAGTATTATTTGTTAATACAATGTGTGATAAATGAAGAAATGAATCATTGATCGAATGGACCTTCACTTAACAGAAAACAAAATGCAAAGATGCTTGTTACTACGCTATTAAGTTAAAGCAAGGGGTCACCAGGACTTTGTACTGGGACAAGTCCTGGTCTTTTTGTCTGACAACGATTCTCTGAGATCAGTCCTTAAGGAGTAAGATCATTGTCCATCACATTAGAAACATACAGGTTAAATGCTACTACAGGTCCCAGCAACTATGGCAAATTGTTTGCATAAGTTACCATATTTTTTTCTTTCAACTACATCATGAGTTTGAAATTCTTTCCCTCATTTTACACAGGGGGCTTCAAGAGTTTAAGTGTACTAACTCACTCAAGTACCAGGGAACAGAGTTGAAATTTGAACCTGGGTTTGACAATGGCAGGAGAGGCAACTTCAACTTTTTTGCAGTGTAAATGTGATTATTCCACTGAAAACATACCCACACACATGCACTGAAAAATGGTAACAGAAAAAGAACCTTGAGTATTATATTGCTCGTAGAGATGCAGTCATCAGGCCTCAAGTGGACATGTGATAAGGCACTTTGGATGGCTACAGAGTAAATCAACTTCATGAGGCTTTAGATAATTTCAGGGCAGTTGTAGGTATTACCATTAAATTGCTTTGCACTAAAAACAGAGACGTCATCACTTCCATTCCATGAAGGAGGCTATCATAACACTATGGATTGATTACATATCACTGAAGTGTACACAGGTATTTCAGTTGTTTATGTATGGGTGAAAAAAATCACCCGAAAATGTACTGGCTTAAAATAACAGCAGACAATAAATTGTTCGTGATTCTATAATTTGGGCTGGGCTCAGCTGGGCATCTTCTCCGCTCCATGCGGCATCACTCATGAGCTTGTAGTCAGCTGGAAGCTCTAGAAGACCTGGATGATCTAAGATAGTTCATCCATAGGTCTGTCTGGCATCTCAGCTGGAATGGCTACAATGGCTGGGGCCTGGCTGTGTTTCCTTCTTTCCTGTGGGTCTTTTCATACTTGGAGCCTCCATACTCACATGGCCTCTCATGCTTAAGGAATCTATCCCAGATTTCCTCCCAAACTGTCTCAGGGCATAAAGGATATACAAGTGGGACCTGCCACACTGGTTAAGGCACATACCTGGAACTAGCACCACATCATCCCACGAAAATGGGTTTACTTAGAGCAGAACGATTGCATCTCTACCTGCCCTATATTGGTCCCATATCCATATGCACCACATGCAAGGGGATGATTGCATCTCTTCTTGCAATGTAATTATAACAGGTTTATCAGCAGCACAATGATACCAATTTCCACCTGAAATACAATTGATATTATCATTATGGGCAATAGAACCAGCGTATCTCTACCATAAATGTAATTAACACATTGTCTTTAGCACACTAGAGATTGCATGTCTAGAAGAAATGCACTAACAGTTCTATCTGTGGGGCAATGATCCCATCTATTTGTGCAAGTTAATTATCCCTTTTCCACTTGCCAAGCCATAATGATAGGTATTCCTGAAGGGCAGTGATTGCATCTCTGCCCTCAGGGTAATGATCACGGGTGCAGGGAGAGATAACAAAACTGTCTTCAGGGCAATGAGCAGATTCCTTAACACAGGGTAATGATCACAAGTCCACTTTAACCTAAAGATAACGGGCCTCCTGTCAATGCTCTGATGCCAACTTCCCCAGCAGTGGGACTGGGTGGCAGGTATGGATCCAGGAGGGTCTCAGACCCACCTGATGTGTGATGGTGGACCTTGTGGGAAGCAGAAATCCTACCGAGAGGCAGTATGATGATAGGAATCATGGTGCTGGGGACAAAGAGATCCAAGTTTTTATTTTATTTATTTATCTTTAGGGGGAAAGGGAAGGAGAGAGGGAGAGAAATATCAATGTATGGTTGCTTCACATGCATCCCCTGCTGGGAACTGTCTTGCAACCCAGGCATGTGCCCGAACTGGGAATCGAACCAGCGACCCTTTGGTTTGCAGGCCCACACTCAATCCACTCAGCTACACTAGTCAGGGCTCCAAGTTTTTAAATAGATACCACACCACCCTGGCTGGTGTGGCTCAGTGAATTGAGTGCGGGCCTGCAAACCAAAGGGTCACTGGTTTGATTCCCAGTCAGGGCATACCCCAGGTTGGGCCCCCAGTAGGGGGTGTGCAAGAGGCAACCACAAACTGATGTTTTTTTTCCCCTCTTTTTCTCCTTCCCTTCCCCTCTCTCTAAAAAATAAATAAAATATTTAAAAAAATAGATACTACACTACAGGCAGCTAATGTGGCTTCTCTGAGCTTCAGTTGCAAAACTGAGGGTGACAGCTTTTTTGTGTGTGCAAAAATATTGGCATGGACATAACATTTCTCAACGTATTGCCTGCCTCTTAAAAAAAATGCTTGTTAATTCTCTTCTCCTTCTGGTTGATCTCCAGACAACAACCTTGTTCTGATTCCCACAGGATCTAAATCTTACTGTCACCTGTCCCCACTTATACCTCAACTAATATTTGCACATTCTTATCCTTAAGCTTTTCCTCTTATCTTCTCTTTTGACTTCTTGTTTGTTTCTGCCTGTGAATGTGCCTTTGCTCCAACACCTTAGAAAATTGTCCTGCCTGTTTTCTTGTTTGGTCAATGGTATCACCATCTATCTGCTTACTTAGGGTGGAAACCGGGATGTTAGTTTTCTTCTCACCACGGCTCAGTCAGTAATTCTAATCGGTGACTATGTGCTTCTCCTCCTTAACCACCTTCACTACAATGCTAGTCTTTGGTCTTTTCCCATTGCTACTGCCTTAGCTCAGGTCTTCAGTGCTGTTCCCACGAATGACTATTTCACCTGTCCTGAGCCGTGGAAATATTTTCTAAGGGAAAAGAAAGAGCTTCATGAATTTGAGTATAGGAAAGCACTGAAATGTCATTAAATTATACCTTTTTTAAAGAGCAGTGAAAAAATTGAAATGGATAAAATATTCCCTAGGTATTCTTTCAGAAAGAAGTATTAACATTCTTGGCAATCAAAGAATTTTAGCCAATGAACTATAAAATTAAGAATGTTTCAATAGAAAAACAGGAACATGTACCAACAGGCTATTGGTTGAAGAAGAAATTCCAACAACTAATAAATATAAAATATTTTAATTCCTTATTGACTAAAATAAGTTCATATTTAAATAGGATTATTGGTTCACCAACAATATTTTCAATAAAAAAACACAATAAAAAAATAGGTATCCAATTACTCTTTACAAGTAATTTAAGTTTCTCTCTCTATATATAGATACATTTATTTACATTTAGGCATAAAGGCAACTCAATAGAGCTGGCTAGGTAAGCATTTCAGAAATCTTAAAGAAAAGTAGATTATTAAAAATTATCTACTACAGTATCCAGAAGAAAATTTCAAGAAACTATTATACTTAAATATGTAGAAAGTTATGACCTTTAAATTTGTGGAATAGAAGTATTATTAAGGAGATAGAAGTCTTACAGAAATAGACACCTGAGAACATTTCAAAAGACAAGCTAATACATTTGAGCAATGATTAGTAGAATTTAAAAAATGGTGAAGTTTATATTAGGTACAGAAAGAAGTATAATTTGTGCTATATGAAATAAATCAGCCATGTGGTGGATATTTTGAGAAAACATTTGAAAATTAAAAAAGTAAAAGAACAGTGAGATTAAAATCGCAAAAGAGAAAATTGTAGAATGGACAAAGAATGAAGAACCAAATAGAAATAATAGATTCTCTTTAGATAAAAGTGCAAATGATCAGGAAAGTAGAAAAAGAGACAATATCATATCTGTGTTTTAAAAAATTCTGTATTATGAGGGAGAAAGTACATTTGGAAATTGAAGGGATTTACTGAGAACCAGCCAAAAATCCAGAATGAAAGTCCCAGGTACATTCATAGCCCATTTTTAACCACAAGAATTTTTAAATGTTAAAATCATTTGGCTAGAATTCATTAAAACTTATAAGCAAATTTTAAACAATATAAATATTTAAATATGCAGGAAGGAATGAAAGTCAACCAAATGTGAGCCTTTACATCCGAAACATGAAAAGCTAAGAGAAAAAGTAGCCATGGCTGCATGAGTCTGGATAGGGTAGGCTGTGTGAACTCGTGTGTGTGTGCACAGGGGTGTGTGTTTTGTTTCACTTTGTTGTATACCTATGTAGCCAAGTTGTTACACTCAGGAAAAGCATACATTCTTTGTGAAGAATAAAAATTTTTAAATTTTTTATCAGTGGTTGTCTCTTAGGCAGGGAGCAGAGGTGTGGGAAGAGGGGACAATAAATAAATCTTGAAAATGTGCCTCTGTTGGTTGGCACAAGAGACAAATGTCATATAATGTAAAAGTGAATTAAAAAAAAAAAACAACTCCAGCCCTGGCTGGTGTAGCTCAGTGGATTGAGCGCGGGCCTGCGAACCAGACAATCGCGGTTCGATTCCCAGTCAGGGCACATGCCAGGGTTGCAGGCAGGTTCCCTGCAGGCCAGTTCCCAGCAGGGGACGCACGAAAGGCAACCATACACTGATGTTTCTCTCCCTCTCTCCTTCCCTTCCCCTCTAAAGATAAATAAATAAAATCTTTAAAAAAAAAAAAAAACAACTCCAGACCCTGGCTGGTGTAGCTCAATAGATTGAGCACAGGCCTGCAAACCAAAAGATTGTGGTTCGATTCCCCATCAGGGCACATGCCTGGGCTGTGGACCAGTTCCCAGCAGGAAATGCACCAAAAGCAACCATACATTGATATTTCTCTCCTTCTCTCCTTCCCTTCCCTTCTAAAGATAAATAAATAAAAGTAAAAAAAGAGAAAACTCTTAAAAAAAAAACTCCATAAAGCACTCAAAATGGTTAAGAAATATCCAGACCCACTTGCTTTCTGTCTAGCTAAAATAATAAATGCAAATTTTAGCATTTTGGAAAGAAGATACATAATGTAAAATTAGCTTTGTAATAACACAAATCTGGTTCTAAAACTTTAATTTTCAAAACCTAGAAATGTGTGTGTATGTGTGTGTAGAAGAATAAAATGAGCTAATACCTTGTCTCTGCAGAACAGTGATAGATACTGTTTCTTCCAAAATGACAATTCAGGTGTGAGAGGTTTAATAATCACATTGAAATAGCTAAGATATTTTAAGTATTATTGAAAGCAGGACGTATGAAGAAAAAGTGTATGTTTTAAAAAAAAACTAGAAAAGTAAGCAAAAGTGTGGGACGTGTGTGTGTGTGTGTGTGTGTTATAACAAAGCATTTAACAAGGCAAAAACTCAGACATAATATATTGTTGTCACCACAAAAATTCCCCAGAAGATTAAAAGAACAACAAAAGCCATCAAATATTAGAAAAGAGGAGACAAGTATCCTTGCTGTTTGAGAATAATTATATTGCCGTCACGGAAGGCCCTGCCACATAGTGATGTTTCTCACCTCCATGCCTTCATCTGTTTTACTCCAGATTATAAAGCCCACCCTGACACGGTCCATAGTGAACTAATGTCTTTAAACATGCATCTTGCCTTTACAAAACACCTTTGCTCCACATGCCTCCTTCCAGAAGTCGCTGCAGGCTGCTGGAAGACCACCTGTTGCACCCAGTGTCGGTCATGCTTGCTTCCCTTGACTATCAGCCCCGTGAAGGACAAAAAGTACTCTACACAACTTTGTCGTCCAAGTCCCTGTGTAATTCCTGCCTGGTGCATTTTAAACCCTTTGTGATTTGAGGGGAGAATAAATGAGCAAGTGAATAACTTCATAAATGGCTCCAATGTTCTCTCCCATCAGGCTTTTCATCAGCTTGAAAACCCTACTGAGAATACTCCTTCAGTGCACACCTCACGCCGAGTGGGCTCTTGTTCCAACCCCTGATCCCTCTAATTGTAGCCACTGAAATGGCCCTCTTGAATCACCACAAATATCTGGTTTATGCTCCTGATCTTGGGAGGTTCATTTGGTGGCAAGAGTTGAGGCAGGAGGAAAAATTGTGTGTCCCAATATGTGGATGTGATCATGCACGTGTCTGTGTGTGCACATCTGTGTGTGCACATCTGTGTACATGCCTGTCTCTTTTGAAAAGAGGGCAGAAAGAAGAGAGGCAGGAGCAGTGAGGGCATTACAGGAAGAAGGGAGAGCCTTTGTACATCTGGGAAGACAGATGTGAGGAACAGGAAAGATTCTATGCAGAGAGGACCAGCCTGCAGCTTGGATGAAGACTGGGATCTCGTTGTAAAAAGAAAAGGTTCCATGGGAGAAAAAAAGGAGTGCACTTCAGTCACCCTTACTGAGGACTGGGGTGAGAATTGAGCCAGGCCGTGAGTATGTAAACAGATAGCAGAACACCCAACACTAAGTGTATACTCAACAACTGCATGGTCATTGTTCACCTAGCACCACCCAGATCTTGGTTTTTAAATGTTGTTCTCCAATGGAAAAGATCAGAGCTCTTTGGAAAAAAAGGGCTGATTTTAGGATAGAAAGGAAAACTGCCAGATGAGTCTGGATCATCTTGCATTGCCAGAAAGTAAGAAAGTGTTCAAGGAATGAGAGGACAGGATTATCTCAAAAAGATGTAGGGGTCAACCTGAAGGAGCTCCTGATAGCCAACACTAGAAGAGTTTGAGCAACAAAGTAAATAACGATAATAGTGGATTATAACCCCCCTAAAAAAAGCAAAAAAAAAAACACCCCATGAACTAATACTCATGTAAATAAATGATTGAATACATAACAAAATGGAGGAGAGGGAAAAATTTTCCTTACAAAAGAATTCGAATTGACATTTGCAGAAGGATGAGGGGAATAAAAACTGCCATTGGAACACCCAGCAATAATTTCTGTGGGCACAGCCCACTGACAAATGCCAAACCAGCATGCATAACTTTAAGGAAGGACAGGGGGTTGGCATTATCTCAGAGTATCTCCCCCAAGTTTGTTCATTCCTGGTTTTAACACCTGATGCCCTTCCTCCCAAGAATTGGAGCTTAATTAATTTCTCTCTTTGAGGGTGTGGATGGACTTAATGACTTGTTTCTAAGGAATAGAGTAGAGAAAAAGAAAAATAACTATACAGTGAAGAAACTAGAAAATACAACATGAACCAAGTAATCCAGGTTAGCAGCACCCATTGTAAAACATATTAAAATCATGTGCCTCTGATAAAATGAGATGAGAAGTATATCACCTTTGTGCTATTCTTTCCAAGTGTCAATCACCTTAGTTTATTGGTTAAAAAAGACACACCAAACAAACCCGAATACAGGCACCTTCTCCAAAATACCAAGCCAGTACTCCTCAGAAGTACCATGGTCATGAAGTACCATGATCATAAATGGGCTACCGGGAAAGATGGTAACTTCATCATAGACTGAAGATGAGTAAGAAGACATGAGGACTGAAGGCAACACAGTTCCCTGAACTGGATCCAGGAACTGAACAAAAAAAAGAAGTCCAAAGAAAGTTTGCAGTTTAGTTAATAGATAGATGAATATTAATTTCTCCACTTGGATAAGTGGACCATGGTTACAGATATTAATATTAGAGGGAGCTAGGTAAAGGTTAGATAGGAGCACTGTACTATCTTTGCAACGCTTCTGAAAAACTAAAATTATGGCAAAAATAGTTGGACTGTACATGTGGGTATGCACCCATGCCTGAGCTTCTCAGATCCCCTACCTTCCCACCCAATTCCAGGGAGAAGGGAACCTTGGTTAAGAAAACAGACTTAGTATCAACGCGTCCCTTCTGAAGAGTCAGGAAGTGTCAGGAAAAGAGTAAATTGTGTGGCCTGCATCTTTATGACTTTTCTCATTGAGCTCTTTATTACGTGTATGTGTATGTATACATTTTCCTTGTCTTTTATTTTATTTAGGTATTTCTCGTTTTCAACTGTCGCTCAGGGCATCAAACTAATTTTCTCTTCAGCAATGGTTGCAGAGCTGCATGCATAATAAACCCCGTTATTACTCGTGTTATTAAATGGGCTGCTGGAAATGTGGGTGGACGGGAGGGGGGCCGCGATCCAGATGCAAGGGCTCTTCCCAACACTGCCTGCCCTCCCTCATCCGCGGAGACTGCTGAGCCAAGGGAGAAAGTAGAAAGAGATATAAATGAATGATCCTGCTCCTTGACGTGGGGAAATGCCAAAGGTTTCCACTGGCTCTGAGGCACTGACTTTTGTGGTTTATAAAATAAAGTCCTTCTCTATTGACCACGTGCAAGAACTGCATATATGGGGAACTCACACCATTTCATGTACTGTCCTGGGTGTTTTTGTAAATGTTATTCCACTTAATCCTCCCAACAAGTTTATAAAGAGGACGGGATCATCTTTTATTTGTAGATAGGAAGTGGAGGCTAAGAGATGCTAAATGACCTGCCTACAGTTTTCCACATATAGTTTTAGCAAGTGGTAGAGCACATATTCAAATCCAGGTGCAGCCTGAATGGGATCCTGCGCTCTCTCCATGACACCACCTGGCATGGTCCAGACATTCCCATGATATACTTCATACCTTCGGAGGTACCAGAAGCAGGAAGCTGGTTTCCTATATAGTCAAAAGTAGTTGAGTTCCCAAGTTTCAGTAACCTGATACCTGGTTAAAACAAAGATTCTGATGTAATAGGTCCAGGGTGGGTCCTGAGAGACCTCATTTTCGACAGCTGCCAGGTGATGTTGGTGTCCCTCATCCTTGGGTCACACTTGGGGTAGCAGGTGTGAAGGGCAGGACTGGAATCTCATCATACGAAGTCACGTCTGAGACTTACTTAAAACAGAAACGTGGAAAGGTTTTGCACCCTTAACTCTGCCTTTGTCAGATATCAAAGGTATTTTCTTTCAGACTTTAGTGCCTTTTAATTGAACTTTTTGAAAAGAAGTCTTTAATTTTTATGAAGGCCAGCTTATCATTTTATTTTCTTTTGTGATTGATGTATGTCACTCCACGTCAAAGAAGTTTTTGCCAGATTTAAGTGTCTGAAGATTACCTTTATATTTTCTCCTAGAACTTTCGTGGCTTTACATTTTATATAGATCTGTGATCCATTTAGAATGACTTTTTATGTATACAGCGAGGGAAAGTTTGAGGTTTATTCCACATAGATTTGGTATCGGTGCAATTTCTTGAATTTCATTTTCCCATTGAGTCATCTTCACCAAAGATCACTTGTTCACACATGGGTGGGTGTATTTCTGGGCTGTTGTTGCTCTATGGGCCTATACTTTTTGTCTGTATTTACACCAGTACCATACTCTATTGTAACTTTATAGAAAATCTTGAAACCCAGTAATATATGAAGCAGCCCTTTAATTTTTCCCCAAATTTCCTTTGGCCATTCTTTGAATTTCCATATATATTTTAAAATAAGCTAGCTCGATTCCCAGTCAGGGCACATGCCTGGGTTGCAAGCCGGTTCCCTGCAGGCCAGTTCCCAGCAGGGGATGCACGAAAGACAACCATACATTGATGTTTCTCTCCTTCTTTCCTTCCCCCCTTCCCCTCTAAAGATAAATAAATTTTTAAAAATCTTAAAAAAATAAAATAAAATAAAATAAGCTAGCAAACTTTTATTCAAGAAAGCATGGCGATTGTTTCCGGTTTTTTCATGCATGCAAAACCTAAATGGTATCTTGAGAGTCACCAATTGCTGAGAAGCAGCTTGTAAGCCTAGACTGTCTTAACATTATATTCCCAGGACTGGGACAATAAACATTTGTTAACTAAATTAGTGAGTGTGTGACTGGTCCCCCAAAGAATAAATAAATGAAGATTCCTTACTTTAGTAACAGCAGATAAAACATTATTCAAAAAATAAATAAGAATCAGTAAATCAATAAATAGAGACCCATATTCAGAGTACCAGGAAAAAATCAAGAAATAAAAAAGTATATAAGCTTGCAAAGAAAAAAAAAACAACCAGGATTATAGCTCAAGTCAGCAGGGAGCCTCAGCTACTCAGCCTTTAAGATTCTGTTTGCTGTGAAATAGAACCTGTACAGAATACAATTGTTTCACTTATTTGTAAGTGAAAATATCAGTGGCTGCTGATGTTGGCAAGAGTCCTCTGCTAGAAGCACTTGGCATTTAAGAATATACATACTCATAGTAAAATCCACTCGTGGATTTTCCTTTCTTCTATTCCAAACAATCTTAAATTTATCGATACCAGGACATACTTATCTATTTCTCTATTATTGCCAGGAATGTGGTAGATGTCTAGTGAATATATATTTACAATGTTCCTAACACTCCCTTAGCATCACAGAGACACTGCAAGTTATTCTTCCTTCCCAAGTTTATACCCTCTTTCCCCTACTCTTTACTTTGTACTTCTACATGAAAGGGACTATCATTGCCCCAACTTTCTCCTTTTCATCAACCATGATTATTTTCAAATCAGATTATGGGGTGAATAACGTCTCATAGTTACTCGAATTAAGAATCCCACCCAGTTCTATTTTTGTCCCCTCCACACATAAAAGAATCGAAGGAACATTCCTCTCTGGATTCTGACCTTGAAAACACAACCCACAGCTTTTGTCATCTCCCAAAGCCTTTCCTGCTGTGAACAGCCCATCAGAGTCCCCCAGACAGCTGTTAGAACTCAGAATCAATTTACTTTGGGGTGAGGACTTGAGGGACACAGATGGGTGAATTACAGGTGTTCAGCTTAGTGGCAGACCCTACCTGGCACAGTTTAATATGGGTTCCAACCTGTTTCAGCTGCAGGGCAGCAAAGCTGTCACTCTTTGCCCTGGAGAGGCTGGTGGGTTTTGGCTGGGTGCCACATGCAATCCTAGTTACAAGGTCAATTGCATGTTTTTGGTTTTTGGAAGCTGTTACAACTTGGGCTAGTCACTGACTATATCTTTACCCTGGGTCAGGTTTCTCTCTTCAGATTTTAACTGAGACCCTAAAGCGACTGTTTGACCCACTTGGCCGTTCTTTCCAACACCAAATTCTGCAGTTCCTGATTCCTGTTTGTATCACCAATTCTCACTTGCCTCATTGATTTTTATTTTCTTATTTATTTACCATTTCTTGTCTTCACATTTGCATAATGCCCTTCAGTTCCTTCCTACTACTAGTTCCAAACCATTCTGGCATTCCCTTGGTGCATAATTATGAATTGGCAAAAGCTCTAAGGATGAGAAACCCAGTTGTATGGGAAGTTTTGACAAGAGAAGTTAATCTAGGGAGGGAGAGAGGTTCAGGCTCCAAGGAGTAGAGTGCTCTTCCAAATCAGAATCTACAAAGATGTGGACAGTGGCAAGAATAAAATAAAATCCCTGAGCATCTTAGCTATTCTAGGCCTGGGTGGACCTCCTCAGTGTGTAGAGTTTGGGTTCTAGGCAAAGTATTCTGAAAACCAGTACTGACTTGGGAATGGAGAAACCATTCCTAAGGCAATGAGGATCTGGGCCCTGGGATATGATTCACTGCAGTGGCTTCGCGTGCATTTATGGTTTGAAATCACGCCAGGCGTGCCCTATCCAGACCATATCGTGACCTCTGCAAAATCATATCTATCATTTGAAAGGCCTTACTTTCCGTAACTCCTTCTGATATGCTGCCAAAAACTCAAACAGCTATTCCGATTACACTTTAATTGGTACTTTATATTCAACACATAAGAAAACTCCCCATAAACAAAAGCTGTTCTTTCCTGAACTCTGCGAAGTTGAAGTATCTGGATCGTGTGTTAACTATATATTTATGAAGTTCAGCATGCGGGTGAAGTCAGCCAAGGCCCATTTCTTCTACTTAGGGCCTTATATACTGAAGAACGCTTTATCTGTGATAATTTTTGTAATAATTTGAAATCTTCATTCCTACAAAGTTCTTGTAATGGTAAAGAATAGAAGGAATAATAAATAGTCAATTCAGTTGATTTTATTTCTATTCTTTGAGAAATCAATACTAATGCAGTTGGCATTTATATAATCAGCCTTCTTCCAAGAATCTCAAAACGTATATAAACTCTGCTGGTTGGTTATTTAAAAGTAATCACTTGCCCTGAAACCATTAACCGGGTCACATATGGAACTGGTTGTAAGAGTAAAATACTAAGACTTAAAATTTCTACCAGTGGTTATGCCAATTCATTACCCCCTCCCATTCACCTGTGCCCACGCACGTGAGTGAGGGAGCTGAGATGAGAGGAAGAATCTAAGATGTGTGTATTTCATCAACCAAATTAATAAACGTCTCTGTGCCAGAGTCTGTGCTGCACACAGAAACACAGTCACAAATAAGTGAGCTTTGCTATCTGGAAATTCAGTCCCATGCAAATAACAGTTACAACAATCAACACATGGGGAGTGTATAGAGAACAGAGTCTGTCCTTTACGCTCTTTATTTGCATTAGCTCAGTCTTTACAGCTACTCTGTGAAATAGGGTCCAGTATTACATCTCATAGACACCCTCCATTCAGATATTCAAATGCTCTGATTGATCCTAAATTGCTTCAAATAATCTTTAAAGATATACATAATTTTCAGACAGTTCACATTGTATCCCTTATTGATTGATCTCATTTTCTACACTCTCTCCCAGAAGGCAGTTGCTCTTCTACAGTTGATGTGGATCTTTCCTATTTTTTAGAAATAAATATGGTATATATATCTACCTACATATTAACAGTATATTGCATTGTTTTGTGTATTCTAAAAAATGTGTGCCAATGGTATAATTCTCTTGCCCCTTGGTTTATTCTCTTGATTTTGCATTTTTGAAATTATTAATGTTGAGGCATAGTGAAATACTGCATCGTTTATCACAGGTCTAAAGTATTTTATGGTATTGATATATACAATACATCAATCCATTCTACTATTATGGGGCATTTGCATAGTTTTTGATTATTCTCTATTACTTTAATGCTTCAGTAAAGACATCTTTGTGTTGAGTGGCACACACAGCTACAAGTAGATTTGTAGATTCAATTTTACTAGATGTTGCCAAATAGCTCTCAGAGATGATTGGACTAATTACCCTCCTTCTTCCCTTGTATGAATGTTCCAGGTCCCCTATAACTTCAGTGGCATTTGGTGATGTTAGAAATTTACTGATGAGAGTTTGATGGATGTGAAAATATTTTACTGTTGATTTAGGATATTTGCAATTAGGTTTTTACAAGATATTAGCACCTGGGTAGATATGTATATGTACATATATATATCCTCATATCTTTTCTTTCTCTTTTTTGATATAAACATTATGTGATTTGTTAGAGGACATTTCTTCAAGGTTTTGAATTTCCCTTTTATTCTATGAAATAGTTCTAGAAAACAAAGATTTTTGTTTTTGAAAGTTTGTTAGCTACTTATGAATGATTTTGGTACTCAGTTTTTCTTAAATCAATGTTAGTGTTTATTTCAGTGTCATAAAATTTTTCTACTATTGTCAATTCATTGTATGTCTGTGGTCATGTCATGTTTCGAATAGAATTATAGTGTTTCTTATTTGCGCAAATTCCTTGTGTTTCTTTTTTGTGCTTTTTCTCTTTGGACAGTCCTCAGGGAATTGTCTGTTTTATTATTAATTCCAAAGAATGAGCTTCCGGTTTTTGTAATTTTCTCCATTGTTTTCTATTTTCTTATTTTCTAATCTTCTATTACTGGTAGCTTCTGTGCATTTAAGGGAGGATTTAATCTGCTTTTCTTTTGAAATCCTTGAGTTCAATGCTCAGGTCATTAATTTGTCATTTTTCTTATATTCACAAATATGCATTAAGGTTATGAGTTTCCCTCTGAGTATTAGTGTTTTTAAGTGGGAAACTCCAAAACTGTGTCTGACAAGACCTTTTCCTTGGGTATTTATTAGTCTTTACATGAGCCTCATTTCATATTCATTTCATAGATATATGACAGCATTTACAAATTAGATTGGGTATAAAACTTTTGAAATTTGGGAGCATTTTCCACATTACCAAAAAAAAATTTAAAAACCTCTAGGAAATCAAACATTGTGCAATAAAGAAGGGCAGCATATATAATTATAACCCACCCCTTCCCCAGGCAACAAAGAGACTATAACAAAATAGAGAGATTCCACTAAAATATCTTATCCAACAGGAACTGTTTCATGAGACAATAAAGGTAAAATGTTTCTATAATGTATAAAAATGGAAAGAATTTTATAGATCACTTAGAACTATACCTCATTTTACATAGGCAGATTAAATGTCAGAGAGATTGAAGGACTTTCTCAATTTTACAAGACAACAGTGTAGCTGTTGCTTTGTTAGGATTATTAATTTTACAACTATTTCCTCCTGTCTATTCTAAGAAATGAGGAACAACAGGTTTGTGCATCTACCAAAAAATTTTTAATGTTACTCCATGATGCCTTCTTTATGTACAAGGCTTGGTGAGCCCCAAAACCCATTTAAAGAGCTACAGAAAGCCATGATGGACATTGGAACTACTTGTTGAAACAGCATAAATACATCATCCTTACTGAGAAGTACTTCCTGCTGACCGCTACAATGACTTCTTTTACCATTTCTAAATGTTGAGTCTCTTTTACATGAGTTTCATCCATTCTACTCACTGCTGTTCTTTCTCACTGATGAGGTTTAACTTTAATTATCACCTCAGGGAGGACCGTCCTGACAATATTATCTAAAATGGGTCCTATGCCCATTCTCTGTTATTCTCTCTCTCTCTCAATCTTATAAAAGTTCACTTCCTCACAACACCACCATGTGAAATTATTTTATTTATTAACTAATGTACCTTTTTGTCCCATTAATATATATTTTATGTCTAGTTCATCATTATACTTCCAGGGCACATCAGAGTTCTGGCCATAATAGGTACTTAGCTAATGAATGTTAGAGGCTTGAATAAATGAATGAATGAGTGACTACAAAAATCTCCAATAGACTTTTAATGAGTAGAGATAATCTCAATGGAATATTTGGAAAACACAAGGTGTGGTATTTATGTAACATCTAGAACAAAAAAGAAAATAACTCAATAAATAAGTTTAACAACAGGTTTGGCAGAGTTGAATAGAGAATAATTAAACAAGAAGATAAGTGGCCAGAAGTCTTTCCAAAATGAAGCATGAAGAGAAAACAAAGGGTAGAAAATATAGAAGAAGAGATAATGGATGTAGAGTTGTGGTATCCAATAGAAACTCCTGCAATGATAATGCCATTCTATATCTATGCTGTCTAATATCATAACCCAATGGCTCTTGAGTACTTAAAATGTGGTTTTTGAGATCAAAGAACTGACTTTCAATTTTGATTAATTTTATTTAAATTTGAATTTATATAGCCTAGAGGCTAATGTATTGAATAGTGACAATATAGAGGATATATAGAGAATATCTAACATGTATCTAAGAAAAGAATTCCAGAAACAAAAAAGAGTAAATGAAACTGACGTACTATTTGAAAAGATAATAATTTAAAAGTTTTCAGAACTGATGGAAGACATAATCCAAGAATTCAAGAAACACATAATCTTAATTAGAAAACTAAAAAAAATCATCTAGGCATGCCATAGTTATTTTGAAGAAAAGAAAATACAAAGAGAAAAAAATTAAATGAAGCAAAGAGAAACAAAAAAGAAATTACCTTCAAATGAGTAGCATTTAAATGGAGAGTTGACTTCTCTACAGCTACAATAAAGGCCAGAAAAAAAGTAGGATGATATATATTCAATGTCCTGAAAGAAAGTAACACTCATCCTAGAACTTCATACTCTTAAAATACCTTTCAGGAATGAAGGTAAAATAAAGGCATTTTAAGACCTAGTAAAACAGAGAAGGTTGGACATTAGCAGAAGATTTCCATTTTATAATGGAAATTATAAAATGAACAAAATAGAAAGTGAGAGATATGAAAGGAAACAAAAATAAAGAAAACAATGTGTGTAAATAATAAGGAAATATACTATATAAAACACAGTAATTGATCGTGGAGTCTCTCTCTTTTTCACTGTCATCTTCTCTCTTTCTGTTTCAACAATCTGACATTGCAGTTCACATTCTGTGTTGAAATTGTTTACCACAGGGCTTTCTATTGTACTTCTTTAGGTCACAGGCATTTATTAAAGTGTCTAATGAGGCCATGCTACAATAATGTTTGTTAAAAAGACAAATGGATGAACGAATAGAGCAAAGTTGTTCCCTGGTAATGGGCCAAGAACATCACAAAGAAATGAGCGTCAGAGAGATGTGACATCTCTGAGTAACTGAGTCTCAAAATCATCACTTAGGGCACTCTGGCCTTTCCAAATTACAACATAGACTTGATAGCTCTGATTTATGATTCTTACAATGAAGTCTTCTAGAGTAAGTTCCTGAGAGCCCAGGCTAGCTTTCGGGTTTGATCAAGTTACTTAAACTCTCTAATCTTCATTGTATTTATCTTTGCCCCATTTTACATCATGGTTAGTGTGCAGAAAACCACAGTTGGATTCTTTTCATTGACTTCCCTGAAATGTTATGAACTCTTTGGCAATGTCCTGTAAAATAGTTTCTCGGACTTTATTTATTTATTTTTATTGTTATTTCCTTTCCAACTGTCTGGGTACTTCCTCAGGAACACATTCAAGTCTACAATTTGCATCCTGTGTCTCTGTTTCTCCCCTTTTCCTTTCCATCTGCATTCTAAAACAACTTCTCACATTGCACTTCATGTTCATATTGTAAGTTCAAATCCTGTTGATTCTGTTCTCTACTGGCTGGAATGCAGGCTTCATTGTCATATTCTTACATCTAGTTAAATTCTTGAAAAATATTGTTGTTTCCTCATCCCTAAATGAGGGAATCAATGAAGATCTGGTAGTTGTCAATAAATGGGGGATATAACCCCCATTTTTAGAAAAACTCTTTTGGCTCTTGCAGTAGATTAGTTTTTTGTTTGGTTTCTCCACCCTCTTTCATGGGGTTATACTTTTCTGGCCTGGAGGGCAAGTTAATTGAGCATCCAGACAGATTCCTAATAACTAATCAGCATTCATATAATTGTGTACTGCTGCACAGAGGTGGCTTCTTCAACTCCAGCTAATACTCGAAGAGATAAATATGTGACAAACAGCTACTACTACTGTGCATTGCTGCCCTGTGTTCCCCTGTCTACAGTTCTGCCAAATCAGTGTACTTCTGCAGGGTATCATTGTAATATGGGCCAAAAGCTCCCCTTTCCTATTCTCCTATTGTTTTCTGGATGTTGAAGTCTCTAAAAGTTTTGATAAGGAAATAGAGATACTCTGTTGGCCTCGAAAAGGTAGCATTCATGAATTAGAATAAAATTTCTCAATTATTTATTTGATGCAGATTTTTCCGAGTAAATTTTCTCTGTTTCCAATAGGAAACCAAGAGTCCATCCCTCTTGGAGCTTCTCAGCCTAGGCCCATTTGAATTATAGGTGTTTGAATTTCTCCTGCATGAATTTTGGTCATGATATGAACTTTCCTTTTTTTTCATTGAGTTTTATGTGGTGAATTGAAGAGTTGAGTCAAGAGCTTCTAGTTGGATGCCATTTTAAATTGAAGAAGGTGCCCACCTGTCTAAGTAGTAAAATATGTCTCTTAGAATATTCCATATTTTAGACTTTCCACTGAGTCAATGATCCTCTTTTCCTTGTTATTATAAACTACTGACTTCTGGCTTTATTATGAAAATATGGATTTTAAGGAGAAAAATTTGGATTAAGGACAGGATTTTGGAAGCTGTAGATCTCACATGTCCCCAAGGAATCAGTCTGGGTTCCCAAATAAGCTTTTTTCAAATGTTTTATTGTGAAAAACTAAATATGCAGCAAAGTTGAAAGTGAACAGCTTTCTGTGTACCATCTGCCTTATGCCTACCACGAATTAATGGAAAGTTACTTTAGCCATTAACTTTTTACTACAACTCCCTTATCACATATGTACCTCTCTGTCCACCAATTCATTAATCACAGCTTGAAAGCATCTCAAAGTAAATTATGGACACTGGTACACATCCTCCTAAGTACTTTTGCATGCACATTTTTAGGATGAGTTCATTACTTGTTTGCCATTCTTTTTCTCTTTTATGTAAAATTTACATGTAATGGAACACAAAACTCTTAATGAAGTCTACATTCGCTGACTTTGGCAAATGCATATAAAGAAGTACTCTCTTGTCGTTTTTTAAGAGAACATGTTTAGGACATAACAATCTGATCAAAATGGAACGGGGCAATTTCCATCAGAATGCTCGCAAGGCTAACTCAGTTTCCTCCCTGCCTTTGTGGCAGCAGAAAGGAAGATCTTTCCGCCCAGCCGTTCCTTAGATTTTGCACTTTTGGCATAAATTTAGTACTCAGGAGTATGAAGGATAAAGAGCCAAATGGAGACAGAAAAAGCCATGTCATCATTAAAAATAAACAGAGACACAAATATGTCAGAGGGCAGAGGCAGGCACTTCATTGTGCAAGTGATTTATGGGGGAAGCTAATTTTAAACAAGCTGTGTGTTGCCTTTGCAGCCAAGCAAACAGGCAGAGCTGCTGATTCCTCAAGGAGTAATCTCATTTTCTTGGTGGAGTAAAAGGCAATCAGTGGCTGCTTACTGTCTAAGGAAACCCAGGATGTGTTCCTGAAAGCAGATCCTGCTAAATGCCAGGGAGTTAGGACGATCGCAGCTGCGAGACAGTGGCCTCTATGAGTCAAACCCACAAAACAAAACGTGACACGTTAACAAAGAATAAAGCAGGGGGCTTCCCTCTGTTGATCCCATGTGGCGGACTTCTTTTTCTTAAAATTGCACTTGGACGTGAGAGAGATGGACTCGTCCCCCAGGAAACTGGTGCACAGTTGCTCCTGCCTGGTTGTCTGTGTCTGGTCTGTTATGGGCATCAGGCAGGGATCGAGAGTTGTGCGTGGGGAGCCAGCCAGGTAGCAGGGAAAGTGGCAACGGGGGAGGCATAAGGGTAGCCTCTCCCATGGAGGGGACGCTGCCACTCTAGACCAGCTGGCCCGTTCAGGATCAGTAGACTCTATCTTTAGCTTGGGGGCCTTGGGTAAGTAGTGGTTTTCTCTGCCTTCAGGTTTGAGACTTTTCAGGATGCTAATGTTGAAAACTCTGTAGCAGAATAGTCTAGTCTTACAGAAAGTCCTAAGAAAGTAGAGGTAGAGGGCAATGTATGTGGGTGGTGGTGGAGAGGAATGAAAATTTAATATGGACCCTCAATATATAATGGTTCAAAAGCCACCTGAAAGGTACAAAAAAATTGAGGTGGTGGAGTAAAGAGAGAATTTCTTTGGGAAAATGTGTTGGAGGAATTTTCCTTCTGCCATTCCAAGGAGAAGGAGATGATGGCGTTCCCTTGCTCCAAGTCTAGGGAGAGAGGTTGGAAAGACCCAATTAGTAAGCTAGGCTGTTTACCCTGGACACGGTGAACAGGGGTGATATTTCAGAGGGTTCCAACAACCAGTGAGGCGTGCATGCTGACAAATGAGAACTGAGATCAGCCGTGCAATGGAGTCGGCTCCTGCCAGGTCTTGCTCTGCCAAGTATTGACTCCCAGGTCCTAAAGAATGGGAGGTCTGGGGTTCCTACTGAGAGACCCGGGAAGGCAAGGGCACAGGCTGAAGGTCTTGGGGTTGTTCAGAGCAGAAGCAATTTACCTGTTGCTCTGGGATCACGCCAACACATGCACAGGCAGTGTGGCTGACTGGGGCACAGCAGCTGCCAAGCAGACCTGAATGCAGAAGGGGTAGGGGCTGCAGTTAGGGAGCACCTGCTCTGCGGGGGAGCTCAGGTGAAGGTGTTTCCTGCACAGGAGATGTCAGTCATGGGGGCAGGAGAAAAAGAACTGGACTTTACCACATTAAAGGGACCTTGCCCAAGAAGGCAGCTTGGAAGGGAGATAGGACATTAGCAAAGAGAGTAGGTGATAGAGGGGAACTCAAAACACAGTGGTATTTTTTGTGCTGTTGACCCTTTTGGCAGACTCTGTCTGTGGATGACCTCTTCTCAGGTGACTGTTTTCAAGTGCACACATGAAAGTCATTGAATTTCAAAGGAAACCAATTATGTCTAAGTAGAGTTATCAAAATAATTTAGAAGTCTTAAACCATTCAATGATCAGATCTAGTGTCAACTCTAAAAATGGCTGTAATGTCCTTAATTTTGAAGCAATGGTAAGTGTAAAAACATTCTGAAATATCTTCACAATCAACATAACAGGTAGGGAGCTGGCTGCGATTTTACTGGTGACAGTGTCAAATACTGGTGATAAAACCACACTGGAAATTGAAGAAAATGCTAAATTTCTATTAGATTCCACATTTACAATAGATGGACATGGTAAATTTCAGTTAGGGATTACTGTAAATAAATACACAGCTTTTTTTTTTCTATTCAGATTGAAGGACCACAGGTAAGTAACCCCTCAGGGGCTAAAGGGCCCCCTTATAGGGCCACCTGGAGAGTCCATCATCTGAATGAAGGGGTTACAGGTAAAAATAAATAAGTAAATAAATAAGAAACACCCCCAAAACACCCCTTAAGACAAAGTTGATTTTAAACATCTTTCATGGCCAGAAGAAACCAAATATATGTGGGTGCTCTTTGACTAGGGCATTTTTGAGCCTCTCACTTCCCTCCCCGTTTTTTCTCTGTCCTAACCACGAGGTTCAGAAGTAGCACACTGCTTGTGGAAATGCACACGGGTGCAGCCACTATGGAAAACAGTATGGAAGTTCCTCCAAAAATTAAGAGCAGTGCTACCATATGTGACCTAGCAATCCCACTTCTGGTATCTACCTGAAAACTGAAAACGCGGATGCATAAATATATGTATCCCTATTACGTTTGTTGCAGCATTATTCACAATCGCCAAGACCTGGAAACAAGCTAAGTGTCCTCTGATAGATGATTGGATAAAACAGATGTGGTACATATATACTGGGCCATAAAAAAAGATGCAATACTGCTATTTGTGACAATGTGGATGGATCTTGAGAGTATCATGCTAAGTGACATAAGTCAGATGGAAAAGAATAAGAGCCATATGATTTCACTCAATTGTGGCATAGAAAACAAAAAGCCACAAATGAACAACCAAACTCATAAACACAACAGAGGAGAAGTAAGGTGGGAGGAGGAAGAATGGGGTAAAGGCGACAGGAGGAGCCTTGTGCTTGGGTGGTGAGCAAACAGTGGAGCAAACAGATGTCGTTGTACACAGTTGTGCCCCTGAAACTTATATAATGTTATTAACCGATGTTGCCCCAATACATTTAATTTTATAAATTTTCATAGCTGGGAGTGATGGTCGATGGAGGAGCGGGCAGAGTAAAGAAGTGAGAAGCCCCTCTTCCCCGACAGGGGATTTGCAGAACTGCTATAGCATCAAACAAGGTGAGAGGCTTTAACTTTGAGTGAAGTTCAGGGAGTCAATTAACTGCACTGGACTGGGCATGTTCATCTCTGAACAGAGGCTGCTTTAGGTGGTTACGGTCTCCGGCGTTCCTTTTCTTATCTTAGAGGGAACAGGGAAGCTGTGTGGGCTGCTGGAAGTTGCGCAATGGTCTGGCCCCACGGTGCAGGTTTGAAAGGACAACTGCAGAGGAAATAAAATTGCTTTATGATTATACCCTTTGAGTTCTGTTAATTCAGTTCAGTACACATTGATAATGGCATGAGGTATGTGTGTGTACATGTGAAAAAAAAAAAACAAGTTTCTCTGCCTGAAAAATAATATGCTCTGTGCTATGGAACTAAACAGCCTGTGTAAAAGTCCTGGGGGACCACTCACAGTATAAGCAGGAGTAAGTTCCTTAACCAGTCTGTGCCCTGGTTTCCTCACTTACCAACAAGAAGTGGGGCTAGTTATGTGTACAGCATATATAGCACATAAGGATGAGAAAAGGATTAAATGTGTTAATAGACACAAAGTGTTGAGAACGGTGCCTGGAGCATCACAAATATTAGCTCTTGTTGTTATTATTAATTAGATTTCTCACCCATCCCACTGACACTCTCAGTTTTCCCTAAGGAACTGCCAGTGAACCTCAGACATCCCAAAACTAAAGGTGGAATCCATAGTTTCCGAAAACCTGTATCTGCCTCCTAGACGTTGGGTACTGGGGCTGATTCTACACTCCTGGGTCCAGCGAAAGAAGCATCTCAACCAGCAGGGTAATTAGTGTCCCTAGTACTTCCCGAGGGGCAACATCTGACCAGCTCCTTCCAGGCAGCTGCCCAGATCACAGCAGGGGGACTCCTCCTGTTGCACCATCTTGAAAAGAAAAAGCTTCCACGAACCCTCTATGACTTTCAGAAGCCTTTATGTGAAAAGTAGTTGTTAAACATCAGCGGTAGCTAAGGGCCTTTGCAGTTGCTAAGGGAGGTGTCATGCTTACATTTCAGCAACAACAAACCAAACAGCTGGTGGGCGTACTGCACCTGATGTGTGTGAATGTTCCTGGCAGTTGTGTTATTGAAAGATTGTTAGGCTGGGGTCAAGCAATCCTGGACTTAAAATACCATTTATCACTCACCAGTTGGGAGAAATTCAGTACGTTTCTCCACATTTCTGAAAGTCAGTTTCCTTTCAAATACAACAGGGACAACCAATAGCGTCTTTGCACGGTTGGTATGAGAATTGCGTGCCACAAGGCTCGGGTGTTCGGTTGTGTTGATACATTCCCCTGACCCTGTATATGAGATAAATGCTATTCAGAGGTCACCTGCAGCTCTCTGTTGCACTGGAGATGAAAGTAAACAAGGCTCAAGCTGTCTTCTTCCAACCCGATGGGTTGAATAGTCCCTGGAAGTCCTAACACTCAACGGTACTTTTTGTGAATTCTCCTGTGAGGGCAGAAATGGAGACTCATATTCTTGCGGCTGGTCCAGCAACCCGGGCTCTGACTCCCAAGCGTGTTATCATTTTATCACATCACTCTGTCCAGCGGAAATGCTCAACTCCCTTGCTAGTTTTCACAAGTAACCAAAATAGAACCTTTCGCGACGCATGTGCTGCATGAATGTACATAGATCACTTTGAAAATACAGGAGCCAAGATGGATTAGAAGCTCACTTCCTAGCAGCCCATTACCCCACCATTCTTAAAACCCTTCACCATGCGGTCACCATGCAGTGTCCCAGGCCTGCTCAGACAGTCATGGGCTGTCCATTTTGTTGAGCCACTTTCTCCTCTTGTCCCCTCTCTATTTTCTTCATACCACTTGTCCTTGGAGCTTACTCTCAGCCATAGAAATAACATTATTTCCCTCTTGCTCCTGCAAATCAGCTTCCCACAGCCTTTGGTATCCTGATGCCTGCTAATATACATTAGGTATCAATGAGCAATAAACCACAACAAAACTGAGTGACTTAAATAGACTAGTGAACAACAATGTTTTTTTTTTTATCAGCTAGATGTTTCTAGTAATCTAGGCTAAGGTCTACTGGTCTGGTTGGCTTTGCTTTAGCATTTGCAGTCAGCTGGGTTGGTCAGCTAGGGGCTGCTTGATCTACAATAGCCTTAGTTGAATGGGTTACTGAATGGTGGCTTTGGGGAAAAAGCTTCCTGGGCCATGGGTCTGAGGTTATCACGATGCCAGCCTGGGCTGATTCAAATGGCAGAGAAGGATTTCAAGAGAGTGCAAGAAAATGTGTAAAGTTTCTTGAGACCTAGCCCCAGGACTGGTAGAATGTCACTTCCACTGCATCCTATTGGCTGAAATGAATCACAAGATCATTTGGATTGAGTAGTGGACATATAGACTCCACCACTTAATGGGAGGAATTACAAAGTCACATTGCAAGGGGTGTGGACACAGGGAGGGGAAACATTTGTACATTTGTATTATATTTGCAACCTGCCTACCACATTCTGTCTCATCCACCCTAAGGGGCTTTTGAAGAGGTTTGCACAAGGACAACAACTTATGGTACTAACTATTAATACATTAAAAACATTATTTTACTGCATCAGGAAAAAACGACTCAACTTCCTATGAGAAAGTCAATTGCACAGGTCACTTTGCTTGTTATATTGCTCCTGTTTCCAGGTAACAGAAAGCTAAGTCTTATGACCTGTTCCTTCATAAACCTTGAGAAGTTTGTCTGGATTGAGAAAGGACATCCAGACTTTAACAGTAAGAGTAAGTGCTTCTATGTAACTTGGAACTGCGTGTAGTCCCTAAGGATGATCCACGAGGCACAAAACAGCGGTTTATGGTTTGAAGGATGACATAAAAGCACATGGTGAAATCAAAAAGAACTGATGTATTGTCCTCCTCTTCCCACTTTGCCTCCTTGCTTAACCCTTATATAACAGTAGATATTATAAACTCATAACTCATAAGGTGCCAATTAGAACATCGGGATCTATTGTTTTAAAATTTTGCTGCTAATATCACATATTTATTGTTGGTAACTGAATTCAAGTATTTCATAAAAGAAAGTTTTTTGAAGTATGATTACAAATTAGTAAAACCAGTTTTGTAAGTCATAATAAGTTGTCTCAGTGCATTTTATGTAAACTATTAAAAAAACTTTTGTTAAGACAAAAATATACCCTTTGGCCTAAAATAAATTTCAAGTGGATATAAGCCAATTGGCCCTCTCATAGATAAAAATAGCAAATTTATCAAGAAACAATTTGGTTATTAAACTATTAAGCTAAAAACTGGCATAGTAATTAAAATTCTGATTATATATAGAAAATATGTCTAAATATGTAAATAAGCTATATGTATACAGATACTCTACCCTGAAAAATAAATTCGTTACTATAAAAAAGTATACCATGACACCATTTAAACCACATTTTGTGATAACTTTACTGTATAACTTTTATTAGACAGAATAAATTGCCCAGAATTAAAGATATACCATGAATTTTGAGACATCTATTCATGTCTATACTGTGCCTAATATTTTTCCATGGTGAAAAAGGGGTTTCCCAAATAAAGAAAAGAATCTGGTCATATATTTTTTTGTTATCTGTTCACTCACTCATTCAGTTCTTACTGAGCCCCTACTGTGCACCAAATACTGTGCTGTGTGTACATGTGTATATTTAGAAAGTGTCTTACCTAACTGTTTTAATAACTAAAATTTAGATATTATTTCTGCATTTTAGAGATAAAGACTTAGGAAGTTTAAATAACTTCTAGTTTAGATATCGATGACTTCACCACTTGAGTTTTAATCATAAACTAATGGGAAATGAACTCAAGTTTTCCTTATATACATATGTACTAAAGCACATCAAACACATTATAGGTAAAGTCAAGGGAATGACCAGGCCCCTCTATAGCCATGAATTTGTCCCAGTAATTGAGTGTGATCATATAGTATAATACATATTTTGGTATTAGTGTGTGATAAGAAAAAAATACTGAAAATAAAAAATTGGTCCAAGTCTTAGTTTTCTATTAAAAAATAACCTTCACCCTGACCAGCATGGCTCAGGGGACTAAGTACCAGCCTGTGAAACAAAGGATTGCTAGTTCAATTTCCAGTCAGGGCATGCGCCTGGGCTGTAGGCCAGGTTGCCAGTAAGGGATGCACAAGAGGCAACCACACATTGATGTTTCTCTCCCTCTCTTTCTTCCTCCCTTACCCTCTCTCTAAAAATAATAAAATAAATAACATGTTTTAAAAAATAACCTTCCGTGTTCAACTTTCCAGTTCAGTTTCTGATTGCTAGTTCAAAAGTCAGTTAACAATTCATGACACTTAGATACTCAATAAATATTTGCTGAATTAAAGAAAATCAATGAAAGACTTAATTACTTATGTTTTCTTAGGTTCCAATATATACCTATTTTTGTAGTTAACATTCCAATATTTGTCCATTCAAAATCATTAATATTATTGCTTTTGGCTTGTATTACTATTTGATTGCTATTGTAGTATTATTCTTTGAAGTTCAAAGTCGGCTTAGCAAACTTCCCAGAAGATATTAGGTATTTCCATTTTAACATATTATTTGATTAGTTTTAACTCAATTTCCATTTTTATTTTTTATATTTCTCTGTTTATTAATTCTGCATTTGATGTTAAAATATCCTCCCTGGTATTCATTCCTTGGAAAAACATTATTTGGTCAGATAATGAGATTTCTCACTAAGTCCTCAAACATCTCCATATTAGCAAATCAAAGTCTGGGAAGTAAATTAGTTGGCCTAATCAGAAATGGATATTTCTGAAGCAGAGACCCAAACTCCCCAATACATCAGAGTATCCAGGAAAGAAGTGGCTGGAACCTATGGGACGCCAAGAAAAATGCTGAGGCTCACACCACCCCGTTGGAAATGATTCTAATGTCTATAAGTGAAGTGATTTCCTATCTATCTTCTCTTTTCTTCAAACATGACACTAAGAATAGTTCTCTCTCTCTCTCTCTGTTTTTGTTGCAATCCATTAATATCTCTGATGCAGTGTTAGTCATTATAATTATTTATTCATAGGTCTGTCTCCTTCATTGCAAACATGAAGAGGGTGGATTACAGGTTTTCTCTCCATCAGTATCTTTTAATCCTAGTACATGATCAGGCACCCAGTTTCTTTAAAAAATATTTGTTGAAGAGGTTCATGAGAGATCTTTTTATGCCAGAAGTCACACAAGATTTCCCACTGAATTTCACTGGCCATGAACTTATTATATGCCCATCTCTGAACCAATGACAGTGATAAAAAAATAAAGTTAACATGATGAATTTAAGGCAGTCCAGACCCATTCCTACAGCTGAGGATGGGGTTTAGCCCTATCTAATTACAAATGTGAGAATGAAAAAGAGACAAGTACCCCAAGTAAAAGCAGGACACTGAGCGCCTGAAGAGATTAAATGCTGTGACAGCAAATAGCAGATAATTTATACAGTAGGTTACAAAAGAAGGATGATGCTAACAGACCTGCTTAGATACCCATATGCCTACTTTGGTGATTTTTGTTACCTCTTGAAATCAGCATGCCCAAAACTTCCATCATCTGACATCCAAATTCTCACGTTTTGTAAAACTTATTTTTAAGTACTTATTTTTCCACAAACTACGGCTCCTAAACTAGTCTTACAGTAGGTCTTACAATTTGCAGGAGAGCCATGCTGTCTCTGGTCTTTAACTTAGTGGTCCAGGATCAACTGCTGCTCTGAATTGAGGAATGCAGGTCCCTGTTTTACATGATGTTCTCGCCATCTGCCTGTTTGATGTTCTGCTCCACTGAACCTGTCCTGGCCCTTGCCCCCTTGCCTGACCATCCCCTAACCACCAATGAGCCACTATTAAGAATTCCCATCAAGTCCTGGGAATATATCCCAGATTCAGCTCTACCGTGACTTAGCTACCTCATTTATAATGGGAAATACTAGCACTCTCTCTATCAACCTCACTAGCAGACCATAAGATGCAGGAATGGTATTTAACATTCTTATAAATTCATCAATAGTATCAAGTTAAACGGGTCCGTGTGTGATTACTTTAAACATTAAGAGGTCTTTAAATGTAAATATTGATATTTGTAATGTAATAATATACTGTATCCCTGGAGTCTATGGTAGTTGTTAAAATAAAAGTATTGAAAATAGAAGTGTTACTATTAGTACTTTTAGGAATAGCATAATATTAAGGGGAGATAAGAAGAGAAGAACCTGACAGTACTATTATGTCAGGTTAATAGTCCTTATAAGGACTATTAATGCCCTTATAAGAGTCACAAGAAATCTTGCTTTCCTTCTCTGCTCTTCACCATGTGAGGATGCAACAAGAGGTTGGCAGTCTGTAGCCCAGAAAAGGGCCCTCACCAGAAATTAACCATGCTGGTATCCTGAGCTTATATATCCAGACTCAACAAATATGAGAAAATGTCCTTGGGAGGTGGGAAGGAAGAATGTAAAAATGGAATCCTTCAGCTCAAAGTGATGGATCAAATATCTGAGACTGTTTTATAAGCACAAGGTGGGGATGGCATGGGCTGAGTCTGAGTATCAGAATGGGGTTTTGTTGGTGAAGATTCCTAACATAATTTGAAGAAGGATGTGTGGAGGCCCTGCTTTCAGGTTTTGGATCTAATTCTTCGGGCATGAAGCCTTGGTAAACATATGCTTCATGGGAACCTAGGAGGATCATTTGTCCCTTGGAATGAAACTCCTATGGATAAAACCCTGTTTCTCAGGGTAAGATGTGGTTTTGAACATCCTGGAAAAATACACCTACACCTGATTTATTAGAGCAGCTCTGGCCAGGATAGGGTTTCAACTTGGCTTGAGCTGGCAGCCCAGATGTTCCCCCAGAACATGGCATATCCCCCTGGCTCTAGAGGAGTCACTCACCATGCCCCACAATCCAAACAAAACCTCCTTTGTGAAAGGGAAGAGAGAGTCAGGTTGCGCTCCCAGCCCAGCTGCCAATCCCTCCCAGTTTGGAACCCTTTCCTTCTCTCCCCAGGGCTCCATCAAGAGTTTAGCAGAAACATTTGCCTCCCAGCATCGACTGTGTCAGAACCCTGACAGCTTGTTTTTATATATATTTTGTTACACTTCAGCATGGGTACTGTTTTAAGGGAGAAATAAAATGAAAAGTATATTAGTTGGCTTTACTTTGAGTCACTCTGTAGTTTTTTTTTTGTTTATTCAGCCCTAACAAATGCAGAGACCCCAGATGACCTTATTATATTCTCCAAAGAGTGGCTTATCTGAGGACTGGTCCATACAGAGGGTTAACAGATATGGTGGGTGACTTTGGAAACCAGAGGAAAGAAGTTCTTTCTCCAAGTAGGGCTTGGCCTCAGACCCTGACTCCAGAAGTTTTGGAGGGAATATTTGACCCAAATTTTTAATGTGTTCATTTCTTTTTGATGGTTGATTAAACCAGAGAACCTGATGTGAACTGGGCCATAGTAAAAAGCTACAAAGTCTTGGCAATAAAAGTGCCAATATCTGTCCTTCTCTGTCTGGTCTCTATTTCTTGGATCTTTGGACCTCAGGAAGTTTGCCAGTTAGTTATGGCAGTGTAACAAATCACACTGAAGCTCAGTGGCTTAAAACAATAGCATTTATTATCATTTGCCAGGTTATGTGTTAACCGGATGGTTCTGATTTTATCTGTGTTCACTGACATATAGGTGGTCAGCTATGGGATAGGTATGAACACAACTCTGCTTATCTTGGCTGGACTTTTATAGGTGATTGGGAGTTGGACTGGCTGAGATTGGTCTAGGATGACTTTAAATGGGACAACTGGGCTCTTCTCCTCATAGTTTCTTATTCTCCAGAAATGTATCCTCAGCTTCTCAACGGGTAGCAGCATTTTTAAGAGAGTATGGAAGAGAATGGAAGGCTTCTTGAGGCCAAGGCTCAGATCTAGCATTCTGCACTTACATTATGTTCTATTGGTCAAAAATTAACGTAAGATCAAGCCCAGAGTCTTATGAGAGGATACACCCAAAGGACTAGAATACAGGAAAGCATGAAAAATCATGGCCACAATAGCTGTCTGACTTTGTAAAGGGGAATGTGAAATGTGAAATGTGACTGTCTTTTAGAAGACTTTCTGTTTCTCATTGTCATGGACTAAATGTCGTGTTCTCCTAAAATTCATATATTGAAACTTTACTCCTCCCCTCATGTAATGGTATTAGGAAGTGGGGCCTTGGGAAGATAACTAGGATTATAAGAGCTCATGGAGGTGGAGCCTTCAGAAATGAGGTTAATGCCCTTATAAGAGTCATAAGAAACGTTGCTTTCCTTCTCTGCTCTTCACCATGTGAGGATGCAACAAGAGCTTGGCAGTCTGTAGTCCAGAAAAGGGCCCTCACCGGAACTTGACCATGCTGGTATCCTGACCTTGGATACCCAGACTCAATAAATATAAGGAAGAAATTTGTGTTTATGAGCCATGCAGCCTATGCTACTTTGTTATAGCAGCCTGAACTGCCTGAGAGACCATCCTAACACTGAGCGGTTAAGTTCAAAGTGGAGTGAGAGAGAAGAGACCCAGCTTTACTTGATCATAATATGTTTTGGTTCACATTTAGCCTATGTCCATTGATTAATTGGTTAAAATCCATTAACAGAAATGAATGATTAGGCTCCCCTTAATCTCCAATACTTAGAAAGAAAAATGAGCAATACACATCATAGGTGATCAATGGTTCCCCATGCCTACTGGTCCTACTCTTTTACCTGGATGGTTGCCAAAGACTGCTGAGTCCTCTGCCTCTGGTTTTCGTCTTTTTTGTTCTCGGAGTTGGCTTCCTCCCACTGAAACTCTATTCTCCTATTTTAGCACTCATTCCATATAAAATTGCCTGTTTACTCCTATATTCCCCCTTTAGACCACAAGCTCTGTGTAAGCAGGAACTACACCCATTGGTTCACCACTCTTTTTCCCAGCAAGTAGAAGAAGAATATCTATGCTCTGTATAATAAGTGTTCAATTAAACAATGGTAAATTCCAAGTGAATGAATACGAGAATGAATGAGTACTTAATTACAGGTGTTGTTGAGTTTGCTTATTTAACCTCCTTCCAATGAAATTGGAAACTAGATGCCTGCAGGGTAGGCAGGATTCCCCATGTGGAGGAATCAAAATTACAATAATTGTTTGCTCATGCACGCTTGTAAAACAAAGACTAAACAAATCGAGGGGCTCAGAGATCCCTTAAGTTACTGTGATACTATTCTCTAACTAAATAACCAGTGTCCATAAACTTACAGGCCTGAGTACTATGAATGTGGTCATATTATAGACATTTTGAGATTAGGGGTGACTCATGTAAGTTTCCTTAAAAGTCTAATGCTACTTCTGTACAAGAAAACGTAACTCCAAGAATCCTAGGTGACTTGCTACTCCCAACAGGGAGTAGGCCACGCTATTTTCTTCTACTTAACTTTGCCTCTGCCCTTCTGTGTTTCCCTCCCAGCAATGGGTTTCTCAGCACATCCATGGCTAAATTATCATTGTCCCTTCACTTTCATCTTGAGAGAAGATCATCGTGGGGGGGTTCTAGACCATTCATAAAAATCTTCATACAATGATAGGTTCAGACACTTAGAAGTCTTTTGTGTCATAGTTAATCTACCCAAATGCTTTCCTGATTTAAGCAAACTCTATGAAAAGAGTGGAACGTGGGAAGACCCAGAGTGGGGCAAACATCTGACCAAAGTTTACAAAGGGAATCTATGCCAGGTCGCCGTCCACTGTGTCTGGCACCTGAAACTGCATCCAGTTCATCTGAGCCTGGTCTGGCCATGCGAGGCAGATATGCTGGAGCAGCAGTTCTCAGACCTTAGAATGAATAAGAATAACCAAGGGAAATTTAAAATCTTCAACTCCCAAGCCCCGATTCCAGAAATTTTGTTTTAGTAGGCTTGGAATAAGGCCAGGAATGGGCATTTAACTAGCTAGCCAGGCATTTCTGACGCTCTGACCCTACGTTAAAAATATGTGTAAAAGGAAATTAACCAGAGTATTACCTAGTCAGGTTGTTTTAGCCTTTTAAGGTATAATGTCATATCCATGTAAATTTGATTAAAATAAGCAACTTGGGGCTGGGGTAGGGAAGTTAGTATCTTTCATGGGCATTTGAATTATAGCCCTGATGTTACAAACTTCTAAATTTTCATTCTTTTGGAAGGTAAAAAAATATGTCACATTTCACATATTTAGTACTGTTTACCATTTTATTCAAACTAAGTTGTGATGGTTTCATTCGAAACCTTTCTTAGTCTGATAAGTGTTTTCAAACATGTCCTGAAAACACAGCACACTCCAGGGGCCTGAGGATGGAAGGAGAGTTGGATCAATGCTGGTCGAAACGCCGGTGCCGTTAACAGCAACATGTGCTCATGTGGGCTGCTCCAGCCAGAGAGTGGAGTTTGGATGGGACCTCTGGCCTTCGCTGCTATTCAGTGATGTTATTATCTGTTGTGAGCACCTTGGGAGTTAGTTTTACTAGCATGTCGCTGAGAAGAAGCCAGGTATGGCAGAGCAGGCCCTTCTTCTGCATAAGGATCAGGTGATTTTTCTGGAAGAGACAGTGAAAGCTTTAAATGTATAATTTGGCTCCCAGGTCGAAGAATGTTAAATAGAGAAGGAGACAAAACCTACCCCAGAGCGTGAAGGAGCATCCAAGCACCTGGAGTCTCATTTTCTCAGAGGACAGGTCTGAGATGCCCGAGGTCAGTGCTAAATTCATGGTTGGCTGATAAAGGAGGAAGGCACTTCCTTATGAGATACCATGCATCCTCACTTCCCCCAAAAATGTATGTTGATCAAGAAAGGTTTGTAGAAGTTTCAGGGGAAAGGAGGAGAAATGGAAGACAGGCGAAGTGAACGTGTCTGGAAAAGGTGATCTGCAGTACGAACGAGGCGATCCAAGACTCTGAAGCAGATGGCCTGGGTTGGTGCCACAGATGAGTCATGTGACCCTGCATGTGTTTTAAGCCTGGTGTGCTTTTCTTTTACCATCCCTTAAATGGGTGTAACAACGTTGTGAAGATTAAATGAGAATCTATCCTAGAGTGCTTAGCATGTAGTAAATAATACATAGTAGCTATTATTGTTGTTATTACTGTTATTATCAGCAACAGCAGTGATGGCCTTTAATGGTGATATGCATATAGGTATTCTGGAGAGGAGTTCTTGAAACTCAGCACATCACTATCTTGGCAGATTCATAGTCCATCCTTGAGAAAGCAGCTCCATGCAGCTAGAGGGATGTTTCTATGTTAATGTTTTGGAAGGGTTTCTGCATTATAGCACCAAACCCTGACTCCTCAGACTAGAGAATTTTAGTTGAGTTCTTCCGAACTGCCTACTTTACATTCAACAATTCTGTAATCTTCTTTTAACTATCAGGAGCACATCCAACTCTAGCCAGGAAGACACTCTTCAACGCCAAGCATCCTCTTCCAGATTGGTCCAAATTGCATTGTGTCTGGGTGGGATTCTCTGGAATTGGTAGAAAAAAGTGGAGTTCTTTTCTTAGAGTCAATGTAATGAAGACTGTTTTAAAAAAATGTTTTCTGGTTATTGTATTGGATATTATAAAAAGTAAAGACTAGAGATTTAAAATTGCCTAAGTTTTAAAAAATCAGTAATTCCAAGATCTGGCAATATTTTTGCAAGTTGGTCAATGTTTTTGGCGATGTTGTTTTGAAAACCAATGCGAGGATTTTTGGAGTACCATATGACAATATGTAATGGAAAATGCACAACATTAATTTTTCTTTTTTCAGTTAATTTTTAGTAGAATTTATCCTAATGAAATAATTCACCAGAACCAATACTTGAATTTACAAAGAAAAATGTGCATTATGGACACATTCTAAAAGTCTGATCATAAGAGAATGGTTTAGTCAATGGCAGAATTTCCATTCATTGGAAAATTATCAGTTAAAAATTGGTCACTCTAAAGTCTCTTGTAAGCATAAAAAATATGTAAACTCTGCAGTTAAATGAAAGGAAAAGACAATAAAAATGAAACATAAATTTTATTTATAATTATTTAAAATGTGTTCACCTATACATGAATTCAATGGAAAACACGGATATGAAATCATGCTTGTGCTATGACGGTGTGATTGCATGTTTTTCTTTTTAAAAAGCCCCCAAATACCAAATAAAACTTATTTTTGACATTAACGGTGGCAATTAATTTGAGAAACCTAAGAGGTGACAGTTATTTAAGTTCACCACTGCGTAAGTTCGTGAATGCATGTTCGCCAAGGGCATGCTGGCAAGGTCTTCACAAAAGCAGACACACGGTTCTCTGAAGGTATAGGTCTGTTCCTGATTTTCTGTCTCTGTTTTTTCTTTCTCCTCCCACCCACCCACCAGCTAACTTACTCCCATGTCCCCTCTCTTCATGAACCAGGTCCCATGCCAGCCCTCTGCCACCTCCATGGAGGCTGTGCAAATTGTCAACACAGCCAACAGCTGGAGAAGTAATTTTAAAAAGCTCCTTGGGGGGCTACTCTCAGTGAAACAAGAGGGGAATCATAATTGTTTTGGGGCGTGCAGTGGGGGGGATGGGGTCTTCTTTTTCAGTTCAAAAATGTTCTCATCTCTCTGTCTCTCCATTTCATTTCCTCAAGTTTGGGCACTAGGTTTGCACAACTTGGACCATGAACATGGATTCTGCTATGACATCTGTAAGGCCTCAGGGAGCCTGCCTCCTGGGAGCTGGAGGGGGGCCTTCCCATGTGTGGATTTGTCTGCTGTATTTATTCATGTCTGTGTCTACGTTGTTTTGTTTGTTTTCTGCTTGGCTTAAGAGCTTCTTGTCCTTGGGGATCCAGGCCCTGCCCCAAATGTCTTATGCTGAGTTGGGTCCTAGGGTTAGGAATCTAGAAGTCTCCATTATATCTTTCTGGTATAGAATCAATACCAATAAGACATTCCCTCTCTGCCTACCAAGGAGTGGGACTCTGACTGTGTTCTTGCTCATGCTTTGTGGTATCCAGGAATGCTAATGGCTCTGTGCAAAGATAGAGAAACGACATAATAAGAGGCTTCTGAATCATTATAGATTCCACGAAATGTTAGAATCCACTTAACTTGCTATTACGTATGTTTTCTCTCTATTATAACTTACTGGTTAGACTGCGATGTAAATGGCTATGGCTTGCAGGCTGAAAGGGAAGCAGGACTGGTAGAGAAACAAGATGAGAAGAGAAAGCTCAGCCGAGTGTTGCAAATGCTCAGACAGAACAATAGAAAAATATCACAGAGTGAAAGGGGGCAAATAAGTTGAAGACACTAGTTATGTGTTTATGGGCTACATAGCCTCTGGAAAACCCAGCTCCTTCTCTGAGCCTGGACCCACTGGTGGTGATGGGGTTAATGCTGTTTCTGCTGTGATGGAAGGGGGCGGGAGGCAGCTGGTGGGTGCTGGGCTTGGCACAGGGGCTTCAGGCCTCCCTGCACCCTCCTCCTCTGGGGCTGCTGGATCACTGCATTGCTCAGCAGCTGTTGTGTTCTGGCTGCCAAAATAACCTTTGGAAACCAAGTCCCAGAAGTAGCAAGGGTTCCCATTCAGGCCTCTAAGACACAAGTTAAGGAAGACTTTGGAACTGCACTTTCCATGGGAGCTGCAAAAGCAATATTTACCAGAACACCCCTGTCCCAGGCTCCTAGCACCCTCTATCCTTGTGCAACACTGGGGGCTGCAATTTCTAGGCTCCTGTGAAGGCTGACTGGCCTGCAATCAACCCAGAATAGAATGGGCTTACAGAAGTGGGAAGCATTTAAGCAAAACAGCTCCTAGGTTGGTCCTAACCCAGCAGAGAGGTTTGAGAGTGACCCACAGGTTTCTCTGGACTGGCTTTCTGGGCAGTGATCTGGAGCAGATCCACCACAGTCCTGTGCCTGGGCCAGCAAAGCAGATATGACAGTGGACTCGGAGCCAGGCCACTTACTTTGGGGTTTTGGCTCTGCCATTTACTAGCTGTGTTACTTCATCTCTCTGGCTCTCAGTTTCTTCATCCAGAAAAGGGGAATAAAAATCACAGCTATCTCCAGGGATGCTTAATGGTTCAATGAGTTAAGGTGTATAATGTGCTTAGACTAGAATACTCTATAAGCACTTATTAAAATACAGTAAAAATTGTCTTATTTACATGGGCAGTGAAAGTAATTCTTCTGTGGAGCAAAGTAGAAGTTGAGCTTGCACCTCTTGGGCTGATAGTATGTTCTGAACAGGCAAGAAAAAGGCTTAGCATGGAGGAAAAGCCACAGTGAAATCTGGAACCTGATTCTTAAGAGCCAACTGAGCACATTGTCTTCCCAATGCCATGTTCACTGACATCCCCTTGGTGCCTTGAGATCAGCCATAGTGGGAGTCTTGACACCACAGAAACTAGCAGGTGCTACCAGCATGTTTTCAGTTTTATTTTGTTTTAAAGAGCTGGTTGTTTACCAATATATCACTGTCTTTATAGCACCTAAGAGGCCTGGGCCGTAGTGGGCCGTCTGTCTCCCAACAGATTTGGTTCTGTCTGGCTCAGATCTGCCTGAGCACCCACTGAATACGAGAAGGAGTTCTAAGCTTATACCAGAAAACCAGGTAACATTTCTTGAGCACCTACTCTAGACAAGGCAGTAAGTAAATATTTTATATGCATGACGTCATTTCATAATTACAGCAACCTTGGTAGTAGTTCCATTTTACAAGTGAGGAAAACGAGACCCAGGTTGAGTAAACAACTTACTAAAAGGAGTGGCAGAAGACATCACATGGACTAGTATGTATTCATGTAAACGTACATTTATTCCCCACTCAGAATTTCACTAACCCGTGGTATCCAAGCTCTTCATATTCCACACACTCCTTTGTGGCTTATAATGAAAGTAAGATTACCTTATAAGAAAATACTTGGTGTTTTTAAGATCTATTTTAACTAGGCTAAAAGTTGTTATTAATATAAGTTAATTATCCAAAATAAATATATTAGACTTTTTCCAAGTGCAGGATACTGTCCTGGGAACAGAGCTTAATAAAGAAAAGCATGTGACTTGGTCTTAAGGAGCTGGCAGACTTCTCAGTGAGAAGTTGCTTGAAAGACCATTCCTATCCCAAGGCAGGCCTGCTGGGAAATCCTTAAGAGAGAGAGTTTCCTGGTAGTCAAGGTGAGTAAGGAAACTTTCTCTGACTCAGGTCCTCATCTGCCTGGCTGGATCCCCATTGTGCTGCTGCCTCGTAGCTTTGTTGTGGGGCTCCAGTGAGACAGTATGTTTATAAACTTAGTTCGGTGTCAGGCAAAAAGTGGTAAGAACCTTATACATCATCGATATTAACTGGCTGATGACAGTTCAATAGAGGAAGAGGTCTGCAGAGGTTTCTTGTGTCAGAACAAAGACAGAAAGACACTAGGCATATGGGGGAAAATAATTTAAAACAGCCCTCGTTTGCTGTAGAACCTTCATAACTGAAGAGGAAATAGAGCCTGCTGCCTAGGAGGAAAAGAGGCTTGAATTCTGGCTCTACCACTTACTTGTAGAAGCTTACAGATGAGGGTCTTGACTCTTCTCATAACAGCAGCCAGACCGGTCCTTTTAAGGAGTCAGTGAAGTCATCTGTGTGATCAAAACTCTCTGATAGGTCACCATTTCGCTCAGAATAGAGTCCTTATGACAGTCTTTAAGATCCCAGAAAGTTTCCCTGTTACCTCTCTGGGTTCCTTCCCTTCCCTATCTCTCATCCCCTCAGCCCTTCTGTTCCATCCACTGGGGCTTCTGTGTCCTCGATCCTGTCTCTGAGCCTTTCCATTTGCCATTCCCTCTGCCTTCAGTGCTCTTCTCCCAAATACCAGCATGGCTCTTCCCTTCACCTCCTTTAAGCCTCTGGTGTAACATTCCTGTCTCAATGAGGCCCACCCTGAGCTCACTGTTTAAAATGGCAATCCACCACTCATACCCACCCAGACCCTCCAGGGAACCTTCATCTGGGTGTCATATCCATTTCCCTGGCACGTCTCACTATCTACTGTCCTACTTGAGTTAACTTACTTGTTACGGTTATTGCCTATCTTCTGATTTCCCCTCTCAAACATTAACTGAACAAGGCCACAGAGATATTCATTTATTTTGTTTGTTGATATATCCCAAGTCCTAGAAAAGTGACTGGCACAGAGCAGACACTCCATAAATACATGTGAAATGAATAAATAAATTTCTTCTCCTCCATAAATCTCAGTCTCCTCTTCTTTAAAATAGGAGTACTAATTGTAATTACTTATAGGATTATCATGAAAATTCATTGAGATGAACATCTAAAGTACTAGCACATACTTATTATGTGACAAACATTCAATAAATTATCATCATTATTATTTGTTAATATTTTAATCTCAGTCATACTAGTTCAGGTATAGTCTCCATCTGTAAAGTAGCTCATCTCCTAGTCAAGGATGGTTTTATTTAGTCAATATTGAGTGTTTGCATGACCAACCAAGATCAGAAAGCATGTATCAGCCAGGGCTCTCAGGTTGAAATCAGGGAGTGAATCTGTCTGTCCCCTGGGTGCTGCAAGATGCCTTGGCTTCCGCTTTGCCCTGGCCGTACACCCATCCTTTTGCTCTGTTGAGAGGACTCATAGCTCTCTCTTCTCTGGGAATTTGGGATACACATGACTGTATTTGGCCCAGTTGTCAGCTCTTACCCTAACCCTACATCGCATTCCCATACCTGCTGGCTCCATGGGCGGATTCTGAATTCCAAGAGCAAGAACGTGGCTCACTCTGGTGGGCCAGTCATCCATGACTTTTCATGCAGGCCATGCTGCTGCTATAGGCTTTCCCTTCCAGCGGACCGGCAGGGGGTTGACAATGGGATTTGAAATGCAGAAGGCAGTGGCTGTCCTGGCGATCATGATGGCAGTAGAGCAGAGAGCTAAAGGGCCCAGACTAGATGCGTATATTGGTCCTGTCACTGACCTCAGACAGGACACGTAACTATTTGTGCCTCAGTTATATTATTTGTAAAACTGGCTAGTGATAATCACAGTGGTCATAACCTCATCGGGTAATTTTAAAATTAAATGAGTGGCTCTTTTATTGGGTGATTTAGAATACAGACAGATGTATGTGTGTATGTGATTTCTAGAAACCCCATCTAGGATGCCAATGAATATATCCAAAACAGCTGAACACATACAGCAGGCAGCCAGCATATATAAGATGTGTACCTTCTCTCCCTCCAAGCTTTCTGCATGTCACTTCTAATGAGTTTACACTTGAGTATGTGCCTGGAGAACCCGGGGAGCAAGGCCCCTGCTCCCTGCTGCTCTAAGAGATTAATATAACTCCCAATACCCTCCACTCTTACGGGAAGGATCAGGCCTCTGAGCTGAACTGTGTGCATTTATGGGGAACTGCATGCTGGAATATCTCCACCATTAATATCCCTCACGGACTAAATACTTTCCCTTCTTCTCAGTTTGCTCAGACCCATTATCTTTGAATCACTGCTCTGTATCCTAGACCTGTGCTTCTCTTCCTGGCCTAAACTTAATCTCTGCCCCTAAAAGCCATCAATTGCTTCAACAATGCCAGCACTGCCAGCTGTTCCTGGAATGGTGCTTTCCCCAGGCTCCCGAACACCACTATCCAAGAATACTAACCCTGGAAGGAATCAGGGGAGGTCAGAGACCAGGCATCCATCTATCCATCCATTCAAGCTTGCCTTTTAGCAGATGACAGCCAGTCCCGGAGGGTCTTCCTGCTGGCAGAGTCGTGTCTGCAACATATGCAACAACTCATGAAGTATGTTTCACGGCAGTCTCCATATTCAACAGGTGGGTGTGGTGTCCTCTATTGTTTAGCCAAGAGGTCAAGTCCAGCTACTCTAACGGCTGGGAAGGGATTCAGACCCCTGCTGCAGAGCCCTAGCTACGATTAATCAGAGCCAAGGACCAATTCAGGGTCTGAACATTAAATTAGGTAGTTAAGCAAAGGGAGCAATTAGAAGTCAGAATCAGGGTACTTTTGCCCAGGGCTGAAGATATGAGGGGCAGGACCTGAGGGAAGAGCAGGCTTGAAATGAAATTCCAGGTCAAAAGTGTAAGAGAATGAAATCTGGATGTCAATCAAAGTGAAAAGCAGAGCCCCAGTGCAAAGGGGGCCCTGACTGAGGCCCAACTGCCCAGTGGTGTGGCCTTCTTCCCTGAGAGTTCTCGTCTTTTTGTGTTTCCTTTTGACTCTTCCAACAGGTCCTGCCCCTCTGGCTCTGCCTTAACCTCTCCACCATGGAGGCTGCCTGCCAGAGATGAATTATGACGAATTATGAAACCTCTGTGTGCCTCAATTTCCTCATCAGCTCTGTGGAGCTAATCAGAGTCCCAGATTCTAGGGCTGTTAATGGAGACTGAGTTTTAGTCAATAAATGTAAAGCACTCAGAACAGAGCACGGCATAGAATATGCATCATATACAAGATTGCTGCTTCTTCTTATTATAGAATAAATGCATCGGTCCTTGGAGAAAAGGGTCATGCACAGGCCATCAGAGTTTGGAAGTTTTCCAGATCTTTTGGAAGCCAAACTGTGCCAAGATTAGAAAAAAAAAGTTTCAAAGTTGGGATATTGTTATTATTGTACATAGAGGGGGGAAAAGTTACTTTTTCCAAGATTTTGTCTGATTGCCCCAGAAAGAAAACATTTTCATTGTGTGGTCATGATTGGGAACACATGTGAACCACACCCCGCTTAGCTCAGCCCCTTTCCATCCTCAGCCCGTCTCTCTCTCGCTCTCTGGTACTAATTAGAAAAAAAACCAAGTAGAATTCAGTGTTTCCTTCCCCGTCCTGGTAGGGGAGCCTGTAGTGGATTAATTACCAAGCAGTTCTGGCTTCCCTAAGGAACAATCAGCCATGGGGCTTGGGGTCCAGTGGCTTAGGGAGGGATGACAAATTTAAATCTCTACCCGAAGGGAACAGAAATTAATTTTAATAGGAGGCAGTGTGGTCTGAAGTTTAGTGGAGGAGGATAAGTAATCAAAAGTTATGTTTTCTGTCTTTGCTCAACCACTAACTTCTTGTGAGACTTGGCCCTGTTGTAGAATTTAGCTTGAGGGGGAAATAAATCTACCTTTCAGCTAAGGAGAGCTGAGGGTAGGCAATGACAACAGCTAATATTTAATGAGTTTGCAGTGGTAAGTTCCAGGCATGGTACTTACTGCTTTTTATATACTTACTTATGTATTATATATATAGATATTGTGTGCAAATAAAACATATGTAATATTTATGTGTATTCTATATGCATATGTTATATGTGTAAGTGATATATATACCTATATATACATACACATGTGCATACATATATATTTAATCCTCACCGAGAGGGCTGTGATTATCTCTATCACACAGATAAGGAAACAGAACCAGTAAATGTCATATGTGGTTTTCCCAAGGGTCCAAATCTGGAAGGTGACAGCACATTTATCATACTCAGTTCTGACTTAAATCTCAAGTCCAAGCCTTAAGTGCTCCATCTTATCTTGTATTAGCATGGGGCGGTACATCTATACATTTTGGAATTATTAAAAAAATAAGATCAAGCGTTGTATTTGGAGGGTTAGCGAGATGGTTCAGTTGGCTAAGGAATTCATTCCTCAAACACCCTGATTGCTCTGTGTTACTCAACTACTTTACTTTGGATATGATTGCGAGCTTGGCTTTGAGCTTTTAATACATGAAACTAATCATTAGAAATTTTCCAGAAGTTGTTCCCATCCATGTGAACATAGTATTTCTCTGGGGCTGGGGAGGGGGTTGCCTAGACCCCCTAGCCCTAGGGTGGGCACAGACTCTAAGCAGGGTGCTGTTCCTGAAATGAGGAGGGCTGCGGTGCGGGAGGGCAGTAGTGGGCACCCCGGTGCTTCCAGGCCCTTTCCAGAACTGAGGAGGGACCTGATGTCCCACGGAAAATCGGAGGTGGAAGTTAGAGAGTGGAGTCAGGCTGGGGGTCGAGAGAAAGGTACCATATATGGATTGGTTTCAGTGATGTCTAAAAATGATTGATTCCTTTGCTTCCAGAGTCACTTCCAATTGGCCCAGCTTTGAATGCAAGTCCATTACACAGCTTCTGCCATAAGCTTCTCTTGGTAGAACATTGTGGCTGTGTATCTTGCTGATATTACCATGGAGTCAGTGGCCAGTGACCAGATTTTCAGTCTTCCTCAGCCCTTCTTCAGGGCACGATACCCAGTTTCCTCTTACTCTGGAAACTTGAAATAAGAACACTGTACAGAGCCTCCATTTGCCTCCACCTGCCCACTCACACACTCAGGAGAATTCAAACAGAGCATTATTAAGGGATCAGGAATTCCCTCGGGACAGAACGAGGTAATTTCTTTACTGGTGGATATTGCCTGCCCCCCTTCAAGGGCAGCGAGAACCCCAGAGAAGAAAGTATACTTAACAGTCTAAAACACAGCTCGAAAGGGAGGAGAAAGAAGGCTTGTTTCAATCATCTGCCCCTTGTTCTGTAATAAAAATGTATTTTTTTCCTGAGAACAATTTAGTGTGGCCAATAAAAGCCCAGCTAATTTCTAAATCAGCATGGAGCCAAGTCAGCCACCCAGGAGCTCTCTCCTAGGGCAATATCTCTGAGGCGCACACAATCTATACTAAAACGATCAACTTCCCTCCGTCCTGCCAAGGGGATGCGTTAGCGGAGCCCAAAATATGACAAGAGGAAATTTATGTGCAACTTTTACACATAATATCTCATTATGACTCTTCTCAATCTTTCAATTTTAAAAATAAACGGCCTTTGTAATGATTTTACCAGGGGAACATCTAAACCAAGATTAAAAAGGAAAGAGAAAAGAGCTTTAGCTGCTGTGATCTTTTTTTTCTTTTCTCCAGGTATGACTTTATGGAAATTCACTCTTTCACTCTTTTTCCTTTTCTCCCCTTCCTTCCTTCTCTCCCTCCCTCCATCCTTCCCTCCTCTCTTTCTTTTTTATTTACCCTAATTTAAGGAGAAGTAGACCTTGTAGGGGACATCATCACACTGAAGGGAACAAGATCTCTGTTAGAAGCAAAAGTGATTCTGACTCTGGTACATGACACAAGTTTCCACTTAGGATTCAGTGATTCGGTGCCACTGGTCCAAGAGTCTGTTGTTAATTTGTATCATGTCCCTAAACTCTCCTGTTTCAGTTCCCTCCACCTCCCATCCCATGTCTTACAACAGGATTGCAGACAGACACACCCAATGGCACAGGAGAAGATTCCTTCCGTCTCCTCATGTCACTTACCCCCATATTGCCCGCTCTGCTCATGTCAGATCCAGAACTCCATGCCTGGCCTCCCCTTGCCTCGGGGGACAGCCAGCAGAATAGGAGACAATAGATGGAGGTCACAGGGTGGGCCCAGCTCTTTAGCAAGACTCAACATTTCTTTCCCCTGGTGTCAGCCTGGAGTTTTATGACTTTGTCTGTATTTTGTTAGGTAGAGACATCCAGCTCCTAGGCTCTCATCTGCTTGGACATGTGTATCTCTCCCTTCTGCCTGAGAACCTAGGTCCTGGGGCCTGCACTCTGGGACACCAGCTGCCCTGGGAGCGTCTCCCAGTAGGAGGGTTCTGGGGCTGGTTGTTCACATTTGTTAATTTGCTCAGGCATTATCTACAGAGAGTTGTCTCTGCCAAGGCTTGGAACTAATAGGTGAATTAAACAGTGTAGCTGTCTTTACTACTAACCAGTGAAGTCTGGTTGGGGACACGTATCTATAAACCATTACAGCTGTTACATCATGAAACAATCAGAATGGAGGGTGGACTGTGGAGGCAGGCAGTTGTCACTCTGTGCTTGGGAGTGTCAGGCCATGTTGGTTCAGTAACAATGTGCCTCAAAGTCATATCCAGGTACAGGACTTGCAAGAAACACTGAAGAAAGAAGCACTCATGGAAGTTTCTAAGCATTGTGCCTCCTTGGTTTTAAGGTCTCGATCTGAGCAGGAGTCCTGTGAAATAGGATTCTATTTCAAGCTGAAAAGGCATGGTTTCCTGTGTGTTCGAGAAGAAATGGCTATTTTAAGGGCACCCCAGGCATCAAACGTATCCCGTCAAATCAGAGACAGAGACACTGAGGCAGAGATTCTTGTGGTTTGACCCTTGACTTAGAGGCCAAGGAACTTAGCCGAGGCCATGAGAAAAGTCAGAATTACCATGTTGAGCTGGATACTCTGATGGAGACTCTAAACTCCACAAAGCGCCTGCCTCCTCCCATTCCTCATGCTGCTTGCTGTCCATAAACATATTGGACACTGTTTATTGAACATATGTCCTAAGTACGTAAGATGCAAGATGGTATTTGCATGCTGACCTCATTTAACCTCAATACCCAACTTGGAAGTAGACATTTTTACCTCTATAATATATGGAGGACACTAAGGCTCACAGTATTCAACAACTTGGCCACGGCTCCGTAGTCATAATTGTGAGGGTGAGGGATCAGCTCTAGGCAGTACTTTTCAGAGTGGCTTGCCACTGTCTTATACATTCAAGATTTACTTCTGGTCCAACCCTTTGATTTTCCATGTCTGTTCCCTGCCTGCCTGCAGTCTTTAGCCTGAGTTCCACCTCTTCCCAGATCTTCCAAAAATGTCCCTGTGCACAGTGACATTGACCTTCCCCCTTTCTCAAGTCTCTTAGCAAATTTTTGTTGAATGAAGACCACATGCTAAACTCTGGTTCAGGTGTTTTCACATTTGGCTTGGTGTTAGTCCTCCCAGTAAACTTGAGAGGTAAACTTGAGAGGTAGATCAGAAAGCAGCCCCCTGTCACCCATTAAACAAAAGTGGGGACTGCAATTACATAGATGTAAATGATGAGATGGAGGCTTGAGTCCATCCCTGCCTCACTCCCCCAGGTGAAATTCACTGTTGCTTGCTCCATGATTCTCTAGCAGCTTTGCTCTGTTTCAACAATCACCGTGAAGTGTGGCACCCATACACAGTCAAAACATATTTTCAAAAAATAAGGGAACACGTGAATGGATCAGTTTATGTTAGGGAGGAGTTACAGCTTCGTGGAAAAACACACAGATTCTGAAATTAGACTGCTGGGATCAAACACAGGCTCGGTTGTTTACTAGCCATGGGGTCATGGGCAGGTGGGCTTCCCCTTCTGTCTCTGAGACAGAGCCTCTGACTGATCACCAGCAGATTCCTGAAATTGCTCTAAAACAGTCTCTCTGTTTTGACTGTCTGCCATATTCTCTGTCACAGAGATGCACAAAATGGCTTTTTAATATATCTATTCTTTCATCCAAAGAGAATATGCTAGCCTGCTTTCTTTCCCAGAATGTGAAAATAGGAACAACATGGAGGGGGAATTAAAAATAGGAAGAAGGTAGTGTAAAATTAGCATTCACTAAATGCTTCCTGAGTTTTAGGCTCCAGCTTTGCACATTGATGCCCATTGTCTAATTGAAACATCCCAACCACTTTTCAAGTGGAGAAGTAATGTAGATGCAGAAACAGAAACACAGAGAATGTGCTTAATCTGTTCAAGATCACACCAGCTATTAAATATCTAGCCAAAATGAATATGTCTCCTGTTTCCAAATCCAGTGCTTTCCCAGTAACAGAATTAGAAATTCTTATTAATCAGATCCAGTGCTAGGGCTTGGGGTCACAATTTAAGGTCTGGGTGAAACCTTTGAGACAGTAAACTTTATCTCCAGAGTAGAACTTCTGGATCAGAAGGCAAACAGATTTCAGGACACATCATCTGGAAATGATGTCTTGAACATTTACTTCTCCATACCTCTTCTGAGCCAAATCCAATGGAAAAACCAAGATAGCCTTGCTCTTTAAAAAATACTTCATGTGAAAAAAACCCAGAGAGAAGGAGTTAACTTTCTTTTGTTTTCTCAAAGTGTGGACAGTTATGGCCCCCTCCCCCTTTTAACTGATAAATTTGAATCTAAAACATGAAGTGGAGCACATTATGTAGAACATGCTTATTTTCTTCAGATGTTTGATAGGAATTAGGATTGATAAAACTCAAACTCTGTTTCCCCTTTCAAGCAGTCTGTCATTTTTGTCAAACAAGAAGCTGATTAAGTTTCAATCAAAAGAACAAAAGACTCCAGAAAGATGCTTCTTGGAAAAGCAGTAGCTTCAGCAATTACCCCATGGAAAATAAATTTAATGTTAAGCTTGTGACTTAACTCTAAAGCTGGTATAGCCTTTCTGTCAAATGCTGAGTGTTAGGAAAATGCTGGCCAATCTCATCTAATCCAACCTCTGACACGTGAGAGAATCTGAATAACTAATGAGGTCAAAATCTCTGAATGTTCATTACAAATGTTGGAGAGATTCCTTTTTAGTGAATGTGTTTCAGGTCAGTTGTAGATGGAAGGAGGAGGTGGTTCCATCAGGAGTAACCAGGATAGATGGAATAATGAACACATTGGTAAAACTAAGAATGACTAACATGATTCCCCCTCTCTCTGTCCATGGACTTGGATAGTGCCTTTCCACACTGTCTCTGGACTGCCTTCATAACTTGCTTTGGCCAACATGACCCAAGTTGATATTTAGAAAGTTGAAAGTATATTGTATCCTTTCTGGGCACACTTGGGACCCTTATGATCAAGGTCATATAAGTGAACCTAAGCAAACCTGTTGGGTTATGAGAGACATGTGGTCAAGTCATCCCCTGTAGCCCCAAATGACTCTGTGCCAACCACTAGATGTGTGAGTGAGGCCATCCTAGACTAGCCAGCCTCAGCCAAGCCACCCCAACCAGAAAAACCCTCCAGCCAGAGAGTCATGAATCTCAGTAAATCATGAGAAATAATAAATGTTTATAGCTATAGAGGTTTTGGGGTGGTCTATTAGGCAGCCAAAACTAAGCAATCCAATGAGATCCTTCCGCTCCAGATCCCAGTCTCAGTCTATTGACGATGACAGGGGATGGTTCTAATCAGAACTCGAATGCCCTGGAGTTTGAGCTCTATCAGAAACTTTCAGGCACAGAGCCTGCATTTAGCAAATTCAAAAAGCTGACTCCCTTGTTTACATGGTTGTCTTCCTGCAACCCTTATGTGGCTTTCACCTAAGATGTAGGTCCCTGTTCTTGAGCTATTGAAGGCTTCCCATTTCAGAGTATGTGGACTTTGCTTTTGCCTTATCATTTCACTACGACTCATCCATTTTTCTCCACTTACCGAGCCCAGTCCTGGTGCTGGCAAGTATAAGAGATTCTGTTTTCTAAATAAAGCAAACTGGTGAGACATCAAGTACGCAGGTTGTCTCTGTCTTGAATTTTCTCATAATCGCTGTCTTCATCATTACCCCACCCCCAAGTATTCTGTTTTCCTCACCCTCGGGAGAAACTGCCTCATGTTACATTGAAGTACGTTGAAGGCGATGAAGATTCAAGCACTGATTGATTCCCAAATTCTTTAACCTTCTCTTTTGTGACTAATTTAGGCACATTTCATGAATACAGTAGTCCCTTGTCTGGTCCCCCTAGAGAATCTAAATTCTGGCTTGCTTTGAAGAGCTAAATCTTCATGTTAGAGACTGCTATTAATAAGAGTCAAATTTGGGCTATCTCCCCGTTCTCTCTGTACTTCGTGGGGCATAGCAGTCACAATCAAATGCGTTCTCTTGAGCTTAAACCAACTTTCATTTCAGAATCATTCCCTGGCCCTGGAAAAACCCCAAAGATTGTGAACTCAAGCAGGTTAGGAAAATCACCAAACCCACAGAGTTTGGTGTACCAGAAACCTCCTGCATTTTCTGTGAAATGAGGAGGAGCAGCTCCAAGCCCCAGTGCCAGACCAGATGAGCCCATTTTCATACTCAGCTCATTTTCATACAGATAATGGGAGAGAAGCTGTCACTTGTGTTTTCCCGCTGGCAGCCAGCCCTGCCCAGCTCTGGTCTTGCCACAGACTGCCTCCCTGAACTCAGCCAGGAAAACACGCCTCTCACAACCGGCTTCAGTTCTGGCACTATTCTTTTTTCTTTTTTTTTTTTGAGAAAGTCAAATAAACTTAACCTGGGGTTTCTCAGGGGATGTTTTGTGTTCTTGTTGTTGTAAAGCACAGAGTGTGCCAGTAACAACATGGGAAAGACACCAGAATTATAATAGAATGAATGATACATTCTTATTAGTCTAGTAGGAAAAATAGTGACATTGTGGAGGCATCTAAGACCTCTAGGCTTCATATCCAGGGCAGAAAGAGAAAACCCCAGCTACGTATCCCAAGAATTCTAATTTGTTATGGGCATGACATCATGCTGTGATTGTCCATTCCTCTGCTGTTTTGGAGGTGCCTAGAGAAATAGCATTTGCTGTCTGATCCCAGACAGCAGCTTCCGTATGACCACCGGGGAGGCCTCACTGCCGCCATAGTTCTCTTAATTCTTTCATGAGAATGGAATTTAAATATTTCACTATAAAAATCAACGAAACACAAAAGAAGACAGAAATAGAGGAAATGAGGAATATAATGCTATAGAGTATATTCAAAATAAATCAATTACGTTACTAGTAATTATTTTAAATGTAAATGGATAGAATTCTCCAATCAAAAGACAAAGATTAACAAAATGGGAGGGGGGAGCATAATCCAAATATATACTGTCTACAAGAGACTCAATTTATTTTTATTTGTTTATTTGTTGAATTTATTTATTTCCTTACCTATTTTAATACTCACCTAAGGATATAGTTTTTTATTGCTTTTAGAGAGAGAAAGACAGATTAAGAGAGAGAGACATCAACATTAGAGAAGAACATTGATCGTTTGCCTTTTGTATGTGCCCAGACCAAGGACTGAACCTGCAACCTAGGTATGTGCCCTGAACAGGAATCAAACCCACAACCCTTTGGTATAATGGGATGATGCTCCAACCAAATGAGCCACCTAGCCAGGGACAAGAGACTCAATTTAATCATATTTTGTTTGTTTCTAATTCTTAAAAGATTTTTATTTATTTATTTCTAGAGAGAGGGGAAGGGAAGGAGAAAGAGAGGGAGAGAAACATCAAGGTGTGGTTGCTTCTCGTGCACCCCTTGCTGAGGACCTGGCCCACAACCCAGACATGTGCCCTGACCAGGAATTGAACCATGACCCTTTGGTTCGCAGCCCCGTGCTCAATCCACCAAGCTACACCAGCCAGGGCTCAATTTAAATTTAAAGACACAAATTGGTTGAAAGTAAAAGGATGGAAAAGATATTCCAGGGAAGTAGTAACCAAAAGAAGAGCAAAGGAAGTTATACTAACACTAGACTAAATGGACTTTAAGTTAAAAAAGAAGGACCTTAGGTACTAATAAAAGTTTCAATGCAGCTAGAAGATACAACAATTATAAACAACTGCATACCTAATAACAGACCATCAAAATATAAGGGGCAACAATTGTAAAAATTTAAGAAATGGGCAATATATAAAAATAGTTGGAGACTTCAATATCTTACTCTCAATAATGAATAGAACAACCAGACAGAAGAGAATTAAGTAAATAGAGGACCTGAACAACATAAGAAATCAACTAGATACTCAAAGCAACAAAATGCACATTTTTCTCAATTGTAATCCTTGGGGTATTATCCAAGATAGATCATATGTTAGGTCACAAATTGTTTCAGTGGACTTAGAAATATATGTTCTCTGATCACAGTGGAATAGAATGATAAATCAGTAACAGAGGGAAAACTAGAAAATTCACAGATCTGTGGAAATTAAACAATATCCTCTTAAACAACCAATGGATCAAAGAACTCACAAGATAAATTTAAAAATATTTAGAGATGAACAATAACAAAAACAAACATAGCAAAACTTATTGGACCCTTATCTTAGAACACATACAAAAACTAATTCAAAATGGTCCAAAGACCCAAGTGAAAGAGCTAAAACAATAACACTTTTTAGAAGAAAATATAGGGCAAAATCTTCATGACCTTACATTTGACCTTACATTATAATACTTTCTTGGATATTACACTGAAGACACAGACAATAAAAGAAAAAGCAGACAAATTGGATTTCATGTCAATAAAAAACTTTTGTGCAACAAAGAATATTATCAGCAGAGTAAAATGGAAGACTATAGAATGGAAGAAATATTAGCAAATCTTATAAGGGATTGATATCCAGAATATATAGAAAGCTATGAAAATTCAACAACAAAAATACAAACAATCCCACTGAAAAATTACCTAAGAATTTGAATACACATTTTGCCTATGTGTGTGTGTGTGTGTGTGTGTGTGTGTGTGTGTGTGTCGAATACGGATGTGAAAAGATGCTTAACATCACTAATCATTACAGAAGTGCAACTCAGAACCACAATGAGAGAGGCCACCTCACACCCTACTAGGATGGCTGTTATCACCTAATCAGTGATTAAAGACTCATTTTGATGAATATGCTATTAATGCGTAGAAAGAATAAAAAACACATAATTTGTCAAAAAAACAAACAAACCAACAGACAAAACAAAACACAAAATAAGTGTTGGTTGGAATGTTAAAAAATTTAAATCATTGTACATGTTTGGTGGAAATATAAAATGGTACAACCACTATGGGAAACAGTATAGTATTTTCTCAAAAATGTTAAAAATAGAATTATACAATCCAGCAATTGCACTTCTTGTACACACCATAAAGAATTGAAAGCAGGATCTCAAAGAGATCATTGTATCTCCCTGTTCAGAACAGCATAATCCACAAGAGCTAAAGCAACCCAAGCGGATGTCCACTGATAGATGAGTAGATAAACAAAATATGGTAGATACATAAAAGAAAATATCAGGTGTAAAAAAAGGAGGAAATTTTGACGCTACAACAGAAATACGCTTTAAGTTCATGATGCTAAATGAAACAAGTCAGTCACAAAAAGACACATGCTGTATTCTTCCACTTGCATGAGGTACTAAAGAAGTGGGATTTATAGATATAAAAAGTGGAAAGGTGACCGTCAGAGGTTGAGGAGTGAAAAATGGGACATGACCTTGTCATGAGCACATAGTTTCTGTTTCTGCAAAGCGAGATGAGTTCTGTGGATGAGTGGCAGTGGCGATGGCACAACAATGCGAATGACTTAATACCACTGAACCATACAATTAAATATGGTTAAAATGATAAATATGTCAATTTTACCATAATTTTTTTAATGTGGAAAAAGTGTCAAGGCATAACATCCTGGTCCTAGAGAAGAGACCATAAGAATATACGAATGAATCCGGGAACAAGCTAAGGGGTCTGTAGTTGAGAACCCCTGTGTACATAGCCACTGCCTTACTGGAAAGCCTGATGCACATTCTGTACTTCCACTGGGAGCACTGCAGAAGATGGCAATTCAGTGGGTGTGCGTGAACCAATGACTGACCTTGGACTGACTCAGGGGTTAGGGCAATTAGACGATGAGTTGAGGAGCTTCTGTTAAAGAGGCTGGGCAGCAGCAGTTAATACAGTAACCCCATTCACTGGGGCCAGCACTGTGATGTTCAATGTGCAGCGCCCACCCATGTTTTCCATTGGTGTTGTTGAGTTTTGTTTGTCTCAGGCAGGGAGGAAAATTCCAGAGATGCATTAGCCTTGAGAAGAGCTGGGTAGTCCAAGACTCCATGAGTGCTTCACTTAGGAAAATGACTCTATCCCATAAATGTTCTCATTGCCAAGGTGTGTGGAAGGGCTGGGGTGGAGCCAGCTGAACCAACTCTGCAGGGAATTGTATCATGAACACACAGACTCCTACTGAGATTTCAGAATTATTTCAAACAGCTGCAGAGGCATCCTTCATGGGTGTGGATCGAAATGATACAATTCACCATCGTCTCCCTTGAGAAGACACTGGCTTCTCCCAAGGGCTCTTGAGAATTAGATTTCTTGAACTTCCATGAAATGTTTCTGCCTTGGCCTCAATCATTTTTTTTTTTTGTCCACAGCGATTACATCGTCCTTCATAGCAGTACTGTTCTCTGTCCGTTGACCTGCTGTGTAGGAGGAGGGTGTTCTAGAGTCAGGGGCGGGGGTGGCCGTGAGCCCCAGATGTATAACAGAGGGAAGAAGGAGTGGGTGGAACTTGTTTACTTCCCGCTGAGCTCTGCTGCTGGATGCTTACCAGCTATGGATTTGGAGTGACTGCTAGAATTTCATTCCAGCTGCCAGTGGATGAAGCAAAGCATGTTCCCATCTTACTGCCCCCCACCCCAACCGCTACCTCCAGGCTTTGGAAAACAACAACCAACAAACAAACAAAAATCAAAACAGGCCAGGGGGGTATGGAGCCATTGTTGAAGGAGATTATGTACTATACTTTTTAGCAATGGAGGCCTCAAAGCAGGGAATAATGTAGTGTCATTTCGGGCCAGAAAAAGTAAAGAAAATCTATTGCACTCACTTAATAGGAATTCTTTTTCATGGATATATCATGTACTAAGCCCATCCAGTGTGCCAGCCACTGTTGCAAATGGTTTGTATGCATTTGCTCACCAAATCCTCACCAGACCAACTGGAGAGAGGGCCTCTGAGGCTCTGTAAAGGGAAGGAAACTGAGACATGAGGGTATTACACTGCTTGCCCAGTTTCAGCTGGTGAGGTTTGAACGTGGGCAATCTGACTCCAGAAACTGCACTCTGAAAAAAACTCTGGCAGCTGGTCACCTGCTCAGCCTGACTTTGGCTCTGAAAAAAGTCTAATATTAACATTGCCAAGGTGCACTTGTAGTTCATGCTAGATGTGGAGGGGTTTTTTTTTCCAGCTCAGTTGCTGAGAGAGCAAAATTGCTCAAAGTAAAAATGTCTCTTTGATTTTTAAGTTATAGCAGAACACCCAGAAATGATTATCTATGGACAAGGCAGAGGCAAAGAGACCATCTGAAGTTCTGGGGGCTTCGGAGTGGCCAGTCATGGTTTGGAACTGAGGTGGCACAGACTTATTTCAGGCCAAGCCTGACCACAGCTTCGGGCTGGCCCCACCAGCTTAATGAAGGAAAAGTCTCCATGGCCTTCTCTATAGTAATGAAGGCACTGTGTCCTGAACAGACCAGAAAAAAAGGGGTAAAAGAAAAAGAATCTCACAAAGATAAAAAGAAAAAAACAGATGCCTCCAACAACCATTTAAGAGGGAATTGGGAGCTGCATAGATCAGGGATAACTGTAAGACTTAGAAAGTATTACATACTTTGTTCCTCTCTACCACATTTAGAAAAACTCCCCCTCCCACCCCACTGAAGGCTATGGCTGGCTCCTTGCTCTTCCTTCCTATTTACTTCATCAAATAACACACATCAGATAAAGTCAGCCATCAGTGAGGTAGGCTGGTACCCATTTCAGTGCATGTAGGCTAGGGAAAACTTCTGTGGATCAGGTTGACTGGATATTCTGTCTGTTGAAAATACTGGAGGCTGTCATGCTTCAGGGAAAGGCACATTCATTCATGAATCCATCTGTATGTCCATTCTTCCATCCCCCAACCAGTGTTCATTAAATATTTTCTGTGGGTCTGTGGTGGTGGGAGAGACAAAGGTTAATACAGAGTCCTTGTTCTCTCACACCATACATTCCAGGAGGGGAAGCAGAACTATTATCAACTATGTAATAAACAATACACATATCCCATTGGGATGAGTGTTATACAGAGAAGCTGAACCAGGTGATGTGGTAGTGAGTGAGGTCTGATTGTGTGGTCAGGTAAAGCTTCTCCAAGGAGGAGAGATTAAAGTGAAGATGTACATGATGATAAGAAGAACCCAGTAATGGGAAGAGCATTCTAAGCCAGAGAGCTGCTTGCACGAAGGTTCTGAGTTGGATTCTACCAACCATGTCTAAGGTATTGAAAGAAAACCAGTGGTCTGCAGCACCCTGGGCAAAGACAGAGTGGTTAGGCATGAGGTAAGAGAGGTAGAAAGGACCAGAGATTGCTGGTTGTTAAAAGCCCAACTAAAGGATCTGGCTTTTGTTCTAAGCCTAAGTGGAAACCACTGGTGGATTGAAGCCTGGGAGTGTCAAGATCTGATTAACGATTAGGAAAGATCCCTCTGTCTGGTATTCGAAGGTAGGGTTGCAAAAAGGAACAGCACTGGTGACCAGAGGGCTATTTCTGCAGTCATGGGAGAGGCAAGACAGCTTGGAATAGGTCTGTAAAATTTATAGATGTGTGGAAGTGAATGAATCATGGAGAAGTAGAAAAAGTATGAAGAAGGTGAAGGATGGTGGTAGAAATCACAAGTTCTCTTTCATCCTTGTATTCCTTCAACAGAAATGTACTGAGCATCTACTTTATTATGTACCTGGTGTGCAAAAGTCAGTGAGTTAAAATGCCTGACCCCAAGGACCCCAAAGGCCTAGTGGGGAATACTGAGTTAAAACCAAATAGTTAAAATACTTTTTAATAAATACTCTAATCAAGGGGTGTACGTGGGGGGCATGGATTCCAAAGGAAAGGCTGATTTCACTGTCTTAAAATTAAACATGTCAGTCTTTTGACAGACGTTGTTTTTATTGAATTCTGTCCCTTGGACAGGGTGACTGTAAAAAACCTTAATATAATTTATGTCAGTCAAATGTTTGGATTTGTGTTTTGGACAAAAACTTATTTGATAACTCTGGGCAACTCACTTTAACTTCCTTCGCATCTGTAAAAGAGTTTGGCATTACCACCTCCAGCCCTGCACCAGGGGAGACTGTTATAAGCATACCCTGGCTTCATTCACAAGCTCAGTGACCTCTGGGTTAGTTCTGGGAGTTGTGAGACTCAGGTGGAAAGAATGGATAGACAGATGGATTCATGAATGAATGTGCCTTTCCCTGAAGCATGACAGCCTCCAGTATTTTCAACAGACAGAATATCCAGTCAACCTGATCCACAAAAGTTTTCCCTAGCCTTCTTTTCTCTCTGTGGACCACACTGATGATGAGCAAAATGTCCTCCTCTTTACATTATTCTTGAAGTATAATATTATATACAGTAAAAATCATATTTGGTTATACAGTTCTACCACTTTGAGAAGATAAGTAGACAATTAACAACCACCCCAATCAAGATACAGAACATTAACAATGTCCCCCAAATCCTCCACCCACTTCCAACTCCACAGTCTCTGATCTATTCTGTTCCTATAGTTTTTGCCTCCAAAGTATCATCTCTCTTCACCCTTTGGGGCTATTGTAACAAAAACACCATGGGTTGGGTGGCTTATACAAAACAAATTTATTTCTCACAGTTATGGAAGCTTGCAAGTCCAATACTAAGATGCTGGCAGATTCAGTGTATGGTAAGAGCCCTCTTTCTGGTTCACAGGCAGATGTCTTCTCACTGTGTTATCATATCCCAGAAGGGACGAGAGAACTCTCTGGGGTCTGTTTTATAAGGATACTAATCAATTCATGAGGCTTTGTCTCTATGACCTAACCTCTTCCCAAGGCTCCATCTCCAAATACCATCACACTGGGGATGAAGCTTCAGGATATGAATTTGGGGGAACATATTTAGGTCATAGCATCACTTAAACTAAATCATATGTTTTGAAGTTGTTTGAATGTAAGTTCTATCACACAGAATCATATATTGAGATTCATCAATTGTTGCATGTATTAGCAGTTGACTTCTTTTTAATTTCTGAATAATAACTCGCTGCATGGATATAACACAGTTTATCAATTTTGCAATTGATAGGCATTTGGGTGATTTTTTTATGATTCTGAATGAAATCACTGTACCATTTTAAAAATATATATATATATAAGCATAAAATTTTATTTCTCTTGGGTAAATACCTAGAAGAGAAATTGCTGGTTTATATAATAAGTATATGTTTAACTTTGTAAGAAACTGTCAAACTATTTTCCAAAATGGCTGCATTATTTTGCATTTCCATGAGCAATTCAAAAGAATTCCATTCCTCTATAAAGTTGCCAGCAGTAGATGGTGTCAGTATTTTTTTTCACTTTAGTTATTCTAGTGTAGGTATCTCATTGGTATTTTAATTGGCATTTTCCTAATAAACTAATAATGTTGACCATCTTCTCACATGCTCCTCCCATATATGATGCAATGCATAAACATGTGTCTTGTTATTCATACAAAGCAGTAAGTGTTCAGTCTTCTCTTTGCAGGGTTAGGGATGCAAAAATAATTAAGTTTCGGTGTCTGCCCTTAGGAACTTCCTGCCAGGCAACACAAATAAATATATCATGTCCACAAATGAAATGCAAATAGTTCTATGGGAGTTCCCAGTACAGTAAGATTATAACCTTCTAGGACAATTGGGAAAATCTTCAGAAAGCACACAGGTTTTGTTAGGGCTTCAGAATTTAGTTTTGAAAGGCAGATTGAGACAAGGTCCACAGGAGGGGGCGGTCCCAAAGGAGACATAGGAATTCCACTTGAATGATGGCGACAGTGAAAAAACTGACAATACTGGAAAGAAGGGGGTGTGATGGACAAAGATGAAAAAACATGTGCAGAGCAGAGGAGGGAGGCAGGGGAGGACGGTGAAGAGGTAGATTGTTTCAGGAGTCAGAAGGAAGACGAGCGAGAAGACCTGAATCAACCAACAGTTGACACAGCAACATCTGCCGAGTGGACGAAGCAAACGAGAAGTGTGAGGAGACCCAGAGACTATGTTGGCTTCATTGTCCCCCTTGGACCAGTTCTTCCGCTCTGGTTTCACAGCCCAGCACAACCTGATGGGGCCACTCCCTCCCGGGAGGTAGGGAACAGTTCCTCCCACGGCTGAGATCCTTCCATCCTCCTCAGGTTCTTGTGCTCCTGCCCACATTCCCAGCCTCCAGTCTGGGTGGCAGCCAGCTGGACAATTCGCACCCTCCCACACACCACCGGCCCCACCATATTTGTCTTCAGCAGGCTGACAGCTCAGAGGCCCCCGAAATATGGAAAGGTAACAGGGTACCTCTCAATACCTTCTCCACGGAAGCAATCACCATTGTATCTGGCCAGGGCAAGGTGGAGATGGGAACCTGCCCTGGAGGGTTCAGATGGTGCCCCAGAGCAGAGTCTATCGCTATGAAGTGGCCCTGTAATTCACAGAATCTCAGCCGCCATGTTGCAAAGATAAAAGACTAAAGCAGCAGAAGAAATTCCAGGGAAAGCTGTGGCCTGATGCCTGCAGTAGGGGAACTTCTTTCACTCAGGAAGAAGACTCAGGCAGGAATGCTGCAGACACCAGAGGCTCCAGCTGTGGGCCGGGCTGTGTCAACCCCAGCAAGAGTCTGCCCCAACTCCTGGTAGATGTCTGGCAGCTGTTTCCAGGACCCAGGCTCAGTGACAGCAATGGGAAACCAGGTGGTACCTCGCAGCCTCATCCCAAAGACGTGATTTTGTTTTGCAGCCAATTCAGAAATGTGAAGCTTTGCATTTCCTGACGTATCAACACCATGTAAAGGGTATTAATGTCATTAGCTGATATTTATCATGTCCTTGCTTTGTCAGTCATTTCATTAATAAACATCTTATTTTCATTAACTATTTCATTTGCTCTTAATGAAAGCAGTATGGGTAAGATTTATTTCTCCATTTTAAACATGTGAACTTTTCGGAGGTCATCCAACTTGTTCGTGGTAATCGCTAGAGACAAAACTGGGATGCAAATGCAGAAGAGCTGATGGAAGAAAACACATTCCTGCTCTTTGCATGAATTCGCTTCCTTGTGATGGAGAAGAGCTGCCACTAGAGAACTGCTCAGACTATTTTCTCAACTTGAAATAAGATTACAGTGAAATTTCCAAATTGAGTGGTCCATCATGTCAGGCTTGAGAATATTTTGAGTAATGGTTGCTACTTTAATTATACTCTGGCTAACTGTGACATAATAAGAAATATATATACTTGGTGTCTGCCCCTGATTCCTGACACAGAACTCTTAAACCCCTTGTAATTTCTGGAGTGGCAGGGATACTAGGAACATCTTTAGTTCCAATATTTGGTCTTTGACCCCACTTCCTGACAGAGCTCCTAAATCCCTTGGAATTTCCTGGATGATAAGTGTGTCTTGGAACTTTCAGTCCTACCCTTCATCCTTCAGGGGAGGGCAGTGGCGGGCAGTGGTTGAATTGATAATCCATCTTGCCTCTGTGATGAAGCCTTCAGAAAAATCCCTAGAGGGTTGGGCAAGCTTCTGTGTTGGTTACTGTATCTATGTGTTGGGAGGGTGACATAACCCAACTCCGCAGGGACAGAAGCTGCTGCACTTGGGGACCTTTCCAAACTTCATCGTATATAAGTCGTCATTGGGCTGTTTATCTATATTCTTTGTAATATCCTTTATCAAAAACCAGACAACTAGATACTAGATTGTTTACCATTGTAGGTTATTTGATTGGCCAAGTCTGTGGCTTGACATGTTTTTATTTTTATCCTTTGCATTCTGCACAATCTACTATGACTTTCATGTGTTTTAATACACCAAATGTTTTTTATTATCAATACTTAAGAAGATCTGCCATGAATGTCTTCCACATGTGTTTTTACATATATGCTCAGACACATTATATTCCTTATTGCTATGGAAAATGGTATCCTTGAAAATTAATTATTATAACTATCTCTTGCTGGCTATATGGATACCAGATTTTTTTATATACTAACTGAATATTCAGCTACCTTGCTATATTCTCATTGCATCCATTGGGCTCAGCCAGCAATACAGAAACCACTCTAGGTTTTCAAACAAAAAGGATTTTATAGAAGGGATTGGATGGCTTACAAAACCACTGGAAAAGCTGAAGGATGAAATCGGAATGGAGGGGCAATACTGACCTTCAGCTTCAGATTCAGAAGAACAGTGAGGAAGAACTCACCCTGCCAGATACTGAAATATACTATAATGTCATTGTAAGAAAAACAGTTCTATAGTGTCCTAAAAATGTCAGTGAGATCAGAGAACCAGAATTGAGTGGCCAAAGACAGATTTCAGCATATATGACCATTTACCAAATGAAGGAATTGGTATTTCAATTCAGTGGAAATTTAATAAATGATGCCAGCCCAACTGATTTTCCACCAGAAAGAAAAATTAGACATCTACTTCATGCCATATTATAAAAAAATCCTCTGTGGGATAAAAACAAATATTTTTTAAACTAATAAATTAAAAGTTAGAGGTAGTATGTTAAAACCTAAGGGCTTGGGAAAACTTTATAACTAAAATAGTAAACCCAAAAGTATTGAAGAAAGGCAGACATTTGATTGCTTAAAATTTCAACCACCATGCTTAACTATTTTTAAAAATTCATACTAAAGCAAAGTGAAGAAAATAATAAATGCTACACATGTGCTACATTAAAGATTAAAACATATTAAAAATAAACTGACATCAAAAATACATAGAAACCAGCAGGGAACAGTGGACAAAATATATGAACAGACATTTACAAACATACAAAGAATGGGTATTTAATCTCTTTATTAGTAAGGGAAATGCAAATAAAATTAAGAGCAAGGTAGTGCTTTATGACCATCAGATGAGAAGAAAATGTTCATTTTTTGCTAAAAGGGATATAGGCGATATGGACCTTACATGTTGTTGATGTCAATGTGAGTCAGTGGTCCAGCCTTGTGCACAGCAATTTTGCAGGATCTTGAAAAATTAAAATATACATATTTATTGACCCACTAATCCCACTCCTGAGAATCCTGAAAATAAAAATACTAATGTATAAGAATGCATACATGGAAATAAGTATTGATCATAGGACTTTTCAAAGTAGCAAACACTGGGGTGAAGGAGTGCATGCTCTTCAGAAGGACACAGGTTGAGTAGATTGGGGTACATCCATAACAGGGGAGTTTATGGCCTAACAGATGATACTCGATTCAGATCAAATGATTGGAAAGAATTACCATGAACGGCGGCAAAGGAAGAAAATCAATATGCAGAGAAACATCAGGGAGTGTGGTCATTTAAAAAAATAAAATAGTGGCAAAACCTTTTTATCTATATCCATATTAATACTTAAATCTGTATCAACAGTTCAAACCACAATGATAGGTACCAGATGATGTGAGCATTGAGCAAGCTATGGAAAAATAGCAACATGTAGTTCATATTAGTTACCTGGGACACAGTGGGAAACAGGAAAGAGAAAATAAATAGGAGGCACATGTCAAAAAGTAAAGTGAAAGACTGTATGAAAATAGCTAAAATAAGGAAGAATTGAATATTTGTGTGTGTTATGTACGTATGAAAAGATATGCAGGAAAAGACTAATAATGTGTTGATTTCGATTATCTTGATACAACAGGATTGTAAGAGACCATTAATTTTTAATATTTTATAGTTTATCTACAATAAAAATATTAGCTACATAATCATAAGAAACTGTGAAGCTATTTTCACTGCTGAAAAAAATAAGAAAGAAAGAAAATTTTATTTCTTCTGGTTGCCTACATAAGCTTTCCTGGCTACTTCAATATAACCCCAAAATAAGTAATCACAGGTACCCGGGAGAAAAGTCCCTCCATCTGGGGGACCATGACAGTGGATCATCCCAGGACTTCACATGCCTTACTTTCTACTTCCTTTAATTTTCTGCTCAAGATGAACTCTTTAGAGAGGGTTCTCCTGACCACTGGTCCTCTCTGCCCATCACAAATCATTCCTCAATTTCACATTAACTTTATGTAATATTTATTGCAAACTGCTCGTTGTTTTTTAATACTTTATACAGTTGAAATCAACTATTTAAAGTATAAAAATTTGTAATGAATAAAGTATAAAATATTTAGGATTCCTCTTTTAATAGTAATTTTAAAAATGCAATTCAGGCTCTATGTTTTCCTCTGAAAAAAATACCATTTTCACTGTGACTCACAGATTTTACGTTTTGTTTTCCCCATTAATTCTCTTATAAATAATTTGTGGTTCACATTTTCCCTTCTGTAATTAGGTGTTGCTTACAAATGTTTCTAAACAGAAGTGAGCTAGTTATGTTTTTGAAGGGCAGACATCATTTGTTATTGATTTTCACATTTAGGGAAGAGGAGAATATGATCAGAAAATCAGGCCTATAAAATCCGCCTTTTAAAAATTTATTAAGGTTTTTTTGTAGCTAAGTACATTAGTTATTTTTTCTTGTAGTGTTTCAAGGACACAAAAAGGACATACATTTATAGCTTGTTAAGATGATATCTTCTATATGAATCTATTAAATTGTGCTTATTGATTGCACAATTAAATATTCTATTTTTATCCACATGGGTTTTTGTATTCTAAAATAGTTACATTGAAATTTTCCAAATCAATTTATTTTAACAAATTACTATGTTTTGACAGTTCTAACCTAATGTTTATATTTTGCTGCAATGTTATTTCCTATAAAAGGATGTATATCCTTTTAAGTCTCTTTTATGGATTACATTTTATTATTTTTAATATAATTTTGTATTAGTTTCAGGTGTTCATTGTGTTGACAATCATACTTTAGAACACATTCCCCCCAATATTTCCAGGCACCCTACATGGCTGTTACAATATTATTGACTATATTCCTTATACTAAACGTCACATCCCTGTGACTGTTTTGAGACTACCAATTCGTATTTCTTTATCTCTTCTCCTTTTCACCCAGTCCTATGACACCCTCTCTTCCCTTTCGCAACTGTTAGTCTGTTCTCTGTACCTAAAAGTTTGTTTCCATTTTGTTTGTTAATTAATTTTGTTCTTTAGATTCCATGTATATATGAAATCATATGGTATTTGTCTTTCTCTGTCTGACTTACTTCATTTAGTATAATACCCTCCAGGTCCATCCATGCTCTCCCAGATGGTGAAATGTCATTCTTTTTTATGGCTGAGTAATATTCGTGTGTGTGTGTGTGTGTGTGTGTGTGTGTGTGTGTGTGTGATGTCTTCATCTACTCATCTATTGATGGATGTCTAGGTTGCTTCCAAATATTGGCTATTGTAAATAACACTGCAATGAACATAGCAGTGTATATATTTTTCCAATCAGTTTTTCAGGTTTTTTTGGATAGCATCACTGGGTCATCAGGCAGTTCCATTATTAATTTTTGAGGATACTCCATACTGCTTTCCACAGTGGGTGTACCAGTCTGCATTCCCACCAACAGTGCATGATGATTTCCTTTTCTTCACATTCTTGCCAACACTTGTTTGTAGATTTATTGATGATAGTCATTCTGTGAGGTGTTAGGTGGCATTTCATTGTGGTTTTAATTTTCATTTCTCTGATGATTAGTGATGTTGAACGTCTCTTCATATGTCTATTGGTCATCTGTATGTCCTTCTTGGAAAGATTTCTATTCAGATCTTGTGCCCATTTTTAATTGAATTGTTTGTTTTTTGAGTGTTGAGTTGTATGAGTTCTTTCTAAATAGTAATAGTTGAACAGTAATCCTTTATCAAATGTATCATTGGTGAATACCTTCCCTCATTCAGTGGGTTGTCTTGTTTTGTCGATGATTCCCTTTGCTGTGCAAAAACTTTATAGTGTGATGTAGTCCAATTTGTTTATCTTTTCTTTTGTTTTCCTTACCCAAGGAGATATATCAGAAAAAAAAATATTGCTATGAGAGATGTCAGAGACTTTACTGCTTATGTTTTCTTCTGTTTTTTTTTTATGGTTTTGAGTCTTATATTTAACTTTTTAATCCACTTTGAGTTTATTCCTGAATATGGTGTAAGAAGGTGGTATAGGGTTTTTGTTTTTTTTTGGGGGGGGGTGGAACATATCTATCCAATTTTCCCAACACTATTTGTTGAATAGACTTTACCCCATTGTATGTTCTTGCCTCCTTTTGTCACAGATTAATTGACCATTGATACTGCACATACCTGCTCCCCCTCCCTCTCCCACTGAGATGAATGCTGTAGAAGGGTGGTCACTGTTTACCTTAATATGAAACCTTTGGCACTGCAGTAAACCCTGCCCAATGTGGAGTCACAGATTATGCGGTTGGTGAGTGGTTACTGACCTCTGCCCAGTTCCAGTCTTCGAACAGCAGTGGGTTAGCATTCCTATCCTTCCTAAGAGTGGACTGTAATCAGAATGTAAGTGCCTTGTGACTAATTAGCACTATTCTCAAATGCAGTCAACCTTTGGTCAGATACGGTGTACTTTTCACTATCTCTACTTTTGTGATTTTTGACAATACAGATCTGGACAACACTGTATTATATATTTCATCAAATTAATAATACTGTGGGCCTACATTTTACAAGTGAAGTTCAAATAAAGTCTGGAGTTACAGTAAAGTGTCAATGTTTGTTTCTTATTTTGACAAATATACCGTGGTAATAAATGATGGTAACTTCAGGGAAAATTGAAACTGAGTGAGAGGTGTATGGGAACTCTTTGTACTACCTTTGCTGATTTTTTAAATCTAAAATAACCCCCAAATAAAAGGTTTACTTTAAAAACATCCTCCCATAGTCTAAAGACTACACTTGAGCTTTTCTTAGCTTGAGGCTAAATTCACTTAGTTACTCCTTCTTTAGATCCAGTTACACACCTAGAAAGGCAGGTACACCAGAGATATGGTGCTGACACACACAAATATTTGTTGAGCACCTACTATGTGACAATGGAATAATGGTTTGACTGTGGTATATAGGAGTTACATATACTATGTGGTAAAACCATTGCCACTGGTAGGGAACCACTGCCTCAACCCTGTTTCTCCTTCTGTTGATTTCCTTTCCTCTGTGTCAATAGCCATCTGAAAGACACCGAGGACTTATTTGTTTTCCTGAGGTTTTCTTTTTAGTAGCTCTTTGAATACAAAGGGGCTCTCATTTGGGCAATGCACTGAAGTTGCTACCCATATTTCCAGTAAATGGCAACAGACTCTGAAATAGCATCTCGGTGCGAGGTTCTGACTTGCATAAAGGACACGGGACCCAACTGGATGCACACCTTCATTCCTGTCCTCAGTCAGGTCCAAACCGGATGGTGGGTAGAACAATGGGAGGCCGATAGCATCAATTTCTTCGCCAACAAAAAGTCTAAGACACAGTATTTCCCCTTCCCGTGGAACCTGATGGGAATTCAAGAATCAAGGATCCTGGGGTGAGAGGAGAGGGTGTTTGGGAAAGGAAAGAGGAGAAAAGGCATAAGCTGAGCCAAGGGTCTCGATCTCTCTTGCCTTTTTCCTCTGCAGGGCTGCATGTGGGGGAAGGAAATAGGCCATTAGCAAGTGTGTGTTCATTCCTGACAAATTTGAGATAATTCCCGTCAGCCATGGTCTCATCATTGTTGGACGGGTCATTCGAAGTGAAGGGCGTCCTCCCTGCTTCTGAAGTCAGAAGAGTGGGTTTGGGCTTCAGCCAGATCTCCTCTGGCCATCAATGCCTCCTACCTTGAATTATAGCAAGAAAGAAAGCAGAATTTTCTCCAGGACACCAGGCCTCCCGGAGATAGACTAACCTTCATATGTTCTCTTTGCAACTGAGTCTTTAAAAATTATAAAGAGAAGTTTAGGTCCATTCACAAATCTCTAAGCAAATAAAAGCTGTTTTCCAGGAAGAGAAAGCATGGTGTTGCCTCACTTCTCCCCAAAGCAGTATGGATTATGGATAGCTTTTTTTTTGGTGAGGTATTAGAAATCTGAAATTCTCAATCTTGGCACAAAGTAGGTCCTGAGAAAAAAACAGGGGGTTATGGTTGTAAAAATGTACTCAAAAACAGAATATAGGATTTTGATTGTGAAATTAATGTGCACCATTTATGGTACTGCATGACAAGAAGCATTATTACATAGGTAGATAATCACATTTAGAGGTAAAGGAAAGTGTGGATAAATTTTCAAACATTTTTAGAAGATTTTACTTATTTTACACAGAGGAAAAGGGAGAAAGAGAGGGAGAGAAACATCAATGTGTGGCCACCTCTTACGTGTCCATCCCCTCCCCCCACCAGGGACCTGGCTGGCAACCCAGGCTCACTCCCCGACTGGGAATTGAACTGGTCGCAGTTCACAGGCTGGCACTCAGTCCACTGAGCCACATGAGCCGGAGCTCAAATATATTTTCTTAAAAAGGGGAAATAGCATCTGGAAGCATTACCTACATAAGATGCAGGAGGCAAATTCTACTGTAAGTCACACAGTTATTAAAACTACATTTTTTTCCTTATTTATTTATTTATTTATTTATTTATTTATTTTTATCTATTTCTCCCATCCCACCCCCCACCCCCCCCGCCTGGTCTCCCCCTCCCTCCCATTCCCCCCGCCCCCCGCAGTCCTCATCTCTGTGTCTTTCATACTTGTTCCTCAAAATCCCTCCCCCTTTTTCCCCCTTAAGTTCCCTTCCCTCTCCCCCTCTGGTCGCTGCCCACTTGTTCTCTATTTCAGTGTCTTTGTTTTTATTCTGTTTGCTTGTTTGTTTTATTCTTTAGCTTCCTGTCAAAGGTGAGATCATATGGTATTTGTCCTTCAATGCCTGGCCTATTTCACTCAGCATAATGCTTTCCAGTTCCATCCATGTTGTTGCAAAAGGTAGTAGCTCCTTCTTTCTCTCTGCTGCATTAAAACTACATTTTTAACTTGTTATTTCTATCTGGTATATGCACATTGATATCATGTACAGGTCCCTGTCAAACAAGACTGACACAGGTCAGTGAATGCTTGATCTTCCCATTCTTGCTTTGGACCTCAACAACACAGGGGCCTAGGCCAAGAAATGTAGCTCAGGAGAGGGAGTCTCTATTTTTAAATGAGGCAGAGATTATGCTTGCAGTGATATGTAGACACACTCAGCACCTTGAATGGCTTGTTATTTAATATTTTATTACAGAAACACGTCTTCTCTGGAGGACTGTTCCTGCTGATCACATCCTGGAACACAGAAATGATTCTAGGTAGTAAATTTCCTTTGAAACAAGTACAAGATTATACTTGCAACTCGACAACAAACGTCATAGGATAGAGTTGGGTCTTTGCCTTCTCTATGCTAACACCATTTCATTGATCATATGGAAAAAATCAGGTATTATACAAGTTTAAGGAAAAGCCCAGGGGAAAATATAGCAGAGATAAGGACACAGGAAAGGGGTCAAGTTCCTCTTCAGTCCTCTGTGAAAGCAAATCCAGCCTGGAAAAAAGGCTCTCCAGATGGGCTCAAGAACAACCTCCACGTTTTACTGGTCCCAAGAATTAGAGAAAAACTCTCCAAAATGGAAATTTTAGAATGTTTGTTGTTAATGTTCTATAAGACGCAGGAAAATTATAAAACTAAAGTAAGCACACATTAAGTGACATGATCAAAAGATAGGAAAGATAGATAAAAGGGGAATTAATATCATTATTTTCTTAATTTTTATATTAAGGGCCCATGGTAAAAGCGATACATAACAGATTTCAGGCTAAAAATAATGTGTTTCAGAGGAGATAAAAGCGAAAAAGAACTCTGAAAGTTAGAAGCAAACAAACAATAAGTGTAAAGCAATACAGGAAATATATATATGAGGACATCTGTGTATGTGTATTACATGTGATTATATATGAGTGTCTGTATACACACATAGATCAAGGTATCTCAGTGAAAGGGAGACAAGATAGATCAGAAATCACTACAGGAATAACAGAAGAAAAATTCTTGAGTAAAAAAAATGAAAACAAAACAATCTGCTAGCTAAAATGACTAACCAATCCTGGAAAACTAATTTAAACAAAATAAAAGCCAAGCTTTATCCAGGTAATATGCTGGCATTTCAAATATAAAACACATATCCTAAATGAAAGTGTGGACAAAAGGGAGGTTGATTTAAATATAGCAAATTATAGTAGCTTTATATTGTTATATCTGCCACACCAGTGTCTGAATAAATAGAAAAGACAGAGTTTGAGGGGGAAAAATGATGGCCCGTATCCCATACCCAATTATTGTGTGAGAGCAGACAGAAAATGTTCACAGACAGGCGTGGGTTTAGTACGGAGGCAATCCGTGTTCTCTTGCTGAGAAAATTACTCTAAGTCACTCTACCTGAGCAAAAGATAAATCAATATAAACAACTCAAGAATGAGGAAGTTGTGGTAATAAGGGATTGATGGTGTCCCTTTGGGCATTGTACTTCTTAGCCTGTATTGAGTTCTTTCCACTGTTTGACTAATGGTGGGGTAGATGACATGTGGCAAGCTCTTCCTTTTAAGAGAAAAAGGCATTGCACTTGTAAAACAGGACAAATGGATGTGTTCCCTCCCACCAGCCCCAGAGGGAGAACGAACTGAGAACTCCATCAGAATACACTCATCCTTTTCATCTGCTTCAACTGTGGTCAGCAAGGATAAAATCAAAGTCAGCCCCAGGAGAGAGCCCTGTGTATCTCTGGCTGGCTTTTTACAACACTCCTCACAGGTCTAGCTGCATCCCACAGAAATGGGAAAAGAAAGAGTGAGGGATGGATTCTATGTCGGCAATTCTCCCTGTAGCTTTTTTAAAAAATAAAAACGGAATTGTCTGTATTAAACCAGTACAATCAGAACCTGATTTTCTCTCCCATTATTGCTTTCTCTATTACATGTCGTGAATAAATAAATAAATTAGACAGTTAAAATTTATATAAAATTGTGTTTATATGTATAAAAATTGCATTTATATGTATAAACACAATTTTCCCACTCTATCCAAAGTTTTCTTGTGCAGAATCCTTTCTACCCACTGGGAAGAGATCTTAGCAGTGGAAATTGTGTATTTTTATCCAAAACATATATATTATACTAAAGTTAACTGATCTTCAGTGTTCAACTTTACAAGGGCAACTGGGATCAACTGCCCTCTGAATAGTGCTAATGAATTCACAAGTCTTCCTTCCAAAAGACATGCCACAGCCAATCAGGGACCATATGATAATCAGGAGGTACATAGTCCATTCATCAGGACTATGAAGAAAACTCATATGCAGCAAGTCCTCTGCAAGTAATAGAAAGCATTTAAGCCTACCTTTGTCCAGTGGGGAGAATATAAAGACTGATTTCTACTTCATGATTATTCCCCTCAGCACTTACTCTGCAATCATCTCATAATAGTGAAAATCTGGCATTTTAATTCCATCCCTAGGGAAAATATGTGAATTCTGGCACTATGACAAGTATAACAGTATAAAAGGACAATTACCTTAGACTTACACTCCATTTTTTCGTATTTCTAAGTAAGAACTAAATTTTAAGGTTCATAATAGAAAATTTGCTGTGACATCATAGACATGGTCTTTCACTACATTAAAAGCTACAAAAACTGATGTTCCAAACTCTGTTTCTTGTCTTGGGAGTCTAACCACCATTCACTCATTTTCAATATGACCAAATGTATTTTGAGCACACACTATGCCAGGCTCCATGGTAGCTATTGGGAACCCATAAGGTCAAGCAATGAAGAAGGGGCAAATATAGGTTCATGTCCCAGTGGCCATCTTGTGTGGCTTTACATGTGTTCCCTAACCCCTATGAATCTTTTTTCTCATGAATGAGAAGAAAATACTAAAACCAATTTATTAGGTTATTGTGAGGATTACAGGAGAGTATACACATAAGATGCTTATCTTAGTAGCAGTAGTAGTAGTAGTATTTGTCATCGTCGTCATCTGCTTGGGCTACTGTAACAAAATGCCATAGACTGAGTGGCTTGAACAATAGAAATGTGTGTTCTTTCGGTTCTGGAGACCAGGAAGTCCAAGATCAAAGTCTGGCATGGTGGAGGTTCCCAATCAGAGTGCCTATTTCATAGACAGCTGCCTTCTGCAGCAACCTCACATGGCAGACAGAGTAAGCAAGTTCTCCGGTGTTCTTTTTCACAAGAACATGTATTCCATCAGGTCAGAGCTCCACCTTCATGAACTTATCTAACCCTAATTACTACCCAAAGGGCCCACCTCCAAATGCCATCTTACTGGAGATTAGGACTTCAACATACAATTTATTGGGGAAAACACAATTTAGTCCATAACATTATTGTTATCTCCACTTAAAAAATACCTATTTTTTTAAGATGTCACAACCTGTATGAAAACTGCATAATCAAAAAAAAAAGCCCCCTTTGGGCCACCTAGAAAGGATTCAGTTCCCCTCTTTACAGACTTTCTAAATTCAAGCATCTCCTATATTCTCAAGATCTGTTGTTTGCCCAATAGTAGATATTGGCTCCAATAAACACTATCACTCAAGGATTTAAACATTTCTGAAGCAGTATTTAGAATGGCCACAAGTCACCCCTCTAATCTGGCTATGAATTTTTCACAATGCCAGGATTAAAGAGGTGGCCTTTACCACATGCAGCAAGGGACTCCAACAATAGGGCTCACAGCTGACCCAATAACAGACTTTTTAAACCTATCCTTGAAAAGAAAATGCAATCAAGTCACTCACTTCCAGTTGGGCTCATCAGGGTTTCTGGAACACCCTCCCCCCCATCTGACTTGCTCTTTATGTAAGGATGTGGGAAGAAGGACGCGTTGACCTTGGATGGCCTAATATCAGAAGCAGAGCCATGTCCTTCTCATGTGTTTCTTTAGTTGCAATTGAGGAACTAAATACCAGTGTGATGAAAATGACCCCAACCAAATATTTTGGACTTTTGAAACCTGGTTGTTAAATCTTAGCTTGAAATTGGTCATGGAGGGAATTTTTACACCATGAAAATCAGCAAATACTACAAGCCAGTATGTGCTGTTTCTGCCTAGAAGGGTTGGTTTACTGGTATACCACTGGACCTCAGTACCTCCCAGTTTGAAAAGTTCTAAACTGGATAGGTCCCAGAAATACCTGGGGCTATTTTTTTTTTCTCTAAAATAAAGACTCTTGGCCTCCACACTAAATCAAATGCATTATAGTCTCTCTTGTTCCCTGACATGTGTACTTTGGAAGAACAACAAAAGTTGTTACAAATCTGGAGCACACAATTTGAAAGAACTTACAAACACCAAAAACATATATAAGTATATGAAGGACAGTAGGGGAGGAAAATGAGAGTGAGGAATGGGAATAAAACAAAATAATAAAGTAAGTAACCCAAGTGAAGTGTCTTGTACAGATGAAGAAAACATGCCAAGGTCCCTGACATTTGCTAAGTCTACCTGCTCTGCCTGAGATTGACTGGGAAGTACAGGAAGAAACTTCAGTGCAAAGTGTAATACGTGCACATATACTTGTAACACTGCAAGTGAAGGAAGAAATCACGTCTCACAGTTTCTGTGCTCCCAATATTTAGCACAATGCTTATTAGCACAGAGAAAGCATTCAGAACATGTGTCTAGAATATATGAGTGACTAAAGTCAATAATAATAACAATAATAAGATAATTTTGATCTTCAGAACAGTTTCTATTCACCACAGATAATGATTAAATTATTTAAAATACACATTAGATGTCATGCTGACTTGTTTGGAGTCTCCACTAGTTTTCCATCTTACCCAAAGTCACTAGCCCTGACCCCAACCTCCTTTATGTTATCATCAGTTGCCTGCCTAATACTCATCTGTGACTCCTCTGCCTGTCATTCACTTAACTCTGGCTACACTTAACCTTATCTATTCTCCTTGAATGTCTCATTCCTGGTTCTGATCCTTTGGAGCTTGGCCTCTCTTCTTTTAGACCTTGACTTGGATCTCTTCTGTATTCATGCAGGCCTTTGCTCAAATGTCATCTCCTCATGAAAAATTCTCCTGGCCAATTTACCTAAAATAGTACTATCATTACCTCGACATTATTTTAGCTCCTTAACCTGTTTGATAGCACTTATAGCATGTAAGTTTATAGAATTTATCACATCCTGGTATTTGCTTTTTCAATGATTTGTTAATTGTCTTTATCTCTTTGAAGATTGGATCTCTATGTGGCTAGGGACTTTGTCTATCTTGTTTTCTACAGTACCTGTGATGCCTGGCACAGTGCCCATCACAGCAGTATCTCATTAAAATTTTGATGATTGATGAATGAATGAGTGAATAACTTTATTAACAAAAAGTCAAGAGAGACTGGCCAATGCAAAATGAGTTCAAGGAGAATCTTGATTTACAAAAGCAAAGAATGTGCTACCTGCCGACCCTAGGCCAGCTGATGATTCTGTTTATACTAAATATGAAAGCTCTCCAGTCTGAATCGCTAGTTATACTCCAGTCCTGAGCACAGAAGCAAGGCATATTCACAGGTGTGACAAGCCAACTGCAATTCAACATGTCCAGAGCCAACTAAACAGAGCCTGAACCCCCAGCTTCATTCCTTATCTCAGTTCATGACATTGTCAAAGCCAGAAAATGGGGTTTCATCCCAGATTTTCTGATTTACTGTCCATACTGCCACCCCACAGATACCATTCTGAAGTGAGAGTGATTGCACCATGTCCTCAGTAAGGACCCTTCAGGGCTTATACGTTAAAGCCTAGACCTTAGGGAGACATCAAGGATACTCTTGTCCTGATTCACACCTAGTTTTCCATTTTTAACTCCAAACTTAAATCCTCTCTTCCTACATTGGCTATATTTTTTTCTAAGCACCCTGAATCTGGCTTTCAGCATCTTGAACCCACCTCACTCCATCATACCATCATTTTACACCTGCTGCTACTTCTGACAAGGTCATCCTGCCTCTCTCCAGCCTGGTCCATGAGCCATTCCTCCTCTATCCCCAGTACGGCCTCCAATAGGAAGCCTTTCCTGACACCCCCCAAGCTGATTGAGTTTCCTCCTGCTATGGTCTTTGGAAATACGAAATGGGCTCCTGATTCTAACAGTTTTCCGTCTTGACAACGCTCCAATGAGAGTATTAATCTCCAGGGTACACACACTTAACCCCAACCACTGAACAAGCTAAGTATACGAGGAAATTCTTTACAAATGCTAGGCAGAGAGGGCCAAAGGCCTAATTAATTTTTCAACACTTAAGTCTGAGTTTTACAATTTTTCTCTTTATGCTAATAAATTTCTCTAAAATAGGCAGGGCCTGGTGATTGGGCTCAGGACCAGCATGCTCATTTGGCTGGGGTTTTCTTGACTCAGGCTGTGTATATCTGGAGAACAATGCCACAGGTCAAATGTCAGCATTAGTCCAGTTCCCTTCTAACATATGACGTGGGCCTCCCATGTGCACCATCTGCCAAGAGACAGCCATGGATGTCCCTCTGGCACTCACTCCATTCACTACAAGGAATTTGGGCCTTAGCATATGCCAGTGTTTTCCAATTCAATTCACATAATTGTAGAAGTGCTGATCTGGAAGTGACTTTATTTACTGATTGATTTACTCACTCATTTATTAATACTATAAGTAAGAAGTAATTGTGCCTCTAACACGATTACAACTTTCAGCCCGTTCTCATATTTTACCCAGTCCTAGCTATTCACAAAGGCAATCTTAATGTCTGCTATCTCTTCTATATCTATTCTGGAGTCAAGAAGAACTCAAGTATCAATATTGCAAGAAGTCAGATTTTTAACTGTAAGTGGCAGTGGAAGGTAGAAAAAAAATCTCTGCCCTATTCCTAAGAGCACATGTCATAAGCTTCTCCTCAATGCTTTAGGCTGGGGTCTAGGTTGGAAACTCTACACAGGTCATTGGTAAGTGATGGAGAGGATGCTCACTTAAGTTTTGTGTACCTAGGCCTTTGTGTACCTAGGCCTAGGAAAAAAAGCTAAGTTTTCTTTTTGCCTCAAGTATTATTTTTCTTTGCCTGGGTAGCAGCTTAAAATGACACAACATTATGACCTCACAGTTTCTACAGATAAGGTGTCCAGATACAGCATAAATAGATTTTCATCTCGGGGTTTCACCAAGCTGATATCAAGGGGTCAAAAAAGCTGCTGTTCTCATTTAATACTCTGGGTCCTCTTCCGAGCTCACCAATTGGTGGAAGAACTGGTTTTCTTGTGGTTGTTGGACTAGAATCCCAACGTCCTTACTGGCTGTCAGCCAGGGGCCACTTTCAGCTCCCAGAGGCTGCCCACACTTCTTGCAGTGTGGGTCCCTCCACCTTTGTGTCAGCAATGATACACAGAATCTCTTACTTCCTCTTAGGTGCTGCTGGGGGAAACACTCAGCTTTTAAAGGGCTCTTGTGATGATGTCAGTTTCATCAAATAACTTCCTGATCAATTGATTTGGGACCATGATATCATCTGCAAAATCCCTTCAGAGCAGTGCCTAAATTAGTATTTAATAGTTTGGAGTAGATATATGAGTGTAAAGAAGTGGCTGGAGATCTTGGTGGGGGGCAAAGGCATCGTAGAATTCTGCCTACCCCACATTCTTGGAGTCTTCAAGAAAGTACAATTTCTTTCTTAACATCACCCCAAGTTGTCTCCTTTACATAGCTAGTATTTTTATACACGCCTTTGCCTGGGTGTTCTACAAGTATCTTATCTTCATTTCAGGTGGCATGACAGAGTAGAGGGAGATAAATCTGGAGAGACAAGTCAGGTATAGCAGAGCTACGCTGGCCATATCAAAGAACATGGATTGTACCTATGCTGTAGTGAGATGCCATTCAAGGGTTTTAGGTGGGCACGGTTGCAGTGCCCAAGTTAAAAATGGTGGAGTCAGTAGAGTAAGAAGAAGGTCTTCCCCACCAATACAGCCTAACTGGGCATGCCCTTATCATTTTCTGTACTTCTCTTTCATGTGACTCAGTACATGATTTTGGAAATATTGCTTCCCTCGTCTCTCTTTCCTCTTGACTGTCTTGTAGCATAGTATCTCTGGCACAGTGTCTTGCACATAGTAAGTGGTCAGTAAATGCTTATGAATCATGTAACATGTTCTCTATAGCACTGCCAATCACAGTGCCTGATTCCGCCACCTCTCTTTGCAAGCCTCTACTGGCCAGGTCCCTGCTCTCCCTGCCTCTGTTCAGATGGTGTGCTCTGCTTGACCCAGTAGCATCTGAGGCTTCTGTTGTCTTCTCTTGTACCCCCATGCCCAAGGTAAGAGGGCTAGCCTATTCAACCCAACCTGAAGTTCCCTGTTCTCCCTCCCCCCCCCCACTGCTCATCTTGGCTTTTGGTTACTGGCCAGCATTGAACAAGACCTGTCATGTCTCTGGTTGGACTGAATATTCATTGTCTCTCCCTACTCCAGACCCTATAACAAAGCCCACTTTTGCTCCACATTCCTGATACTCCATTTCTCTCTAAGTATGTTGTGAAGCCCAGCCATGTTCTCTTTCTCAACCTTCTGGACCAATTCACCAATGAACAGGGACAGGAATTTCCAGAATCCTCAGACTCACTAGAACAGAACATTTACATTTAACAGACTTTTGCTAACCTCTCCAGTTATAGGATTCCAAAACGCAACTGATGAGTCTCGTTGGAAATGTTTTCCAGTTTCCCCTGATGGATCTTCAGTATGACTGCTCCTCTCTGCTGTGTATGTCCTGTGAAAATTACTTACAGGTTTAATTGACTTCACTTGAATTTTGCTTTCAGTCCTATTAGAAGACAAGCCATTTTCTCCCACATCCCACCCTCCCCTTTCAAATGAGTGTCAAGGGAACTGTTTGTGTTTTGTTACTAAGACTGTTGTTGAACTTGAGGCTCCAGTAAGAGTAAGGCCTTCTCGAGTCTTGGCAATCAAATCTCACATGGCCTCAGTCTGTTGGTTTTGTCCTCTTGGTCCTGGTCCCTTGGGGACAGTTTGTAAAATTAGGAAATTAAGGAAACAGAGACTGAAAAAGACCTGGAAATGCTTAGTAAGGAAAATCTCTCTATAGAGATGAAACCTCAACAACAGATTTGCCAAGGGAATTTGAACTTAGACTCTCCTGCACTGTGAACAATGAATATTTTCTCTCTTCCTCTGTCTCTCTCTCTCCCCTCTCTTTCTCTTCTGTAGAACACAGCAGATGCTGAGTGAAATTTGATTTATTGTCCCTAGATGGTCAGGAGGAAAAAATTGCCTTTGCATTCAAAATGGCAATTTACAAATAAATATCTTCCACAAAAGACTGGAACTCAGATGGAAAGTTGATTCAAGCTCTTCCTTGTTACACTTTTTCTTGGAATCCTGCATCGTATTCACTCCCTTCTTTCTCTGGACCCATGGATTTCATACTCCTGATCCCAGAAGTATCATGGGTGTTGCTCAAATGAGGTGGCAGATCCCTGTTTCTTACAGTTCATATGATCCCGTTCTCCATCTGTGAAATGTCAAACTGGTAAACATTTTACCAGCAGGCTTATTTGAAGAGGGGAAACTGTTTTCAGAAGAAGAGATGAGGCCCTGGTTCTGATTTTCTCCATGAATGTTCCTAGTCAGCCAACAGGATACCTACACCCAACGGGGTCACAAATGGGAAAGAAAGGAATTCCATATAAACTTTTTAAGACAAAATAAAAAAAACAAAGATGGGATGTGTCTTCAGTGTGACCACAACTTTCACTTTAAATAAGCTTTATTTAAATCACATCGTTTGAAATTGACATCCAGGGTCTGCCAGGCATTAAGGCTCTCTGCATTTACAGGAACATAATTCCCTCTTAACTGGCTCACAGGGTACAAAGGGAGGCATCTGGGCACCATGTGAGACATAGACACCCTTTAATGTCACCTCTCCAAGGCTGAGAAGCCACTGCTGCGCCCTGGCATGGGTCTTGACTCCACCTCCTTGGCTGCCAGCTAAAGAAATAGTGATCATAAACTGCTCTCAGTCCGTGTCCTCAAAGAGACTTGGGCTCTTTGAGGCAGAAGGCTGTATCTTATTTAGTCTTATTCATTGGTTTTGTCCCCATTGTCTGGAACTAGGGTACAAAGATGAGAGAAAGAGAGAGAGGGAGAGGGAGAGCAAGATGGAAAGAGGAAGAGAGGGAGGGAGGAGGAGAAGGAGAAGAAAGAGAGAGAGGGATGGAGGGAGACAGACACAGAGACAACAAACTCTTCAGAACATGTCGACAGAGAGGATATGAAAGTAAGAAGGGCACAAAAACAACTTCAACTACAAAATTCCCTAAATGTCCAGTAACGTGCTGCTTCCCTTCTTTAAGCAAATCAGCCAAAAAGGGACTCTCACTGGTAAAACCTTGGGACCTGCCCAGCTATGTTTGCTGCTAGATACACCCTGGGGTCAGAGAAAGCCTAGCATATCATCATCACCAACCACACAGCAGAGAGAGCTATAAGCCTATTACTACCAGGCACCAAGCAGCAGGGAGAACTGATAACGACATATAAAGTGTAGTTGTTCATTTAATGAACAAATTAGACTCTTCACCTATTTCATTAATTTTTTCAACTTATTCAGAGGCGGGGTGGTTTTTTTGTTTGTTTTTTTACATTTTACATAGCACAGTCATATGCAACTTCCAACAGAAAGAGAAACAGCATTATTCTGAATTACAGAAGGTCCTTAGATTCCCCCCAAAGACTTCAGTTACCTATTTTCAATGACTATGCACTATTTTCATGGGGTCGGGGACAGCAGATTTGAGCTACGTGGAACACAACATACATTTTCAGAGTACTTATATGGATCGGGCATTATGCTGGGGCTTTTTCTCCCCTAAAACATTTGACTTGCTTAGGAACCCTATTCTCACACCCAAGTACCCACATGCAATTTAAAGATACAAAAATACAGGCTTAGAGAACTTAAAGAATTTGTTTATGGCCATAGAGTTACATTCTGGCAAAGCTAATATAGAAAATGAGATTTATTGTTTGTGTGCTTTTAAAGTTCTTTCTCTTGCCACCACACCATGCAACTAAAATAAAGAGCCAATTGGAAATTTGCTGGGATGTGCTTCTATATGTCCCAGGAGAGGCAAAGACAAATGTTCTGGGGACAGGAACTTAGAAAGTCAGAGAAGCCCCAGCATGTTGATCACTACTGAAACCACTGTTACCCATTTCATCATGACCTCACTGTGGACAGATCCAGTGCGTGCTGTGGAAACCAGTCCCCGTCCACGAAAACTTCCATACTGGAAACCCAACATGGAAACCTAGGAGTAGAACTCATCTCAGAGGCAAGTGGAACCTGAGATGAAAATGATGGCATCCTCACTCTCCTCTCCTTTATTCCCTTCCCTCCCTTTCCCTTCCTTTTCTTTCTCTTCCCTCTCCCTCCCTCCTCCTTCCTCTCTTTGCATCCCTTGCTTCTTCCTATATTGGTTGTAATCTTTCTGGCTGCCAACTTCCTCCAATTATCTGGACAAGGGAAAAACAGAAACAGCTACAGAATGCTCCAGACTTAAGTTATGTCAGCTTTGCAAAGGCAGAGACACTTTCATTCTTCTATTGTCAATACACGAAATTTTCTGGAATAATCTTTTTTAAATTTTATTTTTCAACTGAAGTTTACATTCAATATAATTTTGTTTCAGTTCTAGGTATACAGTACAGTGGTTAGCTAATCTTATACTTAACAAAGTGATCTCTGATATTTCAAATAGCCACCTGGCACCATACACAGTTATTACAACATCATTGACTATGTTCCCTATGCTGTACTTTATATCCCTGTGACTATTTTGTAACTACCAACTTGTACTTCTTAATTCCTCCACCTTTTCCACCCAGCCTTGCAAACCCCCTCCCCTCTGGCAACTATCAATCTGTTTTCTGTATCTATGAGTCTGTTTCTATTTTGTTTGTTCATTTAATTTGTTCTTTAGATTCCACATATAAGTAAAATCATATAGTATTTTTCTTTCTCTGTCTGAGCTTTAAAATTTTATTTATTTTAATTGTTATTCAAGTATAGTTTTCTGTTTTCTACTCCCATCCCAGCTCACCCCCGCATGCTCCCCTCTCCCTCCCATTTCTACCCCTTAGTTTTTGTTCATGTGTCCTTTATACTTGTTCCTGTGGACCCTTCCCTTCTTCCCCTGGAAGTGCCTCCCCTCTCCCCTCTGCTCCCTGTCTGCCTGTTCTCTATTTCAGTGTCTTTAGTTATATTTTGCTTGCTTGTTTGTTTTGTTGTTTAGTTTCCTGTTAAAGGTGAGATCATATGGTATTTGTCTTTCACCACCTGGCTTATTTCACTCAGCATAATGCTTTCCAGTTCCACCCATGCTATTGCAAAGGATAGGAGCTCCTTCTTTCTTTCTGCTGCATAGAATTCCATTGTGTAAATGGATCATACTTTTTGGATCCATTCATTTACTTATGGGCAGCTAGGTTGCTTCCAGTACTTGGCTATTGTAAATTGTGCTGTTATGAACATTGGGGTGCATAGGTTCTTTTGGATTGGTGTTTCAGGGCTCTTAGGATATAATCCTAGCAGAGGAATTGCTGGGTCAAAAGACAGATTCATTTTCAGTTTTCTTAGAAAATTCCATACTGTTTTCCATGGTGGTTGTGCCAGTCTGCCGTCCTACTAACAGTGAATTAGGAATTCACTCAGCATAATACCCTCTAGGTCCATCCATACTGCATCGCAGCATTATTTACAAAGCCAAGACATGGAAGTAACCCAAGTGCTCACCCATAGATGTGTGGATAAAAACCGTAGTGGTACATATGTACAATGGAATCTTACTCTGCCATAAAAAAGAATGGAATGATCTTGATTGACTGGTTCAAATCACTGGCTCAGTCTGCGTTCTGATCTCAATGGATAAGGCCCATGATTGGCAGCTCACTCTTGTGGACTAGTGTCATGTGACTGGCCACCCCATTAGAGCCATATGGAATATGGAAAAGTCTATGTCTCCTGAGAGAAAGAGGAGGCTGTTTTTAAAAAAAGAGAAGGAGGTGTTCAAAGCAGAAAATACCTATCATATGTGAATGAACCTGCATTTTGGGTCTAACCTGCCTTAAATCTCTCCTTTTCCTTGATTTCTAAAACTTTTAGTTCTCTTCCAAGTTTGTAATTGTTCCCTGTAATCTATATTAATATTATCTTCTTGTAACTGATGCTAAAATATTGGTGTGCAAACTCTCTAGTTTATCATGGTTTGGTTAGTGGCAGCGATGATGATGAAAATGATCACAGATACACTTACTGAGCACCTACAATGTGGTTATGGATTTGGACTCGGAAGTCATAGAGCTGGTTTCAAACCAAGACTCACCACTTGTAAGTTATAGAATCTTGTCACTAAACATCAGTTCCTCATCTGTAATGTGGTAGAAGGGATGACAACAGCATTTATTTAGAGCACTTTAGTGAAGTTTAATTAGAAGTATGCCGATAAACTGTTGGGCAAAATGCCTGATGCATGTTAAATATACCAGAAATAGTAGCTACTATTTGTATGTCCCAGTCACTGTTCTAGACATTATCTGTTCTCAATCACTGAGTAAGGGGGAAAGTATTGCCCCAATTTCCTTCACAGGTGAGAAATTAAAGGCTTGGGAAGAGTTGAATAATTTACTCAAACACTCATAGTTAGTTGGTGGCAGTCTGGGGTTTGGAAATATCTCTTAGATTCATAGCCTGAAGCATTTGATTACCAAAGGTTCTCTGTCACTTTTGAACCAAAAGTTAGGTCATAGTCTGGTAATGGATTAAACATTTGAAACAGTCCTCTACCTGAATATCCAAGGAGCACAGTGGCCAAGAGGGACAGTAGAAGTCCCTATAGTTCTGTTCATGGCTCTGCTTCTATCTCAACATCTCTCTTCCCTCAGTGTTCCGTTTATCGTCTCACAATCTATGGGGTGGTTTCAGAACTGCCGCCTTGGTTTTGCTGCCCAAAGCTCCTGGGAAGCAACAAAATTGCCGTCTGGCGTTATCAACTCTTCAACACAGTGAGCATTTCACAGGATGAGTGAATTGAGACTAGGGCCCATGCCAGTGGCCTGTGCCTTCCTGTCATTAAGTAGCTTCTCCGGGCTGCCCAGCTGAGGGTAATGATGCTGTTGGAAATAATTTCTATTTTGTGAAGGCCTGAGAATGATTCAGGCTGCCTTTATCTTCCTTCTGTTGCTCCAATGTATGTCTAATTCCAGGATGTGTTCCCATCTGTGTTATTCTATTAACCGAAAAGGAAGGAATTAGCGCATGAACTTGTCACATCTTGTGACCTGCTGCACACTGAGATGGGAGGTGGTGGCAGAACAAACAACATTCTTTCTCTGAGAGCCTTTCAGACTTGCTGAGGAAAATACAGCGGTTCCAACTACATGAAACACACCAGCATCGTCCCTAAAATCAGCCAGGGCCTCTCCAAGCTGCACCTATGGAGAGATGAAGGGAAAAGGGGTGGCAGAACCTCAAAGGAAATTTCCCCTCTCTGCCAAGCTCCAGATGGAAGACCTTCCCACGGAAATGCTCACTGGAGACGCTTTGCTGACACAGAGGCTGCCAAAGAAGTGCCTCTGGTGGTGCTGCTCTTGCCCTGTCTCACAAGAGAACACAGGCTCTGAAGGTGGCAAAGGACCTCAAAGGATATTTTGGTGGAAGGGCCCTATGGGAGGGCCCTGCATTAGGAGTCTGCGGGAGGTTCTGACTTCAAGCTGGTGGTTGTGGCTGGCTTCTTGCACATGGATTTTGAATGCAGCATGACAACACATTGAAGGTGTCTTTGATCCATGTTTCCTTTTTGCAAGGCTTTTACAGGAATCCATGCTTCTCGAAGTGTTGGATACAGATTTAGAGCAAGAATCCACTTGGGTATGAAGTGTTCAAGAGAACTGGGCTCCATCTCGAGTTTTCCTGATGGTGTTGGTTTGTACCAGTTTGCCTTGGCAGACATTCAGTATGGAAATGAGAGAAAGAGAAAAGGATAGAAAAGAATTTTTTTTTCTTTTTTAGCCCAGTAGAATTGTAGCCCCTGTAGTTGGCAGACACCAAGGGTCAGAACAATCCCAGGCTCTCTCCCTAAGGCTAGGAGGAGAGGGGACCCATCTCATGGGTGAGTTGGTCAAGGCTAAGACTAGGTTCTGCAGGCCCCAAAGAAGTTCTGCCCAGAAGAAGGGGCTCTCGGCCAACTGGGACCGCCACCAAGAGGCACGGTCTGCTTCCTACTTCCCATGTCCTCGCAGAAAGAGAACACTCTGCAACACAAAGACAAACCTGATTCCAGGATCTTACAGACCCAGCCTCTGTCATGACCTTTAAAAATAATTTCCATCAGCAAGAATATAAAGTTTTTTTCTTTTTGATTTCCTCTGTTTTTAGAATTTTATGGCACATAAAGGGAGCCACTGTTGAAGTAATTCCAAGCAGGCTGTTCTCTCCCTCACCCCTCACCAACAAGTCATGAATCCATAAGTCAGGGCTGAGGTCAAGAAATCTCATTTCCAATCAGCATTTCACCCACAGGACTGTGATTCAGATGATACAAATAGTGTGTGGGTGCCTCTTAGACACAATTTGCACTGCGGATGCCATCTAACCCTGAATCCTCAGTTAACATGCAATTCATCTAAATCTTCTACACCTTAACTTGAACCCTGTTGAAAGGATATGTGAGATCCCAATATTACTGATGATATGCAACAAGACAGAAGAACATGCCATTCACACTTCTATGCCCTCTTTGTATATAATGTCTTCAATGATGAAGAGATTTCCTAGATGTTAGATAAGCAGGGACTCTAGCAAGATTAATTCAAAGAGAATTTTTATCAAACACACTTTTTATAAAATACTGTGATTACCATTGGTAATATACACATGATGACAATGGATGATAGTCTAGAAGCAGTTACAGCCTTCTAATGAACAAATATTTTCAATGGAATAGAATAGACACAGTAGATAATATTTATTAAGCCCTTACTATGACTCAGAGGCTATAAATATATTAAAGCATTTAATCAACCTTACAAAATAAGTACTATGATAATCCACAGCTTACTGATGAGAAAACTGAAGCTCCCAGAGGTAGGGTAATTTGGTCACAAGTGTTCTACTGGTGACACTGCTCTGATGCTCAACCAGAAGGGCCAACTCCAGAGCATGTGCTCTTTAAATGTTACTATAGTCCTCTCGGGGGACTAGTGAGCAACAATAAATTTGACTGGGACAAAAAGAGCAAATAATGACAAGTATTGCACATACTTGCATATGCCTTGATTTAGTACGTGGTCTCCACATAGCTAAGGCCCCATCTCCAACCCTCTTGCCTGAGCTCCACATTTTCATGTCCATTTCCTTTTAGACTTTCTGGTCAAGCGCAATACCTGGTTTTCTCTTTGAGAAGGAAAATAGAAGCTACTAAATGAGGCCTGTCTCCAACCTAAAATGAATAGCTCACAGGCTGGAATGTCAGAAAACAACATGAACCTTCTTTCAATAGAGATAAAGTTTCAAGTTACAATTAAGATAAAATAATCACCCATTTATTTATTTATTTATTTCATGTCTGTTTTGCCAACTAGCTCCTTGGGGGCAGAGATAAAGCCTCAGGTATCACTCTAAACCATGGCATCTATCGCAATACCTGTAAATGCTTAATAAATATTGTTAGATGAATAAATGAATCCCTGCACCATCTCCTGTTTTCTGTACATTGGATGCTGTACATAATATTTACTAATTTTTATACTGTTTATGTAACACCTGCTATGCGCTAGGTATTTTCTAGGTTTTGTTGTTGACCAAGATAATTTATCTTTAAGAAATTTGTAGTTTAGGAAAGCCAAAGCATTTTTTTAAACTCTTAGATCAAGTGTCTCCTCTGGTTGAAACTCTCCAATGTAAGACTGACGTATGAGCTCCGATATGGCCTGCAAGAGTCTCCCTGACCTGGTCTGTACTTTCCACCTCACGCCACTTTCCTTGTTTTTGAATATCTGCAAGCTGCATTGGCCTCTCCATCTCTCTCTGCCTTCAACTTGTTAAGCTCATCTCCCACTTTAAGCCTTTGCTTCTCCTTTGGGCTCTGCTTGCTCCCTGAATTCTCCTTTTCTAATCTTCACCTGCCTGCATCCTTTGGTCATTCACTTCTCAGCCTGAATGACTGATTCTTAGAGACATTTTTGTAGATAATCCAACTAAAGGGGTCTCCGACTTTGATATACCACCCTATGTCAATTCTTTGTAGAAAGCTTTTAGTGATCTAACAATATATTCTTATTTATTTATTGGTTTATCTTCTGTTTCCCCTGTTAAATGTAATCTATAATAAAAGTCACATTTTCTGACTTGGTTGCCATTGTATTCCATTATAAGAACAGGACCAGATACATTGTTGATGTTCAATAAATAAGAGATGAAGGACTGAATTATTGAATAAATAAACCTCCACTTGAGGTATTAGACATGGCCCTCCCTTCTTTTCCCATTCTGCAGCAGGTTAAAGAAGTAAGTCTTGTTTGTTGATTTTAGTTTTAAACAATCTATTTGATGGTTTCTAGTCTATCCATCACTTTTTGGTTTTGTTGCATCGTGTTCTGAGCCATTTGTTGAAGCACTGTTTACGTTGTTCAGAGACTAGATGAACATGTCATGAATTATTTACCCCATCTTTATTTCCTATCAATTAAGATGGGGTAAATAATTGCATTACCTCCAGAAAATAAAGAACTCTATCAACATTGAAAGGTTCATGTGTGCCTTTAGGTATTGATAAGGAAAAGCTGTCATACCTGTGATTGACCAATAAATTTATAAAATAGTATCTATCAATGTATTGAAATTGTATGTGTACATTCTGAGAGATGTTTAGCAGAGTGTCAGTGGAAATTTCCTAAAGATTATGGAATTTTAGATAATTTAAAAATATTACTTATAAATTTTCTACAGATTAATATGTTTATAGTGATTTCACAATATTTCACTCATGGAAAGAATATTTTAATAGCATTTTTATTAAAATAGAGGAAATTTAAAAAACAGCCAAGTAAACCATAAATGCAAACAAACAACAACATGACTTATTGTGCTTAAAATCCTTTTATGGACCCCTATTACCCCCAGAATGAAGTTTTAAAGGCCTTTCTCCACACCATCATCTTTTTGTCCAGGCTCACATTACAGAAATGTACCCCATTAAGACTTTAAGTCCAGGCCTACCGCTCATTCTGCCGTTCTCTAAGACGGCCATGGTTGGTCACATTCTCACTATTTTCACGGTAGTTCCCTTTGTTGACAATACCCTTCTGCACCACACCTATCAGGGACACACCTATGCATCTTTAAGGATTCAACCTTCCTACCTGTCATAGCATGAGGCACACTGTGGGCCTTTGTTGAGAGGATATGGACTGGCCACTGCTATCAAGGCAGAAATTCTCTCAGGGAAGTCCCGTCTTAAATTCAAGGAACAAACCTCAACACACATATCTGCATCTTTTGTAGTTCAAGTTATCCAGCTTGTATTATAATTATTTTTTCCTGATGTATCTCCTTGGGAAAGCAAAACAAAAGAAAAATTAAACAAGTGGTATTATAGCAAACTAAAAAGTTTTGTACAGCAAAGGAAACCTCAACAAAATGAAAAGACAACCCACTGAAAGGGAGGACATATTCACCAATAATATTTCTGATAAGAGGTTAATATCCAAAGATTATAAAGAACTTATAAAACTCAACACCAAAACAAGCAGACAAACAAACATACCAATCCAATTAAAAATGGGCAAAGGCAAGATGGAGGCATAGGTGGAAACACTTTGCTTCCTCACACAACCAAATCTAAAAACAATAAAGTTTTAACAACAATAAACACAACCAAACCACAGAAAATCGAACAATACGGAGTCCAAAAATAACGAACCACTCAGATAAACCAGTGAGAGGGGCAAAGCTGGCAGCAGAGCGGGTCGGGCAAAAATGATCCCCCCACCCAGGTGGCGCACAAGCAGCCTAGGACGCTGATCCCAGGTGCAGGGTAGCTTTGGGAAGATGCGGCACAGCTGGCTGTCAGAGGTCGCGCATTTGTGCACAGATAAACCAGTGAAGAGATGTGCATTGAGACAGACCACACAGGCCCCAGCACCGGGCGGTGAACTCGCATATTTGCGCTCAGATAAACAGGCATGGGCAAGCGGTGAGGTGGACTGGGGGAGTGGAGAGGACCGCCATTGCTCCCTCTCTGACCCTGCTCCCACATACAGCATCACAAACCAGTGACCTGGGTGGCCCCGCCCTGGTGAACACCTAAGGCGCCTCTCCTCATACATAACAGTCACAAACAGGTCAAAACATGGCTCAAGAACAACTCAGAGCCCCAGAGCCAATAAATCTAAGTGATGAAGAAATAGCCAAACTTTCAGATGCACAGTTCAAAACACTGGTGATCAGGATGCTCACAGAACTGGTTGATTTTAGTCACAAATTAGAGGAACATATGAAGGCTAAACTAATTGAAATGAATGGAAATGCACAGGAAACCAATAGTAATGGAAAGGAAACTGGGACTCAAATCAAGGGAGTAGACCAGAAGGAAGGAAAAAATGACCAAACAGAAAAGGATGAAGAAACAAGAATTCAAAAAAATGAGGAGAGGCTTAGGAACCTCCAGGACATCTTTAAATGCTCCAACATCCAAATTATAGGGGTACCAGAAGGGGAAGAGGAACAGTCACGAGTGGAAACCTTATTTGAACAAATAATAAAAGAGAACTTCCCCAATCTGGCAAAGGAAATAGACTTCCAGGAAATCCAGGAAGCTCAGAGAGTCCCAAAGAAGTTGGACCCAAGGAGGAACACACCAAGGCACATCATCATTACATTATCCAAGATTAAAATGAAGGAGAGAATCCTAGAAGCAGCAAGAGATAAGGGGACAGTCACCTACAAAGGAGTTCCCATCAGACTGTCAGCGGATTTCTCAAAAGAGACCTTACAGGCAAGAAGGGGCTGGATAGAGGTATTCCAAGTCATGAAAACCAAAGACCTACAACCAAGATTGATCTATCCAGCAAAGCTTTCATTTAAAATGGAAGGACAGTTAAAGTGCTTCTCAGATAAGATCAAATTCAAGGAGTTCATCATCACCAAGCCCTTATTATATGAAACGTTAAAGGGGCTTACCTAACAAAAAGAAGATAAAAAGGATGAACAGTGAAAAGACAGCAAACTCACAGTTATTAACAACCACACCTAAAACAAAAACAAATTAAGAGGATAGCTAGATCTGAGTGAACCATAGAAATAAAGATCACATGGAGGGTTAGCAACAGGGGAGTGGGAGAAGGAGAAGGGGGGAGAAGGTACAGAAAATAAGTAGCATAGACAGTAGATAGAAAATATATGGGGGAGGGTAAGAATAGTAGGGGAAATATAGAATCTAAAGAACTTGAGACACATGGTCATAAACTAAAGGGGGGGAATGGTGGGGGAGGGGTGTGCAGGGTGGAGGGGAATGAAGGGGAGCATAGAACAAATGTAATGGCATAATCAATAAAATAAAAAAAAATTATTTAAAAAAATGGGCAAAGGACCTAAATAGACACTTCTCCAAAGAGATCGTACAGATGGCGAATAGACATATGAAAAGTTGCTCAATGTCACTAATCATCAGAGAAACACACATTAAAACCGCAATGAAATACCACCAGCTCACACCTGTCAGAATGGCTATTATCAATAAATCAACAAACAGTGCTGGTGAGGATGTGGACAAAGGAAAACCCTTCTGCACTGTTGGTGGGAATGCGGATTGGTATAGCTACTGTGAAAAGTAGTAGAGGTACCTCAAAAAATAAAAAATGAGACTGCCTTATGACCCAGTGATTCCACTCCTGGGAATTTATTTGAAAAAACCCAAAACACTAATGAAAGAATATATATGCATCCCTATGCTCATTGCAGCATTATTTACAATAGCCAAGATTTGGAATTAGCCCGAGTATCCATCCGTATATAGATGAGTGGATAAAACAGCTATGGAAGATGTAAACAACTTTTACTCATGGTCATGGACAACAGTATGCTGATTACTAGGGGGAAGAAAGTGTAAGGGGTTAAATGGTAATGGAAAAATACAATAAAGATTAAGTTTAAGAAAAAAAATTTTACCCTTGGCAACAGCATAGATGGACCCAGAGAAATTATGCTAAGTGAAATAAGACAATCAGAGAAAGACAAATACCATATGATTTCACTCATATTTGGAATCTAATGAACAAGCTGGATTAACAAGCCAAATACAGACAAACTCATAGAGAGCAGGCTGATAGCTACAGAGCAGGGGGGTTGGTGTGTAGAGACATTGAGCAAAACAGAAGAACTCATGGACATGGACGACAGTGTGGTGATTGCTCATTGGCTGGGTGGATGTAAAAGAGGGGATAAGGGAGATAAATAGTAGTGGAAAAAATATAATGAAATTATAAAGCAAAAATTTTTTCTCTGAAGCAAAGGCTTTTAAAAATGCACCTTTGATAATATGTCTCTTGGTGGAAGGCCCCATGATGACATCCTGTTTCTATGTGACATTTTAATTAGTACCTTAGAAGTTCATGAAGGTACAGTGCAGTTTATTACTAGAAATTTAAAAATACAATCAGTAATCAATAATACAGAATGCTGTTTATTCAATAGAATGCAGCATATAATCTCGTGGAGCGTTGGACTCTAAATTCTCCTTTCACTACTTTGGGCCCTTCAGCAAACTGCCTTTCTCTTCTGTGTCTCCCTTGCCCTGTAAAATGGGCAAGCTAATAGTATCTACCCACAGTGCTATTTTTAGGATGTAATGAATTAATTGTAAAATGCTTGGTATAGTCTGAACATACGTGCTCAGTCAAGCATCAAATCCAAAAATTACCTGCTGTTGTCACTACTTTCCACTCCAGGGACCATATTGCATTGGGAGGAGAAGAGGCCAGGTAAGACATTCAGAAGGTTAAAGCCCTCCTGGAAAAAAAACCCCCAAAACAATGAAATTTCCTTAGCAACCTCCCACAGACATTTCTTATAATATTAGCAAATCTTTTATCTGCTAATATTTACCTGTTCTTAGATTAAATTTTTGCTTTTTTTTTTGGTCCTGACAGGGTCATTGCCACTTTTTTTTTCCATTAACACACTTCTCTAATTCTAGCTTAGCAAAATGCCACCTCCTAAAGGTGAGTGGTGGGCAGGTAAACACTCAGTCCAAGGAAATGGGTAAGGGGTTGGGGGTGAAATCTCTATTCTGTCACATATAAAACATTGTCTTTTTCTTCCCTCTTTTGGTCCACAATACCAACCATGAGGTGTCTGGCAATGTTCCCAGTCTAACAGGGTCCTACACTGAGAGCCTAAGATGTGTACATCCTGAATACTCAGATGTGTCCGGGAATGCCTGCAGGATTAGCCAGGCTTGTGGGATATCAGCCAAGGAGCCTCATAGGTGGGATTCTAACCTATGATTCTTTCCCCTATCTGGCCAATGGCTCTGTTATAGCAACAGATTAGTATAGTCTGTTGCAAGTCTTAATCTGCCTGTTGGTTCTTCCCCTCATGTTAAATTCACTGAGGTCTTCAAGGATACCTACTTCATTAGTATTTATCCAGCACCCAGTAGAGGGCTTGACCCACAGTGCACATATAATAAATATGGATAGAATCAGTGAATGACAAAGAGCTAAAAGTTCACAAGATTGAGACAAGAGAAGTAGTTTTCTTTATAAGAGGTCATTTCTTTTTTAAACATTTTATTTTCTTATTGTATCTTTTCCTATTACTGAAAAACAGAAGTAAGGAGAAGCTGTGAACGTATTGTAGAAGCTGTCAAAGGGGCGGACATCCCAGAAATGACTTGAGAACCCAGGTAATGAGAGATTGAATAGGAATCCACATGTAGGGTCACTGGAGAACAGAGAAGATGTTTAATAGTCCTTTTTAAGAAATATTAAAAATACTAGCTCTGCTATGTACTTGTACTGTGGCCTTGGACATGAGACTCCATCATGTCCATCAGTAAAGTGGAAATGTTAACAGTATCTACCTTGAACATTATTGTAAAATTAAATTACATAATGCATGCAAAGTGTTCTTTATGGCTGATAATTTATAGTAAACATGAGGAGGAGGAGGAGGAGGAGGAGGAAGAGGATGGTAATGATAGGAAGAGGAGATCATGGTGCAAAACTTATCTGAAAGACTCCACTCTCATCAGGGTTGGAAAATCTTGAGTAGAATTATCCCAATTCTGGCATGTGGGTAAATAGCCAGAGAAGAGCTGTTTTATAACTATCCATATAACCAAAGGTATTTAAGACTATGATGGTCAGGATAAAAAATAATGATGATAATTTTGAGGACTTAGTCAGATGTACTCAGCAAGCACCCATCTGGACCATCAGCCAGTACTAGTCCTTAGTCCTGATCTTACAGCCCATTGGCCATTTGTGAGCAATGCAAAGGCACCTAAAGGACCCTGGTGGACAATACGACTATGCACCCTCACAGGTCACTTCTAGTGTGAGTGACATGAATAAGTCCCTCTAACAGTCTGTGCGGGAGCTAAATCTTGGAAAGATGTTTAATAGGACAAGAAAGTAAAAGGCAGTTTTCCTAGAGATTTCTGTGAAGGTAATTAAGTTAATATTCCCAAGAGTTTACTTATGAAATAGGTACTTAGAGAGTCCACAGGTCTCTCAAGAGCTTGTCCTTATTCATAGAGAAGGAGTTTAGGATCTTTCTGGGAAAGGCTGGGCACTAGCATGTAGGAGCAGATCTACAAAACTGAGCTCAGAGTGTCATCAAAGAAGTGTGACCATATGGTAGAACATAGTGGAGAAATAATGTCATATTCTTATGGAAACTGCACCCTGAAGAAAATTAAGGTTGATCCTAGGAGGAGTTCACTGAAATTCAGAGAGGAAAAATCTGAAACACAGATGGCCAGGTGGGTATTCATTCTGTAGGTATAATGTACAAGTTTGGTATATTCTTATTGTACTAATACAGCCTTATCTATCCCAATTTATTTTGTCTCTATGGTAAGTCTAGTTGAGAGAAATATATATATGTATTCCAAACAAAAATTTTCCTTTGCATTTCTAAGAGATTAATTTACATATTTATTTCATACACTGTTACTGAGAAGAGCAAAGTATATTATAGTTATTTATTCACAATGGAGTATAACCCCAAGTAAATTAACTCTTGTTCCATTTTTGCATTTTTTTAACCTAGGATTCTACTCTATCTGATATTAATACTGACATATCTATGTTGTTCTTATTTGCATTTTCCTGATACACATTTTCCAAATACTTTATTTGTTTAAATATTCTGAGACTCTTAAAACGCTGTATCTTCCAGGAGGTTCATTTTTGTTTCTCACCTGAACTTTCTAAAGCCATCTTTAGAAGATGACTTCTAAAGACTATGATATTACAATCATTTACATTGATTGATCTAAGAGATAAATTTGTACTTCCTACTATGACCTTATTTTATGTTTTCTGCACTTCATGCTTTCCTACCATTTCCCATATTTCCTGTCTTTTGCTAGTTGAACTCTGCTTTGATTTATTTAATCTCCTACAGTAATTTGGGAGGAATCATCCTGTTTTTGTTTCTGCTACATTTTGCAAAATAACATACTTGATCTGATATTCCTCTAATTATCAAGGTCAAGAAAAAACAATAGCTTTTGACTTTATCCTATTTCAACCAAGAAATTTAGCACATTTTATTTTTCATTCCTTCTCCCACTTCCCAGGAATTTGTGGTGTACTATGTCATTTTAGACAACTGTTATTATTTTGAAGGCATTATATATTTTGACTTATATTAAAATTTAGAAAACGCCTCCCTCTGGTTTATTTTAGGAAAGTTTTTGGCCTTGTTCTTATTAATTTGCACTTTAAATGTTCTTGTTCAATTTTTGTTTTCATTGTCTTTTTAGGGTCTTTTTTATGTGGCGGTGGCAGTTCCTCCTGTGCCGATGTCCCTGGGTCTCTGTTCTAGGCCCCCTTTTGCTCCCAAACTTAGTCTCTCGAGTGCTCTCAGGAATCTGGCCATCACCTCAGTTCTTGTAACTATTGAATCTCTGTGTTCTGAACAGATTTCTCCCCTGACATCAAGATGTGTATAACCAACTGCTTATTGGGCATCTTCTCCCAGTTCTGAAGGAGTGGTCTCCTACAGAAAATAAAGCCACTTAACCTTGCCTGGCTCTGGGTAGTCTCTCTAACTTTTGTGATCGTCCAAGCAGTCTGTTTCATGTTGAACAGCTCCCAGTAGTTGAGGCTGTGCCAAGACTTGACTGACAGTGTCCCTGAGTGGGGGGCTCTCAGTCAGCACCTAGATTCATCCTAACTGAAGGCCAGACCCTCAGGCAGCAGCTTTTAAAGTCTGTGAACATATGCAGTCCCCAGGGAGCACAGGTGTAGACCCTGCTGGCCTCCAAACCAGGCGATCTAGTGGTGTCCCCTGAGCGACAGTCACAACAATCAGGGCTCCAGACAAGTACAGAAGCTCCCATCTGGAAGGTGCTGGTGAGCAGTAGTCACAAGGAGACAGCAGGAACGGTATACCCAAGGTGAGGACAGGGGAAGATGGGGGTCAACCTATGCCCCGTGGAGAGAAAAAGAGAAAGAAAAAGAGAGATGGAAAAAAGTGAGAAAAAAAATTTAAAAAGGCAACCTGCCTGCTTTAGCAAGATAAAGATCCCAAAAATGGCTCTCCCAGCACTTCCATCAAGGAGATTATCCCCCCAGGCTCTTTGGCCTGAGGCAAACGCTGGAATATTAGCAAGTGAATCACTGCAAGTCCAGGCGCTTTTTTCCAAGGCTGTTTCTGTCCTGGCCTGGAGGGTACTCAATCCCGAACCAGCTAGACCTTTAAGAGCCACCTTCCAGTTCCCACTGGCCTGTGTGTCTCCTGGACGCCAGCACCATTGGTTTTTAAAGCCAGATGTTTTGGGGGCTCATCCTGAGATTGCAGGTCTTAAATGTGGGGGTCCAAACCCTTTAGTCCCCCGGATGGACCACCAGACAAAGAGCTCCAGCGCTGCAGAGCGGGTCGCCTCCCCACTGAAAGTCGGTGCGGTGGGGGTGGGGAAAGTTACGGCAAGACAGTCTCAGCCTCTCCTACTTGCTTCCACATGGCGCCTTTCCTGTTTGCCAGATGAGAAGGAGCTGCTCGGGCAGTAGCGGGGTCTTTTTCGGAGGAGATGCTCCACATGTAGCTGTAGAATCAATGTGTATACAGGGGACGAGCTTCCCTCCACCCGCCTCTGCCACCACCGTCTTGGCCGGGCTCCCAGATGTCTTACATCCCAGAGATGCGCACAGCCTTTCTTTGGACAAGAACCCTTCCAGAAACACAGACTTGACGTTATGTTACTCTACTCCTGAGCACTAGAGTGTGGGGTAGAGAGAGAACCAAGAATGAGGACCTGTTTTATGTCCTGAGGCCCATTGTAACACTGGTCTAGGGTCTGTGGGCTACAGCGAACTTGTATGAGTTTCATTGAGCCAACCTGATGGCAGTTGGTGGGGAAGCAAAACCGCAACGGATTGAGAGACTGCTTTAGTTAATGGCAGTTTTATCACTTACACAGCAGAAGCAAAGGAGAAGATGTAAGGAGGTTACATGAAATCCGTTGGTGATAGATTTAGGGAGGTGGGAGAAAGCTGAGCAGGGAAATCTCTGAGATGGATAAAAGGTAAGATGGGTAGACAGTGGTGAGTATGAGATGATTAATAATTAACAATCGAGGCACACAGAGATGGTGTCCGGGAGAATAAGATAACCAGGAGGGGTTCTGTGGTCTTGTGCTCTGGTGGAGATTGTGCCCTGAGGGGTCTGGGAAAAGGGGTTTACTCTGACCTTCCAAAGGCGTAGTATAATGAGATAACAGACAGGCCCAAGTAAAGTAAAAGATTAACCTTTGTGGGGAAAGATACTGGCTCGGGATGTGACTACCTGCCATGACTGGCTTTTAGTTAGGGAGTTTCAACGTCAGGCCACCATATGTGGTGACTTTAGGTCCCCGAGTTTGGAAGGCCCTCCACTCAGGCCTCCCCCAAGCTTGTCAGGTTTAGCGTGTGACCCCATTTTTGTCCACGGGTCTTAGGTGGCCAATTTTCAAAGTTGGAAAAATGAGTCTTGGGCAGGCTTAGACACCTACCACAGATTTTAAACCCTTGAATGGTCTATTTCGCTCACATCACAGTTTTGCTGTATTATTTCTTCTGATTCCATTTATCTTCATGACATGATTTCCTTTCCTAAAGAAGCAGATCTTGGCTTTCCTGTTTAGACCCAGCTCTTTGGGTTTTCCATTCCTTTCTGAGGCTATTTTCAGGTTTAATTCAACTTAAGGAAACTATTGAAGGAGGAATGGTTTCATCTCCTACAGTTGGTCAGAGGACCAGCTCCAGTTTTGGTGGAAATAAGGGCTGTCCTGGACCCCGATGCCTATGACTCTAGTGGAACAGTCTCTAACCAGGACCTTGATCTTGAGGTGAATGGGACCAGCCTTGGGGATGATATCTTATGGGGTTCTGACCAAGAGATTCATTGACATTCAGAACTGTTTTTCCTCTAGTTCTTTCTTTCTGTTACACTTAAGAATATGGGAGGAACCAGAATAGTCTAGAGTTTTGTGAGAATGGGTTGCTGTTTGAAGTGCCATGTAGAAGTTTCTGGTCTAGTGTTAATTTGAGTGGATTCTTCCACTGGCTCTGTTTGCTTCCCATCAGGTTTATTGTCTCTGAAACTTGAAGCCAACCCAAAAGATGACAGAACATTACCATTATCAAGCTAACAGAACCCTCGGGTTTCCACATAAAGGGAATGCAAGAGTGGAACTTTCCTCTACCTATATTTTTGGTGGTACAGAATGCCCACATTCCTGTAGTCCTGTTTCTGCAGACCAAGGCAAACAGATTGTCCTTTGAATGTCTCAAAAGCTCTTTTTTTCTTTTAATGCCAAATGCAATATTTGTTTGAAAAGACTATACCAGAAGTTTCCCAGCTGAGAAAACAGGCTTGTGAAAAATGGTCTCAGAAAATGAAATAAACCATGCAAAAGTTGCTCAGGGTGTGTTTGAAATGAACATCTGGATACGAACTGCTGAATTACCTCCTTCCTCCTCCTTCTTTTCCTCACAGCTGTTTGAAAGAGTCCTGAGGGCAGGGAAACAGGTCAATGGACCAAATTGCACCTTCTGCCCTGCTCCTAATCCCTTTTGCACCTAAGCAAGGAATCCAGCTCACATGTGTGTTTAATAAGTGGGCACAAATGCAAGAAAAAAATTATCTTAATTCCTGTTGACTCTCTGCAGCAATACCAAAGGAAAATAAACTCTGAATTTAAAAAATTTTCAAACAAAACTTATGGTTCTAATAAAATATTGCTTTAAAGTTGACTTTTTTATATATATCAAGAACTGAACAAACCACTCATTCCTCCTCATTTCTAAAGAAAGAAGGAATGAAGGATTATTACATCACACTTTCCCCAAAGTTCAGAAAATCCAGCTCCAGAGGCTCTGTCTTTTAACTTAAAATTGAGAAACATGAACAGTTCTGTCTGTTCTTCCTGAATTTCCCCTTGCATCTGTGTATTACACATCCCCTCCGTAACCACCACTTCAACACACACATCTAAAGGAGGCATCTACCGGTTAAGTACATTTGGAAAGAACAAGTTGACATCTTATAAATCTTCATAAGATTATCAGTGGCCACAACTAATGCAGAAAATATGAAATAATTGCCTCATATCAAAAGAACGTGTAGCCAAATCTTTGGGGAGACGAGATAGATGTTTTCACATAAAAAGAGGCTGACTGGTCAATTTTGCTCTATCAGAGGCCAAAATGGGCCTAATGAGAAGAGGAGACTCAGTACTTAAATAGGTTTTATCCTCTGCTTCAAGGCTCTGTCTCCTCTATTAGTCTCCCATATTTTCTCGGATAGGAAAAGAGCCTCGTCCATCCTTGGATACTGGTACTGTGCTATCCAATGTACACAATGTGTTACAAGTGCTCATTGGATAGATTAATTGATGATTGATTGATTATAATTCTTCACATAGATTTTCCAGTAACAGGATAAATTCTCTTGTGAAGAAATGGCTGATCACTTGCAAGGAAAGTTTGAGAAGTACAGGAAGGACATTTCTTATATTGGACTCTGAGGCTCCCCCATCTTCTGAAATCTGGAATTCTGAGTCCTCCTTCTAGATTTTTGGGGAGGAGATTTCTGTTCTTGTGTCAGGATTATGTTAGAGATCCTTCTACCTCACTCACCCTCCCCTCCCCCATGCTATCCATGTAGACATTCCACTAGTTCTTACTAAGACCACTGTAGAAACAATCTTTGGACTTGACCCCTTTCTCGAAGCTGCAAGTGTCAAATCAATCTATCTCTTTCCAGCTGATTTCATTTTGTTTCTTTTTATTTCTGAGCTTTTATTCTGTTCCCAGCACTGTAGGTAGCAGTGGATATATGCTAGGGAGCCACTGAACTGCCTGGGAGAGAGAAATTGCCAGGCTGAGGCTATCGGAGAAGGCTTCCTTGAAGGAGCAATATTTGAGGTCAGCAACACTAAAGTACATGAAGAAAGCATCCAGAAAAAGGCATTCCAGTGTGAAAGAAAATCGTGAACAAAATTACTACATTGAAATAACATAACAGAATGAGAAATGATATAAAAAGCTGTGGATGGAGAGTGGAATACAGGGGGAGAATTGTGCAATGGGAAGTAGAGATCGGAGACTGTGGTGGGGAGTCCATATAAGTCATGTTAAGGTATTTGAATTTTATAACAGCAGCCCAGCCCAAATGGATTACCTGAGGACCCAGACTCACCATATATTCCTCAGACCAATGCCTGAGGAAATAACATTTCTCAAGCTATTCCCTCTGCAAGGCATAGTCTTCTTCTAGTTTCTATCTCCTTCACATGTTCTCACTCTTCAAAAATAGCCCCTAATTCTTTCCTACCCCTTTGATCATTACCTTGAATGGGCACATGTCTCTCCATAGGCCTTTGTACCCTCCCAGACCACATTTGTATTCTGCCTCATATCTGTACTTGTTGAACTCGGACATTCTACTCTGGGCACCGGGAAATTTGTGACAGCACAGGCCATCGCCTACTCCCTTCCCTGCTCCATTCAACTCTGTAAATATTCACTGACGAACTATGCACAGTTTCCTGCTCAGAACAGAGCATTAGTCAGGGAAGGTATGTCTGCTTTTCTGGGTTAGAACCAAGATATTATCACTCGCTCAGTGTAGAATTTTGGGCAAGTTGCCTTATCTCTTTCAATGTCATTTTCTTCACCTGAGAAATGATGATAGTGGTAATATCTATAGTACAGGATTTCCATGAGTATTAAAAACAGTAATTGCACTTAACCAAATGTTCAGACATGTTAGTAGTTATTATAAAATCCCAAGGAAAGATTAGAGAGACTGAATTGTTAAGCCTGATTCACACTAATTTTTTTCTCTTCCTAAGGTAAAATCTTGAGAGGATTTTGTATATCTTATATCTCACTTTAGTGTCTTAGTCCTTAGCTATCTTACATTAAGGCAACTTGGGAAAGAAAGAAAGAAAGAAATAAGAATTACCATAATTTTTGAGATATAATTGACAGGTAACATTATATCATTTTTAGGTGTGCAACATAATTGGTCTATATTTGTACATATTTCAAAAATGATCACCACAATAACATCTGTCACCTTAGTTAAAAGTTTTTTCCTTGTGATGAGAGCTTTTACGATCTACTTTCTTAGCAACTTGCAAGTATGTAATCCACTATTATTGACTATAGTCACCTGCTGCACACTACATACCTGTGACTTATTTACTTTATGACTGGAAGTTTGTACCTTTCGATGACCTCACTTATAGGTGGAATCTTAAAAACAGTCTCGTAGATACAGAGACCGTAGGTTTTTGATTTTTGTGTTCTCACAGGGACATACACGTATGCAAAAGTTGAGCGGTAGAAACAAGCTGTATGGAATTTAAAATCACTAATGCCTTGAGGAATGGTGAGAAGTCATTCCTCCCTGAGGTCGTTCTGCATCCTGCTCTGTAATCCTGTCACCATCTGACAGTGGGCCTCCCTCAGGGCCTTTTTTGCTCCCAGTTAGAGCGAAGCCCATCCTGTCTTCTTTTTTGTACTTGTAACTAGGTGTGTAAGTTGCACAGTGACTGTGTGATTTATTGTCCGAACCAAGACACTTTGGGGAAGGAAAGGGTGCTCTGTTGAATGTGACACTGAGACCACTGATATAAACTGGACAGTCACTGGCAACTCAAGCTGGGTGGTCATCCAAGTTAGAACCAGCCATCTTGCTGATTTGGGTCACGCAGCATGCAGCATCTTTCAACTTCTTTCAGCTCCCAGCCAAAGAAGAGTACAGGCTATCACAGGCTCTTTCTGATCCAATTTATTTTTAATTGTATCAGGCCATTTTCAACTCGGTGTTGCACATAGGTTTCCTGGAAGACCATGTCAATATATTGTGAAACATCTGGATCTTTGGGTATTAGGATGTTGGAACATAATGAGCACTTTTCATCCCAAATCTTTAGAGTCATGTAGATAAACTGATTGGTTTCGACTCAGGGAACTTAACTGCCAGCATCAATTAGCCAGGCTCCTTTAATATATTCCTTTTCTAACATAGTAGGCAACTTCAATAAATTATTATTTATAGAGTACTTATTAAAATGCTACAGGGAAATCATTCCTGGAAACCTCTCACTATGTAACTGTAAATGATCAGGCCCTTGCTGGCTGATTGAGTGTTTGAGGATGGAAGTCAGATCTCAGGATCACAGAGAGTCATGTCAAAAGAAAACCTCGGAAGGCATCCATGCCAACACCACTTTCGATCCCTGAACCCCTCCTGCAACATTACAGCCACCCAGGTCCCCAGGACACATTCGATTGACCTGTAATGGAGGGACTCATTTCTGCCCACAGTACCCTCTTCCTTTGCTGGATGGCTTTGCCAGATGAAAACTGGTTCCTGGTTACAGGTGGAAATCTGTTTCCCAAGCATCCATGTGTTGAGCCCATTTTTTGATACAGTCTCCCTTTCCTGACAAAAATAATCTCTTTTCATGCCTGTCTGCTATCATCTCATTCCAGGTAGTGAAGACCTGCAACATCTGAGCAGTGGGAAATAAGCATAGCCCATGAAGTGACAGACAGTACAGCAAAGTGGTTTATCCTATGGAAAAAAGCCAAAGTGCTTGAGTTTGAATTCCTACTCCTAGGGTAAGTTAAATGCCTTGCCTTATTATGGGTCTTAGTTTTTCCATCTCTATAATGGGAAATGTTAGTGGAGATCTACTTCAGAGCATTCTTGAAAGATTATAGGAGGCAGTATATGTAAAGTGCTTGAGATAGTGTCTCTTGGCACATGATAAAACTGCATATCTATCAGCACATAGAATCCCAGCAAAGAGAGTCTGAAAATCATCCCGCAGTTGTAAAATCAGGGCTCAGAGGGTCAAGTATTAGTACTGGGCACTGTGTGACCCTAGATGCAGCCTCAAACTACTTCATCAAGCATTTGTAGTTCTTCAGATTGAATGCCAAATTACTTTTTGGAAGAAGTAAATCCCAATAATTGAGAATCAGGGCCTAGAGAATCATACTCAATACTGGATATACATTGATTAGATGGATTTTTTAAATACCAATGAAAGCAGAATTTTTGAGGGTTAAGAGAAGGATATTTTCTGAAAGATCCTCGAAACTTTTAATGGAAGGTAGACTAAGAACAATCTATATAAAGTAGGACTTTATGGGTCAGAATCTGGACTCGTTCATTTACCAGCTGCACACATTTGGGAAAGTTTCTTAATCTCTTCAGACCTTATTTTCCACATCTATAAAATACAGAAGAAAATTTTAAAAAGTTCTGTCCTCGTAAAGCTGCAATGATGTTTAAGTGAAATAGCACATGTAGAGGGATCAGAATACTCATTAGGTATTTGTTCTAGGTATCTCAGTTTAATAAGTATCTTCTATTCTTAGCCAGTTTTCAAAGAGTCCTGAGCATTGTCTTGGTCATGGTGCAACCCAAGGTTTTAGATAGTAGGATCTATCAAGAAACAATTTCTTAATCTGGGTGCATTTCAGATTAATGGTGGCCCCATTTGCTTTTCTGATGATTAAGACTGATATGCATTTACAGAGCAGTGGAGCAGACAGGAGTCCCCAGTGGCAGAGCAAATAGGAGAGATGACAGCATACTGATCAGCCTGGGCTATGGCTTATACCAGCATTGGAATCATCAGACAGTATCAGTCACTTAAGGATCTGTTCCAAGACTGGTCGAGGTGCTCTACCAGCAGCATTGCATTAGAATCAACTCTGAACTCGTTAGAACTACAAAATCACTGGTCTTACCTTAGACCCACCAAATCAGTGAATAGTAACAAAATCCCCAGATCATGGGTGTGCACATAAAGATTGGGAAGAATTGCTCTTCGTGAGTATTAAAAAGAATCTATACCCAGGTTTGTGAAAATTTCTAGAAACAATCTTCTTTTTGCCACCTATCCAGCTGGGTTAATGCCTACATAAGGCTCATACCCTTGAATCAAGGACCTCTAAATTATCAGTTTCCCTCCATCTCTCTACAATCCTGTACAACTGGCTTAGCCTGTGTATCAATAAATGTCTTATTTGAGTCATTTGCTAGTTTGGAGTTTCTATCCAGTTCTTGGCCTTTGTCAAAAAATATTACCCTATATTTGGCTTAATGAGGGGCCCAAGATTATTCCCTACTCTATTCACAGAAGCTATTTCAGCTTCTCTCACTGGCTAATATCCCCTCCCTCTGATTTTCTACTCTAGGTACCTGCTATCTTTAGGAAGTTTGGGAAGTTTGAATTCAAATAAAAACAAAGAGAAGTCTGGCCTTGTGCTGAAGGCTTTCACTGAATAAAAATCCCCATAGCAAAGTTAGAGAAGAGTTTTCCCCCATTTATCATTCAGCTTTACATTGTCATCAATACAGGATGTAATCCTTGATATCACTGGATTTCAAACAACTGGGGAGAAATGGAGGAAGTTCAATGAATTAAAACCTGGGGTGCAAGAGGCTGTTATATCTACACACATGGTCACATACACACATGTATACCCACATGGTGATCATTTAAGATTAAGCTGGACAGCACAGTTCCAAAGGGAAACGAAAACAGGGTATGTCTTCCCCTCTCCTCTCTGGCCTTTGTGGGAAGCTTATACCTTAAAGGGAGACAAATATAAATCAAATAACCACAAAATATATGTTATAACAGTGGTGAATGTTCATGGACAAGAGGTATAAGGGCTATGGGAACATTAAAAAAGGGAGATAGATCTGTTCTGGAAGGTTTCTCTGAAGAACAACAAAACTAAGGGATGTGTAGGGTTAACCAGACCCAGGTGGAGATGACAGGGGAGGGGTAGCCCAGCTGCTGCCAAAGTCCTGTGACCAGGGGAATTAATACCCTTGGAGGAACTGAAACAAGCTGGAGTGAGTGGAGCCCAGAGAAGGGAGGAGGGGAAGGAGGACTGACAAGCTGAGGCTGGAGTGATGGTGGGAGTACTTTGGTCTACATTCTAAGAGCACTCGGAAGCAATGAAAGGCTTCTTGCAGGTGGCACAGGGACACATTTGTGCTCCTAACACAGCCGTCTTTCTGCCAATGTGGAGAACAGATTGGGGGCGGGGGATGGGATGGGAAGAGAGGATGTGAGAAGCAGACCAGGCAGGATTGCACTGTGTTCTCCAAAGTAGGGAATATTGTTGGGTGGGGGAGGGGTTCTATGAGGGGAAATGGGCTGTTCCAAGAGATAGTTAAGTGGTAAAAATGAAACGACTCATCGTCACCCAGCAGACAGGATCGAGGAAAGGAAGGTTATGTGAAGGATGACATATAGTTTCCAAAACTTCCCGGATACTGACTGCTCCCTTGACTAAAGCGAGAGCACTGGACAAATGGCAGATTGGAAGGTGGGGTGTGATCACGAGGTACACTTTGGACATTGTGAGTTAGGAGCCTTCCCTGATGATGAGAGTACTGGGCTGGAGGAATACATTTTATAATAATGATTTGAAAAGTAGAAATAACAAATGTTATTGTTTATTGAATATTTACTTTGCGCCAACACTAGTTATCTGTTATCTAATTTAACCCATAAAGGACTCTGAAAGTCTGATCATCCCCAGGATACAGATGAGGAAGAGAGAGGCCCACAGCCAGCCTGTGGTCCAAGCTCCAAACCACTGTGTCACACTGCCCCCTGCTGAGCACCTACTAAGTGCAAGGCTCCTGGAAAAAAAAGTGTTTAAGACATTCCAAGGAGCTTGCAAGGTAAGTTCATTGATTTGTGTGCCTCCCATAGCAAAGCAAAGGTGGAGAAGCCACAAAGTTGGGATTTCTACTATTTGTCAATTATACTTCCACTTATCTGCAAGCTGCACCTGACTCTCATTCACATACAAAAGTGCATAGCACACCTATCTGAGCACAACTTTCTCAAGTTTCCTTTCTAAACTTTTTCAACTAGGATTCTCTTCTGTTCCCTGGCTTTAGGTCACCCACAGGCAGGTAAGTTAAATGAAGAGTTTCACTGTGCATCCACCAGGCACCCTACTCTATCAGCTTTCAATTTCAGGGTCACAGACACACGGGAGGGGAGCCCTTTTTGAGGAGTGGGCTAAGCTTCTTATATGCTGTAGGCAGTTCCCTCTATTACGTGTCTGGGCACTGCCCTGGTGACTACAGAGTGACACTCCGGAAACCAGCTACGAAGTGGAGATAGACTTAGCATGGCAGCTAACAAAAAAAGAATATTTATACAAAATGATCCCTTTGAGCAGGTTCTACTTTTTCCCAGACACTGAACATAAACACAGAAGAATTTCACTGCTGCCGTTACCCAGAAGGGCTTGAGATTTGAAACTGGAAAAATTTTCCATAGTTCACATGGAATGGAACATACAGATCAGAACTGAAAACATAAATAATTCTCATACCCTTGTTTCTCGTTATTTTTGTAAAAGAGTACTAGTTGAAGCTTACCAAAGTGTGTCTCTCTGTGTGTACAAAAAATAAATGCAGTTTCAAGGATCCACTTGGGATTTAACTAAAATACAATTTTATCCATTGTCAAATGTGTTTTTGCTGTTTGGAATAATGTTAATCTCTTAGTTAAAAGACGGTGTAAGATCAGCGTGAGTACTGATGGCAGCCAAGGTCCTCACGAAGTGAGGAGTCTCGAACAATTGAGTGTTGCTGTGTTTCACTCCTCCAGATACTATAAAACTTTTCTTCCTTGTGCACAGTCATGCTTTTCACATGTTATAACAGTTCTTAAGCTTGTGTCTCACAACATAAAAGTAGTGGTATTTGGATTATCCACTGCCAAACAATTCAGAGCAATGCCGTTTTTGAGCAGACAATCAATGCTACCCTCAAAAGACACTGTGAGAGGACTGGCCCTCAGCAAACAACTGAGACTATGGAGACCCAGCCCCTAAGAGGAGTTCATATGTTCATATGAACATATCTTTCCAGAAATATTGTTATGATTTATTTTTACTTAAAGAATAAAATATATTCATTATAAATAGAAAAGTGTCCTGTTGGAAGGAAGGAGTGTGGGGAGGTATCTCTTAGCTGTTTTTCCCTGCAGTTGCCTCAATGGCATCTTGAAGCAGAGTTCATTATAACTCATGCAACAAAATTCATACAGTTGCCCACACATAGGCGTACATACAAAGATGGTAATTCTATCCAACCCAGATTAAAAGCAATTCTAAGAGGTTCTATATTTCTACTTGAGGTATTTCCTTCACCTGTGCCCCGGATGTCATTCATTTCTGTTTTTTTTTTCTTTTTCAATAATTTTGACCTCTCTATATTGTAGATCCTTCTGGAATATCATTTGCTCAACTCTATCCATTCTTTTATTTTACTCCTCCCTTAACTCTTTTGCTGTGTGCCCTCTTTAAATAGCAATCTTGTCTACACAACTATGTTCACTTTCTAAAATTGTACTAACTTTTCCAAACACACCAAATTTGGTTTTCACTCCTTTCACTCCAGGAAATAGTCTCTCTTCAATACCACGAGAGGCTACCATGTCACTAAATAGAATGGACACTTCTGATCTATTTTTCATTCATTCATTCATTCATTCATTCATTCATTCATTCATTCATTCATGTGTTTATTGAATGCCTGCTATGTACCCAAGTTCTGTTCTAGATACTGGGGCTACAGTGGTGAACAAAACTGACAGGGGCCCCTGTTTGTTGGCAGTTTTTCATTCCAGCCGAGTCACAGGTAATGAATTTCAAAAGTGAAGTCATGTATTCTATCTCACTTAGGGATCACGAAACAGAGTTCAACTAAGTTGGTGATTCCTTGTTTGGGACAACGTTGGCTTCTACAATCCTGCACGCCTCCTTTTCTTTGTCCCTCTCTGAATGCCTTTTTCTTGGGTGTATCCTTTATCCTCTCTTTCTCCCTTTCATTCTTGGTTACTCATACTGGAGACCCTGAGGATTTTGCTTTAATTTGCTCTTCTTTGTATTCATTTTTCAAAAATTTCTTCGGTGCTCATTTTTGGGTATTCTGTTTTGTTCCTAGGCAATTAAAATATATATTTTCCACTGTTTTAGCCACCACCAGATCCCAATGATGGTAAAACTGATGAATCAAACCCAGAGAGAGGTTTGTGGCAAAGCTATAAGAGTTTGCTCTAGTTGTGACAGAATGCTTTTCATGGACTTCTGTGAATTTCTAGGAATTGTAGAATGTTCCAGGTGTGGAGGGAAATACCAGTCACAACCAGGCAGCATCACCAGTAAGCATCCCTGGTAAGCTGCCTAAAGAAATCTGAAGGAAAAAGACTGGATCTTCAGGAGCCCAGTAACTTGTTAGGACTTACTTTCTGACATAAACGTTACTTTTCATACCCTAGTTTGTGCTTGAAAATCTGTTTATTTTTTTTACAAGGAGATCCTTCAAAGTGCATAATCTTTCCATCTAGAATTCTCTTATAAGATCTTCCCAGTGTCAAAGTCTTTTTAAATTTCAAATGATTCCATCACTAGTCCCTAATTCATACTCAAGAATCCCCTCCTTTCTACCTGGATTATTGTAATATCTGTGTAACTGGTCTTTTCAATCACAGTGAAGTTCCCAAGTGTCCCCTCTACTCTCTGTCAGCCAAACACACTCTTCTCAGTAGAGCCAATGTGAATTGTTACAAACACAAATCTCATCGCAGAAACCCGTCAGCAGCTTTCCATTATACTTAGAATTGAGAGCTTATATTAAATACAACATTTTAACACCGCGCACACGTGCTACAGGATCACCATTTTTTTTGCTCCCATTTCCCACTCTGTGAACCAATAGGTTTCTTTCTTATTTCTTCCCTAAGGGCTCACTCACTTGTCCACCAGGGTTGTGCTGCATGCTTCTTTCACTGATTGGACTTTTCTTACCACGATTTATCCTTGGCTAACTCCTAAGGTCTTGGCTTACACATCCGTTACATCTAAAGTAGGATCAGGTTGCCACTGTCACAGGAAGGTGGACAAAGCCAAGGCAGAAAGACTGAAATAAACTGGTGCAGGCTGCTGTGTATGTACCACACCCCATGTCTTCTTCTTCCCAGATGCACTGTGAGTTCTCACCAGTGAAATGTGGTGGTTCAGGTCTGGTCCCATGCAATCCTCCTCCTCCTCGTCTTCCTGCATGGTGCTGAGGATCTAAGGTAGAACTCTGAGACCCTAGAGCTGGAAGGAAGACTGCCTTCTAAAGAGCCACTTGACTTTTTGGTGAGTGAGGAATAAATGTCATTGGATTAAACTTCTGACAGGTGGGAGTTATTTGTGCTGCTGTTAGTAGTATTACTTAGGCTAAAACTTTAGACATCAAATTAAGAAATAAGCACCCATGTTATCTGCTTAGCACTTCTTTTGAAAGGGTATCTAAGAGAAAAGATAAACATTGAAGAAATATAAATCAATAGGCAGCCTAGTCACCCATCACTCTAAATAATCTAAACTCTATTTTTTATTTTATAAGATGTTTTCATGGGAGATTGTAAATTTGGTCTATGACAGCTCAGTCTCTTGGAAGACATTCTGCACTAGATCTTGTGTCAAGATTATACTCTTGATATTTATCAAAGCTGTTTTTATCAAATAACCATTTAAAGAAACACTCCTGCCTTGGTTTTAATGCCATTATAAGGGCACTTTCCACCGGAATTTATTATTTCTCTCTAGGAATCAATTTACTGCCTCCTTTTTGATAGACTTTTAAGCCTGACCATCAAGAAGCTCAAATATATTAACCATAGCAACATCATTACTCTTTTAAAAAAATTACTTATTGATTGATTGATTTTAGAAAAAGAGAGGAAGACAGATAGAGAGAGAGACATCAATTTATTTTTTCACTTATTTATGCATTCATTGGTTGATTCTTGTACGTGCCCTGACTGGGGATCAAACCTGCTACCTCGGCCTATTGGGACGACACTCTAACAAACTGAGCTATTCAGCCTGAGCACAACTACATTACTCTTAGGTTTAGCCTAATTGCCTAATTCCTCAAAGATTCCGAATCCTTATGAATATGTATCTAATGCTCTTCCTTATAGGTCTTACGTTTTAGCCACCTCAAGTCCATTTGAAATTGTATTGTGCATAAGCAAATAGGCCCTTTCTAAGGCTTAGCAACAGTCTAGAACCAGATGCGCACAAACATTTGTCAAATCTAGACCAGAAGCCATTTCCTAAGGGCCTTGAGTGAAACTCTGAAATTCATTTTATGGCCTTTCAGCCTTGGCTTTGGAAAAGTCATCAGGTTGCTAACTGCTTTAGGGATCATAATACCAAGTTTGTTCCTAAAGAGAAGAAAAGGCTCTAAGAAGGAGAAACTTAACGCACAGAGCACGGAGTAAGAAAAGGCCCCTGAGAAACTTTGCTGGCGTGAGGCCCAAGCTCATGTTACCAGGAATATTTACATTAAAAATATATCTCCAGCTTGACCAACAGCTCTGAGGTCAAGCTCAAAATCCTGCCTGGGAGTTCTTCAGTTTTATTACTGTTTGTCAGTTCGAGCTTTGGTTATGATTTCTCTGCCCTCTGAGGCATAAAGGCAAATAAAGCAGGGCTAGGGCTGGAAGCCACAGCTCTGGTGGAGTGAGGTGGGGATGAAGGGTTTCTGAGTTGTTTCAGGCAGAAAACGTCTGTTTGGAGCCCTGGAAACCGAGACCTTTTCTCCCACATAGCAGCCTCTTTAAGGAAAAGGAAGCACCCACTAGGAGTTAAGTAGCGTTGTATCGTGCCTTACCTTCTGAGACGTACTCCTGGAGTTACTTATTTTTCCCCCTTTCCCCACCCACCTGGAGCCCCTGAGAGGCCTTGCCAGCTGTAGAAGTGAAGGAGGGAGAGATTTATGGAGTTTCCATTGAAATTATAGCAACTCAGCCTTAAATATTGTATCCTCAGCCTGACTAAACACCTGTCAGGAAAGTATGTAAAATGTAATTTTATTATTAATATTATGTTGTTTTAAAACAATTTAGGGATTTATGTTTAAAGAAAAAATAAGTGAATAAACATTGCAAATTTTATTCTCTCTCAATAGCAACACCAGTCAAAGTAATTCTGTAGGATACTACATAGTACAGAAGAAAGATCATAGTCGCACAGAATTAGGGCTCTGGGATGTCATTACTATGCATTAAATGTAAATAAAACTGCAGCTCTCATTCCCATTCCCAGTCCTAGTTCTGAACACCTTGCCGCAAACCATGCCTCATATTTTAAATATGCATTTAATATAAATTAAATATATTATTATTATATGTGCATTAAATATAAATAAAATCATGCAGCTCTGAGGCTTCTGAGTCAATTGCTTTTTCACCCCTGTTGGCCACTGTTTGCAGTTTGGACTAGACATTGGGCACCAATCACCTTTCTGTCTTTCAGAGTCGCATTCAGATCTGTTTTCCAGTTCACAGATTCTCTCTTCAGTTGTGCCTACTCTAGTATTTAATTTGTTCATTAAGGCTTTTTCTTCCTATTTATTTTCTCTACTCTTTTCTTGAAGTATTATTTGGTTCTTTTTAAAATATGGGGTTTTTATACCTTCTATTATATCATTCAATCTTTAATTACATTTAACCTAACTTGATTTTATAGACATTTCCAGATTGTACTGTTACCTTCAATTCTTAGGGTTTTGTGTGTGTGTGTGTGTGTGTGTGTGTGTGTGTTATTGACTCACTGACTTTTTCTTATGGATTTTTAGTTCAGCTTCCCCTCTGGCCAGTCCCATAGGAGGAAAACACCCCACCTGGGTAGTAATAAGGAAAGAGAAAGAGACAGATGTACAAGCAGCAAACTTCCTAGATACTTCCAGTTCCAGGCTAATATTTCATAAAGAACAAGGATTTTAAAAATTTTATTATATCATAATTTCTTCTGTTCAATTATGTGGATGAATTGAATAAAGATAAACTGAGGATGTGCAACTTCATGATTAATTACCTACTTCCTCTTGAACCAGTAAGAGAAACAACAAGTAAACAGTACCTAGAAACTCTTTTGAGTATATAGACTTAAGTTAATTCTTATCAACTGAAGTTGTGATCTCATCCCTTTGCACCATAGGCTCTTTTCAAGTACATCCCCTAGGTGGCACTCACCAGACTACAACTGCCTCTTTCTATGATTCCCATGAGAAGGGAGGCCTACCATAAGGAAGTGAGAAACTATAACATGTTATATTATAGTTTTTGTTGGTCACTCTCTTACATTTGATCAAGCTTCAGGGGTGATCTCTGCTCATGCCACTCTTGCAGGTGCAGGAATAAGTACATTAAGTAGTTCTATTCATTTTGTCTTTTTTCTTGAAGATTGGGCAACCTCCAGTAACAACCCCACCTCCAAACATAAGGCAAGAGTGAAATAATTTTTCAAGGTTACACAAGTAAGTAGATGAGCTAAAATTTGGACCTTGTTCTCTGTGATTCCGAAGTCAGTGTTTATTTTCTCTGCAGTTCAGGTCAGAGTGGAGTGGACATGTGCCTACTAGATAAGAGGCCTTCCCCCAAATGCATAATTAAGGAAAGTTTGCTTTTATTCTGTCTTAAAAGTTAGCATGAATTTTACATTACAATGTATAATGTTTTGCATCAGTGTTAAAATGAAAATGAGATCAGTTTAATTCTGAGTTAAATTACCTAGTTTTTATTTTAGTCCCTTTGTCTTTGTTGGTGTTTTTCTCCTTTTCATTGAGGCCTTGTTTAGTTGTCCATCAAGCATCTGGGCTCCCTCAGCTTAATAATGTTGTTGGGATGTGGCTACCCAATCAAGAACCTGATTGCTTGGCCTCCTTTGGGTAATACTGTAACAGCTGTGGACCGAGGTCCAGAACTTGAGGTACAGGCTGAGAAGCCCCCAAACCCCCACTGTCGTGGCTGGGAGAAAGGGAAGGGAGCAGGGCTATTGTGAGTTACTTGCATACCTAAAGAGCTTAGCCAGTGTTTTAGTATTGCTAATAGCTGCTCCTGTTGGGAGCCAGGGAGATGTACATGACTCTTACTCATGATGCAGCCCTGGAGGTGGTCCCCCAGTTGCTGCATCTGCAGGAAGGCAGTTCTCCTACATTACTGGGCCAAGCCTGCCTGGACTAACAATGGCAGCTGAGAAAAGCAGAAGATATCAGAGTATAGGCAGGTGTAGCCAACTGTGGGAGGAGTTGGGAATGGGGTTACAGAGGAAGATCCACTCCGGGATTTAAACACAAGTGCAGGTGCAGGGCAGCCATGCTCTCTTGGCCATGCGGTTTGAAAGAATGCAGAAGAACCCCACCAGCCCACCATGAAGAGGGGCCATGCAGTTTGGATTAAGAGCAGGAGCCTAGCCAAGCATGGGTGACTGGGAGAAGTGGGAATGTTAAAATGGGAATCTGCCCAGCTAAGCTATAGAGTTTTATTTCTTTTCCTGAGAGACACTACCTCTGAATGGACTAGTTTGGCAAGGGTAGGCAGGACTGTGTGTGTTTATGGGTGTTTCGTTTTAAAGAACTTTGGGACTTAAAAGAGAATTCCACTGTTATTCTCAACCTGTATAACTTTTGAATAAATACTTCCTTTCCTTTCCATAAGACTCTGGCATTGGGAGTCGTGGGTTTTTCTGGCAGCGGGCACTAGATCCCAGAAGAGTTTCTGTTACAATATGACTAAGTTACACCCATTGGGCTATGGGTAGAAGTGATATACACCATTTACAAGCTTGACATGTAAAAACTGCTTTGGTTGAGAGAGCAACTGCTTTCCTCTCTCTCCAACTGACACCTGGATGTGCCCAAGGCAACTTTAGAAATTATGTCTTAAAGATGGCTGAGCCTCCATCGATGAAGTCCTTCTCATGAAAGAGACTGTACCCTCACTTTTGCCACTGACCAGATTTTGTAAGAACAACATTAAATGTCTGATGTGTTAGAGCATTATGATTTCATATTTATCTCTTACAATAGCTGGCTGTACTTTACTGCACCTTGTCCTTTGTCCCGGCCCTTCTCCTGGTCTGGCCAGCTTACCCCAAGCAAGCCCCAGCCTCTGCTCCAAGGAAAAATACGTGTCAATGTTGCTCCCTGTACTCATTTCCAAGACTGTCATGTGAATTGCCACAAACTGGGTGGCTTTAACAACGGAAATGCGTTCTCTCTCAGTTCTGGAGGCCAGAAGTTCAACATCAGTTTCACTGGGCCCAAATCAAGGTGTTTAGAGGGCCACGCTCTCTCGGGAAGTTCTTAGGAAGAATCTGTTCCTCACCTTTTCTGGCTTTCAGTGGTTTGTAGCCTTGCCTGGTTTATGGCCTCATCACTCAAATCCCTGCCTCCATCTTTGCATTGCTCTCTCCTCTGTGTTTATCGAGTCCCCTCTACTTCCCTCTTACAAAGACATGGGATTAGATTTAGGACCCACGTGCATAATACAAAATGTTTCCCCAGCATTAGGATCCTTCACTTAATTATATGCAAAAATGCTTTTTCCTTATAATTAAAGATTCCTGGCATTAGGACCTGATATTTTGAAGAGCTGTTACTCACCCTGCTCCACTACCAAAAATGGCTTGAGTTGAGATCCAGAGATAAAGACTGTAGGATGAAAGAGCTCTGAAAAGGGGGAGGAGGATGCCCTGGCCAGGTAGCTCAGTTGGTTGGAGCATCATCCCGTACACAAAGCTGGGTTGTGGGTTCGATTCCCAGTCAGGGTGCATATGGTAGGCAACTGATTGACGTTTCTCATGTTGATGTTTCCATCTCTCTCTCCCCCTTTCGCTCTCTCTAAAATCGGTAAACATATCCTCAGGTGAGGATTTAAGAAAAATGGGGAGGAGGATGGAGGATGGTAAGTTGGTAGATACCAAGATCTTTCATTATCTTCTTTAGTGAGGATAAGAAAACATATTCGATACACATACCAGCATGCACACAACATGAGGAGAGGAGAGAGGCTCATGGTTTCAGAGGGGAGTCTTAGTCCACACAGGAAGCTGTGTATCACCTGGCTCGCACCCTGCAGCCGAGCAAACCACTATCCTCCTTTCTACATCATCAACAAATATTACTCAGAGCCTACTGGGAAGCAGACACTGTTCTAGATGCTGGGATACATCAATGGGGAACATGAGACCAAAAGTCCTTTCCTTGTGGGGCTCACATTCCAGCAGGGATAGACAGTTAACAGTTCACTTAATTAATAACTAAATTACGTATAAATAAAATCAGTCTGTGAGCCTAGCTTCCAATCTTCTGGCATCTCTCCTATTTCCTGGATTCTCTAAAGATTAGAAGTAGAAACCAATCAATCCTAGCTGGGTGTTCTATCATCCTGGGTTGCACTCGGATCTTCTCTTACCAAATATTTTCAATTACTTTTTATTGGGGTTAGGTTTTTTCAACTTATTTTTAGCACATAGTAGGTTGTTCCATAACTTCCTATTGATTTTCACGTTAGACAGCCCTTGCTTGGGGCAAAAATGCACCTTGCCCAGACAGCACCCACTGCACAGCCTCATGTTTTACTATTTATATGTTTGTTCATCTTTCCTTTCATTAGTCTATTTCCTCTGTGCTCCCCCTTTCCCTGTTTCTCCCATTTAAGCTCACACCAGCCCGTACAGGCAGCCAAGACACAGTCAGACAACCCATCATGGTCCCACTGACACCCCAGCCACTCCTGTCTGGCCCTGCTCTCAGCACAGTCTGATGAAAAGATGTCACTGCAGACAAGCGTTTAACCTCCTCACCTCTCCCCTTTGCCCTCTGCCTTGTCTGAGCAGCAGTGGGGGAAGGTGGAAGTGAGAGAAAAGATTAAATCAGGTGGTTGAAAGCTAATACCATCTCCAAGCAACCCTCAAAGTGAGCCCAGGAATTTAAACTGTAATATTATCCCCCAGGAAAAGGAGCAAGAAGATGAGAAAGTCAGTGCCTTGCTGGGCTCAGTGTTGGGGTGCCCAGGCAAGGGTGGCAACAGCATCCCAGCCTTAGCTGTGGTGCATCTGGGAACCCAAAGAAAAGTGGGGCTCCCACAGCATCCCTGTGGGAGCCATCAGGAATGCCTGCCCAGGCTCCAGCACTCTGGGGGAACATTCAGAAACTCCACGTGAGTGTATGGAAAAGATATAGTTTGTTTTCTTCCAACCCCCACTCCCACTAAGAAATGCTTCCCATTGTGTTTCCATGGGAGGCTTTTGTGGCTAATTTTGAAAAATGAAGTGAGCAGGTAAACTGGAGCTAATGGCCTCAACCCCAGGGCAGACATCTGGGGCAATGTTGACTTTGTTGCCGGAGAGCCAGCTGGCCTTTGCACCGCTCCCCCCCCCTGGCAGCCCCACTCCCTGCAGGCCTCCAGAGGGGCTCCAGGTTCTAATAAACCAACCGCAGAGTCCCTGATGCTGTGGCTGCCGCTGCCCAGGCCTCTTGCTGAAGCTCCTTAAGTGTTTGTTTTATGAATGAGTTTGCCCTGTGCACACCTCAAGAATGGCTTCTCCCTCATCCTCAGATGCAAAGCTTCCCAGCAGCCCTTCCTGTGACAGGGAAAAAGATTCTCCGATGCAGGGAGAGGGAGATTGCTGAACTTGTGACAGGAGCATCTCTTAAGAGAACAGTCATCCTGTTGTCTTAATGACCATAATGGTGGGAAGGAAACTAACCTGTGTTCTGCCCACTTCATCCTTACAATTATGGGACATGAGATTGTGGTTTCTCATTTTATAGATGAGAAAACTGGAGTCTAGTGCATGTTAACAGACCTAAAACCACAGCAACTAGTGCTGAAGTTAGATGTAGGTGCAGGTATGATTATTCAGTGCTGGGCTTAAGAGTGTTGTTCCTGAGGCTACCTGCCGAGATGCAGTCCCAGCTCTGCCGCTGACTTGCTTGGAACCCCAGCTGAGGAAAGTTAGTTCTCCGGGCCTTGCTGCTCAATGTATTAAAGAAAAAGAATAACAGTTTCTGCTTCCTGGATGCCTGTGCCCCACACAACTGGGTGCTCAGAAGCTATTTGCCACTGATACTGCAACTTCGTGATCTTTCCACTGAGCTGCAGTTGGTTTCTAGATGGTAGAGAGATGCTTGGTATCTGAAACATACAGGAAAACCCGAAGACATGTTCAGATGGCCCAGCTTGGCTGCAGTTGATCTGATTTAGATGGTCCCCATTGGGTGGGACAAAGTGGCCTTTTCCATTCCAAAGCAGGGTCTGCTTCCCACCACTGACTTTACATCACCCTGTGCTGGGGGCTAATCCATCTTTGGTGGCAGAAGGTCACCTCCCCAGCACCGGTGGGAGTCAGCCCCATCAACAATAGGGATCTGCAAGGTGATCCGAGAGTGAAGCTCTAAAGTGCTTCGTCCCCATCCTTTGCCTCGGTCTGGTGTCATGCAGAGAAAAGAGAAATGAAAGTGGTAGGTTCCTTCTCCCTGCTAAATGGCCCTAATTTTTTATTGTTCATTCATTCATTCATTCAACAAATTTTCTCAGCATTTGCCACATACCAGGCATGGTACTAAGTGCTTCACAAGAACAGAGAGGGAAAAGGCATGTACAGCTACACATGTGTGTACATTTACTGCATTACGGTGCCCCTCCCCACCCTTCACTGTAAGTTAGAAGTTTGGTGGGAGGTGCAGAAGCTGGGATGCATCCACACACAAAGCACAGAGTAGGGGGCATTCTGTTGATGGGGATCGCATTCACCATTTCACATCAGCCACACACGAACACTTGTATTTGTTTGCGTCCTTCCACTCCTGTCCGTGCACCCCCACCCCAGTGCTCCACTGCTCTGCTTCCCCCATGCGGACACAGTTCCCTGACTTCATGTCTGAGTTTACAAGGAGGGACTGTCCAGCAGGGGTTCAGAGCGAGCCCTGTACCTTCACAAAGAGCAGGTCTGCATTCCCTTCATGCAGAACATCAAACAGAATGCCTCCCCTGGGCCCCTGATATCCATGTTGCCACCTCTTTAATGGCTATCTGGGGCAAGGTTTTATGAGGTATCAGGGCAGATGTGAACAGATATGGGAGAAAGACGTCTTCTAGGCTGAGTCATCATGGGGATAAAAGCGATGCTGACCTTTTTGTATATCTTCCCAAGTCACAAGCATGAATTTACTGGGTTTTTACTCTGTGCCCACCAGTTGCTCGCAAGTCCTGGAAAACCCAGGAAAGCACAGTTTCTTCACTGGAGGAGTTTAAAGGCTCAGCCTCAGAGCAAACTAAAAACGCATGCGAAGGCATGGTTCCAGAACTTCCTGCTCTCTTGGTGGCTGCAGTGGAAAATCACAGTGTCACGGTATCCAGAAAGACAAAGTCGTGGATACCTCCGTTTCCAGGCAGCGTTATCTGGTGACTGTGGAGAGGATGCCTAGCACAAAATGGGCATTCAATAAATAACTGAAATTGAATAGATGATTCAAAAACTAAATGAATAAGTGACAGGAGGGAGGTAGCAGATGCTACGTCCAGACAGTGGTGGTTTGTGTAGTGCTGTCTGCAGAGAAGAGGTGGGGGGGGCAAGGAGATGCCCAGCACAAGCTACACTAAGTGCTTCATAATTCTGCAAGGGAAGGAGGGCTTTAGGTGTTTAATCATTGTAGGAAAACTGAGGCATAAGCCCAGTCATCAGCAGTGGGTGCAAATGTCTGGTGTGATAAAAAATAATAGTAGTAATGGACGCAATATATTGAGCTCCTACTATATGTCAAGAACTTGCTAAATGCCTTACATATGTTCTTCAATACTAGACACATAGACACTATATGTATTTCAAATTTGCAGAAAAATGAAAAGGAAGACAGGTTCAAAACCTCTCCCCATTTCCTTACTGCTGTGATTCAAATCCAAGCAGTCTGATTTTGGAGGTTGCATTCCTAAGACAACTAATGAGGCAGGGAAATAACTCAGTTGATTGGTGGGTGTCTTGGGCTCCTCCCGTAAAAAAAGAGCAAGATCATGTCTAGACTCCAGCTCTGGGGGGAAGTAAATCAGTCCTACAGGGTTGACTGAGGAACTGGGCAGAGGTGTGACTGTGGGAAGCATCTTCCTTTGAAACGGCAGGGAACAAACTGCATCAGACTGCAGGTGTAGACAATGGTAAACAGTGGTGCCCATGACTTTTACCTTCTCTGTTCTTTATCCCAAGTCTTTAAATCGCCACCGTTACATACTCACAGAGCTTCTGATCTCAATTCCACACTGGTGGATCCTAAATTTACATCTCCTCTCTTATTTCTCTCCCAGGCTCCCATCACACATTTCCAAATGCTTCTTGGTCTGTGCCTTCAGATGCCCTGCCAGCTGCTCAGAGTCAACTCAAAGCCATAACTGAGCTGTCTTTCTCCCCAACTCAGTCTGCTCCAGTGTCTTCCCTTTCTTCCATCTGCCCACAATAGTCATTCTCTCAGTTTCCAGGTGTCCGAGCCTCGGAGACTGCAGATCTGTCTCTTCCTCTCCACAGTGTGAAATCACTTATGAACCCTTGCTAGTTTTCCTCTTTTTACATTTTAAAAATGAATTATAGGTAAAGAAAGCTGTGTTAAACTTTTACCTCTGCAGCTACGTTTTTATCAGCACAGCCATTCCTACTGCTCATTCCTGCATTCAGTTGCTTCCGGTTTGAAATCTTGCATGGATTCTAGGTTGATTCTTGCCTCCACTTTCTCTCTCCTTGGCTCCGTCCCCCACATGCTGCCAAGCCAATCTCTCGAAAGTGCACTTCTGAACATGTCACTCCCCTGAGCAACAAGCTTCGACGGCTCCCCATTGTCTGCCAAATAACGTCCAGATTTCGTATCATGGCTTTTCACATCCACTTAGATCTGGTCTCAACTCAGTGCACATTTATTGAGTCCTACTTAGTCCTGGGCCCTGTGCTAGAGGTTGTCAATGAACCCAGATATGCTTCCTGCCCTTTGGGAGGAAAAGAAGATAAACTGGTCCCCAAATCTCCAGCCAGAGCTTCTTCCCACTCACACCCACAGCTGGAGGGGTGAAGTTGGATTTTGCTATTCTCTGGATCTCCTTAGCACTTTTTTGATTCTGTATTCAGGAACTTCCTCACTTTAATCTTCAATCAACCTCTCCTGCTTTAATATTTCTCCATGAAGACAACCGTGAGTGTCTCCATTGGAGACAAATGCTCCTTAGTACTCACCTTTACACATCCTGTCGTGATGGGTCATGATCCTCTGTACATTACAGGTTGTATCTACCTGTTATCACCCTCAAACCTTCATTCCCCAAACTGATGGGCAACAGAAAGCTCTTCCATAGAGTATAAATTTATGTGTGTTCTTAGAAGAAAAAGTCAGTGATCTCTGGTAATGTTTGCATTCAGCACAATATGACAGGTTGCTCTCCTGCGTGCCTTTCAGAGAATTTACTGATTGCATTTTCTGCACTAAGAATCTCCAAGAAAATTGTGTCATATGCGAGATTTTTAAAAACATAAAAATATATTTTCCATAAAACCAATCCACATCTCCCAGAAATAGCATGTCAGAAAACACGGTTCAGGGAACACTGCCCATTACTCAGTAGGACCACTGAATAATGGTGAGAACAGTAAGTGTAAGAGTGTAAGAAAAATGATTGTTTTTTGCAGATTTGCTCTGGGGTTGCCACCATACTAAGTGATTTTACATCCAGGCTTTTACTTAATTTTCACCAAAACCCAATGCATGGGTGCAAATTTTAACCCATTTTGCAGATTTGTAAACAAAGGCTGTTAAGTAACATTCCCAAGGTCATTATCATCAAGGAAGTAGTGAAAATACAACACAAAGCCGATCTCTCCTGGAGTCTGTACACTTTCAGGGAGGGAAACTCTTTTTAAAACTTGTACTATCCCTTTACTTTCTGCCAAAGTCTATAATGGTGTGTGACTCTTGAGTACACTTAGGACGTTGGCTTTGCAGTCCAGTTTTGCGCTGGTGCTTTGATGCTCTACAATAAAGAGAGTAGAAAGAACACCGCTACACAGCTTCTGGGCTCCAGAGACCTAAGCTTATGACCCCAAATCTGCCTTTAATTAACCATGTGTCATTAGGCAAAGAATTTTTTCCCTCTGGGGCTCAGTTTCCTCAGCTGTGAAATAACAGTAAGGTGAGACTCATTGATATCTGAGGTCCTTTAACCTCTTCTGACCATGCTCTTCTCTTTGCCAAGTTTCACTGATTAACAGAATTAGATGAGTCAAGCCCATCGTCTCTGACACCAAGGGAGCTGGAACTGTCCCTCAAAGGAATTCCGGACATGGCTGACTCACTGTGTGGACTTTGAGGCCACCTTAGTGACCCAAAGTCACTGGGGTGTGAGGAGCAGAAGCATTGCCTTTTACCAAATATGTTCTGGTATTTTTGTTAATGTGCAACAGCAAGTAAATTTTAAAATTTTATTTTGATGATAAAAATATATAAATGAATTATTAAATAAAACAACCCAGATGGGATGCATTTCCTTTACAATATACTTGTGATTAAAAATGGAGGAGAAAAATGTTTGTAGAAAATATGTGTTTGTATTTCTGAACCAAGAGCTCTTGCAGAGTAGTGTGGGACTTCCAGAGCACCAACATGCAGCTGCTTTGGCCATCCTTCAGTGAACCATCAAACCGCAGTTGTCTTGGAGACCCCCCTGCATCCTAGGATGTGTTCTCCACTGAGCAGCTGAAAGGGCTTGAAGTCTTCCAGGGTAACAAACTTTGACTATAGTTCACCTCTTGGGAAGCTTCATACACACAAGATGTCTATCTCTTGACCCCAGAGCCTTAAGTGGCATCAAGTAAAAAAATAAAGAAATAATAGAGGTTAATGGGAGTTTCGGGGTTTTCCTGAAGCAAAGTACAGAATTTCAGAGATATAAATTTTAGTCTGCAAAATGGTTCCCTTTTAATTATTCCTATCTAGAGAATGACACATTAAGGGTTAGCCAAAGCAGCTCTAAGAGCTGGAGAAAGGAGGACAACTAAAAAGAAACCTTAAGATTTTCTTATTAATTAAAATACTCTGAGAATTGGACTCAAAAGATTTGGATTTTAATATGAGTTCTGCACTAGTTATGACAGTACTAATGCTGCCATTTTCATTATGAGACTAGCAGTTACTGAGCACTTCCTGTGTGCAAAATCCTTAAATGGATCGTTTTATTTACTTTGTTAATATGTGTAGCAGATTCTTTTAGTGCCTGGTCCTGTCACCTTGGCTTACTTCAGAAGTCACCAGCTGACAGTTTCTTTTGATGCCAACCCTTTAGCCAACACTGTGTCTCTCTGCCATAGGTGTCCTGTGGCCAAAGAAGAACCTTGGCTCACTGCAACTGGACAACCTGAAAAATCAAGGTGTTCATGGCACTTAGACTAACCCCTAAAAATTCGGGAATAGAAATTGGTGTGCCAGTATCCCAACTCCCTTGACCTGTAGCAGAACAATTCTGAGATGTATTCTATACAGGTTCTCAGGGAGTCCTCGGTAGAATGGCATGTTCCAAGAACACTCAGCTATCCTTAATGGAGGGTGGGGGGAACACCCATGAGACAGTCTGGGGGAGAAGCCTAGAAGGGTTTGAAGCACCCTGGCCTGGTTACCACCCAAACTGGAGGTTCAAAGAGCTAAGAGCTGCCACTGCTCCAACTTGGTCGGTGCTCCCTGTAGGGCTATGTGCCATGAAGACATCTTGGAGAATAGCCTTGGGACCTTTGCCAAAGGATTAGTATGGTTGGGGTTCAGTAAATGTTACCTTCAAGGTAACATTCTAGTTGTCTAAAATGGATTATAACCTAATATTTTCATTGTTTTAACAAATATCACTTATTTTATCCTATTATAAAACAAAATATGACTATTAAGGAAAATAACAGGATATATATATATATATATATATATATATATCCTCAACATATATACAATTTTTCTACAAAGACATTGAACAGCCCCAAGCTAAGTATATTATTCACTGATTCAATAAAAGTCAAGCACGTATGTACTGTGTTTCAGGATATAATAATATAATATATATTATTATTAAGGAAAACAACAAGATATATATGTATATTGAGGATATATATACCTTGTTATTTTCCTTAATAATAATATATTATATTATTAATATATAATAATATATATTAATATACATAAAATTCTCTCTATCCACAGATGAGTACTGGCAAGTAATGCTTTTTGAATGGACTTCCTTATTCATAAAATTGGGGATGATGAAAGAACATGCTTTCTTGAATGGTTATAAGAAATAAATGATTTAATGCTTATATTTTGCTTAAATCAGTACCTGACACAGAGTAAGTGTTCAATAAAGATTAGGTATTGTTGTGATTTTCAAAATATTCCACACATTTCCCAGTGCAATTTACATCTCATTATGTCTTCAAACATACACATGAAATCCATGTGAGGAGTTTACCAGTTTACCTGTGTTTACAACCCAGTAGAATGAATAGTCTCAGAATAAATTGTTTTTCTATTTCACAGCCAAGATATGGCAAAGCCAGGACCTAAATTCATGTGTCCCACCATCCTGTGAATTTTTATGTTCCCATAACCATATGTGTAACAGCATGAGAAGATTCTTGAATGTTTCTTACTTTCACATGTTTGTTATCCCTGTTCCTTACTCATAACTTCTCTCTAGTTAATAATTAGTAGTAAAACCACTAAACATGACCAATATTTTTCTCATTCTTGGCAACAAGACACAGGAGGACAGAGGCTCCAGTTCCGGGTCACCTGCTCCTATAACCACAGGGAACTTGCTTTAATGATTATCCACTCATTTGCTTTCTCAATTTATCTTCCATGGCACCATCTCTCAGTCTCTAAATGTAGTCAAGACTTTGTCATACTAAGAAGAAAAGCTTCTCTCAATTTCTACACCTTATATTTTAGTCGGAGTAGGCAACTAAAGAACTCCAAGATCTCAGTGTTTTGATACAAGAAAGCTTACTTCTTGCTTGTATCAGAGTACAGTGGAGGTTGACATAAAGGGTCTCTGCCGTGCAGTCATTCAGGCACCAGGTTCTTTTCCTCTCCTGGTTCTGCTGTGCTCAGAGTCCCTGCCTTCCTCTCCATTCCGCTGCAATGTGGAGGCAGATACAATGGACAACCCTCAGTGAACAGTTTTATGCCCCAGGATGGTATAAGTGATGCACATCACTTCTACTCACAGTACATTGGGCAGTGATAATTACTTTGTGCCACTTCTGCAAGAAGGATGAGATATGAAGTCAAATTGAATGCCAAGGGGTAGAGGGGAACCCAGATATTCTGAGCATCAGCAGTCTCAGGCATAGTGTTTTAAGCAATACCTCATCTCTTTAAATGCTTCCCCTTCTATCATTCTCGAAAGGAAAATAAAAGTTACTAACCTCTGTATCATGTATTACATTTTAACGTACTCTCATTCTCCTTAACATTTTATGTATTGTGGTAGCTCCACTGCCCTGATTTCTTGCTCTCAAAGGAGAGCAATTTCTTGCTCTCAGCAACACCAACTCCGTCTATGTCAAAATCTAGAGCCCAAAACAGAACCCGAAACACAGTACATACGTGCTTGACTTTTATTGAATCAGCAAATAACATACTTAGCTTGGGGCTGTTCAATGTCTTTGTAGAAAAAAGGTATTGGTCTCCTTTTACATGTCCAGTATTTACTTTAGATTCTGAGGGTCACTGACTGAGCACTCCACAAGCAGATGCTGAGACATAATTTTTCATATGATTTTTTAATTAGGGATGACGACTTTTGGAAGGGAGGAGCAAGAAGTAAGATTATGTAGATGCAGAAGTCACCTTGTGGTGGAGGCCTGACCAAGACTTGTCAACCATGTGGGAAGCTTTGGAGAGTGTAAGATTTATCAGAGTTGTTCCACATTGAGCATGATCATGTCATTGTCCTGTTAAAAAAGCCTCAGACTTTCCCTGATTCTTTTAAACAACAATCTGTTTATCAAAAGTCAGAGGCAAGTGAAGAGCCTCTTCCTTGTCACTATGGCAATATTCTATAAAGTCCCAGAATAAGGACTCTCTAATACCATCTGAGCAAAAAATGTGCTTAGCTCCTCATGTCTATTATTTACATGAGCAACTTCTCTAAACTGAGAACTATTCATGTTTCATGATTTTCTTTGCAACTACAGACTTAGTAGGTGCCCAGTAGGTGTTTTGTAAATATTTATTGATGGATAAATAAGTCAGTACATGAATAAACAAATTGATGACATTCAATAACACAATTCCTCATCCTTCTATTTGAAGTTCTCCACCACAATATTGTTGCTTACTTTCTCTGGCTAACCACCATGACATCATGATTTATCAACTACAATCCAGCCAAACACAATGGCTGATTGTGCTCTGAAGTTTCCATGTTCCAGGCATTTGCCCGCACCAGGCCCTCCCTTTCAAAGTCCTGGTTTTATACTTTTACTTGTCAAATTCCCACCCATCCTATCAGGTCATAGTTTTATGATCTTGTTATTGCTGATTTATCAGCAGATATTAATTCTTCATCCCTAGAAATACTACAGCACAAAAATGTGAGCCCTTATCATATTTTTTCTGGTAATGTGATTGTCACCACTCAGGTAATGAGACACCATCTGCATATTGAACACAAGAATGCCAGTGTGACATCCCAGTGGAGGTTGCCTGAGTTTCCAACTGAGCACAAACCACACAGTCTGCAGAAAAGACCATGCTGGTGATACTGGTGCTGCTGCTGCTGATGGTGATGATAGAGCTCAATGCCCAGTTTTCAGTTATCCTTGAAGCCAGCTAGGTCTGTGCCTGACTTGAAGTTTGGTTTTAGCTATTCCCTTATTACACACTAGAATTCTACTAGAAAAATACATTCCACCTTTTGCCCATGTCGTATGAGCTGGGTTTCTGTCATGTGAACAAAAAAGAATGTTCTGCTTGATACACTCAGACAGGGACAATGCTGTTCTTCACACTGGCTTCTGAACAAACCTTAGCCAACCTGCATACTTCCCTCCCTCCTCCTTCCCTCCCCTTTTTCCTCCCTCTTTCCCTTTCTTCATCCTTCTTTCATCCCTATATTATTCATGCTCTTTCTTTCTCTTCTCTCCTCCATATTCACTCTCTGGCTTCTTTTGACATTTCTTAAGCCTATTCTCTAAGCAATTCTGAGATTTTGACCAAACATTCTAGTACTAGAGCCTGGAACTCACTCTATTACCAAGTTCCCTGTAAAAGGACTGTGGGAAACTAAAGGAACCATAACTTAGGTAAATGGGCCTGGGATTTGAATTCTAATTCTGTCCCTTGCTGTCTGTGTGACCTCAAATTATTAACCAACACCCTGTAAGTTCCAGTTTATGTTTTTAGAGGTTTGTGCATTGTGAATATCCCACCACCACAACAGGGCAGTGTTGGGACTAGGGTGAGGCAAGTGGGGCCCCTGGGGTGCCCCATTTAAGAGAGGGGGCTTTTTCTTCACAGCCCTGACAATGAGCACCTCTTTGCATTTTGTCCCCAGGAGCCTTTCTCACCTCATCTGAGTTCAGGCCTTGAGTGATGTGGTGACGATTGAATGAGTTATTATATATATAAAGGGCTCACAATAGGAACTGGTACATAGCAAGTGTTCCATAAACACTGGGTGTAGTTGTTTTTTTGTAATTCCTACAACTGCCTTTTATTATTTTCATTATTATTATTACCACAACCATCTCTACTACCATCTCTACTACTCTCTCAACCATTTCTGCTACTACCACTATGAGCAGCAGTAAAACATTGCTGCCTATTTGATGTTACAATAACATTATTTTAACTTTTCTGCATAGAGAGTCTTTCCTATGCTTCAAGCTTTTTGGAACAAGATGGCAGCCAAACACACACCCTGGAATGAGGTATCTTTAGAGGAGAAAGAATAGCCAGAGCAAAACTTGGAAGAGTTTTATTGGTGCAACAAGAGCACAGAGTAGAGACTTAGCCCAGCTGACTTTTGGAAAGAGTTTTCTGGAAAGAGGATAAACTGGAAAACCAGTAACTCCCAAAAGGCAAAGTGACATCATGATGAAGAAGGACTGAGGCTTCGGATGCAAGACCTGAGCATCCAAAGAGGACTCACCTCTTTCTGACAGTGTGACTTTCGGCAAGTCAGTTCCTCTCTCTAAGATCCATGTTCTCATCTGTAATAACAGTGCTCTCATTCAGTTGGCTGTGTGACAATGAAACAGGACGATGCCTGTGACAAACCCAGCACAAGTAGCATATCTTACGAGCACCACTTAAAGGAGCTACCTTACCTTCCATTCTTTCTGTTTTTGTTGTTAATGTTGCTGCAGTCCCTTGCCCCTTAACTCTTATCCCTAGCCTAAGTTCACCCTCTCCAGGCTACTGTGGCATGGGAAATTATGAAACCAAAACCTCTTGTCTTTGATGAAGCACTGTTCCCCGCAAGGCAGGACCAGGGGATGACCTCTCCATCACTTTTCACCAGGCCTGACACATCGCTAGCAGCCAGCAATGCCCATTGGATTTTAGAACCCAAGTTACTCAATGAAGAGAGAGAAGCACAGTCACTCTAGTATTCCCTCTTCTCAGCCTGACCAAAGTTCTTCTCTCTGTTTTCTGGGATTCTAGCAGCCCTGTTCATTAGGTAGTTGACATCTTGATGATGACTTTCTACAGCTGCCCTTCTCCCTCTGAGTCAAGATGATGCAGTTTCCCACAGGCTCCCCATGCAAACCACGTGTTTACAATGGGCCCCTGGGGGAAGATGTCTTAACTCTGAGCCCTAACTAAGATGTTCATGTACTTCCAGACTCAAATTGGGTAGAACAGAGGGCTGCTGATGGGACATTGGATAGAACTGGATGAGATGTTGGGTGGGACTATCTTTAACAAACAAGGGCGTATGGTTGTTCCCCTGGCCATTAGACATAATGGTCACTTTGGGGAACATCTATGACAGTGTTTTGCAGTAGATACACAATTGGGCTCCTTTCTTAAAAGATGCCCCAGACACTGAAGTCTGCGTATCAAAAGAAGCAGGCAGTAGCATGTACCTGATGGAAGCGGGAAATGTGGTCTCAGAACCATTGCCTCTGAACTTTCAGGCTGGAATACAGTCTTGGTCCATGAGAGCAACAAGGGAGGTGGCTGTTCTAGGGGGAAGACGGTGCAACACCAGGCCTCTTGGCTGAAATTCCATGTACACGAGGGTGTTCCTTCCCTCCCACATTGCTTAGGGAACCCACACAGAGAAACATCTGGCCAGATGCAATCTAAAAAACAGGCTGTGAAACATATTAGCTCCCTCAGGCCAATGGGAGCCCACCTAGTAAATGAGCAAGAAAAAACCCCACGGTGAATTCTGGAAGCTGAGATCCATCTCACACAGGGCCCGTCTTTCTGTAAAGAGTGAAGTCCAAGCCAACAATTTGTGCTGAGATCTGACAGCATCTGGGAAGCTGTCTTAGGAGTCAGGGCCATTAACATAAGGGATCAGTCAGGACCTGGAGCCACTATCTGTCAGTTTGTCACGACAGAGAGGAGCCAGGAGAATGGGGAAGTCCTGAGTTGTCAACAGCAAAGCATCCACAAGAAGCTACTCAGTTATTGTTCTGTCTCCAAGTGCTAAGTGCTTCAGATGCAGAATTTCATTTGACTTTCACAGCAACCAAAGGTCTGTGCTTCATTCCCATTCTGTAGTTTGGGCATGTGAGGCAGGAGAAAATGCAAAACTTTTTCAAAGGCACAGAGCTGGAGAGTGCGGAGCCAGGAGGAACACCCAAGCCAGCCTGCCCCTCAAACCTTTTGCTTGTGGCCATGCTGGAAGTATCCATTTTCTGCCTCAGACATCTTCTCCAGCTTCCTGCCACAGCATCGAATCCTCTAGATTAGGGGAGACTTGAGGTTATGCCACTAGCTTTCTCATCCCTGAGAATGCGTATTTACATTTTCTTGGGTGATAGATAAGTACTGCTGACCTCTCAGGCTAAAGGTGAACACCTGTCTGCAGAAAGGAGCTCTCCTCACTATTTATTTCTCAGGTGTGAAGGAGAAAAGGGGGAGGACAATAAAGGAGTCACACATAATTAACAGAGTAATTTAACAGGTTCTAAACTTCTGATTCCAAGCAACTTCAGAAGTCAGTTCTGGTCCTGTTCGCTGACTGCTGTCCTGTTGGGCCCAAAGCCCCACACTTGTGTGGAGTGTGTTTCGAGGAACATTCATGGGATCCCAATGAAGAATATTGGGTTCATAACCAGGGCTGTTGTGCAGGACAATAAGCCCGGGGTTTCAGGGAAAGAGATCAGATTCGGGGGAGCTGACAAGGGCCAGCACCTCGCTGCTTTCAAGCACAGAACATTGGAGGACAAACAGATGACTCAGACCTGAAGCCCGAGCTCTGAATCAACAACACCCATAAATAACCACCTGTCCATTTGGACTCCTCTCTCCCACTTAACTGCTGCATTGTCAACATCCTATTTTTCATATCTCTTATTACCTCCCATTTACCCAAGCTGATGGAAAGTGAATGCTCAGAGGAGACTGCACTGGACACTTTCTCTCTGAACTTCTCCAAATTTACAAAGGGAATCAGGCCACAGGATTTGCTCTTAGAATGGCCTGTATGAAATCCTTGCTGTTCCTCTTCCCACCCATGTACCTTGAAAATGATACTTTAACTCTCCAATCTCTAATCCTCCATTTCCTTATCTATGTAATAGGGGTAATAAATGCACCTACCTAACGGAGGTATTTGTAAGAACTGCCCCTTTAGTTCAGTAAACCAACCACGAGAGATACAGATGCATGGGAGTAAAAACCACTGTCCCAATAACTCATACCTTTGGCACATCTTTCACAATCAATAACTTCCATCTAAATTTCCTTCTCTAAATTATTGATCATGGCCATTCTGACAGGTGTTAAGTGATATTTCATTGTGGTTTTAATTTGCATTTCTCTGATGATTAGCGATGTTGAGCATCTTTTCATATGTCTATTAGCCATATATCTGTGTGTCTTCTTTGGAAAAGTATCTATTCAGGGTTTTTTTTGCCTGTTTTTTAATTGGATTGTTTGTTTTTCTGGTGTTGAGATTTATATGTTCTTTATAAATCTTAGAGATTACCCCTTATCAGATGTATAATTAGTGGAAGTGTTCCCCATTCCGTGGGTTGTCTTTTTATTTTGTGGATGGTTTCCTTTGTGTGTAAAAACTTTTTAGTTTGATGCAGTCCCATTTGTTTTTTTCTTTTGTCTCCCTTGCCTGAGGAGATATATGAGAAAAAATATTGCTATGAGAAATGTCCAAGATATTACTGACTACGTCTTCTTGTAGGATTTTTATGGTTTCAAGTGTAACATGTAAGTCTTTAATTAATTCTGAACTTATCTTGTGTATGCTGTAAGAAGGTGGTCTAGTTTTATTTTTTGCACATATCTGTACAATTTTTCCAATACCATTTATTGAATAGACTATCTTTACCCCATGTAGGTTTTTGCCTCTTTGTCAAATATTAATCTACCATAAATGTGTGGGTTTATTTCTGAGCTGTCTATTCTGTTCCATTGATCTATAAGTCTGTTTTGATACCAGTACCATGCTGTTTTGATTACTGTGGGCTTATAGTATAATTTGATTTCAGCTGCTATGATTCCTCCAACTTTGTTCTTCTTTCTCAAGATTACTGTGGCTTTTTGTGGCTCCATATAAATTTTTGGAATATTTGTTCTAGTTCTATGAAATACACCATTGGTATCTTGATAGGAATTGCATTGAATCTATAGATTACTTTGGATAATAAAGACATTTTAATGATGTATTTTTTCCTACCCATGAACACGGTATATGCTTCTACTTATATGTATTTTCTTCAATTTCTTTCTTCCGTGTTTTTAATTTTCCAAGTACAGGTACTTTACATCCTTAGTTAAATTTATTACTAGGTATTTTATTTTATTTTATTTTATTTTATTTTATTTTATTTTATTTTATTTTATTTCATTGATGCAACTGTAAATGGAATTATTTTCTTAGGTTCTCTTTCTGATAGTTCATTATTGGTACATAAAAAAATGTGACTGATATCTGGATTATCATTTCATATCCTGCTACTTTACTGAATTCATTTATCAGTTCTAGTTGTGTTTTGATGGAATCTTCAGGGTTTTCGATATACAGTGTCATGTCATTTGCAAATAATGACAGTTTTGCTTCTTCCTTTCCAACACAGATGCCTTTTATTTCTTCTCGTCATCTGATTGTTGTGGCTATCAGTGTTATGTTGAATAAAAGTGGTAAAAGCAGGCATCCCTGGCTTGTCCCCAGTCTTAAGGAGAACATTTATAGTTTTTGCCCATTGAGTACGATGTTGGCAGTGGGTTTGTCATATATGGCCTTTATTATGTTGAGGCATGCTCCTTCTACTTGCATTTTGCTGAGATGTTTTCATCATAAATGGGTGCCGGGTTTTATCAAATGCTTTTTTCTGCATCTTTTGATATGATCATGTGGTTTTTATCCTTCATTTTGTTTATGTGACCTATTACATTCATTCATTTGCAGATATTGTACCAACCTTGCATCTGTGCCTCAGAATAAATTCCACTTGATCATAGTGTATAATCTTTTTTATGTATTGCTGCACCCGGTCTGCTAATATTTTGGTGGTGGATTTATGCACCCATATGTTGATTGCAGTACTATATACAATAGCCAAGATTTGGAAGCAGCCCAAGTGCCCATTAGTACGTAAGTGTATAAAAAAGCTGTGGTACACCCACACAATGGAATACTACTCACCCACAGAAAAGAAGGAAATCTCACCTTTTGCAACAGCACAGATAGACCTGGGGAGTATTATGCTAAGTGAAATAAGCCAGTCAGAAAAAGAGAAATACAATATGATTTCAATTATATGTGGCATCTAATGAACAAAATAAACTAACAAACAAAATAGAAACAGACACATAGATATAGAGAATAGACTGACGGCTGTCAGAGAGGAAGGGCTTATGAGGCAGGATGAAAAAGTTGAAGAGATTAAACAAAGCAAAAAATGATTCGATAGACACAGTCAATAGTACGGTGGTTACCAGAGGGAAAAGGGGGTTGGGGGAGGTAAAAGAGGGTAAAGGGGGAATAAATGGTGATGGAAGGAGACTTGACTTGGGGTGGTAAATGCACAACACAATATAGAGCTATTGTATAGTAGAAATGTAAAACTGAAACCTATATAATTTTATTAACCAATGTCACCCCAATAATGTTTAATAATCTTTAAAAGATTAGCCCTGGCTGGTGTAGCTCAGTGGATTGAGCATGGGCCTGCAAACCAAAACATCGCGGTTTGATTCCCAGTCAGGGCACATGCCTGGGTTGCTTGGCCAGTTCCCAACAGGGACCAGTTCCCAGCAGGGGGATGCACGAGAAGCAACCGTACATTGATATTGCTCTCCCTCTCTCCTTCCCTTCCCTTCTAAAGATAAATAAATTAAACAAATTTTAAAAAAGATTTTTTAAAGATTACATAAATTATCACATATGCAAATATGATGATGACTTCATTACTAAGGCTGATTGGTGGTTAATTTTTTTATTGTGATCAGTCATGCCTTGGGAATTATAATAAAACTTTCAGGGCAATTGGCAAGTTGCTAATAATGCAGTTTTCTTTCAAACCTTGTAATGACCCCAAACCAGTCAGAATAAGCTCTTTGCTGAAATCTTCATTTTGGAAAAAAAATTATGTGAAAACTACAGTTTATAGGGTGGGAAAGTCAATATAACTATGAAAATGATTAATTTTACTCATAAAAATGCAATATAAAGGGAATAATGATTTTAACCCATCAAAATGACATTTAAACATTAATAATAATGCCCAATATGAAAGCAGGTTTCAAGGATTAGCAGGTTTCACAGTTACTAATAAACTCTGGTGCATGTTTTCAAAGAGAACTTTCAAATTTGTACTAATTCAAAATTTACTTACTCTTTGACTCAACTATACCACTTCTAGGAATTTTTCCTAGAGAATTTTTATGCTATTTATCTACCCACCTATCTATCAATCTATCTCCCTAGCTATCTGTATATCACACATACAAATAACATTGGGCTTTTTATTTTAACTTTGGTTATGATACTAAAGAAACTTGGAAACAAACACTGATGAGTAATTGTCCAATGAAGTGTGGGATGTACAAGGATGGGCAAAATTTTATAGTTATAACACAAATAAATAATACAATAATTACTAATAAATAATAGTACAAGAATAAACTCTGTGTTTTGCTTACTCACAACTGTAAACCTACTGTTGCCCACCTTATAGGACGAAGTCATTTGGCAGTTTATAGACATGAAAAGTCGTCTGAGGTCCACTGGGTGAAAGAAGCAGCTTCAAAATGATATGGAGTCAAACTTTATTGCACATGAAAAAATTTGGAGGTTTTGTTAGAACACAGGTTGCTGAGCTCACTTTGGAATTTCTGATTCAATAGGTTGGGGCAAAACCTGACATTTCACATTTCTAACAAGTTCTCAGGTGATGCCAATGCACTGAACTATGCTTTGGAATCCACCAATGCAGGGTATGATATACCATTGTATGTTTAGAGAAAATAGTAATGTTGGTTTTTGGACATAGGACTGGGGAATGGAGGAGATTCTAGTTTTTACTTTATAATATTTACACAATTTCAATTTGTACTAATAACATATATGACTCTAACCATATTGATAATAATTTTTATTTAAAAAAAATAATCCCTGTCAGTCACATAGTTTCTGAGGTTTAAAGAGTCCAAGAGCAGCTTACCTGGGTGATTGTGACTCTTAATAAGATCTCAGTCAAGCAATCAGCTGCAAGTACCATCTTCTCAGGCTTAGAACCAGGGCTGGAGAATCCACTTTGTGATTTCCTTGTGTGGTTGTTGGCAGAGGGTTTTAATTCCTCACCAAATAAGTCATGTAATCTTTAATTATGATTCACACTCCCAAGTACTGTGAAAATAAGAATAGAATGTCTTATCACTATGACTGAAGTATTTCTTATTCATATAACCAGTCTATTTTTCATTATAAATTAATAAATTATCATTCACGTAGCTAAGGAGAAAAGGAATAACTAAAAATGAACGAGAGAAAGAGAAAGAAAGAAGGAAGGTAGGAAAGAGAAAGAGGAATGGAGGAACAGGAATATAGAATGGGAGCAAGGAACACAGAGGCAGGCAGAGCCCTTGCTTTTGAGATCAGGACTTCTATTACATTTCAGATAGTAGAATATTAGGTGCTATATTAGTGATTAATTCAGGATTATAATTAATTAATTTTTAACATTCACTGAGCCACTTTTAAGTGCTAGGTCTTATCTTGGGAGCTAGGGAAGTGCAAAAGACAAGGGTCTACTCTTTATAACTCACATGAACTTGCATGGAAGACTGACTTACAGGTAACAAGAGCCCAGAAAACAAGCAAAATGAAGCCAGTGTTTATTTAGTACCGGTATGCTATGTTACATAGCTTGTTTGCGTGATTTCATTTAATTCTTACAATAACTCTGTAAAGACATACTTTATTCCCATTTCATAGAGGAAGAAGTGAGGTTCCATAGGTTAGGACTTGAGTTAAGCTTAGGAATGTGTGCTCTCAAAGCCTGAGTGCTTAGTCACGTTAGCCTGAACCTCAGATACTTACAATACAGCTTTGAGAAGAAGTCCTGTGAGATTCAATCCCTATTTTGAGATGAGTGGGGGAGAGGGAAATGTATAGAAAGAAGAGACTGAATCTTCCTAAGGGCATTAAAAGGATGGACGTCTGGCATTGCAACTGGGTCTTTAAGGAGTACCTGAGACTACCATGGAGAAAAGAAGGTGATAGATGTTTTGACCGAAAGGAAAACATACTACAGAGGAAATCACAGGAGTCCATCTATATAGTCATGGGATTCTGATTGGTACATATTACACAGAGGGAAAGTAATAGTGGTGCCTAGAGGGAGATTTGGGACAAGGTGGGAAGGACTTTGTATGCCAAGCAAAGGATTTGAACTATGTGTCATGGGAAGTGAACACCAGGAAGTTCTTTAAACAGAATGCATTACTAAGATTTATCTCTGAGAATGATTCCTCTGGATCAAGGTTGGGGAACGATCCCGGGAGGAGAAATTACTGGAGGGAAGACAAGCTGGGGGGTGATGTTGGTCATGAAGTTAGAGGTGAGGAAAACAAAATTAGCTGGTTATTTTATGGATAATAACAAGAATGGACAGGGTTAGAGACACAATCGGATCATGGCTATGGGCTGGAGAGGAGGAAGAAAGGGAAGGAAGAGGCCCCTGTTATGTCTTAGCCAACTGGAGTATGATGGTGCCTTTCGCTGAAGCTGGAGACCAGAAGGAGAGCCATGTGTGAGAAAGAAATGATCATTCATAAACCTAATTACACTAAGAATAGTGAATATTTATTGAGTGCTTACTATGCAGCACACACTATGCAAAGCTTAGTACTTTACAAACACTCTCTCATATTTTATCCTAAAAACAAGATAGGTACTAATCTTATAATTTTTCAGAATGACGAAATTGAGGCACAGAGGTTCCAGTACTTACTTGTTCACATACCACTCATAAATACTAAGGCCCCAATCCCAACTTTAACTCCAGTATTTGTACCTTAACCACTATGCGGTGTAGATGTATTATTTCATCTTGGTTTGAACAAAAAATATCCTTAGAATAAAGGGGTTAGGGTGCGGCTCCTTTTGGGGGTTCTTTTGGGGATGGCAGACTCGAGTTCCAAGGAGGTGTCTAGTTCCATTATATATTTTCTGCATAAAAGATAATGATGCTGTTCAGCGGTGACAGATCCAGTATGGCCTGCTCTTAGTGTAGAGTTGTCTTTCCCTCCCCTCTCACACTAACAGTGAAGATGCATTTGCTCTAAACTATTAACCCTCTCCAGCTGGGTTGCTCTGGTGACCAGTGGCATTTGCAAGGCAGCTGGCTAAGGTCACCGAGTCAGCCTCTAGCTATAGAAAACACACCCTGGGCCTTTGTCTCCTCAATAACTGAGCCGGTCTCACCAACTGAGAGGGCTAATTGCCCTGTCCCTTTGAAATGAGGACCCAGCATAGCTGGGAGTTAATAAAATGTATCTAGAACAGCAATGTTCAACCTTTTTCATCTCGTGGCAAACATAAACTAATTACTATGACTCTGCGGCACACCAAAAGAAATTTTTTTTGCCAATGACTCACAAATAAATAATGCTAATAGTAATTACCTACACTTTTTGCTCCAAAGTGACTTTTAAAAAAATCAGGTGCCTATACTAGTAGTATATAAGAATTGCTGGTGCCAAGAACTAACCAATCAGATGCAACCTTATTATGTGATGTTACCAGTAAGATGCTGCTCTATTATATATTTATGGTTCAAGACAGGGCTTTCACACTAGAGAGCTATTGTTGTGTTTGGCTATTGTCATTTTTTTAATGTGACAATCTAAAGGAAAATAGATCAGTGGCCCTGACTAAACAGCCGGGTATTGAATGTTTTAAAAATTCTGGTGGCACACTGTTTGAAAATCCCCGATCTAGAAGATACCCATCAAAGTCACCAATAAGAAAGTGGGGACATACAGATCCTGACCCAGGGCAGCTGAACCAGAAGCTCTTTAAGGGTATCCAAGGAATCTGCATTTTTTAAAGTCTAGTTTATTTTTTTGAGTAGGGGCTCCAGGGGCCAAGCTGAGAGAAAATGGAAAGAGAATTGGTATACACCATATCTCAAGTTTATCACTCCAGAGTGCTTGTAATTGACTAAACAGATGGCAATACTAGGGGCACAGGCGTGAAAAGGTGACTTGGTACAAAGGAAGGAGCTACTGCTTCTGGCTTCCCCAGAGACCTAAATGGTAAGTGCTGAGAATACAGTAACGTTTACATATGCAGGAGAGACCTCTCATGGACATGTATTGCTGTACCTCAGGTTCCTGAAGAAGGACCCCATGTGATGGAGGCAGTGGTAACTGTAGCTCTCGGGGATTCTCCAGGAGCCCCCTGTTAAGCAAAAGATGGCAGCAGCTCATGGCTGGCTCTGTTGGGTGGGAGCACCATCCTGGACTCTGGACTACCCTATTTCCCAAGCCGCAAAGGGCCATCTGTACAGGTAACTGGTAGCAGAGACTGGCATCCATTTAAAGGCTTTGCCCTGAGTTTCATAGGCAGGCAGCAAAGATGAAGCCCCAGTCTCATGATCCCTATCTCGCTGGAGACCCTGTTTTGCCTTAACATTTCTGGATATTGGGATTCATATTTCTGTGATCGTCACTTTCTAAGCTTGAGTTCATATCAGCACTGGCAGGCTGGCCCCATTCTGGCTTCTCCAAAGGCCTTAACCTTTGGTACTGTTTATCAAGAGGCTCTATCCAGCATCCTTTTGAGGCCTTTCTATGTGTTGTTGGTAACTTCTTCTCCAGGGACCAGACTGAGAACTCAGCTTTTATCCTGAGATTTGTTCCTTTCCCTGGAATCTTTCCCTCAGCTCTGATCCTAAAGTATGTTGCTTGCCTTGGAATCTGAGTGGACAATGGTGGGTATAACCAACAGGATGTGGCAGAAGTGACCCAGAGCCAGGGTCCAGGCCCAGGCTGTAAGGAGCCACCAGCTTCCACTCACTGCCTGCAGATACACTTCCATTTGGATCCCTAAATGATAATACCAGGAGTTCAACACTTGCTGGAAAGACCCCTGGAGAGTCCCTGAGAAAACATGGAAAGGGGAAAGGAGCTTAGGTGAACCTGGGCAGCCTGCTAAGAGAGCCTGTCTTCTCCAGACACATGAGCAAAGCCATCTTGGATCTTCAGATTAAGCCAGTCTTGGGCTGAATACCACCTGCAGATCCCAGGCAGCGCCGCTGGGGCAGAAGAACAGCCCCGCTGAGCCCTGTTTGAATTCCCGACCTACAGAACCATGACGCATAAGTTGGTTGTTGTTTATATCCACTAAGTCTGGGGGTACTTTGTTAGATAGAGATGACTGAAAAAGAGTCTCAAAGAGTCTGGTTGAAGCTCTCCTGAAAGGGTGGCTGGTTATATTCCTATTAACACTATCTTGAGAGCTACGGTGTTGACCACGCTTCACCAGACAGAGAGAGGCAATACCTTCTGGGAGAAGAGTCCATCAGTACCCTTGTTAGGAAAATGATGCTGTACACACAAGAGACCTCATGGAGCCACCTCGTTCGTAAAACTGCCCTTTCAACACACACAGCGCCTTCCTTCTCAGCAGGGCGTGAGCCTTTAAGGGAAAGCTGTCAAACACTTTACTTAAAAGAGTTATCCCTTTTTAAAAGGTTTTTTGTTGAAATGGGGTCAAAATAAAGGAAAGTCCCTGGGAGTCCAAGAGGGGTGACTTGGAAAAGTGTCATATAAGGCAGTGACTTCATGACGATGACTCAGCTGACTTGACCCCATCCTCAGGAGTAGACTGGGGAAATGAGCCCCAGGATCTCACACCTTCAGGTAGAGAGGTTTTTGGTCAAAACCGTTATTACTAAACCCAGCTTCCAGCACCAGTGGCTCCCAGGAAAAAAAGTACTTAGTGATTTTTCAGCCCAAACTTTCCCTCTTCCTCTCTCTCCCTCTCCCCTGTTCTTGTTAGAGACGCCAGGAGCATCCAGACCCCTCAAAACTCAGCCCCAGAAAGACAAAGACAAACCCCCCGTCGTCACGTCCAGGGAAAGCCAGGTCTGTCCATGCAGAAAGGAAGTGCCCAGGCGAGGGCCCCGCTAAGATTACGGGCTGTTAATAAGGAAAGACAGAAGCCAGGAGGCTTGATGTACAACTCGACAAGCAGAGGTTAAGGGGAGAGCCAGGGCAGGCTCATTTGCAAACTCGGTCCTGTTTCATTAAGTGAGAGCAGAGACAGCCTGTCTCAGTCCAGCAGAGAAGGACCTCATTATCCACGTAGGGAGCAAGAGATAAGAATCTTTTAATAATTGCTGGGAATTTTTTTATTATGATGTGGAATGCCAATTTAGGCTTCTCCTCACAGGCTGGATACAAACAGCCTCTTTGGGAGTTAAAGCCGCTCCCCCCTGGCTGTGGTCATTAAGGACAAAGAGGAGAGAGACGGATGTTTGCTCTGGAGAAAGGCCACCACTCAGGGGGCCCCGGTGGCTGCCAGGAGCCAGGCCTGACAGCTCCTGGCCTGGCTGTCCTGCCTCTGGAACCTTCCCAGAGCCCTCAGAGGCCGGCTGCTGAGGCTTGTCATCCTGGGTGCCCTGTGTCCTTCCCTCCCATCAGTTGATCCTGAATGTCCTGGAGACATTCCGGGTATCTGCAGAGGGCTGAGCTGTTACTGCCTTTCACATTTCAAAATCAGGATTGGTTTTGAAAACCAGAGGTGCCAGGATGTAAACAGAAACTTTACATCACTGCTTCAGAAAGACAATGGATACTTCCTGTTTGAAGCAGTAGAGTTGTAAAATACAATGAAAACGAGACAAGTTTATTATGTTTTACCTAGACACCTTCGCCTGCCAGAAACTGGGCTTTCTTTGTTTAAAAGTGAGTTTAGGAAAAGGTTAGGTGTTACAGACACTCTGGAATTCGTCTGATGCATTTTCCTTGATGTAATCTGAAGGACCGAAAGAGAATTCAAAAGGAAATGGCTTTTTCTCTGGGTGTGATTTCAACCTCACGATTCGTGGGGCAAGCCGATCGGATTTATGGTCCTGTGCGCCCGCTACCCAGAAGGGCTGCGCAAGCCCATCCGAGGAGCCCCGCGTCCTTAGGCAGCACTTCCTCGGGCAGCGGCGGCAGCTCACCCTCAAAGGCTGAGAAGAAGGGAGATCAAGGCCTAACACGGCCTGCAAGGCGCTGATCCTCTGCCCCTGGGCTGTGCTGGGGGCTCCCTTTGATCCCGCACAGCTGGGCTTTCAGCCCAACCTTCCAAAGGATTCCCACAAGTGCGCCCTTAATTCTTTCCACCAGCCTCTTTCCCCGGCCCCGCCCTCGCTCGGCAGGCCCCTGCTCCCTTTCTCTCCCCCTCTCTTCCTCCATCAGGCCCCGCAGGGTAGATGCTGAATGACAGTGATGGTGGGTTTTAAGTCCGAGGTGTCAGGAGCAATGAGGCGTCTTCGAGTCAGACGGGCCTCCCGTTTCCATCTCCACAAGCGAGGGCACTATGCCCAAGGCTGGAGGCTCCGGGAGCTGTCTGAGCGTTCGCTCCGCGCCTGCTCCTTGGCTGGGTTTCAGAGAGGCCTGAGGAAGCGCGGGGTGTTGCACGTTCCCTGGTGGAATCTGTGCTGACAGCTCCAGGACTTCGGAGGGTCCCTGGTGCTCAAGTCAACGGCAGCTCCCCGGCAGACCTGGCCGAGCAAGCAGCGCGGTGGCCTCGCTCACCTCCTCTCTGCTGCACTTCCGATGTTGCTCCTGAGCAACAACCGTATTGTTATCAACACTAATAATTATCTAACAATCACAACCGCAGGCGCTGGGGGCAATGGACTGTGTTGTTAAGAGCAGGAAGCCCCCTGGGTTTGCATACAGCGTTTGCTGCTTCCTAGCAGGGTGACATTGGAGCAGTTCACTGTGTCTGAGCGTCAGTTTGCTTATCTGTAAAAGTGGGATAACCACGGCCTGCCCCGTGTTGAGATTCAAAGTGTCCCAGAGGCAAAGCTGCTTGGGACCTGGACCTGTGCAGGCAGTGAGATGAGGCAGGACGCAGGGTAGGAAAGGATGGAGTTGCATGTAGCTTTGTAGGACACCTGTGGGATTCGAGTTCAGACTCTGCTTCCCCCACCTCTCAGCTAACCCCTGAGTGTCAGTTTATTTACCTAGAAAATGGGAACAATTATACTCCCCAAGATGGGTGAGAGTATTGGGAGAGCTGTGAAGTCTCCTGTGGGGAGAATGGGGGGCCAGTCCTGTCTACACCAAAGAGAGAAGATGGGAATGAGGTGCAGGATGAAAGTGCTCAGACTTGGCTTTCAAAGACCCTTTATCATTGGGTCTACTTCTAACCTCATGCCCCGAACCTTGACTTCTCTCCGGCACAGACCGTGCCGCCCTGGCTTGTCTCCAGGTGTGCACACGCCAGATGATGCACACTTCCAAAACCGAGCAGCGTGCTTCTTCAGTCTGAAATGCGCATCTTTCTCCTTTTCACCAGCTGTTACTGTGCGCATCTTGATGTCACCTCCTCCAAGAGCCTTCCCTGACTGCCTTGGGGCCATGCCCTGCCATACCAAGAGATCGAGATTTCATAGGAAGTAGCTTGCCTCTCTCTCTAAGCTGTTAAAAATGTGCTGGCCCTCCTGCTGGGGAAGCTGCTCTGGTTCATTAAAGGCCTGAGACAGACGCCCTGGTGACTGGAGTCCGGCTTCAGAGTTAGCAGCTGAATCATTTTCTGTCTTCGGTGTCTTTGAACCAAAGACACTCTCCAGTGGTGCTTTCTCAACTCCCATGAATACCTGAGATAAAACAGAATGCTGTGGTGGAAGAGACTTAAGTCGCTCTATTAGAGATTGAGGAGGACAGCAAGGGAGCACTTTCCCTGGCTCACTTGATCTGTGTGCACACTGTGCTATTCAGAAAAGGTGAAGTTTCAGAGGCAACCTTGCCTCTGTCCTGATACCATGCACCCTCACACAGACGCGAGCTCCTGAACACTGCGGCTGCTCAGCCAGCCTTCTGACTCCCTGCGCCTGCAGCCCTCCTTTCTGCCTCCCTCAAACGCCCAGCTGCTTCTCTTTCTTCAGGCTTCTACTTATAGAACACCTCCTCCAGGAAGGCTGCCCATGACTGCTCTATTTAAATTTGTGCAGCACCCATTATCTTCTCTCCTTGACTCCTTTTAAGTTCTTCAATACTACTTGAAACAATATTAAATTATTTAATTTTTATCTTATTTGATTATTTTTTGGCATCTCACTGTACGAATGTTATGGTTTTAAGAGCCTTCTCCTTCTTGTTTGCCACCATAGCCCAGTGCCCAGGACAGGGTCTGGCATATTCTGTGTTAATGAGTGTTTGTTGAATGAATACATGAATGTCCAAAGGAGCTCTGAGTGGAATGGGGAGTAGGACTTTTGATGTGAAGAGCTTCCTAAGGAAAAAAAAAGTCCATACTCTGTCCCTGGATCCTTGGTGACATCATCTCTTTTGTTCCCTTTGCCCTCGCCCCCTGCTTTCATCCACAAATAATTGCCCCTAAGTCAAAGCCAGGACAAAATTGAGGCTCTATAATGACTGGCGATGAGTTCAGATTAGCTTGGTGTCTGAAAGCTCTATGCAGGGAGAGGATGGGCCCGACCTGGATGGTGCGGTTGGTAAGTATGATTCGGATTCTAAACAAAGGGCAGGGCTACATCACGTCAGTCCCCCATGCTTTGTTTTTATATTAAGTGCTTTGAACTGTCAACATCCCAGAGCAGCAAATCCGTAAACTTTGTTGGGGGCAGACACTCTGCAGACTCTGCTGCAATCGCCTCTCTTGCACAGTTAGTTCCCCAATCACTGCCAATCCAGCCTTGGAGCTCGTCACAGACAAGCTGACGGACTAACATCTCCCACAATGAAAGGGGTATTTCTGTAGTGGCCAAGAGCTCATGTGTTAAATTGGACAGAGTGGCCTTTTCAGTCTGACGTCCAGGCCACAAGTGACTTGTCAGACCTTGGGCAATTCAATTAATCTCTCTAAGAAAGCCTCAGTTTGGCATCTGCAAATTAGGAATAAAAGTACCTCCTTTGTGGGTTGATGTGAAGAGTAAGCAAGTCAATGATTGAGCAAAGACTTGCTAATATTATTATAGTGTGTTTTGGGATTTTCCCCACTGCGGTTGCAGCTCACTGGGTTGTTTTACTCTGTTCATCAGATGTGCCCAACTCTCCTGGGACACCGCACCCAACGATACCAGCTGCCCAGGGATGACAACATAAACCAGCCCTTGCCCTCAAAGAGCTGATGAACGAGTGTAAGAGAACACCACGCACACATAGATTGGAAAACAACTTGCAAATGAGAAACAAAGGTGTGAAAATATCTGAGCTACCTGTAGGTATGAGCAATTGCATGGCCTGGGCTACTCACGGAAAGCTTCATGGAGAAAGTAAACTCGAACTGGATGCTGGGTCATGAAAATGACAGGAGAGAGGGTATGTGTGAAGGCACAGGTGTGTATGAGGGGCCAGCATCCTTCTGGGGAATTCGGGCCGGACTGTAGAGCACTGCGGGATGGAGTGGTGGTGGGTGCCAGGTGACCTCACAGACTTGCTTGTAATTTCTTCAGAGGCTCTTGGAGAGTCAGAGAAGTCAGGTTGTGGGGAGTGTTTGCCCAGGTTTGCATTTGAAACAGGGCAAGAATGACAGCAGGTGGCACATGGAGGAGGCCGGAGCATTCACCCATCCCAGGGAAAATAGGACATCTCTCACCAGGGAACTCAGGGTAAAGGGAGAAAGGCTGGAGGAGCATTTGGAAGTCTGGATGGAAAGACTTAGTAAACTCACTGCATAGCAGACATCTGCTCATCAGAGGCTTCTTGGAGCAACAACCAAGCTTAGTGAAGCTCATCAACGTGGACCTACACTTCTGTCCCTGTCAGCTGTTTGTCAGCCCCAGGAGGAGCTAGGAAGCTGGGACAGGCCCTTCCCGTTGCAGCAACACTTAGAAGACGGGGCCAGCTTATGACCTGGAACTATGAGTTCCAAGGAGGTTGGCAGCTCAGTCTGAAGGAACCGTCCACAGCCTGCCAGACCATCTTCCCAGATAATGTTGTCTTTGGAATATGTCCATTCCCACCTCTTCCCTTGCTCATTAATTTGGCCATGACATCTCCTTTGAGGTGGGGATAGTGAAGCCTCAGAACTCAGCAGTTACAGGAACTGCCCGGCACTGGAAAGAACCTCTCCCTTCTGACCTCTCCCTGCAACTCTGGGCCACCTGTAGGTCAGCCTGGCCATCTGGAGGGTCAGGGAGCAGCAAGGAGAATGGGCAGGAAGGAGCTCTGTAGATAAGGAGACCAGGTGGCTTTGTGTTTGGGCCCAAGCCTACCCGTACATTCTGCATTTTGGAATGTGTGTCTCCAGTCACTGGCACAAATACACAGGGACTGGTGATGTTCCCTAAGGCTGGGCTGATTCTCTGGCGATCCAGCAGCACTGGTGCCAAACGGAGGGGGCACAGCATGCTTTCAGATGAGGACAGAAGCATGGAAAGGGGGTCCTGTACATGCCACGGGGGCACAGGAGAGAGAGACAAATAAGGGAGAGTTAGCAAGAATGAAATAAGGAGATAACATTCACTATGGTCTTACCTTGTAACAGACAATGTACCAGTGACAACCGTATGAGGCAGGACTATTACCATCCTCATTACCTTTGCCAGGAATAACCCTGCAAGTTGCTTGTAAGTGGTCCCCACTTTAACCTCCCGTAAGTGGCCTCAACTACCCTCTCAGACTGTAAGTCACATTGTGGAGATGCCCTTTTCAGCTCACCCTGATGACTTCCCATCATCTGCGGAATAATATCTGAAGTCCTTACCATGGTTGCCAAGGCCACGTACCTGCTCTGGCTCTGCCAACCCCTCTCGTTCGCTCACCGCTGCAGTCCCTCTACCCATCCTAATGCTCCTTACGTTAAAAGCCTCAGGACCTTTGCATGTCTGTTTCCTCTGATTGGAACTTTGTGTAGCTTTCTCTCTCACTTCGTTCATATTTCTGCTCTAATGTCTGCTCCTCAGACAGGCCGTCTCAGGCTGCCCTCGCTGAAAGAGCACTCCCCAGGACTGTCTGATGCCTCACAGAACTTTATCATTTTTCATAACACTCAGCACCTGACATGTCACCAGTTCTTTTGTCAATTCTTGATTATCTGCTTCCCCAACTAAAGCCTTAAGTTCCCTAAAGGCAGAGGTTTGCTGCTGTCATTGTTCTCCATTGTGTTCTCCGCACTAAAATCAGTGGCTGGCTCCTGGAGGGTTCACAATAATTGCTTCCTGAATATAAGAATAAGTGGAGAACTTATTATGGCCCAGGCTAAATGCTGGTAAGCTATTTAATAGCTCCCTCGCCTGGGTGATGCAAATTTCATGGTTACTCCTATTTTACAACGGAGGAAACGGAAGCTTTCAGACGTTGGATAACTTGCATGGGGTGGCGCAGCTAGTGGGCAGCAGAGCAGGGATCAAAACCCAGGCAGCAGGATTCTGATCCACAAGGGGAGGTGATCTATGCAAAGCACTTGGGAGAAAGAGGTGAATGAAGGTCTCCTACCCCTGCATAACCCAGGGAAAGAAGAGTTTCATACCAGGTATTTGTGGTCTGCGCCGTGCACAGAATGAATCCCTTTGGGGAAAATCGCAAAAATGCTGCTGCCCTGTAACCCAGGGAAGGCAGGGGCTGCAGGAACCGTTGCCAGAAGAGAGAAATTGTAGCTTCCCCATGTAACCTCAGCCCTGCATCCCTGCCTCACCTGGGAGTTCAGCCCCACCTCGGCCTCAAAGGCAATACCAGCATAAAGCAAATGATAACGTCACGACTTGGCTATGGGCATTGGGTCTCCATTGGTTTCGATGTCACCGAAATCTTGAGAGTCTGTCTGGTGTTCCCCTAGGGAGACCCTCACTTTGGGTCCATGTTCAGGGTCCATGGCTTCCAGAACTAATCCAGCCCAGCCCTGGCCAATGGCGTTGCCAAGACACCCCTTTTTGTTGTTGTTGTTCTATGAACTGGCACCTTTTGTTTGCTTCCAGATTTCTCAATACCGACTTGCTACCTGACCTTTTTAAAGGCGACCTAGTTGTGGCTTTCCCGGATGTCCTGTGGCCCACTCTTTATCTCATGCCCTGTGCCCTCCCTCTTCAGATCCTTCTAGTTTCTTCTGTCTCTGGATTCCATCCAACACACAGACCCTGATGCTGCCTCAGTCCCCACTTTGATACCTTAATAGAAATTCAAAAACCAATATTTAGATACTGGAAATGTGTTGCCATTAACAGAAATTGCAGAGCCCAGGATATGGGGGGAGTGGGTTACTAAGGAGGGGCTAATTTAAATTTTAAATTATTTGCACACTTTGAGCAGGCACATATATCTTAGTATTGATTGAAGCTCTTTGGAAGCTATTTACGTTTTCAGCACACCTATAAGGCGGAGATTTATGCTGCATTTGGTGTTTAACTAGCCTCTTAATGCATCCTGTCGAGCCATCGTATTGGTGGGCATATTGTAAATTTCAGCCTTGGCAATGAATTGATTTGCTTAGTGGAGTTGAATTTAGGCCATTAAAATAAATAAATAAAACAAATAAGAGGGACTTCCAGGCCCTCATGTTATATTAAAATCAACCCAAGGCAAAGAGATAGAACCTCTGGAGTCGTGACTAGGTATCGAGTGCCAGACTCGGGGCATGGAGGATTCCTTTTGATACAACCTCACGCAGACAATAGCTGCAGTGTGGAATTAAGGGAGAGACCAGGGTTCAGCTCGTGCACAGGCTGAGTTGAAGTTAAAAAGACCTGAATTCACACCCCGACTTATCTACACACCCATAGTTGGATCTTCTTTTTCCAAGTTTCCAAGACAGTGTCCTGGCCCAGAGATTAGAGTTCTAGTCTTCTAGGGCTCTCATTCCACTGCAGTTAACCTTGTTACATTCAGCTGGATTCTAAGATGTGCCGAGCCCTTGAGTTGGAACAAGAGAATAGCTCTCACCACCTAAGCCTTGTTTTACTGCCTCTTAAGAATCACAGGGGGTCTCGGTTACGTCAACATACTAGTGAATCTAATGCTTTCAGTGTGTCTTGGGCTACCAGGATCCAAGTCGATTGGAACAGATATTTTCCAAAGCACTCACTCCAGATAAAAGGCTTAATTTGTCTTCTAGAAATAGGTTTTTAAGGAGTCCTGAAAATAGCTGACAGTTTACAGCCTGCTGCTGTCCTTCTGGCTCTCTGAAAAACAAAACAAAACAAACAAAAAAAATCCCAGCATTTTCCTTTGCAGTGGGTACAGAAACGTTGGTCATCTGAGCTGGCTCCAATCCTGGTGGCCCCAGGACTGAGTCTGTGGGAAGGAAAACACCAGCAGCCCCGCCTCTCTCCTGAGCTGGGTCAGCCGAGGTCCTCATCTCACGCTTTCAGCCCAGGTCTCCTGATTAGCCATTTCGGAATTTCCCAAGGGAGAACGAAAGCACAATACCCTCTTTACAAGCCACGGGCCACTGTCTCTGCGCACGCCCAGACCTGAAATGAGAAGTAAACTTGGCTTATCCATGCTTTAACCGTCTCCCCTTCTGATACGACTTGGGTACCCAGGGATCCCAGAAGTTACACATGCTTGAAAATGGAGCAATCATGGAAAAGCAGAGTATAAAAGGAGAGAACATAAACAGGTGCTCATAATCTCTTTATTTTTTCAGGAGAGAAATACTCATTGGGCACCCTGTTGGTGGGATGAGCAGGTCTCCGGCAGGTGGACAGAAGGCCCTGGTGATTCCCTCTAGCTGAAACTTAAGGGGGTGCAGGATGTGACGTTAACAGAGGTGTTTGGGACCAAATTACAAAGCCAGGTTAAGGAGTTTGTACATTATTTTGCAGGACATCGGCTTATATTGAAAGGATTTTGAGCAAAAAAGCCATGTACACAATTTATATATTAGATTTTGCTGGTGAAACCTTTGGGTAGATTGGCACAAGGAGCTTCGAGGCACAGGGGTTAATTAAGGGACAATTTCACTGGGTGAGAGGTGATGATGGGGCCCTGAAATCGTGAGCAAATTGCAATGCCATTTACACATGAGATGACCTCAGATGTCATTTCCTGAAGTTTATAATCACTCCACTACCACACTAAACACACACACACACACACACACACACACACACATCTCCGCCTCACACCATCCTGCCACGCCACAGGGACTTCGCTCATTCGTTTCTGAAATATCATTTTAAAAAATCCATTTTAACAGCAACAGACATGTCCATGACACTCTTGAATTCTTAGAGCACGATCTCTCCAGATCCTGGAAATGTTGCTCACTCCACAGTGTCCCTCCCTCACTTTAGCCCACGGCGAGGGTTTAGCTTCCGCTTCTTTCCAAGCACGTCTGCCGAGCAGGGGGAACATTGCCACAGGCCTCGTTTATGAAACTTGGGCCCTCTTCAAAGCAGTAATACTATTTCAGTAAAACGCCTATGCAAGAGCTCACCCCATGGTAGAAATCCATTTAAATAGGCTCTGGTTTATTTACTGTAACCAGAGCAGAGTGGACTGGAGCTGGGATAATTAAGCTTCAATCCATCCACACTTTGAGGAACAGCACATCTGGACTGAAGAACTTCAAAATGGGATGAGTGAGCTAGACTGGGGAAGCTGGCCTTGGCTGAATTCTGAGGAGGGGCAATCGTGTTTCTGAGTTGCACAGTGACATTGAACGACCCAGGCTGTGGAGTGGCCCAATTCAAATGCCAATTATTCCAGGTGTCACCTGCCATTATGCCCTCATCTCAGTTCAGAAGTCCAGCTTGGGCCAGTAGAATAGACCACTCCCTTGGAGGTTACTGTGTGTTCTTCACAGGCCGATGAAGGGAAAAGCCGGTGCTGGAAAAGCACTGAGCATTTGTGTGTGTGTGTGTGTCCCTGGAACGACGTTCTAAAAATAAAAATAAAAATAAAATTGAGTTCTAGTTTCCATACCAAGTCCAGTCTTCCAAAAAGGGATGAAATGAAATTTGCTCCCAGCCTATTCTTCACACACAGTTCCTACCAGTGCCTCTGATGTTATCGGCAGTTCCCTAGTTACTCAAAAATAGCAGCAAGTTTTGGAGAAAACAAGAGCTGCTGTCCTTTGTCCATGCTTTTCCCTCGGCCCTTCCCTGCATCATTCAAGCAAGTGTTTAGAGCTCTGCCAAGCATTTTTCCAAGTGACTCTCCCAGAAAGAATTGTGTCTTCCCCTCTCTGCTCACCTCGATTTTTATTCACTGATTTATTGATTCATTCATTCAATCTACAAATATTTATCGATGAATTTAAGTGCATTACACACATAGTCCTAGGTGCCAGAGTTACAGCAGGAAACAGAATGTCATTTCTGCCCTCATGGAGATTACATTCTAGAGAGGGAAAAAAGGGGGGGAAAGGACAATATTTCAGAGTAGAGAGAAAATGAATAAGGAGAATAGAGCATGAGAGCAGGTGTTATTTTATGTAGGGTAGTCAGAGGAGATATCTAGGACAAAGTGACTTTTGAGCAGAGTCGAGCAATGTCAGGAAACAGGTTTTGCAGATATTGGTGGGAAGAGTTAAGGGCCGAGGGAACAGCAAGTGGAACGGCCCTGAGCCAGAACTGTGAGTGGCATATTCCAAAAAAAAAAAGTCACTCATATCTTGTATCTATCATTCATATATGTGACAGTCATATAATGCACCACCCTACTGTAATTTTCCATTGCTTCTCCCCTAGAAGGTGGCCCCTGGAGATCAAGGATTATAGTGTATTCATATCTATATTCCCACTGCCCTTGGAGTATAGTCAATGCTTAATGTAAATACTTATTGAAGAAACAATAAGTAATCCCATCAATCCTCCTAGCAATCACATGAAAGGATATACCGTTACAGGTTGATAAATGAGGGAACAGACCAGAGATATTGAATAATGTTCCTGTTTACACAGCTAATCAACAAGCAGTGTCTAGATTCTGACCTATGCCGGTAAGGCTCCAAGCAAAAGTACTTTTTTCAGCAGTCTTACCTGTGGAGTCAGAACAGATCCTCCTGTAAGCCCAGGGTCAGGTGACTACAAAGTGGAAAGTGTGTGCTCTCGGCCCTGAACTGAGCTGACTGCCCAGCTACATGCCCACCTTTCTGACAACCTTCCATTGCGTCCTCAGGAGAAACAAAGGCTGCATTTGTGGCATTCTGTTTGTTCGGCAGCTCATGAGTGTTGAATGAGCGGAGCAGAGCTTGGGCAGAAAGCAACTTGAGTTGGGTCCATCTCCATGGCTGGGTGATAGAAGGAAGAAGAAAACATATGAAATCCTGTAGTAGAGGAGAGGGTGCCAAGCAGAGTAGTGCAGAGGGAGGGAGAGCAGAGTGGAGGGTGCCAAGAATAAAACAGGTCCAGGGCGGGACAATGGAGAGATTCTCCGTGAACGTGCTTAACTCCAACCAGCAGGGCTGTGCCTGAGGCCCTGCAGGTTGGAAGTGAGAAAGAGGGAACAACAGGGCCACTCTGGGATGGGCAGGTGGCAGGGTTGGATTTCTGGGAGCAGTGGCGGTGGCTGCTGGGTCTGCAGTGGGCAGGCACGGGCACCAGCGGGCACAGGGTGCTGCGCAATTTGGTGGGAGGCCCCAGGCCCCTGGCTCTGGTGGCTTTACCCTGGGCCTGGATGTTTGCCTTGGCAGCCCTGGAGCGTTAGCCTTGGCCTCGGCAGGATTCCCCAATGGCCAGAAAACCGGGCCAGCACACCTGAAAGTCATTAGCGTGGGTCCCATTTTGTTCTCATATTTCCAAGCAGTGACCTGCAGCCATGTGTGACGGGGCAGGCACTTTATCAACTCGCTTTCCCCAGCCCACCCCACCCATTTACCTTCCCTTCTCTGTCGGTCCCTGCCCAAGACCTACCAATCCGCCAAATCCAGAGCTGACAAGGGCCCTTTTCTTTCCTCTTTAATAAATATTTATAAGATGTGAATATTGTTTTTATAACCCATTTAAGTCAGTCTTCATCACTTTTCCATTAGTGAGGACTTGGGCCCAGTGCAGTCAAGCCACTTGCCCAGAATCACACAGCTAATCAAGTACAGAGTCTAGGCAGGAGCCGAGGCCTGTGTGGCTCACACTGCTGAACGGCAGGCATCGCACATCCCTGAGTCCCAGCCCCTCCCGCCAGTCTGCGTGCTGCTGACCACCTGGGACATCTGAGCCCATCTTTTCTCCGAATGGCAACCCAATGCCCAATTTGCCTAGTCAGCACTTTACCTAAAAAAACAAATTCTCTTTTGGTGTCCTTGCAGCCACCTGGGCATCTTATTAATTTTACCTTCTTTTAAAAACATTTCCTCTAGAGATACAGTTTTCTAGCGTATGTTTGTATTTCTCTAAAGCAGGGGTTCTCATTCAGGGACCTTTTGCCCCCTAGGGGACATCTGGCAGTACCTGGAGACCCTGGGGCAGGACCGTAGTTCCCGGTGTCTGGTGTTGGTCAGGGATTCTGTTATACCTTCTGTAATGCACAAGACAGCCCTCCACAATGAAACAAACATTCGGCCATTAGGTCAATAATAGCAAGGTTGAGAAACGCTCTAAAGGCATCAATACATAAAGACACTTTATTCAGACTATTATAATTATAGAAGTAAATCCTTAAGGTGGCACAGTCAAACATCAATGTGGCATGTTCTCCCCAGCTCCTAGAGCTTCCAGAGGTTCATGTTCTAGCTCCTTAGAGCTTCCCATGTGTATCTCTTCCCCATTCCATATTCAAAGACAATGTTAGTAGCTTGAAATTGGCCACCATGGGTATATTTACTCCATGGAAATTGGCAAAAAACAATTGGGCCTTTTTTTTTTTCCTGGAGAGCTAGTTGACCAGCATACCATCCAGAACTTTCTATGTGACATAGTCTTATTTAATCTTCACAGCACTGAGGTATCCAATATCATTATCTTGACTTCATATTTGGAAATCGAGGCATAGAACGTTAATGCAACTTGTTGTACAAAACATCATTATTAATTGGTGGGGACAGGAGTTGCAACCAGGCAGCCACACTTTGCAGCCTGCACTTGAAGCATTACCCGGCCTGGCCAAACGTCAATGAGAAACAGCTCTAATGCACTGTGTATTCCTGAGCTGGTCCATGTGAGATCGAAAAGGGGGATTTACATGAAGTGAATCATTTTACCACGTCATTTTACAAATTTCATGTTTTTATAATGACAGGCTTAATAGGAAGTACTCTGTTTGAGGTGAATACTTTTTTAAGTGAATAAAGATTAAACAAACTCACTAAAGAGTTCTTAAAATCCTCAGAGCAGTTCTTCTTTATTACTTAAATATCACCCATACAGTATTGTTCCTTAAATGTCACCTAATGAATATTTTAGAATTGCTACCCAATTACCTCCCCAGGGGCACACCCTACCCCTCTTCCTTCTTGACTTCCTCCGTAACACAAATTCTTAAAAAAATGTCTGTATTTTTCCACTTGAACACTCCCAACACCTAGAACAGCATGTGGTACATAATACACTCACAAAATTTGTTGAATGAATAAATAAATGACAAACACAGAGGCTTCCCCAAGAATAGAAAATAATCCCATCACTCATGAAAAGTTTCCAAGCTTGATACATATTTATGAGAAATGCAAAGTAAGGTGGGATATGCCCTTAGACAGATTTGTTAAACATCTTTCCAACAACCAAAACTGAAAACAAAATAAATTGGGCACCTAAAACAATGGAGCTGTTTGAGCTGAACTGATGCTGCTCTTTTGAAATAGATGGAGTTTCTCCCCCAAGTCACCCTAGAGCACTGAGCATTTGCTTCCATGGTCTTCTGGGTGGGGAGGACTTGGAGCCCAGAGAACACCCAGCCTTAGGTATTAAATTAAAATGTACAAAATGATCAATGATAAACCTTGCAGGAGGCCATTCTATTAAAGAGGGTCATCGTCATCATGAGTCACTCACAGAAACAAATGTTCTCTTCAGAGAGAACACGGTCTTGGTTAGTTCTTCACCCTGCCTGGTATTAAACAAATGTAGGGAGTAGCAATAAAAAATACAGGTCATCTAGTTAAATTTGAATTTCAGAACATATATTTATCTATGCTAACAAGGTATTTGTTGTTTACTGTTCATCCGAAATTCAAATTTAACTGGCTAGTCTACACTTTATCTGGCAACCCTCACGGAGAGCTCAGGCTAGACTTGAGTGTTGCCTGGTTACTGCCACGGACTGTCACACAGAGTGCTGAGGAGGCAAAGTGGACACTGGGGACCGGAAGCAGGCCCAGGACACAATCAGTCAACAGCTCTGGGCACAGGCAGTCCTCCCTTCTGCTCCAAAGAACCACAATATTTGAAAATCAGACAGCCCCATTCCTGGAATTCATCTAAAGCTCTTGTTTTTGTTTTTGAGTTTTGTTTTCCTTTCCACCTGTACCCAGTGATTTCCTTCTCAATGAGAGTTATTCTGATGTCTGGCTGATGCACAGAACACAAAGGATGCTCTTAAAACTGCAGATTTTCCAGGTCTTACCTAGTAAGTGATTAGACCTGGGAATCAGTTTTTAAAAATCTTTCCGGGAGACTCTGATGATGAGCCACTGTGGGAAGTCACATGTGTGAGGCCTAGGTCTGAACTCGTCAGTTCTACCGGAGACTCAACCCCGTCAGAGAATCTCGGAACTCGGTCTCCAGGGGACAGAGATCGAGGCCGGAATGAAACAGGGCCACCCATGCAGTGGGAGCAAGATTGACGCACAGGGCTCAGGACGCCGTGGGCGGAAGAATCAAAAGCCAGTGCACAGAAGTTCATACAACAGCATGTTGTGGGGAAAACAGGCCAAATCGTGCTAGGGAAACTGGGATGATATGAGTTGGGGGCGTGGTGTCTAAGACGAAATTGGGTGGCTGCTGCCATGAGGAACCTGGGTCACAAGTCTAAAGTCCGCAGAGAAAAGCAGTTGGCAGGAAGTAGGAGGTGCCCAGGGCTGGTTGACAGCCCAAAATCAAGTGGTCTGAAAAATCAACCCATCTCTCTAGGCTGAGTGTCTTTCCGTGTAAAATGAAGATTCATTAATTGTTTCATTCATTTATTGAACATGAGTGTACAGCAAGGTATAAAATATGTAAGCTACCTGCCTTCCCAACGTTTGCAGGCTGTCGGGGAAGGTGGACAGTACTCGAGGAAAAGGGGACAAATAGTTGTTACTACAACTAGTTATAGCTAGTTATTGCTAGTGATCTCTAGTTAATGCTTTAAAGGGAATGAATAGCTGTAGTAGGGGATGCTGTGGATACATTCAACGCACACACACACTGAGCCACGGAAGTATGAATGTGAAGGACGGGGGCGATGAGGGTGAAACCAGGACGTAAATCACATGCCAGGAATTTCAACAGAAAGACGTTACTGTAGGGATTTAGTTTCCAGGTAGGAGAAGAGCTAAAACAGCCAAGGAAAAATGAGACGATCCAGAGATGAGCAAGTGTAGAAAGCCGCTGTCTCATCGAGGGCTGGAGGGGCAAAGAAGGCAGAGGTTTGGCAGGTGCTCTGGACCTTTGTGGAAGCTGGGACAGTGGCAGGCCTGCTGGGATTATTAAGGGACATGCTGTCCAGGAGCCAGAGCCACAGCAGAAACAAAACTGCTGCCCAAGATGCCACCCCAGGTGGTGCCATGGAGACATTACCAGGGCTTTTTCCTGTGCTGTCTCCTGCCAAGTCCTCCCCTGCTTGGTCCCTAGACAGCAGCTGGCAGTCAAGGCAGCATGGCCATGGAATTCTTGTAATACAAAGCACCTAGAGAGAAGGGTAGGGACTTTGCCTAGTGCAGAAGGACAATGATCTGCACAGGCAGCAGGTGACAGATTGGAGAGGTAAGACAACGGCGGGGCCAGTCTCGTTGGGCTGTATAATGGTGCAAGAGATCCCGTGTGAACTGCTTAGCCCAGTGCACGGTGCACGGTGTGCATTCAGTTCATATTAGTCTGAAGACCTATTATTGACTCCAGGGAAGTTCCAGCAACTGCATTTGCACCCGGGGCTGGGATATCAGGCTGGGAATGATGTGAAGCCCAAGGAAGGTGCGCATAAGAGCAAGGCAAGGACCCAGACTTCAGAGAGAGAGTGGTCGTGCCAGATGAACAGGATAGGGACTAGAAAGGAACTTAGCAACTGCCTAGTTTCGTAACAGGTCGCATGGGACAGACTGTCTGACACTGAACTTGAGCAGAGATAATAACAATTAGGCCACCAGATTTCCTATAGACTAATGCCAGCTAACATATCACTGGATAGATGCACTTGGTATGTAATGTAGGGTGCTGGTTATACACTAGGCACACTCAAGAAAGGTGAGCTGGAGATAAATTAAGGGAAGCTCTATTCACAGAGGCGTGGACTGAGGGTTGGTGAGACATCCAGCTGCAGGGGAAGCCAAGAGGAGGGAGCTGACGCTGGTCCAGTGGGAACCGTGGGAGAGAGCTACCTCAGAGGAGTCCAATGGGGAGGCAAACTGCAGAGAGGCAGGGCGAGTAGGCACCCGTATATACTCTCTACCGCTAATGGCCTCTCTTCTCTTGTCTGCTCATTTCTGAAGAGCCTCTTTTTTGGCTGAGTTCAACAAAAACAAGAGGTCAAAGGAGTCTGAACAATGCAGTCCTCAGGTGTCAGCCTCTGGGCACTCAGGACCCCAAAGGGCAGACGGTGGACCAGGGGTCAGGACAGTGGCAGACAGAATGACACAGAGACAGGGTCTCAGATGCCGATAACATCAACACAGTCGGTCCGCGCTCCAGGCTCTCCAGCCCAAATCCTGAACCATGTGTCACAGATGAGCATCACCTGAAGACCTTCCTGGTTTGGACTTAGGGCAGAGATCTGTGTGGGGGTCCACGAAGGAAGAATGTAGTCAGGAGGGACCCTCTAACCCGGTGCGATGGAGTCAGCCTCGTGATGACGAGGTCGTCAGGGCAGATTGTTAAACTTCCAAAATTTCACGTGCCAGTTGTTAGACATAACCATTATTTTTAAAAAATACACTCATAAACTCACAGTGCAATAAGTATAGAAAAGGGGAATAAATACTCAAAATTCAATGCTTTCTGTTTCTTGACTACATTTTACCACTGCCGATGCTTGTGAGGTTAGTCACGACTGCATCCCCACAGTGGAAATACTGTGTAAGTGTGAGCCGCTATCCATTCACTCCCAGCCTCCACATTCAGTGACTTCGCGCTGCTAGTGTGAAACTGGCCACAGGGGCACATGTACACCATGGGATGCCCCGTGCGTTGCAACATGTCCCGTGTTGCTGCTGGTTCATTTCTTTTTTTCTGAGACAGCCAGTGGTTGAACATAGACCAGCCCAGCGCTGAGACCTCCCCTCCCCACCGAATCTTGACTCGATTTGAACAACGAAGAAGAAAAAATAATGATGCTGCACATCTTTAAATGCCCTTACCTCTTTGTTGAACAGAATCACTTAAGGGAAACACAGGCACTCGTTTCTAAAACGTTGGCTGTCTTTTTACTTGTCGAAAAGATTTTTTAAAGGAAGACAGGGGAGTGTCCAACCGTTTGGCGTCTCTGGGCCACACTGGAGGACAAGTTGCCTTGGGCCACACATTCAATACATTGCAACACATAATCACATGCAAAAAATCTCACGTTTTAAGTAAACGTACAATTTTGTGTTGGGCCGTGTTCACAGCCATGCTGGGCTGCATGCAGCCCGCAGGCCGCAGGCTGGACACCCCCAGAAAAAAGCATCCTTTTTCATACTAAGACGTCAGTTAAAACAGGCTTCAGTCTTACATACCCTGAACTAAGAGTAAATTGCAGAGGGGATAAGAGAGTATGAAAAGATGAGAACTAGGATTAGGCTTGTGATGCAACTTGTTGATACATATATATAAAATATATGTCTTTAAAAGAGTTGCATACATGTGCAATAGATCTTTATTTTTGCATATTTCTTTTTTATCAGAAGATTATATTGGAAAAGAGTAAGCTTAGAAGTTAGAGCTGGCTTTGAATTTCTTAGCAAGGCAGTACAGGAGAAAGTTACTTATTATTTCCTTGTCCGCAAGTTGGAGATAATAATATACACCTCATAAAGACAATGGGAAATACAGAGCGCTGACATATAGGAAAGAAACTGGCACAATTCATACATTAATTGACTCATTTAGAAGATATTATCTTACGATGATGAAAGAACCTACTAAAAAAATGAATCCATCTGCTCTCCAGAGATCTCGGTTTCACAGGGGAGGCGTACATTAACCAGTACACCTAAATTTCACCATGAAAATGATGAACCTACCGGAGGAGTGTGTGTGTCAATTAAAATAAACGGAAGAATCGGGAAACAGGAGGGTGGCGTTCTCTTTCTCGGCTCCATCTTTCGCTCCTGCGGTAGACAGTATCAGTGCGTGTCCTCAGTGGTTTGGCCGCAGTGCTTCAGTTGGCTTGGAATATGCACCAGTGTCTAGAAATCTTTGCTTAGAGCTTTTCTCCAGGGCCCAGGAAGGCGGCAGTGCCCTCCTGCAGGCAGACTGGAAGGGCTAGAAATAACACCGCTGGGGGCTGTCCTCCCCGCCCCACCTCCTCCGTGGGATACTCTATGTCATTCAGAGTCTGCCAGTTTCCTCACTAGTACTGAGTTCCAGGTGCCCACGGTGTGGGATGCTGGCATACCTTTTTCTTGGCTGCTGTCCCTTTTTCTCACTCTTCCATCCCCCTACAGGTGTTTTCTGCACCTCCCAAATAAACTACAGTTGACCCTTGAACAACACATTTTGCAACTGCTTGGGTCACTTACACACGGATTTTTTTTCAATTACCCCTGCAGTTTCAACCCGCGTTGCTCAAGGGTCAACTGGCGTTAGGAATCCGTGTATGTGGAGAGCCAGCGTAAACTGCACGCGCATCTTCGACAGCGCAGGCGGTTCGCGTTCCTAAGGCCCACATTGTTCAGGCTCAACTGGACATGCACACGATTTTTGGACCGGGTCTGGAATGCATTGCCCCCTCCAATGAGATGTCCCGGTCCGAGTCCTGGTGGCTGACCAGTGGATTCTGAGCGCTCCTCAGGAGAAAGCAGCGCGGATACTTAGCTTATCTGTCAGTACCTGGGGCCTCCTATTCCCAGAGCTAACGGAAAAGCAGCACGCTGAACACGGGGGAAGCACATTTCGACTTAGAGCACTCACACAAACGCACAGTTTTTAGGAGAAAAACAACACAGATTTGTCAACGTCTGTCACCTCCTTTGGGCAGCTGCAGCTTTTTAAGAGCCAAGAGGTCCCCGGTGGATGTGGCTCACACCAGCGCAGGAGGAATGATTGACTCCCAGAGCTTTGCTGAAATTGACTGCTAATGTTGGAACGGTACTTAGCTGGATGCATTTCCTGTGCACGGGGGCTGCTGTGGGTGAGCTGGGGGCAGGGAGAAGGGATTCCCAATGAAGGAAGTTTCTATGCAAACACTGCAGCCCATACGGATCAGGTTTCAGCTTAGCTTTGCTAATTCCCCTTGCGTTTCACCGCCCCCTCCCAAACATTTAAACTTAGATAGCTATATAAGTTCAAATGTTCTTTTATAGAGTGAAATAAACAGCTTTTATGGCCTGAAAACAGCGAGCTTAGAGATCAACCGTTCCCCACTGAAGCCGGCATGTTTAAGCTGAAGAAATAGACAGCATTCTCTCCCTTATTGTTAGCTATATTTCTCCCCCAAACTAATAGGAGGTAGTCTGTAAATTAGTTGCCAGGGAAAGAAGTTAATGCAGCCTCCCGGCATTTTGCTACAAGGCTGCCCCCCTCTGGCTCCCACCACAATGCGATGTGCAGAGAAATTAAGCGTGTTTAAGACAGAGCAGCTCAAAATGGGGGCAAGTCGAGGTCAAGGTCCCAGCCGCTGGTCACTAGCCACCCTCTAGTTACCACTGCTAGCTTCTCAACACATTTTCTCCAAATGGCAAAATACATAACTGAGTGTAGGGTGAACTTTGGCAACCCTTGGTTCCAAGCTACACATGGTGAGTGAGTAAGTTTGAAAGGCAGAGGAGCATGAGGGAGACAAAGCAAAAGGGTCCCGTGCCATTTTTCCCGCTCACGGCAGCCTTTCTATCCCAGAAATAATTGTAGCATGCTGCATTTCCAGTTCATCCTTCTTTTGGGGATTAAGAAGCAACTGGAATACTCACGCAAGAGGCTACCTAGCGGAGACCCATGCTGGATACACCAAGGAACCTAAGTCTGATTTGCCCTGAAGTAGCCAATTCTGATCTATTCATTTTTTGAATACCCATGTTAATACCAGGCATACTGCAGGCACATCGCAGCTGTCTTGCTGTTCCAGTGCCTTGACTGATCTCTCCCTTTTCACCAGCTTTTAGAATAAAATGTTGCAACCTCAGAAAGCATCCCCTCACAACACCCACACCGATCTCCTCTACAGCCTTAACTTCTTACCGCTCACTGGCATGCACTCCAGCCACGAGGCATCTTGTCACAGTCCCAAAAGTGAATTTCCTTCAAGCAACTGAGTCCCTATTCCAGCTCCTCAGCTAGATGTCCTTCCCTTCTTTTCATCTTTAGAACCTATAAAATACTGTAATTGTATTAATTTAGCAGGGCTGCCATAACAAACCGCCGCAAATTGGGTGGCTTAACCAACAGAAATGTATTTATTCTCTCACATTTCTGGAGGCAGGGCTGTTCCTTCCGAAGGTTAAATAAGAATCTGACCCCTGCCTTCCCCCGAGTTTCAGCGGTTTGCTGGCCATCTCTGGCATTCTTGGGCCTTTGGAAACGTCACCCCTGTCTCCGCTTCATCCTCAGGAGGCATTCTCCCTGTGCCCACGCCTCTGTGTCCCGATTTCCCCTTTCTGTAAGAACATTGGTCACATGGAATAAGAGCCCACCCTAATAACTTCATCTTAACTAATTATACTTGCAATGACCCTGTTTCCAAATCCATCACATTCTGAGGTCCAGAGAGTTAGAAATTCAACACATGAATTTGGGGGGTGAGCGTGGGGAATGTAACTCAATGCGCTTAACAATGCCCATTCCGTAAGTCAATACAGCGGAGCTGAGAGCTTTGTCTACCTCCCTGGGCACACATTTAAATTTCTGTACTATAACAATGACCTCACTGAACTTCATTCAGTTCTTTGTTTCACTGTCTCCTGCACTGGTCTGTACATTGCACAAGATCGTAACCCCATTTATTCTCTTTGGCCCATGGATGCTCAGTGAAGGTTTCTTGAATAAATACTAACCCATTCAGAATTGCCTGTTTGCTGAGGGCTGGAGGGGAAGCATGAAGAGCGAAGTCGGAGGGATTCCTACGGCCACCTTTACGGAGAGGACAGAAAGGAGACATGACGTTCTTCCGGCTCGCAGGTCACCTCTGGCCTTTCCCCTCATAAAGTCACCATCCACCCACTCATTACTTCTGCTGCTTCAGGTTTATTTGTATTTTTTTTAATTCCCGACCTCCCTCCCCCTCCGCTGCCACCAAGACACTTACCACACATGCCCCTGATGTATGTTGAGTCTCAGCAGCCATTGTCATGGGGTTGAAGGAGGTGCAGAAAACTGGAAGTTTATCAAAGTCTTCCTAATACAATTCACAGGCTGTCAGCAGTTGTTTATGCCGTCAGAGTAATCCCGGGATTTATATTTATTTTATTCTGATGATATAATAAGATGTATAATTGCTTTTGAGAGTCTGGAATTGCTTTTGTAGAAATATGGGGCTTGAGTCATGAATCCTAATGCCTTGCTGCCAGCATGCTTTTGTCATGCGGGGAGGATAGTCTCTTCTGATTCAGAAGGGAAGGTTTCACACCCCAGCGAGTTAATAAAAATGGGGAGACTGTGCCATCTTGATCTTGCAACAGGCTTTCTTGATCTTGGCTGGGGCTACATTTGAAATGCTTCTCCAAGTTCATGCTAAAGGAGAAGCCAGGGCCCCCATGTTTGTCCTGGGTGACTGTGCTTCTTGGTCTCACCTGAAAATCTCATGGGCAGGTGCCCGACTCAGGGGGTGCCAATCAGCTTCACTCTTGAGAATATGGACTGAGCCTCATAAATGTGCTGTGAGGTTGGAACTGACTCTTGATCAATAAGGTCACATAAGGCTCTTGCCTTATACGAGGCTAGAGCCTTATGTGACCTTATTGTTGCTATCACAACCCATAAGCCAATCAAAGTTACAGAGAGAAGGAAACCTGCAGCCTTGCAAAGGAAGCGGCCTGAAGAGAGGAGAGTATAATCTCTGTGCAGGGAAAAGCAAAGATACAGAGCTATGATTGACAAACATTTAATATCCAGGTCGCCTAATGACACATTTCCCTTTAATATGCCACTTTGGGAGAGCTTCAATTTATTGCAGCAGTGCTATCCAAGATAAACATTGCTTTGTTTGGAAGCTTCAACCAGAAAGAAAGAGCATAGAACTATTCTGATTTAGAGTTCACAGTAGAGATAACTTTGGTGGTCTATCGATATATTAGTTACCTGTGCGGCATGACAAATTATCCTACAGCCTGCATCTTCAAACAATAAACACTTGTTATCTCACATAGTTTCCATGAGTCCAGAATCCAGGAGCAGCTTTGCTGGGTGGTTCTGGCTCCTGAAGTAGAAGTTGGGCTACTGGGTTATTGGCCAAGTTTGCCTCCATCTGGAGACTTGGCTGGGCTGGAAAATTCACTTCCAAGGTGACTCGGTCACCTGCCTGGTAAGTTAGTACTGGTTATTGGCAGGAGGCCCCAGTCCCTTGCCACACTGGCCTCTCCATAGGACCAGTTGAGTATCCTTATGTTTGGCAGTTGGCTTTGCCACAGCTGGTAAGCTAAGAGACAGCAAAGTAGAAACAATATTTTATGACCCACCCATGGAAAGGCCACTTTAATTTTGACAACATTCATTTGGTTGCATAAGTCGGCCTTACGCTCTGGAGAGAGGACACCACAAGGCCTGGAAAACCAGGAGGAAGGGGTCGCGGAAGGCCATCTCAGACTCTGGAGCCTGCATACCACGGCCAGTGATGGAGAAAGGACTGATCTAATTTGTAAGAGAGCAAAGTGAGGCAGCATCTTTCTCTAAGCCTTTTCCCAGATGTGACCCACCTATAGACACGTGTCTGTCTGCCAGACACTTTTTGTCTCCGTGTGTTCACATTGTTCTCGGGTTCTCAGTGCACTTCCTTCCCCCCCTTCCTTAAACATCCTACTCACACCCATCCTTTGTGGCCTTCTTCGCATGCCCCTCCTTTCTATTTAGCTCTCCCTGGACAAAATACATTGTGCCCCTTGCGGTGTTTCACGGTGCTTTCTGAATAGCTCTCTGATGGCGTTTATTCTATTTTAGAATAGAACGCAGGCTCCAGAGTCTGAGATGGCCTTCCGCGACCCCTTCCTCCTGGTTTTCCCGGCCTTGTGGTGTCCTCTCTCCAGAGCGTAAGGCTGACTTATGCAACCAAATGAATGTTGTCAAAATTAAAGTGGCCTTTCCATGGGTAGGTCATAAAATATTGTTTCTACTTTGCTGTCTCTTAGCTTACCAGCTGTGGCAAAGCCAACTGCCAAACATAAGGATACTCAACTGGTCCTATGGAGAGGCCAGTGTGGCAAGGGACTGGGGCCTCCTGCCAATAACCAGTACTAACTTACCAGGCAGGTAACCGAGTCACCTTGGAAGTGAATTTTCCAGCCCAGCCAAGTCTCCAGATGGAGGCAAACTTGAAACAAGAATTGGGCTAACTGTTGAAGATGGGAAAGAAAGTAGGGTTTGGTTACATAGGTGTTGGCAGATCCGAGAAGCCGACAGGCATGGTCTAAACCCCAACTAACCCTCAACTGGCATGTGAATCCCCGGCCTTCAGTTTCAGCCTCTTGTTTAATTTCAAGACTTCCCGAGAACAGCCAACCTCAGATCGGACAGGACAATCTGCTTAATGCTGAAATGGGCAATGCTCCGTAATTCCAAACCAGCACTGGGAACATCTTAGACTATGTGTTATTTCCCCATGCCTTCAAATTACTAAATTGTTCTCATCTGTCACTTTATGGTGAATGAATCCAGAGTGATTCCCTGGAAAGGCTGAATTGGAGCCCGTGTGATATTGGGCTGATGGCCATAGGTCTCCCCTTGCCTTCTTCACTCAGCCTCACAAGGAAAAGTTGATCAGAACGTTCTCCTTGGGGGGTAAGGGGAGAAATGCTTTGAGTACGGGGTGTATGTGTGTGTGTGTGTCCCTCGTAAAGGAGAAGTCTCTATGTGGGCCTGGGGACAAGATGACATGGTTCTGGTGAAGGTGTATAATATTTAATAAAGTCTTAATGCAACTTTTCATTGGCTTCTCTCCATCCCCGAGAATTAATTGCCATTTATTGCTGCTTATAGGCACCAGCCACCATGGTTACCTCTCTATACATATTATTTTCCTTCAAACTTATAATATCTTGTAAGATAGGTGTCATCGTTATTGTTCCCATTTTACATGTAGATAAGCTGAGGCTCATGGAGGTGAAATGACATGCTCAGAGAAAACAGCGGTGGTAAGATTTGAATCAGGGAGTATCTAAGCCAAGGCCTACACTCTAAACAGAACACTGTTGCCTCAGTACTGAGCCCCCAGAATATTCTTGACTCTTCAGTCCTGTCATTGGCTCACCTCTGAAATGATGAGATAAGAGTGCGTGATTGTTAATACCCATCATACATCAATAAGTCAGTCAGCTACCGCCTCTCTAAGGGAAGGGTGGTATAGGCAAAACTACCATCTACCCCAGTTTACCCAGTTAAGGCCAGTTGTCTAAATATTCCGGTGGGTGGAGAATTTATCCCACTCCCTTTTATTCTTAAAGTCCCAGTTTAGATGACACATCATAGGATCATTCATCATAGAGTCCCTGTTGGCTGCAGAGCCTGGAACCCAGTAGCTTCTTGCAAAATATCTGTTGACTCGAAAGACATGTAGTTCTCCGGGGAGCAGTGTGATGCCCAGGCTGAGGTGGTACCACCGACACACAGTCTCTACCTCTTGGAGGAGGCAAGTGAGGTCCCCACAACCAGAAATGCCCCCCAATTCAATGTCCCCTGCTTCAGTGTCCTGACACTTCCTTGTTTAGGAACAGCAGCGGAGCTAAAGTTCAAGTGCTTATGGTTTAACCTGACACCTCTGAGCCTGTGGGCCCCACACCTTTCTCTTTGGGTCCCTGGCACGGTGATGTGGCCTGCTGTCTTTTCTTCCCACTTTCCTTCTTTCCTTTCACTCTCCGCACATGTGTCCTCTTCCCTCCCCTGGGTCTGGTCACTAATAACTCTCACTTTTAATGAAAAGCTCCAGCACTGTGGGAACCACATGCGAAGGAATGTCAGCATTTGCCAGGCCTGGGTCATGCCGGTGTCAGGGGCCCCAGCCTCTCTGTGGTCACTGCTGGCCGGGGTTAAAAGGCGTTAGTCAGTCCCAGCCACACCCCCGTCCCTGGGGGCCCACACCTTTGATCCTTTACAGGCCTCTCTCGGTGACCACATCCCGGCTCTTGTGAGTTGTAAACTGCCACGTCTGCCCTCCTTGGATGCCAGTGGTATTTGTGCTTTTCCTCCTTCCATTTCACAGCAGAAGACGATCTTCATGCTGGCCAAGATGCCTGGACGCTTCTTCCTAAAGACCTCTGCCTGGTCGGCCTTCCTCACACTTCCTATCTCGACTGACAAGCCGTCCATTCCGAAAGGCCTGCCATGACCCCTCTTCACTGAAGCATCTCCAAGCACACAGTTTAACTCAAGTTAACTCACTCTATTTAACTGTATTGTTTGTTTCTCCACTGGAATAGAAGGCCCACAGGCCAGGCCCAATGCCTGACTTTCCAGCACTGTCTCCCCAGGCCTGGCATGGCTGGACCACCCACGGTGAGATAGGATATATTGGTTTTGCACTGTGCTCTACCTCCCAAGACTGTGGCTATTCATATTCCTCCAAAAAGAGCCGCTTTGCATTTGGTTGGAGAGTGATTCAACTGTCTGTACTCTGTCTGACATATTCTTCACTTATGAATCCTGTAAAGCTGAGTATTATAGCTCATATTTGTAAGTGGTTATTGATTATCTTAAGGTAAGTTGTTGACTGTGGTGATTAGTGGGGATTGGATAAAAGTAGGGTTATGGGAATTACTGTTTTGGGGGGCCGCTCTGCACCATGAACTGGGCTAGGAACATCGAGAACATCACCACAACTGTCCTGGACTGTTCAGGCTGTTATAACAAAGTGACATACACTAAGTCGCTTTAAACAACAGAAATGTAGTTTTCACAGTTACAGAGGTTGGGAAGTCCAAGGTCGACATGCTGGCAGATTTTGTGTCTAGTGATAGTCCACTTTTTGGTTTGCAGATGGTAGCTTCCGTGTGTCTTCCCCATGGTGGAAGGGGATAAAAAGTTCTGTAGGATCCGGTATAAGGTCACTAATCCTGTTTACGAAGGGTCCACCACATGACCTAGTGACCTTCCTAATTCCTCCTCCCAGTACCATCACCTGGGGGATTAGGTGTTAACATATGAATTTTGACAGGACACAACCGTTTAATCTATAGAAACAACGAATGAAATATATGGGAAATTCCTTTGCTAACAGTGATTTGCTATCTGGAAAGCTGTCTAGAAATGTTAATTTCCATGGTTTGGTATTCCCTGCAGCATGAATTGACTATATCTTGCTTTTCATGGTCACAATTAAGATAAACCTGAACTCAAACAGGCTCGAACAATAAGGGGAATTCAATGGCTCATGTAACTAAACAGTTCCAAGTTCACTCAGGTGCAGTATCCAAGATTTGAATATTAAAGGAAGAACTGGGTTTCTGTCCCTACTTATTTCTTGTCTGTGCTTATTCATTTTGGGCCACATTTTCTGTAACGTTCTTTTCTAGGTCTGAAGGGAGCTACCAACAGCTTCTGAGGTTGACATCCACCCTCTTCTACCACCAGTATGGGAGTGCATGTGTGTGTGTTGCGGGGGCGGGTGTGGCTTCTGATTTCATCCTCTCAAGAAAGAGATCATCTTCTCCCTGAAGAGGGTTCTCCTTGAAACCTCAGAATATAGTTATCACAAGTTCTCAAAGGAGGCTTGCAATGGCACCAGCTGGAATTTATGTGAAGTACGTAAGTAAGAACATGAACAGAAATGTATGTATTTTAGCATTGCTTATTATAGGAAAACATTTTTTCAGCCTGTTTGTTTGTTTATTTATTTATTTCTGATCACGCTATTGCGGTTGCCCCATTTTTTCCTCCCTTTTACCCCCCTCCACCCTGCATTCCCCATCCCTCCAGCATTCCCCCACTTAGCTCATGTCCCTGGGTCGCACATAGAAGTTCTTTGGCTTCTCCATTTCCTATAGTATTCTTAACCTCCCCCTGTCTATTCTGTACCTACCAATTATGCTTCTTATTCCCTGACCCATTTTCCTCACTCTCCCCTGCACCTTAAAACATTTCTATAAAAGGAAATTAATCTAGTGTTTAGTAGAAGATAAAATTGAGTCAGGGATATCTATACAGTATAATATTGTTCAGTCAACTAAAATTGATATTGCTGATAAGTATTTATTGACATAGAAGGGTAGATATGGTACAGTTTAAAAGCATATAGGCATGCCTTAAAATATTTTATACAATATCAATTTTGCTAAAATTTAAAACATTCATGTTTAAATTATATGTATAAATTTAAATGTATAAAATAAATCTCACATATTCTCAAGATAAAAGAGCTTTAGCTACCCCATGCAAACACAAGGGTGTTTATAGGCTCAGAGTAATTACGTCTGAGTAGTAAAAGTATGGACTTTTTTTGTTATTTTGTGTATTTGTATTCTTTCTTTCAGCCATTTGTTTATTCTTGTTTTTTTTTCATCCTTTTTTAAAATATTAAATGTATAGTATATAGTGAAGATATACAAGTTTATCTAAGTTATTAAGTTATTTAAATGCGGTGAATGTGATGGTCAGGTGAGGAGTGTTTGGATGATGAGGACGTAGAAAACAGATGGAGAAATGAGGCGTGGAATGAAAGCCCCAGAGGCCTGGGGTCTGGCAATGGGACCAGGGCTGAATAGGAGTCACAAGAGCTCTGATTGGCTGTGCAGGAGAAGGGGGTGGAACACACGAGGGTGGAGCTTACTAAAATCTTTGGGAACATTACATGAATGGGAAACTTTCTACCAAATGGAGATGATAGTCATTTCCCATTTTCAAGAGTTTTTGTAAGGATCCAACCCATGCTGCTTGCATGCTTTAATCAGACCTGAAGGCTCACTAGTATCTACTGGCCTGAAATTGTGAGGACTCTCTTGGGAGTGATTAAGGGGTCCAGGGTGGAGGCCCTCTGTAGAGGAAGGACCCTGCAAAACAGAGGCTTACTTCTTCACCCATGCCCCGCCACAGGCTGCTACATAATAAGGCCCAGCTTGGTTCTAAGCATGTCTACGAGTACTAACACACACAAAAACTGAGCACAGTGAAGGAAGGCATGTGATGAACACCCCATCACTATTAGGGAGCAGGACAAGGTTTTAAATGACTCAGCGCTTTAACCAGTGTTACTCCATGTTGTGTGCCTAGAGCAAAATGAGATGGGACAGGTGGATGGAAGAAAGACACGAGGTTTAGGCAGGAGGGAGGATCATAAAGCTTTGCACTATGTGGGTGACAGGCAATATTGAGGGGGAATTCTTAAAAAGGATCAATTCCTTCCATATAACCCACCAAACATTTGTCTGATCCCTTCTCTAGCGAGGAACAGGGCCCAAGGGGGTTAAGCAGAACAAGAAACTCTTACCTCTGTTTCCAAGGAGTTAATGAGGAGAAGTAGTCTCCAGTAGCCAAGTTTGCTCCAATAGTCAAGGAAGATTCTGTTTAAAGAATATTTTCTCTGTCATAAATTCACAAATGATTGTGTCTGTCTGGTTTAGAAATGCGGGACTTGACCTTGCCAGGAGGGAGAGGTGTACCCTCCGGGCCCTGAGATATCCCTGAAAGCAGAGGTCTGGCCTGTCAAAAGACACTTTCCTCCATAGAAACTGTACACATGAAGCCTGGGGTCTGAGGGTCTCCGGCCCAGATGTCTGTTCTTGTCATATTCCCCTGGGCTCTTAAGAATTCTTCACCCTGTGAATTTACCCACAGTACAGGCCATTCTGCCACCATGCCGCCAGAAGGCTGGCTTCCAGTCTGGGATGAGAATGGTGGGTCTTCCTTTAGGGAATGTTAAGAAAAAATTGGTTGGTTGGTTGTATGTGCAAAATTTTTGTGCAAAATATTGGTTGGTTGGTTGGTTGTGCAATGACTCCCCTATGGCCCAGGCAGCTATGTCTTAGAAATTACTGGGGCACTTGAGCTTCTACACTCTTGCTTAGTATATTCCTAAAAAATGTATCCAGAATGCAAATGTTTAGAAGTTGAGTAATTGATTTTCATATCCTGGGTGTCCCCAAAGTCAAAGCATATTCTAAAACTCCAAATACTTTTTAATGTTCCCAATATTTCATACACATTCATATTTGAACATCATGGCAAGCCCAATGAGGACTGTCTAATTAAAGGCAATGACAATTGCTAATGTTTCTGCAACACTTACTGTGCACTGGGTTTGGTCTGCATCCTTCAGATGTTTGATGGCCTTACACAACAAAGCTATGGGCTATCACCACCTCCATGGCGATTTCTATGTTGTGTATTTGAGGGTGAGAGCACAGAAGGTGTGATTATCCATCAGCTCATAGCTGGCAATGATCAGCACTAGGATCCAAACCCAAGCATACCGGCTCTAAAACATATACGTTTAACCCTACTTTCTCCGTTTAAATAGCCACCTCTTTGCAAGATTCGCAGTGGCCCCACCTCACCTCAATCGCAATGCATGTAGGAAAGTCTCATTCTTCAACACTAGCATCAGTGGTTGGATTTGCCTGCTTTCTGTTTATTTTGAAATAATATTATGAGCAAAGTGCAATAAAAAACTATTTTCCAAATGTGTTTTAGTAGCAGAATTCAATCTTTCAAATAAAATTGTGCTCTGAATCCCAAGGTAAATAAAAAGTGGAGCTTTTCCAGCTGAAGTGGGAGGGGAGGTGGGGGCCCCAGGAGGAGGAGGAGTTGCAGGAGGAAGAGGATGTGAGGATCTTGGCAGCTGCCTGAACCCTCAGCAACACCTAAATTTTCTCCCAGGGAAACTGGGGGTCAAGAATTCCATAATAGTCTCAAAAATAGTAAACAAAAACAAAATTAGCAGAACGATTTGACTAGCAGGCAGCACCGGATACAGCTATTTAGGAACTGGCTTTTACAGGGAATGTGAAGTGGCCCAAATCTGACTGGAAAATAGTATCGTATGGTATCCCTTTATAACATGAGAAAAGGTGAATTATTAAAACTTCCAATGCAGTCCATCAACCCAAGGACCATGCCCAGTGTAGGATATAAGGAACCATTTCGCGTCAAAATTCCTTAGACCTCAAGTCTTTGAATCCAAAGCATCTAGTCCTTAAAGAAATATTCCCAGAACTGGGATGTTATTTGCTCAGCCAGGTGTGGGCACCCCTTGACCTCCCTGTGGTGATCCAGGCTGGAAAAATTGCTGCTTTCGAACTTTACGTACTGACCATCCAGAACCAGCTTTTCTGTGTCAATATTGCTTTTAGCTTTTGATTTCCTTCAATTCAAGAATGAATACATGTACATGGTAAAAAAAAAGTAATTAAAACAAAACCTTCAAGTGGCAGAGAGTATCATAAAAGTAAATTTTCTTCCTATACTGCAATGCCAGAGGTAACCACTATAGTTATTTACCTTCCCCCCAATTTTCTCCGTGAGACCAACATGTGTGTCCTTTGTGCTTTATTTGATACACTCTTCTAAGTCACATCCTTGCTGTTTTCCTTTGCGTGTTCTTTATTTTTACTTGAAAATATGGTTTGTGAAGTCTGAAAAGACACCTCATTCTCTGTAAAAACTGGGCACTGTCCCACATACTGAAGAAAGTTACTCAGCTAGTTTCCTTCAATGGGTATGTAGGTTGCTGCTGATACTTCACTATTGGAAGAGAAGCTCCCACAAGCCTCCTCAGATGTTTTGTGATGGGCAGATTTAGGGTAAATTCCTGAACATGTAATTGTTGGAGCAAAGATTACGTGCATTTAAAAAATGGATATTTTGAACAATTTCCCTTTAATTCATATGCCAAAAAGTTTAGGAGGAGACCACGTCCCTGCACCCTCCCCAGCATAGAGCACCATCAATTCCAAATGACCGCATTTCAGGTGAGAGAGGAGACTTTTGAGAGCTGGGGGGCAGCTTCGTTTCTGCAGAGGCACCGTGTTTGTCAGCAGGACGGTGACTGTTTGGTAAACAGCCCTAGGTATAGACTGACTGGAGGGATTCTCTGAGGTCTTCAGGAATGGAAAGCCCGACTCAGGGTCAGTCACAAACTTGTTATGGTCAGCCCATGCTGCCTGGAAGATATCTGGGGCCTGTGTCTGTGGTCAACATCACTAACATATGATGTGAGGTCTTCTGAACATTAGCGGGAGAATCTGAATCAGCCAGAATGCCGACTGGTCTCTGAAGTGAGAGTCTAAGGTTGGTGAGGCCGGTGAGCTGAAATCAGCATTCTGTATCCACACCCTGGACATAGTGCACAAGAGTCAAGGGACCAAGCTGGAATGACCTCAAGAGTCTGTGGGCAGGCCTGCTCTTCAAGCAGGTACAGAAGCCAGACATACAAAACCAAAGCAGACCTGCTCCCAACATTTAGGCTTACATGGCCATGGTTTTTATTTACAAAGCACATGCCTTAGAGATCATTTTAAAGAAAGACTTTAATGTGAGTCAATGACCAAACTAAGTGTGTCCATATTATAAGGGAGAGACCTTTTGTCTGGTTCCTTCCCCAAACTCAACATTTATGGAGATCGAATTAATGAGATCTTACTCTGCAGAACTCTGAACTCACAGGACAGAAAAACCAGCAGGGGTTTAGGGTGAGGGACAGAATTCACCCCGGGGTTAACTTAAGAAGCTCTCTGTGGACTCGCATTAAAAATAAGATTTAATTTGCTGGAGCAGCTGTGGTTCAGGGAATAAACCAGAACTCAGTTTCCCGGCAGAGCTGCCATTTATGGGCTTCGAGACCTGGGAATAATAATACCCACCTCACAGGTGTTAATGTGAGCACTGAAACAGATGAGGTATGCGAGGGCTTTGCGAGACTGGAGAGCTGGAACAAATGTGCAAGCTTGCCTTTCCACGGCAGCCCTGGGAGAAAAGGCCGGTCACCCACACGGGTCCTGGAGAAAAGAGGGTCACACGCACTGATCCCTCCGGTTCCATCTCAGCCGGGAGTGTGGAAACACCAGCCTTGCTTCCCTGGGTGTCTTTGGATTCGTGTGAGCATGGACTCCTGGGTTATCCCCTAGCATTCTTTATGTTCCTCATTTCTGCTCCTCTCTTCATTGCTGCAGCTCCTAGTGCCCTCATGGCATGGGGGAAATGGGCGCTTCTCCTCCTGAGCCCTCGGAAAGTGATTTTTTTTCTTTGTCTGGTCCTGGAGCTTGCTAGTCTGCAGCTGTGTATCTCCTTGTGCCAATATTACTCCTCCAAAAGGAAATGTCCTTGCTCTGTTTACCTATGGCTGCATAAAAAAAACACACCTCCTGCAAACTTAGCTACTTAAGCAATGACTGGGACTGGACTGGAATCATCTGGAAGTTGGTTCATGCCCATCTGTGACAATTAATGCTGACAATTACATGGAAATGTAGCTGGGGCTGGAACACCTCAGTGTGGCCCTTACGTGTACTTGCAGCTGTTGGCTTTCTCATGGTCCGGTGAGCTCCAAGGACAGGGATGCATGTATTGGGGGGGGGGGTGGAAGAAGTAGGGCGGGAGAGAGAGAGAGGAACTGTATTACCTATTATGACCTAGCTGCAGAAGCCACACAGTGTCATTGCAGTGTATAATATGCATTTATTAGAACCAAGTCGCTTCTACCCCTGGTTGCATAATCAGGGGGAAGGGAATCAGATTCTACCTTTTTGGCAGCAAGAGTGTCAAGAATTTACAGACATAGTCTAAAACCACCACACCCTTACACCCAACCCCGTGAGCATTACATTCTGCAACATGGGCTAAAAACCTGCTTTGCCTGGCATTTGCAGGTTCAGAGACTTTATTATGATTTATTAATGAAACACCTCTTACCATTTTATTGGCAGTGTTTGTTTGCCCTGGGACTCAGGCATAAGTCTCCTGGTGCTAGATTGGAGAATGACTCTCTTTTGCATTCAGAGCCACATTTCGATTTTGTAATCAAAGGCTTGTTTGTGGACTATATTGTTAACTCCTCTTGTGTAACAAACCATCCTAAGACTTGTAAGTCTGTACAGTGGCTAGAGTTCAGCTGGACGAGGTTGGGTTTGGCTGGAGAAACTTGGCCGGGGAAGCTCTGTTCTCCCGCTCAACGTTTTCTGGAACCAGGGGGCATGTTTAACTTATGGTGCTGGTAGAGACGTAATAGAGTGAGGGGAAGCAAGTGAGGCCTCTTAGGTCCTGGCCTCTGAGTCCACCCACACTCACTTCCACCCACAGGCCAAAGCAAATCACATGGTCAAATCCGAAGTCAAAGTTCAGGGAAATGCACGCCATCTATGATGAGGTCAGGGCACATGTAGGGATACAGAGAAGCATGGAGAATAGGGGCTATAATGCAATCTAACCTGTAAATCAGTTTTTTTCTACGTTGACTTTCTCTTGTCAACATCTGATCCCCACCTCCTACCTCCGGGACAATTATGGTGTCTAGAATCCAGCATGTGTATGGGTGATCTTAAACCTGTTTCAGAACTTTTCTCAATGCTGTGCTCCACAGTCAACTAGTTGGATCTGGAAAATGAAACAAACTAGACTTAAACTCTATCCCAAGTGCCTCCTGTGTCCCTCCCAATCCAAAGTCCTGATCCCAGCTATGCAAAACTCCCCAGGCTTCTCTAGGGTTGCCCAGGTTGTAAGGTAGGAACAGCAGAGGCTGCTCATACAGAGGTGAGAGAATTACCACTGGATTTATATGCATCATTTTTTGGTCTTCCTGTTATTGCTAGAATTAGGGAAGTTAAACTGGTGTAATTTTGCACACAAACCACGAATGCTCCCCTCCTGTCTGGGCCCAGCCATCCCATGTCTTCCCAGCTACAGGGCCAGCAGAAGTGAACAGGGCAGGGTTGGCATAAGGGACCCACACCAGTGAAGGCAAGAGGCAGAGCTTATCAGGGAGGAGAGAAGCAGCATTTTGTGTCTGTGATCAGCAGAAGTTGAGGGCAAGGATGCTTCAGAAGAAAGGAAAACACACCCTACCCTGGAATCTGTTATCACAGGTGACAATGACCCACAGGGATTATAGTGTTGTCCATGAAGCTATGTAGCTTTTAGGTGTCTAGGCAAGCTTGCTTTGTTTTGGCCTCTCCTACTTGTGGAGGGACTGACCCAGCACACCTGCCTCAGAACATAACCATCTTCTTTCAGGAGAGGATTGTTACCTTCTAAAGGAAGGCTAATGTTTTAGGATTGAAACCTCCCTTGGAACATCAACAATGTCCCTAGGGCTGAAAAGCACCCCTTAAACTTTCCGGGACAGATGAGATGACCCATTTCGATGATGGGGGAAGGGTGCATTGGGCTTGTTCCTATCATAAAACACTCAATGAAGAAATCTCTAAAAAACATCAGCCAACCCAGCTCAAGTGTTAATTGGTTTGCAGTACCCCTAATTAGTTTGTTATCTACCTGGACAGCTCAGCGGCTGGCTGGAAGCCCAGACCCTGCCCAGCCAGATTCACAGCTCCCGGAATGTGGAAGTGCAGCAGCCGTGACAGTCCCACACCTCGTCCGCACGTGGGCATGCCCACCTTCTTGCTAAGATGATCGCAGGTTCTCACAACGATGCTAACAACCTCATTAGGTTGTTTGGTGTAAGGAGGAAGCAAGAGCTGTTCTAACTGTGCTCTAACACTTTGTGAAGGGACTACAGAGCTGCTCAGATCTGCTGCATCATTAAGCAATGGCTGCAGCTACAGTTCAAAGGTACCTAGGTGGCTGGGGGCTCCCCAAACTCTGTTCCATCAAAGACTGGAGAAAGTGTGCCCATTTGGGTTAAGGACCACCTTTTCTCTCTTTCACCGCTATTCTCTAGTTGACAGACTTCTAGGCTTTTAAGCTTGGGTGATACAATGGTCCTTTCTAAAGAAAAAAAACTGCATTTGCATCCAGCGTTGATAAAATTTTGGTCGTAGCATAGCTTCAATGCATACAAACAATGCTCTGTGTTAAATTGTATATCCTCATGGATCATATACAACTGTAATACAAAACACACTCACAACTTGAATAGAAAAACCAACAATACCCATTGCATTTGAAGAAAAATATTAATTCAATGTGGCTTCTTGTGCTTTGCTCCTGAAAGTCAATTGCCCCTTGAAATCTGAACGTGATGCATTTCTACAGTATCTTTTCTGTCTGGCAAGCTGATATCAGGAGGCATCATGTGATGATTCAGTGTCCATCCCCACTCACAGTAGTTGCCCATTTGGGCTGTTACTAAAGCTCTGCTCATACAAATGGGTTGGGGACATCAGCTGAATTAATTGACCTTCACCTGGAACAGACACCTTACTCATGCAGGAAGACCTCTCATTTTTTGTTGGGGGGGGAAGGGGAACACAATGAATGCACAGGGAAATAGACACCGAGCTGCATCAGGCTGCAGAGCAGTCATCTCTACAGCCCAGAATCTATTTGCATTGATGCTGTTTTCTGTTACTGTCGAAATATTAAAGACCTCATTGGTCAAACGATTAACTCTCATTGTGGAAAACGGCACACCTGCCCTCTCTTTTTCCCAGGAGGCTCCTTTACGCTGCATGTAAACTGACCCCTGACAGTCCTCTGGGCACCCCTAAATCACAGGTGGCAAACACAAGGCCTGTGGGCCAAATCGGACACTCCACCTTGTTTTATCCAACCCTGCACCTTATTTCTACCCAGTGGCAGTGCCCAGCTCCTTGCCCCTAGTTAAGGGGTAATTATGTTTATACAGTCCTAAAATTACATTTGACCCTTTCAAGGCAATCACGAGGCTGATGTGGCCCCCACCCCAGTGAAAATGGGTTTGACACCCCTGCACTAAATACTGGACTGAGTGCACCTCAGACTGAAGTTACAATTCCTGCTACACTAAGGCAACTATAGTCTTTGCAAGATTTCTTTTTCAAACCAAAGCTTTGCAAAGCCCTGTGGTTTTCTAGTATAGCCTAGGATAGGCTAAACTTACCAAAAAAAAAAAGACCCTTTGAGCCTTTGGAGATGTCCAAACCTGCCAATATAGACCTGAAGAAAAAGGCAGCTGATGTCGGGATTTTCTTTAACATACAGGAAAATCTGGAGATGTTTACCCAGAAGCTGGGTGTTTGCCCCCGGGGTATTCGTTTATCCTGGGTATTTGTCCAGGCAGGGCCAGGGTGAGGCAAGGGAGGTCCTCACTTCCGGTGTAAAATTTGAGAGGGTGCCAAGAAACTCAATACTCAAGATACTAATAATTTAATGTGATATCTTTTTCATAAATCAAAAATAATCCAAAAATCCAGGGTGAACAAACTAATAAAGACCGTTGCTCTGTTGAGCCATAATGAACCTGAAGCAAAAGGAAACGTGTCCCTATACACATTTTTAGTGTGTTTTAATAATGGCTAATTTTTACTTCAGAACATTAAAGTAGTCAGGACGATATTGAAAATTAAAATATAGGTATATTTAAACTGATATCATGTTTGGTCTAATCGTTTTATTTATGCCAAAATAAAATCTATGACCATTTTACTTCAGTCTAAGTTCATTAAAAATTGTTTAAGATTGTCACTGGGTGAGGAGAAGTGGTCAACGTGACACTCACTCAACTGAAAATGAGATAAGCTATGAAGTACACTTTGAAAATATTGTCGATGGGTTTCCTTTCATTAAAGCCAGAGCACACACATTTCCTTCTGCCTTGGGGTCCAATAGGACTTGCCACCCTGGGGAAGGCAGAGGGTGGGCTTTCTGAAGGCTAATTCATGCCCAGAACAGAATGAAATGGTTATTAAATATTCATTGTTATCCCTGTTATCACGATTCCCTCTCTTGAGCTCCACAGCAGAACTAGGACTTCCGACAGACTGTGCCAAATGCAGTTCTAGGGACTGCGAGGAAAATGGAGAAGCCAGGCTGGACAGTAATCAAAGTTTCTCAGAAGAGTCTCTGAGTACTGCTCCCAGCTCCTGGTGTTGCCTTCCACTTTGTGCTATCTCCATGGCAACCTCTGAAACAACCTCCTGCCCTCCTCCCCTGCCTCCAGATTCTGCCCGACTCAACCGTGAAGGCAGAGGACAATCCAAACCCTATATGGAAGAGATGAAAATGGAGATAACAGTGTTACAGAAGGGTTTGGGTTAGACACCAGACAGTTTTCCAACTTCTATAACCCTATGCTCACCCTTGTGCAAATGGGGATATTAAAACTTACTTCTTAGAAGTGTTTTGTGAATAATGACCTGATTTTTATAGGGTGTCTGAAGCAGTACCCAGCACATACTGTGCTAAGAATAAATGTTTATTAATGCAAGAAGAAGGAAGGAAGAGATGTGTATTAGTTTTCTATTGCTGCATAACAATTATCACAAACTTTAAAGGCTTGAAATGAGACACTTTATCTCACAATTCTGTAAGTTTGGAAGTCTAGGGGAGCTCAGCTTGTCTCTCTGCTGATCATCTCACAGGTTTGAAGTTAACATGTCCTCTGGGCTGAGATCCTATCTGGAAACTTGGAATTAAACCACTTCCAAATTAGTTCAGGCTGCTTCTATACTAGGTTCCTTCTTTTTCACTTAATCTTTATAACATCATCATGTGTTAAGGCATGCTTCCATTGTATAGGTAAACTATTCAATCATTGAACAACATCCTCAAAGTCTCAAGGTTAGTAAAGCTAATTGATAAGTCTAAATTTTTGTTTGAAAATAAGTGCAAATCAGACAGCAGTGGAAGGCCTGATCTCTTTCTTAGAAAATAATGGGGTCATTGGCAAGCTTATCAGGGACAACTGTCTGCCATGTTATCCCTGCTTCCATATTGCCACTTGTCTTCTCTCAACCCTCTGGTGGTCTCAGTTCTTAAGGTTTTATGCACAATAGGGTATAAAGTGTCCCGAGTCCTTCCAGCAATGTAGAAAGGAATATACTGGGCAGATCCCAGGGCATTCACCCTGCTTAGTGTAGACCTAGGCTGCTGTGGTGAGCATGAGTTTCTTCTAATGCAACCTGAAAGTTGTCCATTTGCAAATAGCTTTATTTTCTAGCCTCCCAGTTTGGAAGCTATAGTTCTGGTGCCTAAATATTGGAAATTCAGAGATATACCAAAGTTTGGGGGCAAATGTCCTGAAAAAAACCTGAGCATGTGTTCATTGAAAAATGTGCTGTATTCCAGACTCCATAGGAGCTCCACATGGTCTTTCTGTGACTATATAGGCATATTCTTGGTCCTCATTTAGTTGGGCATCCTGTGAGATTGTGGGACTCGACCTTTGTCCCTGGCCTCTAAGGAGGGACCAAGAAATACTCAATAGTTTAAAAGGATGTCTCCTACCAAGGGTTTTCACTTAAAGGTAAAATCGATGACTAGTAACAGTCATCAATATCAGGTGTCCCTGTATTCTACCTTGGACCCCATAATATGACCTGTGCTCAGAATTAAATTTGGTATGAAATTTGGGGTCTCTTTAACCTATTTACGTGTTTAACCTGTTGGTCTCTGTTTTATTTTTGGTGTTAGTGGAAATTCCTTTTGAGAAATCCTAACCTCCTTGGGAGAACCAAAGGGGAAATGGGTTTTTTTTTCCCCTATTAAGTCAGGATAGACAGGGAAGCAATGTGACCCTAGATCATTAACTCGGGAGTTCTGGCTGTCCTTGGGAGAGGGCCAGCAGCCCAGAAGAGAAGCCAGATGGGGTCAGAGACCTCAGCCTGACAGATGTGGCAGTGAAGGATTCCAGGAAGAGAGATCAGAGGCTGGCCAGCAACAAGAGCCACTTGCCCAGATGCAAAACCCCAGAGCGGTGAAGGTAAAGACTTGGGCAGTGTTTTTGGCTGAGTCATGGGAGAAACTGGTTAGCAGCTAGGGTCAAGTTTAGGACAACAAAACACTGCCCCAGGCACTTAAGAAAACAGAGGAAGAGCAGGGAAGGAAGTGTTGGTAGGACCCTGAGAAGTTAATGGTATCACCTACAAAGTGACTTTATGTAATCCTGCTTGTGTTCCTACCAGGTATGTCGACATGAGACAATGTTTGTCAAAGGAAAATCGGGCACCATGGAGATCAATGCCACTGTATATGAATCAGGGAGAGACAACAAGGCAGGAAGCTTAAGGGCAGAGAGATTAAGTAGGAACTCTCTGTAAAGCTTGCCTGCTCTTCCTCATTCATGTCATCACAATGCCAAGTTTCATTTGGGTCATTTGCTGACCCACGAGCAAAAGAGAGTGCCTGGTGTGGCTCAGTCTTCTACCTCTGGGAGAGCCACTCCCTACTTAAGACAGGAGAGGAGAGAAGATGTCACCCTGAAACTTTTACTCAGCTTGTGAAAGGGGTCTTGGACCAGTTTATTTATTCTGACAACTCTTGCAAAATGCCTTTATCCACACTAATTTTTGAAACACCCACTTAAATTGCAATCCATTTGAAGTTTATTGAATAGCACATCCAATTAGGTCGGCAGAATTTCTTCTTTAAAACCATGTTCTTGCTTCAAATGTTTTAACGATAGCACTAAGGAAGTAACTAACTAAAACAACACCCACACAATAATGCCTTCTTTGGACCAGACTGAACGAGGCAAAAAGGACACGGGTGAAAAAAGACATGCTGGAACTCCAATTAATACATACAGAAAAAAGATGGGATTGGAAATCATCCCTGGGCAACCACCATCATAGTCATTGTTTCAGGCAAGGATCATTAATGGAGGCTAAAATTAGTGGCTAAAGTACTATGAGAACCAAAATATTTACATAGTCCCAAAGTATTTCCCCACAAGATACTAATTATTTACAAAAAGAATAATAGAGACTTTACAGTGGAGGAGCCTGGCAGACACCACTTAAATAGAGCAATTAAAGTAAACATCACACACACACAGAGAAACGGGACAAACAGCATCATGTGCCTCGTGATATGATACACTGAGGAGGACATCACATCTCTTCTGTGATTTTCCTGCCAAAATTGCATAGCCTGAATCTAATTATCAGGAAACCTCAGACAAACCCAAATCAAGGGACAGTCTACCACGTAACTAATCTGTGCTATTCCGGGATGTCAAGATTACAAAAGACAAAGAAAAGCTAAGGGACTATTCCAAATGAAAGGAGAACAAAGGGACATCACAGATTAAAGGAACATCACAACTGAATGTGACAGTTTGGTTCTGGGTTGGATTCCCAGACCAGTCCCTGGACTGGTGGGGGCTGGTCAGCAGGGGGCTTTGTATAAGGTCCACAGATTAGATAACAGTATCGAGTCACTGATAATTTCCTGATTTTGATAATGCACTATGTGGGAAAAAAAAAAAGGTCTTTGATCTTAGGAAATTCACACTGAAGTGTTTTGAGGTGAAGGAGTGTGGTGTGCAGCAAGCATTTACTCAAACATTTCAGAATAAATTGTGTGTGTGTAGATAAATAGGTAGGGAGGTAGATAGATAGATAGATAGATAGATAGATAGATAGATAGATAGATAGATAGAATGATAAGCAAATGCTGAAAATTTTAATCATTTCTAGAGAACTAAGTGGTCATACAGAAATTCTTTGTACACCTTTTGAAACTTTTCTCTAAGATTGAAATTATTCAAGATGCAAGTGAAAATAATAAAGGTGAATGTTTTTAAACATTCCAAAAAGGAAGACACAGGCTCTGCCATCAAGTACCTTCTAGCCTCCTGGAGACAGATGGGCAAGTCACCATAAAGAGACAAACATGGTTCAGAAAACCAGAGGGTGAGATAAGAACAAAGGAGATGGGAGGTCATTTCTGGAAATTAAAAGAGAACAGACCTTTTCCAGAAAAGATGTTAAGCATGAGTTAGGCAAACTCATTGCCTTTCTAGCTCTTAAGGAAAATATTTAGGCTTATTATTTTGAAAAGTCAAGTCAGTTGCTGCATGATGATATAAGAAAAGTCTTTGGCTCATAGTCTTTATCCATAGCTTCCCCAGACTGTGAACACCAATGAAGTCATTCTACAGTTTACACCCAAGTCCCAGCATCACTGAGCTCTTTCTTTGCTAACCAAAATCCAATTATTTTCAAGAGTTTCCCTTTAAGTTTCACAGCATATCATATTATTAAGTTTTCCTGGATGAAACCTCATCCTTATTTACCCTTGTTCTGACAAATCCAGAAACATAGCCATTCGTCTGTAGGAAGAGAGAAGAGGGTACCTGCTAGGTATTGAAGAAAAGGCCCAATGTAAATGAAGAAAATGTTTCTAAGAACTCCCACTGAGAGCACTGAGGCAAGGGAATATTAGTACTCCTGAGTATCGGGGTAGTGATGGGCGTTCAGAATTCAAAGCAGGAGAGATGTTTCAGTAGCTGACAAAAGCACTTTTCGAAGTGAGGGCACCTGAGCAGGAACAGGAAGCCTCCAGCAAAGTGTGAGCCACTAAGATATGTCTCCTTATCTTCAATCTCATAATGCTGTCTTACTTTTTCCAGAATCATTGGCTTTGACTGAGTTAGTAAATTAATTAACTTCTGTATTCACAACCTAGATAACCTGGCAAACAAGATTTAGAATCAAAACAGGATTAGATGCTCCCTGATTCTCAATGACCTAGCTGTAGTCAGTTCCAAGATTAGAAACTCATGTTGATCACATGAACTTCCACAAACATTCATATATGACCAGTGTGACCAAGGCCTCGTGCTCATGAGTGTTGCCATGTGGCATGGCATGAATGTTTACCCAGTTCTTAAGAAAATATTTTTGTTTACTCATTTAGTATCCATTCCCTACTCAATACAAATTCTTGAATGCCTATTAAAAACCAGAGGCCATGTTCTTCTTCTACAGAAAGGGGTCGGTTGCAGACTTGTTGACACACCATCACAATTGAGGAGAGCTGCACTGAGAGTTAGGAGGTTGGTTTGGTCTTCAGTTATGCCGCCATGTAGCTACATGTTCTCAGATAAAGGGAGTCTCTTCTCTGATCCTAGGTTAGCTCACGTATAAAGTGAGGATGCTTTCTCACCCTCTTCAGTACTTGACAGCCCTATAATGCCAACGGTCAGCATTGATTGTCCACCTGAAGCTTCCCAAAATATGACCTTAGACTGGAGAACTTATTCAGGAGAAATTAAACTAAGGAGGGAAAAAAAACGAATGCTCTTGCAAGATTACCCAGTACAGGTAAGAGTATGGTTTCTCCAAAGATTCTCATGCAACAGAGTATAGCAAAGATAAGCTTTTGGAGAAGAGAGAACCCAATCATGTTAGAGAGAAGGGAAGATCTTCTCAGATGAGAGAGCGGTTGTCCAGATACCTGGGTGAGACAGATGAGGATAGAAGTGAAATAAACCAGGCTGGAGTTTGCTTGCAGTGGATGCAACTAAGCTTAAAAAGTTTTACAAGGTAAACTCTACCTCTTTCTTATAAAGGAAATTTTGGTTAACTTAGGAAAAAGACTGAGGGATGAACTTGTAAAGGGTTTCCCAGGTCTAAGACACTGTGATTTAACTCACCAAGCAGCTGTGTTGTTAACATTGGATTCACTGTTCCAGAGAGAGAAGTGTTTTCCTTAAAGACACTCAGAATATTTAGACACTTGATCTGTCTCCTTTTCCAAATGTGACAAGATTTAGAGTTATTGCTTCATGAATGAACTGGAAAACACCCTGAGATGCTGTTTATTTCTTAACTGCTTCGCTGTAAGCTCTTGTTTTAAATTCTAAACAGCTTAATAAAAAACTTTCCAACAATTTCAGCATTTTCTAAATTTGAGAGGCCATCTTTATAGCTTTTGGAAGAAAGTCCAGGAGTATTGTCACTAAGCAATTTCAGGCAAAAACCTAATTTTAACAGAGGAAATAATAACAATCGGAGTGATGTAGTTTAAAATCCCCTAACTACTCAGTGTGCATGTGACTAACACCCCATTACCTCACCCAGCTGACTCAGAAAGATGCGTGTGTCCTACACAGGAGGTCTATTGAAATGTTTATCTCAGCTCCTTTGCCTTTGGTCAATGGAGAAACTTACCAACTCATCTAATGCATTGAGCCCAAGACCGTGGACATTTTGAGGTCCATATAGTTTTGGTCCAGGAGGGTGGAGGAGGCAAGAAAGAACCTAGAGGTAAGCTCTCATAGGTGGCCTTTCAGTCTTGAAAACTAGGTGCTTGACAAACAGTCTTGGACTCCAGTGAAGGGTTGTTCAACACCTATGGCAAAATCACTTCCTCCTTATAACTGTCCGAGATAGACAAGATTTTCACTTCCAAAAGAAACTGAGGGTCCATCCATGTTGTTGCAAATGGTAGTGTTTCTTCTTATGGCTGAGCAGTATTCCATAACATGTACTGCAACTTCATTGTCTAATCCTCTATCGAAGTACACTTTGGTTGTCCCCATGTCTTGGCCACAGTGAATAATGCTGCAGTGAACACAGGGGTGAGACTATTATGCTAAGCAAAGTCAGTCAGTCAGAAAGAACTAACAACCATACGATTTCACTCATATGTGGGATATAAAACAAAAACTCATAGACACAGACAACAGTATGGTAGTTACCACAGGAGAAGGGGCGGGAGTAGTAAAGGGTAAAGGGGGCCAAATGCATAGTGGCAAAAGATGATTTGACTTTGGGTGGTGGGCACACAGTGTAATGTACAGATCATGTGTCATAGAAAGTACACTTGAAACCTAGATGATCTTACTCATCAATGTCACCCCAATAAATTGAATTAAAAAAGAAACTGAAGTGTAGTGGGGGTGAAGTGACTTGCCTTAAGATTTAGAGCCAAGCTCCTGCCCCTTGAAGAGTGGCTGTTCTCTGCCTGGGCTCAAGCTCATCCCTGCTCCTTACCTCTCCTCTAGCTATTCCAGCTCCTTTCCTTGGCTTTGGCAATTGTCCCATCTCTTTCCTCTTCAAGCTGTAGTTTCTACATCTATTCACTCTTTCTTGGCCCTGTAAATATGTCACATGCAGAAAGCAGAAAGGCAAGTAAGCTTTCAATGGCTGATCTTGGCAACAGACCCATCGCAGAATCAGCCCAAAAGCTGTTCCTGTGCAAATTAACAGCTGAAGCAGACAGCCAACAAGGATTGACCAGTGTGCTCACTGAGAAGGATCTTGATTTTTCAGTAGATTTCTCCTTCCTCTTTCAAATGTCATTACTGGCACAGAAAGAAATGGGGGCATAAAGATTTGTGTTGTGATTAGGACTTGGCAGGGCTTGAATTTCTCGAGTTAAATATTTAGAAGTCTCAGACTTCCCCTCCTATGTCAGAGTGGATGGTTGTTTTCCTCTGGTTTAAAGGCCATATCAAGCACCCATCAATCATGTGTACCTTTATAGGGAGATTGCTCTACCCCTTTCCTGTTCATAGAAAACAGTGCAGGTGCATCATGATTGAAACTTCTGCTGAATCAGCAGCCACAGTTTCTGCTGTTTCCCATGTATGAGTCAACCCCCCCCCCAAGTCCAGGAGTGAGTCCTCCACACCTTCATCACTCTCATCTGCCCTCATCATAGCCCATCCAGTACCTATGACACCCTGTGCATTTTACTCCCCTTTCTTGACTTTCCCTGCTCTTCTCCATTTCTATGGCCACCATCCTATTCCCCATCATCTGCATTTCTGTACTGGTTAACACAGTAGTTTCCCACATGGTTTCTTTGCCTTCCTCCTACAACAATCTATTCACCACCCAGCAGGCAGAGCACACTTCTCACTTTGCTCTCTTAATCTTGACATTTTGGTTATTCCACAATGATCACAAGATGAAAACAGAAACTTGGTAACAGGGCTTGTCTGGACCCACAAGGTGCATCACCCTCTGCCTGCCCTTCCAACTCCGTGGCCCTCCGCACTCGCTCCTGTGCACTCCCTGTGCTCCACGAACACTGCTCAGCAAACTCTCTCCTGCCTCCCAGTCCATACACAGGCTCCTCCCTGAGCCTGGAGTAACTACTGCCCACGTTGGTGAGTACTCAGCCCCATCCCACTTCCTCAGAAAAGCTTCCTTCCTCTGGCCCCGAAGACAAGGCCAAATTCCTGGTTCTGCTTACCCATTGTGCTGTGAACCTCTCCATCATTGCAGCTATGACAGCTGTAGTATTTGGTTTTATTGTGTGATCATTTCTTTGATGTTTGTCTCCCCAGTCAGAAAGTTAGTTGCTGCATCCGAGTTCTTCTAACCACTGAACTTCCAGCCCTGTGGAAAATTGTGAGATGTCTTGTAAAATTAAACTTCTTGAGATGGTTTTGCATTTTTGCTTGATGCAAGGAGGAAGAACTTCGAAAATGTTATTAGCTTAATATCACTGTTCTTCACAAACTTAGTGAAGTCTGTCAGTGGTTTCATTACGATAACTGAACATGCTTCAGCTCCTAGAACACTCAGTATGTAAGTCCTAAGTGAATAAATATATTTCTCTGCCACCAACACTTCAACAAATGTAACTTTCAATAACCCACATTTAAGTCTGAAGGTTACAAGTCAATAATATTAGCAGATATATTTAAAACAAATCTCTCAATGTTTTAGGAAAGCTCTTTGTACTTTACAGTAAATTCCTATTTAAAAAACATAACATTACAGTGACAAGATAAAGAATGAGTATGGGTTTAACTTCAAATGCAAGTCTGGGAACTGATATGTAAACATTCTTTAACCTTTCTTCTTATCTTTTTAAAAACATTGAAAGGCTGACCTGGGGTGCTGTATTCTCAAAAGTATTAACCATCTCTTCACAGAAAGTTCCTTCATCACATACCACTGAAACAGGTGGCCTATGGGTTTCAACTATACTTTTGATAAATTTTGAATCAAGTAATTTGATGTTTTAATTATGTGTGTACACAGAACCTAACTAGTTAGTTGGGGATGCATATAAACACATATAATGAATAAAGGATTGACCAGCTATAAAGTGGTCTGGGTGAGACGATGAGGCAGGTGCCTAAATAGGTAGCCAGGGCTTTCCTCTGCAGCAGAGTTTCTCAGCCCCTGCACCACTGACATGCAGGGCTAGCTCATTCTCTTTCTTGTGGGGGCTGTCCTATGTATTGTAGGCTGTGTATCAGCTTCCCTGGTCTCCACTTACCCCACACTAGTAGCACCCTGCACTCCAGTGGTGGCCGTCAGAAATGTCCCTAGAATTCGCTGAATTGAGAACCATCTGTTTACAAAGACAACAAACATTCACTCAGGTACATGCATTCTCTTCCTCGACTAGAGTTACAATATGGAAATCAACTTTCTATGAGCCATGGCTCAGCCAAACATGGTTTATAATAATTATATGAACAATACTCACACAAAATTACCAACCTGGGGAAGAATAAGAGCGTAGAATGGGTTTGTGATTTGGTCTTATGACCCAGTGGAACTTTCAGAGGCTTTGGAATCAGACAGGTATGCATTTGCAGCCTGGGGCTACCTACCAGCTGTGTGATACAGAGCAACTGACTCACCCAAAGCCACAGCTCCCTCATCTATCAAATGGAGAGAAAAACAGCAGGGTGGTCCTAAAGAGTATATAAGCCAATACATGTGAAGCACTTACAATAACCAATGCAAAATATACCAGTAGTTGCTGTCAATGGTACTGTTGATATCACTGCTTGCTATCTCCACCCCACTCAAGGCTGACTTCAGGGATCCATCCCTTCCTGATTTCTGCCTCTTACTCCTAAGGCCATCATATTTATGCTCTCTGGAACATTTTACATGACTTCTCTGAGCATTGAAAGATAAGGCTGTGCGATGACACCCATTTGGGGCCCTGGATCACTCCCCTCCACCAGAACTATTGTCTTGCCTCTGTTAATAGTTTCTGAGAAAGAGGTGTATCATTGGCATGACTTCTCCTGTTAAGAGGTCTTACTGTAACAGGTATCCTTGGTCTTGGCCCATGGAGCTGCAATTTAGCAGTTGGCAGCAGGCTGTGGATGTCATTGAGCCAAGTGTTTTCTTCCCCAAACACTGCACAGCCAGGCTCCGTGGTCACTGCTGCTTGCATGGAGGTGTAGACAGGAAGAGAACTCACAGAAGAAGCTCAGGATGCCTTGGATGGGTGAAGACAGTGTTCTCTAACACAGGTTCTCAGTGGATGGGGAGAAGGGACTGCAGAGGCAGGCAATTTAATCAGGCCTGACCCAAGCAAGGAATTCTGTCACCTGAACACAGTTTCTGTGCTCCTGCAGCTGTGAGTGGAGAGAGCTCTGCCAGCAGTACCCCTACCCTGCCCTGCACCCTGGTCCCCATTAAAATGCCTCATGGCGGTGGAGGAAGCCTCTGTGATGAAAAACAGAGCACCTGTATGCACTTCCAGGTGCCAGAATGGTAATGGCAGCCACATTCCCATCAAAATCTGAGACCTCTGTGAGCAATATGCTAAATCCACTTAGACTGCTTCATCTCTGATTTTCCACTTTGTCTGTTTAGCAAGAAGGGCTGTCGTGTTAATCACTGATTTTCTAAATCAAAGTTGAGCTTACAGAGGCGTCCCATTAATTTCTTTTTCTCTCATGTTCTCCATGCTCTGAGCCTACTTTCATTTGGAATTCACTAATTCATAATCTGCAAGTGTGCAAGAGGGGAAGGGTTTAGCTTTACTTCCAGGAGAGTGAGAAAAGCTTTTTGGAAAATTGATATTTTAGTAGGCATGTTTAAATAAATAATGTATCAACGGTTCTCATTCTGCTAAAGATGCTATTTACATACAATAAATAAGAAATGACCCTTATCTATTCATCTAAGAAGGCTATGGAACAGGGCTGTCCAATAGAAATACATTGTAAGCCACATATGTAATTTTAAGTGTTATGATAGCCACATTTAAGAAATGAAAATAGCAGGAGAAATTAATTTTAATGATGTAGGTTATTTAACCAACCCAATATATGCAAAACACTGTCATGTCAACATAAATCATTATCAAAATATTAATGACATACTTGATATTTCTCATCCTGTCTTTGAAATTGGTATAAATTTTTCACATTTCAATTCAGACTAGCAACATCTCAAGGACTTATTAGCTGCATGTCACTAGTAGCTACCATATTGGACATCACAGTGCTCTAGAAGGTTCTGTTCCTTTTCTCTTTCTTCTTTCTTCTGCTCTTTTTCATCATATTGCTTCACAAGGTATCAGTATTATAAAATTTTTGGTTGCTACTGGTCATCCATTTGGGTGCATGCATTCTTTCTCTTCTCTAGAATCCTCAGTCCATATTTTCCAACTCCCAATTGCAAGATTAGGAGACCTCTGAGAAGATGGAAGAAGGCATGTCATTGCCTTCCTCTAAGGTCTTAACAAGACCTGAGAAGGTCTGTGAAGTTCAAGTAAAACAAAGGAAAAATAAGACTGAATTTTAAACTTAAGTAAATCTTGAAAACTCTAGAACATGTTTAGCAATAGTCAACAATAGTCAATTGTTATAGGGCCTTTGGGATTTAGTAGAAGTTCAAGCTCTGCCACAGTGAGTTCATACAAAACTGAGTACAGACAGCCTGAAATTTTAACCTGGTTGGGTTTACACTTCAGGGATTACATTCATAGAGGTTATTCCCAAGCAGACCTGTCTGCATTGGTCCAGCTGACCAGACCATGACATACTGGGAATGAGAAGATATGTAGGCATCAAGAAACCAAGCAACACAAAGCAGCTTAATTTTCTCCCCTGACGCTGATGAATATATTTAATTCAAGAAATAGACTTTTTGAAGCTGATTCAAACTGGAGCTTTCTTATGACCACTGTATAAATGTAACTGAACCACAGAACATAAAAATTGCTATATGAAAGCTCCAATTACCAAGATAAGGTTATGTGCAATCATGAGCAATAATGAGGAAGATTTGTGTACACTAATAGGTTAAGATGTTCATGATGTTAACAGATAAGGAAACAGTAGGTCATTATTCACTGCATGATCCTTGGAAAAACTTATATTTTAAAATGTAGATAAGCTATACAGATATAGACCTTTAAATGAAGACATAGATACATTGGTAAAGCCAGGAAGATGAGGCACAACCAATTGCCAGAGTGGTACCACGGAGGAATGAAAATGGATGAGTAGGTGAGCACATTTACTTTTAACTTTGGATAAATTTTTTAAATTTTATTTATTTATTTTTAGAAGGGAAGGGAAGGAGAGAAGGAGAGAAGGAGAGAAATATCAATGTATGGTTGCTTCTGGTACATCCCCTGCTGGGAACTGGCCCCTGCTGGGAACTGGCCTGCAACCCAGGCATGTGCCCTGACTGGGAATTAACTTTGGATAAATTTTAATAGTGCAGCTTGTTGGTTATTTCCTTTTGTGTGATTTTTAGATTATTAATATTATAAATCACCATTAGGAGTAATGGTAACACAGTAATAGTGCTCCGAGAGTAAGTCAGTTCTGTTCAAAGTTAAGTGACAGGATCTCTAGCATTGAAAACGTCTGTGCATTTGCAGGGTTCTTTGGAAAAGATAGTAATAACGGGAAAAACAGAAGGGAGCAGGAAAAGAAGGAGACCAAATATGAGATGAATTGACCCCATAAAAAAGCTATAGGCATGAGTCTACAGGAGCTGAGCAGGGCTGTAAAGAACAGGACATTGTGGACATCACTCATTCATTGGATCATGAGCTGTCAGAACCAACTCAATGTCATCTAACAGACACCCATGTGACCTTGCCTTTACTTTGACCCATCCTAAACTGACCTCCACCCCCAGCTAATTCAGTTACAATAAACTGGTAATAATTAACATGTACTGATCATTCAGTAAGCGTTTGACTTTCCTTTATTGACTTACCCTAACATTCTCATGGGGAAGGTATTATAATTCCATTTTACAGGTGAATAAACCAAGGACAAGAAAGAGTGATTCATGTAGCCAAGGTCACAGAGTGGGCCAGCACTAAACCAGAATGTGGTTTGGCACCTCAGAGGTGGCAAATGGATGTTGCCACCTGACTGGTATTTTCACGCCATCGAAAGGCCTGTGAGAAGCAGGCTCCAATGGATGTTGAAAGTTCCACACAAAGGCCACCTGAATCAGGTAAGACATGTTTAATTTTGGGGGGAAATGTCTCTGCTTGAGCTCACCTCAGGGTGGGTGGTCTCCAGAGTTGACAATCTACCAAAATGGCCCATAAAATCCGGGTGTCAACTTGCTGAAATGCAAGCCAGAAAGAATAGGGTGCCAAGGAAGGGTGGATATGGGTGTTTTCAGCACGTTGTCACCATTCTAATAACTGTAAGTTTTGTTTTAAAGAAGATTTGAGCTACAAAATGTGTCACCACCAACGGGCTGAGTTTTAATGATCTAGCTTTAATTGTGGAAGCAAATCTCCTGTTTGTGAGAAGTGTGAAATCCATGGACAAATTGAGTACATTATTTGAGTGTTGCATGTCTAACAATCGGTGTTTTCTCTGTGAACTGCTTGTTTAACACTGACTTTGGGCGAATTTTAAAAATTACTATCATTATTATACCCAAAGAGCTTCAAATCACAGACAGCCTCAAACACTACCAAAGGCAATGACTGATGATGACAAATTATTAAAGTCTCCTGGGTTTTTTTTTACTAATTTTATGTTATCTCCATAAGCATCACCAGCCTTCATGTGTCAACCTGTATACACTTTGCTATAATGTGTGTTGCCTAGGCTCTGACTCAGATATGTTTTGAAAAACTTACAAACCTATGCAGTGGTGGCCACAGAGATATGAATAGGCAGAGAACATAGAATTTTTTAGGGCAGTGAAAATATTCGGTATAATATTATAATAATAGATACAGGTCATTATGCATTCATACAAACCCACAGAGTGTACAACACCAAGAGTAAACCCTAAGGTATACTATGAACTTCAGATGATTATGTGTTACTATAAGTTCAACCTTGGTAAATAAATAAATAAGTAATAAAGGACTATTCTGATGAGAGATGTTGATAATGGGAGAGGCTGTGTGTGTGTTGGAGTGGGAGGTATATAGGATACCTGTTTTGTTAAAAAACAGAGATTTCCTTCTTGATTTTGTTACTAACCTAAAACTGCTCTAAAAATAAAAGTCTTAAAAAAACTACTATGCAGCTAACAATTTTAAAAGATTACCTCCAAACATCTTCTCTTACACTGTATGATCCAAATACTTGGAGTAATACCAAGCTGGCCAACTCAATACCATTACCTCCACCCTCTCACAGAACCCTTCACTACTCCAGATTAATTGTAAGCCAAATCTAACCCTCAGGCTTGGAAAACTCTCCATTGAAGCAGGATTTGGGGGGAAGGGACCAGGGAGAATAATGGGTGGTTTGTAAATAAGTTTCTTGTACAAATCACTTGAGTTTAAGCACCATGGTTTGCCTATAATTACTTCACAACCCCCTAATTGCTTCTTGATTAGCTCCAGATATTTTGATTTGACTGTATGTTGCTTCCCTGATGTCTTTGAAGAGAATATCTGGATGCATTGAAATGTACCAGTTCTTTGATTTTGTTTAAGCATTTCACTTTCTTCTTTGTACCTCTCTTTCTTCACCTATAAAATGGGAATAATAATTGATATTCTGCAGAGGTACTGATACAGTTACAAAGGATGGTGTATATCATGTGTTTAGCACAGATCATGCATGGCTTCTTTGTTCCACCAAGATGTGCTTCAGAAGAATGGAAATCAATGCGAGAAGGAAGCAGCAGAAGCAATGTTTAGAGAGTGGTACACATAACAGTAAGTCTTTTTAAAATTGCTTTCAAATGTAATCATTGTAATAAGAGTGTCTTATTCAGGGGATAGCAGACAATGGGAGAAAATTAATATTCTGGAAACCAGTAACATAGAAAATAGAGAGTGGAAAGACAAGTTAAAACATCTCATAGATCCTTTTTATTTCTTATTAAATTTATCAGGGTGGTGTCAGTTAATGGCGTCATCCAGGTTTCAAGTGTACATGACTGTGATACATGGCCTGGATATAGTGTTGTGTACCTCCACCCATGGTCAAGTCATATCTGTCCCCATATATTTGGCCCCACTTGCCCTCTACCACTACCCTCCCTTCCCTCTGTGATAACACATATTGTTATGTGACTGCGACTCTTAAGTTTCAGTTTTGTATTCCATATATGAGTGAAATCATATGGTTCTTAACTTATTTTACTTAGCATAATATTCTCAAGGTTTGTCTGTGTTGTTGTAACCAGCTAATAAAGGAGATAGATGGCATGCCTTGGGACTTCATAAGATAATATGCTTGTAAAAAACATTAAGGGTAAGAACTGGGATAACTGGCATAACATACCTTCCAAACTGTAGAGAAAAAAAGAGGGAAAAAAACACCTCAAGATATAAAACCCAGCTACTACAACCCAAGAAAAAACAGGAAATGTGGTAGGGGCAAGGACTCACAAAGAAAATGCTTGGCAAATAGAAAACACAGTAGACATAGGTTCAAATCTACCAGAATGATAGAAATGTAAAATTCATAAAATACATACAATAAGCAATGTATACAGTAAATCTCAGAAATACTATTAAATGGTCAGGAGTAATCAATAATTGGGGAATATCAGTTGACTTTGGTTTGGAGAGGGGATTGGTCAGAGAGAATAAAAGCATAAAGAAATAAAGCAGCTAGAAAGAGCCCTATTGGCCAGATACATGCACATGTGGAATTAGGAGACACCCATCATCTTTTTGTTGATAGTTTCAAGTTTATGAGAGGACCCAGCACACCCACGGGACAGAACGTCAGCCCTGCATTTGAGTAAAGTCCAGACCCATGTCTGACAAATTGCTTGGGACCTACTCTTGGCTAACTGTAAATACCCTACTTGAAGGTACTGAGTAATAATTGTAAACAGAGAAAACCTTTGAAAGAGAACTGCCACTTTTCCTAAGGGCCTTTAAAGAGTTGAAAGCCTCCAGACATTTCAGGAATCACATTCCAATAGGAGAGGCTGCATCCTCTCCTATGCCTAGAACTCATGGCCTTCTTCCATTGAGGCTCCACGGTTGACTGGCCCAGATGGCGACATGCTTCTCTCTTTTATGTCAGAAACATTTGTTTTCTTTCCGCCTCCACTATGGCTTCCTGAAATCTGTTCCCCAATATCTCACCCACCATTTCTATCTCCTGCAGACCACACCGCATCTCTGATAGCTGACAATTATGGGCGTGTTGTCTTTCATTGGTGTCTCCTCTTCCCTCTGTGATGTCCCCCCAGAAATGCTTCTTTCTGATTGGAGGAGTCAGTCACATATTCAAATGCCTTCAGGGACTGGGCAGACAGAATAACTGAATGAGGCAGCCTGGGTGGGCAGGGCGTGGGAGGTGGGCCTCTCTGATAGTTAAATTCAAAGCAGACTTTTATCTCTAGGGAATATGATATAAAATAAACAGGGATAGTGCAGGGTTTTCCAGGTGAAACTGATGATCAAGATGGTGGAGACTTCCTAAGAGAATACACCTAACCAACCCCTTTCCAGTTGTCTTGAGTATATTCCCAGGAGAAGAGTTGGTGGGTCATGTGGTAAATCCACATGCAGCATTTTTGTGGGACAGGAAGACTGTTTTCCAAAGCAGCTGTGCCATGTTTTATTTCTACCAACAATGTATAAGGGTTCCATTTTTCTCTACATTCTCACCAACACTTGTTATTGTCTGTCATTTTGATTATAGCCAACCTACTGGGCATGAGTTGATGCCTCACTGTGGTTTTGATTTGAATTTCCCTGATGACTAAGGATGCTGAGACTTTTTCCATGTGCTTAATGGCTAATGTAAATTTTAAATATTGGATAGGGATGGTTTCGACCAAAAAGAATAGTCCTCTCTTCAGGGGGCCCCACATGTCTTCCCAGGGGTATGACACTCATCCAGGCTGTGAGAGTCACTGGTTACTCATTTTCACACTTCTGGGGTGGAGAGAGCAGATCCACAAGAAAGAGGCTGAAAGCCAGAGATTTGTGCTTTTGTCTTTCTTTCCTCCCTCTCAGATGCAGCTGGGTGTCTCCTGGAGCAAATTCCCTCAGACAAATGCTCCACCAGACCATCAACTCAGGAGGACAGATGGGGAGCCTGTTGTTAAGAGTTTAAGCCAAACCACCCAGAGCTTCCTGTGCCAGGTGAGCGTGAATAGGGGCCGAAGTCACCCATTACTAACTCCTCACCCGTGACTGCCTGAGAGGTATTTCTCGGGCTTTAACCATGAAACCTGTTTCCTTTCTTCCCTCCAAAGCACAGTCCAGAGAGGCACGATAATAATCACTTGGCAAATGGAAAATATTTATTTTGTGCTTATTCTAAGAAATGTGATCCATCAAAAAATCAGCTGACAAATCCTTTCATTTCCAAGGACAGTGTCCACACACTCCAGGCTGCCTCTGGAGCTGGAATCAGACAAAGCCAGGCCAGAGGCCAGTGAGGGCCACACAGATGTCTTCATGGTGGTAGCACAGCACAGACCGTCAGCACAGTCAGCCTGGCTGGGCTTCAGCGCGGCTCCCTCATTCCCATGCTGTGAAAATTGAGCAAGCTGCTCAATTATCTCTTACTCTACTATGGGACAATAATAACAGTCCCCTTTTTTCATAAGACTGTTTTGAGAATTAAATAAGGCAATTATTACTTGGTTCTTAGCAAAGAGCCTGGAACATACCAAGCAATAAAGAAAAATTAGATATTAACATGCTTTAGCTGTCAACTCTGAAAAAAAGCCCCTTCCATTTCTCAAATCTGATAAAATCAAACTTGACTTTTCATTAACATGGAAATTATTAGGGAGACAAGGACATGAAATCTGGAAGGCAATGTAGATTATTCGATGTACTTAGCTTTGACCAAATTATGTAATTCATGAGTTCACTAATTCATACTTGGTAATCTGAAGGACTTGGTAAAATCCATGTGTGATTTTAAAAAACGTGACTGAACAACTATGGGACTGAGGTGGTGGATCTAAGTGACAGTGACAACTACTGTGGAAAGGAGTTAGAGTCTTTGCAGGTGCCACGTTCAATGAGCTGAGCAGAGTCCACGCTGCTCTGGCCTGCCAGTGCCTACCTCAGGGTAGGGCTGACTCTGCTGTAGGTTTCCTTGTTAGTTCACGAGAATGAAAATGAAGCCAACCTTCTAGAAGTCCCATGTCTTACAAACTGGAGAGTAAAACAAAGTTGTTAAAGTGTCAGGAAAGCATGCTAAAAATGAAGCCAGGAGTAGTAGAAAGCAATTAGTTTGGAAACAGAAAGTGAAAAGAAATATGGTAACTAATCTTACTCGATTAGTTTTCTATTTCTGCTGTGACAAATTACCACCAATTTAGTGGCTTAAAGCAACGTAAATTTCCGTGTTAGGATTCTGGAGGTTAGAAGTCTGAAATGCATGCTATAGGGCCAACATCAAAGTGTTGGCAAGGATGCATACCTTCTGGAGCTGTAGGGGAGAATTCATACCTGGTCTTTTCCAGCTGCTAGAGGCTGCCTGGTTCCTTGGTTCACGGTCCCCTTCCAGCACTCACATAACTACACCCTCTGTTTCTGTGGTCACTTCTCCTTTGGGTCAGCCTCTTGCCTCCCTCTCATAGGGACCCTGCTGATTTCCCTGGGCTCACTCAGATATCCAGGATAACCTTCCATCTCAACATCATTAACACAATCACATCTTCAAAATTCCTTTTGTCGTGTAAAATAACAAGTTCACAAGTACTGGGGATTAGGATGGGGGCATCTTTTTTTAAAATTTATTTAGTTATTTTTCAAGTACAGTTTTTTTTTGTCAATTTCTCCCATCCCAGCCCCCCCCCCGCCCCGTCTCCCCACCTCCCTCCCATTCCCCCCCCCCACAGTCCTCATCCCTGTGTCTTTCATATTTGCTCTTCAAAATCCCTCCCCGTTTTTCCCCTTGAATTCCCTTCCCTCTCCCCTCTGGTCGCTGCCCACTTGTTCTCTATTTTATTGTCTTTGTTTTTATTCTATTTGCTTGTTTATTTTGTTATTTAGCTTCCTGTTAAAGGTGAGATCATATGGTATTTGTCCTTCAATGCCTGGCCTATTTCACTCAGCATAATGCTTTCCAGTTCCATCCATGTTGTTGCAAAGGGTAGTAGCTCTTTCTTTCTCTCTGCTGCATAGAATTCCATTGTGTATATGTACCACAATTTTTTGATCCATTTATTTACTGACGGGCACCTAGGTTGCTTCCAACTCTTGGCTATTGTAAATTGTGCTGCTATGAACATTGTGGTGCATAGGTTCTTTGAAATTGATGTTTTAGGATGGGGGCATCTTAATAAAACCATTAATGTACAATCTACAGTCTCCTAGCTGAAAGATTAGTATGTGCAAGACAGATGAGGACAGAACTAATACCTATGGGTGGCAGTGGCAAGGCAGCAGAATTTGGCTCTGAACAGAAGAATCTCAGTAATGGTAAGGGGAGGAGTTAAGATGATAGGAGTTTTTGTGGAGGATGTGTGCTATTCTTTACTGGGATTCAGTCCCCTCTTCTAGGTATTCACCTTATCAACCCTTTTTGGAGGGTTAGATTACAAGACCTCTGAGAGCCTTTCCGATTCAATGTGTCCTAATCTTTGGGAATGCCTTGACTTGAGTCATGAGGATTTGAAAGGTGTATCAGTCAGCTATGTTGGAGTAACAAATATCCCCGACAATCTCAGTGGCTTCAGTCAACATATCCGTTCTGGGACTACAGGGGACTCTGATTGTTGTAGTCCCCCAGGGACCTATAGAGCCACAACCATCTTAAATGCAGCTAGCCACTGTGCCAGCAGGAAAGAGAGCTCTGGAGAATCTGGAAAGAACAGTTAATAGTCTATCCTAGAGATGGCACACATCACTTACACTAGAATTCCTCAGCCAGAATGAGTCACATGGCTCCAGTTAGCCAGAAGGAAGAAAAGGACAGGCAATCTGAAAAGTAAAGGACCAGAAACATTTGGTGAGCAGAAATGGCTGAAGCACTAAACAAGCCCTTTTCCCCTCCCTGTCAATTCATTGGTTTTAGCCATAGATTGGATCCCTTTTGACCTATGAAGGATTCCTTTAAAGAGAGTTACTATACATACCTTTGTTCTGGGCTCACTGATGAGACAGGATTTCCTTAAGCATATTCTTCTTCATTGAGTTTTAGCTCCGTGGTTAGGATTTCACTTTCAAAAGGTTAATAGTAAAATGATAATAATAATGAAAATGACAATGAACACTTTTTTGAAAATTCACAATGCGCTAAACATTGTATTAAGTACTTTCTGCACCTCTTTTCCTGGATCTTAGGCAGAGAGACATGAGCAAATCATGCTTTTCATTTTATAGCATACTTCTATCACCAGACTTCTGCCATGCCCATCTCCTGGTGTATTCTATGCATGCATTCTCACTCCTCATTTTAGCAGTCACAATGCCTTTTATGTGTTACGTGGTCTTCTGTATAGAGTTGCAAAATGTAGTGTGGTTGTTATGGAGGAATTTTGAATTGTATGTAAGTTATGGTACTATCAATTTGGTTCATTTCTTTCTTATATTCAACATCATTTTTAAGATCTTTCCCTGTTTGTTAAGTACACATTTCACACAGTTTGTGGTTTCTGGAGCCACATAGTATCCCACAGATTGTGTCTACTCTATTTTACTTTTCCCTCAGTGATGAAAATCTCAAGTTTCTATAGTAGTTCCCTGCCATTTTAAACTAGGTGTAGACAAACTTTTTCTACAAAGATCCAGATAGTAGATATTTTGGACTGTGCAGGCCTGAAGATCTTAGTTACAAATATTCAATGCTGCTGTTGTAGCTTAAGAGCAAGCATAGATAGTACATAGACAAAGGGCTGTGACCAGATTTGGCCCGTGGACCATAGTTGGCGAAGCCTTGCTTCAAACAAAACTATGATGAACATCCTCTATTTCTGACCTTATGGACTTGTGCCACATTTTTTCTCAGCAACACTGTGTAAACAGAAGTGAGATTGTACCATCGGAGGGTGTAACAACATCATTAGACTAAGGATTTCTGGGGCTGTGTTCTGAATGATTAGCAGTTTATATCATCAGTCTATACATTAGTTTACCGACACAAAATTGTGTTTAACCACATCCCTCTCCACATTACTTACATACCTTGGTTTTTGTCAGTATGATGAGGTAAAGAAATAGCTTGTTGCTTCTTTCTTCATTCCTACCACTCTGCTTGCGGATGAGTTTCGGCATTCCTTTATGTGTTTACTGGTCATTAGCACTACCTCTTCTGTAGCTCAATTGTTCGTGCCTTTTATCTTTATCCTCCATTTCTTGATGACTTGTGGGGATTTCTTATAACTTCTAGGTACTGGGCCTTTTTTAGTTCTAGTATTTGCAGGTAATCCCCCCAATCTGTTACCTGTCTGTTAACTGTGTCTGTGGTGTTTGATAATCAGGATTTCTTAACCACAGAGACACATGATTTGTGCTTTTTGAGACTATTAAGAAATCTGTCCGCACTCCTGGGTGACAATAGTATTTTCTTTGAACCTTAGAGTTTTACCTTTTACAACTTGGTCTTTAACCCATCTGGAGACACTTTTGGTTAGAGTGAAGGGATTCCCCTGGTAATCCAAGTAGGGCCAAGCTTTTCAGCATGGTCAGTAAGAAACGATGGATAAGACTTTACCCACTGACTCCCCTCGTCATCTTCACGATGTACCAGCTGCTCAGATGTGTGTGTGTCCGCCCGAGAACTTCCTCTTCTTTCCACTGATGTTTCCATCACATTGTTTTTATTTCTGTAGTTTTGCAATCTATTTTAATATTTTGTGCAGCATCTCTCTCTTCTTTGCTCTTCTTTTCTAAAATTTGCCTAACTTTATAGGGCCTTTACATTTCCATATACATTCTTATGCATTTTCCCACTCCCTAGAACCTTAAAAATATCTAACTGGAGTTTTTATTGTGATGGCATTTAATTCAGAGTTTAATTTAAAGATAATTGGTAGCTTTACAACATTAAGCTATCTCATTCATAAGCGTAGAATGTTTCTCAAATTATCAGAACATGTTTTATATCCTGTAATAGAATTTTAGCATTTTCTCCATAAGTTTTATTATCTTTTGTTAATCAAATTCATAAACACTTTGGAATTCTTCTGGCTATTCGACTCTTCTTTCTTTTCTCCCACTAGTTGATTTTTGCTGGTATAGACAAATGCTATTGTTTCTGTGGTTTGAGTCTGCCTTTTCACATTATAATCCTCACAGGCAACCTTAGGAGAGGAGTATTACTACTTTTTTTTAATAGGTGAAGGAGTTAAGAAACTAGCCCAAGGTCATTCAGCTGATGAAGTGTGACATGAGTGTGCAGTGCTAAGCAGGGCTTCCCATCCCAGGGTATTTGAGTTGCAGAGGAGGGTGCGCAGTGACAGCACATTTAAAACTCCCTGGCACTGGACAAAGTGCTCAACTTATGATGTGGAAACTCCCCTTGCAGATATCATTCTTTGACCATTCCTCTACTGACGCCTGCTGCCTCCCAGGAACATGGCTGATGCAAGGCATGTGGTCCGTGGCTCAACTAAAAAGTCCAGAGAAAAAAGAAACAGCTTCTTTTCCCAGTGGGCAGTTCTAACACATCCCTCCACCAAGCTAAAATCGGCCCTGTCAAGACAGCAAGATGCTCTGAATAGGGCTTCCCCAGACTCCCTGGTCAGCCTGGCACCTTCTGTCATTTTCCTTGTCGTGTTTGCTGAAGCCCAGCCCCAACCCCCACATTTGCTCCCACTTGGAAGTCTCCTGTCTGGAGCCAGTGAGGTTTGTCTGCTTTCTTGGGTTTGGCTAATAAATTGGGATCGTGGGGTCAGGCAGCATGGGACCTGGCACCCAGGGAGCCCTGACACCGATTTTATTAGATTTCTCTGTGCAGGGCCCAGATGCCATCCCAGCAGAGAGCCCACAATCACTCAGTAACCAAGATTTTGTCGTCTCTGGTTTGACAAGGTCATTTTTTACTAGAGGAGGAAAAATCCCACATTAATTATACAAGCAAACTGGGGCCAAGGCCGTTAGAGCTGCCCCCTCTTCTGTGAGGAAGGAAAGGAGGGGAAGACGGCCCTCTTGGTAACTGATGAGTAAACTGGAAGAGAGGAGGGAGTGTATGTGGAACTTGGACTTTTCAGACTCTCCTTCTCTGAAATGCATGTGTGCTGTCTAATTTGGGGTAGTCTTTAGAATATCTGCTCATCTAAAGTGACTGCAAGAAGATTGAGTGGGGGAACATGCATGACCAGGGTCTCATTCATTCATTTACTTATTCATTCAATACATTTTCATAAAGCCCTGTTCGGTGCCAAACAAACAGCTAGGCATTGAGAAGAAAAACTTGGTGGTTTCATAGCGGTTCTCTCAGTAGCACATGAGGGCTTCTTCTCGGTGCCCCAGGATCACAGCCCACCCTTCCAGGCTTGGAAAGTCAAGATGAGCGTACCATCCCTCTTCGTCTGGAAGCTAGAAAACTCTTGCACCCTTCCTGGTTGACCTCCATGGCACATCTAAAAATGCCAAACCATTATGCCATCATACCATGTCACATTGGATTGCTGTTTGATCAAACGGGTGGAAGTAACAATGAACTCAAAGCCTAAATTCCTTTTTGGCTCATAAACATGGAAGCACACATGGAGACTTTTATTTCAGGGCTGGCAATGCTTTTTCCAGAAGTTACAAAGATTCAATCACTCTATAAGCATTTACGTGTTTGTTGAAGTACATCCCTTGTCTACATGTCCCCATTCACTGTCTTCTTCCATGCCCTGCCTTGTTATTGGCCACAGTCCTTCATCCCCCATCATCACATTCTCTCTACTGAGTTGTCTATTCTGAAGTCCCTGGGAAGCCGTGGTTTCCTGTGTGCAGATGCTCCAGTAGCTACGACCTTTGCACATTGGGTATCTTCTATCTCCTGAAAGAGTTCCCTTGACTAGTTCACCTAATGTCCTTTCAACAAAAGAACTTTTCTTCTCCTTGCATCTTTTTCCCACTCACACTCTAAACCTCTAAGGCTAGACCTACCATGCCACCATGCCCTCTACAACCATCTACAAAGAACTTGATACAGAGCAGCTAAACAGCCTCTGGCAGAAAACACACATTTCCCCTGCCATCTGCTTTAAAAAAAAAGGTGTCCAGAACATCAGTATGACACCAGGACACTAGGACATGGGACCGTCTCCCAATTCTGCCACTTCTGAACTGGGTGGCAATCAGCAAGTAACTTAATCTCTCTCGACATTTTGATCTTTCTCTGGAAAATACAGGTAACAATAAAACCTCTCAAAAGAAGGCAGTGAGTCTTACGTCAGATGGCATATAAAGCTACTGACAACTTGTCATCAGTAGTACTGCTACTCTGGTCCTGGCTGATGTGGTTCCCTTGGTAGGGTGTTATCCCATGAACCAAAAGGTTGTGGGTTCGATTCCTGGTCAGGGCACATACCTAGATTGCTACAGGTTTGGTCCTGGTTGGGGTGCATACAGTAAGCAACCAAATGATGTTTCTCTCACACATTGATGGTTCTTCTTCTCTCTTTCTCATTTCTTTCCTCTCTCTCTAGAATCAATAAAAGAAAAAACAATAGCACTGCTACTCTGGGAAGCCTTCTTTCTGTCTCACTTTCAGCAGATAATTTGAGTACTTGCTTTTGCAAAAATATCAAGATCATCTGGTATGAACACAGTGTCTTCCATTCCTTTCCTTCTAAATGTTACTGGAGGTATTTCTTCCTCACTATCTCATAATTCCTCTGCATTTTCCACTTTTTTCCCTTCAACTTGCTTTCTAAGATGGACAAACTTCTACAAGGCATTTCCTAATCAACTCCCTGTCGACTTCTCCGGGATCGTTTGGAACTATTTTTCATGAACCTTCCAGGACAGCCACTGCTCACCATTTCTCAAGCCTGGAACCTTTCCTCCTTTCTCCCATGTTTCTGTTTGTTCTACCTTTCGATCAACTCCAATCCTTCCAAAAATGACATGGTCTACTAAACTGCCTTATATTAATTATTGCTGTGTGACCAATGGCAACAAACATAGTGACTTAAACCAATGCACGTGTCTCATCTCAGTTTCTGTGGGTCAGGAATTAGGGCACAGATGGGTCCTTGGCATCACAGAATCTCAAAATACAATTAGAAGTGTCCTCCAGGGTTGGGGTCTCATGTGAAAGCTGGGCCAAGTCCAATCTCATGTAATTGGTAGTGAAACTTGGCACAAGCGCTAGATACATCTGAACCAATGAATCACCTGAGGAAACGTTTACAGAGCAGGATGACTAATGAGGGGACATCAAAATTGTCCAGGCAAGAGCGGATCTGTAGGAAAACATTAGGCCACCACCAACTAAAAAAAAAATCTGTCTCTGCCTCAGTTTCCTCTTTTGAAAGTGAGACTAAAAAGAGCCTACCAGCTAGGATTATTAAAAGGATTAAATAAGATAACATTTTTTAAGTGTTTAGGATAAGGCCAAAAAGAAAAAAAGAAGTAAGTTTCTGGAGGTGTTAGCTATTTCATTACTATCATTTGCCTACTCTGGCTCACATCCTGCTGTCATTCTGCTCTTCCACGGCTTTTCCTGGCTCAGAAACACAGTGAGCATCTCTTCCCTGCTGACTGGCCCCCACCCCCAGCAAGGCCATGCTGATGGGCCGGCCTGTCTGCTCAAGTCTGTGCTTCTGATGTGGCTCCACAGGAGCAGAGCAGAGCTTCCCCATCCTGGTCATCACCTCCAAGCTGAGCTCAGCGCTGGGCTCTGAGGGTGAGTGACTGACTCCCTGGTCGGCACTTTTATTGTGGTTTCTCTGATGGGTTCAGGATGGCTGGGCCTTTGCTACCTACCCCCATCCCCAAGTGAATTTCCAGTCTTGCCAGAGGCTGAAAGGAGAGTGACTTAGTCATTAGCTCCTCTGGCAACAGCCCCTGGCAGCCGTTCAAGGCAGCTTGGAAAACAGGGCAACAAGTGACTGCAATATGGATTTCAAAAGCCTTGCAGACAAGAAAAGGAAATGAAAACCAGAAAAAGCAGGGATGGTAATGTCTGAAGCTGGAGGCACATCTAGACATCACTGGGCACCACAGACAAGGTGCCCAAGGCCCTCGGGGTGAGGCGTATGGGAGGCCAGTGCCAGCCAAGGGGCCGGGGCTCAGTCACAACACTGAGTCCCAGGGACTCTCTCGCAAGGTACAGGGGGATGTGGCCCACAATCATATTTCTCAAGTTGACTCTCAGATTTGGGAGCTTCTAAGAAGGATCCCTATATAAAGTGAGATGATGTTTATAGTTGGGACATCAAAATGCTCCATTCCTGCTCAGGGACTCCATGCTCTGCCTTGGGTTACCCTTAGATCTGGAGGGGCGGTATCCCCTACTTTTTGCATATGTATGTCTACTCCTGTGGTTGGTTCCGTGAACAATTGCCCATCCCATAGATTAATGACAACTGTAACCACAGTCCCACAACATTAACGGTCCCACAAAGAAGAGTAAAAAAGGGGAAAAGATGATTCTGCGTAGGGGATTCTAGACTAAGAACAAGCAAACAAAATAAAAATAGGAGGATTACAGCAAGTGTAATATCAAAAACAAACAAAAATTACAGTACAACATTTTGAGGTACTGAAAGGAAAAAAACTGGCAACTACAGAATTCAATAATCGGTAAAAATATTTTTTCAAACATAAAGGTAAAATAGTTTTTTTTCAGACATATAAATACAGAAAGTATTTATTGCCTGAAGATATTGAGGTTACACTGTAAGAAATTATAAAAGAGATACTTCAGGCAGAAGAAGTGATACCAAGTGGAAATATGCAGTAAACCGGTGTTTCTTAACTGTGTTTCAATATCATCCCCCTACAGAGGCTTTTAGATGTCATTTTCCCTAATTGCCACCTCATAAAAATTTTATACAACAAACACACTGTGTATCTATTTTTGTACAGTATGTATATCTGTGCTTTCTGGATTAAAATGCTGTACCCCCCTCCCAGGGACAAACCTCACCCACTTAGGGGTGGTATCATCTTCACCCCTAAGTGAAGGTGATATATACGTGAGGCATCACTTTTCTGTTGCTACTACTAAAAAAAAAAGTCACCACAAACTTCCTGGCCTAAAACAACACAGATTTGTTAACCTACAGTTCTGGAAGTTGGAACTCTGATACAGGTCTCACTAGGCTAAAACCAGCATGTCAGCAGGGCTGCGTTCTTTTCTGAAGCTTCCAGAAGAGCATGTTTCCTGGCCTTTTCCAGCTTCTAGAGGTCACTCACATCCCTTAGCTCATGAACTCCTCTTTCTTCTTCAAGCCAATAACGTTACAACCTTCTGACCATTCTTTTATAGTCTATCTCCCACTGGCCTCAGCTTCTGAATTCTTACAAGAAAAGTTCCTAACTTACAGAGAATCTTGTAATTAAGGTGGATCCATCCGAATAATCCAGGATAATGTCCTCATCTTAAAGACCCTGAATCTTGGTCAGTCTTTTTTGCTAAAACATAGTCTTAGTTTCTGAGAATTAGGACGTGGGTGTCTTTGGAGGAAGGGAGCGTCATTACTCTGCCCATCACAAGTGATTTGAACAAAGGCATGAATAGCACAAGGAATAGCAACTCTATGGGCCACATAAGATTATACGCTGATTTTTTAAGTCCTGAAAATATAAATAATTATTAAAATAATAACTATGCACCCTGGCCGGGCAGCTCAGCTGGTTACATCATTGTCCTGATATGCCAAAGTTGTGGGTTTGATCTGTGGTCAGAGCATATACAAAATTTATAAGAATAAACATAAGTGGAACAACAATGTTTCTCTTGATGTTTCTCTCTATCTCTGTCTCCCTCTCTCTCTCCTTTCCTCTCTCTGTCTCTCTCTCAAATCAATAAATAAAATTATTAATAATAATAGCTATGCAGTACATAGTTTATAACTTATTTAAAGTAAAAATATAACAATAGCACAAAGGCTCAGAGGGTATATGTATACTATTTTAGGGGTCTTATAATGTACATGAAGTATATAATATTACTTGAAGGTAGATTGTGATAAATTAACAATGTGTATTATAAACCTAAAGCAAGATGAAAATAAAACAAAAAAAAGATTTGCAGTTAATAACTAAAAGAAACAAAATGAAATTATAAAGAGTACTCAGTTATCTAAAAAGAAAGCAGAAAAATAAAAACCAATGAGATAAGACAGAGAGAAAACAAAGAAAAAGATAATAGATCTTTCTATATTAATTGACCCTATAAATGTATAGATGATTTATACACACTAACTAAAAGGTTGAGTTTATCAGATTGATTCAAAAGTAAGACATAAGGAAACTCTATGTCCTCATTGACTCGGGCCTAGGTCACATCTTGCATCCTTAAATTGGGGTTGGAGCCCCAGAGAACACAGCCTTCGAAGGGAGGGGCATGGTTCTCCAGGGGGTAATCTTGGTAGAATTTCTATGAGAAGAGTAAATGGACCCTGGGGAAAAAAGTCAACAGATGTTCTCAATGGCTCCTCCTAGTGTAGAAAGTAACATTCCTCTCATCCTATTTTTCCCAGTGGAGGGCAACTTTGAATGAACTCTTCTCTTGCTCAATATAAAAGGCTTTCAGAAAAGAAATTATCTTACACTCTTACACTCTTTTCCCCAGAATCTTTCTGTCCTTTCTCACTAGAGTGTCATTTGTGTTTATCAGTAAGCCTGGCTACCTTAAGCATAAAACACTTACCTAATTTGACCAAACATAGCCTATGAACTGCTCAAAAAGTGTAATATCTTCAAATATCTCTCCTATAGACTGCCAACTGCACACACTATACTATATATGCACCCTCCCATTCATTTGTCCCTTTACTCATTCACGACTGAGCTCAAATGTCACCACCTCTGTGAAACCTTCCATGATCCCTCCATGTAGTGGTGGCCACATCTTCCTTTATGTTCCTGCAACATGTTTGAAATCCCATGGTCCACTTTTTTCTTTCTCTCTCTCCTCCTACAATAGTGAATTATTTACTATACAGAAAAACTGTATCATTATAGTGCTTACTGTCTAGCAGCAAGCCCAGTATATCATAGACTCTTAGTTTTCTGAACTAATTAATAAAGAGACAAATGAATGAATACCCCTGTAGCATGGCAATGTCCCATTCTCCCTACTTACCTCTATCTCCAAGAAAGCCAGCAGGTTTCATCTTTAGTGCCTGCTATGAATAATGCGTAGTGGCTCTCTGGAGCTTTGTCTTCATAAGGACCAGGATGCTATGCCTGAGCTCAGTAGAAAGAGTGCCATGATAGATTAGTGATGTCTGGCACTGTTGCTGGAGTGGTGAGAAGTACCACACATGGTAAACCTCTTCAGATGCTGCCTTTTACTATATCCTTTGGCCAGTTTCATCTGTTGACCAGCTTACTGGCCACATTCCAGTGCCGAACCCAGCAGGGCCCAGTCTAGCCATAGAGATTTTAGTCAAGGAATAGCCAGGACCATCAATAAACCAAAGTCTATCAGGTCAATTTTCTTGTAAATTGCTGATGAGAAAAAAAGGTGCTGGGGTCACTGATCCTGTCATCACTGATCAATCAATCCAGCCTCCGAAACCAGAGCCCAGCTGAGTCCCTGTTGACTCCTCCAAGGGTTACCACGGCCCAGCAGACAAAGACAAATACAGCTGGACTCTCACATGTTTCTCCCTGCTCCTACATCTCCAGCCTATTTTTATTTTTACACAAACAACAGGGCATAAACCACTTCCTGTGAATACCAGCCCCTGCTCAAATTTTTCTTCCTGGGAGGGAAATACTTGCTGACATTCAGCTGAACAGTTCTCTACTTAATATGGCCCCATCTCATGGAGCTAAGCAGAGAGCTTCAAATGCATCAAAGCCTTCCCAGCGTAGGCCCTGTCCGAGCATCTTCCTGAGCTGAGAGCAGACATGCTGCAGGTGTCTCCTCCCTCCGCCACACAGCATCCTTTGCTCTGATCCTCTTGCTTCTCACTTTCCTTAAGTCTTACCCGACTTCCAGGTGATGAAAAGATTCACACCTTTGCAGTCTCCATGACCAGCCTTCCCAGGAAACAGTCTGAGGTGCCCATTTCTATACACAATCCACACACCAGTGGAATTACTGGCACATATTTCATTTCTGGAGGATATAAAGGAGTAATGTGGTCTGTGTGCTTCTCACCACTCAGTCTGTGTGCTTCTCACCACTCTGGCTTTCTTGAGCCTATATTCCCTTCTTGACTGTTGTAGTGGGTGTTTTCCAAGAGAGTATATGTCCTTGCTGTTTATGGCCCCATAGTTCAGTCATTTTTTGTCCAAGCACTGTCTATTTCAGTGGTGGTGGGCCACGCCTGGCAAAGCACACCTGTATCTACCTGGCAACGTTCACTGTGGGCCTGCCTAGTCGGCACCAAGGGCGTCTCCTCCAGACAGCTCACTTTATTCTGACACTTAGGTGTGCAGTTTTCACTTTCAACTTACATACACAGGAAGGAATAGAGAGAGGGTGTAATAACAAAGCCTCAGATGACCCTGGAGCCCTGCACTTGCTCCACCACGAGGAATTCCAGGTCACTGAAGGACAAGAGGCCCGCGCTTTCTTCCTGCCATTAGGAATGGGCCTTCCCTGCAAAGTGCTATGAAACAAGTGCACTGGTTCCTCTGAGATTTTGCATTCCTCAGAAACAAACTTCTCCTTTGTTGACAGAATGAGAAAAATAGGTGTCATTTTCCAGAAAGAGGAGTTTCCTGAGCCTTGCATATTGCCACACGTGAAAGATTTAACTGAAGTTCTGAACAGCAGGCTAAGACTGAAACTGTGTTGGCAGAAGGCCCAATACATCAAAAGTGTTTAATAAATGCTTGTTCTATGAGGATAAATGCACTAATGAACGGATTGATCTTTGTCTGCAAGTGTCTACAATCTATGTTTGTATCTGTCCTATCTCTATCTCTTTGGACTGGATTTGTGTGTGTACACACACACACACACACACACTCCCCAAAGCTGATTAAATGAGTCTTGGATCTGATTGCGCAATCTCCCTGGTCTTTCCCTGAATGCCCCTGTCCTACTCTCTCTGCTCCAGTCAGATTTTCCACATCCTCATCCCTTGGCACACTTGTTTGTGCTTCTTCTTTTCCCAAAGATACATCTACCAGCACTGGGGGAATGTGTGTATAGCATGCTGGGCGGGCATTCAGGAGGAAAAATGCCAGGCTTTTGTAAATGTGTGTGTGTGTGTGTGTGTGTGTGTGTGTGTGTGTGTGTAGGGAAGGGGGTCATGCAGACCAGCTCTTACACTAGTCATGCTGAACCACTCCCGATTTACTCACTATTTTACATCCACAGCTGGAGTCACTGATATCTCCTCTTGAGGCTTTGAAGCATTTAATCCGGAGCTAATTCCAACAAAGGGCACCATGCATTAGATTTGCTAACCATTCCACTACATAGGGAAAAGAGACTCAGCAGGAGTTCTGGGGCACAGCTCTGCAAGACAGAGGTCTTAATATTGAACCATCAAAGAAAGCAAATTTGTCTTGGAGTGAGAATACTGGGTTCAAATCCTGATCCTACCATTTACTAAATGTTTTATCTTGGGCAAACTATAAACCTCTGTTGAATGCAGTCTTTTTATCTGGGAAATAATAGTAATAATAATACTAACTTCAAGGGGATGCTATGAACATTGAATTAGATCATCTGTACAAGCACTTAGCATACTGCCTGACACATAATTCATGCAGTAGTAGGCGAGGGAATTTATTAGTTATCCACTTAGTTCAGGAGTAAAAACTCAAAACAATTTCTCATAAGAGTATCAGGCAGAATCCAGACATCTTACCCACATTACTGGCATGTGGCTGAGAAGAAAATGCTAGGAATAGACTGTTCTAGAAGACAGAATGGTAAAATAAGAGCTCAAATTCCAGACTTTTTTAGTAGACACAGAACTTTCTAGATCAAAATGTAAACATTGGCACATTAAAAATCAAATAGACTAAATATAATTAGAATTAGATCCTGAAACAAAAAATGACCATAGTGGGAAAACTAGTGAAATCTAAATAGAGATTCTAGAGTTCAGTTAATAGTGATTTCTTCAAGTCAGCTTCTTAGTTCTGACCAATGTGTCATGGTTATGTAAGATGTTAACATTAGGGGAAGCTGAATACAAGATATACAGGGACTCTCTTTATCAGTTTTGAGATGTTTCTATGAATCTAAACTTATTCTAAAATTAAAATTTTTATTTAAAAAATCACATAGATCCCTTTGTCCTTTGGAGAACTTTCCACAATGGACTCACTGAACTCATGTCTTCAGTTTTTACTTCCCTGGCAATACCTGGAAAGGAGGAGGGCCTGAGTTCTAGCCCCTCCCTGGCTGAGGCCAGCATCAGCATTGCTTGTGCTCTTCTTGGCTGTTTTTTCTCATTTCTCCAGATCTAGCTGGCAGGGGAGCAGCATGTTCCAGGCCAGTGCCTGGTCACCAGCTTAGCTTAATCTGAAAGAAAGATGAGGTGTCAAAAGAGAAAAGTGGCCAACATTTGGTTTTCCTGAGCTCATTTTTCTCAGAAAAGTCAATGAATGTCTTATGACTATGCACGCCCTCCCCCCAAACACATCGTCCCTTTGGACAATGCTCCTGGCTGTAGCTGTGGAATCCTTAGTGGCTTCTTGAAAACTCTGATACAGGTCTCTGGACCTGTAGCCCTGAGGGATGTGTAAGATGAGAGGTAAAGAGGGCGAAGCAGCATTTTATTGAGCAATTACCCTGATTCCAGAACGGTTTTAAAAGTTTTAAATACTTATTTGAAGTCTCATCCCTTGACATGAAGAAAGTAGGGGACTTGCTCAAGGCCACATCAACAAATGTAAGGAGCCATATAGAGGTAGAGCCACAAAAATTTTCCAGTTTCTCTTAGCTTCCCACAAATGCACACACACACACACACACACGGGCAAACATCTTCCCCAAAGGTCAAACTATCTGACATCTCTAAACATGTGCTGGGAAACTGTGCTAAATGCTTGACATGCATTTAATTCTAAAAACACTTACTTGTTATTAACCCTCCTTTACAGAAGAGGGAAACAAAGCCTAAAGAGATTTAGTAACTTATTCAATGTTACATAGGTGGCTGGGCTAGAGTACATACTCAATCAATGTGATGGTGGAGCCTGAAATTTTAATCACTTCCTCCCTCAAGGACTATTTGTTGAATGGATGAATGAATGGATGGATGAATGAATGAACAATTTGCTAGAGGAGTGCATAGTGGTCTTAATGATACTGTGTCCTGGATCTTATCCCCAGAACATGAGTGATAACTTCAAATCCCGCTAGAGAGTGAGGTGGCAGCTGTGAATCTTTCTAGTCTTGGTGGATTTGGGGGGATAGAGAGGAAGGGAAAAGCATAGGCGCCAGAGAAAAGAGAGGACTTTCACCCCAGTGACGTTATTTTAAAATGAGGTGAACAGCGATAATAACTTACTGTTATCAGAGTACATCTCACTTTCTAGAACAGAAATAGTGGAAAGAGTAAGAGGAGTTGGAAATTCCCCATTTCCTTGTTTTGCATTTCTACCATGTGGTTCTTGCCAGGTGAGGTCTGGTGAGAAGGACAGAAACATGCTTCATGAAGAAGGCTCCAGAGTATCCTGAGAGACATGTTAGGATGGATACAGAATGCAGGTTGGGCAGCAAGAAGGTATCTTAGCAGATTACTGAGCTGAACATTATCTCCTGCAGGTCTCCCTTTCATTTCCACTGAAGTGGACGGTCCCAGCAAGACTAGTCAATGTCCTGCTCCATTGCTTACCTTTCCTCTTCTCTCCCTTCTCTTGAAAGGTATTTAATGTGAGATAAAGAAAAACCACCCAAAGTGTTCTAATTGATAAAGAGAACACAGGATGTAAGGGAAAACTCATTTCTGCCTATCGATAGCTGTGGGTAAGATATTCAGCCCCCTGGGCCTCTTTCCTTATCTAAGAAATGGGATAACAGTCCCTAACTCCCTTGGTTACTCTGAGAATTAGACATCAGCTCTCCAGAGTCCGCAGCACTTGCATGACAGAGTAAGATGCCCTATACAACTTGTTTTATGTTTTTATCTTTATGGTCATCATTGTCTATTTTATAAAACCTGTTTACTTCAGCAGAGTCTCCTAGCCACATGCCACCCAAACACAAGGACTGAGGCCACATGTCTCAAAAACCCTGATACCACCCAGGCAGATGAAAGCTTGAGCCATAATTGGGCTTATCATCAGAGTGGAGAGATGAGAGCATTCAGCTGGGCTGGAAAAAAATAGTCTGTCTAAGTTGGCAGAAGAAGGCCTTTCAGAGCTTCTAAACCCATTGCCTGACCCAGTCAGCTGGAGGGGGGAATGCCATCTCAGTTCAGATTCAGTTGGTCTAAAGAGATGATCTTTGTTATTGATAGTCAGATTGGTTATTGATAGTCAGATTGGCAGTGAAATTCAACCTGAGCTCTAGACATGGATGGACTGATTATCAAGAACACCCACTACCAAAAAACACAAAAATAAATTAAAGCTTATCTTTTGTAGATATTACCTTTGACTTTTATTTTTACCCTTCTGCTTGGTTTAACTCTAATGGATTAGATTCAATTTAAAAATAGGACAAAACAGTGTATTGAAATCCAAGAAGTAGTACCAGTAGTCCGGGTGGAGTGGAAAAGGCTGGAAAGAGTCTAGTCCATCTCAATGATGGGTACCTCCTGGCAAAGATGGACTGCAGTTGGTGAGATGAGGACCCTGAGCATCCTTGTCCATACAGGATACGTGACAGGGCTTCAGGTGGGGGAATATTTTCCTAGTGAGGTTCTTGGCAATGGGATGAGTGGTTCTTGGATTTCAGGGCAGCAGTTTTGTGAAGAAGCAGAATGGAGAAAGCTGTATAATGACAATGATGGTAACTAATAATAATAATAATAAATACCACCGCCACAAACAATCATGGTACTGAATTTCTAGACAGAGCTTGAATACCAGGCAGAGGGAAAAAGCTAGTGGGAAAGAAGAAAGGAAGTAAAGAAAAGAAAAGGAAGAAATGGTGAGATCTCACAGCTAGTAAGTCTCAGAGTAAGGAAGGCTTCCTGGTCCATTCTCCTAGGCTTGAACTGGAAGTGAGTGTGGTGTGCAGTATGAGGCTGGACTTGGGATTGTCTCCACAAACTCAGGGTCCCACTCCATGGAGGGATGGCCTAATGCACCTTGGACTTTTGTTCTCTTGACCCAGTTTTTTGTAAAATTGTGTTCTTTCTTCCTTCTTTTTGGTCCTCCTTGCAGCAATTCTCATCTGCACAATTGTTTTTATGTCCTTGCATCTTCTTTCTTCTTAAGCTGGAAGTGTTTTTTTCTCTCTTTTGTGGCAGTTGTTTCTAATAAATCTTCACTTGTTTTCTTTAAGTTCTTCAGTTATTTTAAGTTTCCTCTTCCACAGCCTTCTGTCTGCATTTCTGCTCTCCATCTGGGCCATTTGGTCTTCTCCATTTCTGGAATGCAGACAAAGGAAGGTATTAGACAGAAATATACAGAGCCTGGCCTGCTCCTTGGAGCAGAAAGGCAAGACAAGAGACTGAATCACATGTGCTGATTTCCAGAACTTTTATTATATCTGAGTTCAACTAGTAACAAAGCTGGAGACATTTTGACTGACCACTAGGACAATCAAATTTCCTAGTTTCTGTAAAGGCAGTCTAATTATACACTAAGTGGGAACTTCAGTGTGAGTGTTTCTGTGTGTGCCTATCAGTCCGGATCACAGTAGAAAGTAGAGGGAACACTCAAATTGGACAACTTAGTGAAAGTTTAATGCAATGATACTTTTCAAAGGTGTGTGAAGCCTGTAGAGAAACCTCCAGGGGGCAGTACAGTGTCCTGGGGACAGCAACAGCAGAGCCCCTTTACCACTTGTAGTCCTGAAGGGATGAGAATGGGGAGAAATTGGAAAGGACCATATCACAGGAACTGCCATTTCGGCCAATGGATGCAGCAAGCCTTGTTACTCATAGGAAGAAAGATGACTGAAATAAGCTTTCACCTTATTCTCATTCTTCTCGACTCTCTTGCTGGATCTCCATTCACTGCCCCTAATCAGAAGCAAGAAGTCAAGAGAATCCATTGAGGCTGTCAAGATTGGTCAAACTTCTGGGTCACAGACCAGACTGACAAAGGATAGAGAATAGACCTGGAGAGGCAAGTGCAAGTTATTCAGGAGAGTGAACACATATGTGCATATGTCTCTACACTCACGTATACATGCATATGTGCACATAAGTGTGTGCTAGGCTGTCATTCAGGCACTACTCTTTGCCCTTGGACATTGTAGGTTACTGAGTATCTTGTTTTCCTCTGATTCTCATTATTGAATGCTTGGAGAAGTAAGAATACTGGGAAGTAAGAATGTCCTCTGGGATCATATGTGTAGAAACTATCTCCATATAACAAAATGGCAAAATGTTTCAATCTAAAAATGAGATATGTCAAAAGGAAAAACCTGTTCTTGTTTCTGAATAACTCACTCCAGGAGAAGAAAAAGTCTAATGAAGGTGAATGCTTCTATTTGAAAAGGTACATACCAATCACCTCACCTGAGCAGGTGAGAATAGAACCTTATTCTAATGATGGGGCATTCAGGAAGAAGGGAATTTCTCTGGGAGCTTTAGGTGAGAGTGAAATCAAGAACTGAATTGGGTCAAGAGCACAGTAGAGGCCCACAGTGGAATTCTGAAAGTGATGCCACATTGGCAAGTCATAAAGAATACGTATTTAATAGCTGGCACATTACACAGTCTCTTTAACACAGCACATTATCCATAACCCTGGCATTTCACCATTACTCTGGGGGTGTGTTGTTGGAATGCCTCTCTCTACCATTGAGTCATAAAAGTCTTGTTGACTATGATATCTCTTGGACAAACAAACACTGATATCTCTTGGACAAACAAGCACTGATATCTCTCCATTTCAAGGACTGTCCATGGGAATGGGGTGTATCTGTAAGTTCTACTGAATTGAGCCAACAAAGATTTCACTTCAACCAGCTGCTCCACATGGTCTAGGTCATGAATTTACGTTCACACCCAAGAAAAAGCCATCTCCTCATTAAGTTCTAAATTACTCCCCTGCCTTTGTTCCACCTACATCCTCTTTTGAATTCAGGCTTCAGATTGACAGCTCCATGTATGTTGCTATTTTTCAGAGTCACGGTGTCCTTTTTGTCATCTTCTTCAGAGAATTTACTTCTTTAACTCCATTTTCCCAGGAGTTGCAGATACCCGAGAAAGGGAAAAGAAATATGCATTCGGTATTATCATCCTCATTTTATAACAAAGTAAGCAGATCATCACAAAAATGCTATGACTTATCCAAGGTCTCGTGCTGAGTCAGCAGCAGCTCTGAAATCTGAACCATGATGAGTCTCTGCCAAATCCTGCACGCCTTCCAGTCTACCCGTAACAAAGGAGTCCCACTTCGCCCCAAGTCCTTCTGTAACTGTATCAGTTTGGAAGGACTAAACGTAAAGAAAGGGCACCACTGTCTTTCCTTGGCAAACCCTGTTTCCATTAGCACTTAATTTAGATTTAATAAAATGCTTCATGAATCTTAATTAAACCCAAATTGAAATTAAAAATGGTTTAACAAGGTTTAATAGTGATGTGAGAGATCACACAATTCCACTTCAATAAATATTTTCCTAATAACAAATAACCATTTCATTAATGAGGAAAAATGCTGTAATTAAGTCTAAATTAAGTTAAATTATCCATAATTTACTGGCAAAGTTAACAGTTAGTATGTTAATGAAAAATATGTAAAGTTTTTTTCCCCATTGCTTGTTAAGAATGACACCAGCTGAGAGAATTTCAAAAGACACAGAGTTGAATGGAATGGGAAGATTGTTGGAAGCTAATGGAACCATCTCTGAGATTCTGTCTTATCTAATGAGACAATGAGGCCAGGGCAAGAGAACACTAGTGGACTTCCACCAATCACATTTGAATTCCCACCATTATCACAACCATAGAATGAGGTACTTACAGGGGTGGGTGAAAGATTGTGAACCTAGGGAAGCCCTGGCTCAAGAAAAATGTGGGGAGAAAATTCAGACTCCTGTATAAAGTGCTGATAACAGATGTAATAAAGAAAAAATGAGGATACTTAATATTAGAGGGAAAAAGAGGGTCAAAGAGGCTTGCCTGCTGTGTGTGTATATGTTTTGTATTTTTTTATTTCTTCAGGACTGAACTTGATGCATACATTATGAAAGAGGTTGATTAGAACCTGTTCTAGAACAAGTTATATATAGACCTGGAATAGGGGGTCAAGTTCTACAGCAGGAGACAGGTTTCCAGCAAAGATGATCAGGTTTTAGGGAAAGGACAATGGGTTTCAGAACAGTGCCCTGGTTTTTGTTGTCCCCCACAATGCTGGTGTGAAGGACGTAGAGAAGGGGATGTGAGCTAAAACGTGTAATTTTTGCAACAATCTGAGGAGTGTCAGAGATACATGTTCCCAACCCATATTTCTGAAAGCCAAGAAGTAGCTTCTACTTTCCAAGACTCCTGACCTCCAAACATTCCAGAATAGAAAACAAAATGTCCCATTCCACTCCCCACCAGCCACAGGATATTTCGGAGAGGGGCACTGATGACTACTATAGCCACGAGTCACATGGGGATGGCGAGCCCCGGCAGTATGGCTGCTCCTAACTGAGACATGCTGTGAGTATCAAGTTTGCACTGAATTTCAAAGACTTAGCGAGAAAATGTAAATATTTTAGAAAACAATTGTTTTCTATCACGACATTAATATTTATTTCATCTTGATTATGTTAAAATCATGATAGTTTAGATATATTGGTTAATTTAAAATATTTTAAAGTAATTTCTGCTTCTTTTTATTTTCTTCAATGTGGCTACTAGACAATTTTAAATCATGTAGTGGCTCACATTCTACTTCTATTAAGCAGACTTGATCTAGATGGATCTACCTTAAACAAAGCAATGGACAGATTTCATTCCCTTTTGTGCCATCATTAACACACATACTTTCAAGCATTCATTCATTTATTCAACAAATATGTTGACTCTGTGCTAGGTATTAGAAATACAGTGGTAAAACTCACAGGCCCAGGGCCACATAGCTTAAGCACATCCATACACTCATCCATACACCTTCATAACAATACTTGCTCATGTATATTCAAATGTGCATACATAGACACAGATGCACCCACAGCACACAAACATGCACACATGAAAATGCCAATGCAGGCAAACATGAATTAAAAGCCACCATCAAGCTGTGAGAAGCAAACACTCTTCAACTTAGTAGACTTCAACTCTTCAGACAGAGTCACTACTCTAGCAGTCAGCCAGGGGCAATCGCAACTCTATTTCCAGGAGGACAATCAGGAAATAGAAGTGCAACCTCTCTCTATGACTTTGTCAAAGCTAATACATCCGAGTTCCAAATGAGAAGACCAAATGTGGCAAGTTCAAATCTATGTCATTATGGCTAAACACACCAGGAAAGGCCAGCAGAGGTAGGCTGGTAGGTTTGTTTCTGAAGAAGCTTTTCTCAGGCCTTGACTTCCTGGGGAAAGAGAAAAGCTTATTCTGAAGCCTGAGGGCAGAGATAAATCAGCTCACCCTAAAGGCACTGGTTGGGTGGGTGTTGAAACAATTTGGTACGTTCTCATTCAGATAACTTCCAGGCTTACCCCTTAGGTTTGTTGGCCTAGAGGGGAAGGGTGGGGAAGGAAGTGCATAGAAAACACCAGACAGAACTCAGAAGCCATACAAGCTATTTTAATTTAAAATTTTAATATAAATTAACTACTGGAAAAAACACAAATATGTGGAGACTAAACAACATACTATTGAACAACCAAGAATCAAAGAAGAAATAAAAAAACTGTCGAGACAAAAATGAAAACATACCTTTTAAAAATTTATTGAATGCAGTAAAAGCGGTTCGAGAGGGAAGTTCATAGCTGTGCAGGCCTACCTCCAGAAACAAGAAAAACCCCAAATAGACCATCTAACTTTACACCTAAAGGAACTAGAGAAGAACAAGCAAAACCCAAAGTAAACCAAAGGAAGGAAATGATTAAGATCAGAGCAGAAATAACTAAAATAGTCATTAAAGAAAATGATAGAGATCAAGACGCTAGAGCTGATTCTCTAAAAAACATGAACAGAATTGACAAACTCTTAGCCAGACTCATCAACGAAAAAAGAGAAAACCTAAATAAACAGAATCATAGATGAAAGAGAACTGATAACTGATACCACAGAAATACAAAGAATCATTAAAGAACACATAAACAAATTTATACCAACACATTCAACAATCTGGAAGAAATGGGTAAAGAGCTACGTGTTGAATGATTGGGAAACAAAGAGAATACCCATGGCTTATGAAAACAGCAATTACAGAAAGTAGCTACCATCTCTAGGGTTGCAGAAGCAAAGCAAAGAGATGTGAGGTATGAAAACATAAACTCACGGGAGGGTAACCCTGGAGCTGAAACTCAGACAACCGAGGAGAGTCTCCAGCCAGCAGGTGCTGATGGGAGGAGGGAGATTGTCTCAGCTGGCTTGGGCTGCCATAACGAAATACTATAGCGTAGGTGGCTTAACCAACAAAAATTCATTTTATCACAGTTCTGGAAATTGGAAAATTCTGAGATCAAGTTACCAGTAAGGTTTAGTTCTTAATGAGGGCTCTCTTTTCTGGCTTGCAGACAATTGCCTTCTCACCGTTCCTCATATGGCTGGGGCAGAAAGAGAACTCTTGGGTCTTTACCTCTTCTTATGATGACACCAGCCCTATTGGATTAGGGTTCCTCCTCTGTGACTTCATTTAACCTTCATCACCTCCTTACAGGCTCTATCTCTAAATACAGTTATATCAGGAGTCAGGGCTTCAACATATGAATTATTTGGGGGGGGTGCTCATATATGCAGTTCAAAGCAGGGCTTACGACACTAATTCTATAAATGCCATTAAAAATGTTGCCAACAAGATTCAGCTGTTGAGATAGAAAGAAATTTCTGCTGTCAGGATGAAGTACTTGTTAGGACAGAACTGAGAAAAACAGGAACCGAAAAGAAATTGCAAATAGCCTATTCATCTTTCAGTCTCTCTCGCACACCCCGTGCTGGCAGAACCCAGCATGGAGAGAGGTGGTAAGCAAAAACGTGGTTTACAGAACTCCAGCTCCTGCAATAACACAAAACGCAGAGAATCCAAGTGTGGGTTTGTAAGCTACTTGAGGCAGTAACTTAATAACAAGCACAGTAGCCTGTACAAACACAAAGGACGATGAAGAAATCAGCCAAACACCATTGCCAAAAGTTTATTGTGCACAATTTTATTTGCAGGAAAAAAACCCCACCAGAAACTAAATCTTTGGTCAGATATGTTTAGGAAATCTTCATGTTACCCCTCTATTAGAGATTCATAAAGATGCTGTAGAAGACCAAGGCCTTTGATAGGTCCCACAGTAAAGAGACCTGCTGTGTTTCTTTTAACCCAGAGTTTCCCAAGTATCTTTGACCACAGAATTTTATTTGCTTGTTCCTTTTCAGAACACCTATTAATTTTCAAAGCAATTTTCCGCAAAACTTTTAGAACCATTGTGCTGGTGAGGCTGTAGACACTAAGATCCCGAGACATATAATTAACCGTGGGCCCTGATAGGGTGGCTCATATTTGAACAGGTTGCACTTTTTCTCAAATGCTTCAGTTTAATGGCTGCTAAAGCTAGGTATGCGGGCAGGCATTGATAGGGGACTCAAGAGTTGGAAACATTTAGTTTAAGGTAAATAGTTATAAGTCTAGTAAGTAATGCATCTGTTAAAGCTTTTGTTTCAGAAACTACAGATAAGGCCCATCTTGGACCCTAGGAGAAAGAGCAGAGCTCCTGGGGCACTGCTAAAGATCACCGCCTGGGGACAAGTGGAGGCATCCAGGCCATTGTATTCCGGGGAGAGGCAGAGGACCACCTGCCGCTGGGAACAGCTAACTGCCCAGGGCAAGAATACTACAGTTTTTTAATCTAATTTTCCCTGAATTTCAGAAACCCTCACCATACCTTGTTTGTTCCTGGTTATAAAAACATTGGCCTGGAAAGAAAATGTAAGATGGTTTTTGGGGGTGTGCAACCACTATCTTCTCAAATGTCCGGCCATCTGAATAAAGCACCCATAAATGTCATCCCTGTCTCTGCTTATTGGGTTTGGCCAGTGACAGGCAGCATAAGCTCTGGTGTCTTTTCTAGTTTCAGCATGATCTTCCTAATTTCAATGGGGTTTCCTATAACCCAGAAGCTACTTTTTTCTTTCCTCTTCACTATTATATTCCCAGTATCCATCACAACACATAAAATGTGGTAAATATCCCATAATACGTCCTGTAGGTTACTAGGCAGAAGGGGAGGAGTGACTAATCAGCAAAAATAAAGAACTGGCAATGAAACCTCATGTAGTAATAAACCTGGAGTGTGGCAGGGAAGAAGGGCAGGGCTGCTCTGTAGAAATGCCATGAAAGCCACTGTGTAATTTAAAACTCTCTGGTGGCTCCATTTAAAAAGTAAGAAGAAAGCAGTGGAATGAGTTTTAATACTATAGATTATGTAACCCAGTATATCCAATATAGTATCATTGCATTGATAATATAAAAATATTAATCCATCAATCATTAGATATCAAAATTAAATGAGTAATTTTAAAATGCACTAGTAATCAATATAAAGAGATTAATACAACACTTTGCATTCCTTTTTATATTAAATTTTTAAAAGCTGGTGTGCATTTCACTTTTAGAGAACCTCGGAGTTTGGACTGGCCCCATTTCAAGTGTTCCAAATCTACATGTGGCCACCGTGCTGGACAGCATCGATTTAGCGGCTTCTGGAGAACAACAGGAAATTTGGGGACATGGGGCACATACTCAGATTTATAAGTAAATATCGAGCCAGAATTCATTGCTAGTGGCAGTTATTGAATATTGTGAGGAAATCTGATTTCACTAGCATTATTCATAGTGCACGTGACACATGTTAAGTGACAAAAAATTAAAAGTTAGCGAGGAGTCATTTCACTGAAGTGGATTCTGCTAGAAAGGCTACGGATCTTTTCAGACTCAAAAAATAATAAAATAGAAGTACTAGAGAAAATAAAGACTGGGAGGTAGCAATGTCATTAGAATTTCCTCTCTCTTCCCTCAAAGCCAATAACAGCCATAGGCATTAGATGTCTAGGGTAGGACTTTCAGTGTCTCAGCATTTATACGTAGTTCTGAGGGTGGGTACCAAACCTGCCTTACCTATTGGTGAATCCCAGTGTTTAGGAAAGTGCCAATACCTTAGTGGCCCTCCCCAAATATTTGTGGAATGAATAAAATGAAAGAAAGGAGAGTTGACAGGAAAAGCGTACACAGTTTCCCTGAGAGCTCAGCAGAGAGAGGTAAAGCCAGAGAGGAAAATCCGGGTTAGGATTTACCAACACCTCTCTTCATATCTTTGTACCTTAACTGGGTATTATTTTGGCGGAACATATTTGGTGTTTTTAAACATTATTTTAACTTTACATTTTAACCTAAAGTACTTACCTTCTGGAGTAGGGGAAAAGCATTTATTCTGGTTCACATATGAAAACCTAACCCGTCTGCAAAGAACTTTTCATTTTTTAGGGCGAAGTTCTTAGGGGTACACATCTCCAAGACATTTGTGACTATGATAGCAGTTGTTTATCCTGCCTCCAGGACGTAGAAACAGTTTGACATTTGCAGTACAAAGAACCCTCTTCTTAAGGCTGAATGACCCTTGATGGTTCTCTGTTCTTCTGCACAAACGGTGTTTTGTGTGGGCCATCAGCTCTGTGTTAAAGAGGTGGACCAAGACAGCAGTGTGGGGATTGACTGTGGAGCAGGGAAGGGCTGAGCAGAGGAGAGTGAGGGGGAAAGAAGTGGGACAACTGTAATAGAATAACAATAACAATAATAGTAAAGGAGATGGGTGGAAGCCTTTTAAAGCGCTCTTGTCCTAGATAAACAACACTGTCTCTTTGAGCCCTTCTGGAAGAAAAAACAAATTACTCTAAAAAGGCATTTCTGTCAACTACCAATTTGTAAAATTACTAGATATTTTCTCTATATACATAATATGTCTTTTATTGGGGAAGAAAAGACAGAAGGTGCTTCTGTCTGCACTCTGCTATCTATTAATAGTTTGTCGGAGAACAGTGAGGAGATAGAGTTTTAATATTAGACAAATACTAATAAGTATTTCAGCTGTCAGGATATTGTGCGCTGAAGACATCTGTATTTTTAATTAGCCCTTTCACAAATGTGATTATGAAATGTCATGGGATCACCCTCGAAGCCAACACCTGGGACGTTGAAAGGACGGCCACTCAGTGTCCCAGGGCCTGCATGGTGTGCAGGGAAGTCCTGGCAATTGCATTAACAGCGTTATCAAGAGGACTCCAGATTCAGATGATTTTCCTGTCTGCAAATGAAATAATAATATGAAAACAAAATCCACCAGGTCCAACAGGAAAGCACAAATAAATATAACAGTGAGAATTTCCTGTCTTGGGGACCTTTCAAATCCCAGTTATCCAACAGCCTATTGAAGGGACCCTGATGAAGTCCTCAGCCTCAGAGACTGAGTCAAAGGCACCCTGGAGTTTCTCCTGGTTTTCCCAGCATGAAGAGTATAAGGATCCACTAGAATCCAAATCTGACCCTTAGGAGAGGGCGAAGGGGCATCAACCTTGATTCTGTTGAATACCGTTTTGGAGTCTCTGGCTTTTAAATTCTCCTAGAGGAAGCATTATACCCAGTGCTTAATGTAATTAAATAGTTCTTAGTTTTTACCCTAGGGATGTGTCATGAGAAATCACACATTTCAGTTTTGAGTATATGAAGGTCAATGACTATAAAATTCTAAGTCCTCCCATTCCCTGGGGTCTGCATTGTCTCTCAGCCCTCTTCTCTTTGGTCATGGCTGGTCAAAACCCACTGTCATAAGCCCACAGGCCAGTGATTGCACATTCAATTAGCTTTTTGCAAGTCATGCCAACTGGATGGAAGAGAGAGAGGCATGAATCCATCTGATTCACTGTAACTTTGGTGACAAAGGCTTAATGTTGATTGCCATCAGTATATTCTTTGTCTTAAATAAGGTGTTTTATTTTGGCAGACCCTGTCCATTATATTTTTTATTAATGGTGATTAATAGAGAAAAATCTATGCCAACTGACATCGGGTAAAGGGAACTTTTCTTGTCACCTTTCTATGTCACAGCGTGTAACTTGTTATCAATGTTATTAAATTTCCCCTCGATAGTATTGGGAAATGTTGCTATAGGTGATCAAACCCAACCAAGGACTATGAATAACTTATCTACTTCCCCACATGAATTATGGGATGTATTTGAAATTGAAGTTTTAAAAGCACAATGGGAGGTGGTGCTTCTAAGAACTGTTGTGTTCATTCTCAACAAACTTATTTAGGTAAAAAAAAATTTTTTTAGTATATCATGGCTTAGTGCACATTTACAAAACCTACACAAAGATAAAGCCCAAAATTTACACTGCAAACTCCATTATCTGCCAAATATGGCACATTTTGGAAAAATTGAAAGAGCTCTTTGGTGACTTTCAAATGATCCCTTACTAAAAAACCTGGCAGTGTACTTAAGAAAACAAGTGCAAGAAATTCTGAGAGGCTCATAAATGTTCCCAAATTGGGAGAGATGCTGATGGAGATGTGGGAATGGGAGTGGAAGGTCAGAGGGCTTCTCCTCCAGTCTGAGACATTTTCTTGGCTTCACGAACAGCGGTTCCTTCTCACCTGAGTTAAGACAGCAGAATAGTACCTGAGGAGCAACACCTACGTGCTGGAGCCAGGCTCCCCAAAAGTGAGAGGTCTGTCACGGTTCTGCTTTATCAACATCCATGCAATCAACACCCTTCTTTTGCATAAACACCAAAGGTGAGGTTGCCAGGTAGAATCTGGGCTGTAGGATACAGCTTGTACTGAGGGGCAAGATAAGGTTTTGTTCATCGTTGGTCCAAATCTAAGCATCACTTAGCCAATCAGCCCCCGAGAGGAAACCCCAGTGTTATTCTGCAGAAGAACTGAGGGACGGAAAGACTTGGACACAAGAGAAATGAAAGATCAGTGCACCTGCCACTGCTTTGCTTACTCCACGGGAGCTGGAATGTGAAAAAGATAAACAAATAAAAGGCTCCTGGGGATCCCGACTTATAACATGTATAAGTCATCTTTCCCATTCATAAAGCATTGTCCCATGTATCGAATTCTTGGCTCCTTAGTGCTATAGTAGAGCTTGTGAGGAGGGCATGGGCAGAGGTATAGCAACAAGAGAAGCAATGTTTCTTCTCTCTTATCCTTAGATGCAGTGATGGCAGGAGAGGAGCCCGAAAATCCCCATGCCCCTCCCCAAATACGGCAAAAACATTCGTGAAAGGAAACAGTTCAGGTTGTTTCCTATGAAGTGGTAGATATTTTACCTTTTTATTGTTGCATGAAGTTTGTTCATATAGTAAAGCTATCATCTGATGCAAGTATTTGCCTATTTTAATTTTTTTATTTTTAATTAATTTTATCTAGTTATTTTTCAAGTACAGTTTTTTGTCTATTTTTCCCATCCCAGCCTCCCCCCCTTTGCCTATTTTAATTTTATTAATGGTTATTTATTAATGGTTGTTGAATTGGTTAATATACTCGTAAAATCAAATCTATTTGTTTTCTTTTGTTTTCCACCTTTTGTGTCCTCCTTGGAGAGATTGATCTAACATTGACCCTGTTCTCCCATATGGTTTTTAGAGAGTTTAAGGAGTCTGAGAATCTGAAAAGTCATTTAAGGTCACAAGCAAGGAACGGAGTTAGAATCAGGACACAAGTCTGGATTAGTGCAAATCTTGGGCTCCTTGTGTTATATTATGCTGTCTCTCATTCCCAATCAAGAGATTCATTCATTCACTCCCTCATCTTTCCATTTGGGACGAAATTTCTCCTTCAGAGGCCCCTCCCTCCCTGTAAAGCAATAGGACTTCTATGTGACATGTTTAGGTTAGGTTAACCTGATTTCAAATAAGCTTAACTGTAAGAGCAAATGTGGCCCTGGCTGGTGTGGCTGAGCGGATTAAGCACTGGCCTGTGAACCAGTCACCAGTTTGATTCCCAGTCAGAGCACATGCCTGGGTTGCAGGCCAGGTTCCCAGTTGGGGGTGTATAAGAGGCAACCACACATTGATGTTTCTCTCCCTCTCTTTCTCTCTTTTTTCCCTTCCCTCTAAGAATAAATAAATAAAATCTTTTAAAAAGAGAGTAAATGTGTTTTATGAGGGGTGGTGCATATATTTCATAAAAATAAAAACTTCAGGTTTTCCGTTAATGTGTCTACTCTGTCTTCACTCAAAATTCAGTTTTCGGCGAGAACACTAGCATTTCTCTTTTTAGGTAACAGAAGAGATGTAATGTGAAATACAGATACTCCTTAAAACTAAAGGCTACTGATACAGCTTTCAGCCTGTTTTACATGTGATCCCATCAGAAACAACACACCAATTTTATTGAAAACGTGTGTTCTTCAAGATGGTATTATAAAAAGTTTACTCATGTATACTGACGTATTTTTCTCACAATAACAGAAAGAAGTAAATGAATGGCAAAATGTTGGAGATACTCAGCCAGTCAGTAACAACCTCCAGAATAAATACAGTAGTGGAATTAATGTTTGGTATTACCTACCAAGTGGGGGGTCTTTTTCTCATTTTGCACTTATGTGGATACACATGTACATATAAGGCCTTTTCTTCAGCAGCAGTAAGTGATAGAGATTAAGATTATTCATTCAAAGCCCATGGAAAATCATCCCCCAAAGTGATAAGCACATGGCTGGTGCCACAATTATGAATTTTTAATAAGAACCCATTCCAAAAACTACAAGGAGAAAGAGAATGTGAGAGCTATTGAAGCGAAAGAGGAAGAAAGGAGACCAAATTAGAATAGATTTAGAAAGAGTGCAGTTTTGGTTCAAATCTGCTATGGAATAAATATTACAGTCTTTTAACATGAATATTTTGTGTTACATTAATAATCTCCTTTCATGTCAAATTTTTCTCATGCCTTTTCTCTTTGAAATAAATTGGGAGAGTTATATAAAGTATCCAGACATCTCTGGGCATAAAAAAAAAAACCACAGGAAACTGGTCCCTATTTCAGAATCCTGGGATGTCTAGGAACCTGAGTGAGCATGTCATTCAAGCATTTTAGACTTTGGTTCTGATCAGCACACAGCTCTCATTTATTATGGGCGTGCAGAGATTACCTTTTGGCTTGATCGGAAACAGAACGGCTGTGGATTAGCAATGTCTGCTACAGGCCTAGAGATCATGAGTGATACTGTGCATGCTGCATGTTGACACCTCTGATTCAGGGCAAACCTATCAGGGTACAGGTGTAGAAACCAGAGCTCAAAGATTGCTCCGTAACTTGCCCCAACTCTCATAAGAGAAAAATCACCACAAGGACCCAGCCTCCTACTTACATAGTAACAGGTTTACCAGTTGATCTCAGGCCTCTTGCTTCTCGGTCCTACATCTTTTCTATTCCTCCCCACTCGTCTTTCCTTTTCAAAAACTGCTACTAATTTACTGATATTTCTCCTAGTGAAAACACACGCTGATTTTTATCATGTAAATCAACTAAAAAAAATCAACCAAACTTTGCCATAAAGCAAAGAACATCTGTAGGTATTCCTTTTAAAATGAAAAAACTGAAAATTATGTCCCACTCTGAACAGCTCTCATTTTGAAAGTGGAGCATGGGGGCAGATAAAGGACAAAAGTCATCTCTATAGTCTGCAATAGGCAGTATTGATTTGGCAGGGCCAAGAGCATGTCGATGTTATATATGGCCATGAACTGGATTGGTGCACAGCAGATAGTGTTGTTCAATAGTAATAAATAATAATTATGTACAGGGATTGTCTCACTGATGCTCTATTCTCCTGCCTTCACTAATAATCAAAATCTGATTCTTCCAGAGAACTCTCTTCACGCTAATTCTAACAAGGCAGTAATTCATTCTGGGGCCATGGAAAGTACATACATCTCTCCTAAATGTGCCTTCCATCCAGGCACGTAAGATGATCATAGGTTTAATTAAAGGTCATGACAGCATGCTGGCCTTGGGTCCTCGGGTCCTCTTCAGTCCTCCTGACCTGAAACCCAGTGCCTGGCGCATCCAGGGACAGGCTTCCATGGCTACGGTTCTGGTGTTACATCTCACCAAAGAGAAAAAGATTCTCCGCAGACTTTACTCATGGACTTTGTGCAGAGGCTTCAATCACCATCCAGGTTTCATATTTTCATCGAAGCACAACAGTTCCCAGTCCTCTCAAAATATCGAATGTAATTGTAAGAGCCACAGAAGAACTAAACGAGGACGTTTCAGTTGAAACTCTTCCTGGTGGGCAGCACTCTAGTGATTAACAACCCCTGAAAGATGAAGACTGCCGAGTTTCATAAGGAATAGCAAATACAACCTTCCTGCAACAAAGCACAGCTTCATCAGACATACGCCTAAAATCTCAACTGTCATCATAAATGCAACGTGTCATGTGGAGAAAAATAAGTTAATTTGTCAGAGGACCTAGTGTTGCATCCTGTCTATGGTTTTGCAAGATTTATGAATTATAAGTCATTTACTTTCCCTCACCTGTAAATGAGGATAATAATAGCTAGTTCGTAAGAGTGGCATGAATAAAAGAAAAATAAAACATTTACAGAAATTATAACTATGTCTCATACAGAAATGCTGGATTGTTTTTAATTATTTGGACTGCATGTAAACTGCATTGACATCCATATAATTGGTAATTGTGTAAAATAAAGTATCAGCATGATGTTGTAAAATGTACTATTGTCTTCCAAAATGCAAACTTGGAAACAGAACTTTAACATCGTCCCTCTTTCCTAGATCATACAAGCACCTGAAGCAACACAAAGCTAAAATCCAGAAGATGTGGTTGTTAAATGGAGACGTATCCTTTGCCAGTCTGAAAATTTTTTCCCGGCGGGAATATCTGCTTTCACAGGAGACTAGTACGGTTGTCTTGTCTAGCTTCAAAATCATCATTCACCACTGAAGAAAAACCCCTGCCCATGTGAGGCTAGCTAGCTACAGTACTTCGAAGCTCAACCCTGGGGTGTGAGGGGGCACCTAGGAGGAGAGGGACGCAGGCAGGAGACAGAGAATCAGCAGATCAATAGAACCACTTCAGGGTAATGGCCGCAGCTGCAGAGGAGGAGCAGGGCTGTGCTGCAGGCTCACTCCATCACTGCCAGGAAGGGCCCGTTGGCAGGAACAAAGGGCTTCATCAGTTCTGTCAGGCCCGAGACATTGATCGGCAGTTGCAACTGCTGGACACCACTCCTTGGGCCAGACCACCCCCCAGCTACTCTCTGGCTTTGCCCTGTGCCAGCCTCTCCCATAGAAGAATGTGGGCCGTGGAATGGGGAACACTGGGAAGTCAGCCAGACCATGGAGGGAGGAACCAATGTCCCAGCCTGCAAGGCCAGAGACGTATAACAAAGGGCAGGATTAATGAGTGTCCACAGACAGGAAAGAGCACCCAATGTTAGCCACTGACTGAAAACTACTCCCCCATTCGGCCTTTGACAGAGCAACTTTTTCAAAGTGGAAAAATTGACCAGCTCATTCTTCAATCTTTATTCCTTTCCCAAGTCACTCTGCGGAGTGTGTGCCAGAAAGGAAACCCAGCTCCATCCAGCATGGAAAAGCAAGAAAGGGCAAAGCCAGAGGCCTGACAGCTCCACACAGTGGAGGAAATGCCAACTGGGCAGCAAAGTGACAGCATCTTAGGATAAAATGGACTAAATCAATAGCTAACAGTTCTGGATCCCATGCTATGAACCAGGCATAGGAGTTCGATACTGTCACAGTCGGCACAAATTTATAAACGAATAAACGAAGCCTACAGGGTGATGTAGTTTTTTTTTTTTTTTCCTGAGGTGACATTAATTCCTAAGTGGCAGAGGTGAATTTCAAAATGAGTTAGTCTGTCCAGCATCATCGCTTGTGCTCCAAACCATCATCTCATACCAGTTATAGCAGGTTTGGGCACCTGGCAAATACCATGGTAACAATCACGGTAACACTCAATGTGTTTTCAATGAATCCATCATTCTGTATTTGTCAGGGTTCTGCAGAGGAACAGAACCAATACAAAAGTTAGATGGATGGATAGATGGATAGAGAGAGAGAGAGATAGATAGATAGATAGATAGATAGATAGATAGATAGATATACATTTCAAGGGATTGGCTCACAGGAGTATAGAGGCTGGGAAGTCTGACGACCTGTTGTCTGCAAACTAGAGGCCCAGGGGAATCGATGGTATAACCTCAGTCTAAATCCAAAGGCCTAAGAACCAGAAGATCCAGTGGTAGGGTTTTGGTCCAAGTCCTAGGCAAAAGAGGATAGATTTCCTAGGAGAAGCAGGGAGTAAATTCACCCTGCCTCCGCCTTTTTCTTATATTTAGTCTCCTCAAGGGATTGGATGGTACCTGCCTAGGTCAATAAGAGCAATCCTTTTTACTCAGTTTATCAACTCAAATGCTAATCTCTTACAAAACACCCTTGGACACACCTGCAAAGAGCATTTTACCATCTATCTGGGCATCTCTTTGCCCAGGCAAATTAACAGAGGCAATTAAACTATCACACTTTCCAAGGGCTTTACAGGAGTGAACTTCATGGCTATATAGTCTTTAAAGATGATAATACAGATTTCTGGGAAAGATGTCATTGCTTTGGAGGTAAATAACCACGCTAGTGGCATTCATGCCCTAGAGTAGTCAACATAAGAATGTTAATATTGTGAAGTATTATCAAAGCATCCCTTATGTGCTGAATACTTTACACCAAGTTTCACACTTCATCTTCACAAAAGTGTTTCTGAGGAATGTATTATTATACAGATAAAAAAAAACAGCTTTCTCCTGTTAAGTTACAGAAAATCTTTCAGCTGGTAAGTCTGGTGGCCAAGCTTCAAACACTAAGTCACCATGACTTCAGAGCCTATGCCCTCAGCCAGTTTGTCCTACTGCCTATATTTGGTCAATGCATTTCTCCTCTGGACATGGATGTGCCTTGGTAGGTGCATAAAGTAAAAAAGAAACAACTGGATTATATCAGAAGCAAGCATCCAGGAAGTCTCTACTCCATGTGGAATTCCACAGTGTCACCTTGGCCCATTTAAATGGATGGCCCACCTCTCAACATTTTTCCTTTAGAAACCTTTCATTGGACCAGACATGTTCTGAGAACTCACTGTCTGGTGGGAATTATGATATAAGGGCTGAGGCAAGATGAACGAGAAAGGCATAGGGTCTGCCTTCAGAGGCTTCATAGTTTTGTGGAAGGTGCAGGCATATTAAGAAATACTTGTACTACAGGTACAACAATAAAGTTGTACACAGTGTACAGTTAGAATACACAGACATATCAACTGACTCTGTTCATGGGAGTAAAGGAAACCTTCATGGAGGAAGTGATGCAAGGCATAACTTTTGATATCTGAGTTGGAAGACCAGGAGAAAGGCATTTTCGGAGGAACAAAATGTGTATAGGATTTTGAAATGCAAAGAGCTTTCTAGCTTCTGCTCAGGAAGTCAAGAAATAAAAAAAGAGTATCACTCCTAATTTACAAAGCTGGATACTCTACAAAATCATAATTTTTCTTGAATCCATCAAAGATCTGGGGTGACAGAGAAATCAATTAGTCTGAAATTTCCATAAAGACAGGTACTTCCAAGGAAAGACAAAACACACACAGCAGTTTGCCAAGGGCACAGCTTGCGAGGGAAATAGGGCTGATGCACAAAAGGGTAAAAGCTAAACTTCCAATAAACTGTTCAAGGCTGGGTGACAACTAGCACGACAGCATAGAAACCCAGGAGCCATGAGTGGTGTTTATGAAGGCAGTTTACATTCACTCATAGGATATTTCCCATAGGCCTCTCTGGATGTTAAAGAGAAAGAATAGGGTCAAACAGGAATCTAGAGAAATCATCCTGTATTATTGCAGGCCTGGAAAGGAAGAAGTTGCTGTTGTTGGAAAGAAAAGAAAAGGAGAGAAAGGAGAAGAACAGAGAGGAGAGGAGGGGGAAGGGTGAGGAGACAGGAGGAGAGGGAATGTGTGGAGAGGGGAGAAGAGGAGACTAAGAGAAAGGGGAAAAAATAAAAGGCAAGGAAGAGAAAAGAAAGAAAAGGAAAGGAAAGGAAAGAAAACCCCTCCCAGATCTTCCAGCTTGTATTACTTTTCTAGGGCCACCATAACAAAGCACCAACAGAAAATTTATTTCCCAGAGTTCTGGAGGCTAGAAGTCCAAGACCAAGATGTTGGCAGGGTATTGTGTTTTTTTCCCCTAAGGGTGGGGAGGAAAGGATCTATTCAGATCTCTTTCCTTAGCTTGCAGATGGTCATCTTTTCCCTCTGTTTTTCTTCACATCATCTTCCCTCTGTGTGCATCTGTGTCCAAATTTTCTCTTCTTGAAAGAGCAAGAGAGCTTAATTAAGTCTAACTAAAATGGCCTTATTTTAACTTCATTAACTCTGTAAAACCCTATCTCAGAATAGGATCCCTCTGAGGTACTGGGGGTTAGGACTTCAACATACGGATTCTGGGGAGGATGTAATTCAGCCCCAAACACACACCATTGAATCAAAAGACTTAAGCCACTGGGGAAAGGTCAAAAGACCTGGTTCAGGTGGTGACCATCAAGCCACAAGTTAGGAATAAATACTTATAAAAACACTTATCTAATACAAAAATTACTTGTTTCTGGAGTATATAAAGACTTTCCAAAATTCAATGATAGGATAACAACCAAATTTTTAGAATAGACAGGAGATTTGAACAGATACTTACAAAAAATGATATTCAAATAGAAAATAAGGATCTATAATGATGCTATTAAGAGTTATTAGGAAAATGCAAATTGAAAACTCAATGAGATACCACTACAAGCCTATTAAAATGGAGAAATAAATACAACACCAAATTCTAGTAACACTGTTACTACAACTTAAGTTTTGGTGATAAGAATTCAAAATGATATACCCACTTTGGAAAACTGTTGGACATTTTTATATAACATTAAACACAATGTTTACCTTACAATTCATAAGTTTCTATTCTAACTATGTAAGTAAATAAAAGCATAGGTTTGCACAAAAATTATATAAATTGTTTATAGTGGGTTTATTTATGATCACCCAAAACTTCAAACAATCCAAATGTCCTTCAATGGGTGAATGGGTAAGCAGACTAAAGTACATACATGAAATGGAATAGTACTCAGCAATAAAATGAACCAACTTCTGATATGTGCAACACCACAAATAAACCTGAAATGCATCATATTGAATGCTAGAAGGCACATTCAAAAATTACAAATAGTCTGGAAATTCAAAACAAAGTGGACAGAAAACAGATTCATAGTTTCCACGGGCATAAGGTGAAGGCAGGAATGAATGGCCACCAAGGGCGTGAGGATGAGGGAATGGTTCTGTACCTTGATTGTGGTGGTGGTAATGCAACTGTTCCCACCACATGAGATGAATTTTACTGCTATATCTATGTCCCAATTAAAAAGTACTCTAAAAACCAAATGCAAAGATAAGTGTATGTGATTATACTATGGGAGAAGCATTGGGTGCTCATAGGGGTGGAGAGTTGCTTTGCATGAGTTGTAAAGGCAGCAAAAGTGGGAAGTGTGCTGACTGAGCCTTCCATAAATGTGTTTCTTGTCCTCAACAAGGGCATTTCTCCGATATAAAACTTTAAAAGGAATAGGAGTAGTTGATATGCATGTGGGGGGAGTGGTTTCATAATAGATTTGATTATATGAAAAATTAAATATATGAAATTCTACGAATTTTCAACTTACAAGAACAATAAAATCTGTAGTGGATGGGATGAAAAATGGGAGTAGACATATCTTTTTAAGTGTATAGTTGTGTGTTATACAAAAACTTTCAACTATATCAGCAGTTCATAATTACTGTTCTTATTTCCTGGTACTAAATTTGGTTGTTTCAGTCTTCCTTATAGCTTTCTTCTAGCTCAAGTCTCTTGAACAGACCTTCAGTAATTTAGCTTTTAGTGAGTTGATGATGCATGTTTTTATTATGAATGTGGTTATTATATTTGAAGATCTGATTGATCATGCTTTTTTATTGCTATGGTATTGATCATCCACTTCCCCATATCATCTGTAAGAGATTCTATTATATGCATATTGACACTCCATGTTCAATGTCAAATTTTCTAACATTCCCTTCATTTCTCTGTTATTATTAATCTCTGTGTTCTTGATTTGTTTCTTGGGTTTAGCTTCTGCTTAGCTAATTCAATTTTCCACACTGTCAATTTCACTTGTTAATGCTTTCAGTGATTATTTTAATTGTTTCATACAATCTGAGTTCTACTCTATGTTCCCTCAATTTCTTCTTGCTTAATAGAAGTGAGATCTCAATTTCTATCTTAGAGAATGAGTCATAGCACACTTTTAATGCAGAATGCTATGGGTTGGATTTAAATTTTATTTCAAGCTATCTTCCGAGTTCCTCATAATTTGGAGCCCAGAGGACCTATGTTCCAATGCTAGTTCTGCTTCTTACTAGCTGTGAAGACCTGGAGAAGGTAAACTCTTGGTATTTTAATTCTGTTATGGTAGATGCTGTTGAGGCCCAGCCCCCATATTCCCTCAGCCCACTAGAGTTCCCAGCTTCACACATGAAGTGCCTACATTGCTCATCCTCTCTGAGCTTGCTCTGCCACATCAGGCTCAGCGCAGAAGTGTGTGATAGAATGAGAATTAATGCCCCAGAACAACCATCAACTCATGGAAGATGGGAGGCAGTCATCAGTCATGTGGTGGGAAAATTATGAAATATATTCTACCCAGTTTTTCAGAGATCTTCAACAGTAGATCATTTATTGGCTTTTCTACCTTTCCTGTCTTGCTCTCTCCATGTCCACACATGTGCATTCTAGAATCATTTTCCAAATAAACTATCTGCATTCAAGATTGTGCCTCAGGACATTGGAGCAACCTAAATTAAAACTTGTACCTGCCTCCTGCCTTGCTCTTTGAAGTTTCTTTGATTGGCTGCAGAGAAAGAAGTTTTCTCCCTGGCTCTGTTCATCTTTCCCATGGAACTCCAGATACCACTCTCTGTTGTGTGGTATTCAAGTGGTCCATTCCAAAATGCTTAATAATTCTCCATGAGACTGAATGGGGAAGCCCCAAGTCTCTATGACCAAGAATCAAACTAAACCCACCTCACATTCAGTGATGGTGAAGAGTAGATGGTTTGCTGATAATCAGATAATACAACAACCTCTTTTCCCTAAAGGCACTTCCTCTTTTCTTTTATTTAAATGTGCTTCTAGAAATGCCTTTTTTATTCCCTATAGATGGTCCTCTCCCCCATTGGAAGTGAGAAAAAAATATCTACAAATCAGATCATTCCAAAGACAACTCCTAGGGTTTTTTTCTTTAATAAGTATCACCCTTAAAATCTATATGAATATATGCATTGTGGACTGAATGACAGAGATAGGAGTGAAGTACCTGAGGTTAAAATGTTCTACTCTCTCTATGATCCCAGAATAAGGTAACTGGGTTAACAAGGTACCAGTTAATATCTCCAGGACACATCAGCTAAGAGGCTTGTGAAATATCCCATAGATTGCACTTAATCTGGAGAATAACAAATTCAGGACAGAGTAGTACTAGGCTTCAGTTCTGTCTTGATGAGTTTTTCTCCAAAACATGCTTGTCTTTCTTCCCAAAGGTTTAGGAATTCCTAGAACTCATAGCAGGTAGCTGATGAGGGTTATGGATTCAATAGTTCACTGCCTCACCTTTCCCACTTCTGTATTTGGAGATCTATGGAGAGTGATGGGGCTCTGATCCCAGCTTGATCTTGTTTTCTGATAATTTAAAGATGTATATATACACAGACCATTCCAACCTAAATTTTAAAACATCCCATTTGTGGTAATGGATTCCAGAAATAGAATCATAATATTTCCTGAAATTTTCTATTGGTTACTAGTAATTGCCCTTGAGTTTCTGTGGTTTTGCATATGTACTCACTGAAAGACTGTTGTGTATGTGTTTTCTCTCCAAAGACATCTCTTTAGTGTTAACACTTACCATCTGCCCACAGTGGACCAGGCGTTGTGCTGTGTGCTTTAGGGAAGTTTTCTGATTTAATCTTCATGGCAACTCTGAGAGTTAAATGCCATTTTCCCCACTTTGACAGATGCTGAACAGAGGCTCTGAAAGTTCAAGCAACAGAGTTAGAATTCATATGTAATTCCCCTTGCTCCAAAGTTCATGCTTTGTACACTAAACCATCTTTCTTTTTGTAATGAGACTTCAGGTTCACTTTATTAAGGAGGTCATTGCACGTTCTCATTTATTGGCAAGGGCCTGACTAAATCCCATGTTCCCCACTGCTCACTTAGTCAGCCTTATGTTCAGCTTCTCTTTACATAATACTTAGCTGAAGGTGAGAGATAGAAGCTTGATGAGCCATTAGATTGAGAACCTTGAGAGTATATGCTCTGGGATTCCTGATAGGACTGGGATAGGATCCCAGACCCTATGGTAACCTCTCCATTCACTGGCTCGGCTTTGGGATAGGGAAACATAAAATGAGATAAAGGAAATAAAATCATTTTTTATGTTATTTTCCACTTGTATTTCCTTCTTCCACATTGTAGGTTATTCTGTTGATTGGTTTGTTTAAAAAATGTGCCAAGTGTTCTTGGAAAATTACATCCCCTGGGTTAGAACTGGAGAAGGTGAGTAGGTAATATGACTGATGCCAACAGCAATTCCCTCTTTTACTTTCCAAAGATGAATTTTCAAAGGCTTCAACCAAGGTCTGTTTATCCCTAAGGAGAGTCCCAAATGACATTGGCAAGTACCCATCACATATTATCTGACCCCTTTCTCTAAGGAACTGCAGTATCAGTGGCTCTTATCCTAGAGACTGTGACTTTAGAACTTGGGTAAACTCTAAAAATCATCATCATTTATTATGTAGTTTAGTGCTTATAAATAATTTTTCAGATATAAGATCCAAATGTGTCTTTACTTTCTTAAGGAGGCCTATGGTAATGGCTGCTAAACATTCAGAAAATCTATTTCTCTTTCTTTTTACACAAACAGGTAGATTATATTCCTAGCATTTCTTTTTTTAATTAATTAATTTATTTATCTTTAGAGGGGAAGGGAAGGAGAGAGGGAGAGAAATATCAATGTATGGTTGCCTCTCGTGCATCCCCTGCTGGGAACTGGCCTGCAACCCAGGCATGTGCCCTGACTGGGAATCGAACCACAATCCTCTAGTTTGCAGGCCTGTGCCCAATCAATCCACTGAGCTACACCAGCCAGGACCCTAGCATTTCTTATAGTTAGGTGCAACCATGAGTTCTGGACAACAGAACCCGGGCAAATGATACATACCTCTTTTAGCTTAGTGTGTAACACTTCTACAAATTCTTCTGTTCTCTTTTCCCTCCTTTGGTGAGTAAATGTCCATATGCAAGGTGCCCTTGGAATCCACCACTTAAAGATCACAAAACCCATGGCAACCTGGGTACTGAGTAACTGGCTGCAGATGCCCTTACCAAGTGAACCCAATGTGGATAGGAAATGCACATGTATCATGATAGAACATTGAGTGTTTATCCATGACAGTGGCCAGCATTACTGTAACTATACGGTCAAAGACCCAAAAGAGATAAGAATGAACACTAGGTTTCTCTACCACTTCAGAGCCCAGGATGCCATACAACCATTACCAGGATCCCCACAGAGCTCAGTCCCTTGATATAAGCACTTACCCCATAAATAAAAGGCTATACTTGGCCAAGGTCACCTAATTGGTTTGGCAGGAGCCTTGATTCTACTTGTTTTCTGATTCTTTATTCTTGCTATTTTAATTCCTACCTCCCTGTTTTTTTTTGTTTTTTCCAAAGGAAGTCTAGAAGAGCTCTTGGCCCTCAGAAGAGATGGGCCTATCAGCAGAGGAAGGGAGTTCTGACTTTACAAAATGGGTTATTTTTAAAATTTTAAGAGATTTTGAGTTCTAGGATGGCATTCCTTAAGATCAACATCAATAAGGTAGGGGTTCAGTCTGTTTTTCTCACCATTGGTCACATCCACAAGGACTTGACTGGGTGCAGCCACAGTATAGGTGCTCAATAAATATGTGGTTGGATGAAGTACTTGTGTGCAGATGTGGACTGTGCCTGTGGGTGAGAATTGGCTCTGCCTGGTTGGGTCTGTCTCCTGACACTGGAAGGCTGTCGGCATCCACTCTCAAAGCACAAAGGAGCACCGCCTTTCACCCCTTCACTCCCACGTTGGAGTGCTTACACTGTCTCTCCAAGCCCTGCCACAGACAGAGGCTGTGGAAAGGGTGGGGCATTCATAAGTGCCCATTACCTCCCCAGAATACCAGTTATAAAGTCTAAGAGCAGTGGCAGAGGAAAGAAATGAAAGGACACTCAAAGAATGAGGGCTTGAAGTTGGGACATAGAAAGAAGGGAAAAGGAAAAACTAATACAAATAAAGACTTCATGCAGTCTCTACTTCTCCTTCAGTACTAGGACAAGAAGCTGAGGTTGCCACAGGAAGTGTGACGACAACCCAAGAGGCCCTTCCCCTTACTGAGCCCTCCTCCCCGACCCACACCTGACACCTGGAATCCTAGGGCTCCGATAAGTCAATAGTGTAGCCTCACTGGGGTGGCAGGCATGTGGAAAGGAATGGCTGGAGATAATGCTGGAGTAGGGAGCTGGGACCAGAGTTGAGAAGGCCTTGGGTGCAAGGGCATGATTTCAAATCACAGATTCGTGGAGGATAAGGTTGTCCTGGTTCACAAGCTGATTCCTCCTAGGCTCATGGGGTCTCATTTCAGCGTTCATGTTCTCCAGATTTCTTATGGCCAGAAACTTCCTCACAGGTCTCAGGAACTAAGATGGAAGCCTACACCTACACAGCAACTCAGGCTGGGTGACTGGCCCCAAACTGAAAGGAAACAGCAAAATGGTTTCTTCATTAGATTCCACATGAGTGAAAACACACGGTATTTGTCTTTCTCTGACTGGTTTATTTCACTTAGCACGATGTTCTCCAGGTCCATCCATGCTGTTGCAAAGGGTAACATTTTCTTCTGTTTTTTATGACTGAGTAATATTTCATTCTGTAAATTTCCAATGGTTGTTTTATCCATTCATCTACTGGTGGATACTTGGGCTGAACAAGCAAAACAGAGACAGACTCATAGATGGAGAGCAGGATGACAGCTATGGAAGGGGAATTAGGAGGTGGAGGGATCAAGGAAAAAGGACTATGGACATGGACAACAGTGTGGTGATTGCTGGGGGCAGGGTGGTATAAGTGGGATAAATGGTAATGGAAAAAATATTATAAAATAAAAAAAATTGTTTCTCAAGTCTCTGGACAGTCTTGTAGTCTGACACAATCCTCTTCACTCTAACTTACCACTGTTCTGTTGACCCATTCAGAACCACAATCCCAGAGATCAACTTTCTGTTCCCTCAGAAATAGTAGAACACACAGCCACTGAGCACTGAGGTGCGATGTGCTGTTACCTTTCAACGGGGACCACTGTAACAGAGGCAGACAATCTAGCAGGGAAATACAGGAATTGTAGAGAAACTTACAAGTCTCATAAACTGCAGATCACCATGGGAATAGGCAAGTGGGGACCACCTGTTGAGGGCTTGAGATGAGGCTTTTGGTTGACCAGTTATATCCCTTCTAGCAAGTTGTTTTGCCTTTCTAAATCTCTGTTCTATATTTGAACAATGAAAATAATGCAGGAAAATAATAATGATAATAATAATAATAATAATAGAAGCAAGACTTAGTGAGAGCTACCTATGTGCCTCACCCTTCTCTAAGCACATTGTATGCATGGTTTATCATTAAATCTTCCCAATAATATGCGAGGTATTAATATCATGCCTTTGATAGGTAGTATTATTATTCCTCTAATAGTGTCTTTTACCATAGATCTATTGTGAGAAGTAATTTAGATAATACAAGTTAAAAGGCAAAATAAATTGCCAAACATTTTAATAATAATAAATTACATTTTGAGACTTTTCCTACACCTGATTCTATCTATCTATCTATCTATCTATCTATCTATCTATCCATCTAAAAGATCTGTCTTGACTTCTCACTGCACCAAGGCATCTACTGTGTTCCCAAAGCGTACTTTAAACAATAACATTATGACACCTAGGAGCATTATTGTTAATCATTGCCCATACGCCTTGCCCATGGCTGTGAATTCCATCAGTTTATCAAACAACCGTTGTTTATATATTTTTTACACCTCTAGGAACTGGAACTCTGTAAGTGTTCTATAAAGGTTTGAGAAGATCTAATCATGGCTTATTATACATTAGGTATTTACCAAGCATCAGGCTCTATGCTAAGAACTTTAAATACATTGTTCTGATCTAATCCTTTCTACAATACTGTAAGTTCTCACACTTAAGCAAGCATCAGATTCATAAGAAGGGCCTGTTAAAACACAGATGACTGCAATCCACCCCCAGGATTCCTGGTTCAGTCCATCTGGGCTGGGACCTGAGAATTTATGTTTCTCACAACTTACCAGATGATTCTGATGGTGCTCAGTGGATTCCAGGAAATACACTGAGAATCACTGCTAAAGTTACCATTTGAATTTCAGGGATAAAAATAAATAAATCTCATAGAGTTGACTAACTAGCTGTGATGGTTTTCTAGGGTTGCTATAACAAAGTACCATAAACTAAGTGGCTTAAACAACAGAAGTCTGTCATCTCAGTTCTGGAGACTAGAACTCCAAGTTCAAAGTGTGAGCAGGGTTGGGAGGTAGGAGGGGAGCCTGTGCCCCCCGCCTCTCCCCTAGCTTCTGGTGGTCTGTCCATAATCTCTGGCACTCTTTGAGTTATAAAATCTTTGTGTTCCTACTCTGCGTGTCTGTGTTTAAATTTCCCCTTTATATGAGGACACCAGTCATATTGGATCAAGGCCTACCCTAATGATCTCACATTCACTTGATTACCTCTATAAAAACCCCTATCTCCAAATAAAGTCACATCTTAGGTAGTAAAGGTTAGGACTTCAACATACAAATTTTGGGGTGGGGAGAACACAATTCAATCATAATATTAGCCTAATTTCAAGGTCACACAGCCAGTAAGTGTTAGAGGTAGAATTGAAACCCAAGACTGTCTTACTCCAGGGCCCACATTTGTCATCGTTTCACTAATTGGACTTCTTTGGTGAATGAAATAAGTGAATAAATATACAAGTAGATCAAGGGAGTTGCTAGAGAAAAGTTAACCCAGACCCTGCTGTCTGTCAGGTAACAACAGAAAACCCTGCTGCACATGCCCTGCACAGCATAGGAGAGAGGTGGCTGAGCTCTGGTGTTCTGATGGGCCTGGCGGATGACAGGAGAGTGCAGGTGTGGACACGAGTGTCCCCAGACCACAGCTGCCATTTAAAGTGCCCCTGTCAAGAAGTAAGACTTTTCTGTCTTGCTTGTAAAGAACACAAATGTTCAGGGCCTCAAATGAGAAAGTTTCCACTTTGTCAACAGCCTTTTTAAACCTTCCGTCATCTAACCAGAAGGGATGCCTGGCCTTTCCAGCTGGGCCTGATGCAGTGCTGGCGGTAGTACCCAGCATTCTATCCCTTTCTCTAGGAGAGCTATGCAGGAATCTCAGGGCTGGGAGTGAGGTGGCAGTAGGAGGAGGAGGGGACAAGGTGGGGAACCAGCTAGCTAGGTCAAACGGCATGGTTGCTTTGCTCCTTGACTCTTGAAGGCTGAGATTTGTGGATAACATAAAAGGTTACAGCCCCTCTTTGGAAGCCACAAATAACCCTGCTTGGACTATGACAGCTCAGCTGCCCTTGGCGTGCCGTTACTCACTTCTGCTTGGGATTCCAGCAGGGCATTCAAGCAGCTGGCCCCAAAGTGTGGTCTCTACAGAGCGTGTCGTTGGAGCTCTGGGTCGCTGGGGAGCCATTCCCTCCTGTGACTCAACGCCCAGAGACAGAGCTTGAGCTAATGAAATTACATACTTTCTGGAGTGATTAATAAACATAGTCTATTTCTCCACATGGGATGAATATTCTCAAATGAAAGGAATGTGAGTACGTGGGGTTCACTCATGTATAGCTCTGCCTCTGCCAAGCAGTGGCTGGAGCTCAGGGGGGCTGGCATAGAGATAAATCCTAAGGAAAGAGTCCTTAAAAATATAGGTAATTATATATATACATACCAAGAGTGCATATAAAACCCGATAATATCTGAATAAATTCTGAACTCAAGTTAATTTTATTATACCATGTTAATTTCCTGATTGGGACTCTATCCTAGAGTTTTGTGTGCTATTATCATTTGTGGAAGCTGGCAAAGGGCACACAGGAGTGCTACACTATTTTTGAGCCCCTCGTGACTCTTAAACTACTTTACAAATGGTTTTTGCAGTGAGAAAAGGCATAATGATACTACTACTATGACAAATGCAACAACAACAATTGGATAGAATTTTAAATACTCTGCTAAATATACATCATAACCATTCATGGACGTCATGATGCAAAACATTCATTAAAGCATTAAAATAATTTCTAAATCACATGTTGATTTTAAGAAACTGCTTACATAATCTTTGGTTGGATGTGAGTCTCTGGCTAATGATGTCCCTGACTGGGTCATGATTGGATGTAAGAAATGCTATGAAATGTGTCCACTGACTCCCACGTAAAGGTGAGAGTCATTAAGTTATTGATGTCCAGCAATTCATTGCATCCAGAGGGCAGCTGCATGCTGACCTTGTGGTACCCCTAGGACCACCCTTGGATGTCACCAACTTCCACATGGCCTAGACCTAAAAAGTCTGCCCTTTGACTCCTCCTTACAATGTCACTGCCGATCTGAGTCAACCTGGAGCAGTGAACTTGGCTCACACACCCCTATGAGGCATCACATTGGTTTACTTGGCAGTGAATGTGGTTGTCAGAATCCATATCCACACTGCTCTAAGGACCTAATTTCATGGCCACTACTATCACAGCATCATTAGATACTTTCAGAATCACTAAACAGAAAATATCTCTTTGCCAGAATGATGTTATTCATGATGGAGAAGCCTCTTTCAGCTTCTGCTAAACTGATAATTATATTCAAAGTTTCTAATCCTTGTAATACTGTCTGAGATATTCTTTTATCCAATATATTTATAATTAAATCATCCTGTGTTTGAAAACCTATTTAACTATGATCATTGCAACATCTTAGGACAGTTAACATGAACTGATGAGTGTATATTAGAAATAATATTACAAATTAATTGTATAGTTTCTCAAAGTTGTTATTATACTACTTATTAACTGAATTGGAATTATCTCATGATTTTTTTACCAAGTGGTTCATTTATGCAAGTGCGTATCAGCTGAATATTAGCTCTGCTTGAACACAATACATGGTTCTTCTAGGGCTCTCAGTAACAATAAATGTTCATGAAGGAAATATCCAGACTCTTTTAAAAGTGTTTCTATGGAGAGAATTTGAAGAAACAAATCTGTTTGCATAGATGTGTGTCAAACCCATAAATCAATAAATCAATGAATAAATAAATGCTGAAGATCAATACCTTAAATATCTTCTGATCAGGAGATATATGGATTCTAGTTCATCTCTTTGAGGTGCTAGGAATTTAGCTGTAAACATGACAAATAATACTCCTGTCTATGTGGAATTTCCCTGTTAGAAAGCTAATGAGAGAAAAAATAAGTTCAGATACTCATTAAAGCTATGAAGGAAAACTAGAATGGAGTAAGAGAATGGAAGATTGTTTTCAGTAAAAATTGCCAGAGCTTTTATTTGTATTTTTGTTTTAAACAAACACATTAGAGCACGTAAGTCTAAAAATATGTGGCCTTCTTTCCAGCCCGTGGGATGGTCAAAGCTTCCACCACTTTTCTTATGAAACCATCCTATGAAATTTTCTTCCAGTATATCTGGAACTCTTCTTCCTCTCCTAGAAACCAGGAAAGTTTTGCTCCTTGAGTTCGAATGAGTCTTATGAAAAAGATGATTGGTGTTAGATCAGGTTCCCTAGAACCCTGCCTGACATAAGGGTTATATGTTAATGTTTCGGTAGGAGGTGGAATCCCAGGGCAAGGAGGGGAAAGAAAAAAGGAAGTGAGGCAAGGAAAGAAAGAACGTACAAGGTTAACACTTTACTACACTGTCCACTGCAATATGAGAAAACGCATCTGCTTGCTGGTTCATACAGAGTGCCCCTGAATAGGCCCTGAAGACCGACCACACCTTGGAATAGCCCATCAAAGAAACAAAGACACTGGTATTTGCCCGTCCCTTCCTCCTGTCTCCTACTTCTCTTTAGTCAAGTTTTCCCTAGGCAGCACTGACACCTTCACACTTCAGAGTTGTGAGTCCCAGACCATCTGGGCATGGAGAAAATAAACTCAAACGCTTGATGACAGAAAACCGTATATCAGCTTGAAAGTGGAGGGAGGAGCCATAGCCCTCAGGGCGCTGGTTCTACTGGTCCTGGCCTCTCACTGCCTAAGGCTCAGGGGAAGCCACCTCGGAACCCAACTTCATCCTCAGGGAGGTCACACCAATGGCAGTGCCAAGAATGACAGTGGCAGTGGGAGCTTCCCATCCAGCCAGAAGCTTAGAGCTCAGCAGGAAGGTATGGCCACATCACTCTAAGAAACACGTGTGTGAGGTTCCATATGCATACTGATCACAATTTGTGACCATAGAAATGGCTCTGGAGCTGGCTCCTGGAAAGGAGCCCCAAGAGTTCGTTGAACAATGAAAGTCCAACGTAATTTATCTCTCCAATGTTTGTTTTGAAAATAATATTCTCATATGTAGAAAATCTCTGTTTATTACAAACAACCCTATTGTTATTTTACATTCTCTCCATCTATCTCTAAAGGTTCTTATAGAAACCGACTTTTTTGAATAGAAGATAGGACCAACCGGAATTGGTGAACGGCTACTTTTGAACAGTGGAGTTATTTTAACACCTGACACTGCGCGTAAGTGCAGTAAACAGGGAATAAAAACTCTATTTTAAAATCTTTATCAGCTGCAAAGCTCTATGGTGGTTAATTTTCTGTGTCTACTGGACTAAAGGAGGCCAGGAGAGCTGGTAAAGCATTATGTCTGTGTGTGTCTGTGAGGGTACCTGCTGTTCTGGGTACCAACCTTCTTGCCTAATAATGACTCTCAAGCCCTCGTTTCTATTCAGGTCACTTGAGGCCTTGACCTTAGAGTCGATCGCATCATAACAGCATGGATTGTCAGAATTAAATGGTACCCAAGAGACTCCCTAATCTTACCATCCTTGCCACTGAAAGAGTTTGTAGCCTCAATTTTAGAGGTTTTTAACCTGGAGTTTGTAAACTTCAGTGAAAAAAATTTCACCTTTAACTTAGCTAACTACTGTGTGATATTTAGCATTGCCTTCCAGTATGGCTATAAGCAACAATTACAATTGTCTTATCAGTAACTTAAACTTGGCCACCAGTAGATATCACAGATAGTGCCATCGCAAATGAGTGATCACAGCTGTCTCGGCATCTTCTGTTTACTCCTTATGGCTTCAAATTTAGAGACCTGTCCAATCGCATGCAGCAGGGAGATGCTTCACAGCTGTGCCCAGTCCCTTTAAGAAGCCCCCATACCACCTTTTGGGTTATATCTCTTTGGGCAGTAATTAGCCATACAGCCACACCACAGTCCAGGGGAGTCTGGGAAGTAAAGTCAAACTCTAGTTGTGATTGTCATCCTAAATGAAATTGGGATGTTTTCATTTTTGTTTTTCTCTAAGAAAAAAAAGAGAAAAATGGATATTGAGTGGGATATAGAAGTTTCTGCCAAAGGCAGCTTCCAGATTCCAGAATTAGGCCTGCTTGACAGTAAACCCAGGCTATTTCTGTGTTGCTAGAGTTTCTGGTATGTTTTATAGCACTTATATTCTTGGAGAACTGCTAAATAATTTTCAGGGTGTTAATCACTGCTATCTTTTCACGATGTCTTTGCTTTGCATCTCCTTCTAGCATTGCAAATCTTGAATATCTGGGTAAATACCTTTCTTAACCATTCCAAGTCCACCAAGGACAATGGACTGCTTAACTCATATTCTTATCTTTACAACGAAGCAGAGAACCTAGTCCATGGTTTTGATAGGTGTTTGATAATTGATAAATGATTGCTGGTCTAAAAGGCATTTGTTTCTCTTTGTCCAGCACATATGTTGGAACCCCACGGGGACAACTTATAGAGAAGAAATTGTTTCCATCTTTGCTGCTCTCAAGTCCATCTGTTCTACCATCACCTGGCTTACAGTTTTATTTTAATAAAACAATTCCAACAGAAATGCATGTGTGATGGGTTGGAGGCTACCGATTGGAAAGGGAATTTTGCCAAGCTTTGTATACCCATTTTGCTCTCAGAGTGTCAGTACCGCCACGATGTAATTCTCTCTACCTCTCACAGCTCATTCTTAACAGACATTATCTCATCCATCTCCAAAAGGCAGGTCACTTTAGTGTTTTTATACTTAGGAGGGAGGGAAGAGACGACCAAAAGGCCCATAGCTGTCTAATGCCATTACAGTAGATTACAAGGTGAGAGTGTTTATGTAGCTTTTTATAACACAAAACTCACTCAGAACACTATCTGAAGATTGCAAAAGGAAAATGTTAATGGCAGGAAGTGCTAGGATAAAAATATTCTCTATGCTTTGGACCACATTATGGAAAGATATGTTTTATAAGGATAATGTGACACTGGTGTTTGCTCTTGTCTGCAAAGTGGTGTGAGCTTGTTTAGAAGTTAACTCTTACCATGCCTCCAAAAGGGAGATGATGGAAATGAATGTCTACACTGTCATAAATAAATAACTAAGCTGAGGCATGGAGAGGTCAGTGACTAGGTGTTGTAGAAGAGGAGAAACACATCTGAGTCTTTGCTTCGATAACCCCCAACTGCCATGATGGTAACCATATAGGTCTCACCTAAAGGACCTTTGCAGGATGGTGCCCAGGGTGGGGAGGTAGGGTTGCAACAATGCTATATGGTGAAGGAGTCAATAGTTGTATATGCTGATTTTGGAGAAGAGGAGGCCCAAGAGGACATGGTCTCAAGGAAATGAGCAAGGTTTGCTTTTAACAAACCTAATAGGTAGGACCAAAATAACAAAGAAAAAACCTATAGAAGACAGATTCCTGCTCATTAAAAAAGAATAACTGAAATTCTAACCATTCTCAAAGTGGTTCAGGTGATCTCAGTAGAGAGGAAGTCCCTTGTGGTTAGAGGAATTCAATCAGACGGTGGATGTTTATTTGTAGAGGATCATCAAACAGGAAGCATTGGCAAAAACCACCACTGTTCTGGCCCAATCCCCCATTATTTCTTATCAGGCTATTGCAATCATCTCTGAATAAGTCTGCCTACTTTGGCTCTTGCCTTTCAGGAAAAGTTTCCTAGAGGAACCTAAGTGATACTTCTAAGAATAAATTAGGTCATGTCACTACTCTGCTCAAAACCATTCTATGAATTCTCATCTCATTTCATGCTAAAAACAAAGTCCATATAATGTCCTAAAGAATTTATTAACTATATTCTCCTGCTCCCTCTCTGAACTGATGTGTTCTTACTTTCTCCCTACTTCATTCCCCTCCAGCCAACTGACCATCTTGTCATAACTCAAAAACATCAGGCGTATTCCTACCTCAGGACCTTTGCACTTGCTTTTCCTTCTGTCTGGATCTTGTTTCTCCATATATCCCCTTCTTGGCTAGATCTGCCACCAATTACTGAGCTTGTCCCAAATGTCGCTTTCTCAGTGAACCCTTTGCAGACTTCTCCTAGTCTTGCACCCCCTATCCTGTGTCCCTGCTGTATTCTTTTTCATAGCACTCAACACCATCTGACATGTTATATTTTTTACTTGCTAATTTACTGACTCCCTCACCCACATAAATACACATTCCATGATGGCAAGGGTTCTTCTTTATTTTGTTTACAAAAATATATTCAAAGAATCTGGAAGAGTGACAATGCTTGGCATAAGGTAAGTACTCAGGAAGTGTTGAATGAATGAATAATGCTTCTCAAAAACAGGGTTCCACTTGGAGAAACAAGGCTGTAGGCTTTTCAGAGCTGCTGCAGAGGTGTGAATGAGGTCATGATGTCACTACTTTTATATCTAACATGACGTCTCCAACAGAATCATTGAAGGGACGACCAGAATTCTAAGTGATACATACAAAGGGAGACCCCAGAAAAGACTAACCTATAGTCCGGGCAAGAAGCACAGGGAGCAAGAGGGCTGTGCATTGAAGAGATGCTTTAGGATGCAAAACTGAATGGAGAAATTGCATTGTGAATGCTTAGTTTATCTGCACAAAGCTATTTGGTTGTCTGAGAGCCTTTTCTTTGCTGGGTCCCAGACTTCATTACTACAAAGCCATATGGTCAATGCTTTCTTTTCCAGTGTGGTGAGAGGGGGCGTAGGAATGTTTTCCTTGGCTGTCATAGTCCCGAATCAGAATCTGTAGGGTCAAATCCAACAGCAGCCCAGATCTAGCCCTGCTCCAGAACAGACCGGACATTTGGTGTGTGAACAGACAGTCCAGATACCAACCCCCTGTTTCCATTACAAAAATAATAAAAGTTCGAGGGAAATGAGATTGGAAAACCAAAGTAAGTAGAAGACTCAAGACATCCTCCTATTTGTTTTTCTTCTGTTTCTAGGCCCTGATCCAGGAGGGCCCTCTTCCCAATGGTTGCCTGGTTACAGCCTAAGAGGTTCGCCAGGGTAACATCTGGAATAAAGGTGGGTGGGCAAGGAGCCAGTGTGCTCAACTTGAGCAGGATCCGAGAAAGAAAGGAAAACAAAATATTTTTTCTACTTATTCCGCAAGCTTGAGGACAAAAGAAGGACATATTTGAAATAAACAGAAAATATGTTTAAAGTTTTTCTTTGAAAGGATTATTACAACTAATTAACAAAGCAGAGAAATAGAGCGTGGAGGGGAGACTCTGGAAGTTATGGCTCTTTTAATAGGCTGTATTTTGGACTGGGCATTTGTGACCCTTGACCCTGAGCAACTCTGAATTTTGTGTCATTTAGCACTCTAATTCCAAATGACAAAACCTGGTCCAAAATAGAAGGAACTACATTCAAATAACTAATAATGATACTGGTAAAATCAATAATCAATCTTCATGATTGCTTACCTTGTTCTACTGAGGGATTTCCATGTATTACCTCATTTAATCCTTGCAATTCATTTGTAATAATTAGAGATGGTAGAAAATTTCCCACTGAACGGCTCATACTGACCAAGCAGTCTGATTCCAGGACCTGCTTTCTTTTTCAGTCCATTCTCCTGCCTGCCAGGAGCTACCTCCATCCCCAATGACCATAGCCCCATCCTGTGCTGTGTTTTTTTGCCATGGGTGAGGGGGACGATTCAGCACCATGGTTGAGAAGCTGGATATAGTCTTCCTGAGTTCAAATCAAAGGTCTGTGTTGCCATGAGTGAGTAACTTACCCTTAGTCTCATGTTCCTCACATATGACAGGAGTTAATAATAATATTCACTATTCCATAGGGTTGTTGGAAGGATGAGAAATGTGGAAAGTACTTGCATACTATGATTACCAACGTTCAATAAACATCTACCTGTTGATATAATTATGTTTATAATTTATATCTTGGTTCTTCAACCAATAATATATTCATTGAGCAGTTACTGCACCAGGAATCAGAAGGAATGGGCAACACACAATCATAGGCTTCGTGGTAAATCCACTGTCTAATGGGTCTTTCTCATCCTCCATGACTTTAACTTCGTGGTTCCAGAAAGAGAGTGTGTGTACAGTTGTCCACTGGGTCACCCATTCCTTCTCCTCCCAGAGCTGCACTTTGGAAACCCATGTAAATAAATGAATTTATTTCCATGAACACTTGCTGTGGGTTTTGAGGACATGGGGTTTTTTTTCTTATGGAAGGAATTCAGATCAGAATTAAAGCCAGAATTATTCCTAGGTGATGGAATGCTTCTAAATACTCGCCTTGTATACTTTAATCAAGAGTAGAGCTGAACACAAGTATGGCTAGAGTGGTTTGGTTTATTATAAACAATTTCTACATATCTGGATACCCAATCAGAGAAAAGGTTAAGGATTTTGGTTCTGTAATTACATTGACCTCAGTTTCTAAACAAGTAGCTTTAGCTCTTTGTTCTTTATTTTTTCATTTGTCAAACAAGCAGAATAATAATAATGATAATTGTACCTAGTTCCAGGCTTGTTCAGATTACAGAAAAAATGAAGAGAAGTGCCGAGCACAGTAACAGGTACATAGTAAATGTTTCAGTCAGCTCAGGCTTCTATAACAAAATGCCATAGACTGGGTGACTTAAACAATGAATTTTTTAAAAGATTTTATTTCTTTATCTTTGGAGGGGAAGGGAAGGAGAGAGGGAGAGAAACATCAATGTGTGGTTGCCTCTCGTGTGTCCCCTGCTGGGAACTGGCCTGCAACCCAGGCATGTGCCCTGACTGGGAATCGAACCGTGATACTCTGGTTTGCAGGCCCGCACTCAATCCACTGAGCTACACCAGCCAGGGCCAAACAATGAATTTTTATTTCTCATAGTTCTGAAGGTTGAGAAGTACAAGATCAAGGTGCCATCAGATTTGCTTCCTGGTGAGGACTTTCTTCCTGGCTTGCAGACCACCATCTCCTTGCTATATTCTCCCCTGGAGGAGAGAGAAAGCTCTGGCATTACTTCCTCTGTTGATAAGGGCACTAATTTTATCATGGGGGCTCCACCCTCAGGACCTCATCCAAACCTAATTACCTTTCGAGGACCACACTTCCTAACACCATCACATCAGGGGTTAGGGCTTCAACAGATGAATTTTAGGAAAAATACATTCAGTCTATAACAGTAAGTACAACAAATGTGATCAGTGGTACCTCTTAATCATTACCCTAATTATTCCTATAATTATAATTTAAGATTATCCTGATTTTAGCTGTAATAGGTTGCCTGAGACTAGAAGCCATATTCCTACCAAAAATAAAAGTAAATCCAGGCCGAATATTTTTGTTCAAGCAAAAGTGATCACATGATTCATATATGGAAGCCAATATAATAAAACAAGGCAAGAAGGCCACACACAACTGAAATGTGAACTCTCAACGGGAGGGCACGAAACTCCTCTGTTCATCACTGCACCTCCAGCACATGGCACTGAGTCTGACACCAAATAGGAGCTTGGCAAATTTTGGTTATTGTGCTAAAGAAGTACTAGTTTCTGGTAAGAAATAATCACCAAATAAATCCATCGTGGTCTCTAGTTATTTATGTGGGCCCAAGAGGAACTCTTGATGAAAAATGGTTTATGCAATATTCTACTCAAATCAGGTTCTATAGGGTCTTTGGCTCAGAAGACATACCTTTTGTCAGTCGGATGAGTGTCAAAGATAATTGTGGAGATTCATACAATTAAAAACACATGCATATCTGACACCCACAGAGTGTCAAGCCCTCTTGCATTGGGCGCTCTGGAATCAACAATAGATAAACCACAGTCTCTGCCTTCAAGAAACATAGGGCACAGCTGGAGAGAGGCACAGAAACAAAGAAATAAACCCATTGTCTTAAGTGCTATACCAAAGATGTCGTGTGCACAGGGAAGAAGGAAGTAGTTTGGTAGTCAGGCAGATATCAAAGAGAACACATAGTTAAATCAAGTTTTGCAGATGTACTTGTCAAGCATCCACTTAGGGAAAGGGTGCTCCAGGTAGGGGGACCAGCTGGGCAGAGACAGAGCTGTATGAACAAGCACACAGTATAGGTGGAGTATAATGGCCTAACAATGGGAGATAAGGCTGGGGTCATTCATTCAAGTGCTCCCACACCCTTTTTAAAAATTTGTTTTCTGTTTTCTAAGTAACAGGAAGTCAAAAGGAGGAAGACATGTTAAAAAACAGGTGATATTATTAGGAGCTAGTGATAGGTTAGCTGCAGAATCTTATCACACACAAAGGAGGGAGCACATTTTTGGAGAGGAAGATAGTAAGCCCAAGTTTTGGAGGTGCTTATCGCTATGTGTCTTCCAGGTGGCCAAACAGGCAATGGGTGCTCAGGACAGTGGAGTTTTGGGGGATTCACACTGATGGGAATGGACATGATGTGCTTGCTTGGGGCTGAGAAGGGGTTGATATCTAGAGCAATAATGATTCTTTGTCTTTCCAATGTCATGGATTTTTTGAGACTCTCATGTAATGCTCTGGACTCTCAGGTAAATGTCAAAGAGCTACATGCATAGCCATAAAGCCGGCATTCAATGTTAGAATATTCCAAGATGCTGTAGAGAACCACAGAGCCCCAGTTAAGACACTGTGGAGTATGGGGAGAATGACGAGGGACCAAATTTCAATTGTGACTGTAAGAAGTTTGAGAAGCTAGGAGAAAATCAAATACAAGAGTTGGTAAGTGTCCCAGTCCCCACCACTCCAAGGTACATGTCTCCCGGAAAGCCAAGTGACATTTGTTTCTGAGTCAGGTTTAGCAGAGTAGACTTGGAACCTCTGTCCCACACTCCCACGCGTATTTCTTCCTCCATGTGCAGCACCATCCTGACGCACCTTTAGAAGACCTTCGTGACTTCCCAGTGAAAATGGTGACTGAAGATTTACTCTCTGAGTGTGTTTACCACTGTGAGTTACTAACTTGGGCTGTGGAGAAGCATCTTTCCAGGTGGTAAAAGACACTTGGGATTTTCTGGAGAGCATTGCAGAATGGCGAAACTTAATTAAAAAGCAAAAGAAAACCATGAGCACAAACAGCTTCTGGGCTCACAAGTGTTCTTATTTCTCTTACAACCAGCACTCAAAACTTCAGCAGTGAGGGTTGTGATGGTCGGAGATCATTTGTCAATAAATGGAGCAGTCAGGGGACAGTAAAGGCTGAACCTTTCCTGAATTTTTCTGAAACGTTCCTGGTGCCCTCACTCTCCATGGTGAGTCATTGCATAAAGTTGACTGCTCATGACCATTGAGTCTTATTTTAACAGTGTAGCTGCCCCTTCACTGGTCTTCCTCAAGCCAGTATTTCTATCTGCCAGCACCACTGCCCCCATCACCCTCCACCCATCCTCACCCCTATCCATCCATCATTCACACTGCCTTTCAAATTATCTTTCTAAAAAAATAATGATGCCAACCTTCCCTTGCTTAGACTGGCAATCAAGGCCCTTCTGATCTGGCCCCACCTATCTCGTCAAACTCCTGTTCCCTCACTTCCTACTTCCCCATATCCTGAGCATCAGCCACACCATACAACCTCAGTCCCCGAGGCATGCTGTTCTCCTTACCTGTCAGCATGCACTGCCATCTTGTTCTAAAATGTCTGGCAAACTCCAATCAGCCTTGAAGACCCACCTCAAGCTTCTCATCCTCTAGAGCATCCCTTCTGACCTTTTCTGCACTCTCAGCAAATACAAGTTTTTTTTCCTGGATCTCCCTTTATTGTTCTCAACATTTAGCTCTGAGAGCACATGACTGGACATGTGTGATATGATATGTTTGTGTGGGAATGTTGAAAGGTTTGTGTCTCCATACTAGACCTCAATTCCCTGGGGGCCACTGTGCATCATGTAATGCACATGTAATACTGCAAGAATTGGTCCAGTGTGCTCCCCAACATGGGTTTTCTGATAAAGTGTCCTGAACTAGGAAGAAATTCACTGTTTCCCCTTTTATGTAGTTTGCTAAAATATGGACCCAAGGAGGCATGAGGCATATTTAACCTACTTAAAAATACTTATCCAAGACAGGAAGTAAAAGGTAAAAATGCAAGTAAAGTAATTCCTCCTAAAATCTATGATATCTATTTTTTCATTAAAGTGGGGGGAAACCTGTAGCATTGTTTTATGTTACCATATGCACTTAGGTACAATTTCATACTTGCCACAAATTATATTCACCTCATATTGATTTATGTAATTTCAACTTGGCTTCTTTCCATTTTCTTCTCTCCCCTCCCTCCGTTCTAGCCCTGCCCACTCCTTCACTGCCCTGTCTTGGTGAACATAGACCAGGACTTCTAAATATTAATATGCACCCAAATACTACCTAATGGTCTTGTTAAACTGCAGAATTTGATTCAGAAGATTTAGGGCTGAGGCTAAGATTCTGCATTTCCAATGAGCTCTCCAGAGATGTGGACCATACTTTAAGGAATAAGAATATAAGGGGTGGAGAATGAATCAGCCAGAGACTGTGCTGTCAACAACGAGCTGACAGTTTAGGGCCAGCCCCTACGTTGCCTTCCTGAGGGAGAGTTCCCCTTAGTGTCCACCAGGGCTGCTTCATCACAAACTAAGAGCCAATTGAAAAAAAATTAGATATAATTGATAGACTGGTGATTGCCAGAGGTGTGGGGTTGGGATGTGCAAAATGGGTGAAGAGGGTCCGAAGGAACAAACATCCAGTTATAAAATAAATGTGTCCTGGGGATGTGATGTACAGCACAGTATCTGTAGCTAATAATTCTGTTGTCTATTTGAAAGTTGCCAAGAGAGTAGATCTGAAATGTTTTCATCAAAGGGCCTATTCTTAATGGAAGTAGAGAAATATGCGAGAAGATAGGTGTGGAATTGGGAAGAGGGAAGATGGGAACATTTTTCTCCCTGACCCAGAAGTGAGAGTTGGGGTGGTGAGCCCAGGCCAGACCAGCATGCTTACTATTCCAATGTGATTTAATGAACTATGAAAGCTCAGGCTCCAATTTTAAGGCCTTTAAAAAATAGTTAAGGGAATATTGTTTGCGTGGTTTGAAAATAAATTGAAAGGAGGATAAATAAAGAGGTTGCATGACTTCCCAGGAATATACCCAGAGGCCAAGGGTCTGGGAGCTTCTTCTCCTGCAGAATCAAATTCCACAGTTTAACAAGATCACCAGGTGGATTTCTGGGTGCATATTAATCCAAGTGGGAGCCTAGAGAAGTTCCAAAGTTCCTTCTGTAGAGAGACTGTTAAATAGGAAAGTGATGAAGTCTTAATAGCTAATCGTGGGCTCTTTTGGGGAACACTGCAGAAGGAAGAGGAATTTGGTGGGACTCTGCAAGTCTCCCCCACACTCCACTGCAATGTTAAAACAGCAAAAAGCCAGGAAATGAGAAGGCTCACGAAACAGAGAAAGTCTACACTTAGTTACCTCTTTTGAGAAGCTAAGATTTGTCCAGAGGTCCTTGTATTCCCATTGTGGCAGGTAGATGATCTTTTTGGCCCACTGTTTGAGAGAATTTTTGGGATTTGTTCATTTATTCATAATTATATCACCCAGATATGTGTCCCTCCCAGATTGGTGAAATCACTTATTTGTTTATTCATTCATTCTTGTTTCATCACTCAGCAAATACTTATTATATACCTCTTAAGTACCAGACACTGTATATGTGTTCCCAGAAGGCAGTTGAAATAGAACATAAAATAAGACAGAACCCCTCCCACTTTCAGCTGAAGTTGATTACATAGCACCCTTTGGTTGCTGTTAGCTAAAAACTATCCCAGCTTCCCTACTGCCCAGAACATATGCCTCCATCTCATCTGCAAGCATATCATGATATCACATTCAAAGCCCTGAGTAACTTCAGGAACACTATTTCTATTCTTTGCCTTTGAGCCACCAATCTAAAGACCTTATTTCTAAAAGACTGAATGATGTTTTAACCTTATTCCTGATTTATGTTAGCAAGTGTCTGCTGGCTCCTCGTGAGCCTCACATTCCTGTCTAAATGCCCACCAATGATTTCTTTCACAATCTCTTCTCAGATGGGCCTCGGAGCAAGAAAAGCATTGCTGCAAAAATTGATAATCCCTCTTTATTCACGTTTACAGAGTGTGACTACCTTTGTCTGCTTACCGTCTATTCTTATTATTCACCATTCCTCAAAAATCGCTCCTATAAAATGAGACTATTTTCCCCATCAGTTGGAGATACTGTTTAAAAAATTGAGCTTGTCAGAGCATTCCCTGAGCAGCTGTGTTGGAAATTCATAGCACTTTATTCTTTTAATTTATCACTGCATTATGAAATTATCTTGTTTTCACCCTTAAAAATATGGCAGAAGTGCTTATTTAAGAATTGCCTCTTGGGAGCAGGATTCACAGTGTAAGAGAGATGGAGAAAGACTCTTTCTTTTTACTTTATACTTAATACACGACTTTTCTTTTGTCTTGGACAACTGATCTTTACATAAAACAAACTAATTTCTTTTAAAATGTATACTCTGTTGAGTATGATTGGTGTGAACCAGTTATTGTAAAATCTGGTGGTAGTTATCCTTTCAAGACTCAGGCCATGCCCATTGCAAAGGAAGTGACAGCACCACAGAAAAGACCCAGGACCCACAGTAGTGTCCATGACCCATCCTCCTCCATTGTGGGGCCTCACCTCCTTACTGCCAGTCTTGTTCTCTCTGCTCACCTCGTCTGCTTGACCTTGCACAATGTCTTTGTGCCTTTCCACCTGGAGTAACCCCATTTGCCTGTGTTTCAGTTTCCCTAGTTCATTCATTAGTTCTGGTCTGGGCTTATCTTGCCTGTTCTAGCACAACACATTGAGCCTGACTCAGGGTGATAGACCACTAGCTTGAACTTGATGACTTTCTCCACTTGATGACTTGGAGCAAGTCATCAAGTTCATCCTTCCTTGGATGACTTAAGAGAAAGCCAGGTTGGTTTGGGATGAATTGTCTCTGAAGTTTTAGAAGTTCTCATAGAAGGGCTCAGGCATGTGTCTAAATAGAGCTACTCCTCCCTTCTCAAGTCATTATTTAGTGTTAGTAAGTTTTTATTGCCTACTCTTTCCCCACCTTTAATTTTCACTATTTCTACCTCTATCAGAAATGCATTTATGATTATACCTAAGTTTACATCATGTATTTATGCTCCTTGGGGAAGAGAGTGTTTATAAGCCAAGCTAAAATCTCATTAGACACTCTGCTTTGGTCATAAAGAATCTCCAAAGATAACCTAGCTTCTAAAGACGTGGACTAGAAACCATAAAGTGAGAACATTCATTTGGCAAAGAAAGCCACCTGTGCTCTTGATTCACCTGTGTCGGTTTAAGGTCAACCACCTGGACTCCTGCTTCTTGGCAATCTCATTGCATCATTATTGTACCACCCACTTTGTACTTTTCATCTCTTCCTCTCTACTAGCTACTTATGCTTTGTCTACAAATAATTCACTTGGTTTTCATCTTAAAAATAAGATTAGTTAAACCAGAATGGAATCTCTGGTATGGAATCCAGGTATCAGTATTTTTCAAATGCTCTCCAGGGGACTCTAATGCACACTTCAAGTTGAGAACTAGTGCTCAATAGAAAATCCCTCGAAAAGGCCACCTTTCCTTTTTCTCTACTCTCATGAACTTCTCAGTTTATTGCATGCTGGCTTTGACTATCACCCACTTGGTTAAGGACACCAATTCTTAACCTAGAGGCCACTTTTCCAAACTGCCTTCTTAGAGGAATGTGATTTAACAGTTTGCCTCCCCTTGCTTCATGAAACCCTCTCTTTTGGAATAATTTCCTGCTTTTCTTATAAACTTGGACAGTTCTCTTCATTTTCCATCATAGACTCCTGTTTTTCCAGTTTCGGGGTGGAGTGAGGACAGGAAACAGCCTCCATAACAGGATTCTCCCCAGGGATTTATATGGCTAAAAAATTCTTGTATGGATAATACTGTTCAGAAAAACAGTCAGAAAATAAAATTAAGAAAACTGAGCTAATTTGAAAAAAAATTCAGGCAAGTACCAGGAAACAGGATAGAGAAGATGCCAACAAGATGTTGCTCAATGCCAGCTGTAAAAGTTTGGGATCAGACACCAGGCTTGGTTCAGATGAAACACAAAAGCCAGCTCCATCTAGAACAAAGCTCGTTGGAAACCTAGGCCAACCTTTTATTTGATCGGAGGACTTCTGGGTTAGTGGGTAGAATATGGTGAAACTGAAAGTTCATCTACTGTACATTTAAGAATTTGACCTTCCTTGGTCTTCTAATCATATTCAGGGAGGGCAAAGACACATCACACCACCTTGACTCCTGGGAAAAGTGCAAAGGATTAAGACCAGCAGGCAAGTCAGGGCAGGATCTGAGAGCTAGGCAGCTGTGGCAACAGTCCCTCCCTGTCTCCAGGATCTGAGCCGTTATGGTTCTGTTTTAAAATAAACTAAGATTCAGATGAACAGAAAGTTTGTGTTTCACATTAACATTGTGGCTTTTTCTCAGCTGGGTGTTTTTATTTTCTCTGTCACTTTGCATTATAGAAATAACACAGCTTTCCAAGGAAACAGCTCCATCAGATAAGTAAACAGTGTAGAGTGTGGAGTGTGTATTGCAGAACCTGAGGCTCCTGACTCAGGGAAGCCCAGGCCATAAGGTCAATGGCTATTGGCCCAGAGCATTACCTTAAGCCTCAGTTCTGAACTGGGCTGCCAAAGAATCCATACCTCATCTTCTAGGCTAGGCTGCCTTGCATTTTCCTATGTGCCAGAAAAGAAGCAGCTGGAAAAATTGCTCACTGTAATTGCCCCAACCCTTCCCAGCACAGCTGTGGGTACTGACTCCTGCCACCATCCTCCTCAACCCTGTGCTATCGTAGCCCAATGAACACACAATTTAGAAAGATTTTAGCATGTTTCTGCCCACCAGGAAAGGGAGCCTCAGAAATAGTTACACTCCGTATATGGCAGTCAGCATATGCTAGGGTTAGAGAGAGAACCCATACCTAAATGGCTGTTCGATGCCCTTTAGATGAGCTCTTTGATACCAGATTCCTATACATTGACTAAGAAGGCCTGATTGCCTGACTGTCACCTGTACTTGTCCTTGACTTTCACTCTTGATGTTTGGGGCCCAGGAAAAAATCATGGCCTCTCAGACCAGACTTCCCCTCCACAAGGCCTTGCACCCATTTGACAACCCTACCACACCCTAAATAGGCCTCCTTGGATGAGCATTACATTGACAGAATGAAGAAAACTGCTAAGATCCAAGTCTGTCCACCACTGCTCCCCACCCTTGCAATAAGCCTCCTTACATTTCAACCTTGACCCCGATGGAACTTGACTTTGGCTTACTCTTGGGATTGGCCATTTAGGTGACTTTCCTCTTTCTGAAGCAAATCTAATTAGGCCCTCCCAGGGCCCAGCTCATGTTGTCTTCATCTCACTTGGAAAATCTTCCTGTTGGGGAATCTCAGCCTTCATCTAGGACCAACCAGCAACAGAGTAGAGAGAGTTACCATGGAAACTCTCAATTTTATCATAACAATGGCACTTTGGCAAACACGGGTTCTCTCCTGGGATCTTTTACACTGATCACTTGATATAAACTCCAAAACTGTTCCTACACCAAAAATTCAAATATTAGAATAAATCAAGGGGTAAATCTAAATCTACTCTCAAAAGAAAAGCTGCTGTGACAATAAATAACAGTGAGAGCACAAGGAAAAACACTATAATTCCCTCCCCACTTGTGATTTATTTCCAAATGAGTAGACCTAGCAAACTTCTTCTGAAAGTCAAACAAGAACCTGGCAACTGGCACAAGAGTCTGGCTCACAGACATGTTTTGTTCTTTGATATCTTAATTGACTGATATAAAAACATTCAAAATGTCTATCAACCCTTCTACTCATGAAATGGGCATATCTGCCTAATCCCTTACTTTTAATGTTTTTAATTATAAATTTTGCATTTAGGGAGAATAATAAAGTGAATCCTAAGTACCCATCATCTAGGTTTACTCACTATAGACTCCAGCCAACATAGACTTCATCTACATGCTTACTCACTGACCCTTCTCCCAGATTATTTTAAAGAATATCTAAGATATCTGTCATTGTGTCAATAAATAATCTAATATTTATCTCTATAAAACCAGAGCTTCCTTTTTCAATATAATTGCATCCTCACACCTAAAAATCAATAATTTATTGCAATTCAATGAAATCTTATCAAATCTTTGATCGGTATTCAGATTTAACTTGATCTCTCTTTCATTCATTTTTCTATATTTTTAAAGAAAAATCAAGATTGGAATAAGATACATACATTGCAATTGTTGACATATTTCTTAATTCTCTTCTATGCAAATCATTTCTTTCCACTCCCCCTCCTTTTCTTCCTTTCTCTCTCTTCTTCTTCTCTTCCTCTCTTTTCCTTGAAATCTACTAGTTGAAGAAAAAGACTCACTTGTCTGTATTTGTTGTTTGTGCTCTTGTGGTGCCATTTAGCATGTTTCTCTTTCTCCTGTATGTTCTTATGCTTAATCATTAACAACCCTAAATATGATTCCTGCTTTTGTGACTCACGATACAATAGAGCTTCCTGGTCTCTATTCTACACCCCAGGCTCTTGTCTCCTGAATGATAGAAATCTGAGACTTTGTGATACACTGGAAAGAACAGAGGGTTTTAATCTTTCATCAACTTATCATATGACCTTGGGCAAATAAGACTCATCTTTTCTGATTATTCACATTTAAATAGTTAATCTTGTCAAGAAAGGTATATCTGAGGATGAAATATATTGTGCCAAGTGGTACAGAATATAGCTAATCACATACCCCAGAGGCAGAGCCTTTCAGTAGAGGCATAGATTTTGGAGCCAGACAACCTTGGAGAAGATCATCTATAGAGTGGGGATAAAATATTTGGTTTTGTTTTAAGGATTAAAGAGAAAGTTATGCAACATACATCTCTTGATGTTTAGAGCACAATGTACACAGTAGTTGTAGATAAAGACAACCACAGAAGTTCATCAAAGAAGGCTAGAAGATATGGAAGGTGGAGTTGAATACAGGTTTTTCCAAATTCTCTTCGGTACAAGCATCTTTCCAATTATTTCCATTTTATCTTAAGAGCAAAATGCTGAATGTGTAGATAACTAAAAATGCAAGGGAATACAGAAGAGGGAACAGACAACTTTTTCCACAAATACCAAGGAATATTCATCAGGAGTCATTGGACTGAGTCTTAAAGGATAACTAGGTATTTATTTGATAGGTGAGTGACAAAAGGGACATATTAAGAGGAAGAAACAGAACTGGCAAAGGCACAGCTGAGGTCACAAGCTCAAATGATTTCAGAGAAATCGTTTATCTCTTGGCAGTGGGAAGTGATGATATAGTACAAGTGGGAGAATCTTTTTCATGATCATCTTTGTCAGCAGGGGAGAGGTAAGTAACACTGTGAGCGAGAGAGGTAAATTGGGAGTCCTTCATACTATACCAAGTAAGAGATGGTAAGAAACGAAAGCAGTGGCAAACCATGTCAACGCACCATAAGTTTTATCTAAGTATAGTAGCAGACACGGTATCTCTGAAGATTTCATAAGAAGGGAACTTTTTGCCTGCAATGATCATGGCGTTGGTAGCATTTGAAACTGAACTAGTAAATAAAAGGTTATGCCGAATTTATGTTCAACAAGTAAAATTTGGGCAGTGGATTAAAGGAAAGATCACAAAGTTATAAGGGTTATTCCCAGACTTTAAAGGCAGACTCGTGGAAATCACGACCTCCTCCAAATACACAATATTGTTTCCGATTCCCTGTAAGTGAAAGACACATCCACACACACCCCTTCTCCACTCCATGTTATGATTCAGTTGTATTTATGCTAGTTTTTCCCAATATATGTCCAGTAAAGCTTTATGCCACAGATGTTTCAAGGGGGAGAGGGAAGGAAGGAAGGAAGGAAGGAAGGAAGGAAGGAAGGAAGGAAGGAAGGAGGGGGGGGAGAGGAGGGGGGGGGGGGGGGGGAAGGAAGGAAGGAAGGAAGGAAGGAAGGAAGGAAGGAAGGAAGGAAGGAAGGAAGGAAGGAAGGAAGGAATAGAGGGAGGGAGGAGAAGAAAGGGAAGGAAAGAGGGAAGAAAGGAAGAAAGACTTTACAAACTAACTTGGGAAATTCTGGCTTAAATGGTATTTAAAAGGTTTCCTTACTGCGGGATTTCTCAGAGCCTTTGTTTAGTGTATTGCAAATCTCCAACATGAGCACAGAGTATGCAAGACTTTTATCAGAGACTCTCTTCCTCCAAAAAGCATCTTGTATTAGTATTCTATTTACAAGTATATCTGAGGGAAATGCTAACATCGATGGTGGTTAACTGCTTCTTAGAGATATCTCAGGAGATGATTCTGATGGTAAAGAGACTGAGCTGATGGAGGCATTTCTGCTGCAATTATTGCTGAGTGAATACAGAGCTGGCAGGCATGTAAGTCTTTCCCATCACTTAGTTTTTTTTCTATTTGGCCCAGACTAGTGTGCATAATTATGACTGAGCTAGACAGACATTTCTAACCTGCAATTGAAGAGAAAGCTGTATTACAGCCCAAGCCAACTCATCTCCTAATCCCATGAGGAGAAAGCTCAGAGTTGGGCATGAGTCTAAAAGGAATCCTCACAGATGGATGGGAGGGAAAGAGGTGCTGGGAGGCTGAAACATCTCTAGGATTCCGACTCCAAATTGAGGTACTCACAGGAGGGTTCAAACTGGAATCTGAGATGTACAAGAAAGATGCTCTGTCAAGGACCGAGGTGTGCTTAATGGCCCCTAACACACACACACACGTATATGTGCATTCTGCGTGTGAACAAAATGAGCTAAAGGTTTTTATTGTCAACTTCTATCTGCCACAGCTTTGCCCTATTATGCTAGCGGTGGCTTGGTCATATGAATCCCTTATGCACCTGGGTCATGGCTCCTGTGACTACCTTTAAGGTGCAAGCATGGTCTGAAGTCTGTCTCAGCCCTGCCCACTGAGCTGAGTCATCCACCCAATGATTTCCAATCTGTCCATCCCTGAGTCTTGGAGAGAGGTCATCTACTCAGCTGCTGGGTTTGAACTCCCCATATCTGCTCTTTGGGGATCCTAAACTTCAGAGCTCCTCCTATTCCTGGAGTCTTGTGATGCTCTGCCTCCCTCCTACCCAATCTCTTACAAAACCTTCTTCTCTTGCCTGGGGCTATTTCCATCTCTTCCATTCTCTCTAGAACAGCACTGCCTGATAGAACTTTCTGCAGTGATGATGATGTTCCCTATCTACAGCTACCTGCGAGATCATCTCTCCAGATAGATAACTTGCAAGCCACTTCAAGAGTGTTTGTCACACGTCTGGCCATGTGGCATAGAACAGTCACTTTCCTGAGCCTCGACTCTGTCATCTTTATAGTGGGATAATACTATGTGCTTTGTAGGGACATTGTTTAAAAGTATTAAATGTGACAGTCCTTGTGAAGTGGCTATCACAGAGCCCATCACACAGCAAGTGCTCCGTGTTTACTCTCTCTCTCTCTCCTTCTAAAAGTAAGTCCAGTGACTGAAATGTTCACATCTCTCATGTTTCGTTCACTGACCTCAAACCTGCCTTGTTCATCCCCTAAAATGTTAAGTCCCATAGAGGCTTAAAAGGAAAGTTTTGCACTGTGCTTGGAAAACAGTTTTGGCTTTCATCTCCTGTGACATTCCTCAAGCTGGACTCCTCATTCTAGCCCTGGCTTCTGAAAAGCGCAGACTCAACTTCCTTCCTGCGCCAATCAAGAAGCAGCCACTTTCCGGGGGAGGCTGAAAATGAGACCCATTGTTCATTTGCATTGTGTAACCTTTCCTCAATTAAAAAGAAAAAATGTCCTTTAAAATGTGTAGGTTGAAGGCTTTGCTTCCTCCCTCTTGAAAGAGGCCCTGGGGACAGCTGTTAGGGCAGCTGCAGCCAGAGGAAAGGAGAATGGACACAGAGGCATTCTAGGGTCCCCTGCTATGAGCAGGAGAAGCTGGTCATGCTCTTGTGTAATCCAGAGGTCTGCTGGAGCCTTCATAACCTCTGATACCCAGGCACAATGGTTTGCTGTCCCCAGTTATCTAGGCTGTGGTCTCCCCACATTTCTCCATTCCAGGGTGTTTACAATACTTATCATCTCATGGTCACCTCTAATTCTGGGGTTCCTGGTTCAATGTGGAATGAATGTCAAGATTTTTATCAATTAAAACACAAATACATATTAACAAACAAAATACAGCACAGAAATCACCCACCACACAGCATTTTTTCATGCCGTGGATGTCATACCAACCAAGCTGGAATTTCACCAAGAAACCATGCAACAGGGATTTAAACATTAATAGGCTTTCTTGTTTGCCAAAGGAAAGCCACCCATACCTGGACCTCCTCCCTGGCCCTCCCTCCCCAAAGTTCACTGCCTCCTCTCTTCTTCTCTTCACCCTCTGGCTCTTAATCTCTCTCTCTCTTCCTTACCTTCTGCCTATCAGAATTCCCAGAAGATGTCAAATGACGCATCCCATACTGTGATGAACAATTCTGCAACTTCTAAGGTGCAAAGAACTTATGTATATGACCCATGGACATGAACTAATGTGGGGGAATGATGGTGAGAGGTGGGTACAGGGCAGAGGGGAATAAAGGGGAAAAAAGACGGGACAATTATAAAGCCTAACCAATAAAATATATTTTTTAAAAAGATACCTAAGAATCTTTGAGCTGAAGGAGTGTTAACAACAAGCACAAAATTGGGGGCCCAACTGCATTTGTACACATTATTAAAAAGATATATTATTCTACTATGTAAAATATTATTAATTATTAAAAATAATATTCTTTAAAAGAAGAATGAAGTAATATTTATCTGCATAAATTATCTTTTTAGAAATCATTCCAAAACTAAGTGCTCTAATTTTATAATTCCATAATAAAAGTATGCAACAATTATAAACTCTCTGGGAAAAAGAATATCTTGAAAGCCAAGGAACTGAAACAAGTAGGAAAACTTGACATTTAATAGTTAGGGTCCCAGCAGCACAGAAGAAATAATTGGAAGGGAGTAGGAACTGGGTTTAATATTTGCGGAGGTGGTTCTATGTAGAAGGCTGAGCAGGAACAATCAGCTTTGGTGAGGCTGCAGTTCTAACACTCATGAGTCATAACATACCTGGAAAAGAGGAAGGTACAGACTCAGCTCGAAACCCAGGGTGTTCTCCAGAATTGATACTGTGCATGGTTCTTTCCACTTCGCATAGATTTGGACAAACTGAAGCTCAAAGAGGGCAAGTGGCTTGCTAAACTCCTGGGTGGAATTGCAACAGGTCTTCACAAATCACTATATGAATGTTTATAAAATTCCAGGTCTTCTGATTGTTAATACAAAATTTCTCTGAGACATAGGAAGTTGAGCCTATGGTTCTAATCAATTTTCTCCATCCTGAAAACTAACCTGTTAAATTAGAAATCTCGTGGCAGTGGGCTAATGAGCTCTACTGAGTGGAGGAATGCCCGGTCTTGTAATCTTTAAGTGTACCATGGGCATTTTTAGAATCAATTTTTTTCTATTAAAGAAATATAGGCTCAATGTGGAATCTTAAAAGATATAAAAATTTAAAATAAAAATTAACAATTTTTCATAGCTTTATGACTCTCACAGTCATTGTGAAAATTTTAATGCATTTCCTTTGCCCATAAAAATCTTTTTTATGCATTTTATATTGTTGAGATCATAGTACTTAATGATTTTATATATTTTCTTATTTAAATTATAGCATACATTCTACCCATCCTTATTTTGAAAATTTGTTATTACATTATTTTTCATGCCTAGACAAATCTCACTGCATTTAGTGTATGTAACTAATTTATTTCACATGTTATATTATTTATAACAGTTTGCAATACCAAATAACATTAGGATGAATGTTTTTATGCTAAAAATTTTTTTTTAATTTTGGGTTGAATTGTATAGGTTCATATTTACTGTGCTATGGGTTGAACTGTATGTCCCCGAAAGATATTGAAGTTCTAATTCTCAGTTTCTGTAAATATGACTTTATTTAGAAATAGTATCTTTACAGATGATCACATGAAGATGAGGCCCAATTAGGGTGGACCCTAATCCAGTATGATTTTATTCTTGTGCAAAGGAGGGTCTTGGACATAGAGAAAGGGACACACGCAGGTGCAATACTGTGTGGAGATGAAGGCAGAATCTGGAGTGGTGCGTTCACAAGCAAAGAATGCCAGAGTTGGTCAGCAAACCACCAGAAGCGAGGAGGGAACAAGGAACAGATTCTCCCTTAGAAGAAACCAACCCTACTACCCACACCTTGACCTAGACTTCTAGCCTCCAGAACTGTGAGACAGTCCACTTCTGTGGATTAGGCTGGTGGTCTAGCCCAACAGTTTATGGTGCTGTTAGGAAATAGCAACTCTAGGAAACTAATACAATGTCCTCAGAAAAATTCCCCAAAATGCAAATACTTGGTCAAAGGGTGTGAATAATTTTATGGTTCTTGATATATTTTGCCAGGTTGCAAAATTCCCCAATTTTTGCTGATTTCTAACTCCATTAACTGAATGAGGATATTTGTTTCATCATAATTTCCCCAGAAGGCTGTTGTTTTTTATAAATTTTGCTAATTTATTTGACAAAGTATATCACACTGATTTTATACTCAAATTTCTTTGATTACCCCTGAGACTGAAACTGTTTATACTTATTAGTCATTTTTGTTTTCAGCATTATGAGCTCTGTGCCCTGTCCAGGTCTTTTAAAGTTATATCCATATTTAACTTTTCAAATTATGAACTTTCTTTGCATTTCTATTTGCCTGTATCCCTTTTATAGCACAGGTCATAATTCTCTTTCTGGCATGCTTAATGTAAATATTTTTCTGATGTGTTATTTTTATTTTGCTTCTCATCCTCTGAATGTATATTCTGACAGAACAACATTTTTGAGGGTGCTCAAACTTAAATCTATTAAAATGCTTATGTTAATTATCCTAGGGTAAAATTTTGTTAGAAAACATAATTATTTAATTAGTCTAGAATGTCCTATTTGGAAATAGGATGTTAAATGAGAGTTTATTTTGGTTTTATTAACACATCACTAACCTACTCTCTACCAACTAGTGTTTATCTCTCTCTTTCCTACATAATGAAACACTGCATATATATGTCTAGTACTATATATACACACATATATAAGGTAGTTCTACATAGGACAGTGTCTGGATAAAACTGTCTCACTGGAGATTCTCCTGTACCTATTGGTAGACATAAATGGATTTAACCAGCAAGAGCCCTAGAGATATCACTGCACAACACTAAAGGACATGTGTGAGCCTAACAGAACCTCTGCCCACAGAGGCCAGGGTGAGAGTCACGCTATCATCATGCTAACATCAGGACTGGGAAAGGCAGATCAGTGGATCCTCTCCTCTAACTTACTGCTGATAATACTAGTAATGATACCTCTATATTTGGTGGGCTACTACATCCTCTTGGAAAGTGCTTTGTAACACTCTACGAAGTATGTACAGTAATTATTCCCATTTTCCAAGGGGAGGAAATTGAGGTTCAGAGAGGTTAAACCATTGTTCTAAGGTTGGGCAGCTGGACCATGGGGCTTAGTGAGGCTGGGAAGTCAATTAGCCCAGCCCTGGAGCCCACATCAACCCCAGTGGCATGCTCTGTATGGACTCCTCATGCTTGCAGAAAGAGGAGAGATTCCATAGCAGTCTGGATGGCTGCTATGTGCTTGTTCTCACCCAAATGTTGGTCACAGCAATGAGTTAGTGAATCAATTAGCATTTGGATCTTTTTTAGAAAAATCTGGGAGACGAACCCCAGTCAAAGCTCCAACCAACACTGCACAGGCTTGTCTCTACTGGCTCCTCAGCAAGACTGCAGTGGACACCTGTCACAGTGCAGTGAAGGCCATGTTGCCCCAGATATGGGGAGTGCTCTTGGCCACACCCTCCACCCGTCAGCCCCAGCCACAGTTGCCTCGGCTGCCCAGTTGACCCATCTCACTCAAGCTCACCCTGAATCCAATGACTGACTGATGCCATAGTGTAAAAGCTCAGCTCTTAGCCCAGCTGGGGACAATTCTGAAATGGCCATTTCACCTCCAGATTTCCTCAGGTGGTCAACCAAGGTTGTCCCTGGACTGTATCACAGATGGATCTTTCCTTCTTCCTGCTTCTGCTTCTCTCACCTTCTGTCCACAGGTGCAGACCCCAAAGGCACTACTAGTAGACATCCCCCTTGCTAAACTCTATCTCAGTCTGAACCCTGGGAACCCCAGTGGCAACAGAGACAGCCCCCGTCTGAAGCCACTTTAGGCACAGCTGTGCCCACCGGTGAAATGACTGCCCATGGTCCACCAGCAGACTTCCCTGGGGCCCAGTCAGCTGTATTCAAGTAGCTCCATGAATCCACCAGAACTTTCTAGTTGAAACTGACTCCTTCTTTCCTTTTCAAACTATTCACCCAATCATCACCATTTACGGTCTCTGGATACAGCAGGAAGCCCCTGCCACAGACTCTCAGTCATAGATCAAGGCAAAAACAGTCGGGAGTTTGCAGCCAAATATAGTAAAAAATGTTGAATATATCACCTTCCTGCACCAAAATGGTACTGCTTTAGCAGGTCTATTTCTTCCTCCACTCCTTGATTTAATGGCTTCCTCTGCTTTATGAAATATTTTCTTTTACCCAGGGCCTACTGCAAACATCTTTATAAAATAGAGTTCCTCGTTGAACGGGTCACTTTTCTATTGAATTTTAACATTTCAAGGAGGGAAAGGGGAGTATTTCCGGCCCAGATATTCTTTGAACAAGTGTTTAAGTGGGTTTCTAGGTGCCAGGATTTAGGCTCCTCTGACAGCCAATATAATCATCAGCTTGTAAAACAAACCCTGAAGTTCACACCTGCATAGAGCACAGTGAACAGACTCTAGTCACTCCTGTGAGGTGGCACAAACAATTGCATTTCTGCCCATGGCCACGGTGGCCCATGGCTTATAGTTGGTAAGTGACCAAGCTGAGATTCGAAACAGACCAGCCTGAATTCCAAGTCCATGCTCTTTCAGTTATGCTGTGCAATTCCACAGATATTTATTGGACATCATTTTTGTGTGTATAAGTACAATATTTCTGAAATACCTGTGTGTGTGCTACCTTATAGATAACCTATCTTTTCTCTGTTTTGTCTACTGTTGTAGCTCCAGGGAAAGGGGCAAGGACATCTATTGGAGGACAGGGAGGGGAGTCTCCCTCTGGAATGACAACAAAGGATAAGCCAGATCATTTCTCCTGTGCAACTAGAGGACAGCGGAGAGATACTCCTTTGACGCTGGTAGGTTGTGGAAGGAAGGGTGGTGGGTAGTACGGATGGGGTTTTTCCTTTTCTTCTCTACACTAAAGTCCAAGTGGGGAAGTTGGGAATCTGAGGAGGAGCTTTGACCCTGCTCCCCATTTGGGAGGGGACCCCACAAGCTTCCCTCACAACAGTGTGAAGGTGGCTGATTCAGAATCAATATAACAGAAAAGTACAGGTTAGCACAGAGAGATCTTCTGTTAGTGTTCCAGACTGCCATGGCTCCTCTGTTGTGCAGCAGAAATCCAGAAGTGCCTGCATCATTCAGGAGGTGAAAAGTAGCTGAGAGTCCACAAGGAAGGTTTAGACAGAGCAACTATGGAGTGGTCCTATTTGCTGACACATCCCGTATTGTCCCCTCTTGTGCTGTGGACCTACTAAGGTAGACGGTGGCTTTCATTCACTTCCTAGCCCAGGAAGCCCACCTGGATCCCTCACATCACCCCAACAGAGACTCCTCTGTCCATCATTACAACAAGGCTAATAGCAAAGTACTGCATTGTTGGATATGTTCAGAGTTTCTTTTAGAAATACTTACAATGTGGCAGTCTTCTAAGTGATATATCTTTATCTGTCAGCCCTATGAGTTGAATGCTGCTATCAACACCCCCATTTCATAGAGAATTAAGACATGGGGAGAAGCTGAGGCATACAGTGGCTTTGCTAAGGTCACACATGGTCAAGAGGCAGACCTGGAATTCAAACACAAGAGCCCAGGAACTTAAAACCATTATACTCTGTTGTCTCTTTCACAGGAGCTGCCTATGAATGACAAGTGTGCCAGATACCAAAGTCATCTATAACTTTCACTTATTACTTTTACTCTGAATTAAATTCCCAGGTAACTGATTAAAATTCAAATTTCCCAGACAGACTGAGTCAGAATCAGGGCAGGTGATTCCAATGTGAATGCCCCAAGGAACACACTTGAAGCAACACTCCCTCAAATCCTCCTGCTTTTTCTCTTTTTCTCCTCACTAACTAGTCACTAGGTGGTTGGTGCCACGCACCTAAGACTTAAGCTCAGTCCCCAAACTGCTCTGGAACCAAACGGAACTCTGAAGACAGAGACACACACTCTCAGTCAGACGAGCATGTGTCCCCAAAGAATATCCATTTGTTCTAATCTGTTCCATGGCTGTCCTAGGTCTGGAGAGGCAGGGTCCCTGGAAAATCCCTGACTATGTGGGGGTGTTCACAAGAGTTCCAGGGACGTGCCCCCCTGCCTGTCCATGTGATGAGGGTGCTACGTTCACACGTCACTGGGCTCCAGGTCAGTACTTCTACTCAGCTCCCTGGACTCTGGGGCTGTGCAAGCGAAGATCTGTCTGTGCTCCCCATGAGGTCCCCAGAGTGTCTTTATTACCAGTCACTGCCTCACTGACCATTTGTTCTGTGAACCTTTCTGGCTCAGCTTAAGTATCTCTTTGGAAAGGCAGCTTCTGGACAGTCTGGGAAGGTGAGGAGACTGGGAACCCAGATGGTGGTGTGTGTGTTTGGCTGGCCAGTCTCAGCCTCTTCTGAGTGCAGAGGCTGAGGGAGGGGGTTGAATGGTGTTGTCTGATGAAGACAGAGGTTTGGGGGGTCCCTCCTTCTGCCTACAACCTACTGAAGCAGGAGACCCTTCCTGCAATTTTTCTCCTACCCTTCCCCACATTCCCCAGGAAAAATCACAAAAAAAATCATCTCTTAAGATAACAGAGAGCCTGGAAAAATATAGCGGTATTTTGAGAACTTCTCACCCGCCTTGGATAGAGGAGCAGGCTAAGGCCCAGAATGAAGAGAAACTTGTGTGAATCTTGCAGCCAATGTCAGGAAAGATCCCGGTGTTCTTCCCACACATGCATCTGAATGGAGGTCATTCTCAAGAATGAGTGGACACCACACACGGAACGGCCCCCTGGCTGCGGTGGGGATGGGTGGAAGCAGTGGGGAGGAAGAATATAGCTCCATCTGACAGAATATGTCCACGGGAGTGTCACAGACCCGGAACGACGTGCAGGGCCACCCCCGGCACACAGCAGGGCCAGACCACAGTGGTACTCTGCCGGTGCTGATCGCAGGCTGGTCCCCGCTGTGTGGAGGACGGAGGCAGACAATCTGAGAGATGCTTCCTTGGGGCAAACCAAAACAAACACCGGAAGTTGGTGATCTGAACCTTCAAGGCTGAGAGGAGGAAGCTGGCCATCAGCAAGAGAGATGTGGGCGTGTCTGGAGGGGACACGGGGCCAAAGCACATGATAGGCTTGCCCAGCAGAGACCCTCCAAGACAACGAGGGAAGCTCCAGTTTCTCCAGGGTCTGGGGCCTGGGGTGTGGGTTACTGGGAAGTATCAAAGGTGCCAATCTAAGAGAGATTTTAAAAAAGAAAAAAAGAACCTTCAGGGTTAGGAAGAAAAGGCTAGGGCAAATACCAGACAAGGAGAAGGAGAGATCTGGCTGCGTGAGAAACTAAAGGATTATAACAAACACACAGTGGTCTTTGTTAACCCGGAAATTCCCAGTTTAGATTTTATAATTGAATTTAAATATTTGGGACTTATACCCACAATGGGAAGAATGAGCTGGGCAGGGCCTGGGGCGCAGGTGGGAGAATGTGCCCCAGATGCAAAAGCTGAAAGATGAGGCCTCTTTAGAAGCAAGAGAATGAAGCCAAAAATGCACCGCAGGCACCGCAATGCTTTGTGTGGGTCCAGAAGGCAGCCCAGGGGTGGGGTGCAGGTTCCACAATTCATCTGGCGACGGGCAGTAGGAAGGGGGCCAATGAATGCAGGAAAGGCCTTAGACAGAAGCAGGGACCTGGGCCTTAGGAAGAAGCTGAGCTGCAAGAATCAGTGGATGCAGTTGTGATGGGGGTTATGGTTCAGAGGAAATCCAGGAACACAGTTAGTGGTCAAGCAGCACCATTCTCTAGTTCAGGGTTATCTCAGTGTCCTCATCATCCTGTAAGCATTTATGGAGGACTTAGAGTGGCCAAAATTGTTCTGGCTACTTTAATTACATTATTTCACACTCAAGAGGCAAAATTCGAATATACTTGGATCTTGTATGCAGAGAGAAGTGAGGATAATGAGGGATGTCACTGTTCTGTTGCTGAGTTTCAGGGAATGAGTAGCAATAGCTCAGACAGCAGGGAATTTGTTCACAAGCGTATCACACTTTGTTCAGTTTCTGTACCTGGATAGCAAGAGTCCAAATAGCAGCGTAGATCTGCACCGTGATCATGGCCCGTTTACCGACGAAAACTGATGGTCACAGACATCATATCATTTGTCTAGGTCGGCCCCTCAGGGATGGGACCAGAATTTGTTCCCAGACACGCCTGACTGCGGAGTCCAGAGCCTTGTGCTTCCTCCCAGCCCAACAGGGGGCGCTCTTAGGGCTGTTTGGAGCAGGGGTTGGAGTGGGATCAGAACGAAGGTTCAATGCGGGAATAGTAAGTAACTAGGAAAAGTGGCAGCTGAGAACGTGGGCTACGGGCAGACGATTTTATTGCCTGATATTCTTTGTCTGGCTTTGCAGCGCCCGTCACATATCAAGGCATCCTTGATTCCACATTTCCCGGGCATGCCCGTGTGTACCATCATCCATTTCCAACCAGCCCCAGCAAATGAAAGGAGGGAGAAATACTTTTCTGACTGGCAGAATCCATCAAAATGAGTTGGCAACACCTATCAGCCTGAAACAGCAGTTTGCAACTTGCCCGGCAACAAATCTTTCCGGGGACATTATCTCACAGGAAACCACACAGGATAAATTCTTAGCACAATATGAGCCCTCCCTCCCCTTACCTCTTCCCCACTTCAAAAAGATTTAACATCTAATTCAGGTTTGGACGAGCCGCTTCATCTCTGTAGAAACACTGTTGATCTCCGTAGGACCCCAATGGCCTTGGGCAGAACAAACTGGAGCGAAGGGGGAAGCGCGGACCATAGGCAGTGATAAATAAATACATTACCACCGCGCTGACGGAGCGCCGTGACCTCCAATACAAGCGCGGAGTTGCAGCTGCTTAACACAAGTCACCCTATTTTCCTGCAACCTCAGGGTCTTAAAGTGCCAAAGCAAGAGAAAGATGCCCATGAGTCAAGCCCGTTCTGTCAGAACCGAGAAACAGCTGGGCTTGCCGGTTCTTGTCAGAGCCCCTCCTTAGGTCTTCATAATAATATAAAACACAGAGCAGAAGAAAAAGCACAGAAGGAAGGATAGACCTGGAAACGATAGTATTTTCCCATGGAGGAAACTGAGACTCTAGCTCAGAAGTAGCTAAATTGACCACGGCCACGTAGCTGAAAAGTGGTGGAGTGAGGACCAAATGGGAAATTTGTTTAAAAGTAATTTTGTGGGAGGAACGGATTGGGACTCAGTTCAACTGTTGCTGTTGCTTTAAAGAAAATACCATTTTTTTTCCCTAGTGAACCTGATCCAAGCTGCCATGCGCTGAGTTTGAGTCTTTACACATACACGAAATCTTGTAACATTGACTGTAGGAAAAAGGGTACTTTAAATTAATTATTTAAATAATTATTTGAATTAATTTAAGTAATTAAATATTTTTTGGCAATTATTTAAATTAATTAAAGCATTGAGACATTCAGAGGATAATCACACCATTACACCAATATCAGGGCACTGAATAACAAATCCTTGTTGGAAGAAGTTAAAATACTCATTTTGAAAGTAAAATATACAAGTCAACTCATGAACTGACAACGCAAAAGGCCTTGCTGGAATTCTACAGAGAAGCCAGCATTTCCATGCCGGTACCTGGGAGCTGGAAGAGACCTCAGGCATCATTCTGTCCCCATTTCCCAGGGAGAGAACAGGGAGTCAGAGAGACAGCATGAACGTCCAAGGCCGCAGAGCTCCCCCGACCCCAGCAGAGCAGGAGAAAAGCAAAGGTCCCCTGACTTGTCCTTTGAGCACTTTGCATTGCCTGTATTTATTCATTTATTTGTTTGTTTATTTTTATCACAGAAGACCATCAGAGGCAGAGCACTTGGGCTGTGCAATGTTTGAGTGAAGCCGAGTTGCCACAACCAGTTTGTGACAAGCACCATTTTAACAAAGAGCCAAGTGGGTCTGGGAAAATTTCCAGAAGAAAGGCCTTTGTCCATGGTCTTGACCGAGAAGTCACTTAACCTAACAGATAGCGCCATGCCTGACACACAGTAGATGATCCATAAATATGTGTGGAACTGACAAATTGCCCTTCACATCAGACAAATGAGCGCTGCAGAGAATCTCTCAGCAGTCCCCGTTCTAGACACTTCTGACACTGAATCTTGTTTATCCCCTACAAGTGTCTGGTATTGTTTATGTCCCTACTTCTTTTTCCCCCTGTATCTCCACTTCAATATTGCTCTAGAAGGACAAGACCTGTATCGTTTGTTCACCAGTACTGGAAGCAACGGCAGTCTCTGGATACTCCATAAATATGAGCTAAACGAATGAGCGCGTTCATTGGTCTTCCTCGCTGGGACTATTCACTCATATCGTCTGTCTCTTCTGCTCTTGGTTGTAAGAGCAATCCATAAACTTATAAAATGTTAGCTTCAAAAGAGGTCTGAGGGGTACCTCTAATTTTACAGTTAAAAAAATAAGGTCATGAGAAGGGAACTTTTTCCCAAGGCTGTGAATTTTGTCCAAGGCAGACTAGGCTCCAGTGTTTATTCCATGATACTATCTGTGTATGAATCAGTACATGCAGCGTTTAGGCTTGTCTGTATACTCATCTATACGAAGTGTGTGTTTATGTGTGCATGCATGTATGTGCATGTGTCCTTTGGGAAGTGAGACCACCAGCTTTGTCACAGGTACTTTCCAGACCAAGGCTCAGAAAGCAATCACTTCTAGTGTTGCGGCAGCCATGGAGTTGCCCGCTCAGATCTCTCTTTGTGGGAACCTGCTGCAGGGAGCATGGGTGGTTGACAGGCTCCAGCTGCAGCACCTTTGAGTCCAGTGAGCTGTCGGTGTCCAGCCAAGCTTCCTGAACAGCTCCCAGCCAGTGACTGAGCACAGCGGGGAGTATCAGAACACAGCCATTTCTGCCCTACTCCAGTTGCCTTTAACGGGCAACTTCGGTGCTAAAATTCTCCATCGGCTGGGCCAGAACTTTGCCAGAACCGGCTGTCTGAAGCTCCTCCTGCCCAATCCTTCCCCCTCTATCCTCTCATAGTTGTCACACCTGCATGATCATGTGAACACCCTCCCTACCTAGTTTTACTTCCTCCCTTTTATCCTGAACAGATGTTCCCCCTAATCAATCTCTCACATGTCTAGTTCCCTCTTGGTGTCTGATTCTCCGAGGACCCAAAGCGACCCAGTGGTATCAGTGTTCATGATGACTGATTCTCCGCCCTGGTCCACCAGTTACTTGATTCTCTGAGTCTCACAGGCCACTCTGTCCCCTAAGCCTGGATGTGGGGGCCTCCCTGCTCCCACCCTCACCCCCACAGTATGTGGTGCCCTCGCCTCTCCCCAGCTCCCCACTCACCATGCCAGGTGTCCCCAGGAGGCTCACTGGGTGTGGACACCACCATGGCACAGGGAACTAAGGTCATACAGGAGTTGACCCAGAGCCCATGAAGTAAACATGGAAACTTCCAGAATCAGACCCACAGATGACAGAGCTGTGGCTTCATTGGAGAAATGGAGACACTGAGAACAGAGAAGGAAAGGGGCCCGTCTACAAGGACGCACAGCTCAGGATGGAGATGACTGGCTAGACCATTCACTGCCTTAGTGATCTCCAGGCCCCTATGGACCAAGGTTCTAGGTCAGGATGTGTCTTTAAGGAAGAGCTTGATGCTGAAAAACTACCTTCACCTAACCCTTCCCTGAGGCAGTGCAACGGCTCCTGGTTAAGGATGACCCTTCCCTGCTTGTTTTTCCTTTTGTTTCCTGGGCCTTTACTCTAAAGGGCTTTAATACTTCTCAGCTGCTGCCAGGCCTTCCAGGGTCTTCCTGTGCCCCACTGTATGACCCAGCCCCACAGGGGGAGTTCACACCCCACTGTTGCTCCTTACTTTGGAGACCGTGTCCTGGCTTCTATGAGTTCAGAGGTTTTCCTCGTTTTCATAGTGAAAACCAATGGCTATTTCCTGTTTCTCAATCTGAACTGTTCTACCCAATACCAACCCCTCATCACCCACCTATACACATGCCCATGCACACCCATGTGCACACATAGGTACACTCACATGTGCATGTGAGCATATGTGTATGCACACACATGTGCACACTCCACAGCCCAAGAAGTCTAGCCTGACATGGCTCAGCCCTAACGAAGTTTTTTTAATATCCCACCTCTAGATCTCCTGGCTCGTCTGCCTCTCAGATAAAGGCGTGCACCCCAAAGTCGTGCCCTCTCCCTTCCAGGCTGAGAAGACCAGTAGCATGATCAGTAGTTCTCATTAAGCACTATTACTAGTGCCAGGCACCACACCCAGTTCCTTCTGTAATTGTCTCATTTCATCTGCACCAAGAAACTTAGGGGGCTAGTATCACTGCACTCTTACAGAAAAAGAAACCAAGGCTCAGAGAGGTCAAGTAACTCCCTCAGGGTCACAGAGCTAAGAAGGAGAAGAGCTGAGTTTGGCTTTTTAAGCCAGGACAATGAAGACAGACATTTAGGAAGTCCCATAGCTAGAATATAACCCTGTTAGAAGGAGAGGGAGGGATAGTCTGCTTTCAATGGTTTCTTTCCAAGAGAATTTTTTTTCTGAAAAGAGCAGTGAATTAAAAGGGTACCTTCCCCCAAATTCAGCGTGGCGTCCAGTCGGTGGGCCAACAGCGTGCCCTCTGGCTACAGGCACACAAGCAAAAGCAGGTGTGGGCCAGCGTGGACTCTGGGGATGGATTCCCAGCTGAGCGACTCCTGGCCTGACTCCTGGAAAGTAAATGCTTGATGGGAAGATTTGAAAAGGAGTGGGACCCTCCAGACGGAGGGACTGTCATAAACAAAGGCTTGGAGGGACGGTATGGACCAATACATTAGAGAAATAGTACAAAGTCAGTGTAGCTGAGGGTGGGGCAAAGCAAATAGTGAGAGTTTGGGGAGCGGGGTCTTGAAGGCGTGATAAGAGATATTAATTTTATTCTGTGAGCAGAAACTGGGCCCTGTGGCAAGACGCAGCCCAAGACTAATCTGCTCAATTGTCACTTTCAGGAGCCACCCCGGCAGAGACTCTGATGGAAATGGGGGGCTGGCAATCCAGTCTGCGGCAGCTGTCGTGGTAGAAGAAAGTGAAGCCTGTGGAAGGGCAGCAAGATTGGGGACAGAGAGAGGAGCCTGGGGCTCAAAGGTCCGTGACCTTGCAAAACCTCAAAGGCAGTTTGGGAAGTAAATTCAGGTTGACTGTATGTATTCAGCTCAAACATCTTCTAGCCCTGGCTGGATAGCTCAGTTGGTTAGAGCGTCGTCCCCATACAACAAGGTTGTGGGTTCGAATCTCAGGTCAGAACACATACAAGAATAAACCCATGAATAAATAAATAAATGGAACAACAAATCAATGCTGCTCTCTTTTTCTCCTTTCCTCTGTCTCTCTAAAAAAATCAATCCATAAATTAAAAAAAAATTTAAATAGCATTTTAAAAATAAGGATGCTCAGTCCTGGGGCAGGCATAATAGCAGATATACATTGCATGTTTATTACTACCTAAGTATTAAATTCCACAAGGCAACCCAGTGATGACTATTGTTATCCCCACTTGGCAGATGAGAAAACTGAGGCTTAGAAGGGTGAGGTGACTTTCCCGGAGTCCTCTAACTACTGAGTTCCAGAGCAGAGTTTCAAGGTCTGGTATCCTGACTCTAGAACCCAGATTCTATTTCTCTACAGTTATTCAGGGACAGAAATTGGAGGCAAAGAGAGGTGGGTGCATTCAGTGTCCCTCTGCTTTTGGAAAGAGTGACCTGACGGGAGGTTACCTTCTGCCCCCAGTCTCGGATTTCTCAGTCTCAGCACTACTGATGTTTGGGGCAGGTGAATTCCCACTGGGGAGCTGGTCCTGCATTTCTACCCACACCCAGGGCCAGCAGCTCCACAAAGCTGAGACAACCAAAACTATCTCCAGACTTTTCCAAGGGTCCCCTGAAGTGGTAGAGGGGAGCTAACTTGCCTCCTGTTAAGAATCATTGATACAATCTTGCTTATCAGAGGACATCCTGGCTGGAGAGAGCTGCCATTTGAAACACATTAAAATCCAAGGCTGGTGAGGGGTTCCTGGAGGTGGCTTATGCATTGTCCTCATTAGGGGAGCCCTCTGCTCTGCGTGTTACCACCAAAGCGCTTCCAGTCCTTGACACCCACTCTACTGAGACTGCCTCTGCCCTCTGCCCTGGCCGCAGAGAGGACCAGACTTCAAAGGGAAGGGAAAGAGTCTTCTCTGGGATCCGGAACCTATTTATATGAATTAAAGGGTCAGAGTTTGAGTGGGCAATTCTGAGCTAGTCACCTGAGAGCCCAAGTCAGCTTTGCTTCTCTGCATAGTAACTCTCCTCCGGTGTGCTGTTCAATGCTTTGATGATGTTTAACTCTGAAGTTCTTGGAAGCTGAGGAATTTGTGTGCCCTGGCAGGCAGTGTCTACCTCCTTGGAGCTGGAGATCCATAGTAACAGCATCCCAAGACCCCACTTCCTCCAGGCCTTGCTGTTGGGGACACCACGGACAGGGTCCCAGAATCCCAGGACTGGGGGCCAGGTCCCAGGGATAGTTTAGCTGAATAATGGAGGCGAGAGGATGTGATGCCCAATGAGATTCTACTGCTCTGCTTCTCTGTTCTAGGAAGGCCTTCCATTTTACATCTGCTCGCTTCCACAATGAAGGTTCATTTTATATTTAACATTCACATTTAAAGTGGCCATCTGTCTCTGGCCTCTGAAGACCTGTGGATAAATTGATGATGAGAGCTACAAATAATAGCACCTTAGAATTGAAGAAACGTGGTGTAAACCAGATAAATTCTTGAAACTGCTCATTACATGTGTAAAGATAAAGTTTTTTACACGTGAGTGCATTTACACACATATGTGTCCGGGAGGTCGTGTTATCTCCACTTTGCAGACGAGGGAATGGAAGCTCAAGGTACTTAAGTTATACTCGCAAGGTGACATAGTTGGTAGAAAAGCAGAAAAAGGGGGTCATCGGAACCCCAGGCCATCTTCAGGGACTGTGTCCCCATATTTGGTCTCTGTCTTTCCTTCTTGAGCCACCAGCCCTCAGCATGTTCCAGTTCCTGCCTACCTGGTATCGTCCCTCTTCCTGCCTGGGTTGGACTCTTTGTGTTTGTATACGCCAAGTTCATTCCTACCCAAACACAAGCATCTCTGATCCTCAGCCTCTCCTGGTCTGAGATGGTCTTTGAAATGTAGATGGAAAATGTAGGGGGTTGTATGAAAGGCAAATGAGAAGTCCTCTTCAGGTCCTGCCACATGTATGGCCTCTAGTAAAAACAGCAATGACTTCATGAAGCTTTAAAGATGTGCACATATTCACTCATTTTAGTCTCAAAACAAGCTTCCAAGGTCATATTATTAGGCCCCTTTGACAGGGCAGCGAACTGAAGTGTAGGGAGGTGAAATGACTTACCAAGATCACATGGCTTATAGGTGGCCGAGCTGGGATTTGAGGCCAGTCCACCCGGTCCCAGTTGCTACACCCCTTTGTGGCTTCACTCAGCACATGCTCATTATGGTCCTCCTTTCCCTCTCCCTCCCAGCCTCCGGACAAATGTCCCATCCTCAACAGTAATTTGACAGCTACTCTACAATGCCTGATATTAAAGCTTCATAGGGTTATCTCATTTCTCCAAGTCCTCCAAAATATTTACACTCTGACAGCAGCATAATAGTTTCTGTGAGCCATGCCTGGGCAGTGAGATGTAAAAGTACTCAGGTGGCACTTTAGGTGGCCCCAGCAAGCCTTGGTCACGCAGCCGCTCTGTGGCGGTCCCAGTCAGCTGCCACATCCTGGCATGTTCAGCCTTGGCTTGGAGCAGGGAGTTTCCTTCCTTCCTAAGTCATGGGAGTTTTTATATCCAGAAAGCAGGGATTGACTATTCAAGGTGAATGCTGGGAAGAGGAGGGGGAAGGGAACCGCTTCAGCCTGAAGCTACCAGAAGTATAAATTGTACAGAATATAGGCAAGGGAGCAAGTATCAGTAGAACAACACTATACAGGACATGCAAACATAAGTTACACTAAAGGGCACCAGCCGGTGGCCCACCCTAGATGGGTAGGCATCAGAAGATTTATCTGCACTTAGAGGGCAGTCCAAGTGCATCATGGTTTCAAAGGTTTGCCCAGAATCTGAACCATAGAAATCATCTCTGGATGTGGTTAACCTCTGGATGCTTCTACACTGTGACATGTAACTGAGATATGGGCTCCCATGTCCACTGCTGTCGTCACTACTGCTAGCAGGACTCACTGGGAGGCTTGGGGAAATTTACCCTGCATGCAGTTACCTACCAGCTACCATTTATTGGGGTTTTATTATGTGCCAGGGACTGCCCCAAACACTTCATACACATTGACTCTTTTATTTGCCCCTTTAAGTCCATGACATAGGAAGAATGATGAGAACTGCCCCTGGACGTTGGCAAGAGAGGGCCATGTCTTGGACCCTGTGCTTGAGACCATGAATTTCACAGACATACACACAAAAACACACTTATTAAAGTGTCACAGTGAGGCTCCTTGGAGAAATAGGTGATTCTAAGACAGGAGCAGAAAATATACAAGATGAACCTACAGCATATTATCATGACAGAAAGTAAAAAGGTGTTTTTAAAAAATGTAAGGAAAAAACCCCACACCACACAATGATGGCGGTAGCCCTAAGAAACACTGGGGTCGACAGGAAGGGCTCCCAATGGCCAAAGTGGGAACAATTGGAGCAACAATTTTTTTAAGTATCATTTAATTATAACCCAAAATATAAGGTAAATAGTTATATGTGCACACTGAAATAAGTTAAGTGATTTAGCAAAGAAATACATGGAAGTAAAGAGACGAACCTCCCATGAGGAAAAATTCCAAGTCATTTATGTAGATACTTGGCCCTCAAGGAGTTGGAGCACAGCCCCCCGCCCTGAAGTGTGCTCACACCCAGTGACTTCCTTCCAAAGACTTCCAAATGTGATATTCTGTATGGTATCCTGGAATGTAACTATTAAAGGGGAAACTGAGGCCATCTGAATAAAGTATGGACTTACAGTAGTAAATGTATCAATATCGGTTCATCAGTTGTAACAAAGATATCTCCCTATCTTTGAGAGTGAGATGTTAAAAAACATCTTTGACAGGAAGATGTTAAAAAAATAGGGCCAACTGCATGTCTAGAAACTTTCTGTATTATCTTCCTCATTTTTCTGCAAATCTAAAACTATTCAAAAGTAAAAAGTTTACTTAAAAAAACAAGTCAGTAGCTCACAGTGGCTTTGTCGAGTGGGAACTAAAGCCCTGCAGAGCCGCTCTCGTGGTTCCCACCGCCAAGATCCCAGGAAGGAAGGGGTTGGCCCTGCTCTCTCCCAGCGGGTGACCTTGAAACCAAAGGTCATCAGGTCTGTGCATCGTGTTGCTACTGTCTTCAGGGTGGACACTGCTCTGGAGTTGGGGAGGATTTGAGAAGAGAAGAGATAAACCAATTAGCTCGTCAAATCTTTCCTCCCTGCCTGAATGCAAGAGATCCTTCTGCAAGAAAGTATCATTTCCTGAGGGTGGCACGCATCCATTTTCTCGCTTCTTTTCATGTTCCAATTTAGAGTTCTCGAGTTACTCACACATCAGCGCGGTGTTCACAACAGTTGCACACTGCGGCTGTGGAATATTTTGCAATGTTAAGCAATTCACATTACTCTGAAATTTGAATGTATGTTAGTCTAGACATAACATGCATCAAGCATGGTGTCTCTGTGACATGCTGACAAGTAGAAAATATTGAATCCCAGGGTGGTGAGTTTTTTTGTACCAAATTTTAATAAACCTTTCAATACATTAAAATGCAACTTTATTTAAATACTTATGAAATTATTAGTACTTACTCAGTTTGTGTTTGCCTTTTGCCTTATCAAAAAAATGTTTTAGTTTGCCATTTGCTTTGGATTTTTCTAGATTGTAGAGCATTAACATTTTAGAAAACATTTAAAATATTTTTTATTTTCCAGGCTTAAATTTGACAAAATTTTTTACCTTTATATTTATATTTCCAACATCCACTTTAGTGTGCATTTTTGATGAACATGAAATATGAATATATGAAAATATGTACGCACAGAATAAATTACATTTTATTTATAATTGTTTGGGTCATTATTGTCAATAGAACAAAAATTATGGGAAAATCTGATTATAATAACACCATTAGCAATTTTGCTGAAAAATCTGAAGAATAAATAAACTTTATAGAATAAATATAAAATAATTTATGAATCCACATGCCTTCATTTTATTACTCACCAGACACCTCTGTTGCACTAACGGTACCTCCCAGACCCACGCAGCAATAATTAAATGTAGCCATCTTTTATGTTTTGATGTCTTTACTCATGTAAATAATATAGCTTTACTCACTTTTTGTTGGGAAGTGTATTTGTCAAAGTAGGGAGTAAGAAATATTTGCTTGAAGAGTTTGCCAATATGATATACAACTTTTAAATATTTAGCCATTTGTGTAAGGGTCTCTACTCGAACCCATGCTCTGGCCACGCCGATATCAGGGGCCCAGACTGCAAGGCCATTTTTCAGACCAGAACACTGAGGCACAAAGCAAGTACAGTACTCGCCTGATACCCCACAGCTGGGAACCCTGGTCCAGCTGTATCCAAACAAGGCAGAACCCCGGCTCTTAACCGTGGGACCGCTTCTCTTGCTGGTTGGAGACAGTGCGCGTGCTTGCTCACTCCAGTTGAAACATCTGCCTCCTTGAGAAGGTTCTCAAGGCTTCCTTTTTCATGGGCAATCTGGGTCCAGGGAAAAAGCCAGAGAGCAGATATCCCGGGGCTAGAGCGAAGCCCGGGGAGCCCCTCCTGGGCACCCTCATCCTCCAGCCTCGCTCTTTCACCTTCATGAAGGTTTGAGTCCTGTCTGGAACCGCTGTCGAGAAAATGTAAAAAAAACAAATAAAAGCTCTGAGAAGCAACCTCGAAGTGAGAAAAAAACATCTCCTTTTCCTCCCCACACACAGACCTTTGACCACCTCCATCCCCCTGAGCCTTTGCTCCTGGCCTTCCACGTGAAAGAGGGAAGCGGGAAGGACCCGGTCTCCGCCCCCACCCTCTGCAGCCCCCAGTTCCTTTTCCTGACAGCCCGGGCAGCAGCAATTGCTGTCAGGCTGTAATTTAAAGCCAGCCAGCACAAACTTGAACCAACTTTATGTGGGTGATTGATGGGTCGAACTGGATTTTTTTTCCACTTGCCTGAGATTCTCGCAAGTAGGTATTATGATCCTAACACAGCTCATATCATTCCTTAATCCACTCAACGGCAATGTTTGGCATCTAGCTTTATAATAAAAGGTATCAATTAGACGTTGTCAATGTTTTCAGAGGCAATATCTAATTACAGTCACTTGTTATCGGCTATCTTGTTAAAAAATTTGAACAGAATGAGTAAGTATTCCTGACAAGTTCAATGCATTATTAAAGGTATAATTACTCAGTTATTGCTCGTGTAATCCTGACTTAATTATGTGACTTCAAAATTCATCACTTTTATGTTTATTGAACTTTGATAAGTTCGCCCACATCTGATGTATTCCAATGATCCATTCCCTTTCTTATTTCACACTGAATCCTAGATCCATTGGCTAGAAAGTGAAATGACTTTGGAACACTCTAGACCCAGAACTGTCAGCAACAGCTATTGTTGGGGGGAAGAAGGATATCAAAATGGCCATTTGTGGGGGACCCCACTGTGGAGGAAGGGTAAAGTTGACCTAAGAATTGCTTTCAGATAGCCAGTCAGTCACAAGCCATTTGTATTAATTAATTGATTGATTGATTGATTATTTGTATTAATTAATAAAGTTAGTCACAGCCATTTCCAGTAAGTCGGTACATATGCCTGCCCTTCACCACCTATTCTTAGTCCTCAGGTCATGTGAACTTGATGACCTAGACAAGCCAGGGCCAACCTGCGGCTGTGGTCAGGACTTTGTTCCCAGTGACTAAAATGGAGGGAACCCAAGTGTTGAAATGCTGTTAGGTAATGCCCCCAATTCTGAATGTTGAGAAAAGTGGCTCCAAGCAGCTTGTGGATAAATGCCACCTGAGGGGCACGGCTCATGGAAGAGGACGCTGGATACAGTCAGGCCTAGTCACAAGCCACATTCCCCATGGGAACATTCCCCATTCCCCATTCTCCTGGGAACAGCGTAAGCCCTTTCCTCCTCTGCCCTGGATTGTCACCACGCTTGCAGTCACCATTTCACCTGGGAGTCCCCTCTGCCCCTGATAGCACAGCCTGCATTTGCACACCTGAAAATAGGGTTGAGCCTCTGAACAACATCCCCAGGACCCAGCCAGCGTGTCTGGGGCTAAAAGGCAGCCTCCCGAACTGCCGCCTTAAATGCTGGCTGGTTTGCGCATGCGGCTTGCTTGTCAGAGAGTGGCAGCCTCTCCTGTCATTTTGCCTGCAGACTCCTCCGGTGGTTACAAGTTTCTGATCGCGCTCCAGGGTTCCAGAATGATTTCAGCAGTTGCTCTGATGATGGGACCGACTCCCAGAGTTCCCGACTCTGCCATTCTGTGGGATGTCTCTCTGAGCCAAGTTTTTTTTTTTAAATATTCTGACAATACTTTTTTTAATTGGCCTGCATAGATAATTTACATTTAATATCACTTTTGATTGGTTAGGATTTAAGTCTGCCATTTTACTTATTTTCTATTGGTTTCCTCCTTTTGTTTTCCCCCCTAAGTCCCTTTTCTTGCCTTGTTATGGGCTAAACATTTTAGTAGGTCATTTTAATATTCATCTCTCATTTTTTAGTGTATCTCTCTTTGTATAAATTTTTTAATGGTTGACATAGAGATTATATTATAGATACTTTTGCGAGTTCAAGCGGAATGTAGAAACTTCACCACCTTTGGGTCCTTCTTCCTTCTTTCCTGATATTTTTTGTATTAAATAATATCACTGTATACATTGGGAAAATGAAATAAAATGAAATGGCCCCCTTGACCTCCACTGCCAGGTACCCCGCCCTTGTGGTGTGGTGGACTCAAGACTCACTTCTACTTAAGGTGACGGGGTGTCATTTCCAAGGTCAGGTTACAAAGGTTGTCACTTCTGTCTTATTTTACCTTCCCTCATTCTCTCTCACACTTTCCACTGATCACTCAGAGGGAAGCCAGTTGCCATATCCTTAGCTATCCTATGGAGAGACCCACAGGACTGAGAACTGATGTCTCAGATGATAGGTAGATAGATAAGTCGGTAGATGAATGGATGGCAGGTGTAGGAACTTGTTTTTTATTTTTAATTTTGGGAGGAAAAAACTGAAACTTTAGAACCTCAAAAATGTCCCTTTCCTCTAACCCAGCCTTTTTAACACAACCCTAAACTTTTCTGAGCAGTCTATTAACAGTTTTTTTATTAATTGCACTATTATTTGTCTCCCTGTGAGGGGCACCTTAGTTCTGCACATTTCAGCAACTCTCAGCAAGACTACACCCTTCACGGGTTTGAGGACAGTGCTCGCGTATCCTCTGACCTTTCCTTTCCCGAAACAAAAGGCCCTCCAGTCTCCTAATTGTCCCATAGGTGCTGTGGTTTCTGGATGAGTCATAATTCTGGCCCTCACTCCTGGGGTGTTAGGGCCCCAGCAGGGTGCCATAACTGCTGAGGCACTCCAGATGTGTCTCTGCAGGTGCGGGGCCCCTGGCTCAGCACTTCCTAGGTGTCTTCACGCTGCAGGAGACAACAGAGGCTTAAAATAAATAAGTGGCCCTAGAAGGAAGGTTACTTTAAAGCACCTGCAAGAAAACCAACAGGTCAGAGTCTTCTTTATTCATTCTATTTGTGAGCATTAATTCCTCATCATCCTTTGCTGGAGCAACTCTGCCCACATCCCGAGTAGCTTCCTCACCCAGGCTATTGCCTTCCTGAGCCCCAGCCGACCCTCAGGACTCGACATGAGCAGTGATGCTGAGCCCGGATGCGGAGACATCTTATCTACCCAGGGAAACCCAGAGAGGCAAAAATGTGGTCATTTCCAGGCTGCGAGGCAACCGTGGCAATAAATCCCACTTTGTTCCTGTTCGGAGGAAGACTCTTCAATTAAGCAAAAATCGCTTTTCTAATGATTTTTTTCCCCTCCTGCTGGCCATTGGCGGTGCACTTGAACCAGCTCCAACCCTGCCTCATAGGAAAATCATCAAGTTGCTGCCCCTGTTGACAGAAGACTTGGCCTCAAAAATGGGAAACAACATAATTCTTTTATTTTGGACAAAACAGAGGACAGCGCCCACCACAGAAGAGGAAAAGGCTCAATGGACAACAAGCCACAAAAGCCCTCTGGTTAGAACTAGGGAGATCTGTGGGTGCTAAGGGTCCCTTTGTGACCTGGTGGTGGCAGCAGCACCCTGTGTGTCTGAGCCACCCAAATGCTCAGGTGCAATAAGGCAAACGTGATGTGAAGATGAGGGGGATATGGCAGAGCAGGAACTGGATGACAGATACTCATCTCTGAGTTCACCAGCTACTTTCCACCCCTGCTGGGAACAGGAAAGTGCCCTTCGATGCTCAGACAACCACCAGATTTTGTTGTCTCTGCTTCCTAATGAGAGGGAAGTCCAGAGAGGCCAGCTCAGTCTGCATTACAAGGGGTACGTCAGCTCACTGGTCCGGGATTAAGGGTAGATGTAGAGAGCTCTGGCAGTCCGCCATGGTGCCCACAGGGTGGGGCCACCAGAGCAGATCTCGGGCCAAGGTGTGCAGGTGCTGGCAGGTGGAAGTCTTGAGCCCTAAGATACCAAACAGGCAAGGCCCAGGGAGTATAAGCAGAGTGCTGATGGCATCTGCTATCTTGGGCTGAATTGAACATAGGAGACCAGGGAAGCAAGTAGAAGCTGAGGGAATCAGGAACGTTGGAGTCCAAGGCACATGGAGTTCCAGTTGTGTGTAGGGCTCTAGGTCATTGGCTCAGGAACTGACTTGTGAACAAAACAGATGTGTTGGGAATTCAGTCTAAATATTAGGGTGCACACCCTAACAGTATGCACGTGTGTATAATGTCAACCTAAGTGATAGGCAATGCTAATAGATAATTTAAATAATATTAATGTTATAGACAATTAATACATTTGTAAAATGTTATATCTAATAATACCATGCTATCCACTCAGAAAAGACACATGAGGAAAGCATATTTGTCTCCTCTGCAGGTAAAACTGGAAGCAGCAAATAAAAAGTCCCTGCTTCTGGCCCTGGCCAGGGAGCTCAGTTGGTTGGAGTATCATCCCGATGCACCAAGGTTATGGGTTCAATCCCTGGACAGAGCACATATAAGAGGTAACCAATGAATGCATCAATAAGTGGTACAACAAATTGCTGTCTCTCTCCCCCCACCCCTCTTCTCCGAAATCCAACACTCTTTTAAAAAGCCCCTGCTTTTAGCAAGGCACAGCCCTGGTGGACAGCCACTTGCTGGGATCTGGTCATTAGCCTCCCTTAGTTAAATCAGAGCCTCTAAGTTTCACTTCAAAAGGGGATACTTCCCTCTGCCTCCATTTTACACTTTTGAGACACATGGCATTTCCTTGATTTTTTTTTCCCTTGGCTCTTAAGTAAGAATGAACGACTTGGAGTTTAGGGACCTTATTGGCAACTAGTCACCCAGGTGAGTGTATCCTCCTGGAAAATAAACAAACAGTTTTGTTGCCAAGGTCAAACTTTCATCCACAAGCCTAGACAGCCCCAACATCCCCACCCGAGAGCATCCCCACTCCCAGTGTGGGAGTGGCTGTCTGTGCGTGGACACAGGTGAGCAGAGAGTCCTCAGGAAAGAGGACTCATGCTCACGGCCTTTCCCACGGGGTTCTGGAAAAGTCACTTCCTGTGAACCACCTTGGAGTTAAAAGGCACAGGCAGGAAATGCAATGTGGTGTCCAGTTGTTAGCATTTGCAGAGCACCTATCCTATGGCAGTTCTAGCCATGGAGAGGTCATGGTCTATGTCTTCTCACAGCCACAGTCTTGTTCAGGAGTCCAGACCCGAGCCATGAAAGTGGGAGGCCACCCCAAACCGATGCAGCTGCCTTGAAGGCCTGTGACAGAACAAGCATGTCCTCCCTTAGTCTTCCCATGGAGTCCTCTCAGAATCTGTCTGGGATGGTTCCAACTTCACCTCCTCTAACCGCAGCTTCCAACCACACCCATGTCGTGGCCTCCTGTTTGCGATAGATGACTATAATATTGATCCTAACCAATTGTGTTTTCCTATACTCAGGCCCCAGGCAGCCGGGTTGCAGCCCCTCCCATTGAGAGGCGGAGCCTACTTCTCTGCCTCCTTGAATCTGGGCTGGCCTTGTGATTAGACTTGACAAATAGATTGTGACAGAAGTAACATTGAGTGCGTCCCAGGGCATAGAGGTCTTGCCGCTCTCACTCTTATCCTCTTGGTACCCTCAGACCACCTTGCTATGAAGAAGCCTAAGATGAAAGACAACATGGAGAGAGAGAGCCGGCCTTCAGAGTGGTCCCAGCTGACCCACTGTTTTGGGGGTGGCTTGTTAGGCAGCAACAGATAACTGAAACTTTCCTAAATGCAGAATTCAAGGTTACATGACAAAAGCTCCTCCATCTCCCTTTTCCTCTATCCCAGGTGGCTCCCTACATTAGAATGTATCCCAAACCTTGGCCCACCCTCTCCCATCCCAGGAAGATGTCCCTCTTTGGCAAAGATAACCGCTCCTGATTCCATCACCAGCTCCTTTCTCCGGGACCTGAGCACTCCATTATGGTCCCCCTTGTACGTCTCCCTCATCCTGGTGTTCCGCTTTCCAAAGGTACCTATTATTCCTCTCAAATAATCTTCTCTTGACTTCCCTAAGCTATAGTCTCCTTGGCTCACTCATCTTCTCCTCACCTTGACGATTTTGAGTGTGGGGTCAGGCAGTCCTGAGTTAAAGTTTTAGTTCAGCCACAGACTGTCCAGGTGACTTTGGGTGCACGGTCACAATTCTCTAAACTCAGTTCTCTGGTACCTAAAATGGAGATGATGGTTGCACCTGGGTCCTAGAGGGGGTTTTGTTCATTTTCACTTTAATGGGATACTCACTGAGCAGAAAGAGCCGTGTGCCTGACATCATCACAGTCCTCTGGTGGCTTTCCTGAAGAGCGAAGATTGAACAACAAAATAGGGTTGGAGCACACTGTACCTTGGGTTCCTGCTAAGGTCGTTGCCCTTGATACCTTAGATGACACATTGTCTCAGCAAAAGAGAGATGCTGTACTGGCCCAATTGCATGGTCCAAACACCTGCCCTGAACATTTTCTGTGTGGGACCTGCCTCTAGCCTGTGTTTTATCAGCTTGGCTTCAGAGTAGAAGCCGGCCTCTTTCTCTCATTTGCATTACAGAACTTAACATAAAGCCCCTATAGAACTGGGAAGAAGAAGGAAGGGTGGCTAGTAGATGTAAACGAACCCTTGTTGACGGAGTGAATAACTGCCATGTCACATGCTCGGTCCCCTGTGACACATGAAAGTGTTTACAACATATAAATAAGTCAGGTGAAAATCTCTTCCTTCACAGATGTACTCTTTTTTTTCCGCTTTTACCTGAATTATTCAGTCCTTTAGGGACAGGGTTCCTAATCTTGACCATATGTTGTATGGAGAATTTGGGACACATGATTTCCCTTCAAAAGAGAACAGGAATGAGGACAGGTATAGAAATCCCAGGGCCTGTGCCTGTTTTTCCACATTTTGCTCAAGCTTGAAGCTCAGGAGGGTAGGACAACCTGGGAAAGGGGGGCGGGGGGAACATTCTTTGCACAGCTGTGTGGCATGTGTATTTCAGGAGGGTGAGCCCGTTCGGACCACCCACAGTCCAGAGCAGAATCAGAATAGAAACCCTGAGCACCTGGGCTGGCTGAAGAGGAGCCAGTCCCCAGGGTTTGCACCCCCACCCCCGCTAAACAAATATGGAGCCCCGGCTCCTTTTATTAGGTGAAGGGGAAGAGAGAAAATTCAAGTGTAATAGAAAAGTAACTGTGCCCAAATTTTATTTCAGCTACAAAAACACTATTTAATTCCACCCCCTTTTACTCTGCAGCCTGGTATCTGGAATAATGCAAGCAATGATGAGGGCCTTAGGTATTTCTTTTAATTATTCCAGTGCTACCTCGCTGCCCAGCCCTACCGAAAGCACTCAGCTACTCCAAGCAAAGCCATTCTAACAATTTCTATTAAATCCTGGCATCTTCCCAACTGCACACAAATTAAAAGCATTACTGGACGATTCTGGCTCCAGCCCTTGGAAGTGTTGTTATATAAAGAAGGAGGATGATTGCCAAGGGCTTGTTGGCATTTCCTCGGCCACAGGAGAGAAGCAACCCCTTGGGTTTCTGGGATGGAGAGATTTTTTTTCCTCCCAATTTCCACATATTAAAAAAAAAACTTTTCCTTCGCCTATGCTTTAAACACATTTATTATGTGGAAGGCACTGATGAGGTTTTAAATAGCATACATCCCCTTGAAGCTTTGGGGTTGTTGGCCCCTACAACTTTGTGTTTCTAAGATGTCTCTACCTGTCACCACCTGTTGACCAGTTTCACTCTGTCAGAGAAAGTCTGGCTTGGGAGACCTCACCAAGTAATTGTCTCCTGTGTTTGGGGACTTGAGTAAGGGTCTCTGATTCTGCTATGAATTCACAGTCTCTCCCTCTTAGAGACCAGAGAAATCTAAAACCACTGCTCAAGGCTCTGCTCTCCCCATCCGCCGGATGCCATACTCTCCCAACCCCCACCTCCTTACCCTTTTGTACCACAAGGCTGACAAGAGGAAAAAGGGAAGAGGGAGGGTGCACAAGCACATCTTCAGGAAGAAGAAACCAAGTCCTACTCATCGGACACAGTGATAAACTCAAGCTTAGAGATGTAGGAGGCCAGCTGGAGACCACACATCGCACCTGTGCAAAACCTGAAATCATGTTTAGATGTTTTGACTCCTCCTCCGGTTCTTTCTCCACTTTCCCATACCACTTCTAAATGGGGCAGGTGCTCCTTACAGGTCATGGGGATGTGACAACTTGATAGGGAGAAGGTACAAGCCAGGGTGAATGGGGGCCAGGCCCCAGGATGATGGCAATCCTCACTGATGGATGTGGCTCTTCAGTCCCTATACTTCTAAACTCTTTTATTGAAGTGGTCTTATTAGAAGTAGAGGGCTGTGTGAATTTCCCCCAAACAGAGGACACCTATAAACTAGAACCCCATCAAAAAAAGGCATCATCACCGCCCAGAAGCTATCCTCATGTTCCTCCCCATCACCACCTGCCTGGTGTCCTGTTGGCTAACACTGTAGAGTAACCTCGCCTGCTGTTGTGTCTCTGATCGAGTGGGACCACACGGCACACCTCCTTCATGCCTGCCTTCTTTTACATCACAACATCTCCATTATCCAATTCAACTTTGTGTGTGTGTGGTTGTAGCTTGTTGAGGGTATTTGTCTGTTGTTTAAATAGAACCCAGCACAGCCATACAAACAGTAAAATGCATCTACTTTACTCTCAGGGGACACCTGCAACCCCAAATATTTTTGATGGGCTTGATGCTTATTTATGCCCCCAGAGTGTCACCCTGTGCCATTCTCAGGCATTTCTTAAAACCTAAACCACCTCTAACATTGTCAAGAGAATGCCATTCTGACAAAGAGTCTTCCCCCTTGCTCCAAACTCTGGGCTATAGAGGTTGTTTTGGAGTCAGACTGTGGTTTCTCAGTGATTCTCTTATCTCCGAAGGGAGAGGGGTCCCTGGGAGGTGTTTTTGTTCCAGCCATCCTCAGAGGAGAGATAAAGGTTGAAAAAGATCATTGATTCCAGGGATGAGGAGTAGGTTCCACAAACCGCTTCCCGGGCACTGGGACAAGAAGACTGCCTCCTAGGTCAGAAGCTACAATCGATTAGCAATGTCTGGCACCAGTTGGCGCAAAGGGGCACAGTTACCATGTAATATGTTGTCCAGTCTTCAATATGCAGACAGGGCAGGACTGGGCATGGGCCTGCTCTCACTGTATGTTGCTGAAAAATTATTGAAATAAGTTAATTATAGAACAACATGGAGATCTGGTAGAACCTCTCAGAAAAAGACTAGTGGAGGCACAAATTGTCCTTCTTCTAAAAGAGGCCTAGTAGGAAACAGGAGGTTGGAGAGAAGAGGGTAAGTCTGAGGAATGGTGCCACCACCACCCCCTCCCTGTTTACCAGCACCTGGGTCCAGGCCGGCGGCTCTCACAGGGAAGCCAAGCGCTGTGGCCCAGGTCCAGAGACGAAATCACTGCCTGCCTCACTTAAGAAAACACTCTCCTGTCTCCATCAATCAGTGGGCTCCCACTCAGAGGCCCTCACGCCACTCCCGCCCCAGCAAGGCCCAGATGTTTTATTTATGGGCTGGTCTCTTTAGGAGGGAGCCAAGTCAGACACACATCTTGCTTCCTATTATTCGTGAGCCGCAGGTAAAGAGCGGCCACAGAGGCAGAGGAGAAAAGCCTTCAATCGAATCTTGATGAAATAAACTCATTAGGGAGATTACACCTCCATAATGATGTTAATTGTGCAGATAGGAAATCGCAGAGTTCCTGGCTGACTCTGGCTCTGCTTCCACGAAGGTATCTTTCAGCATTTCCAGAAATCAGAGGCTGTCCCTGCCTATCAGGTGAAGGGGCTGAGCCACACCAGGAGACCATGGCTTCCCTCTGTGAAGACCAAAAGCCTGAGTTCTAAGAGTCTCTTCTTAGTCCTGTCGCAAGGAACAGGTGTGTGTCCAGGTCCCTGGAAGAAACTGATTAGAACTATTGCTGTTGTTATTGGTCAGTTAGGACATAGGGTCAGATGACTTGCTAAGGGTCAAGCTTTCAGGAAAATGGGACCCCAAAGTGAACATGGGGTTTCCTGCTCACCCCAAACCCCACATCCAGGCCCAATGCAGCTAATCAGTGTTTATCCAAATTCTCCAAGGCCTCTTTCTGGTGGGAATCAGAATAAAACACATTCATTTATTCATTCCCTGTTTCACTGAATAAATATTCTTAGGAGGTTCCTCCGTGCTAGGCAAGACTGTTCATAGGAGTGAACGAAAGAGACAGAGCTCCTGTCCTCGGAGATCTTACATTTAGTGAAGGGAGGAGACAATAAGCAAATGTGTGCATTCGATAGTGCAATACGTGCTGTGGAGAAAACTCAAGCTGGGCCAGGCAGCGAGGGAGCACTGCCGGGAAGGGAGCCCTTCCCTTAAGGGAGGTGAGATTTCACGCATGGTCCTCAGCGGTTTCCCTGCAGAGGTGACACCTGAGCACAGGTGGCCAGAGTGGAGGAGCCGGTCAAGAGGAAAGCCTGGTGAGCAGGGTTCCAGGCAGAGGGGACAGCGTGCACAGATACCCTAAGGCAGAGAAGGGAGCTGTGTGGGCAAAGACCACCCCCTGGGGGTTAAGGCCGAGTGACATGCGGTTGTATATGATAACTCAGTAAACACCTACCTGGTGGATTTGCCGTCAGATTCCCGCAGGCAAGGACTGCTTTGTCATTTACGCTTTTCCCCTTGTTATCATAATTCCTGCCCCAATACTTTTTAGGGTAGGTGTTCAATAAACACGCGTCGATTGAATGGATCAGTAGATAACTACTGAGGGAAATGAATGGTGTGTACAAGTGCCTGTACCAAGGTGGAAGTTGAATGCAGCTGGTGGATGACGAAGAGGCGAGACAAAGCCCAGTGCAGAGAGAATTAGGGCTAAGTTCCTGACTCAGGCCGGAGACCAGGTTGCAGAGAAGTCTGTCTGTCCAGCTTCTCCATCTTCCTCAGCATCTTGGCACCTCCACCCCTCAAGATGACAACCTCTAACATAAAACAGCTGGCAAAGGAGAGCACATCAGTGGCATTCTCCCTACCTGCAGCGATTCCTGACATACGTCCTGTCAATTTATTCCAAAGGACAGAATTCTACCCGTATCAACTGGCGGTGGTAGTGCCATATGGGAAGTTTATGTAGCAAGAAAGGAGTACATATGTCTAAAGTACACTTTAAAGTGCAAATAAAGCAACAATGAGGTGCCACATTAAACTATTAAATTAGTAAAAACACAAAATAAAATGTTTATACTCGATGCTGGCAAGGAGGCTATGAAACTGTCATTAATTACTCGTTGGCAGAGTGTATTTTGGCAATACTTTTTCAGGGGGGAGCAAAACTTGGCAATAGCTCTTTGGAACACTAAAAAGAGTTTGTGGATTTAATTCAGTGATAATTCTGGGAATGCACTCAGAGTACATTCCTAAGTATAGAAAGACTATACGGTCGGAGATGCACATTCCAGCTTTACTTATAACACTGAAAAAAGCTTGTTAGCAATCCAAACATCTAAAATTAGGGACATGGTTAATTTAATTTAAGTTTATATATATAGTCACTGAAGTCGTATGCAATAACAACAGTGAATGTTTCTAGCTAAAATGGGAGCACAGGCACATGCTCATAACACATGAAACGAAATGAATGGGTAGGCAGCGATTCATGCGTGATATTTCCAGACCACGTTTGCACAGGGAGGGGCAGAGACACAGAGTGACTACGCAGAGATGAAAGTCACTTTGTTTGGCTAATGGAAACACATTTCTTTTTAAAAATGCAAAAGAACTCTATGTGAAGCGCTGGTGCCACTACAAGTTTCTACCTCCACCTGGTATAAACTAGAGCAGTAAAGCGAGGCAGGACATTAGGTAAAGACAGGGCCTGAGGCACAAAGAGGGTCAGAGGTTGGCCCCAGGTTCACACTGAGACTTACAGGTGGATTCCATTGTGTGAATGGATCGACGTGAGTGGAGGTTGTTTTTGTTTTTAATTGCAGATGTCAGATTGCAACTTCCTTGGTAATCAACTTCCTTGGTAATCTTGATTCAGTGAGACAAAGGGAATTTATAGTGTCTAACATCTCCCAGGTGATTTTATTACAAGCCAGGGCTGGCAACCAGGAGCAGGAGCAGCAGAAACAGCTGTCAGAACTCCAGGGCCCCTGCTGACCTAACACCAAGGGTGCCAGTTAATGCAGCGGTTGCATGCGCAGGGCACTGCTCCAGCTGCTTTGTGTGGGTGACTCCTACTCATCCTCCCCATCAGCTGACGGAGTAGGAACCACTATCCTCCCACTTTACAGGTCAGGAGACTGAGGCAGGAAGAAGCACAGAAGCATGCAGATTGCCACAGCCTCTTTACTCTTTAGCTTGTGCAACTGGACCTTCCTGCATAGGGATGTGGTATGTCCCTACAAGCAAGCTCAGGCATGATGCTTGCAAGCCAAACAGCCGTTTATGCATGTCTGGGACCCTCTACCTGTATTTGTACAATTTTTCTTGACCCGGTCCCTCCCCTGCTCTGCCTCACATCCTTCCCTTACCTAAGGCCCCACATAGGACCACGGGATTTTGAGTGAGCAAAGGGAGAATAACTAGCACAATGGATTCTTGGGAAAGCGTGTGCAGAGACTGTGGAGACTGCAGACCCTGGGATGTGAGAGAAGAGTCCTCAGCCCCGTCCATGCGCGGTTTGTTACAGCCAGCGTCACACGCTTTCTCAGGCTTGATGGCTCTCTGTGGCTGAAGATTGATTGCATGCAAACAGTTCCCGTAGCAATCAGCACACGCTTTAACAAAAATCCAGTGCAGCCCAGGTCAGGCTAATTGCTTCAGAGCACAAGCCACGTGCTCTTGGTGACCCAGTGGCCCCACGAATCTGCCGAGGTGGGTGTGAGCTGTGCACACCTTTTTGTCACACACATCCCAGAGCTTGCTTAGCACAAGCAGGCGAGGGGATTTCAATGTTTCCAATCCAGGCAGCAAAGAGCCTTCATGTAGGAAGTTGCTCGTTTTTTTTGTGTGTTAAGTTCCTTCAACAGACATAGAAGGATTGCGCTCTCTGGGCCTGGTGTGGTGATGAGACCAGGCAAAAAAAGGGAGAGAAAAATAACAGGGTCTCTGCCCTCCTAGGGCTCACAGCCCAGTTGGTGGGGACAGGAATTGATTTAAAAATCATGTAAAAACCCTTATAATTACAGACAGAGGTAAGTGCTATAAAATGGTACGAGCATTTACAGGGTTTCCCGACCAGAAGGAAGGCCAGGAAATCTCCCCAAAGGAAGGGTCACCTGGTGGGCACTGAAAAACGAACAGGCCAGGGCAAGGGAGAGAAGCTGGTGTTTTCTAGAAATATGGAGATAATCCGGCTGGACTCCAGAAAGAACATAGTTGATGGGGAAAGAGGTTCCTTATCATTTTTACAGCTCTCGATGGGCTGAAGCTGGAAACAACAGAATCAAATTTCCATTTTGGAAGAGATGGCTCAGGCCCCTTTAATGGGAGTGGATCTGGGGGTGGGCAGCAAGAGTGAAAAGTGAACAGGTGTACGAGGCTGTTCTACTCTCGTGGGCTCAGGAGATGGAAGCCACGCCAGGACGGGGGTTGTGGGCACAGGGAGACATACGTGGTGACAACAGGTAAACGAACACACAATGGGCAGGACTTGGCAATGAACTGGGGCGAGGAGGAGAGTGTCTAACTCCCTGGGGTTACCGTTTACCTTCTGTGGAACCCCAGCGAGAATACATAAATACTCACAAAATTATCAATGATTGGCTTGTATATGATTGTTCTCAAACTTTGGAAGCTTGGGGAGCAAGTTCCAGAAAACTGGCCCTCCATTACTAGGACCCAAGAGGAATTCCTGGTGTTTTTTAGCGCCCACACCATTTTCTGGTCCAGAGGTACTGAGACAGGGAAGGAATGGAAGGGGTTGGTTCAAGAGGAAAAGGACCTTTCCATAACCTGTAGGATCACTGAACAGAAGGTGGTGGGTGGTCTGCTGTGTGGGGTCATTGAACCACTGGGCTAGATGTCAGAGATGGGTCTCATTATGTCACTACCTGAAGCAGCATAACCATGGATGGTACTCTGACTGACTTCCTGACTGACTTTGAACCTGGCATTGCAGCAGGAGGGTCCTCAGAGCCACTTAACAGCCACCAGTGTTGAAGCTGATCCAACCCTGGGCCTCTGGGGAATTGTAAAGAACAAGCACGCACACAAACTTCAACATTAACAAGGTTGCAGAAAGCTGGGGAAAGGTCAACTTGTCCTCCTCCTGCCCCCCACACAGAGGAAATGGTCTCAGGGCTGCTTTACAAACAGAGCCCCAGGGGCCGCTCAGAATAAAAGCTGGTTACAGAGTTTGAAAGGTCAGGTTCCCCCACTCAGGGTGGCTTGTAAGGACACACTCACAGTCACTGAGGACAATGGCAATGGGGCTGGCTGGTTGGGCAGAATAAAACCCCAGGGAGAAGACCACTGGGAAATTTATGAGGATCACACCTGCCAAAGAGCGGCCTCCCTGCTCGTCCCCTCCTTCCAGCGGCTCCTGCTCCAGCAGCACCGTGGATTCACTCCAGACCCAGACCCCAGCGAGATCACAAGACGACTAAAATCCAGGACTTCAAAAGTCACCACAGCTTGGTGCTGGCACTTTGATGACCAGGAAATGCAGATTGCTGGGTGGGACAGGCCAGAGAGCCAGTTCTATGCCGCAATCTAGAACTTGAATTTTTAACAGGACACAATCTGTGGCTGGTGGGTCACGGCTCTGAGAAATACTCTTGAAGAATCTAGAGACATTCATGTTAACATCTACAGCATTTTCAGTGGATTTGAGAATCCACTGAAAGCTATGGACATTCTTTGGAAAAACACACACGTGTATTATTTACCAGATTTTGAACAATTTCAGAGATTGATAGACTGTACTGAAGCCTGGTCCTTGTATCTCTGTGAAAAAGTTGAGTAATTGAAGGTGGAAGGCAGAAAGAAAAATGGAGAGAGAAGACCGGAGGCCAAAGTAACTGGGTGATGTCCCAAAGGAACAGAGCCCTAAGGCTGCGAACCCTGCTCTTCCAACCCCACTCATGCTGGGTACCTAACATCCAACAAAAGGAGCCTGGACCTGAAGAAAGGAAGTTTAGTGAAAGGCAGGCACCTGGCTTCCTGAGCTGAGGGTGATGACTTGGGCAGGATGGGCGGAGATGTGCATCTGCGAAAAAGAGGAGTTGATAGATGGTAGGTACCTGAACCCAACCGGGCTGTGGTTTCAGAGCTGGAAAGAGGGAGCGGGTAGCAGCTTTTAACAGCAAGGGCATCCCACATGTGACGGCTGCATCTGGGCTCCGCCCTCCATTAGCTGTGTGCCCCCAGAGATACTACTTGATCTCCCTAATCCCCAGCTTCCCCTGGTTGGCAAAAGGCAGATGATAACATCTCACAGGGTTTGTGAACATTAAATAAGATAATGAGATTAAAGCACTTAGCCTAGTGCCTGGTGCAGGAGAAGGGGAAGGGCTTGATGAACTGTACTAGTCAATATTATCTGTTTCTTTTCCAGAAATTCAGACTGTCCTGGCCTCTTCCAATAAAAAGATGGTTTCTCACCCATCTTGGTGTCCTAAAAAGACTTAGTACTTCGCAGGACAGGAAGTGGATGTTGGAAGGGAAGAAGACAAGTAAAGAGAGACCATGAGAAAGTGAATGAATGAATGAATGAATGAATGAATGACAAGCCTTATGGGACAAGCCTGATCTGGGATCTTCATTTGGGGCAACCCAGTGTACATCCTTTAGTATCACCACCGTTCCAGATCTGAATTAGATTTTCTAAGCAGACCCATGTTTACCTTTTTCAGGTCTTTCATTTGCCAAAGACGTGCCCAGAGATTACCATGCCGGCTGCTTCGGGAAGCCATTAACTGTATTTCAGAGGAGTCTTCTCTGGCCACCATGGACCCTGCCTATCTCAGTTTACTGTCATCCACAATTAAGTGAGCACTGTTAATTAAATGATCATCGCATGTCATTGAGAGTCAGATAATAGTGATTTTAATGAACTTGAATTGCTTTTGGGTAAGACTATAGAGCCACTGAAGGAGCAACCTTTCAGCCATATTGCTAATCGAATTCAATTGTATTTGTTGGAGTGGATAAGAGCAAAAATACCAATACCTGGACTTTTGTTTAAACTCTGTGGAATGGATGTAGCATGAGGGTGGGAGTTATTTATCCAGAACCTGCTTGGTCGGGATGGGGAAGGAACCCAGAGGCCTGGATGTCAGGATTAAAGATAAAAAATCTGAATTTATGCAACATATCTCCAATCAAATCCCAGCTAAACCATATCATAAATGCCAATGTAAAAGATGTCAAGGCCTGAGTTCATGAATTCAGCTAATGTCAGTTCCCCATTCCAGAAGCTCAAACATATTCTCCTATCAGAAATGAGAGCAGAAAAGACTGATTAGACTTATTTGAAGTCAGAGTGGAGGTGTGTTCTAAAGCAGGGGTTCCCAAACATCCTACAAGGAGCCAGAGATTAAATATGTTAAGGTTTCTAAGCCATACGATCTGCTCAACTCTGCTGTTATCATCGTGTAGCCTTCAATAAATGGATGTGGTTATGCTCCTTTAAAATTGCATTTACAAAAGCAGGCAGTGGGCTGGATTTGGTGGTCACAGGTGGTAGGTTAAAGGAAGACAGTTTCCCGACAGTTCATGTGGTAGAGACAGGCAAGACACAGAGTCACGAAATAGCAACTTGGATTTAACTAATGGATGAAAACGATTTGCAATTCCCCATCCACTTGAAGCCCATAAATAAATGAATCTACAAGTCTGTTCCTTTTGTGCTTCAAATTTCAAAAATAAAAAATCATGACAGAAAAATTCAGAAGTAGAGATGAAAAGAGAGCTTTTATAAAAGAAAACACAAATACGATTACCATTTGGGCGTATTTCCTTCCAACCAGGTTTCAGAGGACAATTAACATAACTGTACACAATTTTTTAAAGCTTCTTCATTTACTTAACATTTCAGTGTCTCTATACAAGGTTCGAGGTCCTCCTTTCAAGTACCTATATAATACTCTTTTTACGAACACACTACATGGTTTACTAAGGCATTCTGCCATCAGGTGTTTTGACTGACTTGTGTTCTTACACCATTACAGCAGCACTGGGGGAACAGTTTTGTCTGCATTTGGGGGTTTTCAGGATAGATTCCCTGAAGTTGAATGATCAAGTCAAAGAATTGCGCTATTTTTATACATACCGATAAAAATACAAAATTGTTTCCCAAAAGTATATGCTAATAGGACCTGCAAATGGCCGAAGTCTAAGACAGCTATCCCAAATAGGATGTCTAGAGTATGAAAATTATCCTGTTAGTAGTTTTCAGCTTACCTGCTGTGAGGCTCTGGCCTCACCATCCAAATCTGAGAAGTCAGTAAGCTCTTACCAGGGGGAATGGTAAACTCAGCTTCCCCTTAGAACCTGCCCTAAATCAAATCCAGTCCACAGATGTTTGCCGAGTGCCTGACCTCTTCCATACCTCTCCTCAGCCTCAGAGAGACCCTGGAAATGCCTGGTCAGTAGGATGCCCCCACCAGGTAGAGGTGGGGTGGCTTTCGTAATCCAAAACTGAATCCAGGGGCTGGGCAGGGAGAGAGAAGGACAGGAAAGAGCACCACAGCCTCATTGTAGACCCCACTGGCCACTAGAATGCAGACATGCATTCTAAATTGAAATGCAAGCTTGGGAGCTGTAATAGTTCCCTTGGGATGCTGTCGCAAAGTGCTGCAACCTAGGTGGCAAAAAACAACAGAAATGCGTTCTCTATCATTCAGAAGACAAGAAGTCTGAACTCAAGGTTCAGGCAGGGAAGAATCAAATGCCCTAAGGAAACATCCTCCCCACCTTCATTCCTTGGGTTATAGGGTCATCACGCCAACCTTCCCATGGTCTTCTTCCCTCCGTGCTTGGGTCGTTACATCCTTGTGTTTTCACACGGCTTTCTTGTAAGGATCCCAGTCACTGGATTTAGGACCCACCTAATTCAGTATGATTACATCTTCAAAGACCCTATTCCCCAAAAAGATCACTTTCACAGGACCTGCAGGTTTGGTCTTGAACTATTGTTTTGGAGAATGCAATTCAAACCACAATAGGAGCAATGATAAAACTGGGTCTAATGAAGGCTTTCTCGGGAAATTGGGAGTTCTGGTTATGGTGACTTTGCAGGGCCAGCCTTAACCAAATCTTGAGCTCATCCCTCAAGGAGTGTTAGTCCATGTGTCTGCAGGAAGGGGCAGAGGGGTGTTTTAGAAGTCACATCGTCTGGGTGCTTTCTTTGACCTCTCCTCTACATTGTGTGTGTCTTCTATAGTGGAAAGTGAAGCCCTGAACTGTCATGACTACTTGTGCATCTATGTCTCCAATAGACCATGAGGTCCCTTGGGACAGAGGATGGGTGTTCTTCATTTTGCCAATCCCTATAGCAAGCACATAGTAGACACACAGGGAACTTGTATCGGGTGGGTAGGTGGGTGGCCAAAACTGTCTGTCCACTTTGAAACATGAGTTGACCATATTCTTTTTTCTCTGCTTTCATTCAAGTCCTACCTACTGGTACTAGACCAACCACAAACCATAGAATTAAGTTCATTAATATTCATTATTCCAGCTCCCCTTCCCTTTGTTTTCTGCAATAACTTCTTAGCCTACAGTCAAATGGGCTCAAGGAAAATGATGTGACTTGGCTTTGGAAATATATTCCTCCAGCTGCCAGGATGGATTTAGCAGACTCAGAGCTCAGTTTGTCACTCCTTCCAGGACTGCCTCTGTGCACACAGTGCACCGACAGTCCCTGAGTTATGAGGGGCCATTCCAAGGCTGTGATGGATTTGATTGTTTTATGCACTGACTTAAGATCTCATTTCCTGCCACATTCACAAGTGCTTTCTGGGCTGCTGCAGGGGACCCATCATGTTGGTTTTGTGGGTCCCCCGCCTCCTTCCCGCTCCACCGGGGATAAGATTGCCGAGTTCTGAGTTTCCTACCTGAGCAAAAGCCTCAAAAAGCTCAAATTATTTAAACGTTGCCAAAGGTGGCTGCTGTATCTCCCGACCAGCCTTCCTGAATATAGACATAGACGTATATATTTTCTTTCACTCTTATTTTTTGGTTGAGTTTCCCTGAAATACTCTGCCAAAGGTGAGAAATCAAGGCCTAGACAGCTCTTTTAGGCAAATAACAAGCTGATATCCACAGAGCGCCCCGGATCGGTTTGCAAAAAAAAGAAACGTTCTCTGCTGGAACTCTGAAGAAGGCAAATTCTCTGCAGTTGTCCCAATATTTAAGGGATTGCTTGATTATTTATCCGATGGCTTCAGCCGGGATCTGTATGTTTCACGATCACGTAGGCAAACTCGGCTGTGTTCCCCCCACAGTTAGTGTGGTAAAAGCAACACATTTGCCCACTTCGGAGTTTATCACGTTTGTCTTCACCCCAGGAATGCTCATCTTCCCACTTGGAGTGTAGGTCCCACTAGGCCAAGGTCCAGCTCGGTCTTGTTTACTGCTAAATAAATAAGACTCAGCTGCAGGGCCTGGTTTATGGTGCATCTTCCACATCTATGCCAGGAAGAAGGGATTAGTATCCCCAGCTAGAGAGGTTAGCCACAAAAGGGGAGAATACCCCTGTTTCTCTGAGATAGAAATTAAGAAGCTAAGGATGAGTAGTACAGAGTAGTCGTTCTCAATGTGTGGTCCCCAGACCTGCTATCAGCCACAGCATCACCTGGAAATTCTTTAAAGATACAAATTCTTCATCCTTCCTAAGCCTCTCGAATGACAAACCCTGGGGACGGGCCCAGCAGTCTGGGTGTTAACAAACCTTCTCAGTGATTCTCCTCCTCATTTCAGTTTGAGAAGAACAGATAAAGATGCAAACCCCACACTGGGAGTGAGGAAGGCAGTTCCTACAGTTACCCCGACAACTCTGAGACAGGAGGATGCAAAATGTGTCAGGAGACAAGTGGAGTTTTAGCACGTGGGAGGCATAGAAGTAGCTTTGGGAGAAATGTGAGGATGTCCCATCCCACCTAGCAGCCGAGGAAAACAACAGCCGGGTATCACAAACAAGGCGACTTTGTCAAAGCGCGTCAAATCTGCTGCAAAACAGGAGTTATGGGTTCATTGCATTTGGGGGATGGTTAAGAACTATTTTTATTCATTAGATCCACATATTCAAACTTTTATCACCTACAAACCTTAAGTAAACCATGCTCCTTTCCCGTCCTTTCTGTCACTGCCCACCCCTCATTCAAAACAAAAAGAAAAGAAAAAGAAAACCCCTCCAGTCCCTGTGGTGGTTGATGAGAAAGCACTAAAATCATTGGTGAGATTGGACTTACACAGTCAGGAAGACAGCCATTTGCACACTGTGAGGATTTAGAGACCCAGGGACAGGTGTGGAGAGAGAGAATGGCTGGACTGGTTCTGAGTGGAGACTAACAGGGTGGGTGGGCAGTTCACAGGATTGAAGGCCTGATGGGGAAGGGTGGGAGTGACAGGTTTAGATGACAGGCCGTAGATCAAGGCTGAGTGACTCAAGCCCGGATGGAGAAGAATGCCCGGCCTGGGCTGCAGAGACATCCTCCACTTTCTGGACCCTAACCCAGGCCCCACTGATCTGGAGGGAAGACCAACATGACCCCTTTGACACTCAGGAGTGTATGCTTGAGATGTTAGGAGTGAGGAAATTTCTAAGGAAAAAAAAAACCTCTCTAACCAACTCCAGCCAGCACCCCAGGAAGGAGATCTGGGGCAGGCTTTCCTTAGGCCTATATATACAGTAGACCTTTAAATTCTCAGGGCAAGTCAACTGTGGTGATGAGCTTAGAGGCTCAGACGCCCTTACTCTTTCCCCTCCGAGCCCCTGGTCCCACCTCCCTTCACACTGGCTGCCTGACTATTCTTGGCTTACTTATTCATCACCTTCACTAGTTGTGAGACCTTTGAGAAGTTCTAAACCTGTCTGTTTCTCCATTTGCTCATCCATAAAATGGGGCTTGCATAATAGCGCACATCTCATAGATTCTAAATTATAAAGAGTGAGCAGTATGTACACAGAGCTAAAATCGTGCCCTCCAAATAAGAAGCATTTAATAGCACTGAGTTATTAATTTTGCTTCATTAGGACTTGGCAGTGCACCTTTGGGCTTCCTGCTTCATGACGGACTCAGCTGTCCTAGTGTTGGGTTGTGCCTAGGAACTAGGAATTGAATTCAGCATGACCTCTATATTCCAGGTAAAGCTTCCCTTGATCATGCTGAGGCTCCTGAGGCATTAATGGTGAGTCCCCCAGCTTCCATTTCTCTCCATGAATAAAGATGGTTCTCATAAGAATGGAAAGAGAAGGCATCACAGAAAAGGCGACATTAGAGCTGAGGCTCAGTGACATGTTGGTGGAGGCCATTCCAGGTGGAGGGAATGGGGTACAAGGCTCCAGTTCAGTAAAACGTTCTGAATAGCTGGAAAAGAGGGTGCTTGAGTGGGGAAGTGAAGGGACAACATCCGAATGCTGGGATGTGGAACTGGTCAAGTTATACAGACAGGATAGGCTTTGGGGCAGTGGGGGAGCCTAGGAATGGTAACTTTATGCAGAAGCGAATGAGATTTGACCCTGATTAGAGCATCATCCAGACACACCGAGGGTGTGGGTTCAGTCCCGCCAGGGCACATATAAGAATCAGCCAGTGAATACACGAATAAGTGGAACAATAAATCAACTCTCTCTCTCGCTCATGCGCGCGCACACACACACACACACACACACATCAATAAATAAAAATATAAAAAAATAAGTGAATGCGATCTGAATAAACACCGTCTCTACTCTTGAACATTGTCAGCAAATCAAGAAGCTACATTGTATGTGTTTAAACATGTATTTTTATTGCTTTTCTCTGAAATCTTTCCACTCTTCAAACCCGCTGGCAGGTCCACAGCCCAGCTGGCCTCATCCCAATGGCCTGCTAAGGAGGCAGGTCCTGGGGTAACCCCAACGTGCCCCACTGTGAACGGGGCTGAGGGGTAACGTCTCTCTCCTCCAGGTTCGATGCTGATCGCCGCCCGCGTGCATTTTCATGAAGGAGTGTGCAGGCTGCCAACTTCATTGTCATTTATCCCCGGACGATTTGTTAACTTCAGGAATCCTTGAATGCCAACCTGGATGTCTTTATAATTGCCGTCTCTGTCAGAGCCTGCGTGGAAAATGTCACCGGGAGAATGAAGTCAGAAAGCGGAGTTGCAGCTTGTTCCTCACGAAGGTGACAACGACCGAAAGCATTACTGGCTTTCAGGACAGTTTTGAGAACATTTCCAGCTCCTGAAAGAAAGGATGTTTGTAAAATTGGAAGAGCTAGCCTGCTGACATTGACAGTGAATTCATAATGCGCATGTTAATCTGCCTGAGAGGAGCCAGCTCGCCCACCCAGAGGGAGGCTCCAGAACCAAGAAGAAGAGGCTTTCATCAGAGGCATGAAGGTTTGAAAACATTTGTTACGAACCATAAAAATAAGTGTTGTTTATACCTCTTAAATATGCAAATATAAGAAAAATAAGCGACACTTTAGCTGCTTTCTGCAAAGCAAACGCCACTACCTCGTTCTGTACTTGGGAATGAGCCCCGTTCCTTTTTGAGTTTCCGCTTCGTTGTTGTAGGGGGGAACTGAACTCAATTTTTCTCAGTAAGTTCTAAGTTCTCTGCAGCGAACGTCTGCATTTGTAGTTACGTTCTCTTGTGTAAGTAGAACATTTCAGTGAGAACCTTCAAAGCTGCTTGAATGACTTCAGAGCTGAGGTGCTCACTGTCTGCTGAAACAGGCCAGCCAAACTCTGCCTGCGGGCCAAATGCTGCCCCCTGTTGGATTTTGTGAGCAAAGTCTTGTTGGAACACAGCCATGACCACTTGCCTATTGTCTGTGGCTGCTTTCCTGCTACAAGGACAGAAATGTGTAGTCACACACAGAACAAGACGTCTGCAAAACTCAGGATATTTGTCTGGCCCTTTATAGGAATTGTTTTCCAACACATGTGCTACAACATCCTCTTAACTCTTTCAACACTCTAAATATTACATAGTCTTTTTACTAAATAATGGTGCCTTTGATCAGAGAAGTAGACCTAATAGGTGCAAGACCTAGTGTAATGGGGTGCAGCCAGGACCCCTCTCAAAAGAGGGATTTGTAATGGGGTCCAGAACTCAGGGTGTCCAGGGATTATAAAATATAGAATATCCTCACCCCCACAAGTCTGCACTGGAGGATGGGACACAAGGAGCAGGACCATTGAGAATTATTTTGCATATCAACAGTTGGCCAGCTTCATACCTGATATGCAAATGGTTATTTTACATATCTATAACTGCTGGCTAGCTTCATAGACATGTTAAGTAGCTGTGGCCATGCTTTGAGCCAGGAAGATGAGAGTGACTCCAACCCATGACATAACTGGGAGGCAGCTCCCCCTGGTTACAGCGTGCTTGCTGAGAGCTTGGAGATGGTTTGCTCTACACCACAGGGCCACACCTGCCTGGACTTACTATGGCAGTCCAGAAAAGCTGAAAAAATAGGGGAGTGATGGCAGGAGTAGCCAACTGTGGGAGGAGTCAGAATTGGGAATGCAGAGGAAGATTCGAGGGGATTTAAACCCAGGAACAGCATCCATGCAGGAGGGAACCGTGTGGTTTGGGAGAACCATGTGGTTTGGGGTCTTGCCACACAGTTTTGGGGCTCTCTTAACCATGGGGGCTTAGGAAAGCAAGATGTCGCAGCCATGCAGAGCTCTCTCTAAGCAATTTGGAAGAATGCAGGAGAGGCATTGAGGGAAGGAAAGGGGTAAAGGGACTCTCACTGGTGGGCCATGAGAATGGACCTCGTGGGTTTGGATTAAGACCTGGAGATCGAGGTGATACAACGGATGGTGCTGGGAACTGTGGGAGGCCTGCCAGCTGAGCACGGATTACTGGGAAGAACTGGGAGCTGGCCAAGCCACAGACTTCTTTCCTGAGATACAATACCCACCCAGGTCTGTTCTGTAACACTAGCAGGTGTTCTAGCAATATTCACATATATTCAAAGGAATTGAAATCAGGATCTTGAAGAGATGTTAGTACCCTTGTGTTCATTAGAGCATTACCCACAGTAGTCAAGATGCGAAAACAAAACCGGCATGTCCATTGACTGGCAAATAATGAAAATTTGGTATAACGTATAATAGAATATATTCCCAATGATAACACACAAAAAAGGAAATTCTGTCATTGCAATAACACAAGTAGGCATTTTCCTAAGCAAAATAAGCCAGACCCAAGAAGACCAAATGTACAGGTGTAATCTAAGAAAGTTAAACTCAGAAGCAGACGGGGAGTGGAAGGGTAGCTGCCAGGGCTGTGGGTGGAGGAAATGGGGATATGAAGTTCCAGTGATGAGCGATGAGCAGGTTCTGGAGATCTACTGCACAGCAGCGGGTCCGAACTAGTCATATCAAATTGCATATTTAAAGTTTGTTAAGAGGCTCTATCTTATGTAAACTGTTCTTGGGATGACAACGACAACGATGACAATGATAATGATAATTAAAACAAGGGCAGGAGAGCCCTGGTTGGTGTGGCTCAGTGAATTGAGTGCAGGCTGTTAACCAAGGGTTGCCGGCTTGATTCCCAATCAGGGCACATGCCTGGGTTGTAGGCCAGATCCCCAGTGGGGGCCACGTGAGAGGCAACCACATACTGATGTTTCTCTCCCTCCCTTCCTTGCTCTCTAAAAACAAATAAATAAAATCTTTATAAAAAAAAACAGGGCATGAGAAAAGTTTGTGAAACAATGATATGTCCATAGTCTTGCTGGTGGTGATGGTTTCAGTTTGTGTACTTATCCTCAATCTCATTGAGTTGTATACATTAAATGTGTGTGGATTACCACATCTTATCATATCTCAATAAATATTTTTAAAAGGAAAAGAAATGGTGCAGAGTGTACCAATCTTTACCCAATACTTAGTTGTCCTTTCCAGTACCTTGGGAAGACAATTCCTGTCCTAAAAAGTGTTTTTTTACATTCATCAGAGGTCTGTGGACCTGTGACTGCTCCTTTTGGACTCAGCTCTGCCCCCTAGAGTCCTGGAGGACAGCGCTCTGGATAATTAGCAGGTAAGGGGGTCTCTAGGAGAAGCAGTCCCAATTCCTCCAAGATTTTCTCATGTGTTATGGTTTAGTGCTTCTGCTCTCCAGTAATCCATCTCTGGGCACTTCACAGTGTCTCTGTGCTATTTTTACTGTGGAGTCTAGTCCTGAACACAGGTCCTGGGTATCCAGAGACTTCTGAGTACTCTGTTCTGAGTCTGGGCACAGGCCACTTCAAACCATTGACACCAGCTTGACTTTGGACATTTTCATATGTGCTTCTGATGTCCATCCACGTCCTCCCAGCTTGTTGCAGTGTAGCTTGGTTTTAGGTCAATATATAGACGTTTGCATTTGAAATGCAAAATGTGATCTCTTATTTCAATCTATCCAGTTAGATTGGGTACCATCATTGCACCCTCTCTACCCAAGTCATTCCTAGAATTATGTTTACCTTTACGCGTAACAATTACTCAATACTTACCCCTTCCATAAATGCTTTTTATGCAGAACTATAAAAAATTATCTGAATGAACAATGTTCCCTTTTACTGCTATGCCCTCGAACATGCCATGACCTATCACAAATGCTCTTCCTCTCTCCCCAGGGAATTTCTCTTACCATCCTTCAGGCATCAATTCCCCCAGGAAGCCTTCCCCGGCTCCTGCAGGTCAGGTCAGAAGCTCTACTTCTGTGTTGCCCAACACCATGAGTTCACCTCTTGATGGTGTTTATGATACTGTGTGAGCTTATAAATAGCAGTAATTGTGTCTTCTCCATCACTGAATCGCTAATACCTAGCACATCGTAGGTACCAAGCACATTTTGTAAATCAATGAACAAATAAATGGAGAAGTGATCTGGCACCTCAAAGGCCATTCTAAGGGATCCAGCAGTGGGGAGTGTGACAGTTTTTAACTGGTTTGGGGACATCGTGTGCCACAATCAGTTGCAGTTTAGAGAGTTAAAGCTGCTGTGAATGAAAGCGGAGTGTATTGGAGGCGCAGAGATTAGAGGTGGTTCATTCAGAAGCAAGACAGTTGAGGCCAAATGGTAGCCACCGAGCTGGAGAAGGGAGAGCAGAATCAGAGGGATAACCTGGCTGCAGAAAGGGTAGTACTTGGCAATGAGTCCAATGTGGAGAAGACTCCTGAATTGTTAGATTCCAGTCCAAGTAAAGTCATGTATTGAATAAGAGCCTGAAGGCACTTTGCTGCCTCTCTCCATTCTATAAACAAGTAGCTGATTCCCAAACCTGGAATCACCTTGGTTGCTTTTAAAATAATACAGATTCTGAGGCCCCACTTGAGACCTACTGAATCAGAATGGTGTTTGAAGCTCCCAGGTGATTTAGATGATCTTCCAGGCTTGGGACAGTCCTACTTGATTGAAATCAATTGTTCTTCACTGCATTCTTCTGAGCTTAGGCAGTTGTCTTCTCCTCTCCGCCCAGTCAGGCTGGAAATGGCCATCTCTCCTATTAACTCATATTCCTTATCTCGTCTGGCTTCTGACATTGACTGATTTCTCTTTTAGTATGTTTATTGCTTTGCACGTGTCTCCTCACCTCAGGCTTTTATGAACAGTAGTAGTGGACATGATAAAACTATCTGAACTCAGTATCCATACCTGTAAAATGGAGATGGCAACGCCTCCTCTTTAAGGCTGTTATGAGACAGGCTGTTATGAGACAGGCTGTTATGAATGCTAAAGCACACTTTGTGTTCATGCAACAGACCAGGTGTTAAATCATCATTTAGTTCCCCCCCACTCAACTAACTGCAAACACTTTTTAGAGCAGAAGCATGTCTTAGGTAGACATTTTGTTAATATCCCAGGGAGTCTAGTCCAGCAACATGTGCTTATCAGGCATTCAGGGTATAATAAACTAATGAAGAATAAGTCAGTGAATCAATGAATCAGTGAATGAATGATTTAATAAATCAATGGATGAAAAACAAATGAAAATATTGGTCTCTGGTAATACAAAATTGATTGTCTATAAATGATCATCTCTTATTGTCTTTGTGTTCAGAGCCTCCAAACATGGTTATATATCATAATTGTGAAAGAACTCATTAAAAATTCAGACGCCTAAGTTTTTCGCCAGATCCATGAATCAAGTGAGTGAAGGCCCAGGAATCTGATTACCAAGTCTCTCCCCACTGACTCTGCTACACAGTCCATCTGAGGAAACCACTTCTCTAGAAAACCAGTAAAAGGCCGTATTGCTTTGTTTAATTTCCAGAGATATGTTTTTTTGTTTTACAGTAGTTATTGAAAGTTAATTCCAATTGGTTGTCCAACACCTGCCCATTAAGGTCCAACATCTGTTTAATAGGTATATCCTATTACACTCTTGTACTTAGAGTCACAGTCAAGACCTGACATAATCGGAGACACAGTTTAAACAAACTAATTACATAAGGGCACACAGAGGCTGAGCTAAGCAGGGGCCTTTGAACAGGACATGTGCCTTTAATCAAAACCAGGCATCAGGGGAAAACAAGATACGTCTAGCTGGAGTCACGCAGTACATTGATTCAATAGCAGATTTTCCTGGGGCCAGCCCATCCTGGGGACTCCCCGAACACTACAATCACTTCCCACCCCCACCAGCTCAACACTTAACATTTCCAAGACCAGGCTGGGAAAACTTTGACCGATGGGTGGCAGAAAGAGGAAGAAGTGATCTGGCAGATAAAGTGTCTCTGCACGCCTTTCTGTCGGGGTGCAGCCTGGTGTGTCTGAATGGGAATCCCTGCTGTGACTCTCCATGAAACAATGGTCACACAGGTGCCTGCTTCCATTCTTCCCAGCTCACTCTCCTTGCCTCGGATTTGCTCCTTCCAACATTAGCACTTTATCTCAGCTGGACTAAGGTGTCCAGTCTAAGACACTCATTATTAGGCATTTTATACGTATTTTTTTAATCCACAACCAACCATCTAAGATCGGTATCAATATGTCTTTTTTATAGGAAAGGATGTTGATTGTCAGAGTTAATTCATCCAGAACCCACCCAGTAAGTGCCAGGGACAAGATCAAAATATACATACTTCAATATTTTTACATTTCTAACCACTACACATGATTCCATTTTCCAAATACCGACAGTAGTTCCTGGATACAGCTAAATATGCTGAGAATTATTGCTAAACTTCTCCCAGCACGCTTACAACACGTATAGCATTTGAATCAGGCTCATTAGACCTGAACCCTAAGAGGGATATTTTCTGCTCTGAACCCTGTGCACACTTTAACCAGGCTACACTGTCTGGGTGAATCAGTTCCAAAAGGCATGTATCCCCTCCCTTTCACGTCTGCCTGACCTACTGAGCTAAGAGTGTTTACCTTTGTCTCCCTGGGGTGTGTCATTGTGTAGTAGGCACTAAATAAATGGTTGGGGAATGAACTGAACAATGAATTAAATATATCATTTTAGAAAAGCTACTTTAACTTTTGGTGTTTATGCTTACAACATAATATTTAGTTGAAAATAAATTAACCACAGAAAAGAATGTTTTTTATAAAAAATACACAGAATGTTAACTGGGGGGTCACTGAAGTACACCTACACAATTAACTTTAATCTTTAGTCCTTCCTTAATGATCGAATCCTGCATTTTTTAGCCAGGTACCTCACAGGTGAACACGGCCAACCTAGGTTGCTGATACTGTCCTGGGCAACCCCTCCCACTGGAACGGAACTGTTGATGTCACTTATCAAGATCCTTATTAAAACTTGCACCAGGTTCAAAGTCAATTTCAAATGCTGCTGTTGTTTTCCAGAGTAAATGACCTTGTAGGAGAGCGAGACCTAAAAACATCCATCCACTGATTGAAAACCTTTGGATGTGACAGCACTTCCCATAGATGTAGACTGATCTTGGTTTCAGCTGGTCTAGGTTTTTCTCCCATCATGTTCTAGTTCTACTCTCCTTGGTTTTCAGGTTCCTCTAGGAAGAACTCTCTCTCTGTTGGACTTCTTGTCTCCCCCTACCTCCTGCTACTTCTTGGTACCCACCTAACTTCTGTAAAGCCTTTGTCTTTATTGCTTTCTGTCCCACTTCTGCTCTGGACAAATGCTATTACTCTGATGTAAAAAGAGCTCCCTCCTCTTCCTCTGCTTCTAAGCCCATTTTCGAGCCTAGCTCCCTGGTCATCTCCTCTGACATTCCCTAGTTGACTTATTCCTCCCTTGTAGTGATCATGTGCTCAAAGTTACACAATACCCCAGGGAACATCAGAGAATAATTCAATGCAGAGGTCAAAGTAGCACTTCTCATTTTACGGCTCCATGTCTGGGTCAAAAAAACCTTCAATATTTTGTTTGGTTTTGTTTTTGGGTGCTTTGGGTTTGCTCTTCTTCCAGTTAGGAATATCTGCTTCAACAAGCACACTTGTTCATTGTGGCTATTGGCTTTGGAATGGTGCTAAGTGCTGTAAGATTGGCAATGGAGGGAAATGAAAAATGATGCAATGATTCTTGGTCCCTCCTCACCCTGTACAACCTCACAGTAGAAGCAGTGGGATCCCAGCACCCAAAGTCCCTTTTCGTCTCCCAGGTGTCGTAGAGGTTCTCTCATTCAGTAGCAGAATTCTCCTCCCACTATATCTATAATATGGTGATTAGCTTATTAATATCTTAAGAAAACATTAGGCATTGTCATGTAACTAAAGGTTTGGGAAATTGTAGAGAAAGTCTAGCATAAATGCTCATGTCCAGAACTCCAAATACTAACCAAAATTGTTGGAAGACCTATTTGAAGGAGGAAATACAAAAATGTGTGATACTGGGAAAAGCACCCAATTTCTCAGAAACTTAGTTTTACCACCTGTGAAATGGAATCAACAACTATAACACTTTCCTTCCAGTGTTTCACACATTTGTTGTAAAGAAAAAATAACATGTGGTCAAGTGCTTAGTAAACTGCAAAAGTTCTCAGCAGATGTGAGTTATTACATCACACCCATAGTTCAGGAAGACGATTAGTCACCTACATTATACCAAGGATTGAACTGTGATTAATGCATTCACTTTGGAAACTCCAGGAATTAATAACCATTTGCCATACATTCATTATGATCACATTAATCATTATAATTGATTGGTTAATTAGCTAATTATGGTTATAATGGAGATGTCATCTGCATTTCCAAAGGAATTCTTTGGAAATTCAACATTAATTAATGCCCGACCTTATCTTGATGCTAAACAGATCATGGGAATGGCCTTCTCGAATTATTTTGATCAAAAGGGACTACACAGAAGAATATGGTGGCACCGGCATCATGATTTTCTGGACATTGGGTTTTAGTTGGGGAGCGGTGAGAATTTTTGAGAATCCAAAACCTTAGAGCTATTTTATTCTTATAAGTAATTTTAAATTCTCTTGCTTTGTACAAGCCCCATACAGGACACATAGGTCCACCTCTATTAGTCTTGCTTCTCACAGCAAGATTTTCCCCCACATGGGAAGAGTAGCACCTGGGAAAGAAACAGGAAACAGTTAATGAGCACTAACTGCCTGCCGGTGTTTGCTGGGGCCATAGAAACAAAAGGAAGGATCTAGCCTCTGTCCCCAAGAATCTCACAATTTTCTGGAAGCCTCAGAAGTTGAACAAGAAGCATAGATATTCAGGAAAGCATGCTGTCAGGGATATCAAGAAAAATAAAATCAATTTTATTATGTATCCCTTTTTTGTTATGGTGTACACATTTGGGAATGTTTATAAATGAATTTAAGGGAAACAGAGGAACAGTTTTTTAAATGGGGGGGTAGTCAGTTGTTTGCTCTGTGAATGGGATAAAATACTAGATTTTGGAAGTTCCCCAAATTTGGAGATTAGCTAAACCCAGATGAATTAAAAGCAGGCACGTGCAGCAAATAAACCAGTTACACATAGCTTTTGTGATCCCCTTTACTGGTATTTATACCTCTGGGTGTGTTCTGTCTTAAAAGTGAAATATCTTTAAGCCATAAAACATTAAATGAGTGGAAACCTTTGTATTCTGGCTTTCCTGGATGGTAAAATCACCTTAGTCATCACTGAAATGTAAGATATACAACATTTGGGACACATTACAAAACCCATAAAATAGGGTATCATGGAAGATTAATGTCTAAGATTCTAACTGCTACTATTTCAAAAAAAGTAAGTTTTAAAAATAATTTGAATGTATCTATTAGCACAAAATATTAATTTTCTCCTAAGACACAAAGTTCAAATATAATTATGTACAATGCATTAACAGGAGAGTTCTGTGATTTTTAATGTGATCAAGTGACTTGAGCCAACATTGGTTTTTCATCTTAAGAAGAAGTAAAATAAGACTCTAGTAACACATTTGGAATAGTCACAATTAAATTAAGGACTTGTAAGCAGAGTCATTCAGGGTGATAAGAGGACACAGAATCAACCAGCCTATGGAAGCTGACCACACAGGGGTGACAGGGAAGGGGGTTCCTGGGGAAGGATTTGTGTTAGCTCAGGTTCTCAGAAGAGTGGACACTAAGGATCAGAAATGCAAGTGATTTCTTGGCTGGAAAAGGGCAGTGAGCTGGAAAAGGTGGAAAGAGCTCTGAGATCAAGATGCAGACCTGATATCCATGCAGAATGGGAGGACAGAAGGAGGATTAAAAAGTGAATGTTCCAGACTGCTGTGCAGTTCCAAGAAAACTCCACCCAAGACAGTAATTAGAAGGACAACAGTTCATTCCAACCTCTCCATCTCTGGGAAGCAGGTCTCATGTCCAGATGCCATGTTATGTGGGCTTCTATGCCGTGGGAGCTGTCATTCCACAGACCCCTGTGCAATGGTGCCAGTTGAAGCTCTGATGGCAGAAAGTGCAGACCAAAAGTCTGTCCATGCAAGGACTACTGTTGACCTCTCCAGGCTGGAGGAATCCACAGGAAACTGAATGGTGGGTTGAGCTCCTCAAGATATGGTGCCATGTCAGAGGCTCAGTGTTGGTCACTTGCTGACAAGTTGGACATCCAGGGATGGCAGCAGCTAGACTGGCCTGAGTGAGTGGAAGCTCATGTTATGGAGCCCACAGTAGCCTCCATCTTTATCAACATGGATCCCTCTGTCCATGGGCTCATTGTATCAGTCTTATGGTGACTGCAAATGGAAACTGGCTGATGTCAACTAGCTGAGTCATTTTATCTAGGTGGTTCAGTAGCTCTTTCACAGATAATGCTTTTCCCATGGTACAAAATGTTTATGCTTTCTGCCCACTCTCGCATGTCCATCCCCATGCGTGTACCCCAGAGTTCCCTGTCTCAGAATTTCCAGTTATTTTCCTTCCAGCCCCTTCACTAGGCAGCCAGACACTGTATCTGAGAATCTAGATATAGTGTCATCTTGAACCAGTTCTCTTTCCACACATCCATCTAGATGGATGACTGTGTTATGGCTAGATTGTGTTCCCCCAAAACCCATAGGTTAAAGTCTTCCCATTTCCTCATAATATAACCATATTTGTAGCTAAGGTCTTTAAAGTGCTAATTAAGCTAGAATAAGGTTTATAAGGTTGGCTTTAATCCACTTTGACTTGTGTCCTTATAATAAAAGAAAATTAGGACATACAGAAAGATATCAAGAGTGCAGGCACACAGAGGAACAACCATGTGAGGGCACAGAGAGAAGGTGCTCTCTGCAAGCCAAGAAGAGAGGCCCTGGAAGAAAACAAACCTTCCCACACCTTTATCTTGGACTTCAGGCCTCCATAACTGTGAGAAAATAAGTTTCTGTTGTTTAACTCAGTTTTGTAGCATTTTGTTATGGCAGCCTGAGTTGACTAATACAGACTGTGTTGAGCTCCACATACTGGGAAGATTTTTCCCTGTCTGCTGTCTTTATAGGTGTTGTTCCCTTGATGTCTTTCTTTCATCCGTCTGAGCCATTGCATTACATGTGTTTTCCCTCCACGGAGTCAACTTTCCAGATTACCACCGGTGAGATCTTTAGCAACTGGGCTACCAACTTGTGCCAAGGACTATCTGTGCTCTATACCACTCAGGATGAAATCCTGTTTGCCAGCTGAGTGGTGAGTGAGACTGCCCCCAATCCCTATCTTACTGCCTGACACCACTTGTGTTCATTCAGGCTCTCTGAGAAGGCAGCTGGATGTGTGGGAGATTTAATACAGGGAGTGTCTATAAACAAATAGGAGCAAGAAGCTGGAGAAAGGCAAGAGAGCCTTTAGGCCTGATGCCTATGAAGGAATGGGGGAAGGAAGAGAAATGGATAGAAGAGTTTCAACCCCAGCGCTGATCTGAGAACATCTCAGCTAGGCCCGCAGCAACTCCTCAGACCAAAGTCACCTCTTATAAAAGCGTACAAACTTTTAGTTGTAAGATGAATAGCATTTGAAGATGTAATGTATAACATGGTAACCATAGTTGATAATTTTGTATTGCATAACTGAAATTTGCTGAGAGAAAACTTGTGTTCTCACCAAAAACCAAAAAAGGTAAATATAAGAGATGGTGGATGCATTAATTATGTTGATAGTGAGAATGCTTGCATGATATACATATCAAGACATCATGTTGTATACTTAAATATATTACCATTTTATTTGTCAATTATAGCTCAGAAAAAAATAGAAAAATCACAGTCACTCATGGAAAGAGTCATGGATCTTGCAGGCACGTACCAGAATGAGTATCCTCTACTGCTCTGAGTCATTGGTATCTCGTGGGAGGCCTGGGTTAGGTGTCACTGTTGGGGCAGCAGCTGGGAGTCATCAGTCACTTACATCCCCTGCAGGAGGAGATCTGAGCACATCATGTTCACCGTGATCACAGGACAATAAAAAGGTAGCCACAAGGTGCATATTAGTGTCCAACTACTGAAAAGACACAAATAGCACCATTATCCAAATGGCACTTATTACAAAGTCTTGGCAAGTTTTAGGGCAGGGCCTTGATTCTTGTGAGAGAGCAAAAGAGAGGGAGAGCTATGAGGTTGACTTCTCTGAAATGCCAGCTCCTTTGTTCTCCCGTCAGCTATGATCAACTGTTTGGCAGGAAGAAGAGAGAGAGAATGAATGAGAATGAATCATTGAACTCACTCCTAGCTCAGGGAAATATTTTATTGGATTTGTTTCGCTTTGATGCTGATTAAGCCCATGGGGTACAGCAGACCCGTGAGTGAACATGTGGGCTGTGGGAGGGAATACAGGGTCTCCCTATGGTTGCTGTACCATGTTTGTAATTTATTATTAACTATCTCTTCTGTGCCATGGACTAGGGGGCCAGCCCCTGGGGCCAGAAGTGAGGTTCACCCAGGCAGATCAGACGGAACATTTTATTTACTGCTTCTTTCCTTAAATCTAGTATGACTCAACCTGGCCTGAGGCAAAAAAAAAAAAAAAAAAAGTTTGCTGGACCCTGACTTAAAACAGTGAACTTTGGGAGAACTCGGAGTTAGACTACTGGCCACACTGGCTTCACTTCCCACCTGACAACTTGGCAAGATCATGGTGAAACTGATTTATACCTTTGATGTCATGGGCTCACTCTAAGAACCTAAATAAACATTTTTTAAATGCTGATCATCTACAGTGTTTCCGGTGTCATGTTATGTTCCCTGAGTTTGTTCTTTCACTCACTCAACAGATATTTATTGATAACCTACTATGTGTCCAGTGTTGCACATACCCCAAGTGCTAGATTTGGAACCATGAACAGAACAGATGAGACCCCTGCTTTGGCCGATGGGAAAGTGAAGAGTACAGAATATCAGTAATATCAAACTAAAGCTAAAACACAATCATTTCAGATGATCTTAAATCCCACGAAGAAAGCGAAAAAAGAAAAGTGAGTCATGTTATAAAATTTAATCTTCTCTAATCATCACTTCAGACAATTGCTGATACTCCTGTGTTGTCAATGACAAAAGAGATACTCTGAGAGGTTACTTAACTTGAACAAATTCCAATACCTTCTACAGGACAAGAATGGAGATTTGAACGTAAGCCAAGATCTCAGCCAATATGCTAACCTAACTTATGCCAATACACTTAAACGTCTCAGCTTGGCTTCTGATTACCTCGAGAGCCCCTCTCCCTGGTTTGTCCCTTGCACTAGATGTTCCAGCCAAATGGCTTCTTGTACTTTCTGGAGGATCCCAGAATCTCTTGCTTTCCAGCCCTTTGCACAGTCTGGCCAAGAGTTCCCCCAAGTGTCCGATGCTGTACCCGGTGGTTCTGGGAGATGAGTTCACATGACTCGTGGACACATCTTTGAGTAACTCTGACTAACCTAGAGACAAAGTAATTCTCCTTTCAAGTCTTTTTCTCTATGTCTGATTATACAAGATAGTTTAGTACTAGACAATCGTTTTTGAACACTTGCTGAGTTCATCTTTTAAAGAATGATTTATTGAGGTATAATTGGCATACAGGTATTGTAACTTTTTTTTAATGTTCTTGCTCATTGTAACATCTGCATCAGTTCTGGTTCAGTTTCAATTTATTCTTCTCCTCACGATGGGCCATAATTTGTTACTTCTTTGCATGCCTGGTGATCTCTGATTGGATGTAAGCAGTTGCCAATTTTACCTGGTTGGGCACTGGAAATTTTTATAGTCCTCCAGCTATGCTTTAACGTGTTCCTGGAGGCAGTTATTTGGAAACAGTTTAATTCTCTGGGATCTTGCTTCTAAAATGTCTTAGGTATGATCAGAGGGATATTCACTCTAAAGTAGGGCTAATTATTCCCCACTCCTGCGGCAAGACCTTTACATGAACTTGAGCCCAGGCTTCATGAATCACGAAGTTTTCCAGTCTGGCTGGTGGGAGCAGGCACTATTCCCAGCCCTCCCAGTGTGAGCACAAGATCCTTTTTCTCCAATCCCATCCTTAAATGAATGTACAGATCACTACTCAGGTGAATGGTTGCGGAGGGCTCTCTGCAGAGAGCTGAGGTTACTTCCCTGTGCAGCACCCCGCCCCCCTCAGGACTCGTCCCGTGAATTCTGGCCGCCTTCACCGCCTTGCACTCTGCATTATCTCCTCAGCTACCAGGCTCCACCTGGGCTTTCTCTCCCTGCACTGCAGCCTGGGGGAGGTTTCTATTCCTGTAAGTATTCTTTAGCTTTGTTCTAACATGAAGTTAAATTACTTGGAAACAGTTTGGTCCTTTGGGGTCTTGCTTCTAAGATTTGTTAGGTGGGATCAGAGCCGTACTCCGTGGAGGACAAATGACTCCCTAGGCCCGCAGCTGGGTCAGCCTCAGGGCTCACCTCATTTTTTACCATCTCTCAGGGATCGCTGTCCTTTGTTGCCTCTTGTCCAGATTTTGGAAACCATTACTGTCTACGTTTTGTTGGGGTTTTTTTTTTGCTCCTTTTATTGTGAAGCATAAATACCACCCCTCATACTCCATCTTGGCCATAAGTTCCCTCCCTTCATTCCCCTGCCACGCCTTTTTAAAAAACGATTAAGCAGACCCCAAAGCTTTGTGTCGGCAAAAATATACGGCTAGAATTTAATAGCTTTGTTTTACTTGCTTGGAATTTATTTTATGGTTAATATACTTATAACAATCAATTCTGCTTTTCTGTTAATGCCAGTATCAAATATTTCCCTAGCTAAATGAACTTAAGTTTAAAAAAGTAAATCAATTTAAAGGAAATAGTAAAGAAACAGCAGAGACTGTGCCAAGCAGAGCAACCGGATTAGCGCTCGCCAGGGGAGTGGGGAGTGGCTGAAGTTAGGGGTGCCGACCTCCTTGCCATGCTTTCTGATCTGACGACCTCCCGGCCTCCTGAATTCCTCCTGCCTGGACTTCTTGTCTGTCTCTCCTTTGCCACCTTTTGGCCCACCCTGTGCTGATCCCTCTGAGAGCAAATGTCACACTGCGGTGACACGTTTATTCCCTGCATTAGCCTCCTTCCTTGCCCTCTAGGTGTGCCACCCAGTCCAACAGCAACTTGGTGCTTGTTGATACCAGGCACTGGAAATGTATCAAACTATATAGAATCCACACTGGGTTTATGAGATAGTACAAAAGGAATTTGGGATATCTACTAATAACGTTGATATTGAGTACATGTTGAAATAAGAATATTTAGGACACGTTACATTAAATACAATGTCTTTTAAATTAATTTCACCTTGTTCTTTACCTTCTTCATAACCTGACTACCAGGAAATTCCACAACATCGATGCTGCTTGCCTTCCATTTCTATTAACAGCATTGCTAGAGATGCATCGTCTATCCACACATCCCAACTCTCAGAACAAAACCTGACACAGAGCAGGAGTTTAGCAAGCACCCGTCAAACATTAGTAACTGAATGAATAGTTAAGTGAGTGGCTTTAACCGGATTGAGAGTTCGAAGATGGAATACGGAAGGAAGCCTTGGAGACAACAGCCTTAGTCTCTTCATCCATGTAATGGGGTAATGATAACACAGGCCTCATGGAGAGAGGGAAGGTAAACTGAGATAATTTATGGAGAACTCTTAGCACTGGGCCTGAATCAATGGACATGCTCAGGAGAAGTTAGACGTTAAGGGGAAAGTGCCTTCACTTAGAATCACATCATGTGAAAGACTAGCAGCTGGGTACCAAGAATTAAGAAAAAAGATTCTTTTCAATGTGTTTCCTCTTGTTTATCATGCAGATGTACTTCATACACTTCACATGGTTCATGTAAAAGGACCCAGCTCTGTGCTTATAACACCCTTCACCTCATGCCCACCCCCCTTACTTATTGATGTTCTGATATCTTGTTACTTATAAGCCATGGTTGTGTGTGTGTGTGTGTGTGTGTGTGTGTGTGTATCAGTAAAACACTTCCTTCCAGGTCTGATCACTAAAAATAACATACTTGTAAATTGCTTTATAAATTATTTATCGTGAGGGGCTTCATCATTGAACAAGTGCTACAATGTACTGTGAAAATGGGGGGCAGAAGGACTGGGGGCGAAGGAGGGAGAGAAGAAGGCATCAGAATCACTTATAAATAATATATTCATTGGTCAAAGAAAGTTATCACCTTTTATGAAGTGTTCGGAATGCGTCTTGCATACTAAGCGGGCTTCCTCCTGCTGACTCCTGCCTGGGTGATGTGCCCAGCTTCCTCCTCACTCCATCTCTGAATTTGGTGATTAGGATGCCATTTATGCATTTCAGCCAAAGCCACAATTGCCACATCTCATCACCTGGAAATAAACAGCAAACAGGGCTGAGCGGCACCGCTGAGCAAATGCAAAGATGTGTTGGCAACTCCCTGGAGGAAGTCTGGGTCCCTGAGTGGGACTCTGCATTTGGTATTCATCGCATAAGTGCTATGCCTAATGCAGGCATTTGGTATTCATGTGGATGTCACATGTATTTCCAGAGACGCTGGGCTCTCATTTAGCATGGGTTAATGGACACCTCTATTAAAGTGTTATCGAAAGTTTGACATTCAAATAACCCAGTTTAAAAATCAGACAAACCTGGACATTAAATCTGAAGAAAAAATGTAGGAGAAGGAAGTATATAAATGCCAACTTTAGAGGACCAATGGTTGATCCAAGTGCTTCTCTCTCCTTCAATATTCCGGGCCCCTCCCATGACCAAGCTGAGGCATGTTCCCTGACTGCCTGGGAGGAGGGGACAGAAGGAAGGGTTCAGTTTTATTAGAGGAGAGGTGCTACTCACCTCTTTTAACACCTCCCACACCCAGGCCCATGTCCTTGGTCCTTCAGCTTTCATCATTTTAGCAACATCTGAGACACGTTTAATTATTCCCTTATAAAGTGAAATTGAAACCTCAGAAAACTTAACTGATTCATGGAGGGTCACACTTCACTAGTAAATAATAGGAAAGAATTAGAATTTCACTATACTTATTTTATCTATCCATGTATTTAACAAATATTTATCACGTATTTACTTTGTGATGGATTCACTTAATGTCTGGTTGATGGTAGTAAACAAAACAGCCTCTTCATACAAATACTTTGGGAAAAGGACCAGTAGTGTTTTATAAAAGGAAACTTACACTTACTCTGCGATCCAGCAATTTTACTCCTAGATACTCTCCTAAGAGACACGGCTGTGACAAAAAGTGATAGACTACTCACGGTCTCTTTACTCATAATAACCAAAGGACAAGCTAAATGAATATAATGGAATGTTCATAACCTCTTCATTCATAGTAGCTAAAAATACAAAATAGCTCAAGGGCCCATCAACAGAACAGATAAACAAACTGTATACCCATATAGTGGAATACTACTCAGCAAGAAAAAATAGATTATTGCTATATATCACAACTTGGGAGAATCTCGAAGACATTATGTTGAGTGAAATAAATCTTACAAAAAAGAATACATGCTGTGCGATTCCAATTTATATAAACTTCTAGAAAAAAAACTAATGTTCACAAAGATCAGAATAGTAGTTGCCTCTAAGGGTGGGGAGAATTGGGGTTTAACTGAGAAGGGGCCTAAAGAAGCGTTTGGGGGTGATATTAGTGTTCAATACAATGCTTGATGAGCATTGGGTTAGATAGGAATATGCACTTTCAAAATTATCCAGTTGTACCCTTAATACTTATGCATTTCACTATTTGTGCATTTTACCTCACGAGGAAAGAAGAATCATAACTGAACACTGAACCTGGTTAATAATATGTGTATGCCGAAGTACTTAAGGGTGACACATAAAATGTCTCAGCTCAGTTTGAAATATATCAAGAAATAGGATGGATGGATGAATGGTTGGATGAAGGCATCAGTAAATATGTGATAGGATAATACAGGCAAATGTTAATGAAATAATCTGAAGGATAGACACATGGAGGTCTACCCCACTATTTTTTCAATTTTTTTGTTATATTGAAAAGTTTCCATCATAACATGTTGAGAACAAAATATTTTAAAATAAAAAGACTCTTCCCCTGTGTTTATCTTGCTGACAGTCTAGCAGTGAAGACAAACATTAAGGTAAACACATAGGTAAATGCATGATTGCATATTTTGGTGAACGTTAGGAAGAACAAAGAGAGGGTGCGGTGTGAGAGATTTCGTGGGGAGCTTATTTAAATGAGTGGTCAAGGAAAACGTCTTTTGGAGAAAGAATGTTTGGAAAAATGAGACACGCAGATGAGAAAGGCTATGATGGGAAGTGTGTGCATCCAGGTGAGGAGGTGATGGCCCAAAGAGAAGACCCCAGAGGGAAAGAGTTTAGCACATGCAAACAAATGCAAGAAGGGCCAGTTTGAATGGCCTTCAACAAAGGAGTGTGGCCAACAAAGGAAAGAGCCAGTGAAAGGTGAGCGTGGAAAGGGAGGCAGGGCCTAGATCATATAGTCATTTATAGGCTTGATAAGTTTTAATCACCTCTGAGTTAGCCAAAGCACACATAGGGTAGGTGCTCAAAGTTGAATGATAAAACGGCAACAATAATAACCATGCAATGTATTAAATGCCTGCTACAGGCCAGGCACCCCGTCAAGTACCTTTACCTATTCAACTGTATATCTTTCTAAAGCATTCGCAGTTTAAAATAAATGTACACATATTCATTTCCCATTTTATGTGTGAGGAAATTGAGGTTTGGGAGAGTTTAGGTAGCTTACCTAAAGTCACACAGCTAGTCCAACGTGGAGCTGGGATATGAGTCTAAGATAATAACGATCAAGTAGTCACGTTATCTGAGAAATACCTGGGGAAATGGAATGCTTAACTTGCAAGCAGAGAAATCTCCCTGGAATCACTACTATCTTCTTTGAATTTGTACAGTTATCATAGGGAAGAGAGGTTTTGTTTGTACCCTATAATTACAAGGCTCTAAATTAGCATCAATGAGAAGATACTCTGAAAAAGCACATTGGAGGGCGAATTTGAGGCCACATTTGAAACAAAAAATTGTCATTATAGATTTGTCCAGAGATGGCAAAAGTCATAATCTTTTATGACTGTTGAGTCATAATGGACTCAAAAATGGACAGTTAAAATGGACAACAAACTTTCTTCCATTGAGTCACAGGAACCTAGGCTGGATGGCCACAGAACAGAGGGACGCAGACATCAGCTGTGGATTGGACCTGATGACTTTTAAGTGCCTCCCAGCCCCGACTGTGGGATGGCCCACTGATCAGGCAGACTGTGTTTGTGGCTGTGGCTTCCCCAGCAGGTTGGCAGCAGCTGTCTTCCCAAGGCTGTATTAGTAACATCTTCATGGACGCTGCATGCACAAACAACATTTTCCATTTAAGCCACATTCACCGCTGGCCTCATGAGAATCACCAGTGAGACTGGCTTGCTGGCTTAAGAGAAAAAGGCTGAACTGGCAATGGAAGCACAGTTACTGCTCAGGAGGAGGGATCAGTGAGATTCCCTGAGTGGGAAAGCTGTCTGGCATTTGCTGGTCTGCAATGCTGTTCTCTGGAGGCTCAAGGAAGACAACCCGAAAGCTCCCAGTGCCTGTGGCTATGTCCCTATGAACACAGATTTCTCAGGGTTTGGAAATATATGCCATAAAGAACCAGTAGCTCAAGTGGCACAAGTAGAGAACAATATTCAAGTTAATCTCAGCCCTGAATTCAGCTGGGGAGGCAGCAGGGGTCCTAACTGCCATTCCTGTTTTGTGGATTTCCATTTGTGCTTTTATCCTACAACAATATCCTAACATCATGAAAGGATTTGGGAGCTTTCTCCATGCCAGGTGCTGTGTGGCATCTCACTGAATCCTCACAGAAACTGTGAATTAACCTCTGTTATTGCCCCAGTTGACAGAAGAAGACAGAGATACTGAATGACTCTTCTCACTCATACGCTTGCAATGTGGCAAAACCTGGTATTCACACCTATGTCAGATGCCAGTCCTTGTTTTAACTAGTACAACCTGTGAATGAATGAATGAATGAATGAATGAATGAATGAATGACAGCTTCAAGTAAAATCATGAATAATAAACCTAAAACTTAGGATAAAAAAATAAATTACTTCTGAAAGAGCAACGCTGAGGAAAACAAAAGAACTGGGCACATAATTTTTTTATACTTCCTGGCAGCCAAACTTGGGAGGAAAAATCCTCATCTGGAAAGAATAGCTAGTTTTCTGACCCCAAGTCCCAGCTCTAGGAATGACCAATGTCCAGGCTTAGAATTTGAGTTCTGCCCTTTGGTCTAAAAGCCGTCCTTCTGAGTGACTTTACTTTGGAAATTTGGAAAGCATATTACTTCTTACCTGGCAGTAGTCTTAGATTTATTAAGAATGGCTTGAAGTCGATGGCACAACATTATTATTGTTACCTGGAAAAGAGAGTTGGTGTAGGCTGGCCAGCACCAGCATGCATCTACAAAGCAAATACTGGGGTTACAGTAAGTTCAAGATCAGACCATGGTCCTCAGCCTCTCCTTGGGTAGAGGTCCAAAAGCCCATTGTCATATGGTGGAAATCATCTAGCTATAGATGTCCTGATAAAATCTAGTCCCCGGGTTCACATTTGCTCAGTTGATTCCAAAATAGAACTGAACTGTCCTCTTTCAGCCCTTGTTAGCAAAACATATCATCTCCTACATTTCTGTCCCAATAAGTTGGTTGCTGGCTCATACATAAGATTTTGGTTTCTTCCTAATGTATGTACTGCAAGTGATGGAACTGACTTTCAAGCCCGAATCTCTTTCCACTGCACCACTTTGTCTTCTAAGGAGAACAATTAGTAGCTGGCTCTTAATACGTGCAGCCACAGTGACCACCCAGGCTTCCCTGCTGAGGCTCGTATTTTCCATGTTATTCTGAAGTGAAAACTAAGAGATTAAACCTCACCCAGGAGTTTGCAGTCCATGCTGCTTTCAACTCAGGCAAGATCACCACTAAACATCAAGCAGATGTCTTATTTGCTCAATCTTCTTTTCTTGCACTTACTGTTAGTACTGTATTGCCCTAAATCAGACTGTCCCTTTAAAAGTCAAGACCCCATGGTTCCTTTTAGATTTCCCCTACCAACTCTGAGCTCCTGCCCAAGGACCTCTTAGCATTTGATTAAATATGAATGTGGAGGTAGGGTATTCACTCACCCATGATTCTGTCCTCAGAAACCCCCATTTACTGAGAAATGGCTGAAGAGAGCTGAAAACAGAGCCAGCCCATTATCTATTAATTCTTAATAAACTGGCAGATTATAATAATACTTAGATGATAAAAAAGGTTGGGTAGACAATATCCTGTCTATACCTAATATCCAAACTGAACAAAAGCCAAGAAGCTGAAATGGTGCACCAGACGCTCTAGGAGACGTGTGGTCCGTTCATTTATATCAAAGCCAGACAGACCTGAGTGGGGGACTCCCTGACCGTGTCTGATGGTTCCCTCCACTCACAGTCTGACCTAAGGCATCAGCCTTAAATGGGTGCTATTACCACATTGTTCTGCAAACAGGTACCTGGAACTTTTATGTCTGCCTCTGTCTTTGTAGCTCACATGATTTTGCACGTGGTCTAAGAATCAAGCCCTAAACCACTTTGTTATCTACCACAGAAAGATGATTTGGGTTGTATTCTAAGAAGGATTACACAACCCAAAAGCTAGTTGGGGAAATTGGTTTTATCTTAAGTGCCATCTTTCATGGATTAGCTGCTTGGAAGGCTGTGCTGAAGACTCTGAAACCATATCCAAGCCTAGTGGGAAGGAGGCAGTAACTGGTGAGTGATGTTTTCCACAGACACAGGGAGTAGGAGTGAGAGCAGCAAGTGTGTCTAACATTTGCCACATCTGAGGGAACTTCTCTGTCTTCCTAATGTGGACAAGAACTTCCCGTCCATGCAATTAGACTGACTGCTTATGACAAAGCTGTGAAGCAGGCAGAGTCCCACCTCATGAAGGAAGCAGACTATGGATGGGACTTGGAGGAACTAGCCTGGAGATGCAGCCTCAAGAAGCCACACGTGGCTCCTGGCTCCATGCTGATGCCCTGACCAGTCTCACCAACAGTGTCTCTTCCCCGATCAGTCCTGTGACATAGACACTTGGGTCCATGTTGAACTCCTGGCTCCTAGAGTTGGCTCCTGTCCTAATATCGTCCAGAGCACATGGCCAGAATAACTCCCCAACAACACTCCATACCCTGATGAGAACCTGACTTCTTTAAAAATCTTGAAAATGCTATTTAATGGTCTTTGTTCTCCGGTCCTAGCCCCGTGGGTAACATCTCTTTCCATTGATCTGTTTCAATGTCTTCTCTCTGCAAAGGGGAAGTCTGGGACGCAGAACAGGCGAGAGACTTTGTAGACCACCCAGAGATATGGAGAGCTGTGATGCTGACCTCCAGGCTCCTAACCCAGGTCTTCTCAGTGCCATGGGTGTCACAGCTCTGCTTCCAGGAACAGCACCAGAAAGCAATGTCATTACTGCAAGGTGACACCTGATACTCATGAAGAACATACATTCTCACTTTCATACCCCAACAAAGTCCTGAGCTATCCACCTTGGAGAGGCCCTCGTGTACCGAGGAACCATTGGAAAAGCCACCCTACTTTAAAGTTTATACAGTCTGAGAATGCACAAGAAGGTCCAAGCCAGAGTTTGAGGCTGAGATCCAGGGTGTATCAGCTATCAGAAAAAAACCCTGCTGCTGAATCCTTCAGCCAGCCCATGTTAAGGGACATAAATAACACCGAGAAAAGAACACCCCAAAGTTCAAGAACAATGTGTGTTTATTCATTGGATGCCTTTCACCTAGGTGACATGGGAAGGCATTTGAATTTTGTTTAAAAGTCACTTGTTGAACTGTCTAGGTGTTCCTTGTATAAGCAGGAATTAGGTCTGTCTTCCTGACCACTGCAGTCCCCAGCCCGCCCCCCTGTGTCTAGAACAGAGCCAGGCATGTGGCTAGTGTCTACACATACGGTGTTGATGAGAGAACATGTGGGTGACTTGGGAGAAGACGTGTGGGTGAGATAGACGGCAGGGGAAGGGATGTGGGGCTGGACGCAGCCTGGGATTCGTTCAGGGCGACACCATGGGAAGCCTGTGGCATCACATTGACACTTCACTATGAGGGCCGACAACTTTCAAAGCCAGAGTACGGTAGGAAAGAGAATGGATGCAGAATCCAGTCCGTCTGAATTGTAACCCCACTTTGAACACAGGCTCTGAAAGGCCACTTACATTTCCAATCTCAGCTTCTTCATCTCTAAAATGGAGAAGGTAAGGATGCGGATAACTCTACCTCCCAGAGTAGTTGAGAAGATTGACTCTGTTAATACATGAAGTGTTTGGAACGGCCCTTGAATTCTCTAGGCAGGCTTCGGGAGGATATTTACCAAGATTCTAAAGGAATTCTAAAGAAATACTAAAGGAAAGTGACAGAGTTGATAATGTAGCAATAGAAGGTTACCTATTGGCTCCTCAGTATTCAGCTCCATGGTTTGTGTAACAATTCTAATTTTAATATAAAAACCTGCTTCTTCACCACTTCAGTCTTAAAGTTTTGAGGTGAGCAGGGATTGCAGCATAGAATCCAAAGTATTGGGTTGGCCCAGAAGTTCATTTGTTTTTTTTTCTATAAGATGTCTCTAGTTGAGCTTAGTTGTCTTTAACTGCACTCAAAAGAATTTTGTTAGATTGTATTGTGACAGCTGTCATATCAGCATGAGTTTAAAAACAAAACTTATCAAAATTGGTGAATTTTTGTGTAGCCATTTTAATATGGAAAATGCAGGAAAATATGTAACATCTTCAGCATATTATGCTTTCTTATATCAAGAAAGATAAAAATGCAACTGAAATGCAAAACAAAATTTGTGCAGTGTATGGAGAAGGTGCTGTGACTGATCGAACATGTCAAAGGTGGTCTGTGAAGTTTCAGCTGGAAATTTCTCAGTGGAATAGCCAACATACTCAAAATGTCCAAATCAATAAAGCTATTGGTGAAAATGAACAATGTGTCTTTTATTCTACAGAAGAACACCATACAGACTTTTTAGCCAACGCAATATCTTCTTTCCAGGCTACCATTAAGGTGAGTGCATGTCCTAAGTGTCTTTGATCAGGAAGCTTCTCCAGACTATGTGGCTATGACCACCCACAACTCCTTTCCACTGGAAGAGGCTGCTAGGAGCCACTTTTCCAGAAGAGAGTCAACCTAGGAATGGAAACAAAACAAAAAACGCATTTATTCAAGTTGAGAGGCAGAAAAAAACTTGGTGACATCATTTGACCCCCTGAATCAAGCCACATCTGAAGGCTGATTACTCATGGAGTTTTTCATGATATGAGCCAATAAATTCCCTTTTTGCTTCAGCCAGTTTGGATTGGGTTTCCTGTGACTTACAACCGAAAAAGTCTTCAGTTTCAGATACCTATGAGTTTAAGAGGAATGTCTGAGAGTCTGGCTTTGGACATAACTTTTAAGGGCTACTGCCAAACCTAACACCTTGGAGTAATTAATAGTTCGTCGAGGCTTTGGGTACTTTATTTGACCTCTGGGACATTCTGTTTCTTGCTGTCTGGAAATGAGAATGATAAAACCAATGGGGGGGGGGGGCTACTTTCAGAATTAGGTGCCATGACATATCAGAAAGTGCCTAACCCGGTGGGCTCCACATGTTGGGGTCTTAGTCGATGCCCAGGAGGATGTCATGAGGAACATGGGAACTCGTATGAAAGTACATTTATAATTTACATTGTATTATCTCTAGAAGAGTTTTAAGTGACAAGATAACAAACAGAGTGTGCCAAAATTAGGGTGGGAACCTGATGAAGGGCGGAAGTTTTGAAAAAAAAAAAAAAAAAGCAGAGGAAACAGGATGCAAATTGTTTCCCTTCTCAGACAGTAGCAAAAAAATAAATAAATAAATAACAAAGGATTCTGGATTCAGTAAGAAGTTTTAGCTTCCAAAGCAGTGTCTGTCAAATTTTCTTTCTGACAGCAGTAGAATTTTAAAAAATAGATGATATACTGGTTCATGATGCAGGTCTCTGGGCTCCATCTCAGACTTGGTCACATGGACTATTCAAGGAATAAACCCAGGAGTCTGTGTTTTTAAACATCCAATAATGTAAGTTTTGGGGAAAATATTTTAATATTAAAAATGTTTCATGCTCATAATGTAACTTTTCTTACCCTGCATTTCTGATTAGCTAGAATTGATGTCACCATTTTAGAAATTAAAGACACAAGAGAGGACTTGGTTAGTGCCACAAAATGTTTCGGAGGCAAAATTGTCTGATGTTTCAGGGCTGGAAACTCATAAACTCCAACATCTGATAGTGTCTCAGCTTCCCCAGAAAGCGGGGAATGCTGTGTGTCCGCAGGTGTTCCTTACTATGATATCTGAATTAGAAAACCAGAAAATGCCCTAGAGCTGGATACGGCGGTACCCTACCCAGAGTGCTCTGCAGGGACCTGGAAGGTCCACCTGGAAGGTGGTGCACAGCCATCCAGCCTTTTGGGGAATCTCCTTGCCTGAGGAAAACTACCTCACCTGAAGTTACAGCACACATCCAACAACTAATATGGAGGTTATAAGGCCCTGCCTTCTTGCCCCAGCCTGAGACAATTCTGCAAGACCATCCCAGCCTCCACCTGCTTCCTGAGACTGGCTGAGCTCTTCACTGCAAAGGTGGGACAGCTCACCGTCTCCCTCTGCCAACCCTGCACTGTACGGCCTTTTACAGGTCTTACCCCTCCCGCCCCAAAGAACACTTTGATCCATTTTCTGCCTGCAACCCCCCTCTCAGAGCTCGGTTTCCATGAAACTCAACATGGAATAATCTCCCATGTCCAACAACAGGGGAATCTTTAGATATATTATTGTCCAGCCATTGCATGGAATACTTTGTTGCTAATAAAAATGTGATTTATGATGACTGAGAAGAAAATGAAAATGAAATATCAGTGATAAAAGATAATTGATGACTGCACAATACAAAACTCCATGCAGGCCCTAATTAGTATTACGTAAAATTTATCCACAGGAGAATGGCGGGCAAGCATACTTAAAAACTAAAAGTTGTGATTTATCTTGAAGTGTTTAAAATCATTACTATAATATGCCCATAGCAGACAGACAGAGAGATACATGGAATAATGAATCATGTGTTAATCTGATAAATAAAACTCTGAAATACATCAGTAGCACGCATCCTATCTTGTTGAAAACACTTCTTGAGGGAAGAGTTGAATCAAATTCTTTTTTAAAAATACATTTTATTGATTATGCTATTAAAGTTGTCCCATTTCCCCCTTCACTCCCCTCTACCCTGCACACCCCCTCCCACCAACATTCCCCCCACTTAGTTCATGTCCATGTGTCATACTTACAAGTTCTTTAGCTTCTACACTTTCCATACTATTCTTACCCTCCTTCTATCTACTTTCTACCTACCATCTATGCTACTTATTCTCTGTACCTTTCCCCCCTCTCTCCTCCTCCCACTCCCCTATTGCTAACCCTCCATGTGATCTCCATTTCTGTGGTTCTGTTCCTGTTCTAATTGTTTGCTTGGTTTGTTTTTGTTTTAGGTGTGGTTGTTAATAATTGGGAATTTTCTGTCATTTTATTGTACATGTTTTTATCTTCTTTTTCTTAGATAAGTCCCTTTAACATTTCATACAGTAAGGGCTTGGTATGATGAACTCCTTTAACTTGACCCTATCTGAGAAGCACTTTATCTACCCTTCCATTCTAAATGAAAGCTTTGCTGGATAGAGCAATCTTGGATGGAGGTTCTTGCCTTGCATGACTTGGAATACTTCTTTCCAGTCCCTTCTTGCCTGTACGGTCTCTTTTGAGAAATCAGCTGACAGTTTGATGGAAACTCCTTTGTAGGTAACCACCTCTTTATTTCTTGCTGCTTCTAGGATTCTCTCCTTCACTTTCATCTTGGATAATGTAATTATGATGTGCCTTGGTATGTTCCTCCTTGGGTCCAACTTCTTTGGGACTCTCTGTGCTTCCTGGACTTCCTGGAAGTCTATTTCCTTTGCCAGATTGGGGAAATCTCTTTTATTATTTGTTCAAATTATTTTCCACTCGTTGCTCTTCCTCTTCTCCTCCTGGTACTCCTATAATTCAGATGTTAGAATGTTTAAAGATGTCCTGGGGGTTCCTAAGCCTCTCCTCATTTTTTTGAATTCTTGTTTCTTAATTCTTTTCTGTTTTGCTGTTTCTTTCTTCCTTCTGGTCCACACCGTTGATTTGAGTCCCAGTTTACTTCCCATCACTATTGGTTCCCTGTGCACTTTTCTTTATTTCACTTAGCATAGCCTTCATTATTTCACCTAATTTGCAACCAAATTCAATAAATTCTGTGAGCATCCTGATTACCAGTGCTTTGAACTGTGCATCTGATAGGCTGGCTATCTCTTCATCACTTAGTTGTGTTATTTCTGGAGCTTTGATCTGTTCTTTCATTTGGGCTGTTTTTTTTTTTTTTTCTTAATGTGCCTGTTACATATGAAGGGCAGAGCCTTAGGTGTTCACCAGGGTGGAGCAACCCAGTCACTGGGTTGTGACGCTGTATTTGGGAAAGAGGTCCGAGAGGGAACAATGGTGCTTGCTCTACTCCCTGCCAGATTTCAGTCCCTTCCACTGCTTCCCTTAAGCAAACTAGGCCCTCCTGGTGCTGATTCTCGTGTGGGTGAGTTTGTGTACATTCTAGGACCCTGTGGATCTCTCCAACGAACTCTCCTATGAGGCTGGAAGTCTCTCTCATCACCTCAACCCCCCAGAGGCATCTTCAATTGGTGTTTTGAGGCTTTATTTCCTCCTGCTGGGACCCTGGGTTGTGCGATCTGTCTTGCTCCCCAGTTTCACCTGGTTTATCTGCATGCAAATGTGGGACTTCCCAGTTCCGTAAGCCACCTTGTGCACTGCACCCCTCCACGATCTGCTGCCTTGCTGAGTCTGCTTGGTCCGTTTACTGCCACCTTGAGTACCCGTGGTCCACCAGCCACCACTTTTTTTCCGAGACCCCTCTCTGCCCGGCCACCCAACTGCGCCCCTCCTACCGGTCTGGATGAATGTGTCTACTTTAACTCCTTGGTTGTCAGACTTCCATACAGTTCAATTTTCTGTCAGTACTGTTTTTTTGTTGTTGTTTGTTTGTTTCTAAATTTTTGTTGTCCTTATTTTAGTTGTGCGAGGAGGCACAGTGTGTCTACCTATGCCTCCATCTTGGCCAGAATGGATCAAATTCTTATTGTCCGTCCCTCTGCCCTGTTGCTGTTATTCCCTCACATGTTGGAGGACCAGAGGCAGGAAGTGATTTGAGCAGTGGAGCAGGGAAGCTCAGCCCCAGGACTGTAAGAAAGCTCAGCCCCAGGGTCTGCAAGAAAGCTGCACCATCTACCTGTTCACCCTTAGGTTCCAGCCACATTAACCCTTTCTGAAATCGCACAGTCTCCCCAACTTACCCACCAGAGCATCCATAATTGCCCTCATTCTGAAAAGCTAAGGACAAGAATTGCCTTCAGTCCCTTGCCCCAGGACACCGGTGGGGTTCAGCCCCAGCTGCGTGCAGAGCTGACCAGCTCATTCACTCATCTGGAATCAGCCTGCTTCCCTTTCTTATCTCACTTATCTCCACTTCCCTCCCGGCTTGCCATCTCCCAGATAAACTACTCCACTCGAATTCTCGTCCCAGCCTCTCCTTTGAGGGGGAAAGCAACCTAAGCCAAACACTGACCCTTTTCTTCCTTCATACCTAATAGCATTACCAAAATGAGACTCTTTGGGGTAGCAGACATTCATCGAAGGCTTAAAGTGACAACAAGCAGATGACACAATAGCCCAGAACACCAAATTGAATGTTAGTTGTGATTGACCAGACTGTCCTTGGCTGCCCCTGACAAAGGGAAGTTCTCAATGGTAGCTTTCTCTCCTGAGGCCCTGACCAACCAGTCTCTTCCTGGGTCTTCTCCCCATTCTCCATCTTCCTCACCTCTCTCTTCTTCCCTCCCCCACTACCAGGTGGCTTGTGGAAACATGAAAAATGATCCTCACCCAACCAGGTTATGCCCAGGAAAACTAAATGAAATAAACACACCCCTTTCACTAAAGAATGATTCTCCAGTTTCCTAAGAGAAAGATGATATCTCTCGCTGAGTTAAATGCAATTATTTTTGTTTTGTACACAGTGTTTTTCTGCCTGATGAACATTTGCAGCATTATTAGGCTTCTAGAAAAGTGCCCTTTCTATGAGTTTAATTGCCATTCAATCTCTGACCTGGTGGGACAGTCTCGTTCTTTCCTTGGAGGCATTTCCTCCACGACAGGAAGGAGGACAGACTCTCACCTTCTTCCAGGTGACACTTAGGCCTGGCAGTCCCTGGATGGGCACTACCAGGTATGTTGCCATATGACCCTGGGGATTTGAGCTCATCAGAGAAGAAATGCAATAAAGATGAATAGATGCCCACTTTGGTGTGGCAGTGTCTCAAACAATTAGATATGGAGTCACCATGCGATCTAGCAATTCCATTCCTAGAGGTATAAGTCCATTGATAGATGAATATATAAGCAAAATGTGGTACCTACATACAATGGAATATTATTTGGCCATAAAAAGGAAGGGAATTTTAACATGACAACATGAACCTTGAAGACATAATGCTAAGTGAAAAAAAACACAATGCCAAGGGAAATAACCAGGTCACAAATGACGATTATTGAATAATTCTACTTACTTGAAGCACCTAAAATGCATAGGAACAGAAAGTAGGATAGTGGTTGCCAGGGGTTTTAGAGAAAGAAGAAAGGGGAGTTTCGGTTTAGAGAGATGTTCAAGTTCTGGGGCTGGATGGTGGCGATGGTTACAGAGCAATGTAAATGGGCTTAATGCCGCTGAACCGTACACACTCTATACAATGGCTCCAAAGGCCAACTTTATGTTAGGCATATTTGAGCATAGTGTAAAAAAATATAAAAAATAAACAAAAGACAAGGAGAAAGGCACAGTCTCCTTCCCTGCTTCTGCTCCTCAGTTAGCTGGGGACCAAAAATAGACCCACAGCGTTAGCATCGCGCCTGTCTTCTTGTTAATTGTCTTGTTTTAGATGCAGATGTCTTTCACTCGCAGACAGTGTTTTCGGGGACTGGGAATACAGAATGTGCTGGTGTGGCATTTCTGAACCCAGGCAAACTTTGATTAGTCTGAATGGCGGGGCTCCACTGGAGACAAACATCAAATCCAGGAAAGCTGCACCCCTTTGTTCTCCACAAGCTCTCGCTTAACAAGACCTCTTTTAAGCAGAATGACTATGGGACCCAGAGCATTTTCTGTGTTCCTTGAGATACTGTTTTCTCCTGCATGTGAGGAATGCATGTATTTTCTCTTTCATTTTTTCCTTTTCCTTTTTTTAAAATGAATATTTTGCCTACATAAGGTGAAAAAGCAGAAATGAACAGTGTGTTAGTTACCGTTTGAGTCTCAGAAGAGATGAGGAGTTGAGCCAGCCTTGCAGTCTCTTGCCTGAGACACCAAAGAAGAGATACATCCCAGGGCCTGGGGTCTTCCTGCTCATCCCCTCCCTCACCTGTGACTCTCATTCTGGATCACTCATGGGCTGCACTTCGAAGACTCTGTCAACTAGTCAAGAAGCAAAACAAAAATAAATTGGAGGCGTCCCCCTTAGGAGAGGGCTGGGTCTCTGAGTGGAAAGCCCTGGCTTTGACTCTGAATTCTATCATTTTCTAGCTGCAGAACTTTATTAATCAACTAGGCTCCAGTTTCAGCGCCTCTAAAATGGGAGTAATAATAGTAGCTACTCCACAAGGTAGGGGTGAAGATTCAATTGGGTAATACAATAACTGGAAAGCACCTAGCACACATGATGACATGCAATAGCCCTGAGAAATTTTAGCTCTTGTGGTATAAAGAACACTTTGTATTAGTAACTCCTGATTGTGAATGGTGGGGATCAGAATAAGGCAGACCTCTGAAGAATGATTTCCCACTCCTTGTAGTCTGAAAAATCCCAGTAAGCCCCTTGGTAATACCACCCTCCCTAGTAAAGAGACATACTGTGGGATATAAGGAGGTGTAACCTATTTTCAAAGTGGTTACCTCATCCCTAATGGTGGGCAATAGCGATTTTCCACACGCAGGCAAGAATTTCATAGACTCCCCTTAATAGCAATGTGCCAGGATCAGTGACAGTGACAATATATCGTTTCATGCCTCCAAATTCAACTCTTCTTCAGCGTATTGAAGCGAAATGCCAGCTAAGTGTGGATTTTACTGATTTAGCTGTGGAGGAAAGAAATTCTGTAGATCAGATCAATACAGCCAGTAAAAACAAACTGCAGAATGCCCATTTTCTGCCGGAGGTCTGTGAGTGAGGGCAGGAGACCAGGCACCTGAATTATTCCTGAGCACTTCATCTTGAGTGCTGGAAATGGTACTTGAAAACCATTATAGGGAAAGGCTATGATTTTAGGTCACAGTGATTAAATGGAATGTCCTGCACAAAAAGTTAGAGTTAACATTTTTTTGATCCAAAAATTAGAATCTATAAGAGAATAGTTTTAATCAGTCTGAGTACCGGGACAAACCCAAAAGCCCAATTAATTCTTTCCATGACATTTAGGACCCACATCTCCTGCAGTAAGAAGATATAAACTTAGAATGTTATTTTTTTTGGACAGTTGGCAGCCATGTATGAAAGCATGATTAACCATGACCACTTTTAAAATTATGTTATCATTATCATCAATGTCATTACCATTATCACTAGATTTTTCCACTAATAATAATACTTCAACACAATAGCCATATTCCTTTTATCTGCCCAGGGCAATTGTCAGTTTGAAGACCAGCCATGTACAGTTATAAAAAAGACTGATAGTATCACAAAGGGATCACAACGGTACTGACGCATACTATTGATAAGGGTATAAATTAGTGGTGATTTTGACCAATGATTTAGCTTTGTCCATTGTCATATAAAGCCTACATCTGCTTCAGTCTCAGAGTACTGCTGCTCAGTAACTCTCAGAGAAAAAAAAAGTCACAGATGTGTCCAAAAATGAAAATAGCCCATGAGTCTCAGTGAAGGGTTGTATGTGGAAGTGAAAACATGGATACAATGGGAACACCTTTTATTCAGGGACTGGCCAAGGAAGGTAGACTTGTCCAAGATGTTAGAAATTGTACAGACTTTAAGACACATGAAATAAGTGTGTTGAAACAGATATGAAAAGATATCTATAATTGACAGTACATACTTAACAACTGACTCTTCAGAAGAGGGTGGGGGAAACCCTGATTTGTGGCATTTGCTGCTTCCTGTGGTGTAAATACTCTTAACATGGCTGGTTTCAAGCTGCCAACACAATGGTACTGGGAGTGGAGTTGGGAAGAGATGCACACAGCTGGCTTTTTTGGGTTGGGGCCAGTCAACTCCAGCCTGCCACTGCCACTGTATGGCTAAGAAAGGAGCAGGGCCATGTATGTAACATGCAGCATAACTAAACCACACATCTATACTCCCTCCTGTAGATAAATATGCATAAAAATCTTTAAGCAGGTACTTTCGGAGAAAAGTGTGCCTGCTGGTATCTACTTCTGCTTTGTATCATTTCAGTAATTTTAAGCTGAAAACTTATTAACTGTGTGATTAGGTTAAATTTAAAAGAATAATGACCATTATATATATTATGTCCAAGAAAAAGTTGGTGAGACTTTGATAAGCCTGACACTGGCTTGAACTCAGATGGATGGATAGATAGATAATTTTGAGGATCGAGAAAAGGGAGAGAAACAAAGAGAACTGTGGGAGTCCATGGGTGATGTGCAGGTTTGTCCAGATGAGGCTGGTGTTTGGTTAAAGGATAAAAAAAGAGAATGGATACGAAAGAGAAGCTAGAGATGGGAACAAAGGAATAAGCAAGACCAGGAGCCCCTTTGTGGAGCAGCCTGGCGAGGGAGGAGAAGAGAGAGGGTAGGAAGCAGCTGCCCTATGTAGGTAAGTACACTGGGCACCGTGATGCTCTGCTGCGGGAGGTAGGAGAGGGGAGGGGAAAGATGGGAATGTGCACTGAGCTCTTGTACGATTGCAGGGGAGTGTTAAGGTCTAGTATGAGTTGGGGAATATGAAATCAATTGAAACCTATTTTCTTTGTTACCTAATTTTCTCCAATTTTGAGGCCCTGGAGCAGGTGTGAAGAAAATAAATAGGTGGGTGAATTAGGCAGGGGAATCTATATAACAGCTCTGCCTCCCCACACAGAAAGACTGGGGCATCATTCACGATGTCTAGGCCTTGCTTTCAACACCTGCAAAGCAAGGACAATGGCACCTGTCCCGTGGCATTCTTGGGCTGTGGGAGAACCAGAAAAGACAGCAGAGAGAAGGAGGAGAGGCAAAATGTGTTGGATGTGTCTTAAAGCACCAGGGCCCAGGCCTCTGCTTGTGTCTCTGAGATCCCAATAAATCTCAGTGGAAGATAAAGGGTCAGTTGATAATGAAAGGCCGCTAAGTGAACGTGACCCAGTCTATGCCCCAGGCAGGAGAAATTCCTGGTAAGCAGTGTTCCGAGAAACATTTGACCTCACTCAAAGGCATGGGAGAAGGTGACTCTGCAGAAATATGGAGAGGAGCACTGGACCTCAGCTTCCGGACTGGCCAACAGAAGTCAATGGAGCCTATCCAAGTCCTGCGGCTGGTTTGAGAAAGAAGTCTGTGAGTGTACACCAAGGATTTGAAAAGGGGCCCTTAGAATCCTGCTTTCACTCTCAGTGAGCTGAGGTGGGGTCCTGGCTTGTGCCCAAGTTCCCTCTATCCTGGGGGAACATAGTGGTACTTTAAAAATATCTGATCCTCTTGTGTGAAATGCATCACAATTTTTATACTGATTAATGTACCCCACAAAATGCCTAGAATCTGCCTTAATAAGGGCGTATCTTGGGTATATGTTCAGGTCAGACCCAAACAGGAAAAGGTGATTCCCAACTGTGTGATCGTTACCTGCACCCACCCACACACAGAGTGGCTCTCTTTCTGTCCTGTGAACACATCGTGGCCTTTCATACCACAGGGCCTTTAAATTTTAATGTCTGCCTAGAATGTTCTTCCTCCATGACTTTTCAGGCCTAGTTCATTCCTGTCATTCAGGTCCTCGCTGAAACGGGGTGCCACTTGTGGAGGTATAAATGCAGTCTGGATGAAATCATGACATGTCTTGAATATTGTACTAGGGAATTAAGACATCATCCTGAAGGCAAGAGGGGAGACTGGACAGATTTTTAAGGAGAAGACAGATTTGTTTTGAATCAGAGCTTTAGATAAATAATTGTCATGGTGTTTTGTAGGCTTGCCAAGGGACAAGACTGAACTCAAGGAGACATATGACAAGGCTGTGGCAAAAGTTGAAATGAGATGTGAAGAAGGTCAAGAGCAGCAATGGGGAAGACTGATTGAAACAAGACTGATGAATCAATAAAGGATAGACACACATAAACACATACTTTTGCTTACATGCCTCAAACATAGAACATCTTCAGATCAAACACAGGGAGAGAGGATGTCCAACAAATTTGTCTGTGAAAACATGTGCCCAGGCCTGCACCTTGCAGCTCACATTTGGGATTTGGGGTTTTAGCCCCACTCAGTGTTAGGTGGGAGCTGTGCAGAGAGAAATGTCATTCTGTTCTTCTAATCTCCACAAGAAGATGTCAGGTTTGCATCTGAAAATCAGCTCATTATTGATCTTAACCTTGTTACTATTCATGAAGCTCAATCGAGAAGTAGTAGATTTTAACACAGTGGCCCTCACACACTAAATCAATCCTCATTGATTTCAATTGTCTTCTCCTGTCTAAGCATTGATGTCACCCCTTCTCCTGAAAACCTGTCCCCAAGGTCCTTTGGAGCCTAAGTGGTATAAGAAGCTGGTCTGTGGAGCACTCAGAGTGGGCAGAGATGGTGTTTGAGCAGCACCTGGTCCCTCTTTGGGGCTCGGTGGGTCTGACTGCCTCCTAAACCCATTCATACCCAGAGCCATGCTCCCTCCCGTCTCAGCCACTAGAGGGAAGATAGAGCCCTTCACACCTTTAGGTACCTGTCCATTTGGGGAAGAGGCTGATTTTTCCAAAAGCTTAGATGCTACCTGTCCTTGAAGGCCTTTAACAAGCTCAGATGACAACCAGTTCTGTTCTCAAACACAGCTTAGTCAAGTTCAGAGCTGAACCCCACCAACAAACCCACAGTTCTGGCTCAGAGCTCTGTCATCTCCCTGATCTGCCCGAGGACCAGCCCAGAGACTGAGCCTTTCCTCAGAGCAAAGATTTTCTTTGATGTTCTGGAAACCCAATTCCAGTGACTTTTTAAAAAATTATATTTTCCTCTTCTTTTCTTTTCAGTTATATATTTTATTTTTGCTTATTATGTGTTTGTTTTCTTTCATTAATGAAAGTATTTGCCTCATGTAGCAGGAAAAACAACCAAATGAAGAGCTGTAGGGCCACATTGCTTCCTGATTATACCCCCGAGGAAGGAAAGTTGTAATTGAACTTGGTAAAGCTTGTGCACACCAGCCACAGGAAAAGAAACTGAGAGTAGCCTCTGGCCAACAGCCAGCAAGAAACTGAATTCTGCCAACAACTACCTAAGCCAATCCTTCCCAGAAGAGCATCAGATGAGACCCCAGCCTTGACAGACGCTTTGATTACAGCCATTTAGGGGACCAAGCTAAGCCCTGCCTAGACTCTGGACCCACAGAACTGTAAGGTGATAAGTATATTGTTCTAAGCGACTAAGTTGGACTAAGTTGTGCTGATTTGATAAATAGCAAAACATAACCAACACAATGCTTGTGTAGGTTTGTATTGCTGTAGGCTTTTAGAATTTAGTAGCTGAGATAGCAAATATCAGGCCATCTAGAATCAACTATAACTTAAACTCCATTTATTAAGAGAACTTGGTAGGTACTGAGTACTGATTTTATATTTTCAATCCTCCCCATACCCTATGAGGTACATACGGTCATTATCCCCATTTCACAAATGAGGAGACTGAGCTGCAAAGATGCAAACTAGCTTTTCCAATGTTACCTAGCTCAAGAGTAATGGAGAATTGTTTCAATCTGGGTTTATCCAACTCCAAAGATGCTCTTAAACATTGAGCTGCCTCAGAGTGCTCAAACTACCTGCTAGAGTGTGAGGCCCTAAAAATGAATTATGTAGGCCTTAGCCTATATAAATGGCTGTGCTGGCCTTGATGACCAAGATATTACAGATGAGGAAACTGAGGCTCATGGATTTCAATCACTTCATCGCCAATTCTCTGTACTTGGTGGGACCAGAATTTGACCCTGGGTCAGTTAAGTTTAAAGCCCACACTATTTCTAAATCTTTCACTGCTTCCTTATTCTAAATAAACATATAGCCAGCATCTGACCTTTTATTTATCATTACAATTTAGCAAACTTCTATGAGTTGTTCTTTAATTTGTTCATTCAACATTTACTGAGCACTAACTTTGTGCCAAGTGCATTGCAGGCCTTGGAAATACAAAGAGAGACAAGATGGAACCTTCGTTCATGTCTCGCTGCAGATTGTTTTAGTGGCTCAGCGCAAGTCTATGTCATTTGCTTTTGTATCTCCAGCACTAAACACGGTACCTGGAATTTAGCCTGCACTGATTTTTTCCAGTGTTTTATGTCTTTTATTTTTAAATTTCAGTTGACATAGAATATTGTATTGGTTTAGGTGTAAAACATAGTGATTAGACAAATACATACGATCACTGGCCCTGTTTGTTGTTGGGGGAGAGTCTCCTTTGCCCCTACTTTTGGAAGCTGCATCTTCCACCCCTCCAGGTGGTCACTAAATACACCACTCATTTCCATGCCTCCACACCTTGTCCTGTAACCCCAATTCCTTCCCAACACCTGGAATGACCTCGCACTCCTTCTTCTGTCTGCACTCTTCACAGCCCTGAAATAGTACCACCTTTCTGCAGCTCCCTCTAGCAGAACAGTGAATTATGCCCTGGTCCCTTTCCCCCAGCCATTTTATGTATTTTCATTATAGCATATTCTGTTGTGGTTGTTTTTGAAATTTTCCCTCTCCCAGGCTGAGAGTAACTATAAATCCAGCTTCCTACTCAGCACAGAGTAGCAGTTTAGCTACTGGGGATGAACCATATTCTGTTCTCTCTTTCCACAAATATTTACTAATCACATCCTATATGTCAGGGATTTGTTTCAGGGACTCAGCAGTGAAAAAATGAGTAAAAGGTCCTGGATCTCATGGAGCTTCTATTGTATTGAATCAGCTTGAAATGCCTGGTTCTCTTGGGTCCATTGGCAAGGTTTTAATTAGCTTCCTTTTGTCTTTCGGTTTGATGCCAGGCCCTGGCTCTGTGACTTAGAATTTATCTTGGGAAGCCAGTTTGTGCAAACATCTCTCCAAGCCCTGGGAAATCCTCAAAAAGTCTGTAAATGGAGGAGGCCATGTTGTTAACAGACACATCAGCGCAAATCTGGCCAAGTGAAGTTGTCTTCTCAGAAGCAGCCGCTGTGGGAAGCCATGCTCCTCAGTGAGGCTGCCAATGTTTTGACTATTTTTGGACTCCAATTTTGGAGCTGTATGTGGAATTTATGGACCACTTGTGAATGGGATCAATGTGGGGAAACGTCCTTTTTCAAGGCTTCATTTGCCACTAGGTAATAATGGCAGAGTTTTGTGGGCAAGGCAGGTGAATGAACTTACCAACACAGCTGTGCAGAAGCAAGAAGAAAAGCAAAAATCACAGGTGCATGCATGTGCCTTTGTTAGGTGGTAACCCCATCTCTTAATAAATGTTGCCCAAACAGTGACCTATATCTTGATTGATACCATCTCTTCTTGATTACAATTCATTCCCTACTGGCTGTATTGATATGTATTGATAAATACTGATGCATTGATATGATGTCATTGACTTATTTCATCATTACAGCTGGTGTCTCCAATTTCCCTTACTAATAAGTAGCACTCCTGTGAGTGTTTGTGCGCATGTGTGAAAGATTATTGAGGGTCAACAGTTAGCATTTGAAGTGCAAGGTCATCAAGTGTGCATGTGTTCAATGTTATTTGTTAAATTGATATCCAAGTGAGTCACACCAATTTGCATTCCCTCTGCCCAGGCTTGAGAGTATCTCTTTCTTCGCAACTCAGCAAAAATCAGCATTACAGAATGGGTGGGAAAATGGTGTCTCATTTTGACTTTCATATCTATGACTTATTAATGTGGTTGAGTTCTTTCATTTAAGTATTGACTGTTTGATTTGCATGTGCTATGCTGCCTCGATTGGTATCCTTTGTCCATTTTTTCCAGTGGACTATTTGGGTTCATATTATTGACTTATAGGAGTGCATCATATATTCCAAATAATATCCTTTTGTCAGTTATTTGTACAAATGTCCATTGTCATATTTGACTTTATTACATTTAGTCAAATGTATCAGCCTTATCCTTGATGTTTTATTCTTTTGTTTTCTGTTTTTAAAAAACATACAACCTCTCTACTCCAAGATCACAAATACAGTCTCATAAATTTTCTTCTAAAAATTCCATTATTTTGGTATTTATTACTTTGAGATTTGATGTTTGTACATAGTCTACAGTCAGGATAAAATGTTCTTTTTCTCTGTAATGATAGCCTTTCCCCTAACATTTATTGAATAACACATCCCCGCTCACTACCACTCATTTGTTTTACCATCTCTGTTTTTCAACAAATTCTGTGTTTATTTAAGGGCTTTTTCAGTACTGACTATTGTGTTCCTTTGATTAACTTGTATACCTCTGTACCAAGTTTACACTGTTTTAATTAGCATATTTTTTAAATAAATCATACTAAAGAGCAAGACTCCTCTCTTCCTTCTTCCTAAGCATCTTAGCTATCTCTGGACCTTTATTTTTTCATAAATATCTTTGGGTTGATTTTGTCAAGTTCCAAAAATAAAGTGTTAAGATTGGATGAAATGTCCTTTGTTTTAAATTGAGTCCATTTTCTCATCAGAGAACAAAACATGCCTTTGGAGAAAGGATACAGGGGAGGCCCTATGGTACCTTTGGGCCTCAGGACACTGTAGCCAGGAGTTTCCTGCATTCCCTTGGCAGAGAATTCATCTTGGAGACCTGAGGGGAAGGACGGCTTGTCAAAGACAGGAATCAGGTATTCCTGAACTCATGGCCAAATTAAGCATCAGGATTTTCCCAGTGTCACCATTACATGCACAACCTGGAGCCGAGGCCCAGGTGATCACCCCTGGCACGTGAACACAGCTTCAACTTGCCATTGGACTCCATAGACAGTTGCCCTGCATCTCCCAGTGTGATATCACTGGCCCACACCCCCAAGGTATTGAACCTGTTGAATGTCCTCAGCCCTTACCCAGGTTTGTGTCGTCACATGCTACCCCTTACACTGTCACATCTCTCTCCCTAAAGTATCAGTCTCTCCACCCCCCTTGTCACACTGTCACCAGACTGGTCTTTCTGAAACAAGACATCTCTCCAGAAGCACTGGTCAAGACGTCACAGGGCTATGCTGATACGGTAGCCGCTAGCTACAGAGCCATTTAAATGTATATGTTAACTAGTTAGAACTCATAAAAATAAAAATTCAACTCCTCCATCACATTAGTCACATACGAAGAGCCCAGTTGCCCAGTAGCCTCCTGTGGCTACCATCTCAGAACACATCTACCTCCGGGTGCAGAGGGTTCTATCGAACAGTTCCACAGACTCACAGCGCCTTCTCCTTCCCCACCCAGTGCTCCTGACCTTGCAGCCCGCCTATCTATCTCTCTCCCTACCCACTCCCCTGTAAGGTAAGATCAGGACGTTCTTTCAGCCCCCCTTGAGCACTTGGACTTTCCTGACTCTGGCTCAGTCTGCTTTTATAGCCCAGAACACCTTCAGTGTCTCTTTCTACCAAGTCATTTTCTTCCTTCAAGGCTCTGCTCAAACACCACCTCACCTCTGACATCTGCTTTCCGGTCTAGTTGTCTCAGCTTCCACACCCACTGTCTGCATCTCTATTGCACTTGAGCACTGTGTTATTAAATGAAATCTATGCAGGGCAGTGACAGTGTCACATGGTCCTCTATCCACTAGGTCAGTGCCTGGCTGCTAGAAATTGTCAGTGCATAATTATGGAGTCCGGCTAAACACAAACTTCACCCCTGTGTTAATCTGCTGTCTTCTAACACCACTCCGCTTTATCACTTAGCCCAGCCTGTCCACCCTCTTTCTCTTCACTCCCCCGCATTTAATTACATTCTCATCAGACTGCTCTGCTTGGCTCCCTGTGTAGCTGAAGTGTTTGTGTAAATAGCAGAGAGATCCTGTTCATTATAAAGACTTCCTCACATTCATTGCAGCCAGTTCCAGTCTCCCCTGATTGTAAGGGAGATAAGAGCAGCCACTTGGAGACAGGAAGGGACTTACTGAAGGGACGACAGCAGCTCTGAAGAGATAGAGCAATCAATATAGACACATGGTTCATGGACTACATGGCTCTCTCCCTTAGGAGAGACACAGAAAAAGAAATGGAGAGAGAGAAACAGAGAGAGAACAGGAAGAGCAAAGACAAATATAGATAGAAAGCAGAGATAAAGTCAGGACAGAAGAGGGAAGCCACCAAACACACACACACACACACACACACACACACACACACTCATAGAAAGAGGTAGAGAGACACGAAGGGGGACCCAGAAGCATAGCATCAGAGGCAATGAGTGGAAGGTGAAAAAAACATTCAAGCTGCTATATCCCTCAGCCTATACACAGCATGCTCGCCCTGGTGCACCACAGGATAAACAAGGTACTGCAGACTGAGAGGGCCGACACATAGAAAGTTGGTGGAACAGCCATCGAAAGAACAAATGGAAAGCAAACTCAACTTCAGCCCCAGAATCTTAAAAACCAGTATGATTGGCTAAGTGCCATTCACGTGACCTGACTTGCCTCTCTGAAAAGACCAGGAAAGAAAAGCTTACAATGCAGAATGTGCTCCACCCCAGGAGCTGGGGTCCCTTTGGAGTCCCCTGCTCAGAGTTCTTCACAAGAACCTGTCTTCAGTGTGGGTGGCGCCAGTTTGCGGATTTGGTGGAACAGGCGCTGTATGACCAAAATGTTCTTCCCCTAAACTTGTGACATCTGAGGTTTTCAGAGTTTGGGATGTGTCAGATAAATGAGGCCTGATGGCTGAGAAATACCCTTCCAATGAGAGCAACAGGAAATATTTAAGCCACAAGAAAAAAATCTTGCTTTATTTCTTTTCAGATACCTCAAAAGTCAACTCTCAAGTCGTTAGCTTGATCATCCATCTGGGTTACTTGCTCTCTCGTTCACTGGTTCATTCACACACATTTATCAAGTACCTCTTGTGGGTCGGCACCATGCTAGGTGCCACAGTGGTAAATGAAACAAATGTTTCTTACACCTGGGGAGTTCAGTGTCAAGTATGGACAAGCTATATACTAAACAAAGAATCATCCAAACAAGGATTGCAGTGAAATAGGGATAAGTGCAATAAATTTGAAAAGCCTGATGCCCCCAAAGAATTGAAAGCAGAGAATCTGTCTTAGTCAGCTTTGGCTGCCATCACCAAATACCACAGCCTGGGTGGCTTTAACAACAGACATTTAGTTCTCACAGTTCTGGAAGCTGGAATTCTGAGGTCAGGGTGCCAGCACAGTTAAGTTCTGGTGAGAGCCCTCTTGCTGGCTTGCAGATGGCTGTCTCCTCATTCTGTCTTCACAGGGCACAGAAGGAAGCTCAGGGGTCTTTTCCTCCCCTTATAAGGGCACTGATTTCATCACGGCAGCCAATCTTCATGACCTCTAAATCTCCCGAAGACCTCCCAAAGACCCCACCCCTTAATATCATCACTTTGGGAGTTAGTGCTTCAACATATGAATTTTGGGGGGCACGATCAGTCCATAAAACACTCAAACAGATACTTATACATGAGTGTTCACGATAGCACTATTTATAATAACAAAAAATGGAAATGACCCCAACATCCATCATTGGATGAATGATAAACAAATTATGATAAATACATACAATGAGATATTATTCAGCCTTAAAAAGGAGTTATGTACTAATACATGCTACATAAGTGAACCTCAAAAACATGCTAAGTAAAAGAAACCCAATACAAAAGTTCACATATTATGTGGAATATCCAGAATAAGTGACTCCATAGGGACAGAACACAGATTCATGGTTGCCAGGGTCTAGGAAGAAGGGACAATGAAGGGACAGTAATTGCTTATTGGGTACAATGTTTCCTTTTGCGGGGATGAAAATGTTTTAGAACTAGGTAGAGGTGGTGGTTGCCTAATAGTGTGAATGTACTAAATACCATTGAGTTGTTTACTTTAAAAAAAGCTAATTGTGTGCTATTTGAACTTTACCTAAATAGAAAAAAAATGTGGTTATAAAAAAATGGAAGGTTATGGGGTGGCCTAATTTAAGCTGAGCGCCAAGGAAAGGTGGCAGCTCTGAGGAAGTGGTCTGTGTATGAAATTTGAAGGATGAGTAGAAGTCAAAAAGGGTAACAGTGGAGGGTCAGCAGGGTCTAGTCAGAGAGGATACTACCCATGAATACGAAGGTGAGAAGAGCTCGGCGCATTGGAAGATGAGAAGGAAGTCAGGGTGTCCATAGGAAACTGTTGCTCGAAATGCAACTAGACAAGTAGTTGGTCGCAGATCTTTATACACATTTTCATGCTTTTGTTTGTTTCAGTATCAATGGCATGAAGAGCTGTAGTCTGATCTGATACACATGTTAGATCAATTGGCCACTTTGAGAAGCATGAGTTGAAGGTAGGCAGAAATAGTATCAGGATGTTGATTACAATATCTCCTCTCTCTCTCTCCATTTTTTCTCTTCTTGATTTTATATATGAGCAGAATCTGGGTTGATGTTAGAATTCTTATATCACAGCTTTTTCACTATCAAAGTTCTCTAGACATTGTACCTTTTTTTTTCCTACCATTTTGGGTGTAGAAAGAATTCTGGAGCTAGGCAGATTTCTCATTCTTTCTACTTAGCAACTTTCTTCTCTTTCTAAGCTTGCCACATGCCTTATTTTTCCTTAGGAGTAAAACAAAATTACTAAGATGTCTCTAGATATTTCACTAAAGCCCTACAACAACACTGTGGCTTTCCCAAGGAACAAAACCTTTTTGTTTTTCCATCCCCTAAGGAAAATTTCTTCTATTCTATTCTTAATTTCTGCTTCCTTTTCTTTTTTCTAGGATCTTTTTCAGAAATTTGTTCTATCTTCCTTCTTGCCTTCCATTCCCAGCATCTTCTTTCTCATTGTCATCACAGTCCTGGTCCTTCTATCTCTAGTCCAGGCACTCTGATCAGCTGGTACCCCGCATCACTTAGTTGACCCTTGTGGTGTGTTGCCTCTTTGTTTCAGGGTCCCTAAAACAGATACTGAAGTCTGTCCTCACATCCTTCTTGCTCATGTAATTTAGTTTTCTAAGCTGCCTACATTTCAAAACTGTCCGTCTCTCTTTTCCGTCAAATCTTATTATTATTCCACTTTTCATCTCTGGTTTTGCAGACCCTCTAATTTCTTGTGCAGCATTGGAGACACAAGAAGACATTCTTGACATTGTCTTTGTTGATTATGTCCTTTGCATATGGCACACATTTTCTCAGTGTTCCATAATTTGAAATGCTTTTTAGACCTGATGTTGCCGCCGTGTTAGTTATTCATCTTAAAGTGATGTGATATGTAAGCAGGGCTGGTGTTTTTCCATAAACATTTTGAGTAAATTGTCTTTGCTTCCCCTTCTGGTTCCCTTTGGTTGTTCTTGGCTTCTTCCATCTCAAACTGGAGGGCTTCTTCAGTGTACATTTATAACACTCTCATTGTTATTGAGCAGCTGAGGGGACAAGAGGAAGCCTGAGCTATGAGTAGCATTAACAAGAGTATTTATCTCTGCAGCAATTCTTTCCACGCATAAAGAGAAGCTGTTGTTGTTCTCGCCTTGGTGTTTTCTATTCCCTTTTAATTTGGCACAGCCTCTGCTCCAGTGTAAACTTTGGCTATGCCCAGGCTCTTTCCTGGTGCTATTGCTTGACACTGGGAGGAAATGCCTCTATAACCCCGACAGGGTTTTCTTTGATGTGGCAGCTACTTGAGTCCTAAGTCTTCCCAGTGCCCCTGCATTCAGAAGCTTCTGATCTCTGTCAGTGTCACCAACCAGGGGAGCTTCCCTCAACTTCAACATTTCCTACTCCTAATTAGGAAAGCTTAATGATTTTCCTCAGGGTATCCTCAAGTTTTTTCCGTAATGCACAAGTCCCCATTTTTTTCTTCTTTGTGTGGCCACCAGGCCAATCCTGGACTCTTGAAGTACTGCTGTCACAATGCTGATCCTGAAGTTCAAAGCTCAGACTATGAGGTCAGTACCTGCCCCATGGCCTATCCATGCACCTGGTTCTCACTTCTCCACATAAATGCATAGATCCCACCAAAACCCAGTGTTTTATTCCTGATGATAATCTTCTTTCTTTGGAAAGAGTTGTAAATTGAACCTTAATGTCTTCCTGAGTCCCATGATTTCTGCACTGTGTCTACCAAAACGTTTCCAGACTCTCAGTTTCATTGGATCAGTGTCTAGTTTTTAGTTCTCCCCTGCCTACCCTTTCCCTTTGTGATTTTGCCCACAGGGTTTTATCTAGGGGTGGAACAAAGAGTTTAAAAAGAGTTTAAGAAGAGATATATGCCTGTGCTCACACTGACATCTAATTCAAACATGTGGGGCTTGGGTTGACCTGATACATTTTGCTGTACCTGAGCTTACACCACATCTGTTTCAAGGTGGTAGGACTTGCAGGTGAGCACCTGTGCTAGCTGTGTGGACTAATACATCATTCAGTGTGGTCAGATGAACATATGTAAGATCACTCTTCCAATATGCAGACTTACTGAACAAACACAAAAACTACCAAACTTAGGAAAAATAATCCCACTCGGAGCCTATTTAAGCAATTAAATTTTTTTTTCACTGTACATTTAGATAGCATATGAATCAAATATTTAAGGGCTTGAAAGTACATAGAGAAACTAAGGATGGCTTCAAAAAGGTTCAAAAACTACTAAAGGACTCTTTAGAGACTATTAAAATGTATGCCAAAGTAAAAAAATAAAATAACACATCTTAAAGATCTTTATTCTCCTCCTGTGTTGTTCTTTGTCACCATGTAGGGATGTCAGAGGCAGAGAGTTAAACACATCTTTATTGTTTTTATGATTTAAGTTTTTTCTACACTAAGCAAGCATATATCATTGTAATAAGTATAAAACAGGAAGAAAAAAATAAGAATAAAGGACCTTAATGCCCACCCTATAGGATAACTGAATTACTGATCAAATAAAAAGGAGCCACATTTTCATCTATTTCAAGGCTAAATTTTCAAACTGTTCTTACCCCACCTCCTTCTCTGTTGTGTTCTGGATATATGGAATAAGAAAATTGGGGCCTTTGGATTAGTTCATGATGAATCTCTGGTCAATGTGACCATGAACCTGAAGAAACAGCTAATCTGACTCAGCAACAGAGAAGTAATAATTAATGTGTAACATCTGTAAAAGAGTCATGGTGACATTCACAAGTGGCAGAGCCACACTGGGCCATCCCATGTGTTATTTTTACCAAGGGACTTGCCATTTGCTGTCACAACAAGTTTCCATCTTTCTTTCGGATCTCACCTCTTACAAGACATTGAGTATAGAAGCGTAGACATATATTCTAGGACAGAGATGTACCCTGCAGAATGAAGACAGGGATAAATATCTGATGGAGTTGTGTTTTCATGTGATTGATAAAATGTGACTCTTGGTGCAGAGACAACAGTCAGTGGTGGAAGTCTTATTTCTATTTTCTTTAAAGTAGGGGTAGGAAATGCTTCCCATTTGGTATCTTATCTGGGAAGCAGGCATGCAATGGACACCCTATCTTCATGTTTGGACTGAAAAACAAACATTAAAAAATAAACTATTACAAACAAAAAAAAATCAATTTTGCCTTCTCCCACACCAAAATGGGCAGTTGTCAAAACAGTGGTTTAGTTTCTGCTGAAACATTCGAGTTCCTCGCTGTTGCTTCATTTAAAACCCTCCTTCTTCCAGAAAGTGTCTGCTCCATGGTTAAGCTCCATGGGCTGGGCTGTGGGAAGTTAGTGCTCAGAAGGAGTGGGGTCTTGCCCACCTCCAGTCATTCATTCAGCTCGGGTGACGATTATTTATTTACAAGAGCTAATACAATTGGTAGTGAGGACTTCATAGGCAACCTCTAAGTGCAGGCAAGATGAAAAATTTACTAAATTGGAGAATAAAAATGCATAAGAAAATGTACAGAATCAATATTTCATGGCCTTGGCATTACCTTGCTGTTCACAAATCTATTCCGGAGTTTGCATTAAAATTTAAAGCAACGTCAAGCGACAAGTTCAAGCCCTGGGTTATTTCACGTTAGTTTAGCTTTAGAGGAGCTTTGTTGTTGCTTGTTTCATAAAGTCATGAGGATCCAAGAAGAGAGGACATGTAGGAAACCATTTTTTTCAGGTGACTCTTGTTTTACTCTTTTTTTTAAATAAAGGAAGACAGAATTGTGTCGACATACATACAAAGGTTGAGTCATTCCACTTCTGAATGTCTTTAGCTGTCTTCTTGTCCAAACTTGTACCAGATTACAAAGATTGTTTTTTTAAAATCTCTAAAAGCCAAACTACTATTTTTTAAGAAATCAAACATTTACTGAATAGCCACTATGGGCTAACCACTAAGTAATATGTATAAAACTTGATTGTACTGAAGGAGGGTTATAATTCATAAATTCTCCATGTTTTCCTGAATTCATGAAATGACACCACAAAAGAATTAACAGCTAAAGGGACAGGTACATAATGTCTGCTCTCTTCTCTATGCTTTTCTGATATTTAAAGAGATATTAGATAACAGGATACAAGTTCATAAAATCTATAAAAAAGTATTACCCAATTATTTCTTCTAGTTAATGTTGGTTTGTTTTGTTTGGGACAGTGCACAAGGAATTTGGAATTTATTCATACAGCATCCATCACTTCAACTACTTAGTGATATTCTGAGGTCCCTAAACCATCTCAGTTGATTACTTCGTTGAGATATGGGTTTGGATTGCCACTAGGAAAAACTAGAATGAGAGGAAGAGGTATTTTCTGCTGCTAGCAAGATCCTCTTGATGACGACCCAGGAACTGCTTCTCAGTGAAGCTTTATTCTTCAGAGCATCAGCATGGGGCAAAAGTGCATTTACAGTTGTTCATATGGAAAGTAATACAATAATTAATCAGTCATAATACAAGAATAAACTGTTTTGCACGCTCACTACTGTAAAGCTACTTTTGCCCCACCCTGTACGTGAAGGATTTGTGTCAATGTGAAGGATTATCTTACTCATGGATACCTTGCATCCTGTAGAGGAAACCAAGACTAACCAGTGCGCTAAACAAGAGCACACAATGGTCATAAACCTTTCTATTTGGTCCTGAGTTATTTCTAATCCTCATGGGTCAAAAAGTATTCATTATGTTGCATCAATACCTCCCACCCTATATTTTCATTGTCTTCCAATCATGCCTGAAATGGATGTTATAAACAAAGACAAGAATCTGTTCAAAGACATAGAGTGACAGTACAATAATCCCAAAGAAGTATTGATACTCATCCCATATGCTTCCAACTAAAGCTCAAGGCAGTGTCATAAACAAAAAGGTGAGTGGGTGTGTCTTTTTAAGTATTTTACCCTACATATGCCCACATCATTGCTTGTATTCAGGAGACAGGTATTGGAGGAAGTTTCCTAATGAAGATCTTTATTTCCTTTTTTCTTTTTGGCCAACATTAGTAGAAATAACACTGTTATCATCTATTGAGTATGTTCTATTCCACACACGGTGCTGAGTACTTACATGCATTATTTCACTGAGCATTTAAACAATCCTATGAGGCAGCATTTTTGTTTTACAAATGAGCACATTGTGGTTCAGAGAGATGAAATAAGTTTCTTAAGATGACACTATAAGAAGGACCATATTTGGGAATCAAGTGTTTCTGACTCAAAAAACCTAGTTTCAATCTTCGTTAAATCCCTCAATTCCAGAGCATTTTTAGCTTTCAACTACCTGGCCAAATTAGAACAATAGCTTTAGTTCTCAGACTCTTCCTATCTCGATACAGGTTTAACATTTGAAAAAAAAACAATTTATTTCCATAATAACAAAAGACATTTGCTTAGTACTTAGTTTTAAATCCCCGTCCTTCATTTGTTCTCACTGATTTTAACTTCCATCCCACAAGATGATATGTGGAGAAGCTGAACCCTACACCACCAGCATCAGATTTAGAATCCCTGGGGAGGTAGTTAAAAATGCAGATTTCTGGAACCTGGGGACTGGGATAAGGATCTGGATGGTAGGATTGGACTATGGAAATTACCTTTTCTTTTAATTCTTATTTAATTTATTGGGGTGACATGAATTAACAAAAGTATGTAAGTTTCAGGTATACAATTCTATATGGTGTATTGTGTGTTCACCACCACAACTCACATCTCCTTCTGTCACCATTTGTCACACATTCACCCTCCTCTACCTCCACCAGCTCCCTTTCTCTGGGGTAATCACCATATTGTTGTCTGCTTCTTCTTCTTCTTTGCTTAACCCCTTCACCTTTTTCACCCAGCTCCTCCAACACCCCCCTCCTGACAGCTGTCAGTCTGTTCTGTGTAACTATGAGTCTGTTTCTATTTTATTTGCTAATTTGTTCATTAGGTTCCATGTATGAGTGAAGTCGTATGGTATTTGTCTTTCTCTGTGTGGTTTATTTCACTTAGCATTATACTGTCCAGGTCCATCCGCACTGTCATGAAAGTAAGATTTTCTTCTTTTTTTATAGCCAAGTAATACAGTAATGCGTAAAGTTACCACAGCTTTGAAAATCTTTATTTTATTAGCAAAAAAAAGAATCAAATCTGTATGCTGCAAATGGAGGAGGTAAGGAGAGAATAACTTAGAGGCTTCCTCCAACCAGCAACTTTGCAGCAACTGGAGGCTTATTAGGAATGTAGGCTTGCCTGCCCAGCCCAGACTTGTGAATCAGAATTTGCTTTTTATCCTTTTATCAACTTAATTGAAGAATGATTTATATATAACAAACTACATCCATTGGAAGTGCTAAATCAGATGAATTGTGGTGGTCATCTACACACATGAGCCCACCATGACAATCGAAACGCCAAGAGTTCCATCACCTCAAAAGATATCCTGTGCCCCCTGGCATTCTATCCCTCCCTCTGCCCTGGTCCCAGGTAACCACTGATCTGCTTTCTGTCTCTATAGATTAGTTTACACTCCACATAAATGGAATCCTGCAGATTGTTCTCCATTGGGTCTGGCTTCTTTCACTCAGAGTAATGCTTCTGAGATTCACTCACATTGTGGTGAGTTTCATAGACACTGACTATATCCATAGATCATTCCTTTTAGTTGCTGGGTTCTACTTCATCCCATTGGCCAGTCAATGACTATTTAGGTAGTTTCTAGATTTTGACTACTGTGAATAAAGATTCTATAAACATTCCTGTTTAAGTCATTATGAGGACATACCCTTTCATTCCTTCAGGATTAATATCTGGGAGTGGAATGGCCCAATCATATGCTATCTGTATGTCTAACTTTTTAAGAAAATGATGGTTTTCTCTAGGTGGCTTTACCATTCTCCATTTCCACTCACAATGGATGTGATTTCAGGCTGAACCATGTCTTTAGTAGCATTTGGTATTATTAGTGTTTTTAACTACAATTATTCCAACAGGGGTTTAGCTTGCACTTTCCTGATGACTAACGATGTTGAGAGAACTGCATTTAGACAAGAGGCCCCATGTTTTATGTGCTTTGTAAAGTTTGAGAAGCATTAGTGTAGAGCACCTGAGAAGACACAGAAGGGTTGGTTGGGCCATGGTAGAGCCAGGAACCATGGTAAACTCAGTGATGGGGAATAACCACGCATTAGTGGTGACTTAATCCGCATGGCAGGGTGTTTTCTATAACAGCATAAGAACAGAACTGGCATGTGGTGAGCATCTGCAATTGATCAATTATTTTTTAAACTCACATTTTCGTTCTTAATTTGGAAAACAGAGACAGTTTAAAGAAGAAAACCAAAACTTCCTGTAAGTTCATGAGAGACAGAATCTTTTTAAGCAATAGCTTTGAAGCCATATTAATTTCTTATTGCTGCTATAACAACTTACCATACATTCATTCTGGAGTTCAAAAATCTGAAAGTGAGCCTCATAGGGCTAAGATTAAGATGTTGGGAAGGTTGCATTGCTTTTGGAAGCTGCAGGGGAAAATCCCTACCTTGCCTTTTCCAGCTTCAAGAAGCTGCCCACATTCCCTAGCTCGCAGCATCACCCCAACTTCTACTTCTTTCTCTGCCACACCTCCTTCTCTGACTCTGAGAGTCCTTCCTAGCTTTCCCTTTCACTTATATAGACCCTGTGCTTACAATGGGCCACCCAGACAATCCAGGATAATAACCCATCTCAAGAATCTTAATTTAATCCCACCTGGAATGCCCCTTTTGCCACGTAAGGTAGCATATTCCCAGGCTCCAGGAACTAGAATATGGACATTTGTGGGGAAGGCATTATTCTGCTTCCACACATGCATTTCTTTCCAGGCATTTTTTTCTGCCTTATATAACAATATTTAAGAAGATGTTAAATAAGAGTGATTTGCAAATCCTCTCTCCCCTCCTTTGTAAGAAGAGAAGCAACCATTTTTATGGCTATAAAGAGAGTTTGAAGAAGTTGAGGGAAGGTCAATTAATCCACATGACAACAATTACTAACAACAATAATAGAAATAATAATGATGATGGGGGTTAACTGTTATTCACTTCTTAAACCAAATGATGTTCTATGTAATTCATATATACTCACATATTTACTCTTTAGAGTAACCCTGCCATGGTCTGAATGTTGTGTTACCCTGAACTTTGTATGTTGAAATTTTACCCCCCAATTTGATGGCATTAGTCAGTAGGACCTTCAGGAGGTGCTTGGGTCTTGAGAGTGGATAATTTATGAATGAGATTAGTGCCCTCAGAAGAAGGGACCTCACGGAGCTCCCTAGTTCATTCCACAATATGAAGACACAGCAAGAGGGTGTTGTCTGTGAACCAGGAAGTGGGTCCTCACCAGACACTAAATCTGCCACTGTCTCGATCTTGGACTGCTAGCTTCTAGACCTGTGGGAAATCAATTTTTACTTTTTACAAACCCCCTTGTTTATGATATTTTGTTACAGCAGCCCACATAGACAAAGACAAACCTCACGTGCCTGTGTGTTACTGTCTTCATCCCACTTACAGGTGTGGAACTGAAGCACAGAGAGATTAAGAAACTCACCCAGGCCCTGGCTGCTGTGGCTCATGGATTCAGTGCCGGCATGTGAACCCAAAGGTTGCTGGTTCGATTCCCAGTTAAGGTATATGCATGGTTGTGGGCCAGTTGGGGGTGCATGAGAGGCAACAGATCAATTTATCTCTAACACATTGATATTTCTCTCCCCATCTTTCTTCCTTCCCTTTCCTCTAAAAATAAATAAATAAAATATTAAAAATATACAGTGATGAACCTGTATTCCAATTACTATGTGGAGCTGCTGTACCTTCCCTGGACAGTCAGTCTGTGAAAAAGGAAGGAAGGAAGGAAGGAAGGAAGGAAGGAAGGAAGGAAGGAAGGAAGGAAGGAAGGAAGGAAGGAAGGAAGGAAGGAAGGAAGGAAGGAAGGAAGGAAGGAAGGAAAAAGAAACTCACTCAAGATTGTACAGCTAGGCAATCTCAGAAGCAGGATTCAAACCCAGTCTCTGTGGCTCAAATGTACATTTTTTATGCACCAGGCTAGTCAAGGTTCTCCAGAGAAACAGATCATGCACACACACACACACACACACACGGATTTTTCATGAGGAACAGCTCACATGATTATGGAGGCTGAGAAGTCCTATAATTTACCTCTATAAGCTGGTGGCCCATGAAAGCCTGGGAAACTGATATAAATCCCAGTCTGAGGGCTAGAGAAGATGAGATGAGATGTCCTGACTCAAGCAGGCAGGCAGGAAGCAAAAAAGAACAAATTCTTCTTCTTCCCACATTTTTGGTGGATCAGGTGAGCTCACCCACGATAGAGAGACCCATCTGCTTTTTATGGAGTCCACGGATTCAAATGCTAATCTCATATGGGAAAACCCTCGCAGACACGCCCAGAAATAATATTTAACCTGGGTACCTTTTGTGTTATCCTGATTGGTAACACAAAAATTAACTATCATAGCTAGATGTGAAGATAACCAAAAGAAAAGGAAAAGGGTGAATGTCAGGAAAGAAGGAAGAGGTTAGCAGAGAGTAAATGCAGGCATGGACAGAGAAGCTAATACGATTCAGAATAGTTTCAAGGCAAAAAGAGAGAGACATGAGGGATGAAATAAGTAAGTACATGTGAATTACATAAAACATTGTTTGGTTTAAGAATGGAATAAAAGGTAACCATTATTATTATTGCTATTATTATTGTTCTTAGTTCATTAGTTTGTCATGTGCTGTTTAGCCAGCGACTGGAGGCTATCAGACTTGGGGAGAAAGCTATTAAACAGAAGGGTTTTAGAAATTTTTTCCCATGTCATGAGCAATGGAACTCTCTTCTTGGTACCCAAAGAAACCATCATAAAGACCCATATTGCCTGTCAAGTCAGAGCGTTTGGAGTCCACTGGATCCATCCCTTTTTCCCCCTCTCTTTGATATTTTGCTGAAGCGAGCCTTAGGAAGGCCTCGTTTAACTCAAGAATCTACACCAGTTATTGTCTCTGCTGCTTTTGATTTACCTCCTGGGATTTTTTGCTTCTTCTTTTTTAATGCTACATCTTGAGCATTTTCCTGTAATAAAAATATTTTTCAAGAACGTGACTTGAATGCCTGCCTAACACTTGTCATTTGAATGTCTCATCACTGTTAGTGTTAGGGACAGTAATTGTGTAAGGTGGGGTTGCATGGCCTCACTGAGGAGCAGGGGTGTCCTTGGGAATTGGGGTGGTGCTTGCACCCCTGTGCCCCATGGTGGGGGTCCTCTCCTGCCTTGCATTATGTATTTGGAACAAGGTGTTTCCTGGCCAGAATGTTGGAGAAGTAACAATTGTCGTTCAGGAGTTACTTCTTGTCCCCTGCATTTTCTGGGGGAACAGACTGGACTTTGTCTTTCTCAGGGTCTCAATGTGAATGTTGTTTACAGTGTCCCTAGCATCATGAGATGTTGGGGGCTGGGATAAGCCTGAAACAGGCTGATACAATCCGACCTGAAGGTTGCGCCTGAATAACAGGATGCTGCGGTTAGAAGCCATAGAACTCCCCCTCCTGGACATGCGGGTGGCACACCAATCAGTGCCTTGATCACGCGCCCGCCATGCACCCCCCGGCCAATCGCAGGCTAGAGCACGCTTTGAAGCCACCTATCCACTGCACTTCCTCCACTGCCCTCCTCTATATAACTCCCTCCATTTTGAAATAAATTTGCAGCTTGATCAGAATCCTTTGTCTTGCTGCCATTCTTTGCGCCTCCTGTCCCATCCCCCTTCATCCGTTACAGGTATATCGGCGGACCCCGTTGACCGCCTCGCGGGCCGAGGCAATGAGAGGCACATGGGCCCTTTTCATGGGACTTGTACAAGCTTCAGGACAATTATGACTGCACTGACTGCCATTAGTCCCCAAACCTGACACCTTCTCAGAAACAGAAATAAGGCGACCTTGTCACCATTTATAGTTTAATGATCATTATCACTTACCCTAACTAAAAATAATGGCACTTACTGAATGTGTGCCATTTGGCAAGCATTAGTATTGCGTGCTTTAAATAAATCCTCTTTTTCAGTTTTTGTAAGAAACGCCTGGGGGAGATATTATCCCTATAATGCAAATAAGGAAACTGAGACTCAGAAGTTGTGTCTTACGTTTGCTCACAGGACAAGGATGTAACAAGTTGGGTCTCATACTCAGGACTGTTTGATCCCAAACTCCATACTCTTGACTTTGGGTCCAGTGCCACTGGTATTTGGGCTAGACATGTATACACAATTTATGATGTGCAGAGATGGCTGCTCAGGAGCCCCATTCTGCTCAGATCAAGACCTTCCACCATTTCTTACCATCCCCCTAAACCTCCACTTCCACAGGCTGCATTTTTTGCTCTCTGCACCCCCTACCGAGGACCAGTGGAATGGCACTCCATGAATCCTGCTATCCCGGTACCTGCAGCTAGTCCGCTCCAGTTCCACAGGGTGCTGTCAGGCAGTATCAGATAGAAAAGCCTGGATGAGCAAACTTGGGGTCTACCCTTTACCTGCAGAGGGACAGAGAGAACCTGGAAGAGCTGGACCCCAGGTCAAGCCCTGTCAGCTCATGTTTTCTGTCTGTTAATCCACATTCTGTCTTGGCAACTAGAAATGGTTTGCAGGGAAAGTGATTGGACATGCTAAGGTACTAGGAACACCAAATATTAGGCATTTATTACAGGTAACATTTTAATTAGTGCTTGCTTAGTTTTCAAGTAAAAAATCCTTATTACTCGCATGTTCTCTAAAGCTGTATGCATTTCAATATTATTTTTTTATTTTTAGAATTGACTATAAATTTTGTTCTTTTTTGCTCAGCAAGGTAACTGATGCTCGTTAAGAAGGTTTGAGTCTATCTAGGATGAATCATAAATGGAACAAGAAAAAATTCTATTGCTGCATCAGAAGCCAAGAGCCAAGATCTCAGGAAAACGTGGTAATCACTTATTACTTATTATAATTCATTAAGCTTGTAGGAAATATTTAGATACTTAATTGGCATTTAACAAGATAGCTATAGAGAGTAAATGAGACATTAAATTCTCTTCTTAAATGCCCATTAGGTTTGCTTTAGAAATTAATTGATATGTAATTCATTTGCTATCAACGATTTTATCCTTTGCCAGCTAGAAGTTCAACATATTAATGATAAATAAAGGCAAGAGAAGAGGGAACTTATCTTTAATGCACTCTGTGTCAGTCTAATTGAAAAGGTCAAGGTCCCCATGGTGCTTTTGTCCCATCAAAGGGGTGCAGTCATTGGATTTACAGAGAGATGGACTTGGACCACATGCCCGGTTGGACCATCGAAACCCTCAACACTGAAGTCCAATATAATGGTGGTGAACAACCCGTGAGGGAACCAGAAATCTTCCATGAGGTCCAGGTGAGATACCTGTACATGTTCAAACTAAACTCATGAATATAAATGGCCCCCAGGAGTTTTTATGAATAAAATGGAGTGGGAATGTTTATTGTTTTTAAATGCCTAAGAGTCTGTCCTTGGGAACATAGAGAAGATATGCTTTGTTACTCTAGACAGCAGAACAGTGAACTAAAATTATAGTGAGGGGATGGGAAGATGAGGTCCCCAGATCCCCCTGCAAGGAAGGACCCATTGCCCAGAACACTGGAACATTTCAGCATTTGTCTCAGCTGCAGAAGTTTCCCCAGAAGAGCACATTCTTCCTGGGGCAGCTCACAGCCAGAGAATGATTACGGGAGGTATGATTTCAGCCCACCATGGGTCACCTCTGATGGGCCACGTATAGTTCAAAAGTACCCACGGAATTGGTCAAGTGTTTGAATGCATTACGATTCAAACCTTCCCTTTGCCCAATCTTGCTTCCTTCCCTTTTGTGGATATTGGTTCCTTATCAATAGCCTACATGGCAACCTGCCTTACCATCTTCTTTGGATAACTTATTCCATGACATACAGGGAAGGATAAGGGTGTGTTTGCCCATTGTAGGTGCTGTTATGAACCCTGACCCAATGAATGGACCACTAGGGTCCTTCAAAACCTCGCACAAAGACTTGTAGAGTCATGAGTGACATTCCCAGACATTCCTGGTGGGCATGGCAGGGTTTCAGCTCTTTTCAACCTTTCCTGCTGTTTCTTCTTGCTGCCTCTGCCCCAAGTGAAGTTGCCTACTTTTGACAACATTTTCTCCTGTGGCAGAAAGTGGCAGATGACCTCATCTGTTTTCCTTCTTTCTGGGCAAAGAACTAGACTATACCCCGCAGCCTGCCTTGCAGTCAAGTGTGGTTGAGGTCTAGGTAACAGAAGGTGAGCAGAGGTGATGTGTACCTTCTTTAGTCCCAGACACATCTCACACGTGACCCCTCTTCCACTTGCAGAGTGAAGATCACTCTGAGACTCAAAGTGGAAGAAGCCTGGGTCTCAACATTTGTCCAACATGGAAGGCCTCTCTCAGGTCAGGAATGCCCATTTTCTTAGGTGAGAAATGAATGCTTATTGTCTTAAGTCACCAAGACTTGATGGTTTACCAGTTCCAAGAGCTAGTGTTTGCAGAACTAAGATGGCTCTCATCAGACACTACTGCCTAGTATCGGACATTCCTGCTACTTCTCCAGACACCTGCATTTCCTACCAATCACCACTCCTGTCATGGACAAGATACTGTATACCTAAAACCTCAAAAAGTTCTCGAAGCACAAAAGTCAGGAAGAGTTTTTTAAGAATGTGGAGAGAATGTGTTTCCCTCCTCCCTCTACAAAATGTCAACAGCCAAGTCCTTTGAAATGACCATTTGTAGGCAACATTCAGGATAAGGAAATTTTGCATAAAAGACACAAAAGGAACAAAGACACACCACAAAAGTTCGTAGCATGTTTAAGCTTTATAAATGTTTATCAAGGAATGAATGAGCAACCGTCTGAATGTTGTGGGAATGTTAATCTGCATAGAGATCATGAGGTTGGGGAAAAAAGAGCTCTGAAGATGAGGGTGAGTCTTTGGGCTTTAGGGAGCAAATGACACCATAGGGCTGCATCTGAAGGCCAGATGATGTGGGTCAAACTCTGAGGTTCTCAGGGAGTCTCATGCCCTGACCCACACCCTGAATCCTTCATCCAAGACCCTGATGAAAACTATAGAGATCCCTGACTATGTCTCCATTTCTGGTCCTGGGGTCTACACATATATTTCTAGAACTCAATCCTTCATCTATTAATTATTTGGTCTATTGTAGTCCTCAGTATCCCCTGAACACCTTCTCTAGTTTAGGCTTGATGAAAGTTGTAGATGATATAGACACATGTATAGCTATGTACTATAGATAGCTCCTACACTCAAAGAGCTCACAATCGAGCAAAACGTGCTCTGTAGGAAACATATTCCCAGAAGAACCAACCCACCTTACCCCCAAATCAGTCAGCTCCAGCTGAGAGAGGTGAATTCCAGCTTTACCAAGAGTGTAATTAGATGCTAAGCGTAACCTCAGAAAACTTGCTGGATGGTTGTATAACAAAGGGAGATATAGATAGCAGGAGATAGCACAATGGCTTCTTATTCCTATAGGCCAGAAGGGACAGGTTCTTTTTAATGGAGGCATTATCATTTACATGCAGAAAAATGTACAGATCTTCAGTCTACAGTTCAATGAGTTTTCTTCAAAGGAATACATCTGTGTAACCAAAAGAGGAGATGCAATTTTAAAGGGCTGAGGAAGAAAAATGAAAGCAGGAAAGAGATTCTGCTTGGCATAATAATACATGGTGTTGACAGGACAGAATCAAAGAATGCCTGTGAGAGAGTCGGAGGCTGAGCCCAGGTGGGACAAATAGTGGAAGGACTGGGATAAAGAACTGGGATATCTAATTTCCCATTTTACCCACATGAACACCTTTCCCATTGTATAGCTCTTCCATTTTTAAAAATATTTAAAGAAAAAAAAGGAGGAGGAGAAGAAGAAGAGGAGGAGGAGGAGGAAGAGGAGGAGGAGTCTCCTACCTGTGCAAAAACTTGTCATAGTGGATTTAGGTGAATGTGTATGGCTCTGTTTAGGTATAAGGATATATGCAAATAAAGAAAGGAGTTGAGTCCCACGTTCAGGTCAGCACCCAACTGGGAAATTGAGAGACAATTTCTAAGTGTTTGTCTGGAAACAAGAATCCAGTGAACTTTCCTTTGAAGCACTTACACAAAAACAATTTCACATTTCTTGATATAGTCAATGCTTTGCTCTCTGACTCACTGTTCAAATTAGATTCTCTGGAAGCAGATGCTATGGTGAAGTTTAGGGTACAAGATATTTATTAGGGAATGGTAATAAACACCTGCGATTTGATGCCAGCCTCAAAAAGTCTCTGCCAAGCCTGCAGGGAGCTCCAGAACAAACGGTGCTGGGTCTGGAGGCAGGTGCCCCAGGAAGGTCATGACCTTGGCTGAGGCAGACAGTGAGCTGAAGGTCCTCTGCTGACCACAATTCTCTCCTTCCTTGGAGGAATCTGGATGGTGTATCTCTGGGTGGTCTACCACACCTGCTATAGAGAATAAACCACAAGAGGATAAAAACCATGTTTGGTTCTGCTCACCACTGCATCTACAGTCCCTAGCAGAGCATACAACATGTAGCTGGTATGCAAAAAATCTCTGTGGTTGAATTAATTACTCCAAGCAAGAGATGGCCATGAGAACATGGTACCTCCATGAATTCTCAGAAATGGAGATATCTGTTAGTCTTTCCTAGATCTTAAAGAGAGATCCCTTAGAAAACCAATGACATAAATTTAAGGTAGAAATATGCACATTCCATGGAGGCAGAGCACTTAGACCCCAATGGCAGAGTGAAATACCTTAACAGTCACGTCATAGTAAATTCCTATTGCAATGGCAGCTGAAGATGCCAGATTTTTCTTAAAACCTGATGTCCAGCTCATAACTGACTTCACCATCCACTCTTTGCTTGGCAGAAACTGGCAGAGAGATCTTATCCCACTTGTAGACTGACAAGTGAGTAAGGAGCTAGAGCCATTCAAGTTTACCACAAACCATAAATCTGGGCCTAACAAAGAAATAAAGCCCAGTGGAGTTGATACAGGGTGCAGCCCTGGGGGGGGAGCAAAAAAGATTTGGAATGGTGTCCAGAATTCAAAGTGTATAGGAATATTGGAGAGACATACCTCACTGCCCACCCCCAGGGGGAAGAAACGAATGGAGCAGGGCCATTGAGAGCTGTTTTGCATAGCAATAGTTTTGCAGCTAACCTTTGGAATGGTTATTTAACATATCTATAACCTTTAACTGGTTTCATAGATATGTTAAATAGCTGTGGCCAAGTTTTGAGCCAGGAAGAAGGGAGTCGCAGGGACCCAGGATGAAACTAGGGGCTGCACCCCTGAGTGAGAAGGCCTGCGTGAGAGCTTGGAAAAGACGGGCTCCAGGACATGAGGGGATAACTGCCCAGGTGAAAGAGGGAGCCACGTGGTTTTGGCAGGGTGCAGACCCCCTCTTTCCCAGGTGAAAGGGAAAAACCACGCAGCTTTGCCAGAATGGAGATCCCTGCAGCCAGGTGAAGAAGAAAGCCACATGCTTTTGGTGGAGTGCGGACTCCTGCAGCTTTGGTAGAAGAGGCCCATGCGGCTTTGGGGTGCCCCCTTTGGCCGCGTGGCCTGGAAAAGCAACAGAGACTTTGACTGGAACTGGGTACAAAGGACTCTTGCCAGTGGACCATGAGAGGGTACCACAGTACTTTGGATTAACTCGAGATCCTGCACAGTGACACAGCTGACGGTGCCAGCAGCCTGCAGTAGACAGACGTGTGCTCTTTTCCTGATTTACGGTACCCGGAGTTGGGACAGTGGGAGAAGGGAGCGCTGTGTGGGTGTAGGTGTATACCCTAAAGGACTTTGATATTTTAGTGGAGGCATTAGGCCTGAGTAGCATTAAATAAACATTTTGTTTCCTTTTCACAAATCTCTGGCATTGAGAGATGCCTTTCCAATTGGCGGCGGACGGAAGAGCCCAGTAGATATTAGTATTTTGTTTTTGGGAGGGGCCCCTGTTGTATAGCAGTTTTGGGCATCCCTAGGTGGGCCGAATATTGTATTGCCCCTCCCTCGGACCTCTTGTTCGGTAACAGAGTGGCCAGAGCCAAGCCTGCATGTGTCACTGCACAGTCAGAACTCAGACTTTGGGCTGCTTTTCCTGGCTGAATTCAGGGATCCTCATCCTGAACCTTCAGTGTACCTAGTTCAATGTAAAAGGACTGGTATGAAAACTTTGATTTGACAGCCAAAAACAAGAGAGTTCTGGGCCCTAAGCCATCTTCTCTGTCTCAAATCTTCCTCTTCCGAATCCCTTGTTCAGTAACAAGCTGTTGGTCTCCTTAATTTTGCTTCTAGAGAAGCCCTCAGAAGATAAACTAATCCATGTGGTGTGGAGAAGGACTCGCTCAAGAATTGAGAAGCAGAAGAGGGTCCTGAGACTCAAAGATACAGAGAACAGACACATGGCTGCCAGAGGGAAGGGGATTTGGAGGACTGAGTGAAAAAGGTGAAGGGATTAAGAAGTACACACTGGTAGTTACAAAATAGTCACAAGGATGCTAAGTACAGCATAGGGAATATAGTCAATACAATTTTAATAACTGTGTACGGCGCCAGGTGGGTACTGGAAATATCTGGGGAGCACTTTGTAAAGTGTATGATTATCTAACCTCTATGCCGTACAACTGAAACTAATACAAAATACTATTGAATGTGAAAAGCAATGAGATTAAGAAGGATAAATACTTTTATGGCTCTAAGAAACAAACAAACAAACAAAAAGCAAATAGCTAGAGGAAGGCTTTAGTGGTTCTGCAAGGACTAGGAGATGCCATTCATTGGAGTAAGACTGCCCCCAGGAGCAAGAGTGTAGATTCAGAAGCCCAGGAGGGAAAGAGGTTCATTAGCATTAAGTAAAAAAAAAAAAAATCTCGCTGAGGGCCAGATCTAGCTGGATTACTCACCTAGTGGCTGGTGGGTGTCGGAGCTGGCTGTAGTGGATTGCAGCAAGAGCTTCCCTCTCGGGTACATTCACAGCAAGTGGACAGTGTGAGAAAACATCAGTAACAAATCCAGTGCAATCAGGTGGGAAGTCCCCCCTGAATACTAGCACCTCCTCATCACTCGTTCCTACTTCAGACTCCCTCCCTGGCCGCTATTTTGCCTTCCACTGAGCTATATGCATAAGAAAACCTTTGAAAGTCCTTCTCCCTGAGCCCCAGGGCACTGAGAGGGTTAATCCTGTCAAGTCAAGATTCTCCTCAGATGCCAGACCCAGTCAGCATCAATTTGACACAGATTTCTTTGGGGGAATCTCGGCTAATCTTTCTGGGCGGGCTGTCCATTTGATGGACAGGAAGCTGTTCCGGAGTCGGCCTGTGTACCTCTCACATGACCCCCACCACCAACCCCAGCCCTGTCTCTGAATTAAAAATTTAAAAGGGCAATTAAATTTTTAAAAAGCAATCTGATGTTTACAGGCCCTCATAGGTAATTTATAAATGCTGCGGTCCAGGCCCCGTTTTGCTAAAAGAATTTAATTTGGAGAGAGGCTTCTGTGGGAACGCAGGGTCTGTCCCCGGGTGCCCATGGGAGACTTGGCTGACGTGGGTGGCTGGGGCCGCGCGGGCCTCTCCTCCGCCTAAGAACCTCTGATCCTCTGCGCATTTGTGTCTGCGGACTACCTGTGCCAACAGCGCTACGCCCTCCATGTCTGCTTTTATATCTGTGTGCCAAAGAAATCCATGGAGGCAGGACTGCTTAAGGATCCAAATGATGCTAGACTAAATGCAAGGTGCCATCCCTAACTGGCTCTTGGAACAGAAACACGGACACTAGGGGAAAACCTGGTGAAATCCAAATAAAGTGGGCAGTTTAGTTATTAGTGATGCACCAACGTTAGTTCCCTTGTTTTGACAAAAGTGCCGTGGTTATATAAAATGTGGGGTCAAGGGCACACGGGAACCCTCTGCCCTTTGTTTTTACTCCTTTTCTGTACATCTAGAATTGTTCAAATGTTTGTTTATTGATTTCTGGTCGAATGCTAGAGGTCCTGAATCTGGCGCTTCCCAACTCTTCTCTAGCGTGAAGCTCTGAGTCTGCATCTGGCCCACCTCTAACAGTCACCACCCAGTGCAACTCACAAGAGTGGATTGCAGCCCCCATTGCTTTTATTCTCTCTTTCAGCCTTTTGTGTGCTTCACAGTTTGCAGTTGCTCTAGGCACTACTCTGGTTAGTAATCTCACGCCTGTTTCTTCCAGTAGCATGCAAGGTGTCTGAGAGTAGTCGTGTGATTGACTGTGTCTCTCTCCCCTGTCTCTGCCTCCCAGCGGTGTCCCTGGTATGTAGTGTACAGTTGTTACCGAACAAGAGGTCCGACGGAGGGGCAATACAATATTTGGCCCACCTAGGGATGCCCAAAACTGCTATACAACAGGGGCCCCTCCCAAAAACAAAATACTAAAATCTACTGGGCCCTTCTGTCCGCCGCCAATTGGAAAGGCATCTCTCAATGCCAGAGATTAGTGAAAAGGAAACAAAATGTTTATTTAATGCTATTCAGGCCTAATGCCTCCACTAAAATATCAAAGTCCTTTAGGGTATACACCTACACCCACACAGCGCTCCCCTTCTCCCACTGTCCCAACTCCGGGTACCGTAAATCAGGAAAAGAGCACACGTCTGTCTACTGCAGGCTGCTGGCACCGTCAGCTGTGTCACTGTGCAGGATCTCGAGTTAATCCAAAGTACTGTGGTACCCTCTCATGGTCCACTGGCAAAAGTCCTTTGTACCCAGTTCCAATCAAAGTCTCTCTTGGTTTTCAGGCCCCGCGGCCAAAGGGGGCAGCCCAAAGCCGCGTGGGCCTCTTCTACCAAAGCTGTAGGAGTCCGCACTCCACCAAAAGCACGTGGTTTTCTTCTTCATCTGGCTGCAGGGATCTCCATTCTGGCAAAGCTGCGTGGTTCTTCCCTTTCACCTGGGAAAGAGGGGGTCCGCACCATGCCAAAAGGCTAGTCTTTCAAGCTCCACCCAGGGGGTCCTCACTCTGCTGAGACCGCGTGGCTCTCCCTCATCTGAGCCAAGCGGGGCCCTTCACTCATGGAGCCAGTCCTTTCCACTCTCAGCCAGGCCTTCTCACTCAGGAGTCGCAGCCCCCTAGTTTCATCTTGAGTCCTCAAGCCCTTCTCACTCAGGAGTGCAACCCTTAGTTTCACCCTGAGTCCTTGCCACTCTCCTTCTCCCTGGCTCCAAACTTGGCCACAGCTATTTAACATATCTATGAAACCAGTTAAAGGTTATAGATATGTTAAATAACCATTCCAGAAGTTAGCTGCAAAACTGTTGCTATGCAAAACAGCTCTCAATGGCCTGGCTCCATTCGTTTTTTCCCCCTGGGGGGAGGCGGTAAGGACATCTTAATATGTCTCTCCAATATTCCTATACACTTTGAGTTCTGGACACCATTCCAAATCTTTTTTGGGCCCCCCCCCCAGGGTTCACCCTGTATCAGTTTCAAAGTGGTTTTTATTTAGACCTATTCTTTTTATTTCTAGAATTTATTATTTTCTAGTTAGAGAATATGAGTTGCTTAACTTATACTCATTAGAATAATTAATATAAAATTTAGAAGTTTCCATGACAAAGAATATGTTAAATGTTAGTAAATTTTTTAAAACATTAGAAATAACTTTTTTCCTTGTTGTGGAACCTAATGCTAAATATTCATATATTCAGCCTAATAAATCTTAATACCAAATTTCATATTTTTGTTTTCATGATCTATGAAAGAATGAGTGTTTTATTTTATCTCCCAAGTAATTCTATTTAAAGTTTCTTAGTTTATTTTTGAACAGTTTTCTATCATTTGGTAAAATATATATGAACTCTAGTGAATTAAAACTATTATAGCATCATTTAAGATAATGCATTTTATCAACATCAATCCCCTTTATCTTATTTACTGTATTGTGCTTTAAATTACACTTTGGATGATACTAATTCTCTACTCATTTTTTGTTTTTATATACCTAGAACATATCTTCTAATACTTTGAGTTTTAATATTTGTCAGTGAATATTTAGATATAGTGTTGTAAGATGCATACAGTTAGATTATTTTTTTAAAGATTTTATTTATCTTTAGACGGGAAGGGAAGGAGAGAGGGAGAGAAATATCAATGTATGGTTGCCTCTCATGTGTCCCCTGCTGGGAACTGGCCTGCAAACCAGGCATGTGCCCTGAAGGGGAATCGAACCGCAATCCTTTGGTTCACAGGCCCTCACTCAGTCCACTGAGCTACACCAGCCAGAACCAGTTGGATTATTCTTTAACTCAATTTATCTTTTAATAAAAGGATTTAAACTATTTGCATTTATTACAATAACTGATTCATCTATTCTCATTTTTTAATGCTTTCTTTCTGTTTATGTTGGTGAGGCTGACAAATGTGATAATAAATGAAATTTCAGAGCTGCACCAGATGTTCATCTTAAATAATGACGAATCTACTATGGTTAAAATTTCTCTTCCTTCAGTCTTTGGATTAAACAAAGTTTTGGCCTCTTCACTATTTATGTGGCCCTCCCTGGGGTTATTTTTTTAAATCCATTTAATGGGACTACACATTAATAAGAGAAGCTAATTCAATATCTTATGATGTTTCTAACTCTCCCCTGAAGACATACAAAAACACATATAATTTTGGAATTAAACTGATCACTTGTGCTACATTGAGAAATGATTTTTAAAAAGCCATATAATTGCTGTGAGGTATCTTATAAAATCAGAATGCTTCAGTTTCTGAGAGAATGGCAACTCTCACTAGGAACCAGAAAACCATGAGGAAAAGACAAGTGCAGACTTTCTGGAATAGACATCCCCAGATTCAAGCTGCCGTCTCTGCTGGTGTCTTTTGATGAGGTTGCTTCTAGCACCATCACGTGTTTTGTGTGAAAGGTTGGTGAGCGAAGGAAGCTGCTATCAGGAGCGTATGCTGCTGAAACATTGCACTGGAGAAAGTTTCCTGTGACCTAAATAAGTCCACATGAAACGTGTACACATCTGAGACAGTCTGGATGAGTTTACGTTCTTTTCTTCTCATTTACATCCAGGTTTGATTGATGTATCTGAGATTTTCAGATTGTTAACATTACATCTCTGACACTGTTTCTTTATTTTTACAGGTACACTATTATTATAACCGTAGTAACAAGAATTATTTATACAGTTTTAGTTGTTTTCTTCCAATTCTTTAATACCATGATTTCTTCAATGCCATGACCTCCCATTCATGGGTTTTGTTTGTTTGTTTGTTTGTTTGTTTATGTTGAGTCTTCTCTAGCAGATTGCTTACATGAGAAATATTCCTTTTAAGTAAGTGTCAACTTTCTGAGTGTGTCATTCTAACAATGAATTTCTTTTGCTCTTGAACAAGCACATCACATTCATCTTAGCCAAATAAACAAATTTTAAATCTAAGTATTTCTCCCCCAGAACTTTAGAGCCATTGTCTAAAGCATCTAGAGCCTCCAAAAGATCTGAGATATCCTGGCATTCGCTCCTTTCCAAGTAACTTATTTATTTATATCCATGCGTGAGTGCTTGTAGCAAACTTTATTTTAACTTTCATATTTAAAGTAATTTAATCAGGCTATGTCTCTGCATTGCTGTCTTTTCATTACGTTTTGATACCACTAGCACCATGAGTTGATCCATTTCTTCAAATTTACAATGTTTCTTTTTCTTTTCTCCCTTGATTATCTCTCCTCTGTCTTCCCTCCCCATCGTCTCAGGATTCCCCTGGGATTTGTCCTCTTTTTCAGTTTTGGGGAGAATATACCTCAGAGTGGAGTTTCCGGGTAACATAATCATTCTGTGCTTCAGTTCCTGAAGACAGCCAAACCCTGTATCACAGAGGCATCCAGCTTTACATTCCCACCAGCAGTGGATAAAAGTTCCAATATTTCCACATCCCCACGGACACTCATTATTCCCCACCCCCACCAGGTATAACCATTCTACTGGATGAGAAATGATGTCCATGGACCACTTTTGTATATCCCATGCACTAATAGTGTTTTTATAATATTTTAAAGATTTATAAAATGAATGAAAAATATGCAAGGGACTGGATACGGCCCTCCAAGACAACAGTGCTTACTATCTGGCCCTTTACGAGTTTGCCTACCCTACATAGCATTGTTCCCACTGCAGAAATACCTATTGATACTGAGACAATGCTCTGACTGTCGAATGGGCTAGTTATGGATTCAACTGTACTTTTAAATTCGACAATCTTATGTCTCATCTGCATCCTTTCTTTACTTGTCTTATATTATTTCCTGCTTTCTCACACCTTTCAGATGTAATATCCTCTGAAATATTGTTGAAGATGCAAATTCAAACTTTTTAAACCTTTTTATAATAATTATTCAACTGGGAGATGTTGGTTCTGATTATTCAAATCAACCCCCGACTTTTGGCATGCTCTACTCTCTCAAATGATTGAAGAATTGTTCTCCCTTTGCTCATTTTGAGACAGGAAATCAGAGCTCACACAGATTTCGGCAGATGGTGTAGACACCTATCTGGCTCTTTCAGAGAACAATTTAGATGTACTGTGCTTTAGCATTGCTAGTTCAGAAACCCAGTAGCCTGGTGGAAGTGGAAATGGAGCCCAAGGAAGGCAAGTTTCATCATTCCACCATTAGTTCAATAGTTTCCCTCCTTTTTCGGGAAATGACCAGAAGTTAATTACAGGATGCCCAGCCTCTTTGACAGGCACATTTACATAATCTGGAGTTAGCACTGGCAGAGATAACATTCTTTGTCCAGCCTCCTGGCCAAGAATTAGTGTAGAGTGCCCAGTGTGACCACCCAGAGTTATTGGTGAGGCCCAGATGTACCTTCTACTATAACCACAGTTTTTCTTTCCAATCATCTCTCGTGGATTGAGAATGCCATTCTACCCATGTCTTTGGCAGGTACCACTTAGGTGAGCTCTTGGTTTCCAAGTAGGAAGCAACCACTCAGGTAGGTCCATCCTTCAATCCATTCTCCTCTGAATTATATCTGGCAGGAACTTTTTGAAAATTCTGACACATAAGTTCCCATTGCCGACTTGCAATCTATCATTACAGCCCACTGGTAAGCAGTCGGACTCTGAGTACTGTGCTAACTATTCAAACTCACAGTGCCATTTATCCATAAACCCCAAATTAGATTTAGTCTTTAGAGTTAGGGAAATAATCTTTATAAATTTAGACAAACGATGCGTGACCCTCATTAGCTACACCTTTAGAAGTCCTGGAGCTTAGAAATACAGGGACAGAAACCAGACATCACCATCCTTCTGGCAAGAGCTTAGCCCGATTCCTTGCAAAAATGCCCCCCTCCCCAGAAAACCGAAACCTGTAAACGAATCCCAGACGTTGCAGATGTTAGAAGGAGCGTTCTGTTTTCCTGGTACCCAAATTCCTAGATGAATTATGAAAAACGACCCGTCTTTCATCTCCACGTTTGACAGCGTGTAGAGGACACATCCGTCTAGGACAGTAAGCACTAAGCAAATAGATGGTGAAAAATGTCTGGCTGGCTGACTTGCTGAAAGACGAGATTTTTCACTCCTCATCCAGATGTTTGGGCCTCGTGGAGGCACAGGCAGAGTCTGCCAAGCTGATTTGTGATCTCGGAGCAAAGGGTGATACATGAGCGCAGAGCATTATACCAGCAAATAAGTACACGGCCCCGTCGGATGTGAAATGAGGTCTCACTGACTGCAACCAAGGCGTGTGACAGACCCGCCGGGCCACTTCCAAGTGCTTCTGACAGACGAGCCCTCCATTTGCATACATCTCCTGGTAACACAAGCTGAAGCTGTTAAGTTATTATCAGTCCTGATAATGGGGTCTTCATCAGGAGTGTATGCCTGTATCTAATGTTGTTGTCACTGCAGATTGTTTTGCTGTTAAGGAAAGACCTATCGGGCATAAATATTTACACCTGGATGGATGTCGGATTCTTTAGTCAAGGAACCAGATTGGTCTTAATTAGATCTTGGGGACAAATTTAGGCTCCGTGTTGATGGTACAGCTTTTTGGCCTTATTTGAGCAGATCCTCCCTCAGCCTGTGCCCAGGATTCCGGAATGTGAGCCTCTGTGATAGGAACAGGTAGGTTCTCTCCTGAGGTGTGTTGGAAACTTACATATGTGGGGGAACGGTGGTTGTGAAGGAGAAGGGCGGGGCTTTCCAGGACCAGACACAGAAAACGCCAGCTTTGTGCTGGTGTCCCAAAGGCACTTTACACCTAGAGCTTATTTGAAGCAGGCGTGGAGACAGGGACCACGTCCTCATCACTGTGGCCCTCTCAGTGTCTGTCTGCTCCTCCGCCTGGAACAAGATGACCTCGAAATGTGTGTGCGATAAGCGGGTACTCTGATGGTAAGAGGCTTTGGTGGGGAAAACCCACACAGCTGTCAGCTCTCAGTTGCACGTGACCCTTGTGACATGAACTCCACTTTGTGGGCCTGGACATTGTGCCCCAGGTCCTGTGCTCAGCAATGATCGACGCTGAGAGATTAAGAAGAGACAATTCACGTCCTCAATTCACTCAGAGTCCAGGGGAGTCTGGACAGAGGGAGAAGAGGTCCATCCGGCAGGGAGAGAGGCTGGCACAAGCTAGGTCAAGTGCAGGAAACTGGGCTCTTGGGAAAGGAACTGAGGCTCTGTCTGGGACAGGTGACTGGACCAACACCCTGGGCAGGAAGAGCTCAGAGGGGGCTTTAAGCTGGTCCATAGAAGGCCACTTACTTGCCAGCAGGAAAGGTGAAGTTCTTGAGGCAGGCAGCACAGTGAAACAAAATGCATGTATTGGGTTCTTTAATCTGTACAAAGGACAGAATAATACCCACCTAAAATAGGTGCCCTGAAGATTTTTTAAAAATCAAGTACAAATGTGGCCTCTTTGCATCCCTGTAATGGCGCTGGGTCCCCCACATGAAGCATAGAACAGAGACTCAGGTGATGCGTTTGATTTGATTTGGGGATCTGGAGGAGGAATCGGAAATGGACGTTCTCCTCCGCATGCTCACAAAACATGGATGGCACACCCAGCTACTGATCAAGTGCCGTGTTGACTTGGTTTGCCTCTATAAACATCTCATTCAGGACCAGGTGAACTGTTGAAGGTTCTTATTCGTGTTTCTTTGGTACCAAGTACAGAACCTGGTGTGTAGAAGGTGCTCATTAAAGGTTCTTGGTTTGAATGGATGGAGGATGGAGTAATGAATGAACAGGTAGGTGAGGAGGTGGATGAGTCAGTAAGTGAATCCCCAGAGAAAGAACAGATCTCCAGTTCTAGTTAATTCAGTTTTCCTAAGAATGGTCTTCTCCCTAAATTGGTGCAACTCAGGCCCTTTTAACGAAAGCAGAGATGCCAGCCTCCAAGCTTGACATATTTGCTGAGGGGCCTGGACCCAGGCTGACCAGGCCCATTTGAAGTACAAACTTTAGGTGAAGGATATCCTGACCAAAAGGAATCGAGGAGAACTGAGGTCTCCTTCCGTGTCAAGGAGAAACAACTTCCACCAATGCGAATAAAATTCATCGCACGATAAACAACTCGTCATAGCTTGCACCAGCCCCCCAACTGAGCCTTACATTACCCCTGTTGTTCAGCCTCTATTATTTTTTTGGCAAAACATTCTAAAAAACATACTCGAGGGGAGAAAAAAATCATTAGGTGCACTTACAGGTAAAAATAAAATAAAATAAAGCACCATTTTGAGAACGCCCCTCCTGGAGTCATGTTTGCAAGCCAACCAGCTTTGGGGTTGAGGGCAGTCTTGGGACCAGCCCAGGCCAGCTGGGCTGCACCCCCTGATGTCACAGCCTCACAGCTGGATTATTCAGAGTCGGGCAGGAATATGTGTTCACCACTTTCTTCTCATTTCCCAGCCCGTTGGTGCTTCCAGATGTTTTAATTACAGAGGAAAGGGAGCGGATGATTCTGGCCATATGTCTCCATTCCACACAAATAAATCTCCTCGCCATCCCATACAGCTCTGAGGGGCACGACTGTCCCACCGAAACGGAAGCTGTCGGGCCTAATCACCATCTTCAATCCTTCAGTGAGTATGTTAATTCAGGGAACACCGGCTGGGCTGCTGTCCCAGGGAAATACTCAATCTAGAAACAATTAGTCTCATAGCTCAGCAAGATGCTGCCCGCTCCTCTGGGGAGCTGGGTGCCCACTCAGTCTGAGCTGGGGGAAGCCCACCCACCAGGAAGACCTGGACAGGGTAGGGTCAGAACATGGGCAGTAATTTTCAGCTGGTCCCCACAGCACCTAGTAGCTCAGGCGCTAGGCCATTAGTACCAGACCATGTCCGTGTGTATGTAAATTATAGGAAATATGCAATAAATAATGATATTGTGAATATTATTATTAAATTTTTCACTGTGCTACATTATCTTTCAACAAAAGTATTTCTCTGAGGGCTCAGGGGATTACTATTTTGGATCAGGGATGAAAAATCAGAAACTGAGCCTGGGCAGAGAAGGACTGCGAGAAACTTCCCCAAACATTCAGGTGAGCCCCCCAAGAATGTTTGCTATGGGACATGTTTTGGGGTTCATTCACTCAGCAGTTTGTTGGATGCCAGATACTGTAAATAAAACAATGAGCATGAGAAGAAAGCTCCTGACCTTCAAGAGGAGACAGGAAATGAACAAGCCACACATCAATGAGTGAGACAATTTCAGGCAATGGCAAATGCTTTGAAGTTAATGAAACAGGGCAATTGGGTAGAGTGGTGGGAGAGAGAGAGAAGCTTCCTCCGGAGGAGTGTCCAGAGAGGGCCTCCTGGGGGAGCAATATGTAGGCTGATCTCTAAGTAGCGAGAAGGCACCAGTCATGTGAGAATCTAGGCAAGAACATTCTACACAAGAGTCCTGGAGGCAGAAACAAACTTTTCCATATCGGAGAAATTGAAATTTGAGCTTCTCAAAGAGCTGACTGCAGGTGCCAAGGTAATAGGACTTGTGGTCATTGTGAGGGCAGAGCACAGTCCATCGAACGTTCATTCATTCCCAGAGCCTCCTGCAAGCCAGCTCCTCAAGGAGCTCACAGACGAAGGGCCCTGACCTTTGGAGGCACAGTGTGTGGTGCTGGGAGGGACCAAGGAGGAGTGATGGGTAATGCAGCCCAGGCGAAGCTGGAACTTGAATGAGAGCATGGGCACTTGGCCTTGGGAATCAATGCACTCAGCTGAGAAGCAGCCCAGGCAAAGGCACGGTGTGTGTGGAAGTTCTGGGAGGCAGCAGTGAGCAATTCCTTTAGGCCTGAGTGCAGGGTAAGGGAGCAGACCCAGTGTGAAATCAAGCTCAGATTAACAAGGGCACCCTTTATGCCGTAGGCATTGCCAAGCCACTGACCATTTGAGGACATGGGATAATGTAATTCAAGGTTTTCAAGAAGATGGCTCCATCGGCACCCTCTCTGACCTTTGGAGGAGGAAACACTACAAAAAGAAAAGATAAAGGCCATGATAATAATACAGATGAGGAATGGTGTAAATTCCATGAATTCATTATCTACTGTTATGTAACAGATGACCAGCAAGTTGGTGGTTTAGAAAACCACAAATGTATTAGCTCATTGTTTCCATGGATTAGGAGTCTGGCACACTTGGGCTGAGTCATATGTGCAGAGGCTCACAAGGCTGGAAATCAAAGTGCGGGGCAGCTGCACCCTTATCTGGAAGTTCAAATGGGGCAAGTTCAATTCCAAGCTCCCTGAGGTTGTCTACTTCCTTGTAGTTGTAGAACTGAAGTCCCCAACTCCTTGCTAGCTGCCAGCCAGAGACCACTTCAGCCTTTCACAGAGCCTTGACACATGGTTTTCTCCACAATGTCGCCACTTGTTCCTTCAAGGCCAACAAAGAGATCATTTGTGGCATCTTGAGATCTCTCTGACTTTGTTTCTGAACTCTATACCGTTTTTAAAAAGGATTCACCTGATGCCCTGGTTGGGTAACTCAGTTGGTTAAAGCATTGGCCCACACACCAAAAAGCCGTGGGTTCAATCCCAGGTCAGGACACATACCTAGGTTGTGGGTTCAATCCCAGGCCATGGCACATACAGGAGGCAACCCATCGATTTTTCTCTCTTGCATCGATGTTTCTCTCTCGCTTTTCCCCCCGTCCCTTCCTCTCTCGCTAAAAAATTAGTAAATGTATCCTCAGGTAAGGATTAAAACAAACAAGCAAACAGACAAAAATTTAAAATTCGCCTGATTAGGTCAGGCCCACCACACTCATGGGGAGGGGACTATTCAGGGTCTACACAGGGAAAGGGAAGGTAGAAATCTTACCATCTTAAAATTCTCCTGTCGGAACTTAAACCCAGAGTTAATTATTGAGCTGTGAGGCCAGAGATGTCTCCAGAAGTTTCACTTGAAAGAGTCCAAGAGGTGGTCACGAAGGCTTCTCCCTTCAGAAACATCCAATTTCATCTGCTCCAAGCCGCTCCCCAGTCTCAGGAGCCTCCTGACCACACAGGACAATAAAAATACTCAAAAGCATACATTTCACTTTAGCCAGTGACTTGATTCTACATGACATCACCTCTCTCTCAAGCTGCCAGATTTTTAAAAAGCCTTTACTATCTGTTACAAATTTACTTACTTCTCTGTAGAAAATACAAAGAAGGCCAAACTAAGCTATCCCACTGGGGAGAAGGCGGCAGACAACAGACATCAGGTGTGTGGCGCAGACGCAGTTCCCCATGGGACCCCAGCCCCAAGTCCTGGGCCAGCCTGGGAGGCCCATGCAGCAGCGCAGGTTCTCTCCGCAAAGACGAGGGATCATCGGGGCCGGGCTGTGAGCCTCTGCCCTCCGGGATAGGTTTCCTTTCCTGTGAAACTGACAGCCTCCCCGGTCTCCTGCATACATTAAAGAGAATGTATGGGTGCAAGAGCCCAGCATTCAACAGCTCATAACTACAATTAACCACCATTAATTAATGGCTGTGAGATAAATGAGCCATGCGATTCGTTTATTCCTGGGTTGTAAGTATTTAAATTCACAGTAGGATGCAAACCCATTTTTCACCACCGTGAATTTAAAACGAGTTTGAATCAGGGCTGCCTGTTGTGGAAACAGGCAACAATTTTTCCTCAAAGCAGTTTACATTTTAGGTGAACAGAGGCCACGGAGGCAAAGAATCCCGCACAGAGCAGCCATGGGGGAGTGGGGGTGTCTGGAATCTGAACACAGGCCTTCCTAAAATAATCCAAAATGCTATTTGATGTGACTGATTTTGTGTGGGGCTGGGAAATTGCGAGGCAGTGTCTGGGTTAATTTTCACCAACCATATCCCTATGAAGGACACTACTATCTTCATTCTGTGTTCAAAGAAATGATGCTCATAGTGGTTAAGGACTGCTGTAGAGACCAAGTTTTTCTTCTTGATTTCTAGATTTCACCCAGGACGACTTTGCCCCTCACTTTAATGCATCATTCATGACCCGAGTCCTGACATATCAAATCTTTCCCAGTAATAATGGAATATTCTGGTTGTCTTAAGGCTATCGATCCTTCAACTGAAACTAGATGAGATTCAAAACAAGGGGAAAAAAGGGAAGATTTCAATCTCACTTAATAGAAAACAAAGTGAACAAGAGTTCTTCTTTTCCCCCACCAAAATGTTTGTTAATTATGAAGAGGGAGAGAACAAGAATAACTTTACAGTGAAGAAATATGACAGCCATGGTTTTATCTTCACCTAGTAGTCAAGGTCAACATCACCCATGATGAGACTTATTAATATCATGTACCCTGATACAAAAAAAGGACAAAACATTGCTTCTGTAGCATCCATGCCCCAAATATCCAACTTTAATCTGATGATAAGGGGAAAAATTAGACAAACTCAAACTGAGGGACATTCTACAAAATAACTGACCGATACTCTTCCAAAGTGTCAAGGTCATGGAAGGTCAGGAAAGACTGACGGATTTACCACAGACTGAGGAGCATGAGGAGACATGGCAGCCAAAGGCCACGTGGGGTCCTGGGTTAATTTCTGGAACAGAGAAAGGATATGAGTGGAAAGCCTACTGAATTGCAGATAAAGTGTTTATTTACTTCAGCTAATACTGTTGTTAATTTTCTGGTTTTTACAATTATGCTATGGTTATAAAAGATGTTAATATTAGGGGAAACTGAATGGAGGGTATATGGGGACTCTGTTCTATTTCACCACTTTTTTCAAAATAAAAATTTTTCAAGAAAGTGGGATCACAAAACAAAATTTTGGGAAACAGCCTACCAGATGATTTTTTCTGAAAAAGTGGGTTTTTTATGTATATGCACAAGGAAACCACTCTATTTAAAAATGTTCCATTGAGCCACACTCCCTGAATTTAAAAAATCAGAAGGGAATATGTCCCATTGATTCAGAACAATTGGAAAGCAACTCTGCTTGAGAATTTGGGGGGTGGCATGCAGTTAGTCAGGAATCCACGTTCTCGCGCGCTGTCACCTGGCACTGGTGGCGATATTCTGCTTGATACAAAGCTATTATCAGATCAGAGAGGGAAAAAAGTTAAACAGCATGCGAGATACTATGACTCAGGAGAGAAGAGATTAAAGTCAAGACAGTCTGAGACCTTTGCCATAAGAAATGAACAGAATTTGCCCACTCTGTCTACCATCTAATCCACCACCTCTCGGTCAAATGGCATTTTCATTGTTTACTTCCCACAGTATCTCTAGGAACACAAATTGAAAAATAATAATCTACTTGTTGACATTTTAAGGATAAATTCAAGGAAACAGAAATACGATTTTTTAAACTCTTTTCGAATTAGAGAAACTTGAGTGTGTTGGCGGTGAGGAAGGAGCACACGTGGGGAGAGAGAGAGTGAGGGGAAGATACACACAAGATGAGCCACAATCACAAAACAAGTCCCAGCCTCCCAGCCTCCCAACCATTCGGCGGCCTGCACTCAGATGTCACAGCACCGGATTGGCTGAGATCACAGGCCCACAGAACATTATTAGCTTCTTCCTAAACTAACCAACTAGCAAGGAATCCTTTTCTTTTTTCCGCTCAGCACTGGGGGAACAGAGAAGTCAGCTCAGCCAGAGGGTCAAGTGACCGCTGCAGTTTTCACCTGCTTCGGCCTGGCCCAATAGGACAGGTGCCCTTTCTCTGCTAGCCCGGAAGTGCCTTGATGGGCCTGCCACCCCTTTTCAAGCGCGGAAGGCCCTCCTGCTGTGCGTTGCCTTTCTGGTGTCCTTTGTAATGTGTCAGATGTGATGTGAATGGTGCACTGGAAGTTGAGCGGCATGGGGGGTGCTGCGCCTCTGCCGTTCTAGATAGCTTCACTGTGAACTCCCAAATGCTGCCTCAACCTGAGTAGACCGCGGAGGCTTCCCTTGATTTCCCCAAAGCTACACTCAAGCTTGTCATATGCATTGAACAGAAATATGTGATGAGCTCTGGGTGCGTGTGTATTTGCCTGGCCCACAAAGTGCCTGGTGCCCCTTGGACCTCCTTCCTCATCCAATCACAGTTAGTAACATCAGTCACGCCTCTCAGCACGGGCTCTCATCCAACAGGGACAAATGCCCAATTAGATGGTAAATAACATCGCTGGTCGCACTGCACATAAACCTGGACCCCGAAACGTCTTTAGATCATTTGGTAGAACTTGAAAAATGTATTCAAGGAACATAATCATTTTTTTAAAAGGTAAAAGCACTGTATATGAAGATATTTATCTCTGTGTTATTTAATGTATTATTAAAAACAATTATAAATAGCATAAACATCCAACAACAAAGAAATGGTTCATTAAGTAAATTATATCAGCCTGGTGGAATACTAGTTAATTAGTACTATGACCGAGCAACTCAACATTCACTTATGGCAGGTTAAGGGAACAAAGCAGAGCCCCAAATTATATGTACGTGGTGAGTAGAACTATAAAGTCATCTCTGCATGTGGACAGGGTCTGGAGTAAACATGAAAAATGGAAACAGCTTTGTTTGGGGCTTTTGTTATTGTCATTATAATGTTGTTGCACTGGAAGTAAAATAAATAAATAAAAATAACATGAAAGAGCTGAACCAAAAATGGAGCAATTTTCATGGGAAAACAAAGACTTATTTTGACTACGTCTTCTGTTTATCCTTTCCAGGGTAAAATATTACACTTGGGAAATGGATAATGTTTAGGATAATAAATAAAATATCTAAAGAAACATCCCAAGCTTTGCTCCTTCAGCACGATACCCGCAAATGCTACAGGTTTCCCTGCAGGACACTTCCTCCGGTGGCCTCAGTGGATGGGAGAAGGGCGTTGAAGAGGTGAGCACAATAAGGATGCGTCTGAAACTCCCAGGGTCCTTTTCACTAACACAAGAGGCATACCCCTCCAGCCACTGAAGAGTCTAGAGCCCAGTCCCCAAACTTGGGGGACGCTCCCCAGATAATCCACTCTCCTCCTGATCCCCCACCTAGGGCCACAAATCTGTGGCCCTCCATCATTATATCCACTCCACAGGAGAGCTGGCCATCAAGGCCAAGTCAGGAATGTGCTGAGTCAGCAAGGCTCTGTCCTGTTCAAGGGAGGGCGGATCTCTTGGCATTGCCTTGTTCTCACACCTGGACGTGGCAGGGGTGGAAACGGACAGAAAACAGAGGACAGCGAGGGCTCCTTCTCCTTTACACGAAAGCTTAAGCCTGAGCAAGAACAAGTCCAAGGGCTTTACAGTTAGAGAAATTAGGGTCTGGCTCTTCTCAGCATGTGGCCTTGAGATACAGAGGATATAGATTCACTTATTTCTTAGAAGAAAAATATCAAATATCCTATCTTCCCAATTTTTATGTTTCTCTCCCATTGTATTTCTTCAGGGGTTCGCTTAATGAGCTGCATCCTCTCCCTGGAATGACTTCTTCCCACTTCCTTGGCTATAAAACTCCCATTTCTTCTCCAAGGGCATAGTGTTACTTCCCCCCTATTACAGAGGACAAACTTAAAGTGGAAAGACTTGCTGGAGGTTACACAGGACTGCGGAGCTGAGATTCAAGCAGAGATCTGTTTAACTTAACACCCCAACTTCCTTCCAGGCCCCCCCTTCACACAATACGAACGTAATACAGAGTCACAGAGTTTACCAAACTGTTTTATTGTCATTAGTTGTTTACATGCCAGTCTTGCCTGCTGGACTGTTAGCTGACATTATAAACCATTTAGTATCTGTTGAATGGATACTAAAGCTACTTAGTATATTCAGATACATTCATTCACAGCCACACATAAATGTCTAATTCAAAACCACTCCTATTATCATCACCACAGAATGAAGCTCATGCCCTGGCAGGGAGGATATTTTCCTTTTCTTTTTTTTAACTTTTCATTTTGAATGAATTTTAGAGTCATAGAAACATTGCAACTATCCAATGAAAAGAAAAACACTACTTGAAAGAGATCTATGCACTCCTATGTTCATTGCAGCATTATTTACAACAGCTCAGGTACAGAAGCGACCTAGGTGCCCACAGAGAGATGTATGGGTAGAGAAGATGTGGTCTATCTATCCAACAGAATATTACTCATCCATTAAAAAGAACGAAGTCTTGCCTCTTGTGACAACATGGGTGGACCTAAGTCAAACAAGTCAGAGAAAAGAATACCACATGATTCCACTTCCAGGTGAAATCTAAAAACAAAACTAAACTGAGGAACAAAGGGAGGGTATTCGATCTGCCCATTCGTTGTGAGTGTCAGCATTCACACATCAGGCCGACTTTCCTTCCCTCTCAGCAAAATGGCGAGACAATAGCTCCAAAATATTCAAGTATTCTGGAAGGAAAAAAATGCCAGTTGTAAATATTGTTTTATTTATCTCATGAAATATGTATTTCTGAATGCAGAAGGATGGCCAGATACATTCTTTTTTAATGCAAGGACAGACCTGCTGGAAGAAGGAAAAGCCTTCACAAATGGGATGTGGGCCACGATGGAGAGAGTGCGGGAAGCAATTCGCAGCAGTCCTGATTCAGACACATCCGTGGAAATCCTGTTGCTCACGCAGCCAATGTGCCAGGGATGAGCAGCGCCAGGTGGGTAGACCAAGGGCTTGGGTACCACCATGGTGTGCTAGCATTTATCATGTGGCTGTCTCGGGGAGGAACGAGAAAGCTGTGTCAAATCAAATTTTACTACAGGGGTCAGCAAACTACAGCCATGGTCAAATCCACCCACAACCTGATTTTGTAAATAAAGTTTTATTGGAACACAGCTATGCACATACATTTACATATTGTCTATGGCTGCTTGCATGCTGCAGTGGTAAGTTGCTTAGTTGTGACAAGGGTGAAGGGACCTGCAAAGCCTAAAATATTGAACATTTGGTCCTCTGCAGAAAAAGTTTGCTGAACCCTGTTACACTAGGTCTGGCGACTCTCACAGATGAGTATTTGAGGAGTGCATAACCTCTCAGTTCTTTCTCAACCTGGGCTTCCCCCAAGTCTTGAGAAAGGAGTGAACAAAAACCCTCTAAGAGAGATGCCACATGAAACCAGTCAGGTCCTCAAATCATAGGCATAGTTCAGGCTTCGCTGGGGAACCAGGCCACAGGGAAAGGGCCACCCAGGAGGCCGCAGGGGGTGAAATGCCCCCGCATCTCTACAGAAGTGTGCATCGTCTAAATGTTCTCCTGCAAGATATCAAGATTGCGGGCTTCTGAAGGTCAGGCTGTGGACAAGGTCCGGCCCAGAATGCGTGCTTCGAAAGTGGGTCTTAGAAAAGGAAGGAAGGAAAGGAGGATGGAGGAAAGGCAGAAGAGAGTAAAGGAGGAAGGAAGAGCTGAAGGAAAAGAAAAGAAATAGGAGAGAAAAAGAGTGAAAGTAAAATCACACTGTTTGTTTAGATGCCTTGTTGTTACGATAACCAATTTGCAGGCCTCAGTCTGGCCTCGTGTCCAGCCAGAGATGCAGTACAACAACCAGAGATGAACTGAGCCCCCCAAGCACATCTGCCTTTTCTTTTCAAACTTTTCATCACGAGGCAATGTGATTTTCAGCCGTGCTTCATAAAATGCCCCTTTTGTTCTTCTACATCCTCAGGTCTCCCACGCTGAAGCTGTAGTCTAGCTCTCCGGGCAGCCTCCCACCCCCCAACAATGCCCCTCTGCTCCAGCTCCGCCCTCCCTCCTGGCCCTTCCCTCCTGACCCTGAGCTCCAAGCCCCAGACCCCACCCCACCTGACAGCAGGCCCCTGAGGAATGAAGGGTGAGACCCAGCACAGGTCAGAATCCTACTTTGTGGGCACAGAGAGGACAAGCATGCCTCAGAGCTCTGGGTTTGCTTCTACACAAGGGAATTTCCGCCAGCATGGAATAGCTAATAACACAGATGCTGGGGACAGACTCTCAGGGCTGTATGACCTTGGGCACTCTCTACTCCAATTTCCTCATCTGTATAATGGGAATGATAACATTGTCCATCTTAGAGGCTTCTTATAGGATGAAACGAGTTAATTCCTGTAAAGCACTTAGATCCACACTGAGCACGTGAATCTCTATATATTCGTTGAATAAAATCCAATCTTTCCAAGCCCTACCGGTTCTTATCCCTGAGGTCAGGCCTGCTGGAATGGAAAGTTTCTAAATTCTAAAATGATTTTTTAAAAAGTAATAAAATATTTCAAATATTCCAAATATTTGAAAATATTCCAAAGTTATTGATATCTTCAAAGAAAATAAAACAGGCAAAGGTAAAAATATGCCAAAATAGTACAGTAAAACGTAATGGGGTAGTGCAATGATATCATTTTAGAGCCTACTAGAAAGCAAACATGGCCTTAAAGAATCAGTAGTGGCTTTAAAATCTAAGGATGTCCCATGAATTGGCTGCAGTTCCAATGCAACACTCCACGGAGCACGTGAGAGCTGTTAAGCACATCTCCCTGTTGCAATAACTGTGCCCCGAGTTGGCTTCTGCTGCTGGGGAGTGTCTGGGGTTGGGGGAAGCAGTAGTGGATGTTAAGTGGTGTCATGTATGAGGGGCACATATTAAGTGCCCATGAGCCAGCTTAGCTGTCATTCACCAATGTCAGCCGTCAGTAATAGTTGCCAAGATGGTTAAGGCCCTGGAATGACCTCCCAGGGCACAGCATGACACCATAAGCCCACCATGACCAACCCACCTCCCTCCACAACCAACCTGTCTTTTTCCAATCTCTGTCACCCCGAGTGGGCTCTGCCCATCCTAGACTTGCACCTTGAACGTGCTGGGCTCATCCCCCCCCAGGGCCTTGGCACACACTCACCTCTTGGCAGGGGCTCTTCTTCCCTACACAAACTCCCTTAATCCTAAAGGCTTCGGCCTTTCCTGTCTTCCCTTGCTATCATAGGTACCCTGCAGTTTCTTCATTTAGGTTATATTGTCACTATCAATTTTGTAACTATAAATTTTCTTAACTACTTTTAGATTTTTGATGATGTTTGTCTTCATTTTTGTGAGAGAGTATATGTTTATTGCAGTTTTTGTGTTCTGAGCACTTCCTTTAGGGTCTGACATGCAGCAAGAGCTCAATAAGTGCACATTAAGCGAATGAATGAATGAATGGTTCAAAGAGAGTTATAACAAACATGGTCTGAAATCAACTCACCTCTAACACTCCATCTATTACTTTAGTCAACTATGTTTTCATGCCTTTGGTTAATACATGTGAAATATGATTAGAACAGAGCTTTGTACATTATTGCAAACAATAGACATTGTTAGTAGTGGTAGTAGTAATAATATCAGTGCTTCTAGTACTATGTCTCAATTTCATCTTCTAATAATAGAAAAAAATAATTAGTCTCACCTGTCTCTTGTAGAAGGTCCCTAAGTAAGCAAATCACAATAACTCATATTGACGGGGGCATATACGTAGCTCTCCTTACCTACAAGAAGAGCTCCAAGATCTCACCCGAAGGTCTCACATTGTTGCAAAGGTGGTGTTCAAATGCCAGGAGGGTGTGTGGCGAATCCAGCTCCCTGCACATTACAGCGGACACGCAGCCTCCGCACAGGCAAAGGGGGCAACCAGCCCACACAGCATATGGACCTGCAGCGAAGCATATGGGTCTGGTCCTAGAGATAGGGCCCCCATATGCTCCCCGAGCTGGGCCTGCCTTGCCCACTCCCAGGCTCCCCACACTTTTGGCTGGTTCATAAATCAGCCGCTTCCCACCATCCCAGTGCACCGGCTGATCCATGTGTGATTAATGCACACATTTGCCTGCAGCCTGGAGAGAACCCCAGGTACAGGTGGAGAGGAAGGAAAAAGACTTAATTGGAGTAGGGGGGGCAGAGGAGGGAAGAGGAGGTCATTCCTCATTGCCATTGAGCCAGCACTCTTTAGAAGTCCTGGCTTTGTAGGAATGAGCTTTCCTGGAAATCTTTTTTTTTTTACAGACTCTCCAGGAAGCTCTCTGTAACCTAGGATATTGCCTGGATCTTACCCGTGAAGACTCAGAAAGACGCTCGCTCCGTTCCATTAAGTCCCATCCTCCATGATCCTCCTGGGCCTCTTTATTGGGGCTTAAACATACATTCAGACCCCGTCAGGAACCAACCGGCTGGGGTCCCTGGAGACAGTAAGATTAGATGTGCCATGCAGCAAATCCACTCAACTGTGTTGTAGACCAGTATTTTCCAACTGTGCTCAACAAAGGGCAAAAGGTTTTATGCAGTTGCCACGGGAAGGGAGGGCTCCAGGGCCCCAGGGGCTGGTGCAGTCGGAGCAATTCTGCTTGGACTTTGTTTTGCATGGTAGGCTTTTCAGCTGGGACTTAGTTTTGATTTGGTTAAGGATCACATGGCTGAAAAAAGTTGAGAGCCACTCAAATTAAAATTGCTGCAGATACAGTGAGGCATGTTTCCTTTAAAAAGCACAGTGATAAAATTAACAATGGTTGTCATTCTCTCTGGACAGGAGACAGAGGGGCATCATACTGGAGTCTCCAGGTCACTTACCCATTTGGTAGCTGAGTAACCTTGGGTGAGAAGTTTTCCTCCCAAAACCTCAATTTCTTCAACTATGAAATGGAGGTAATAAATGATACCTGACTGAGAGGGACACTGGGAAGATGGACAGAGGTTAATCCGTGCACTGTATTTGTATGGTGCTTGGAACATAATAACTAGCCAATATATATTTGCTATTATTCTTCCTCTTATTCTGTATGTCATTTGCTGTGCCGAACACCTTATTTGCATTATCTTTAGTCCTCACACCTACTCCTAGTACATGAAGGTTTATCCTAATTGTACAGATTAAGAAACTGAGGGGAAAACTTTGGTCTTGAATGATTCCAGAACATCTACTCACATTAGAGAAAGCATTGGTATTCTGGGGAACCTAGTTTGATAACCATCCATCTATCTGTGATTAGGCTTTCTATTCTCTTTCCTTGCATTTATTCTCCTATATTCATCTATCTATCCATCTATCCATCCATCCAACCATCAAATTGCCCATCCAAGCCAATTGAACACTTACTGAATGTCAAGAACCTTAGAAAAGTCACTTCACTTCTCTGGAGAACAAAGCTCTGGTCAGTCATTGGGGATGTCAAGACAAACTACACTGTAGGATTTTTATGTAGAATGAAATTAATTATCCAAAAAGTTTCAGCAGACTTCAAAGTGCTCTCTGCATATTAGTTAGCGGTATATTAACCATGCATCTCAGCTTGCTTAGAAATTCCTGGCATGGTTATTAGTAGCATCTCTTTTATTCTGAAAAAATATTCCATTTGAAGGATAAAACCTATAGTTGCCCCAATTATGAAGATTTACGAATAAGAGCAGTGTATTTATCTGTCTACAATGAGGGGCTGCTTTTCTCTCTGCAGAAGTCTGGAGACCAGGTTAGGGGCACCAATGGCTCTGAGCATGTGTTGAAGTCTGGGCTACTCTCCTCTATTTGCCAGGAGTCCATACAGAGCAAGCATAGCAGACGACGTGCTTTGAGAGGTCAGTGTGCAGTGGTGATGGCAATGGAGGTGAGGGAAGCTGGGAAGGGCTGTCTGTGGAGTTTGATGGTTTATTTACTTACAACCCCAAAATTGCACAACCCTGCCATTTTAAGAACTAAGGAATAATTTTATGCCATAACTGATGCCCAGAAATTATTTGAAATAACTAATAATAATAACTAATGATCAATACAATTGCACAGATTTAGAAAGCTGCTTGTAAACTGCCATGAGTTCCAGCTATTGTTCTGCAATTAATTGGCTCTGGCATCTTGGGGAAGTTATCTGAAGTACCTAATTTTCCCCTCTGAATAGTGGATTTATAACCCTTGCCCTCCCTGATTTTGCAGCATTGTTATAAGACATGTACTGGTTAACTTTTGCTGTGTAACAAAATGTACCACAACCTACTGGCTTAAATCAATCACTTTGTTTATCTCATATCTTTGTGGTTTGGCTGGGTTTCTGGACTATGATCACCTTGGGGATAGTCCAGGAGCTGGTTGATCCAGGGTGGCCTCATACCCGCCTGGCCCCATCTCAAGGCTATTGGCTCGATAGCCTCAGTTTCCCTTTATATGGCTTCTCATTCTTCAGCACCTTAGCCCAGGCTCATACATGATGGTCTCAGCTTTCCAAACTCAAGAGAGAAAGCCCCAGTGCTCCCTGTATGAACACTTTCTTGTTATCATCTGTAGCCCTCACACTTCTGTTTTACGTGGGTGATTTTTCAATGAGGAACCTAACTGTAAGGCCATGTGAGTCTTTCGGGTCTCACTGTGGAGGCCATGATTTTCTAGTGCCAGTGCTGTACATCTGAAACTAACACAGAATAATGTTGAATGTGAACTTTTTGGAAAATAAAAATATATATATTCAAAAAATTACATTTGCCAACATCTCACTGGCCAGAACAAGCCACGCCCAGATTAAAGAGACAGGAAACTGACGCTGCCTCCTGCTGGGAGTGCAGCCATCTCACAGGGCTGGGGTTGGAAGCAGGGAGGAGGAGAGTCTGTGATCATGTGGATAAGTGGGATATCTATGGAAGCTTCTTATAAATCCATGTAAGTTGATGTTGGAAAACCAATGTCTCACTCTGGCTGGGCAGCTTTGTTGGAGCATCGTTCTTTACACCAAAATGTTGTGGGTTCAATCCCAGGTCAGAGAACACACCTAGGTTGCAGGTTCAATCCCTGGTCGGGATGCGTGTGGCAGGCAACCAATTGACTGGCTGATGTTTCTCTGTCACATGGATGTTTCTCTCTTGTCTTCTCCTCTCTCTCTGTCTCTTTCTCCCCTCCTCTCTCTCTAAAATCAATAAACATGTCCTCAGGTGAGGATTAAAAGAAAACCGATGTCTCCTGAAAGGAAGACTCCCTCCAAAGCATTTCGGGGCACCAACAAGAAAGTGTCTCCTGTCTGCTATTTAAACGACAGCATCAGCTACTGCACGTGCACCCGTCTCCTCTGGCCCCGCCTTCCCTCCCACACCCTGTCTGTGCTGTCCTCAGTGCCTGCTACTTGCCACTGAGCCACCGTGCTTCTGTCGGCAGGACACTCACGTCTGCCAGACACGATGCCGTCCCCAGGGCCCTTCACCTACCGCAGCCCCATGAGGGTCTACTCTGACGTCCTGGGTCCCAGAGCATGCGAGTGAGAGCAAACGTCTCTTTTGATTGTCAGCTTCTTTCCTGGGAGCCTCATAATAACTTTTCTTAGGTCCCCTGTACCTCCTGGCATTTTCTAGAAAAACAAATTTTCCTGTTCATATTCATCATAGGTTCCCAGCAAATATTGCAGAGATGAGCCTGGAGACAAATTTGAGACACTAAGGCCAGGATGCACTCTCAAATAACCGCCCGATTTAAAACTCCTTAGGGCTTTATGGGGCGAAGCTTGATGAACCTGATATCCTGTTTCTATAAAGTGAGATCATTCCCAGGAGGTTCCTTGGAATCTCATTCACACAGATTTGGGCCTGTTTCTTGGCTCTGTAAGTCATGGCTTTAAATACAGACTCTGGGGGCAGATATATATGAATCCAATGCCACACTGGACTTCTTGTTAACTGTGGTCTTGAGCAAATGGTGAGCGCCTCTAAGCCTCAGTCCCTTCATTTGTGAAATGGAAATAATAAAAGCACCAATCTGTTAGGATTATCGTGATGGCCAGATTACATAATGCCTTAAAATCCTAGAACGACGTAGTGAAACAGTGAAAGTTAATCTTGATTTTTAGTGTCTTCATGATTGTTAGGCCCCCCAGGAAGTCACCTTTTTTGGGGGACAATGAGGGCTCTCCCGTGACAGGCACAATAAAGGTGAGTATAATTTCAACTTGGTCTTCAGTCCTCATATCCTACCCTGAAGCCCAAAACGAGTTCCTATCAATAACTCACATTTCCCAGGATCGAAGCAGAATATCTGCCTCCTTCCGTCTTTCTGCTGAAAGTCCATTTTGCAGGGGAGTTAAGGTGCCCCAGCCCATTTAAATATTTCAGCTTCTGCCTGAATGTTTGCCAACCTGTTAGGAGTGTTGGTCGCAATGAAGATATTTAAAAAATGTATTTAGATAGAGTGTGAGTGAGTGTGTATAGATGTGTGGAGTTTTTGAAAGTCTGTATACGTGAACTCCTGATTCAGGATATGTCTGTGCCGGGGGCAAAGGCCGTCTTGTGCGAGTCTCGTTAGGAGAGTGACGGCTTGAAAGCCAGACCTGGATTATCACAAATGGATGCAGAGGGAGGCTGGAAATCAGGCCTCCTGCCCACTCAGCAGTTCTTGGCTCTGGCCCCATCTCCACCATCTAATGCCGTCTCTGCATTAGATGCTGCAAACACAATTGACTTCTATTACTTATAAAGCCAACCACTTTACTTCATTTAAACATTTAGGACGGACTTCAGAGAGTTCTGAGAGGCTGGCCAGCACAGGCAGCCCCAACCAGCCCGCTGCTCCAGCCACCACTCAGACTGCATAACAAGAAGAGAAGATGCCTTCATTCTACATTCAGCATCCAGGCTCCATTAGCAGATGGTTTTTAAAGATTGTTATTTCTTCATTTGAAAGATCTGATCCAAATACCCACATCCCAAGATATTCTGTTCTTGTCATTTATTTATCAGATCCATATTCAATGCATCATCTCCACAGGAGGCCCGGGAATATAAAGATAGATTATAAGACCAACCAAACCTTCAGGATGCTCACTGCCTATCCTGGGAAATAGAGGCAAAAAAGTAGGAGTGACCTAAAGGTACTTATGCCGTGTTGATGGAAAGAAAATTGTACTACAGCTCAACACGGAAGGTGTGAGAGAATGGAGAATGGCTTCCAAGTTAAATTGTTTGAACTAAATCCTAAAGGTGCTTAGGTTTTTAGGAGAAAAAAATGGGATGAAGAATGTTCTGGCCGGAGAACGTTGGAGAAGAGGCATAGAGAAGTTGAAATTAGGCAGATCTTTGGTTAAGGCCCATGCCTACTTGCTCGGCCCTGGGTCGGTTACTCCATCTTCCTGAATCTCGTCTGCCTCTCCTACAAAAGGGAGCTAATTGAGCTTCCTAAGATTATGGCAGGGACCAAGTAGCTCACATAAACAAATGGGCTGAGGGGAAAGGGAGCCATGGTGGACTGCCATTACAGGTTACCTGTCATTACTGGTTTAGTGTGGCTAGAGCTACAGGACAGGCAAACCGATGAAGGCCTTGGGAGGGGGCGGCGGCAAGGGCTTCCACTGAAGGTTTTAAGCCAAAGAGTGATACAGCCACGTTTAGGTTTCAAACACATGCCATTAGTGATGAGGTTAGAGATGACCTAAGTCATGAGGCAGAGGAGGTTCTCTTTCTACTCAGTGTTTTACACTCCCAGCTTCTTTACCCCAAGCCCTGTCCAGACCATGCTAAGAATGTGGTTTGAGAGAAAGGGTATTTCTCTGGCATTTTCTCCTTTACCTTCGAAAAGCTCCAGTGGGAGAATCAAGAAAAACTGTTCTCTCAACATGGCCCCCAAGTGTGTCCTCCATGCGGAGGGCAGTGTGCTTGTGGATGCGATGGTCCTCCACTGTGGCGCTCAAACGTCACCTCCTGGGGAACAGTCTGAACCGGAGCTCAGATGACCACTCTCTCCCCTGTGGACACTATCAGCACCTACCACCTCATGTGTTCATAGTGCTGCAATTAATTTCTAGTTGATGCCGGTCTCCCCAACTAGAGCTCTTTCGAGCCTGACGTAAGATCTTATCCATAAGCTTATTTGCACTGAGAAGCACAATACCTGGCACCTAGTAGATGGGAGACAGGTTTTGTTGAGTGAATACACCTGGGTCTAATCTATGACAAATCTCCCAACTTCCAGTTTTCACTAGAGTAAGCTGAGGTCTTACACACCAGCAGGGGTATGAGTATGTAAGTCAGGGACCCTCAAAGGCCACTAGAGTATTCTAATTACTCCATCCTCTGCTGTCAGCACAGATGAATAAGGATGCTGCTCGCTCACAGAGCCCATGTGGATTAGTCGAGATTAGATATGTGTAGATTCTGCTCCTGGTAGGAACTCGGAGCTGTGGGGGGGGGGGGGGGGATGCTTATTCTTTATGTCATCAGTCTCCTCGATGAGGGGGTGTTAGTTGAATCTGAATTTGCCTGGTTCATCTGGGCTAGAGCTGCAGTGGATGGGAATACCTGAGCTTCCCTTGAATCAAGGCATATTTGTATCTTCACTCTCTTTGTAGAGAGCAGGTTTCTTAACTTTTGCTCTTTCTAGAACAGGCGTCAGCAAACTATGGCCTAGAGTTCAAATCCACTCCACAATCTGTTTTTATAAATAACGTTTTTAAAAGATTTTATTTTTAGAAGGATGGGAAGGGAAGGAGAAAGAGAGGGAGAGAAATGTCAGTGTGCAAAAGAAACATTCACTGGTTGTCTCTCGCACACCCCCAGCTGGGGACCTGGTCTGCAACCAGGCATGTGCCTTGACTGGGAATTGAATCAGCAACCTTCTGGCTCATAGGCCAGTGCTCAATCTACTGTGCCACACCAGCCAGGGCTATAAATAAAGTTTTATAACTATTAATAAAATAAACAAACCCAGCAACATTCATTTATTTATATATTGTCTTTGGCCGCTTTTACTCCAGAACAGTAAGTTCAATAATTGCAGTAGAGACTGCATGGCCAGCAAGGCCTAAAACACTTACAAAGCCTTTACAGAAGGCATTTACAGAGGGTGTTCTGTAAATGAGCACAGAAGACCTCTGCTCTAGTGCTTGACTTAGCTGTAGTGGTCGCGGTGACATGTGCAAGCTCAGGGCTGAGCACTTGCCTCTCACTGTTTTATTTAATCCTCACTAGGAAGTGGCCACTATGAGGAGGCCCATTCCATTGATTAACTCATTTACTGAGCACCTACTGTGTGCTGGTCCCTGTACTAAGTGCTGGCAACATCGAGGCAAGACAAACATAATCCCTGCCCTAAGTCAGCTCCCAGCCTTGGTTCAATGAGTCAGGCTTCAAGGCTTCTGAGTCGTGGCCAGAGCTACCCACGCCTATCACCTTTCGGAAGCTCCTCCACGTGACCCCCACACTCTTGTTCTGAAAGCCTGTGCCCCCCCACTGAAGAACCTACAGCAGAACCACGTGCTGGAGGGAAACCCATGGCATTCCACGCTTCCTCCAGGAGCGGCTTTAGGTGGCCAGAGGAACAGTCTCTTCCTTGGCAAGCCACTGCCACACCACCCACCCCATTCCATCTGGGAGTGCTGGCCACATCCAGCTGACCGGTTAGAATCAGACCTGGGGGGTGTCTCCCACTGATGACCCTCTGGGCCGAGGTGACTGAGAAAGAGCCAGGCTGTGTCCTCACAGTAGTGTCTAGATCTCTGGGGTCCACTCAGGGCAGCACCTTCCTCTGGCTCCTGACAGCTGAGGAGGTAAACGAGATCTGTCCCCTCCCACGAAGGGTGGCTGGGACTCCTTCCGTCAGCGGTGCTGTCGTCTGCTTTGGCGACTTTTCCCTTCGTGCAGAACCTCCGGAGGAGCCCGCTCCACTTTCCCCTTTTAAGTGGCCCACAGTGAAAACTGCTCACAGTGCTAAATTGCTGTGTGGAAGGAAGACCGCGAGGGAGAGGAGGCCGGAGAAAAGGCCTGAGCGGCGGGGCCCGGCTGCTCGGAGCAGGTCCTAATTAGCAGGCTGGCAGAGCGGCCTCCGCAGGACGCCCGATCGTTAGCGCGGGCACCACAGGCGCTCCAACTGCAGCTCGCGGCCACGCAGCCGCGCTGGCACCACGCGGGCCCTGCTCTTGGCTGCCGCGGCCAAACAGATGTCCAGAGAGGGCTTTTGTTTTTGTTTTGTGTTTTCGTGTTTTGGGGGAATTTTTTTTTTTGAAGCATTCTGTGACCTTGTGCCAGAGATTGCTTGTGCCAAGATAAAGGGTTTCAATGGATCAAGAAAACAAGACAAGTCAAGAAAGACGTAAAAGGGACTTACGTGGGCTCTCGGGGTAAAAAAAAAAAAAACAGAGAGGAGATGTCAAAAGAAGCTTAGAAAACTAGAAGTTGACCAAGGGGTCCCTTCCAACACTGCCCTTATTTGTAGCGGAAATACCCCAGAATCAGCCCACCCTGGAGCGCACACATCCCTGGGCACTGACAATGGTCTTCTGAGCGTCTCACAAAGTTGTCCATGTCTCCGTATGTTTACTGTGAGGACCCTAACCCAGGCACTGTGATTGCTCTCATCTGCATCGGGGGTTAGCGAACTGGAATTCATCAGGACAGGGTGTCATGAATTTTTGCACCGATGTATGCATAAAACACCGTACATTTCCGCAGAGCACCTTCTTCCCTTGTGCCATGAAATGCAAAAGTGACTCCTCCATTTTACTGACGGGAAACCTGAGATAAGATCGTGTTAAATGTGCCACTTGATATTTCGGAGTAAACGCAACCACATTTAGCGTGTCAGCGTGAGCTTCCTGCTCTTTGTCCAGGACTCCATGCAAATGCCAGCTGTATCGCCTAACGAAAAAACTGGGTCATGTCCGCTGACCAACAAAAGGATGGGATTTAAAAAAAAAATCAGGGCTATTGTGGAAAAATCCAAAGGTCCCATCACTGTGTCTATAACATTAGAATGTAGTGCATTTTCTAAAAGCACATTGATATAGCAAACCCAGCCCACACAATTTGGCACTCAAAGTAAAGGTGCGTAACTTCTACTTGGGGATTGGTTGTGAAACTGAGACCACATGACATCAAAACTTTCTATCAAAATTTTATTTGTCCAGATGTTGGACCATGGAATGCCAACTACTGGTTTGACTAATGTTTTAAATTTAATTGACCAGATGTTTTGGTGGTAGGTGTCTTAATGAGGAGGAGGAGTGTTGGCGGAATTGAATCAAATTCCCTTGGGAATAACCCGCCTCTCTGGGTAGAGCAACTTGACTGCTGTTACTGTAATTAACCAGAGCTTGTCGGCAGTTCTGAAAGTGTCTCACCTTCAAGCCTAGGCTCTGGGAAGCGTGCTCTTGCATTGGGTAAGCTCAGAGAAGGCCGACCATGCCTTAGTTATAATTCCCCCAGAAGCTGACCCAAAAACCAAAGTCAAGAGCAAATTTAGAAGCCATCAGTAAAACCAAACACAGATTAAACACAGACAAAACCATTTCGCTAAGAGTGGAAAGTGAATGAGTGTCAGGACAGAGGTCTCAGGTTCAATGTGAGGCATGTCACTTACTTTAATGTGGTAAAGAAAACAGTACATTATATAGAGGACTTACTATGTGTGTGCTCAGTGCTTTACATGGATTTATTTAATTTAATTCACAGAACAATCTTCATCTATTTCACAGATGAGAATGTCCCAAGTCACCAAGCTAGCAAGTGTCAAAGGTGATGTTAGCTCCCAGGCACTGTGGCTCAGGGCCTCAGCTGCAGCCATCACCCTCCATTGTGTGATTCCCATCTTGCTGGAACCCCAGTTTCCTTCTCTCTGAATGCAATGCCTGTCTTAGGGGATGGCCATAAAGGGGCGCTAAACAGGATACATTAGAAGATGGTGCGGAGTTGCCGGGGCGTTCTGTGTTCTGTGACTTTAGGGTCCCACCAGTGTCAGTCACTACACCCATGTAAGAGCCGACTGTCAGCACTGTGTGCGCCTGCCTGCTCTCTAGGGACCCTCCAAGCCAGTGAAATGGCCTGGGTCCCTGAGGTCCTGTGGCTTTCCCTTTAACATAAAAGCACCCAGCCCGTTGCGCTCCACCCTGTGGTAGAGGAGGCCAGTGATCACCTAGCATGTTTCCGTTCTTAGCATGACCTCCCACCTTTCCCACAACCTTAGTCTTTCTCAGGGGTACAGCAGTCTCTAGGACAAAGCTGGGGTCCTCAGGTGTGGCTGCGAGGACCACGCTCCAAGGTGGGGATCCCTGGAGGCACCCACTGGATGTGGCTGGGAAGTGATTGAGAACAGAGATGACACCATGGGGCGGGGCAACTGTTGGCTGCTTGGCCCCTGAGGTCCTTCCAATCCCAAGATTCACATGTGCACAACGTATGTTTATGAAATGCCCTCCTAAAAGTCATCATCCCATCAAATCTCTAGATATTGCATGCTCACATAAATAACAGCAATAAAACCAAAAGAGAAAAAATTGTAATGGAGAGAAAAAATTTTTTGCTATACTTCTGGGTTATTTTAGTGGACTTGTAAATAGCAAAGCTATTTTAACAGAATACCTACACATAGAATAAAATGAAAGCAACTCATTCATTAGAGTCCTATTTAAATAATCCACCATTAGAGGGCATTTTCTTAGAATCATAATCCTACCAGGTTTTCATCTGAGCCATTAAATAATTATCTCATAGCAATAAAACTAAGAGGAAAAATAAAAATTATTTTAGATGAGAGAGAAAAGCATCTGGCTGTGCTTCAGAATCTTCAGAAATCAGCTCATTGGAGGGTGGGGTCAACTCGGAGGTGACTCACGTCTGCTCGCAGGCCGTGTGAGCAGTGTCGGGTGCAGAGGCCTGACGCGTGGCCTGTGGAGAATGTGCAGGACCCAGGAAGCTCCTCGGTGGGGAAAGGGCCTCAGCAGACCCCTCCTCACCTAGAATATCTGGAATATCTAACATCTGACGAGGAGACTGAGGGTCAGAGCCTGGGCCGGCGGCACTCTGCTCTGGTGGGAAAGATGAATCAAAAGCTTCAGGATGGCCTCTCTCGTGCTCTTGATGAGAAGTTTGTGTGTCACACTGGAGCTGATTTTGGGGGCCCTGGTCCTGGGAAGGTAGGCTCTGTCCCGCACCAGGTACTGGGTCCCCAGCCCGGCACAGCCTGATGCTCCTCCTTCCGGGGGCATTTGCTCATCCAGAGGACACCCTGGTGATCCTAGTGGGCCTCTGCCAGGTGCCCCTGGGCATCGTCCGAAACCTAAGGATAATTTTCAAAAGCTTTAAATCTTCCTCAGTGTATGTATTTTTGTCTCTGGGATGTATTGTTTGCTCTTAGGTTACGAAGATGTCTTTCAGACAACAGAGCTCTCAGCATTGTAAGCCTCCCTGTCATGGGAAATAAGCTGGCTTCCTTAGGAGCTAGAGACTGTTTTGAACTTTTCTGGAAAAAAAAAGTGACTTGTATTTTATAGGTGTCCAGCTCATCACATGCATTGCTGGTCCGGTCTTCTGCTTTTGAAGAGTTTATTTCTACCTCACAGGTAAATTCCCTCTGAATCAGGTATCTGGTAAGAAGTCTTTTAATGTGTATAAGATGATCCACTACTAGTACCTGATGTCTCAGTACTATTTAGTAATGTGAAACAAGTGATGTAAAGCCCCCAGCAAAGAAGTCTAAGAGGGTAGAGATGACCTCAGGCATGGCTAGATCTAGGGTCAAGTAATTTCTTCCAGCATCCTTTCCTGTGCCACATTTCATTTCCTTTTCCCTGAAGACTTGTGTTCACACAAAGAGCTAATCATGAATGTTCATGGCAGACTTCTCTGTAAATAGCCCCAAACTGGTACAAGTCTAAATAAATGCTGTTCAATAGGGAATAATCAAATATATCATACATGTACACCGTGGAATACTACTCAGTGATAAAAAAGGAATGAACTAGGGATACACCCAACAACTCCAGTGAAGTATGCCGGGTGAAAATAGCCAACCCCCAAAGGTTACTCACTGTATCATTCCATTTAGCTAGCTTTTTGAAATGATAACATTTTTTAAGTGAAGGGCAGACTACTAGTTCCCAGGGATTAGCGATGGGAGAAAGGGAGTTTCAGGGAGACGGGAGAGAAGTGGTTGTAAAATGACAAGAGGGATCTTGGTGGTGGTGGAAATGTTTAGTGTCTTAACAGTGATAATGGGCCCAGACCTCTATGGGGGATAAATTGTATACAACTTCCACACATGCACACACGTGCACATATACATGAACATGAATAAATAAACCTGGGGAAGTCTGAATAAGATCAATAATTTGTGTCAATACCAAGGTCCTGGCTATGATATCACACTGTAATTTCCCAAACGTTACCACTGGGGACACTGGGCAAACTTTACAAAGGGTCTCCTTCTGTATTATTTCTATAACAATTAAATCTCTAATTATGATCTAATTCTACAATCTAAAAATAAAATTTTTATCAGTATGTCATATTTTTCTGGGGTTTCTTCTGGCCTTTGACTTCTGCCAGGTAGAAGTAGAAGTTGAAGTTCAGGGACCCCTGATGAATGTTGGGCAGGGATGGGCGTCCAGCCTTCCCACGTGGTCTCCACTGAGATTGTCGTGGAGGGCACGGTGGCCGTAACTGACTAACAGGGATGGAAGTACCAGCTCTCTGCTGCTTCCTCTGACATCAGTCAGTGGAGGCATCGGGGCACCTCATTCCAGCCTCCCGTGCACGGAAGTCTAGGTCCCCCATCAGCCTTCGCTGGGTTGGATGAGTGTCTAGTCACAGCTTTTCCCATGGTGCTGGGCTGGAGCAGAACAGTTATGGTCTGAAAGTTTTATTCTTCACGGGTTGCCTCTCTTCCCATCCTTCAACTATAGAGAGCAGGTGCTGGTGTTTCCAGGTGGTGGCCAGCGTGCTTGGTGCCATGTCTAGGACACAGAAAACAGAAGAGAAATTCAAAGGAATTCACCACCACGTCATTCCTCAAGCTCAGGTCCTCCAAGTCAGTCAATCCTCACTCCTCTTTTCAGAATATTCTTTCTTTTTTCCCCCTTCTTAATCCTCACCCATGGACATGTTTATTGATTTCAGAAAGAGGGAAAAGGAGAGAGAGAAAGGGAGAAACATCGATGTGAGAAAGAAACACCAATCAGTTGCCTCTTGAACACACCCCAACCAGGGACCAAACCTGCAACCTTTCAGTTCACAGTAAGTTGCCCAACCAACTGAGCCACACTGGCCAGTGCTCAGGATATCCTTATATCTGTTATATACAGAATGTCCAGGATTTGTTGTTGTGCTTCGTGGGAGGAATGAGGACCAGTACACACACTTCATCTTCCTGCTGCCGCAGTGTCCTTCTGTGCAGGGCAGGACAAGGGTGCCAAGAAACTAGCACCTCGGGAGCAGCCCTCAACCAGTGATGGACAGAATGGGTAGATAAGTACCCTGGAATCCTCAGTCCTGGACGCTCTGAGGCATGAGCTACACAGCTTCTCAGAGACTTCCAGTGAAAGGGAGCCCAGGTGCCCACAAGAGCAACCTGTTCATCGATAGATTCTTTACTGACCTCCTTTCTTTTCCTTTCTAACTCCCCACTCTCCTGGCCATGTTTCCCCAGACCCTGCACCAAATCAACTACCTGCATTCATACTTTTGTCTCAGGGTTTGCCCCTGGGGGAGCCCAACCTAAGACAATTGGTTAAATGGCGTAGGGACAGACGGCAGGGCTCCTCCTCCCAGTGGAGAGTGTGAAGGGAAGACACAGGCAGGAGATAAAGAGAAAAGCTAACGATGATTAGCAATGCTTCTTGCTTCACGTGAGGATAAGTGACATAATCAGTCACTTATCCTCACGTTCCCCCAAAGAATTTCAGACACTGGGACTGTTGGTACTGCTGAGTCCTCACGTGACATCAGCGCAACCAGCAACTCTCAAGTCAGTATTGTCTGCAGACTTCATTACGGAGCCACGGACGGCTTCCCTTCCACCCATTTGACACATGCTTTGTGAAAGCAAAGCAGGGCCAGGAACTCCCACCTCCCTTCCCGTAACCTGGACTTGGCCCTGGGGGCTGGGGCCGGGGTGTTGGAGGCATCTGTATGGGCTGCGACCGACTTTTAATGAACATTAATGCGGAGGAGGAGATTGGGTAGAGCAAAATTTGCTTCAAATTAGAGCTGGCAAAGCAGGATCCAGTTATCCACGGGAAAGAGCGACTTGTGAGCAGGCCAAGATTATCACGCCATCATCAATCAGGGAGAAAGAAAAACACGCCTCCCCTCGCCTCCCCCCTGCTCCTCCTCCTCCTGTCACTAATGCTTTCCAGCCCCGACCGTGGAATGTTTTGTTTAAGGAAAAAGTTGTTGGACATAATTAGTAATTCTATTATAGCAATATATCTTTTATCTAAATAAACATGACCTGCATTCCCACCATGAGAAATTATGTAGTGGGGTTGGAGGGGAGGCTGAGGTTTGGGGGCAGCTTGCGGGAATCTGCCCTCTGGTTTCACGTGAGTCCCGGAGTCAGGGCTGCTGTCCCGGGGCAGCCTGTGGGATCAGCAAATGGGCTGATTGGAGATGTCTTATCAGAGGCTGAGTCAGCTCAGCTGCTTGGCTCCGGCCCCTGGCAGCAACCCAGTGTGACATCTTTCCGCCGCCCTCTCTGGTACGGGTGCTTCCTCCCTCCTGGTAGAGAACCCCAAAGAATGCACAAGAGCGGAAACTAATGCTGGTTAGCATCCCACCTTCTTTAGGGGGAGCAGGAAGGAAGGCATGGAAAGAACTTCCAAACCCCAAACTCAGGCCTGGAGTCCAATGGTAGTCCAAAACCATTTTCATGCTTAGGATTCTATTAACCTGCCTAGCAACCCCTGTCCTTTGCCCCCAAAGTCCCTCTGCTGGTGAGAGGTATACAGGGTGCCGGGACATTGGTCAGAGAGGTCAACCACAACATTCTTAAAAGGTTAAACCAACCAATGAAGCTTTGGGAGCGAAATGTCCGCAGGTACCTCTGCTTCTCTCTACCTCTTTCGTTCAGGAAGCACATTTTCCTCTGAGCAGTGGGAGACAGTTGCACTTTATTTCAACTAACAAATGTTTGTTTCACACATGAAGATGTTTTTAAAATACTATAAGTATAATACAGATTTCATGTTAGAAATTTTTAGGGAAATAAACAAAATTGTAAGGGTGTTTATAATGTGTTTCATAGTCACAGTGAACTGTAGATAATAGCTTTGCTGTATTTCCTTCCAGTCTTTTTTCAGTGCAAGCGATTTTGTTGTATTTGTTTTATCCAGTTATGGTCAAACCATATAGACAATGTTTGTTGACTTGTGTCGGGCCTTATGCTTGACCAAGAGGAACCAGGATCCTGGTGCCCCTAAAAGGCAGACAGTGTCCCCAAATCTGTAGTCCCCTTCATCTTCCTATTCCCGTCAGGCCAGGACAAGAAACGATGCTCTAACCACAGCAAGTTTTATGAACTAGTGGTTATTTGAGTGTCTCTGTTTGCAACGGCAGTTTTGGAAGATGAACAGGGCAGAGATTACATGAATGAAATAAAGGCTTACAAACATATCAAGAAGATAACAATAATGAAGAACAACACAGATTCTTCTCGGTGGATACTACACCCTGCAGCATTGGTTGGGAGGGAATGTGTCTACCATTCATCCCTGTAGGAACTAAAGACCAAGAGGAAGGAGTTTTTTTCACAACAGTAAAGGGGAAAGCAAAGATAGATTTGTAATTTGAATTCCTCCTGTCTTTCTACCTCATCTTCCTTTTTGCTCTTTTACCCCAGTAACAGTAGCCAACATTGTTGAGCACTTTCTATGTGCCAGGCTATAGAGGTTTTAGCACCAATTTAATTTCAATGGGGTGCTGTGGGGAACCCCACACCAACACCAAGGTAATTCTTGGAATAGCTGCTGGGTCTCCTGCAATTCAACTCATTCTGCCACTATCTACCCAGAGATAGAACTGGAATGGAACTGAGATGTTCTTGGAGTTGAAAGGCAGCCTTTAAGATGGGCTCCAGAGTCAGCTCTCAGCCCCTTTTTGCTGTTCATCATTTGATAAATGTGTATCTTATTGACACTTTTATGGTCATTTCACTTTCCCCAACTACAATGTCCCTTTGTATCACATATTTCCTTGTGTAATATTAGTGTCAATAGTCCGCTAGCCTGCAGGTGAGTGGCAGTTGGCGGAAACCCAGTAAACATTCACTGAATATATGTCCCCCATGGGCAGAGATGGTGGCACATAAATCCCTCTTTGTACCTAGCTCAGAGAGGACCCCAATAAGTGTTCAGAGAATACTTGCTTATGTACTCTGCACATTCTGTCCCCTATAGTAGTTGCTGCAGGTCTCCCTAAATCTTATTCCCCTTTAGGACCAATTTCAACGTTTGTCTTCTCTAGAAAGTTGTTTGTAGACACACATATCATGAAGAACACAGCTTTCACACCAGCGAGAGTGGGTTGGAATCCCACTTCACCACAAAGTTAGTGTGCCCTTTGCTAAGGTACCTAATTCTCTCAGATTCAGTGATCACACCTGTGAAGTGGGTAATGTCGGTCCCCATCAGAAAGGGTGATTACATATGCAAAGTACTCACAGCATATCTGGCATCTAGCAGGTGCTCACTTAAAGCATGCTGTTATTATTCAAACTCTTAACAAATGGCCTGAATTACTATGATACGCTTAGTTTTGGAGTTTCAGGTAAATTATAGGGTCCTTCTAGGTAAGTCCTGAACAAGAAGCCTTATGACTTCTTTCTCTGTCCTTTAATGTCACATAAAGGATCATATCATAACCTTATGGCAGGGATTCAACAACTATGTGAATACTTTATGAGGTTTTATGTATTATTTGCCTTGGTTTGCTGAAGAATTTAGGAAATGTGTAAAAATAAAAACAGTAAGGAAAAATAGCCATAATTTTTCCCTACCACTCAGAAATGGTCTACACCCTTCCCTTATCATCCTCCCAAATATATGTGAGATCACACCATATAAACAACCTCATGACCTGTATTTGTGTATGCATTTACTGTTCATTTGCCCTGTAATGTTACAAAAGTAATAGACATCCTTTTAAGTGACTATTAGCGTGCCACAAGAATTTGACATAATTTATTTAACGGTTCTCCCTGTGGTTGCACACTTCAGCTATTTCCAACTTCTTCATAATAGGAATAATATGGCAATGAACAGCTTTGGGCATTAAGTTTTCCTGCATTTTAGACTAAAATAGATACAACAGCGCATCTTATATGAAAATATTAACGGTGCCATTTCTGACCCTCATGCGTTGCTCTCTCTTCTGTGTGTTTGCAGTGGACTCCCTGCCTCTCCCTGGGGCCACACCCACGATTACTACCGGAAGCTTCCTTTTCTGGGATGGCTCCGTAACGGCAGATACCCCCACCGCTGGCACAACCACCTGCTCACTTCTTACATATTTTAAAAGCTCCCAGTATCACTTAGTGTTATGTGCTGAACTCTGCCTGCACCCCCAGAAAGATGAGCAAAGGTCCCAACCCCTAGTACCTGTTGTGAATGTGGCATCAATTTATTCGAAAATAGGTTGTTTCTAGATTTAATCAAGTTAAGATGAGGTCGTTGGGTTGGGCCTTGGTCTAATGTGACTGGTGTCTTTATAAGACACAGGAAATGTGGACACAGACTCAGACACAGGAGGAAGACAAGCCATGTGAAGACAAAGGTGGAGACTGGAGTTAGGCAACAATAAGGCAAGAAACGCCTCGGGCTACCAGCAGCTGGGAGAGTGGAGGCTGGATCCTTCCCTAGAGGCTTCGGAGGCAGGAGGACCCTGCGAACCCCCGATTCAGGCTGCTACCCTCCAGAACTATCAGACCACAAATTTCTATTGTTAAAAGCCACACAGTTTACGGTACTTGGTTATGGCAGCCTCAGGAAAGGAATATGCTTGGGATACAACTCAAACCCCTGACATGACCTGCACAGTCACATATGACCTGGCACTTGACACTCCATCTTTATCTCCTGACATTTAAAAGAAAGAGAGAGAGAGAGAAAGGGAGGGAGGGAGGGAGGGAGGGAGGGAGGGAGGGAGAAGGAAGGAAGGAAGGAAGGAAGGAAGGAAGGAAGGAAGGAAGGAAGGAAGGAAGGAAGGAAGGAAGGAAGGAAGGAAGGAAGGAAGAACACTGGCTGGTGTGGCTCAGTGGATTGAGCACCGGCCTGCAAACTAAAGTGTCATTGGTTCCATTCCCAGTCGGGACACATGCCTGGGTTGCAGGACAGTTCCCCAGTTGAGGGTGTAGGAGAGGCAACCACTCATTGATGTTTCTCCCTCCCTTTCTCTAAAAATAAATAAATAAATTCTTTTTTAAAAAAAAGGAAAAGAGAGGGAGAGAAACAAAACAACTCCTCCGGCTTTCCAGGAGTGTAGTGATGTCCTTTCCCTTCAGCTTCTTAGAATCAGCTGCCCCTCTGCCCACTCATCTTGTGCATCTTCTATCTACCGCTTCCTCACCCTTCATGTCTCCATTCAAGTGGCTCTGGCTCCAAAAGACCATCCCTGACCTCCTGGCTGGACTCCCTCACCCCAAGTCTACATTACTGACGTTCTCCACGACACATACCAGGGTCTGTATTTCCTCATTTCTTTATCCATTGACTTTGTTTTAGTGGCCTACCTCCTCACGGAAATGTCAGCTGCAGGAGAGCAAGGCCCTCCTCTGTCAGACTTCCCCCCAACTCCTTCCCTTGCCCGGAACAGGACCAGGCACAGAGCATCCTCCAAGTGAGTCTTTGGTAAGAGAATGAATGCATGTGGTGCTCAGGGGGTTCAGTGTGAGCATAGCCATGGAGACCAGCAGGGTACCTGTGTCTTCTCAGAGTGCTGAGCGTGGACATGTGGAAGGAGGTGGAAGAGTGGGCACTCTGCTGGGACGCACGTAGTGGACATTACCTGCTGGAAAGGGGTCTCATGATGGATGTCTTAGAATGCCCACTGGGCCATTTGGACTGAATTATGTATAAAATGGGAGTCGTCAAAGATTTTTGAGCAGTGGTGACCCAAGATGACCTACGCTTAAGGACATCTCTCAAATAAGAACATGGACAATGGATCAGACGGGTGGGTAACTGAAGCCAGGGAGACCAGCAAGATAGCTGTAAAAATGTTCCAGGTGAGAGGTGAAGGGAACTTGACCCAGGGCAGGAGCCGTGGGGATGGAAAAGGGTCAGGATGCGGAGGCTGAATGGACAGAGGTCAGCAGATTGCATGCAGGAGTGAAGGGGTCAGGAGGGTGCGACACAGCTCGTTTCTCTGGCAGGAGTGACTGGACATGGGGAAAAGGCCCTCAGTACCTGTGGGAGGTAGCTTTCATGGAAAGCGTTCATGGAAATGAGTCCAAAAGTAAGTAGATGGTCTCATAGGTGTTTAGTCAATTCAATGGCTCAAGCTTAACTAGCACAGCCAGTTGCAATTTGAAGCGTTTCTTATTCAGAATGCAAAAAATAAGACTTGATTCTTCTACATGTCCTCCTTCTGTTCGGGAGTGCTTGGCCATCTGGACCACAGGGGAAGCCACCAGACTTCAGCCAGGCAGGCAGGGCCAGCAGGGACCAGCCCGACTCTTGAGCCAAAACCACCACACTCAGGACTGCTCAGAGACCTCTCCCCTTCCACCGAGTCAGGATGAATTTTTAACTCACTATTGATCAGGCAATTTTAAAATCAATTTTAATTAAATGAAAGATTTCTATCAGGATTGCTTCTTTCTGGGCAGTAAATTGGACCTTGTAATAACACTTACATTGGAACATCTCTCATTCAAGTAACAGAGTCCAACATAAATAAGTGAAGACCCTTCTCCTTGTTATGCATTGGGGAAAACTGGGGCTGAGGTTTGGCTTGAGGTCCCTGCAGTCATGGGGACGGAAATCGGAAACTTGCATCACAGGAATTGAGACATCATGTCCCACAGACACAACTCTCAGCCTCCAATGTCCCTCTTCTGATACACGGAGAAGAAAATGGAGCCTTGTCAGTTACAAGGAAGGATACACTGGGAATATTTAACAGACAATGAAAAAGCAAGTGCACAAAAGGGTGTGCCTCGTTCATTATCCAAAGACATTTTCCTGGGTAGACAAGGTCACACTTGGTTGGCTTGTCAATAGAAATATTGCCCCGACAGGGCGAGCCCTTGCTGAACACCCCCCTTCACCTGAGTCACTGATACAACCCTGTTCCTTATCTTCCAGGACTGCTTGTACATTACAGTGCGGAGACGGCCCCACGGGGGGCCCCAGTCAGAACATCTGCTGTCAGAACATCTGTTTCAGCTGGATTTTCTCACATCGTCCGTCAGCAGCCGCAGCCCTTTCCATTCCTGAACCAGCCTCGTCTGGGCCTCCACCAACAGCCTGTAGGGTGCAAATTTTACCTTGTTCTCTCCAGAGGACCAATGTCCTCAATGGCACAACTCCTTCCCATGAGGTCCCAGGAGATGGACCTTCGTCTTGTATCCCAGCTGCCGCCAGACTTGACTTTAGTCAAGTTTATTGAGATATATTGTGTGTATGGCAAAATGTACCCATGTGTGTGCAATTCTATGAAATCTGACAAATGCACAGTCATGTAACCACCACAGTCAAGACGTAGAACCTACCCCACCCCCCAAATCCCCTCATGTCCCTTTGGAGACAACCTACTCCCAGCCCTGGTGACCACCAATCTGTTTTTGGTTCTTACAGCTTTCTCTTTTCCAGGTTGTCATATAGTAAAATCATACAGTGCTTCATTTTTTGAGTCTAGCTCCTCCTATTTATCAAAATGCATTTGAGATCCATCTATGCTGTTGCACCTACAGGTGTTATTTTCACTGCTGAGTAGTATTTCATTGCATGGATGTGCCACAACTTGTTTATCCATGTACCAGTGAAAGGATATTTGAGTTCTTTCCAATTTGGCACGACAATGAATAAAGATGATTTAAACATTCATATACTGTGTTTTTTTTGCGTTAACCTACCTTGCATTTTTATTACTTTGGGTAAATATGTAGTAGTGGGATTCCTGGGTATTGTTATTAAGTGTGCAACTGTGTAAGAAACAGCCAAACTGGTCACCGGAGCGGCTGTACCAACTTTGCATTCACACCAGCAATGTACAAGAGTTCCAATGCTCCATCTTGACACCTAGTATCATTTTTTTGTTTTCCACTTTAATAAAGCTGATGCCTGAGATTTTAATTTAAACAAATGGATGTCACAGAGCTTCTCACCTCCAGCAAGACTGACAGCCATTCACCACTAGCTCTTCCTCCTTGTTCCTTTGAACACAAGCCAGGTTTTGGTCACCTTCATCCTAGTGGTCCTCTCCTTCAGGGTTAGCTGGGCATCCTCCCAGTCTCAGCCAGTGGGCAATCCTGGTTCTCTCCCCTTGAACAGTTACAATGGGTCTGCTCTCTTGCTGTGCTGTCTCAGTGAAATGTTTTGTCCACTAGAAATGTTTTAGGATCAAGAGTCACAATGTCTGGGCTTAGATCGCGGCTCTGATGCTTACTAGCTACTTAAACTTCCAGAGCCTCTTATCCTCCTCTGAAAAAAGGGGGTGATTGTAGAACCTACTTTGAGGATTACTGTAAGAGCTGAATAAATCGATGCGGGGCAGTTCTTAGCCTTGTGCCCAGCAAAGAAAAGTTATCCTCATTATATTATCAAATGATTTTGCACTCCCTGCATTTCCCTGATTATATGCAGTATTGAAGAGGTTTAGAACCCCCAGGCAAGATGCATTTAAAAACAATTATCCGGATTAAAATCTCACACAGATATTTCAAAACCATTTACTTGTCTCTTAAATAAATAAGCAAACGAATCTAAGGAGGCTCCATTCCCTAAAAGAGAAGCGACTCCTTCGAGAGGGCCATTCTAGCAGGCTCATTGAAGAGGTGCCTGACTTGGGTCTCTGAATTCAGTGTTTGTCTGATGTGGGTCTGTACAGTTCTGCTCATGTGGCAGCCACATCAGACTCTGGCATCGGTGGACAAGGCTTGGTCTGCAGTGGTTTCTTCTCTGGGCATGAGCCCAGCCTGTGCCCAGCCATGGCCACCAGGACTCTTGTTGCCTATTAAAGAGCCTCCTCTTGACCATAAAGCTAAAGGGGTATAATTTCAATTTTGGACCATTTATCCTTTACCTTAGTTGGGTGATGAGACCTCTGTCTTCTTGAAAAGATTGCTCTCCCACTTAATTTAACTTCTAGTAATATGGCTGCCCGAGACACCACCCAAATGAAGGGGAAACGTGTTTATGCCAGGGTATGTAAGGCATCAAGAGATCCTGACCTCTGCTTATCTAGGCTCTTGCCCATACTGTAAGGACAGTTTCTAGAAGAGTTGCAGGTACCTTCAAGAGTAACTAATTCGCCCTGGCTGGCGTAGCTCAGTGGATTGAGCGCAGGCCTGCGAACCAGAGTATTGCGGTTCGATTCCCAGTCAGGGCACATGCCTGGGTTGCAGGCCAGTTCCCAGCAGGGGACGCATGAGAGGCAACCACACATTGATGTTTCTCTCCCACTCTTTCTCCTTCCCTTCCCCTCTCTCGAAAAATAAAGAAAGAAAAATATTTTTTAAAAAAAGAGTAACTAATTCTTCAAGATGTTACAGAAGTGTTTCTCAGAAAAAGGACCACCATCTCTATTAGGGCCATCTGGAAGTGTGCTCAAGAATCTAAAACTTAGGAACTTCACTGGGCCATTATTGTACCATCTCAAGCTCAAAAGCCACTTTTTTTTGAGCAGTTAGCAAACTAAGGTCCATGTGTCAAATCTTGCCAGCCGCCTGTTTTTGTAAATAAAGCGGTATTGCAACACAGCCACACCCATGCATCTGCGCATGGTCTGTGGCTGCTTTCACTTTAAAACAGCAGAGTTGAGTAGCTGTGACGAAGACTGTATGGTCCTACTCCAGCTGCTATGGCTCAGTGGATTGAGCATCAGCCTGCAAACCAAAGGGCTGTTGGTTTGATTCCCAGTCAGGGCACATGCCAAGGTCTTGGTGCTGGGGAACAGGGGGATCACAAGAGGTGACCACACATTGATGTTTCTCTCCTTCTCTTTCTCCCTGTCTCCCTCACTTCACCTCTGTCTAAAAATAAAGTAAATAAAAATTTTTTTTTAAAAAAGAGACTATGTGGTCCACAAAACCTAAAATATTTACTACACTGTCCTTCACAGAAAATGTTTACCAACCTTCCCTTCCAGAAAATGCCCCACGATGTTTGCAATTAAAGCCACAGCGTGAGAAGCAGGAAAATATTCTAGGTTTCTTACAGGTGTATTGTTCTTCCTCCCTTCATTCCTGTGTACATATTATTTTAAATAATATTTATATAGTAATGACAGATATCCAGCACATATATATGGAACATTTACTGCAGACCAGGCCCTATGTGTTGAAAACGGTGGTCCCCAGAGAGCCCTTGTGACGCTTGCAGATAAGACTTATTTCAGCAACTAAGTCACCATTGATTAAAGACATCATTTTTATTCACTATTCAGAGAAGGGGGGAAAATGTAACCACTTAAATCATGACACCATATTTTCTTAAGCCTCAGAAATTTTATTTTCCAATTATTAAAAACTCTTTTAGATTTATTTTATCGCTCTTGGCACACATAAAAAAATTATATGCGATATGACTGGTTAAGAGCTACAGCCTCTGGGGTATTTTTCTAGGTTGCTGACCCCAACTCTGCAAGTTTCTTGCAGACACTCTCTTGATCTTATCAGAAAATATCAACAAAAGGTTTTCAGAACAAGTTCACTCATGGGAAGGAAATGACAACAACTATGTCACAATTGCCACCTAGCCAATAGTGCTTGTAAGAGGCCATCAATCCTAACCCATTTTCAGATAGGTTAAATAGCTTTTAAAATATGAGCATCATAAAATTGATAAGATATGGCTTGTTGCTTGATGAATAAGAATTCCAGGGATATAAGCTAGGCCCTAGCACAGTGGCCTTCCAAAGATGAGCTGAGGTGGGGCTGGCCAGAAGGAGCAGGAAGGTAGAGAACTCCCTCTCTATGACAGGAAGAACTAAGAATGACCTCTAGCTATCCCCAAGTCCTCATTAGGACTTGTGGACGGTGCCACAGGTCCATCAATCATTTGTCTGTTCTGCTGAAGACTACGAGCTACCTCGGCACACGGGCATGGCCTCATTCACCTCTCTTCTCTCAGAGATGGAACAGAGTGCCAGGAAACAAGCACATAGCAGCAGCTCTTGTCTCTTAAGCGAACAAGTGGAAACACTTTAAAGGGTGAAGGGGAGAAGGGGCTTCTGCACCAGGAGTTCCAGGGACAAATATTTGGAGCAACTACACGTGACCAAGGTTAGTTGAAAGTCACAGGTAGAAAGATGAGCCCCTCCAGAAGCTTGACCCAAGCTGGAGTCTACCCAAGGGATGGGTGTGGAGGAATTTCTAGGAAAGGTTTGGGCCTGTAACATAGCAAGACTGTCTGGGTGGGCCCCTGGATTGTGGACTCCAGCCACTGAGGAACCCTGAATGCCTACATTCCATTCATCTTTATACCAGTGCAATAGTAAAATATAATTTTCAATACACTTTTTAATGGAGAACCGGACTCACGAAGGCAAAGTTGCCTCGGGTCCCTGAAAGTCATCATGTAGCCCTGACCATTGGCATGTGACACAAAGCACGTCCATCAGACTCTCCCAGGAGAGTGAGTTACAGACATGCCGGGGTCAGCACAGCGGCCGTCTGCTGGTTGGTTACAGAGACACGTGTCCATCAGGAACCCTGCAGGGATGTGCAGACCCACGGGGCTGTCCATCTCTGACCAGTGGGGAGGGGACGGGCAGTGGAGCCCGAGAAGTCCATTCGCTTTTGTGTCACATATTTATTTAGTGAAACAAAATAAGAGCAAAAACCCCCCCAAAAATGAAAACAATAATAAAACATAAGCTTCACCAGAAACAAATATAGCAAAATAAACAACTTTATTCTGTTAAATCTGGGGAGAGAGAGACTAATGCTTGACTTATTGTTTCTGTTTATGCATAAAAGTTTTTAATTTCTCAAAAAAAATTAATGACACAGCTCATTCATCCCTAAACCAAAGGTCACAGGAACCACTATGGTCTCTTCCTTTTCTTAAGCTTGGTGGCTTCATTTTTCCATTGAGTCTGTGAACTACCTTTATAATTAGGCTCTTCCCCCACTTCCTGCCACTTAATCAAGTCACTGTTTCTGTTGTTTACAGCTGAGGAAACTTGATTCATTCCGGTGCACTGCCAACTGCTGATGACGGAGCTGAACAATTTTTTAGGGTGGCAGATGCCCATGAACTTGGCTCTCACCCAGTCTGGAGACCCTGAAAATGCCAACTGTGTGCAGCACAGGTGGGCCGGAATGAGCACTGGTCCAGCCTTCCTAGTCTACCTTGATGCATCCTGGGCAAAGGGTTCCTCCTGAAAAATGACCCTGCCTGACCAAGGGAGTCAGGTTAGGGAATGGGAAGGGGCAGGCAAAAGGGGCAGTCACCCTTACTGAGTACCAGCTAGTGTGACGGGTACTTCTCCAGTGTCCCCTGAAAACCCTGAGCATCTTGTGATTTAGGTCTGAAAGCAAGAACAGTAGTAACCATGTGACTTACCCTCTAAAGCAGCATACTAAACAGTGAAAGAGGGTGCTCTTGTACTTACACTGGCACAACAGGAATAAACAGGGAAGTCCCCGGCCAACTGAAACTTAGGTCACGCTGGCTGTGAAGCTCTGTTGTGCGCCTTGCCTACCAAGGTCACACAACTCTAATCAGCGTCTGAACTGGGGTCTTGGTCCGGTTGGTATCACCACTGACGAGAGAACAATTCTTGGGAATTTTGAGCATCTCACGTGTAATGGGCTGAGTTATGCGGCCTCCAAATTTCGTAAGTTGAAGCCCTAACCCCAAACACCTCAGACTATAATCACCTATGGAGATGAGGGTTAAAAGGGTGATTAAGTTAAACTGGAGTCTTCAGAAGGGTCTTAATCCCACCTGACCAGTGTCCTTATAAGAAGAGGAAATTTGAACCCACTGAGAGATACCTGGGTGCGAGGACCCTGAGGAAAAACCAGAAAGAAGGTGGCCATCTGCCAGCCATGGAGGGATGCCTCAGGAGAAACCAAACCAGATGACACCTTGATCTTGGCATTCTAGCCTTCAGAACAGTGAGAAATAACTTTTTGTTGTTTGAGCCACTCAGCCTGCAGTGCTGGGTTAGGGCAGCCCTGGCAAATGTACACACCATGGTGTGAGTTAGAAGTGAAGAGCAATGCTGCTGAGAGACCTGAGATTCTGGACCTGGGCCCTCCATCCTGGCCTGCATCTCTGCAGAGGTCAGCGGGGCAGCCCATTTTATCAGAGTCCTGTGTGCTTATATCCTTGGACAGCCAGGCAAAGGGCACGTGTACCCAACATTGGAGCTGTATTGGGGCCAGAAACACCCACAGGGACAGGATGACTGGTGGCAGTCTTAAAGAGGAAAGGGAAGGAAGTTGGGACCAAGAGTGGAAAGAAATACTCAAGGAGCTGCCTGCTTAGCCTGGAGCAGCAACCCCCCATTCCTTCCCTCCTTCCTCCACCCCACCCCACAGACTCGAAAGTCAGAAGGTCTGCGCCCCATCCCCCACCCCCCACCAGACACCAGGGAGATTCAATTACATTTAGAGACACAATGTCTGCCTCCCCTGGATTAATTTCCGGATCCTGCCAAAGCTTGTCCTTATCTCTTTTTTCCTTGCTCAGAGTAAGAACCCTATAAAACCATCTCTCTCTGGGACCAAAAAATGAGCCAGGGCAGGGCCGACACAGGATTGGGCCCTCATGTCTCTCTGGGCTCAAAAATCTATGTGTCTCCTCATATAGGTTTGGGAGGGTCCCTAGACAATTTGCCGCGGAGCTCACACACCTTCCCATCTAAAAGGATCTGTTCTGTCAAGGCAGTGGGTAGGAGCTTAATAATCTGGGGCAAGAGTTCCATAATAATATTAGCTCAAAGTCCCCAGGATGCCAGGCGCTATGCCATGCTGCTGTCACAGAGCTTTCTAGTGACAATAATAGTAACAGCAAGAGCTAGCATTTACAGCATGCTTTACAAAGAGTTAACCCTTTCAAATAGCTTGTCTTATTTAATCCTCACCGTGGGCCTGTGAAACGGGCTACCTATTAACCTATAGGACAGATAACATCGCCACCCCCATTTTGCAGGTTGGTAAAGTGTGGTTTAGAGAAATCAAGCAACTTGGCCACAGTGGTGCAACCGATAAGGAGAAAAGTGAAGAGCCCTTTGATGCTGACACCAGCGTATTAACAATTGTCTTCAAAATCCGAGTAGGAGGTTTACCACGGGCTATTAAGTCAGGTCCAAACTCGGGCTGACATTCTGAGTTTTAAGAAAAAGAAAACAAAACATTAACTGAGTAAATAGTACATGCTCACAGTTTTCAGGCATTATCTCACGTAATCTGCCCAGGAGCCCTGTGACACAGGCGCTTTCATCACAGCCACCACTTTACAAAAAAATGAAGCTTGCCAAGAACCCTGTGAGGAAGTGGAAGAATCTAAGTCTGAACCACGGTACCCTGAGTTCAGAACTCCCATTCCAAGCTACACACTCTACCACTCTTCCTGTGACAGAGATGTTTTGCTGGCTGAGCAGTGAGCTCAGAGTGTGAGGCAAGAGATATATGATGTGGCCCAACCAGAGCCGTAAGTTGTAACATGTGCTCCGGGGACTTGCTTCAGGGACTGACATACCCCAACTCCAAATGAAGAAGGGTGTCTCCCCCACCCAGCTCAAATTCCCCATGCAGCCTGGATGGTGTTGGATTTCTCGGATGTTGTAGTGTTTAATGTGCTTTCAAAGTGTGTTAGACCCTATGGGCCGCGATTACTCCCAGGTGCAAAATTCTATGCACACACAGTTGCAGCAGCAATTTACTGACTGTGAGCTCAATCAGCCAATTGTGAGCACAATTAGCTGCTCCCTGCTCATTTGGAAGGAGCCAGGGTGATGATTGCCTCTGCAATTAGCCAGTTGTGGGCAGCTTGGTTTGCTTGTGCAATTTTGCACCCGCAAACATGGAATGTGCAAAAGTGGTGCATGTCCAGGAACTTTAAATGCTGGGCCCCAAACATTCAACCTGGTGTCCATGCACCGGTCTCTATACATGAGGGCGCATCTCCTGAATCAGTGTGGAGGCTGCAGCCTCAGAGAGAGAAAAATGCAATGACTGTGCTAAAACCGTGTAGAATGCTCCACTAATCAAGGAAACAGCAAATCTTTCCATATTTGGCAGGGGAGGGAGGGAGACAGATGAGATGCTAACTCGGGACGGCATAGGAAAACATGCACTCAGATTTGGGAGGGCGTAAATATTAATAATTTGGGTCCCAGAAAGACTCATCTGAAAATTCATCAACTCAGAGTGAGGATCTTTATGAATGATCAGAATGATCTGTGTTCAGGAGTTGTTAGAAACTGAAAACTAGATGATAGGAGAGTATTGACATGACATTGAAGTTACTAGTGCAGTCAACAATTTTCTCTTCACTCTTCCCGTATCCTGCTTTTAAAAAAATGACAACTTCTCCCACCAGGGTTGCACAGATTCCTAACCACTCGAGATTCTTATTGCACAAAAGGAGCTGCATCTGATTGGATTTGTTCTAGCTCTCCTTTAGCTATGAGTTGACTCAAAAGAAAAGTTCACCATATTTTAAGTAAGATTTTGCTGCATTAAGCCCATCTACCTAGAAGCAAAACATCTGTAAGTTTGTAAAGGAAAACTTTTTTAAAAAGTGACTCACTGGGTTACCCCAGCTGTCCTGTGAATCTTCTGTAAACTGAGGGGTCCCTGTTCACTCTTCATAACTTCTCTAAACCTGTTACAACACTGCAGCGCTTTCCATAATAGCCAAAATGTGGAAACAACCCAAAGGTTCATCAACGAATGAATGGATGAACAAAATGTGGTATATCCATCTGTAGGATGGCATAGTATTCAGCCATTAAAGGAAGTGAAGTGCTGATACATGCGTGGTGCAACATGGGTGAACTTGAAAAACATTAGCCTAAGTGAATGATTCCATTTACAGGAAAGTGTTCAGAAGAGGCAAATCCACAGAGGAAAAATAGATTAGTGGCTCCCACTCAGGGAAAGGTAGGAATCAGGAGTAATTGGTAATGAATTTGAGGGTCCTTCTCAGGATAATGGAAATTTGCTGGAATTAGCTCTCGGATGGTTATGTAACTTTTTTGAACATATTAAAGCCACAGAATTGTACACCAAAAGGTTGAATTTTATGGTTTGTGAACTATAGCTATTTTCTAAACTATTAGATAAGAGAAAAACTTTCCTTTGAGATGTTGACAGTGGATTGAACCAGTGTGAGGACATCCTTGCATTACTCAGAGAACCCCTGGGAAACAGCCAGAGCAGGGAAGAGAAATAACCAGGGATATTTCTGATTCAGGCCACAGCTACTGATTCATTAATCAGAAATAATGATGGGACACCTGCTGTATATCAGATCATCTATTAAACACCGAGAGGAAAACTGGATGCTCTTGCGGTCTAGTGTTGGGAACAGGGTGTGTGTATGGAGGGAGAAAAGGGGAATTTCACGTAAAAAAGTAGACTACTCCCTGGGAAAATATTTCCAAATTTCCATTCCAACTTTTGAGTCACATAAGACAACATATTATCTGACCAGAGAGGAAAGCAAGGGTTTACTAGGGAATTTTCCTGAGCCACTATATTTTAGCCAGGACTAAGCTGACCACATCAAGAATATAGTGCGGTCCTTAGTCTTCCTTCTGTTGAGTATACTGAGCATTTTATTCTTCAACTACAATTTTTGTTCTTCAACATAATAGACATGATGTGAATTTTAAGTCAAGCAGCATGCAGACAGGCAGTGGATCATCCAGGGGGAATGAGTTAAGTATAAAGAAAGTCAGTGGTGCTCTAATACTAACCTCCTCCTTCTCCCATCTGAGTGGTAGCCCAAGGAGCTATATACGAAAAGAACAATAATCAAGTTGGATGCAAAAATTGAATTGTTAATAGCTAGACAAGTCAATAAGCCTAGTTCTACAACTTCCCACGTCATTCTGAGACAAAGTTATTTAAAAAAAAATTATTTAATATTTTTAGGGAGAGGGGAAGGGAAGGAGAAATAGAGGGAGAGAAACATTGATGTGGGAGAGAAACATCATTGATCAGTCGCCTCTTGCAGGCATGCCAACCAAGGACCTAGCCTGCAACCCAGGCACGTGCCCTGACCAGGTATCAAACCAGCAACCTTTCACTTTGCAGAATGACACCCAATCAGCTGAGCCACACTGGTCAAAGCCTGAGACATACTTCTTAAATGTGGTATCCAGGTGCATTTTCTTCATTACTTCTCTCGTTCACACTTGGGCCTTGCATCTTCCCCCATCTCTCCACCAGTCTATGTCTGGTTGTTTATGCAAGAAAAATGGGTCCTGATAAAGGCCTCTCATTCCCACTGTTCAATTTACATTCAGCCTATAATCCCATGGCTTCAACTCCTAAATTTCTCTCAAATACATCTCTACCTGTATCACTTTAAGTTGGGCCACAGCCCTCTTATCTTGGATGACCTCAGAAACCACCTAACTGGCCACATCATAGCTGATTCAAATTAAAATGATGTGATCATCTCCTTGGTTTAAAACTCTTCATTTGCTGCCCAATGTTCTTATAATAAAGATTAGAATCCTTCACTGGGGGGTCGGTCCTACTTCAAATATGAGTGGGACCAGAATGAAAAGCAAGTACTTCCAAAAGGCCATAAAAATCTACTTCTTTTCTTACTTCCACTACTGCCCCAGACCAGGGTTTTATGATATTATTAGAGTGGGATTACATTTATGTGTTGGGGAGGGAGAGGTACATTCTGAAGTTAACATGAAAAATAATGAAGATATCAGACACAATGGTATCTGAGGAGGTATGGCAACTCCTCTTTTAATCCCCTTCCTGGGCACACAGGAAGACTACATTTCCCAAGCTCCCCTGTGTTAGATCAAGGACATGTGATTCAGTCTGGCCAATGGAGTTGAGCAGAAGTGATATAAGCTACTGAGTCTGAAATTCAGCTCACATGGGCAACACCCAAAGAAGTTTAAAACATACTGATGTATGGGTCTCAGCCCCAGAAACTCTGATTTTAATCAGCTTGGGCATTAAAACTTTCAAAAGCTCCCCTGATAATCCAAAGGTGCAGCAAAGTATGACAGCTTATGTAAGCCACTTTCAGACCTGTTCCGTAAAGTAGCATTCTGTTCTCTTATACTCTTCTGTGATGACCTCAGAGGCCAGCCAGTCCTGACATAGGAAACTGTCAGCCTAGAAATTTGAGTGATGAGTGGATTTCTATTGGACTTGTAACTTGAACAAGAAGTACACCTTCATTCATTTCTAAATTAATTTGTTATCACACCATAGCCTCTCCTATTATGACTAAAGCCATAATAATCACATAAAGTCAAAATTACTTTCAATACACCTTTAGAAATTGTCCTCACTGGAATGACCATTTTTCCACCAGCATTGAAACAGATCACTGTTTTCTCAGAAAAGTAATAGATGGAATTGTCAGCTTCTGTTTAAAGTATATGAACATATGAATTATAAATGCTAAAATCATAGCATCAGAAGCAGGTAGAAATTGCAAAATGACTTGAAGGGGGCATATGAATATTTTTAGCTTCTTCATGTTATTTAAAAGCTACAATCTCTAATTCTTACTCCAAAGCAGTTCTTATGCCTGTCAGGAAAGGATTACAATGAATTGCAATACGTGTTCTCAGGGTGATCTGTCTACAGACAGCCAGAGTGAAAGGCTGCTAGGAAAGGATTCTGTGAGATGATCTGTCCTGTATTCACAGCATTGCTAATACTAATGCCACCTCTGAATTTTTAATAAATCATAGCTGGTCATAAGATATTATATTTTAATACAGAATCTTATTCATTAACATTAAACATTATTGCAGCATCAGTCACAAATTGCATTGTCCCATGCCTCTCCTTATCTTGATTAGGTTAGTTCAAATATTATTTTAATCTACTGGAAGTAAAAAATAGTAGCTAATACATACCAAGGACTCCTTCGCTGAATGCCAGGCTGTCTTCATGCACTTGAAGTCCTTTACACACTCTCCTCTCTGCATTGACTCCAGTGCTTACAACAGCTCTATAAATTCTATTGTTACACCCATTTCAAAGATTGAGAAATGCCTCAGAGGATAAGACTTCAATTCTACACTTGATCTTAGCCAAAAGGCTGAGAAGCGATAGACTTCAATTCTGATGAGATATTTAAGGTTGTTTTATTGTGTGTGGAATACACATTAGTTGGTTCAATTGCTAATACATTTGTAGGCAGGTCTCTATATCACAAAGTTCCAGCAATCTTGAAGAACTCAGTAGAATACCATTATCCTAATGCCCAGCAGCCAGGGGAGGATTTTGAAAGCACTTACACCCCTGTCATGGCAAAAGATAGAAACTGGCCAACAGAACTCAATTTCTCCTGTGGTTGGAGTTTACAGTGAATTAGAGATGTCCAAATGCCCTAGCTAAATGAAGGGATAGAGGACAGAATATAATCTGAATCCACAGATCTCTGTTGTTATAAACACTTGCTCCCTAGGGTCCATTCTACAAATATCAGCCAAAATAATATTTTTATAAGCAAATAGATTGTACTTGCTTTGACTGAAAACATACTCATCTCACATTAAAATGCAGAGCTGTGCTGTGGTTTACAAGAGCCTACAGGATCTGGTACCCACTTACCTTCCTAATCTCCCATGGTCCTGTCTCTCATTTGCACCATAGAATCCAGTCACAGAATCTTCCTTGTGCTTCTTCCATGGACCATCTTAGTTCCTGCCTCAAGGTCTTGGCTTTTGCTGTTCCCACTGCCAAGGGCATTCTTCTCCAGCTTTACATAAAACTCATCACTTCTCTCCATACAAGGCTCAAGTCTAATACAACCTACTCAGAGAACCTATTCCTGGCTGTATCATCTTAAGATATCTATCTATCCATCTATCATCTATTTACCTTCTACCTATCCCACCACTCAGTCACTTACTCATGTTCTCATCGCATCAACATATTTTTATATGCTAAATAATGTGTCATTATTTTCAATTATCTTATTTGCCCATTTATTTACTTATGTACTATGAATCATCTTGTTTACAGGTATATCTTTAGTAAATATGTACCTGGTAAATAAATATTTGTTGAACAAATAAATGGCTTTCTGAAATGTATTTGAGAAATCAGATTGGAAATTTAATAAAGGAAGATAATAATTACAACCTTTAATGATAATAAAATTCTCAAATGTAAACCATACTTCAGAGTGGGGGTGGGGTAAGAGATAGAGAGGTGACAGTGTAGAAAATGTCAGCAGGAGAGGTAATTAGGAAAAATCAAGCAAGGTCAGACTTTGTGCTTCATTCTTCAAAGATCTCTTTGCCTCCAGAAGCTGGTCAAAGTCAAGAATAATGAACTGAGGAAAAGAGGGTTATTATTTTAATCTAAAGAAGCAAAAATGGGAGGTCAAAGAATTTGAGCCCCATACCCAAAAAAAACTGATATAAAAGAGACAATCAGATTAAAACATATGTTTTCTATTTGAAGATGTATTTTGGTCACTAATGAGATCAAACTGGTCCTGCTGTTTGGTTGGGAAGAGTCGAGAGCCGTATGAGTAGTAGAGACCAAATAGAGACACCACCCCCCATAGAGTACCAAGTTCCCATGCTGCTCCATGCTGTGTCTTCAGGTCGGTTTTTCACTGGCTTAGTTCAGGGCCCTTGGAGCTGAATTTAAATGGATACGGAGCCCAAGGATGACAAGTCCTGAGCTGGGCTGCTGCATGAGTGCCTTGGCTGTTAGAAGCCCCATCCTCTGCCCACGGTTAAATAATGCTTGAAACAGCTCCTTTTTCAGACGTAATTTCTCTTTTAATCACTTTCAGATTCTGCAGAACTTTTAAAAAGAGACATCTTTAGTTTGACTTTGAAGTGTGCTGTTTGTTTTTGGCTAACTGCAAATTAGCAGGCATCTTAATTGTTGGTGTTTGTTATTACAATGGTGTTTGGTGGTCTGTGTGGTTGCCTCTGAGAGTGAGAACGAATGCCCTGTGCACAAAATTCTGGTGTGTCAAGCGCGTGGAGGAATCCGGGTACAGTGTGGGTGCCCTTTATGTCTCCGGCTCAGGTCCACCCAAGCCTTGTCCTGGAAGACCCAAAGCACATTTGGCCCTGAGCTCTCGCTCTCCTGATTTTTAATCTTGCTAGCAATTTAAAGGAAATTTAATCCATATGTTTCTGATTCATTTAAATCACAAAAACATTGGGTTTTGAGGGTTATTTGATGTCCAAATGCCTTTTGAGACTTTTTAATAAACTTTCCAAGTCTTACTGCTTAAAAACCCATACTCACGTTTTGCCAAGGGTGAGTGGATTTAGGCTCCAAGGATTTGAATTGAATTAGAAATTCTGAACTCGTAAATAACGACCATGTTAAGATAAAGCCTGTGTCTACACGATGCCCAAGCGGCCCAATAGAAAAGCCAAGACACTAGGTTGTCATCCAGATGTTGCAAAACTTCTAATGCGTGGCAAGGCCTGAGCAAAACATCTGGATGGCTTGCTGATTTTTTCCCTCTTTATTCAGATGTTTGCTATTATAGAGCTAAGGATGTGGGCAGCAGCTGTCCACCCTGGCACACCATGAGGAATTTATTGTAAGAGAGTCTCTCTATTCGTATGTGGATCACAACATTGAGGGGATGGGCTGGCAGTGAGGAAAGAACCTGTTTTTCTTTTTGAAAGCAGGTTGTGTTGAGCAAGTGCAAGATTTGGAGGGCTGATATATGTATGAGTATCCCCCAGTGGGAGTGGGGAAGATAGGAGAGGGGGTTAATAATGTGCCTTTTTCTTTGTGGAAGGAGTATATGCAGTAAGGCAAAATGATCCTTTCCCTTCATAGAAGATCCAAGAATGCCACATGTAAAATAAAGGCAATCTCAGGTCTTTCATGTGATAAAGAAAGCAACAACAAACTAATAACAACTAACTTCTCTATAGACATTTCATGAGATAAAGAGACTAATAACAATTAAAGTAACATTAACCATTTCTAACTCTTATATGGACTTCCATGATCTGTATATTATTCATCTATAATAATAATTGAAATAACAGCCAATATACCTAGTTCATGTAACAACTATGTTAAGACACGTATTGTACTAAGAGTTTTTAGATGTTTACATTTAATCCTCCCAATGATTTGTGAGGTGGGTGTTTTTTCTTTAAGGAAGACCATTCACTTAGTGATTACTGAGAATAGTCAAAAAGCTATGCACTCAGCTAATGCAGATGGACCAGCAGTCCACAGCCAGGGACAACTTTGCATCCAAGAGGATGTTTGATGATCTATGGAGACATTCTGATTGTCACAACTGGGGGAGTGTTACTGGCGTCCACCGAGTACAGGCCAAGGATGCTACTTAACATCCTATAACGCCAATCCCCACAGTAAAGAATTAACCAGCCCCAAATGCCATTAGTGCTGAGGCTGAGGAACCCTGAGAGAGAGAGAAAAGGAATACAAAAACTTCTGACATTCGAGTTCTAGGCTCTTTGTTGCTGACTTCAAAAAGATAGGAATGCAAACCCTTCCAATGCAGAGAACACTGACAGGCAGTGAAACTGTACTTGAACAGTGGTTCCAAACTTGAGCACTCAACAGAATCAGCTGGAGCAACTGATAAAACACAGATTGCAGGGCCCTACCCCCAGAGTCTCTGCCTCAGGTGGCCTGGGTTGGGACCTGAGAAATCCCATTGCTAAAAAGTCCCCAGGTGATGTTGGTGCCACAGGTCCATGCACCCCACTTTCACAAGAATCACAGCCTTGGGACATGCAGGATGGTATTGAAGGCATGAGGGCCTCCTAACATTGAACACCAGAGTTAGAAAGAACATGGAGGCCTATCCTCGTAAAACTGAAAGCTTGAAGAAGCAGACTGGAACACATGTTCTTTGCAGGCACCTCCCTCTTCCTTAAGAGGAGAAAAGGTTAGCTGAACTCTTCATACTCAAGTTTTACTTCCAACTTCCACCATAGAAAAGGCTAGAGATCTCTTCTGGGTAGAAGAAGAGCTTGTAAAAGGCTAGGAAGAGGAAACAGGCCAGTTCAAGCCACAGCATAGAATGAAACTTCAATGTTGGGTGAGAACTGTCCCCTAACCAAGTTGGACCCATCTTTAGCAATTGAAAATGCCCTTCCTGACCACACGATCTGAAGTAGGTCCCCGCACCCCCCTCTAAGCCAACCTCTAGTAACTCACCCAGATTTGGTTTTTTCATAGCATTTGCTAATACGCAAAACTGTGAATCTGATGATATTTTATAGTTGTTCCCATTCCTTCCTCCATAAAATATAAAATTCATGAAGGTAGGGGCTTCAGATTTCCCCGTTTGGTATCCTCTGCCCCCACTCCCAGCACCTAGAATAATGCCTGGCATAGCATTCTATAAGTATTTTTTTAAATGAGTAAATGAATCTTCACAAAAATTGAGGCAACAATCTATGGTGTCTCCTTTTTTTCCACAATAAAACTCTTCCCTTTCCATCCATGTTTCCTCTCTCTTTCTCTCTCCCTCTCTTTCCTGCCTTCCTCTGTCTCTTCACCTCATTTTTTTTGCCCAATTGTTCTTTTCATCCCTTTTTTCCCCACAGGGTCCTCATAGGCTAAGACTGCTACGTTTCTCTGGGGGATCAGAAAACTAGACATGTTAAGTACCTATAATAAGCTTCACGGGGCAGGGCATCACCCTGGGTATTATTTTGAAGCTCACCTTACCCCTTTCTGGAAAACACCATAATATCAGCCTGGAAAGAAAGGAAGCCTGTATACTACCCCGAGGAACCCAGAACTGACAACAATCAGAGCAACACCACCAACCCCAATAATAATATCAAAGACAATGATGAGAGTAGTAGCTAACACTTGTTGAGACCTTACATCTGATCTGGTCCCCACAACGACCCATCAGATTAAATACAATTATTTTCCTTATTATCTAAAGGAAAAACAAATTGAGACTCAGAGCATTTTTGAAAATCTCCCAAGGATAAGTCACTGGTACATTAAAAAAAGTGGGTTCTGAATTCAGGCATCTGATTCCAAGGTCTGTGTTCTTAGCCAAAAGAAAAGATCGATAAACAGTTGCTGATTGATTGATTGATTGATTGATTCAAGCAGAATTCCAAGTTGAGGCTTGTCACCATCTGTCCTCATCTGTCATTAGGTTGCCATGTGAAATGAAGATTATTTATCTTTCTGGAGCCAGTCCTTGTCACTGATCTTTCAGTAAAACTCCTGCCTAACTTGTCATAATAATGTTATTTTTGTCGCTAAAAGTTTACTGAGTAACAAAGAAGGACTTGATTCCCATTACAACACCAAAAACAGAGACCTTCTCCATGGAATACTGTGCATTCCACAGTTCGCAGATGCCTTGATGAAGTTTACAGTGGATGGAAAAGAGCAGCTAAATTTAGACTGGTGTCTATCTGTGTCTGTGTAGCTTCCTTGAAAGCCATTAACCAACAGGGTAGTTTGAGTTACAAAGTTAGATTCACTTCTTGTCCAGGTTTCCCAGGCTTTCCATAACCGTGTGTCCTAGGTTACCAGATTATGGCACAGGTATAGGTAAGGATGACTTTCAGATGAGTAGTAGCAAAGCCTATGGGTGTGGGGCCTTAGAGACCCCAATCTGGTCTCTACTGGATGCTTGGCAGGACTTGATTTGAATAAAGAAGATAGTCTTCTTTCAAATGTAAAGACTGCTGAAAGGATCAGCAACTAACCCCTCCTCACTCCACCCATTTTCTGGTCATCTCTTCTCCATAGACCTTTCCTGGACCTATGACTTTGTTCATCCCACTCATTGGTTCCCACTGTTGTTGCTTACTCACTTGCTTCCCTCCTTTCTTTCATAACAATCTTTCTCACACTGCCTTCTGCCCAGCCCCACCAACCAAGACCTTGCTAGCTACAATTTCTCTCCCTTGGTTCATAAAACAGTAGCTATTTTGCTTGAGTGTTCTTAACTATTATTCCCTCCCTGTTCTGTTTTGTTTTCCCACCACAGTTCTACCAGCCGTTCCCTGGATGATCTCACACACTTCATTGTTTTAACATTCAGCCAGTTGCTCAGAATCCCAGATTCCTCTCTCCAGTGCAGACCTCTGTGGTGAGCTGCAGGCGCCCGACTCACGCCAACTGGTGTCTCAAAAGCACCACAAAAGTCCCGTTGTACCACATTCTGCCCAACATCCCCTCTCAGGCTGTTCCCTCTCTTTGTTCCTTGAATCAGCCAATGGGACCAATACTTAGCTGGTCTTTTGAGTGAAAAATCTGAGGTTTACACTGATGTTCCCATTCGCTCCATCTCAACTTCCCGTCAGGCATCACACCTGAGATTATCCTCAACATCTCTCAAGCTTCTTCCTCTTCTCCACCTGAGAGGAGACCACCCAGCCCATCTCTTCCCTGGACTACTACAGTTGTTTTCCAGCTGATCATCCAGACCCCAGTCCTGTCCTTCCCCATTAAAATTGTCCTTGACATGGTTACCAGAGCATTTTACCGAAAATAAGTCTATCTTTGGTATTTGCTTGACAGCTTTCAATTGTTTGTAATTTTTTACAAGACAAATTCCAAGCTACTTAACATCATGCACAGCAGTCCCCATGGTCAGGCATCTTCAAGTGGGACAGCCTCTGCCTTTGGTTGTCTCACTCTTGTGCTCCGGGAACCCAGAACATTTGGAGTTCTCCAGATACTCCACAATATTCAGACCTGAGCATCTTTCTTTGTGTTCGTTTCTTTTCCAGGAATACCCCTCCCTCCCTTTTCCCCTTGGGTGCTGTCCCATCTTTTGGGTTTAAGTTCAGGCTCACCTCTTTCTAGAAGCCTTTAACTTAAATGACCTCACTGGTCTCCCACTATCCTCAGTGCTTTTCTGAATCCCAGCATTTACCACATGGTAAAATACTTTTTAAATTAGTCTATTACCACCAGAACACAACAAACTTCTAGAAGTGGAAAATGTGCATTTATTTTTAATATCACCAGGCCTAGCAAAATTGCCTCATAGTCAAGAGCATAAATTTTAGAAACAAGAAAGTCTTGGATCTGCTCCTAAGGAAACGTGTCAATGACAGGCTTTGCGTTTCCAGGCCTCGGATTCCTCCTCTGTAAAGTGGAGACATGAATGGTACTCAGCTCATGGTGTCATTGTATGGGTTCAGTGAGAAAAACATGCAATATGATGTACATAGTTCCTGGCACATAGTAAAAATTAGATATTAAGTATTCAACAAATGGTTTTTCTTATTATAATTGCAATGAGCATTTTGAACAGAGCTGGGGATGAGTCTCTGTAAAAGAATTATATATTTTATGGGTGACAAGGGCATTGCTTCACCCACTGGGACCCCCTGCTCTCTCCTAACAAGTTACCATGAGTCTATGGACACGTTAAGGCTCGGGTGCTCCTGGGAGAAACCACATGAGGAATTAGGCCTGTTCAGGTCTCTGATCTAATGGGCCCTCCCCAAGGAGGCCTTCCTGGCTCCCACATCTGACATTACAACCCCGGACACTCATTATCCCTTCCCAGCTCTGCTTTCTTGGTTGTACTGATCACCACCTGGGATTATATTCTATTTTCAGTTGTTATCATTTTACCTGCCTCCCCAGCTAGAATGTCCATCAGTACAATGGTTTGTTTGTTTGTTTGGGGTTTTTTTCCATTCTCTTCTGTTCCCCATAATCCACAACAAACAGTACCTGGTACTCAGGAACCCCATATTTTTTGAGTAAATGAATACAGCAACACCTGTTGAACTTTTTGGTTTTTGGTTTCAAGATTATTTACATCTTTCAAAAGTATTGAGGCTCCAACACTTAGGTGGGTTGTATCTACTGACAGTTATCATATTAAAAATTAAAATTGAGAAAAAAATTAAAATTGCAACTAAGTCTCAAAGAGAAGCAGTGGTTTAAAAGAGGAGACCTAGCCGAAGGATTGGGTTCGCAGAGGCGATTCTTACAAGGCAGAAAAAATGGAATAAGCAGATTTTAAAAACTTCAGTAAGAAAGGAACATTTTCTCTCAAAGAGGTGTGATTGAAATAAGAGAAAGACTTTCTGGGGAGGAAATTGTTACAGGATTTATAATTCTAATAGAATGTTTGAAAGAGTGGAGAGTTACTTCTGAGTTCTGCATTAACGATCAGAAGACCACTTAGATGAAACCTCTTACAAATCAATGGAAACATAAATACATAAGAGTTAACATTTTAAACAGAAACTCTAGGATGAAACAAGAAGAGACTTCAAGACTAGATCCAGGGGTCATAATAAGTAATTAGCAGGAGAGTTGAAAGGAGAACAGAAAACGGAGGGGAGGAAAATAATAATCAAAAGAAAACAGTGAACTGGAGTACTTGCTGGTCTAGTCTCCAAATTGAAAGAGCTCCCTGTGCCCCAGGCAGAACTAATGAAAGAAGACATCCACTCCTGGGTATCTTGTGAAATTCCTAGACTTCAAAGATAAAGAGAGATTCTTACGAGTTTTGAGAAAGAAAACATGATTTCTAAATGATTTTTACCCATTGCCCTCAGGCTGGAGTAGTTTGGGGAAGCGAATGTTAAACATTTAACCGGTGTCTCCTCAGCGGGCAGAGAACGGGGGTAGAGGATCAGACAGATAAGTTACGAAAGCAGCAGCAGCAGAGGCTGGGGAAGAACAGGCCATGGCACAAAGGTTTATTTGTTCTTCTGCGAGAGCAGTACACTGGTTGGGGCTGCTTTTTTAAGACAGTGTGTGTCATGGCTCCCAATTAAAAATTGATGCTTGGTAGACCTCAGTCACTTATGGGAGCATTTTCTTAATTTATTTTATTCACTTGACATGTGTTTGTTGAGTAGCTACTATGTATGCCCCAGACTGGGCCTAGGCTCTGGGAGTGGAGCTCTGAACAAGACAGAGAAGATCCCTGTCTTGACAGAGTTTGTATTCTAGTAAAGGAGACAAGTAAGCAAGTGAACACATTAGCGGACAAGGTAATTGAAGACTGAAATCAATATTATCTAGGAAATAAACAGTGATGTGGAGGAAAGAATGTAGGGTCATTGATATGGCACAGCACGGTGAGGGGAGGGAAGTGACATTTACCAGAGTCCTGAAGGACAAGAATGAATTAACTAAGGAAAGAGAACAAGGATCAAAAGTCTCTGGGCAGAAGGAACAGCCAGAGAAAGACCAGAAACAGGGATGGTTTAGGTGGCATGAAGAATATAAAGAACATTGTTGAGGTCAGAGTAGGTAGACAGCAAAGAAGAGGGAAAAAGAGGAAGACAGAGAGGACAGTGACGAGATGACGTTGTGAGTGAAAACAGGTAGAATCCAGAAGGCAGAGGGTCAGCTACTTACAGGCAGGAGAGCTTCCTGGCTGGAGGAAGGGGTGTCTGTCCCCCACTAGCTCCGTCCTGAAGCAGGCCAGGACTGGGAAGCAGACCACCATGGCCTGCAGCGGGAAACCCAGAGTGGGGGTGGAGGCCTCACAGAGAGGCTGTCACACCTGGGGAAGCTGTCATTGCTGCGCATTAGCATAAGAAAGGAAGGCCTCTTGTGTTTGGGCTTGTCACCCTGCGATGACAAGGTGCACAAAGGTGGGCAGGCCCCAGGAACAGAGGCCTTCAGCATCTGCGACAGTGTTGGGTACCACGCTGTCACCCTGCAGGGGCCGGCCCGCCCCCACTACCCACGCTGCCATTAGAAACAGCAGCCACTCGCCCACTGTTTTTATTTTCACACAACGTGTCCATTGTCACTTGGCAGGTCTTTGCTGAGAGACATGGGCGGGGTGTATCTGCTGGCTGGGCCAGAGAGCAGGCAGTGCCCACCTCCCCTCCACGGGGTCCTGAGGCCCCTTTCAGCCTGTGCTCCCAGGAGGTTCAACACTCTATGCCCCAGGCTCAGACAGATGCAAAAGAGGAAGTTCCTTGATGTCGTCTCACCCTTCCAGAGACTAAAACTCACAGGCAAATAAATACCAGGTTCAATGGAATCAAAGATGATTCAAGAAATGGGTTTGTATGTAAAGGAAACTTTAAGTGACTCAGGAAATCAGGTTATATTTTTATTTTGTTTTATTTATGTCAAGACCTCCCTTGCGTCTGGCCAACCCTTATGTTTATAAGCAAGAAATTGGACAAGAGTGTGCAATAATCTATGAAGCTAAAAATGTAAAGAACAGAGTAAAGATGGATGGAGAGAACCAAAATTTACTGAGTTTGATACAAGTAGCAATAGCAATAGTAGCACACAGACTACTACCATAAGATTACCAGTAATCACTAACATTTATTGGATGCTTACAATGAAGAAGGCACTTTGTATTGTCTCCCTGATCCTCAGAACCCTAGAAGGGGAAACACACACAGTGTGAGTAATGAACTTACTCAAGGTCACAGTGAGTGTGTTGCAGAGCAGGGCTATCACCTGGCTCGTCTGCCTCTGAAGCCCCGCTTCTCATTTCCTCCTCAGGGTGACCCAGGGAGCTAGGAGTTAAGGAGATGAAGAAATGGAGATCAAGTGAGGTTAAGCGAGAGGGATGCGGAGATTCAAACCAGACCTCGCTCTTACACTTTTCCTGGCAGCCTCTTGATTCTTTGCTTTATAGCAGCTGCTTAAGGGTCTGCTTCCCTGTGGCCAGCTTCTCCTTCGGATCTTTAATTTTGTTTGTGTGTGCTTCTTCCAGATGTTTGAAAATGAGCAGATTTCATCGTTGGAATAAAGCAAGGCACAAGTAAGTACAGGCAGGGACTGGAACTCCTTATTAGGGGTCCTGCGTCCATCCATGCTATGGACAACCACACTCTTATTTGCAAGATAAGCCATGGAGAGGGGGTGTACAATTTTGTGCTTGCAAAATTCACAGAGCAACAGAGCTGGCAGGCCCATTGGGGCCACCCAATGCAAGCCCCTCATTTTACAGCTGAGGAAACAGGACCCCAAAGTTAAGTAAGTGCCCAAAGGTCACACAACCCATTAACAGCAGAGCCCAGATGGGAATCCCCAGACCCCAGTTTGGGCCTGAAGGAGCAAGCGGAGTGGAAAAACAGATGCAGATGCCTGCGTGGGCCTCTGGGATCTGGGGTCTGGGTGGTGTCCATGGAAACTACCCCTCAAGGCATCACCTCTAGCTTGCTTCATGTCTGCTGTGCCCTGCTGCAATGCACTGCCCCATGCAGGCACTTACGGGGTTTTCATTGAGCTGCTACTGGGCGGGTGTCACAGAAGCTCATGGGTGTGGGCACTAACTGTGAGAGGCAGAGTCATGAAGGAAGCTTCCAGAACTCCTATTCCTGAAAGCTGCAGCTTTCACAGCAGATCTTCAATAGCCAGCAACAGCCAATATCTTTTGAGCGCTTACTGTGTGCCTTACAACCCAGCATGTATGATTTCCCTTAAAGGGAAGGGGAGCGTATGAGCAAATATGTTTGTAAATTGTGAGTTTCATTGCAATGAGCATTTTCCCCTTTCTTCTTGGTGATTACAAGATTTCTCAGAGCCTTAAATATACAGATTAGCGCCCTCAGAAGGGGAAAGGGGGGCAGTGTCTCCTGAACCGTTCTGACCATGGAACACCCCTCTTTTTCTAAATTCTACTTAAGGTTGAGGACCACTTTTAGGGGACCCTGAGCTGAATAAACCGAGAGAGAAGGTACATGGGCGGGTTGGATTTCAGGGGCTTTGTAAGGGTCACAGCCTGAACCCAGTCCCACTAGCACTTAGGTTTCTGGTAACGCAAACAGCAACCAAGGTCACACCCAACGTGCTCTGTCCTGGAGCTTCCAGCTGCCTCCTTCTCAGGTTGAGATGCGCCTGTAGCCAGCTGGGACCTTTTTCTGCTGGAGTCTCCGGGTGGCGGCCACACCTGAAAGAGCTGCGAATTCTGGGGCCAACTAGCTAAGGGCCATAAAAAGAAAATAATAAGGTAGAGCAGAGCTCACTGCAAAATCATCTTCCTCCTTTAAAACACTCTTCCTCTTCACACTTCCTTTCTCTCTGAGTGAATGGGTTCTGTTGCTAGGACGTTATAGCCGAAGGCAAAAATTGCAGCCCCCGACAAAGTCACTGCCTGAGTCCAGAACCACAAGAGTTAAATGCCACAGCCACATGTGTCCAAGCCAACAACTTCACCCAAGCACACCTTGTAAGTCTGCACAGCTCTCTCGTTGTGCCAGTGACACTCCTCTTGGCGTGAAGATACTCGGTGGGAGACTAGGGAGTACCAGGGATGTCCAATCTTTTGATATCTCTAGGCCACATCGTAAAAGAGTAGTTGTCTCTGGCCACACATTAAATATATTATGGCACATAATCACACACACACACAAAAAAAGTCTCTTAATGTGAAGTAAATTTGCAATTTTTGTGTTGGGCCACATTCGTAGCCTTCCTGAGCCACATGTGGCCTGTGGGACACAGGTTGGACACCCCTGGCAGGAAGCCCACGTTCTGACCCCCACCCCACCTTCAGCAAAAGCATCATATAGTTAGCAAGAGGTCTCCTGCTCAGTGCCAACAGGCTGTTCCTTAAACCCCCTCTAGCTTCCAGTTCCATGGACCACAGAATCAGAGGCTGTCTAACACAAGGTTTGCCAAGAGATCCAGACATCAGACACAAACAAGAGGGACAACGACCGTATCATCCACTGAGAAGCCGCTTGGAAAAAGCAGGGGTGACGGAGTCAACAATAAAGAAAGCCTTGTATTCTGGCTTCTTAGGAACTTCTTTTAAATCTCTTACTGAGCTGGAAGGTGTCAAGGGCAAGGACTGTCTTATTCACCGCCATATTCCCACTGTGCCTGCATAGTATCTTGCACACAGCAGGCACTCAATAAATATTTGCTTAACACAGGAGCTGAGATTCAAATGAGGACGATTCATGCAGAAAGCCCTGTTACACCCTGTGGTTGGTGCAACAGTAGGGAGGAGAATGAAATGAGAGTAAAGTACGCGTCCAGTTCAGGGACTCCTCCTTATTAGAGTTACCTGGGTATACTGGTGTGCAGCAAAACGAATTTCAAAAGATTGGACTTCGCTACTCAGAGTGCACGGCTACACTAAACTAAGCAAATGCTCGGGTCCTCACATCTGTTCACCACGGAACTGATTCTTAGGACAGACCCTGCTTTCTTTAGTCCAGTTCAGCAATAGACACTGAACCCCTTTTGCAGAAGGCTCTATTCTGGGATAAAGTAAACGAGTCATCTGTTCCGCAGAGCTGATTCCCACCATTGAATGGCATCTGCAAATAGACTTGCTACCCTGAAAGCTTGGTGAAGAGCTGCTCTTGTGAGCTAGCTGGTCAGTCTCCCTTTGCCTCTCCAAACCCACTGGTTGCACTCCACCTTCCTCAGCTCTCTGGAATGCTGACTGCTGTGGGCTACACCACTGGCATCTCTGGCTTCCAATGGGAGTCCGTCAGTGGAAGTCTCTAGCAGGTGAATGGAGAGTGAGAGGAAGGTGAGATTGTGACATTTCTTCTTCTAGATCTCTCTGCTGGGCCATTGTAGAGCAGGGACTGTACTCCTCTACCAGAAGACACAACTACAGTCCGTGGATCTGTTACAGCTACCACTCTCTCTTCAATTTCCACTAGCAGTCCCTGCCCTGTGCTCCATTAGCCCAGGGGAACGATGCTTTCATCCACTGCTGTTCCCCAGCTACTTCTCCATCGCTGTTGGTTTTCCTTTACCTTGCTCACGTCCCTATAAATAGTCCTTTAAACACTGCCCAAACTATTGCATCTGAGTTTGCTATCTGTTTTCTATTAGGACCCTGACTATATATAATGAGGCCACAGAGCAGTAGCCTTTATTTCTCACTCCATCATATTTATATAGTCCATACGATTGAGATTCTTTTTTAGTTCCTCCATTTCCCTACAGGAAGCAGAACTTTATTTTATATGCTAACCCTATTCCCTTCGTCCACCAAATGTTGGCCATCTTGTCACCCCAACTGCCGATCCTTTGAACCCATGATGTTGTATGTGGCGGGCCTGGACCATAATCGAATTCTTATGCTTCTGATGCTATGCTTTCCCCACAGGTTGGAGTTCTTTGGAACTGACATCTTTATACTATGGTTCTTACAATCCACAAACACAGTAAATCTCTCTCTTAGATTTTCTTTTCTTTTTAGGACCTTCAGCAAAGCGTTATACTTTTTCCCCCAAGGTATCACACTCAGGGAAAATGTCGTACTCCTAAGCCATTTGCAGTTTTCATTTGCTGTTTAAAATAATATGTATTAGGTCATATTTCCTAATTGTGTATGCTATACATGAACATTTTTTATTTTTATACATTGATCTTATATATAGCGATATTACTGATTTCTATTATTTGTAATAATATTATAAATAGATTATCTCAGAGCTTCTATGTGAACAATCATATTATTTAAACATAATGATCTTTTTATTTCTTCCTTTGTCATCATCATACCTTTTATTTCTTTGCATTGCTTTATGGTACCGGTTAAAGTGTCCATGTACAGTGTTAGACAAAGCGATGAGAATATGCATCCATGTCTCCCTCACAACCTTAAACAAAATGCTTCTATATTAGTCATGGTATATCTGAGGCTCACTGTCATTTTCCAGAAGATCCTCTTTATCAGGTTAAGGAGTTATTTTCCTAATGAACCAAGGGTTTTTTTTTAAATCTTCACATAAAAGTAAATTATTTTATCAAATTGCATGTCTACATTTATTTTTATTAAAAATAATGTTTTCTCTTTTTAACATGTTAATGTGGTGAATTAGATTAAGAGGCACTCAAACCAAACCTCCTTCTACACCAGGACCATAATCTCATGGGGTCATTTTGTCACATGAAGTCATGCTAAGCACCTTCACCGATGACACAAAACTTGAAGCGGCAGTGAATCCAGTGAAGAACAGGAATTAATATCGAAGTATCCCTGCCATTTTTTTCAGCACTTGGCTGAAGAATGGGTGCACAATACACATCTTTGAACGAATGAATAAACAAAAGAGTTAAAAATTGACAGGAATAGTTAAATGGATTGGAAGAATGAGTCATGTCTAATTCCGTTAAATGAGAATTAGACATGCAAATGACTGCACCTAAGTCTATATGTAAGTCAGATGGGAAAGGACAAGACAAAGGAAAACATGGCTTAGAAAATGTGGGTGTAACAGCTAAGGAACTTAAGGTGATCCTAAGTTCACTCTGAGAAAAGCCCATGATGAGGAAGCTGAGGAGCAAGTGAAATTCGGGTTTTCTTTACAGTGTCCCCAGCTGGGTGGTCATTCACCTGTTTCTGCCAGTGACCTGTGCTGCCCACAGGGTTCCAGAGCACTCTGTTCACATTTCAGAGCTGATACCCAGGATCCATCTGGGGTAAATGGAGCATCTGGAAACCATGAAGGGACTGTCATTGTTTTGCAGGGAGATCATAAGACTTAAGATCTTTTGGTAGCTTTATTGAAATAATTAGCACGATCAGAAGAGGTGGTATCACCAGCAGAAGAGGAATTAGATGCTGTTATAGAATTCCAAAGGGTCGATAAGAATACTTAACAGGGAAATTGGATTTGTTTAATATAATGAAGACCTCTCGGATAAGTGAAGTGCTTTGTAGTGAACTAAACCACCGTACGAGGTGCTGACTTCATCGGTATCAGATGTGCACTAGTCACAGCTGGACTGCCACAGATCCAGGACATTGTGGAGAAAAAGCACACCCAGGGTAGAGCTCTGGGAATGGCTGCTCAGACCCTTCTGAATTCCAAGGTTATGTGAACTCACAACTAGGGAGTTACTGTCACGTAGCTACACATTACCTGTGATACAAACAGTGCAATGTCCCAACAATGACTTGGTAGGCTGTTTAATAGACTCATAGAAAAAATGGTGCATCTGATTCAAAGACATCATCGCCTGACAGGTAGTCACATTAAAAGTTTTATTCCAAACCATTTTCTGGGGCAAAGATTAAAAACTTTCAGCCTGGGGAACATAGTCAGCCCACATAAAGTTTGTTTGGCCTTCTTAGTGGTTGTGTGTGTGTGTTTGTGTGCACACACACAGTAATAAAGCTACTAACCATAGTCTTATAGTCCCAATCTCATCAGAAATACAAGTTTTGTGTGTCTTCAGCCACTAATCAACTTACTGATATAAATTCACTTCTGACGGCTAAGAATGACTCTATTAAAAAGCCTACTGCGACTGTTAGGTACTCATTTTGCACATCAAATAAGCCCAAGCTCATTCTGCAGCCAGAAATGCTTTGGCTCCGCTGGAAGTGGCTGGAAGGTGAGAAAGGAAAGGACTTCATTTCGCCCTTCCATCTGTGAGTGTCTTACCTTCCAGAACAGCTGCCCAAGGAGGACTCTTCCTAACCACCTGTAGGGTTTTTCCCTGGAGACACAGCCATACCCAGAGGTGGCCTCAAAATCTGAACTCTTGAAGAGGTGACACAATTTTTAAATAATTATTACTGCACAATGTTTTTTTTATATACAAGAAATTCAGGGAAGGAAAACCACTTAGAATTCCCCAAATCTAACTATCAGTTTTATTTTCTCTTCCCTTCAAGTTCTTAATTGTAAGTTAACATAGTCTTGGCTGTAACATATGAGTATGAATTTACATTGTTTTTATTAAAGTTATAACGAGTATGTTTCAGTTTTCTGTTGTCTACGAAATGGTTTTTATAATTTTGAAATAATTACTATGCACTAACTCAGATGTTTCCAAACTTTTTCTTAAAGAGCCATGTCGTCTCTGTAGCAAATCCTCAACTCTGCCACTGTAGCATAAAAGCAGCCATACAAAGATGTGAACAAACAGGTATGGTTGTGTTTCAACAAAGCTTTATTTACAAAAACATAGCATGGTGTCGGAAGCACGAGAACTGGATAATGGTTTAGACCAGTCAAGTGGTAAGTCAAGAGCTATAGTTTTAATATCAAAAGCATTGTCCATAAAAGGGAAAAAAACACCTAAATTAGACCTCACCAAAATTAAAGACTTTTGCTCTGTGGAATATCCTGTTAAGATGATGAAGACACCAGTTACAGACGGAGAGAAAATATTTGAAAATCACACATCTGACAAAGGATTGACATCTGGAATATATAAAGGGCTCCCAAAAGAGTAAAAATAATCAGTTAAGCATCAGGCAGAAGACCTGAACAGCTTTGTCACTGAAAAGAATATACAAGTGGCAAAGAGGCACATTGAGAGATGTTCTTTCATTAACTATTATGAAAATGAAAACTAAAATCACAACGTCATATTACCACACACCCATTAGAATGGGTAAAAAAAAAATGTCAATTGTTGCAGACCAGATGCTGGTGAGGACACTGAGAAACTGGACCACTCGTGCTTTGCTGGTGGGAGTATAAAATGGTACAGCATCTCTGGCAAAAAGTTTGGCAGTTTCTTATAACTAAACATGAAATTATATATCACCATGATTGTGCTCTTGAGCATTTATCCCAGAGAAATAAAAATCCATATTCACACAAAAACCTGTGCAAGACTAACTTTTATAGCTTTTTGTTTTTCATAATAGCAAAAACCTGGGAACCAACAAGACGACCTTGGAGGAAGGAAGGTCAGAAAAAAGCACAGCATCCACACAATGGAATACTGCTCAGCAACAGAAAGGAATGAACTATTGCTAAGTAGAGCGGTTTGTGTGAATTTCCCAAGAATCATGCTGAGAAAAAACCCTACTGGTCACATTTACATAACACTCTTGAAATGACAAAGTTACAGACATGGAGGACAGATTGGTGGTTGCTATGAATTAAAGATGGGAGATGCAGTGAGGTAGGCAGGGAGGAAGAGATGTGATTGTAGAAAAGAGCAACAAAAGTGTCGTGCTGACTAAACTATCTACAACTTGACTGGGTTGTCAATACACAAACCTAAGCATGTGATAACTTGATGTACAGCTAAATATACACCCGTGATCAAGTTGTATAGAACTAATACACCCACAGACACATACACATACATGCTCACACACAGGAGCAGAAGTAAAACTGAGGACATCTGAATAAGATCAGCGGGTTCTATCCATGTCGATATCCTGGTTGTGACTTTGCTGTCAGGCTACATTACGGTTTTGCAGTATGTTGTCACTGAGGAAACTGGGTACAGAGTACGTGAGATCTCTCTGTAGTATTTCTTACAACTTGATATGAACTCAAACAATGAACTCAAACTAAAAAGTTCAGTTGAAAAGGGAGAGGAGGAGTGTCCAAAGAAATGCACTTTACTTCCAGAGACCAGGAGGTATGGACGTGTGATGTCCCCAGCACACAATGATGAAAGGACCTTCAGCTGTGGGTGAACTAGCAGGACAAGCCCATGTAATGGAGAAAGTATGTTTCACTCATTAAGCCTGTTCATTAAAATTCTTCTCTAAAATCGTGTGTCTTTGCAGTCTTCTCTGCCCTAAGGGCAAAATTTATCACTCTAAGACAGACAGTAAACTTGAAAATTAAGTTTGGGAAAGAGGGAGGTTGTTCTATCTTACTTTAATGCATCTAGAACCGAAGCCGGATGAATCCAATATAGAGTTTCTCTCTCTCCGGAGAAGTTGAGAAGATCTCTTGTTTTCCCTCCCAGTTTCACTCTCCCCCCCTACACTCTGTTGGGTGCCCTGGGGGATAAGGATGGGATCTATCAGCTGGTTCCCCAGGCTCCAGCTTCAGGTTGGGTTCAGCCAATCGGAGGACAGCAGGGGAGCAGAAGCTAGAAAGAGAAGGAAGCTGGGTCTGCGTAACCCTTAGCTCCCTCCCTGACAAGGCGCCCTGAGTGGGCTGTGTTCCTCTAGCCCCAGTCATAGCTCCTGCCAGACCGCCCTCTCTGGGCAGTTAGCCCGGCCACCTGTGTGGACTGCTCCGTCCCCTTACTCCAGGAGATGTGGAGGTGTGTCCGCTCACCACTGTTGCTACAGCCGGGACACTTCACCATTCCTTGGTATTCCCTGGAATCCATAGCCCTGGAACTAGCCTCTTTATTACCTGCTTTCAAGCCTCTCTTATCCTGCCTGACGATGTCCTCTCCTTCCCACGGGAAACTTAAAAGATAAAATTTTGCTTTGAAAACTCAGCAAGACCATAAGGCATGGTGTCCTAAGACAATAAGGTAATTACTTAGGGGAATTTTTTTAAATTTTGATTCCAGTTTATGGAGATAAAGGAATCAGAAGCAAGATTCCTACCCCCAACCTTCCTGCCCCCAATTCTGGGGTTGAACTGAGGTCAGAGAGGTGGCCACTTCCAGTAGCATTACTGTAACCAAGCAGATGCTTCATAAATGGCATCTGCTAGACAATTTGTTACACTAGTCCCACATTTAGTTTGCATTTTTATCTGTTAGCTTATTTAACCTTCACACTGAAGATCAAATAATACTCTCCATGTTACATATGGTAGAACATAGCTCAGAAGCAAAAGAAACTCACCTAAAATTCACAGCAAACAAGTGGTGGCGCCAGGACTTGAACCTTGTCTTCCTAGCTACTGAGCCTGCGCACATTTTACTTCCTAATAAAAACAGCAGATTCACTGGGATTACTGTATTAGTCTGCCCAGCAGTCCTGACAAAGTGCCCTGGACTAAGTGGCTTAAACAACAGAAGGTTATTTCTCACAGTTCTGATGGCCGGGAAGTCCAAGATCAAGGTGCTGGCAAGACAGATTTCCTTCTCAGGTTTCTTTTCTTCTCTTGCAAGCGACTGCAGTCCCTCCTCATGCTCACAAGACATCTTCTTTGTGTAGTCTTCTTTTAAAGATGCTAATCTCATTAGATTAAGGTTCCACCCTTATGATCTCATTTAACCTTAATTACCACTGTGAGGAGTGCATCTCCAAATACAGCCACACAAGGATTTGGGATTTCAACATGAATTTGGGGGGGCACACACATTCACTTTGTAACAATTTCCCAGGTTGTTTTTGTTAAAAAGAATAACCAGAATGACTTGTTCCATTTTTAGAAGCTCAGAGAGCATAGCTATTATAAAAGTTTTCAAGTCAGATTAAAGTCTTGAGTTCCCTTTAATACGTTGGCAAGACAGCCAGTCCTTTCCTCCTGGGGATCTCCACTGTGCCCTCCCCAATTTTTCCTGTCCCAGGGGGCTCAGCGTCCAAAGCAGCCCACAATTGCGTGAGGAACCCCTGGGGGTGATGCAAGTCCAGGATGCCCATTTCTCCCCACGGTCACTCGGTGATGCTGTTGAACGCTGGCTTCTTCCACAGTCCCGGGATGTTGACTGTCCACTCCGTGGAGCACATCTCCGGTCCAGAGGGAGGTCTGGGGACCATGGACATCACCCTCCATGACCAGCCTGAAGGGAGGAGAATGCTCAGCTTTCTGCTGACATTCTGCTAAAGTCACCAACTCAACCACAGAGCGTGTCTGAATTTTGTATCGCTTCTAGAAAGGAAAAAGGAAGCGGTTGAAGAAAAGACAGAATTAAAAGCAAGTCAGGAAAGAAAAAAAAAAAAAACGAACCAGCTGTGGTTTACAAAGCAAATTTCTCAGGCATGGTTTTTATCTCCCATAGACCTGCTCTAAAATTCAAAAAAGGGAATGACCGGGTCACAGACTTATTAAGAAAAGATACAAAAGAGCACCTAGTTCTACAACACAGACACATTGTAATTTTGTGGGTCAGATCCAACTTAAAAGTCTTTTGCCCCGTTCAGTAACTGACGTATGAGGTATGTCTTGATTAATCAATCTCTCTCTCTCTCTCTCTCACACACACACACACAGATTTCTTTACTCCAGGAAATAGAATTACAAGGCCTCCATAGCAGACGAACCCCTCTCTCCAGCCGCCCGCCCCTCCTCCCACACACTGTTACAAAAGTTGCACGTAGACAAAGCACAGTCCAGAATCCACCAGCCAGATGGAGATCAAGAGGCTTAGGTAACACTTCGGAGTGACAGGTCCCTAGTTACGTGCTATGTTCTGGGGGCTACAAAGAAAGCCTTGTTGTTTTCTGTGACAAGCTCCCTGAGGAGTGAGGGTGACGGCCATGAACACACAAATTCCAGCACAGTGCAACTGACGAATCTACAGAACAAAGTGACCTGGGAAGCCAGAGGCAGGAATTTCCAGCTACCTAGTAACAGTTTGCAAAGGCTTCTCAAAAGGCATGTGTTTAAGATAAGTCCAAAGGATGGGTACACATTCTTCTTCTAAGAGAACCTTGTCCTTAAATTGCTTTAGGAATTTCCTGAAATAAGCACACATACATACGTGTGTAATGAGTATAAATTTAAATTAATGGATGAATGAAGAATGAATAAAAATACAAATAAAAATGAGCAATAAAACCTCACCACACTAAACACATATGAAAGTTTATGTGTCTCATAAAGGTAAAGGCCCTACACTTTGCTAATTATCCAACCCTTCACGGTGCTGGGACCAGATGAAAATTTCTCCCAGGAGTCTTCATAAAGAAGACAATGTATGCTATAATAAACACCATTTTACAGCATCATTAAAATGGATGTAACTATAAGCTTCACAGATCTGTTTTTTATCAGAATCTCAAAAGGCCATTTATTGGAAGCAGATCTCCAGGGAATTTGCAGCCTGTCCAGGTACCCGGCTTTCCATTGGCCTAGTTTATTCCAACAAAATGTATTTAGAAGATTTGGGAGAACAAGTGGACTGCAGACCCTCCAAGCAAGAAATCCTTTTTAAATATGATTTCTCTGCAGAGGCTGAGAAAGAAACAGGCCCTGATCACTAGATCATACTCCTTGGTCAGTGACAGTAATGAAGAGATCTTATGTTGCACTTGGATGTGGCCCCAAGGGCCGTCGACAGCAGACAGGAGAGCGTTAACATCACTTTGGGAAAACCAAGGAGCGGAGGAAGGATAGAGACCCAGGGCAGGAGGAGAACCGCTGAGAGTCTGTTCTTGGGGACCAAGTGGAAGATGACGAGCGCAATGTGACGGCAGAGGCATAGTGAGAAAAAATACATACTACAGAGACAATCCAGAGACCTCTTCTTGCAGTGAAATATCCTGTACCACTTTTATTTAGCCAACGGTGAGGAGCTCATCAACTCCCAAACAGTCGGCCACCCATTTCCTGTGCATTTCCTGGGCACCTGCTGTCCATCATACAAATGCCGGTTACTAGGATATTTGAGGGCCATATGGCTTAATTTCTGCCTTTTGAAAAAATGCAAGAAAGTTATAACAAACACGTCTGCGACTCACCTCTTTTGTGTTCCATTGTTAAGTCTGGGGTGGGGCAGAGAGACCTGTGCACCCAGATGGAATTCCTGAAGTCTTCCACAGAGATCACAAGGCATCCCTATATTTTTCAACATGTTCAGGGGTAAGCAATGGATCCTTGTGTGCTCTGAGTAATACAATCTTACCGTGAAGAAGACAGATGAAGGATTATGAGGTCAAGGCAAAACATCTCTACCTGCCTCTCCAGTCCCAACTCTTACACTGATAAAGCCTCTCTCTAATTAATCATCTGTGCTGGTAAATGTCCACTGACCCTATTAAACAATAGCGCTGGGTGAAAGTGACGGGCCAGCATCGCTGCTAAGACCTCCCAACCCTCATTAATAAATTTAATAGTGGCACCGAGATATCGCAGGAGTGCAGTAGGTTATAAGCTGTGCTTTCCTTGGGGTATAATTTCATGTTCTTGCTCTGTGCGGAAGTAATGTATTTGTTCCAAGTTAATTTTTTTCCTAACGTCAGTTAGTTGTGCTCTTTGGGTGCTATCTTAAATTGACAAATTCCAGGCTGCTGGGGCTTGTCATCTGAAGGAAGAAAAATTAGAGAAGACAGTAATCAATCCGTATTGTGTGAGGATTAACATGCCTGCTTCTCAGGTCAGCCAGACCTACATGCAAATTGAACTGGGATGTCGGAAAAGTATTCCTAATCATGCATGCTGTGATTATGAATCCTCTGTTTATTTTGTACTCTTTGAATCACCAAACACCAGGCAACTGGAAGAGACAGAGGTCAACAAAGCTGAAACGAACTATTATCTGGGGTAGTCGGCAGGCAACTGATTAACTGAAGCAAGTCCAGGTGGCCGCAAGTCCAGAAAAACAGGCAAAAGCTTCCTCCGCCAGAGGGCCTGAGCTGGCAGTCCGTCTGGTCTTGGTCCTGGGGTGGGCAGCTGTTTATGGGCAGATCCAAGTTGGGGATGTCAAGGGCATGAATGAGTTATGTCAACAGAGTCTTTTGGCTTTTTCTCAAATATAAGGCCATAGATTCATTTCAAGGACTCTGGGGGAAAGGTTCCCAAAAGTGGATATGCACAGATTGATGGGTTACCACGCAGTTGGATGGGAATGGGGAAGCACAGCTCAGCTTGGTTGAGTTCTGCATCCTTCCGGATGCTTGTGTGTCTGTGTGTGCATGCATCCCCCCTTCACTGTGGCGTATCGCCGCCGTGTGAGTGTGGGAATGACGCCATTTGAATGTTCCTGGACACTGAATGGATGTGTGGTTTGTGTGAAGTATTCATGAACTAGCAATGCCTAACTTCAAAGTCCATCACCTGCTTTAAAAATTAACCAAAGTCAATAGTTTGTGTCTGAAAACACATTTTCCCAAAGAAAGAAAGCCTGACCAAGCCTCTGGTTTCCTCACAAGTTCAACACTTACCTGAGGAGTATGGTGTTGAGTCACACTGTGGCTGGGCCTGATTATCATACAATTAGCATAGGATTCAACTAATACAGCACCATGCTGTTGGTGACATTCTAAGTGGCTTGGACTTCATTATGTGGGTCAGTGATTCCCAGACGTTTAAGTACCAAAAAACAAATTTTTTAAAGGCTCAGAAGACTAGCATTTAGTGACCAACTTTTAATTTTGCCTGGTAAGGACTTTTAACAACACAAAAAACAACAGCAGCAGAAACAACACAATAAGTTACTCTCATTATTTCATTTTTAAAAAGACATTTTTAGATCTAAAGAGTAGGAGAATATAAATTTTAGTCCAAAATTTTTTTAAAGAAAAGACAAAACAGAAAGAAAGGGAAGTACCATTCCACAGATTGAACAGCCTTGCCTGCCACACAAACTGCGCACTCACCTTCCTTTGCAGTGAACCTGTGAAGCAGCCAAATGTACTGTTGCTTCCAAAGCCACTGGATTTGGAAGCTAGTGTCTTCCAGGAACCCTAAGCCCTTCCATAGTCTGGGCGGTGTTTTGTGGTAGGGGACAGATGTAAGACAATCATTTATTATGCTCTTGGATTCTGTGGATCATGACTGAACAGGATGCAACAGGATGACTGGGTTCTCCTGCACGGTCTTGAAGGTGTCAGATTCCAAGGCTTGAGGCCTAGGGCCATTTCAAATCTCGCTCATTCACAAAGATGGTGGTGGATGGTGGATGTCAATCAGGCAACCTCGGCACTTCTCTGTGGTCCCTCCACCTGAGCTAATCTAAGCTCTCTCATAGTACCCAGGCTGGGTTCCCAGGGGACAGGAGCTGTATCCTCTGTATGACCCACCCTTGGAAGTTACATGATAATATTTGCACTATTATCTATTGGTTGGGATGGTCACAAACCTCTGCCTAGATTCAGAAAGGAGGGAACACAGATCCCATCTCTCAATGGAAGAGTACATATTGGGGGTGGGTGGGTGCAGCCATCTTTGGAAAATGCAATCTGCCACAGAGCCCACGGTGAAAATCACTGCCTCTCAATCTCTCTCTCCCTCTCTTTCTCATATACACATCTTGGTCTTCTGCCCTGGCACTGCAACTTACAGTCCTGGCTTTTCTGGGTTCCTAGCTTGTCTCTGGCAGATCGGGGACTTCTCAGCCTTTATAATAATGTAAGCTAATTCCTTATGATGGTAAATAGATAGATAATACATAGAAGATAGGATAGATGAAAGAAAGAAAGAGAGAGAGAGGAAATAAGAAAGGAAGGAAGGAAGGAAGGAAGGAAGGAAGGAAGGAAGGAAGGAAGGAAGGAAGGAAGGAAGGAAGGAAGGAAGGAAGGAAGGAAGGAAGGAAGGAAGGAAGGAAGACATGGATGGATAGGCAGGTAGATAGATTTTCTATTGGTTCTGTTTCTCTGAAAAACCCTGACTAATACAAATTTATATGAGAAAGTATCCAGCCATGTAATATGAAAAATAAAGATGTTTATTAAAGAAGATACAAGAAACATTGTACATAGGACAATGACACCCCAGTCCCCTTCAAAGTAGGGATCTTCAGACCCAATACAGTTCTCCCAGAGTCTCTTCCACTCTTCAAAACACTCTGCAAAATCCTTTGTTGGAATCATCATAAGCTGCCCTGTTGTATTTTCCTGAATCTCATCAATGGTCTGAAATTTTTCCCCTTTCAAAAATTATTTTAGTTTTGGGAAAAACCGGAAGTTGCAGGGTGCCAAATTTGGGCCAAAGGGGGCTGAGTCACCTGGGTTGCCACTGTTTGTTGATTGCGGCCCATACACATTCAACATTCTCAGGTGTTCTGCTTGTTGCTGGCCTTCCAGGACATGGACCACTCACATTCTCAACCACGTGTGAAGTGTTGGTGCCAACTTCTATTTGCACTATATTCATTGCATTGTCTCCAAAAGTCTTCCGAATCATCTGAATAGTTTCCGTGGAGGAAGATTCAAGCTTAATACAAAATTTGATGCAGATTCATTGCTTTACTCGCTCAGTCATTCTGAATGTGACAGTCACACAGTACACATGTTCACTCAATGGTGCCTGCTGCCCCCACTGACTAGTACAGTGAAGTCATCATTGTTCATACATGTGCATTCCAGGTTGCATTGATGTTGTGCAAACCATTCTCATTATCTTAATAGCAGCTGGACTTTTTCCAGACAGACCTCGTGTACATGTGTCTACATGCATGCATGCACACACACATATATGTATGAGTGCATGCATATCACATAAACACATGCACACACACCATAACTCTGCATTCATGTTCAGCAGGTCCCTGAAAGTCCCTGTGAACCCCCAGACAGGACTTCCTCCCTCCCTTTGCATAGCCTAACATGGGTGTTGCTTCATAGCCTAACAATGCTGATTTTCACATCTATTTGCTTTAGTTGCACTACAGTGGAATAATCACAGGGCTGAGAGTCACAACCAAGTCAAATCCCTAGATCTCTGTCCCCAGGATTTCATTGGTTCATTAAATGGGCATCATCACATTTGTCTCATAGAAGAGCAGCCCCTGCTTGCTTATTTATTTTTCTCTTTTGGCCTCTCTTTTCCATCCCCTCTCTCCCTACTCAGCAAGTATTTTGCAGCTCATCCCAGCCTCATCCTTCTCTGCCCACTCTTTTTCCCTTGGCCACAAACCTCACTGGCCGCAGATCCTGCCCAGGAAATCATCTCTGGCTTCACTTCAAGGGACGAGGCAGAGTTTAAAGTCATGCCACCACCTCAAGCCCCACATACTAGTTATGGACTAAAGGGGGACGGAGCTGAGTAAATAAATCGTAATTTCAAATCACAGGTGGGGGTGGTTCTGAAAGGATTTGCTAAGCTTTTCCTTTTGTAGTTCAGAGAATTTATTGAGATAAGCAGATACAGATATTGACTTGGTTAAACACATGATACGGCGCAACCACATCCGTGTGGGCCTGGGTCCAGCTACACTGCTCACAAGCTGGGTACGTTACCTAACCTCGGTATGTCTTCGTTTTCTCAGAATTGAAGATGCTAATGGCATTTATTACAGAGGGTTAGTAGAAGGAAAAATTGACATGATGCATTAAAAGTCCTTGGCGCAGTGTGGCATAATGGTCCTCCAACCTTAGTATTCATCAGAATCAATGGTAGCATTGATAAAAATGCTACAGATTTCTGGGTCTGTTTCCCAGGGTTTCTGATTGATTGGATTGAAGATGGGCTCTGAGACTTTGAACTTCTACCGAGTTTCCTGGTGGTGCTCCTGTTGCTGATCTGGGGCGATACTTTGAGAACCACTGTCTAGTAGTGTTTTCCATTGTGATGATGACGATGATGATGACTGATTATTATACAAATAATAAAGTAAAATATAAATATATTTGTATACGGTAATAAAATATTTTAGTAAGTCCCATGTCCTACTCTAGCAACAACTGATGAAATCTTCCATTTTAGTTCCAATGTTAGACTTTGTATTTGGTTAAAAAAAAGTTCTTAAACAATAAATCATATGTGAATGGAGCAGGCAGATTCCCTATGAACTATTAGTGGAGAGAAGAGATTTTTTTGCTGACAGAGAAACAGAGCTGAGCAGAGAGTAAGGAGAACTTGGTTCTCTCTCGTTCTAAGGATTTCCTTTGCAAAATGGAAGATTAAATTAAATTATCTCCAAGATCCAGCCCAGTTTTCCAAGCAGAGATGCTGTAATTAATTATACTTTAAAGCAGACTAAAAACACAGCAGTCCTGCACCCAGGAAGCTACTTGCTGATCAGAGCCCTTGGCCCAGAACCCAGGAGACCTCTGCAAAGAACACTTGCTTTCATCCATGACCAGCCTCATTCAAGTGGAAGCTTCTATGGAGTCTGAAGAAACTGGCAGTTTTTTGCATGAGAAATGGGCAACATCTGCCCTTGAGGTCTGTGAAAGGAGGCAACTTTCCCACTTTTCTGAGATGGAGATGGGGAACTTGGGTTCAGGGTGAACGTTTTCAGGAAACAATTTTATCAGCCTCGCATCTCAAGTGGAGGGAAGAGAAAGGCCTGGAGTCATGATTTCCATCTGCCCCTGCAACTGGAGCTGCAGCCTGGGGTTGGGACTGCCACGACACCAGATCCCAGAGGAGTTCCAGCCCCCAGTGCTCGATCCTGCCTGATCGGCAGGTCTCTTTTGTTTTTTGGTTTTTTTGTTTGTTTGTTTGTTTTTGATGGTCTGTTCTTGGGACATAAACAACAGACCAGCCTCCCCAACTCCTTGGAACAGAAGGCACTTGTAATTGGTTTGTGAGGACTGGCATGAGACCTGATGCGTAGTACTACTCAGCAAATACTTGTACAATGAATAAATAGAAGACTGAGCAAACCAGCATACATTTTAGGAAGGCATAGGTGTTCAATTTCCCTACATATATCCTAAAAGCCTGTGATAATAACTAACTTTTATATACATGACTGAGACTATTCTAGGCACTTTCAAGTCGTACTTCATTTCACTCTCAAAATAGCCCCGTGAGGCTGACTATTGTTATCGTCACCCCATCGTATAGGTGGGGGAACTGAGGGTCAAGATTGCAGGATGAAAAAGTGGCAGGACAGAAATTTGAGTTCAGGCAAACTGTTCCCTTGGGGAACATTTTGGATGGCTCTCTGGCTTCCACCCAAAACACACATGCCATCAAAGCCCCTAGACACCACTCCGGACCCTCTCTGGTCCCCACCTTTATGAGCTCGTGCATGCTCCCTCTGTCACCTCATCCACCTGCACAGAGCGACAAGGCATTAAGAAAAGGGGGCCAAAGAATGGAGGACTTGGCAACAGAGCTGAGGTGTCAAGAACAATGGGAGAGAGAAGGGACAGGGACAACCCTTCAGTCTATGGGGTATTTTTTATCCTACAGGGAGCTGCCATCATGGTCCTGGTGGTTCTCCTGAGCAGCAAGCTTCTGCCTTCACTCGTCTTCCCTGCGAAGAAGCCTGCTGGGAAAAGACTCAGTTTCCACATAACTTAATAGCTCTCTGGCAACTCCTACCAAGTCCCAGTGGACTCATTAGTCAAATGAGGAGAGTAAACTAACGCATTCAGATGGGCCTGGAAAAAGCACAACACCAGCCGGATACACATGATCGCAGACATACAGGATTATGCTATAACAGAAATAGAATCCTTACCTTTACTGAACAACACTTGCTGAGCAAATTTCTTTAAGTCAGGTGATTACTTAAAGTAATAAAAACAAGGCCAATTTTTAACATACCCATTATAATAATATTAAACCTGAAAGCAGTGGCAATAAAATATATATGTTCAGATCCAGCAGGCTTTTTAAAAATTTGAGGTCGTTGAATGGCTGGGCCAATTTTAGTTCCCTCTTTAGCAAGCAAAGCCCCTCCTGTGCTGCTTTTACCCACTATTGCACGCAGCGCTCTCCAGGGCCCAGGCAGAGAGGAGTGAGTCACCCTCACCCCACCTTGTAGCCTAAGCACTGACGTCTCAGGGTAGCTTTCGCTGACAGTGTCCACCTACAGAGTCAACCCCTGGGCCAGAATGCACCAGGAGACCCACATCAAGCATCATAGACTATTTCTTCAGAGCCATCATTTTCCTGTTGATTCAGAAGAGGCCTCCCTTCTGGTTGCTCTCTGAAGCCTAAATCCCTAAGTATTCAACTTTTTCTCCCTGTTCCCACCTGTGTCTGCCCCCTCCTGTGTCTGCCTGGGGTAAAATTTCTCGAGGGAGTGCACACCTGGAGGCAGCCTATAGATAAGTAGAGTCCCAGTTCATCACTGTCTGCTAATCTGCCTCCCTCAAAGTTTGGATATTCGAGCCAGTAATTGTAGCCGGTGTCTAGGCAAGGATTCAAATAGTTTTTTAATGTTTTTTCCCTTCCCAGGGCACACAGAAGTGAAATGAGTGATCCCAAGGTCAAGCTACCTATTATTTAGTGAACAGTGGCTAATTGCAAAGATGCTCCAAATTCAGTTTAAGGAAATTCACTATCTAATTAACTGGCAGGTCAAACAGGTTTTCTCTGTACAAGAGCATTTGCAGAATTTAACAGCTTCTCTATGGAACTCAATCAGTCATTTTTGTATTTTTTTCTTTAGATAAAAGTAAAGTTGTTAAGAAGATTTTCTTTAAAATCTTGATTCCTAGCCCCACCCACAAAGACCACGTTCTAGGATGGAGCGCCCACATTTATTAGTAATTGCAAAGATTCCCAACTGATTTCCACCAGACTCATAATGATTATGATAACTACTGTGGACTGGGCCTAACTTTGCTGTTTGGTGACTTGTGACAATTACTACACCGATAGACATACTGCTCTTCTCTCTGTACACAGGCTGTTATTTACCTGCTTCTCCAGAGTATTAAAACAAGATATTCAAACCTAAGTGCCTTCCTTCAGAAACTCTTTGAGACACTACTGAATTAGCCAATTTGTACATCAGGTGATGCTGGGAGCCCCCAGGATTGGGGCAACTCTCCACATCCTTCATCTATTGCATGGCAGCATCCTGGTGGAGGCCTTCAATTCTGACACCCCTTCCCCCAGGGCCACACCTAGGCCAGAGGGTGCTCAGCATTTATGTAATGAATAGGGGGAAATGCAGTCTTTGTCAGTTGTAAACAGAAAATACTTTTCTACCCACTTTCTTCCTGGGCAGGAAGACATGGAGAAAAATAAGAGGTAGGTGGGGACCAGACAAAGCAAAGCCTTTGCCAGATGTTCGGTTTCATTCCAAAGGCAAGGAGATGGCGTTGTGGGTTTTTACTGGGGTGAGGTGTGACGGGATCAACTTTTTACTTTACAAAGGTCACCAGGCTGTAAAGAGCAAACTGGGGAGAATGGAGGGAGACCGTTGGATCGTTGGGTTTGGGAGGCAGGGGTGGAGATAGATTGTTATTGTAGCCACTGTAGCAAGAGAGTCAAGTATCCTGAACAAAGGAAGTTGCTGCCTAGAACAAGTTCTGGGGGGCAATATTAAAGAGGGGAAAGTGGCAGGAGCTGGCCAGGCATGTGTATTTGGAGCCGAGGAAAAAGAGATATCTCTAGCTTTCCAGACTGAGCAACGCTGAGGTTCCTTAGTTCGGAGAACACAGGGTGGGAGGAGCAGGTTTCTGAGTGAAACACTGAGTCCTGTTTGGACTTACTGAGAGTGAAGTGCTAAGGGACATTTGCAGTAGGACACTGAGCCTGTTTCAAATTCTCAACATGTAGTCTACTCACTCAAAACCCTAGCATCTTCTGGGATGGCTGCTTCACCGTCTTTGTAAACAAGGGAATAGAACTGGTTCCAACTCTAAATAAATATTGGGAGATGTTTCAGAAAAGAAATGTGTCCTCTCACATTAAGATGGCTGCTATTAAAAAAAACAGAAAATAGCAAGTGTTGGCAAGGATGTGGAATAATAGGAAAATTTGTGCACTATTGGGGTGAATGTAAAATAGTTTTGCTAAGACCCATGCAGGTGTTTGAGAAGACCACAGTGGTGGATGCCACCACCACCCACCCAGTTATTCTGGTCATAAATTTCGGAGGCCTCTATTCTTTTTTTTCCTCCCTACCTCCCAGCAGCCCATCCACCACAAAATTATGTCAATTCCAACTTCTACATATCTCTCAAAAACTGGAATTTGTTTTCTAGATGCCGCTGCTTCTGTTCAAACAATATGCAGTCAGTTCTGACTTCTGAGATGAGCAGGAGAGTTTGTGCATTAATTTGCTAATTGACCCATTCCCTCATTCAGCAGAATTATTCAACACAATTATTTCTTCATTCAACACAACATTATTGAGCACATACTATACGTACTAAGCACAGGAGAGGCAAATAACAAAGAAGGCATACCTGGTCCATGACTACATGTGCACATTTAAATCCCTAGTAGATCATGATGCCACCAAATCAATCAATTGATAATGAAATTGAAAAGCTAATTTAAGTGGATTTGTTTCATGTGCTGCTCTGAACATAGCACTCTGGGCCTCCTGGCTTGTTCTGCACCCTCCTTAAATTTGTCAGAATGGCTTTAGTTGTTCTTTTTTTCTATTCTTTATGTTCCTGCCCCACTTGGATTTATACTCTGTAATATCATTTATTCTGCTAACTGACTGCAGTCTTTGAGGATCTAAAGAATTAATGTCAAAATCTGAAGGGCAAAACTCTGACTGGCCTGGTTCATGTGGTGGCCACTGTCGGCTTTCCTGGTGAAAAATGTGACACGTGGTGGAAATGAGCTGCTGCCTAAATCCAGGACTCACAGAAATCACTGGGAAGAAATAAGATGTGTCACTAGATAAAGGATGGCAAACTTCTGGCTTGTTTACAGCAGATCCTGTCCCCATGTCAGACATAACTAATTGATCGCAGATCTCCTTTCCTGCTGACCCCAGGCATGACCTTAGGTTCTTTCTTAACACAGCACTCCAGCAGCCACTGCCGATCAGGCTTGGGAGCCTAAGATAAAAATTTGTTATCTCTGCTTTAGAGACAGGGACCAGAGAGTAGAATTCCTTGTGAAACAGAAGCAAAGGACTAAAGCAAAGGTATGGAAGAGGAAGGAGAAAGAGAAGGAGGACATAGCAATGGGGACCGAGACTGAGATAGCAGGATAGGAGCTACAGCTTTGTGATCTTTACTGTTTACAGTCCCCAGAGTATCTCCTCACCCAGACTCCACAGATCACCAAAGGATGATTTTTCTTGCCCTTCTTGAGGAACAGGCTCATCCAGGACCAGCCTGTCTGACTGGGCAAGGTGGACAGGGGTAATCATTTGCTGCCAGCCCAGGGCCAAAAAAAATGGTCCTTGATTAAAAGCCCCACCAGAGCCCACATGGAATAGGAGACTGGTGTTGCCCAAGAGAAACAGACAGGGTAGAACAGATAACCAGTGCCCACTACTGGGCCACAAAACAAGTGTGAGGAAGTTGGGAGAAGGAAGGGCTCTCACCTGTTTGGGGGCCTCAGAGAAGGTGTCCTGGAGGCTGGGACATTTGAGAACAAAGTGGATAGAAAGGTGCTGCTTCCCAGCTCAGAGATGGGAGAGAATGTAAGAGGCTGTGCATGCAGACTAAGTGATGTACACGGAGCAACAGAATGGGATCGATGCCCCATATTCACAGGCTCCATCCTGCCCATCTACAGTCGAATCATTTGCCTAGGACTCAGCCAGCTGGGTTGGCTGCAGTAAGCACAAGTGAGCCATTTCAGTAAAGAGCACACTCAGTTAATTTGTATGATTAAGGGGATTAACAATTGCCTTCTCTGATCTCAAAAATATTTATTCAAAACAAAATATTCTCAGAATAAAACTGGAATAAAAGTGGCATGCGTTGGGGTATAAATTAAAGTTCAGCTGAATATTGCCTACAATAATGCAGCGTAGAGATTTATAGCAATAGGTCGTTCCCTCCAGGATAGTCCACCGCCGTCTTTCTTAAGGTCCAGCCCTACCTCTCTCTCTCTGTGTTTCTCTCTGTCTCTCTCTCCCCACTCACACATGCACACACGCACACACACACACATTCTCTTTGCCCTTTGAACTGGAACAGTGATCCGTTCTCTGTGATTAAATTAGTGTAAGTAATAAGATATCACAGATTTGATTGATTTCCCTGGCAATGGTTATTAACCAGCCCAATTCAGAGCCAAGCAAGACCATTATTCTAAACATTGATTTCTGAACAGGCATGCAGAGGAAGGAAATTTTCAGCTACAGAGGTATTCCATAAGGAATTATCAGATAGGATGATATAGAGTAAGGATTCTCAGACATGGCAATGAACCCCCAGAATCCTCAAATACCATGATATACAGATGGCAGAGCCCAGCGGGAGACGGAACAGTGCTGTAAATACACTTAAGCAATGTTTTCAGGAAATACTTCTTAGATGCACCATCAAATGTAAGAGCTGAAACCAGTGTTATATGCCAAGCATTGTATTTAATCCAATAAATAAATACTTAAATTCTCTGAACTATATTTTCTGGAGGCTCAGGAGACGAGAAGGAAACATGCACCTCTACCTTCAAGGAGCTAACAGTCTCCCATCCAAGTACTAACTAGGCCCGACCCCTGGGGAATGTGTATAAAGGACCCATGGACAAAGACAACCAAATGAGGATTGAATGTGGGAGGTGAGGGTGGGTAGGTCAGGGAAGGGTAATGGGGGAAAATGGGGACAACCGTAATTGAACAATAAAAAAAATTTTTTTAAAGCTAACAGTCAACATGTGTTCCTTGAGGAATTTAGAAAACGTCCTTCACTCAGAAAGGATGGGTACTTGGACTGTGGCTACTGCATCAGAAGGTCTTCCTTTGCAGATAGGTCTCCATCTTTCACCAAGAGGCATACATCACAGAGAAGACATTCCCAGAAATGTGGGCACCTCTCTGACAACATACAAGGTACAGAGAGCTTTAAATCATGGCATGAATCTCTCTGAGCACCAGAGAAAAATACATCTGTTAAATAAATGGAAGTTCTTCTTCCCATTCCCCAAACTCCTATGGCTTTCTCTGTCCACCAAGCAGGGAGGAAAGGAACTGGGAAATGCTTCAGCGTGGATCCCTTCGAAGGTGTCCACACCATATTCAACCACCAGAGGAAAATAAAATGCTTTCACCCTAATTAGTATATTGAAACATGTTTGAGTTTTATGTGTTTTTACATCCTATGCTTAGGACAACAACCTCACAGTGAGTTGTATTTGAAAGAACAGGCTCTGGAATCAGACTTCCCTGGGTTTGAATCCTGGCTCTAATACATTCTGGGATGTATTCATTAAACTCATCAGATGGCAGTTTAGCCATTGCCTCCTAGGGGATTAGTGATAGCAATCACCATTTGTTGTAAGAGTACATGAGATATGCCTGTAAAGAGCTTACTCCAGTGTCTGGTACATGATGATCAAAAAACCGATGTAATATTTGATCTTGACCATTTGTCCTAAAGAAGCAATGATAGGATATGGCCTATAACTTTACAAGGCAGTAAATGAATCACAGCTTCCTTTCTCTCGTGCTCCTTCTCACTCTAAGAGGCACAACCTGCACCGGTAAGAATGTGCATGGAAATGGGTTTCAGGTCAACATTAGGAAGCCCATTCTAACCGTCAGCTCTACCATGTTTCAAGGGACCACACTCAGAGGTAGAGCGGCCTATTGCTAGATGTGTGCAAGCAAGGGAGTGAGGACCCACTGTAGGTCCAGGTGTTTCTATCCTGTGCTTAAGTGTGAACTGGACCATATGACTGCTGACGTCTCTTCTAATTTATTTGGCTGTGGGTCAATGACATAGAATATAAATGCTTCCTTCTGGCCACCCAAGGAATAAAAGCTGAAGGGGGAAAAGAAATGGAAGGGAGACTGTGAGAGGACCACAGTTCTATTTGCTTCACCTCTTCTCCCCAGCACCCAGCCCCACCGGATAGCTGGTGAAAGAGGAGCATTCAGTGACTCTTAATTAAGCCCAAAATAAAGAGAGTGCAGATAGCGTTAGTGGATATTGATGTTTCAGGTTTTTCAGAAAGCAAGCATCTTGAGTTTCCTGAAAATTCAGACAGCTTCTCTGGACCTGTTCCTTTTCTGTTCAACGAGTAACACATACCCCCCCCACCCCCACCCCCACCCATGCTTTAGAATTGTAAATGAGATGCATTACAGTTTTAAAGTGTGTGTGTGTGCTTGTGTGTGTGTGAAGGTTGATGTGCCTATGGGACTTTTCCAAGTCCCATATTTGTCTGAATGTCATTGATTTTTTGCCTAATTGTTATTCACTATGCTAATTGCCCCCACAAATCTCACATTCTATTGATCAAAAAGTAATAAACTCTCCAACAAACACAACAAGCATTATTGCAATGTTGGGAAAACATCAGTTAATATCAATACCATATTTACAATTATCTTTAACCCAAATTTTACCCATGATGCTGCACATAAGCAGCTCAAAGACCTACAGGCTAACAGAACATGGGGGAAATCCTATTTGCCTTTCCCTGACAGAACAGGGTGAGGTAAGTGCAATCAAGAAATACCTGAAGATGCCCAGTAAGGAGTTGGTGGCTAGAATAAATGTCATTGTCCCAATGGAGCAATCTGTCACCAGCTCTGTTTTTCCTCTTCCTGCTTCTCCCTTCAGTTTCAGACACTATGCTAATCATTGTGGGAAGTACGAAGGTGAGCTAATTTATCTCTTACTGTGCTGAAAACTTGTTTCCTTGGGAAGAAAAGTGTGTAATTTTTAGTAGGTGCTTACAGTATTGTTGGTTTGTCTGACTCATGCAAGTCACCAGGCGACCATTGTGGGTTTCACTCTTTGTCTGTTCAATATTGCTTCCTCTGGGATGCCAAAAACATGCTTCCTTCCTTTGGGAGCTTCTGCTCCCCACACTCCAACCAGTGATTGCAGGAGAGCTGCCAGATATAGTATTCCACCTTCACGGCACTATTTCATTCATCCCAGGGTGGGCGCCTAAGCCAAGCCTACCCAACAACATTGTCCTGGAGATTTTTCAGGAACTGGGAATAATGAAGAAGTAAGTTGGGATACATGAGGACTATCAACAATGATTCCAGTCCAATGGAGGAACCCCATCTGAAAGTATAAAGCTGATAGGATAAAAGAAGCATAGAAAAGAGATGGAAAAAAAGAATCCTGTTGACATTCAAGACACTCACTCCACTGGCCCTAGGTCTAGTTGAAGATCTGTGTATATAGACTGGTCAATCCCATGGTAGTCTACACTGGGTTTCTCTCACTAAGTGTCCTGTCCAATACAAGCCTGTTATGAAATGAAAGGACTTAAAGGAAGATGACCCAAGAGAACCCAGTAGCTTGGGAGCTGAACTCAGCCTGACTCTACTATAGATTTTTTCATATCATTCATCTGTCCCTGGGGCAGTTGAAGAAAAAGTCACCAATACTACACTTGAAGTTCTGAATATGCAATGTAGCAAAAGGAGATGTTCATTTATTATTCCATTTTGCTTTGAATGAAACAATCAAGGAGGATTTCCCCAAGATGTTGCCATGTCTCACAGCGAACGTTTTTGAGGGTCGTGGAGCTCAGTTTTAGTTGCCTAGTGGCCAAACGAAGTCCCGCAGGGCTGAGTCAATGTGTCTCCTTCAGGAAGATATCCTGGTCCTGCTGGGCTAAGGCAAGAATAGGCTTTGGAGACTCAAGATTTGGCTTTCAATTAGAGTTTTCAAACATTCTGACTGTGCAGCCTTGAGCAAGTTATAAGATCTTTCTAAGTCTCAGTTTCATGGGAAAGATAATATCATCCCTGTGGATTAGATATTTCTTAATGTTCAGGATAACTGCTGGCTGACACTGCCTAGGCAAGAAAGGCAATCCCACACTCAGAATAAGTATCTATTCCCTGTGAGGACAAACCCTTGTCCCTTCTAGGATGGAGAGGGCTTGATATAGTTACTGATTCTGAATGGTATGGTATGTGACATGATCAGTAAGTAGGTCATGGGAACATTCTTGCACCAATTGGTCAGTTGGATTCCGTGAAGAAGACTGCCATAATAAGGGCTCAGTGTTCACCTCTGCTCCTGACAGATGGGCATTCAAATGTAGCATGAGTTAGATAAGCCTTAGTAAGTGAGAGCCCAGGCTATTAAGCCCATTGGCAGCCACCATCTCTGCCACTAGGATCCCTCATTCACATATGTACCAGTTCTGGGATGGTCAATGATGACAGCTGGCTAATATCAACGGGTTAAATCATTTTGTCTACTTGGTTGCTCAAAGTTTATTCCACGGTGAATGTTTTTACAACTGTGAACATTGACATGTGAGACAAAAGTCTTCAACTTTGTGGCCAAGGTCTTATATGCATCTACATGTCCCTATTCCAGACATTACAGTCTCCGATTTTTCCAATGAGCTTCATAATTGCCCCATATATAAAATATTGAATTCATGTGCATTTAACTTTATCATCATGGAGCAGGGATGGCCATTATTCGCTTGACATCAACACCAAAAATCTTAAAGGAGCGATTAACAAATTTGTTCATAAAACATTAAAATTTCACATGGAAAAAGGTAATGTAATAAAAAATAAAACATTAAATAAAACTTGAAGAAATAGTTACAAGATATATGACAGAAAATAGTTAATATTATTAATCCATAAAGAGATCATAGAAATCAATTTTAAAACAAACATTCCAGTAGAAAATGTGGGAAAGAGTACAAACAGGCAATTCACAAAAGACATATACAAGGGCAATACACAGAGGAAAACTGATCAGCTCAGCAGCAGTCAAAGCAATGCAAATTGAAACTTCAACACACCTTTTGGGGCCTATGGAATTGTCCCCAAAGAATAAAAAAATCAAAATGATCCACTGTTGTTGAGGATGTGGAGAAACATGCATTCTTAAACTATTGTGGAAATATGACCTTGAAGGACTTTCCGAAGGACAATTTACCAATAAATTGTCATGGAGTTAGGTGTTTATCCACCTAACTCCAGCCATGTCCTTCTAGGACCTCATTCTAAGAAAACATTCCAGCAACTGTATCAGGTTGTCCATGTGTGGATGTTCATAAGAAGATTGTTTATAATAACAAAATTGGGGGGAAACTTGGAGGTTTACCCATGTGGCAAGTAAATTATTACACTAAAAAATATTGTGCATGTTTTAAAACAAATGCAATAGAGCTACATATGTTGACATGGAGATGCAATAATACTCTGTATATATGACTGCATGTGAGTACAAGCACAGGAAAAATCTAGAAAGTGTCTCCCAACATATTAACCATACTTATTGCTGTTAGCTGTAATTTTTTCCCTAACTGTATCATTTAAATTTTTATAATTATGCCTTACTTTGGTAAGCTTTAAAGGTTTTTTTAATTTTATTGTGGTAAGAATACTGGACATGAGATCCCCCATCAACAGGGCGTACATTATTGTTGACTACAGGTGCAAGGTTGTGCAGTAGACCTCCAGAGCCTACTCATCTTGAATCACTGAAACTTCTTGTCTGGGGATTGCTAACTCGCCTTTTCTTCTCTCCAGCCCCCAGCAACCACCCATCCACTCCTTGATTTTATGAATTTGACTATTTTAGATGCTTCATGGAAGTAGAATCATGCAATATTTGTCCATCTATGGCTTATTTCACTTAGTATAATATTCTTAAGGTTTATCCACGTGAGCACATACTACGGAGATCCCTTATTTCTTTAAGACTGAATAGTATTTCATTGTATATGTACCCCAGATTTTCTCGATCCATTCATCTGCTGATGAACATTAAGTTGCCTCCTCATCTTGGCTACTGTGAAGAGTGCTGCAATGAACATACAAGTGCCAATATCTCCTTGAGATCCTGATTTTAATTCTTAGGGATAAATACCCACAAGTGGAATTGCTGGATCATATGGTAGTTTTACTTCTAAAGTTGAGGAACCTCCATAGTGTTTTCCACAGCAGCTGCACCATTTTGCAACTCCACTAACAGTGTGCAAATGTTTCAGTTTCTGTGCATCCTCACCAACATCTATCTTTTGTCTTTTTCGTAATAGCCATCCTGCGGTGTGCGAGGTATTATCTTTTTTCTGTGAGTTTTAAAAAATATTTTATTTATTTATTTTTAGAGAGAGGGGATGGGAAGGAGAAAGAGTGGGAAACATCAGTGTGTGGTTGCCTCTCATGTGTCCCCTACTGGGGACCTGGCCTGCAACCCAGGGATGCACCCTGACTGGGAATCAAACCAGCGACCCTTTGCTTCACAGGCCCGTGCTCAATCCACTGAGCTACACCAGCCAGGGCAGGTGTTATCTTCATGTGGTTTAGGTCTGCATTTCCCTGATGATTAGTAACACTGAGATTTTTTATGTACCTGTTGGCCATTTGTATGTCTTCTTTCTTAGCACAAGCAACAACAACAACAAAAAAAACTCCATCAAATTCAAACTGCACAACAAAGGAAACAATCAAACTGCACAACAAAGCAAACAATCAATGAAAAAGGCAATCAACCAAATTGGAAAAAAATATTTACAAACTGTATATCTAATAAAAGGTTAATCTCTGAAATATAGGGGACTTCTACAAATATGACTTATTTTTATAGCGAGAAAAAATTAACAGATATTTTCATCTTGGCTAGAGGACAAGATTAAGAAGGAGAGTGTTGGAGGGCAATGACGTAGAGGAAAAAGGAAAGTTGAGAACACAGTGACAAAGAAGTCACTGCTGTAGGAAAAATAGAGTAGGTGGGGTTAGGGGAGGGCTTGAACATGATTATCCAAACTTCAGCATTCCTGCAAGAAAAACTTCCTGTGCTGAAGGAAATACTTCTGAATCCCTGCCCTTAAGCAATTCCCTGCAAAGAAGCCCTGTGTGGACAAGCATCCAGAGGTCAGATGCTTAAAGCATCTAAAACTGGCAGACACATATGACGCACACAGATTGGTGTCCCCCACTGGCTCCTTCCCAGAGACATGGGCTGATGGCTCTATTAGCGCAGTTATTTCAAGTGCACGGATCATCTCCTTTGTAGCAAGTTTGCCAAAATCATCCCAATTCAAAACAGAGATCTGTGAAAACACCCAAAGCATTAAATACAGGGGGGAAAACCTGTTTAATGCATAATCTTTTGAATATAAATATAGATAGAGATATACTCTTTAATCACAGCTATTCCTTTATGTCTCTTCATGTGTGGTTCTTTAGTGGCAGAAGCATTTTTCAAAAACACAGGCGCTCTTTTGTTTAATTAATAATCCCCCCAGACATAAATCACCCCAGTGGCACCCTCTCCAAGCAGCCCCATAGCTGTGACCTACTTTAAGAGCCTTTCATGTATAGCTTGGTTTTACTATGTATTTCGAAAATTACAGCTCAATAGCTATTTTGAGAAATCAGCATTTTCTTTAGTAAGTTTAGCAATGAGGACCCATTTTTCCCACCTGGAAAGGAAGAATCCTAGTATAATAGAACAGAGTTAGGAGATAAAGAAGAGGCATAATCTATTTCCTCAGAAAACTAATAATGATGATGATAATGATGATGTAACATCTATTGAGAACTGTATATACGCCACCTCACTGACTGCTCACAACAACCCCAAATATTAGACAATATCATTGTCCCCACTTACCTGAATGGAAAACTGAGGGCCAAAAAGATTAGATAAATTCCTTCAAAATCACACAACCAGCAAGTGGGAAAGATGGAGTTTGGACCCAGCGGCTGCCTAGCTTCAGAGCCCAGGTCCACCACTAGACCACACACACCGCTCTGATGAACAAAACACTGATGTTCATGTTCTGCCAGTGACCTGCCAGACATCTGATCAACATTATCACACATTTAGTTCTCACAATGACACCAAGTTGGCTTTGTCCCTATTTCCAGAGAAGTGAATTAAAGCTCAGAGGACTTGCTGGGATTTGTCTTTTTCCTTTCATTACTGTGGTAAGAACCTTTACTATGACATCTACCCTCATAACAATCTTTAAGCGTACAGTACAGTGTCAGTGACTATAGGCAGAGTGTTGTACAGATCTCTAAGACGTATTCAACCTGCATAACTGAAAGTATGCCTGGTGGATAGAAACTCCTCATCTTCCCTCCCTCTGCCCTAGCTCAGGCAAATACCACTCTGCTTTCTGTTTTCATGTGTTTGACTATTTTTATCTCATGTAAGTGGAAGCACGCAATATTTGTCCTTCTGTGACTGGCTTATTTCACTACTATCATGTCCCCCAGGTCCATCTGTGTTGTCAGGAGTGACAACATATGACAGGGTTTTTTTCTTCTTAAGTCTGAATTATATTTCTTTGTCTGTACAGACCACATTTTCTTAAGAACAATGGCTATAAGATAGGGCAGGTCCAGAACCAAGAAGAAGAGCTGGGAGAGAGAGTGGGTACAGGGCATGGTGACCAGATCTAACCATTCCCTATGGAAGGATGGAAATCAGGGAGCAGTGAAAAGTTACAAAGGGGAAGAAAGTGTGAAAGCCACATCTGCTTTCTTATTGACCCTGGTCTTGGCCCTGATCCAGGTTATAAATGAGTGAACCTGTAGCTTCATCCGTCCTATTAATTAAATAAAACCTTTATCTTCTCTTAGAATGACACAATTTCCTGAATGGTGCACTAAATCCATAGTGAGCATCCTCTCTGGGGAGGAAAGCACCCCATCCTTTTGCAGCAACTTTTTACCACATCCTTTGCATCTCTACTGTGCACAGCAGCCTCTGTCTCAGCCCAGGAACTACAAGCATCTATGGGATGAAACATTCTGGAAAGAGCAGACCCAACTCTAACCTCCATCTCTCCACAGATCCAACTTGAAATATTGGCTCAATTTTGAGAAGACCAAAATAAATGTGATGAATGTTATTTGAATAATCTAGGATGTCATTATGCACCGCATTTGTTTGCCCTAAATCCATTTTCTATTAGGCTATTAGTAATTAGCATTTGTTTGGCATTAACTATATACTCTAAACCAGTTAAGAGAATAACTCTGCCCAGGATGAGCCACAAGTAGAATTTCTCTAAAAAACTCACCCCCTACATTTAACGCCCCCACCCCACCCCCAGAGGAATTACACATACTCCAAAGAAATGTTCTGATAATACATTTTTGAGAAAACAAGTCAAATTAAAAAATCACTTTCCCCCAGTGGGACTTTGTGCATGAACTTACCATATGGGACAGGCAGTCTTGAGCCAAATAAAAATGTTAAAGGAAAAAAAGTGGGATTTCACACGAAGTGACTAAAAATGTACCAGACTCAAAGTTTTCCAAAAGCTGTAAATATGGGGTTGGCCACAAGGTTTGTCTGGTTTTTTCGATAAGGTGGCTCTAGTAGCGCTTAGTTGTCTTTAACTTCATTTGAAACAATTTTTCAATTATATTGTGACAGCTGTCACATCAGCGTGCATTTAAAAAGCAAACATCAAAATTAGTAAATTTTTGTGTTAGCCACTTTACACTGGAGATGGAAGAAAATAAGCAACATTTTTGGCAGATTATGCTTTATTATTTCAAGAAAAGTAAAAACACAACCGAAAGGCAAAAAAAAAAGATGTGTGCAGTGTATGGAGAAGGTGCTGTGACTGATCAACATACCAAAAGTGGTTTGTGAGGTTTCATGCTGAAGATTTCTCCCTGGCAATGCTCCATGGTCAGGTGAACCAGTTGAAATTAATAGCAATCAGATTGAGACATTAGTTGAGAACAATCAACATTATACCATGTGGGAGATAGCCAACATACTCAAAATATCCAAATCAATAAAGTTATTGGTGAAAATGAAAAATACATCTTTTATTTTACAGAAGAACATATACAGACAAATAAGAAATGAGCATACAAATTATGTTTAAATTAATTTATCCCAAGAGCACTTAATAACAACGTACATTTATGCATATATGAAGGATATAGTTAGATAAATAAAAAGAAGTACCTCTCTGAACTGCATGATAAAAAAAAAAAAGCGAAGTGAAGGAACGTGTACAAAGGACCCATGGGCAAGGACAATGGGGTGGGGAATGTCTTTGGGAATGAGGGCTGGACAGTTCAGGGGAGAGCAACAGGGTGGGGGAGAGCAGGGGGAACAACTGTAACTGAACAACAATTTAAAAATAAATAAATAAATAAAGTACAAAAAAACACACCTGGGTGGATTTTTGCGAAGTTTGGAAGACATGTGAGGGGACTATCTGCAGTGTATTGTCTTAATTTAACTTCCTCCAAGAGCTGACCCTGCAGAATCCTGGGAATCCAGGCAACACAGTGAGGGAGTAAGGAAGAAGGAAAAGCCACTAAGAAAGGGTGTGATAATAAGCCACTTACCACTGTGGGCACCATGACTCAGTCTCACTGGGGACCCATGGAAAAAGCAGGTTGAACATGCCTTAGAGCTATCCCAATGAGTGGGGAAGCTAGGGTATTTTTCTACCAACTCTTGTCCATCATTGGCAATAGAGTCTTGGAGGAAATCCCAGGTACCTCTGTCTACCCCGTGTATGGCCATAGAAAGACCTTGGGTGGGGAGACATGGGTGCATAGGAAGCTGTGTGTGTTTTAGTTTGCATTAACAAGTATACACACACACACATATGCTAAAGCAAATTAAAATGCACCTGCTTCATACTTGTATATGAACACATATATATATATTCTGGCAAATGCATGTATAGTATATGTGTGTTATACAGAAAACACACATACTCTATGTGTATATTCCATAGAATATAGATCATTTAGAGAACAGACTTCTAGGGGAAACAAGTTCATCCATGAGTGGGACCTGGCCTGGGTTCAGTCAGCAGACCTGGTCACGGCAGAAGTGACCCAACCATTTTTGTATGTAGACTACGAGCTGGGCCAGGCCATGACCCTCCGTCAGTGAATCCTGTGCCTGTTCCTCTTACAGTCTTGCTGAATGTTCTCGTTCATGATCAGGGAGCAGCCCATGGCTGGTGGATCCAGATCCGGAAGAGGGGAAGGCAGAGGCCATGCTGGGTCAGTACTCAGAGGTTTACCCTCCCAAGCAGGTGGCTGCCTTCTCTGATACCACCACTTGACTTAATGCCACTTTATTAAGTCTTCTAATCCCAGTCTCTGCTACTACCATTCTTGCCTCTTAACCCCAGGACCAAATTCAAAGGCATGTTTAGTCCTGGCTGGTGTGGCTCAGTGGATTGAGTGCTGACCTGTGAACCAAAGGGTTGCCAGTTTGATCCCTAGTCAGGGCACATGCTCAGACTGAGGGCCAGGTCCCCAGTAGGGGGCGTGCTAGAGGCAACCACACATCGATGTTTCTCTCCCTCTCTTTCTCCCTCTCTTCCCTTCTCTAAAATAAATAAATAACATTTTAAAATAATTTTTAAAAATAATAGGCATGTTTTAAATTCTTTAAAATACATTTACAGTCTTATAATATAACACAATATTACATTCATATACCTCTTTCTGGTTAAAACCAAATACTGGATAATATAATCACCAAGTTTGTCTCAAGTGGACTTTTAGAAGTAATAACACTTCCAATTTCAGTGCTATTGTAAGAAAAATTATAGGTTAATGGGGCTACTTGGGACACTTCTGCCCTTGCTTTTTACCACAAGAAGTTAAATTATTTTAAAAAGAAACATTCTCTCAAGCGGTTGCAGGCCACTTTGGATCATGGAAGTGTCCCTGTGCAGTCTAGATGAAAAACCAATGAGAGACGAGATTCACCAGCTCGGAGCCTTATCTGCCTTATCAGCCTTGCCCTCCACCAACCCCCTAGGAGAATTTTTCCTGTAATGGCCTAGATCCCAGGATTTTGGAAATTCAAGTCAGAGGAAAGGGACAAAGAGGAGAAAAGGCAGAAAAAGAGGGCAGGCCAGAGCTCTTTGAGGGGGATGGCAGGACTCGAATGAAAAGTCCAAGGTCTGCTATAGGTTCAGAGAATTGGGAGAGTACTTAAAGGCTTTTGAGAACTTGCTTGGGGCTAGGTATTTCATCTTTCTGATGTTTCTTGAGAAACAGGAATCTGCAGGAGAATTTCTTTTAAATACTTTTCCACTGCTTTTCTTTGTACTGTCTTTGACCATGGTACATGCAAAGACTGACCTACCTGGCTCTGTGTCTAATCAACACCCGCCCCCACAAACCCAACCAGCAGCAGCAACCTTACCTGGAAGGTTGTTAACAATGTGAAACCTCAAGTCCTAGCCCAGACCTATTGAATGAGGAACTCTGGGGGTGAAGTCCAGAAAGCTGTGTTTTAACAAGCCGTCCAGGTGTTTCTTCCATACATTCAAGTTTGAGAACCACTAACCTATGTAATTTGGTGGCCTGTTTGAGACCCTAAGAGTTTTGTCTCTGAGTCTAGGAGAAGGTTTTCTTCAGAAGCTCTTGGATTCCATCCTCTGTACACACGTACAGGTATCAGGTGTGCCCACCTACAACAAAAAAAGCTTCCTAGCATCCAGACTGCTTCAGAGTCTGTTGGTCCCCTTCCCATAAGGCCACTCTCTCAGATACTGTGAGGGTCTTCTTGCTAGATAATCCCCAAGGAGAATGGTCCTCTCTATAGTTATTCCCCAGTGATAATGGTTCTCTTTACAGATGTCTCCAAGGAGAATGGTCCTCTCCATTTTCCCGAAGGATAATAGTTTTTTTTCTATAGGTACATCTAAAGATAATGATCTTCCCTATATATACCCCCGTGGGAGGAGTGTTTAAAGAGAATTTGGCAGAAGAAGGCAAAACTAGGTTCTGTCAAAGATAGAACTGACCAGTTTGTGTTTTAAAATCTTCCCATATCTTTGGGGATAGAGTGTACTTTCTGGCACCTGAAAAATTTAGTAGCTCCTTAGACTAGCAGAAAGAACACTGTGCTTTTTTTCAAGAGATCTGGGTATAATTCCTGTCGTATCACTGTACTGGATTAAATGCTATCCCCTGCCACCCACCAAATACATCCAAGTCCTAATCTTCTTCCCAACCCCCATAACAGTGAATTAACCTCATCTGAAAATAGGGTCTTTGCAGATATAATGCAGTATCTTGAGAAGTTATTTTAGGTTTAGGATATGCCCTAAATCCAATGACTTGTGTTTTTATCAGAGAAAGGGGATGGAGATTTGACTCACAGGGACCCAGGGGGAAAAGTCATGTGAAGACAGAGGCAGAGATGGCGTGATGCTGCCACAAGCCAAGGAGTGCCCGGGGCCACCAGAAGCTGGACGAGGCAAGGACAGGTTCTCCAGAGCATGGCCATGCTGACCCATGGACTTCTGACTTCTCGATGCCAGGACTGAGAGAATAAATTTGTTGTTTTAAGCCACCAGTTGTATGATAATTCATTGTGGCCACCCTAGGAAAGTAATATAATCACCTAATACAACCACAACCTTCAACTCACCCTTTCAGACAGGAGTCCCTGGATCTGAAAAATGTTCAAGGCTATTGTAATGGTTACATCACAAACATATTAGAAGAGCTGCCTATAGAGTAGGAACTGAAGGTAAAGGGGATTGATTAAATCGTCATTGTCCTCACATGGACCAGTGAGAATACCATGCCATGAACTGTTGGAAAATGATACAAGATGCAAATTTTACCACTTACTGTCTGTGATCCAGGAACACTTACATATAAGTAAACTGTGGCTCAAGGTTTATCTAGGAAAAAGATATTAAAGAACTTGGCCAGTTGTGTGGTTATGAACTTTAAATGAGATGATCCCAGTATGGTCAAGCCTGCTCTAATGTTTACTTCAAAGAAGGAACTTGTCCCAGTGTGATTGCCAGAATATATTAGGGAACAATTTGAGCATAACATGAATTCTGCTTTTACTGATGTTCAATTTCATCCACAAGAATCACTTAGGTGAATAAAGAAAACTGCACTCCACTAACTGAGCTGTGCAGGAACACAACACACACACACACACACGCACACATACACACACACGCACCTCAAACACCTACCTGCTTCCTTAGCTCGTTTTGAGCTGCACCCACCCACACCTCACGTCACAACCTTCCAACTGATTTCCTCTTTTATAATCATTCACAAGCAGCAACCTAAAGCCCATTGTCGCAAGCCATCCCCAGATCTCTTTAAAGGTAAAGTCTTATATTTATGGCAGTGTTTATGTGTACCCGAACCATTTAATGGGCAAAAACTCTGCTGCCATTTTTATTGTGTTCTTTTTATTGAGTATGTCACTGATGTTTTTGAGTATTGTGTCCCTAACCCATTCTTCCTGTAATTGCACAGTTTTGCATAGGGCGGTGATCTTTAGGAATGCACCTATCATATGTTGCACTGTAGTAGGGCTGACTGTAAAGTACATTGTGCGGGGCTGGGCCCCACAAAAGCATATGCTAGCTGTCGGCATTTGTAAATGAGAAAGTGATGGGCATGTAGTAACCACTCAGTAAATGTCCATTTCCTTCCTTTCTGCCATCAGCAATGTGAAGATTCCTAATCCCATGAAACCACAGATGCTCTAATGGCATAAAGAAACAAGAGGTGACGAGAAATAGTTATCTTTCATCTCAGACCCCAAACTCAAGATCAGCACTGAGAAGAATCTCTGGGTGTTTCTCTTAACTGAGCATAAATTTCTTCCAAAGCTGTTTTCAGCTGGTTGATAACTAAATTTTAAAAAATCGATTTCTTGTGTGAAATTAACTGCTTTATTGAACTTCATAAAATTAGCCATGTATGACAGTATAGAACACCAGGATTTCTCCTATTTTTCTGGGAAGTTTTCAGTTCTCTTAGTGGGCAAAGAGTGCAGAAGTCATAAAGGGGACATTTTCATAGACCAGGGCCCAGGTTCAAGGCTGTCAAATTCAGAACCACATCTCTTAACACAGTTATTCTAGTCTCTGCCAAACTCACCTGAGTAGTGCCACCTACGGGCACACACATTTTCCATTGATCAAAGCAAATCCCTCCAAAACCCTAGCAGATATGTGTTTCCATGTCAGATTACTGCTCTTTCCTAGACCAACCACACAATTCTTCCCTATATTGATGGGTTACAACAGAACTCAGGTTCTGAGCTGTTCAGGGTTCTAGAAGAGGTCAAACAGCCTTGCAGGGAGACCACAGTTCTCTCGTCACTTGCCTGCATGGGTTCTCCAGAGAACAGAGGTTTGGGATGTCCTGAGCATGGGGAAGCACAGAGTCCAAAGCCAGCTGTGGAGGCTGGGAGATCATTATATTTCCACAACATCATTTTCTGGCCGCTTCTGGAGTCCACTCCTTTGGTCATGGTGCTTACAGCTTTGTGGGAACACAGATGTGTCTGCATTTCTCAAGTGGAAGGCTCCAGCCCCAGGGGGGTCAATATAAAGTCAACTGGACACCCCAGAGCAGGGAACTTGCAGAGCCGGATGCATGGGCTCTCAAGACTCCTCACAATATCTTCTTCTTTGGGGTAAAATCAAGGGAATGTGTCTCAACCCCCAAGTAACCACGGAATCTCTCCGTTGTGCCGTAAGTAACAATGTGCATGTAAAGTGAATTCTAGAAAAAAAATCAGTCTCGTGTCACTGGTCATGAATGTCTATGGTGCCTGTAGTCGACATAAAGGATTGTTTTTTCAAGACACCTTCCAGATGGGTGTGTAGGAGTCCCCAGTTTCACAGTTCCCTCTCCCTTCTCTGGTAACCCGAGGAAGACCCTGGATTCTGGTACAGGATCAACCCGAGACACGTCTCTGAGTGGAAGGCATAGCTCCAGCCCGGCCTTTCCATTCCCTGGAGCCACCCCAAGGCTCGCTCTGATGTGCTGGCTCAAACAGTGCTGTTGTGACGTGTCATTTCCTAACAGAGTCTTCATCTCATTACTCTCCCTGGCCATCAGAGGTAAAAGATGAAAGGAAAGAAAGGTCACAATTACTGTGTAGAAACTCAGGAAACCTGAAATGAAACCTCTTAGCCTTTGAAAGAAGTGGTGCAGGAGAGATAACACTGGTCATGAGAGCCAGAGATGAGCTGTTTCTTGCTGTTTCATGATGCCCTCTAAGCTGTAATCTTCACCCAGATCTTTCCAGAAAATTCCCCATCCTAACCACTCGCAGCCTCTGTACACCCTCAGCACAGGAGGAAGGAGGCCCAATAAACTGATAACGGTGATCTGCTGCTGCTAATGATGATGATGACAAAATAATACATAATAGCACCAGGTACTGTTCTGGATCGTTACCTGAACAGAATCAACCTGTAATAGTCCTCATGCAACCTTATAAGGTAGGCACTAGTAATATCCTAATTTTTTAGATGAAGAAACAAAGCACAGAAAAGTTAAGCATTTTTTTCTCAGTGATGTAAGTGATGGAGCAGGGATATGAACCTGGGCAGTCTGGTTCAAGAGCCTGTAGTCATAATCACTAGAGAAAATCCATGGCGCTTGACACACCTGAATTAGCATCCCATCTGTGTGGTGTTGGACCATATGGTTCACCCTCTTTGAGCCTGTTTCCTCATCTGTAAAATGGAAAGGCCAGTAGGAACCCTTACCTCGGAGTATGGCTGGGAGGAGCAGGTGAGACCTGGTCTGTAAAGTCCATGCCCATCAAAGAGCCCAGCACAGCAGCACTGTGTCCCCACCCCCACTCTGTTCCTCAACACAGCAGGACAGCAAGTTCCTGCCTTTTACTCCTGCCCCCACCCCCAGCCCCCGCCATACTAATGTACAGAAAATGAGAGACAGGTGGGAGTTTTTCTTGTTCATTTTCGTAAACTCACTTGTGACACTTTCCCCCACTGACCTGGAAACTAGCATGCCAAGAGGACCTTGTCTGCCCTGCCTTCCTGAGGAGTCTGTCTTCTGGTCAGGCCCTGCTCCTGCAAAGCTGAGATGGGCTTTTAATCCACAAAATATTCCTCACTCGTATTACGCATCAAACATTTCACTTGGAGTCAGGATGTGAGGGTGAGCGGGACAGACAGTCCTCAACTACACACAGAACTTCTATTCTACTGGATAAGACAGACAAAATAAAGGGTGTGGCAGTGGCAAAAAAAAATGATTACAATTGTAATTAGTGCCATGAAAGAAACAAAGAGGGTACTGAGATATCTTTTGGTCTGAGAGGTCAAGGAAGACGAATCTGGGGAGGAGACAGACATGTTGGATGAAAAGGAAAGAGACCAAAGAAGGGCAGATTCCCTGGCTGGGTGGCTCCATTGGTTAAGCGTCATCTGATGCTCCAAAAGGTTGTGGGTTCAGTCCCCAGGCAGTGCACATACCTAGGCCGTGGGTTTGATCCAGAGTCGGGGTTCATGCAAGAGCCAACTGGTTGATATTTCTCTCTTATATCAATGTTTCTGTCTCTCTCTCCCCCCTCAAACCCTTCCTACTTTTTCCCCTCCTTCCCTTCCTTCCTCTCTTTCTAAAATCATTAAGCATTTCCTCAGGTAAGGATTTTTTAAAAAGAAGGGCAGATGAAAGGTATTCTGGGACACAGTCAATGGGGATATCACCTAAAAGATGCTCCCCCAACTCCCCGGCTCCCTGGAAACAAACAAGGGCAGAATCTCCTAAACTCAATCCCTCCAGCTTAAATCTGGTTTACCACTTGTTTACTCAGGTAGTTTTGCCTCCTCTTGGTAATGGTTTCTCCATCTGTACAATGGGGCCAACATTTGTTTTGACTGAGGACAGTTGTTGCTGGGTAGCATTAAATGAGTTGATGTCATTCACTAGTACTCAGAAGAATAGTATTGCATCTCAGTGTAGGGAGGTTAAAGAGCATAAACTCTCACGTCATCCGCCACACAGGCTCTTGTTCGGGTCTCCTTCCATACTGGGCTCTGAACCCCCAACATGATCACATACATGATCCAAAAAGAGTATCCCCTGCTGCTTTTAGCGATTTGAAATGCATATTGGGTCTTGTGGATATTCTGACAGAATTGTCGTGAAAATTGATAAACACTTTCCCCATGTCTGTCCCCCAAAATGAGGCTGCAAATTTGAGCCAAAGGGGCCCCCTGAACTCTTAGGACAAAGGCACCATTCAAAATCTCAGCTCGCTCTCAGGTGCAGGTTGAGCGGAGAGAGACCCTCTCGATGATTCCTGGCCAGGGGAAAGGACCACTGGAACTCAAGCAAAGTCGTTGTGGTACGCTTTAGTTTCAGCTCAAATAGCATTCAAGGTTTCATTTCCTACATTTGCCTTGGTTCCTACAGGCGGAAAATATCCACCCCGGCCTCCACTTCCTCTCCCCTCGGGCAGGGGCAGACCTTGGCCTCTGCTTCTGCCAAACAAAGCCTGGTTTTCACTGCTTGCAGCCCCACGTTGTGAAAGCGAGACGGGCACTGGCCCCTCCTCCATCTTGCCAGACTCAGAGGAATGCCTTTGACCTTCCACTGTTACTACTTCTGTCATCCTCACTCATTCCTATGACCATTGCCATCCTGCCCCTCCATCCCCTGCATCCCAGCTTCTCACTTCCCAATGCCCCGTCGTATGAGGTTTCCACTGTCACTCCTCTGCTCTAGCCACATCTGCTTGGTCCTAGCACAGGACACGCCACATACAAAGCCCAGCACGTAACCACAAAGTCCCAGAGTCGCCCCCAAGCCATGTTCTTCATCTGCTTTCACCACAGTTGTCCAGCTTCCTGTCCACACTCGGAGTCGCCACCTCTGAATCACTCACCCATCTCAGCCTCTTCCTGCCCCACATCCTGGCTTCACCCCCACCAGCCTGTCCCAACAAACTTCCTGTAAACTGATCACACTCCTGGAACTTGGGCTTCCACGGAACGGGAATTCCCACCACGACTACTTCATGTCAAACCCTTGGTGTCCCGCACTTTTAAAGAATCCATCTGCTGGTCACATCGCCTATAGGATGTCACCCACATAGAGCTCCTTAAAACTCAAAAAGAATTCCTTAAAACTCAAAACAGATCAGGCTGTGCCACTGCTTAAAATTCTTGAGTGTGTCCTCATTCTCTAAGGAATAAGGAACAAATTCCTTAGCATAAAAACCAAGACTTTCCTATTTGGTTCCTACTGACATTGATCACCTCAGTCCAGCCACTTCCCACAGTGTCCCAAACTCACTGAGCTTCCCATTATCTATAAACACATTGCTCCCCTTCCTGCCTCCTGCCTCCAAGCCTCTGCACACGCTAGTTCTCCTGCCAGGTTGACCTTGTACTGGCCCTTCTCAGCCCGGCAAACTCTTTTGATTGCTTTAAAACCCAGATCAAAGGCAGCTCCTTACAGGAAGACCTCCTTGACTGCAGGAACCCACGGGTCAACAAACTTTTCCTGTAAACGAACAGAGCCAATACCTCGGGCTTTGTAGAACACATACGGTCTCTGTCACAACTGCTCCACTCTGCCATTGTAGTGCAAAAGTAGCCATAGATTGTTTTGAAATGAATGAGTATGGCTGTGTGGCAATAATAATTTATTTATGGATGTGGAAGTTTCAACCTCATATAGTTTTCATGTATCATGAAATGCTATCCTTTTCTCTTAACTTTTTTAGCAATAAAAATTTTTTTAAACATTTTAAATTTGTGAGTCATATAGAAACAAGCGCCTCCAAAATAGTCCAGCCCTAAAAACAGTCCCCGTTTCTTCTGTAGTTTCACAACCCCTTGTACCTTAAACAAGGCATTCTGGGCGCCGGATTGTCCGACACCTGAATATATCACCCTGCCGCTCTGCAATGAATTACCGAGGACGAGAATCACAGTGAATTTTCACCTCTGTGTTCCCAGACCTCGGTGTGGATCTAGAACGCAGATGATGCAAAAGCAATGTTCACTGAATGAAGAAAGACGGAGCAGGGGTGGGAGGAAGTGAAACTGACACACTTCAGGCTGCAGATTTGCCCATGAAGTGTTTCCTCCCATCGGCTTGCAGAAGTAAATCCTTATTCAGAGGAGTTTACTCTTCCTTGTGTTATCGTGTCAAGAGTGACATAAAATATAAGCTATTAAAATTTATGGTGTATTTGCTTCTCTCTTCTTTTTAACAAGATAATTCTGAGATGGGCAGAACTGGAGAAGTGTCACAGGGAAGGCTCCCAAGAACCTGGCTCTGAGATAGACAGTCCTGTGCAGGCAGATTTTCGGGGCGTGTTCTTGGGATCCACATGTGTGGAGGGCGCAGGAAGAAAGACTGGGCAGGGGAGATGCTGAATGTTGATACAGTTGCAATAGAAGCCCCAGCCACTTTCATGCAGAATTCTGGCACCAAGATAGCCCTTCAGAGATGTCCTGAATTGGGGAAAGGGAGTCCGACCATTGTACCCTGCACTGACCAGCCATTGAGTTTGGGCAGACCCATAAAATGATGTAACCTGAGGCCAGGAGACCTTCTGTATCTGAGAGCAATTTCCACAGAAGGGTTCCGTTGAGGACTCTAGGCTGCCAGCGCCACCGGCAGCTGTGAAAATCAAAGTCGGAGGACCGTAGCACTAGCCGTGCATGCCTCCTTAAACCCAAGTTAGTTAAAATGAAATAAAACTTAACAATCAGTCTCTCAGTCACACCAGCCACAGTCAACTACTCAAGAGGCATGTGTGGCTGGTGGCTACCATACTGGGTGGTGCAGATAGAGAATATACCCATCATCCTAGAACATCATGTTGGACAGCACTAGAGAATGGGCGCTGAGTGGTGGGATGTTTCTAACATAGAACAGGGATGGACACGGGCCTCTGAGAGGTCGATCTAGCTGGAAGGATTAAGCTACAAGGCAGAAAAGATCATTTCTCCGTGATCATTAAGAACCCCATATAATGGACACACATTGACCACAACACTTAACCCACCCCTTCTGCCTGACCAGGCCTGCGAAGCTCAGCCCACTGGGGAGCCCGCAAGTTCCAGTATATGGCTAATCATGAAACCCGGCTATATACTTGGTTGTTCAGTTGTATTAAAGGAATATTTTTTGGAGCTGTTGGTCTTCCACATAGATGTGGGGCAAATCATTGGTTAAAATTGAAAGTGTCTACTGATTGGAATGCTATTTTTCTGCATAACAACAAATATTGGTTTGGCCCAACTGTCTTTCTCTATTATGTTGTCATCATTTAGAAATCAGTTTAGAGCAGGAAGGAAGGAGGGGTCTGCAGATCATCTGGATCTGCGCCCATCTCCGCTACCACTAAACCACGCTGTGGCCTTAGGCAAGTCACGCCACATCTCCAGCATTCTAGCTTTTTTCTCACTCACGAAATGCAGATAACAATCTCCATGCTACCTACCCAACACGAGGTTTAGGAGGACAAATAGGATCAGGAAGGGTAAAGTGTTTTATAAACCAAATGCCTCGCTAACAACTCAAAGAAAAAATGTCGTAGAACACAGTGATCAAACCCACCTAATTGGCTTACGTGACTAAACTGTCCCGCTGGCCCAAAGTGCTCCAGCCAGTAGCTGCAGGGCAGATACGGTCATATGATTCTCTAGGTCCTGAAACAGAGCTTCCTGTTTTGTTTTGGTTTGTTTTGGGGGGTATATTTTTGCAGCACACTTTTGACTATTTTAAATTTTAGCCGCAAGCTTAGAAGAATTAAAATCTCCCGATAGCAGACTTTCACAAGCCAGCCATGACAACAGCACAGTCACTACTATGTTGGAAAAACGTGCTGCAGTGTCTCTAAAAGCCCCGGGGTTACTGGACCGTGCGTGGGCTCTGTCCTCATTACTGCGGCGCTGCGGGAACACACGGGCCTCCCTCGCTGGGTGACCTTCTGGCGCATTTCAGGAGAGTGAGGGCGTTCCTTGTTGCCGCTAAGCTACAATCCTTAGCTTTTAAAAAAATATATAATTTATTTTTAGTTTTCAATTACGGTTGATGTACTTATGTTAGCTTCAGGTGTACAAAAGAGGGATTAGACATTTGTATAACTTATGAAGTGATCACCCCCCATAAATCTAGAAGCCATCTGACACCAAACACAGTAATTACAATATTGTTGACTATATCCCCTATGCGGTACTTCACATCCCCATGACTGTTCTGCAACCATCCGTTTGTAGTCCTTAGTCCTAGCTTTTAATCACGAGACATTGCACCCACCATCACGTCACTCAACCTAAAAAGTCCACGCCCAGCCGTGACAGCTGCCAACTCGGTTACAGCAAAAGCATCTATGACATGTTGATCGAGAACTTGACAACATGCTTGCAACGGAGTAGTTACACCACAAGTCACGGCATCTCATCGAGGACGATGGCTGTACATGAGCCGGGATTCCAGAACTGAGAACGAGACACTGACATCTGCACTGTAGAGTGACTTCAGAACCAAAATCCCAGAGCAGGGGCTGTGTTTTGTTTGTATTATAGCACATACTTTTGGACAACCCTTCACCCATCAAAAGGTGTTTCATGTGCATCATTCCCTGTAAAGGCCTTTATATCCTTATTTTCTGATGACCCCTCACCACCCACCTCAACATGACCTCTACGACTTCGTCTCCTTCTCCTCTCCTTGACATTCAATCTACTTCAGTCATATCACCTTCTTGCTTTTCCTTCCCTATAGATGCCAGACTTGCTCCTGCTTCAGAGGGTACGTCTATTCACTCCACCTCCAATGCTTTCCCCCTAAATATCCATGCAGCTCACTCACTCCCCCACCTCCTTGCTCAAATGTCATTGTCTCAGCCAGCTCTTCCCTAAGCCTCCCAGGTAAACTGTTTACCCCTCCCCCAGCATTCTCCACTGCCCCGCTTCTACCCACTCCCCTCTTAGTACTTACCACCCTCTGAAATACTAACCCTGCCTTTACTTTGTCTGATTCCTCCACCAACTGGTAAGTTTCACAGAAACAGGGATGTTCACTGCCGTCTTTGTTACACCTATAAGAGTTTATGGCACAGAGTTAGTGCACAACGAATATTTGTTGAATGAATGAATGCCATTTGGCCTTAAAAGTAACCCACATCAGAGAAGAGAGTAAGGGCCCGAGAAGAGTCAGTGGTTTAGCCAAAGTCACACTATTTAGCATCAGTCATGCCAGCACTTTAATCCAGGACTTAACAAGCTTTTTGGCCTTAGGCCTTACCAGATGGGGCCCAATTCTCTTCCAAAAGGGCATGGTCATCTCGGTCTCAAGCCCTTGCAAACAGCCTCATCAGAACGTACAGACAGCAGGGAATGGCAAGGAGCGGGGAGCAACTGGAAGAGACCTGGGTGGTCTCAAGGAACTGCTGTGGTCAAGCAAGTGAACCAGAGTCCCTGGGCAGAGAGAGGTGCTGCCCAGACACAGCTAGTGAACCACAGCCAACGCAGGTCCAGGAGACTCTCTCTGTGGACCCCTGGCTCTTTCCGTGTTTCTCTGGGAGGCTGTGCTCTTGTTAAGTAAACACCAAGGCCTGAACAGTCTCTAGTTTCCACCCACTTTTGCATTCCCAGGCACACATGGTACAGAGCAGGCCTTCCTTTGAACCAGTCCCAAGACACCCCCTAAGCAGAAGCAGATTGACTGGTTTGACATTCACCAGCGGGGCTGTTTTCTATGGCTGGCCTTCCCAACGTTGTTATCATTTTCCTCTTTTAGAAATGGCTGAGTTATCACCCCTCCTTTCCAAGTTTCCTCATTTGTACCAGGGAGCGTGGCTCGGAGAGCAGACCTGAGCCGGGCGTTCACCTCAATCTGACATTTCCCCTCTTACGGTGGTGTTACTTGGGACGATGTCAAAGGGGATGAAAGAAAAAAAACATTTTCACTCTGGCTTGAAGTTGGCCACATTTGCAGGTGCTCAAGTTGCAACCTAAAGGAAGTGAGAGTTTGGGGTTTGCGATTTGAGCTGAAAGGCCAAATGGCTTTTCGACAACTAGCAGCGAAAAGCCCAGAAATGTTGATGCCATGAGAAAAGAAGAAGTAAAAAATACAGAAAACTTTCAGACATTAAATAGGGGCAATATTTATTTTTGACCCCTCTGCAGACGGAATTTTCATCAGAGTTGCTTGAAACTCCAATATCCTCTATTTCAAGATAAAAATTGTTTTATTATTTTAGAAGCAATGTGATAATATTTATTTCATCCTACCATACTATTGTCACCATTTTCCCTAGAAAATAAGCATGAATTTACTAAATGAGTGCTTTTATAAAACTCTTAGCTTGCTGAATACATTAAGTTATCCTTCTCTAAGACTTGAAACATCTACATACTTCAGATTTAAGACCTGAGAAGCCATAAACATGGGAAAATAAAAGTAACCTTCTTAATTTTCACACTCAGATGCAAAAATCACTCAACTTCAGACTGAAAATTTCCATAGTTTCTTCTCACACCCATAGTATAAAATCAAGAAAATAATTCCAGAAACTTGTTAATATGTATATATAAGGGCATCTGATAAAGGCTCTGCCTTTTCAGATTTCTACTGGAATGCTCATGAGACCATAAACATGGAGCAAAGTCTGCACCAGCCCCAGAAATATCCTAGAAGGGAGGAGACAAAGGATAGCAGCCCCAACCTCCTCCATAGAAGGACACCCAACAGAAATCCCCTTATAGGACTGACAGCAATAGATAAAGCAAGCCGTAGGACAGTGGGACATCCCATCTGGAGTCCCTCTCACCACGAGGTGTTAGTTAGCAATATTCTGCTTCAACTACAGCACTTGATGGTCCCCACATCTCCTGGTCTCATCAGCCATCAGATGTAGAATACCTACGGAGATGTAAGGCCAGAGAGTGATACATTGTGCTACTCAGAAGTCCTCATCTGTGCCAACACCAGCTGCACTCCAGATTTTTCCTGAATCAAGTGAAGCTTCTGGGTGTCAGAGTCTGGAATGGAAATTGAGATCAAATCCAGACTTTTCTCTTGTAACTTTCAGCCTAAAGGATTCTGAAGAAATTTAGGGTATATATGAGGTCTGTTGGAGAATTCAAGCCATTGTTTATATAATGAGAATAGTTTGGGCGACTCAACATTACCTGGCAGCCAAGGAGAGTGGACTGGGATACCCATGTATGTACAATGACAATGTCACTGTACACCTCAGTGGAGGCAGTAGACACCATTGAGTGAGGATGTGTACTGTGTGGCCATTGCATTCATAATGTCTGAGCGAGTAGAGCAACCAATCTGCATCAAAGTTTGCATTAAGGTTGAACATTCCTCTGCAGAAATTATTCAGATGATTCAGAAGGCCACAGCTATGGGCAACTGGTGATTGGCTGCTTTGTCACGACAACGCGCCCACTCACGCATCCCATCTTGTGCAGAGTTTTTTGGCGAACCATCAGATGAGGAGGTGTCATTGTCCTATGTACAATGTTCCTTGAATCTTGTATCTTCTTCATAAATGTCTCTATTTTTCATATTATATGGCTGAATTCCTCCTGGACAGACCTTATATATGGAAAAACACTTATTGTATCTGTTTCACTGGGAGCTAAGGCTAAACAGGCATTGGTTTTTTAAAAATAGCCATTCTCCAATTGTATAGAATCTTGGTTTAAAATGTAGATTCTAAGATCTTGTCCCAAAGATTTTGATTAAGTTGCATAAGAAGAAGATCAAGGAATTTTCGATTTTAAGAAAGATTCAAGAGGATTCTAATGCTGGTAGCCAGTGATGAACATTTTGAGAAGCAAAAGCTCTAATAGCTTTTCTAAATAGTGAAAAGACCCTGACTCTAAGAAAAGATACTTTGACTCAAAAAATGATAGACATTCAGAAGAATTGGATTAAATAACTAAAAGACAAGGCAAAAATATTGTTCTTATTCATAAGAAGGCCCAAAAGAACATTGAATTTATTAAACTAATGCAGTCAGGCACAAAGATATTTGAGATCAGGAAAAATTGCAAAGATAAACAACATGACCACAGAAGTTTAAAATAAAATGAAAAGATTTTGAACTTGTGGAAAAATGACAGACTAAAAGTAATGAAAAAGCATTCCTTTCCATTACAAACTGATAGAAATCCTAAATAAATTATAGGCTTTGTCAAGTGCATGGAAGTCCTAGAAGAAAAATAAATTCCAAGGTTCTGAGATAAGGAAGGAACATATATGATCTGAGGGTGCAGTGGGGCCAGAAGGTGTTCAGGTTCAGTGATTGGCTTCAGGAGCCCAGAGGTTTCACTGTCCACAGCGAATGTATAATTCAAGGCTGTACAAGGCAGAGGGTGCAATTAGCACTGGAAAGAAAGCCAAGATGCTCAAAGAGCTGTTCAGACTCTGAAGAAACCAGAAAATCTCCAGGTATCACTGTGAAGACTTAGCAAGGAAGCTTTGACCACACAGGCCCAATGGAATCTGCAGAACAATTCGTCATTGCTGAAGACAAGCTCAGAATCGAAAATCACAAACCCAGTGGAAAAAAGCACCACAACTATGGGGAACCATGAGATGCAACAAATAGAAGAATTAGGAGGTAAGAGCTTGGTATCTAAAAGAGATGATTAAAATATGTTATAAGTGATTAAAGACAACGGTAATGAAAGAAAAGATGAAGAGTGGGGGAAAAGGAAGCAAATTTGAAAAAGACTAACTTCTACGCTAACTTAGAATTTAACTTCTAGAATTCAAAGAGATGGACATGGGTTTTAGAGTAGCCTCTTAATGAAAGCATTAGCAAGCTGAATGTAATAATGTAACCAATATTTATAAATAATGATGATAAGGTTGGAGTTATGCCAGAAACATCAGCATAATTAAACATTAGAAAACTCCATTATGAAATTCACTTCATCAACATATTAAGAAAGAAAAATTATACAAGCATCTCGAAAGGTACCCCAAAAGTGTTTGAAAAAAAAAGTCTTAGAGACCCAGGGATGGGGGAGGGAAAGGAGAAGTTCCTGATACAGCATATCCAGATAAAAGGTCCAGCACACAGCATATGAAATAGTGAGAGTTTAGCAGCATTCTCTTTAAAGTCAGGACAAAGGCAAAGCAATGCTGTGATCATTGTCCCTACTCAGCAGTATATAGTAGCTCCCAGTCAATGAAGACAGGCAAGCAAAAGTGAGAAGAGATTAGAAAGTAAGTAACTTGTCTGCTAGTCACAAAGACAACACTGAATTTATAAAACAATATAGAAAAAGTATTAGAACTATTTAAGAATACTTAGCATTATCGCCGGATACAGAATTGTATATTACAATCAATATCACTTATAAAAGTAATTAGAAACTATAATTTCTAATTACTTAAGAAATTAAAAAGAGCAATGGCTCATTCTTAAGACAACAAAAGTTACAGGATAGCTAAGAGTAAATGCAGCAAAGGAACTGCAAAGAGGCAAGACAGTTATGAATAAAATTATAAATTTTTATTCAAGAACATAAAAAGAATGTAAATGCAGAGATAGATACACTATTGGGTAAAAGAACTCAATATTAAAAAAGAAGCAACCTTTAAATTAATATATAAACCCATGTTTCAAAAAAATCACAGCAGGACTTTCCACGGTATTAAAAAACTGATGTTAAAATTCATATGGATGTGTAAAGAACCAAAAGTAGCCAAGGCAATTTTTAAGAATAAAATGGGTGATTTGCCCTTCCCTTTATTTGAATTATTATAAAGCTGCAGAAACTGAAACAGTGTGGCACTGATACAGGTAAAAATGAATTGACCCAAAGAACCAAGTAAAGTGCTCCAAGAAAAGTCTACCAATATGTGGTGGCATTAAATAATTAGATAAAGAAGTATCTATTTAATGATGTTGGTCATCTAAATTGGAAAAAATGAATAAATAGAATCCCTACCCAATACCTCATACAAGCATCAATTCCTTATAGATTAAAAACCTAGGGCTTCTGGCCAAGATGGAAGATGGAAGCGTAGGTAGATACACTCTGCCTCCTCACACAACCCAAAGAAGGACAACAACAAATTTAAAAACGAAAAATAACCAGAACTGCCAGAAAATCAAACTGTATGAAAGTCCAACAACCAAGGAGTTAAAGAAACATTCATCCAGACCGACAGGAGGGGCAGAGATGGGTAGCCAGGGCAGAGAGGACTTGTGGCAAGGTGGTAGCTGGAGGACTGGGGCAGGTGGCAGCTGGCAGAGTAAGTTGTCCCACACCTGACTGGTGTGGCTCAGTGGACTGAGCATCACCATTTCAATTCCTTGTCAGGACAACTGCCTGGGTTGCAGGCCAGGTCCAGCCCCCAGTAGAGGGCATGTGAGAGGCAACTACACATTGATGTTTCTCTCCCTCTCTCTAAAAATAAATAAATAAAATAAAATTTAAAAAACACATTTGCATGCACATAAACCGAAACAACTGGGGAGTAAGACAGACCGTGGAATCCAGGGTTCCAGCACTGGGAAATAAAGCCTCAAAACCTCTGAAAAGACCTGTGGGGGTTGCAGCAGTGGGAGAAACTCCCAGACTTACAGGAGAATTTGTTGGAGATATCCACAGGGTCCCAGCTCAAACACAAACCCATCCACCCAGGAATCAGCATCAGAAGTGCCCAATTTGATTGTGGGTAGCAAGGGAAGTGACTGAAAGCTGGCTGAGAGCTGAGCAAGTTTCACTGTTCCCTGTTGGACCACCTCCTACCCCTATTACAGCACCACGACACAGCCACCTGGGTTGCCCTGCCCTGGCAAATACCTAAGGCTCCATCCCTTACTGCTTAACAGTTGTGCCAAGACAAAAAACATGGCCCAAATGAAAGAACAGATCAAAGCTCCAGAAAAAATACAACTAAGTGATGAAGAGATAGCTGACCTATCAGATACAGAGTTCAAAACACTGGTAATCAGCATGCTCACAGCATTGGTTGAGTTGGTTGAGTATGTTGAGTATGGTTGCAAAATAGAGGAAAAAGTAAAGGCTATGAGAAGTGAAATAAAGGGAAATGCACAGGGAACCAACAGTGACAGGAAGAAACCCAGGACTCAAGCAGAAGAAAGAAATAAACATTCAACCAGAACAGAATAAAGAAACAAAAATTCAAAAAAAAAAAATAAGGAGAGGCTCAGGAACCTCCAGGACAACTTTAAATGTTCCAACATCCAGATCATAAGGGTGCCAGAAGGAGAAGAGGAAGAGCAAAAAATTGAAAACTGATTTGAAAAAATAATGAAGAAAACTTTCCCAATCTAGCCAAGGAAAAACACTTCCAAGAAGTCTAGGAAGCTCAGAGAATCCCAAAGAAGTTGGATCCAAAGAAGCATACACCAAGGCATATCATAATTACGTTATCCAGGATTAAAGAGAAAGAATCTTAAAAGCAACAAGAGAAAAGGAGACAGTTACCTACAAAGGAGTGCTCATAAGACTGTCAGATGATTTTTCAAAAGAAATGTTACAGGCAAGAAGGGTCTGGAAAGAAGTATTCAAAGTCATGAAAGGCAAAGACATATATCCAACATTACTCTTTTCAGCAAAGCTATCATTTAGAATGAAAGAGTAGATAAGTGCTTCCCAGATAAGGTCAAGTTAAAGGAGTTCATCATCACCAAGCTTTTATCATATGAAATGTTAAAAGGACTTATCCAAGAAAAAGAAGATAAAAATATGAATAGTAAAATGACAACAAACTTACAACTCTCAACAACCAAATCTAAAAAAAAACAAAAACAAACTAAACAAACAATTACAACAGGAACAGAATCACAGAAATGGAGATCACATGGAGGGTTATCAGGTGGCGAAGTGGAGAGGGGAGAACAGGGGAAATGGTACAGGGAATAAGAAGCGTAAATGGTAGGTACAAAATAGACAGAGGGAGGTTAAAAATAGTATAGGAAATGTAGAAGACAAAGATCTTATATGTACAACTCATGGACATGAACTAAGGTGGGGAATGCAGGAGGGAGGGGGGTACAGAGTGGAAGGGAATTAAGGCAGTAAAAATGGGACAAGTGTAATAGCATAATCAATAAAATATATTTAAATGAAAAAACATCTAATTGTAGTATCTTCAAAAGAAAAATATAGAAAAATATTTTTATAACCTGACAGAAGCGAAAATTTTCTTGAGCAAAAGATAAAAAGTATAAAACATGAAAGAAAAGATTGACACACTTACTAAGTTAAAATAAAAAGCTTTGGTTTGACAACAGTCAACATAAGCAAAAAGGAGAGAGAAGGCTGAGGACATGCTGAAATTATTTCTAACTCATCTTACAGGAAAAAGTCAAATCCAGAACACATAATGAATGCATATGAATCATTTTTTTAAAATAAAAGACAAACCAATAGAAAAAAGGAAAAGGCTATAATCAAAAATTCATACACAAGACACAAACATGGCCAAAAAGCATATGAATGATGATCAGTTTCTCAAGCTATTGGAGAAATGGGGAAAAAAACCCAAAATATTGTTTTACAGCCAGCAGATTTACACAAATTTTAGAAGTCTGACAATACCAAGTACCAATAAAGACAACGCATTTTAAAAACAAAACAAAAAAGTCAACAACAAAAAAGAAAACAGCTTTTTCTTTCAGGGTTCTAAAACTTTGACAAAAATATGATTACATAATTAGGCCTTTATGAAAACCTCAAAACATTCCAAAGAGGAGAAGTCCTTATAGTCCTATTCTCTGACCACAGCAGAGGAAAATCAGAGATTTGTTTCTAGAATATGAACCAAGCAAACAGCCACTTAGAAATGTGACCTAAATATGAAATGCAAAATATAAAAACTTTCGGGAGAAAACATAGGAGAACCGCTCCAAAATAATCATTTGCTTAGGTAAGAAATCAAAACTGCAAGTTCAGAATATTTTGAAAATTATCACAATATAAGGAGTATAATAAACTTTGAAAATATAACTGAAAACTTAAGATTTCATATGCCTATGTTTGTTCTATGTTGTTTCACTGTTGGTCTTTCTATATACAAGGTCTGTCCAGAAAGAATCAAGCCATTGTTAACATAACGAGAACAGTTTGGGTGATATCAATGTAACCCAGCAGCCAAGGAGAATGGACTGGAATGCACATGTGTGAACAATGGCAACTTCACTGTTCTAGTCAGTGGGGGCAGTAGACACCGTTGAGTGAGCGCGTGTACTGTGTGGTGTCTCACTCAAAATGATCAAGTAAGTAGAGCAATGAATCTGCATCAAATTTTGCGTTAAGCTTGAACATTCCTTCATAAAAACTATTTGGATGATTCCGAAGGCCACAGCTATGGGCAATTGGTGATTGGCAGCTGCATCATGACAATGTGCCCACTCACACATCACATCTAGTGCAGAGTTTTTTGGCAAACAGGCAAATCACCCGGGTGACTCAGCCCCCCTGCAGCCCAGATTTGGTGCCCTGCAACTTCTGCCTTTTCTCAAAACTAAAGTTACCTTTGAAAGGGAAGAGATTTCAGACCATCATTGAGATTCAGGAGAATACAACAGGGCAGCTGGGAGACAACAGTTGCAGCTGTTGCCCAGGGCAACAGGGCAACAGGGCAGATGGCAACTGGGAGACCTGTGTAAGGTCCTAAGGTGCCTACTTTGAAGGGGACTGAGGCATCCTTGTCCTATGTACAGTGTTTCTTATGACTTATATCTTCTTCAGTAAATGTCTCTGTTTTTAATAGTGTATGGCTGGATAATTTCTGAACAGACCTTCATACATCTAAAAGTTAAATTTTAAAAATAAACTGTTTATACACACATGTAAATATATATGCACGCAGGACTTCATGTACGCACATGTATATACACACAGCTATACACATATATCTATGTGTTTGTATATATGTATACCTATATTCATGCACACAATATATTAGATTTTGCGTAGATTAATAGCACAAAGAAACACTGAAAGAATATAAATAATAAAAATGGTAGTGATATATTGCCAGTGACAGGAATGTACAAATTAATTTCATAATTAGAAAAATGAGAATAAATTCACTAATTAGGAAAAAAAGTCCTTGAAAAAATTTAAAGCAACAAATGTCTAGGTGTTAGTTAGTTTTTTTGGTTTCTCTTTTCCTCTTTTTCTGGTACTTGCCAGTTAGGCTTTTTTCTAATATTTCTTCACCTCTCAAAATTTTCTTCCAATGTATTTTTGATTCTCATTCATCTTACACTCTTTCTGATCTCTTTTTCAGCACTTTCTGTTATGTTAATATAAGATTTCCTCCACAGTCATAAAATGTCTCTCTGATAATATGTATCCGTTTGTCTTTTGCCCCATATTATAGGAGATTTTGCCAGCCTGTCCTCTACATTACTGACTCATTTCTCCACAACGTGGAACCCTTTATTTTGTGTTTATGATGTACATTCAATCCTCTGTTGTCCACTTTTCTTTTCTTGTCCCAGATTTATTGAGTTCTAATTGGCACACAACACTGTGTAGGTTTAAGATATGCCAGGTGTTGATCTGATACACTTACACACTGCAAAGTGGTAACTGCCGTAGCGTTAGCCAGCACCCCATCACATCCCGCAGTGACCCTTCCTCTTTTGCAGAGAAAATATTTAAGATCTCTTTTAGCAGCTTTCAAGTATGTAAAACGGTGTTGTTAACTATTGCCACCATGGGGTACATTAGGTCCCTAGAACTTATTCATCTTAAAACTGGAGGTCTGTGCTCTCTGACCAGCTTCTCCCCATTTCCCCCACCTAACCCCCAGCTCCTGGTAACCAGCATTCCAGTCTCTGCTCCTATGAGTTCAGCTTTTCTGATTTCACATATAAGCAATATCAGATGCAGCATGTGTCTTTCTCTGTCTGACTTATTATTTCTCTTTCAATTCCATCCCGTGTCCCCTTATCTTTTCCCTCTCCTTTTCCCCCTGTGTCACTTTCTCAGTGAGGTCTTCCTTGACTCCCAGGGTCTTAGTGAATCAGGATCCCTTCCCAGGTCCTCCTGTTCCCAGCACATGCGCCATCACTGCAGCCATCACTCACATTCCAGGTTATGTTCCTCAAGATCAAGGTGTGTCTCACAGCAACTCTCAACACTGCCACAGAGTACATTTTCACCAACACTGGGTATTGTCAAACTTTTTAAATTTGGCTAGTCTGGTGGTTGTTAAATGATGTCTCATTGTGGTTTATCTCACATTCCTCTAATTATTTGTGACATTGGCCATTTTAATGATTTCTTTTGTGGATTTCTGGCTCTAGCCTTGCCCTTTTTTCTATTGCTTGTCTTCTTACTTTTGATTTGTAGGAACTCACTATATCATTACATATTCTGATTTTATTATCCATACAATCCTTCATACATATATAATGGACATATCCATTATATATAAAATACCTTCTCCATTTCTGAGGCTTCTTTCCTTTTTGCTCATGTATATTTGGTTCTATAAAAGCTTTTATTTCATTTTAATTTATCAATCTTTCATGTTTTATTTATGAAAACTTTTCCTACTGTTAAATCGCCCAGATGTTATTCTATATTTTCCCTGGAAGGCTTTAAAATTTTGCTTTTTACAGTTAGGTCACATTTCAAAGCGGTCACTCTAGTAAGTGTTTCTGAATTAATGAAACAAAGTAAGCTCAGCCCTGGATTTGAAGCACCTGACCCTTGAGAAGTCAGGGGAAGATCTGACCAGGATCCGGCTCTGCCTCCGAGTTGGACAGCTTTGTCTAGGTTCTGCTGTGTGATAACCAGCCTTCAAATCTTAGCTTCCAAAACCAGTGCTTATTTTTCACTCACATTACATGTTAGCTGTGGCTCTGGATTCCTCTGAGCTTTGGGGCATGGCCCGTCTGCCCATTATGGGACCAGGCAGAAGGAGCGATCTCTCTCTGGTTGCGGTGGGCTGGTCTCATGGCCGAGAGGACGGAATAAGAGGGATGGTGGAAACTTTCAACGACGCTAAAAGTTTTTACTGAGATGCAGCAAACAGATCATTGGGCAAAGTCACAGCACAGATCCAAGTTAGTGGGATGGGAACAATATTTTGTCTATAGGGAGAGATGACAAGGGCAAGAAGAGGATGAAACATTATAAATAAATAAGACATTCTATGCAACATTGCCCCTCAAACCATGTGACCCAGGTCTGTTTTAGTAGCACAAAAGGCCAGTTGTGTATTTTTTATGGTTCACAGTTAGAACTCAGTATCCACAATGGGTGTCCTGGGTGTGTCAATGCAAAAGGACACACTGTCTGTTAGTGTCCCCAGGTTAGTGTATCAGCCATGGTTCACACTGGTGCAGAGGAAGGTAAGTCTCCTCACCCTATGCCTTGAGCCAGTTGTACATTCCAGTATGCCCAAGACTCACCCTCCACATGCCAACACCCTGGGCTCCATCCTGGCCAGGCTATAATTGGTCCCAGAGCTTCAGGTTGAGTGAAGGGGATGATCAGAGATGGAGAAAAAAGAAAGAAAAACATAGGTCCCCTCAGCAAAACATTCTTGGCATCCAAAATGTGAAACAGTTTTCCGTACTTTGGCTTGGCTGATCTTGGCTTAGCTGAACCCATTCATTCCCCCCACCTGGCCAGGCTGGGGCCCAACCTCACTCTGTTTGTAGCAACAGATAATGTGGACAGGCATGCCCCGAGCAGTCGCTTGTCAGAGTTCCCACTTCGGTTTCTCAAGACCTGACCCAAATGGCAACACCTCCCTCGAAGCAACACTGTTGGCTGCCCGTGACCACATTCTGCCCTCGATCGTTACCCTGGAATCCTAGCTCGCCCTGGAATGCGTGGGACGTGCACAAAGAACCCAGCAGCATGGTTCCTCCAACCATATGTCCAGGCCGTCGGGAAAGGCACATGGGAGGGAAATATGCATGGGGGGGAGTACAGGGGGGCCCATTAGTTGCCTGCTCCTCTCTGCACTAAACCACTCAGAGGATTTAGCCTAAAGAGCACATCTGTCATGCACTAAGCATCTTGGCTCTTTGATTTAAACAGTGGATCTCTCAGTGTGGTCCCTGGTGGTCCCTGGATCTGTTGACTGGAAACTTGTTGGAAATACAAATTCTCCAATTCTGGTAGGTCAGAACCTGCGAGGACGGGTCCCATCCATCTGTATTTTAACAAGCCTTCCAAGTGATTCTGATGCATTCTACAGTTTGAGAGCCTCTGTATCAAAAGGGAAACTGGTCCTTGGGGTTACTTCAGCACTGATTCTAATTTGGGGGAAGATTTATAACCTAGAGGAGAGCCATTTCAACTGTAATCCCCAATAAAGACCCAAATCAAAGTTTCTCATTGGCAACCATCACCACTGGGTACAATTCAATTAACACAATTCAACACAAAAGACAATAGACTTAAGAAAAGCAGGTAGCCAAACAGTTCTGATATGGATGAAGCTCAGATTCCCTGCTTTTGAATCCCAGCATTACTACTGTTGTCATGACCTTGAGCAAGTTACTTAAAATGTCTAACACTGTTTCTCCATCTGTATAGCAGTAAATAATAGCATCTTCTTTGTAGCGATGTAAGGCAGTGGCCCTCAAAGTGCCATCTCCAGACTGGCATCATTAGCATCACTGAGAACTGTATTGGAAACGCACATTCTCAGCCCCCACCTCAGGCCGCCTACTGCATTCCCTCTCCATTGCTGAATAACAAATGACCCTATAACTTAACAGCTGAGCATGTTAAACATTTATTCTTTCAGTCTCTGGGTGGGAGAAACCTAGACAGCCTTGCCAGATGGCTGTCATCACGGGGCGGTGACACACAATGGGAGCTTCTTCCCCTAGGACAAATGATGCAACAGAATGATGGAAGCCACAACATTCTGTATAACTTGAGTCCAGAAATGGCATCCCATTTCCTTTACCACATTCTACTTAGAAGCAAGGCAATGAGACCAGTTCATACTATAGGGGAGGGGATTGCACAAAACAGGAACACTAGCAGCACGGAGCATCTTAGAGGCTTCCTACCACACTACTGAATCAGAGCTCGGGGTGAGGACCAGACACCTCTGTTTAAACAAGCCTGCGTGATTCAGAGACACATTGTCTAATGAGAATTCAGTGAGATGATGAAGGCAAAACAACCTCCCACAGTGTCTGGCACATGAGCACTCAATAACTGTTATCCCTTATATTTCTGTTATTGTTATGATGACAGGTGAGAACATCAGACTCAAGTACCAAAAGCTTTCCATTTACATCCAAGATCAGCAGTCTTTAAACTTGGCTGAACCTTGGAATCAGCCATGGAGCTTTTAAATCTCGTGATGCAGAACCTTCAATCTAGACAATTAAATGTGAATCTTTAGAAATAGGACCCATACATCAATATTTTAAAAGTTCCTTAAGTAATTCCCATGTGCATTTAAGACTAAGACACAGTGAGAGAGATTCAGAAAACAGGCATCTAATGGCTTTCTTCTCTATTAGTCTACCTTTTTTGGAGCCAGAGAATTGGCAAAAGAATTATGGATTTGTGGTTTACATTCAAAACTAAATATCAAACACAGAGACAAGTGAATAAACAACCAAGCCCTGATGTGCAGGCCTTGATAAGTTACTCAACATTTTCCCTGCACCCTGTTCCGCAGCACCTTCCCAGTTCCTTCTTGCCTCTGGCGAGGATCTTTGCTGCATTGCCAACTGAGAAAGTAGCCATGGGAACGTGCAGGCATTTGCAACATGGCACATGGTTCAGGTGCTGGGCTGGTGCCCCTCACAAATCAGAAGGTTGGAAGGAAGAAGGATACAACGTGTTCTCTGAACCCTTGAAAGAAAATCATGCAGTCACTTAACTCCACCTGACACAGCTGGAAATCAAGCTGGCAGCAGGAGGGACCAAGGCCGTGGGCCAGTGCAGACTCTGGAGTGATAGGACCACTCTTGCCATGAGGTCTCTACAGAACTGAGCTCAGCCAGTTTGCCCATCTCCTGCCCAACTGGCAGAGCTCTGAACCTGCCTGCTCGCGGGCCCAAATCTGCCCTGACACAGAGCAGCTGAAATACCAGCTCTCCCCTCGGGATGAGACTTGGGGAATCTGAGCTCAGGCAGCTCTGGTTAACGTCATGATCCAGCTGTGCTGACCAGGGAATTGTCAGATGCTCAGATGCCATTCCAGACTATTCTTCTTGGACACCTCCGCCAGAGGGCTAATTGGGCCCAAACTGTACCTTTCACAAGACTGTTTAAATAGAAACAAAGAAGACTCAAGAAGAAAACATTTTTAATTGAAAAATAAACAGTAAACGTCCACTCCCACAGTTCTCATTAACCAGCTCAGTCACTCATGACTCCAGAACAAACACCGCTGACAGCCGCAGGGCAGCCGGAAAGGAGCAGCCTCAGAGTCGGGGGAGGACGGCCGGTGGGGCCACAGACACCACAAATGTGAGAAAAATTTTTGGCTTCAGAGAGTCTAGGGTCTCCTTTATGGCTCTGACATTATGTCACCTTCACAAGTCCCTTTAAGTTTCCTTTACCACATTCTCCTCCCTGATCTCTAAAAATGAGATTGTAATTATAAGGGTTTTTGAGGATTAAATATGTAAAAGGACTTAGTGAGTGTTTAACACGAAGTGAGTTAACTTTCCAAGACAGGAAAGGAGAAGATGGAACAAGAGAAGATGAAGGAGAAAGTGCATGAGGGAGGAGGAGGAAGAAGAGAAGGATGGCAAGCAGACACCAGTAAGAAGGCCGTCCCTGGTTGGAGCCGGGACCCCACGCGCATCACGAAGCACTTTCGGACCCTTGCGGGTTGGAGTGGCAAGAGCAGCACAGAAGCCATTCTGTGCTCTGCCATCTCCAAAGCACACAGTCCTGAATGACCCCTACTGATCAATCGGAGTGAACAGGGGAGAAAAAGCCAACATACAACTCTTGGCTAGGTTTCTAATTTACCAAAGGGAACAAATTTGGACTCATCGGCAAATTTCTCTCAAAACTTGTTTTATAAGCTTTATGCTTGTGTCTTTTTCCCAACGATGTCAGAAACACATAGCAAGCGTGCATAGTGCCCCGACAAGAAGAAGTAACAACCAATCCGTGAGGTGTTGGCTCAGCACACACCTGCTGTGGCAGCTGACTGTTTTCCACTTCTATGACCCACTGTTTGGGCTCCTGCGGGCAGCTCCTCCTTGACTGTGGCAGCCTCTATCAAGGAAACAATTCTGTGTCCACACAGTGCCACATCAGGTCTGTGGATATTTTGATGAAAATACAGTCGTCTCCCCTTATCCGCGGTTTTGCTCTCTGTGGTTTCAGTTATCCACAGTCAACCACAGTCTGAAAATATCGAATGGAAAATTCCAGAAATAAACAGTTCATAAGGTTTAACTTGAGCACTGTTCTGAGCAACATGATGAGATCTCTCCCTGTCCCTCCCCGTCCTACCCGAGAACTGAATCACCCCTTTGTCCAGGTAGCGCAGCCTCTGCATTCAAGTCGCCTCTTTTACTTTCCTTCACAATGGCCCCAAAGCCATTCACATTACTTCTATTACAGTATATTGCTATAATTACTCTATTCTATTGTGAGTTATTGTTGATCTCTTACCGTGCCTAATTTATACATTCAACTTTATCCTAGGTATGTGTGTACTGGAACAAACACTGAATACATACGGTTTGGTCCTGTCTGTGCTTTCAGGCATCCACGGGGGGTTTTGAAACATACCTCCCGTGGCCGAGGTGGGGGGGATGACTGCAATGCTAACAACTGAGTCACAGCCTAGACTGAATAGTGTTTACCTATGCTGTCTCTGAAAAGTTCTGCTTTCATGAACTCTACAACCCAAGGCCTGAAGCTGACAGTTCCAATGCAACTTTCAAATCCCAAGACCCCAAAAGGAAAGTTCTTTCCAACTTGACATCTGCAACAATTTCCTACATCAAAAATGCATCAGCATACACGCACTGCAAAAATTAAAAATAACGTTGGGCTGGCTGTGCCGACATTTGCAAATAATTCCTTATTTATTACAACCCCTTGTTTAGAAAGAAAAAAAAAATAGAAAGCCTTCCATGACAAATGTTTGCCTCCTTGGCCAGAGGTGTGCCTCCAGGAAGGGCTCCCTGCGCCTGCCTGCGAAAACCAGAATCCGGGCCTTGGCAGCCCGAGGGGCCCCTCTTGCCCACTTGCAGTGAACTGAAGGAAAGGACACCATGGCCTACTTTTCAGGAAACCGGCTGCCAAACCCGAAAGTGGGAGGGAAAAATGATGGGAGAGAAAGGAGCTTTGATTCTGGAAATTATGACTTGCTGACATTCTTCTTCTCTTTCCTATAATCTGTCTAACTGTAGACACGACTTTAATTATAGATGGGCAGGTGGGGCCAGGCCAAGAACAGGGCTTGGGCTGGAATTTGTGGCGTTGGAATTGCTGGGCTCAGAGGACGAAGCCTCTCCTTGCGTCTTAGCTGCTCTCTTGGCCCCGCCCCCAGGGCTAACAGCGCCCTCCTGGGGTACTTTTCAAATGCAAAGTGAACAAACAAGTCCTCCCCTGACCAAAAGAAAAAAAGCAAAGATCTTAGACTCCCAGAAAATAATAATTGGTCCTGTCTTACTGGTATATTATCTGCAATAAAGCCACCTTGCTCTTATCTGAACTGTGGTAAGGCCCAATCCTCATCTCTCGCCCTAAGTAAAATGTCAAGGGAGAGGCTGGGGAATCACTGATGAACACACCATCTATGCCAGGCACTGCATTTGCTGTCTTGGGTGCTATGTCACTGAATTCAGGTAACAGTTGTGTGAGGTAGGGATGATCGCCCCCTCGCCCATTTTAAAGACAAGGAAACTGAGAGTCAGGAAGACAAATGGACTTCTCTCAGACTACACATCTGTGAAGAGAAAGAACCAGAATTTGAAGCCAAGGCTAAGCTGTCTTCCCGTCTCCTTTTTTAACCCCATTTCCTTTTCAATTTACTCTTTTGGAATCACTACTTTGCTTAAAATCTACAGTGGTTCTTCTTGCCCATAGGATAAAGCTCACAGTAGGGTTGCGCTTTGGGGATGCCTGGGGTCCTGAGCTAGAGTGATGGCAGGGGACATGAAGGCAGCAGTCCCAAGTGTCACGTGTTAGATGGCCTGTGAGCTACACATTCACATATGGAAACCTGAGGCAGGGAGTCCAGCCTGCCACCAAGCTATCATCATTAATCAAGAATTAAATGATGGTGCAGGAGGAAGGAAGGGATGGACAAACGAATGACTGAATAGGTAGGAATTCCTCTCAATCCTTGCTTCCTACTGTGTCCATGTCACATGGAAGCAACATACCTTCTGGATTACTTGGGAAAAGACTCCTTCTCTGCACAGACGCACAGGGTAACATAAAGCAAATCATACAGGTGTTGATGGTGGAGGAAGATTCCTCGATACTCTTTCCTTGGGTTCCTTTCCATTTTAGACCATGAAAAAATAAAGTTCTACATGAGTTCTACAGGACGTAGAACATTTATTCACTCATTCATTCACTCACCTACTATTGAACACCTACTATGAACCTTCACTACAGTAGGCACTGTGTTAGGAATCATTGAAACAGTTTTGTCCATATCTTCCCATAGCATGTGTTCTAGTGAGGGAGCCAGACAGTAATAAATGCTTGACTACGTAGAATAATGGCAGGTAGTGCTGTGTGTTTTTGGTGAAAAATGAAACAGAATGGAAAGGGACAAATGACAAAATCCTTCATTCAGTAAAGTGTTCAGGAAAGGCCCACTTTTTTTTTTGAGAAGGTAACGTTAAGCAGAGACCTGAATTAAGTGCAGATTCTGACAAAGAAAATTTCTGGGGAAGGTATATGTAGGTAGGGAAGACAGTTAGTGACCAACCCTAAAATGAAAACATGCTTAGCCTGTTTGAAGATCAGCAGCAAGAGTTAATGACTGAGAGAAGTAGAAAAGATTACAGTAGTAGCGAGTGAGGTAGGAGGTGCAGGGTGGGGAGGAAAGAGACTACAAAATGTCATAGAAGGAATTTGGATGTGATTTTAAGGATGGTAACCAAACCAAAGAAACCAGACAAGTGATATTAACAAGTGTGACCCCACTTCTACCTGCGATGTCACTAAAACACAAACGAGGTACTCAGGGTAGCAGTAATTAGTGCTGAGCAGAACAGTTTCACCTCCCTCATCACAGACACTGTGTTTCTATTAATACGGCCTGATGTGTAAATAATGATTTTGCCAAGGGAAACTCCCTTTTTAACTGTGCATCTTTTGAAATCGAGTAACTGCATAACCACCTCATCCGTGTTTGACATGGGAACAGGAAGATTTTTTAGCTGAATGTTTATTCCTGGCATTTTCTATCCTCTGAGGTTCAGTCCACTATTCCAGCCTGTCAAGTTCTCCGTCCATTCCATCCAGTAAGTTTGTTCTCCCCCCATGTAGCTGTGTGCCATTCATGGGAGAAATCATTTAATGGAGGAACCAAGGTGCTGACTGGGACTAAGGTCAAGGACACAATGTCAGGACTCACAACTAGAAACCTCTCTCCCAGGTGACACGTGATGTTTAATGCTGTGCATCAACTCGACTGGGCTAAGGGACACCCAGACAGCTGGTTAAACACTGTTTCTGGGTATGTCTATGAGGGTGTTTCTAGAAGAGATTAGCATTTCAATCAGTAGCTGAGTAAAGATCTTACTCACTCAAGTAGATGAACATCATCCAGTCCACCGACAGCCTGAATAGAATGAAAAAGGAGGAGAGCAGCCTAATTTGCTCTCACTGCTCTGGCTGAGACATCCATCTTCTCTCGCCCTCAGACACTGGCCCTCCTGGCTCTCGGGCTTTTGGATGCAGGCTTGGGCTCACACCATCGGCCCCCAGATTCTTAGGCCTTCGGACTCAGGCTGAATCATACCACCAGCTTTCCCAGCTATCCATTTTGCACGCAGAATATTCTGGCATGTCTCAGCCTCCCTAAACCCACATAAGCCAATTCCTATAACTGGTGATATATATATCTCCTATTGATTATATAAATATATCCTATTGGTTCTGTTTCTCTGGAAAACCCTGACACAAAAGAATACCACACTAGTTATAAGACTTAACTGTGTCTGACATATAGTAAACACTCAATATATATTAACTATAAATATTACTATGGGTGTCAGTATTTGTCTTCTAACCCCTATGTGTCCATCTTGTCCAAAGAGGCTCTTTGGGACATTTTGTCACTTGTCCAGCTGATCTCCCAGATTCCAGCACCAAACTCACCTCCTGGGTCTAGCAGTGTGCAACGGCGTGAAAGACATATTGAGACTCAGCTGATGTAATTCCTGGTGAACACAAGCTGATCATTCTTTCTTATTCCATGGTGTCATGAACCAACTCCTTTAATAATCTAGTCTAGAACCTGTTTGGCTCGACAACAAACTCACCACCTAGAGGTTCATGAAAGCCACCCTCTTCCACTGAAATTTGGGGTGGTGCTTATTTCCCTTCAGAACCCCATCCACCACTGTGACCGTTTTCCATGACGTCTCTCAGAGTTCATCAGCCATGTTCAAGAATCCTAAGTCCTCTCGGAACCCGAGGGGACCAGGCAAGGTGAGGTCATGAAGACAAGAGGGACCCTCTCTTCCAGTTCCTTTTCCTGTTTTGACGTTTGTGCCCCTGTGTCCCCTCATTAGTGTCCCTGCCATGTTTTCAGGCTTGATTTCTCTCTTTCCCATTCCCCCCTAAGAATCCTTAAACCAGCTGATCCTTTCATTGACCTACTACCTCTTTGAAAGATAACTTTTAGAACTATTTTACAAGATGACCTATATTTTCTTGACAGAGTTCACCCCTCAGTTCCTGGTGAGCTTCATCCTCCATGACACATCCTCCCTGCATCCCTGCCACCTTTTCTATTTTGTTCTCAATCCTGAGTTCTTCTTTCCATCTTTCTGGGGGCCTCTTTGGCACTGCAGCTCATCAGAGAGCTCCCTAGCTAACCACACTGGTTTCTCGGGTTACATCTTCATGATCTACATCGCTGGAAAAATTTGCCTGGGCAGGACTGCACTTGGGAGAGATTTTCCAGCCATTGGCACCCTGCTGTTTGAAGCATCACCCCACGAATTCGAAATGACTTGTTTCTGCCAGCTGTCTGAAATCCACCTTCCCGTCAGCTGACTGTGCCCCATTTTTAACTCCTCACTCTGTCACCCCTGCCCAGGTTCCCATCACTGCCTGTTCAGCCACATGATGCCCTTTTGTTGGTAAGAATCTGGCTGAGCAAGTGTGACCCAGATCACTTCCTCCGCCCCCTAATTCAGATTACATTTTCAGATGGAAAGACATGAAATCGTCAAATACTCTGCTTTTAATTCAGAGTCGTTCAGCATGTATTGGGACAGCCAATGTCTCTGTCACCACAGTTATTTATCTTGCTGGGACTGTTTTGATCTGCACCTGAAATGCATTTTCCATTCGCTGAATTTGCATTTGCTGGATGGCCTTTCGCGTACAGCCTGTAGATTCCGCAAACCCATTCAGGTCATCCCTCTATGCAAAAACATGGACAGATCCAGGTCAGGTCTGCACTGGCAAAGCCAAGTTTGCAGCAGCAAAAGGAGACCAGGTAATTTAACTGGAAAGGTACAGAGAACTGAGGCAAAGTGTTGATTTGTCTCAATGTTCTCAGTTTTCTCAGTGTGCTTGGCCCATGATGAGTTCATTTTGTTTCCAGAGGATATGGTCCCAAGTTTATTCAGTGTAATAATTTCTCAAATGGGAATGATAAGGTTTGAATATTCACAGGAATATTCCCTTGCTCAAATGAAATAAAGTAGTGAGAGAGTTTTGTGGGAGAACTTTACAAAGTGCTCAATAAATGTGAGAAAGTTTATAGGAAGCTTTCCCCACATGCTAGGACTGGCTTCCCCAAAACCATACAGTTAGAGAATTCAGGACAGAAGAACTTAACAGCTTGTGAGGAAAAAAAATAAGGTTAGTAATGTAAAAATATCATCAAACTCACTGAAAGTCTTGTATAATGTTTATGTTCCCCAAAATAAATCACTCAAAGTAACACATGAAATAGATAATCATTGATGTTTTACTTTTTAAACTCTATTTACTGGATGTTGAACAATTCATGTGCATGTATCTTGGATGCTAAAATGGCTTTTGAGATGATAATAACCAGCACTTAGCAACCACTTCCCATAATGCCAGGCCCTGGGCTAAGATCATCACAAACATATCTCATTTAAAACCCACAGCAACCTGATTGGCCGGCTGTCAGAACAATCTCCAATTACAGATGAAGCCATACTGAGATTAACGAAGCTGAGGCAATCCTGCAGCTGATAAAAAACAAAGCTAGAAATACATGACTGAGATGCGAGGAGGTTGGGATGAGTTACTGCTGGAAAGAGAAGGGTCACTTCACTCCCAACCCCAATTCCTGTCTCTCCATCAGCTCATCTTTGTTCGATTTTTAACATCCCAAATGCAAGCCTGTGATTATGGCCATAGAATGCCGAGTGACAGTCAAGGGCAGTTTGTATGGCAAAGTTGCATCAGTGCTTCCTGGCTTTTGCCCTCATTTCCTGGTCCAAGACGAGCAACATCTGGGCTTTTCCCTAGACCGGGTTTCAGGAATTGCAGCTGAGGGGAAACTTGGGAAAGAATGGACTGGGGAGTTCAGTGCTGAGAGATTTCATTTGAAAAAAAAAAACAAGAGATCTGCTACTAAAAATTCAAAAATGACTAGTAAGGGGTTTATTATAAACAAACTACAGAGCGACATCTTTACCTAAAGTCGCACGCAGACCAGCACAGAGTCAAAGAATCACTGGTCATTCATTGACTACGGTTGCATAGTACACTCATCAGTAGATTGGTTGCACTTCTTAATTTTCTGGATGCTATGAAACATCCCATTTCAGAGAACATGTCCCAAAACTATATATTATTATCACTTTTATTTGGTGATCACTGGACATTTTGGCTGTAGCTATGACCTTAAGATGATCCATTTAGAATAAGGTTGAAGGGAAAAGGTTCACCGCAAGCTGGGAAGAGCTTCAGCTCTTCTGATAAGTGTATGATGGTCTCCCTCACCCATCTTCAGATCGGAGCTGACCTCTGAGGCCAGGCTCCAGTACAACTACTGACAAATCCTTGGTCACTCTTCCTGCTGCCTTGTCAATCTGTATATACATCAACCTCTTGTACACCAGGAGGCTTTTGTCATTGACCTGTGGGAGCCAGATAGTCTGTGGCATAAGTATTTATCATCCTGCCTACACAGCCAACTCATCAGATGTGAATGGGCTTGGCCCTTCTGTCCTGGTGAGCACTATCCCTTGAGTATATATAGGCATCTTCCAGAAAGAACAAGATAACTCTCCTTCTGCAGTCCTGCCAAAGAAGTAAGTTCAGTTATGGGCATCCCATTAGAAGTAAAGCAGCAAGAAACTAGAGCAGGCAGCCAGAATAGCAAGAAACCCTAAACCCATATCAATCGAGGACATGATGGAAGATGCTAGTGATGTTTGGCCCAGAGAACAGAGGGTTTAGGAATTTCAGCACATGTTCATTCCTGGGCAGGCAGGCGAGAATGAAATGGTGCATTGTAGGTGTTAACTAGCTGAGGGACGCCCAAATGGCTGGTAAAACATTCATCCTTGGGTGGGTCTATGACAATGTTTCCATAGGAGATTAGCATTTGAAGAAGGTCATCCTCACCAATGCAGATGGGCATCACCCAATGCATCAAGGCCTGGATAAAACGAAAGTAACAGATTTGCTCTCTGCTTAAACTGAGACATCCATCTTCTGCCCTGAGACCTTGGTGCTCCTGGTTCTCAGGCCTTCAGACCTGGACTAAAGTACACCACCGGCTTCCCTGGTTCTCCAGCTTACGGATGGTTGATTGTGAGGCTTCTTGGCCTCCATAATTGCATGACTCAATTCCTAATATATATATATCTTATTGGGTCTGCCACTCTAGAGAACCATTAAGTGAGAAAAATCTTAGCACTGTCAAGAAACTTAAAGCTGGTATGACAAGAGCATAGTGAGTAAAGGCAAAAGTGGGTCGGGGCGAAGTTGAGAGGTGAACAGGTACTGAAAGGTGAAGAAAGGAGTCTGGATTTTAATCTAAGTGTAATGAAAAACTATGGAGTGCTTTTCATAAGTATGAATAATTAAGTTTCGTTGAAGAGGACATATTTCTGCTATGTAGCAAATGGGTTAGAGGCGGATCAGAGAGGAAGTGGGGAATCTAGGCTTGAGGCTGCTATAGTCATCTGGTTGTACCTGTTATCATCAAATACTTGAAGGTCAGTATTCGTGGAAGAAAAAAATGGGCTTATAAGAAGTTAACAAGGAATGAACTTCCTCCAGTGTGGAAATAAGTGGAAATAAGCACCCCGCCACTGGAGGTTGCATCGGTTAGCTATTGCTGTGTAATAAACCATCTCGAATGGCTTAAAACAGCCACAATGTATTATTTCTCATGAGTCTGTGGGTTGGCTGGGTGGTGCTGCTTGTCTGGGCCAGGCTGGGTTGGTCTTTCCTGGGCCTACTCCCTCCATGAGTCTATCCTCAGCCTGCAGCTTTGCTGAAGAATGGCCGGTCTAAGATGGCTTTGGTTGGGACAACTCAACTTTCTCTTCTCTATGGGGTCTCATATCCTCCAGCAGGCCAACGTGGGCTTATTGTTTTTTTTTCCTGGATCATTCATTTTAATTGTGATTTTAAATAAATTACAGTTTTTCTATTCATTAGTACAAACTGCTACAATGAACATTCTTACTCATGTCTTCTTATTCCCATTGAGAAGAGTTGTACCATGTGACACTGGAATCGTATAGGGTATACTTACATTGAATTGTACTTATGTTTCCAAAGTGTTTTCCAAAGTGTTTACATGGATATAATGTATGAGACAAAGACAGTCTTCCCAATTTGTTAAATGTGAAATGGTAGCTCATTGTTATCTTAGTCTGCATATTTCTGATTACTGAGGGTTGAGAAACTTTTAGTGTTTTTTAATTTATTTTCTTCTGTGCTTTTTAGTTTTATTTTTCAGTTACAGCTTCCTCTCAATATTGGTTTTGTGTTGGTTTCTGGGCTTATTCTTAAGGTGATCACAGAAAAACAATACAGAAGTAAAATTCACATGTGCCCTTTCACTTTTCCGCTTGCATCAGGTTTGCCAACATCTTATTGTCCAAAGCAAGCCCTATGGCTGGGGCCGGGGACAGAGTGGGGGGAAATCACAAAGGTGAAGTACAAAAAGGGCGTCGATACAGGGAGGACATTGATTTGGGCCACCAGTGCAATCGATCCCCTGGATGTGTTGAAAGAGAAGCTAAATGACCATGTATGAGATAAAAAAATTGCAGTGCAGATGAGAGCAGATGATCTTTACAAAGCGCTGTCCCTCTCTACAACTCTAGTTGGAAAGCAAACAGGGCACCAACATGAAAAGCATCACAGGTGAGAAGCACATCAGAGCCTGCATCCCACGATGATGCTGGAACATTTCCTTGTGTGTTCCCAGGATCAGGGAGCTGAAGGAATGTCCACTCAGAGAACTGGGCCTGGCTGGTCCCTAAGGAAGTGGCAGTCCAGACCCTGGCTGCTCACGCCTCTTTCCTTGGAAACAATTCTCTCCATTTCTCTGACAGTGTCAGCCTGTGAGAATATCCATGGGGCTCACAGCGTTGGCTTCATCGACACTCAAGCTGCTGGATCACCTTACAACTTGGAAATTAACTGAGAAAAAAGGCTGCCTGTGGGAACCACACTACTCCAGGCCCGAAACTCATTCCTAAATAAAGATATTAACTTCATGAAGACAGGGTAATGATTTTGGCCTTACTGAAGCTGACTTAAACCAAGAGAAATATTTAAATTCACTCACACACATATTCGCATAAAGGATTTAGAATCCAGATTTTAAAAGGCCAGGAATATGGAAAATATAAAATAAAACCAGCCATAACTGTAACTGCAGAGAAAGTTTGCATCTTGCTAACAAATGTTGGCTATAAAAATTCCAAGATCTTGTGGTCTGAAGGCAAGACTACTTCCAGAGCTTCATGTAGAATCACAGACACCCGCATAAGCACACACTCATAAAACATACACAGGCAGTCACAAGTTCACATATATGGTGACACCAGACAAAATACATGCACACGCAAATATCCACATGGGCACTCAAGCTTCCTTGCACAATGCTATATCCACTTCTGTGTTTTCACAAACACGCTCGTAAATAATCAGACCCACCTGCCCAGACATCACCAGGGTAAAAATATATGAATACAAAAAAACTATATCTGGAAACACGAATACCAGAGGCACAGTCCCAAGGATGAATACACAGAAAAGATCAAACACATCCCCTTTGCTAACATATCATGGGGTGAACACAAGAGACGCACACATACTGCAGGTGCTCACTTGTGTGCAAACACACATGCACACGCATGCCCACATACCTGGGCACTCTGCAAGCCTGTGACTGACCCCTGGTCCCTACCGGCCTTTCCAAGTTAATAGGGTGCTGCTCTCCGGTTTTCTGTCAGCTCTCCTTCCACTCCTAGGGCCTCTCGTCTCCAGTGCCTTTGCACATTCTGTTCCCCAGCTCATTGTACACTGACCTTTCTCATCCTTCAGGCTTTCAGTTCAATGTCACGTCCTCAGCAGGGCCTTCCCCACTGCTGCATCGTGTAGGCAGGCCCTTTGTGACGCCATCAGACACCTGGTTTGGGTCTTCATAGCACGTGGAGCAATTTTGGAGTTATATATATTTTGTATATAATATTACAAAATATTACATATATTATAATTATCTGGAACTATTTGTTATCTGTTTCTCCCACTGGACTACAAGAACCATGTCAGTTTCACTCATAATTCATATCCTGAGTCTAACACAGTGCCTGGCAGACAGTCGGCACTCATCAAGTTTAGCTGTTGAATATACAATTGCTTGGAAAGAAATGGATAAATATGTTTTTAAGTCAGCTACCATGGGGAAATTCTGGGAAACAGTGTAAGTTATTTCACCCTAAGAGCAAATGATCTGGGGGATTTATGAGGGGGAAGCCAAAACACCCTGGAATTATCTTCTGGTGGGTGGGCCCCATGTAGTACAGGCCTCCCCCTGCTAGGTGAGTGTCCTAGGAACCCATTTGTATCAGTGTACCAGCTGGCATTGTTGTGAGAAGCTGCATTCAACTTCAGTGAATTTTTTTGAAGACTTTGAGTGAGCTTGCCCATTTCATGCTGGGTGGTTTACGAGCACACTTGCCCACACTGCTCTGAGTGTTGCACAGTTTGACCTCCATGCCTCACTCTCCCTACTCACCTGATCTCACCCCAAGCAACTTGTCATTGTTGTTTCCTTGGATGAAAAAAATCCTCAAAGAAAAAAATTTGCTGATGTGGAAGAGGCAAAACAAAAAATGGCAGGAGCACTAAAAGGCATCTAGATCAGTAAGTCCAAAAGCTGTTTTGAGCAGTGGGGAAAAAAGTCTCGACAGGTGTATTGCATCGAATGGAGAGTACTTTGAAGGTGACTGAAATTTAAACATGTAAGAATAAATAGGCAATTTTTCATAAATAAATTCTGGGTTTTGTTGTCCCTCTTGCATATGCCAATGCCTGACAGTCCTTGATCAGGGGCCCTTCTTTCCTGGAACATTTAATCTACTGTGCCAAAAAAAAAGGCAGAGCAACTTTTCAGAGCTGTGGAGGGGAAGGACCTTAGGCACAGCGATGCAGGTGCCAGCAGTTTGGAGCCAGCCAGTGAGAGCCCACTGACAGGCTGAAGATGGGGCAGCGCACCAAAAGCTCTGCTACCAGCCTCCAAGGTGGATGATCTTAACTAGTGAGAGCCAACGTGCAGGTCTATGGGGAAGGGGACCCTGTTGGTGACTATGGATGGAAGTGGGAACCCAGCAAAAGCAATTAATTCTTGAGCTGGCCATACTGCCCAACATAAACAGACCTAGGATGCCCAAGGTCATGGCAGTGACCAGGCCAAATAGATGAGGCCACTATGGCTGGTCTTTTTTGGCTAGCGATGGCTCACAGCAAATCAATTTCAAAAGCGGGGAGATGAGTGCTACCAGAGATATGACACCTCACACTTGGAAAGTCCCAGACCCTTTTGAATACAAAACTCTCCAGCTGCAGGATGGGAAATCCTGTGGTTGGGACGACTCTCAGCCTTGGAAATACATGTGCAAATCAAGAGTCACTCAGGGATGGAAAATGTAACAGATTCAGCTGGTCTCCTTGAGACACATGATGTGCTTCACAGTAAACAGAGAGCAGGCAGCTGTATCTGCTGCCTCTTTGTTCCTGAGGCCATTTCCACTGCACCCACCCTGTCCCCAAGCCTGGTGTGATGCCAAGTCTAAAGTCAGTTTTTCTAACAGATATACAAATCAGGTCACGATCATTTTACTGCGGGTGTCAGTCATCACCAGATGACTATGTCACCTACTCAGATGGTCCTGGGTATATAAGCTCAACTATTCAAATGCCAAATTCCCAATGAGATCATGTGTGGGGAGGGTGGTTCACTTAAGAAAGGCTGCCCTGCCTATTTGGACTTGTTGTGTGCAAGAACAAGGCATTGACGTACTATAATTGAATTCCTTTGTAAAAGCTCCCTTAATTAACTTATGAAATCTAGCTCTGGGGCAAGGAGAGTCTTTTGGGAGAACCTGTGAACAATAAAATTTGGCCTCATGGATGAGTATCTGGGCACTATGATCCAGCTTCTACCACCAGAAACACCTTGATATCCCTGTGAAACTCTCACCAATAGGTGCTCAAAGTCAGTGGTTCCCCAAGAGAGTGTTTAGACTGACAACATTCGAATCAGCATCACCAATGCAAAACTGGGGGGACCACCCCATATCTACTACCTTAGTCAGTTCTGGCTGTTGTAACAGAATACTGTAGAGTGGCTAGCTCAAAGAACAGAAATTTAGTCCTTACAGTTTTGGAGGCTTGGAAGTCCAAGATGAAGGCATCCACAGATCTGGTGTCTGGTGAGAGCTCCCCTGGTTTATCAATGGCCTTCTTCTCCTTGTGTCCTGACATGGTGAAGAGCAGAGAGAGAGAAGGGAGAGAAAGCTCTCTTGTGTCTTATTCTAAGAGCATTAATCCCATTCACGAGGGTTCTACTCTCGTGACCTAATTGCCACCCAAAGGTCCCATTTCCAAACGTCATCACATTGGGATCTCAGCAAACGAATTGTTGAAGGACACAGACATTCAGTCCATAACACCTACTGAATCAGAAACTTTGGGAGTGGGGCCTGCACACCTGTGTCAGAACAAACCCTCCAGGGGATCGTCTTGCACATTTGAGTTGTAGAAACACTGCTCTAGACTGGCAGGCAGAATTCTCCTCCCGCCTCCTCATTTCTCTGTCGCACTCCCAAACCGTGCTGTTGCCTCGGGAGAACCAGGCAATCAGGACTTGTCAAACTTCCAAGGATGTTGCATTCAAAATTTTATGAGTCAGATGGGTTTTATTATAATGGAAAAAGTGTTGGCAAAGAGTCTGGGGATAGGAGCTCCCCCTTCCCAGACACACTGTTGAATGTTCCCTGGGCTGCATTTACCAGGCAAAGATCTCGATCTTTTAAGTCAAAGGACTTCCCTCCTCTCGACAGTCTGAAGTTCTTAACTTAGAGATAACTTTAAATACACATTTTAAATACACATTTGACACAGAACAACAAGCATATACAAATGTGCTAGTTATAATAACTTTTCATAAACCCATGTAATCACTATGTAGATTAAAAAAAAACCAAAACATAGCTTCTATAGTAATTAACTACCATTTTTATATCTTCCAGGTCAATGAGTTTGCCCTGTTTTAATACTTTATATAAAAGAAAGCACTCAGTATGTATCCCTTTGTGTCTACCTTCTCTCACACAGCTTTGTAACTGAGAAATTCATTGAAAATAGCAGGAGTATGAGGTTTTTAAATACGTCACATCTTTGTCAGCACTTGGTATTGTCTATGTTTTTCATTTTAGCCATTCTTCGGGGTGTCTGTAGATATCTTATGGCAATTTTAATTTGCATTTCATTAATGCATAGTGAGGTTAAATATCTTTTAATATGCTTACTGGCTACTTAGACATCCTCACCTTGTGAAAGATTTGATCAGTTTAATGCTGAGTTCTTATTGAGTCATCTGGTGGTGGTGGTTTTTTTTTTCTCTCTCACTGAGTTGTAGAATGCTTTCTATACTCTGGCTAAGAGTCCCTGTAGAATATGTGTATTTTAAATACTTTCCACCTTGCTGCTTGCATTTTCACACTCTTGATGAGAGTGAAACACAAGTTCTTAAGTTTAATGAAGATCAGTTTAACAATCTTTCCTATTACAGGTCCTGTTGTGTCTTCCTTAGGAAATATTGGCTTGCCCTGAGGTCATAAAAACATTCTCGAGTTCATCTTTACAAAGTTTCATTGTTTTTACCTTTTACTTGTAGAACTATAGCACATCTGGAACCGATTTGTGCGTAGTATGTGTGATACAACTCCAGATCCATTTTTTCCATGTAAATATCCAGTTGGCCCACTCTGATCTATTAAAGGGGCATCCTTTCTGCCCTGCAACACAGTGTCAGGACTGTCATCAATCAAGTGGACATAGACGTTTGGATCTATTTCTGAATATCTATTTGTTCCATACCCATTTTGTCATGTGCCAATACCACACTGTCTCAGTTACCATAGCTTTAAAATAAATCTCGATATAGAGGGTATAAGTTTTCCAGGCTTGCTCCTTTCTAAAATTATCTTGGCAATTCTGGGCCTTTTATATTCCCAAATAAATAATACAATCAGTCATTTCTGCATGCATACCTGCACACACACACCCTGTAGATGTGCAAGCAAAACCTGGTGTTGCTAATGGGGTTGAACTAAACTCATGGGCATTAGTTAGACTTCCGCCAAGATGGAGGCATAGGTGGAGACGCGGTGCCTTCTCACACAACCAAGTTTAGAGACAACTAAATATTAGCAACAGAAAACATAGCCAAAACACAGAAAATTGAACTTTTCGGAAGTCTGTTAACAACAAATTCTTCAGCCTGACCGGTAAAAGGCGAAACCAGCAGCTGGTGGAGCGGGGTTGCACAGGAAAACTCGGTCAGACGGACTCAGGTGCGCGGAATCCAAGTGCAGGGTTGGACTTAGTGAGAGGCGGAGCAAACAACTGAGCGAGCAACCGTGGGGAAACAGCGAGGGAGCAGGGCTGCGGGTTGACTGTGGTCACGCATTTGTGCACGGATAGACGGGCGAGGGAGTGGGCGATTGGACCGGGACCCAGCGGGTCCCTGCGACAAGCGGCAGCGGAGGGCGACGCCATTTCCCCGCTCTGACCCCACCTCCACATACAGCGTCATAACCCAGCGGCTTGAAACATCACAGGGGACCGCCATTTCCCCGCTCTGACCACGCCCCCACATACAGTGTCACAACCCAGCGACTTGGAAGTCCAGGGCTCCGCTCCTCACACTTAAAGGGCACGAACAGACCAAAAATGGCTCAAGAAGATCTCAAAGCCCCAGAGCCTGTAAATCTAAGCGATGAAGAAATAGCAAAACTCTCAGACGCACAGTTTAAAACACTGGTCATCAAGATCCTCACAGAACTGGTTGATTATACCCACAAATTAGACAAACATATGAAGGCAAAACTAATTGAAATGAATGGAATTGCACAGGACACCAATAGCAATGAAAAGGAAACTGGGACTCAAATCAATGGAGTGGACCAGAAGAAAGCAAATAATGGCCAAACAGAAAAGAGTCAAGAAGCAAGAATTCAAAGAAATGAGGAGAGTCTTAGGAACCTCCAGGACATCTTTAAATGCTCCAACATCTGAATTATAGGGGTACCAGAAGGGGGAAAGGAACAGCCACCAGTGGAAAACTTATTTGAACAAATAATAAAGGAGAATTTCCCCAATCTGGCAAAGGAAATAGACTTCCAGGAAATCCAGGAAGCTCAGAGAGTCCCAAAGAAGGTGGACCCAAGAAGAAATACACCAAGGCACATCATAATTACATTAGCCAAGATTAAAATGAAGGAGAGAATCCTAGAAGCAGCAAGAGATAAGGGGACAGTCACCTACAAAGGAGTTCCCATCAGACTGTCAGCAGATTTCTCAAAAGAGACCTTACAGGCAAGAAGGGGCTGGAAAGAGGTCTTCCAAGTAATGAAAACCAAAGACCTACAACCAAGATTGCTCTGTCCAGCAAAACTTTCATTTAGAATGGAAGGACTGATAAAGTGCTTCTCAGATAAGATCAAATTCAAGGAGTTCATCATCACCAAGCCCTTATATGAAATGTTAAAGGGACTTATCTAAGAAAAAGAAGTTAAAGAAACATGAACAGTGAAAGGTCAGCAAACTCACAGTTATTAACCACCACACCTAAAACAAAAGCAAACTAAAAGGACAGCTACATCAGGAGTGGAAACATAGAAATGAAGATCTCAAAGAGGGTTAGCAACAGGGGAGTGGGAGGAGGAGAAGGGGGGAGAAGGTACAGAAAATAAGTAGCATAGACGGTAGATAGAAAATAGATGGGGGGCAAGAATAGTATGGGAAATATAGAATCTAAAGAACTTGAGACACATGGTCATAAACTAAAGGGGGGGTAATGGGGATGGGGAGGTAGGGTGGAGGGGAATGAAGGGGGGGAATAGAACAACTGTAATGGCATAATCAATAAAAAATAAATAAATTAAAATATAAAAAATAAAAATAAAAATAAATAAACTCATGGGTAATTTGAAAAGAATTGAATCTTCCTATGTATACACATGTTATACCCCTCAATTTATTTGCTTCTTTTTACATTCTTCTCAAGTTGTTTTACAGTTTGCTGTGCACAGATCTTGAACAACTTTTTATTCTTTTTCAGATATTTGACTCTTTTGATATCAGTGTAAACTATAGCACTTTATTTCTTTTTATTTTCTTTTTGTTTGCTCATAGTAATAGAAATATAAATATTTTTTAACATTTACTTTTAATTCAGTGATCATGCAAAATTCACTTGTTTTAGTATATCTGTACATTGTTTTGAATTTTCTACATATGCATTCACATCATCAACAAATTAATGATAGTTTTCTTTCTTTCTACCCAATCTTTATGTCTTTTATCTCTTTTATTTGACTTATTGCATTGGAGAGAACCTCCAATACAATCTCAACTAGAAATGGAGGAGTGGCCATCCTCAGATCATTCCAAAAACTCAGGGAGAAAATTGTCAACATGTTGCCATTAAATATTATGTGATGTTTGCTGTTGGATTTTTGTATTATTGTTTATCAGATTTTGTAAATTCCCTTTTGTCTTACATTGCTGAGAGGTTTTTTTAAAGATTTTATTTCTTTTAGAGAGATGGGGAAGGGAGGGAGAAAGAGAAGGAGGGAAACTCAATGTGTGGTTGCCTCTAGCTCACCCACACTGGGGGATATGGCCTGCAACCCACGCATGTGCCCTGACTGGGAATCAAACCAGTGATGCTTTGGTTCACAGGCCCACACTCAATCCACTGAGCTATGCCAGCCAGGGCCACATTGCTGAGAGTTTTTATAAGGATTAGGAGTTGACCTTTTCAGTTGCTTTCACTGCATCTTCAGATGATTAAATATATTTTCTCTTTTATGCCATTAACATGATACGTAATGTCACTTTTTCAAAATATTAAACCAACCTTGCATTCCTGGAATAAATACAACTTTATCTAGGTGCATCATTCTCTTTCAATACGACTTGGTTTGATTTGCTCATATTCTTTTTAGAATTTTTTACCTGTATGAAAAATTGGCCCAACATTTCCCTTTTATGTACTGTTCTTATCAGAGTTACCCATCCCATGGTGTCCTTACTCTTCTATTTCTATTTTTGGAAGTATTTGTATAATATTGGTATTATTTCTCCCGTAAATATTTTTTTAAATTTATGGGTAAACTAATCATCACTTGAAGATTTTGTGTGTGTGTGTGTGTGTATGTGTGTATATTGGAAGATTATAAATTTGCAGTTTCAATATCTTTAGCAACATGTAACTATACGGATAGGCCCTTTCTTACTAAGTCAATTTGATAAATTATGCTTTTCTTGGAATTTTCATAATTCTATTTTTAATAGTATTTTAAAATACATTTTACTTCTTAAAATAAATTCTACTTTTTTTAAATACTTCTACTTTTTAAAATGTACTAGCAGAAAGTTATCATTGTATTCTCTATATTTGTATGCTGTATAACAGTATCTCTTTCCTATTATAGAATTGTAATTCATACCTTCTCTAGTTCATGTCTGAGAGATTTGTCTATTTTATTTGTCTTTCAAAGAGTAGACTTTTTAAAATTTTGTCTACTGTATAGATGTTATTTTCTCTATTGAATATTCTTTTGGTTTAATTTGGGTTTTTCCTAACTTATTGAGATAAACACTAGAATCATGAATTTCTAGCTTTTCTTCTTTTCTCATCTATGGGTAAAAGACTATAAATTTTCTGCTACAACAATTTTAGCTAAATGCCAAATGTTTTTATGTCTTATTTTCATTATCATTCATTCCAAAGTAACATCTAATTTTCACTATAAATTATTCCTTGACTCAGATTATTTAGAAATCAGTTGTTTAATTTTCAAATATTTGAGCATTTTTAATTTTCTTTCTGATGCTTATTTCTGGTTCAATTCCACTCTGGTGAGAGGACTTGCACCTCAAATTTGATGAAACATGATTTCTGTCTGAAAATGTAATCAATTTTACTTAATAGTCCTTAATAGTCCAAGTGTGATGTTAGAAAGTATTCTGTTCATTTTTAATTAGTATTCAATTAAGTCAGCTAAGTTTCATCACTTAAGTAAATTAGGCTAATTTATGTAAATTGGGTCAAGTCTATTAACCAAATTTTCTTTGTCCTTACTGATTTCTTTTATGTTTGTTCTCTCACCTCTGAGAAAATTACACTCAAGTTATCCACTGTGATTGTGGATTCATCCATTTGAAATGTTTTGAAACTATGTTAATTCGTTAAGTATAAATTTAGAGTTGTTATACTTGGTAAATTGACCCTTTCATCATTAGAAACTATCTTTATCTCTAATAGTGCTTTCCTTAAAGTATGCTTTGCCCCCTATAAGGACAACGATTTCTGCTATCTTTTGATTAGTAATTGTACCTTTTTGCTTTCAAATTGCATGTGCTTTTATATTTAAGGTAAGTATTATATAAGCAGTATATGTTTTATGAAAAATGAATTTACTTCTACATGTAGAATTTACCACATACATTTAATAATAATAATACTGGTAAATGTTGGCTTAAATCCAACATTTTATGATTTGTCATCCATTTTCACATTTGTCCCATGTTCATTTATTTTTCCTTCCTTGCCTTCTTCAGGGTTAATCAACCATGTTTCTATGATTTCATTTTTTTCCTTGATGACATTTTTAGCTACACATTCCTTCCCTCTCCTTTTACAAGTTACCCTAGAGATTACACACCCTTGAATTATTAGTTTTTCAGAAGTTCGTACTTGTACCACTTCCCAGGAAGCAGGAGACTCCGAGGGAACTTCAGTATTATGTGTATCCCTGGTCTCCTTTTGTTTTAATATTGTACTAACACAACATCATTACCATTTCCAGTGCAGTCAACGTGAATTGAGATGTGCCCTCATATTTACCCATCCTGCAGCTCTGATTCTTTCATAAGTTTCATCAGTGATTAACTCCCTTCTGCCTGAAGAATACCCTTTATCATTTTTCCATTAGTACAAGTCCACCAGTACCAATTGTCTCAGGTTTTATTTATGTGACAATGTATTTATTTCACTTTAACTCTTAAAGGATATTTTTCTGGGTGTAGAAATCTAGGTTGGTAGTTATTTTCTCAATGTTTTAGATCCTTGTTGCATTGCATTCTGACTTGCATAATTTCTGTTGACTAGTCTGGTATAAATATTTTTACACCTTTTAAGGTAATATGCCTTTTTTTGGTTGTGTATAAGATTATTTTATCTTTAATTTTTATTTTCACCAGTTTTACTGTGATGAACCAAGTGTGGTTTTTCTCTGAGTTCATCTTCTTGGTCAATTACGGATGGTGTCTTGCATCATATTTGGAAAGTGTTTGACTATTAATCTCTTCAAATGTTGCTTCTGCTTTTTTTTCTTTCCTCTCATCTTCTGGAATTCCAATTAGACATATGCATTCACCACGTCTCATATAATAACTCTCACACTTCTTTATATTTTCCATCTTTGCTAAATTACTTAACAATTCCAAGATTCATTTTCAGCACTTGGAAAGAAGGATATTAATAGCCTCACAGCACTGTGCGTGTTTTCTTCAATAAAGCTGATGTGAAGTGTTCATCAGTGCTTGTTAGCCACCAGCCGCTCAGTAAATAGTAAGTCTCCTTACCTTTTAGTACTAACATCTTATTGCTTAATAATGCTGATGGTAATGGCAGTTACACTCGAGCAAGTTTTTACTATGAGAGAGGCAGGGTTTTAAGTCTTTGACATATATTATCTCAGTGTTCTCTACAGAAACCCTTGCATTATTATATTTATGCTAGAGATGAGGAAACTGAGGCACAGAGAAATAAAAGAACTTGCTTAGAGAGGTGCCTCTGGCTCAGGGTCTGTCATGAGGTTGCAATCACAATGTCACCCCCAACTCCATCACCTAAAGGATGAATTTGAATTGATCCTAAAAATACTCAGTTGAACCACATGAAACTGAAAAATTCTGGCCTGCAAAAATGTCACTTTCATATGGTTCAACCTAATAATTTATGCTTCCCAGACTTCATGACTGAGATGATACAGGAAAATCCAACAGAGAGGATTTCAATCTTATTAAAGCAAAAGATTTTTTTTATTGCTATTCACCTCCTTGATGTGGTAAGAACTATGGGGGCAAGGCCAGAACTCAAGAAGGCAACATCTGGATGGCGCAGGAGGGATCAATTTTTCTGTGGTCTTGTGATAAATTAGCAAATGGGACCTCCAGAGTCAGGGACCAAAAAAGACTCCTCTTCCTCAGTCACCCCCACCACTCTGTCTGCTCTCCCCTTCTCCTCTCCTCAACATCCTGTCCCAATTCACCTCTTCAGAGTCTGGTCTGTGTCCTCTAGGGACCTGGAGGAGTCACGTTGCGTTGTCTGGAATTCCCCAGAATTTTTTCTGGTTTTCATAATATCTTCATCTTATAACCAGCACCGTGGCTATTTTGGGACTCATGAGAGAGTGATTGCAGAGCAGAGCCTTTAATTGGAGAGAACTGACCCTCATGAGGACAGTCCAACTCAAAGTTGAAGCCCTCATAGAAATGGGAATAACCTAAATGTCCACCAATGGGGGAGGAGTTAACTAAACTAAGCTACATTCCACAGTGTAACATTATGCAGCATTTAAAAGAGGTGAATGCGGCCATGTGTATTTGCAAGGAAGAAACTCCAAAACATCTTGCAAAGGGAAAAAAAAGTACATTTCAGGTCAACATGTAGTGGAATGTGTGTGTGTTGTAAATGTATAGAAAGTGTCTGGAATGGAAAACCACTAAAATAAGGACTGGACATTTCTGGGTAAGGAAGGAATGGAAGAGAAGAGTCTGGGGAGGACTTTGTTAGTACAGTTAGTAACTGTAACATTTGTTTTTTTAATGAGAATATATTCAAGTTTTCTTGTCTAATTAAAAATAAGCAATTTTAAAAATCGTAACACGTTTCTTGCAACAGACTTCTACCTAAAATTGAGAACTATCCCCACTTGGTTCCACCAGAAGCAGACTGGTGAGGATTCAAGTGCAGCTGTGTCATGTAGGAGGTCGTCCCAGGAAATGCCAGTAAAAGAGTTGGAGGAGGAGAGAGAGAACGGAAAGTGGTTGGTAAGCAAGTCATTGTGCAGGCAATTGGATGTCATCTGCTGCGAAACACATCCCCACCGCGTCACCTCACCCGAGGGGCAGGGAACAGGAGTATTGATACACCAAACTCCATCACTCATTGTTGAAGCCTGCTCCTGAGGAGCATTCATTCCCTGGCACGTCTGGCCTGCCACACAGCTGGGCCAAGTGGTCCCTGATAGCCAGAGAAACTGTTAAGGAAAGAAATGAAATGGCTGGCATTTGGAAGCTGGGCGACCACGCCCTTGAGTGGTAAGGACAAGGAGATTTGAATAAGACACAACAAAAGTGGTACAAGCCGTAGCCACATCCCACTGTAACTCAGCTCTGTTCCGGCAGCCTCCAGGGTTCTCCGGCTAACTGAGCGGGCTGTCACCTTTCAGGGACAATGGCACCTCTGAGGGCGGTTTTCCAACCCTTTCCATGGGTAGAACTCCACAAGAATGTTCTCTCTCTGAAAACCCCGCCAGCCAGCCAACCTCTCTGACTTTCATCTGAAGCCTGCATCTCAGCTTCTGTTACAGGAAATGAGAAAAGACAGGAACACAACAACCCTTTGTTCTTCAGGCATTGGATACAGATGAATTTGATAACAAAATAAATCCTAAGTGTGACTTGCTATAGGATCCAGCCATCCAAGTGACAGAGAAGGTGGTTAAAAACTTACATTCAAACCAAACTTCTCCTAGTCGTATAACAGGGACAGGTCTTTCTAAGCCTCATCTGTGAAACGCATGAAATGGGAACATTTACCTCCTAGGCTCGTGTGACATGCACATACATTCTTAGAAGGGACACATAAAGCACTGAGCACAGTCCTCGGCACATCGTGAATATCCAGCCAGTATCAGCTGGCCCAGAAACTGAATTCTCCAAACTGGATTTCACACCTGCTGTCTTCTGAACTTTGCTCTTGGAGCTGTGGGAAAGAAACACAGAGAAAAACCTCAGCTCTGTTCAAGCAGCAGGAACATGTCCTCATGAATCACGCGGTTCTGAGTCTTCAGACAGGAAATCAGGTCCCCGGAGGCTTGGAGCGGCTGCAGCCAGGAATGCAGAGGGGACGCCTGAAGGAGAACCGGCTTGGGGGAGCAGACAGTCTGTGACCCTGTAACCTTGGGCAGCAGGAAAGTGCCCCCCCAGGCCCCTCGCATGCCCAGCCCAACTAATCTGAGTGCAGCAAACCTGCCCCTATTGACTGGCTTTGCTCTGATTTAAATTTCAAACAGCCCACAGTTTTATTCTCTCCTCACCAGCCCTGAAAGCTAACCATTATGGATTTTACAGGCCTCAGAGCCCTGGGCTCACACACTCGATTTGCACAATCTTTGCATAAGGAAAGAGGCAGTCGATGCAAACTGAATTAATTGTAATTGACCATAATATGCTTACAGAAATGCCAAGGAGTTTTCATTAGTAGATAAGCCCCAAAGTATCGCTGATGATTTACATGTGCAGGAACACACTGCCTGGCCACAGTTAATTACCAGACCTGCCACGGAAGGTGCTTCATCAAACCTAGCTAAGGCCTCCCAAGGGCTAGCGACACCTCCAGGGACCAACACATCTCGACTCACTTCCTGTGAAGGGCTTTGAAGTCACTGCTTGGGAGCAGGCAGGGCTAAGTGTCCCCTGCCAGGCGCAGGCTGGGCCCTGCTTGCTGGCCCAGCCTCTGTGTCCTTCCACCCACTCCTTTGGAGCTGCTAGTGCCTCCCACCCATCCCCTGCCCCAGCTCTTCTCCACCAGTCATTATCTTGCTAAGGTTGGCATTGAACTTGCATCCCGGTTCACATAACAGGTCTTCATTCAAAAATGTTTTTTTTCAACAAATACTATCTAAGTGGCTCCTCTGGGATAGCCTTTATACTAAGTTTGGGTCCACAGTTGTGGACCTACCACAGAGAACTTAAAATTCTGCAACAGAGTAAAAGATTAAGTAACGAAGCAGGTGAGTGTCAACATGAGATAATGAAATGAGAAGAAAGAAGAGGGCAATAGGAAGGGAACTGAGGCTTCTTATCAGAGAATATGGAGGGAGAAGATTTTTAGAGGAGGTGAAATCTGAGCTGGGACCTGAGGCATGACAAGGCCCCGTCCAGATGAGGCGTTAAGCAAGATTGTTCCAGGTAAAAGAATTACACACACAAAGGCCCCAAAGCAGGATGCAGCCGGCACGTTTTGGAAGCTTATGAGGCACATTTTGGGAAAACATCCCAAGTGGGGTAGGTTAGATAATTTCACAACTAAGTTAAATGGTTAAATTTTCAGGAATTTTGCAAACTATATTTTAAACATGGCAATCATGAAACACTAAATTATATAAACTTCCAATCAAATAAACTATATTCACGAAAGATAAGACTTAAAAGTCCTCACTTTCTAATTATTCTTTTGTGTATTATTGTTGTCTGTTGTCTATGTTTTCAGGTAATTTACATTTATCTTATCTGTATGATGGAATACTGTGTAACAGTGTGCTATTGTCCACCTCTCCCCAGCTTCTTGTTCAATGATGTCAAATTAGCAGCTTGAAATTTACCACGGTGAAAGTGTTTGTACCGTGAACATGCTAAACACTACAAATCAGAGCTTGGGTATTTGAAAAGCCCATGTTAAGTATTTACCAGCCAGCCCACCACCAAACAGGGCAAGTATCTTTCCCACCATGTCTTGCAGCCTTATTACTCACAAAGTTCCTGCTAACAATCAGTGATCCTCCAGCTCCCATCACGTGTGAAGATTCAAGGTGCTCTCTCCGGGGATGCGGATGGGCCCCTCACCTGGCTTTTCCTCACTTTCATGGGAAAGGAGCAAGGTGAGCCTTGGGTAAACGCCCAGCCACGCCTGCTTTTGAAAGGCCCTCTCTCCCGCTCTCTCCAAACTGGATCTTGAATTCAGAGATGTTCGGGTCTTTTCCAGCTTTCTGATGAGGAGGACAGAGACCATCTTCAAAGCAATCTGTACATTCAAGGTTATTTCCATCTAAATCCAGACGGAATTTTCCCCACCAAATGAAACGTAAGCAGCCATAAGAATGATGACTAGGAGACTCTGTGATGATTTGAAGATGGATCTGTAATCAATTGTGTAGGGAGGGAAAAGGCAGATCAAAAATACAATCTATTAATTAAAAATATATAGGCATACCTATATGCAGCATATATAGTATCTATGTATAGTATATATAAATCAATGCTGTATGTGTTATGCATGTTAAATTTTATGTGCATATATAGTGCATTGGAAACATAAGACTGCTAGTAGTTAGATCTCTAAGTAGCAGCACTATCATTCATTTTTTGAAAAATCTTTTCTTTATTTTTTCAGCTAAAGGGGTTACCTCCCTGGATTGTGCGTTGCCAGAAAGTGGGAATGTATCAGACGGCTCTGAGTCGGCACCTCATTTTCATTCCTTCTGAGCAGTGTGATCACAGGCAAATCACTAAACCTCTCTGACCCTGAGTATTGTCACCACTACAATAGAGACAATACCAGCACCAGCCTCAGAGACACAAAGCACTTAGAAAATAACCTGGCACAGGGCACATGCCTAGTAAATACTAACTCTGGTGAGGAAGAGGAAGAGGAGGAAGAATGGAGACACAGATCAAAGAATACACAAGGTATTAATAATCTCAGTTTAGTACCCAATTTCCCCCAGGAAGAGTCCAAGTCTTGGGTGACATGTATGAGAAGGAAAAACAAAAAAGGCTGTTTCGTCTCCCTCATTTTTAATTTATTCAAACTCGGTGACAGTGGCCTCTTTCCTCTTTGATCATAAGCTGCAGGCTTTGGACCTACAGAAAACTTCCCATCACACAGAGAAGCTGACCTGAAAGCAGGTCGCCAACAAGGACGGGCGTGGAGATGAGGATGAAACAGCGGTCACCTCAGTCACGCTGGCGTGTCTCCGAGGCCAGCTGCACCCGAAGCCAGCTCCTCTTCTGCCTCTTCCCCCATTTATTTATGTAACGTGGTAAATTTCCTTCTTCTTCCTCCACTATTTTGGGTTGGGTTTCTATACCTTGCAACACAAAGAATGCCAACATGTGGCTGAGTATCATTACATTGATGGAAGGGGTGTGTTTCAATTGCTTTAAAACTGAAAGAATAAGGTATCAGAAGCCTTGGACCAACACACACAGATACAACCAGAAGCATTCACGGTGAACATTTAGTTGGAGGTGGCCGAGACTGGATACTTAATTAGTGGGGCTCAGTACAAAAAGAAAATGGGGGTCTCTTTTGAAAATTACTAAGAATTTTAAGATGGTTACAACACAACATTAAATAAATCAAGGGGAGAAAGCTGGGCATGTGACCCTGGGAGATTGCACAGCTCACACGCCTAGAAAGCCAGCTTTCAGGGGACATCACTCCAATGAGATGGGAGGTCAGGAAGGGGAGATTTCGTGTGACAGAAGCATTTAGGGGTGGCAGGAATGAAATGGAGATGGAGCCTTTATTTTCCTGAAGACCAGGTAGACCCACCTGCTGTAAATACAGGGGCTGGTTTGGAGAGGGGGCCAAGGGAAGGTAAGTAGACGCTGAAAGATGAAATACAGGGGGTTTCAGAAGAGCAATGAATTGGGAATAAATCCTTTTCTCTGAAAATGTGCAAACTCCCCCCTGCGAGGACAGCTGCAGCAAGCCGCAAGCTGGAGCACCTTTGAGAGGCATGCAGAGTTTGACTGCATACCGAGGCGTGCCCGCCGGCCACCAGCTCCCCACACAACTGTTATTTGCTTGTTTCGGGGCTCCCTGGCTGTTCTCTGGAATCAAAGCTTCGCTCACAACCATATTTAACATTGAACAAGTGCTTGGTATTTCCCGAGGACTTCACAAGCAGTAATTAGTTAATAACCCAAAGGAGTTGAAGAAAAGGCACAGATCACAATTCTGCAAAAAAACAGGCTTTCTAGTTCGTGGTGTAGTGAAGGAGAGCTGACGCTGGGCATCGGCCGTCACAAGTTCTGGAATTATAGGCAATCATTATGTGTATGAATGTGTCTATGAGTGTGTGTGAGTGTATAAATGCGTGCACATACGTGTGACTGCACATGTCTGGTGGTGATACATGTGTGTGAAAGTACCTTCATTAGGTTTTCATAAGAACATCTTGGCCAAAAAGAGGGGAAAAACATAGCCCTGAGGAAGCTTAAGCCACAGATTCAGGCAGCTTAGAGAAGAAGCCAGGTTCAGCTACCTACTGGTTGTCCAGTTTGGTACAAATCAACTCCCCTCTTAGTGCTATAGTTTCCTCATCTATAAAATGGGAAAAACACCTTTTTCCCAAAGTTGTGAAGATTGCATGAAACCCTATTAAGTAAAAGTTGTGCCACAAAGTCAGAATCAATCAGTATCTTGACTCGCGGTCTTCCATATGTCATTCATTCCACGGCTACTTATCAGTACCTGCTACGTGGCAGGCACTGTTCCAGACCCTGGGGGTCCAGCAGAGAAAAGAGCAAAGACTCTGCTTTTTTGTTCATGTACGTAGGTAAAGACATGCATAAAGAAATAAGCAAGTCCATTTGTGCCACCTGATGATCATGAGAATGATAAAGACAAAGAGGGTCTGGGGTAGGGAGGGAATCTGGAGAGCAGCCAGGCTTTTGTTCTATATGGGTGGTCTGGGAGGGTATCCTGAGGGTTTCTGAGCAAAGGCCTCAGGAGGTGAAGAAGCAGTCTACGTGGAAGTCTCAGAGATGGTTCTTGGCAGAGGGAAGAGCAGAAGCAGAGAATCCAAGGTGAGATGGTGCTTGGCATTTGGAAGGACAGCAAGGATCTTTCTGATGTTCTCACCTTGCAAGACAGGGGAGTCTCTTGGACTACAGAATAACGTATTCCCCTCACCTGTGGCTACAAGTCAGGCTTGCTCCACTATGGTGTCACTGTTTAGTAAGAGTAATAGGGGACCTAGAGTAGGAGTGTGTTCCCCTTGCAGGCTGCTTCCTGTTGTGTGTTTCTTGCCTCAACACAGACACTTCCATTTCACTTGCTCCTAAGGAAATCTTTTCTCTTTAATGTAGTCTGCTGCTGTCTTTCTATCAATCACTCCCTTCATGCAGATCCCTCATGGAATCTCTTAGTCTGATTTGCACATTCAGAAACTGGACCACATGGTGAGTGAGGGAGCCAGCCTTCAAACTGAGATGTACAACCCAGGGATCTCTCCTGACACCACCCAGAATCTCTGTTCTTGGCCTAACACAGCCAAACACAGGGGGAAGGTCCTGTAAAAAGGATGGGTGGGTCAGGGGACCCTGTGCCCCAGCTCCATCTGCACCACAACCCTCTACCTCCAAGTGACTGAACCCCTACTTCCTGCCCTGAGAGGGATCCTGATTCAGCCTGCTCACATCAGAGAAGGATTTTAAGAGGTAGAGAGGCCTGGGGAAGAATTACACTTCAAATTAATCCTGGCAATTGGGTGGAGGGTTGATAATAATGATCAAAAAATAACAACGGGCAGGTCAGCTAAGAATACAAACTTCTGGATTCAAAATTAGGCACGGACTTGAATATTTATTTAGAGGAAATAAATTGCAACAAAGTACATTTTTAAAGGCACAGATAATGCTAAATTACAAAATCCTGGAAAATAACATTTTTATTAATTAGCATGCTGATACAACTCTATAATCATTTGTCCTAGCTTTCTGTGGCTGCAAACTATGTGGGCTCCTCTTCAGATGACAATGAGATTGTAACTTTTTTTCTATACAGAGAAAAAAAGAGAATTTAGACACTCTGAATTTTTTCCACTCTAGGATGGTAGAGTTGAACTGGTTTGGGGGGTGTTTTTTTTTTCAGCTTCAAAGATTCATTATTGGAAATGCCTCCTAAATTTTTAGGACTATTGATGATTTGAGAAATCTTCTATCAAGTCTACTTCATAAAAGAGGTGTGAAATTTTAGGAGACTTCAAAAGTTTTCTTGTGCAGTAAGTGCACTTCAATACTGTTTGGCTTGATACACAAGCGAGAGGCCCTGACATTCATTCCTCAGTAAATCTACATCTGATTGGCTTACGAGGTCCTGCCTTGATGGTCCTCAGGCACCCCTTCCAACTCCTCACCTATCAGGGCTCTGGCCACCCCCCCCCTTTCTTTTTTTCAGCTGATAATCACTTTCTTCCCATTGCCTGATCTTTGCACAGGGTGTGCCCCCTGCTTGGAGTTCCCTTCCTACTGCACAACTCTTTTCATTTCATAACTCTTTCAGATTCTCCTCCGGACTCAGTCATCATCCACTTCTGAATGTCTTCCCTCACTATGTCAAATTCCACATTATCAACTTTTACATTGTTATAGGATACTACTATTAATCCCTTTCTCTCCGAAGAGAGTTCCAAGAGTGTGAGGCCCCCACCTGGCTTTGTTCCCTCATAGTGTCCCCAGTGTCTCGTACATGGTCTGGCCCGTGGTAGAGGCTCCGTAAATATTCACTGATTGAGTCTGGGTGACTAAAGGAGAAGAGACGCAAACTGAAATTGATTGGCGGTCTCCCTCTCCCTGCAAGAAAGCAAAAATCAAGAACATGAAGTGTGGTTTCCCTTTGGCTTCATTTCACTTGTGTCAACTGTCTCTTGGTGGATCTCAGATATCTAGCGAGCCTCTTTGAAAATACCTTCATCCTAAAACATGCCTTTTGCACTTTGAGAAACCACAGGTGTTGCCATAAATACCAGAGGAAATCAAAACTTGAAGTCTGAGGTAAAAAGAAATATGGACAAGATGATTAATAAAATACTTCAGGAAAGGACACACAGATGTAGTCTAGCTGTGGGGAGAAGCTGAGGTTGGGCAGCTGTGTTTTCCAAAAAGATCAAATACCCCTTGTTCCACCTTGAGATGCTGGCCCACACCCCACCAGAGCATGCCTTGTGGATGCCTCTTGGCCTCTCTACATGGGGAAAACCTTGGCTTCTGAAAAGCTCTCCCGCCTCTGGTCTATTAGTGCATGTTTCCACGATGAGAGGTACGTTGCTTTTGATTAGGTCTTCTACTTGTACATTGTAGACTTGGCCTTCTCCAGCCCCATGAAAGTCCCTGCATGGGGGCCCAGCCCTTTCCGACTCGGCCCCTTTCCATCTCTGAGAAATGCTGAGAAGATGAGACACTCTAAGCCCACCAAAGAGTGGGATCTGGAATCATGTAGGTTACCTGATTCAAAGTGCAGGAGACCCAGATACTCACATGTCCCCTAGTGAGTTCCCTCTCCTAATGAAGCATGGTTGATGGGTTTCAGGTTACATAGATAGTAACAATAAAACCCAACCTTGTTTCTTGTCAGGGATGCTAGCCGAGAGAAATTCTGTATTAAGTCTAGGCTCAGTGAGGACAAAACTATGTTTGATTCGCAATGTCGGCTATGATCAAGGGAAGAATGGTCATGGCACACATGCCACATAGTTGGTGTCCCTGTTCTAATTTTGAACATTTGCTCCAAGACATATGCTTGGGTTTTAGCTCAACTTTAACTGGAATTTCTCCAGGGGCTGAGGGTCTGCCCTGAATCCAATTCACGTGCTGCAATATATTTCACAAGTACTGCTTGGACTTAGTTGTGAAGTCGTGGCTAAGCATATTCCATTCCCCTTCATGGGTAGCTTGGTAAGTCTTTACACCAACCACCTCCCTTAATGAGGTTCTGGTCTCCAAGGCCGGGGACCAAACAACTAGCTAGTGACAGCCCCTAAGGTGAGGAGCCCATATAATTCTTCACATTTGTCATTCTCTAAGGAGCCTTCAAAACCTACCTGGCTTGCCATCCATAAGCCACCTTCTACAGCTCCCACTTGCTGTGACCCTGTCCCTGGTGCCACCCTCTGCATGTCCCTATATGGCAGGCTTCTCATCCTCTCTCATTTGGAACCATAAGTAACGGAGAGTTCTGCTTTTCATCTATCCAACTGTCCCTATATTGTGCCCTTCCATTCAAAGAATCTTTACATCTTATAGAACACATGTGTCCAATGGCCTTGAAAAAACAAGGGCTGAGTCACTGAGTCTAGGTTTGAAGGAGAAAATAAACAAGACGAGCCTGAAACATATTGCCAAACCAGATGGCAGAAGACCACGTGGTCATGTTATAAGAACCCAGGAATCAACTTAAAAGAGGCTACCACTGGCCTGACACAGGAGAATTTGGACCTCAATAAGAGGACAACTGCAAAGGATTGAAACCCATCGAATACTTTAAAATCCATGAATGTGAAATGATAGTAAAAATAAAAATGGACTCATGGGTGTCCCACAATGAATACAAGAGAACTGACTCGTCATTTTGAAAATTAGGGGGGAAAAGGGAAAGGATCGAGCATCCGCTTGTCTTTCGTTTATACGATAAGTGACAAGTAGTTGATGAGAAGAAGCTTTTCTTTAAAAAGTGGCTCAGATGATGAATGGAAACGGTACGATGGGACTAAAATTGTGATTGATTAAAATGATCATCAGTGGTCGCTACCCTCGGAAGACAGTCAGCCAGACCCCTTAATAGAAGTACATAGTACCATGAAATATGAACCACTCTTGCCAAAAAACTAAACTTAAATCTGTTCAAAACTCTAGCTCTAACTACTAATTTACAGGAAATACCAGGGCAAAGGAACATGTTTTGCCATACCACTGAAACGCTATCAACGAAATGCAGACAGTAGAGAAGTCTTTAAGACAAACAACCCAGTTTTTTCAACAATTCTCAAGGAAAAGTCCAGTAAAGTGAGACTTAAAAGACCCACAAACCATTGGCAATATGTAGAGCATAGTTGTATCCTGACTCCAACAATTTTTTTAATTACATAATAATTTGGGGAAACGTGAAAGATTGGATAATAAATAATTATTATTAATATTTGGAATGTGATCAAAGCATTTTGATTGTTTTTTTAAATAACCTCTATGTTACAGAGACACATACTGAAGCATTTAGAAGTGAAATGATCTAATACTTGAGGTTTGCTTCAAAAGAGTACAGGAGGGAAGAGGAAGTATGTGGAAGATGCAGAAACAAGGTTGGTCAGTGGTTAATAGTTTCTTTAAGATGAGCGATGGGGGTGTGGAGGTCAGTTATACAGTCCTGTCTACCTGACCTCTGCTTAATGGATTTTGTAATTAACATGTGCATATGCGCACACATGCACTCATTAAAAATTAATAGCAGTGGCCAATTTTGCTCCAGAGAGGAAGTGGGAAGTGGAACTGAGCTAGGCAGAAGCAAGTCTAGAGCAAGCAGGGTCAGTCCAGAGTACGGTCTTCCTCTGTAGATGAGGCAGGTCTGGTGCCACCCAGGATCATGAGGACCTCACAGAGCTGCACGGTGAGGAGCTCTGAAGCCTGGGCCTTGGTGTTAGGTAGGTCACCTGGCTCCATCACTTAGTAACTTAGAGGTGCTCCAATGACCTCCTCTGATGGGTGGGGATCACAGGGGTAGCCACCTTGTCCATGGAGGAAAGAATGAGATGAGTTGATACATAGATGGTGCTTAGCAAAGTTCCTAGTACACTATTTTTTTAATTAATAATTGTTGTTCAATTACAGTTGTCTGCATTTACCCCCTCACCCCAGCCATCCTTACCTCCCCCCTTGCTTCCACTCTCCTTGGTTTTGTTCATGTGTCCTTTATAGTTGTTCCTGAACACCCTTCCCCCCTTTATCCCCTCCTACCTGCCCTCTGGTTACTGTCAGATTGTTCTTAATTTCAATGTCTCTGGTTATATTTTGCTTGTTTGTTTTGTTGATTAGGTTCTAGTTAAAGGTGAGTCCTAGTACACTATTAATAATTGGTAACTATTCTTGTATTACTCTCTTCATCTTCCCCGTGAGCCACCATTGCCCAAGCAGGTGCTGCAGACACAGTGACTCAGAGGAACTACAGCTAGTGGCCCAGACACCAGACTGATCTGTATCTCTCGTTGGTCATCCTTGGCACCTTTCTGTTATAGTCACCAATTGGAAAGACGAATGGCCCGCTCATCTCGAACCTCGATTTTCCAGAGCCTCCCCTCTTCCAGCTTCCTCCCTCTCTCTCTCTCTCTTGCTCCTTCTCTCCCTCTGTTATTTTTCCATCCTTCCTTCTTTCCCCAAAGCATCACTTTCCACTGTGACAAGTGAAGCAATAACCTAAGCAATAATTTAACTCCTTGCTTCCTACTTAAAAATCCCCTAATTACTGGGTAATGGGTCCACAGAGGCATTTGGGCTGGGTGAGCTCTGCCCTGCAGGCACAGCGATAGTTCATCTGTCTGCTGCCTAATAGCACTCTAAAGTTCACCCTTATAAACATGTCACTGAGCCCGTAATTGAGTGACTGGTCATTAGGTTCCATGCACAGCACCTGTGGGTCACCCATCACTCAGGGGTGATGGATCTTTCTTCAGTACCTCAACTGGGCAGGCCACAGAGTTCTCTATCACCTCCGAGCAGACCATTACTCTCCAGAAAGACCACAGGGAGCCCCGGTGGGTGGTCTAAACTGTGGGCTTCCATCGGGAAGGGCCAGACGGAGGACAGGGCAGGAACAGGCTTCCTACTTCACTCCCTGACTTTCCCAGAAGCCTGTCCTGGAAGGGTCTGCTAGGAGATACTGAAGCTAAAAGATACTGTAAGGCAATGGGGATTCGATGCAAGAATAATTACACTGGGGAGTTAAAGTCGATTTGAGAGTAAAAACATTGTTGTAAGACAAGGAAAAAGGAGCTTTGTGTTACCGAACTCAATTTGATGTACCAGAAACATCTACCACCTCTGAGCTGTGTACCCTTGAGTAAGTCACTTGACCTCTCTGTTTCTCGGCTTCTTCACTCAGGAAATGGAGATGATAGCACCTGCTTACCTTCCAGGGTTGTACTGAAGGTTATGAAATAATACATATCAAACAGTGCCCAGCACCCAGAAGGTAATCAACAAATGTGCATTCTAAATAAACCTACCATTTCCCTCTGCTTTCATCAAAAAAAATTTTTATCAAAAAATTTTATGATCAAGACAGAATAACATAGTTGCTAAGGCACAAGCTCTGAAGTTAGCCTGATTAGAATCAAACTCCACCTCTAACACTTCAGTGCTTTGTGGCTCTGGTCAAGTTTCTTAACCTCTCTGAGCCTCAGATTTCTCCTCTATGAAATGAAACTATAACAGTACCCAGCAGTCACTGCATAGAGTTTTGCAAAGATTATAAAATAATGAAATAAAATAAATGAAATAATGCATGTAAATTACTTCATGTGGTAATTAGCAAGTAGTTGGAAATAATTATTCAATAACTACTAGCTTTTTCTATGGGGCATATATTTAACAAAATGAGAAGAAAACAACTTTATTTATGCCCCATCCTTAAATACAATATCCTGAAATTAAAACTGTTGAGGAAATTCAAATCACAAAATTTAAATCTACCTCCAGTTATATCTCCTACAAAGAGTTAGTCCCCAGCCCATTTTGGGACTTGAGGAAAGAAGAATAAAGTCCTTCTCCTGCATAGTGCCAGGCCGAGTGATACAGAGTGGATATGTTGCAAGTGTCTGAAGGGGAAGAGACAAATGGGGCAGAGAGAATGACTCAGGAGAGGTGGGGCTGTTCGAGACTATAAGGACACCTGGGCAGGAATGCAGGCAGAGGTGGGGAGGGGGAGGGGGCTCCCACCTTTCAAACACCACTGTTGAATTCTTGAGCACCAGGAGTGAGGTGGCCCTCCCTACATCCAACCTTTCAGCTTTGGCAGCGTTAGCATCTTCATCCATATGCCAGATCTTTGTGATGAGTTACTGGTGTGTTTTGTTTTGCTTTCATTACATTACACAGTGAGTGCCGAAAGGGAGAAGATGTAAATGCTGGTATTGATTATAAGAAACACAGGTTTCAGAAAGGTGAAGCAATTGAAACAAAGATGGAAATATTTAGGCATTGCCAAAATGGCACATCTTCCATTTCAAGTACTCGTCATTCTTGAATTGGTCAAATGTATATTCATCTGGAAAATAAAGGATCCAAACGTATTCAACAAATATTCTTTTACAGCTGATGATGTGCCAGGCACCGCTTCAAGCACTTTACATATATTAACTTATTTAAAAATTAAAGAAACTAATGAGAACCACAAGGATACATTAGACAAACATAAATTGAGGGGCATTCTACAAAATAAATGCCCTCTCTTAAAACTATCAAGGTCAACTAAAGGCAAAGGAAGAATGAGGAGCTATTCTAGACTAAAGGAGGCTAATGGACATGACAGCAAAATTCAATAACTGCCTTCATTGGGATCCTGGATCGGAATTTTTTTTTTGCAATGGACATTAGAGTGATCATTGGCAAAATTTCAATAGGACGTGCAAATTACCAAGTCATACTGTATTAATGCTAGCTAATTTCCTTATTTTTATAATGTTTCTGTGATAATGTAAGAAATTGTCCTTGTTTTTAGGAAACTAATGCAAACTAATATATTTAGAGCTTAAGGAACATCATATCCACATTTTACTCTGAAAATGGTTCATAAAAATAATAAGAAGTGTACAGAGAAAAAATGATTAAGCAAACATGAAAATGCTAACATTTGGGGAAATATGAAGAAAAGTATATAGGAATTTATTGCACTATATTTGCATTTTTCTGTGTCTGAAATTATTAAACAAATGATATAATACCATTTTAACTTTCAGAAAGTACTTTTATCTGTGGGACCAAATACCACTTAAATGTACCAATCTATTGGCTGACTTTTAAAATTTTTATATATGCTTTTAGGAAGGAACTTTGACAATGAAATTCTTTCGTAGTAATTCAAGTGAGAGTTGAGGTTGACCTGAACTAACATAGCACCCATAGATTGGGGAGTCTTTGTATAAATACAGATAATACTTGAAAGGAAGACATTCTTGGACTTAGTGGCTTATTGAATGTGGCCCAGGTAAGTGAGAGGAAGAGGACTCTGGGATTTAAGCCTCAGGAACCTGAAGAATCCCAACACTTGAACAGGAGACTAAAGACAGAGGTTACATTTTACCTTTGCTACCATGTTGCTGTGTGGCCTTTGGCAAGTCACTTACCTTTTCTGGATCCCATGGGTAAAAGAGGCTGTTGGATGGAGTGATGCCTACCCTATGGATCCAGGTCAAGAAGGGCAGCACCCAATGGGCAGAGTGGTGACAAGAAGCTCAGGGTTGGTGAATAGTGTTAAAGGTGACAACATGAAGTGAAAATTCAAAGAGTATTAGCTTGCAACTTATGAAATCGCTCTTTTTGTAAGTCAAAAGTAGTCAAATATTATCCATTCCTACTCACTTAACCTAATATGAGAAACATAAGACTGGAAGTCAAAGAAGCCAGGAATAGACTTACAGATTGGAAACCCACTAGATAAAGCAAAAGCTAATGCCCCAAAATGGATCAGCTTTCCGAAGGTGCAAGAATGTGCAGTAAGAAGAGAATAGAGCCTTGAAGAGAATTCTTTCGGTCACAGAGATTACATGAATTCATTAATCATACAAATGAATATTTTTTGGAACCCAGCTACAGACCAGGCATTCTGCCAATGGTACGAATCCAGGAATGCATAAAGGAGGTGCATTCCCCTGGGCTCTCGGAGATCTTAGTGTAGAAGAGGAAGCAAAGCCAGGATGAAATTGGAACTACAGCTACTGTTAACACCACTGCTGACTGAGCACTTGCTCTGTGCCATGCACTTAGATGAAAGCCAGGCATGGTGGGCCTTCTTTGGGTACCCTTGGTTTTCTCTCCACCATGCCCTGAGGCCGTACTTACTTAGCACTTCAACGAATGTCCCCTGTCAAAGACCCAGATGCACAATATATTCATGAGAAACTGATATCTAACTGAAGATTTATTTCCTAAGGAGATGGAAGGGGAAGGTTCACATCGCTCACCATACCAGAGAAACTTGAGCAAATTACCTGATCTCCCCACACCCCTGCTCCTTTCTCCTGCCTACTACCTCATCCTTCTTCATCCTCTACCTGACCACGACCAAGGCCTTTCCAAAACCACCCTCACACCCCATAAAATCCCATTCCAGCCTTCATCTTGTGTACCCCACTCATCCCAGCAGAAACCAAAAACAAACCCTGCTGTTCCAGAAGCATGTGCCTGGGAGAGTTCTTTCCGTGTCCTTTCTCAATGCCAAGTTGCTCATTAAAGAGTTTCATTGCTTATGGATGAATTCCCCCAAGAACTCATCAAACTAAGAAGCTCTCATGGGGGAAGCAGAAGGAGAAGCAGGGAAAAGATTCTGTCCTGAGAATGCAAGATTTTCAAAAGATATGGAGAAGACATAAGGAACAGTGAGAAAGAAAAAGATTTGTCTTCCTACGTACCCATTATCTTGAATTCTCACACCATCCCTGAGCAAGATGTCCCCCTCTGCATTTTATAGAGAAGTAAACTGATATCTCAAGAGAATAAATAACTGGTTTAAGGCCATAAACAAGGATATGGCAGGGCAGGGATTCCAACCCAGGTGTACCTGACTCTCTACTTCACATCAAGAAGGAGCAGGGGATGTGGGAGAAACTGCACACATCCAGTGAAACCCGGACTAAGATGCTTTGTGTCTGCCTCCTGGGAACCTTGCGCCATAGCAGACTTTTGCAGCTGTGAGGTGGGGGATTCAGATAGCCTTCCTTTTCATAAGTGGGCCTCTCATCTTCAGATAGGAAATAAGCAACCATTTGAATTGTTTGTAGAGTAGGAGTTAATGGGTCCCTGATAAAGATATCTCCTAAAAGGAACTAGATGAATTTAGTGTCCTCTGCTACTAAAATTCTCATAAATTATTAGGTGTTCCCTAGTAAGAGGCTGTCAGGTAGGTCACACCAGAGAAAAGGGTGGGCCTCTGGCTCAAAGCTGGCCACCAGTTGTCTGTACCTGACAAATGATGGATTTGCTCCATGTGTAAAACAGACCTACTAATGCCTTCTTGTGCCACCACGGAAGGTGTGTATATTGAAGTCATACACATAAAATAAATGAAGCTTATGAATTAAGAACATGATCACTTTTTAAAATAATTAATTAATGCTGAATTTGTTTAGAAAATTTTGAAGTATTCCTAGCATGCCCAGGACAGGCAGTATCTGGAACAGAAGGGGTTCTGCTTCTTTCTAGAGTGAAATTCTTGACTCTTTTATGCCCTGTGACGTTCCTTCCTCACCCACCTGAACAGCCAGGTCTGGAGTTTGCCAAATAGCTGCCTTTATTCCAGACATGGCACAAGGGCCCGCGATGGCATTTGCCACTACCTCCAAGTACTACAGACACAACGATGTGCTTAAGGGCAAAAGAAGAAAAAACATTTCTACTGAACAGTGATTCAGATAATGTTACTGGGGTGGGGGGGGAGGCACTCTTCCCCCTCATTCTCGATCAATGTACAGCATGTTACCAGTCCAGGAAGGCAGGCCAGTTTTCCGTGCCAGCAAAGCCGGTAGCAGTGTTAATGCCTTCAAGAACTTTACCCTATGAGTGACAGGTGAATGACATTGGTTCGACTCAGATCATCCCCAGCCTGTCTCTCACCTTTTAGAAAAGGCAGCCTCCCTTAGTGGGTCACAAGAGCTCGCTCCAAGCAGTATCCATCGTACCATGGTGGATGGGTGTCCCGTGCTGGTCGCCAGCAGGTACCTAGTTTATCGAGCCTCAGCACCTGAACCCCACTGGAAGCTGTGGGTGAAATCTAATCAGAACTGTGACTTCTCTGTGTGAAGGACACCTTCAATCTAGCCTCCCCTGCCCAGACACTGGTAAGAGCTCCACTTTCTTCCAAAATATCTGCACTAGGCTGTATACCTAAGATGACATGAGCTGGCAAACTGTCTTACACTGAGTTCTTACTACTATGTATCGGACTCCGTGCTTCATTGGATTGTTGAAATTTTATAAAAATAAATGCAATCATTTCTCCTACTTTGAAGATGAGAAAGTGAGGATCAGAGAGGAATCAAATCATGTAAGTGACAGAGATGGGTTTTGAACCATTTGATTCTACAAACTATGCTCTCAACCCCTAAGTTATATGTAATTATATGTTGATTTCTTGTTACTGAATGTACATATCATAAAATATAGTATTTTTTAAAAACTGGATACATACTATATATGGCTATATAAGCTATCTGTGATTTACAGAAATTCAGGATTTTTTTTCTGTTTTGTGTTTTTCTTATTGAATTTCTTTCTGTGAATATGTGTTACTTGAATTAAGTTGGCTTTTTAATTATGAAATGTCTCAAACATTTATATAAGTACAAGAAATAATACAACAAAACTACATACTGCCCATTCAGGTTTAACAAATATTATTTTGTCATATTGACTTCAAAATTATTTAAGAAATAAAACATTCCAGACGGAAACGAGAAATTTCCCCCCATTCTACCACTGCATCTATTTCCTCTCTCTATGCCCCCAAACTCATCAGCACCTTAAGTCAGAGCATCGGCTTCCCATCCATGTTTGCATGACTTTACCACATATATATGTGTTTTCATCAGGAAAAAATGTACCACATATGTGTGTTTTTATAAACAACATAGCAATCCTGCTGGCTTTCCACGTGTACCTCCGTTCACAGGGGTCTGCAGTTGACTTTCCATCGCGCTGTCGAAGTTATTCACCGTAACTGAGTCCACATTCTGTCGATTTTGTATGGCTCAAGGTTACAGATGTCTCTGAGTTTTACCAAAGATGAGGTTTGTGTTTCCTTATTGCTCTCTGTATGTTTGGGGCTGTTTTCAAAAGGAAGAGTGGAGTAGAAAACCGGATCTTTCTGCTTCTTTTTCTGCATTTATTTTGATGAGCCTATGGTTTTTGTTCTTTAGTCTGCTAATTGTATAAATTACATGAGTAGATCTTCCAATGTTGAGCCGTCCTTGAGATCCTGGGGTCAACTGCACTTGGTCCTACTGTAGCTTTATTGTTCTTATTGTTGTTGGTGCTGTTGGCGTCTTGCTGGGTTGGTTTGTTAATGTTTTATTTAAGTGTTTTCATCTATGCTCATAGGCAAGATTGCCCTATAACTCTTCTATTCAACTGTCTTTCCATTTCGAGAGCAAGGTCAATTTGCATCATTTAATAAGTTGGAGAACTTTCTATATTCTCTGAAATAACTGTTCATTAAAAGTTTGGCAAAATACCATCTATATGCCCATAATACCATCTCTTCCTAATGTTTTGTGGGAAGATTTTTTTAGATAAGTTTTCAAATTAATTGACATAATGTTGTTCTTATAATTTTCTCTTTTTAATTTTATTTTTTTAATTTTTATAGAGAGGGGAAGGAAAGGGAAGGAGAGAGGGAGAGAAACATCAATGTGTGGTTGTGTCTTGCATATAACCTACTGGGGACCTGGCCCACAACCCAGGCATGTGCCCTGACTGGGAATCAAACCAGCAACCCTTTGGTTCACAGGCCTGCTCTCAATCCACTGAGCTACACCAGCCAGGGCTATTCTTATTATTTTCTTGTTCATAATCCCCTTTTAGCTATAGCTCAATGTCCCTCTCATTTTTAATATTGTTAAGTTTACCTTCTTGCCCAAACTTGCCAGCCTGTCTCTACTGATTGTCTATAAAAACAGGGAAACAAAATTTTCTCTTACTATAGTGTATTTTTTCATAAATACCTACATACACATGTATGTACCTACCTGTACACATACATTGTTTTCTCAGATAAAATGGGAAAACAGAGGTTACTTCTGCTTCTAGAGGGACACTCTTCTCATCAACATTTAGGGAGTAAACCATAACCCTGCAGAAAGGTGGCTTTCTCAGCATGTCCCACTAATGACACTGTCCCCCTCTCTGTAGCCAACAAAGCTCATGATTTGGAATCAGAGCACCTGTATTTCCCCTTCAGGTGTTTCCCTTCCTGCCTGGGTGACCTTGAGCAGAGGGAGGAAGGATACCTGTCTGGAAGGCTCTGGTGAGGCTTACCTGGAAGAGTCAGGGTGGGTGAGTGAGTGAAAGCAAGACCGGAGCCGGAGCAGCCTGGGTTTGAAACCCACCTGAGTTACTTGCCGCCTTGTGCCCCTGGGCATCTGACTACTTTGTTGAAATAAAAATACGACCTTGAGGTCTTACGGGAATTAAATTGTATGTCTGTTTGGCATGGTGCTTAACACACAGAGAGCACATGCTCAAGAACCACCCTCATTACCATTATAATTATTATCAGCCTTATTTGGGTGAAGGCCTTCGCTGAAGAACACTCAGAATGCAAGCTCAGAGACTCTTCTTCATTCCTCTCTTGGCTGAAGCTGGGCATGACGAGGATGGCAGAGTCCTGGAAGCTCTGATCCCAGAAGTTGAGCTCTGACCCCAGCAGCTCCACAGTCCCCCCCACAGCTGCTCCCGGGAGGCAGTAAGCCTCACATTTGTAAAGGGTAGAAACTGTGGGTTTAAAAATACAGAATCCCATAACTAATGATTCCCTAGACAGTCTATCAAAATTCAAGAACCGAATTATACCTAAAGCTAGTAAAATTATACCCCGTGTCTACTGGTATACCATGTTGATTTTTAAATCCGACTCCCTAAAGTCCTAGGGATGCCAGAAGCCAACCTTCCCTTTCCCCCTACCACACACTAATGGTAGACAGAACATCATACCCTCTCATCTAAATTCACCCAGACTCTTAGATAACTGGCATTAATTTAAAGCCTCATTTTATATTAATGAATATAAAGCACACCCAGGGCTATGACGCATCAATGTCATTCAGAGCCTAGACTTTCAGTCTGCCCTTTGACCTCATGTCTAAGATGTTTATTACAGAGAAAAATATCATGGGCCCCTTTGGGCCTCAGTTTCCACATCTGTAAAGTCAGAATGATGACAACTAATTGACTGCACTGTGTGAGGCAGGAATGAAGAAATCAACATGAAATTGTTGTATGAACTGTGGAGACATGTATGCATGTGCAAAGTTATTTCATACACACATATACTATTAGCCCCACTTCTGTTCAGAAAAACTGGAGCACAGAAAGGTTAATTACTTTCTTAAGGTCAAAGAGTTAATATGCAGGCTCTGGTAGATGCCACGTGGTGCTGCCCAGAGGCCCTTCGAGTGAATTACTCACTGCCTATGCACAGCGGGTACTGTCAAGGGATAGACTCCAGCTGTCAGGCCCACCTTCACCTGTCTCAGCTGCACAGGGCCACCTCACCCAAGGCTGTATGCTTCCCAGGGAAGCCTATACCGCATCCCATGATGGAGCAGAGCAAAGCTATACAGGCTCAGCCGCTTCAACTCTCCCCAGAACAGCTCTGGTGGGCAATGCTCTCTTCAGGTTACCCCAGCCTATGTTGGACCTGCATCCCAAACTGACTTTTTCTCTCACCCAGTCCTGCTGTCTCAAGATCACAGGCATTGATTCCATACAAACATCTTATATCCCAACCCACATGTCAGCATCTGTTGGGGAACCCAACTTGAGACACAGGGGAGCTGAGATCTGAACCTGGATCTGTCTGAACGTGCAGCATAATTGAATCTGCCAGGAGGGAGCAGGAGCAGGTGCTTCTGATAAGCCCCTCCGTTCCCAGTGCTCAGCACCTGATTGGCTCCACCAGCCTTGTGCTAAGGAGACCTGCACAGATCAGGAGCATGGGAACACTGAGAGACAAAATGTAAGACTCGTCCCACCCAGGACTTTCTGAGCAGCGGGAGGGCACTGCTGCTCAGTTCAGAGACCTTCTTGGCAACAGTTCCCAGCAGGCCCAGCTGGATGCAGCTGCAAGAGGACTTTGAAGGTAGCAGCTCGTGCCCTGGCCCAGGCCAGGCCCCTCCCCAGCACCTCCACATTGAAGAAACTCAGCCAGACGCCAGCACCAGCAGGTGGCTCTGAAAATGCCCCGTGTAATTAGAAATCTCATTTCCATTCCTGGTCTCTGGTTTACATGGCAAAGAGAGCAGTTTTTCTGGAATGAATTACGCACTCCCTGCAGATGTCTTCAAAGGCTTATAATCTAAAACCGGCTCTCGGAGACCCAGCCTCCCCAGGGCCGCCCATGCACACAGGAAGTCACTCCTTTGCGGGCACAGATGGGCTTTTGAAAATGTACAAACGGTGCTGATGTGGCAGAAAATGCTGGCCAAGGGGGTAAGAGTCAGAGTCCCTGGTGTTTGGATCTTAGGGAAGCTCGGAGCACATTATCCTCACCTTCACTCAGGGCTAATGCATTTGGTTTGCCTGGAATTATCTCAGCTTTGGCACTGAATGTCCTACGTCTGAGAAACTCCTTAGTTCCAGGGGAAAAAAATCTCAAGGTAAAGACAAGGCATAAATAAGAGTCTAGTTCATTTGGGGCAACCTCAGCTGAAGACTAAAGTCAAAACCTCCAACATCTCAGTTTCCTAACAGTTGGGTCAGTGAGATGCCAACTGAGCTAATACAGGGTGGAGCAAAAGGAGCTTTACAGTTGTTCATATGGAAAATAATACAATGATAAATAATACAAGAATAAACTCTGTGTTGCATGTACTCATAACTGTAAACCTACTTTTGCCCACCCCTGTGTGTATGGGAGGTCTGTCCAGAAAGTGTCCAGGCATGTACTAGGAAAACTAGAGACATTTACTGAGGAAGATACAGAAATATTGTATGTAGGACAATGATGCCTCAGTCCCCTTCAAAGTAGGCACTTTGAGACCTCATACAGTTCTCCCAATCACCATCAGCCGCCCCATCATATTTTCCTGAATCTCATCAATGATCTGAAGTCTCTTCCCTTTCAAAAATGACTTCAGTTTTGGGAAAAGCCAGGAATCATAGAGTGCCAAATCTGGGCTGTAGGGCGGCTGAGTTACCCGGGTGATTTGATGTTTCACTAAAAAATTCTGCATAAGACATGATTTATGAGGAGGTGTGCTGTTATAATGAAGCTGCCAATCACCAGCTACCCATAGCTGTGGCCTTCTGAATCATCCGAATAGTTTCCAAGGAGGAATGTTGAGGCTTAACACAATTTAATGCAGATTCATCACTCTACTTGCTCACTCACTTTGAACTTGACATCCCTACAGTACACATGCTCACTCAACAGTGTCTACTGCCCCTACTGACTAGTACAGTGAAGTTGTCATTGTTCACACATGTGCCTTCCCATCCACTCTCCTTGGCTGTTGGTTTACATCGATGTCAAGTAAACCGTTCTCATTATATTAACAATGGCTGGAGTTCTTTTCTGGACAGACCTCACAGATAGATATAGATAATAGATGATATAGATGTAGATATAGATGATAAAAAGAGATAGAGATGTATGGCTTAATGGCATAGAATAGGGTTTAGCAAGTTCTTTCTACAAAGAGCTAGATATCATATATTTTAGGCCTTGTTGGCCATATAGTCTCTGTCCCAATTATTCAACACTTCCATTATAACACAAAAGCAGCCATAAACAATCCATAAACTGGTGTGAATGTTTGTGTTCCAATAAAACTTTATTTACAAAAGCAGACAGTGAGTCAGATTGGGGCATGACCCCTAGCTCGTTGACCCCTGGTGTAGCACACAGGCTTTGAGGTCAGGAGCACTGATTTCAATGACTAGCTCTTCCTCTTACCATCCGTGTGACTAAAACCAATTTACTTCAGTTAAGAACCTCCATTTTTTTGCTTATAAAATAGCAATGTCATGTGGCAGAGGGTGCTAGTGACCAAACCTTCAATGCCCCTGCTCACCTCTTAGCCTGCCTCGTAGCTGGGTTGGGCCGTGGAGTGAATTCTGGTCAATAGGATATTGGTAGAAGTGATGTCAGCCACTTACAAGCCTGGCTCCTTAGCACATTCTAAAAAAGTCTCTAGTCCCTTCCTCTACCATGGTGACCTTGGGGGTCACATATTGCAGACGGTAAAACTGCAGGTTGGAGGAAGGCCACCCAACTCCCATGGAATTGTGCAAGAGTGAGAAATAAAGCTTTACTGTGTTAAACCACCAAGATTTGGACTTCGTATGTTGGGATTGCTGGGATAATTACTGTAATACCTGCATCCTGGAGTCACTGGGAGAATGAAAGCAGATTGGTATGCAGGGCACCAAGCCTGAAACTTAGCACATAGAAGGCACTCAATATTAGCTATTATGGCTAATTGATTATAACACGTATTACAAGTAGTTTATAGGAATTTTTCAGGAAAATCAGAAAACTCCACGGGAAATAAGTCAATTAATTTTTCAAAATATATCAACCCACTGAGATGTTTTTAACATTGAAAATAACATTTTGATAAGAAAAAAATGTTGATTCTGTTATACCTCTAAAAAGGCATCACTTATTAACTCTCTAAGAAAAAGAAGGAAGGAGGAAAAATACTCTCTGATTTTTACATCCCCATTCATCATTTTCTCTATTCAGCACAAGTTTCCTGAGTAGGTCCACTGTGTGCGTGTCCTGAGCTGGCTGCTGAGTCAGCCATGGTGCTGCTGCCCAGCAGTCAGAACAGGTGGCCACCTGGGTCTACCACGGGTCGTCAGTCAACAGAAGGGGACAATACAGGGAAGGCCCAATGAAGTGAGCAGGAGTGTAGATGTTTACAAGAGTATATCAAGAAAGGAGAAACTTTGATCCTGTAGATGAGAAGTGTGGCTGTTATCAAAAATGCAGGTGGAGAGATCCAATAGGCCTGCTTGTCGTTGATGCAGGACACACTGTGAAACCAGATCTGCTCATATTGGGGCCAAGTCCAGATCCAGACTCGTCATGACCTTCTCCATGTAGCTAACATTTAATGACCACTCAGCAGGCCACACACAATGCTGAGTGTTCCACTTAGATTACTGCCTCTAATGCAAGTCCACCATGGCCCTGAAAATAAGGAGCACTATTATCTACTACTGTATAGATTATTTATGAAATCATCAGGACTCAAGAGGCTGAAAGTTTGTTTCTCTGGATCTTACAGCTATTAAGTGGCAGAACCAAGATCTGAACACAAGTGTCTCCAACAGTTCAAGGTGCTGTAACAAGATGGCATAGACTAGGTGGCTTACACAACAGAAATTTGTTTCTTAATAGTATGTCTGAGATCAGGATGAGATTCTGATGAGGGGCCTCTTCCTGGCTTGTAGACAGCTGCCTCCTCACTGTGTCTTCACAGGGAAGAGAGTGGACAGAGAGAAAGCAACCTCTCCCCTGTCTCTTCTTATAAGGTCACTAGTCCCATTTTCTGGGCTGCACTCTCATGACCTAATCCCATCCCAAAGTCCCCACTTCCTAATGCCATCTTATTGGGGGTTAATATTTTAACATATGAATTTGGGTAGGGGGTCAGGAGACACAAGCATGAAGTCTATGGCAATAAGTAATCTTAATTTCAAAAATGGACCACTTAACTACTAAGCTATCATGTCATATAACCAAGCATCATCACGCACTAGGCCCTATTCTAAATGTTTAACGCATCTCATTTAATTTTTTCAGAGCCCTATGATGTTGGTACTATAATCATTCCCATTTTACAGATGAGGAAACCATAGCTAGGAAAAGTTAAGGTGGTTTGGCTAAGAAGTGAACGTTCTCACTTCAGATCTCACACTCTTAACAATGACCCAGAGTCTCCATCTCCCAAATATGTGAAGTCAGTCAGAAAGCCAGAGCTCCGTGGTGGCCACTGTGCTTGGTGAGACTCTTTTATCCAGACCTCTGTCACTTCTCTGCGTCATAGGAGTCTGAACCCTGTGATCAGGCACAACTTGACTAGAAGACCCATGCCCAGATATTTAGTGAGCACTATTCTAGTTGAGTATGACCTTCCTCACATGGCAATTGTAACCCAACATGTTAACCATGGGGTGTAAATCAGAGGGAAGGTGGTCCCATCATGATTCATCATGTTTCCTTCAAGTTCATCAAGACAGACACATGTACATTCTGTGTAAGCTATGGCAGGTGCTTTCATTTATATTTTGGATTAAATGAGCCCTGATATTGCTCACTTCTAAGTACAGTAGTTGAGCATTAATATAGTGATGAGCATTTCAGGAAATCTTCATGGGAACCTTCTTATGCTGGTGTAACCCATGACACTCTGCTCTTCTGTCTTTTGAATTGAGTGGAAACAGGTAGGAACTTCAGGCAGGTTCATCTATAAATATCGGTTAATGCTTCAGTGGAGAAGCCACAAATGGACAGTGCCCACAACATCAACCTCCGCAAAGGCAGGGACATGAGGATGCTGGGAGCAACCATCATCCTGTTATATGGGCCAACCTGACTTGATCATTTTTGGCCATCTCAATACCACTGAGAGAGAGCTCTGCCATACCCTGCTGTTGGGAACCGCCCTGTCTGGTTTCAGGAATTGTAACTGGCTCCCAGGGCTAAGTGAGCAACCTCCAGAATGCGAGCCAAAGGAGATAAAGCTTGTCTCTGGCAGCAAGCGCTCTTCTGCTTCTTCCCCTGCCCCCAAAGCATGGTCAATGTCCATGGTGGGTACGACCCCTCAGAGAGGGGCAACCTAGGCCAGACACAATCATTTGGGAGGCCTTGATGAAAGGACTCGGGGGGCTGTGACAAAGAGGGAGGGATGGACCCTCGTCCCACAGATATTGTGACATAGCCCAAGTCCCAACTTCCGTCTGGGAGAAGAGCTTCCTAGCTCTAATCTACTAAAGCCTAAAAACCCATGATGGGGAGGCAGTGCAGCTCCTTGCTTTGCTAGAGTGGTATCCAGGGTAAATCAGGCATAAGAAAGAATACATAAAAATCCTGTGAAATCTGCTTTGTTTAGAATGCTCTCATTTAAATGATAAGGGTCCAAGCCATAAGTTGGTTCCTCAAAGTTTTATGGCTCTTTAGCTATCTGACCCTGACTGAGAATAAACCCTCATAGTTCTTTGAATGCTATCTATTGTTTGATCCTTACCTATATTCTTGTGCAAACAAACCCAATAAAAGTCTCTTGAGCAGGGGGCTCTTGGCCCTTCCCCTTTGAGGGATCAGCCACCTTTTCTCCCCAAGCAGATCATGTCTTGGTAGTGTTCACTTTCATCTGTGGTGGATGGGGGGACTTTGCGGGCAAAGTTGCCCCCACACCCTGCAAAACATTTTTGGACCACCTATTCTTAATGGGCCTGGTAAAAGGGTAGGGCACATTCCTACTGAAAAGTGACAAATTTTCTTGGACTAAGTGTGGGCCTTCAGAAGCTGTCTTGTGTCTAGATCATTCTCTAAGTATGTCCTTAGGAAATTTGCTCCACATATCCTAGCATCAGTCTGAGCATTGGGAAGTAGAGATGTGGGAATATCTGAGACAAGGCTTTACATACAATATAAAATAACAGCAAATGTTTTGGTTTTCCTGCAGTTATTGTCACTGTCTTCCTCTTAGTATGACAAAGAATAGTATTTCTGAAACCCTTTAATCCTCTTGCTTTCTGAGGAATTTGCTAGTTCCCTAGGAGTCTCTGATCCTTATTAAGGTAAGAAAATATAAAAGGTCATTGCTGGGGATAAGGAAAAGGACAGAATCAATTAGCATAAATACCAGAGTCAATATAAGCAAAAAAAAAAAAAGTATGTGTCTTATAAATGCCTCACTCTAAAGCTAGATGGAAAGGGCCATTTCATTTACACTAGTAGAACCTAGCAGAACCAAAGTCAACATCTCAACCCTTCTCCAAACTCCTTATAATTGAAATAAAATGAATGGGGCTTAGTGTGTGGAAGTAAGTGAAAATGAGGCAAGAGTAAATAAAATGAGGGGATCATAAAAGAGGACCAAAAAAAAGAGGGAAGACAAAGAAAATGGACTCTCATTCCTACGCAGGGGAGGTTGTGGTACACATTTATCATAGACTCAGCTGGAAAAGCAAATCGTTGATTTGCATCATTCTCTGGACTCCGTGCAATTGTAAAGGGGATAAAGATGAGACTGGAGAAATACACAGAGACCAAGTCATAAAAGTCCTTCTACAACCCCTTAGCTAAGAAGTAGGTACATTATCTACAAAGCACTAGGGAGCCATTTAACAGTCCTAAGAAACAGAGTAAACAGAGAATAAATATGTATTTTAGAAAGATTTCTCTGCCTGCTCTGTAGAATGGCTTATAGGGGAGCAAAAGTTGAAAGAAGAGGGATAAAGGACCCTATTTATGTCACCTCGGCAAATGAGCATGGCAGCCCAGCCCCAGGTGACAGTATCTGAAAGACAGAGAAGTCAGGGGTTCTCAGAGAGAATCTGCAGGTCTAACCACTGATTGGGTGCCTCCCAATATCCAGATAAGATTTTGGCACTAGATTGAGAGTTTTTCCCTTCTGTAAGCTAGGGACAGAGGAGGAAGAGTGGGTCTACAGGGGAAGGACTGAGAGTCTGTGTTGGAAGTGACAAACTAACATGCTTAGAAGGAATTCGGAGATTTTCTAGAAATAAAGAAGATTTGAACAACATACGTAAATTGTAGCCATGGACATGGTTAAAATAAGCTGAAGAAAGAATGCAGATAGGGTGAGTGCTGGGCCATAGGGTCTTGGTTTCAAAAGGCTTTTTGACAACTTCTCTCCAAACATTTTTATGTATTTAGAGAAGTGAAGACTGGTAAATCATAACTAGAGACGTGACTGATCATGTAATACAATATGTAGCTTAATAACCAAGTCTTTGTGTATGAGACAAATGTCCATGCCTGTTGGTGAGTCCTAGGTCAGTTGGTCTTTTCAATTCCACCTTTTTTATCAGTGATTTGGATAAAAAATGGAGACTGGATGATGTGAATAAAAAATGAGTTAATGAGGCTGCAGGGTTTAGCAACACAAAGGGATGAAGGGTCAGACTAATGAAGTAACACTTGATAAAGGCACTAGCCTCGTCTGCAACAGGGCCCCCAAATCACTGCACAAGGGCCCCAAAAGCACAAGCAGGGGGCTTCACTGCCTAGCAGCAGCTGCTTTGAAGTTAAAAATAAATGTTTGTAGGACACGTTGGGGCCTAGGCTGACCTTAGGCTCAATCTCATGTCACACCATGGTCCGGTGGCTAGAAGACAGCATTTACAATATTAATGTTAATTATTATGAATAGAAACATAAAGTTCAAAAGGCAGAAGTTCTGTTCTCATCTTCACTTGTGGCTGGAACACCCCAACTTGGCAGGTTCAGCTCTGAGCACCAACCTCCAAGGAGGAGGGCACTCTAGATGGTGAGCAAATGCACCAACAAACTGAAACCAACTAAGGTGAAAAATGTAAGACAGAAGGTGTATGTAATGGATTCATTCTGCAAGTCAAAGATCTGCCCTGTGGGAAATGGAATAGGGTCCATGGAGCTACAGAAAAGGGAATGTCTTTCGGCCTCCAAGACTCCCAGCAACAGCCTGCATGGCTTGGAAGGCAGGATGCTCAGTCCACGGAGAGTCCAGGTAAAGGCCAGGGCCACCGTGATGGGATAAGCAAGAATAATTCAAGAACCAGACAAGGCATCAGGGTGGGAGGTAGGGATGCCTGGGGTGGGGGGAGTGGCAGGGAGAAAATGGAGACAATTGTATTTGAACAACAACAAAAAAAGAAGAAGAAGAAATAAAATAAAATATAGTTTTCCTTAAAAAAAAAGTGATGATCTGCTGGGAACTAGAACCATGGGAGCCTGGGCCCATGGAGGGAGCCAGTTGCTCCTGGAGACACCATCTGAGTCACAGAGGTGTCCCTTTGCCCTTCCTCCCCTCTTCTGCCTTCCAGTTCCCACCAGTACGTCCTATTGGCCAAACCCAATTGAACCAGCTGAACTGGGAGCAGAGTCTGCAGGGGTCAGCCCCCTACCAACAGTCCAGATTGGGAAAGGGACAAGGCAAACGGTTCATAGGCCAAGAAGGATGTAAATGTGCCCCCTGAGAGTGGGCAGCAGATTGCCCCAGAGACAGCAAAGCCTTTGGTTCAGTTGACCGAGCTGATGCATGACATTGAAAGAAGGTGACAGTCAACATCAGCCCCTCCCTTCCTTTTGCAGTCCAGCTGGGCAGCTGCAGGGGGCTGGGCAGCAGTCAGCCGATTCCCTCCCGCAGAGAGCTGCTCACTCAGGGCATCTCAGGTCTTGTTTCCCAGCACCGTCTGCCAGAGACGCTCCTGGCCCCCAAAGCGGAACCAGAAAAGGCTACACCGATCTCAGGGCTCCTCCGGCACTTGCTGCCCCAGAGTTATTTTTATATCTCATTTCCTCACATTATGGCAATTTACATACTTCAGCAGAGTACATTGGTGTCCAAAACACAAACCAGGAACAATAACACATTACCGGGAGCTTCGCAGAAGTCCCAGCCCGAGGAGGTTTCGGAAATCAGTTGCTAAAACAAGTGGTTCCCTCATCCCGAGTGGGAGAATTCTCAGCAACACTTGACAATAAGTGGACGTGATGAGGGCCGCACAGCGCCGTAATTCCTGCCGGATTGCACATTGACAGCGGCATTCAGCACGCAGAGCCCATCAGAGCGGGCATTGTTGCGATGAATACCAAAGGGATTGCGGAGTGAATTGCTGCTGCGTTGCCAAGTGCTTCCGATTCCCCGCTCCTGCCATCTGTGTCCTCCGGAAGACACACTGAAGCAAAGGTCTGACGTGGAGGCCTGGCTCCAGGCTGCTGGGAAGAGCCCCAGAGAAGGGGATGGGAGCGTACTTGGGGTCAGGGACTGCAAGAAAATTCCTTTGTCCCCACATAATCAGGTTACACTTACAAAACCTTAAACACAGTCGGATGCAGGCCAGCCCATCCCACCATGGTTGCCCAAACATTCGTACCCTCACACGCAGAAAGACAGCTCAAATCTGCGCTCACATAGGCACACACACAGACCTTCATACATATCCATTTATTCATTCAGCAATATTGGGTGTCTTATCTGTACCAGTGACTTTGTTAGCACGTGGCCCTTACCTTCTCAGAGTTCACCTTCACATACACAAACACATGTGCTCAGGCACACCCACATTCTCACACAGACACACACACAAGCACACAGACAAGTCACACATACACGTGCCTGACAAACTCAGAAATCCACCCACTCACTTGCATATTCACAAGTAAACTGCAACACCAGCCAGAGGGAAGACGAAGAACTAGTCAACTGTCTAGCTCTGTTTTAATTCTGAAAACACGGCTCTATTTTAAGTCAGAGGTTCTCAGCTCAAGACTCTTACGCTTACCAAGAGCTTGGTTTGTCTTGGATTCATCAATTAGACAGTCCTATATCTAACACTTTCAATTGCTAATATCCCCAGTCTGGGTTTAAAATATAGCAGTGCTACACCGCCTTGGAATGGAAAGGAAGCAAGAAGCGCAATCCCCCTCTATGTGCATTGCATCCTAAATGGCAGGCTGCTATTGCTTCCTGCAATTGTCCGGGCAGGATGCTCCCAGGTTCTCGTGTCAAGTTCTAGCTAGCAACAGCAAAAGCGAAAGCAGAAATAATGATAACTAACATTTGTTGAACACGTGCTGTAGGGAAGGCAGTGTGCTAACTGCTTGAGACAGACCATTTCATTTCATTCTCTCAACAACCCCATGAGGAGTTGCTGCCCACTGTTCAGATGAAAAACTGAAATTCAACAAGATTAGGTGATACCTAATGACACCCAGAAAACTGGGAGTAAAGCTTGTACTTAAATCCAGACAAACTAGTCTTTTATTTTGTTACCATAGGCAAAAAGGAAATATTAGGTATGGCAGAGCTGGGCTCAAAGGTCACGGGTATTTGATATTATGCCCCAGACTTCAGTACATGTCTTCATAATTTCACCTTCACAGTCAACTCTGCCCTCTTCCTTTTTCTGTTTATTTGCAGCTTGTGATATTGTTTTGGTTGAATTAATTCTGACTCAATAAATTAAAAAACCTAAGCAAAACAAGCAAGCAAATAAATAAATCCAGGAAAACTGACCACAGAAATGAGTACTCCCTGTATCAGTTAGCTGCTGCTGCAGAACAAATCAGCCCACTATTATTATCTCACATGTTTCTTCTGAGCTGACTGGGACCATCTAGGCAGCTTTCACTTAAAAGCCAGAACTAGGATCCGGTGAGGAAGGCACTTCCCTTGAGCACAAAGGAGGATGCCAAATAAACTCAATCATGAAGATAAGTCATATTTTAGCCAATATTTCTTAAAAATCAAAATGAATGCAGAAACTTCAAGATAATCAAAATGTCAAAATTTTAAGTAAAGACAAGATTGGCATTACTAATTTTTTTCTTTTGCCTCAGACTCCAATATGGCTCAGCACAGCACTGAACTCCTGCTGGTCACTCCCCTCTCTTTCAGAGTTAGAAACATCTGAAGCCTCACTCATTGCGCCAGGTGTCTGCACTGGGAGGACTCAAACACCTGGGGCCTGGGACAGCTGGAGCTCCTTGGGCATCTCTCCCTGTTCGTATGTGGTCTGTCCAGACAGCAACTTCAGGATAGCTGGACTTCTCACATGGAGGTTCAGGACCACAAGAACACACGCCTCAGGAGAGAGAGAGAGCCAGGAGGAAGCTGTATATTTCTTACGACCCAAACTCGGAAGTCACACAACGTCACTTCCCTAGGATGCTCTTTGCAAGACCAGCACAATTGAAGGGGAAGGACATAGACTCCACCTCCTGATCTGGCCCATGCCCTACCACCACCACACTCTCGAACCACAGCCCTGGAAATGGGCCATCTCTGTCTCCATGCCACAACCCACCGTCAGCAATTGCCCCCAAATATTCTTAGTACAGTAACTAACCACTTAGGCCCCCTGTCACATAGGTGTCTGAGGACATCGATGTCTGACAAAGGGCATTTGCCACACGTACAAATGTGTGGCCTGGAAAATAACATCCAAATTTCATCATGTGGCATTAAAGACCTTCCAGGTCTGTCTAAACTCCCAGGAACTGTGCTGCTCCCTCTGTCCCCACAGGTCAATTTGGGAGGTGTCAACTTCTTTCCTGCCAATCTCACTAGTCACCACCTAAGACACTTGAACTAAAGAGAGAGCCAGTTGTTAAAAATTTATGAATGACGGTGAAGAGGGAGAGGCCTTTCTCAGCTTTAGAGGCAGTAGAGTGGCTTTAATTTGGACAGGTCTCTTGGAATCCCCTCTATACCACTTCTAGCGAGGACTTGGAGCTGGCACAGCTTTTTACCCTTCTCTGAGCATCTTACTTGCTCATCTGTAAAATGGACACAGCAATGGCAACTGTTGTTTCATACAGTGAAGATATCAGGAGCCCACCCCGAAATGAGATGTAAAGAGGAGAGAGGGTATGTAGCAGGTGCTTGATCATTGTTATGGATATTTTTTCCTTCAGTCAGCTGCATCCCATTTCTCCCCACCAGCCTCAGTATCTAACACAAAGGCCACAGTGGTGGAGCCAGGAGATCCACTGTCAGAGATGGAAATGACAGGATTGTGTTGAAGGTGTTAAAGGAAAACAAGCCACCTAAGTATTTAAAACAGAAGGAATTCCTTCCAGGAATTGGCTATCTTGGTGATGAAAGAACTAAGAAACAAAAGTGAGGAAGCTGCCACTGTCCTCAGGGACAGAGGGAGGAGGTCGGGTTTCTAGAGCCAGGACCAAGGTCATCTGATGGAAAGTGTCCCATAAGAACAGGAGCCATAAAGGAAACTCAGCTACTATTATACAATGTAGGGAGAGAGGTGCCCTGCCCTCTCCTTTCCCACCTCCCACCAGTGTCTCCTATTGGCTAGATCCAGCCAGAGGCAATCTGATGCACATCAGACCCCCGTGAAACAGACCAGAGCTGGAGAAGGACAAGGGATGAAATAGAACAGGTCAGTCACGGCACAGGAGCCATTATTTTAAGGCCACAAAGTCCAGGGGTAAGTAGTGGCGATGATATTTATGTTAATTTTAACTACAATCACTATATAATAACCAAGTTCTATCACATCACTTAACCTGCACAATTGCCCATGGGGCAGGGCTATTGATATCCCCATAGTAAATGAAGAAACTAAAGATCAGAGAGCTCAGGTTCCTCATTCAAGGCCACAGAACTAATAGGAATCAAGCCCAGATACCATTCCCAGCAATCCAGCCCCAGGTCACATCCTCGGTGCCACTCTGTTCTGAACAAAATTATGTGCTTTGGAGTCAGACAAACTGACTTGAATTCCAGACCTCTCATTTCCTGCTCTGCATGTTCTTGTGTTCTCTGTTTCCTCTTCCACAGAGTAAGAATAACAGTTACTGCACTGACAAAGATGCCGTAAGGACCAATGAGAGAGATGAAATTAGTGAGAGCTCGGCAACATGTTGTTAACTACATGACTGCTCCTCCTGGCTCAGTCTGTGAAAATTGCAGATTCTCTGCAAGGGAGAGAGAGAAGTCCGGTTGCAGAGATCCTGGGAGGCAGGAGTTAAAAGTCAAGGACGGCTGCAGAGAACCTGCCCTGGACTGGCACACTCCCAGAGATCCTGCAGTTGCACGGAGCAGTTCCCCCAAAACAGGCCAGGCTCCTGCTCCAAGCACTGTGTCTTCCTGCCTGAGGCCACACCCCGTCTGGGATACATGCTCTGCCAGTGTGTGAGACAATCCGAAAACGCTACAGATACTAAAGTAATTGACACAAGGAGTAGCTCTGACCGGGTAGCTCTGACCAGGTACAGCATTGTCCCAGTGTGTCGAGGTTGAGAGTTCGGTCTCCGGACAGGACACACACAAGAATCAATAAGTGGAAAAATGAATATCTCTCTCTCTCTCTCTCTCTCTCTCTCTCTCTCTCTCTCTCTCTCTCCTCAAAATTAACAAACAAAATAAATTTTAAAAAAAGACAACAAGGAGCAGCCCTCAGCCAGTGAGGGCTAGAGCTAAGGGGACACACCCCAGCTTCTTTGCCCTTTGGTGAGCAATTCTAAGGACTGTCACACACATGCACACACACACCCCTCTCAAAGTGTCTCCAGAGAACTGAGCCCCAGTCGCCCGCAGCGAGATCCCACCAATATCCCATCAATGATTAGTCTGCTCCTTCCCTGTCTCCTTTTCTCCTTTCTCACTCACTGCGCTTCCTGGGATCACATCCCAAATAAACTAATGCACCTAAATCTTTGCCCTGGGTCTGCTTTTGGAAGAATCTAAACAAAAATGCTGCTCTTTACCCTCCAGCCACCCCCCTCAGCTCCCCACTCCACCACTCTCTCCCTGGGATAAGCAGAAGTGAGAACTATGGTACCCAAACATGGATTCTTCAGACTTTCAGTGGAGAAACCATGGTAGCTTGTCCTGGACCCTCCCTGGCAGATTGTACAAATGCCAAGAGTCAGTCCATAGGCTGCAGGTCTGCCCACCCTCACCACCGCACCGTGGATATTAGTGAGGACTCTGCACCTTGGAGCTAGTTCTGTGGCAGATCAGACACTCACTATAGCTTTTCCCAAGCAAAATGGAAAAACTGTATGTTCACACAGAGCATGGAGGGATCCCCTGCAGAGTCAGGCTTCCATCCCTGCAAATTATTTTTTGCTAATCAATATGTTTAATAAATAATATTCCAGTTGATTTCATTACCGGCAATACACAAATCAATAGGAGGTTATTGCATGATAACTTCCCATTGATATTGTAATCCTCTTGATTTAATAAATGTTGCTTTTCTAAGGATTGCTGTTTGCATTAGGAATTGAAGAAAGGAGAACAAAAAATAATAATTCCATTGCAAAACTGAGGCTGTGGCTTAATAAGAAAGTGCAGAGTATGTGAGGGTTTCCTCAGCTCTGTCTACAGTGGCCCGAGCTGGGGCCCAGCACCTTCTGGGTCTGTGTCACTCACCTTTGTGAGATTTTAGAGAAGAATGAAGGAAAAGTCTTGGCTAGAAGGCTTTTCAAACGCCCCTTAGCAAGGGCTTGACCTTTTTTTCCTCTGCAAATCCTGCCCAGGAACTCCTTGTTAGTGAAAATCCCAACAGGAAGATGAATGGTGTAAAATGATAACCTTGGGGCTTCAAGTCCATTCTCAAATCCTGGAGAATTAAGGCTACCAGGGGCCTTATCAATTGTCTAAGGCAAAGAGTCCCAATTGCCAGGGCATGAGAGATGACATCAGAGTCATCCAGGAAACATTAAAATGCAGATTCCTGGAGCCCCAGACCTAGAGATGATGACTCCGCAGGGATGACATGGGACAGGAAAAAGACCCTTTTGAATTTTTTATGGACACAGAACATATTATTAAGAAGTAAATTTGAAAAGACAATACAATAATGACTCCTATATAAATATAAAATGAAGATGTGTTGAAATTTTATAACATCTTTCTTTAAGATGTTACAATGGGTTCAAAGTACCAAACTCTCATAGTTGACCCTGTAAGAAATTTGCAAATAGAGCTAAAACTGGCTACAGGGTGAGGGAGAGGGATCCACTGTTCCCCACCACTAATCAGAATTTGCTTGAGTCTGACTGCCTAACCTTGAACTCTTACTTCAGTACTTACTGGCCAAATGAACTTGGATGAACCTGTTGCTCTCTCTGGTCTTGGAGTCTTTGCCTCCAATGTGAGGACAATAATAGTTCTCACCTCGTGGGGTTGTTGTAAAGATCACAAAATAACACACAGGCAAAGCGCTTAAGACTGTTCTTGGCACACGGCAGGTCCTGACTTGTCGTTATTGCTGTCCTTCTGTACTATCATCATCAATGATGTCTTTGATGCTATTACATCACAACGGTTCAGATAATTCTAGGGAGTCTCCCAGGACCTTTCAGTCAGTGTGTGAAGAGATTCCTTGGGGCTCCCCCAAATCCACATCGAATGGTAGCAAAACCCAAGCAAAGCAGGTGATGTCTTGTGGAGGAAGGAACCGGTGAGGCAGGGCATGAAGGTTTAGGATTGGCTAGTTTGAATAATTTCCTGGGACTCTGGGCATAGGGGCTGTCCCTGGTTGTCTGGTGCCTGGCGCTGGGGTGACTAAGGCAGGTAGGCAGTGACCTGGAGTGTGAGAAGAAAAGGATGGGGGTGTGGGCCCAGATTGGTTGGTTTGTATTTGAAAAGTACTTCTCTGGGAAAAGGATCCTTCTGGAAGATGGGTGGGTGGTGACCAGGGAGGTAGGGGGCCAAGGCAAGGTGACTTAGACATATCCTTGGGTTGCACAGAGAAAGGCATATTTGGGGTATGAATGCGGGACAAATGTTAAAGTGTCAAGTTTACAGCAGATAGAAACATGCTTTACACACCCCACAGCCGTGTTCCTTCCCAAAGGACAGATGGAGACAAGCATCACCGTGATGGGGCATGGGCTCTCGTCCCACCCCTGGGTGTGATGCTGGCATCCTGAAAGCTGTGGCTGGTCCCAGCTGGTTCTTTGAAGGCTTCCTACAGGTACCCACTCTGCAGTGTGCGGCCACAGCCTCTGGCTGTGCACATTGTAGACTCCTCGTCCGGACTCCAGACTCTTCACATGCAGATGTGCTCTCGGGACTTGTGGGTCCTCACTGGGGCGTGTTATAGGATCTCTCAGGAGTCGCAGAGGGGAGGCGGCTATCCTGGACGTATGCCTCCTGAATTTCTCCCTCTCCCATTTCCAATCTACCCACTTTGTGGGGCCACTTTCCTTAGACGCCTTGCTGAATCTGGGACTTCTCTGAGGAGCCTGCACCGTCCGCCTGCGACACTGAAATCTGTGCACAGCAAATCCCACTGTTCTTGGAGTTTCCCTAGAAATTTATGGCTGTGTCTAACCCACCCTGCGTTCCCTGGGCCTGCTCTCTGAACATCTTTATTCTTAATTGAATCTTCACTTTGCTTTCTGGGGAAGCCTGATAGGTTGGCCTTCATGGCAGAAGTTCCAGGGGAAGAAAGTGACAAATCAACAAGACAAAAACATTACCAAAAACATGTTGGGAACATGTGTAAAATATTAAACCTTATTTTGTGATATTGACATTATTGGTATGATTATAATAAGTGTCTCCATTTATTGATTACCTAGCAAGGGTTCGCTCTTCACAGACATCGTCTCAAGGCTTCTGCCGGGTGGAAGATTGTTATTCCCACTTTACAGATGAGACAAGTGGGGCTTGCAATGGCTAACAGGGTTGACATCACGTGGCTGTTACAAGGCAGGGCTGGAATCGAATCTAGTCCTGGCTAATGCTGATTAAGGTTCATTGTTACTGATTGTTTTAATGTCTGACAGCAAAATTTGGCCTTATCTCAGACACCCAGAGTGGGAACTGGACCCCCAGAGAAGGCTGCCCTTGCCCCTTTCACTCTAGCCAGCAGATGAGAAGTCCCTCCTGCTCCCCAACACCTGATTCCCAAAAGGGGGAGAGGAACCTAGCCCAAGGGGTCCTTTTGCCTTTCATCCCTGCTCAGAGTCAGAAGTTTCATGTGAAATCCGGAATCAGGATCAATTTGACAAAACCCTTCAGAGACACCCTCAAGGCGGACCGCTTTGGAAGAAAAATGGAAGGTCTCCAGGGGAATTCCCCCCACAGTTATCAATAGGGTGACAATTTGTCATCCAGACTGGAACTTCTGAGAGTCAAAGGGGCAATTATTAAAAATTACACTAGGCAACCTGCAGAGAGCAGCACTGAGCTCGTCTAACCACAGCACAAGGTCACCCTGGTCATTTGGATAGAGCCAGTGAGAAACAGGACTCAAGATCCCCCCTATCCCACCCCCTGCAACACCTTAAACATCTGCAGAACATCCTACTGGGGGACTCTCCCCTCAACGATTAGCATTATTATTGCCCATTAAATATGTCATAGTCAAAGATTTGCTTCATTCTTCAGTGTGATTGCCATTGATTTTTGAAGCCCACATCTTCCTCCCCAGGGAAACTCATCTTCAGCGAAATGATGGAAGGAAATGAAAAAGAAGGATTCAATTTATAGGCATTCATTTTACAGGCATTGCTTTGGGGAGATAGTTGGTCTTAAAGCAGCATTTCTCGGAGGATCGTCCACCTGCATCCGAGTCATTGGGAAAGTTGTACACATACTGGTCCCGTGTTCCAAGGAGAACCTAACTCATCAGAATCTCTGGGGATGGGGCTAGGAAACTGGGAAATGTGTATTTTTAAAAAGTCCCCTAGAGGTTCTTATGTGCACAGTGAAGGACACAAAAGGCGACCACGACATAAAATCCAGGTGTCAAGTGAGCATGTCCTGATTTTGCTCCTCAAGCCTCAGGCTGCAGAGCCACAGGTCAGATGCACTAGCCAGGGCTGTATAGCCTCCCACCCCTTCAAAATAAGAGTCCAATAATCCCCAGCCAAGCTGTCATGTAGAGACCCCAAATCCCCAGTGGATGTGCCAGCCCTGGTTTACTGTGTGCAGAGGTGGCTGGGGCTCCTGGGCAGAGCAGGCAGGTTTTGGTGGTGGCATCTGCCAGGAGGAGCGAGTAATAGGCCTGATTTATGACACTCAGCATGGGACCTGGCTGCTGAGCTCAATCACTGTGACTCCCCATGGTGGGGTTCATGCGCTGTAACGGGCCTGGAAATTGGAGAGAAATTTACCTCCTGCTGCCGAACATTACATAACAATCAAGGGAAACAAGCAGAGGCAGGAGGGGCCTCCTCGCTGGCACCAGCAGCCTGGCAGCTGAGAAGGTAGGGCTGGAAGCTCTCTGCTGGGGCTCTCAGGCCCTCGGCAGCAACTTCTACAGGAGCGACTTCTACTCAAGGTGGCCCAGCCAGAGCTGGCAACAGAGCCCACCAAGGTACAAACACCAGCCCAGCAACTTCCAGAAGAGATGGGAAAGAGGCAGGCTCCAAATGGAAGGGCATCTAAACCCATGTCTCCCCTACCCCAGTGGTCTAGCACATACGAACCATGTGTCAATCGGTGCCTTGCTGATTTGCAACTGGGTACTATTCCCATAGGACCTGAAATTGACTTCTATGGCAAGGCACAAAATGGCAATGGGGTCAGATCAGCACAGGCCTCACGGGTCACATGGTGAAGAGTTTGGATTTTTTTTTTCAAGTACTCTGGGCAATCGCTAAAGTATCTCTCATTCCTCTAGACCAGGTGCTTTGCTGACAGTCACCATAGGATAGAAGGGGCCCATGGCGGCCGATTTTCATAAATAGATCTGATGAGCTCACAAAGAACATGGGCTCTTGTTCATTTATTAAAGCTGGCCCAGTAGGGGGCCCAGTGCAACATCAGCAGGCACTGGCTCACCACCCAGTATGCATCAGAGGCTACCTCAGCGAGGTCCTCACAGGAAGGTTCCGGACAAGAAGGTTGGGCCTCAAAGACCCTCTCTTGCCCTGAATGAACCACCAAGACAGGATTCCAAGTACCACTCTGTTTTTTTTTAAGATTCTATTTTATTTATTATTAGAGAGGGGAAGGGAGGAAGAAACGGAGGGAGAGAAACATCAGTGTGTGGTTGCCTCTCACACGCCCCCTTCTGGAGACCTAGCCCACAACCCAGACATGTGCCCTGACTGGGAATGGAACCAGCGACCCTTTGGTTTACAGGCCAGCACTCAATCCACTGAGCCACACCAGCCAGGGTGCAAGTACCACTCTTAACAGCTGACTTTATCACCAACAAAATGTGCTGACCTAGAAATTTGCCAATTATTTTCCAATAAAGGAAAGTTCTCTTACGGTAAAATTTTACATGGAAGTCTGACACATTTTTGACCAGTGAAATCAATGATCCTTCCTCAGTTGCCTGTCACCCTGACTACATGTGTCCTCCTCGAGGGCAGGGGACATGTCTGTCTCTTTCACAGGTGTGCTGTGGCTGCCCAGAAGACCATGTAGCAAATATCAGACACAAAAAATATTTGTTCCATCTGGAAAAGAAAGGGATCAGATCATGCAGTTTCTTTAAGGCATCAAACATGAAGTGAACACCTACTGTGTACCAAGCCTTGCAGTCAGTGCTCAGGAAATAATGAACAAACCCATCATGGCCTTGCCCCTATGGCTCAAAGTCTAACAGGAGAAAATGAACATTAATACATGTAAATTTACCACTGAGGCATGTGCTAGCAGACAGAGGTACATAGAGCTGTGAATATATAGCGGGGGAACTGATCTAGTCAGAGGAAGACCAGGGAAGGCTTCCTGGAGGTGGTGTTATTTGAGGTCGGAACCCCTAAAAAAGTAATAACTAGGTAGTTGGAACAGAGAGGGTGGAACAGCATGTGCAAAACTCCCCAACAGAAGGCGTATGACCTCTGACCCAATCTTTCAACCACAGCATCTTTACATTTGGTCTGTTTTATGCATCAGCCTTCCAAAATAACATTCTTTAGGGAAAAAAGTGTTTGGCAGGCAATATATAAATGCTGGAAGTCTAGACAACCAAATGACCTCAAAGGACCCTACCAGCTCTTAGAATTCTCTCTGGACAGACTCAAAGAAGTGGGACAATAGCCTGTATGCATGGACCAGGGTCAGAAGTCAGGGATCAGAGGTGACTGAACAAACGCACAGCTTTGAGTAGTGATCTATGGCTTATGAAAAAACAATGTTTGTTTGTTGGAGGGGGTTGGGAGGGTGTTCTTCTGCATTCTAGACACACATTATAATTCTGGTCATTTCTAACTGAGTTAAACATCTTAAAGTAGATTCTCAGAAGCAGGCATCCATTCGCCTTTACAACTGATAAATGCAATCTGTTCATTTCATTTCATGCATTCATTCATCAAATATTCACTGAGAATATATCTTAAGACCCGTCCTTGGTGAAACACGCAATACAGAGACAAACGGGACACGGTCTCGGCCCTCATGGGGATCAAACTTGCACGTCCTTAACTGAGATCTAACAACAACGTTTACCCTTGGTTGCCTGCTCTTGGTCAGGTACTGAACCAGACAATTTGCATGCATCATCTCCTGATATTCCACCAACAAATTAATTAAATAAATACCGGCCCCATTTCAGATTTGAAAAATCAGCTTCAAAGGGATCAAGTAACTGGTTCAAGATGACAAAGCTAGTAGGTAAGGGAACCAGGATCCAAATTCAAGTCCAGCTAACGGACTCCAGAGGCTACATTCAGGATCACTACGGTCTGACACCTCAACTAAGCAAATACATAAAATCGATAAAATCACAAAGAACTAGAAGGAGCTCCAGGTAAATGTGTACTTGATCTCAACCTGAGCACGATTTTCAACGTGTAACAAAAACAAAAAAAGAAAACCGATAGCAATAACTGCCTAAAACTTCAAATTTTCTACCTGTCAAAAACACCATAAAAAATTTGAAAGAAATGAAACAGAACAAAAAAATTTCTAACATGTATGACAGACAAAGCTTTCATATAAAAAAACCTCAATAAAAAACTTGTTATAAATCTGTAAGTTAAAAAAAAAAAAGAACTCTTCCATGGAAAAAGGAACAAAAACACAAGTCTCGAAAGAAATTTAAAAAAATGACCAATGGGTACACCCAAAATTATTATAAAAGCAGTAGTAATCCAAAAAGTGAATAATTTAAGCAACAGCAGTATCTCCTGCTTCTGTACTATGAAACTGGCAGAGATTAAAAGGACTAACTGACCCCACGGTGATGAATGTTCCGTGATGCGAATACACTCTGTCAGCGTCTAGTGAGCACTTGACAATATGAATTAAGAGCCTTTAAAAAGATGATAACCTTTAACTCAATAATTTTCATTTGGAAATTTATCAGAGATGCAGACAAAGATGTATACACGAAGATGTTCACCGCACCATTATTTATAGTACGGAGAAACTATAAATCAAGGGGAAGTCCAACAATAGGTGAGCAGTTAAATCAATTTTGGTGTTCCCAGATGATAAGGTAATGTATAGTCACTAAGAATCCCATTTTTGAAGAACCTTTAGTAACAGGAGTCACTTATTTATCTATCTAGAAGGAAATATACCGAAATGTACTAACTGCTGCAAGGCAAATCATGGCAGCAGGATTGAAGATAGTTTTTGTGGGGATTTTTTATGCCTGTCTCTATTTTTCAAATGTTTCTGCCTGCCTGCAATTCATCCATCTTACTTTCCAATAACAAGTACACATGTATTCTTTACCTTTTAAATGAGCATGCGCCAAACTCAGCTCGTTTTCTCTGCTCGAACCCACTTCTCTGCTTCAACATCCTTCTGCAGTCAACAAAAAACCTGAGCTTCCTCCGCTGGCTCCCTCCTTGTTTCATCCATCTGCGCCTCGTCATTTCTGCCGTCTCATCACTCACTTCGGTGCCTGTGGCCTTGTTCCTAGACTGCGGCATTAGCCTCTTAACAAATGTCCTGGTTTCTACCTCCCAACCCCATTCCCGAGCTCTCCTCAAATTCATTTTACATCCGGCTGCCAGATTAATACCCCTGCCGCAAAGATAATATCCTGTTCCTGCCTTGCCCCAAAACCTTCGGTGACTCTCCAGGTCCCTAAAAATGAAATCCCAAAGTCATTTTCCTGGAGGGTAAAAACACAAGCTCCAAAGAAGGGGAAGAGTTCGTTTGTAGTTCCTGGACTTAATCTCTCATTTCATCCTTATCTACCACCCAGTATTCCACCCAAACCACTCTTTCTCCATGCTTTTCAGGCAACAGATCCAGCGCACAGTAGGTCAGAGGCAAGGCTGTGGGTGGTGCAGGGGCTTTCAGACCCAGAGACAAGCCTGCACCCCATGACCCTGGCCTCACAGAGCCTCCCTTCCACTGTAACTGTGTGAGACTCTCTTATTTAAAGGATGGTGAAGGGGCTATGACCTGAAAAAGAAATCAATGAGTCTCTGCTAATAAAGGTTCTTATGCGGTAAATGTGCTCTTGGGAAGCCAGCTCCTGCCCTTCTCCACGGCGCTGGCCTGATGCCCTGGAGTAATTTACTCTGCGGTAACATGATGGAGCCTCCACCATGGAAGGGAATTAAATAAAAATGCAATAAAAGAGGACAAAATCAATCTGCTTACAGTTTTGTTTAATAAAAATTCATGAAGGATGGGCAGGCAGGCCCATAAGCAATGTACCAGCTCTGCCAGAGGCTGGCTGGGGAAGGATGCTGGATGCTCAATGCTCAGGCTTGAGGCAGGGGTGCGGGCTCAGCTGAACACCTACCAGCAGAGCTCACCTTTCCCCCCAGAAGCGCTGCAGGCTGGTCCTGCTGCTAGGTGATAGGGCCAGGCCCACCTCACTGAAAGAAGACCACGTGGATGGAAGAATTCACCAAAGCCAGAGCAATGCACAAGACCTTTTATATGGATCCATTTCCCTGGAAACCAAGAGGTGCCCTGTGCTCTGGAATGGCAGCGACTCTCAAACTGTCATTCTTTTCTTTTCATTTATTTCTTTTCTTTTCTCTTTCCTTTTCTTTCATTTCCTCTTCTTTGCTATTTTGGTGAAAACACTTTCCACGGGATCTACCCTCTTAATGACATTTTAAGCGTACAGTACAGTACTGTTAACTACAGATCTCTAGAAGTTATTCATTTTGCAGAAACTTTATACCCATTGAACAGCCACTCCCTATTCTCTCCTCCTTCCAGCCCTGGGCAGTCCCTGTTCCACTCTCTATTTCTGTGATTCCCACTATATTCAATACCTGCTATAAATGGAATTAGGCAGTGTTTGTCCTTCTATGGCTGGCTTATTTCACTCAGCGTGGTGTCCTTGAGGTTCATCCATGGTATACAATGTGCCAGAATGCCTTTCTTTTTACAGAGCTGAATAACAGCCCACTGTATGAATACACTACATTGTCTTTATCTATTCATCTGTTGATGGACATTTAGGTTGTCTCCTTATCTTGGCTACTGTGAATAATGCTGCAATACACATGAGAGTGCAGATATCTCTTCGAGGTCCTGCTTTAAATTATTTTAGATAAATACCCAGAAGTAGAATTGCTGGATTGCATGAATTCCTTCTACTACGTCTAATGTCTTGAAGAACTGCCATAGCTTTTCCCAGAGTGGCTGCACCATTTTGCATTCCCACCGTGTACCAGGGCTCCAATTTCCCCACATCCTCACAAACACTTGCTGTCCCTTAGTCTTCTGATAATAACCATTCTAACAGGTGGGAGGTGATGTCTCATTGTGCTTTTAATTTGCATCTTCTTCATAATTAGTGATGCTGAGCAGCTTTTCTACTGGTTGGCAGTTGTATGTCTTCTTTGGAAAAACAAAAGTCTACATGGGTTTCCCCATTTTTAAGTCAGGATTTTTAGGGTGTTCTAGTTTGTTTGTTCATTTGTTTGTTTTGCTATTGATTGTAAGATTTTCTATACTTGAGATATTAATCCTTTATTTTCTCCCATTTAAAACAGTATGGTATTGATGGAAAAACAAATATATAGACTATTACAATGGAAGAGAGGATGGATTCTGATGGTCAGTAGGCTGCCTCCTGTCCAAGGATGAAATGAAGTCGCTGATAGCTGTGGATTCACATCTAGTTACACCTGTGGCCCCTGAGATCATACATGTTGGTGTATTCTAATTTTCTAAATAGTTTTTATTTTACTTTAAAATGTTCAAGTTGGTTCTGCTTTGAAATTAAAACCAAAGAGAGAGGGGGGGAGAGAAAACATACATACCAACAGCTAGATACAAAAAAGTAAAATTATCTGTGCTTGAAGAAATTAGAGAAATTGTATTTATTGAGGGCTATTCCCTTTCCCATGTGCTCACTTAATGGAGAGTCAGAATCTCACCCAGATCTAACTGACTCCATAATCCATACCCTACACCCAGTGAAAGAATTCAGGGAGAAATGGAATCTGTGCTAGCAAAGCTATTAAGCAGCAGAATACGTGGTCTTGAATGGGTGATGGAAAGATTAATTCAGCAGCATGTGTTGGGTGAATAGAATGGAAAACTACCAATGAGAAGAAGATCTCTGTGGGTTAAATGTTCAAGTGAGGCCCAGGACCACACAAGAGGCAAATGGGAGAGGAACAGTTATGGTGAGGAAATTCTGTAGTTTGCCGATCAGATTTTTGGAGAGAAGAAATTGGAAACAAGAAACAAGGATCAATAATTTCAGCAGAACAAGTGCAGCAGGAACCTAAAGCTGGTGTGAGAAGGAAGATACTGGGTTCAGTTTCAGGCACATTGGGACGAAGTTTCTGGCAGGAACCACGTCTGGCTCCCAGAAAGCTGGATGTACTGAAGGGTAGTACCATGGAGCTTTCTGAAGGTCCTTTACAGAAGCAAGAAGCAGAATTTGGGAGCCAGGCACAGAGTTGATGGGGGCAGCTGAGTGGATCAGGAGAAATGGGAGAGAGCTTCTGGAGCACAGATTCTTGGGCTGTGTCCATGGGGAAGACAAAGAAGACCCTCGAAGGCGGGGAAGGAGGGGGGGAGGCAGAAGGAGGTACCTCATGGCACCAGAGGTCACAGAAAGCAGAGAAGAAGGCAGTTGATTTACTTGACTTGAGGAGTCAGAAAATGGTTGTGACTTCAGAGAAGGACCTTCTGGAGAAGGTTAAAGGTAGGAGATACTGAGCAGATGTCAAAGAAGATCACTATGGAATGTGAAAGCAAATACAAGACTCACACAAAATGGTCTGGCTCAAAAAGTATAAATTTCCAACCTAATTACAACTAACCAGAGCCCCATCCACAGCCTGCATGAGAAACTCCCTTCTTCTGGGAACTTCACTTCTCCATTGCTTCCTATCAGTCTTTTTAACATTTCTGTCCTCTCTTATACCAGAAGAACTTGGGACTGGGGCTTTATCCAACCTTGGGCTAGAAATGGTGAGAACTGTACACCCGTGGTCTGGAACCAACAGGAAAAAGTGCAAGGTGCCAAGGGCATGTGAGTGGATGCCCTTGGTCCAGCTGCCCCTTGGACTTCCTCTAGAAGCTGACCTTGAAGGGAGAGTTACGAGTTCTCATGACAGCCCATGCTGGGTGTACACATATGTGGATGTGTGAGTGCACACGCTCGTGTACATTAGGAAATAGGAGGCCCAGGCCATTTTTCGGGGCTGTGAGACCAGTAGCAGCCCCAGGGTGGCCTTCCACAGCTGGGAGCATCTGGACTGTAGACAGTGCCAGTGAGGTATGTCCAGAGGGCCCTGGAGCTGGGCTTGGGAGGGCCTGATCTCCCTCCCTGTTGTCGGAATGTAAGGCAGCAGATGTTGGAATGGAGAAGCTTATTCACAAGTGGAGACAGACCTGGCCTTGCTATAAAAAAGCTCCTGGTTGATGGGGAAAAAGTGGAGGACACCCAGGTAGTTTCCTACTTCCAGAAAGGTATCTTCTGAGAGAGAAAGAGAGGAATATAGGAGAGAACATAGCATCATGAGAGCCCTAAGAATAATGAAGGTAGTGTTTTGGGTACCCAGAACCTAGGAGGGCTTCCAAGGTAAAGTGAGAGGACATCAGCCCCTAAGAACAGGAACACAAGGGAGTGAGCGAATGTCCCCAGAGAGGGACTCTGGAGGCAGCAAAGTCCAAGGTAGCCTGGGCTAGGAGAATGGGAGGGAGTCCAGGTGTTTAGGGAGGGCAGCCTGAGAGGGTCCCCTGGGAGAGAGGGAAAAAGAGGGAGGAAAGAAGGCTGGCTGGCTGGGTGCTGACTAGCACAGGCTGGGGCCGAGAGCATTCTCTCAGCCACTCTCAGTGCTTGGTTCCATTTCTCCATCAGAGTCTGGCTGACTTGCCTTTGGCAGGAGGACGATGCTCTAGAGAGACCTGCCCTTGGAGAAACTATCAAGTCTGTTTAATTTTCTCCAGCATTGGCTTCGGGTGGGGGATGTCTCCTCCAGCCCACGGCAGGCTGTCCTCAGAGCCGCACTTTAACTTCCAGTTTCTCCCAAGCTCAGCCTGTTTCATTTAAAGGACTGATGGAGCCTGGGCATTGGGGAGAGTCCGTGGACTTGTCTAGCACCCCAGAGGCCAGCCCCCCAGGTGAGGGCAGGCATGGTGTGGCCTTGACCTCACAAATACTCCCAGGCCTATCATGCAGTTGGCCTGACCTTCACACAGGAGTATGGGAGGGTGAATGAAGATGGAATCCAGCCCACCTGCCACTCACCGGCAGCACCGCATTTACCCAGAGAAAGGGGTGCCTTTGTTTAATTCACCAAAGGGGCAGTGCAGGCCGGCAGCTGCCCTGGCTTGTCCCCTTGCCACAAGCCTGACAGGGTGCAGGAGTTCATGAGTCAGGACATCCCAGCCCCCAGAAATCCTCCCCCCTGGGTGCCACTTTCCCTGCCCAGATTTCACAGGCTCAGCTGGCCCCTCTCTGAAAATAATGGTATTCTGTTCTCTTAGACCAATATGTCTCAAACCTTAGAATGATCTGGAATTCTCGTTAATGCACCAGTTCCTGGGCCCCATGTCACAGTATCTGACTCAGAAGGGCTTGGGGTGAGCACAAGAATGTGCACTTTTAACTCATCACCAGATGTGCTGCTTGTGGTACAGGGGCCACACTGGAAGGTCTCTCTCAGCTCAGCGAGAGGACAAAGCCCCGAAGGGCAGCCTCAGGGCCTGGGCAGCCTCGGTGTTCAATCAATGCGTATCGATTTCAGTGAATGGGAGCAATGAAGGGTAGATTGTTGATTGACTCTAGGATCCCATGAACAACTAGCTGCTTTCTGTCCAGACCTATTAAGTTAATGGGAAACTCAAGGGCACAGGCAGCGTGAAATGTGGCAGGGAGGCTGGGCTTGGCAGGCTGCAGCGTTGAGCTCCATAGAACCTCCTTCCAAACCGTCAGAAATAATAAAAATAATAATGGTAGCCACCATTTATTAAGCCTTTGCTCTGAGCCAGGACCTGAGCTGAACTCTGTATGCCACTATCCCAACAGAGCTGTGATGTGGGGACCATCCCGTGTGAGGGTAAACCGATCTGGGCCCAAGGCCCCAAAGCGATGAGAAGCCCGGGGCCACAAGCATTTGTCTTCAGACCCCTCAAGCTTCACCACCACGCCCAGCTGTCTCCCCAAAGACAGAGAAAATTGGAAGTCGGAGGTAGCGACACGCTGGAGAATGGCAGTCCCAGCCTGGGGAGAGAAGCAGTCTCTGGAATCAAATAGCCTGCTTCCTGAATCTCGGCCTGCCATTTACCAAGTGCATGAACTTGGGCAATCCCTTTACCCTCGGTGCCTCAGTTTCCCAAACTACAAAATGGATGTGATCATTCCAACCCCTTGGACGTCGTTGGACGAAATGAGAATGTATACAGTGTCTGGCACAGCCCAGCTCTTAGTAAAGTCTGAATGACGTTGCTCCCTCAGGAAATGGGCACCTTCCTCTTCAAGTACGTATTTTGAAGTGACAATTCAAAAGCACATTTAGAAATGTTGCCTCAGAGGAAGGGGCTAGAAAGGCAGACACAGAGATCTGCCGATGCAGAGGGCGTTGCTTCAGTCCAGGTAGGGCCGAAGCTCAGCGGGGGTGGGGAATAACGGGCTTACAGACGCACAGACCCCACACCGGGCCCAAGGCCAGGGACCATGTGGCTGGATGGGGGAGGGGTGACTGTTCTGGAAATTCTCATTCAGAGAGCTGCCATGCCCAGTTTGAACATCTGGGGGCTGGAGTTGTGCCTGCAGGAGGCCACACTTAGTACAGCACCTCCAGGGTGACTGGGGCTTCAGCCTCCAGAAGCCCTCTGCTTGGGGCTCCTCAGGCTACCCAGATGAAAAGAGTATGGGAGTCCCTCCCCTGGGGCCTGAAAGGCAAGCTGACACAGGGGGTGCCGTGGGGGAGACACTCCTGCACCCGGGAAATTGCATCTCCCGCAATGATCAGCCATAACCTTCACTTCTGGGAGCCTCAGTTTTCTCATCTGCAAAATGGGGGTGATAGACATGATCCTGTCTTCAAGGTTGCCACGGGGTGCCTGCGGAGCCTTTGAGACAAGCGCTCATACAAACGACCTCTTACAAATACTAGCTGCTACAATTCTTGTCATGTTTATACCTGCGAGATCTTCGATAAGCTTTCAAAAATTGAGTCTCCATTTCCTCATTTCTAAATGAGTTTGTCCTCACAAAAGTATTTCAAAAATGAAGTGAGATAATGTATGCCAATCACCTAGCATACAGTAAGCACTCAATAAATGCTGTGTGATGTCTAGCTAGAGACACAGAGGCCCAACAGCTAAGGTGATGAGCTGTCCCACTTGCCAGTGACTGTCTAGTTTTAGCACTGAAAGTCCCATGTTCTGGAGATTCCTTTGTCCGAGGCAAACCAGGACAGTCAGTTACCCTTCAACAGCCTGCCTGGCTGGGGTGCCTTCCTTGCTCCCCCAGGCAGTGAAGCGGGAATTTCCAGCCCATGTCAACCTATGAGAGTTAGGAAAGCTCTGAGCTGCCCTTGGAGTCTAAGAGGCCCTGGGATTCCAGAGTCAGGCTCTGAGGATGAAGGGGCTCAGCAAGGCTCTGAGAGTCCCCGAGACAGAGTCCACCCCTCTCACCTGCCCCCGTCCAGACTCCCGGTTGACAGATCTCAGGCCAGGCTGCAAACAGAGGGGCGGGACCGAGGGAAAATGAAGACTGGTCTCCGAGGGCCTGGCTGGGATCAGAGCAGGGAAGCAACCCTGTTCCCCGAGATGAATAATGCAGAGAGGAAGCCCAGGGCGGGAGGAGCTGCCACCGGTCCCCCAGCCTGTTCCCAGCCAGGCTGCTCTGAGCAGGAAGCCTCCCAGCTGAGCCTGGAAAGCAGTTATCACTGGTGGGTGATTAAGTTACTAATCCTTCAGGGAGAAGACATTTAGAGGCCCATATTAAAGCAGTGCGTGGCAAAATTACATTCTGTTTCAATTTAGTTTAGCAATTCCTGTGATTTAGTTAAATGAAAAGCAATTGTTCCAATTAATAGTATTGAAGGTTATTCATCAAAAGTGTCAAAACAGCTCTGTGGCTGCATTAGTAACCCATTCTCTTGTCAGAGCTATGGATAATTCCCCAGGAAAAGATGGGGAAACTCGAGGGTGTGGGAGCTGTGGGGAAAAGGGAAAAACCAGAGGGGGTATTTCCATGCACATGTGTGCACACATACAGGCACATGGGCATGTGATCTGTGTGTGGAACTGTGCATAGGTGGGCATATGCATGTTACATACATACAGATCCAAACTGTGCCCGTGTCCATGTTTATACGTATGTGCATATGCCAGTGTGCTTCAGTGAGTTACTAGCCACACAGTGTACTTGTGCATGCACAGATGTGCACATGTATGTGCCTGTGTGTTCCTGGGCATGTATGCATATATGTCCAAGTGTGTGTAAGTGCCTAGTGTGCCCCTATATATATTTACATGTGCACATAGGTAAATGTGTATGCATGTATGCACAGGTATTTAGAAATTAATGTATTCGAGTGTGTGTGTGTGTGTGCAAAGTGACCTTGCGGATACATTGGTACCCAAGGAAATGCATTGTGAGCGTACATAGGCATGCACACTTTGAGGTACATTCACGTACACTGCAAGTGTGTCTGTGTGTATCAGGGCAGGAGGTGAAGGGATCATGCTGCCTTCATAGCTGAAAGAAGACCCATCTGTTTCTACCTGGAGAGCGTAATGAGTGATTTGGCTTGTCTCAGGGATGCTACCCTTCAGGTGCAGTTCCCATGGGGCAGAGAGCTTTTCTGTCTTGTTCACAGTTGTTCTCAGACTCCAGAAAAGAGCCTGGTACAGAGTAAGCTTCAATAACATGTATGAATAGATTAATGAGTGGATGGATGAATAAATGGATGGATGGATGGACAGCAGGATGGATGAATAAGTGGATGCATGGATGAATGGATAGCAGGATGGATAGATGGATAGATGGATAGATGGATGGATGGATGGATGGCTGCAGGCCCCTTGCTCAATCAAGTTTCCCAGTAGTATGTGGGGCCCCCAGTCTTCTCTCCCTGGGGTAATCCCAAGCCCCCCTAGCTTTCAGATCCAGCTGTATAGCACATCCTAGCAAAACTCTATCTTGGTCAGGCAGCAGGCTCAGAGGGTTTACAACTTGTCGGAACCAGCCATCTCAAAGAGCAGGAAAGGCAGGTGCCTCTTTGGAGAAGCTGGAAAAAAGCTAAGCTCAGCATTGCAGGGCTAAGAGGAAGCTGGCCTGGCCAGGCAGGTCCAAGAGGACAAAGTGATACAGGGTGCAGCCAGGGGGGGCCCCCCCAAAAAAAGATTTGTAATGGTGTCCAGAATTCAAAGTGTATAGAAATATTGGAGAGACATATAAGATGTCCTTACCGCCCCGCCCCCCCCCCCCCCCCAGGGAGAAGGGATGAATGGAGCCAGGCCATTGAGAGCTATTTTGCATAGCAACAGTTTTGGAGCTAACCTCTGGAGGAATGGTTATTTAACATATCTATAACCTTTAACTGGTTTCATAGATATGTTAAATAGCAGTGGCCAAGTTTGGAGCCAGGGAGAAGGGAGAAGAGAGAAGGTGGAGGCAGGGACTCAGGATGGAACTAGGAGCTGCGCTCCTGAGTGAGAAGAGACTCAGAATGTAACTAAGGGCTGCTCTCCTGAGTGAGTGGACTGGGACTCAGGAGGATGTAACTAAAGTCTGCACTCCTGAGTGAGAAGGGCTTGGACTCAGAATGTAACGAGGGGCTGCACTCCTGAATGAGAAGTTTGTGGCAGGGACTCAAGATGGAACTAGCAGGGACTGAGGATGGAACTAGGAGGACTCAGGATGGGAACTAAGGTCTGCTCTCCGGAGTGAGAAGGGCTTGGACTCAGAATGTAACAAGGGGCTGCGCTCCTGAGTGAGAGCGCCTAGATGAGAGCTTGGAAAAGACTGGCTCCAGGACACGAAGGGTCCCCGCTTGGCCAGATGAGAGAGAGAGCCACGCGGTTTCAGCAGAGTGAGGACCCCCTGTTGGTGGGGTGAAAGAGGGAGCCACGTGGTTTTGGCGGAGTGTGGACCCCCTCTTTCCCAGTTGAAAGGGAAAAACCACGCAGCTTTGCCAGAATGGAGATCCCTGCAGCCAGGTGAAGAAGACAGCCACATGCTTTTGGTGGAGTGCGGACTCCTGCAGCTTTGGTAGAAGAGGCCCACGCGGCTTTGGGGTGCCCCCTTTGGCCGCGGGGCCTGAAAAGCAGGAGAGACTTTGACTGGAACTGGGTACAAAGGACTCTTGCCAGTGGACCATGAGAGGGTACCACAGTACTTTGGATTAACTCGAGATCCTGCACAGTGACACAGCTGACGGTGCCAGCGGCCTGCAACACAGACGTGTGCTCTTTTCCTGATTTACGGTACCCGGAGTTGGGACAGTGGGAGAAGGGAGCGCTGTGTGGGTGTAGGTGTACAACCTAAAGGACTTTGATATTTTAGTGGTGGCATTAGGCCTGAATAGCATTAAATAAACATTTTGTTTCCTTTTCACAAATCTCTGGCATTAAGAGATGTGTTTCCAATTGGCGGCGGACAGAAGGGCCCAGTAGATTTTAGTATTTTGGTTTTCGGGAGGGGCCCCTGTTGTATAGCAGTTTTGGGCATCCCTAGGTGGGCCAAATATTGTATTGCCCCTCCCTCGGACCTCCTCTTGTTCGGTAACAAAAGCACACATCTAGTTTGTGTCCCTGGGCAGCAGACACCAGGTCCTGACTCTATCTCAGGCCTGTCCTTCTCTGTCCCTGATTTTCTTCCTGCCCCACACCTTTCACAGCACAGGGAAGCCTCTTTCATCCCTTATGCTATCACCAAAACTAAGAAGATAAAAGGAGTCTACAAATGGCCTCCTATTGCCATTATCCTCACTTCCCAAACTGCCCTAGGCCTTGGGTCTCTCTGCAGCTGACCAGAACCTAGAGAAGGCTCACTTTGTGTGGCTATCATTCCTCCTCCAGTCGTTTTGAGCTTTGACAGTGTTTAGCCCGGTCCACCTGCTGTCAGGGGCTGCCCCCTAGTGGCTGAATCTAGCCCATACACTGACCCCTCCCCATGGCACCAACTCTGAGCCTGGTGCCCCCCTTAGCCAGCCTCAACCAAGAAGGACCTCTGAGTCCTTGCAAAGGCTCCACGCTGACCCACTTCCCCCTTCCCAGACACAAACACAGAGGTGCCAGACCATCCCCCACCCACTCAATGGGGGCCTGGCTGTCCAGGGCTTACATTGCTCTCCTCAGCCCCCAGGCTGTCTGCGCAACTGCCCATCCATCAGCGCGGTGATTAAGCATGAAGAGGAAGTGTTAGGATGTAATCCCTGAACTCACAAGGCTCATAAAGACAATAGCTGGGACGGTGGCAAGAGACATCAGGCGTCCTGTCTATTTTGGGGAGGCCCCGAGTATGGCCGGCCAACACCAAGGGCATCCTGGGGCTCATCAATCTGTGTGGGAGTGACGGAGACAGGATGGAGGGTCCGGGAGGCCTTCCGTCAGCCGCTTCCTCCCAGCTGGCCAGCGCTGGCCACACTCTTCTCCTGGAGCGCCTGGCCCTGGCCTCAGGAGACCCAGCCTTGCCAGCTCTCAGTAGCAGACCCAGCCACCTTCCTCTTCTTTCAAAGGCTTTTACTGAGAGATTAGAGGCCCTGGCCTTTCTGGGATCCACTCTTTGTTTTCCCCTGAGGGAGGCAGAGGAAGAAGTAAAACACCATCAGCCTCATCCAGGCTGAGGCGATGGAGAATCTGCCTTGAAAATTCCTTCTGGTGCTCTGCTCCCACGCCTCCTCTGAGCTCAGGAGTAGCCAAAGGTTAATTGCTGGGTCTTTGGGCTCCACAGGGGGCTGGAGCCAAAGAACCCCATGCTAATTATGCAATGATTACAAAAGCCTCTGCCCTCACTCTTTGTCTCCCATTTGGTAAACAGCTTTGTGAGTTGAAATCAATCATAGCGGATGTATTTACACCACGGAAATTGGCAAATGCTATTCAACAAAGCAGTACCAGCAAGGGAGGCAGGGCCCCTTTTCTGTTCCCTGGCTGGAAGTCACACACCTAGACAACTTGGTTGGAAAGGATTGCTCGTGACAGTTTTAGAGCCACAGATACTCGGAATGCACAGCAGGTCCACAGTTCCCAGCACCCTAATCTCCTTCACCTGTCCTTGAACTCCAGCCCTGGATGATTCAGGGACAGGAGATCGGTCTGAAAATTCAGTAGACCTGGATCACAGCTATGGACATTGCTCAGGCCCTTCAGTTCTCAACAGTAAAATAGGAGCCGCAATGTCCCATTCTAGGGCCAGCACTTTTTAGGGTCTTTATGAGAATTGAACAGACTATGGCACAGGCAGCATCTGCTCATGAAGGCCATTGTGGGACTGGCTGATAGTAACAGTTGGGTGAACATTAGCCCTTGTGTCACTATTATTATTATTACTGTTCCTTTCCTCATAGGGCATTTTAAGACTAAAATGAAAGAAATGTTGTAGGGACATTTGTACTACTTTTTTTCTCAAAACGCTTCCAGTAATGTAAACCAAAAGTGGCCTGGTGTCTTCTTCAGCTCTGCCTGTACGCAGGTCCAAAGATTGCAGGTGACCAACTACACAGCTTAGCAGCTTCTAGGGAATGTGACATTTCTGATGCACACATGCACACACACGAGTCCTGGTGCTTTTCCTTTTCACCTGGGATGCACATGCCAGTGTAAATGATTACAAACCCAAATTCTCTTGATTTTAGGAGCGTTGCTCCCAGGGAGAACCTGAGACATGGCATGTACTCAGATCCTCAGGGAAAGGAAGACTTTAACCAGCTGCTTCTCTGACATTGGGGCAAAAACAAACATCAAGGTCAAAAAAGCAGAGTTGTGTTCTCCCCAGGAAGAACCCTCTCTGTCCTGAGGATGAATGAAGCCCCTCATCTCCAGCCCCCAAAGGAATACCTCACGGGAGGTCAGAGGTGCAAGAACCATCTCCCGCTCTGTCATGTGCTCATATCTGCTCCCACAGCCCTGTGTTCGGGGGCACCAGTGGGGCAGAGGGTGGTTTGCCGAGGAGAAGCAGAAATGACACTGTGTGAGAGACTCGGCCCGGCTCAAGCAAGTGCCTTCACTTCTCTTAAGTTCTGTTTCCACGTCTGCAAAGCAAGAATCATACTGCCGACCTCAAAATCCTGGTTTGTAGATGAAAACCCTGATGCATAATCACTGCTCACATGGGTTTGTCACCTTCCTGACCATTGTGCCAAGTTTTACCTGTGGCCCCCAAAATATGGTCTTAACACCGGGGTTATTGCTCATTGTCCCAAGCAGAGCCCTAGGCCCCAGGAGGCAAAAGTCCACCTTGTGACCTGTGGATATGGTACAGGCCCCTGTTCTCCACACCTTCACAAGCCCAGCTAGCCAGGTGCATGACTGGGAGGGACCATTGTCAGCTGCAGTGGTCGCTGATTCAGGCAATGGTAAGACTCTGGGAGCAAGAAAAGAAAGCCTCCAAATGTTGACTTTGTCAATACCAAAATGATGAAGGAATGCTATCTGCCGTATTTGAGGCAAAAGGACCACGTGAATCCCTGACCCTTCCCAGCACATATATGAGTACCTGCGTGGACACGTGTGCATGCACGGGCTTGTGCCTGGCCAGACAGATGCAAGTTTTCATGAGTGGGCTTCCTATGAGTACACATGTTCTATGCACTTGTACTTCTTGGGTGTGTGTGCACAGGGAATGGGCACATGTACACATGTGTGTGCACTCCCTTATATGTAGGTATGTGCTTGTGTGCCTGTGCTGTGCATGCAAGCATCAGATTGCACTTATGAGCAAGTGAAAGGGGTGGCTGCAGGTTCTTCCATGCGCCGCTCTGGCTGCAGACAATCTGCAGATGTCTGCAGGTGAATGGATGTGCAAATGTGTACATATGCATGTGTGTATTTTTAGGAGCAGAGAGTACAAATAAACAGCATGAACAAGATGGTTGGGAGGGGGCTTAAATACTTAGGAAGACAAACAGCCCCCACAAGGACTTTGGAAGCACTCATTATGTACAAATAATGTAGATGCTAATTACAAATTACTCTTTTCTGCTCATTAAAGCAGAACTGCTGCACTTTATTAGTTCACTTCTGGTTACTCTACACACTTGAACGTAATAAAAATGTCTCTGGGGTCAGGAAAATGCCCACACGGGGCTGGGGGAGCCGTCTGGGGCTATGGGAGTGGTGACCCAGACCAGGGGTACCAGGACAGTGATGCTGATTCCTCTGTCCACCCCCACAACCCCCATGTTTAATCAGTCACCAAATTCATTCCACCCAACCCCGTCCTCCATCCCCAATGACACCGCACAAGCTCAGTCCCCACATTTCTGCACTAACAGCCCTGGACACCTGCCCAGACTGCCTCCCCACAGGTCTTACTGCTTCAGTCTCGCCCACTCCAGTCCATCCCCTGAGATGCTGTGGGCAAATCGGCTCCCCCGACTCCCACCCTCGAAAGCCCCACTGCTTTCCCATGGCCCCTGAGGAAAGCCCGGGCTGACAGCTGTCCCACCAGGGTCTGGGCGCTGAGTACCTCTGCAGCCACGTTCCCTGCTCTGCACGCCCTGCAGTGTGGAGTTCCTCCCAGCTGGTCCCCCGAGCCCATCCTCTGTCTGGTTGAGGCCTCCAGGTCTGGGCACACATTTTGTCCTCAGTCCCCCATCCCCCCTTTTTTCTATTCTTGCCCCACTGGCCAGATATGCATGGTGGGCTCCTTATCCAGCTTCCTAACCTCTACTCTTGGAAACCATGCCTAGTGCCTCTGGGTGGCAACTAGTTTCTCCTCCGATCTTCCTCTGTGCTTTGTACCCAAGCATTTGTGCGTTTGTGTGTTTGTTTGTTTGTTTGTTTGCTTGTTGCCAATCTCCCCAACTAGATTGCAGGTGGGGGCTTTGCTTTTGTGGGCTGTTATACGCATGCCCAGTACCCAGAACAATTCCTGGCACAGTGTAGATATTTAATAAATATGTGTTTAATGAGGAAAATTACTACACTTATTGTACTGCTCAACCCACCATTAGTATCACTCTAAATAATATAATCGGCTTCACCCCATAGAGATTAGGGTTTTTATTATAATTAAACACGGGTTTGGACTTTCACTCGTGATCTGAGGATGTCCTTCCCAGGGACCACTGCTTTCTGATAACTCCCAACTCTATTAGCCACTTGGGCTCTTTTCACACACTGAGCTGCTAAGACTCAGGTGCACCACCTAGAGGGCGAAACATGGAACAACTCGTGAAACAGCCCCAGAAGAAGCCCTCTTCGGAGGCAGTGCACAGCCACGGAAGTCATTATTTCTCAGGCACTTCCATTTGAGGATGAGTCAAAGGAGGCTCCCAGCCTCAGCTGTGGTGTTGTGTCCAGGATCAGTCTTTGATGCACATCCTGGGCTCTGGTCAAAAGTCCAGGCTTCTCCCTCCTTCCTGCTGTGTCCTCTCTTGTGCCCTCTCTCCCCTGCTAATCAAAGCAATTCTCATAACCTAGTACGTCAGACAGTTTTGTTCCTTCTCTCTTGCTCTATGTGAATATTCCTTCATCCTCTGTTTGGTAGCTTTCTAGTTACAGACACTGAGAAGTATGGACTTGAGGGACCATTACAATTCTCTGCCTACAACCTCTTCCAAAGCCACTGGTTGACTCCTCACCTTAAGTCATCAAACCCAAAGGGCCCACTCATGTCCCTCTTCCGAGGGATATCTTTCACTGTAGCCTTTATCCCTCCCTATAACACAGAAGCAGCCGTCTACTTTCAAAAGCAGCTCCTTTCATTATTACCAAAATACATTACTTATCTAGAACCTAATATATAATTATTTGTCTATAGCTTAGCACCCATCAAGAGATATTAAGACTTTTTGAAGGCAAGTTTCATTCCATCAATTTCTACATTCTAAACTCTAAACCAGGCTTTTTCCTGAAAATCTTGGACATTTGGAAGAAAGATGACATCCCCTCTCTACCTTTTTCCAAGCTTGGGGATCTGAGAGCTCTTGGAGTTTCCTGAAGAGCTAAAATCTGAATGTGAAGATATCAAAGAACTCACAAGAAGTACAAGCAACCATTAAACCAATGTAAGAAAAATAGGGATACTGGTAAACTGACCCAACACTTTAACTCTAGGGAGGAGGTCTTTGCAAGGCCGTGTGCATAAGTGAACAGCAGTGAACTTCTCCATAAGGGTGTGCAGCTAAAGCCTGTCAGGATATGACAGAAAGAAAGAAAATTCAAACAAAGGGATGGATATACCATGTTCATAGATGGGAAGACAATAATCTGAACATAGCTGTTCTCTCCCAAAGTAATCTATTTCTAAACTCAATGGAAAAAATCTGCTACATTTTTTAAGTGTGACATGTAGCAAGGTGATCCTAAACTTCATGGAGATGAGTAAACAACAAGGAATAGCCATGATAATTTTGAAGAAGGAGGAAGAAGAAAAGTAGGAGGAGAATGAGAGTGAAAAACCAATTTCCCTTACTATATATGAATAGTAATTATTCTAACAACTCATCAGTGAAAAAGACTCCGTTTAAAAATGGGCAAAGGATCTGAATGGAGATTTCTCCAAAGATTCATAAAAGCCAATAAGCACAAGAAAAAAATGCATCATTACTCATCAAGGAAATGCAAATCAAAACCACAAGGATAGCATTTCACACTCATTAGCATGGCTATAAACAAAACAAATGGACATTGTCAAGTATTAGTGAGGATGTGGAGAATCAAACTCTTCATGCGCTGCTGGTGGGAATATAAAACGGTGCCGCCAATTTAAAAATAGTTCCTCAAAACGTTAAACATAGGGCCACCATATAATCCAGCCACTCCGCTCCTAGCTATATAGCTAAGAGAATTAAAAATATAGATTCACACAAAAACTGGTACATGAAAATTCATAGTAACATTATTCATAATAGCCGAAAAGTGAAAAAAAAACAGATGCCCACCAATTAATGAGTGGATAAACAAATTGAGTTATATCCATCCAATGGAATATTATTCAGCCACAAAAATACAATGAGGTGCTATTGCATGCTACAAAGTGGATTTATCTACACGTCAACATGGACAAACCTCAAAGATAGGACATTCATTAATATTTTTCTGAATTATACATGTAGTAATGATGTGTGTAAATTTTAAATATTCAAATACTGCGCCATTTGGAGATGCATAGTGTTTGAATATTTAAAGCATATTCAAACTATTAAAATAAAATTTTAAAAGTTTGAATTTTAAAAACATGGAAAAAAAAGGTTATACAGCAACTTTAGGTTGTCATTACCTCTGGAGCAGAGGGTGCCCTTTCTTTAACTGTAATATTTTATTTTACTTTTTTACTAATGATTCCAAACATGGCAAAAATACAAATGTTGGTTAAATCTGGGTGGTAGATGAATGGGTGTCTGTTCTAGTAGTCTCTATAATTTTCTGTATATTTTAAATAGCTCATAACTATTTTTAAGGGAAACATTGTGTAAGGGAGACAGGAGACCGAAGTCAGGAACTGGTTAGAAATCTATCACAATAATGCAGGAAGGTGGCAGTGCATGACCCAGGAAGGTTTCAGGAGGTCTGAGAAAGGGGATGGAGTCGAGAGTAGGGGCAACTTAGCAGGAAGAATAGAGAGCAAAACGCACTACACAAACTTCAGCTAGGGCACGGAGAGGAACACATGACGACTGTTGACTGAGGGAGAGAAAAGAAGGAGCTGGCTTGGAGAAATAATGAATTAAGTTAAGGAAATGTTTGTTTTGTGATATCAGGCAAATAAATAAACCTTTGGCCTAGTGATCAGAACCCAGACTGGGAAGCTTTTGGAATGTAGTTGGTAATTGAAGACCTGGGACAGTGTGTAGGGTAGAAATAGGGCAAAAAATGGAACCCTAGAGCAGCCCAAAATGTAAGGTTTGGGCCAAGAGAGAAGAAGCCTGCAGATGTGACTGGAAGGTAACCAGTGAGGTCAAAGGAAAACAAGGAGAGTGTGGGGCCCTGAGGACAAAAAAGAAGTGAGGGTTTGGAAAATGAATGAAGAGGTCAGTGCTATCTGGCCCTCGGTTAGTGAAATCAAGCCCCCAGAATTCCAGTGGATGTAACAACATGGAGGTCATTGCTGGCCTGGAAGCAGGAATCCAATCATGGAGGAGGAATGGAAAGTGAGAGAACTATGTCAGCAAGTGTAGGCACTTGCTTGGAAACTAGACCATCAGGGATTAAATCCTGCACCTGTGTGTGCCTCTGGGCAAGCCACCTAATCTCCCTATGCTTTCATTAGGTGTCAGCTCACCCAGTTACTAAGGTATCATAGGGCTATGGTGAGTAGTAAGTAAGTTAATAACACGTGAGTCAGCACAGTCAACATACATTGTCACTGTGTCACCACTAATCAGTATGTACACACCACTATTATGAAATGTGGCTGAGACAGGGTAGTAGCTAGAAGATGGGCCAAAAATGGTGGTAATTGGGTGAGAGATACTGAATATGTTTAGAAGCTGAGGGAAAATTGGTAGGGAAAGAGTTTAGAGAGTTAAGGGAAGGAGAAGAGGATGGTGGGTGGATGAAGACAGTGGGGTTGGGGTTCAGAGAACAGGTCAGAAATCAGCCTAAAGCTGGAGGTAGTAAATCTCTACTATGGCAGGAAGACAGATTGATGCAGGTTGAGCTACATTTGCCAGTTGACAGGCTTCTATTTTTGCAGTGACCCAGTAGATGAGGTTGTCTTTCCATTGTAAAAAGCAGAGAGATTGGAAGTCAGAAGATACCAGATACCAATTGGACAGGTACTTTGGAGAACAGCAGAGAGACCTCCTTGTCCCTCCCCAAAAAGAGGCAGATTCCTGGGTAGCATGGAAAGCTGGGGGCAGCCTGGAGACCAGGAATTTGCACATCACCACGCACAGGCATCCAGACATTCAAGCAAGCACTGGTCTCCTGACATCTACCCAGAACCGTGTGCCATCTGATAAGAGAGGAGACACAGGTGCCAGCAACACAGACAACCAAGTAGATGCCAGTCAGCATCAAAAAGGTCAGCAGGGCCCAGACACACAGTTGGCATTAAGTAGGTGCTAGGCAGGGAAGCAAGATCAGAAACCCAGACACAAGGCCAGTGCACAATTCTCAAAGTTGACTTGACTGTGAGTTCCAGAGCAATGAGCTGGGGATAGTCGGTAGTCTGTCCTGTTACAAGTCAAAACTAACCCAGGACCACTTACTTATGTGTCTTTGAATCTACCAGAGGAGCTAGTTAAACATGCACATGTCATCTCTCCACACTTTGAGATTCGAAACCAGTAGACTGAAGACAGAAAACCTGCATTCTGACTTGCACAAAGTTAGGAAATCACCACTCCAGGTCCCGGGGCCCAGCTTCTCCTGCTGGTGGTCATCAAGCAGCTCAGCTATGAAGAAGCCAGGACCCAGACAGGGTTGGCCAGTGGCTCTCCATGCCCAAGCCCTGAAGGTAGACCCACAGGATCCTCTAAGACATCAAGGGGTTAAGCAAAGCGCTGGGAACCTGCATACTTTTATTACATTATAGGGATGTTATTGCATTATAAATAATGCCACAGGATGCATTATTTATACATTTAATATCAGCCTTGCTTATAAGTCAGATCTCTTCACTTTTAGATAAATACTCTGTCTGCAGCCCAGCTCCCACAGCCAGGCATGGACGGAGAGTGGAGTGTGCGCTCTTGCCCTCTCAGACAGCAGAGGGAGGGCAGACACATGTCAGAGACAGCGAAAGCCTTGTGATGGGAAGCAGATAATGTCTTTATGAAAACTAACAGATGGCTCTTTTGAAAGCCCTTTCAGTTCTCCTCTCTTCTGATAAGAGCGGGTAAGCAAGACACACTGGAGAGAGCTTTATGGGTTTGTACTCATTGTCCTAAGAGCACAGAGATAGTAGACACGGAGGCCAAGAGCAGCGGGAGGGGCGGGGAAGTGGGGGGGGGGGAGGATGCCTGCCTCCTTGTTGCTGGGGTGCATCAGGGGCAATAGGAGCAGTGCTAGCTGTCCCTTCTCATTTATTCAAGCCTCTGTTCATTCAGAATATTCACCTTGATGGCTTTCCATGTGCCAATTCCTGAGTCAGGGGCTAAAAGAAATCGAGAGATGAATAGGATGAGGCTGGTCAAGGGTTCTCCATCTGTATGAAGATAGACTTACACAAACATAACTATGACCATGACACTGAGTGATCTACACCAAAAGCCAAGACAAAAAAATGTTGTAGGGTTCGAAGGAGAGTGATGCTACTCCAGCCATGAAACTTTATTATTGTTGTCAATATTATTATTTTAGCTAAAAATAAAAACCACTACTTCATTTATGTGTCACCCAGTCTGTTGCATGTACCACTTCCTCGGTGGCACGATCTGTTCAGGTGCTGGAGTGGCAGCAGAGGCCGAGCCAGAGAGGACCCAGGCCTCTTGGAACTCACCTGCTGTGGAAAGACAGAAAAGAAGTAAACCAAGAGGATCACTCCAGACCCTGGGGGCATAACAAGGAAATGAGGAAGGACAGAAGGAGTGGATTTGGGAAGGGGGACTTCTCTTTGGAGGGAACCTTTGAACTACAATCTGAATGATGTCCCATGAGGGTGGGAAACATAGCTTATGAGGAGGGAGTGGCTGTCCCCAGTCCCTAGAGGTGGGTACGATTAGTTCATGTAGAATTGGAGGAAAGAGCTTTCCATGTGGTGGGAAAGAGATGAGCAGGCACTGTGGTAGAATCAGGTCGGGCACTGAAGGGCCACGGTTACGCTGGAAATGAAGACACAAGAATAATGAAGGTGATCAGGTTGGCGGGCGAGTCAGGAGGTATGACCTGAAATGTCTACACTTCACTTTTCAGGGGTTGGAGGTTGGGGAAGGGGGGCACTGAGAGAAGCAGAGAACAATTGGATATGGGCCAAAAGCAAATCTGGCAGCTGTGGCTAAGATGGATTGAAGAGCCAGGGAAAAAGATGGAGGATGGAAATTACCAGAAAGCTCCTCCCACCATCCAAGGAAAACACCCCGAAGGGTGTTCTGTGCTGTGCTTTTTGGAACAAAGCCCTTACCTCTCACGCGTGCTTTCTCCCTAATTTTCTCTCTAATCCAGGAGTTCTTTATGTATTTGGAATAGAAGGCACTAGGCAAGGATGTTTCCTAAAGTTTTCTGTCTTATTCCTTTCAAAACTGACAAATCAGTAATTTAGAACTACACACACACACACACACACACACACACACACACTGGTATAATAGCATAGCAGGAGACCAATGTCAGTTTCCTGGTTTGACTGTTGTGCTGCAGCTGCGGAAGGTGTTACCATCAGGGGAAGGTGTATGAGAGTGAAGCCTACTTTGCTATAGATTTTTAATCTGGGTTCACCACTGACTCTTCCACATGCAGCGCTGTGCCCAGCATGGAGCAGGTGTGCAGCGAACGAGGTGGGGGGAGGTGAAGAAGCGTGAGGGAAAAGGAAGAAAAATGGGAGTGGGAAAGAGGGAAATAGGAAGGAAAGGAAAGAGGGAGGGGGAGAAGGCAGGATGCAATCAATCCTGGGGAAGGAGGCAAAGATAAAAAGCAAAGACCATGCTAGAGAAGCAAGAGCTCCCCAGCCCGAACATGCCAGTGAGTCCTAACAGCGCCCTTCAAGGGGGACAGCAAGAAAGACGCGAAGGTCCTACCTGGGGAGCTCAGTTTGTTAGACCATCATCCCCATATGCCAAGGTTGCGCATTTGATCCCCAGCCAGGATACATGCAAGAATCAACCAATGAATGCATAAATAAGCGGAGCAAATTGATCTCTCTCCCTCTCTCAAAAAAAAAAAAAGAAAGGATTTTACAAAAAGAAGGGTGTGAAGGAAGGAGCCGCCATGGGGGCAAAAGGGCCCCAGGTCTGGACATGGAGGAGAAGGTCTAGCCCTGGGAGCCTAGACGGTTCGCCCTCTGAGAGTCAGTCTGAGGTGGCACCAACATGACCAGCAGGAGAGGCCTGAGGACCGGACAATTCTCAGTGAAAACAGGAGCCAGCTGCCAGCAGTACCTCCCCTGCAGAACCACATGGAAGTGCTAGGCTGACCCCAGAGAACTTCAGTTGGCGGGAAATTGGCCTTGAATCCTATTATGTTCCACACAAAATCCACAGGTTGAAATCCTAACCCCCCAGTGCCTTAGAATGAGACTGTATTTGGAGATAAAGTTTTTAAAGAGGTGATTAGGTTTCAGGGAGTCACTAGGCGAGGTCCTAATCCAACACAGTGGTGTGTTATAAAAAGAGGAGGTTAGGACACGCCACACAGAAGGATGACCGTGTGAAGACACGGGGAGAAGAAGACAGCCATCTGCAAGCCAAGTGAGAGGCTTCAGAGGAAATCAACCCTGTGCACACCTTGATCTTGGGCTTCTAGCCTCCAGAACTGTGAGAAAGTCAATTTCTGTTGCCTCAGCCACCCAATGGGTGGTACTTCATGGCAGCCCTAGCAGTGTAAAACAAATCCCAACCACTTGGCCAAGGGCACACATTGATACTATCCCAAAGGAGGGGATCTGAGAGAGGCAAAGCCTGGACCCAAAGGAGCAGTTGCTGGAAGAGAAGGTGACGTGCATGGGCACGCCACTCCTCTAGCCTCCAAAAATGGGACAATGAGAATACAAAGGATGTGGCACCAGGGCCAAGAATACACTTTGGAATCAGACAAAACTGGCTTCAAATCCCACCTCCGCCATTCACTTGCTATGTGACTTTAGACAAATTATCTAACCTCGCCAGGACTCAGTTTCCTCATCTGTAACGTGAGGGAAATTCTCACACAGGAATGTTGTGAGAACTCACAGATTAATGAGTAGAAATCTCTTAGCAGCATGCTGATGAGCAAATTTACTGGTGGTACCACCACTGTGGGGGGTTTTTGAGGTTCTAGGGGAGGAGGGTTTGTTGTTGTTGTTATTGTTGTTGCTGTTTTAGCTAAAGATTTTTGTTATATACTTTTTTAAAAAGAATGTGAGAGACAGCCAAATAGAGCTGGTTCAGATTTTTATAGAAAAATGAGGCCATGACTTTTGGGGCCACCACTACCGCTCACGTGGCCACTAGCTCTGTGACCTTGGGGAGTCTCTCAGCTTTGCTGAGTCTTGCTGTCCTTGTGGACCCATTAAGACCAACAATTCCTGGCCCACCTGCCCCCTCTGCCCACTGGGGTGTACCTAGGAGAGTATCCGGTGCAGTAAAGAGCACCCTACTCAGAGGAAGACTGCCAGCTGTGTACAGCCTAACTCCTGCTGGCACTTTCAGTCCTAATCTAACTGGGAGAGAGAAAGTGCATCCCTAGCTGACCTTTTGGCAAGGTGAGCCAAAACCTCCCCTTTGAGCAACAACACATTCTCTCCCCCAGTTGCCCCATCCCCGGGATCAGAGCCTTCCCTCAGCAAATCATGGTAATAAATATGGTCTGAAGCAACTCCAGCTCTTACAGCCTTAATAAATGGGTTGCCATAGTGGCAAATTCAGACGCGGAGAGCATCTTTTCAATAAAGGCTGAGAGGGTTATTAATAACGTTAATGTAGTGCCTCACAGTCACAGCCTCATGGAGAGGGCCTCTCGCCCTCCTCCCCCTGCCCCTCCTTCCCAGGACTGGCCAGCAAAGATTGCCTGACTATGGACCCTGTGGGGTTGTGACCCGTGAGAGACACACAGCTGAACCAGAGGGTCTGGGGACCGGGCCAGCGGGACCCCAGCAGGAGCTCACGAGGAGGCACGCTCCCCCATCTGACCATCCAATGACCCTTCTGGAACCCACTTTCTGTGGGCTCTGGAGGCTGCAGCTGCATAGCGTTGAGGTTGAGAGAACATTCTTTCAAGGTGAACAGACCTGGGCTCAAATCCCAGCTGAGTTCTTTATGCCTCCCTGGGCTGCATTATATAAAACTGAAAAACTCCTGGAACTCCCCCCGCCCCATCAGCTCACCCTGATTGCTACTTCCAGCAGCACTGTGGTCACAGCAGTCTGCCAAATATTTCCAGCCCTCTACCTCCCAGGCCCATGGCCCAGCTGGATCCCTTCTGTTGAGTGGGACCAACGAATTCTTAGCAGAAATGACACATGTCACTTCAGGGCCAGGCATTAATTGATCATATGACATACTCCAGAATTCTCTCTGACCTTGCATGCATCCAAGATTGTGACTGCCCCGCTGGCCCGGGTCCCTGAATGACCGATAAGCAGAAGGACACAGCATGGGCAAGAAGTAATCCATGGTTGTTTTAAGTCAAAGGTCATAATCTTGTTCGGGCTTTGAGAGCCAGATGGTTCCTGTTACAGCTTCTTCATTCTGCCATTTTAGCATGAAAGCAGGCATAGATAACGCATACGCAGATAGACATGACTTTGGTCCAGTCAGACTTGATTTACAAACAGGCAGCCTTTGGTCCATGGGTCATGGTTAGCTGAACCTTGTTTTAAGCCATGAGGATTTGTCACTTAAAGCTTGCCCTGATGATAGGCCCTTCTCCCCTTCTGACATCCTCTATTACATATTCACTTGGTTTACTTAGCGTCTACCTTCCCCAAGGTTCATTTGAGCACACTGAGGTCAGGAGTCTACTGTAGCCCCACAGCACGAAAGGGTCTACTTCCAGTGGATGCTCAACAAATCTTTAAAAAGTGTTAAATCATTAGCAGGGTGACCATGAGTAAGTCACTTAACCTCTGTGGGCCTCAGTTTATTCAACTCGTAGTAAAATAACAGGAAGAACAATGGGCCCCACTTCCCTGGGTTGTTGAGGATGTTCCGTGAAACAATGTGCATTGTGTCCGAGCCACATAAGTGTTCGGTAAGTGGTAACTGATCGAAGTCCTGCTCTAGAGCAGGCCCTTTGCCTACCTGCCACTCAGGCCTCCCCTCTGTAAAATGGGGTGCTGATGCCGAGAGCCCGCATTAATTAACTTAAATGTGAAGCTATAAGCAGAAGGATTACTTTCTACAGATATACCCTGTAAAGAATGAAATGGCAAAAAAAAAACCCCACAAAACCATCCATGGGCCAAACCCACTATCTGGCTGTTTTTATAAATAAAGTTTTATTGGAACACAGCCATGTTCATTCGCTTACATATTGTCTGTGGCTGGTTTTGCACTATGGTGGGAGAGTTGAGTAGTTACAACAGAGACTCTAGGGTCCTCAAAGCCTAAAATACAGGGTGAGGCAAAAGTAGGTTTATGGCTGTGAGTACACACAATACAGAGTTTACTCTTGTACTATTATTTAGCAATTATTGTATTATTTTCCATACAACCGTAAACCTGCTTTTGCCCAGCCTTGTATTTACCATCTGGTGCTTTACAGAAAATGTTGCCAACCTTTACTCCAAATGACCATGGAGTCAAGAAGGACAAGAGTAAGTCATCTTTCTCTTCTGAGCTTAGGTTTGTAGAGCTGGATTTTATGACCCAAGTGCCAAGGCTGACATTTTCACCTGTAAAGTTTTGCTTTGGAAGTCTAAATCCTGTACCACCCGCTGAAGAGAGCGTTTGAAGTCCTGGTGCTATAACTGTCACTCAGGAAACTCCTACCTGCTTGTCTGTGCCTCATCCATAATGGGCCTGCAAAGCCATCTCGATCACAAGTCCATCCATTTATGTAGTCACTTGACAAATGTTTGCTGAGCTCCTGTTGTACCACGGTGAACAAGACTGACTCCCACCAGTAAGGAGATGGTCCAAGACTCCGACCCAGAGTTTGTCACTTCTCTGTCCACTCCATTATGTTGCCTTCCATTTGGCCAATTATGGTTCCACCTAACAGGAAAATCTTATTATTCACACATCACCACTCTAACCTCAAGGACACTAAGGATTTGGCCTAGTACATTATTCATCCATTCATGTACTTATTATACAAATGTATGTTAAGTGATTACTCAGTGGCCAAAGAAAGATGCAACTTCTGTCTTCACAGACTTAGAGTGCATGGCATGTAACAGGTGCTCAACAAATATATGTCGAATAAACTTATTTCCCAAATGCCCTGCTGGAGTTTAGATTCACTTGGCCATCCTGTTTGCTCTAAGACAGTGCTGGAGGTAGGCAGCCTTTAGGAGCAACTAACAACAACGAAACGCTTTCATCCTTATCTGTCGCACACCAGCTCTGTGGTCTTGGAGAAGTGGTTTAAACTCTCTGAACTTAAACTTTTCACCTGAGCGATTGGTACCATATCCATAACCCTCACAGATGCCACAGGGCGACATGAGGTTGTGCCCAGAAAGTCCCTAGTGCTGAGCTAACAGAGAGTGATAATAAGGGCTAATGTTTACCCAATGCCTAACCAGTGCCACACGCAAGTTGCTGGCACTTCACATATGTACTCGTGTGATGGTCACAACCAGCCTACAAGGTAGGAACTGTGATCACCCAGGGTTGTAACTGAGGAGACAGGCAGAGCAAGGTTGAAAATCTTACCCAGAGTCCCACAGCTATTAAGCAAGAAGTCAGCCAGTAGGTGTCCAGTGAATCTGCTGAACACATCACGAAGAACGTCCCCTCAGTCTAACACGTCTGCTGGTCCCGGGTGTCCCTCTTCCATAAGGCTTTTCCTTAATAATAAAATCTAGAATCTCACCAGACCCCATGTCCCACTCACTCCCACCTCCAGTGGTTGCAAACTGGGTTCTCCAGATGCTGGGGTCCTGTCCAGATGTCCCTGGGAACACTGTGGGGGAAAAAAGAAGCCACCAATGTGCCATTTCTACTTTATCCTGTGTCTTTCATGGACCACAAGCTTCTCCACTTTTCAGAAAACCTGTAGGAGATCAACTCATTCCCCAAGCATAGTTCTACGGTTTGCTCAGTAACTAGTGGTAGAATGTGGTTCGTTGAGATCCGGGTCTTGCTGAGTACATTTAGAGATGCCACCCTTCTCCTAGTGACCTCAACCATCGTGGCATTCAGTCCCACTGTACTCTGCCATATCTGCAGGGAGTGAGCCCTGCCACAGGAAAAGTCCAAGTGCTGATTCTGGAGCCTCCGGTGCTGTGTGACCTTGGGCAAGCTGTTTACCTCCCCATGCCTCGGTTTCCCCCTTGGTCATCTGCAGGCTATAGCGTGAACCCAGGAAAACTACTGTTAGAAGTAGAAAGAGCACCTACTCATGCCTCGTGTATAAGGGGAGCCCTGACTAAATGGAGGTGGTGGTTAAAATGTACCCCTCTGTTAAAATGTTCTCCTCTGTGACGCATATAGTAATATTAGAAATAAAGATGATAATAATCACCACTGCTAACATGGATTGAATGTCCACTGGATGCCATATACTGTTCTAAGCCTTTTGTGCGACACATTTTCTTTTTCTCTTTATGGCAACCCTTTGGGGTAGGCACAGCTGCGGTTCTGCAGGAACTCGCAGCCCAGAGAGGCCAAGCAATATGCCCAAGGTCACACAGCCAATAGGTCACATGCAAAAAAACTAGCATGCAAAAAAACTAACAAACCCAGGCCTCTCCTGCTCCAGAACTGGGGCCAACCCACCCCTCTACACCACCTCATGGGCTTACAGCTTCCCAGGCCTCCCCAGCAGCACCATACTGGGATCCCAGACTCCCCAGGACCCACAGGACTCCTCCTGTCCAGCCCGAAACCCTTCAACCTCCTCCCCCTGCTTCCTGAGCCGATGCCCGAGAGGTGACCCACGCCTTTGCAGAGCCCCCGCAAAGCCCTCAGTCTGACCCCCACGTAATGAAGGGAATTAATACAGCCGAGCCTCCAGCCCAGCCGAGCCACTTCCCAGCAGCCCCGGCCGGGCCTCTAATTGATTAGGCCATAAAGCCTGGGCACTAAATTGAAAGGAGCCGCACTAATTCTCTTTTATGTTAAATTTCTGTCTTTCCCCTTTATCGAACCCCCCACCCAATGTCCCTTTCCCTCCCCATCACGGGCTTGCTGTGGGCCTGGTTTTTCTGTGCACAGATTAAGTACCTAATCAAAATCTTGTCTCCCCTAATGGCATAAAATTGAAAGATAGATATTGCACTTTACACAGCTGATTAAACACTCGAATGTGGCTAAATGCTTAAAGGGCTTGTTACATTAACTAACTCTGTCATCTGCCCACTGTCTTATAATTGCGTGTGTTCGAGTTGCTTCGGGGGAGGCACGGCAGGACAGCTTTCCAGCCACCTCGTCTTGGGTGGGCTCCCACTGCCCTCCTGGGGTCTCCTGCTCCATAGCTGAGCCAGGGCACAGGGAGTCAGAGGCCAGGAGTGGCCCCCATGCTCCATTCTGGCTTTGGGTGGCAGGGACAGGGAGGTCAGAGTGTGTCTTCATGCCCTATCGGTCAGTGCCCTCCCCTCTCACTGCAGGAGACCCTTCCCACCCCTCAACCCCACACCGCTCACCCCCACACCCCTCAGTGTCTGGCCTCTTGCCTCCAAGAGTATAAATACCGCCCCAGCCCACTCCCACAGGGAGAGGCCCTGAGTTGTATGGCCAGCAGTGTCCTGATCACCTACTTGACTTAGCATCTGGAACCTTCATATCCCTCTTCCTGTGACCTTCAGGTGCTCAAACCTACCTGTTCTTTGAACACAAGAAACCTGGGAGACTATGACAAGGGAATATGGCAGAGGGTGGGGTGGAGATAAGAGAAAAGTTCAATACCCTACCGTGCTTCTGACACTGTGTCTCTGTCTTCACTGGGCACAGGGCACTTTGGGGCCGCAGCCACATGGCTGGCAGGGGGTACTGGTCAGGGTTCCACAGAGAAGCATTGCCAATTGGATGTGTATACAGTAAGTTCTCACTTAATGTCATCCATAGGTTCTGTGACTTCAAGTGAAATTATATAACAAAACCAATTTTACCATAAGTTAATTGGTATAAACACAATTTGAGTTCCCATGGCATGTCACCAACATTATAATGAAGGGACATTGATTAAAATGATGTTATTCAAGGACCTGGTGTGTGTGCATGTGTGTGTGAAACAGATTTATGATAAGGAATTGTCTCACACAATTATGGAGGCTGGCAAATCCAAACTGCAGTGTGGGCCCTCGAAAGCCAATCGTGCCAATCAAGTTCAAAGACTATCTGTTGGTGAATTCCCCCTTGCACAAAGAGGCCAATCTGTCGTTCTAGTCAGGCCTTTGCCCAGTTGAATGAGGCCCACCCATGTTAGGGAGGGGCAATCTGCCATCCAAAAACATCCTCCAATTGACAGAAAATTAACCATCACACAGGGAGGTGAGACACACACAGGAAGTTGACCTACCTACGTTCCCACAGCAAATGAGTGCAGGGCTGGGTCTCAAACTCAGTTGTTCTGCTCCACACACAGCCTTGGTTCTCACTACCGTGGCTCATGTCACAGGAGGAACAGCAGGGACAGGCTCACTGCTCAGGCTGGTTGCCGGTGGCATTTTCTGTCACCACTTCCAGGCCAGAGAAAAGGGATGTTTCACACAGGAATGATCAAACACAGGGAATTTCACAGCATGCCAGTTACCAGAACATGTGGACTCAAGTTGGGTCAGACCCTGGTGTGATCCCTGCCCCAGCTATTTGTCTTCACAGAGGCCTCGGGAAATGTCCTCATTTCTCCACTCTTCCATTTCCTCCTGGGTAAAATGAGGACTCCAGCAGGCATTCAACACTATTTACAGAGCGTCATCTCTATACCAAATTCGGAGCATTTCACAGTGAAAAATAGAGGCTGTTCCAGTCTTCTTGGAACTTCCAGTTGAGAAAAGAGAATTGTTCAATCATCGCACAAATAAGAAAAATGCAAACAAATGCAATGTGGACAAAAAGTAAAGACTAAATAACAGTAACAGCAACCCCAAGGTTCAGATACAGAATAATGGGAGGCCATGGCCACTTTAGACATGATAACCGGCAGACTTTTCTCTCGGAGATGACACTGGCTGAGAGTTGAAGGACCAGAGCAGCCGGCCACATGGACATCAAGAGGAAGAGTTCTGACAAAGGCACAAGACAAAAGGACAGCAAGTCCAGGGATTTCAAGGTTGGACCAGAGTGTCACAGGCTAATGTGGCTGCAGGGTGGCAAGCTGGGAGACAGTCATTTTAGTCTTGTCACTGCGTCCTCCCAGTTGCATACCCCTGGACGTTTGTCATCCGTAGGAGCCTCAGTTGCCTCCACCATGAAACAGGAAGCACAACATGGGACTGTGGTGAGGATCCAATGACAGTATGTCCCATGCCTGCCTCGGTGAAGACTGGGTGTCCAAGACCCAGAAGCTCAGCCCTGGGAAGGCCTTGAATTCATTCAGACCTGCTCCAGGTAAGGTGAGAGGGAAATCTTCTCTTCTTCTCTTTCTCCCTGTCTCTTTTCTCTGTCCTTTGAGCTCCACTTTTCTTCATAGTCTGCTTTATCCTCCCTCTTTCAGATGGTTTCCTCCGCTGTATGTTTTCTGCCCACCTGGCCTTCCAGCTGATAATTCAGATAAATCTGGTTGTCTAGTCACTGATTCCAGCACCAACTGGACATGAACTTTCAGTTCAAATGTAGCCCACCCCCAGCTCCTGTCTCTACATCTCTGACAAGCAGGCCTCAGGCAGGTGTCTCTTGGCCCAATCAATGTGGCCAGAGGGTAGACCACTGTCAAGGGCACTGTGGGTAGCCAGTAGGGAAAGATTCTCCAGGTGAGGCTTGCAAGCAGGTCCCAAGTGCAGCCTGTCCACAGCTGGAGTTAAGGAGGCCACAGACCTTTGGCTCCAAGAAGAGGTACTGCAATCCCACTGTGTGCCACACCTCCCAGGGCCACCCTGCCCCATCTTGCCAGCCTGACCTGATGCCCGTAAAAAAATATATACATGCTCCCTTTTTATAGTCCACCTCTTTACAAGAGCAACACCTGAACCAGACCCTACAGCCTGGTGACTCTTAACCACCCACTATCCATGGTCCAACCTCCTCCCTCCACCTGTGGGAACCTCTACCATCTGTCTGTGGGAACCTCCTCCTTCTGTCTGTGGGAACCGCCCATCCCAGGCCCCCCACCCTTGCCTTTGATGTAGCCCCTGTGGAAACTGTCCATTCCCAAAAGGGCTTCCTTTTTACAGCTCAATTTAGGGGATTATGGACTCCTCACCAGATGCTTCCCATGAAAGAGTCATAAAGGCACAATATACATTTTAATAAGGCAGGTTGTACAGTACAAAATTCAACCCTACACAAAGCACATTGCTGAAAACCGGGACCACAGCAATGAGAAGAAGTACACCTGGGAGCTCAGGGCACCGTGGCTGATAGAAAAGAATGTGGTGGTCTCAGGAGCCTCCTCCCCCCACGCCCTGACTCTCCCACCCTCCAGCCCATTCTCCTGACTGAGGGGCCACCCTGAAAGCAAGTTCAGGAATGAGCACATACACACGCATGTCCTCTTACGTACATGTGCATGCACCTGACACGTGTATACACACAGTCACATGCATACACAGAGAATCACATGTACTCAGATATAGCCACATGTGTGCATGCACATATCCTACTTGCACGCACATTCATACATACACACATTCACACACTTGAACACACACTCCATAAGAGTGCACTCAGCCACACTCACCAGACTTAGAAGAACAATAGTAGTAATAACTACACTGACTGAGTGTTTGCTTTGTGGCGGTCCCTCTAGTTTCATTGTCTCATTTACAATAAAGGCTCTTATATCCGTTTTACATTGAGGAAAATGTCCAGAAAGACCATAGCAAAGTCACATGCCCAAATCTCACAACCAGTAGAGGCTGAGCTGGCGTTAGACCCAGACCCACCCAAGCCCAAGACCCATGCTCTCTCCCATCCAAAATGCTGCCTCCTGCAGAGAAAACATCACACAGCCACCTCAGATGGCTGCTAGAAGGCAGAGGGGACAGGAGGGATAAAGTAATGGGCACTTAGATAACACCCTCACATGTGGACACACCCCCAGGCACTTCCTGTTTCCTGCAGCTACGTATCACGCAGTTAGTTCTACCCCCTTACACAGACCCAAGAACTCAAGAACAAACACACACTCACATGCATGTGTACACACACTCGTGCAGGCAGGTAGGGTAACCAGCATTTCACTTTTTCTAGTCCTGAGAGGTTTTTCAGGACACAGACTTCCAGGACTAAAACCTGGAAAGCCTGGGGCAAACGAGGATGTGCTGGTCAGGCCACACACACAGGACACACACAGATGCTCCTGCGTGCCCACACCAAGTGCTCGGTCACTCACAGAGCTCAGGGTCTGGTGGGTTTGAGACTGGGGAGGGGAGAAAGAAGGCTCTTAGGAGTCTGCTTTCCACATCTCACCCGCTTGATTTGTCTGCTCTGCCTTCCTCCTCCCCTGCCCTGGCCCATCTTGCCTTCCCCTATTATCAGAGGAAGCTCACTCAGCATGAGTCAGAGCCACAGAACCCACTTATTCAAGGAAGCAGAATGTCCTGTTCCAGATGCACCCACAGCGGAGAGCAAGACAAAAGATGAAACTCCCAGATCCCTGCCTGGTCCAGGAGAGCTGGGCCTCCCCCATCCCACCCCACAGGCACACACTCACCCCATGTCTTTTCCCTTGTATCTCTCAAACATGCCCTGGAACCCACTCTCTGTCACTCTGCCACACCCCTGCAGGCATCACACAGACAGAAAAGGGAGAGAACCTTCTCTCTCTAGGACCTCTGTGGAACTTGGCCGATCTTGTCTGTGTTCCTGGCACAGCCCCTGGTTGGCAACATGACTGGGGAAAGTCACATAACCTCCCAAAGCCATCCTCATCACAGGAAATGACAACCCAAGCCTTAATACCTGCTTCTGCAGCAGCCTATACCGAGCATATCTGGAATCCTAGCTCTCCCACCACATCGCCTGCCATCACTCTGGTCCAAGCCACCATCACATCTCACCTGGACTATGGCAGTGACCTCCTAAGAGGCCTCTTTGAGGTGTACCCCCTACAGCTTATATGCATCACTATAAACAAAAGAGTTAACATGTCCATCACCCCTACAAGTTCCCTTATGCCCCTTGGTAATCCTCCCAGCTGCCCCTTTCCACATCTTTCCTGCCTCTATCACTAGGCAACCAAGGATCTGCTTTCTGTCATTGCAGGTTAGTTGGCATTTTTTAGAGTTTTATATAAATGAAATTACACTGTAGGCACTTTTTTTTTGCCTGGCTTCTCTCACTTATAAATATCTTGACATTCACTCGTGTTGTTATACACACCACGAGATGTGTTCCTTTTTATTGCTGAGGAGTTTTCCATTACCTGGCTGTAACACAATGTGTTCATTCACCTACTGATGATCATTTGGATTGTTGCTGATCTGGAGCTGTATAAATAAAGCTACTCTGAGCACATGTGTACAAGTCTTAGAAAAATACATAGGTATGGAATAACTGGATCTTATGGTAGGTGTATGTTTGACTTTTGAAGAAACTGTCAAGCTGTTTTAAAAAACTTTAAAAGTGATTGCACCATTTTCATTAATACCAGCAATGCATGAGAGTTTTAGTTCCTTTGCATCCTTGCCAACACTTAGTACAATCGGCCTTTTTAATTTTAAACACTCAAATTGGTAGGTAATGATGTCCGCATATGATTTCAATTTCCATTTTCCTAGTGACTTTCAGCATTTTTTCATGTGCTTACCTGGAATCCATTTATCTTCCTTGGTGAAGTTTCTATTCACATCTTTGGCTCATTTTTTGTTGGGTATTTGTTTTATTAATATAAATTTTTGAGATTTTTTGTGTCTTTTGAGATACAAATCCTTTTAGCATATGTGTGCTTTGTGAAGCTTTTCTCTTGTCTTTTCATTCTCTTGACAGTGTCTTTTGAAGATTACACATTTTTTATTTTAATGAAGTGTAGTTTGTCCACATGTTCTTTTCTGGATTATGCTTTTTGTGTCTTATCTGAAAAATATCTTTCCAACCCAAGTTCACAAGGCTTTCTCCTGTCTCCTGTAGAAGTTTTATAGTTTTACATTTATATTTAAATCCATGATGCCTTTTAAGAAATTTTTTGTACATAGTTAATGGTGTAGTTGAAGATTTAGATGTTTTGCATATGGACATCCAAACTCTCCAGCACCATTTGTTTAAAAGACTATCATTTCTCTATTGAATTACCTACACCTTTGTCCAAAATTAGTTGTCAGGATATGTATGAATCTAATTCTGGACTCTTTAATTTTACTTATCTATTATGATGCCAAGACTTGCTAGTTTGGTTACTGTCACTTTATAATAAATCTTGAAATCAGATAGTGTAAGCCCTCAAATGTTGCTCTTTTTCAAAGTTATTTTGGCTACCTTAGATCCTTACCATTTCTATATGAATTATAGAATCAGTGTGTCCACTTTGATCCAAACTTTGTTAAATCTATAGATCACTTTGGGGAATATTGACTTCTTAACAATATTGAGCCTTTTGACCCATGAACAGATGCATCACCCTATTTATTTATATTTTCTTCTACTTCTCTCGGCAGTATTTCGTAGTTCAGTGTATAGATCTTTCACATCTTTTGTCAGGCTTCTCCATAACTATTCCATACTTTTATTCTAATGTAGATGCTACTGCTTTTTATTTCAATTTACAATTTTCACTGCTAATGTATACAAATGCAACCGATTTTTATGTATTGATCATGTGCCCTGCCTCCTTACTAAATTCACTTGTTAGTGTTTATAACATTTTGGGGTATATTTTACAGGATTTTTCTATATAAGGAATATGTCACCTGTGAATAAAGATAGGTTTACTCACTCCTTTCCCATGGAGATGCCGTTTATTCCCTCTTGCACAATTGCACTTGCCAGAACTCCAGTGCACTGTTGAGTAGAAGGGATGAGTCAGACATTTGGGGGCAGACATCCAAGTCCCTTTCATTTTCTGCAGGAGCTTGTACAGAATTGGCATTAATTCTTCCCTAAGTGTTTGATAAAATTCACCAGTGAAGCCAACTGGACCTGAAGTTTTCTTTGTGGAAAAGTTTTCAAATTTAATTCCTTTAATTAATAGAAGGCTATTCAGCTTTCACTGTTTTTTTTTCTATTATTTTGCTGTTTTCTCTTTAATGGATTTCCACTATGAACTTTATTATTTTCTTTCATCTGTTTACTTCAGGTTTAATTTGCTCTTTCCTCTCTAATTTCTTAAAGTTGAAAGTGAAGTCATTAATTTGAGATGTTTCTTCTTTTTTAATTTAAACATTTAGTACTATAAATGTCCCCCTAATTACTGTTTTAGGCTCATTTCACAAACTTTCATATGTATTATTTTAATTGTTATTTCGTTAAAAATATTTTCTTACTTCCCCCTTTGACCTATGGCTTACTTAGAAGTGTAGTTTTAGCTTCCAAATACTGAGGGATTTTGCAAAGATCTTTCCACTATGGATTTCTAAGTTAATTCCACTGAGATCAAAGAAAATATTAGACATAACTTGGATCCTTTGAAATTTAATGAGACTTTAGATTAGTCTGATGGCCCAGATATAGTCTCTCTTGGTAAACGTTCTATGTGCACTTGAAAAGAATGTGATCTCTGGTGTTGTTGGTTGGGGTGTTAAAAATAAGTGCTAATTAGTTCAAGTTGGGAATGGAGAATATGGTAGCATCTCAAAATAGTCAAATCTGGAAGCCCCTGAGTCACACTTGGAGGAGAGTTACCCAAGAGAGACACAGGCCAGGAGCCCCATCACTGGACTTTGTACAAATGAGAAATAGACTTTTATTACACAACACTGCTGAGGTCTGGAGTTTTCCTTGTTGCTGGAGCATAGTGACCAAAAGGCATTACTCTAACACCTCCCTTCCTCCAGTGGAAAACACAAGGAAACATGGGAGGGAAGGGAAGTGTCTTCTCATATTAGAACCCTATAAAACTACCAGTGGCCAGAAATACCTCATTTAAACATCTATCTATTCTTCTCACACAATCTTTTCTCTCTCATTTTTATACAAAACATACTTTACCAATAATTTGTTCCTGGTAATAATAGGATGCTGGGTTCAACACTTGGCTCAGGGAGAAGTTTATAAAGGGACATGCTGGTACCTTGAATCCTTTCGGGGAAACATTAATATATATGAGTTGTCTCCTTTCACTTTGCTCTCTAAGTTTGTCTCAGAATGGGCTTCCACTGTGGCTTCATTTGTTAGGTGAGTGAATGGTTGAATGAATGGAGGGCTAGATGAATGAATTGGGTGTGGTTAGGTTGTCCATGGGAATCTTCTAAATGTAAGTAGAATAAAACAGATTTCAGTCAACTCCTGGAATACAAGGTGAAACTTTCATTACCAGCCCTATCTGAAGTTAAAGAAAGAATTGGACACTCTTTTGTTCTCGTAGAGAGGAAAGCAGGACTCCCCCATAACCATGTTTAGGTATCCACAGCAGAATATTTTCACTGAATCAAAACTTCAGCCCTCTCTCTGAGATGCTCAGACTTGTTACAATTCCTGTTGACCTGCAGGACACGGTATGTGATTCTCTGGCTGATCTTTCCCTGGAGTTACCAGCACACTGATATCCAAAGTTATGATGAGTGAAGTAGCTTCAGAGACCCCACAGCCCTTACATTTGAGAACCCTCTCCAATGACTACCCCTGTCCAGTGCTGAGCCATGAGAGGCTCTCAAGAAATCCTTGGGGCAGAAACCTATCTCCTTTAATATGGCAGACTAAGTATTAGAACTAGCCACCATGTTAAAATGAGTCAAATATATTGTGTAACCCTTCTTTAAACCATGAAAGAAGCCAAAATATAAAGGAAGGTTGGACCCCAGAGAGGTATGGAATACCTAAGAGGCTTGTCTTCAGGGTACTTGAATTAAACCTGGACTATTTGAGCTTCCATTTCCACAGCCTCATGGAATTGGGGGAACAGAATACAAAGAAAGCCCAAAGGTCACTCAAGGTTGTGAGTCTGTTAGAAGACTCTCCTCCATCACACAGAGACACCAGACATCTACATAGTCCAAGAAAGGGTGGCTCAAAAGTACACTGTCCCCTGGGCCAATCCCCATCACACCCAGAAGAACTGAATAAAAAGTCACTCAGCAGTGAGGAGAGCAGAGGTGTTAAGAATCCTAGAAATATGGTAGCATGAGCCAGCAAGTAATTTTACAGCTCAAAGTACATTTCCTGGTATTCCAACAAAAACTATAAGCCATACATTTTGTCCACAGTGACCCAAAATTGGTAGTGCCCCTGGGGACGTGGCAGGATCATACACAAATATTCCATAAAGAAGTACATAAATATTCTCCAAAGTAATTTTCCAACAGAATCCCCAGGACAACACTTGAATACTCCCAACATGCTAGGCCAGAAGCTCTTACAAACCCTAGGTAATCTGGGATGTGTTTCTCTTACCCTTCAGCTAGTGTAGAGTTGAGAAAACCAAGTTGGGACTGGACTCTAGAGCATCCCTGATTCATGAAGAAGAGATTTGATAGAAAGTGGTGTGGCAGCCGGGTTAAAGGGAGATGATGAAGACCACCCAAGGTAGCATCATCTATATCTCCCTTGACTATTTCAGACACACCAATTACCTCAACACAATTGCTATGCTGATTACAATTTGTTTTTATTGATTGATTAAAATAATAAGCAAATCTTGGTAACCCTGATTCCTGTTGTCATACATACTCAAATGTAAAACATCTACATCTATAAAAATATCATCAATAAGGAAGTATCTGCACTAAGTCAGACTTTTGATGCAAATCTGTCCTATGCATGTGTGTCCTAGAATGTGTACCACTTTTTACACTATTGGCAATACACGCATGTCCTTGCCTCACTTTCCCTTCAGGGAAGTATTTCAGGTTTGCTCGTAAACAAACTTTAAGAGTAGTACTTGGGTGTAAGTTATTTATCTGGTGAGGTGATTTCAAAAACTACTGTGAGAATTAGGCAAGGGGGACAGAAATGAAGAGAAGCCTATAATGAATGTATTATTAAATAGTACAAATTGAGATTGATGCCATTGCGACTCCTTTGAGAGACTGCTGTGAGTGCAGCTCAGAGTTTTCCTCCTGAAGGTGAACACCTGAAGTATTTATATACCAACTCCCATCCCTCATTGATTAAGTTCTGCTCCTGGGATGTGAACTCTCCCACACTTCCAAACAGCCCCATTTGCAGGCCAAGCCACTCCCTCAAGCGAGGCACTTCCTCCTGCAGGGAGAAACTGGAAGCTAGAGTAGACAAGGGAATATGGACACCAACCATATCTACACAACATTCACTCACTAGAGTGAATGGTCTACCTGGGGACATCCCCCAACACTAGTACAGCTGAGTCAGACACAAACTAAAGGGGAAACTAATGTGTGCTAGTCACTCATTCATTCATTCATTCATTCACCCAACCAGAAATTACTGTGCAACCATTATGTCCCAGGAGCCCTGCCAGGAGTGAAGTAAGGACTGGAAAAGCATGCTCTCTGGACTCAAGTTTCTTACAAGCTAGCAGATGCTCCTCAACCTCCTTCCTTTACCTCTCTTTCATACAATGAACATTGAGGCTAGATAGCCTCCTGGTTAAGATTTTGGACTTGATTAAGGACCCTGGAATCAAGGATACCCAGATTCTAAGTTACCTTGGGCAATTGGCTAACCTCATAGAGACTCATTTATTTATCTGTGAAATAGAAATGCAGTAAATGTTGGGAAAACCAAGGCAACAGTTCACATACAATGTTTGGCTTAACATCTAGCATGCAGTACTAGACCTGCTGAAGATGATCCAGTACCTACCTTTGACGGGCTCAGAAGCTAGAAGGGGACAGAACACAGAAACAGATAACCATAAACCAATGTAGTATGCACTAATCCAGGTACTGTTGCTATGTACAAACCAACCCAAAATGTCTTAGCAGAAAGCAACCATTTTCCTATGCTCATAGATGCTGTGTGTCAGGAACTCCTCCAAGAGTTCAGCTGGGATGGGAGTGACTCAATAGCGGGGGTAGGACTCATCAACAGCATGTACTACAGTTCATGAGCCAAATCCAGCCATGCCCACCCATTTGTGTATTGTCTACAGCTCTTCTTAAATGACAGAGGCAGAGCTGAGTAGTTACAACAGAAACTGCATGACCTGCAAAGCCAAAAATAGTTACTATCTGGTCTTTCACAGAAAACCTTTGCTCACCCCTCATTCAGATGCATTTCCTTCACATGATTGGCAGTTGATGCTGACTGTCCATTTGGACCCCAGCTGGGCTGTCCATTGGAATAGTACATGTGACTTCTCCACGTGACCTCTCTCCATGAACTAATTTGGGCTCCCTCTTACAGTGGGAACTGGGTTCTGGGAGTGAGCTGCCAAGAAAATAAGGTAGAAGCTGCATAGAATTTTCTGATCCAGCCTCAGAAGCTACACTGCATCTCCTCTACACTATTCTATTGGCCACGCCTTCACAAAGGTCCACCCAGGTTCAAGAAGAGAAGACACAGACCCCATCAATCACCAGGAAAAGTGACAAAGTCACATCGTAAAGGAGCATATAAGATAGGAAATACACCCTCTTTGACAAATACAATACCCCATACACAGGGCTTTAAAAAATGGACTGAAGCAGAAAGGAGAATGCTTCTCAGGAAGGCTTCATGGAAGAGCTGACTCTTAGCTTGAGGCTAAAAGCACAAATGAGAATCAGCCAGGCCAAGTTTTCCTTCAGTGATATTCAAACCTGCACCATAGCACAGATTCAGAATACCTGCCTATGGGGACACGCCCCACATACGGGTAGGAGAGAGGGCATGGAGGGGGCACTCTGGCCCCAGAGGGTCCCTGAGCTACTTTGTGCAACAGCAAAGAAAAACAGACCAGGCCATATGCCAGCAATACAGATTTAGACTGACAGGGACTAGGAAGAACAGTGGCACTGTGCCTGAAATAGATACATATAGCAACGTCATTAAATTATGATAAGAACAACAAGCAAATTCTGTGGAGCCCTTATGGACTGAGCCCTGTGCTAAGTTCTTTTCATGTAGTTTTTGATTTAATGCTCCCAAAACCTAATAAGGGTTTTTGGTTTTGTTTCTTTTTTTTTGCTTTTTTTTTGTTGGTTTGTTTGTTTAATATTGAATAATTTATTTTTGAAAGACATTTGTTTCAAGGCAAACATATCACAGACTAAGACTGACTGCAGCCCTCTTAGCCCCTTGGGATGGGGACCCCCACTAACAGGAATCCAGCTCCCACCCTGACAGGGCCGTGGTGTATTTCCTCCCATGGCCGTTAGACACAGCTCACAAAGCCAGGCTCAGCCAGAGATAAAGAGGGTTGTTTTTCACGCCTGTAGAACTAAAGTGCTTGACTTACAGGCTAAGTTTTCCTTGTAGCAACTCTTCTGAAATACAGCCCAGCCTATTAGCTGGTAGCACACCAGAAGAGCTCTGAGGAACAAGGAAACCTGCGCTTTCCCAGCTACACAGAACAGAGGTGGATGGACCAGAGTGAAGAATCAGGCCTAAGCTGCTTGAGATGAACACCAATCGCTAGGCTTCCCATGGCCTGCAGAATCCTAAGTGTTTGCTCTGCACCATCTACACAGCCCTGCTTTGAGTCTTGGCTTCAGTCAGTCAGCCCTAGAATGTCAGGGTGAGCTGTCTCCACCTCTGTGAGCTCAAACGTGGGGACTGCCTGGCACTGTTACTTACTTAACTTCTTCAAGGAGGGGAACCCTGTGGACCAGAGACAAAGCCATCATCATGGACTTCTTAGCTATGACCTGCCATGCTTGGCACTGGGTCAGACGTGGCCCACCCTCCATCAATGCTGCATAAATGAGCAGATAAAAGACTTGTTTACAGCGACCTGCTGTTATCACACTGCTAAGTTATACTCAAGGCTTTGGCTGCAAACACTGGGAAACTTGGACAGCTATTGCTGTATTCAGTGCCTATTATTGTCAGTCATGTCAGTAGAAAGGGGCTTTGTACAAACAGACTCTATGTTGCTTTCAGGAGAGCTATCCATCAGCAGAGGCCTATCTGCTGCTGGATACCCGCCCACACATGGCACTTGGGACCAAGAGTTCTCTGCCCAGGTGAGTCCCGGACAGGTGAGACAGGCTGGGAGTGAACAGCCAGTTAGAATCACACTCAGCATTCTAGGATGCAGACCCCTGAGTCTGTTCAGCCAAGCCTAAGGTGAGTGAGATCCACGAAAAATAACTTTGTGCCTTTGCCAGGCGGCTCAGTTGGTTGTAGCCATGCAACAAAAGTGTGTAGTTTGGATTCTTGGTCAGGGCGGAGTATAGGAGCCAACTGATCAATGTTTATTCTCTCTCTCTCCCCCTCCCTGTCTCTCTAAAATCAATACTAAAATATTCTCTGGTGATTAAAAAAAAAAACAAAAACCTCTGTGTACATCTAACCCAAAAGTCTTTCTGTAGCAGATATGTCAGGCATTTCCTCCTCTCTTACTCCCCACTCTCTTAGGTATCATACCCCATCCTAGACCTGATGCTGTGTGAGCCCATCTCCCCTCAGCCATCTCTGATTGGACCAAGGGATCCAGGCTGGACCAATCAGATTCTCCATCCAGGATTTTGTGAATATCATCACAGAGAATGATGCAACCAGCTGTAGAACCTTATACATCACCCTTTCCTGGTAGAAGCTCTCTCCTTTTGTGGTTATACACACTTGTGTATGGTTCTTTGATAAATAATGAATCATTGAATTAATAAATGAATGGGCAGTTGAACTGCCAAGTCTGGTAGAGGTGAGGCTGGAATCAGCACTTAGAACTGAAAAAGAAATCCATGGGGCAGCAGAAACCAGGAGACATGCAAAGGAATCAGGTCTGCAGAAAGAGAATGGGAGGGAAAATGTATAAGAAGCCCACCTATGGTTCCTGTACATGGGTTCTGCCTGAGTCCTTGGATGTCTCCAGAAAATCCTCTATCTGGGCTGGTTGTAGTCATCTTCTATTCCCTGCAGCTAAACATTGCCTAAGTTTCTTCACTCTAGACATCTCTCTGCAAAGCAAGATTGAGAGAGACACAATCTTCCCTCTAGGAGACCCAGAGGCCTCCTGAGAATACAGCAAAGCTGAGTCTACACTGATCCAACATCCAGGAGAAAAAATGCAAAGACAAGACTCCCAGCCAGCTGATTGGCCTTTAAATACACAGATGTTGAAAAACATCCTGAAGGCTGAATGAACAGTTTGCTTCACAGCTAGACGCAGTGTGTTGTAGGTGCCTGCTTCTCCTGGATCGGAGGGAGCTACATCGCTCTTCCAGGCAACCCTGAGGGCTGGGTGAAATGGTGGCATGGGATGCTGCCCCTTGGATCTCATTAGCTAAGTGCATCTGATGACAGGTGTCGGTTGGCACTCCTCAGGAGGAATTCAGGTTGCATCTGTCACTGCTGGAACAAGTCATTCACACCAGATCTATCTCTTTGCACCACCCTGACACTCTGTGATGGGGCCGCCGACAAGTGAGGTAGGAAGACGTTCACACTTGTGTTTGCAAACTGTCACCTTTATAAAACAGGCAGCATCTTTCTATTACAATTAAAAACACTTATGTCAAGTTTTGTTTTTAATTAAATCCTGAGCTTTTGACTTGCTAAAGAGCAGCAGGGGATGAGTGGCCTGTGATGGTGTCAGAGGAAAAGAAAAAAATCCAGAAAAAAAGTTTCCAAGAAGACTGAAAACCCTCTGAGAGCTGCTCACCCCAATTGGAGTCAAAATTTAGTTTTACAGCCTTTATTCAGGGAGGTAGATGGGAATATGGAGAATGTAGCGATCGCTATACTAACTGACCCCCTGCTCTTTCCTTTCAGTGAAATCCTAACTTTGTTCAAGTATCAGGTAGAGACCCTCTGACCCAGTGATACCACTTCACACTAACCAATGGGACACAGAAGAATCTGCTTGGGAAAATGTTCTCTGACCTTATGAAAAAGAGGCAATTGAAGAGAATCTGTTTGCTCTCATACTGCCCGCTGCCTCTTGCCCTCAACTATGGTATGAAGGTGTAATGCTTGGAGCTGTGGTGGCTATTTTGTGACCATGAGGGAAAAGACAAGAGAATCATAGGGAGGCCAGTCCAGAAACATAACATTGTTGAACTGCTGAGCCAGTATCAGCATCCTTATACCTCTAATGAGATTCTGCGAGAAATTCATACCCTTGCTTACCTAAGACAAATTAGGTTGCATTTCCTGTTACTTGCAGCTGAAAACATTCTTAATTGACATTAGATATGAATCTAGCAGCTGAGTGCATAGCAGAGAAGAGGAAAAGTGGCCTTAACATTATGCCTACTTTCAATTGCTTTAAAAATAGAATATAAACCCGTATGCTTCATTTTGTCACTCTTCTCCTTTTTTCTATTCCAGCCATATCAGCATTCTTTCATTTCCTCCAACACATCATATACTTATCTCTGCCTTAGGGCCTTTGTGCGTGCTGTTCCTACCACCTGAAAGCTCATTTTCTGCTTTGTGCCTGTCTTCTTCACATACCCTCATCATCTGGTCTCAGATCAAATGATAACTCTTCTTAGAAGTTTTCTTGATAACCCAATATAAAGTAGCACCAACTTTCCTCTTGGTACATATTGTTACTCTCTGAGGTTATATTTGTTGACTTTACTTTCAGTCTCCCCCAGTGAACTCTTAAGATCTGTGACTACAGCAGCCCTGTGGACTTTGCTCACCATTATATTCACTATGTTTAACACAGGCTTGGCTCATTGTAGTTATCACATTGTTTAATAAATGAGAGGACATACTGATCACTGTGCTAGTCACTCTGCATATGTCAGCACATTGCATTCCATTCATCATCCCATGAAGTGAAAATGCTTAACCCCATTTCATAGATGACAAAACCAAGGCTCAGAGAGTTTAAGAAATTCACTAAAGCTGACACAGCCAGTAAATGATAGGCCATGATTTCCACACAGGTCTCCTGGCCCTGCAGACTGCCTTCCACGAGTCACATTCACATTTGCTTTGGTCAACTGTATCAGGAGATAATTGGACAGCTAGAAAACTCCCCAGAGCTCCCTATGGCTGGGAGGCCAGCAGTCACTGCTGGGAAAATTACAACTTTAATAATAATTTAAGAGTTTGTTCCCATAGCTCCATCTGTGTCTAATGTTATATTAAAATAACACTCAAAATTTAGCACAAACCAAATGTGAACATCAAAACTCATTTCTTTTCTAGACACTGAAGTCTTGGGAGGTTATGGATCAGAGTCCAACTAGGACTATGGAGAGTGACATTGGAGGCAAGCCTGTGAATAAATGTGTATACAAAAAACTCCAGTCAACAGATGTGTTACACAATAGGAAAAGAGAATTGAACTAGCATTTACTAAATATTTAATATGTGTCTGGCCCCAGGCAATAGCATTTGATATGCATTAACACATTTAATTTACACAAAAATAGATCAAGGTTGTAGGTAGTGATCAAGAATCTTATCAAAATGCCTAAATCTACCTGACCATTTGCTGATAAGTGAAGACTCTGATTGGCTCTTCCTTTGACAAAACAGGCCACTTCACGGCCTGAGTGGCAGCTCTACTTGGGCCCCAGGGATCTCCGATGTGCCCTAGAGATAGAGAGGCAGAATGAGTTAGTTTGAACTTGATGGGTGCCAATCCCCCGAATAGTGACTCTACAGTGTAGAGCAGTCATGGACGGTTGTGTAGGCTTTGTACCTGCACAAATCTAGGGATTGCAGGTCCCGTCAACTATGCGATGAAAAGCACCCCCAGTGCTATACAAGGAAAATCTGCCCAATCCTGTGTGGCATTAGAATCTCTTGAGTATGTTTTACTTTTTATCCTCACTGGAGGATATGCTTATTTACAGAGAGGGGAAAGGAGGGAGGGAGAGGGAGAAAAACATCAATTGGTTGCCTCTCACATGTGCCGGAACCCACAACCTAGGTATGCACCCTCACCAGGAATCAAACATGCAATCTTTTGGTTTACAGGACAATGCTCAAACCAACTGAGCCACACCAGCCAAGAATAGTTTTGTTGTGTTTTGTTTTGCTTTTTTTCCTATAGATTTCTGAGCCCTACCCCCCAGAGATTTCAATTCCATTGTTCTTAGGTGAGGCTTGGGAATCTATTTTCTATAAATATCCAAGGTGATTATAATACAGGTCTTCTGCAGACCACCCAGGAGAAACCCTCCCCTGTAAATGGCCACAGTCTTTTGGGGGGGCAGGGGGGCTTTTATAGTAAATTCCAGACAGAAGCAGGTATCCCTGACCTTCATTCCTTTCTCTCAAAAGGGGGAATGGAAAACATTCTCAGGAATTGGGAGCCCTAGTGATCTGACTTTCAGAGCAATGTTCTTCTCTTATATCCTGGAAAAAGATGAAGCTAAATTCCGGACCCTGCAAATATGAAGTCACAAGTTCTCTGGATATAAGAGAAACTCTACTCTCCTTGTCATGAGGTGGCAGCCTTCACTTCACAGGAAACCCCAGAGTTGGCAAAATCCCTATAAAATGAACCCATGGGAAGGTGACTGCTTAGTAGGGACCCACCCACCACACTGAGCCGAGATGCAGCTGTCTGCAGTTGCCAGGATTAACTGCCCTCTTCCTCAACTCCTTTCTCGTAAATATGCTTCCATTCAATCTGCTGGAGGATTTTTTTCTCCCTCCCATAGATATATATCTCTGACTTTCTAATGGAAGCCAAATGGAGCAAGGATTGGTTTTGCAGCCATTTTGCTTAATGCATCCTTATCCACACAAGAAAGAAATTGTGCTAGTAAGATTCTCCATGCAAGAAGGAAGGATGAACTCAAATGGGTTTTCTCTCCTTTTCTGGTCATTTGTGTTATACATCCCTGACAGACACAATGTGTTTCCCTATCACTCCCCTGAACAGTGTCCTCAGACTAGCTCTGCTTCTTGAAATCTTCTTTCATCTTTCCCAGCCATCATCATTAATAAGCCACCAGGAAAGGTCCCCAGTGGGAGTTAACTGTTCTGTCCTCAGCTTTTCCAATCACACAATGTCCCTTGAACATATCACAAGTTGCCTTTGTGCAGGGCCCACTGTGTCCACACCTGTCTCATTTGCCAGAACACAACTCCTTCTGGGCAGAGCCTGGGCCCAGGTGGCCCCTGAGGAAATGTGTCTTGAAATCCAGCATGCCATGGGTGATTTAATGCAAATTTTAGTTATGTGGCAACAGGAAGGAGTTTATTAATCATTAATCTGGGGAGATCAGAATTAATGGGGATAATGTGAAAGAACAATAGCTTATTTCCTCTGAAAATCATGTACAAAATCAAATTAGCCCAAGAGTATTATTGAGGAGAGGCCTTGCTTTCTGCATTAACGAATAAGCAAGAATGTGTTGAATATAGCACATCAATTAAGTAACAGTAGGTTCACTGTCTTGCTGCATCTAAGAAGGCAGTTAAGTCCAGTGGCTATGAGACAGAGTCTGAAGTCAGGTGGTCCTGGGTTTTATTCTTACTGCCCTTCTTACCAGCTGTGTGGACTTGACCTAGCTGCTTAACCTCTCCAACATGCTCCAGCTTTCTTGTCTATGAATGAGACTAGTAATAATATCAATGATAATAATACTTCAAGGGTTATTGTGAGAAGAGGCCACGTCCATGACATGTATCCCACTATAGTTGGCACATTGTAAGTGCTCGATACGTGTTGCCTGCCTTCATAATTGTTATATTTAATCTATGGAGAAAGGGGTTTCTTAACTTAAAAGACAGTTTTGGCTCTGAACTGTGTCTGCCCTGAGCATTAGAAGAAAACCTCGTGAGGTCTCCAAGCATCAGAACCCTGGATGTCTATATCACCACCTTGGGTGACCTATTATGACCTCCATTGCTAAGGGAGCAGGCTTGCAAAGTGACACTGAATAGCCCCCAGACCTCGCTGCCCCATTTTCCAACTGCTCATACTCTTCAGGTATCTAGAAGGTCAGCCCTCTTCCTCCAATGCCCTCATGAAAACCCAAATAATTGCAAGTGGCTTCACCCAAGCACAGGCTACCATATGCAGAAACTCCAGCAAGCTGGGCTCAATTGATGCCAATCCAGGCTGCTCACCTCCCCGGCCAGCACATTTTAAAGATGCAAAACCAATCAATAGAGAGCATTCAGAGAGCTGCTGCCAGTGGCTAGGAGAGAATAGATACTGAGAAAGTCATAATGATGATAAATCCGAGCTCTGCTCCTCTCTGACTAATGTAGGCACTAAAACACACCATGAATATCCTGCTTTGAGACGTATCACGCTACTGAGGGGCCAATCAATCTCCAGCTCTCAGTGGACCACATTAAAATAAATTTGTCACTGTGAGTTTATGAAATATTGATGGTGTTTTTTAGTCGGGGTGTTAGGAGGTGGAAAGGTGTATCAGAAAAAGGAGGCAGGGAGTGAGAGAGTTGCCTTAATGACTTATCTCCATGCAGAGAAGGGAAACAAATGCAGAGGCTGGAGAAAGAGGAAGCACAGAAGAAAATACATTGGCATGGACAGCATAAAGTGTCCAGAACAAAGAATCCCGGAGCCGTGATGTCTCAACTGGGTCACAAAGACCATTGGTGAACAGGTACTCTTGGGCGCGGGTAAGGAGAAGAGGGGAAACTGCACGTGCAAATCTAAGTCTTAGACATGTGTGTGTTAACATGTTAAAAGTTCTGAGAACTCCTGCAGCAAAGGAGGAGTTCACTTAACTGTTTAATCTAACATTTCCCAAATTTGTTTGACGTGGGAAGACAGACATGTTGCTGAACCCTGGGACTCTGTAGAAACCAGCATGGAAATGCTGGCCTAAATTCTTGCTTGCAAAATGTGGTGCACGGACTCCAGCATCAGCATCTCCTGGCCCCAGACCAGACCGGTGGAATCAGAATCTGCACTTTAACAAGATCCGGTGCTTTATGCACAGGGAAGCCTGTAAGGCCCTGGTGTAAGCGGCACACCAGGGAAAGAAGAAGACCATGTGGGACAAGCTGAGATATTCTGGTAATAAAGGGCTTCTGCTAGTAATCTTGTCCGTGGTCTGCACCGAAGGACCCAGAGGCTGTCTGGCCTCATCTAACATTGGAACTGTTGGTCAGCTGAGCATCCATCTGTGGTAGCATAAACTCAGAAGACATTTTGACAATCAGGTGTGCTATGACTTCTCTTGCAACAGGTAGAAATGATGGAAACCTAGTGGTTTTTGGTTTGAGGGGCTTTAGGAGGGGAGCAGGGGAGGGTAGCATTTGTACTTGCATTTGCAAAGCCAAGAGCCAAGAACACCTCCTCCAGCACCAGAAAAGCTAAGTTGAGGTCACCAGCCTACCCACACCCCCTCAACAAATTCCAGCTTTGTCACTTGACTTCCAAAGATTCTGCTGGTGTCTGCCTATGGAAATGAGTGGGGAAACAATGGGGAGTCACTAGCCCATCTCTGCTGCATGGTGGGTGAGAGCTCAGATTCTGAAGGGGCACATTTCAGTTCCACTGCTTACTTAGCTGTCTGACCATGACAAGTGACCTCACCTCTCTGAGCCCCAAGGCCCTGGCTGTCTTTTTCTCTCCTGTACCTCCAGCATTTAGCACATACTTGACACAGAATGGCTGAAAACATGTTTGAGGCACGAATGAATATACTATCCAAGCTGCTCAGTGAGGACAATAATAGTTTCTACCTCATAGAGTTACTGAGACAACTCATGAACTTGGGTCAGGAAGATGCAAGGCACATCATGGTCACCCAGTATGGGCCTTTACTTTATTAAATATTGGGTGGTCCTGTGCAGACAACAGAGGGAATTTTTTAGTCTTCTGTTCACGCTTTGACAGCAGGGAGATTCAGTCTCACTCACTCTGGGCTTTGTTGATCACTGCTCAGTTCACTGGTTGATTGAGGAGGCAGAACAGGTCTCCCTCTTGTGGCTTCTGAAACTTCTCTGTCCCTCAGATTTGCCCTCTCCCTTCCCAGAAGGGAGTCGGCGGTAGTAAGGCATGTCATCATACTCTGCAGACCAGCTCCCAAGAGCCTCTCGACTTTGGTCCATTAACCCCCAAGAATTCCCTGCTGCTCCAAAAAGTATCTTGTTCTTTTTTTAAACAGCCAAAATAGTGTCCAAAAACCACCAGTCCCTGGTCCCCACAAGGGTGGCCTTCCTCCTTCCTCTTCTTATATACCAAGTGGCCGGGACAGATGACTGGACTACTCTGCTTCCTCCTCAGGGGTCTGAACACACCCTGCTTCAGTCCATTCTTCCCCCAAATCCCTCTCTTTTCTGAGTCTGTTTCCTCTTCTATAAAATGGGGACAATGAGGTCTCCCTAACATGGTTGGGCTAAGGAGTAAGTGAAATAATGCATGCAGTTAATTGTTGAGTAATGCTTCTGGTACTGACACTGACCATGGAGGATGCCTCAGACGAGCCAGGAACTTGAGAAGTGGCATCAGTCGTATAGTTGTTGCTGTTACTTCAAGAATTCTTTTTGACATCAGCACATAGTAAAGAAGACACTCAATAAAGTTTGTTCAATGAAGGAAGGACCTGACACACCGAGAGAAAATATAAGGTATACCATTTGAGAAATAGGCATAACATTATGATATAATATTAATGATATTAGATATAACATTAAGTAATTGTTATTTATGTGCTAATATCTTTTACATACCTTATTTCATGTAGTCCTTAAGAATAACCAAATGATATGGGTACTATTATAATTCCCATTTCACCGATGAAGAAATGAAGAACAAAAGTTTAAAAAACTCACCTACAGCCACACAGCTAATAAATGGGAAAGCTGGGATTCAAACTTAAGTCCTACTGACACAAAAAACTGAGCTCCTGGTCACAAAGTTAGTCACACAGTGCTTTATAATAAGCAAAACCATGTCCGATTGTGGTCACCTGTACACACAAAAACCAGAGCCTGAAAGACTCAGGATTAACTGGAAAACCAAAAGGAAAACCAAATGGCCTAAGATTGCTCCGCATCCCACCAGCACCCCACAAACTGATGGTCAACCCCTGAAATTTGATGCAGTGGAAAGAAGGGATCATGAGGAGAGGTGGGTTTGTGTCCTTGGCATCACTTGGCAGCTATAAGACTTGGGGAAAGTTAATAAATCACTCCAAGTCTCATGTCCTTGTGTGACTTACAGAGTCCTGGAAAAAAATAAGAAAGTTGTTCAATAAACCAGCTGCATTTCTATGTGCGTACACCATGCCAGGCAAATGGGTCAGTTCCTGGCATACAGATACACAAGCAGGGCAATGTTTGCCTTGAGAATTCACATACCAGTAGAGGATGGAATTATTGTAAGAATACAGAGGATGGAGCAACAGACTGTGTTGAGGAGAGACAGTCAGGAAAGGAGTTCACATCTTGAAGGAAGAACAGGAGTTCTTCAGGTGGACAGAGACAAAGAAGCACTTCAGGGAAGACTATAGACATGAAAGTGCTTTATAAATAGGAAAACGTGTTTGTGTTTGTCTCAGTATGTAACCAACACCATTTCATGAAGAAGCCAATCTGGCTCATGCATCCGGGTTTAGAAATCCTCAGTTGTCCCGCAATTGTGACCTCGCAGCCCCACTGTGAAGTTCATTTCCACAGTCCCACTACTAGAGCGATGGGATTTCTGATGCATTTAATCTGGGCCGCCAGGGAGGCAGGTTGTGCTGGATGGTTAAGCAGTAGACAGTCTCCATTATTCAGTGACAAAATCAGCCCAACCAGGTGACTGTCATTATACAAACACACCAAGAAAATGACTAACTGACTTCTGGACTTTTCATCCAAGCATGTCGTGACATTCTGCACAGATGGCAGATGAGTTCAGCCACCTTGGTGCCTGAAACTCTTAGAAGGCTTCCTCCGTGAAGTCCCCACATGAGCCATAAATGTGAGCAAAAGCAAAGAAGTATCCAAGTGGCCCTTGATTTCAGCTGAATACGTGCCTAACTCAGAGTTTTGCTAAAGCCAAAGACAGGTCCGAAAAGCCCAAAGCAGAAAACTTGTCATGGGAACTTAGCCCTCTCTGGCTGGCACGTGGAAGAAGAAAGTCGAGGGAACAGTGAGAGGAAGATGGCAATATCTGTAGAACATGAAGCACCTGTACGACCAACTCACCCATGGTGGTAGATTGTGTGATTCATCCTCATATTCATTGCCCTTTTTAGGGGAGAAGTATATATCCTCACCCCATTAACAATGAATTTGGCCATCTGACCAGTGTTGCCCCTCCCTGGGAGGGAATTCAATGGCCCTGTCTTGTTGAAGTCAAGAGTGGCCATATAACTTACCTTGGCTAGTAAAATATGGGCAAAAGTAACCAGTGTCACTTCTGAATGGAAACTGTAGAAGCCAGTCATGACTTACCATGTTTTTCCTTTCCCCCAGGACAAAACGACAATGTCTCATTGTCCCATGGATGCTTCTTCATCAGTCTGGATCCCAGAGTATAGACAATGTGGAAGAGAGTCATATCCAACATGAAATATACACTCAAGATGAGCAGTAAGTACTCATAAATACTTGCTATTTTAAGCTACTGAGATTTGGGGAGTGTTTGGTACCACAGCATAACTTAGATTGATCTGACTGATACAGCCACCCAGCAGCATGGGATGGGAGAAAGAATTGCAAATAATGGCTGCATGCATTTTAATGTATAGAGATGGCAGCAACTAGTAAAGAAGCAAGGGCCAAAGAATTTCCAGGAACTGCTCAGCAGGTCCTCTATTTTGTCCACCTACAGGGGTGTCCAACCCGCAGCCCATGGACTGCATGCAGCCCAGCATAGCTAAGAATGCAGCCCAAAACAAAATCATAAATTTACTTAAAACCTTTTTTTTTTTGCTCATTAGTTTTTGTTACTGTTCGTGTATTTAATGTGTGGCCCAAGACAACTCTTCTTCCAGTGTGCCCCAGAGATGCCAAAAGTTTGGACACCCCTTCCCCCTAGGACATGTGGTAATGCCTAGAAAAATTTCTTGTTGCCATAACTGAGATGATGCTACTGGAATCTAGTCTGTAGAGACCAATGGTGATGCTGAACATCCTACAAAGCGCCACACACCTCCCACCACTGAAAGTTATCAATCTCCAAATGTCAATAGTGCTGAGGCTGAGAAACCTTGCCCTAGAGAGAAATCAGGAAGAGGGAAGGCAAAAGTGGGCCATACATCATATTTAACAACAAACGCATGGAACATCTATATACCATTACCAAATTTACAAAGTGTTTGCTTGTACATTCTCTCAATTCACCTTTACAGCATCCTGAAAGATGAGTATTATTACCCTGCCCCATTAATGCGATAACAGAAACCCAAGCACAGAGGCTTACCTGAGCACACATTTACAGAGAGATCGAGATTCCAACCCAGTTTTGCTGGCCCACTTGCTCACCATGTTTCATTAAGCCATGGCTGTTTATTATGTCATTTTCTCCAGGACATAGATCAATATTCAATTACTGATTTGGGGGCAGTGTCTTAAGACAGATTTAGTTAATTTCTAAATCCTTTTGAACATGGGGTTCAGCAAAACAGGCGTGCTGCTTGGTGCATTTGTTTCGAGAAGTGTAACTTTCTTTTAATTATTTATGATAATGCCAAGTGCAGGCCAGCCCTTGACCCTGGTGTATCTTGTCAAAGTAACAATGCCTTGGAGAAGTCTCTATGCCACTGACCTCTTAAATCTTTGTTGGGAAGTGGAGAAAAATCACAGCAGGGATCCTCGATGGAAAATCATTTATCGCCTGACCAATTAGCCAAGCCACAATGCTGAATGCTCTCTACCAAAGCATTTCAGTGCAAGAGGTTTCTTGTTGCATGGGGCTATTTAACAAAGGCTGGCAAAAGGAAAAGCAAAGGCATGTCAACCATGGGAAAACAGTCATCCCAAAATACCAGTGCAAGTCAAACAGTTCCTCACTGACAAAAACATGTTTTGCAGTTCCTATCAAGGTCCCTTAGCTCATAGGCATAGAGCGTAACACTTAACACTACTCACATTAGGCTTCTGTGCCCCATCCATCACCAGCCTCAGGCAAACCTGCCAAGACTATCCAAAGTCTTCTAACTAACTAATCCTCCCAATTAGCCACAACCTGAATGCTAGGAAGAGACATGTGAAAAAAGATCATAGTAACAATAGACAGAAATCAATAGGTATGCTTATACTGGTATATGACAAAAAAAATTTTCCACTGATACAGCTATTTATTACATTACTAGGCACTGATTGTTATAACTGTTATTGCATCTGGAAGCTGCTTTATGACAATATACTCATCTGGTAGGAATTAACATAAAGAATTGAGTGAGCATGGAAAACAGTATGGAGGCTCCTTGAGAAATTAAAAATAAAGCTACCATATGATCCAGCATTCTCACTTCTGGGCATGAACCCAAAGGAAACAAAATCATTGTATTGAAGAGATTGCTGCACCCCCCACATCCATTGCAGCACTATTCAAAGGACCCAAGATATGGAAACGCCTAGGTGTCTGGGCAAGGGTACGTAGATAAAGAAAATGTAGTATACATACATATACAATTGAATATCATTCATAAGTCTTGAAAAAAGAATGAAATGCTGGCATTTAAGACAACACAGGTGAAACTGGGAAGCAGCATACTAAGTGAAATAAGCCAGAGAAAGACACACATCTCATTGTATCACTTCTATGTGGAATCTAAACAACAACAACAAAAAGAACATAAAAACAGGGATAAAATGGTGGCTTTCAGGGGTTTGGGTAGGGAACATGGAGACAGGTTGGTAAGAGGAGGCATATTTCCAGTGATACTAATGAATGGAGCTCAAGAATTTAATGTGAAAGATGATGACTATAGTTGACAATAGTGAAAAAAAGAACTGAGCGAGAAGTGCATGGAGTATGTGTCACTCCAGGAACATGTGCAAATGTGAACTATTTAAGCTACCTATTTCTGATCTTGATTTCTGAAAGTGGTTTTGACACCAGAAAATAAAAAGGAACAAGGCAGGGTAGGCAGAGCCCATTACAACTGAAAGACTGGTAACGTATTGGAGCCTTTCATCAATTTTCTATTGCAGTGTTTACGCAGCTTCCCACAGAGATGAATCCACTTATTTGCATAGTGGATGAAGAGCCTCCTCTTCACCAGATGCAATTGATGCCCTGCCCCCTTCCCCTTGACCCACCTGGGTTACCTCCATACAGCGGCAGATGGAGTCATTTCTGGAGCATTGGCATGCCACACCCATGGTACCTATTCCTGCATTTCTTTTCTTCTCTGCCTGAGGACTTTATCCAGCACTCCTTGAAGGAGCTCACCTCCTGCAAACACAAATGTTCCTAGGGACAACCTCCAGCCAACTATGTGTGGAAGTCAATGGATACATGCCCCAGCCTCCCCATTTCCAGTGAGAAGACTTTTAAAGTATATACCACATGGCATCTCAGTGGGTCGCCAGCAGGATTGAGATGGAGTTGCCCACAGCTGTAACCTTGTACTTGGTAGATGCCATTTATTTGGCTTTTCTTCCTTCCCTGTCCTGATTTCCCTACTTCCTCTCTTATGCTTTCCGGGAAGATGTGAACAAAGACCCTACTTTCCAATAAAATAGGAACCAAGACTCCAAACCTCCTTGAGATTCAAGGGTAAAAAACATGTACAATGGACTAAGGTGAATGGGTTAAACTTGCAGGGGTGTCCAAACTTGCATCTAATCTAAGCCACACATTAAAACACAAACACTAGTGAAAAAAAATCTCATAATGTTTTAAGTCAATTTACAATTTTGTGTTGGGCTACACTGATAGCCATCCTGAGCTGCATGTTGCTCACAGACCACAGGTTGGACACCCCTGGTTAAAGCTAGATGGCAGGGAGAAACCACGAGTTGGAGAGCAAATGCTAAGAAGGGAGAGATATCCTAGAGTAAGGAAGCCAACACAACCTTGAAAGTATAGGGGTTGGAGAAAGTTTGGTTACATGCAGATGACTGGGGCTATTTCTAGCTCTTTTCTTGACCAGGGCAGGACTTGCCTAGTGTTCATTTACCCAGTCTAGTTTCCTTTGAGAGAACTGCCTCTCCTTGGTGTGTGCATTTTTTCTTGGGAAGGTGATTAGACCTGACAAATTCTCATTGGGGAAATCAAAAAATTATTTTTCTTCTTCCAGCCACTGAATAATCAGGAGTAGAGGCAGGCTAGAGGCTAAGGCTAGAAGACTGATGCCGTCCTTTAAGACTTTAAGTCTTGAAAGAAGAAAAAAGAGGTAGAAGGAAATGTCTAGAGCCCACTCATTGCTGAAGAGTATGGAGACTCCTGACCAGACCCGTCTTGCCATAAGACAGTGGCTGAGTTTCCTACTGTCTTACATAGTTCGAATATCTACAGAGTTTCTACCCAGCTTGATCTTCCAGTCTCTAACAATCCTGAGGTCCCACATACCCATCCAAAAGATTTCATTTAGCCTGAAGTTAGCCGGAGTTGAGTTCTGTTGTTTGTAACCTGAAACCTTAATAGTTGTTTGCAATATATGAGCACCTTGGGTGGAAAACAGGGGTGTGTGTGTGTGTGATAGAGAGAAAGACAGAGAGGAGAGAGGGAAGAATAAAGGGAGTGAGGAAAACTACTGAAAAGATTCTAAAATCTCAGAACTATAAAATATATTTGATGCCCAGGCAGTTTTGTGATTAGATACTCATTGAATGAGTATTCATCAGGGGAAGGAAGTTAGCTTTTACCTCTTGGAACCATTATTATTGGGGAAGATAAAGGGAATTGACCCAAAGCCAGTAAGAACAGATGGCTTCAAAAGAGCCATCAAGTTGCCAAGTTCAAGTGCAACTAACCAAAGCATCCAGCCAGGGCTCAGATTGTATGAAAATGTCCTTCTCCTCACTCTACAAGAGGGGTACTAGCATTAGGGCTTGGGAAAGGACTCACAGTCTGCCATGAAACAGCTACGCTTGGGGATGCCATGGCTCATGGCACCCTCAGGAAGATAGAACAAGATGCTCTAAAGCAAGGGTGTGTCTTACTCATCCCAGTTTAGCTGTTAAAGGAGAGAATAGTTACAGAACTGATTTATGAACATGTGAAAGTACTCTAGAAATCCCCAAAAGCCATTTAGGATACAGGATCATAAAAGAGACTGACCTTCTTACAGGTGAGGGTTTGGAGCACCCCAGATACTTTCTTGGACTGCACCCAATAGACTAACAAAGGCAGAAGTATTCTGGTTCAATCCCAAAGGCAGAGTTCTTGTGTAAATTGCCTTGCCCTGTGAGCTCCAGTTTCTTATTCTACAATTATGTCACTATCTACCTCATTAGACTACTTCAAGGCTTAAAGGAGATAACATATGTGTTTATGTTATGTCATGTTTGCAATGCTATGTTATGTTATACACATGTATTTTATTTATTAAAGTATATGTAAAGCCAGTGATAAGTGCTTGGCACATATATTATTAGAACTTCATCTAAATATACACTGAACTAAATCTTCAATAGATTAAAGATTTAAATGTAAAGAGGAAACTATAAGCTCCAAAAAACAGGGTTCAGAATGCTATGACTATGACAAATGCCACTGCAAGGTCACCAGGCTGAGCCAGGTGACTGGATGAGCTGGATAGTAAACCATCTTCCATGGCTGTTCCATTTTCCCCCTTCTTCAAATTGGGGTGTCATTTAAAGAGTGTGCCCTCTCCCGATGAAAGAAGCCTGTTTTTCCATTGAAGTTAGGTAAGGAACATGTGCCAAACCCACCAAAAAGACCTAAATTCAATCGGTAAAACATAAAAAAAACTGAAATCAACAATTTATAAGAGCAGAGAATTCACTAAGAATAAATGTAGAGAAATAAATTTCAAAAAGACCTGATAGACCCAAACTATAGAAATTTGAAACACGACAACAAATTGAGAAAGCTATTTCTAACATATGTAACAAAGAGTTATTATTCTCCAGGTTTTCTTAAGGGTTAGACTGCCCTTAAAAGCGATAAGAAGATAAATGCTGACATGACAGAAACACAGTCCAAGGACAGACAAAGTTCACATAAGAACTAAAAATGGCAAATAAAGGAGTTTTTAAAGGTTCAGCCTACTCACGATCAAAGAAATGCAAATTACAACAGCAATGTGATTGTATTTGTAATCTATTACATTTGGAAAGACTCAAGAAAACTCAGTATTGGTGACAGCTGAGCAGGTTATGAACTCATACACTGCAGGGGGAGTATCAATTAGTTCAAATTCCTAAAGGGTAATTTGGCAATATGTATCAGAGATGCTCAAATTATTCATACCTAAGGATTTTATCCTAAGGAAATAATTGGAACTGTGAGCAAATATTTATTTACAAAAATGTTCATTATGAAATTACTTATGGTGGCAAACAAATGGATCAACCTGACTATAAAACAACAGGGAAGTGAGTACATAGCATATGGTTTATCCATATTGTAGAATGTTAGGAAGTCATTAAAGAACATGCTGGAAAAAAAAACAGGTTTATAGAACAATAGATAATATAATCCCAACTGTGTAAAAATAAAATGACATTTACACATATTATATATGCATAGAAAAAGAACTGACATCTTGTACTCTAAAATATTCACTGTGGTTACCCCTAGAAGGTAGGATCAGAAAATTATTAAGACTTTAGATTCCACCCTGGTTGGTCTTAGCATCAACGAATAAAAATGACCAATGCATGGATCAAATCAGATGGAAACTCAAAGCCTTCAATATGCAGAATTTTGCTGAATGATACCTTAATACTCCTGAGACTACAACATCTGGGTTACATAAATTTAAGAATGAAAAATGGAATTTGAGAGCAGATACAAGAGAGATTTTTTAATTGATAGAGAAAATGCTACATAGCTATACATCAATGGTCCTGAAAAACATTCTGCAGGAAGTTTTCTAGAAAAGTTACAATGTTATAATGACCAAAATTGATTCAATAAATATTAGAAAATCTGAATTCACTGATTCTGATGGAAGCTTTAGCCAATGCAATAAGCTAAGAAACAGAAATAAGTTTTTTAACTATTGACAAGAAGGAATCAAAACAGGTATTATTTGCAAACGTTATTGTTATAAACCTAAGAGCATATAAAACACGTAATAAAAAAATTAGAAAGACTAATAGAACCTGTTAGTTAATGAGATATAAAATAAATATATATAAATATATAAATTTCAAAGGGATCAGCAATACACATTTATAAAATCAAATTTAAAATATCCAATCCATAGTAAGACATAATTGATAATTACATTTAGTGCCAAAAGGGTCTTCTGAATAAATCTTTCTGATTTCCAACAGTTTAGCTGGTAACATGCTGGTCCCCCTAAATCTATATTCCCAGTCCTGGCTGTTTTAGGGACTTTATGAGTGACATTATCATCTGAAGCATATTGAAGAATATCAGGGTTTTGTCAACACTTCCTATTTTGTTAAACTCAAACTCTTGTTTTATCTCCTTAATGGAATTTCATGTTAAAGGAACTTGAACAGCTGCACTTGGAAATCAGTCATTGTTTTAGTTAGGTATTATGTATCTGATATAGGAATCAGTCACCCCAGACTCTTTCATCTTTGAAAATCCAATGACATAATCTAAGAGAAAACTAAGGCAATGACAAGACAGTCATAACTCATTCTTCCACCTGTGGCTGGAAATTGTCTTTTGGCATTTTTAGGAGACATAGTAAGTTCAGAAGCATTAAAACATAAGAGGTAAGGGAACATGCATCTTAAAACTAAGGAGCAGGGAATATTCTAGAAATGTTAAAGAGCACAACAAACTTATTTATGCATCCATGAGTGAAAGAGAGGTCACCCAAATTTGCTTGCTTCTACCAAACCAATGATGGGGATATTTTGTGATACAGAAAATGGTGATAATGTTAATGATGCAGGGAAGAGAAGGAATGTCAGGGAGTGGAGATGCAAGCAGGGATGGGAATGGATAACACTGGGAGTTAAGATGGAAATGAAGATGAGGAATGAGTGATAGCAGGTATTGGGGTGAAGATGGGGATGATGAAAAGAGGGAAGCCAGGAGCACATCACTATTCTTAGAGTAAAATGTCCTCATGGAAGCCTGAAAAAGAAGAAAAAGAAATATAACTCTGGATTCCTCCCTTCTCTTGGCTGAGGTGTCTTGGGCATATACATAGAAGGTTTTAAGCTTCCAGTGGTTTTGTCTAATCTTTAGAGTGACATTCTCAGTCAGAGTCCCCTTAACCCAGAGGACATGAAGTTTCCTTCTGTTTGACCTTCCGATAGAATTTCCAAACCAATTCCAGTTCTGGTAAGTAGATCAGTTTTGTGACTTGCTTTACCCTCAGCCTCAGTTACAATCCCCTAGTGCTGAACATATAAGTGAATGAATATTAAGTCAGATCACCTGCAGAGGACCGAATAGGAGAAAAGATCAAAAGTCTTGATAGACTTTACACACAGGGTACAGGGAGAAAGGCGATAGAGGAACCTTCATTTGACACTTAATATATGCAGGTCCTGTCCTCTGTGTTTTGTGTATTATTTTCTCATTTATGTCATTCAACAACCTCACATAATAAGATACTAATACATCCATTTTACAGCTGGAGAAACAGCCTCTTTCCTGATTCACAGAGGCAGGGACCATGACTATTTGCATACCAATCTATCTTGGGGGTTTAGCATGAAATTGGCACATAGTAGGTACTCAATGACTAATTACTAAATAGATTATTTCCAACTAAGGACACCAGCTGGCAAATGACCATCCCCCCCCCAAGTCTGCCTCTCCTGTGCTACTACTGTTCCAGGGCACTGTTAAAGATTTTAGATTTCCTTCATTTTTCAAAGAAAATTTTGAAGTCAAACCAAAACTTTTCCAGTTTCTATTTCCTCCAGAAGCATCCTGGGATGTTTTGAAGGGAGAATCACATGGGGAAAATGGAATTGAAGGGCCAGAGTAGCTCCAGACATGACTGGGGTCCCCACAAATATCCCCTGTGGGCCTCATTACACATTTGAGCAAACATTACCTTCATTCAAGGCTAAATTTCCTGTTTGCTTGGCTGATCAATTCCTCATCAAATTTTAATGTGGGGTTCAAACCGGCTGTGGTGTTTTAATTAGGCCTAAGATTGCAAGTGTCTGAGGCAGGGCTGAGCTTCATCCAAGTCCCCACTGCTCGCTGGGATGTTGCCAGGAGAGGTAGAGTGGGGGCTGAGCAGAGCCGGCTGGGCCAGCGCCAGGCCTGGGCAGACCCTCTTTCTAGGTGCACTGTGCTCTCTAGTGGTGACAATCTGGATAGAAATGGCTGTGCAGCCCCTAGAGCTTAGAGTCCTCTCCTAATTCCCTCTTGCCCCTAAGAATTTACCAGCTGCCTTGCTTCTCAAGCTTTCTTTCTTCTTTCCTTGCCTTCCTCTCTCTTTCCTTCCAACAAAACAGAGTGCCCTGGTGCCTGGATGAAGCAGGCAAACACTGACCAGCACAAGTCGTGTGCCCAGCACTATACAAGGGGTGGGAAGACAGAGATAAATAAGACACAGGAATTGCCCTCATTGGCTGCTAATGGAAAGGATGGATGCACCTACAATTCTACATGATGGGTGGTATGACTTTGACATCCATGTGATGCTAACATGGTGCAGGCCTCGGTGCCCAGCTCATTGGAAGATCTGGCAGGCCTTCATCCAAAGCCAAAGTGGTTCTTTTCAGAGCCAGACACTCAGGACGTAAGTGTATTGATGGATGTTAATCAAAATGGATCAATGGGAGATCTTGATGCTTGATGTCTAGTAGCCCCCACTACCACTCCCACTTCCTCATGTTGACCCCTTCTATAGCACAGAGCCTCCAGAAGCCTTTCTCTACTCTGCTCCTGCCCTTGACAAAACAGATGGGGGTGTCAGAAACTAACCACACAGAAACTCTGTGCTTTGAGAGGCTTCCCTCCTTGTCCAGCCTGAGCTACTCGAAGTTGTAGCTCATTTGCATTTTAGGATACCCAGTGCTCATTACCACATTCAAGGCTCTGAGAAATTGTGCAGAAAAGGAACCTAGGTTCCTTTGTTGAACCTTGCATTGTCCAAGCTCATCTGCACACACAATACTTGTTTCCTTGACCTAAGACCAGTCAGGACTAGTCACACTTTCCAACGGAAAGGACAAGGTAAGTAAGTCACAGAGTGCCCAACAGTAGAGTCAATGGCGTGTCTAAATGAATGAAGCCATTGCTTATCCAACATCCAGATGCTCTCATTCCTGAGAGCAAAGATACAACTTTAAAAAGACAACTAGTCAGGCCCAGGTAGGAAAGACTGCCCTACAGAAGTAAGTTAACAGAAGGTAATTCAACAGAAATTGTGCAAAGAAATTGAGACCTATCAGAAGATTCATGGATTGATGCTTTTGCTAGATTGATGATTTTGTGAGGGGATGGAAATGGCCAAGCTTATGTTTGATTGAAATTACCAATATGTTTTCAAGGTATTTACTAATAACAATATAATTAACTGAATTTGATAATTACCAAACTTGGCTGAGCATCAGAAACCCCTGATGGGGTTTCTGTTAATTGTGGGTATTTTGTTCTGTTAATTCTGTTTATTCTGTTAATTGTGGGGTATTTGTTAATTGTGCCAATTCCTGGGCTTCACCCCTCAGTGCTTTGATTCCATAGAAGTGAGGTATTTCTTATGCTGCATTGCTAGCATCCACCATTGTTTTCAAACACATTCTGTGAAATACCAGTTCCACGGAATGCTAATACATCTTACTCAAAAGTGTCCATATTAATAATGACGTGTTGAACCACAGTGTGTGTCAGACACATTGGTAAGATAAACAGATAGAGATAATGATGATATTGATCAAAATGGATCAATGTATAAATCTTAATGCTCAATGTTCAATACCCTTACTGTACTCTGAGAGAGACAGACAGACAGACAGACAGAGGTCTCACTTGATCCTCACACAGCCCAATGAGAGTTTCTCCCACTTTCTGGGCAGAGAAACCAGGCATAGAGAGATTGATAACTTACCCATGGCTGCACAATTAATAATATGCCATCTCTTGAGAGGCAAAAGTGATGGCCAGCTGATGGCTAATAGGATAGTGGTATCATTCTCTGAGTTAAGAAATAGGAATGAGAGTTATTATGAGAATTAGTGAAAAGAGATGGTAAGTCAATTTTAGACACACTGGATTTAAGATGTTGTCAGATACCCAGGTAGAAGTGTCTACCAGGCATCAAATAAATGTATCAGTGGAAGGGTCATGGAGGGTTTGGGGGCAGAAGTTAAAGAGTTGAGATTTGACAATGTATAGGTGGTAGCTGAGGTCATTCTGAACCTGTTTTCTCTTCTCTGAAATGGGAGTTAACAGTTAATTCAATATGCCGCATAGAGGTTCCTCGTTAAGTTAAACATAGAATCACACTATATGACCCACTCCTAGGTGTATACCCAAAAGAACGGAAAACAGACGTCCAAACCAGAATTTGTACACAACTGTTCATAGCAGCTCTATTCATATTAACCAAAGGCAAAAACATTCAAATGCCAAAAAATTGATGAATGGATAAAACACATGAGGTATATATATATACAATGGCATATTATTCAGCCATAAAAAGAAAGAAAGCACTAATGTGTGCTTTAAGTACTGATACAGTGGGTGGTACATGTGGAGGAATCTTGAAAACATTAGTGTAAGTGAAAAAGCTGGACACCAAGGGCCACATAGGGTATAATTTCATTTATATGAAATGATCAGAATAGACAAATCTATAGAGACAGGAAGAGATTAATAGCTGCCAGAGCCGAGGGGCTAGGGGAATCAGGAAGGACAGTGTGACAAGTACAAGCTTTCTTCTGAAGGAGATCAAAAGTTCTCCACTGAACCACAGTGGTGGCAATGCTTGTACCACTGGTAATGAATGTTCTCAATGCCATTGACTTGTACACTTCAAAGGAGTTCAAATGATAATTTTTATATTATACAATAAAACACACGTTTATAGAGAAGGTACAGGATCATAAATTGTACAATGCACACAGCAGGGTGGGGCTGGTCAGGACTAATTATAGAGCTTGGAATGAAGAAGACTAGGAAAATTTGGTGTTACCCTTGGCAAAATAGTCTGGTTCTGATATAGAAAAAGCAGCCGCTACATAATTCCTGGTTCGTATAAAACTTGTATGTGTGCATGAAGTGTGGGGAAAGGAATAGATTCATATAACTTTCTTCCAATAAATTTGCCCTAGATAGAGGACAGCTCACTTAAAGCAAGGGACCATCGGCCATCCAATCGATTCCTCTTCATGTCTTCCCTCCTGGTAGATGGCCCTGCAAAGACCAGGTTGCTCAAGCCAGAAACCAGAGCACCATCCTTGTCAATTCCCTCCCTCTCACCTCACTCCCAATCCATCAGCTGGTTCTGTCAATTCCGTCTTCAAAATCGATTTCAAATATGTTTTTCTCTTTCCTCCTCCATGACCATCAGCTTCAGTCAAACCACCCTCCTCTCTTGCCCAGTGGGCGGAGCCTCCTCAGTCTCTTGGCTGCACTCTTGCATCCAGCTATCCGTCATCCAGTCTCTAGACACAGTAACCAGAGCAGTCTCGTCCTTCAAAAGGCAAAACAAATCATGTCAAAGGAGTGGTGTGCTCATGCACGTGGGCACCTTCTTCTCTAGCAACTGCTCCTCTGGGTCCAGGCCTTGCCTCTCTTGGATCTCCTCCTCTGGGATATTCTCAATATGTGCCCTTGGCAAATGGTTGGGATTTGTATTATGTTGCTATGGCTGCCATGAATACCACCCACCGAGTGGCTGAGACAACAGAAATTTATTTTCTTACAGTTCTGGAGGCTTAAAGTGCAGGATCAAGGGGTTGGCAGAATTGATTTCTCATGTGGTCCCTCTCCTTGGTTTATAGGTGGCTGTCGTCTTCTCTGTATGTCTTCACATGGTTGTCTTTCTGTGTGTCTGTGTCTTAATCTCCTCTTTCTTATAAAGACACTTGTCACACTGAATTAGAGCCTCCCCCAGTGACCCCATGAAACCTAATCACCTCTTTAAAGATCCTATTTCCAAAAACAAGCACCCTCTAAGATACGACGGGAGGTTAGCACTTCAACACACAAATTTGAGGGTACACAATATAGCCCATAATAATCAGCAATATACAAGTTGTGATAACAAGCAGTTCGCTCAACCTCTGTGAGCTGAGGCTTCCCCTTCTGTGCAGATGATGCTACCTGCCTGTCCAAAGCCCACAGCTCCCTGCCGGCACAGGCTCAGCACTTCACCTCAGGGACTTCCCTTTGTGACCATTGTGGCTCAAGGTCCCCTTGTGATCAGACTTTTGGATGAGCCGGCCCCTCGGGCCACAGCAACCAGCAACTTCAAAGGGTTAAGGCAGTGAGCAGACAGCTACTGGCGCTTCTTGGCGGGCCCAGTGAAGCGTGACTGATTGGAAGCCTGTTCGGAGGAGGAGCCCACTTTGTGGGCCCGAAATAAATAAGGGCCTGTCAATAGCTCAGATCCCCCCATCGACAAAGTCTGCAGTCTCAATAGGCAATTAACACTTTACAGGGGCCATTACCCAGCGGCCTCCCCACGTTTTACTGCTCATTTTCTGCCATCGGCTCTGGTATTGAAGCTTCTAAATAAAAACATAAAAGTGAGCTAGAACAGGCCAGCGCTCTGCCTGGCTGCAGTCAGTGCCCACATGCAGTACAGATCATATTTCCTCTCCCGTAGGTGCTCTGTCTGCCCTGCCTCCCCAGCCTGCACACGTGCGTGTGCCGTCATGCGCACAACTACACACATACATGCATGTAGCCCACCTCCTGAGTGTGTCTGGAGAGGCACCAGAGCCTGCTAACTGGAGGAGGGGGTGGTGGGTAGTCAGATTGCCTGAGTTGAAACCCGGCTCCAACACATCCGCTGTGTGATCTTGCACAAACTGTTGAGCCTCAGTTACTTCATTTGTAAAAGGGGAATAAGGATAGAACCTACCTCCCAGGGCTGTCGTGAAGGTTAGATGCTTTCAGCACAATGCCGAGCACACGATAAGGCCTCGATCAGTGTTAAAGGGATCAAGGATATTATTGGCATTGATATCCACAGGAGGAGAATGAGGATCATCTTAATGCTCAAAGCAATCCAGCCTCTGAAGCTTCCCTTCAGTTTCTGCCACAACCAGTGTCTCGCTTGAGTGAAGCATATGCTCACACAGACAAGCTGAATGTAAACCCTCATATACATCCTTGGGCTGTGCAAGCTGATTCATACCTAGGAACCTGGATCCTGAAGTTGCACCCCAAGGATGGGTCTCTTTGAGTCACCAGCAGTTGGGCATAAATCCATGAGCACAAATTTAAAATAATAATTAGGACTCCATGGGGCCCTGATTATTGTGGGACACTTACTGCAAACGCAGGATCTCAGGGCATTACCTTCCGAAAACAACAATGCCCATGGGACAAAGGCCAAATCAGGACCTCGGCAATCCCATTGGAAGTGCCCTGAGCTCAGGAGCATGGGGCCACTTCCAGCCTAAAGCCTGAGGCAAGAAACACAGCACTTGATATCAAAGACATTTCGGAGGCAGAGCTGGCAGGCAGTCTTCTGGCCAGAGTTCCTACACACATCGGAGGGGTCAGAAGAGGGCAGAAAGGAGAGCAGCATCCACAGGGCACTTGGGGGTCTGCTCCCAAAGTCAGGCAGGGTTGTGGGAAAAGTGGAGCAACCCCACTACTGTCTGATGGGCCTGCTGCAGAGACCCTTGTACAGAGAAGGTATCTGTGGTCAAAACAAAGTGTTGAAGGCATTGGTGTATCCTGAAGCACAGGTGGGCAACTGAGGTTGCCTTAGGTTGAGTCTTCCCAGGAGCAGGGCTTAAGTGAAGGACATGAGTATAAGGGTTGTTGCAAAGGTGCTCTGAGAAAACTGGTAAGGGCTTGTGGGGTGCAGGATAGAAGAGGAATAAACAAAGGTGCAGCTTCTGATGAAGTCTTGGCCTCAGCCTGAGGCTACAGGGAGCTCTGGGGCGTAAATCACCCTCAGGTTGTGTCCAGCTTCGGGGCACAGGAGCTGCACTTTGATACTAGCACTCCATTCAGTCACTGGCTGTGGGGCACAGGCTGGGGCAGGGGACCCACACTGCCCCGGCATCTCTAGCTATAGGGTGGAACCCCGCCCCACCCCCAGAGGACCCCCTGCCTGAGGGCAAGCCTCTGAAGAAGGTCACACATGAGCAGTCACCAGCCAAGCTTTCAGAAGCAAAGAGTTGTTGAAAGGACCCCATCGGAGTCTGGTGGCAAGGCTGAGCTTTCCCTGAGCCTCAAGATCTTAGAAAACAGTGAAGAAACGCCCCCACCCTTTTGTGCTCCTGGAACACAAACAGATTACTGGGAAACAGATTACTGCAAAGGACCACCCACCTCCTATGACCATAAAACATACAGATGCCCCTACTTATTTTACCTTTGACTGGCCAGACTTCCGCACTCCCATTCTTTGCCTCATAAATGATCAGCTGAACAAAGTCTCCCCTTACTGACAAATCTGGCTTTGTTTTGTGTTGGATACTGGACAGGATGACCGACACTGGCAGGGCCAGAGCTCAGGCCTCTGCTCCCAGATTCGTCACCTCCCCTAGGCTTGGAAGCCTCTCTGGTTTCCCCTCTATGCCTTTATTTATGGCACCCTTACCTTCCCAGGCCCTTATCCACCCCCCTAAAAACCCTGCCCATCCTCTAAGCTCATCTCTTCCCCATGTCTTCCCCAGTACACTCAGACCCAGAAGAAACGTGTATTTATTGAATAAACCTCACTGCACTTACTCACTTGGACGTGAAATGGGCTTTAGGCTGTGTCTGAGGTGCCAGGGGCAGCTTCATGGGCATCCCCCAGGTAAGCAATGACAGATCATCCCTCCAAGGCACACACAGTTCAAGTACAAAAAGGTGCTTGGCAAGGCAGAACTTTTTTTCCTTCACAAAAGCAACTGCGACTCATCTCCTCCCAAGTGGACGGGCATGACGCTCTGCCTTCTCAGCTCTGGGAAGACTGACTTCCAGACTCTCTTGTTTATACAAACCAGTTGGGAGGAGGCATTTCACACTGGGGAAATATGTAACAAGGACTCTTCTCACCCAACCCAGAGTACCTCTCCCACTGCTCCCAGAAAGACAGAAATGTCTTAGTAAGAAGTAAGTCAATCTTTCAAGGTCAAGAATCCTCCTGGGAGGTAGGGATTGAAATCCAGAACCTGAGCCCAGAAATGAGGTGCAACATGATTAGAACATCATTGAGGTGATTGAACGGTCTGCCCACTTTCAAAACGAAAGGCCAGAAAGGACTCTGAGAAAAGATTCCCCACCAGGGAGAGGGAGCCTGAACTGGGGGCCCAGTTCATCCCCAGGCCAGAGGTTTTGTGGTTCTGGGACACCTAGCCAAAGCTGGTAACTCCTGAGCCTAGCCACCCTGACGCAGCTTCAGGATTAAATAGATCAGGCAATTGTGAAATAGTTTGTCTGATGCGTTCCTCAATGCAGATGCCTGCCTCAATTCTCTGAGCTTCTGATTGTAAAAAACAAAAATGGCAGCTGCTTCATTTCTGCCCTACAAATCTTGCCTGATGATGTCTTTTGTGATCCACCCAAATAAGAAACATAAGGAAAGAGAATTCTGGAAAATGCAGTTCAACTCAGCCAAACTGACACATTATAAAACCAACCAGATAACACACACATACACACACACACACACACACACACACACACACCCATAACCAACACCCTGATCAAACCATACCTGACCAGATGTCTCTGAATGACTTGGTTACATGAGTTGATAAATTCCCTTTATCATTTAAGCTAGTATAAATTATTTTTATTAAGTTTGTGAATGAAAAGTAGCATACTGTTCTAACCAGGGAGTAATATCAGGGTTCAGTACTGAACCAAAAAAAAAAAAAGAGGAGTCTAAATCCCATAGAAAGAAAAGTGGCACAGATAGGTAAGAGACTGAGTTAGTTTTTACCATACTCAGCTAAGCTAAGAAATCTTGTCCTGGAGCAATTTAAAGGACACTTGAAGTCTCTTACACTAACTGTTCCAGTTCAAAGAGCTCACCCCAAACTCTGGACAAGAAAAGAAAATATTACCTGATCTGAGGCACTTAGCCCATCACTCCCCCATGGCATGTCTTATCATTCTGTCATTCTGTCCTGTGTGGTGGGTTAAGCCAGTTCATCATCATTTAACTTTCACATGAGGTCTTGTCACTCTCATCACTAAATGTGATTCAGTGACTTCTACTGGGTCTTATAAAGCATAGACTGTAATAAATACTTGGAAACATTAAGGACTAGTTGTTAAAAGAATAGCTTTTGAAGAAAGTTAAATCTGCATTCAAATTCTGGCCCTACCACCTACTAAATAATATATATTGAGCCAAGTTCCTTAATCCATTTAAGCCTCAGTTTCCTCATCTGTAAAATACAGTAATAACACCAATCTCAGAGTCACCAAAGGATTAAATAAGATAATCAGTAAAGACTTACACAGTATTGGCACTTAACAAATTGTCCCTTAATAAGTTGCTATTATGACAATTCTGTCTAATGTTATTTTAGATATTTTTTATTATTACTACCAAAGAAATATGACTTTATTATAAATGATTAGGAAATATAAGATAGTGGAAACGCTAAGCTGTATTAAAAAAAAAATGCCAATCTACATGTTAACATTTTGGAGAGATCTCCAACACACTGAGTGTGGGGGAAAAAGCCAATTGCAAAACCCAGAATAGTAAGCTTATGTTTATGTAAAATTCTGTGTGGATAGACATAAGGATTTCAAGAGGGCAGAGTTACAAGATAGGAACTTGCAAGGTCCCTAAATCGCTCTTTGAGTAGAACCATCAAGGAGAGCTATGTGAACCACATCAGATAAGCTTTTACTTTGTGACATCACTGAGATTGGGATTTTGTTACTGCAGCATAACTTAACCTATGCTGACTAATACATTACCTATGTGGCTTTCAGGAAACCATTGAACCAATTTTCTCCACCTCTTTCCCAATTAAGCTCCTACCTACCGACCTCACAGGGTTATTGTGAAGGTTAAATAAGACAATCCACATAAATTGCTAAATATAATGCCAGGCGCATGCTCAATGCTCAAGGAAGTTCAGTTATTTTTATTTTTTATAAGCAAACAACTTAATCGTGGGCCCACCATCCTAACATTCATGTTTTGATGTTAGTAATTCCCACATTTTTTCCTTATGCATATCTTTACATAAACATTAAAGTCATTTACACAATTTCATATGTTGCTTTGTTCTCCATCTGGTATTTGATAATAAACATGTTTTATGTTACTGTGCAGTCTTCCTGGCCACTGTTATCATTTATTACAGACATTGTATTGGAACACTTTGGACTATTTTGGAATTTAAGGGCATTTCATGCTTCTGGGTTCAGAATTTCTAGCAAGCCCTTCTTAATCTATTGATTTGCCTATTAATAGTCCTCTTGCTCCCCCTGAGACATAAGAAATTTGGGCCTTTCCAAGAGCTACCAAGGACTCTCTGGCAGTAAGCAAATCAGATGCCATTTCATCAGTCAATTTAAATCTAATGTCAGGTTCTTTTAACAGCTAAATGCTTCTCCAGGAACCAGCCCATCCCCCGTGAAGCCTGTGTGGCACATTTCCAGAAGGTGAAATATGCTCTAACTGCTTTGCTTGCAATATAGCTTGGCTTCTGTCAAACTCCCTTTATTCTTCCATGCTAATAAGTGCCACGTGTGGGACGGTGGAAACCAAAGGTCATATTTATAGATAGATAGACAGACACAGGTATAAGCATACATGAAACATATCCATCCATTCATTCACTTATTCATTTAATGACTGTGGTGGAAATTTTACTGTACCAAGAGCTAGAAATAGAGAAACATCTTGTTCTCCATGAAGAGAAGGAGCAGATTGGAACCAGTAACATTCCCAGGAATCACAGAATAAGTGCCCAAATTCTTACCCTGTTTTCTAATACCACACATGACCTGCCATCTTTTGACTCTTCCCCCACCTCCGCAGTTTAGCTCTTACCACGTGTGACAGTTAATTTTATGTGTCAGCTGAACTGGGCGAAGGAACGCCCAGAGAGCAAATAAAACATCATTTCTGGGTGTGTCTGTGAGGGCGTCTCCAGAAGAGACCAGTATTTGTACCCATAGACAATAGAGAAGATCACCTTCATGAATGTGGGTGGGCATTATCCAATCCATTGTGGGCTTAAACAGAACACAAAGGGGGAGGAAGGGTGAACTGACTCTCTGCTTGAGCTGGGACATTTATTCTCTACCCTCAAACATCAGCCCTCCTGGTTCTCAGTCTTCCAGCCTCAGACCAGGACTCCTATCATCAGCCCCCAGGTCCTGAGGCCCTTGGACTTGGGCTGAATCATACTTCCAGCTTTCCTGGTTCTCCATCTTACAGACGGCAGATCATGGTAATTTTTAGCCTCCATAATTAAATGAACCAATTCCTCTAACGAATCTATATGTCCCATTGGTTCTGTTTCTCTAGAGAACGCTAACTAATCCACCAAACTTTTCTTAGTCTCTCCATTCAAGGTGGCTGGGAACTACAAAGAGAATGTAGCCAAAAAATGAAAAAAAAAAAAACTTATGTTGCTGTAGTGGCCAAAGAACTCTCTAGAATAATAATGTCATAGAAATAATTCAAGCTTTTTTATATTATACACTACATATTTCTCTCATGCCCTCACCTGTAGGGATTTCCAAACAGATAAAAAATCATCTCTATTTGCATATTTGGCAAGAGCAAAAGACTTAGGTGTTACGGTAGACAGAATAATGCCGCTCAAGAATGTTTATGTCCTAAACCTCAGAACCTATGAATACGTTAGGGCATGGCAAGAGGGGACTAAAGTTGCAGATGGAATTAAACTTGCTAACCAGCTGGTCTTAAAATAAAGAGATTATTCTGGATGATTCAGATGGACTCAATGTAATCACAAGAATCCTTAAATAGAGGAGAAAGAAGCAGAAGAGTTAGAACTGGAGAGATGACATCTTAAGAAAGACAGGACTTTGAAGATGAGGGGGAGCTGTGAGTCAAGGGGTACAGGCAGCCTCTAAAAGCTGGAGAGACACAGAAATGGACTCTCCCCTAGAGCCTCCAAAAGGAGAGCTACTCTGTCAACACCTTGCTCTTAGTCCCCTAAGGCCCATTTCAGACCCCTGACTTTCAGAACTCTGAGATAATAAAATCTGTGTTCTTTTCGGCAACCCAGTATGTGGCAATGTGTTACAGCAGCAATAAAAAACTAGCAGAGATTTTGATACCTGGGAGTGGGATGCTGCTATAGGGAATACTTAAAAGTGTGGAAGTATCTCTTACAAGGTAGAGTACAGAGTGTGAGAGTACCAGGTGTGAAGGATGAGAGAGAACACAAAGTACAGATCCCAGCTACAGTCAGAGCTGGTTTGGGGCAAGTCACATTCTTCCCTGGTAGTTGTCCTGGAAGAAATTGACCAAGAGCTGAACTCTTCAAAATTGTCTGCATACGGAGCACGGAGAGGTCACCTTCTCTGACTTCAAGGTTTGCTGCTCTGTACAAAACAAAACAATTCTGACGCTGCTTACCCACTAAACATGACCTGACCCACTAAACGTGGGGTAGCCTCAGCGGCAGTAAGGAAAGGATTGACCTCCGCTCTGGCTAATGTGTCCTCCCATCTCTCCATGGAGCAGAAATCAATGCAGCCTGTTTCCATCCAGGTAAAAATAAATCTTAATCACCTTTGTAAAAAAGGAGAAGATAAACAGCATTCTAAAAACGAACTCTCCTATTTAACAACTGTTAAGTGCTATTTCCTGAACGATACCAAAGATGACATCACATTCCGGTTCCAGGGTGGGCGTCGTCAGCTGCTGACTAGGGTGCAACTGGAAGGGGGAGGAAAAGTAAATGAAGATTTATAAATGGATTCAAAAAAGTTTGTGGAGAGAGCTCTCCGAATGAGCGAGGCAACAACACATCTCTAACATGGGGTAGGGGCTGATATCGAGAGCAGGGGTCCCCAACCTTTTTGGCACCAAGGACTGGTGTCTCCTCTGGCACAGAGGAGGCAGGGCAGGGACAGGAGGCAGAGCTCAGTGACCTTCCCTTGCAGCCAGGTTCCTTAACAAACCCTGGATGGGTACCGGGGATTGGGAACCCCTATCTGAGAGAATATCCAGGTACCTTCACATTCCACTTGGTACCTCCACACTGTGTCCTAGGCTGTATGGGTTCTGTTTCTGATCCATGGGGCCATATGAAATCCTAAAAATCATGAGCTCACATGCCTTTCACTGGCCCCTACTTTCACACACACCGCATGCTTTCCCCAAAACCTTTATACAACTTCCAACTCTCCCCCTCAACTGAAAAATGCTTGCTCGAGGGCCCTTGGTGGCCCTACTTTGTGTGGCAGATTACATTATTATTGGAATTATTTACTCCTTCATTACCTGAGACTATACATTTCCATCTCATTGACTTTGGGCTTGACCATCAGACATTCTCCAGCAAGTGGCAAGTGAACAGATGTGAGGTGTGCTATGTCCACGCAGAAGTTCATTTGTCTTGCAAATTTCACCTGATCTCTTGAACTTCTCTTCTGCCCCATGAATAGCATAGCTGAGATTGGAATGGCTCCTTCTTTGTGAGTCCCGAAATGAAAGTCACACCAAGCTGAGCTGCAGCCAAACTGCAACTGCTCAAATGTATCATAAGGGAGAAGTAGTATTTTGCTGTTTGATAAGGTACTGATGTTTCAGGAGCTGTTTGTTACCACAGCCTTACCTATCAGGAGCTGACTACCACACAGCCCATTTCAACAGCTTCTCAACTTTTATACTGCTCAATCCCTGCAAGAACATTTCCCAAAGTATGTCTTCTGAGTCATAGTTATTTTTAAAAGTTTAATGGATATATGGTAAAAATGAATTTGGGAAACTCTGCACAGCCACCCTTGGAGATTTACGATGCCTGTCAGTATATCACAGGCTCAGTGTATGGTAGTGGTTAAGGGCAGGAGCTCTAGGTTCATGTTGCCTGGATTTGAATCCTGGATCTCCTACTGCTGACTGTGTGAATGACTCTGAAAAGGCCACATCATCTATTGGACCCTCCGTTTTCTCATTTAAAAAGTGAAGATATTAAGAGTAATTTCACAGGGTTATTGTGAAGATTAAATGAAATAATGCAAATGAGGTGCTAATGAGCTGTTTTCTGGGTCACCGAATGACCTACCCTTCTTTTCCAAACTCATATAAGTGGCATTAAAAATATCTATATAATCATGCTCAGACATGATATTCAAATCTCTTTGAACTAAGAATGGAATAAAATCCCACAATTCTAAGTGGGGACTGAAGCTGACAGTTCATCAAGCACTGAGCTAGATTCAGGTATGAGAATGAGGCATTCGATTCCCACAGAAGAACAGAAACTGAACATTTTTTATACAAGCCAGGGAAAACAGACAATATCCCAAGCGAGGTCAGGGGCTGTAACTGTGCTTCCCCCTGTCCTGCAAACAGAAGCTAAAAATCACCATCATTTATTCAAGAATTTCTGTCATATCTGAGCTGTGGCTCCATGATGGAAGGAGAAAGGATACATGATTATCCAGCAACTGGGCATGTTTTCTCTGAAGCAGGAGCTGAGGTTGCTCTGCCCTCAGGGAGTGAGAGCTCTGAGCTGTGAATGTAAGACCAGTTTCTGAGTCATGAACAGTTGAGGCCAGGCAGAGACAACCATGGCCCCATGGTAAATGAAGGAAAAGCAGAGAAAAAGTTCACAATCAAGATGAACATGCAAACAAAAATTACAAATCAAATTTAAAAATCAACATCTTTATACAGATCCAATAAATGAAACAATGGGAGAATTAACATCTAAGGAAATAGAAATAATAAAAGCATTAAAGACATGTAGCCCCGGTCAGGTGGCTCAGTTGGTTGGAGCATCATCCTGTACACCCAAAGGTTATGGGTTTGATCCCTGGTCAGGGCACAGACCTAAATTGCAGGGCTTGGGACTAAGAGCCCAAGACTAAGTTGCCTAAGGGCAGGTTCACTCTCAAGTCCGGGCACATATGGGAGGCAAATGATTGACGTTTCTCCCTCACATCTCTCTCTTTCTCAAATCAATCAACATATCTTTGGCAAAAGAATTTTTAAAAACATGTAAATTTTTAAAGACGTACAAGCTGAAATAAAATCCAAAAACAGGAGCAGAATAAACAAAACCAGGCAGTTACAAATCAGTAAGTGTCAAAAAGAAAAAATAGAAATGTTGGAAGCAAAAAGTATAATCAGTAAAGTGCCTGATGCATAGCTAACATTCAAATATATTATTTTAATAATACTAGAGAAAACCTTTTTAAATTTTATTTATTTATCTTTAGAGGGGAAAGGAAGGAGAGAGGGAAACATCAATGTATGGTTGCCTCTCATGTGCCCCCTACTAGGGACCTGGCCTGCAACCCAGGCATGTGCCCTGACTGGGAATGGAACCGGGATCCTTCAGTTCGCAGGCTTGCGCTCAATCCACTGAGCTACACCAGCCAGGGCTAGAGAAAACCTTTTAACTTTGTCGAAGCAATATTCTCCAAGTTTATTTACAGCAGGAACTGAATGAATCCAGTGGTCTGGGGCACACTCTCAGAGAATCACTGAGATATGCTCTATATGGTATTCCACTCTATTAACAAACTTTCTTCTCGACACTTGCATTCAGGCTTCAGCCAGAGAAGCAGAATCAAAAGGAGACATACACTGAGATCTATTGCAAGAAATTGGCTTACACAGTTGTGAGAGGTGGGAAGGCAAGTCTAAAATTCACAGGATGGGCTATTGGAAAGAGAAGGCCAGAACCTTGGGGCACATATGGAAGCTGCTGCCAACTAGCAAATGTCTTGTTCTTCAGGAAAGTCTCTGCTCTGCTCATAGGGACTTTCACCTAATTGAATCAGTCCAATCCAGGTGATCTAGGGTAATCTCCCTTTAAGTCAACTGATTATGGAATTTCATCACATCTACAAAGTGCTTTTTCAGAAATGCCTATATTAGTATTTGATTAAATAACTGAGTACTTCAGCCCAGCCAAGTTGACACATCAAAAAGACATTATACCATTTGTTTTCCATGGCACTCTACAATCCTGATTTCCCCTTTCTCCCCCTGACAACATTTTCCTGGGAACCATTCCTCTTCCACTTCATAATGTGGTGTATTTCATAGACTAACCCCATCATCATCTTACACTCTCTCCATACTATATCCACTCTGTGATTTTTTTTGTCATGCTGTATCAATTTTATAACTTTGTATATAACATTACTAATCAGTAGCTTTAGCTATGACTTCTCTTTTGAACTCCAGTTCTATATTTTCAACTTCATACTGGATATCTGAGCTTCATGGTTCCTATTTTGTAAAACAGGGTTGTTGCTAGGATCAAAAATAATCTATGCAAAAAGGTTCTACAGAAGCCTGGTACATTGCCAACATTCAATAAATGAATTATTGTAATTCTTTCTAACCTTCCAAAAACAATAAAAAATATTGAACAAGTCCCAAGGGTCTATCCTTCTTCTGGGCTAGCACTGCAAGATATGCCCATACTTGAACAAGAAGTCTCATTGGCTGGGATCACTCCATGTGAGGTTTGGATGACCCAGACATGTGATTCATTCAGGAAGAAATCATGTGTTCCCCAGAAGAATAACTCTCATGTGGTAGTATCTCTCCTGTTTAACAACTGGGACTAATTACTAAGGCACCAGTTTACTGGACTTAAGCTGCAGACAAAATATAAACTGTAAACTTCCACACAGAGCAAATGCAAATGATTTATTCAATTACACAAAACTTAAGTCGGGTTTAAAAGACACCTCAGTGAAGAAAATGTACCCTGCTTCCTATTCTAGAGTCTGATGAGATTCTTATGAGACCATAAAGAAGGCAGATTAGATAACCAAAATAAAGCATTTTACACTATAATAGATTATCTTGTTCTCTTGGGAGGCATTCTGGTCCAGGCTTCCCATGTTTTCTATAGACTCTTGGGAGACTCTTGGTCTCCCAAGGATCTGGTGTTCCTGAGTCTTACATCTGAGGCAGATTCCCAAGCCCCAGTGGGCCTCTTTCTTCTCATCAGAGATCTCAAGGACAGCACATAGCTTTTGCCATTTTCTACCCTATATTAATCATCTATTGCTACCTCACAAATTGCCCTAAAACTTTTCAGTTTAAAAACAATAGACGTTTATTATTTCGCATAGTTTCTATCAGTCAGGAGTGTGAAACAGCTCAGCTGGGTGGTTGTGGCTCCAGGTGTCTCATGAGATTGCAGGCAAGATGCTGGCCAGGGCTGCAGAAGGGACTGGGGTGGAGGACCCACTCCCAAAATGGCTCACTAATGTAACTACAAAGTTTGTGCTGGCTTTGACTTTACCAGGTCCTTGCTTCATGAACCTCTCCATAGGCCTGGTGGAGTGTCCTCATGACATGACAGCTGGCTCCCCCAGAGTAAGTGACTCTAGAGAGAGCAAGATGGTGGCTCTAATGTCTTTGAGACCTAACCCCCAAAGTCACACTTCATCACTTCTGAAATATCAGTTTACTACTGGCTAGATCTACTCACTCTGAGAAAGAATTAAATAAGGAAACTATTCCCACAGGGGGTTACACAGTGAGTACTAACAGGCAAGAATCATAAGGAGCCACTTTGCAGGCTAGTGCCATAGTCCATCCACTGGCACCCAGTGATTTATGCTACTTATGCTACTTTCAGAAACCCTTCCACATGCAAAATGTATCCTCCTCTTCCAGAGGCTCCTAAACAGTTTTATACTATTGCAATGTCACCTGGAAATCCAGACCATCTTCATGTAAATGAGATCCAGGTGAAGGTGAAGCTCTTCAGGTCCGATTCTTTGTGGTCCTTGCCAATCTGAAGACCTATGCACCAAAGAGACAAAAACAGGAGGTAAACCTGAGTCACTTGTCCATAAAGGTTCCGAAATCCAACAGGTCACATAGTATCAATTCCTTGATTGAGATTCAAGGCCTGGGAAAAATTCCTCATAGACCTTGGCTTCACCCTTTGAGTTTTTGGTCATAAAATGTAGACTATGTTTGAAACTACATAACTTTCTTAGCCTGTGTCCTCCCTGTAGAGGCTTAAACAACCAAAGGCCTCATTTCATTTTGTACTATGTCTGTTTCTTTCTGTTCCAACCAGCAGTGTTTCTGTTGGTAGACCTCTCTTAAAACTTTTGTGGTTTTCCTATAAAATTAATTGGGGTTCACACCATTAGACAGAATGCATGCTTAACAAATCTCTTTGAGATAAGCCTCTGTCTATCTGGGGATTCTGCTGAAACCACAGGGAGACAAAATTCTTAAGATATTAATAGCACTTTTTATTTACTAAATAGTAAATAAAGACCTAACCTCTTAACCTAACCTCTCCACTGGGGATCTGAAATTTTCTACTCAGAATACAGTGGGTAAACTGAGCTCCTAGAGTCAGACACATGGATTCAAATCCCAGCTCCATTTTTTTTTTTTTTTGAGCTGTGAGGCTTTGGGCAAGTTACTTCACCCCCTCGGAATTTTGCTCTCCATTAAGATAATAGGAGTTGTGCCAAATAGGAATAAAAGCAGTTAACACACAAGCACGGGGCTTAGCATAGTGCTTGACACATCGTATGGATTCAATAAGTGGGAGCTATAGTTGTGCTTTTGTCTGCCTGGTCCCTAAGTCTCTGGTTTGGCTTAATTCAAACAATCAAGCCTTCTCTCAGTGCCATCTCACTGGGCTTTCTGACCCCAAGACCTCACACAAGCAGATGTCAGAAAACCCAGCCAGGACAGGTTATTTCACCTGCATGAAGCTCAACACCTAGCATGAATGCTTTCACCATCAACCATTCCCTCTCCAAATAGTTTTATTACCTTCTACGGCCCCTCAGCAACATTGAAGCTGTAAAGGCCTGTGGGACTTATGGATGTGGAGCCTCCAGTGCCCCTCCATCTGTCAGGCCAGCTGAGGACTGACAAAACAACCCAAGATGCTCCACCCTACGCAGCTATGGGGAGAGTTGGCCTCTCTCTGCCCCAGCACCCAGCAGCTGGGCCATCTGCTCATGCTAGGGGACACAGCAGTTCATTTTGAGGGCAGCTTCCTCTGTTTTCTGTTAATTCACTCATTCCACATGCGATTACCAAGAACCTACTAAGTGCCAGATTCTGATGGGGCACTATGAATGCAAGTGTTTCTCTAAAGAAACTCATAGTTTGGTAGAGGAGATATTTTTAAAAAGAAGAAATGATAAGCCAGTATAATTAGTACTAAAAGGAAGGTAAGCATAGAGTCTTTGGGAGTAAGAGAAAGAAACAACTCATCCAGCTTTGGGAGGTCAAGGAAAGAAGGCTTCCTGAAGGAGATGGTTCCTGAGACAAAAGATGAAGGTAAAGAAGAGTGATTAGGAAAGAGAGGAGCATGAAAAGATGCTCCAGGTAGAAGCCACAGAATGAGCAAATGCATGGAGGTACTATGTACTGCTCTGGAGCCATGTACAAACCATTCATTAGACTTTCTGCCTGGTTAAACTCTCACACACAGGAACATGGGGAAGCCACCATATTTCTAGGACCTGACATTTTCTTAGTCAGAGTTCACTGGGCTTGGGTCACTTGACAAAAGATGGACTGAAACTGTAAGATGATAAACCCAAGAATTGTCACAAATCAGGCTCCCAGCAGCAAACTGTGGTAATTTTCAAACATGATACTCCTCTCATCAAGAGATGGACCCATGGTCCATCCCCCTGAACCTGGAAGGGTCTTTTTTACTAACTTAATGCATACATGGTAGCAGGAGTGGCTTCAAGTTTCTGTTAGAAAAGACCATGCATCTCTGATCAACCTCTTTTGGGACACCAGCCTTTGGAGCCCTGGACTGTCATGTAAGAATTCTTCTACTCTGAGGTTGCTATACTAGAGAGACCACATAGAGAGAACACAGAGTGGTAGAGAGAAATGTCCTAAAAGCTCCAGCTAGCCCAGCCCCAAGCCCAGGTGTTAGATATGCGAGTAAGGAAAATGACTTCAACTTCAACCAACACTGGGCTGCAACCACATAAAAAAACCTGACCATGAACTAACTAGTTGTATCAAGCTAACCTTCAGAACCATGAGAGATGATGATATAAATGATTGCTGTTGTTTTATGTCACTAAGGTGAAGGTGGTTTGGTATGGAACAATAGTTAAACAGAGCACAGAGAGAGCCCTTCTGTAATGAGAGAAGATGAAGCTAATGTGTTAGAATAGATAAAGAGATGAAAATGCTGCTTGAATCCTTGGGCTAGATGTCTGGGAACTGTTGTCTCTGCCCCTCCTGAAACGATTCCTTGAGCCCATAAACTCTTCTTATTAGGTAAAGTAATACATGTGAAATTTTTTGTCACTTGCAACTGAATGAGTACAGATGATGTGAGATAAGACAAAAGAACTTGATTTGTTTTGAGCACACATTGTGTGGGGAGAAAATACTGAGGGATGGAGAAGGATGAGCTTGGGACAGGTCATTGAGGAACTGTAAGACAGCAAGAAGTTTTGTTGTGTTTAATTTATATCCTACCTGTCTCCACAAATTATTTTGGGAGACTACCAAGGACTTTGGACTTTATTATAAAGACAAGGAGGGTCTGGAGAACAATTTTCATTCAAAGAATGACAAGCTGAGACATGCACTGTGGAAAGGTCAACCTGCCAGTTTGGATGATGTGTTGGAGGGAAGTTAACTGGGCAGGAGTTTATTGATGTGATGAAGGGGAAAAATGATGAGGAACTGAACTCAGGTGAAGCAACGGGGTGGGGTGAGAAAGTATTAAGAGTTAAAATGGAAAGACCTAGAATTATTTTTGGAAAGAAGGATGAAAAAAAGCTAAGATGATTTCCAAGTTTGAGTACCTGAAGAGGCAATGATGCCTTTGCCAAGATGCAAGAGGAGGACCAAGTCAGGGTGTAAGGATGATGACTTGAGCTTGTATATGCAGAAGTTGAGGTGTTTGCAAGGAATCAAGGGGGAAAGAGCATTCGTTAATTTATCCATTTAACTTATTTATTGAACATATGTTTTATGTCAGGCTCTGGCAAAGTGCTAGTAAGCAAAATGAATATAGTGCTGCCCTCATAAATTTTACAGTCTAGAAGAGCAGATAGAAATTAATTAAACATGTGAGTACAATATTACAAACTCTTGAAGGAAAAATATCAGCACTATGATGGCACATTACAAGGAAATCTGATGAAGTCTCGGGATATATCAGTTCCTGTGGTTGTATAACAATTCCAAAATTTAGTCACATTTATTATCTTCCATGGCTTCTGGAAGTCAGGAATTCCAAGAGAGTACAATGGGAGCGATTTATTTTTGTTGCATGATATCTGATGCTTCAGCTGGAAGACTTAAGAGCCGGGGGCTGTAATCACCTGAAGGCTCACTCCCTCACTTTTGATGGGCACAGTCGTCTTTCTAAGTGGTCTGTCTGTATGCGTTAGTTGGGCTTCCTAATAAAATGGTAGCTGAGTACAATGGACAAGTGGAAGGTGGTATAAAGGGTAGAGAAAAAGAGAGAGGGTGGAGGGTTTCCTTTATGACTTAGCATTAAAAGCTTCACTCTGCCACATTCTATCAATCAAGGCAATAACAGATCCACCAAAGTTCTAGATGAGGTAACAAAAACTCACCACTTCACAGAGTGATATCAAAAGCACATTGTAAGGAAGGCATGTAGAATGGGAAAATACAATCTGCCACAGGAGGGGTCAGCAAATACTGCTCAAGAAAATAGCATTTGAGCTGAGATCTCGGTGATGAACATGAGGAACATGAGTCAATCAGTGATGAGATGAGATGACATACCAGGGACAGTATTCCTAGTAACGGGACCAGCACATACAGAGGTCCTATTGTATGAAAGAGCATCATGTATTTGAGGAGCTGATGGAAGACCAGAGCAGGTGGAGTGAGCTGGAAATATACATCTGAAGTTCAAAGAAAAGGTCAATGTTGAAAAGAAAAGTGTGGAAGACCAGGGTAGGTGGCAGTGGAGGGAACCACATGAGAGAATGAGAAGAGACAGGAAAGCAAATCTCATAAACACAGAGAGTTTGCCCAGACTTAGTGCCTTCTGTCAACTTCCTGCTGCTAAAATATGATCAAGCTCAGAACTCATCTTCACTCTCTACCACTGGAAGCTGTCCACTCTGCTTTGCTATTGGATTGCGTAGCCCAGAGAGGAAGCCTCCAAGATGGCCCCAGAAGATCCTTACCTCTTCACATTTACACCTGTGTGTAGTCCTCTTCCACACTGCATCAAGTTGACCTCTGAGATCAAAAGAGTGTTACAGATGTGTCAGTGTATGACTTCCAAGGGTAAGTCACAAAAGACATGTCAGCTTCTGCCTTGGATTACTCACCTTGGGAAGAGCAGCCATTATGCCAGGAAGTGTTGAACAGCCCCCTGGAGGGGCCCATGTGATGAGGAACTAAGGCCTCCTGCTGACAGCCAGCTCCAACTTGCCAGTCTTGGAAGTGGGTCCTCATCTCTAGTCAAACTGTAATATGATTCCAACCCCCTAGGCTTTAAGACCTTAAACTGGGGACTCAGACATTATAAAGCAAAGACAAGGTATCCCTGCTGTCTAAACTCATGACCAAAAAATGCCATGGGAGAAAATAATTATTATTGTTGTTGTTTTGGGCCATTGAAATGCTGAAGTAATTTTTTAGCGATAACTACTACATGAGCCATGGCCCTTTTATTATCCCTACTCTACCTCACATTTTGCCTGAATATAACCAGTTCCTGGAGACTGAGCTAGAAGAAACCATTCATGCAAAGCTTGACTCCATTTAGGGGTTTCCAAGCAGTTTATAAAATATCATGTCCATCTGCACACCTCTAGTGCCAGTGAATTCACTGCCTCCCAAGGCAGCTCATGTCATTTAATGCCTGGCTTCCTGTGACAGAATCACAGGACAATCTTCCATCCTAGTTACCATTTACTTTGGTTCCTACCTTCCTGGGAGCTGTCCCTGAGCCAGTGCTGAAACCAGACCCTCTCATCCCTTTCCCAACCAAAGGATGAAATTACAATTCCAAAAGGCATGCTTGACTTGGAAGTATCAGCAAGAAAGTTCTCTTTTCCCGTATCTCTTAATGAAAAGAGACTCCTTGTCAGTACGGAGCAATTAGTTACGGGAGATGATGACGGAGCAGCGAGAGTTGCTGTGAGGGAGCAGAGTGGCAGCGGAAGCCCCAGCTCCGACAGACATGCCGCAGATGGCACAACGAGATAACGCCTCTCACATTTCAGAAATCACATTGTCAACAATGTTTCCAGACTCAGAAATTAGCTGAAGTCATCAGGAGTACCTGGCAGCAAGCAGCAGGCGCCTTGGTGGGGGCCCCTCATTTGACGTTTTGCACTGGTGCAAAGAGAAGCGGCAAGATTCACAGTGAAGGTTGGTAGGCCTACTGTCTCCTGAGGCTACAGAAAGGGTACGCCTGGGGCAAGTGGAGGCATTTACTGAGGTCAACATTCAAAAGCTGCAAGCTTGTAGCTCCTGTCCAAACAGTAGGAAATTAACTCCAAGTCCCAGAATGTAACCTCCTACTCCTTGCCCTGCGGCTTGATGTTACTTCTTCAAAGGATTACAGAAAGCCAAAGTGATTAATTCAATCGGCCATGTCTTAAATAAGAATTACATTATTTTTAACAAAATCATCTTGTTAAAATAAAGAATATTCTCTTTGCTGAAGATGAGGCTCCATCTGAAGCAGTCTATACCAACCGTCTGACCTTTCCATTAGAGCTGCCCTGATTCTGGCATCCCCCACTCTTAGAAGAGCTAGAAAATGGAATCCTGCTGCCCAGGACACCCATGACTCCAGCTAATTGCAATGATTGGAGTAGGGGAAAGAGTTGAGTTAGCTATTGCTGCAGCCCTGGTTTATGCCCTAAGCAATCATGAGATGCAACATAGAATTAAGATTACATATCTTATGTAAGGAATAGACAGTCTAGGAGAAAATACATCCCTGTTCCTTCTGCTGAAGCACCTTCTAGTGTTTGCTCAGGAGGGAATTGAGGCTGCTTCCCTAATTGTGGAGTCCCGTTTACTAGGGCAAAGCAAAGAAGTAAATGACTTCCCCCTAGGAATTTAAAAAGGATGCAAGCTAAACTTGTACCTGCACCTGTGCCTTGGAAACAAGGTTTGCAGAAGGTGACCGTTGGGAAGTAGGGGGTGAAACATTCTCTAGTGGTTGTGATAATCAAGGTCATTAAGACTCAATCCGAGATTTCCAACCGGATCTACCCATTTGAGCCCCAGGAGGTATCTGAGAACTTTGCCTCTCTATCAGGGTCATTGTGGGACACCCAACAGCTGGTATCAGCTATGGACAGAGGAATGAAAGCTCCCATCTCAGGAGATAAGATAAAAAGAAAAGGTGAAATTGAGGATTTTGCCTAAGGAATGTGATATGAGCAGCAACAGGTCTTTATGAAGGTCAGCCAGCTGGGACTCACTACAAGACCAGCTCCTGGCATTATCGAAAGGTGAAAGGCACAAAATCTAAGAGAAGACAGCTCTGCCTCTGAGGGCCTGGGGAGTTAAGGACCTGTTAAAGAAAGTCTCTTTATCCTCAGCCCACGCCACAGTGAGCTGCAAGAGGAAGAGATTGCTGTGAGTTACTCCCCTGACTCTCCCTACTGCACAGCTTCTTCTGGAGATCAGTTTCAGCCAACTCTTTCTCTACTAATGAGTCAAAGATGGACAGAGGAAATCCAGCCTTGGTTACCATCTATAAGCCAGATCATTTGCATATATCATTTCAGGTTATCCTTGCAAATGACTTGTGGCCAAAGGACAATTAAAACAACAAGCATCTAGATGGAATTGTGGTCCTATTGCTTGAGTAGACATGCTGCTGTAGCTGCCTCAAGCATCAGCAAAGTCAGCTGGCTACACCTTGAAGAGTTCCTGTCAGTCATTGGAAGGGACTGAGCTTTGTCTCTGATTTCAGATACAAGCCAGCCTAGACAGCTTGGCAAGGCAATCAGGAAATAAAGCAGGAACTAACAACCCAAAGAAACCAGGAAAGCTCGGATTTCTGCAAATCCCTAGGGGACTCAAGGAAGGCATTAACTGACCTTTCTCTAAACCAGTGGCTCTCAAAGTGTGGACCCTGGACCAGTAGCTCTGACATCACCTGGGCACCTGTTAGAAATGCAAATATCACCCTCCCTAAGAGATGCCGGCGCCCTCGTGTTCATGGAAGCATTATTTACAATAGCTAAGACATAGATGCAACCTGTGTCTATTAACAGATGAGTGGATAAAGAAAGTGTGCTTTGTACAACACATACAATGGAATATTATTCATCAAAAAAAAAAAGTATGAAACCCTGCCTTATATGACATGGGTGGATCTTGAGGGCATTATGCTAAGTGAAATAAGTCACAGAGAAAAACAAATACTATATGATCTTACTTATCTGTAGAGTCTAAAAACAACTGAACCAACAGCTACAGAGAACAGATACTGTTTACCAGAGATGGGAGTTGGGGATAAATAAAAAGGGCAAAATTGGTCAAAAGGTACAAACCCCCCGTTACAAGATAAATAAGTCCTGGGGGTGTAACGTACAGTAGGGTGTTTTTTCATGTAAATTCTTGAGCCCCACCTTAGACCTAAGAATCAGATATTCTGAAGGTGGGGCCCAGCAGTTTGCATTTTACTCAACACTGTAGGTGATTCTGACATATGGGCATGTCTAAGAATGACTTCTTTAAACCTGGAAGTTCAAGTTAATGGCCCCTTGATCTTGTGGAGGGAATGTAGGCCCCTGGAGCAGGAATGACTAGAGCCCCCTTGCACCTCCCCTTCCACACAGATTCACGCACTGGCCCACCAGGCCACACCCCAGCTCTGCCTGACCCTCCAGCCTCATCTCAGCTGGGATATGTGGGGATACTCCAGCTCTGGAACTAGTAGGTAGGGGACACTGAAAATGGTTGTGTCTTGGGGGTTCTTGCTCCTCCTTGGGGCTGACAGGGAGTAACAGGGGCTCCATTCAAGAGATGCTTGGACCCCAGCCTAGGGTTCTCTCCAAGGCCCCCCAGGAGTGAAAGGCTCAGTCAGGCAAGGCTGCCGCCACCCTACAAAGCCCGGCAAGAGGCAGACACACAGGCCCAGTGCAGCGGCTCTGAGCCGGGAGGCCTGTCACACCTGAGCAGGCCCAGAGGTGCCAGCTCGACAGTCAGACCTGGATGGCAGTGTCGCCAGGGCTGATGGATTGCTTTCCGATGAGGGTGCGGTGCAAGCTGCCAGCTGTGCCAGCGCAGGTTCCCGATCAGCATGGCTGCATGGCTCCCTGTCCCTCGCATGAGTGCTGGAACAGGGAAACATCACATTCTGGCGAACAGCAATTAATCTGTGCAAGGAGACAGGCCGAAGACAGGATGGGGCCGCCGGCGAGCTGATGGTCCCTGTCTGCCTCACCGAAGCTTGGCCAGGCCCTCAGACAGGCAGTGAGCCAGGCTCAGGCGCACCTCTGTCCACATTCCCGTGGGGAAAAGCCTCTCCGGGGACTCGGGCACGCAGTGAAGAGCACTGAAGAGTCAGTAGGTGAGAATCCCAACTCTGCCACTGACTGGCTGTGAGGCCTTGAGCAAGTTCCATCCCTTCTCTCAGTTTCATTTTCCACTTCAGAAAGCATAATTGCAACCTCTTAGAGCGACAGTGAGGAGTGAAGGGAATAAGCATGTCAGGTGCCTGACGTGCAACAAACTCGACCTAAGACCCTGGGGTTCTCTCAGGGGAAGCTCACACGTGATTACTAAGCAGGCACAGAGCACTTCCCCCAGGCCGATGAGCTCACGAAGGATAAAGGGGAAGGGTGGGAAAGAAATACCAGGCCAGGAATCATCAATCTGGGAATAGCCAATGGCAGCAAAGGAAGAAGGAGCCCCATGCAGACACCTTGGGTCTAGCTGTATTTTTTTGTCCCCTGCATTGCCCCACCCAGTCCTCAAACCCCAGAACCCCAAGAAGTAACCTTCAAAAGAGATAGCTGATCACATCCCTGTCCTATTTTTAAAGCCCCAGGTGTCTCCTTCATGCCCACAGAGCAAAGTAAAAATGCCTGAGTATGGCATTCAATATCCGTTCCAAAGCTGCTGAGTCTCACTCCTCACCTGAACTCCCTCTTCCAGCTACCCAGAAAAGTTCACCTTTCTCAGAATGCACCAGGATGCTACAAGACCAGGCCTTTGCGTGGGCTGGCCCCTACCTGGAAAGTCCACCATATGCTCTTATCCATCTAAAGCACTGTCCCTGTATGGCCCATCTTTAGGAAGATGTCTCCTGATGCCCTTGGCCCAGGCATGGGTAATTACAATCTACCCTACCAAAGTTTAAATCATCTCTGTAGTCTTCTTCCCAGCTTGCATACTTTCAGTGCCAGGGAGCTCACCATCTTCAAGGACATCTTATTCCATCCTTGGTCAGTGAGCCACTTGGATGCCTTCAAGTCCAAGAGTTTTCCATAGATCAATGGTTCTCATCTCATCAGGCATCTTGACTTCACAAGATAAAGTCCAAACATCCTTTCCAAACTCTTTAAAAATTTTTGTGGGATGTAAAGAGGCTTATGTTTTACTTGGATACCTCTGGGTCTGATATTCTCCTTGCACTGAATTCTCACTCTTTCCTGCCTCTCAGCTCTTGTGATATTTTTATTAACATTGCCTGAGAATGAATTGGTTTGAGGGAGTTCATATCATTCTGCTTATTTATATGAAGTCAAGAGTCACTTAAAAGCCCTACAGACCTGCTCTACTAAGCCAGAACACCCCCATCTGGACACGGGCCATTGCTTCTGTCCCTCCACACAGGACACCCCACAATTCCACTGCTTATTCACTTTTTGGGAGTTGGGCCCACACAAGTGGCCAAGATCTTTTGAGATACTGATTCTTTCATTTAGCCTCTTCACACTTCTTCTTTTTCAGCTTTATTTTATGTGAGAATCTATCTCTTTATCCAAATCATTCATTAGGAATACTCAATAGCAATGATCAGGGCTGAGAAAGAACCCTTAGGCACTCCAATAAATACCACTTTAGAGGATGATATTAACCCATTAATCTGCTCTCAATAGGTAAAGTAGCTGTTAATCTACTGGGATGCAGGTACAAACAAATTTATATAGTCGAGAAATAGAAAAGAGTCCACTTCCAGATGAAAAATGAGATGCCAAGGTATTTAGCATCTTGCCTAAGATCACTCTGCTGATAAATGGTGAGGTCAGGGCCTAAGCCCAGAAATCCTAACCCAAGAGCCTACACTTGCCACTCCCACAATATAGTGTTCCTTTTTCCTCCTTCCACACAGACACTGCACAGCTGCTGTTATTGTCCTTTCCTGAGTGATCTATGGACCTCCAGAAGGGGCTCTGTGTCAGCCTTGGGGAACCAGGGACCAAAAGGAGATGTGTACTGACCTGCCCAGACCCCAAGGGAGGATATCAAGGAGTCATGAGCTGGCTCTTCTAGTACAGCCACTCACCTGTGATGGGCCCAGTCTAGGGTGAGGCACCCATGCACAAAAATTAAGGAGACACCACCCTTAATGCTACTCCAGCACTTGCAAAGCCTGAGAGTGGGGCCTCTGGAAAGTCTGCAGCCCAGGCACCTGACTTGCCTCTCCCTGGTCCCAGCCCTGTAGTTGTATCAGAAGCAGGACATTCCCCAAAGCCCTTCAAGGTGCAGGAGGTCATCACTTTGGTGGCCTCCCACTGAATTATACTCCATCTTTCAGCTGCATCCATTAAGCTCAGGTCAAGAGAGACCCAGCTAGGAGCCCCCTCTCCCTGGGGCTGAGGTCCTGGCATACCCAGGTGGGACCGTGTCCTAACTCAGCAACTTCTCTATCCAGGTGGCTCCCCCTGTCATGACTCACAAGGTATGTTTCCCTCAGGATAACAGCTCTTTTATCACCAGATGTCACAGCATGAACCAGGGAAGGAGGCAGGTGACAAGACTGTAAAGTCATGTTTCCAGGAATACCAACCAACCTTCTCTGACACCACATCTGGACCTCGGGTCCCTTTGCCAACTTCCCCATTGTTTTATTATAATGAGCAACAAGCTCATTAATAACACCTCTCCCCTTCCTAAGTCCCAGCCACGAGGGGAACCAGCAGGTGCAAGGGGCTCACAATTAATCCTTTATAATGTGTGGCTGGTAACAAACCCACTCAGTGGCTGGAACAACAAGGACCTGGCTCTGTGTAGTGTCTGCAGCCACTGGAGTGATTAATGGCAGGGCCACAGAATGGAGAGATAGTATGTTAACCCTTGTGAAGCCACTGAACCCAGAATTTTTGAAAAATTAGAAACCTCCAGAAGTGGAATCATTTTATAAGCACTAGAAGAAAATGGCCAATTGCTGTCTCAGTCCCCCCACCTGTGTCCCTGGTGTTTCCCTCAGTGGATCATACCTCTATTATCACCTCTATGAAGACACCCACATCTTTGTACTCTACCCTGTCCTCTCACTCCTGCATTTCCAACTGGTCTGGAACATTCCATCAGGACACAACTGACTTCATCTGAATGTAGGCACCAGGACCTTTCCCAGAAAAGGGACCCTTGGGTTCAAGGGACAGTCATGAAGTTCGGAGTAATTACTATGGAGAAACAGGGAGTTCTCAAACTGCCATTGAACAAAGGGGACTCTCCAGGAACATTAAAAAGTGTGGAAATCATTCACGTATAACAAACTCAACCTCCACTATTGGGTGGTTTCCTCCAGCAAAGAATGTTAAAGGTCAGGCAAGACTGGTCAGGAACTTCCCGCCATGATAGAAGCATAGGTAGACACATTGTGCCTCCTTGCATAACCAAAAAAAGGGACAACAACAATTTAAAAACAAAAAACAACCAGAACTGGCAGAAAATCAAACTGTATGGAAGTCCAACAACCAATGAATTAAAGAAGACACACTCATCCAGACCAGTAGGAGCAGCGAAGATGGGTGGGCCAAGAGGACTCGCAGCAAGGCAGCGGTGGAGGACCCAGTGCCGGATTATGGAGCAGGGGGTGGAAGGCTGCAGCTGGCCTACAGGACTGTGGCAGCAGCTGGTGGAGCAGGCAGTCCCACACTGATGCATAGATAAACCAGGAGGAAAAACTGGGGAGCAAGACAGACCACACAACCCAGACATCCAGCAAGGGGAAATAAAGCCTCAAACCACCAATTGGAAACACCTGAGGGGTTGAGGCAGCAGCAGGAGAAACTCCCAGACTCACAGTAGAGTTTGTTGGAAAGACTCACAGGGTTCTAGAATGTACACAAGCCAACCCACATGGGAATCAGCACCAGAAGGGTCCAATCTACTTGCAGGAAGCAAGGGAAGTGACTGAAAGCCAGCAGAGAACAGAGCAAGTGCCATTGTTCCTTCTCAAACTCCTGCCCCACATACCGCATCACAAATCAGCGACATGCATTACCCCACCCTGGTGAATACCTAAGGCTCTGCCCCTCGCTATGTAACAGGTGCATCAAGAAAAAAAATGGCCCAAACAAAAGAACAGATCAAAGCACCATAAAAAATACAACTAAGTAATGAAGATATAGCCAACCTATCAGATGTAGAATTTAAAACACTGGTAATCAGGATGCTCACAGAATTTATTGAATTTGGTTGCAAATTAGATGAAAAAATGAAGGCAACACTAAGTAAAATAAAGAAAAGTGTACAGGGAACCAATAGTGATGGGAAGGAAACTGGGACTCAAATCAATGGTGTGGACCAGAAAAAAGAAAGAAACAGCCAAACAGAAAAGAATGAAGAAACAAGAATTCAAAAAAAATGAGGAGAGGCTTAGGAACCTCCAGGACATCTTTAAACATTCCAACATCTGAATTATTGGGGTACCAGAAGGAGAAGAGGGAGAGCAACAAGTGGAAAACTTATTGAACAAATAATAAAGGAGAACTTCCCTAATCTGGCAAAGGAAATAGACTTCCAGGAAGTTCAGGAAGCTCAGAGAGTCCCAAAGAAGGTGGACCCAAAGAGGAACACACCAAGGCAAATTATAATTACATTAGCCAAGATTAAAATGAAGGAGAGAATCCTAGAAGCAGCAAGAGGAAAAGGAGACAGTTACCTATGAAGGAGTTCCCATAAGACTGTCAACTGATTTCTCAAAAGAGACCTTACAGGCAAGAAGGGGCTGGAAAGAAGTATTCCACATCATGAAAGGCAAGGACATACATCCAAGATTGTTCTATCCAGCAAAGCTTTCATTTAGAATGGAAGGGTAGATAAAGTGCTTCTAAGATAAAGTCAAGTTAGAGGAGTTCATCATTACCAAGCCCTTATTATATGAAATGTTGAAGGGACTTATCTAAGAAAAAGAAGATAAAAACATGTATAGTAAAATGACAGCAAACTCACAATTATTAACAACCACGCCTAAAACAAAAACAAAAACAAACTAAGCAAACAACTAGAACAGGAACAGAACCACAGAAATGGAGATCACATGGAGGGTTAGCAACAGGGGAGTGGGAGGAGGAGAGAGGGAGAAAAGGTACAGAGAATAAGTAGCATAGATGGTAGATATAAAATAAATAGGGAGAGGGTAAGAATACTATAGGAAATGTAGAAGGCAAAGAACTTATATGTGCAACCCATGGACATTAACTAAAGGGGGGGGATGTGAGGCAGGGAAGGGGACAACTGTAATAGCATAATCAATAAAATACATGTTTTTAAAAAGTAAGACTGGCCAGGGAGTGTAGCATGAAGGTCATGGAGTCATGTCAGACCATGTGGCCTAGATTGGGCATGGAAAAGGGTAGATCCAGGAAGAGCTGGCAGACTGATAAGAATATGAGCATAAGTACGGATGGGGCAGAGTAAGACCAAAAAGGCAAGTCAATGAAAGGAAGGGAAAGGAAGAAAGAGAGTAAAGAATTTCTTAGAACTGAAGATTTCAAAGGCCAAAAGTTCAGATGTATTGACAAGGTCCAGACTATGATCGTGGGCTTGAGTGGCTACCAACAGGGCCATCACATTGTATAACTCTGGTAATATCATTCATATAAAATTCAATGAAGTTGTGTAATATGGTAATATGGTGGGCCTCACAGCTGAAGAAGAGTTAGTGAAGGTCATTGAAGGTGAAGCATCCAAGGAACCATAAGGCAAAGGCACTGGATGGGAGGCCCACATGAGCACTGACAATGCCCTGGATGGTGCTGGGATTCAGGCAAGAGGAAGACTGGGGTGCAGGAAAAGCATGACTTTGGCCCCAAGCCAGCCTGACCTCTAATACAATTTCACCAATTATTTGTTGTATGTTCTTGTGGTAAATAAATCTCTCAGCTCCTCTGGGTTTCTGATGCCTCATATTTAAAATGGAATTAAGAACTTAACAACTGCAATAGAACAACAATTAAAAAGAAATAGAAGACTTCCGCCAAGATGGAGGCATAGGTGGATACGCCATGCTTCCTCACACAACCAAGTTTAGAGACAAATGAATATTAGCAACAGAAAACACAGCCAGAACACAGAAAATTGAACTTTTTGGAAGTCTGATAACAACGAATTCTTCAGCCTGACCGGTAAGAGGGGCGAAACCAACAGCTGGCAGAGCAGGGTTGCACAGGAAAACTCGGTCAGACGGACTCGGGCGCGTGGAATCCAGGCGCAGGGTTGGACCTGGTGGGCAACTCAGCAAGCAATTGCGGGGAAACAGCGAGGGAGCAGGGCTGCGAGTTGACTGTGGTCACTCATTCGTGCGTGGATAGACAAGCAAGGGAATGGGCGATTGGACGAGAGCCAGCAGCCCCAGCGGCAAGCGGCTGCGGAGGGTGCCGCCATTTCCCCGCTCTGACCACGCCCCCACATATAGCGTCACAACCCAGCGACCTGGGAATCCAAGGCTCCGCTCCTCATACTTAACGGGCACAAACAGACCAAAAATGGCTCAAGAAGATCTTAAAGCCCCAGAGCCTATAAATCTAAGCGATGAAGAAATAGCAAAACTCTCAGACGCACAGTTTAAAACACTGGTCATCAGGATCCTCACAGAACTGGTTGATTATCTCCACAAATTAGACAAACATATGAAGGCAAAACTAATTGAAATGAATGGAATTGCACAGGAAACCAATAGCAATGAAAAAGAAACTGGGACTCAAATCAATGGAGTGGACCAGAAGAAAGCAAATAATGGCCAAATAGAAAAGAGTCAAGAAGCAAGAATTCAAAGAAATGAGGAGAGTCTTAGGAACCTCCAGGACACCTTTAAATGCTCCAACATCCGAATTATAGGGGTACCAGAAGGGGGAAAGGAACAGCCACCAGTGGAAAACTTATTTGAACAAATAATAAAGGAGAATTTCCCCAATCTGGCAAAGGAAATAGACTTCCAGGAAATCCAGGAAGCTCAGAGTCCCAAAGAAGTTGGACCCAAGAAGGAACACACCAAGGCACATCATCATTACATTAGCCAAGATTAAAATGAAGGAGAGAATCCTAGAAGCAGCAAGAGCTAAGGGGACAGTCACCTACAAAGGAGTCCCCATCAGACTGTCAGCGGATTTCTCAAAAGAGACCTTACAGGCAAGAAGGGGCTGGAAAGAGGTATTCCAAGTCATGAAATCCAAAGACCTACAACCAAGATTGCTCTATCCAGCAAAGCTTTCATTTAGAATGGAAGGACAGATAAAGTGCTTCTCAGATAAGATCAAATTCAAGGAGTTCATCATCACCAAGCCCTTATTATATGAAATGTTAAAGGGACTTATCTAAGAAAAAGAAGTTAAAAAAAAAAAACATGAACAGTGAAAGGACAGCAAACTCACAGTTATTAACAACCACACCTAAAACAAAAGCAAACTAAAAGGACAGCTAGATCAGGAGTGGAAACATAGAAATGAAGATCTCAAGGAGGGTTAGCAACAGGGGAGTGGGAGGAGGAGAAGGAGGGAGAAGGTACAGAAAATAAGTAGCATAGACAGTAGATAGAAAATAGATGGGGGGGGCAAGAATAGTATGGGAAATATAGAATCTAAAGAACTTGAGACACATGGTCATAAACTAAAGGGGGGGGTAATGGTGGGGATGGGGGGGTAGGGTGGAGGGGAATGAAGGGGGGGAATAGAACAACTGTAACATAATCAATAAAAAATAAATTAAAAAAAGAAATAGAAAAAATAAATAAATAAAATGGAATTAAAAACTAGATTTGGGGCAGTAATGAGAATTAAAAGTTGGTTCATGTACTGGGCTGTTCTTAGACTTGTTTGCTTTCACACAGTTCCTCCCTCTTCCCCTGCTTTGCTCTTTAACATGAAGAGAGCTGATCTCTGGCTCAGCACCAAGGTCAGACGGTTTCTAGCAGGGCCAATGGGAGGCACCCATGGGAGATTGGAAGGTGAAAGGAAAGCAAAATCCAGGTATTTTTCCATCACCTTCTTCCTCCCTTCTTAGGCAACAGCTCCAACAACAGCTGAATCTCCTCCATGGTTTTAGCTCCTGAGGAACAGACTGCCGGTGGAAGGTTCTAGCTTCTGCCCAGGCCTCTAATGACCCCACCTCTATCCTTTGTCTCTCCAGCCCCAGGAGTGGGGAGTGACGGTGGTCTTTTGCTGTTGCATGAACTCTGGGTGGCCTCCCCATTTCCCAGTTAGCTTCTCAACTTTCCCCTCACCTGTGTAATCAACCCCTAATTAAGTTCTCTCTGTTTTCAATGTTGAGAGTGGTTTCTGTCCTGTTTTCCTTGCTGGACCCAACTACTGCAAGGGCCTAGTGTCATGCTGGCTGTAAAGGGAGGGAGCACCAAACTATCTTGTACTTAGTATAAGTATGCTTAAATTAACATGATTAATATTCAGTTGTCCAAGACCTTTGAGAACCTGGTAATCAGTCCAGCAAAGGGGGAGGATGGGATGGGAATGAGGTACCATATCGACTCACCATGTTCTTCTAAGAAGAGGGGGAGACTGATGGACGATTACAGTCATGTTATTTCTCCAGGCCTCTAAGTCTCACCTCCAGAAAAATGACTGAGAGCTTTCACTTTGTATCCCTATGCAGACACAGGGTCTGGCACAGAGCAATTCCTCAAAATAACAGTAATTTGACTGGCTTGAAACCTTTCCAGCTGTGTACTCAGGGCAGCATCTATTGATGTCAGGAGCTGCCTGAGTGGAGGTTGCAGGATCTCACCTGCGTGTGCACTGAAACTTTAAAGATTAGGACTCTAGCAGGGGGTCCAGGATTTGGGCAAGATGAACGAGGCTCTCAGGTGCAAAATCTAAAGGTACGCCAGGGAAATGCAGCAATCGAGATTAATAATGTTATAATGCAGTATTTGTTAAATTACCATTAATGCAGAGATCCACAATGAACAAATTATCAAAATTTGAATAAAGACAAAATTAGTGTTACTGGTTTTTTCCTTTTGAGGGAAAAAGGCTCCATTGTAGCTTGGAATGACACTGACTGTAACTGAGCCCATTTCCTGTCATCCCTTCATTGCTGCCAGCAGGCACCTGACGTCCTCAGGGCTGAGATCCGAGAACTCATCACCAACCACATCTCTCCACCAAACGTGCACTCTCTTCTGTCTGTGGACTCTGGAACAGGGGCTCCGTCTGTCTTGTTCCCTGATGTAATTTCAGCAAATGAACCTATGTCTGGCACACACTAGATGCAAATACCGTATGGATGCGGCATTTGAACGTATGTGTTTGTCTAGTGAATGAATGAACAAATCATCTCCTCTGCATTGTGAGCATTCCATCAGGGTCCAAGGAGATATTCTAACAATGCACCTTTAAAAAAAAAAAAGTTCAAACTCACTAGGAATCAAAGAAATGTAAATTGAAACAATGAAGTGTTATTTTTCACTGCTAGAATTAGCAAAGATTTAAGAGATTGACAACACCCAGTATTGACGTGGAAATCAAGAAAAGAGCATTCCAGTGCATTCCTGCTAGGACTGCAAATTAACACAGTGGTTCTGGAGAGCAATTTGGCAATAGGTAACAAAAGCCCTTGAAAAGTACATTTCTTTTGACTGAGCAATCCCACTTTGAAGAATTTATTCTAAGGAAATAATTAGGCAAGTGCCAGAAGATAGATCTTTCCGGGTGTTCCATCACAGCACCGTTTTTAACAGCAAAAGTTTGCAAACAGCCTAAAGATCCGGAAGCACTGGACCTACAGTTGCTATTAAAAAACTAGTCAAAGAACATGTATGAATGACTCACGGACATGGACAATGGAGAGGGGATTGATTGACTGGCTGAGAGAGGTGGGAGGGGGGAAAAAAACTGGGACAACTGTCATGGAAAAACAATTAAAAAGAAATATTTATAAATAAATGAAGGTAGCAAATGATGAGATACTAGACAGCCATTTAAAATAACGACATGAGCCTATATTTAGTTAAAACGGAACGATGTTCACAATGTGTTAAATGGGATAAAAGATTATAAAACAATATATACATAAAGTAACCACCATTTTTAAAATATTTTTTTAAATTTATTTTTAGAGAGGGGAAAGGAAGGAGAGAGAGAGGGAGAGAAACATCAGTGTGTGGATGCCTCTCATGCACCCCCTACTGGGGACCTGGCATGTGCCCTGACTGGGAATCGAACCAGCGACTCTTTGGTTCACAGTCCAACACTCAGTCCACTGAGTCACACCAGCCAGGGCATACCAACATTTTTTAAGGACATAAAAATGGAGAAAGTCTGGAAAGTTGAATACGAACAGTAGTTATTTCTAAGTAGCAGAGTATTAGAGGATTTTAATTGGTTTTGGTTTTTAGACTTTTTTTAGAGCAGTTTTGGGTTCACAGCAAAATCGAGAAGAAGGTACGGAGATTTCCCATTTACTCCACACACTTGCGCAGCCTCCCCCATTGACAACAACCCCCTAGATGAGTACTTGTGTTATCTTTGATGAATAGACACTGACACATCATAGACACTCAAAGTCCATAGTTTACATTAGGGTTCACTCTGGGTGTCGTGCATTCTGTGAGTTTGGACAAATATACAGTGACGTGTATTCACCATTATAGTATCATACAGAGTACTTTTACTGCCCTATAAAATCCTCTATGCTCTGCTGATCCATCCCTCCCCACCCCAACCTGGGGCAACCACTGATCTTTTTACTCTCTCCATACTTTTGCCTTTTCAAGAATGTCAGGTAGTTAGAAGTGTATACGTGGACTTAAAACTATCAAACTCCTTAGGAGATAACATTGGAGAAAATCTAGATGACTTGGATATGGTGAAGACTTATGAGGTAGAACACCAAAGGCATGCTCCTTGAAAGGAATAATTAATCAGCTGGGCTTCATTAAAATGAAAAATATCTGCTCTGTAAAAGACAACATCCAGATAAGGAGAAGACGAGCCACAAACTGGGAGAAAAGGTTTTCAAAAGACATATCTGATAAAGGCCTCTTACCCAAAATGCACAAAGAACTCTTAAAACTCAACAAGAAAAGAAACAACCCTATAAGAAATGGGCAAACACCTTCACAGACACCACATCAAAGATACGCAGGTGAAAAAAAAATCATACGAAGCCATGCTCCACATCACATGTCATCAGGAAAAATGCAAATTAAAACTACACAGTACCATTACACACCTATCGGAATAAGCTAAATGCAGAACACGGGTGCCACCCACCAAACGCTGGAGAGGACGTGAAGAAATGGGAACTGTCATTTGTTGCTGGTGGGACTGTAAAACGGTGCGGCCACTTTGGAACACAGTTTGGTGGTTTCTTACAAAACTAAACACACTCTTACCATATAATTCAGCAATCATACGCTTTGTTATTTACCCAATGGAGCTGAAAATGTATGTCTATGCCAAAACTCACATGATCAGCTGTTGTAGACCGCTCTGCCTAGTTTTAGGAATTGTATCTCGATCTCTTGGGGCGAAGGGTGAGAAGGACGACCCTTGGAATGCCGGCCGCAGGAGACAAAGCCTGTCTCTGGTAGCAGACGCTGCCTTAGTTCCTCACAGCAGGGGGCAACCTAAGCCAGACTCAATCACTCGGGAGGCCTTCATGGAAGGACTGGGGGCGGGGTGCTGCAACAAAGAGCAATAAACTCTCAGCCCCCCCCCCCTCGGCTTTGACAAAGCCCAAGTCCCCATGTCTCCTGGGAGAGGCGCTTCCGGCTCTAATCCTCTTAAGCCTGAACACCTGAGGGGGAAGGGGTGTAGCTCCTTGCCTTGCTAAAGTGTCTCCTTGGGAAAAATATGGCATCACAAACACTTGCTGATAAACCTGTGAAATTTGCTCAGAGTGCTTTCATTCATATGATAAGGGTCTGAAAGGAAAAGAGTATCTCTCCCAAAGTTTTTGCAACTCTCTTCCTGACAGACACTCACTCAGTCTGAAACCCTCAGACCTCTTTGAAATGTTATCTACTGTTTGATCCTTGCCGCCCTGTATTCCTGTGTATTACAACCCAATAGAAGGCTAGGGAAGAGGGCCTCGGGGCCTTTTTCTCCTCGGAGAAACTGGCTGCTGCTGGCCTTTGTCTCCCCTGAGAAAGTGGCCACAGCCCACTCCTCCTCCTCAAACAGATCTCATCTTGTCTCGGGCATGTTTACTCATTCACGCGTGTCCGTGGCACTGGGGGGGGACTCACGAAGAAGTCGTCCCCACAGTCAGTGTGCAGTTCCATGCATAATAGCTTTACTTATAGTTGCCAAAACTTGAAATTAACCAAGATGTCTTTCAGTAGGTAGATGGGTAAACTGTAGCACATCCAGACAATGAAATATTATTCAGTTCATTTAAAAAATGAGCTATCAAGCCATGAAAACACATGGAGGACAATTAAAGGCATATTATTAAGTGAAAAATGCCAATATGAAAAGAATGCACACTATGTAATTTCCCCTGTATGAGATTCTGAATTTAATTTTTAATCTTCCATTTTTCTACATTTTCTAAATTTTGCGCAATGATCATCTATGATTTCTAATTGAAAAAAATGAAGCCAACCTATTCTGTGTCCTGCATTTTGTTGAGCGAATTTCCCAGCAGGGAATGAACAAATTGGAATATTCATTTTTTCCCTCACCTACACTGGGTCTTCATTTGTTACCTGAATCAGATCAGAAAACACTGTACAGATTTTTCTCCACATAAGAGAGTCTCGGCCAATACCCCTCACTCTCCAGAAGTGCTTCTGAGACTGAGTCACCATTCTTGTATATCCAGACGACAATTGTACCAAAGGTCCCAAATGCTACTTTTTTCAATCCAAAGGCTTATCCTGTTTACTGGAGGCCCCAAAGTAAACCTTGAAGGCCCCAAGCCTATTTTGTCATTTGTGAAATAAAGATAAATATTTACTTTACAGCTGGATTAAAAGACAAAGCTGGTAAAAGCTTTCAGTGTATGTCAAATGTATCAGGCAGGATAAGCTTGATAACAAACAACTCCCCAATCTGTGAGTTAAAACAACAAAGTTTCATTTCTTACCACACGACACATACATGGCAGGTCAGCTGGGGCCTCTGCTCCCGTGATCCTCACTCGAGGACCCAGGCTGTGGGAGACTCCAGCTCCGTGGTGCACTGTGTTGGAGCAGTGGAGAGAAAACAAGGTACCTCACGCTCTAGCTCTTAAACCTCCCTCCCAGGAATGGTCCACATCACGTGGCTCTCATCTCATTGGCCAAAACAAGTCACATGACTGCTACTGAATTCAAAAAGGATGGAGAAGTACAGCCCCACCAAGTGTCTAGGAGGCTGAGGTAAGCAATACTGTCAAATAGCAAAGTAACTCCCACAGTAGGCTTTCACAAATTTTTTTAATAAGAGGAAGTACTTATTTCAAACCCAGGTGTATGGCAGACAGGTTTCTAATGTGCCAGGCATTGCACTAGGTAAAATTTACAGTGGGAAGTCAAGTTAAGTGATTTTTTTCCAAAGCCATGCAGCTAGTGCGGGGCTAGAACCAGGATTTGACTTCACAGATAATATCCTATCCATTAGGTCCATGTCTGTTTATAGCACTCTGTGGTTACTTACCTCTGAAAGCCTGTTTCCTCCCCATCTTCCAGAAGCAAATAGTGACTCTTGGGGTCCTTTCTGCGGGAGGAATGGGATATCCCCACAAAGGTAGTATCAGGCCTCTGTGAGACGGGACAGCATGTAGTACCCCATGCTGGCCAGAAATGGTGCCCAGAGGGACCCTAGAGCTTGTCTTGTGTTCACAAGTTAGGGGAGGAGGCGGTGGGAGCAAGGATGTCCAGTGTATTCTGCAGAACCCAGCTGATCCCTGGGCCACTCAGGTATTGGAAGATATATGTCCCCTCACTCAGTCGTTAGAGGTTGTGCACCATCATCTAAGTGTAGCAGACAAGCCCTGACACACTCGGCCAGCTCCCCTCAAAGTCCTCTCTGGACGGGTCATGTCCACTGCAGTCACAGCACCCTTCTGAGTCTATGCCACATGCCGTATCCGTGTATGCATTACCCTTAACCTGATTTGTAGCCATCCACACGCACGTGTGTTCTGCTGAACCCTATGAAACTGCCATTCTGTTGGCAACTTTCTTTGGCTCAGACTAATGCACACACATCTACATAAGCCCCACCTGTCTCACACACCTGTACACAACCACACATGCACAAATGCCTGCCCATACCCACAACATGCCCACACACAGCTCACGTGCACCCGCACCTCCGACGCACAACTTGTTCCTGCCCCCCGCCCCCACTCCCTGACCCAGGTCACCAGCTCCAGGCAGTGAGTTTAATCACTGTCACTGCCAAGGCTGCTGTTAGAGCTCAGCTCTAACCATCCAAGAAATCAGGGATGGGGCTCGGCCTCTGCAGCCTGGCTTCCCCCCAGCAGCTGTGCTCGGTGTTGGCCCCACGCACATTCCATCCGCTGCACTTGTCCTTAACCCCAGACCCCCCACTCTCCTGCTGCTCTCAGGTTGCAGGGCCGGATGCTCCCCAGCTGAAAGCCTACCCACATGTGGGCCAGAAGAGCCCCGCTCTCTGCCTTAGACACTTCAGCGCATCGTAAATCTTTGCACAAAAAGTGACTGCTGCTGAGGTCTGCGGCCAGTGTCAATGACCGGGAAGACCCCCAGGGCTCAGAGCTACCAAAGGGGTCTGCGTCAATATTTACTGAGTGTTAATCTGTGTCACGCCCTGTGCTTGGCACTGAAGATGGGGCGATAAAGAAAAACAGAAGCAGTCCCTAATTATATGGGTCTCACGTTCTGAGGGTATGGCAGGTGGGAAGGTGGAAACAAAACTACTTTTTTAAAAGAAGAAAAGCATAATTATACATAAATTTTCAGCTCTGTTCAGTGCTATGAAGCAGAGGTACATGGGGATATAATGTATGTCTCAAGCTCCTCCTCTGTAAAACAAGATAAGATTAACAACCTCTCAGGATTGATGTGAGAATAATATGTATAATAATATGTATAATATGTTAAGTGAAATAATATGTATAAAGTATTTATAACAGATCTTGGCACCAAGTACTGTTATGTATTATTAACATAATCAAAAAGGTCAATAAGGACTTCCACATGAATGTGGCAGTTGAACTGATGATACCTGAAGGATGACTGGGAATTAGGGAGATGAAGAGGAGAGGGCAATGGGAACATCACATGCAAAGGCCCTGTGGCAGGAGAAAGTGTGGGCCATTTCAGAAACTGGCAGAGGCTCAGCTATTTTCAGTGCAAACAGTAAGGAGGTGGTTGTCCGCCTTGAAGATGAAGGGGCTGTAAGATACAAGATATGTGAGGTCTTGAAAGCCATGGCTACAAGTTGGCATTTGTGGAACTTCAAGTAAGTGCCATGGAAAGCCAGCACAGATTTATAAGCAGACAGTAATGTGATCTTATTTACAGTTTGAAAGACCACCCTGGCTAAAATGGGGAGAATAGATTGAAAGGGGACTACATCCACTTTTAATAGGACATCTGGGGAAATAACCCAAGTTATGTGGTGCCAGTGATGGCCGTTGTTAGGAATTCATTGACCTAGTTTGGGGAAAGGACAGAAAAGGTGACCAAACAGACCCAAGATGGGATTAATTCATTGCTGGGAGGTTGTGGGGGTGCTTCTCCAATGCACAGAGAAGCATAGGGATGCTGTCCCTACAACCATCTGGGGAATGGAGAGGTCCTGAGTGGGAACATGAGGACAGAGGTGACTTTAGGTCCATCGAGTAGGCAGCAGAGTCACAACCCCAAGGCTTTTGTATAACTGGAGCAGATGGAAATGAAAGGCCCTGGCCCCCTGGCCCCTGGCTTCTGGCTCTGGGCCCCTCGGGAAGAGGTGCTGAGAAGAACGGAACTGAGGAAGCTAAGGTGCTGGGCCTCCGGCCACAAGATCAGGAGATTAAGGCAGAAACCCAGGTCACTCAATGTTCCCTTGACGATAACAGGTATCCTTCCATCTGGTTTTATCTGACTGGCCCAGAAGGGTTGCCTGGAATTCTGTATAGAGAAGGTTTGTGAGGTCAAGCTTAGTTTTGATGAGACAGAGTGTTGGTCATGAGAGGTAGGAACTGGTAGCCTATGTACCATGTATTTATCACCCTTGAGCTATGGCTGTATTCAGCAAACTCTTGGGGTTGTGAGGGGTAGAGACCTGATTCAAATAGTATAATCAAGTAAAGGAACACATTGGTTCATCCAATGAGAAGTCTGAACACAGCAGAATTAAAGTGAAGCCATGCCTGTCCTCACTCTGTCCCTCTATCAGTCTCTTGACTTTGCTCACCTCTTCTTGGGTCTGTCATTGGGTGGTCTCACCTCTTAAAGGGTGAGCAAGATGGCCTACAGCAGCCCCAGCCCTAGTCTGTCCTTCAGGCTTATATTCCAAAGACCTCAATGTCATCATTCATGGTACAGCCAGCAAACATCTCAACAAAGACTGATTGGTCTGGCCTGGAACACATGCCCACCTCTGGGTGGGAGTGGTATCAGCCCCCCAAAAGCCATATGAGCTGTGCAAGATACTTATAGATCAAGATGCTTATCAACAAAAGGATGGGTAGTTTCCTAAAGAAACAGAGTCTGGGCAGACAAAAAGAAGGTGTATATTACACAGGGTTAAGGTCACCAACCCATAATGTCACACTTGTGGCACTGAGGCTAATTCCAGGCTCACCTATTGAATGTGCCCACATGTTCCTCTCTCCAGAGGCTGCTCGGGCAGCAGAAGCTTTGCAAGGCTTGGGCTGGTGCAGACAGCAACTCTCGCCAAAGCTTCAGGGCACCATAGTCAAAGCACGCAGAGCTGAGAAGCTGGTGGAAGGGGACTGTTAAGGGTCAGAAAAGAGAATCCAAGCACCTCGCCAAACCAAGGGGACCGGAAGCAGACATAGCAAGGCCAGCTTGCAATAGGCACAGGAGAGAGAAAAAAAGCAGAAGCCAGAGGGTCGAGAGGAAGCAAGTGGGCAATTCTGCTGGCCCGGATCTTGCCTCAGTGCTGCTCAGAGTGTGGTCCCCAGACCAGTGCTGCCCGCAGGCTGGCTACTGAGCTGTAACAGGTGAGAACAGAAATTGAGAGCGAATGTTTAGAAACCTTAAAAACAATTTGACAGAGTAACTAGATATCCATGGAATCTAATAAAAAGCAGGTCTGTGTTTTGCATGTCTTTTTATTTTGTTTTCCAGTAATCCATTTTATTGTATTTTACAAAACTATCTGTGTACAACAAGTAGAAAATTGAAAACAAAAAAATACAGGTCCTCTTTCACAGATGGTTTGAGAGGCACTATTCTATGGGGATTTTATTCTGTGATATATTGACAGTAAAAATAGAATGGGTTGCATACAAGTAAGTAAGGGGATGGAGGTTGGTACAAAGGAAAAATTTGTTAACGTCTACAATCCAAAAGAATCAGTGTATTCCTCTCAGAGGCTTGTGAAGCACATTGACTTGAACAACATTTTCTACAATATTATCTTGGAACCCCAAGGTTTGAAAAGAATCATGCTAGGCTTCAAGACCAACATCCACCAGCTAATCTTCCCCAGCTAGTTCCTGACATTCAGGGGCTATTCAATAAATAATGGTTTGAATAAACCCATTATACAGGTTGGTTTCTGTTCTGGTTATCTACTGTTACCTAACAAATCACTGAAAACTTAGCAGTTTAAAAGAGCAACGTATCATGTGTCTGCAGGTTGACCCGGCTCAGCTGGGCGGTTCTCCCTCAGGGTCTCTGATGCTGTAGTAGTTACATGGTGGCTGAGACTGTAGTTATCTGAAAGCTTGGGTGGGTGCTCAAGGCGCCTTCTTCACTCATGTGTTTGGCATCTCGGCTGGGGTAGCTGGCAGAGATGGGGCAACCTGGGCATTTCTCGCCACATGACTGCTCCAGGTGGCTAGCTTGGGCTTCCTCACCGCATGGTGGTCTCAGGGTCACTGGGCTTCTTGCAAAGCAGATGGCATTCCCCAGAGCAAATGTTTGGAGAGAAAGGAAGTAGAAGAAACCTGTTCTCTCAAAGGTTAGTCAGGCCCAGAGCTCACTCAGTATCGCTTCTTTTCTCTGTTGGTTGAAGGGGTCATGAGCCTAGTCAGTCCACCTCTCAGTGGGAGAGTAACAGGTAACTTTCAGCCATTATTATCCACCACTGCCTTTCTGATGATATTGCAACCCTTCAGTGGCTGAGAGCAGGGAGAAAAGTTTTGCAGACTTTTTTATTATAATAATCATTATTATCATCACCATCATCACTTACTATATACCAGGCTTACCATCCTTGGCACTTAGAGAATGGTGACAGAAGAGAGAAAGAAAAAGAAAAAATATTTAATCCTCACAAACATTATTCTTATTGTATAAAAAATGAAACCGAGGTTCAGAGAGGCTAAATGATTTTCCCAAGGTCACACAGCCAGGAAGACACACACCTAGGTCTACGTGACCGCAGAGTTCAGTCTTGACCACTGGTTAGTCCACTGGCCCAGTCCCTCTGACCCATCTCAATTATTACTCAACTCCAAATGTTGTTTGGTTCACCCTTCACTCATCCTCAGAAGACTCACCTGGCCTTCCTGGCCTTCCATCATTAGGCAAATCCAGAAGAGCTCTTCCTGGAGTGTTTTCTTCAAAATAGTGCCTTGTTCATCAGCAATGAGTTTGCAACGAGCTGGTGGCTCAAGAATTGCAAATCCTATTTCTGCAGGGAGCCCAAGAGGGGTTGCCAAAGAACTGGGGTGAACAGGTAATTAGATTGAATCCACTCTTTGGCTTGGTTTCCTTCCCAAGCAGACCGCTATTGAGCAATCCATTCTCCAGGCATTAATACATCACTTGGGATCACCGAACCATGATGGATGATCTGGGCCATCAGCAGGGCCCACGATGGATGTGTGTCATTCATCACTGCAGGGAGCCGATGGAGCCATGAGTTACTCAGGCCATGGCACCTTCCACCCCCATTGGGGCCAGAGCCAGGAGGAGGACAGAGGCAGGGGGAGGGTGGCACAAAGCAAAGAAGACCTCTCTGGGAGATGTGCCAGCAACCCTGAGCACATTTTGTCTGAGCCACTCCAAGGGAAGGAGATGTTTAACGGAGTTTGCAGCAGAGACAAGGCTCGTGTCAGGGATGGGGAATGCAATAAATAAGATCACAGTTTTTGGAAATCCCAGTTGCCTAGCGTGGGTCTTTGTTCTGTCTTTTTCTTGCTATGTAAGCTCAAGTAAGGCATTCACCTTCCTGAAGCTCAGTTTCCTTATTTCATACCAGGGGTTCATTTGCAATTCTCAGCCCCTTGAAGTTAGGCAGAGCCATGTGATGAGTTTCAGTTAAAGAAATATATGCACAAGTAGCAAGAGTCAATGAAAGGTCCCCCTCAGGTTCTTAGCCTCTCTCTTCCCCTGCCAGTAACAACCAAGAGGCCTCATGTTAAGACAGAGCTGCAGGATCAGAACAGCCTGGATGGCTGATCACCTGGGAGACAGATGCCCTTGGAGGGTTGCACAGACCCACAGCTGACTGAATCAGAGAGAGATAAACTTTTGTTAGGCTAAGTCACTGAGGATGTGGACTGTTTGTTATGCAGCATAACCTAGCCTTCCCTGACAAATACTCTATATCAGAGGTCTTCAAGGAGCCCAGTAGTAAATATTCTAGGCTTTGTGAACCACATGGTCTCTTACAGTCTTCTCTGTTTTGTTTTGTTTACAACTTTTGAAAAACATATAAACTGTTGTTAGATTGTGGGCCTACAAAATAAGCCACAGGCTGGATTTAGCATATGGGTTGATAGTATGTAAACCCCTTGCCCTGAAATGTAAGGTTGCCATGAGAATTAAATAAGATACAAACTTAAGCATTTTTCATGTTAGATGCTACTATTTTTAACAGTACTAACAGTAATTATCTATAAATTGTAACTATTTTATGCCAGGCACTGCTCTACACACTGGCGATTCTCAATGAACACAGCATTACAGAGCTCCCCTTGTTTGCGGTGGTGGTGCTGACATCATTTCCTCCAGAAGGGCTTCAGCAGCCCCCTCGGGGCTCCCTGCCTGTCCTCTTGCCCATCTCCAATCTGTCCTCCATGTTGTAGCCATGGGGATTTTTGCAAAGTGGAGATAAAACCAAGCTATTCCCCCAAAATGCTTCTCATTACTCTTAGCAGAAATCCCATTGTCCTTCCTCACCTATGAGGCCCTGTATGGTCTGAGCCCTGACTTTGTAATAGGGTGCAGCCAAGAGGGGAGCCCCAAATAGGGATTTGGAATGGGGCCCAGGACTCAAATTCTCAAGGAAATATTAGAAAGACATATAAGATGTCCTCCACAGGTGTTGCTGGGGGGAAGGGACCCACAGGTGTGAGTTCGGGGGAAGGGACAGATGGAGCAAGGCCACCGAGAGCTGTTTTGCATAGTAACGACTTTGCAGCTAACCTCTGACATGGCCACTTAACACATCTATAACCTTTAACTGGTTGCATAGGTATGTTAAATAGCTGTGACCATGCTCTGAGCCAGGGGGATGGAAGGGACTTCTCCGCAAGATGTAACTGAAGGCAAGTCCCCCGACTTACAGCGCCTGCATGAGAGCTTGGACAAAACTGGCTCCATGCCACGGGGCCACACCTGCCCAGACTCACAGTGGCAGACCAGTAAAGCTGGAAGGATACGGGAGTGCTGGCAAGTGTTGCGGATTGTAGGAGGAGTCGGACGTGAGGCTGCAGAGGAGGATTGGCTTGGGGATTTAAACCCAGACTCAGCAACCATTGAGGAGAGAGCCACACACTTCTGTCAGAGTGGGGAACCCCAGCAGCCCTGTGAGAGAGAATCACCATGGGCCTTTAGCAGAGAACTGCTACTCAACTTTGGCAGAGTGGTGACCACTCCCCATCCCTGCAGCTTTGCTGAGAAGACCCATGCAGTTTTGGCCAGAATGGGGACCCCTGCAGCTTTGGTAGAAGAGGACCACGTGGCTTTGGGGTGCTCCCTTTGGCCACATGGCCTGGGAAGCAGGAGAGAGTTTGCCTGGAAGAAGGGTGAAAGAACTCTCGCCAGCAGGCCATGAGCAGGTGCCACATGGCTTTGGATTAATTAGAGATCCCGCCTGGATGGCGACACAGCTGATAGTAATGGCTGCCTGGATCATGGATGTGTGCTTCTTTTCCTGGGATATGGTACCCCAAATTAGGGCAGGGGGAGAAGGAAGCACTATTGACATCTGTGGGTATCCAAAAGGACTTTGATATTTTAATGAAGACATTAGGTCACTACTTTAAGCCTGTGTAGCATTAAATAAACATTTCCTTTCCTTTTCACAAATCTCTGGCATCGAGAGACATCTTTCCTATCTGGCGGCGGACATAACGAACCGGGGCAGGGTACTTTCAGTAATAGTATATTGCACCGTCCTTTGGCCTTGCCCTGTGTTCTGTTACAACTTCCCCACTCACTTCATAGGGTGCCCCCTCCTCCTTCCCACCCAGCACACTGGTCTCCTTTCAGTCTCTATAACACAACATGCCCTTCCTATCGTGGGGCTTCTGCCAGTGGCTGGAATAACCTTCCTTCGTGCCCCATGAACAGCCCCTTAGAGGGCACTGGAGAAGCCTTCACTGAGCACCGCCCCCTCATTTAAATAATTCTTCTCACCACACCTTGAATCTCATCACCATGTTTTTTTTCTTCTTAACACTGAGCACAAGTGAAATGGTCTTTTAATTTATTTGCTTATCTATTTGTTTATTGCCCTTAGCCGGCTGTGAGCTCCCTCAGGCCAGGATCTTTGTCAGTCCACACGATGTGTCAGCACAGGGCTTGACACAGGGCAGAAGCTCGGTGAGTATTTGTTGAACGTGTAATCCGTAGCAAGAAAACCTCCCACCCAGGTCCGCGGGCTCCCCATGCCCACGTTGGCATGACCCCCTCCCACTACACTCACCACCCACCCAGCCATGTGCTCACACTGCCCACCCCTTCATGGGGCCACTGTCACTTTAGCTGCAGCCCTCTCTCCACACTGACTCCTAAGAAAACTCCAGAAGCAGAGAAAGTGTCCTCTGTGTCCTCAAGATTCAGGACAGTGCCCTGCACTGGGCAGGTGCACAGGAAAGGTTGATGATGATGCAAAAACTCCCCTTCGAAGCAGTGTTGCAGACAAGGTTGGGGGGGTGGAGGAGGGGCAGGAGACTCTCACTGATGTCATCTCAGAGTCACATGAAGGACCTTTGAGAAATCAAGAAGAATATTAGAGAAGCCAAAAGATAAATAATGTATTGATTTTCCAAGAAAAAGAAAGTCAGATTCAATCTCAAGAAAAATTCTAGACCTTCCTATTAAATGGTCAGTTGGCAACTAATTTACAAAGAATGAGGCAATTATCAAGAGCTAATGTCCATCCGTAGAGAATACCTGATGAAATTATTCTAATTTTCTTCTTGACAAGGTGCCCATGCTTGGGACTGATAATATCCGTATTTCAGACCAGTATTCACTTGACAAGTATTTATAGAAGGGACACCCTGGGCAGGCCGTGTGCTTGTACTTCAGACCCAGTGTGAATAAAACAGGCAGAACTCCCGTCCCGGTGGAGGCTGCGCGTGCTGTGCGGCTCAGCCAGCACACAGCCAAGTAACAGCAATGGCAACGAGCTGGCAGAGGAAAACCAAAGCCAGCCGAGGATGGGCTGATAAGGAGACAGGTCAGAGCATCGAGTAGCGTGTTCGGGGAAAGATGTCACAAAGAGGCTATTGTGGCTAGGACTGAAGGAGGTGGGAGGAGGGGGCCGGGCAGAGCATCCCAGGCTGAAGGAACAGCCGGAGCTAAAGCCAGCTCAGGAGTGTGTGCAAGGTTGTGTGAGGAGCAGCAGGCCCGTGTGGCTGAAGAGCAGAGAGTCCGGGGGAAGGCGAGGGAGAGGAAGATAAGGGAGGGCAGGTGCAGAACGAGAGTTTGGCCATAATTAAGAATATAGGAGGCCTGTGGTCTGGGTCTAGGTAAGTGCAGCAACTTGGAGTCAAGCAAGACAGGAGAACATGCCCCTTAAATGTTTCTTGGAGACACTAATGAAGTAAATAAGTGAATGGGAGAATATGGTAAAAAGACAGCTTTAAAAATCAAAGACCTGGGTTTCATACACAGCACCTACAACCCAACAACTCCAGTCCTAGTTGTACACCCAGCAGAAAAATGGACAGGCTCACCCAAAGGCATGGACTCTGGAACGTTCCACGCAGCACTGTTCACAATTTCTGAAAATGCCCATCAGCAGAAGAATGGGTGAGCACACTGTAGTGTAGGCATACTGTGGAAAACTCCACAGCAAAGAGAGTGAATGCTACATAGCTTCAGGCGATAGCATGTACGAATCTCACAAAGATAATGTGAACAAAAGAAGCCAGAAGCAAGAGTTTTATACTGAATGATTCCATTTACATAAAGTTCAAAAATGGGCAAAACCAATCTACGCCGTTAATCCAGGAGAGTGTGGGGCTTACTTCTTGATCTGGGTGCGGATTACACAAGAATGAACACTTTGTGAAAACTCATCAAGTCACACAAGTGGGATCACTTTTCTCTGTGTGTGATACACTTCCAAAAATTACTCGTAAAAATAAGTAGTTGAGTTCAGACAAAACCCAATAAACGACCATGACTTCTTTATTTAAAAAAGACCTGGGTTGGTTCAGGTGTTAGTACTTTTTAGCAAAGTAACTGAGCACATTACATAGGCCCTGTTTCCTTGTCTCTAACAGGAAGTCCCCAACTGAAACTGACTGAGTCTATCACAGAGCTAATGTGATGGCCAAATGAAAAACACACACAAAAGTCCTTTAGAAAATAACTCTCATTATGTGAATGTTTGCTGTTTCTAAGAAACACCCCCCAAGGGGGTGCTCGACAATTATAAAAGACTATGGAGGTGGACCAGAGGCTCAGTACTTAACACGTTCTCTTATAACGCTGTAAATTACTTGAGTGATGACTTAGAAGGTAGACACTTCCCTTCCAAAGGCTGAGAAATAACTGAGTTGGGAGATTCAAAATGATCTCAACAAACTGGAAGGTTGGGTCAAATCCAAGAGAAGAAATTCAACAGGGATCATTCTAGCATCACACCTTGAGGTTCAAAGCATACCTGGCCTCCACAGAGGCTCCAGCTCAGGGGAAAAGCACATGGAAGCCTGTTGACCCTCCTGTGAAACGGATTGTTTTGGCAGAAAGAGGAACATGGGTCGTGAGAGCAGCTTCCTCTTCAGTCCTCTGTGCAGCACAGAGCGCACCTGGAGCCCTGTGTCTGGTTCAGGGATCTGCCCTTTCCTGCCCCGGCCCAAACCAGTGGTGACAAGAACTAACAAGGTGGCAGCAACTGAGGAGGACGTGGTTTGTACTGCCCCTCACCCCCAGCCTGGACTCCCGAAGGCGGTGATGAGAACATCAGTTTTCTCTATTCCCCTTGGTGCGACAGCTCAGTCATCTGTCACCAATGCCTCGGTTTCCTCCAGTGGAGATGGGCTGTGGGGCTTGGTTCTATTATCAGACTTGGTTCCAGTCCCCAGAAGAGTCTAGAAATTTAGAGCTGATGTGGCGAAGGGCAGGAGACATTCGTGGCCAATACCTGGAACAAGTCACAACCCCAATCCCCTTCCTTGGTCCACAAGTCCTGCAATTTTCTCTCATGGCCCTGTTTTTAGGGAGAGGTGAAACCTGAGTCTGCCTTTGGGACGCACCTGCTGGGTGTTACTCCAGACCTAGGCACTCACAGGAAAGTCACAGCTGGCGTGGGTTTGGGTTTGAGCCTCTCTGAACATCAGCAGGAGGCAGATGGGAAAAAGAGGAAGCCGGGCGTACACCGGCAGAAGGCTGCCCATCTACCTGGCTATGGCCCTGGCCCCCCGGGTAGTGAGGTCAGCAGTCTAGTGTCCAGTGCCCAAAGAAATAGAGCAAATTCAGCTCCACTCAGCCTAGGTCAACACTCAGATGGTTCTAACCCGTAGCAGGGCACAAGACAGTGTCTGGGGACAGAGAGACAGGGTTCAGTAGGATAGGGAAGCGCCAAGTAAGGGCCAGGAGTCAGGGCCTAGCCAAGCAAAATGGAGTTAGAACAGGACGCCAGCATTTGAGACACCCTAAGAGCTGGTCATCGACCAGGAAGTTGTCAGTACTGCCACATGGACAGAGAAATAGCACTGTCAGCTGGTGGCTAAGGCAGGCTAGGACATGGGAGACATTAGGTCACACCCAGGACTAAAGGCAGCAGGCGTAAGGTCAGGGGACAGAGGCAGCGTCTCCCTTACCAACCCTGTTCATATGGAGCCAAGGCCTTGGTGGGATCTGCCAGGTGTGGCAAGGCTTCTGGAAATGGCACTGACCCATCTCATGCCAGGGCCATGGTCCTCCCTGCCGGGCCCTGTCACTGGCCGTGCCCACTATCCACCACCTGGTACTGAAACATCCCTCCAGGAAGCTAACCGTTGAGAGAAAAGCCAAGCCCCATCCCTTTGTTTGCCGGGAGAGGAGATCCTACAGCAGGAATCTTGGAAAGCCATCCCTGGTGGCTTACGTTAGGCAGGCCTCTCTACCCTCCCGCAGAGCTGCCCACTCCTGACTCCCAGCGTCCACTCCCCTCACCCAACTCCAACACGCTGGCACTTCAGCAAACGGTCACATTGCAAACGATCCCAGTGAAAACAGAACAACAGAACTCTCCAAATGCTGGTTCATTAAAACCCACTCCTGCTTTTTTTTTTTTTAATCCCAACTCTAGGGCATTTCCCAAACTCAGACTTTTTCACATCAGTTGCTTTGACGAGGTTTTCTAGTTGCCCACGCCAAAGGAAAAAACGCAAGACTCACGGTTTCCCCTGGACATGAGTATTAGGGTACCAGGCTTCTCTCTGGGGAGGCAGACTTTGCTGTTGTGTTACTTTTGTGCACGTTAAAATTTTTTAAATCATAACAAAGGTTGGCTTCTGTAGTTACGCCTGCTGAGGCCTCACAATGCTTGCTGTCGTAGAGGGGCTGATTACCTAACTCCATTTATCAAAGTGTCACTTCTCTGACAGGCCCTAATAAATATCCTGCCAGAGACCCCGCACCTGGCAGCCGTGCCACTCGGCAACACGCCGCTAACCTAATTTGCTAATTGCTGCTTTCCCCATTAATTCTAGTCCTGTCTTGTTTGGTGTTGACATGGAGGAAAAAGAAATAGAGTGGAAAAAACAGACAAGAAAGAAAATATCTCGGGGTCCCCCCGCATCCAACCCACCTCCCAACTCCTTCACACAACCACTCACACTCACACCTAAATACCAACTTCCTTCCTCTCCTTTTCTCATCATGGCTGGCGGAGATGAAACATTTAAAGGGGCAGGGTCCGATTTCCCAAACCAAAATTCAAGGCACGTGCCAGATGACAGGATATGAGGCTGACGATGGGGGCAGTGGTGGAAATACAAGGGACTGATGGTTACTGTACCTAATGTCATTCTAATCAATATGGGCGCCTTTTGGTAGAGAAGAGATCAAATAGGGCATCAATGGGTGAACAAGTCCAGCCAATGAGTGCTTGAATATGGCCATGTCCCAGAGCCCTCCGGCCTTGATCCCTCATTCCAGCCCCTCCCCGTGCCCCAGGGGAACTCTGCCTCCCTTTGGGTGTCCTTCTAAGGTGGCGATGTCCAAGATACAGCACAAGATAATGCCTAAGGTCAGACCCTCCCAGCCAGGACTGACCCTCCCAGACACCTGAGCTAGCCACACCCCTATTCCTCAGCCTTTTGACTCCTGCTTGAAGCTTCCAGTGATGGACATGTTCACTGTGGGCTGTTTGACTCTAGATCATTATAGATGAGCCCACAGGTTCAAAGACCTGTTGGAGAGGCAAAGGTGGGAAGGAAGAGGGTTCCAACCACAACCAAGGAGGATGGAAAACACATTCTCCTCTCTGAGATGACAAAAGCTCCCATCAAAAGAAAGGGACCTGGCTCTCTGACTCTCTCAGGGGTCTGGGCATGACCTCCTTCTTGGCACATGTGAGTCTTGGGCATTCGGCAGGTGACCGAACTATCACGAAGTAGCCGCTGGAGCCAATGGTAGACATCGTTCCCAGATGCAAAGCTAAATGATGAATGAAAAACCCAGGCTTCTGGGTTCTGACCTTGACAAGAATGAGCTCTCTGAGAGTTCACACCTGGCTCCAGCCTGGAGAGAACACCCAATTCTTTGTCCCCAATCACAGCACAGAACATTTATCCTCACCACGAAGAAAGGATTGGTGAGAGAGGGCAATGGAGCAGCGAGGAGGCAGAAACTAGGACGAGGCCACAGCCTGAGAGTAAGTCAACAAGTCCTTCATTCCTTGGCTCTGTGGCCAGATTATTACTAAAGATGATAGAAAGTTTAGGTCACACACACTGTTGGCAGGAGACCAAGGACAACGTCCACCCATGAGTGGGGTGTGTGTGCATACTCCAGCCTCAGAGAATCCACAGATGTGTCTATGTACATGTTCAGCTGTGTGCCAGGCCTATGTGTTGAGGAACAAAGCTCATGTGAGCTCATGCCAGAATGTCTCCGTCCAAGCATGCTAGTAAAATGGTCTATCTACATAGCGACAAGTATGCCTGGACAGAGAAATGGAGACATGCCTTTGTAAAATGCACAGGCCTACAATAGCAGATGTTAGATCCAGGCACCAACTTTTATGAATGTTTCCAATTTCCCACACTCAGTCTCAAAGCCACTGAGACTGCATCAGGACTAGGACCATGTGCTTGGAACACCCCTACCATTCCTCCTGTGTCTAGAAAACTCCTATTCCTACTTCAAAGCCCAATTCCATTGTTCCCTCCTCCCTGATCGGCCTCCATCGAAGAGTCTATCACAGGACTTCTATTCTACAAGAGTTTTCACAACGCATTCCAGTTATCAGTGCACGCATTTCCCCTTTACTGGCCCCTGACATCGCCCTGCAGGCACTGTGTTTTATTTCTTTCTGCACCACAGCATCTGGTTCCTGACATGCAGCAGGTGGAATAAACATTTGCAGAATGAGCTGTTGACTACCGGCTCTCATATCCAGCGCTGGGCACTGGGGTCACACGTCCTTGGATCGGGTGCCAGCTACAGCGCAACACAAAGTCATTCGGACACTCCTAACTCCGCTAAGCCAGAGACAACCAGAAAAGAGGTCAACGAGTCTGGGCTTGCTTAATCAAAGCAGGCAATAAAACTCCCCTGGGGTCCCCAAAGATGTCAAGCAGGTGAGCATTTAGAAGCCACCTCCCTTCTTTTCACCACAGTCTAGAGTGAGGGGAAGGCCGGAGAATAAATAATTTTGGCCTTGAGGGCTATGTGATTTCTGTGGCTTCTGCTCAGTACTGTGATCTGAAAGCAGTCATAGAGGACACATAAACAGATGGGCGTGGCTGCAGTCCAATAAAACTCCACAGTCTACCAACTTCTGGTCTAGAATTGCGAAGGAAAGGGAAGAGACTCACACCAGTGACAGCGGTGGCCGTTAGTCACCAAGATGGCCTAACCCAGCGGCATGCCTCCTGGGAAACACACAGCCAGACCCCACCCCACATTCAACCTCGGGCCAAAGCAGAGACCCGACAGAGGCTAAGGACAGGGCTGTTGTGTGTGGTTGCCCAAGCTTCACACCACACAAATTCAGGGGCTGTTGCTGTTCATACAGACTGTGAGTTGGACAACCTCCTTGTGGGTCAACCCTGCCTGAGCGTCACCAAGAAGCCCCACATGGAAGATTCGCTGGCTAAGGGGGGCAGCATGCCCTCCTTACCACTATTTCACTAGTTCAAATACTTGATGGACAATGGTAACCCCCCCCAAGATAGGGACTGTGAGCCACTGCTTCCTTGGGAACAGTTCAATGGGGGGGGGGGGGTTTCACAGTGCACAGGCAGTTTAAGAGTGAGGGGTGCCAGGGCTAGAAGAGCAGTGACTGTGGGGGGCTATCCCTAAGGGAAAGCTGCTTCTCTTAAAGCCTAAAGGGCGTGCGACCTGGGGACACAGGGCTGCCTGGGCCAATGTGCCTGTGCTGAGGCTCCTGGTTGCTCAGGCCACCAGCGGTCAGCAGAGGCCTCCGGAAGTATCCAGCCCCTCACCCTACCTAAGAAACGTGGCTTGGGTCTGGGGAGGAGGTGGAATCCACCTGCATCTTCACAGAATGCAGGGCCCAGCCCCTCTGAGCCACCACAGAAACCACCCCAGACTCCAAAGGCCCCCCAAACTGGCTGCCACTGGCCCCCAGTAAGGGCCCCCTTCCCAGAGTAAGCCTGCTGCCCAGACCTCAGCCATTAAACTCCACTGAGCTTCTGTCCAATCACTACAGATGAACAAAATATTGTCCTGTTCCCAGTTACGTTAAAAGGACCTAGTAAAGAATAATGGCAAAGATGCTTGCAGCCAAAAGCTGCTCTTGATGGCCCTTTAAGCGAGATTTACAGCAGGCATTTAGCAGTGTCCCTGGAACATTTGCTGGCACCGATCGGTGGGAAGGATGTGCATGGCGCCTCCCCAGGCCAGCAGGCAGGGCCATCCTTCACTGCAGGCAGCTCTGCCTGCCCCCAGTGCCGTGCAGGCTCCCTCACGGCCCTGCCCCAGCCCATCAGGCCCCTGTCTGGGCTGCCTGCTAATAATCCTGGCTGTCAGGTGCCTTGGGACAAGGCCAGCTAAAAACTGTCCTGACACAGGGGTGAGGAGGCTGCGAGACATGCTGGAATTGAAGGGACTGAGGCAGGGGCAGAGTGGGAGAGAAAAAGGCAGTGGGAGGTACCCTGCAGGGGTACTCTTCAGAATGGAAGCCCTATTAACTTGTTCATTCAACATCTATATATTAAGCTCCTACTAATCGCCATGCAAATTAGGCAAAAAAGTGCACAAAGCTAGCATGTTTGTTCCCTGCCCTTATGAAAGTTATTATCTAGAGGGGAAGAGAAGTACTAAGCTATCAATAACTATCAAATATGGTCATGGTTTTGAGAAAGAGAGTCCAAGGTGCCAGCAAATATGTCCCGGCTTGGGGCCACCGCTGAGGCTGAGGGATGTTCTAAAACATGGGCCACAAGCCACGTGTGGCCACAGAGTGTGTGAAGTGTGGCTCCTGCAAATTGAAATGAGCTTCAAATGTGAAAGGCACACCACACTTCGAAGACCTCATAATATGAAAGAGAGGATACAAAACACCCCATTCCCCTCTGGCTTCCTGTCGGGCTCAGCCAATAGGAGCTCAGAGGGAAAAGGAGAATGAGGCCGTGGTATTCAACGAGTTGCTTCTAATGGGGCCCACCGAGGACCTCGGCTCCTGCCAGGCAGCCGGCTCCGAGCTGCTCTCCTCACCAGTGGTCCCTTCCTCTGCCCTTGAGTCACTGGGTTAGTAACAGCTTCTTAGTGCTGCCCGCTCTGGGTGCTGCACCATCCCCTACTGACCCCCTTCAACCTTGTAAATGATCCCACTATTAAACTCAAACAATGGGGTTTGAGCATGACCTCTATGTCTTGCCAAGAATAACAGGCTTGGTCCTTGCCCTAGTGGAGTTCACTGTCTGGTAGGAACTACAGGCAATAAACAGGGAAACCAAGTGTGGTGAGTGTCATCAAGGTGACAACTTGGCACAGTACACAGGGGCTGGGGGGCGCCAAATAAGATGGAGTGGTCAGGGAGGCTTCTGAGGATGTAATGGTTAAGCTTAGGCCTAAAGGATGAGAATTACCTGAGTAAAGAGCTGTTAGAATGTCATCTAGAACCAAGGAGGTAGGAGTGAATTTGGCCCCCAATTCGGCCCCCACAGCTTCTCCAATGGTGGCAAGCTCCCCTCGGAGATGTTTGTGTAGAGCCTAGAGGGCTCCCTGGTGGCAGTGATACCAGAATAAGGATTTGTTTCCCAGAGAGGAGGGGAGAGCAGTGGCATGCTGGGGCTGCTTGTCCCAGGAGGGCCTCCCCATCTCTCTCGTGCCCAACCCAAATCTTGATACAATACCACACTCCCGCCAGCCCTGTGCGTTGGGAGAACAAAGATATGAGTCCTGAAGTGTGTGAGACAGTAGGCAGGCAAAATTACCACCATTCTACACCAGTTTCATGGCAGCGAGAGGAAGAAATAAAGGCCAAGTCCATGAGTAAAAGGGGTTGTAACACACAGTAACTGGCCACTGCAATCAGGAGCACTCAAGTGTCTAGAACCTGCCCAGATCTCTAAGACTTAGAGGGAAGACCAAGGAGAATTCTGCTTCCGATGAAGTAGGGAGAGGACCACGGATTCCCTTCTTCCTCCAAAGCTGGAATCTCAGGGATCTGTGGTTCTCAGCCCTGGAGGCCGTTTGGAGCACCAGTGTCCTATCCCCAGAGCTCCTGGCAAAATCGGTCAAGATCTAGTGTTGTCCACCTGGAGAACCACAGCTAAAAGCGACTGAAGGGGCTGAAGCCAATACAGAGAAATGCCAGGGCATCCCACGGGACCACTGGAATGAGGTTCAACTTCAGGAACGTTCTCTAAGATATTGTCAAACTTCACAGCGCATTGGGATCGTTTGGGTGCTTGAAACACGGATTCTCAGTCTGTACTCCAAAAGGGCCTGACTGCATTTGTCTTACAGGGTCTTGGAATGTGTACCATGAATAAACTCTCAAATGGATGGGGGACAACAAATGGAATGGGGAAAAAAACTATTTGGGGAAAGTGCTAAATACCCAAATTACTATCAGGTATCACCACTAACACTGGAACTCCCACTTGAGTGTTGATAGTTTCAGGGAGGTCAGCACCTGGGCAGAGGGAATAGCTGGGTGGGCATCATCCTGGAGCCCTTGGTTTTGGAAACTAAAACCAGATGAATAGAAAGTGTATGGTGAGAGTGAGGGGCAGCTTAAAAACTGGAACAAATCATTCCTGGTGGGCAGGAAAGGGGTGATGTTTTGGAGGTGGAGAATGAGAACTTCAGAAAGAAGGAGTGAGGTCAAGGGGGAGAAGAAGTGGAAGTTTCCGTTTTCACCTCGTGGTTGTACGTGGAAGGGGAGGGAGAAAGAGGAGACTTTGGTCCTTGAAATTCAGAAATGAACCAACTCTGAGCAGTCATGTTTTACAGGCATTTTAGATTCATTTAATCACGGTAATGACCAGGGCAATATGTGAGTCAATTAGCACCCATTTCCAATGATGTAAAAACGACTGAGGCTCAGAGAAGGTCCCTGACTGGCCCAGCACCACACTGCCGGGGCAGGGTGGCACCCAGAGGTCTTGAGCATGGATGTGGCTTGACTGCCAGACCAGCACTCACTCCGTCACTGCAGCCCCTCCCGGAAGGAACAGAGGGAATTTGATACCATCACTGCAGGAAAGGAAATAAGGATCTGAACTCCATAAAAAATTCATCAGAAGAAAACACCCAGGGAAAGATAGACTAGGAAAAGTCAACAGAACTACAACTGGAAAAAATGAACCGAGGGACTTTCTTTCTTCCACAAACAATTGAGTATTTAGTATATGCCAGGCTTTCTCCTAAACTTTGTGGACACACAAGTGAACAACAAAAGCAGAGCCCTTGACTTTGCTAAGTTTACATCTAGACCAGGACAGCAAATCAATGACTTTTGTGCCATTGCTTCCCTTTCCTGCATCCCTGACAGACATCACTAATCAACCACAGCATCATTGGCCTTCAATTCTTTTCTAAGGTGGCTGCTACCAATCCACTGAGGGCAGGCACATGAGATGACAGCTCTTTTCCACCCAATTTGGACTCTAGGGTTTTGACGAGGCCTTTCTGAGTACCTACCAGATGTCAAACACTAGGAATTTGACATGTGGGGTCCCATGTTGCAGATGAGGAGCCTGCTGCCCAGAGAGGGCCAGACCCTGCGAACGGGACTTCAGAAGGACCCAGGTCTGCTGTACAGAGCCTTCCGTCAGTGCCCAGAGCACAGGAGCAGGAGTTCCGTGAGGGTTTTCTTCAGCTTGAGGGGGCATCATTGACAAATAAAACTGTGAAATACTTAAAGGGTACATTGTGGTGATTTGATATGTGTATTCAATGTGAAAGGAGTCCCACCATCTAGTTAACAACACATCCGTCCCCTCTTTTATTTATTTATCTATTCATTTATTTTTCTGGTGATAACATGAAAGTTCTACTCCCCATAAACTTCAGTAATATAATACAGGGTTTTACATTCGATCCTCAGACATTATTCATCTTAGAGCTGAAAGTGTGTGCCCCTTTTCCAACTACACCCTATTTTCCCCACCCCCAGCAGGAGTTTTGAAAGCATGTTTGGAATCCGTTGCTGAGAACTTCTTCTTGTCAGTCTCAGCCGGGTACCCGAGGGCACGGCTTCGTGTGCCAGTCTGTGCTTCCTCCCACCCCCTGCCCCCGCCCTGGCCTCCTGCCTTTCTGGTCTGACACTCCTCTGAGCATCTTCAGGATGCATGGTGTGAAAGGAAACTGTGGTTCCACTCCTGCTGCGTCCACCCAATGTGGAGAAGAGGCCCTCGAGATCTGGCTGGGCCTGAGGCCTCCCCAGTCACTCAGCCTCAGTGCCTCCCACCAAGCCGGCCATCCCTGAACAAGGATCCTCACACTGTGCTGCACATCGGGATCACCTGTGAAGCTTTGGAAACTGCCACTCCCTGGCCCCATCCCACCCCAAGAGCTTGAGACAGACCTTCCTGGGACCCTGCACCAATAGTTTTAAAGCTCCTCGAGTGATTCTAGCACACCAAGGGGGAGGCCACCGTCCGAAACTGCCTGGCCACCTCCCCTTCTCAGGTCCTGGCGGCAACGTGCTCAGAGTCGAGTCAGCTCTGCGAGGTGATGTCCGAGGTGGAGATAGGCAGCCAGCCTGCCAGCTGCTCGCCCTCCAAACCCCAACCCCTGCCGGGCTCAGCACCGAGCCAGGCCAGGCCTGCTCCCCAGGGCGCCGGGTCCTCCAAATAAAAACAGGCGGCCAGAGTTCAGGGCCCGCTGGCGTTCTCCCAGTAAGCACCTTTTGTTCCAGGCTCAGAGCTGTTAATTAAAGAGCCGTGATTAATGAGGAAGCGCTCCTGGTCCCCATCTAGGATGAGAGGTCCTGGGGATGCTGACTTTGCTGGAGGAACCTGCAGTCAGATTCCAACTGGAGCTATTTATAGTTTGGGCCCGGTAGGGTTGGGAGGAAAGTGCCCCTCCTCCTCCCCCACTTCTCTCCTTCCCCCCTCCCAGGTTGGAACATGAAGGTGGAAATATTTATTGAGGAAGAGTAAACTTAGCACATACACATTCGTATTAATTCACCGGAACATTCATCCTGTCGACATATATTTATTGAATGCCTACTAAGCGCCGGGCCGCAGGCCAGCTGATACGGTTGCAGCTCTGATTAAGAGTGACGTGTCCTCTATTCTGGTAGTTTTCCCTGCAGGGGAGAAGTCATTACCAGGGAAGTCTGCAAGTATGTGGACAATTGTCAACAAAAGCTAGTGCTCCGCAGGAGTGGACCACAGCGCCGTGCAGGGGTTTGAAAGGATTCCATGACCCTCACCACCGTGCTGACCAGCAGATCACCACTCTGCTCACCTTTAATGAGGGAACAGGCTCAGACGTGCTCCCTCAAATGCTGTGTGCCAGGTTCCAGACTCAAAATCAAGTGTGACTTCCCAAACTCATTACCTCTTCTTCCTGGACACATGGCTGGGTGATATTTCTCAATCTCTTGGGGTTATACACAGCTTTGTGCCCAAGTCCAAGCCCACTCCCTGGGGTGGCCATGGCAAACCCCCACGTGCTGTCCCCCAGGCTCAGGATGATGAGATCCAGGGTGACCTTGGAAACCACGTGTTGAAGGTGCAGATTTTCCATACTGGTACACCCCCAGAAGGCTTTGCAGAGAAGACCCTCCCCCACCCTTCCACCAAGTGGGCTTCATGTGAGTGAAAAATAAACCTCATTGTTCTGAGCCCTTGAGGCGTCGGGGTTTACCTGTTACAGCAGCTAGCATCGCCTAAACTAACAGCAGATCTGCCTGCTCTGAACACCATGTCTACTGCCCCTGGAGCCACTGACTCCCTGAAACATTTTATGAGTAGGCACCTTCCCTGGGGGTGAAAGACCAGGAGGCTCAGTGTCCTTCACAGACACCTGCTCCGTTGGGCCTTACTCACAGGGCACCGCTGATCAGCTCAAAAAGGCCCTCAACACTTGTCCCACCCCCTCTCCCCTCTTGCAGCTTGAACCAACGTGGTTCATCCCTGCACTAGCTGGGGACAGAGGGGACAGAAGGTGAGGGGGCAGAAGAGATGTCTTCCTGGAACTGGATCAGAACCATGGTGTACGTTTTCCCCGGGGAGGTCATACCTGGCACTGCTGGGTGTCGAGGGGCGTGTGGGCAGCGTGGAAGGGAGGGAGTCTTGAAATTAATTAGAAGGACAAGACCTGGCACACACCCTGAGGGTACTGTGGGGGTGGGGGAGGGGCAGCCCGGCCACAATTCCCTCCTCCATAAAGTGGGCACGTGAAAGGGCCTTGGCTCAACGTCTGACACGTGAATAACAAAAAGCTGCAAACCCACCTGCAAGCGGCGAGTAGAAGGGAGTGGGAAGCATTTGCAGAAGAACCTGAGTCTGAGTAGCTGTTGGGGCTGCTGGATCCACCACCCCAGAACCACTTTTTGTCCAGACTTCTCAGTATCCAAGCTGATAAATTCTCCTCATTGCTTAAGACAATTCTTTTTTTTATTTTTATTTACTTATTTTTCAAGTACAGTTTTCTGTCTATTTCTCCCATCCCAGCCCACCCTGCCCCATGCTCCCCACCTCCCTCCCACCTCCACCCACCCCCGCAGTTCTTGTCCCTGTGTCCTTCATACTTGTTCCTCCAAATCCTTCCCCTTTTTCCCCTCAAATTCCATTCCCTCTCCCCTCTGGTCACTGTCCCCCTGTTCTCCATTTCAGTGTCTTTGTTTTTATTCTGCTTGCTTGTTTGTTTTGTTGAACAGCTAAACAATAAAGACAATTCTAATTGAGCTTTTGATACTGTAGCAAAAAGCATCCTGACTCATCTGTACGACCCAGCCCATAAGATCTCTGTGACTATTTCAACTGTAAAATGGGGATGCGGTTCACTTGTTTTCAGTAAAGATCTCTACCACTGAAACCACCATACGGTCATGCCCGCCACGCCAGGTTTCCGCGGGGCTTACACGAGCCTGCATTTAAAGAGCGATTCCCATCCAAGAGCAGTTTGTAAAGCTACTCCTCTCCTGACACTGCGTCAGCGTCCCCAGTGTCTATTTTGCTCTTCTTTTGTAGACATCAAGCTCTGTGTGTGTGTGTGAAATGACACTCAAAAGCCCAGGATGACAGTTGTGCTATTTGTAAGCCCAGCAGTTTTCTGAGCAGACTGGTTGAGAGGTCACCTTTCCCAGCTTTGCTGGCTGAGCTCCTTGACGGGGTGGGGAAGTGAGTCTGTGACAGTCTAGGGTTAGAGTTAGGGTTGGGGTTGCGGTTGGGGTGGGGGTTAGACATTTATGGGAATTGAGACCAGAGAAGTATTGGGTTGGCCAAAAAGTCCATGTTTTTTTTTTTTTTTTTTCATAAAATAAAAGACACATTTTTCATTTTCACCAATAACTATTGATTTGGATATTTTGAGTGGGTCAGCTATTCCCCCCATGGTATAACATTTTTGTTCTCAATTAATGTCTCAGTTCCATCGCTATCAACTTCAGATGGTTCACCTGACCGTGGATCTTCATCCGGCAAGAAGTCTCCAGCCCAGAACTTCTCCAACTACTTTGACACATCCGATCAGTCACAGCACCTCCCCCACACACTGCACAAACCTTATTCTGCATTTCAGTTGTGCATTTACCTTTCTTGAAGTAATAAAGCATCATATGCCAAAAATGTTGCATACTTTATTTTCTTCCATCTCCAATATTAAAATGGCTACACAAAAACTTACCAATTTGGATAAGTTTTTTTGATGCACGCTGATATGACAGTTGTCACAATACAATCTAACCCAATTGTTCCTGTAATGAAGTTAAAGACAACTAAGAGCAACCAGAGCCATCTTACAGGGAAAAAGAAAACAAATGAAACTTTGCCCAACCCAATAGAAAGAGGGAGCAATACATGTGCAATGCACACAGTGAGCACACCCTTGGGCACACGCACACCCACACACACACTCAAGCGCTGCTCTGAGAGCCCGGATGAAGCAGGAGCCCTGCCCCAGACCGGCTGGAAGGCTGAGGACACCCCAGTGCAGTCACAGTAATTAGCTCTTTAATTAAAGTCCTCTCGCCCCTCACTGGCCACGAGGACGTACACGCCAGCACCCAGCTTGGATGCCGAGCATCTCGGAGGCTGCAGATGGGCCAGGCAGTGCAGCCCAGAGGCCTGGGCGGGGCGGTAATTAGGAGCGGGGCTCAGCTGAAAAACTCACAGCCGACCAGCCATTTCATTTTTCTCTTCCAGGAAAGAAGGTCCTGCCAGCTCCATGGCTCTTCCTTTCCATGTCCTAATTATGCCTCCAGCTCTGGCTCCCCTCAGTGCCCTGCCACACCCTGCGTCCTCAGCACGCGCACACACACACACACACACACACACACACCACGGAGGGCTGGGGGTCCGTGCGCTAGGCCAGCACCACCCCCTGGCCCAGGGCCAAAACAGGAGCTAGCAGAGGTACCTCTCCCAACCCTCAGCTGCCTCCCCAGTCCCAGTACCCCTCGCTGCCAGAAGGAACCCCTGCACAGGCCTTCCCTCCACGGCACCTCCTGGCGGCCCCTGTGCTCCAGCTTGTAGGTCAGCAGGGTCTGTTGCTTCTGAGAGGAAGCTGCTCCAGGCCTCTCCCCAGCTTCTGACGGTTTGCCAGCCACGTTTCATGAACCTTGGCTTCCTCGTAGGTACATCACCCTGATGTCCGCCTTGTTCTTCACATGGCATTCCCCTGCGTGCGGATCTGTCCCTAAGTTTCCCCTCTTCATAAGGACACCAGTCATATTGGATTAGGGCCCACCCTAATGACCTCAGTTTTAAGTCGATAACCTCTGTAAAGACCCTGTCTCCAAGTAGGGTCACATTCTGAGATGCCGGGGCCTCAGACTTTGACATAGGAATGGAGGTGGGGACATGGAGTAGCCTATAACTGGTCGTGTCCTTAGTCGTACATGCTGGTGCCTCATGATGCAGCCGCATGGCCTTCTGCCTCACACTCTGCTCTGGCCTTTCTGAGCACGTGGAAATGTGGCTTTTATTCAGAAAATACTCTTCCACAGCCTGCTCTGTGCTGGACACTGCCCAGGGCACTGGGGATCCAGTGGAGCTCCCAGACCACACAGCCAAGTGGGATGAATAACCCCACTTCCCTTGGGGGTGTCCCCAACATCTACACAGGGGGTGTCACTGTGAACCACAATCTCTTCTTTCTCTGCGAACACTCCTGGCATGAATCCATGGGAATCTGCATTCGGAGGCCTCAGAAGGGCCCTTTCCCTGCCGCAGCTCCAACCCCTCCAGTGGAGACCCTTTTGACACGGGGACTTGTCGTGTCAAGACATCATCATGTCCAAGTTGAAGCTGTGTCATCAGGCCCATGAAAATGAGTAATGGCCACCATTACGACCCATAGAACAGCCCCATAAAACCTAATTAAAATGATGCACGTCCCGTCTGGCAAGTGCAGGGCAGAACAGCCAGGGAAGCATGGAGACCCAGTCAGTTCCGGGAGAACAAGCAACGTGATGAGTAATAATAGTATTTATACTACTATAAATATATTATAGAATATTAACATACAATAATGCAAGGTAATTATAATAATATTGTTGCAGCCCACATTTATCGTATGATTGCAGTGTGCCAGCCCCTGTGCTAATTGGGGCTGTCCCTGGCACACCGGACGTGTATCATCCCATTTAATTCTCATTAACTTGCCATCCGTTAGGTGATACCAATATGCCCATTGACAGAGGAGGGAACTGAGGCACAGAGAGATTAAGGAGCTGGCTCAAAGTCGCACTTCCAGTAGGTAGTAGAAATGAAAGGATAGGCTCTAGCAGTGCTTGGCCTGTAATAGGTGTTTCATACATGAGTGTGACATGCATGAATGAATTTGTTTAAGATTCTACATCAGACAACCCATGATGCCACACAAGCAACCAACAAACATTTACTTAGCACCAGCTAAGTCAGGGGTTGTGTAGAAACAGTGGAAAGACAGCCAGTTGTTGAAATCTGATGTGGTTATGGCTCTAATGGACACAGTGAGTACCTTGGCACAGAGGGGGACTTTAGTCTGCCCAGGAAATCAAGGAAGACTTCCCATAGGCAGTGGAGCTGGAGCTGGGTCTTAAAAGATGCATGAGAGTTTGTTGGAATGATAAGTAAGGCATTCCAGGCAGAGGGAACAGCCTGTGCAAAGTTGTAAAAGGGTCGAGCCCAGCGTATTTGGGGTGTCACAAAGTTCCATAGCATGAAGTTTACAATGGCGAAGTCTTGGCTAGAGTGTGGTATGAGAGCAAGGTGTGCGACAAGAAGGCTGGCATGAAGCAGGTCAAGATCACCAAGCACCGTTCAGGCCAAGCTCGGGAATTTACAGTAAGTAATACAGAGCCATTGAAGACTTCAAAGCGGAGGAGTGATATGGTCATATGTGCTCCCTGGAATAGTCTCTATGGTAGCTGGGCAGAGAATGTCTCTGGAGAACAGTGAAGCACAAGCCCTGGGGCATTTGGACACAGTGCCCCAGGCAGGAACACTGATTGCCGCAACTTTTTATTGGAGACAAACCTTAAAATAAGCCCAGCAGGATGAGATGGGCAGCTGAACATCCTGGGGTGGCAGCCAGAGGGACTGAAGTCTAAATAGAGAGCAGAATGCTCAGACCATCTCTACGTGGTTTTCCACGAGCCTCCACTGCTCCCACCCCGCAGGAAGATGACGCTTGTGTCCTGGGTGCCATCATGGGTCCCTACCTACTGAAAGAATGGTAGGGGACGGTCCATGCTGTCTGCTGCCTGAAGACCTGAAATTCAAGAAGAGCATGACTCCTCCAAACATATGGCTCTTTAAAAAATCAAGAAGTCCAAGCTCATGGGCATGTGAGAGAGATTGGTTCAAAAAACACTATTGCTGTCATTGTCTTTGTCATTTCAAACAATGCTGCCCTTTGACCCAGGTAGAGTTTCCAAACGCATAAATAGAGCAATAATCTCTAGCATCAATGTTTTGATAAAATAAAGGTGGGGGGAGAATACATATTATAAATACCACCTCCGGGAAGCACAGTTAGAAAAAGTTATTAAACATTCTGTCACAAGCTTGGAAGACAGCGCTGTCCACCCCACGCGGCACTGAGCTCCTAATAAAGGCGGCATCTTGGAATTTGTCACTGTTGAATGCATAATTCACTAGTCAAAAAGCAGCCATAATACATTGCATTTTCATAAGGGGCTCTGAAGCCGTCTAATTTCTCTCAGTCCAGAGACGACAGGAGGCTGTGGCCACTCAGCGGAGGGCCCTTTATGCATTATGGATAGAGCCTTTGCAATTCAAAGTGACAGCTCAGCTTCCCTATCGCCTGCCCCCAAAACCCCAGATTATATTGGAAGGCCTAGAACTAAAGGGTGGGTCTGCCCCCAAAGCCTACAGCCCTTTGCTGTCTAGAAGAGAGAGAGAGTTAAGGTAAGAAAAGAAGCAAAAAATTATTGCCTGGATCTCACCAAACATAATCAGAAACCCAGCCTGGCCTGTCACTCTACAACGCACTTGCAAGATGAGGCAAAGAACAGGTTGGTGATGAATAGATGGGACTGACCAGCCCTGTGAGTGATACAAACCTCCAGTGTCCTCCTCAGCCCCATAGTTTAGACAAACACCGATTCCCACAACACCTGGACTTCAAAGTCCATAGGTATCCAACACTATCAGGTCTCCTTCCCTGAGGGCCGGGGGCCAAGGAACAAGGCCAGAAGAGCAAGAGAAGCATTCAGACACATAGGCAGCGAGGTCTACACAATGACAAGTGTGGTCAATTCAGTCAATATAAGAAGTGAAAAATATCAGTAACAACATCTAAGAAGAAAAAGAGAAAAAGATCTCATATCCCTGTAATTATTCCTGCAATAGTAAAGCTGGTTCTATTCATCTTCCCTGTTATCAAGGAGTCCCCAGGGCCTTGGTGGTGACAGACAAGCGTTCTACACAAACACAGGTGAGCGCCTCTTACTAGCTAGCACCTCCGGGGGCAGGGGGCAGACAGTCTTGGTGAAAAGGACTCAAAAAGCCACTTGAGGTAAACCGTGAGGACCCAAAGGCATGGCAGGGAATCAGCAAAGAAAAATAACTAAGCTTCTCTGCACATGTCAAGGAAGAGAGTGTTACTTGCTGTTAAGAGGAAAGGTCAGAGAGAGTAAAAAAGGGAAACAGTTGAGAAGGGAGGGGAGAGAAAGCTAGAAAAAATGGCACCAGGTGACATTGGCTGAGGCCCTTATCAGGGAGTGCCTTGAAGAAGATGTTTTCCTGTAGTGTTAACCCTCATCCCCAAAATACATCTTCACTGAAGTCCAACAATGCTTGACACACCCATGGGAAGACTGGGGTTGCTCACAGGCCTCAAGAAAAGACAGAGTTTCCCAGTTAGGTCTGCACTTGTTTAATCGAAGACTTAAATCCTGAGAGCAGGAGGTTTAAGGCAGAGGGGTCACTGAGAATGTAAAACCCAGAGGGAGAGGCAGAACCTGGGAGGGTTTGGGATGAACTTTAGACATAAAACAGGAGCTCTAACCAATCTTATCTAAACTTAAAAGACCAGCACAGGCCAGCCGACACCTGGGATCTACACACTACCTCCGTCCAGGCTGTGGGATAATACATGCAAGATTCAGTGAGACCCTCAAGGAAGGAAGAGATGGCTGTTGATATGGGCGTTGGCAAACAAATACAAATTTCTTAGTCCACAAGGCCATTCATTCCAAGAACAGGAAATATCCTATTTCAGAACACAGAGTCATGGTCAAGCAACATGTTTGAGAATGGTGGCTGGTGCGGGGGACCTGGAAAGTGGAGAAAACACCCTGGGGTTGGCGGGGGTGTTGAACATGGAGTGGCAGTGGGGAAGGCCAGGGGAGATCAGCATAAGCCCTGACAAGGAGTTAGAACTCTGTCCACAATAGAGTGAGGGGTCGTTAAAGGGCTTCCATGGGTGACTTGTAACAGTCAGATGTGTGCTACAGGAGCCACAGACGAGAGACTGAGGTACGGAGGCATGACCCGATCAGCAAACTCACAAACAACACAAACAAAAATAGACCTGGGACCTGAGCCATCAATGCATGAAACAGAGTCCAAATGGCTGAACGTGTCTGGAAACATATGCAATGTCATTGGTCACCACAGAAATTGTTCATAAAAACCACATGTATCCAGTGATAAGATAAAAACCAATTGGAGTGATGAGCACCGGCTTCGTGTTAGCATTTGTTCTGGAGAGAGAGAGCGCGCAAGCTCTCTTGAGTCTCGGCTTACGGGGCACCTATCTTCTCATGAGGGCCCCACCCTACGGCCCGATCTCACCCTGATTTCCTCCCCCAGGCCCTACCTCAAAATACTGCCACATGGGGGCTAGGGTGTCATAACGTGGATTTGGGGGGAGGGGAATACAAACATTCAGTCTATAAGAGCCCCAAATGCGTCACCTGAATCTAATCATGAGAGGAAAAAAGCCCAAATTAAAAAACATCTTACAAAACTTTCATGGACTTTTCAAAAATGTCGATGGCATGAAATACAAGAAAAGTGTGAAAAAAATTATTCCTGGGTAATGAAAAGACATGCAACTAAGAAATGCAACAGATAACCCCAGTCACACACAAAAAAATTACATGGTTATAAAGGACATCACTAAGGCAATCGTGAAATTTAAATACAGGCTACAGATCAGATACTATTTTGTCAGTGTGGTTACATAAGTTACAGGTTCCAGAGATAATGGTGAAGTATTTAGGAATAAGGAGTTATATGCCAGCAACTTACAGTCGAATGGGTCAGCAATAATAACAATAATACCGAATATATATACTTAGAGAAATAAAGTCCATAGGGCAAGATATTAATACTAGAATCAAGGTCAAGGATACACAGTCTATTTTACTATTGGAATTTTTCCTAAAGTTTGAAATTTAAATAAAATTTAGTAAAATACTTTTCAATAAATAAAAGTCCAATTTTTAAAAAAATGCAATGAAATGAAACAAAGTGCAGAGGTAATGATGCGGGAGAGCTAGCACAGACTGGTTTGCAAGGACTGATTGTTAAAGTCTCAGGAATGTTTCAGGCCAGTGGGAAGTTGATACCTTGAAATTGACTGTGGTGAAGTATTTACACCACACGAATTGGCAGATGTTACAAATCAGGGCTTTTTTTTTCCCCCCCAGGGAGCTCCTTGTGAAGCATTTACCTAAACACCTCTAGATGGAAGACCCATTCTCCTCAGTAGCTGGTGGAGATAAAGTGATTCTTCCAGCTTGTGGAGCTTCACTCAGTTCTCTGACCTTCCTGTGTTTGTGTGATATTTCTCCTTCTGAGCAGCTGTCAGGTTCCACATACTCTGCAAAAGAGGGCCTCTGTGTCCCCAAAGTCTGGAGAAGGTCAAGTCTCTGAACCAAAGAGATGGTGGTGGCTATGGTGGGACCATTCTTCTTTACATCACACCAACCCCCCTGCTTTGCCATGAGCTGTCAAGACAGACCCAGATGGGATGCTGTCCCTTGGCTGAGTGAAATCTGCTTTGAGAAGAAGTGGGATAATCCTGATGTGTGAGGGGATCGCAAGCCCCATGTAGAGTAGTTGCTGATCAAACTCCAGGCATTATGTCCACGGGGCTCGTGCACCTAGATTCTTGGAGTTTGAAAAATAACTGATTAAATCATTGCCTTTGCTAAGGATGGTGGGTGATAGATGGGTTTTTTAGGTCGGGTCCCCAAGAAACAACCCCTGAAAGGAAGATTCAAGGCCAAAGAGTATATTCAGGAAGGGATCTCAGAGGCCACCGACCAGGGGGTGCAGAAGTGAGACAGAAAGAGAAGGGAGGCCATAGAGTGTGTTGCTGAGCAGTGTGTTGCATGGACATCTGAGGCGCAGTCCCTCTGTCCCCTCTGGGAACTCTAGGAGACAGTGTGAGATGGGCTTCAGCCTTTTCTTACCCCAGGGGCAACCAGCTGAGTGTTTCTGTTCCAACTTCATGCATCAGGCTGGATAATAGCCTCCGAAGATATCACTGATCCCCAGGACCTGCAAATGGGACTTTATGTGGCAAAAAAAAAAAGGACTTTGTAGGTATGATTAAATTAAGCATTTTGAGATAGGGAGATTATTCTAGTTATCCAGATGGGCCCTAAATACAATCACAAATGTCCTCATAAAGGGAGGCAGTGAGAGATTGGACACCAACAGCAGGGAAATGGCAATGCGACCATAGAGGCAGATATCCAAGTGATGTGGCCACAAGCCAAGGAATGCCAGCAGCCACCAGGGCTGGAAGAGACAAGGGGCAGACCCTCCCCAAGGGCCTCTGGAGGGAATATGTTCCTTCTACCACCTTGATTTCGGCCCAGCGATATTCTTTTTGAATTTCTGGCCTCCACACCTAGGAAAGAGTAACTTCTGTTGTTTGAAGCCATCGGGTTTGTGGTAATTAGTTACAGCAGCCACAGGAAGCTAATATGCCTTGTCAGGCCCTGCCTGAGGGCTCCCCCCAGGGCGTTAGTTGTCTGCACTTCCAGCCTACCCCGGAAACGGCGGAGACAAATCCAGCTGGCCGAGTCACAGGTGCTGGCCGAGGGATGCCAGTGGACATTGCCTAGAATGATGAATGCCGAGGGGATGTGTGCAGACCACAGATAACACCAGCCTTAAGAGCGTGGAGGGGCCTGGTTTGGGTCGATCGCAGCATTAATCCTGGAGTTGACCATGGCAGGGGGCTCTGGTTCGGCCTCTCAGAGCTGCTGAAGGTTAAGTCATCACCTTTGTCTGCAAGGGGACAGCCTGAAACACCCAGATTCGGGATGCTAAAGCCCCAGAGAATCATGGTCAGAAAATTCAAGAGACAGGAACAGGAGAGAAAGGCCTGCAACTTATGACTGGGGTGGGAAAAGCCCAAACCCCCACACCACAGCCTCCCAGGTGCCAGACCTGCTTCTGGGTGCCACCAGCAACACCTTGCAGTTAAGGCTTTGAAGGAGGAGAATGTCAGCTTCTCCCACCCCCTCACCAACACCACCAGCCCTGCTCCGTGGTTAACGTGTTACACTGAAAACATTCCATGGCCAGACAAGTCTGGGAAAGGCAGAATTGAGCAAGGTTTAACCAATCTACTCTCCAGGAGAGGAATGTTATGCAATTCTCCCAAGGTTTTTTTTTGTTGTTTGTTTGGTTTTTTTTTTTTGCTTATTTTTTAACTGTAGACCTTTTTGCAAAACCTCTCATGGAATTACACCTGGAGGAAGTGATGCTCAGCTGGTCAGATAGATCCCAGCAGGGCTCCAGAGAAAGGGCTGGGGGTGGGCGAGAGGAGGCAATACAAAGGCCAAAGGCAAGACTGCTGCCCAGGTTGGGGGTATTTACGATGGCTGTGATACAGGTCCAGGCACCCGAGAGTGTCACCACCACCACCTTCTCCCCACCAGGAGCAAGGCGCTGTGGCCCCTGTTTTACAGATGAGCAAAAACCAAAGTCAGGATATGCAGGGATAGCGAAGTCAGAGAAGACTGGGCTGGAGCACCTGGGTGGGTGGGATGGGCAGGGCTGTTGCTGGCTGGATGGGGGTCATCTGAGGATGATCAGGGAATAAGGTCAGCTCACTGGGGTGATTCATAACCCAGCCTTGAGGCTTTCACAGGCTGACTCACTGCAGGGAATCAAGGAGGAGGATTCACCGGACATCTCGGCTGAGTGATGAGATAGAGCAGAAAGCCAGCTGGGTTGGCTTCCTTCACCACCGTGTAGGCAAACCTGCATCCACACTCCTGAATGCTGGCTGGTGTGCCTGGACCAAAGCTGCCTGAGCCAGAGGGACCGAGAATGGGAGGAATGTCGGGCACTGGGGGGGGGGGGGGGGGGGGGCGGGCTTCCTGTCCCTGCTTCTGCTGCACTCGTCTCCTCTCTCCTTCTTCAGAAAAGAGAGTGAAGTGGACCAGTATCAGGGACAGCAGGTTGATAGAAGTGGCTGGTACCTGTGGATTTTGGCCCCCAAACTCCTGGCTGCACAGAGGAGCCCACTGCCCCTCCCACATCTCTGCCCTTGAACCCTAGCCTCTGGTCAGCCCAAACAGCTGCAGACACCTTTGCTGTCTCTGAATGTGCCCACCCCTCAGATCACCCCGGAGTGACATCTTCCTATCCAGCCACAGATCTTGTCAAAAATCCAATGACTGGACGAGAGGCAACAGGACTTTTAAAATGCAGCCAGAATCCTCCACGCTGGCCCTGCAGGGGGGTTGCTTGCTGGTTTGGCCAGGTGCCTTTAAATAATTAAACCCACTGAGTTAGCCGAGGTTGGAGAACCAAACAAGGGCCAAGCTCGAGGGGTGGGCAAAAGGGGGCGATGCTGTCCTGCAGCCTGAGACCCAGCAAGACCCACAGAGGAGGGGCATCGCCTAAGCCACAGTCACCTCTCCAGCATCCTGCTTTTCAAAATGTGGTCCCTGGACCAGCAGCCTGGACACAGCCTGGGAGCTTGGTGGAAACGCTGAATCTGGCCCCATGTTAGACCTACCAAACCAGAATCCACGTTGCACCAAGATGACCAGGTGACGTGGGCACACGTTCAAGTTTGAGAAGCATTGTCTTCGCACATCGAGCTTCTCTTTCACAGGAATTAGAAGCACGAACGAGGCAGGAGAGAGAGAATGATCTCCCCCTGCCCACAAGCACAGACTTTGTGAGTGGGCTGATGAGGCTTCTCGCTTGCTTCCTCCCACCTGGTAAGTGTGGACATGGCTGGGACCTCGGGGGTCACCGTGCAACCCTACTGCCCAACGCTTGGCTCCAGGATCCTGGCTTAAGACCACGTAGGTGGGAAATTGGCTTATTCTCATCACCAGTCCGCCTTGGCTGGTGGGCTTCTCGGGCCCCCTGCCTCCTTCTGCCAAGAGCATGGGGGCCATCCCTCCACCCCAAACTTTCATGTCTTTGTAAAATGTTTAGCGAAAAACTGCCGACTATGTAAATCAGAGATCATTAGAGGTTGGGTTTTTCCTTAAAGAATGGATTCAGCAAAATGCTGTTTTCTCCCCGGCTCTGGGTCTCTATTTAGGGGATTGGAGCTCTGTTTATTTATTTATTTATTTATTCATTAGCTGGGCCCACAGTCAAGGAGAAAGGAGCAGGGCTATTAATCTTTCCTGTCATCCATTCACAGATGTGGAGTTCACACCACAGCAAATGTGAAGTCAGCAGTACCCAACCACAAGGTGGAAATTTCAAGAGAAACAAGCTTGGAGGAATAAAAAATAAAAATAAAGAGGGAGTGGAGGCAGGGCGGGGTTGAGGGCTACTCGGAGACAGAGCACGTTTAAAATTCAGCGTCTGTGCCTCCCTGGGCGCTGGCGAGTGCCCCAGAGTAATCCTGCTCCCAGCAGGGAGGTGCCATTGATATGTTAATAATAATTGTCTTTTCTCTTCGTCCTAAAGAAATGAAGTTTGCAAACTGATTGTGATGAAGAGCCTGTGACTGTGTGTGTGCACATGTGTGGCACAGAGACTAAGATGGACACGCACACGCACACTTCCTCCTTTGCCTATTTATCTGCTTAGTAGATTCTGGAAATCTCCACGGGAAGACACATCGCAGAGGGCTGTGATAAGGTCCAAGAAGGCTCTGGTGTCCCTTTTGGGATGATGTGACTGCCAGCTCTTGGGGGTGGGGAGCAGTGGCCAGGCTGCAACAGCCATGCATTTTGCTGGAGGGAAAACCCAGAAAAGTCTCAAGCGTCTCCCACTGGGAATTTCTAACCATAGGGAGAGCCCACTGTCCAGTGTCCCTGAGCCGGGCAGTGCGTGGTAGACCAGAAGATCAGGTCTCAAGCTTCCTAGAGCCAGAGTCTTTCTAGAGCCCGGTGAATCTGCAGGGTGGACACGCGTGTCCCCAGAGACGGACCAGTTACTCCCTGCCTTGGTTCCCTTTTGGCTGTATTTCTGCTTTGGGGGCCGATGCCCTGATACGTTAGCTCTTAGCGTGTCAGTTCTTTCTCCCACTGGGCCTGGAGTGGGAAGTTGGCAGAGCCCCAGGCACGGAAGCCTTATTAGAAGAACATTTCAGAGAGACCCTGGTGCTGCCCCTGCTGCTCAGACCAGACCCACGGTTTGTGTTCCTGGCCTGACCCAGACCTGAGTTCACCTCTAGCCTTGAGGTGCTGCCATTCCCCTGGAGTCCTCTAGCCCTCCCCATCTGCATTGCCCCTCCCCCACTGGTCCAAGATGCTGAGTTCCTGGCCACACAGCCACATGCTGGATGACCCCACCTCAGCTGGGAAAGGCTGAGTCCAGTTTCGCACGGAGCGTACCCAGCACCACCCTGAACAACAGCAAGAGGAGGCTGCCACTTCCAGAGTAGCCGAAATCAGCTTCTCTCACAAGAATGTGCGCTCCTTCAGGGCATAGAAACCATGTTTATTCATCCCTGCTCCTTGACCCTTGGTGGATGCATGCTCAATGAGCATGAGTGGAATTGTGTTGAATTCTGGGTCAAAAGGAGTCTGGCTGCCTGGGGAGGGGGGGAGGGGAGGTTAGGGTTTGCGCTGAAAATACAGCATAAGGTAAACATTCTCCCCTGGATTGAAGAAGGGATGAGAAGTATGCCGGCTGGTCATGGAGGGCTGTGTTCAGCAGGATTCTGAGGCTGCGTCTGGACTAAAGGGGAAAGTTTCAAAATCCTGTAGCAAATCTGTCCTGGGTGCAAGAAGGGGAGCGATGGGGCTGTGACTCACACTCAGGCATTGAGGGTCAGAGGCCCTGGGTCACAGAGTATCTACAAATTATATTGACCCCAGAAGAGAGGCACAGCCGTGATGAGAAGGGAAGAGGTAGGAGGGCCAGACATGGAGTGGACCCCACAGAGCAGAGCAGGGAGCCCTGTCCCAGGTGCGGACCCCACTGGCGAGGCTGAGTAGAGGCACAGGATGCCCTGGAGCCGGAATATTTCTTGAAAGGCCCATTACAGGCATCACCAGCTAATCGTGGTCACTCGGCAGCCCAGTGGCAAGACCAGGGCTCAACCCCAACTTTCTAATCAGAGCTCACCCCCAGCACTCATAGGCAAACACACTTGAATCATCCTTCCATGCATCCCTGACTGTAAGCACTGGTTTCTTCACTGCCATGTCCACGTTCACATCTGTACACTGCTAACAATAAAACCCAATGCTAAAGGGAATAAAGAAAAAATGCACCCATGCCATAGCACAGTGCGGCGCGCACCCCACTGCTGGTAATACACCAGCCTCCCCAGACCCCAGCTTGCTGCGGGACCACTCGCAGTGTCTTCTCTTAGCTCCCACCTCACCCCAGGTTCTGCCTGCACCGAGCTCCAAACCCCATGTTTTCTCTTCCCTGTAGCTTTGTTGATGCTTTTCTCCAGCAGCAGTTTCTCCCCACACCTCTGCTGAAATTACTGAATTGATCCTTTAGCTCTCAGATTAGATATTACCTCCTCCAGGAAGCCTTCCCTGACCTCACACCACACTCCAAAGCCATGAACTTATTTCTGTCACAGGATCGTGGGTCATTGACTATTTATCTGTTTGTTTTTTTCACTAGACAACAAATTGGCAAATATTTTCTGTAAAGAGCTGACAGTACATGGTTTATCCATCTCTGTCCTAACCACCAAATTCTGTTTTTTGTAGTGTGAAAGCAGCTAATACACAACATGTAAGCAGGTGAGCATGACTGTTTCCCATAAAACTTTATTTACAAAAGCAAGTGGTGGGCCAGATTTAGCCACAGGCCACGGTTGGTCCTACATTAGACAATGAGATTCTCAAAGCAGGAAACGGTTGTGTTCAACTGTCCCAGCTGGCACAGAGAAGGTCCTTGATACTCCAGAAACAAAGGAATGATGTGCGGAAATGTTCGAAGTCCCTGTCAGCACCTTTTAGAATTGAATATACTCATCACATTCCTGAGGTCTGGGGAGGGCTCCGTAGGCATTAGGCCTCAGCCTGGGTACAGCTGGACCATTTCATGCACTAGGAGTGCTCCAAGCCAGGACTTGGAGAACGCACCGTCCCCAAGGCTGGCTCCCAGGAGGGCATGCTCACCTGTTTCTCAATCTTTAATCTTGCCTCTCTCTACCTAGTCAGAGCCTGCCACCCCAGACAGGTGGGCACCAATACCCCTTCTGGCGGACATGACTGCTTCTCTGGGACCTGGTCTCTGCTGTCACCAAGCACGTCCCTGTCCTGCCCTTTGCCAAGCACGGCCTCTACAGATGCTCTGGAACCACTGGGGTTTCAAAACCCAACAGTGAGGGACTGCGTTTTGGGGGAGAAAGGCCCAACTTCACACAGTTTGATGGAAACAACGAATTCTCCCCCGGAACGCCTCATGAATCAGTGGTGGGGGAGGTGCCAGGCAGAGGAAGAAACCAGAGACTTCCATCATGCCACGATCAGGACAACCCTTCCCCTTAAGGACTGAGCTTTTGGTCCTTGGATAAGCTCCTTGGCCCAGCCCTGAATTATTCCAGAAGGAGCTCACTCTCATAAGAAATCTTGTTTCCTCCTGCAAATAGCCTCCTGCTGATCCAGCCTAACAGTTTATGAAATATCCTTAAATAAGTATGAAACTTCACCTGCACAAAACGTTGGTTTAATCCCAATCTCCAAGTTTTAAAGCCCATCTGGGTAAACATGGGAGACTGTACTGTTGGTCCCAATTCTTACTCCAACACATCATCCTCTCACCCCTGGCTGGGGAACTTGCAAGACCCTCCTCCTCTACCTCATTGGTTTTTGGTTTGGCCATGTGACTTACTTCAGCCAATAGAATGGCAGCAAGCATAGTCAAGTAGAGGCCTCAAATGTGCATGGGCGGGTCTCTAGCCCTTTGGGCTCCTCCTATTCCCCCCATGAGAAGATTATGCTTTGGAGAGCTGCTGGTCCAAGAAGGAAGCTCTGTGGCCCTGGCCACGTGGCTCAGTTTGTTGTCCCATACACTGAAAGGTCATGGGTTCAGTTTCTGGTGAGAGCACATACCAAGGTTGCCGGTTTGATCCCTGGTCAGGGTACATACAGGAGGGAACAAATTGGTGTTTCTCTCTCACATCAATGTTTCTCTCTCTCTCTGTCTCTTCCTCTCTCAGAAAGAATCAGTAAACATATATCTCTTCAGGTGAGGATTAAAGAAAAAAAGAGAATGAAGCTCTGTGGACAAACTTGAACCCAACCCACTTCCTGGAATCCAGCCTGGCCCAGCCAAGACCAGCCAAACCCCAGCCAAACCCCAGCCAACCACAAACCCATGAGGAAGAAAAATAAATGCTTACGTTTTGCCATTGAGTTTGGGGTGTTTGGTGATGCAGCATTTTTGCAGCAGTAACCAAAATAATAAAGGAGGATGCTGTCTCCAAATCTTCCAGATTCACCTCCAGGGACTGATTCACAGGGGGAATCGAATGTCTGGGGTGCCTGCTTCCCCAGCAACAGCTCTGACCGTTTGAATCTAGCTCCGTATTTATCCAGTTACTGGAAAACTTCCGACCTTTGGAAACCTCTGGTCTTCATTTCATTTGGACTTGCTTTAAACAAGTTCTGAAGTTGTACGGAAGTTCCCCTGGTCACTCTGGTCTGTGAGGAGAGTGTCTGTCTGAGCTGCATCGTCTGAAAAAAAAAAAAGCCAGGCCCATTCAGATTCAAAGCGTTGGGGAAATTGCACAAAAAGAGCCAATAGCACAATGGCTGTCGTTAACAGCACAGGGCTACAGGGACAGACCTGACCTAGTCAACTGCTCTTGGCAAACAAATGAGGAGTCGATGGCCTTGATTCCAAGGTTGCCAGCAGAGTCCAATCTTATAGGCATGAACCAGAGCTTCTGAAACTCAGGAAATGGGTGAGGCCACCAGAGTAAATCCTAAATGCAACATTTTCTGTCTGATGGGAAAACTTGTTGAAAAGTTTTGATAGATTTTTGGAAAATGTTGGTAATTGTTCACTTCCCCACATCCACATGCGTTTGCAGTTTGACTTCCCAAGTCCTCCCACCAAGAGGTGGAGTAAATTTCCCCGACCCTTTGAATCTGGATGGGCCTGGTGATTCACCTTGGTCGAGAAAATTCAGAGGTGTCACGTTGTGACACTTCTAAGCCTAGGCCTCATGACATAGGGCATGCTTCTGTTTGTCCCTCACGTGAGCAGGCCTGGGCTCACTCGCCTGGTGAGAGGTGGCTTGAAACCCCAGTGAGTCATCCCAGCAGGGGTCATCCTGGACCCGTCCACCCTTCACTTGGCCATGACGAACGAGCAAGTCTGGCTGAGACCGGAAGAGCTGCCCCGCTCAGCTCAGCCCATCTTTCCAAGTTAAAGAATCTTGGGCTAAGTAAATGGTGGTTGTTTTAAACCAACCACTCCCTTGATTTTTAGAGCAATTATCCTGCATCAAAACTGATATAATCGCTATTACTGAAAATACGTTAAAACCACCTCACGCCCATCAGGATGGCTGCCACAAAAAATAATAGAAAATAATAACTGTTTGCAAAGATGTGGAGAAATGGAAATACTTGTATCCTGTTAGTGGGAGTGCAAAAGGGTACAGTTCCTGGGAACAGTATGGAGGCTCTTCAAAAAAATAAAAATAGAATTACATATGATTCAGCAATCCCACTTTGGGATATATGCCCAAAAGAACTGAAAGCAGGATCTGGAAGAGGTGTCTGTACATGCATGTCCAAAGCAGCATTATTGACAACAGCCGAAAGGTGGGCATGCCCCAAGGGTCCATCAACAAATGAATGAATAAGGAAAATGTGGTCTGTACATGTGCGTACAATGGAATATTATGTAGCCTTAAAAAGGAAGAAAATTCTTACAGATGCTACAACATGGGTGACCTTTGAGGACATAATGCTCAGTGAAACAAGCCAGTCACAAAAAGGCAAATACCACACAATTTCTCTTATACAAGTTCCCAGAGTCATTGAACTGGTAGAGACAGAAAATGGAACGGTAGTTGCCAGAGGCTGGGAGGAGGGGGGAATAAGAGGCTGTTTAGCGGGGACAGGGTTTCGGTTTTTCGAGATGAAAAGGGCTCAGGAAGTGGACGATGGTGATGGCCGCGTGACGATGTGAAGGTGCTCTATGCCACTGACCTGTGCCCTCAAAACTTGTCAGAATGGTAAATGTAATGTAATGCATATCTTTCCACAATTAAAAATAAAACGAAATGATGTTGGGAACTTCCTGGAAGTAACCAGTATTCAGAGAACCACTCGCCGCTTTGTGAAAAAGCATGAGCTACGAGGAGAGAGCAAAACAGGCACAAATACCCCTGGGAAATGCTGGGGGGAGGGGAGGGGTGGTTCAAAGGGCGCTCCGAATGGAGGGACCGTGGGGTTAACTTTGGATGCCAAATTCATCAGAATACTTTAGGTGGCACATGACGGGAAATTAATTCACCTTCGCCTAAAGCAGAGCATGAAGTTTTCTGAAGTTGCTGGGAACGGCACATGAATTGGAGAAGGGCCTTGCCAGCAAGGCTCCGTCAGCAGGTCTGGCTCCCTGTCCTCTCACCTCCGTTTGGCTTTATCGTCCTTCCGAGCTCTGGCTGCCACGGCTCCTCACCCCGCTCCAGCACAGCAGGCCCAGAGAAGGATGGCTTCTCCTCCAGCTCACACGGGAAAAATCCAGGAGAAGGCCTGTGACCGGTTTGATGTGGGTCCCATGTCCACTCCTGGACCAATCGTGGCGTCTAAGGGAACGGGGCATTCTGATTGGCCTAGCCTGGGTCATGTGACCCCTGTGGCCTGAGTTGGGTGAGAGTTGCTACTGAGAAGGCAGATGGGGATACACACTGTGTGTCTTGTTGGACAGAGACACAGTTACTACCATCCAGACTGGCTGCTATTACATATTAGAGTGAAGGTCATTTGGGGTCATGCTCCCCCCTGGTGAGGAGCCATAGACCAAGTTCTCAATGCAACATAAAGGGAAAGACCCCAAGCTTTGGGGAATGTTAGACACGAACGTGAGGCTCAACTCCATCACCAACTAGCAGTGTGAACTAGGACAAGACCTTAACCTTCCAAAGCCTCAGTTTTCTTCCCATTTATAAAATGGGTTTAATATTGCAGGGCTGGTGTGAAGGTAAAATATGGGAATGCTTAAAAACTGCCTCTCCCTGCGTTCGGTGCATTGTAAGCACCGAAAATTCACTTTAGAAACAGCAGCAACGAGAAGGCGGCCTCCCAGCCTGGTCCATCTGCTGCCTGCCCTGAAGGGAGCCCTGCAGGAGGCTGGTCCCTGTGGCGGGCGGAACAGCTGTCATTCATTCCGGTGCCCGTCTGAGCACCTCTGTGTGTAGGTGTACCCCGGAGGGCGGTGGGTGGTGGTTTTCACTGGGAAACTGCCAGGCCTGGGGTCGGGCAAGGGAGGGGCTTAGGGTCACATTTAAAGAAGCCCCTATTTCAGAGTCTGGCAGCTGCAGGGTGAGCCCCTGAGAGGGGTGTCTCCTTAAATGTGGCTCCCCAGGCCCCCCACTCACCTCACCCTCAGACCAGCCCTGCACACCATTACATTGTTGAAGGATGTTGTTAGCAGCCGAGTCTTGGGCCAAACCGGGCACCACAGAATCAGAATGTGCACATACAGTTGGGCATAGGACTCTGAGGACAAGTTCTCATCCCCAGTGACTCTTCTGTCGTCACCCCAGACCTGGACTGAGGACTGGTCTGGAGATGAGGCTGTCCCATGTCCCGACGAAGGGGGTTGTCTGCAGAGATGCCTCCGGGCGCCACAGGGCTGGGGGTCGAGGGGCCAAATACAAATACGATGGGCCCTACCCCTACCCCAACTCTTCAGCTATGTTAAACTTTTTACATAATGGGACTTTACACAGGATGCCATTTGGTAAAAAGAGTCCTGTGGCTTAAAACAAAAAAAATGTGAGAACATCCGGGCTAGAAGGGGAATGGAGAAACCTGAGAAGCTCTTCATTGAACAGATGGCCAGGCTGCCCCTCCCTAGGTGACAGGGCATAGCTGGAGTCAGACCCTGGCTGGCCCGTCCGCCCTCTGCCCTACACGCCACCCCCTGGGACTGACCTAGGACAGCCTGAGCTCCACCTCGCCAGGGCTGACCTCCCTCAGTGGCCTCTCCGGGCTGGGTTGGGGGTCGGGGAAGGAAGGAAGGCTGTACTCTTGTCTCTTCCTCCCACCCCAGAAGATCTGGGCCCTCGGGTCCCATGGGGAGTCCCCTGCCAGGCAATCCGGTGGTTACAGGAGGGGGACAAACTCTGGGGACAAGGGAGCTGCCATCCTGAGCCTCCCAGCAGACCTCCCAGCAGACCTCCTCCAGGTCCCTTCTCCTCTGAATCAAAAAGCCCAGATTTATAGGTGATCTCGTTTTTTAAAGTGTTTTTCTCACAAACTTAGAAACGTCTCCAAATTTTCCTTTGAATTGTTCTCTAAAAGGTATTAAACTGTGTTACTTCAGTGCACCTAAGAAAATGCTGCCTTCTTTCCAGGGCAACATGTCTGATCTCAACACTGCTGACCTGGCAGCACTTGGCTTCATTTCCGCCACTCACTGGTGCAGCCCCGGAGGGAAACCTCTAAGGGCTTCGTGATAGGGGAGTTGTTGCTTTGTTTTGTGTGTCAAGAAATTAACCCCCCTAAAAGCAAAGAATTACGATGGAGAACCGGCACCTGCACGAATAATCGAGGATGAATGGATGTCGTGATCGTGCGGCTCCATTCAAAGACCAAGAAAGGGGAGATGAGCTCTCAAAATGCTCAGCCACCGCCCTCCGGCCCCCACCAGCCACCGCCTCTCACACTCGGATTGAACTGTTTCTTCACATTAGAGCAGAAATGGATTACATCTCCAAAGGAGACAGGAAAATGATTTGACACTATGTATATAATCTAATTCAAATCATGGGCCCCTAATCGACATTTAATTGATGTAATAATGTTTGTTCATGATGGTAAATAAACAAAATATATAAACAGAAACATCTTCTTTGACGTTTAATGACTGCTTAGCAGCTATTTGGGTCAGAGCTACTGAGCTCTAATAAACAAATGCTTAATAATCAATTGAAATGCATTTCTCTGGTTATTGCCTTATTAAATCAGGATCCAGCTCCAGCTGCAGACGTTCCTTCTACAGGAAAGAGAAATGGTTAGGGAGGGGAGAGGCCAGGGCCAGTGCCCGCTGGAGTTGAAACCAGGGGCTCTTCTCTCTCCACCCGCAGCCAGAAGGCGCTCCACAGACAGGCTCGCGTGTGCCCTGGACTCGTCTGCGTGAAAGCAAAGTCTGCCTCCTTCCCAGACTTGATTTTTCATCAGAGATCCGCTTCCATTGCCTACCTGATGGGAGAGCCCATGGCAATGAAATAGGCCACGTAAAGGCTTAGAGCAGGCCTGGCACGTAGTGAGTACACACAAACGGCCATCGTCACCACTCCCTAGCTTGTCGTTGCTCTTCCGCGCCTGGGCAAAATTCACTCTGGGTCACCTCTTGCCTGAGGTGTTTGTTTGTTTGTTTGTCTGTTTTCAGATGGTAAGGCTCATTCTTCCAGAGCCCAGGTCAGGCCACACCTTGCCCTCTCACCTAACAGCTCCATCAGCTGCCAAGCCATGTCCAGGGAAGGGCTGCAGCTGGCCTGGTGGCAGCTGGGTCCCCATCAGGGCCACCTCCAGCTGGAACTCTGACCTCTCCTTGCTCCTGCCAATGCTCCTGGCACCTGATGGCATCCTTTTCTGTGTCACCTCTGGCCCTCATGCTTCCAGGAGGTGGGGCCTGTGTTTGGGATCCAAGCCGAGCAGCAGATGTGCCCTGGATGTAAAGGTTCTCTTTCCTGTTTCTGAAGACTCCTCCCAGAGCCCAGCTTCAGAGAATCGAGGCCCCCAATGACGCCAGATGTTCCCCCTTACCGCTGCAGCCTCCCTGGACCCCCTGGTCCAGCCTCCCCTTTTCTCTCCTTGCCTCTCCCCTCCCTCTTCTCTCTCCTCCCCTTCTCTCTGCACAACCACCAATTACTGGGGTCTGCCTGGCCAGGGGAAGCAGGAGAACCGGGCGTCAGCTGCCCAGGTAGAGCCGAGGAAGGGGGTGGTGAGGGAGGGCAACAATGATAAGATAAAGTAAGACAATTTGGTGCCAGTAGAACTTGAAAGAGAGCGAATAGCCCCAGGGGTTGATTGTGGACCAGAGGCCCATTGAATTCACTCACAAGTGCTTGATGGTCCCGGGGCGCCATCTTGTGGCCAATCTATGTAATGACCAAAGGGGCCCTCGTCCACTGACGGAGTCCTCTAGGTTCTTTCTAAGGTCCCTTCCTGATCCTTAGCCCGAGATTCAAGTAGTATCCAAGCCGTTCCTTAGACCTTGGAGGCTCAACTATTCACCCCTCTGGGAGGGACGGAAATATAGGGAGAGCGTAGAGGAGAAATGGAAGACAGAGGCCAGAGCAAGGGGACAGAAGGTGTGCCAGGGGGCTCTGAGAGGGTTCACAAACGAAGGCTGGTCTGAAAAGACCGAAGGGTCCTGGAAGACAGGAAGTCAATGGAAAGAAAGTCCCGCGTGAACGAAAAACTCACAGCTGCGAAGACCGGCCCCACGTGACCTCTACTGGAGCCCAGGATTCCCAAGACACAGTGGGCTGAGAATCTGGAGGCAGGGAGAGTCAGACTGAGGGAAGGGGAGGGGGGGAAGAGCTCCTCCTCCTCCGCCCCCCGTGCCCCACCCTCCTCTCCCGGCAGCGCCTCGGGCCCCTGCCCCGCCCCCACAGCCTCAGAGAGTTCGGCGGCGGAATGGGATGGCTTGGTGAGCAGCTGTAGGGACTGAAGGGGCCTGGGCCTTCGCAGCTCTGGAGACCCCGCTCCCCGGCCCCACCCCCTTGATCCTGCCAGGCGTGGGGGGGCCCCACTTGACCGATGTATTCCTTTTGTTCCAAGTCCATATGCCAACATTTAGAGGTTGTTCCTGAACACTCAGTCTTAGGAGTCAGACTGCCTCAGTTTCTGTCTGTGCTCCACACCTTTCCTGGCTGTGTGACCTTGGACAAATTGCTCAGCTTCTCTGAGCAGCCATTCCCAGATCTGCAAAACGGAGAGGCTACAGTACCTCTCTTCGGGAGCTGTCAAGAGGGTTAAATAGTCGTGTTAGATACTTGCACACAAAAGCTAACTCAGTTCCCCCAAAACCCCAGGGGTTGCAGGTACTGTCTCCCCCATTTTACAGGTGAGAAAACTGTGGTCCGGAGAGGCTGAAACGACTGGCCAACGGTCGTGCTGGCACTAAAGGCAGAAATGGGGCCTGAGCCCTGTGTGTCCCCATCTGCCCCCATCAGACTGTGAGCTGGTTGAAGGCAGATATGTCTTCGCAGCCATATTTGCCCTCCCTGAACGTTGCTTGGGAACTAGTGTGTGTCGGGGGCTCCGCACATACGTGTTCATCGCTTAGCCATGTCAGGACGGAGGTGCCAAGTCCACGGTGCTTGTTGGGCAATGGATGAAGAAGTGAGTCCCAAAGCCACCCCGGCTCAGGCCACCTTGAACCTCACAGCTTCTGCAAATGCACCCAGCCTTTGTACAAGCTGTTTCCTCTGCCGAGAACACCCCTGTCTCGACCTGAAACACTGAGACCCAAGCCCAATTCCCCCGGCCCTCCTGCAAGGGTTTTCTCTGCCCCTCCAGGTACAGCCAGGCTCCCAGGAGAACCAGCCCAGACCTTTGTGAGGCCGTGAGCCACGTGGCAGGATCATCACCTGTCCACCTACTGTGTTCCCTGGTAGGCAGAGAGCCAGGTGGAGTCTCTCTCCCAGTGACTGAGTGCAGCTGGGGGCACCGGGAACACGGCTGGTCTTCCGTGAATGTGGGAGGGAGGATGGAGGAAAGGGCGGGGCAGGGAGAAGGAGGAGATGGGAATGAGAACCAGAGGAGGGAAGGAGGGAAGGAGGAAAGAGGAAAAGAGGAGGAAAGAAAGGCGGAGAATGGGGGAGGGAGAGAGAAGAGGAAAGGAAGGAAGGGGAGAGAGAGCGGGAATGTGGAAGGGACGGGGAGCGGGAGGGAGGGACACAGCTGCCCTACTTCTCGCGGTCACCTTATGGGGGCCGCCTTCCTTGGCAGAGCGGAGGGGCGCTCCCGGCGAGGCAGGCGCACGCCCCCCGTGCCAGCCACCTGGCCTCTCCCAGCGCTCCCTTCCCACCAACTCTCCTGCGCCCGAGGCGAGTGCGGCGCCTGACTCAGATTCTCCCCGAGTAGGCATTTTTCTTCTCGTGCTGGGGCACAGGCGCAGTCTCTGGGAGCGAGCACACCTGCCACGCCTGTGCTGACGCACAGCTTTTCAGAGAATGAGAGGAAGGGAAAGCGGGCCTGGATGATGCCGGGGTGGGGAAGGATCCATCCGCCGCCCCCCCTCTGGGCTGGGGTCTGGGGTTGCCTGATGGTGGCACCCAGGGAGGACTGGGGGCTTTCTTCCCCCACCGGCCCCCACACACCGCCGCTCCTGCACACCGGGAGCAGTGAAGGTGCTGCGGACAAGGCTGCTGGCAGGACCGGGCAGACAGGGCGCAGGGCGCAGAAAGAAGCCCTCGCCCCCCCCCCTTGGACAAATGTCAGAGCGGTCCCTTCTCATCACCTGCAAACAAGCCTTCCGGAAACTGCGCACAGATAGCAACCGTTGTGCACTGGGACAATCTGACAAAAGAAAATGCCCCGTTAAGAACATTCTATTAGCCCGCTGGTCCCTCTGTGGATGATTTATTTGGGTTTGGTTTCTGCTAAAGCAAAGTGGGTGTCACATCTTCCTTGAAGAGATGTGGGGGATCTTAGTTCCAACAGCTGTGGGGGAGGAAGGAGAATATACCAGCCCCAGACCTGAACCCTAAACCAGACCCTAGAGCTTCAACCCAAACCAACAAGAACGAGAGCGACGGAAAACAGAAGCGGCCTTTACTTACTGAGCTAAACACTCAAATCATTTCCACCTCCCACAATCCCAGCAGGAGGCTCTTCTCCTCATGTCACAGAGGGCAGCTCAGAGAAGTGCAGTAACTCACCTCGGGTCACACAGTAAGAGATGACTCAGGGCAGAAACACAGCCCGTGCCCCAGTTCTGAATGCGCTTTGCTTATTCTCTTTTCCTCTGCAGGATGTCCACTGGTGGGAAGTGACAAAGTCTGGGACAAGGGCTTAACTGTAAGTAGGGGGCTGGGAAGGACATCCGTGAAGTCCGCCTGGAAGCCGCATTCGGATGGAGAAGACGATCGCTGGCTGGACTGTCCCTGTGTTCGGTGTGTCTCATCCTGGCTCCAACCTGCAGCCCCGGACTCTCTGCAGCCTGAGGGCTGACAGCAAAGCTAGGGGATGGGCAGGGTGGAACACAAATTATTGTCTTTGGGACAGAACCCATCATGAGGTCAGAGCAAAGCAGAGCTCACAGACCAGGGGGAGGGGCAAGCCCAGGACTCCCCAGATGAGGACCAGGGCAGGAGAAGCTTGTGATGTCGGCCAGGAACTGCCCCCTAAGATTTCCTTAGGCCAACCACCCACGAATTAGTGACACTACAGATAAATGGTGGCCTCTCAGCCTCAGCAGGGTCAGAAGTAGTGCCCCTCACCCCCATGGGCAACCCCTCACCTCCAGGACATGTGGCCTTCGCTCCTTGGATAAGACAATGACGATCTCATTTAAATTGCACACAGGTTGCCTTGGAGGGGATGCCATGTTAACTCTGAAGTAGAAATAAATTTTCTTTCATGTGTTGTCTGTGATCTGTTAGTAATGGCTGCCTGGAAGAGGGACTATAAAGGGCCTAGGGGCTGGGCTCCACAAGACTGTGCACCGAGATCCACTAGTGATGTCTGTCAAGGACAAAGTACAGGGGCCAGACGTTTGCCTGCCCAGCATCCATCTGCACTTGTCCATCATCTCCTCAGAAGGACGGAAGGAAAGGGGTGTTTTGAAGAGGCGGAGCATCTCTACGGCCAGCCACCTCCACCCAGGGGGTGGAAGGCTCACTTCTGTGAGTCCAGTCCCTGTGCCAAAGTGTCACCAGCTTAACCAGCAGTCCCTTTGCTTCTTAAATTAGCCAGAATTCATGCTTTCCTGCCTGAAACTAAGTAAGAACTTTACTTTACATACTTCCTCCTTCCATGGTTCCTAAGAATCTCCAGGTACCACCCAGGCTAAGCTATGTAACCATCTTTTCTTCCTGCCCTCCCCCATCCAGACCTGCCCAGGCGAGGTCCTCACCTGTCTCACCCATGAGGAGCCCTAGAGGGCGCTGTCCCCAACCACACAGCCCCCCACATTTGAGATGAAGGCAGCCCTCCCCTGGAATACAGGAGGCCAGCCGTGTTCTCACTGAGTGCCTTTTCATTTCCTTCCTGCTGTACTAGCTTGGTATGAACATGATAAATCGTCATCATCATCATTATTATTATTACTACTATTATTATTAGGCATCCAGGGGGGCAGTGGGGGCCCAGGTGTGACCGCTGCCCTGAGAATTCTCTCTCCACACCGATCGTCTGAGCCTCAGTTTCATGTTGCAATCTCCCAGAGGGCTTTTAATGTTCTTTTAAAAAAATTTTTATTGATTGATTGTTTTTAGAGAGAAAGGGGGCAAGACAGAGAGGAAGAGAGGGACATCGATTCGTTGTTCCACTCACTTATGCATCATTGGTTGCTTCCTGCATGGGCCCCAACCAGGGATCAAACCCACAATCTTGGTGTATCGGGACCAACTAACCTACTGGCCAGGGCCTCCTGCAGTTTTTGATAATACAGATGCCCGGGCCCCGGTCCAAGCCGTCCTGGCATAAGTGGTGAGTAGGCATGGCCGCTGCCCAGGCGGTGCTGATGTGAAGCCACAGCAGAGACCCTTGGCTCCACTGTCACTCTCACGCAACGTAAGAGGCTGTGGCTGAGAGGGCTGGGAGGTCACCAGGGCCCATTTCCTCTACCTGGGGGACACCCAGTCTCCCTTGCAACTGGGCGTGGCCAAGTAACTGACTTCTGGCCACTGGAGTGTGAGTGGCAGTGACATCCACACTGGCACCTGGCCCATAAAATCTCTCGTGCAATGCTCTACACTCTCGTTTACTGGCTCACCAGGCTCCAGAGAGACGGCAGAGCTACTAGGTGGGAGGCACCTGGGTCCCTGCGTCACCACGTGGAAAGCCACCTGCCAATCACCCAGTGGGACTCGATGTGAAAATGACACATCTGTGAGGCTGGCAAGTGACTGAGATCGGAAGATGCTGGTCCTGGACCATCTCCAGTGGGACGCGTTTGGTAAGTCCTTGGATGTGTGAGGAACTTTCCCGGCGGGCCCCCACCCTAACGCTCTGCTCCACGGGTGGGAATTCAGAGATGGGCGCCAAGCCTGGCCTGGACTCCTGCATCCCCCCGACCAGAGCCTCTCTGGGATGCTTTCTGAAGCATCAGGCCCTCCTGCCCGTGACCACCCTCAACAGCAATGGCGCCCCCTCGCTCCTTGGACACACCATGCGCTTTCCTGTCCCAGGGCCCTGGTACTCACCGTCTCGCCTGCCAGGACACTCTTGCTCATACTCTTCCATGGCTGTCACATCCCCCCTCAGGTCTCAGCTCAAGTGTCACGTCCTCCAAGCGGCTCCCCCCTCCCTCCATGTCAGCACCCTGTTTGTCTTCTTCATGGCACGGGGGGACCTTGCTGATTCCACATTTATTTGTTTTCTTCCCCGTGAGTGCCTCTCCCAAGAGAGTAGATACTGCTCCAGGACGAAGGGGTCTTTTCTTTTTGTGACAAGCACAGTGCCTGGTACAAAGGTGCTAGGTAACTGTTGACTGAATGAATGAATGAATGAATATCCCAAAGTCAGCCTAAGGATGCAGGCTTCACACCTGTTCCCAGTTCTGGTAATCCTGATGGAGTCACAAGGTCAAGAGCTTATAGACCAGGGCTAGCCCCCGACTGGAGAGGTCCAAGACCAGCCTCTGAGGCTCATTGTCACAGCCGTAAGCAGGCCCAGGACCAGCGCAGTGCACAGTACTGACCATGTGGAAGTGTCCATGGGGTCATGCAGGGCACAGCCTGTGTGAGCACACAGACCCCAGCTCCACCTGAGCCCGGGCAGGGCAAACAGACACTCCAGGTGGCTTGCTTGTGGTGCAGGGCTCTGGAAACCTTTCTGCAGCCCTGCCCTCAAACAAAACCATGAGCACCAGCACGTGAAGGCAGAGCTGCTTCGGATGAAGTGGAAGAGCTGCCCTGGTGGACTCAGAACCCTGCAGGCAGAGGGGTGCAGGGCGACTCTGCACCGTGGACAGGGCCCCTGGGCACATGGTGCCAACAGCAACCTCTGAATTCCCCACAGGCTGACTCGGGTCTCTGGAAAGCAGATGGGTTGTGGAAGTACGGAGGAGCGGTGCCCTTCGGCCAGAGCACGGCTGCATGAACACAGCGTAGCACACACACAGGCCCCGTAGCTCAGCGCCCTGCAGCGGTACCCACGGGTCCCAGGTCAGCAGGGTTGGCTCTACTCCTCACTGCGGCCCCTTCAGGTCTGCTCCACAGGGCTCACGTTCTGGGGCCAGTGGCCAGTTGCAGCATCCTCTTCTCATGGCCAGGGGACGGTGCACGGAAGTGCTGAGCAGAATAATACAAGGACCGCGGTCCTGAGCCCAGCCCCACCTGGAGCACCAAAGGCCTCCTTCTGCTGTTCCCAGGTGGCCCACTCAGCTCCTTCCTCTGGGCCGCCCGATGCCTCCCGCTACGCTTTGTGCCCCAGTGAGGATGTGTTCTTCTTAGGCCCTCATCCCCCATCATCCCTTACTCCCCTGCCAAAGACCCTGTCCTTCCGGAACTAAAATCCTGCCCCAAAGGAGCAGCAATGCCCAGTAGGCCGGCTCTGCTGAAGGATGACCCAGGGCCCAGGTGAGAGCTATGAGGAAACACGGTTTTTCCGATTCCCACCGCATTCAAGGATGCCTCCAACATGCCCGGGCTCTGAAGGGGCAGGTGGCCCCCACCCCTGTATCCTGACCCTGGTTCCCCAGCTCCGAGAACCAGCCCTTCACGAAATTAGGGCTCCAGGATGGGGAGAGGATGGAGACAGCTAAGAAGCCACCTTTGAGAATAAATCAAGCAGAAAAACTTCTTGATTTAGGTACAGTGGGGGGAGGGGAGGGAGGAGGAAGGGACCTGCTGGCTTCTCGGGTTCTTAATTTGAGGCTCCAAAAGGCAGAAATAATAACAACAATAACCACCCTGCTGCAGCCACAGCACTTCGCGCCGAGCAGGCGTCCGGGAAAGTGCTGACGGGGACGGCTGACAAGCCGCGTGCATTGTAATTCACACCATAACAGCATCTCCGGGCTCATGGATTTCTCATTGAAAAATTATGTGATGTCTTTTTGGAAACCCAATACTGAGTTATTGATATCGCGCAGGCAGCAGGCTCGCCACGTCCCGCTTATTAGCTTTCTACTTTCTGAAGGACTGTTTTCCCCTCTAATTTTCAACTTGGTTCTCCCTTTTCAGTTTAAATTGGATGATCGTGCTTGAGTGAGTGTCGGTGAGTGTGTCTGGGAGGGGGCGTTCTGCATACCCGGGGGTGGGCGCTTTCACAAGCATGTCAAGGTGTGTGTGTGTACGTGTGTGTGTTTCTGGGAGGGCACAAGTGAGGGGGTGTGCTTGTGTCTCTGTAAACTTCACCTTGGGGGCAGGGACTTCCAAATTCACACATCTGTGGACACTTCCATGTGCAAATGTGCAAATGCATTGCATGTGTACCTTCATGTCTGATACCACGTGCAGATGGGTGTGCCTGCACGTATAGCTGCAGGTGCATGCATGGGCAGGTGTGTGTGTAAGAGTGTGAGTACGGATGTGATGTGCGTGCAGGTACCTGTGGGGGGGTGTCCGTGGATCTTTATATCTGTGCGGCCATGGGAATGTGAGTGTGCCCGTATGTCTGTCCACATACCCAAGTGGGTCTCTGGGTTTTATATGCATGTTCTTACATGTACACCTATGTGTCTCTGAGTCTGCACAGGTGTGTCTGTGAGAAGCAGAATGGCCATGTGGCTGAGAATAGGGGTTCTGGGGTCACACAGCTTGGGGACCAATGCTAGTTTTGCCTCTTGCCACCCACGTGACCCTGGGCAGTGTCATACCCTGTCTGGAGCTCCACACCCCAACTGCAGGGGGCGGTCACGGTGGCCTTGCGCACAGAGCCGCTGTGAGGACTAACCGAGCATGTGGCACAGAGGCCAGCGAGTGCTCAGGTCACGTGAGCCATCACTTGGCATCCGTGTCGGAGGCGGCAGCCCTTCCCTGAGAAACGAGAATTTCTGTTACCTGCTCTGACCTGCTTGAGCTCCGGGATGTGATCTGAATCCATCCATTTCCTGCCTGGCACCTTCATGCAGGGCCTTTGTGAAGACACCTCTGGAAATGACAGCCTCGGTCCACTTTGAACCACCCCACCAGACAGACAGGTGCCTGGCCTGGTGGATGGGGGACAAAACTGAGTCAGGCAGCTTGCGGCTGCCCAGGAGCGTTGGCCTGGCAGGGCATGGTGGGCGAAGGGTCTGGAATGAATTCTGCAGGGGACATACGTGCTCCGAGGGCTCACGGAAGAAGCCTTCCACCCCAGTCTGAGGAGGAAGTACCTTCACAGAATCAGCTGGGCCTTAGGATAAAAACAATTTCTGCAGAAATCCTAGGGGCCTAGGAAGAGGGAGGGGGGCTTGTATGTTCCCCCTCGTAGCCCTCTCTGCTCCTTGGAGGTGGGCAGGCTCTGGGTGCTCAAGGGTGAGTGGTCAGGATCCTGAATGGGGCAGGGGGTAGGGGGATCGGTGAGGAAATGTCTGAGTTTAAGGATTTACGTGGCCCCGAGAGGAGAAGGAATCACCCAGCTTCGCTGATGGTGGGTTTCTCATCCGTGCAGTGAGCCAGTCCACGTAAATCTGGGAAACCAAAGAGATGCAACACTCAGCTACTTGTACCCAAGGTGCAAAGTCTTCCAGATCGGGGCTGTATCTGCACCGACAGCGCACCCAGTCCCACTCCAAGTGCTCAGCAGCTACACGCAGCCGCAGCTACCACATCAGACCCTGTAACCCCAGACTTCCAGAAACAGCGGCTTATGCCCGATGCCACTGCTCCAGGTGGCCGCAAAAGGCCAAACTCCAACATCGGGGGTTGGTTCACAGAGGACCAGGCACCTGAAGAACCACACCGGCCTCCGGGGAAGCAAGATGCCTGCAGCAGCCTGGCGAGACCCATGCTTAGGTCTCAGGCTGAGACTGCCAGGGCAGGTGCAGGCCTGCTGGGCAGTGGGAGGCTGAGAGTGGCAAGGCCAAAGGGAACTGACATCCTGGACCAGAGGGCAGCAGGGTCAAGTGTGTGAGATGACATTGAGAGCAGATTGGGGGGGGGGGGGGCTGGGGGAAGGAGGAGCCGGGGTGGGGGAAGGGAGAAGGCAAAGCAGAGTGTGAAGAGCCTGCTGTGGGCCAGGCTCTGTCTACAGTGACTTCATATAGGTTTTCTCCTGTTACCCCCATGAACCCACCCCATTCACTTGAAGGAACCGTGGGGAAGGGTTCGGGGGGTCTCACGGTGGCTGCAGAACACCAGTGTCTGGGGCGTGGGGGGCAGCACCCTGCCCGGAGAGGAAATGAAACAGACTTTCCTCTGCAAGTTGCCGGCGGTGCGCCCCCCTGGGAAACACTTCGGAAGGTTAGCCTCACTTTCCAGGTGAGGCAGCTGAAGCTTGAGGAGGTCAGGTGAGTTCTAGGCACGTGGTAGTCAGTCAAGAAATAATTGTGGAGGTAATCGGGAAAAACACTTTCAAACAAAAGGGGAAGAAATAGACATCTATATAATTTTATTAACCAATATCACTTAGTAAATTCAATATAAATAAATAAGAAAATTGTGGAACAAATGAATAAAAATGACATGAACACTTACTCTGACCCCCGGGAAAACTGTACCCCGTCCCTGGTCACCTCCCCAGGGACTCCAGTGTCAAGAAGACACCTGGGCCTGGTGACCCTTGGCCTCTACACTGACAGCCCTGATCTCTACCTCACCCCACGATCACAGCTGAACCCCAGACCCTCCTTTCTTCCTCCAGCTAAGAGTAGAGGGAGCAGAGGAGAGAAGTTCTCAACCTGGAATCGGGACTTCTGGTTACAAATCCCAGCTCCTCAGTGAGGCAGCCTTGGGGAGAGCCCTCTTCTCTTTCACACATGCTTTCATTCATTCATTCACTCATTCACTGGTTCATTCATTCATTCACTCACTGCATATGCAAGTGCTCCGCAGTGAGGCGGTCTGAGCGAGGTCCCTGCCCATCGCTTACCAGCTGAATGGACTAGAGAAAGCTCCCGAACCTCTCTGAGCCTCCCCTGTAAAACAGGGTGGTAACGGGACGTGCCTCCTCTCTGCACTGGAATGGGGTGGGGGTGCTGCACGTAATGTGTTCAGCCCAGGGTTCGTCAGTCTGCTGGGCACACGTTATCTGGGGCGTGGCCATGGTGTACGGTGGGCTGGGAGGCGGGAACGAACCCCACCCTCAGGGTGGGTGGTGGGGCAACCCAATAACCACCCCAGTGCCGGACACAGGAGAGGAACAAGCCAGTGCCCGGCTCCCTCCCTGCTTCCTCTCTTCCTTCCCTGACGCCCTACGCTTTGTGGGAGGGACTTCCATCCCCTTAACTCCAAATGCAGGCTCTTTGACACCAACAGGAGAGAGAGATCTTGGAGTCAGGAGGTCAGCAGGGTGCCCCGAACTGGCAAGTGTGGTCAACCCTTCGGGATGAATGCCCAGACCACACTCTGCCCACTCAGAACCCAGAGGGACGTGCCTGGACACAGGTCCAGAGCCATTTTCTGCTCCCCACACCAGGGTCTGAGCGTCAGAGCTTACTTTGCAAGTGGGGGCGGCCAACAGCCCCCAGCGTTCCAGAGTCAGTGGCTGCTCCCATGAGATGATAGCTCAGCACTGGCACCCATAGGGACTAAGGAACATGCCCCTTCTATTGGATTCCCATAGACACCTCAGGTGGGAGCGTGCAACACACAGAGACTGTGTTTTCTTTTTCTTTCTTTCTTTTTTTTTCGTCTTACAGAGAAAGGCCCCAAGCATTCCGTCCCAACCCCTTTCCATGGAAAAGGTATTCCATGCCATGCGCCCCAGTAAATCCGTGTGACTGAGTTAAAATGTGTTCCTTTTTTCTTATTAGATGAATTGCATCATTAAATTACATTATAAAAGCTGAAAATGCACCATTAATTTTCAAAAACAATAGTAAATACATCTCATTTCTAATACATGATTCTGCATTTAATTTTTGCCCGGGGCTTTGGCTGCTTTTTCCCCAGCCTCACTGTCCCCTTTTCGCAGACTATATAAATGGAGCTAAATTGCCAAAGAAATTTTTGCCAAATGTCCGTAATGTGAAAATAAATGAATTTCTAATTGGCTGTTGCAAAAAGAAAAATTGCTTTTTGATCTCAGCTCAACCAAGCAAAAATCTACCTAGCTTGAGGAATAAGAAGCAGACACATTGTGGGCAATGAAGGGAGAGACAAAGGGCCGGCGAAGTGACTCTCAGAATGAAATTTCTCCTCTCTCCCTGCCGCCTTTTTCCAGCCCTCCAGGGAGTCTGGCCTGGAACAAACCCAGCCACGCTGCCAGGTGGGGACCCAGACCCCCAGGAGTCCAAGCCTCTGCCTTCACAGGGACCCTGGGGCCAGCTGGAGTGTCATCACCCAACAGCCGCGAGCTTACGTGCCCTTCGTACTTTCTCTGCTCTGCAACCCGAGCAAGTTACTTGACCTCTCTGAACCTCCAACCTCTCATTTGTAAAATAAGAATGGTTGTGTAGGATTAGCAAGAGGCATTATGGGTTGAATTATGTTCCCCCCAAAATTCATATGTTGAAGTCCTAGCCTGCAGGGTCTCAGAATGGGAACTTTTTTGGAGAGAGGGTCTTTACAGAGGCCATCAAGTTAAAATGAGGCCGTCGGGGTGGGCTCTGACCCAATACGGCTGGCGCCCTTCTAAGAAGAGTTCTGGACACACAGAGGGAAGACCACGGGAGAACACCCACCTGCACACCAAGTACAGAGCCCTGCTTCACAGCCCTCAGAGGGAGCCAGCCCTGCCACCACCTGGACTGGAGACTGCAGAACTTTCTGTCACATCAGCCACTCGGTCTCTGGGACGTGGTTGCCGCGGCCCCAGCAGACAGGAGGTTTGAGAAATTGATAAGCATTGCAGACATACCAGCAAGGGGAACATTGGACCATTCCTGCCATTATCCCAGGCTTCTCCCAGGATGAGGCCTCCCCCAAAAATACAGGGATTTGTATTTAGTTTCAACGTTTGAACTGCACACTTGGCTTTGCCTTTGTCCCCAGCATCAAAAGTTCTGGGGAGCTAGAATACCCCTGGAGCGGTGAAGTTGTCCCTCTCGGGACCTTCTCTGGGCCCACCCCTCCGCACCGCATTGGGCCATATCATTCCCACCCCTGGGTCAAGTCGTCCCTGGGAACAAGCCTGACATTCCAACCCCTTCGGGTCAAGGTTTCGGACACCAATGCCCACCTGCCCCCTACACCCGCCCTCCCGCATCACACCACAGAGGGGTAGCTTGGCTACAAATGGACTTCTCTGTGTCTCCTCTTTTCTCTTTCTCTCTTTTTTTCCTTTCCCCTCTGCATTTTGAACCTACACCCGGAGCTTTCTGTACGCCACTGCTCCCAGCATTTGTTGTCTTCCTGACCTTGGTGACAGGCTCCGAGCCATGGGAGAGGTGACCCAGAGCAGGAAGGTTGGACAAGAGACCCTGGCCCGGGATCGAGGAGAGAACGTCCTTCCCGGCCACAAGGAGACAGGTGTGAGGACTGCTTGCAGCTCGTGGCCTCCAGAGGTGACCCAGGGGGCAGCCGTGTTATGCACTGAACAAGACCCCAGACCCTGTGGCACCCAGTGTGGACAGAGATGGGAGCTCTGGGTGGGAGAAAGTCATGGGGCTCCAGGGGTTTCTCTGAACTCAGAAAAGGGGGGGTCACAGCTGCGGTGGCCACACAAAGAGCAGATCTCAGTTGTCCGATGCCCTCAGGTCCCCAGGGTACTGGTAGGACCCAGAAAGGGCAGGCCCTCACGAGAGACTGAAAGTGAATTTCCTGCCAGTCCTGGGGGTGCGGGGGGTGGGTATTAGAGTCAGATTTAATTGATTTAAAGAAAAGATCTAAATGGATATTTTCTCCAGATCTGAGTTCAGGCCCCAGAACAAGCCCTGAGCCACAAACCAGGCAGCTGGCAAAACCAACCTCTTTTCCCTCCAGTGTGCATATTAATTACCCCGAAACAGGTGCAAAACCAACCTCGTTTATTATTATTATTATTTCTTTGGGCTTGTGATGGCAGTAGCTGTGAACAAGTCCGGCTAACCGGGGGAAGGATTGATGCCCCCAAATTTACAGCGGCCCTTTAATCATAGCACCTTTGCCGCGGACAGGCTTCCTGGAGAACAACCCGCCCCACGATTTGTCAGTAGGAAAACGGCCTCCTATAAACGTTGGGAGGAAATAAATGCTAATCCAAAGCTCAGTCTTTCATTCTCCTAATTGCCCAGGGAATTTAAAGGAGACAAACTTATTTACTCACAGAAGGAAGTGAGCTGTAATAAAGCATCACCGCTGTGGGCTGACAGCATTAGGAGAGGGGAGGGCTGGGGATGTGGGGGGTGGGGAATAGGTGGGTGAGGCCACTGGGCGCTGAGACAGTCAGGTGGCTCAAAGACCCCCCTGCGTTTTAAAGGGGTAAGTTCTTAGAGCCCAGTCAATTCAAAGCAGGTAAGTGGTTGAGCTGACACATCAGTCCTTCCCTTACCCCGCCCTGCACCACCCCCAGCCCCCAACTTGGCCACAGGAAGGGTCTCTGGGAAAAGGGCAGGCTGAGCCCCCCAAGATGTCCTGGGGAAAAGAGGAGGGAGACTCAGAAGCCAGCGAGGGGAGCTGGCAGGCAGTGGGGCCCACAGGGGTGGAGGCAAGGCCCAGAAAGCCAGCATCGCTGCGGGGAGGCTGAGCTACAGCTCCACACTCCAGGGCTGGGCAGCGGAGGGTGGGGTCACCCGGTGCTCATGCACAGGCACTGGGGTGCAGGAGAGACCCAGTGTGGTTTGCTGGGGGAAACAGGGCTCACGCCTCCACCTCACTCTCCCTGGGAGACGCAGTGGCCTGCCACGGGCTGTCCCTCCCTGCCCTCTGTCCTCTGCAGGGGCCCAGCAGCCGGGATCTGGGTGAGGAAGACCCTCCCTGCCCCGTGGCATCCTAGCCAGGACTGCCGAGAGGCGCCCCGACCACAGGGGACGCGTACCACACAGAGGTCACGTGTGGACGATGCTGTGGAGGCGGGGACCACCCTTTCCAAACACAGAGACGCAGAGAGTGAAAACAGAGAGTTCCCTCTCACTCCACACCCCCCCGACACCCCTCCCCTCCCCAGTGCTAAACCTTTACTTTCAGTTTGGCGAGTTTCCTACCAGACCTTCGTCTTTCTCTTTGGTTCTAATGATCCTACACACATGGGCACACACACACACATCCGTGTAGCCAAAGGAACCAATATATGGTGTTGTTCTGTGTGCTCACGTTTTAACACAAATGAACTTAGTTCAAGTAACCACTCAGTGAACTTGCTTTTATAACCCAGCGAGGTCTAGGAGACACTTCCACTCTGACAGAAGTAGACCCGCCCCACCGGTCACTGCCGGGAGACACCCCACTGTTCAGGAGTGCCACTGTCGACCTAACCAACCCCTAGCGACAGCCTCGTGCACGGCTCCTAAGGTTTCACTTCACTTGAGGATTTGCCAACACCGCGTCCACCACATTCTGTTGGCTCCGACGAGTCATGGGACCGGCTCCGAGTCCCCATATGGGAAAATGGACTATTTCTTCCTGGGAGGGACTGCAATACTGGGTCCACGATTCTCGATTTAACACAGACCACTCTCCACCACAATTACTTCATTTCTCCCACATTCAACACGTGCTCATTTTCTCTCCCCCCACCACCACCCAAAAATCATCTGTTTGTGACTTCATGCTTAGGCTTAATGTCCAGGACCTTATATTTTTGTCTGCTCAAGTGGCCCTAACAAAATGCCACAGACTGGCTGGCTTAAACAACAGAAATGTATTTCCTCTCAGTTCTGGAGGCAGAAGCCCCAGGGCAGGGAGCCGGTGGAGTCGGGTCATGGTGTGGCCTCTCTTCCTGGCTCACGGACAGCCCTGGCCTTTCCTTGGTGTGTCTACTTGGGGAGGGGGAGAGACTCCTCTGTCTTGCTGTTTGTACGAGGCCGCCAGTCCTATCAGATGAGGGCTACCGTATTTCTCACAGTTCTGGAGTGGGACAGATGCCTTTGTTGGTGGTTCTGTCTGGGCTGATAGAAAGGAATCTGACTCGGTAACAACCCTGATTGTTTGGGGCTCTAAGCTCCATCTTCAGTCTACTGGTGTGACCAGGGCACATGAGCTCTGCCCTTGGGACTCAACAGAACACAGCAAGAAAGAAAGGGAGAGGCAGAAGTGCTCTGAGCTTCCTCTTTAATGCAGTGGGAACCACTGGAGCAAATGGGACCTGACATTGGCAGATTCATTCACAGAGGGTTCCATCCACAGAGGTATAAGGCAAGGAGGGGACGGTCTAGCTCTGCACTGCCTTTGAGTGTGCTGAGGACTTGGCCTTATGGTGAGAGAAGAGAAAATGTCATCCAGGGAGGAACCAATGGCATAAATGGACTGGGAACAGCTCAACAGCAGAAGGGAAGCTGCGGAGACAGGGCCCCACTGCTCTGCCTCTCAGCTGCCTTTGCTTTGGAACTAGTGGGTCAGCTCTCCTGCTTGGAGCTGTAACGTGCACAAGCAGGTCCTGTGCTTTGTACCTTCACCTTTTCATTCAACCCTCTGATCAGCTGCATTAGTCACGGTTCTCCAGAGAAACCGAGGCAACAGGACGTGTCAGGACATGGAGATTTATTACAAGGAATCAGCCCACACGAGTACGGACGCGGAGAAGCCCCGTGCTCTGCACGCTGGAGCCAGTGGCGTGATTCAGTCTGCGTCTGAAGGCCTAGGAGCCAGGGAAGTTGAAGGTGTAAATCTAGTTCGAGGGCAGGAGAAAAGGAGGAAAGATGTCTCAGCTCAGACGGGGAGGCAGGAAAAAAGGGTGAATGCCTCCTTCCTCCACTTTTGCTCCATTCAGACCCTCACCTGATAGACGGAGGTCCGCCTCCACCGTGGAGGACCATCGTCTTTACTCAGCCTGCCCATTCAAATGCTCATCTCATCCAGAAATATCCTCACAGACACACCCAGAAGGAGGGCTTCATCCGGGCACCCCGTGGCCAGGCCAGGTGACTTGAAATCAGCCATGACACAGCCGAGGGGGTGAGAACTCTGTCATCCTCATTTTAAGGGTGAAAAGGCTGAGGTTCCATGTCTTCCTGGTTTGGGTCCCCACGGGAGGAGACCTGGAAATGGGGACTCAAGTGCAAGTTGATGGCTGTGGAAGGTGACCCCTGATGGACGAGAGAGGAGGGAAGGAAGGGAAGGAAAGCAAACCGGTCAGGAGAGAGAACGCTATCGAGCAGGTTGCAATGGAGGGGCGATGGGGTCTCCACGAGCCTCACAGACACCCCACACCCGAAGGTGTCCCCCACCTGTCTGCCATCTGTTGAGGGCTGCTTCTAGAATGTAAGTCCCCAGTACTTTGGACTTCCTTTGCATCCTGCACACCCCAGTACCAGAAAAAGCTCTGCCAGACTCTGCAGCCCTCCATCTTGACCATGCTGTTGCCAGCGGAAGTTTCCAGACTGGGGTGCAGGAAGGAACAGGAGCCACCCGTGCCAGGAAGGACCCTCGGTGGAGCTGCGTTCTGAGGAGTGAGGTCCCAGCTGCTCCTTCAGAGCTACCTGGGGAGCAGAGGAGACCAGCAGCAGCCAGGAGGGATCTGGGGTGAGGGCAAGCTCAAGAGCTTTCCCCTGCCCGCCCCAGCTGGCACCTTGCCCCCCATCTCCCAGTCCCACTGGACTCCCGGCTCCTGGTTGTTCTCTTCACCCTTCCCTGCCCATCAGCCACCCTCCCTCCTCCCCCTCCCCAGAGTCACTCACTTCCCCAAGACAAATGGCAGAGTCTTCCTGACCATCCATCACTGCTCCAGGGCCCATCCATTAGCAGCCGCTCCCGCGTCCCGCCCCCAGCCCCACCGTCCTTGCTCAGGGACGGGGTCCATTGATCAGAGGCCCATCTGCCGCTTGTCACATCCTGGCAGCCATGACAGCAGGAGACAGAGCTGTTGCTGGGCAGGCCAGTCTGAGGCCAAGGGAGCGATGAAACTGCCCCCCACTCCCAGGATGGGGCTAAGGCCAGGGCCCGACTGGGAGGGGAAAGGGTGAGGGTGAGCCCGCCTCAGGCAGAGGCTGCAGTGTGGGGTCGTCCAGGGCAGAGCCAGAGTCAGTTCCACGGGACAGGCTTGCAAAGGCTCCTGCGCCCTCTGCCCCAGCCTGACTGTGCAAGGCTGGGAGGAACCCGATTGAAGGTTGGGGGCCCTTCCCCTCTCCAGCCCAGCTCTCCCCAGACTTCTCCGTTTGCCTCGGATGGCCTGGCCAGACCTGAACTTGGTCGGTTCCTCCAACCTGACCCTGCTCTGGGTTCTCGCCAGTAGCCCCCAGCCTGGATGTAACCACTGGCCAGCCCTCTGCCCAGCCTCCGCCCCTGTTAGGTGACTGAAGAAGTGACCTGCAGGGCCACTGGCCCCTGGCTGCTGCCTGTTTCTGGACCACGAGAGGCCCTGGAGGGGGGAGGAGGGAGAGGCCGGGGCATTTACTCCTGGTTCCTGCTCGCGGCCTCGCTGTGGCCCAAACACCTCCCTACTCCTTAGGGCCCAAAGAGCAAGTGTCACTTTTGTCCCCCACAGGAGCAGGAAGATCATCTCCAGGGGGCCTGCGCCCCTCCCCCCCACCTCCCCTTTTTGCCCCCAGGGTCTCCTGTTTCCCGGGCCTTCATTCCTGCCTTTCCCACATTTTAACACAGGTCAGGGTACACCGGTCTCATCAGAAGGCTGAGCTGCCAAGGAAGAAAAGGGGATTTTGTCAGAGATGCCCAATGGCCCAGGCCCCTCCTAGGAACCCCTCTGATGCCCCAGCTCCGGGGCAGGGAGGAGCCCCAGGAGCCCCTGACTTCCGCTTCCTCTCCCTCAACCCGGCCTCCTCACCCCTCCCACCTAGAACCAGTCCCTGAGCAAACAGGACGGCTCCTGCCCTTCCCTTCACACCCTCTCTGACACCAGATGCTGCCTGGCTCTCATCCAGTCTCACCTTCCACATGGGGAGCCCAAGGGACCAGGGGTCATGCCCTCTTCGAACCCACCCCCTCCTCCGGACATGTTCCAGGTACCTGCACCCCAGAACTCTCTGCCCCAGCAGCTCCAAGTTCACTTCCTGCATCTGCACAGGCCTCTTCCCAGGTCTACCCTCCCAAGACTGACCAGAACACTGGCCGGGGGAGCAGGCAAGAGCAGCGATTGAGGGTGTAGACGGAGGTCCCATGTGGATGCAGCTGGGGTATGCACACATGCGCACACAACACGCTTCACCGTGCAGGGCAGAGCTGGAGTAAGGGGGGGAGGGGGGCCAGGAGCCTGGGTTCCACTTGCCCTCGGGGTCCAGGCCCTACACATGGTCGGGGTGAGCCTGTCCAGGGTCAAAGGTTGGAGTCAGAATCCTCCTCGCCCTCCAAAGCTGCTCTCAGACTCCACCTCTATGGGAAAATCCCCATATTCTTGTGGCTCATTTCACCCACCCCCACCTACACAATTTGCAGGGTCTGGTGCCAAATGAAACACCCGTGTTCACAAAGCGAGGAAAGCACCCTGCTGAAAGTACTAAAATATAAAACTTTTCCTTTCTTCCAGGGTCCCTCTCTCTGTCTTGGCTTGTCATGGTGTCTTTGTTTGCTACTCACTGTCACAATTCTTCAGGCTCGGGGACTGTCACCCACACATGCATGTAGGATCCGCATCCTGCCGCCCGCCAGACTCACACTCCAGGCGTCGTGGTTGGGAGTGTGGCGGTCAGTCTGCCCTTCCCACAGGCCTGTGCCTCGGCCCACAGGCCGGCAACACACTGTAAATACTAAGGCCCTTCCCCTCTCCAACCCAGTTCTCAGGGACTACGATTGTTGTTTGCTGTTTGCTGGAGCTCAGTGGTTTCCAACCAGGGATGATTCAGCCCCGGGAGGCATTTGGCAAAGTCTGGAGATATTTTTGTTTGTCTCACTTGCAGCGGGTGCTACCTGGTGAGTAGAGGCCATGGTCACTGCAAGCATCCTACCTTGCAAAAGACACCCCCTCCAGCTAGAACTACTTGTGCCAAATGTCAATAGCACACAGGTTGAGAAACTAAAGGAATGGATTTTAAACCCTTCTATTCGTTCATCTATCCAAAAAGGAGGGGGGTGAAAAAAGCTTCCAACTCCTAACCCTGCAACTCAAGTTTCTACCACAAGGTGGTGTATGAACTAGTGCGTCTCTTTTCTACGCAGGTGGGTAATTGGGAGCCTAGATTAACAAATTATTCTCATCAAATTATGCTTTTCTATCACAAGCCACATCCCATAAAAGAGCAAACCAAGCCTCAAAGAGCTATCGAGCTCAAAGCCTGAGGCTTCCTCTCTATACAGTGTAGTGCAGAGCACCTCCACCCACATCCTCTCCTCATTCCTTAGAACATTCCTGATACCATTCCCACTTCACAGAGGAAGACACTGAGGCTTACAGAAACAGTTCTCTCAAACCAAGTGCCTCCCTGATGGTGGTACCCCCTGGTTGGCAGGTGCCTTCCTGCCCTTGGAGTTCTGCTTGTACTTGATCGGAAGCCCTGATTTCACAAACTGAGAGTCTAGAACCCTCCCTGTGTTTGGGGAAGCCCCCACAGCTGAACCCTCGGGCCTCTCTCTGCCTCTGGGCCCTGCAAGCATCTGCCTGGGCACCAGAGGCTCATCACCTGCAGGTAGTTTCCAAACATGTCTGCACATCGGAAGCCCCTGGGGAGCTGCAGAATGTTCCAGTGCCTGAGACTGTGAGTTAGTCTGGAATGTTTTAAAGATCCCCAGTGTGCAAGTAAATCTGGCAACCACTGCCTTCACCGGCACCCTTTAAAATAAACCCCATTCTTCCCAAGAATTTCACTACTTAATAAATTTTTCTGAAGGGTTGAGGGTCCGAAGGAGCAAGGGGTCTTCCTCCATCTCTGGGAACCACACGTTCATACCTGTCTCCACACCCCCCCCCTTCATGCCGGTTTCCCACCAGCCTCTCCTGGGTCTGTCCTGGCAGGGTGTTCACCCCACTTCCAGGCCCTGCTGTGACTTACGGTCCATCGCAGGCAGGCTTGTCAAGGAAGTTTCTTCCCCATGAAAACACAGTGCCCTTCCCAAAAGAGAATTCCGACAAATCACATTTCTTCACCTTGTCACCATGATTTGTAAAGTAAAACGCTGTCCAGAACAAAGGTCTTCCCACGTGGCTGCTGGTGAGTATCACCTGGTTTTGAGAAAACCCAATGCCCAAGCCACACCCCAGACCAAATCATCGGAATCCCTGGGTACAGTACTGTTACTGCCCCTGGGCAATCCGGTGTATGGCCAAGCTTGAGAGCCGTCGGTCCAGACCCTGCTGCTCTAAGGGTGGCCCCTGGGCCACCGGCATCAGCATCCCGCCGACTGCACCAGAATCCATGTTTCCATAAGATGATACCTGGGTGCACGCGAGTTCCAAAAGCATCGCCCCAGAACCGAAAGTAAGTCAATGCACCCACCCAGGTACAACCTGCCCCTCTCTGTGGACCTCCGGCCACTAACGGCCCTGGCCAGCTGGTGTTCGCTCCCGGTAGCCTCGTGCCCCAGGCCCCCACTGCAGACAGTGTTGTCTGAGGGCTGCTTGTGTGTGGGAGCTGGGGCATCTCCCAACCACTGTACCTCATTCGTTCCTTCTCTGTCACTCAGTTTGTCCACAAATTTCTCTGGAGTGTCTGCAATGTCCCAAGTGCTGTGCTCAGTGCCAGGTGTGTCGCAATGAACAAGGCAGGTGCCCCCGTCCCTGTGGATGTCACCTTCTTTCTTGTTGTTATTTTTTAATCCTCACCTGAGAAGGTGTTGATTGATTTTAGACAAAGAGGAAGGGAGAGCGAGAGGGAGACATCACTGTGAGAGAGAAACATCAAACAGTTGCCTCCCACACACGCCCCAGCTGGGGATCAAACCTGAAACCTAGGCGTGCGCCCTGACCGAGAATCAAACCCGCCACATTTTGGTGCATGGAAGGGCGCCCCAACAACTGAGCCACGTGGCCAGGGCAGGACCTTACCTTCTGATGGACACTCAGGAAAAACGCGAGTAAACAACCAAAGCAGCTCTTTACAAATTGCAAGTTGTGATGAGTGCTGAAGGGGAAACCAACAAAAGGCTGGGATAGAGAATAAAAAGGGCACTCACATCCCCTTAGATGGTGGCCAGGTGGCCACTCTGACAGGGGAAGGGTGACCTGGCACCTGGCCGTGAGAAGGAACCAGCCCTATGAAGCGCAGGGAGGGTGAGCAGCAGAGGCAGGAGGCACAGCCCGGGCAGAGGGCCAGCCATCGGCCAGTGTCGGGTGTCCTGGGCACATTAACGAGCCACTGGGGCTGAGACAGGGTGGTCCGGAGGGCAGGCCGGACAGAAAGATTGAAGAGACAGGTGAGGAGCAAGGCCTGGAAGGAGTCAGAACTTGATCGTACATGCAAATCTGGAAGAGTGATGGGATTTCAGAAATGCCTTGGAAAGCTCCTTTTGGCTGCGCCTGAGAATGGGCTGGAGACAACCAACGTCCAGGAGAGAAATGACATCTCTGCAGCCAGGCTCCCTGGACCGAGTGCCAGGGCTCCCACCCTCCCCAGGCACCCGATGCTGGGATGCACCGGTCAGCGCCGGGGAGCGGGACTGGGGAGAATTAGGAAGACTGGTTCACATTCTCCAAGGGCTAACTGAATACCTGCTATGCTTTTAAAATGCAAAGTTAGACAATGACAATGAAAAGACTGGCTCTTGGGAGCCTGTGCTTCCCACCTGGGAGAGCCAACCAGAGTAGCCTCGCAGAAGACAGATACCCACTTATCTGCCAACACTGGGGCAGGGATGCTGGTTAAAAACCCACTCAGGGGTCCGTCTCAGGACCGCTTCTCTCTACAGAACCTCGCCCCCATGCTGCCTCCAGACAAATGCACTAACAAGAAGGGGGCTGCAATTTTCACGGATTTCTAACAGGGCGACTGTATCTCACAGCACGGCATCCTCCCCATGGAAGTCCATGCAGGTGGCGCCCCCTGGAGTTGTGTGGCTGTGCACAGAGACACTGACTATCACAAGGGGCCACTGGGCAGAGGGGGCCGGGAAACCAGGTTCCTGTGCCAGATGATTGGATGGCAAAGAAGGGAGATGCACAACTTGAGAAAGAAACTGGACCATGAGAGGCAAGAGAGCTGGTGGTTTGCGAGGTGGTGGGACCAGAGAGGCAAACTTGCTTTAAGTTGGGAGGGTCTTGAGAATGGCTAGTTGCTGATAAGGAGGGTCCAAGAGAACCCTCAACAAATCGCAAGGCACGAGAAAAACTAGCATGTCGCCGGTATTTCTTCGGCGACTGGTTTATTAGTCAGGGTTCCCCAGAGAAACAACCAATAGGACGTGGAGGTAGAGAGATCTAGAAAGCAAGACGGGATTGACCCACGTGATTATGGAGGCTGACCAGTCCCAAGAGCTGCAGTCGGCCAGGTGGATGAGACCCGGGAGAGCCCGTAGGTGCAGTTCTGGTCTGAAAGCAAGCAGGCTCAAGACTCAAGATGAAACGATATTTCAGTTCAAATCCAAAGGCAGAAAAAAAACCCTATGTACCAGCTCCAAGGCAGGCAGGCAGAAGTTCTCACCAGGGTGCCTCTGAGGCTCGGTCCCTCCCACACCTCTGCCCACAGTCCCCCTCCTCAGGTCCCTTCAGGGGAGTGTGCTGAGGGCCGGTTTCCCGTGGGGGCCGACTCAGGGGAGCCCTGAGGTTCTGTGGTGGCCTCTCCCCCCTGTCCCCAACTGGGTCTAAGGCTTTGTGTTCTGATCGGTGTCCCATCAGCCCCCAGGTGTCACCCTAAGCTAATCCTGTCCCCTTCGTCAGGATGATAAATTTGGGCCCTTAGCTGAGCCTGGGTCACTTTCTTTCCCTGCCTCTCATTAATGGTGTGACCTCCCCGGGCCCCACTTGCCTGATCTGTAGAGTGGGTGCGAGACCTTCGCAGAGGCACCCTCTGCAGCGTGGGCTTCCTCCACAGCGGGCTCCGGCTTCGGGGGGAGGCAGGTCTGGCTCCACATTCACTCACCCACTGACTCAGGGACGGCCCTCTGGGGCCAGACAGCGTTTGGTCGTTATCCATCAGGTTAAAGGCAGCTTCCTTCTCTTTTCTCCTGTCTTCCAGTCTAAAGATTTTTTTTAAATCCACTTTACTAAGGTATAACTCCCATAAAATAACATTTATACATTTAATTGTACAGGTCAATGACTTTTGAAAAATGTGATTCCCTGTATCTGCGGCCCCCACCCCCTTGGCAAGACAGCACGTGTCCGTGACTCTGGAAGTTTCCTTGAGTCCCCCCACCGGTCACTCTCCTGCCCACCCCTCACCATCCATCCAACAACCACCGATATGATTCCTCTCACTTTCTCCAGCTGAAGTTTTCATTTACTTCTAATTTTGCTGGTATGTTTCTTTTTTCTTTTCTCTTTAGCACACACATCTCCTTGGTAAAACAGTGTTCAGTTTTTTTCTACCACCTACCTTTTCTGACCATTGGTGATGATGGCCTGATACACACATGTAAACACACACACACCTACACATCCTTATGTGTTTACACATGCACAACACACACATTCACGTCATACCCAAACTTACATACACACATACATGTTTTAGGTTGAGAAAGGATTTTCAAGGCTCAGAAAGACATAGGTCCAGGTAAAGCAAAAACAAAAAAAAAAGCTCACAGTTTTGTTTTTGGAGAAGCCCTTCATGGCATTGTGCGCAAACACTATCACACACACACTGCAGACCCTGAAGCCGAGACCCATTTGCCGCCACCTCGGCTTCCCTGTCAGAGCCGGAGCAAGAGGAGAAAAATCAGGATTCTTGTCCTGTCTCAAAAGTAAAAGGGACAAATTAGTTTCTTGTCAGTGGACTGCAATAAATACATTGTCACTTTTATCCCCCTGTGAATCATGGTCTCCATTTCTCCCGTAACTATTATACAGTCTGCCGGCACTATATCATTTTTTGGTAATTTTATTTTCACCAATTGTTTTATGAAATTTTTGAGTTTTATGGACACTAAAACAAATCTAGCCTGCGAGTGTTATAGCCCTTTAAATCACCGGCAGGAAATCTCAAGGTTCCTCCAGACTGTGGTGGAAGGCGGCTTTAGGGAAGAAAGATTGCCCCTAGCTTATAAACGGAGCAAAAACTCAGAGATAAGTTTGTAAAAGGGACATAGATCACGGAGGGTGAGGACTGGGGTGTAAAACATCTCCCTGCTCAGCGTCTATAGGAATAAAAATGGACTTTTATTTAGCAGAAACACTAAAGGGGTTGGGGAAAGAACACACCGCCTGCACAAGCTTTCTTAGCCACAGCCGTCCCCTGCGTTCCCTCCGAGTCTCCGCGAGCCACACGCCAGCCACACGCCAGCCTCCCGCAGGCAGGGAGAAGAGCCGGGTTAGGGGCGCTGCAGGGAAGCTGGGCACGCCCGTGATGTCCCCACAAAACAGCCCCCTCCCCTGCGAAGTGTCCAAGTCACACCCCTGTGAGGACCAGGGAAAAAAGGGATAAAAGCCGATTCTGAAGCACACATGAAAAAATTTAAAAGGCCGACACAATGGGAATAGCTAAATCGATTTGGAAAAAAGCTTGCCTTATCAAGTATTAAAATGCATTATAAAGCTACCATAATAAAACCAGTCTGTTACTGGCATAGGACTAGACAGAAAAATCGATGGGAGGAAAGAGCCCTGCGTAAGAACTTGGCCCGTGAAAAATGAAGGATCAGTAGACGAGGGATGGATTATTCGATAAATGCTGTCTGTGAGTTGGGTTATTTGGAAAACAGTCCAGCTAGATCTTCATCTCTTTCTAGAGTCCAAAAAAATAAAAACAAGATGGGTGGAATAGTTGGAAGTTAAAAATAAAACAATGGAAGTCTGGAAGAAAGTACAAAAAGAAAATAGTTGGATGCCTGGATGAGGAGGATTTTTTCCATGACCTTGGACACAGCTTCCAAGGAACAAGACAGAGTGAGCTTCCAAAATGTTTGCAAGCTTGTGTTTCAGGACACACCCCCCTCCAAGTAAAGGCCCGAAGTCAAACTGAAAGATACCTTTATGAGATATACAGCAGCAAAGGTCGATGCCTATAAATTGAAAAAGGAAATGACTGGCATGTAATAGACTAGACAGAGGATAAAACCCTGCAATTCGCTGAAGAATAAACATAAACATCTCCTTAGCCTGGGGAAACATTTCCAGCCACACTCACTGTGACAGGTAATTTCATGTGTCAGCTTGACTGGGTTATGGGGGTGTCCAGACACCCGGTCAGACATTACCCTGTTGGAACCGGTAGACTGAGTAAAGCAGATTGTGCGTCCTCGTGTGGGTGGGCCTCGCCCAATCAGGTGAAGGCCTAAGGAGAATGAAAGGACTGACCTTCCCCAAGGAAGAGAGAAGTCTTCCTGCCCGGTGACCTTTGAACTAGAACATCAGCAGTTTTTCCTGCCTTTACACTCAGACTGATATACTGGTTCTTCCTGGTTCTTGAGCCTGGTGGTCTTCAGAAAGGAGTTACACCATCATGTGTACTGGGTTTCCAGCTGACACACTCGCCCTACAGATCTTGGGACTTGTCAGCCTCCATAATCATGTGAGCCGAGTCCTTAACATAAATAGATAGATGAATGGATGGATAGATGGAGAGAGGCATCGTTTTGGTTCTCTTTCTCAGGAGGGCCCTGACTAATAACAGTGCCCCTAGGTAATCAGAATTGGAACAGGGCTTGATGAGGTTAGAGCAAAGCTCTCCACTCCAGGCAATGGCAGGGAGGTACCATGAACAAATCTGGAGCTGGATCCATCAGTGACCCCCAGAACTGGAAGTTAGGGGGGCAGGGATGAGGTCTGGTCTGTGGTCGATGTTGTGCCTGCCCAACTTCCACTTCACCTCACGCTGCTCCCACATCCTGATTTTATTCCAGGAACCAGCTTTCCTTTATTCTCAGGCCATGTGGTTTGAGCTGGGCTGACCCAACATCACTGTGAGCCCCGATATGTACCTGGTTGGGCAAAATGCCAGATTCTGCTGGACCAGTGATTGGGTCACACCAACAAGAGTTGATGCTGGGTGGTTGCTGGAATTGCTGGAACTGTCATAAAATTAAAAAGTCTTCTTAGCTTGGGGATGGCTAAGCAGTGAAGGTGGACATCTAGGGCTGTAGCAGCCATTTGACTGAGAATCAAGAACACAGAATGGAAAAGAGACTAAAAGATAACACAGAGCAGATTCCCGATGCTGTCGGTCAGCCCCCCAGATCCAGCTCTTCCTGAAGATGGACATGTCACTAGATGTCTCCCTTATACAAATCAATAAAGTCCTGGAAAACAGACTCCAGAGCTCAGAGGGAAAAAACAGGGACAGGACTGAAACGAAGGGTAGAGGTGACGGACAGAGGAAGGGGTGGAGTTGGTCAGTTCTGAGAGATGCTCGTGAATGGGTAAGGGCTTGGAGGAAAGGGCTGACCCTCCGGAGTCTTTCCAGAGTCTCGGGAACCCAACATCCACCTTCCTAGAGAAAGACAGCATGCAGGGGACACACTGTCACCCTACCTGAAAGTGCCTCCTTGTACCTAAGGTCCTGCCTGCCCTTCTGGAAGTTCACCGTGCTGTCATTAGCATTCGTTAGTCAAATGCCAGGGGGGCTCGTTATCCTCAGTGAACTTTGCAGAAAAGGGCGTCTCCCCTTCCCGCCTTCACCTCCCTCTTCTCTCCTCTGGGCAAAGGCTCCTGGCCCAGCCCCCGTGTAATTTCTCCAAGCTTTGTCACCTCCACTCCAAAAAGGTCCCTCCTCCACTCACACTTCTCTCTGCCTCCCCCGAGCCCAAGATTCACGCTCTCTCCCTGGACTGTGTCGAGACCCTCCTTCCCCATCTCCCACCTTCCCCTCTCCCCCGGCACCCTTTCTCTGCCCCAGCAGGGTCACCTTCTGAAATCGTCTAAATGTGGTGTAGGACCTCCTGCACCTCTTCACGGCTCTCAGCGTCTCGACTGTGGCTTGTCAACCCCAACACAATCCCATTCCTGCTGAGGTGATAGCTCTCACCTTCCTCCTCTCCCGCCTCAAGCCCCCGGGACCCCCACAGTTTCTGTTCTCTAACACGTCTTTGTATTCAGTACACACCTTACTTACTTACATACAGAAAAGGGTAAAAGCTGCGAGTGCAGAGTTTTGTACAAAGTGAACACATCCATGAAACCCAACCCAGACTTTACGGGGGAGGGCAGAATGTGACCAGGACACCCAAGCCCTTCAGACCCTCTTCCAGTCACTACCTACAGGAGTAAATACCCGTCTGCTTTCTGGCCACAGGGTCCATTACCCACTTTGGCAAACTGACGTAATTGGACTCACATGGTAGAGTATTTTGTTTCTGGCATGTTTGGCTCAACATGAGATCCAGCCTACAGCAGGATGTTGTTTTCATTGCTGCATAGTATTCCTTCCAGTGAATGAGTGAATACACCACAATGTATTCTTGCATTCTACTGTAGATAGACACTTGAGTGTTTCCAGCTTGGGTTGTCAGGAATAAAACTTCCGTGCACATCCATGTGCCGTGTATACTTTTTGATGGGCATAAGGATTCATTTCTCCCGACCCTGGTCCTGGCACTGGTGCTGAGGCTACTTCACCCAGAACGGAAGCACCTCTCGCCTAGGCTTCCAGACAGAGAACAGTGAAGCCTGAGGAGGGACGGCACAAAGGGCAAACAGACAGGCAGACGCAGGCAGACGGGCGCACGCGCTCCTTTGGGTGCTGTACCAGTGAGCTCATGTAACCACGCCCACCCGCAGGTGTCGTGGCTCCGAGAGGTCTGTGAGCAGGGCATGTCCTGCGCACACACTTCCACACCGCAAGTCCACGCATGCACACTTTCCTGGTGGTTAACTCCCGGCCCACGTGTGATCACACAAACACACCAACGGATCCGCACGGGAACTGTTGCATTTGTCTCCACTGGGCTGTTCTCTATTTCCAGAGAGATAAATGCCCTCCTCTTAAAGATGAGCTGCCGACCCCACAAATCACTGCTCCTCAGCTCCTGCGCCCTCCCACCCCCGACCCTCCCCCATTACTCATCCAGAGGGGAAATGCAAAGAGTAATAATAATTAGACAAGGACAAATCACTGGGCTGGGTGGGGGATGGCTTCGCTCAATAAAGGGCTGTTTCCTTGGCAACCAGGGCAGGTGCTGGGAGGCGGGGGCGGGGGACCGGAAGTGGGTAGATGTGGGGAGTGGCAGGCAGGTGACTCAGCCCCCGTGCCCTGTCCAGTGGGAGAAGTTGGGGAACCGGGATGGAGAGAAGCCGGCCAGCCAAGCCCCAACCCCAGGCACACTCATCAATTTTGCTTTCCAGGCACACTGGCAGTGAAGGGAGATTGATGGCGAACTGTCATGTCTTGTATTCTATATTAAATGGTGCAAATCTCACCATTTTTTTAAAGCTTATTTTTTGCTTCTAAAGAGTTGAAATTTCCAAGGAAGCTATTTCAGTTCTAAATATTATCACATGTACTAGATGCTTGTTTTTTAAAAATCAAATAATCTGAAAGCATATAAAATAAAAAGTGAAATTTCCTCTTTTTTAAGCCCAGCTCTACTCCCCTGGGGTAGCATCATTACCAATTTCTAGAGCTTTCTACAGACACATACAGACCTAGGTACGCCCAGCAGGGTAATAACAGATCTAACTCCTACATAGCACTTACCACGTGCCATACACTGTTCTAAGCACTTTATGTCCATTTGCTCATTTAATACTCTCAATAACCCCCTAAGGTAGGTACTATTACATCCTACTTTTCAGATAAGAAAGATGAAGCACAGAGTCCAGTGAGTAGCAGAACCAGCATCCAAACCCAGGCAGTGTGGCCCAGAAGCCAAACCTTCATCTGCTACACTCACCTGCCTCTGTGGCCCTGAGATGCTAATTTCCATCTTGTTTTCTGCCTTTCTGTGCAAAAGGTTTGAGATGATGGAGGAGGGCCTGGCAGGGGAAGCCTCCCAGTCTCCCTGAGGAAGAGGGAGGCAAGGCAAGAGGAAAACAGGAAGCCACATCCTGGGGGTGCTGGGCCTGCCTGCTCTGCAGCCCCCAGGGACGCTGGCCTTGACCGCCACAGCTTCAGAGCCCCACGAGGAGCCGGGTGTCCTGGCTTGGCACAGAGAAAAGGAGGCTGAGCGTCGGGAACACCGGAAGAGACCCTCTGAATGGGAAGCCAGCCTCTCCTCCCATTCTGCTGGGCCAGGTAGCAAGCATTCTCGGGGCTGGAGGAGACCTCAGCAAGTGTCAAGTTCAACTGCACCACAGAGGCTTCAACTCCCCTATGGCCGCCTCACTGATGCAACGCCCCCTCTTTCCCATCACTGCCCATTCCATCCTGGACCAGAACACAAACGTTCCATCCGACTGTGGAACGTTCTGGTCAATAGGAGCTGGAAGCTGGATGCTCTGAGCGCCAAGTTCCTCCAGGGACGCCCAGAGCGCAGCCCCTGCTCTCACTTCTTCGAGAGCGGCACTCCACTCCACCCCCCGCCCCCGTGGGTCAGTGTCCCGGGGCTGGCGCAACCACTTACCACAAGCTTGCATTCTCTACAGGAAACAAGAAAGACGTCTCTCACGTGCTCTAAGGCCAGCCCAACATGAAGGTGTCTCCGGGTTGCTTCCTTCCGGGGGGTCTGAGGGAGAGTTTGTTCCGTGCCTCTGTCTGCACTTCAGGGGGCTGCCAGCAGTTTTCATCATTCTCTGGCTCACAGGCTCCTCTGTCTGTGTCTCCTCCTTGTACAAGGACGCAGGTCACTGGATTCAGGGCCCACACAGCTCACCCGGAATGGTCTCATCCTGAGACCCTTACCTTAATTACCTTTCTTAAGGCCCTTTCTCCAAATAAGGATATATATATATATTAGTCTGTTCAGGTGGCTATAACAAAATACCACAGACTGGGTAGCTTACAAATAATAGAAGTGTCTTTCTCGCTGTTCTGGAAGCTGGAAGTTCAAGGTCAGGGTGTCAGCACAGTCGTGTGAGGGTTCCCTTCCTGGTTCATGGCCATTACCTTCTCACTGTGTCTTCACATGGTGGGAGGGGCGAGAGAACTCTGTGGGGGGGTGTCTCTTTTACAAGGGCACTAACTCCATTCGTGAGGACTCCACCCTTATGACCTAATCGCTCCCAAAGGCCCCACCAGCCAATACTATCCCCTTTGGGGGTTAAGATTTCACATATGAACTTGAAGAGAACACAGACATTCAGACCATAACAGGTCACATCCGTAAGTTCCAGGTGGATGTATCTTTGGGTACCCCATTATTCAACTCAACACATCCCATTGGTTGTTCTGCTAAAAGAACAGCCTCGATCTTCCTGCCATTCCTCAGATGGATAAATGTCAAGTCTGTTATAGTCCCATTGGCACCAGATGGTTCACCCAATTGCCCCAAATACCAGTAGACTTTGCTTCATCTTCTCCACCAAGATATCATGAGAAGACTTGGTATCTGGTCAAGTTCAAAGTCTTGAAGCACCTTTTATCATATTCCCTCACTGAGAAAGGAAAGCTTGGAGTTCAGCCTACTTGGCTCTGGCATTGACTGGAGTGAGATTTTGATCCACTCTGAGCCTCAGTTTCCCTGACTGCAAAATGGGGATAATGGTACTCCACTTATATATCAATGCCTCAGGCTTTCTCACAATCTCGTCTCTCACCTTGGGTTTCAGGTTCCTTCCTCTTAGCAATGAATGTCCTTCCCAGTTCACACACACCCCGTTTCCTCCCACTCCACCCCCTCTGCTCTTTTAAGGCCCTCAGCCCCTTTCTGGGCTGCAGTTACCGTCACGTTCTGGTGACGCTGCTACTGATTCCAGGAAACAGAAGCCCAGGCAAGTTCACACTCACAGACAGAGGCTGATCCAAGACCAGTAAACAAAGCACAGGGGCCCCCATGGCCCAGTGGAGCTGCTCCTACCCCTGCACTCACACCAGTGTTTCCCAGCCTTCTTCACACTGTGGCAACCACAGAATGCCATGACTTCCCTCAGGCTTGCTGGGCAGTGAACCACTGAGGCTGCTCCAGCCCAAAGGCCTCAGCCCAGGGGCTCTACCAGGCCAGGTCCACCGGCCTCTCCCAGGGCAGAGGCCGTCCGCATCCCAGCCTCTCTGAAACCCATCTGGGGCCCATCTTCCAGTGCAAACATCTTCCACCTGCTGCCCCCTATGTCTGTGTCACCTGGTTCTCCCAAGGGAGAGTTTGATTGGTCATTGGCCAGCCAATGAGTTGACTGACCTTGATGACCCAACAAATAGACAGCCTTCCCCCAAATTGATGGAAATCAAGAGCTACAGAAAGTGTTAAGGAGGAGTCCACTTGAGGAGTGGGGTTTGAGCCCTGAGGAGGAACTGGGGAGGACACCTTGCACTTGGTATGAGGCTGAGATTCAGGGAAGCTGCTGATCCCCCAAACCTCAGCTCGGCACCTGACAAAGCCCCCCAAACTGCTCACCACTGTCTAAAGTTGCTGCAATTATTAACACTGCTATTCCTTAAGGAAGAAGGCAAGGGGAGTAAGTGAGGGAAACACACATGACCTGCTGGAGGCAGGATTAAAGCAACGAAGAGAAGCGGGGAAACATTTCTACCCCGTCCCCCTTGTAACTGTTTCACCGGTTCTCAGGGTCGGGGTGGGGAAGAACCACGGGACTACGGGCTTTTTGTCTTCATCTTACGTACCCAGGCTCAGGCCACAGTCATTATGTATAGGGACTGGGGGTGGGCACCCACTAAGCACTGGGCACTGTGCAAAAGTTGCCCCTCCCCCACATCAACCTCTCCCGGCCCAGGGCTGCCACTGTGGGTGCGGCATTGAACTAGGTGGGCAAGCCTGGCTCTCAGGGGGTTCCTCTTCCATGGGGCGGCCCGAAGGAAGTAAATAAGCACTTTGATATGTAATATGTATAACATAGCATGCATCATGCATTATGTTTCATACATTGCATACTGCATGTTATAAATGTTATAATTTCGGCTAGTGAGCCATACAGTGAAAATAAATAATAAAGCAAAGTGAGGCATTTGAGAATGAAGGAGATATTCTTTCAGATAAGGGGGACAGGAAAGGAGAACATGGGGTCTGTACAGAGACCCAAAGGAGAGCAAGTGTGAGCCAAGGAGAGATCTGCAGGGAGAGCAGCCAGGCTGAGGAGGCTGCAAGTGCAGAGGGTCAAATCAAAACGCGCAGGGGAATCGCTCAAGCCATTTTCTTTCAATGCAGATACCTTGGGCCCAGGCTCAGAGAGTCTGGTTTAGCAAGTCTGGGAGAGACGCAGCTGTCTCCATCTCCATGTTTCTCGAATAATTCCGAGACAGGCAGCTCAAGGACCGCACTTGGAGGAAATGTGGTTTTACATCTCTCCCCCGGTTTAGGTCCTCGGTCATTCTCAGTGAATTGTTTGTAGGCTTGTGCAAAACCCCAAAGGCGTTAGAGTTTAAGACACACATGCTCTATAAAGTCAGCTGCCAGAACATGGCATCGCCTCCCAGCCCCTGCCTAAGAATCCATGTGGCCTTCAGCGGTAAAGAGAGAAGATACTGCCCCATTGGGGGCTCTGGGATGAGAGGGCTGGGGGGCCGGCAGGCTGTAACTGATGCTGGGTAAAGGTTCTGAACGGTATGCAAGCCAAATACTTGGCCCCTCACACCTGGACCCTACTCTCCTAATTTAGGGCACAGTGCAATGGTGGAAAATGCCCCCCACACACAAATGCAGGCTTGCTCTACCTCCCTGGCCCCCAGCACCCACATGGCAACACTCAGAAACTCTACAATAATCACTGAGGCAGCAGAGGGCTCTGCGGTCAGGCTCAAATCCCAGGTCCACTTCTCACTGGCCACATGTGTTGAGCAAGTGATTAAACAAACCTCTGAGCTCCAGCAAAGCCATCCAGAAAATGGTAATAAAAGCACCCATCCCTTAGGGCAGGTAGGAGACCTGGAAAGCTCCTGGAACAATCTCTGGTCCACAGGAGCATTCCATAAATTTAACCCTCAATATGAATGATGTCGTTCTTTCACCCACATCAACTTGTTCTACCCACAAGCCCAGTGGGTACAACTGGGCTTGATGTTGTGGCACGTTTCACAAAACGCAGACCGACAACTGGAAAGCTACTGGAGGTCATTCTGCTCCTCCTCTGCTCAGATCTCTCAAAGGATGTCGAAGATGTCAAAGTCATTACCCATCGCATCGCTTCTTCAGGCCACATTTGCACACCCTTTTAAACGTTTATATCTTCACCCGAGGACATGCTTATTGATTTTAGAGAGAGGGGAAGGGAGGGAAAGAGAGAAGGAGAGAAACATCTGTGTGAGGGAGAAACATTGATGGGTTGCCTGTTGTACATGCTCTGACCGAGGACAAAACACACAACCTGGGCTTGTGCCCGGACCCTTTGGTTTACAGGACGATGCTCTGACCAACTGAGCCACACCAGCCAGGGCTGGCGCTTCATTTCCTTCTTCGTTTTCTCACTGGCCGCTGCCCCACCTCTGCCCACGGAGGGAGTTTCTCTCCCTCCACCCTGACCAATGCACCCTAGGGCTTCCCCACAGGCCCCTTGCTTTTCTCCCCTCATCCTTCTCCACACCGCTACTTCTTCTGCCGCACGTCCTGGCTTTCAGACACAGTGCCTCTCTCTCCATACCCCACAACGGTCTCAGCTGCCATTGAGACTGTGGCATCTCTGGGGCTGTAGGCAGAGGACAGGGTGATGTTAGCGAAAATGGGAATAAGAAAGAGTTTACCCCCAAGCACCCCTCAAATGCAAATGGCATGTGTTGTAGCATGTGCACGCATGTCATGTGCAAATGGTGGCACTGTCACATGCACACATGTGTGCACACTCGTGTCGTATGTGCATGGTAGCGTTGTGTAGCATGTGCATATGAGCGCACAAACATGCCGTGTGTAAATGGTGCCACATAGCATGTGCATATGTGTGCGCATGTGTTGTGCGTGAATAATGGTGTGCGGCATGTGCACGTGTGTGTGCACACACCATGTGTGAGTGGCGGTATGTAGTGAACGCGCATGCCCGCACAAACAGGTATGATGTGGGCCCGGGGTTCCGTGGCCCAGGCCTGCGTCGAGCCCAAAGACACAGGCCGGGCAGCAGCAGCCTCCCCCAGGCGGGGCCCCTCCCACCGGCCTCAGGAAACAAAGACAGTTTACCGAGAACTCCCCACTAAGCGGTTTTTTTAAGACCTTCAGCCAGCAGCCGCCTGGCTGAGCTGAACGTCTCACTTTATTAGTGAGTTTGGCCTTGGGTGTCTGGCTGTTTGATCAATCCTGCCGGGGGTCAGTGATATTTCCTCCCAGCCCCCGCGCCCGCCCCTGCCTCTCCGCACCTGATGAACAGCGGTGCCCCTGGACCGCTGATCACCTATTGATTTTCGCGCCGGAGGCTGCATCCTCGGCCAGCTGCCGTCTCTAGCCCTGTCACCGAGACCACTCGGTGACTGACTGATCCCCCAGGCCCCTCCCAAGCCCCCCTCACGTGTAACCCAGCTCCCCCCACTCCCCAGTGGCCCATCCTGCCCCAGTCCCCTAGTGTCCACCCCTGCCCTGTCGCTCAGGGCTGCGTGCTAACACCACCGATGCCCAAGTCAGTCTCCTGGCAACCTGCCCACCCCCAGGTGGCCTGGCTTGAAATGTCAGCTGTGTGACCTCGAACAAATCAACTGAACTGCCTGTGCCTCAGTTTCCTCCTTTGTAAAGCATTTTGGAACCTACCCATCCTGCACAGAAGACAGTTTCCAAGGTATGTTCTGGGGACCTCTGGGGGTCTCCGAAACCCTTCTGGAGTGTCCACGACGATTGAAGCTAAGCTCATAAAACCACTAAAATGTTATTTGTCCTTTTCATTTCTAATGAAAGCTGTTGTTTTTTCTTACTCTCGGTGGAGCGTTCCTGACATGTGGTATCTCGGAAACTGGAACGCAGAGGCGGACACGAAAACCCAGCTGCTTCCTGTTGAGGCCGACATTCCGGAGAGTTGCAAAAATGCAAAATGATGCCGCGCTTCCTTCCCCCGAAATGTTCTGTGCTGGGAAGTATAGTTATACCTCATAAAATGCATTAGTGTTTGTGGCTGCGATTTTAAATAAATGATCAACAGATATTCTTACGATTTCCCAGTTTTCACTCCTCCAGCGGCAGGCCGGCAGTGACAGGCGTGACCCACAGGAGCAAGAGAACTAAGAGACCCTCAGCAAAGGGTTCTGGGGAACGGAAAACGTGAGAACTGTTGATACAAGAGGCTAACCCAGTGCCTGGTCACCGTAAGCACTGGGTAAATCGTGGTTGATAATTATTATTAGGAGTAATTATCAATGGGTGAGTTCGACGCATGAGCTGGGGGTTTTCATGGGTGCAGGCTGGAAACCCTGATGACGGACTTAGTTCCTGAAGCCAAGTGGCAACAGTGGGGTCCCCTCTACTGGCCCCTAGAGCCCTCCCCGCTGTGCTCCTGACAGCCGCCTCGCCTGGCACGCACTGCCGAACTGCCGGCTGGCTGCGTTTGCTCAGCACCGCCACCAAGGGAAGGGAGCACCTGGCCGACCTTCAACCAGGCACCTGGCGCGGGTGGCATCTCGGGCTGCGCGAGTGCTCAGAGTCGCCCCGAGGGAGGTGGCTGGTGCAAGCGGGGGCAGAGGGGATGTAGTAATAATAGTTCCTCCTTGCTTAGCATCCACCACGCGTCAGGCAGTGTTGTAAGCACTTTAGAAAAGTTGTCATTTGATCCCTGCAACAATCGTATATGGTTGTTCTAAAATGTACCCGGGGTTTTGTGGTGGTCGGGTATAGTAAGAGGACAGACATGAAGACAACTGCCTTGAAAGAAGAGTTTTTCACTCACGGTTCCCAAGAGCAGGGGCCCTGCCACCCCACGCAGGGCTGTCAGGAGGCAAAGGAGTGGGGCGCTGGCAGAGACCAGAGCCTCTATTGTGGTTTTGCAAAAAGGAACGGTCACAGCAAGGTGAGCAGGTCGGGACTGGTGAGTGTGGGTAATTTTCGTTGGCTCTAGGCTGCACGCATGTCCCTCGGTGTCTGGCCCCCAGCCCTGGCCCCGGCCCTGGGTGATGTGCTGGCTTGGAGCAGGAGTCACAGAGGAGATGCTCGGGTGGGGCTTTACAGTGGTCAGTGTGCACAGGCCGAGTGTGCTTAGGGCAGGTTATTTAGCTGGTCCTGGGAGAGACAGTCCCTCCCTGGGCCTATGAGTCCGAAAGACGCCAAAGCACCATAAAGTGTGTGCACACACATGATTAATACAGGGATGTATACTATTATTATCTTAATTTTAAAAATAAGGAAACTGAGACAAGGGCTTGAGTGCCATGTCCAAGGTCCACAGCTGGTAGGGGGCAACAGCAGTACTAGAACCCAGGCCCTGTGGAGGGCCGAGCCCTGAACCTCACCCTGAACCTCACCCTACTGCACTGCCTCACGCCAGCCACGCTCCCTGTCTGGGGCTGCCCCCTGGCTGGTTTCCACTGGACCCAGCTGTGGCCCTGGCTCCAGTGGGCTCAGCTCTGGTATCAGGCGATAGCTCTGGGCACTGTGACCTTGGGCAACGCTCCCTGGTAGGTGACAGTCTTGTTCCTGGGCCACTGCCCAGACACTCTGGCTCCTCAAGGCTCCAGGAGAGATGATTACAATGGAAGAAATGCAGACACAGGCCCCTGTGTCTGGATGTCCCACCGGCCCCTCAGGTTTATGGTGACCCATCTGCTCCTCCTACCAGGTTCTCAGGTCTGCAGGGCCCCTGGTGGTGGAGCAGGACCCTGTGAACGTGACTTACCGCCTCCCTGCTTCCCAGGCTTCCACTCTGAAGGATCCTGCCAAGCCAGGTCAATAACTGAAACTCCACAAAGGTCACCTGGTATTATTTGATTTTTGTTGGTGGTTATTATTATTATCATGAACTTCACCTGTCAACTGGGGAGATTCATGCCTTCCTCCAAGATACTGTCAGGCTTTAAGGACCTGGTGGGTCAAGCTCAGCTCTGAGCAGTTTGCACAGAGCAGAGGACTCAGTTACGGGTGACCGTGGGGAGGCTCCTTTCATTTCGTGGCGCTCAGGCCAGGACCAGAGCCGGAGGCATGCCTGGTGGCGAGACTGCGTGGACGAGATCACGGGTTTGGCTCCGGATACTCACAGCCTCCCGCTGGACTAGGACCCGGACAAGTTTGTCCCCGAGACGCAAACGTGGAGCGCCAGCGCCCCCTGCCAGCTCCCGCGTGCAGCGCCGGCCCGAGCGTTCCGAGTCATCCGCCCGCTCTGGGCTCAGGGGGCTCCCGCGGTTCCGGTGGCTCTGGCCTACATTGCGGGCGGGGAGGGTGTGCGTTCTTGCCCCGCACCCGCCGGCCCGCGCTGAGAGCACGAACAAACCCAGGTGTGTGGATCCAACTCGAGCTGCATCCTCCTTGGGCAAGGGTGGCCGTTTGAGCCTCAGGGCCTCTTCTCAGGGGACAAAGGGGCGGGGGGATCGTCCTTCCCCACCGCCAGTGGCTCTGCAACCTCAGGGCCCACGGCGTCCTGCCTTTTCTCTGGTCAAGTCCCCCACCCCCACGGGCTCGACACTTTTCTGCAATTCCAAACAGCAGTGCGCCACTTCTACACTTAAGACCCTTCAGGAGAAATGGTTGTTGAATAAAACCTTGCTTCCCTGTTAGAATAAAGCTGGGTCAGACCGACCCAGACAAAGGAACATAGAGCCGACCAGGTCAGCCCCACCGACCCCCCAGGAACCACGGGGCACGGAGGCCCCCAGACCTTCAGGCTGGTTTCCCGAAATGGGCCAGAGATCCTCCCAAGGAGATTTCCATGGTGGGTCCCCCCCCCCCCGGGGCTTTGGAAGCCCAGTAGCCCGTCATGGCCCAAGCCTGATATGTGCGGGGGGGGGGGGGGGGGGGGGTTAACAATCCAGCCCGAAACTCGATGACATGGAAACCTATTGTGTCAGCATGATGGGATGTTGTCTCTGATGTCGTCTCCACTGAAGGTGATTCAAGGCCCGTGAGATCTGGAGATGGCCGAGTCTGTTTCCTGTGCCCCCAGCTCAGGCGGAGCGCCACCTGGCAGCCCGAGCGCGGGGTGGCCGGCCTCTGCAGCTCCTTGACCTCAGGGAGTTGGCTGGCCTCCTTCAGTGTCCCCTGAATTCTATCTTTAAATTCGGCTGTGTTAGGATGTTAACGGCTAAGGAACTTCCGTATTCAGGAGGAGGGGCCATGGGAAAGGGGAGCTACAGGAGAGAGATGAAAAGAAAATCATGTTTTGGCCCTGACTGGTGTGGCTCAGTGGATTGAGTGCTGGCCTGAGAACTAAAGGGTTGCTGGTTCGATTCCCAGTCAGGACATGTGCCTGGGTTTGGGGCCAGGTCCCCCAGTGGGGGACACAAACACACATCCCTGTCTTTCTCCTTTCTCCCTCTAAAAATAAAATATTAAAAAAGAAAAGAAAACTATGATTTGGTTCAACTCTCACTTCAAATCCAGGTAATACTTACAGGGAAGGAGAGGCAGGAGGGGGGGCATGCAGGGCATAACCGGGAGACCAGGGCAATCGGAACTCGGGGCTCAGAGTTCACACAGCCCCTGGCCCTCCGCGTCTGCTCCACCAGGTTGCCAGGAACAAGGGACCAGAAGCACCTACTTCCACACAGCCAGCAGAGGGCAGCACAGTCCCACTCTGCCAAGTTGCCAGCTGAGCAGGTTGACGGGCCGGAACTCAGGGCCCCACCCAGGACCCTCCATATCTCTGGGGTGCAGCCCGAATCTGAATATGGGATCGTCTTCTAGTGCGTGAGCGTCGTGGGAGCAGAGACTTGGTTGCGCTCACTGTCACTGTATCTGTATCTTCAGTGCCTGGCACGCAGAAGACGATCGATTCAGAGTTGAAGGTTGGGGTGAGTGTGACCGTGTGGGTGTGCAGTGCTCGGGTCTGGAAGTGCTTGTGAATGTGTCACTGAGCCTGCGCCTGGCTGTGCAGGGGCTGGAGGTGTCCATCGGGTTTGTTCCTGGGTGAGGCAGAGTGGGTGTCCAAGCGAGGGTCGGCCCCGATGTCACCCCTCCCCTGGAGTGTCCAGCAGCCCTGTGCACCTTCTGCTCACACTCACTCCCCCAGGACACCTCAGCGTCCCCATCCCCAAGGCCACGGAGGCCCCAGTCCAGGGCTCTGTGGCTGCCTCCCAGACATATCCCTCCCCTTCTGCTCAGGCCCGTTACCTCTGTCCCTCTGGGGGAACCTCATCCGGTTCTTTCCCAGGGTGTCTTCGTATCTCCCTAAAAGGAGTCCTCTTTGAAGGAGGTGTGGCGTCAATCACGGTGCCTGGGAGCTAGGATAGGGGTGGAGGGAGGGGCAGCAGGGGGCCCTCGGTGACAGGTCGCTGAGAGGAGCCGTCCCTGGTCACTGAGCACTTCCTGGCCCCGAACCTTTGGGGAGCTCCAGGACACAGGCGAATGAGTGGCTGTCGTGATTATTATCTTCATTTTACAAACAGGAAAACGGAGATGAAGACGGAGCTGCATCCTGCCAGGGGTCACAGTTATCTAATCTCGGACCTGGGGCTTAAACCCAGGTCTTCTCCGGACACAGAGGAGGGTATTCTGAATGATTCCATTTACATGAAATTCTAGAACACACAGAACCAGTTCGTAGTGAAATAGTGGTGCCCGAGGCTGGTGCGGGGGGGCGAGGGGGGGTCGAGGGGGTGACTAGAGTAGATAATTAGGCGAGTTTGGGGGTGGAAATGTTCTGTACTTGATTTTAGTGGGTTCTTTTTAATTTTTTAAATTGATTTTGGTGGTCATTTGTGGTATATGGACTTATCAAAATTCACTGAACTATCCAATTAAGATGAATACACTTATTATATGTAAATTACATTGCAATGACGGTTATTTCGTCTTTGGTCTTTAAATCCGGGTCTCCTGCTTCGGTCTCATGCTCTTGCCCCTGCCACTCAGGACGCACCCAGCCTGCCGTCACTGGTGTGCGTCCCCATGGCCGGCAAGAGTTATTCTCGGCCCCCAGTGGGTGTTAGGGTTCCGTCTGGTCACAAACCAGGAGAGTAGCCTGGAGAGGCTATGGGACTGCGGGGACCCCTGATCCTAATTCTGGCCGGAAAGATGGATGAATCAGGTGGCATAAATCAATTGTAAAAATCTCACTCCGCCTGGGCTCTCAGAACTGGGCCCAGGGGAACTGCCCTCCGTCTACAAACCTGGGAACAAGAAACCTGCCCTGTTTCCCCAGACGTGAGTTTCCATGACTCCACTCACCCCAGGGGCAGGGAACTGCTCCGGAATCCGCCCTCCTTCTGAGTCCACAGCCCAAGCCAGGCTGATTTATAACACCCTTTCTCCAAGCAATGAAAAATTTAGAGTAAGACTTAAATTTAACAAGTTCCCTGGTGGTCTCTTCCAATTTGCATGTTGCCTCATTAACCTGGCCCAGATTTCTCCCTGCTACGAGGCAACTCTTGGAAAACCAGACCCTGGGGCTCATTAAGAGGGTTCTAAGTGACCAACCGCCCAATGACAGAGTAAGGAGAAGCCACAAGGGGGCAGCAGTCACAGCTGAAGTTCATAGGGTCCTTGGATGATCAAAGGTTACCACGGGATTTTCAAAGCTTTGCCATAACCTGTTCTTTTCAGCCTCCTGTTAATCCAGGCCAGTGCCGAGGGCAAGAAGGTTCCGGAAGCACAGGGCCATGAGCCAAAGTAAAGGGACAACAGTCCCTGTGGGTTGAGAGCACAAGTCCCATCTCAAGGATGCTGATCAGCAGGAAGGGCTCTCCACGACATCGTCCGCCCTCCCAGCTCCTGTCTCGGAAATACGGATGCTCTGTGCCCACATACGTCCCACGGGCTCCCGTCCACGTGAGCAGTCTGTCCAGTTGAGGACTGGGGGAGGGCTTTTCCAGTGCCCTCACTGCCTCCGAGTGCCTTTCACCCCTCAGTGGCCACACGAGGCCGGCAGCTGTTGCTGGTGGAAACTGACCCCACCAAGGACTGCGCTGTTCACGAGAGGCCACAACAAGAACCCACGTCCGAGCGGAGGTGCACTGTGGTGGGGAAGGTAAGGGTTAAGACACTTCATCGTGTTCGCCAGAGCACTGCGTCCAGTGAGACGGGTAACAGTGGCTCCTGCAGGGAGATGAGCTGGGGGTCCAGCAGCGGGCCCCCCGAGATCCACACACAGGAGCGTGGCCAGCCCCCCAGACGCCGCCCGACCTGGGGTGACTGCTCAGCCTGTCTGACACCCTGACTGAGAAAGGATGCGTGTCCTATAATCCAGGCCTCCTGGAGGTGAACACCCGAAGGACCTTCTTCCACCCCATTTTGTTTTACATCGTTTTTCATTTTCTTTTACCGCCTGCCCTCCCCCCGCCCTCCCCCCGAGTCCTGCAGGCAACCCGACTAACATGCATCTTTCGGTCTGTACACGTTTTTTGCCAACGTTGTAGTTTCTTGTGTGCGTGTCCTTCTGTCGTCTGTAAATGATACTGTTGCAGCTCCCTGGAACTTACTTTTTTCACTCAGCTGCTTTTAAGGCCCACAGTCAAGGTTGTCTGTGGCTCGAAACTGCTCTGGGGGACTCCACGGTGTCATCCACAGAATTTCCCTGCACGTGGTCCCACCCTCCACAGTCGCGCTGGGTGAGCCCCCTCACACACGTCCCCTTGGGGACCAAGGTGGGACTTTCGTTGGGAACGCTCACCCACACAGGGGATTTCTGGAGAGTGGGTCAGGCACACACCTCGCTCGAGGGGCGGTGCCAGGCGGCCATCCAGGGCGGCCGCCCCAGCAGTGCACGGAGGTCCCCGCACTCTGCCGACGTTTGGCGTCATCCACCTTTGCCATTTTTGCCAACCTGGTGATGTGGAACTGCTGTTGTGTTCCTTTGTGTTCTTCTGGTGATTTTCAGCATCTCTGCACAGACCCTGTGAACTATGGGGTCTGCTTCTAGACAGTGTTCACTCCCTGCGCCCACTTGTTTCTTTGGGGGGTGTCTTTTCATTGTTGATTTGTATATTCTGGACGGTTCATCCTTTCCTGGTTTCAACCATCACAAATACCTTCTCTCAGCTCCCACACCTGCAGTTGGGCCTTTTGCCAACCACGGAAACCGAATTAACCCTGCTAACCTGTGAAAGGAGGGAGTAACAGAACTGAAGTGGAAAGTAAATGTTACGGTGAGTCTACAACTAATGTATTAAATGAGGAAATGAAAATAATTAAAGCAGATATTTACAGAACAGCAACAAAAAGAGCTTTTTCTTTGTACCAGAAGTACAAAAAAAAAAAGTTAAAAACAAATAGAGTGTAAAAAAAAGACCAAGCAGTTAAAAATAAATGTTAAGGTGAAAGTACTTTTTTAAAAGCATATGAAAAGGAAGAAACTTTATGATTTAAAAGGGGGGGAGAATTACGCAGAAGTCAAAGAGAGGAAAATGAAGAGCTAAAGGACACTCACAGGTGAAAACCAACCACAAAAGGAGGAGGTAAGAGTAAACGCAGTAACAGCAGCTACCGCACACACCCAACTGCCCTTAAAAACGAAGCAGGTGGGAACGCAGAGAAAAGAAACCCAGTGACGCAGCCCGAAGGCAGGAGGGTCCAGGTGCCATAGACCAGAGGGAGGAAGGAGCCTATCTTTGCATCAAGTAAGGCAATGATCCTGACCTTTGTGGCACCGGTCACCCCGGGAGACAGGAGGCAGGGGGCACAGAGCTCAGTCTTGTAAAACAATGGAAGCTGCTTCCTTCCCTGACATGCAGGCTGCTCGCCTCCTGCTGTGTGTGCGGCTGGGTTGCTACCAGGCCACAGACAGGTACCAGTCTGCAGCCCCGGGGGTGGGGGACCCTGATGTAAGGTTTCACCCCATCAGCCTGGGGCAGCAGCCATGCTGGCCTTTCCTCTGGCTATGAGTCTGGTGTCACCCTGGGCCCCTCACCACCACACCCACTCCCTGCTGGACCTCCCAGCTGGCCCAGCTTACTCACTGCCTTCAGCAGAACCCACCAGCGGGGCTGAGGCCACAGGGCCAGGGAGAATGCTGCCTCAGGAGTCTCCTGGGCAGGCAAGGGGACAGCCTCTTTGGACAAATTCAGTATCACCCAGGTCCACACCAGGTCACACCTCCATGATCCACCGGAGACAGCAGAATGTGACCTTGACAGAGGGAGCGAGGACCGTGAGGACCCAGGAGACCTGCCACGCAGACCCCAGCTACTCACCCAGCGTGGCCAGCTGAGTCTGAGGGAATTTAATCGACTGTTATCAGCTGCAATGACAGAAATCCCAGAGTTCCATCATCCCATTCCAGCACAAACTGGGAGGCCAAGGAAGAATCCAGATGAGTCGGTGGAGAGTGGCCATACCTGGCCTTCTCTGAAGGTGCAGTGACAGGCGGGGCTGAATCCGCTAACCTGAATCCTTCCAGTTCTGCCAGACAGGTCGTCCCACTGCTGCCCCAAGTCCACCCGCAACCCCGGAGCTCGGCGAGGCAGAGGCACCCTCCCAGGGCGGTGATGCTCCGCACCAGTGCTGCCTGCCGGCCCAGAGCCCGCCCAGCCGCCCGCCCACTGGTGCGCAGACACGGGGATCTCATCAACCAACAACTGCTTTTGCTTTGAATTGGTTTTTTTTTATTAAAATATTTTATTTATTCATCTTTAGAGAGGAAGAGAAGGAGAGAAGGAGAGAAACATCAATGTATGGCTGCCTCTCATGAGTCCCCCGCTGGAAACCGGCCCGCAACCCAGGCATGTGCCCCGACTGGGAACCGAACCGTGATCGTGTGGTTCACAGGCCCGCGCTCAATCCACTGAGCTACACCAGCCAGGGCTGAATTGGTTTTTAATAAGGAGACTGACGCAAGATTGTCAGTATTTTATTTTCCCAAGGAAAACATTTTTTAAAACTACCATCATTAAAAGAAGGAACGTTTTCACACCAAAAACAGGCTAGAGGATGGTCTTTTATGTGGAGTAATTGTGAGCGCCATGGAGTGCCCGTTACTGCATGTTCTTCATTTTGGGAGGGGTCTGGATAACTGTCAGCGGGCCGCCGACCGACATTGGTGGCCCCGCCAGAACCTGCTGGGAGTCCAATTCCAAACACTCTGATCACAGTGCTTTGGGGGCACGGAGTGGGCCTGGGGTGCCATCTAGGCACGTGTTAGAGTGCCAACTGTGCAGAAACCCATGTTACCACCCGTCACTCAAATCTGATGCTCCTCCCGCTGGGTCACCTTCCTCCCTGGGAACCAGGATGGGAGGGAGTACATTTACTTTAGGTATAAAGGTCTGCTATTGTTAACAAGTTATCACTGCTATTAACACATTTATAAAATGGAAATAAAAATGACATATGCATTTGGTGCCAAAGTGGCACGTACAAACTAAGACCGGTACAAAAATAAATTTCGAGCTACGTGGTTTTGAAATAAATGTCACTGAACAGGACGGGGACAAAGTCTGACTGGTCACAGCTGAAGAGCGAACACCGGAGCGAAGGAGCCGGGCAGCGACGTGACCAGCGACGTGACCAGCGCCCGCTGAGGGGGCCGCCGGTTCTCCACGGATGTGGCAACGGTCAAACACAGAGGTACAGGGCGTGTTCCTGAGCTACAGAGGCTCTGCGCCTCTACGCTGATGTGCGTTCCTGCTCGGGGGCCCGACGGGCGGAGCTGTCAGCTGGTGATGCTGTGGGCAGAGAAGGCTGGGCCCCTGCAAAACAGGGAAACCTGTGCTAACAGACGACGGCGCACCAGTCCTCTCTGTCGCTCAGCCGTCCTTGCGAGTCTTCTGCCCGCAGACAGACTCGGGCAAAAGGGAAACCAGAAGAAGCCCCTTGGTTTGGGGAGACCCTGTGCTGCCAGACAGGCCCCGTGGTGACTCTGGCAGAAATCCACAGTATTTCCCGGGTTGCGCCCCTCTGTGGACACACACTTACTCCCACCTACCAGCTGGCCTCGCTGGTCCGCACAGCCGTGGCCCCTCCGGGGAAAGCAAGGCCAGCCCAGCAAACTCTCGGGGCAGCAAGCTGCTGCAGGCGGACTGGCTAACTTTCCCCCTCGTTCCCCGTTAAGCTAGGCCAGGACAGACTGCCCGTTGGAAGAGGCATGCTGGCCCAGTGAGCCTGCCGACTGACCAATGAGCAAAGCCCTGCCAACTCCCGCTCTGCTGGGTGCCGTGTGGCAGGGCGCCTGCCCGCACACACTCCTCCGCAATCCCAGCAAGGAGTGCAGACGCGGAGGGGAGTGGGAAGAAGGGGCTAACACACAGGAGGCAGCCCCGGTCAAAACAGCTAAAGGTTCCACGGGAGCCGAGGACAGCTCGCCGTCCCTCACTCAGAGCTAGAGCAGCAGCACAGAGAAGAGGGTCCCACGCAGCCCCCGTGGCCGCAGCCCAGCTCTGCTCACTGGTCCTGGACCTTGGCCCGTTTGGCTTTTAGGGACAGGTGCTGAAAGAGAAGAGAAAACATCATAATTGAGGGTGGTCAGACAAAGAAACCAGGCTTCACCACAATCTCCACACACATGACCAGATCCAAGTTTCTATCTGGTTTACGCCCTCTGGGTAAATGCTGGGCCCCCCGGGAAGGAGTCTGCAGGGAACCGGCGCCAGGGGCCAATAGATGAAATGGGCCTGCGGTTAAGCTACAATAGCCCGAGGCCCAGCCCGCCATGGCTCAGCCCAGGCCCACGGGCCGTGCACACGGCACTACAGCTGAACTCCTGAGCTCAAGGGACAGGGCTCGGGCCGGACATCATGTCAAATTTCCATGAATCCCTTAAGGATGACTGAGGAGTGGAAATGAGGAGGTCCATCATTTTAGTGGGCGTCTCGGACGCAGGCACCTGTGCCAGGCAGGGAAGACACACAGGAAAAGGATACCCCCTAGTGACACGGCAGAGGGTACAAATGTGAGTTTTTAACAAATGACTTCTGTTCACTGAGGTGGCCCTGGACCCCCTTAATGGTCATAAACAACGAACCAACCGACATCTAAGGTGCGTCACCCTGGCACACAGCGAGATCTCCACCCGAGGAGTTCCCACCCCGGTGGCCAGCAGGGCGGGCCTGCCACTCGCCCGCTGCGGAGTGCCCACGTCCACCCGGCCACGGGGCAGTGGCCCCCACAGCCGGCAGAGAACTGCAGGCCCTGGGAGAACGCAGGATGCAAAGGAAGATGACACACCGCCAGGCATGACGAGAGATGGCCCAGTGGACCGGACACGCGTGTCAACGAGCTGAAAGAGGTCCCTTTCTAACTGCGTATGTCCAAGAAAGGACTGGTATAGGTTCTAGCTCAGAGGATTTTCCCCAGATTCCAAAGATACCTCTGAGAATCAGGAAAAAAACTTTAAGGACTGAAAGGCAAATCTCTGAACCGGTCACCCTGTTTTCCTCCCCGACTAGTGGTCTTGCTGAACTCTCTGAATCCTCTCACTTCACCTGCTGTGACCCTTAGAACTAACATTAGACGCCCTGCAGCCTTCGCTTGGGAACAGGAGATGACATCATCATGCCCATGGGACCATTTTTGGTGCTCGTTTCTGGGAAGAATGTTGAGTATAAACAGAGCTGACTCTGGACCATTTCAGGCCTCTTTACAGCGTGAGTGTCACTGAAAAACAACGGTAATGGAGTCACCAGAGGTGCCAGAAAGAGAGCCAGGGATGGCCGGTGAGCCCTGGGTGCTCATGAGGCGCTACGCTGCGTCCAACAAATGAACATCCACCCCACGTGGGTGGCCCCCGGGGTCTGCAGGGCCCTTGGAGGAATCAGTTGGCTTTGGACTAACAAGTCAGTAGCAGAAGTACCTCTGCACCGTTTAGTTAAGGGGAGGCTGAGGTTCTTAGGGAGTTTCAGGGCCCTCGCCTGTACAATGAAGTTGGGGTACCAGGTGATTCCTCAAGGCCCTGGCCTCTAAAAATAACTGATCACAGCAACCAGAGTAGAGCTGATGAGCTGAAAAACAAACATTTGGAGAGAAAAGACAAATGCGGGAATGTATTCACTTGTAACTCTGTGGGCTTGACCGAAAGACACTGTAACTCTGAGCTGAGAAGGGAAAAGAACTCAACTTTTAGGTTCATTCTGTTCCTCCAAGAGCCTAAGACAACTTTCGGAGCCTCCTTCCCCAGCCGCTTGCCCCTCGTCCCTTTAACGAGCACCCTCACAGCTGGGCCATGCTTCTCAACCGCCACCTTGCATTTCTGATTGCTTCTCTCGCGCTTTCCAGCTGAGACGTTCTGAAGGAAAAGATTTCCTTCCACTCAGGGTTGTTCCCACCAGGCCGACACAGCAGAGACCACACACTCTGCACTGTTACCAGTCCCTGCCGCTGATCTCATGTCCGGCTGCAACAGCTGATGAGGATCTGTGTGAATGTACTTTGTTTGGTTGGATAAGATTTAAATATTATAACAAGACGTTTAAAAGACAACTGCCCTTTCCACTGCAAGAGGGGGATGGGTGAGAAGACCCCCCTGTGCACAGGGTCACAGCTCCAGCGTCCCCAGCAGCTGAACAGGTGGAGGAAGTGAGGAGACAGGCTGTGGCGCCTGGGCTGCCGTTCCCGGCAGGAGCCCGTTTGGTGTCCCTGCCGGCTGCTGCCGGGCTGGAACCCCAGCCCGGTGCGAGCAGATTTCATACTTCTTTCAAGAGGAGCCTGAAGTCCACATTTAATGTGAAATCTCCCAATTTTTAAATGCACCAGTCCGTCCAAATTTGGGGATGAAAACACTGCAGTGAGGTTATAACCTTGATGAAGTTATGGGTTTCAGACTTTCCCTTCTGTGGAAACTGACTGTGAAACTGGGCGAAATACTGATGCAAATGTTTTCAGGCACCGGCAACAGACAGCACAGGGCTGAAATCCCTCGGAAAAAGGAAATACTCCAAGTGAGCTCTGTATGCGTCCCAGGTTTCTGCCTGGCTCTCCAGACCTTGGCACCCAGACGTAAATCCTGAACAGAGAACAGTGCTGCTGGGCAGAGGAGGCAGGCCGGAGACAGCTGGAACTCGCAGGACAGACCCAGAAATCGATGTGGGGTGAATGCGAAGCTGCCCATGAGCAAGCCCAGGGTCGATGCAGCTGGCAGACAAAAGTGCCCAGGGAGTTGCGGGCTGGTCCGGGGTCTGCAGGCCTGTGCCGTGCTGGAGACGCCGGGGTTCTGCCCAGAGTGCAAAGGCCTCGCTGGGCAGGCTGGGCATTCAGCTGAGACATCAGACAGGTCGTCATGTCCTAGGAGCGCGGCTACTTCAGACTGGCCCCATCAGAGACTAAAATCAGTCCTCAGTGAAATGAAACTAATCTGCCGTTAGTAACTTTCTACTGGGAAAAAGCTCAACGTTCTTAAAAAAAAAAAAAAGACAATCAAATCCAGACTCTCCAGGACACAGCATTTATACTGTCCGGCATAAACAACAATATTAAAGAGGCAGGAAAATGAGACCCATAACATGGAGGAAAAAAACATTAAAACATAAAGTAAACCAGAAATTGCACAATAGGTTCAATTAGTAGACAAGCCCTTTAAAGCAGGGATGGGCAAAAGTAGGTTCACAGTAGTTCATGTGGAAATTAATAATAATATAAGGATCAATATAATAATTGATAAATAATACAAGTAACAGGAATAATAAACTCTGTGTCTAATGTAACCACAGCTGTAGACCTCCTTCTGGCTACCCCTGTAAAATACGCTAGACGATTTAAAGAAAAAGACGGACATAATGAGTGAATACAGAGAGACTCTAAACATAGAAATAAAAAATTAAAGAAGAACCAAATGAAAGTGTGCAAACAGAAAATACAAAATGAAATATTCTTTGGATGGGCTTAACAGCAGGCCGGACACTGTAGAAGAACTGGCCAGTGAACCTCCCTGAGTACAGGGAAGAAAAACTCTCCAAACTGAAGGATTAAAAAAAACATCAGAGCCTCCAAACACGCAGGACAGTGACAAGTGCTCTGGAATGTACGTGACTGGAGTTCCAGAACCCTGGCACACAGTTAATGAGGCAGAAAAGATATTTTAAGGCATAATAATATCAAATTTCCCAAATTCGATAAAAATGAAACATCAGCCCACAGATCCAATTAGCTCAATGAACCCCGCACAGGAAAAACACAAAGAAAAGCACAGAACAGGTCAACCTGCTGAAAACATGAAGGTGAAGGAAACACTTGAAAGCAGTGACAAGAGAACAAAGACACACAGAGGAGCAATGATGAAAATGACTGGCTTCTCACAGACACAACTCAGACAGACAGCAATGACTTAAACAAGCTGTGTCGTCATTAAAGCGCTGAGTGAAAAAAACTAAACAGACATGCACCCTACAAATCTGTATCCAGAAAAATATCTTTCAAAAGTAAAGATAAAACAAAAATGCTCAGACACACGAATGCGGAAAGCGTCTCACCAGCGGGCGTGCACCAAACAAAACGTGCACTAGAGGGAGCTCTTTAGGGACGAGACTGGAGACACCCGATCTGTGCAATAGCGTGGGGGTGACCAAGATGGTGAACATGTGGGGGACACAAAATACTTTCTTTTTCTTGTTTCTTCATTTAAAAGGCAACTGTTTAAAACACAAAGGATAAAATATATCTAGAACTAAAATATATGTAGAAATAAAACACAACATTTAAAAATAAAATATGTAGAAAAAGCTAACGTATATGACAATACACAGAAACAAGCCATATGGAGAAATAACACACAATAACATCGTAGAAATAAAATATCCGACAACAAGAACACAAAGAACAAGCTGGGGAAGTCAAATATCTAAGCTTCTTACACTGTCAGCTAAACAGTGTGATACTAGTTCGAGGTCGACTGTGATGCAGGGAGGATGCATATATAACCCCTAAGCCACCAAAAAACCAAGGAGCATAAATGGCCATTAGAATAGACAATACGGAACACTAAATAATCTGACTAACTCAAAAGCAGGCACTAAACAAGGAACAGAGTAAACTGGACAAATAGGAAACAAACAGCAAAACGGCAGACTTCAACCTAACCGCAGCAGTGACTCACTGAACGTGACGGGACTAACAGGTCAGTTAAAAACATAGTGCGGGACAGAACAAGTCTCTGGGCTCTCTTTAGCCAGACAGTTTGTGAACTCTCATTTACCTGTTTTCACGCCAGCCTTCCAATATAATTACCTCTCGATTAGAAATCTTCCTAGAAAAAGCTGTGACTTTTGTGTGTGTGGGCAGTGAACGAGCCATTTTCTTGTAGAAATGAAGAACAGGAAACTATGACCTGTTCTAGAAGCCTCACACCCTCAGAGTCCCAGGAAGCCTGCCTGGAGGAAGAGGATAAACCCACAGCAGTGCCCGTGCTCAGCGTCAGCCAGCACCAGGCTGATCCCCGGGGTGTAACTGGCACACCTCCTTACGGTCCCTCGAGGCGACCCTCGTCAGAGAACACTTGTGCCACGCCTTGTGAGCGCGATCCACAGTGTGACAGGATTTTCTTTTGGCGATAACGTAGAAGAGCGGAGGATGAAACGAAGAGCTGAAGATGCATTCTCTTTTTTGTTTCATGTGTTATTTTTAAATGCACTTCACTATGAGCAAGTGGTAGAGAGCGTTTACCCAGAATGGTCTGGGGACGTGGTAGTGGCCATGTCCCCTATGAGCTACTGGGGGACAACTGCAGGCACTGACCCGGAGAATAAGTGTGTACCTAGAAAGGCGGGTTAACAGGAAGTTTTGGGGGCAGACTGCTCACGCCTACCGTTCCTTGTTGGTAGAAGTGCGGAGCCAGCTCCAGCAGCCAGGCGGACTCGATAGCGGTCACGTCTCTCATGTAATACTTGGAGGTTTGTATGACTTCATTGTAGATAACCCTGGAACAAGAGGAAGCACGAGGTCATTTCCTTGTGATGAGAAACAAGAATCACAACAATCAGAAATGATGCGTTTTTCCCCTTCACCTTCAACAGGCATCTATTCTATGTGCCAGGCACTGCGCTAAACACACGGATGCTGCTCACTTAGGCCTCGTGGCCTCAGTGGTGGGTAAGAGTGTGTCCATCCACGGGGAGGTGCTAAGGCCTACGTGCCTTCCAGAACATCTCAGCCATCCCTGACTCCCCTTGGCCTTGAGGTCCCAACGTGGCCCTTTATACAGCACCCCATGAAAGCGTGCTCGCTTTCTCCTAAAGTGCTCGCATCTGTTGGTGCCTGTCTCTCCATCCACACGATGAATTCTCTGGGACCTGAATTCATCTCCACACAGCTGTGCAGGGTTAAGTATCTGGTCCAAGGGCAAAACTGAACGTTTGCTGAATGGCTGAGTGAGCACCATGTGCCCAAGGAGAGCTCTGATACAGCAGAATTTCTATGAACAGCCCAACATTACAGTCAACAAACACATGCTGGGCACCTGTGCCAGGCAACAGGGACCTTGACACAAACAAGAACTAGGCCTTTCCTTCCGCGCAGCTACAAGGCTAAGGAGCAGGGGCGTGGCTTACCAGCGAGGCGGCTTCTCCGCATAGAGGACTGAGGCCGGGTGGATGTGCAGCTCATGGTCGTCACGGACAGTCCTTGTAAAACAAAATAATTTGTCTGAAGTAGACTGCCCAAACCACAATTACAGCTTCTGCGGGTGCCAGGGACGTGCGTGTCTGCAGTGCAGACAGCACCCGGGGGCCCTGGGCTGACCGACAGTGAGCTCCATCCTAAAGGGGCTCCCCGACTGCGAGGCCTCTTGTGTATATGGCCCACATTTTTGTCGTGGGCCCTGGAGAAAGAACTTTTCCAAAGGCCAGTAGAAACTGTGAATTCGTACTGTTGAGGACAGTGGGGCCACCAAAGGGACAACACGGTAACGGCACTCCCTGGAGAGGACGCCAGGCCCCCGGAGCCGCCGCCTCAGTCACGGGCAGCACGGGGCTGGGAGGCGAGCTGGTGTGACGGGCAGCAGACCCGACACCGAAGGCCGGAGCACTCGGCCCGGAGTGACACACGGGAGTCCTGGAGATAAGTGCACAGGCTATACCGAGGCTCAGTCGGCTTGACGGTCCCGTCTACTGAGACACCTGGCTGCCAAAGAAACCAAACAAAAAACCTGAAGCCGACCCTGGCCTCGTTAACAAAGCCCCGTGTCTGGGACAACACGGCTGACCGCACGGGGACAGGACTGTAGTATCTTCTGAGCAGAAAAGGCTAGTGACAAAACACCCTGTGAAGGACATCCAGAGAAGGGCTGGGGGAAAGCCGCCGGGCTGCTCCCTCACTAGGCAGATCACAGGGTCACTGCACTTCCCAGGCTGCAGGAAGCCATGAGACTGGACTGGGCTGCGAGAAAAGACAGACTAACAGGAACGATTCAAAGAACTGGAGTGATTTAGGATGGAGTAAAGAAAGCTAAGCCATGTGTCGGCTTGTATATACTTTAATATACCAAACGGTATTAGGAGGGCACCCACCAGCAGCGATCTCCTCTGTGCGGAAAATGAAAGAGGCTGCAATCTGCAGTGGGAGGCAGGTTGCGCGCACAAAGAAACACTGGCCAACACCCAACGCCACCCAATGTGGCCACAACGTACAGGGTAGGCGGTGGCTTCAATCCTGCAGTTCTCCAAAAACGCGTGAGCTACCCAGGGACAAAAGCGACTAGTCCAGGGAAGAGCACCTTTAAGGGCTCCTTCTAGTCCAGCGATCCTATTGCTAGAATGGAGATACTGCCAGCCTCCTGACATGTACATTTTGTCTCCTGCAGCACGTGGGCGGGCTGAGTACCTGAGAGTCACTTCCACAGAGTTAAGATACTTCGCTTAAAACTACATAGCCAAACTCAGCTTCAGACAGAGGCACCACATGGACAAGGGAAAACTCTTCAATTTAATTTCCTTCTCCTGCACATCAGCTTTCTATGAGGTTTGGATCATTTTTAAGATTTGTCCTTTAACAAATGACTTCACCAAGCACCACGTTACCTGTAAGCTCCGGTAGAATGAAACCTCGCCGCATTTGCAAAGAATCCCGAAACGATGCACCTCAGAACCGGATCTGGATCGCCTGCAAGGCAGCCAACAGAACGCTGGGTGAGGCCCTCGCCGGCCGTATGCTGTGTGTGCCCAGGCCCGTGCTGCGAGGTCGCACCCCTGGCTGCTTCGAGCCCCCTCGCACCGTCTCCCCGGCCCCACCCAAGCAGGTGTCCCTGCCCTCCTGCAAAGGCTGCTGAGGGAAATGTGCTGGACTGTCCTTCAACTTGGAGCCCCAATCCCCCTGGGCCACAGATGCCCAGGCCAACGCTGGGCACCAGAACCTAGGAGAACACTCTGCTGGCTGGCCTGTGACCTCAGGAACTCCTTCCTGGGACAGCAACTGTGGGAATGACGTTCCTTCCCTAAGACACAACCTGGGACACTGATGCTACACTATTTCTGTGGCTACAGCTACACTGTGCAATTCTTTAAAAATTTCAAATGTCCCATTTTAATTGGTGTCTGTATTGCTAGAGTAAACATCTTCCAAGGGGAAAGGCTCCCGATTAGATGATTCCCACAGGACACACTCCAAATTAGTGTGCAAACAGACAGTGTCATTTATACGGCTTATGACACCCCATATTTCATCAAATCTGAGACTCACTCTTTTCTACACTCTCCCTCACTGAACCCAGAACAGCATTTTATAATTATAATTGGCAGCAGTTTCTTTTTTTCTTAGTCGGTACATAAAATAATGGCCTGGCTTATTCATAATGGTGTTTTAGATTCCATGAAATATAGTTTGTTGATAAGTCAGTTTCCAAAGGTAAAATCTACAAAACCATGAACGTATGAGGTTGTGAGTTTCGCTGCATCCTTACCAGCAATGTTTTGGCAAAAAGGCACCACCCTTCTTTACTGCACAGTTACCCCTGCGCTTCCTTTTGGCACGGAATTGATGGCTCTCAAATCTCCACCTCTAACCACAGTCCGATCCAAGATCCAGTCCCTTCTTTCCAACTGCTCATGAGAAATTTCCACATAGAACAAAAGGGGTGAGAAATGGTTCTTGGGGGGCGAGGTGGGAAGGAATCTTAGGTATTACAGTAGTTGAGGCCCCCCCAAAATTCAACCCTACCTTACAAAACCTTATTTCCTAGTATTTAATGTCTCTCATTAGGAAGAATTTGATGTGAGTTTTCTCCGGGGCAAGGGGTTGATAGTGAAAACGGGCTAAGAAAGGCTGGTCTAGAAGACTGCCGTGTCTCCGCGAGGTGACAGGCACTCAGCCACTCCCCAAACCGCTGCCCTCCTGAGGCTCCTGTTCCAGCAGTGACACCAGCTTTGCCTGGTCCCCCAGGTTGCAACTCTCGCCTCCCTGGTATTCAGCCATCGATATTCTCTGAGCATCTAATGTGCCCCTCACTCCAACCACCGGTCTCCACAGGCCTCCCTGCCTGGCGTGCCCCTTGCTACCATTTTCTGATTCAATCAGGTCCCTCAGCTGGACTTCTGCCACCACCCAGGCCTGCTGCGAGACCTCCCAGGCCAGCTCCCACCCCGGACGCCTTCTTCCCTGCATCCCCACCCCGCCTCACCCGCTGCCCCTGTTGTCTGCCACAGTCACACAGGCGTCCACTCTTGTAACTGCTCAGAGGGCTGGCAGTCAGATACGGCAGGAGTCTGGGTACCTGTGTGACTCTCCCTGCACCTGCACCATTTCCTGGGGTGGGAACCACGTCTTTGTCTCCCTGTAAGCACTTGTTCTTAGTTGTAAAGGCAAAACAAGACTGAAATCCAACTGCCTGGGTTCAAGCTCTGATTCCACCACACTCACTGTGTGACCGTCAGCACGGCTCTCATCACCGCTGGGCCTCATTATTTTCACCTATAAATGGGGCAACAGCTACATATTTCACCAGACTGCTGTGAGCATTAAAAGAATTAAAGGAATTTAATGCTCACACTAGAACACTGCTGGCCTACTGCACGCGAGTACTGGGGAACTGGGGGCACACCTGAATGCCTAGCACACAGTGGGTGTTCAGAAGACGACTGCTGAACGAACCAGCAAAGGAGCCACCTCCGGAAAAGCGCAGGTCCTGAGCCGCACGCACGGACCGTGCTCTGCTGTGACCCGCTGTCTTGTCCTGAGCTGACCCCTCCCTGGGGCTCTGACAACTCATCTGTCAAACACGGGAACACTCCCTCCACCTCACAGAGTGGCAGGCAGAGACGGTAACTGTAGAGGCCCCGCCTCGGTGGGACCCAGCGTGTCCTCAGTTCACGGTCGTCACTGTCACGGCTGGAGGCAGACACGTGCCTCACAGGGCACATCGGTCTGGCCCTGCTGCCGGCCCAGCTGAAGCCCACAGCACTTGCTGTAATAATGCCTGTATCTGAACGTGAAGTGTGATCTATATGCACAGCCGTGAGTGCTATCCACTCAAAAGTGACTTTCCTTATAAGGCCTACGTGGGAGACTGAACCACGTGATGTTCAACAGTCTGAAGGGTCAGGACTCTTACGAGTGGTCAGGGCTTATGGAAGTGTATTTAACAAGAACTGCCCTTGGAGATGAAAATGAACCCCGATGGAAAAAATACGCTTTTTACACGCAGCTTTCGTTGACATGGGTACAAAGGACACCCACTCTCGGCCTCACATCGAGCACCAGCAGGAGAACTCTAACCTGCAACCGCACAGAGCAGACGAGGACGCCACCAGCAGCGGCAGCTGACTCTCACCTTCACTCGATTTCTTGGGCACCTGGAACTTGACGAGGAGCTTCTTCAGTTGCTCTCGTACCGTGGCAGCTCTGACCAGCCCCTTGTAATTGAGGAAGTGCTCCTGACACCACTGCGAGTTCTTGCTGTGCTGCGGGGGGGAACCGGGCAGGAGCGTGAGAAAAGCGTGAGAGGTGCCTAAGTCCCTGCGCTTGCCGACTGGGAGGCGAGATCTCCAGAGGGCGAGCGGCCCTTTCTGGCCCGTCTGTCTCTCTAACGTGTTGAGAGAGGTGCCAAGTGCTCGCCCTCTGGCTGCTCTTTGACCTCAGCCTCTGCCTTAGGGGCAAGTGAGAGTTCAACGACAAGCAGAGCTGTCAATCTTGACGACAATCAAGTGCCTTCCTAGTGACTGGCACAGTCCCAAACAGAATCACTCCCCTGTGCTGCTTTGTAAACAAACTTTCCTTCCTTGGCTTGAGTTCATCACTTCATTCGACTACAGGCAACAATATGACACTGGACAATTTAGAAACAATTTCCAAATTACTATTATTTAGCCCCAGACTATGATTCTGTCAACACTTCTTCATTTTGTTCTAGATTCTTAAGTACGATCATTATGCCTTGGGTTACGTACTGCTGTGGGAAGGTACCTCGGAAACCAGTCTAAGCCAGGCAGGCCAGCGTCTTCAATGAGAAAACGTAAGTGGCAGAGGCCTTTCTCAGAAGGCAACCGCAGAACGAGCAGTGGAGGCCGCACCTGCAGTCCACTGGGGGGGGGGGGGGGGGGCTCTGGGCCGGAGATGATACCCTGCACACACGAGCAAATTCCCACCGGCCTCATCCTTAATTAATACTCCCAGTAGGAGGTGGAGTTTTCCTGAAGACTGTTCACTGACTGAAACAGACCCACTCACATCTCTGATAAAACAAAAAGTTAGTCTTTCTCCTCTTCTAAAAAAGTACTTAAAAAATGAATACAAGATACTGAAAATCCAAAGTCTCTCATTTCCCCCTCTCATGGCCTCTCCTTACAGAGATTTCTATTTTCATTGTTCTGCATCGTCTTCTGATTTAGTGAGAACTTGAAGCTGTCTTATTCGCTCTTAGTTTTACCGAGTACTAAGAACACTGCAAATTAACATCGCCTGAGGCTAACTGCAGGCATGGCCTCATGCATTTGCAGAAAATGTAACAGAACCTCCTACTCAAATGCTGGACAGAACTGCCCAGCAACACTGGGTGGGTGAGACAGAGGGAGGGGCGGGGCCGGGGGCCGAGCCAGCAGCCGCTGTAAGTACCACGTCTCCGGGCAGGAAGGAGCCAGAAACAACTCCTGTGTTCGTTCCTCCAGGCACATCTGCACCACAGCTTCAGACAGGAGCCAACCCACGGACTAGAAATACTGGCAGTAGCCCTGACTGGTGTGGCTCAGTGGGGTGGGCATCATCCCACAAACCAAAAGGTCACTGGTTCAATTCCCAGTCAGGACACATGCCTGGGCTGTGGGCCAGGACCCCGGCTGGGGGTGTGTGAGAGGCAACCGATGACTGTTTCCCTCCTTCTCTTTCTCCCTCCCTTCCCCATTCTTTAAAATTAAATAAATAAGACCTTTGGAAAAATAAGAAGAAATGTTGGCAATAATCTAACAGACACCTGAAAGAGCTGTCTCGGCCGTTCCTCTATGGACTGAACTTCTGGAAGCCTGGCGCCCAGGGTGGACCGGTGTGTAGAGGGGACCTTTCGGGCGACGGCTGCCCTTACCTTGATAAACGCTTCATACACGTTGAGCATAGTGAGATGATCGCCTTCCTCCACGGCAAACTTTCGGTGCACTCGAATCTGGAGAGAAACAAGCAACGTGCGGGAGCCGACCCCGGCGAGCCTCTCGTCCCGGGGGGTACGTGGCACAAGGAACGGCTCGTGGAGCCGGGGCGACCGGGTGCATCGTTCCAGCTCCACTGCTTCCTGAGAGACCTGGGACTGGTCACTTCCTCCTGCTCGGCCTCCACGTCCTTATGTGTAAAACTGGGTGTTGGGCTGACTGTCGGGATCACTGTGGGGTTCGGGTGCCCCAGGACACAGTGCCTGACCGGCACGGCTGTTAGATACGGGCTGGTGTTCTGGCCTGTCCTCCCCCTCCAGTCAGGAACTCCTCCCCGCGCCCCCAGAACGGAAGCTCGGGGAGACAGCCCGTCTGGTGCCTGGGGAACGTTCTCTGTCCCCGGGCTCCCACTCGGACCTCACCCTCACCCTGCACAATGCCTTCTGTTCCCATGGATTTAAGGAGCAGCCCCTACAACACAAACACAAGCACACACATACACTTCTTAACTTCAGAACTTTCTCCTTGCATCCGATCCCACAGAATTAATCTTCCTTCTTCCTTCCATTCGCTCAGTAACAGGTATTACTGAGCACCTACTATAGGCCAGCCACTGTTCTACGGACTGGGAATGTAACAGTAACAACAGTGGTGGGAAGAATGCAATAGACAAGATAAATAAGCAAATTATTTAGTATACTAGGTTGCAAGAAGTGCTAGAAGAAAAAAATGAAGCAGGGGATGAGGGTGGGAAGGGGAGAAGGGACAGGGTGCAATTCCAGACACACTGAGAGCTTCTGTGTCTTCGCCCCGAAAGGGAGTTTGCCTGCCCTCGGGTGGGACTGCGAAAGAGGCCAACAGAGAAGCAACCAAACAAGCAAACAGGAAACAGAGAAGACAGACGTCACGGCCGGGCGCGGAGGCAGGGAAGCGCCCGGTCGCACAGCTGTCGGGAGAGGACGAGGGTCCACAGGCGAGGCTCTCTCCTCCCGACCGCACACCTGCAGTCCGCCCCTCAGTGCGCGAGGCTGCGCTCGGACTCCCAGACCCGCCCGGGAACCTGTCCATGACCTGCCCCGTCAGGAGACCTCCCTCGTGGTGCCCGTCAGCACCCTAACTTTTCCTTCACCGTCTTTCCAGCATTCACTCCTCCTGTCGTCACGGACGCCTGGGCTCCGGCAGGGCCTGGTCACCCCCTGGCTCGATGCCAACACAGCCAGGATCAGCCTGGTGGACCCGGGCCCCGACTCCTTAGTCACTAACGTGCCCACTCTGCTGCCCCCCAAGATGCCTCAAGGACGCGTCCCTACAGGAAAGTCAGCGGGACAGTGGTTAGGACTTAGAACTCCGGACTGTGAAAGGCAACTCCACCACGGCTGCGCAGCCAGGGGTGGGCGAGTCACCTAACTGTCCTGTGCCCCCACCTCTAACACAGATCTGCCTCCCGGTTCACGGTGGCCAGGAAGCACGAGAAGCACGGGAAGCGCACGGGACGACGCCGGGCGCACAGCGAGCCTCACGTGCAGGCAGGTGTTTGCGCCACTGGGCACCTCCCAGTCGCTCTGGCGAGAAGGCCCGGGGTGAAGGGCCTGGCGGGAACGGCTCCGCGGGACGGGGACTTACTGCCTGAGACTTCTGGTTCGAGGGGACCACGAAGACGTTCTGGATCTGCATCATGGCTGCAATGCTGAGAATTTCCTGAGAACAGCCAAAATTTCCTGTGAAACAGAAAGTGTGTCTGAGTTCAGACATGCAATGCGCCCGTGGGAAGTGAAGACGCTCTCTGACGTTCTCCTGGCACCGCACTGCACACGAAGATGACACACCTGCACACACCTGATTTTTACGGTCTGCAGCACGTAAGCGCTTCACCCTGCCGGATGGAGTGTCCTAAACGCGGCCCCCATGAGGGAGGCCTGGAAGGACTGTGAGAGGAGCTGCTAGGCCACTCTGCGCTGTAACACTGGGAGCCGCAGGGGAGCCCCACTGGCTCCATCACCGAGGGCGGGTCACCTCCACGCCCGCTGCGGACTCGCTTATGTGGACACCTCGAGTCCTGGCAGAAAACCTGAAAGGGGCAGGGGACACGTGGGCTGTGTCCCTTCTGCTGTTCCCCTGCTCCTGGCCCTTCTCTGAGGGGGGCTGCCTGCCAGGGGGGCTCATGGCACCGCACTAGAGCCCTGGGAAGGACTAGCCCGTGGAAGCGCTCGGCGGGCCACCGCCACTGCTGCCAGTCCCTGGGCCCAGAGTCGGCAGCCGCCAGCCCTCGAGGACGCCAGAGGGTGACCGCGAACTGCACAGCCAGGCCTGCTGCCCACAGCTCCCTGCCTGGTGTGCGACACTCCCCCCAACTCGAAACTTAGAATCCTGTAAGCCTGAGGTCATTTGATTGTTCTCATAGAAATCTAAGGGCATCAGAGAAGTTGAAACCCTCGTGCGTTGATGGTGGGAATACAAAATGGGGTAACCACTATGGAGGAGGACATGGCAATCCCCCCTAAAAATCTAACATAGAATTCTCAGATGACCCGGCAACTGCACTCTAAGTGTCCACCCAAAAGAAGGGGGACCGGGGACTGGAACAGACGTCTGTCCACCACGCTCACAGCAGCATCGTGCACGATCGCCGGGAGGTGGACGCTCCCACGTGTCTGTGAACAGACGAATGACGGGCGAGCAACAATACGGATGAACCTTGAAGGCACTACACCAAGTGAAGCGAGTCAGCCACAGAAGGGCAGATGCCGTGCGACTCCACTTGTGTGAGCTTCCGGGGGAGGCCAGCCCAGAGACGGAAGCAGAGTGGGGGCCACAGGGGGCGGGGGGGCCGCACGTGAGTGTGTCACGGGTACAGTTTCAGTCTGGACAGATGAGAAAGTCCGGGAGGTGAACAGTGGGGATGGCACAACAAAACGTGAATGTACAAAACGCCCCCAGAATGGCACGCTTTTAAAAACACTGTTAAAACGGTAAACTCTGTTATGTACTTTTTACCACAGTAACAAAAACGTCCCTATTTAAAAAGAAAATCTGAAGGTGCCAGTGCTCGGCCCGTGAGAAACAAACAGAAGTCTTTACTGAATTCATGACTGCCGTGGAATCACAAGTTGGCAACAGGCCGAAAACCGAGAGCTTTCGGCGAAAGCTCCTTCCCTGCTGTGAACACAGCATCCCGCTGAGGGTGGCTGGTGGGGTACATGAGTGTCTCGCATGAGATGGACAGCAATTGGAACTTTCGCCTAAAATGCCATATGGTGTGCTTGACTGTGGTAGTGTTACGTTACAGAACTACAGGCTTGATCAAAGATCTGGCACCGATTACCACAGGGGCGTTATTTGTGCCGGACCCCGTATCCTGTATTCTCTTCCCCAGGGCGCCCAGAATGCAGGGAAATAGCTCCCTGACGGTCCAAATAAAATCAGTGACAACTGCCACCTCCACCCACCTGACTCCAGCAGCATTTTCGCAAACATGGGATTCAGAGGAAACTCCGCTATCCTCATGCCAAGCGGCTCGGTTAGGCGGCAGTCTTTGTCCAGACCTGCCAAGAGAACGAGAGCTGTTGGAGGGCGTGCGCCACTGTGTCAAAGGACGTCCAGTCGCTGGGAGAACAGAAGATGACGAATGCTGGAAAAGGCACCAAAAGGTGAGTCACGCCCCACCAAACTTGCTCTGACACCAGAGAACCGTTGCGTTAAAAAAAAAAAAGACCTCCTTTGAGCTCTTGAATGTTTAATTTTAAAAACGGACACCTCTAATGGCTCCTATTCAAGGACTTCATTATAAGGAAACAGTCTCGAGGCCTCCTCCTGCTCCCACGCCCTCCCCACGTGCAGCAGCCTCACCACTCCCCACAGGCTGGCTGCCTTCCCAAGGGCCCGACACCACACGCTGTGAACACAAAGGCCCCTCCTGAGGGTCTGCGGCAGCCTTCGCCTCTGCAGACCGCAGCTCCTTGGGGACCCGCTTCCCAGGGCCCCTCTCTCCGGCTGCTCCCTCTGTTGCCTCCGGATCTTCCCTGCCCCGTGGTAGTCGTTCCAGGACGACGGCCCACGTGCCCTGTTCTCTTATCGTGGGAGCAGTTACAAGGCTGTGCCTGTGAATCTAAGCACCTGCCCAGGTCTCTCTCGGGTGCCAGCACCACTGGGCCGGGCGGACTCCTTCAATTCCCCACACCCCTCCTCGCCTCTTCACCGCCGGCCAACATCTGGAAACTGAATTCTCACGATGCAGACGATCGTTTTTACTGTGGTGCAGACTATTCCCAAGATGTGGCATTAGAACAACTGCTTCTGAGCTCAGAGTTAAGACAGAAAAGGTCGCTTCTCTGCTGTTCCCATATAACCCTCTCTTTAAAGGTGATAGTTCAGCTTGAAACTAAACTAACTTGGGTGTGTGCCTCTGCCTCTTCCAGCTAATTTAGGGAGGAGAAGGAACAAAAAACATTTTAAATGTCCTTCTGAATGAAGGAAAGTCAGTCCAAATCAAAAACGTCTATGCAGCCCTCACTGTCCCGTCCACATTACAGAACATCCCAGGGAGGCCTGCTTTCAAGTTCCTGTTAAACCCTCGCGAACGGGAAGTGGGGGCCTCCTCCCGCACAGGCTCACTCTTGACGCAGACCCATGGGGGGGGCGGCTGAAATCAGTAATTGGCTGTTCCAGTTACTTGCAGGGAGGCATCATGAATATAACGAGTGAAGATTGGCTCCTACCTCACCCCACACAAAAAAAATTAACTCAAAATGGATCATAAACCTATTAATGCAAACAGCTGAAACTACCAAAAGTCTTCAAAGAAAATGTAGGGATAAAATCCTCATGCTTGGGAGACAGGCAATGTTTTCTTAAAAAATAGATAAACTGAACTACTTAAAACTTCTGTATGGCAAATGGTACCATCGGAAAAGTGAAAAGCCAACCCACAGAATGGGAGAAATATTTACAAATCACAGACCCGAAGAGAAACATGCGCACACAATATATATAAAGAATATGTATATTCTTTATATATATTCTATATCCTCTCCTCCAGCTCAATAATAAAAGGACAATACCCCCAAATTAAAAATGGGCAAAAGATTTAAATAGATATTTCTCCAAAGAAGATACACAAGTAGCCCATAAGAACGTGAACAGGTGCTCAACACCACTAGTCATTAGGAAAACACAAATCGAAACCACAAGATACCCTGTCCTATCCACTAGGATGGCCACAGTACAAAAGACAGACAATAACAAGCATTAGCAACTTGTGGAGAAACTGGAAACATCCACACCCTGCTGGTGGGAATGTCCACCAAAAACCTGCAATGAATGTTTTACCGCAGCATTGTGGACATTAGCCGAAATGAGGAAACCAACCCAAAAGGCCATCAACTCACAAATGGGTAAGAATAATACGCGGCATATCCACACAATAAGTTATTTACTCAGCAATAAAAAGAAATGAAGCATTAACATGTGGCACAACACAGATGAATCTTGAAAATGCCATGCTGAATGAAAGAAGCCCATTCCTAAAGATCGCATGCCGTACGGTTCCATCTGCGTGAAATGTCCAGAAGCCGCAGGCCTACGGGCCAGGAGGTGGGGGGGAGAGGGAGGAAGGGTGCGTGCTGATGGGCACAGGTGATAAAAACGTTCTAAATATTCAAAACTCGTGGTGACGGTTGCACAACCCTGTGAATACACTAAAAACCATGGAATTAGACATTTTAAATGGATGAGTTACACCTCAATAAATATGTTAAAAGCAAAAAAAAAAAAAACCCTTCAAAGACAAAACCTCCCCTAAAACCTAATACCAAAATGAATATTGTATTCATGTAGGGCACACTATTCACAGAAAAAACATGTACTTCTTGAGGGGGTGAATTTAGGCAAGAAGTTCTCTATGTGAAGGGAAATAACCCCATTTCTCAAACCACGCAGATTCCTCCGTAACAAAGTATTTCCTTGCCTCACAAACGCCACAGACCACGTCCACCCAATTCTCCGCAGGGAGCTCCAGGAACAGAGCGAGGGCGAGTTAGAGGACGCCAAATCACCAATTTCTGCACGGGATGGAGGGACAGAGAAAAAGGCCTGGAGGGGTAACGTCTGAAGTACTGGGAGAGAATCTTCCAGATGTCTTAGGAGGGTGGCTCTGGTGATGGTTATTACTACTTCCGATGTCCTGACGTGCTTCACGAATTCATGAGTAGGCTTCACATACTGTTATCAGGGGGAACCAACTCCATGCCTGAAGAGACTACGAGCCCTGAAGCGAGTATGACCTAGCGAACATCACTCATCAGTAAAGAGATCAGAGAATGCAAAATAAGAGAAAGGCATACCTCCCAGGGCATAGAGTAACTCCAACGCTTGAACCATCGACTGTGCTGGAGGGGGCTGTAAAAACACAAAAATCCTCCTAAATTAATTTCTTCCAGTGACAGGTAAGAACGTGACTACTTCCTGCCTAAACCCACCCTCCCCTCCACGTGCCCCAGACTCCCCGACCTCCAGGCTCCTGTTCCCGACGCTGGCGCCCCTGGAAATGTCCTTCTTCTCCTTCCCGGCGTCCTGAGTGCTGCCTGGCCCTTACTCTCAGCTGATTAAACACTTCCCTTGGAAGCCCTTCCTCATGCTTCCCTCCATGACAAGTGGGCCACCTTGAACTACTTCCTTGCTTTCCCATGGAAACTCTCATCACATGGTTCTAATTGCTACTGCACAGTCTCAACCTTCTACTACACGGGAATACTGGCTGGCGGCGGGTCTTTGCACCAGCCACAGCCCTGCTCCAAGCCTTGTCCACCAAGGGGTGGGTGACTGACATACGGGTGAATTTGGACTCCCGAAAATAACAGAGAATGCTAGGTAATCTGACGTTAAGCAAAGCTGATATTGGGACTTTTGGTCTGATTCTCTAGATCCTTCCCTCCTTCTTTCCTTCCACAAATCTTTACTGAGCATCTATTAACTGCCAAGCACCATTACTATTTTCCGCTAAATTATTTTATTTATAATAAGCCAGATAATAAAATTGGAGTACTTTTCAAACTGCATGGCTTTTTTTCCTAAATGCATTCACATAACAAACATTTTAAGTGCCACACTGTTTTAGTTCAATGCTACAGATGAAGACAGTGAATAACAATAAAATACAAGACATTGAACACAGCCAGGCAAGTGGCTTGTGGCACTTCTGAAGGAAAGCACTTACAGGCCTCATTTTTTCACTCTACCCCACCCACTGATGGCCAAGGAGCCAAGCTGTACTTTTAACAGCTGTGATGACCACACACACACACACACACACACACACACGACATGTAATTCACTACACAGAGGGCATTCGTTGAACCACGGTTGACTAAATCGTGCAATCGATTCACTAGCCTTTCCTCAGTGCCTCTGACCCCCGACTTTACAAAGGAGGCAAAATGCACAGCACCTACGTGGAGGAGCATGACCCCTCTGGGGGCCTTTCACCCTGAGGTCATGGGAGCTGTGACAGCAGGAAGAGTAAAGCACCAAACTCGGTTCTGAATACTCACAGACACAACGAAGTCTCTCTGACTCCCTTCAATGCTTGACCCTACTTCCAGTCCGTCACCAGGTCCCCCATTAATTCTGCTTTTTGGATTTATCACCAATCAACAAAACAGAACCTCTCCTCCGACCCCACAAATCACAGCCTTGGTCTTTTCACCTAAACACACATCCACTGCAGCCACCAGCATTTCTCCACGGCCCCATCTGACTTGGGATCACACGCAAACGCTGGTTAACACAGTTGAGAGGACTGGGTGTGTAGAATATTAGCTAATTTTTCTCACTGTACGGTTTTCTGTTCTCACTGTTTCTTGTGCCCACAGAAACTTCAGTGATTGCTTGGGACAGCTGGCTAACCTTCCAGCGTGGTCACAGTTATTCTACAAAACAAGCAATCTTCTTACCACTGGGCAAATGAATAGTTTTCCATTCTTTGCTACTATAATTAGCACTGCAAAATATATAAAATTGCACGTACCCTGTGATTTCAACTGTGAAAAACACCATTTCAGGGGGAAATAACCAGAAGGGACTACATGAAGATAACTTTGTGTGTATTCTCCTCACTTTTCAGTTGTCCGATGTTCATGGTTTTCACTACTTGTATTTTTTACTCTAACAGTGATGTTATAAACATTATCACATGGACATTTTTTGTCTTCTTGTGAATTACTTTTTCAGGAGCAATTTCCCTGAGATGAAACAGCAGGCAGGTCTATGGCTCTCAAAGTGGTACCAGGAAGGCCTCCGTGAGCACTGAGACAGAACGGAACCAGCTTCCCAAGCTGGCTGGCTCTGGATTTCATAGTTTCTCTTCGTCTTTGCTGATTTCATTGGAGTGGCGCTTTAAAGCTGCTTCAATTTGTACTTCTCTCTCTTCTAGAAAAGCCCACCACGTTCTGACATTTCCTTTCCCACAGCTTTCCCTTTAGTAGTTACAAGGTTTATTCCAAATGATGCCTGAAAACTCTTCAGTTACTGAGATGCTGATCCATCATTGCTGCCTCTGTACATTTTCCCTTAACCACGCCCCCCCAGATATGGGGTTTCCGTAAGCTTCTAATTTGCATTTACTGTTCATCTTTTCTTTACAATGTCTTGTCTTACACACCAATAAACAAAGGGTACATTTTCTCCATACTTACAAAGACCCACAGAGCAAGCTAGGACCCAGACCCACCACATCACTTGCCAGTACAGCTGGGACAGAACAAAGTTAAAACGCAAGTCTTCAAATCATACAAATTCAAGAAGAAAAAACTGAGTAGTTATTAACTGACTGACCTAGATACGAGGAGGTGCTTCATAAGCACAAGCCTAACAAGCCATTGAAGCAAAGACAGAAAGACTTGACTGTGGAAATGTTTAGGATGCCTGCACATTACAAATAATAATAAATTTAAAAACAGTCAAATATACATACCCAGAAAAACTATTTGCAAGAAATACTGCAGACAAAGAATAATGTCCTCCATAGTCAAAGGACCCTTGAAAATCACTAACAAACACTAATCCTGACAGATAAATGGCTCAACAATGCAAAAGTATAAAGTGGACAGTAAACTTTTATAAAAAACCCTTATGAGAAATCAAAACAATAAGGTATACACAGTATTTTTCCTACCTTTCTTTCTCCCCCCCACCATCAACCGCATTAGCGAAGCTCTACGAGAAAGTAACACGGCGCGGCGGGGGCACAGGGCGTAGGCCCTTCCCGCGCTGCCGGAGCTCATACCTGTACGGCAACCTGGCCACGTGCCAAGGACCTACAAAGCGACTACGGCCCTCTGTCCAGTGACTTCACACCTGGAAACCTGCCCTAGGCAGTAAGCAGAAATGCAACCCAACACAAGAACCTTCCCCACAGCAGCCCCAAAGCCTCTCGGCTCCCCCAGCTGTGACGTTCTCTCCTGCAGGCCTGCAAACGTGCTCACCGTCCTGGACCTCTCCTCCCCTGCCCTGACCTGGTGAAATCCCACACGAGTTTCATGTCTCACTGGGCCAGGGGCCCTGCCCGCCTCCCCCAGCCCCGGGCACACGCACTGTCACTGCCCATTACTCGTCTCCCTGTCCAGCGGGCAGGACTGGAACTGTGTCTGTCTGATCTGGCTCGAGTCCCCCCACACCCTGCACAGCACCCAGTGCACAGCGGGCACACAGCGTAGGAGCTAAGTGGGAAAGAAAGCAGAAAAGCAAGGCGACACGCTCCGTAACACCGTCCTGACACTCCCGGGGAGCACCGCAGCCCCCCTGGGGCCCCGGCAGAAGGCAGGACTTACGGACATGAAGTGGAACCTGAGGACGTTGTCGATTCCCAGCGCTTTCAGCTGCAGGATGACGGGCGCCAGGTTGCTCCGCTGCATCTCGGGAACGGTGGATGCGGGCAGCGTGTCAAAGGCTTCCTCTGAGAACAGGAAATCAGAACTGCTTGGGATCAAATGTCACAATCCAATGTGATCATTATGACAAAAGGACGTGTTTCCTTCTCTAACAAGAGGCTCCAGGACCCCAGGGTCAGATGTATATGGTGACGTGACAGAAAGTTGTGTCAAGTTTAAGAAACACCATTCCACCTAAAAAAAAACACTTGAGCAATTTATTCTTTATAAACAGTACGTCTTTATGAAAGCTTGTCCTTTTATTTTAGGATGCTTTTTTTTAATGTGTTTTTTCATCAGCAAAATTAGAAATCAGAGCACCAAGTATTTGCTGAATCACTATTGGTGCCCAGTTGCCGTTACCTCTGCTCAGGGCAAAGTCCAAAAGGCAAATACAATACATATAAGCAAAGAACAATTTCAAAGTAAATTACCAAAATAGTAACCAGAATATAACAGATGAAGAAGTCTTATAAAGACCAGAACGTGTCCGAGCACACACACACATGCCACACTCAGAGACTGGAGGCCGTCCCAAAGCAACCGTGACTGCTGACACGCACCTCCGGAGACGAAGGTGACTTCTCACAGCGAAAAAAACCACAAGGCATAGCCGTGCCAGGACGGGAGGGGCGGGAGAAAGGTGTGGGAGGAAGAGAGACTTTGGGGGGGTCTTCTTATAAGAGCGAGGCAAAATGGGTGGGGAAAAAGGAGGAAGAGAATAAATCGGTCTTGTACATTTCACAAAGCCTGTGGGTCACTGGAGAACGCTCCGCCCACAAAAGCCTCCCCGCCAGTCACGTGTTAACGGTGCACACCTCCTTCACACACGCTGGCCCCACTTCCAGCTCGATCACAGAGCCGCAACGAACCAGAGAGGAGGTGAACCAGACAGCACTGTCACTGAAGAGCTGCAAAAGGTCTTCTCTGAGAAAGCGGACAGCCAATATTCTGTGGAGTGGGATACAGATCGCCAAATGCATGGGTCTAACTGGGAGATTCTGGACACCGGGCAACAGCAGGAAGTTCCGAACGGGGTACTGCCGTTGCCTTTGAAGAGCATTTGGGGAGTAGTTTTTTGGGAGCAGAGCCACATTTCCCAAGTACAGTGCTGACCAAGAGAGAAGCGAAGCTGCCGGGCAAGAGGACAACCCCACTGCAAAGACACTCACAGAAGTAAGTGCTTCCTAAGAGCTCAGTGGCACTCAGCTGGACCCCACTGAGGACGCGGGTGTGTGAAGCACTGGGCCACAAGCTGCAGGTGCCACCAGCCAATGGCTTTGAGGAGCTTCAGTGATGTGAAGGGGCTGGGACCAGACCAGAAACAGGGACCTCTGAGACCAAGTCCCAGTGTGTGGTCCACCCAAAGGGAAAGTGACACCAAGGGAAGGAAGGAGCCTAGCCATCGGGAGGCACCTTCGGTTGCTTCATCTGGGAGATGCCACTTGAGACAGGCTTGAACGATAAGGAGAACATGCTGGGCAGAGGAGACAGCTCAGGAAGGGCACCGGAGGCATGAGGGCGGGTGTGGGAACGCAGCAGGTATGTCCAGGAGGAATGTGCTTCAGCTGAGAGGCAGCGCGGGGGAGGAGGAGGCGGAGCGCAGGGGAAGATTAGCGGGAAGAGTCAGGGAGGTTCTGAGAACCTCCGAAGGGCTCCAGAGGAGGAGCACCGGGCTCAGAGCTGCGCCCGCTGGAAGTTCATCCAGAAACCGGTTGGCCCAGAACGCGGAGGGGCTGGACCTAATGCACCCCTGCTGTCAACGGGCCCTCCCAACCGCATCCCCACTAAAAATTTTTCAGTGGAACTTTCTCTTCCCCTGAGTTTCAGGATGCCTCTTTACGACCTTGGTTCTCCCCTTTCCACTCTAATCACTCCTTTTTAGCGCCTTCAGTGCTAGAAGACCCTTGCATCTCTGGCCTCAGGTTCTGCCCTTCCCTCCTTCCCACGAATCCCCCTTACCCCTTTCACCCCTCCCCTCCCCAGCCACGTACCTCTGCCCAGTGCCAACCCTCCTGGACACCGTCAGGCCACCAGTAAGATCAGGCCCAAACACTCGACTGCGAAGCCCTCCCCAACAGGCTACTCCCCGCTCTCTGCTTCCAAGGCTCACTTCTTCATGGCGACCCTATCACACCACAGTATGCCCACCTGTGTGGGTCTCCATCCACAGGCTGTCAGTGACCACATGCGGCCAAAGGCCATGTCCCACCTGGCCCTGGAGCTCGACACCCTGGCACACACCCGGCACACAGGTGCTCTGCAGACATTTGCCAAAAGAAAGGATGATGTCAAGGGCTGCACAAGGGCAATGGTAACCAGAAGGAAAGAGATAAAGGATAAAAATAAAACCCCAGATCTGGTGACTGCACCTGGTGATTGGACAGAGGAGGGAATTTCGAATGATGTGAAAATGAAGCCTGGACAGTGGAGAGAAACCGCAGTGCCGTCCCTCACACAGGATCACAGAGGAAGAGCAGCCCCGGGCATCCCTGTCTGTTGGGAAGGCTGTTGTCCAGCTAGAGAGGGGGCTCCTTAAGGGCCAGGACAGTCCTGATGCTACTTATCCTGCCCCTTCAGAACCTAGCATGGTGCACAGCACAGAGCAGGAGTGAGCAACTATCTGCTTTCTGTCAGTGCCTCTCAGGACAGACCTTGCCATTTTAGCCCCACAGAGATGCTCTGACCAGAGGTGAAGACAGAACCCAGTGTGGGGCCCCATTGAATTTAAAGGTCCCAGAGCAAGAAAACAGCACATTAAGTTAAGGGGAAGGTAAAAGAGACAGGACCCGACCTAAGCTGCAGGGTCACATGGCTAAAGAGAGGCCTTAGCCCAAACAGTGGGTTAGAACAGGGATGGCAAATAACTGGTGACTTGTGGGCCAGCTTTGGCCAATGGGGAGCAGCAGCAAGGAAGTGCTACGTTCAGGGTGAGGAAGGTGGTGGGGGCCAGGTTACACAGGGACACGTGAGGGGGTCTGGATCTGCTGTGAACGCGGCCCGTGGAGGGTAAATGTAACACGTTCCAGCACCCACAGACTCCCTTCATGAAAGCCACACTAACCTGTATAAAGGCGATAGCACTTTCCTGAGCGGTTGCGGCCAGCACGTCCTGCTCGCTGGTTGGCCGATGCCTGGGACACTGGGACCACCACCAAGCACTCGATGGCTGTCCTGGGGTTGTAGGCCCGGAGTTTCACGAAGCCACAGTCGATCACATACACAACCCCGCTGACTGTGATGGAGGTTTCTGCCACATTGGTGGCCACTATCACCTAGGTTCCCCACGGAAATGAGAGTAACAGAAAGTTATTTTTTTTCACTTTTAATAAACTATTAAAAAAATCCTAAGAGATGGAAAGATATTTCTGACATGGTAGAACCTTTAAGAGGCAGTGTGGTATATTGGAAAGAACATGAATTTTAGGGTCAGGGTGCCCTGGGTTTGAATTCTCCCAGACCCTGGGCATTTGAACAAGTTAACTGACCTCCTAAGCATGCTTCCTCATCAACATAATATCTACCCCGCTCCCAGGGTTGGGGGGAGTTAAGTATGAAATACATATAAAGCATTTAGAACCTGGTACTTGACCTGTAGTAAATATTCAACAAATGTTAGTTTTTGCCTTTTGCACAACTGCAGTAAATCACTGCCCTGCGCATGTATATTCATTTATTCACTCACATTCTAGCTGTTTCTGAGGGTCCATGCTTTGCAAGGCACTATTCACGGTGCTGGGAAGGTACAATGAATAAGAGAAGACCCCTGCTCTCCCGGAGTCCAGTGTGAGTGTTTGGGTGAGTAAATAATGAATATAAACAGGTAGGTAATTTCAGAAAGTGACAAATGCCATGAGGAAAACACAACAGAGTAAGAATACAACATTACACAGTATTTAAGGCGTTTATTGTACATTATAATAATGGGGCATGCTCTGTTGGATTGGACGGCCATGGAAAGCGGCCTAAAAGCTGACTTTGAGCTGAGACCCGAGTAACAAGAGGCAGGCAGCCCTACAGAGATCCAGGCAGGAGAAACAGGAGAAAGGGAGGAGAAACGGAACCCAGAGTAAGAGCAGACGAGGGCGCAGGGAGGTGGAGGGCGGCCGTGCGCGGCCTCTGGGCCACCGCGAGGTTCTGCAGTTTATTCCCAGTGCACTGGGGCTGCCCCCAGAGGATCTGAAGCAGCAGGAGCATATACAGATGGCACTTGGAGCTTTTTAAAGGCACCTTTTCATTGATCCTTTCATAAAAATCTTACTACCATTTTTATGTGTAGACATGTAAGATTTTGTGCTATAAAATCATCCATCTAAAAGGCCTTATTATTTATGTTTTAGGGCTGAGAACACCTGAACTTGAGGCTGAGTAACTCAGGCACAGAACCCAGGCCTCCTGCCTGGCTGGCTGCAGTGCCCATTTCGCTGGGACTCAGGCTGCCCACCCGGGTGGCCAGGCGGCTGAGAGCGCCCTCTTCCAAGTGGTCCAAACTGGGAGCGCAGCATCCAACCATCCCTCAGCTACTGTACTCTCTGCCACTTGCTGATAAATAGCTCCTATAAGCCAACTTCAGGCCAATTCTGGGCCTTCCTCACCCAGTGGAAGGGAAAGGGGAGTAAGGCCCAGGGGGAAGGTGAGCAGGAAGCGGACTGGCTGCCTGCTGGTTGCTTCAAACTGATGCTTCCCACCACACCCTTCCACACCCCAATTTCATTGCCACACCTTGAATTAATTGACTTAAACTTGGCTCTACAAGCAAAATGATGCTTCAAAGAAATGGTTTAGGAAACACTTACGGTAACAGATTTATTGTTTCCAATTAATCACAACCCACCAACACGGTCCTTCAAGCCAAGGTAGTATTATGCCACGGGAAAACATCAGGCGGCAGGAAAGAGCCCAGAGAAGTCACCTGCTCTGATAACCACTGTCAGGGGGGCACTTCTGCAAGTTCCCTTCCCACACATTATTTATTGTGGGTTTTTAGACTTAGTGCACAGAAACACGGACCTAAAATTCTTAAAGAAACCTGCCTGTACATCAAGTTTCATTTCAATCTTAAAATTCTTTCCAGGGCACAGCAAAGGGCACCAAAATGACAACGAATGTCACCAACGCCGTTGGTCATCAGGTTCGTCTCACCTTTCGGACACTGTGCGACACCCTTTCGAAGACTTTCATCTGCTCGAAGGAAGGCAGCCCTGCGTACATAGGGAGAACCCGGAGGTGTCTCTTCATCCCTGTCCGACCCAGAGCTCGAGCCTGCTCGATCAGCGTGGACACCACGGTTTCTACCTCCTCCTGAAGAACGTCGAACCAGGAAGCAAAGGAACCACAATCAATACGAGGCCTGCCCCTTCTTCGCGTGAAGGAAATGAAAGTGTGGATCAGGACTGGAACTGTGGTCGGATTCGGGACTTCCAGCGTGACCACACTTCACTCTGGGATGGCACGCACCCGAGTGCCACTGAACAGTGGTGCCTGTGGGGTGAAAATCTGCAGCGGTCGGATTACTTAGGGAAATCTACTCCATCTACACTAACTAGAAGAGCTCCCGGTAAACAAAAACAAGGACTATTTAACTCAATTGTCAGGCACTGTGGCAAAGCGCTGCATACATATGAACAAGTTGTAGCAAATACTGACCATGGAAAACGCTCAGCAGTGGAAAAGACCACAGCCAGAGGGTGGTTTCTGAACGTGTTACAGCCCTGAGTGAGCACTCGGGCTTGTTCAGCTGTCCTTCCAGTGATGGGCCCGCTTGGCACCCTCAGGACAAGCTGTCAAGGTGTCACTGGGGAAGAAGCATGCAGCAACAGCATGCACACACAAAATGCACCCAGTGCGACGTTCAATTTCAGTGCACAAAACAGCTCGTTAAATGAAGTGTGTAATATACTTTGGAATCAGCTAATAAATTGAAAGTACCTTTGACCCTCTACAGATAGAACAGGCAGGAGCCAGTGACTCCATAACAATGTAATCAGTAGATGAATGACATCAAACCAAACAATTTCTCTTTTTGCAATAAAGTAACCGCAAAATACAATAAACCATGAAATAAACGGCTGAGCAAAGTAACAGGCCTCTGTATTAATTCTGATGCTGCCTTAACAAGTCTGTTCACTACAGAACACAGGTCCAGTGCAATTACCTGGCCAGTAAGAAATGCTAATATGTCTCCATCTCCCTCCGTCTGGTGAATTTTCATCACAGTTTCTACAGTGGATTTGATATAATCTGGAACAGGACTGAAAGATACATGAGATAAAGTCACCACTAGAACATACATACTAGTTACAGATCAACTACCCTGGTGACCAGGCAGCAGAATCTCGTGGAAGTTAGTATGGGCCTGCCCAGCAGTAATCGGTACATGAATAAATAAAATAGATGCCCACTTCTTTTTTTTTAAGTGCAGCATTTAAAAATGACTCAAAATCACACTTCAGCTATGATTTTTGGCTTTATTTGCAAAGAAATAAAAACGACAGGCCCACGCACAGCGATGTGCTATCCTCAGCATGCAGAGCTGCCCAGCCCTTGAAAATGGGGCTGTCCCCAGGGCCAAACCCCACACCCTGTCCACGTGACCCCATCCACGTGACCCCCTGTCCACACTGGGAGCACATCGTGGGGAAGACAGAGCCAATGGGGTTGCTGTTGGACCAGAAGGACTCAGAAGTTGAGCCCACATCTCTATGGATTTATTGCCACTGTCTTTGTCTGTCCAGTGACTCAGGGTAGGAATTAGGATGACCCACTTCCTGTCCAAGAGGGCGCCTCCCAAAAATGTCAACCAGGCCTCCCACCTGGGATGTAGAGAGCTGAGAACTAAAAGAGAGAACCAAAGATTCAAATCGCCAAGACCACCCCCAATGACAGCAGTCTTATAAACCCGAGTTCTGAACAGTACTGACCCCCTCCTTCCCCCAACCTGGTTACCACTTTGCTTTGTCCCTCTGAGCTACTAACCACAGACTCATAGAAACGTATCAAAAGTTTCTCTGAGTCTCAAAAGTATCAAAAGTTTAAACTAACTTTGGCAGTGACACTGAGCCATGTTCCAGAACATCATACCAATGACAGAAGACACTAAATAATGGCAGGAGACACAGCAGATGCCCCTCCTCACCAGCCTGGCACACTGCCCTTGGGAAACACGCGGTTGCTGCTCCTTCCACAACACAGGCCTAGTAGCTTCCTAATTACCATCGTTAAAAATGCAGGAAGCATCAAACCTTTGTAGATAAAAGACGTCCACTGGAAACGTCCGCCCTTCCACTGTGAGGGTCACACACGTATCTCTGGTGGGGTCACTGGTTTCATTCTGATTAAAGAAATCCCGAAATTTCTGAAAAAAATTAAAAATAAAAACGAATAAATCAGTTCTTCATTCCTCTAAAAAAATGGTTCTTAGTAACTCCAGGAAAAAGGACACGATACCAAACTGGCAGAGCGCAGGGCGCAGTGGGAATTGAAGACATATAATAAAGACTACAGGTTGCAAGGTAGTTATTAAAAATCATTTTTATAATTGCAATCGTAAGGAATCACGTTTCCACGACAGGCTCTTTACTAAGGTTTGGTAAAACAATAAAGGTCAGATTCCAAAGCTATACTCATTGATATGTGTTAAGTTGCCATGCAGCTATGGTATTATTTATCTTATCCCACCCCGTGTATTTCACGTAACCGAAAATCGCATCCAAAAGTGTGATTCAAGTTAAACAGAGGCTAAAGCAGGTTGATGTGTAGTTCTGACCAAAAAGCAAAGGTCCAATGGCACGAGACTATCAATTGATAAAGGACACTTGGACATCTGTGACCAGCAGGCATGTTCCCGGCACTGCAGTTACAGACACACTTCTCCTCTACCTCCCCAGTGGGTTTTAGCTGTCTCACGGCAGGAGCAATGTCTTCTCCATGTTTAAATGCCCCACCGGAGCTGGCGCGACACTGTGCAGGGGCAGCCCATCCATCAGATACTGCTCTGACACCCCCACAGCACCCTGTTGGGAGAAGTGGCTCTTGGCGGTTCCTCCCAACAGGTGGCCACATCCTCCTCAATGCACTTGACCACCAGACCGGCAGTCTACTGGGAGGCCTGCAATGAGAGCTCAAGCCAACACAGGGGCAGCGAGACACCATCAAAGGTCCCCTCTCAGGGAGTGTGACCCGAGACACACAGAGCAGCTGAGCCCCAGAGCAGTGAGTGACTGAACTCCCTGGAGAGTGAGTGCTGGACGGGAAGCTGCTGCGCCAGCCGTGGAGGGACACAGACGTCCCATTAGGTGGAGTGTGTCAGTGTCTGATTCTCAAGGACCTTCCTGTTCCCCAGCTGTGAGCCAGTTCCCCGAGGCTGGCATGAGTTTTCACCCTCCTAGCAGGCCTAACTATGTGACCACGAGTCCTGTCTCTGCTTCCCCCAGGGATCGTTACTAAGTATGCCCACGCCTGCTCCAGGAATCTGGCAGCCCAGGGGTGCACAGCATCAAATACAAAATGAATGGGCTTGGAGGAGCATTTCAAAAAGAGCGAACTGGATTGAACTGCAAAATCCAGATACTATATGTTAACCTCAAAGCTGTGTTTGGAAAGAGTAGACACAGACATTAATGTGCCTCGTGCCAACAAAAGAACTGCCCTGTGCTATGAAGAGCCACAGGCCCCATTCCTCCTTTCCTTTGGGGATAACTCCCTCTGAGTGGCTGCAGCCCTCCTGTGTCCTGTGACGTATGGAAGGAACAGAGGCATGCTAGAAGGGGCACACGCACAAACAAGTGAGAAGAGACACCCCCAATGCCTTGAAAGAGTGAATAATCCAGGAGCAGGCATGCAAAGAACCAACCATAACACACACCAAGACGGAATGACTAAATGACCAGAAAAGAGCTGCAAGTTACAGCTGGAGAGAATGACAGGTCAGTGACGGCTCTCAGGGAAGGCAGCACGGAGGGGCAGGCTCCATGGCTAAGCCTTAACAGACGACCAGGAAGGGAAAAGACATCCTCTCCAGGATGACGGCAGAGTGAAGACCAAGATGTAAAGGTGCCCCTTACAGGGGAGAGTCCAGGGTCTAGGGCAGACCAGCCTCAGCTCTGAGTTACTCTCTTGTCTACAAGATGAACAGATGGCTACCTACGCTGCAAGACTGTTGTCTAGTTCAGATAAAGTACAATCCAGGATGACTATACAGTAAGTGACTGTCATCACTTCAAAGGGGCCCCAGTGTCATGCTGCAGGTCACTTTATGAGAGCGGCAAAAGACCAGAGCAGTGGGATGGGCATACTGTCAGACCTGTGCCCAGATGCCTGGTTCTGGGGCCACTTTGAAGAAGCGCAGCTGTGATAAGAGACTGGAGGCCAGCAGACTAATTAAGGAAGGTACTATACCAGCTCAGAGGTGAGAGAATGAAAGTGTGCACTAGGCCAGGCAGGGCGGGGCGGTGGGAAAGCAAAGCATTCCAGAGGTCATGACTGATGTGACCTGGCAATCGGGGTGTGAGCAACTGCCCAGGTTCGCTGCGGAGGATGGAGTTATTTCTCCCTGAGTCAGTCCCCCAAGCAATGGACATTCTGGGCCTGAATGACTGTCACACTGAGAAAGGGGCTGCCACGGAGAAGCTGAGAGTCACAGGTTGGTAGGAGTCACAGGTCTGCAAGTTTCGATGCTCTGCAACTAGCCAGCAGCTGGCGGCTCAGGCTGAGTGCAGGCGCAGAAGTCAGGACGGCCTCAAGCACAAAGGACGTGGGCGGCCTTAAGGAGGAGGAGCAGCCAGCAAAGGAGTCTGAGGGGAGGCCATTGGGGAGGCCGCAGAGAGAGGTCAGGGGCTCCAGAAGCTGCGGGTGGAAGGGCAGGATTTTTAGGAAGGCTCAACAGAAAGGCTCTTTGGACCAAAAAGGCAGAACAGGGAGGGAGCTGAGGCCTCGGCAGTGCTGGTGGAGCGGACGGCTGCCCCTTCGCTGCTCAGGAACGCGTGTGTTGAAGAGTTGACACAGAGTGTCGCTCTTTCCAGACATACCGTTCAGCACTAACTGAGAGGGCATAAGATCCTAATCCTTAAGATCTTTGTCTTTCATCTCTATTTGGAAATATAAAATACACACAGAAAAATGCAGGCTAGAAAGCAAATAAAGAAAGTATCAACAATGCAAACATTTTGAGGCAGAACGAAGGGATCGGAATAGTGAAATGGGTTCACCTGGAAAAGGAGAGTTAGATAGAGTCAGGTTTGAAAGAGGCGGGGTCACAGTGACACATAAGAAACACAAAATGACATAAAGGAAGAGGACAGCCTATGACACGGACTGTGAGTGATGTGGACGCGCTGGGCTGCCCCCGCCACCGTTCACCACAGCTTCCTTCCCAGCAGCCAGGCCTACCGCACGTACACCCCGTGCGGGCCACCACCTCTGCCTCGGCCCGTGCAGAGTGGTCCCCAGCGAGCACCTGACCCCAGCCAACCCCAAACTCCTTCCCTAGGAATCTGGAAAGAGAAACCAGTTTCTTATCACGTAGCCAGACCTGTGACAAAAAAACTGGGAGTTGTCAGCAAACCTGTGTTCTGCCACGTGGATAGAAGCAAATGAAAAAAAAGACAACAGCGGGTGATATAATGGTCAGTAAATACTTTGTAATTGTACCTGGTCATGTTTTCCGTAACTGCTTGCTTCATTAGGCTCATTAACCAAGGAGCTGCACCGAGGAAGGCAACCCCGGACCGGCCCCCACACACTCTGCCTGCCTCTGCCCCCCAGCCCAGTGCTGGTGTCCCCACCTGCCGCTCAGTCACCTGGGGCCCTGGGCAAGTCCAGAGCAGGTGGCATCACCCATTCCTCCAGGCAGTGGGGCTTGGAGTCAGTCTGTCACCCACAGGTCCAGCAGCTGGGGGTCCAGGGTCAGGTTCTAACACCCTGAACCTCTCCATCAAATGCTACATGGGCCGCACCCTTCCCCACTCCCACGCCCACTCCTACTCCTCCCTCCTCCCACCTCTTGGGATGGAATGGCCATTCCATTCCTCTTCTTCACTCTTACTCTCACACGGGAACTTGCAAACCGCACCCCACGTGCATCCGCACTCACCCCCCCACACCCTCACTCCCACACAACTGACTCACCCCTCCCCCGGATCCCCCCCCCACACACACACAGACCTCACCTTCCCCTGCATGGGCCAGGAAGGGGTGAAGGGGTGACCAGCCGGAGCCGATCACAGGCGCAGCGGAACCCGGCTGAGGTCCACACCTCAGCATTCCCACGGCACGGCCAAGTTCCCGCGCTCCACTTCCCCAGTTAAAAATTACTTCCAGGCAGTCCGTCTGGCTACTACTATAGCCAGAACTAGAAGGAGCTACTTTTTCCAATCTCTATGTCACACCAAAAGACTATAAAAGGCGATTATGAGCAGTAAATACTACTTCGCAGTCATTCTAAGAACAGACTTGGACATGATGTTTCCAAACACAATAAACTGTTGGAAATGATTCTTTAAAGGTGAGGTGGTGACAAAGATAAGAGGTAAAAGAGAGATGTTGGGTACAACTTAGCCACAGAGGGGGTGCCAGGAGGAGCACTCTGGTATGGTCCTCAACATAGCATTCCAGCAGGCACGGGGCGAAGGGCAGGAGATTTCACCAAGGAGGGCACCCACGGAGCTCTGACCCCGAAGCCATCGCGGGCAGACCTGAGACAGCCGACTCCCACAGCCCGCGGGAAGGTCTGAGAACGCAGTCGGGGCACACGGGAGCCACCGCTCACGCCGAGTCTTGGCTGTCCTCAGGCTATTTGGGTCCTGAAGGTACAGAGAGGCCAGGGGCCAGCCGTCCTTTTTTGTATCTCAACTGGGCTATAAAGCTGGCCTGCTGACCACCACGTCCACAGCTCTCCTGTCCCTCCAACACAGCACCAACGTGGTCCTTCTGGGCCCAAAGAGGGTCACGTCGCATGTCTCACACCCGCCCAGTGTTCCCGACCGGCTGCTGGATGGCGTGCTTCCTCCTCTGGTCGGCTTGCAAGGCCCCCATCCCCTGACTCCCGCCAACCTTTCTGTTTTAACCCCCACTGTTTCCTATTCAACCAAAATTCATTCCACCCACAGCACCTACTTTGCACCAGGTGCTGTTTTAGGTCAAAGGGATAAAATAATGGGGGAGACTGCCGAAGTCTCCATCTTTGGGGAGCTCACTTTTTATGACGGGGACACAATAAACAAGCACCTGGAAGTGTGCCTGGTGTTAGGGAGTGGTAAGTGCCAGACAGAAAAACAAACAGGTAAGAAGACGCACAGCAACAGGGCCCTATTTGACACTGAGGGGTGGAGAAAGGCTCTCTGAGGTGGTCATGTCCGACCAAGGCTGGGATGAAAGGAGAGTGGAGCCATGAGAACATCTATGGGAAGAACAGTCTAGAAAGAGGCTCCCCCCAGAGCAGAAGCAAGCTTGGGTTTTTCTGAGGAATAGCGAGGGGTGGGTGAGGCTGGAGAGTAAGAAACACCAGCGAACGTGGGGTCAGAGGCAGATGACCCCGTGTGGGCCCTACAGGTAAGACGCCCCGCACGCTGGACTCCCAGCCTCCTGCACACGCCTCACACCCCTGTGCTCTGCGCATGCTCAGGACGCCCCTCCCTCCCCGCCCACCTGACGAACTCCTGTGCATCTTTCAAGCCCAACTGGGATGTCCCTCCTGTGAAAGCTGGACACCCTGGAGCCGGCAGGAGTTAGGAATTCCCACCCTGGCCGTCTCGGCACCTCGGACACACTGAACTGTAAACACCTATTTATTTTATACACACACGCACACGCATGCACACGTGCACACACACAGCAAGAGGACAAAATTACCTGTGGAGCTGAACCGCTGTTTGAACTAAAATATTAGTTGTTAAGAGAATAATACAAACTCAGCCATAAAAATTATAACATGGAGATTATTATAGGTGCAGGGAAAACCTGAATTGTACATAAACTCTAAATATAAGTGCTGTAGTCATAAATAAATGCAAGAAATATAGTCTCACAGCAAAAAGAAAAGAACAAAAGCAGCTGCCTGTGAGAGGAGAAACAGCGTGTTGGGAAACAAGACAGGTCGGTATTACGAACTCGGTTAATTACAGGTCAGATTCCACCCCAGGCTGAGAAGGAGTTCCCTCCAACCCTGTGGAATCTAGGTCACCGATGGCCCATGAGGACGCAGGCCATGCTGCCACAGATGAGCTACTGCTGGAGGTAACTTCCCACGGATACGGCCAAGGGTTCCAGGGCTCCCGGGGTCAGGGGGAGAGGGGGAAAAGTTCTCACCTGCGCGTCCAGGGTGGCTGAAGCCACGATCAGTCGAAGATCCCCTCGCTTTTTCTGAATCTAAAAGGGAAGCATCATGAAACAACGGTAACTGTCAAATTTGTGGATGAGATTTGGTATCTGAAATTTTCATGACAATAATTTTATGTGAGTATTTGGGGGGGTGAGGGGGAGCCTGCAGATGAAACAAGTCTCACCACAAGTTGATAATTATTAAAATCATAGGTAAAAACAGGACTCATCATTCTACTTCCATATACACCTCAGCCCAGGCCCTTTGCCTGGCCTGTATTGTGAATGGGGAGACATGGAAAAAAAAACATTTGAATCTGAATTTACTTAAAGTAAAACTGGGTCTCTGGACAGTCAGAGTCTATGTATACTGGAGGGGAAAGTGGGCTTGCAGCTGTGAGCACACGAAACAGCTTATTCTTGAATTATTGTTTATTAACTATTGTATTCTTTTCCATATGAACAACTGTAAACCTACTTTTGCTCCCCATGTATATAAAGTATAAAAAAGTACTTTAAAAGCAAACAAACAATAAACAGTCACACCAAGGCAGAAATATGGGGAAAAGATATTAACAGTAATCAGAAGGAAGAGATCAACAAGCACAGAAGTGACCAATAAACGACAGCAAAGATAGGTAAGAGCAGTCAGATTGTTGTCTCATCTGTCACACTTGGCAAGGATCTATTTTTTAAGACCAACATTTAGTGTCACCCAAGATTCAGTGAAATAAGCTCTGTTATCATACTGATCCTCAGAAGGTAAGCATAGGATTTACCCTCACAAACGTCAGAAGTCTAAATCTTTGGCCAAGGGATAAAATCACAGACGCTGGGTTCCGCACTAGTCCAGGGTCCTGGGACCGCTGGGTACTGCACGTGCTGCACCGAGGTGCCGGCTAAGGAGGCTAGGGCGTCAGAAGTCAGTCCGCCCTCCCCTCCCCCCGCTGGGGGCACCTTCTTCTATTCTGCACTGAAGTACCTCAGAGCCTATTGGTGCCCCTGTGCCAGGAGCCACCCTGTGAATTTTAATTGTCTTATCTAAGCCTCACAACAGTTGTGACACAGAACAGCAGCTCTGTGCGAAAGGACTCTTCAATGTGCAGGGGTTCCGTCCCCTGCAGCGGCCCCTTGGCACCGCCAGTGTGACTGGGGACTGAATTTTTTATTTTACTCTACCATAGCCGATTTAACTCCAAGGTGATGAGGGCTACCATACAGGAAAGCCCACCAGCGCGCACACAGACACTTCCATTGTCCCCACGGTAGACATGAATAAGCTCAGCAGTCAGTTTGAACCCGGGCGGTCTGACCCAGAGTTGATGCTTACTCACTGCTCTGCCATTTCTTTCTAGACTCCTGTGACCAGGAATTTTTCCAAGAGAAACAATCAGAAAATACAAAAGAAAAAAAAGGCCAGAAGGTGGGAAAGGATAGAGATAAGGTTGAAACAAGAATGGCCACAAGCTACAACTATCTAAGCCAAAGGACGGGCCTATGGGGGTCATAAACTTCCTCTTTATCCGGGGCATGTTTGAACCTTGCTGTAATAAAATGTTTTGAAAAATAAAAGGAAAACAAAAATGCAATGATTTCATTGCAAGGGTACCTGCTATGACATTATTTAACATACTTCAAACCTGCAAGCCTAACGGTAAGGGAAAAATCAAATACTTTATGATGGAGATACAATGATATAGACATTAAAAATAACATCTTCAAAGAATACTTCATGACACTTCATGATTTTGATGTGATGTTAAGAGAAATATGCACAGTACAAATCAGTACATACAACCCAATCCCTACTGTGCCAAAACAGAGAGGTCCGTACACACATGAGAAAGAAGAGAACACACCAACTTTCCACCGGTGGTTTTCTCTGAATGGGTAGGATTAGGGTTATGGATGAGGATGTAAAGTTTTTCTCCTCCATTTTCCTAATCAGGCAACAAAACAAAACAAAGCCTTAAAAACAGATGCCTGGCAGCGAAGCCATACCTTTTTCAGCAAGCCGATGGCAATGTCCGTGTACAAGGTCCTTTCGTGGGCTTCATCCAGCATGATGGCACTGCCGGTCAGAAGGAGGGGCTCGGTGAGCGTCCAGACAACCCCCCCCAACCCGCACAGTCCCGTCCAGATCATCGGAGGGACGACTGGGTACTTAGCCCCTACGCAACCACCTTGTGTCAAAATAAAGCCCTGTAACTCCTCTCTGACAAATACAAATGGCGACATTAACATAACCCAGTGAAGAAAATGGTGTATTTATTGCTATCTTTAGAGCTCTACCACCCACGCCCTGGCTGGGTGGCTCAACTGGTTGGAGCGTCATCCTGCACACTAAAAGGTTGTGTGTTCAATTCCCAGTCAGGGCATATACCTAGGGTATGGGTTTAATTCCTGGTTGGTGCAAGTATGGAATGTTTCCTCTCTCACATCAATATCCCCCCCCACCTTCCTCTTGCTCTCTCTAAAAGTCAATGAACACATCCTTGGGTGAGGATTTTTTTTAAAGTGTTCTCGTAAAGAGCTTACCTCTTACACTGGATTCCAATAAGATCTAAAACCTGATTTTAAATATATAAAATATATACCATATAACATATAGCCCCATAGAGCATATATGAACTGGAACAAGGTCCAACCACTAAAAGACTGTTACACTGCAGAAAATACAGTAGCAAAAAGAGGCACACGATCACAGGTGTGCTGCATGTGTACCAGGGAGCCCAGTGGGATATCCTTTCCCACAATCCCGGAGCCTGGGTCGGACAATTTTAAAGCCGAGAATGACAGACGAGACAGACCCCGGGGGAGAAAGGGCAGTTATTTGGACTCTGAGCACTGCGTGCAGCAAATGCTGCCCAGTCCATGCTGCGACTCGTCACCAGCAGCCCTGGACGTAAGAGGCAAACGCATCAACAGATGTTCAAGTAACGTCAGGGACTGTGGTTTGCCCTTTTCTGACTGTGTGTAAATTCTGAGGAAAACAACAGGGTCCTCACAGCCAAAGTCAGGACAAAAGCTTTGGGGCAGCTGTACACGGACGTGAACCCCGGCCACCGACACAACTGCTTTTCCGTGTGCTCATGCGCTTTTGAAACTTCGGGAAAGTTATCATAAGAAAAAGACATTTACCTGTATTTTGTTAACAAAGGGTCAACCATCATTTCCCTGACCAGCATTCCATCAGTGAGAAACTAAAAAACAAACACATAAGAAAATTTAGAAATAATTCATTTATACCATGTTTTTTTATAGCTCAGAATTTTTTTATTGATGTTCAAATATGTTGTCTCCATTTTCCCACCACCACTTTATACTGTAGGTTAATGACTTTTTTTTTAGAGTTCAAGTGCAACTAAACAACCTCCGCACTAATGTGTACAAGACAATCCCCGTAAGGACAAAGAGGAAATGCCCCGCCATTTCAGTTATCAAGCAAGAGAACTGCTCACGAACAGGACTTTAAACGTGAGACCTCCAGCTGGGGTCTGAAATTCTTTCAGCTGAGTTTCCCCTGCATTTCTTGTCCAAACGTGGGCTAAGCCTCACTTCCTCTGGGCCGGCTCCACAGGTATTGCTGAACAGGCAGTAAAGACAGACCTGTGCCTGCCCAAGGAAATGCCACAAGTATGAGATAACCGTTCTTAAAATGTCCCAGAAACTAAGGGCTTGCAGCTCTTGAGGAAATCAATTGCAACTTCAACTGATACCATTGCAGGGAGGTTGGAAGGGACCATGGTTAAGTACATGGGCCCCGGTGTCAGACTGCTGGGGGTTCAGATCTTGGCTCTACCTGTTACAAGCTGTGTGAAACCTGGGCAACTTACTTACCCTCTCTGGACGTGATTCCTCATTTGCAAAAGGGAAGTAATAAAAGTACCTACCTCAAAGGGTTACTGTGAGAATTGAGTAAGACAGTACATGTGAAGTGTTTAGCACAGGACCCAGTATACAGGGTGCAAGAGTGCCAGCTATTATCATTTAGCATTAATGAATGTTTATAAAATGCTTTAGGAATATTCAACAAGAATTAGATATTGTTACTCTCACTGAAAACAGTTCAGTACTTTAAACAAGGCTAAGCATCTCTCTTGCATGCTGTACCTTAGTGTTTTTACATTTTGTTTACAAGAGCAAGATGCATTCCCACAATGTGTTTCCTGTAACTGGTTCCAGCTGCCACATAAACACCCGGAGTGAAACTGAGAACCAGTGACAGGCCACCAGTTAAGAACTGAGTGCATTGGAAGTATGACCCAATGGAATACAAAAGCTTTTCACGAAAGTTTTTAAAATAACCATTTGGTTATACAATCCACTAAAATTTATCTAAAAGTTAGCTAGTGTAAATATATTTAATGATACAGAAGAACAGTCCCTTTACCTAGTAAAATGACTGTAAAGGTAACAAAATACAAAATTTGGAAAACAAGGTCCATTATTTTTTTTTACAAATCACTACACTGCTCATTTAACTCATCTGATTATTTTCAATTTTCCTCTGTTGCAAATTGATAAGTTAACGTTCAAAGAACTAGTTTTCATTTCCTCAAAGCATTTTCACTGATGGTTTCAGAGTACTATGTGACTAGACTTTGATTCCAGCACAATGGTACCCAGTAGACACTGTTGAGCTGATGGTATGCTAATTATTACTGGCACTAATTACTTTAATATTAGCATGCAGGTCAAAGAACACACATATAAAATCCATTATCTTGTAAAAATCAGAAAGTTCTAACTAGTAAAACTAGGTCCTAAACTTTTATCAATTTTTACTACCTTGTCTCTGGTTTTAGGCCTTTAACAGACAGGTTTCTGCATTTGAACAGCTGTGTGGATCAGTGGAAAAACCATAAAACATGCACAAGAAAGACAGCTTCGAGTCCTGGCTCTGCCACTGGCGGGGACATAACACCGGCCAGTCGTTCAACTTCCCCGGTCCTCAGCTGCTTCATCTGCAGAACCAAGGCCTTACTTTCATGGTCCTTCCAGGGCCACGATTCGAGGCTCCGTGCCTCCCCACAAACTAAAGGTGTCCGGTCAGCAGTACTGCCACATGTTTTTAATCCCTCCAAGTGATCGCCTTCCCTGTTTACAGCAGGAAAAGCAGCCTGAGCACCTCACCTTAATTCTGGTGGCCAGTGGGTCCGTGCAGTCATCAAAGCGGATGCAGTAGCCCACCTCGTGGCCCAGCACCGCGCCCCTCTCATCAGCCACTCTGCCTGCGACCTGTGGGAAGAAAGACCACGCTCGAAGCAGACACAGAAATTACCGCGCAGAGCACGTACTACAGAAAGCCTACAGGCCACTTATTTTTTAGATTTTATTTACTTATTTTTAGATGTGGGGAAGGGGAGGAGGAAGAGGGGAGAAACACTGATGTGAGAAAGAGAGAGATGTATCAATCAGCTGCCCCCTGGACGTGCCCCAACTACGGACCTGCCCTGCAACCTAGGGATGCGCCTTGACTGCAAACTGAACCAGCGACCCTTTGCTTTGCAGGACGATGCCCAACCAACTGAGCCACGCCAGACAGAACCAAGGTCAGTTACTTTTAAATAGCATGTGAACGCAGAGGAAAAAGAAAAGGGGCAGGTTATTAGAGAACAAGCATGATAACCTTTGTGATTTATTAACTTTATACATCCCACCTCATTCCAGAATGAACTGGAGGCAACTTATAAGAATATACACGATGCAAACAAAATCACAAAAAGATCTTACAGATCAGGATCAGAGAAATGACAGGTGAAATTTAAAAGATCCAGGCCAGTGAGAAGATTTTTAAAACACGGATGTGCCGAAGTTACTTAACTTGAACTACAAACTGAGCTCTAAATTTCCTGGAAGCCAAAGCAAAAAGGAAAGCAGAAGTGACGAGACTCCCTCTGTTCCTAAAGCCTTCAGCATACCAACTGGGCACGAATCTTCGTGTTTTCTGCCTTGAAACAAGGCACCGTCCACTGGCCCCTGGACCGTGAAGGCAGGAGGACAGGAATGATCAAGTTCAATACCAGGCCAAACTCACTTTCTCTTTGGAGGCAAAGGAATAATGTTTCCAGAGCAAGAGAACCTAAACCAACCTGCCGCAGTGTCCCAGCTACTAAAACCATTAAAAGAGGAAATAAAGACGAGAATGCTGATTAAAAATAACAAAGGGCCAATGAGCCGATGAGAAAATTAACCGAGGATCCAAGTTAACATAATAAAGTAATGCTAGAAAAGAAAATGCGTAATATATTATGAAGCCCATCAATTCAATAGACTTTTCACCCACCAATTACAGGACAAATGAAAGGTGAGTGTGAGAAACAGAAAAATACAAAACAGCAAGATCTCTAACCCCCCCAAGGACAGTCAAAGGTTATTAACTTATTAGTAGAAAATATTTGAAATAATAAGTAGAAAAGTAGAAGAGCAGTAAGCTTATAATTTAGTTTAAAATAAAAAGTGTAACATTCACAACATAAATTACTGAAAAGAACCCAAGGGAAGCAATACTACAAAAACAAAAAAATCTCATAATGCTTTAAGTAAATTTATGATCTGTGTTGGGCCACCTTCGTAGCCATCCTGGGCTACATGCGACCCACGGGCCGCAGGTGGGACACCCCTGCTGTAGAGGCTTCCTGGGGACCTGGCACACCCACCCAACGTGAGGCAACTTCCCCACGCAGTCCCCGAGTCCTGGGTTTGGCACGTGGGCAGTCTCAGGACGTGCCTGAAGCGGAGTTCACTGTTACAGCCACTGGGCCACAGCTTCGGGCCCAGGAGCCCAGAGCCTCCCTGCACTCGGCTCCCAGGCCACGCACACCAGGAGTTATCCGGCCATCAGTGCTTGAGCAACTGAAGAGCAGACGAGCATCAGAATGGCTCTGCCCAGGGACTCGAAATCGCAGATCTGCTGGACCAAAACAGATCACTCACCCAGCAGCTGGGCTGCACCACACACTCTTTCAAAACATCTTATGAAACCAGAAATTCATCCTACACTGCTCTAATTCTGCAGGTTGCATTTCCCGATACACAGTATTTCACCGGGACAGGTTTGTTATTGTTACTGTTCCAATTCCAACCTGACAGAACATTGTACAATAAATCTCAGAAAGCGGCAGAAATGGCAAATGTGTGCATAGAAACACTAGTAGTTGATGGGGCAAACAGGCTTAAAGGAATGAGTATAAATGAACCAACCCTCTCCATAAAAATATAATCATTTTGAGTTTATAAGGGAGAAGCCAAACCAGTTACTTAGCCCTATTACTTCACTATTTATACATATTTACTATAAAAAGTATGTATTTTATTTTCAAACTTTTTAAAAAATGTATTTATGATCACACCACTTGATATTTGAAAGGTCATAATCTACTGGCTTTTAATAGATTTTTACCTCTATTAAATTCTATAATACTCCCAATAACCTTGTCAATTGGACTAAACAAATATTATTGTTGACAAAAACAAATAAATACAAGGTAAGGGAGGTAAAAGGAAAACCAATCACTGAGTACAACTACCTGCCAGTCCTGTGCACCAAGCTTTCATAAATTGTATCTCATTAAATATGTACACAGCCCATGAGGTGGGCAAGACACCTCCTTTTCACAAAGAAAGAAAATGAAATCAGACAGGCTTAGAGTTTGTCCAGAATCACAGTGCGAGGCAGGCCCTGGCCTTGAAGCCAAACCCAGGCTCTCTGTGCTCAGTGACCTCGCTCAGCAGTAACTGCCTCTCATGGAGACCAAGCAACGGCTTATGCAAACTGTTCTGAGGCTCCGAGACTGTTTTCAGGTCTCGGTCTGTGCACAAAGTACTGTTGAGATGTAGTGTTTCACATCCAACAGGTCTATTAACATTACACGGTGAACTTACACACTTTCAATTCTCTACAGAGGAAGCATGTGGATTCATGGGAATCATCCATGGCTATAAATCTGGAGCTAAAATGCAAACTGATCAAGAGCTGGGATTCCAAACCACAAGTGGGAAAAATTTAAGCAACGGAGTCATCTCTTGTGACATAAAAGGTGAAGTAGTTTCCAAGCTGTTAACTCCATTTTCACACACACACAAGACCTGAAAAATGTTTATCCATAATTTCTAACTTGAAGACAATCAGAAAATGAACTTTGGAAAAAAAAGATTACACAATAATTAAAACTCAGGACACAGCAAAAATAGACTTCACTCCTCGTCCAGGTGAAGATGGCCTCCTCTCAGAGCTGATTTAAAATAAGGAAAGAAAAAAACATATTATCAGCCAAAACCTCCACCCCGATGAAAGAAGGAAACAGCAGCAGCCCGAACAGTACACGAGGAAGGAGAGCTGCCAGACGCTGTGGGTCTGAACCAGGAGGAAGGCCCCGCCTCCTCACAGCCAGAGCGGGGGGCTGGCTCCCTCAACATCCGCGCGGCCACCCTAACAGCCAGGGCCGACAACCCCTGTATCGGGAAGACCTCAGCGGTACTGTATTCAGGGTCCGAAGGTGAAGGTGTAAGAAATGTCTCAGTGGGGGACCCACTCCGACAGCAAAGACTCTCAAGGGGGTGGCGGGGAGCTGAGGGAGAAGGCAGGCAATCAGAAGCAGGCAGCAAATTCCAAGTCCGAGAGCTCAGAGAATTTTATCTTCAGTCATTACAGACCTTTCATTCATCAAGGAGTGTACCACCACATCCTCATCCTCATCCTTGTCCCCCGCAGCGAAGGAGGTTAAGAGATTTGCTGAGAGGCTGTTCGTTGTCCAGACCAGTCCAACGTCACAATCCTGCAGCCATTAAACGTACTAACACGAGCCCATTGCATTAAAGCCAATGAAGAAAGTAGGAAAAGAAAAGGACATAGGCAAAAAAGCAATTTAAAAGGAGACTTTAAAAGTATTATCTCCCCCCCCCAAAAAAAACAATCAGAAGTAGAATTCATCCAAAGAAATCCAGTTTTGAAGAAATCACAACCTTAAGTTAATAACAAGTTCAGGAACAGATACAAAGTCAAAGAAAATCAAAGAGAAACAAGGTCTCAACTGTTCAGATCAAAAGCTGGTCTGAAAACACGACAGATGAAAGATGCTAGAAAGGCTTTCCCCAAATTTGAGAAGAGCCCCGAAAATATATGCAATGCTATAAACAGCCAGTTACAAAATTAAAGGAACTTCTCCACAGTGTCAATAATGAAAAGCAAATCTGAATCAGCCACGCTGGGTTTAACACGAAAGTACTACTCTCTCTGCAGGAAAGTAGGAGAAAATCACCGTCATGTGAAGAGGGGATCGATGCAAAAGCTGCCAAAAACTGCATGGGAAAAAAATTTACAGAAATGTGTCAGGCAGTTAGTTAACTAAAGCACCGTTATTTTCCTGTCCTTTAAAAAAAATGCTTGTGGCATTATCTGCTTTAAAAAATTATAATGTAATATAATATCTCCTCCCATTCTAAATATTTACTTCTCTATCCATTAAGAAAAACATTCAAAGACATAATTACAAGACCCAGGTAGAGATACAAAGGATTCAGATATAACAGAATAAACTTGACTGAAAACAATCATGAACACTGTGGACAGGCTTAAAGAAATCTCACAAAACCAAGCAGAAAAGAGCACATGACTCCAGAGATGGTGATAAACACTAAAAATAAACAAAGGAGATCTGGTATACCCTTAATCAATACTCTCAGAAAAGCAATAAAATAAATGGAACAGAAAACTGTGCCAAGATATAATAGAAGAAAACCTGCCTGATACAAAAAGATTTGAACCTGAAGATTAAAAGTTCTTCCAGTTTAAGAAAAAACGAGACAGCCACCAGCATCGAGACACGTGCTGGTGCAAAAACCGTCATAAACATGTTGGAGCAGGAAGGTCAGCCAGGAGGGAGGGGAGGAAAGTCCTGCTGGGCCTCAGACTTCTGTCCAAGGAGCCTCCACAACAAAAGTCAAGGTCGCGGCCTCTGCGCCCTTTCCAGGGAAGGAGAGTGGAACCAAGAATTTCCTATCAACAAAGAACACAATCAAACATTCTCAGGCATGTAACATGCAGCTAATCAAGCAATAAAGCAAACCAAGCAATTCAAGGTTGGCAAAGCAACGGAAATCATTAGTGATGAACATTCAAACTAAACTGGAATTAAAGACCTGTGGGAGTTATGATTACAGAAAAGAATGTATATTTATAAACCTTGAAATAAAAATTACAACACTGCATCTATAACAAATGGAGGGGAACGATGAAAAAATAATTGTGTTCACTCTTATAGAAGGAAAATACCTATAACATAGTTTCAAATATAAGTAACACCCTAAAGCTTTCCCTAATCTTTTTTGTTTTCATGAGTTAATAAATTCTCTCATGGTAAACAATATGTATCCGAAGTTCAACATAACTACTTTTTCACTGTAGTTTCCTCCTTTGTTAAATTCAGCAAAAGCAAATATATGGCCCCGATCCCATCTTTATAAAATTATTTGCATCCATCCAGTCAACCATTCTTCTTTACGTGAACCTAAGAGAACATCCACAGCATTTTTGCTGGACAGTGAGATCTGGGGTGTTTTTTTTCTTTTTTTGTTTTTGTTTTAACTTCCTCTGTACTTACTACTACTTAAAATTTTCGTCATGTACAGGGATCAATTTTATAAAAATAACCAGGTCATGGTTCTTTTTAAAATGAATTAAATTCTTAATGAGCAAAGTGACATCCATGTGGAGCGTTTAGGGAATAAGAAAAAAGTCAAGTCACTGAAACAGAACACACGACGGAGTCTTTGCAGTACAAAGGAACGAGAAACAGACACGCACCGTCACGGCAGCCACTCTTCGAGGCTGGGTCACTCCCACAACTCTTCCTTCCGCGGTCCAGCCAGCTTCTGCGAGGTACTGCAAGTAAAGTCCCATCTAAGTACACATCTGACACCACTCCTCCAGAAACAAGCTCCCCTACGGCCACTCTGGGTTGTGTTAAAATCACTGAGAAGAGAAATAACAGATGGCTCTTGCCCCGACAGGCATTTTAGAAATTATTTTGCAAATGAGGGTTCTGAAGCTTGAAAATGGTTGGTAATCTGTTTAAGTCCACATCAGAGCTGATAATCAGAAGGACCAAGGCAAAATCCAACATTGTGACGCCCCGGTCTTACAGAACTTCCACATACTAGAGCCGCTTCAAGGAACAGCACCCACTCAGGAGTCAACTCAGAACAGTGCTGGGGGAGGGGGGAAAATAAAAAATAGTGCTAAATCTGCAGAACACAGACTTTTACGTACACTTAGACAGAGCGCAATATAAACATCAACCATACAAAAAGTTTGGGGAGATTAAATAATTAGATTTTATTCATATGCCTGTATGCCATGAATTATATTAGTATTTGTAAAATTTGACTATATGTATTTCTTTGATTTATGTACTTATTTGCTATAATATTGGTTATATAGTTATTTGATTATATGCATTTTTTAAATCCAAAATAGATCGCAGTGTTAAATAGATTACTTAAAGTGATCATTTTATGTGGTACTTATTATTAGTTTTTATTATTATTATTATTCTATAACTGATAATCTCTCAATAATTTAACATGAACCTTCTCCTGAGTCCCTCTGTAATTCCATAACAGTCAATTTTTATTCACAATATAGCAATAATTCATTTTACTCCTCCTCTTCAACTATAATTATTTGAGGACAAAAACAATACATTACACCTCTTTGAGTCAGTCCCCATTGTTCCGTTCGGAGTATGGCTATTCAACTATTATTTTGAAATTATAATAAATTGAAAACCGTTACTTTAGTACTAATCAAAGAAATTATAAGCCCCAAAAGTTCAATGAAAATATCTAGTTGGGTTGAATACTTCCTCTCTGAGAGAAGATTGTAAAAATGTAAATGATAGTGAAGAAAGTTCTCGTTCTGAAAGCCCTCCCATGAAGTCCAAATGCAAACCCCTCCCATCAAGTCCAAGTGCAAAGACACATTTAAATCCATACTCACTTGGGGAATTTGCGTGCTCTTCCCACATCCTGTTTCTCCAACGATCACCACCGTCTGGTAGTTTTCTATCAGGTATAATATATGATTCCTAAGCTGAAAAAGCAGAACCATACATTTTTCTCAAGAGACCTACTCAAAGGCATCTAAACATTATGAGCTGTTTGCCAAAGGAAACTAAATTTTTAAAAGGACTATCAACTGTATTTCCAGCTTTTAGGTACTGCTGGTATCAGTGTAAGCTGATACGATTCTAATTGAGTATAATAACTTACCAAAATACGTATAGCAGACACCCTTTGAATCAAGATCTTCAATGATAAGAAGTCATACTACAGACATGCAAATACACGAGAACGACCGGGTACACACGAGCACAGTCGCTGCAGCACTGTTTATAGTGACCAGACACTCGGAGGGCCTAACCGTCCACCAGCAGGGAACTGCTTACATCAGCTATGAAATAATTCCAATAATGGAATCACATGCACTCATTAAAAAAGAGCAAAGGTCTATTTGCACTGATACGCAGTGGTCAACAAGATACGTGATATGTGAAGGGACTAAAGCAAGGTGCAGAACAGTGTAAATAATGCACTAGAATTTGCGCTTTAAAGGGTAAATACAACATGCTTGCTTATGTACACACTGTCCTTGGGAAAAAGAAACTGGTAACTGCGCAGTCTCCAGGGAGAGAACAGGGAGGCTGGGGAGCAGGGCTGTGAGGGAGAGCTTCACATTTTGCACAGCAAGCATGTATCACCTAACCAACATTTTTTTCACTGAGGAACTCATTAAAAAAAAGACAGGAAGAATATGCTTGCACCACTACTTCTCACTCCAAATTCACAACAAAGTACCCGCAGGTTACATCTACAGTTCAACTGAGCCTCCCTTTACCCACACGGTGGGAGAAAAAACGCTGATTCGGCCCCTGGAAAGTCGGACAATTCCAACATCCTAACTACTGCGCTTCAGAACGTATCTGGGTACTACATTCGGTGACAGACACACTGGATGGTCTGGAAAGCCATGGAAATGTCTCAACAAACTCCGGCTTTGGAACGAAGTGTTAAAGAAACCCGCCCACCCTCCCACTCTGATCCCTGAGTAGCCCCTCTGACTCCTCGGCAGCCGTGCATCTGGTGAAGATCAGAGGAGCCAGATATTGCCTCACTGGTTCAAACACATGATAGCTGTTTTAGGTGTTTAATTTGGCCTTACTTAGGCCCTAATTATGTAGTCCTCAAACCTTAGTGTGAAAATCTCTCAGGGTACTTGTTAAAAACGAAGATCCCTAGCCCTACCCCACTGGTTTCCGATTCAGCAGGGCTAGGGTCAGGCCCAGGAATCTCCATTTCTACAAGCAGCCTGAGGAGATTTGGCTTCAAGTGGCCTAATGACTAATCTAGATGCTTCCTTGTCAGTTTTGTGCATTTTGTGCTTTCTCTTTGTAGGGTAGAAGGGACAAGGTTTGGGCTCTTAGCAGATACTTTGTAAATGGTAGATCCATCCTGGAGGGGTGGGTGGATGGATGGATGAGTGGACACCAAGGAAAACTGGAAAGACAATCTGAATACAGACAGAGACAGACAAGGCATTCCAGAAAAGGGAAATAACACAAGCGAAAGAAAGAAGATGGAAATAAGCAAACTATACAATCTCTATTAGAGGGGTGTGGTAAAAAGCTCACGAGAGGCTCAGAGTTTGGTGTGGAAATGGGTTTTGAGGGGGTCGGTGGGGCCGCGCTGGGAAAGGCCCTAAATGCAGAGCTGGAGCCCAGGCCGTGCCTGCGGAGAAGCGCAGGCTCTGTTTCGAGAACGCCAGACAGCAGCACGCAAGGCTGACCGGAGAGGGAGAACTTCAAGGCTGAATGCGAAGCATGGCGAATGGAAAGAGTGCAACAACATTCGAGAGATGAGAAAAAGATTTCCAGTTGGGAGACTGGGAAATGACAGCACCACGGAAAGAAAGGCACAGGCGGGCAAGTCACGGAGAGCGTGGAGGAGGGCCCCGGTGAGCTCCAACGCCCTGCACAGCCGTGTCCAGGGCCCAAAGACAATGCCAGCCTAGGGCAGGCAGGTGGTCGAGGGGAAGGCCATCCCGTGATGGCACCGGGGAAGGGGGTGGGCTTTAGATGCACTGAGGCTTTAGTGCAACTTCTTTTCAAAGCTACTTTTAGTTTTAGTTGTTTGACAGGGGAGTGGTGAATGAATAAATCTGAGATTTATCTTTAACATCACGTGAGATCTTAACTATGCTCAAACTCTGCTTTGCCTTTTATCAGTAACTTATACTCCTCTCCTTACCATTTTAATTGCATCAACACATGCTAACTTCTTCTTTACTCTTTTTTTTTCACTTGGGGCTTCCTTTATCCTATCACTAGAAGACAAGGATCAATCGAGAAAACGTCAAAATTAAATACCTGGTAAATAATAATTTTCTTGCCCTGGAATGTTTTCTGCATGTCACACATCTTGCTAAATGCTCTACCTGAGTTACCTCATCTGGTCTTTGTAACGATCCTACGAGGGAGGTACTATTAGTCCCGTGTTGTAGGCTCGGATGGTGAAGCAAGGCCCCACAGCACACAAACAAGGGAGCCTGGGCTGAACTCTGAAGTCCAGACCCTTTGCCACAGCTCAACTGTGTCCCTCGTGGTGAGGAAGCCACGGGGAGCCCGTAAGCTCATCTCCTGGGGACCAAACTGGTTTCCATTCACACTGGATGGGTGAGGTTAACCACCTGAGAAGGAAACCCAGACACGGGCAGTATGCGAGTGACTGAGATGTTTGGGGCCACATATACCTCTTACCAAAGCCACCTGGCTAAATGAGTAAGACTGCCATTTAATATCCACCTGGAAAAAGAACATATTAATATGAGAGGAGTTAGCAATCTAGACGGTGGGCTTCCTGAGTATAAGAACTTGGCGGGCTACACCCAGCACTGTCCAGGAGAGGGAGAGAGACAGGGTGCTGGTGGCCACACCCACTCGGGTCATTCCAGAGGCATGGGGTGAAGCAGGGACAGTTCATCCCCCTTCATCAGGGGCTGTGTAAATAAAATATCCTTCAACTGTTTCTAAATCCCCATCGGCTCTAAGCCCACTTCCTGATTACAATTTGGCTTCCCGGGTGGACGTGGCAACAGGGAGGAGGTGTGGCCGTGGACTGGGTCCATCTGTACTGAACCACAACTCACTGTAAAGGAACATATTCTGAATCCTAGTTTACCCTTTGGTCTCCTGTGAGATGACAAGAGGTGCGTCCAGGTCATGAGACGAATGAAACCCAGTGTCCGGATGTGCACATGGCACGTACTTAACACTCTGATATCCGGTTCCTGTCTCAGTGGGAGTTGACCTCTTGGAACAGAAGCCGCCTCATATTCCCATTTAATCTTGTTTAAAGAAACAGGCCTTGAAAAGGGAAGCCCGAACTGGCCATGTGTTGGTAATTTGTTGAAGCTGGATGCACAGAAGTTTACTGTGCCATTTTCTCTGTTTTTCTGTATGTTTGAACTTGTCCATAATTGAAAACAAAGAGGGGGAAAAAAGAACATCATTCCATTTCTTCCAGTTTTCAATACGGAAGATCTAACTGAAAAAAAAATCTTAAGGACTTTGAAGACTCACAAGGTTAACTAACACACACACTGTGCCAAGTTCATCCTTGCAGACAAGGGAGTCGCGAGCTCTCTGTGTTCTAAAGAATCACTACGGCGACCTCACTCCAGTGCCCATTAACGGCTTCAGGCCAACAGAACGAACATGCTCATCCAACGTACCTTGAACACCGGCAGCTTCTGCCTCTGCTGCTCTATAGAAAGGGCGGCATAAGGGTTGTAAACAACGGTTGTCACAGAGTTTTCCGCTACGCTTTGTCTCTCTTCAGAGATACTGACACCTGGTCCCTCTGTACCTGTAACAGAAATTTTTTTTTTTCAGATTCTCTGATACGGCAAACAGACAAATATGCACAAGTTACAAATTCAAAGATGAAGCTATACAACAGAAGCAATACATATGATCTCAAAATACTGAGAGGTATTAAACTTTAACTTCAGGAAAGCATATAGAAAAGCACAATACCTATAAAAATACAAAAATATTCTCTGTAGGCTTCATTTGCAGTTTCAAGAACAAAGGAGGTCCAGTCCCAGTGGGCTCCAAACTGGCCCCACACGACTGTCCGTTACATAGGACAATGTTTTCAGTTCTGGCCTCCCTATCCATATTATCAACCAAGCCTTAGCAAAAGTGACAGAAACCTGGTGGGAATTAGCTAACGCAACGGATGAGTCCTAGTATTGTAGGACAGCAGCAAGGTCACAGACCACAGGAACCAGGACTCAAAGGCTGCCTGGGCCTTCTTCTTCTCTCATCTCTGCTCCTCTCGACAAGGTCCTCTCTATCCCTTAGGGTGGCTTCTCTACAGGAGCTGGAATCAGGCGCGCTGACAGTGCCACAGCTCAGGCCCACAGTCCCTCCACCAATCATTCATTCACTCACCCAGCAGGGAGGAAGCGCGGAGACACAGCATGGACACTGTGGGGCAGGCCTACCCCCGCGCAGCTTACCGCTGCCTCTACTCTTCCTCCCGACAGAACGTAACTTAGTGTGTGAACTGGCAGTATGTGTACGGAGAACATTAAAGAGCCAGTACGGGGGGCACTGGGGGCCGCAGGTGTGTGCTGTCTGAGGGTGTGGGAGGCTCTTTTCTCCCAGCATAGGTCCAATGCCCAGCCCAATCCAATCAACTATGGCCAGTGGAGTGGGGCCCCCATTTGAATCACAGAATTGGAACGGCTGGATGGGAGGTGCCGTTCTAAGAACCCGCTGTGCTGAGCAGATTAAGCCACATATTCCACAGCCATTTCCTGGAAAGGACAATGATGACCTGGTGCTCAGGAGGGTGAAGTATAGGGAAGCCATATATCCCATCATGAAAAACTGTTCAAGGTATCATAGATTTTTAGCCTGAAAAGAAAAACGCCTTAGGAGGAGCATTTTTATGATCACTTCCACAACTTTTCATGCCAGTTTGTCTGTGTAGCCCTAGGACAGAAGTAAGAGTAATCAGTAAATGACACAGGGTTCAGAACTCAACTCAGCAGTTAGAGCTGCCCAGCACTGGGGCACGGTGCCTCCGTGCAGCAATAAAAGCTTCTCTACGTTCAAACATGCTGCGCGCAGCCTTCTTTTGGGGGTGCTACAGGGGTAATTACTCAAAACTATTACCTCGCAGGTCTTCTGAACTCAGACTCTGTGATGGTATGTGAAAGAACATCCTTTATGACAAGAATATCTAGCCCAATGATTTCGATTTACATTTTGGGGAGGCCCAGATACCTTCGATAATCTAATAAATGGCCCTGCCTGGTGTGGCTCAGCTGGTTGGGCATCGTCATGCAAAGTGAAGAAGGGTCACAGGTTTGATTCCCAGTCAGGGCGCATTCCTGGGTAATGATTTTGGACCCCAGTCTGGGGGTATGCGAGGCAACCAATTGATGTTTCTCTTTTACATCTATGTTTCTCTCCCTCTCTTTCTACCTACCTTTACCCCTCTCTAAAAATAAATGAAATATTTTTTTAAAAGGCTGATTAACAGCAACCCCCTCAATCTAGCATTCCTTCTCACACAGTTTTCAGTTGAAGTGGTGACACATTAGTGGGTTATGAAATTAATGTAGTGGATCATGACCAGCACTTTTTAATAGTGAACTAGAAACAGAATAGGAAGTATCGGAGTGTGTCCTAGGAAGCAATACTGTTTTTGTACGACTTTTTTCAGGGGTGTGTGTGTACGCCTGCTGGATCACAGCACAGTATATTCTTTACTGCAGGTCAGGTTAAAAAAAGCCTCCAAAGTTGCTGCTATAAAGTTTCTGCCAGGCCTGTGGGCAGCAATCATGAAATATTTGTTGACTAAGTGAAGAAAAATGGCCAGGCCCTTCTGATCCACTTGGGCTGGTCCAACAGAAAGCTCAGGCAGCTCAGAGAGAGCTCGTGAGGCAGACACCACAAACTGGTAGAGATCGCAAACTACTCACTCAAGGTCCCCAAACACACCTAGGTTAAAACATTTGAAATAGTTCATTGAAAACGTAAAAATTTCCCACTCAAATCTGGGTATTAGGCATAAAATCGGGCAACTCTGAGCCCATACGACAACCACTGGATAGAACTACCTACAACTTCCTGCTTTCGCTAGCACCTGCAAGCTCAGGTGTATATCAGCACATGCGTGTTCTAGTTTGCCACAGCCCCCACACTCCACATTACTTCCAACCAAAGCTTCACTTATTTACACTGCCTGAAAGGCCCCTGTAGCTATCTGAATGTGTGACTCCCAGCCTATGGGGCATGTTCATGATTCTAACATCTAGCCTTACATCTAGCTTCAATCCCCGACTTGACGTTCACCATGTAATTACCACATTCTACTTTCACACCTTGAACTTCAGTTTCGTCCCCTAGTCAAATGAGAGTGATACCACCATCACAGAGATAGTGTGACTGTTTAATAAAATGATACAAGTAAAAGGGACTAGCACAAACTTAGGGCCTAGTTAGTGTGTTCTAAATCCATTCCCCCCTCAATTGATGACAACAATTTATCCAGATAAGTGGTTCCCACACTTTGACATGCTGATTTCAGCTGGGAAATGTTTTTTAAAAACACTGATGTGTTTCGTTCCTGGCCCTCCAGACTTCTGATTTAGAGCCATAGAGTCTGACAGAACGGCAGGACATTTAAGCTTCCCAAGTGATTCAACTATGCAGCAAAATTTGAGAACCTCTTACCTAGACAGTCACCTAACCCAGAAATCTGAGTCATTACTGACTTTACCATCTCATATATCTGCCTCTAAAATGTCCCTCCAACAAGGTCCCTCCCTCCTCACTGCCCCCAGGCCGAAACTAAGGCTTTCAATGTCCTTCCTCAGTTTTAGTAGTACCTTCTCTTAAGGGTATCCCTGACTTAAATTTCCTCCCCCAACCATTCTGCACAGCACTGCCAAAGTTATCTTTCTAAAACAAACCTGATCATGTATGTCATCCCTTGCTAATAGCAATGAAGGGCAGATTCTTTAACTTGCCATGACACCTCTCACAACAAGGCCCCTATCTTTCTAGCTTCATTTCCTGCTAAACCCCAAAATACAGGGTGGGGAGAAAGTGGGTTTACAGTTGTGAGTATACAAAACACAGTTTGTTCTTCTATTATTACTTATCATTGTATTGTTTTCCATATGAAAAACTATAAACCTACTTTGCCCCATCCTTTTCCCCACCACTTCACACCATCACACTACTCAATTATATTGGTTTTTTGGACATTCTTGAGGCACACACACCACTTTGCCTTTGTTCATGTTGTGCCCTTTGCCTAGAGCTCCATTCTCCTACTTCTCCAGGGAACAAAAGCTTACTTGTGCTTCAGTGTCTGCCTCAAAAAAAAACCCACTACCTTTTTAAAAAAATATCACTAACTATATGAAGTATTTCTTATCCATACATTCCATCTTTCCCTCTTCTCTGTATTTCCATATAATTATAATAGTTAATATGCGCCTAGTGCTAACAGCTGTACACGTACTTTCATTTAGTCTTTAAAACAATCCTCTGGGTAGGTGTTATGTCTAATTTATAGATAAGGTGATGACTGAGACTTTCAGCACTTAAGTGACTTTGCCAAGTCACCGAGTTAGTAAATGGTAGTCAAGGATAAGCTCTATCACCTAACTCAAGGGCCCATTTTCCTTACCACCACTTTTCTGCCTCATTTTAAAATCTTCTTTAATGGGTATCGAACTTCATGGTATGATTAAGAGACAGAGAATAAACCTTGAGAGCAAAGTAGATGCCTGGTCTTCTGTATCTGTCTCCTGACCTCAAAATTTGATGTACAGTAAATATACCTTCAGTGAATAAACTAAATAATGGAATAAAACTCTTAGAGTAATCCCACATTCTTTAACTAAAATAATATCCTGGTTTGATTTTCAACAGTTCATTCATCAGGCCTTTATTATATTTCACACTTTGACCCATTATTAAAGGCTTGAATAAACAGAGGGTAGGTACCCCTGTTACCTAATGGGAGCTTAGTTTTGGCTGCAAATAAAATTCAGGATGGATAGATAATTGGCTAATGACTTTGAAATGCTGAATCATAAAATTGTTGTTAATTCTTTTTTAAAATCTGTAGTTTGTGACTAACACATCTCTTACATAGTTTTATCTCCCACATCACATATGTACACGGTTAGAATTTCAGGGACCCACTCTAAAATACCCTTTAAAGTTAAATGCTTTCCTTGTTTTACCTTCTCTGTCTCATTTCAATTTTGCTGCAATATACTTTGCACATGCAGACTGGCAAAGGTGCAAGCAGTGTGGGGGAAAAACGTGTTTTTTCAGGAGAACCTCATAGAAAGGGAGGAAGTACGGCATCTAGCAGGGTCTCACACGTACACATCCAATAAAATCCTAGTAGAGAAAATTAAAATAAAGCAAGCAAAGAATTTTAGGGCTGAGATTCGTGTTAGACTGCAAGAGGGGAAGTCCTTGTCAGCCGATAGGAAGGAGTTCGCTTTCTGCTAGACAGTTGGAGTGGACAAGACTTACTCTAAAACAAAATAAGGAACTTTCCCTTTTTAGGAGCTCTTACTCTACGTCAGACAACTGTTAGTGCTCCTTATTCTAGCTCAAGGATAAATGTTATAATTCCGCCCGTTTAACAACTGAGGAAGATAAGGTTCAGAAGGATTAAGTAAGTGATTTGCCCAAAGGCACTCTGCCACTACGGGAAGAGCAGAAAATCCCAACCCATGCAGTCTGACTCCACAGCTGGAGCTCCTAAATCCTAGGTGGCACCGCCTGTCCGGTTAGCCCCAGGGAGGTAACAGGACACGCGTGGGCGCTTTAGCGTTTCCCCATATCGCAGATTAAGCAAGACAGGCATCAGGAGTGAGGAAACGAGGCCCAGAGAGGCTGGGAGACTCAAACAAGGTCACAGAGAGAATTTCTGCCCAGGCTGGGAGGTGACCCCCGAATCCCTCTGGACCACTGTGAGCACTGGAGTCGCAAGAACCGACCATCATCGAGGTGGCTGTGGCCAATAGGCCGAGGCTAGGCCTGCGAGCAGGTCCGCAGGCTGCAGGACGCCAGCAGCCAGGCCAAAACCAAAGTCAGTCGGCTGCGTCTACGCGGCATTCTGCTCAAAGCCTTACCCGGTCGCCAGAACTTCACTGGTCCCATGGGCGCAGCCATGCTGGGGTGAAAGGTCACAAGGAAGGCTCCTCCCGCCTCCTTCCGCGCAAGCCCCGGGAAGGGTTGGGAGGCGTGGCCCGCGAGTGGGGCAACCCAGCCTTCTGCACCACGTGGTGGACAGCCAGTCCTCCGCGAGCAGCCCGGAACAGCCCCGCTCTCAGGCCCACGTGATCCATACCCATCTCGAGAAGAAAGGGCGCGACAGTTCAGTGGGTCGCCGTTCCAAGTAGCCGCTCTAGTACCGTGGCTTGGCCTGGGTGGCGGACCATTGCCTCAGAAGGGCGAACTTTGGGGGAGGGACTGCTGGCAGGCAGTGGGAACGGCGGGAGTGCATCCAAAATTAACTGCTGAATACTAATTAGGTCGCAAGCTTTTTCAGCTTTACCGTTTCTCTTTTACTCTCCCCCATAGTTTCAAGTTGAAGGATAATAATAACTGCCTTGTGGGTTTGCTGGTTCAGTAAATATTTCCGGAGCGCCCACGTACTGCAGTTTCAGCCCCTTCTTTCGTGGAGCTTCTGTTCAGAGTGGAGGCGAGAGGGAATAGTAAATAAGTGCTCTGTAAACTGTTTATTACTATCAGTAAAGAAACAGTGGTGAACGGTGTGGAAGGAAGTCTTCAGGGGACTTGAGAGTAATGCTGAAAAACGGAGATGAAAATAGTTTGGACTAAGAGGCTTAGAAATGGCAGACCAGTTGGCTAGGACACTAACACAGCGTTTCCGACAATTTGATTGTTCATGTGATTTGAATGCTTGTTTAAAATACAGTGTGTACTAGTCCCTAGTCCATTCTTCAGTCAGAAATCTCCAGGAGCAAAGCCTGGTAACTTGCATTTTAAGAACTCCCTTCAAAGGATTCTTTTTAATCAACAAGCTTGAGAATGAGTTCACTAACAAGAGCTAATAAGCCCAAGTAAAAGATTTTACAATACTTTTACAAAGATTTTATGGGTAGGCAACTAGTTGGAAGGGAGAGGCTTCGGAATCTACCCATTTTCGGAGCTGTGAAGAAAATTATGCACGCTCAGAGAAATGACATAGCCATGGAGAGATCAAGGGTTGGAGACAAGCAGATATGACTTGGAATCCTAACTTTGCCATTTCCCACCTCCAGGTTGTCATCTAATATTTTAAAAGGTTGTATTAAATAAGATAACATGTAAAGTCCCTAACACAGCGTAAGACCTGGCAAATATTCATTCAATCCATGTTAGCTCTCCTTAACTCAAATAGACCAAATTCACCAAGGGGGTGAATCCAAATTTACATGCATACATTTATTTTCCATGTGTCTTCTCTATTTCCATAATAATGAAAATTGGATGCAGTACCTGATGACCCCTCTGCCTAGAACTCTCCATCTACCCCTTAACATATCCTCATAGTGGTCAGCTGGAAGAATTCTTCTCTAAGCTCACTATCTGGCTTAAGCCTCCCCCGCTCTGTAGACCCAGGACCTGTGTGCTCAGTGTATCCCTGCGTGATAAAGCTTGCTCAGTGGAACTATAGTTAGTCTCCACTGTTACACTGCAGGCTTCTTAAGGACAAGGACCATGTCACTTTCATATTTCTAGCCCAATAACAAAAGTGCCTATTGAGCAAATGTATATGTGAACACCATGCTTTATACTTTTTTAACATTCTTCATAACATTGATTCTTCCTTGTTTTATTTTTGTCTTATTTCATCAAAGGCTCAAGTACAGAAAACAGAGCTTATCCATGAATGCAAAGGAAAATGCAATAACTGTCACTTTTTATTCTGTACTTTATAAATTATTCATATGATTTATATAAAGAAGTCTTCCTATTTACAAAGAGACAGTAAAGCTGAAGGAGAATTCAGCCAATGTCTGATCTGGAAAAGCATTTGAAATCTTGCTCCCCAGTATATGTTGTCAGTTTGACTCAAATAAAATCTTACTTAAAAAAATTTAAAACATCTAGTCTAAATACTGTTTTATAGAATGAATCCTGAGGCCCATGGAGGTTAAAAGGACTTGGTCAGAGTCAATAAGCTAATTTTGCATCAGAACTGGAACTAGAATTCAGGCTTTCTAATTCCCCGGATAATGGTTTATTTTTTTTTTTCCAACCACATGCACCATTTAAAACCACCAGAACATAACTCTCCTAGGTGAGAATTAGTTTACCTGTCCCAGAAAGTTCTCCAAGTCCAGCTGTCCCTAATAGATTGTTTTGCTTATAAGTATCTATTGGAGAAAACATCTAAGAAATAACCTAGATGTTGATGGTTTGGTCTTACCATCAAAAACCAAGAATGGTCTCAGTAGACTCTCTTGTCTTGCCTAATTAACTATTTTCAGAAAGAATGGCCTAAAGTAACAACTCCAAAATGAAAACCATTATGTCTTGAGATGGCATCCAGAATTTATTTAGTTCATTGCCAACAATTCATCAAAGTTTGATCATTTTGTTACATAAGGACACATTCTGCAACTTCTGCATGATAATAGGTTTTCCAGAAAGATGCTCCTCAAAATCACATTTCGTGAGTACATGATAGAAATTTTTCTGTGCCTATGGTAACTGGTACTTTCTGCTTTGAACTGTTTCCAGCCCTACCATCTTGGCCCTGTTTAGGAGGCAGATTTAGGAGTTTTTGTCTTTGTGCCAGTAAATGCTTTTATGTAACAAGTAATATTCTCACTTACGTGAAAATGGCTCGTGTAAAGTCCAAAAGTAGTTCTGACTCAAGACACCGCTGCATTTGTGATCATATTGTTCTGTCTTCCAGTGACCCAGGTGTCGTGATGACTAGCTGGCCATGTCAGCTTAGCCACCGCATCCTCTCGGCATCACGGCTTTTTCCAGAAATCCACGGCAAAAGTACCTGGCCATGCATCCCCCCGCGAATCGGTCACAAGGGCCAATGGCTTACACTTGGGCCACGCTCCACCACAAGACAGGTGTGGTCAGCTTCACCAGAACTGCAGGTACTGACTAACAGCTAGGAACAGAGGGAAATCTGAGGGGGAGTTTCAGAGGGTAAATGGATGAAGTGAAAATGACAGATGTCCACTACACTGTCCTTGTAGTCATGTACTAAAACTCTTGGCTGCCTAAGAAAAACCCTAAGTTCCCTGGGGTCTACTTTAGCAAGCTAGATCAGAGAGCCACCTCCCAGTCTGAGAAGAGGTTTTCCTTATAGAATTGCTCTTACTGAATCATACCATACTGGGATTTTCCACTGAGGCTAAGGTGCAGCCCACTGAAAGCTATAACACATGTCAACCTGTCTGGTTTGCTGGCTTGCACACGAACGATCGAGTTCCCACATGTTAGCATAAGTGTTTGCTTAGCACCAAGGCCGTGGGCACGGAGGTGTGGAGAGATCCACTGGGAAGGAGACCCAGCCACCAGGGCAGTCTGCCACCCGGGCCCGAAGAAACCACGCATGTGTGGCATTGGCATCAGATGAGCCGGGGAGGGCCTGCTGAGGTCAGTCCGGAGCTTTCGAGAGAGGAAGGCTGCATGCTTTATTGTTCAAACCAGGACACTTGAGAATAAATGGGGTGTTCACGGGCACGAACTGCAACTCTGCCAGGCAAACTGGGACATGTTTCTGGGAGGGTGGCACCAGTGAGCCTCATGTAATAATGCTCATCTGAACATTTTCAACATAAAGCACATGTTGAAAATGTTCACACAACACCTGTGAGTACATCCAAGTCAGTTTGTACAGCTACTCTTGCCAAGTTTAGTGTTTGGGCACACCCAGAAAGAATATCTGTCATTGTGCTCATTGTCAGGATGCTTAACTATCATTTTGATGAGCGGACACCTGTGAGAAATTCTTACCGGATTTTTAGTACCAAGGATTGTTCTTCCTCTACCTGGATCTGCCTTCGTCTTAGGAACATTGCAAATAGTAGGTCCAATCAGGTTTCTCCTTCTGCCCTGGCCACTGAGAACCTCAAGTTAAACGTGTGGTCTAACTAAGTAGGTGTGCAGGTCACCTGCAGCCTCGTTCCTGACTCATTCCTCACCCTTGGACTTTTGTCATGTAACTTTTTATTTACATGATCTTGTGTCTTTAAGTCCCTAAGTCCCGTAAGTAAAGTATAGAGACTCCCCAGCCCAACTACCCGCAGAGGTGGGGAGGCCGTCTCTCCAGTGGCCACCCTAAGTCTTTCAAGAGGATGTCGACCCTGCAGTTTGATCAGGTTGACCTGGAAATGTATGGATGGATCTGACTCAAACAGAATGACCAGGGAGGAAAAAAATGAGACAACTATCTTTGAATACTGACCATTGGATGACAAGGAGGCATTTTTATCAGAGTTGTTTAGGTATGATCAGGGTGGTGTGGTTCCATTTTCCTTTAAGTAATCCTTTATCTCTTAGATATGTACTGAAATATTTACAAGCTTGTCAGCAATGGCCAAGTCCAACATTATTAGATAAAGAAATATAATTCTCTCCCAGGGAGTGGCAACAAATATTCTTGAACCAAACAGTGTCCCACACTCACCACCTCCCCCCTCCCCTGGGAGTGAGGCCACTAATCAACATTTTAAACAAAGACCCGGCTGACTCTGATGCAGATGGATCTCAGATCTCACCTTGAGAAACTCTGTGCTACAGGAATACTCTCCAGGCATGTGCCAGAAAAGCTTTGCTTATGCCGAGAGGTGGGGTCATTTCCTTAGGACTCCATACTCCTTTTGTTATTTTTTACCGCTTGCAATACTTTCAGAGAATGGATTTGAGCCCTGTGCACAAAAAGAGGTCTCTTGCAATAGGCCCGCCCTCCTCTATGAAAGTCAGCGTGCTCATCACCTCATTCAAAAGTCTGAGCGACCTACAGTCAAGAATCCTGTTTAAACTTATGTGATCCACCATTTCCCAAAGGGAACACAGAACCTTTTTTATGAATGCCTGTGCGTAGTCCCATAGAACACAGAGGTGAAGTTTCAGGCACGCCCACATTTGTTTATGAGGTTAAAATTTATGTTTGCAGTTCACCATGGCATTAACTGCCATTTCTCTAGGCATGCTTCCTTTTTCTTTAAAAGACTTTATTTTTTAAAAGATTTTATTTATTCTTACAGGGAGGGGAAGGGAAGGAGGAAGAGAGGGAGAGAAACATCAATGTGTAGTTGCCTCTCACACACCCCACACTGGGGACCTGGCCTGCAACCCAGGCACATGCCCTGACTGGGAATCAAACCAGTGACCCTTTCATTCACAGGCCAGCACTCAATCCATGGAGCCACACTAGCCAGGGCTCAAGGCATTGTTCCTAATGCCTCCCTAACTCTCTGTAAGGGCACAGTAGCATAACAGAATACTGAACCTAGAATCTGAAAACCTATGTTTGTGTTACTATTTATTAGCCATGTAACCTTGGATATGCTCAGACAAGAAACTCAGCTTTGGTTTCTTCACCTGAAAATTGGGAATAACAGCTGTCCAACCGCTACACCATTGTGAGGATCAAATATAACACATAGGAAATTATCTGAATCTCTAAATGGTTTCCAATAACGTTTATTTGAGGCTTAGGCCAGAGTTGTTTTCACAACCGGACATGAACCAGCTGTCTGGTCGGCTTCACAGCCCAGATTATAAAACTGATTCAGCAAATAACCTGGTGACCATAAGGGCATCTGGTGCACGCATGCACACCAGACACGCATGCGTCAGCCTGTGTCTCTGCGGCAGATGGCGCCTTCCCCTGTTAAAGACTTCTTTTGCTCTGGACAGATCAGGAGGAGGGAGCCATCACTGGACGCTATGTCTTTGGGCTGCCTGTGCAAATGAGACTAGACAAAAACAGGATTGCACAGCAGCACCGCCCCTGATTAGCAGGGTGTAGAAACCAGTTGCCTCGCCTGCTGATGGACTAGAAATCTGGGATAATTGTCAGTGTCCTCTTTGCCCCTGCTGCAGGGTTAGATTGCTACATCACTGTCAATACACCCGTCTGATGAAATTAGACAGAGTTAATATCAGGGATGAATCTGTGCCTTTCGCAGAGAAGAGGAGAAGCAAGGGTGCTGTCTAAATAGCTCAGGCTTTTTCTTTGGAAAAAGACAAGCTAAAGGCACACAAAAAGACCTGTGAATTTTGTAGCAAGGGTCCTCATTCAAACTACAGAGATAGTAACGTCAATATTCTTATTGTTAAGAAAGGGGTAACCCTGACATTTGGTTTTATTATTTTTTTTAAGATTTCACTTATTTTTAGAGATGGAAAGGGAGGGAGAAAGAGAGGGAGAGAAACATCGATGTGAGAAACATGGACTGGTTCCCTCTTTCACATGTGCCCCGACTAGGGACGGAATCTGCAACCCACAACCCAAACATGTACCCTGACTGGGAATTGAACCGGCCACCTTTCACTTTGCGGGACGATGCCCAACCAATGGAGCCACACCAGCCAGGGGACACTTGCTTCTTAGGTCCTCTAACTTTTAAGTAAATACTTTCTCTGTTACAATTTGGATCATCTGCTTTTTCTCCACACCGTGATGTTTTAAAAGTTACATAAATAGCTATTAGGTGCATTACTTGTGACGCACTCCAAAAGTTAAAAAAGAAAAACGCCTGAAAGCAAAAAAGAAAAATGGCACTCAAGAAGTACAGTAAAAAGGCACTCAAGCAATCACCAAATAAAAGTTGTTTATATTTAGTTAATTCTAAAACACAGACATCCTAAGAAGAGACAATTAAGTTTAAACAGAATTTTAATCATAAAAATTAGTGATTCAAAGCAGTAAAACAGAGTAATACACAAATCCAGAAAAATGTAAAACATATTTTTATCTCTTACCTGAGAACCCCCAAACATTCTCTTTAAGAGACATCAGTATTAAAATTGTGCAAAGAAACCATACCCACAGTGTTCAAACCTTAAAACCAATAGCTGGTTTATGCATGACAAAAATAAGATTAAAAGCATGGAAAATAAGAAACAGTTTAGAGAATTCAGAGAAAAGCAGGGTGACAGGTCAAGGGAAGGAAAACCAGGGACGGGAGACATCTGGTAAAGCAGTGTGCTTGGATGCATCTGCCGCGGCAGTCACTGATAGGAAGGGTATAGTGCAATATCTCTGATGGTCAGCAAATTAACTGGTGCTCTGGTAAAATGTCCAGAATTAAAGCCAAGATAGTTCTCGGTGAGAACTGTTCTCCGTGAGAGCATAGCCAGCATGTGGTGGAGCCGGGACCTGATGCCAGAAAAGTGAAACTGCCGCTCTTTATTCAAGTTTCTAAGGGAGTCGAAGTGGGGGGAGCCCCAGTACTTGTAATGGCCAGGAAGGACGAGGTCGGTGGCTCGGATGGAAGAATGGGAGCCGATGGAGCTTGCCACGGAGCCTTGGGAAGACAGCGAGGAGTAAGACTTCAAACTGGAAGATCTCGAGACAGACATCTTAGAGACAGGTGACCCTTCTTTAGATTGGGTTCCCTGAGGAAAGAGAACATTCTCGTCCACATCAGTCTGGGTGGTGACCGACACGAACCGAGTCACGGTTTGGGAGCTCGCTGCCCGGGTGGCCACAGTGGTTTGGGTCCCCGCACTGGTTATGGTGGTGCTGGTCTGTGTTCCGGAGTCACTCATGCGCACTGCCGGCACCTCCTCCCCGGGCTCCGTCTGAGTGGCAGCATCAGCCGCAGTCCCACCCTCTGCTGCGTCTCGATGGCTGTTCAGGTAGTCCTCCTCATCGATGGTGGAGGACTCAGAGTCATGGCGCCCCCCCTCTGCCCTGCTCTTGGTGGGCGCCCCACACTCCAGCTCGGCCCTCCTGGGGGTGCTTGAGAGCCTGGCCAGCCGCTGCCGCAGCAGGTTGCCCAGCGTGAGCCCCTTGGATAGCGGCTGCTGGTCAACTAAATGGTCGAACTTGCCGCTGATTCGGAAGCCAGACAGGAGTTTGGAGCTGATGGGCTTTGATTGCGCATACAGGATGCGGAACTCCAGGTCAAAGTGTTCCACCACTTGGCCGGACAGAATGACCAAGTTACTGCTATTTAATTTGCCATCTGTCCATGTAAAACTTAAGGATTAAAAAGAAACAAATAGAAACAGATCAGCATAAGCAATTTTAATGCACTTATTGTCAGTCTGAATAATAAAGCCCAGACATCCCGCTACCTGAGTCATAACTCTAACGACAGCACACCCAGCATGCAGTGTGAATTCACCCAACCTTAGCCGAGACGCACGGCACGTACAGGTTAACGTGAAAGTAAAAAGGCCGACTGCTTAACTGACACACTAACACCTGCACATCCTCAGCCTCAGAGTTTTTCAAAACTAGAATGAGTCTCTAAAATATTTCGGCCAGCGCCCTGCCCTCGTTTTCAAAGTGAGGAAACCAGCTCGTGATTTCACAGCAGGAAGCTATGGTGGACCCTAGGCCAGGCCCAGTCCCTAAGGATGGCCAGCGCAGTGCTCAGGGCTCCCTCCAGTGCTGCTAGTTTCACAAAGGACATTGTTGTCATTCTAACAATGGCACTGTTGCTGGCAGCACATTTAGAGCTGACTAGGCCATGTGTCCCTGCCTGTCCAGCATCCCTCCTCCTTCCTCTGGTGACAGAACCCATGCCCACCCCAGGCCAAAAGGCCTTCATTTATGCACCCTTTCCAGTGGCAGGAGGGGTGGGCATGTGACCAGGCTGGCCAGACCACCCTGTGCCCTTGGATATAGGGAGCTACCCAGGGTGGACGTGTGACCCACCTGGGGCCGAGTCATTTTTCCAGGACTGATACCAGTGCTTTGAGAAATCAAGTCTCTGTCTTTGGGACACCGCCATTAAAGGCCACGTAACAAAGCCTGGATCTGTGCCTTCGGTTGGAGAGCGTGACTGAGAATAAGGACCAACTAGAGAAAACAGGACCAGGAGGCAGTGTTCTAATAAACATATGGACTCCAGGTCAAGAGGAGCTGCACACCTTTCAACACCTCTGAGTCGCTTGAGTCAATAAATCCCACCAGCACAGTCTGAGTTAGCTCTCTGCACTGACGGTCACCCCCTGATAGAGAAGGGAGATTCTTTTGAAAACCCTCCACAAGATCACATAAATAGGACACCTATTTAATGCCAGGATTATAACATGTCCCCAACAAATGAAAGCTATCATCCTTCTCATCCTCAACGATAGCATATTTCATTTGCAGAGGGCAGTTTTTATATTTTAGAATAGCCAAAAACCAGCTGAGCTAAATTTGGCTATCATAGAGAAATCTTTCTTTGGGTAGAAATCTAGTTTCCTCCTGTTATTTAAAAACTTCTTACAGAAGGAGACTCAAAGAGGGGACTGCTAGAGAAGGCATCGAGACTTTCATCTCACCGCCGCATCTCCCGCAAATCTCCCCAAGTCCGCCTTTACCCAGCGCTGAAAGATACTGACCACTCAGGAATGTGCATCTCTTCATAAATGAGGTTTTCATTTTTAAACTCCACAGCCACACCTCATGCACCCCATCAGACAATCTAACACACAGGTGGCCAAATACTGAAGCCACAGGAGAAAAAAAGGGCTTGTCTTAACTTCTGGAGATTAGTGCCAACCACTCATTACCTCCACCCTCTATTCAACCTCCCCACACTCTCCCTTAAGCTGCCATTGCCAAAGCGAGACTTCAAAGGCAGGGCCTTCCAGACAGAAGCACTAGATTACAAGGCTTGAAGCAAGGCGAAGGATTTAAGGGTAAGCTGACCGCTTCGGCTCTGCCGTCTATGTGGATGCCCAGGCCTGAGACTGCCTTTACCTTCACATGAGCAGGAACAAGGGCTCAAAGTACATGAGGACTAAGACTCAGAACTATTCCTGTCACTGTAACCCCCACTTCATCTGCTGCGGGCCTGGCTAAGGCTTGCGCCTAGGGCTTGCTCACTGTGGGGTCTCCAGGCAGATGTCCACCTCTGCACTTCCATTTTGTGGAGCACAGGGCAGGAGAGGTGACCCAGCCCAACTACCTCCTATAGGAGGAGGCACTGATGAACCTACTCACACACAGATGCACACATTTCAGAATGTCGGGCTATGAAGCCTTGCGTTGAAAGGGAAGAAGCTTTGCCTTTACATAGCATGCTCTTTCTAAAAAGCAGATTAATAAGCAAGGATGAGTGGGGAACATACCTGTAGGAGCCCGTAGCCACACGAATGCCATCAATCAACGTGAACTTTTCATGAACCTTCCCAACGATTTTAGTTCCTGACCTCGCGTAGTAGATATTCCCTGTGATTGTCCGCACTGTCATCAGCTGTTGGCAGGAGAGCGGGGACAGAAAGAAATACAGTCTAGTGAACAGATGAGTAAGACGAGAGGGCCTACTTCACAATTCCCGAAGACACAGATGTTTCGGCTGATGAGTGGTCCGCGGTCACCAGTGACCAGTCGCCCTGTGCCCTGGCCAGGCGATTCTCGGCGCTCAAGCAGTACTGGTTCATGTTTCACCCAGCATGGCTGTTTCTTACATGTATGTTTGAGACCCTCGGTTCACGTTGAGTGTGTGCTGTAGAAGCAGACTTGCTATTTGGCGATACTGAACAACAGAAGCTGAGAAATGATTTTTGAAATGAAACGCAGGGGATTAAACTATCAAAGGAAACATGCTCATAATAAATAGCATCTTAACAAAGCTTTAAAGAAGCTAAGCTTCTTGACATCTCTCTTACTTCTCCTGTTTAGTAAGATCAGCAGGGATCAGCAACCCCCACCCCATCGTGGACCTGGAGCACAGAGGATAAGGCCTCTCCGATACAGGACTTGAAGCAGGACATGACTCAATCAGCAGTGGCATATTTCCCACAAGTATCCGTTTCCCAGAAAGGTGCCCTGGGAACATACTGGGGCTGTTTATTGACTGTGCATGCATAGTTATCTTTCTAAAGTGACACACGTAATATATATACAATGGTGTGCAAAATACTAAGACAGTCCGAGTTGAACTTCTTCAGAGATCAGTAGCTCAGCATCTTTAGAAATCTTACACATTCAAATTAAATATTTAAGATTTTTGTTTGACTCATTCATTCCACAAGCAAAGAAAGCCCCTATTATGTGCCGGGCCTTGAGACAATAGAGATATAAGGCATGCTTCTTGCTATAAGGCACACTCCTAACTGCAAGGATTGGACAGGAGAGAGAAAAGTAATAAATGATTAAAAACTGTGGCTCGACTAACATCATCCAGAGAAGTGAAGAGCTACGTCCACCCAAAGACCTGCGCACAGATATTCATCGTATCTTTACTCACTGTAGTAACAGACTGAACACTATCCTGTCTTCACTGGGTGAATGGTTGAACAAACTATGGTACAATCATGTATCACATGGTACATGATACTATTCAGCAGCTAAAAGGAACAATCTATTGATACACACAATTTGGGTGGATCCCAAGGGCTTTATGCAGATGGAAAAAAGCCAATCTCAAAAGGTCACATACTACATAGTTTGATTTCTATAACATCCTCTAAATGACAACATTACAGAGAAGGGGCGGTGGGGACACAAAGAGGGGCCTGGACGTGACCATAAAGGTGTGGCACGAGGGTGATGTGGTGGTGTCGAACAGCTCTGCCCCTTGACGGCTGGGGTGGTTACACGTGCACACGTGATAAAATGGCCCAGAACCGAAGACGCACACTGAACCCACGTCGGTTTCCAGCTTTTGCTGTTGTACCAAAAGCTCCACCGACGTAACCACTGGGGGAAACCACTGGGTAAAGGATCCAGGGAAATCCTCTTTGTATTATCTTCGCAATTTCCATGGATCTATAATTACTTCAAAAATAAGAACAAAAGGCAAAACGGAAAAAACTCTGGCAAGATGACATCGCTTCAGTGGCATTCTTACCAAAGTGCACAATCTGGATTATGAGGAAACACCAGACAAACCACACGCTACAGAAAACTGGCTGGTGTTCTTCCAAGCGTCCAGACCCTAAACACAGAGGGACGCGTGGTGCCAGAGGACAGGAGGCCGAGGAGACATGACAACCACGCCAGCTCCAGGCCTGGAGCGAGTCCTGGACAAGGAGAAGGGCTTTCATGCCATGCGAAGTGTATCATTAGATCAGATAATAGTATTATATCAAGTTTATTGCTTCGTTTTCTTTCAAATGTGTACTGAGGTTTGTAACATAGTCACATTTGGAGAATTTGAGCAAAAAGTATTCGTGAATTCCTTATATTGCTTATATTGTTTTTACAACTCCTTCGTAAATCATAAATTATTTTTTAATGGAAATTAATTTAAATGTTAAAAAGCTGTTCACTTCCACGGAGGAACACATGGATCTGGCAGGGAAGGGCTTCCTGGAAGCGGTGACGACTCCTCAGCAGAGTTTCCAAGGACCAACATACAGTAAGAAGCATAAAGAAATCACTCTGAGCAGACTTAGGGGTGATTTTGTGCATCTTACTCTTTGGCGCTTATCTGCATGTTGTGCAGGCCTCGGTGATCGTGGTCAAAGCATTTCTAAGGCCTGCATGCAAATGTGTGACCAAGGTCCTACCGACAGGACACCGAACATCTGAACCAGCTGCAGGGCCAGAGCCTGGGGGAGGAAGTCTGCCCTACCTGGTGAGGCCGAGTGTTCACCAGCACAGACTCAAGGTGAGGGAAGCAGCCAGGGAAGACGGTGTTTCCCCAGGAAGGAGTTAAGACATGACAAAAACTGGTGAGGCCAGAGGCACAGACCTCCTTTCAGCCCCTCCTACTGAGGATCCGGACACCGGTAAAGGCACCAACCAGCAGTGGGCAACTGAGTTGGCGACGGTACTCCTGGATTTCTGCTGAGTTAGATGAGTCACAGCCAATCTCCTGATCAAACTTGCAGCTAGAACTATTCTGTGATTTTCCTGCTGCCAACACAGAAAGAGTGCCTTGAAATTAAACAACGCCTTCAATTTCTTCACCTGGCTCTAGGGGAGTAGTCATGGACTGAACGTGAGGCTAGAGGCCAAGATGCTTTTCCACCCCTGACTTGCATGTTCCTGGGGTCCACCTGATCTCATTTGTTACTTGACTGTTGGGTCACTCGGCTGCTTCATTTCACTGGCTCTCCAAGGTCGTGGTTTGCCTTGTAGCACCAGCAACAAGTTAGAAACTACCTAATTAAACCCAATCCTCAGTTTCCTCATTAGGGAAAACAGCCAACGAGAACTCTGTGGGAGAAGTTAAACAGCTAAAATTTTGCAAAACCAAATTGCTTAATAATAAGGCAGTAAAAGTTTATGTCCCCTATGCAGTAACCTATAGTATTAACGCCCAAATTCTTTCCTTGTTTTGCTTTATTGCCAGTCCCTACAACAGCATAGTAGGTGCTCACAGGCGATAAGCTAAATTGATAAATTAAATTTGGAGGCTCACACGTTGCTTAGTTTTTTAAAGAAAGTATAATGACTATTTTTCTTGCTTCTGTGCACTAAAGAGACTAAGCTAGCCAAGTTGCATAACCTTTAAATTGTATTATATTTAAATTCTTAAGCTCAAATGACTTTCACACTCACAGCAAAGGACACAAAAAGTCTAATTTTATAATAGAGACATGAGAGGCACCATGTGACAGCGATGGCAGATTGGGGTCCCACCACGCCTCAGTGGCTCTCTGCATCACCCCCCCAGATCTGACACATGGGGAGAATGCCACTTATGCGAAAGGGCTTCTGTAAGGATTAACTTGCAGAACATTTGTCAGGAGCCGAGGACAGTGCCCGGGCAGGGCAGGAGCTCCACCGGTGGCTGTCACCACAGTTAAAACTGGAGCCCACCAGCACTGCAGTAAAAACAGCAGCTTCCAAGGCAGCCTCTGGACATCAACAGTCAGGCCCCTTGTTAGGAGACGGCGTGATGTGAGGGAGGGGCCGAGGCTTGAATCCTGACTCTGTCGTTTCTTTTCTGCGAGACATCAGGCAAACACATCACTCTGCTCGTGGCCCCAGCTGCCTCCCTTGTAATGGGGATACGACTACCACCTGCCATGCAAGATGGGTCCTAGTCTTGGCCGTGGTGGAACCAGAAACAGTGCAGCACCAACCTTTTCCTGCTCAGGGTGAACCTTCAGATCCATGCACATGTCCAAAAACTGGGAGAGCAGAGCCTGGTCCAGCAGGAGGTACACAGCAACTCCATGTTTCCGACACATCTCCTGCAGGTCTCTGAAGATGTCGATGTCTGTGAACACGTCCATCACCACCGCGATCACCTGCAGGGGCCGGGTGAGGTAGAGGAAGGGCAAGCTGTCAGCTCACAACACCAGCACCTTACGGCTCCTGGTCCAGACTCCGGACCTGACCTCAGAGCCGGGAAAGGATCCGCACCCTGCAGCACCCTCCCTTCTCCTTCTGCAGTATGGACTCTCCCCTCACCGTGAACTCCTCTGTCTCCAAAGATTCTCAGGCCACTGTATGCTACGAATCTGGACTCGGCTCAGCCATCCCTGCCAGCTGCTTCCTAGCCACGCTCCTCCACGCTGGCAAACTTCTCAGAAACATACAGTAACCCACCGCGCCCTGCCCTCCCCTGAACCTGTTCTGTTCAGCTTCCCTTCGTTTACTGAAACCCGGTCTTGCAGGCTCGCTCAGGCCAGCAAGCTGCCTAGGCTCTGTGGCTAACACCCCGTTATTCCAGGCCTGAGGCTTCCATACTGGCTTCCATCTCCTACATCTATAAAAGAAGTACATAAAACCTTAGATTCTCTCTGAGGTCCCTCTGGGTATAACATTCTCTATGTCTGTGATTTTGATTATTGTCTAATTTTGGATGATAAGCTCTGATTTTTTGTTATAAGCAATAGGCCCACCCCATCCACCACCAGCTTGGGGCTTGAAACTGATCAAACCAGGCAAACAGACCCTCCCAGTTCTGCCTCTGACAGGAGTCAGGACCCAAACCAATGGCCCCCACAGCACTAGCCTCCCCTCTACGAAAGGTGGTCTCTGTAGTTCTTTAGTATCTGTCTGTCTACAGTACAAGCCCACAAGAACAGGAATATGGAAATAGGCATATATCCTAAGGATTCTGTCCTGAAGCTTGTCCAGTCCTTTCTTCTCCCCCAAAACATGGCTCCAGCCCAGGCTGGTGTGGCTCAGTTGGTTGGAGCACCATCCCATGGACTGGAATGTTGTGGGTTTGATTCCCAATCAGGGCACATACCCAGGTTGTGGGTTCAATCCCCCTTGGGGCATGTACAACAAGGCAGCCAACTAATCTTTCTTTCTCTCTCTCTCTCTCTCTCTCCCCCCACTGCCCCCCCAAAAAAGCAAGGGGAAAAAATGTCCTTGGGTGAGGATTTAAAAAAATGAAAAACAAAAAACATGGTTTCCTCCGTGCCTCCTAATCCCTTTCACACTTGGCATTAAACTACAGTTAAGAGCTGCCTCAGCCATGTGTCTTTGTGAAATTACAGCTATTTCAGACGTCTGTTTCCTCAGCTGCAAAATCAGTTTGCAGGGAGAACTAAATGACTACGTTACGTGAAGTGCAAAGCACAAAAGATCCTTTAACTCTCTGTCATTGATGCACTTCACTAGTCCAGGGTTTGATCCAACAGCCGAACACGGAGGCACCACCAGCTCCCAACTTTCCCTGCTAAGAGAGGCCGCTCCAACCACAAAGTCTCTAATCATACCCCTGCAAGTTTAAACCGTGGCCCTCAGCTAACTCCTGGCAGGACCGTGAGGATGTCCAAACATCCAGGCTTAGAAACAAGTCCCTGCACACCGAGTCAGAAGCGGGGGTGTTAGTTAGCTACGGAAACTGCTCCCTGAAGCCAAGCTTTGGAGCTCTCTCCAGTCTGCAGCTTGAGGGCCTCTCTTTCCTCCTAACCTCAGCAGTAAACACTTGTCTTTTACAATCACGTTAACTTTTTTTTTAATGTTTAGGCAATTTATTTACAGGTGTCACACCTACGGAGGCAGAGGCATTTGAATGGGACTGAGTCCGAGAAGACTCAGAATGGTACCCAGGATTCATCATCCCGTAAGTATTTGGTGGTGGGGGGTGGAGGGAAGTTAGACAAGAAGTGCAGAGAGGGAGGCAACGCTGCTCTTTCTCCAACACCCCAGAGTCACGTCCACCAGGAGCGGGGACCTTGAAGTGCCTGCTCCTAGGAAGCCGTGGCTCTGAGAGAGGCTGCAAGATTGATTTCTCCCTCTGGCTGCCTCGCCCTTTCCCTCCCCTCCCCAATCCTGATGAAGCCCCAGTTGTGAGCTATTCTGGCTAAAGGGTACAGTGAAACCCACTGGGCACAGTAATTTAAAAAATAAAAAGTGTTCTTTATGAATTGGTGGCATCTTAGAAGTTGAGATCCTCCCACGGGTTTTTATACATCCTCTTTGGTTAACTGCCCCCATTCACACCATGGTTGAAAGGCAGAAAAGCCCAGGCACACAAAGCCCAGCTCTGCCGTTTACTAGTTGTGTGGCCCTGGGCAAACTGCTAAATGCCTCTGAGCCTCCTCCGCCTCCTCTGAAAGACATGGATGATACTAGCATCTACATCAAAGGGCTGCCATGAGGATGAAAAGCCTGGAAAGGGCTCAGGCTTGACAATGGTGACCAATTAGGCAGCCAGCACCCCTTCAGAGTCTGCTGTGGGCTGAACCCTTGTACTGGGCAGAACGTCAACTGTAAAGAATTTGACCCAGACCCAACTTACCTGCAAAGAGAGGGCATGGGATGCAGGGAAGTAAAAGGACACACACTGGAAGCGGCAATTAGGGGGCACTATGGGGAAGGGGGGCAGCAGAGAAGCTGCCCTGCGTGGTGGGTACACTACTGGCGTTCAGTTTACTAAAGGAGAGCAACACTGGAGAAGAAGGGTATTTGAGCTGAATCACAAGCAAGGACAAGATCTGGACAGGAGAGGAGTGAAGGGGAGGACGTTCTGGCGGGAGGCCATGTGAGGACAGGAAGAGGTAGGAAATGACGGAGCGCGTACCAAGCTGGCTGGCATGTGGAACATGCAAGAAAGGGAGCAATAGGACACGACCGGGAGACAGGTGAATGCGTAACATCACGGAAGGCCTTGAATGCCAACCAAGAAATCAGTATCACATGGGCAGTGGAGGGAAGGAGTAATGAGTTCAAAGTGAAGACTCCAACAGGACAAAAGAAGCTGATGCTGAGAGAGAGGCAGGAGTAGGCTGGAGGCCGGGCCCCGCCTCCTCCCACACAGGGCCATGAACCCAAGTGCCTGCAACACATCGGGCACTTGAATACTTCTTAGGGTCAGCAAGCATTTAGGAAGATTAAAGAGCAAAAGAAGAAAAGTCAGTGATAGAGGCTTTGCCAGTGGAAGCAATGAGGGTTAAAGAGCAGAGAAGGGGGTCATGGGAGAACCAAGCAGTGGTCTGCAAGGGCTGGAGGAAGACGAGGGAAGGAAAGGGAGCAAAGAGGCCGAATGTGGTTCAGGTTGACACAAACAGGAAACAGAAAAAGGAAAGTTTGAGAGGGAAGCCTGGAAATGGATTTCGAGGTGGCAGTAAAACCTTCATAAGGGCGTCCTACATGCACAGGTTTAAGAATGAGAGCGCAGCCTCCTGGCCAGTGTGGCTCAGGGGGTCGCCGGTTCGATTCCTGGGCACATGCCTGGGTCGTCCCCGGTTGGGGTGCACGAGAGGCAACTGATCGATCGATGTTTCTGTCTCCCCCACCCTTCCCCCGCTAAAACAAATTTATTTTAAAAAACAGGAGTAAAGCTCTCTAGAACACAGATACCTGCTTGCCTCTCTTATATCTCACTATTCCTTCAAATATTCAGTGAGCCACCAGGAGCCTGGCATGGGCTGGGCACTGAAGACCTAGGGTCATTCCGTGTCTTTAAGAAACCCCGCTCTTGAGGGATACAGGAGACAAGCCAGGAGTAGCACAGTGTGACGGGGCCCATGGACATGCACTTGGGTGCCACCAAAATAGAGACCAAGGAGCTGATAGACCTGCACCCAGGTGCCACTGGAACTGAGACCAAGGAAGCCAGCCCAGCTGGCACGGTCGGAGGGGGCTGGAGACCTGCTGGAGGCAGGGACCGAGGAGCGGGGCCATCAGGTTAAATCACCTGCCAAACGGGATTTCGAGTCACTGCTCCACAGAACGATTGTACAAACAGTCGCTTTGTTAGGTGGTAAGGATCTGATCTGCTGTTGGTTTCACTGTCTGGTTTTAAAGTTTCAACCTTTCCTGAAAGGTTGAAAATAACTGAAATAACTGGATTTGAACACTGGTCCCCAACACCCACAGGGAGTTTGGAGGATGGACGAAGGTGTTTCTTCCCGACTCCCCTGTACCCAACACCCCCTCCTCTTTCTAGAGCAAGACTCTTACACCTTCTGTAGAAGGAACAGCCCTATCCGTGGAAGAAATCGGTAGGAAATCCTTCCTTCCTTCCTTCCTTCCTTCCTTCCTTCCTTCCTTCCTTCCTTCCTTCCTTCCTTCCTTCCTTCCTTCCAGGCTCAACCCCTCTCCTGTATACTTCCCTCTTCAGCCCACCAGCCCCCAAACAACCAAGCTCTGCAGAGCTGAACTAGACCTGGGGCTTCTCAAATCTCCGAGGTGACAGTCTCTTCAGTGGCTGAGCAATGGCCTGGACTCACTCACCAACTAGCCAGCCAAGTGCCTGCTTTCCAAAGCCAGACGCCTCTCCTAGGTGCTGGTGTTCACTCTGCAGGCTACAGGCCCCACAAGTACACCTGGACTCGAAGGAGTCGTAGCAACCAGTCACTGCTCGCTCCCTGAGGAACAATGTAAGGATGCACAAAGGAGAGACACATCAGAAAGGTGAGCATCCATGGCTATCAAGTGCCCGCACGGTCATGGTGGGGACTGCCCTGTCCTGGCCCAGGCTGCACAGAGCCTGCCCACTTTCTTAGGGCTAGAAAGCTCTGGAAGTGCTGACTTCTGCAAGTCTATTCCAGTGTCAACACCAATCTGAAACTCAGAACACCTCAGTCATAATGGTACCCTACACCCAGGGTCCCCAACACCCCCAGAGCCACAGACCAGTACCAGTCTGGGGCCTGGGAGGAACCAGCCACACAGTAGAATGCATTCGGCAGGCAAGCGAGCTGGCGAACCTCTGCTGGCATTACCGCCTGAGCTCCACCTCCTGTCTCCTCCCACCCCCCCCCCGCCCCCGCCACCACCATACCCAGTCCGTGCGAAAACTGTCTTCCACAAAAGCGGTCCCTGGTGACAAGAAGGTTTGGGACCACTGCCCTACACTTCTCCAGCCACATCTGGGGCAGCCACACCTGTATGTCAAGTCCCACGTCATCATCACAGGTGACAAAACCCAAGCCTTCCCTCACCCTACCAACTACCCCTTGCTGATTTATACCAAGGGGCTCGGTGGTCCAAGTAGTTACACAGCAGCAGTCTCCGTGGTATTCTCGGTCTTTGAGAAGGTACAAAGCCTGTTCATGCTACTTTTCACAAGAGTGGAATCTTTTCTAAGTGTCTTCTTGCACAAAAGCTCTAAAGAGATATCTAGAGAACTCAAAATCCCCATAATTCTTACCCCCAGTTTACAGATGAGAAAACTGAAGCTTGGAGAGATTAGGTAACTCATTCAAAGGGACACTCTTGGGCAAATGCCGGAGCTGGCACTTCAGCCCAGGTCTGTGTGACTCCAGAGTTACGTGGGAAAGTGTTAAACTGAGTATTACTTCAAGCAAGTCTAATAACAGTCCGTCTGCAAATGACTGAGAGCTCAAACAAAACCCTGAGAGAATCAGCAGCATTTATTTCATAAAGTAGGTGGGATCGAGCCCACCACAGAGGATGATTACACATAACATGTGATAATAATTCAGAGTGAACGCTGAGGAAACCTGGAACTCCCCAGGGCAGCGGGCACCTTTCCTCCGCCAGCGGCACTAATTCAGAAGGGACTAAATCCGGGAAACAAGGACGTGACATGAACAGGCTGTAGAATTAGACCAAGACCTGGATCCTGGCTCTTCCACTTTCAAGCACCATGTGCGCTCTAGCAAGTTACTTAAGTTCTGCTGGCTTCTATAATGTGCAAATAATACTTCCTGTAACTCGTAGTGTCTGGGGGTTCAGTCAATGAGAGAACCCGCGTACACATTTGACAGCTCCTGGCATAAAGAAAGCCTTCATACGGCAGCTAGCCGTAGTCAGTCCAAATTCTACCACTATTCCTGGGCAAGTCATTCTACCTGAGCTCAGTGTCCTCAGACAGGGCCCCTTCCAGCCCTGAAGTCGGACTCACGCACCCTCGAGGGGCTGGCCTGGGCCCTGACCTGCCATGTGAGCAGCCTCAAGGGGCCCCTCGGTCAGCCATTCCAGTTCACATTCCAGTTCTTCCTCTGCGTGACGCAGGATGCATATGTCAATCACCCCTTCCTGCTGCACCTCAGTTTCCCTCCCTCCCCACCCACAGTCATGAAGCAAGGACACGTGTGCGACATGCCTGGAATTCTACCAAAGTTCTGCGTCCATCCGAAGATGCGTCAGCCTGTCCAGTGGTCAACACAGCCTGTCTGCTGTGTCCTCACGCTGACCACCTGACACCCGAAGTCGCTTTCCTGCAACTCCCTAAGGCCCTTGCCACTTCTGCGGAAGACGCTCTTGCTAAAAAAGCTAAAGATATATTTTCTCCCAATTTTTTTACACTTTTTAAGAGAACAGAAATTCTCTCCTTGGAATTTCTTTAAAAATCTTTAACCTATCTTGATATCATCTTCAAGGTTTAAAAACAAAACAAAAAAAAGTAAATTTCAACAGCAAAACCTAAATGTGCTTGTGTGTGTTCTCTCTAGATTTTGCAGGCTGCTATTGTACAATGAACAATTCAAGTAGCAGATTCAGGTGCTGGTAGAGCCTCCATCTGCAGAGTGGCACAGGGCCGCTCTGGGAAGGGGGAGGGGAGGGGCAAGGTTTCTCTCTGGCCTGCGAGGGACTGACACCACACACACAGAGACACTGCCTCTGCACTGTTCCAGCCTGAAGCAGACAGGTGGGCTGGGCTTTTAGAAAGGGAAGGAAAAGCATCAAGAGGTGTTTTTTCCTTTTTTTCTTCTGGGTGGGGGGGGTGGAGGGAGGGAGCTTGTCAAGTCTATCATTCTGAGTTATTTGTACGTTATAATTACAGAAAACATCTGCCTGATTGCAAATCCAATCTACAAGACAAGGTACATTCAGAGACCCCGGATTGCATCCTTGCTCCCTCCCTCCTTTTTTTCCTTTCCCTTCTTCTCTCCTCATTAACATGATCATTTTAATTAGTTTTTGGTTTATTCTTCCTTTTTTTAAAAAAATTATTTTATTTATTTATTTATTTATTTTAGAGAGTGGGGAAGGGAGAGAAGAGAGAGAGAAACACTGATCAGTTAGTTGCCTCTTGTAAGCGCCTCAAACCAGGCACCAAACCCACAACTCAGGCCTGTGCCCCAATGGGAATCAAACCGGTGACTTCTCGCTTTGTGAAACAATGCCCAACCCACTGAGCCACACCAGTCAGGGCTATTCTTCCATTTTTAAAAATATAAACAAATATGTGTATGTGTGTATAAACATCTGTCCTTCTTAACTCGTCCTATACCTTCCTCTCCTTGGCCTTGTCCACTCTCTTGCCCCTCCCTCACCGCCCTTCCGGGCCATCCAATGACCGAGTCCTTCAGTTCTACCTCAAATTCTTTCCCTGCCCCCACCCCCTGCCCCAGCAGGGCCTCAGCACAGACGTCCTTCTAACACATAGATCCCGGTGGTCCCCTCCTAACAACCATCCTGGATCCCGCCTCATCCCTCTCTAACCCACCCTCCTACTGCTCAAGAATGCCCATCTGATCCTGCACCTCTCCCTCCTCTAGTCCTTCAGGTGCCCTGCAAAGTTCTTGGCAGTCTGGCCCACATCCCCCTTCAGCCTCCTCCCTTACCACTAACCCTCGGAGACTCTGCTGCAGTCATGAGAACCCTGGTTACCTCCCAAACACGCCAGGCTCTGGCACACTTCTGAGCCAGTCCCTATCCTCTGGCCTGGCAAGCCCCACCCATCCTCCTGAACGCAGCTCTAAAATCGACACCAGTGCTGAGGCTTCCTTTCTTCAGCCTCTCCCTTTACTGCCTGAAGCAACCTCCTCACTGCTTCTCACAGCAGGCTGTCTGCTCCCCAGTGCAGGCGAGGACCATGCTCTCCACCTGTGGACCCAGCCTCTGCCTGGCACAAGGTCTGATACACAGCAGGCAGTGAATAAGCAAGTATTAAGTATCTGGCAGAGACACTGAAAATATGTAACTGGACATAAAGGTAAGGTACCACCTTTCTCAGTTCTAATCACCCAGATTCCAAATATAGACTCTCAAAGATGCGAGTGTGTGGCTGGACTAGGGCAAAGAAGGGGACACAGGAGGCTCTACTCAGGAGTGTCAGCATTACAGAACGCCCCCAAGGCAAAGGAGAGTCTGAGTGACAGCCTGTTCCAAGTGCCCAGGTTCTCATCCTGGAGGTACAATTTGGGAATGCACACCTACCCTACAATCAAGCCTTTTCCCATCTTTTTAATCTCTCATTGAAACCACAAGAGTCTGCAGCATCCAAAGGACCCTCAGCACAGCCGATGACGCACTGCAGGACTGATACTGGCAAGCTGGAGCCCACATCTACGCGCCACCAAAGGCAAGGCACTAGGTTGTTGTATCCCCTACCTGCTACAGCCCCATCATCAGGCAGAGAACAGCCAGCATCAGAACCACTTGGGGCCTGCTCCCGGAGTTGGCTATTTCAACTCCAAGTCGAGTTGCACAGATATAACCCACAGTCACACTCAAGTACAATCCCTAACAAGTCTTACCAAGGCCTAGGGCTTTTCCTGCCATTTCCACAGCACAGAGCTAGGACGCTGAGCACTGCCAGTCAGGCAGCAAGCAAGACTACAGCGGAGTATGACACCCTGCTGCAGTCCCATCCTGGCTGCACCCCAATACCATGTCACACTAACAATCAGACAATAGCACCAAAACCCACTGTGAAGAATTGCCCTGCTGCAGGGGATTTGCACTTTAGGAAGCCACTGCTAACTAGGACATCGCCCAGTCTGTGAAAAACCAACCCCTGCCCCACCCATTCACAGAAGCAGCACATTCCCTCCACTCTGTGTATGTACTGCCACTCTTGTATGTATTTGATTTCTACAACGGGAGATACGCGGTGGTGACTAGCAATTATAGATTCCTAACGCCTCAAAATTGTCTCTGGGCACAATTTTTCAGGGCCTTTCCCCTAGGAAATGAACTTAAGTAAAGCAGCTACTAAGAAGCCCCTGAAAGTGGAATCTAGTGTTGGTTCACAGCCAGGAATAGTGACAATGTGGTTTAGTTTAACTAAAATTTGAAACTGGAAGTACTTCTGGTTCCTTTCCCCCACGGGCTGGAAGGTTAAAGAGTTGGAACTCCGACATAATTCACATTCTTGGTGACTGAGACTCCTCCCACTCTCCCCTACCATAAAAGGAGGGGCCAGGACATCAGGAATTCAAGGGGTGACACGCAGGGTGGGGGCAAGCCGGGGACCCCGAGGCCACCGGCCTGCGCTTCCAAAAGGCCCGTTTCCTATTCTTGAAGAGGGCTTCCGGTCCGATCGGGCACCCAGGTCTCCCAAGAGGCTGGGACCCGGCTGCTCACCTCTCGCGCTGAACGGATCTGCTGGCGTAGCGCGTCCTTGCAGCCATAGGGGCCCCCAGTGCCTGCGCCGCGGGGCTGGAAGTGCGCCTCGACGCGCGTGGCACCGCGGTAGGCGCCCTGGTAGAAGGCCGGCCAGCCAAGCTCCAGTAGCGGCGGCTCCAGATCCGACTGTTCGGGGAAGTAGGTGCCGGATGAGCAGTCCTGTGAGGAGACGAAAGAGTCCTCGGCCTCTGCTCCCGCGCCCTCCTCGCGGGGCCGCTCGGCAGTCCGCAGAATGGTGCGCACTTCATCGGGGTTCAAGAAGCGGCCAAGGCGCTCACGTCGCAGAAAGGCTGCGAAGGCGTCCGCGCCGCCTGCCACCAGCTCCTCGAGCGCCAGGCGCTGCGCTTCGCTGTACAGCTCGGTTGGGTTGGGCGGCCCGCCCGGCGACAAGCACGCAGCGGGCAGCTCATCCAGTGCCTCCGACAGCAAAGCCATGGTGGTTCTCCGACCGGACCAGGCTGGGAAGAACATGCACCAGCAAGCCACTTTATAGTCCCTTTGAATCAAACCGGCCCGCTCCATTGGCCGCCCCGCCCCGCCCCGGCTCTTCCATTGGCTGTCTTCCTCTAACGGTGGAGCCTGGACGTGGTTCAGGCAGCTACGGCCCGCCCCTTGATTTGCATTGGGTGGCCCGCGGCCCGGCTCCGCCCCTCGCCTTTGCACTAGCTGCCTTGGCGGTTTAGCCTTTCCTCCCGTTCCCGGGTTGCTTGTGGAATTTAAATTTCAGGATTCTGTTCTGCTCAGACGTGGTCCTGCTCGGCCATGCGGGGCACTGATCTCTTCGGTCAGCTAAAGAGGGGACGGGTCTGATTGACCGTACTGCCCGGAGTGGTGGCGCAAGCTGCGGAGCCCGAACTAAAGCCGGAGAGCCTGGCACCGCTATCCTAACGCTCCCCCTGCCGGCCGGCTCTCGTAGGCCCGAGACGCTCAGACCCAGACACTGGGATTTAATCATTCATTCCTTCAAAACTTCCGGTCCCTCATAACTGCCACTCCTTTGATTATACTCTCAGGTAGTGTTCTCTTCTCTCACTTTATCGTGTTTTTGCCAGGCAAAACCTCAACCTGCTCTCTACCTGCTTCGCCTCTGCACCTGGGCAGCTGCCATACAGTGCTGGGGAAAAGAAAACACAACGTAGATGACTGCCTTAAATTTCTGATCTCAAGTGCCTGCTAGCATACGTTGCCCTCATTCATTCCACCTTTTCTTCTCTCTTATTCTTAGTTTGCTTCCTATCCCACTGAGAAAATATAAGCAATCAGAGAAGATTTCCACATGCTCTCTCCACATGTACCTATCCATCCTCACCTCTGCCTACCCATTGAGTCTTCTGTTACTATTGATCAGCTGTCCCTTCCATTTGCGCCCCAGCTGCCCGCCCCTCTGCTACTAACCCGTGCGTCTCCAGCAACTCTCTCTCCTGGATCATCCACTTCCTCTCTTTACTGGTGCATTCCCCTCGGCATTCAAACATGCTGAAATATTTTTCACCATACCCTCTCTTGGCCCTACATTCCTCCCAGGCGTGTCCCATCCACAGCCCACGGGCCGCATGCAGCCCAGGATGGCTATCAATGCAGCCCAACACAAAATCGTAAATTTACTTAAACATGAGAGGGGTTTCTTTTGTTTTGTTTTCGTTAGTGTTTGTGTATTTAACGTGTGGCCCGAGACAACTCTTCTTCCAGTGGCCCAGAGACACCAAAAGTTTGAACACCCGAGAGACCTTCCTCCTCACTTCTCTGTCCACTTTGATAGCAGAAAACCTCAAGTGAGTTGTGTATACTTGCCATCTCCAGTTTTCCTCCCATTCCCTCTTGAACCCTGTCCAGTCAAGCCCATGCTGCTTCCTTTGTTCTACCAAAACCTCGTCAAGGTCATCGTGAGCTCCACAGTGCTAGATCCCCTAGTCAATTTTCAGGCCCCATTTTCTGTGTGTAAATGAGAAAGCATCTGCACAACTGTAAAGTGCTCCCTACAAGTGAGAGGTTAGCATTATTATTTAGAAACCAATAAACTTTTTAAGGCGATGAATGCCCACCGCTGCAACGATACTTCTGTGTTCCCTACCCTCTTCCCAACCCCAGCCTTTTGGCGAAATTTTTCAGGCCCAAGTGTGGGGCCTTGCATGTGTCCCGGCTCTAGCACCCAGTGTCCAGAATGGTCCAAGAAAGCACTCTTTCCATCTTCTTCTGAGATACAATAAATGTCAGCAAATGACAAGGTCAAGGACCACGGTCTGGGGCTAGGCAACCACACAGCTTGTCCATGCCTCTGTTGCCTGAGGGAAAAGTGAGAATACCCAGGGTCTCACCTGCTGTGTTGTCGTAATAATGGGAAGCAGTGTATAGTATTTTACCTCCTCACTAGAAGCTATATGAGGAAAAGGACTGGAGTGGGATGGAGTGGGGGAGAGGGGAGAGGATAGGACAGGTCAGGGATGCCCAGAACAGAACAGAACAGAACAGAGGGGCAGCCCTGTTACATATGCCATCAGACAAACCTTTGAAAGTATAAAATACATATATGGGCTAGTATAGGATCCTAGGTTAATTTCAGAGGGAACATAGACAGAGTGAAGGTCATTCCCAACCATTTATCTTTTTTTGAATTCACCAGGTTTCACCACCTCCCAGTCTAGAAAGACGTCTGTTCCATGTCTGAGACCTCGGAGCTCCCTCTCCGTCAGGAGACCCCCGGGGAGTCTGCTGTGTTGGGGAGCAGGGACCCTCCACCTTCTATCCCAGGCACCACCTCTTTGTGAATTCCACGCAGCATAATTCAAGAGCGCTCACAGCAATGACCACAGCCACATCAACAGGTGTTATTAAAAGGAATTTAATAATCTTAATTAAAAACTCAACAGCGAATTCCGTCACAGGCCTTGGCAGCTGAAGCAACTCCAGGGTCATGCCCCTTTGGGACGTGGTTGGGCCGCAGTCTTGGACACAGGCCCACCACTGCTGCGTGGCAAGGAGCGACCTGAAAGTTATTTCGATACAATATCAAAGATCCGCAAGGATGTTTTTTTTTAAAAAAAGTTTTAAATATATTAGACTCTCTTGATTGCCATTTTTACACAAAGCTGCTGATACAGTATACAGAGTTTTAACTTTTTTTTCACATAAAATACATTTTTCTTAAGTGTTCTCTGCACATCAGTGGCTTCTGGTCTGGTGAATTATTGCGGGGGGCTGGGGGTCTGCAGACCTTTCCTGGGTGTGCAGAGCCAGGCCCCGCACTTGCATGCCCGTGGGAAGCAGGTCCTCTGGCCACCTGGCCAGCAAGAGACTCCTACCAAGGAAAGGGCTAGAGCTTCTGGTAACAGGATCATTTCTGTGGACTTCTTCACTGACCACACGACCCTTTGCTCTTATGTGTCCTGGGGGAGGGGAGGGCTGTCCCCAGGCTACAATAGCAGGAGTTAAATATAGTCCTTCTGAGCATCTTGTAAGGGGCTCCTCCTGGAAAGTGCCCCAGTCTCCTGCTCTGGGAAAGCAGGTGGAAGAGAGAGCTCAAGATCAAAAGGTATCTGACACCAGGGACTCAAATGGTCTTATGATACTACACAGCCAGCAAACTGTGGTGGGATAGGACAGGGGACACACCCTTGTTAGCTTTCTGAGGCCATTTAAATTGATCAAACAGTGCAGAGCAGTTTCACTGATGCTGCGTAACTGATGGAGAACTATACTCTGAAGTCCTCAGCAGACCTGGGTCTAGATTCACTCAGCCTCCTTGAGCTACTGGCCAGAAACTCACTCTCTGGTGATAGCCACCAGTTCTCAATGTCTGGGGCATAGGGTAGGAGCAAGGGCCAGAGCTCACAGTGAGCCATGTGGCCCCTGCTCCTTCCATCTGCCAGGAACTGGCACCAGTTTGGGTCTTGGCAGGAGCTGGGCATCTGGTCAACCTTGCCAGCATTCTCCCAGCTACTTGATTCATACCTGCCAGGAAGAGAGGCAGATTCAAGAAGGAAGGCTTCAATGTTAAAGGAGAAGCTCTTTTTCCTCCCGTTATCCATTGGTGGGGAAGGAAGGCTACATAATAAATAGCAAAAATGAGTGAGAGACAATGAGTTTAAAAACCTGAGATGCATTGGGCAGCAAACTCCAGACTCCTTATTCTTCCAGACACTGACCTCAAACTACTATTCTATAGTGCCTCAGAGATGCTGGCCTGAAGGCAGCTAGGAGCCCTGAGAGGTCCATATAGACTTGGGATGGTGTCAGCCTGGAAACCAAGATCCAGCATCTCTATTTAGTGGCACATGTCCTCTATAGGTGGCCATGACAGCTGTTTGCTGGCTCAAACTCCAGGGAATCGAAGAGCTGAAAAGCAGAGGGATGCTGGACCAGGAAGCAGTCAACTCGGACAACTTGAATGGGCTACTGCTGACACCCATGGTCCTCAATGCATGAAAACCATGAAGGGCACTCTCCTCACTCTGTCTTGTTCCTCCTTTAACCCCAAAACCTAACACAGCGCCTGGTATGTCACAGCTACTTAACAAACTTCATGAGTGAATAAATGGATGACCTTGGCCCCAGCTTGCCCTTCGACACCCACAAGACCTACAGGTACTGGAAGCGCCAACAGGGAATGCTTTGTCCCTGGTGGAAAATATGAGCTTGTGCTCACGTCTTCAGTTCCCAGCCTTCTGGGTGGAGAGGAACGGCCCAGGAGGCAGGAAGCAAGGGGAGAATGGCCAAAGGGCCTAGAGTGGGCAATAAATGCCTTCCGTCTCTAGGCTCTGAGCAAGCAGGTCCAAAAAACCTGCCCAGCTCTCTCCTGAGGAGTATGTGGCTCCCCTGGGCACTGCCAGCTTACAGCTTAAGTCGGCTCAGGAGGACTTGCAGTGTTAGTCTAATCTGAGCACTGTTTTGAAGCCAAAGGTATGTGTGTTTTAGGTCATCCCTGCCCTGCTCCAGCCATAGGCTGGGATGATGGAGAGCCCACCCTAGACCCCAGGGACACAGGAGGTATCATACACATATCTGAAGTCTCCTGACCAGCCCCGCCACCCTCTACTGGAACTGCCCTGGAGTTGGCGTCAGGGTGGCCTGGTGCTGTGACCCTCCCTGCACCCAAGAGCCACCAGGGGCACAGGGACCCTCCTAAGGCCCATGCTCTCCTGCCCAGCTGCCCCACTCCTGGTGGGGCATCTGCTGGGCCCCCTGGAAGCCAGCTCCCTTCTAGGTTATGGGGAGAGGGTGCAGGGGCCCCAGTGGGGACTGGGACTAGCAAACAGCAGACCCATCACTAAGACTGTGGTACAAGGGGAACTTCTCCAGCCACAGCCCCCTGGCCTAGGTATCCCCCCTCCCACCCAGAGAGAATTTTTCATAGGCTCAGAAAGAAGAGGATTAAAGGGAACCCAGATTTGTCCCCCAAGTCACAGAATCTAGATCTAGGGGGCACCTTCAGAGCTCTAAGGAGGTAGTTTTAGGACAAATAAAAGGCGCACAGAGCAGGGAGCAAACCTGCTCGTTAGTTACACCAATGGGTTTTGGCTGAGCCAGTGGACAGCACCCATCTCACGGGCGACAGTGTCAAAGGGGCTCATGAGAGAATGTGGTGGAGAGTGGTGGGCAGCCTGCCCCTCGGGTGAACTGAATGGGTGGTCCCACAGCTGGCTGCTGGCATGGGCAAGGCTGAGGGGAGCAGGCCTGTGTCCGGCCTCCCCAGCAGTGGGGAAGATCGGGACTATGAAACTGTAGGGCTGGCATGGGACCGACTCCAGTCCCACCACCACTCTCCTGAATGCAGCTTAGGGTGCTGGCCGTGGGCACCTTGGATTTGCAGCCCTGGGGTGTCCCCACTTTGGCAGGGGCAGGCAGGCAGCCCCTGGGCCAGGCAGGAACTCATGAGGGCCGACTGGCAACTTGTTTCACTGGGCACTCCGGAAAAGGCAAAGCTGAGCCTGGGGTCCTGAGCATTCACTCTGGGAGTGCGGGCTGGAGTCGGGGGTAGTCAGCAGCCCCTCACTGCTCCCTCTGATGGCTCAGTCTGAGGAGGGCTCACCAAGAATTTACCAATACGAATTCATTCCTCTCCTTGGAAAAGCCCTTCCCGCGGAAGCTCTTCAAGTTCATTTTTCCATCACAAGTCAGTAAAACTCAGCAATCATGGCATTACCCATGAAAGCAGTCAAATTCAGTTCCCTGCCCCATAGAGTTTAACAGTCTTCAATAATTCTTGTATCAAATGCACTTTTGGAAACACTTGGTTCCCCTCTCCACTTTTCGATGCTTCCATCCAAAAACAGAATGGGATTTGGATTATTCCAGGAATGGAATAGCTTGGTTTTCCTCCTCAGCCCCCAGGCGTTGCACAGCTAACTCCTGGCGTGGGCGAGGCTGTGGCGTGCAGGCCTGTGCTCATTCCATCTACCCATGTGGGTTCAAGGCTGCCTCTGAACACAGAGAGACCTGCCTGCGCCTGTCAGATGTAAATGGTGGCCCAGACCCTGGTAGGACTCTGGGCAGGGCTATGGGTTTCAGCTTAGCAGGCCCCCTCCTCTGCTAAAGCCACATTGGCAGTGGTGACCAAAACTCTCAGTCATGACCTCAGTCCTCTTGGGAATAGCCCACAGATTCTCTGTCCCACCTGCTTTCCATGAGTCGCCCGGTCATTTGTACACATGTTGGTGAAGTATGCGTGTGTGTTACATGACATGCGAGTACTGGTCCAGAGAAAACTGCACCCACAACAGAACCGGAACCCAGCCCTCCCTCCCAAAATCATACCGCAGGGTGAGCTGGGAAGCCACGAGGGACCTTGTCTCTGACGGCAGACAATGCAGCAGGAAGCACTGGGGATGCTATGGGCAGCGGGCTGAGAGGTGGGGTCGGCCTTCCTCTGGAAAGCAGAGCCCATCTCCCCGCTGGGTGCTGCCCTCTGAAGCTTCCCCAACCAGGGCTGCTGGGCTGGCCTGGATTCCAGGGACCCCCTCCCCAACATCTCTCCTCTGTCACAGGGAGACTAGGAGATACGGCAACAGCCGTGGACCTTCTCTTCCATCTCCTCTATGGGGGCCTTGAACTTCAAGAGCGGGGGATCTCCGCTGGTGACCGTGTAATACACCGAGGTGCCATTGCTGCTATATGGTGAAGTTCTGCCTCCGATCAAGGGGGCCTTGCCCTCGCTGCTGCTCTCGCCCGTCCTGGCCATGCTGCTGCCCAGGTGGGTGCTCAGGAAGGGGTGGCTGAGCAGCTTGGCTGCAGCCCGATGCCGCTTCAGCTCCAGGAGCGTCTGGGAGCTCTGTTCCTTGTAGCCACTCCAGGGTGGGGTGGCGTCAGCCATGCCTGGGTTGCCGTAGACTATGCTGTAGTCGGGCACCTCGTGCACTTTCCAGACGTCACCGTTGGACAGTGCATACTGGTAGGCGCTGACCGGAGCCCGCAGGCCATTCTCGACAGGCATGTCCATTTCGCTTCGTGGGATCTTGCTGGGAAACTCTGAGAGCAGCACGGGCTTCTCCAGCCGGGGGTTCTGCAAGTGAAAGGACAACGTTACCAGCTGGCTGGAGGACCTCAACCCACTCCCCACCTGCACCTACGCTGAGGGCTTTTTAGTCTGGACCCGCCCTCCTTCCGTGCTCCCTCACTGGGTAACAGGATCTCCATTTTGCTTTGGGGACCTCACCAATCGCTGTTTTAGGAGAGCGGACCACCCCCCGTCCTTGCTCTGAGGGCTGGAACATGACCCCAGGCCTGGACAGTCCACACGTTCACTACAGCCATTGGTTCAGAGGTGGGTTCTTGACTGAAACTGCTTTGATGAGACTCACCCCTGAGATTTTTGCTAGAATGACTGGGAAAGAGGAGGTCTGTTCTTACAGGAACTGTGTGTGGTGACAACGGTGGAAGTCGGGGGCTGGGGACACACCATGTCAAGGGCCTGCTTTACAGTGAGGCTGACATGAAGGAAGATGGACGGAGAGACAGAGAGCGCCCTGGTGATGTGCTTTGAGCCCCTGGATCCAGCTGCCTGAGCCAATAAATTCCTTTTTTCTGTAAGTCAACTTCGGTTGGTATCTGGTCACTGGCAATCCTTCCTCTGTATTCCCAGCATATTCTCACTCCCGACACTCTTACCCAACGGTCCTTTCCTCCCAGAAACCCCTGGAAACTAGAGCTGCCTAGAAACTATAAGTGAAAAGGTTGATACATTTGACGATAACAAAAATGTGAAGCCTAGCAAAAAGTCACCATAAACAAAGTCAAAAGACACATGACAAAACTGGTATAAGACCTGCAACATATATGACAGAAAAAGGACTAATTTCCCAAATAAATAAAGAGCTCTTAAAAGTCCATTTTAAAAAGCCCTCCTACCCCCCTGGCTGGTATGGCTCAGTGGATCGAGTGCCGGCCTGCAAACCAAAGGGTTGCTGGTTTGATTTCCAGTCAGGGCACAAGCCTGGGCCGTGGGCCAGGTCCCCAGTATGGGATACATGAGAGGCAGCCACACACTGATGTTTCTCTGCCTCTGCTTTTCCTTCCTTTCCCCTCTCTCTAAAAATAAATAAATAAAATCTTCAAAAAAAACCCCTACTACCCAAAAGAAAAAAAAATCAACAAAGGGCACTAATATACAGCTCACGGCAAAATATAGTGTGTAAACACAGAAAAAAATATTCAACCTCACTAAATAATTAATGACATAAAAATTCAAACAAAATTTTTACCTATCACATTGACAAGTGATAAATTGATTTTGAGAGAGAGAGAAACATTAATTTGTTGTTCCACTTATTGGTTGATTCTTGTATGTGCCCTGACTGGGTATCAAACCTGCAACCTTGGTGCATCGGAACAGGTGCTCTCGCCAACCGAACTACCCAGCCAGGGCCATTGCTGGGTGTTTTTAGCATTCGTCATTACTCAGTGCTGGCAAGGGTGTGGGGAAATAGCTAGGCATGTAAACTGCTACAATCTCTTTGTTTTAGAAGAACGAATGCTTTGCGCCAGCAAGCCCATTTCTAGGACTTGTTTTCACAGATACAGGCCCCTGGAGAGCAAAGCCTGAAAGTCACCATTAGCCAGGGGGAAAATAAAGGCATGTCCTTAGAGTGGAATGTTCTGCAGCTAAGAATGAAGGCAGTCCGCGTGAGCTGACTTCGGGATTCCGAGGATATCCAAGAAATACATAAATCATGCAGAAAAATAAACAAAGCACAGCTGGAGGCATCTGAAGGGTGACTTGATTTCTGTCTCTACAACTCTTCTCCCCAGCCCCCGAGCTTGGGGACTAGACTGCGAACAAAGCCCCCGGGGTTGCCCTCTCCATCGCGGACGGGGGCTTTGGTGGGGGTTCCCTTCCATCGACACCATCACGTCTGCTGGTGAGACAAAAGCCACGTGTGGCCTGTCTGTTCACTGAGGACACATGGTCCTATCAAGATGCGTGGGCACAGTGGGCAACTGATCGCTTTGCATCCCACCAAAGCAATACTCTCCAGAAATGCTTTCAAGTGCTGCTCATTGTGTGCAGGTGGCACCGAAATGGCAGGCCCCTGCTGGTAGGGTCGGCCTCTCCCTTCCTGTCCCCAGCTGCTCTGCTCTGGTCCCGAACTTCTGCCCCGTGCAGTAGACACAGCCAGGCACGGACCCCAGTGTATCAGTACAGAGTGGAATAGTGTTCCCCCAAATTCACAGCCACCCCACATCTCTGATTGTGACCTCATTTGAAAGTAGGACCTTTGCAGATGCGGTTAGATTAAGATGGGGTCATGCTGCATCAAGGTGGGCCCCCATCCAATGACCGGAGTCCCTGGAATAAGAGAAAACAGAGACACAGACACACGCCCGAGGAAGAAGGCTGTGTGAAGCCTGGGGCAGGACTTGGAGTCCTGCTGGCAAAGCCAAGGAGTGTCTCCGAGCCACCGGCAGCTGGGCGAGAGGCATGGGGCAGAGTCCCCTCAGAGTCCCCAGGAGGGACCAACCCTGCTGACACCTTGCTCAGACCTAGGCCACAGTAGAGAGACCACCCTCTAGGAAAGCCCAGGGCCATTGGCTACCACTGGGGCAGGCAGTTTAGAGGTCCTGCCACAACCCTACTCAGTTTTTAAAAAGACCCCTTCGAATCAAATGTGTTCTAGCAAACAAAATTCTCAACATTTTGCTGTCTCCCCCACCATGTCCCAGGAGTTTCAGTGTCCTTAGCTCCCGGGGTGGCTGCCCTACTGAACCTCTTTTCTGGGAAGCCCAGAATTAGATCTGATGCATCACAAGCAGGCACATGGTGGTCACTCACTGCCTGCTGATTATAAGACCCTACTGGGTGCCGTAGCTCCCAGCTCTGATGCAAATACACCCAATGCTTCCCTCAGCACCCACAGTAGCCACCACCACAGCTTGGGTCCAGCTGGTTTAAATACTCTGCCCAACTAACCTCCTTCTGAAGGCTCTCAGATGGAGAGGCCAGACCAGCCTAGGGCCCTGTCCCCCTCCCAAGGCAGTGGCTGACACTGGGCATGAGGACACTCACTGGGTCCTTATTCTCCTGGTCTGTCCTGGTCTCCCTGATGTCCCCATTGTAGGTTGAGGTCCGCTGGTCCTCGGCTGCGCTCCGCTGCTGCCACAGGATGGCCTCGCCCTCATACTCCTTCCTGTACAGGTTGGTCCTGTCCGAGAGGCTGGCTCGACGCACCACCTTCCTGAAGGGAGACAGGGGGTGCTGGAGGCTGCATCCGGGCGCTGCAGGCAGAAGCATGCATGGGGACCCCTGGCAGCCCGGCCCCTGACTCACCCACGGCTGCCTGCGCTGGATGTCCTCCGGCTCAAGGACGACTTGTGCCTCAGCTGTGACTTCATGATGACGTCATGCTTGTGTTTTAGCTCCAGCAGCAGGACCTTGAACTCCTCTTCTTCGCACAGGTCTGAAAAAACAGGGGAGTCTGTTGTGGGAAGCACCACAGGCGCCTGTGGCCCCCCAGAGAGCCCCCCACACCAGGTGGGCTGCCCTCCCAACTGACTGAAAACTCCCAGCATCCTTTGGGGCATGCAGGGAGAGATGAAAACAATGCCACCCTTATTTCCTGGGCTACAACCGAATCCTTGGAGTAGAAACCCAGGTTCCATGCAGTTACAACTCCTGAGGTTCCCAGCTCTGACTGCAGGAGTCATACACCTTTGATAGTTTCTGGTAGGACTTATCAACTCACCAATGTCATAGGAAGTGTCAACAGAAACAAGCAGATACCCTGAAGCCCAAGCAAAGATGCTGAAATCATGTACCCCACCCACTCAACCCACCTAATTCTTTCTTTCATCTATCTAGCTCTTCAGTGACCCAGTCATCCTTCCGTAGGTTTGTCCTTTACCCTTCTTCTTATCCATCCACCCACCCATATTTCATGGTCTATCCATACGTTCATCCACTTGTCCATACATTACCCATCCATCCCTCTTGTCCATCATCTACCTGTTCACTTATCCATTAATTTGTAGTCCACTAATTTATTCATTCATCCATCTATCCATCAGCACACCAATCCAGTATCAATCCCACCATATACGCATCCATTTATTCCTCTACCCGTCAAAAAATTCACAAGATCCTATCATGTGCCAGGTGTCATGCTGGACTTACCTATTGGCATTTCATCCATGGATGTCCTGGCACTGAGACTGGCCCCATGAGACACCAATAGCTCTGCCATTTGCATCTGAAACACAGGAAGAAGCCACGTTCCCACTGCCCAGGGTTCAGAAGGCCTAGGAGGTGGAGAGAGCACCCGAGGCCTCTTAGCATGTGACCCAATAGTGGGGCAACGTTGATGCCCAAGGAAGGCTTCAAACCCTGGAGCCAGGAATCCTGAGATGCAATGGACAGACCCCTCCTCCAGTGTGCCTGGACCAAGGGACGGAGGAAGAGGAGTCAGCCATAATTCTAGAGCGGTCAGGTGTCTATGGAAAGGCTGCAACAGCTGCCATCAGGGTTTTGTATCCAGGAAACAGGGAGAAATTACTCATAGCAGAAACGCTGGGAGCGTTCTCATTTGGCAAACTTGATTATTATCCTGTTAAAATACAACCTGTCAAATGTTTTTGCAAACTCCCCAGGTCTTTTCACACCCCACATACTGGCTGTAGTCAACACTGTGAAGGGGTCTTGTGTCCTTCTGAACCAACTGCCAGACCAAAGGACAGCAGGCTGATCCTGTGCTGGCCTTTGCCACAGCCCCGAGGGTGCAAACTACCTGTCCCCAGAAGGCAGCCGCGTGCAGGGGCTCCCAGCCATCCCAGTCCTTCACGTCCACGCGCACTCCGTGGTCCAGGAGGAGCTCGGCTGCTCGTAGGAATCCATTGGCTCCAGCTATGTGCAGCTGAAGGAGGGGAAAGAAGTGAGCACACCCCCGGGGGGCCAGTCCCATGTTTGGAGGTGGGACAGTTCCCTCCCTGACCCAAGTCTCGAATCATGCGGGGGCCAGTAGAATGGAACAGAAAGAGGTGGAAACACCAGCCACACTGCAGAGAATGACTGCATCTGCAGTACGGACCTGGGAGATAAGGCAGAGAGGTGAGCTCTTCTCCCCTGTGGCTGGTCTCAGAGCTCCTGTGGTCGGGGCAGCGGCATTTACGGAGTCCCTACGATATACCCCCCAAGCCTTGTGGAAGGGGCCTCAGGGGTCCAGTAGGGTGGTTTTCAAATATGTCTACAAACTTGCTGACACATCTCCCCTTAAAAGATGGAGTTTAACTGCCCCTTGAATGTGGACCAGATTGAGTAACTCGTTTTTAATGAATAGGATATTGTAAAGGAGCAGCGTGTGATTTCTGAGGCTAGGTCATAAAAGGCATTGCTGTTTCTACCTTTTACTCTCTTGGATCGATTACTCTAGAGCAGGCAGACATCTTGTGAAGACCCCCGAGTAGCCTTTAAAGAGAGGTAGGTCCCAAGGAGGTAAGAAACCGAGGCCTTCTCCGACAGCACTAATTTGCCAGCCACCCTGGAAGTGGATCTCCCGGCCCCAGTCAAGCCTTCAGATGACAGCAGCCCTGGCTGACATCTTCACGGCAACTTCATAAACGACCCCAAGCCACCACCTCCCAGCCAAACTGATCCCGATTCCCTGACCCACAGAAACTCTGTGAGATGATAAATATTTCATCCTCTATTTACGATGATAGTTTTGGGACAGTGTGCTGTGTACAATAGTAACCAATACATCCAATGAGGGAACGCCTCCTGCTGAGGCCCCAGCTCTTCTGCCTGACACCACTCAAGACTTCCGATGGCAGACCCTGGCTGCCCCTGTGCTCAGTCTCCCAGAAAAAACATAAAGTAGTACGTGATGAACACTCAGGAAGTGGCTAACGTTCTTAGAGAGCCCTTAGTGCTCACGAAGCGCACCAGGTGAATGGATGAAGGACCGAGAAAGGAATGAGGCAAAGAGAATCCAACTGCCCAACCAGGTGTGAGACAGAGGTAAGAGTCCGAGGGAGTCAGCGGAAGACTGGCTGCGAGGAGACGGAGGCCCCCCGCTGTAGAGGTGAGCCCCCCACCACGTGCTGGCCGCATCGGCTCTAGCTGGCCTTCATTCTGGCCCGTGTCCTCACCAGCGTGGCACCCTGGGCATCGATCCAGTCTAGGTCCTGGCCTGCTGCAATCATACAGTGGATGTCCGAAATCATCTGCTGCTCAGGAGCCGCCCGCATCTCGTTGATTTTCTCTTGAGTGATGCCTGCAGTCGGGGGAGGGATTTGGTCAGCACCCCAGGCCAGGTCCCAAGTTGCGGGGAGGAGACACAGACAGGGGAGGGCAAGGCGCCTGCTCCCAAGGGCCTGCCAGTCAAGAGGGTAGGCAGACATGCCCACAGATCATTGTGTTCCAGGCGCCATGAGCACCAACACCATGTGCTGGCCCACAAAACAAAGGCCGCGCTTTCCCAGCACCTGGTAGACACTGTAACAATATCACTTACTGTTACATGTGCTGTTCTTCTACCTGGAAATCCCTGCCATCCACACGCCACCTCACGCCACTCAAATGGCTGGCTCTGCCTTATCCTCTGGGTCAGTCCCGGCTCGCCCACCTCCCCAGCTGCCCTCTCCTGACCGCCCTATCGGACCAGGGTCCCTTGGTCAGTATCCTTCATCTGGTTCACAGTTGTTTTCACAACACATGGCACAAGGCTCAGTGAATTTTTGTTACAGGAAACTACTGAGTTAATGAATATACGGGGGTGGGCAAGAGTGGGTTCTCAGTTGCTTGCATGGAATATAACGCCGTCATTAATAAATAATAATACAAGAATAAACTGTGTGTTTCTCATCCTCACAACTGTAAACCTACTTTTGCCCACCCCTGTATTACTTTCAAATGGAGAGCTAAATAAATTGAGGTGGAGGGGCCCAGAAAGACACTTTAAGGCCACAGTAGAATTAGCCGTGACCTGACTTTCTCACCAACAGAAGCTAGGTATTAGCATATTATATCATCTTATTATTTCATGAAGTAACAGTTTGTATATGACACGTTTAAAGCTGTTCTGGTAGCTTTATTTTAATATAGTTGGTTTCCTTTATAATCCTATGAGTCTGATAACCATATTTAAAAATATTGTTCTGAGAAGGGGTCCACAGATTCACAAGATTGGCATAAAAACTGCTAAGAGCCCCTACAGAGTATGAACAGTTAAACCCTGGACATTGGGGAATGGACACAGCAACCCGGCGGTTATTGCTGAGATCTGGGGAGGACCACAGGGCAGGGCCCCGGACAGAACCTACAGCTGCAGTCGGGGGCTGGGTTTGAGATTTCTTCCTGAGGAGGAACTTCAGAGTCTGTGTGCTGGGTCGTGGGGACAGGGCGCAGGCCGCTCTGATGGCTACGCTTGTTTCCATTCTGAAGGTCATTTGTGACTGAGAACAGCCCACATCAGCCCACATCTTGTTTATCCCGGTCCCTGGCAGCCAGCATGGTGCCTGGCAGGCACCCGCAAGTGGTTCTGACTTTTTATAGTTTTCCCAAATGGGAACATATCTCTATTGTGAATGCTTATTGAATTGTCAGAGCTGACAAAGAGGGACAAGGCCAGCTGAGGCCGCCCGCATGTGGCTGTGACACAGAGGAGAACAATACCTCCCTCCCGCACAGCACATGTCGTCATCTTGTCAATCACACGGTGATAATAATGGGGACCCATCCCATTTCCTGAGCACTGAGCAGGAGGCAGGCAGGTGGGTAAGAGATGCTCACAGTGACGCTGCCCCGAGCCCACACTGTGCGGCAGGTGCCATGCTCTTACCCTGGTAGGCCATGCACGTCTCGATGACATCCAGGGTAGGCTCATCCTCACACAGATCGTACGGCATGTTCCCATCGGAGTTGACGGCGAGCAAGTCGGCCCCACTGCAGAGAAAGGGTAGGGTGAGGGCCAGGTGGGAGTGACTAGGGTCGGGTGGCTACCCCTGCCCTCCAGTCTCTCATCCGCAACCCCACTGCATACCCGGTACCCTCAGTGCCACCAGAGTGTGCCCCAGCAAGGACGGTGACTTGAAGGTTCTTGGACTCTCAAGAATCTCAAATAGCAACACCCCCCCCCAAAAAAAAAGACCTTGAAAAAGAAGGCCAAATATGGAGAACTGACACTTCCTGATTTCAAAACTTACTACAAAGCTGCAGTAATCAGAACAATACGGCACTGACATAAAGGCTTATAGGAATAGAACACAGAGCCCAGAAAGAATAGAGAGCCCCTCACATACATGATGTAAGGATTTTGACAAGGAAAGGAAAGTCTTTTTAGTAAACAGTGCTGGCAAAACTGGAAATGATGCAAAAGAATGAAGCTGGACCCTCACCTAACACCATATAAAAAAAAAGTCACTCAAAAAGGATCAAGATCTTAATGTAAGAACTGAAACTATAAAACTCTTAGAAATATAGGGCAAAAGCTTCACAACATTGGATTTGGCAATGATTTCTTAGATATAACATAGGAAAAAAAGATAAAATAGACTCCATGAAAATGTTTAAATTTTGTGCATCTAAAGACGCTATCAACAGAGTAAAAGGACAACCTACAGAATGGGAAGAAACATTTACAAATTATACATGTGATAAAGGATTAATATCCAGAATACAGAGAGAACTAAAATCCAGCAACAACAATCACAAAAACAAACAAACAACCCCATTTACAAATCAGCTGAAGACTCTATATTTTTCCAAACATGTACAAATGGCTGATAAGCACGTGAAATGATGTTCAACATCACTGATCATTAGGGAAATGCAAATCAAAACCACAATAAGATGCAACCTCACTTCCATTACGATGGCTACAATTAAAAAACAGAAAGCAAGTGGTTGCAGGGATGTAAGGAAATTGGAACTCTTGTGTACTCTTGGTGAGAATGTAAAATGGCACAGCGATTGTGAGAAAAAGTAAGGTGACTCCTCAAAAAAACCCTAAAAATAGAAATACCTAAGATCGAACACTTTCACTTCTGGGTACGTACTCAGAAGAATGGAAAGCAGGGTCTTGAAGCATGTTCAAAGCAGCATCACTCACAATAGTTGAAAACACAGAAGCCACCAAGCATCCATTGGCAGATGAAAGGATAAGAAAAATGTGGTATATCCATAGTCAATGAAATATCATTCAGACTTAAAAAGGAAAGAAACCCTGACGTATGTTACTACACAAGGAACGTTGAGGACAATATGCCAAGTGAAATAAAACCAGTCACAGAAAGACAAATACTATGTAATTCCACTTAGATGAGGGACCTAAAGGAGTCGAAATCACAGCGACAGAAAGTGGAATGGTGGTTACCAGGGGAGGGCGGAGGGGAACGAAGAGTTATTGTCGATGGTAACAGAGTTTCAGTTTGGACGGATGCGTTCTAGAAACAGAGGGCAGTGGTGCCATCTGGTGGTTTGCACGAGGATGGAAACCTACTTACAGCCACTGAACTGCACACTTAAAAATGGTCAAGGTAATACATTTTATCTTAGGTGTACTTTACTGCAAGAAAAGCTAGGAGGAAAGAGAATGAAGGGAGAGAGCCTGAGTGAAAAAGATGGAGCGAGACCAAGCGTGAAGGAGACACGGAGATGGAGAGAAAAAGATAAAGGGCACAGAGATGGAGAGGGAGAAAAGGGAGCTGAGGGAAGATGAGGAGAGAGGTAAAGGCAAAGAGAGAAAGAGGCAGCGATGAACACTGGGCGCAGGGAGAAAGAGAAAGTGACAGGTGCCGAGAGACCGAGAAAGGGACAAACAGAGGGGAAAAAAGAGGAAGAAGGAAGGAGAGAAAAACAAAAAAGAACTTGGAAAAAACCAAAGGCAGAGGGGAGGCTGTTCTTGGGGAAGAGAGGGCACGTACTACTGAACGAGGATTTTCACCAGGTTGATGTGGCCGCAGGTGGCCGCGGCGTGCAGGGGTGTCCACAGCTCGTTGTCCTTGGCATTCACGTTCGCACCATGGGAAAGGAGCAGCTTGACAATTTCCTCAAAGTTGTCAATGCAGCACTGTAATGGGGACACAGGCAGGGTCAGCCCCGACCCAGGTGGCAACACACCAGTTCCCCTGGAGAGGCCACGAGAAGGACAGTGGAGCCCGAGATTGAATCCAGCTCCAGTATTTATATGCTGTGTGATCTTGGGCAAGTCACTTAACCTATCTGAGCCTTCTTCCTTGTAAGTTAATAACATACAGGATAAAAATATTGTTTTTGTAAAGTCAGCTATACAATGCTTTGAAAGTGTTGGTGGAATGAGATAAATTTTTGAGTGAGGCTTTAAAATTTAAATTCCAAGAAGGCTTTCTTCAAATGAAATTGTATGGAAAATGCCAACTTAAGATAACCAACAGATTCAAGCAGGGCTGCTCAGTGGAGCAGGGGGCAGGGGGCAGCTTGGGAATCTCGGGGCTCCCCTTCCCAGCAGCGGAGCCCTAGGTCGATCATAGTTTGTAACCTCTGACTTAGAAATTTCTGACTCGGAAGTTCAGTTCTTGGGGAAACCCCTAGTAACCAACCCTCCCCCTTGAGAACACAGCTATGCATGAAGGCTGGGGTTGGGGGTGGGGGCTGGAGTCCTGAGACAGTCCTTCCAAGGAGGCAGCCATGTTTGTGCACCTGCCTGCCCACAGGTGGGTCAGCTGCAGAGAGAGGGAAGGCCAGGAACCTGCAGCCCCAGATAGACTCAGGGGTCCAACGGCCCCTGGGGCCCCCAACTCCAGGGACAGAGAATGAAAGAATCCAAGGGGACAGAGAGGTCTCAAGCCAGGGGGGATGGGCAGGGAGAGGCAAGGACAGAGGAGGAAGACAGGGGCTGGAGAAAGGTCAGGGGGACTGTGCCCAGCACTGCCCATCCAGGCAAGGGCTTGGCCATCGTTGCAGTGGGAGACAGTACAGAGTTATATTGGGAGGCACAGCACAGCCAGACTTGAGCTTTTAAATCCCTCCTCTGGCTGCGTGTGGAGAACAGATTGCAAGTGCAGCTTCCTTGGAAAGAAGAGAGAAGGTTTGGAGCAACGTTGATATCGCCCAGTTAAGAGATGATGGCCTGGCTTACAGAAATAACGGCAGGCACCAGGCACGAGGAGGGGTGACTGGATGCCCCAGAGAGGGGCACTTGTGGGAGCCCATGGCCCCAGGTGGGTGTGGAGATGGGGGAGGGGACGGCGCAGCACCACATTCCCCAGCTCCACCCCCGCTGGAGCCTGGGCTCAGCAGCAGAACACGTAGCAAAAGACTCATTTGCACAGGTGGTGTTCTTTTTCCGCTAGCCAGTCTGGGACTGGCTGGGTCTGCTGGCATCTCTTCCAACCGTGGAGTCCAGGTGACCCAAGGAGGTGGGGCGCTGCCTCAGCTGGTGGGGAGAAGTATGCAGTGGCAAGGAATGGCCTACAGAGAGCGCCAGAGGCACCTGAATGAAGCAGAGGGGAAAGGCCAGATCCCCAGCCAGGTCTATCACTGGGACCTGAGTCAGGAGAGCCCTGGGCCCTAGGGGGCGGGGGTTAGGAGGGCCAGAGTTCCCACCCTTAGGAGCTGCAGAAAACATGAGGGTGGGGGAGGGGCTTTAGGTTGAAGGGGGAAAGGACTGTGAACCCAGAATTGCAGTCTCGTGATGATAGGCTGCACCTGGGAGACCAGGTCTGCGCAAGGGCTGGGTTGGGGCCTGGGCACAGGGGTGCAGGGGGGTGGAGTGCATGGTGGAGAGAGCAGGCCACCTCCCCTGCAGTCCCCAAGGTGGGAAATGGCACCTGGGAGTTGGATGACTCCTCCACCCCCTCACTTCCCATGTCCAGTCTACCACCAGGTTGGGGTCCCCTCCCACTGATGCCCCATCCCTCGGCCCTGGCGGAGGCCTGCTCACCTCTTCCCACCTCCCTCCCGACCCCCTTCAGGAGAGGTTCCTCCGTAATCAGACAGGTTACTCTCAGTTGCCAAGTGAAGGCTCCCTGTTGCCAAGCGAAGCAAATGCACCCCCTTCGCAGGCACGGGAAGCTCTTCTTAATGTGCTCCTTAGGCGCACTGGAGCAACAGTGACAATGACGGACAACGGAAATGACAGCCCCGGCAACAGCGGTGCTGATGCTGACACGCCACCTCATCCGTAAGAAGAGCTGATGCTTTTTGTGTAGTGACCAGGGCCGTGCACCCTGCCGACCAACCCTTGCCCATGCCTTGCCTCGTCTCGTCCTCTGAACATTCGAGGGCTCGAGAGACACTGGCTGTCGGCCACCACATCAGGCGTGTGGACACACAGAACATGCCATCACAGATCTACACAATGCTGTGCCTGAGCCTCGGTGTCCTGAGCTATGAACTGGGGCCCTATTTCAGAAGGCTGTTGTGAGAAGCAGCCCCCACTTCACCTAAGTGAAGTGCCCTCACAGAGAAATGGACATGTAACAAATTTTAATAATATCTAATATCTACCCAGTATCAAAGGATGCTCATGGGGCTTTTATGTGAATTCGTTTAACCATCATAGCAACCCAGTGAGATGGGGAGTTACTACTCCTCTGTGACAGATGAGGAAAGTGAGGGTCAGAGAGCTTAAGCAACTTGCCCAAGGTCACATAGCTGGAATTTGTGCACCCCTGAAGGGACAGGAGGAGGAGACAAGAGGAAAGACACACAGGGAACCAGAGGGCTACAGGCTGAGGGTGGGGACCAGCCCCTGGGGCTTATGGGCAGGGCAGTGGCTAGTCGCTCTTCACCCCTTCCCTCAGGGAGGAAGATGGAGTGGCTGTCCCCAACCCAGGCTTCCGGTAGCCTGGCCTCCCACCTGCTCAGACACCTGGGCCAGGGCACAGCAGGGCTTCCTTCCGTGTGTTCATTCATTAGGTCAGCATGCACATATCAAGCTTGGGGAAGGATGCTGGGATGCACCAACGAGCAGGAGACATGGGCTCTGCCCTGTGCAGCTCAGAATCTGGGTGCAAGGGCCAGCACCAAAGGATCGCACTAATGGCTAAAAGGGGAGCCCAGAAGAAAAGGATATGTGTGTAACACCATAGCTCTCGGGCTGCTGCTGTCGACTGTGGATAATCAGCACACATGGGAAGTGTGGAAGGATCAGCAGAGTGTGGCCAGTAACCAAAGAGCCATTTGGCTGGAGCTCAGGGAGCCAGGAAGCATGGGCAGACCTCGTGGGGCCATGTGGGAAGACACCAGAGTGCTCTGAGTAACACCAGAAGATTTTTGGCTTCAGCACCCCTGTGGTTGCTGCATGAAGAAGGGATCACGGCAGGGCCAACCAAGTGCTAGGGACCCGTTACGAAGCTGATGCAGCATCCAGGCGAGAGATGACAGCCAACCAGGGGGGCTGAGCCCATCCCACTGCCCTGGAAAGGATGTTTGCTGTGCTAGCACATGGCTCACAGCTAGAGTTCACGACTGTGAGACCTTAAACAGGTCCTATAACCCCTCTGTCAATCACCTTTGTCAGCAGGATGGATGGATGCCCTGGTGGCTGTGAACAAATGTGCTTCGTAAACTGTCAAGCTCCAAACAAACTTGCTTTGTTTGCCAAACGCCTTGCTGGGCAGTGAGGAGGCAGTGGACAAAGGCTCCCTGTGCTCAGAGGCTGTGCGTACGCCGTGTGAGCGTGCACAGGGGCTCTGTGGGTGTGTTTGTAACAGACGCACACGTCTCCAAAGCAGACAAGAGCCTTTCAGATGGGGCAGCTGCAGCTCCCCATCCCTCCGACCTCCCTGAGGGTTCTGGGCAGGAAAAAGCAGGAAGGTGGGGGACCTGCCCACGTGGGGAGCAGGGGGCAGGGACTCCTGTCAGACCGGCCTTACCTGGTGTAGGGCTGTGAGTCCATCCTCGTTGCACAAATCAGGGCTGACCTTGTTCTTCAGAAAGTAGCGGACTGCAACAGAGAGGACAGGAGTGAGCGTCCCGTCACACCCCAGGTGCGCAGGTAGACAGGGCAGGTGCAGGGAGGCAGGGTGGGTCCAGGTAAGACCCACTCTCCCCAGGTCCTGACACAAAGGATGCTGTTTGCTTATACCACTTGGGGCCATTATAGATGGACATTGGTCCCATCACCAACTGCTAACGCCCTTCCACGGCTCCCCATCCCTCTAGGAACAACACCATACACCCTTACCATGGGTTTACCCCTGCCTGCAGGCCCCATCTTGCAGAATTCCAGTGGGCACCACTCACACCGTGGTCTGTAAGACTGGCGCCCCTGGGGCAGGGCTGTGTCCAGCCTGTTCAGCTCTGCACAGTGCTTCTACCTACCCACCTCTCCAGTCTCTTTTCTTAAACTCCAAACTTACCTTCCACAGTGGTCTTTAGTCAGCTACAGAGTTTCCATACCTCCCCCTGGCCTCTGAGCTTTTGCATAGTCTGTTCCCATTGCCTGGAAGTCATCAACTCATTCATCACCCATCCACCATCCACCCACCCACCCTCATCCACACATCCATTTTTAGGACCTGCATGCACACACACGCATACACACCCACATGCAGCTGCCTCACCCTACATCCTTCAGGTCTCAGCTCAAACTCCCCAGAGGAGGGCGCTCCCCCTGTTAGACACGCCCAACACTCCTGTGCCTCTCAGGGACAGCCTTATCACAACTACAATCACAGAACTATTTGGGTAATTGTGGGCTTTGGTTCTGTCTGCTCCAGGACACTAAGCCCTAAGAGGGCAGGACCAGGGCAGCACTGACTGCTCTTTCTGTTCGGTCTGGCGCACAGTAAGTCCTCAACACCCCTTCCAGGGCCCTGACCTCATCAGCAGCCCCCTGGCTCAGCCCAAGGCCACAGTCTCTGGATAGAGAGTCTCCCTCTCTAGGCCAAGCAAGCCACCCTCTGGTGGCTCTTTGTGTCTGTGATAAGCAGCGTAGCCCATGGTCCCTCCTGCGGAGCCATGAGTGACCTGGTAGCTGGTGACAGCCTAAGTACCATGAAAGAAGATTATGGCAAAGCCACTGATTGCCAAGGCCCGGCCTGTCTGTGGGCCAGGGAGGGTGCCCTGGGACTGGCAATGGCCTCTGGAGAGTAGAGGTGGCCATTATGTCGCTGTCCAGGAAAGTCCTGGTCACATGAACAAGGGCTCAAATCCCACAGGGGTGGGTCTGCCCAGGACATACTCTTTGAGGCAGGAATTAAGCTCCAGCTGCCAAAATCGACTTGTGTGCACAGTAATTATTGGGGTGTCCTCCGTGCTGTGTGGGAAACCAAGATATGTAATTACTGCAACGCCGGGCAGTTATTTTCAGCCCAAGAGGTGGGACAACTCACTCCATCTCTAAGGAGCCCTTACTACTCATGAGTCACAGTCCTCTCAGTGGTTCTAGTTCTGCACTAGCTCAGAGCCCAACTCTGGACACAGCTCCCTGAAGTAAAGACCCCGCCGCTCACGGCACCACCAGGCTCTCCTGCCTCTGGGGTTCAGCAAGGAAAACGATCCTTCTGCTCACAGTGTCTTCTCACTGAGTCGTTCCTATGCACCCAGGTCAAGGCAGAACCATTCTCTGCCATGGATTCTCATCTGTAATTATTCCCCTTAAGGAGTAGAGGAGACAGAGGGTCAGGAAAGTGCAGCTCACAGTCACACGCAGCCAAGGGGAGGAAATCGGACCCTCAGATTTCAAAGCCCACTATTATGGGCACAGAGCGGCTCTGCTCTGCCCCCCGAGGGGGGGAATGGGAACCAGCATGGCTGGGGCCCCACTGAGTGGCCAGACCTGCGCTGAGAGCTGGTGTGGGGAAGGAGGTAACTGGCAAAAGGAAAGCAACATCCCCTTCTTAAGCATCAGAGGCCCTCAGGTCACAGACCAAGCCTCCACTTGCAGATAGAAGGGCTTAGGGAACCAAAAAGAGGACAGAAGAAATATTGCCTGGGGCGGGGGTGGGGCACGGTTATATTTCTCAGGGCCATACTAAGTATAAATCGGTTCCCTCTCACTCTCTGCTTAAAACCCTCTTGTGGCTCCACGTTGCTCTTAGATGAAGTTCAAAATCCTTCTGTGGCCTTCACGGGGGTTGTCAATCTATGGCCCGTGGGCCAGATCTGGCAGGCAGACTGTTTCTGTAAACTAAGTGCTATTGGAACGCATCTGCAAGCATTCATTTACGTATGGCCCACGACCACGGTCACCCCACGGCAGCAGAGCTGAGTAGCTACGGCAGAGACCTGTGCCCCACACAGCCTGAAATGTCTACTCCCTGGCTCTGTACCGACAAGGTTTGCAGACCCTGGTCCTCTGGGTCCTGCACGGTGTGGCGCTGCCTACAGGATGACCGCCTTGCCGAACCCCGGGGAACCTGTGCCGTCGCCCAGGAATGGCTGGTTCTGGTGTTGTGCGGTGCGCAGCCCGCTCAGCGGCGCCCAGCAGCCCTGTCTCCCCGCCCCTCCAGGATGATCTCTTGCTCTCTGAGCACCTTGCACAGTGGAGGAAGCTGGCTTGGCAGGGCCTAAGGGGTCAGCTAAGTCTCAGGGAGCAAAAGAGGAGTCAGCCTCTCCTCTCCAGCCGGGTTCAGCTACCACTTCTCACTGTCCACACTCAGGTCTGCTCCCTGCCCCCAAGCTTGGCCATCTGTTTGCCAGAGTGACCCATCTGTCCTCACGCATTTGTTTATAGCTGTGGCTTTAGGCAAGTTATTCTTCCTCTCTGTGCCTCAGTGTCCTCCTCTGTGAGACGGGGTCACAACTGCACCTCCCCTGTGGGGCTGCTATGAGGATTACGTAAGACAGCACCAGAAAGCTACTCCTGTCATTTCTTCTAGAAATCCACATAAAGCACAACCAATGAGCTGCTGCCTGATCCCGCCTTGTGCCGGGAGCTGGGAACATAACCACTGACGTGCTGCATTTCTCAAAGCTTCTCCATGCAATCATGAAAGAGAGAAGCCATCTCTCTCCAGGGGGCCTCTGAGCAGCTGCTGACTCAAGGACCACAGGGAGCCCACCGTCAATGTCTCCACGCCCTCCGTACAGGCAAGGCCCCACGGCGATGGCAGAGAGGTGGCTCCCGCCCTCCTCCTGTGCATTCCCGCTCCTGGCGCCAGCGCTGCTGCTCTGCCCACACCTCCCTGGCAATCTGGCTGGAATCTGGGCCAGGCAGGGCCATCTGCTCCCCTCCGTCTCCAGCTGTAGCGCATGAGCCTGAACAGGCCCATCTCGACAGGAAGCTGATGGTGGCTGCCTTGGCAGGGAGAAATCAGCGCCGACAAGCTTGTGTTTTCTTTGCACTCTGACCCACTCTGCACCCCAGAGCAGACTGCCTGACCTTGAGCTGGTCAGCACAAATACAGGTGTGGTTCCTGGTCCTGCCTTGGGGAAACAGGGACAGCCAGACAGAGGTGTCTGCCCCTGGAGGGGAGCCTTGGGCAATCAGTCAACATTCTGCTGGGCACCCTGGGGCTGCGTGGCTGCCACCTGGACACGTGACATGCACGGTCACATTGGAGGGCTACCCACTCCCCAGGCCCTCCTCCTCCCTTCCCATCTCGCTTCCTTTCCCACCCAGCTCCCGGGAATGTGGCCTCCAAGGCGCTGCAAGCCCTTGCTTCCCCTCAGCCCACACCTCCTCCATCATCCCACCTATCTCCCCAGTCACTCACTGATTCAGTTGTGATGGTTTCATTTCCCAAAACAAAACAAAAACAGCTCCTCAAGGCCTTTACACACACACACACACACACACACACACACACATACACACACACTTTCTTCCCATTCTTAAGCCAGCAATTTCCTCTTCATCTTCCAGATTCCAGACAAAATGCCACCTCCTCTTAGAGGCCTTCCCTGATCACACCACTCTTAGTCTAGTTGCCTACGTTATTCTCTCCCAGATACCCTGCATTTGTGCATTTTTGCTCTCACAATTTGCAATGACAGGGTGATTCGTTAGTATACAAGAATTCTATAATTATTTGTTTAGTTTGGGGGCCTCCATGAGGGCAGGGACATGTCCATGTCCTTGGCTGCTGTCCCCAGTGCTCGCCCTGAAGCCTGGCTCATAGCGGAGATGCAAAAAAAAAAAAAAAAAAAAAAATCTGTTACAGCGAGAGCAGCTGAAATTTACTCTCTTAGCAAATTTCGAGTACTTGACACATTATTCTTATTATTAATTGACGGTCGCCACGCTGCACCTCAGACCTCCACTCTCATTCGTCCTGCATAACCCCACCTGTGCACCGTCTGACCGACACCTCACAAACGGTAACTGTAGGGGGCAATGGGTAGGCTAATTAGTTTGACTGCACTAATCATTTCACTACATCCACAAACATCATGTTGTCCAGCTTAAATGTCTACATTTTATTTAAAAAATAAACATTTAAGAAAATTTTTAAGGAAATGTCTATTGTGTGAATGAACTAAGGAAGGAAGAGATAAAGGGACGATGAATGGTCCAGGCCCCCAGGGCTGCTCGTTCCTGGGGCCATGGGGCAGTGGGGACATACGCACAGACCTGCGGATGTGGGGCACCACAAGGAGTGCGACTCAAGGGCCGAAAAGCAACTGGAGTGGATTCTGCACAGCAACAGAGCAGCAAGTGCCCCTCCCTGGGCCCACATTGCCGGTGCAGTCGGACCTGGCAGCTGACCGTAGGGGTCCCTCCGCCCCACGCCCAGGCCCAGGCACCTGCCGTTTTCCTTCTTCCCAGGGTCCCAGTCCTCACTGCCCCTGCCCTGTGACCTTGTTGTCCTCTCTACCACGGGCACCCACTGTGTGCCAGGCACGATGCAGAGCGCTTTACACCCGTCAGATCGATGAGTCCTCCTACTGTAGTTATGAGGGTTCATGACCTCCTATTACTAATTAACTGCCTGCTATTATTGTCCCAACCGAGGAAAAACTGAGGCTCAGGTTTGAACCTGGGAATGGCTTGTCCAGGAGCGAGCGGCTGAGGATGGCAGGGCCGGGACCCAAACCCAGACCTGGCTGCCTCCGCAGGCTGACCGCCTGACCAATGTGCTAAAACCATGCCAAACAGTTTTAGCAAAGGAAGGATGTGGGCAGCAAAGAGAAGTGCAGGACGAGATGCAAATGTCAGTGTGAAGAAAGCCACGGAGGTGGCAAAAAGCTATGAGAAAGGTCAAGAGCATCAGCCAAGTTCAGTGCTCTAGAACACGACAGGACCACAGAGACAACAAGCGCTAACGGTCGCCAAAACAACCATGCAGGTGTCCTTTGCAGACGGGGATGCTGCCGTCAACACCCAGCCTGAGGTCCCATAGCGGCCGCCTCCGGAGCCTGAGCCCCGGCACTTCTCAATGTGTCTTCCTGCTGCACCTCCGTTCTACAGACTCCATCCCACCCCAGGCCCCAAGAACTCTGGTGGCCCACCTGTGTCCGCTATGCCCACCCACAGGCTGCATCTCCTCCGTGGAAAGGCCTGACCATACCGACCCCATTTCCTCCCCTTCCTCAGGTCCCAGGTCTGCTTTGTGCAGCGTTTTTTGGGGTCCGGCTCCTGCAGCCTGGTTGAACCAGCTCTCTAGCCCTCCTTAGGGTGCTGTTGGGTTGCAGGGGGCCCAGTCTGCTGCTTGGACAATACCAGAAGGGCCAAACACTCTCAAAAGCTGCTGCTTTATTCACCTCTCAAGTCAAGGTTGTCCCAAGTCCTCAAATGCTCTGCACTTCAAAATTACCCCACTGGGCAATTTAAAATTTTCCACCCACCATTGCTCCTCCCTGGAGCAGAAATAGCCAGAAATAGCTGCTTCCAGAGAAGCCTAGCTGCTTGGGGTTGGGGGTGGGAACTCAGTCAAGTCTAATGGTGGCTTCTGCAGTGGCTGGCGCAGGCCAAGCAGTTCACCCCAGGATCCCGGGCGATGACTCACCCACGGTGGAGGGTGGGCAAGGAAGACTTCGGCTTCCCTCAAAGTCACAGCCCCAGCCCAGGAAGCCAGGCTCACTGTTCCCCAGGGTGCCTCTCTCCGGGGCCCATTTGAGAAGAAGAGGTGTTAGACAGTAACGAGTGTTGGCAAAGACGTGAGGACACTGGAACCCTCAAGCGCTGCTGGTGCGAATGTAAAATGGTGCAGTTACTTTGGAAAACAGTCTGGTGGTTTCTCCAGAAGTAATTATACAGAACCACGTCACCCAGCAGTTCCACTCGTGGGTAAATACCCAAGAAGAATGAACACATATCCACACGAAAATTGTAAATGTTAATTGTAGCATTCTTTATAATAGCCCCAAAGTGGAAGCAAGCCAAATGTCCATCAGTGAATGAATGAATAAATAAAATGTGTTATAGTCACACAGTGGAATATTACTTGGCCATAAAAAGGGATGAAGTACAGGCTACAACATAAACGAGCCTTGAAAACATGCTAAGTGAAAGAAGCCATGTGAAAAAGGTCCCACATTGTATGACTTCACTGATATGAAATGTCGAGAATAGACAGATCCGAAAAGATAGAAAGTAGATTAGTGGTTGTTAGGAGCTGAAAGGAGGGGAACAAGAGGGGTTGTTAATGGGCACAGAGTTTCCTTTGGGAGTGATAAATATGTTCTGGAATTAGATAGTAATAATGGTTATACAACCCTGTGACCACACTAAAGACCACAAATTGCACACTTTCAAGGGGTGAATTTTGTGGTATGTGAATTATACCTCAATTTTTAAAGAAGGGGCAGGAGCTCCAAGCTGAGCCTTGAGCATCTTGCTGGGAGCTCGTCCCTCGGCCAGCCTGGGAGTGTGCAAGGTCCGTACAGCACCCATCCCCTTCATTACTGTGCCCACAGCACCTGGGACAGTAGCCAGGACACAGCAGCCAGGACACAGCAGGTGCTCGATCATTACTGAATGGAAGGTGAGGGAAGAAGGCCACTGGCCACTTGGTCCCTCTGGGCCCCACGTGATCTGGCCTCTGTCCACCTCTCCCAGCATTATCCCTCTTAATCACCATGGACACTTTTAGGACCACCCATGTGTCACCCTCTCTCTTGTATCTCCGAGTCTTCTGGGTGCTGTCCTCTCTGCCTGTCCTTCTCTGCCTTCACTTTACCTGGTTAATTCTCACCCAGCCTCCAGGTCTCAGGTCAAACTTTACTTCCTCTGTGAAGTCTCCCCCCGCACACCCAGGCTGGGCCAGCCACCCTCGTGCATGAGCTATCCCCTCCCCAAGGACACCCAACCCTCTACTGTGGTTGTGTATGGGTTTGTCTGTGCAGGCTCTGGAGGGGTGGGAGGGTAGGAACCATAAACTTTGTAGCTACTGTGACATAGTTCAGGTTCCTGGTCAATATCTGATGACTACGGGGGGGGGGGGAGAAGAGCCTGCCTGGCCTAGAGCCAAGTCCCAGAACTGGCCAGAGCCACCTTTCCCGAGCTGTTCTATGCTCTGTCCTCTGAACAGCAATGGGGCCCTGACTTCTCCATCTCAGACAGAATCTTCATGCCTTGCCTTATACAAAGAGGCCAGTTTCTTCCTCAGCATCTCTGATACCCTCAGGACCACGAGGATAAGACGGCCAAGGGCACACCAGACACGAGGCTATAATCATCTCCTCTCCAGAACTTCCACGCCCACGACACATGGCTGTGCTGAACAGGAGTCGTTGACAGAGGCTGACGTCAGCCACCCAGAGGCCTCTGCACATGTGTAGCTTGTGTCTAGTAGTAAGTGTGCATAGCATTAGGTGATCGCAGACCCTTCAGAACACAAGCTCTTCACGCGCTGGTCCATCTTTTTATTTAGGGAATCCATCCCTGAGAGTTAGAGCTCAACAGATATTTGTGGGAAAACATGAACAAAGAAATTTTTATTTTTCTTCTAAGGAAACAAAAATTAACATACCAGGGAAATCTAACAAAGTATGTATGAGATCTACACGAGAAAAACTACAAAACTCTGATGGATGACATCAAAGTTTTAAAACGGAGGGAAATTCCACGCTTGTGGACGGGAGGACTCAGTATTTTCAAGATGCCAGTTCTTCCCGAATTGAGGTGTAGATCCCATGCGATCTCAATCAAAATCTCAGCAAGTTATTGTATGAATACAGACAAACTGATTCTAAGGCGTGAATGCGGAGGTAGACGAGCCAGGATAGCCAACAGGAAACCCAAGGAAATGCAGGAAGTCAGAGGACTGGGGCTGCCTGACCTCGAGACTCATTATCGAGCTGTAGGAGCGGAGCCGGTGTGATATTGGTGGAGGAACAGACACATAGATGGATGGGACAGAACGGAGAGCCCAGAAACAGACCCTCGTGAACACAGCCAACTTTCCATTGCTGGCGGGAACGCGAGTGTTACAGCCACTTTGGGTGGTCTTACAAAATTAAACATATGTGTTACCATACAGTCCAGGAACTGCATCCCTTGAGATTTCCTCCAAGGAGCTGAAAACTCTCTCCACACAAAAACCTGCCCGTGGATGATTGTAGCAGCTCTATTCATAGTCAGCAAAACTCAGAAGTAACCAAGGCATCCTTCAGTAGGTGAATGGATAAACTGTGGCACATCCAGACAATGAAATATTATTCGGCGCTGAAAAGAAATGAGCCGTAAAGCCACGAAAAGACCTGGAACAGACCTGAATGCATATTATTAAGTGAAGGAAGCCAATGTGAAAAGACTACACAATGCATTGATTCCAACTACATGAAATTCTGGAAAAAAGAAAACTATGGAGACAGTAAAAGACTCACAGGTTGTCAGGAGCTGGGACAGGAAGAAATGGTGGATAGGTGGGGCGCAGTGGACTTTCAGGGCAGTGAAAATGCTCCGTACGGTACCCGAATGAAGAACGGGTGTCATTAGACATTTGTCCAAGCCCACAGCAGGTGTATCACCAAGAGTGAACTGTAATGTAGGCTGAACGTAGGGTGATTACAAGGTGTCAACGTAGGTGGATAAATAGTGACAAGTGCTGCACTCCAGTGGGGGTTGTTGATAATGGGACCAGCTGTGCAGATGGGCGGCCAGGGGTGTAGAGAAAATCTCTGCACCTTCCCTCAACTCGGCTGTGAACCTACAGCTGTTCTAAAAACATAAAGTCTAAACAAACACACCAACAGAAAGAAACCAGGGAAGCCTAATACAAAGTAAGCTTCAGATGATCTTGCAGAGAACTTCGAGGTCTTCCTGAAACTGCGGCGTGGAGGAGGAGTCACTTCCTCATGTGGGGCAAACACTTAGGTACTAGGTTTCCTCCAAGGGAGGGAGAACTGCATTTAACTCATCTAAGGAGCAGAAGACGGGAGTCTGCACAGTTTCTCCACCAAAGCCGCACGGACTGTGTCTGTGTGCACTTCCCCCTCTGTCTCTCCTCCCCTCCCCTTCTGTCAGGTTACCCCCCATTACCTGTCTTGCCTCACCCCTACCACCATTCCCCCTCTTTGTCCAGCGGCACTTTATCTCAGGGTCTCCAGGCAAGGGTGCTGTCGGTCCAGAAATATGACCCTGGAATGTCCCCATTCCTCTCATAAATACATCAGACCTCACTTGTGCCAGGTCCCTGTTCTCCACTAATTCTGCTTCCAGAATTCTCCCAGTGCCTGTCCCTGCAGCTTCCGCGGGGACCCAGGAACCTGATCTCCCCTCTGCTCCACAGAACCCGGCTGGCCGCCTGGGAATTCTCCAGGATATCTGCACGCATCCCAATTCCTCTCTCTCCACAAATGCCCGGCTCGCCACTTCCTGAATTCCTCTGGTTCCCCTAACCTCTTCTCTCTCTCACCTTATTTCTCTCGCCCCCTTTTTTTAACAGCCCGATCATCTCATGTCTTCCGGCAAGTCGTAGGTAAAAATATTCCCAGCCCTCCAGATAGGAGCTGCATACATGTAAACACTAAAATGGCTTCACAGCCATCAGCACCATAGCTAACACACGCCGAGTATTCTCGAGGGCCACATGGCATCCCAGTGACTGTCCACAGCAGCCCTGTGACTTAGCTGCACTATCAGCCCATTCCACAGACAGCATCCGTCATGGGCTCAGGCTCCCTTAGCTAATAAGTGCTGAGACTCCGTTCTCATTCGGTGGATTCCAGGCACAGCCAGTGTTTTAGGCACATAATAGTGACAAGAGACTCTCACTCCAATACAGCCAAGAGTAAAATCTATTCCTATCGATCCTTAGGCAGAGAAAACAAGTTGCCTGCGGGGTGGAAAATTCCTCCCGCTCTCACCTGCCCACTCTGAACCTCCCAACTTGCTTCCCTGTCCCGCTCTGCAGTTTTTATCACCACCACCCCCCACCTGCTTGCCTGTCTGCCTGGTTCTAAGTGTTTTCCTAAAAAGGCCGTGAGGTGCTTCTCCCTCTCAGCAAATCCCACTCTGGGCTCCGCTCGTCCAACCAAGGTCAATAAAGATTTTGGAAAAATTTAAAGGTAATTATCCAAGAAATTGCAATCCGAATTTATACCTTTCCTGTCCGTGGAAAAGACAAAAGCGAGTAAACAAAGAATTCATTAAAGTCACAAAACTTAAAAAACAATAACAGAAACATCAGTGCCGCAAACCATGAAGATGACCAAAAATCAAACCTCTACTATAACAATGCATAAAATCATTAATCTCCCCTATAAGGTTGCCAAAAAGACAAAAAGGAATTCAGTTAGGTGTTGCTCAACAAGACATATATATCCCGACAAAGTAGCAAGAGAGATTAAAAATAAAGACATGCTCACACACACAAAAAAAAACAAGCGGATGCAAACACACACAAAAACGGGGGCGGCAACATTATTACAGTGAGGCAGAAGGGAATTCAGCGCAAAAAAAAAAAAAGGAGGAAATCAACTTTATTTAGGTTGATTTGTAAAAGATGCTTCAAAATGGAATCGCAAACAGAAAGCAGACCCGTGGTTACTTGGGGCTAGGAGGAAGTCATTGCCAGTGAGGAAATCTCACAATTCCATCATCGGCAAAGCAAAATTCAGGAAAACAAAAATTGTCAGTATAAAGTCAAACCACAATTTTTCCTAGTAACATTTAGCTCACATACACTAAAAAAAAAAAATCAGAGGAGAGACAAAGATTTATGGACAAGGATTGAGCACTGGCCTATGAACTAAAGGGTCACCAGTTTGATTCCCAGTCAGGACACATGCCTGGGTTGTGGGCCAGGTCCCTGGTGGGGGGCTCGAGAGAGGCAACTACACATTGATGTTTCTTTCCCTATCTTTCTCCCTCCCTTGCCCTCTCTCTGAAAATAAATAATTAAAAAATCTTAAAAAAAAAATACTGGAAACAGCCCAAATGTCTAAGCCACAGGTGGCAAACACAAGACCCGAGGGCCGAATCCGGCCTCCACCTTGTTTTATCCAGCCTGGCACCTAGCTCCTACCCGGTGGCAGCACCAAGCTCCTTGCCCCTGGTTAAGGAGCAGTTACATTTATACAGTCCTAAAATGACATCCAGCCCTTTGAAGGCAACCGCAAGGCTCCCGTGGCCCCCAGTGAAAATGAGTTTGCCATTCTGGCAATGGGGGACTGATTCGGTCAATTACAGAATATCCAAATGATGGAACATTCTGCAGATGGCGTCTTTGAGAAATGTTGAATAACACAGGGAAATGCCTGACAGATTATGTAGAATGGAAAAACAAGAAATAAAACTATACATCCAACGCAATCTCGTTTGGAAAGAAAATGTTCCTTCCACGCGTACAGGCACTTCTCGTTGGAAAAAATGAAGATACTGACTGTGGTTATCAGTAGTTCTCATTTTCTAGTCGCCAGAATTTTCCAAACGTTTAAAAGTATGGATGTATTACTTTCATAATCACAATTTTCCAATTTCGCTGAAAAATGAAAACCGTCCACAGAATGATCGCTGTGAGGTGTGAACCGTGTTTCCGCTGAGATTCTAGGGCAGGAGGGAGTGAGTGAGTGCTCAGGCGGGCCGTGACCACAAGGGAAACGCTGAGGCTGTGATTCTGTGTTGAGCAGGCAGTTAAACAACACAACAAAAACCGCTCTGTTTGTATCGTGCAAGGGCTGGCAAACTGTATAGTCGAACAGCCAAATCTTGCAACTTTGAACTGCTTCCAAGGATGGTGCCTATATATATTTTTTAATGGTTGGGGGGAAAAAATCAAAAGAGAATAACATTTCATCCTGGCCAGGTGGCTTGGTTGGCTGGAGCGTTGTCCCGTACTGTACAGCAAAAGGTTGCGGGTTTGATTCCCAGCCACTTCTATCCCCAGTTGGGGTACCTACGGGAGGCAACCAACCCATGTTTCTCTCTCATATTGATGTATCTCTTTCCCTCGCTCCCTCTCATCAAAATCAATAAACATATCTTCAGGTGAGGATTAAAAAAATAAAAGAATAATATTTCATGACACCTGAAAGTTATATGGAAGCCACCTCTCAGTGTCCGTAGGTGGAGTTTCATTGGAACACGCACCCATCTGATCCTGAGCCGCTCATGGCTGCTCTCTCTGCCATAATGGAGTCTGTGCGGCCCCACGACCCACGGTTACTTCTTACCTGGCCCTTCACAGCAACAGTGTGCTGGTTCCTGGTGCAGCGCATCGTGGCTAACAAAGCATGTAAAAATCCACCACCATTTCACTCTCTAAAAAAAAGTCTACAGGTCCCAGGTAGCAGGGGAATCAGTACCTGTGTGTTCAAGGTGGACCCTGAGGTTGTGGCCAGAAGGGGCACAAGCAGATCGGGCTCAATTTCTTCACCTGCCAAGGACTGAAGGGGACGCAACCCCACCCCAAGAGCCTGCTATGGCTCCCTCTTATCCCCACTATCTTACCGTACCCCACCCCCAGCAACTCAGCCACCTTTCCTTCCAAAAGCAGTCACATTTCCTGTCAAGAGCGTGACCTTCTGCAACCTGTATGGTGGAGGCCTCAGCTGCAAACAGGATGGTATTTTTATCATTTTTGTCTTGCTCCTGTTTCCTGTTTATTAGCTGGGGGGGGGGGTGATATGTGCTGGTATTTAGTTTTGTTATTTCTGACACAGACTCAGCTCCCTCGTTGCACCAGAACAGAGACAATAATCTCAAAGCAGAGGCTGGCTGCCACCAGGCCACCTGCCCCAGGGCCCCTGATCTTCGCACCCTCCCCTCCTGCTGCACCACTTCGTGTGACAGCAAGATACCCATGCTCTGCCTGCTCAGAAGCAGAAACCACGGAGTCTGGGTGGGCAGAGAGGAAACGCAGCACTTCTACTGCACGAAACGGAAAAATCCACTGGCTGGGCTGGGAGGAGGAGTAAGTTGCAGGCTTTGCAGAGCTTCTGGAACCCACTGTTCTTAGCAGGGCCCGGCCAGGAGGGACCAGGGAAGCTGCTGGGGACAGAGCTCAGACTTGGAAAGCCTTTTTGCTGGGAATGTCTTCAGCCCAGGGACTAGAGCATCATTTGCGGATGCTCCCAGCGATAGATAAAAATGCACTGCCTTCCACCCTCCTGTCCCCAGCACTCAGACCGACATGGGAACAAGAGCAGCTACCTCAGTGCCTAACAAGCCCATGACAGAAAGAGTGCACATTTATGGGGTACTTAACTGCAGGCCCAGCACTGTGCAGGAACTGTCTCCCCGCCACAGCCCTGGACAGGAGGGAGGCAGCCTCTTCCATGGCTCCTAGTCCGAGCCCAGGTGTTAGAGCTAAGGACCCACAGCCTGGAGACTTCCCATCCCCTGATGCACCAGCATGCCCGGTGCTGGGCTCTGAGCCAGCGGGATGAGAGGGCTACCCTGACCTTCGCTCTGAACACTCCCACCCTGGAGAGAGGCCACAGAAACATAGCACTGGGAGACAGGCAATCTACCTAAGCACTGCCCCTGGCACAAAAACACTGGTGTGATGGGTAAGAATTCAGACCCCAGCATTTCCCAGTGATCTGATCTCAGGTACAGCACCTCCTCTATCTGAGCCTCAGTTTCCCTTATCTGTGAAAGAGGAGTCACAAACTCTTACGATTATCTAAGAGGAAGAGTATAGAAGGCCTCCCCACACTCCAGTCAGTTGAATTTCCATTAACCAGAGAAACTTCGCTGAATCCTGCAGCTGACTAAGGGTTTCTGTTTCCACGCGAAGTGGCTGAAAGCACGTCAGTTATCACCAGGGCCTCTCTCATGTTCTTGGAGCATTGCCCGGGCTTCCATCATGCGTGAGGATGGGACTGGGTCTTGAGGCATGCTCCTGAGTTCAGTGTGCCCCTGACCTGGCTGAAGAGAGGTGGAGAGGGGACTGGAATTCCCTGTCCCCGGGAGCCACCGAAGGTTTTCTAAGCCACAGACCTGAATGCGCTTCTCTCCTGCTCAAAAGCCTCTCATGGCACCCCATTGCCTTCCGACTGTTCACAAGCTCACCCAGTGGCTCTCAAGTGTGGTCCCAGCAACAGTAGCATCACCTGAGAGCTTGGAAGCGCAAGTCCCATGGCTCTACCCTGGACCTACAGAATCAGGAACGCCAGGAGACGGCCCAGGAATCTGCGGTTTAACGAGCCCTCCCAATGACTCTGAGGCTCCGGCCTCTTCTTCCCTTACCATTCCTTCCCGAGTCCCCTGTGCTCTAGAAACACCCAACCTCTCTCCCTCCTTTCCCTCCCCCACAGATATTTGCCAGGTACCAGCTCCATACCTGGTACAGCACGAAGCACTGAACAAGACTGACACCTGCCCTGACCTCCTTGAACCTGCAATCTGCCCTCTTTGGTCTGAAATATTCTTCCCTTGTTCAAAAGGAAACCACTGCCCCAGCAGCCAAACCCCTGCCCAGCCCGGACAGTGGGGCAGAAACATTCCAAAGACAGGAGTTGAACATTAAAGGAATGAATGGATACATGACCGAACACACCACCTCAGTGACGTCTACCTTGACCCTGAATTAACTTGTCCTTGGCAGGCAGTGGGCGCCTCAACCAGAGCACCTGTCACCCTTCACAGTGGCCTTGAGCAATGTGGGACTGCGCAGTCCTTGAAATGTGCATAATCTGACCTGAGATGTCCTATGAGTGTACTTTGAAGATTCAGCACCAAAAAAAGATAGCAATGGTTCAGCCCTGGCTGGTGTGGCTCAGTGGGTTGAGTGCCAGCCTGCAAACCAAAGGGTCGCCAGTTTGATTCCCAGTTGGGGCACATGCCTGGGTTTCAGGCCAGGTCCCCAGTAGGGGGTGTGCTAGAGGCAACCACACATTGCTATTTCTCTCCCTCTTTCTCCCTCCCTTCCCCTCTCTCTAAAATTAAATAAATAAAACTTTTTTTCAAAAACATGGTTCAATTTTTTGGTACTGATGACATGCTGCAAGAATGTATTGGGTTAAAGAAAATATACTTATACCAAATATTTCATTTCTTTTCTACTTCAATACAGCTACTATAAATTTTTGAATTAAATATGTGGTTTATGTTTTATTTCTATTGATCAACACTAAGCTAGTTTGTAAATATTTAGTCACGTGACTGTGGGTACAGCTCTGAGTTCTGTGAGGGCATTTCAATCCATCTCCTTCCTTCCTTCCTTCCTTCCTTCCTTCCTTCCTTCCTTCCTTCCTTCCTTCCTTCCTTCCTTCCTTCCCCCCTCCATCCCTTCTCTTTTCTCCTTGGATGTCTTCTCTTCTCCTCTCTCCCACAAACATTTACTGAATATCTGCTCTTGTACACAGCATCCACCCCTGCCAGGGGGTTTGGCACAGTGCAGGTGTCAATACTTTTTGCTGAATGAATAAACCATCACTCAGAATGCAAACTGACCCATGGTGACCCAAGGCAATTCCCCTCCCATTTAATCCCCCATAACCTGTTTGTGTGGGTGTAGTTTTCCCATTCCATTCCAAAAGCAGCCAAATTCCAAAGATGTCCTTATGTAACTCAGGGCTGGGGTCAGTTTTCCTCATGCCTACGGAGCTCAGGTGCACACAGGTCCTAGGGCCAGGACTCTGCATGCAGTACAGTTTGCTCTCAGAGCTCCAGGAGGCTGGCTAGAGCATGGGTCGGGACTTGGAGCTTCAGCGCCAAGTTTTCCAGTGAGGGGAGGGCACCAGGCTGAACCATGCACTGTCCCCCACTCCATCCCCCCACGGGCTTGAGAGGGTGAGGGTGCACGTGGGTGAGACTCAGGCTCCCCAGCCTGCGGGGCCTGGGCGAGGGTCACTGTGGGTACTGCAGGCCTGTGTCCTGGAATATCAGACTCAGCTGCTCCTGACTACATCCTCCCCATCCCAGCCCTTCAGTGTGAGAAGCTGCAAGGCACTGGGATGAGCCACAACATCTTGGATGAGCTGCCCCTTGGACCTGGGAAGGCAGGAAGAAGGCTAGTATGGTTTGTGTCCCTCCCCATCCAGGCCCATTCAAAGCTAACATAAGGTTTGGTCCCCTGTACCACCTCCCACCAGCAGTAACATCCCTCATCCCTTTCCACTGATTTCACACCCTTCCCTTGGAGGCTTTCCCTGCCCCAGGGCCCTTGCTTATGCTATTATTTCTGCCTAGAATGCTCTCCTGTAGCCCAACCTCCTTGATCTTTCCACATGCCTGGCTCCTAATCCTTTAGGTCTCCTACGGTCACCTTCTCAGAAAGAACTTCCCTGAATGACCTCCCTAAGCACAACACAGACCTTTTGTCCCCTATCAAAGCCCCCCATCTATTCCTTCATGGCAACGGATTTCAGGGTAGGGATGAGGGAACAAGCTGTCACTTTTGCATTAAAGAATCTTTTTTTTTAAACTTCACCCAAGGGCATTTTTTTTGCATTGCTTTTAGAGAAGGGGAAAGGGACACAGAGAGAGAGAGAAACAACCATGTGAGAGAAAAACATCGATTATTTGCCTTCTTGTATGTGCCCCAACTGGGATATGCACCTCGGCTGGGGATTGCACCTGCAACCTGGGTGTGTGCCCTGAACAGAATTGAACCCCGCACCCTTTCAGTCTACAGGACGACACTCCAACCAACTGATCCACGCCAGCCCGGGCTGCTTTAAAGAATCTTATCCTCCCCTTTAATATACTCCATGGGCCATGGCACTACTTTTCAGGCATGCAAATCCACTCGCTTCAAATATCCTCATTTGTAAATTGCATGACAGAAGCCTCACACACAGGAAGTCATGCTGTGAGTGATTTCCTAGAACAAGCAAGACTAACTACACTTCACACCCACCAGGGTGGCTATAATCAAAAAGCAGACAATAACAAGTGTTGACAAGGATGGGGAGAAACTGGAGCCCTCATACACTGAAAATGGTACAGCTGCTGCAGAAAAGGGTCTGGCAGTTCCCCACAAAGTTAAACACAGAATAACCAGATGACCCAGCAGTTCCACACCTAGGTAATCGGGAAATAATAATAAATATTTATTCCCCAAAATAATTGGAAATGGGAGCTCAAACAAATCTACACACACTCATGTTCACAGCAACGCTGTAACAGCACTATGCACAACAGCTAAAAACTAGCCAAAGGGTGGAAACAACCCCAGTGTGCACATACATTTGGCCATAAAACGGAAGGAAAGTCCTGGTCCAGGCTACAACTGGGAGGAACCTTGAAAACGCTGTGCTAAGTGAAAGAAGCCAGAGTCAACACCTTACATGTTATGGTACTCCGTTTACATAAAATGCCCAAAATAAGTAAGCCCATAGAGACGAAAAGCAGCTTTGTGGTTGCCAGAAGGCTGAGGAAGGAGTGACTGCTAATGCGTACGGGGTTTCCTTTCTGGGCGATAAAAATCTTGTGGAACTAGGCAGAGGTGGTGGTCCTACGTAATGCCACTGACTTGTTTACTTTAAAATGGTTAGTTTTACGTCATGCGAATTTCACCTAAAAAAAAAAACCAACCCTAACCTGTAGTGGTTAAAAATAAAAATACATCCAAACAGTTCTTGCCTGGGAGGCAACTGGAGGGCTGACTGGAAACAGGCATGAGGGAACTTTCTAGAATGATGGTAACGTTCTAGATCATCACTGTCCGGTGAAATATAACATGGGCCACAGACACAATTTTAAATTTTCAGGTGGCAAAATTAAAAAAGAAATGGGTGAAATTTTAAGAATGCATCTTATTTAACCCACTGTATCCAAAATACCATCAGTTCAACATGCCATCAATATTTTTAAATTCTATATCTTGACTGCGGTGGAGGTCACATGACTCTACAGCTGCGATTTAAAAAATTGCTTAGAGTTGAATAGACACACACGCAAGTACATGAACGTGGACCCCTCTGAGAGGGGCTGGTGAGCTGTAGCAACGTCGATTTCCTGGTTGTGCTATTATTGTATTTTAGTGTATTATACCACCCTGGGGTATACTGGGCTAAGGGTAAACGGGTTCTATTTTTTAAATCTATATATGAATCTAAAATGATGTCAAAATAAAAAGGCGTGAATTCACTCACTTGCGCAGGGCCTCAGACCCCTAAGAAGTGAAGTGGATGGGCAGCCATTTGCATGGGCTGTGCTGGGTGGATATTCTGGGTGGAGCCAAACGGCCAGCTCTTGCCTCGGTGCGGGTCACAGAGATGCACAGGAACAAGGTAACCACTCACGTGGATGGGACTAAGCTTTGTGGTGTCCCATGGATGGGACACCACAGGGAACTGGCCCAGTCAGGGGCTCAGCACGACCCCAAGATTGCAATGCTAGGGCTGAACGCCAAAGAATGATCGCTGGTAGCCGACGTTTTGGAACCTTCCTCTGTGCTAAAGAAAGCCTTCATGTAGTCCTCGGTATAACCCTTTTAAGTAGGTGCCTTATATTTATTTAACCAAAAGAGAAGCTGAGGCACAGAAATGGTGGAGCGATCTGCCCAAGGTCACCCCATAAGCAGTGGAGCCGGAGTTTGAGCCCAGCTGTCTCGCTCCAGAGCCTCAGGTCTGACCCATGCACTTCGGCGAGCCCAGGGCTGGACTGCACAGGGAGCCAGTCCCCTGGGCCTGGTGGATCTTTAACCACCTCCGCCCCTGGGAACACTCCCCATTGTCCCCGTCAGCACCTGGCTGGATCTGGGGCAGTAATGTGCTGACGAGGCCTTGAGCACAGTGCCCTCTGCCCACCATGGCAGGGGGTGAGCCTCAGGGTGGACTGCGGCCTGTGCGCGTGTGCGCGTATGTCCTTCAGGGCCCAGCCTTGTCCTCCTTCAAGTCCCTGTTAAAAAACAGCAGTTTCTCCAGCAAGTGATAAATAACAAATGTGGTATATCCATTCAATGACTATTAACCAAACATAAAATGCATGCTACATGGATGAACTGGAACATATTATAGTAAGTGAATGAAGTCAAATGCAAAAGGTCACATATATGATCCATTCCCATGAAATGTCCACAACAGGCTAATCCATACAGACAGAAAGAAGGTTTGTGTTTCCCAGAGTTGAGCATAAAGAAACCAGGGAGTCACTGCTAATGGGTATTAGAGTTCCTTTTGGGGTGATGAAAATGTGCTGGAACTAGGTAGAGGTGATAGCTACAGGACATCATGAAGGTACCAAATGCCACTGAAAAGTATACTTTAAAATGGCTAATTTTACCTTATGTGAATTTCACACCAGTTATTTTTTTAAACAGTAGTTTCTAGACTGGGTGACAATTTAACTCCATAGCTTATGCCCCAATTCCTGACGTACCCAGGTCGAGAGGACACCCTCCACCCCAGGCTGCCCCCTTCACGCCCAGCTGTGTCCTCTCTGGGAAAAACACATCCTTTGTCTCCCACCCCAGATGTCCACACAGTGAGGGACAGCAAGCAGCCCTCCCCTGTGCCAGGCTCCATCCGAGAAGCCAGACACATCAGGAGTACTGGTGACACACTGCCAGCACCTGTGGTACACCTACTAAGTGCGAAGCGCTTTGCATGTCATCCTGTTTCACCCTCAGCAATCCTGGTACACGTCCTGCAGAACCCACAGTTTGCAGACAAGGGAAAGAGGTTCAGAGAGATCAAGTTCACTGCTGAAGTTCACCTAGCCAGGAAGTGGCAGAACCCATGGCTGCTCCTCTTCCTACTGCTGACAGAGGCCAGCACAGCCGGATCTGGGAGTTCCTAGTTCCCCAGGGGCCCGCAGCCTGTGTGACTATTCTCCCTCCAAAACCACGAGCAGGACTCAAACACCCCACTCCCCAGGCTTTTGAGACACAGGTGGGAAGTGCTGCTTTCAAAACAGAGCCAGGCTCTGCGGGGCCAGCTGAGATCACACCAGAAACCAGGAGACCTGGAGGTAAGAATCCAGACACTGCATTCTGGCTGTGTGAAGTGTGACCTTTGGGCAAGTGACAATCTCTCTGAGCCTGAGTGTCCTCATCTGTGAAGTCAAGCCCACGTTGCAGAGCTTCGGTACAGGGTGATACATACAAAGGATGTAACAAAGTACAGGGCATGAGGGAGGTGCCCCAGAGAAGCCAGAGCTCTGTGTCATAGCTCCCAGCTGGAACAGGGCAGGGCACAGGCTGAGGAGCCCAGGGAGGTAGAGTGTGCTGTGGCAAGCCCCCTGCCTCCCTCCTTCCCATCTCCTCACACCCCAGGCCCACGGGTTCTCTCATCCTTGCCATGTTCGAGCCAGGTGTTTCCTGGAATTTGGACAAGGGTGGGATTTGTCTCACACTCCAAATCAGAACCTCAGGCCATTCTGAAATCCAGCCTGGCTAAGGGGACAGAGCCCAAGGGACAGATAGCCCTATGGGACAGGGGCTGAGGCCACCGTCAGGATTTCAGGCCAACCCAGGCCATTTAATGGTGTTTTCCCAGCCAGAAGGAGGCCACGCTAATTAAACGGAACATGCCTGTCTGCACACCGATTTCTGCAGTTCCAAGTCTGAGAGGGGCCAGAAGCTCCCAAATTAGGTCAGAGCTTCTTGTTTTCCTCTCAGAGCTGGGCTCAGTGCTGATCCATCTAGGTACCACCCCGCCCCACCCTGATGCCTAGGTTTGGGTCACTGACCAAGGTCTTTCTCTCCAACTGCCCAGCCCACCCCAGTAGGCATTGCACCCCTTTCTGAAGACACTGGTCCCCCGGCTACCCTACAGGCCAGGCTCAGAGGTGAGCAATGGTGAGCTGGAAGTCACACCTGGCGGGGGTGGCCAATGGAGAGCGCATGGCCGTGTATCATGGTCAAGGCCTCTGGAGCTGGGGCCTTCATCCTTGAGAAGAGAAGGAACAAACCCCAGACAAAGTCTAAACAGAAGGCCAAAGTGGCATCTTGGGAGCTTAAGACTGCCAGCTAGAAGGTCCAGGCTGGGCAGCAGAGCTCAGGCAATAACAGCCATCCCCAGCCATGGCCCAGATTTGGCCGGAGATATCCCAGCAGTAATAAAAGGTTCTGTTCAGGAGAGGCTTACTGTGAGCCAGGAAATGTGCCCATGTACCTTGCATACATTTCCTGATTGAGACCTTGTAGTATCCTGACAGTGTCCCCATCTCACAGGCAGTGAAACTGAGGTTCAGAGGGATGAAGTGACTTGCCCAAGGCCACAGCAGAGTTGAGTCTGAGCCCCAGGCCTGGCTGACCCTGACTCCTCTCTCTCCACCATTTGCTAATCCACCCCTTCACTCACAGGGAAATCTCACAGTGCACCCTCAGTGGCCGACTATCATCGAGCCTTGCATTCTGTAGGAGCACCCAAGGCCCAGTGGGGCTGCAGTGAGGGTGCATTCAAAAACAATAAAAGGAGGGGTGAGGCCCCCAGGAGCACTTGGAGGGCTTGTAAATCCAAGGAAAGAAGCTGAGCTGGAGTGCAACCTGAGACCCCCAAGGGCAAGCCCCCATTCCGCTGAGGGGGACACGAGAGCTGAGGATACGGCTGGCTCTGTGTGGACAACTGGGTGACTCTCAGAGGCTGTAGGTGTCAGGGACAAGAATGAAAATGAGAACTGACAGAGCAGGCTAGAGAGTGGGGAAGGGAAGCGTGAGATGGATAATGGGGCGCTCTGATCGGGCACTGCTGTTAAACTCCTCTGTCTCCCCTCAAAACTGTCAGCACAATCTACGTGTCTTCCCACTGAGAAAGCACAAGGGCAAAAAAAAAGGAACAATGAGAGCCCCTGGCGCTGCTCCGGGCGGGGCCTTAGCCCACCCCCCTGTGACCCCTCCCCTCTGTGGTGCGCACAGTCTGACCTCTGACTGCTGCAAAAGGGGGCGATCAGGGCACAAGCCAGACTGTCTGAGTTCAGTCACCAAGTCTGCCACTAACTAGCTGTGTGTCTTTGGGCAAGTTACTTTACCTCTCTGTGCCTCTGCTCCTACAACTGCAGAAGTGAAGCAATAACTACCTATCACTGTATTGTTATGAAGATTCCATGGGTGAATATTTACAAATCACTTTATGTTTCTGGCACATAGCAAGTGCTATTTTCTTTTCCTCTCCCCAACTTTTCATTTTTTAAAAAAGATTTTATTTATCTATTTTTAGAGAGAGGGGAAGAGAGGGACAGAAACATCTATGTCAGAGAGAAACATCAATCAGTCACCTCTTGTATGTGCTCTGACCGGGGACAGAACCTGCAACCCAGGAATGTGCCCTGACCGGGGATCGAACCAGCAACCTTTTGCTTTGTGGGACGATGCCCAACCAATTGAGCCACATCAGTCATGGCCCCACCTTTTCATTTTTAAAGAGCTTTATTGAGGTATACTTCATATTTCACATTTAAAAGGTATAATCCATAAGCCTTTTGTAAACTGTATCTACCGAGTTGTACAACCATCACCACAATTAATCTTGGGACACTCTGTCACCCCCAAACAACCCCATACTCGATAGCAGCTGCCCCAATCCTCCACTCCCACCCCCGGTCCTGGGTAACCACCCACTTACTTTCCATCTCTATAGATTGGCCTATTACAGGCATTTCACACAAATGGGATCCCACCATGTGTGACTTTTGGTGTCTGGCATCTTCCATTTAGCATATTTCCAAGGCTCGCCCATCCATGCTGTGGCATGTCAGTATCTCATTCCTTTTTACGGCAGAAGATTCCATTGAAGGATATGCCACGCTTTGTTTATCCGCTCGTCAGCGGATGGACATTTGGGCTGTTTCCACCCGAGGGCTAGTGTAAATAATGCGGCTGTGAACATTCAGGCGCAAGGATTTGTGTGGACATATGTTTTCATTCCTCTTGGGTACATGCCTAGGAGTGAGTTGCTTCTTCTTTATGTAAGGTTTTGTTAAATAAAACATCCTCCTCTTATCTGGTGCCCTCCCAGAAGAAAAGATGGAAAATAACTTTCTTGAGCAACTTACTCTATGCCAAGGACTGTTCTAGGTTTGCTTATATACGCAACTTCATTGAATTTTCACAAGTTCGTTGAGGCGGCTCTTATTGTTACAGCTGCCACTTAGATGGAAAAACCGAGGTGCCGACAAGAAAAGCAGCTCCCCCAGGGTCACCCAGCTAATGTGCAGAGAAGTCAGAACGTGAACCTGAAAGGGACCTGAGTCTTTCCATCATCTATGCTAGAGTCAAAGGGAACAGGGGATCTGGGCCAGGAGAGGGGGAGGGGAGCCAGTGCCGTGGGGCCATGCTCCTGCAAGGAGGGCCACCTGTCAACAGGGCCTCTGGGACCAGGCAGAATGAAGCCAGCCAAGTTCACGCTTTACAGAGGAGAGGGGAAGTAAGAGGTGCATCAGGTCTCTGTGGTCAGAACAGCTTTCTCTCAACAGCAGGAAGTTGTTTCTGGGAACTTCTCCATTTCCACATGTTCTGTATTCTGTGCTGTGGTTTGTGAGAACAAGACAGGGAACTCGCATCCAGGAGACTCCTTGTGGGTGTGTCTTTCTGGGTTTAGGAGGCTTGGTCCTCGGCCAAGAGAGCCCAGAAAGGCTCTCAGCTTCACGACTCAGGGTCAAGGTCATCTCCAAGCCCCAGGTCACTGAAGACAGCACACTGTATCTGTTGAGTCAGAAGCCAGCTCCTTCCCAGCCACCAGACATTCATGCCCACCGCCTGCACACCCTCTTTTGAACATCAGAACACCCGAGAGGCTGAACTGGGGACAGGCAGGGGACTGGGTGAGCCAGAAGCAGAGCAGAGACTGAGGCAGGCTCCAAAGGCCACATCTCCTGGAGCCTCAGCAGGGGAAGGCTGGTGGGAGGAGGGAGAGGGGAGCTCCCAGACCCGGTGCTCCGTCCCTCCACTCCAGGGGTGGGCCGACGCGGTGCTTCTTCCTCCCCGACCCAGCCTGTCCCTCGTTACCTCTCAGGATCACCAACCTCACCCACTACACGAACGCAGGAGTTTTTTGGACAAAGGATCAGACAGTGATTTCATTTCTGGGTCACAGGGGCTCCTCACTTTACCTCTAGGTACCAGCTATGATCTCCATATACACACTTCCCCAACAAACCAGATTCATTCCTCTCCTTTCCTGGCCTCCAGAAAATGTTCAAAGATCAGGATTCTTTCCGCCAAAATGATACATCCTGAGTCTGCTAGGATCTGGGGACCCCGGAGCTCTTCCAATCATCAGTCAACCTCCCTTCACCGTGTCCTGCCCTCAGGAATAACCCCTGAACCTTAGGCAGCCTAGGGGGGAGGGTCCCTGCCAGCTGCTCCAGCACCGCAGAGAACCCCAGAAGCATCAAAGACGCCATCGTCCTAGCCTGACAACAGAAAGTGCCTGCTATGAACTGCACTGTGTCCCCCTCCCCCTCGAATTCCTATGGTGAAGCCCTACCCCCCGCAATGTGATGGTATTTGGAGATGATGCCCTTAGGAGAGATAATTAGCTTTAGATTAGGTGGGTCCTCATGATGGAGTAAGTGTCCTTATAAGAAGAGAAACCAGGGAATTGGCTCTTGCCCTCATTTCCTTTCTCTCTCTCTCTCCCCCATATCAGAACATAGTCAGAAAGCAGCCAGGAGGAGAGTTCTCATCAGAAACTGACTATGCTGCACTTTTAGCCTCTAAAACTATAAGAAAATAAATTCTTGTTGCTTGAGCCACCCAGTCTACCGTACTTTGCTCTGGTGCCCCACGATCACTAAGACATGTGACCTCATGCCCTGGCCGAGGTCCCCAAGCCATAGCCGCCAGAACATACTTATGGGCTCACTTGACTTGGGGGATTTGGGCCCCCATCAGCTATGCTCTGAATGACACTTGGGTCAATGCAATGACAGTCACTGAGTGCCGTGAGTCAGAAGCTGTTTATTAGCCAGAGTGCACCAAGACCTGAATACATTTGCCAGAAATGGAGTTTTAAGAAATCTACAGAGTTGTGTGGGCTTTGTGAATATATTTCAACTGCAAAGACAAAGATGGTGTATATGACATGTCCCCAAACCTACCTCCTAAGCTATCTGTGTAATAGCCAACCCCCTTCATTAATTAGAGCTTAACCTTAAGTTTCTTCAAGTGTGAAAGATAATTTCACTAACCATGATCCTCCTGGGGTGAATGGCTTCTCTGGGATCCAGCAGCTTATGAAATAAGGTATCCCATGACTTATGGCAACATGATTGCATTACTTTAATAAAATAAGAACAGTCAGGTTCTATAGGGCCCAAGTATTCATCTTTTTTAATTAAAAAAACATTCTCCCAAAGCCTGAAATTGTTGCCATATAATGTTTTCCAAGCACCTAGTATGAGAACATACTTTTGAACATGTCAGCTGGACATGACCCTTGACATAGCCTCCATTCCAAGGCATGATGAAAAGTACAGACGAGAGAAGGAAAAAATTCCCAAACAGAGAGACTTCTCTTGCTGGCTCGTCCTATACAGATGATGGAAATTCACCATGGACTATAAATGTCTCAGTGCAATTGAGGTCTCATCACCGGTGGTGGGTGTGCCTGGGGAAGCCTGGTTCCAAACTGTGACTTTATCTGACAGACCTCCTTGGAAATGGGTTTGGAACACGGCTGCCAGGCAGCTGCACCCACTCACAGATGGGGGCCATGGCCGCTTGGCTTGTTGCTTGGGCTTCTTCCACAAGCAGGACCTGCTACCTTAGCCCACACTCCCAGCCCAGACCTTGCTAAATGCTGTTCAATTGTGCATTGGAGGACTGGGTTTATGAAAAGGGGAAAATGCTCCAGAGTAATCCATGACTGCGGCAGAAGGCTTAGAGCACAGGTGCTGAAGTCAGCCAGTCTGGGCTCTGTCTCTTCTTCAGGAAAGTGACCAGGACTTTCTAAGCCTTTATCCACCTATAAAAGAGGGCTACCAATAGTTCTTATTGCACAGAATTGTCAAGAGGATGCAGTGAGATAGTGCATTGGTAAGACTTTTAGCATGGTGTCTGGCATTTACGTGTCCATGAAAACTGGTAGAGAGAATGGTGAAGGTGAGGTTGGGGCAATGGGGGACCCACATGTAGGGAATGCTAGGACTCCTGGCAGAAACCTCGCCCATCCTTTGAGGGGCTGAGAGAAGAAATAGCTGTTGGAAAAGCTATTCCTCCCTAAAAAGAAAATATTCACCCAGCTACATGGCACCTACCCATTACTACCACAACCTCAGCCTTAATCCCAGAGAGCTGCCCCCGCCCCAACTGGTTTCCAACAGCTCAGATTCCAGCTAATTGACAGAGACTTAGACCAAGTTTGTTTCACACTATTAAGACCTAAGAAAGTAACCAACGCACTTGACGGGAGCAGGGCAGAATGGCCCCTGCTCCAGATCCGGGACTTCTCCGTTGCCCCACTCAGTAACTCCCTCCTTCTGGTCTACCGTCATTATCCAGTTATGTGTCCACTCTCCAGTTACTCTCTCATGGCCCAGCTTCTCCCTCTCTCTCTCCCCAGTTACTTCCCCGTCACTTTAGCTGCCCCTTCATTACCCAACTCCCTGTCGCCCATTCAGATGATCACTCATCACCCAGCTCTTGTGCCATTCACCAGCTTCTCTCTCACCCTCATATTACCCAGGGGTATTATCTTTTAATTTAACACCAATTTGGAACAGTCAAGGGAATCTTGGCTTAAGATGGGACAAATCTCTCCATATATATATATATATATATATATATATATATATATATGCAAGAAATTGTGTCCTTCTGAAGCAAGCAGCTGATGTTTAGAGATGGAATGTTCCCTGCTAATCATCTCTGAGGCCTGTGGTCTGGGCTACAGGGAGTGGGAAGGCAGAGGCCACATGGTACCAGGCAGGGAACACTGCCAGGCAGTGCCAGGAGTCTCAGCTACATGGGCGGACCCTAGTGGGTCAGAAGGCATGGCCCTGTAGCAGGTCTCCCAGCTCCACGCGTGATGCTGAGACAAGAGCTTCCTACCCCTCATCAGGGCCCTGCTTCTAACCATCCCTGCAGTTCAAGATGCTGTCTCCCAAAAGCCGAGAGAGCTTCATTACGGATCTGATTCAATATAAGGAATCTCATCCCAAGCTTGCCAGAAAACAAGTTATTTTCAGCATCCGTGGGCAGCAAATGAAGAAGAAAGTCATGAGCTGGAAGGAATGACTATGTAGAAACCTAGCCATTCAGAGGAAGGCTGGACACCATGTCTCCTTGACAAAGTGTTAGATGCCAAGTAACTTGGGAAAACTTTTGTGAAATAATCTAGGGTGTTTTTTTCTAATAACAAGGGAACAGATCATATTAACTCTGAAAGGTTAGAGAAAGCAATTTATAGCAGCTAATTAGGGTCCCTCCAAAGAACTTTTTGTAATTATAGATGCGTTTGAACATTCAAATAGCTCAAGTCAAGCAATATGAATATTTGTGACTACCCTAAGAAATGATACAGGAAACCAAGAAATCCCAGGCACCTTCAGTTCTATGGTCTCAGTAACAGCCTGAACACAAGCAGGCTCTAAGTGCTACATTATGTGGGGTGACCAAAGCCTTTCACTTCCCACTGGCTGACAATGAAAATTGCCATTTAAAAAAAGTTTTAACTCTTTCATACTAAAGTGAAAATGACTACAATCAGAATACTTTCATGTGAATGACCCTAGGAGGCTGACACTGAGTAAACAAAGAGAAGATGAGGATAATTATGGCAATGGGGGTGAGCAGAAGGATTAGAAAGGAAAATGAAGAGATGTTAACCTTGCCTCTGGCCCACTGAAACTGAGGCGACAAGTAGATGATAAGAACAGCTACTTGCCTACATTCACTGTCCAGCTTTTATCTCTACGAATCTTCACAGCCACGCCCCTCCACTGTCACCTCCCCCCGCCCCCGACACACACAGCCATTATTCTCTCCACTTCACAGATGAGAAGTCTGGGCACAAAGAGATTAAATAACTCACCTAAGGTCACAAAATAGTGATTAAAACTTAGGTTTTTTTTCTGAATCATGTTCCCAACTTCCAATGTCTGTTACCTTTCTGCAAAGGGCTCCACCAAGGGCACCTTTTGATTCCGTTCTCCTCTGCCATTCGTGTTTTGGGAGATTTTATCTGTTGAGCACACTGCATTTCTGAACTAATAATTTGTTCCATCTGGCTGATGATTATTTTTCTGTTCTTGCTTCTATTTCAATACTGATCCAGACTTTAACACCAATTACTGAGGGTTCACCCTAATATTATGAAATCACATAAATCTCTGTCACGGCTATGCAGCTAATAAGCAATAAAATTAAATAAGCATTAGCACCATTCCCTAATGCTAACTTCTGACTGCCATGGTTTTGGCGTCAATGCCAGTCACATGTTTAGCACACTCGACCCCGAGTCCAGGGTTCCCAGACATAGAACTCCGGTAGCAGAGTTTGGTCCGCCCAGGACATCCCAGACATTCCAGGCTATCCACAGGGAATCACAGAGTTTGATCAACATGACATGCTCACAGTTATCACACTAGGTTGCTAGAATTTTGATCCAGGTCAAAGGGTAGAGTGTGTGATAGATTGTACCAATAATGGCTGCTGATGAATCATACCATTCAGTACCCAGGCGCTCATGTTGGCCATGTGACCTGGTTAAGCCAATGAGACATGGGCAAACACAATACAGGCAAGGATTTAATAAATACTTGTGCATTGGAGCTTGCCTTCTGGGAACCCTGAGGCCACCATGTTGGATGAAGCCCAGGATGAAAGACCACATGGAGAGAAAATCCCAGCCATCCCAGCTGAGACCAGATACTGGCTGACCTTGTAGCTAATTGCAGCCTCATGAATGACCAGGCAAGCCCAGCAGAACTACCTAAACAATTCAAAGAATCACTGAGCCAGGTTGCTCAGTTAATTAGAGCATCGTCCCAGAATGCCAGCATTGCAGGTTCAATCCCCAGTCAGAGCATATGTAAGAATCAAGCAATAAATGCTCTCTCTCTCTACTGTCTTTCCTCTCTCTCTCTAAAATCAATAAATAAAGTTAAAAAAAAGAACCATAAAGAACTAAATCTGTTTTAAGCCACAAGGTGTTTCAGAGTGGTTTGTTATGCAACAATAGGTAAGAGATACGGCATAATTCTTGATGGTGACTCAACTGCAGAACTGCCACTAGTACCTTTGTTGTGTCCAGGGAACTGGAGTCCTCGAGCCAAAATGCCGTGTCCTAGGATTTCTCTTGGAGGACTAGGAACCACTCATTGGAGGCATCAAGATTTGGGCTTCATTTAACTTTCCTGTGTTGATGACAAAGGTACTACTTCTCTCTCCTAGACATAGAGGTTTCATATTTTCCTTTCTTTGTGTTCTCTTCTGCTCTAGACATATTTCCTCCATCAGATATGGGAGACAGGATGCGGCCATGAGACCAGTTCTGTTTTACTGGGAGAGCTATGGGATGGATGTACTGGACAATGCAATACTCTGAGAGATTCTGGGGCATTCTGCTATTTGTCAAACTCAAGCCTTCCTCCACATGGTTGTTGGATGACTTTGGCTTTGGTGACCATTGAGAGATTTAGGTAAGCATTTAAAGCACCTCTGAGCTTCTTTCACAGAAATAATGACCATTTTCCCACTCCATTAGAAAGGAAATACTGGTCTCTAGAAGCCAAGCAAGAATAAATCACGCTTGAAAAATCTCACCTATCTGAGAAGCATCACTAGACTGAGAAATGCCAAATACAGCAATGCCTGGACTCCAGTGAGCATTTGACAAGCCTCTGATACATCTCCTCATCAATAGCCTGGTGAAACAGCGCTTGAGTATCGTGGTGTTTTGGGTCTGAGGAGGTTCCAGGAGAGCTCCGGTTGGCCGAATCCCCCAGGACGGTATTGCCTGGGTAATGGACCATGGTTTACAAGTCTACCACCACTGATTTCTTTTCCCAAGAGGAGTCTCATATCATCCAAGCAATAGGAGGCTGCCAAATAAAACCACAGTGCAGTTTCAATGAGAAAGAGACTTGTCTGGTGTGCCAGAAATTCATTTAAGTGTGGTTAACTCATTCTGTATCTGCAGGCAGACCTGGCCAGAATGTCATTCATAAATGTCATTGTAATCGGAGGGTTACAAGGAGGTACATGATCATTGTGTTTAATGTCATTATGTCAAGATGGGTTTCCATAATCACATTGTCCTTAGCAACAGAAGGGTAATTTTCAAAGCTGATGGTCACGTTACCCTCTCCCTGGGACACAATTTAGATAGCGTTGCTCCTGAATGATCTCCTGGCCTCCTTTTTTAGGCATCTGTTCTTGTCGAGGCTCTCTTTATAATGATGTTATCCGCTATGAAGGATGCTGATACTGTGCCCTCCTCAGAGTGACTTTGCTAGTGTCTCAGCTCCAACTGGCCTGGCCCTGTCTCTCATTCATTACCAAGCTGTCCAGACGCGCAGGCGGTGTTCCATGAATGAACGCGCATGGGTCTCTGCTATAATTCACTCCTCAGAGAGAAATCTTCCAAGATTTTATAGGAAGGAATGGCTCTTTTTTTGTTATAGTAAAGACTCTTGCTGTTGTTCCCATATACCAACTACAAACAACAGTAAAGTTCATTTCAGTTAAACAATGATTCCTACTGAGTAATGACTGACTCAGATGCATATTTAAAAAGACACAACAGGCCTAAGTGGAGCCGCTCTGGCTAGGCCACGCCACCAGGCCAAAATGTCATAACTCACTGTTTTTTAAGCCTTTCCCAGGAGGGACACTGTAGACCGATCAGTTCAGAATTTCCTTACCAACACTAACGAGGTGACCTGCCAGAGAAGGCCCCATGCCCTCCCCCAAGGACAGGTGCCCTTGTCCGAAATAATCCACTCTTAACTTGTTGGTCCCACCCTCTTTCTGCCTAGAAAACCTCCCATTTTGTACAAGTCATCGGAGCGCCCTTCCAGTTGGCTGGGTGGGATGCTACCTGATTCATGCATTGCTTAATGAAGCCAATTAGGTCTTCACATTTACTGGGTTGAATTTTGTTCTTCAATATACGTTAATGTGGGTTGTGACCCAGGCTCTGTCTTTGGCCATGACCTGTACAATATTTTCATTAGGGATTAGATTCCTCTAGAATCTTGTTGTCCAATACAGTAGCCTAACAGTTAGCCCGCAGCCCACCCACAGTTTGCTACTTTTTATTATTATTATTATTATTATTATTATTATTATTATATTTCCATTTTCAACCAAGAACATTTTTATCAATTTGAGAGAGAAACATCAATGTGAGAGAGAAACATCGATCAGGATGATGCTCCAAGCAACTGAGCCACCCAGCCAGAGTGCAACTATAACTCTGAATTGCAGTGAAAAACTCAAAAATTCCAGTGACTCACTTTATTGTGGTGTTTTGGAACCAAATCCACAATCTCTCTGAGGTGCTCCTGTACAGTAGAACTTGATTAATATTTCATTTAAAGTAGACATTTATTTATGGCCTGGCTGGCATCCATCTTCCCTCATTCTAGTACCAGCATCCCAATTGTCCTTAGGGTAGGTAGGCCGGTCATATCTCCATGCGCCAGTCCATGTGTTTTAGGAGGAAGTGATTCTGGCATACGACTCAGTCAGACCAATCACAGCATTGCATCCCTGCTCTAGCCACTGTGATTGGCTCAGAGGCAGGTACAGCCAACCTTAACTAAAGAGATTCAATTCTGGGAGTTGACCAATTTGGGACACTGTTGGAAGGAGACATTACTCCTACTGAAAGGAGACATTACTCCTACTGAAAGGGGTTACTGAAAGGATTGGATATACACTTTATGTTGCTGACAGTCATCTACTCAGAGACTTTTTTTGGAAGCCCCCTATATCTACATATGTTTCATTAGTTTGAGTTGGATTTCTGTTGCTGGTAATACAGAAGTCTTAATTTATTATTCAAGAATCCAAAGTTATCTGAGCTGGTGGATAATGGTCTCAACATTCAACTAGATAAATTTACGGCCTCCACCTCAGCATGGAAAATCACCGTGTGTCCGGGAAGGCGTCTGGGTGTGCTGGAGACGTTCTGTTTCTTCACCTGAGGGAGTGCTGGTTGCAGGTGTGCTCAACATGGCAAAATGCAACCCGCCTTCCCCTTGTCAGCATGGACAATGTATTTTAAAACATCAGTTGCATAAGGACAGGATGGGGAAGATGTAACCTTACTGAGGGGAAACCAACTTGGAGGTTTTAGTTTCCTATAATCCCCCCAATGAGTCAATAGTGGCTGCCCCCCAAACCAGCAGAAACTTGGGCCATGCTAACAGACTAACCCCAACCAGAAGGAGGAAAGTGGCGGTTCCGTTCACCGTAAGGTGGGCCAGATTGGGCTCTGGGAAAGGTAGAGACATAGCAGAGCAAGCTCACCAGTCTCAAAGTGGCATCTCAAAAACGTCAGCAGGAGGAACTGAGTAGTTCAGCCTGGAAAGAAGAGAGGGGAGGACAGGCCAAGGGCACGACAGACTCGGCGAGAATCTGCAATGTTATTTTCTACATGGAAAACCCCAAAGGAACCTAGGGGGGAACTGAGACTAAGGAGGATTCAGTGAAATGGCTTGCTACAGAATAAAGGTATAAAAACTTAAAAACCCTCCTTTCAAGAAATAAACAGGATTTATACGGTAAAGCAAAGCCAAACAAAACAAAAACTCAAAAACCTATAGCTTTCCTGAAGGACCTGAAAGAGCACCAGTGGAGACAGGCAGTGTTCGCCTACTTAGAAAACTCATTATGACAAAGACACCCATGGACCAAATTAAATGTTTAAATTGCGGTAAAATATAGGGAACGTAAAAGTTAGCATTTTAACCATTCCCAGTATACGATTCAGTGGCGTTAAGCACCATAACAGTTATGCAGCCATCACCACCGTCCACTCCAGAACTCTTCATCGTCTCAAACGGAAATGCTATCCTCGTCAGAGAGAAGCTTACCATTCTCCCCTCACTCCAGTCCCCAGCTAAATTTAGGGTTTTCTTGCTTTTTTTAAATTATGTTTTATTATAGTAAAAGACACATAACAAAATACATACCATCTCAATCACTTGTCATTGTTCGGTGGTCTTAAACACAGTCATCATGTTATGCAACCTTCGCAACCATCCACACTCAGAATGCTTTCCATCTTGTAAAACCGAACCCCTGTACCCATGTGTACTGTTCATCAATTTTGGAGGAAAGGATTTTTGTGATTTGGAGGCACAACCTGACCAAAAGATCTTAAATATTATGTGAACAGCTAAAAATAACCAAGAACATTTTGTAAGAGAAAAGCAATATAAGACAGGACTTTTCCTATCTGATGCTAAGCCACAGTATAAAGCTACAAGGATCAAAATAGTATGTACCTGGCACAAAGACAGATTGTTGGAACAGAATAAGCAGCTTGGAAAGTGCTCCCTCTTTGCAGACAAGGCTCTAGGGTATGGAGGTGGCATTGCAACATCAAGGGGAAGGGAAAGATGCCGGGACAATTGATAACTCTTTGGGGAGGAAAACAGATCTGTTTAATATACTGCTTTATACTAAAATAAGAGTTTTAAAGGATTACATATTTAATTTATTTAAATAAGGCCACAAAAATCTAGAAGAACATGTAGGTGAATATACATAGCCAGATGAGAAGAAACACATAGACCAAGGGTCAGCAAACTTTCCATAATGGGCCAGAGATGAAATATTTTCATCTTTGCAGGCATGACAGTCTCTGTTGCAACTACCCACCTGCTGCTATAGTATGAAAGAAATCATAGACAATACGGTTGTGCTCCAATGGATGTGCTCCAATAACACTGTATTTACAAAAACAAATGGTGGGAACAATTGACCTTGCAGCCATAGTTTTCTGACCCCCAGTTTAGAGGGATAAAGGTGAAGAGCAAAATAATGGGAAAAGGCTGTATCATTTGGGTTGACTACATAAACATTAAGAGCTCCAGGTCACTAAAACACTCCTCTAAACCAAATGTGAAAACACACACACGTACACCCTGCAGAAACTCTTTGTACCAAACATGACAACACAGGGTTGGCATCTTCTCCATTTTTCTCCTTCCCCTTTCTCTCCTACTTTCCAAACTCCTCTTACACACATAAACATAAACCATCATTAAAATTAATAAGAAAAAGAAACACACTAGTGAAAATGGGCCACAAAAAAAGACAGCTCAGAGAAAGAAAAAAATGAACAGTAAGCTCATGAAGAGGTAGGTATTCAACCTTGAACTTCTCAATGGTATGCAAGTTCAGACACCAGGACTATTTCCCACATGTCAACTGTATGAGCAAAGATATGTTTTCAGTGTCATTGTCGTGTTGATGAGGAAGGCAGTGGCGGAGCAGGCCTGGCACTCACTGCTGGGAGGAGTACAGTCTGACCCAACCTTTCTGGTGACCAGATGAGCTTGCAGATGTTTAAATCTTCAAATCCATTGGACCTCTAGGAATCTGCCCTGCGTAAGCAAACAAAATGGGGGCCAAATACTTTCCTGCAGTGATAACCACCATGGCTATAATTTATAGTAGCAAAATTGGAAACAGCCTGAAAATCCACACCCTACACACGGCCTCCCACCCCAGTCCTTATTTATACCATTATTTTGTTTCGGTTCATCGAAGCATAGAGTAGATGCCTAATTTTACTGAATTGAGAAGTGCATGTTAGGGCACAGAGTTCTTTTTAAAATATACACACACTCTCTGCGTTTGTGTGCAGACACAAATGGTTGAAGACAACTGGATTGGGTACGCCCCATCTGTCCCTCCAAATCCACCCTTCTTCATGTTGGGGGAAGCCCAGCCGCTGGGACCACATCAAAGGCTGCCTTGCATGCTGCCTTCTGCTTGGGTTTGGTAATGGGGGGCATGGTAAGAAGACGGAAAGATAGCTAGAAAAAGACACTGCTCCTGCTAGGCAGCCCTCTCTCTGCAGTGCCATCCTTAGGGCCTAGCAGGTTCCCCTCCCTGCCCATGGCCCCTTCAGGTGTGGGGATGGTAACAGCACCCACTTTTGCTAGCCCCAGGGTGCTGCACCATTCCACATTGTTTCCTCTAAACCCATGGTTCTCAGAGTGGTCCACAAGACTAGTTCAGGGCATGCAGGGGGTCAAAACCATTTTCATAATAACACTAAGATGTTATTTGCCTTTTTCATCGTGTTGACATTTGTAATGATGATGCAAAAGCAACGATGGAGAAAACCACTGTCAGTTTAGCACAGTCAGGCCAGTGGCACCTAACTTACTAGCGATCCCCATATTCCCTGCTGTATGTGCACAGGAAAAAAATCAAACCTGAGAAGATACACAGATGGGAAACAAGCATATGAAGATAGGCTTCACATTATATGTCATCAGGGAATTGCAAATTAAAGCAACAATGAGATTCAGCTACTCACCCACGAGAATAACCAAAATACCTAACACCAGCACCACCAAATTCTTGCTGGTGAGGACGTGGAGTGACAGGGACTCTTGTCCATTGCTGATGGGAATGCAAAACGGTTCCACCACTTGGGAAAATGGTTTGGTGGCTTCTTATCAGACTAAACATACTTTTACCATATGATCCAACAATCACACTCCTTGGTATTTATTCAAAGAGCAGAAAACTTATGTCCACGCAAAATCCTGCAACTGGATGTTTATAGCAGCTTTATTCAAAATTGCCAAAATTATGAATGATTTGCTTCTTAGAAGCAATCGCAGTGTCTTTCAGTAGGTGAATAGATAAACAGTGATATATCCAGACAATGGAATATTATTTAGTACTTAAAAGACATGAGCTAGAAAGCCACGAAAAGACATGGAAGAACTTTAAGTGTGTCTGACTAAGTGAGAGAGGCCAATTTGAAAAGGCTACATCCAGTACGACTCCAACCAAATGACATTCTGGAAAAGGCAAAGCTATGGACACAGTAAAAAGATCAGTGTCTGCGAGGAGTCAGAGGAAGGCGGGAAGATGAACAGGCAGAGCACAGAGGATTTTTAGGGCAATAAAAAATACTCTGAATCCCTATACAATACCATAATAATAGATACCAACCATTATATATTTTTTTGCAATTAACCTCAGGGTGCAGATATCTCTATAAGGTAGTGATTTCATTTCTTTTGGATAAATACCCAAAAATATGTAGCCTATTGCTGGCTCACATGGTAGTTCTAGTTTTAATTTTTTGAGGAACCTCCATACTGTTTCCCCACAGTGGCTGCACCAATTTACAGACACCTTTTCTCGATGATTCCCACCAACAGGGCTCTAGGGTCCCCTTTTCTCCACAGCCTCACCAACACTTGACATCGATTATCTTTTCAATGACTGCCATCCTAACAGCGTGAGGTTCTATCTCATTGTGGTTTTCATTTGCATTTCCCTGATGATTACTGGTGTTGAGCATCGTTGCATGTACCTGTTGGCCATTTGTACATCTTTGGGAAAAAAATGTCCATTCAGGTCCTCTATCTATTTTTAATTGGATTTTACACATTGTGGATTTTAACTCCTTACCCGATGTATGGACTTGTTTACCTTTATTTTTTATTGCTCATACTTTCACTATCATATCCACAAAGCAAGCAAACCAATGTTTTCTAACAGACCAAAATGTTATCTTTATTTTAGAAAAAGTATGTGTGGACAAAACAGCTACTCAAAAGGCGAGACAGACCAGTGGATTTTAGCATAACAGTAAGAAAAGCTAAAAATTGATATGGTATCAGATTCCACATTGCCATTAAACTTTAAGAAACTACTTTCTGTTGAGTTTGATTTTGGCATCAAAGAATATCCACAAAGATCTGGAAAGCCAATTAAAATATTTCCTCTCTTTTCCAGTTGCGTATCTGTGTGAGGTAAGATTTTCTTCCTTTACTTCAGCCAAAATAACATATCGCAACATATTGAAAAGCAGAAGCAATGAACAGAATCCAGCTATCTTCTTTTAAGCCAGACCTTTAAAAGATTTGCAAAAATATAAAACAAGACTACTCTCTTCGTAATTTTTTGTTGTTGTTGTTGTTGTTTTGAAAAACGTCGCTCTTCAGGTTAACTTTAGTGGTTTCAGACGATGTTTGCACATTCTCCTCCCTTCAGGAGGCGGAGCCTAACTCCTGTCCCCTGAGTATGAATAAATACAGCGGAGGGGGTGGTAAGTGACTTCTAAGGCTGGGAGGTAGGAGGCGTGTGGCTTCCTCCTGGTTCATGAGTGGGGCTCACTTGCATGGAAGGAAGCCAGCTGAGCTGAGAAGCTAAGCCAGCCATGTTGAGAGGACGCTCAAGCAGCCCTCTGGTAAGAAGCACTGGCAAGCCCCTGAGGCCTCCCGCACAGAGCCATGGGAGTGAACCACCTTGGAAGTGGTTCCTCCAGCCCCAGCTAAACCTTGAGGGGACCACATCCTCTGAGAGGCCCCCTAAGCAGCCTCTGGATTCTTGACCTGCAGAAATCCTGTGATATGTTTATCATTTTAAGCTATTAAATATGGAGCTCATCTGCTAGGCAGAAACAGATAACTGATACAACAGATAATAGATCTGATGTTATGTTTTTGGAAGTAACTCATATTTATTTTAACTTCTCAGTTTTAATTTTTAATATGGTCAATAGCAATAGGCAGAAACCAATGAAACAAAGGCTCTTAGGGGTTCTCAGTTTTTTTAAATATAAAGGGGCCCCGAGACCAAAAAAAATCGAGGACTGTCACCCTGAACTCCGCAAATTTCCTTTTTATTAAACTTTCCTCAAATTACCTCATGGGAGAACAGCATTTGTTTCCTATCAAGATACCGACTAATATAACGTTACCGAAATATTATCAACGGTTGCTGTTTGGTGTGAGGTATGTGTGATTTTATTTTCTTCTTTACGTTTCTTTTTTTTTTTCCCTTGCACTTTTAAGATTTTCTACAACAAGGATGCATTATTTTTATAACTAGGAGAAAAGAAACTTCCCCTTGCAAAATTATCAGAAGTGAAAGTCTCAGTGTTTCCTTCAGATGAGTCAGTGGTTTCAGGGTGCCTTGCAGAGCTGGCGCACCCCGGGGTGCGGGAGACGCGTGCAGGGCGGTGCGGGAGGGGGTGGGGGTGGATGAGGATCCTGCCCCAACCAGAATAGCTCTTTCATCTGCTTTACATATCGGGTTTCTGCATAACATTTCATTTAAAGAAAAGTTTCCACTGCTTAAAAAAAAAAGAGTTTGAAAACCTTTACCATGAGAATAACAGTTGAAAAGCTAAAATTAGGCTACAGAGGAATCGCTCAAACTTTCGAATGTGATAGAGTTTCCATAAAGAAAACCCTACAGATTCTGAGAGAACAGAAGCCCTGACACGTTAACAAATGTTCAGTCATTTCCAGGGAGGCTGGGCCCATGTGGCCCTAAAGAGAAGATTCAGCTGGGGGATGACAAGCTTATCCAGGGACTCCCGGTACCAAGGGCCCAAGAAGTCAGCAGAAACCCCAGGGGCTGTAAGGCCAAAAGACACACAGATCAGAACCACAAGTGCGAGGTTCTCTTATTTTCTCGGGAAACACAAATGCAGGAGGTGCCAGGACTACCTGGTTGTTAGAAGCCTGGGCGCCCGATCTGCCTTCAGAGACAAGTGATCTACCATCAAACTCTGGGTCTGAGACCTGCAAGGTCTCAGCAAGTGACATGGCCTCTGGGATGAGAAGCTGTAAAACAGGATTTGAGGAGGTAAAAGGACACGGTCATTTTTTAAAACAGTTTGGCAGTTTTTGAAAAAGTTAAAAATACATTTCCCATATGACCCAGCAAGGCCGTCCCTAGGTGATTCCCGAGAGACATGAAAACATATGTCCGCGCAAAGACTTGCACATGAGTGCTCTTAGCAGCACCGCTCATCATAATAACCCAACGTGGAAATCACCGAAGTGTTCGTCACCTGCTGGCTGGATAAACGAAACGTAGACTGTCCCTACACTGGGACTCCAGGGACAGCACAGAGGCATGGCATCCCTCCTGCCACACGCCATACCCCAGGGCCACCTTGAAAACATTATTCCAACCGAAGGAGCCATCACGGAAGATCACACATGGTGTGAGTCTGTGTAATGAAAGTCCCAAAAAGCAAATAAACAGAAGCTGAGAATAGATGGGTGGTTGCCTGGGGGTGGGGGTGGGGGTGGGAGTGGGACCAGGAGTGACTACAAATGGGCACAAAGTTTCTCCCTGGAAGGATGAAATGTTCTAAAATTGCAGGGTGGTGACAGATGTACAATTCTGTCAATTTACTGAAAATTATTGAATGATATGCTTTAAAAAGGCACAGTTTATGATATGTGTATTAAACCTCAATAAAGCCATTTTAAAAAAAAAAAATGGGCAGTGGGAACAGGAGGGTGGGGCTCGGGCAGGTCCCAGGCCCAGGAGGGTCCTGGTGCCCGACCTCAGCCTGAGGGCACCCAGGGGTCCGAGGAAAAAACTCGGTGAGTTCCCCACCAGGCACTGCCTTTCTCTGGAACCACTCCCATTGCCCTGGCAGGTGGAGGAGGTTGACTCAGCCACTGCTGTGAGCTCAGGGGAGCGGGGGAGCTGCCACCCCACGTTGCCATCCCACTGTGAGCTAACACCCCAGCAGCCTCCCCAACACCAGCTCCCCGAGCTCACAGAAGCCATCCTGGCCAGCGAGGAGCAGCAGGCTCCATCATGCTAGCAGAAAGCTGAGCAAAACCGGGAGAGTTTGCGTGCTGACAGATGGCAGCTTCACTTCCCTCCCCTAACACTCAGCCACCTGTGGCCCTCCAGGGCACCTTCCACCCACCCCACAGCCGGCCTCGGTGCACAGTGCTCTGGCCCTCCACCTTCTCTCGGCTACCCCCCGAGCCAGGGGACCAGCCCGTGGGGCCCGGCACTTTCCTCATTCAGATTTAATGCACATGCCTCAGATCCAGCGCCTCAATTTTTGCCCATCTGTCCTAGATAAACATTTGCAGGTGTGCACAGAACGTTCACTTTGGCAAAAGCAAAACACTTGCATGAAACACTTGCATGCCTGTCAGTATGGAACCGATTCAAAAATCCTAGTGAATCCACACTGTGGAATACTGTGTGGAAGTTAACATAACACAGATCCAGTGTCCCATTGGAGGTGCACTGGCAGGAGAGTCCTCCGAGGCATCTTGTTGGGTGAAAAAAATAAAATTGTAGAACAATGTATCCAGGATGTCATCACCTACATAAACACAAAAATGAAAAATCCCAACCAGCTCTGTTTCTCCAAGCCCACGGATACACAGGTAAATGAGAAAAACGCCTGGGAGGAAACACATCAGACAGACGGCAGCACTAATGACGGAAGGAAGGACGGACGGCAGGGAGGGAGGGAGAAAGTTTTACTCTGTACACTTGTGTTTGATTTTTTAGGAGAATGTTTGTGTATATTTGGGTTCTGTAAAAACAGGGAGGGAGGGAGAGAGGGAAAGAGAAGAAAAGAAGGGAAAGGAAAGGAAAGGAAAGGGAAGGGAAGGGAAGGGAAGGGAAGGGAAGGGAAGGGAAGGGAAGGGAAGGAAAAGAGAAAAGAAAAGAAGAGAAAAGAAAAGAAAAGACTGTGTTAAAACGGTCACCGTGCTGGTGCAGGGTTCAGGGTTACTTTCCAAAGAGCAGTCCCATCCAGGATCTTATCTAATTCTTGACACATGCCCTTGAAGGTAAGGTTCAAACCCCCCACTTTTCAGACTAACATACTGGAGCCAGAGAGCTGAAGGCAGTGCTCCAGGTCACGCACAGGCCTGAGGGGCCAGTCCTGGTTGCTCTTTCTGACCAGAGCACCCCCTGAAGCCCCACAGCCAGCTCCGGAGCCTCTGCAAAGCCCCTTTGGGGAGGGGGAAACAGACTTTGTCAGGGAAGCGGGGAGTAAAAGATGAAAGGGGAGCTGATGAACTATATCGCCCACGACAAAAATTAGACATCATGATGTGCCTCCCACTGAGTGGGCTGGGCCTGCCACGTCACCTGGCAAATGACATGTGGGAAGAAGCCTAGAGGGGTCGTGTCCCCTGAGCCTGGGACTTCGTGCCTCTCCCAAGGGAGCGACTCACCCCAGGCGCTCCTCTGAGTGCTCCCAGCAGTGCCTCTCTGCTCATTCCCCAAAAATGGCTTCTCTGTAGCCAGAAATGGAATTGTGCTTCTCAGAGGGTTCTAGAACCTGAGGAGCAGAGGGCACAGAACCCAACACCCTCGAGTCACTGTTGTACTAGAATCTAGTGCAGTAAACGTCACCATGCCTCTGATCTTCCATCGACTGCCTTAGCGCCCAACATCTGCAGGGTGAGCAGCGGCAGGAGCCCAGAGGGACCCAGGAAACATGGCTGGGCCCCTCCCGGGACAGCCGGAGAGGATTTGTATACAGAAAGGGGTCCCAGGCTGCCGAGGATGAACACAGGACACCAAGCAGAAATCCTGGCTGCACCTTGACCAGGTGGGACCCCTCAGGGCATGCTCATAGAAGAAGGCTTCGGCCAAATCATGGATCCTCCGTTCATCCCCATCACAAGCAAACCTACAAGGCCATGCAGCCAGTGACAAGAGCTTGAATCCTGGGGGTTCTGATCCTGTCTGCCGTCTTGGTCAAGGTTCTGAACCTCTCTGGGTCTCGATTTCCGCATCTGTAAAATGGGTGTTTTATACCTGCCTCTTGGGTATTGTGATATCTGGATCATGTGACCCATAATAATAATATAATTAAATACAATATAACCAGTACAGGGTATTCATTAAGTGTAGAAACAGATAATATGAGCGTGTATGTGTTTATATGTATTTGTTTATCCACTTTGTAAAGTGAAAATGTCCTAGACAATGTTATGTATATTCTTGTTTCCAGACTTTATAAACATAAACATGATTATTTTATACAAATCTATAATGCGTATAAATGCATTATAGTAATTTATATGTTTAAACATGTTTATATTATATATGACTTTATATTACATAACTGCTACATGATTATTGTTTTATTTTATTATTATATATTATATCAACATTCTATTCAAAAGTTTCACACAACCTAAATTAACATTCACCACAAGCCCTTTAGGTGGATACAATTATTATCTACATTTTACAGAGGAGGAAACTGAGGTACAGGAAGCAAAGGGACTTGTCTACCGCAGGGTCACACAGGGAATACTTGACGAAGTCGGTTTTCGACCCGCCTGGTCTAACCTCAGAGCCTGTGCAGTTAACCACCTCCTACACCGTCTCCCCCTGCAGCAAAGGCGAAAGGCGGGGACCTGCATGCAGACCCTGGCTGGTGGCCTGGCACAGAGGAAGGGCCTAAGGAATGCAAGATCCTATGAGCCCTGAGCTCTTAGAGGAGAGACCGGTCCAATCTGTTCACCAGATATCTAGAATAATAACGTGCAAGAAGTAGATTGTCAGTAAATATTTGTGGCAGGGAAAGAAAATTCTGATGATGTTCATTAGCCAAACACTGGGGTTCTTGTTCCTCCTTGCCTTCCCACGAAAAGTGCAAGATAAATGTGGGGCTTTCCCAAGACACGCGTGCGAGGCTGACAAACTCAGGAGCTGGCCAGCACCCCCACCCCCAGCCCACACATCTACCGCTCAGAATGGGAGTGACCTACCTTCCTCGGCGTCGTTCCGCAGGGAGGCCTCCAGCAGGGCCACGCTGGCCTCAAAGGTCACCTTCTTCCTCCGCCCACCAGTGCTGCGCTTCCGCTCGTGCTTGCGCTTGCGGTGCTGCAGGTCCTGCTCATACTGCGCCCACTTCTTCAGCTGCTGCGCCCGGCGCTTCTGCGCGGCCCGCAGCCGCTCCAGCGTGGGCACCTTCTCCAGCAGCTGCAGCTCCGTCAGCAGGTCCACGTGGCTGGCCATGGCCACCGCGCCTCCCCACGCCCCAGGATGGGGGCTAGCACGGTGCGCCCGGGGCCCGGGGAGCGCGAGGGCTCCGGCGGGGCTGGGGCCTCATGATGGGGCCTGTGGCAGAGAGAGAGACACAGGTGCACATGCTTGTCAGCCTCAGAGCTCGGATCGGACTCTATCACCTCGCCCACGTTCAAAACACTTTTTCTAGTTTGCTTTTTCTCTTTATTAAGATATAATTGACCTGTGAATTGAGTAAATTTGTCTATCCGATACACTTATAGATTGCTATCTGATCACCAATGTAGTGTAAGCTAACATTTCTCATACCATTTACTGTGGTTATATTGCTGTAACATACAAAGTTGTTCCATTGTTATAACATATAAGGGGTTTGCTGGGGTTATTTCTTTAGACTTTATTTATTTGTTTTTAGAGAGAGGGAGAAAGAGGAGAGAAAACATCGATGACACAGCTATCAGTTGCCTTGCTCACACCCCCAGCTGGGGACCTGGCCCACAACCCAGGCATGTGTCCTGACCCAGAATCAAACCATCGACCTTTCAGTTCACAGACCTGCACTCAATCCACTGATCTACGCCAGCCAGGGCAAGGGGTTTATTGTTATTTTTAAAGGAATGAGTACTGTATTTTTAATTTCTCAGTACTAATTTGTAATATGCTAAATGATAACAGATGTAATCCAAAGAAACAAAAGCTTTCTGGGATTCTTAATTTGAAGAGTATAAAGGTGGTCTAAGATCAAAGAGTTTGATAACTGCTGAATTACTGAGACCTAGAGAATCTTAGTTGAAGTGTTCCTCTTTCATCTTTTTTTTAAAGAGGATATATCTTTTTTTTAATTTTTAAAAAGATTTTATTTATTTATCTTTAGAGGGGAAGGGAAGGAGAGAGGGACAGAAACACACGGTTGCCCCTCCTGTGTGTCCCCTGCTGGGAACTGGCCTGCAGGGAACTGACCTGCAATCCAGGCATGTGCCCTGACTGGGAATCGAACCGCAATTCTCTGGTTCACAGGCCTGCACTCAATCCACTGAGCTACACCAGCCAGGGAGGGCGTCCTCTTTGATCTTTAAAAACAAATTTTTTAAGTCACACCTCTTGCTCTCATTGATTCCTGGACAACAGATTTTCAGTCTGAAGCCCACTGGTCCCTGTCTTCAGACCCCATGGGCTCTCAGACAAAGAGGGAAAGGGTCTTAAGACAACTTGAACCGCTCTAAGCTGTTTTTCCACCTATAAAATGTTGCATACACCTCCCAGAACTTATAAAATGTCCAAGGAATGAAAAGAGCTGACCACAAATGTTGTATACCTAGTGGAGCAGCAGAGAGAAACCAGCTCGGAGGAGGAAGAGCAGGGACCTGTAAACGCAGTCACCTGGGAACCCACAGGCTAGGCTGGCGGACTGGTGGGTGATGGAGAAGACCGGCAAAGGTCTACATTTGCATGATGTGGAAATTTCCGTTGTCACAAAGGGGGTCGGGATGGCCCTGTGCTTTAGGAAGTGATTGTTATCTCCTGGTTTTCCTGTTTCACTGCCAGCAGGCGGCTGCGGGGTGGGTGGGGTGAGGGGTGCTGCCTGCTCAGCCTTAGCCTGGACCCTTGGGTGCTCAGGCTGGGCCAGAATGTTCTTCAGGTCTGTCCCAGCCCCGAGACTGGAGGGTGGACAGTGTGGGGAAGGGGCTGGCTTGGCAATACTCTCAGGGCAAAGGTCCAGGGGATCTGAGGACCTGACCTCAAGCGTAAACATGAGCCGATGGCAAGGCTCAGCAGGAAACAGCTAACTGGCTTTCATTGCCTTTCCTTTTGTTTTCTTTGGAACACCTTACAATGCTTTTTAAATTAATAAATTATACTTTTATTTTTGAGATCATCATAGATTCACATGCAGTTATAACAAGTAACGCGGGAAAATGCCGAGTACCCTTTATCCCATCTAGCCCAGAGGTAGCATGTTGCAAGACGACAGTATCACAGAACAACCAGGAACCTGACACGGATGCAAACTATCGGTCCTATTCAGATCCCCCCAGAGTGACGACTGCTCGGACTGTGCATGTGTGCGTTTAGTTCCAGGCAATTTCATTCCACAGGGAGGTTCCACCACCTATGGAATTCCACCGTATGGTCCAGATACGAGCGGTTCCATCACACAAGGACCCCTCGCCACCCCCCACAGCACATTCCTGTCCTTGCCCGTAGCAATCACGAATCTGTCACCCGTCTCTAGAATTCTGTCATTTCAAAAATGTTATGTAAATATGACCAAGCAGTAGGTAACCTTTGGGGACCGGCTTTTTTCACTCAGCACGATTCCCCTAAGATTCATCCAGTCATTGCCTGTATCAGGAGTCTGCGGCTCCTTTATAGCTGAGTAGTGTTTCATTTTATGGACCTGCCCCACGTTGTTTACCCCTTCACGCACTGAAGAACATCGGGTAGTTTCTAGTTTGGGGTTATTACCTTCATGCACAGATTTTTTGTGTGAACCAAAGTTTTCACTTCTCTGGAGTAAATGCTCAGGAGGACAAGTGTTAGCTTGTAGGGTAATTAGGTATCTAGTTTTGTAAGAAACTGTCAGGCTGTTTCCAGAGTGGCTGTACCATTTTTCCTTCCTACCAGCGATATACAAGTGATCCAGTTCTCTGTCAGCACTTGGTGTTGTCACTGGCTTTTATTTTAGCCATTTAGATAGATATTTCGGTTGCCTTTTGAAAGGAGTTCGGAAGAGTTGACTTCATAACCACACCGCATCATTCCGATGGTCAGACCTCACTGAGAGCTAGTGAGCCACTTGTTTACTTTCTGCTCTTTCTCAAGTAATCAAACATTCAGCGAAGACCTACTCTGTGACAAGCCCTGATTCAGAAGGATTATGGACCAGCTCTGCCCTCTAGGAAATCCCAGTCTGTCTGTCTGTCTACCTACCTATAAACTCATTTAGTCCTCCTGACAAGCTAATGAGGTAGGTACTATTATCACCCCCATTTCATGGATAAGGAAAGTGAGGCACAGAGAGATTAAGTAACTTATCCAACATCACACAGCTAGAAAAATGAAAAGACTGATCTGCCTGGGGTTATCAGGAAAGGTCCTCCAGAGTAAAGGACAACTGATAATCCTAAAGGATGAGTAGAAAGGAGTTCACCAGGGAAGAGGTAGAGACTTGGGCTGAGAGGAAGCTTGGCCATGTTCAAGGGCATGGAGAGGGGCTGACCTTCATGGAGGGAGTTCTGGAAACAGCACACACAAACATGGCTTGAAGAGGATGGAGCTGCCCGGTCCAAAGGGAACAGAAGTCTCGGGGGGCAGTGGTGAGCAGCTTGTGGCTCTGCGCCAGACCCAGGCAGAAAGCCCCCTGCAGTCCACAACAGGGCCCGTATCACATTCTGCAAAATTATAATTCATTGCGTGCATCTAAAACTTGGAGATCTTACCATCAAAATGGAATGGTCAGCTTTTCCTAGAACATCTCAGTACTTGGCCACATTGGGCCAAGGCCACAATGAGCAGAACTGGAGTGGGGCTGTCCCCTTCATACGGGGCACATACCCTCTAACTCACTGTAGAACCCACTGCCCCCCATGACTCCCACTTGACCTCCTTCACTAGATAACACCAGTCGCTAGCTCCTGCAGTCATTTGAGTTTGCAAGCCCTGTCTTAAGTGGAAGTCTCCAAATATCCAGAGGTCCCTGCACTAGGAAGCAAAGATAGTCTGTAAGCCCCCCCGCCCAGTGCAGAAGAGAATTGAGGTACAGGGGGGCCGTTGTGTGCACCCCGAGAACAGACTCTGGCCTCTGGAGTTGTCCAACAAACAATTCAACACGTTGCTTGCGGTCCAGTGGCCTTGGACAAGAAATTGTATCCAGAACAGAATGTAATGACATTGTGTTTGCCGTGGATTTGCTTTTCAGTTACTGTTTTTTAAAAGTAGTTTATATAAAATTTCCATTTTGAATAAAAATCTACATCGATGGAAAGCTAGCAAGAAGGTAACAAAGAAAAAATTAAATAATGATGGTAGTGAGTGGTGGCAAATATTATATGTGATTGACAACTGGAAAAGCCACCTGGCCGCTGACCTTCCGGGGTGGCCATCTTAAAAGAGAAGCACTTGATGAAATAACTGTTATTTCATCTGACAAACAGTTATTAGGCAGGACTGTGCTGAGGGCTGGGTTTGCAGCAGGGTCAAAGGCAGACACGGTCCCTGCCCATTGGACGGATGACAAAACCGAGGTACAAGGGAGTGGGCAACATACTCCAAGGATCCAGAGACTGAGCAGTACCTTGAACCCTGGGCCTGACTCCCAGTGCAGTGTGCACCCCCTGGGCTCCACCGTGGCAACCCCCAGGCGGACCGAAGGCACGCACTGCACTGACCTCCCTGGCTCAGGCATTTTGCTTGGGGTGGAGGAATTAAGGGCAGTTGCCCAGCCCCCTGGAGACAAGTGAGGACAGTGCCTCCCAAGGGCCAATAAAAGGGGCCAGAGCACAATTTCTCCGACTTTGCTCTCCCTGCCAGCCCCTCCCACCTCACCCCTCTGGGTTCCCTGGGGCTGGGGCTCCAGGACAGCTCCCTCTTGACTACTGGTTTTCAGGTGACCTACTTTCCCCCAATAGACCTACACACCTCCTCCCACCCCCGGCCGAGAAAACCCTGCTTGGTCTAATTAAAGAATTGCCACCCTGCTGCTAACACAGCAGCTGGGCGGCTCCCAAGACAGGGCGCTGGCCTGGGTGCTGGGATAGCCCACAGGAGCCCTGGCTCCAGAGGGCTGGGGACTAGCTTCCTCCTGAAACCGGTACACACGTGTCTTGTACTTCCAGAGATAGCCGTGGATGGTGACGGGGACACAGCCCAAGCTGCCAGGACTGAGGAGAGCAACGGCACCATCCACACTTAAAGGAGATCCCCAAAGACCTCATTTGGAGGAAAACCAGCTCCACGAAGACCTGGAGACTAGTGTGTTGTGGGAATATCCAGATGGACTGTCCTGCAGAGAACTGGGCATGTGGGGCCACAAGTCAGTGGAGTGGCAGGGCTGGCCAGACAGGTGTGGGAGAGGGTTCTGCAGCGGTCAGATGGGCAGTGGGGGGTTAACCAGGAAGTGAGTGCGACATAAGAGAAATCAGAAGCGAGGCGGAATAGGGTATGGTACTTAAGTTTTCCAACAAATGGCTGTGTGAGGTCTGGCTGGAGGAACCGAAATAGCCTGCCGGTGGGCAGCAGGAAATCCAAGGTCAAGGCACTTGACTCTCAATGAGGCAGGAACAGGCTGTTGGGTGAGCCTTGATTCAACGCCTGTTGCTATAGGACACAGTCTGAACTTGATTCCTCTTGCTGCATCCACTAACCCTCGATGCCTCCCTGAGGGGAAAAACTGAGTCAATGAACATCCTCAGTAATCAGGGCTGCGTTCCAGAAAGCTGAGCCTCAGGGCAGAGGGCCAGGAAGGTGCTGCGGCTTCGGGGGCTGGTGGAGGGGGGAATGGGCTGGAGGTGCTACAGACTGAAAAGAAGACAATGACAAGAGTATTGTTTGGGGAACGACTAGGGCTCTGAGAAAACTAAAAGAGAAATAAAGGCACAGGTCCTTTGAAAGACAGTTTGGTGGCGGTCCTTGAGTTCCATTATCACTGCCTTGCAGAGGCTGTCAGCCAGGCTAAGTTCCTGCACAGTGATTGGCTGGGGATAGGCACATGACCTAAACGGGCCAAATCAGAAGCTTTTTCTTCCCACTGCCAGTAAACCTGAAGTATGCACCCCCTTGCTGCTGCACGTGAACTTGGCGCCAGCCATGCAAGAAGCCAGCCTTTAGATGAAGCCAATACTTGGGAGTCAGAGGATAGAAAGAGGGTCCTTTAATGTAGGGGCCTCTGGACTTTAGCTATCCAAGCCCACAAAATACCCTTTATCATTTAAACCAGCTGGATTGAATTTTGTTACTTGTAGCCAAAAGCCCCCTGATAAACAACAATGCCATTTTTCAGAATGCAGGAATGGGGATCGCAGAAGGAACTATGGGCTGTAGCAAAATGAGTGGCCTCTTGCCGGGGCACACCACCAGACACCTCCACTTCCCCCTTTAGGGAGCTGCAGGCCCAAGCTGAGGGCCAGCCTCGAGGAAGGGTGGGGAAGCCAAAACCAGGCCCCCGCCTCCTGAGACAGGAGAAGAGGTCCCAGGCCCCTTGCCTCCCCAGTCCCAGGGGAGCGGCTGATTGACACATCCTTGGACTCAAGCCTAGTGCCTTGAGAAAAACAACACGAAGGAAGGTGAATTCAAATGAAGGAGGCTTTAAAGTATGAGTCAGACAGTGTCTCAAAGTTCACACTGCTAAAAGAAAACGTTTTGATTTTTTTTTCCCTGAGCAGCCCACATCCCGTTATGCCAGGTGTCCAGACCTGGGTAGTCATGCATGGAAACCCAGCTGGGCCCCGGCCTCGGTGATGGAGGAGACACAGTGTCCCACCGGGGCCCCATGTCCCCCAGCTGGTGCAGCCGCCACTGCGACCCCCTGCAGCTCTTCTGCAAGGACAACCAGTGGACCGTGTGCCTGGTGTGTAGGGAGCCCCAGGAATACCAGATCCACACCATGGTGCCATCAACCAGCCCTTGGAGAGCTACCAGGAAAGACTTCAGACTCAATGTCGTCTGATGGCCAAGATGAAGGACGCCGGGCATGTACAGGACACGGAAGTGCAGCATGCTACAGAGTGGAAGAGCAAGACGAAGAACCAGCGACTGGGACTCAGTGCAGTTTGCAGAGCTGTGCTGCTTCCTGGCAACTGAGCAAGAGCAACTGTTTGAATCGTCAGAGGTTGAGCCAAGAAGAGACAGAGAAGCAACGGACTGAGAACACATTAAGGCTCCATCAAATAATCACTTCCTTGATGAAGCTCATCTTAGAGGTTGGGGAGAAGGGCCAGAGCTCCCTCCAGGAGTTGCTTCAGAATCCAAAAGCGCTTTGGACTTGAAGTTCTGTGCTCTGTACACCAGTGATGAAGAAGAGGCTGACGCGATTCCAAGTGGCTATCAGTTTGGCTGAAGACACAGCTCATCCCAAACTTGTCTTCTCCGCGGAAGGAAGGGACGTGAAAAACGGAGCATCAGCCAGTTCTCGGCCATCATCTTCTACAGCATGGAACTACTTTACTGGATGGAGCGGCAGACCACACATTTAGATTTCAACACTTGCCCTGTGTTGCGGTGGGTGGGGGAGCAGTTTTCACTTCAGGGAAGTGAGAACCCAGACAGCCTGGGAATTGCTGTGGGGGTGTGTTGGGAGGACCTCATGGGGATTGCTGGTAGTTCAGAAATGCCCCCAAGGTGAGCGTCTGGGCTATGTGTTGGAGCTCCACTGGCCAAGGGCCCCTAACAAGCCCTCCATAGGCCACCCCCAGGCCAGAGCCAGCTCTTCGCCTGGTGGGACCGTTCCCTGTAGATCATGAGGGTGTAGGCATCTCCTTCCACAGAGCACCTACAACTTTTTCTCATCTTCTGTCTCATGTCTCTAGCTGGTTTTTGTTTTGTTTTGTTTTGCATCTTTAGTGATCCCACCAGTGACTGGTGGAACATGAGGCTCTTCTTCCCACGCCCAAGAGTCCCCACCTGGATCCCAGCCCAGGGACACCCATTTCTTGGCCCTCCTCTTTCACTTCACACGCATGGATCTTTGGGACCACGTCAGCACCATCCAATCAGACTCCCTGCACAGCCCGTGCACTCAGAGATATGGCGGACCCCCAAGTTGCCTTTCTAGGGGTCACTTGCCCCACTTCTCTGCTTCTCCTCTGGTTCTTTCTCACTGAGCTGTTTGGTGTGTGCCCTCCATGTGCTTCAGGAGCAGCAGTCCCACGTGAGGTAATTCTGGCCAACGATAGGATGGGGAATTTTCCAGGGTGGGGAAACTTTCTGGGGACAGTTTTTGTAGCTTCTAAAAAAGGTATTTGGGAAGGCACGGTGCCCTTTCTGCTGTTTGCAGCAGAAAACCCCTCTGGGAACCGGGAGGGGTAATGTGACCGTGGAGAAGAGGAAGAAATGGGGTCTTTGTCGGCATCGTCAAACTGTGGGATTTCCCCAATCCCAGGCTTCTCATTGTCTGTGATTATTGCTCCCTGTTTGTATCCGGTCATTTTAGTAGCCTTTTGGTGACTTGCAGGCTGAAGTAGTCTTCAGACATACAGCATGAACACCTCACGGTGTAGGCTCATCTCCTATTTTTCTGACACTTGATACATTTATAGAATCCAAACTCAATCCAGCCGCGTAATTGCTCTTTCCAGTAAGTACTGCATTCCCTCACTTTGGGGATCAGAACACTGAAGCCGTCTCCCTTACCCTGCCCCTGCTATTACTCTTTCCCCGGTCCAGGTCTCAGCCTTCATGCATTCGTTAAAGCTCTCCACTCATCAGATGGACATACTGCATGTACAAGTTTGCTAACAGATTGAAGATGTTGAAAAGCATATAAGTATATACACTGGGCTAGCCCCTTCACACGCGGCTTTCATACGACTCTCGTAACAGCTCGGTGAGATGGAAATTCAAGTCCTATTTTTACAAATGAGAACACACACCTGTGGGGTAATTCACTCATCACTGATTAGCCGGCACCTGGGAGGGTCGGGGTCAAATGCGTATCTCTTTGAGATGACAGCCTGCACTTTTCTCTAGTCCGTATTTATTTGTAAGCATCCATGGAAGGCACATTGTGGGTCGGCATCCTCTTTGTTTCTTATTTTCTTACATGTTTTTATTCTATCTCCGTGTTTTTCTCACTTTATCTTTCTACTCTCGATTGCACGTGCTCAAGAGGATTGGGAAAGTTACTGAATGGTTATTTTAAAAATTAATGATTGTTTCTTTCGCTATAAAAGTTGTGTACTTATTGTAGAAAATTTGGGAGGCACAAAAAGTGTAAAAAAAATTAGTCATCAGTGATCCCCAAAAAAGCTTTTTTTTTTCTTGTTCTTAAGCTATTCTTCTTCACACAATACTGGCAGCAGCCTAGAAGGAGGCAGGGACTGCTTTCTCCCTGAGCTTCCTGTGGCATTGAGTGAGAGGGGAAAAGGAAAACAAAACACAGCCCTGGCTCCCCCCCCCATCAACCGCCACTCCCCCTGCCCCTTGGGTCTCACGTGGGACCCACTCTCTCTCCTAAAGGATGCACACCTCTGCCCTCCCACAACACACTTATTTGAATGAATAACAGCATCCCTCCCTCACACCCCCCAGTATAAAGATGCTTTACTCATGAGCAAAGAGGTGTCTGGGGCCCCAGGTGCTCCAAATACCTGACTTAGAACTTAGCCTTGTCTCCCCCCACACCATTCTCACGGGATTTTGTGGACTGACTGCCCAACCCCTGCTGGGATGAACCTTCTAGACTTTGGGCACAAGCATCCTAGGCAGACCATCTGGTTTTAAATCTGTGTGAGACAGGGTTCCCCGGGGGTCTGCTTCTTAAACCCACCGCTCCCTGCTGTGCACCTTCATACAGAACTGTAACAGGGCCTAGCCTTGGCCCTGACCTGTCACTGTCCCCTGAAGGCCATTTACTATGACCCAGTTTGGCAAAACTTGAGGGTGGGGGCTCAGGAGAGGGAGGCAAGACTTAAAAACCGTAAGTTTACTAAGAACAAAGAGTGATCGAGTGACCAATATATCCTAAGGTCTGTCAGGGGAAGAATTACGCCCAGCATCAGATAATAGCCCAGTTGGCCTCTCTCTGAACTGACTGAGCCATATCGGGAATACAGGACCAGGCCTTCACAGAAGCCAGGAGGAAAGGATTAACTTTGTTCCGAGTCTCAGAGCAGAGCTGGGATCGTGGACAGACAAAAAAAGGAAGACACAGGGTTTGGCATGAGGAAAAACTGTCTAATGTTGATAGTTCAACAAAGCCCAGCCATGACATTTCGCTGGGGTCCCCACCACCAAGAACCCCACGGCCACGGATGAGACTGCTGAGAGACAAGGTCCGGGTAGGGGTGTAGGTGAGACTGGCCCAGGGAGCCCCAGCGCTGGCCTGGCGGACAGATCGTCGTCAGTACGCATTAGCAGCAACCACTCTATCAGGCACACCTGCAGCCCAGCACCTGGTGCCCACCGGGCTAGGCAGCTGGTCAGGACCACTGCAAGTAGATACTGATGGATGATGTCTTGGATTTGTCTGCCTGTGAAGGTGAGACAGCTTTCTCAGGCTCGGCTCCAAGAAACCTTCAAAGGAAGCCACAGCTCGAACGGGTGAAGGAAAGCCCATGAGCACACCAGTGTTCCACGTGGAGCTTCTCCCCGTGACCCTGAACCCACACAGAGAGGCCCACACGCCTGTGGGTGAGAATGCCAGTGTGGGGGAGGCTGAAGGGGACAGAACGGAGGTGCCGAGGGTGGGGCGCATGCGAAGCTGAAATGATGCCTGCGAATACATTAGTCAGTCACAGTGACGGTGCTGAACCAAAGCACCAGTCCTCCTCTAGAGAAGCTTATGTAATGGCTGAGCACAGGGAAATGGGAGTCGGATTACACATGCTGGCGCTCTGTGCTTGGGGGCGTGTGGTCCACCCCCTCCTTTTGCAGGGAGACAAATGCTCCCTTTGCAGCTGGAGGGATCATTTTCCAAAGGGGGCCACCTGTGACCACAGAATGCCCTCTTGGGTTACACATTTATTAAGCAGGGGACAGCCACTTGCACTGGCTAAGGCTGGAATGGCCTCTCTCTGTCTCCCTCTCTCAGCATGACATCCTCAGCCAGACTTTGCTCTGTCGCGCCAGCTCCTAGGTCGTGGCGGCTCCTGGGAGCACCGTGAGGCCAGGGGTTATGAGGTCATGTGTGATAACAGGAGGAATGAGTGTTCCGATTGATTAGTAATGCCTACCACAGATAAAAGAGTGTGAAGTAGCTGCTTGCACACCGGGAGTGCAACCCTGTTCTAGGTCATGCTTACTAAACCCGGGTTTCTGTACTGGCCTTCACTGCATTGTTCAAAATCCTCCAGTCTTAAACACAAACATCTAGAAAGTTATCAGAGTGGAAGGGCCCCGCAAATCCCAGTATGTCAGCCAGACAACAACCCCAGATCACCATGGCCTTGAGAGCAGAGGAGAATCAAGAATATCTTAGGTTCTCTTGTAATAGGAATTTCTCTAATATCTTGCAGTAGGGGGGGAGAATGAAGAACTGTACCCCACCCCTGCAGGTTCCAGGAAGCTGGCATCGTGTGCTTGGGCCAAATAAGGGTAGGACGCCCCTGCTGCTGACTGCCACCTCTGTCCTTTGAGAGTAGGGAGATAAGCATTCTGCTGGCAACTAGACAGAGTCCATGCCTGAAGCGGGAGGGGCAAAGGCACCACTACCAGCAGGGATCACTGTCTTGTCCTTTCTGAGCATGTTGGCCCGACACCATTACCAACATGAGGGCGGAAGGGGACCGTGGGCTGCTTCCTGACAAGATCCTTCCCTCCACTTCAGAAACCCCAAAGACATCCCTAGCACGTTATCTTTTTCCCTTTAGCCAGGGTGTTCTTGGACACTTAGGAAGTAGTGGGGATGGGAATTTTAAAAACCTTTTCGTATTGTTTGCTCACTGCGGTTGGGAGAATAATTCCAAAGGAACAAAGGAACAAGGGACAATGAAAAGCACAGAGCTGGACTCAAAAGGGAAAGTCCTATACCAGAGGAAGAAAGAATGAGGTGGGGAAGAATGAGAGCAATGCAGTGCATGGGCATCAATTAACTGCACAGACATTAAGTGATGGAGCTGGGATTTGAACCCAGGTCTGCCTAATTCCAAAGTCTATGTACATAAAAGGAGAAGAAGGCACTAGAAATAACTCTCTTTTTTTAGGTGCTTTAAAAAGATTTTCCTCATGAAATGCAAGAAGATTTCAAAAAATCTACAGTATTTATGATCAGGGAGATAAGAGAACATTTCCAATAAGAAACCAGACAGACTGACTTGTAATAGAACAAATACTTGTTGAAGTCAGTACAGAGTAAAACATGTGCTTAATGAAGTGAAAGATAAGCATGATAGAACCTAAAAAGCATGTAACTGAAACGAACCCGGAGATGAAGAAGGCAGCTCCCGTGCACAGCACACCTTCCTCATGTCAAGCTCTTCACATGCGACCTCTCTTGAAATCATTGCACCAACTCTGCAATGCAGGCACTGTCTCCATTTCAAAGAGGAGAAAGCTGATGCTCAGAGAGGCTAAGGAAGGTGTAAGTTGGGCTGACATTCCAGCCTCTCTTCTGATTGGTCTGTGCCTATGGAGTGATGGTTAAATATTTTGAATTGCTCCACTGCTTGAAAATAACCCCCCCAAAAAATGCCAGGCAGGGAAGGTGGCCCACAGAAGCACAGCTGAGAGCAAGAAGAGTCGTCCTAGAAGGAGAATCAAGGAAATCTGTGCAGAGTGAGGGTAACTGAGTCAAGCCATCACTTCCCTGACTATTGGAGCTGCCATCGCCTTCGGGAGCTTAGCAGCAAATGTCTGTACCTCACCCTGAATTTAATAAAATCTACCTTCCGAATCCCTGTGGGCTCATCCCCCTTGTCCCCAGTACCCCCTTTCTTGGTGAGCACTTTCTCATTTCTCTATTTCACCCAGCAGTTCCCAAACCAGATTCATAACAGCAACTGCCCTCTGTCCTCTACTCTCTGGTGATGAAACTAGTCAGTAGACTAAACTGGGAAGTCCCCAGATGCTCTGCGTCTGGGTGTGAAGTTTCCATCCAATACGCAGTCTTTGAAGTCTCTGAGTACTGGGTTTGTGACCTTCCAGGTCACCACGCAGAAACGAGCAAGCTGTAGGAGACCGCCTCTACACTGCTTCGGTCCCTCCCCTCTTTGATCTTCAGCCACAGTTCCTTCCCTTTGATTCCCTCCCCTTGGCTCCTCTTGGATGTACAGAAAACCAAGCATACCTCTGCTTCCCCTTTGAAAAGCTTTATTTCCGCTGACCCTGGTAAATTCTCCGTAAGCCCAAATTTCAGTCCCGTAAAAATGCCATTACCATCACAGCTGAACTGATCTCCTCCTGTTGAAATCTCAGGTGCGCTTTGTTAGCCACTTTGCTCTACACTCAGATATTTGGGGTCCTAATATTCTTTCAATGATCTTAACGCAGCCTTTTCTCCAGCAACTTATTGAACACCCTCTCTATTTTATACCTGATTGATGCTACCCATTAACGAGTTTCAGGACATTTTCTCGCCTAATACACTTTCATTTTTAATTTAAAGCCACATTCATTCAGTCAATAAACATTTATTGCCACCTACTATGTGCTAAGCAGTAAAATGGCAAAGGGTGGCTCTGAGGTTTCCTTGATGAGAAAAACTACTGACCAGAAAGGTTCTACTTTTAGCCACGACAGAGTAGCTCTTGAGGGTCCTCCCCTCTCACATGTGCCTGTTATAAACCCTACACGCGCACACACAGACAACCTACTGAAAGGCACCAGGTCTGTCCCATAACAAGCAAACAGAAGCTGAAGGGGACTCAACACTGGGAAGGGAGAAATGGCCATAGATGATGTCTGTTTTTTGACAGCTCCTGACCCGAGGGCAGGCCCAAGTCAAGTTGTACCTGGTGGCTACGATTTGGATAGAAACCTTCGCTCTGACCGAGGAATTAGAAGACAGCGTTCAGGTAACTACCGCTGGAAAGTAAGGAGAGACATCCCAGAAAAGGGGCACCCCACAGTAGCCCCAAATGCTGAGTGTAAATCCTGCCCAAATCTCCCTGAATGATGCATGTAGGGGGCAGGTTCTGAGCAGCCCAACTGAAGCTGAAGAACTAAAGAAAGATTTCAGCTATCTCCCACTCAAGGGAAACTGAGTTTAGAGTTTAAGTTAACTGCCTTAAAAAAATCACTGCTGTTTTGGGAAATATAATAGAATCAAGAGCCTCTTCAAGTCTCATTTATCATATTCAGGATGCAATACAAAATTACTAGAAAAATTTTAAATATAAACGGAAGCACGTGGCCCGAGCTCAAAAAGAAAGGCAATCAATAGAGATCTAACCCAAGAGGGCCCAGATGCCAGCGTTAATAGAGAAGAATGATAAAGTTGCTGTTATAACGTTGCTCAAGGGTGTAAAGGAAAATATGCTTGTAATAAATGAACAAATAGGAAATATCAGCCACAGCATAGAAACTACAGAGAGAACAAAAACTATTTATTGTATTTTTTACTGTTGTTCAAGTACAGTTTTCTGCCTTTTCTCCCCACCCCAGGCCTCCCCACCTCCCCTCCCGTTTCCACCCCTCCTCCCCATTATTGTCCATGTGTCCTTTATAGTTTTTCCTGCAAACCCTTCACCCTTTCCCCCTGAAATTCCCTCCCCTCTCTCCTCTGGCCACTGTCAGCCTGAAAACGAAAACTGTTAATCACACCAGCTAAATCCCCACCAACACTTTGCTCTGTACTGTGTGAGTTGTGCTTTTCACTAGGGACAGTTACATAGTTCTAATAGTGACATTATTTCAGCACCTTAAAAGTGCAAGGTATTGGGCAAGCTTTCGGGAGCAAGTATACAATACCAAATCTTAAATTCTAGTCGCAAAAAAACAGACCTTCTCATCTGACAGCACCTGTCTACTAGTTATAAGAGATTGTATATGCCCTTATATACAGGACACTTCTCACACCCTCCCTTCTCTTTCAGGTCTTACATCAGAAGAAGAAATTGAAGCCCTGCCATGGCCTCTTTCCAGCTCCGGATCAGTCCTGATGGGGCCATTTGCCCCACATAAAGCAGGGAGGAATGAGGATGAGGGGCAGGCTCTCAGGTTCGATACACGCCGCATTTCTCCTGAAAGGAGAAGTATCCTTCCACTGGGGAAAGAATCTTCCACTAGATGATTAGACAGATCAGTTCTATTCAAAATAAAAATCTCTGGGTATAGCCTTGGCTGGAGTGGCTCAGTGGATTGAGTACCAGCCTGACAACCAAAAGGTTGCTGGTTCGATTCCAGTCAGGGCACCTGCCTGGGTTGTGGGCCAGGTCCTCAGTTCGGGGCGTGTGAGAGGTGACCGATGGATGTGTCTCTCACACACTGATGTTTTTCTCCCTCTCCTTCTCTTTCTCCCACCCTTCCCCTCTTTCTAAAAATAAATAAATAAAATCTTTTTTAAAAACTGTGGGTACAGAAGTCAAAGGGAGTTGCTGGTCATTATAACATCTCTTTATCCAGTTTCATTAACAGGTGTTTGTTTTTTTCAAAACCTGGTACGAAAGAGGTTCTCAAACTTGGCTACACGTTGGAATCACCTGGAAATGCTAGGAACATATATTGAGATCACAGGGCAAGACTACTATATATATAGCCCCGAAATGGCCAAAAGAAATTGTTTTAAGACAGAAAATAGCAACTGTTGGCAAGAATTCTAACATACTGGGAATATAAATGGCTACAACTCCTTTTAGAACTTCTCAGCAATATCTTGTAAAGCTGAGTATACCCACTCCCTATAACCCGGCAATTTCATTCCTAGGAGTATACCCAACAGAAATTTCTATGTACACTTACCAAAGCATTTACAGGAATTGAATAGCACTATTTATAATAGTCCCAAGGTATAAACTGTCCAAAATGCCCACCAACCGTAGCCTAGAAAAGAATGATGGTGTATCACACAAGGGAACATGTACAGCAATGGGAATGAGCAATGCACAATGGGACTCACGCAACGGTAACCGAAACCAGCCAAAAGCACACACACAAATACACGCTACATGGTTCCATCTGTGTAAAATTCAGTACCAGGCAATGCCGACCTATGTTGTCAATCAGGACAGTGATTTGGAGGTGAGGGTGACTGGGAAATGGGTGCTTCTAGAGTACTGGTAATATTGTGGTGGTTTTTTTTAGCTGGATATGGGTTACGTAGGCATGTTCAGTTTGTGAAAATTTCGTTCCCTTTGGGTTTGTGTACTTTTCTATATGTTCTTACCTTAATTCATTAAAAGTTTTCAAAATACTGGCACCTGGGTCCCCCCTTGGGAGATTCTATTTCATTGATCTGAGGTGCAGCCAGTCACTAAAAATTTTAAATGCTCCCCTGGTGGGCCTAACATGCATCCGGGAACCGCTGTGCTGGAGCTTGGCAACCCTCCTCACTATTTCTTGGAGCAGAAAGCACCGCTGCTTCTCTAGAAAGTATAAAGCAGATGTGTGTGTGTGTGTGTGTGTGTGTGTGTGTGTGTGTGTAGAACACTGGTAGCTCCAGGGGAGGTTTATAGGCATTACATGGAAAAAAGATCCATCATCAAATATGTACTTTTTTTAAGTCTAATTATCAATGGCATTTCTAGAGCTAAGTGCTTTATCTGCACCACAGGTGGCAAACACAAGGCCCATGGGCCGAATCCGGCCCTCCACCTTGTTTTATCCGGCCTGGCACCTTGTTCCTACCCGGCAGCAGCACTGAGCTCTCACTTAACTGTTAAGGAGCAGTTACACTGATACAGTCCTAAAATTACTTCGGCCCTCTGAAGGCAGCTTCGAGGCTGATGCAGCCCCTGGTGAAAATGAGTTTGACATCTCTGATCTACATTATCTCATTTAATCCTCACAATAAGCCTATGATAAAGGTACTGTTAACCCCTATTTTACAGAAGGGTAAACTAAAACTTGGCGGGGCAATTGCCAAAGTCATACAGCCTGTAAACAACAGGACTAGGATTAGAATCCACATGGCCTTGACACTGAAGACCCTGCTCTTAGCCACTGGCCTAGTCTGCCTGTCCAGGCAGCACTTGACTGGCTCGTGCAGGTGCTGGGTCACACAGCATTTCCCGAAGAGGTTTCTTTGCCTCCGCCCCTTACCTTCCACCATCAGATTTCTCATTCTGAAACCAAGTCTGATTCCATCATTTTCCCTGTAGGGAAACATTTAATCCTTCTCCATAGCCTATGAAGTCACGTCTAAACTCTTCAGCCTAAGGGGTCAGCCATCCCCTATGTGGCCTTGACATTTTAACTTTACCTCTGGCCATCCTAATATCCCAAACTCACTAACCACTACATTTCCCTGCTCCCCAAACAGGTCCGATGGGTTTACACCTCCACCTCGGTCCCTACCATTTGTTGAGACCCTGCTATGTGCCAAGGGCTACATATACATAAATTACCTTTAATCCCCACAATGAGCCATTTAGAACAGGTATCACTGTCTCCAACACATGGATAAGAAAGCGGAGCTACATCCTGACAAGCCCAGCATCACCACTCAACAGCACCAGAACTAGGACTTGAGCCCAGGTTTCGACTTCTGTGCCACAAGGCGGCCGTGTGGCTTTCACCGCGGCACACCCGCTGCCTCACCCTGGTCTATGCTGTCGCACGAAGGGGCAACACCCTGCTTTCTCTCCACCTGGCAAACTCCTCTTCATTCTTCGAGAGCTGGCCCAAGTGCTATAATAATCATATCTATCATCTCGTAAGTGCTTTCCAGGCACGGTGCTCAACACTTGACTTGCCTTGTCTCATTTACACAATCTCTCAATGCTCTTTTTATTCCCTCTGAATTGTTCTTCATCTGCCCTGTGCCAAATGGACTTCTTTCTCCTCTCTAGTTCTCTTTTATGGCGCTCAACACTCTCCAGTAATTGTCAGTTTCAGACCCGCCTCTTCCATTTTGGACTAGATGCTCTTGAAAGACAAGGCATATGTGTTACTCACCTGGACACACTGCTACAGAGCCACCCAGTGTGGGGTAGGTAAAAAATGGGAGAGAGTGGACAGGAAGGTGAGAGACCAAGAGACTGACAATTCACTGAGCTGGTTCCATCAGTTCTGTCACAGGGGGTGGCCCTTTGGCTTAGAACCAGAGCTGTGGCATCGAACAGATGAAACAGACCTGGCTTCCGGAGGAAGAGGTCACAATGAGGACCAAACCCAGGACACATGTCACCTGGCCCCCACCTCACCTCCCATGAAAGGCTGGGTTGGGATCCCCCCTGGCTTCACCCATCTCTTCCACTCTGCAAGCTTACACTTGGCTCCATACATCCCTGCTCAGGGGATCTGTTGTGAAACAATGGTTAGGTTCACTCCACAGCACTGTTTCAGGTATTCTCAAGTGCTCTTTGCCTTGTGTTGTTCATTAGTTATCCCCAGTGAATGAAGATCTCCAGGACAGGTCACCCAGGAAAATGTATAACGAAGGTGTGGCTCCCCACCGGTGGGTAGATTAGCCGATCATACCCCTTTCTACATAGATCTGTTCTTTCTGAGTCGGAGGCCCCTTTATGAGACAAAGACATCTTTGACCCTCACTCACTCACCGAACACCCATTCGGTGTATTCAGTCTGCAGTGGGCACTATTCAGACCACAGCTCCTTGTAACCCCTGGGGTAACTGCCTATTCATACCACCCACATCCAAACACTATGAGCTCCAGGATTGTGGACTTTCAAGCCAACCTCTGCTCCTTCACTCTTACTGAACTCACATACATTTGCCCAAGTACAAGAGATCAGCAAGTTCTACCAGCTGCAAACTCAGCTGGATTTCTGCACAGCCTCACTCCAACACACCCCATTAGTAAACGTAGAAGCCACCAAAGAGACTATTTCAAAATTACTTTTCCCTTCCTTACTGCCTACCTCTTCTGCTGCCCCGACTAGAGGTAAGCTGCATGATTTTTTTTTGCTTCTAATCAAGTCATTTTCTTTGGAGGATTTCAAGCCCGCCCCACTCCCATCATAGTGTACACTGTATTTCATTAATTCAGCTGTGATATTCACAAAGATTGAGTCTATCAAACAGAAGGTAGCTGAGTTTATGCATTCCTCCAGCACACTTGAACTACACTGTTCTTTTTCTGATTTTATTTGCCCTGCAGGAGACGGGGATCAGTCTGAGGGCAGAAGCTGGTTGAATCTAATCTTATCTCTTTCATTCCAAGCATAAAGCCAGGTAAAAAATGTAATTCTTAAATATAGAACAATCTTTATGTAGGCACAATTTAAAGGGTCGAAATTTGAATTACTGCAGAACCTGACTCAGAAACACCTTTTCTATTTTATTCTGTCATACTGGCAAAAGTTAAAGTTACTTCATACTCAGTGTTGGAAAAGGGGGCAGGGAAAGGTATTCCCACATACTGGTCACGAAATAGAAATTGGTTTGGCCTCTTGAGGGACAGTTTGACAGTGTCATAGCTCAAATCGCAGGAAATTTTCCTTATGGATGAAAACCATATCGGTGTACAAAGATATAAGCTGTACAAGCAAGGATGTGGTAGACTCATACATTTAGAGAAGGAAAAAGCTGCAAACGATCTCAGATGTCAGCACGGAAGGAGAAACAAATTAGGGTAAATTTTTATCACTGTAATATCATGTAGCCTTACAGACCAAGGTACATCTCTCTGGGTCAACATGTGCCGAGATAAATTAGCTGAAAAGAGGAAGTTTCAGAGGAGTGATCTATAGTTGTGTTAAAATGAAAAAAGGATAAGCATGTCAATGAGTATGGATTTGTATGCGTATAAGAAATTTATGGAGAGACACATAAAACACTCAGGAATTTCTTCCAGTGAAAAGAATGAGTACCTGGGGATCATGTTTGGGAAGATATCACTTTCCATTTTCCACATTTCCATACTGTTTAAATTTTAATAATGAATGTGTATTCTTTTAAAATGAAAAAGCATAAAATATGGCAATAAGAAAACAAAAGCTGGGTTTTATATGTTTAAAAGAACACAAAGGAAAGTTTGGAGGAAGTTGTCCCTGTTTCTTTAAAAGGCAACAGGCGATGTCTGCAGGGCATCCTTTGCTCTCTGCCCAGTCCATGGGATGGACCAGAGAGTCCCGGAAGGGCCTGGAGACAGCGAGAGTCACCGAGAAGAGCCAAGAGCCCTGAAGACAGGAAGTGTGAGAAGTGTGCCTCTCACTTGCTCTTGGATCGCAGGAAGTAAAACCAGTTCTGACGGAGCCTCTGAACCATCCTAGGAGCCGAGAAATTCTGAGAACTCGCCAGGGTGGCACCAACACTAGGGCCTCTAACCGGTGCCAAGAAGCAAAGGGTAGGGATGCCCAGGTAAGTAATGACACGCGTGGCCTGGATGAGCAAAGCAGCTGACCCAGCCACCAGGGACGTCAGTGGCACAGGGCTCTGTTCACCTGTCCCCTCTGCTCTGAAGCCATCTGGGACTCCCAGGGGCTGACTTTGCTGATACGAATGTGATATCAATAGTTGACATATATCGAGTACATCCCATGTGCCACGCGGAGGCTAACTGGTCAATCATATCATCCCATGCTGTTAGTATTCCTATTTTACACAGGGAGACATGGGAGCTTAGTGAAGTTAAGCAAGTAACTTGCTCAAGGTTACAGTAAGTGGTGGAGCTGGGAATCCAACCCAGGTCTGACTCCAGAGCCAGCCAAAGTCACTGCTAGCCCTCCCTCCACTTGGGGACGAACTAGAAAATGACACTCCCTCAGAGCAGGGACAGCCCTAGGGAGCGCCACAGCATTTTCATCTTAAAAAAAGCCAGAGAAAATAGTAATCAAGTGCAAGTGCTTTGAAGCCAGATGATCTGGGTTCAAATCTCTGCTCTGCTACTTACTGGCTGTGTGACCTACAGAAAGTCACTGAACATCTCTGTGCCTCACTTTCCTTAGCAGTAAAATCAGTAATAATGCCACCTCTTAGAGTCACTAGGAGTACTAAAAGAGTTAAATAGACAGTGATGGGCTCATCATAAGTACCAAATATTGATTATTATTCATATTAAGAAAAAGATACACTCTCTCCCAGGCAGATGCAATTCTGCAGGGTACAGATTTTGGCAAGTGGAGTGGGCTAGGTTTCAGCCTCTCCCTCAGCCAGGTGCCATCCAGCAGAACACGACTCTACAACCTTACACCGGGCCTGCTGATCAATGAACTCCCATGTACTGACAGTTCTTCCTCCTAGCTATCCCCCCACCAGCCTGGCTATGAATCAGAATCACCTGGCACACCTTTTAAAAATACAGATTCCCAGGGCCCCGCCTTGGCTGGTTCTAATCCAGGCAGGCTGGGCTAGGGCCCAAGGATCTGTATATTTATCAAGCCCCAAGTGAGTCAGAAAGAGTGTGTTCCTGGACACACTTTTTTTGGAAGCACCAGAAAGCTCCCCAGCCCTTGCTCTGGCTGTTTCAGTGGCCCCATGAGAGCAGGCAGCTCTCCTTCCCCACCTGGTTCCAGGCCTTGGCCCAGAGAGGAGGAACTCAGTAAATATGTGACTCTGCAAGCCAGCCAGCAGATCAGGTGGCTGTGAGAACCGGTGCGGCAGGCTGGCTTTGCTTTCATGCTTCAGTGGATTGTACCAGGTACCCCTCAACTTTATTTAGACTTGAGGTTCCCCAGACCCTCGCCACCCAAAATGTAGTGGACAGATCAGCAGAATAGCTTCCCCTGTGAGCTTGTTAGAAATGCAGGCTCTCGGGCCCCAATCCAACTGAATCAGTCTGCTTTTCACAGGAATCCCAAGGTGAGCAAGTCTGAGGCAGACGCCTGAGATCTCCTGCCCTGTCAGAATAAATTCCACCCACTGGGCTCCTCTAACCCATCCAAATGCCCTTTGGGGCCATACTTTTCCTTCAAACTCCCAAAGAGCCCCCAGAAACACACTGTGAGCTTTTCACTAGCCCAGACCCTTGCTCAGCAGCTAGCCTGGGGCTCACAGCGAACCTTTGCTTTAATAAGTTATTTATTTCAAAGTCCACATTAAAATGCACCCTCCTAATACACTGAAAAGGAGACAACACTCCAACCTGGACAATTCTGGGGCATAGAACATTCCTTTCTTTTGTACAGAGTCATGACCCCTGCTTCCCTGGCCAAAGCCATCCAAAGGCATTGGATGGCCCCCCGAAAACAAGCAATGTCTTCCTGTTGGCCAAAGTTCAGGTGATTGGGCGGATTTCACACTGGAGCTTAACCTCATTAATCCAAGGCCTATCACATTGCTGTAAATGTCAGTGGAAAATAGCCATTCAGTGGGTTTCCTTCATTCCACCAGAAAGGGAAAAAAACAGGAAGCTGACAGCAGCTGCGCCCCAGCTTGGCAGATCCCAAGGGCCCAGCTGACAGGGCGTTCCTTGTCAGCACTGACGGTCCCCTGCCCCGGCCTGCTTGTCCAGAGAAAGGTGGGTCCTGTGTCTACCTGAGCAAAACACAGTGGTGACTGCTATTCAGATCCTTCAGGCCCCGAAGCACCTGCTTAGGAAAGAAAACAGCGTGGTCTGCGTATCTTCGGTCTCAATTACCAATTGGCTTATCATCACTCAGATTCATCTAAATCTCTTCTTCCCATTCAAAATGTCCTATGAGCCAAAGCTCTGGGGCTCCAGGGAACATAAGGCGTTCCAAGACCTCATTCATCTCTTTAATGCATATTGATTATCTCCTGAGTGCCAGGCATCATGCTGGGCAGCTGGGGTCGCAGAGCTGAATGAACTAGACACAGTCACTGGCCTTCCGGGGTTTATAGTCCAGTCTAAGCTTTCTCAGCCTTGGCACTATTGACATTTAGGATCATTTCATCTTTTGTTGTGGGGGGCTGTCCTTCGCTCTGTAAGATATTAACAGTATTCCTGGCCTCGCCCCACTAGACACCATAGCACCCCTCCCCACCTGTGACAACCAAAAACTGTCCTCAGACATTGTCAAATGTATTCTGGGGGGCCAAACTGCCCCCAGTTGAGAACCAGTGATGTAGTAGGTGAGGCAAACTAAAAGAGTAATGACCACAAATAACCGTGTAATCACAATTTTAATAAATACCAAGGAGGAAAATATCATGGATACTACACCACAATAACTTGGAAACCAGGCATTTTGTGTGTAATTACAAATTCTAATGACAACACACACACACACACACACACACACACACACACACACACACACATCTGTATTCCAGATGAAGAAATTGAGGCTCAAGGAAATAGAAATTGTCCAAGGCCAAAAAGCCAGTGGAAAGCAGAGTCAGAATTTGAACCCAGGCCTTAAACTCTGCCTCCCAAGGAAAAGGAAACCTGAGCCTTTGCCTCCTGTAAGCAGGCAGGGATGTGGTCACGTGAGGCTCTGACCAGCCATCCTCGGGTCATTGTAGAGCCCCACCACCACCTGCCACGTCAATCAAGCTGCAAACGGACTACGTCAAGGCGTGTTGATGGGACACTAGCGGGGCCGAGGAATGCGACCTGAACTCTGAGACATCCAAGAACACCTCCCCCTCGCCAAGTGCCTGCACACAGGACCTTCCCAAAAGTCAGGGCAGGGAGAGAATGGGGAAATCCCCAGGGAACTAGAGCACACCCGGCTGTGACTCATCTCCAAAGAGCCCACTACCCAGCATCCAGACATTCTGCGGTCAGCTTTAGGTATTCACACGGAGCACAGGTGAGGTGGTACAGGTTAGCACATGACAACTTTGGAGACCCCCTGACATGAACTGCTACCATATTTAAGCTGCATGCCTTTAGCAAATCACCTCATTCTTTGTGCCTCGGTTTACCCCTCCATGCAATGAGGATAAATATGTCCACTTCAATGAGGATTCAATGGCAATGCAAGCAAAAACTTCGGACAGTGACCACTGCCCATAGCCGCACTTAGTACAATGTTAAAGGAGCCAGATCACAACACTTTCTCTACCCCCCCATCCCCTTCCTTCAAGTGAGAAACTGAGACCCAGGAAGGAAGGAACTGGTACAGAAGTATCTCATCTCAGGAAGCATCTCAGGAAGAAGGAGGGGACCTCTAGGCTTCCCGGGGAATAGGACGAGGAAGGGGCAGTGAATGTATTGGCAAACGAGCACAGCCCAGCCCTTCCTCCCAGGCAGAGGTCAATCCTAGACTTTCTCAGGTGCTACAACCAGACAACCCTCCACAGGCTGCAGGGCACCTGCTCCGGGTCAGTGAATGTTCAGTCATTTGGGACCCCTGGGCAGGCTGGCCTCTGCCTGCCTCCCTGGCTTTGCCTGCTGCCCCTGCCTCCATACGCCCCGTGGTGATGGTGCCCCAGCTGCACTCCCCACTGCTCTCGAAGACGCCCAGCCTCCGTGCCTTTACACAAGCTGTTCGCTCTGCTCAGGCTGCCTACCGCTCTGTTACCACCACCTGCAAAATTGTCTCTGAAGGGCTCCAATGGGTTCCCACAGCAAACTTTGCCCACCTGTTATTGGTCATCACAGACTAATAATAACAGCAGCTGACATTTGCAATCACAAATAAATATCTAGAAGCCCTGAGCTAAATTTCTCACCCATGTGGTCTCACTTTTCTCCTCACCTCGACACCCCACGCAGGTAGCTTACATGCTTCACAGGTAAGGCATCTATCTGTCCATCACCACCAGCTGCAAGCTGGCAGAGTCCAGAATAAAACCTGTTGGCTGGCCTGGGCCCACCCGTGCATCCATTGCTTTATTCTCCGCTCCTCTTCCTGCCGGTGAAACTGTTATCCTTTGCTATCTGTTGGGGACTGTAGCCTCACGATCTGTTTCCAAGCCTGCCTCTCCCCTCTAGAGAAAGAACCCTGAGAAAATTTTGAAACCTCTTGCTAAGCACAAAGTCTAAAATAAAGCAAAAATCTATTGAATAAATCAATGAATCCTGAAAAAACGGCAGCCAGATGAGAAAGGCCCAGTAGCAGACTTCCTGAGGACAGGCCCACGCTGCACTCAAATTCCCAGGAGGCAGGCCCCCCAGGCTGAGTGGCTCTCCCTGTCCTGGTAGCTAGAGGCAGAAGAGGTCTGCCTCCACCAGACCAGAGGTGCTGGGAGCCCTCTGCAAAGGAGGAAGTGGTGATGACAGTGACAAGTATCACTTCCTGTACTCCTGCCCACACCAGGTGCTGTACTAAGCACTTCCTGGGCTTTGTGGTCTCACAGAATCATCACAACCCCGTGAAGTCAGCATGACTATCACTCCCATTTTACCGATGAGAAAGCCAGGACTCGGAGAGAGGAAATCATTTACCCAGGACCACAGAGCTGTTAAGCATAGAGCCATAATTTGAACTAGACCTGTCTGGGCCCTTGCTCTTCACACGTTGCAACTTTCTGTAGGAGTCAGGCTCATCCAAGCCCTCCGTGAAGCCAAGTCTCTAAGATGCGCTGAGGATAAAGAAGGTCACCTGGTCTCTGCTGGAAGGATGCCAGTTGGGACCCGATATTCACCAAATGCTCCAAGTCCTCGGTGCAGGGGGTGAGGGTGGGGTACAGGGGATAGGGGGAGTGGAGCAGGTGGTGGCTAAGAGGGGGCGGGAGGGCAAGGTTTGGTGGGGGTCCTGAGGATCCAAGCACAGCCCATGAATCCACATAGGTGCCTTCTTCGACCTGCAGACCCAGGCTGGCTGCACCCTACCTCACTCTGGATGATGGAGCAGGTTTTGAGAGGAACCTGGGGCTCTAGTTTCCAAAGAGTTCTAATGGGCTCTGCAGAAAGGCTTGGCCTTGGGGGGAAACCCCCCTTCCTGCATCAACAACCTCTTAGCCCTGTGGCTCAGGCTCCCAAACAGACTTAACTGAGAATTTAATACCTACTCCAGCATCATTACCAGAGAGATGGAGTCTGAATATGCATCGGCCTTTCCTTCCACGTCCTTCCATGCCAGCACAGATCCAGAGAGGAGCCCTGGTGCATGAGACGCAGAGGATGAACAGCACAGTGGGGGAAACCAAAAGAGGGGCAGGAAGGATCAAGTGGTCTTCCTGCAGGAAGACATTCCAGAGGCTGGAAAGAGCTTGGACTGGGAGAGGGGTTAGGAAGTTTTCAGGGTGGAGGACACTGTTGGGTGAACTACAGCTGACAGCAAGGTGCAAAACTGAACATGCAGAGTGGCCTGATTGACCTCTCACCCCCAGCATCCCCATGGCAGGTGGAAGAGAAGGGGCTGGGGATTTGTGGGGGAAGGCCCCCCCAGAGCAGGTTGCCAGCTGAAAGGATTCACCAGCGCCCACCGGCGGCCTGTAAGCTGACTCTTTATGACAAAGCAAGGGAAGGAGATGTGGGAACTCCCCCCGCCCCTGCAGAACCACCCACCAGGGCTCCACTTCTGCTCCTGCCCTAAAGAAGAGACAAGCCCCACTCAAAACCAGTGTGAAAGGCGCCAGCATTTACTTGGGAGCATGCATCCTGCCACGCTCCACTGCACCAAGCTCTCCCCCTGGGTCCTCTTACCCATCCCCCGAAATGGGACTGCTTCTTAGTCCCATTTTCTACAGGCAACTGAGGCTTCGGAGAGGCCAAGTGCCGTGCCCTGGGGCAGACGGAGCTAGTCACCAACGGAGCTAAAAAGCTTTATTACCAGCCTAGAAGGAATCCTCCCGAGTGGAGGGGTGTTCTCGGAGCTGCACCAGCCGCAGGAAATGTCAGGGCACACGGGGAACTACCCCCTCCGGCTGAGGCGGCTAACGACAGGCCCCTTCTCCAGAGAGCCCTGGGAGAAAGGCGCCTGGTACCTCAGGGCCCGGGTCCTCCACAGAGGGCGATTCAGAGGCGGCACCTGGTGCCCGCGGCCGCGGGGAGCTGGTGGGCTTTTCTGACATCGAGAACAGGGGCCCATTATGTAGAATCCAATCACATGGGCGCCCAAGCAGCTCGGCTTTCGGTTCTGAGAAGCGCTTATGCAGTCGCATCTCTGTCCCCTTGGCGCCCGAGGTGCCCGAGAGTGCCTGGTCCCGGGTTCCCGGCAGGGCCAGATTCAAAGCTCCGGAGGCTCAGTTACACACCGGGGCTGGGAGCTGCATCATCAGCATCTCCAGCGCAGCGGGGCCGGGCTGGGGGAGGAGGAGGAGGGAAGGAAGGAGTCTGCATCAGGGAAGGAGGTGGCAGCGAGCGCCTCCCCCTCTTTGCTCTCCACTGGGGCAAGCGGGCAGCTCAACCTGGGCGCTCCGGTTGACCTTGGGGAGACGCCCCCGCGCGACCTCTCTGGGGCCGGCTGCACAGTTTCAGCCCATCCTAGGCGCTCGGGGGCGCTCATCCGGCCTGGGTCCAAGCGCGCGACTCCGGAAGAGAGGAGTGGTCCGGACTCCGGGGACCCAGAGGCTGGCGCACGGCGGCCCTTTGGAGAGGCCGGGCGCACCTCTCCCTGAACACAACCGCCCGCGGCGTCTCCCGGTGGACAGCAGGCTCTGTCAGCGAGATCCCGAGGTTGGATGGGTCCGCACATGTGGGCGACTGCCCCTGGGGACCTTTCCCGCCAGAGCAGGAGCGCTCCCTGAGCCTAGCCGCTGCCTGCGGAAACCAAGGGCTGCCACTCAAGGGGGCGGCGCCCCCATGCCGGGCCCTGAGGCTGGGTGGCGGGCTATTTGGTGCAGGTTGTAGCTCCCAATTCCTGTCATGGAGCCGCCCCGGAAGACAGCCACCGTAGAGTCCAGAACCAACCGAAATCCCCCTACCGGCCCCAAGATCGGGTCACGGCGACCCCGGCCAACAACTGCCAATGAGCACCCCCTCCCTCCGGCCTCGTCGTTGGCGCGCAAGCCCCAGGAGAACGCTCCAACACCAGCCAGCCTCCCTGGATCAGCGCTACCCGAACCTGCAACCTGCGTTTCCAGTACCTCCTCCCCCAATTATCTCAAGCCGCCTGCGGGTGGCCAAAGCACCCCACACACCCCCAGCCAAGCTGTCAGAGGCCGGGACCACCTCCCGGCCTCCCCGCCTCCATACTCATCCCCTGCCCTCCGGTGCAGCCGCAGAGCGCAGCGGGAGGCGGCGACTCCGCGGAACTCACCCTCTCTCCCGAGCCCTGCCCGGGCGGCTCCGGGCCCGGGCTCAGTCAGTCTGTCCCCGAGCCGCAGCTGCCGCGAGGCGACTAAAGCCAGCGCCGCTCGGCCCCGAGCCTCCGCCCCGCCCCTCGGCTCCTCCCCCAAGGCGGGGCCTGAGCTCGGAGAAGCGGCGGGCGCGCTCCGCCGGGTCTGGCTGGCTGGGGAGCGCGCGAAGGGTCCCGGCGCTCTAAGGATGGGGGCCCCTCCTTTTACCAGCTGGAAATCGAAGAAAGTTGGGATGCGCCCAGACTTCGGAATAGTTTTCCTTATCGTCGTCCTCCTTTCCCGCCACCACCACCATCGTGAAGAGGGGAGCCCAGGGCGGCATCCTCGCTCCCATTTGACAGAAGGGCATCCCCAGGAAGCCCAGAGAGGGGCAATAACCTGTCCAAGGTCACACAGAATTAGTCCAGCGCCAGGACTTCCAGTCTCCTTCCTTGAGGGCCTGAGCAGCCCGAATCTAAAGGCTGCAGAGGACGTCCAGGAGACTGGCCAGCCCTTGCCCCGAAGGCGGGTCTGTGGGGGCAGGTCCCCCAGGTGGAGGGGGGAGAGCAGGAGCGAGACAGGGGAGCAGGGGGGCCGAGGCTTGTGACGTGGTCTCATAACATTTCCTCTTTCTGGGAAGAAAGGAGGTGAAGCGAAGGAGGAAGGAAGTGGTCGTACCTCCGCTGACGTCTGTCACGATCTAGAAAGGGGCTGCCTCCCTGAGATTTAAGGCTAAAAATGGGGGGAAAATAATGTTTTAAGGCAAACACCCGGTGGCTTCTATCCTTGAATTTAAGCCTCTTTCCTGGGCTGAGAGCTCTGAGCCCCACCTTTTTTGCAGAACAAGGGATTTAACTACCTTAAGGCTGATGTGGAGAGGGCCCTACACTCCCCTCCCCCATAGGAGGAGGAGAGAAAGTTAACAAACAAAGGGGGGAAATCCAGCGCACGACATTCTCTGGAATCCACACTCCTTGAACACTGGCTGTCAAACAATGGAGTTCTCTTCTCCACAAAGGGCCTTGTTTCCTGAGCGTTCTCAGCCTCCAGATTAGAGCCCTAGGGCCAGCCAGCGGGGTGCAGACAAGGTTTAAGTTTGGTGGGCTTGGGGGTTGTACCCTGTTAATTCAATTCCCAGCAGACTTGTGTGAAGAACTCCTTTAGGTTATTACTAGCAATGTTCTCCTGGGGTTGACAGCATAGCCTGAGTTTAGTGATGGTCTGCTTGCTAAGGGAACTCAGTAACCTTTCCTGGGGAGGGGAAAACCTCTGTGCCGGGCTTATCCCTGGCCCCCCACCGAGTGCTCTGGAAGGCCCACCACCACTCTCCTGGCTCACTCCCAGCTCATTGATAATCCAGCTGTAAATTACACTGTTTCAGCAAGAGCCATTGGAGAGCAAAGGAGATGGGGAGGAGTTAAAATGATGTTTAAAATAACTCAGAGAGATCATGGTTCTCCACAGAACATTTCCGTGAACTTGTCAAGAAGAGGTGTGGGCTGAGAGGATGAGACTTCATCTCTCCGAGGCAGAAGAACTTGGAGTCTGTGTTCCTGAAATGAAGCCTGGAGGATGGGCCCAGATTCCTGGGCTGTCCTGTCCATTCTCACCACTCACAGTGTTTGATACCGGAAGTTCAAGTGTGCTCAGAATAAGGTGGAAGACTCACACTTCCAGGTTTCAGAACTTACTCTAGTAATCAAGACAGTGCGATGCACGTGTAAGGATAGACACACAGAGCAATGCGATAAAAAGGAGAGTCGGGATTATAAACCCTTACATTTACAACCAACTGATTTTTAACGAGAATGACAAGACAAGTTAATGGAAAAAGAACCCTCTTTTCAACTAATGGTGCTGGCTGGGACAATTAGGTCCCCACATGCAAAAGAATGAAGTTGGACCCCTTACCTCACACCATATACAAAAATGAACTCAGAATGGACCAGGCTGGAATGTAAGAACCAAAGCTGCAAAACTCCCAGAAGAATCGTAGGCATACACAATGGCCTTGAACTAAGTAATGGTTTCTTAGACCTGGCACTTAAAGCACAAGCAACAAAGGAAAGAACAGATAAGTGGGGCTTCATTAAAATAAAAAAGCTTTGTGCTTTAAAAGACACCATCAGAAAAGTAAAAAGATAATGTGTGTGCTAAATCGTGTGTTCCCCAAAATTCACATCTCGATGTCCTGACCCCCAGTACCTCAGAATACAAACTGTATTGAAAGAACTTTAAAGAGGGGATTAAACTAAACTGAGGCCTTGGGATGGGGCCCTAATCCAATACGACTAGTGTCCTTCTACCTTATAAGGAGACAGAGGCATCAGGGGTGCACACAGAGAATAGACCTTGTGAAGACACAGGAAGAAGGTGGCCATCTACAAACTAAAAGAGAGACCTCCGGAGAAACCAAATCTGCAGATACTCTGACCTTGGACTTCTAGCCTCCAGAACTGTGGGAAATAAATTTCTGTTGTTTAAGCCGCCCCCCAACTGTGGCATTTTGTTATGACAGTCTCCACAAACCAATACAATAACCCACAGAATGGGAGGATACATCTGCAAATCACATATCTGATAAGGGACCTGCATCCAGAATACATAGGAAACTCTTACAATGCAATAATGAAATGCCAAGTAACTTGATTAAAAATGGACAAAGAGTCTGAATCTCTGAATAGACATTTCTCTAAAGAAAATATACAGCCCTGGCAAGGGTAGCTGAGTTGGTCAGAGTATCATACCCATACACCAAGGCCGCAGGTTCCATCTCCAGTCAGGGCACACACAAGAGGCAACCAAGGGACACATGAATAAGTGAAACAACCAGTCAGTGCTACTCCCTCCCTTCCTGTTTCTCTCCCTCTCTTTCTCTCAAATCAATATAAATAAATAAATAAATAAATAAATGCAAATGGCCACCGAGTACATGAGAAGGTACCGAACATCATCGACCATCAAGGAAATGCAAATTAAAACCACAGTGAGACACACTTTCACACTCACCAGGATGGCTGTGATCAAAAAGACAGGCAGCAAGAAGTGCTGACAAGGATGTGGCGAAACCGCATACGTTGCTGGTGGGGAGGTAAAGTTAAAACATAGGGTTACCAGGTGACCCAGAAATCCCGCCCCAGGTGTATAGCCAAGAGAAATAAAAGCATACATCTGCAGGAACTTGTACACAAATGCTCATGGTGGCATTAATGATAACAGCCAAAAAGCGGGGAAGTCCAAGTGTCCATCGAACGATAAATGGGTCAGTGAAACATGTGGTAGGCCTATACAGTGCAGATTATTTGGCAATCGTAAGGAATGGAGTCCTGGTGCATGCCACAACATGGACGAACCTTGCAAACGTGCACTAAGTGAAGGAAGCCAGACGCGAAGCTGCATGTTATATGGCTCCATTGATATGAAATGTCCAGTGTGGGCAAGTCCACAGAGACAGAAAGTAGGTTAGTGGCTGTCTAGCGTTGGGAGGGGGTTGGAGGGGCTGATGGAGAGTGACAGTAAAGGGCACCAGTTTCTTTTTGGAGCAATGAAAATGTTCTAAAATTGATTGTGGTAGTGGTTGCGCAATGATGAGTATACCAAAAGCCATTGAATTGTACAGTTCAAGTGGGTGAATTGTACAGGGGGTGAGTGACAGCTCAATAAAGTTTTTACCCCAAAAGTTAAACTATTCTCTGGTCCTTAAAAACAACAGTGACCACATCCTCCAAATCTCTCTCTTGTCCTCAGGCCATGCATGAGAAGCAAGTCCCCTTTTACTGAGGTCATCTATGATCTGTTAGATAATAGGGGACAGTCCACAGCTAATAAACACTCTAATAGACTATGGAAAATATCTGAGAATCTGGAAATAAATGGATTGGCTCCAACATATAAAATCTGGAACATCAATGTTTACAAATATGGAATTAAATATCTATATTACTTTAGATAGACCAGTCAACTGCAATTCAAGTACTCAGAGTTACATATAAATTACATGGAAAGTAGAATTTGAGTGAATTACATGGTTACTATGATGCAAGGCAAGAACTCTAGAATAAGGAAGACCTATTCTTAGAGACTCTTGAGTCTGTAAAAAAAAAAGAGCTAATCCAGCTCTAAGAAATTTATTTTCAAGGTTATTCAATTCCCTGGTTTTAATACCAGCCAGTGGGCAAGTGCTGGGTTGGCTGCATTCATTCATTCAATAAATAGTCCAATGCCTGGCCCAGGTAAGCCTCGAGAGGTGGCTGATGCTGCTGGTGAAGATGTTGGTTGGCTCCAGGCCACGCCCAACCAACAGATGTGCAGGAAGCTCAGAGGGTGCCCTGAGGCCCAAGTTAAGAGGAGCCAAGTAGGGGAAAGACATCCTGGATAAGAGCCCTGGCTCTGCCATGACCCCACTGGGCAGGCATTTCCCCTTCCAGAGCATCCGTTTCCTAGTCTATAAAACTCCAATTGTACAGTACTTGTGTGTGTTTTTGTGTGCATTTTCCCCCACGTCTCCACGCTTTTTTTAAGGGAAGTGACCTCTCTTCAACCTCTGTTGTGAGATCCCTAAAGAGCACAGGCTGAGCTGTTTGCAATGACGGGGACCCCCACCAGCAGTGTGGAGGGAGCACAGATGTTTGTGGGTAGCAGGTGCACTCAGTCCTGTGATGCTGTGAATTTAACAGTAATTTAGTAGGGGCTGACAGATTTTCATTTTTATACTCAGCTTAGCGAGAACCCTCCTATCCCTGGGCTCTCAGTATTGGCAAGACTTTGGAATCTCAAAGGGATCTTCTAAAAGTGTTGATGCCCAGGCTCTACCCTGGACCATGGGAATCAGATTCTGGAGGTGGGGCTTGTACTTTTAAACACACACGCATACACACAGATCAAAAAAACTCCCCGGGTGAGTTAAAAATGCAATCTGCAGCCAGGCCAAGGATCACCAGCTAAGTATGTGGTTCTCAAACTTCAGGAGCACAGAGTCACCTGGGGAAAGATAAGGAAAAAGATGTGAACAATGCTGCTTCCTGTGCCTATCCTTCGTACTCCTTTCTCATTCCTTGGTGTGGTATTGGGGCTAGGAATATGCATTTTGACTGATTTCAAAGAGCCACACGTCTTCTTAGCTGGTGCCTCCAGCTCCCCCAACAACACCACCTCATTACCTGGCTTAAACAGGCTTTCCCAGGTTCCCTGAGGGGAAGAGTCCCCTGGGGCCCTTCTTAAAAAATGTAGATTCCATTTTGCAACCACCAATATAATAATCAATGGAGGAAGCAACGGTCCTCTGACAGATGCAAAAGCCATTGAGAAGCTCAGGCTAACAGAACAGTCACATGGTTCAAAATATCACACCACAGATTATTTGCTAATGAAAAAGGGGGAAACATGCCTACCCCAGAGAGACCCCACAGCTCCACCGGAATTGAGAGATCAAACCCATATCAGCAGGAGCGAGACAAGCAAACCCTGAGGGCTTCCAATAGGATGGATGCAGCCTGATGGACTCGAAATCTTCTCTGTCGGATTCTTGCCAAAAATACCTAACCTGATTTTAATCAGGAGGAGAATTGAGACCGATCTAGAATGTGGGGCACTCCACAAGCCCAGACTGTCTTTTAAAAAGTTATATATGGGTTTTTTTTAAGTCAGGGAGTCAGTCTAAATTAGAAGGGTTAAAGGGACATAAAACCTATGTGTGGGTATCACACATAGATCGTGGATGGAAAAATGTGACTCGCTGTAAGAGAAAGGTTGCAGGCCATTGAGAATTTAAATACTGCTTGTGCACTGGACCATATTGTTGAACTAATGGTAGTGGCCTGAGATACGGTGACCGGAATGCAGTCATGGGAGAGAAGGTCCTTCTCTTCTTCTTGGGGATGCATGCTAAAGAGAGGGCCAAGGAAGGAGGAAGAAAGGCAGAAAAGCTCCAGGAGGCTGACAATCAGTGAATCGAGGTGGAGGGTATTTGAGTGCTCCTGGTGCTTTTATTTTTATTTCTCCCAGAGGTTTGATATTTTTCAAAATAAAAGTGTTTGGGGAGGGTGAATGCAGCTTGCTGAGCCCTGCCTCTTGGAGATTCTGATTCAGTAGACCTGGAGTGAGGCCTGGGATCTGTATTTTTAAAGGAATGCCCAGGTGCTTTTTATGTGGTTCAAGGCTTCACCATGCCCAGAGGTGCCCCAGCAACCTGCCTCTCGGTTTCTCAGGACCTGCCAGGTACTGCCATCTCTTTGCATATCCTGGTCCCTCTGCCTGATCTGCTCTTCCTGCTTTCTGCTTAATCCCTACCCTCCTTTCAGGCCTCAGGCCAAAGGTCACTGCCTCAGGGAATCTTCTGAGAAGCCTCTCAGTCAGCCCCCCTGGTTCTGGCTCTCATGGCCCCAGGGACCACGGTTGTAATTTTACACAGAGTTGTGACTTTCGGGTTAATGTCTGCTTTTCCTATTACCCAGTGCTACGGGCTGACTGTGTCCTCCCTACCCCATCATAGATTGAAGTCCTAAACACAGTGCCTTAGAATGCGACTGCCTTTGGAGATAGGGGCTTGAAAGAGGTGGTGATTCAGGTCAAATGAGCTCACGTAGGATACGTGGGCTCTCATCCAGTGTGGCTGGTGTCCTTACGAGAAGGGGAGATTTGATGTCCTGGCTGGTGTGGCTCAGTTGGAGCACTGTCCCATAACCGAGGGGTTGTGGGTTCGATTGCCAGTCAGGGCACACACTTGGGTCACAGGTTTGGTCCCAGGTCCAGGTGCATACTATCCCCTGTCTAGGAGTATATGGGAGGCAACGAAATCCGTGCTTCTCTCTCGCATCAATGTTTTTTTTCTCTCCCTTCCTATTCTCCCTTACTCTCTCTCCAAAAAAAAAAAAAAAAAAAAAAAAAAAAGCAATGAAAATATGTCCTTGGGTGAGGATTAAAAATGAAAATATACATATGATAGGAAGAGGAGATGCAAGATTGAGAAAAGACCACATGAAGACTCTGGAGGAAGACGGCCGGCCATCCATCCACAAGCCAAGAAGAAAACAATCCTGTTGACTGCGTGGTCTCAGACTCCTACTCTCCAGAGTGGTGAGAAAATACGCTTGTATTGTTTAAGCCACCCAGTCTGTGGTCTTTGGTTATGGTGGCCCTAACAAACTGACGTAGAGAGTGAGCGACACAGATCAGGGGCCAGATGTGCTCTGTTTACATCCCAATTTCCAGCTCCCGGCAAAGCTCGGCACTCGAGACGAGCAGAGGCAGGCTCTGCTGAATGAATGAAGTGGGACAGCAGGTGACCGGCCCTGGCATATGGCAGGGCTTCAGTAAACAGCGTGTGAACGTGCAGCAAGATAATATTTGGGGGATTACACACCGAGGCTCAGGCTTGCTTCCCTCATTGTTTGCTCGGTTGGTGCTGGCGCTGTTGCCGTCAGCCCTGCACCCATCTACCTATTGTCACCTCTTGCCCCTGGGGGGACACAGATGCCACCTGGAACCAACAAAAGTGCTTTCTCAGTCCTGAGGTGCAAAATTGAGCCTGTAACCTCCGCAGTCCAAGTAACAGCAGGGAGACCAGACACCTTTCATGTGTTGCCGCCTCAGACCAGAAAGAAAAGTTCTTAAGGGATTCTAGAAGTCTAGGCTTGGAAGATAGGCAAAGCCTGAAGTAAAAAGGCAAAATGATTATTCCCAAACAACAGAATGGTTGAAGACAGGCTCAACTCATGAATGTTTGGGGAAATGCAAATAGACCCAGTAGGTAAAAGTGGAAAGCTCTCAGGAAGGGGGAGAGAAACCCACAGGTCGGTCAGCACTGGGTGGGACAGACCAGGACGCTGAATCAGGGGCGGGGATGCCTGCACAGCTGCTACCACCTAGGGGAGAAGTTCGGCCTTACCTAGGAAGGCTGGATATGTGTGTCCTGCAACTCAGAAACTGCTCCGTGAGGAACACCTGCCTTGCAGAAAACCTTCCCCTGGTGCCAGAAAACACATGGGGAAAAGGATATTCATCGTGGCTTTTACCTGCAATAGCAAAAGATTGTCAACATTCTAAATGCTTCCCAATAGGGAAATGGATACTGATAAATTGGGAGTTGTTTTAATATGATGGAATTTTATTATTATTAATTATTCCCTTTCTCCATTCCTACAAGGAACTCTGTCCCCCTTTTAACATAAAAACCTCATGGTGCCCTGACTGGTGTGGCTCAGTGGGTTGGGAGTTGTCGTCCCACAAAACAAAGGGTCTCCAGTTCAATCGCAGTCAGGGCACAGACCTGGGTTGTGGGCCAGGTCCCCAGTGGGGGGCACGTGAAAGGCATCCACACAATGATGTTTCTCTCCCTCTCTTTCTCCCTCCCTTCCCATCTCTCTAAAAATAAATAAAAAATTTAAACAATCTTATGGCTTCCTCTAATGCTATTTGAAATTTCAAACTAGAGGCCTGCAAGGAACCCTTTCTCTGAAGTCTGGGTGGGGGTATGCCTTAGAATTCAGGACTTTGGGACTTTACAGATATAATCTGCATACACCCTACAGTAGTGCTTCTCATACTTGAGTATGAAATGGATCACCAGGAGGGGTCATTAAAGAGCAGATGGCTGGCCCTCATCCCCGAGTGTTTGGGTTTAATAGGTACGGGTGGGGCCTGAGAATTTCCATTTCTAACAAGTTCCCTGCTGATGCTGATGCTGCTGGTCTGAAAACCACACTTTGAAAACGACAGCTCTCTGTTCTATAACTTCCCTAGGGGGGGTCTAGAAACGCACCCTATCATCGAGTATTATTTCACATTAATACTTCCACTGTGAAATAAATATATGTTGTATAGAAATAAATACATTACAATAAATATATAAGTAGTCTTATGTCAGTTCAGATTAGGTGTTGCTACTGAGTCAGCTTTTGTAAACTGATGAAAAATCTCTCAGTTTTCAGAGAATTTTAGTTTTTGGAAGAAAGTAAAATAAACTGTGGAGCCCTGGCTGGTGTGGCTCAGTGGATTGAGCACCAGCCTGCAAACCAAATGGTCAAGGGTTCAATTCCCATTTAGGGCACATCCCTGGGTTGCAGGCCAGGTCTCCAGTAGGGGGCACTCGAGACGCAACCACACATTGATGTTTCTCTCCCTTTCTCCTTCCCTTTCCCTCTCTAAAAATAAATTTTAAAAATATTTTTTAAAAAAAGAAACTGTTTTATAAGCGATATCTCATGATGAAATGCTTAAGCATACTTGACCCCTCTTCCATCAGCTATTGTGAAATGAATGGATGAAGCAGAAGAAGCTCTTAGAGAACAGTGGGTCTTGCATCGTTTCTATTGACCACCAGGTGGCAGAAACAAGTCAGGCCGTAATAGTCCCATTATCAAAAGAGCTTGTGGGATGGGAGATACTCCTAAGGCCATCTCGAGAAAATGCAACTGTGCATTTTTGTGACAGATATAAGCCAGGATCTATGTGGTCTGGTCAATTTTTGTAATAGAATAAACTTGGAAATAGATTTATCCAAATGCCATTCAAAGATGGGATGCTTAAATAAACCACGGCGGGAAACATAATGGAATACTAGCCAAATGTTTAAATGAATGACTTACTTCACCAAAAAATGTGCAGGAAATATACAAATAAAATGTTGAAGTCAATTATGTGACATAGGACCTAAGTAAAGGAAAAAGACACATTTCCACTTTGGGCTAGAAGATTCAATGAAGAAAAGAAACCACCTGTTATCTTTTAATCTATAATTTCAGTGGGATGCAAATAAGTATTCCAACCCAATTACTCTGGAACTGAACAGACTGACTACAAAAAAAATCCTGGAAAAAAATAAAAAGAAATCTGGACAGACCAACTTTGCCACATCTTAAAGTATATTATAGAGTGAGATTAATATTCTATTGTGAATTCAAGAACTGACAGGCAGATGAATGGAGCAGATGTGTCTGGTCATAAACCAAAATATATAAGGTCATTTAATAAACAATAAAGGTGACATTTGAATCAGTGGAGACAAGATGGAAAACTCAATCAATACTGTTAGCGCGATTGACTAGTCATCTGAAGAGAATTCACCTGGGACCCTACTGCAAAACTGTGGCAAGGTAAGTTCCAACTGGACAGATGGATCACGGCACATCCATGTGTACAACAAGACGCTATGTGCCTGGGCGTGAATGTCCCGTGCTGCGTGCAGCATGGATGAATGTTGAAGATGGTGCTTAGGGATGTGTAACCAGGCAGCAGAACCATACCAAGCACGGAGGGGAGTACCATGGAAGGCCATACTATGGTTTCCTATGAGGGGAGAGGAGCAAATTTTAATCAGGAAAGACCGTCCTGGAGGCTTCTGTGGGGGGACCGAGATCCTGTTTCTTGACCATTGTGATTACAAGGGTGCTCATTTCACAAGTTGTTAGATTGCAGCTTTATATTTTATGCCATTATGTATGTTATGTTTTACATAAGAAGGTTTAAATTAACTAAATATGTGGGAAGAAAACATAGGGTTTTTTTTCCATTATCCCCGAGTGAGTAAGACTTTTCTAAATATGAAATACAACCCAGAAGCACTTTTAAAGATTGCTTGATTTGAGTCCATAAAAAATTCTGCGTGGAAAAACACCTCAACAAAGTCAAATGACGACCATCACAAAATGACGACCATCACAAAATGACAACCATCACAAAATGACAAATACCATTTGCAATTCTTATTGCATTTCTTTTATTTATCTATTTATTTAGTTAGTTAGTTATTTTTTAGACAGAGGGGAAGGGAGGGAGAAAGAGAAAGGAAACATCAATGTGTGGTTGCCTCCTGTGAGCCCCCTACCTGGGGACCTGGCCTGCAACACAGGCATGTGCCTTGATCTGGGAATCAAACCTGAGACCCTTTAGTTTGCAGGCTGGCGGTTGCTCAATCCAGTGAGCCACACCAGCCAGGGCTCTTATCACATTTCTTAGTATAAAAGAGCAAAGTGTTAGAGGATGTTTTTTTTCAGAATCTCATGAATGCACTCTCCACGAAACATAAAAGTTAAAGAAAAGAAGAATGCAGAAGCTGCCCCTGTATAAGTGTGGTGTGATATCCAAGACATATTGCTGTACTGTGTAGAGGACACTCCTATTTGTGTCAAAAAGTACATGGCAGGCATAGACTGAATGCATCCTCTGGTGTGGTTTACCATGTTTGTGACAGGGATACGTGCACTTTCATTTTTAAAAGATGAGAAAGAAGCAGCGTCATATGCGGTGATATTGAATGATACCCACCACGTATTGCCATGTAATAAACCAAACAAGGCCAGGTCAGGGGACTACTGACACTTCTCAGTTTTTTAAATGGCAAACTCTGAACACATACAAAAGTAGAAAGAGAAGGGTGATGTGTCTCCAGGCAGCCATCCCCCCAAATTCACCGTGGTGAACACAGGGCCGCTCCTGTTCCCTCTATGCCCCCCACCCCCTCCACCCCACTTGATTATTTTGGAGTAAATCCCAGACACTGCAGTGTGTATCTCCATGAGCATCCTCACTCACTCACCCTCATTCTCTCTCTCTCCCTCTCTTTCTCTTTCTCTCTCTCTCCATAAGCACAATCACACCTAAAAATAAGAACTCATCAATAATTCTTTCATGTAATCAAATATCCACTTTAAAAAGTCACCTAACTAAAGACTTAAACTAAGAGTTCTCTGTGTGAGTAGGCTGCATATATATTGTATATATTTAATTAGGTTTATTTGTTTCACTTTGCTTTTGATTTTTAAGGATTTTGCTCTTCTATTGATTAAAATTTGTTTGTTTTGTAATTGTGTATAACACATGCCAGTCCAAAGGCAAATATAAAAAGCGTGTATCGTTCATTTTAAATCATAGTCATAGGAGAAAGAAGAAGAAAACTACAACGCTCTTCTGGTTGATACAGACAACTTACAAACAGTTGTACCTTCATTTTTAAAATCAGGGATGTCAAATAAAATGTTATTACTAAGACAATAAATAATTAAGCAAGGCTACCAAATTTTTAAAAATATCAATTATTTTAAGATTTTTTTAAAAGGATCTTATCTATTTATTTTCACAGAGAGGGGAAGGAAGGGAGAAGAAGAAATATCGGTGTGTGAGAGAAACACATGTGCCCTAGCTGGGAATTGAACCAGCATCCTTCGGTCCACAGGCCAGGGCTCAATCCACTGAGCCATACCAGCCAGGGCTATGATTTTTTTTTTAAGCATTAAAACTGAGTTCTTTGTTACCTATACCATTTGCAACCAAAATCAGAACAGGATGAGAAACCCACACTTTCTCAGCAGAGGCTGTTTGAATGAGGCGTCTGCTGCTCTCGGGAGGCTGTTTGCTTTTCCAAACTCGCAGGGGAAGAAGGCACATTTTTCCCTTGTGAGATTCTCTTCACTACCAGCTGTCAGTCAGGAGGAGCTCCATTCTCCAGGTCAAGCCCTGAAATCCCATCAATCAGCCCGGAGCAAAAGGGTCAGGCCTTGGAGCTCAAAGTCAGAACACTGGAACAAAAGGCCAGTGAGAAGTTTTAAGATTCCGCTTCCAGAGTTTAAAAGGCACCAAGTCAAGGTCCTTCATGTTCCCAAGACACACCTCTGCTCTTAATTTCTTCACCCATATGGGCTTCTCTGGAAGATCTTTTACACTGGGTCCTCTTCCAAAACCAGCCCTGAATTCAGTACAGAACCTCTGCGAGATCTGCATCCCTGTCGTCTTCCGTGCTCCCCAGAGAACGAGCGAAGGAAGGATGTGATTGCTCACCCTGTTCCCGGAGCCTGTTTCCAATTTGCAAACCCCAAGACCCTTGAGGAAAACATTTTCACTTTCCATTTCGGCAAAGCCTCCCGATTCATTTACACTCGGTGGACACCGTCAACCTGACTCCCAGCCCAACCCCAGATGGTTGTCCAGGCTAGTGAAGGGCTGGTGGGATAAGATAAAGCCCACTCCCAGCCAGGTGTTTTACCAAAATGTTATGCTGGCCAGGCGTTACAGGAAAGTGCCAAGCAACTGAATTCATCTCCCAATTCTTGTTGTCCAGGTTGAGGAATGGCTACTGGGAGAGTCCCACTCCGTTTGCTCTGGAACATTCCCGAAAAGCTGTCTAGGAGGCCTGGAGCAGAAGGGGAAGCCCCGCCCCCAGCCCGTTAAGCATACACCAGAGAAGGTGCCAGCTGAGATTAGTGCCCAGGAAGTGTTCTCCCACCCTTTCTTTCTGGTACCAGAAAGTGAACGTCTAGGTACATATAAAAGACTATCTTTTTAGATTTCTGCAGGAGACTGTTAACTAAGTAAAAAATGTTAACGATGTATTACAGGGTTTGTAAACTAAGTAACAGTGAACATCTAGGTACATATAAAAGACTATCTTTTTAGATTTCTGCAGGAGACTGTTAACTAAGTAAAAAATGTTAACGATGTATTACAGGGTTTGTAAACTAAGTAACAGTAAAACATATGACACCAACAACGAATTCCCAAGGTGGGAAATGGAGTTTCATACATGGCAACATCCTTACATTGTCTGTGAAGTGGAAGAATTAATTTGAGGCAGATTGGCATAAGTTAAGGATACCTACTGAAATCCGCAGGGCAACCACCAGTAGAGAGGCATAATTAGAGGGAGCGAAGCGGAATACTGAGAAATTACACATGGCTACATGATTTGCTTTGGCCAGAGAAATCTGAGTAGGTGTGATAGTATATCCCTTCCGCGTGGGAGCTTTTCCGAGCCAGGACTTGACTCTTGCCGTTCTGTTTCCTTTCTTTGTGTAGAGGTGGCAGGATCATGAGATGCTGTGCGGCGACTGTGTGGGACAGTGCATCCCCCACGCCCACACACAGGCCTGCAGTCACTGGGCACGCCCCGCGAGAAACAAACTTGGTGTTAAGCCTCTGAGATTTGTGGTATTTGATGGATACACTCGTATTCCTGGAACAAAATCCATTTAGTCACTGTGTATCATTTTTTTAATGCACTGGTGGATTCTGCTTGTGAATAATTTACTTGTTTACTTCATTAATATTTTTTAAGTGAGATTGGCCTATGGTTTTGTGTGTGCTCAATCTATCAGATTTTGATAACATTATGCTTGCTACATAATAATAATTTAGATGATTTTTGTTTTCTATGCCTGGAGCAAGTTTAAGAACATCGGAAGTATCTAGTCTTTAAAGTCTAATAGAGTTCTGTGAACTTAACTGGGCCTGGAGCATTTTTAGAGGGGAAGGCATGACATGTTTAAATTCACCTATGGAAATGGGTCCTTTTTAGGTTTTATGTATCTCTACTAGGGTTTGGGTAAATTACATTTTCTAAAAAATGTTGACTATTTCACGTAGATTTTCAAATTGTATTTGCAGAGTTGTGAAAGTAATTTTATTTGTTTCAAGGATTATTTCCTTATTATTTTGTGTATTTGTGCTTTCTCTTTCTAGTAGCTTTAAATTTTTATTAGTCTTTTTCTAGTAGTTCTTAAGTTGTGGGTTTGCTTTCTTTTTTTGATTTTATTTCATTTGAGAGAGGGAGAGGTAGAGAGGGAGGGAAACATTGATGTGAGAGAAACATTGGTCGGTTGCCTCTCACATACCCCCAACTGGAAATCAAATGCAAAACCCGGGCATGTGCCCTAACCAGGCATCGAACTGGCAAACTTTCAGTTTGCAGGACAACATGCAGCCACCTGAGCCACACTGGTCAGGGCTGTGTTGTTTTCTTGGTTTCTTTTAAACGACACGCTTATTTACTGTTGGTTTGCAACCTTGGGATTTCCCTGGGAAAAAATCTGAGATTGGCCCCTGTACATAAAGGTCAAAGAGAGACTGAAGGGGCAGGCCGGTCCAGATTGGTGAGTGGCAGGCTGAATATGCAAGGGAACCTATATACGAGGCTTGTCCTGGGGCGGCGACAAGATGAGTGGATCTCCACAGACACCTGCCAGAATCTGAAGTTTATATAACATAGCAGGGCTCAACACGTACACGGCACAGACAGCCGGTCTCAACAACACTTCACTTGCTCAAGGCTGCATCCTTGAAACAGTGCCGGCCATGGGAACAGAGAGAGGAGGTCCAGCTCCGACTGAGGTCAGCCAGTGGTCACATCCTCTTGATGACCTCCTCCAATGCTTCCTATTTTTTGTTTTCTAATTATTTCTATATTATATATTGCTATGAGAAAGTCTGATGACATCTAATTATTTTTTTATTTTGTAAGCCACTTTCTCTTTTTGCCTGGAGGCCCAGAGGGTTTCTTCTTCTACTCAGACCTACGAGCTGACATAATTTTAGTGAGACCTTCTTAGAGTTGACGCTTCTGAGTCAATTTTCCCCAGCACACAGTGTGTCTTTGCAGTGTTTATATCCAGGGTGTTTTCTTTTCGAGAGGAGGTAAGTTTTATGGAATTACCATGCTAAATACTAATTGTTCCATTTTCTTCTTTGATTTTTCTTCAATATAAAATTCAATATAGTTGACTTTTCTTCAACTACATTTCATTTAATTAGATTTCCTTTGCCTCTTTTTCTTACCACTTTTTTTTTTCTTCTCAGTTGAGTATCTTCCCTCTTGTGCATCTTAAATTTGGATTTCTGAAGTCATTTTTTAATTCGACTTCCTTCATGAGTCCTCTCAGCTCCCATTTCACTTCCACCTGCTGTTTGATCATCTCCAGGTTTTCCATTTGCTCTGTGGTGTCTCACTGCGCCTGCTTGTCTCATCATGTTTAATTCGTGTTGGAATGTTGCATTTCTCTTCTACCCATAATGGCTTTTTTTAAAAGAATGTTTTACCTGCTACAATGTTTGAATTTGGGTTTTCAGTTTTGGTCTCTTCCTGCCAGGACCCCATGAAGATGCAGCAGTCCATTTCGCCTGCACGCATGCATGGCCACGCCGGGTCGACCTGAGCGACCATACCCAGAGGGCTACAGAGAAGGAGCAGGGGAGGGTGTGGGTGGGTTTCCACGTTGCTCACGGGCTTCCCCTCCTGCTATGACAGATTTTTCAATATTTGGCACCTTTCTGCAGACAGGCTTCTGATTCTGTTCTTTTAGTTAAGTCTATTGCCAGCCTCTCTGTGCTTCCGTTTACACCACCTCTGGCTTCCAAGGTACTCTCTCACCCCGAGAAGGGGTCCCTCCCTGAGACCCTCAGCTCTGGTCCTGGAGCTAGCTCACCTCGGGGTACACCTTTGTTGCTACCCAGGTGCTGATATTGCTAGGACTCCTGCAATTTACTGGCAAGTCATTTGCTTCTTTATGACTGAGCCACTTCCAACCCACATGCACATTCATCCCCAGACTAACCTGGCCACCTGTATTCGTTTCCCAGGGCAGCAATGATAAATGACCACAGACGTGGTACCAAAGCAGCAGAAGTGGATCCTCTCCCAGTTCTGGGGGCCAGAGCAAGGTGTCCTCAGTCAGGGCCACCCTCCCCATGGAGTGCTGTGGCTCAGAGGAGGGAGGGGTGGGCCTGTGGGTCTTCAGGACCACCTAGGTCAGGGTTGAGTCAGGGCAGCTCTGAAGATTGGGGGGCTGCCTAGGGGGCTTAGGGCCCTCTCTCTGGTGAAGATGTGGGACAACCCTTCCTCACCTGCTCCTGAGGCACCTGCTGGTGCCACCTGCTGACATTCCATGGCTTTTAGCTGAGTCCCTCCAATCTCTCCTTCCTTGCATAAGGACGCTAGTCATTGGATTCAGGGCCCACCCTAAAGGCTAAAGCTCTTGGTGGCTTAACACAGTTAGACCTTATTTCTCACTCAGTGAAGAAGCTGCAGGGCCTCTGCCCCAGACAGTCCTTCAAGGACTTGGCTCCACCTTGTGGCTCGAGGTTCCTCGTGAGCCTTGGACTGCTCCCCCTCCAGGCGGTGGCTGGGTGGCTGGGGAAGAGGAAGGTGCTCCTCTCGTGGGAGGGTCACAGAAGCCTGGAAGTGGGGCACACCTCTTCTGCCTGCCTTCTCTAGCCAGCATGCAAATGGCCACGTGTGTAACTGCAAGGGAAGCTGGGAAATGTAGTGCCGCCAGGGGGAAAGGTGATGTATTCAGTAACAGCCAGTGCCTCCGTGCACGTCTCCTAACCCTCTGCCCTGCCATCTCCGGATTTTCTTGCAATGCTCTCATCACGCAGATCTGTGATGACAACTCTGTCCCTTACACAGGCACACGGTAGTCTCTCTGTGTGCTGTGGTTCTGTGAATGTTTCTCCCTTTCTTAGTTTAGTCTTTTCTGCCTGTATTTCAACAAATGTCATTTTTAACTTCTATTTTCATACCTTTTTACCTTTCTTGCTCCTTCGGTAAAACTGCTGATTTCCAGAGGTGCCAGCAGGAGGCAGAGGCAGCACGTGGGCAGCAGGGGGGACACCCCTCCCATGTCCTGGCTGGAAGGACCCTGAGCCCCCTAGGCAGCCCCCCAACCCTCAGGGCTGCCACTCGACCTTAACCTAAGGGGCCCTGAAGACCCACAGGATCCCCCCTCCCTCCCCTGTGCCGTCTCCCCCTGCCTCAGCACTCCACACCAGGGCCTCACGCTGGGCCAAGGGCATCCAGTGCTTCACAGCTTCCCCCCAAACACTCTGCTGCAGCCACACCCACCTCCACTCTGGCAACAATCGATCTTGGTGGGGTGGGGACGTAAAGATGCCTCAGGGAGTAGGGCCCCCTGGCTGAAGAGAAGTCCTTGGTGTGGACTCCCAATGTGTTCCTCCCAACAGAGCGAACAATCGCACTATTCTCAAACTTCCTTTGTTCCCAGATGCAGTCACTCCTTTACCTACCCAGGCAGTTTAATCACCCTTCACAAATCCTGGGGGCCTGTGACCCCACCTCCCCGTCCAGCACTGCACTATGGATACCCCCAGCTGAGTGAAACACATGTCCTGCCCTTGGGGAAGGCTTTACAGTTTAGAAGCAACCATTCTTGGGCAGAGACGAGGCTCATGACACTGACACTGGCAAGTGCCCTGCGGGTGATTAGTGGGAGGGGCCGGGGAACCCTGTGGCGTGTGCTGGCAGGGATGAGCAGCTTCCCCAGGGAGAGCAGCACTCACTCAGGCGGCACGAGAGGTCATGCAGGCCCACAGTGGCCCGCTAGAGATGAGGTCAGGGAGACCGAGGCTCAGCCCCTAGGCCTGTGCCTCACCACAGCCCAAACCATCTGCCTTTCCCTGCATCTACACGACCCCTGAGCGGGGCGAACTCCACACCTATTTGACTATGCTGTGTCCCGGCTCACCAACCCACCCAGGGCTCTTCCCCATGGGGGCTTGACCCCCACAGCCCTCTTGGCCTCTGTTGTAACCATGGCTGCTCAGGCTGATTAAACTACTGACAATGGGAAAAGCCTCCCAGGCCTAAGAGCAGTTACCGTGGCTCCTCGTTCTAGAAACGTGATCTGAAATCTCTCACTGGAGGCTGCTGCTGCCTTCTTCTCACGGACCCTTCTCTGTAGCTCATGCCCATCACCATCTCACAGGTCCTTGGACCCAACCAGGGACGGCCAGTGGCAATGCTCTGGGAGCACTGGGCCGGCGTGTGTCTCCTACCTTCCGTCTTCTACCTTCCCCTGCCGCCCCCTCCTGGTCTTCAGTGTCTAGGCCCCTGAGAGTGGGAGGCCAGGTGCCCACCTTGGTGAGCTACCTGGGCAAGCAGGTTCTGAAGTGGCCCGGTTAGAGGCATCGGAGCTGCAGGCTCCAGGGGCTGCCGTGTACACAGCCTGTGATAGGACACTGGCATCTCAGGGGCCTGCTGGGCTCCATTATCGGGGGTTGGAGAGTTAACACTCCCACCAAGCAGCCTGTGTAAAAGAGAAGGGTCGCTTGTCCACCTGAGATGAAGTGCACAGAATGTGAGGTTAAAACTGGAAAGACGACTGGAGTAACCTTCCCCTGTCCATTTTCTTCGGTAAGGCCAGAAAATGATGAGGAGCCAGCAAACACGTGGACGAAGACTTTTAAAAATTGCAGGAAGGCCTCATATGGTGGGAAAGTTTCCAGCAAAGATTTGAACAGAGTTGGACCAGGGCTCCGTTTCTGCCCACTCGGCAGCGGGCACCAGGCAGGCCCGAACGGACTGACAGCACGCGGCCTGGCCCGCTCGGGGCGTCTCTCCTCACTCGTGAGGGGACGCGCAGGAAAAGGGAAATGGCTGCAGCACCCGAGATTCTGTGGGGCGCTGCTCTTACTACACAAGCATCGCCTTTTTACATGTATGGGAAAGACCTCCACCTGCTGGGCGTTCACACAATTTCTGAATACATGTAGAAAAAGATCTACACTGACAATAAAAATGTTAAACACTTTTTAAAAAACAAAAAGAGCTTTAAAATGCAGTAAGAAGTAAGGACATACTGTCCTCCACTCTGTCCCCACTGACTGCTGCAGGAGGCAGATGCCACAGCTCACCTTGGTCCAACAAAGACACCAGAAGGTCACGTTTCCTCCCTGCAGAGGCCCCGTACGAAGGGTAAGTTTTACAGGGTAACTCCCAGTGTCCCTTCACTGTTCTCCCTGGGTGAAATCCATCTTGCAGCGCGAGGTTACCAGCAGACTCAGGCCTGACACAGCTAGCACAGTCGCTGTCCTGTCACACTGGACAACGCGGCCCCGGCCCCAGAGGAGCCCCCTGTCACGTCTGCTCGCCAGTGCCCCCTCCACTGGCCCCTGAGCCTTTGCCTGACGCCTGAGCCTCTGAGGAGCGTGAAGCCTGCTTTGGCAGGTGGATGGGGACGTAGACGTTGGACGCACTGTGCTCCTTGAGGTACTCTCCTCCCTTCTCTTCATATTCTTTCCTGGTGATCCAGACGTCGTCATCTTCTAGGTGGTCCAAGGCCCAGTCCCGAGCACCGTACCAGGCATCCAGCACGGGGTTAGAGGCAAGCCGAACCTGCAACACAAAGAGAACATTCACCAGAAGGCATCTCCCATCAGGATTTGAGGGGTGACTATTCAGCAGGTCCAGCTACAGCCACCTACCTTTCAGCCCCCAAAATATACCGAGACAGGCCCCAGTGAATCCCAGGACAGTGCCAGACAACCTCTGAACCCTCCAAACAAAGCTGAGCTGAGATGCCCTCAACTGTCCAGAAGACTCGACCTCACAGAATGAGCAACTGTCGGCTACCTTATGAACACAAGACCTGCCACTCCAGGTCAGAGAGGGACCAGTGCCTCTCCTCCTGCTCCAGTGATGCTGATCACAGGCTGTCAGATGGAGAAGGCAGCGGAGCTGGCACTCGACCTAGAGGAAAGGCCTTCCTGGCCTGCTCCCTTCCCAGAGGGGAGCAGAGGCAGCAGAAGCTGATGATACAGAGCGGCTCTGGCCATGGTGGCCAATGAGCCTCAGGGGAAGTGAGAGCAGAGGACGATGCTGCCGACACCCAGTCTGCACTGCCTGCCCTGGGAGCGAGGGGAGGGGGCGACATTCTCCACGTACGCTCCTTTGTATCCTCCGCACCCTATTCTGTGCATGCCTTCCTTTTTCAATTAAAGAAAGAAATATACAGGACATGACTCTGATTCTGCTTTAAAAACTGAACATAAAGACCAGAAGGAAAACCACAAAAATGTTAACAGTGGATATCTCTAGATGACAAAAGTATAAAGTGAGTTTCTCGTTTACACTTTACTTCTTCAATCAGAAAATGAATAATTAATGGGATCTTCAAAGCAGTCGGCGACATTAACAATCAGTACCTGAAAAGATGACTGAAAGGGTCTCATCGCCAACAGTTCCTTCTCGATTCTGACTTTCATCCCAGGATACATCACGTTGCCGCCAGTGAGGAAAACGTTCTGAACCAGCACGTCCTGGACGTCCTTTGGGTACCTAGGAGAGAAAGCGTTCCTTGTGGCATAGGTCCTCAACTTGGCCATCAGAAGAGAACACAGATGTGGACGTGTAAGCTCTCAGCACAAAAGAGAAAACGTCTGCACAGGAAGTTTTTTTTAAAAAAACCTCCACCTTTTATTATTTGTGTCTTTGCAGAATGCCAAATAGTCAAAACCTGACTCTGAACGGTCAATTCATTTCCTTCGCATGGTTAGTATGCCTTTCTAACACATGGTTTTTAAAAACGGACTTCACTGAGGTGGGTTTTACACACGTTGTTGACGAAGTCTGACAAATTCATATACCCCAGTAACCCTCGTCATCACACCCTTGGGGCAGAACGTTTCCATCGCTCCAAGAAGCCCTCCCTCCCTTTTGAGGGGCTGTTTATTTTTAATAAGTTTTATCGTATACATATTTGACCACTTTCCCAGCATTAGACAAAGCTGACAGCCACCAATGGTGGCTGCAATAGCTCTTCTTCGCATCCATCCTGCTCAGACCCCAGCAGCCACAGCACTGAAAGCTGCGTTCCTTACTTGTCCAACTTGAATCATGAAAACTCACACTACAGGGAAATGCCTGTGCAAATGGGAGGGGACGAGTGTGCCCTGATAGAAAAGCAAACTCCTAAAGAAATGTCTGTGGGGAGGGGAAAACATGCAATTTCTGCCAACTGTGGGGTGGTTTACAATCGCCTGTCTTCGATAACGTGAAGGTGTATGTGACAGCCGATGCACATACGTTGTCGTGTTGCTCTGACTTAAATTCTTAAAGCTCCTCAAATCAAGAAAATTCTTTTCGTGAGCATTTATCTGTACAAAAAACAATTACAGAGCCCCAGCCATGCGCCCGGCCTGGTGAGAGATAAGAAATACCACCTGAGTACAGCAAGTCATGAGGAGAGAGTGAGAGAGACTTCCAATGCCTGGCGTCCAATCTACCGTCAAAGCCACGGGGCCAGTTTGGGGAAAGAAGGAAAAGCAGTCCCGGTCTCACCTGTCCAGAACGTACTGAAGGGTCTCTGCGACCCCCGCCTGCTCTTCGCCCAGGAGAGACGGCTGGAAGACGATCTCTGGAGCTCGGATTCTTTCCGTCCCAACGAACAGCTGATGATACGCTGCCAAGTTAAACACGGGCTTTGAAAACCCAAGGTTTAGAAGATATTTTTAGGCCACATGACAAACACCCCAGCTGCCAATTTCCTCCCACTGCACTGTTTATGCCAATATAGCTCTGTCCACGCCAGAGTAACCTCTCCCCAGCTCTCCTGATTTGATAATTCCACTTTTCTACCTTTTCCCACCTACGAATCTGCATCATGAAATGGCCCCCAAATAGCAGAGGGAAGGGACTTCGTGAAGAGCAACAGCAGAGAGACTGGCAGACCAGGCCCCCCCACCCAGGGCCTTGCTCTGGGCCCTGGGCCCTGCACAGCCGAGCCAGCCTGCTCCCAGGTTCGTCTCAGACTCGGGTCGGTCTGAGTCGGTCCAGTTGCCATTGTGATGACAGGAAAGTAGAACTAAGCATAATGTTACTGGCTTAAATTCGAATTAAACCACTAAAGTTAGTCTTCAGGTCTAAAGCCTCCAATTACTTGCTCAAATGTTTCCATCAGACAGACTATTCCACACAGATTCCCTGATCTTGGTGCTGGAACTCCAATGGGTCACTGAGTGAAAAAGCCCTGACTTTGGATGTTTTAAGCACTGGTACTCCCCCCACCTTGCTGCCCATTCCAGAACTACAACTGAGATTTTAAAAAATAACATCCCTAAAGAAGCAGACCAGACTAGCCTGGTCATTTATGTCACAGCTGCAAAGCATGAGCAGGGTCTAGGCTGCAGGGCTCCAACCTGGACAGTGGGGACCGGCTTCTCCACTTCAGGTGTCTCCTCGGAAAACAAGGGTTCGAAGTCGTTGATGCTCTCCACGTCTTCCAGAGACGGCTCCAGGGGCTCCAGGTCGGGGGTCTGAGAACAAAGGAACAACACAGGACGGACGCCGTCACTTCCAAGAGTCTCACTTCCGTGAGTTCACCATCACAAAAAAGAACTGGAATCCCCCGATGGCCTCAAAGTTCACAAAAAACTATGAAAAATTTCTAAACTATTAAAAAAAAAGAACATGCACGAACACAAGGATTAAAAGACTGAAAAGCCAGGAATGGGCTTCACTCTGGTCCCTCCTCTCCTATTACACAAGCCAACACTAGTGGGCTTGACAAACAGTTCCTTTCAGTGCTGTGGTCCACCGGGCTGGTGACGTGACAGAAGGCTCCTGAGATGGTGGAACACTTCCCGTCTGAGAAGGCCCAGGCTCCCTCCTCAACGACAATGAGCCCAGGTGGGGCCTGATGTGCAGGGACAGTCCCAGTACAGGGTTCAGAACACGTGCTCATTTTGACCTGGACGAAAGCAGTTAGGTGGGAGTCGGGTGGTTCTGGAGGAAATCTTCAGCCACCTGTGCTGCTGCCACGTGAAGGCAGATGAGTTTAGCCTTCGAGATAAACTCAGAAGAGACTCAAAAGGGAGAAACCCCAGGAAGAACTGTCCCACGGCGGTCCGCGGGAGAATGCTCGAACGGGGCAGCTGCTGCAGAAAGGACCGTCTCATGAGATGGGGTCTCAGGAGGGCTCCCCTGAGATCCCCGTGTTCAGCATGCGTTCTCCGAGTCCCTTCTTACTCTTGAAATCTATGAAGCATTACCGACATAATTCGAAACACAGACACACCCTCTAGAACCTACCCACATATACTGCAGACGTAAACTAGCATCCAAACTCACTCTTAAATGAGGCAACGCCCTTCAACACCCCCCAATGCCCCCCACAAAAGTCACGTGGCATATGTGGCTCATAGGTGGGTGATAGTGTATTCTCAATCCTGACTATTACGCATGGCTTTACCATACTTACAGGGAGGGTACACCCCGGAGAGGACAGGGAATATTTCTCCATGTGATACCAAAGAACAGGATGAGTGGGACTGGTTTAGAACTAGGTAATTTCAGGAGGAAAGTAGGTGGACTAGGAGGCGAGAATCTCAGGAGCTTGATCTTGGTGAAGGAGGTGGGAACATCGCTGCCGATGCTGGATCTGACTCAGGAGCAGGGACCCCTGCTAGCTGCACAATCACACACAGATGAGGAAACTGAGGCTCAGGAAGTTTAGGAACTCCCCTGCTGCCACATTACACTAGTGAGTGGTGGAATCTTGGCCCAAAGCAGGACTTCCTAGCTCCGAAGTCTTTGCTCTGCCTGAAGCTGAATTCTGTAAATCATGACGTCCCACAAAGACTTTAAAAATAAGATATTCAAAACCCAGCTTGTTACCTTCCTAAGCCGGGTGGAAGGCACCACCTTCCAACCACCACCTTTCAATGCAGCTTGTGACCCGAGTGCGCCCAGGGTCGGACGCTCTGCCTGAGTCTCGGCTGCACCGCCTCCAGCCCAGGACCCCGGGCAGTTTCTTCCCTCCCCCAAGTCTCGCCTGCCTCGTTTGTAAATGGCATTGATGACAGTACCAACTCGAGATACAGAAGGGCTCAGCACCAGGCCCGGCACATGTCATGTGCTCTGTTATCATCAGCCACTGCCACTCCTGTCGCCTCTGTCCCTAACTGGCACCAAGATCTTAGGACCCTACATTTGAAGTGTCTCTTCCTCCACCTCTACCCCAAGACAAATTTCAGGTCAACTGCAACACACTTTTATCCTCTCTTCCCACCTCCCGCCTTGCCTCCCCCTACATCCTAACTGCCACCAGTTATCTCCCTGTACTAAGATTGCATCGAATTACTTCCGTGCCCAGCACACTTTGAAGGCTCTGTCTGTATGAGGGACAATATCCAGGCTGATTGATAAGGACCTTTATACCCCCGGCAGGTGTGGCTCAGTTGGTTGGAGCATCATCCAGTAACCGAACGGTGTGGGTCAATTCCTGGCCAGGGCACACAGCTAGGTTGTGTGTTCGATCCCCACTCTGGGTGTGTATGGGAAACAACCAATGTTTCTCTCTCTCCCCCCCTCCCCTCTCTCAGCAATAAAAACATGCCCTCCGCTGAGGATTTAAAAAATAAATAAGACCTTTCTAGTCTGGCCCCTGCTGCCCGCCCCCGACTTTGGCTCCCCCACTCTACACGCCGGACGTGCCGTGCTCCCTGCCTACGTGGTTCTTTCCACCTAAAACGTCCTTCCCTACTCACTGGCTACCTACGGAAATCAAATCACTTCTCAGGGCCCAGCTTAAATATCCCAACTTTTTAGAAACTCCCTCCGTACTCCCCACAGACCCACCACACACCTGACAAGCGTTACTACAGCCCTCTGAGTGTGGTTCTACTGCCCTGTCTTTTAGTCTGAGGCACCAAGAGAACAGGAACTATCTCCTTATCTGCTCTACGCCCCTGACCCCTGGAACACTACACCTGGCCCTGAGTGGGAGACCCCTGGGACACACCCTCCCGTTTCCCTGAAACAAAAAAGATTATACAATGTTTGGGTTTCAAAAGGCTTCTTGAGCCCAGGCCAGTGTGGCTTAGTTGGCTGGAGCATCATCCTGTAAACCAAAAGGTCATGGGTTCGATTCCCGGTCAGGGCACATGCCTGAGTTGTGGGTTTGGTCCCTGGTTAGGGCATGTATGAGAGGCAACTGATCAATGTTTCTCTCCCTCTTTCTCCTGCACTTTCCTCTAAAAATAAATAAATAAAAAGAAGAAAGAGAAAAAGAAAAGATGCAGCATGGCTGCCTAGAGAAGCACAAAACAGGCAGAGGCCGGCTCGGAGCTTGGCTGTCGGGCAAGGGGACTTTCTACACTGGGCCCACTGTGTTTGTAGTCGATCACCCTTCATTCACAGTTACCGACCACTGAAGCTCTGGAAACAGACCGATTAATCAAATTTGTTGTACAGAGAGAAATCTTTTAAGGTTGGACATTTCAGAATCTCCCCAAGCCCAGAGGGACTTGCATACGTGCGCCCGGAGCGTAAAACAAAGTAGGGACTTAAACAGTATCTGCTGACTGAATGGAGGGGTGGGTGACTCACAGCATGTAACAAATGCAGAAAAGTGAACAAAAAAAAGGAAAAATTAGTCCCCTAGCTGCTCAGGAATCACATCTTCCAAGTTGTTTCTATTTCTCCTTTTTAAATCTGCAATCCCTCGCCTACCAGTGGCTTAGTGCATAGGTCTGGTGTAAGGACACTAATGTCCTGGTGACATGTTAAGCATGATAAAAGCTAAGTGGATGAATAAACAACACAGAAAACTTGGTTCTGGATCCCAGTAAAGAAAGAGCTCAAACGGAAACACAGATCCGACAGCCGAGAGAAGCAAACTAGAAGATGCACGTTGGTTCTACCACCACTGATCTGGATGCTGTGTGTGACCGAGACTCAGAAAAGGGCCCCTTGACCTGAGACCGCAGTGAGCCAGTGAGCTGTGGCTGGGACACCTGACTCAGGAGCTGCTCTGTCACACAGGCATGCTTGTGACCAGGGGCTGTCCTCATGTCGTCCATGGCCCATCAGAGAGGAGCAGAGAGTCCGAGGTGAGAGCAGGGGCTGAGAGTGAGCCTCCAGCGAGGAGGCGGTCACCGAAAACGTCAGCCTCCTGCAGAGCCTGAGAGCTCCGAAGTCACTGGCCAGCACCATGCTGCACCCAGCATCAAACTGGATTTTTCTGCAGGACTCTCTTTATAAGTACATGTTTTAAAGTAATCTTATTTAAAAACAAAAAATCAATAAGCTACAATGGTCAACCCTGACCCAGAAGTGTCACAAAGCAACACCCAAGTTCCTCTGTTTGAGAACTCTGGAGATGGCAGATTCAGGAACAGTGAGTGCACTTATGAACACCTTTTTCCAGCTCTAAAGACAGGAGAGCCAACCAGTGACTTTCTGCCCAGGTGTGACCTGCAGGCTGCCCCGTCACCACTCAGGGCCCGCACCTCCACCCAGACGCGTGCTGTTGGCCACGTCAGCGAAGCAAGTTAAGGGGAATGTATGACTAACTGCCAAAGAACCCTCGCAGGAGAGGTTCGGGTTCCAGACCGCACCACCTGACTGGCGTGCCCGTGTTCTTCCCACTCCATACACACAAGCTCTGCTCCCTGGGGGGCCGGAGGTCGACAGGGTGAAATCATTCAGGTCGGAACGTCAGGGGGCACAGGTCAGTGCCGTCATTGCCCCGTCCGTGCGCCTGTGGACATCACTGGCTACATCGGCCCTCTTTGCCCCAAGTCTGGTCACAGCCGCTGCCTTTTATGTCAGCTTTCTCAAGACACAACTCCCGCCCTCAGAAGGGCTGCTCTCTCTACAGGACCCCACGGGCCCTCCCTCCCCGGGCACTGGTACCTCAGGCTTGTTGTCCACCACATCCACCTCGAGGGCGACTTCTGACTGGAGGATTTTCTGCTTGGCTTGCTCCACGGCTGAACTGAGCTTGTGTATGTAGGACTGCAGCTCTTCGGGGGAGTCCATGTTCAGCTCCATCAGAGCTTTGTGAAACTGGTCCATGTGGCCGTCCTCGAGAAGTTCCTGAAACCGGAGCAGTCACAGTATATCCCCAGAGTCACCAGTGCAATCGCAAACAGGAAAAGCAGTAGCTCAGAAGCCACACAGAGAACGAAAGCAGGAGAGGGCTCCCAGAGCTCCCCGGCCTGCCCCACCACAAAATCACACCTCCCCCAAAGGTTCCCACAGCTATCCTGCCATGCCCACCCGCAGGTGTCTCTAGGCTGCCATCGTATCCTGGTTTCAGCACCTCGTGACCAAGCAAAACTACCCTATGGTGACAGGCATCGGAAACGCTGTCATCATTCGGGTGGGCAGAGGTGGGAAGGGAACCAGCAGCAGACATGAGGGAGACTGCCGGGTTGCTGGTAATGCTCTCTTTTGGGGTCTGGAGAGCAGACACACTGTGTTTCCCATTGTGAAAATGCATGTGCTGGACGTGTCAGATCGGAACACTTCGCAGTGTGCACGCCGCACTTCAGTTAAAAAGATAAAAAATGAAGGGGACTGTACGGCTGACATAAATCAGTAAAGCCAGAGTCCACAGCTCTTTCAGAAACACCTGCTGCTACACCATCCTCTGTACTAGTGATCTGAAACTCCTTCTGGACCCCAGCGACCCCTGAGGAGATGTGTTTTAAGGGTAAGGAAGAGCACACAGGGGGACATTCCCTGGGACCATGCTGCTGAGCACGGCCACAGGCCGGTCAGGATGTGCCCGCACCTGCACGTACAGCAGTCGGTCCAGACGCTCCTGATCAAGCTGCAGCTTCTCCTCCCGCCGCCGGGCGTTGAGCTCCTGTAGCCGCCGCAGCTGCTGCTGGCGCCGTTCCTGCTTCTCCTCGGCAGTCAGCGTGCTGCCGAGGAGCTTGCTGGAAAATGGGAGCTGCATCTTGTGGACGTTGTTCTCATAATAGTCTGGGCACCGCCATTTCTGCAGTTCTTCAAAGAAACAACTTCAAAAGTTAGGAAATAGCAACACTATCAGCAGAGAAATGAGACTGTCAACACTAGGGCTCTATGTCTGGGTAAGATGAAAAAAAGCGCACATCATCCAATCCCCAAGGTACCTAATCAGCTAAATGCAACCACAAAACCTGGATGTAATGCCAATGGACCTGTTCTAAAATAATTGCTAAATAAAGGTCTTCAGACAGAAATGGTACCAGAAGGAAAACTAACATTCAGAATGAAGGAAGAACAACAGAAATGATGAAAATCTGGTTAAATGTAACAGATTAACCTCCTCTTAAGTTTAAAATGTTTGACAACTAAAAGTAAAAACCATCATGTTTGACAACTAAAAGTAAAAACCAGCATGCTGTCTGATGAGTCCCCAATGTACGCATATGACTACACGCAACAACTCCAGCAAAAAGGAAGAAAGATAAAGGAGCCTTGAGCCTGCCAACATTTCCACACTCCACCTGAACTGGTAAAATAGCAATTCCAAGTAGACTCTGTAAAGTAGGTTCTCCAGAACAACCACTGAAAAAACTACAGAAAGATATAGTAAAAAACACAAGATTGATAAAATGTAGTAACTAAAAATTTTCTAAGTGTTCTAACAGACCCAAAGAAGGCAGCAACAGAAAAGAAGAAAGAACAGAAAACAAACAATAAAATAGTGGACCTAAATCCAAATATTAAATCAATTTAAATCAATTAAGTCAATTTAAAATCATCTTAACATACCAACTAACAGAAAAGAGACTGAGAAAATATATTACAGGGAGAGTAAAAGTAAAAGAATGGAAAGACATCCCAGAGAAGCACTAGTCATAAGAAAGCTCGAGCAGCTGTATTAATGTCCAAGTAGACTTCAAAGCAAAGAAAATTGCCAAGGATAAAAAGTGACATTATATCAATATAATGATAAATTGTTCATTTGCCAAGACATAAGAATCCTAAATAGGTACCTAACTAAAGAGCTTTAAATACTTGATGGCGAAAACTGACAAAACTGAAAGACAAAATAGAAAAATCCACAATGATACCTAGAGACTTTAATACTCTTCTCTTAAATATCGGTAGCGCTAGTAGATGGAAAATGAGCAGGCAGAGAACTGACAGACCCCACAAACCAGCAGAGCCTGAACAGCATCAAAGAGCACTCCACCACCAACAGCGGGACACACATCATCTCTTGATCTCTTCCCCATGTGTGCAACATTCAACAAAGCGGACCTTCACAAATGTAATTGATAGCAGACAAAGGAAGTTCTTTGATCTTATTAAACTAGAAATAAATCACAGAGAGATAACAGGAAAACCTCCAGAAATTTGGCTATAAAGCAACACATTTCTAAAGAATCAACAGCTCAAAGACAAAGTCTTGAGGGAAATTAGAAGATATCTGAACTCAATAAAAAAATGAAAATATATCCAAATCTGTGGGATGCAGACACAGCAGTGCTGGGGGAAATTTACTGCTCACATTAAAAATGGTCTCATAATATGCTAAGCTTCTACCTTAAGAAGCTAAAGAAAAAGAGCAAAATAAGCCTCAAGCAAGTAGAAGGAAGGAAATAATAAAAAGAAATTAATGAGATTATCTAAATCGTCCTACATCTATTGAAGAAATTGAATTCATAGTATAAAAAACCTTCAGAAAAAAACTCCTAGGCCCAAATGGTTCAACTAAAGACTTCCACCAAACATGTTTTAAAAATACAATAATATCAATTATATTTATACAGTCTCTTCCAGAAAGAAGAAGAAACAACACTTTCCAGCTCATTTGAGAAGGTTAGCATCACCCTGATACCAAATCCAAAGGTAGTAAAAACTACAGACCAATATCCCTCATGAACACAAAAAATCCCACAAAATATTACCAAATCAAATCAAGCAATATATATATATAAAGATATGTACATGAACAAGTGGGTTTATTTCCCCTGCAAATCAAACCTACTTCAATATTTGAAAAGCAATCATTATAATGAACAGTCCAAAGCAGAAACACCACAGAGGATCATATTAATTGATATAGAAAAAGCTTTTCAAAAATTCAAAATTCATTCATAATAAAAATGCTCAGCAAAACTAGGAACAGAATGAAACTTCCTTACCTTGGTGCTGAGCATCTGCGAAACACCTAGAGCTAACATCACGTACTTAACAGAGAAAGACGACATGCTTCCCCCTACAGCCGGGGACAAGGGACTGGGAACAACACAAGGACGCCCACTGTCACCACTCCTGCTCAACATTGCACTGAAAGTCCTCACCAGTGAAATAAGGCAAGAAAACAGAAATAAAAGGCAAAAAAATCAAAAAGGAAGAAATAAAAGTCATTACAGATGGCGTGTCTACACATAAAACTTCCCAAGGAATCCACAAAAGAACAGAACTAAGTTTGGCAAAGTAACAGGATACAAGGTCAACACAGAATTAACTGAGTATCTATCCACTAGCAATGACCAACTGAAAAGTGAAAGAAAAAAAACAAAGAAATAAACACTTAAGCATAAATCTAATAAAACGCGTGCAGGGTCTATATGCTGAAAACTACAAAATGCTGATGAAAGAAATCAATAAAGACCTAAATCAATGGAAAGACGCACTATGTTCATCAGCTGGAAGATTCAACAGAGTGAAAAATGTCGATTCTCCCCAATGGGTTTGATATCTTATCTGGATTTGTATTTAGAATGTTGTTGTTTAATATCCAATCTTATCTGTAGGTTCAATGTACTTTCTATCAAAATCCCAACAAAACTTTTTCATAGATATGGATGGACAAGCTAATCCTAACATTTATATGGAAAGGCAAAGGAACTAGACTAGCCTACACAACTCTGAAAACAACCTATGTATGTAAGTTATCAATTAACTAAATACTTTATGAAAGTAAATACCCAAAGGGGGAAGGAATTCTAAAAACTAATGGGTAAAAAGTGAGAAAAGAATCATCCTGGGAACAATTTAAGGAACACCCCCGAAGCGGACACTATCCAAAAGCCCCAAGCAAATGACGATCTCTTCATTACCTTCCACATAATCCTCAGCGATGTAGCTGTGCTCGTGCAAGATCTCCTCCATGCGGCTGAGCGTGATAGCTGCCAGGTGCCCAGGATACTTCAGCTGCAGCAGACGCTGGAGGTAGCCAGCTGCTTGGCTTCCTCCCAGATTGATGCGTTTGCAATTTTTAGCGTCTAACCTACAACCAAGAGATAGAAGGAAGACAGCACTTGATTTTTGGCAATGTGAAAGAGAATATGGAACACCTTTAAGGAGAAAGGATAATTTAATGTAGATGAAAGGGATAGAAACAGACCAGCTGGGAGAACATAAAACCTTACAATTAGAAGGGACTTTAAAGCTCCCTTGGTCCAACCTCTTAACCAATGCAGAATTCCTACTGCACACCCAGACAGGCACGTGGCCATCCCACTTCTGGCACAGGTTTCAGAAGGACACCACTTTAATGGGAAGAACATGTACTCCGAAGTCAGACCCTTATGTGACTCACCATGCATTTCTCAGACTGTGGTCCTGGAACCAAGTATCCTAGAATTATCTGCAAAAGTGTTAAATGTGCCAATTCCCAGGACTCGTTTGCTCTGGGGTGGTCTGGGACTCTACACGTGAACAAGCTTGCCGGGCAACTCTCCTGCAGGCCAGACTTCGGGAACCCCCTCCCCAGACACTCGACTTCTACTGACACAAACATATGAAGCAATCACACATATGCTGGCTTACTGTAATCTCCTTACTGTAATCTCCTCAGGTCCCTTTCATGTGAACTAAAGGGGAACAGCAGAGTCACTTCATTTTCTCAATGGGAGAAAGAGCAGCAGAGCACTAGGAAGTTGCTGTGTATTGAAACGTCGCTGCTATATCACACCTCACCAGCAGATGCCGGCACAGAACAGAATATGCTCCAATCTGATCATTGCTTAGACTTCAGGTAAAATCACTTTCTAATACATAAAAATAACACTATTTTTCATTTCTGCATATTGTCTTACATAATGCAGACAACTGTACAGGAGTGTTTGTTAATGTCTATGAATTACTTTTTTCTTCATAAATGTTTGTAAAACCTTGGAGAGAAATTCCCACTACGGGGCTCAATATATTCCACAGCATTTGTTTTCACTTAAATGTTCAGACAGCTTTACAGTTCACAAAGTGCCATCATCTACGTGGTCTCATTTCATCCTCACGGTACCCTGAGCAAACGGTGTGTCCTGATTTTACATGGTAGGAAACTAAGTGAAGAGGTTAGGTGCCTCATCCTTAGCAGGGCTGCAAACCAGGGGTTCAACCTCAAAGCCAGGGCTTCTTTCCCCACTTATACACACTCTTTACTCAGTGTGAACTCTTCTCAGGAGAGCGTGATGCTGGCCTTCTCTTATCAGGCAACAAAGGCCCTACTATAAAATGCGAACAGATTTTAAACACGACAAAAACTACTACCCTCACCTTTTATTTAACTCAAAGATATTTAATAAGTACCTATCATGTGCCAGGCACTATACCTGAAAAAGGTCTAACCTATGGTGATTAAAGAGCTTTAAAGAAAAATAATACTGTCTTAATAAGAAAGTGACTCCAGAACACAAAGGCATTCTAAATTAAGTTTACTCAAATCGTTTATTCAAATATTTTTATTGAGCCCCTAGTACCTGTAGGGACTGTTATCTCACCATAAATCGGAATTATAAAATTCTAGAATTGTGGATTTGGACCTCAGAGGTTACCCCTCCAGGAGGTCAAAAAGGATGGAAGGTGAAGTGACTTAGCCACAGTCACAAAGTGAGATAGGTCACAGCTAAGCCCAGAGGCCACTTTATGGTCCACCTTTAAAGCAGGCACCCAATAAATGTTTCCTGAATGCTTCTCAAAAGAGTACTCAAATGCCGTAAGTGCAACTCACCTCCCCTCTAAGATGGGTAAAATATGCGTACACTGGTATCCAGATGAAATGATGAGCCCACTGGAAATCAAGTTCTTTGGCTTACTGTGGTAGAAGCTGAACAAGCTGTCTATTCCGTAGGCCACCTTGGGAATCCCGTAGCACTCAAAAAGAAGCTCAGACATCATTTGTCGTGAATACAGTGGGTTGCACACAGCTTCTGTCAAAACTACGGGATGATCAACACAGCCCTACTTTGAAAGAAAAGAGCAAAAAGATGATCGATACAAGAACACTCTTCTTAAAAACACCAAAACCCTTACTGCAAGGGCTGAATTTGCTTTTGGTCTCCGATCAAAAACCTGACCAGAAGCAAGTGTAAAGTACTCATCTCATCTTTACTGGAAGTTGTTTTGGAAAATATGAACATAGCATCAATCTAAGGTTATTAAGTCAAGCCTCTTCCAAACCATAAATAAATCACCTTAGCTCTATCTTCAAATACCTCCAGAATCCAACAGCTTCTTACCACATCCCCTGCTCCCCACTACCTCCCTCACGTAAGTCACCATCATCTCTCTCTGGGTTTCTGCGACAGCCTCTTCACTGGTCTCCCCGATTCCACCCTATGACCCAGGCCAGTCCGTTCTCCATACAGCAGCTATGCTGATCCTTTTGGAACATAAGCCATGTCTCTCCTCTTCTCCACATTTCACACGAGTGTGATTTGGCCTCTCTTAACCTCTCTGACTTCCTCTCCCACTTACTGCTCTCCTGCCCTCCCCTGCCTGCCCCGCAGTTCAGATTAGGGCTCACTTCTGCTGCAGAGCCTTTTCCCTGGCTGGCTCCCCCGGAATACCATTCCCTCAGATACACACATGGCTTGCTCACTCAACTGCCTCCTTTCAAGCCCTTGCTGGAACATCACCTTTTTCCTGAGTTGCACCCTGACCATGTTACTGAGAAAATATAACCTTTTCCTATCATGCCATAGAATCTACTACTCAATTCTATTTATTGTCTGTCTTTTCATACTAGAATCTCTGTCCACACTAACTCCACAAGCACAAGTTTTGGGTTACATTCACGAACGTATTCCAAACGCCCAGAAAAGTGCTTGACACAGAGTTCAGTGCTTAATACACATTAGTTAATAAGTAAATGTATTAACAAACGAGGAACATATCCGAATGTATGCTCCAAGAGAAAACGGTCGTTGTTCTGTTCACTGCTATACCCCAAGCGCCTAGTGCAGAGCTTACACACGTTAGGAGCTTAGCACTTGATCGAGTGGACTAAATGAATGACTAGATAACAATGAGAGCCACTGGAATGACTATTATTTCTCCAAGGGCAGAGTGTGCATAGACACTACCTCATCCTTTCCTCTCAAGCCCAACCCACCTCTCCCCCCACCATTCACCTGCGAGGAGACACCCAGGTGCTGGAAGCTGTAGTCAAACAGCAGCTCCTGCAGCTCCAGGTTGACTGGCACGTTTCGGTCGAAGGGCGAGCGCAGCATCCAGCGCAGCGGCTCCAGGCTACCTAGTGCGTTGCCCACCTGTGGACCCGCCCCGCCCCGAGCCCCGCCACGCCCGCGGGCGCACACGGAGCGGAACTGCAGCCGTGGTTCAGGGCCCGCGTCCGGTCCGGGGCACGCCCAGCCGGCGCGGATCTGAAAGGACCCGTTGTCCAGCACCAGAGGCACTGGCAGTGGCCCGTGTGACACCGGGCCGGCCTCCAGCACTGGGTCTGGAGTGGCGCGGGCGTCACGGAACGGGAACACGTTCCCCACTGGCCCAGCGCTACCGGTCGCCATCTTGCAACGCGCTGGCTCCGCCTTTCTCTGCAGCGTCCGCCCTGACAGCGCGAAGCCCCGCCCCCTTGCGTAAAAAAATGCCCCGTGGCTCCCGTCATAAAGAGCTTCCGAACCTCATCTCGTAGCTGAGTCACTCGACCCTCTTCAGCTGACTCGCCCCTCGTGGCCTAGGTTATCTTCGGGATTGCCAGGCCCGTCCGTCCCGGCCATTAAATTCTGCAGTTTCTGACCAAACCTCTGACCTGACCACGCCCCTTCGCTGTAGCCGGGACTCTGGACCAGTAAGCCCCGCCCCATCTGAGCGTCATCAAGCCCCGGCCCTCAGGACCTCCAGTAAAGGACGCTAAGCTCCATGGGGCCCCGCCTTTTAGTTTAGCCACGCCTTATTTTGGGGTAATTCACCTTCAACCGCCTTTGGCTCCGCCTTCACGTGGTTACGTCACCCTTAGCATTCTAGTCAAGGAAATGCAAAGTCTAGGTTGCTGGTTGTTCAACTTCTCGGCTAGTGAGCTCCATAGGCAGGCCTGTTCACTTTGTAAAAATTCATCAAGCTATTCATTTATGATTTGTGCACTCTTATGCATGTGTGTTATATTTTATAATACAGTATAAAGTTTTAAAATAGCGTTATGTATTTATGAACTTACAAAGACTGTGCCCTCTAACTGGGACCTCAAACACCAAGAACAATTCTGCCGTCTCTCGACATGTATACTCTCTTCCCTTTAGTGGCATAGCTTCCCCTCGTGGTCATTTTCGCTTGTTGTGATCCTGAGTTTTGGCCAATGGGGGTGGAAGTGGAGGTGATGTGGACACCCCAGCCTCCAAGTTTTAGTTCCAAAAAGATTGGATACACTCTCCCCTCCCCCATTTTCTCTTTTCACTAGCTAGGGAGAATTACAAGAATTAGAGCCACACCTTGACCCTACCCTCCCAGTGCTAGAATACTCAAGTTTGAGAGATAAAAATTAAGTTTGAACACTTAAGTTTGAGAGATAAAGCAAGCTCATTTTAAAAAGTGATGGTGAATAAACATCCTTAGCAAGAGACGAGACCCCAAAACTTTCTCAAGAACTTCTACGAACACTTCTATGCCAGATTAGGAACTAGCCTAATGACAAAATCAGATTAGAAGTGTGGCCTTCCAATACAGTCTGTTGTTTCAGACATCTATCCGAAGGTATCCATCATGAAGCTAAGAAAGCAGGGACAAGCAGAACACAGAGGCCAGTAAATATAAGTGAATGTATCTATGTATATCAATATGGGAAAATCACCCAGATATATATTTTAAAGAAATAAATGAAGGCAGTACTGTGTATACTGGACTCCTTTTAAGAAAGGAGGGGAGACAAATACTTATGTTTTTGCTTATATTTTCATGCAGATAGACAAATTAATAAAAAGAATTTACCTCTAAAGAGGACATGAGGTGGGTGAGTCAAGTGTGAGAGACTGTTTTACTGCATGCTTTTTGATACATCGTTTTTATTTTTCACCATGAGGATGTATAACCTTTTCAGAAAAAAAAAAAGCACTATGTATGGGTGAGGTAGATTGCATTATTATCCCCAGTGCTTCACTCACTTATAATAGGATCATGCATCCATACCATCAGCCGTGTGATAGGGTCTTTCCCTATTGACACTGATATTGGTCTTGACCATGTAACTTGCTTTTAGCCAATGGGTTGTGAACCTAATGTAATTCAAGTAGAGGCTTTAAATGTGCCTGTGCAGTTTAGACTGCCCTCTTGCACTCCTGCTGTTAGTCACGAGAAGAGCATGTCCAGAGTCTAAACAGGATCAGAGATACGTGGAGAAGACCCGAACCCAAAATGCAGCCTGGAGCCAAGTCCAGCTGACCTACAACCTAAAGCTGAGCTATTCCATGGACCCATGAACAAGAAAAATGTTATCATGATCCATTAAAATTTGGGGGTTGCTATGCAGCATTATTGCTGCAGAAAACTGAACAATACACTAGATCAGTGCTGTCCAATTGGTACTTTCTGCCTTGACAGAAATGTTCTATAATCTGTCATGTCTAATGCAGTAGCCACTAACCACATGTGGCCACTGAGCACTTGAAATGTGAGTAATGCAACTGAGGAACTTAATGTTTTATTTCATTTACATTTAAATTTAAATAACCATATGCAGCTAGTGGCTACTCTTGTACAATGTAGCACTAGACAAAAATCTATGGCTGTGATTATTTGCCCATGGGAATTACTAGAAGTAAGTAGATCATAAGCTTGCTGTACTAGTTCCCTAGGGCTGCCAAAACTAAGTACCACAAACTGAAATGGCTGAAAATGACAGAAATTTATACTCTTATAGTTCTGGATGCCAGAAGTCCAAAAATCAAGGTATCAGCAAAGCCATGGTCTGCCTAACGTCTCTAGGGAAGAATTTGTTCCATGCCTTTCTCTTGGCTTCTTGTGTTGTTTGTAACCCTTGGCTTGTAGACACATCACTCCAATCTCTGCTTTCATTATGTGTCTCTCTATGTATCTCCTTTCCTCCTCTTTTAAGGTCAACAATCTTGTTGGATCAGGGACCCACCCTACTTCGGAATGACCTCAGCTTAACTAATTATACCTGTACATCTGCAAAAACCTTATTTGGTCCAGATAAGATCCCATTTACAGATACCAGGGGTAGGACTTCAAAACATATCTTTTAGAGAGGCACAATCCAATCCACAAGACCACTAAGCTTTGAGGAAGTTGTATTGCCAAGAAGGCACAAGCCTGGACTCCAAAATTCTGTAAGTATTTGACCCCTAATATAGCCATAGGATCCAAAAGGTGATCAGAAGGAAGCTGGAAGTGGAAGTTGTGCAACTCCAGAGAGGAATTACTCTTCAAGATCCTCAAGAGGATGATAAGAAAGAGCTTCTCAGAAGGCAAAGCCAAGAGCCACTGAGAACAATGGACAAAGGAGTTCTCCCCTAGAAAGAGAGGCAGAGAGCTGTAACCAAGAAAAAGAAGGCAGATGATCCTTGGGGGCCTTTGTAATAGTCTGGTCAAGTTTATCGCATTGTTATTGGTATACTTTAGCATTTGGGTACACCTTCTCACAGTGGCTAAAAGAATGCCTATGACAAAGGCTGAAAGAATCACTCCAGACAAAAGGACTGAGTCCTTACTCTTAGAATGCCCTTTACTGTGAAGAGTAATCAGGGCATGGATATTGCTGGTCCGATTATAAAGCCTTACAGACTGAACAACACTTAAACCCAGTCCAAATTATTGCTGAAGTGTCCCAAGGTGGGGAATGATCAGCAGATAAATGCTCCTCCCCCACAATGAAAGCTGAAGAGCTTCCGGAAGTCTGCCCAGGCTGGGGAACACCCACTGAGGAACAGGTGAGGAAAGGGTGACGTCGGTAGTACTGAGCTGACGCAACATGGAGTGTGTGTGGCCAAACTGGCAGAAGGGGTCCCACCAAACGGGCTGAAGCCTGAGAAGTAGATTTTATTTTACTCGAACTAACCTGGGGACTTCAAGTTTTGAATTTTGCAGTTGTGTGTCAATGCCTGGAGATTGCCCTCAGAAGGACAGCTGTGCCCAGCACACTTTGATCATTGCTGTACACCAGTGACTGCTGTGTGAGAAGCATGCAAGGTGCTGACGTCTGGGTCCCACCCTCCAGGGAACCTGTTTTTACCATATGGAGTAAAGTGTGGGCATGGGATGCTTTACAGTACAAAGCGAAGTTTGAGAATCAGTGTTCCAGGGCCTTTAACTCAAGTGTGGCTTGCAGCCCCGCAGTCCTAGCATCAGCCTGGGAACTTGTTAGGAATGCAGAATCTCCAGCCCCACTGAGACCTACTGAATCAGGAACCTGCATTTCAACAAGATCCCCAGGTGATTCATGCATGTATTAAAGTTTGAGAAGCATATGTCCGGTCCTCTTACCAGCTCTGATTTTTATGTGAAAAAGAAATTCAACTTATTTTTGGTTAGGCTGCTCTCAGGTTGGTCTCTGTCCTGACTAGCAAACACACATTTAGGTGATCAGCTGATGCATGTGCTTTGGCTCCTGAGGGGTTCTGCATGGCAGGACCCAAGACTACGGAGCCATCGGAAACCTGTTCCAAGAAAACTGTTCCAGTGCCACCCAGTCTTCCAAAGCTTGACCAGGATGATGTGATGGGAATAGGCATCAAACTGGGTGGGCTCTTTGAGCTGTGACTCATCACAGCTGATCATGGCCTTGTGCTGGGCCTAGCTCAGGGACCCCTGGGACGACTGCCTGGGTAAAGGAAGAGATAGCTGTGTAGCCAAGGAGAAAAGCAGCGGATTGGGGCTGGAGGCCAGGAATTTAGCACAGGGTCTCCAGCTTCCTCCCTGATTCTGCTAACTCACTGATAGTATTATTGGACATGGGGAGAGCTGTGGCCTTTTAGTAGCCTGCCTGTCCCTTTGCAGACATTGTTGACACAACTTGGGATCTGCCTCTGGACTCCTACTCTTTTTTGTATGACCAGCTTGCGTCACCTTGATTTTACTTTGCTGGGGGTCAGAGCAGAGTGTCCCAAAAGGTGCTTGCCAAGGAGCAAGTTCCCTTTGCTGCAGGTGAGTGAGAACCTTGGTTGGTGACAATACTGTAGGTAAGTTAGTTCCATGTCCTCCAGGCAACCCTCAGCATAAGGTCTTGGCTCCAGCTGAGACCCCAGCTAAAATGACAAAAGACCAAAACAGAGAAATCATAACAGGGTCTGGCAGACCAGCAGACCCTTCAAGAGTTTCACAAGGACTTGGAAGCTTTGAGATTTTGAGGCCCTTTCCCCTTACACTTGACCTCCAGCCCTTAGATTTACGGGGTCTTGGTAAAACAGTTTAGTCAAGATCAACAGAGGCCCTGTCTTTACTGCTGCACCCCCAGAGCCCAGAACAGTTCTTAGCCCAACGTGTGGTCTAGAGTAGGTGCTCAATAAGTATTTGATGGAGATATCCTGTGTGCTTGCCAGGACTTATACCAGATACTGGGTAATGCTAATAATTCCTTTAACTGTGCTCTCTCTTGCCCAGCCTGTAATTCCCTCCAAAGAATTCTCAATCTCTTCCTCGGTTTCTATGTCAGCCCCAGAGGGTTTCTGGGAGCTCTTAGGAGTGTAGATCTCCTCCCTCCCCTCAACCCCCACCTCACGGGATTTGGCTGGGCTCTCTGCACCACTGGATCATCCTGCTGGGGTATTTCTGGCCAGAGGCCCCTCCTGGGCATCCCTGTGGAATTGTAGCCAGACCCTTGAAAACACTCAGTCCTAACCTATAAGGAGTAGAGCCCATCTCCCAAGCCCTACCTTGCACCCAGGACTGGGATCAGCAGGAAGCAAGAGAGACATTTACTTAGAGAGCAAAATTTAAGGGGGTGCAAAAAATTCAATAAGGTAACATTTTGTGCAGCTATTTTTAAAAAGTCAAAAACCAAACTGAACTGTGGTTTTCAAAATAACACAATGAACAAAATAATACAATTTGAAATAAAGACAGAATTGGTATCCCTAGTATTTCCTTTAGACTCAGACTCAATACAGCTTAATATAGATAGTGCGGCTACCAGCCTGCTCCATCTGAACGTCACCGTTGCTGATCTCGCGTGCATAGGTATTTGGGAGGGAACCATACTAATGAATCTTGCCTGGTCTATCTTTAGACTCAGACCGCGAGCTCACTGCAGACTGAGCACAACGTAGGAGTTCTTCCTTCTAACTTCTACCCACGCACTTTGGTGTTGCGGGGAGGGGTGTGGAGATAGGTCCCATCTACTCCTGCTCCCTATTTCTCCTGGCTGCCTGGAAGCGAGTCTGGGGATGAATGTCCTACAAACATCCGTGCAGGGCTTCCCTAGGAATACTAGGAGGCGCCTACCACCCTCGGCACCCATGCTGGGGACGCACGGGCTCCTCCAAGTCCAGCACAAAGCCAGGAGCCAGGAGAAGGTGGAGCGGAGCCAAGCGAGTCCGCGGAGGTGTCAGCAGCTTTTCAGAGTCTGCAGATGTCTCATTTGTCCTTTTGAAGACGGGAAGGACCGAGCTGGTGCAGCTTGACCTTCCCACCTTCCCTTCCACCGCAGAAGTTCGGGCTCTCCCTGAAGCCTACACTCCGCTCTCGGACTCAGAGCGCGCCCTAAGGTCCCTGGACCCACTGAGGAGCATGGGAGGCGGCAGGGGGCGGAGCAGTCCACTCCAGGCCTGGGAGACATCGGAGGGTGTAGCGGGCCTGGAAACAGAGTCCTCTGGCCAGCCCCAAATCGTAAACACAGAACTATAGCGACGAAAGGGGGTTATAAAGCAGACATCTCAAATGGTCCGTCTGAATCATCAGAACTGCGAGCAGCAGAGGGGTCCGGATCTTATCCCTTTTCCGACTCCCACTCCCATTGGGTGGAAGCAGGACCAGGGTAATCCAAAGCCTTCGCTACCACAGCAGGCTGGCAGAGATGCTCTGCACACACGTGCACGCACAGACGTTCGTCAAAGCTCTCACGAGACGCAAACACAGCTTTCCCCTCACCCCACACGCACGTCTTTATATAGGCATGCTCTCTCTCAGACCCGCACACACGCACATCAGTTGCAGCCCGTAGGGAGAAATGGACACCGTGCTTCGGCGTTCTCTGGGCTCCTCCCCGCACCGATTGTGTCTGGAGAAATCGTCCCCAACAGTCCTCTGCCTTCGTGGTTTCTCTAGGGGTGAGAGAGGAACCCCGGGAACTTCCCAGCCTCCCTGAGCTCCTGATCCCGTCTAGAAAGTCCAGCCACAACTCTCTCTAACCGCTCCGGGAGGGGCACTCCTGGAGGCAGTATGAGTGCTGCTCCTTTCGCGCGATAATATCTGCACGACCAAAGCCTGGGTAATTCAAGCAAACGCATGCTTGCACAGGCTGTGCAAAAAAAAAAAAGGAAAGGAAAGACCGACCGGAAAGGCTAAGGGCTGTTGGTTCTAAAACAGCCGGGTCTCTTTACTGTGGCTGTGTAAGCGTCAGCTTGGGCTATGGGGCGAGGTGGGGTGTTTTTTAGGGTGAGAGATGCCCCCGAGCCCAGGCAGTCATGATATGAATTCCTGCATGTCCTTGTTTACCGCCTGCCTCTCTGCTAGGCTGGAAGCTTCACAGGGCAGGACTGAGTTTGTTCCTCCTGGAACCTCGCAAGATCCCGGCTATGACGGGCTGACATATGCATTGAACAAACGTATAGCACTATATATATATATTTAATTGGAGCTTGAGAGCATCTACCAAATTCTGGGACGGATCCAACCCTGGGGAGAGATTCCAAACAAGCCTTTTCCTGGCGGTCGAAGAGCCTGTACAGCCGCCCCTTGGTTCGGACCAGCCATCCGTCTCCCTCCTCCGGGCTCTCCCAGGACCCGTTAAAGACCGCTGCTTCGTCACGCCCACCGGCTTCACCCGGCCGGCCAGAGCCGGCTTCCCCGCCGCCCAAGGAGCGCTGGGATCCCCGCGGATGCAAAACGCAGAACGGACACGAGGCCGCGGGCACCGTTGCTTCTTCTTTATTTGCGGATATAATTATGCACCGCACTCTAAATTAGATAGATTTTTTTCTGATATACATTTCATCTTATTCACCACGAGCACACCACACGCACAGAACAGTTCCACAACCTGAAAAATTGCACAAGATGAGTTTGGATTCTTGAAAACCCGCAGGCAAGCCGGCCCCGCCTTCGGCTTCTTGCCTCCCGCTTTGCCGAGGGAAATCACCCACCCGAAACGGATTTCCCGCCAGCCTTTCCCGCTGCAGGGTTGAAAGGTCTACGGAATGGGAAGTGCTCTTGCAGGGAATGGCTGGGCTGCAGATTCCGAGCACTGGATGGCTGTGAAATGTCCCCAAAAGGTCAAGTTTCTGCGCCTGCGAGCTGCGCCCCCTCTCCCTCCCTTCCCACCCCTCTTGGTGACTGGGCCGAGGTGTCGGGGCCCCTCCTGGAAGGTCAGATAACTGCCCACAAATGCGCCCTCGCCTCCACTGAAACCGAGGTGTTGTGGAAAAGACAGGACAAGAGAAACGCAGACGTTATGGATTGTGGATCCCTGTCCCCTCCCACCCCACTCCCATCCCCAATAATAAGAAACTAGGAACCAGAGATGTTTAAAGCTTGGGTTCCCAAGCGCGGCGGCTGGGCGCACTGGGTTGGTGGGGGTGGGGTGGTGGGGAGGGGAAAGAGCGCGGGGGATCGCCCTGGCTCCCTAGTCCTCCGCGTTGGTTCGGTAGGCCTCGATGAGGCCCTCCAGCGAGTGCACGAAGCCGGACACGCTGCAGATGCCGCCGATGACGAAGATGGCGACGTCGAAGAAGACTTGGTGCCACAGCAGCTTGCGCCAGAGCAGACGCAGGTGGAAGAGGCTGGGCAGCAGGAAGCAGAGGCCGGCGCCGGTGAGGCTGCCCGTGAGGCCCATGAGCAGCGCGAAGTGCGGGACATAGATGGCCATGAGCAGCGTGAAGACGACCAGCGCGCAGCGCAGCGTCAGCCCCCAGGACTTGAGACGGCCGTCGCCGCCGTAGCATGCGGGGAAGAAGGCGCGGCTGCCTTCCTGGAAGAGCGACTTCTCCAGCACCTCGACGGCTGCGAAGAAGGGCAGCGGGTAGGACAACAGCGCCTTGGCCACCAGGAAGATGTTGACCACAGCGCGGATGGAGCCGGGCAGGTTATCCGTGATGACCTCCTTGGTCTCGTCGGCCCAGGTGAGATAGGCGACGAGCGCGAAGAGGCCTTTGAGCACGCAGGCGGCGATGTGCGTCCAGTTCATCATGCAGTGGAACTCGCTGGGCTGTTGCATGTTGCCCTCCAGCGAAGGCAGGAAGATCTGCGACGTGTAGCTGAACACGATGATGCCGATGGAGATGGGAAACTTCTTGACGTCGATATAGAACTTGACCTTCTCCCAGGCCCAGTCGCGCGCCCTCGATAGGCAGTAGGCAATGACCAGGATGTTGATGACGAAGTGGGCCAAAGTGCACAGCAGGCTGAACTTGGACACGGCCTTGAGGTTCTTAAGGAAGGCGCAGGGCAGCAGCACCGCCGTGGCGATGATGGACCAGGACTTCTGCGACACGGGCAGCCCGGGGAAGCTGTTGTACATGAGGTTGCCGCTCACCACCACGTACAGGATACAAGTCATCACTAGCTCGATGATCTGCGCCACGTTCACCACGCGGCCACCCAGCGTGGGGAAGCGCGGAGCGCAGCACGCATTGGCGATGGCCACATAAGAGTCCCGCACTCGAACTATCTCGCCGTCCTCGTTCTCCTCGTACAGGCATGCGATGAGGATCTTGCCGGTGTAGCAGCACACCACGGCGGCGAAGATGATGAGGAACAACCCCAGGTAGCCGCCGTGCAGGATGGCGTAGGGCAAGCCCAGCACGAACATGCCCTGTGGAGCGAAGAGGCAACCAGACCCGGCGCTGAGCCGGCGGGGCCTTAGGAAGAGAGGGCCTGGGGGGCGTGGCTTAAAGCCGAGGGCGTGACTTAAGGCTGCAGCCCATAGGGGGCGCTAACGAGAGTGAGTTGCTTCAAGCGCTCGCAACAGAGGTTAAAGGTAGGCTGAAATGGGAGTGCGGGTGTTGAGTCAGAGGTGGGGAGGGGGTGTGTAAAAACGGAATAGAGAAGGAAAGGTGTGCTAAAGGGTGGGAAGAGCGGTGTAGACTGCGTGTGAGGTCAAACCACCAGGAGAGGACGGCAATGTGGAGATCAGCGAGGGTGCTTCCTGGGGACAGAATCAGAAGTGGGGACGTGGCAAGAGGTGAGAGGGTGCTGGGGGGGGCGTGGCCAGAAAGGGCTCTGAGAAAGGTGAAGGCTGCGTCTGAGCCACCTAGGAAGACGGGGCTCGGGATTTAAGGTGAGACTGCAAGGGGGTGCTGCAAATCTAATGAGGGAAATGCGGGGGCCTGAGGGCCGAGCCGGAGAAGAAAACGGTAAAGGCGGCAGTGGGAGGAAGGAGAGGGGGGAGAGGAGGTGGGTCGGAGTGAGAGCCAAGCCACGGGGAGGCAGGAACGTAGGGAACGTGAGGATTTTTGCTAGGGCTCTGGGATGTGAGGCTGGAGGCGCGGCGTGGGGCGGGGGCGGGGTTGGAGAGGCCGATCCCTGAGAAGGTGGGAACGGGAGGGGCACGCAGGGTGAGCGCGGTGTGAAAGGCGAAATCCAGTGGGAATCTATAACTAGACGCAGTGGGATCAGACGGGCAGAGCTGTGGAAGGAGGGTTTAGAATCCATACGGGGAAGGAAAGCTAACGAAATCCAGGGTTCCCGAGGCCTGCGGGCCTCCAGCCTCCCTCCCTGGTTTCCTCTCAGGCCTATGGGACGGGGCCCGCAAAGATGACCCCGGCGAAGGTGCAGAGGCAACCGCTGCGGGCGCCACCAACCCCACGTCCTTGGTACCGCCTGGCGGTGTCCCCGGGTCCTGGAGAAGGAAGGGCCTCGGAAACCAGTCACTTAGTGCGCAGGGCCCCACGAAGCCCCAGAGAGCACGTGTCCCCAAGCAACCCCGCCGCGGCCTCGCGCTCCCGGTAAACCCACGTTCTGCACCTCAACGACCGTGCTCTTCGGGGACACAGTAGGGGGAGGCAAGCCACAGGGCCTGCGGGCGCCTGGGGCTGGGGCCGCTTCCACCCGGAGAGCTGCGGCCTGACGGCTCCCATCAGCTCCCCGGATGGAGGTGCGGACTTAAAACCTTCTCCAGGCGGTGGAGCCCGGCGCCGCCTGGTGGGGAGTGGGGGGAGGGGTGTTGAGAGTGGGGGTAAAAGGGCGGCGTGTGGTTCAGAACCCTTAGGGTGGCTTCGCCAAGGTCAGATGCGGAGGAGCTGGTCTCCTCTTTGCGGTGTAGCCGGGATTTCGGGCGAGAAGGGTGAATCTGTGCACAGGTAAACCTGAGGTTTCCACGGACCACATGTGCCTGAGTGACCGCACTTGTGTGCGCACGCCTGTGTACATCTGGGCGCGCGTTACGTTCAAATGGGTTTGTGTGCGTGTGCCTGTATGTACGGCTATGTGCTTCTGCGTGTGGAAGGTGCAGGGACAAGGAAGGTGAGTAGGAGGATAATCCTGTGGCCTCTATATAGATGCGTGTTGCGTGCACAGGTACCCGGCGTTTGTTCCTGGGGGAGGAGGGCTGTGGGCGCGTGTGCCTCCCTAAATACGTGCTTGCGTGTATATGCAGGTGTGTCAGGAAGGAGATTCCCAGCTCGGCGAATTTTCCCTCTCCTTTCCTCCCGAAAATGAAGCTGTGAATCCATTCCGGAGTTCCAGACAAAACCCTTTCCTCCAATCCTGATTTTCTTTCTCCCCCACCCCTCCCAGATCCCCTGCTTCTGTATCCCTCCCTTTTACTGGGTCTCAGGGCAGGTGTGTCTGACCGAGCCTCAGCCTACCTGGGTCCGCGGGGTTTTGTGCGGTTCAGGACCGGAGACACCACCTGGGGGCGTAGATTCCTTCCGCACAGGGCTGGGAGGGATGGGGAAAGGGGGAGATCCCGGGTACAGGTCGCCTGGGGACCCGGTGGGGGACGGGAGGTAGGGCCTGGTACACGGAACCTGAATGGGGTTCGGGGGATGGCAGAGCTGGGAATCCCTGGCTCACCTGGATAGCGTTGGTCACGTTCCAGCCTGCCTCCCACGCCGTGATCTTGGGCTTGTCCTGGCCCCCGAACTCGCCACCAGCCCCCACGGCCTCGTCCTTAGAGCCCGAGGGCGGCAGAGGCGCGCCGCCACCACGCTGGTAATGGATGTCTCCCTCGACGGGCGGCTCGGCGCCCTCGTCCCCGCAGGGCTCGCCCTCGCTTTTCAAGATGTCCATCTGCAGACCCTGGCGGTGCTCAAAGTCCAGGTCGTCACAGTGCGCGAATCCCACCGCCTCCTCGTCCGTGGCTGCCTGGAAACCCATCCTGGCGAACATGCCGCTCACCTTGGCCTGGGACTTGTTGGACACGGACGTGGCCACGTTAGACAGCTTGCTGCGGAGCAGGGTCGCCATGGCGGCGGCGGGGTCCGAGGAAAGGACAGAAGCGGCTGAGGACGCGGGGGACGCGTGGCAGAGTGGCGGGGGCCGGGGGCGCTAGAAGCCGCTATCTTCGCTTGCTTTTCCCGCGGTGCCCCGGGGCGCTCTGGCTCATGACCCCCCTCAGCTGGCGTTGGAGGCCCGCTCCGGGCTGACCCTGTGCTGGCCGGCCGCGGGTCTGGTGGAGCGGCGGCGAGCGCACTGCGGAGCTGCCGCGGGGCTCCTCCGGCTGCGGCGGCGGCGGGCGGCGGCGTCAGAGCAGCTACGCGAAGCTGGCGCGGCGCCCCCACCCGTGCGCAACCCAATGCGCTCCCGCCCCTTGGAATCAGGAGGCTGGCGGGGGCGACGGCGATGAGGAGGGGGAGCCACTCGGAGACAGGGGGTGTGAGGAAGGGGCAAGGGGAAGAAAAAGGGGGATTAAGGAACTCGTGAGACCTGACGTGGGGGCAGAAGGGCAGGACAAGACAGCAGGAGGGAGCGCGCGAAGGAGGGGTGGGGGCCGGAGTGCTGCATTTCTGGGGGAGGTGCTAAACTCGGGTCCTGGCCCTTCCCACTTCGCCCCCGCAGGGAGGGAGGCTGCCGGGGCCGGCTGATTCCCGCGGTCCCGCGGTCCAGACAGCCCCTTCCGGAGTCCGGGAGCCTTTCGGCCCCAGATTCCACGGCCAAGGGCCGGTCTAGACCCTGAAAGGCAGCAGGACAGTTACCCGTCGCCGACTGCGCGGGCCGTCTGGGGGTCGATCAGCCTCCCTGGCACCCATCACTGGCACTTAAAACCGGCCACGAGCCCCACTTAAACAGAAGTGTCCGTCACGGGCCGCTCTCGAGAACGCTTAGCCCGGCCTCCGTCACTGGGACCGTCTCCGTCCGTCCAGGATGCAGCGACGGAAGCAAATCTTCGGGCTGCTCGTCACCAGCCGCTCTCCAAATGTGTGCAGCATGGAGACGAAAGGTTGGCTTTTTGCTTTCTTTGCTTTCGTGGGGTCCGGAAGGAGGCAGGACTTAATGAGGGCACCTCTCGCCAGCCTCGGTGTCCGCCGAGGAGGAAAGACGCGCTTGCAGCGGGCTCGGGGCATTCAGCTGTGCTCGCACGGCGGCTGCCGGGCCATGGAAACCTAGACTGTTTCTGGTGAGTGGGGTGCGTGGGTGGGTTACGCGTGCAAGAGTAAGAGACAAAGACCGATACCGTATCAGATATTGATACGGGCTGGATCTGAGTGGATTCCGAGGCTGAGATTTGGAAACTGTTTATTCTCTAAGTGTGTAATTTGCTCGCGTTTGAACCTGTGCGTGTGCGGCGCTTGTGTGCTGGATTTCGTGTGCATGTTTCCGAATGGATCCCGTGCGTTTTTGCCCGTGTGAGTCCTTTCGCGGTTGCGGCTTTCTGCAGTCCGCTGCTCCGGAAGGGTCGCGGCACGCGCTCCCAGCTGGGCTCCGGCCCAGACCCTTCTAAGCAGTGAACGGTGCCTTCTTCCACCCTGCGCTCCTAGCCCGGGTGCAGGAGGTCTAGCGGCTGTGGCAGGGGGCAGCGTCGGGTGGGGACGATCTGCAGGAAGGAAAAGAACCCCTCAGTTTCTCTCTTCCTGAGGCCCTGACTCGCAGAGAACCCCAGTGTCCCCCTCCCTTGCAGTATTTCTAGATTAGCTCACAGTCAGCGCACAAGTAGGGCGGCCTGAGGGCTCTGGCCAGCGCACTGGAGCTGCCAGGACCAGACAGGCTCTGGCCCAGAGTCCCCTCCTCCCCCCACCCCTCCAGCTGCCTCACAGTCCGGCGGAGTCTCCTCTCCGGTTAGAAAACCGTCACCGCACTGAACAGAGATGGTCCTAATCCCTCCCAACATTCCCCCAAGAGCCTGCCTGGCAGAGACCAAGACAAAACCCCTCCTCACTCTAACCCGAGGACCCCCAACTAGGACAAGGAAAGCTCTCCAGAGAGGCCGTCCAGAACACAGACCTTTGGAGTCTTGACAGGACTCAGTACAAAGACAGGACAGAGGCCCTCCCTGCCCCCCCCCCCAGATCCTCTCCTCCAAAGAGGTTTTGAAATGGGGCTGATCCTTCATCCTAGAGATTTGTCCTTGTACCCAAAACCCCACCCCCAGCCCCAATGCCCAGATTCTGGGGGCAAAAAGAGCCTGTTCCCCAGATTCCTATAGACTAAGGTTCCTCCTAATCCTCATTCCCACCACTTCTGTCCCTGGTGAAGTTCTTTAGGACCCCACCAGGTGATCTGGACAGAGGCCAGGGTTCCCTGGTCCCCCCCACACCCCCTCAGACCTGAAGATGGCCTTCTGGGACAAGTGAACCAATGACACCCTTGTATCAGTTGGTCGTTGCCAATTTATGGATTTTGTGATTGTCCGAAGTGTTTACCCCTCCTATCCTTTTTCCCTTGTGCTGGTCACTGCTGTGGCACCCCTTGTGGACAGTGAAGTTATTTCAGTAGTGAGAAATTCATTATTCATTCATTTATTCAGCACACCTTCTCACAGCCCCACTATGCTTGTGGTTCTCTTCTGGCTGTTGTGGGAATCACCAAGACAACCCAAGCATGGTCCTGTGTGTGCTCTCCAGCCCAATTCGTGGGTCCAGGGGGCACCCGTGAGAGCATTCTGTCCATCTTGTCTGCGATGATGATACCACCCCAGAAACCTCCTAGCAGAACCCTGTCTTCATCCTCAGTGTGCAGATGAACGCACCCAGCCAGGCAGGGAGGTGTCCTGCTCAGGGGCACCGAGCATCCAGGGTAGAGCCAGGCCAGGACCCAGGCATCCCAACGCCTTGCCTGTGCCTTCCCTTCCACAGCCTCATCCTGTCCTTCCATCTCCCCTCCCTGCTTGCTTGGTGTCTGGCCACTTCTCTGTCAAAAAAAAAGATGCAACTCGAAATCAGATTCCAGTTCTTCTGGTTGTAAGTACACACCAGCTGCTGGACAAAGGGACGCCTCGTTTCCCTTCTTTCCTGGGCAGTAGGTTCCCGAGCAGCCGGGCCCTTGTCGGAATGTCCTGCTCCACCAAGGACTGAGTGTGTGACATCGAAATACTTACCTAGCTTCCATTTTCTCATCAATTAAATGTGAAAATAATAACAACCTCATGTTGAGAGAATTCTATGAAATATTGCATATAAAATGCTTGGCACAGACTCAGTGCCCAGCATGTGGTAGCAATTATTTTTTTTATCGTTGGTGTTGTTATTGTTATACCCAGTGGCCACTTCTTGTTGTCTGAGGAAAATCAGTGTGCAAAGAAAAGCCTGTGATTAGTCAGAGTGGGTTGGAATGCACACCGTTCTGTCCCGGCCCCACCTCTCCATCCTCACCCCTCCAGTCCTGCATTGACTGGAAGGGAAAGAAATGGAAGTCAGGAGTAGGGCAGAGGGCAGGGGACCTGGTGGTTTGCCCCAGGAGACAAATAGGATGACCTACCTAGCTGGTAATGAGTTGGGCTCTGCTCTGGTGAAGCCATCAGCTTCCAAATTGTCCTAATAGCTCTAGGGGCACCCTCATGAGAAGAATTTGCAGCAGCTTTACCCCCTGAGTTGAAACACAACACACACATACACTCACACACAGCGAATGACAGGCCAACTGACAGGTGCACAAAGGAATGAGGCCAACACACAGCTTCAAGCACAAAGTCAGGTCTACGTAGACTGACGGAGCAACACACATGGGTCAAGGACGGGCCAGCACGCACACGGACACCTGCGAGATTTGTACTGAGACTGCCCGCCACACAAAGACTCCAGGAGAGGCACCCATAGGTCCTTCCCCACAGGCAGGGTCATGGGTAACAGGCTGAGGCACACGGCAGAGCAAGGACAGGTATAGACATGGAGAGTCACATACAATGACAGACACCCAGACACAGGAGCACGCCCACGCACACTTCACACTGAGACTGACAGGCACCCGAGGTGCAGGAAAACTCTGACATGATTACTAAGAGGGAAAAGGTAGAGAACAAAGGGAGGGAAGGGGCAGAGGAGACATAAAAGGAACATGCTGCCCTGGCTGGTGTGGCTCGGCGGCCTGGGTGTCTCGGACCTGCAAACCCAAAGGTTGAAAAGATCGCTGGGTTCGACATGTACGGGCCAGGTACCCAGCTGGGGGCATCAGAGAGGTAACCAACCAGTGGATGTTTCTGTAGCACATCAATGCGCTGTTCCTCTCCCTCTCTTTCTCCCTCTCTTCCTGTGCTTCTAAAAATAAATAAATAAAATCTTTAAAAAAAGAAACACACTAGAAGAGGGCAGCAGGGAGACAGAGCAGGACATGCCAGGCAGAGGTGCCAGCCACCAGGGTGCAAAAGAGACAGGGGTGCCACCGCCTTCCTCCTGGACAATGACAGAACCCAGATGTGTGACAAAGAAAATGGAGGCTGGGTGGATGTGTGGCGAGGGAGCCAGAGCTGTCCCTGCCGCTGACCTTGGAGTAGGGGCAGGGACACTCCTCAAAGGGCCACACAAGGTCCCGCTGTTTTGGGGTGGGGGTAGGGGCTGGGCTGCTTGAGAGGGGGTGGATGAGGGGCTGCTGGGACTCCTGCCAACCCTCATGATGCAAAGACCTTTATTCTGGACCAGTCCGGCAGCCTAGGCCTGGGAGAAATGCACACCTCTCTCCCCACAAGAGAGCAATCTCTCTATTTTGATGCTCTCAGTACCCAAGGAGTTAAACGCCTGGCTAATGGAGACGGAGGCCACTTTTGGGGGGAATAAATAGGGTTAAATGGAACTGGGCTTATCTCCCGGAGCAGGAGCAGGCAACAACAGGGGGGTGGGGCACAGAGCCCTCGAATTAATGGCCCAGAAAGCGAACATCATGAGCATCATTTTGGGGCTGAATGATCACAGACAGACCCCCTCCTCTCCCCTTTCCAAAGCAAGTTCTGCCATGAGCCTTTTCCTGCCGAGGGACAGGCACTGGCTCTATCAGTCACCCCCACCACTACCCCCTTTAAGCGGGGGCATTGGCAAGGTTTCCTGGCAGCTGGAAAAAGTCATGCCCACCTTGCCCCAAACCAAAACCCAGTATCCTGATCCTGGGTGCACAGGCACAAGGGAGAGATGGGCAGCAAGGCTGGGGGCTCCAAGTGAGCAGCCCGGGCCCGAAACAAAAACCCTGATTCTTCTGCCTTTGGTGGGACAATTCAGATGGGACCATGGAGGGCACAGTGTTGCCTCTGCGGGCTCGGGGCAAAACCTAGTGAAATACAGTAATGACTTTGTAAATATTAGCAGTTTACCTTGCTGAGGTAGTGAGCAGTCCATCTTTGGGGGCATGCAGGTAGAGGCTGGATGTCCTATCAGAGATCATGTCCCAGTGAGTCCTGCCTCAGGGCAAGGGAAGCTGGATTTCATGACTTCTGTGCCACCAGGGTCACACCTTCTGTGCACGTGGCTCTAGGAAAGGCCAAGGGAGCAGGGGATACGGGGACCCGGGCTGGCCCTCAGAAGCCTTTGACACTAGGAACAGCTGCTTGGAACTGATAGAGGAGCCTCGAACCAGAGTCAGTGGGTTGAATCAGTGATTTCTACCCTTTTTTTCTGAGAACACAGCCTCCTATTATGCTGGGAAGCAAGGACATGGTGACTTCCTTCCCCAAAGGGTCCCCAGCACATAGTAAACACTCAATAAACATTTGTGAAGTTGAATTAAATTGATGTCATAAAGCCATTTTCCCCCATGAACCTTTAGGATAATTGGTTAAGGAAACACACAAACCCAGTGGACGAAATCCAGCACTGAATTCTGAGTCCTGTAGCTTTTCCGAATGGATTTCCCTTTATGCTCATCTTACCTTCTCCGTGGTCGAAGGCCAGTCATACACACCCAGTGCAATGTGAGTGCTGTTCAGAGTGGGCAGGGGCTGCACAGCCAGATTCAGGGGCTCATGGTCAGGCCACTCTGCACCCCTAGGAGTCTGTGGGTCACCGGTTTTAACCACTGGGAGTGGCAGCATTGTGGAGGCTGTGACTTCAGTGAGCCCTGTGACTAAGACCCTGGGTTCTAGGAACGCACAGGGGCTTTGGGTCTCACCTCCTGGCCCCTCAAGCCCAGTGGTGCAGAGCTGACTTTTAAGTACCCTTTGTGCACCAAGCACTATTGAAAGCAATCAGGATTATCTTCTCCAATTCATACAATCCTCAGGGTAGTCTGTTATCATCTTAGAAGGTTGCAGGCAGGGACTGCAGGACTGGACATGGGGAGCCGGTGTTGGATGGGCACAGCCAGGGGCAAGGGGACGGTTGGAGGGAGAGTGGTGGGGGGTGGAGGTGTTGGATTATTTGGGCCAGGGAAGCTGCAGGTGATCCTTGCTTAGAAGAATCAAGGGTTGGCCTTTGCTGGTCAGCACCTTCCCTCACACACATCTAGAACAGCCTACCTCATTGGTGCTATGGACCAAATTGTGCGCCCCCCTCCCCAAATTCATTACGATGAAGCCTTAACCCTCCCTGTGACTGTATTTGAAAGTAGGGCCCCTGAGGAACTAGTTGAGGTTAAATGAGGTCATAAGGGTGAGGCGGTAATTGGATAGGATTAGTGTCTTTCTCAGGAGATTCAGGATGAGAGCTCTTTTGCTCTCTCTGCCACAGGAAGACTCAGTGAGGTGGCCACCTGCAGGCCGGGAAGAGTCCTCACCGGAAACTGCCCCTGCCAGACCTTGATCTCCGACTCCCAGTCTGCAGAGCTGCGAGAAGATAAATGCCTGTTCTGTGAGGGAACCAGTCAGGGGTCTGTTGTCACGGTACTCGAGCGGACTAGGACACGGTCCTCTGCCAGCACCGGACCAGCACTGGCTCAGTAGCCAAAGATTCTCCCAGGTCACACCCGCTTTGGACAGCTGCTGAGGCTGAAGATCCCCTCTCCAGAAAGACACCCAGAATGTCACACGGCTTCAAATCCCCTGCAGCCCACCCATGGTGGTTCCATGACCTCCAGCTTAAGAACCCACTATAGAAGTTTCTTTCTCCTCCCATTCTGCTGAGAGTCAGAGTCAGGTGAAATATCCATCTTACCATTTAGAAATACTCATTCTGTGCCAGATTCTAGGATAGGTGCTTTACATGCGTTCTCTCATTACTGCCGTACAGCATCCCGTGAGCTTGGGTTGGTTTCCTGCCCATTCACAGATGAGGACACGAGAGTACAGAGAAGCTCATTAGTGCCCACAGTCTTGCAGCTAAGTAGTGGCAGGTCCAGGCTGCAACCCCCAGGTCAGAGCTGCCCTGAGAACCTCAGTTTTCTAGGTGAGTCTGCCCAGAAGGCTTGGACCTTGGGCTTCAGGGAGAGGCTGCAACCCAGATCTGACTCTCACTGGTGAAACAGATCTCCATTCTGTTCTCAGGTGTTCTCCCTGCACTGCCCGCTGTATCTGTCCACTCAGGCGACCCTTATCTTCCTGCCGACCACCTGGGCAACTCCTCTGGGACAGGGAGGCGGGAGGCACTGGGAAGGTATACAGCAGGAGCTCCGAAGCGCTTGCAGATTTCTCTGAAGTCTGGGTGAGGTCTGGCCTCGGAGGGTTGGACTCTGTCCTGGGCTTTCCAGCCTCAAGAACACAGCATTGTTCCCACAGGATGGCTGAGCCCCGCCTGGCTCATGCAGCTTCCTGGAACATGGATGGCTTCCTAACTTGGGGTGTGTGAGCTCTCACCCAGAATTGCTTCATTTTATACTGCTTTGTATCTAAAAAAATCTACCAGCAGATTCTAAAGTAGTGTTTGGAGGACCAAATACTGGTTTAATTGTCATGGGCCTCAGGACAAAAGAGGGGGGCTAAGGGCTGAAGCACACAGAGCCACACTCACCGTGCAAGTGGCGGTTCAATTTTAGCAACACATCATCCATCACATTCAATTAATCACGTTAGTTTGAAATGTCTGATATTGCAGCTCTCCTTGTATCACACCAGTACATTGTTTTAGCTTTTGCAGTTGCATGGAGCTCAAAGGATAAGGGTGTATACCCAGCTCTATGTGTGTATATATTTTAGTAAAAGTGTAATAAAGATAATTTGTCAAATATTGGGAGGGGGCTGTGATTTATCTTTCCCCCTTTAAAAATGCTTTGTGTATCACTCAAGTGTGAGAAGCACGCGTTTAATTCATTCTGACCAAGTAGAAAATCAGCTTCACACACGGGCGCCCCGCACACAGCCCCCTGCCACCTGGATGGGTCCCCGTCCTCGGTTCTGCTCCCCCACTGCTGCCTTCGAGGGGAATATGACAGCGTAATGAACAGTTGTACGACGTGGTATAAAAAGGCAATTAAGGGAACTATTGGACTGGGACAAGCCAGCGTGACCTGGTTAATAGCTCTGAGCAGAGCTGGGCCGCTGGGAGGAGGAGAGGCAGGAGGGGGAGGGGCTTCCTGTTTTACAGTGAGGGGCGCAGGCTGTTCCCCCCACTGCCTTCCACCTACGGAGGGCACTGAGGCTGGGCTGGCCTCATGACCAGTGGCTCCAGGGACAGCCTGGGGTTGGTTCAGATTTCAGCTCCGGGGTCAACTCAGCAACTCCCGGTTGAGAGACCAGGGGCAGGTGACTTGGGGTCTCAGCTTCAGTTTCCTCCTGTGTGAAATGGGGATAAAAATGATGTCCCACATCCCTGGCTGGTATAGCCCAGTGGATTGGGTGCTGGCCTGTGGACAAAAGGGTCGCCAGTTTGATTCCCAGTCAGGGCACATGCCTGGGTTGCGGGCCAGGTCCCCAGTTGGGGGCCCATAAGAGGCGACCACACTTTGATGTTTCCCTCTCTCTTCCTCCTTTCCCCTCTCTCTAAAAATAAGTTAATAAAATATTTTTTTTAAATCATGCTCTACTCCCACATCCTGGCAGTGGGAGAAAGGGTGGAGGCTTTCATCATTAAACTAGTCGGTGCACAGAGCTGCACATGGAACCCAAAGGAAGATGCAGAGGAGGCTTTTATTGTCTTCAAGGAGCATCTTTCCATACAACGCAGTCTGTGTGCAGTCTTGTGCATGTGCGCATGCGTGATTGGTGTGCATGTGTGTTCCAATCAGCTCGCCAGGCTCCCCACCCTGCCCAGAAGAGGATGTGAGTCCTTTGATCAGATCTCCTGGGGTAGCCCGTGAGGTCATTTATCTTGAGGTCCCACCTCCCCTTGGGACCCTCTCTCATCTCTTCAGCCCCTTGGTCCCTGTTCTCTCCAAGTGCTGCTCTCTGTGAACTGTCTTTGGCACATGCCAAGCTTGAGGATGGAGACAGAGAGAAACACACTCTGCCCCACCCAAGCACCTGCTTCACTCTGCTTCACAGTGTTAGTGGAGGATTAATGAATCATCACTGACAAAGTGGGTAGTAAAGCATCCGGCGCAGAGTAAGTGCTCAATAAAAGCTAGCTATGCTTATTGTCTCAATTGGACAAGCTCTGGGTTTATATGTAACACCTAGCACAGTGCCTGACACATAGTAGATGTTCAATAAATGTTTGTTGACTGAATTACTGAATGAAACCTTACTTGGTTCCATTATCTACTATCTGTGACTGTACGCCATCCCTTGTCTGGGCCTGCGTTGCTCAGTCAACCAGGGAGATGATTCTTCCCCCTCATCAGAAATGTATCTTGCAAACTGCAAAGTCCTGCGCGCACAGTGGGGACTGGTTCTGTTCACCTCTGTCCCTACCCCCAGTCATCTATGCCTGGCACTTGGATCTCTGAGAGTGGGGGCGGGGACTCACCCCCCCACCCACACCCTGCAGACCCTGCCAGTGCCATATGTGTTTACCCTAAAATAGAAAACCAGTAGTGCTCATTAGTCGAATTGGCCCTTATATCCGCTCCCCCCCAGCCTCAGATGGAAGTGGTGCTGAGTGCCAGCCCAGTGACACAAAGGAGCAATCAGGAGTCATTACGGCTCATTAGGGTGGGCTTGGTGATTGGCTGAGAAGCCCCAGCTTGCTCCTCACTCAAGATGGAGAGGGTCTGAGCAAGTCCACTGGAAACCCAGTACTTCCGGCTCCTTCTCTGCAGCACTGGACCCCACGGGGGTGGGGTGGGGGCTGCAAGAGGCTGGCAGGGCTCAGAAAGAGACCTTGTCTCCCAGGGCGGCGGGGGCTCTCCAGGTCTACGTGCTGGTGTCCCCAGCCACTGAAGGCTGCATCTCTAGGTATGATGCTTATCTGGCTGAGTTCTGAAGCCCAGTCTGGCCTTCTCAGTCATCCACCTACCCTGATGATGAAGTCCAACCTGCCCCACTCCCCAGTCCAGCCAGCCTCAGCAGCCCCTTCTCCAGGAGTGTAATTGGATCTCTGTTCCTGCCACAAGGAGGGAGCTGTTTCCCGGCCCATTACCACAGCTCTCATTTCTGCGGTTCAGAACAAACACTTAAATGCAGGCAGACTTCTCTCCTGTCAATTCTAGCCCCACAGCCACTACCAACTGTATCCTTCCCCCATTACGGGGCGGGGGGCGGGGGGACGGGCTTCAGGGGCTCCTGACAAAAGACATGGGGTCCAGGGCTCCGGGCTTTGGGGAATTTACCTAATGCTTTCTGGTCTGAGATCAATAGGTGAGGAGATCGCCAAGCCCTTAATTAAGTCCTTGAGAAGATGAGCTGTAACTAGGTTTAACTAAGCATTCTTTTCCCTTCACCGGTATTGAGTGAGGGGGTGACTTCTTATTTAGCATTTCCTTGGACAGAAATTTCCTATGCATTTTTTTCCTTGATTTTTAAAATTTTACATGGTTCAGAAAAAAAAATTAAATATATAGACTGAACAGTCTTTCTCTAACTCCTGTTCCCTGTCCACCCATCTTCTGCTTTTCCCGAGCACCCTCACTGGTTTCTTAAGTCACCTTCCATTTGCCTATGCAACAAGTACAAATGTATAAACAAATACAAATGTCTATTCACACTGTCTCTCCTTTTTCTTTTTTACGTAGAAGATAGACCATTCTACACCTTGTTGTACACTATTATTTCTTTCCACTTGATTTTTGGAGATCTTTCATAAAGAATATAGAGATTGTTCAGCATTCTAAAGGCACTGAGAATAGACAGCACGCTCTCATTATTTCTCCCTCCTTCTCTATGTCTACAGCTTAGACATGCCACCCATCCATCCATCCCTTCTTTAGCCTTTACCAATCCCAGGCTCTGTGCTGGGCCCCACGCGGGGTGTGGGGCTGCAGAAGTGAATTCGCCCGGCCCTCTTCCACTGCGCTCGGGCTCAGAGGCTGCAGGGAAACTGGGAGCCCAGAAAACCATGCGTGGCGGAGAGGACACTCCCTGGCTCACTTCTGTTGTCTGTGACTTGTCTCCTTATGCCACTGATCTGAACTCGGGTTTTCTCTTCTCTTCCCTTTCATGCCCGAAAGTCACCAGTCTGCCCATTGGGATGTCTGGGGAGTCAATTTCCCTATCGTAAGGCAAAGATTGTTTCAACGAAGTTGGGGAATATCTGAAAATCTCTAGCAAGGGTGTCTGAGTCTTATAAAAGCAAACCATTCATCATCAAAATTAATACGGCTCATCAAGGAACAAGCAAAAATTCCCAGTATGGGAATTTTTAAAAATAATTCATTAAGGAAAAAGCAAACAGAAAATGGCTTTGGCCAGGTGGCTTCATTGGTTGGAGCAACATCTCATACCCCAATAGGTTGTGGGTTCAATTCCTGGCCGGGGCACATATGCCAAGCAACTGATAAATGTTTCTCCCCCTCCCCTTCCTTTCTCTCTAAAAGTCAATAAAACATATTCTCAGGTGAGGATTAAAAAACAAAACAAAAGCCAGAAAATGACGTCCAACTGAAGTGTCGACTGGTGAGGGTGGAGAAGCAAAGTGAGAAGATTCAGAACGTGCCTGGAATTTTGTGAACAACATGCTCCTTGTTACATGTGTGTAGGGTGCAAGTGGTACGTACATATTATGACCCACTTCAAAATGGTGCGTTTAATATTCAAAGTCATTGCAGAACAGGGTAGAACAGCGCCCACCACTTGTTGGTTGACACTGCACATCGCACGTTGTCCTAGCAACTCCATGAGGTGAGAGTGACCCCCGTCACCACTTTGTAGGTGAGGAAATGGAGACACAGACAAGTTAAGCAACTCGCCCAAGGCAAATGGGTAGTAAGGGACATAAGCGGGCCTGTCTGACTTCAGAGCCTGCATTCCAGCCACCACAAGGTCCCAGACCCTGAGAGCCCCCGTCGCCTCTCGGGGCCTCAACCCTTCTCATCTGCCAAACAGGGATCACAAGTACATCAGGGGAATGACTCGAGGATGTCAAGAGATGAGGCTTGTAAAGTGTGTAGGACACTGCCCAGTATATTGCCACTAACACCTAAGATTAATATCAGCCGTATTCCTACACTCTGGCTGCCAGAAAAGGACCACTTCTGAGCCGGGTTCGGAGAAGACTGTGCCTGCCTGCAGCCAAGTGAGGGACGAGGAGAAACTCATTGTTTTAATAAACTCGCCTCTGTGTCTTCAGCCCCTCCACTGGCTCTCCTGGAGCTCATCCTCCACTGAGTGGGCCAGGGTCCCTCTGGACAGAGGAGTCTGTTTTGGTCCCATTTCCATTACACACTTGGCTGAGCAGGGGGGAAGGGGAGCCAACAGCCCCCCAGGCAGTAATTAATTGTCTATTTGGACTCCTGCTGTTGCCCGATGGGGGTGGGGGGAATGCCAGACAGCTCTGGCCTGAGCCTGGGCTGGCTGGCTGCTGCCAGGAGAGTGTTTCTGCTCATCCTGCCTCCCCTGCCTCCTCTGAACCCGTGCCCAGGCCAGCTGGGGAGGGACATCTGCCCGCTTTGATAAAAAGATATTTTGCTCCTGGTCAGTGTTACTTCTGTCCTGGGGGCTCCCTCGAAGGTAACAAGTGATTCTTTGCTTCAGCCTTTGAGAGGCCTGCTCCAGGAAGGGCAAAAGCATCCTGGGCTCAGACTTTTAGGACCTCGGATTTTTTCCTGGCTCTTCCACCTGCTGGCTGTGTCACTGAGCAAGCACTTTCCTCCCCTGGAAACTGAGGCAGAGGAGAGGTAACGATGGACTCCAGAACCCTTTCTCTTGGAGAGTCACCTGCTTTCCTCCCCATTTCCTAATAATCCTCCTTAATACATATGGGGGGGGGCAACCCTGCAGGCCCCAGAGATGAAGATGTGACCCGGGCTTCAACATCTGTATTCTCTGTAAGGCCTTTTCTCCAGCACATTGAAGGAAAAAAATCCATCTGTTACAACCTAAAGAGAACTGAATAGTACAATTGCATGTCTACTACTGAAGGTAGCGGGCATGAGCTGTGGACATAATGTACTTGATAGGACCTTGCAAGCTTCAAGCCACATGGTAGATCTTTGAGTAAGATCATCACCATTGCCATCATCATCACCATCTTCATCATTATCCTGGCTGTCACTTGGGCCCATAGGATTCGGGGGTGAGTTTACCCAGTTAAAGCCAGAGCTTATGGGAGTCCTTCCAAAGGACTCTTATGAGTCCTTCCCATAAGTCCTTCCAAAAGTTGGCAGCTTGAACCTCATCTCACTTCTATGCATGTGTCTTGGTTCTCATCCCCCAGTGTCTGGTCACCCAGCCCACCTCTGTCTGTACAGGACACATGCTGAGGTGGCAGTGGGCATACGTTGGGCCACTTCTTGCTTACTGACCTGGAAAAGTTCAGGGCAAGGTTCAGAAACAGGGAATGCCAAGTATGGAGGGAGCTAGGGAACGGAGAAAGCAAGTCCAGCCATGGATGCAATGAGGCCACACTATATTCCAAACATCAGGCATCAGGGAGGCATTGACTGTTCTGGAGCAAGGTCATAGATCTGGGTAGCTTAGGTGGAGAGTAAGGGCAGGAAAGGCCGTCCCCCAAAGAAAGGGTCTCATGACCAGAAGAATGAGGAAAGAACTGTTCTAGCTTGAGAGCATTCTCAGAAGGCTCCTCAAAAACGCGGCACCTGGATTGAGTCTTGAGGCGGTAGAAGGAGTGGTCCAGGTGAAGAGGGGTGGGGAAGGATGCATAATAAGGTCCAGAGATGGGGGAAAGCCTGATGCATTTGGGAAACTGCAAGTATTTCAGTGGCTGGAGCACAGGGCTGATCAGGAGAGGGAAGCAGGGTCTTTGGTACAGCAGGGAAGGTCAAGCCACCAGGACTTCTGAAGAGGAGGGGCAGGGATTGGGGAGCTGGCCTGGGATACATCGAGACACCTCAGCCCAGAGGGGCCTGAAGGAATGACGTTGGCGCCCTAGGAATCCACCCTGGGGAGAGGATGACAGCAGGGGTCTGTGAGGAGGGGCAGGGCCATGACCCCCCATATAGGGTGGGCCAGGGCTGGGGTCGGAGACCCATTGTAGATTGACGGTGGACACATTTACCATCGTTTGTGTCTTGGTTAAGGTTCCTCCCAAACCAAGGACTTAGGTGCAAGTGGTTGATTTGTGAGATGATCTCAGGAAGCAGGTCAGGAAGGGGGGAGTGCAAAAGCCAGTGGAGGAGGGTGTGCTGCAGGCACCCGGGGCTCTCTCCTTGGAGAAATTGTGCAGAATGGGCCTCGGAATTGTCCCACCAAAGGAAGAGGAGCCTGGAGTACTGACCCACTGACTCCTGGTCTCGTAGGTCAAGGGTTGCTCCCCTGCCCCCAGCACTTCTAGGTCACATGGTACCAGAAAAAGCCTTTCGAGATGAGAAGAGTGAAGCAGGCACTTGAGATGAAAGCTGTGGCCACTGAGCCTGGAGATGAGCATGCAGGTGGTGGAGGGAGTCGGGGTGGGACGGCAACAGCCTGCAACCATTCCCCACTCCAGACTCCAAGCCCTCAGCACGCCACTCTGCAACCTTCTGAGTTCATACGTGGCTTCCGAATTTGTCTCGCCATGGTGCCCTGGGCAGCCACCAGCTCATCAGGGCGGTATATTTGCTGTTCTAGTGAAGACCCATGGACCCATACATCAGACTCAGAAATGCCCCCCTTTTTAGCATCTGGCCAGAGGCTGGGATGGCGCTGTGTACCCAGAGAACCACTGGGCACTCCTCAGACTATCATGGAAACGACCCCAGCACAAAGCCCACACTGTCTACTTCCAAAAGCTGACCTTTGGGCAGAGGGGTCTTTTTCACACAGTACATTTCTGCAGGAGATTGCCGAGGCAGATGGTAGGCCTTCCCAGGGAGATAGGCTGGACTTACCGAAGAGCCGCAGCAGCAGCTGACAGCGCCGACTCCCGCTTCCAAACAGCCTGAGCGGAGGGATCCCATCCAGATGGAGCTGGGGGTTTCAGCAGACCCCGCCGGGCCTGGTGCTGCCTCCCCAGGCTGGGGGCTACCGGGTAGCTCTGGAAGGTGCCTTTGAGGGGAACTCCTGGCTGCCAGACCTGGGGACCACAGACTGTGGTCTCAAAAACAGCATTTTGGAAGTGGAGACTGTTAAGGATCAATGAAATTGATTGGTCACCTCGAAGTCCAGAGAGGGTGCACGTTCACTGAGCGAGCCTTCACCAAGTGTTCCTTGGAGGGGTGGAGCTGGCAGCTGTAGCCCCTCCCTGCCCAAAGCAAGCCGGTCCCAAACAGCCAATGGGAAGAGGAGCCTGGGACTGACTCCCCTCCCCGAGTTGTTTTCCCAACTCTGTCAGGCACCCCCCACGCCCTCTCATTCTTCACACTGAAGAGCTTTGGGCTTCCTTCTCCTCACCTGTCTTAGGCTGAGATCCCTGCCTGGGAAGCCAACCCTGAGACAAGGGTGTGGGTACTGGTAGTTCAGAGGACTGGTGATTTCAGGAGCTGGAGGGCAAGTGAACTGGGGAAGGGAAGGGAGGCAAAAACAAATGGGAGGGGGGTTAATAAGCAGGTTCTGCTGAGGGCAACTGGGGTTCAGTCCCCCTGGGGGCCCCTGGGAAGCAGTACAGTACTCACCTCTGATTCTACCACCTGAGGGATGAGGGGGCGAGCGGTTCACTTATTCTCCACCCCCTGCTCCTTGCAGGGGATTAACGCCCAGCAGTTCAGGCTGCGCCCCCCACTGGTGCAGGGGACGAGCCCATTGGACTCTGTGCAGCCTGGGGTGGACGGTGCCTGAGCATCATGGATGAGCCCCAGAGCCCTCACCATACAGCCCTGGGGAAAAGGCTGACACGGAGCTGTGTACACAGAATTGCTGGGGAGGGTGGGGAGTGATCCTCAAGCATATGGGGCTGGGAGTCAGTGGATCTGAGCTCGGGAGGTATGGGCAGGGCACTGACCGCACCTCCCCATCTTTCCTCCCTTTCTCTTCTTTTCCTCTTTTGCTTTCTACCTCCTCTCACCTCTAGGTTTTTACGGTGCCTCACCTTCTCAGCATCTTCTAGGGTGCCTAGAACCCCGTGTTTCTTAAAGTGTGGTCCCCTGACTACCCCAAGACTCTTCTTAAAAATGTAGACACCAGGGGCCTGCCTTATCCCTATTAAAGCATAACCTTTGGTTATGGGCCTAGGAAGCTGCATTTAAACACATATCCCAAATGATTCTGAGGCGTGTGGAAGCTGCTAGCCTAATCCACTATGTCCTGGTGGATGTGCTGGTCTGTTCTGGAATCTCCAGGTCCCTGCCCTTGCCCCCACCTGACCACCTGCCTCCTTGGGCTTGGTTGCCGCTGTCTGACCACCTCAAGTCTCCCAGGCTCATTCTCTTGTCCAGCTATTTCACCGTATGTAGTATAATATCCAATTCACAGAGTTACACACAGTCATAGCAGTATTCAGGAACCTCCGTATGTGAGCAGATGGCATACTCCAGCTATGTACAAACTCCGAGACAGTTTTACAGTGCCTGCACACACAAACACACACAGGAGCTGTCTCACAGTGGACCCCCAAATCACACACAGCTGCACACCATCTCACAGTAACACAGGGGCACACAAATTACCACAGCGTAGAAAAAGATGCTTTAGAGTCTTATGGTGACATAGCCACACGCCATACAATACGGTTGCACAGACAGACACACACATGCACACTCAGTCCGCAGCAGCACACGTGGACTCTTATCTACTGGCAAAGAGAAACCCACACAGGGCAAGGCCCCAGAGAAGCCCATGGTCACGACATAACCACACACCCTGCTGAAATAACACACCATCTTTCAGCCTCTTTGTACCCCTTGCACACAATCCAACGGGACCGTTTCAGCCAGTCAGACAGAGCAGGGCAGGCATAGGGGTACGATGGAAACTGATGTGAGGGAAAAGGTTCGCTTTGTTTGAACAGATGTTTGCTAAAGGAGCTGGGGTGTTATGTAGCTGCTTTGATGAACTGTGGGATTCCAGTAGCTTGGAACCTTCGGGATTCATTGGTGGCTCCAGAGCAATTGCTTCCCCTTCACACTCCACCCTCCCTGACTTCCCACTTCCTTGCCACAGCAGCTGGCCCCACAGCGGATGCCTTATTTGAACAAGAAGGGCACAAGCCGAGCAAATATTTGCATCTTCAGGCCTCACTTGGCACTCCCTGGGAAGGGGTTTCCTTCTGGGATCGAGAGGGAGCCTTTTCCAGGCAGATTTGGCTGACTTGGCCTGGGCAGGAGGTGGGGGCCAGGCTGGGATCTGTCCTGGGCCCCTTGTGTGTTGCTGGGATGGCCCTTCTTCCTCTCCCCCCACACTCACCCCATCGCCTCCCCCTTCAGCGACAACCAACCTCTTCTGAGTGGTCTACACCCGCTACCTCATCTCCCATCACCTCTCAACCTGCTGTAATAGGGGACCCACTTAACATCTCCCACATGGCTTTACCCAGAGCCTCTAAAGTCATCCTAAGGCTCCTCAACCACTCAGGGGCCTTGGCAGCTCTTGGCCCAATTCTGTCCTCCCACATCTTTCCCTGCCCCGTACCTTGCCTCTTCTCATCTCCTTCCCCACTCTTTTTTGGCTGTTGCCCTTAGGCATTGGTGGTCCCCCACCCGCAGTTGCTGATTCTCTCTAAATGCTCCCAGGAGAACTCGAGAACTCCCACACTCCATGCATCTATGAGCCCTTCTGTCGGTGGTCAAGTGCAGTGGTTAAGAGCACCCCTCCCTAGGTTGCCTTGGTTCAAATTCTTGCTTTGACACTTACCAGCTATGTGGCTTTGGGGGAAATCATTTTGTTTTTGTGTGCCTTAGTCTTCTCATCTGTAAAATGGGGAAGGACAATGATAACTTTTGGATTTCGCAATGGTTATGAGTTCATATATGAGTTCATATACATAGAGTGGTTAGGACATGCCCAACACATCATAACTGCTACATGAGGCCTGGCTGTTATCATTACCCTGTCAATGTTATCCTTGACATGGTGACAACTTACACCTTGCACTTGTAGCAAAAGAGAAATATACTTTGCTAGTTAGCTTCATGGAGCTGGAACAAGACTAACAAGTGTTCCCCCAAACATAGGCAGATGACTGTGAAACTCCCAGCTTATGATCAAGCATAGTGGCATCCCACTTGACCTGTATCGCCAATGGGATATTGTGTAAGTGCTGATAGGTGACTCCCGAGGCTAAGTCAGAAAAGACCTGCGGTTTCCACCTTGCTCGCTCCTGGACCACAGCTCTGGGGGAGGCCAGCTGCCATGTTTCAGGGACACTCAGGCAGCCCTGGGGAGAGGCCCAGGTAGGAAAAAACTGGGGCCTTTCACCAACAGCCAGAACCAGTTTGCGCTCCAGGTGAGTGAGTCCTCTCAGAAGTGGGTCCTCTGTCTGGGAGCCTGTTTCGTGAGACGTGAATTTCAGATTCTCCATACATACATGTATTTACCAAACCAGAACTTCACACCACCTGGAAAATCCAATAGTCACCCAGTAGCAACCCAATTTACAGGGGAGGAAACTGAGGCCAGGTGGGGAAGTGACAGACTTGCCTTTGCTCCCTATGATGACTCATCAAAGTTGGGCAATGGAAAGGACTAGAACCCAGACATCCTGGCAGCCACAGGAGAAGGGTGATGGAAAGACACTGTGCAGCCTGGGGGGAGGTTGGAGCTTAGCCAGGGGCAGCAGAACCTATCCAAAAACTAGGGCCCAAGTATGGGGGTAGCAGTTTTGTTCCATAGCATGGTGATGGGAGGATAATTAAAAATGTTGCTTGCAGCCTCTTCACACCCACTCTCCAGATTGGTGAAGAGTCCTTCACTGGCCTCGGGTGGGCCTCTGAGGCTGACTTGGGGGGGTGGGGTTGTGGAGTGCAGTTGTTAATGAGGAGTCCATGGCCTTGGATTAACCTTCCGGAGGAGGCTCTGTTCCTCCTCCCTGCTCCACTCCCTCAGCAGCCTCTGTGGGACAGGCAGGTGGAAAGGGAACCTCTTATATGTTATCATTCGTTAACACCTGCTCTAGAGATAACATGATTAACTCCAGAGAACAGGGGTCAGAAGAGTAGGAGCATAATGGAGGCCAGGATTCCCTGGGTAATGGGGGAACTTCAGGGGCCTGATGGGAGGAGGGGTCCTGGTGAGGTATAGGGGTCAGAAACTAGCTTCAGCCCCTGATGCTTTGCCCTGGAGGCTCTGGGCAGGCCCCTCCCTCAGTGGAGAAGTTACTCATTGTTCCCTTATCTCTGGAAGCCAGTGACAGCCTGTCCGCCAAGGCTGCTGATCATGTGGCATTGTTATCACCCTGTGCCTGTCATCGGCCAGGGCTGTGGGGCTGTCGATTTCAGATGAACAGCACCTGAGCGCCAAAGGGATTCTGTTCTTGGCCTTATCTCCAGCCTGGGTATGCTGCTTGGGCTCCACGTTCAGGGTCCCAGTGGAGCCATCACTGTGCCAATAGCAGTCCCTGAGCCCCCCCCCCCCCCCCGGAAGGGGCTAGCTGCCTGTGCCCTGAGCTCTGAAGTCAATGGCTATGGGAAGGGGCAGCATCCAGGCTGGCATCTCTGGTCCAGGTCAGCATCTCAGGGTATATTCCTGAAGGCACTGTGGCAGCCCTGGCCACATCAAAGGCACAAAACATAGCTTGAGGAATGTTCCCAGCTTCCACACTGGCTGGTGGTGTGGTGGATCATGTCTTCATTTGCATATAGTTTCCTTCCCCCGCTGAACAAGGGAGAAAAACGAGTCAGCACCTAGGACAGTGCATTGTGTGGCTTTTCGGGAGGAAGGGAAGGGAGAGAATGGACAGGGGAGGGAAAGGAGAATTCTTTCACAGTCCAAACAGTGGTGTGTTATTTTGGGGCTTGTATTTTCCAATTTGCCCAGTGGTTGAAGAAGAGACTATTTGACCAAGGCAGGGTGAGTGAGACTAAAACCTTGGACAAACTGGACTTGGGGCAATTAGATGTTTTATACCAATAGCAGCCAAAGGAGGCACTTGAAGGAAGTCACAACCACAATAATAAACTTAGTTTCCTGTGACATGCTCTGCATTAAGTTCTTTATAGGTGACAATCACATAATCCACCCACCAACCTTGTGATGTAGACGCTATTATATCCTCTGTATTACAAATGAGGAAACACAATATGACGGAGACTTAATAACCAGCTGAAATCACACTCTCAGCAGATGGCATTTGCCTGTGACTGAGGAGGAACTGATTCTGCTTAGCTTCCTCTCTGTTCTACCTGTCCTGACCCCCCTCCATCCACTTTGAGTTCCCAATACCTCTTTGAACTGTTAACACAAAACTGGCCTTCCTTTAATTAATTGGTTCGAGTATCCAATTAATACTCGAATTGCAAAAGGAGAATCCTGGGCTCCATCTTTTAGCTTAAAAAAGCTCTTTTAGATTTTCCTGGGCTGGAATCAGCCAATGAGTGCATGCTTCGGTTCCACATGATCTTAGCCAGAGAGGGAGCTTATCAGGGAAGGCCCTGAGGTCTGACTGGCTGCCCCTGATCACACTGTGGCCGATTCCCAAGAAGGGGCAAGATTCAAATGCATGTCAATGTGTCTTTGATATTTTCAAGTATAACATTATCTCAGGAAAGCTCTGTGTACCTTTGGCTGATTCAATGTGAAAGGAGTAGTCAGAAAGTGATGTAAACACAAGGTAAATCTTTGGCTTTGCTGTCAACCTTTAGCGATCCTGCAAAAAAATGCCTCTTCTCTCTATGGCCCAGAGGAAAATCACAGAGGCCCCACAATTTCAAACATGGCATACATATTGAATAAGTATGAGTTTTCTTCGCCTAATTTTCTTTAGGAAGTCAAGAAGGGCTTCACTGCATTGTAGCATGGCCCCATCTGAGCCCAAGCCTGTGTTCCTCACTGAGGATGACACTGGAGAAGGAGATGGCAGAGCATCTTCTTTGGGGGAGCTTAACCTTGGGCAAGAAGCAACGAGGTGCGTGGCAGATGGGAGCAGGTTTGGGTAGTCTGGATAAATGAGCGTTACCACATGCTCTAACTCTTTGGGCAAACTCAGAGATCTTCCCTAATAACCTATATACATTGGAATTCTCAGGGACATAATTCTCAAGCCACAGAGCAGGGGGGTGTAACTTTTAGTGAAAGGAGACAAGATGTCTTTGCAGCTCTTTCTCCCCATGACTGTCTCTGATAAGACCTGTTTGGGGCTCCCCTCTGTCCTTAGTACCCCATGAGACCGGTGCCCAGGGCCTCTTCAGCTTGAAAGAGAGAGAGCAGTTAGGGTGACTTAGTGGGTATCACAGTGGCCCAGTGGAAAGTTCTGGTAAACTGACTTAAGGTATAAGCCAGAAAATAAAGGGGGATATTTTGAAAAGAGAACCAATTCATGGGTAGATAGTATGTGCCCAAGAGTGCACACCTTGTAGGCAGATACCCAGGTTCAGATTTGGACTTGATGACTTCCTAGTGGTTTGACCTTGGGCAAATCACTTCAGTGTCTTCATCTCTCTGAGGACAGTTAAGCTTAAGAGATCTGTTTAAGTGCCCAGGTAGGCCATTGGCTATATAAATCTGGATGTCAAAAGCAAGGATGGGGCTAAAGAATAAACATAAGAGCCATTGTCTGTAGATGATATTGAAAGCCATGGAAATGAATGAGTTTCCTATGGGAGACTGGGAGACAGAGGTGTATTACTTTGGACAAGTTGCTTAACCTCTCCGTGTCTCAGTTTCCTTATCCTAAAAATGGAGATCATAGTAATACACCTCTTGTTGGATTTTTCTAAGTGTTAGATTGAGATAACTAGTGTTCAGGCACTTAGGATCTGATAAATACAGAGAATGATGCTATTATCTCCACCCAGAACTTCATGGCAGATGTAATTTTCCCCATTCTACAGACAGGGAGACTGAGGCTCAGAAAGTCTAAGGTCTCATGGCTAGTAAGCAGCATGTCAATGTCTACATGCAAAGTCTATTCCACAATGCCCTTCCCCTTGTGGGGAAATACCATACAGACATATATTTAATGTAAAGTATGAGTTATATGAGTCTGGCCAGAAAGGACAAGGCTGACCCTCCAAATAGTGGTTATAGGAGACTCTGGGCGCAGAATTAGGTATGGTTGGGTGGCAACTACCATGATCCATTTAGGGTAAGTTCCCTGTACAAACACCAAGTTATGTGCATACCCACTTTCCCAGCTCATGCATCTGAATGCCTCCTGGGCAGTCAATGTTTTCCATGATTCCAGCTCCACCCAGTTCCAAAAGCCAATAAAGCAATGTCCATGCAAGGAGTGACTTAAAGCCGGTTCCATTTGCCTTCTCTGATGAGCTGGTGAGGCAGAAAATGAAGACAATAAAGAGAGTTAATGACAGGCTTCCCCAGCTGGCCCCGCTGGCCCTTGGGGAGAGGGAGTCAATGAGCTGCTGTCGCTGTTGTGCTGGCTTCTCGATTTCTTCCTCTCGATCCTGCACAGCCCCCTCCCTTGCCTTGCTTGCTGCCTTCGACATTGCTTCCAGCAGCTCCAAAGCCCAGACTGGATTTCCTTCCTTCTTACGTTTTGCCGTGAAAGCCAATAAGTCAGTTTCATTAATTTATTCAAGAATTAGCCAGTCAGGCCCTGGCTGGTGTAGCTCAGTGGATTGAGTGTGGGCCTGTGAACCAAAGGATCATGGTTCGATTCCCAGTCAGGGCACATGCCTGGGTTGCGGGCCAGTTCCCAGGAGGGGACACGTGAGGGGCAACCATACATTGATATTTTTCTCCCTCTCTCCTTCCCTTTCCCTCTAGAGATAAATAAAGAAAATCTTTAAAAAAAAAAAAAAAGAATTAGCCAGTCTGGTGGGGCAATGATCCCTTAGCTAGGTGACTCTTACTTCCCTTGTTCGAAAGGGGGAGTGCTATGCTTTTATCATTAAAGCCTCCAAATTGTGCATTCTCTTGATGACTAGCTGAATTACATGACTGGCATTCTTGAGTTTGTGGTCAACTGAAACCTCCAAATGTTTCTCACAGGAGCTGGGATCCCGTCAATGTTGTCTGGCCTGAATTTACACAAAACATAAGTCTCAAGGGGCTTTACTGTCATAGAAACTTGGTAACCCGAGTCCAAAACAGGGGTATTGCATTTAGGTTGGATTTCACTTTCTTCTGCTTTTTTAAAGAATCCAGGTACAACTAATATGCAGTTAAAGCATGACAATCTCAAGTATATTTTCAATTTGATCAATTTTCACTCAGATCAAAATGGAGAATGTTTTTCCTGTAAGAGTCCTAGTCAACTCCTCTGCTGATGAATTAGTCATTATGAGTTTCACTTTCCAATCTTCAAGATCCACTACTACAAATTACCAACTTTTGCAAGAGGAGATTTAAAAGTGTATTAGAGTTCTTCTATCTAGGATATTAAAATTGTTCACATTTCCTTTCTTTTTCAATTGTTTCTAAGCTTTGAGAATACATTTTTCTTCTGAAATTTGATAATATTTCAACTTCATGTTTTCTGTTTTAAAAATACGTTATATGATTGTGTTATTTATATTTAAGTATTTAATTCATTTAGAACTTGCTTGATGACTGCTCTGATGTGAAGGTCGGAATAGATTCTTTTCTAACCAATTATCCTTGTAGCATTTATTGACTAGCTGTTCCCTTCTAAGTTGATCTTTAAAAATTATTTTATTATAAATGAAGTATTTTTATGCAACACATTTCACATCTCCAAATTGGGATGCTAACGATGCCCAGCATATGGAATGAGTGTGAAAACCAGATAACGTGAGATAAAGTATAGCATGTGACACAGTCACAGTTCTGACACATACTGGGGGCTCAACAAGTGTTAGTTCCATCCCCTCCCACTCACTCCCATAGACACTTGCTCCATTCATATGCAAGGCACTGTAACTATGAAAAAGGAACAACTTTATAACAAGACTGTCCAACAGGCAGTTGGAGGTCATGGAGGTGACCTCCATGGAGGTCATATGTGCACTCAGAAGTTAGATGACCTCTGATCAGGACATTTATAGAGAGATTCTGTTTATTTCCTGAAGGCCTGGATGACAACTCTATCATGCCCAAACGCCAGTTTTGAAACATTTCATTGTGCAAGTGTGTGATGAAATGTTCCATGGCTCTTAGTCAAATGTGAAAAATAAAACCAATAAAGTGAGTTTTTATGAAGCCATTTAAAATAACTATTTTTTATTTTGAGATTGTGTTCTTTTTACTTTTTTAGCTATAAAATTTTGTGTGTTTTATTAAAAGATGGACAGAGTGGGTGGTAGTTAGTGTTCAGTATTTGGCATTGTTCTTGATTTTTTTAAAACTTTACAGGATCACAAAAAAAATCTTAAATATTGAAATAATATCAACTTCAGGTTCACTGCATTATTTACAGAGCCAGATCCAATGATTCTGGGTTGACGTTTTTTCCCATTCCTCAGAGCACTATCCACTCTACATAACGGGTTGAATGAATGATACTGTGGTATAACATCTGGCAGTGTGTTTGTCATGAACCAGAAGGAAACTGGTGAAAGAGGTGAAACTTCGTGGCCTGAGAAGCACGAACCAGGCATTCACTTCTGGCAAGAAAGCCTCTCACCCAGCTGTCAGCACCTTGGACAGCTCAGCTATAATTCTGTGCGCATCTCTGAGGAAACCTAACTAAACACAAAGGCATTTTTACATTATCTTTTCTTCGCTTCATTATTTAAACAAGCGCATCTTGTTCATACACAAGCCTTCCTCTTTGCTCATTTAAATCTCCCTCTCAGATTATTTGCCTCACTGCCTGCCAATTCCCCAGCAAAATGGCCAGCTTCAACCCGAGCTTCGGAAATGCCAATTTTAATTAAAAGTGCAATTTTCAAATCCACCCACGGCTCAGATAGAATGTGGCACACTCGCTGCCCTGTGATCTTTCTGGGCTGCTTTGTTGATTAAAATGGGTGCTGCTCTAAGTGCTTTGTCAAATCTTCTCAAAAATGAAGAGAAATTGACAGTTACACCTTTATACCAGCAAGAAAGTGATATATTAGATTCACCCCTATTGCCACAGAAGCTTGCTTTTGGCTTAAGGGCAGCATGAAGCCAACAGGTCCCCAGAGGTAGCTCTGTTTTGATGCTTAAGCCCTAAGGGCTCTCTCTCTGGCTGCTGATGGTGGGGCGGGGGAGAGATGCTATCACACCCCATTTCTTTATTGACTTCTCCACCCCATCTTTCCAGATGGCATCCTTTGTGCTCATGTAAGAACTGTGAGCTTTTGGGTTGATGGTTCTTTAACTTTAGTAAATACAAGAAAAAAATTAAAACTCTTGGCACACTCCTTGGATCTTCTAGAGATTCTGATTCAATAGGGTTTGGGTATAGCCCCAATATTTGAGTTTTAATGAAGCACCAGATAATTTTGAAGGAAGAACATACACTGAGAAAATTTGTTCTAGCAATTTTGGGAAATTGTACCACAAGGGTCTAAGCTATGGAGAGGCCCTGGAATGCAGCCTTGTTCAGGGAATCTAGACATGTGGTTCTGTCCAGCCTGGACACTTGCATTTTACTGTCCTTGGGCAACTCACTTCCCCCCATGTTACTTCTCTATCTTTGTAAATGAAAGATCACGTGATAGACCATGGAATTAATACTCTTAATATGCAAAGATATTCTGCAAATCCATAATAAAAGGATCAACCACTTCATACAAGGATGAATCAGTGATAAGAACAAACATTTCTTGGAGAAAAAACACAAACGATGAACAAAGATTTGAGAAGATAATCAACCTCAAGAACGGCCAGGTAAATGCTAATAAAAATAATGATAAGTGGTTTTTTGGCAGTGTTTGTTTGTTTGTTTTGATTTCTATTTTCTCTTCTTTTGCTCATTTGCTTATCATATTGGGAGGAGGAAACCTTGTGAATTGATAACAGTCATCATTGCAAAAGAGTGGACCAATACAAACTCCCCCATATTGCCCTGACCTGTAGGGGGCAGTTTGTTTTGGTCTGGCAGATGTGACTGACTCAGCCTGTATAGAAAAACTACAGAAGCAAGATGGTGCACAGGAGCCAGACCTTCAAACCGAGTTTTCCTGTGGGACTCAGGCCTGGAAAATGCATCCAGACTGTTATGGCTTGCTCTTGCTAAAACTCCCTCACCCTGGTCTGAAACAGTAGATGTGTATTGTCTATCTTCAAGGTAATTTCCAAAGCCTGTGTGAATTTTCCCAAAGATGGAGCTAATCAGGTCACCACCTTTCCCTTCTGCATGTGTTATTTTCATTTCCTTGATTATACCTAAAGTTTAGACAATAATATTCTATGCAATAGATAATAAACCCTTCTTTGATGTAAGACCTGAGAAAAACAATAAAAGCCTGTCTAGGCAAAAGTTGGGGTGCTGTCCTCTTGAGAGTGTGGTCATGCTGTCCCCTTTTTCTCCACAGGATTGCTGTAGCCTGTGCATTTATTCTCATCTTCAGTCACAACAGGTGGACTCTGCTGGCTGGAGTCTGCCACACTGACCAGTGTGGCTCAGTTTATTGGGTGTCCTCTTGCAAAGTGAATGTTCACCAATTTGATTTCTGGTCAGGACACATGCCTGGGTTGTGTGTTTGGTTGTTGTGAGGGGCAACCTGAATAGATGTTTCTTTCACACATTGATGTTTTCCTCCCTCTTTTTCTCCATCCCTTCCCCACTCTCTAAAAATAAATAAAATCTTTTTTTTTAATGCTACATTGTTGGTAAAAGTGTGAGTGACTACAACATTTAGATAAAGTAACCTGTCAGAATTTATTAAAATTAAAAGTACATTTTTCACTCAGCAATTTGACTTTGAGAATCTATTCTACAAAGAAAATGTATCAAGACATATGGATATAAGCCATGGATATTTATTAAATATTATTATTAGTTGCAAAAATAGAAAATTACTTAAAAGTCTATCAACAAGGGACTGGTTGAGTAAATTATGCTATATCCAAATTGAAGAATATTCCACAGTTATGAAAAATTGTATTAGATCTGGAAGGGCTGATTTTGAATGATGTTCATAACATATTATAATGTGAAATGTCAAGTTACAGGGTAATGATATAATATAATCCCATTTTTGAAAAAAAAAATAATGCCCTTGATTGTACCTATATATCTGTGTGTGAGCTTGCCATAAGATGTAGAAGAAATTATATAAGATTATTAATATTGATCTCACAAGATAAGATTATAAGGGGGTGAGGAAACTATAATATTTTTTAATTTACCACCACAGTGTATGATTTGTTCCAAAAGACTATATTTATTGACATAAGTGAATAATTATAAAGTTGACTTTAGACTTAATCAAGAGCCACAAAGTATTAAGGGCCAGATTCAAGGGATTACTTAGATACCTTCCAGCTCTGACTGCCTTGGGACACCCTTCTGCTTCCTCTGCCTGGAATTAAGATCAATTTATATCAAGGATTCAGAGACACCCAGAACTATACCAGATCCTTATGTGATGTCCTTTCTAGTGCATCCGCCTCAGAGCCAATGTGGGAGAGATGCAGACCCCTGAAGTTGGATTTCATGATCACACTGTACCTCCAGGTCCTATCCCAACCTGGGAACTTAGCAGGTGAAAAGACAAAGAAAAATGTCCTTTATCTTTTCAGGCTTTGCCAGAGTGTCACCCAGCTCCTTTCAAACTTGTGAAACTTACACCAAAGGCCACCTGGGACTTTCTGGAGGCTGAGCCATGCCATATCATGGAAATGGTTTGAGGAGACTCAGGAGCTTCAGGTCTGAGGAAGTCATACTACCACCATTATGAGAGCTGTCTATGGGCCACATGCACAACAAGGCAGGACACTGGGTCCAGTCCCCAGAGCCACCGCCAGCCCTTCCATCAGCGTGCCAGGCTTCCCAAGGATATAACCAGAGTAACTGCATTTTTAACAAAAATCATGAAATATACCATACATCTAGAAAAGAATTATGACATAAATGTACAGTTATTTAATAATTCTAAAGTAAACACCTGCATAACTACCACTCAACTTAAGAAATAGAACATTGCCTGAAAGTCCCTATGTGATCTTCTGAATCACACCCTCCTCTCCTTAGAATAAATCATGATTCCACATGCCATGGTCAATCATTTCCTTGCTTTCTTTTATAGCTTTATCACCTTTGTATGCATATCCAAACAATGTTGCAGTTTTGCCTGCTCATAATTTAGGATAAATGGACTCATGTTGTATGTATTCTTTGGTGTCAATATAAAAAAGATTTGTCTATGTTGCTATGGGTAGTTGTAGTTCATTTTCACTGCTGTATAGTATTCTGTTGTATGATTACACCACAATTAATCCTTCTACAGTTAATGGGTATTTGGGTTGTTTCCACTTTTTGGCCATTGTTGTGTATGTCTCCTTGTGTATGCAACCTGGATGGATGTTTCTTATACTGTATATACACAGTATCTCTAGAAAAAAAATGGAATTGCTGGGCCACAGGGCTTGCATATCTCCCACTGTTTGATAATGCCCAGCTGTTTTTTAAAATGTACCAATTTACACTCCCAGCAGCAGTGACTGAAAATTCTTAGTACTCCACTGTCTTGCCAAAATATTCTGGATACACAATCTCTTCTGGGAGTCTTCGGACATGTTGAGGGTTTTTTTTTTCCTAGAGTATTTCTTCCTCTGTTTTCTTATTATCTTGCTAGTAGGTGATCATTAAGGATTCTTCCTCCTGGCCACATTCCCTGACTCCTTAATTCTAGGTCATGTGCCTCCCATACTTCCACAGCCCCCTACATTGTCCCCTTCATAGTATGCATCACACTGTATTGTAATGACTTATTCTATACTTGCCTGTATTCTACACACTCCCCTCCTCATGCACCAGATTGAGGAATTTTTGAAGGTAGGGGGTGTATCTTAATTTAATGCAGTGCCTGGCACACAGTAGGTGCCGGATACATAACTAATGAATAAACAAGTAGAATCCATTTCTTCCCTCAGTTCGTGGCTCCCTTCAACCATTGGGAAGCCAAGGTGAGTATTAAGGCTTTTCAGAGAATTGTTGCCAAAACAATAAATAATAACTCTGTGGAAATTAATTGTCAGATCTGGCTGTTTCATTAGTAGCTCATCAAAGGACTGTGAGCTCCCAGGGGGACTCTTAAAAATAAGTAACCGATCAGCATGAAAGGAAGGGCATTCTCTTCTCAGTGCACACCCCACCACCACCAATAACAAGACACAAACAGACACATCTCCTGCGAATTCCTGGGCCTGGCCATTTAACACAGTTATTACTAACTCCCACTTAGTGAATTATGAGCAAGAGCCTCGAGAGAGCTTTCAAAGATCTTCAAATGGATGTTTAAAAGCCTGCAGTTGCTCAGACAGGCTTAGCTAATGGCATTTATTACTTGGAGGATAGGGTATTTACATAAAGCTGGATTTTTATTATAATGGTCAGATGATGCCTGAGAGGAAGAGTGGAAGGGAGAAAGGAGGGTGAAATGCAAGCGTTTTCCTTAAATTTCATTTGAGCAGGTGTTGTCAAACCTAGGTAAGGGTTAAGAAGGATGACCCTGGGGTAGCAGAGGCCAGGTACAAAAAAAGGTACTGGGGTTCCCTTAGAACAAGAGAATCAGCACCCTGGACAGCTCACGGCATCTGCCATTGACCTGTTGGCAGGTATACTTCCAGAGGATTCTCATTCTTACTAGGGTCCTTCCATTGATGATTTAGGGGAGGTCCCTCATTGATCCCAGCTATCAACTGCAGTGGGGATAACCCAGGGCGTTCATTGTCTTCTGGCTTCATCAGTGGCTCTAGAAATAGCCTATCACTCTGCATAACAATGGTCAAGCAACAGCTGGCTTCAAGAAGCTTGTATTAGTTGTGCAGTGCTGCATAAAAAACTACCCCCAAAACTTAGAGGCAAAAACCAAAAACTGTTTATTGTGATTCTGAGGAGGGGGTAATTCTGCTAGTGGTCTTGCCTGAGTAACTCATGCAACTGTAACCAGCTAGTGGAGCCTTTGGGGCTGGAGGGTCAGGCAGTGAATATGAATTTAAGGAAGATGCCAGAGATAGGTCTGGAAGCGATGTTTTCCAGGTGGGCAGCACTGAGAAGAACATTTTAGGAAGAAACAATAGCACATAAGCAGATATATAAACCAAGTGGGGGTTGTCAGGAGCCATGGAGATTGGTAAGTGGTTCTGAATGACCAGACAGTAGGAAGTAGAACTGTTTCAGATGGCTCTGAGGATGTGAGTAGAGCATTAGAAACTACGTAGGAGACTTGCCCGTTATTTTGTGGATTTTGAGAAGAGGTATAGTGATAAATGTTATTTAAGAGAATACTTACTACAGCTTTGACTGGTGTGGCTCAGTTAGTTGAGCACTGTACTGCACAAGGCATTGCTGGTTTGATTCCCAGATGGGCACATGCCTGGGATGTGGGTTCTGTCCTTGGTCAGGACACATATGAGAGGCAACCAATCAATGTTTATCTCTCACATCAATGTTTTTCTCCCTCTCTTTTCTCCCTTCCTTCCCCTCTCTCTAAAAGTAAATAAATAAAATATTTTTTAAAAGAATACTTACTACGTACCAGGCACACTATTGAGCTTTGGAGGTGATATGTAGCGTTATCATCATTTTACACTTTAAAAAATTGAGGGTCACCCAGGGTCATATGGCTAGCAAGTGGTGAGGATGTGATTTAGAGCCTGAAAGCCTGGCTTTAGAACTCACTATTTTAGTTACTATGCTCCATAGTCCTTCTGAGAGGCCTTCGAGTTGGGAGTGAGACAGGTAATGAGAAATAAGGCAGGATTACATTTTCATCCAGAAAAAAAGGGGGAGGGGTATGGAAATGCTGGAAAATATTGAGTTAAACAATCTATGCCCATACCACCCTGAACGTGCTCTATCTCATCTGATCTCGGAAGCTAAGCAGGGTTGGGCCTGGTTAGTACATGGATGGGAGTTAAACAAAGCTCTATCTATCTCCAATACCCAGAACAGTGCCAGACATATAGTAGCTGCTCAATAAAATGGCACTGAATTAATCAACTAATATTGGAAAACTCCTGGGGCTTTCATATTCCACAATTATTTAACTATGGAGTAGTCCTTCACCATGATTTTTCCCTACTGATTCTGAAGGAACAGTAATGCTCTATGGAACATCACTGAGATGTTCAGCCATACAGTACATGAAAATTAAATGAAACTTTGTGTATCCACTGTGTTTCAAATGCTGTTCCTCATCCATTCATTCATCCCTTTAGAGAACGTGAACAAAGGACTTGCCTTTCATCAGGTCCCCTACAAAGTACTGGGAGCAAAACTAAGAAGACATGGCCCAGGTCCTCAGGAGGTGCCCAGTCAAAGGTCACTTTCTCATTGTACACGGGATTTAACTTTATGTAATTCTCAACAGTCTAAGGTTTTCTATCTCCTAAGAGAACTGAGGCTCAGCGAGGCGAGATGACTTTCCTAAGGTCTAGCAGAGCCACCTGAAAACTGCTGCCCTCCTTCATGATGGACACCCCTCCCACACGGGTGCAGGCAAGAGAAGCAGTGAGTGGCCTAGGGGATGCCACCCCATCTACACACTAGAACCCTGGACAACCTGGGGCTAGGGCTGCACTGTCCATTCTGACAGCTAAACTGAGGTTGTTTCCTCTTGACCATGGAGGAGAGAAATCTGAGGCAGAGAAGCAGTTGACCCCAGGCTGTAACTAGGCCTTCCTGGGCCACCCACTGGGTGGTCCTTCCTACAGAAGGCCAGTTCGCAGCCAACACACAAGTCCTCTTGCTGTCAGAGCAGGCGAGGTGGTGGAGAAGTTTCCCCTGTTATCCAAGGGTCCTACTTCCTGTCGTCACACAGGCACACACATACATAACTGTGCACACATAAGGCAGGTACAAACTTGCAGAGCCTATACCACACATGCCCACACACATGCACAGCCATCACAGGGCACAAAAGTGCATGCACATGGCACACACATGGGTTTGCACACACATGCGTAATGACATGCCTGATAGCCATCCCTCACTATGGAAGACTACAAGCTTTCTTTAGCATCGAGAATTCTAGAAGAGGTGATGCAGATCATCACATACTCACACTCCCTGAATGAGAGTCTTATAATAGTGCCCTGGAGAACAATCAGTTAAAAGGAAGGGGATTGTTGAAATATGTCTTCCTTTATCAGCCTATTGGCCAACAAAACTGATTGACTCTAGCACACTTAATTCAAATGAAATGCACGTTCTTGGTGCTATAAAAATGACTTTATCACAGTCAAGAAGAGAATGATTAAAAGAAATAAATATGCGGGTGATTGAATGCAGGATGTCCAATGACAGGGGATGGAGGATGCGATTGCTATCTCGGTTCGGCCTCAGCTGAGTTTATGACGCCCCCAGGGGCGGCCCCATCACTGAGTAGAGGCAGCATGGCCACAGAGCAGATGCTGTCCCAGCCTCACCAGGAAGCCGTCACCTGGTACGGAAAGTGGATGACTGGGCTGGCCTGGCTGCACCCCGCCTCCTGCTGTGGCTGGCAGGGAGAAACCATAGGATGCAGAACCCAGTCAGCCTGCTGGGGTTTGGAGCCCAGCTCTCCTACACAGTAGCTGTGTGGCCTTAGATAATTTGGCTAACCTCACCATGCTTCACTTTCTCCTTCTAGAAAGCGGGGGTAATGATAACAATGCACATTTCCCTGAGTTTGCTGAAAAAATTAAATGTTGTAACACACATGAAGTGGAGTGATGGTCCCAGCCGGGGCCTGGGCCGGCTGACTTGGTTGGTCCCAGTGTTTCCTCTCACTCAGACTTGTGATGACTTTCTGGGCCTGGCTGGGAAAAACATGGAGCCTCTGATCCCTCGGGAAGGGCCTTGCCCGTGACTATGAGAATGCCTTTGACCTTTTCCAACTAGCCACAGCCTCCACCTCCTGTTCTGTGACTTGGTAATAGTGTATCCTCTGCAGCCAGCTTCTGGGGTTCAGATCCTGGCCCTACCACTTCTGAGTTTGGGCATATTATTCCACCCCTCTGAGCCCTAGTTTCTGCATCTGTGCATGGGGACCTCCAACAACGCTTACTTCACAGTGTTGTTGGGAAGGCTAAATGAGTTAATGCATTGCAGCAGGTGGCACAGACCAAGGGGAAGGAGGTGCTCAATTAACACCAGCTATTATTCATCTATTATCCCCATGGTATCTCATGGCGCCATTTCTCACATTTTGACTCCAGATTTTATCTGCTGGGTAGTGAAGCAACCACCCATTCACTCATGTCTTCATAGAAGAAACTGTCATCGATTGTTGGGCCTGGGATGGGGTGGTGAACCTGCAAGGCCTGGTCCCTACACTGCCTTGCTCAGACCTTCAACTCTACTAATACTAACCAGTGCTGCTTCGAGACCTGGGGATACAGCAGAGAAGAGAAGGAAGCCTCTGTCCTCAAGGAGTTCACGGTCTAGCCAGGGAGACAAACAAGAAACCAGTGAACAAATCCAAATACAGCTCCAGGTGGTCACTGCTGTGAAGAAAGTAGTGGGCAGGGGGAGGCCATGGGGAGTGATAGAGGAGGTTCTGCTGAGCCCAGCAAAGCCCTGCGTCTTCCTTGCTCTTCAGGAGTGGTCACCAAAGTTGCAATCCTGAGGTGTCCTCAAGTCCTCCTTCCTCCTCCTCTGTAGGTTTTACTGCCTAAATAGCTCCTTCTCTCCATCCCCCAGGCCCACCCCTCCCAAGTCACAGCATGCTCCCCCACCTGCGCAACAGCAGTGGCTTCCTCCCTGGTCCCCTGGCCTCCAGTCTCACCTTCCCACCACTCCGTCCCCCAAGCCAGAGGGATCTCTCTAGAACGCAAAAGTGATCAAGACTGCCCCCACCCCCATTTCCAGTCCCCAGACTCCTTGCAGATCCCTGCTGCCCTCAGGTGGTCCCAGGTCTGTTGCCTGAAATTCAAGGCCCTCCAAGGCCTAACCTCACCCACCCAGACGCCAGGCTTTGTGGACTCTCCTCCTCCAGGAGGCCTTCCGGATCCCACAGGATAAACTTGCCTGAGAAGCCCCTCAATTTTTAATATGGCAGTCCTCACTGAATGAAGGAACGGACGGAGCAGGCAAGCACTGACCCGGGAGTCAGGAGACCCAGACCCCGGTGTTTGGCGTAGGACAGATCAGAACTCAACTTAAATCTCCCTTCCCAACCGCCATCCTACGCAAGAAAATGTGCTGCGGCACTCGCCGGGGGAGCCCCGGAGCCCCGAGAACAAAGAGCCTGGCCCGCCGCGCCGCGGGAGTCCAAGCGCCCCGCCCCCCACCCAGATTCGCGGTCTTCCGAGGCCGCCGCGCGCTCTGCGCCTGCGCAGGACGGGCCCAGGCCGCAGACCCTGGATCCCACGGCCGGCCGATCTAGGGTGGGAGGGTCCCGAGTGGGGTTTCGGGTCTGGGAGGCAGGGCCTGGGCGCTCCGTAGGGGGATGCCCGCCTGGCCCCCACCGACCCCGCCAGCGGCCGCGAAAGCTGGTAATGAGGCGGACGGCCCGCGTCTTTCGGTCCCAGCTGCCTAATCGGCTGACGGTAACAGCCCTGCTTTGCATTTTTTGGCCTGCGCGGAGCTGAGCAGAAAATTGTCTACTGCCGAGAAAATTGAGAGCGCCCTGACGGAACAAATGGCAGGAAGGGGCGGGGACGGTGATCGTGGGGCCACCTTGAGCGTCCCCTCACCTAGTACTTGGAGGAGTTAAGGGACCCGCGATCAGAGAAGCCCCCCGCCCCCACCAAAGGCCCCAGGGTCCTTCCAGCCTGGGCCCAACTTGGACTATTTCTGGACATACAGTGTCCCATCTGGGGACCTGGGTTGAATAAAATCCTGACACCTCATCATGGCCCATAAGACCCTGTGTGATCCGGCCCCGCCGCTGCTCCAGCCTGTCCCGCACCACCGTGTCCCTTAATGTTCCTCATACATTCAGCCTTCTCCTTTCTGTTCCTCGGACGACTCAGTAGACCTCCTGTCCCCAGGTCTTTGCACCTGCTGTTCCCTCTGCCTGGAAAGCTGTTGACCTTCTCTTTGCATGACTGACTGAATCCTTCCATCTCAGCTTCAACATCACCTCCTTCGAGAAGCCCTCCCTGACCATCCTATGGGAAGTGGAATTCTCACCCCCTGTTAGTCGCTATATTATCTTGTCCATTTCCCTCTCTTTCCAGGCATGTACCAAAATTTGTAATTAGATATTTATTTATTTAAACCTTCATAAGAACAGGGCATGCTTTTTCTTATTCACTATCCCTTTCTCAATCACCCAGCTGAGTACCTGGCTTGTCTTAGGTTCTCCTCCTTTCCCTCCTGTATGTCCTTCCACTTTCTCCGCCCTCCTGTCTTTTTTCTCCTCCTCTCTCCTCCTCCCAAATCCAATCTCAGGCTCCTTTGAGCCGCTGGCACTGCAGGGTTGTGCTGTCCAATTCAAGAGGAAACCAAAGGCCAGAAAGCACTTAGTCCCTGTGATGTGACCGGCCTAACAGAAGCTCACTGATCATCACTGCAGAAACTCCCTCCTAAATGCAGTTTAGAAGCCACACAAGCAAATAGACAAAGATGCCCAATAAGGAATAAGAGCAACGCCTAGTACTTAGTATGTCTTAGCAGCATTCTAGGCATCACAAATATATTTACCGACTTATATCTCACAACAACCTTAAAGGAAAGGCATTATCTCCATCCTCCTTTTGCGGAGAGAGGAAACTGCAGCACAGAGAGGGTGAGTAACTGGCTCTTCATCACACTGTGGGGAGTCACAGAACTGGACCTGAACCCAGGCTTCAGCATCAGTCTCCTTACCCGCTGCTCCGCTGTATCTCCACGTGAATAGTGGGCAAAACCAATGAGCCGGAAGTTGCAACACAATTGGGGTAAGTCCCTCCCTCTCTTAAAGAAGTCCTGATTGTTTTATAGTAAAAACCATCTATGATGAGAAAGGTGTATGTCTACCTAGGTCTTGTTTACTGTCCGCTCACATGAACACAAGTCATCTTGTTGTTGGCAGGAAAAGGTAGATTTAAGGATAGACATGGAGGGACGAGAAGACCCCTGAGCTCAGAGTGCAGAGGACTTGAATGCTAGCCCTGCTCGTGCTGCTGCACGTTCCTGCCCTCCCTGAGTCTCCAAACACAACAACAACAACACGGTAATACAATAAAGCTCACCTTGTGCCAGGAACTGTGCCCATCATTTTACGTGCATCGCAATAGGATTTAGGGTTTGCATCGTCACCCACACGTAGGCAATGGAGAAACTGAGGCTCAGGTAGGTGAACAGTCTTCATGGGAGGGGGCAAGGGGTGTTGCTGGTGGGGGAGGGAGGCCAATGCTGCTTGCTGAGCAGGGAGCGGGAGGGGCGGGGCCCACTTGGTCTCTTTCCAGCTGTGAATAGTTAAAAGGCAATTACGATGCTAATTTGCAGCCCTGATGGGTACAGCTCTGAATGCGGAGGAGCTGAAAGGTGCTGTCAGCCAGAGCTGCCAGCCAGGGACCTGCAGGGACAGTTCCCTTGAGATCCCTGGACCATGGCCCGGTCTAGGGAGAGACACCGCTCCTTGTCTTCAAAACATAGCGGTCCTTGGGCCCAGGCAAGATTCAGCCCTGCCAGGTTCTTCCTCAGTGCCCCTCAGAGTGAAGGGACCTCGGGCCAGCACTCGGGGTGGGGGTGGGGGGCTGCAGACTCCAGGGCAATGAAGATGCTCTGGCAAGTTGCTCATTTCTTGCCCTCCCTCCCTGGAACAATAACAAAAACACTAACAACATTAACAAAAAACAAAATGTGCTTATGTGTCAGAATCAGGCCATCCGTGGCTCACCAGTCCTGTGGCTTCAGAAGACGTGTTTTATTTCCTGTACCTCAGTCTGCTTATCTGTAAAACAGGGTTGAGAACAGTAGTACCCATCTCATAGGGCCATTATCAAGTTTAAAGATTATTTATTTATTTATTTATTTATTTATTTATTAACAGAGAAAGGGAAGGAGGAAAGAGTGGGAAACATCAATGTGTGGTCATGCGCCCCCTACAGGGGGACTTGGCCGGCAACCCAGGCATGCACTCTGATCAGGAATTGAACCAGCAACCCTTTGGTTTGCAGGCCGGTGCTCAGTCAACAGAGCCACACCAGCCAGGGCCCATTATCAAGTTTAAATGGCACAGTTCCTGTAGCCCCTTGGCAGGAATGACCTGCTGCTGGATTGGCAGTGACAGTGGAAGGGTGCTGGGGACATCACGCTAGTTAGATGCACAAAGTTCCAGCCTGTGGTAGAGAAAGAGACGGTTAAACAAGGGAACAGCATCAGAGGTGCTATAATGGGGGAGGTTCAGGGGGCCATAGGCTCATAGTGGTGGGGGGTGTAATCCAGATTAGAGTAGGGGTGGGGGAGTGACAGGCAGGGAGGGCTTCATGAAAGGAGTGGCAACCCAGAAAGGCCAAGAGTGACACTGAGCTAGACAAAGAACGGGGTGGAGGGGTTGGGGGAGGCTTCCAGGGGGCTCCTTGTCTATAAATGTCCCACCAGCACATTCACCCATGCTCAGCCGAGCCTTCTCCAGCCTCCATGCACTTGAAGTTGGCCATCTCTCTCAGAAATCAGGGCTCAGGACCTGGACTGGAGGAGCAGTGTGATGTGACACTTGCGTTCGACACAGACACACGAGTAAGGGAATTGCCTACAATTATCCGTGATTATGTTGTTGTGACTGATGCTGTAACACATGGCAAAAGTGTCCTTGAGTGGGAGAGAGAGACAAAGGCATATGTTAGAATGCCGTGCTGCCAAAACAAATCGAGGGAATTGCCCCTACGAAGGAGGAAGACTTTGGAGGCAGCACGGGGGAGTCCTAGCCCTGCCGACTCCCTGGCAGACCTCCGTGTCACACATGGGACCCTCCTCCCCTCTCCCTCTGCTCCCCCAGCCCAGTGCTTCTCAAACTTGAGTGTGTGCAGGAACCACCGAGAGGACTTCTTGACTAAACTGGCTTTAGTGCCGCCCGCTGTGTTTCTCCCCAGCAGATCTGGGGTGAGGCCCGAGAATTTGCATGTCTTACAGGCTCCCAGGCTGCCGATGCTGCCGATGCTGCCAGTCCGTGGACCACACTCTGAGAACCTGCTTCTCCGGCCATTCCGTCCCGAACCCTCTACAGAGCATATCATTGCCCCGCCTCATGCCATTTGCCCAGGATCAGGATTAAAGTTTTTAAAAAGCTGCCAGGTGGTTTTGATGGGCGGTAAGAGTCCAGAAAGTCTGACCCCAGCACACAGGATGAAACCACGGACTCCAGGGAAACCTTTCCACGCGGCTGCTTGGACTCCCTCACACCATGGCGGTTGGGTTCCAAGAAGAAACATTCCAAGTGGCAAAGGCAGACACAGCTAACCCCGTAGGACCCAGCCTCAGAGTGACATAATGTCACTATTGCCACATTCTACTGGTCAAACGGGCCACAGAGTCAACCCTTGCTCAAAAAGAAGGGAAATAAACCTCATCTCTTCGTGGGAGGAATAGCAGCATATTTGCAGCCACCTTTAAAATTTTTTTCTTTTATTGATTCTAGAGAGAGGGAAAGGGAGGGAGAAAAAGAGGGAGGGAAACATCGATGTGAAAGAGAAGTATCAATTGGCTGCCCATTGTACATGCCCTTGACCAGAGACTGAACCAACACCCCAATCATGTGCCCTGACGGGGAACTAAACCCACAACATTTTGGTTTGCAGGATGACATCAAACCAACTGAGCCACACTAGCTAGGGGTGCAGCTACCTTTAACCCACCAAATCTGAGGAGTTGGGGGTTATGGCACCCAGCAGGGGCTCAATAAATATTTCTTAATAAATGAGTAAATCAGTTCCTTTGCTGGAAATGAAAGCAGTATCGGCTAGGCTCCCCCAGTTCACACCATGTCTCCCAGATCCCAGGCCAGCCCAGCATTCCCTTGGATAAACCCAGACCTGGCTCCTGACCCAGCCCTACACCGCAGCCCTAAGGTGGTTGGTGAATCCCACCCCTAGTCTGATGCATAGGAGGCTAGAGGGAGGTGCAGGCCTGAAGAGTGAGGACCCTGCCAAGAGGTACAGGTGGAGGCTTTCTGCAAATGAGCCACACTTGGGGGCAGGGAGTCCGGGCTGCCCCTAGCCCATTTCCATCTACTGATGTGGAGTTGTTGAAAAATGCTGATTTTTTTTTTGAACACTGGAGACAGAGAGCAATCTGGGTTGCTATGCAACCAGCGCCTGTGCCCAGCTGATAACAGCAGAGGAATTAACTGTCCTTGTCCTGTGCTGGCTCTGGAGGAGGGGGCTGCTGCTGCTTCCGCTTCCCCACGCCTGGGCCTCAGCCCCCACCAGCTGCCTCTCTGGCCCGGTTACAGTGGGGGAGCCTGGGGCCAGGTCCCAGTCCCTCTCTGGCTCCACAAAGAGCAACCAAGGGGGAGTCCTTTGCCTCCTGCCAAAGAGGGGCACCTTGTGGAGGGTGAGGAGCGGGCTGCCTGAGGGTCTCTTTGACACAGGTCATCTCCATCTTCTTTGATCTGCTAATCAGCTGAGAATGAAAGACAAAACTGAAATTGGAAGGAGACTTTAAGGAGGAAAATGCTGGGAAGGGACTGGCCAAGGGTGAGGACAAGATGGGCAGAATGAGGCCAGCTCCTGGGGCAACAGAGAAGTAAAAACACAGCCAACCAAGGGCCCAGCCTGCACTGCCCGTAGGCAACAGGACCCGGAGGCTCAGGGAGAAGCAGGTCAGCGAGGGTGAGACGCCCTGGTGGGCAGGAGGCTGTGTGTGTGTCGGGGGGTGTGACAGAACCTTGGCATCCTTGGAAGGCCGAGGGTTCTCATACCAGCATCTGAAGAGCTGCAGGAAACCCATCTGGGGACACGGGGTGCTCAGGAGCTGGGGTGGGGAGACCCAGAGAGACGCCTTTCATGTGTTCATCTCCCCACTAGAGTGACTTTAAGTGCAGGGAACGTAAGGGTTTCAGAATTAGACCTAGGTTTAAATCCAGCCACTTAGTGTGGCCCTAGGCTGGTCCCTTCAGCGTCCTGAACATCATCAGTCTTCTCAGCCACAAAAAGGGGAATGACAATCTCTCCTCTACAGACCTGTCATGAGGGGGAAAGCCATCGTGCATTAGGTTGAACCCCAGGTTTCTGTGGGTGAACACTGGTGTGGGCGCTTTTATTTCGTTCCCCCAAGTGCCAAGCACTGAGCAGTGTCCCAAGCATAAGATGCACTCAGTAAGTAAAAGCAGAGCCATTCATGCCTTTTGTTGTGCTGGGTGATGGCCCAGTGCGCATGTTCAGTGCATGGATGAAGAAACCAGGAGCAGGCTGAGCAGGGACTAAGTTGCCGATGGCCTGTCCCTAAGCCAAAAGAGAGCCGCGGACCCCAGGAAGCCAAGGTCACAGTGTCTGCTTCTCCTCTCCCCTTATGCCCTATCTGCTCTCCCCATGTGTGCCCTCTGTATTTATTTCTCTCCTTTGCCCCATTTACTGAGCAACAGCCTGGTTTTTAGGTTACCATGGTTACCATTTCCTTGCATGCTTATTCTGTTCCAGGCTCCAATTTGAGCACTTTGCAAGCATTAACTCATTTACTCCTAACATAGCACGCTAACCTTATTTTTAACCCTTTGAGGCAAGGCTTGGAATTATTTTATTGAGATAATAATTTACATGCAGTAAAATCCACCCATTTTTAACATATAGTTCGAGTTTGAGCAAATGTATACAACCGTGCAGCCATCACCACAGTCAAGATCCAATTGCATCAGCCCTGAGCGGAGTGGCTCAGTGGCAAAGCAAAGGGTTGACGGTTCGATTCCAGTCAGGGCACAAGCCTGGGTTGCAGGTCAGTCCCTGGTCGAGGACTGGACGAGAAGCCACCTGGAGTTGTTCTTCTATCACATCGATGTTTCTCTCCCTCTTTCTTCCCCCCTTTCCTTCTCTCTACAAATAAATAAATAAAATCTTTATAAAGAAAAAAGATACAATGTCATCACCCCCCAAATCCCTCGTGCCTCTTTGCAGCCAGTCCCCACTCTGGCCCCCATGAATCCGCCCCAGACCTAACCCTGAGAAAAGGAAGAGACTCGCAGAAGAAAGGCCACACGGGGACACAGTGAGAAGGCAGCTGCCTTCCAGGCAGGGAGAGAGGTCTTGGGAGAAACCAAATCTGCCGCCATCTTGACCCTGAACTTCCAGCCTCCAGAACTGTGACAAAATGCCTGTTGCCTAGGCCACACCCTTCGGTGTTTTGTTACAGCAGCCGGAGCTGACAGATACAGGGGTAGTCCATCCAGTGAGCATGATGAATTCTTCCACTGGTGGCAGCAGTTTTACAGAGCAGGGAACTGAGACTTAGAGATGCCGAACGCATTGCCTGAGGTCCCAGAGATCCGCTTAGAACTTGATCCACGTCTGTGGAGTGAAAAAGTAGCATAAAACTGGTGCTTGTGTGAAAGGCAGCAGAGGGGGAGGTGGTGCCCTGGGAGGGCCCTGCGGCGGGGGAGCCCTGTCTTTGCTCTCAGACACTCAGATGCCCCTTCAGCAGGCCGAGGAGGACTGGGGGCAGGAGAGGAGGTCCGCGGAGGGAGACTGTCCAGTCAAAGACCCTGGTGAGGACTCAGCAGGCAGTACCAGCCCTGTCTCATGGAGCCTCAGTCTGCTTGTCAGCAAAATGGGCATGATCATTCTCCTTTGCCAAGCTCACTGAGTGGGAAATAAAAAGAGGAAGAGGAGTCAAAAGCCTCATCCTGCCACATGGAGGAGGTTAGAGGAACATGTGATCACCCCCATTTCACAGATGAGAAACACGAGGTCCAGGGAGAGAAGAGGCCCAGGTCTGGGCCAGCCCACCGAGCAGCACCCTTGCTTCGGGCTGAGATACTGCCTCTTGGTTTGGGCCCTGAAAACAGCCCTGGGCCTCTAATGCCAGAGGACGGAGACCCCACGATGGATGCCCCTGGAGGCTGGGATTGTCTCCAGTTTTTGAGCATCATCATATCCCCAGCATCAGTGAAGTTCCTGACACACGGCTAGTACCTGTCCAATATGTATTTATTGAATGAATGAATGAACGATAGCCATGCTTCTCAAAGAGTTATATGAGCAGCCTGGCAGGGTACCAGCGAGTACCAGAGGCTATGGGTACCCGTTCTGGAATGTCCATTTTATTTAGAGTATGGGGGAAACCACATAACTGCTAACATCCTTTTTTGGTTATTTTTTTATTGTGGTGAAATGTACATAACACTTTGATGGCTTCTTTAAAAATTAAACTTGGAATAACCGTATGACTCAGCAATTCCTCTCCTGGGTCTAAACCCAAAAGAACCGAAGACAGAAACTGGAGCAGATACGCGTGCACCAGTGCTCACTGCAGATCACTCACAGCAGCCAGAAGGTGGGGACAACCAGACGTGCCTCAGGGAACGAACGGGTAGGCAATGTGGTGCATCCCTACAGTGGGGTGTTATTCAGCCTTAAAAAGGAAAGTCTGATACGTGCCCCAACATAGTAAATCTTAAAGGCACTAGACTTAAAGAAGTAAGCCAGTCACAACAGGAAATACACTGTGCCATTCCACTTGTATGAGGTACCTAGAGCAGTCAAGTTCACAGAGACAGAAGCTAGCATGGTGGTTGTGGGAAGGGCTGGGGGAGGGACGGAATGGGGAGCTGTGGTCTAATGAGCATCGAGCTTCTATCCTGGAAGATGAGGAAGTTCTGAAGATGGATGGTGGGGAGGATGTATTTAATGCCATTGAACTGTACACTTAAAATGGTTAAACTGGTAAATTTTAGGTTATGTTTTTATTTTTAATTGTGGCGAAGTATATATAACTCCACAGCATGGAAATCATTCTTGTGGATGATCAGGGGCACCCCCATCTCAGTGGGCCTGTGGCCCCAGCAAAGTTCCGCCGTGCTGGGTGAGCCAGTCAGGAGCTCCGGCTGCCTGCCAGCGAGCGGGCTGCAGGTTGGGTGGAGAAGGCAGGGAGGGGGGGCGGGGGTGGAGTGATTTGGGGGGCAGGGGGGCGGGGGTGGAGTGATTTAAGGGAACATGTCCCATTAGGTGATTTACACCATAACCCACCAAATTCAATTCCTTTACCAAATATCTCTTGAGTGTGCACCAAGGACAGATTTACGGATGGGGCTGGGGTCAGGGGTACAGGCAAATCGTGACCAGGGTCTGGTGTCTGAGCACCGGGGCCAAGAGAAGAGGTACAACACCCACATCTGCAAAATGGGACTGAACCTGCCGCACGAGGTAGGAAGGGATGAAGCTTGGCAATCTCTTGGTGCGGCCCTGGCGCAGAGCAAGAGGCCGGGAGATGCAGCTCTTGTTCTCTGTTTTCTTGCTTTGGTCTCTCGGAGGAGGAAGAAAGGTCCAAGTCAGTCAGCCATTGGGTTTGGAGTTCCGGGAAAAGGCAGGAGCCAGAGATTCTGCCTTTCAATACAGCAGAAAAACCTCACTGAGAGAGCTCAGTGGGGGTCTCAGCTACACACAAGTCCTCTGCACTTCCCCACCCCCACCCCGGTCCACAGCCTGGTCTGAGTCTGACATCAATCGCTGCCCCTGCTACACTTTGTGCCCCCACCCGCGTGGCTCACGCTCCTCAGATCCAATTGTTCACCAGCCCCCTCGGTCCAAAGCTCTTGATGGATTTGGTAATTGGAGTAATTACGGTAATTTTACCTTAAAGACAGGCAGCTGCAGATTTCCTATTGGGGAGCCCCCTCCCTGGGCCTCCTGCCAGCCAGTATTCAGGGACAATGACAAGTGGCTCCCATTCCCTTCCCCCAGAATGCAAAGTGGCCGGGTGGGGGTGAGGTTCTCTATAGAAGGCATCTCAGCAGCCCCTGTTCCCCTCCATCTCAGGGACAGGGGCAGCTGGAAGGGTTTGCGGGAATCATTTTCCTCCCCTCTACCCCAGCCTTGATTCTAGGGGCTTGCAAAGCACAGCAGCGACATTCCCTGGTTCCCTGACCAGGCCTGAAAACCAAGGCCTGGGACCTCCCAGTCTGTGGATGGAGTTCTTTACAAATCCCTGAATACCTCAATTACACACGCCCTATGGTCTCAGGTGTGAGAGAGAGGCAGGGAGAAGGGGCCCTCGGACACGGCAGGGGAGAGTCACCGGTCCAAAGCCAGGTTCCCCGCAGCACCCTCCCACCCTCACCCCCAGCCACGGCTGGGCTGCCCTGCCCCCAGCGACAGCCCGTGGAATGTTCGCCTTCACCCCAGTGCCCCTTAGAGGCCAAAGGGAAAAGGGCTGGGGATGACCTGGGAGGCAGAGCTCCCTTCTGATTTCAAGGTTAGAGGGCTCCTCATAGGAGGGACTTCAGTGAAAGCCTTAAAGCACGTGTGAGATGCTCTGGAGGGGGCGGTGAGGGGACCCAGGCAGAGCCTACAGCCGTCCAGCAAGGCCATCTCATACAGGGGCATGTGGGGCCCCATTTAGGGTTGCCAAGGGCAAACCGGATGTGGTTTCAGAATTCCCAGCTGGGCGGTTTGATAGATTTTCAAACCCTTCAAGTCTTCCTAAACCTCTCAGGATCCATTTGCACACTGACCCTTCTGCCTGGAATGCCCTTCCACCTCTCACCTGCTTGTCTTTCTGGCTCAGCTTAATCGCCCCTCCCTGCAGAGGCCTCCTGGGAAACTCCAGACTCCGCCCCTTCCCCTGCCTCTGCACCCCTGGCTTCTCTCCTTTGCCTCACTCACCACAATTGTGATCATAAAGCAATTTGTGAGATAAGTTATTTTAATGCCTGTCTCCACCACAAGACTGTAAACTCTGAAAGGAATGCCTGTATTGATTCAATGGCCCCTCTCCAGTGCCTGGCTCTCCATGGAAAATTTTAATTGCATATTGAAAATTTGGGCAAAAATGAGGTGAAGGTGCATTCTCAGAAGAGGACCAGCCCATGCAAAGGCTCTGAGGCCAGGGAGGGCAAACTAAGTGCAGAAAATGCAGGGGTCAAAGACGAGGGGGGAGCAAGGATCCAGGAGTGGGGTAAGTGGGAAAGGGATTGATTGCTCTGCTTCTTGGGACTAGGGGCGGGGTTGCACTGGTGGATACTGAATCCCATTCCCCCGCCCGGCAAGGGAGCTTGCTGGAGAAACCAGGCCTTGCTTGAGTTTGGGGGTTGGGAGTTGGGAGAAGCGTTGAGGGAGCAATGTTCAAAGTGGGGGAATGGCACCCTAGGTTAGCCTCCTAGGTTGCAGAAATTACTGAGAACTGGAACTCTGGTGAACCGACTTATGAATAGGTGAGGTAACACTGTGTGCACCGTGTTCCATCAAGTTCCAAGGACACGGAACATCCCCCCAACACATGCAGGATGGAAAGGCAGCGAAATTAACACTCGCAAAACAACCCTCAGCCAATAACCTGTGGGAGTGGGCCTTCAAATGCTTCTTTTCCTCCCCTCTGGGAGTGCAAAACTAACTTTGAAGTGCTCTGCACTGTCTCCCTGAGTCCTTGGTGGGCCACCACAGGCAGGACACCCCCTCAGACAGGACCCTAGTCAGCCTCACTGGGTCCCCTCACTGCCATTCTGCCCTCCTGATCTAGACACCAGACTAGACTGGGGACCCCTGTGATTGCTGGAGGGTGGGCCACCTAGAACCATGAGGAGGCGTGGCTCATGGGGCATGAGAGCTTCACTGAGTGGCCAGGGAGGCTCTTCCCTTTTTTCTCTGGCACTGGGGGAGTGAGGGCAGTGCTGGCTGCAGAATTTCAACTTGCCTTGCCTCTCATATCCCTTAGGTAGGCAGCATCTCTCCACCGCTGCCACCTCTCTCAGGGGCCAATGAGTGGATGGGGCCTCCTGGGATTGGACCCCCAAGGTCCCGCCCACCCTCTCCTGATCAGCCAATCACTGGGTCCACTGTAGGTGGGGCCAAAGGATTGGAAGAATATGGATGAAGATGGTGGGGAGGGCAGGATAGGAAAGGTCTGAAAGCGGTCCTGACCCATCCCTTAGCACAGGCGGCCCCAGACAGCCTCCGCCAGACACATGATGCTCCAGCAGTGGTGGCCTTGGCTGAGGTCTGTTCGCTGTATCTGCAAACCTCCTCTCTCAGCTCTTTCAATAGCTGGCCCCCTTTTAGCTTTTTGATGTTAGTTCAAGTGTCACCTCTTTAGAGAGTTTTCTGTAGCAGATGCTACACCCACTCCTGTCCCACCCACGTTCCTGGGCACCCACTGTTCCTGTCCTGGCTGATGGCTTCCTATTGCAAGCCCCTGGGTCTCTCTGCCACAGTGTCCGTGGGGCTGGCTGGAGAAGCACTCAGACAACAAAGGAGGAGTTGGTGGTTAATACTGTCTTCCATGCTCCTTGGTTGGCGTGTGTTGGTTGTGTGTCTATACTGTTTCCCAGAAATCCCCACAGCATCAATCCTGAGGGGGTCCCAGTTACTGCTGTAACCTGCTCATCACGTCACCCTTCACTGATTCAGCCTGTCTCCGTCTCACATCTCCACCCTTGATTGGGTCTTCCTGGGAACACCTCCCAAATAAAAACTTGCCCTCCAGTTCTTGGAGCAGGGTCTTCTTCGGGGAGCCCCCAATTTGAGACCCTTCCCTGGCCCGTGGAAACAAAGATCCGCCCACATTCTTCACATTCCCCACCGTGGGCTTTACTTTTTCAGCAGAATGTTACGAGGCAAGATCATTTTGTGTCTAAGTCACTGTGTCTCTCCATAGTCTGCGAGGTCCATGGGGACTGGAACCCTTTTTGTCTTATCACTCCAGCCCAGCCTAGTCCAGTGCTGGTGTCATAGCGGCCACTCAATGCCATTGTCAAGTGACAGCAGATTCCCTCATTTTTTTCCTCCCCCACCCTCTGTGGCGATGTAGGGACAGCAAACTGAACTTCTGGGCAAGTTACCTGCAGCCCCGCAGAGGTGGACCGGAGCCCAGGGGCTGCCATCCACCATCGAGGTGCGGCCTCTCCCAGGAAGGCGCTCACCTGTATGCCAGGTGCAGTATGTCCTCTGTGCAGGGGTCATTTCTGCCCTTTGCTCAAGGAAATATTCCCACCAGCGGCATCTTCCCCAACCCCACCCTCCTCCCTCTCAGCAGTTGGCTTGTCACAGTCTGCTCAGGATGGGCTTATACAACAGCCACTTATCTTCACAGAGTTGACTGCTGGGGCCTAGAAATGAGTCCAAGATCAAGGTGCGATGAGTTTTGGTTCCTGGTGAGGACTGTCTTCCTGGCTCGCAGATAACTGCCTTCTCACTGTGTCCTCACGTGGTCGTTCTTCTGTGTGCACAGAACAAGAGCATTCTGGTGTCTCATTGTCTTCTTGTGAGGACACTAGTCCTATGGGACTAGTGCCCCACCCTTACGATCTCTTAATTACCTCTTTAATTACCCATCTCCAAATACAGGCACCATGGGAGTTAGGGCTCCAACCTGTGAATTTGGGGGAGGGGCACTATTTAAGTCCTTGACAGGGCTTCCTACAGGAAACGTGATCCCAGCCCTAGCTGGCCTCAGCCTGGAGACGCTGGTGCCCACTGTGAGCTGTGCTAACCCAGCGGCAGGGCTGGTGCGGGATCATCAATCACCATCACTCCACAGAGTGGAGAAAGATGAGCCCTCAGATAGCGCGAAGATGAATGGGGACCCTGACATGTGATTAAACTGGGATCCTCCGATGAGAGCTGACGCCCCACTCTGAGTACAAAGTTAGCGCAGCCAGGCCTGGGCTCCCAGCACCCGCCAGGACACCCGCCCCTGCCCCGGCTAAGGTTAAAGGATCGTCCCTCCGACCACACAGCTCTCTGCCATCCCTGATCTGTAGGTGATGCAGTGAGGCACGCAAAGGGACCGGCACAGGGGCTAGGAACCGTGGAGCAGATCATACCACTAGTCACCATTTCAGGCTGCCTGGCTCTTGTTAATAACTAGTAACGATAATGACAGCACTCAATGAGCACTTGCTATAGGTACTTCAGGAGCATTTCCTCGTTTTCACACATCAAACCAAGTCAGGTGATGAGGGCAACAGTTTCTGGAGGAAACAGATAGAGGGGCAGAAAGGAATATGTTAATTTATTCAATCATCCAGCGAATTTTATTGAGCATCTATTGTGTGCCATGATATCCACAAAGGTGAGCAAAACCCCACACAAGGTCTCTGCCTTGTGAAAATTAAACTCGTGAAGCTCTTGACATATATTAAGGGCTTCATAAAGCCATTGCTGAACAAATGAATGAAAGGGGAGAGGAGGAAGGAGAGGATCCCAGAGAGGCCGTTCCTGCAGCATCGCCTCCGACAGCTGCTGCCGTGGTCCACCCTCCCCTCGGTTCCCCTCCCAGCCCCTCCCGAGGCTGCAGGTTCAAGGTGTGGCCAGACCAGTTGAGGAACACAGCACCACGGTCTCGTCCCCAAGCTTGCATGTTAACTCACAGCCAGGATAATGCTCAGTGAGAACTGAGCTGGGGAGAAAAAACTCGCGAACAAAAGAAAAGTGACATTTATCTCATGCCTTTAATGTTTGAACAGAATTTAAATATCACATTACAAAATGACGAGATGGTACAAAGCAACACTGAACACATGAGAGCTATGAAGGGAGGTTTTTCCTCTTTCCAGACCTGGGGGGGGGGATGTTGTTTACGGCTCCAGTGTTAGCCGCCACTCCCAGGCCCAACCTCCTGTCTTTCAAGGGGGCTCAGAGAGGGCAAGGGGTCGGCCTGAGGCCACAGAGCTGCCCTGGCTTGTCTCCAAGCTTGTCCCACTATTCATTGCAGGGCTACTTGAAAGCTATTTTTTTCCTGGAAAAAAAATCAACTGCCTCTTGGCAGAGGTGCTGCATATTTTATTCTCCTCGGGGCTGGAAATCCTGGACACAACTTCATCCCCTAGAGGTGTGGTCACACATCGAGTGTGGTGTAGGACCACCTGAGGGGGGCCCGGAGGGCCCGGGTTGAGGGGGCCTGGGGAGGAGGCGGTGGCGGCGGCCTGGGCACTGCAGAGAAGTCGCCTTGGAGGAAGAGCTAGACCTTCCGCTAAGCTGCTGTGCTTCCACGCTGGCTGTGCCCTCTCGGGCTGCTCCTTACAGCCCAGGGCTTAGGTGGGGCTCTTTTTAATGACCCACTCACCGTGAGGGTTGGTGCGGTACAGATCTAAGAGGTAGGTATCTGGGTCCAGGCGATGCTCACCTGTGGGAAGGCAGGGGACAAGGAGGTTGTATGGTGGTGTCCGTGGAAGGTGCCGCTGGCCTGCCCGGGTAGCCCCTCACCTTGCCAGTGTACCTTACCTCCTTCCCAGCTGTGTGAGCCTTGGCTGCTGTGGCTCACAGTTACCCTTTGCTTTGGAGAACTGAGGTGGGAGGCCTGGTGCAGGAGAGGCTACGGCCTGGCCCCCAGGGCAGCCCACAGCCAATGACCAACTGACACACAGGTAGGAAGACCATCCTCAGGCCTCTGTAGGGAAGTTCTCTGATGCAGTTGGCGCTCCAGAGCCCCCTTGTGGCCAAGGCTAGAATTCGCCCCTTCTCCCTCCCTCCCTTGTAAGGCTCTTCCTAAGGAACACCCCCTCACTGCATCACTGCTCCTAAGACTTGTGTTAGCCCTGCTCCTTGGCCAGTGGCTCTCAGCGGGTGGTCCCTGCACCAGCAGCATCAGCATCAGCAGCTCCTGGGAATTTGTTACAAGTGCAGATTCCCGGGGCCCAGCCACTTGTGTCTTAACAGCCCTCCAGATTCCGAGGCAGCGCTGAAGGCTGAGAATCGCTGCTCTAGAGAACGCAGCTGAGGTCGGCTGCCTGTCTCTCAGAGCCTGGAGCCTTCAGAGCGGACGTGTGTCTGCGGAATTCCTTAAGGAATCCACGGCCACAGTCCCGGGAGCAGGTCCACTGTGGCTAGGGTGGCCCAGAGGCATCACTGTCACTGGTGGTGCTGACAACCATCACACTAAACCAAAATTCCATGCTCTCCATGCCTGAGATGCCCACCTGAGGCCATACTGCACACTCCAAGGTGGAGCGCTAAGGTGTGGCCACAAGCTGACACTTAACCTCACAGCAGGGCTCCCCTGGGTTTTTGGGGAGAAAGAGGCCTGAGGGGAAGGCTCAACCCCAGGTGGACTCTGGCCTCCCCTAAAGGGGCCCATGAGCTCTCAAGGTCAGAGAGCACCAGGACCTGGGCTCAGACCCACTCTCCACCGGGACTCACTGATGTTCCCTCCAATTTCGTAAAGAACGATGTCGATGTCGGCTGATGCCCTCAACTGGCTGCTGCAAGACAAAGAGGAGAAAGTCACCGATGTCTCCTGCCCAAGGCTGCAAGACCAGCAACTGCTCACAGACCCCAGGCGTGGAGGGGCAGTCCTCACTAATTTTGGTCCCAGCTGGGAGATGAGACATAAGGACCCTCCTGAGAAAGCCAGAGCCACAAAGGAGTTCAGGCTCCAGGGACATGGAAGAGGCGGGTGGACGGCTCTCAGGGACCAGCCTGAGATCAGCCATGGACCAGCCATGGATCCCGCACCGCAAGGCCCCTGTCTGCTGGGCATCGGAATGGAAGCTAGGAGGGTGGTGAGATGAGGGGTGACATGTGGGGACAGGAGTCTGCTGTGAGGAGCAAATTCTGAGTCGAAAAGAATTGTGGCTATTGTATGATTATATATGACCATTATAGTTATAAGTATCATAAGTATCAGAGGAGTTCAATTCCGCAATCTGTTCCCAATTTGCCCTGTGGCTCTGGGCAAGCCCCTTCCCCTCTCTGGGCCTTAGTTCTCCCATCTGTAGAAGGAAGAACTGGACTTGCTAACAACGGACAGTCCAAGAGTCTTTCCTGCCAACTCCGCCAGGGAGGCTCCTGAGAGCTCAGCTGTCTCTTGCATCCTGGAATGACAGCTGCATCTCAGCCCCTCTGATCCTCTTTCAGCTCTTGGCCACGCTGCCTTGGGACCTTTGCACATGCGGTTTCTGTGCTTGGAAGTCTCACTTCATTCCCCAAACTACCAACTGCCTTGTTTTACATCATATTGTTCCCTGTATTTCTTATAAACTGAATACAGTGACTCCATATTGACCGTGTGACTGCTTGAGTCACGTCTGTCTCTTCCACAAAGCTGCGAGCTTATAAGCCCCACGATTCTCTCATCCCACATGGTGCCTAGTCTATAGCAGGTGTTCATTAAACACCCGTTACACTGAATGACTGAGTGCTATCATCATTGTAATTTGAAGCCAAGAAGCCATCAAGTTGGAGAGCCCAGTTCCGGCCACCGTAGAAAGGTGAAGGCCTCCAGCCTGAGCAACTCCCGTTGATGGCCTTCATTTCTGAGGTGCTGACCCCCCTTGCACCTGCTCCCTGCAGGGGTGACACTCCTGTCTGGGGAGATGGCCCTTACCATGGGAGGAGGTTGTCCTTGTCCTCACTGCTCTCCTGATGCTGTAGACCAGGGCTGCGGCGCCCTGTGAACTGCCTGAGGACATGAGTCACTGTGGTGCTGGAGGTCAGGGGCACCTCCAGGGTATCTTTGATAAGCCAGGCCACCTGGATCTTTGCCACTTTGGGAGTCTGCAGAGAGAGAAAGACCCATCTGTAAGGGCGCACACACGCATACCGGGAATTCAAATGTGTGCGCATAAATATGCATATGTGTGCACTTACACGAGTACCAACACTAAAAATCAAAGATGCACACAAATACACCAGCTGCTTGTGCACAGATCATACTTTGTTCACACACATAATGCCCCTCAGTGTGCATACACAAACACAGGCATAGAAACATGCATGCACATGCATTCATACTGATACACACAACAGGAGTGCACAAAATGCACCTGCAAACACATGTGCACGTAGGTTTCTATGGCTATCCATCACCCGTGCATATCATACACACCGCGACCCCGGTCCCTTTCTCTTTGGATCTCTAGATAGGGAACCCTGTCCAGGACTCCTTCCTGGGGACACTCAATATTTTTGGAGTGTCCTTCCTTTCTATTAAGCCCTCCTTGTCCCAATCACCCCACACCCAACACAGAGACCCTCGGTCAAGCACACAGGGTGCTGCCTAAAAACAGGGCAGGGGAGACAGTTTCTACAAGTCCCTGCACCAGGCCCATTTCCTCCTTCAGCCAAGTCATCTTCCTGGTTTGCTCCCCAGCTCGCTGGGTGGGGCTGGTGCGCCCCCTGGTGGCCTTAATCGCAGGCGCCGTTCCTGACCCACTGGCAGCAAATACTTGGAGGCCGCAGCTGCACTAGGTGCCCTCCCACCGCCGCCTCCTCCATCCATCTTGGGGTGGGTCGTGGGTGGGCACTCACCGCCTCTGGGCAACCCCCCGCCTTGTCCCTGTCTGTGTGTATTCTTCGCAGCCAGGTCGTGAGTGGCCAGTCGCAGAGTTGGGGGCGCCGGCCACTGCTGTCGTTCAGTTTTCGCACTTGGGCAACCAAGAAAGAGGAGACCTGGCCGGAAAAAAAAATCAAGTCTTAGCAGAGCCATGGGCCTGCGGAGAAGAGAGGCAGAGCACGCCAGGGTCACTGTGGCGTCTTCCTTGTCCCCGCACCCCACATGAGACTTGCAGTCCACTTTTGTTGAACTTCGGGCTGAAGCACTGGTTTGGTGGAAAGAAAGGGGTCATATGGCCTGTAACGAGGTCTGCGGAGTAGGGTCCTCTGACAGGACCCTCTTCGGGCTTAGTGGCCAGGGGTCTCCTGGGACAGGCTGGAGGGTCCCACACCTGTTGTGTGGTGGCTGCTCACGGGACACTCAGGGCGGTCCCCAAACACACCTGGAGTGGGCCAGTGCCTGAGAACCCCCAGCCAGCCCTGTGCTGGCCAACTTCCACAGAGAACCCCAGACTGACCCACACTCTTTTCTCCAATCAGAAGCCACCGGAGGGAGTTAGGAGAATGCGGTCTCCATGGACCCCGATAATAAGGAACATGGGCTCTGGGGCCTGATAGAACCGGTTCCATTCTGGGCCCCTCTGTCTCCTGGCTGGGCAACACCAAACAGGGTGATGCACTTGGTAGAAGAACTGGTGTGGGGGGTGGGGTGGCGCGGAGAATCCTCCACTTTATGTGTCCACATCTATGTTGCCCCGGACTTTTACAGCTAGAAGGCATTTCTTGAATTTTTAAAACTCGCTTCGATAAAAAGTGTTATAACCTAATGTGTTTTAGTAGCCGCCTAACCTGAGAGAGCCGAAAGGGCACGAGGCAGGCAGGAATTATGGGCGTTAGGCACAGAGGAGTCGACTATTGAACTAGACATTGAAGAATAAGCAGACGGTGCCAGGCTTCCACCCTTTCTAAAAAAAGTAAGGGAATTCCGGGCAGAGTGAACTGCATACACAAACACTCAGAGGCGTGAAGTGCAGGGTGGGTCTGGGGAACCAGCTGGCATGTGGCGTGTTTGGAAGATGAAGGAGTGCCCGGATGTGATGAGGGAGGAACTGGGGGGAGCCGGAGAGCCTCGCTTTCTGGCTTCTGGAATAGAAATCTATCTTAACGACTTCATGGTTGGAGGGAAGGATAGGAAGCGGGAAGGAAGAAAAGAAAGGAGGGAGGGAAGAAAGCTAGGTGGATGGAAGGATGCACGGGTGGGTTGGTGGGTGAGTGGGTGGGTGTGTGGATGGAAGGGTCCGTGAGGGATGGAAGGAAGAAGCTACCGGTTTCCACGGGAGGTGGCCCGAGCAGCAGTGCTGGGCAGTGCTACCTTGTGTCCCTGGGAGTCTCAGGTGCTGGAGGGTACTTAATGCTTCTGCTCCACCCCCAACTGTCAGCGGGGCCTACATGCCCACGCCACAGAGGGGCCTCTTTCCCTGCTCCTGCCCTTGCCCTGCTTTGGGTTGTCACTCAGAGTAAGGCTCCTGGGGACCGGGGGTATCTTGGTTATCTGGCTCAGGCTTCTGTCTGAGGCAGGTCCCAGTCTCTAAGCCTGCAGGGCATAGGGAAAGGGCAGCTTTTTCAACATCATTAAAGCTTTGAAGTGAAGGAATTATTCATGAAGGCTCTAGGAACACCCTTGATCTGGGGTAGACCAGATGGCCGTGGATTGGCTGAGAGGCATGGCCACCTGGACACTTCTAGGATGGTAAGACAGGGGCAAAAACAAGATAATGGGCCAACACAGATCCCGGAAGAGACGCAACTAGTGATCTGAAAGGACAGCACTCACAATCGTGGGTGGCAGGGCAACGGGGCAGCTGCAGCAGGAGGAGAAAAAGGGCTCGTGCCTGCTCCCCAGATGGACACTCTGTCCCCTCCACTCGTGGCTGTCCCGCAGCACTCACCGTCCAGAGCAGGTCCTGGTAGAACACCATCATCTGCACCACCTCGGCTGCGCCCTCTGCCAGCTGCTTCTCCCTGCCCTTGGAGAGTTTGGGGGGCTGCCCTCGGTGCAGGAAGAGATTGGGGGCCATGACCGTGGAAACATTCCACAGCGTCATCTTGTTGCTCTGCTCCCGGGCCACCACCTTCCTGAGGAATTCCAGGAGAACCTGGGGAAGGACACAGAACCTCCCTCAAATCTTGGCACGCCACTGGAGTCTCCCACCTTCCCCAGAACATTCTGCCGCACTACTTGGGGGCCTAGGAAGGAGCCAGGGGCTGGAATAGGGGTTTCAGTTCTGGCCTTGCCATCAGCCCACCCATGACCTCCCTGTGGCGATTTTCTGCTCTGCAAAATGTGGTCAAAACTTTTCCCCTTCCCTGCTCCCTCAGAGGTAAATGAGTGAGACCTCCAGGTCAGACTTGAACTTCCAGGCAGAGAAAAGCCACAGTTCTGGGAAGTGGGTCTTTTCTTAGTGAGCCCAAAACAGCTCCTTTTTCTGGATCTGGGGAGTCTGAATCTGCCCAAAATGCAAGGGAAAGAACAGGGGAGCAGAAACCATGGGAGGGAAGTGGGGAGATGGTGACAGCTGCCATTTGTCAAGTATTCTTTGCGTCTCTGGCTCCTTAGTTAGCTCCTTGCATGCATTTATCATCTCATTTAATTCTCACAACTCTATAATGTAGGTTCTTCCATTTGTACTCATTATACAGAGAAGGAAAGTATGGCTTAGAGAATGTGCCTGAGGCCACACAGCCAGTAAAGGTGGACGGATGTAGGGAGGGATGGAAGGGTGGAAAGATGGGTGGATGGATGGATGGATGGTAGATCAGGGTGGAAGAAAGGAAAAAAGGATGGAAGGGAGGGGCAGGGAGGAATAGTGGGCCTATACTGGACATTTGCAAAGTCCCACCCTTTCCAGTCTGTGATTCCTTATGTATTAGCTCTTGTATTCTGCCCCCAAACAATCACACAGATGCTATTATTATCTTCAGTTTACTGAAAAGGAAACAAAAATTCAAAGAAGCCATCTCCTCAACAATGCTGAGGTCCAGCTCCATCTGGTTATAAGTACTGCCTCAGGGCCTCCTGCATCCACATCAGACGGGGGTTCTGGCAGACCTGGGGCCGCCTCTCCACCTCGCCCTAGCAGTGCGTCTTGGGTTTGACCCAAGGTCAGCCATGAGGGTGCCGGAGCTAAGCCAAGGCTGAACCTCAGCCCCAGCCGCCAGTCCTGAGCACCCATTCCCATAAAGCAGTGGGAGTTCCTTAAGAGAGCATTTCCCAAACTGGTGCCCCTCGGAACACCGGTGTCACGCAGTGCTTTTCCCAGCAAAAAAGGCCCCGGGGCCGACTGGCTCTGGCAACTGCTGCACACTCCAGTCCCACTCGGGGGCTCACAAAGCCTCAGCATATCAAGGATCGGAGAAGTCTCGTAGGAAAGGATGACCCGACCTTCTTCGCTAACTCAGTGTTCGCCCATCTTATTTGGACACTGAGCCTCCTCCCTGTGACGCTGGGCAGTGCACACTCTAGTGAGCACTGTGGCCTTTCAGGGCTTGTCTGCTTTCCTTCGGGAAAAAGTCTCAGGCAAGACTTGGTCATCAGGTCATCACGGCACCACAGCACCGGGCGGAGTTGTTGAATGAATGGATGAATGGGCACCTGTGGAGCCATTGCTGTGGCTGTGAGCTGAGACGACAGAGTGGAGGCAGCTGGAGGGAACTCTCACCTTCAGGGCATTCCTGTTGGCTTCCGGGAGGAGGAGGATGAGCAGGTGGAGGGCCTGCAGGCGCTGCCTCGGGTCGGGGATGTCTGGGGGAAGCGGGCGGACTGGGTCTCAGGTCTCCCAGGGAGGCTCAGAGACGCTCCCTCCCTCAGTCTGGAGGCCCCTCCTTGGGGAGGGGAGATTCCAGGAAATCCTTTTTTATGAGGCCAGGAAATGGCTTCTGGTTTTGCGTAGGCTCAGACAGAGCCCCAGCCAGTGCTGGTCGAGAGGCTCACTCTCTGTACAGTGTGAATCAAAAGTAGCACCCACGTGTGCACGCCCCCCACACACAGGTGCACACACACGCCTGGACATGCAACCCGAGCAGTACCTCCCAGGCTCAGAAATGCAATGGGCTGGCAATTCCCCCTCAGGAGGGGAGATGGTATCTCACCTGGCTTTAATGAAACCCTTTGTGTTTTGAGGGTTGCAGGGCACAAGCTGCCCCACACCTGGGGTCTCCAGGGAGAAGAGGAGGTGGTAGGTACAGAATTCAGAGAAGGAGTTCACCAGAGCCTGACCTGGCCCATTGGCTGGAGCCTGGGGTCAGTTGTGTAGGAGGACACAGCGTCCAAGCATCAGAGCTTTGTCCTGATCCTGGGCATTCATTCATTCATTCATTCATTCATTCATTCATTCATTCCCTCAGTCAGCAAAACCATCAACTTCCTATGAGGTGCCAAGCTCCAGTGCAGGGACCTGGGACATGGTGGCAAGGAAACAGGTCACAGATTCATGGAGCTGAATTCATTGTCTCAGGGGAGAAGACAGACAACAGACGAGCAAAGAAGTAACAAAGCATCTTCAGACGCTGACTCACACCAAGGAGAAAATAACACGGTGTTAGGAGCTGTGGAGCCGGGCAGCATGGCCAGTGAGGGAGGGCCTCTGAGGGGCTGACACTGAACTGACTGGCGTCCCAAAGGCAGGAACTCAGCGGCCAAGGGACCGGGGGTGGGGGGGGGGCGGTTCAGACAGAGAGAGCAGCAAGTACAGAGCCCTGAGGAGAAAGACAAAGGGGCAGATCGAAGCCAGACAGTGCAGATGGAGGGGGACCAGGAGGAGATGGGGCAGAGCCAGGCGGAGGGAGGAGGAGGGCCCTGTGGCCCTTCAGTACAAGTGGGCTGCAGGGGGTGTGGGCGAGGAGGGACCTGGTCTGATCTGACCTAACCTATGTAAGAAGCAGTGGCTGCAGAGGACTTCTCGGGGTCCTGAGCCCTGCAGCTTTTTGGAGAATCAGAGGGGAAAGAGAGAGAGAGAGCCAGTGCACACACCTGAGCTTCCCTCAAGGTCACAGGGGGATCTCAGCTGGGTGGCTTTCCTCTTTTGAGAAAACTAGAAGTGACAGTTTGCACTCTATGGATGGGATGTAGGTACGCAGAATATGGAAAGGGACCCATGCAATACGGGCCGACCCGCAGACAGATGGACACGCACACACAGGTGTGCCCACGGATGCCCACAGATGAGCCTGATAACTGGAGCCTGTGGACATCACGAAGGAAAGAAATCTGGTCCGTGTGAGAACTAACAAGGACCGTGGTGCGCGAAAGCTTACCTCCTCCTCTCCTCGTCACACCACACACAGACACGCTCATGCGCATACATGTGCAATGCACACATACATGGATACATTATACACACATCTGACATACTGTACACATGCACACATACACACACACATGCTTGAAATCACAGGGGACATGTAGGCCCATCTTCCCACCACTGTCCCTCTCCAGCCCAGACCATCGAAGCCCTTCTTCCAGCTGCCAAGGTCTGGGGACACTCACTGGGCACCACAGTGAAGGCCGGGAGGTACTCAGCCGTGAGCAGAGGCGCCGGAAGCTCCCGGATAAACCTTTTGAGCAAATCAGACGCATCATTGTGGCGAACCTCGTCCCAGCTGAACAGGCCAGTGTAGAAGTCTCTCTCCAGCCTTTGTTCCAGCCCCTGAGGGAAGCAGGGGCAGTAATGAGAAGTTGGCCCAAGGCTCCAGGAACAGTTGCTCCACCACCTGGGCCTCAGTTTCCTTGTCTGCAAAGTGGGGACAATAACAGCACTCACCTCGTAGGGTTTTCATGTGGATTAAATGGCCTCATGTGTATAAATCACTCAACATTTGTCAACAGCCTGACTCTTAAACCATACTGTGCCACCTCTAGTCTTGCAAACCCTCCGGAATTCCACACCCCAAACAGAGACCGACGCCAGGACATGGGCAGACCTCGACCCGGATTCTCTCCGGGTTCGACTCACATGTGAGGATGCTGGGAGAGGCAGCCTCAGTGAGCTGGGGCGGCCAGACATTACCTTGACCCTGGCCTGGGATCCGGGCACCCTGAGAATGCCCTCTGTGTCCAGCCCTCTCTTCTCCAAACAGGACAGCAGCTGTGTGACAAAGGACCCAATGTTTAAACCAAACCACTGAAAAGTGAGACTCAGACTGTGTGTGTCTGCCATGGACACAGGAAGAGGAAAGAGACAGGGGAAGAAAAATAGCTTTCCTGGCCCCTTTCCTGAGCCAGCCGTTGCCCTGAGAGCTTTTTTTTTTTTATATGCATTTTTCTCACTCAATCGTTAATAAAGGAATACTGTTATTATAACCACATTTCATAAATACTGGAAGGCAGACACATAGGGGTTCAAAAATTTGCCTCGAGTCTCCCAGCTAGCATGGGTCAGAGGCAGAATTTGAACCCAGGTCTCCTGATTCTAGAGTCCACACCTTCATCCCCCAGGCTGGCCATCAGTGGTGCCCAGAGCCAGCCTGTCCCTGGCTAAATGAGCCCAATCTGGAGACAACTTACAGCTTGAAGTACCAGCGGCACCTGGGTGCTGGGGAGGGCTTTGCGGTCAGCTTCGAGCAGGGCCTCGAGGGGCACGCCAAACAGGCGAGTTTCTGCGGGGAGACCAGAGAGCAGAAGGGGAGTTTCGCTTCCTGCACTGACACCTGGGCTCCCACCTGCGAGGTCTCCTGGGCGACTGGAGTCCGACCCCTCTCCCTGCACGAGGAAGGCCAGTGGCTGAGCTCCAGCTGCTCTCAAGTGGAACACGGGGCCTCGGCAATAATGACAACGTTTGGTGCGTCACAGAGGAAGTCTCAGCTGGATAAAGAGGTGTTGAAAGAAGATGGGCTGCTGCCCCAGAGCGTGCTGGGCGCCAAATGTGACAGTGGTCTGGCGTGGGGAGTGGGAGGAAGATGATAATACACTAAACGTTAATAGTGCTCATATCTGAATTGCATGTTTCCTTTTTGGATTTTGCTCTGCTTGCCAGATTTCCTGCAATGAGCAGGAATCGTTTTCATATGCGGGAAACAATACATATTATGGAAGGAAACAGAACAGCCTAGCAGGTCTGGGTGGGGGGTCCCCACGCAGCCCCCTTGACGAGGAAGCCAGGACTCCGGCCACAGGGGGCTGCTGACCTGCTGCCTTCAGCTTGCCCGCCTTGCTCCTCTTCAGGTCCACGCCAAGGACGTCGCAGAGCGCGGTCAGCTCGATGAGGGCCAGAGCGGAGATCTTCTCCATGTCCTGCGAGGACAGGTCTCCGACCTTGGTCAGGCCAAGCCTGCCTTTGGGGATCCTAAACTTCTAGGGAGGGAAGCAGAGACGATCAAGCCACGGGCTGGGTACCTGTGTGGAGGCTCCGCCCCCAACCCCACTCCTTCACCCACCCCAGCCCCGCCCCCCAGGCGGTTCTGAGGAGGAAGAGCAGAGTGCATGAGAGCAGGGGCTCAGGATTCCACCCCAGGTTCAAGTCCAAGCTCCACCGCTGACTGGGTCACCTTCGGAGCCTCTACTTCCCCGTGTGCAATTATAAAATACTGTTTACCTCGTAGTTTTTGTGAGGGTAAAGTGGGCTAAGGGGTATGAAGGGTGCCAAGCCCACAGCGAGGCCCCAGTAATGGGAAGCTGTTCTTACTGCCTGCATTCCAGTCTGAGGGGCTGGATGAGAGGTATCATCCCCATGGGCTTCTTATTATTGCTTCTCTTATGGGCCATGGTTGCCCTCCCTCACCCCATCTGTCGCTATCCTTAGCTGTGCCACCGCCCCATCCCCCCTACCCGCCACCCCTTCACCCCCACCTCCATGCACTCCAATGCTCCTCTTCCTCGCTCTTTTCAGAGCATCAGTTGAAAAATAAATGGTGCCCGACCTCGCCATCTAGAGGCCAGAGTGGGGACCTGCAGGCCGCCTGAGGCATCGTTCCAGCTGCCTTCAGGGAAAAGGTGAAAAACCGCAAGAGCCTGGCGCAGAGGCAGATGTGTTCAGCGTTTGCCTGGAGCACTGCACCAGCTCCTGCCCCCGAGCCCATTCCAGTGCCCTGAGAGGGGAAGGGGAGCGCGCTGTGGTCGTAGGTAAGAATGTTACGGCTACTGCACAGCCCCGTGCTTGCTGTGTGGGCTATGGAGCCAAACTTTCTGGGTTCACACTCTGACTTTACCGACGTTTGGGTAAATACTGCATTTACCTAATCTGGGTAAAATAATTTTACCTTTCTGTGTGTCAATTTTCTTACCTGTAAAGTGGGGCTAATAACAGTATCCACTTTGCAGAGTTTTGGGGGGCGATTCAATTCGATAAATTGTATAAAACACGGTGCCTGACACATAGTGAGTCCTCAATTATTATAACTAGTAATATTTTTAAGTACTTACACAATTACTGCCAACATAACAGAATAAAATTAAATTACACGTGTATAGTACTTGGTGTAATGCCTGGTCTATGGTAAAAGGTTAATATGCAGTATCTTCACCATTATTAACTATTATCACTCACAGTTGAGTGAGGAAATCAAAGCACCAAGGGTAGAAGATAATGTTGAACACTAATTATCTCTGATGCTATAGAAGGAGAAAGTCATTCTTTACAAACTTGACTTGCTGTGCTGTGGTTACATAAGATAGTGTCTCTGCGAGAAACTAGGTGACAAGTGCATGTGAGTTCCACTATTTTGCAATTTCTTGAGACTCTAAAATTATTTCAAAAGGAAAAGAAAAATCTGTTTGCGTGAATGAAAGCACTTTCATGCTGGAGTAGAGGTCATAGCAAATTTCCTAAGGGGTTGGGGGGAGTCACGGCCACCAGCACCCGCACGCAGCACCCTCACCGGCAGGGCGCCCTTGCTCCAGGCGCCGGTGCCTCCAGGGGGCTGCCTGCCCCTGTGCAGGAGCAAGGCCGCCTGCTCTGAGTAGGCGGAGTCCATGTAGAAGGCTTCCTCCCTCTCGGCCTGCAGCCCCTCAGGCCCTGCTGCTGTAGGGGAAAAAGAACAGAGAGGCGGTCAGGTCAGCACCTGCTGCCTCCCTCCCTCCTCCCGCCCAGAGCCCCAGGGAGCAAATTCTCAGGCTTGTGCCCTTGCTCAGGCCAAGTAAAGATGGTGTGAGATTAAAGCACCGAGATTGTGACCCCAGGAAGCAGGTTATTAAGCCAAGGGCTTCGGCCCTTTACCCCAAGAAGTGATTTCCCAGGCTCAAGCTCAAATCAGTACCGTTAGGGATTGGATCCATCGCCCTAGGAAGTAATTTTCCAGCTAAATCCATTGCCCCAGGAAGTGGTTTCCTGGCTAAGGCCCATTGCCCCAGGAAGTAGTTTCCCAGCCAGGGCTTATTGCCCAGGAAGTAATTTTCCAGGCAGAGGTTCCTGGGTCTAATGGGAAAACCCACTGAAGGGCCCATCTTGTCCCTTGGGGTTCTGTCCTACTGCCCTCAAGCAGGAAAGTCAAGGAACCAGCAGGCAGAGGAAAATGCTCCAAGGAAGCAGCCTTTCTGAGCAGCCTGGGGGTTCCCAGGGACTGGAAAACCAAGTCCACCTACCTGGAGGAGACCTAGAAGTCCCGGGACTGAGCTGGGTCCATTTCATCCCTGAATCCCCATTCTCTGAAGGTATTGCCTAAACAAATTACAATTTCCAGTTTGCTCTATTTCCCAACCCAGGGAAATAGAAGCCATTTCTGACCCCGTCTTCAGAGATGGAGCCGTTAAAACCCAGAGCTCTTGCCCAGGACCCCACAGTGGCTGAGTCAGGGAGCAGGCACTGGGCCCGGGTCTGCCTGCCTTCAGTGCCTCTCGTATTATTCTCGTGTTGTGTCGCTTCATAATATTCCAAGAAAACATCAAATGCTCATGACCTGCCAGCTTGTATCAGGTCCAAGTGTCAGCAAGATATATAAGGGACAACGATGGGCATTCTAATTGTACCGATAATAGTTATGCAGAGGGAGACCTAAGCCCTCGCGCCCACCTGAGGGCAAACACACACTGGCACACACAGCAGACAGACCCGCATGCAACATGCAAGAACAGGCCAACACCACCTTGCAGCACAACTGCTGTTTCACTTGGGATGCGGCGGTACCGTCATGGGGCCTGCAGTCACCCTCATGCCACTGACTTACCCCTGAACCGAAGCCTCCAAAGATGTCCCTGACATCTCGGACAGGTGCCCTGTGGCGTCTGCGGGCCGAGCGGGTGTAGATGTCCAGCCGGCGGCAGACGGCAGCCACCTGGGTCTGCGTGAGGGTAGATAGGAGCCCCTGGTGATGGCTGTCCAAGCCCAGGCCACCCAGGAGGTCCGACAGGCCTGTGTCCTGCAGCCACTGGGATTCGGCTTCTCCTTCTGCCAATAGAAGGAAGGATACCACCCAAATGAACACACTTAGCCACATACTCAGCCACAAGTGCTGATGTGGAAGCAAGGAACATCCACACACCTGCTGATGAGACCCCCTAACACCAACCACTCTTCACTGGGGACAAGACCTAGCAAAACATTTGAGGATTTGAAGGGTAGGGATGGTATTAACCAGCATCTGCAATAAACCTGTAAAATCATATTCTCTTAGAAGCAGCCTGCTAAAGGGGTGGAGCCTGCATGTTCTGATTCTGGAATGTGGCAATGAACTTTCTGCACCTCCCAAATCGACAGAAACCACCGCAGGGGCACGTGGGCCCAGCCGTGGAGAGCATGGGCCCTACTCGAGCTGAGTCTCCCATGTCTTGGACACCACGGACCAGCACAGCTGATTTAGATGCCAAACCAAGGTTTCTCTGCCGTAGCCCTTTCCTTTCCTCATTCACTGAGCAAGCAGGATGGAGCATGAGAATGCACTTGGCTCTGTCCTAGGCACCAAGGGGAGATGGTGATGGGCAATGTCCCTGACCTCACGGAGCTTCCATTTTGCTGGGGACACAGACACGCGAGTGCATGAGTAAAGGCTCTGTGTGCTGTCCAGAGTGGGGATATGTGCTCTAGTGATAAGTAGAGTGCAGCAAGGGGCTAGAGGGCGAGGGGTGGGATGCTGCTTTACTCAGGAAAGTCAAGGTCCCCAAGGAGGTGACCCTTGAGCCCAGTCCTGATCAGAGACAACAAGCCACACAGATCCCGGGGGGAAGAGTGCTTCGGGCAGAAGGAACAGCAAGGCAGGAGTGTGCTGTCGTGGTCCAAGAAGCCAGGAGGCCTGAGCGGAGGGGCGGAAGTGCAGGGGTAGAAAGACGGGGTGGGACGGTGTGAGGCGGAGGGGTCTGGGCCGATTTCGTAAGAGCCTTGTGAGCTGTGATGTGCTGGTTTTACATGTCCCCAAACTCTTTGACACTCATCCTATTAAGAGGCAGTCTAATTCCCTTTCCCTGGAATATGGGCTGGACATAGGGATGTAGCAGAGGTAGTGATGCTACTTTTCTTTCAAAGCCGGACTTTAAATGGAGAGCCAGCTTCTGCCTGGATCTCTCTCTCTCTCTGTCTCTCTCCTCCTTCTCCTGGAACCCGGTTGCCTTGCTGGGAGGAAGCCCAGACCACACCGAGAGGCAAAGAGTAGGCATTCCAGGTGACGGTCCCAGATGAGGCCCAGCTGGTGGTCACGTCCACCAGCAGATGCAGAAGCGAGAAAGCCTTTGGGATGACTCAGGGCCCAGCCGCCATCTGAATGTAATTGCATGAGAGTCTGAGTGAAAACTGCCTAGCTGAGCCCTGCAACCCCTAGAACTGTGAGAATAATATAATAATAACTTGAACTGGCTACGTTTGTTATGCAGTAGTAGAAAATAGATACACAGAGAGCGGGGGAGACACTTGGGGGTATTGAGCACAGGACTTAGAATTCCACTCAAATATACCCCCCAATGCCTAAAACAGTGCCTTTCAAGAAATAGTTATGTGTTGAATAACCTAATCCAAGGAGGGACATAATCTAATGTGTGGTGGCAGGGAGCAAAGGTCGAGGAGGGAGTCCAGGAGAGAGAGAAAGCCCTTTCGTGTTCCGATTTTTGTCTGGACCTTGCACATGCCCCCCTCCCCCTCCTGCAACGAGGGCCTCCTTTCCGCACAGCAGCCCCCGCCAGGGCTCCTCACCCTCCTGTGGCTGGCCTTCGCTGCCGCTGCCTTCCTCTTCTGTCAGCTCATCGCGCTGTTGGATCCGCTCCACCTCCATCCAAAAGCCATCCATGGACAAGCTCTCGGCCGAGGACAGCCGGGAGTGGGAGCGTTCTGTAGGGTGTGCTCTCGTGAGGTTCTTCTGCGGAAGCTGATTCACTGGGCCTGACGCGGGGCCTGACGCGGGGCCTGAGCTGCAGCACGTGGGGAAGGGAGGAGAAAAGTCAGGCAAAGCTCCGCTCACGATGGGGTGTGTCCCGAGCCGTTGTGGTTCTCCAGAAATCTGCCTGGGGCTCCTGGGAGCTGGGCGAGCACCCCGAGTACACTTCTCAGGGGCAACAGACACACAGCTAGTCTCGGCACGTTGGCCAGTCTACCCACTGCCCCCTCAGAATCACATGGAAACACACGAGGCTGCAGAAGATGGAGAAAGGGCCAGATAGCTCTGCTTCTCTCCACCTCCTTGGCAGAGCGAACAGCCTCGGGCCCACATACAGTAAACACTGATAAGAGGGGATCAGACACCGGGGCACGTGAGGAAATTACAGTGCAGCTCCTGTTTCATCTCACTGAAACCTTCCCCAAAATGTCAGTGATCCCTCCCCACCCCACCCCCCATTTGTGAATCTGACTTCCACAGTCTGGTTTCCCTGTTTAGAACACGTGCCCACGTCGTTTCCAGGTCTCCTCCAGCTCGATCGGAACAGACCGAAGTACCAGATCCCAGAAGTACCTCACATTGCGTGAGCCAATCAGATCCTCTCAAGATGTTGAACCAAGGGATCAAGGAGGTCAGTGTCAGGCATTGACCCGAAAAGCCGTGTGACTATGGTAGGGCCAGAGCCGCCAGTCTCCTATGAGAAGCAGAGAGGGAACCCTCTGCCGTCAGGGGGAGACAGGGAGGGACCGTCTCAGCCAGGGTTCCCAGGCCCCTGGCCCAGCCTCTCTGGGTTCAGCTGTGTGGTTTACACCGAGAGCCCCGAATGTCTGCATCTCCTCTTGTGCACAAACCTCTACACAAATTATGTGATTCCATTTTGTGCGGATAATCCCAGAACGGACAGTGCAGGTCTCCTGGCCCTGCCAAGTGCTGTTCTGGGGCTTCCCGTGAACTTGGGGACAAAGTCTCTGGGCTGCTGTGCAGCACCCTTGAGAAATGGTGACGAGGAGCTGGAATCCGCACGCCCCCGGGGGCACACCAGTGAGACAGGTCACACACCACCCTGTCATCAGAGAGGGATCCATGCCAATTTCTTCAAATGGGGAAAGAGTACATTCTGCAAATTCTACAGATGTTCGGGTTCAGTAATGATCCCAGGCAAGATGACAGACCAAATGCCATATTTCATCCGAAACAAACAAAACAGAAATACAATGATAAACATGGGTGGTTGGAATTGCTCTCTTTAAAAAAAAAGATTCAGTTGGCTTTTAAAAAAGTCATTCAGCCCTGGCTAGTGTAGCTCAGTGGATTGAGCACGGGCTGGGAACAAAAGGGTCGCTTGTTTGATTCCCAGTTAAGGGCACACGCCTGGGTTGCAGGTCAGGTGAGAGGCCACATGAGAGGCAACCACACACTGATGTTTCTCTCCCTCTCCTTCTCCCTCCTTTGCCCTCTCTCTAAAATAAATAAATCTTTTTTAAAAAGCAGCAGCAACAAAAAATAATTCATTCACAGGAGGCATGACTTTGGGTGATGAACACAGAATATAACATAGAGATGTATTATAGAGTTGTACATTTGAAACCTATACACCTTATTAGAATGGCTGTTATCAGAAAGACAACAGATAATGAGAGCTGGTGAGAAGGTGGAGAAAAGGTAACCCTTGTGCACTCTTTGTAGGAGTGTGAGTAGGTGCAGCTGCTGAGGAAAACTGTACACAGGGGGATTCCTCAGAAACAAAGAATGGAACTACCGTATGACCCAGCAGTTCCACTGCTGGGTGTACATGAGGAGGAAGTACAGTCACTATTGTGGCCTTGACTGGCGGGGCTCAGTTAGATGGGCATCGTCCCAAGAAGCAAAAAGGTCACTGGTTGGATTCCTGGTCAGAGCACGTGCCTGGGTTGCGGGCTCAACCCCCCATCGGGACACAAACAAGAGGCAACCAAGTGATGTTTCTCTCCCCCTTTTTCTCCCTCCCGTTCCTTCTCTCTAAATATAAATAAATAAATAAAAGTTTAAATCACTATTTTAAAGACACATCTGCACCCCTGTGTTCCCTGCAGCATGACAGTGGACATGGAAACACCTGAATGTCCATCGGGGATGAATGGACAAAGAACACATGGCACATGGCTGCCCCGCTATCCCACAGAACGTTCGTCAGCTATAAAAAGAAGGACATTTTGCCATTTGGGACAATGTGGATGGACCCTGCAGGCCATAGACTAAGTGAACTAAGTCAGACAGAGAAAGACAAACATGTGATCTTCCCTATACATAGAATCTAAAAAAGCCAAACCGGTAGAAAGAGGCAGTGGAATAGTGTGGTGGTTGCCAGGCGCTGGGACGTAGAGGAAGCGAGGAGACGCTGGCCAAAAAACGCAAACTTCCAGTTACACAATGAATAGTTTCTGGGGGACGTAATGCACAGCTCGGTGACTGCAGTTAAAACAGTGTATTTTTATCTGAAATTCGCTAAGAGAGTGGTTCTTAAATGTTCTCACCACACGCACAGAAGGGTAACGGTGTGAAATCATGGATTTGTTACCTGACCTTTCTGTGGTCACTGTCTCATGATGTGTAAGTGAATCAAATCATTGCACTGAACACCTTAAAGATACACAATGTCACAGGTCGATTATATCTCAGTAAAGCTGGGGAGAAGTGCACATAATGCAAAAGAGCACAAATCAAAAGTCAAAAAAGATGGACCAAATATGGGGTAAAGGCTAACAAAAAAGACACAGCTATCAACATCCCTTTCAGATGAAGAAGCATCCTAAAAAGGCAAAGCAAAAAACAAAAGCAAAAACAAAAACCCAAAAGCATTCTACAGGGGAAACGAGAGTCAACCCATGAGGAACCTACGACACTTAGGAACTTCTTCGCACTTAACAGCATAGCAAACAGCACAAGCAGGAACTGCTAGGAGTGTGAGATTGATGGAAGCCTGTGGGCCTCATCGTTCGCAACTGCCCCACGGGCACTGGCTTTCCAGTTACCAGTCCGCAGCTTCTCCAGCCTCTCTCAGACCTTCATGTCTTTGCATAATTTGTGCCCCTGCTAAGCTGGGCTTCCCCAGTCCTGGCCACCACATCGATTTTACAGAAGATCTGGCCCCTGAAGATTTTTGCATAAGAAACAGTTATTTTTTTAAAATTATTTTTAGAGAGAGAGGAATGGAGAGAGAGAAATGTTGCTTTGTGTTCCGCTTACTTATGCATTTATTCATTGATTCTTGTCTATGCCCTGACAGGGGATCGAACCCGCAACCTTGGTGTATCAGGACAACATTCTAACCAGATGAGCAAGGCAGCCAGGGCCAGAGACAGTTTTAAAGTGAGACCTGGTGAGATAGGAAAAGCAGATCTCAAAGCCAGGCCCATTGCAGGAGGTCCTCAGCACCTTGGGGCAAGGGGCGGGACAAGGGACGTCCCAACAGCAAGTGGAGAGCAGGGGTGGTGGGCGGGACGCTGCCTTCCCAGCTTCTCTGCCACTCGCCTCCCGTCGTGCAGCAGCCAGGAGCCCCCCCCCCCCAGCCTCATCACAGAACCAGTCTGGGCCAGTTTGGACTAAGAACTATTGTGGGGCGCCTGCTGCTGGGCCCCATGTTCCCTTGGCGGTGAAGCAAATGCTCTCAGATTGACTGTGAGGATGGGCACACAATCCTGTGAGTATACTAAAAGCTGTGGGGCTGTGCACTTCAAATGGGTCAGCTACATGGTGCATAAATGACACATCGACAGAGCTGCTGCTTAAAAAAGAAAAGAACCATCACATGCGTTCCTCCAGCCACAGGAATCAGTCTGAGGAAGGACACACTCAGGACTCTTGTGGGGATTCTGGGACATTGACAGTGTGCTCTAGACCTGGGTACAAATAGGTCTCCTGGAGGAGCCGGCAGCCACACACAAAGGGGATCCACTCAGGCTTAGAACGGAGTGGAATCGGCACACTGAAAAAAAAAGAAAAGAAAAGAAGAGAGAAAGAAAGGAAGGGAGGGAGGGAGGGAGGGAGGGAGGGAGGAAGGAAGGAAGGAAGGAAGGAAGGAAGGAAAGAAATTTTAAAAACTGGGCCCTAAATAATAGCAAGGAGCAGCTGAATCACAGGAGGATCCTCCACACAGTGCATTTTGCTTGAAATCTCCTCCTCCGGGTGTAGAGCATGGTTTTTAATGCAGCTCCTTTGGCCAATGCTTGGGTGTCTCCACTTGTCAGTATGACAAAGGAGGCTGTGCAGCCTCGTATTTGCCACCACCTTGTTCTCCCGCGCAGAGGTGCCGGTGGAAGAGGGAGCACTAGGAGTGGAATTGCTGAACCAGACAAAGGGTTTCTTGCCAAATTGTCTTCCAAAAAAATAGTTCTTTGGATGTTATCTGTTTGTTTTTGTTTCTGCAGCCCAGGACAGGGAGCTAATTTTGCTCCTGCTGCATACCTGGCCTCTGTCTTGTGCAGTTCTATTTTCCCACAGCTTAAAGCCCTGTTCATAGATGTCCCCCCACCTTGTGGACGTGGGATAATGCACCCGGGGTCAGCATCATGGCTGTGTGTGGTCCTGCTTGGAGGGACCGCCTTCTTGGTTTAGGGCTCTGCTGTCACCATGTTGAGATTTGTGCCAATTTTGGAACAAGCGCCCATGTTCATTTTGCACAAGGCCTGTCCTGCCAGCTTCTCACCCATGGGCCCTGGCTTGTGCCTTTTCCCCAAGTGTCCCGCCCACAGACTGAGCTTGACTCCAAATGACAAAGGCCTCCGTCCAGAAACGTACTCAAATGTGGTAAAGCAAAGAAACCTCAGGCCCGTGTGGGCCCAGAGGGAGAGGCAGGGCACGCAGCCTCCCCCCGGGGAACAGCTTGGCCGTCCTCACCGAGCAGAAGCTCGACTGGAGACCGATTCCCAGTTAATTATAAAATTGGCTGTTCCACTCTATTTATGCTTTTTGGGAAAACTGCTAGTCAGCGCGTCTCCTGCGAATCTGTTGTCACCTCATGCTGGTGCACAGCTCAGCTTCCTCAGTCGCTTTGTAATTCGCTTGGAAATTACTGGCATCTGTGTGTTTTTGTGACAATTTGAAAACTGCTGTGAGTAAACCAAAACAAAAGTTATTAATGGTGTCACCGCTTTCACAGTTAAGCCGTGAGAGGAAGGCAACAATCATTACCTCGGGTGAACTTTTCAGGAAAAACCCCAACAGTTCCAAAGGTGTCACTGTTCCGAGGTCACGTTTTGCAGTGTGGCTACGAGTCCCCTATTTATCTAGAGAACAGGTCCCCAGCACATCCACGAAATTTGTTCAGAGCTGCACGAAGCCCTTTTTTTATTGTTGTTTTCAACATTTTACTTTTTTAAAAAATATTTAATTTCTTTATTTTTAGACAGAAGGAAAGAGAGGGAGAGAAACATCAATGTGTGGCTGCCTCTTGCATGCCCCCTACTGGGGACCTGGACCACAACCCAGGCACGTGCCCTGACTGGGAATCGAACTGGTGACTCTTTGGTTCACAGACTGGCACTCAATCCACTGGTCACACGAGCCAGGGCGGTTTGCAACGTTTAATTGATATATAACATGTTCAGAAAAGTGCACCAGTGCTAAATGCACAGCGTGATGAACTGTCTCTGATGTAGGCATTTACTGAGCATGTATGACATACCCTCTAAGCCATAGATAACCAGATGTCTACGTTTAGGAGTCAAGAACTTTGGCCCCTGACTTTGCATTCTAGATCTGCTGCTCATTAGTGACGTGACCCTGGGGAGCCTCAGCCTCCTCATCTTTGCATGGACACTGCCTGGGGCAGTGTGGTGTAAGAATCACTCCATTCCATCAGCAAATGGTTACTGAGCCCAGACTCTGGCCGGTTACTAGAAAGCGAGTATACACCAGGTGCTGGAGCAGGAATCCTCAGCCAATGCTGGCCCCACGGATATATGTGGCTCCGGGTGCCTCCCACCTGAGATTCAGACAGGACAAGTGACTTGCCCGAGACTGCCCAGCTGGTGAGCAGCCTCCAGCTCCTGTCCTTCAGGAAGGGGCCACAGGCTCATGAGCCTGACCTGTGGGTGACATACCCCACCAGCCCAGGTGGCCAGGGCCACCCCCTCAGCTGCTCAGACTCTCCAGAATGCAAAGGCTTTCTCTACATGTGCACACACACACACACACACACACACACACAAGCTCATTCTCCTTCCACATGACCTGCAGGAGAAGGCAGAGCCCTGGACGTCCCTGGCTCCTGTCCAAACCTCCTAGTCACTCTCTGTGTGACTATGGACATCTCTCTTCCTTTCTCTGGGCCTCAGTTTCCAAAACTGTAAAATGAAAAAAGAGGGGTAAGGGTGGGAGCTTTGGAAGATGATCTTGAGCCAGACCCTTGCCTGTGGGGTCCCGGCAGACCCTAGGAACCGAGGACCATGGGGCAAGAGCAGCAGCCAGAAGGCGGGGCCCGAGGAAACCCACGCGGGCTGAGCGCCGGTTCAGAGAACCCAAACCAGCGTGACCGAGGGCCCAAGAATGCAGCTCGTCAGGACGTGCCGGTGGAGGCGTGGCTGGGCCTCCTCTCCAGCTCGGCTTGGCCAAGACTTTCCCCCGAAGTGGCATATGAGCTCTCGGGGCAGCCCTGATTCCCCTCTGAGTGCCTGCCCTTGCCATCGCCTCTCCGACTCGGAGGGGACACTGGCAGGTCACAGAGACGGGCAGCGCTGTGTGCGTGGCTTTTCTGAGTTAAACAGAGGCTGGGTTCCATCCAAGTCCCAGCATCTCGGGTGAGACTTCTCACCGTTCCCAGCCTCCATGTCCTCTGCAGCGTGGGGGGCTAATCACAGCTCCTCTCACTGTGGGGATCCCAAGACACGTAAATAAGACGCCTGGCCAAATATCCAGCCTACATTAGGTGCCAAAGAAATAGGAACTGATGCAATAGCAATAATTATCATTGCTTTCCTCTACATGAATGTTCGAGGCTGCAGTGAGTTAAGGAGGAGGCTCTAGTCACAGGCACAGGCCATGTGGCTGCAGTGACAACGCAGTGGCCCCAACACAGATCCTGGGGGAGCAGGCACTGGACGTGCTGATCAGGGCACATTAACACTGACCCCGTGCAGGGCGCTGCTCTGAGCCTGGCGGCACCAGGGTCCCCACCTGAGCACCAGCAACACTTTAGGTTGGATCGTTGATGTCCTGGGGGGCTGTTCTGCACCTCGTAGGATGTTTAGCAGCATCCCGGCCTCCACCCACTGGGGGCCAAAAGCCTCCCTTCTAGTTATGACAACCAAACACCGCTCCAGACCCGACCACATGGCCCTGGGGGGCAAAACGGTTCCAGCTGAGAGCACTGCTTTACCTGGTTAACGCATGCAGTCCCCACAAGTTCTTATTAGTATCATTTCATTTACAGGTGAGAAAACAGAGGCAAACAGAAATTAGGTGACTTGTGTGAGGTTATCCGGCTAGTAAATGGTGGGACTGAGCTTTGAACCCAGGAAGTCTGGCTCCACAGCTCACGTTCTCGACCACTTCCTTAACTGCCGCATTTCTTCCCACTGGTGGGACGCAGTGTGTGCTTGGGGAAGAAATACCACCAGCCTGACCCTGGCCCCAGCTCTGCCTCTCATCAGATGAACTCCCCCTCCTCACTGAGCCACAGACAGGTCTGACTCCTGACTGTCCACCACCTAAGAATTGTGGGAGCTCCATCTGCTGAGGTAAGACGATTCCCTGATGGGGCACGCGGGAGGAGGGACAGCCGATCACAACTGGGGACTTGCCCAGCTTTACTCCGCTGAGTGGGGAGCACAGGGGCAGGTAAGGAGCCCCGGGGGAGGACAAAGGAGGGACAGAAAGGGACGAGTTGACGGTCAGGGAAGCGGCCGGGGGGAAGTGTGGTCGTATCTTTTGTCTCCTCTTCAGACATCCAGGAAATCAGCATGACCAGCCAAAACTCTGGGAGCTGGGTTGTGTTAGAGGTGATGTGACAAATGTGGACACCAGCCTCTGGTCCAGCGTGGAAAAAGGCTGGATGCCGAAATCCCAAAGGAACTGGTCCTGCCCAGCTGCAGCGCCCCTGGCTTCGAAGAGGGCACAGGTGAAGGTACGAGAAGGGAGAAAGAAGAGGCCGCAGGTCCTGCTCTGTGTTTCACGGTGGTTGAAAGTGCCTTCTCCGCAAAGACTCCTGAGTGTGCGGTTTCTGTCGTCCCTCTGTGTTAGTATGGGATGCACCACATCGTTGTTCTCGATCCGTTATCCTTCCCTACTTAAGGCCTTTGCAGAGCGACTTTGCCTTGCCTCCCACTGGTCCCTGCCCCTCCCCCATCCACTGACTTGGGCTTTGGGCACCTGACGTGCTTTGGCCAATGGAATGTTAGCAGACGTGAGCCCCGCCGAGGGGTGACTGGTGCCTGTGTGGCAGGGCTGGCCCTCTGCTCCTCCCATCACCACAGGAAGAGTTATCCCTGGCCGGCTGCAGCCTGGGTCCCAGAAGGAACACAGACCAGAGCCCCATGAGCAGATGGAGCAAGTTCAACCAGACCCACAGCTTGAAAGGGAGCCCCCCAGCAGAGCCTAGGCCAGACCAGCTAAGCCTCAGCTGACCTCTGGGCATGGGCACCAGTGATGAGTGTTGCTTTAATAAAGGATTGCTGTTGAGCCTGGGATCATTTGTTACACAGCAGCAGCTGACAGAGACCGTGTATCATTCAACAACCCAAACAGCCCCGTCAGAAGAGCAGCAAGCCCACTCTCCCCTGCTCACACACCCATTCCCAGATGCTGGGTGCACACTTCATGTCCCACCCTACCTCCAACCCCCAGGACAAATGGCACATCAGGTTCTGAGTCAAGTGAAGGTGGGAGTCGAGCCTCCTAGAGCAGAGGGTGAAAGGCAATCTCGGGGCACAGCCATGTATGTGCACGTGGGCGTGCCAGGGAACAAGCAGGTCCACACTCCCCCCAAAACACACACACAGCCCGTGTGTGTCGACATGGACTTATGAAGGAGGGTCTCCCCTGTGCTGTCTTAGGATTCGCCAGCAAAGGCAGGCTCCATGCCCACGCAGGCGCTCTCATAAAACTTCGGGTATGACTATGCTGTGGATGGTGCCCATTAGGATGTAACGGCCTTACAAATGCACCACCCGAACGTCAGCCCACAGCCGCCCTGCCACCTTCAAAGCAGTCCCTGTGGGGCCGGGGGCCGGGCTGGGTGAGGAATGAGACATAAAAGGTGCATTCCAGGTCCACATTTCTCAGTGTCATCGAGACGGAGTCCCTGGGATCCCCGCCAGGCAAAAACAGACTGGCCCATTCCGGCCGCGTGCTCGTCTCTGAATTGGCCCTCGATGCGCATCACATATCCTCCATACCAATTCCACCAGAGCTGGTCACAGGGGTTTTAAGCAAGACTATTTTGTGTCATAGACAACAAGAATGAAAACACTTTGAAATATGATCTCTGTAACTCAGCTTCCTGAGTCAGATCTGAGCCTGGGCCAGCAGACAGGAAGGCACAGGTGTGGATGGTCCCTTCAGCTTGTGAAGGGGCGTGGGAGCCAGAGATATATCTGAGACCCGCTGAGCTGAGAAGCTGCAGTCTGGGTATGGAGACCAGGCCCACAGGCTGAGGGTTCTCAGCCCTGACTGTGCATTGGGGTCCCCCAGTGCCCTGACAATACCCCAGACCAATCGCAGCAAAAACCCCAGAAAGGGGACCTGGGCATCAGCATTGTTCAGAGCGGCCCAGCTGACTGCACTGCGCGGTCTGGGCTGGGAAGCACTGCTGGGAGCATCGATATGTGGCCGGGTTCGCGGAACTGCACAGGAGTTTTCCAGAGTGACGTGGGAAGGGATGGATGCATCCAAATTCTCACGTGGCACTCCTGGGAGGGGCAGCCTGCCTGTCTGAGATGACGGGAGGAGATTAAGGTACTGCTCATGACCTCTGAGGTGACAAATGTTCCCGACCAGAAGATCGGGACCAGCCAATCTCCACTTGAAGCAGCAGCGTGGTCACTCCCAGGGAATTTGAACACATTGCAAATAGCTTGCTGTCATTTGAATGTGAGGTCTCACAGTTTAAAACCCTCTAGTTCCGATGTTCTCAAAAAAAAATCAAAAGAGATGATAATCTTGGGGTCCCTGTCCCAAAGTGACAAAAATTGGCTAAAGCTGAGTGGCGCTGGCCCCTCCAACAGGCTCCCCGGTGGCAGAGCACCCTGTGGTGGTTGCCAGTGGGGTTCTGAAAGCTCCCCGGGGGGCCGAGGCTCACCCCCACCCTTCCTTTGAACGATGCAGGGACCTTAGCCTGCCCCTGCCTGAGTCACTTAATCAGATTCTTTGACATGCTGGGTGGTGCCTAGAACTGGGTCGGCCCATTCAGTTGCCACCAGTGACATGTGGCTGCCGAGCACTTGAAATGTGGGTAGCAGGACTGAGGGGCTGAATTTTTTATTTTGTTTCATTTTAGTAAACTCAAATTCAAAACTGGCTGCTTGATTCAGTTACTAGAAAACTTGGACACGTGAATCTACTCCACGAAGTCTCAGCCCTTGACCGAGAGCTGCTGAATGAGGACGTCTGGGGGTGGGCACAGCACTCTGGTTTACACAAGCCTTCTGGGCGGTTCCGAGGCCCCACGGAACCCAGAGCTCCTGCGGGGCTGGGGCAGAATGACCCCTGGGGATAAAAGCCAGTGACTAAGGCTTGGAGAAAAGCCCCAGTCTTGGCGTGTGACCACAGGAAAGTGTCTGTCTCCCCTCCCCCACCCCATAGAATGCGGGTGACGATGATGACATGGTTGTGAGGGCGCAATACATGCAAAACACCTGGCCCATCATAAGTGGCCTAACAGATACTTAAAAGCAACACTGTGTTCCAGTCAATGAGCAGCCTACCCAACACCTGATGGTGCAAACAGCCCAAGAGAAAGAGCAGTAACCACAGTGGGGTGGGGTGGAGGATGGAAGGCTTCCTGGAGGAGGCAATGTTGGAACTCAGTTTTAAAGGAACATTGGGAGGGAGGGAGATATGCAAAACTCACAGGCAGGGGAACAGGTTATTATGGTGGTAAGTACAAAGGGATTTCCTGGGGTTGGGGGCGGGGATAGGAGCCTGCATTGGGGTAGATAAGAACATAGTCCAGAAGAAATAAGGGGCAGAGGGGAACATCTTCCCAAGCAAAGTAAAATCCAGAAGCTATAACGGAAAATGCCTGAGCTTTGATCACATCAACAATGAAAACTTCTGTATAACAAAAACACCATAAACAAGTTAATAAGACCAGTGATCAGCTGAGAGGAAATATTTGCAACAAATGGTGAAGTGTCTTTATCTAGTCTTATGTAAAGAGTTCCTAAAAATCAATAAGAAAAAAAGCAAAATACAATAGAAAAATAAACAGCAGATATGAATGAAGTCACTGAAGATAAAGTACAAAAATGCTCCATATGAAAAGATGTTGAACCTCATAAGTCATTAGGGAAATGCAAATGAAAACAATGAAATATTTTCACCCATCAGATTGGCAAACATCAGGTTGCTAACACCCAGGGTTGGCAAGTGTCAAGGAAATGACATCCTCACATTCTAATGGCATCTTTGGGACAACCTGGGTGGAGTCAGCAACACCTGGGGGACAGGGTGAGTTGCAGGGGTGCAGAATCCCAGAGCCAGAAGGAAAGGACCCAACCCTTCCGTGAAATCCGTGAAATTCAAGCCTCCCCCCTCTGCTCCAGCGCAAGACCAAGTGAGAGAAGAAATGGGAAGCCCGGTCAGAAGGAACCTGACATTTCAGGTTTGCAAGCAAAGGTCAGCCAGGCCCCTCCTGCTGGCGAGGGCATCGGCCTGCCAGGGCTTTTGGGGCAAAGCGGCAGCCAGAACCGGGTGGCAGCACCCGAGTGGCAGTTCCATGGCGGAGATCCCGGAAGACTTGATGGTGAGTAGGGTTAGAACGACTGGGTTGTACACCTGAAACTAATATAACAGTGTATGTCACTGTAACTGAAAAATAAAAAATACTGAAGTACAAAAAGGAGTGACACATTGTGCCAAGGAAGGCTCGGGCTCGGAGAGGTGCGGTGCAAGGTGGGTTGGGGCCCCAGGGAGGACCCTCCTGCTGCTCAGAGGCGTCAGGGGCCGGCATTCACTGCGCTCAGAAACAGACCCGGGCTCCTGGAGTCGGCCCCCAAAGCTTTCCCTTGACTCTCACATCTGGCGCGTACGGTGCATGCCCTGCGCATTCACGCTGTGCCAAGGGCCCCGCGCACATCCATCCTACCTTCCCCTGTGAGGAGGCGGGAACTGTCCTTTGCAACCATCTGGCAGAAAGGGAAACCGAGGCTCAGGGAAGGCAGAGAACTTCCCCGGAGCCCCACAGCTGCTAAGTAGTGCCGCTGGGCTTCCAGGGGCAGTCTGTCCTCTGCGACATGTAAACTGTGTGTGGGTGACCCACTCTGGGCTCGAGGTCGCACACAGCAGCGTGCGTTTGGGGGTTTAAAGGTACCTGACTGGTGGAGCAGTAGGTTGGCACTAACCATGATGGCAGAGACCTCGTGGCTACGCATGAGTAAAACATGTAAAATTTATCTCACAGACTCCCCGTGTGCAGTTGGCCAAGGTGCTTCATCACCTGTTATGAAGGGACCGTGACCCCTGCACTGCCCTCCCCATGGGTCTCCAGCCCCTCTGGGGTGTCAGTCACTCAGCACGTGGACAGGTGTGTAACCACACTGCTAACAAAAGCCAGGTGAGCCAAAACAGCATACAATTAGCAAAGACTAAAAAAAGCCCACACACCATGTCAAAAATGTCAAAAATATAAATAAATGAAAGCTGGCACCCACTGGGTGAGCCTGTGACTGGCTACCACCTTCCTGGGAACCGCTCAGCGATGTATTTCAAAGTATATGCCTTTGGGCCCAATGACTTTTATCCCAGAAATTTCTCATAAGGACAAGTGCCCAAGATACGTGTCCAGGACAACGCAGTACAGTCCATACAGATAGCAACCCACCCCCAGAGGGAAGGAGACAGCCCAGAGGTCGATCGCAGGAGCCTTAGGTAACAGAATGCATTTCAGTCACAGAGTGAAATATCACGCAGCCTTTAAAGAGAACAAGGTAAATTTCTGTGTTTCCATGAAAGGATATCATCACGTGGAAAAGGCCAAATACAAATGCTACAGGTATATGTATTGTACGCATGAATTACATCACATATGTTTTCCACATATATACATGGGAATGTATATTTATGAAGCACAAAATCTTATAAGATTTACACTGAACTGCTCACAATTACTATTCTTGTGGGTTGGAGGTGGGAGGGGGAAGTGGATTTCGCTTGCTGTTTTTTTACATTTTTACAGCAATCCTGAATTAACAGAAAATATATTTCGATTTAGGAGCGAGGTTGGAGGGACTTCCTGTAGAGTCATCTTGCTAACGCTGGGGCATTGCCCGATTTTAAGATTCGGCCCACCCAGGGCTGAACCCACACAGAGTTCAGCCAGCTCTGTGTCCCATTCACTTTTGGGACGTTCCCTTTGATGGCAACACTGACCCTGGTCACCTCTGCTCAGACTGTTCTGGTCAGCACTCAACGCCCCTCAGCACAGTGGGTCGGTCCCAGGCCCTCCTCCGGGGCCAGCATGTGCACACCTTGGGGACTGGGAGCACCTCCTCCGTCCTCATGTCCCCACGCCCATCGCGGACGGGCACAGCGGCAGTGAGCATTTCCCTCATGGAGCAAGCATTCCAAGAGCATCCACGGCACACTGGGTGCTGTGACAGGAGTGCACAAAATAGACATGGCCTGCTGTCCAGGAGCTTATGGGGTCACGTCAATAAACGACCCACGAATGAGTGGCCACTGAGATGAATGACCTCAGAGGGCAGGAAGGACTGACCTAGTGACCTTGCGACCCGATGTACAGGAAGACAGCTGGGGCAGACAAACCAGCCCTGTCTCAGGGAAGTGGTTTTCACCCTTTTTTTTTTTTTTTTGGCAATGGAACCTGTTTTCAGTAAACAAAACAGAGAACAATGATACTATTGTAAACTCATGCGTAAGTTCTATTGGAAGCATGGATGGATCCTGAAATCTATATAATTTTGATGGGCTCCCCAAAATATTTGGGATATAACACACTTGAAGTGTGTGATGACTTTACCAGGTTTTCAATACTCAAGAACATAATAAAGATGGGATTCAAACACAAGATTTACAGAACTCTGGACTTTGAAAAATTACTGTTCTGGAAGACAGAGTGTTAGTTCTGTGTGTTTTGTTTTGTTTGAAGTAACAAAGAAAATGCAACAAAACTCATTTTCTCCTTCATCCAGTAAGTATTGAGTACATTCAATGGGTCAGGCACTCTTAGAGTGAATTCAATATCAATGACCTTGAACCAAGAAATTAAGGGAGAGTAGGGGGAGGTCAGGGGAACAGCCATGATAGATAGGTGGGTAGGTTGGTGGAAGGAAGGAAGGAAGGAAAGAAGAAAAAAGAAAAGAATACATGGCTTTGGCTTATTAAAATCAATTCTCAGGAAGATCACATGTCCTGAGTAACTTTTGCCCAGGATGGGACAGAGCGCCCCACGCATAGGAGCTCAGAGAATATGAATGAAATGAAACGAGTTCTCTGAGCTTCCTGCCTCTTCCCTGAGCCTGGAAGTCATCCCTGTCTCAGGGCGTCCTGTGGGCTCAGGTGTCTGGGATCAGGATCTCATATTCCCTGAATCTACTCTCCACGTTCAGGCCACAGTCAGTCTTCAGGTCCTGGGTGCAATAAGTGGGGTAGCAGGGGCTTCCCTGCCACAGGTGGGAGCATTTTGGAGGCTATTGGGCAGGATCTATCAAGATTCTAATTGTTCCTTTTAAGCCTGCAATTGCTCTTCTAGGAATGAGTTTTACCCACACACATCCCCAGAGACGTTCCTTGAAGTATTGCTTAGAATCGTTAAATGTCAGAACCAATCTAAAAGTTCATTAGCCAGCGACTGATCAAAATTAACCAAAGAACAGCCACAGAGTTGGGTTCTTGGAGGCCATTAAAATGAATGAGTTAGGTCTTTATATCACTGACGTGTAATAGAAAGATGCCAGTATAAATACTTTGAATATAAATACTCAAGAACATAATAAAGGTTGGATTCAAACACAAGATTTACAGAACTCGGGAGTTTGGAAAACTACTGTTCTGGAAGTCGGAGTGTTATTTCTGTGTGTTTTGTTTTGTTTGAAGCAACCAAACTCATTGCGTTGCCCACAGTCTTCATTAAGGGGTTGAAGGAAACCCAGGTACACATTGTAGCATGATCTTATTTGTGTAGGACCACACATATATAGCTTCATATACATCAAAAAATTCTCCCCAGGTGCATGCCAAAACTTTAACAGCAGGAAGTTCTGGGAGGAGGCTCACACATTCTTCTGTTTGAATTCCTATAACAATCCAATGGTAATGTGCTATAACATAATGATACACGGGGAGAAATGACTTTTTAAAAACTCTGGTCTGGCTGTCAGAGCCACCTGAGCAGGACGGAGGAGTGACCCGGTTGTCAGGCCCAGTGATCACATAGCCACACTAATCCGGCCGAGGTTTCACAGCTTCAGGTCCTGGATCCTGAGCCCCAAATAAGCCTTGTGGTCCCTAACACCCTCTACATCCAGAAGAAGGGAAAACAGCACATACTGTGAATCACTCCCATCTCTAAGAATCCAAAAGCCAGTGACCCTGTAGGCCAGCGGCAGGAGCCCAGAGCTGGGCTGAGTCCCAGAAAGAGTCAGGGTTTGGGGCTCCCCCGGGCCAAGGTTTAACACACACCCACACCACGGGGGCCCTTTACTTGACCTCTCAGAGCTGCCGTTTGCTCCTCTGTAGGATGGGAGGGGAATTTTTGCTTCAGAGAGATGATGTGAGAACTGAGATGACATACACGGCCAGTACATAGTAGGTCTTCTACATGGTCCCCTCCTTCCTCAGCCTTGGCCCTGAGGCACCCATGACCCAAACCTCCCCCACCTCCTCCCGAGATTCCCGTACCTGCAGCCCAGGTCAGCCCAGCGCTGGGCACAGCGTCCCGGCCACCTGGCGATGCGGGCCCGTGGGATCCGGGGACACGGTGAGGCCAGGGACACGGGGGCCAGCCTCTCCATCTGGGTGGTGGGGAGAAGGGCAGGCTCCGCCATGAGCTCACAGGTGAGTTTCGGCGCTGATACTGCTGCTGCTGCTGCTGCTGCTGCCGTGGCTGCTGCCGCCGTGGGGCTGACTCAGTCAGCAATTCGGCAGTTCAAGCAGGAGGAAGCCTGCACACCCAGTTCCCAGACACCCCCTCACCAGGACAGATGTCCAACCTCCTCCCAGGCGGGGCTGGCTCGGCCAGGGCCACCTACAGGCAGACACACACACCCCTGAGCCCTGCCCACCTGCCTACACTGTGAAGGTAAAGTGAAAAGGGCACCTTTGAAAAACAGTCATGAAAATATAATTCGTCTTGCCATTATTATTACTTAGAGCCATTCGACTGTAAATTAAACAGTATTAAGAAAGTACCTGGCTAATGGGGACGGAGAAAAGCATCCGTGGCCCAGGGTCTTTGCCCGTCTCGGCCACGCCCTCTGTGCCTGTGAGCAGGCCTTTCACCTTCCCTGAGCCCTGGTCTCTTCTGGGAAATGCCAGGAAAGAGAAAAGCAAGCCAACAGGAGTGTGCCGAGGGTGTGAACAGGCAGGGTGTGGCTGGGGGGGGGGGAGGAAGGACACTAAGGGAGCAGGAAGCGGAAGTGGCCGGATGTGGGGTCTGGTAGTGTCTCCCTGGGAACTGACTTTCAGCCTGGGGTGTACAGTGGCCGGGAGAGGAAGGGGCATTCGTCCCGGCTGCCCTGGCTTGTGCTCCACTCTCCCCTTACTCTCTGGCCGGGACAGAAAGCTGTGGTTCCCCGACCCACCAGGTTGCTCCAGCCCACCCTGTCCTCATCTCAGGCTCTGGGAGTCAGTGACCCTCCCAGGCAGTGCATTTGCCCTCACACAGAGAAGAGTGGCCCCAGGGTGCTCCTAGAGGAGGGGCCCAAGTCCATGGGTCACTGTGGTCTGCTCCGGCCTAGAGGAAGCAAGAAATGGAAACTTATAACTGAAAATTGCCCCACAGTGCTCAGGGGTAGGCCCTGAGATAGACCCTTGGCATGAAAATATGGGAGGAGCCCCCAGAACAAAGGCCCTCGGGAGCCCCGAGTCTCACGCAGCCATCACTGGCTCTCACGTGCAGACCAGGGCTGCGGAGGTGACTGACTGCTCACGTCTCCCGGGCCTGGTCCCGAGACTCCGGAACTGCACCGCCCGCAGGCCAAGCACCTGGGGGCCCCGGTGCAATGGCCCTCCCTCCCTCCTTGTGCGTGAGTCAAAGTAGCAGTAGATGTGGGTCAAAAAGTGCTTTGGGAGGCACGAGGAGCTTTGCGTGGAAAACATGGTAGGTGTTTAGTGAAGGTTGAATGGATGGATGGATGGATGGATGATTGACAGGTGGAGGAGGAAGTGCCTGTGTACACGAATGTGTGAGCATGAGTAACTGAGTCAGCGAGTGAGTGGAGGAATGAAGGAAGGAAGGCATCGGTGAGCCATGAGTAAATGAATGAATGATAAATAGATGCTTGAGTAAATTAGTAAGTTAGTGCTTGAGTAAGTGAATTTCTAGTGCAGAACAGAAAACTTACCACTTCCCTTATGTGCAGGGAACCCTTGGGAAGAAAGCAAGAGGAAGCGAGAGTAGCCTGAATCTTGAAGGAACTGCACTTTCAAGCTTCTTTCAGGAAGCACCCGTCTCGGCTTCCTGGAGAGCCTTGTGTGCTGAGAGTGAAGTGAAGTGTGTCCATGCTCTGGGCAACATTCCTGGCCAGGTCCCAGCCTTGGAGTATCGGCCGGGCCGGTTAGGTCACAGCGAGTGACTCAGACCTGGCGGCCCTGCACCCTGGCAGGCTGCCGGTGCCTCGCCAGGCGACCTGCGACCCAGCCCACCCACTCACTCCCGTCAAGAGCATTCCAAGCCCCAGACCCAGGAAGCTCCTCAGGGTCACGTGCTGTGGGCTCAGCGTTTCCTCCCTGCCTTTCTGCCCCTCCCCTCTCTTCTGAGCCGCCCCCGCTCCCCACTGTGGCGATGCCCTACCCCGTGTGATGTAGTGGTCACCCACAGGCCTGGGGTTCACCCTCAGCTCTGCCACTGAGGAAGTGTGACTTCAGTGCCTTAACCTCTCCGCAAACCTCACCTACCTGCGGGGTGGCTGTGAGGATTCGGTGGGATAATACATGCCAAGCACCCAAACCGTGTCTGGCACACAAGGCGCACCAAGCCCAGTAAGTTGCTCAAATATTTCCTTTTAGCAACAGTGTACCGTGAAGCACCAGCAAGCACTGTGCTCAGAGATTTACGTGCGTTATCACACTCGGGCCTCACACAGAAGGTGCTGGGGTAAACCGTGTCTTGCCAGGACCATACCTGGAAGTCCCACCCGAATGTGACGTTTGGAATTAGGGTCTCAACAGTGGTCATCAAGTTAAAACGCAGCTCCCCAGGTGGGCCCTAACCCAGTGACTGGTCCTGATACGAAGGGGACTTGGACACACGCATGTGCCGAGGGACGGTGACGTGACACCCAGAAAAACCCATGAAGATGGAGCCCGAAATGGGAGTGATGTGGCCACAGTCAAGGAAGGGCAGGACCTGGATGAGACAAGGATGGTTTCCTCCCCAACAGGTTCAGAGGGAGCCTGGCCCTGCCTGTGCCTTGATGCTGGACTTCTAGCTTCTTGAATCGGAGACACGAGGTTTCTGTTCCAAGCTGCCCAGTCTGTTTGCGTGTGACAGCCACAGGAAGCAAACGCAGAGATGAGTTCCATTTTGCTCAGGGTGACACCGAGGCTTGACAGGATGGCGGGGGTGGGGGGTGGTGAGGGGCTTGCATTTTGGGTTCCAGGGTGGAAAGTAAGGGCGGGCCTGAGAGATGTGACCTGAAAAGGGCCCCAGAGACCATCAAATGGACACTGTGTCTCTGGCGGCCCCAGCAGTGTCCCCGCCTGCCCCGGTGACTGTCCTCCCAGATCCCTGACTCCCTGGGGCTGGGGAGACATGTGCGCTTACTGTTCTGAATCGACCGTGTTTACTGCAAACATGGACGGCACAGCCGGTCCAGGAAGAGCCCAGGGTATTTTGTGGGTCTTGAGAAACACAGTTCAAGTAAGAGTCAGAAAAACAGGCCACTTCCAGGCTGTGTGACTCTGGGCCAGTTACTTAACCTCTATGCCCCTAAGTTTCCCCATCTGAAAATGGAACTGTGACTCCCCTCACGAGGTCGTTGTGAAGAGCAAAGATAACATGGGAGAAGCACTTAGCACAGGGGCAGGCACTCAGTGTGGCTGCTGAAGGGGTGGGGTGGGGATGATGTCTCTTGGGGAGGCTGTCACTAGAAGGTCACTAAGTGTGTTTACCAGACACACATACACACACACAGACACACACACACACGTCTCCTGGCTAATAGGACGACATGCCAGGAGGGCAGCCCCAATCCACACCCTTGGAGGCCCAGGGTCTCAGCCCGTCCCTCAAGCAGGTGGGCATCTCCTCCGGCCCCCACCACTGCCACCCAGCGCTACTCCTCACCTGCCAGGGCCACCCTCCAGAGGCTGTCTCCCCTGACTTCCGCTGTGGGGGCTCCTGGGACTGCGACCAGGCGCCCTCCTGCAGAGCCTGGCTGTGCCAACGTGTCCCTCAGGGTCTGAGCCCTGTCCACCCCCAGGCTTCACTGCCTCCTCCAGGGTGGCTGGGGGCAAGGGGTGGTGTGGGGGAGGCGACTCATCTCAGTTTTCTAGGTCAGCACCCGAGGCCAAACAATGGCCGACAGCACTGGGGGGCAGGGTGGCTGGAGAAGAAAGTGCCAGACAGAGCCAGGGTGAAACTTCAGTCCCTGGGGAGGTTTGTTACCAACAGTGTTTATTCAACGCCCGGAAAGCTCCCAGGAAAACACAGCGTTGACACATGCTCATGAGCCAGCACAAGGCACGGGCAGAGCCCGGGCGTGTGTGTTGTGTGTGTGTTGGGGGTGCACAGTGGGGCAAAGGCCGGGAGAAATGGGCCCTGTAGGTGCACTCCCGGGGCCGCCTTTTGGTGAGAGAACCCCGCAGTGTCTGCAAACCAGCAATGCACAGGGCTCACCCTTGACACTTTCTCCTTTCACAGTTTGTCCCGGAGACAGTGTGTGCACAGACAGAAGGTCAAGGTGTTTCCTGCAGCCTTGCTGGTAAGAACAGAAACCTCACCCCGCAACTTCCGCCGGGCTCAGGTGCCAAAGGGTGGCGCTCTCCCCCCTGGAGGAACTCGGGCGTTCGCCGGGAGCCAGAGCTGCGAGATGACAGGTTCTGATCCGTGCTTTGGATGGACCATTCTTACCAGCAGGGCCGAGCAGGGAGACCAAAGTCTGGGAGACCAGCGAATAATTCAGGCTCCGTTCTGTCTCCTTCGGACAACTGAAAGGCCTGTGGCGGCTGGTGGGTTGTGTAGTGGGAGAGAAGCAGGGAGTGAAGGTGACCCCTGGTGATTCCCGGGAGGGCTGGTCCCCGTCAACCCCGCTGCCTCTGGGGTGGCCAGTGGGGGTGCAAGGCCCGGCTGGGGTTTCTTCAGAGTGCCCCCCCCCCCCCACAGCTCCTGCAACAGGCCAGTCTGGAAATCAGTGGGCCCAGTGGGTCAGGGTTGGGCTCTGGAGTCACAGGGCTTAGGTTCCAGTGCCGGCTCCATCACTGTGATTCAACAAGTTACTTGACTGCTCTGCGCCTCAGTTTCCCCACCTGTAAAACAGGAATAACCTACCTAATAACCTTCGAAGGTTAAAAAACAATAATACATATAATCACAGAAAAGCACCTGGGACATAGTAAGCGCTCATTGAATGTGAACGACCCTTAAAATAACTAGGCCTGTGGTAGACACTCTGTAGATATTTATAAAGTCCATGGTAGTAAAAACAACTGGAAGGCGGACCGAGGAGTGAGCTCGAAGTGAGAAAATGGAGGTTCGGAGGGAAGTCCCCCGGCCCTTTGCACGGAGGGGAAGGAGGGCCAGGGGTGCCCAAATGGGGAAAGGATGGCTCAGGTCGGAGCCGGGGTCGGGCCCAGGCCCCACAGCTTGTTGAATGAGTGGACGTGGTCAGGCCCAGCATGTTCTCAGGGGTCCCCTGAGCTCTGGACGCCCCCGTGTTCTTTAATACAGATCCATGCACCCGGTGCAGCCCGGCCCTGGGACCCCTCCCACTTCGTCTGGCCAACTCCTCCCCGTGTGCCTGTCCACACCGTCCGCACAGACTCGGGCTGCTCTCTGGGTGTCCGGGGGGTCCTCGGGGGGTCCTCGGGGGGTCCTCCGGGGGGTCCTCCGGGGGCTGTGTGTCCATTGTTGCCTAACAATGGGGCAGGTGGCTCAGGGAAGCCCCTCACTCGCCAAAGTCCTCTTCCCTCCCCGGCGAGTCTCTCCCATCCACTTCGGCCGTTGCCACCCTGCAGCTGACTCCAGGAAAACCAAGCTGGGAACAATGGCAGGCTGGGTCTCGGGACCCAAGAGCATGAGAGTAAGAGAGGGACAGACACACCGTGGGAAGGGCTCTATATAAAGGGGACAGGCCCCCGGGCAGAGTTTGAATGTCTCCCTTTCCTGCCCCACTAACTGTTCACGGACAGGAAGGGCTACAAACTTCGTGGGGCCCATTAAAAATGAACGTGCAGGCCCCTGTTAAAACTTATTTAAAAGTTCAAGACAGCAAGAACCAAGCAGAGCATTCAGGCCGGGACTGGACGTGGGGTGGGAGGAGAAGGCAGGCATGAGGCTGACTCCCAGGGCTGTGGCTCGGGCAGCTAGACTCACCGATGGCCGTGCTGTTCGTGCAGGTGGAAAGAGGTTGGCAGAGCACATGTTGTGTTTTGCTAGGCTGGGGTTAGCAAAGGGAATAAAAAATATCCTGGTCTGGCCACAAAGGGCTATCAGGCCCCGAAAAGAGATTGGAGCAGGACAGACACACGTGGGGGTCACTGGCGCAGGGATGGCACTGAGCCCCCTTGAAGTGGCCGAGGCCCCCAGGTGCACAGTGGCTGCAGGGCCCGTTATGCTGGGCACACCCCTTACTGCGCTGCCCCCTGGGCCCTCCTTTGTAAAACAGAGATAAGAATAACGTCCTCTTTGCAGGCTTTCAAAAATGAGCTCATGGAAGGGAAATGCTCAGCACCGGCCCTGGTATCTGTGAAGCTCCCAGTGAGTATCAGCTGTTAATGTTATTATCGTATTATTTCATTCTTTCCACAAATATCTACTGAGCTCCCACTGTGGCAAAAGAGAAAGGGTAGGGGCGGTGCATGAAGCTGGGGAGAGATGCCAATAATAAAGTGTGTGGTCAGGGGCCCTGCTGAAAAAGAGAAGTTGAGAAAAACCTCAGAGGTGAGGGAGCCCACCCAGTGGGCGTTTAGAGCACAGGTGGCAAACCCAAGGCCCGCGGGCCGAGTCCGGCCTGGCACCTTGTTTCTACCTGGCGGCAGCACTGAGCTCCTTGCCCCTAGTTAAGGAGTAGTTACGTTTATACAGTCCTAGAATTACATTTGACCCTTTGAAGGCAACCACGAGGCTGATGTGGCCCCTGGTGAAAATGAGTTTGACACTCCTGGTCTAGACAGAAGGGTCCCAGGAAGAGGGAATGGCCAGGCCAGGGAGCAGTCCCCAGAGAGAGTTGTGGGAGGTGAGGCCAAGAAGTAAGGACAGGGGGACCTTTGTAAGGAAGTTGCTCATGACAGAGGTGGCTAGTCCTGCGACAGGGCAAGGACAGGACTCCGACGCCATGAGGCGGAATGCTCCCTGGCATGGCCAAGATGGTGAGCTTGCCAATGGTGGAGGGAGACAGCTCCCCCATGGCAGCGTCCAAGGCTGTGGGCAGGCTCTGAGGCTCCCCTTGCCCCCAGCCCCACCTCCCTGAAAGGGCCTCACCTGGCAGAGCAGGCTCACTGGCCAGGCCCCTCTTCCTCTTGGCTATGGAGTGTCTCGTGCCAGCGAGACTTGGCTGGGCCTTTGCTCCAGGGATCCCAATCAAACCATAAATCTGGGTCATTTTCCTCGGAATCTGTGGAGAGATAGACAAGGCCTCTTGGATGGTCACATCCTGTCTCCTACCCCTTATCCAAAAGGAGCCCCCTGCCCGGCCTGGCCATGCCTGCAGCCTTGCCTGAGGGCGGGGCCAAGGACAAGTGGCTGCATTTGGGACAGCCCTGAGTGCTCAGGAAGACTTCAGGCCTTGAAAAGTCATCAGGGACCAAAAAGGGTGGTTCCCTAACTGAGAAAATGGCCACGTTCACCCACCAAACCAGGAAGGACCCTAGAGGTGAGCAAACGACCTGCCTGTACTGGGCACGGTCCAGGAGCAGGCACGGAGGAGACACAAGCCCAGCCTTCCGTTCGTCCAGCAGTCCATTCATGAACGAGGGTCTGAGTGTGTGTGCACAATGCTTTCCACTGCCCCACTGTTTCGTGGTAACACACACACAACAATAAAACCCCCTAGAAACCACACGCGTGCACGCCCATCAGCGAGGGTTCTGGTGGACTGAGGTGGACACTCACACCGCACGGAGACCGGGCCACCCATCCAATGGAGGGTCAGGTAAAATGACCACGTGGCTCTGTACCGGACCTTTCCACTTGCAGATGTCTGTGACGTGTTACAAGCAAGCTGCCCAGAAATGTATATGGAAGAATCTCTTTTTTAAAATACGGAAACAAAGAACACTCCATTTTTTTTGGAAGCGGTACAGGTGTCATTAATTAGGTGCATAAGCTCGCTAACACAGGTCACCTTGGGAACCAGGGTGAGAAAGGGGAGGGGACAGGGGAGGTTTCTTCTTACTACAAACACTTTTATGTTGCTGGCTGCAAGAAGTAAAGGAGGCTGGAGAAAGCCCTCAGATTGCAGACCAAGAGCCAAAGATAGGAAAGACCAAGCCTCAGTGACCTCATCTGTAACATGGGCACAACAATAGCCTCTTCTGTAATGGGGGTTAACTGGAATAAGACATGTAAAATGGGCATTCGACAAGGCTGACAGTCAGGAGTTAAAAGATTAGTACAATGGCTCAAAGTGACTCTTCTTCACTAGCCCTGGTGATTGTTTTCTGAACACATACTACGGGCTATAGGTCTTACACGTATGCTCTCATTTAATCCTCTTAACTTCCTGGGGCAGTTACCAATGTTACTCATATTCTACAGTGAGGGAGGCTCAGAAACATGATGTCCACTCAGAGCCGGGACGTGCTCGTGCTGGACTCAAATCCGCCTCCCCCTCCACAGTCCCATGCAGGCCCATTGGGTGCCTGTTTGATCTGGGACTTCAAAGGGAGCTTCGGAATTAACAACTCGCTCCGTGGACCAACATGCGGGGCGGTCAGGACCCTGAGCAGGAATAGCCCTGGTGCCCACTTCTGTTTCAGCCCTAACTCCTCTTCTTTGGAGTTTCCTTCTTCTTTCTGCAAATTCCCTTCGAATCACAAAGGAATTGGCCTCCGCAGAGCATTTTGCCCTTGAAGGGCACTTCTGGCTTCGTCCCCTCTCCCTATATCACGGCAGGGGATTAATGCTGTCCTCATGGTCAGCTTCCGCGGGGCTCACCAGGGAGCTTCCCTCTCCACCCACTTTCTCCTCCCTCAACCTGGGAAACCGCCTCCTCTTTGGCCACGAGGCAGCTGCTCACCCTCTGCCCCCTGGGCCCGGAAACTGCCCTGTGGACCCAGGCCAGGCAGGCGGGCACGGGAGCGGGAATCAGACTCAGGGCTACTCTTGTCGGCTTTTCACTGGATTCCAGGGCAAACTGACTCCAATAAAAAGGGTGTGGCAAGCTCCAGTCCCCCAAACCCTGGCAGGCCCAGACCCTGGATCTGGGCCAGTTCCCAGCACAAAGACAGAACAGATGCAATAACACTGAGTTCCAAGAAGACCGGGACACCAAAGTGGAGACACTCAATCACTTCAGGGACGGCTTCTGTTCATCGAAAAATTAACAAAAGCACTTCTCTCTTAGTGCCACGTGAGATGTCAGTGGGTCAACAGCTTCCTGGGAGAAAGTGTGTGTGGGGTAGGGCAGGGCAGGCCTCCCAGGAGAATGAATGGCCAGAAGAGATTAGAGCCTCTGACCTTAGGGAAGGTGTCCCCTCCCCTTCCAGACAAGCCATCCAAAGCCGCTGCTGTGCGTCCTCCTACCTGGACAAAACCAATACTGACTAGGTTATCTCTCAGGCTGCAAGCACCTACTGCGTGCCACGTGTGTACCCATACTGTGTGCTCTGTCCTTCATGTGTATCTCTCTAAAAGGGCAGGGGCCATTATCATCTCCATTTTGTAGATGAGAAAACTAAGGCTCGGGGGCACTTGTCCAGAGTCGCACAGCTGGTAGGTGCCAGGGCCAGGATTCGACACCAATCGGCAGTCTCAAGTATTCTACAGTGTGTGACCCTGGGCAGGTTTCTTCTCCTCCCCAAGCCTCAGTTTCCTCAACGGCACAGTGAGGATTACTTCACAGGGTTATCCTGAGGGTGCCACACATCAAGTGCCAAGCACAAGTCCTAATACCAACATAGCATTTGAAAAAGCTTCACTTTTATTATGAACTATTAGAGGGCAAGGCTGCAATCTGGGCCCACATCTCCTGGACTCCACACAGGAGGAGCACACACAGGGCACACAGTAGGTGCTTGCAGGCTGAGAGACAGACAGCTTTTATAGCCACTACACAGACAAGTGCTCGGACATGCACCCGCCACCGACCTGACACCCAAGATGTGCTCCTTAGGGGGGGCTGTGGTCCATCCTGGGAAGGAGATCACATTTTTAAATGCTTTCTAAAAGCTCTCCCCAGGCTCTGGCTGGTGTGGCTCAGTGGACTGAGCATTGATTGGCCTGTGAACCAAAAGGTCAGCAGTTGGATTCCCGATCAGGGCGTGTTTCTGGGTTGTGTGTCAGGTCCTGGGTTGGGGGCACATGAGAAGCAAATGGTTGATGTAGCTCTCTCTCTCACGGATGTTTCTCTCCCTCTTTTTCCCTCCCCCTCTCGCGAAAATTGTATATAAATAAAATCTTTTAAAAATAAAAGTTATTTATATAATAAACATTTATTATACAAATAATAATAAATAAAGCTCTCACCAGGAACTCCCAATAATGACACCATGGCCAGCCCCCACATTTGAGGTCTTGGGGTAGGTTAAGGGGCGAACTGCTCACCCTGTTTCAACACCCTATCCCTGCCTGCCCAGCTTGCCAAAGTTTATGGGGCTGCGGAGCAGGAGGTGGGAGGTCCAGCTGACCCCAGGAAGAGGCCCAGGGGACAGGACACCTGACGAGCAAGCAGAGTGTCATTCCTGCCAAATGGCCACGGCTGCACCCCTGCCCACTGGCCCCCAGTTTCCCAATGGCCAGCTCCACCGCAGCATGCTGAGCTCAGGGCGCATGTCAGCCCGCCTCAGTGATCCTGCATCGCAGAGCACCCCAGATCCTCCCTGATGTATGCGCGCTCTGGGCAGAAAAGGGTGAGCAGTCACCGGGCACTGATCAGGGCCCAGGGCTGCCACCCAAACTGTGCAGGTTGTTAACTGCACAAAAGCCGGACTGAGGGGCCCGGAGGGACTGAAGCCCAGCCCATCCTCTGCTCACTGAGCCTTGTGCCCTGGCTGCGTTCATAGGAAGGGGCACCTTTTACTGATTCATCTGCCCAGCGGGGCCACTTTCCAGGGCCAGTGCCAGCACCAAAGACCTTATGCACTGGCAGTGGTCCTGGGGGGACAGAGGCATGCACACATATGTGCCTCCCAGTCACACTCGGGGATTCACTCGGTGTCTAGGTTAAGAAATTCCAAACTACCAAGTAAGTCCTTTTGTCTTTCAGGGAGAACCACTAACAGCTCTGAGCCTGCAGTGAAAATACCCAAAGGAAGCCCCTTTCTCTGCACAGGTTTCAGGACCCTTTGCCCAGCTCCAGGATTAGGGCCCGGACTGGATGGCTCACCTTGGCTAAGTAAGAAGCGAAACCAGACGATCAACAAGAACAGCAGCAAGGCCACGGGCAGGCCTAGCCAGAGCACCAGGAAAGAAAACGTGAAGTCGTTCACCAGCGGCACCAGCGGGTACTTCATGGTGCACGAGTGGCCAAGCCGGGCTAGCCTGAGCTGGGCTGGCAGGGCTGCCCTGGGGATCTGGTGGGCTGGGCCACACTCTGCACTCAAACCAATTGTGACTGAGCTGGTGATGTCGTAACAAGGAAGTCACAGTGTCCTTCAGGAGAAGGGAGGGCTGTTTTGGATGAATGGCCAGGAGCTGGGGCAGTGGGAACAAAGCCCAGGCCCCCAGGCAGGCAGGCCTGGGTTCGAATCACTGCTAAATTGCTGTGGGGTTGATATATGCCACCTCCCTGTCCTCTTGGGGTAGGACTAATTCTCAGTGCCCCCCCCCACCCCCCCACCCCGTACTAAGTTAGAGAAGTGCTGGGATAAGCACTGCCCCCAGGGCGGGCAGGCAACATTTCAGGTCAGATTCTTCCAGGAGCCAGCCAGGTCCCTGGTCCCGAAATTCCGGCCTCGTGTGCCCACACTTAACTTTGTGGGAGTGGCAAGGAGCGTGCAAACCGGATGGAGCACAGCGCCTCTAAAGCAGGCAGCTGTCCGAACTCCAGCCAACAGCTCACGTGTGGCAACTGCAGGACCAGTACGGCCAGCTCTCCTGACTTCTAAGAGAGTCAAAACACTGGGCTTTTTATGTGAAGTCTCCCAATTTAAAAATATTGATCAAACACTGAAATACCACTGGCTAAACAAGTTTGGTTGGCCAGACTGGGTCACTGGGCTCCCATTTAAAAACTTTCTGACACATAGTAGGTCCCCAGTAAATGACTGTCATTTAATCTGGAAGCTTTGGCACCTCTCCTTATTAGGGTTTTCAGTCAGGGGCTTCTAAGGCTTTAACCTTGTCCCTTTACCTCCCAAGTGGGCAGAATACTCCTAAATGCCATTCTTACCTCCCCCCACTCCACCTCGCCTTCCTTCGCTCCCTCCTGCACAAAGGAGTTAGTAAACCACACGCCAGGCCCCACTGCAGGAAAGAGGCTCTGCACCTCCCAGTGGCCAACAGCCCTGCAGCTGGAGTCTGACGGGTGTGGGAGACCAACACGAGGCTCTGCTACTGCTCATGGAGGGGACAGAAGCTCGGCACTCTCCAAGTGGGTCCTTGGACGGCAGGCCTGTCACTGCCAGCAGCTGGGTGGGGTGACATAGCAATTTCCACGCTAGTCCTGTTCTATAGTCAGAATCTCCAGGGTGAAGCTCAGGACCCGACACATTTACGGGCAACCAATTTGATGCGGACTTGATTTTGAGACAATGACACTTCGTGGAGCACGGGTTGGGAAGTTGGGCAGACCCAGTTCCAGGCGGGGGCAGCGGGTGCTCGACTGGGCAGTAGGTCTGGAGGGAGACATGGGGTAGGACTCACTTCTAGGAAGCCACCAGCCTAGAAGAAGGGCAGGTGGGACTAGCCACAACACAGATAAGGGAAGGGAGGGGAGTGCTGGGGCTTGGAGACTGTGTTTAGAGGGAGCCTTAGCCCCGCTGTGGGGCGAGCAGAATCCCCTGAAGAGGAGGTCTGGGCAGATGGTACTGGAATGTGCATCCAAGAAGGGCAGTGCCCTGGGGGTGGGCGGTGCCATTCAAGGCCCGGAGGCCAAGGCCAGAGCTAGTGGTCTGGGTTGGGGGTGATTTCTTGGTACTGGGTCAGAAAGAGTGGAACAACATGGGTGGGAAAGGCTTGAACACACATTTTCTTGTCAGATCCCCAAACCGGACCAGTGTGCAGGGAGAAGCGTCCCTGGCCACCAGGGCCCAGTTGGAGGTCCTGTGGCCAGCAAGCAGGCAGGCAGAGCAGGTGTGGACACACAACTGCAGGGGACGCAGCTCCCAGGTGCCATTCAGGGGGTTGCACACTAGCTTCAGGTGGACCCAGTGCCAGGCTGCATGCAGGAGGTGGCTCTTGGCACAGGCACCCATCGCTGTCCCTTCAAGTGGTAAAACCACCCACCCTGTCATCTACCCAGTGAGATGCCAATGTGACCCCATGGTGCCCTGTGCAGCCCACCCTGCTCTAAAGGGGTGGGAGTATTACCTCCTCTGCACTTCTCCCCCTTCCTGACAGGCCAGCCTGGCAATGCCCGGTTTCCTGTGGACAGACAGCACAGCTGGCGCTTCCGTGTTCCCTTGGCGACCGCTGCCCCTGTTGGCAGTGCTTTACCTATACAAGCTCCTTCCAGCACAGAGGCCGAACAGTTTCAGGAAATCGAGTACACGGTGAAACTGTACAGAGCCAGGGGCAGGCCCGCAGATCTACACGGTGAATGGCAGCCGAGGCAGAGCAGAACGCCCCAGAGAGAGGGAAGCAGGACACCCACGCAGGAGTCAGACCCCGGCCCGGGACTGAAAGCACACATGACATTAAGTACATAAGAATCTCCTTAAAATTTAATTGACTAAATGTATTACAGTCAATATTCCATGGGTTTGTTCCGGACAGAGGGTCGGCATAAATACAAACAAGCCTCTGGGCCTTCTTCCCTAACCAACCGACCAAGAGAAAACACAGGAGGCGAGGGGACACAGGGACGCCTTATTTACATTTCGCCTTTACTTTACAGTTCATTGCCAGAAATATTTACAGAAAATACAATAAGAAAAAGATCATGTCTTGGCAACATACCGAAATTCATACAAATTGTATATATGATCTCAAGCAAATAATGATACTGCTTAGTTTTTAGCCACAACTGCCAAGCCCTTCAGAGGAGAAAGATGTTCTTGGTCACTGCAAGAGACAAGGACTTGGGAAACTTGGTTTGCTTCAACAAATATTTATTGGGCGCCTACTATATGCAAGGCACTGTGGAATCCCAAATTTTACCTTTTCCCTCACCATTAAAAAAGAAAAGCAGCTGGAGAACATGAGTTGATACTCCAAGAAAAACACTATACAGTACATGGCTTCTTTAGTGACCGAGAACCCCGTCTGATTCCATGCCAAGCGGGCGGCTCACCCCTGACCTCTCCGTCTCAGGAAGGAGGCTGTCACGGAAACCCTAGAACATCTAATGCTCCCACCCCTAATGCAACTTATCATTTCACGTAAACACAGAAAGCAATTCTTTTTAGGAAGCTGCAGCCTGAATGGGTTTTCAAATGCTGAACGGCGCACTTCTGCCAGCAAGAGTGTCAAACGACCTCTACGACACTTTTCACCTACTGCCACACAGGACGCCGGCGCACAAGCAAGGCTGACTTCCACTCTGGGCACAGTCCCACCTACCAGTAGAAACAAATGCCCTTGAAGACTCTGCCTCTCTAAATAGCGGTCTGCAGAACCTGGCAAATATTCCCTCAGTGGATGCAGAAGGAGCCACTCATGAAGATCTCACGACATCACTGCCACAGACAGAGGTTTCGGTATTCGAGTCTGGAGGACGACGGCCTGCCCTGAAGTAGAGGACCTGGGAATGGAGGGCTGCGTGGGATGCGTTGTGTGTGTGTGTGGTGTCAACCCTCCGTGTAACTGCTTCCATCACAGGGCCAATGGGCAGGAGGTGGGGAGGGGAGTTAGGAGGACGCAATGGACCAAAGGGAGAGCTGGAAGAACAAGGAAAGGGTTACAAAGGCAAAAGCCCTGCCCCTGTCCTCAGTGCTTCCAGCGAGAGGAGGAGAGCCCCCATCCACCAAATGTCAGCCAGAAGCCTGAGGACCTCCCTGCTGCTGTCCCTTGGGTATCTTTCCTTGTCACTGAATGCCATGCTCATCCACCTCCCAGCGTGCTTGTCACATGCAGCAACTAAACTGTTTAAGCCGCAGATCCGAGCGGTCCCAGCTTCCCCGCAAAGGTTATGAACACATGCTAGCAAACTTATCAAGTGGACTTCTAAAAATTAGTACTAGAAACTAATATGCATTTTTTCTATGCAAAGCGACTCTTAACAAAGGCAGTTGGGTGAACTTAGTGACCATGAACTCAAACCCATAATACGAGTGAAAGGTACAAGGGCTCTCACCACACTTCGTTTTTAGGTAGCTGTTACGCTGAGCAGAAGGAACCACACCTGATGAGGTCTGTGCGCCCTGTACTGTCCCCGCCTTACGTACGGGGCTTCGCACCTTCAGGGGCTGCACAGCCCTGCATCCATCCCTCGTTCCCTGGGAGACCGCCAAGTCTTTCACTTCACAAATTCCATTCGACACGGTTGCCCACTTACCAAAGCCATTCAAATTACAGACTTGCCAGAAATTAGAGCAAACTGAAGGATCAGGAAGCCTAGCCCCCAACATGCACACCATAGGACATTTTGCTGACAGTAAAGCTACAAAGTAAAAGTTTTATCTGAACAATCACACAGAGGAAGTACACCGACATCAGCTATTTTCGACCTTCGCAATGTTGTAAGCTGCACACCAATTTATAGCCTTCTCTGCTCACAACCACTAGAACAAGGGCCCATTTTTCCCTTGAACCATCGACCTGGCACTTCCATGGAAGTTGCTAAACCTCACCTTATACCTGCTTAGCTACTACAACAATTTTAGAGTAGATCTTCCTAAACTTTATCATACATACCCCTCCCCCATGCTACCATCTGGAAACATCAAACTTATTGCCCATTTTACAGAGAAAATCAATTACTAAATAAGATTATATCCCGAATGGAAAATGGAGTCATGGGAGGTGGAGGTTATCTTTACCTGAGCTTAAAACAAACATGAAGAAAAAATTACAACAAACTTAAAACCAAGAGCCACTATGCCCACATTTCTTGCTCAAAGATGACAAAATATATACTTCTGGAACAAAAATATCTGAACGAAATTAGGCCCTACACACTACCCCCACCCTCTAATAAAACTAACATCAAACCAAACAGACCACTATGTAGCTCTGACCCATAGAATCTACTGACATCAGAGTTCAAGTGTGAAATCACCCTGTATACAACTGTGATCATTCCTCTTTGGACTTCAAATGTCACTTGTTTTCTTAACATAAAATGAGCTTAATGATGAAGAAAGCATAAAAGAACAAGAGAAATGAGCATTGTCTACTCTAGCACTGTAACAGTCACCTTTGTAAGGATGTTCTGGGTCTGGCCACCTCAAAACATTTAACCCTGGCAGAAAAGTAGCAGCGAGGTAACAGAAGCATTTCCAAAACCCAGGCTGGAATCTGTTGTGTCTTCAGCTGGCAAAGTCCAGCAAACAGGACAACAACAGCCATTTCTAACAGCAGCCACTCAAGGAGGTGGTCACTAATGTCAATCGTGATGGAATCCAGTAGTGTCTGGGAGGGATCTGAATTAGTAGAGAGGACAGGCTATTTCCAGAACCCCAAATTAGAATCCTTCATGAACTACTGCAGTCTCCTGCTTGGTCCTGAAATAAGAGACAACGGATAAAACCAAATAATTTTCAACCCTTGTTGTGAATTTACATTTACTATTTATCAAGAAATTATCCAACGTGTTTATCAAAATCTCTGATGTTTAACCTGTCGTTACATCACCAAGCAAGACAACACCGGGGAGAGTGGGGCATCACTGCTGCCTCACAGCCTGTAACTCCACGAACTCCAGCAGCGCCTCATTCGGGGAAGGGCCACGCCGCCACGTCGGATCTGCTCCTGGGCTGCCCGGGAGCGGAGGCCTTCAGACAGGTCTGTGCAGTGACGAGAGCAACTTTTTGAAAAGTGGAAAAAATATGAAACATTTTAATGTCACACTTCATAGCTGAGCAAAAACCATGTCCTGTCAGCTGGACACTGGATGACAAACGGACCTATGAGTGAGCAGAAAGTTGACATTTCTTTCCTCCTCCTCCTCCTCCTCCACGCTGTCACCGCGAGTCTTTAAAGGTCCTGATGATTCTCAGACAGATTTTAATTTTGAACATAACCTCCTAAAAAGTGAGGTATAAAACTAGCTTCAACTTCTATTTTCCAAATTTGATACTACCAACACACGTGTTTAACTGAGATGCATAAAAGCCTTTCTCCTCAAAAGGCTCAGATTTAACTAAAATTGTCACTTTTAAAAGAAAGTTTATGGCTAAAAGGTGTATCATCATTACCAGCAGGAATATGATTGTGTCTGGGAGCCCATTTCTCTAGGAAGCCAAAGTCTTCTATCAAATGGGTTTAAATGTGTTTCTTCTATTCTGGTGATTAAACAGTAAGCTCTTGGGGAGTGATTTGTTTTTATTTTTACGGTGATCACCTATTAAATTGTTTTGTTTTGATATTACAGCCCCAAACTGGAGTTCGAGAGTCCGAGACAGTTCAAGAGTCTAAGAACTACAGTTCTTGAGTCCGACCTCCTGGAAAAGTGAAGTGTAAAACTCCGGCTCCAACTGCTTGTTCCGGTACTTGTTGACAATGTCGGTGATTTTCTGTTTCCGGCGGACATGTGGTGGGCTGTAGGAGTCACTCTCCAGCCTCTTTCTTCTACAAATATTTATTACAGTCTGCCTCACCAGAAAACCTTGAAAACAGAGGGTTGTAAAACAACGTGAATAACCAGTCAGCTAGGTGAACTCTCAGTACTGCAGCGAACTATTTTCTATAAACTTAAACTCTATCTTCCCATTTGCAAAACTCTCCCTGTCCCCAGAGAGCTAGACAGAGCTCCACCCAGGTAAAAGGGTCAGAAGAAACAATGGCAAGGAAAGACAGAATCGGAATCTGCCTGACAACCCGTCCCTGCCCTGGAGTACAGTCAGTTATCTTCCTTCTCTAATACTGGAAATTAGTGAATGATAGTTCCACTCACACTTACTAGGTTAAGCACAGTTCCAAACAGAACAAAATATGCTTCCTTTTGCACAAGACTGCAGCATTTTTTACAGGTAGGCCCTAGTACGTAGTATCAGCATTTCCTTATTTCTACTTCTTTTTTGGCTCATAAAAATGTTAAAGAAAGCAAGAAACCATAACCCTTCGGCCACATGTGAGGGCCTTACCAAGCGCTCGTCTGCTGACAATCATCCCGTCCACCAGAGGGATGACCATGTTAAATTTCCCAGTGGCTCCTTGAATTTTTATCCGGAACAATCCAGTGTTTAAAGGGTGAATGAAGATGACAGGAACTTCTTTTTCAAGAGTGGTAGATCTTGAGAAAAGAAAACTCTTTTAACTCAGATAGTCAAGTGCTAAAGTCCCTCATACATAAGAACACTGAGTGGCCTGTTGCCAGGACGTGTGTGAAAAGAGTCAAGGGGTCAGTCTGCCGAGTCTCCTTCCAGGGAGCCCTTGACCAACACCTGACCCTAAACAGCTATCACTGCAGTCAGGCCTTTTAAGCTGGCAAAAAGGGCACTAAAAATGTGCTTAGAAATCCAACAGGGACAAGAGGGGAAAGAAAAGGCCAGAGGAACCTTTTGTGGGGAGCTACGAACCCAGCAACCAGCTCTGAGACTTTCACTTAACGCCTCCTTCTTGTCGGGAACAGGCAGTGGCGCCAGGCTGAGTGCAGGAAATTCCATTACGGTCAATGCACACATCTCAGAGCAAAAGTGGGACCCACTATGGGGACCCTCGATAGAATTTTTTTCAGGGATTGGGACAGAAGTCGGGAGGGCCTCCTCAACAGTGGTGATAAATGGCCGCACCTTGGCACAGCCAAGGCCACAGGTCAGCAATCGTCCCTGTGGAAGACTGAGTTACATATCCGGTGCCAGGGATGTGCCAATGCATGTAGAGGTACCTGTGTGACTCTGTGATGTTATTACACGTCAGGGTTGGTTTTGTGCTTGTTTATTTTTGCAACACAGTGAGCGTTCCTCCTACCTAAGTAAAGTGATTTCGGCCAAAACAACGAGTCAACTTTTCAAGACATTAAATAAAAATCAATCCTATACTAATTCTGTCCAAGACAAATTCTAAACTTCACTAATCTACAAATTAAATACAAATTGTCTAATCATATTAATATATTTAATCTAAAGAAAGTGAAACAACAAAAAAGTATCAGAAACTTAAATGTTCTCTTTTGAACTAGAAAGAGTTTTGAACTAGTCTCTTCAATGAGTAAGTGTCACGTAGAAAAAAATAGTAAGATCAGGACTGTTCCGAATTAAAAGAGACCAAAGGAATTAATGACAGATGCAAGGTCCTGGATAGACTGTGGTCTGAACAAACTAGCTATAAAGGACGTTTTAGGAAAAACAGAGCAATCTGAATATGAACTTGATGAAATCAAGAAACTGTTACTAACTTCATTATCATGATAATGTTGTATTTGTCTACTTAAAAAGTGTTCTAATTTTTCAATTCATATTGATGTACTTATATCTCTAAATTGCTTTCAAATACTTTGACATAAAAAACAGTAGGTTTTAATAATGAGTTGCCCTCTTCTAGACATTTTAAAACAAAATGTTAAATCCATTATCTTTACTGACTTCATTTCTACAACAATAATCTAACAATGTGAGACTCAGTTTCCTTTACATGCCACACAAACCAGATCATGTAACTAGCAGGAATTTACTCAAAGCTACAACATCAAGTTTAGCCTGATGTCAAGGGCAGCTCTGTGAGATGTGCAAGATCATGTTAGCATTTGGATTTAAATTCCTATCTCTTTCCTTTAGTGAATGTATGATGATGAGGAATAACCTCTTTCAACCTATTTTATCCCAACTGTAAAATGAAAATGTTAATTGTACCCTTGGAATTATTTTAAAGTATGTGTTTACACCAAAAACAGGTAAGCAAAAAGCTTTGAAACTATAAAGTCTAGATAAATACATTGTGACTATTCTTGCCATCGTATTATTTTCTTATCTTTTTTGTGCATGGGCAGATAAAACAGAAGTCATAAAGTTTTCAAATATTTTCTCATTGAACAGCTCATGTGATGAGGATATTTTAACGGCTATGTACCCAGAATGTTCTGACCAATTTAACTGCACTATTCCTATCTACCACTGCTGCCCTATTATCACAGTCTTTGTTAATACTTGCCTCCATTTGTCTTTTTGCTGCATATAAATGTAAAATAGCAATTACGCCATTTAAAAACTCTGCTAATTCGATCACCTTGTGCATTTATCTACAAACTGTGCATTTAATATTCTCTCCCTAATTGTTTATTATTTTTTAAGATTTTATTTAATTATTTACAGAGAGAGGGGAAGGGAGGAAGAGAAACATCCATGTGTGATTGCCTCTCATGCACTCGTAACTGGGGATCTGGCCTGCAACCAAGACATGTACTCTGACTGGGAATCAAACCTATGACCCTTTGGTTCATGGGGTGATGCTCAATCCTCTGAGCCACACCAGACAGGGCCCATTATCCCTTTTGTTTCATAAGTCTTTCTTGATTAAACTGTAATCAACATATTCTCAAAAATAGGCTTCTCTATACTTAATGACACACTGAAAAACTTCAAGCAAGTAAGAGTGTACCTCAGAGAAGTGCTACTATTTGCAGTAGTCTCCACACCAGTACTGATTTCTGTCATCAGGTCTGAGAGGGGAAAGTTTTCTGGAAGAAAATAACAGCATTGTAACTAATATCTCCCTCCCATTTCCCAAATAAATAATAGAAAATCTAATTTTCTAATCTCTTTACACAAGCAGACAACAAATATTTAGACCATGCTATCCTACAATAGATAATCCTAACTATTCCTCACAAATAAAAAAATTCTCCCTCAAAACATATTTTTGCTAAGTTCATCTAAAGCAGAGTTTTTTGAGAACACGATCTGTGGTCTTTGAGGGCTTGGAAAGGGTTTTGGAGGTGCTGAAAAGCAACCGGCACACTTTCCCACAACTCCGGGCTGGATGAGATTCTAAGCTAAATGTGCATTTCTAAAGCCCTTTTGTTGCTTATATAAAGGTCATGAAAAACTTACCCACGGTGGAATTTTTAAGGACAAATTAATCTTCACACTAAAACTAGACAGTAGGGTTCCTTAGAAGAAGGTGTGAACAGTTACTCCCCTTTCCCCAAGGTCCTGGGGTGAGCAGGATCAATTGGCAACAAACCCTTAACTATCATACCAAGCATAGCTAAAGACTTTATATCATCCACTGGCCTCATAAAATTGTCTCAACTATGAACTAAGTACCATGAGTGTCTCCACTTAACAGTGAACAACCCTAAGGCTTAAGGAAACTGAGTGGTGAAGCTGAGATGCAGACTCAGTCCTGCTGAACTCCAGTCCCAGCTCTTGGCTGCCACACCATGCCTATGCTGCCGCTCCCCTTAGACATTTAGCAAGTCACTGTCACTCTATTATACTTTTATTTACAGACAAAGTCCTTATAATATAGTACCTATGTCATCATAGCGTTCCACCCAGACTACAGAAACTCTTGTCTCAGGTCCAAGAGGAGGCACGGGGCGGCCCTGAGGCAGCTTCTTCATTCTGGAACTGGGACTGAGCTATATGAGACAGAGAAAAGCAGAAGAGGAGAAAACAAAATAAAACAAAACAACTGGCTTAATAAATCTATAACCATGCAGTCATCAAGCTGCACAGGGACATAAGGACCAGGTCCTGGGAAACCAGTTCAGGAAAAAAGCATAAGAGACATTTGCAAACAAGCTCTTCTTTGGCTCCTCTCTTTCTCAAGTCTCAACCTAGAACAAGGAAATAAAAACCTAATATCCTCAAAGGAAATAAGGTATATTGTAATTGACAATTAATAATTGAACAATTAAAATTATCAATTATAATTATAATAAAAATAAAATTTGCAGGCAATTTCTTCATGAGCACTTAAAAGAATCTGTGTTTCTCTATATGGCCAGAAAGCAGTATGCTTTCCTCTTCATGGCAATATCATAATTTGCCTGCATATCCTTTTCTCTTAAATGTCCCATCAGCAAGTTATTCCTAGGTCTTAGACCAACTGCAATCGAGCCTCCACACATCCCAGATTCCTTTTTCTTGTCAGCAGAAAGAGAAAAAAATGTTGCTTAGATCTTCACGATCACGCAGTTTGCTCTGGCTTCCCTGACCACCCAATCAGCGTTAAGTCCCTCTGAAGGCGAGGAGGACCTCGCGGCTCCCCTTTAGCAAAACTCGCACTCTGAGACCCATCACTTTCAGGACATGCATCAGACTAGAGTTTATGCTAAAGCCCAAACAAAGTTATGTGTGAGAAGGGGAAATCCCACACTGAGGCTGAATTTTTTAAATAACTATGCTTGTAAGCACAAAAATATACCTGTCTTAAACAGATGTCTTAGACCAGAGACCGTGGCAATTCCCCCAAATTCTTGTTTCTGCTAAGACATTCACGGAAAACAAGTGAGCAAGAGATTTCCCCCCAAATAGTGACAGAGATCCAGCCATACTCCGAGACTATTTGCTTAGTACCAGGGATCCTAATCAGTTTTGAGTCAGGCCTACCTGGATTATCACCCTTTCGATGAACTCAAAGTAACCTTATTACACCCACAAACCCCCTTTTGCCATAAAATGTAACATAATCACAGCCTATCTCATACTTACAAGTTCCACCCACCTGCCAAGGGGTATTATGTAAGAGCAAGACTCACTGAGGGTCATTTTAGCATGCTGCCTAATACATTTTCTGCAACCCTGCTAAACCGCTTTTCTGCATCTATTGAGATAATCATCTTTCTTTTTTAAATTTGTTAATTGTCTGCAAAGTATATGATAAATTTAAAAATGTGCTTTAAGAGTTGTCATTCCTTGGATTTTCAGGAATAACGGTGCGGACATTCAGAAAACGAATGCAAGGACTAAGATCTGCCTAAAATCCTGCATTACCATCCAACACAGATTTACTCATCTCCCAACTATATTCTGTGAAACTTTTTAAATACAGCAACTCCTGATTTTCAAAATCAGTCTACTTCAGAAAGTCCTATACGACTTAACTTTTTTGCCCAAATCAATTTTAAGGGTGGAAACCTCTCCCATATATTTTAAGCATATACTTCTGTTAAAAATAATTTCCACTGTGGAAGGAGCCAAATTAAAATCCTTATAATGAAAGAATGGCTCCAATCAAGTTTATGCTTCTTTTGCCACTTTTATTTATTTTAAATCAACCTTCTCATACTTATGAACTGGTCCTACACTCTTGCTATTGCTTCCTTAATCACTTTCTAGTAAGAGTTAAGAGGACATGAGGAGAAAACACAGAAGATGTAACATCCACTGATATGGTGAAAAAATAATATAAAAGCAAAATGTTCTCTTCTTGTAGTAGCTGCTGTGTGCCTCACTCAGTGTGTTCATTCATTCATGCACTGGGCTGTTCTCCACATTGCTACCACTTGTATATAGCCAGACTTGTTTAGGCTAAATGTGGCATGATTAAAGATGTGAAATGTAGAGCTAATGCTGTAGCTTTAGTGGATATTTCTGGGACTGAATAAAAGCCTAGGCTTGCAAAAAAATGGGTGAGAGAACCAAGCATGGTACCAGAATGGCTAAATCAAGGAAAACATCAAAGGCTGTCTTAGAATCTTAGAATGAACTATTTGTTGCAAGCTGAAAAAATAAAACAGTGAAAATTTCCTTTTACTAAATGAAGACAGTCATGAATTAGTACAGTTACAATTACTCTCTGGGTTAAAGTTACAAGCTTTGCAGGCGTGATTCTATAATTATCCCCACTATAAATTTTTGGAGATCTATCAACAAAATGACTTACCCTCTGTGAGGAATTAAGATTGTCTGTGTGATTAGGGAAAAGCTCAAGTGTCAGGGATGGCTGTTTCAGAATTCCTGGCATAAGATCCATATTTAAATCACTATCTTGATCCGAGATGTTACTTTCCAATGAATCAGCTATGGTATAAAGAAAAAAAGTAATTATAATACCTACTACTTGTTTGGAGCAAAAGTGTAAACTGATTAGGCTAGCAGTCTAACCTGAGTGACTTAAGCAAAGTATTACTTCTATGACATGGGTTGACAAACTTTTTCTATAAAGAATCAAGTAATAAGTATTTTAAGGCTTTGCTGGCTGTACAGGCCTCTATTGCATAGTCTTCTTTATATTTTAATTGCAACCCTTTAAAAAGATAAAAACTGCTCTTCGTGTTCTGAATTCAGACCGTGTGCTATAGTTTGCCGGCTCCTGCCCTATAGGATAAATGAGGTTAAGATTTGAAAACATTTGACTTTTCAGAGGTAGGATATAATAAAAGCATTCCATTATTCTCTGAATAGTTCTGGTTACATATTCAATCATGGAGCATGGTGCCAAGCAACACTGAGGCATCTGAAAGCTACAGACCACCTAGTCTCTGTGATTAAGGAGTGATCTGGTTGGAGACAAACACACAGGGCATTATAAAAAACAAAAACAGACAACTCTCAAGAAACAGAAGGAGGCTGATCTGGAGCAGGGGCACAGCTGGCACAGGGGCTCTTTCATGAGAGACGAAGACTCCCCTGTGGGAACTACAGTGCAAGGGCATGGCTCTAGCTGTGGGAGAAATGGGTTGGTGCAAACAGACTGGGCCAGAGACACCAGGCAGGGACTCAGCCCACAGAGGACAGATGGGGCCTGGCTCCTGCAATTAGGTCGTAGATCACAGCCTTAACACAAAGGCAAATAGCTGCTAAGATACTGACCTAGACCATGGCAGGCTACTACTGCCAGGGACACAACTGGCCCCGCGGTATGAGACAGGGAAATCACGGGCCCAAGTACAAAGGTTAGGAGGCTGCCAAGGTAGGACACATGAAAAGTCATTAGTCTGGAGATGAGGCAGTAAATACATGATGGGTGGTAGCATCCCATCGTACAGATGGTCTCAATGAAGAAGGTCAAGTTTTCTACTTACTGCTTGGTCAGACACAAAGACATGGGTTTAATTTGCAAGAAGCAAAGGTTCCAGGAGAAATAAGAATGAGTTCTGACTGAAAAGTAACAATCACTCCTGATCCTTACGAGGAACAGGCTGGATCATTACCATCTTTTCTAGACTGCTGAAGCTTCTCCTGCTTCAATCTGCAGCCTTCGTGAGAGCCTTCCGGTTGTTCAGACTCCCTGCGGATCCCTGTAATAGCTCTCTCAGGAAGTAGGTAGGGGCTCACTCATAATTAGTGAAATGAATAAACGGGGCTTCTATGTATTGGTAATAATTACATTAAAGAAAAACTATGGGTTGAAGTGGGTCTCCTTTACAACCTGAAGATTAGTATTAGAGGGTCAGTCCGCTTGCCTTTATTTTTCTTAAGAAAGTTAAGAGGAGCTAACTTCCTCTGGAAGGAGCTAACTTTGTATAATATAAAAGCTATCATGTCTGCCCTGGCCGGGTGGCTCAGTTGGTTGGAGTGTCACCCTGTACACCAAAAGGCCGCAGGTTCAATTTCTGGTCAGGGTACATATCTAGGTTGTGGGTTTGATCCTTGGCCAGGGCACACGTGGGAGGCAACCTATCGCTGTTTCTCTCTCTCTCAAATCTACAAATATATCCTCGAATGAGGATTAAAACAATAATAATAATAATAAAATAATAAGAGCTATCATGCCTCAGAAACAGAAGAATGCCTTAGATTACCTCAGAATCTCTCCTAATGCAACAGCACTGCACAAACCAGTGAACACAAAAACTGATCCTAAAACAGCACCACAGATAAATGCTCTTACTTAAGGACTCCACAGGAGAAGGAACCACAAAAGCTATTTCCGTAAGAGCATCAGCATAATACAGCACCTTCTTCTGTCCATTGAAAATACTAGCCCCGACATCTTCGGAGGAAATCACTTCATCTAGGAATGAAAAACATTACGTTACTGCTCCAAAAAGTGGAAAAAACCAACATCATCCTGATTCATGAAATCGTAATTGATTAAAAAAGACAGAAAACTGTACTTGAACAATAATTAAATTAAAAAATCACTATGCTGTGTACCTGAAAATGATATAATATTGTATGCCAATTATATTTTGATTTAAAACAGTTTAAATTCAGAAAATAAAATAAAAAGAAACTCCAAAACAAACCAAAAAAAGTAGTACCAAACAGAAGGTGCACAAGGTCTGTCCAGAAAAAGTCCAGCCGCTGTTAATACTACGAGAATGGTTTGTGTGACATCGATGTAACTTAGCAGCCAAAGAGAGTGGACTGGAATGCACATGTGTGACAATGACAACTTCACCGTACTTAGTGGGGGTGGTAGATGCCATTGAGCAAGCATGTGTATTGTGTGGCTATTGCATTCAAAGTGACTGGACAAATACAGAAATGAATCTGCATCAAATTTTTCACTAAGCTTGACCATTCCTCCATGGAAACTATTTGGATGATTCAGAAGGCCACAGCTATGGATCACTGGTGACTGACAGCTTCATAACAACTATGCACCAGCTCATGCACCACACCTTGTGCAGAGACTTTTTATGAAACATCAAATCACCCGGGTGACTCAGCCTCTCTACAACCCAAATTAGGTACCCTTTGGGAAAATCTAGGACTTCTATCTTTCCCCAAAATACCTTTGAATAGGAAGAGATTTCAGGCTATTGATGAGATTCAGGAAAATAGCATGGAGCAGCTGATGGCGACTGGGAGAACTGTGTGAGGTCCCAAGGTGCCTACTTTGAAGGGGCCTGAGGCATCATTGTCCTATGTACAGTGTTTCCCGTATCTTCTTCAATAATATGTATTTTTCATAGTATGTGGCTGATACATTTTGGACAGACCTCGTATTTCCAATCAGAACCAATTAGTGTGTATAAAGAATAAATTATAAATGTTTATTAAATGTCTTTATACTAACTATAAATTATAAAATCTTAAATTTCATAGTTTCTGAAACTTCTCTAAATCAGGCCACTTCCAATTAGCAGGGCCTTTGGTTCACCTATATGAGACAGATTAAGGAAACAGTCTCTTTGGAAAAGGTCATAATGAAAAGAAACAAGACCCCCACGGTCCCTCTGAAGGGAGCTGGGGCATGTGTGTGTGCGCGTGTGCGTGTGTATACTCTCCCTTTCAAAGCACTTCTGTCCCTGGTCTCTCTCTGCTGCGCCTCAGCCCTGTTCCTCTTCCCCAATGGGACATACAGTGTAAAATGTGCAGGCGCTTTCAGTGATAGCATCTGCTTAAGCCTGCAAGACTGAGTTAATGAGAGTAACATTCCCAAGAATTAGTATAGTTTTCAATTAAAATGAACACAATGTCCTGCTAGCACTGGATAATAGAACAAGTAGTCATCAGGAAAGAAAGAAAAACATGCTGAAAGATGCTAAAACTCAACCACAATGAAAAATATAAAGGTTCTCACCCAACAGACTGAAAAATACCTAATGTTGGTGAGAATGTGACAAACAAGAAATTTAGAACTGCGTATACCGAACTATATCTATAAAGGATCACAGAGTAATTGCAAGTCATATGGTCTCTGCCGTGACTACTCAAGTCTGCCATTGTAGCATAGACAATATATAAATGTTTTGTAAGTTATTTATAGTTCTAATAAAACATGACAAAAACATGCATGGCCTATGGTTTGCTGACTCCTGTTTTAGACTGGAAGGCATATTGTATCTACTGCCCCAATACCCACTCCGCTCTCTCTACTCTGTGTTACCAGGTGTGAACTGTGGGAAGGACCGACTCTTCACACTAGCTCTACCTGGTCTATAGCTCTCCATCAGGGCCATTCCAGCTCTCCCGCCACAGTAACAGGCTGGGGCTGTCCAATCACTGAGTATCTCAGGGTTTGGGAGTAGAGAAGTCGTGGAACCCGGCTAATCTCTCCTCTTCAGACTCGTGTGGTATGTGAATGTGAAGCCTGGCACTGCCTTTCTGCACTAGGTGAGAAACTAGGCTGCAGACAAAGCCAACACATGGTGGGCTGAGATAAATGAAAATGGAAGAGAAAATATTATAGAACAAGAGTGCTGACCAAGTGATAACAAAAATGTACATAATCTTTGTTACGTGAGGCAATGAATGACCATTTAAATCTTAGCAAGTGTGGGTCAGGTTTTCTGTTACTGCAACCACAGGCATCCAACTGATAGAGTTATCAAATTAAAAAATGTGCCTATCCTTTATCAATCTTACTTGTGAGAATTTAGTCTATAAATATACTCAAGCACATATTAAGGAATATGTGGAAATTATAATTACAGTATATCCCCAAATAATTTAATTCAAATTTGGTTGAAATTAGAAAAAAACCTGCAGGTCACAAGTCACAACAGTATATAATGGGAAACCTTGAAAAAGTATAATCACACTGAGGAGGAACTAACTGACAATACCCACTGCAAAGAGATAACCTCAACTTTCCAGTGCCTGCAGGAACCCTCAGAACAAAGAACATCAGCCAGGTGGGGCAAAGGTCTCAAGGGTAAATTGAAACTTGCTCTGGTGGTTGCCATCCTCATTACAGCTCCTCAGGATTTGTAGAGATGAGCCTGAATCTCTCAGAGACAGTCAGCTGTTTACTACAAAGGTTTTTATATAATACCCCTAGAAGGTAATTTTTAATTATAGCCACAAAGTCTATAAAACATACCTGTTGATAAAAAACTATTTTTTATCAGACAAAAAAGAACTTATTAGAAAAATGTATTGTTTGCTATAAACTAAATTTATTACAATACTGTTATAGAAAATGGAATTTGTTTATTAACACTATAAAAGGAACTTACTACCCTTGTGATAATTAAGTCATAAATTTTATATTAACTATATTTATATGTGACATGTACTTATTTATTTATTTATAACTTCTTTCCATATACACAAAAAATGTCTAGAAAAATATACAAACTATTATAAAGTAACCTCCTATGGGGATTATGATTAGGGAAAGGAGACTTTCCCTTATATACCTCTACGCGTTAATTTTTTAAAGTAAGACTACAAACTCACAGTAAAGAGGGGTTCAAGAGTAACAAAACAAGAAGACGACGAATGGCCATTGTGAGTGTTACCTTGTTCGGTTCCTTCACCATCGTCACAGCTGTTAATAGACCAACTGGTGGAAACATGTCCAGTCCAACCAGGATGTCTGCCCACATCTACGGACCAGCCAAGGGAGAGCAAAAATTCTAGGAAATGTGGCTGAACATTTCTGGAAGACTCCACATTCTTTAAAATCTGAAATATATACCAATCATCAGCTACAGTAAAAGAAACAAAAGCATATCAAAATAAATCCTCATAAAAATTGGATCCCTTTGAGATATTTGACTAATCCTAAACTCAGAATAAACTTGGTGATATATTGCTGCAGTTAAAAATGCATGCTTTCAAGTTAGATTTGAGTTCAAATCCTTGCTGGGCCTAGGCAAATTTCCTAACCACACTATTTCAGTTTCTTCATCTCCACTGTGGGGATAATGATGACTGTGAAGATTAGGTAAGATAATGCAAGTAATGCCCTTAGCTCCCTCCCTAGCGAAACAATTACCAAACCAGACATGTTTACTAAAAGTAAATAAAAAACACTATGTAGCTGCCTTCACAGAAGTTACTGTCTGGTGAGTAGAAAACATTACCTAGGTATGTGATTATTTAATTACCAACCTTAACAAATGCTATTGGAAGTACAAACCTATTAAAATTTCAATGAAGATTAGGTATAATAATGAGTGTAAAAACATCTTTCTCTTAGTCCAAAGAAGAGAATGCAGTCATTCCAGAAAAAAAAAAAGAAGGACCAGAAGGTTCTCCCCTCTTCACTAAGTACTAAATATAATACCTGTGCTTCTTCCTGCCCCTCAAAAGCTCCTTGTTCTAAGACAGTGGCACTCACAGGGGTGAGTCTGTCCTCCAGGGGCCACTTGGCCATGTCTAGAGACATTTGTTATCTCCAATGGTGGCAGCTACTGATATCTAGTGAGTAGAAGACAAAGATGCTGTTAAATGGCTTCTACTCACTAGAAGGGAACTGTCCTGTTACAGGACAGTTAACAAAAACCATCCTGTTAACAAAAAACTATCTTGCCCAAAATAGCAAAGCGTTGCTGCTGAAAACTGTATGATAAAGGAAGAAAAGCTATTTTCAGTAGCTCCCCTCCCCCACAGACTGATGAGGCCAGTCCACATATCAGTGATGTAGTTCATATAATGCTAAGCTATGTCAAGGTCATCAGGAGGCCTGATAAAAATCAAAGTACGAGATGTTAACATCTATTACTTCTCAGTCCACTGGGTATCACTGCCAGGCCATCATCTGTCAAACACATCATCTCTTAAACACTTTTCTTTCTTTTTTTAAAAAAGATTTTATTTATTTATTTTTAGAGAGAGGGGAAGGGAAGCAGAAAGAAAAAGAGAGAAACTCCAGTGTGTGGTTGCCTCTTGAGCACCCCAACCTGGGGACCTGGCCCACAACCCAGGAATGTGCCTTGACCTGGAATTGAACCAGCAACTCTTTGGTTCGCAGGCCCGTGCTCAATCCACTGAACTACACCAGCCAGGGCTAAATAGTTTTCTTAGAAGTTTATTTACTTAGTTTACCCATATCCCTTCATATTCTTACAAGTACCAGGAAACAGATTTGACAGCCAGTTTTTCTCCAATTAAAATCTGTATTCATAAGTGAAACTTTTAAATAAACGATTTCTGAAAATTTAGTCAAGATGCAGTAAGTGAATCAAATTCAACTCGAAGGCCACTCTCTGGCAGCTGGAAATTAATCTCACCTACCCTACGGCTAGAGAAGGCAGGTCTCAGGCATTCTGAGAGGCTTCAGAGAATCTTCGATGTTTCCTAGTCACCCTCAGTTGCTAGACAGCTAAGCAAACTAAAACAGTTTAAGAGTCATCTTAAGGGTTTGCATCTTCTTTTACAAGTATGAGGAAAAAGTGGCCCTATTATTCCCATAGATCATGCATTAGACTTCGTTAGAACAGAACCCCAGCCCCTACAATTAATCCAAATCGCCAGAGGTTCTCCCAAAAAACCTGAGTCTACCAGTCTCATTCTGGCTACCCGCAGTCTACACTCTCCCAAGACCCAAGCATGTTGAACCCTCAATGCACTTTGTGAAGACAGAATTCTCTCTTACCTCCAGAGCCTTCACATATGTTACTTGTCAGTAACCTACGTCTACTTTTTACCCATTGTCAATGCATACTTCAAACACCAGCTTGAACAAGTCTTTTCTTCTAAAACATCTTAAAGGCAGTCTACGTTTTCCTGTTATGGCACCTATAACATCCTCCTATTAGCACACTATGCTATGATAGTTTAATCATCTGTCTTTCCCTCTAAACAGTAGTTCTGGGAGAACAGAAATCCTGTAGAGCTTGTTCATGCCTATAACCCTGGCACTTAACTGATAGCAGTTAAGTGCTTAACACTTAATACTTATAGAATCAATTACATGAAATGAAGAACTTTCTGATAAATCAATCTCATTTATTAGTAGGTCACCAAGAATTTGAAACAGTGATTCTAGTATAAACATTCTGTTAACTTGTATAAATTTCTTAAGGTGTGATCAATTTGGTTAGCTAATGGGCTTACAACGATTACACTAAAATTCCAAGGTCATGCAGTCCCAGTGCCTTGCACTCTGCATACTGTATTTTAGACAGTATAAAGGGCCTTTGGCCCTTTCCTGGGCGCACAGCTGGTAACTACCTGCCTATTCCATGTTTCTACTATTCATTTCCAACAGATACTTTAAGTCTCCTGCCTGCCATTTGCTCTATTTTCCATTCACACCTATCTTATCATTTTCTTCACGCTTTTCCTAGTCACTTCATACACATATACAACTGTGTTTTACCCCGTCTTGTTTTTGTCCCCTATTTTAACGTATTATTTTCCCCACTGCAAACGATGCATGCCTCCAATGAAATTATCTGCTTGTGAAATTACCTGGAAGGCGAGCTCCTCACGAGAAAGGGTTGTTAATCACATCTATGCTCTGGCATACTGAGTCACAGGGAAGAATGTTCAGTAAATATCTGTTGTTTTACTCTTCTTAAGCAATCAGGCCTAGCTTTAGCTTTTTGTGGCTAGTTTGTCCTATGAATCTGAATTCCTTGAGAAGAAGAAATATATGCTATAGCTCTACTATAAATCAGTTCATTGAGAGTCAAGGCTTGAGACTCCAAGCATCATGGTTTTCATTAACTCAGTTTCTGAACTGGTTCACAAGGCTTTACGCATCAAGTATAACTCATCTCCTACCATGGATAAGCACAAGCCATGTATAATTGTTTATATTTATAAGCATAAAAATTACCCCCCAAATTCAGAAATCTTACCTCCTGGTTTGTTTTCTGACCTGGTTTCATATAGAAAATAAAAACTGTGTCAAAAGGACGACATGGCAAGAGATCCAGATAACCAATGTCATCAAAAAATCCAGGTATTGTGGAGTCAAGTGCAACAAGGTGAGGAGGTAGGCGGCTATTTGCAGGTTCCTACCACCAAAGGAGGAAAAGAAATATTACTTCCTCTTTTCACTACTCTAATTATAAAAACAATACTTGTACATGGTTTAATAAATATTAATTATAAACTTAAAAACTAACAGGAATAAGCACAACCATAATCTTAAGAAATGATTTAACATTTCTTGTGTATCTCCTTCTAGTTCTTTTATTTCCATTTTTTTAAAAAAAAGACAATTGAGATCATGCTATATATTTAATTTTGGATACTATTTTCTCTGTAACATATCATGCTTTCTAGAAACATTTTTAATACACTTTTTCTTATTCATTGCTAGTAGAAACACAAAATGGTATAGCAGCTTTGGAAGACAGTTTGGCAATTTCTTGCAAAGCTAAACACAGTCTTACATAGCAATTGTGCACCTTGGTATTTATTTATCCAAATGATAAACTATGTCTAACAAAAACTTAAACACAAATGTTTATAACGGCTTTATTTACAATTGCCAAAACTTAGAAGCAACCAAGATGTCTTTCTGTTAAGTCAGCAATTTTCAACTGGTGTGCCTCAAGAATTCCTAAAACATGCAACATCTGACTACAGTCAGAGGCACTGACCTCTTTTCCCTTAGATTGTCAAATTAAAAAATGACAATAGCCAATACAACAATAGCCATCCAGGGTAAATGAATCAAAATTACACTTATTTTTTTTGTGAAATTCACATAAAATATATTTCTGGTGTGCTGCAGAATTTTAGTCATTTGTTTATGTGTGTCATGCGATGAAAATGGTTGAAACTCGCTGCTCCAATGGATGGATAAATTGTAATGCATCTATATAATGAAATATGTATGGATGAGTGAAAAAAGCAATCTGAAAATGCTTCAAACTGTATGATTCTAGCTACATGACATTCTGGAAAAAGCAAAATTGCAGTGACTGTAAAAATCAGTGGTTGCCATGGGTTGGGGGAGGAAAAAAGAAATAAACAGGCAAAATACAGTGGATTTTTAGGGCAGTAAAACTATTCTGTATAATACTGTAATGATGGACAAGTTACTATACACTCGACAAAACCCACAGAATGTACAATACAGAGTGAACTCTAACGTAAACTATGAACTTCAGTTAATAATGCAGGAATATTCACCAACTGAAACAAATGTACCCCACCAATACAAAATGTTAACAAAAAACTGCAGAGGTGGGTGTGTTGTAAATGGGAGTTCTCTGCACTTTTTGTTCAACTGTTCAGTAAAACTGAAAGTGTTTTTTTAAAAATAAAGTGTATTAATTTTTAAATGCATTTTTGCCCCCCCCCCCCAATTTCTTATCTTCTTTGAGGTCTTGTTCTTGCCCAATAATGGTAGCAATGGTATTTTGCCACCCATGGTATTTTTCAGGAAAGCATCCTCCAGAGATGGCAAGTATTACTCTTTTCTACATTAACAAGAATTATGAGCCTGGTCTTCTTCTAGTCTATTACCTAACACTTCAAGCCTAGGGCCTTTCCTGCAAGTTACAGTATGCTACAACCAAAGACTAAATTCACATTTCTGCAGCCAGGCAGAAGCGAATCCACACTGAGTGAAATAAGTAAAGACTACACACAGGCTCATGTCAATGCAGGTCAGACTCTGCCACTAAGTGAATCTGCTACAGATATATAAAAAAAATTTCTGGTTCTCAGTTTTTACTTTGCAATCATGAATAAGGAACTGTGGAGCAGCAGCATATTATAACACACCCTGCATGGCAAAGTCTCCAAATGCTTTTTAAGTAGGCTATTACGGGTTTAACCTGCGGTTTAACCGGAGGAACAGTGAAGCCGCAATAAGTGAACGGCGATACAGCGAGGGGCGACTGTGCTTCACTGGTGAGTACTCATACAGAATTTAATATGTTGTTAAATTATGTAGGTTTAAGAGTGTAAAAAGTGTTTAAGAGCATATGAAGTGTTTATAAGAGTGTAGGAAAAGTTTATAAGGAGCATGGGAAGGGTTTATAAAGCCTTAAAATATATATAAATAATAAAATAAATATAACGCCACTACTTTGCAGATTTTCACCTATCGCAGGGGTCTCTGGAACATAGCTCCCGTGATAGGTGAGGGGTCACTGTAGTTTGTTCTCCTGGATGATCTTTCAATCCAGAAACATAACATGTACACATTTTATTTCTCTTGACTTTTTCAATTTTCTCCTCTAGGTCCTGTACAGTTTGTTAGAGTAACTTTTGCCAGTATCAACAGCTGTAAATGAGTTACTTTTGCACTGTATTCTTAACTGGATATTATAGAGTTATAGTTATTAATTACTTTTTAGTGTGATCTTAACTCTCATTTAGTTAAACATTTATTGATTCTCATATGGTTGTCTAATTAAAAGTCTTATCTATGAGCTATCTTCTTTCAATAGTTTTTACCTCTTTTTAGTTTAATATTTCGTTGACTTTCCTGGTTTTGATATTATAAGTATAGTGTAAGATGTCACTATTGGGGGAACTTTTCTGTACTTTTTTTTTTATAACTTTCTATTAATCCACAATTATTTCAAAATTAAAAAATTTCATTGACTAAAAAATTCTCAGTGATGAACAGTGGTCGAGGTCAATATCCTTTGCCTGATTTTGTCCAAGGCTACTTCCAGTTTCTCACAGGCTACCACGTAAAGAGATCTACGTTACTGACTTACTATTTCATGACTGATCGACTAATACAAACAAATTAATTTTTAATAGATTTACTAATATTTTCCAACAACTAACACTCCTTGAATTCCTATAAAAACACTTGCTTGGTTGTGGAAGGTAATCTGCTTAAAGTGCTAGTGAATTCAGTTTTACTAGCATTCTCCTTAGTACTTGTGCATACATTTGTACAATATATTCCTAAGAAAGATTGGTGTACAGCTTTTCTGCACGCATGTGCCGTCAGGTTTAAGTGATTAGAAATATGCTGAGGTTCATAAAATAAAAGTTAACTTTCTGATTTCTTCCTATGTTCTGACATAGATGACAAAGCATGAAAATTCTTTTCTTTTTTTTAAAATTATTATTATTATTTTTTAGATTTTATTTCTTTTTCTTTAAAGGGGAAGGGAAGGAGAGAGGGAGAGAAACATCCATGTATGGTTGCATATTGTGGATCCCCTGCCAGGAACCAGCCTGCAGGGAACCGGCCTGCAACCCAGGCATGTGCCCTGACTGGGAATCGAACCGCGATCATCTGGTTCCCAGGCCCGCGCTCAATCCACTGAGCTACACCAGCCAGGTTATTTTCTTGAAAGCTTAAAAATTTAAACTATAATAGGTAACACAAATGGATAATTACAATCTCAGGGACAATGTTATTAGGACTCTTCTTGTCTCCTTTCAGTCCACAGGACGTAATAATTTTCTCCTAGTATACTTTTACTATTATTTGACTGTTTAATTTTCTTCATGAGGAATATAACTAATCATTTGTAGGTTGTATCTTTTTGTTCCCTGCCTTCCACTATTTGCCACTGTATTTCTTGCCATTTCCTCTTCTCTTCTGCACTTTAAAAGTTTCTATGTTCATACTCCCCATCAACAACTCACTTCTCCACAACATAAAATATTTTCCATCTACATGCTGAAACCCCAAATCAGACACAAAGTTCCCCCTGGTTTCCTAAAAAGTTAAATGGCCTTTAACCAAGTAGTTGCTAGGGAGTAAGGGAAGGGGACAAGTTGTGCAATAAGCAACTTCTTGCTTGGCAACATTCAGTTGTGCTTTTCAAAATAAAGAGGCCTTGGAACAAAACCCAAATGCACTATAGGCAAGCTAGTTGACAGTTTGAGTCTCTGTTTCCACATCTGTAAAACAGGATAGCATCACTTCCCTTGAAAAATTGGTTTAAGGATACCAGAATTAAGAATAATGACATTTACCTCAGGATGGCTTACTTTGTGCTAACTACATGAAGCACCTTAACCACAATGAGATGGATACTTCTGTCCACCCACTTTGTAGATGAGGAACTTAGAAAAGTCAGGTAACTTGCCCAAGATCACACAACTAGCAAGTAGTGCCGCCAGGGCATAAACCTAGATGGTCTAATCTTAGAAAATGCAAAACATAAGAAATAACTCCAAAAACTCATTCTGTTTTTAAAAATGCTATGAGAGCGCAGAGTCAATTGTAGGCCATCCTTTTAGCAATAAATTTCGGTAGGAAAAGATTTTTAAGATTCCTTTTCTAATTATCTGTAGATCTCACATGTGTCATATGGACTCCGGAAGTGCTCACGGGACAGACGGTCCCAGACTCACACAGTGCATGTAACCTATGGCACCACAGAATTTCATTTACTTGCCTGTTTCTTTTTTAAAAATTCCTTCTATTCTCATAAAAATGTTTTTGCTGTCATCAGCTCAATGTTAATTTATGAATATACTTATTCATACAAGTTTAGGAAAATTACCTTCAATGCTTCTAAGGACAAAAATCCAAAGTGTGAAAGGAAAAGGCGTGCTGTTTGGAATTCCTGGGCAGGAGGCGGGGGCTTACAATCTGTGACTGGATCAGGAAAACTTCTCTTCTGCAATGCTTCCTCACTTTGTTGTTCAAGGTGTATCTCATAAGCAATCTGCTGGGCCATGCCATTCCTTAATTTTTCATGTCTCTCTTCTAACTGAAATAAACCAAATTTTTAATTCTTTGGAACTATTATAAAAGGAATAAAATCATTCTTAATTTTAAAAGTGAAAATAAAGCTGCAAGCAACAAAATAAATGAAGATAATTTTCAGGGATCAACAGAGTTTCAACACACACATGTTTCAAGGTTAAAAAAGTACCAAAGAAACTTGCCTATAGCCTCAAGAATTGCTCCTTCATCTCCACCCTGTAAATGAAACCATTCTGTCTCTGCTTCCTTTCAAGAAAGGTGGCAGAGCAATTGTTCCCATCCCTCTTCCAGACCACTGTCCTACAGTGACCCCCTCGTGTTTTAAAGTCCGTATCCATATGGATTACTCCACTATACTCTGAGCCTCCCCCTGACCTCTCCACTTTCCTTCTGATCAATGCTAATTTAAAATTCCACCGTCTTTGGTAAGTAGTGATCCTTTTAACAATTTGGCTTATACAAGGAGGGGCAAAAGTAGGTTTATGGTTGTTCATATGGAAAATAATACAGTAACAATAAATAATAATAATAATAATAATACAAGAAAAAACTCTGTGTTTCATATACTCACAACTGGAAACCTACTTTTGCCCCACCCTGTATTTCTACAGCCTGTTCAACCCTTATAACTTTTGGCTATCTATAAGGATACTTTTGTATTTCAGGTGTGCTGTACTTTCAAAAGCTACAATTCTGAAATTCCCTATCCAATCATAATCCCTTTCCTGCAGTTCTCACACTCCACTTTCCATCACTGCACGGTATCCAGGTTGGATACCCATCCCCACAGTTTTCAAGGCCATTACTATGTTTTTGGCTTCATCTACTTCCCAAACAAGCCTAATCCCTCAAAATGTAACATCTTAATGCCTTTTCCTAAGCATATAAATGGCCGTGTTATTCCTTATTTTTCCATATTCCCACCCATCAATCTCCATACCACTCAAACATTTCACTTATGCCTCCAGATCCCAAGGATTTTTGAAGAAAGTCAGCAGAGTAAGTAACTTCATTACAAACGATGCTACTTAACCTTGGTGGGGCTGCCTGGCAACGTTCAGAGCCGTCTGTGATTCCCTAGTTCATTGCTAAGAACAAAGATTAAAATTTACACAAGCTCTTTCGATTTCCTTCCTTTCTACCTCTAAATGTCTCTGAACCTTTACCTATTCTCTCTCCTTCCTGTCTTACTAGGAGTATCCCTTTTCTAGACACAATCACACAGACTCTTGACCCTACTGCCTCCAGACCTTACTCTATTAATAATTTCCCTGGCCCATCCTATAGCATTAGCAAATACAGACCTCCATTGGTTTCTTCTTTCAACCTCTAAGCAAGTTCATATTCCTCCCATCCTTTAATTAAAAGAAGAAAAGAATAGAAAAGAAAAAAAAAGAAATGAAAAAGAAAGAAAAAAAAACTAGCCTTGCCTTCTCTTAGCAAGGCTATTCCTTATGCTTCATCCTTCCCTTTACTACTAACAGTATAATTTATATTCACTGCTTCTAATTAACCATTCACTCCCCAGCTCCTTGTATGCGGGCCTGGCCTTTAATACTCCTTTGAACCTATTCTCAAAGGGTAGCTATAATTTCATGTCAAAATCCAGGGGCTTCTTCTTCGTGTTCCTTCTCCCTAACCTCCCTAGCTTGAAAAGTAGACAACCTCCATTTCGGCCCTTGTATTCTCTCGTGCCGACATACCCCACCCCCAACTTAAATTTCTTCTCCCTTGACCTAAGATACCAATTACTTAATCTAATTATCTAAATCTAAAACCAAATAAATTTTTCCTGTGTTCCCAAATCTGTCCACATCCTAACATCCAGATTTCTATAAATGGTACCAATATCTTTTCTGTAAGTCAAGCTCAACATCTGGAGTTGTCTGGTTCTTTTCTTTCCCTCATCAATCCAAGACAGCTTGGATCTACCTGTGTAATACATTCCAGTATTTTTAACTTTCACTATCAGTGAGGTAGTCTTTCCTTTCTCTTGCCTAGGCTGTCGCAACAGTCCCTGAACTATGATCATGTCACCACACTACTGAAACCTACCATGGGCCAGCCCAGGCAACCCCGCGACCTCTAAGAGAACTTCCAGCTCCCTTCAATCAGCCACAATCTGTACAGGTCATACTATATAACCTCCTGGATAACAGAGATTCAAGTCATCTTATGAATCACCTCCAATTAACACTAAAAACAAAACAGTGTCTTAATCATGAAAGTTGTTTAAGAATGTTTACAGTTATTCCCTTAACAACAGCAGACAATACTTTGTCTTACTTCTTCAGTGACGATTTCATGCAAATCTGGAATGCTCAGATCTGCTTTCACAAAAGGAATCTTATCCACCTCTTCAGGGAATGGTCGATGTTTCACAGTGTATTTAAGTCCAACATCATTTTTAGGAACTGGACGAGGTTCAGGCACAAAAAGCTGTTAAAAAAAAAGTAACACTATGTTTACTACATTTGGTGCCATCTGTAATGACACGTATTTCCCTGATCTCTTAGATGCCTATGTTTCTCTAGGACTACGTAACACAGAAACTCAGTGAGAATCTGTAACTACTACCATTAACAGTAAAGGTAAACAGCCTGTGTACCAGTGTACTCTATTACATATTGTATGATTGTGCACCAAACTACTATAGATTTTGTGACATGGACTGTGGACCTCCACTGCCCCAGGCCTGGATCTCCCATATTCTGCGGAAAGCCAATGGGTAAGGCATTTCAAAGCTTAAGGCTCAAACTTTCTTCTTCCCTGAGGGCTCTCAAATCATTCCATAGAATAAAGTACAAGTTCAGGTCCACTGGGCATCTCTACACAGGGAGCTCAACTGGAAACTTAGTATGGTTTAACTGAAAGTATAAGCAACTAACCTAGGTCCTCATACTCTAATTGTGTGAGTGTCTCTCTTAAATGCTGGTGAAATTATTTCTACAGATTGTATTTATTTATTTATTTTTTTAGAGAGAAGGGAAAGGAGAGAGAAAAAGAGGAAGAGAGACATCAATGTGTGAAACAAACACTGCCTGACTGCCTCTTGTGTGGCCCCTTCTGGGGCCTGGCCCGCAACCTGGGCATGTGCACTTGCCTGGGAATCAAACCACTGACCTTTTGATTCATAGGCTGGTGCTCAATCCACTGAGCCACACCAGCTAGGGTGTAAATGCTGGTAAAATTTTATTAAGTCACATTCTAAAGAATTTTTGGTAACATAAGTAAAAACTTACAATGTGATAAGTGAAAATAGCAGTATAAAAATGACTCAAAAGTCTACTTAAGTGTTATGTACAGAGAGGAAAAGAACTGGAAGGAAACCCACTAAAATACTAACAGTGGCTATCTATTCTAGAGAGTGAAAGTAAGGTAATTTAAAATTTCTTCTTTATTATCTGAATTTCCCAACTTATCCCATAAGCAAATTTTATTTATAAAATCACAAATATTATAAAGAAAACAAACTGTGCCACCCCAAAGTAACATTTCATTAAATTGTGTAGCATATTAAGATAATTATAGAGCATACTAACAATTATATAGAAATAAATCATTTGAAACAAGTCCTGTTGCCAGAGAGATCAAAAGCCTAACCAAATTCTTTTCCTATATGGCATGAATCTGAGTTTTATTATATTTATTTAACACTGTCTTAAAAATTGGTTCAATTGTTCATAAGTAGCTCTTAATCGTAAGTAAATGTCAGAACTACCAGGAAAGCTTTTTGAAAATACGCCTGGCTTGAAGATGTGCTGAAAGAGTAATTGGTGAATCTAGAATTCTAGGGTCCTAAGATGATTCTCACATGAAGACCCTAAGACCCTGGCTAGGGTCAAAAATATTTTTCTTTCTGTGACTTTTGCTGGAACTTTTTAAACCTTTAAATAATAGCACGCATGTGTGCGCACACAAGTATCCACACACTCACTCCTAGTCACTTCCCTGTAACTTCTGATGGATACCTTCTGATTTGCTTTTGCTCCTCTGGGTAAAAGGCAAAGCTGTTGTGCCCAAGCAAGTCTTCCAGACATTCCCCGGACCAGCACAGTGACAGAGGGGAAAAAATCATCTAGAATAAAATGGTGTAAAAGTTTTTATTTCAGACACCCATTTAAAATACACTGGTTATCAACTGCAGAGCTTCTACTAAAGCCCTAGAACAGTGTTTCCCAAACTTCCATCCTTGTGTACCACTCCTGTGGTTTCTGTCACACCCATGATGTTACATTGTATGAACCACTTTCTTTTTTAAACTTAAATTTATTTTTAAAGGAAATTATCTATCTCTACTTTAAATGAAAAACTGTAATTTTGATGTGCTAAATATATATTTTTAACACATTTAAAGATACATAAAATGTTTACCAACAACACACTGACTAACATCATTTTACATATCTCCAATGGTACACATACACGTTCCTGGGAAACACTGTCCTGGCCAATATCCTTAACTTCCAATGTCTGAATGACCCAAAGGCAAGAAGACAGACGGAGTGCCTACAGTGCTATTATATTCGCCCATGCCTTCGCGTACCACCACTCCATCCCGGCAGAAGTTCAGGAGAGGGAAAGGGGGTAAAGAACTCAGGATGGACTTGAGCGACCCAGATCCTCCTTCTTACGTTCTTTCTTAGTCTCCAGTGTGGGAGGCAAAGTTGTTCAAATTTCTCTCTCATTTCCTATTAACTACTGCAACAAACTATTAAAATGTCCTTTGTAACTCTTGTAAATCCTAATCGTTTTATATTTCTGGTAGACTTTTGATGAAATGTAACTGCTTGAAATGAGAGTAAGAGAGTCCTAAAAGATATGGAAAAGACCAGGAAGCCCAGACGGGATACTGGGATTTTGCAGACTCCTTAGCAGGTGGCTTGGGAGAAGGAGGCAAGAGGAATGATAATAATAGGCACAAGAGAGAGAAATGAGTCAAGCAAGTTCAAGGTCTGGGATAGAAAAGTAACAGGTGACTGCAGGTAAGACTTGGGACCAGCACTTCTGGAGCTGAGCAATGATTAAAGGCCCACTGTATTCCCCACTAAAGTCACTGTACCCTGCCACAACTCAAAACCTGTGATGATATTCATTTATCCCTGAACTTCAGGAAAACGTCTCACTTTCATTTTTATGGATTTATGAGATTCTATTTATATATTCTCAACAGAATTTGCATGGGACTCTAAGACCCTATTCACCTTTGCAAAGGTAAGAGAGCAAGTCTTTCATGATTGAGAAAACCCTATTACTATGGGGCAATAATAACAGAAAGGGACAGGATAAGGTTCAGAAAATTTGGATTCTAGGCCCAGTCATACCATATACTTAACCCTGGATGAGTCACATACCTGCTTGAAGTCTCAGTTCCTTCACCTGTGAATGGGGGAACTGTACACTAAGTGATTCCCTGGGTCCCTATATGCCCAGATTCCATAACCCTCATTTTCCTGCACCTTTCTCAATAAGAGTCTCTCTGAGAACACGCTTCCTTTATAAACTGGCTGATTCCAATTACCTTCAGGAAAAAATGTATTTTGAGTAGTCTTAGTGATAGTAGTAGTCATGTACTTTGAGATAATTTTTATTTGGGAGAGAAAGAAGAGGAAAACAGTGAATGCTTGTCAATTGCCCTGCTGAAAATCACTGAAGTGTTTTCAGAAGGGCAGTGGTATGGTCAGATCTGTATTTGAGGATGAACACAATGGCAGCAGCAAGTGGGTGGAGATATGGGCAACAAATTTTGGGATTGGAGGGAGTATTAGACCAGGTAGGAAACCACGGCAACAATCTAGATAAGAAATAACAAGGCCCTGCATTTGAATGTACTGGGAGAGGTACAAAGGAAAGGAAAGAAGTGAGTCACTGGGGAGGTGGAAACTGAAATCAGTTTTACAAGAGAATGACAGAAAAAAACAGGCAAGGTAAAGATGACTCCTCAAATTTCCACCTGTTTGGGTGACACCAGTAACAGACATAGAACACTGAAAAGTGAGGGGGAGGGTCCAAAGTTCAAGAATAAAAGAAGAGTAATAATGGTTTCTAGACACATTAAACAATAGAAAATAGCTCACTGAAACAAACATTTTATAAAACTATAGGGCTCTTTTCTGATATTTCAGACATGCATTAAGAACCTCTGAGAAATTCTACACAATATGTATATTCTATTTTCTGACCTTCTATTTTTCATTTGCTATTATCCCACAACAAGGCATCTTTTTGACAAATGCACAATTACTTAGAATTTACAGTCTTTCCTCCCCTGTAGGAAACAGCTTGCTAGTACTGATGAACATGATGATTTAGCAGTGGAAAAGGCCCAAAGTGCTGAAACTTACTCTGTTCATTCCCAAGAGGCTGCTCCAGCATTGCCAGGATGACACTGTTATCCAAAACAAAGTACCGGAAGCTATGCTTGTTTATGGTTGGTAGCCTGGAGTACTTAATCAAAGTGGTCTCATTCACCAGACTACAAGGAGAGGCAGGACCACTTGGTGAGGGAAATGCGCCAAGCAACTGCATAATACTATGGAGAATACAAAAGATAACAGTTAATTCCCAAAGCAAAATCTTACGTTTACCTCACGTATCAATGTATAGTCCTGCACTTTCGATTTTAACTGACCCAACCATGGTCATTTCTACAGTATTTTGCGATATATAATGTGCACTCTTTGCCCAAATTTCTGAGGGAAAAATAAAGATGTGCATTATACATGAGTAATACTAATTCTGTATCTATATAAATGTTTTAAATTCTTTTATTTGTGCTTAGGCATTAAAAGTATAACTCTAGACAGCAGTAATGATATCCATATGCAAAATAATACCCTGGAACACAATAATCAGTTTTGTTTCTAAATATAAAGAAATAAAAAATTCATTAAAAAAATTAAAACAAAAAGATTTTCCCCTGAAAGTCTGGGCCAAAAACATGGGTGCACATTCTACACGAAAACGCATCACATACAAAACATGGGTACTCCCTGTGGTGGGCACCTTGGTGTCCTGTCCAGGTTTCCTCCGCCCCCCGCTCCCCACCCCACCCCAGTAGTGAAAAATCCATTCCCCCACATGCAGGGAGTTGGTGGCCACAGCTTTCAGTTGAGTCCCTCTCCGGGAGGTGCCTTTGGCCTACAAGAACCAACTTATCTCAAATTACAACTTCCTCTGGGACAGTACACACCCAAAGAACAGCTGATGAAGGGGTATAAAGTTCCAGCACCCCTGCCCCAACTTCAGAGAACTGTGAAGGGCCAACTCAGTTCCAGATCTTTGCTGCGAGCGCAAGCAAATTTCTGGAGCTTCTTGCAAGCAAATTTCTCTGAGTTTGCTACCCTAATTAACCATAATTCTAAATCATGAAGCTCCTGAAGATATATTAAAAATTCTTGTGTGTACCAGCTTTCAAAATTATATTAACTAAAGTATTCTGGACCTAGAAAAGAATAAACCAAACCCATTCAATTTTCCAGATGATGAAACTCAGGTTCAGAAGAGATAAATGATCTTTAAGAGACCACAGTAGACATACCCTCATTTTATAGATAAGGAACTCGACACACTAATAGTTATATTTCACAAAACTTGCTATAATTACCAAATGCAAATAAAAAACTGATTCGGAAACTGGAATTTAACTGATCAAGCCTAGTATAAATATATTCATAGAGATTTTTATATACATTCAACAAATAATAACTTATATAGAGCACTTATCATGTGCCAGGCATTGGTCTAAGTACTTTACACAGATTATTTTATTTAGTTATAATAACCCTATGAGATAGATACCACTATTATCCCCCTCTTATAATGAAGAAACTGAGGCACAGAGAGAAAGTATCTTGTAATAAAAACATAAGATTTTATCCTGTGGCCCTAATATTATATGCAGCTCATTTGGAAAACTAATATTCCCTAATACCACTTTTATCATGTCAATCCTCAGCCAGAGTGGCCTCTCCCTTCCTCTTTAATTCTAATGTTTGAACCCAAACATCTCTGATAATAAAAGGCAACATTGCTCAATAGATGTTTTCCTTCAATTTTTTCTCTTCCTAGGAGGGGGACTATCTAAGAATATCAAGAACCAGAAGAATTTCATGATGGGTCAAGCCTAAAGATCTGTGACAAGTAGGTGATATACCAGTAATGGGAACATATGGCTTGGGTATTCTAAATCAGGACAAAGATGGCTGTCACAAAGCACATGAATGAACCAGGTGAGCTTACTGTGTTCTATGTAAGATGCTAAGACATTATCAAATAGGTTGCTCACAAGGGAATAGGCCACTATGATCAAATCTCACCAGCCTAACCACATTTTTCCTTCTTGATGGTTCCTAAACCAGAAAAGCAGAGAAATATCTCTGAAATCAAGACATGCAAGTATTTGACAAGGTAACACAATAAACCTGTAGACAAGACTTAAAAATCCCCATGAATCTGAAGGGAAATCTCCTATAACGTGCTTTGTGAGTACTCCCATTCAATATTTTTATCAATGTCTTTATTAGGACACATAAGGTAGAATCACTGTATCTGCAGTTGGCCAAAAGATGAGTTGCAGAGCTAATGTATCAGAATAAAAGTTGGAATCCAAAAGAATCTTAAAAGACTAAAAGTGAAGTAACCTAACATGAAAATAATTTTAGGTTTAAATGTAAAGTTCTGTACATTACATCCAAATACCCCTAGACAAGTAAGTGTAGAAAAATTGATGAAAGGTGAAAAAAACTCAAAAGATTTAGCTGAATAAGTAAAAATCAACAGGTCATCAAAAATCTAATGCAGTCTCCAAATACATTTTAGTAAAAATATAATATTTTACGGTTTAAAAGTCATCAGTCCACATCTAGCATATTTTACTCAGTAAATGACCTTGAAGAGGCACAGAGTCAAACGCACCCCATTGAGAGGAGAATGACCAGGATGATAAAAGTATTTGGTTCCCTGTCATTTGAAAAATAGCTGAAAATGCTGGCAGAAATGAATCAGAGAACAAGCATTGTCTTCAGACATCTTTACTGTTTGGGAAAGAAGTTAGAATCAGAACCAATAAGTAGAAGTTCAAGTGGGAGAGATTTCAGCTCAATGTAAACATAGGTTTCTAACTATTAAAATGAAACAGTTAACCTTGGGGACCAGGAATCCCCAAATTGGAGGATTAGTCACTTGGTAAGTATGTCTTAAAATGACTTAAGCAGTACTTCCAGCTGAAATGGAGGTGTAGGTAGATATACTTTGCCTCCTCACATAACCAAAAAGGGAAACTATCAAATTTAAAAATGAAAAATAACCCAAAATGCCAGAAAACTGAACTGCAGAGATAAGAAGAAACATTCATTCAGACTCGAAGGAGGGATGGAGACAGGTAACTGGAGTGGAGAGGATGGGAAAGGCTATGGCTGGTGGACCAGGTAGTCCCACATTTGCAGAGAGGAATAGCTAGGGAGTAAGGTAGACCACCCAACCCAGGGTTCCAGTGTGGGGAAATAAAGCCTCAAAACCTCTGACTACAAAAACTTGTGGGGGTAAGGTGGCAGGAGAAACTCCCAGCCTCACAGGAGAGTTCCTTGGAGAGACCCTCAGGGTCTTGGAACATACACAAACCCACTCACCTGGAAGTCAGCACCAGAAGGGCCCAATTTCCTTGTTGACAGCAGAGGAAGTGACTGAAAGCCAACCTAGATCTGAGCAAATGGCTTTGTTCCCTCTCTTACCCTTCCCCTCGTACAGTGCCACAACCCAGCAACGAGGGTTGCCCCACCCTGGCGAATACCTAAGGCTCCGCCCCTTATATTGTAATAGGCACACTGAGACAAAGAAATTTGGCAAAGAAATGAAAGAACAGATCAAAGCTCCCAAAACAGAACTGAGCAATGAAGAAATAGCCAACCTATCAGATGCAAAGAATTCAAAACACTGGTAATCAGGATGCTCACAGAAATGGTTGAGTACAGTCACAAAATAGAGGAAAAAGTGAAAGCTATGCAAAGTGAAATAAAGAAAAATATACAGGGAACCAACAGTAAAGGGAAAGAAATCAGGACTTAAGTCAATGATTTGGAACTGAAGGAAGAAATAAACATTCAACCAGAACAGAATGAAGAAGCAAGAATTCAAAAAATAGGAACCTCCAAGACATCTTTAAACATTCCAACATCCAAATTATAGGGGTACCAGAAGGAGAAGAGGAAGAGCAAAAAGTGGAACACTTATTTGAACAAATAATAAAAGAGAACTTCCCAATCTGGCAAAGAAAATAGACTTCTAGGAAGTCTACGGGGCTCACAGAGCCCCAAAGAAGTTAGACCCAAGGAAGCATACACCAAGGCACCTCATAATCACATTACCCAAGATTAAAGATAAGGAGAGAATCTTAAAGGCAGCAAGAGAAAAGGAGACAGTTACTTATGAAGGAGCACCTATAAGACTGTCAGCTGATTTCTCAGAAGACACCCTGCAGGCAAGAAGGGGCTAGAAAGAAGTGTTCCAAGTCATGAAAGGCAAGGACCTACACCCAAGATTACGCTATCCAGCAAAGCTATCATTTAGAATGGAAGGGCAGATAAAGTGCTTCCCAGATAAGGTCAACTTAAAGGAGTTAATCATCACCAAGCCCTTATTATATGAACTGTTAAAGGGACTTATCTAAGAAAAAGACGATCAAAACTATGAACAGTAAAATAACAAACTCAAAAGTATCAATAACTGAACCTAAAACAAAAACAATCTTAAGCAAACAGCAAAACAGGAACAGAATCACAGAAATGGAGATCACAATGGGGAAGGGGAGAGGGGAGCACGTGGAAAAAGATACAGGGAATAAGAAGCATAAATGGTAAGTACAAAATACACAGAGGGAGGTTAAGAATAGAATAGGAAATGGAGAAGCCAAAGAATTCTATGTACGACCCAAGGGCATGAGCTAAGGTGGGGTGGGGAGAATGCTGGTGGGAGGGAGGATGCAGGGTGGAGGGGAATAAAGGGGGAAAAAATGGGACAACTATAATAGCATAATCAACAAAATATACTTAAAGAAAAAAAGTGACTCAAGCAGAGGGGCTACTGACATGATTTCCAAGAGTCCTAATTCTGAATTTATATTAGTATGCTAAGGGGAAAACCCAACCAGGCAATCTACATTCCATCATTGTCTACTGTGTGCCCAGCACTGTGAGGGGTGCGAAGAATAAACATGGCCTCTATCCAGGTTGGAAAGATCATTGGCAAGTATTAAACATAACTAGGTATGATCATGACAACATACTGTAGAATTCATGCTATATGATAGGGTCAAACTGAACAAGCATACAGGTAGGGAAAGAGTCATCATGCAGAAGCAGAATAACCAAAGAAGGTCCCACAGAGGTAGCTAGATTTGATGTGAGCATTGAACACTGGAGGATGTGGTTAAGAGAAGAGGGAAGTCCTAAAACCCGGGGCAATATACAGACAGGTATGAGTATGCCCAGTTCATAACCACAAGTGGCTTGCTAGGCCCAACTATGGTAGAACAGATGTGCTGGGAAAGATCAGACAATTTAAGTGGGGTCAGAATAATGAGGTCCTTGAAAACCAGACCACAGATTTCACAGAACATGGCAGGAAACACAGATCTATTCAGTTTTCAATCACTCAAGCAGCAGAATAAAAATAGTGCCTAAGGGTAATCAGCTCAGCAATACAACACAAGATGAACAGGAAGGGCAAGAGACTGAGAACAGCGAAATCAGGCAAATTGTGAGAAGGATCTCGGCCAGAACACTACCTGAGGTTAGAGGAGGTGGAGGAAACATTTTCAAAAGTAAAGTCAATTGGAATCAGTCACAGGCTTCAAAAGGAAAATGACATAAACTTTTTTTAAGCCAAAATTTGTGTCTGCATAACTAGAAAACAGCAGTGATACTGACATAAAGCTATAATTGTGAAGAAATAGAGAAACTCAGTTTTGGACATATTCATAACAGTACTATTCAAGGCACCCTTCAAGACTGGAAACTGGAGACACCTTTGGTAAAGTTGCCAGCACAGACAAAACAGATGAGTGACCTACATAACTATTGGCTGGACTAGGGGGAAGCATCCCAGGGATCTCTTCCGTAATTTACAATGCTCTTAAACTTTTAAAAAAATTACTTACTAATTTTTTTTTTTAGAGAGAGGGTGGGGAGGGAGAGATCAATTTGTTGTTCCACTTACTTATACATTCACTGGTTGATTCTTGTATGAGCCCTGATTAGAGATTGAACCTGCAACCTTAGCATATCTGGACGATGCTCTAACCAGCTGAGCTACCCGGCCAGGGCCCTTTATAATGTTTTAAATCCACCCCAGCCCACATGTGTACTCTCCTCTGAACTTTTATTATTTCTATTACTCATTCACATTTTTCTGATTTTCTAGCTCTTAGCCTAACCTCCACAAAATCACTGGGAGCCAGCATTAGCATAGTGAGCAGGGCTAAACTAAAGCCAGCACACTTCTAAAACTAATGAAGGACCTCAGCCCATGAGAAACAGAAATAAATCCAACTTTATTGTATATACCCCAAGTTATCAACAGACCACTGAACACATATAAGATTCTGAGATCTTGGTTAGGAGCTGATTTACGTACAAATCTTCAAGCAGTCTTGCCTACCTACCACTTAACTAAGACCAAGATGATCCAACCTAGATAGACTGACCTGACATCCCTCCTTTTTATATTTTTCTGGGTCTTCGACCACATTTACCATGGTAAGATTCATCTTTCCATATTTACTGATTCTACCTTATCTTCTCCACTTACCTCTTCCTTGCATCCATAAATGTGCCTACACTGCCTTCCCCCCCTCCTACTCTTGTCACTTACCAGTCAAACACAAACTCTCTCAACTCTTTCTGCTTTTTCAAGGTACCATATCTGTCTCCGTTCCTTCAGTACCAAAATACTTAAACAGGAATCTTCCCTTGTTGGCTTAATCAACCTGGAATCGCTTATAGCTCAAACTTTACTCACCCTCTAAAACTCAGGTCCAATGTACTTTTCCCTAGGAATCTTACTTCAATTTTCCCTTATGTGGAAGTATTCATTTCCTCCTTCCTACTCCCCAGCATTTTATTTGTACCTCTTTCTCCTGAAGCATTTATTTTCCACCCAATATCATAGCTACTTGTGTTCACATCTTATCTTCCCTAGTAGACAAGAAGATCTCTGAGGGTGGTGAATCTGATTTATCTTTGTGATCTTATTACAAGTTCGTAAGAGGAAGTTCCTAAATCTTAGTTGAATGGATCTTTAATATATAATACATGTAGTAGCAGAGAATACAGACACCACTGAGCTAGACAGCAAGAGACCTACTAGTGTGACTCAGATCCTGTCTCTGGATGCAGCCATCAATCAAGTCAGGAGGTGGAATAAGGCTCTCCCAGATCCTTTCCAATTTGAACACGGTATAACTTGAATTAACATCAATCAGCATAGAAAAACAAGGACCCAAACTCTCAGCTCAAGTTCATGGTTTCCTTTTGTCTTAAAAAAAAAAAAAAAACAAAAAACCCAAGACATTTTCTTTTCCAGTTTATTTCTGTAGAAAAAGTATTCTAAAGGGGCTGCATCACTCACTACTGAAAAACTGGGGAGGAAATAAAACAGGAATCACAGCTAACCCCAACTAATTTATAAGCACATTCCCTGTGCAGTCACTTTCATACCATGTTAGGGTGGCTTCAGCAGCATCCTTTACCCTCATAGAAGCAGGGTTTGGCTCCTTATCTCCTTTGTACTTGACCTCTTGCTCACTGCTCTTGGACTTACTTCCTGAAATACCCAATTCCACAATCTCCAGTACTTCCTTAAGACAGTCCTAGAAGCAGAAAAGGAGTATCAGTTTTCATAACACACCTATCTTATAAGAAGACAAGGAAGTACATCAAAAGTTAATAGTGGCTATGTTTTGGTGGTGATGCCAGTTTCTTTCTCATTTTGTTTAACAGTATATATTAATTTCATAATAATATAGTAACCCCCCAATTTCTCTTTAAAGAAATAAATGTAAGTGTTCAGAGAGCTAAGTAATAAGTAATAAATTCAAGTACACTTTATTAGTCATAGTTATTATAAAATTGCCATGGACTATACATAAATCATGAAAGCCTAAATGAAAGAGATATAACAGTAATCTATTAAACCTGGATGCTTTAAAACATGTTAGATTATCCAAAGAGAAGATCATCAATAACTGACAATTTTAATTAATTTTTGGTATTATAACTTTAGAAGCCATTATGAAAATGACTAAGAGTGAGTCAACAGAATTATTTTTAAAACTATAAAATCTCTAAATAAATATCCAATAAGCCTGGCATGTCTTTTATTTACACTGTGAATTCACGGTAACTGTCTGCCTTCCCATAAGATAAGGGTTACATGGAACAATGGCAAAGAAAGCAATCTAGACATCTGTGCCTCCACAAAAGCAGAGAAACACATGCATGAAATGAAATTTTAGATACAAGCAACCTTTACAAACCAGCATTGCTCTAGGTTGGCAGCCTGGCTATCAACTGCCCTTCTTGATTTGGTAATGGGTTAATTTGCACCCAAATATAAGCATGTCGGTTTTTGAGTTGTGCTCAAAAGGACAAGTGTTCTACTGAAACATAACAAGTGCATTCAGTTTAAAGTATGCAACATAGTATTTAAATTTAGATATTCTCTTTTTAATAATATCTTTTAAAAGACATTCTCCCACCATACATTTTGTTTCTACTTAGTGTGCAAACCAACCTTTTCATCAAGCATATCAGGATGCTCTATCAGCCAGACACAGAGACACTGAAAAGCTGCTACTATCATGGAGTGCAGATCCCGGGAGTGAAAAGGAGCTGGCCGACTACACTGGTACACGATGTAGCTGCATACGGAACTGATGGCTCGCTTTCGGTCTCCTAAATCAACCATCACCTTCACCTGAGCATATTCGTATGGGGAACAGTTAGCCAGGCACCATTATATCAATTTCAAAGCATCTGCACTAAGGTCCAGCCTTTCTGAGAATGTGATACACCACAAGAAATCTTGCTTCTAAAACATTATTTATATAGAAAACCAGAATATTTTAGGGGTATTATAATACTCTATATAAAAAGAGGGCACTTTTAAACCCTAAAATAATATTTTGCTTTAGCATACTTTTTCATTCCCTAAAACATAAACTCTTGGGATGCGCCTACTTATCATTGCCAGAAATCAAAAGAATAGCTGGAAAAAGAATAAAAACAAAAGAATAGCTGGCAATGAAACAAATGCACATTTTTTAAGCCTCCTAAACCCAACCCCACAGGGATGCTCTAGGGGCTACTCAGTTCTGTACAGCAGAGGTATAATTAACATACAGACCGTAAAGTACACATATTTCAAGTATACGATGTGGTAAATTTTGGCATAAGTATATACCTGTAAGATATCACCACAATCAAGATAGTGGATATATCTATCACCCCCAAAATCTCCTCATGCAGCTTCGAATCCTTACTCTGTTTTCTCCCCTCCCTAGGTTACTGCTGATCTGCTGTCATTATAGGCTAATTTGCATTTTCAAGAGTTTTATATATAAATACAATCAAACAATATCATACTCTTTTGGGGGGAGGGGTTGCTTCTTTTACTTAGCATAATTATATGACATTTATCTACTTTTTTGTGCACATCCAATGTTCAACATTCATCCCTTTTCATTGTAGAGTAGTAGTATGCTACTGTATGACTATAACACAATTTATCAGTCACCTGTTAAAAGGCATCTGGGTTGTTTCTAGACCCTGGGTATTACAAATGAAGTTGCTAGGAACAGTAGTGCGCAAGTCTTTGTTTGGCTATATGTTCTCTCATCTCCTGGTAGAAGAGTGACTGGGTCATATGAGAGACGTATGCTTAACTTTTTAAGGAACTACCAAGCTGTTTTCTAAAATGGTTGCACCGTATAACACTACCTTCAACAGTGTGGGGGAGTTCCACTTCCTTCACATTTTCACCAACATTTGGTATGGTCAGTCTTTCCAATTTTAGAGGAGTGGTAACTCACTGTAATTTTAATTGTATTTCCCTAATAACTAGTGATATGAAACATATTTTCATGTGCTTATTTGTTATCTGTATGTTTTGTTTGGTAAAGGGTTCAAATCTTTTTCCTATTTTTTAATTGGGCTATTTGTTGTATTAATGAGGATTTTTGTTATTATTTTTTTGTCTTTTAAAAAAATCCTTGCCCAAGTATATATTCATTGGTTTTAGAGAGAGAGAGATGGGGGGAGGGAGGGGAAGGAGGGAAGAAGGGGGAGGGAAGAGAGCGGAGGTGAGAGAGGGGAGGGGGAGAGAGAACAACAATGTAAGAGAGAAGCAGACTGGTTGCCTCCTGCACATACCCCAACTAGAGACCAAACCCACAATGCAGGTATGTGCCTTGACCAGAAATCAAGCTGAAACCTTTCAGTGCATGGGACAATGCGCCAACTAACCAAGCCACACTGGCCAGGGCTGTTTTGCCTTTTTAAGGTCTTTACAAAGTAACCGCCAGACTATCCAGATCCAGCTACCAAGGAGAAGACCCTGTTATGTAGTAGGGACTGGCTAGAGCATGGCAGGCAGCTCTGGCTTCCTAACCTTATGTCCTCAGAAGAGATAGTGGACAGCATTTTCTCTTTAGGGGCCACAATGCTCATGTGGCCAGAAAGGGGCTTCTTAGAGCCAATTTTACCACTTGGGGTCCAAGACAGCATGATCTTCACTTTGATGCCCAGCACACCCTATCTGAGCAGCACATGGCACACAGTGGTACTGATATAGTTAACAGGGTCCCCACTGTAGATCATCAGACCATCCACAAACTTGATGGATCCAGCCCTCTGCCCTTGGAGTTTCCCTGACCCTATGACCTTGTAGCCCCTGGCCCCACTCTCCATGATGAACTGCAGCACCCCACAGCAGGCTCTCCACACAGCAAGCCCTCCTGCAAGTTTGTAATGCAGAGACTCTGTGCAATGACACATAGACCTCTTGTGGCCACCTTCTCAAAACTCTAAATGATATCAGTCAATTCCTGGTTTTGCTGGTTCTTCTCACCAAGAACATTCTACATCCTGGAGGCCAAGGTAATGATTTCTACCCTGGTTGACACAAGCTGGACCTCAACTCCAGAGCAGCTGTCTTTGGCAAGCATCTGAGTGAGAAGAACTCATTCAGTTTAGCTCTGAAAATGTCATCAATGACAAATTTCCTCTTTTGGAAATTTGTACCACCATATTACCTACTGTGCACTACCAAAAGGACTGAGTTTTGACAGTTCTTTATATAATCTGGATATCGTTTGTAAAGAGTTTCTGCCAATCTGTGACTTAGCTCATGGTCCATTTTTTGGAAAAATAGTAGTTTATTAATTTTGGTTAAGTCAAATTTAATAGTTGTTCTTCTATGATATAAGAAATCTTCGTATAACCCAAATCTTCATATAACCCAAATCTTCATATAAATAAAGACTTTCTTCCAATCTAGAAGTTTTACAGTTTAAGTTTTACATTTAGGGTTACAATCCACTTTAAGTTAATTTTTGTACATAGTGCAAGGTATGAATCAAAATTCACACATACACACACACACACACACACACACACACACACATATGAATATCTGATTGTCTCAGCACTATTTGTTGAAAAGACTATCCTCTCTCCCTTGAATTAACACTGCACCAGAAATCAGATGTTCATGTATATGTGCATCTATTTCTGGACTCCCTATACTATTCCAGTGATCAAGTTGTCCAACCTTACTGCAATACCAGACTGTTTTGATTACTGTAGCTTTGTGATGAGTCTTGAAATCAGGTAGTGTCGCACTGTATGATTTGTTAGACAGGCCCAGGGCAGCACTCCACCTAGAGCTAATTGTTCCTTGCTACTGGAGAGGATCTGAACATCACAGGAAATAGTACCTTGTCCTCAAAGCAGTGTGATCCTGCAAGTCTTATAAATGGCTATCCTTACTTTCTGCATCGGTAACTGCCCCTTAAAAAACTATAGCCATTACACCTACCCCTGAGAATCTTTGAGGTAATCTCTAAGTGGTTGTATGATCATCTTAGGGCCCTGACCAGTTAAAGCATCATCCTGATACACCAAGGTTGCAGGTCCGATCCTTGGTCAGGGCACATACAAGAACCAATAATGAGTTCATAAATAAGTGGAACAACAAATTGATGTCTCTCTCTCTAACTACCAATCAATTTTAAAAAAAAAGAACATCTTACATTTTCTAGCCCATTTTGTCCCTTAGGACTTTGGTAAGTTACAGCCTCTGCTCACCTGTCCTCACAACGATAAAACAAGGACTTGAATTTTATCACTGCAAGCAGTACAACCTCGTGTGTATATCGCCTTTTTGTTCACAGAGTGCTTTACATATTTTATTTCATTTCATTGGATTTGATCTTCACAACACCAGGTATTAATCCTGCCTGTTTCACGTGTAAGAAAACATTTAGATGATAGTGAGGATGTGGAGAAACTGAAACCCTTGTACATCCCTGGTGGGAATATAAAGTAATGCAGTAACTGTGGAAAACAGTTTGACAGCTGCTCAGGTTACATATAGAATTACCATGTAAGCTAGCAATTCGACTACCAGGTATATACCCAACAGAACTGGAAACTGGTATTCAAACAAATGAAGGTAGACACATGTTCATAGCAGCACCATTCACAATGGTTCAAATGTGCATCAATGAATAAATTGACAAATTGGTGTATATAAATACAATGGAATATTATTCATCCATAAAGGAAATGAAATTCTGACATAGTCTATAACACCAATGAACCTTAAAAACACGTTAAGTGAAAGAAGCCAGGCACAATAAGCCATATATTAGATGACTTAATTTACATGAAGTGTCCGGAATAGGTAAACCCATAGAGACAAAATGCAGACTGGTGGTTGTCAGGGACTGTGGAAAGGGGAGACCAGAAAGCAACTGCTTAATGGGTATGGATTCTCTTTTGGGGGTGATGAAAATGTTTTGAAACTCAACAGACATTGTGGCTGCACAACACTGTAAATGTACTAATAGCCACTGAATTACTCCCTTTAGAATAGTTAATTTTAGGTTATGTAAATTTCACCTCAATAAGAAAAATACTTAGAGAAGTGCAAACAGCCACACAGTTCTAAAGTTTTACAAAATGGAATAATAGATGTCAAAGTAATTTAAAAATACAGCCAATTTTACTTATCTCTGGTAACAGAAGATGGAAGACTGACAGTCCCAAATGGCCTATTTTAGGGTAATTATTCTTCCTTTACCAAATCTGTATTTGTTTATTAAAATTAGATGATCCTATAATGGCACAAAAGGTCATGCTGAAAATTTAGAATATTATGAAAAAAATACAAAGTCAAAAAAAGTGAAGTTCATTTTGTAAAATTTCACTTGGAGGCTCATTTGTGCACACTTCAATATAAACTATGTTTGAGTATAAACCAGTACTGTGAAACCCACACCAAGAGGTCAACAGATACAGAAAACAGAGCAGTAGTCCAAGGCTGCTGGGCTGAAATTAAAGAACTGTTGTTCTCACCTTTGCCAGGCCAGAGAGGAGCTCTAGAGCTGCCAGTGATATGCTCATGTCTGGCCGCCACTGGGAGTTGAGTCTTTGGGTGACGAGATGAATGCTGCGAATCAGTAGTCCAGCAGCTGAATCTGTATTAAGAGCTAGGATATAACCCCAATGCCACATCCCACAGGGAGGGAAAACAACTAAGCATTAGTAACAAGAAGCACAGCATTCCACCAGGCACAGACCAAGCAGCCACAGTGAGCACAACGGGCACCCGCACAGTGCTCTGCTCCCCGCCCCACTGGCCTGAGCATAAAGCCTGACTGAACAACAGTGCACAGGGCATACACACTGGACCAGAGCAGCTTCTAGCTCCCAGCTCAGGAACTTTCACATAGACATCCACTGGGATTTGGCAATTCAGTGTCATTCTTGTAACAACGTAAATTTTTAAATTTCTAAATTAACTCAGAGAATTACATTTTCACCAAAACAATCAATCAATAATTTCCTTGGAATTTTATATGGAGGAAAGAATTCAAATCTCCTCAGATGCTCGGAATCAGCCTAAAGCATCTGTTGAAATTATTTTCAGGGGTTAAACCATCAAAAGTCACATGCACTGCTTTTTAAACACATTTTAACATTTAGCTCTTTAAAACTACTTTAATATTTCTAAAAAAATCATATAACCATGTCATTGTGCTTTTATTTGGCCTCCAATTCTATATTTAAAAGTAATAACTAATTAGCTAATACATAAGGACAAATTAAATGAAATTTATAAAAGGAAGCTTTAGGGACATTATACCTGTCGATCCTATCAGAAAGAGGGCAGTGACAACAGAAAAAGGAATGATCATTAAAGAGACATTCATGCAACACTAACACAAATCTGGACTTCTTAGTAAAAACTATTTTACGACATTAAAAGCAGACCTCACTAACACCAGTTCAAAATGCTCAAACAAACAATTATCACTTCAAACACTTATATTAGAACACATACAATAAAATGCAAAACTTTCTTTAGTTTAAAAGTGCTTTAGAAAGCACAAAAATAAATAAAATTTCACCTAACTATACTTAAACCCACGAACATAATGAGTAAGACAACAATTTAAATAACTTTATAAATGTAGTATTTAAATGTGCTGAATATCCACATAATTACCTTATGCATCTGACATGCTCAAGGATACTTATGATTAAAAATTTAAACACACATCTAAGGATCTAAATTTCATTCTAATCTAGTTGGATTAACACTCACAGATTCAACTAGGGGTATCCAACCTGCCACTGAGTGTAGCATGCAGGCCAGAATGGCTATGAATGCAGCCCAACACAAAATCATAAACCCACTTAAAACATTATGAGATTTTTTAACTTTGTTAGTGTTTTTGTATTTAATATGTGGCCCAAGACAATTCTTCTTCCAGTATAGCCCAGAGACACCAAAAGGTTGGAAGGTCCATGCTATTATTTGTGTATAAAAACATAAAGGCACCCCCACACTGAGAGAACTATAAATAATTGCCCAGCGTAAAGGATACCATTTAATAGTATGCTCTTCTGGCTAATGTTTCCTTACTCTTACTTGACTGAAAAATCTGTGACTGAAAAATCTAACCAGATATACAGAGAGGTATATAGGTTTGAAGCACAAAGATATTTTCCTCTGGGTTTCTGTCCCGTGCGTTTCCTACCACCCATCCTTACCACACTGCAGTAACTGATGTACTGGCTGGCTCTGCCATTAGACCGTGAGGCAGAGTCCACATCCTATTTGACTTTATTACCAGCACCTGCTACAGAATCCAGAAATGTTTCCTAACCACCCATTATAATCATTTATAAAATCTAAAACTACTTAGAATCTAACTACTAAAAGTTGCCTGTAAGATTTATTTTCATTTTCTTACTCTTTTACACTAATAGCCTCTCTATTCTACCTAAATACATTTAAAAAATCATGGTCATTAAAATTGTGTTAAAAATGTTTTGCATATTTCTTTTGTGTATCTGCGCATTAGAAGTTATTCCATAAACTTTGGATGTCCAAAAAACAAACATGGCTTACCATAATCTCTTAGGAGAGCTTGAGCAGGTCTTTCACTATCAGGAGTTGTGGGTTCTGTGCTTCCACCACTTGCTGAACTAATACCACTATTAGTGCGGCTGTGACTCTTCAAGTTATTCTCTCCACCACCCTAGTCAAATAAAAATGAGTCAAATATTTGAGGGCTACATCCATAGTGCACTAGTATAAACAGGTCAATCATGAAAAGCCATGGTGATAAAATGTAACATGACCACTAAACAGCACAAACTGATATACAGATAAAAACTGCTGTAGTGTTTTGTACAACACTATCTACTGAAGGGTTATGAAGGTTTGGATTGCAGGCACCCATTTGGGGGTCTTCTTTGTTGCTGTTTACAAAGGGCCAGCCAAGGACCTTTTCCATCGTCACTAGCCAATAACTCTGGGTCCTTAGAAAAACAGCCTAGTGCCTCCCAAGCAAAATTTCAGAACAGGGAAGCAATCGTAAAAAAACTAAACGCAAATAAAGTAACAGTGACTTTCTAATGTAGTTATATCATAAAATACAAACAATAAAATACTATGACTAGTATAAGGATTAACTCCTATATATTTATATATGAGCTAACAAAGGTATCTGATAAAAATTTCCCTCATTTTTTCCCATGTAAATATAATTTATTACATCTAGATCAGTTGATTATTATCAGCCACCTACTGGAACATGAATATAATTTCTTTAAAAGTAATCTGATCACCCATGCTCCATCCACCACTCCATTATCTTCCATTAATTCACCTACTCTCCTGTCTCTACTCCAAGTACAGAAACCACATATCTTGGTGACAGAAGCAGGGGGCACTAGGAGTCTCTGGGAAGCTTTTTTGATTTAGAAGCACTGGTGCTTTGGGGGACTTTCCAACTTTGATCTAGAGGGCCTAGAAAAAGCTCATGAGATGAAAAAAAGTAAACTAATGTTTGCTAACAGCCAGCATTAGATCTACTAGGAATAGAAGAAATTATGAAGTAAGGGTCTTTTTCCAGACTATTCAGGTCAGTTTACCAACAAAACAAAAGCAGATGCCTGAAGTCGATGCTGTTCAGGAATAAAGATGTATTTAGCTGGACTTTCTTTAATGCAGTATCTCTCAATGATGTATACTTGATGAGGCATTGAAAGGTAAGAAGCCTCAAAACACATATTTTAAAATAGAAACAGCCTACATCAATAAGCTGAATTTAAAAACAAGTGCCTTTAAAATCATGAAGACAGATATTCTGCAATAAAATTTATTTAAAATCAGAAGTTGATCTGACAGATTACATATGTTATATGACTTACCATCTCCATTTGGCAACCAATGGCTTCTAAAAGTGCTGAATCTTGAACAATATTTAACATTGCTCCTGCAACAGCAAAAAAACCCATTTTACTTAAATACGTGACAAAAATACTAAAATGCCTGAAATAGCTCAATTAATAGCAGAGATACAATTTTAGCTGAGTATTCCTGAAATTGTCATAAAATCACCAATAAATCTGTCAACTGATCAGAAAAGACACTTAAAAAAAAAACTCTAATTCAGGTCTGCCCCCAAAGTTTTAAAACCACATTTTTCTAAAATAAATTTCTCAGTCTCATAAATAAATTTGAAGGTCAAACTTTGCTTTATACAAAAACATGATCATTATCAGATACTTTATAACTGGTATGAAAGACCAACCGTTAACATTTCCATTTCAGGGCTTGCCCATGGCTGCATATCCTGAAGACAGCTTGTATTTATTATCAAGGAACTCATAGACTTAGAAAGGTTATAACAGAAACAAGACGGTAAGCCTACCAGACTGCTTCTCATGCCAGTGGGAAAGTACTCTTGTCCAAAATGGAAAAAGACAGAAAAGACACAGTCTTGCAAATCTATGGCAAGATTGCCAATCGATTCTTCCTTGGAATGTATGAGGGAATACTCCCAAATAAGGATAAAGCAAAACTAGATCATCTTTCAACCACAGAAATTATATGATTTCAAGTGATATTATTTGAATAACTTAAAATACTACAATTTGGAGGCATTCTCACATCAAGATTTAACCTCTGTTTCCTCAACTTCTTTCCAAAATGAAAGGATTTACCCTTCCCTATTTACTCCATCTTCTCACTGCATAACATACTATGCTTCCTGAGCAGCCATTCCAACCACTACTGCCATCGCCAATTCTTTAGGCATCACTTCCTCCCCTGCAGTGAAAAGATTCTTCAAATCCTGCTCTACAATATCCAATTTAACATCTACTTCCCCCTATGAAGTCTTCCTTACTCTTGGTTTCTTCTCTCTCAATACTAAAGACACTCAGCATGACATGCAATTAGCACTGCCTTCTGCTGTTATCTGACTACTTTGTGAGGATCTTCCAATTTCTGCAATGAGACTTGCTGAAGAATAAATGCCACACTGACCCCTGCCTCCTTAGCATGCCCGAGAGAAGAAATATCTGGGTTTTCACTTACAAAAAAAATATTTCTAAAAATGTATGAACACAAACCTAGTATCATTTGAGTGTTGTTGGGGTCCGTTTCCGTTTGCAAGGCACCTATTAGTATATTCACAAGTCTCAACTTCAGGGACAAAAAAGTTACTGGTTTATCATAAGAAGAGCTGTCATCATTACTAAACTTTCCTTCCAGAACCACCTATGGAAGAAACAAAGAATATTTGACATTGATTGCTGTAGTACACTAAACTATGACCATGTAGGAACTGATCCAGTGAGAAAACAGATCAGTCTGAAAAGCGAGGCTCTCAATCTGACCAGTATGAGACTGTGCTAAGTCTGTCACTGACTCGACAACGCATGTTACCAGATGACACTAGCCTATCACCACTTGAAATGGTAAGCCGGGCTCGCTGGCTGACTGACAGCAGAAACTTCCACAGCATATCAATTTTGTTGATTCACTTGAAATACTTTCTAAAATGTTTTTAAAAGCTCCTATTCCATTTTTAAAAGACAGTAACTTGAAATAGCACACAAAACAGGATATGGAATATTTTAAAAACTTTAATAAAACATTACCTCAGATTTGACTGTGCCAAAGTGATGAGGGAGGGGCAACAAAGAAAGTAGGATATTAATGGAAGATCTTCTCAATTCTGTTGGGTTTACATAGCTTTTGAATTTGGAGAGTTCTCTGCCAAAAAACAAAAAAAGAATAGCTATTAGTATTTCCAAACTGAAGTATGTTTTTAGCTATTGCCAAATATACATTATGCCAATTTTTCACAATATAAGCACTAGGTTTGGTCTCATAAAGAATGCAGTTAACTGCTTTCCACTGAATTTATATTCTGTAGTGTATGTCTATGTTAAACTGCTGTTATGGAATAAAACTAGAATTTGATTGATTGATTGATTGATTTTAAATGTTAAGTCCTACTCTACAAAATTACATCCTCTAGGCTGAGGTTGCTCTTACCCCTCCCATCCAGGCCAAAAAAGATTCCACACACTCACAGACAAGTAAGAACTGGAGGAGCTCAGGGTCTAGGTATTCTATACTCATTTAATACCCCTGAGTCTCCTTGGGCTATAAAGACAACTGGACAGGATAAAGTAGGAAACTGGGGAGGAACCACCAAAACAGACCAGGCCAAACCCAGCAAATGATATGCTAATACAGAATGACAGCTTACCTGTCGGGCAAAATGGTTTCAAGAGCTGAAATAAAGTAAGGAACCACAACATCAATCCCTTTCAAGTCACAGCAGAACAAAGGAGGGGAGTTTAGAATAACGCTGGCCAAGACAGGATGGCACACATAATCATTTATCTGCAAACCTTGAATTAAAAGCATGTAAAATCTAGGAAAGCAAGAAAAAAAATTTAAACTGCTGGTCAATTGTTTCTATATATATTAATATTTTCCACATATTCATCTGAAAGTCTATTTCTACTCTTCATTATTTCTAACCTTGAAAAGCTATTACTCAAGTTAAGACAACTCAATCAAATATACTAAGAACCAAATTATCTTTCCTAATGAAAATAAAGATTCATGTCTATTACACCTTCTTGAAGTTTTAAAACTTGCAACTCAAATTTATAGGTGCCTACAAATGATGCACCCAAAACAAAACAAGGCAAATGACTGCAGTAATTATCAATGAACTGGAAGGATTACTGGACTGGATTCCATGTCAGTAAAATTTTGCAGCATTGCACAAATCCTGAAAGAAAAAAAAGTGTTGTCTTTTTCCCTGTGACCCACAATTTTGGAGGAGACAATGAAAGAAAAAAACCTCATTCAACCCTGCATTCATCATGATATGAAGATTACTCTACATAAGACTCCTTATAGGAATATACCTAAAGTATACCTTACATTGAGTGTACCTTACTTTTAACCTGTTCCTCTAACCTGCAAACAACTAAGCACTCAATTTCCTATCATTCAAGAGCAATTATACTAGTATATTCTTCTACTAGTATAAGGCACTTCTTCCTTCTCTGCAAAACTCTTCTGCAACACCTTGCCCTACTCCTGGGCATTGCTCAGCACATTTCGATCCATCTTTTCTCCTTAGAACTAAACTAAAATCATGTTAGCAAATAACCAAATGCCTCTCAATTGCTAACTCCAGAAGACACATCTAAGTCTTACCTTACTCTGCCTTTTTTAAAGCATTCAAACCTGAATACTCCCTTCTTCTCCCCTTATTTTTCTGACTTCTATAGCTATTTCCTTTAATAGATCCCCTCACTCCACCTGCCTCCTAATGTTGGTGTTCCTCAGGCTGCAAAACTCAGTTCTCTAAGCTGTATCTTCCACTACCCTGGTTTTAAACATTGCTTACTTAAGCCAGTGAACATAACCAAATCAGTCTCTACCAGATACCTTTCACCCCAGCTCCAGATCTATTAGCCAAAAGCACACTGGATACCTGAGGGCAAGAAATGTTTACTAATGTATTCCAGCACTCCCTGTGTATAGTATCTGACATAAACAATTGTTGATAAATATTCCAAAGGCACCTCAAGTTCAACAGGTTCAAAACTAAGCTATCATTGGCCCTCTCACAAATTTGCTTTTTTGGTTGGTCATACTACCACCCACGCAGCCTTATGGACCAAACAGAAAACTCATGGTCACAGGGATTCCCTGGACCGTCCACCCAACACCACCTGTTTTTCTATGATCAGAACATGGCCACATCTTCTTCCCTACTGCTACTGATACCATTTGTGGTATCTCTCCAACCAGTATTCTCCCTCCTGTAACCCCACCCATACACACAAAGGGTGCCAATATTCCATGTGACCCTCCTTCACAGGCATAGCTGACTAGACCAGAAACTTCTGTGGTCTACCAACACCTGATTAATCAGATTCTCTTTTTCAGGAATGTGAAACTGGGATGCAGATATGCTTACTCGCCCTGTTCGTCACCTAGATGAAGGCCATGAAAACTGAGAACTCAGAATACTGCAATATAAGAAAATGATATGCAAAGAATAAAGAAGCAGTTCTGGAACACCATGAAGACAGAAAAACCAGAAAGGAAGAAAACCCAGTCTGGTCCTTAGCCACTTTCTAGACCCTGGTTCTTACCCTTCATGAGGCCCCGTGGCATATCCAGACTTTAGAATGTATTAAATAGCATTAGTTTTTCATAGTTGGTTCCCTTTTGCTTGAGTCATATTGAGAAGGTTTTCTGTTACTTAAAACCAAGAGCCTACTGAGATACCCGATTAGTTCCCAGAATGTGCTGTTCTATTTCATATCTACATGCTTTTGCACTGTTTCCTCTAATAGTCAGTCTAACCTTCTCTCCTGAAAACCTCGAAGGTACAAAGATGCCTGAATGCTCTTGTTAATATTAACAACTTCAGCAGCTGTGTGAATGATTAGTTGAGAAGGGCAACAAAAACAGGAAGCCATTACAAGTTAATTTCAGAAAAAAGTGAAAAGCCTACAGTATCATGGTGGGGACAAAGTGGACAGATTAAAAAGAGGGTTAAGTAGCAGAAAGGGAGGGATTGGCTGACCAATTAAAGATAGAGATGGAGAGAAGTAGAATGTAAAATGACTTCTAGTTTCTGGCATGGGCCACTAACTGAATGGATGCACAGCTATACACAAAGATCAGCTGAAGTCACAAATTTGGATAAGATGACCCTACCCAACTTGCTATATACTACCCATCCTTTGTAAGTCCAGCACAGTCATTCAATCCTCTGGATGCCCACAGCACTTTATCTGTGCCTCTCTCCTACCAACTTCCTATCACTACTGCATCACTGTTAATTTTGTACATGGCTTTGCTCACTCCAGAAAATAAGCTCCTTAGAGACAAGATTTACATTTAACATTTATGGACTATCTATGATGTCTAATACTGTGCTAAAAATTTATTTAAAAATTAGTATAGTCCTTCTAAATCTCTCGTTAATAAGTCAAATAGAACAATAAATAATAGCTCTAAAAGAAAAAGGGTCTTAAGGATCTTTATAAATCTAATAAGGCAAGTAAAATGGAAGAATTCAAGCAAAAATTTCAGTTACTTACAGACATTTGCAGGTATTTCAAACCAACATTTACTTATCGATTCAGCCTACTAAACCATGTTATAATACAGTTTCACTATGCAAACTATATAAATGAAAAAATAAACAAAACAAATTCTAAGACCTGGATAAATAAGCTGGTAGAATCTCTTCTCCAGTCTTCTTGCTACAAAAAATCCTACATAGTGTCCCACAAGCCTCAGCTCTTCCTGCTTCATAGTTATCAGGAAATTCACTTGCATCAAACATAGGATTGGAAACCATGGTGTCTGTGGACATTTGTGACCCTTTCCGTCGAAACTCCATGCTAGCTTGTGTTGTAATGGCTGGGGAGAGAAAAGGAGGGTTTTATTATATTTGTCAATATGCAGATAGGCTCATGGGACCCTGGACACAAAGATCAAATGTTGGTGTCATTAAATAGCTACTTGAATGGAATCCAATAATTCTTTTGTTTAGCAACTATATTTTACTTTTTTTAAAGGGCTCTCTGAAACCTTCTTGGAAAATGGGTAACAATTAATTTACAGTGGTACTGTCAGTTTAACAAATTCTAGAAGAAGTATTTTCCAACTGAATTTTTGATCAGCAGAATACATTTGTATATATCTGTAGTCATATACAGATACATAACGAATTTGGCTTTTCTATTATTCATTCTGTTTTTAACTCCCCCTATAGAATGATACTTAAACATTAAGAAAAAGAGCCACTGCCATTTCCACATTACCCCAGATGAACATCTCTTCTGAATGGGCAATCCCATGCTAGTTTTTATACTTTGGGGAGAGGGCAAAGGAAGGAAGAGTAATGCTTAGGAAGGAAGAGAGAGCATTCCCACCACCCACCCAACTCCAAAACACACACCAAAGAATCGCCCAACCAAGCAAAATGAAAATGAATTTTAACAACCACAGACAGCAGCTAACTTGAGGTTGATAAATCAGAAAATTGTATTGGTAAGAGCATCATGGTCATTTGTTGTCACTGAAACAGAAGCCCTTCGAAAGTTGCTATTATTTTTAACAAAAGATTTCAGAATGTGTTAAAAATCACTCTGAAATCTTTTATCACTCTACACAAAATATTTAAATTACTTTGTAATAGATTTAATAGAATGCAGAGGCAAATATAAATCTTTATGCAACTTCCCATGAGCCATTTTAGTCCTGAATAAGCTATCCAGCAATAATACATTTAAAAAACACTACATGCAGAATGCATACAAATCAAACATTAAATCTGTATAAAAATAAGCTTAAAGCTTTAAAAAAAAAAAGAGCCAAAACACAGTTAGTGCAAAATCCTGAAATTCATGACATGACCAGACTAGTGTACAGAAATAATGGGACTGATTCAGGCAGATTAATTTGCTTTTGCCAACAATCTTCCCCATTCAAAACACAGAAAAGTATTTTTCTTCCCAAGTGCAAAAACTACAAGAGACAATGACAATCAAATTTTTTAATGAAATTATGAAAAAAATAAAAACATGACTGCAATAAGAGGAAGCTTCTGGTTCCTACTTACAAGATTTATAAGAAAGAAGAATTTGGATAAAAGATGCTGCAAGATAATAGAAATAAATGGAAACAAATCAAAGGACAGCAGTAATTATAAAATACTTTAAAGATGGTGAAATTTTACAGTAAATTAAGAAGCTTCTTAGCTTTTTAAAAGTTAGATTAAAAGCTTTATGATACCACAAGCTAGTTCAAAAACATAGGAAATTGTGCATTCAGATCCAAAATTATAATTTTTGTATCATGCAAAAGAAATGAACAAAGAAAATTACACAACTACAAAAGAATTGAGGTTTCGAACTGCCCATAACGTGCATTAAAATTTTAGTTCATTAACCCTTCCCAGCTCAGTGTTACTTTTACAAAGCACAGTGTACTGTTGAGTAAATCTAAAGCTAACCAGTTCATAGAAGCAAACATTTTAAGTCTGAGGTGAACTACATGGCAGAATTCCTTGATGACAGCCAGTACTTAGAAAACAGACTAACAATGTTAGTATTCCCAAACCTCCCACCACCCCCAAGACCTTAAGAGTGGCACCCAACAGTACTCTAACCCATTCAACTACCTGGATACCTCCTATCTCCCCAGGTAATGTAACAGCCTTCCTCATCTCTGACAAGGCAGGGAAGAGAAATTTCTGTCCCTTCCTGACCATGAAAAATGTTAAGAGTTAAAAGAATTTGTTGCCCACACATGATTTGAAACTGACTTCTTCTTTTGGCACAAAAGGGTGAGCAAAGCTGTTACAAAACCCCTAGAGAGCAGGAAGATCTGTAAGTTCCCTTTAAGTAAGCCCACCAAGAAGGCAGCAGGTTGAACCATTCTGAACTGAGGAATTTTAGTGTCAACAGCTTGATACCCAGAAGATACACAGTAAGAAATTCATCTCAATAAAAGTAAAAATATGACTTATTCTAGGAAATACAAATAAATATAAATGATTCAGAAAAATCAAAATATAAAGCATATGAATATAAAAAAATAAAAGCCAAAAAGTGTTTTTAAATTTTCATTTAGTCATCCTAAATACATTTACTTATCCATAAGTAAACACTAGAATTCGAACTTGTAAATAAAATATGGAAATGGTAGAATATAAAGTGTCTGAATTTGAACAAAATAAGTAAGGGAATCCCTAAACTGAACCACACAATCTCAAATTATATTCCTGAAAATGTCTTTATAGTCACAACTTTTCTAAATAACATAAAATATTTGTAAGAATATCCAAAATAATTATATGTGTACAGTGCTAACAGTCATAGACCTTAGTTCTGAGACGATACATAATACATAAGAATGCATATCTGAAAGAAAGCAGAGATCCTTATGGCCATTAGTTTCCTCTTTGGAGTTAACAGTCTCCTTAGAGATACACAAACTAATGCAATTAGGCCTCCTTTTACCTCAACCTATTTTCAACCCCAGTAGAAAAGTGCTTTCTTACCCAAACCACCAATACACTCATTAATGCATGCCGCACAGTGCTGGCTGAGGCACACTGAACATTCAGTTCAGTAAATGATAGTCATTATTGCAATGCGTCTCTGTAAGATGTCATAAATAAACCTCCTTCAGTATATTCTGCACTACCCACACTCCCATCCTGTACCCTATGCAATTACTTCCAAATATAATGGTAAGGTGACAAAAATAAATCAGATTTTACTTAGATGATGTTTCATTTCTCTTATAAAATCTAAATAAAGATATGAGGGTTATTAATTGTCCACCAGTTTAATTTAGTTCCAGAAAAATGATATTTTTGAAAGTGTACACTTGAAATAAAGTTCTATAGACTAAAATCTGAGAGGTTTAGTCTTTTATGAAGCAGAAGTTTTCTAATATGTATATGCACTAATGAGTGAATGGCTGTCAAAATCTAAGAAAACACTTCTTGTGAATAAATTTCTGGACAAAATTTTTAATTCTCAATATCAGCATTATTATCCTGGCTGACATGAAGGGAACTTCCAGGTCACCTACTGAAAGGAATTTGATGGAACAAAAAAAGTAGCTAACCTTGAAAGGTGTGTCTAATAAAAACAGACAAAAGTCAAACCTCACAGAACAAACATAAAAAGGACAGGTAGCAAAACTTCCAAAATTCTGTTACTTCAGCTGGAAGGGGTTAAGCACAAGACACAGCTTCGTCAGAGACAGAGAGGTTTTTAAGATGCATATTAATCTTGCAGGTAGGAAAGATTAAAAAGAAAAAAAAAAGGAAGAAAAAATGATAACATATTTCTTGAGCAATATTTACCAGTCATGCTGCTGTCTCTGTTTATCCCATTATGAAGTTTACAGTGAACAAATGCTGCATCAAATAACCATGATCCAAAGAGATTCAAGATGCTGTTAACCTTTGGTCTTTGAGGGGCAGGCAGTGGCCGGGGTTCTGAAGTAGTCTGATTTGGACTTGACAGAGGAGAAGTGGAGGATGTCTGGTGCTGAACTTTTGAGGCGTGAGCAGTACTGACCTATCAGAAGGACACAAGAATATATATATCCACACTCATGAAAAAATCTGAGAAAACAGCAAGACTTTTTTAAAAGGATGGCAGATTAAAACGGCAATGTTACACAGCATAAGAATGGTGATAAAAACTCTTACTGTGCTTGTCTTCATGGTGGCCTTATTCACAGTAACAGCCCGGTGCCTCCGGTTATGTGGTGGGGTGGTACTGACGGCCGCGCTCTGAGGCATACTTAATCTATTCACGGGTGTTGGAGGAGCACTGTCTGAGCGGGGTCTAGAAATGCCTTTAAGAAAAGACGAATGGAGTTATTCTTCATAGTTCAAAATATGTTCAGAAAATCTTCCTCAAGCAACACCAGTGAATGCTCTGTACAGACTATGACAGAGACGGCTAGTAGCCTCCCAATATCCATTTGCCATCCCTTCCTGAGCTGTAGAACACAAATTCTAGGTGGCCGTGGCTATGCAGAATAAACAGCTTCATTTTCAAACCTCTCTTACAACTAATGTGGCCATGTTCTGATCATAGAAAAACAGGTGGTATTGGGTGGACGGTCCAGGGAATCTCTGTAAAGGGACCAATCAAGTGGAGACTCTCCTTCGTAATTCCTGAACAGAAGAGTTGGACCTCATTCAACCATCATGGCCCATGAGAGAATACACAAAGGATGGAGAGACATAAGATGGAAGTACCTTGGGTCTCTAACAATGGTGGAACTGCTGCAGCAACCCTGTACTGCCTAGTCCTTGGGCTTAACCCATGTGTAAGTAAACTATCTTTGTTTCAACCACAGGTGTTTTTGGTTGTTATGCAGCAAACTTAATTTGAACTAATACAGCAAGTGGTCAGCAAAGTAGGTTTATAGTTGTGAGTACACAAAACAGTTTATTCTGGCATTATTATTTATTATTATATTATTTATTTGTATTACAACTATAAACCTATTTTTGCCCACCCTGTATATTACCTACATAATACAAGGGGGGGACCCCAAAACCCTCAAATTATCTCCTGAAGAGCAGGCCCCTTGTAGTACAGGCTTCCCTCACTAGGTGAGTGTTCTAGGAACCCATCTGTATCAGTGTACCAGCTGGTGTTGTTGTGAGAGGCTGCATTTGGCTTCAGGGAATTTTTTTTTTATGATTCTTTCAAAGTGTTTGCCTGTTTCATGATGGGTAATTCACAAGCACATCTGCCTATACTGTGTAGAGTATTCAGTAGTTTTTGATCAAAAATGACATGACCCCCATGCCCCGCCCTCCCTATTCACCCAATTTTGCCCTAAGTGACATTTTTTTCTGTTTTCCTGGATGAAAAAAGTCCTCAAAGAAAAACATTTTGCTGATGTGGAAGAGGTGAAGCAAAATACAGAAGAAGCACTAAAAGGCAGCAAAATTAATGACTTTAAAAACTGTTTTTGGAAGCAGAAAGAAACATCTTAATAGATGTATCACATCAAATGGAGAGTACTTTGAAGGTGACTGAAATTTAAACATGTAAGAATAAATACACAATTTTTTATAAATAAATGTTGGAGCTTTTTTTTGGCCCCCCCTTGTATATTAACAAGTACAAATAACGAATGCTTCAGAAAACGATACATATTAAATACCATGCCTTTCAACAGGTAAAAATAATTCTGACTTTTCATATTCCTAAAATGTGAAAAACAGTAGCTCACAAGAGAAATTTGCCTTCTAACAACACCTATTAATGCATTTGAATCTGTATTTTCTTGGATTGCTAGTGAGAATGAACACTGTCCTCTTATGCAAATCTTTCATTCATACCCTTTGTCCATTTATCTACCAGGTCTTATTGTTTTTGTTAGCATTGTTTGGTCTATTTATATAAGGACAACAAAAACCCTCTAGCTATTACAGGTGTTGCAAATACTCTGTTATTCATAATCATATCTGTTCATCTTTTTCTTTCGTCTTTCATAATAGTTCCTAAAACTAGACTCTAGAGTTATCTCCATCTAGCAACACACACAAAACTCACCTAAGAATGCATCCACCAGACAGCTGATTCCACGCATGGCACGAAAAAATATTTGAGGCAGATGTTTAAGGCAGGGATACTGATTCAATTCTTGTGGCATTCCGCTCACATTCAAGAACTGTTCCTGAAATTTGGGAGTAGAGCTTATAATGGCTGGATTACTCAAATCCACGGGATTACTATCAAGAGAGAGAGGAGAATTAATTATATATTTAAAAGTTTCTTTACCAATAAGAAACATGCAATCGATTTTAAGAACAGGGCTGTTTGTGCCTATTTAATTCAGAGAGGAGACTGATCTGTACTAAACAGGCCAGGGACTCCACCACGAGCACTTCTTCACAAAAGATCCGCAGTGTGCACATAAACTCACTCTGCCTATTTAGAGGATGAGCATCAAAATAAGACTAGAACTTTTTAATTTTTAAGAATATACATGGAGCCCTGGCTGGTGTAGCTCAGTGGACTGAGCGCAGGTCTGCGAACCAGAGGATCACGGTTCAATTCCCAGTCAGGGCACATGCCTGGGTTGCAAGCCAGTTTCCTGCAGGCCAGTTCCCAGCAGGGGATGCACTAGAGGCAACCATACATTGATGTTTCTCTCCCTCTCTCCTTCCCCTCTAAAGATAAATAAATAAATAAATAAATAAATAAATAAATAAATATTTAAAAAAAAAAAAAAGAATATACATGGATATTTTTCTAATGTGTTTGGAATTAAGCAATGGAAGAAAAATTGCAAGTCAACAAGAACTCCAAGAAAAAAACTGTACTTTAATATTAACATACTCAGTTTTTTAAAAACTATTTTTAAATTGGGATTAGTGTTTGTATTCATGTGTATGTACTGAAGTCATACATTTTAAAACAATGTATGTGGGCTTGAGTTATATTTCCACTAAAAAATAGATTTAGATTTCCATTCAAAATGGTTTGCTCAGCTATTCATTAAATGGCTTCTTCAACCCAAAGTGATATTGTTAATAAATCTACAGGCAGCACCTGGAAAGAATTTCCACTATCTATAAGGCCAAAAGAACTAGGCCAAGAAATACAAATCGGTGGTTTATAAATGCTCTGTCCTTTGAAACCCCTATTTCCTATCACTTAGACTCTTAATTGCAAGCAGGGAAAAGGAAGTATATGTATAGACTTCTAGTGTTAGTACAATGTACCCACAGAACTGTAGTTCATCATGTGGGGTAGAGGAGATAAGTTTAGTGGCAGTGCCAGAAAGCTTATACCAGTTTCTCCACATGTAAACCTGAAATGATTTTACTGGCAAAAAAAATAATAAAATTTGAAATAGGTAACAAAGGATATAGACTGAACACAGAAACTGCACTCCTATAGTTCAACACGCTCTACATCTAACACATGTGGAGAACCTGTTTAAAGACCCAGACTCAACCTAGATTTACTAAAACAGAACCTGCAGGTGGGACCTGAAGGGCAGGTGCCCATGCACAAACTAGTCTAAGGACAGTAGTATTCTAATCAAGGGAAACATTTTTTCTCCCCTGGAAGAAGATAGAGCATTACCACACTACATGTTGGTGCCTATCTCCCCATCATATTCAGCTCTTTTTCCCAGGAAATTTGCCAATGACCATGGCAGCTCTTTCTGAATAACCCTCAGGGGCCTGCCTCCCACCCAGCAACAGCTCATTTAACCAACAGGGTAAAAACATCCAAAAGGTGTCTATCCAGATGTCTGCTAGACACCTATAATTGATGTGGCCTAACAAACAAAAATAATTTAATCCAATTTATCCATTTTGAGAATCTGAGCAAAGAAAAAGCCCCAGTGAACTGAAATGGCTAGAGCTGGAAAGTCGAAACAGTATTTACAGCACTGGACAAGTTACCACGAGGTTGCATGTACCCTTAAGGCAGAAAGAAACAGACTCGGGGGGTGGGGGGGAAAGAACAGTGTGTACAGGCACAAGAGAAACAAAAAGCCAAGAGAGAGATGACAGAGGAGATCATCCCAAGGCTGACTCGATCCATCCCCATCTTGAGTGCTGGACGCTCACTGCCTCTTGGAACTCAGTGAGACTTCTCTATCATCAGGCAATAACCTTTTTCACCTGCACTTACTTAAGTAGACTCCTACTCTTTAGAGCCCAAAGAATCCTTAATAAAATAATAAAATCTTTCAGCTACAGAAGACAACCCCTGAAAAGATAAATAGTAAAGAAATGAGAAAAGATTATCTGAGAACTACCAGTAAAAAAGATTCCAGGATTAAAGTTTCACTGGTGATTTATTTCAAATTCTAAGGAACATATAACCCCCACAAAACAGGGCATAGCAAAACATAGGAAGTTTTCCGTTCTTTTTCTTTAAGTTACCAAAATGTAAATCAGTAAAAAAAAGGAGAACTCGAGACAATTTGGAAAAAAAATTAAGACTAGCATTCTATAACGAACCATAACTTTTCTCTCAGGACTGAAGAATAATTTCATATTGAAATAAATTACTATTCACATCAGCAGGTAAAAAAGAATAACCATTTAAATGCTTAAAATAAATCTCAAAATATGATTTGAATAAAATCTACTTAAATTTTTTAAATTTTCAAATTTTTTAATTTGAAATTTTAATTTGTTCCTAGAAACCAGGAACATAAAAAAGAATATCTAATATCAACAACCAATATCCCACTCGAGATTTCATGTTGTAGAGGCATTCCAATGAAAATAAGAACACAGAAAAATTTTCTACTCTTAAACAGAAAATGATTACAAAAATTAAAAATATAAAGTGAAATCACTGAAAGATGAAAAACACAAACTGAAAAAAGATAGAAAATAGTTAACATCTTTAATTTATAAAAGGGTCATACAAAGTAATTTATTAAAAAATATTTTATTCATTTATTTTTAGAGAAAGGAGAAGGCAGGGAGAAAGAGAGAGAAAACTGATTAGTTGCCTCTCACATGCCCCCAGCCAGGGGCCTGGACTACAACCCAGGCATGCGGCCTGACTGGAGGTTGAACCAAGGACCTTTTGGTTTGGGCGATGATGCCTAACCCACTGAGCTACACCAGGCAGGCATACAGAGTAATTTAGAATCACTAGTACACAAATAGAAACATGAGGGTAGTCAAATCAGAAAGAGAAGATATACAAGGAAGATGTTTAAGAATCAAGACAGTACACACAACAGAAGTTCCAGAGCACAAGAGTGTGGCAGGTAGAGACAAAGTAAGGAAGTGATGAAGCTGAATTGATTAGAATTACTACAAAAAAAGAAACAGCAGGAAGGAACAACTTATCTCCCTGTAAAATTTAACAGTGTATCCCTCAGCAAAATTTTAAACAACACAGCTACTAGAAGAGGGCCCCTGAGGGCCAGACTGACCAGTTAGTGCTGGTCAGAGAGAGGAGCATGCGAGGCTCCAGTCCCCACAGAATGTGAGAAAGTCCTGGGAGAGGTATCATCCAGGCTGCAGCCACATGCAAGAGAACAAATCCTGAATCTACCACAAGGAACAAGCTCCTAAGAGGAGAGACCAAGAGCAGCTGAGGACAGCACGGCCCTGCTAGGCCAGGGAGAACAGGAGGCAACTGATACGGGTGTCGTGCTTCTATGTGGCTCCACCCGACACTCTAAAATCCCACAAAAGAATTACAGTGTAGCTCCTAAGACACTTATTGGGTAAAGAGCACACGAGAAAGTAAAATAACAGTACCTTAACATATGTAAAAAGCGAAACCATGTCTGTGCAACACATTCATTATCCATTTCAGGAGGGATCAGACTGGCATCTTCATCGGGAACTTTAAATGGAGGAAATGAAGGACCATAAGTAAAGCGTAGCAATCTAGAAAATTAAAAAATGCACACCACTAAGTTCATTTCTTAAGGGAATAATATTCAAGAATTAAAATACAAGAGAAAATAGATGAAACACGTATTATATCTCACTGAAGTGAATAAGATAAATAAAAACACTTGTTTATAAAACGGACTAGCTAAAAGCAGATTTCTAGTTTTATAAAAGATTTAAAACACTTATTAATAATTTGATTTTCATCAATCACTTATATTTACATTTTACTTATACTTTATAAATTATATATTATAAATGAATAGACTTAAATTTATATTGTGACTACATGTTTTAAAAATCCTCACCTTTTAGAGTTATATATTAAAAGGTGCAGGGCTGATTATGGGAATGTAAAGTACAGCACAGGGAATATGGTTGATAATATTGTAATAACTACGTATGGTGCCAGGTGTGTACTAGACTTATCAGGGGATCACTTCCTAAGTTACATAAATGTCTAACCACTATGCTGTACACCTGAAATCAATATAATATCGAATGTCAACTGTAATTGAAAAAAGTTTAAGTAAAAAAAATTTTTTTAAACATGTAGGGTTGAGTGATGGCATTATATACAGCAGGTGTGTCAATCTCATTTTCACAGGGGCCACACCAGCCGCACAGTTGCCTTCAATGGGCCAAATGTGATTTTAGGACTGTGTAAATGTAACTACTCCTTCACTGTTAAGCGAGAGCTCTGTGCTGCTGTGGGTAGAAACAAGGTACTGGGCTGGATGAAACAAGGAAAAGGGCTGGATTTAGCCTGAGGGCCTTGTGTTTGCCACCTGTCTTATAGAGGTAGTAAAAAGGTAAAATTATTATTATAAAAACCAGCCTACTTTGGTTAAAAGTAGCACATACTGTATGATCCCATTTCTACAGAAGTATGTATAAAAAAAATATATGACAGGATTTCTGGTGAACTTAACTTTTTCTGTTATACCTTTTTATGTTTGTTTTTTTTTTCAAATAGTGATCACGTGGCGGAAACTAAGATCCTACAATTTCTGTGACAGCTCACATTTTTTTTAATCTTCACCCAAGAATATGTTTATTGATTTCAGGGAGAGTAAGCAAGAAACATGAATCGGTTGCTTCCCATACACTCTCCGACCAGGGACTGAACCCACAATGTAGGTTGTGCCGTGACCAGGCATCAATCCCACCACCTTTTCGTGTATGGGACGATGCTCCAACCAGTTGAGCTACTGGCCAGGGCTAAGAGCCCTATCTATTTTTTTTAAACAAATTTTTTATTTCAGAACAAAAGAGTAATAGATCATGAATACAGAGCAGAGCAAAAGTAGGTTTACAGTTGTTCTTATAGAAAATAATACAATGATTAATAACAATAATACAAGAATAAACTGTTTCATGAACTCACCACTGTACACCTACTTTTACCCCATCCTGTATTTTTAAAAATATTTTATTTATTTATTTTCAGAGAGAGGGGAATGGAAGGAAAGAGGGAGAGAAACATATATCAATGTGTGGTTGCCTCTCATGTATCTATCCCCCACTGGGAACTGGCCTGCAACCCAGGCATGTGCCCTGACTGGGAATCGAACCGCGATCCTTTGCTTCACAGGCCCGCGCTCAATCCAGTGAGCTACACCAGCCAGGGCCCATCCTGTATTTTAATAATCAGAACAAGAGTGGGATTTTGGGGGGAGGTGGGTAGAGTACAGAGTTTATCTGCTTCTCCAAGACAATTGTTTAATCTGAAAACTTTTAGATTAGACAGGCACTAGCCAAACTACTACATCTATTTTTTTTAAAGTGGCTTGATTCTACATCTAAAATACCATAATAATAGACACAAGATACAGGTTTTACAATGCACTCCATAAATCCCAGAAAGACAGAACTAGGCCAGACTGATGAGGGAAGGTGAGCCAATGCCTACCTTGAAGTGAGTGCACAGATGACCTTGCTCCACTGCTCCACCACTGCCGGGTGGTGCCTCCAGTTAGCCACCATCTCTTTGGCTGTTTTCCAATAAGGAGGTGTTGGGAAGCACCGAGTACAAGCCAGTAACCAAACCTCAAAGAGAACACCAATCAACTTCTCTGCTAGATTCTCAGCAATGCCACCTTACCAACAAAAAGAAAACATATCTTTGGTATATTATTTTGGTATATTATTATTTTTTTAAAGGAGAATCTTCAATTCACTGATTTGGGAGGACTGGTCAAAAAATTAAAATAACTACAATGTTAAGTTTTGACTTTCAAACAACCATTTAATAGTAAGAAGAAGAAATGATTCTTAGCATCTATGAAGGAAATCATGGATACATCAACCAATTATTACTTTGAAAGTTTTCAAGTCACTCTGCTCGGTTCTTATTGAAGATCTTAATCTTCCAGCAAGTAGGTAGGACAGGAGGCACAGAGGGAAGAGAGGAAAGGATGAGGGCCTATGATGAGTGATGTGTAGGAGTCAGTTTCTGGGCCAACTAGTTGATACACATAACCTCCCATAATCCTCACATTAATTCTACAGGGTAGGTATTTATGACACTTATTACCGATTATCAGTTAACCCATTTTGGAGATGAGAATACTTAGGTTCAGAAAATTTAAGTAACTTGCCCAAATTCACACAGCCAGTAAATAAAGGAATTAGGTTTTTCTACCTCCAAACTTAGTAATACATTGCTTCAGGTGTTTGAAAGCCACCCTTCCAGGACCAGGGAGACAAAGAAGGAAGCAAAAGGACTACTGCTGGGCAGGACAAGACTCAACCATGAAAAAGATAGCTGCTCCCCTGCTCCAAGTCCTGGAACCAGGGAATAGAGCAGTAGTCTGTACACTGCAGAGCTCAAAAGGGTAAACTTGGGATTGGAGGAAAAATTGTAGAAATGTGGAAGGATTAGGAAATGAGCAGAAACAAAGTTTCAACAGTAACAATCCCAGAAGGGGATACACTGCCTTCCTACATAATTCCCAGGCCTGATATCCCAGGCCTGGGAAGTGGGGAGCAGAGAGACAATGAATCAATGACTGGTCAAGTGACTGTCAATACTAGACAAGGTATTCCTATTACAGGGTCCCTTTGAACCAAAAATTCCATGATGCCTTGTAGATATTTTCCTGGACACTGCATCTGTGTGAGCCCAAGCACACTCACATGTATATTAGTAAAAAGACTACAGAGATGAATAAGTGACAGGGAACTTGAACTAGTATGTCAATTTATCATCTGTATACACTGTGCTACAAACCAGGGCTTCTAAGACACATTCTAAAGTCTTATAAAATTGGAGGTTTTTCAATGGCTAGGTGACCAATAGAATGCTGTCATACTTCAAAATAGAACACTTTAAGACTGTGTAGGTTTCATCTGCTGAAGAAAATATCTTCTGTAGCTATCAAGTGTTCAGAGTCTACTTTGATAACTACTTTGTAACCAGGTACATTATTGTATAGGCTCTAATTTAATAGTTTGTTGTTTCTTATACAGATTCTATCCTAATATAGCAAACAAACTACTGTTCCCATCATTATAAAAAATGCATTAATTCACTCTACTATCACTGAAGGTAAAAATAACTTCATATCGTGCCTTTGAGGGTTCCCTAAGAATTGTTAACCTTGGTTTATCATCTATCATGACAAAATTTAAATCCCCACTGAGCCTACTACTCATTGAATTTAAAGGTAAACTCTTTGAAGCTCAGAAATAAATTAGAAAAAGTAAACAAACCTTGAACAGTTGGAGGGGCTAGAAGTATGTCATTAATCTGCAGAAGAAACAACAGTAAGACTTCCCAGGTTTCTCGGGCCATGATGGATGACTCACGAGCCAGTTTCTGAATGGCTCTCAGGACCTGTAAGCATAGTCGGATCTGACTGGAGCCCTGTTCCTGCCTGAAGAAGACAGACAGATGTCACTGACGAGCCTTGAGAAAGCAACAGCTTAAGGTCAGGCAACTTACAGACACAGCAAGCAATGGTCCAATAACAATACTCCCTAAGAGTATCAGCAGACTTAAGGACTAGGTACAACCTCTTCAGTTCAAAGTTACTTCTTCCCTGTCATACAGTTCAGCACTCTGGGTTCTCAACCTACCACTCCTATGAGAGCTTCAAAGCTTCTGGGGCAAGGGGGGAATACTAGAAACATAAGCTTCACCTTTGGATTTTCTATGTTTACAATATGCCTGGCACATAACAAAAGGTATGTGATAAGTTTCTGTTGAGTGAAAGGATGAATACCCACAACCACTCCTGCTATACACTGAAGCACACAGGACTTTGCAGTCTTCTTAAAATTTTTTAAACACACACTCACAAGAATTCTACATAGGAATTGTATAGTGTTCATAGTCTCCTTGAAACTTGTATCTGCCAGCAAAGAACCTATAGACCCAATGGACTACACTAACAGGTCCGTAAAACTCATGAGGTATGCAGGCAATTGTCTCAAAGATGAGCACCTGATACTGCTGTTCTAATAAAAATAGCATCTTAACTCAAGATGGGAACTCCAAAGCTTCTCAAATACCCTAAAAGGAGTTTGTAACTCTCTTTAGTACACAGAACCATTTTTTTTTCCCAGGGGAGTAAAGTATGAGGGCTGGGGCTAAAAAGGAAAGAAGATAGAGGTCCAAGCTCCAACCCTTAACCCCACTCTCCAAAGTAGACCATCTGAGAATTTCTAGAACAGTAGGAAACCCACTGCATTAGCAAACGTTGTGTTGGCCTCCAGACTTCCTAAGTGACACCCTAGAAAAGTAACTAGTATCATTGAAATAACTCCTGAAGCCACGTTTCTATATATTATGACATGTCATAAAGGTCTAGTAGCCCTGGCTGTTGTGGCTCAGTGGATGGAGTGCTGGCCTGTGAACCAAACGATTGCCAGTTTGATTCCAAGTGAGGGCACATGCCTGGGATGCAGGCCAGGGTCCCAGTTGAGGGTGCATGAGAGGCAACCAATTGATGTATCTCTTGCACATCGATGTTTCTCTCCCTCTCCTTCTCCCTCCCCTCACCTCTCCTCTCTCTAAAAATAAATAAATAAATAAATAAATAAATAAATAAATAAATAAATAAAATCTTTAAAACAAAGAAGAACTACAAAAACATGTCTGAGTCAGAGCAGGGAATCTCAGAGCCTCCTCAAGAAATCCAGAAAATGAAGCAAACACCCCTAGAACTCCTACCCCAACTTTAGGATAGGCATTCTCAGATTCTAAGCCATGAGCCACAAAAACCAGGCACTTACCCTTGAGTTGCAAACAAATGACACCACTAAGTTTTCCCCAAATAAGTCAGACCTAGAGCAAAATGAGACAGTCATGTAGGAAGAGCCAAGAGCCCTCAAGAGCAGGAAGATGGCCCGTGTTCGGCTGGAGGTGAATCTAGTCCATGTGAAGCCGTGAGGGCTCAAGTTTGTGTCTGCTGCTCTGACTACTTAAAGAAGAATAAAAAAAATTATATAGTAGTTCAAAACCTCATCTAGCCAAGTAAGAGGAAGCCCAGAATAAGAAATAAAAGTGGCACTAGTAATGCTGGGGATGACACTCTTCCAAGCCAGCAGTAACACTGTATACCTCCCAAATGGGAGCCAAGGCCTATACTATTTCCTGGAGAGGAAACATCTGGTCCTTAGCTACAGTAGACTCACTCAAAAGGTGTAAATTCAGGAATAATGTCTAAGTTTCTAAAGCTAAGAAAAACAACAAAAATCTTTACTAAAGAGTAAATAGAATGGTCTAAACACCAGAGATTTTCCTTTCCCCCAATATTTTTCCCCCTCTTCCCCCAATATTCTCAGAAGTAACTTATGCTCTTCAGATAAACCATTCTAGAGCAGGGTCTGGTGAATTATGGCCCATGGGTCAAATCTAGCCTGCCATCAGTTTTACAAATAAAGTTTTACTAGAACACAGACATGCTCATTCATTTATATATTGTCTATTGGCTGTGCTCTCTACACCAGCAGAGATGAGTAGTTGCAACAGATGACCCACAAAGCTGCCTAAAAATATTTACTATCTAGCTCTTTACAAAAAACTTTGCCAAACAATGGTTTATAAAAAATATCTTTTTTTTAGCCCTGGCTGGTGTGGCTCAGTGGATTGAGTGCTAGCCTGCAAACCAAAGGATTGTGGTTCGATTCCCGGTCAGGGCACATGCATGGGTTCCAAGCCAGTTCTCAGCAGGGGCCATTTCCCAGCAGGAGACACGAGAATCAACTATACATTGATATTTCTCTCCCTCTCTCTTTCCCTTCCCTTCTAAATATAAATAAAATCTAAAAAGTAATAAAATCTTAAAAAATAAAATAAAAGGAATTTCTTAGGATTCTAAAAATTTCTTCCACCAACTCAATCCCCCCTGGTTTTGCAGCCAGAAGCTGTGGGGACTTATCTTCCTGGCACTGGAATCCTGGGCTGGGGAGCCTGGTGAGGGGCTGGGATTCCTCACTCCCAAGATATCCCTGCTGAATTTTTATGACTACATGTGGATATGAGGAGAGCCCATTCTGCACCTCCATTCCCCCTACCAGTCTGGATGGATGTGGTTTCTTTAATTCTATAGTTGTCAGACTTTCATTCAACTCAATTTCTGATGGTTCTGAGTGATGACTGTTCTATATTTTAGTTGTAACTTTGATGTGGTTGTGCAAGGAGGCAAGCTATGTTTACCTATGCTGCCAACTCCTCACTCTCACTGAATGCTTGGATGTACTCCAGGAGAACTCTTAAGACTCAGTTCAGTACCCTGTCAGAAGTATGCACACACACAACTTTTGAGAAAACAAGCTAATTACAAATAGTAAAATCAACCATTTGTATGGTGGTCATGATTCTCAAAAGGTAAAAATAAAAGTCTAATGAACTCAAATGACACTGATTTTTTTTTTACCAGTACAGACAGAGCTCTGAGAGGTGGTATGGGTACAAAGAGTACACCAGACGCAGTGACAACACAAGTAATGAGACTGATCATGCACACACAAAGGCCAGCAAATTGGTCTCCAAAATGGGATGACAAGAAAACATTAAAACCAGTATACCATTTGAGAAAAACCTGCTTAGTCACAAGCACTATGCAAATTATTGCCAACCATTTCCTGTTATTTCCATTTGAAATCAACAAATACAAGCAAAGAACATTTAATTCACACCTAAGGTAATACCAGTATTGTACCAAACACTGTGGAAGTATAAAATATGTACAGCCAAGTTCCTGCCCTCAAGTCGGTTAGATGGGGAAATGAGACATACACATTTTAAAAGATAAGCAATAAAGGGGGGATAAGTGGTGATAAAAAGAAACATGACTTGTAGTAGTGAACACACAATATAATATACAGGCGATATATTATAGAATTATACTCCTTAAACCTGTATGATTTTATTAACCAATGTAAACCTAATAAATTCAATTTAAAAAAATAATATGCAATAAAACAGTGGGGAGATACGAGTGACACAGGAAGTACCACAGATGTTCACCAAAGGTTTGATCACTATGGGCCTCGATGGTTCGGTAAGGCTTCTTTTCACAAGACAGGATTTAAGATAAACCAACAAAAGTGCAATGAAGACAGCTCAGAGAGAAGGAGAAGGAAAATGAAAAAGTAAGTGATGATGAAGAAGATCTTTAATAAATCTTAGGGAATGTTTAATTTATGAATCTGATCAAAGAACAGGGCTCATGAACATTTAGTAGTAGCTAATCTGGCTAAAGGCCAGATCACAGCAGGCATTTCACACAAAGTAAGGAGTTTACACTTGATCCTAGGCACCAGAATTCTTAATGGAGAGTTTTCCTTTTTAATTCAGATTTTCCAAAGTAATCTTCCTTCTAAATTTAAAAAGCTAAAATTTACAGAGCTGGTTTTTGGATGATTCAATGTCCCTCACCATCTGACAGACCAAAAGCTCCAACTAAAACTTTTCCAAAAGGAGACAATCAATCCCCTTGCCTCTTTCAAAGACAGAAAACATAGCTGAAAACAGATTTTTCTTACAGAAAATCCCCATAAATGGGTAGGCAATTAATGCTTTCTTCTTCATTCACTCATACAGTCCCCAAATTCTGTACCAATTACATAATTTTTTTTTAAACCACAATAAAAAATTTAAGAACAAGTAAGGTCCTTATCCTACCTTACACTATTTAAGGTCTTTGCCTCAAAGATGGGTGGAAATCAGTAGCAAACTGTCGAGATAACCTTTTGGCCTATCTACTACAACCTACCCAAAATAACATCAAGTCTTCTTACTTCAGTGTCTTTATTCTCTCATAGGAAAGATTTATTTTAAGGCAGAAGGCTAAGCAGCTTTTAGTGTAAGTGGAAACAAAAATTACGACAGGCTAAAGTGTCTTTTTGAGTGGAAGGGAATGGGAACACAGTATTTTAATATCTAATAACTATCAGATTTACAAGAAAAACCAAAAGCCTTTAAAATAAGCATACATTTAAACATTATATAAGCCCATCTCTCCTAACATTCATAAGAATACACTCTTTAACTGAACAAGTAATAAAAGCTTATTCAAAGTACTAACAAATGAAATCAGTTCCTATGATATAAAGAAAGTAACCTTTATGAATGTTTCACCCTGGCCTTGGTAAACAGGCCAGAGACAGATATAGCTTACCTTGGTACGAACAGATTTTGCAGGTGTTTTAGTATACTTTGAACATATAAATTAGGCTCTTTAATAACCGGCAATGGAATAGAATCTTTCGGCAACACTAAAGCCATAATCCAGTCTGTATATACATCAACACAGTATTTTACAGTTTCTCCATCCAATGGTAGGGTCAATCCATAGCAAATTACTTCCATGGTCCATTTTACCTAAACAAAAGAAAATATACAAATAGAATGATCACATATCCCTATCTATATCTCAGTAGACTGACTTAAAATGTTGACCTCTTTTACTGCCAAAAAAAATCTCTCAATTGACAATATATTCATCTCAATGTCTGATATCTAGAATATCAGATTTATTCTAGAGAACACACTTGCCACATATAAGATACACTTATACATTTCCTAAGCAAAAGATTTAAGAAGGAAAAAAATTACCTATTTCTAAATATTAAGCCTATATTGGTTTTTACTACCCCATTTTAAATTTTTTATTTATTTATTTTTAGAGAGAGAGGGGAAGGGAGGAGAAAGAGAGGGAGAGAAACATCAGTGTGTGGTGGCCTCTCACACACACCCTATTGGAGACCTTGCCCGAAATCTAGGCATGTGCCCTGACTGGGAACTGAACCAGCAATCCTTTGTTTCACAGGCTGACACTCAATTCACTGAGCCACCCCAGCCAGGGCTTACCCTTTAGACATTATTATTGTTTGCTCTGTGAAATATAAAGTTAAGTACAGGACATCTTCATTTTCCCTATAGACCGGAGGCAAAGAAACAGAAAATTTTAGATACTTTTCACTATGTAATTACATAAAGGTACATGTGTCATTTAGGAGGAAATCATGTACACAAATTCACATTTCATTTCCAGATTATGCAACATTAACAAAAGGAAGGAAAATGAACTGACACTCAATTCTTACCTTGTGACTACCACAGAAAATAATATTTAAAAAGAACAAGCGTAAGTGAGAAGGGAATGAAGCAGGATAAAATTTTAACAAGGCGGTTAGCTACACTAAATGAGTTCCAGCCTCCTGACCCACCTGAATCACATCCTAGAAACTGAAAGAACTTGCCTAAGAAACTGCTGAACCACTGCCTGTAGTCATAAAGAATGAACAAGGTGTGATGGGAAAGAGAAAACAGCCCAATTTGCAAAAGAAGATGAAGCTATATTCCAATACTGTAGCATAAAGGTTTAAATGAATTCCAGATAAAACTGGAACAAATTACTAAGTAGATGATCAGTGAGCACTTATAAAAGGGAAGCGTGATTACTGGGAACCAGTCTGCTCAAAAAGAACAAGTCATGCCAGACGAGCTTCATTCCTTTATTAACATGGTTACCATGAAGGCAGCTGACAATTGTATAATCTTCACAGTTTACAAAGCTCTTTCATAAATATCATCTAACCATCAAAACAACCCTGTGAGAGGGTAAAGTATCACTTTATAGATAAGAAGAAGCTTAGCAAGATTAAGCAATTTGGCCCAAGTCACTTGTTTGGAAATACTGAAGCTGAAAACTTGAACCCTGGTCTTCCAACTAAAAATGAGAAGCTATTCTCATCATGCCATTAATGGCCTTCTCTGGCAAAGGGAAATCTAGGCTTTAGTAAGAAATTTGGTGAGATGCAGGATGTCCTATGGTCAAGATGGAGACCTATGACTGAACAGAAAGTAGAATGGCTGGATTTATAATTGGTTGAAACACCAGATAACACAGTAACACTGGATTAACATATGAAGGTCATTATGGAATAAGGTGCCCAATGGCGTGCCAAAGACTGCCAAAATTTTAACTTAGAAAAAAAGAGAAAAACAGATTATATGCTGACCATTAGTAGATGTCACAAAGCTAAAAAAGCATAGCTAATTTGTTAGATAGAAATTCAGGATTCAAAAAGTCTTCCGCAGCATAAAACTAAAGTTGAACCAAGATAAATATGCAAACTAAAATTTTTAAGCTCAAAAACTACATAGGCAAAAAGAAAACTACAAAGGCTAAGGGTAGAAAATACATTAATAGCAATATAACAATATAATGTAATGTAATATATATGACATTAACGTTAACATTAGTTAAGGGGGCAGGAGTTAGCCGCACAGGAGAAAGAATTTTAAAAGTGGTTGCAAGTCCCTAATTATCAGATGAAAGACAAAGGGGCAGGTATGTTTAACTGTACAATTCTAGAGGACACTAGATAAAAGGACTAGTCTCATATCCTTTTAAGGGCAGGAACAGAGAATAAACAAGGTGGTACCAGAGAACCTCTATCGACTCATGTGCCACCTCTTCCCAGGACAAAGCAGCAAGGGATTCCAAATACACTAAAAGGAGAGTATACCACAGTAAGTGATGCTCCTTGGGGTAAGTCTCTGCTGGTGTACTCTGAAGAGAACAAAAAAGCTCCTCAGGTAAAAATGAAGACTTTCCAAACACACCTCTGAATGGAAATCTGAAGACTTAATCTTGAGTTCAGGAGAAAGGTCCTGACACACAAGTCTCTGTCCTGGGCACACAGCTCACGTGAAGAGTTGAGTCTGGCTGGCAGGATGTCCCAGCAGCACAATGACACAACCTATTCCTTGTAACTGCCAGAACTCTTGAGCCTCCAACCCACAACCCAAATAAGATCAAAATCGAGAAGTCATATTGCGTTAGGCAGAAATCCACTAAGAAGATGTTAAATAAATTCTTCATTAATAAACGTATTTTCGCACAGTAGGATGAAATGCAGAAACACTTACTTCTTTGTCAGTTTTTAACAAACTCTCACTACCAGCCACTGACGGAGTAACTAAGGCCTGCCCAAGAGGATGGACCACCGCATTTGCCACCTCTCGCCCAACGCTCTCTGGATAGCTGTGCAGAACACTGGTGTGACCCTGATCATTCTGAATCACCAAATGCAGGGACCTCCACTCAGAGTACATCGTGCCGCTAAAGGACTATCCAAATGGCACCTGAAAAGACAAAACAGAATTACATGTCAAATTATACTGCTGCAAATTAATAAAAGGAAGTAAAATACAGATTTACCCTATGTAGCAAGATAAAGAAGCTGCAAACATATTGAATCAAGACTGAGAAAAAAACACATCTAAGTATTTTGAGAAATGTCCTAAACTAGCCTCATGGTGAGATTGGGTAGGAAGGCAAACCCTAAGAAGAAACTAGCTATCTGACAACCTCCCCCAAAAGAGCCCTCAGAAGCCTCAAGTGGAGCTGAGACAGATGGCCATTACGCAAGGGGAGAAAATGATAGGCTTATCATTTTCGCTGGCCATACGCTTATCAGATCCAGTACACTTACAGCGTGAGGGAACCCTCCTCACTCTATGTTCCAGGATAGAGACAGATGAAAGAATGGAGTACCTTAAGTAGGAAAGGGAGACAAAGGAAAGAGTTTACTTGAAGACCCAGATTTTTCAGTCAACGGTTTCCAAGTACCTACTACATGTGCTGGACACATACCCCTGCAATTTCCCACCAGTGTCCTCAATCAGACATACTATTCTTTGAAAATATTTCATTCCCTGCAGCAATGTCACACAAACTTCAGCAATCTAACACGTAGAAGGCATAGTGTCCTTCAGAAAGCAGATGAAGAGTTGCCACTTACTGAGTATTTACTACATACTACTCATGTGATCATCAAAACAACTCTATGACTATTAAATAATGTTATCTCAACTTCACAGATGAAAAAAGTGAGGCATAGAGAGGTTTGCTTCTTAACTGAAGCTTCCGTAATATGGTAGAGCTGGGTTTTGAACCCACATTTGCTGGATTCCAGGGACCATATTCTTAACCATGGCATGTACAGTCTCTCTCTATCCCATACATTCTCCATGGCATGTACTGCTGCTCCCCAGGCTATATATTCTCCATGAAATGACGTCTAAGTCTATCATACCAATGAGAAATTTTAGCCACAGAAAGCATATCTGCATGAATGCAATGGAAGTATTACAATCATAAATGCTATATCCATGAAGAGTCAAGAATGGTTAGCCCTTTCCAAATCATTTGTTTACTTCTACTTACTACTTGCTGTGAAATGTTTGCCCAGCCAGCAATGTTTAAACAAAATACACAGGTACATATAATCTTTAAAAAGTTCTATGCCTTAAGCTAATTTTTCTTCAAACTGGAAGAAACTAGCACTGTTTAACTTTACCTTAGAAAACTTCATTCCAGCTCAACAAGTATCGGTGTTTTTCAAGAGGATATGGTATTTGTGAATCACTGGCCTACAGAATGAAGATCAAACTCCCTAGCGTGAAAGTCAAACTCATTCACAAATTGGTCTCAAACTACCTTTCTTTCTCCTTTCTATACAAGAGGAAGCCATCACTTTCCCTTTCCCCTCCTGAGTCCCATCCCATGATTTTATTCAATCTTTTCAGCTTCTTTTGGAATCTGGTGAACTGGGCCGAGGCACCATTCAGTGACACTACGAGGTCTGATGTCCTCCTCCTCTAACACTAAGAAGCCCTGAAATGGGAAGACAGGAGGGCTGGACCAGCAATGAACAATTTGAGGGAGGACGGATGCCTTAGTTTCCTCAGAATTTTTAAGGAATTTCCCCCAAAATATCTTGGTGCCTTCCACATTCCCCTCTCAAAAATGGAAGGGGAAAAAGGGAACCTCTGATAGGATAGGAAGCCATCCTATTAGATGACAACTTATTTCTATACCACATACTTTTTCATCATTTAAAAAAATTATCATATATATACATATACACATATATATTATATATACAGTATAAAATATACACACTATATAGTAGTTTTTCAACTTTTTCATTTTTTTATCTGGTTTTATTCACTACCCAAATAATCCACCTCTCTGGATAAATAATCTATCTCAATAACCCAACACTTCCTGTTGTATTTTGCTCCACTCTCAGTATTATTAAAATAATTTATATATATAGTCATAACTAGGGATTGTATACTTTTCTGTAAGTTTTTATGCATTCAACAGTACTTATGAATATCCTTCCAATTCACAAGATTCTTCCTAATGGCTGTGTAACATTCCATGACATGGACATGGCATAATTTATTAACCAGTCTCCTAATAAGGTACATTAATTTCATTCCCCAACTCCCATTGTTTTTTGTTTTGTTTTGTTACCAAGCAATACTGATGCAATAAACATGCTTGTTCATATATTTTAAACAGTGGCTTTTTAATTTCTATGGAACAAATACCCAAGGGTGAAACGCTTGGATCAAAGAATGTATGTACTTTTAATGGTTAGTAAGTCTTGCCAGACTGCATCTCAAAAAAGCTATAACAACTCCATTTACATTACAACTGAATGGACCCTCTTTCCTCCCTCCTCTCACCACCAACTTCTTACCAGGAATCAGACTGATCGATTTGCCAATTTGACAGGTATGAAGTAAAATTTCATCATTCCAGCCAAATATTTACCTTTATTTTATAACTTCTAGTTTTGAGTCTGACTTACCATATTTTTCGGACCATAAGATGCACCTAGGTTTTAGAGGAAAAAAATTTTGAAGCAAAAATGTAGTAAAATATTTAATAACATAAACATAGTATTTCACCAATATAAATGTAAACAGAACTCAACAGCAGCATTAACAACCATTATTCCTCCCCAAACTTGGGGGGGAAATGTGTGTCTTATAGTCTGAAAAGTACAGGTGGTTTCTCCCTCCCATCTACTTTATCGGCATTTTTCAGTGTAAGTCATGAAATAAAAGAAATAGTCAAAGCTTTAATTTTTAATTATATGAATATACAATAAAGGCATCATACAGTAAAGGTTAAGTCATATTCTGTGAAACTTGCTTCATTATTTTATATATGCATTTGTTCTGGGTCATGATGTAAAATACACTTCACTTACTATATGGGTCAAGGTCCAAGAATTTGAAAATATAACCCTAAAGTGTATATGAAGTCTACTAGATTTCCATGAAAGATAATTGTTGAATTGTTCACATTTAAGTTTTATATTCATCTGGAATTTACTTCTATAAGAGGCATAAAAAAGGTCCAATTTAATTTTCTTTTAGATACTTGTGCCAGCATCATTTATTAAAACTACATCCTTTCTCAATAAACTGAAATACCAGTTGGGTCATATTAAATTCTCATTTATATGGGAGTCTATCTGTGAATCTGTTCTGCTCAACCATTTGAATATTCCTATGCTAATGTCAACATTTAAATTCAGTGGCTTGATGAAATTTCTTAATATTTATAAAGGAAGCTCCTTCACTTTCCCTTTTAAAAACTTTTAAATTCTTTTAAAAACTTTCCTGGCTATTCTCAGTCATTTATTCTTCCATATAAAGTTTAAGATTATTTTACCCAATTTTAAAAATCCTTACTAGGATTCTAATGGAAGGTACTCAGTCTACCTTCCCAGACTCACCTACTACTACTGCTTCCCTCCCGCCCCACTCCCCTACACACCCCCGACACACTGACAAGCTACAGCCACAATTACTGGTCATTCCTTAAACCTAACGAGCATTTTCATACTCCATATTACTGCTCACAGTACTCCCACTGAGTTAACCACCACTCCTCACCTTGTCTACCCTCATCCACCTTATGAAGTACTTTTTTCTTTTTTTTAATCCTCACCCAAGGACATTTTTAATTGCTTTTTGGAGAGAGAAAGCGACAAGAGAAGCATCAACTGGGGGCCTCCCTTATGCATCCTGATAGAATTCAAACCCACAACCTTTCGGTTACAGGACAATGCTCCAACCAACTGAGCCACACCAGCCAGGGCAGTACTCATTCTTTAAGACACAGCTCAAATGTCCTCTCTTTGATAAAGCTTTTCTTGATTCCTCATACCATCCCTCCTCCCCAACTCTGAGTGCCTGTAAGAGGATGTCAACACCAAGCTTCATATTAGCTTACTCGTTAGATGTGTAAAGATATCTTCACCACAAGGGTGTCAACCTTTCTTGAGTGGAAACCTCACTTCCTGAATCCTTTAGTCGTCCCTGGCACACAGTAGATACTGAATAAATGTTTCAAAAATGTCAAGGTTTACCCACAGGAAAAAGGTGGTGTTCCCTTTATTCCACTGAAGTATGTCCAAAATTGTGTATGCCATATACAAATAAAATTTTAAAAATGTCCATTTGCTTTAAGCTAATTATTAGTAAAAAATGAGTTAATGGTTTCCAAATATTTAAGGAATATTTAGCATCCATCCCAGGTAACAGATTATTGGAAGAAAAAAAATGTTTTAAGAAAAAAAAAGAAGACAAGCTAGTTCTCAAATTCCATGTAGGAGGCTCTGGTATAAAATGCATATTCCAGCCCTTACTGGTGTGGCTCAGTGGACTGAGCACCAGCCTGGGAACCAGAGGTTCCCCAGTTTGATTCCCAGTCAGGGCACATTGTGGGCCAGCTCCCCAGTAGAGGGCCCAGTGAGAAGCAACTGCACATTGAAGTTTCCTTTCTCTCTCCTTCCCCTCTTTCTAAAACTAAATAAATTTTTTAAATGTTTAAAAATACAAGGAAAAAACAATAAAAACAAGCTTAATTGCTTTTAAATTCTCCTTAGAATTTTTGAAAGTTTTTTTAAATATAAGAAAATTTTATTAAGTATATTAATGATTAAATGTAAGAAAATGAAATAAATGCTTTCAAGAAACTTATAGCCCTAGCCATGTGGCTCAGTTGGTTGGAGCATCATCCTGTAAACCCAAAGGTCACAGGTTCAATTACCAGTCATGGCGCATATGAGAGGAAAAAAATCAATCTTTCTCACATTGATGCTTCTCTCTTTCTCTCTCTCTCCACCCATCCCCCCACCAAAGCAATGAAAAAAATCGGATGAGGATATAAAAAAATGGGATAACCATAATGAGAGGATAAAAACTATATATACTATAATGTAGCCATTAAACATAGACATAAGAAGCATGAAAATATGTAGGAGGACTGGTTAAGAGCCAGGGTTCTAGAACAAGACTTCTTAGATTCAAATCCCAGCTTCACTACCTACAAGCTGGGAAACTAAGCAAACCTTATTTTAACTCTGCGTCTGAGCATCCTCATCTGTAAAATGGGAATAATAGTAGGATAATAGTCTACTTCCGTGTTATTGTGCTGATTAGAACATCAATGTATGTAATAAGATGTTTAGAACATGTCCTACTCTGTAGTAAGCAATCAATAAATAACTATTCTGTGGAAGGATAAAAATATGTAGCATAATTAAAACTATACACACGACTAACAATTAGAAGGATCACAGAGAAATGCAAGTAGTTCTGAGTGGCAGAACTTGTACTGTTTGATGTAGTAAGTTTTTATTTATAGATCATCATGCCATGGAATTGATGAGTACACATATCAGCATCCTGACTACATGTATAAACACCCAGACACTGGCAGTAACCACTAAGTTAATTCAATAAATAGTTACTAACCATCTACTATATACAATGCAGTTGTTAAAAACAAGAAGAAGACAGATTAATAGGACTTGGTTCCTGTTTCAAATGAGTTTACAGTTTAATAGATGAGGTAAGACACACATAAATAACTGTAATATAAGTTAGAAAGTTGAAGTACTAAGTGCCATTTTAAAAAAAGTTTTAGGGAAGATATTATGGAAATTCAGAGGACAAAAGATTACTTTTGGCTGACAGAAGGGCTGGTGGAAAACAAGATAAGATCAGGGAAGACTACAGCTTATGGGGCATATGAACTGGGTACTGAAAGAATACAATTTTAATAAGATAATAAAACTTAGTGGATAAGAACGAGAGTAAGCCCTGGCTGGTGTGGCTCAATGGACTGACTGAGCATCAGCCTATAAACCAAAAGGTTGCTGGTTCGATTCCCAGTCAGAGCACATGCTTTGATTGTGCTCCAGGTCTCCAGCTGGGGGTGTGCAAGAGGCAACCAATTGATGTTTCTCTCACACATCAATGTTTTTCTCCCTCTTTCCCTCCTCAAAAAATAAATAAATAAAGCATTTTACAAAGAGAGTAAGAGACAGGTAGAAGAAAAAAGAAAACTATGTAAAAAGGAAGGATTGCTGGTTCAAGTAGCAAAAAACAGCACCAGAAACTAAAAGCCAGAGTGGCAAAAAAGAAAGCTTTATGTAGAAGGTGCTAAGATTTCAAAGTTAAGCAGTGACCAATTTTGAAAGACTATGGATCATAGACTGGTAACTAATTTAGTAAAAACTAAGAGCAGAGAATGTTTAACTTTATTGTGGAAATGATACAACAGGAACGGAAATCCTGTCAAAGAAACTTCATGTAAGTATCCAAGACAGGCTGACGGACATGCACAAAAACAAACTCCAGCGTGGCTAATATACTGAGGAGGGGGAGGGCAGGAAGGATGGGGACAAGGATGAGGAGGGTTGGACACTGCAGTGAGAATGAAGGCATGACTGCCATCAGATGATTAAGGGCTCTGACTGCTGTGTTAAGGATCCTGTGTCTCCTCCCCAGACAGGCTGTCATCTAACATGAGCTGCTAGCAGAGAAGTCTCTACCGTCAGTGCTCCAGAAGTTAATGTGATAGGAGCAAGGGGGAGATGACAGTGTTCCCTTGCAGATCACTTACTTCCTTCCCAACTCTAAATGCACCCACTTTCTAGTACTCTCTCTGGAGGTGTCTATTTCAGTTGATGTGTGCTGGGTTAACAGCTTACAACTTGTCGGGACTGCCACAGAGTAACATGAAAGTTTGGCCTAACTGATAAATTACCAAAATGATGAATACAGTGGCAGATACACTAAGACCACAGGTTGACATTAATTACACCAACTGACTCACCAATATTTACTACATGCCTTCTATATACCAAGCACAGAGAATAAAACAATGACTAAATATCCCTGTTCCCAAAAAGCCTCAAGTCTAATTACAGAGAACAATTTTTAAAAAAAACTGTGTAAAGCAAATCTAGACATCAATGATCTCAGTACACAAACATTTATGAAACATCTGCTACATGCCAAGTATTGTCCTAGGATGCAGGTACCACTGTGTCCTATAAATATAAACAGGATGTAATGGCTGTCCAAAAAAAGGTTTCAGAGTGAGGACGACAAGTGAAATTCATGATGACACCACAGTACAGCATTCAACACGATAACTGACGTGATGAGATACCAAGGCAACAACATACAACAGAAAAACTACTGAAGATCTTGCTTAATAACAATATAGCTTCATATAATTGATCATTTTTAAAGAGTTTTCACACATTGCTTCATTTTATTCCAGTAACAGGCCTACAAAGCTAAGTAATACAGCTAGTCCTAGGTGAGGAAACAAAGGAAAGTTATGGCCTGCTCAGGTCACATCAAACAACAGTAGAACTGTAACAAGAAACTTGCCTCAAAGTTCAATTCTCTTTTCTTTTTTCTGACTCCTTACTTCACCATATGACCCTGGACAAGTCACTTGCTATTTCTTTGTCATAGTTTTCTCACCTGTAAAACAGGGAGAATACCTGCAGTACCTAGCTAGCTAACGTGATTTGGGAAAAGGATCAGATAAAACAATGTAAGTCAACATACTTTGAGATGTAAAAATACAAGGCACATGGTATCAGGCATGCCTCATTTCTCTTAGGAAAACAGCACACAGAGAGCCAAAACACTGAGTAAATAAATGAACCTTGCTGGATTTTAAGGCACACAAATACACTCAAGGTCATCCATATAACTACGACAAATAAAGGGAAAAGGATCATAGTTCATATTTCTGTTGTAGTCCTATTGACCTTAAAGGCACTATCAATCCAGTTTGGCTAACTAGGAATGTATTCACCTATATACTAGATTTTAACTGTTATGGAACCTATCAAGCACTTGAATTACAAGAAAGACAGGTTCTGTCTACATTCCTCCTATTATTGTACAAACAGGTTGTTTTTGCTAGTCTATCCCCAAAAAATATGAACCACCCTGACTTCCCTACAACAACACTAACATACTTCTCATCTTTTATGCTTCAGACCTGCTCTGACCAATACAATGGCCATATCTGCATTTAACTACTTAAATTAAATAATTTAACTAATGTAAATTAAATTAGAAATTCAGTTCCTTTATTACACTAGTCACATTTCCAGCACTCAACAGTCACATGTGACTAGAAGCTACCATGCTGGACAGCACGAATATAGAATAGTCTGTCACTGAGGAAAGTTCTATTTGACAGCTGGCAGATACTATACTTCAACTTTGATTACAACTTTGCCTACAGACTCCTTGAGGACAGAAGCTGTGTCTTCCGTGCCTTGGTATCTGACTTTATACAGCAAAGTACATGTGGCACACATCAAGCACTCACTTTACTTCTAACTGAACATCTCAAACATAACCAACTACTGGGCACACTTCCTCGATCCCCTGCACACACACAAAACAACAACAAAGACATCCTCTCGCATGGGAGGAATGGGTGTGGAAGGAAATACTACATCCAGAAAAGGTGGCCTGCTTTCTAGTCCTAGATGTGCTAGAAGCCAACCATGAAAAGTCTTGGGCAAATCACCTACTTTCCTCACCTATAAAAACTTAGAATTAAACTCCACATACCTTAATTCTGTAACTTTAATCATCTTGCTCCAAAGAAAATCATGTATTCTATCCGAAGATTTTTACAAATGCCAGGGAACACATCTGCTAACACTAATAGGAATCTCAAATTGAACAGAATCCATTTCTAGGTTTCAGGCTATTAGGATTAGAGTCTCTTCAGTCTTTAACTGAGCATGTGGAATTTTCACCTTTACTTTGAAGATCAACTAAGACCTAAACCTCAGGCTTAAAGATTAAGTTTCTTCCATGTGCTTAGACCAGAGCTGGATACTGTCCATATCTGATCAGAGAAACAAGGGCAGGTTTCTTGAGTCTGAATTTAACATGAATTGTCCCATGAGTTTCTACATTAGCCCTGGCCTAAAAATTGAGAGAAAGTACAAAAGTGAACCAAGAAATCTTTCTATGCAATCTTTATGCTGCAAAGAATATCATTATTTGAAATGTGTATTTTCTTATTTTGCCACATACTTCACCATATTTAACTGCTATAAAAATATCTTTATTGCCTTGGCTGGTGTGGCTCAGTGGATTGAGTGCTGGCCTGTGAATCACAAAGGGTTGCCGGCTCAATTATCAATAAGGGCACATGCCTGGGTTATAGGCCTGGTCCCCAACAAGGGGTGTATGAGAGTCAACTGCACATTGATGTTTCTCTCTCTTTCTCCCTCTCTCCCAAATGAATAAATAAAATCTTTTAAAAAACATACCGTTACTGTCTAACAACCATTTCATAATGACCTTCATACACATACTCACTTTTATAAGCCTTACATAGTTTTAAGACCAGCCAAGAACAAATACAATCTGAATTACTGCCCTGCCTTCATTTAAAAGTTATAAATATGTTGGGCAATAGCACTTAATCCATTATGCACTAAAGATATTCTAAGTTTCTCAATTTCTCCGACATCAAGGTTTTAGTCTTCATTAAGTACTTCTTATGTCATCTCTCCCGGTAAAGAGAATGAACTACTCCCAATTATAATTCTGTCTACGGGTAGTTACCAAGAACCAACAAGGCAGTAATATTTAATGGATGACAACTAAACACTATTTTGGACAATGAGATGGGGATATATGCAAAGCCTAAGAGTAACAAAAAGATTTCCACTAAAGAACTGATTGTATCTGACTGTGATAAAGGCAGACATTAAAAATCAACCAATGCTGACTGCAGAGTTAGTCCCACAGTGCCCTGCCAGTGGTTAAGAATTCAATGTGTTTATTCAATTGCTACATGGATAAATCAATGACCCTAAGTAGAGTATTTCCAAGCAAAAAGAACAAAACTCTGTAGTTTAAGAACTATCACATACCTTTTGCAAAAATGGAAATAGAGAAGAATTTATCTGTAGCATGAAGTCTAGGGCACAAAGGTACTCAAACATTCCATTCGGTAAAACCTTTGTGAGTCTGTATGTCAAAGCACAGGGAGGAATACAGAGATGGAGAACACATGGTTCAGGCTGCTCATAATCTAGTAGAAGAGACAGAAACACAACACTGAAAAATAACTGGTAAATCCCATTACTAAGGAGCGGACGGGTAAGATCCAAGGTGTTGGGGGTCACAGACCGAGAGGCATCTTGAATGTTGGGAATGTTGGGCGTTAGGCAGCCAGACACGGGAAGAAAAGGATACGTGCGTGAGTATGAGAGGGCACATGTGTGTGCATTTGGGTGGGGTAGGGAGAAAATGTGGAGGAAAGTCTTGGCAGAGGAATAGCATATGCAAAGAGGACCTAGACGTTAAAGACATTTACCTATGACTACTGTAGATTCAGGAAAACTCCAACCAACAGTTTTGCACATGTCTATGCCTCAAAAAGGTCCAGCTCACTTAGAAATCCTGCAGACGGTTACTTCCCATCCCCAACAGAGTTTAAACAAGGAGTGGTTAGTAGTCAGTGGGCCCAATGAAAAGAACTCTCTGTGCCTGTGGAAGTACATTTTTATAACAAATTCCCAGATGATTCTCCTACACACTTAAAGAGAGAAATATTAAAACGTCTTTTGAGATGCAGAATTACCTAAAGGCTCTCAAACTTTGCTGCCCACTGAAATCAAATGGGAATCTTAAAAAAAAAAAAAATACTGGTCTGGCTTCACCACCACCAGCCCCCAAATTCTGATTTCATTGCTCTGGGTGTGCTACCCGGGCATCGGGAATCTTTAAAAGCTTCCCCAGGATGATTTTAAACTGCTGCAAAGTTAGAAAGATACTGACCTAATTTTAAAAACTTGAATCTGGAGTCGGACAGCTTGGGTTCAAATTACCAGCCAAGTGACCTTGGGCAAGTAAGTCACCTAACCATTCAGGGCCTCAGTTGCCTCCTCAGTAGAACGGGGATCATAATCCTACCTTACAAGGTTGTTAAGTTGGATGTAGTGGAAGTAATGGCCTGGCACAATGCCTGGCATACAGTAAGCGCTTAACAAGGGTTCGCTGTTGATTCTCGGTATTAACTCTTCCCCATCCGAGTGTCACTGTGCAACTGGCAGCATCGTCCCCAGAGGGAGGAAGCAAGTCGGCCAACCTTTCTCCTACACCAAATTCTTCTCCTGAGCTGTCCGGCGCCGCTCCAGACCCGCCCCCTCCCCCAGGGTGCCGGGAGAGAGCTTCGCCAGGCCCGGGCAGCTCCCGAGGACTAGACCAGGTTTGAACAGACCCGTCAGATGCGGCCGACTCCAGGGTCAAGTTTCCTGGGACCCCATAAGTCCCCAGAAAAAAATGCGGAGATGTGCTTCCGAAGGCCAGGCTCTGGGAGCACCCGGGGCCGAGAAGCAGGCTCGGCTGACCCGGCCCGACCACGGACCGCCCGGAGGGGAGGGGAGGGGAGGGTCCGGCTAGGACTGGGAGGGCCACCCGGTTACCTGAGGCGACGGGCGGGGCCCGCATTGCTGGGGCGGGTGCCGCCTCCGCCGGCCGCACTCGGCCTTCCGCCTCACGCCACCTGCGGCATAGGGCCGGCGTACTCTCAGCCCCAGCTTCCTGTCCTCAGGCGGGTGGTCGGTCCACCGGTCAGCGACTCTCCGAGGGCGCCTGGGGACGACGAAGGCCGGTGGGGCCGGCCGGCAGAGCTCCGCTCAGTCAACTTCCGACTGCTAGGGGCAGCAGCGTCAAAAAACTCCCCGAGCCTAGTGTACCACTGCGCGTGCGCTGCGCGACGGATCAAGAGACTTGCGCGAGTCCGACGCGGCGGCGTCAAATAATTCCCGAGACCTGGAGCCGGAAGCTGCGCTGGCGCAGCTATTCCAGATCGCAGCGCGGGGTACGTTCCCTCCTCCCTTTCCGAATCCAGCCGAGCGGGAGGAGTGAAATGACGGATGCACATACTTCATCGCAATACAGGTTGGCTGGCGCTCCACCTGCGTCCCTATGACTCATTCCGGACTCTTCCAGTTTTAGGTGCGGACGGAATTTGAGTCTTCTCTGCAAGATTCTGGCTCCCACCCAGGTTCTGAAATTTTTCACATCCCATTGCAGCCTTCTTTCTTTGAAATGTTGTCCTTTACCCGCCAGTATAGCATTAATTATGAGCAATATTCAGTTCCCGACTAGTGCGGGTTACAAAGATGAATCACAGACATTGCATTCAGAGCCTCTCATCAAGGAGCTGAGTCTGATAGACGGGATAAGACGTTATTAATAGTAATAATAATAGCAGGAGATAACCGGTTTGAGCACCTAACAATGCAGCACACATTTTGTAAACAGTACCACTTTCAATAATCTGGTTTCAGCTTCAACGAAGAAAATGATGAATGCTATTAGAGAAGTACAGCGCAAGCATTTGCAAGTAGAGAGGAAACTAGGGCTGAGAGAAGAGGAGACAAGAGGAAGGAGGGCCCGGCCTCGAGACCATCTTTGCTACTCGGGGAAGAAGGGACCAGGGCGTTGAGGAGTGATGAAAAAAGAAGGTACTGACTCCTCCTCCTTACCTTCAATTAGAAGACACCAGAAAGAAGGAATGACAAGGAAACCGGTAAAAAGGATAGAAGAGAAGTGTGTTTTCTCAAGACTTTGCACCATACACCACCACCAATAGGAGAGTAGCTTGTGGAGGGAAGAAGAACAAGAAGTATGTTCCAGGACAGGAGTAGGACTGTATCCAGAATACTTTGTGGCTCAAACTAGTGCATTTCGATTAAACACTATATCACAAATATCTTAAGACGCTCACCGAGTATCTATTCCAGCCACTTATTTCTTGCCTTTCTAAACTAGAGGATAGAAGGTAATTCACTCATTCACAGTGAAACCAGGATAAGTTTAAGATTCTGAGCTACCAATAGTTCACTGCAGACACTTGGACTTGAACTGCACAGTGCCATTCTGGCTAGGGTGATGTGAGAGAGGGCAGCAGACACCCTCTATTCTGTGTACTCTCTACTCCCCCAGCTGGCCCCCAGGGTGGTCACCTCATACCCATTGGCAGGAGCGGCCATGCCTGTCTTCTCCAAGGACTTTTGAGATGTTACTCTGAAACACCAATGCCCTTTTCCCATCCATGTTCTTATCTCCAATCAATGTGATAACATGGTGTTCTCATTCATCTTAAGCCATAGAGAACAAGGCATGGGTTTATAGGACCACTCTTTCTCATTATTCATCTACCCCTTTCCTGTGCTTCCCAGTGCTGGTGCAGTGTGGAAAGTAGGAGGGTGGCCAATGTTGAAATCACTCCTGTTTTAGAAATGCAGTGAGTATGACCTAAAAAGAGTTCAAGTATGATTGGAAGATGTGTTGGTCTACATTTATGAAACCATATTCGAAGTGGTAAATTTAACATGACCAGAAAATAAATGATTGTTCACATTTCCCTGCATACTCTAGGTAAGACTTATATTTATAGTTCTCATCAGTGAGGCACAGTAAAAATCTTTGAGTCATTGGAAGCCAGTACACAGGGCCTACCACCTATAGATGATGCAGCATCGTGAGTAATAATATACCCAGCATTAAATAAGTGAATTGGAGAACTACAGAGTTAAGAAAACCCATGTTAATTCATTGTTAACGGGTTCCAAACAGCATACATTTTTGGAGTGGGAAACATGAAATAAAATAAGAACGGGACATTTTATCATTTAAAAAAATGAAGAGATGGTTTCTGGACTTGAACAGAAGGAGGTGATGCCTGGGTACTACCAAGATTCTTGATGTGCAATGATATGACAGTAAATAAAGTCCCCAGTACCTCTTCTCTACCCATCATTCTAAGTCTTCATCAATAAATCACAGTACTCCAATGGGCTCATAAATTTTATAACATGCCTTTAAGCAACTTGTTTATATAGACAGGGTCCATGCTAACGATGTTTGTTCAAGGCCTTACACATACTAGGACTGCCTTGGCTGGTGTCCTCTTCTTCCTGCTGTGGTCCCCTTGAGCTCCCCTGAGCTCACACCTGTCATATTCTTTTTTTTTTATCCTCACTCAAGCTTATTGATTTTAGAGAGAGGGGGAGGGAGGAAGAAAGAAACATCAAAACATCGATTGGTTGTCTCTTGTAGGTGCCCCAGCCAGGGACCAAACTCACAACCCAGACATGTGCCCTGACTGGGAATCAAACCCATGACCCTTTGACTTGCCAGACATCATTTAGATCTCTGACATCTGGCAAGATAGCCACCAGCCATATGTTGGCCACTGAGAATTTGAAACAATCTAAACTGAGATGTGCTATAAGTATAAAATGTACACCAGATGTCAGAGACTTCATTTGGGGCGCGGGGGGGAGTAAGATACCTCACTAAAAAATTTTTATATTGACTACATGAGTGATGAAATGACAAATATTCTCTTGTAGCAGATTAAATATATTACTAAAATACATGCATCTGCTTCTTCTTTCATGGGGCTACTAGGAAAATTTTAAACTGTTTGTGGGTTGCATTATGTTTTTATGGCACAGGGCTGCTTAGACTGAGGCCTCTCCTCTTTGTTCAGAGCTGTATGCCTAGCTTAGAGCAAGGCCCAGCACATGCAGGCTGTTCCTAACTAACTCTGATGTGAATTAATAAAACTTACACTCTACGTACTTGCCAGCACAGTGCCTAACAAACACTTTTGGAATGGACAGATGAACTTCCATTCTTCCAGCTCTCTGTTCTTCTCTTGATTCTGCTATGTAACTCCCACCTGCTTCACCAGGGCCTCTAGTGCCAGGCACTGATTTTCCAGTTGGTGGTCCTAGTCCTGGCTCTTGGGCCACCTCAGTAAAACCCTATGAAGGATTCCTCAAGCTCAGAAGACCTAGGATGACTCCTGCTTTAGGCACAACAATAATGAAGGGATACGTGATATTTTAGTGTCCACTCAAACAGGCCTGTTGTCTCTGCACATGTCGGGTTCACAAGTTCGATCCTCAAGACTGTTGACTTGGATGGGGAATATTTTAGGAAGACTGGATTGCAGGCAATCATTTGAAGCAGATGGAGGGAATAGTAAAGTATCCTAATTTCCAGTTTTCTAGTACAAACAAGCATCTGACAGTCTGGTAGGCTCATGCTATTTCTGAAACCAGCCTGCAATATTTCTCACTGCCTCATACAGCAGGAAATGGAAAACCAGCTGAGCCACTCATTAGAAGTGAGACAGGTCCCTTCATTTCTCTGAGCCTTGGTTTCCTCATTTATAAAATGGAGGGTAATTAAATCTATCTCACTAGGCTATAATGAAGATTAAGCGAAGTAATTATATATACAGCGCATGGCATTTAATAAAAGTTCAATCAATGGCAGTGATACTTAACACCACCCCAATGGGATGTCTGCAAATTAGCGAAGAAAAAGTATTCATGGTGTCAGGTTAACAGATGTCTGTCATAATGACATTTTATATTTGTTCATTTCGACTATCAGCTAGCTGGACTTGCTCATCAAATAAAAATAGCTGACATTTATTGAATATTCAGTGTGAGGGAGGTACTATGTTGTGCATTTAACATGCATTTTTAAAAAAAGACTTGTTTATGTATTTATATTTTAGAGAGAGGAGAAGGAAGGGCAAAAGAGAGGGAGGAAAACATTGATGTGAGGAGAAACATTGATCAGTTGCCTCTCACACGCCCCCAACTGGGGACTTGCCCCACAATCCAGTCATGTGCCCCAAGGGGAATCAAGAGACCCTTCAGTTTGCAGTTTGTACGCCCAACACACTGAGCCAGACCAGTCAAGGCGTAATGTGCAGTTTTATTTAATCCTTGCTATTTCAGGTAGCTGCTATTCTAATGGTCAAATTGCAGAGCCAGAAACTGGGGTTCAAAGAGGCAAAAGAACGTGCTCCAAGCCCCATAACAGTTAAGGGACAACATCACAATTCTACAGGCTCTACGATTTTACTAGGCTGTTTCCCAGCGCTGGCAGTTAGGCAGCCCAGTGACATGGCAGATGCAGCCATGGGGACAGAGAGGCCTTGGTGAGCTATTCCTGGTACACACTGTCAAGGCTACCACTGGCTTCATCCGTCATCCTTAAAGGCCGTTTGAGTTTTTTGCTTATGTAAGTAACTATGTTGGTAAACACCCTTCAGGCCAGGGGTGTCAAACTCATTTTCAACAGGGGCCATATCAGCCTTGCGGTTGCCTTCAAAGGGCCAAATGCAATTTCAACTCCTTAACAGTTAAGAAGTAGTTACAATTATACAGCCCTAAAATCATTTCAGCCCTTTGAAGGCAACCACGAGGCTGTGCCCCTGGTGAAAATGAGTTTGACCCCCCTGCCCTCGGCCGTTGTGAGCAGAGACTCATTCAGCTCCCTCTAGCAATGGCACAATAGTGGTGCATATAAGGTCTCTTCGAAGCAAAGGAATACAGGAATTTTTGTCATGTGGTCACATCTTAAAAAGTTCAAGGCAAACTGATGCCCAAGCCCTCGTTGCAATGCAGTCTGAGTGCTGCTCAAAGCCAGGGCCCGTAGAGCACTCATGTGGTTTGGAAATTGGAATACCATCCTCCCCTCTAAGAGTTCTAGAATGGTTCTCTCGCCTGCAACAGGAGCTCAATGCTCTGCACTCTGATGCGAAAGGGACTCAATTCCTGTCTGTTTCTCTGTCTCTTCCTGCAACCTACTCAGGCTCTTGACATACTCAGAACGCCCCAGGAGGAAAACCTGCCTGGCTCGGTTATCACTGCTCCTGCCCTAGACCAATGTGATGGGTTAGGCCTGCCCTTGGTACCTGGGCGGAGCTGTGGATGGGGAGGGGGAGAGAGGAAGGAGTCAGTAGAGCTGACAGGTATGGAACCTGACCTCAAGACATGCACAGCCTGGTCTGACTACAAAATCCCAACTTGCCAGGCTACCAACCTCACCACATGGCAGATGTTCATAATCAGGTGCAGCACTGTGGTGGCCTGAGGCCTCTTGAGTTCCCCCTTCACCGCCACCACTCGCTTCCCTGGGCCTGGTATCCCAGCGGAAAGCTTCCTACCTTCCCAGGTCCATGGTGTGATTAAGGCCGCACAGGCTGCCATGCACACTGAGGTCAGAGTCTCTCACTTCACTCAGATCCCATCTCCCAGGTGAGGACTTCCATGTCTATTAAGCTTAAAATGTTCTCTTCCTGCTGGCCCCCAGACTTCCTGTCTCATTTCCCTGCTCCATTATTTTTTCCCCTTAACTCTCTCTGGCATATTACATGTTTTAGTACTTCATGGGATGTCTCTGCCTCGAAAATATAAGCAACACGAAGGCAGGAATTTGTTCTTTTGTATTTTTCTGTTTACCAGTTCCTAGAATTGTGCCTGCATGTAATTGAGACTTGGTGTGAGTAGAAGGAGGGCCAGGGAATCCGCTCTGGGTGGAGGTTTAGCCAGAGGAGGTTCCTGAAGGAAGGGACAAAAGCTGCGTCAGGAGAGCGTCTGAAATGGAGGTTGCATTGTAGGCAAACAGGCCAGGAAAAGAACCTGTCCAGGAACTGGAAATAGTAGAGAGGCTGGGCCCACGGGGCTTGTGGGGAGGCATGTGTGAGATGGGGGAGCACGGGCAGAGCACAGGCAGCTGGGGAGCCCTGCACATCCTTCGTGGAGAATGGGGGGTCTGTGGTGGGGCAAGAGTGGCAGAGGGCAGGGGAGAGCTCCAGGACTGAGGCAGAGGGTAAAGGAAACCCTGAGAGAACACACAGAATAAAGGAGAGGGGAGAGGGGCGCAGACACTGCTGCTGAAGGCTGACCAGAAGCAGCTTCGATGTGTGGGCACAGTCAGTGTTGAAGAAAGCGGTCTATACATGCCTGGCAACAACCAACAGTTAGAACTTCACTGAAAAGGAAGTCTGGCGTGTTGGGGGAAAGCGGTCCTTTTCCCCAGAGGACAGGGCCATGGTTGGATGGCGCTGATGCAGAGAGGATGAGGAGCAGGTGCGGAACTTCCAGAGCAGATGTTCTGGGCAGGAAGCAGAGGGGCAGGGCAGATGTCAGCACCTCCACAGAGCTGGTGGGAGGAGTAGACCCTCCAGCCTCCAAGAACGCCACCCGCTGACAGAGGCCCTCAATGTGCTAAATTCACAAAGGCAGGCCTGACCACCTGGATTCCACCTCAGCCCAGTCTAGGTGATTTTGATTTCAATTTCAATGGTTGGAATGGACAGCCAACTCCTCCCTTTTCTCCCTGGCCTTTGGGAGAGGTTCTCTGAGTGGATCGTACCTGAAAAATGAGGACAGAGTAACAAGCATCCACAGGGTGGTGAAGCGCATGCCACTTAGCACAAGTCTGCCATTACTGTTACCAAATCTACCTCGTGGTAACAGTCACCGTAACTCAGCATCTGGCCTTTGCTTACCGCATTCCCAGTTCTGCCCAGAGCAGCTGTTCTTCTTATACTTAACTCCCACCCCTGCTCAAAGCCAGCCCCCTGTGGCCACCCAGTGTACTTCCACCCTCAGAGCTCAAGGTGCTGCATTCCTCAGCCCGACTCTGCCTCTTTGTCCACCCCACCATCATCCTCTCTCCCAGAGCCCTGGCCTAAACATTCCTGGGCCAACAACCCTACCAGTTCTCTCTCCTACACCTGAGCCCCCGGAAGTACTCAGCCCAAATTCCATATCCCATTTCCTAGCCCCAAGGTCAAGCCTTAGGAATGTGCCAAGTGGGAAGCCTCAAAGACTGGAAACTGCAAAATCTTGCCTCTATGGCCCACTTCCTCTACACCCAGCCTCGCTGCCACATGGCGCTATTGATTTAAAATAAGAAAAAAAGAACAGCAGAAACAAGCGGCAGGGCCATTTCATGGTTTATTGAGATAGGTGAGAGGACAATGATGCACAGCACAGAAAACGTCAAAAGGAACTCTTGGTTCTAAAAAGTTACATGAGCAGTAGGCAGGGGGACACAGAACACGGGTGGCCTGGCCCAGACGGAAGGAAAGCCACCATCCTGGTCCACCATGAATGTTCCCAGCACCTGCTGCAGAGGGGCGGAGCCTGGGAGGGTCTCTGATGCTGAACACTCTCCCAGGGTCCCTGGAGTCCGGGCTCTCCTGCTGCCCCGCTCCCTCAGAGCAAAAAGTCCTTTGATGTCAAGCCCTTTGATGATGGGGTGAGAAGGTCCAGCAATGCATCAGGTGGCAATGCCACTCTTCACTCCAATGTCCGTGATCAATCCCCAAACTAATCTAACAGAGAAAGTCAAATGAGGCCAACAGCTTGGAAGTTCCACCTCAGAAACCCGGGCCTGCATAGCCCCCTGGCTTTAACTCACCATGGGGAGGCCCCCCTCCAGGGAAGCTGCCACCCAGGTCACCACCTTGAGGGTCAATGCCTCCACCCCCTTGGCGCTTCCTGCCACAGTCTCCAGGTCCAAGGCAGCGCCCCTAGAGTGAGGAGGAAGCCACAGAGCAGGAGGTCACAACAAGTGTTTGGTCTCCAGTGTTATTTCATTTTCTTCAATTGGATTTCAGTGAGAATGCCCCCGGTTCAGCACAAATGAGTGGCCAGTTGTTTATTCCACATCAACCCCAATACAAAAAGGAATCTTAATGCTCCCAGAGAAGAGTCAAAATGAACACTGTCAGAAAAACAGGACTTTCAGAGCAATGGAGCAGATGTAACTGGCAAAGAGACGGCTGGAAAGCTTGTTTTCAGGGACTCTCCCGCTGCGGGCCCTCCGCACGGTGCTGGGAGTGAAGGCCACCACCCCCTCGGCCGTCCCTCCACACTCATCGCCTGCCTGCACATCTGTCTCCCCATGTGCCTATGCTCGCTCCAGCCTCAAAACTGCCCTTGTGTGTTGCTCCCTTCTCCTTGAGCTCCTTTCTATTGCTCTTCTACCTCTCCCTTTTGAGGGCCTCCCCAGGTCCACCACCCCCAAAAAGCTGCTTCCCTTGGATGACTTTATGGCAGTCACTGTATAACGCCGTACTGCACTTGTTCATCATGCAGAGTTCATCCTCATGTGTGTAAGCCTTGACACAGATGCAGTCTGGCTCTGACACAGGAGGCCACGCTGAGAAAGGCCAAGCTAAAAAGTCTCCTGCCATTGACTCTCACGGTGGCCCACAATGTCAGAGAGTGGAAGGCACTGGCTGCAGAAGCAGGAGTGTGTGAAAGCGTCAGCATTTGAAAGGGACAGTGTGGACCCTCCAAACACGGGAAACTGCTTTCAACAATTCCTCTCCCTGCGTTGTGAACGACCGGGGCACAGACAGCCCACAGTCGCTTTTGAATGCAGGTACGTGCAGGGCAGAGAGAGACGCAGGAAGAGAAGCAGGCGTCAGTGGCCTGTGGAACAGACTGAGTCTCAGAAAATGACCCGCCAAGCACAGGACCACAGGAGCGACCATTCTTCACCGTGAAAGTCCCTAGAACCTCCTTGCCAAGGGGAATCAAAGAGAAGTCACTTCAGACAAAAACACTGGGAAAATATTAGGTTTGGAGATGACGGGAATCATGTGGTCGTAAGTACCACAAAAGTCACCTCTACCATAGCTTTGTTTTCAAATGGAAAAAATAAGGGTCTGAATAGGTCACTGACTGAGAGAGAAGCAGAAGGGGATTCGATCCCAGGGACAGGAGTCTCTGATGCCCACCCCTTCTCCCTTACGTGCTTCTGCTGCAGCTCCAGGGAGGGAGGGCAGATACCTGGGAGAGGACTGTGGAGGCAGCAGCCTGCAGCAGCTGCCAAAGGCATGAGAAGCGCCAGATGTGATCCAGTCTGGCTGGGGATGGGGTGGTGAGTGGACTGAAGGACTCATGGAGGGGTGAGAGCTCCCCTCACCTCTCTGCTTGCTCCCTTACATCTTCACTCAAAGGCCCTGGGAACGCACACCTGACTGATGACTGTACTGGATGCGAGGAGCCAATACTCCAGACAATGGGCCAGAGAGCTTACCTCGAGGACACTGGGGTCCAGAATGTTTCTGACATGACAATTCCCATGAGGCCTCTGCACACAGTGGACTTATCTGCAATAGGCAAGAAGCCACAGATGAGCACCTGACTTGTCCCTGCTCACAAAAGCTGCCAGATAATAAGCATTCCACACATGTGGGCTTTTATTATTTCCTGAACACACATACTATTTCTTCATAAAAAGGAAAGTGGTTAACTCTAAAGAGACAGCGGATGGCCCACAGCTGGGTAGCTAGTGCTGATTAATGTGCAGTGAATCAGTGACAGGCTAAAAGAATGCCAAGGCCAGGTTTATGGCTGACTAGCAGCAACCATGCTGGGCACTGAAGGCAACTTTAGCAACACACGTAGCCTGGGGCAGCAGGGGCAGGAACACGTGAAAGCCCCAACAATGACACCACCTCACACAGTCCCCCAGGGCCAGTCCCCCAGGCCCTGGAGGTCCGAGGTGTGTGCTGAGATGGAGGATGAATGTGGGAAAGCTCCAGAACCGGGAGGCGAGGATGTGGACTCCCCCAAACATGGGACAACCCATCCATGTTTCCTCTACCCGCACTACCAATGAGCGAGACACAGGCGGTCCGCAATCCCTTCTGAATGTGGGGCTGGAAAAGGACAGAAGGCTTGCTGATAAAAGAGGCCAAAGGCAGAGGCTGGGAGCAGTCGGCTCAGTTGAGCACAAGGACCCCGTACATGCTTCTAACACTGCAAAGATTCCCAGGCAGGAGAGGCAAAAGGGGAGACACCTCTGAATGAGAAGTGACACAGTTCTTAGGCTCTAAAAGACAGGGACTATATGAGCCTGAGAAAAACAGCTTCTATATTCCCACCTTCTGGAGGATGAAATGGTGATAAGAAATCTAGGAGGAGGCAGAAATGAGACTGAGACCCAGGCGCAGGCGGGTATCTCAAAATCCTTCCTACTTTTGATTGAGACATTCTCCTGCCCACATAAAATTTGATAAAGGGTTCCCTAAGGGCTCTCAGAACCAAGCACATAAAGGGGAACCGGGTGCATTCTTAAAGGTCCCGGAGAGGGTAAAAACTGGGGGCCAGGACAAAGCCACCACATCTCTCCTCCATCTACTTCCCCGCCCACACCACACCCAGGACACCTGCCTGCACCTTGTGGCATGCAAAGCCCCAGGTCTCCAGAGGACAGACCTCACCTTGGGAGCATCGTGGTCCAGCTGCTTCCTGCAGGATGGGGATACCTCTCAAGGGCCCCTCTGCATCAGGCTGCCTCCTCTGCAATAAATGAGAAGCCATGGATGAGCAACCTAGATGTCACCTGATTGCAACAGGTACTGATAAGCACATGCAGAGCTTCCGGCGCAGCACCTGGCAGGTTCACCAGAATGGCTGTTGTCACTAACCCAAGAGGCACAACACTTTCTCATGAACTGAATAGAAGTTTACAACTCCCCATGGGAAAACAGATGTGGCAGAGAGGTTTTTCAAATCATCTTTCGTGCATACTCGGAGGTTCCAGAAGCTGGATCTCGAACAGGATTGGAATCCAGGACAGGTCTGGGAGTGTGCAGCACCTGATAGGCATGCCTGGCCTGGATGCGGGAGGCGTTGCGACAGGAGCATCTCAGGTTGCCAGTGAAGGGAAGGTCAGGTTTCTATCTATACCAGCCTCGTCTGATTTCATTACTGCTCTGGTTCCTGCCACCGTAACTGCAGGCCGTGAAGAAAATCCTCTCTTGCTGGGCTGGGCTCCATCCCATGCCAAGGGCCTACTAGACAATCGGATTAACAATTCCAAGAGGAAGGAGCACAGAGGAAGCGCCCTCACTTCCTCCCAGCTGGCTTCCCTGATCCTCCACCCAAGCCACACCATTGTAGAAGGATGTGCCTCCCCTTCTCTCAGCTCCTGTTGTGCCTTTATTTCACAGCTGCTGAACACTGGGTACCTGTCAGGCACTGAAGCTAAGAAGAGGCAAGACTCAAGATACTGACCCCTCATACCATGGCCTGTGTGGCTCAGTCAGACAACATCCTGCAAACTGAAAGGTTGTGCGTTCTATTCCCGGGCAGGGGACAGGCCTAGGTTGTGGGTTTAATGCTGAGTTGGGGCATGGGCAAGAGGCAACAGATCGATGCTTCTCTCTCACACTGACCTTTCTCTCCCTTTCTTTCTCCTTCTATTCCCCTCTCTCTGGAATCAATAAAAGAAAAAAAAGTTTCTTAAAAGATATTGACCTCAAGGTCAGAGTAGAGAGAAGCGAAGGACAAGAAAACCAACGATTTCCACAAAATGTGATTAGCACCCTCATCTCATATCAAGCCAGTCCCCAGACCACATCACACCAGGAACCCCACGTGCCTGAGGACCTGGACAGGGGAGAGAAAGGAGGCAGCGACGGCTTCCTGGAGGGAAAGCCGGGGCGAGATGTGGCCCAGTTAGTGGCTGCACAACCAGCACATGGCTCCCTGAGACCCAGCCCTGGCTTCAGCTGGGCAGAAAACAGCCCACGTTAGTGCCTGCTGTCTGGTCAGGCAGGGGACAGCAGCCCAGACAAGGCCAGGATGCTGAGCGCCACCATTTCTTCATGTAAGGAGTGCATCTCCCCTCATAAGAGAGTTCACAGGAAGACCGACCTTTGGTACCAATGCCTGAATTCACCCCACAAATATGTACTGAGTACCTACTATGTGCTAAGCATAAGGGGGTTCAAAAACAAACTAAAACACAGACAAGGCCTATAACTCCCAACACCCCCCAGCTCTTGCAGTTTCCCTATCGGAACTCTGGCCTTTTGGACCCCAAATTCAGCCCTATATACCACACCAGGCCTCCTTCTGCACAAGGTCTTGGCAAGACAGTTCTTGGGGTCCACCTGAACTCTGGTACCACCTCCTCTGCGGGGGCAGGGTGCAGGAAAGCACCTAGCCCTGAGTTCAAGGTGCTCAGGAGCTGCAGCACTCACCTAGGAGACGGCCTCCCCCTCCGGACAGAGGCAGTGTGGGTCCATCAGGCAGTGAGATCGAGGACCGAGGACCGGAGGAGGGAAGGGGTGCTGGCTGGTGCAGAGCCCCAAAGGCCCTTCAAGAGTTAGTTGTCATCTGTCTCCAAAAGCCACAGAGTCACAAGACCTTGGCAGGGAAAAGCAAGAGGAAAGGGCTTTAGTGTGGAGCAGGGACACAGGAATCTAGACTCTGGGGCCCTGGGAGTGTCCTTAGATTTAAAGCTCAGCCAATCTGCCTGTAAAATGGAAGATTAAACTTTCCTTTAAAAGTTACTGAGGGAAAGTGAGTTCACGGACATAAGAACTCTACGTAGGCAACCGATGAGAGGCTTTGGGGATTCATGCCGGGGTTGGAGGTTGGGGGGCAGTGAAAATCAGGGGGCTCCGGCGCCCCTCAAGCCCAGGGTCACACGAGACCCCGCACGACTCCGGCCGACGCGTCGCTGGACCTATTTCTGGCCGCCAGCAAGGACAAGATTTTCCTGCAGGGCGAGGAAGGACCGGGGTCGGACACCCGCACCGGCTCGCTCTGAAGCAGCGCCGGCCGATGGCTCACCCGAGACCCCTTTCTCTCGGACACAAACCCAGAGAGGTCCACACCCGGCGGAGGAAGCGGGCACTGAACTGGGTGCCAGGCCTGGGCTCCGAGCTGACCTCCGGTCGGCTCTCCACGCCCCTCGGGGCCTCAGTTTCTCCTCTTGTCGAGAGCAGGTTGAATGCAGCACAGCGCAGCTTCGCCTGGCCGTGACTCACTCGGAAACCAGGACGGTGGCGGCGCGCTCACACGGGACAGTGCCAGAAGGTGCGGGACCACTCAGCACAACTTCGGCGGAAACGCAAGATAAGGCTGCGCGCTCCAGCAGCTCTGCTCGGGCGGAAATGCAGCTGCGCCCGAGCGGGGTTTCGTGGTTCTAACCACACAAGTGGTCTCTTAGTGCCCCCTAGTGGATCGGAGCTGAAAATCGGACCCGGATTTTCAGGATATCCAAGGATCCCTCCAGCTTCCCCGTCAGTCCACCAATCTATCCCTCCCTCCCTCCATTTATCCAGAAAGGGAGGAATGGGGAGCTGTTTAATGGGTACAGGGGTTCAGTTTTGCAAGATGAAGAGCGTTCCTGAGATGGATGGTGGTGATGGTGGCACAACAGTATGAATATACCTGACAGTACTGACCTGAAGGTTTAAAATGGTCAACATAAGTTTTATGAGTATTTTATCAAGGTTTGAAAATAATACATTGAAATGCAGTACCATATACGTTTTAAAACAGTTGTTTATAGTAAGCTAGTTTAATCAGTCACAGTTATAATCATTCTATAAAAACTAATATCCATTCATAACTTTTAAAAAGTCTTAGAATTCTAGAAATAGAATATAATCACAAACCATCAGCTAACGTCACACATAATGGTAAAATTATAGAAGCAGTCTTCTATTTTTGGGAGTCCTCCCAAAATAGCCAGGGATGTCTGATAGCCTCCGCTAGGAAAACCCAAGGTTTTAAGATGTGCTCATCTGGTGGGGTGAAAGATAATGGGCCAAAGTCACATATCATTGTCCAAATATTCAGGCAAGAAACTTAACAATCCTCAAACCAAGAAAGTTTAAGTGATTAGCTACAAATATCTCAGTAATCTAGTCAGCAAAGAAGGTCCTAAGTTGTTCAGGGAAGCCCAATTAATTAACCATCTATTTTCATTAGTCAAGAAGGTTGTTTTCAAGGGTCGTCTACCATGGACAGAAGGAAAGTTCAATCTCACTGTTGAGGTTATCAGTCTTTATCCAGGACTCCATTTCCCGGGGCCCAGTTCTGCCAGTTTTTGAAGGGAGAGGGATACCACCTCTCATGCTTGTTCCCATGGCAGAGGCCTGGGTCATTTATACTATTCATTACTGAGCCCACACTGATCCCTTCTCCAAAACCAGGGGTCTTTAGCCCAGGACAAAAATGAACGTGAAGCAAAACAAGAGAGGCTGAGGGGGTCAAGACCCTGCTAGGGGACTCAGGGAGAAGGAGGTGCTGAGGCCTAGGTGGAAGCTGACCCTGGTGGAGAGACCCTCTGTCTCATCCCGGTCTGTCAGAGTATCCAGAGAGGGGTTGGGGCTGCTGGAGACTCCAAAACAGACCAAGATCCAGGCTGTGAGGCAGCCCAGGAAGAACCAGTCCAAACCCTGAGGATCTGGGCTGGTCAAGGCTTCTGTCAGGCCTCAGTTCCAACCTGCAGGAGCCCGAGCCTATTGCTTCCGGTAGATGCAGTAACAGAGGAGCAGTAAGAAGACAAGGAGGAGGATGGACAGGTAGAGCAAGGTGTCCAGCATGCTGATCATTCTGAGCGTGGGAATGGGGCCTGGAGCTCCTGCAAGCCTCACAGGGCCAGTTGAGGCCCTGGGCCTAGACCCTGGGCATCACCTCCACGGAACAATCTGCCCAGCCAGCTGTTCCATTTCCCCAAGGGAAGGGCCTCTCTCAGGCACTGCGAGGTCACAAACTCTAGAATGGTGGAATGTTGGCCTCAGGGCTACAGCCCAATCCTATATGAATGCAACCAGTATGTTGAAAACAGGATCCCTCTTCCTATGTATTCATAATTTTTTTTTTGCCAGCCTCTTTAGACTTTCTAAGTGGAAGTATCTTTCCCCTGTCCCTAGAGAAATATCAGGCGGGCTTTATAGATTTTCTGAGATTCTTAGGTAGTCTTACAATCACTAAAAATGAGGAACACAGTTTCCCTGATTTTAAATGTCCAGTTTAAGGTATTAATTACATTTTCAATGATCATTTATAAGTAGAACTCCTCTCCACCAGCTTGGACCGAGTATAGAGTGGGCTGCCATCTGCTGTGAAGGGGCAGGAGCCTTCTCTCCTTACTTATTCAGATGTGTTTCTCCTTGCCAGGTTTCTGCTTACTCTCCTGCTTCCAATACCTCCAGGATCCAAGCAGATGGAGCAAAGAGGAGGGTGGAGGGGAGGCTTCTCTCTGGGGTGGGCTCGCGTGTGATGCTGCATCTCTTTCTCGGCCTCCATTTCAGTGGTTCTTCGGAGGCCCCTGTGCTGGTGCTCTCTGACTGCATCTCCCGTGAAGTGAACAGGTCTTCTTAGAGCTCCCTCCTCTTCACAGGTCCCCACACGAGTAGGACCTTTTGGGTGGCGGGCACACATTCCTACCACAGATTCCACACCTGCTGAAGGAGACGAAGAACCTTTGTCCAGTGAGTGGGTTGGGTACTGGCCACCTGTTGTGATATGGTGACGATAAGAAATATATATTTGGTCATTTGGATGACTGCAATATGTTCCTCATATATACGTGGTCTTCGTCCAAGGCTCCTTACTCGCAACTCCCAAAACCTTTGGAATTTCTTAAACATTGAGAGTGCTGAAGGTGAATGAGCTGACTTTTGGAAGCACCTGAGGATGGGGGCTGGTTGGCAAGAGAACCAACCAAGGAATTGAGGGTTGAAACTTTCAGTCCCAACACCCCACCCCCAACCTCTGACCTTTAGGGAGGAGAGATGGGCTAATTTAGCCAATCACGCCTTGTAATGAAGTCTCCATAACAACCCAAGAGCAAGGGGTTTGGAGAGCTTCCTCTTAAGAAGTCCCAGGTTCACCAGTATGGTGGTGTGGAGGGTGTGGAGGGTCAGGCTGTCAGCCTCCTGCCTGATTCTCTCCTCTGCCTCCCAAGGGCTAATGAAATCCTGATGGCCTTAGACCTGCTCTGAAGAACACAAACACAGCAGCCACCCGTCACGTGTGGCTGCAGAGCACTGGATATGTAACCAGCCCAAATGCTAATATACTGTTTGTGTAAAATACACCTGGGATTCCAAAGACTTTATAAAATGAAAAAAAAAAGTAAATATCTCGTTTATCAGTTAAAAGGATGGATTATGTGCCTTAATGATGATGTTTTGGTTATCTTGGTTATCTGTATTTTGGTTAAAATATATTACTAAGATTGATTTCATCTTTTGTACCTTTCTAACATGACCCCTAGAAACTTTAAAATTATGCATGTGGCTGGCATTATATTTCTACTCACCTTAGACTTTTCAAACACAGCTCACTGCTCTGCGTGATAAATAATCCCACAGGGCCCTCACAGCGACAGAAGCCCTGGGCTTTCTCAGAAATACCGAAGTATTGCAACTGCCTCGACATGGCCATTGGCTCTGTGTTATGCTCTTGATCTAAATCATTTCACTTAATTAGCACAGCAAGGCTATGAGTAGGATAGCTGGGGAGCTCTGACTCTGCCCATTTTTCAGAAAAGGAAAACTAAGGCTGGCCAGAGAAGTTAGGTCACTCAGCCAAGGTCACTGGGGGAGAAAAAGCAAGAGTAGGAGGCAGGAGTGGACATCAGGGCTGGGCCGCCACGAATGTACACACCTGACCCCTTTGTCCAGCGTCCTCATATCCACAGCACTCCACAGCCCCTCCCCATCACAGAGACCCCCAGTGTCCTCACAGTCTTAGAACCCCAACAGCTTCTCCCAGAACACAGAATGCGGAGTGTTCCCATGCTCACAGACCCCCATTTTTTTCTCTTGGCCACATACATCTAGATTGGATTTCTGTGATGTGCTTAGTGAGTGCCCAGGGCCTGACCGAGGGAACCAGCTTCTCAGGCCGGAGGTTCAGCTGTCTACACTTCAGAATGCAGGCCGAGTTAGTGGCAGGGTGGGCGGCCCCAGGTCTGAGAGGCACATGGGGCCCAGGGTGCAGGCAGTGTTGGTGCTCATGAGATTTGGGGACCATGAATCCCTTGCCAGCCCTGTGTCTAGTGTGATGTTGGGGGCAAAGGACCTCTGTCTCCTCTGTCACTAGGCAAATCTGATCGAGTTCCTTGTGCTTCAAGGACTCACTCCATTCTCTAATTCCATTTTAATTTTAGGACAGGGTTCAGCAAAGCACCTGCCCACTTCTCTGGGCGCATCTCATGTCACCGCTTACATCCCAGTCTCAGGCCACTGGAACAATATTTGAGACTGGCGATGTCCAAGTAAGTACCTGGACAGAATTCATTCATTTGTTCAGCTGTGCCAGCTACTAAACCAGATGCTCTGAATACAATGGTCACCGTGCAGATTCTATTGTCCAAACTAAACACAGTGAACACTGAGCTCCTGCTAATAAATGCTCCTCACGTGTAAACGTGACCATTTCTACACATTAATGATGTCAGTAACCAAGGAACACCTTCAGAACGAATAGAAAAGCAAAACAAGTGGGGGGGGGGATTATTTCCATGACTCCACAGGGTTTGGGGAAATTATCCCAAATCCTCCAGATCAGAACTTAAACTCCGCTCCACTAGGGGCCGCGCAGAACCTCTTGCGCCAGTTGAGCCCAGGGAGGCGCCACTCTAGGGCGCAGCCCGCGCCCCAACCGTATTTCCGCCCGCGCTGAGCAGTTGGGGGAGTTGGCGGTCCCAGGTCTGCTGTCTGCATCGCCCCACACCATCTCCCGAAATCCTTACACCTCTACGTCTGCCCGCTGTACGATCTGTCTTTCCGCCGCTGTCCGGCATGGTCGGTTTCGGCATTCGGGTGAGTCCAGTGCAGGGAGCGCTGGGCGGGTGGTCTGCGCTTCTTCAGTGAGTCCCGGGAAATTTGAGGCCCAGAGGGGCCCGGAGAGCCCGCAGAGGTCAGCCTCCAGCCTAGGCCCAGCTTCCAGTTCCATGCGGGTTCCCTCCGCGGGGTGTGGAGCTCTCGGGTTCGTGACCTGCAGAAACTGGCCTCCTGGTCAGCCGACGCTGCTTCGGCGCGGGCGGGTGCGGGCATCCGGACCCTGTCCTCACCCACCACGTGGACAAGCCTTGGGCCTGCTGACGGCCAGAAAAGAGCCCGGCGGTCCCGCAGGGAGTTGTGCGGAGCCGTGCGTGACCTCGGCCCTGAGGGGCGCTGATTTTCACTACCCTCCCCACCTCTGATTCCCGGCTTTTAATCCAGGCAAAGCCACTGGTCAGTCGGTTGCCTGCGAAGGGTTCTTACAGCCGTTAACTCATTGCCCTTTAATAACGTTTAAAGGAAAGTTTAAACCTCCACTTACAGATCTGTTGGATGAGCTTTAAATTCCAGGATACTCACAGGACCCCGGAGTCTGGATTCCTGTCCCCCTGCTTTGTACTAAATTTCCTTCCTCACGCTTTACCCTGTCTAGGCATTTGGACTTTGTGGCTATTGAAGACAGATGATGGCGCTCCGTTGGATGGCCCTTGGGGGCCCTTGGGGCGCTGCCCCAGGCGGCGCCCCTTCTCTCCTGCAGGACGCCCCACATCTCACTCCCTGATGGGCCAAAAGCTCCTTGGGTTTTTTTTTGGTAAGATGGCTGTATGGCCCGGGTAGCCCTTAGTTGTCTTAAACTTCATGCAAAACAATTTTGTTAGATTGTATTGTGACAGCTGTCATATCAGCCTGCATTTTAAAAAACTTACCAAAATTGGTGGATTTTTGTGTAGCTGTTTTAATATTGAAGATGGAGGAAAATAAGCAACATTTTCAGCGTACATGCTTTATTATTTTAATAAAGGCAAAAACACAACTGAAATGCAAAAAGAATTTTGTAGAGTGTATGGAGAAGGTGCTGTGACTAGTTGAATATGTCAAAAGTGGTTTGTGGGTGGGCTGGGATGGGAGTAAAAGGCAGAAAACTGTACTTGAACAACAATTAAAATTTTTTTTAAAAACATGGCAACTCTAAAAAAAAGTGGTTTGTGAAGTTTTGTGCTGGACTTCCCAGAGGACAGTAATTTACCCTCTGGACAAAGTTTGTTCAGCTTTTAAGTAAAAATAAAAAACATTTTTCATTTCACCAGTAAAATTTATTGAACTGTGTGTTCACCGTTTTGTTCTACTATCTGCCGTCTTTCAGGCAACTTCATAATTCCATCTTCCCCAAACTTACCTGTTCCAGGTGCATTTTGCAGTCTCCCAGGGAATTGAAAGTTATTCCAATAAGAGAATTTTGTGAAGACCGAAATAAATGGAAGTCCGAAGGTAGGCTGACTCAGCTCCTCCGTAGCTGTGGGTGAGTTTGTTCATTCTGTTTTCCTTCTGGGGGGAGGCTGTAGCAGTTCAGGAAGGGCAGGGAGAGGCCTTGTCTGTGCTTCTTTATTTTTGAATCCACAGCACAGGGCACACAGTGGGTACTCTGCATATCTGGGAGTTGAATGAAAAATTGAGGCATTTGTACCAGGAGTTGGTCTTCCTCTTGACGAGGGGAGGTGGAATCTACATGGAGTGACCATAGGGTTCAGGGCCTGGCTGGGCAGCCATCCCCTACCTGGGCTTCTCATTCTGACGCATTTTTTGCCCCTGTATTCGAAAGTGATCGTGGGCTGCCTGTGCCCTGGTCATTGATAGTGCAGGGAGAGCAATTGCTGAAAGCATTTCCCCGTGTTTGGAGGGCCTACCCCGTCCCTTGCAAACCCTGAAGCTTTCACACACCTCCACCCACCCACCACCTCTTAGATGCCTCCTGGCCCCCGGCGTCTGGTTTATCGAGTCCCCTCTGTGCCTGGCTCTGCTGGTTTCCGTGAGGCCTTAACAAAGGAGGTTGGGACTGGGTCCTGCCTCAGGCAGTGCTCGGGTTGGCTGTAGAGCCTAGGCCGTGGTCTTCTGACCCTGGTCTCCCGTGTCAGCAGCTCCGTGTCCCTTTCTGTGCCTGTGTTTGAAGTGAGTACAGGCTGTGTCCTGGAATGCAGGCAGAGGAAAAGTGGGACAGTTTTCCTCATCCTCAGAGTATCCACCCCTGTCCCTTCCTAGTGGGACAGCTGTAGGTGACTGGCAGTGACTGAGCATGATGAAGTAGACTGAAGATCAAGGGAGACAGGCAGTCAGTGTGTTCATATCCTGTCTGGGATGCCCCACGTGGCTCTCTGTTTATGATGGTTTTCCAGAGGTAGAAGCAGTGCCAAGTGGTCAGTCACATGCTGACTCTTGTCCCCTACAGGAGTGTCGTGTGACTGCTGTTCCATGTATATGAGAAGCATCCTCGGGGAGAGCCTGAGTCATGCGGTCCCGGGTAAGTGACGTCCCGTCCTGTCTGGTTCTCTAGACCTCAAGTTCTGTGTGGGTGATGAGGTGTGGGGGGTGAGAGCGCAGGCAAAGGCTGTTGGCTGTGTTCCCAGCTTTGCACCTTAGACCAGTGGGCACAGGCCTGGGCACTGTTCTGCTCCTGTGAGCCCCTGCTGGGGGCTCCTGAGGTGCCGAGAGGAAAACAGCGGTGTGTGGGAATGGACAGAGGGCTGCATGTTAGAGGCAAACCTGGGTTCACGTCTAGCAATTAGCTGAGTGCTCTTCTGTGAGCCTGAGCGGGAATCCTGTGAAACCTTCAACATTGGCCTCACGCACACTCAGTCCTTCAGCACCCAAGGACCCTCACTGTTCCTATTGCTAGTCATCCCTTTAACTGTCAAGTTTTGGCCGGGGCCTGGTAAGTAATCTCTCACAATCAGATGTGGCTTCTGTCTTCGTAGGCCGTAAAGCCGGTCATTGACCAGTCTACTCAGTCCAGGCCATTTCTCAGGCTGCTGGCAGTGGCCTCCCTTCCCGCCTCACCAGCTGCTCTTTTCTGCCCCTGCATTCGAAAGTGATCGTGGGCTGCCCGTGCCCCGGTCATTGATAGTGCAGGGAGAGGAACTGCTGAAAGCATTTCCCCGTGTTTGGAGGGCCCTCCCTTGTCCCTTCTAAACCCTGGAGCTTTCGGACACGTCTTCCCACCGGTTGGTGTTACTTCCTGGTACCTGGTGCCGCGTGGCTCACTGGGAGGTCCTTTTGCTGGGCAGGGCTCTGCCTTGCAGAGGTTATGGTTGGGGCTGGTCACGCTGCTCCTAGGGCTCCCCTCATGGAAGCTTTCTCTGCCCCTGCCCCATCTCGTGCACCCCTTCCCGCGTCCTCAGCCCTGCCATCTCGGTCACACCTGGAGGTTGTTGATTTGTCTGTTGCACCCCCGCGCCGGGAGCTTCTCGAGGGCACTGCCTCCTCTGTCTTGTTTTGCATTGTGCCCAGTGCCGATATGATGTACCTGGAGAAAATGAACCAAAACAAGGCCGTGATGTGGTGAGGTGGTAGGGCTCATCCCAGGGGGTGGTCAGGGGAGCAGATCCCTTTAACAAAGTCTGGGGCTGAGGCATTTCCTCTCCCCCCCACCGGAAGTGCTGTTTATTGAAAGGTAGACTTTAGTCCTGGCAGGGACAGGGCCCATGGTTCATCAGGGGTGGTTTTTCCTCTTCCTTTAGATTAAGGGGCAGGGGCTAGAGCAGTAATAGAGCTGGTCAAACACCGTATAGTTGAGGATGTGTAGGTAAGCAGTCCCCAGACTAGATGGTAGACGTGGGGCCTTGCTACCACCCGGCACCCCTCTTGCTAGTTGCTGCCAGTCAGCCATGGCACGCTTCCTGAAACCTGGCTTCAGCATCCTAACATAGACCTGCAGGCAACACATCGATCACAGTCGGCGTGCAGAATAACACGGATGTTACTCCTGATCACAGGTGGACACCTTCCTAGAGTTAAATTGTCCGTGTGGCTGTCCGGGTACTCACAGAAACAGCCCACGTTTGTGGGTGCTCTAATCCGCCAGCCACTGTGCCACTCGTTCCCTGCCCCCAGGGTCTGCGGCGAGTGCCCATTCACGGCTTGTCTCTTGCAGGCTGGTCTGCGGGTGCCAAGGTGCCATGGGAGACATCAGCCATCTTCACGTCAGTTTATATCAGCTGGGCCCTAGACCATGGGGCCCTGAGGTAAGGATTTGGGGCCATTTTCTGGAATTTTGCTGTTTTGCATCTGTGAAGTCACGTGCGTGTTCCCCTGGGCTTGGGTGAAAATGTAAGGCGAAGGGAGGTCAGAGTGGCATCCTGTGAGTTCACATTTGTGTTCCGGGTCTGGGGCAGTCCCTCACGAGCCTACAGGGGAGGGGCCTCTGGCAACCTGCTTGGGGAAGGGGCTCCCTGGGGCACCTCCCTTCCAAGCCCTGGAGTGGAGGCGTGTGCTGCGGTTGAAGACGTGGATTTGGACACCCGAGACTTTGGCCCTGCGTCTGAACCCACGTAGCTCTGTGGCCCCGTTTCACCCTCTGCTTCATCTGAAAGTCAAAGCTGGGATAGCAGAGAAGGTTTTCCCATTTTTTTTCATGGCGGTATCATGACTATGTGATCCTGATCTTTTCCGATCCAAAAGCCTTTCTGGTTTTTTCCTGCGGGAAGTGTTTGACTTCATAGCAAGGAGGTTTCATGGGGTCTCTGCAGGACATACCAGAACCTGCGGGGTCTCTGCCCTGGGCCGGACACTCTCCCTGACCCAGGCCGTTCCCGGGCACCAGCCTCCCACCCTCCCTGGCTCTCTTTCTGTCCCTTTCTGCTCCTGCATCCGAAAGTGATCGGGAGCTGCCCGTGCCCTGGTCATTGGTAGTGCAGGGAGAGGATTGCTGGAAGGCGTTTTCCCGTGTTTGGAGGGCCCGGCTGCCCCTTCCAAACCCTGGAGCTTTCACACACGGGCTTTTTCCTCCTTCTGTTCCCTCCGAAGCTGGGGCCTTTACTGACCCCCGTGTGATGTGGGGACGAGGCTGGCCCCCGGACTTGTGGGCTTTGCTTTGTCTTTTTAGGCTAAGGATCTGCGTGTCGGAAATCAGTCCGTACGTTTACATGTGGACCTCACAGTGGAATGCATTCAGGTAGTGCTGGAGGACACGTGCAAGTCGTGGGTCCTGCCTATGAATTTGCAGGAGCGCAGTAATCAGTAATCAGTAATCCCCGATGCATCACTCAAACAGCCCGAGTGATGCATCACTCAGCCAGCTAGCTGCTTGTCTGCGTTGTCTTTGCGCCTCATCTCTTCCTTGAAGAAGGCACAATACATATTGGTTCTTCAGGAGCCACCAGGAGTGTCAAGTAAACGGAGAAAGACAAAGAAAGGAGGGGCCGGAGGCAGTGGCAGAGAGGGGGGTCTGTCAATTCTGAATCAACAGAAAACCTCATTTGTCACAGGCCAGCAGAAATGGGGGAGTGTTCTCGTCGGTCACCGAGGAGAGAGGAGCACATTGACTGATTGCCTCCTTCCACTGACTTCTAATCTGTGCTTTTGTCAGTTCTCTTTTATTTATTTTTTAAGATTTGTTTATTTTTACAGAGGGGAAGGGAGGAACATGGATGCGACAAACGTCAATCAGTTGCCTCTCACACACGCCCCAGCTGGGGGTTGAACCCACTAGGCAGGCATGTGCCCTGAGCAGGAATGAGACCAGCCTTTTTCGCTTTGTGGGGTGACACCCAACCACCTGAGCCAAAGGTCGGGGCTGTGGGTTCTCTTTTGAAAAGGGTTTTTCTTAGCGAAGGAATTGCAGGCCTGTGGATCTTTGGAATCTGCGTTTGTGGGCTGATGACTCCCTGCCTTGTGTTCTGGTTCATGTCAGCACCGGGTCGCTGACCAGGCACCTTCTGGCTCCAGCAGGTGAGCTGACCTTCTGCCTTTGGCTCTGTGCCCTGCAGGTGAACCTGCGGCGCTGCCTTCACCTTGCAGACTCAGATGGTTCAGCGTGGTGCCCCGGAGAGGCATGTGCTGGCTGAGGTGAGGTCAGGGTGTCCATCCCAGTGAGCCCCACTCTTGGTCTGAGGGTCCCTGTCTAGTTCCCAAGTCCTCGTCCATTGACATTCCCATCTCGTCTTTGAGGATGGGGTGCAGTTTTGTCATGTGTTTTTGTTCCATCTCATGATGACATGAAGGTGGTGAGAAAAACATTTGTGAGCCACCTGGTATATAGGCAGCCACCTAATAAACTTGAGATTTCCCTTGTCTTTCCAACCTGTCCCTTGGCCCCTTTAGCATCAGAGGCTTGTCCTGTCCCATAGTCTAGTTCCTGGGCCTGGGTTCCTCAGTCAGGCTGGAGGGGAGAGTGGTGACCATTTAGAAGACAGTTTATTATCCCCCCAGCCGGAACCCCAGACCTGGTAATCCAGACCTCTGGGTGCACAGTCCTGGAGATTGGGTTGGGGTTCACTTATGGGATGTGCTCAAGCTTCAGGGGTGCGTTTTCATTTAGCCTTCACATGGGCCTGGCAGTTTGATCTTCAGAGACGTGGGCACCGAACAAGTCTTGCTGGAGGTTTACCTTCCGTTTGCCTCCTTTAGCTGGCTCAAATACAGTGGGTCTTTGCAGAACAAGCTGACCGCTGCTGGGGACTTGTGACAGGCTGTGCCACTGTGTGATAATGCGGTGTAAGAGCTGCTGAGGGCGGAGGATGGGGGTCTACCCCTGGTCGCGGTGCAGTGGGACCTCGGTGTCAGAGCCCCTGACACTGAGCGCGGAGCTGACTGCCTGTGGGTTTCTCTGATCTGGGTCATGGGCCCTGAGCATGAACTGCCTGAAAGAAAGTAATTTCTTACTAACAGCAGGCTTTTGAGAAGCCTCTCCTTTATTGTGCTTTCTGTCCTGGTGCTGTCTAGTTAGGTGTGCATGAACTGGGAGCCTGGGCCGGGTTAAGCGGGACCTTCTCAGAGATGTCACTGGGGAGAAGATGGCGCTAGAGACTGACTGCTTCCTCCGCTTCCTAGGTCAGCCTTAGATGGGAGACTGCTGAAGGAAGTCCCAAGGCCATGAATCAGTGACCCCCAGGATGACTTGGGTTTCCTTTTATTTCTCGCCAAGGTGAGTTAATGCCAACGGTTGGTAGCCCGTAGCTGGAGGGTGAGCTGGTTTCTGTTTATGTAGCTGGGAGCTCCGAACCTTTGAACTCACCTGACTTTCCTTTTAGATCTCATGGTGGCGGTTGTGGACGCCCGAGGGACAGAGAGTTGAGGGGGAGGTTCCCACACGAGGCCTCCCCACTGCCTGCTCAGAGCATCACCCAACAACTGCTCACCCTGCACAAGAGATCAGAGGGAAATTCTGGGGTCCGCCTCAGCTGGTTCTGCACCTTGACAGTGACACCCACAGAGGGCCTGCCCCGTGTTCCTCTGCGTGGTATGACTTTAGTAACCACCCCTTTAATAAATCTTACAGGCCCTCTCTGTCTGCCTTTTAATTCAGTGCCAAGCCATGGACCAGCAAGGCTGGGCCTGGAGAAAGTGGGTCACAGGCCAGATTCTATTTTCAGTTCTTCCGCGTTTCTTACCTGAGGCTCCGCACGTGGGCTTCTGTACGGAGCGTTCGGTTAGGGGTCGGAGGTGAACAAGTAAAGGCAGTCGGTTCAGACTTAGGACCCAGGAGAGTTGGAGAGTATTGAGGGTCGAGGCTTTGGAAAGGTGGTTGGTGACAGGGTGCTGATGGCATCGAGAAAGTGGGGGTGGCCTGGAGTTTTGGGGCCTGGCTCATAAATACTTTCCTGCTTATGTGACCAACTGTCCTAGTTTGCCTGGGCCTGAGGGGTGTTCCAGGACGGGGGACTTCATTACTAAAAGCCGGTCAGTCACAGGAGAAGTGGGATGAGTCGGTGGGCTCATCTGGGGTATGAAATGCATGACGTCACTGTGAGAGGGCCGGCTGCTGTGTAAACGTGGGAGCGGCTGTCCTGAACCTTAGGGTGTCCTCAAGGCCGGGCTTTGTGGGGATCATTGGGTGAAAATCAACAACTGCCACAATGTAAGGATGCACAGGCGTGAACTTTTTCATCCCATTTTACAAAGGGAGGGGTCTGGTGAGAGGCTGGAGTGAAATGTCCAGCTTCTGCATTTGAGACTGAAACCACATTGGCGGGGCTGAGGCAGAACTCGGGCTGTCTGGCCTGTCTGTGTTCCGTACCCTGGTGACCTCCCCTGCAGGCGCGGGCATTCTTCCTGGCCGACGGGCTCCACTCCGCCCCGCTCCTGGCTCCTAGCTGAGGTGCCCAGAAGTCAGGGTTCCTTTTCTGCCTTGCCCTTTCAAGATACACTGAAGGACTGTCCTCTGACTTCTGTTTGCTACTCTTGTCTTTATTTTTTTTAAAGATCTTATCTTTAGAGAGAGGGGAAGGGAAGGAGAGAAACATGAGCGTGAGAATGAAATATTGATCAAGTTGCTTCTTATAAGCACCTGGACCACTGACCGAACCTGCAACCCAGGCATGTGCCCTGACTGGGAATGGAACCGGTGGCCTTTCTGCTTTGTGGACTGCCATTTTGCAGGATGATGCCCAACCAACTGAGCCACAGTGGCCAGGGCCCATTTGCCACCTTTAGTTTGGTGGTCACAGCTGCCTGAAAGGGTGCCAAGAGAAGGAATCTGAGTCCACTTACAGGTTGCGACTGACTCTGGCTGGGTGGCTTAGTTGGATTGTAGTTTCTTACACCAAGGGGTTGCCGGTTCTATCTCCAATCAGAGCACATGCCTGAGGTTCTGGGCCTGTCCCTGGTTGGGGCGCATGCGAGAGGCAATGGATCAGTGTTTCTCACATCGCTGATGGTCTCCCTCTCTCTCCCTTCCCTTCTAAGTAAATAAAACCTTTAAAAAAAGATAAGGCTTTGAGCTCACTTTCAACTCCTGCTCCCTTAACTGGGATATCAGACGACAGGTACAACTTAGGTGTTACATGTTTTAATCTTCAGCAGGATGCTCTGGGCTGCTAAGAAACATGTAGGGGTGTGAGGAGGAGGAGGAGGAGGAGGAAGGTGGGGCAGGGTATCCTGCAGTCAGGTGTGTGTCTTCAGGTGCCATAGGCTCCCTGGTGACTGGTGGCCATGGGGACAGGGTGCTCATGGTGTTACTTGGACAGGCACTGGCCTGGAGCAGGTCTGCCTCAGGCCGGCCTGTAGTGTGTGGGTTCTTGACTCCATGTAGGACAGATTTCACAACACAAATCCAGGCGACCGAGAATGCATTTATGAAGGCTGGGGAACAGCGAGACAGGAATGACAGGGCGGACGAAGTAACAGGAGAGAGTCTAGGCGGTATTTTGCTGTTAGCTCACGTGGAAGTCAGAGAAAAGGGGGCCCTGGAGACAGGATCAGGGGCTAAGCCCAGGTCAAGCTGCTGCTGCACACTGTTCTGGTTGTAAGTCTCCTTGGGACCTTCAGAATTTAGGAGGAAGTAAGAAGTTCATGTCCGAGAAGGGGCACAGGTGTGCTCTAGGGCAGGGGTCTCCAATCTCTGGGCCTCTGACGGTTACTGGTCTGGGCCTGTTAGGAAATGGGCCGCACAGCAGGAGGTGAGCTTGAAGGTGATGCACTTGAATCATCCTGAAACCATACCCACCCCCACCCTCATCTGTAGAAAAACTGTCTTCCACAAAACTGGTCCCAGGTGCCAAAGCTCTGGGGGCCGCTGTCCAGAGTGAGCCCTGCACTGCAGCCTCGTTCTGAGGGCTTTCTGTCTTTTTTTCTGCAGGTGAGACTCTTAGGGGACAGTTCAGCAGAACCTTCATTAGTTTTCCAATTGCATTTTAATACACTGATGCATCAAAATGGGCACATAGGGGGTTTGGGGAATATTCTTTGGTCTGTTTTTCTTTTATCTGGGGCCTGTCCGGGTTTTAATGGTGTTTTTGTTTGCTTCCTTGACTTAATTTGTCCTTGAGTTTAGCTGGTGCAAAGGACACTAATTGGGTCTTTGTTCTTTATTTTCCCAGGCCAGGGAGATTTAAGCTATGTATTCTCTATTCTCTTAGTCAGGGAGGAGGGGTACAAGCCATCCACTCGCAAGTGTCCTTGGGTAGGGGAGAAAGTTCTTGCAGTTCACCAGCTGGCTGTAAGTTGCTCCAACTGTTTGGCCCTGTTTGATTATCTTGTCTCAGTTTCCCCATTCCACTTGCCCAGGACTTTTCCTGGCTTCTTACTATCCTGCCTCAGGGGGAGAGGAAAGGGAATGGTCACAGCCCCTGGGGCCCCTCAGGGTGGCAGGGGAGGCCCCTGCTGTGGTGTCACTCACGCCTCCACCACAGGTGCTCCTCAGTCTTCAACCTGTTTCATGTTGGCCCCAATGAGCAAGAAGTTCTGGAGAGAGGGCAAAAAGGGCAGACAGGAACCGTCATTTGCTGTGCTGCATAGGAGCTTCCCGGAAAGGGAAATGTATAGGGAGAGGCAAGTTCTCAAATAATAAAAACGAGGTCAGTGCAAAAACCAAGCCCTAGACTTCTATCAAAGGAGGCCCTTATAAAACACTGCTCTTATCAGCTGTCTTCCCACCCCTCCAGCCCCGCCCCCGGGGATATTATTTGCATGTCCTAATAGGCTAAGCTCTGGGTCTCTGGAAGACATCCATGAACCGCTTCCTCCACAATGCTTTCCTCCCAGGAGAACAATGTACATTTGGGTACTGCTTGAGGGGACTCCCCTCACATAATTTCTGAAATGCAGCCCTGGGTTACCTTGGGGTAAGAACGTAGGAACAGTGGAGACACTGTGATAGTACTTCTGGATTTGCATGGTAAAGTGTAGTGCGGTTGTCTCATTCCCCTGCCCCTGGTAAGTAAGTTCCTTCCAGTAACAGGCGTGGTCAGTTTTTCCCCAGGATCATCCCTTGCTACCATGGGTGGGAAGGCTGATCAGTGGCCGAGTAGGGACTCTTAACACCATCAAGGACATTCAGGGCTTCTTCAAGTGGCCCCTCTTCAACCCGGAACCGTTGCATCTAATCTGACCTCTTTGTACATTCTGCTGTGTGTGGCTAATGGGCCTTGTAGATGTTCACTCAATATGTTGGACCTGAATTATTGAGAACTGAGCTATTTTACACGAAGCCCAGATTTCAGATCATCAAAACCTGCTGTTGATATACTAGAATTAAAAACATTTTTTCCTGTGTAAAGCAGGTCTAGGATGTAAGTGGGAGTTGAGGGTACCCTCTAGTTATTCACCAACCTTGAAGCACCCCGCCCAGGCCCCACTTCTTACTGACCTTGTGGATTCGGAGCTGCAAGCCATTGAGGTAGATGTCCCTTGGCAGAGGAAATGGGAAGCCCTCCGCAAGCTTTGCTGGAAGATAAATGGCAGAGAGGTGGGCTGGACAGGAAACACTGGTGGCGGGGGGTGTGAAAACCCAGAACATCGCGTTTGCAACTAGCCAATGAGAATGGGCCAAGACACGTGGTAGGCTGTTGAATGCAGGGCTGTTTTGAGGGGGGGAGGGGGCAGTGAGTATAGGCCAACACTTGGAAAATGCAGGCTCTTTAGGAGCTGACAGCCTCTTGGGTTTCTATCAGTCCTTTTGAGAGCCTTCCCCCAGTCACCACCCAAAGTGGCAGGGCTGGGCCACGCAGTGTCTATATATAGGGACTCATCCCCGAGGACACTATCTCCCCACTGACTCTTTTCCACAGGTCAGTTTTGCTGTTCTTATCCCTTAGTTGTAAAAGGCAGATGGTGAGGCCAGTTGGAGAGGGCCCTGTCCTGGGAGGAGGCCTGCTGGCTTCTCAGGCAGCCGCTGTCCCAAGTACTACTTCCATCCCTGTCCCCCCAGCAAGTCAGTGACCTAACCTGGCTCAGGACTCAGGCATGTTAACTGCAGGTGTTCTTTCTCCCTGTGCCACCTGACACACTTCTCCCTAGGCCTGACTCCTTGTGCCTTGGGGCTCGACTTAGCCCTTACCTCCTGGACTGACCTCTAAGTTCATGTTCAGTGCCTCCTTCTAGTTCCCACAGCCCCCTGTGCTTCCTCCTATTGTGGTATTTATCAAACTTAATGTATGCCTTCCCAACGAACTCCATGAGGGCAAGGCTCATAGATCGCTCGTACCCCAGCCAGCTTGGAAGACAGGCTCGGCTTGTGGAATGAGTGACCTGTAAATCTGACAGCCAGGCTATAATTCATCTTTTGCCTGTGGCAGTCAGCAGCTCTGCTTACCATTGACAGAGGGGTATATGAGGTAAGTTGCATAGTAATTCAAGACAGATTCCATCAACTGCTCCTGGAACAGAGGAGGGGCCAGAGCAAAAGGATCAAACAAGACATGAATGAAAATGAGTTCAAGGACACCGGCTGGTGTGGCTTAGTGGATTGAGTGCGGGCCTGTGAACTGAGGGTCACCGGTTCCATTACCAGTTAGGACACACGCCTGGGTCGCAGGCCAGGTTTCCAGTAGAGAGTGTGTGACAGGCAACCACACACTGATGTTTCTCTCCCTTTCTCCCTCCCTTCCCCTCTCTCTAAAAATAAATAAATAAAATCTTAAAAAAGAAATACTGAGAAAACAACTCACATTTAAGAAATCGATGTTGGACTGTATCAGTTCCAATTTCAGCTTACTGTGTGGAGAAAAGAGGGGCGTGGTCAGCCCGGCCCCAGCTGTACTTTTCCACACCCCAGGGTGGTGTGCAGCCTCTGTGGGCAAGGGCGTGTCAGGGGCTAAGCACCAAGGGTCTCTCCGCAATCAAAAGCTTTAAGCATGCACTGTGACTTAAGAGGTGACATTAAAAAAATAGTGTAATCTGAGCACCTTTGATAAGTTGGAAGAAATTATGATGACAAATATTAATGGGAGAAAGTGGAATATAAAATGCAATGCACTGTATGTTTCCTGTCATATAACTGTATGAAAAAAGACTGGAAGGAAACATGAAATTATTAAGAGTGATAATCTGTATGGGGCAAAATTAGGGGTGATTTCTGTTTATACTTTAGTAATTCCTTTTTTTTTTCTCGCCATGAGCATGGATTATTTGTATAATGTGGGAGTGGACAATAAAAATAGAAAAAAGAGGTACTACTAATGATAATGGCAGGCAGCTGGCAGCCACTGGGGGGACTCCACCTGGATCACTGTCACTATAGAAGCTGAACCCCAATTCCCCACATGGATCCCCCTCTTAACTATCTTTCCTTTGATCCATCCTGGTTCTCTTGTTCAGGAATCCTCCTTCCCCTGGACAGATGTCTGCTTTCTGCTCACGGGGCAGAGATATTTTAATAATTCCTTAGTAAATTTTTGGGTGCAATCCTTTACTTACTTCGCTGCCTCCTTCCTCATAGCCTAAGCCCATGGCTGTCCTCCCCCATACCACAGAGACCCCCCCCCAAGCCAGGTCTATGCCTACACTCACATTGGGGACCTCTCAAAGCCCCAAAGGCTCATCGTTAGCTTCTCTATTTAAAGACTGCTTTAGGAGATATTTATTTTAATGGGGTCAGGGCGCTCTGTCAGCCAACAGGCATCCAACCCTGAGGCCAGGATTCATTACTGGGGTGAATCCATTGTACCTGTACTTCAGCAGGGATTAGCACCCAGAGTGGGTGAGCTGAGGGGCACATGTGGGGGCTGTGGACAGGGGTCACCACTAGCCAAAGTACCGGCCCTGGGCTGGGGGGGGGGGGCTGTCCAAAGGCCGAACTCTCCACTGACTCATTGGTTAAATAAATACTTGCTCACAGATTGGGTATCTGGGCAATGGAGCAGTCAGCAGTGGCTCAGGGGCACCTTTAACACTCCATCCAAAATCTCCACTTCCTGATGTGTAATATTGACAGTTTTTCTCAACCTTGTATGTAAAGTCCTTGCAAACACCTCCAATTGGACTGTCATTCTTAAATACCCTCTTTGCAGAACAGTCAGTTCCTTCCCTGATGCCTGAGAAGGGGAAGTGAGGAGGCCATAGTGATAGGGAGGGAACCTGAAGGTACCTGACAACTTTTCTTGACTTCTGGCTTTTCCCCTGAGGCCTTGTCAATATGCCTTTTCCAGAGGGGGGCACCAGATTGGAGAATGAACCCACCCCAGTGGAGACCTCTGTTTGCCAGGGGCAGCTCCAGCCCTATCACTGAACCAGACTAGACGCTCTGACCTCTCGCCCACCCCATTCTCCCCACACCCATGGCCTCTTACCTTCCTGGGGTCAGTGAGCCCCAGATCCTGTTGGAGCTCACACTGATGGTGGCGGAGATGTTGGTTCTCTAGAAAAGCAAAGGACAACACCCATATTCTCAGGCTACATCAGCATCCTGTCAGTTCCTAGTCCAGGAGACGAGTCTCCAGAAATAGGAACCACAAGGCCAGAGGCAGCTATTCAAGCGTGATGGACTGGGGATGCGGGATGGCGGTGCCTCCAGAGCTGCCTTGACTCGAAGACAGGTGAGCTGAGATTTCAGAGGTCTCCATCTTTTTTTTTTTTTAATTTGATTGACTGATTGATTTTAGAGAGACATTGATGTTTTTGTTTCCCTTATTTATGCATTCATTAGTTGATTCTTGTATATGCCCTGACCAGGGATCGAACCTGCAACCTTGGCGTTATTGGAACAATGCTGAAACCAACTGAGCTACCAGAGCAAGCAGAGGTCTCCATCTTAATGGAAGAATCAAGAAGGGAGAATAAACCCAAATTAAAACCACAGAGTATTTGGATCGGGAGACCACCCGCCTATGAGAACAACCGAGCTTTGGAGCAGACTAGGAGAAGGTCAGAGAGTCCCTAAGCCCTTTTCATATACGTGATTCGCAAATGTTTCCCCCCATTCTGTAAGCCACCTTCTCACTTTCTTGAATCGTGGTGTCCTTCAAAGCACAAAAGTTTTTATTCTAATGAACTCCAATTTACCTATTTTTCATTTTGTTGCTTGTGTGTTCAAGCGATCTGAGACAGCTCTGCCTAACCCAAGATCATGAGATTTTACTACTGTATTTTTTCTGAAAGTTTTATAGTGTTAGCTCTCACACTGAGGTCTGTGATCCACTGGGAGTTAATTTTTGTGGATGGTTTAGGAGAAGGGGCTGGTTCCGTTGTTGTGGATACGCAGTTGTTCCAGCACCATTTCCTGAGAATCTACTCTTTCCCATTTAATTGTGTTGGTCCCTTTGTTGAAAATCAATTGACTATAAATGTGGGAAATTAATTCTGGATTCTGAATTCTATTCCATCCCTCTATAGATCTGTCCTTGCACCAGTACCATACTACCTTGAGCTCTATAGCCTGATAGTATGTTCTGAAATAGGAAAGTATGAGTCATGCAACTTTATTTTTTTTCAAGATTGTTTTGGCTATTCTGGGTCCCCTGAATTTACATACGAATTTTAGGATGAGCTCGTCATTGGGCCAGTTGGAATTTTGATAGGCATTGTGTTGAACCTATATATCGATGTAGAGAGTATTGCCACTCTACAAGTTCTTTAAAGTTTATAACGTCTTTAAAAATATAATTTAATGACTTTTATTTATGACAATTTAAATAGTTATGCTTTAAACAATTTTCTAAAGGACACACATAGAATCTTCAACTCAGCTGGAGTGAATGACATTTAAGGTTTCTCACAACTCTGAATAACCGTGCCCTTGGGAAGCCTGGCCGATCAGACCAGAGGCCCACTTATACCTCCAGTGGAAATAAGTAACCTCCAGCATCTATCAGCTGGATAGCCTCCCAGCCTTTCCACAGAGGGAAGGGCTTATACCCACGCCAGCAGGACCCTTAGCTGCCCCAGCCAGGGTCAGACTCACCACCCTGAGTTGGAAGAGTAGCTCTCGGTCGAGGGAGTCGGGCAGGAGGGTGAAGGCCTGGATGTTTATCACTGGCACGAGGGTCACATTTCCAGGGGTGAACATGAGGCATGGAGCTGATTCAGGTGACACCTCAAGCTCTAGCTCCATATTAGTGTACAACTTGGCCAGCTGGAGGAAGAGGGCAGAGACTCAGGAAAGGGCAGGAGACAACCAGAAGGACCCAAAGCTGTATTCTAATGGAAAGGGCTAGATGGGTAGATTCCCACAGTTCAAATCCCTAAGGGCCCGAAACCACCAGCAGCAGCAGCAGCAATGTCACAGGATGAGGGAATCACATTTTCCCGAAATGCAACCTGGACAGCGTCTCGGCTGAGGTTCCCCCTCGTCTCCCACCCATAAGGAGACCTCTGAATGGAGGTGTCCAGGCTGGGAGCGCCGATGTGCCTGTCCACAGTGGGGGTGGGGTAAGGGCAGGGCTTGAGTCCTTGGCTGCTGAAGCTCCTTCTAGAGACTGACAAACGCCAGCCCTGCTCCAGGCCTGGTCTGGCGAGAGTGCCAGGGAAAGCCTGTGTGATTGCCTACATTCGGGTCTGGAAGATCATGCGTAGGACTTCTGCCTGGTGTGTGTGGCCCTCTTCTAATAAGCACACTTGGCTCTTGCCCGCGCCAGCTTGGCTGAGATTTCTCAGAGCTACCGTAGCGTTTACCCGATCTGCCCGCCTGCCCCCGCCCTTCACAGGTGTCCGTCCTGCATCGCAGTCTGAGGACTCTTCCACCACCTGCTCCTTCTCGCCTTTGTCTTTCATGGGTGTTTCCCTAATAAAACTCCTCTGAGTCTAATGCTGCCTTGGCATCTGCTGCTTGGAGGACTGTGGGAAGAAAATATCAGGCCAGAGTCTGTCTGGTGTTTTAAAGTACTGCTAAGCATAGCTGATACTATTGTGTGTTAGACACCAAGCGCTGTATGATTTCTTAGAGAACCCCTGGCGTCCATGTGCACAGAGAGGGAAACTGAGGCACAGCCTGGCCTTGACCTCTTGTTGGGCAGGCTCCAAATTCTACATTCTTCCCCTAGCTTCTCAGGGCTCCCACCGTGGGTCTACAGTCCTACTTGGTGCTCTCTCCTGGTTACCCCTTACTCACGTGCTCACTTCGGATGGTGAAGTTCATGTGCCCGGCCTGGTAGTAAACCCAGCTGGCTGTGTTGAAGACGTATTCGGAGACTGCAAAGTAGATCATGAGGTCATGTTCCTGGGGCAGCTTGATGGGCGGAGCATCAAAGGGGGCCTTGGTGTGTCTGCCGTGGCCAGAGAATTTACCCTGGAGACAGAAGGACATATCAGTCACCCAAGGTCCCTGCCAGTGAGGGGACCTTGTCAGGCAGCCGTCAGGCAGAGGCACCCAGAGCCTGCCTGGGGGAGGCCTCCTTGTCCAAGGTGGTGGCCAGAGTGGCGGTTCCTCTGCAGAATGTGGGGTTGGGAGTCCTGAAAGATTGCCTCTGTCCCCTCAATATCTAGGTCCTGACAGCTGCCTGAAACCCCTCTTCAGTGGGGAGGCATGTCCTGTGTTCTCCGTGGCTCAGGAGGTGGGACAGGAAGCACAGTTGGTGGTGAAGAGCAGGGACTCTGGAGCTTAACTGAGTGGCTTTGAACCCTGGTCTGCCTCTTCCTACCTCTGCAACCTCAGGCAGGTTAACAACTGCCCTTGTGCCCCACCCTCCCCACCTGTATGATGGGGTTGATGCTAACAGTTCCTACTTCACAGAGGTCGTATGAAGGTTAAAGACGTGAATATTGAACAGCACCTGTGACATAGTAAGGAGCATATGTGTTTCTTCGATAAATAAAAGTGGAAGAGGTGGCCCTCCAGGGCCTAGCTCAACCCACAGGGAAGCTGTGGAAGAGACAGGAATGAAGAGGGGGCGTCACTAGTGTCCTGTTGCTGTTGTGACAAAATTACCTCCACCTCCATGGCTTGAAATTGCACAGATTTATTCCCTTAACATTTCTGCGGGGCAGAAGCCGAAGTTCAAGATGTGAAGGCTAGGCTCCCTCTAGAGGCTTCAAGGGTGAACGTGCTTCCTCATCTCTCCTTCCTTCTCAAGGCCCCTGCACTCTTTGGCCTGCGGCTCCCTCCCTCGCGGCACCTCTTGCTTCACTCCAGCTTCTCACTTCCACTGTCACCTTGCCTTCCGTCCCTTACCTCGTACCTCCTTTTTATAAGGATCCCCATGATTATAATGGGCCAGAATAATCTTGTCATCAATATCCTTAATTTAATCACAGCTGCAAAATCCCTTTGGCCATGTAAGGTGACATAAACATACAGATTTCAAGGATTAGGATGCGGGCCTATTAGAAAGCCATTCCTCAGTCTTCTATTGGCGGAGGCAGATAGTATTAGCAATGCTACCCCACAGGTGTGCTGTGTGCCGGGCACCTAATTCACATCTCACTTAATTCCTATAGCAGTTTTATGAGCTAACGTTATTATTATTCCAATTTAATAGAGGCTCAGAGAGGTGAGTAATTCCTCCAAGGTTCTCCACCACATAAGTGATAGAGCCCAGGTTCAAGGTCAGGTCTTCTGGACTCCAGACAGATTTACCATGTTAGTTCAGAGACCTTGTTTCAGGTTTTGCCCTACAGTGCTGAGTACTGCTCTGTCCACCGTGGGCCCTGGTTCTGGATGTGGATGGAGAGGCAGGTGAAGTGGGGAGGGATGGCAGGCGCTGACCTTGGGAAGTGGAGCTGGTTTCCTGCCAGGCCTCAGCTCCAAGGCCCTTTTCCCATAGCCCCTTACCTTGAAGGGAATGTCCAGGCCTTCTGAGGTCACCTGGGGGGCTCCCACTAAACAGTAGTTAATGAAAGCAACCTGGTCAATCTTCAAGGTGACTGTGGAATAGGAAAGAGGCAGCATTGTGAACAGGGCAGCAAAACACAGTTGTGGAAGTTGCACGTTGAACAACCCCAGGAAGCTCCGTTCTCACGGACTGTAGACTTTGGAGAATGGAAATGGGCTGGGGCATATCCATGGTAGCTTCGGTCACAGAGAGAGTACTTCATTCATTCATTCATTCACAGTCATTCACTCATTCAGTATTTACTGAGCACCTGCTGTATGCCAGGTGCTATGCAAAGGGCTGATGAAACGGCTGAGTGAGACAGTCTGAGCTCCTGTCCTCATGGAACTCATAAGTCCAGGGAAGAAAATAATCAGATATTCAAGGAAATAAATGCACCATTGCAAGTATATTAGGTGTTAGGTAGCAGAAGTCCATAGGAGGATGCCAGCCATCTAATAGGAGTAAAGTGGGAGGTGGCAACCTGACTTGGACAGGGGGTCAGGGAAGACTTCCCAGGAGAGGTGTTGCTGTGGCTGAGATGTGCAGGAAGAGCAGGTGTGGACTGGGTGAAGGGGGAGAGGTGGGGAGGAAGGACACTGGAAGAAGGAATGACATGTGCAAAGATCTTGTAATGTTAGAGAGCACTGTGTATCAGAGGAACTAAAAGGGACCAGAGAGGCTGGCCGAGCCGGGGAGGGGAGCGAGATAAAGCTGGAGCTGGGGGGTGTGGCTGAGCCAGACCATGAGGGGCCTTGTCTCCAGCAGCTAGGCTCAGCATTCTCAGTCAGAGGAGTCTTTGGTAGATTTTTAGAAGAGGCGGAGACCTGACTTAGTGTGTGATTGTAAAAGGTCCCTGTGGCAGGTAGGGGTGCAGGGCTGGGAGGGCCCCCAGCCCTGCGCAGGGAGCTCAGAGCACCCCTGTTTTGTAAAAGCAGCCAGTACAGAGCCAACACATGATTCTCTCATGTATTCCTAATTTTCTTCCCACTTTATGCTCCTGGCAGGTTTCCGAGTCACCACCCTCAATCACCTTATAGAGCAAACTACACTCACCCCCTCTCCTCCCACCACCCTGAAAAAGATGGTTGCCCCATATCTAATTCTGTAGGATGGACAGATACTCAATGGGGAAAATTCTCCCAGGGCTCTTGGTAGGTCGTGCTTCCAGGGATATTGGGTGCTGTGGCATCTGACGGCACCCAGGGGACTGAGTTGGGGGGCATCCCAACCTGGCAGAGTCCGGAGGTAGGGCTTCAGGTGTGAGGTTGTTAACTCCTCGACTATTTCGCAGATCTGCCAAAAGTGGGTGAGAAAGCCAGGTGAGTTCTTCCTCCCATCCTCCTCCGCCACCACACCAGGAGCCCTGCCTTGTGTCCCCACCCTGGGTAAGTATGTGAGGGGAGGGACAGCACAGTGAAAAGGGAGAAGAGACTGCTACCCCCTGTTCACACTTGGTCGTTGTCCCATTTGGGCCAGCCTCTCACACAGGTGGGCCCAAGTTAAAAGTTCCTGCGCTTTTCTGGAACCCACATTAAAAGTGGGTGGTGGTCAAGTCGGCACTACTGTAGGGTCTGCTACTGGTCATGGCCTTCTTGGGGCTACATGGCAAGAAATGCAGTACATAAATGCCCATGTTAGAGAGCAGAGGGACAAAGTGGAGGAGCTTCTAGGTGCCAGGGGAAGCTCTTGAGTCAGAGGCTCCACCACCCCATTCCCCAGGCCCTTTGCTTCCTTTTCCTGCTGAAGTTTCTGGCCAGCAGGGAATCCGCAATGGACCATGGTGTTTGGTCTGTAGGCAGTACTAACTATGGCCAGCAGAGGGCTTCAAAGCAAAGCCAAAAGGCGGGGTCACTAATCTGCTTCGTAAACCAAGACTACAGCTTCAAAGAGCTCAGAGGCTTTTAGTCTCCCGATTTCCTAACTTCTGCTATTCCAGCACCATCTTTGATGCTCCAGGGGGTGCCTCAACTTGCCCCAAGATACACAAAGGGTAAATGTAAGAGGTACTTCTTTGCCTCCACGACCAAGGTTTTTTCCAGAGTTGGGAGATACTGAGGGCCAACCTCAATACTATTCTCAATATGATGCATTTTGGGGCAGAGAGGTTTTATTTAAAAAACATTTGTGATTGATTTGTTTTGGATTTTAGTTCTTAGATCACTGGGGGTTGATTTTTGTGTGTAGTATGAGGGAGGGGTCCCAAAATCACTTCCCCATATTGCTCTAACATTACCTACACCCAGATGTCAAACCCTCTGCCAGTTTCAAATGTCAATTTCGCGTATGTGACCATAACACTGGGGGAAGCTTTGAGGTTTGCCTTTACACAGCAAACGAGGAAGGTTTTGCTAAGCAAATTCAGATGGCAACCTACTTTGGAGACAAGGCTGTTTCCAAAGACCAAAAATACCCCTGCCAATGATTCTTAACTGCAAATCTGCATATCCTTTGTTTACCTTTTCCTCCGCGATCTTTTTGAGCTTATTTTCAATAACATTATGGAAGAGGTTCAGGAGCCAGCTGGAGAAAAAAGGAAGGGGGTCAGGAGCCAGCTGATGATTAGCTGAGACCCCCAAGAGGAGGGCTATCCACGGACTTGAACTTTCTCGTGTTATCCCAAGGAGGGACACAGCCAGGTGAATTTAATCCAAAAGTAACCCTTGGGTACTGGGAAGCCCTCACTTTTCAGATGGGCAAAAAGCTAAATCTTCGTTCATATGCTGTGTTGGTAATAGTGGGAAGAAATAGACACTTTTATACCTAGCTAATGGCAGGAGAAACTAGCAAACCCCAGGGAGGGTAATTTGTTAGTATATATTAAAATGAAAAAATGCACATCCCATTTTAAGAATTTATCCTATAATTTATTTCAAAATGATATTATGCAGAAAGTCACTTTTATAACATTGTTTGTAATAGTGAAAGAGTGAAAAAAACCTCAAGCTAAAAAAAGTGTTAATAAAGGACTGATTATTATATTTTAGTGTCTTCATATAATGGAGTATTTTGAAAATGAAACTCTTGTGTTCAGGTGTGGAAAGGCTTACAAAGGCATTGTTAAGTGAGACAAGCTAGGGATGTAATTCTGTTATAGCACGCTACCATTTCTGTCAAAAATAAAAGTGTGCAATAGTTAACTGTTCAGGCATAGACTCTCAGAGAACGAGATGTTAGACGCTGTTAATATTGGTTGTTCTGCAAGGAGAGCTGGTTGGTGAGGCAACCAGAGTGGGGAAACACTTTTTTCATTCTGTACCCTTTGCCCTTTTTGAATTTGGAACTATGCAAATAAATCACCTATTCAAAAACATTTACATTTTTTAAGGTATAATAAGGAGAGTAAGACCTATTCTTTGCACCCTGCAAAATCCACCAAACAACTTCTGGCTGTTTAGATATTAGTCATTCACTCACTCATTCATTCAACAAACATGCCCTGAGCACCTCCTACCTGCTAACCTGGAGCGAGGTGTTGAGGGACGTTGCTGAAAAACCTCATGGAGCTCAGGCTGGGAGTCTAGCCCACTTCCAGTATAGCTGCCCACTGAGAGCCCCTCCCAACCACAGACCCCACTCTGAGGGTCAGGCCCAAAAGAGAGCTTCTCACACTATTGGGGGTGAGGGTGAGAGGTTGTGGGAAATAAGCGAACTACATTAGTGGAACTACTTCTGGTAAAAAATTTTTTCTCCCATAAAGTTTTCTTTACCATTTGATGGTTGCTGATTGGATGATTGGTGGTATGTATTGAAATGTGTGTGTATTATAAAGGGATGTGGTAACAGCAGACACAAGTGCTTCCTGGGGTTCTGCAGAAAGCATCCTGGGGGCTGACATCTACAGATTCTTCTCTCAAGCCTTTTGCTCTCTGGCTGCTGGCCAATGAGAGGCTCGGGTAAGAAGAGAGAGGAGTGGGGGTATTTACACCCAGGTCCTCCCTGCCTGCTGAACCACTATACTCCGGTCCCAGGGCTCTTCTTCTCCAGGGTTCCAGCTCTTTCTAGGCTCTGGTAACACCCTTGCCTTCCCTCTCACCTTCAGCCCTGGGGATGGTAATAGCTCCCTGCTGTTGCTAGTCTCTCTTGAATATTCTCTTCATTAGACTTGTATCACCTAAGCCTTCTGAACTGCCCTCTGTTTCCTGCCAGGATCCGAGGGATGCAGTGCCAACCAAAACAGTCACCCAGGAGACTGCTATCATTCATTTGAAATTCACCGAGCATTCACTCCAGGCAAGTCACTTTGGAAAACTGGAATGCCATTAAAGGCAGTCTTGCCCAGGGGTGAGCAACCCTTTTCTTAAAAGGGCCAGATAGTAAATATTTTGGATGGTGCATGCTATATGGTCCCTGTTGCAACTTCTCAGTTCTGCTAAAACAGCCTTAGAACATTGTAAACAAATGAGAGTGGCTACGTTCCAATGAAACATTGTTTGCAAAAACAGGTGGCTTACTGGATTGGGCCCAGAGGCTTTAGTTCACTGATTTCTGATCTTTGATGAGTTAAGAAATTACTGGTTTCTGATGAAGAGTTAAGGTATCACCGATTTCTTAACTCTTGCCCTTCTGGCCCATCAGGGACATCCCCTAGGTGAGCTGGAGGCTGAGGCAGTTCTGACAACTTCCAGCAAGTGTATGGGGTGACTTACCTTAGGCTTCCGGAAATGTGAATGCTGACATGGCCTACGGAGTTGCTACAGTGGGTCACGGAGGCAGTGGGTCGTCCAGACTTGTCTTTGCCCAACTTCAGAGAAACCGAGATGGAAACGTCATTCACGCTCAAATCAAAAGTACCCTGTAAGGTGCTGGTTGGGAGAAATGGGAACCACATGGTGAATAATCAGTCACTTCCAGAAAGAGGAGCCGGAAAACGGCAGACCCAGGTTAATCTCCCGGTTCCCCATTAACAAGCCGCATATGCTGGCTGAGCCATGGTAACCGAAAAATAAAAAGGCCTTTCAAGGTGAGAGGCAACAAGCATCTATTTGAGATCAATAACAATAGCTATTCTGGAAGCATTGATAATTCAAAAGCCCAAGTAATGCTTCAACTAGGGGACAAAAGCAATGGGTATTTGTGAGAAAGTGAAGGGGAACAATTACACAGAAGGATGGCATTTCTCCTAGTGAAGATGTAACATAGTGATGTTAATTCTAAATAATGCTTTTCATTTCCAGTCTAGGCATCATCAGTCCGGTAGTCATTCTACCTGCTTTCTTGTTATCTTTGCAAACAGTTCTTCGGCGTACGAGATTGCTCTAGGCCCAGGGCGAAGGTTCTGTTGCCCTGTTTTAACGTTGCAAAAGTTGGAGACACAAGATGTGCTAGGCAGTTTCTCTGGCATGGCTGCTCTGACTCTGTTTTTAAGTGGCTTCATTTATATTATTCTGACAGCCTCAACTTACCATGAACTAAGACAGCCAGTGTTTACCGAGTATCTCCTATGTGCCAGGCACACTAAAAACACTTCCCATCCATTGTTTCATGTGATCCACAACTGCATGTGAGATAGATCTGGTCCTTTATAGACTGGACATTTAAGAATCCAGAAATGGAAGTCCAGGGCAGGAGGACTTGCCCTTGCCCAGAGCCAAGAGACATTCTAACCCCATTACTTACATGAAAGCCTTTTTCACCTTCCAGTTCCCATAGACGGACATGTAGTTATTGGACAGGGAGGCCGCGATGCCTTGCCCTGGGAGCAGACTCAGATGGGAGTTCCCGAGTTGGAAGTTACGGATTCCCAGGCTAGGGAAGGAAGGCAGACTATTTAAACCCGGAAAACCCAGGGGCACATCAGTCCTCTGAATGAGTTCCCTCCAGACTCTCACACTCTCTTTCCAATTTATTTATTGACTTAAACCACAGAGGACAAACCACAAAGGAAGCCTTCCCCAACCTTCAAGACCAAAGACCTTCCTATCGTCTGTGACACCTGCCCCCATTAGCTGCCCCTGTCTGTCTTGCTCACTCGACCTTCACCACTGACCCCAGGAGGAGAGGACCCTGTGAGCTGGCTTTGCATGAAGTGTCCTGTCCCCACAGATGGCACTGGGCTCTCCCAGGAGGCAGCTTCCCCTCTCTGCTCCCCACACTTCAAATACAGATCAGAGCTCACAGTTTATGACTGGGATCACCCACTGGTGATCTGTGGGCCATACATATGATTGATATGCTACCAATAGGCTTTCCCTGTAGTGTTCTTAAAATTGGAATCAATCGAAATGAGGAAATTTCATTGTAAAAATATGAAGGAAACACCCCATCCCCCAGAATTCTGGTTTCTCTTGAAAAAGTCGAAAGACAATGTTCTTATTTCTTTACAGCATCAGTCCCTGCTACAGGGAATAGCAGCCACCCCCTAATGGCTTTGCCTAATGATGTGGTTTAGGGATATCGGAAGGGGTGTCGCCCTCTAAGTAACCTGGCCTGGGGAGCACGCGTGTGTGTGCGCGCGCGCAAATTTAAAATAGCTCCTCTTTGCCGACTGTGTTCAGGAAATTGTCTCCAGAGACTTGGGGAGGATTCCAAGAGGCAGCCTTTTCTATCAGTGATCTCCAAGGGCTTATTCTGGACACCGAGGAGACTGGGGAAGAAAAACCCATGCAAACAAGGAATGGATGAAAAAGAGTAAGGAGTGAGGAATCCAAGACGGCATATGTGAAAGCTGGAGGGAGACTAAGGTCAGTTAAGTCTTGGGGAGGGAGATGAGGAACCAGGACTTGTTCACCAGGGACCAGGAGTCCCCTGCTCTGCTCCTCACTGGGGATACACGTGGATGCTATCCTCAAGGGATGGCATGCAAATAAAACGCAAATGGGCTCCAGAAGGACTCTGGGTCCTTGCCCTCTAACAGGCTCCGGAGGCAATCGGGAGAGTGCCAGGGATTCCTGGTAGAGCAAAAACTCAAGGTCACTCTCTGCAGAACTGACCTAGAGGCTGGTGAATGGTTTCCCAGGAAAAGCATAGCACCTTTCAGAGGTCCCACAAGAGCTGACTATGGTCCCTTTCCTTTTAGTCCAGGTGATGACCCCATGTTTGTCTCCCTCCCCCATGACCTAAGGTCCCCATTCTCCCTCCTCCACTGCCCCGTGCGTGGTAAGGACTTCACCTCCAGCACTGATAGCTCACGCTTCCTATCAAATCGGCAGGGACACTTCCTGACAAATCGGGCAAGTTGATAGTGGAAAGCTCCTTCTTCAGGATGGCCATTCCATATTGGTGGGCTGTGGGCAAATAGAGGGAGTTAGCTTGCTTGGAGGTAGCTAGGCAAAACCGTTGAGTAATCAAGCTTTGGAATCACAAGGACTGGGATTGAATGCAAGATTCACCACTTACTACTGGTGTATCCTAAGAAAGTCCCTTAAATTCCCTGAGCCTCAATTCCTCCACATGTAAATGATAACTAATACTAACAATACTACCAACCTGAAATTAGATTGTGAACTCAAAGTGCTGGGTAAATGGCAACCACTGTTATTTATTCATTCGACCAGATCGTGGAAGTGATGATGGAATACAATGAAACTTTTAAGGAAGCATTTCCATCTGTGTGGTTAAACTTTAGGGTTTTGGATGTGTTAATGAACCACAGTAACCTGCTATTGCTTGGGCTATATGTCAACAATGCAGAGTCCCAGGCCCAATCCAGTCAATCCTGGGTAGATCTTCACAATTGTGTCCCAGCAATTCTAACGTGGGTGGTCCATAGACCACCCCAGGAAAAGTGCTGACCTAGTCCTACCCTTAACCTCTGGTGATTCAAGTTGAGGAAACAATCCCAGGGGGTGAAATGCCCAAGCTTTCTAAGCCAGGGAGTGATACAACCTAAGCCTGTGATTTTTTTTTTATCCTGGTTATACCACTCGATTAGGCAATGATGGGCCCCCAGAGGAATGACCAAATCCACTTACCATATTCCAGGCCTTTTCTGGTGATCCTGGCCACAAACCCAGGGTTCGAAACCCCTTCTCCAAGCCTGGAGACCTCTGGCAGCAGCAGCAGGGCCGCTACCACACAGTATGGACTAGCCATCATCTCGTCCTCAGCTTCTTCCTGGGCAGAGGTCAGTCAGGGTCTCTTTGTAGGAACCTCCCTTTCTGGAGGTGACAGCTGAGGCTGAGGTCCTTATAAAGCCTGGGGCCACAGGAAGAACTGAGGCAGCTGGGAATGAGGGCGGGGAAGGTTCAAGGCTTTGGAGCAGCCTAAGCTGCAGCAACTTGAGGTGGATGGGGAGAGATTGCTTATGAAACCATTTGTGGTTTATTTCTGGTCATAGAGTAGCAGAAACAGCGCTGTAATTTCTAGTTTCTTTCTCTTCCAAATACTGCTTGGAGCCGAAAGAGCCGCCCCACCACACCTCTCTCTAGCTGAACACCGTCCATTCATTCCCTGTTATCTACAGACTGAAACCTAAACCCCCAGCCTAGCCAGCCAGGAAGGCTACCACAACTTGGCTGCAAGGCACTTCTCCAACCGGAGAAGCCCCAACCCGCCAAGCCTCCACTTCGGCTCTGCTGGATGGAATCCACTGTTCTCCACTTACATCAAGCAAGACTATCTCCATCCAGCCCGCAAATACGACCAGTGGATTCTGCAGCTCTAGGCTCCAGGAAGTTTTGGATTTTCTCTTGCCTACATTGTTTTTCAATCAACTTGATTGAGGCATACTTTGTGGTTAATCAAATGCACACATTTACAGTTCAGTGAGTCTTGGCCCACGTCTGCACCCATGTAACCACATCGTAATCAAGATAAAAACCATTGCTATCACCCCAAGAAATTCTCTCGTGTCTCTTTCCAATTTCCTTCCCACCCACTATGCCAGGAAGCCACCGATTGCTTTCTGTTACCCTTGGCTCATTCTAGAACTTCATGTAAATGGAACTACCCAGCATGGATGCCCTTCTGACTGGCTTCTTTCAGGCAGCATCAGGTTTTGAGACAAATCTATGTGTTTTGTGCATCAACAATCTATTCCTTTTCATTGCAGAGTAGTATTCCTCACAGTGGTGTGAACAATTCTTTTGTTGTATTTTAGATTTTCTTCATGGGAAATACGTTCATGGCTAAAAAACCAATCAATCCTAATAAGATGTGAAAAACTTCATGCTTACCCACCTTTTGCATCTTCCCAGTTCCTATCCCCTCTTCATCAATTCAACACGAAATTCCACTGTGATAAGCTTGAGGAGGCATGAGAGGTGCTTTGAGAGTTTATATTCTAGAGCTTACAGGAACACAGAGAGGGAGCAATGAAGAGAGTAGAGGTGCTCGTGTTTGGTTTGGAGGTACGTGTAGGAGTTTGGCAACGGAGAGAGGGAAGTTCTCCTGGGCAGAGAGAATAGCACGAGCCAAGGTATGGAGAGAGCACTGCACATTTGAGAAGATGCAAAGAAACACGGGAGAGTCAAGGGCGAGGGGAGCAGAGGGAGGGCCGGGGGTGGAAGAAGTGGAGGCAGAAACATGGGCGGGGCTCTCCTCTTGAAAGGCCGTTATTCAGTCCTGAAGTAAACACATGGAATAGTTTTCATTTCCCAGTCATCGATCCTCCTTCTGTCTTTAGTTCTTCTTCCTGAGCAGGAGGCTCGCATCATGACATCTCAGTTCTGATTCCATCACTGTCTGGCCATGTTTGGTTTAATCTAAGCTTTGGTCCTGTCCATGTAAACTCTCGGCCTCATATTCTTACCATTTTCCCTTCATTCTTGTGCAGGCTTCCATTGTTTTCATGGCTTGGAGTGAGCAAGCATGGGTGTTCATACATGTGCATGCATGTATGTGTATACATGTGCACATGAGGTAGTCTTCTCTTTCATGTACTCCTCCTCTCTCTTCCCAGCTCTATTCTAGCACTGCCTGGGGGCTGGGGGTGGTATCCTCTGTGTTTATCTCAGTGTCGGTGAAGTGGCCCTGGCCGAGGGTCATTGCCACTCACCAAACTTGATGTTTGTCAGCCCAGGGTGGGTAAACAGAGCCCCCATCAATTCCAAGCAGCTCTTGGCAAAGATCAGTCCCTGGGAGAAGCATCCTCTACCCAAAGCCCCTTATTTCATGTCCTCAACCCTAGGCCTATGGCCGGAATTGAGTCCCATGTTCCATCCCTTTGGAGAACGGCCTCTCAGGAAGTGGTCCTTGTCTCTTGTTCGTCTGCCTAGTGCACACGGCACCCCTCGCCAATGTTCTCTTCCGCTGCTCTGGGTCGCTAGGGATGCTCGGCGGCCCAGGCTCAGCTAATGACCAAGTAGGGAATGAGATGTCAATCTGCCTGGTGCAGAGTTCCTGCATCTTTAGGAGTGGTTTTCTTGGGAGCTTTGATTTTATTCAGGGGAACCAACCAGTAGGGAATGAGTTCCCCTTTCCCATAGGATGGTATTGGGGAGGGATAGCTAAGGGTCTTTCTTTATAACTTCCAGGGAATAATTTAATCAAGAGAGTGGTCAGGAGGCCAGCAGCAGTTGGGGATGGAGCATATCTACATTAAGGGGGTCCAGAGGGTTGGACCCTGGAATGATTTAGGGGGCAGAACATCACCTGTTAGGGCTGCCTTAACAGGGTACCTCAAGCTGCGTAGCTTCAACAACAGGAATTTATTTTCTCACAGTTCCAGAGAGTAGACCTCTGAGATGGAGGTGTTGGAGGCCCAGGCCCCTTCTCAGGGCTGTGAATAAGAATCTGTTATGGGGCCCTGGCTGGTGTCGCTCAGTGGGTTGAGCGTGGGCTGCAAACCAAAGGATAGCAGTTCCATTCCCAGTCAGGGTACACGCCTGGGTTGCAGGCCAGTTACCAGCGGGGACAGGGACACACAAGAGGCAACCATACACTGATATTTCTCTCCCTCTCTCCTTCCCTTCCCTCTAAAGATAAATAAATAAAATGTTAAAAAAAAAAGAATGTTATGGTTCTCTTCTCGCGCTTGCGGAGGTTTGCTGGTAATCTCTGGTGTTCCTTGGCTTGTAAATGCATCACCCTGATTCTCCCAGCGTGTGGGTCTGTCTCCAACTTTCTCCTTTTGTAAGGATGTCAGTCCTACTGAGTTAGAGACCCACCCCAGTGACCCATCTTAACCACCTGTGTCTGCAAGGACCCTATTTCCCAACAAGGTCACGTTCTGTTACGAATGAGGATGGCAGTTAAAGTCACGGTGAAGCAGAGATTTGAGTCGGGGTCCCTTGTGACTGCTTCTTCAAGATCCTGTATCTTATTCCCAAATACAAATAATGCCATCAAGTTTGCAGGGTTCTTATGAAAATTAAATAAGATAACGGTTGGAAAAGCACTGAGTGCTGAGCCCTGGCAGTGAGGTCATCCATGTGGGGAATTCCCCTGAGCCGGCTTTCTGAGATATCGGATTTTTCTAGAAGCTGAAACCAGCAATAAAGAAAAACTTCTCATTGCAACTTTCACTTCCTCTTTGGCCAAAACTTGAGGTCAGGGGCAGGAAATGGGAAGCTCATATTTCTAAATTCAAGAGCTCAGGGCTGAAACTATGCCTTCCAGCTATTTTTACAAGACCAGTGGGCCCTCCAGGCATCTCCATCGTGTCTGATTCGATGTTACCTGGGGCTGCCCTCCCCGCAAAAAACTGCCCTTCACCCAAATTCCTCTTCTCCCATGGGTAGGGCGCTCACTCCAAACTGTGAGCACCCAGCCTTGGCATTTTTTCTTCCCTCCCTAGGTGGGACCACTTGACCTCTGTCTCGGGTCCATCCCGATACAGTCTACAAGGATGTTTAGCCTGTAGCAGGAGCACTGTACCCATCCCCGGTTCATTGTCCAAGCTCAATGCCATTTATCTGTTTCTTCCAGGATGGGGCTGAAGCTCTGGCTTACCTGATCAAAAATGTCTTCATAAGGCTCTGGCTGCTGTAGCTCAGTGGATTGAGCACGGACCTGCAAACCAAAAGGTCGCCAGTTTGATTCCCAGTCAGGGCACGGGCACAAGCCTGGGTTGTGGGCCAGATTCCCAGTGTGGGGTACATGAGAGGTAACCACACATTGATGTTTTCTCCCTTTCTCCTTCCCTTCCCCTTTCTCTAAAAATAAATAAATAAAATCTTTTCAAAAATAAGTCTTCATAGGCAATTTCTGTACATGATAAAAATGGTACAAATGATACAAAAGGGAGAAAAATACCTCCCCCCCAGCCCACCCCTGCCCCCAGTCCTCCAGCTCCCTTCCCCAGAGACAGTCAGTGTCTTTCTCATGGCTACTGGGAATCGAACTGGCAACCCTTTGGTTCCCAGGCCAGCACTCAGTCCACTGAGCCACACCAGCCAGGGCTACTATTTCTTCTGTGAGTCTTCTGTTCACACCTGCTTCTGTTCCCAACCTCTAAATGTTGACGAGTCTCAGGCTTTAGCCTCAGCCTTCCTTTCTTCTCTCACTTCCTAGGTGACCTCATCAAATTTTTTGGCTTTAAATATCTTCTACACGTAAAAGACCCCACATGATATTTCCAGCTCCGACCTCTGCCCTGGGCTCCAGACTCAGAGCATCGAATTCCACCCAACACCTGCACTCGTATGTCTAGTAGGCATCTCAAACGGCTCCACCACACACCCATCCAGCAATGAAGCCAAATACTTCGGGTGAAGAAGACACCGCTCCAAGCCATTAGGAAGTCCTACGGTTGCTAGTGGCCGCAATCTGACCACTTCTCAGTATTGCACCGCCCATCCAAGCCACCACCGCCCCTCTGACTTGGGCCAGGGCACATGGTTCCTTCCCCAGTGTTCCTGGCTCCAGTCTTGCTGCCCTAGAGTCTGGTTGCCATGTAGCAGCCAGACTCTTCCTTTTAAAACCGTGAATCTGATTGCGTCGCTGCTTGTTTAAAACACCCCCCGTGGTTCTCCTCATCTATTAGGACCAAATCTACAGCCCGTGAGGCCTTATATGGACTGGGGGAGAAAGGTTAGGCCCTCTCTTCCATCCTGAAGACTGGCTACATGCCCCATTTTCCAAGAGGTGCCCCAAACTCCTTATTCCTTGCATTTTATTAGTAAGGAAATGTTGAAGCTTGTGGGAAAGGGGCTGGTAGGCATGTTGAAGCAAGAAAATTGTCACCGCTCTAATGAGGGGACACGAGTCACCACGCATTCTTCCAGTTAGACGAGTTAGATTAAAAAAATAATCTGTAATAAAATTTAGCTCTTTGGGTGGTTACTTCCTTACTGTCTGTATTTATAGCACTTAACACAGTATATCATGATCCCACAATGTGTTTATCTTTACTGGGCCAATAGTGCTCTGGTGCACTGTGAATTAATTTTTTTTAAAAAAAACAGATTCTATACTTATCACAGGACTACATAGTTCTTTTTAAAGGTATTTCGTGTGGGTGGCTTGATAGTGTTTATTGTGAAATGTGTTTACATTTTTATACATCTCGTAAATTGAATCTGTAAACCTATTGAGAGTTTCTTTATTTTGGCCCCGGTGGCAGGAAGTGGCGAGCAGGGAGATTCCCAGAGCTGTACAGCCCTTCACCCTTATCTAATTCCAGAACACCGCCATGCCCCTCACAAGAAATACCCACGGCTTTGCATAACCTAAAACAATTCTGAGCCTTTTAAACAAGTTTAGGCCTTGTCCATTCGGGTTCGGGCTATTCGTAAAGGAAGGAATTCAAATTCGTTGCAGAAAGAATGCCGAGGAAGGTCAGTCTCAGCTTTTGCCGTTTATAAATGGGATTGTTGCAACAGGACTATAGCCTTGCAAGGCAGAGTTCTCCCCATTCTTTTCTCTCTCCCTCGTTCCCACCAACGAGCAAGCTTGGAGAACCCGTTCCCACTGAAGTTTTCAGGGATGATGACTAGCTACTCCTACTGTCCACCATTCAGGGTTCACTGGAGCCACAGAGAATAAAGATATACTTACGAACCATCCAAGAAAAGCCTGCTGCATTTTGACCTTGGGGGATGAGGAAGGAGAAGGAGGACAGAGATGCAGGTGAAAGAAGGCTAAGGTGGGTGTCGTATTTCCCATCTCTGGACTCTCTTGTTCCTTATTTTCGGTTCCCCTTTCCCAGCTGGCTTTCAGGGAAAAAGGAACGAGCATTTGAGGAAACATTGGAGAAGGAGGGGAATCGCTGACTCTGCTTCCCATTCCACACTCTGCCCCCAGATCTGCAGGAAACCCGGCTGATAGCCCAGTACGGACTCACTCACGGGCCCACAGCTGCGGGTTGTGTTTTCTCTCTCAACCGCTCCATTGTGCCTCTTTGTGGTTACTTCCGACCACGTTGTCACCTCTTCTGCCAATTGCTGTTCTTTCCCTAAACCATTTCGCTTCAAACATCCTTGTAATCACCTAGGGCCAGCACAGATTCCAGCCTTCGACCTGATCCCGTTTCTGCCTGGAAGTGTCTGGAGCCACAGCCTCAGATGCCATCAAGGTGTCTTCCAGCTCATCCATGCAGGCCTGCTCTCCACCATTCACCTGGGGCACATGACAACTTCCTGGGGCTTGGTCATCGTCCATCTTCCTTGGCGATCCGCCAAGGGCATCTCACAACTGACGTGGGTACTTGGATTGAATCTAAGGATGGGAGAAAAGATGGGAGACAACAGGGAGGAAGAGAATATGGAAAGAGGAAAAGATATGACAACTAAACCAGACTTAACTCAAAATTCAATCTGCACACAGATCACCTAGAAGGCACATGTCTCTGGACCCTGCCCCAGAGTTTCTGATTCAGCAGGTTTGCCATGGGGACAAAGACGTTGCATTTCTAACCAGTTCCTCATTGATGTTAGTGCTGCTGGCCTGGGACCACACTGTGGGGACAACTGACCTCGTCCAAAAGCAGCTTGGAGACAGTGCATCTCCTCTGGACACAGCTTTTCACAGTGGGTAGGCAGATCTGCTTCTTCCAAATACCCTTGTAGCCAATAGCCAAGTCCATCTGCTTGTTCACACAGCAGCAAGATGTCCAACAAACCCCTGGAGAAGCTAATGAGCACCTTGGATCTGAATCTTTAGTGTCTATCAGGCGTCCATGTTGGTATGAGCATTTGGTTACTCCACTGGGCTCCGTGGCCAGAATAAAACACCTTGTCATCTACCTGGTAAAGGCCTTACTAGACAGTATGGGGTCAGAAAACCAAGTCACATTCTTCTAAATAGCACCTACTTATACCCTACTAAACTGGGGGAGCAAAGTGTGGCTTCCACTCTCAGAAACCCGTTTATTTCTATCTTGGTGATGTGGAGAACCGGAGAGGAGGTACATCCCACACTGTGCAAAGGGCGGGAGTGTTACTCCTCCCATGCACCCACCCACTCCATCAGGATTTAGTAGTCACCTGCCTTGTCTGACCCTGACCTAGGTGGGGATACGCTAAGTGGGAGCAAGGGAGGTTGGAGGGGCAATGATGATATGCGTGCAGAATCTGCTTCGAGGGCCTATGGTGCAGCTCAAGGCTGTGCGCACAGTGGGGCCTCAAGAAATGTCAGCCTTGATCATTATGGATGTGGTTAAGGGAAGCATCCTAATCGTGGTCTGATACAGAACTCTCTGGCTTCCTGCAATTGACAGCCTCCTTCTGGGAGGAAATTAGCATTCCTGATAAATGCTTAAGCAATTTTCTGATAAACTTTAACAAGATTAAAACCTCTGTAGGGAAATCAGCTACCCAAACATGCAGCTGATTATCAGACATTCTTAGTCTTGTATCCGTTTTTACAATGATTACCCAACCATTTTCTTTTCCTGTGAAATGTCTTTAACAAAAGAAAACTCTGACTTGGCTTTGTGGCAAGATTAAAATAAAACTTTGACACTTGCTTCTAACAAATTTATCTGAAAAAATTTAAAACAGTCATCATGGAGACAGGACATCGGAATAGTAGCTAACATTTAAGTGCTTGCTGCTGGCTGGATGTTATATGAAGATTTTGTACAGCTCAATTTACTCTGTCTTTACAATAAGTTGGGTTATAGTAGCTCTGTTTTATAAGATGATCAGAGAGATCAAGTGACTTGCTCAAGGTTGCACAGCCAGTGAATGGCAGAGTCAGGTTTTGAGTGCAGGCCTGTTTGAGTCCAAAGCTGGAGGTAGCAATAGCTACACTCTTCTGCCTCCACCAGAGGAATTATAGCAAGACACGGAGAGTGGGACAGTCTCTGAGAGATGATGCAGGTATAGGGCTGTGGCTCTGCAAAGGAGGTAGAGGGACTTCCTAGGTAGAGGGCTTGGGGAGGAGCTGTCGGGTGGGGGAGGCTGCAGGGGAGGGACACTGGAGACAGTGAGGACAGCCAGGAGCAACAGCATGGCCAGAGGCAGAGCCACAGCCCACGCATGTTCAGAGGACTGTAACATTCCATCTAGAAGCCGTAGGAGGCGGTCCCCAGTCCTTTCGTTAATAAGAACCCTGTCATCTAGCGTTGTGGATAACTACATGCTGCTTGTTGGCCATTAATGGCTCTGGATTCAGAGAGCCCATCCCAATGCCATCAGTTACTAGCTGTGTGCCCTCGGGCAGGTCACTCCACCTCTCTGAGGTGCAGGTTTCCGCAACTGAAAACTGGCGGTTAACCCTAGCGCCTCTCTCTTAGGATTGTAGTGAGGATTAAATGACATGAACCATGGGCAGTAATTAGTATGAGCCCGGCACCTCCTAAGGATTCCATAAAAAGGTGGGGAGTTGCTGTTTTAACATGCAACTGGATTATGGTGGTATTATGTCACTCTCCATTTTCCCAGGAGGGCTATGAAAAATCCTTGAACTTCTTGTTTTACTATAATTCGGGAGTGTTAGAAAGGCTGCAAAAATCAATACAAAGAATTCCTGAACACTCTTCATGAAATATATAGTCTTCTCGAACTGTTTACAAGTCAGATACAGAACTGGTGGTCCTTTACCCCCAGGTACTTCAGTTTGTATTCCTTAAAAACAAAGCTATTCTCTCATATAGTCACAGTGCAATGACCAAAACCATGGCATTGACATTGATAGAAGACTACTGTCAGCAGACCATATACAGATTTTGTCAGCTGTCCCATAATGTCCTATATAGCAAAGGAAGGTCTTGCATTATATATCACATTCAGTTGTCCTGTCTCCTCAGTCTCCTTGAGGTGGTAACAGGACCCCAGTCTTCTGTGTCTCACCCATGACCTTGACAGGTTTGAAGAGTGCAGGCCAGCCACTTTCTTCAGGTTTGTCTGTTATTTCCTCATGATCAGACTCAGGTTGGGTGTTTGGGGCAGGGGCACATCTCAGTGCATCAATCACATCATTGTGAACATTTTTGCTCACAACCTTATAATAGGGTGCCCTTGTGGGAAGGGGTGGGGGCCCTGCACTATCTGCATGAAAGACCCCAGAGGGGCTGGATAAACATGCAGACACCCCAGTACCCCTGGGAGTGTGGGCCGGGTATCCCAGGTGATTAGTTACCTTGTTCTTTCCAGGCATAACATTCCAGGATATGGCCAGTAGGTGGCGCTGCAGGCTGCACTTTCAACACAGCTTCTGCATTTCTTGAACTTCTCACTATGGTGCTTCCTGTGAGTTCAAGCTAACATCTACCAGGAGAGCCTGGCTGCTTAAGCTGCCTGCCTCCTGCTCTTCCCGCCTGTCCCTTCAGAGGGACTTCTTTGAATGCACCAGGACCTCAAAGTGGTCAGAACTCACTCGGAGGTTCCTGTGTCAGAGACGAAACACTCCTTGAGGCGAGAGATCCCTCTTTCTGAAGAGCTAGCCAGGAACTGCGAAAATAAGAATATTAACAATACCCCTAACTAGCATTTACCGAGAGCTTCCTATGTACTAGACAGTGTGACAGGCACGACTCATTCACTTTCTCGTTTAATGCAGGAACCTGCCCGAAGTCACACAGCACGTCACTGTCACCACCTCCTATTTCCGCCTTGGCTGGACCTTGTGCTTGAGTGAGAGGCGGTGGGAATAATAAGGGTCTGTGTTGCCAGCACTGGGTCTGAGAGCTCTGGGAGCATCCTGAGCAGGGAGGGCATTCTCTTCCCTGACTGTGGGGCCTGGTGACAGATACTGGGTCTGTTCCTTATAGGAAAGGGGGACTCAAATGGCCAGGGAGGCAGAAAGAACATGGATCACAGCCCATGGAGGGCCAATGGGACTGCTGTCTAGCAGACTCAGAGGCCGGAGGGACTGGGGGTGCTTTGAAAGACTTGGGGTGGGTACCGTGGGAGCATTTGGTTTGTGTGATGCCCACTGGAGAGCAAAGCATACTTGTTGAATTTGTTTCCACTTATTTAATCCCTTTCGAATAGATTTCACTGAGGGGGTTTTCAAGGGAAAGGACCCTCAGTGTCTGGGAGGATGGTACGAAATGAGCCTGGAGACACAGGCAGTGGGTATTTCCACTGATGCGTATGGGCAAGAGGCATGTGCTGGAAAGCAGAGAAGTTTGGAAGGCATCCTTATCAACGTCTACTGCCATTGAGGCAGACGCTGCCTGTTGTTTAGGCGGGACGTCACCTCCCCTTCTTTCTTATTAGCCGAAGCCTGGATTCATTGATGAGGCTACTTGCCCAACTACAAAGCTACATTTCCCAGGACAGGCAGCCAGTCCTGGCCAGTGAGCTATGAGTCAGAAAGCTGGCTGGGTGTATTAGTCTGGAGCTAATAAGGAGAGAAAAACCAGGCAGCAATTTGAATAGGAAAAGTTTAATATAAAGAATTATTTATTGTAACAGGGGATTGTGGTCATGAGGGATTGGCCAGTAAGAATTAAAGAATATGCTGAAGAATATAGGAGTAAAGTAGCAGATGTAAGGAGTGGCCACTACTCTTGGGGAGAGCATAGAGTTCTTCCCTCCCTTGCTGTCTTCCTACAGGGCTGAGGTCCAGACTGTGCTGGAGAGGGCAGGGCTGTGGTTAAGAAACCATGGTGTTCTGTGTTGGTGAACTTGCTGGAAATCTGTCATCTGGAACTTCTTAGAAAACTGCCTCTATGGTGCCAGGGAAAACTACTCACTGGGAGGTGTCTCAATAGAGGTGCATGGATACAGAATCGCCAAAGGTGGGGCTGCTGGGAGAAGCCACTGGCCTCTTTCCGCGCCGCTGGTGAGCCTGACGCTGCAGTTGCTGCTGTGCTCCGGTGTGCGCTGAGTGTGCACGCCTGAGCCAGGAAGGGGTGGGCTTCTGGGAAAACTCTTTAAAAGGGGTTAGGTTTGGCTAGCTTGTCCCATTTGCACTTTGATCTTCCCTTTCTTCCTGCAGCCTGGATCCAGAATGCAGTGGACTTGGAGCAGAGTTGCAGCTGACAAGTGACATGAGTGAGAAATCAACCATTGTTTAGCCTCTAAGATCTTGGGGTTGTTTGTTCTGCAGTGTAACCTGGTGAAGCCTGACTAATACCCACAAAGAACGTTTTCTATAATAATTGACAGTTAAAGTAAATAGAAGATTCCTCTGTTTTGTATCAGACTATGGGAAGGTAAGAGTTATGGTTAAAAGAAAGAAAGACCCAAAAAGGTCTTGTTTAAAGGAAAGGGGAAGAACCGTAAAAATGCTTCCTGGATATTAGCAATACTTGTGCTTACAAATGTGTCATAGGATCAGGAGAAGGAATAAAAAGAACAAAATAGAAAGGACGAGACAAAGATAAAACATTAAAAACAAAGAAAATATGAGAATTCAGTATTTATATAGAACTCAACAGACACCCTGTTGTTGCTCATAATAAAAAGAATATTATTAAACCAATAAAGCCTGGCTTCTGCTTATCTGGGGCCTCAGTGCGTTGCCTGTGTGAGACACAATTGGGAACATCTTTCTGTCCTTGAGACTTAAGATCCGAAGCCATGTGTTCCCTCTCAATGGCGTCTCAGCATGCCTTGTCTCTCCTCATCAGCAGCAGCCATGTGGGTTTCCTGCTGAACTTCAGTTTTGGAATGACCTTTGAGGTGTCCTCAGGGGTCCACAAACTCAATAGCCTTTATTCTGGGTCAGACACTTCAACACAGAGTCTCTTAGTTTAGTGAGGACCCCGTTACTGGCTTTCATACACCATGGAAACAGACAGAGGCAGTGGCTCAGATGGGTCTGTGGAGGGAACAGTGGCAGTGTGAAAACCCGATGACCTCCCCAGCACCTCTGGAGGAGCAGCAGCAGCAGAGACAGAGTGGCAGAGCAAGTAACAGAAGAACACGCCATCCACAATGAACTTGGCAGAGTCAAGCAAATTGGCAAGCGTACCTCCAGACACACAGGGATATCTGTAACTTTATTAAGGAAGACCTTGAGATTGCCTGCCTACCTCCCAGATATGAAGTAGGTTCCTTAAAAGTAAGTGGGACACTCCAGGAGAGTCCGGCCAACATCCTTGCTTGGATGAGGACTCGGGGCAGATATGGACTCGAGGTCCCACCCTGAGCTTGTCCTCAAGCCCCAGGAGGGTGGGAGCTGGGGCTGAAGGGAGGGCCCAGTAACCTCGCTACCCTTGTTTTCTCTGAGCTGGGCTCCTAGCCCAGACCCGCAACCTGAGTGCAGGAGAAGGACTGACACTCCCACGTCACCCTGTCCCTGTGTCAGCCTGACCAGGGATAGAGAAATGGAAGCTCTGCGGCTACGAGGTGGCTCGGGGCCTTCCCTCGGGCCGTAGGTCACAGGGGGGCACAGAGGGTCTGAATCAGACAATGAGTCGGGTCGACATTAGTTGCATTGTGTATCCTGCCAAGAGAGCTCGTGTCTTCCCCTGAAACGCCCATGAGCGCATTTACAAAAACTGACCACGGCTGTACAGAAAACATCAGCCCCTTCCCCCAAACAGGAGTAGGAGAGTCCGCTCTCGCCACCAAGTAATAAAGCCAGAAATTAAAATGAAAGTGGAAATAAGACCAAAAATCCAACCACACGGAACATTTAAAACCCCCTCCTCAAAACTTTCCATCTGAGAAAACAAAGAAGTCAAAATGTCAAGTTCAAACCACAACGGGACAGTGGCAGGGAGGAAGTGCCACCCTGCCTCAAAAGCAATGGCATATGGCGAGAACCATACTGAAAGGAAATTTTAGCCTTAAACATTTATACTTCTGAAAAAGAGGCACGAATTGAACATTCAACCCAGGAGGATATATGATGAGCAACCAAATAAATCTAAGGAAAGACGGACAGAATGAAGACAAGCAGAAATTAATGAATCAGAAAACAAAACAAGGGCAGAACTGGTAAATGGAGGAGCTGACTCACTGTGTGAAGAAGCCCTCGAAGAGTAAAGCGGGTAAGGCGCTAACTGGCGTAATCAAGGGGAGAAAACCACATATGGAGAAGGCGCAATTAGAAATGACACATATGCCCAACAGGAGAACATTTTAATAGGCATTTTCAAATTACATAAATAATGCATGGATCCATGCGCAGTTGAAACAGAAGTCAAAGAAATAAAAATAGAGAGAAGAGTCAAAGCCCTCTGTGTCCGCTTGCTAGGTGACCCAGAGCGCTGTCACAGTAACACGCCACAGACTTGGAGGGGGGTGGTCAGGGCTGGGGAGGGGAGATTCATCTGCTCATAGCTCTGGAGGCTAGAAGGCCAACAAGATCCAAGTGTTGGCAGGATGGGTTCATCCGAAGCCTCTCTCTTTGGCTTGCAGATGCCTGCCCTTCTTGGGGTCTTTCCTCTGTATAAGGTTGATGGTGTCTCTTGGTGTGTCTGGAATTTCCTCTTCTTGTAAGGCTGCCGGTTAGTTTGAACTAGAGCCCACCCTAATGGCCTCATTTTAACTCAGTCACCTCTTTCAAGTCCCTGTCTCCAAATGCAGCCACATTTGGAGGGAATGGGGATTAGCGCTTTAACACAAATTCTGGGAGGACGCAGTTCAGCACGTGACACCCTCTTCCACCCCCAAGTCCCATCTCTCTCCCCAGAAGTAACGTGATACCCAGACCCTCCCATGACATTTACCGGGCCCAGGACGAGAGTCAAACGGAGGCCCATATGCCACATGTCTACACATTTGGAAATCCAGCTAAAAAACAGTTAAATTAAAATGTCCTGTTCTCCTACCTGGACCGCTATTACCTTCATACTAACCTGGAAAACCAGGTTCGGGTTTACAATTCTTGGACTCTCCAGAGATCCTTGGCAGAACGCGGCAGTGAAGGCTTCCATCTCTTCCCACACCGGGCTCCACTCACACCACGAGGGCCTCGTGCAGGCGTGCGGGCTCCAGCCTGCGATCCAAGTTCCTCCGCACCCTCCCCCAACAGCGCCTCCTGGTGGGGGCTGGGGCCAGCGGCGGTCACAGCAGTGGTGTCCCCCGTCCTCAGGAGAACGTCCCCCAGGGTGAGGCCCTGCTTCCAGGGTCTCTGGCAGAGGAAGCCTGGTCTAGACGGGAGGCTCAAGCTCCGGATGGGCGGGCCCCCTGTGGGGTGGGTGCCTCTGAGGGAAGCTTGAGCAAGTTCAAGGTGCAGGTTCCTCTTGCTCAGGTCTAAGGGTGTTACCGCCACAACTACTTATCAGCAGGCATCTTTTCAGATCGTTTTACATCCATTTTCTATAAAAAACCAAGTAGGTCAAGTGCCCATCAGGAGATGAGTGGATAAACCAACTATGGGGCATTCACACAATGGAGTACCACTTGGCTGTACAAAAGAAGAAAATTTTACCCTTTGCGACCATATGGATGGACCTGGGGAACATTATGCTGAGTGAAATAAGCCAGTCAGAGAAAGAAATACCATAAGATTTTACTCATATGTGGAATCTGATGAACAAACTGAACTAACAAGCAAAATAGAGACAGACTCATAGATAGAGAGCAGGATGACAGCTAAGGGGGGGGGATGTTAGGGGTGGAGGGAGGAGCAAAAAGGAAAAAGGGCTCCTGGACGTGGACCACAGTGCAGGGATTCAGGGGGGAGGGTACAAGGGGACTAAATGGTAATGGAAAAAATACAATAAAAATTTTTTAATGAGATTTTAATTTCAAAATAAATGCTTAAAAAAATAGATTCTCTATTTTTCTGAGATTTGCTTTTTTCCCTGTTGTGTCTTACAGATTTTCCCAAGTCAGCGTATAGATGCTCTGAATTCCCTTCAACCATTGCGTGAGATTATATAATATGAAGGGAGGGAGGGAAAAGATGATAAAAGCCTATTTAACACAATGCAGTGTTAATCCTCCTGAAAATTAGGATGATTTAAAGCAAAACTAAGTTTTTAAAAGTACAAATGACCCAAATTAACTCAAGAAAAATAGTAAATCTAAACAGACTAATAACTATGCAAGTAGTTGAGGAAGTTGTCCAGGAAAACTTAATTTTTTCTTTTTTTTTCAGATTTTATCTATTTATTTTTAGAGAGAGGGAGGGAGACAGGGAGAGAAACATCCATCAATTGCCTTTTCATGCTCCCAACCAAGGACCTGACCCGCAACCCAGGCATGTCTGGGATTCAAACCGGCGACTTTTCTGTTCACAGGCTGGTGCACAATCCACTGAGCCACACCAGCCAGGACTTCATAGTTTCCTTCAAATCTATAAGTGGCAGGTAATTCCAAAGCTCATCAAACTTTTCCCGAGCTTAAAGAAATCAGGGAAACTAACCACTTATTTTTATGAAGACTACCAATATTGCGAGGGATTGAAATGTGTCTTCCTCCTAAATTCATATATTGAAGCCCTAATTCCCAGTGCACAGCACTGGGAGGTGAGGCCTTTTGGGGGGTGGTCAGGTTTAGATGAGGCGACGAGGGTGAGGCCCCCATACTGGGATTAGTGCCCTTATAAGAGAAGATGGGAGGGACGTCTCCCTTTCTCCCCACCACGGTAAGGCCTAGCAAGGAGGCCTGCTACAAGCCAGGACTTGGACCCCAACCAGGAACCCGTTTGGCCAGCACCTTGATCTTGGACTTCTCAGCCTCCAGAACTGTGAGACATAAATTTCTGTTGTTTAAGCCGTCTCATCTTTTTTGTTGTTGTTGTTACAGCAGCCTGAGCTAAGTCATATCACAACTATACAAAGCAGCAAAATGAAATTCACAGATTAATTTCATCTCTGAGGGCTGAAGCAGAACTTTTCTATGGAAGATTAAAAACTAGAATCTGGTAACATAGTTAATGAATAACAAACTAAAAAATTACAAATGATGGGAAGTTAACACATGGAAATCAGTCATGCCAGTCATATTTCTACATATGACCAATGAATAATTGGAAACCGAAATAAAAGAACAATGTTATCTATAATAGCTATGAAGATGAAATACTTAGGTATAAATCTAACAAAATATGTACGGCAGCCATATGATGAAACTATGAAGTGTCAGGAAGCTGAAGACACCAGTGAGTAGAGAGACAAAGTGTGGTCATGGATTGGATGATTTCAACATAAGAGAGGTGACACTTTTCACCAAATCTATTTATAGGCATGACGTAATTATTGTCAAAATTTCACCAGGAATTTTTGTAGCTACAGAGAAGCTGATTCCAAAATATATACATAAAGCCAAAAGGGCTAGACTAGGTAAAACACTTGAAAATGCGGAATAAAGTAAGAGGCACCATACTACCTGATTTTACTGCTTATTGTACATAGCTTCAGCAATCAAGACAGTGGTATTGGTGTAATAAGGACAGACACATAAACCAAAGGAACAAAATAAAGTTCAGAAATAAATCCACAATAGTACGACCAACAGATTCTTGACAAAGGCACAAAAGACACTCTGTGGAGAAAGGGTAGTTCTTTCGACAAACAGCGTTGGCAAAATTGGACTGTGAAGGCAAAAATAATGAACCTCCACCCAAACTGCACACCATATGCAAAATTAACTCAGGATAAATCGTAGATCTAATTATAAAATACAAAACCATAAACCTTTTAGGAGAAACTATAGCAGTAAATCGTCCTGACCTAAGGCTTGAGAAAGAGTTCTTAGACATGACACCAAAAGCACAAGCCATAAAAGAAAAATAATTGATAAATTGGACTTAGGCCCTGTTAATAAAATGGAGATCAAGCCACAGTCTGGGAGAAACTAGGTGCAAATCAAATATCTGACAGAACACTTGTGTCCGGAGTACATGAAGAACTCTCTAAATCCAACATCAAGGTAACAATCCAACTAGAAAACGTGTAGACTTTCATAGACGCTTCACCAAAGATGTAAAGATGGAAACTGAAACATGGAAAGATGTTCAACATCATTAGCTGTTAGGAAAATGCAAATGGAAGCCACAGTGAGATACCCTTACGCACCTACTGGGCTGGCTAAAGTTGAAAATACTGACAATACCAAGTGCTGGTGAGAACACCGTTCTGTGTAGCCCTGACTGTAAGGACCATGGTGATGTTTCCCATGCCCAGCGAACAAACAAATAACCCAGACAACCAGGGCATGTTGAAGAAACCCAAAACGGCATGCAAACGATTGCGAATAAACCTGCATTACAAGTGGAAAACCCACTGAAGAATATGGGAAATAAAAGAACTAGCCTAAGTAAGTAACTTTGGAAAACAGTATTTTGACTGATTAATATAGGGCTACTAACAGAAAGAACTGCATGCAAATGTTGGGCTCTATTTAGTAATACATGTCTACTAGCATTGGACAAAAACACTAAATGTGTTGTGGATAACGAGAGCCATGTTTCTCACTGTCAGAAAAAGAAATCAGAAATAAGGAATGAGCTAGAATGAGCTCTGTGTGGTGTTGGGTTGGAATCGGAAATATAAGTATGAAGCCATGGTTTTAAAAGCATTTGCAGGTGGATAAACCGAGAAGCAAACATGGACATGTGTGTGTGTGAATGTGCTGGTTCACCCATGTGTATTTCTCAGTTCAGTGACACCCTAGTAGCAGTGAGCACATCTACGTACCTGGTGCCCAGCCCATGGTTTCTAAATACCATTTTCCTACTTAAAAAAAACTCAAGTTCCTTGGATAACGTTTAATTCCAGAGCCTGGATAGGGAATGTCAAACATGAGCCTGGGATATATTCCGGTGTGGGAGAGAAAGGAAGTGCTCAGAAAATGCCGGGGCCATTCGGAAAGGGCACAGGAGCCACCCTGAAGTCATTCTTAAGGGCTTAAGGCTGGGACTATTGGAGTAATGAAGCAGAGATTGGGTAATAGCCCCATTCTATTTTTCTCCAATAACCATTATCATCTCTTACCCTACAATAGAATTAACTCACGGTTTTGTTGATTGCCTCTCTCCCAGTAGAATGGCAACTTTACAGAGGTGGGGACTTGGGGATCTTTTTTACTCACTGACACAGCCCAAGCACCACGACAGCACCTGGCAAACAGTGCAGAGTTGACATATATTTGTGGAATGAGTGAATTTTCCCTTCTCCCCGCACTGGCACATAGACTGGGGAAACTGGAAGTTCTAATGGAAATGAAAAGGGCTTTTGCAAAGAATCGGACACCAAACATCAGCAGCCACCCCACCATCTGACTCTGCCCCACTGCACGAGTGGGCAGGAGTGCCCCCCAGACCTCTAAGCAGGCTAGGACAGTCCCCAGAGGAAGGAACATGACAACCTGGGAGCCCACCTCCCAGGAACACTTTGGAAGATTTTCCTCTTAAAAGAACACTTGATGCAGCTGTGGTCACCGTATTTTGCTATGTACAACATGCACTTTTTTGCCCAGATTTTTGAGAGAAAAATAGGGTGCGTTATTTTACTCATGCATTATACATGGGTATAATGATTACATACCGTGGGTATAATAATCCTGTCTATAATGCACACAAAAACGTGGGTGCACATTGTCCACGGCAAAATACAGTATTTTGCAAACTGGGTGAGAAGGCTGACTTCTGCATGGCTAATTTAAAGCCCGTTGGTGTCTTTATCTCAACCGGAACCCTCCCACTCTTGGGAGGTTGACGTTGAGCGCTCATTTTATGGAGATGAGAAAGGACACGTGGACACGGTGCGTGTGTTAGTTTGCTAGGGCTGCTGTAGAAACATGACACAAACTGGGTGAGTTAAACCACCAGAAATGCACTGTCTCACAGTTCCGGAGGCCAGAGGTCTGACGTCAAGGCACCCACAGAGGGGCATGCTCCCTCTGAGACTTTGGGGAGAATCCCTCCTTGCCTCTCCCAGCTTCTGGGAGCCTCAAGTGTCCCTCGGCAACCGCGACAGTCCAATCCCTGCCTCCGTTATCACACGGCTGTCTTCACATCAACTTGCCTGTGTGCATGTCTGTCTCTGCATTCAAATCTCCCTTTTTAAAAATAGTTTATTTATTTATAGAGAGAGAAGAAGAAAAGGAGAGGGGGGACATCAACTGGTTGCCTCTTGCATGCCTCCAAATAGGACCTGGCCTGCAACCCAGGCATGCGCACCAACTGGGAACAGAACCGGCAACATTTTGGTCTGCAGAGCAACACCCAACCCACTGAGCCACGCTGGTCAGGGCCAAATCTCCCCTTTTTATGAGGAAAGCAGTCATGTTGAATAAGGGTCCACCTCAATGACCTCACTTCAGCTTGATTACCTTTACCAAGGCCCTATTTCCAAATAAGTTCACAACTTGGGGTTCTGGACGTTAGGACTTCAGTGTATATTTTTTGGGGGACACAAATCAGCCCATCACAGTTAAGTAGCTTCAGATCATGGGGTGTCGGAGGTGACAGGGACTTTTCTCTCAGAGCCACACCAGCCCAACCCCTCTCCGTGTGACCTTAACCTTGCCCAGCCTCTCCCGAAATGGGAAGTGGTCATGGAAAGTTGCCCCAACATTAACTATGGTAAAAGCTATCTGAGTCTACCAGGCCTCCCGTTCCTGCTCCTGATCACCCTGCAAGATGCAGGCGTCCCTTTGTTTCCTGCTGCCCTGGGTTTCCGCCCTCTTGACTTAACATTTCAAGGCTCACCTACCTTCCCGGCACCCTCTGGAGGCCCAGCAGCCAGCTTGGAATCATCAGAAAGCCTGAGAACAGGGTGAGCTACCCTTTGGGGAGCTCTGTGGTCTGCACAGGAGTGATATGAAAGTGAAACCCAGCGGCGACTGAGCGTGCGGAGCAGCACAGGCAGAGGATACGGGGATAATTAACAGCTGACTGCAAATTGGAGGAGCTACGTGATAAGGGCCTCGGGCAGCCCAACCTGGAGGAAAGATTGGAGTGTTAGGTTAAGCGACGAGAGACTTCAAATCAAATCACCAGATGCATATTAAGGACCCAGCTCAGAACTGCAGTGGGCTGTGGGTGATGTAAAGACATTATAATATCTGTTTCCTGCCCTCCAGGAAATTACAATCTATCTGGGGAACGTAGACACACAATTTAGGTATAGTTGGGCAGCAAAATATTTAAATAGCCATTCACAATATCATGTGAGCAGTTGCCAAATGAACCAGAAATCTTCAAGTGAGCTTCTAGGATTGTGAACCAGGAGAGATGATTTGATTATTTATGGTTAGAGAGGTGCGTATTTTCTCACTGGAGGAAAGGAAGGGTTAACTGAAGCAGAGCAAATCAATGAAATGAAGAGGGTTTTATTTTTTTACAGAGATCAATTAAATTGATAAACCTTTAGCTAGACTAAGAAAAAAGAGAGAAGACTCATATAAAATCAGAAATGAAAAAGGAGACATTATAACTGATGACAGAAATAAAAAGGACTATAAGCGACTCCGATAAACAATTATATGCCTACAAATTGGGTAAGCTAGAAGAAATAGATGCATTCCTAGAAACATAAAGCCACCCAAGATTGAATCATGAAGAAATAGAAAATCTGAGCAGACCTATAACTAGTAAGGAGATTAAATCAGTAATAAAAAAAAAAAAGCTCTCAACAAAGCGAAGCCTAGGACCAGATGGCTTCACTGAGAATTCTACCAAACATTTAAAAAAGAATTCATGCCAATCCTTCTCAAATTCTTCCAAAATATCGGAGGGGAGGGAATACATCCAAACTCATTTTATGAGGCCAGCGTTACCCTGATGCCAAAGCCAGACGAAGACACTGCAAGAAAAGAAAACTACAGGCCAATACCTCTGATGACTAGGATGTAAAAAATTCTCCACGAAATGCTGGCAAATCTCATTTAACAGCACAGTGAAATGATCAAGCCACCATGACTAAGCAGGATTTACACGCGGGATGCAAAGATGGCTCGACGTACTCACACACAAATCATATCCCACCTTAACGGAACAAAGGCTAAAAATCACAATCACCCCAGTAGGTGCAGAAAAAGCACTTGATCAAATTCAACACCTTTCCTGATTAAAAAAAAAAATACTCAGCAAACTAGGAAATGAAGGAAACTAACCCAACATAATAAAGCCCCTATATGAAAAAAGCCAATTGCTAACGCCACATTTAGTGGTGAAATGCTGAAAACTCTCCCTCCAGTTTTAGGAATGAGACCAGAATATGCACTTCAGCCAGTTCTGATCCACACAGCACCGGAAGTCCTGGCTGGAACAATCTGGGAAGCCAAATGGGGCGACCCGATCAGTTCAGTTCTCACAAAGTCAACACTTTTCTTTGCAGCTGGTAAATATAAATGGGAAATAGGAACATGGCTCGATACTTAGAAGGTAGCCATCAAAAGAATTCAGAACAGAAACGCTTAAGGAATGAAAAGGTTTTCCCTTTGAGAGCACGGCTTCTTATTATAAGCCCTTCTGTACATTTGATTATTGAAGCATGTGCCTAAAATTACTTTGATTTACAGCTTTACATTTTTATTTTCATTTATTTCTTCCTCCTCAAGTTATAAGAGCAAGTTTATTTAGAAAGTGGCAGAGGTAGCAGGAGAGAGAAAGGCAGAGGGGAGGCACCTGGTGGGGGAGGAGGAGGAAGGAGGGAGAGGTATAGGTGTGCTCCCTGGAGGAAGAGCACGAAAGTTTTTGTTTTTAAAAAGTCATATTTGGGCCCTGGCTGGTGTAGCTCAGTGGATTGAGCTCGGGCCTGCAAACCAGACAATCGCAGTTTGATTCCCAGTCAGGGCACATACCGGGGTTGCAGGCCAGTTCCCTGCAGGCCAGTTCCCAGCAGGGGACGCATGAAAGGTAACCATACATTGATGTTTCTCTCTCTCTCTCCTTCCCTTCCCCTCTAAAGATAAATAAATAAAATCTTTTAAAAAAGTCGTATTTGTTTGTGTAAATGATCCAAACAGGCCTAAGAAGGAAAATAAAAACTTCCCAACCTCACAAGCCCTTCATTTTCACTCTCCAGAACCCACTCCTCTTTCCAGTATTTTGGATGACTTCCTAGAAATTTCCCGTATCCCTATAAGCATATCTGTGTGTGTGTATCACTTTAAATAGGCAAAGGGAGGTAATGTGGTGTCTGCCTAGCTTACGCTTTCCACTAAAAAATGCCTGTGACAGCTTTTTGTGTTTGCTGCACGTGGTCCTGCTTCTCAGACTGCGTAACGCCCCCTTGCACGCATGCCCCGTGAGACATCTGCTGTTCCCTATGGAGGGCCACACAGGTCGCTCTCCGTTTTTGTTTGTTGTATTTTGTTGTTGTGTTGCTGTTCCAAATGATGCCATGATGAACAGCCTCTACATGGTGCGTGTCTGTTATATTGCATGAATAAATCTGGAAAATGGAACTTTATTGGGAGCTGAGTAATCAAAGACACTATAAGACGCCTCATAAATACAGACTTGTCTTACACATCTCTGAAGTATAACATATATGCAGAAAAGTGTGCCAATAATAAGTGTGCACAGATGGGTGTTCACAGTGGGAACCTGCGCTGGGGTCAGGAGGCAGAGGAGTATCAACGTCCCAGGGGAGCCCCGCGTCCCCTTTCTGGCAGCGTGAGCGCCCTCCTCTGGCCTGGTTTTGAAGGCTGGAATGGAATCGCACGCACCCTTTGGTGCTGGTGTCTCCAGCTCAGCATCCTGTCTGCGGGACTCGTCTGCGGGACTCATCTACGTTACCGCAGGCGGCTGAAGCTGCCCGGTGCTGTTCACTCTTGCTTTGTGCAACTGTTCCACAGTTCATCTGCCCACTGCTGATGGGCGTTCGTGCTGTTTTCGGTGAGGGGCTATTATGAAGAGGGCTTTATTTTGTTGAACATGTGCAGCCATTTACGTTGTCCTTGAGGAGTGGACTTTCTGGGTCATGGGGACAGGCATGGTCACTGTTAGCAGATCCTCCTGGCTGTCCCAGTTCACACTCCCACCAAGCCATGGGCAAGGGTTCCCGTGACCCCACATTCTTTAAAGTGGTTCTTTAAGTTTTTGTCTGTGTTTTTTATTTTACGGTTCTGTGCAGGGGCAGTTCTTAGAGAACCACTCTGGACTGGACTGCAGATGCAGAAAGCTTGCTGGGAGGTGGGGCGGGGAAGGGGCTGAAAGCGAGCTGGACTTGGTTGGGTCTGGGGGATACAGGTGATGGCCCTGGGCCCACGCCTGCACCCCAGCTAAGATGGTGGTGGTGAGAGCACCCCTTTAAAAACAGCCCAGCTGCCCTGGGGTTTCTGCTGACAGTGTGCCCCGAGGGCCCCAGGAGATCACTTGCAGCGAGAGAAAAGCCTTCTCTAAGGGAAGAAGAGAATTCAGCTTGGATTCTTTAGTGGCCCCAGGTGGGAAATCATTTCTTCTGGCCCATAAAGCAGCCGTCTGTGCTGCTGTGTTTTACTACCAGCATTCCCACACTGGCTGGAAGAAGCTGGCCCAGGCAGATGTGCTGGGGGTGGGGGTGGCGGGAGAAATTTATGCACCAGACTCCTCTGGACGCCTTTGCAGATTCCTCTGCCACACGAGCCAGGTGCAGCCCCCCAACTCCAGCCTGCCCAAGGGGGACGTCAAGCCTGTAGTTAGGGGACAGGTCAGAATCTCAGAAGAGAGGTCTGGACAAAAGACATATACAGCAGGTCCTGGAATATTGTTTCATTCAATGTCATTTTGTTACAATGTTGATGAGATGCAATAGGAATTTAATCCTTGTTTCTGTCAACAGTAAAATTGGTTTCATTATGTGTCGTTCCACTTAGAGTCGCAGAACCTATTGAAGACGTTGAGTGAGGACTTGCCCTACGTGAGGGTGATTGCAGCCACTGATGGTCTTCAGAGATGTGGAGGCTGAAATCCCCTTTCAGCTTCTGCTACTCAGGAGGATTCTGAAGTGTGCAGTCAGGGAGCCCAACCAGTACGGGGTTTGCCGCGCCAGCAAGAGCAAAGCTGAGGGTGAGTCTGCTGGAAGCAGGACGTGGAGGCCCCCGGGCTCAGACAGGCCCCAGAGAACAGGTGTCAAGGGTCATCGGCCGTGTGCTCAGCATATGGGCCAGCAATGTGTTGGTTGGCTGGAGGGGCCGGAGAACAGGAGAGACCCCCCTGTGAAGTTCGATGCAACACAGTCCCCAGACCACCCTCATTCTGACACCAGTTGCAAGTTTGAGGGTCCCCATGACCATTCGTAATTTCTACAATTCACTAGAAAGACAGGTTTCACGGAAAGCGGTTATACCCATGGTAACAGTCTGTTAAAGGGAAAAGACACCAGTTAAAACCAGCCAAGGGAAGAGGCACATCGGACACTTGTGTTTCTTTGCCTGAGAGGTTTCTAGTCTGCCCGCTATGCCCAGACTAGAAGAACCAAAGAACGAATGTCCTGGGAGCCTCCTCAAACAGTGACTGGTGGGGGGCGGTGTATAAACGTCCCAGCTCCCTTGGCCCTTGGGTGGGCGTTCTGAAGAGTGCTCCGCACTGGCTCCCGGTCTCCCAGCAGGATTACGCTCAGGTCACCCATGGTGGCAAGTGGTTGGGTCATGCACCCTTCATAGGCTGCTTCCACTTCCCCTTCCCCAAATCATTTCCTCTCCACTGGCACATCCTGCGACCTTCTCCTTCCATGTCTCAGGGTCTGCATCTGGGGCCCCCAAAGTGAACAGAGGTTGTTACCATTTACCAGGATCTCATTATGCTCCGGACATCCCCAGGAGATTGACACGAAGCCATTGAGTCCCTGGTCACCCTGAAAGGAGGGGTCCCTGGCCACATTTGATATGTGAGCCACCGAGGCTGAGCGAGGCCTTGCCGGCGGCCCAAGCAGGTGCACTGGAATCAAGACGGGCTCTTGCCACTGTGTCTGAGGCGATGCTCTTAAGAGCAGGGACTGGCACTGAGCCCGAGCTGCCTCTACTTACCCCATGCTGAGCAGCCCAGAGCCTGCAAGTGGGAGGTGCTTGGTTAGCCGGACAGCCAATAAATAGTGCATCCCCACGATGGCTAAATAAATCCTTTTATATGGGTTGCCTAACATCACCATTGGAATAGCCCTAGGGAGTAGCTGCTATTACATCAGCCTTATTTCACTGATGAGGACCCCACAGGGGAAAGCGATCCCCCCAAGGCCACATGGCTAGTGCCAGAAGAAGCCCGAGTCCATCTGCAGTCCACCATGGAAGATGGTGGGAAAAATGAGCCAAAGGAAAGAGGCAGGGGGAGGGGAAGCCAAGGCTCACCCCGCTGGCAGCTGGTGCCAGCCCATCGTCCCATTTTGGAACGCGTCTCTGTCACACACAGGGTAAATGGGTCTATTTCCAGTGAATTATCTGCTAGCCGGCAGCTTCATCCAGCTGCTCATTAGCACAATAAAAAAAAATTATCAAACGAGCCTTCTGATTCCCAGTCCCGGGGGAACGAACCACAGAACTTGGATACAACTCGTTAGTAAGTCTGATCAAAGTCTGGTTGTACGATAATTAGAAACTATGGCCTCTTCCTCCAGGCTGGGGGATCGTAAACAGCAGGTGCATGACGTTTTTATTTGGGTCGGCCCAAAAACCTCGACAGATTCATTTCCTCCTAATTTACACCCATTTCAATGGGGAAAGCAGTATGAGGCTGAGTATTTGCTCTGGGAAACCCACTGGCTCTGTCTGCAGCAGACAACAAGTGAGGGGGTGGGAGGCATGTACTTAAATGAGCCCATGAACTGCCCATGAAGCAAGATGAACAAGCCCCTTAGACAGCGGGCATCAGTGCCAGGTCCAGAGCAGGGAGTGGAGTCCCTTTTTCTGTCATTGAGGTCCCTGCAGCAGCAGCCAATGAATGGGAAGGGCGAGTGTGGCCACACGTGAACACTGGAGGGCACAGCGTTCAACTGACCACCTGAAGATCCCATGGGCAAAAGAGGGTGGGCAATAGCATACCGGGTGGTTTCTTCACTGAATCATTCAATAAATATTTATTGAGGACCTACTACGTGCCAGCACCGTGCAAGGCATGAGATCAGAAGGTGAATAAAAAGACAGTGCCCGCCCTTAAAGATTGTACAGGCCAGTGAGGAGGATGGTCCGTCCTGGTGGAGAGAGTGAAGTTCAGAATAAGAGAGGGCATGGGTGCAGCTCCTGAGGAGGAGGCTTGTGGGGGCAGAGGCCAGGCAGACCTCGCCCCCAGAGTGCAGAACAGAAGAGTCTTCATGCCCCAGAATCTCGTGCAGGAGTTTCCTGCAAACCTGGAAATGCGACTGGCTGACCCAGCTGTGGCCTCCGGCCCGGTCTGTCCCCTTGCCCTCAGACTCTCACGTACTGGATATTGGTGCCCAAGAACAGGAAGTCCTAGGAGAGACAAGACAGAACAGGATGGTGAAAGCATCCTCTACCCCAAAAAGATGCATCTCCGATTTAAAAGGAGGCCCCCGGCTGGGAAAACACAAGCCCTGCCAGAAACCAGGTCGGGGCATAAATCCGAGTGTGCCTCCATCCCCAAGGTCTCCATAAAGCACAGCGTTTGCCCGCTACCTTCTCCAAGGTAGCGATTTATTTGCCATTTCCCAAGCTGCTGCTTCCTGGCAGGCCTCATAAATGTCCTCTGTGTCACCTAAATGTTCTCTCCTGGGCAAATAATACAAAATTGTGAGCTGCTGAGGTTTACGCTCCTACCTCCTCAGCGGTTTCCATCACCCAAATGGGTGGAAATTCTGAACTCAAGGCAAAGTCCTATTCTTTCCCCTAGCAATACCTCCCCTGCCTGTGGGCATCAAATAAATGGACAGTGTTGACCTCAAAATTCTAATGAATACGACAGCATATAACAAATCTTCCCATGATTTCCCTCATGCCAAACTGACCCAGAAGCTTTTATACTTGGTCTCTCATCTTCGTAAGAGCCCAGTGGGCTATACCCCATTTTACAGAGGAGAAAACTGAGGCCGGCTGCATGAATTGCCACTCAGCCTTGGCTTTGAACAATGATATGACTCCTTGTAAACACTCAGCAGTAGTTGGGTGTTGAGTATCTCTGTGCCTGAAGGACCTTTGGACATTTGAGTTCAAACACACCAGTTGGTTGCTCAGTGCTTCAGAGATCCTGGCCATGCGTTGCCCTTCACTCTCTTCTGTAGGTGTTATTTTTTGCATGTTGGTGATGCATGGGCACCAGTCAGCACCTCCTTTAGAGCTCCCAGGCCCGCCACCCCAGCCATCCTACCTTACAGAGGCTGTTCTAGAAAGATAACCTGAACTGTGGGGCACAGATGGACCATAAAACACTCGATCAGAACAGTGGAGAGAATAGTGGAGAATTGGACACATTCCCTGGTATTAAAATAGTTAAGTAAATTATGGTCCATCTGATGGGTGGGACAGGACTTAAACACTGGGCATGGGGTGGGGGACAAGACTGTAACAAAAAGAAGAAAAAGAAAGAAAATGTGTGTGAGCATGAGCGATGCAACTATTCGAAACCCACAAATAATTTTTTAGATGCTTAGAGAAATAAGAATTACTGAAAGGAGTCCACCAAAATTCAAACTGTGGGCATGTGTGTTATGGGGAGCAATGGGTCTGTGAGGGGGAGCACAGGAAGCATATATTTATAATAAAGCTCTTCCACTTTTAGAACTTGGCCTGTTAGCATATCTGGGATTGCAGTATTTAAAAATGAGCTGGTCTTGACATTAACCCAGGCCATCTGGGGCGGGAGGATAGGAGGCAGCATAGCACAGACAGCTCCAGCCACCGCTCGCTCCAGTGGAAGAGCCCCTTCTGAGGTCAGGTGGATGGCTGTGTGGCATCTAGTCATGCTGACAGTGTCCCACTCCAGTCCAGGCTCTCCCAGCCGCAGGGCCGGACAGCACAGTGTGCACTGGGCTTTGGTCTCCAAACCTAGAATGCTAAATCATCCTCCACCCCAAATTCTCAAGCCCTTCTGAGCCCACTCACCTTGTGGATCTGGAGAACAGGGTCGTAGAGCTGAATACGCTTTAGCAGAGGAAGGGGGAAGCCTTTTGCCAATTTCTCTGGAGGTTGAGGCACAACATTGAGAGAGATTTTGTAATAAATAACAATTGTAGACAATTTTTTAAAACTTTTGCTCAAAATCTATACACAGTATATTCTCATTTAATTATCACCAAAGGCTGTGAGGTAGATATGATTATTATTCTCACTTTATGGATAAGGACACTGAGGCACAGAGTGCTCAAGTGACTTACCCTAGGTCACACAGCTAGAAAGAGGCAGAACTGGGAGTTAAACCCGGGAAGGCTGGCACAGGAGCCTGAGCTTGCAGCCACAAGGCTGTGTGGAACGAGTGGTAGGTATGGGACAGAATATACTCATGACAGAAGCTGGGGGCAGCTGTTCTCCGCCCTCCACCCTCATCTTGTTCCTACTGCAGCAAAATGAAGTAGAGCCTCATGATGAACACAGGGTTTAGGTCTTTATGCTTTATATTTTTAACTAGGGAGTTGGCAGTTGATGCAGAAATGTGAATTCAGAGGTGGCTGCCTTGCGCTCTCTATATTAACTTGGTCTTTAGTCTTTCGCTTGCCACTTCAGGGTGTAGGGGACACTTCTGTGAGTTTCTCCTTCTCTTAGAAGGAGTTTGCTGTGCTCCAAAGAGCTGCCCCAGTCCCCAGCCCTCATTAAGCTCTGGAGGGAGATGAGGTTGACTTCAACACTCCCATTGCAAAGACAGGCCACTGGCGCTCACAGAGAAGTGACTTGCCCAAGGTCTCACAGCCTGCAGGAGAGCCCTGTTTCCCAGCTCCAAGTCCAACTCTCTTTCCCCCGTAAAACAGTGTCTACTCTTGACTTGGAAAAATCCAGAGTGGTTCTTACCATTGACCTCCGGGTAGAGGGTGCTGGTAAGGTAGTAGTTGAGCAGTGCTTCTAGCAGCTCCACCTGGTGGAGAACAGGAGAATGGCACATGTCGTCGCAGCATTTACCTGGTGGTCTACATGGTCCCAGTGGTCACTGTGTTCCCCACCTGGCAGATAGCACTGTGACCACCTGTGCCATCTTGCCCGCCAATAAACCTTCACATGGCCACCATGAAGGTGGGTGGTTCTCTATGTGCTGACTTGGCAAAAGGCTTGAGAAAAGCAAATTTCAGATAGATACCTAACCATGCTACTCTGAGATGAAACTGTTTCGAGATCTATACCTGTAGGTGTGCAAAGGGATAGAACAACGTTGGAAGACCATGCACCCAACTGTCTTTCCTCTAGGAAGGACATCAAGGTTTGGCTTGGCCTTATTTTAAGTATTCATTTGTTTAAATGAGAGTGTTTACCTGAATTTCTTGTGTAATAAACAGAAATTAAGAAACACGATTTTTAACACTATGTGGCAGGTATAGGGTTCAGAGCACTGTACATCTGCTTCAGTCTTCACAATAACCCCTTTGGGTTGACATCCATGGCCCCATTTCACAGATAAGAAAACAGAGGCCAACAGAATGAAGGTGGTTTGTTAGAAACTGGGCAGTGGGGCCAGCATTTGAATCCAGATTTATCTTATTTTATAGGTGTTGCTTTTTATATCCATGTTCCAAAAACCTGATGTCTCACTTTTTGTGAATCTTTACATATGTTTTACTTTATAGAACACTTTTACATGCCATACACAGATAGGATATTAGTGTGTCATTGTTCCCTTTATTCTCTAAAAGGAATCTCCTTTGGGGACCTGTGGGCAGTATCTCGCCCCACACTTTGTGTGTTTCTTTCCCCTTTGTAAGCACCCAAGGGAAAGTCTGGGAAGAGGAGAACTGGCTGGGGGTGGTCAGAGGACGTCAGTGTCCCTGGGACCGTAAAGAGGAGAACAACCACTACAAGTTCAGGTCTTCTTCCATCTCCTCCTTGGCCTGGCGGAGCAGCTGCCATCACCCCACCTTCTCCCTTTTCAGAAATGTCCCTGTGATTGCTTCGGCCCACGCCGATCTTCCCATTCTCCTTTCTCCTTTAATAGGGGGCCATCACTTCACCACGTCTTCCTCTTTGTGGAAATCATCTCTCGTTTTGTGTGCCCAGCAATCAATTTCTCTTGTTTTAATGAGAGTCCCTATTCCCACCCTCCCCACCCTCCAAGATCCCTTCTTTCCGATGTCAGTGCATGTTGTTGGAGATTGAATTCAAATCCTGGCTCCAGGAAACCCACCCTTGGCCAATTGGCTTTGTTGAATTTCTGGCCACCCTGATTGGCTGAAGAATGGGCACCTGGCTAAGACTGATCCAATGAGAGCTAGCACAAGGTTGCTTTTTGGTTGTTTTCTTTTTTAGATTTAAATAAAATGAAACTGCAGGAAATTTGGGTGAATTTCACCAATAGGTAGAGAGATTCTTCTTTTTAAAATTCTCACCCAAGGACATTTTTTTCATTGCTTTTAGAGAGAGATGAAGGAAGAGAGGAAGAAAGAAATAGCGATGTGAGCGAGAAGCACCTATTGGTTGCTCCCCCATGTGCCCGACGGGGGAACACATTCCTGGGCCTGGAACTGCACATGCTGGGACCAGGAACAAACCTGCAACCCAGTTATGTGCTATGTTCCCTGACCAGGAATAGAACCTGTGGCCCTTCCAGTTACGAGAGACACTCCAACCACTGGCCCACACCAGCCAGGGCTGTAGAGAGTTTCTTGATGCATTAATTTCAGCATCTAGGTTCAGCTATACCTGAAATCTCTATCTTTAGTTTTCTTTGTTTTTGTTTTTTAATTCTATGCTTCTATACAGTCCTCTTGTATGCTTAAGGCATTTTTAGTTGGCTTTCTATTTCTTGAGGTTAAAAGCACTCGGTCTAATAGAAGATTTAATTACATATTGTCTTATACCCGGATGTAACCTCCGCTGGGGCAGAGAATAGCTCTCCTCCTCTACTTTCTAGTTTAGGTGCTACAGCTTTGTTCAGTCACCACTCTGAATTAATTAATATCCCAACCATTGCATAAACAGAAACAATAATAACTCACATTGAATACTCCAACTTTAGATTCTTTCAGTTCCACTCGTATCCTGTAATGAATCAGAGGCAGTTCAGAGATGTGAGTCTCCCATGGGCGACCTAAGCAATGGGGCAGTTCCCAGAAAGGAGGGGTCACAGGGCCAAGAGCAGGGTATGGGTGGGAGCAAAAAACATGACTGAGGAACCAAAACCAGTGAGAGGACCTCACTCGGAAGATTCGGAGAAGGGAGGTGGATAGTGTAGAGCCCAATCTTGCTCTATCAAGAACTTCTATCAAGAAGTCTGTGTAGCTGATGTCTAAACGTCACAAATTAAGACAAGCAGTATTAGTAAGTTCTGTAGAAGTCTGGAAGTAATGGGGGTTAGTTGGAAAGGCAGCTTGTAGAAGCAGGGCTGTTGGGGCAAAAGAATTTAGCCAACTAGGCAGGAACATAAGTTTCCCTCTCAAATGGTGGGCCCCTAACTTTGACAGGGGGATCTCGTCACACCCCCACCTCCAGCAAGGACCAGCTACAGGGCCAGACAGAGCAAGCCGAGTTGAGCGCCCCCTTGTGGGTGGGAGACAGACTTACTTTTCTGGCTTCAGGAGCCCAGTGATCCTGCTGGTGTTGAAGGTCAACATGGCGGATACGTTGGTGGCCTAGAAATTCCAGCAGAGGGAAACAGGCCTGAATGCACAGAAACGATAGCTACGAGGACCAGCTGTCTTCTCTAAACAAACGGCTCCATGAATTAAAGCAGGGACTCTTCCTCCGCTGGACCGTTGACCCCCAGGAGGCTTATCATAGGTGCTTGATAAATCTTTGAACTTGAACATTTTTACTTGAAATTGTTGACTATGATAGCAATGAAACTTCGAACAGACTACCGAGAGAAAGAGTGCCTACCTCTGGGGATCTCTGGACAAGGGACCATTTCTAGCTATCTCAGGGCTAAGATTCAGTCCTAGAGGTGATGGTGATGGTGATGATACTGTTTTAACTTAAAATATATTGATAACAACAATTTACATAACAATAATAACAATATCAAATTGCAGGTATAGCATTTAGGTGCAATTACTCTTCTAGATATTTATCTCGTTGGGTTTCAAACTTAAATAGAAGAGCACAATTCTCCATCCGGTGAATTTTCTCCTTTCCACCCTGCAAGGCTCAGAATCCCTTCTTTATTAGACAGGGTCCATTGGGAGAGGAGAAACTCTCTCAATGTTTAACTCAGAGAGACTTTAATGCAGGGAGTTGGTTATACAAGTGATGGAAATGCTGAGAAGCGAAAAAAAAAAAGAGAGAGAGAGTTGAAGAGGCAACTGAGAGATTAGCAGAGGCAGCAAGCTGCTTCTGCTTCAAGACTGAAAGAACGGAGGGAGTTGGGGTAATAGGAGCCGCCATGGAGGAGACATAGTCCCTCCTCCAAGTTTCTGTCTAGGACAAAGGGAGGAAAAATATGCTCTAGCTTCTTACTTCCTCCTGCACTTCATTCTCCTGACAGTGCCTTCCACTGGCTGATCTACCTGGAGGTCAGGGTGCAAGGGACCCAGGGAAATGTAGTCTTCAGGGGTCAGATATAGATACAGAGTAGAGCAAACAGGTCAAGCACCTCTAAACCCTCCTCCTCCCAGTAGCCCAGATTCACTTAGTGGGAGACGCATATGTTAAACAAACCTGCAAACAGCTACATAAGTATGGGTAGATTTATAATTAATGTAGTGAAGAAAAATAATAGGGTGCTACAAAAGAAAAATGACAGGGGGCCGAGGTAGACTGAGGTAAGGGCAATCAAAAAAGACCTGTTTGTGAAAGTGATACTCAGGTTGAAACCTGAGGGAAATAGGTAAGTGGGGAGAAAAGTACAGGGGAAGGGGGAACCGCACTTGCGAACGGAAACCTTACCACGCCAAGCTGAAAGACCGGCTCCTTGACGGAGCCAGGCAGGAGCACAAAGGCCTCAATCTCCATTTGGGGGGCCAAGGACAGATTCCCGGGGCTGAAGTTCAGCACAGGGGCCGAGGCCACTCTTCCCTGGAGCTCCAAGTTCATGTTGGGGTAGCGTTTGGCTAGCTGGGGGGCAGAATGAGGAGATTACGTCAAGAGAATGAAACATGCAGGTTTGCCAGGAGAGCTGGAGGGAGTCTGAGAAATCTGAGAATGCTTTTTGGTTGATTTTACTGCCATAAAATGCCCTGTGCCTTTTCCCTGGGTAGTAAAATGGGACATCTTTCCATGTCAGGTGTCTAGACGCTGTACCCTCTTTTTCACGGCTGTGTTGTGTTCCATTGTGCATGGATACTGTTGCTGATTGAACCCTACTGGGCATCAGGTTGTCTCTAAGGTTTTGCCGTGATAATGACCCCTCTAGGTGTGCCCTCGGCTATTATTTGAGGGATACATTCCTAGAAGTGGAATTACTGAGTCAAAGGGCAGGGATATTTTTTAAAGCTCTCTGACTAGAATTGCCAAACACTCAGCCCAATTTTTTCATTCTTTCCCGGGCATGGGTGAGAGCTATTGTTCTTGTGCACCCTCCCAGTAGGTGGGTGACTATTTATGCTAATGATTTTGAAATATGACACAACCAGATCCTTCCATTTCAAAAGTGCTCCTAACTTTCTTTTTATGTAGGGGTAGGTACGGGTTTAATTTGGAGCAGGACTGATCCTTTTGCGAGGGGGTGGGGTAATCGATGAAAGAACAACAGTCCCCTGAACCTTTTGGTTAATCTACATCCTACTGTAAAAGAGAAATGGTTAGAAAGTTGAGGAGGTACACCTCTTTAGTAAGAAGGTGGGCCGAGTTGCTTCCCTGTCAGGTTAAATATGATGAAAGCAAGAAGAGGGAGGGGGAGTTTGCTTCTCTCTCTGGGGCAAAAGTGATGCCGGAGCCAGCTGGCCGGGACAACATGGCGCAGGCTGGGCCATTGCGGGCCTTACGAAGGGAAAGAGTCTGCAGGGAATGCCTTACGGGAGGACATAGCTCCGGCACTGCAGGACTTGAAGTTTAAAAAATTTCCCACCAGTATGATTCCTCTGAGCCATCATCGAGCTGTCTGCAAGGCATGTTCAACACCACAGCCTGTCTGAGCTGTGTTTTGGGGGGGACTCAGAAGGCAGGGAGAGGACAGGTGGCTTTTGGTGGGATTAAATGAGGTGCTACACAGGAGGAGCTTAGCCCAGCAGAGACAGAGCCACGAGGTTATTTGCAGCAACACAGGATGTGGCCAAAGACTGGAAGCAACCTTCATGCACTTCCACGGAGCCTGGACCAACAGCTCTGGTCAGTCCACACGGCGGCAGACGGGTGCCCGTGGAAACAAGAGTGAGGGAGGTCTTTGTCTACTGATCCCCCGGGACAGTTAGGGGAGAAAGCATACTAAATGGCGTGTATAATGGGCCTTCGGTTTGTAAGAAAAGAGGACAGACACACAAATTTGTTTGTATATACATAGTGTTCACAGAAGGATGCGTACACTGATAGTATCGGTGGACTCAGGGTGGGAACTGGGGGAGCAGGGGATGGGAGTAAACAGGGGACTTTTCATCCCACAGCCTTTTATGTCATTTGAATATTGAACCATGATAATTTATTATCCAGTCAAAAAATGACTGTTTAAAGCATCAAGAACAGCATCTGGTCCCTAGTATGCCCTCTTTAGTTGATGTTATTAATTAGGGTGCATGTGCATTCTCTGGGGTTCTCTGATAGCACCAGTAAAAGACTGGGGTACCTGTGGCCCCGGGAGACCTGGGCTCAGGCCTGTGCTGTCTGGGCTTTGAAGGGAGGAGAGGCCCAAAGCCCACAGCACTCTGGCCTTCCCTGGGGGGCTCGTGGCTGCTCTCCGACTCTTGCACAAGCTGAGAGGAGCGAGGGGGTTTTAGAGAGGAACCCTGGAAGGCTAGCCTGCACCCACCGAGGGCTGACGGAGTCTTACCCGGGGGACGAAGGGGCGGAAGGACTTGGTGGTCAGTCGGATGTTGGAGGTCGGTGGAACCTGCAGGAAAGAGACACAGAGAAGTGTTAGGGTGCTCCTTCTGGAGCTGAAGGTGGGCAGAGAGAGGTGGGGGCTATTTAGGACTAGAACTTCTTGAATGCTCAGGTTACCATGCGACAAGATGCCTGTCCTGCATTGCATGGAAGTACGAGTCCGCAGGTACTCTCTGTTCTCCATGGGGCACGGGTAACATGTGGGACAGACTCCAAGGGTTCACGAGGGTGAGATTTGCAGGCACACAGACCTACGTTTGGCTCCTGGCTGTCACTGTGTGGTCTCAGGCCACTCCCTTCACCTCTGAGCTTCAACTTCCTCACTATAAAATGGGTTAATCATAGTCCCACCTATCACTGGGAGGGCTCAGTGAGTGGGTGGGCACGGTGCATCTGGCACAAGACCTAGCATATAGTGAGTGCTCAGTGAGACAGCTATAGGATCCCAGCCACAGAAGAAAGGACCGCACAATGGGCGGGGCCGGTGTATCGGATGTGATGAAGGAAGAAAAGGCCCATGCATGTGTGAGAAACCCTCCGAAGGGGACAGTCACTCCAGCCCCCCACCATACGGTCCCGGTTTATTTCCAGGGGAAACTGGATCCTCCAAATCAGACAACCCTGTGTATCCCCCACCATCCTGACGTTGTTCACGAGCTACAAGAGCTACGAGAAAGAATCTTCTGAAGCCCGGAAATATCAAAGACACTAGAGATATTAAAAATGTGATCCACTAGAAAATTTAGTGTCCCTTTTACAAAGCCACATTTGAGAGAGTTGTTTTAGAGGTAAGAGTGAGGAAGACTTTGTCTCTCCTTTCCACCATAAATCACTAAATCATGTACCCTTTTCACTTTGGCTCCAAAGATGCTTCCAGATAGATTTGTGATTTTAATAAATATCAATTTTTGAGTGCTGTCCTGCAATCCAAAGTGTTGCTGGCTCAATTCCCAGTCTAGGGCACATGCCTGGGTTGTGCACCAGGTCCCCAGTAGGGGGCATGCGAGAGGCAACCACACATTGATGTTTCTCTCCCTCTCTCTCTCCCTTCCCCTCTCTAAAAATAAATAAATAAAATCTTTTTAAAAAATTAATTTGTGGGTCCAGTGTCTTCATAATTGTGCTTTACTTTCAACTTGGTCTTTGCTTACTATTTATTCTATGTAACTTCATGCATTTCATTCACTAAAATTTTTTTTTAATTTAGAAACCATCAGAATGAGACAAAATATGAATTAGAATAACAGATCAGACTAGGGGAAAAATAAAACACAAAGTCTTTCACAGTTGTTACAAGAGAGAAAAAACTTTGATTTTTTTTTTGAGCTTCCTGGCAGCCAAAGTGAAAAGGGAAATTGTGCTAACATATTTTTCCTGGTCTTGATCTTTTTTGTAATCATAATTTATGATTTCACTGATGTAAAGGGTGTAGAAAGGACAGAGGGAAGGGAAACCAGGTTGCATTGTCACTTGTAAGCATTATTCGCCACCATCCTCACCACATCATCGGTGATGGAGAAGTTCAGGTACCCTGCCTCGTGATACACTAGGCTGGCTGTGTTGAAGACATAGTCAGAGATGGCAAAGTAGACCATTCGACTGTGTTCCTCGGGGAGGCTCATGACGGGAGCAAGGAAGGCAACTGGGGAGCGATGATTGCGGCTAAAAATTTCAGCCTGGAGAGAGAAAACGAGGTCCATTGAAATTTTCAAAGTTTATCTCAGGGCTGGACATCTGAGCTAGGTAACCACCTAACGCAGACTGACAAGGGGGCCCTGGCTGGAGACACTGCCTGAAACTCCACCAGTAAAGACGTCTTCCTTTAGGCCAAAGTGCTGCACTTCCGGAATTGTCCAGAATCCCTTAATAAAAAACTCGCCGGCTTTGGTACATTTACCCACAAGACCTGCTGTGGGCCAGACCCTCTGACTGACCTCATCTGCACGGTGGGCAAGGTGAAGGAGAGGACGAAGGGTGAGGGGAAGTAGCAGGGCCTGAGAGCTTTCAGACACTTGTGAGAGGACCCTGGCTCTGGGAACACTCTCCACTACTCCCTATCGCCCTGCCTTCGACTCAGCTGAAACCACAGGGAGATGAGGACAGATCTGAAACCAGGGAACAGGAGGCTCCAAGAAAGAGCTGGTCCTGAGGGACAAATGCCATGCTGAGGCAGGACTCACCCCAGCCCCTGCTTTGGGACCCTCACCTTCAACATCACGTCCAGCATTTGGGCTGTTGCCCGAGGGGGCTCCATTAGGCTGTAATCAATGCCAGCTAAACTGTCCATCTTTGTTGTGACTATGAAGAGGGGAGAGACAGCATTAGGAGGCAGAAGGGAGAAGGGGTGAGGGCCCCGACTGACCTACATTCCCGTGACTTTCGTCAGAGGCCCCTGCCCCTCTGCCCCAAGACCCACCCAGCCCAGCCCCAGGGCAAAGAAAGAGATCAGCTGGGTTCTCTTGTCCCACTGGTGGATGAGCCATGGGGGCAGTGGGGAAGCTCAACAGGGAGTATGAGTGGATTCCAGGGAGACACACACATATCCCGAGGGCGGGAGGAGCCCGGGACTGGCAGCCTGTTCACACCCAGAGCTTCCTATCAAGGCAGCCACACAGTGGGGAGAGTTCTCCAACTAAGGGTATGGCTGTCCAGGGTGACAACTGAGGCCTTGATTTGAGGGGACCTGGCCTCCTTGCAACACAGGCCAGATACCCAGGAAGGTCAGACCTGTCCCCCTACAGCCCTGGAGGAACAGGAGACCCATGTCTCAGCACCAGGTTGTCTGTGCCCACCTGGGCTTCCACCGGAGGGGGTGGAGGGGCCTGGGGGCCGTGCTATCACAGGACACCTCAGACAATTTGTCAGGGACTGTCCCTGCAAATTTTACATGTGCACCCTAGATCTGGAGCTGCTGCATTGGAGGACTGTTCTGCGGGTACTCTTAACATGCAGGCAAAGAGGCTGGGCGAGGCGGCTCCTCCCTCGGACTGGCAACAGCACAGGGGGCTACAAGCCTACATGTCCAGAATCTTGGCACTTATTAAATAAATGAAGGCATGTCCAGAGGAGGGAATACTACACAGCTATTAAAATGAGACTTTGGAAACTGGCAGGGTCTGATAATGCAGAAACTCTGCACACCCTGCGAGCCTGCGATCTCACTCCTGGGTATAAACAACCCAGAGACATGCGTTAAATGAACTGGAATGTTCATAGCAGCGCTGCCCATAGTTTTCCGTCTGAAACTGCAAACAGCCACAGGACTGTCAGCAGTAGATGGGATACATGCGTGGGGGGACGTCGACACAGAGTGACCCTACACGGCAAGGAGAATGAATGAACTCACTATGCAACAACATGCATCAGACTCATTTTAAAGGCGAACAAAGAAAACCTTTGTTTTTGCTAGAAGACTTTGAATGCTGCAAGATTCCATCCATGTACAAAATGCAAAATTAACCTCTGCAGGCAGAAGCTGGTATAGTGGTCACCCCTGAGCAGTGGGCAGTGACAGAGGGGGGCACGAGGGGGCTCCGAGAGGCCGATCACGCTCTGTGTGCTGCTCTGGGAGCTGGTGCAAATGTGCCCAGTTTGTGAAAATTCTTCAAGCTGTTCACTTATGCTGTGAGCACTTTTCTGTAAATATTAACTCACATTAAAAATGTTTTAAAAAATGAGATCAATTTGTATGTGTTGCTATGAAAAGATCTCCAACATTTATAAGTTACAAAAGGACAATGTCTACACTGACTAGATTTATATATATTCATAATTGTGCATATACACATATATTCATAAAAAGGGAATACATATGTGAATGTGTGTTCATATACTCGTTTATATGTATATGTGCGCAGAATCCAGCGAAGTAAGGCCTGCTTGAGTGTGGTTGGTAGGGTAATGATATGGGTGTAATAATTTACAGTTTTAATTCGAACATTTCACCTAAAATGTCGTATGGTGTGCCTGAGTGGGATATTGTTATGTTACAGAATTACATGTCTACAATTTTGTAATAAAAGATTTTATAATAAAAAGGGGCGTTATGTGTGCCGGGCCCTACATTTGTGTACACACAGAAAATATCTACGAGGATCACCCAACAGAGAGGTTACTTCTTGGGAAAAAAATTTGGGGAGAAAAGGGGCCTTTTAATTTTTACTCTTCATACTTCTGTCCCATTTAAGGTTTTATAAGATACATATATGCTCTTATAAGAATTAATAGGAATGAACTGTTCCCAGGGGTGGGTTCCCCACCTGGAAGAGTTTGGAGATAAGGCTGTAGGTCAGAGGTCACCGATTCCTGGACAGCTTCGCAAATCTGAGAAAGACGGGAGAGAAAGCCCGAGTGAGCTCTCTGGCTTTGGTCCGACACTGTGCTACTTGCTTTAGTCACGTGATTGCACTCTGTGACCTTTGGCAGATGCTTTGTCCCCTCTGGGCCCGGGGCCCAATTTTCACTTGAGCCCAGCCCCTGCGCGGCTCAGACATTCTTACCTTGTTCTCCAGCATCCTTTGGAGTTTGGACTCGATCTGGTTGTGGAAGAGATTCAGCAGCCACCTGGGGAGCGGGGCACAGGGGACCGTCAGCTCTGTGCCCCTGAGCACAGTGATGGTGGGGCAGCAGGGAAAGCCAGGCCCGAGGGAGCCCTCCCTGCCCCATCCTGAGACCCTGCTGTGTCCCCCAGTCCCAACTCCCCACACACTCACTGATTCAGGGTATCTGGCACCCCTGCCCCCTGCTGCACCCCAAGCAAACTCTACAGGTTTGGGGGAGGGGCTCAAAAATCTGCATTTTCCTAATCAAGGACATTTGACTCAGAGAGACAAAGGCTTGTATAGTTTTCATAAACTCTCCTTGGGCCCAGAGTCCTCTGTTCCTCCAGTAGCCACATTTCATTGGCCTGATGGTAGTTCCTGATGTTCTTTTGGTGGAAATGGTGCACCCATATTCCTGGTTTGAATCTGCCCCAGTTCATCTCAGCAGTGTCCCCAAGAATGACCTGCAAGTGCCTGTGATGTACTCATGCATTGTTTCAGGGCCTTTATGCTCGTCAGAGGTCAGGTATCTGTCTGGCTGGACCGGGGCTGCAACCAGGGCTCAAGCTGGCCACAGTCCCAGTGGTGACGTACCCCAAGTCTCCTGACATGTCCACCTCCACGTCATGGATGTGGCTGCTACAGTTGGAGGCGGTGACTGTGGGCCTCCCCGAGGGCTCACTGCCCAGGATGAGGTTGACCGAAATGGTGATGCCCTTGACCCACAGGTCAAAGGAGCCCTGTAGTCTCCTGGATGAGAAGAGAGAAGCAGGAATGGATTCCTAGACTAGAGTCAGCCACCATTTGGAGGGAAAACCTGAAGTATGAAGCCCAATTCATACCCCCAAATAAGCAGAGCTGGATCAACAATGTAATTACAAAAAATTATTTCAAATGTTTATTATAAAGCAAATGGGAAGATGGGGTTGCCTGTCTGCGCTGGGGTAACGCAGAGGCACGTCCTCCGCCCACGCTGTGTCTGGAGGTTCTCAGGGTGTCTTCCCTTCCTGCCTCCCTTCTCCAGACCCCTGTGGATACTTCCTTAGGCCACTTCCCAGGTAAAGTATTTGCACTTAAACTCTTGCCTTGGGGTCTGCTGCTGGTGTAAGCAAACCAAGAGAACATGATGTTATTGTCTCATTTAGTTCTCCCGACACCCCATCAGGGAGGATGGTAAGAGACTGGTCCAGGAGCCAGGACCTGGAACCTGGGTCTCTGGGCTTGGGCTCCCGCCATCTACCACGTGGCCTTTGTGATGAGCTAGGGACTCCTTGGACCCAAGAAGAATGGGGCCAAGGCCAAGGACCCAAGAGCCTGGGAGTCGAGCCAACTTACAGGAATGACTTGCGCGCCTTCCACTTGCCGTGGACCTGGATGGAGGAGTCGGAGATGGACAGACGCAGGCCCTGGCCGGGGAGGGGTGTCAAGGCAGAGACCAGCAGCTCACAGCCGCGGATGTCCAGGCTGCGGAGGGAGACACGGAGGGCGGCCTCAGCCCCGGCTTCGGTCCAGCCTCAGCCGCTCCCACCTTTGTACCGTTCCCTCGGGGAGGACTGGACCAGCAGGGCTGCTTCAGGCGGGTGTCTGGGCACCCCCACTTACGGAGCACCTGCTGTGTGCCCAGCACTGACCACATAGCCATGCTCAGCACTTTCCTTCCATTGTGTCTCTTAGGCCCCACAGAGGGGTCAGCACTATTCTTCCCTTTCCACAGGGAGGAAATAGAAACTCATGGAAGGGGTGCATCTGCCAAGACACAGCCTCAGGGTCAGAGCCCACGGGTCTGATGATCCTGGGTGGGATCTGGAGCAGGGCCCATAGACACACCCCTCTGTGTCTGCGGCTCCTTCCCCCAACCATCCCCTCCCTTGACACAGGCGGGTGGGGGGGAATCAGATTCACAGAAGGCCAAGAGCAGTTCGAGTAAAGATGCCAAAAGGGCTGAGGGCAGCAAACCAGGGTGACACATTATTGGGGGCTGTCATTGGGAAAAGAATGATCAAGTGCCATTTTATTTGTCTAGTACATAGTAGATGCTCAATAAGTGTTTGCTGGTGGACTGAATAAAAGAAGGAAGGAAGGAAGCAGTCAGTGGTAAGCAGGGAGGAGGTGGATGAGCTGTGGGCTCCATTGCCCCCTCTTACTGCCTGCCCCATGAAAACTGCCTCATGCCTTTTTTAGCATCAGCTGCTTGTATATGAGCATCCTTTGAAGACTTAACTCAAATGCCACCTCCTCTGGGAAGGCTTCCTTGATTCCCCCAGATGTACAAACCTCAGCTCTTACAGTTGGGCTGCTGTATCTAAGGTTTAAGGTCTATCTTCCTTCCAGACTGTGTCCAGGGGTCAGACCCCACAGCCTGGACTAGTATTACTCAAAGGAGGCTGCAGTGGCATCTGCATCATACAGATAAGGAAACTGAGGCTCAGCTCACAGAGTCAGTGCGCCTTCATTGCTGTTCGTTGTATGAGCACATAGAGGACCCCAGTTCCCTCCTAGAACTTCCCTCTGAACTCTGGGAGAAACTGTCCTACTGTTTGTCCCAGAGGGGTCCTGACCCAATCCTGGGGCTCTCCCTCCCTCTCCAGGCTCCCACCCCTGCCACGTTGGGGCCCCAGCAGAAGGGAACCCCACCTGTGGAACTCATAGTGCCCACGTCCAACATGCTTGATCTTGAAGTCCCCGTCGAAGTCAGGCAGTGTGATTTTGTGCAGCTCTCTCTGCAGGGCCACCAGCCCCTCCTTGGCCACTGTGGACAGGAAGAAGCTAGGAGTCAGCCTAGTCTGCCCGCCTCCCTCCCTTCCAATTCCTTAGCGGCTTCCACCTGCCCTGGGGAGAGAGGCCCGCCTCCTTATTAACATTAATTACAGGTGTGGGTTAGTGAGCCCGTCTGCGTACCAGGTGGCTTGAGAAACACTCAGGACATCGCCATACTGTATGTGGCACGTGCCCATTTTATGGATGAGGAAACAGAGTGCCTGTGTCAGAAACTCCACAGGGGGAAGGGCTGCTGTGTGCTTGTGTGGGCAGTTCTCTTTCCTGTCCCTCTTGGTGTCTAGCCTGTGTAGAAGAAACTGTAAGGATTTCAGGCATAGAGTTCTGACTTTGCACTCTTTCCAGCAAGGTGAACTTGAACAAGTCCTCAACCTTCACTTTCCCCATTCATCAGAATGCAATGATAGTACTTTCCTCGCTGGGGTGCATGAGGGTGAAAGGAAACCGTCCAGAGCACAAAGGGACTGGGAGGATCAAAGGCGGTCCTGGCTTGGTGCCCTGTGTGCAGCAGGCACTCGGTCAAGGCCGGGAACAGCGAGGCGGGTTTGCATATTAAAAGTATGGAAAGGACCAAAAGTCCAATGCTAGAGGATCTGTTAAATAAACTTGGTACATTCACATGCAGGAAGGAACCAAAGGGAAATTTTGTCTGATTTAGGGTTTCAATAGAAACAGGACCTTCTGTTTGTTCTGAAATATGGAGGAGCCAGGACCGTGCCCTCGAGGAGGACACGGGCACACTGATGCCTACCAGTCTGCCTCTTTCCAACGTACATTTCTTCCTTTGGCAAATGCATGTGCCAGTCCCTGTGCCAGAATTCTACCCTCTTATCTCTGGTTGACTCCTACTTATCTTTTCTACCTTACCTCACCTCCTCCAGGAAGACTTCCCTGATTTCCCTCTCCCTCTGCCCCAGCCAGCCTGGACTCCCAGCAACTGTACCTGAGGGAATGTTATTACCCCATTTAATACATAAGGCAATTGAGGCTCCATGAATATGAGAAGCTTCCCTCGCTCAATTACTGTGCAGAACAGTGTATAAATCCACCCATGGTGGATTAATTCTGAGGCATTGTTTCAGCATCTTTTAAAAAATACTATTACTTTTGTCCATTCTTAAAAATGGAGGTATAACATACACACATTAGGTACCTGACGGGAGCGAACCTTAAGGTGCTGCCTTCCTTCCTTTCCCGTCCCACATTTCCTCTCCCCCAGGGTGTGTCCTGGAATCAACTCCCAAACCAACCACCTGCACCCCAACCCTTGTCTCTTTGGCTGGCGGGAGCCCAGCTAAGACAAGTAGGTGCCTGAGTGACACGGTGATTGGATGGTGAGGCCCAGAGTCCCAGCCAGGCCCAAAGAAGCATGACTTCTGCCGTACCCAGAGCAACCTGGTGCCAAGCGGGTCAGCCAGCCCAGCGCTCGGCCATCGTGCCTTACCATACTCCAGGCCCTTGGCTGTGATCCTGGCGACCAGGCCGGGGTGGGCTCCCAGGGCCCCGGGGGAGGACGAGAGCAGTAGTCCCAGCAGTAGAGAGGCCAGGGCCCTGGCCGAGGCCTGCATCCTGGGCTCCCAGTTGGTGAGCCAGGGCTGTTGCAAGTGCGGGCTGGGCCCTGCTTCCTTAAGTAGCTGCGCCTGTGAGCTAGGGCAGCTCCCATGTGGGGACGAGTTCCTGGAATCAGGACGGGAAAGGAGGGACACAGGGACTGGAACCTGCTTGCGACACTGTGGGGGTCACGTGTCGTACGAAAAAGCCTACTGCTGCCACTCCGGGGTCAGAGGGTGGCCTGGCCAGGCCCCAGGCGGCAGTATCTGTCCACCCTTCCCACAGAAAGACCCCAAGTTCATTGCTAGGAAGCTGAGGCTCAGAGAGGCCACGCCACATGCTCGAGATCACATACCCAGCAAATGGCAGAGCTGGAAGTCGGCGCCATCCACATTCTCTCTTCTTGAAACTTGACGCTGTTTATGTTAAAAAGAACCGCCCCATCCCCACCCGCCATGGGAAAATGTGCTTTCTCAAATCTCGGTGGTGGTATAATTTTCCGGAAGGTAAATTGGCAAATCATTAAACGCCTGCCTGCCCGGTGACCCAGCCATTGCATAATTAAGCCAGTGTACAAATATGCCATGCCTCAAGGCGCCCCTTGTTGTGCTGGGTGACATAGGCAAGGAAGGAGGGGGACCCAACCTCAAGTGTTCGACAAAAGGGCACTGGTTAAATTAACGATGGTGCAGCCATTTAACGTGAGGTTGCAGAAGTCAACACCCTTCCCGGTACGAACAGATGGTCACTCAGGGGCTGTTTCTAATGGCACCATATCCTGGGCTTCTATTCCTTTGCTTTATTCCTGTGTTTGCCAGTCCGGGAAATTCTCAGCAAGGAGTTATGAGGAATTGTCTCTGGTTGAACGAGTCAGATTATGGGTGTTTTAAGAATCTTTTTGCTTGTTGGTATTTAAAATTTTTATTTGGGGGAGGGGGTGTGGTCCTGGGGATATATTTTATTTGCAGTAATTAAAGACGTTAAAATTTCATTTTGGAAAACAAAATTTGTAGTAGAGATTATGCTAAATTCATAGGGATCCCCAAGAACTCTGTATCTTTTGAGCATTATTCTACCCCCACCTCCAGGAAGCCTTCCCTGGTCACTCCCATGTTTCCCTGGATCAGAGATAGGTCTCCCTCTGAGGTCCCGGAATCCTCTGCACTTTCTCCATAACAGCATTAACCATTCTCTGCTTTTTTGTAATTGCGGTCCTTTAAAAACAGGTCCAAAAATTCTTTGACACTCCTCCCATCAACGGGTAGAGTCTCTGCGCCTTCCTCTTACAACTGGCCAGGTCTTTGTGACTGCCCCCCCAATCGAATGTAGTGTAAATAACAGAGTTACTTCCCAGCAGGTCATACTTGGGGTTCCAAAGGGAACTCCCCGTGCTGAGCATGGGGAAGCCCACAGCTGCCGCCTCTCTGCTCCTCTGTCATCGGAATGTGTCAAGGTCCTGTCAGGGCCTGTCACCTCACCAGCCCCGGAGCTCCAGAGGGCAGGGTTAAGAGGACTCAGCCATCCTGGGGACATCTGCTTCCTGGACTCGGCCTGCCAAGAGGGGGACCGGTCCTCTGCTTGGAGTCAGGAAGCCAGTGTGCTCAGCCTGCCTGGCCGTGTGACCCTTAGCAAGCCTTGTTTCCTCCTGTGCCTCAGTTTCCCTCTGTAATACAAGGAGGGCAGAGCTGGTGAGTCCCGTGGGCCCTTCCGGCCCTGGAGAGTGGGAGAGGACAGTGTGGAGAATGAGGACCTCATGGGGACACAGATGTCATTCTTCTGGTGGCAGTTTGAGGATGTCCCAGGTTGGGGGCCACTTGTAGGGGGTGGGGATCTCCCACAGCAGCAAACTTTTGACCTTAGACCTGCCCTGGCTAGTGTGCCACGTGGCTGCAGGCCAGGCGTCCCCCCCTCAGGCGCTCACTGCTGCTCAAGGTCAGTTGGTGACCCGGGACCCAGGAGAGGCCCCTGGCAGCCGTGTGACCCGAGTGCTGGTCAGCCCCTGGGCCTTTGTCCTACCAGGCTGCCCATCCACCTCCGTGAAAGCCAGAGCCACCGCCACCCACCAAGGCCGACAGCGAGAATGTTCTCGCTTCCAAAAGAACCAGGTTTATTGATTCTGGTTACAAAGCGTTGGCTGGAAACAATTCGGAAAACCTGGGACTTGGAAGCCACAGGGCTTGGGACACTTGAGTGGCAGGTACATGGTAGATAATTGTCCACAGAGAGAATGAACACGAAGCAGGAAACAGCGTAAGATTAAAGGGCATGGACTTCGAGACCAGATGGCCTGGATGTGAATCCTTACGTGCGCCCTGTGACTCAGTTTCCCCTTGGGCTCAGCCGAGGGGCAGCACGACAGGCTGTCAGAGAATTCTACAGCTGTGTCACCAGTTCCCAGCCTTCGCTGGGCTCGGGTCCCCTGACTCTATTTTTGCTCTTCAAGTTCAGAGATTCTAACTCCTGGGGCCTCGACACCTTTCGCCAGTTTCCCTCAGCCTGCCTCCCAGCTCTGCAAAGTCTCTCCACCTGAATCTTAAGAACCGCCGGCTCTGGGTTCCGGTGTCCTGCCTGGACCCTGATCGGCACTCGGAGCCAACGCCGCCCCCTTGTGGAGAGCTCTGAATTCTTTTCCACTTGCAGGTCTCGTTCAGGGGCAGCGAGTGGACTGGGGGACGACTAACCACATGCAGCGACTCATGCTCTGCCACCAAGAGAGTCTCTGGGGAAAGGTGACATCCTGCTGGGTCTTGAAGGTCACATGGAGGTTTTGCAGAGGAGGGAGCAGCAAGTGCCAAAACACGGAGCCACAGAAGGGGAAGGACCGGCAGCGAGGAGGCCTGGGTCCTCACCTGGGCTCCTGTCCCCACGGGCCGTGTGGCATGGGGCAAACCAGGACCGCATTCCGTAAACCCCAGGGACCTTGTTTATAGAATTTGAAATGTATGTTTATGAAATATAACTGACCTGTCAGTGTAAGGTGTACAACGTGTTGACTCGATATATTTATATATCACAATGTCCCGACCACGTTAGCAGGCACCTCCATCCCATGACTCAATTATCTTTTTTCCCCTGTGATGGGAACAGCTAACATCTAGTCCCTCAGCAAGTGTGAAGTTCATAACACAGTATTGCTGTCTCTGACCACCCCACTGCAGATCAGATCCCCAGGACTTGCACCTCAGGTTCTCCTCCAACAATCTCTTGTTCCCCGCCTCCCCCCCTCCGATAACAATTCCATATGTGAGTGAGATCACACGGTTGTCGTCTTTCTCCGACTTGTCTCACTGAGCGTAATGCCCGCAACTTTCACCCTGTTGTTGCGGGTGGCAGGATCTCCCTCCTCCTCGTGACCGAGTGGCACCCCATGGTGCACACAGACCCCAGCTTCTGGATGTGGGGAGAGGCAGCCCTCGTGCACCGCTGGTGGGAACGTGCACTGGTGCAGCCTCTGCGGAAAATAGTGCAGAGGCCCCTTTAAAAACTGAAAACAGGACTGCCGTACGATCCTGCAATTCCACTTCTGGGTATTAACCTAATGGAAATACAAACAGGATATTGAAGAGATATCTGCATTCATAACAGCATTAAAGACACAGGAACAACCTAAGTGTCCATCAGCGGATGAACGAATAAAGACATTGTGGTGAATATGTACCAGGGATGTTGTTTAAATGCAAATTCTGATTCACCGGGTGCCTTTGGGGGCCAAGACTCTGCATTTCTGACCAGCTCCCAGGTGGTGCTGATGGCGGACGGTGCTTCGACTACAAAGAGTAAGTTGAGCTCCAGGTGCGCCGGAAGCTCAGCAGCTCCGTAACTCTGTCCACTTCCATTCTTAGCGCAGTTCCCCCTGGTGGTGCCCACGCTCCTGAGAACAGCAGTTCTCATCGGGTCCCTGTAGGGCACTTTGGATTTCAGGGTTTGATGTTGATGGCAGCCGCCCCCTCTCCTGGCCCTGTCACCTGCACCCTTTAGCATGCGTGCGCGCACACACACACACACACACACACACACACGAGGCATGTGAATTTACAGAAGGAAAAAAAAGTAATGCCAATTACCCAGCCCCTCACCCCAGGGAAACCCTGAGGATCCTGGGAACCCTCCCATCCCCCTCCCCACCTCCTCGGCCTCTGCAATCAGCAGCATTTAAAATCCCAGCAGGAGCCTCATTTCACTGAGTCTTGATAGCTTTGGGGACCCTAAGGAGCTTCTGTTAAAATGAAAATTTCTCAGCAAGAAAAGATTCCTTAATATTTGCCAGAGCTCACTTTATTGGATTTCGTTCCCGGAATTCCAGAGGGTCCTTGCTTTTACAGACGGCGAGATGGAAATCTAGACAAGGAGAGGGGCCAGCCAAAGGCGCAGAGCGAGCCCAGCGCTGGACCCCATGTCCTGGCTGTCCTGCGCTCTGGTTCTCGGGGTCAGGCAGGTGGCCCTGGCACACACTTCAGGAACCATTGACACAGTGGCTTCCAGCCACTTGGCTGTGAATTCAAATCCTAGCTGATTTTTAAAATAAGTATTTATTGAGCACCTATTGTCTGCCAGGCATTGGGAATGTAACTATGGCAAGCCAGACACAGTCCTTACAGTAGAGAGAGAGCTGGCTTTACTGTTGTTTGGAGCCGACTGTGATCACTACTTGGGTCCTGGGTCACAGATCACGTATTTGATTGTTCTCACAACTCTGTGAGGCAGGGACTATGAGGGTCCAGACAAGGAAAATCAAAACCCAGAGAGTTCACTGGCCAAGGTCAGTTAAGGAGCCAAGCTGGGATCTGAACTCACGGTGTCTGGGAGCACAGCCCATGTTTTTAACCACCAAGGCATGAGCCAGGGCCAGGAGACTCCACAGCCAGACTCTGAACACTGAGCTGAGTGGCCCTGGGCAGGTGCCACATCAACTCCCTAAACCTCAGACCCTTCATCTGGAAAATGGGGACCCCTTGTCTACTTTCAGAGGGGTAGTGAGGATTAAATGAGATGATAAATGTGACAAGATTGGTGCAGGGCAGGGCCACTCGTGGCCACTCATGGGATATGATGAAATGCTGAACACAGGGGTTGTTAGTTCCGGCAGGTCCCACCCCTCAGCTCCCCACACAAGATACCTACCCCCCCATCGCATTTAACACCGCCATCCCCAAAAGGAGCCCTCGGAGGGCAATCCTTAACCCAGAACGGAAGCTGATTAAATGGGGAGCTTTTAGGCAGTCTGGAGTAGGCGATTCTTTTTGTTTTTTAAGTTTTATTGACATATATTTCACATACCATAACATTCACCCATTTAAAGTGTACGGTTCAGCGGTTTTTATGATATTTACGGAGTTGCGCAACTATCCCCATGGTCTAGTTTTAGAGACTTCCAACACCCCCCGGAGAAACAAGCACATAGTAGCAGCCAGGCAGAGCTGGAAGGCTGAGCCCGAGGGGAAGCTGCTGTCCTGGTGGGTTTGCAGGCAGCCTGGCAGATACCTCGGACTGTCTTGGGGATGCTCCGCACACCACACCTCCTATTTCTCAGCCCTTAGAGAAAGGTCCGCTCACCAGTCCTTCAGTTCAGGAAATACTGCTTTTTTTTTTCTTTCTCTCTAGAGAGTGGGGCGGGGGTTGCTTAAACGTTTTGGAAAGTAGAGGAGGGGGGCAGCTACCTCCAAAGAGAATGGTGGGAACCAAGGGGGCGGGGAGGCAGGGCTGTGTCCCTATACTTGCCCGCTCTGCTCCCCACTCCACGCAGAGAGGTCTTGTACACATGCGGTGGGTGGTGGCCTTCCCCGCCCTGCTCGTCCCATGTCCTGCTCCCACTTCCTCCCTCCCTCCCTCCCTCCCACCCACTGGCTGCTCTCTGCTCATTTCGGAGCCTCCCAGCAGAAAAAGATGCACCTCACAGTGGGAAAATTAGAGAAAGGATTTAGTTTCTTCAGCCCGACACCTTTTACAGTGTGCATGCAACCTGGGCAGTTGAACACGGCAATTCCGCCTTAAACACCCCACGCATCAAACAGACGAGACTTTAACACCCGGGAGGGGTGGAAAGACACGGGCTCTGGTGACAGAGGTGGGGGAGATGGCAGCCCTGCCATTTGCCGGCTGAGTGATTCCAGGAGAATGACTCCACCCAAAGCCTCGAACGCTTCCCACTGGGAGGGTGGGGTGGTGAGGGCTGTGGGGTTCAGTGGGATCATTCATGTGCTGCGCGTGATCAGTTTCCCTCTCTTCCCCTGTGTGGCCCCAGAGCCTCTCCTGCACTCGACAAAACTGATGCTGTTAGCAGCAATGTGTACAATCTTCTTTAAAAATACCTTTCATCTGGTTTCCATCACTATCCATGCTGCTATCGTCCATTTTTACTACGGCCCGCCTGGATGAAGTCTGAACAACAGATTCCTAATTCGTGCCCACCCCCTTCACCTCCTGCCCTCCTTCGTCCTTTCAGAAGGCACAACAAGACATTTTAAAGCTCATTCTGGTCATGTCGCCCGCACCACATTGACTGCTTCAGACCCTTCCTCACCCTTCCAGCCTCAGACCAGATGCCAACAGCTCAGAGAGGACTTCCAGGAAATGCTTAATCAAATGCTGTTAGGATCTGTCTAATGGCCTGAGACAGCCACCCATGGTGTCCCATGGCAGGAGCTGTCTGTCCCAAAGCCCAGGAGGAAACTCACTGAGCCCAAGGATGGCCTGTGCTGGTGATCTGGAAAGCCATGGGCAAGGTGCTAACTGTAGCTGAGGATGCAATTGACTGAAACTCCAATGGCATCTGTCCTCTGGCCCAGTTCTGCGTCGGGCCCAATGGCTGGGCAGGAGAGGAGATCACAGATTGAAGGAGCTATTATTCTTGGGCCCAAGTGTGGGGCAGGGAAAACAGGCTGTGCAGGATAGCTGTTCAACAGCGCCACCACGCGGCCACAGCGGGAACAACAGCCCCGTGGACCCATCCACTCTGCAAACTGCCTGGCATTAGGAAGCAAGACTCATACTCCCTTGGGACTCTTGGCCAGTGTGGAATGAGGGGTGTCTTCAAAGAGACACAATGGCAGTTTTGCTAACAGAGGCATATGGGGGCTCAAGAGACTAGAGAAATCAAGAAGCAACATATCTGTGCCGTACATTGGTGCTACAGGCCATGCTGGGTGCAGCCAGTGAATGAATGAATGGACATAAGACAAGAAACAATACCATCACACAGAATTCCATATTTTAAAAACCCAGATTTTTTTTTGTGTGGAACATGAAGAGAAACATTGTGATTACAACCGAAATGCAATTTCTGAGGGAAATGCTGGTGCAGGCTTAGCCTTTGTAAGAAGCACCTAGTCCCTGACATACACACCACCCTTTCCCAAGGAACAAGGTTCTCGATGGTTCAGCCACTTCTGAACCTGAGTTAGAGAAGATTGCAAGGGTCTCGGGGTCAAGAGGTAGGGAGTGTGGCTGGGAGAAAGGTGGCCGGGCCACGGGCCTGTCAGGAGTGGGTGTCGACGACCTCTGCCTCCCTGTGTGGCTGACGGCCCCCAGCACCTGCAGTGACTTCAGTTGTACTGCACGTCCGCACCAAACAGCAGGAAGTTCTGGGAAGAGACGGGAATGTCAGGATCAGCAGGAAGTGCGCCCCCTGTTGGGCAGGGGCAGCTGCAGGGCTGTTAGAAGATGACTTTGGGGGCAGAGGGGCCCGGGTCTGCTGACAGGAAGGCAGGAGGGAGTGGGGGCGCTGCGGTCTCGCCTCTGGGGTCTGCCCAGCCCAACGCCTGTGAGTCTGTCCAGCTTCCCTGCCAGCTGCTCCCTCCTCAGACGTGGAGACCCCCAGGTGGTCCTGGAGGCCTCCGTTTGTCTTCCTGGCTCCCCCCTCCCCCACCCCGCCCCCCAGGGCAGCTGGGGGAGCCCTTGTTCCTGCCAAGGCTGCAAAACCACTTCTCTTTGCTCCATCATGCCCTTCACTCACAACTTTCATACATGAAGAAATTACATTGTGCCATGGGTCATTTTTTTAAAAGGATGCACTTGGCAAAAGGTGGGCAACATAGGACATGTGTTTTCTCTGCTCATCTGTTTTTCTACAGTCTTTTAGCCCCAGTAGTTTCCTGGTCTAAAAAACAGGGCGGCGGGTGTCAGGGGGTGTTGAGCCCTGGCTGGTGTGGCTTAGTGGGCTGAGCACTGACCTGCGCAAACCAAAGGGTCACTGGTTCGATTCCCAGCCAGAGCACATGCCTGGGTTGCAGGCCATGTCCCCAGTTGGGGGCGCATGAGAGGCAACCACACATCAATATTTCTCTCCCTCTTTTTCTCCCTCCCTTCCCCTCTCTAAAAATAAATGAATAAAATCTTAAAAAAAAAACACCTGGGGGTTGATTGGATCTCAGGAGTGAGGGAGGGTTCCAGCATTTCCTGCAGGAATCTGGGCGATGGGTGGGTTTCCCCTGAGAGCTATGAAGTTACTAGGAAAGCCATTGACCAGGTAAGGGGCGCAGCAGGAGGTGACGGTTTACTGCACAGTGATCCGCTCTGTCGGGACTTGCTGGGGCCTCAGGGCGGAGGCACGCAAGTCAGGGTGTAGAAGAAACTGGAAGCATGGCTGAGCCCCTGGGTGGGCTCGAAGGTGGCTGTTAGGCCTGAGTTGATGGAAGTGACCAGGGAAAGCCTGTAGTGGGGGAAGGGCAGAGGCCTGGCAGGACCCTGGAGAACACCCTCTGGGAAGGAAGGGGAAGCAGGAAGCAGCAAAGGAGACTGTAAAGACCCCAGTGAGAGATGGCTGGAAACCAGGGAGAGGGGCCTCAGGCTGGGAGAAAGGCAAGAAGAAGCAGTCCATTCTGCTATCTAAATTCTCCTGACACCGGCCAGGAGTCCTACCCGACAGGTGAATTCCAGCCCCTGGAATGAGGCTGATGCAAAAGAAAGCACCCAACACATATCTCAGTCAGTAAATGCGGCCGCCTCATGGAAGAGGATCTATGGCCACCAAGAGAGTTCCAGTTCCATTTTTACCCAGCGTTGGGTGGGAATGATGCAGCCATCAGTGAACAGCAGGGACCTGGCTTTGGAGCTGGACTTCATTTAATAGCCATGCGGCGTTTCTGAGTCTTAGTCCTCCTTCTCTGCTTATGAAGGGTGCCCACCTCCCAGGGTTGCTGTGAGCGTAGAAAGTGCTCGGCATGGGGCTGGCCCGGGGAACGCTTTTCAGCACAGGTTGCTGCTGTGGTGGGAGACTGGGTGAAAAGAGGCCTTTGGGACTCACCTGGTAAGACTGGAGCACCAGGTTGAGGAGCTGGACGCGCCTGGGCAGCGGGAGAGGGAAGCCTTGCTGCAGCCTCTCTGCGATGGAGGTCAGGGTGAGGATGGGGGAGGAGGTAGAGGGTGCGGCAGGGGTTCCAAGGGAGCGGGGTGAGCGGCCTCCCTGGACTGGAGAGAAACCTGGGGCCCGCTCATTCCCACCCCATCACCCAAGCTCAAGGCCAGGACCAGTGCAGGCCTCTTGACTGGGACCACCCTCCTGAGGGTGACGGCACTGCCAGAGGACACCAGGCCCGAGTGACAGCAGTGGCCCCTGCTTGCAGGGGTGTGGACAGCACATGGACATGTGACTGGGGGTATCTATTTGTGTTTGCAGGAAGCCCCTCAATGTTTAGGACACAGGTAGGGACGGGCGGTAGTGGGGGTCAGCTCCTCCCACAGCATCGCATTCTGCATTAGAAGCCGGGAGAATTCCAAGTTCAAACTCGGTCTCCTGGGCCACTGGAAGCTACGTGTTTCGAGGGGGGGAGGACAAGTCATGTTCTGTACAATAACTGGTCTTAAGTTGCAATTTTTAAATATTCTGGTCCCATGTTACGGGGCCTTCATGGGCACTGATGGCCCTGGCGATGCCAAGGTTAGCAGCAGGCCTGCCTGGCGCCTTTACCAAGGGAATGAGCACACTAGCCTGTAGCGGAAGCCCTCCTTTCCTGGTCTTCCTCCCTGATTTGGAGTTAAGACCAGGGGCTCTGGCTCAGAGGTGGGATCAAACCCAAGCTCCATCTCTCACCTGCTCTGTGATCGGGCATTTCATTTCTCTGATTCCCTTAAGTCATTTAACTTCTCTGACCTCCTCCCAGGAAAACTGGAGATATGAATGATCCCTCATTTCCTAAGGATGGTGAGGGCTCGGAGTAAGAACTCCACCTACGTGAGTTTCCTTTTTCCATTCCTTTTCCGGGTCAGATGCCACGTGAGGTTCATTTGAGGTTCTCTCCCCTCAGCCCGCACGACAGGGGCCAGGTGTGGGGTAGTTCTAGGAGTTACCCACACCGCTTCCCCTAGGACTGGAAATCAGCCGCTTCTCCAACGCTCCTTACCGTTGACCTTGGGAAGCACGGTGGTGGGCAGGACATAGTTCATGATGGCCTGCAGCAGTTCAACCTGGAAATCAGGAGGAGGGCAGGGCCCGAGTCAGGGCGAGGAAGCACCAGAGGCCCTTCATCAGCCTCCCTCCCACGCAGGGCGACCTCACAGCTGGAGAACTGCTGAGAAATGGGCCCAAGTGATGTGAAAACTCCGCAGCCGGATCAAGGCCACAGAAGGGTTCTCTTTTACTCTAAAGGTTCAGGATGTAAAGCAAGTTTTAGCCTGTAAGGTGCAAGGCAGGGGAAGGTCAGCAGAGAGTATTAAATGTGAAAGCCTTTGCCGTGAGAAAATGCATGATCTCAGACACGGCGGGCTAGAGGGCACACAGGTTCGACCTTTCCCAGGGCCGCTCGGCAGTGTTCAGCAAAAGCCTCAGAAATGTGTGTGTCTGGTGCGCTGCGAACATGCCTCTAAGGTATTTATTCTAAGGACGTGACTAGGATATAGGCAGAAACAGATAGATGCAAGGATGCTCAAAGGGTGACGGATATAACCGGAACAATGGAACATCACTCAGCGATAAAAAAGAATGAAATTCTGCCATTCGAGACAACATGGATGGAGCTGGAGGGTGAATAAGTCGGAAGAAGATGAAGACAGCACGACTCACAGACAAACCAAACACAGACTCACAGAAACAGAGAACGAACTGGTGGCTGCCGGCGGGGAGACGGGTGAAGGGATGGGTGACGATGCTGAAGGAGCACATAGTCAAGCACAGTGTGATAACTCTGCCCTGGTGACAGACGGTTCGTAGACCTGGCGTGGCGACCACATCGTCAGGTATACAGACGTCTGATCACTGTGTTCCACACCTGACACTAATATCATATTTTTATGTCAACTATACCGTAATAAATTAATTTTAAGCGACCTACGTGTCCACATTTGGGGAAGCATCTGAAAGACACAGAGGCACTTTGATGCCAGAAACTGCACGATGGTTCTGAACGACATTGTAGGAATCTAATTATCATCACAGAAACATTAGTGATAGTTTCTGAGTCAGGAAAAGCGGGCTGTTGAAACCACAGAATTCCACTTTGTTACTGAATACACAGGGCAAAGTGTCAGAAAGGATGTACTCCAAATTATTAACCAGTGGTGAAATTTGGAAATGGCTGTTACTTCCTTTCTTTTCTAACCCCGTGGGTTCTGACTGTTGTAGAATGTATACTTGCTTCTGCAACAGCAAAAACAACCTGAAACTAATGTAACACCCTCACGAGGACTGCCTGCCGTGGTGACACATACAACTTGTCAATAGGTACATTTTTGTTTCTGGAACGATTGAGTTTCCTTTCCCAGCCTGCAGTTCTCTGGGCTAATCAAATGTGGTGCCCTTCTTTCCATGAATCCAGGAACTTAAAATTTTTATTTTCTGCAGAAGCAGAAGTTAGTTACCCACTGAGTCATCACACCAGCAGAGCCTGGTGCCAGGAAATCCATGGAAATAAGTACACGGGGGAGCTCTGGGTCCTTTTGTTTGCTGCAGCCTCATCAGATCGAAATGGCTGGCTGGACTGCCACCAGATTCGGAGGGGACATTGGGATGGTCTGACTTGAAGGTTGGGTGGCTTACAAGGTACCTACTTCGTGGGGGTCTTGGGGGGTATTTCAGAGATCCCTGTTCTCCAGGGGTTCAACAAAAGGCCCCATGTGGTTAGAGGCTGTGGATGGAATCAGCGTGCTGTGGCTTCTCATGAAAGTCACGCAGGGGATACCCTTTCAGGGAGAGTGTAGAAGGGCATTTGGGCTGCTACTTCTGTGGGCAACTCACCACCAGCACCCTCGTTGGGTGGGGGAGGCGGGTCTACTTAATGATGGTTGGTGAATCTGGGTAGTGGAATCATCTCCCTGGGCTGGTGAGACCCCTGCCCCTCTCCCCCTCACCTGCCCTTCTCCATCTTTGTGAGTGACTTTGCCCTTCACCCAGATGCTCCAGCCGAAAATCTAGGTGTCATTCCTTAGTGCCCTTTCCCTCGCCCCACACCTCACATCTCTTACCAAGTTGTATCTGATCTTCCTTCCAAAGTGCTATTCGTCCCCAATCTGTTATCTTTGCTCCCTTCCTGGCCTAGTCTCAGCCCCATCATCTCTCACGTGGACAAACGCACCCACCTCCCCACTGATTCACGTGGTCTGAACTTGTCCCCCACAACCCGCTCTGCCAACCCCAGCCGGGAGCATCTTTTAGGACAGGTATAAGTCAGCTCGGGTCACTCTGTACGAAGCGGTTCATCGCTTCCCACCGCCCTTCACACACAGTCCACTCTGGCCTAGAAGGCCCGGGGTGAGCCAAGCCCAGGGCCGTTGCCCCTGCTATTCCCTCTGCCTGTGACAGATCTTCCCCTTGCTGGCTCCCTTCACCCAAATATCACCTCCTCAGAGAGGCCTTCCTTGATTACACTGTCTAACTCTCAACCTTCTCATCACCACCTCCCCCACTTCCATTTGTTTTTCATAGTACTGATATTAACCAAAATGACCTTGATTTCTTACTGTCTGTCTACCACCGTGCTGTAAGGCTCTGGAAGGGGTTGCTTCCCTGTCTTCTTCATGAGCATATCCCAATACCTGGACATAGTAGGTGTCTGCCACATAGTTAGGTGCTCAGTAAAGTAGTTCACTTGTTCATTCAACAAGCACCTATTGAGCAGATTTTGCATAACAGATTATACACATTTAATCCCATTTAAAGCCACATTAACTCAAGTGGGAAGGATTATCCCTGATTGCTGGGGAAGGGCTGACCTTCTGAAAGGGGAAGTGACTCACTTGCCCAAGACCCACAGTGAGTAAGCAAGGAGCAGAGATTCCAGCTGAGGTCCCTCTTCCACAAAGCTCCTCCCATCACTGCTGTACATGCAAAGTATATGCAAATGACCTCAGAGGATGCCATGAGCCCAGTGGCCTTGGGACTCCCATCTCAAAGTAAAGGGAAGGAAGGCATCACGACAGCCTCAGACTCACCGAGAAGGGGCCGATGTCCGAGTGCTTCAGTGTCAGGAGCAGCCTGTGGGAAGGGGAGGGGGAGGCTGAGGCTCCGTTTGCTTGACTCCTACGAGGATTTAGTTACTGGGGAGAAAGGGCCCACTTTGGGGACTGCTGCCTGGTTTCCCCAAGCAGCATTCATCCCCTTCCTCTGGTCACAGCCTCCTGCTTTTTCCTTTGGGGAAACCTCCCACTCTCTACATTGTTAGTACCCAGCCTGGCGGTGGGCTGGCCAAAGGGCAGACTCTGCCTCCCTTGCCACAGTGATTGCTTCAGGAGTAGATCTGCGATTCATGCTGGGCCAGTGGGAGTTGGTCTCAGAACTTCCGCTGGAGATATTGGGAATGAGATGTTCTTTTTTTCTCCAGGAAAATTAGGGCACTGCTGGTGACCACATTTGCCATTATTTGGGACAGGCTTCTAGAAAATGAAGCCAGCACAGGGGATAGCAGAGCCAAGAGATGAAGAGAATCAGCATCCCAAGGACCTCATTTAAGCGCCTGGATCCACACTTGCCTGAAACCCTTGGACTTTTTGATGACCTGAGCCAACACACCATCCCTTCTTTACAACCTTTAAGGCATTTTAAATGTGATCTCAGAGAAAGGGGGAAATAAATGACTGTTTATTGGGCCCCTATCATTCACTATGTTGAATATTGTACTTTGTCCCACTGAATTCCTGTAACTCTGAGAGGGCCATTACACTCCCATGTGACAGATGGGAAACCTGATACTCAGAGAGGCCGAACAACCTGCCTAAGGCCACACAGCTGACAATTAGCAAAGTAAGATTCCTAAGTCTCCCTGATGCCAAAGCTTTCTCTCTCTCTGTCTCCAATACCCTGCAAAGCTGGAAAACTCCGTCTCGCTCACCGAGAGGGAGCAGCCCCAGGCCCCTGCCCTGCGTGTTTCAGAAAGTCTGTGCTCAGCCATCACCCTGCCCGCCTTCTCTACTTGAGAGGCCCACGGGTGTTTCAAGGAAAATTAAACCCACATGTTTCCAAAGCAGTAACACTTGTCAAACGGAAGCCACAAGAAATGAGCAGCATGGAAGCCTCAGGGGCCAATGCCAAGGTTAAGAAGGACAGCTCTGCGCCAGGGAGAAGGCGGACATGCAGAAATGTGGGTCAAGACTCAATTGAAACAGCATGAATGTGATTAAGGGGCAGGAGCCCGGCCGACTGCGGGGGCTGCGGCACCCTCTCTGCCCTGGGGTCAGCCTTTCTTTCTGTGTGTGTGGCGCCTCTCCACCCCTCCCGCTCCCTCCTTTGGTGTCTGTCTTTCTCTGACAGGCTCCCTCTTCACCTGTCTCCCCATCTTCCTGCCTGCCTGTCAGTCTCCATGTCTCTCCCTTTCCTCCTTTCCTTTATGCGTCTCTGAGTGTCTCTCTCTCTGTCCCTCCCCCGATTTTTGCGTTTCTCTTTTTCTGTCTCTATCTTTCCCTCTTGCTTTACTGAACATTTGTTTTGTCCCTTGAAGTGTTCCAAACACTTCGACACACATTCACACTTCCTCTCATGCTCACGACCATGCCTAACAATGACTGGGCTTATATTACCTCCAGAGACACGGAGGTTTGGAGAGTTTGCTGCTTGCCCCAGCAAGCTGCTCTTCAAATGCAATCAGCCTCAACATTGGAGAGCAAACTCCTAACAGCCTCCTTGCCAGGATTCAAACTTGGGCATGTGGATCCCAGAGTCTCCCAGCAGAGGAGGCCTGACAAACTCCCACGGGTGGGGGTGAAGAAGGTAAAGTGGGTATTCCAAGTGCCGAGGAAGGCCGGGGGCATGGGGTAGCTGGGGGCTGCTGTGGTCCAGTGTGCAGTGGGGTCAGTGGGCACTGTCCAGCCACGAGCTGGTCTATGACAGAGGAATGGCCTAGGACTCAGGACTCTCAGGGCTGGAACTGGGACACTCCAGGCAAACTGAGATGGCTGGTTACCCTACGATGTGTGGCCTTGGGCAAGTCACTTCATCTCTGAGTATTAATTTCATTGTTGGCAAAACAGGGACACTGTGTCCTCTGCACACTGAAGCTCTGGTGTGATGGGTGAACAGGACAGCAATGACACAGTGCCCGGTGCGTTGTAAGGTCATCGCTAGCTCATAGACACCAAGGATGGATGGGCAGCTCCCTGCCCCTCCCCTGCAGGGTCACTTACTTGTCCAAGCCGAGCTGTCCCACAAGCCTGTCGGACTTGGCACCGACCTCCACAGACACGTGCGTGCTCTGCAAAGCAACAACCAGGGAGGTGAGTTCCCAGAGGTGAAGACGCAGGGCCCGGGGTCAGCCCCCAGGTCAGGGAGGGTCAGCCTCCGAGGGCGGGCAGAACAGCCCACACTGAGGGTCAGACCCACAGAGGCCAAGGCCAAGAATGGGGGATGAGCGATCTTCCTTTTGCTTCCTGTTTATTGTTGAGTCATGGACTGTCGACCAAGGACCATTTTCTCCCTGGCCCGCGAGTGGCCCACAGACTTTCCAGGCTGCTGTGAGGGCCTCGTGAGTCAGCCCACAGGGCTGGAGTCTAGGCCAGCCCTGCCCCCACAGACATTCAGGCATTTATTTACTCCACAAATATTTGGTGAGTCAGGAAACGGAGGCTCCTGCCTCAGCCTTCCTGTCTGCTGTCTGAGACCTCGGGCAGTCCTGTCATAATGCATTTAATCTGCAAAGTGGGGAAAGTGGGTCTCCACTTGAGATCTGGAGACCTGCCTGAGGCTGTGAGCGCCTCCTGGTGGAGAGAAAGTCTGGCCTTCGCTCCCATAGGCTGAGTGGGTGCCACCAAATGTTCACAGAGTGACACTGTGATCAAGTGAACGAATGCACAAATCAACAATGGAATAAGAACTTGAACAAATGAAGGGTTAAACATACAAATGAAGGGATAAACAATGTTATGTGTGGATAAATAATGAGTGAATGAACAGATGATCAATTGCACAAAGGTATAAGTAAATGAATAATAATGCATGTATGAGCCAGAGAAAGTATAACCTCTTTCAAGTTAGCAATCGAATGAATAATTGATTATTCATTGACTGAACAATACACAGATGACTGAACAATACACAGATGCATAATTAAATGACTGAAGCTACGAGTGAATGAATCAGAAACAGTACACATATTTCAACCCAACGATGGGATCAATAATTGAACAAATGAAGGTCAGTCGGAGCCCAAAGCAGCTGGTGTCATGGCTCTGGTCTCAGGCCCTGGAGCTGCACAGTCCAGGTTTGAATCCGGGCAGGATTCACACTGGCCCTTGACCCCGAGGGCAATGCTCTCGGCCCTGTCTGGGGCCCCCCATCTGCCCACGCCCTGGAATAGCTTACCAGGCCGAGCAGGAAGAGAGGCGCCAAGGAGGAGTTCGGGAGAACAGCAAAGGCCTGGGCCTCCAGGGCAGGGGTGAAGGCGAGGCCAGCAGGGGCCACGGTGAGGCGAGGTGGGGAGGAGACCTGGACGAGGAGCTGCACGGTCATGTTGGGGAACATCCTGGCCACCTGCGGCCCCGAGCGGGGACAACCGGCAGAAGGGGCAGTTTTATTCCAACGTTTCTAAATCCTATCTTGTCCTAGCCCCTGCATAAACACTTCCAATGTCTTCCCATTGCATTTTTAAAATTTTATTTATTAATTTTGTCCCCACCCAAGGACATTTTTTTATTGCTTTTAGAGAGAAGCATTGACTGATTGTTTCCTGTATATGACTAGAGGGGGGAATTGAACCTGAAACCTAGGTATGTGACCTGACAGGGAATTGACCCCCCCCCCTTTTTGGTTATAAGATAACACTCCAACCAACTGAGCCACACCAGCCAGGGCTCCCCATTGCATTTGGACTAAATAGTGAAGACGGCATGATCGGGCAGCTGGCGTCCTGCCAGCCTCATTCTCTACGCCTGCAGTGCCAGCCACGCGGGGCTCCTGCTCCATGAACATGACCTGCTATTTCCTAAGGCCCTTTGCACTCTCTGTTCCCTCTCCATGAATGCTTGTCCTCCACTCTTCCCTAGCTGGGCCTTTTCCCTTCCCTCAGGTCTTAGTTCAAATGTCACCCCAGAGAGCAGTGGTGGCTCCAAGGGGGAATGAGGAGGGCCTGGGGGACACCCTGCCTCCGCTGGCCTCCCATCCTCCCCCAGGTAAACTCATAGTCTGAGTAAAAATAATGTGATCATTATGCAAATTAACCTTCAAGACAGTTGCCCTGGCCACCTAATCCGGCACACTTCCTCCTCACCCCTGTATCTCCTGCGTAAAATTTTCACCATTGAGGAAGCAGCTAAGGGCTGAATGTTTGTGGCCACCCCGCCCCACCCAAGTTCATACAGAGAAGTCCAGTGTGGCTGGCTGTGGAGAGAGGGCCCTAAGGAAGTCACTAGGTCGAATGAGGCTGGGAGGGTGGGGCCCCGATCCCATGGGGTTGGTGTTCTAGGAAGAAGAGACAGCAGAGGGCTCCCGCTCTGCACACGTGTTCCCAGGAAAGGCCCTCTGAGCACACAGCAAGAAGGCGGCCGTCGCCAGCCAGCCAGGAAGAGAGCCCTCGCCCTGAACCGAATCTGCAGCCACCGTGCCTTGGACCAGAACTGGGAGAGGTCAGTTTCTGATGTCTAAGCCACCCAGTCTGTGGCATTTGGTCAGGGCAGACACAGGGGCTTCCCTTGGCCACCTTGTCTAACTAGACCTCATCAACCTGTTGGCTTCCTTTTTCACGCTTTTTTTATTGTTTTGGGTGCCTGGGTAATAATTTTCTCTCTCCACTGGACTGGAGCCCCAGGAGAACAGGGCTATGGTCTGTGCTGCTGGACACCCAGCACAGGGCCCACGGCACACGGTAGACACTGAACACATGTGGAAGTGACGAGCCCCGGCACCCACCTGACTGCTGGGGGCCTTTCTCTGATGGGGGTGGGCTGTGCAAAACTATGGCCACGCTCTCAGGCTGGACTGCCTCTGGACCTGCCCCCTGAGCAGAGCCCTATCCCGCAGACCCCCTGATGAACTGATGGTGGGGGGCAGGCCTTTTCTCACCTGGGGTATGAGGGTTCCAAGGAATTTGGTTGTCAGTCGGAATTTGGATTCCTTTGGAATCTATAGCAAAAGAAGAAAGAGATTTGGGGGGTTTATGTTACAGGTTGGAGGGGGGACAACCTCCGTATGAGGGGTGAGAGGCTGAATACGCAGACGGACAACGGCCAGACCCATGTGACAACGAAACACTGTCTCGCAGCTTCTGTAGCATTCGCCCCAGAGCGGCAGGGACATGCCCAGTGACTACCAGCTTCCCAATTGTTTTTTTTGCACCATGAAAAAGTCAAAAACGCTCTTAAGCGAATAGTATAGGATGCCCAGCTGTGCCATCAACCACCCCCCTGGGCGCACACCTGAAGCCCTAGAAAGCCTCCCACCCCACTGCCTGTCTCCGAGTCGTCACCAAATGCAAGTGGTGGTGGCTGACCCCCTTGCCTGGAAGAGTTCTCATTCGGGTGGTCTTTGTTTATTTCCACAGGGGACAGGCGGGGGGCTCAGCCTCCTGGTGGTTCCTCTGCAGAGTGGGAGTATATGACCTCTCTCTCAGGAGCGGCATAGGATCGGTAAACGGAGTTCTAGAGCGGGACGCAGCCATGAGTATACAGAGACAGAGGATGATATGCCCATGATCGTGGTACGATGCTCAGACTGGGTTACGGAGCCTGACGTAAGGCAAGTACTCCGTCACTGCTGGCTGTGGCTTGGCGTCCTCATCACGTAGTCCCACATGCTGAGTGCTTCTCATGCATTTATACCTCCTTTAGTCCTCCCTGCCTCGTGGAGGTAGATAGTTACTGGTGTTTTACAGAGGAGGAAACTAAGATTCTGAAAGGCCGAGTGACCAGCCAGAGGTGACGCAGCTGGAAAAGTCTGCGTGTGCACTCAGGTCTGGCCAGCTCTAGAGCCTAGACCTTGATCTCCCCAGTGTGAACAGACTCAAATCCAGACCATCTACTGCTCTTCCCACATCCACCCCCAGGCCGGACTTACCATGTCGTCCTTGAGGGTCAGGTTCAGGACTCCGGCCTGCTGGTACACGAGCCCGGCCGTGTTGAAGAAGTAGTCGGAGAGGCCCAGGTACACCATGTGGTCATGGTCGGTGGGGAAGGCCAGCCCCGGTGGGGTGAAGGGAGGGGCGCTGCGATGGGCCAGGCTGAAAAACTCCCCCTGGGAGTGGAGGCAACAGAGTGAGCCTGGGCATCCTTTGGGAATTATAATTCAACGTGCGCATTCCAGGAAAACCTGGGCCGAGGACCACCAGAGGAGGAAGTCATGGCCAGGAGCCAACACTAGCATCAAGCTCTCCTGGGTGCTGGGGTCTGCGGACCCTGTGAGGCAGGGGCGGTCGTGCTCCTTGTACAGGAGGGACCCCGAGGAACAGGGAGGTGTAGTGACTTGCCCAGGTCACTCGGGGAAGTGGCGGAGCCGGGAATGGAACCGGGAGCCCAGGGCCCGGCAGCACACACCCAACCGTCTCGCCGTCCCCGCCTCAGCCTTGCTGGGAAGCACAGAAACTCTAGAGAACATCAGGTTCTGTTTGTTTGGTGTTTTTATCCACTAAATCAGCAGTGATCCAAAACGGGGAGGCGAACGGTTGTGAGTGCGTTTGTAGTTCAGACCCGCACTGTCCAGGTTTTGGCGACAGTGTTCACAGGCGCTGGAAGACACATGTTTCCATGTTTCTTTTTTTTTTCATGTTTCCATGTTTCTAAAAGGCAATGTAGCAGCACATTGCAAGAGCAGATCATGTATTCAGTTACAAATAATGTTGATTCATAAAGAAGCCAATTGCAGATGGATACACATGGTAAGATACTATTTATGTGAAATTTAAAGGCCTATGAAACCTGCTGTATAAGAATTACTGACATGGTTATGGAGTAACAGTACAAAGACACAGGCAGGAGGGACACACCCACGTCACCACTGTGATTACCTCGGGGGTGGGGCCCTGTGGGCCTGAGCTATTTATCTCTACAATGCTTAATTTTTAAAAAAATCAGAGGCAAATATGACAAAATGGTAACATTTCTTAAATTTGGGTGGTGGGTACATGAGAGGGTATAACATTCTCTGTACTGTTGAATCATGTCGTCATTGAAAATCAACAACCACAACCCCCGAATTAGAGATTAGAGGTCACCACGCAACTCTTAGAAATAGTGAGATGGACCAGTGGGGATGCAGCTGTAGGACTTGCAGGCGGTTGGTTAGGGGTCAAAGTCAAGTGGGAGTGCAGCGTGGATCCATTCAGGGAGACAGGCCATCGGGAACACCCAGATGGGTTTTCAGGTATGTGACTTCAAAAGCATAGAACCAGGACCCTGGGAGGGTAACACCCCCCACCCGCCAGGGCTGACCCTGCAGAGGGGTGATTGGGGGGGGTGTTGCAATAGTACCTTCCCATCCCTCATTCACCAGGGATAATTTATGCACCCTCTAAATCCTTTATTCTGGTGTATTACTTAGATTTTTTTTAAAAAAAGGATGCTATTTGGTCCAGCAATTTCACCTCCAGGAAATATCCAAGGATGGGCAGGGATCCAGCCACAAAAATGTTTACTGCAGCTCTGGTTACATTTGTGGGAAAACTGGGAAGAGCCCACATGTCCCAGGAGGGGGCGCTGTGCTTACCACAAGCTGACCCCTGAAGGTCCTAACAGCCAGCAACAGGGCGGCATGAAGGAGCGTATGTATTTTTATGTCTGTACAGGTGGTTCTGTTGTGTACCTGTTGCTGCATCATGTGTGTGTGTGTGTGTGTGTGTGTGTGTGTGTGTGTGTTGGCATAGACAAGGGTTGGAGCGTTGGAGGCATCAACAGTATTGTGTGCCAATAGTGTGTATCTCTGAGTTATACTATCTGGGTAATCTCTCTCTCTCTCTCTCTCTCTCTCTCTCTCTCTCCCTCCCTCCCTCCCTTTCTTCCTATTTATTTATTTCTCTCTCCTACGTAGTGTCCAAATTTTCTTTTTCACATCAAATGTGTTTTAGAACAAACAAGGAAACAGTGAACACACAAGCCAATGGCTGGTTGTGGGAGGAAGGCGTGGGACCTACGGCAGCTGGGGGGTCAGGGAAGGCTGCTCTTCAGGAGCAGCGTCCCACACAGACCCACCTGGAGTGTGAGAAGGGCAGGTCGGGGAGGGCGTGGGAGGGAGGAGAGTTCAGGCAGAGGCTCTGGTAGGACCGAGTCCCCGAGGAGGGAAGGAACCCGGCGCGTGGAGGAGTCTCGGGCCAGTGTGTCTGGCTGGAGGGCGGTGAGTGAGGGGGAAGTAGCATGAAACACAGTTCCACCCACCCACCCATCCCGTACGTATTTACTGAACACCTACTATATGCCAAGCACACTTCTGGGTGCCGCACATACAGTAAAGAACAAAGCAGTCACAGCCCCCTCTCTTTCACCCAAGTGAGTGATGCTGTGTGTGTGCATGTTAGTCATAAATGCTGCTGAGAAAAATAAAGCAAGATGCGCGGTGAGAGGAGGGGCTATTCCAGTGACAGTGGTCTGAGAAGGCGCCTCCAGGGAGGGCGGATATCTGAGTAAAGACCTGAAGGAAGGAAGGTAGAGCCCAATGTGGATACCTAGGTGAGAGCCTCCTCAGCAGAAGGAAGGGCAAGTGCAAAGGCCCTGGGGTGAAAGCAGGCGGAGGTCAGAGTGTGTTTCAGGAATGACAGGGAGGCCAGTGTGACTGGAGCGGGAGAAGAGTGGGGTTGCAGGGTTGCTTGAGCGCTGAGGAGAAGGGGGTGGAGGCTTTGTAAGATACATTGCGGAGGGTGACGGGGAGCCCGGGAGTGAGGGTACATGATTCTCCATGTAAGGCTCACCTTCAGCTGCCCATCCAGGGTCTCAGCCGTGGCTGTCGGAGGTGCCAAAAGTGAGTAATCAATCCCGGCCACATTATCGATCTTGGCTGTCACTGGAGGGGAGAGAAGAGCGACTGTGAGCTGGCCCCTCATGGCAGCACCTCTGGGGCCTTTGATGCAGGGTCAGCATCCCCTACAGTTAAGACCTGCAGTTCTGGCTCCATTTCCGCCTCCTCCAGAGAGCCCACCCTGAGATCCCTTTAAAGGAAAATGAACCCACACCCCGCATTCACAGACTCTCTTTCCCTCTTCTTCCATCAGCCCTGAGATGAAGCCAAAACCCAGGGTCAAGGAGCAGAGAGACCTGAGCTTGATTCAGACTTTATGTGACCTTGGACAAGTCACTTTTTTTTTTCTTCTCTGAATGACTTTTCTGTCATTTGTAGAACAGGGTGATAGCGGTGGCTCACGGCGCTGGAGGGTTGAATGCTAAGGTGCCGGATGCCCTGCACATGGCCAGGCTCAAAGCCAGAAGGCATCAATATTAGCAGGGCTAATACCCCAGGCTGAGCCCGAGCTGGCTCAACTCTGAACAGTTTCTCTGTTTCCCAGCAGTAATCAATGACAATGCATAAAAAATTGGTCTTTCCTTTAGCCCTTCCTTCCCATGTCAGAGGCCCAGAAATGACAATTTGTCCAAGATGGCACAGCTGGTGCGTGACAGAGCTGAGACCGAAACCAACCTATTCTTCCTGCCTGGTGAGGCCAAACCTTGGACACTCAACTGCACTGAACATTTCCAGGACAGGCTCTGCCCCTGCAGGGGCTGGACAGGAAGGTAACGCGTCATCAACGGCATGAACCGTGTGCCCACAATGCCAGGCTTCTCACAGAGGGAGGCCAGTAGCAGCCTGGGGCACAGGCTTTGGAGTCAGAAAACATGCATTTGGATCCTGCTTCTGCTTCTCTCTGGGTTTATGACCTTGGGCAACTGTCATGGGTCCTTTCTGAGTCTCCATTTCTTCGTGGTAAAACTGGGGGAGTAGACAAACTCAGTGGGGTGTGGACAAGAAGAGACAGTTCTGCTGGATGCAAGGCACATGCTAAGCATTCAGTCAGGGGAGTGGGTCCTCCCCCACCTACTGTGGCTTTTCACAGTTTACCAAACATTGGGGATAAGGAGAATTGTTTCCATTTTAAAGATATGGCAACCGAGGCCCAGAGACCCAGGATGATCAGCCTCAGGTCTCAAGCCAGATACTTGTGTCTGGCCTCGGACCGCTCTGGGTACTTTGTTGCTGGGCCCTGCTCAGGGAGGAGAATGAGAGGCCGTGGGCTTCCTTTCCACCTCACTTCTGGACCTGCCACGGAGACCTGGCCCGGCAGGGATCCAACTGCCATTTGAAAACCATCTGTTCTACCCATTCCTGCCCAGGCTCAGGCCAGTCTGGAGAACCTGCTGGCTCCGCCCCACTCCTCCTTGCCTTCCCACCCCTCTGCCCCCTCTATCCCAATCTCCTTGACACCACCTAGCACTCACCTGGCATTGACTGGAGAAAAGATTCCAGCTTGGAGGACACAGAACTGGTCACTGCCTGGCAGATCTGGGGATGACAAAAGAGGTGATCAGTGAGGACATCCACAGTGTAACCTGTTCATTGGGAATAATGATCTGGATGTGTTTTGCTTTCCTGGAATATTTCCTTGAAAATCGTGAAACTAATCAAGTTTCCCTTTTCTCTTTCGCCACCAGGAAGCTCAGGGCTCAGCACATAACTTAGAAATAGTAACTGTATATGACTTGGATGACTTGCATATCTGCATTTTCTACTCTGGTGTGAAACTTTCCTAATAACTATTTATGTTTTCCTTTTTTTTTTTAAAGAGTACCCAGAGATACCCGAATATCATCTGCATTTATTTTATTTTATTTTTTAAAATTTTATTTTCATTGTTGTTCAAGTACAGTTTTCTGTCTTTTACTCCCAGCTGTTTTCCATTTTTTTAATGTGGGACTTTGTTTTGTTCATCCATTTGTGTTCGCTGCCTCAGATCCTTTGTGGAATCAGCGAGAGGAAAATAAACAAGAGGCGGTCAGCGATCAGCTTCTCCTGTCTGTGCTTCTGAAAGCAGGGTGCAGGCCCTCTGCTCAGTTCTGGGTGGGGGGACCCTCACCTTTGCCGAGTGTGGCCAGAGAAGCCGTCCCTGCCCTTCCCCTGACTCACAAGGAAAAAAGCCCAAGTCTGGGAAGTCGTGGCCCACGTCTGACTTTGCCACTGAGGAAGTCACTCCATTTCTCTAGACCTCTGTTTTTTCATCTGTGAAATAGATCGTGGCAGGTTATACTTCCCATTTCACTTGCCCTTCTGGTGTGTGGCCTTGGCAGAGTCCCATTGAGAGGTGGATTCTGGGAACTCTCCCTTAGAATCTGGGTGGGCACAGTGACTTGCTTTTTAACCAACAGAACACAGCAGGAGTGACACTGTGTAACTTCAGAAACCAGGTCACAAAAGGCTGTGCATCTTCCACTCTGGTCTCTTGAAACCTTTCCTCTCTGGTTGCTTCCTCTGGGGACCCAGTGACATGCTGTCCAGCTCCATGGAGAGGCCACAGGTGGTTGCTCAGGTCAAGAGTCCCAGCCCAGGCATGGAGGCCCAGCTGAGACCCAGACCGCAAGGAGAGATGTGCTGAACTGCCCACCGAGCCTGTCGATTTCCTGACTCGCATGCAGCATGAGCCCTAGGAAGTGGGAGTTGCTCTAGGACACTGTATTTGGGGCTATTTGTTTTGAAGCCACACAGAGCTGGAAAGCAGGATTTAAACTGCAGCCTTCCCTAACCTGAAGACGTTGGGGCTGGGGGAGGGGTGGTCAGATAAGTCCCTACCTTCACATTGGGTCTTGCCCGAGTCTGCAGGGACACTATCGCTTCATTCATTCAACTGAGTCTCCCTGGTCCTTGTCTTTCTTGACACTGGGCCATCCCTGGCAGGTGGACCACTGTCTCCCAGAAATGCTCCTGCAGTCCCAGCACAGACTGCTCTCTGCCTGTCCTTTCATTCCCTCTTCCCCAGACACCCTCGTGAGCTCATGAGCTCCTTTTCCCTCTTGCGGATCGGAGCTCCTTGGGGCTCACTGCTCCTTCCACTCACAGGCTCTTCCGGAGCCGTGCCCTGCACGTCCATGGGTGGCCCTGCTGTGCTCCGCCCGGAGGCCACCTGCACCCGGTGTGGACAGCTGCCCCCACACACGGCAGCTCTCTCTGCCTGAGCACTTTCTGTCCTCCGGCCCTCGCTTCTGAGTGCCAAGGAGTGACAACGTCAGAAACAGCCCAACCAAAGAGCGCCGAGGGCTGGTAGATGAATGCCCAGCTTCCTCACCATTTCAGGGCAGTTCTGCGGTGTGTGCCCCACGGTTCCTCTGAGAATCACCCGCAGGACTGAGCCCTGGCGTCCCCAGCCCTGGCCCACTCAGAATGTCCCAGCTCCCTTCCACTGCCTGGCCCTGGTGCCGGGGATCCCCTTCCAGTAAAGTTGCTTGCGTCTGAATCTTTGTCTCAGCACCTGCCTGGGGCAGGGACCCAAGCAAAGTCACCTCCTCCATGCTGCCAACATGTGGCCAACACCCAGACCTTGGTGTGTGGCCCAGACTTCAACCCTGAGCTCAGGCCTAAGGGCCCAGTTCCCTCCAGGCCACAGGCCCCCAAGGCCAACTCCCATCAACCAAACCCCTCAGAGTCTAACTTCTCCTCAGGGCAGTCCCCCCACCCAGTCTGCCCAGAGGGTGTCTTCATACTTCTCAAACAGGTTACTTTATCTGGGGGAGGGGGGAGCAGAAAAGGGACAGAAAAGAAAAGGAATGAAGGAGGGAGAAAATCTGGTTCCCTGAACTGTGTTTCTGAAACCTAAGACTCTGAATGTTCCAAGAGGACTTAGAATCTGAGGAACCACTGTTTCTTCTCCAAGTGGCCCAGCGCTGGGGGGGACAGCACCTCTGGCAACTGGGACCAGCTGGACACCTGGGCTGCCAGTCCACTGGCCACGATTTCCAATGCCACTCAGCCCTGTGCCTCGGATGGCCCCAGACCACAGCAGATCCCATCATAGCCTGCAGCTGGCTTCTTGCTGCTGCCCCGCTCTGCCCAGGCTCCACCCCACCCTACCCCCCAACTTCACATAGACTTTTTCTTTCCTCTGACACCACCCTTCACTACGAATTCCCTGGGAGTCCCACCCGCAGCTCCCTGTTCCCCATGTCCAGCCTTCCTAGCATCATGGACACCCCATCACCTCATTTATTCTTTCATCCATCCATTCATCCATCCTTTCAGGCCAGCACTCTAAACAATACCTGGTTACGATTAAAAGCTTTGCCTCTGAGGTGGAGTGGCCTGGATTTGCATTTCAGCACAATGCATTTCTGTCCATGTGTCTCAGTTTACTCATCTCTAACATGGGGATAATCTGACATACCTGCCTTATAAGGATTTTGTGTATATTAAATGCTAGAATCCTTGTAAAGAGTTCTTAACATAGTTCTAAGCTCACTGTAAGCATTCTGCCAGCACCGTCATTATCTTCACCACCATCATCTTCACTACTGTCATCTTGACCCTCACCACCTTCACCACCATCATCTTCATCACCTTCACCACCACCACCTTCACCACCGTCATCTTCACCATCACCATCTTCACCACCAGCAGCAGTGTTATTACTTTTTAGCTTGGCTGCTTTCAAGGGGCTACTCTTAAGGTGTTACCAAGAAAATAATCTGTTTTAATAGTTCCAAGTGTTAAATACATGCCAACACTCCCCTCATAGTACTACTTAGTTACAAAGACAGTTGAACTATGGGTGTCCCAGGCTGGTGGGTAGGCACACTGCCTACATTGTCTCAGCGGTCCTTATAACAGCTCACTGAAAAAGGTATTGGGTCCCCATTTTACAGATGGTGAAACTGAGATTCAGGAAGGACAAGTCATTTGCTCAAGTTTATATACCTAGTTCCACCCTAGATTCAGAATTAAAACCCAGAAATCCTGACTCTAAAAGCCATTGTATAAATCATGTATTGTACATTTTGACAACTATGCGTTGATTTAGAATCAAACAAACAACTTCTGACAGTGTCTTGAAATAAATGATCTCATTTGGTTGATTTCTCCCTACCCATATTATCGGTGCCTTTGACTGAGAAACTAACATTGCCTCTTTGGAAGACTGCACAGCCTCCTCAGTCTCCCCAAAACTCTGGCCCTCCATCTTGGCCTATCCATCCATTCTCACAGCAGCAGACAGACTGTTCTAAAGCACAGATCTGGCCGGGTCAACGCCTTGCCTAAATCCTCCAGTGACTCCCCAGAGCCCTCTGGAGAAAGCCCAAGCTTACTTGGCTTGTGAGACAGGCCCTGGGGATTCCTGGAAGCTGATGATTTATTCATGGCAAATCCGGCCAATGAATGGCCCCTTTTCTCGGCTGAAGAGACTGGCTGGGAGCAGGGGTTAGTGTGAAGGCAGTCGGAGGACTGGCCAGTGGCTGTCATTCATACCAGCTCCAGTCTCAGGGAATAGTTTGGCCACAACAACAGCTGCACATTTTCTGGGTGGGGAGCACCACGAAGGGGGGGTTGGGGTGGGGCAGGGATGGGGAAGGAGGCCAGAGGACTATGGGGAGAGGCTGGCAGTTTCTCTGCAAGGACAAATGAGGAGGGGAGAGAGCAGAGGTGATCCAAGCTGACATGGCCATTTGCTGTGGGTGTGTGATGGGACCCTTTCTTAGTCTCCCACTGGACACCTCAGGAAAATAGGCCTGATTTTTGGAGCTGGAGGTGTGGTTTCAAAGGGCTGGAAGGACTGCTGGGCAGTCTGGGTGACCATAGAAATGACCGGCGATGCATGAGGTATGTGGACACGGAGCGCCCCTCCTGCTCTGATGGGTGAGAACAGACTGAACCACACCTACCTTGCTGTTTATGGTGTTTCGGAGTGAAGACTCAATTTTTTTCTGGAAGAGTTGGATCAGCCACCTAGAGATGGACATATGGGGACATGCATGAGGCTTCCCAGGCATTCCTGGACTCCCCAGGAAGGTTGCCTCGTCTGGGAAGCTTCTCTCCCTCCTTGCAATCGTCCTAGGTACCCACCTTCGTCCCTGAGATGCAACTGCACACACCCCATTAGACACTCCCCCGTACGCGGTGACCTGTTCATGAGGTTATTTCTCCAACAGGGGCACAACTGGGCCCCTGCCCTGTTTCAGCCTCAGTTCTCACCACCCCCTGCCTCTCTGCTCCCCAGCCCCACTGCTCTGCCACAGCCTCTGGTGCCCTGTGCTTCCTCCCACTCCAGGGCCTTTGCACGTGCTGTTCCCGCTGCTTAAAACACCCCCTGTCCCCACAGCGACCTAATTAACTCCTACTTATTCTTTTCATCTCAACCCAAACATCATTTCTTCAAGGGAGAACTGGCCAGCCCCCAGACTAGGTCAGATCCTCCTGTTCTATGTGTTTGCCTCATTCTGTCCTTCTTTTTCTTCGTTCTTATAGCCTTTTAAAATTCTCTGTGAGCTACTCATTAATGTGACGATTTGGTTAATGTTTGTCTTCCCCACCAGACCGGGAGCTTCCAGAGAACAGGGACTGTGAGGCTAAGAATCTGGGGCCAGAGAGTCTTGGAGCTGAACTCCTTCTCATTAATCACTGGGGATGAAAACTCAGGTCATTTCCTAGGCTTTCTGTGCCCAGGTTGTCTCCCCAGAAAATGGGTCCTAGCGGACTGACCTCAGAGTCACTGTGGGTTGGATGAGGTGACGCATGTGCTGAACACAGTGCCGGGCACAGCGTAAGCTAAATCAGCCTTGGCCAGTTGGTCTGTTTCTTGAGCGTGCTGCATAAGCCTGGTGCATAGGATCCTTAACAGATATTTGTTGACTAACCGGCTGGCTGGAGGAATGCCTATGGTTTTGTGGTAAGAATTGTATATAACTCAGTGCATATATAGTATTTAACCCAGAGCCTGGGGCAATAGTAAGAGCTCAGTCAAGTCTGCTGAATGCATGTTGAATGAACAAGTAACCCACCCCCTAGAGTCAGGAACGGGGTCTGCTCCATCCAGGACGCTTGTCCTTCCCCCTCCACCTGAGGCCTCTAAGAAGGTCTGGCAGGGAGGTGGCACCTGGGACTTGTTTTCTATATACAGGGATGATTAGGACAGTTCTCCGTGATGTCCCTCCTGCTATCCACAGCCCCAGGAAGTCATACCCCAGGTGGCTGCCTGAGATGTGCACGTGGACGCTGGCAATGTTGCTGCTACAGCTGGCGCAGGTGGCGGTGGAGTGGCCTGAGGTGGGGTCACAGCTCAGTTTCAGACTAGTCGAAATGGAGATGCCTTCCACACTCAGGTCAAAGTTGCCTCTGACTTTGCTGGAGGGAGACAAAGAGAAAAGACTTAGAACAAGAGCATCCCACTGCTATTTGATCTTCTTGACAATGTTAGAAGGTAGGTTTTGCTATTCTCTCCAGTCTAGGGGAGGAGACGGAGTTCAGAGAGGGAGACAGATTGACCAAGGTCACACAGCAGCCGAGGGAAAGGTCCAGGATTCCAATCTGAAGTTTCAACCCATGTCTGCCTGACAGAACCCTGCTCTTACCCACTGCCACAGCCTCCGCCCATGCTGTGTGGCTTTGGGAGTGTTTCTTTGCCTCTCTGAGCTCCAGTTTCCTCATCCAGATCCTGTACCAGCACTGAAACACCAGTCTTGTCACTAAAAAGGTGAGTGTTTGGGATCAATGACTTTAATTAAGGAATGCCCCCATTCATTAAGTGGAGTTCACAAGTCCTCCCTTGGGGATGAAATGGGTTTTGGGTAAGACAGTGGATGTGAACGTAGTTTGTTAACTCTTCTATAGAGTGATGAAGTAATGTTAATTTTTTGTGTGATTAAAAAAATGATAGGTCCTGGCTGGTGTAGCTCAGTGGATTGAGTGCAGGCCTGCAAACCAGTGTCGCGGGTTCAAATCCCGGTCACAGTACGTGCCTGGGTTGCAGGCTGTGTCCCCAGTAGGGGTTGTGCTAAAGGCAACCACACGCTGATGTTTCACTCCCCTTCTTTCTCCCTCCCTTCCCCTCTCTCTAAAAATAAATAAGTAAAATCTTAGAAATTAAAAAATAATTTCCAAAAATCGTACATAAGTGAAACGATAGATACTAAAGAGCCCAAGTGAAGACCTAAGCGATCCTTGTTGCAGGGAACCAACGTCCCAGGGCTCCTTGTAAGGGAAGCCAGATCCACACCCTGGTCCCCACAGAGTGACTTCTCCTCTGTTTTCCCCCTGGACTCTCCACAAAGGAGAGGTCTCTGAAGTCATTGGTCAGTCTGCAGCCACCGTCACTAGTGGAAAGGGTCACTGGGGTGAGAGGCCAATATTTAGATTTAGAGTTATAGTTTGGATGGCTTGCCCTAATTTTTTACCCCTCCCTGCATCCATACCCTCACCACTGCCTGTGTTGGGGAAGGGGTGTATTTCCATGCTCTCCACTTTGGGTATGGCCATGTGACTTGCTCTGGTCAATGGCATATGAATAGAAGTGACTGGGCCAGTTCTGAATCTAGCCTTGAAGGGGAGCTTCATGTTTCCTGTTGCCCTTTTTGCCCCTCTGCCATCACCAAGAACATGCTCTGGATAGCTTACTGGTCCAGAGAGGAGGACAAAATACAGGTGCAGAAGAGCCACCTCAGCTAAGCCCAACCTAGATGTGGGATCCCCGGCCAACACATCGAGGTGCAAGTGATAATATATGACTTGTTTTAAGCCACTGGGTTGGGATGTTTGTTACACAGCAATAGCTAACTGATAAAGGGATAAATTAAAGGTCCCTCTTAGCCTTCCGTCCTAAGCCACATGCACTAATCCTAGCCAGTGTCCTGCACTGAGACAAGGACATGTGCTCAGCTCTTAACCAAGGGTTATGTCGAATCTGCTTATGTGAAAAATTCTGCCAGGAACCCTGTGGGTACAAGTGGTGATGAGCAAGGCAAAACCCGAGCATTCCTGAGATGCTGGCTCTCATCCCTTCCAAGTATCACCAAGAGCTCACCCACATCCTCAAAAAACTCAGGCTTGGATACGCACATGAAATTCTTGCGTGCCTTCCATTTTCCACTGATCTTGACATTGGCATTTGTCACGGAGACAGCAAGGCCCTCGTTGGGCAGCAGTTTTATCTGAGAACTGGGAAGCTGAACTCCACGGATAACCATGCTGCAAAGAAGAAATGTTCGGTTAGCCTTCAGGGGGCCCGCACAAGGACCAGCCAACGGTTGACGTGGACGCAGGCTTTCCACCCAGTTCCTGCACTCCATGCATTCCAGGACAACCTAGATGCTGTGAGAATGGCCTGGGGAGACCAGGGCAGACCCGGGTATTGGGCAGGTGGCTAGGCTTGGAAGTCAGACAAATCTGCATTTGAACCCTGCCCTTAAAGGCACTATTGTGTAACCCTGGGCCGGTCACTTACTCATCATGAGCTTCAGTTTCCTCATTTGTAACATGGACACAATAATCTTTACCTGGTAGGGTGTGTGACAATCAGTATAGATAACAGACGTTACCCCACTAACTACAAGTTCTATACAGGGGTGCTGTGTGTCTTTCTGCCACTGTTGTAGCAAAGCTTGCTGTGTCAGACACAGTAGATGTTCAAAAATATTTTTTGAGTGAATAGGTATATAAAACTCCCTGCAGAACATTTGTGGGTTTTGGGCCCAGGGCCCACACTCCTTATTGTGTTAACAGAACTATCATTTAACTTTTCCATGTTGCTCCAAAGAAAGTTGACTTTGCCTCCATCTTTAGGGGGTGGAACTTATGATTTGGGCATAAGGCGATTAGCATATTCTACTCCCCTGACCACAGCGATTGGTTCAGGAATGTGTACATAAGCTAAGATGAACCAATCAGAGTGAATCTTAGGGGTTTTGCTTGAGTTGCAACAAGCAGGTCCTCTCCTTCCATAGGACTTGCAATGCTGAAGTGATGCTGGTGGGCATTTTGCCTCTTGGAGGAGTCACCCTACCTGAGAATTAGACCTCCCCAAGGGAAGTGACAGCAGGAAGAGAAATGAAATCCAATGACACTTGAGCCTGCCTGAAGCAGAACCTAAAGCTAGACTACTCCAGGGATGCCTAAGTCCTGTGAGCCAGTAATTTCTGCTTAGGCATTTTGGATTAGGTTTTCTGTCCTTGAACCCCCCTGCTCCATATCCTAATTGATATATGGGCCTAGCACAGAGCTTTGGGGTTCATGATACATCCCTCAGGGGGTCATGGTGAGTGCCCAAAAGACAGTTTTCATGGTGGAAGCTTGGGGGATTGCATCTCCTTGGAACGGTGGAACACTGGCTTTGGGATCCTAACCTCTCTAGGCTGAGGAGTGGGTGGCTCTGTGATTCTAGGCTTCCGTGGCCCCAGAACACTATAAAGCCCTGCACACTGAGGATGGAGCTTGACAGGCCTCACCTGTAGAAGCTATAGTCGCCTTTCCCCAAATACTTGATCTTAAAGCTTCCTGAGAAAGGGGGAATCTCGATCTTCTCCAGCTCCTTCTGCAGCGCAGCCACTCCCTGCTGGCAGGCTGAGGGGAGAGAGCAGGGTCAACTGTCAGAGGCATAGTCGCGGTGGGGGGTGGGGATGGGGGGGACCGGGGCTGGCAGGCCAGGGTGGCCTCCGGGCCCTCGCCCCTGTCCATCGCTGGCACAGTGGGACTGGGAAGGTCTAAAGCTAAGGTTTGCTGTGAAGGGCCAGAGAATAAGTATTTTGGTCTCTGTGGGCCCTGCTGTCTCTGTCACAACCGCTGCAAAGCAGCCATAGACAATATGTAAGTGGTGGGTATGGCTGTGTTTCTCCAATGAAACGTGATGAACACTGAAATTTCACATTTGCATAATTTTCACCTGGCATGAGATATCATTTTTTTTAACCATATAAAAAATGCAAAAGTCATTTTTAGTCCTTGGGCCATACAAAAACAGGCGGTGGCCCGGATTTGGCCTGTGGGCTGTAGTTTGCCATCCCCCAGTCTAAAATATTACCCCCCCCACCTGAAACACCCAGTGATGCATCCTATGGGTGTTCACTGCACGCCTTCTGTGTGCCTAGCTCTGTGCCACGCCCTCACACATGCTCCGTCTCTCTGGCTTTTGGACTGTGTCTCCACAGGACCTTTGCATATGCCATTCCTGTTGCTTAGGAAACCCTTCTCTCCCTTCGTCACCTGGTCAACTTCTAGTCAGCTCCATCATCACTTCCTCCAGGAACTTTCTCTGACCCAGCTGGCCCCTCATGATGCCCTGGGCATCTCCTTGGGCTCTGCCAGTCCTGTTTGTAGTTATGCATTTATTCATGCGACTTTTTGGTTAACGTCTCTCCCCACCACCCAAGGTCAGTGCCAATGCCTGTTTTATTTAGTAATGTCAATGTGTTTCCCACATTTACCACAGTGACTAGAACCTATACTAGAATACACTTAGTATTTGCTGGATGAATAAATGACACTGAATGCCTCGGTGTCAAGGATTCTACTACCAGTTATGATGTAACTAACAGCATCAAAGAACCAATTAAAAGGCAAACGTTATCTGAGAAAGAGTAATATGTGAAATGAGGAATCCCAGGCTTTGTGTTTTCCAAGAGTCAGTTAGGAAATAATAATAATAATTATTATTAATAATAATTTATCGAGCTCTTATTCTATACCAGGCAGTGTACAGGCACTGCTCTGTACATGCATTAAGTCCCTGAATCTGAACACTCCTGGAAAGCAGATCTGTTACCACCCCCAGTTCTCAGACGGGGAAGCTGGTGAGTGAGGGAAACAGGCTCTGAATCCAGGCCTTCTGGTCCCAGAGCCTGTGCCCTGGGATGGGCCCTCTGCGGTTTCAAGAGTAAACAGCACACACACGGTCACTGCCTGGAGGAGGAAAGAAAATGTGGGCTGGCCGGGATCTGGGGGTCTGCAGCAGCCAGGTCTTGAAGGGTCTCAAATGCCATGCACAGAGGTCAGAGGATCTGAGGGTCCTGGGGAACCATTGAACATTGTACTTTTGCTGTTTGCTGTGTATAATGCACACTTTTTTGCCCAACCTTCTAAGAGAAAAACAAAGATGCACATTATACATGAGCATAATGATTACATACCATGGGTATAATAATCCTGTGTATAATGTACACAAAATTGTGGGTGCGCCTTTACACGGCAAAATACAGTAGTCAAGGTAAGGAAAGGAACATGAGCAGATTTGCTGCCCTTCAGAAAACCCACTGTGGCTTCCATGTGGGGTGTGAGTGGAGGGGAAAACTGAGGCTCCTGTGACAGAATATGAAGACATCTGGGTTTAAAGGCTGAGCCCAAGCCTCTGATCCAGGCCAGTCTTCGGGGCCACCTGAGCACTGTGTTCGGAGCAGGGCCATATTACTTTCCCCTTGGGATTCAGAGGTGTCCAGCCTGGGCTGGGGTAGGAATTCAGGGATGACAGACTAGGTGACCCTAAGTCCTGTCCGGATGCCATAGTGGTGCCCCAGGGCATGAGGTTCTCTCTGCCTTCTCCTTGGTCTGGTTGCTCTGGGGTGGGCTAGCCTCACTCTTCTGCAATTCACCTCTCAGCCACTGGGAGACAGCATTGAGCAGCCACAGGCAGGGACCTCAGACAAAACCAGAGGTCAAAGCCAGGCGGCCCCCTACCCACTGCCTTCTCCAAGTTTCCATTTGCTCATCTGTAAACGTTGCTAGTTACAGTATGTCCCACCCAGGGGTGACATGAAGATGAAACGAGATTGTGTGCGTGAAGCTCCTGGCACAGTGCCTGGCACAGATCAGAACGGGTCAGCAGGAGCTGTTTCCTGCCCTACCTGGGAATGGGTAAGTGGCCTGGGGGACCCTCTCTGGGCCACCCACATGGGTAATGTGCACAGAATGGCCACCAAGCCCCTGCCCTGGGGGAACATTTACGAAGGGCCCTCCTGCCTGAGCTCTGCCCACGCACAACACTGAGCAGTAATCTTGAAGCAAATGACAGGGCTGAGAGCAAGCTTGGGAAGAAAATAAAAGGCTTAGAAGCCTGGGTTGAGGTTTGGGTAGAGGGAGGGAGGGGACCTTGAGGACCCCTGGGGGCCCGGGTACTGGACTTGGAGTCCTCCAAGCCCAGCACTGTAGTCCCAGTCCTGCTCTAGGGTAACTTGTCTTGCCTCAGTTTCTCCATACGTAAGATGGGGAGAGGGACCTACTCTGCTGAGCCATGAGCACACCATGCGCTGGAGTTAAAGGGCTGCACACAGTAGGTGCTCCCTACATGCTCCTCGGGGCTGGGAGAGGAGAGGAAGGCCTACCGTAATCCAGGCCCTTCTGGGTGATCCTGACCACGACGCCGGGGTTGGTGGCCTCTGTCACAGCTGTGCCCAGGGCGGCCAGCACCACCAGGGTTGCCCACCTCATCATGCAGTCCAGGCCTCTGGCCATATCTTCGTCCTCCAGAGCTGGCACAGCCTCGCGGCTTTGGCAGGGAACCAGGGACCTATAAGGAGCTGGCTGGGGAAATGCAAGTTACACTAGGATGTGGAAAGGAGGAAGGAAGTGGGGTTGGGGCGGGAGAGGGGAAGGACGGCCGCCCGCGCTGCCCTGCTGAGGTTGGGGCCACAACCCCAGAGGCGGCCAGAAGTGGAGTCTGGGAGGGGTGTGTGTGTGCACGTGGTGTATGCACATGTGGGGTGTGTGTGCATGTGATGTGTGCACATGCGGGGTGTGTAAATGTGTAAGTTGAGACTTACTCTGGCTCTGGGCATTGCTCCCCTCCCAAAGCACCCCACCCTCCTCTGTGGGTGGTGGGTACATCGGGGTTCATTATATATTTTTTCCTGACCAATTGAGATACAATTGACATATATATGATAAAATTATATACATTTAAAATATATGCAATGTAATGATTTGATACATGTATACATTGTGAAGTGATTACCACGACCAAGCTAACACATCCAGCATCTCGCGTAGTTATGATTTGTGGTGTGTGTGGTGAGAACACTGAGGATCTGCTCTTGCAACAGATTCCAAGTACACAAAATAGTGTTCTTAACTGCAGTCACAGCGCTGTGCATTAGCTCCCCAGAACTTATTGCTTTTGTAATGGAAAGTTATATTCGTCTTTCTACTTTTGATTTTCTTGACATTTTCCATATGAAAACATTTAAGAAAGCAGAACCTTTAGTGGGTTTTGGTTTTGTCCAGAGAGGCAGGAGTGGTAATAATTGAACACTTGAATTTTGGAATCCAGTATCTTAACTGTCATTTTAAATCTTTGCTCTGCCAGTTGGGTGGTTTGGCTTCGGTCACGCCCCTTAACCTCTCCGAACCTCAATTTCCTCTTCTGTAAAGTGGGAATCGTCAGGGTACTCTCCCTCTCTGGCTGGCTGTGAAGACAGAAGGAGTTTAAATCACGGAGAGCACTTCTTAGTCCAGTGCGCCTGCACAGTAAGCACAGAAGTGGCAGTTGTTCCTGTCGCTGTGACCTTGAAAGCGACCCGTGCTCACTGGCCAACATTTGAGAAAGAACCAAGATGATAAAAGTTACGTGCAACCCCCATTGTGGAGACAACAAGCAGAGGTGTGTTTCAGAGTGTTTCTCTGCCTCCCCCTCCTTCTTTTGGTCAGCGTGAACGGAACCTGTGTTTTGCTTCTTTTAACAAACAGGGATGGGATCGCACTGGTTTTGTGAAGTTCCCTTTTTTCAATAAACAGTATGTAGTGGACGTTTCCCTGAGCACTAAATATCCTTCCACACGCCCGCAGTTCATTGCTCCTCCTCCCAGTTTCCTTTCTTTTTTTATGTAACTTCTTTTTTTATATTTATTTGTATTGTTTTTAAATTTTTATTACGGGCACTATCACAGATGTTCCCATTCCACCCCCCCCCCAGTTGCCCACCTGCACTCAGCCCTCATCCCCCCTTCCCTCCGGCTGTCAGTCACCACGCGGTCCTCTGTGCTCATTTCCACAGTGTCCTTTTTGTTCTTTCTACCCCTTCCTCTGACAGGTGCGGCACCTGAGGCTTGGAGAGAGGAAGTGTTTTTCCCACAGTCAGGAAACTAGCTGCCGCCAGCAGAGCTGGGATTCAGACCCCCAGACCTGTTCGGGCTCCACACCGGCCTGAGCAATTCAGCACCTCCGGGGTGGGGGAGGGGCACAGGCGCTCTCCTCCCCACCCGCCCCCAGCCTTCCACGGAGGGTCTCTGCGCGGCTCCTTGCCCCTCCCTTTGTAGCAGCCTCAGGCTCTGGGTGGGCGGGAACCCCACCGGGCAGACAGCTCAGTCTCCATGGTGATGAGAGAATAGGGGGCTTCTCTGAAGGGGAGGCCATCGTCTCCCCTGCTGGGTCCCCATCAGCCCCCTGGGGTCCTGTCTCCCGGACTTCTTCGGTTTTATGAAAGTCTGATGAAGCCGGCTGAGCCAGGCGGAGGTGAGGCCGCCGGAGCTGTTTTTTTTTTCTCTTCTCTGTGCCTGGTTCAGAAAGGGCTTCCCTTCAGGCCCCCATCCACTAGAACACCGCTCGCTTAAGAAGGAAAACCGTGGCTCCGCACAGCATGCCGATGCTTACTCTGTGCGGAGTCTGAACACCACCCAGGAGGGAGGGACAATTCTGCTTCGTTTCGAAGACGAGGGAACCAAAGGCACAGAATGATTGTGGCCCCCACCAAGGCCGAGCCGACTTTCTCTAAGAGAAGACTTCTTCCCCGGAGCTGGGTCAGGTGACGGGAGGACATATCACCCTGGGTCATCACCCCAGCTCTGCCCTCCTGGGCCTCCAGTGTCAGGTTTCTGTGTCTGGACAAGGGAGACTGGTCTATGTAACAGGCAAAACACAGAGATCGATGACCTGTCAGAACATTAGATTTAACCAAAGTCATCATGCACAGATTTGAACACCAGCATCTCTGACCACACAAAACGCCGGAGTCCCCCGGGGCACAGGCAGTCACTGCGCCGGCCAGAGTGTCAGATAGGGAAGAAGCCTTAAGATGAAATTCACGGGACTCTGACTGACGCATTGCCACCAAACCAGAATCTTAAGACCAACTAGCAAGTTTATGAGTTTCTCTCTGGTGACTCAGGCCCACGAATCCATGATGCGTCCACGAGTGATCCTCTGGCTTCTTTCAGCACTGCACTGGCCATGGAGTTGTCCCGCTGCTTCAGATCTGGCTTGTTACTTGGTATGAGTGACCATGTCATCAACCCAAGTAACAGAAATCCCCAACTCACACTGGCTTCAACAATAAGCACATTTATTATCTCAGAGAAGGCCTGTTTGAGGTTCTGGTTGATTCAGCAGCTGGTAGGCATTTACCATCTCTCCATCTCTCTGCTCTGTCATCCTCGTGTCTCAGATTTACCTTCCCACTGGCCCCTTTCATGGTTGCAAGATGGCTGCAGCAGCTCCAGCCATTGCATCTGAACAGACTTCTTCAGCTGTCTCTTTCTCCATCTCCTCCCTCTCGCTCTTCTTCCTCCTCTTTTTTGGTCTTTTCATTATTGTTGTAAAATATTTTAAACATAAAGGTAAAAATAGACTACCCAACTTTATGAAGTCTTAACATTATGCTATATTTATTCCTTATAGTTTCTTTTAGTTTTATGAATTTTAATGCCTGTATAAGCTATGTGTAACGAGGACCACGATAGGGATATAGTTCCATCATCCCCTCAAACTTTCCTCTGCTATCCCAGATCAACATGGCTTAAATCAGAAGGGAAATATATTATCTCAGCAGGAATTTAGAGGTGAGGTAGATTGAGAGTCGTTTAATTCCGGGGCTGGTTCTATTTTTCTACTTTATGGTCTTTAGGATGTTGAGTTTTTCCAGAAGAAAGTACATTGAGTTTGCAGACCCATGTTTAAAGTCCCAGCCAGGTGACCTCCTCTGTGTGTGATGCTGGTAAACTTCTTTGACCTTTTTGAAACGTGGGTTACAATGCCCATCATGGGGGTTCTTCTGAGAATTCAGTGAGATGAGAGGTATGAAGCCATCTGCAGGGAGAAGGTATTCAGGAGACAGTCATAGTGCATCCTTGAGCACTAGCTGGCTGGAGAGTCCTTCAGTCCCCAGGAAAACTGACCTCTCAGTGCTCTGGCCCTGGGTTTGGCATGAGTACAGGCAGACAGAGAGGAGTTTGTGGCTCACAGGGCCTCCGTGAGCCTGCCACTGGCGTCTGGGCCGTGAGAAGCAGGCAGTCCCTGCACAGCATAGCAGTTAAGGAGGAGGGCTGGGGACTTACAGGCCAGGGTGTGGATCCCCGCTTGCCACTTACTTGTTGTGTGAGTTTGAACTTAACCTTGCTGAATCTGTTTCCTCATTTGTCCCCATACTCCATCCACAGGTCCAGGCCCTTCTTTGGGGCCAGACCCTCCGGATTGGCCACCAGGCCATCCCTGTGGTTCCCTGGGGCCCCATAAGCCTCTCCCTCCGCCTTAGGCCTGGCTTCTCTTGCACTTTCTCTCCTTCACCCACCCTGTCCTGCCTCCATGTGTCTGGCTTCCAGTATCAGTGCTGGTCATTGTCTGATCCCAGATTGGGGAGGCAGGAGGAGGAGGACCTCGAGGTGGGTGCTGGGGGTGGCAGGGAGAGGAGGGGTAGGTCCTCAAGGGACCAGGCCTGAAGATGTAGCATCGAAAGGCCAATCAGACATTTTGCACCATGGAGATAACCTCTTGAGAGTGTGTCTCTCCTACCCTGCTGTGCTAAAAGTGTCTGTCCCCAGAGCCCTGTCTCATAAAAAGCCCCCTTTGGGTTCCCTGGACCCTGGGTTAGGGGAAGATCTTTCTTATGACATTATTATTATTATTATTATTAATATTGCAGCCCCAGAGTTGATCACAAGATATATTTAATAGTGAATAAATGAAAGAAGGGTCAGAACCCAGAACATAAATTCCAGGCAATAAACATTTAGGGCCTGAGAAGGACAAGTTCAGCCCGACCTCACCATCCCTCCAGGCTTCCAGAAGAGGCAAGAATTGACCTTGGCCCTGGGGGTGGGGGGGAGCAGGGTTGGGGGCAGCCCCCGCTCTGTGCCTCAGAGCTGGTAGGAGGAGGTCTGCTTCTGAGACTGGAGGCACAGGCTTTGCATGAAGAACAGCGTCTGGGGAGAGCTGAAGGCAGAGGGAAAGGAGAATGGAAAGAAAGTTGCTGGGGGCGGGCTGGGCGTGGCAGCGGGGAGAGCGCTAACTCTCACTTCTTCTTTCCCTTTAGAAACTGAGGAGCTTGGCCTGTGTTATGGCTTTGCCTCCAGCAGGCTGGGTCTCCTCCAGCCCCGGGGAGGATCACAGGAAGTATAAGGCAACGGGGACTTGCCAAATGTCTAGGGGCCTCCCAAATGCGGAGCCATTTCCCCTCAGTCACATTAGGAAATAGGTGTGTGTGCTCAGCCTGCCCCAGGGACGGAGGGTTGGTCCCAAAGGGAACTATTGCTGCTAAAGAGCAACTGCTCCCTGCCTGGCCCTGCCCGGCCCTGCCCAGTCTGGGGACACAGACAGACCCAGACTAGAGGGAGGTTCGTGAGGAATGGCCTGGCTCTGAGCCCTGGCTCTGGGAACTTGGACGAAGCTTTGCTCCTCTCTGAGCTTCAGGGTCCTCAGCTGTAACAGCAGTCCCATCTCTGAAGGACTTCAACCACCCCAGAAAACAAGTCAAACCATTCGCATCGCTAGCAATGGATGTTTTCAACATCCATCTCTGGAAGTTGGTCTCAGTGGGTCCATTTCACAGAGGAGAACACTGAGGCTCAGCAACGTCAACTTGCCCAAGGCCACACAACAGAGAAGTGACCAAGGGATGTTGAGGGCTCCACCCTGAGGAAGGGGGCATTGCCCGTCGGGTTGCGTGATGGAGACGACTACGGAATGCCAGGGCTCCGGGAGAAACACACCGCCTGAGCTGATGAAGGGCAGGGAAGGGCAGGCCAGTGGAGGAAACAACTGGAGCAAAGTCGCAGTGGGTGAGAATCCCCAGGGGCTTCAGTGTGGGATTGCAAGGGGGGAGGTGGCGGGGGCTGGCCCATGGGAGCATGATGTGGTCTTGTCCTTGGGGGCCAGCGACCCCCTAAGTTTTCTAAGTAGGGAGTTCTTCCCATGGGGCTAGTTTGCGTCCCGTAGGTTGAGAAAAAGGCCACTGCGAATTTAACAGCTCTTTTAAATGAATTTTCATTTCCCTAGCTCCGGGATTACAGCCATTTGAAATGGGGAGAGCCAGGGGCGTGTGTAGTGACATTTGATAGTGTTTGGCTGAGGGACCTCTAAATGACCCCAAAACTTGCCCTGCCAGTTCCTGCCCCCCGGTCCCCACTACACCTGGGGACCTGAGCCCAGAGACTGTCATGCTCAGAAACAAAGTGCCGATTCACGGTCTCCTGGGCCACTGGCCAATCGCTGAGCCTGGGGCAGGCTTGGCTCCCGCCTCTTCCCGCCCCCGCCTTCCCCTCCCAGCCGGTAGCAGACCACGTGGCGGAGAAATCCGGGGATGACTGGCTTGGGTGGAGGGTGTGGACGAAAAAGGGGCCCCATACTAAACCTGACAAACTCGGGCGAGGCCTGCGTGGCAGCCTCACAGACTCAGAGACCTAACGTCACCACGTGGGGTGGTCAGAAACTAAAGCTTTCTAACTGAAAGTAGTTCATGGGGGGTAGTTATGTCCTAGGTCAGTATTTTTCCCTAACAAAGGTCAATCTTTGCCTTAACTGAGCCTGGTTTTTGCTTCCCCCCTGCCGCCCCCATCTATAATAACATACCTGGTAACATACCTTTGGAAAATCAAAGTAATTTTTTTTGCATCCATAATAACATTACTTTTGAAATACCATCATACCTTGGTACTTGTCAGCTTCAGAACTCATCACACCCTGTATTCATTGCATTTTGATGAGAAAAAAATGTTTTAGCACTTGGCAGAACTCATGTAAGTCCTGCCGCCTCCCCAAGAGAGAAAATACTTCATCGTTTGGGACTTGGTTTCGGCACTTGTCACGAGTTCTGGAACAAATTAACAACGAGTACTGAGGTGCTACTGTATCAAAGTAAATTTATTTTGCATCTACGATAACATACCTTTGGAATATCAAGGTAACTTTTTTTTTCTTGACAAAGGTCAATCTTTGCCTTAACTGAGCCTGCCCTTTTTTTAAAATCTATAATAACGTACCTGCTGACATACCTTTGGAATATCAAAGTAATTTTATTTTTTTCAGGGACCTCATAGCTCAACCACAGCACCAGAGCAGAGAGCACGGATCTACTCATTGTTATGACTATCGTGTGAATTGCGAACTGTTAACTGTCCTAACCTACCTGTGTAAAAGAAGTGTGTGTCTATTTGTCTTGCTTTTCATCCGATCCCAGAGGTCCCCCTCCCCCCTTTACTTTCTTCCACCTCCTGAATCTATCACCAGTGGATTTCATGGAACCCCATTACATCTTCCCCTCTGGTTCTGATGTATAAAACAAGTGATAAAACTGCCATTTTCTGGAGCATTTTCTCAGTCCGTTGAGATTTTGCTTCCCGGCAATTGTTGTCAGTTTGGCTCAGACAAATTCATAAAATTCTGACAGGTTTGGACATTTCTCACGTTGACAGGGTTGAAAGGGGTAGAGGGTTTAGGCTTAGCTTCCTGGTCACATGGCACAATTTCAAGAACAGAACAAGGGCACCTGGGTGTGTGGTCCGGCAGCACAGAGCCTCCTGCCCACTGGACACCAAGGGCCAATCAACGTCCTAGAATGTGGCCAATCAGAGTAGCAACTCCAGATTCCTACGGGAGGGGGACGGACAGCCTGGACAGCAGAGAAGCAGGTGCGGGTGAGAGTGTTGCTCCTCCCACTTAGGGGTGTGTGATGGCCTCCAGACAGTGCTTCCTGACTTCGGGGTTTTGCAGACCCTTGGAAAGAATTCAGAGCCTCCATCCCCACCCCCGCCTTGAGGGTCCACAGACAGCTCCGAGGCCAGGTCCTCCCTGGTGACAGGTGGAGCTGTTAAGGATTTTGAGCAGAGGTGTCACATGAGAAATGTGCTTCTATTATTATTAGATAACATTTATGGAGCCCTGAGTCCATGCAAAGCACAATGCTGCCTGTGCCTCCCACTTATTTCAGTAAAATTCGCTCTGCCTTCAGCATAGAGAGGCCTGGAGAACATCCTGTGGGTCTGTAAGTCAAAGTTTTATCCTTTCCGTGAATTCCATTTCTGCTCAAATCAGCCACAGTTGTTTTCTATTGCTTGCAAGTAGGAGCCCTGATTAGCACAATACCCATAAGTGTCTGTGTGGTGTGCTTGGGCAGGCACGTGTGCCTCTGAGGGACCGAGGGGCCACAGCGGAAAGAACCACAAGAGGCAGTGTCCTGGGGTCTGATGTCTGAAGGTGGAGGCTGCCTTTCTAGAGGAAAGGGCAGGCAGGCATTTACAGGACACTCCCACATACGACTTCCCACCTAATCCTTCCCGCCACGGAGGGGGTTGACATTTGTACTTTTGAAGATAGGGACACTGAGGGTCAGAGAGGCTGCAGACTTCACAGCTACTAAGGGGTGGAACAGAGGACAAGTCCCAACCCGGGCCTCCTGCCACCACACCCACTGCCTGTCCCCAGGAGCTCACAGAGGCGCCTAGAGGACTAACGTAGGGAGACTGGCCAGGTAGGACCTCAAAAGGGATGAAGCACTGTGACCCATATAACCCCCGCCAAAGCCCTGGCTGGGCTGGTGAGAGCTCCCACCACTACGTGCCTCCCCAGCACATCGGTGGATTCTGAAAGAGGTCAGGCCATGGGGCACCCTAGAGGGCCACCAAGAGCCTACTGTGCACCTTGCCCTGTGCTTTGCACCCCCCACTGATGACAGTGGGGCTCTGTGCCTGGTAGTTGCTGCCAATCCAACTGGGGATGAGGGAACCATTGTAAAATGAGGCCGCCATTGCCGAGCTCCTACTGTGCACCAGGCTGGGGCTGGCACTCCCCACTTGTAATGGAACGTGGCTGTTGATGCCCAGTCTCTGCTCAAGCCCGGCCTACTGAAGAGTCTGGCTTTACCAACTCAGCCTCTTTCTCCACTCTGCCTTCTGAGGAGGGGGTGGCAGGGTTTTCCTGGGTTCTGGGTGGCAAAATGAGGAAGAAGGGGCAGCAGGAAGAAAGAGGGAAAGGGGAAAAGACCGAGGGCCCAGGGCTAGCTCTGGGGGCTGGCTCACATAGTAGATGCTCAGTAAACACTTGTTGCAGTTTGGAGGACAACCGCTGCCCCCCCCACACACACACACAGATGATAGTAATGATGGTGAGGGAAGCAGCCCCTTGAAGAGAGGGAAATACTAGGAAGCACTTCTGTAGACTGCCTATTCCCTTCAGGATCCACTAAATCACGAGTGAAGGATTAGTCATTTAAAAATTGTTTCGAGGATGTCAGGAGTTTGACCCTGTGACTGCCATCTGCCCTGAGATGGGACCAGTCTACTCATACATCTTTCAGCTGGATTTTCATAACAGTCCTCCTACACTCACTGAGCACTTCGATGTTTGCCGGGCATCATTTTGAGCTCTTAGCACATGGGCACACACTCATACACACACACATACAACGTCTTGATGAGGCACTGACTTTATCCCCCTGTTACAGAAGAGGATGTGGAGGCACAGAGAGCCTGAGTAACTGTCCTAGAGACACACAGCCCATACATGATTAATCAGGAGGAATCAGTCTGTTTGGACACCAGAGCCCACCCTCTTTGGTCTTAGATGCAACTACAAGAGCCCAGGCAGTGGGGCAGGGGTGAGCAAGTGGGGTCCCCTGGCTCTAAGATGGCCAGGCTTCCTGGTGGCAATAGGAGGGGGCTTCCAAGTCTAATTTGCTGCCCCCTGTCCCAGTCTCCTGCCTCATCCACTCAGGGAGGAAAATAAACATGGACAGGACAAGACTCAGGGTTCATCTGGGGGATGCTGTTTTCCCAGCTGTGGTGTGGCTGCCTCCTCCCAGCCCCTTGAGTCGGGCCCAGGCTCTGGCGGCTCCAAGGAGCCAGGACAAAGTGTGGGAAAATTAGCAAACACAGGAGCAAAAGAAAATAAAAATCAGCTGCAACCCCTCCACTCAGAAAGACGCGTGGACACCACTTCTGGTATTTATCCAGCAGTTTGTCTTTCTAGCAGATGCACAGAGAGATCTTTATCCTGTAGCTGTGTAACGCGGATACTCATTGGACAATACTATGGATGTTTTTTCATGTCCTGAAACGTTCTTACCACCTATGTTTCTATAGCTTTCCCACCATTGGTTTATTTTAATTTGCAAATGCGCTACGCACAGCACCTTCTACAGTGTGCATTTTTCACTGGGGTATCACGTGCATGCAGGAAACGGCACCCTTCCTAGTGTCTATGTCTGAGTTTGACAAACCCATAGCCACGGAATCACCACCATAACCAACATACAGAACAGTTTCTTCACGCTGCCCTCCAGGCTTCCCTTGGACCCCTTTGTGGTCGACTCCTCCTACCATCCCAGCCTCCAACAACCTCCAATGTTTTCCTTTTCTTACAAATGTGCGGTTTTCAGAATGTCACCTCAAGGAAACCACAGACTGCATTATATAGAAGACTACCTATGAACCAATAAGATGAGACGTGTACAGAACACAGTCGAGCCCTGACCGGTGTGGCTCTGTTGGTTGGACATCACCCTGCACAGGGAAATGTCATTCGTTTCATTTCTTGTCAGGCCATGTGCCCAAGTCTGGGGTCCAGTCCCCAGTCGGGACGAGTACGAGAGGCCACCAATCCGTGACTTTCTCTCACATCGATGTTTCTCTCCCTTTCTTTCTCCCTCTCTTCCCTGCTCTCTAAAAATAAATGAGTAAATGAAATCCTTAAAAAAAAGAACACAATAAAAAATGTGCAAAAACACAAGCGAAAACTTCCTAAAAGAAGCAGAGATGATTCATAAACATGAGAGCAGACTTTTCATTTCATTATCAGTCAGAGAAGTGGAGTGAGACTCTATCAAATGTCATTACAGGTCCCCTGGATTGGCAACCATGTGAGGGTCAGAGGGCAGCAAAGGATGGTGACGGTCTAGAGGGAGCCCGTGAGCATGTCAATTTGAACACCAGTTTCCCGTGACCTTCGGTAAAGCTGGAGATGCTGTGCTCTGACGGACACAGAGCCATGGCCGATCCTTAGAGAAAGCAGAGGGTTCGGCCAAGAACAAGCGTTTTATAATCAAACCAGCGAGGCCCCCATTTATCTAACTCACACACCACGCCAATATTTCTGCTCGGGGCTGGACACCACCACTGTAGTCCAGAGCCCACTGAATTACTCAGACTAGCCAACCCTAAATTGTTGGTCCTGCCCTGACTGGCCTTTCTCATGGAAACCCCATCACACGCACGCCGAAGTGGTCCCCTCTGCCCTGGTGTCCCGACCACACTGTCTTTCCCCTGTGGCCCTAAGTGATGTAGTGCGCCCCCTTCTGTTGGGAAGTGGAAGTAGTAAATCCTTCTTTCAATGGCATTAGGCTCTCCTAGTCTTTACTCAGTCACCTCCATAAACTAAAATCTGTGGGTACAATCGCTGAAATGGGGAATCTGATCAGGGAGGGGCGCACAGGGGTGCCAAGCTACCGGCCATGTTCCATTTCTTAAACTGACGGGTGGGTTCAAGGGCATTTACATTATTCTTCACACTGTACGAATATGCCTTCATATCTGCAGCATAAGCCACAATAAAAATGAAAGAAATCCATAATCATTTTCATTTACTCTGAAGGTAACACATCATTGGACTGATGTTAATTCCTTAGTTTTGATCAATGTACTATGGTTATACATGATGTTAACATTAGGGGAACCCAGCGAGGGGAATATCGGAAATCTTTATAATATTTTTGCCATCTTTACGCAAACCTAAAATTATTTCAGAATAAAAAATTTTTAAGCACTGCTGAAGCCGGACCACGCAGGGTCTCGGAGGCCACACTGAAGTGTTCGGATTCTGTTTTCTGAGCAGTGGGCGTCACTGGCAGGTGTCGGAAAGGCGGGGCAGTGTCCCATGGATGTGAAGACAAAACACAGCTTCTTAAGTTTAAATATCGGCACAGATGTGGAGGCAGAACTTTCCTTCGGCCGGATGGGGATTGCTGTGACCATGGCCGTGAGGGCCCTGAGATGGGGGGCGGGGAGGCTCTCGGAGGGGGTGCCAGAGAGAACACAGCACGCGTTGATCGGAGTGGACAGCAGATGGGAGGGAGTGTCCCATGGACCTCACAGGAGGATCCTGGGGGCCACCGGGAGGAAATGGTGAGCACAGAGGCTGCAGGGCTGCTGGTGGATTGGGAGGGAGGGCTGGGGAGCCCCGCCCTCAAGCTTCCTGTGTTTCTCAGCCTTTTCCCTCTTCCTGCTCTTCCAGCCCCTGCATCTCCCCTCTGAGCAGGTCTCCTCCTTCCCCTCCTTTCCACTTCCTCCCGACACTCACAGGTGTGCACCTGCCTCTCCCCTCCTTCCCTTCCTCTCAGCTTCCAGAAGCATCTGAGCCCTCCTCCTTTCTGAGTGTTTTGGAGTCTTCCCAGCTCACAAAATTCTCCATCATAAAATCCTTGCCTTTGATTTCGGGCCTCCTTCCAGCTATGTCCTCCCTCCCCTCCTCAGCCAAACCTCTTCAAAGAACCATTTGTTTCCCTGCTCCAGACTCCCACTTCCTGTCGTCCCCACTCAATTCTGGAACCTTCCACCCCATAGGTAAGCGCAACACCTTCCCCTTGTCCTGCTGTCCCCCACCTCTCATAGCACCCTTCACCTCCTGAGACGCTACATACTTACTTATTTCCTTATCGTCTGTTGCCCTCACTAGATTGTAAGGCGGGTGTTACAATTTGAATTGTGTTCCCCGCAAACTCCTATGTTGAAGTCCTAACCCCCCAGTGCCTCAAAATGCAACCTTATTTGGAGATGGGGTCTTTGCAGAGGTCATCAAATTAAAATGAGGCTATTAGCATGGATCCAAATCCAATATGACTGGTGCTGTTATAAAAAAGGGGACATTTGGACAAATGTACTTGGGGAGGGGGCTGTGTGAACATGAACTTGGCCGTTTGCAAGCTGAGCAGCAATGTGGGGAACAGCCCTCAGGGGGAACCAGCCCTCCCGACACCCTGATCTCAGACTTCCAGCCTCCAGAGCTGGAGGATAAATGTCTGTTGTTTAAGCCGCCCAGGCTGTGGTATTTTGTTATGGCAGCCCTAGCAGAATAATCCAGCTGAAGACAGCAGGAACCTCGCTCAGCTCACTGTTTCAGTGCCAAGAACAATGCCTGGCGCACAGTAGGAACTCCGTAAAACTATTTGTTGTTAGAAGAAATGAAAGAACTTCTTTCCGAACTCAGCAGACCCTCCTTTGGTCACCTGGTAGTTATTTTTAAAAAGTGTATTTATTAGAACAGGGAAACGTGTAAGAGATTCGAAGGGATAAACAGTGAAAAGCATATCTCCCCAGAGAGGTTCTAGGAAACGGACATCAGATATTTACGTAGGTGGGTGGCCTTTTCCAACAACTCTCTCTGGTTCCCTTGTGGGCTTCTATTCTAGCCCTTAAGCCCAGAGTTCTTTCTGAGCTTCTGTCCGGGTCCCCTTCCCTTCCCGCTCAATGTCACGAACGTTCTCGAATGACCAGTAGGTCCACTCTCTCCTTAGCCCCTCATTATGATTTCAGCTCCCAAACTCCCCTCTCCAGCTCAGATCTCTCTAGAGCCCAGATCAGCATCTCTCTGGACAGGGATATCCCATGGGAGCTTCGGGTGCAGGAGGTCAAAGCTAAATGTACCTTTTCCTCAGCCGTGCCTGTCCTGAAATGCCTTTATGGAAGAGATGGCCCTTCCTCCCACCAGTAACCTGATGCTGTCCTGGTGGGGCACCACCTCCCCCAACAACAGCAGCCAATCAGGCCCTGCAGATTTGGCGTCCTGGGGAGTTAGTGCAGCCTTTTCTTTCTCCTCCTCATCCCCACCTACCCCCTCATCAGGGTTCAGGTTGCCATCTCTCCACACGTGGTCTTCCCACTGCCTTCTGCTCCATTCTCTGTACACAGTCAGAAGGAACTTTGCAATCTCAATTTGACCGTGCCCTCTCCTCTGCTGAAATATTTCGCTGGCTTCTTATACTTCACAAAAAGAAGAAAAGAAAATTCTCAGTATGTCACAGGAGTTCCTCCTTGAATTGGCCTCTGCCAATGGTTCACTGGCCTCCTCGAACTCCTGCCCCAGGACATTTGCACTGCTCCACCCAGATTCTTCATGACTTGCTCTGTTGCTTCCTTCAGGTCTCCACTAATGGCCATTTTCTCCAAGAGGCCTTTGCTGGCTGCTCTTTATGAGATGAAAACCCCTCGCTCCTTACCCTGCTTTATATTTTTTCTTAGCACTTATCACTTCATACACATTATGCATTTATTTGCTTATAATTTGTGTTTTTCTCTCCTTTTCACTGTAGTGTAAGGTCATGAGAGCAGAGGCATCGTTTGCTTTGTTTGCTGTACCCAAACCCAAAGCCTGAATAGGGTCTGGCATACAGTAAGCACTCACTGGACATAATTGGTGAGTGAACATTTTGGCCCCCAGCAACCTTGAACTGCTTTGGCTGCCCACACACACCATGCTGCTTCTCACCTCTAAGCCTTTGCTCATGCTGATCCACCTCCCTGGAAGACCCTTCCTCCTCCTTTGCATAGATATTTTCTATGGCTCCTTCAAGAGTCTGTGTGGGTTATTGCCTCCTCCAGGCAGCCTTCCCTGATCACTGCCTCTTTGCCTCAGTTAAGTACCCTTCCCTGGGCCCCTGCAGAATCTTGGACATCTCAATTGCAGTCCTTATCACTGGGCTTTTGAAGAATTTGTTTGCTGTTTTCTTGCTGGCTTATTGTGTACATCTTGTGTTCAAACCTTCTCTGGTACATCTTTAGCACATAACAACAATATAATGGTATAATCAGGGCTGAGTGAATGTTTTTATGAATGAATGAGTGAATGAATGAATTGGCTTGGGTCTAGCCATAAAACTTGCTCTGTAACCCTGAGCAAACCCATGCTCCTCCCTGTCTGGATCCCAGTTTTCTCAGTCTATGTAACCAGGTGTCTCCCTAACCAGCTGTGTTTATTAAAAATACAATTTCTGGTCCTAGCCCTGGTCCTGGAAAAGAGGGACACGTCTGCACGTCACCCCCCCCCCACCATGGGTCTCACCGATGTGGCGACTGCTGGACACCATGGCTTCTGAGGCCCCTTCTCACTCTGTGGGCCTGAGAGTCTGCTTTGACAAGAGCCCCTGGAAGACAGTCCTGGGGGCCGGGAAACACAGGCAGGAAGAAGATGATCGCCGCCCTCCCCTATCAGGATTGTAGACTGAAAGGGGAAGAAAAACAAGAACAGCTGCAGAGGACAATTTAGCCCTTTCATCAGGGACTAAATTCTCAGCTGGCTGGCGGGAGAGGCCGCAGCATGACCTTGGCCCCCATCCTGTTGCCGTCGCCACAACACCATCTGCCCGATTTTTTCACACTGCCGAGGACTTTTGACCCCAGGAAGAGACTCCGGGTGTTCTTGGGTGGCCCTCGGAGCCCCTGGCATGGGTGCATGGTGGAAAGGTGCTGTGCCCGTGAGTAAGAAGACATTTCAGTGCCAAGAATCCCAGAAATGGGGGTAAATGAGGTTAAGCTGCGACCCTTGTGAGGGTGGCTGCTTGGGGAGCCCCATTTCCTGTGTTTTGCGGCGCAGCTCTGGTAATGCAGGGAAATTCCACCAGCCCCCCCGAGCCCCCCTTACCTTCTCTGTAAAAGGGCCGTCCCTACAGTGGCAACCCTGATGATGCCATAAAGGGGCCTGCCCGATGCCTGCCACTCCTGGCACTCTGGGATTTAGGAGCGGATCCCTGGTCAGGACAGTGAGTTTGAATCCCGAATCTGCCATGGACAGGCTGTGTGGCCTTGCAGAAGACTGTCGCCCTCTCTGGGCACCTCTGCAAGGCAGGTGGGGAGAATCACCCCATTCTCACACAACACATCAAGGACACATGCTGCAACAGGACCTACCGCTGTTGATGCTGATCTTGGCCACCTGGCAGGTGTGGTGTTCATCAGGTTCTCCACCACGGCCTTACTCACTACCCCCCTTTTCACTCAGTGCTCTTTGGAAGGACGTCACTATGTGTGACCACACTTTAGGACTGGGGAGTGACGCCCCGTCTCCCTGAGGGCAAAGACCCTACATAAATTATTTGGAATCCTTCCACATGGCAGGCTTGCCTGTTCTCCCCCACTTCTTTATCTATATCAGTATAACACTGCATTTTCTTGCTCGAATTGTTCCGGATTTGGTTATCAGAAGCTCTCTGGGTTGGTTCCCGTGTTCCCTCTCCACCACCAGGGGCTTTGTGCGTTTGTTTGAACATCTCCTTTCTTTCTGGCGCTCTAAGGCTCCCCAGGCTCGCCTTGTGTATCGCCTGCTCCAGCCCTAGAACCAGCCACTTCTCCAAAGAGCCCAGGCCTCTTTTCCTGGAGGAGGGCGTCAGAAACCAAGACTTGTGTGGTAGGTGCGCTTGTTGTTACTGGCATGTCATTGCTTCTGAGCCTTCCACGCGGATGGGACAAGGAAATATATGTGCATATAGAAACTTCTGTACACACACATCTATAAATATTTCTATGTATCTAGCAACCTACCTACGTATCTATGTCTGCACCTATATACACTAAATGTGAGTCCCTACTGTCTCCGGTAAGTATTAATTTGACGTACAGTGAAGCTCATTTTTTTCTCTTGGTGTTCAAGTTTAGAGCTTAGGTTTTCATCTCTTTATTTAATTTAATTTTTTTTAAATTTTAATTTATTTATCTTTAGAGGGAGGGGAAGGAGAGAGGGAGAGAAATATCAATGTATGGATGGTTGCCTCTCATGCACCCCTGCTGGGAACTGGCCTGCAACCCAGGCATGTGCCCTGACTGGGAATCGAACCGTGATCCTTTTGTTCACAGGCCTGCGCTCAATCCACTGAGCTACACCAGCCAGGGCTAATTTTATTTTTGAAAATGTAAAATGTTTACAATGCTTAAAGGGTCAAAACTGTATAAAAATATATTTAGAAAAATCTCCCTTTCATCTCTTCTCCATGACATCCCTACTAACTCCTCATGAGTGCTCATTTTCAATGAGTTTGTCATTTATACTTCCTGGATTTTTTTGCATAATTAAATAAGTATGTGGGTAAATAAATAAATGTTAAAAAATTTTTATGTAAAAGGCAGCATTCTATGTGCAGTCGTTTCCACTTAGCTTCTGTTCTGCTTTTTTGCTTAACCGTACATGCCGTGGGTCGTTCCACACAGATTCCTGGAGCTCTTCATCCCTGCGCTCGCGGCTGCGTAACTTCCCCTTGTGTGGTCGTGTAGTTCATCCGTCCAGTTACCTACGGATGGACACTTGGTCATTCCAACAGTTCGCTAGCACAAATAACGCCTTGATGGGTGACTTTACACATATGTTTTTCACTGTGGAGTTATATCCTTAGGTTAAGCCCCAGAAGTGAAAATCCTGGGCGAGAGGGCACAGCATTTGTTTTCTGGTAGAGATCACCAGGTTCCTTCCTGCAAGGCTTTTCTGTGACTGACGGACATTCCCACTGAAGATGCACGAGAGTGCCTATTTGCCCAGAGCCTCACTACATGTCGCCAAGCTTTTGGACCTTTGCCAATTCGATGGATGAGAAATGGCATTTCAGTACCGTGGGATTTGCGTGAAGACTTCTCATACACGGTTCCCCAAAGCAGGCCGTGGGTCATTTCCAACAATCCCAGTAGATCAGCCCAGGGTTGATCCATCCCAGTGGGTGGCTGGTGTTTGTGGCTCCCCCTCATGTCTGGGGGCCAGCGGGGTCTTCACAGCTCCTCACTTTCTGCCCGCCTCGGGTTTCTGAATTCCGCTGATGCTGAGCCACACCCCCCACCCCCAGCTGAGGAAGCAACAGCTTCCTTTGCACAAAGAAGACTCTGAGAGAGGAGCAGGACTTGGCCTCTGAGAAATGCTGAGGTCTTGACCTCTGCCACAGTTCAGAGGTCTGGCCGGGGCTGCGGGATGGCTGATGGAGCCAGGGCACGGGGCACAGGAGCCTGGGGGGTACTGCTGCTGGAAGAAGCTGGATTTGAAGGTGCAGGGCCCCCTGTCTCCCAGGATGGCTGACCCAGATTCTCACTTACCTCTCAGCCTTAGGGCTCATCAACTCCATCCTCCCCTACCTGGCTGCCTGAGTGATCCGCCTGAAACTTAGAGACAAACGCAGCACTCTCAGATGACAAACTCCTACCAGCTCTTCAGGGTGACAAACTCAATTGGAATCTGATCCGCATTCCATTTCCCAACAGAATCTCCCTCCGTCCCTAACACACCCTATATCCATCCATCCATTCATCCATCCCTCCACCCACCCACCCATCCATCCATCCCTGTTAGTTTTCTATTGATGCACAACAAATTGTCTCCAACTCAGCATCTGAAACAACAACAATCGTTTCCCTGTATCTGGGCATCGGGTTTGGGGAGCAGCTTAGCCGGGCGATTCTAGGCCAGGGTCTCTCTGGGCGCAGCCGTCCAGAGACTTGCCTGGGCTGCAGGGCCCACTTCCAGGGAGGCTGTCCATGTGGCTGCAGTTGGCGGGAAGCCTCGGTTCCTGGCCACATGGGTATTTCCATGTGTGTCCTAACAACACAGAGGCTGGCTTCCTCCACAGCAAGAGGTCCAAGAGACAGCAAGGCAGAAGCCACATGTCTTTTATGACCCAGTCTCAAAAGTCACACGGTGTCACTTCCTCCACATTTGATTCTTTAAAGGCGAGTCTCTGAATGTGTGGACATGTTTTAGTATCACCACGCTCTTCATCCGCCCAGTTAACCAACTTTCATGAGAGCCTGCTGTGTGCCTGGCCCGGTGAGCAGCTCCTGGTCCAGAGCCCTGAACAAATCACCTAGAACAGGTGCAAACTCAAATGCCCGCTGGGCCCAGGAATTGAAAATGGGTGCAGACCCTGGTGAGCTGCATACCATGGGCCTGGATGAGGGGAGAGGCTGCTGCCTGGTGCCAGAAGCGTACGTGAAGCCTCTCTATTGCTACACATCAACAACTGATTCCGTTTTATTTTCAAACCCGCCGTGTGTGACCCATATACTACCAGTTTGCAAACTCGGGTGTCTCAGTGTTGCCTGCAAGCATTCCTTTATTCATGCACCAGTGCTCTAGGCCCCTTTCACACATGACAGAGATGACCTGCAATCACACACTGTGTCCTTGGCCATCTTTCTCCCTTCAGTGAGCTTCTATTCCACCCTCACAACCCAGGAGCAGATGTCCCCTCCTCCGGGAAACCTCCTCTGACCCCTCCTCTGGGGTCTGTTACCAGCTTTCTCCTCAGGCCCCGGCCACGTTCGTGCCCACAGCTCCATCGCTGCTCTCCCCCACCTCCTTCCCCACAAGGCGAACTCCTGAGGCAATGAGTGAGAAGATCAGCTGCAGCCCTGAGTGGCGTGGCTCAGTTGGTTGGGCGTTGTCCGCCAATGCAAAAGGTTGCCACATCAATTCCTGGTCAAGGCTCATGTCTGGGTTGCACTGGTCTGGCCCCCAGTCAGGACATGTGCAAGAAACAACCGATCAATGTTTCTCTCCTTCTTTTTCTCCCTCCCTTCCCCTCTCTCTAAAAATAAATAAATAAAATCTTTAAAAAAACCACACACACACACACAAAACCAGGTGTGCAGGCAGGGCCTCCCAGAGAAGGTGGTCCTGGCAGGATGAACGGGACCTGCGGAGAGGGGGTCTCCTGGCAGGGGGAGGGATGAGCAAAATCACAGAGGCAGGAAAGTGTGGGTGGTGCCTGAGGCTGGCAGAGTCCCAGCTTCTTCCTACTTAAACATTCCCCCCAACGCTGCCAGGGCTCTTGGCTGCCGCCCCAGATGGTGCGGGGCAAGGTCTGCAGGCCCTGAGGCGCTCCAGGTAGAAGGAAGCAGTTGCGGGGGTGGGTGATAGAGAGACAGTGGGACAAGAAACCCTAGTCCTAGATGAGCCATTGATGAAGCCTGTCCCACAATAACAAGAAAGGGCTGGACTGGGGGATAGAGGAAGCCCAGGGCTGAAGGCCTCAGAGAGGCAGGTGCTAAGGGATGGGCTGGGGGGAGGCAGACAGCCCTCGGCAGCCCCTGTCTTGGGGTCTCCAGCTACCCTTGGCCTTGGTTGCCATTGCCCTTGGAGCTAGACCCTTCTCCAGCCTTCCACCGCAGCTCCCTTGCTGGCAGGCCTCCTTGAAGCCCCCCTTGCACGGTCTCCTCCACCTAGCAGCTCAGGGAATGTTTTGATTCCTCTAGTGATTACATCGCTCCTTCCTTAATTTTCTCCATGGCTTTTCATGGCTGGAAGGAGAAAATCCAAGCTCTCTGGGATCTGCAGAGCCAGCCCACCTCTCCCGCCTCTTCTCAGCCCCGTCCCTCTCCCTCTGCCTCTTCTGTGCCTCCAACTTGCTCCCTCACCACAGGGCTTTTGCATGTGCGGTTCCCTCTGACTATAATGTTCTTCCCTAACTTCTTCCTCTCTTCAGATCTCAGCTTAAGCCTTCAGAGCAGCCTTTTCAGACCTTTAGGATCTACTGGGTTCCTTCAATAAGTGTTTTTCCCCTTGAACAACTGTACATCATGTGCACAATGCATTCGCTATAAGGATCTGATCCCTTGGTACACTCTGAGCTATACGAGGGCAGGGACTGTCCGCCATGCATCCCGGCACCCAGGACACTGTCCCTGGAATAGAGTGGGCAATCAGTAAATGCGTCTCATGACTCCTGTCTCTTTCAAGACATGACAAATGCTCATGGCCATTGCCTCACAGAAGGCAGGGGAGGGAGAAGAGCAGAGATAAGTGATTTTATTGTGCAGGGGAGAAGACTGAAGTTCAGAGAATAAAGACAAACCCCCTGACCTTCCAAGGAGTTGCTGGGCAGGCAGGGACTTGAACTAAGGCCCCTATATATTGGGCTCCTCTACCATGAAGCAATTTTAGGAGCAGACGAAGTGTGACAGGTCGTTGTCCTGGCTGGGCAGTAGGACACCGTGTGAGCCACTCTCTCCGGGTGGACCTCCCTGCTGTAACTTAGGACAGTTGGATAAGGCAAGTTTTAAGTCTCAGGGGCTCCAGGAGGTTCTGCTCTCGTGGCTTGTTTCCCTCTGTCTGTGCCTGCCACCAGATCTGGGCAGCCCAGGAGATGGGGTGCGGACAGCGTTTGAGGTACCTCTGTGCTCCCGGGTCTCCTCCACTCCCATCGCCAGATCTGGCACCAGGAAGCTCATTTACATGTTCTATTTTCCCCTGCAAGAAGAGAAGGCCGTTAAGAGGTGAAAGCATGTCTGTCCCAGCCTTTTGCTTTCCCGTGTTTGTGACGTCAGTGATGAAAAAGGCACGTGTTGACTTAAGCCGTGTTTTCACCTCCCTCCCTCTGGTTCCATTGAGGAGCTTCCCCCCATTCCACGCGGTCCGGGAACAGGCGCAGAACCTCCTCCGGCCACTGGGACAGAGCTGCCTGGGTTCTGTGTTGAAGAGGATTCCCAGGCCGCTTTGGGGTTCAGCAGGCAATTCTACATTTGATGCGTGATGTCTACGGTGAGTGGGAGAGGGCTGAGCATACACATCCACCAAGTATTTGCTACCCTCATAGTAGGAACAAATCAATATTTATTGAATGAGTGAATGCATTCTGAATCCTGAGATATTCTGTTTAAATTAGGCAATGCTCTTCCTCCCAGTGAGGCTGTTCCCCCGTGCAATGTCCCGGCACCTGGCCCCGGGCACATCAGAGTGACGGAGTGTCAGAATCAGCATCAGAGCCATTTGCTGAGGATGTCTGATATGCCCTTTCAATGAATTATTTCATTGGATTTTCACAACAAAAGTCTAACGAGGACTATGATATCTATTTCGTGCTGAGGAAACCGCGGCCCCGGGAGGGGAGGGATCTATGCAAAACCACGCAGCAGGCTGGCAGCAGAGCTCGTCTCCACGCCGCCTGCCTGAGGCCTCCACTCCACCATGCGTAAGGCCGGTGAGGGGGTCTGCTCCTTCCCGAATCTGGTGTAGCCACTGGAGCAGGATTCCGTTATTCATTTACCAAAGAGAGAGGAAATAAACCCTTGAACAAGCCTTGGAAAGTCCTCTGGAAAGTCCCTGAGTGACGTCCAATCCACCACTTAAACCTGTGCATCTGGAGGCTGATTTCACAACCCTTGGCCGCTCACACAAGCAACACCATTTTATGTGTTGTTATGGTAACGCAGCTGTGTGCCCGACACAGGGCAGAGCACCTCACCTTCATGAACTTATTTCACCCCCACCGCAGTCCTGCGAGGAAGTAAATGTTATGCTCCACGTCTTACACAGGATGAACCTGAGGCTCTGAAAGGTGAACCTCCACACGCAGCATGGGAGCAAGTCATACAAAGGAGTGTGTGTGTGTGTGTGTGTGTGTGTGAGTGTGTGTGTGTGTACACCTTTGGGTGCGTGTGGAGCTGTACTGTGTCAGCAGAGAATGCTTTTGGAAGAACAGGATGGGAATAAAGGTGCAAAGGATGTCGAGATGCCCCTAGACTGTAATGACCACTAGCTGTCCATTCCCACCTTTCTTCTGTTTTTAATTCTCACCTAAGGATACAGTTCATTCATTCATTCATTCATCCATTTTTTTGGTTGTCAAATGATCTTTAATTGAAATATTTCCCTTCGTCGTTCCTAACTAGCCAGGCACGCCCCTGCCCCACTGCTGATGTCATCTGTGATGTCATGAGGGGGCAGGCGTGGAATTTGCAGCCCACAGACTGGGCCGTCCCTGGGATCTCTTTAATGGTCCAGAGAGTTCTCCAGCTAAAGATCGGTGCCACATCTGTTGGGCAATGCTGATAATCACACCGGAAGTGGTGTTTCCACTGGGTTTACTGTCTTTTTGCCCCTTTCTGTCTCGTGGCATTTGTTTGAGGGCTTTGATGATCAGGGCAGAGGCTGAAGGCACTGCCTCCGTCTGGGCCTGTCTGTCCTGCATGATCAGTTTCACTGTCATCCTCAGACCCTTTCAGTCACTGGTTGCTAGGGCGATGTCATCACTGACCTTTTTTGGAGACAGGCCCAGGGGGGTGATCTTGGGGGCCAGGGCAGACAAGGCACTGACTTCCCATGGATGCACCTCAGGTACAGGACTTGATCTCGTTGGGGTCGAACTTCAGCGGCATGGTGGAGGCGGCTGGTGTCGGATGAACCCAGATTCCGGACGACAGAAGAAAGTTGCATCTACACCTCCTCTCAGCCCAAAGCCAAAGGGACATTTATTGATTTTAGACAGAGAGGAAGCAGGGGGTGGGGGGAAGAGAGAAACACGATATGAGAGAGAAACATTGATCAGTTGCTTCTGGTACATGCCCCTACCAGGAGATCAAACCTGCAACGGAGGTATGTGCCCTGACCAGGAATCGAACCCATAACCTTTCGGTGCATGGGACAATGCTCCAACCAACTGAGCCTCACCAGCCAGAGCGTTCCCAACCTTTTATGCAATCTAATTTCCTTTCAGGTGACCAACTAGTACTGAAATGTTTAGCGCAAGGGGACCTTGGGCACATGACCCAATTAGAATCTTTCTTTTAAAGTCTTTGAAACTAGCAAGGAGTGACAAAAGGCTTGAGATTCATTCAGGTAGCACAGGAAGGGGTTGATAACCTAATTTCTGGAAACAGACAGCCTTGTCCAGTTCCCGACTCCACAGTTTACCACGTAGCTGATGCAGGGCGAGCCGCGTAACTCCCGTGTGCCTCAGTTTCTCCATCTGTGAACGAGGACAATAGTAGAATTTAACTCGTCATTTATACACTTGGAGATGTACTGACACCTAGAAAGTTCTGCTTTGGTGTGTCTGTCTGTCTACACGTGATTCCGTCAGTTCTGAGGGGTTTACAACTCATTCTTGCTGATAAGACTCCTGGAGCATGTTGACTGCTCCTGTGCTTTCCGGAGAACAGGCCCCCAGCCTTCGTGTGGATTCTGTGAGCAGCGGATACCCGCCCAGTCCATTGTTCACCTGCTTAACCATCTCAGACTTTCTCTCTGCCGCCTGCAGACCCAGAACACTAGTTGTCATGTCAGTTCTGTCTCACCGCAAAGCTGCGGCTTCATAACCTCTGAGCGACCGCCCCCGCAACTCTCAGTGGGATTCTGCACCTGACATCAATCAGCAAGTCTGTTTTCTCCCAAACTCATGTCTGGAATAGAAACACTGAAACCTGCAGGCTGGAGAAGTTTTATGGGATTGCTTAGTACATAGAATGGCGGGATCTTCTGGTCTGTGTGGCAGAGCAAACTGTTGGGATTATTAGTCCCAAATTAACAATAGGCAGATGGAGGTCCAGGGTTATGAAGGCACTTGTTAAAAGTTACGCAGCAGGCAGACTGGCTCTTAGCTCAGGTTCTCTCTCTGGCAAAAGGCTGATTAACCAATGTGCAGCGAAAGACGGGCTTTGAATCAGCCCTGGGTTTTGAATTTAGACTCTTGCCGCTGCACTCTTCCTTTTTCAGTTCTTTGCTCTCTCCCAATTTCTTTAAGCTTCATGCTACCTCAGGGCCTTTGCACATGCTGTGCCTTCTGCCTAGAACCCTGTTTCTCCCCACATGCTCTTCCCCAACCCTTTACCCTTTTCCTTTCCCTCTTCCGGATCTAGGATTCTGTGCCCTTGTGAGACCACCAGCTCTACGCTGATCTCCTTAGTTTCCAAAGTCGACATTTTTCTGTTTTCTTAAAAGTTACCACATTTAGTTATTTTTTTTTTCTTTCTGTAAGTTTTCTTGCCCATCTGTCCCAAAAGATTGTACAAGATCTGAGGGCTGAGACTCCGACTTGTTCTGGCTCAGTGCTTGGCACCAAGTTTAATATAAATAAATGGATGGATCCCAAAGTCACCCAATCAGAGATCATGTGGATTCTAGTCTCCCTCCAATGCGGAGGAACAATGGTTGGGCCAGGGTCGCAAAGGCGGTGGTTATGTGGGAGACACAAGACACTCACACCTCGCCCCCCCCCCAACCTAAGAGGCAGACATTGCCACCATCATCACCATCATCAACACCGTATCACCATCAATCCCATTTTACAGATGGGGAGACTAAGGCTTAAGACAGTTCGTGACTGCCCCAAACCGTCCACTGGAAAGTGGCTTCTGCAAATGGGGCCGTTGGGGCGGGCGGCTCTGCGAGGCGGAGCTGGGAGCGCGGTGAGAAGAGGAGGGAAGGGGAGGGGAGGGGAGGACAAGGCCGCAGAGCAGGCGTCAGCTCCCCTTGGCAGCCGCGAGGCCTGGAGCCCGGAGGGGGGCGCCTGGTTCTCATCACGCGCGCGGCGGTCGGGGCGGGGGACGAGGCGCCGGCGCACACAAGGCCGCTGTCGCGCCACCCAGCCCACGCGGGGAACAGCGCTCAGACACAGGCGGGGCCTCGGGTGGCCCCCGCCCCGCCCCGTCCCGCCCCTGAGGCCGACCCTAGTTGGTTTCCCAGTCGCGCCGCTGCGTCTCTGCCTTGTCTTTCGCTGTCTCGGTTTCGCCCGTCTCTCGGGCACCTCCTCTCCCTGTCTCTCTCTCTGTCTCCCCAGCCTCCCCTCGGAGATGAAGCTGGGGTCGGCGCTCCAGGCCAGCCCGCTCCAGTGCTAGGCTGGGGAAAGGGCTGCACGGGACAGACGGACCCGCAGAAGGACCGACCTGGCGCCCAGAGAGGACCCGCTGCTGCAGCTTGTAGCCCGTAACCATGGTAACGCCTGCCAAAGCCTGGACCACCTCCCTGTGTCTTCTTTTGGAGGGAGCCTAGAGGGGGTGTAGAGCGCAGACCGAGACTTTTATGCTGAGACAGCCCTCAGTGCCTCGCCAGGGCTCTGTGCGTAACTGCCTGCCCCGCCCCCGCCCCAGGAGGGGTGGGGTGGTGGGGAGGTGCAGAGACCCATTTCTGGGCCACGCCCCTCTCTTCATTCCGGGCCTCCGTCGCTCCATCTGTAAAGTGGATGAGTAAGACTTGTAAACTTTGACATTGCCCCGTCCCATTGCCCAGATTGGAGCTGGAGTCCTAGCTCTGGGGCCTTGGACCAGACTTGGAGTGGTGTTGCATTTAGACCTGTGACTGAGCTCGGATATGCCCCTTGTCCCCACACAGGGCTGGGATGGGGATGGGGGTTAAAGGCCCCTCCCCATCTGAGCGCTGTCAGGCAGTGCAGGGCAAGGAGGGTGAGGAGCAGAGAAGTGAAAGTTGCTCACCCAAATTTGGGGTGGTTTTGCTATTTTAGACTCATGGCAGGGAAGTCAGATACGCAGGTTTCCCTGAGCTGAGGTGCTCCCATGGAAACTGGGTGAGAGGTAGGCCTAGGGGAGCGGGAGAGCGAGGCAGTACCCACATACCTCGACTTCCTGGGCTGGCACCTCAAGGTCGGGTCGGGCGCACACGTGTGTGTGTGAGTGTGTGTGTAAGAATGAAAGAGAAGTCTGTTTTAAGAGAATCCCAGCCCAGCTCCAGATGGGCCCAAGGGCCCCAGGCAGATTCACACAGATCCACAGGAGTGGTGGGGGTTGGGAAAAGGGCCGTGAAGACAGGCCGGGGTTTAACTCCGCGACCGTGATCTTCCAGGTTGAACTGGTGTGGGTTTTCACTCTGTGCATGTCCACACACAGAAGGACTCTGTACACACACACACACACACACACACACACACACATGCATACACCCCAAAGCATGCTCCTGCTTATTCACATGGCTGAACACAACGTGCCCTCTCACACACGCAAGCCTTGTCCACGCACTCTCCCACACTGCTAAAACTTGGGCACACACCTGCATACGCACCACAGACATATTGCACACCAGGATCCTAAGTTCACACCCCAGCGGGGCAGGTGCACACACCCTTGGCTGTTGGAGCCTTTGACAACAACCGTAGTGAGCTACTGTTGTTCACCTCGCACCGCCACCGTGAGACCCTGCCCCAATTTACCTGCAAGAGCTAGTGTAACTCTCACCAAGTCTGAGTGCACCTGCTGGTATCCCCACCCCATGGAGAGCAACCTGGGGATCCGGGAGCTTGAGTAACTGCCTGAGGTTGCCCTACCAAGAAGTCAGAGTGAGAACAGCATGAATTCCAAACCTGCACTCAGTTGTCAAGGTGTTTGCCACACCTTGCCTGGTTTTGGACCTAACTTAGCTATTATTTTGAGAATCCAGAAACTCGTTGTTATGCCCTAGACCCTGAGATCAAGGGTCAGGCGCTAGGTGGCCCTCTCAAAGAATAAGCAACTCTCTGCCGAATGGGAGTGATGGACAGATTTCCCTCCTACCATTGTCTGAGTATTAAGCGTTGTCCCTGGCCCCCTCTCTGGCCTCACCTCTGTACTCCAGACACTCCGACCTTGGTTCAGGGGCTCTGATGCTTCACGTCTCCTCCTGACACAGGGCCTTTGCACATGCTGTGCTGCTCAGTGGAGCCCTTTCCCCTAATGCACTCAAGTTGTCCTGTGCGTCTCTAACCAAATATCACCTCCTTAGGAAAGCCTCTCCCGGTTTTCCTGACTATCATTCTAGCCACATATTTCTCCTTCAAGAACTGGCCACAGATGTTATTTTGGGGGGACGATTGGATTAATGGCTCTCTAGTGTTCTGAGGCAGCCCAACATCAGAGTCTCTTGTGGAGAAGGGTCTTAGGGTGTAACCAGTCTCCGATTTCTATAATTTCAGTATCATCAGAACAATCTTTGCACATCCACTTACTGGATATAGGAAATAATACATTCTACTATTTATTACTTCATATTTTTATGTACATAAACTTTATAAATGTAAAAATATATGTAAACAGGGGATTTTAATATCATGGTCATGAAAAATCAGTATTCCTTGTCATCAACAGAAAGTAATATGTGAAAGTATATAAGCCGGGGTGAATCCGTGTTATCAGACCCTGGCTGGGAAAGGCTGGCTGTGGACGACTCCAAACCCGAGCACGGCTTTCTTTCCGTTGAAAGGAGTAATGACCAAGTGTTGAGAGGCGTTTGAGATGCACTGTCAGTGAACTGAGGCCTTCTCTTTAGTGTCATCGAGAGGACCAGAAAAGAATGGGAAAAACTTCTCTACTGTGGTCTCATGCGGAGTTCATGTCCTCCTCAAATCGAGGGCTCTCCGTGATCCTCCCCCACACTTTTGAGAAAAACTGGTTGAATCCAGAGCAGTTCATTCAACACTGCCGAAGTTTGTACCTGCTCCACGGCAGGCCATTGGAGGGCCTGCTGTGGGCCAGGCCCTGAATAAGGCCCTGGGGGAGAGATGTGTAGGCCCTGGGCGATCAGCCACCCACTGACAACTCTGGGCTGTGTGATGGGCAGTGGGCATCCCTCCCTTGGCCCCGGAACCACAGGTGTCGTGAGAAGAGAAGAGGTGCAGGTGGACACAGGGCTCTGAAGTGTGGGAGGGAAGCTCACCTGTTCCGGGGGGCGGCGACCCAATGCTTCCCAAGGTGGGGCGTCCACCAGGGGTCCCCCGAAGGCAGACTTGATTTTATTGCTTATTTTGTGCATGCTATTTACTTTAATTTTATTTTTCCATGATAGTTTACATTGAAGATTATGTTGTATTTGTTTCGGGTGTACAGTGTCGTGGTTAGACCATCGTGTACTGGACAAAGTGCCCCACGCGGCATTTCCAGTGCCAGCCTGGCCCCCACGCGTGGTCGTCACAGTGTTACCGACTGTATTCCCTACGCTGCACTTGACATCCCGGTGACTGTTTTCTAACTGCCAATTTGCGCTGCTTAATCCCTTCACCTTTTCCACCAGGCCCCCTTCCCATCTGGCAGCCATCCTTTTGTTCTCTGTGTCTAGGGGTCTGTTCCTATTTTGTTTGTTTGTTTATTTTGCTCTTGGGCGAAGAACCGTTTTGCTTGCTGTTAAGTGAAATCATATGGTATTTGTCTTTCTCTGTCTGACTTACTTCACTCAGCACAACACCTCGGAGAAGAGACTTTAGCAGGCGCTCGGAAGAACATTTTGTATTGTACAGCTTTTCATCTTGTTGTATAGCGTGTTGGGAAATAATGGAAGTAGAACGCATATGATAATAAATACAAATACGTTTGTCTGAGTTGAAAACGAATTGACAAGAAGTGAAATGCAGAGTCAATAATAAACAATAGTCAGTAAACAATCAGGGAGGACATGTGGGTAGCAAGGGAAACTCAGCGACACAGCGTGTGGGTAACAGGGCAGTGCCGGCTGGAGTGTCGAGTGTGTTAGAAGAAGAAGGAAGGGTAGGCCGATGGGCCTCCAAGGCCAGGCTGAGTTGCTCAGGCGATGGGGATCCACTCGAGGTGGCTGAGCTGTGGAGGGTCCCGAAGGCCACTGTGGCGGCCGAGGGGGAGCCCAGGATGCACAGGTGCACACCTCAACTGACCACCTACTGACAGTAGTGCCTTGGGCTCAGTTTCTTAACCTGTAAAATGAGGATAAAAACATCCATTCAGTAGACTTGTTGGGAAGATGAAGTCACATGATATACGGAAAGCGTTTAGCGTAAGGCTTGACGTAGAAGTCTTGCTCAGTAAGAAGCAACTCTGCGATTGTAATTGTTATTAGCAGGTAGTTTGGGTGGGACGCGGTGAACCCTCGGGAAGGGGCACAGGGGCCAGGAGCGAAAGGAACAAACACAGAACTAAGGCTCAGAGAGGGACAGTGACCTGCTCAAGGTTACACAAATGATGCACGACAGAGCGGGACTCGAATACCCATTTGCTTCTCAGTTCACAGCAACTGGAATGTTTTTTCCAGTTTCTGAATTTTTTTTTTTTTTTAATAAAGAGCCAATTCTCACTCATACCTCCACCCACACAAAACTAAGGATTGAAAGCAGGAGAAGTTTTAGTTGGACGTAGGCAAGGCCTTTCTGGCAGCCGGAGCGACAGAACGCTGGCTTTAAAACCTCCGGCCTGGAGAAAAGGAATAGGAGTGTTCCCGGTGGTTGAGGCCGGTGGCCACAGCCTGATTCCTACTGAGGACTGTATGTGGCTTGCAGATATCAGCTTCGGCCAACTTCGAAAGAAATTGGGAGGTTTTACTGAAACACCAGTAGGTCATAGGTGAAGGCAACACTCATCCCAAGTTGATGAGACCGGGCATTTGCTACAGGCCCCAGCACTCCCTGTTGCCTCCCGGGCACCGAGGGTGACTGCCAAGGGCCAGCAGGGGTTGTTTTCTCACGCCTGGCTCACTTTGTCTTCCACGTCACCTGTGGAAAACGGGCCCCCTGCTGGTTTAGATTCTCCCTGGACTAAATTATACCTTGAATTCTAGAATGGCCTTGCTGGAAGAGCCCTTGGGGATGGAGAAACTCAACGCTCCCACTTTGCACATGGAGAAACCGATGCCATGCCAGCGTCGCCCAGTGGGGCCAGGGTTCAACTCCAATTTCCCCAGGCACCTCGGCCTTGGTGGGGACGGGAGCTGACACACTGCCGACCTCAGGGTTCTCAGTCCCCTCCCTTCCCCAGCGAGGAGATGCGGACGCCAGGTGATACTGAAATTTGGCCTGTTGGAGCAGATGATAAATCTGGACCTTTAAGAAAAGTTCAGCCCGTGGCTCAGAAGGCCTGACTAACCACATCTGGTGAGACCATTTCAATAGAGAACCAGCATTACAAACACACACAATCGCACTTTCATTCCCCCTCCCACCCCCTGCCTTGATTATAAAAGCTCTACAAGTTGGTTACAGAGTGTTTGGAAAATCCAGCAAAGCTATGAAGAAAATGAAAACGTGCCTTTCGAGGCCCCTGCCCCTCACGGCCCTCAGGGGGGACCACAGTTAACCACACTCTTTGATGGTCTCTTGGCTCACACACGGTTTTCCGTGGTGGAGAGCCGATTGTGTGGGGATTTCTCCTTTTAAAAATGCCAATAGTCAGAAGAGTAGTTACCCTGGGGGTGGAGGGGAGGGGGAGGCTGTCTGGGAGGGGGCTTCTTTCTGGGTTGGCGGAAACCCTGTATATTGACCTGGGGAGTAGTTACAGGATGTATGTACAAGGCAGGTAAGAATGTGCCCACCTGTGCACATCGTATTTGTCTATTTTACTACATAAGGTAATACTCAGGATTATAGTAATAATGGCGGCTCATTACCAAGACACGGAGAAGGAAGTATACGAAACCTTACTCTGCTCTCTTCCTGTGCCCAGATGGAACTGCTGGGGACAGCTACTGCTCTGTGTCCTTTGGTGCCACACAAGGTCCCTGTGTCTGTACAGAAGGTCCCTGAGCATTGTACGAGGTGCCGGCTGTGCGGGCCGGGTTCCACTGGTCTCCAGGGGGCTCCTGGGGTGTAGGGGAGGGGCCCTGGCTGCACGCTGGCTCTGGCATGTCCCACTTCTGCCTTTCCAGCTTTCACGCTGTTCCCTGCCTGGGCTCCTGCCGAGGAGCAGTTAAAGGTGCAGGCGGGCTGCACTCACCAGGAAGGAATGGAAAGGCGTTGATTAAGTTTCATGGAAATCATTTTGAGGGGCCCCCGTCTGGCCGACGGTGTTTGGGTTCCTGCGGTCCCAGCCTGGGCTGCCAGGTTGATTGTAAATGGAGAGTCGCCAGCTTTCCTTCCTGCAGCCGCCTGGCCCCCTTCACAGCGCCCGCTTCCCCCAACTCTTGGACAGCTTATGAGCCCCCGGGGTTCAGGCCTGTAGCAGGTAATGCTCTGGCCAAGAGCTCGGAGTCCTGTTAACTTGGAACACGCTTTCTTGTTACTGGCCGCCCCTTAAATGGTTACCGTGTGTGCCGGCAGTTGAGCCAATCTGTGAAAGCCAAGGGCGTCCCAGCCTGCGAGCCTTGGTCTGTGAGAGGTAAACAGCTTTTTTAGGCCCCACTCAAAACGGCACAAGAGAGACCCCCCACCAAGGCTGGTAGCTGCGGGTGGCCCCAAGACAGACCAGGCACAAAGAGACAGAGAAGAGGGCGGACATAGCCGATCCAGGCTCAGGTTGGATTCTGGCTCTGTCTGCTCTCTGGGAACTTGGGCAAAATCAGCCTGAGTGTCTTTATCTGCAGAGTGGGATGTGTCTGCTTTAGCCCCTTCGATCCTTGTGTGGCGAAGCCCGTGAGTGTGGGTGGAGGGCCCAGTGCACACTGGGTGTCTGGAAACTGTCGTTTTTCTTGGGGTGACAGTGAGTGGAAGGGACCAGGAGGGGGACGGTCTCCACACACAGGCTGGGACTCGAGCTTTGTCTGACAGAATGGGTAAAAATACATAATGAATAACAATATAATAACAGCAACACCTTTTACTTCCCCCAAGATCTCCCGCATCTGTTCTCTCCTTGTATCTGCAGGTCAACCTCTGAGTGAGACAGGATAGGGACTAGAACCCCCATTCACAGGTGGGGAAACCTAAGCCCCCCAAGGAAGGGGTGGTTCAGCTCTCTGCTCCCAGAGGTTGGCGTGCAGACTGCAGCCGGGACACAGGGTGCCCCAGACTGGACCTAGATAACATGGAATCGAATGATGAGACAGGGTCGGTCCCTTCCGAACTCTCCTCTGGTCCTTCTGAGGCTCAGAGAGGAGTCTGCTTTCCATCGGGAGGTGCCTTTAACACCTTCTGAATGCGGGACAATGTGTTTTCTGGAAGAAAGGGAGAAAATTTGTTCAGCCTTTGGGAGGTGACCAGCTGTCTCCAGAACTTAATGGCAGTATTTATTTCCATTATTTACTTTTTCTATTAAAAAAAAGTTTAGTTTTTATAGAAATAGAGCAGTAAAATAAAACATTTTATGTAAGAAATGCATACTTATTGCTTAGTTTTATTATCTTATTTATATAAATATATAATTATATAAGATATACACTGTAGCTACAGTAATCATACATGTAAATATACTTATATAAATAAAATAATATGAAAGCCACCCAGTGCATCGCTGGTTTATTTTGGGGGTTTCATTCTGTTTATGCCAGTTGGTATTGATTTTTCAATTTAAAGTGGTGATGGAATAATAACTATAACATAAGCACAAAAAGAGCGGTGAAGGCTCTTGCTAAATGAGAGCTTATTAAATGGCAGTTCCAGGCAGAGAATTTACATTTGTTGTATCACTGAATCTCCCCCGACTCTGTAAGGCAGGTGTGATTGTAACCTCCAGTGTTATCAAAGAGAGAAATCGAGGCAAAGAAGCGTTAAGTAACTTGCCATGCCCCATAATTAGTCAGTGGCACAGCCAGAACTTGAACTTGGGCAATCTGGCTGCATTCTCATAACCAATGTGGGGACCTAGAGTCTCCCTTTAAAATGCAATCGCGTAAGCCCTTAAAAAGTTGAGTGGACTTGAAGAAAAACAGTAAGTGCTGATAGTACAGATGATGCTGAGATATGCTAAAATCCATGAAGGTGACAGTAAAAGGCTGAATTTCCCAAAATGAAATGAAACAAACTTAGGCCAACTCCATGTGCCCACAAGGAAAGAGGCCCAGAGGAGGAAGGCACCCACCTGAGGTGGCGCAGTGAAGGGGGACCCAGGGGACCAACGCCCCAGGAAAAGCTGGGTGGAGTGGGGAGGGCATGTGGCTGGCAAGGGCCGCCAGTCAAACTGGCTCAGCTTGTCTGTGTTCGTGGGCGTCAGACACGGTCCTCTGACCCCCTGTTCCCACTGCTGTCATTTGGATTGCATGGGGTGGTAAATAACTGTTGGGGTTTAGCCTTGCCGTGGGGGGGCATTGAAAGAGGTTACCGGGCCAGATGAGCCAGCTAAATGCAGACCCTCCCCCACCGCAGTGTGAAAGGAGCCCCTGCGGGGCAGTGTTCCCTCCACATCGGGTGCCTCTGGTACACTGTCCCCTCTGAACGTGCCACCGTGACGGTGCCCGCCCCTCTTCCTTCAGAGTGGGGCTGTGGGCATCCATCCATGCATTCCACAAGCAGTCGTGGGCGGCTGTCCTGCGCCCAGCACTGTTTAAGTACTAAAGACACCTTGGGGACACTGGCATTTGTCTAAGTGTCCTGGGCTTGTACCCTGGTTTTGTAGCTTTCTGGCATTAGAATCTTGCTGGGATTGAGAAATGCCATCTTCCTCCTCCTCTAGGGCTTTGTCTTATTTCCCGGTCTCCAGGGGCCTCTATTATATAAACGAGGAGTCTTATTTATTCTCCTCTTCCTTTACACTCCTCGGGGGACTGGTGGGCTCAGAGCTCGCAGCCAGTCTGGGGCAACCCCAGTGGCCTCCATGATGCTTCCCAGGAGTTAAAGGTCATAACCATGGGTTCCGTTATTATATCTGAATGGGAGCCTCTGACCTCGACCCGCTTGCCTGTGTTACAGATGGACAAGCTGTGGTTGAGACAGGGACATTTTGTTCAATTTTCCACAACATTTGCTGAGCGCCTATTTTGTGCCAGGGACTGAAGACTCTAGAGGAACAGGGGCCAGTGCCTGCTGTGTTAGTTTCTATTGCTGCTGCTGATCATAAACCCAGTAACCTAAAGCAACTCGAATCAATTATCTTGCAGTTCCAAACAGCAGACGTCCCACATGGGTCTGGCCGGGCTCACATCAAGGTGCTGGCAGGCTGCATTCGTTCCTGGACACCCCAGGAGAAAATGTTTGCTTGTGTTTTCCAGCCTCTAAGAGCCGACCACATGCCTTGGCTCTTCCTCTGTTTTCAAAGCCAGCAGCTTCTCATCTCTCGGATCCTCCTTCCGCAGTCACATTCTCCCCTGACTCTTGGGTCTTCTGCACCTTCTTGCACTTTTCAGGACCCTTGTGACTGAGCTCACCTGGATAATCCAGGATAATCTCCCTGTTTTAGGCCAGCTGATCATCAAACTTTATTTCATCTGCAGCATTCATTCCTCTTTGTGATGTAAAGTAACATGTTCTTGGGTTCCAGAGATTAGGGTATGGGCACCTTTGGGGACTGTTATTCTGCTTACCATTCCTGTCCTCGGGGAGCCTGGGGTCCACTGGGGGAGATAGCAATCAGTGTGGAAACCGCTCTGACAGGGACACCTCTGAAGCCCAGAAAAGGGGACATGTGACCCGGGGGGGTGGGGAGAGGGAGGTCAGAGGAAATCTCGGGGAAGCGATGAGGGCTGGTCTGAATCTTGAAGAATGAGAAGGAGCTGCCAGATGAAGAGGGGATGAGAGGGGAAGGCGTCCTGGGGGAAGGAACGTCTTGTGCAAAGGCCCAGAGCTGAGCGAGAGACTGGAGAGGTGCAGAGTGGTGAGGTCACGGGGGCCTGGGGGCCTGGAGGCCAACGCTTTCTGAAGGCAGTGGGGAGCCTCAGGTTTTGGGCAGGAGATGGAGGGGGTTGGGTCTGCATTTGGGAAAGGTTACTCTGGGGTGCTGGTGGAGAATGGCTGGAAGGGAGGCTGGCCAGAGGTCGGAAGCCAATGAGAAGGTGATTCAGTGGGACAGATGTGGGGACCTGGGTCGGGTGGGGGCAGGGAACAGCACAGAGCAGAGCGAGTATGTTCATGAGCTGTCGGAGGCAAGAAGACTGCATAGGACATGGCCGGGGGTTGTTGTTTGTGGGAGGGGAGGTGGGAGGAGGGGGCAGCATTAGGAGCAGACTTCTTGGCCTAGCAGCCGACTGGATGGTGGGGCCATGACTGACATAGGGACATGGGGGAGGAGTAGGGTTAGGGAGGTCCTGGCTTGGGTCTGATCTGTTGGTGGCCTGTGTCTGATAGGCATCTAGGGGAGGTAGGTATCCGGAGAGCAGTGGGCTAGATGAGTCTGGAGATCACAGATCACTTATATTGATTTGTATCAGTCAATTATTGCTGCGTAACAAACCACCCCCAAAATTCAGTGATGAAAACAGCTGCCACTCATTATCACCCAGGCACTTCATGCTGACTGGGGCTTGTCTTGTCTAAGATCAGCGTTGCTGGTAGCTGCAGGTCTGCAGGTCAGCCACGCGGTGAGATTTGGGGATGCTGACCTCCCCTTGCCCTCCAGCCCTGACCTAGATACCTTCTTCATTTTCCTCTCCACCTTGGACCCCAGAATGACATTTGAGCCAATACCTACAGGAAGTGAGGGAAGGATGATATCTTGAGGAAGAGTATTGTAGGCAGAAGGAACAGCCAGTGCAAAGGCCCTGTGGTGGGATTGTGCCCAGGGTGTTGAAGGAACAGGAAAGAAAGCCAATGTGGCTGGAGGGGGTGAGTAGGGGAAGGAGCAGGAGAGGAGGTCAGAGAGTTAGCGAAGCCTCAATCACATGGGGCCTGGAAGGTCATGGGAAGTGGCCACCACCCTCGTCGTTACTGCTACTGTCACTTTTCATCTTCTCCTGTCCCCCACAGGACCCCGCATCCCTGGACACAGCCATTCAGAACGCCCTGGCAGGCCTCTACCCGCCTTTTGAGGCCACAGCGCCCACTGTCCTGGGGCAGGTGTTCCGTCTCCTGGACTCTGACTTCCAGGGGGATGGGCTGAGCTTCCTCCTGGATTTCCTGATCCCCGCCAAGCGCCTGTGTGAGCAAGTGCGCGAAGCAGCCTGTGTAAGTCGGAAGGGATGCCCTCCAAATGGAGTGGGAAGGTCACGCGGTCCTTTACTCTCTGACAACTAGGAAGAGTCTGTCACGTCCGCACTTTCACTAACAGGGAGGAAGGCCTAGACGAAGGGCATCCTTGTGGGTTACCTGTCTCCAGAGCCTGCCCTGGGGCTGGCACTGTGGGCATCACCAGGCTAGAGAATGTTCCAGACATTCCCTGGAGCCCTTGAGGCCTTTCTTCCCGGACCCCTTCAAACCCAGATCTCAGGGAGGTGTTTCCTGAGGCAAAATGGAAATAAAAGTGTTTTAAGCAGGACTCGTTGACTGAAAATGGTGGGTCCTTACTCGGACGAGGACAGGGTGGTCTGGCCTCAGACCCAAATTTATCAACTGATCAATCCCTGTAAGGACCCTGTGTGTGTCTCTATATCTGCTTGCCAGCATCATTCTTACGGGCGAGGTGTTCCCACAAGGCTGGAGCCCAAGACAGTTCTGGGATCAAATCCTACTCTGAAGAGGAAACTAACCTTTCCCCATCAGCTGCAGATAGAAACGTTGCAAGGAAGGGTCCTGACTGGCCAGGTTTGGGTCCTATGTCCATCCCTGGGCCAATTACAGCAGCCAGAGGAGTGGGTACCAGGATTGGCCAGCCTTGGGTCATATGCCTACTTTCTTGGTCAGAGGGTGGAGACTGTTTCAAGAAAAGGGTAGGGAGAGGCCTTTGGAGACCCAATCCTCAGATGCCCCCTGCTGGAACTTGCCCACACCCTTCACCAGGTTGCCATCTATGCCCTGCTATACTATAGTAATGCCCATCCTCCTGCCACCCAGCCTCAAGAATCACTGAGAGGGTCTTAGGCCCCACCAGTCTTTCCTGAATTGCTGATGCCCGTCAGGGACATAACATATCAGAGCAAAATGTAAGGATGGGGACCATGGGCATCATTTCAGTGGTAGAAGGAAACGCACTGTGGCAGCCAGCAGTCCAGGCTTAGGTGCCAGAATTAGAGATGGTTGGAACCGGAAGGAAACTGAGATCATTCATTTAACGCGCTTAGCACAGCGCTGGGCACATTCATTTCACATGCTCAGCCAGTGCCTGGCGCGCATTGTTATTATACGGAAGGAAGCCTCTCTGAAACATTTGCAGCCAAGCTCCATGTATCCCCATGGCATGATTTCACGCACAGCATCCCTCAGCCTCTTTCTCCTCCCTGACGTGCTCTCCAACCACCCGGGTCCTTTGTTTGGCCATTAAAACTTCATTTGTACCATCCTCTTCTCTATTTCTCCCAGGGACAAGGGTCACAAGCTTTCCACTTCTTTATTTTTACTTATAGGTAACTTTGCTTTAATTATAATTATAGGTGAATTAGTGTCACCTCCCAGAAGTGGGTGGGTCGTAGGGTGGAATTTACAGTATGGCTTCAGGGCCACGGGAACCCCAAGCTCTTATCCAGGCTGGACGGCCAGATCTACAGTGCAACTGATATGAACTAGTTTATCAAGTTGGGGTACAAGTATGGTCAAATCTCATTATTTCCACAACTAATAATTCCAGGAGACACCTGCTTAATTAGCAGGAAGCAGTGCCTCCCACGAACACATCCAAATTACACAAGATTATCCGGGATTTACTCAATCTACAGGAATCAGACTCGTTTCCAAAAGCCAGGTGGAGAATAACCTGTTGTCAGGCCGGTGGAGTGTCCTGTCCTGGCCACATGGCGTCACTGTTGAACACTGGTCCCGCGCATCCCTCCGAAGGGGCTCGACTGAGCCGGATCCCTGGGTCAGGATGGCTCCAAGTGTGACTTTTTGTGTCTGCCCAAACCGAGCATTTGCTGGCATGTGCCATTAAAAAAATTTTTTTTATGGTTTGCCTCACCTGCCATGTTGTTACCATTCATGGCAAACAAACAAACAAACAAACAAACAAATAAATAATAAGCACTCGAGCCCAGAATAGTGAGGCAGAGTCAGATTTCCTGACTTTCACTCAGGGCTGTTTCTACTTCACTTTGTAACTTCTCTACTTAGAAATTAGAGAATGATGTAAAAGCAGTAAATGACCTCTTTATTTTTTCAATGGAAAATCCCCACACTTTTTCATAGAGTAAGCGTTGTCAAAGGAATTAATATTTATAGAACACATGTCTTTTATACACAGGTGTTATATCAAGGCGCATGTCATTGCTAGTACTTCTCGTACCAGCCCAGCAATGCAAATCTGTGTCATTATTCCCATTTGCAGATAGAAAATAAGGAAGCTCAAGGGAGCTGAGGGATTTGCATGCATCTGCCACCCAGATGGTAGAACCCATGTCTCCCCAAAGTGGGGGCTCTGGCTGGAGCTGGGGTGTGGGGAGTCTGGATGGACAGGGAGGAAGAGGGAGCATGCGTCAGCAGAATGGTCCTCCTGGGAAAGGTGCTTGCTAACCAGTGCCTGGAACTCAAGCTTTCCCCCCTTGGGCTAGCAAGTATTTTTAAGGTCAGGGCCAGAACCAACCAGGACCAGAGTGAGGAAAGGGGCACCAAACGTGCAACGTGGCCGAGGTGCTCACTCTCTGGGCTGTGAGACGTGCCTCCTCAGATGCCATGTCCTGGGCACCTCTCTTCCTCCCATGAGCCTGTTCACCGTTCCTTCTTGGAGCCGGGAGGGAGGAGACCTGCCCGTGGGGCTCTCGGACTCTCTGACACCCTCCCCGTCTCTCCGCAGGCCCCCTACTCACACTGCCTCTTCCTGCACCAGGGATGGCCGCTGTGCCTGCAGGACAAGGTCGTGGTCCACCTGGCCCCCCTCAACCCCCTCTTACTGCGCCAGGGCGACTTCTACCTTCAGGTTGAGCCCCAGGAGGAGCAGTCTGTCTGCATCAGGGTCAAGTGCCTCACCTTGGACCTCCGCGCAGTGGACACGAAGCCTGTTCCCGTGTCATCCTACCCGATACTTTTCACCCAAGAGTGGCTGGAGGCCTTCAACAGTGACTTTGAGGGAAGTCCCCTACACAGCTGCCTGGTAGCTTCAGAACAGGGGATTAGCCCTATGCCCTGGGCCAAGATAACCAGCCCGGAGTTTGTGGATGACAAATCTCAAGCAGTGACAGTCCTCTCCCCAGCCTGGGGGTCCCTTCAACTGGAGGCACTCGATTTGAGCGGCCCTCAAGGGCTGCACCAGGCCAGGTCCCCTGGAAGCCAGGTGTTCCCTGGCCAGAGCTTGGCCAAGGATAAGGGCAGGGCATGTGGGATTAAATACCCAGGACTTATCAAGGTGGAGCAAGCCAGGCCTGTGGAGGTGGCCTTAGGGGTGGACAATGTGGCCAACCAGGACTTAGAGGGAGATTACGTGGCTCTCCTGGGCTTTTCCCAAGAAAGCAGAGGTGAGTCTCTGAATAAGGAAGTGGACACATCCTGTGGGTGTCCTATTGGGACACTGGAGCATCTACCTGGGACTAAAGAGATCCCTTTCTCTCAAATGATGCCGCCTCTCTCGGGGGCCAGTGGGGGACCTTCCTTGGGGAAATGTGCTTGTGCAAAGCCAGCAAGCCTGGAGGAGGGGCCCTGCGTTTGGGGCTTGAGGAGAAAGGTCAACCATGAAGCCCCCTCCCACAGCTCAGAACACCAGCCCCAAGAGCCCTACCTCAACGTCCTTGGGAATCCACTGCACTGTGCCACCAGCCTCAGGACAGATGTCTCAGAAGAGCCAGCTGCCTCTAAGACACAGGAACCCCTGGGAAATGCAGAGAATGTGACCCCGCCCAGGCCTGGACCAAAACAGACGTCCTCTCCCCGGTTGTGCCCAGCTTCTCCTCCTGCAGCTCCAGCCCTTGAAACCAAAACGGGAGAGAAGACCAGACACTGGAGATCTCCCAAGCCCATGACTGGTCCTGGTCGAAGCACCCCCTCTTCCAGATCCCCCACTCTTGGCCTCAAGTTCTCATTCTTGAAGGGGCAGAAGCAAGCCCCTGCACCCCCAGAGAAAGCCTCGCTCCAGCACGACAGGCCCTGGAAGGTCTTGTGTTCACTCTACTCTCACAAACCCAACCAAGCCAAGTGCTCGGGGAAAGGTAAGGAGCCCACTTGCTCGGCTGGATGGGGGAAATGTTCTCCGTGTGGGATCAAGTGACAGGGGCGTGCAGGCTGTCGGGGACAAAGACCCATCTGGGCTGCTCACTCTCATCAGTTCAGATCATGAAGTGGCATGTCAAGAGGCTTGAAGTCGTTAGGTTCTGGAACTGAGCAAGGCATTGTGACTTGGTCGTGGTGGCTTGAGTGCACACCCCAAGTTCACCACACACTGGCTGGGTGACCTTGGTCAGGGACTTAACCTGTCGAAGTTCAGGTCTCCGCTCTGAGCGATGGAGGTTTTACATGCCTCACAGAGTTGTTCTGAGGTTCGGAGACACCAGAAGTAGGGAGCTTAGCACGATGCCTGACACGCAGTCGGAGATCAGTGGTTGTAAGCTCTCATTATTAGTCAGAAGGACATTCCCCAGCCCCCAGCCCCGGAAAATCCATCTTCTGCTTAACACCCTTTGTTGTTGCTTTTCCCAGCTGGAACAACTCAGACCAAAACATCTGGCCCAGCCGCTGACTCAGGCCCCCCAACCGGAGAAAAGGCTGACTTCCCAGAAGCTTCTACACGTCCCCCAGAGAGAGGCCCCGCCCTGCAGGGGGAGCCACCAGGGCCCGAGCCCGGGATTGGGGCTCTGAGTCCGGAGATTGTCCACTCCAGGATAGCGTGCCTGCCAGGTCCTCGGGATTGGAGGGGCAGGTGGAGGGGCAGGGGAGGAGTCTGGGGAGAGGATGGGGTCCCTGAGTGTTCTCAGATGCTGGTGAGTGTGGAGGGGAGACACGGAAAGTTCTGGATACTTGTGTTCAGGACTGAGCCTTCCTGATGGTCAGGTTTCCTATCTTCCCAAGGAAAAAGCTGGATTATACAGTGTCGGGCAGAAGTATTATAGCTTACAGTTGTTCATATGCAAAATAATATAGTAATTAATTAATAACACAAGAATAGACTGTTTCATGTATTCTCAACTATAAACCTACTTTTGCCCCCACCTATATAAAAGCAGTTTCTAGGTGTCCATCCAAACATCCATCTATCCATCCATCCACCTGCCCACTCACCCACCCACCCATCCATCTACCCATCCAAAAACATACATAACTCTGCACGTACATTCTACTTTCAGTGAGGAGGGCAGGATGAGTGTCTTAGGTCAGGTTCCCTAGACACTGAGCCAGAGATGGAGATCCTTGGGAAAGTGACTTATTTTATTGGAGGTCGCTCTCAGGAGAAGGCAGGTGAGGGAAGCAGGGTAGGGTCGGGCAACATTATAGGCAATACTTATGGCTGTGGGGATGGGTGTTCTGGCCTGATGAGGGGGTCTGGGTGGGGTATTAACAACACCCAACACAGAGAGCATTATCATTTATGCTTAATATTTATTCACCTTTGCAATGAATACTTATTGAACACCTGCTGTGCCCCAGGCCCTGAGCTTAGCACTACGGATTTAGCAGGAAACAAGTCCGATGTGTTCTCTGCTCTCAGGAAACTGAGTGGTGGAGAAAATTCAACAGGTTATTACAACTCAGTGTAGAAAAAACCCTTGTGACCATGGGGCCACAAGGGGCCATGGAAGGACAGTATCTGTATGACCCCAAAGTCCATTCCATGAGGCTTACCTTGCAAGGTGTGCAGGACAGGGAGAGTCCAGAGAGTGAGGCTACCTCTGCACAGAGGAGGAATTCAGGGATGGCTTTTCTGAGGAAGTGGCTTTTGAGTGGGGTTTTGATGAATGAATCCAAGTTCAGAGTTAACGGGAAAGGTGAGGGTGGGGAGAAAGGGCATTTCAGGCAGAGAGACCCCGTGGGCAAAGGCCTGAGGCCACAAGAGCAGGTCCCAGCAGAGAAGGCTGCATCGAATTTCTCACCAAGCACATGTGCCCTCTCTCCTCCAGGTGGTCGGGACAGGGCGGGGAGGCCCCTGCTTCTCCTGTCAGTCACCCAGGAGGCCTGGGAGGCTCCATGGTGCAGGGCCTCAGAGGTCAGCAAGCTGCTTTGCTACCTGTGCACTGTCCCCAGGTAAGAGGCGGGGCTGGCTGACCACTCCATCCCTCCAACCTCTCAGCCTGGAGCCCAGGACAAACTGCGCTCCCAGTGGGGACATAGCCAGAGGGACATGAGGTGGGGGACAAGGAGAACTCTGGTGTCAGCTCTGAGAGCCTCTTCTCACTGCCCAGTCGCTGCTCTGTGCCTCAGTGTCCCCTCAGAGGATAATAATAATATAATAATAATAATAATAATAATAATAGCAGACATTTACATCCCTTCTACTCTGCGTGGTCACTGAATGCTTTACAGTAATGAATTCATCAGTGCAGTCCCATGAGGTGGAAACTAGTATTATCGCCATTTACAGATGGGAATGGACTCTAGTGAAATGAAACAACTGGCACAGATGCAGTGACCAGATACGGTGACCAGATAGGTGACCAGATGTGTCAGCAGTGCCGCACGCTACCCCATGCTGGCCACCTCTGGTCTTGTCTGTGAACTGACTCGTTGTAAGGTTTGAAGGCAGTGGGTTTATTTTCCCAACCTGCTTGATTGTCAGAATGGCCAAGGGCTCTTGGAAACCCACAGACTCCCTGGCCCCATCCCTTATGGCCAGATGTCTGGGGGGTGGGAGTGGGGTAAGGGTGGGTGTGAAGGATCAGTATTTTAACAAGTTCTGACAGTTGGTCCAGTTTGGGAAATCTAAGGTGATCACTGAAAAGCGCAATGTGAGTCAGTTAGGGTGTTTTGGCTGCAAGTAACAAATTCCAATTCAAAATGTCTTATCTGATAAAGAAATTTATCGTTCAGTGTGTCTGCCTTACAGCTCTTTGTAAGAACTTTTTAAAGGAAAGATTTCCTTCCCAGAAGTTCCCCAACAAACTTCTCATGTCTCATTTACCAGAAATATGTCAGCATGAGCCCTATCTAAACCAATCATTGGCTACAGAAATTAGATCCCAGCCTCAACCAATCAGAAACTAGCCCTTGTGGGAGGGGTGGGGCATGGTCATATGGAGGAAGTTGGATTCTTGAACCAGTGAGAGTTCTGCCCACACAAAAGGAGCGGGTGAATGCTGGATGACTTACCCACTGCAGCTGTATCCTGATTATCAGGGTGTGAGAGAGAGCTGTGTGAGGTACTGTGGGAGCACTGAAGAGAGAGCAATAGACTCTGGAGAAGAATCAGGGAGGGCTTCCTGGAGGGAGGGGCACTGGATCTTGCTCTTGGAGGGTGAAGAGCCCATTAGTTAATCAAGGCTTCTAGCAGCCAGTTTCCCTCACCTCCCACTAGCTCCTTTCCCCTAGAAGGCCTCGTTTATCCAGCAACGCTGCTATATCTGTTTACCACCCACAGGCCAGAAGATAAAACCAAGGGGCTGGCAGTCATGGTTGACGCCAGGAAGCAGCCTTTACCTCCTGGTCTGGTCAAAGCCCTGAAGGCCACCCAGGTGAGTGGGAGATGGGCAGCACCAGCCTAGCAAGAACCAGGGACCTGCTGATATTCATGGAGCCCAGGGGCTCAGGGCTGGGTCCAGGCCCCCAGACAGGGACTCCTAATTGCAGAGAGCAGAAGCTCCAGGCAAAACAGGCTAAAAGAGAAAGACTGCTCATTGGTGCAAGTGGCTCCACAGTCCCGGAGTGAAATCCAACGGGAGGTGTGGCTCGATTCGAGGACTCAAATATTGTCACCGAGATCTTGTTCTTCTTGCTCCATTTCTGCCCTGTTCTTCTGGGAGGGTGCCCTTTTCACCCAGGTCCCTGTCTTGGTGGCATGCTGGCTCCCCAAAACTCTAAATGCACATGGTCTTTCAATCAAGTGTAGTAGGAAGGAGCAAGAGATTTTCCCCCAGAAGTTTCAGCAGAAGTTTCTTTGTGTCTCCCTAACCCCGCTTGGCTGAGGTGTCCATCCATCAGCCAATCTCTGTGACCAGGCGAATGCAACATGCTGATTGGCTTAGACCCCGGTCACAGGATCCTCATGAATTGAGACTGGGGGCAGGAAGAGATTCCTAACTAGCTGGCACTCACAGCAGAGTAACTGGAAGTTTGGCTTATGCTCATGGTCTGATCTCCTCCTCCTCCTCACTGTATAGATAGGGAAACTGAGGCCCGGAGGGGGCAGGTCATCTAGGATGTTTGCAACACAGCTTAGGCCCCCTGCTCTCTTGATGTCCAATGGCTCACCCCCCCACACACATACCACGACACCCCAGCCTCAGGGAGCCGCCCTCCCCAGCCCTGGGGCCTATTTGCTTGCACCTTAGTGGGGAGGCCCAGTGGCTTAGTGCAGACCTGGGCAGAGATGCTCTGAAATGCTTTTTTCTTACAGGCTCTCGACCCAGACTCCATCCGTGCCATCCTCTTCCTGGGGGAGAAGGGGACTGCTCTTCCTTTGGAGACTTTACCTGACATCCAGGTGAGGGGCAGGTGGTGTCGGCCAGGGCAGAGAGGAGTTGTTGGGATTGCGCTGAGCTGGGGTGATGAACCGCAGAAGTCACGGGTGAGGAGAGGCCCTGAAATAATGTAGCGAAGGCCAATAATTCAAGGCCTGGATGCCATGACCCTGCAGCCCTGCCCCAAGTCACAGAAGAACTTCTCTCTGGAAATCCTACCAACACCAGGTGGGCACCGTGGCGCGCTCAGCAGCTGCACACAGTGTGAGCCAACCCCGCCCCCTTTGTTTTCAGAGGGGGAAACTGAGGCCCAAGGCCACATAGCAAGCCGGAGGCAGAGGGGCCTTTTTCCTCCTGATCGCCCTGTGTTTGTCTTGCTAGTTTCTCTCAGCATCTCCGGCTCAGATGCAGCGCTGACTTGGGACTTTGCAGAAAAGAGCTGGCTGCTTCCTCTACTTAGTGGCTTGTACCACGATCCTAAGTGTGAGCACCCCGTGTTCTGCCCGGTTCCAGGGAGTGATTTTAAAGGGCTCCTTACTCCTGGTTAGGGATGAGGCACATTGTGAGCTAGAGTTAGGTTTTTCAAGCTTTAAGGCGCTTACGAGTCACTAGGGGATCTTGTCAAAGTGCAAGTTCCAGCGGTGCCTGGGACCCTGCATTTCTAGCGTGCTCCAAAGTGATGCTGAAGCTGCTGGTCCGTGGACCGTGCTTTGAGTACCAGGGATAGCTAGTGGGTCCCCCCCAAACCACAAATCCACCCAGTCCCAAGCTTAGGTGTCTGGAGCTGTTCGTAGCACAAACCTCAAAATTCTCTGCCTGGGAGAGGCAGTCACCTAGTCCCTCCTCCATGTCTTAAGGGAAACTGTTAGGATTTGGTGACATTTCTCAACAGCCTCAAGGAAGAGACAGCAGCATGAGAATGGGTCACCAGAGAATGGGACGAGGATTATAAAGAAATTACATGACAAGGGCTTGCTCAGTCAGTTTGTGCAATTGCCTGAGAGCTGGGCTGGAAAAGAGCCAAGCTCAGAGGGCGCACGTGCTGTGATTGAGTCTTGATGTCTGCCTGGGGCACAGGCTGGGGCAGTGGCAGTGCGGGCGCTGTTTCTTTGCTATTCCTCACCTGGGTCTGGCTCTGAATCTGGACTCTCCAGGATTCCCAGAGAAGACCTGTTGCCCAGAAAGCAACTCTTGAGTCTGGGGTCAGACTCACCTGTGGGAGGTGGACCGGTGCTGAGGCCAGGGTTCGGACATGACCTTGTCGATTATCTGTCCCCATACGGAGTGCCCGGTCCTCCTGACTCGCTTCTTTGTCTGCAGGTAGAGGTGCTGACCTCCTTAAAGGCCCTCAGCCACCACGTGGACCCCAGCCAGCTGCCCACAGCCCTGGAAGGCTCCTTCCCCTACTGCCACAGCGAGTGGGTGCAATTCTTCCAGGTGTCTACCATCACAGCCTTCGGCCCTGCGCCCTCACTCCTTCTCTTTCTTCCCTCGCTATCCTGCCCCACAGATCCATCCACACTGTCAGGTTCAAAGCTAGGCCTTCGACAAACATTTATAACGAAGGGGCAGAGGGGAGTGATTGAGAGCTCAGGCCCTGGGGTCTGACCGCCTGGGTTCCAATCCCAGCTCTGCTGTGTGACCTTGGGTAAGTTGTGTTCCTTCTCTGAGCCCTTTTCCTCATCTATAAAATGGGGGGGGGTATAATTATAGTACCTCCTCAGGGGGCTGTTGTGAGCAGTAATTGAGTTCATGGGGGTAGAAATCTCAGAAGTCTGTCTGGCATGTGCTGTGAGCTGTCTTAATGTTCATGGAAAAGAAAATAAATACAGACATCTGCTCTGTGGACCCACACGGCTCAGGAGCTCAGGGTCTGGTGGGGGAGGCAGACAGGTTTCCTCTCGAAAGAGGGGACGTTAGGAGACTGCCAGCACTGGGCTCCTTTCCTGCATGACCTCACTCCCTCCTCACTACTCACCACCGCCCTTCGAAGGGGCGTTTCACGGCCAAGGTAACCCGTGAACGCATGCAGGATGGGGCGGCTCACACAACAGTCCTCGAGGCTACCAGCCTAAACCTCACTGGAACCGAGCCTGTCAGGGCCGGCCGGGGCCTCCTCCGGACCAGGGCTGCCCCTCCTCGGCACCATTCACAGGTCGGGCTGCATCGTTTGTCATTGTCGGGAGCTGCCTTGTGCGTTGTAGCAGGATTAGCAGCCCCTCTGGGCTCTGCCCACTCTGCCCGCGGCCACCAAAATGTCTCTGGACATTGCCCATGTCCTTTAGGGGACAACCGAAGGGCACTGAGAACCCCCCACTGAGAAACACTGGTCTGTACTAACAGTCTACAGCATGGTGCTCTTCTTTGTAGAATCATGTCTGTTTTAAAAATAGGCCGTGTGTTCGAAATTCAGGTGGCACCGAAGGGCACTGAGAATCTCTTCTCCTCCTTGTCCCCTGGGCCCTGGTGCCCTTCTCCAATCAATCCAGTGACTCTTGAACCACATTCCTGTTTTAAAACCTTCCCTTTAAATGAAGTCTTACCTATAGACCCAGAATATAAAACTGGTAATGATGAAGACTAACACTCTTTGGTCCTCACGCCAGCCTATAAGGCCAGAGCCACTGTGACCCCATTTTACAGAGGAAGAAGCGGAAGCACAGAGAGGTTAAGTAACTTGCCCAAGGCCTCACAGCGAGTAAGTGGTGGAGCTGGACTGAAGCGTCATCCCTCCTCCTCCCCTCTTTCTCCCCCCTTTCCCTCCCCCACATATCCCCACTGGCCCTTCCTTCTGCCTGTCTCATTCCCAGCAACAGTGGTTCTCAAAGTGCGGTCCCTGGACCAGCGGTGTCAGCATCACCTGGGCACTGGGTACAAATTCACATTCTCAGGCCCCGCCCCAGAGGAGCTAAGTCAGAAACCCAGGAGTGGGGCTCAGCAGCATGGAGACCAGCTCTCCAGGTGATTCTGGTGCAGCTGCAGCTTGAGAACCACCACCTGAAGCCCCCGCTGTCTCCTTCTGGGTGGGGGAAGTGCCCTCCTCACTGGCCCAGGCTGACACCCCCGCTCCGGTCTTCGTTCTGCAGAAGTCGGACCCTTTCCTTGCGGACCTCCGCCAGGCCTCCTGCCTGCTACAGGCGTCCATCAGGGAGTTTGAGAAGGGTGACCCCCCTGGAGGGGCGCAGGTGAGCAAGGAGCATGGGGTGGGAAAGTCATGCCACAACCCAGATTCTACAGGCCAAGGGCTCAATGAGGGGGACAGTCAGGATGGGCATGATCACCCTGTTTTTCATTTAGTCACTTGACTAATATTTATTGGATACTAACTGTGTGCACCCAGGGACCCAGCCTGGGGCAAGCTGACTTGTCCCTGACCTCGTGGGGTTCGTGGTACAATGGTAGAGGTCGTTGTTAAAAAGTGAACAAAGAGATGGACCTGTAGTTACAAATTGTGCCAAATGCCATGAAATGTGTCAAATGCCACTCACTGAAGAGGTGGTACTTAAATTCAGGCCTGAAGGCTAAGAAGGAGCCTGCATGGGAATAGGAGGGGGACTGGGCTCCAGGGGAAGGGCCAGCATGTGCAAAGGCCCTGAGGTGAGATTATGTTGAGTATGTTCTGGAGTAGCATGGAGGCCAGCATGGATCAGAATGAGCTGGGGGAGAAAGGTGAGGAGAAAACTAGGAGATCTTCTGGATCCAGCAGGGGCTGTATCAAAGAGGAGCTGGGTTGGGATCTCCTTCTAAGTGGGCTGGGAAGCTACTGGAGAGTTTTAAGCAGAGGGTAGATTGCACTTTGGGACCCTTCCTGCTGCCATGTAGAGAACAGACTGCAGGGGGAGCCAGAGTATAGCAGGAAGACGTGGGGCGGGGGCGGGGGGGGGGGCTGGAATGGGTGTCCCAGCAAGAGATGAGGGCGCTGGGACCAGTGAGGTTGCCATGGCGATGAGAGGAGTGGCTTGAGGAAACGTTTTAGATTTAGAAAGAATAGGCCTTCTGTAGGACCTTGAATGCCAAATGGGGGTCGGACACAATCTGGGTGTGGGGAGCCCTGGAAGGTTGTAGGGGGAGAGTGGGGATTGGATCTCAGGCCACCTTCCTACACTGGTAGGAGGCCTCCAGGTGTCTGAACAAGTCCAAGGAGCTGATGGAGGCCGTGCTGAGGGACCCAGGTCTGCTGGGCCTCCAGCGGGAAGGCGGAGCCACCCTGGCCAGGCTGCGGCAGGTGGCCAGTAGGCTGGACTGCAACCCCGATGTCAGGTAAGGACACCCAGTCTTTTCCTCCCCGACTCCACCCTGTTTCTTAGAGTTTGGAGCTGGGGACGCATAAGGTGGGCCCTGGAGATGCCCAGGATGGGGGCGTTTGCAGGGTCCGTGTCGTGTCCCTTCTCTGCTGCCCTCCAGCCCCGGGCATCTTCAGACTGGGGTAGAGGGACAGCCCTGCCTGACTCTGGTTACACTCAGGGACCGAGTGCTTTCTCTGACCCAGACACCAAGCTGAGCCTGGTCAGGGAAACCTCAGAGCCACATAATAAAGAATAAACATTCCTGGGAATACCAATTTTCTTAAATGTAGGGGTTGGGAGGGGCAAGTCATTAATGAAAGCAGTCAGTCATTGGAAATATTTTATCTCTGCTAGGGCACACAGTTCCAAAGTGTGTATAAGCTTCCAACAGTTTATTTAACCAACTCCGAAACAGCACTTAGGATGGACACAACATGGTTTTAAGGGCTTTACAAATAGTAACTTGTTTAATTCCCACTCCTGAGGACACCACTACCCAGCTAGCTGTATCCTCTTTTTACGATGGAGGAGCCTGAGGCTCAGAAAGATATTGATCTGCCCAGGGTCACACAGCTGGGATGTGGTGGGCCCAGGACTTGAATGAATCCAGGTAGCCTGGCCCAGAAACTTGAACGCAGTGCCCTGTGCTGTGCCCACAGGAAGAGTCGTGCTGGTACAAGCACTGGGCCAGCAGTGAGCCCTGGTACCAGGTGTGGAGTCGTCTCCCTGCTCCTCACAGGGCCTGGTGCAGCTGGCTCTGTGGTTCCTACAATGCCCCCATCTCACTGGCTGGGCGCCAGGCACCTCTAGTCCATTTGACCACTAAAGTCTCCACCAGGGGGCGCTGTGGTCCCATGTGATTGGCTCTGGGTGTTTGTTCCGCAGGTGGGCCTGGCAGCTCCCACCTACCGCCCCTTCCTCCCCACCCTCCCTCCGCCAGGCAAGCTGGCATTTTCCATCCAGTTCACGCACCCTGGGCCCTCACCTGGAAGGGAGTGACTGGTGGGGGGTGGCAGTCAGATGGGGAGGCCGAGGGCAAGACTCCCTCCAGACAAGCAGGCTTTCCTCTTCCTTTTCCTTCTGAAGTAAGATTCCCTCCCTGGCCCCCACCCAGGGCAGAGGACAGTCGGATGGGATTTGAGGGGTGTCAGGAAAGCCCCGCAATCCCTCCCTTTACCCACGTGTTACCACCTTTAGATCCCATCCACAATCCTTCATTCCTGTCTTGCTGGCTTTGACTGTTTTAAAAATACCATCATCAGAAAAAGCCGTGGACTGGGTTCCAGTTCAGACTGCCATGTCTGAGAGTCATCCGCTCTCTCTGGACCCCAGTTTTCCCACCTGTAAAATGGAGGCAGGGGTGGAGGGGGTGTTACAGCTACTCACTATCGCTGCAACAGAAATAGCCAAACCTGAGTGCCCAGCGAGCCCTGCGTTAAGTGTTTTCAGTGTGAGAGTCCGGTTCTCATCCCGGGCGGCCCTCCCCTACCCCAGCATCTCCTCTGGAGGTTTAGGAAGCGCGAGCGCTGCCCTCAGACCTGACTCAGTTGGCCGGGCGTGGGCCTGGGCATTGAGACTTTTAAAGCTCCCAGGGCGGGTTCTAATGTGTAGCCAGGGTTGAGAGCCAAGGCGTTAGATGATTTAATCCTTGCAACCAGTCTGAAGTGGGTTCTGTTATTTCCACTTTGGAGAGGTGAAAAAAGACACAGAAAGGCTGAGAAATTTGCACAAGGTCCCAGGACAAGAAGGCAGCAGGGCAGGAATTTGAACTCAGATCTGTCTGGCTCAGTTCATACCTTCCTAGGTAAGTCCTACTGTGTCTGCTGGTCCTTCCAGTCCCCTGGAAGACCAAGGCTCTCTGCAGCCCAGAGAGCTTAGGGACCTGCCCATGATCGCACAGCAAGTTGGCAGCTAGATTACCCAGGTCAGGGCCCAGGGATTGCTGGGAGTTGCGGGGACAGGCCTGTGCCGGGCAGCAGCGCTGGGGAGGGGCTGCATCTGGGCCTTCTCTCACCTTCCTCTCCCTTCCAGGAGCCATCTGGCTGAAGCCACTGCCCTCTATAGCCTCTTGGATGAGCAGCTGCATGTTCTGGTCACCGCATCCAATCACCTCCTGGGGAGGCTGGAGCTCCGTGTTCGCCTGGGCCGCCTGGAAACTGCCATCCACCAGGTGAAAGGGGAGGCTGGCCTGGGAGATGTGGGGGCTGCTGCCTGGCCATCCTCCGCAGGGAAGCCCTGCCTCGGCGCCGCAGCAGCCAGGCACTTGCTCTGGTGTAAGGACCTGGGGCTCTGGCCGTTCTTCAAGGACTAGGCAGACATGGTTGGGGCGTGGCGCATGACGTGACTATTAACAAGAGCTTAATTGCGAAGACCTAACCCCAAAAGCTGCACTTATTGTCTGCCATCTGTGTGCCAAGCCCTGGGCCAGAGCCTTTGCCTGCATCATTGCTTTCTAACCCAGTCACTTACCAGTGATGTGAGGGAGGGGCCAGCATTTCCCTCGATGCTGGGAGGCACCACGTCCCCTGCCTGTGGTCACACACCTGGAGGGTCTGATCTTGGAGCCCACATCTGTCACCACTTTATCTGACCTCAGGTGCTTAAAGGTTGCACCCTTTGAGCTTGGGGCTATGGAGCACAGTGTGCTCTCTGGGTTCCAATCCTTGCCTGGCACTTACTGGCAGTGTAATCCTAGACAAGTTACTTTACTACTCAGTGCCTCAGTTTCTCCCTCTGTTAAATGGGAGCTAATGTTAGTGCCTGCTGCTCTGGCTTTGCAAGGATAGAGTAAGTGAACACACATTCTTTAAGATGCCCCAGAATAAGGAAACTTCTGCTTGTGAGGTCCAGAGCCATGTTACCTCCTCTGTCCCTCACCGAATCCTCATGTCTGTCCCACTTTGCACTGAGTAAACTGAGGCCCGGAAAGGGCAAGTGCCTCACCCAGTTCACACAGTAAGCTCATAGCAGGCCCATGCACCTTCCTCTACAGCAGGCAGCCTTTTCTCCAGCGCTGTTTGCACTCCCCCAGGGATGGGGAGCTCATCACTCCAGAGGCTGACCCTTTTATGATTGGGTGGCACTGAGTGGTTAGGGTAAGCTGAAATTTGCCACCCGCTGACATCATTCAGACAAGTGCGCCCTGCTCTGTGCAGGGCTCTGGCCAGGCCAAGTGTCCTCCCGGATTCCACTCAGAAGTCCTCTCCCCTCTGAATATTTGAAGACCATGACAGTGCACAGCCCCCCAACCCCCAAAGTTGCCTCTTCTCCCCAGAGCTCGGAGGGTTCCAGTCCAGGCCAATGAGCACAGGCCCAGCAACTGAGTGGCTCAGGACAAGGAGACCTCAGCCTCCAGGGAGGTTGGGGAGCTGGCCAAGGGACGTCTCCCCAGCAGCCCCTTGTGTCCAAACTTCCCTCCCCTGTCCCAGGTCAGCAACTGGATGGAGCAGGAAGGGAGCCGGAGCCTGCAAGCACTGACCCCCAAGGACGGAAGCTTGGAGACAGTGGAGAAAGCCCATGTCGAATTCGAGGACTTCTTCCTGCAGGCTGCAGTGGGTTCCTAAATCCGAGGAGCAGGACTGTACACATGGAGAGGGCGGTGGAGGGGCGGCGTGGCTAGGGCGAAGGGGCGGGGGTGGGAAAGCGCAAGAAAACTTGGGAGGCAGTGAGGAGGCCAGCCTGGATCATAATGGGTTCAGCATAGATGTTGCCTCCTCCAGGAAGTCTTCAGGGACCACCAAGTCCAAAGGCGACCTATCTCAGAATCCCCCAGGACAGTGGGGGATGGAGGCAGGAGGAAAACAGACAGAAAGGGAAAACTGTGGGGACATAAAACTTTGGGGTCGGGTATGTTTTCCAGAAAAAGGTGCACTAAGCAGAGTCCCCGCTAGCTGAAGTAAACCGCCCCTGCAGAGGCGTGGGTCCCCATTGTATAGATGAGGAAACTGAGGCTCAGGAAGTCTCATAACTCAGCAGCAGAACAGTGGGAGGGTTCTGACTGGGGGAGGCCTCGGCTAAGGCGGGAGCTGAGCAGATGCCTCTTGTCCCCGCTCAGGCCCAGTACCGGCGAGGCCTGGAGCTGTCCAAGCAGGCGGCACAGGTGGAAGCTGCCGCTGGAGGGGCCGGTGAGGCAGGAGGGGCAGAGCTCCCAGAGCTGGCAGCCTTTGCCGCCACGCAGCGGACCTTCCAGGCTAAGCTGACCCACTTCTACATGGCTGCTGAGCGGCAACGCACAGACCTGGAGACGCTGCTGCAGCTGTACCGCTTCTGCAAGAAGGTGAGCCCGCCCTGCCGGCCGGGAGGCAGGGAGCAGGCCAGACACGGCGCTGGGCTCTGCGTGTGATTCATTCCACAGTCCTGGGGGCTGGGGGAAAGTATTACTCCCATTTTCCAGAAGGAAGATAGTCGGAGAGGTTGAGTCACCCTCCTAAAGCCAGGTCCAGCTGATCCCTGACCCCAGCTTGACCCATTATACCAAGCATCTTCCCAGTGACCCTCAGATATGACCTGCTTCTTAAACATTGGGATTTCTAAGATTTTTTATTATTATTTAGTTTTAGACAAAGGGGCAAGGGAGGGAGAAAGAGAGAAACATTAATGTGTGGTTGCCTCTCACATGACCCCTACTGGGGACCTGACCCACAACCCTGGCATGTGCCCTGACTGGGAATTGAACTGGGGACCCTTTGGTTCACAGTCCAGTGCTCAATCCACTGAGCCACACCAGCCAGGGCCAGTTTCTGAGATCAAAGCCATAGGCTTTCTCTCCACACATAGGTCTCCATAGGCAACCTCAATCTTGTCTCACCCCTTTGATTCAGATTTGGAGAAACAGCATCAGAGAAGGTCTGTCACTTAGCCAAGGTCACACAGCGAGCTCATGGCACCATCATAGTGCCCTTCCTCATGCCTCCTCTTGCTTGCACAGATGGCGAGAGCGGGGGCGGGAGGGACACCTGGCTGAGGGTGGCATGCTCAGAACAGAGGCCTCAGTCCTAGCCGGGAACCCAGAGTTTGGCCAGGAGTGCAGAGGAGAGGGTAGGGCTGCGGTGGTGGAGTGGGGGTAGGGGGTAGGCACAGAGTATTGGAATGGGAGGCAACAGGAACACCATTTCTTTGCATCTATCATCTCTCAGCAACCCAATGGGGCTGATGAGATGGGTCAATCAGCCCATTTTACAGATGAGGAAACTGAGGCCCAGAGAGAGGAAGGGCCTTGCCCGAGGCCACATAGCTAGAGAAAAGAAGAACCAGAGTTTGAATGCAGATACATTCATGCCCTGTGACATGCCCCGTGTTCTTCTCCAAAGGAAGGCAGGAAGGTGGGGAATGGCAACCAATTGGCCATGTCCCAGCGAGCACAATGATGATGAAGATTAGATGTTAATTATGAGGGTAGCCTACGTATCGGCTGTGCGCTCCACGGCAGAGCCTCCTATAAGTGCTTCACACACCTTGCCCGGTTGAATTGGCGCCGTATCTTTATGAGGGAGGGGTACCAACATTGTTTCCATCTTACAGATGAGCACACTGAGGCCCCAAGAGGAAAGTACCTGGCTCAAGGCCCCCAGGGGGCTGATGGTCAAGCAGGATGCGACTTAAGAGCCCCCTGCCTCTCCTAAACCTCTCATTTTCTGATGGGGAAACTGAGGGCTAGGGGGCCAAGGGAGCAGCCTGGGAGAGCTGGGACCCAGCTGGGACCAGAGCCCCCATATCTCTGGCCCAGACCCAGTGCCCTCAGCTACCCCTCACCACTGGGGACAGAGCGTGAGAAGAGCCTGACCCCAGCCTCCCAGGTGTCAGGCTAGCCCATCCAATGGGGGACAGAGGGGACAGAAAACTTGGGATGCTTCGGAGGACAGTGGGAGGGACTCCGGTCACTCACACCAGGGGTGCTGGGAGCCCACTCTGTCTCCCCGGGAGCAGGCAAGGAGGGCAGACGTGACAGCAGAGGGTTCCCCCACTCCCACCTGTACAGACGTCAGAGAGCCAGGCAGCGTACGCCAGCCTGCGTGGGTTGTGCGGCCTCAGAGACAGTCTCCCCACTCTAGGCCTCCGCTCCTTGTCGATGGTGATGGTGATGATGACAATAATAACCGGTGCTTCGGTAGTTCTGATTGTGTGCCCTGTTCCAGTCCTTTTACACCTCATTTTACTGTCACACTAACTCTACCAGGCAGGTACTAGGATTGTGCCCGTTTGGTGCATAAGGAAGCACAGAGAGGTCAAAGAACTTACCCAGGGTCACACAGCCAGGAAGTGGCAGAGCTGAGATTCAAACCCAGGTGATTCTACTCTAGTGCCAGACTAGCCAGGTAGAGTTAAATTGCCAAGAGAATTAAATGTAAGTAACCCCCACCCCGGGCTTTGCCGAAATCTGGAATTATGTTTTTTAACAATATTAGTGTTATCATTAGTAGCCTCATGGATTAAAGAGATCTGGAAGCTTCTCCCTTGCTCGTCAATCTTAGCCAGTTTTGGCCCCATTGACCTGCCCTGGAGAAACCAGCGTTGCTGCAGCTCTGAGGCTTTGCACTCGCTGTTCCCTCAGCCAGGAATCCCTTCCCCGCAACCGACTGGCCTCTCGTCTTTCTTCGGTGCTCAGCTCACATGTCCCCTCCTCACGGGGACCCTTTCTGACCACCTAGTTCCCCTTTCTCTGTCATCACCCTGTGGGTATTGCTTCATGGGGCCCTTGGGATCTGAAAGTATCCTGCTGCTTCCTCACCTGCTTGTCTCCTGTCTGTCACCTGTGAGGTGAGCTTCCGAGGCAGCAGCAGGTCTGACTGCGTCCTGGTCCTGCCCGCAGCGCTTGGCGCAAGGCCAGCACCCAGAGGGGCTCTGTGAACACTGCGGATGGCAGCTGGAGGGAGGGAGGCGTGGGTGCGTGTGGGGTTGTGGATCTGACCCAGGACTAGGAATCGTATGGCCTGGGAATCGGTGGCCGCCTGACCTGGAGTCCCACTGCGGCCACCTGTCGCTGTCCAGTCCAGGTGAGCCCCTCTCCTCTCTGGCCCTGAATTTTAACCCGCACAACATGGGTTGTTGGGGCAAGATGATTTCTGAGGTGTTACCCATCTCTGTCCAGCTCAGCCTCAAAGATGGACAGGCAGACAGACAGACAGACAGACAGAGCAGCCCAGTGCGGGGCCAGCCCTGGGTGGAGAGCGGCCGTGCAGCAGCCTCGGCACTAAATAATAATAACGGGACCGCGCTGCTCACGGAGATTTATGGGGCCCTTTCCCGGCCATGAGCTCCGTGTGCTTCCGCGAATATGAAGCCATTTATCTAAAGACAAGTTCCCTTAATCCACGGAAAGATGGTTTCTTCGGAGAAAATGGTTCTCCAATCCCCACAGCCTAACAGCTCGCTGTCGGCTTCTAAATTAATGGAGAGAAAGATTATGTTTTTCACAAGCCGCTGGGAATGTGTTGGCTCCTTTGCAGCCTGCAGACATTTTGGGGGTGAAGTGGGGACGGGCAGAGCCCCAACACGGGGCGGAGGGGCTGGTGTGAGGGGACAGAGGGGCCTGAGCTGGCTGATGGCCTGTCTGGCTCTGCCTGGGCCCATTCCTCCTGCACAAGGAGATTGTGGAAGATACTCTCTGAGTTCAAATCCCAGCTCGTCCCCGACCTGAAGTGTGACCTGCTCACGTGATTTCACTTCTCTGAGCCTCAGTTTCTTCGTCTGTCAAATGGGCTGTTGGTACAGCTGAGTGTGAGCAGACGTGAGACACATGGAGCCCGGGGTGCTCAGTAAACGTGAGGCAGACTCCTCCCTCAGTGCTCCGCGAAAGGGGTTCACGCAGTCCAAGAATCCGAATATTCGGCTCTCAAAAACGTTTTGTGATCACCTTATACAACCTCCTGTTTCACAGAAGGGGACATGAGCCCCAGTTAGGCAGGAGTCCCTGCTGGCTCAGGTATTCTAGATCACGCCCAAGGTGCCTGAGGGTGCTGGGGGCCGTTTCCTGGTGGCAGGTGTGCGTACCAGGGGAAAGAGACGGAAACCTGTCATCACTGTCCCCAGGGAAAATCACAGCCCTCACAGGCTGGGGGCAAATTGGTAATTCAGCCCAGCAATGCTTATTCTCCAAGCTCTCTCTCGATGCAGAGAAGCCCATCTTGTCCTCACAGAGCGCCCGGGTGCCTCTCCTGGCTTGAACCCCACCTTCTTTTCTTCTTGTCTCCCAGATGACCTGGTTCCACATGGACTGTCAGGACCTGATGACCCAGCTCAAGCTGGACAAGGCCCAGAAGGCCAGCCCTGGGGACCAGCGCCGCCTCCACCGCTACCTGCAGCGACTGTCGACGGAGTTCCCTGCGGAGAAGCTCTCGGCCATGGGGCTGCAGGCGGCCTCCCTGAGCCGGGAAGGCCTGGGCCGAGGCCTGTGGGAGGAGGCCCGGGCGAGACACGGGGAGATCCAGGCCCTCCTGAAGAAGGCCCTGGCCCACTGCCCGTGCCCGCTGGGTCCCACGGCCCACTTGGCGCACCTGGAACTACGGGGGACAGCCGCCAAGGGCCAGGGTGTGAATGGAAAAGTCACTTCCAAGGGAAGGCAGGACCTGCCCTCCCAGGACTCCCTGGGCCTGGGGCATTCACCAAAGTCCCGTTGGCCTCCTTGGGCCCCCAGCGAGGGGCAGAACAGGACTGTCCAGGCAGGCCCTCTGCCCCGGGATGCTGGCCAGGCCAGACAGGCCGATGAACGCAAGGGCCCCCAGCAGCCCCTGGACCCCGGGCCTGAGTGTTTTCTTGCCTCCCTCTTCTCCTGGCAGCGGCTTCCCAGGCAGGGTCAGATCCGCCACGCCACTGGTGGCAGCTCCTCCTCCGAGGGGACAGACTCACAGACGTCTCTAGAGGACTCGCCCCAGACAAGCCCCCCTGCCTCCCTCTAGCTGGGAACCCCCACCCCTGCACCAGGCTCCGGGGGTGCTGGGCTGGGTCAAAGGGAATGAGCCCATCAGGATGTGTCTCCTGAGCACTCTGTGGGCGTGGCCTGTGCTCAGGGGACGAGAATGGGCACCAAGAAACTCTGGGAAGACGCGACCCTCAGTCGGGACAGTGTGCAGGAAGTGTGAGGCTGGCTCCCCATCCCCGGTAAAGACCCGTCCAGAGGTCTCAGCCTTGAGCAGGTCACCCGCTCAGCTGGGGTTCAGGGGTACACAGCTTCCCCCTGGGACACAAGGGGCATTACTGCCCTCGGACAGAACTATGAGCAGGAGGTTAGGGAGTGGCTTCTGGCCATAGGGTCCCATTGAAACGGACCCCGAGACAAGGGTCCAAGTGCTCGTGTGTTGGACAGTAATCCCAGGAACGGCTGGGGGAGGCACAGGGGGTGATTCTGGGAAAGGAATAAAGGGGGTGTTGTCAAGCAAGTGACTGCATGCCATTCATTGCGCCGTTGGCCTTGGGCAAAAAGAACCCTCACCTGCTGGAGGACACTTAGTGTCCAGGGAAGGGCAGTGGCAGGAGGGGGAGCGGGAGGAGGACAGAGTGTCTGCGAGGCTCTGCTCTCCCTTCGGCAACCCCACCCATCGTGGGCCACGCACCCTCTCAAAATCTCCGGTCTGGTCTTTGCACTCCAGAGAGAACCCTCAACGCACCCCCGCCATGTTCTCCGTCTTCTCCCCTCCCACCAGGTCTCCTCGGACTCTACTCTCAGCCCCCACCCCGCCCCTAGGCTTCACCTTTTTTTAGGCACACCCTCTGGTGCCCAGTGTCATGGGTTCTGCGGGTGGCGAGGAAGAGACAAGGGTGGGAGCAAGGTCCCCTCCAGCAGGTGGAGCTGGTGGGCTGGGGACAAAGGGCAGGGCCGTTACACCTCAGATCTGGAGTAAAAGATAGTCGTTCACTACCCTCCTCCCCCAACCCACGCCCCCCAGTGCCTCCCCTGAATGCCATTGCCCTGAGGGAGCGTGGGCTGGCCTCCGTCCCAGGAGGCATGACCAGATGGGCCGTCCCGCAGCCCAGCCCTGGAATTTTCCGGGCTCGGAGGAGGGTGGGGCACACGTCCTCCCCCAGATGAGGCTGTGGAAGGACAGGGAGGCAGGACTGGAGTAGGCCCAGGAGGACACACAGGGCGGTTTTCTCAGCAGGGAGAGCCACACAAACCTCAGAGCTCAGAGAGACTTCTGGAATCTTCCAAGACTCAAGATTTCGTCAAGTGTGGTTTGCGGCCTGTCTGCCTCAGAACCAGTAGCAGAGCGGATCTAAGGCAGCTTCCTAGGGGGTCCCACCCCAGATCATTAAAATCGAACTCTTGGGGCCATCGGTGGCTGGAATCTGCATTTGCCACCAACTGCTGGGCTCTTTGTCACATGACACAGTGCAGTGGGGGCTGCCGGCTGGAAACTCGGGGGGCTGGGGGCTGAGCTAGCCCCCCACCCCCAGCCAGCTCTGATTCTTACATTTCACTCTGCTGCCTTCCACCCAGACAGGTTTGGGAATGCAGGAGACATTGGATCAGCCCATCTCCATCCACGCCTGTCGCCGCAGAGGGGGGCCAAAGGCTCTTAAAATGCTGTTGCTATAGCAACAGCATCCAGCCAGTGGGGACCACAGGCAGGGAGCCAGGGCACCTGGGGTTCAAAGCTAGAAACCGACTTCAGAGAGACTGTAGCTACTGCCAGGAATGGGCGGGGTGGGAGGCAAGGAATGGGATGGGTGATCCAAGAATCCGTGACAGGGAGGGGTCCCCAAAGCCATCTTGTGCATCCCTCTGTCTCCAAAAAGAACAACTTGTCTACTCACTGCATCCCCTGGGGGAGAGGAAGTGCAAACATGAAATACAATAGTGAATCATAACAGAAGTAATGAATAATAATAACACTAATAGCTGACATTTATCTGCACTGTCTTTGTGCCTAGCTTGCTGCTAAGCCCTTTAACAGCTTCACAGCACTCACTGAATTCCTCACCACAGTCCTATAAAGCCAGTGCCGGTTTTTTCCTCTTTTAATAAGGAACAAACTGAGACTCGGAGAGGTTTGGCAGCGCCTTGCACAGCGAGTGGCAGAGCTGGGACTTGATGTCATGGATGCTTCTAACTCACCCTTGGACAAACCTGAGCTGAGTGCTATTCTGCAGTGGTCACCAGCTTTGTCCCCTCAGCAGTCCTGCTGTGCTGGCCACTGCCCTGTACCCAGGGGCCTTGGCTAGCCTGGGCTTGGTCCTGTGGGCAGCGATCACATCCAGTCTCCTGTAGCACACCTGGCAGTGTGGTCCAGTGGTCAGTCACTTGGCTCTGGAGTTGGATGGATTGGGCTCGCACCACTCACAGGCTGGGACTCGTTGGCCAAGTTATGCTACCTCTCTGTGCCTTGCTTCCCTCACCGGAAAAGGAGAATAATAAAATCTCAGAGGCTTGCTGTAGGTAGTAAAGGAGTTAATATAGGGAAAGCCCTTGGGAAGGTGCCTGGAACATAGTAAGTGCTAACTAAATGGTATCTAGTATTATAACTGGGCACCAGTTCAGCCAGCCTCTGCTTCTATTACCTGGAAAATCAAGGAAGAAATTTTTTCCAGAGGCCACCAATAAATTCCCAGAGAGTTTGTCCCTCTTTGAATCAGGTAGATTTCTCCATTTGTTCTCTGAATCCCCCGGTGTCTCCTGAGGGCCACAGAGACCTGATTATTGACTTTCGCCCCAACCCACCCACAGCGGGGGCGGGGGTGTCCTCCTGCCTCCAAGATTCCCCAGTAGAGTCAACACAGCTCCGAGTCAGGGAAGCCTTGGCCGTCAGGGAGAGGCTGCCCTGAGGATGCGGAGGCGCAGCGCCTGGGGATTTTTTTAGAAAGTTCCATGGAATTTTTGAGAAAGTTTGCAGCCTGTCCTGGTGGGAAGAAGATGGGCTGCCAAGAACCCCAAGTCTGCCAGTGACGACGAACATCCTACTGGGATGGGAGCCCCCGTGTAAGTCTGGGAGCTGGTGGGCACGGGCGGTGGGAGCAGCACGGCCTGGGAGTCGGGGACCCCCTGTGTGATCGCAGGCACGTGGTTCCCCTCCCTGGCACTCCCAGCAACTGACTCTGTCTGCCCAATGGGGACACTGGCTGGATGAGGACCTTTTTCGTCTTTGAACTCAGAGAGCCCTGCCTCTGAATCCAGGCTTAATGGCCTGGTGACTCTGAGCAGACGGCTGTGCCTCAGTTTTCCCCTCTGTCCAGTGGGTTGGTCAGGCCTGGAGGGCCAGGTTAATAGGAGCGCTGGGTCCCCGAGCTCCACACCAGGCCTCCTTTGTTCTCCAGAGGGGTGGCCTTAGGCGTCCACCGGCCAGTGGCGTGGGGCACAAGCAGGCCCGGACCCAAATAGAAGTTTAAGCACTTAACAGTTTTCGAAGCACTGTTTTTGTCCGTCTATTCACTCACCTGAGACTCACTACAGCTTTGGGAGACACAAAGGTCACCCTCCAGGATGTCCTCGTTTTAAAGGTGACAAGGCTGAAGCCTGGAGAGGGGAAGAGACTTATACAGGGTCGCATGACAAAAAAAGACTAGAAGACAGGAAACCTCAGAATCCGGGCCTGGACTAGTCCGTGCCAAACCCGGCAGAGTGGGGGAGCCTCCGTCCCGTCGGCCACTCGGAGGCGGGCACCCCACACCCTTCCACTCTCAAGTTGCACACGCCAGACCCAGACGGGACAGCCGGCCGGGGTCAAGGCACAGGCCGCCCTCCGGAAACAGAGCTGTTCTGTTCTCTGGGGGCTGTGCACTGGCTGCCAGCCCAGGACAGTCTCATCTGGCCTGAAACCCCACCCTCTGTCAGCTGAAAAATAGCTCTCGGAGGCCAGAGCACAGGGGGCCATGGAGAGTAAGTGCTCGGGCTGGGTGGCCGGGCTCCCGGAGTGCCACTGCCCTCAGTCTCGGGTGTGTTGGGTGACCCTGGGGGGAACTACTGTGCTCCCTGGGACCTCCCTTTCCCCATCTGTGGAATGGAGAGTGTGGGCCAGACCAGGGATGGCAAACTGGTGTGCGTCTTGCATGGGGAACTCCAAACCTGCTCTTCGCGTCCTGCCTCCCTCTCTGTTCGCCGACCATCTGTCCCAGCACCCAGGCCAGAAACCTGCAAACTCTCCCCGAATTCCCCCAGAGCCTCTAAACCGACTCCCCCGCCCCACCCCATCCCTCTCTAATCCGCCATTTCTCTGCCCCTCCACCTGCCTCACGTCATCCCAGCCTCCATCCAGTCCCCTTTGGGCAGCGACCACAGTGCCCTCGACGGTCTCCCTGCAGCCACCTGGGCCCCTCTCCCCTGTCCTCCCCACAGAAACCAGAGGGGCCTTTGCAAAATGTAAAATGCGTAGTGTGGCAGCAAGAGCACAAGCCAAAAGTACAAATCGACCGATGAACTTCAGCAACACGAAAAACATTTGTTCCTTAAAGGACACTTATCAGGAAAGTAAAAAGACAACCTACAGGATGGGAGGAAGTATTTGCAAACCATATACATATGATAAGCGTTCAGCATCTAGAATATATAAGGAACTCCTACAAATCAACAACAAAAAGAGATACACCCGATTACAAAGTGGTGAAGAATGAGAATAGACATTTCTCCAAAGAAGATATGCAAATGACCAGCAAGCACATGAAAAACTGCTCAATGTAATTACTCATTAGGGAAATGCAAATTAAACCACGGTGAGAAACCACCGCCCACCTACTAGGGTGGCTATAACCAAAAAAGCAGAAGATAACAAATGTTGGTGAGGACAGAGAGAAGGTGGAACCCTTGTACGTTCTTGGTGGGAAAGTAAAATTGTGTAACTGTTTGAGGTCGACACAGAGTGAACCCACGATTCTACTCCTAGGTAAGTACCCCAAGGAAGTGCGAACAGGGAACATTGCATACCATTCCTCATAGAAGCGTTATTCACAATAGCTACCAGGCGGCAATAACCCAAGTGTCTATCAACATATGAATGAATGACTAGCCCTGACTGGTGTGGCTCAGTGGATCAAGCTCCTACCTGTGAATCTACGGGTCGCCAGTTTGATTCCCAGTCAGGGCACATGCCTGGGTTGTGGGCCAGGTCCCCAGCTGGGGGGCATGCGACAGGCAACCAATGCATGTATCTCTCACACATCGATGTTTCTCTCCGTCTTTTTCTCCCTCCCTTCCCCCCTCTCTGAAAGTAAATAAATTAATTAATTAAAGTGATATAAAAAGCAGGTAAATGGATAACTAAATGTGGTATTTACAGAAAATGGTATAGTATCCATTTTATGTAATATTAGTCCTTTTTGTGGAGTAATATTCCACAAAAAGTAATGGGATTCTGATGCATGCTACAGTTATGAATGATTCTCGAAAACATGATGCTAAGTGAATTAAGACAGACAAAAGGAATCAATATTGCAAGATTCTGTTATATGAAATATCCAGAAGGCGAATTCACACAGACATCAAATTGGCCAGAGGTTCTCAGGACCTCAGAAGAGGGCAGAATGGGGAATCGTTGTTCAGTGGGTACAGTTTCTCTTTGGGGATGAAAAAGGGAGGAAACAGTGAGGATGACTACACATTGTGAATGTAATTAATGCCACTGAATGACATGCTTAAGAATAGTTAAAATGGAAAATTTTATATTATGTATATTCTACCACAGTAAAACATCTTTTTAAAGTCCTGATACATGCATGACGTGGATGACCAGGTACACTTTAGGCTAAGTGAAGGAAGTCAGTCATGAAAGATTACATAGTGTATGATTTCATTCATATAAAGTGTCCAGAACAGGCCAACCATGGAGACGGAGAGCGGGTTGGCAGTTGCTCAGAGCTGAGGGTGTGTGTGTGGGGGGAGGGTGTGTGTACCTCAAGGGTAGAGAATTTCTTTCCCAGGTCATGAAAATGTGTCAGAAGTGACTATGGTGGTTACAGGTATCTGTGAATACTTTTAAAAAATGTGGAACTGTACTCTTTAAATGGGTGAATTGTAGTGAATTGTATGGGTCGTACACTCTGCCATTAAAGCTTTTTTTTTTTTATGCCAGAGAAGGGATACAAAGAAACAAAAAATCATCATGGGGAATTTGGGTGTAGCATTGCCAATGTCTGCTTGCAAGCTCTTCATTGTCTCAAGGCCTGGAATGTTCTCTCCCCCTGCCCCCTTTTCCTTCCTTATCCTTCCGATTCCAGTAACTGGGTCAGCCTTTCCTGGCCCCTCTGAAAGAGTCGAAGCTCCCTTTTAGAAAAACCACGTATTTAATGGCATTGATCTCAACTGCCATTATGTGGCATTTTAATGCTGATATCGCCTACTAAACTGTGAGTTTCTCAAGAGCAGGGATTGAACCTGCCTGATTGATGCATCCTTGGCACAGGGAAGAAACTCAGCAAAATTTGTTAGATGAATGGATGGATGAATGAATGAATGAATGAATGAATGCCAACTTTGATTGATATGTAGGAACTGCCTAGTGCATCTGGTTGCCTCAGTAAGAAAAAATTCTGATTGATTAATCATGTCTGCCATGGCAGCCAGCAGGGATAGGGCTAATAGATGTGCCCCAAACTTGCCATTCCTGAACTAGAGAGAGCCATGCCTCAGGACCTCCCATCAGAGGGTGCTCTGGAGACAGACGCATCTCTCCCCGGCTCCCAGGAGGGGCACGCAGTTGTCACCCCGGCTGGCTTTGATAATCAATCACACAGCCTTGCAGAACCCATCAGGATTTCCCACTGAGCCATATCCAGGTGTGCCAGGCAAGAGCAGGCAGGCTCATTTACATCTCATCTGCATGGGAATTTGCATGTGCCTCCACAGCCCTGTCTTCTTGCAATTTTCAAGTTAAAATGTCATTATCGCTCTTGTGGAGGCTGTTATTTCTTGGTTTCATCCTCCCTGGTCCCCTACCCACCCCCCCACCCCCCACCCCCGGTCCCTCCTACGCGCAGACATCACACCTGGGCTGGAAGAGAAAAGGGGTCTGCGCTCAGGTTCTTCTGATTTGCTTGCGACTCCCCTTTGTGGGCTACGTCTGTACCCCTGGCCATAGTGGCAGGGATGTGGCTTCGGGAGCCGCCCCTGAAGCAGCCAAAGGAGGGTTGACATAAACTTAGCCACTCAGGGTTCTCCACGAAGCCTCCGATTTCCCGCCTCTCAGCGTTCGCCCACCCTGTGCCCTCCTGGAAAGCCTCTCCCTTTGCTAAGAGTGAATGGCCAAGGCCCCCACCCATCATTTCCCTGCTTATGCTATGTCACAGGCCTGCTGGATGAAGACATGGACATGTGACCCCAGTTCACCACTAAGATTCTTTTCTCAAGATTTGGGTTTGCAAATCAGGGTTGCTAGGCAGCTCCAGAGCTGAGCATGTGTAAATTCAAGTGCAGAGTCCATAGAAAGCCCCAAAGTAGTCCTCGGGAGGGAAGGACTGAAGCTGATGGGCGCACAGCCAGATTCGAGAGGCACAGAGGCGGCAGCTGCCCTCCCCGCCCCCCACATCAGGTCAGGCTCCCCTGCTCACCACTGGCTCCACCACGCACCACTCCCTCTGGCCGCGTCGCCTCCTTTCCTGCTTCAGCAAGCTCCAGGGACTGCTGTTCCCTGCAGCTGGGACAAAACATTAGGCAGGTGAATTAGGAGCTCAAGGACCCCAAAAGGAACTTTGGAGGGCAAAGTATTTGGTATTTGACATCCCAAAGAGAACACGGAAGTTGGTCGTAAAAGATAAAAAGCCAAACTTTTCAGACTCTCTTTCTTTTTGGTACTTGTACCAAGAAAAGGGGACATCAGAAGGCTCTTTAGAAGCACAAGCTATGACCTTAATCTTCCAGAAGCTTGGATAACTCTGCCCAGAGGCCACCTCCTCCAAGAAGCTCACCCTGATGCCCCCTAAGACAGAAGCCCCTTCTACATCTTTGAACTCCACAGCCCTCGGTGTTTCCTTCACGCCCAGCACTCACTGCCTTAACCTGGCCTTTATTCCCGCAGGACTGCGTACAACCCAAGGGCAGGGCTGCGCGTGAGGTCTTCGGGTCTCTCAGTACATGGCGTCAGTAATTAATAACATTAAAATGAACACAAAATAACAACGACCTCTTGTTCATTGAGCTTGTATTCTGTGCCAGGATGGTTGTGGATGATTTACCTGAGTTACTGCATTTCATACTCACGGTAGTCCTATGGGGGTCAGTCGGTTTTAGGAATGAGAAAACCGAGGGACAGAGAGGTTAGGTAACAGGCCTGAGCTCACACAGCCGTTGGAGGTAGAACCAGGATGTGAACCAGGCAGGATGTGAACCCAGGCAGTATCATTTCAGAGTCTATGCTCTGAACCCCCTCGATTTGAATCCCCTGGAGGGTGCCCCATGGCTTGAGGAGTTCTCAAAAGTACTTGTCCAACTTTCCAGAACTCCTTGGCCTTAGTCTGTAGCCTGCTGGCTCAAGTGTCTGACATTCGTGCCTCTGATAACTTAAGTTAAGCAACAACCCATCAGTAGGGTGACCAGACATCCCCATTTGCTTAGGGGTGTCTCAGTGAATGTGTGGTCTTCCCACATAAGTATTAAAAGCTCCCCAAACTGTTTCAGCTTTGGCAATAAATTACGTGGTCACCCTGCCCAGCTGGTGCCTTTCACTGAAGAACAGCGTCTTCCTGGGTGTGGGGGGAGGGGCCCTTCTCACTGTTGAGGAACAAGGCTCGGGAGGGGGCTGAGGCCAGAGCAGCCTCAGGGCCGCTGGGATGTGGGGATGGGTCCCGGGGACTTCCTGGTCAGCCGAAGTCTGCAGGGGAAAGCTGCTGGCTCGCTTCTGTTTCTCCGTCCTTCATCCCACTCCCCTCGGGCGAGGAGTGTTGGCAGGATGTCAGCCGGGGTTCAGCAGCAGCTTTTACTCCCCACCCTCATCTCCTCTAGGAGTTGAGTTAACCTGGTTTCCTCACTGGACCTCAGTGTGCCCATCTATTAAATGGGGAGAATGTATCCTGGCTCTAACCGCCAGGATCCCGGGAGAGCAATGCCTCTCTTTGATGGGTCCAGATGGGGCTTCCACACTGCTAAGGAATTCCTGTTGACATGAGCCGGGGAGGGGGGGGTCCTGGGACACAGGGCGCCATGGCCCCTGAGCAGGGACTGGGAATACTCCAGCAACCCCAGCACGCTCAGGGAGGGCCACTTTTCTCCTGCTAAATGTGCACCTGAGAGGGAGGGCCAGGTTTAGGGGCTCGTCCAGCTCAACCATGCATTCCTTGTATACTCACATGTCCTCCTCTGGAAAACGTGGGTGCTGGTTGTGTGGCTGGGTGCAGTGATGCTCGCCCCATGAAATCTCATGAGTGGGAGGTGGCATTCTGATTAATAACAAGACCCATTTAAACAAGGGATTCTGAACCCTAAGGATGCTTCAGTGGAAGGAGGCAGGGCCCAGGGTTCCAGTCCCAGCTTGGCTCCTGGTTTACTGGGAGATCTCAGGCAAGCCCGTCCCCTTCTCAGGGCCCTGGTTTCTCCTCCCATTGCTGGGGAGAGGTCACCCGGGTGACTGGGTGACCGTGGAAGTCTGGAGCAAGCCGGATCAGGAATCTGTGCTTAATCTGACTGGGGCTGGTCTCTCACACATCCCCCCTCAGGACCTCAGCAACTCTGCTCTCAATGATCCCTTTACTCTGAAATCTGCTCATGATCATGTGACTCTGGGGTGCTCCTGGCCTCTTTCAGCGGCCCTGTTTCAACCATCTGCTCTGAGGTTCTCTGCTCTGGGGGTCCAGGGAAGGACCCCTCCCCACCCTCCAGCCCTCAGATGCATAATCGCACCCTCTGGCTGGGGGAGGCAGTTTCCAGCTGGTTTTGTCTCCACCTTTCCCCATGGACTTGGGTAACCTTCCTGCAAATGTGGAGTCACCAGGGCAGTAGCATGGGTGGGGTGTTTGCTTTTGCTTCCTTCATTGTAAGAAAAAGGCTTAGGCTGTTTATATGTTTCCTTTGCAGGAGAGGCCCCAGGACTAGCTCTGGAAGGAGATCCAGGACTGGGCATGAGCTGAGTTTCACCAAAAAAGGTTTGACTGGGTCTGAGGGAGGGAGCTGAGCAGTCTGGGCTCCCAGGGGCATCACTGATGGCTGATCGCTGAAGCTGATGCTGCCTGAAACCAACATAGGGAGGCCCTGGGCCCAGGCCCCACCAAGGGGTCCTCACATGTCTGCCTGCCTACCTGCCTGCCTTCCTTTCTCTCTCTCTCTTCCTTAGCTCAATGCTTTATTTATTTATTTATTTGGAGAGAACCATGGGTCAAAGTCTTTTTTTTAAATAATAAGAGGACTTCCGCCAAGATGGAGGTTTAAGGTGGATGTGCCTTGCCTCCTCACACAACCAAGTTTAGGGACAACTAAATATTAGCATCAGAAAACACAACCAGAACACGGAAAACTGAACTTTTCAGAAGTCCGCTAACAACAAATTCTTCAGCCCGACCGGTAAGGGGCGAAACCGGCGTCTCGTGAGGAGCTGCAAGGGAGGGCTCGGTCGGACCCGGGCGCGGAATCCAGACGCGCGAATCCAGACGCACGGGTTCCAAACCCAGGATTGGACCTAGTGAGCGACCGAGCAACCCACCGGGTGAGCGACTGCAGAGGAGACAGTGGGGAGGCGGTGCAGCGAGTTGACTGCGGTTGCCTAATTGCGTGAGAGCGAAGGAGTGGGCGGTTGGACCGGCCGAGGCGGCGATAGGGCGCCGCCATTTCCCCGCTCTGACCACGCCCCCACATACAGCGTCACAACCCAGCGACCTGGGACTCCAAGGCGCAGTTTCTCACTTTTAAAGGGCCAGAACAGACCAAAAATGTCGCAGGGAGACCTCAAAGCCCCAGAGATAAATCTAAGTGACGAAGAAATAGCAAAACTCTCAGACGCACAGTTTAAAACACTGGTCATCAGCTTCCTCACAGATCTGGTTGATTATAGCCACAAATTAGAGAAACATATGAAGGCTAAATTAAGGGAAATGAATGGAATTCCACAGGAAACCCATAGAGATGAAAAGGAAACTGGGACTCAAATCAATGGAGTGGACCAGAAGAAACCAAATAATGGCCAAACAGAAAAGAGTCAGGGATCAAGAATTCAAAGAACTGAGGAGAGTCTTAGGAACCTCCAGGACATCTTTAAACGCTCCAATATCCGAATTATAGGGGTACCAGAAGGGGGAAAGACACAACCACCAGTGGAAAAACTATTTGAACAAATAATAAAAGAAAATTTCCCCAATCTGGCAAAGGAAATAGACTTCCAAGAAATCCAAGAAGCCCAGAGAGTACCAAAAAAGTTGGACTCAAGAAGAAACACACCAAGGCATATCATAATTACATTAGCCAAAATTAAAATGAAGGAGAGAATCCTAGAAGCAGCAAGAGCTAAGGGGACAATCACCTACAAAGGAGTCCCCATCAGACTGTCAGCAGATTTCTCAAAAGAGACCTTACAGGCAAGAAGGGGCTGGAAAGAAATATTCCAAATCATGAAATCTAAAGACCTACAACCAAGATTGCTCTATCCAGCAAAACTTTCATTTAGAATGGCAGGACAGATAAGGTGCTTCTCAGATAAGACCAAATTCAAGGAGTTCATCATCACCAAGCCCTTATTATATGAAATGTTAAAGGGACTTATCTAAGAGAAAGAAGTTAAAGAAACATGAACAGTGAAAGAACAACAAACTCACAGTTATTAACAACCACACCTAAAACGAAAGCAAACTAAAAGAACAGCTAGATCAGGAGTGGAAATATAGAAATGAAGATCTCAAGGAGGGTTAGCAACAGGGGAGTGGGAGGAGGAGATGGGGGGAGAAGGTACAGAAAATAAGTAGCATAGACAGTAGATAGAAAATAGATGGGTGGGGCAAGAATAGCATGGGAAATATAGAACCTAAAGGACTTGAGACACATGGACATAAACTAAAGGGGGGTAATGGTGGGGTTGGGGGGCAGGGTGGAGGGGAATGAAGGGGGGAATAGAACAACTGTAACAGCATAATCAATTTAAAAAAATAAATTAATTTAAAAAAAATAAAAATAAAATAATACATTTATTGGGGAGGCACTGGTTAAGAAGATCGCATAGGTTTCAAGTGTACATTTCTATGACACATGATCCGTATATTACGTTGTGTACCCACCTCCCAAGGTCAAACCATCCTCCATCACCATTACCCTTTACCACTCCCCCACCCTCCTTCCTTTGGTAACGACCATACTGTTGTCCGTGTCTATGAGTTTCGGTTTTATAGCCCACATACGGGTGACATCATGTGGGTGTTAGTTTTTCTGACTTATTTTGCCTAGCATGATATTCTCGAGCTCCATCCATGTTGCTGCCAATGGCAGCCCTTCGTCTTTCCTTATGGCCGAGTAGTGTTGTGTAGTATGTACACACCACATCTCCTTTATCCAATCCTCTATCAAAGGACCCTTTGGTTGTTCCCATGCCTCAGCTGCTGTGAATAATGCCCCGATGAACATAGGGTGCATATATCTTTGTGAATTAATGTTTTTGAGTTTTTCGGGTAGATACCCAAAATAGGGATTGCTGGATCATATGGTAACTCTATTCTTAATTTTTTCAAGGAAACACCTACTGTTTTCTACAGTGGCTGTACCAGTTTATATTCTCACCAGCAGCGAGTGAAAATTCCTTTTTCTCCACCACCTTTCCAAGACTTGATATTACCTGTCTTGTTGATAATCGCCATCCTAACAGGTGTGAAGTTGTACCTCATTGCAGTTTTGGTTTTTATCTCCCTAATAGCTAGTGAAGTTGAACATCTTTTCATATGTCTATGGGCGGTTTGTATATCTTCTTGGAAAAAGTGTCTGTTCAGGTCCTCTGACCATCTTTTAATTGGGTTGTTTGATTGTTTGATGTTGAGATGTATGAGTTCCATATGTATTCGGCATATTAACCCCTTGTCAGAGCTGTCGTTTGCAAATACCATCTCTCATTTGGTTGGTTGCCTTTTTGTTTTGCTGGTGGTTTCTTTTGCTGTGAAGAAGCTTTTTAGTTTGATATGGCCCCATTCATTTATTTTTGTCTTTACTTCCCTTGCCTCTGGGGTCAAATTCATAAAATCTTCTGTAAGACCAAAGTCCATGAGTTTAGTGCCTATGTTTTCTTCTATGTAATTTATCATTTCAGATCTTATAGGTCTTTGATCCGTTTTGGACCAGTTTTTGTACATGGGGACAAACTGTAGTCTGGTTTCATTCTTTTGCACATGGCTTTCCAATTTTCCCAGCACCATTTATTGGAGAGGCTTTTTTCCCCCACTGTGTGTCTTCAGCATCTTTGTCAATAATTATTTGCCCATATACCTGTGGCTTTCTTTCTGGGCTTTCGATTCTCTTCCATTGGTTTTTGTGCCTGTTTTTCTGCCAATACCATGCTGTTTTGATTATCGATGTTCTGCAGTATAATTTGAGTTTGTTTGTTTTCTTTAATTTGTAACAGTTAATTTGAGCCAAATTGGTGATACATGCCAGAGAGCGAGATCTTACATGTACTGGAGAATCAGTTTGGCAGCTTTTTAAATGCATTTGAACTTAGGAGAGGAATGTAAGGAGGTAGGAGAAAGCAAGGTGAGGATTAGATTACAGGGTAGTTAACAAGATCATGTGCTTCCTTGAGCGTTAATACCGCCTTTGAGGGTTATTACTTGTGGCATTTCAAAGGTGTGTTAACCTAGATGCACAAGAACAATAGACAGGGCTGGCTTAAAACCTTTCACTAAAGAAGTTACAGGCCTGGGGCGTGACCACCCACCGTGACCTGCCCAGTTATGAATTTATGAACAGATCACCCTGTGAGATTATTCCCCAAAGAACCATTTTTTTTCATCCACAGTTCCCCTTTGGTCATAAATCAATCCAAAGGATGCACCGATGACCACCCTTTTGGTTGGACAGTGTGGTCTCACAGCACTAGGAAGGCTCATTCCAAGGAAGTCTCGGTATCAGTGTTGCTTTGTTGACCTCTGGCCATCAGGCAATACTGCAACCATGAAATCTGAACTGAGGTTGAATTTTTCCAAAAAGAGGAAGGGCAGGTAAATAAAAGGCCATCAGATGTTATGGCCTTTGGTACAATAAACACTCTGAGTCATTTCTATTCTGTGGACTATCATGATCTCAGTTTGGCCTTCTGTCCTACTTTTCATCTACATAAGCCATGACAAGAGTACTGATAGCCATAGTATTCATGGGCAGTATCACCATGAATAAAAAACCCAAGGTCAAGTCTAACTATTACAATGACTAATATCATTATCAGACAGGTCAAGATAATCAAATAAAATGGATTCTGAGTTCAATGTCAAAGAGTAGGTATATAAGCCTTGTCGATGTCTAGGGATGGCTGTCTGCCCTGGCGCTGGCAGCTTCTGGTCCTCCAGCGGTCTTTGATGTCCGTAAACAGGGGTAGATGTCCTTTCCAATAAACAAAATCTCCAGGTGGCAGTCAAATGCTTTTTAATATCTTTGTTTCTTGAAAGCTGACTGTGGGAGAAAATGGTTACCAACTCGGCATTTTCTTGAAGTGACTCTTTCAAACCTTGGCAATAGTGTAAGATACCGCCTTTCAGTAAGGTCGGCTCAGAAGGTTCTTCATCTCAACCCAGCTTAAATGCGCTGCGATGCAGGAAGGAATGCAAAAACGGAAGATTGGGGAGGCAGGGAGCAGGGAAGAGCGAAGCAGCTGCTTTGGGCTTCCATAGCCCTGAATGACAATTCATTTAATTTATAACCATTGTTTGTCTAAACAATATACCCTAGAAGTTGTTATCGCTTATTTCAAAATGCTTCCAGTGAAATTTCAAATCTTTGGAGGTTCTTCAGTGCCCTTCTGGAACACTATGAAGTTATTCCTCCATCTATTAAGATTTTAACCCTTAAAACCTTAATGTCAAATGAAAACTAATAAGTCAAATAGCATACTTTAGCTTAATTTTTATATACTCCATAAACATGTTTCAGAAACATCCAATTTAATTACCATAAACTTACTTTTGTAAAATTCAGGCAAAGATAAGACACATCTGTTTTACTTAACCCAACAAACTTCAGCTAGCTTTCATTAACTGAAGATTAATCTTGTATTGCATGAACTTGAAAAATCATTTAGGTTAATTTCTCTATTATTGAGAATTTTAGAATATCCAATCCTTAGAAGCAGGCATTCGCCTTTAAATGAATTTAACAAAGTCATCGAGAGGGAAAAAGCGATCTCACATTTACAGCACTCATATACCAGGATATACCCGTATAAACACACAGACACAGAGACCTTTTAGCCACAAGAAGAGCTCACTAGTTTATAAAAGAACAGTTAGATCCAAGTTTTTCCTTAGACGTTTATAACCGTTTGTCCTCAACAAGTCAAATTCCAAGTGACTTTCTCCTTTTTAAAACAAGGACAACCACTTTTTAATACTTCAGAGAAAGTAACTGACACCTAAATAACATCATAGGTGGATCTCTTTCTCTAAATCATCTTTTTGAAGTTGTGTTTTTTTGGTTTTTTGTTTTTTTGGAGGTTTTTTTTTTTTTTTTTTTGGTTTATAGGCCGGCACTCAATTCACTGAGCCCCATCAGCCAGAGCTTCTTTTTGAAGTTTTGAAAAGCCAGTTAAAATGTTTTCCAACTATTCTGCCTAATTTTATAGCTGGCTTTTTGTAATTGTGCATGCAAAAGATTAATTTAGAGGTATCAAGGGACCCTCATCTCAGCCATGTCAGTGACATCAGCTGCAGAAAAGTGGCACCAGCCCTCAGTGACGAGGGGAGTCAGACCCCATGAGTGGAGTCAGACCAGACCTTGTTCAGAAACCTCGGTACTGGAGTTCCAGCTAGGAACTCGACTTAGAGCCCAGACTCAAAGTATAAGAGAGAATTTATTCAGAAAGTCACAGAGGTGAAAGAAGTGAGCCATAGAAGAAATGGGCTCAGGAAACAAGTTATAGAAAGGGGGGGAAGGCCCAGGGAGCTTAGGAGAAAGAGGGAGGCAAGGAAAACATGCCTGGAGATGGGGGTGGGGCTGGGGAGGGAAGGCACAGGTGAGCTCCATAGAGAGAGCCCAGCTGCAGTGGTTTGAAGTCAGGCGGTGTGGTACCTCTGCCTTCATTCTTTTTTCTCAGGATTGCTTTGGCTATCCGGGGTCTTTTCTGGTTCCACACACATAGGATGATTTTTTGTTCTATTTCTTTAAAAAATGGCATTGGGATTTTGATGGGGATTGCATTAAAGCTGTACACTGCTTTGGGTAATATGGACATTTGAACTATGTTGATTCTTCCAGTCCATGAACAAGAACTCTTTCCATTTCATTGCGTCTTTTCCGATCTCTTTGTAGTTTTCCGTATACAAGTCCTTCACATCCTTTATCAAAGGATGTGGCTTGGTTGAAGAAGAAATAAAAGGTGAGGTCAAAAGTATAGGCGCGCTATTGCTCTCCCATCCCCTAGCTGGTGGGTCCCAGGGCGGGGGCTGAGGTTCCTGAGCTGGTGGGCTTTGAGGGTGGATTCTCTGTGCCCCGCCACCACCCCTGTGCTCTAAGACCTATCTTCTGGTCGGGAGCACAGCAGGTTCTGGTAAGAGAGCAGGGGGAGGCTGGGGCCGACTGGCTTGCTTCCCTTCCCCAGACAGGAAGCGGCAGTGGCTGCTGCCTGCCGCAGCCCAGGCCAGTAAGTACAGCCCCAGCACAGCTGGGGACAGCCCTGCACCCCTCCCTGAGTGCTCCTGTTACAGAACAGGGCCAAGGGCAAAAAGGGGTACGATGTAATATTACCAAAAGGACACCCCACTAGCTTTGTTTGTCCTCCGCCTCAGGAAAGCAGTCTCTCAATGCCAGAGATTTGTGAAAAGAAAAGGAAATGTTTATTTAAAGCTATACAGACTTAAAGTAGTGACCTAATGACTTCATTAAAATATCAAAGTTCTTTAGGGTACCCACAGATGCCCACAGTGCTTCCTTCTCCCCCTGCCCTAATTTGGGGTACCGTATCCCAGGAAAAGAAGCAAACATCCATGATCCAGGCAGCCATTACTATCAGCTGTGTGGCCATCCAGGCGGGATCTCTAATTACTCCAAAGCCATGTGGCACCTGCTCATGGCCTGCTGGCGAGAGTTCTTTCACTCTTCTTCCAGGCAAAGTCTCTCCTTCCCAGGCCATGCGGCCAAAGGGAGCACCCCAAAGCTGCATGGTCCTCTTCTACCAGCGCTGCAGGGGTCCCCACTCTGGCCAAAACCACGTGGCTCTCTCCCTCACATGGCTGTGGGGATCCCCAGTGCCAGAAGTGCACGTCTCTCCCCTACCAAAGCTGTGAGGGGGTCTTCACTCTGCCAAAGCCGAGTGGCTCTCTCTTCAATGGCTGCTGCCTCTGGATTTAAATCCTTGCGCCAGTCTTCCTCTGCAGTCCCATCTCCGACTCCTCCTACAATCGGCAACACTTGCCAGCACTCCTGTATCCTTCCAGCTTTACTGGGCTGCCATCTTGAGTCTGGCAGGTGTGGCCCCATGGCGTGGAGCCAATCATCTCCAAGCTCTCACGCAGATGCTGCTATCTGGGGGACCTGCCCCCAGTTACATCTTGGGGGAAGTTCCTTTCCATCCCCCTGGCTCAGAGCATGGTCACAGCTATGTAACATATCTGTGCAGCCAGTTAAAGGTTATAGATATGTTAAATGACCAGGCCATGGATTAGCTGCAAAGCTATTGCTGTACGAAAACAGCTCTGCATGTCCCTGCTCCATGTGTCCCTTTCCCCAACGCACACCTGTAGGGGGAAGGGGTGAGGACATCTTATATGTCTTTCTAATATTTCCTAGACACCTTGAATTCTGCGCCTCATCTCAAATTCCTATTTGGGCCCCCCTATTGGCTGCACCCTGTTACACTCCGATCCTGACCAGGAACATGGCAGGTGCTAGGCTGCTCAAAGCACCTCGTCACAGAAGAGCTCTGACCATGCTGCTTCATCCAGGGATGAAGGCATCGGTCCATTCCACAGCCTAGCTCCACGGTTAGTGCTGACTTCATGGCAGCAATTCCTTACACTTGTTAACGAGCTCCTGATGGAATATGACCTACCGCAGTGACGAGGTGATTTTAACACTGGGCTGCAGGTGGTTCGGAACCCTCTGTGTGAGAGTCTGGGGACTGAGCAGAGAAATGGGAGCAGGCTGAGTTGCTTGAAAGAAGCGTGGCATTTGCTGACGAGCTGAAGAATCCTCACCAGATCAAGAACTGCTAGTGAGAATTACGAACTTGCTCGAACCTGTCATCATTAGGGATAACGGACAAGCACGAGAAACAGGTTTGTTTCGTTTTCTCTGCTTTGTAGTCTGGAAAATTCAGCGTTTGGTTTACGGAATCTGGGAAAATAGATGGATGATATTTGGAAGAAGAGGAGACAGACAACCAAGAGAACTCCTGAAGAAATTCCCTAAGTGTGGTCTCAAAACAGACGAGTAGTGAAAAAGACAAAACAAACAAAACGAGAAGGGGGTCCCAACTCTTTTTCAAGAATTTCTTCCGAGAAGCCCCTGTCCAGACGTTTCTCTGCACCTGATACGTGCGATCCTGCTTTTCCCCTTTAATTCTCAGTGAAGCTTCATAATGCCATTCAACCCGTTCCCCCAAAGCAAACACCTGGTTGCCCTCCTTGACAATTTCCTCTTCATCTTCTCCCTCTAATTCATTATTGAGATATGTTGGTCCTATTGCCCATCTCTGTATTTCTCCTTGCTCACTCCCTACAGAGGCCCCTTGGCCCTGATTCCAAGTTCATCTCAACTCAACAGGGCAGTTCCGATTGGTCTCTCAGCTCCTGTCTCAGCCACTTCTCCATCCTCACTGTTTACATGAATGTTTATGATTATTGTTCTTTCTTCTCCTAATTGGCTAGAAGCACAACTATATTTAATGTAGAGAACAGTCACAATTAAATTTTGTGATTGTGAAATATATCAATGTATTCCCTTCTCTACTCTGGCCCAGGAACCTTACAAGTATGCACAAATCTAAAAAAAAAGTAGTTCTCTGCCTCCTGGGGCACATGCAAAGCTGCAGTCAGGTCCTCTCCACCCCTGCGCAGGTGAGGGGCTCTCGGTCTCTCTGTTGTCCACGGAAGAATCCTGCCTCAGCAATCAGAGCTGTTCCCAACTCTGTCCTTCCTTGCTTCTTGGGCTTGCTCATCATTTCACCTAAATACAGCCGTCTACAGGCCAAGTTGATGGTGGTGTTCCTGACTTCTGTCATTCCTTCATAAAGCCATACTTTTTCCATGCTTAGTTCTCTCAGCCTGAAATGCCTTTCCCCATCCAAAAAATAACCAGCCGCTCCTCAGACCTCTCTTAAATGCCCTCTTCCATGCTTCCCTGATACTCTCCAGCTGACTCGAGTGTTCCCTCTCTTAGGTCTTTATATTTTAATATATATTTACCTCTTGTATGTCTGACTCATCTGTGATGTTACAAGCACCTTCATGACTGCTCTTTAGAGAGAGAGGAAAAGAGGAAGAAAGAGAGGGAGAGAAACATTGATCAGCTGCCTCGCACAGCATGGCCCGGTCTGGAGACCAAACATGCAACCCAGGCATGTGCCCTGATTGGGAAGCAAACTGGCGACGCTTTTTTTTTTTTTTCAGGGTCAGGCCTGATTGTGACTTGTTTTAGTCATCTTTGGATTTCTAGCTTTTAGCACTGTATCCACAAAACAAAACAAAACATGCTGTTGAAATACATGAAATGCATGAAAGAACTGCAGATGTAAAAAAACAAACAAGAACCCCCCCACAAAAAACGAAAGTGCACATGAGAATGACCACATACTTATCCAGACCTCTGGGATGCAGCAAAAGCAGTAACCAGGGGGAAGTTTCTATTATTACAGGCCAATCTCAGGAAACAAGAGAAATCCCAAATAAACAACCTAACATCACATCTTAAAGAACTAGAAAAAGAAGAGCGGAAGCAAGGCAAAGTGAGTAGAAGAAAGGAAGTAATAAAAAATTAGAGCGGAATTAAGTGAAATAGAGAACAAAAAGGCTATACAAGAAATTAAGTAAACAAAGAATTGGTTCTTTGAAAAGATTAATCAAATGAACACATGGAAGGATACAGCCCCATTTGCTATTGTGGCACCATCTGCCTCGTAGGCCTGGGGCCTTATTAAACCTGCCCTTTTATTCACCTGACCTTATGTCCCCAGGACTGGAAATTACTGGAAAGCAAGAAGAGAACTAACCGCTCCCTGTGGCCACAGGCAGAAGATAATACTGGGACAAACTGCCGCCTGTGTAACCCCCACAGCAACCCCCACCCCACCCTTCTTCATCCAATTATAATTCAACAAGAGCTCAAAGTCCCCACCCCCCAGTGCTGGGGTATCTCTCCACACCATGCCCCTCTCCTCTCTTGGAGAGTGAATAAAAAACTTTATTCTCTACTTTCTTCTTTTTGTGAATTTTTTCACAGCCCGCGTCACCGACCACCCTAACAACAAACCCCTGGTGAGACTCACTAACAAAGAGAGAAAAGATTTGTATAAACAAAATCAGAAGTGAAAGAGAAGTTACTGCAGACATAACAGAAATACAAAGGATTGTGCTAGAATACTATGAAAGACTGTTCACCACCAAATTCAATACCCTGGGAGAAGTGGATAGGTTCCTAGCTGCATGTAGACTGAACTGTGAAAAATTGGAATGTATAAATAGAATGATTAACAGTGAGGAAATTGAAACAACTGTCAAAAATCTCCCCCAAAATAGCCCTGGCTGGCGTAGCTCAGTGGATTGAGTGTGGGCCTGTGAACTAAAGGATCTCGGTTTGATTCCCACTCAGGGCACTTGCCTGGGTTGCAGGCCAGTTCCCAGCAGCGGATGGACTAGAGGCAACCATACATTGATATTTTTCTCCCTCTCTCCTTCTCTTCCCCTCTAAAGATAAATAAATAAAATCTTTTTAAGAAACCATATCTTTAAAAAATAATAATATGTCATGATCAAGTGGGGTTTGTTCAAGGATGGCTCAACACCTGCAAATCGACCAATGTGAAACACCACATTGATAAAACAAAGGATAAAAATCATTTGGTCTTATCAATGGATGCAGAAAAAGAAAAAACATTTGACAGAATACAACATCCATTCGGGATTCAAACCCTCAATGAAATGAGTGTAGAAGGAAGAATTTCAACATAATAAAGGCCTTATATCACAAGCCCTCAGCCAGTGTCATACTCAATGGTGGAAATTGAAAGCTTTTTCTCCAAAATCAGGAACGAGACAAGGATGCCCGCTCTCCTCTCTAATTCCACATCGTTCTGGAAGCCCCAGCCAGAGCAATCGGGCAAGAGAAAAAAGAAAAAGGCACCCGAATTGGGAGCAAAGAAGTGAAAGTGTCGCTTTTTACAGATGATGTGATTCTATACTTAGAAAGCTCTAAAGACACCACCAGAAACAATAAATAAATAAAGTCGCAGGATACAAAATCAAGGTACAAAACCACACAGCATTCCTCTATACTAACTATGAAATTTCAGAAAAAGAAAAAACCCACAATTCCTTTTGAGATGGCAACAAAAAGAATACAATGCCTAAGAATGAACTCAATGCTTTTTTATGATGCGACCCTAATTCTCCATCTGCTGAGCAGCGGAGGTCTGTGTCCCCCTCCTCTGTGACTGCTCTGACCTGCGGAGCAGGGCGAAATGGCACTACGTGGCTTCCAAAGGTGGGACACAAAAATGCACTTTCACTCTGCTCTCTTGGACCGCGCCCACCACGCTTTAAGGAAGTCCACCTGGAGAGAGACCACTTGGAGGGGCCCCACAGGGCAGGGTCCTGGGAGCAGCCCTGTGGAGCCCCCCACTGGGAGGCAGCCTCAACCTCCAGACCTGCCAACTAAGGCTGCTTCCAGCCTCCAGCCACTGAGTCACCCTGCAGGTATTCATGGCTGACATCACGGTCCCCGCATCCCTCACTGTGTCAGATCTGAATTCCTGACCTCAAGGATCTGGGAGATTTACAAGACGCTCATTTTACCTCACAAGGTTTTGGGCGGTTTGTGACACAGAGGTGGTGCTGGAATCGTGTGCCCTCCCAGGGGTGCCCCACGGGGACTTCCGAGACCTCCTGAGCACCCCTCCCCCCACACTGTAGTCAGTCCAACGCCCTCTCCTCACTGAGCCTCACCCAGAGCGTCCCCTCATTGTCGAGGCTCAGAGGGACCGTAGACTTTGCCAGAGTCCCACAGCCTTCAGTGGCTCGCTGCCCACTGCAGGGGAAGCTCTGATTCAACCAGATCCCTTAGAGCAACCAACGAGACAGCCGGCAGTTTGGCCCACTGCCTATTTTTGTAAATAAAGTTTTATTGCAACACAGCCATACCATCATTTACACATCACCTGCTTTTATGCTACAAGAGCCCACAAAACCTAAAAGGAAAGAAATATGCCAAGCTGTAGAGAATTTTTATGAGGTTTGGTTTTTGAGCCAGATCGACAGCATATGCCAAGAAGCAAGATCTCAAATACCCCAGAGGATGACAGTTTTGTAGCTTATCTTCTACAAGATGAGAATCAAGGAGAAGACCTCAAGAAGTGCATGAAACTCAGTGGTGGCAGATTGAAGAAGCAGGAGAAAGCAGAGGGGGGAATCTCTAGGATTGCATAAAAGGGAAATGTAGAAACACATATTTCTTTTACGTTGGTGGGGACAGGCTAGTTAACCATGCACATTTACAGCGCATAGAGATGGTATGCAGGCACGAGATAACAGTGAGGAAGGAATTCTGCAGTTTTGGGCTCCGAGGGTTTTTGCGCTTTGCGGCTGAGGGCTACGCCCTTGAAGTGTAGAAAAAGAAAATGACTCTGACATTTCAAAGGTATGTTATCCTCGGTGCAAGAGAACAATGGACAGGGCTCACTTAAGGTAAAGATCGACCTTTGCTGAGAAAGCTACGGGCCAGGGACGTGACAGTCCACAATAACCTACTCAGTCAGGAATTTGCGATGAGATAGCATCCGGTGTGCTTACTTTTGGTCACTGAGCTGGCGGGGCAGCCTGGTGACTCCCTGGCCTTTTATAGAAAGTCTGCCTTATTCTTAAAGGCCTGAGGATGAGTTGGAAAGTTCTCAGAAAAAAAGCTGTTCCGTTTGATTTAAGGAGACCCAATTAGACCCAGGGACTCAAATCTCCTCCTTCTCGCCCTGACCTGTGAGGCTCAGTTGGTGGGGGGGGGGGTCCTCCCACAAAGTGAAAGGTTCAATTCCCAGTCAGGGTACTACCTGGGTTGTGGGTTTAGTCCCCAGTCCGGGTGCTTATCAAATGTTTCTCTCCCTCTCTTTCTCCCTAAAAATAAATAAAAAAGATCTTTTAAAAAAATCTCCTTCTCTCCCGCCCTCACTTTTTCCGTCTGCAGAATAGAACCATAACTGTTCCTGCCTCTGACAGGTGCTGGGAGGGTGGAGGGTGGAGGAAGTAACGTGAGAACAAGCACAAGCCCTGGCTCACTCCTGGGAGTGCCTGCCCTCCCGATTCCCTCCCTCCCAGACGAGTCCCCGGGCATGCAGGGAGGGCAAGAATGGCGCTGGAGCCCCTGGAGGAAGGAGTTCCTGGCCCCGTTGGCTTCACCTCCTCTGTAATGTTAATTGCAAAGATTTGCATAATGTGCTCACTGGGGTGTTACTTGCCCATTTCAACCTTGTATTCATCTGTGTATTTTCCTGCTTAATTTTGATGATGCCACATTGTGGGGGGAAGGGGTCAGAGAAAGACACAATGGCTCCATAGGTCTCTCTCCACCTCCATCCCCAACTCTGGCGTGTTGGCCTCCTGACACCTTTCTCACGCTCAACTCTCTCCAACCTCAGAGCCTTCCCACTGCGTGTCCTCCCTTTGGTGTGCCTTTCTCCAGAAAACCACACTGCTCCCTCTCTTACTTCCTTCGGGTCTTTGTTCAAACATCACTTCTCACAAAGACTACTTCCTTGACCTCCCTGTCTTGCTTAGTAGCTTCTATCCTCATTTTTCTGCAAGAAACACTTTTTACCACCTGACATTGTAGGACGTTTGTCTATTTGAAATCTGGCTCCACAAGGGTAGGATATGGGGGGGGGCTTTTTTTTTTACTGCCGTCTCTCCTAGTGCCTAGAACAGTGCCGGGCACATGGTAGGTCATCAGTCAATGTCGACTTAATGAATTTTGTCTCATAGAAGGATCCAAGGCCATAAATAAAACCGGAAAAGACACTGGCATTCAGGCTGCTTGTCACTACCAAACCCAATAAGCAATGACAGCAATGGAATCTTCATGGGCACTTTATTCAGATGGCCAGCGATCTGAGAAGATGGCAGGTTCATACCCTAACATATCACCTTCCTTTTCTTTCCAGGCCAAGGTTTTCATAGCACAGAATAAACAAGAGGTGGTGAGAGAGGTTTTGAAGTTCAAGAAGGATTAGGTGAAAAAAACTGCAACATTCCTGTCCTGGGCAGGCAGCTGTTCCCAGGGGCAGGTGGTCTCTGCCTCTCCCTGGAACACAAAGGCCCGGATGCCTCCACTTGTCCCCAGGCGGTGATCTTTAGCAATTCCCCAGGAGGTCGGCTATTTTCCCAGGCGCCAGGATGGGCCTTTTCTGTAGTTTCTGAAACAAAAGCTTTAACATATGCATTACTTGCTAGACATAACTTTTTACCTTAAACTAAAATTTTCCAACTTTTGAGTCCCCTATCATAAGGTCACAGGCTGCTCAAGACTTACACCAAGGTACCGTCAGCTCTGAATCCATGAGCCAGGTTTGCTGCCAAAGCGGGGCCAGGCTTTCTCCAGAAATGAAGCTGTTTCTGGAAAGGCCCAGCTCAGCTTCCCCAGGGGCTGACAGTTCCTGGACAGGCAGAGGGCTGTCTGGGCCGAGGGTGCCTGGCAGGTTGTTTTGCAACACAGGCGTGGTAAGTGGGGGCCCTCAGCGTCAGGCCGACACTGTACAGGGAAGGAGGAAGGCCTGGGTCACAAGGACAGAGGTCACTGAGAGTCCCAAGATGGCTGTTGTTCCCACTTCTCAGTGAATGTTTTGAGTCAAGCACCAGAGCTGGAAGTCCAAACCTGTTCTGCACCATTGTACAGATGGGCAAACTGAGGCTGAGCCCAAGGCTTGTCCATGGGCCCTGATCAGGACCCGCCTCACCCAGGAGCTCCTGGGCTGGGAGATGCCTAGTCGGGGAAGCACCAGAGGCCATTCCTGCTCTCTGCACTGTGCCCGTCCCTGCCCCTGACCCACTCAGATGTCACTTCCTGGGGGAAGCTGTCCCCGATGCTCCTGGTTTAGGTCAAGTTCCTCTGTTCTCAGAAAATCATACTTTTTTCCTTCAGAGTTCATCTCTCACTTTTAATTTGCTGATTTTACAGGAGGGGAGAGAGAAACATTGATTTGTTGTTCTACCCATTTATGCATTCATTGGTTGATTGTTTTATGTGTCCTGACTGGGGGGTCGAACTTGCAACCTTGGCATATTGGGATGATGCTCTAATGAACTGAGCTATCTGGCCATGGCCCAGAGCCCCTGTCTATTCATAGTGATGACCTGGCATCTGGCATCTGTATCCCCAGCCAGCCTCCTGCCTCTTAGCTACATGGAGACAGGGACTACACAACACTGCTCTGTTCACCGCCCTATTCCGAGAGTCTAGCATGTGGTGGGCACATGGCCAGGTCTTGGTTGAATGAATGTGAGCAGTATGTGGTGACGGAATCATGCGGATGACAAGGCCACCACAGACACTGGCTGGGGGGACTGGGACAGTCACTCAGCTTGCTCACGCCTGTAAGCAGACGCTTTCAGGCTGTGCTCTGCCCAGGCCCGCAGGTCTGTTTCTCGTTTCCTGCGCACCAGCTCAGAATACCGTCCTGAGATCCACCCATTTCCAGCAGCCTGCACCTGCCTCTCTGTCGCACGCTGCTCAGCCTGTCAGAAGCCCGTTTGCCTATGCCCAGGGGGAGCTGAAAGTGCCTGGGAACTGATGCCCACTCCTGAGGGGTACACTGCCACCCCCCCCAAGGTCTGCTGGGTACAGGGTAATAGAGATCCTGGTCTCTGTACCTTCTGCCTGGCAGGAGACTTACCTGGCTGGCAGGCCCTTGCTTGCCCCCTGCCCCGCCCTGTCTCACTTCCCCACTGGGCCTCTGGTATGTCCTGGAGACGCCCCCTCATAAACCACTTTTGTACAAACCCTGTCTCAGGGCTGGCTTGGAGGCCCCGCAGAAGACAGTCATTTCACTTAGGACCCCTTTCACCTCGGGCTGAAGCTGGAGTCGGACAGATACGGGTGTAACACCACCTCTGCTTCCGACCCACTGAGTCGCCCTCAGCAATCTCAGTGACCGCCCTGGCCACCTCTGCAACAGGGGGTGACAGGAACTAGAAATGGTACTTGTGAAGGTCTGATCCAGACTCATGGTGGGTCTCAGTGAGGGCTAAGTGTCCGTCACTGTCACCAGCATGTTATAACTAGAAGAGTCCTAGATTCCACTGTTGAGGATTCAACAGATTGAAGCCTCGGATTGAAAATACGAGCTGTGCCAGGAGCTCAGGGGTCTGTTCTAGAAAGTCCCAAAGAAATTGCCTGATCTTCAGCCTTCCCATCCCTGCTGAGTGTCCTTGGCCCAGTCCCCAACACCCCTATCATCTTCCTGACCCTTGTCTGGGTCAGAGCAGGTACTAGGGAGCTCAGAAACATGAGCACCAGGGCTTGGGTGGCCCCAGAGGATCTCGTGGGCTGGCCCATGCTTCATCGGTCCCTGATCCTTGCCTTGGGAAGACTGGCCTCCTGGCATTTCCTTAAAGAAGCTGTCCTGTCTTGCCTGCTCTGCTAGGCCTTTGCACCCGATGCTCTCATTTGCCTGCCTGGCTAACTCCTAGACGACTCGTCCTTGAAAGCACAGCTCTGACATCACACCTCCTCTGGGAAGCCTTCCAAGACCATGCTCCTCTTCAGGTTGAAGTTGTGCCTTCTCTGGGCACCTACATCTCCTAGTTTTTCCCCAGCACAGACCAGACCTGGCCACATTTGTACATTTTTGTATTTGCCTCTCAACTTGTCTGTCTCCAGAAGGACGGGGGCTGGTGTGCTCATGACTGAATCCCAAACACCCAGCACAGGGCTTAGCACAGAGTAGGTGGCCCTATAAATACCCAGTGAACAAATGACAAGATGGATGAATGGATGAGGTTTCCCACCTAAGTTTGTGGCTCACATGTCAGGGCTGGGGGAGGGAATGGGTGCAACTGTACATTGTAGTTTGTCTGGTTCTGGGTTTTGTTTCATTTGTAGTATTTTTTCCTTTTCTAGAGAAATGATTTGAGCCCTATCCTCACCTTCTCATTACGAGGAGTACGTGGGCCCTGACGTCACAGGAACATCTGCCAGGGGCCAAGGGAGGGTGCTGACACCCGCCTTTGGGGGTCCCCAGCACACGCTGTACCTGCCCACCCCCCTTCTCTGTGAGGCCCTGCAGTGCTGGGGACAGCTGCTGTACTTGGAGCCAGACGGAGCTGAGTCGGAGTCTGAGGCCTGTCCCTTTACCAGCTAATCGACCTTGGGTAAGTCACTTCGCTGCTTGCTGCTTCAGTTACCCTATTTTGTTAAGTGAACAATTTGAGGTCCTCGTGGGCATTCTGGGGCTCCTCTCTCTATCTCTTGCCCCTGGGAAAAATAAAAGGCCAAAATATGTCAGGAGAAAACAGGGGTGTTTTTTAGAAGAGAAAGCTGGAGCTGGGGGGAGGAGCTAGGGGCCTCACACTCTTGGGGCTGAATGTCCTGACAAGCCCAGCAGGGGCCAGGGGAGGGTGGCTTTGCCACCAAGGGCCCAGCAGGGCTGGGCAGGCTGAGCTGGCAGAGGGAGGAGGCTTGTTTGGCAGGGCCTGGCTTTCCCTGGGGGCGGCCCCTCCTTGGCCCGCAGGGCTCAGCCCAGCCCAGGGCACAGCCTGGCCTCAGCCTGGGGTGGAAGGTGCCAGGGGATGACTCCGGCATGGCTCCAGTCTCCGGTTCTGACACAGGCCTGGCCTTGCTTTGGCCTTTTGTGCTTTAGAAAGCAGGGCCACCGTTCCCCTGCCGGCCACTCCGCGGGCCTGGCCCTTCTAGCAGTCGTTAGGGCCCAGGGGCTGCCTATAGCAGTGGCCACGGGAATTGATTAGAGTGAGATTTCTGGACAGCAAAGCATGGTGGGAAGGGCCTGATGGCCACTTTTTTGAACCCTAGTTCTGCTTTTTAACTTTCTCAGGCCTTAGTTTACTCATCTGTAAAATGGGACTCGTAATAGTGCCTGCCTCTTGGGGTTGCTAAGAGGAGTGGATAAGTGACTATTTGCTCATAACAGCACGTGGCAGACCAGAAGTCGAGATCGTTCTCTGGGAGTCCACTTCTTGGGGGCCTGAGTAAGCCAAACACGTGGGCGCAGGACAGATGGGGAGAGTGTCCAGGGAGGGAAGCAGGAGGGGAGGGGGAGGCCCGGGGCAGGGCAGGATGTGGGGCAGGTGGGAGGGTCGTTGCTCTGACTGGGAGGACAGATTGCTCTATGTTAAGAGCCCCTGGGAATGTGAGCACACGGCTGGGGCTGGACAGGGGGTGAAGGCGACGCTTGGGACCAGGGTCTGCAGAGCCTGGGCCCCAGCCCGGCTCAGGCCCGCGTTGCTGTGAGACCCGGGAAAGCCACTGTCTGTTTCTAGGCCCTTGATTTCTTGGAGGCCGTGAGCCAGGGCCATCTGCTGAGGGGCTGCTCCCAGCACCATCGTGGTTGGGGCTGGACCCCAGAACACCGGCCCAGGAGCCTGTCAAGCTCGGAGCCAGTGGAAGACAAAGCTCCGAACGTCACTGACCGGCTCTTGCCCTCGGCCCAGGCAATGGCCTCGTGCCCATTTCACAGGCTCGGTAATAATTCCTCACCTTTCCGTGACACGGATGGGTTCCAGAGCCCTTGTGTAAGCATAAGAAATCCGCTTAAATAAAATAAACTGTTTGTTACCATATCACATGCACAGAGGAAGTTTCCTCCACTCAGTTAGTGGAGCTTTACAGCCGAGGGACGACAGGATTTTAAATCTGGGCTGCCTTGAACACTCGGAACTCACCTTGAGGTTTCCAGGTCTGCCCAGAGCATCTCGGGAGAAAGCACCTACTGTGTGGTGTGGCCGAAACTGAGGCACAAGGGGAGGCAACTGAGAGATGAGGGAGTGGTGGAGGGGTGGGCACCTTGGAGGCAGACACTGATTTTTGACAAAGCTACTTCGGAATATCAAGGGCCTTCTGTGGAAGTCATGTGCTCCTCAGAGAGAAGCAACAGGATTTTAATGCTCTTCAAGCTGACCTTGCCACTTGGACGTTTGGGGCAACTCAGGCTTCATAGGTCCTGAACTAAACTTCTGCTCTTGCTCATCAAACCAGCTGTTCCCGCAGCCACCCCACCCCAGAACATGACAAGTCCCTCCTTCCGTAGGCCAAAACCCTGGCAATCATCTTGGCTGCCTCGCTCCCTCTCTCACATTCACTTTCAATCCATTAGCAAACCCAGCTGGCGCTCCCTTCAAGTCACATCCAGGATCTGACCCTTTCGCAGCCCTGCCCCTCCCCCTCCATCACTTCCTGCTGGGTTATCGCAGTGCCCCCCTTCCTCACCCGTCAGCGTCAGCGTTGCGCCCCCACTAGTCTCACTTAGTCCCTACACAGGACCTCCTCTCTTAGGACCCTGCGAAAACCTAAGGGAGGAGGTTTGTCTCCTCAGCTCGGACTGCTTCAGTGGAGTCCCATCTTAGAGTAAAAGGCAATGTCTTTGGAATGTTCTAGAAGGCCTGGACAGTCTGGTTCCCCCTGTTGGCTCCTTACAACGCCTCTGAGAGGTGAGCGAGGGAGGAGGGATGACGGCCACCGCACAGACAGGGAAGCGGAGGGCGGGAGTGTGGGGAGTGTGGGGAGTGTGTTCTCGGGGTTGGAGCACGGGGCTGGAGCACAGGCTGAGCAAACAGCTGCTGGTGTCTGCAACCCAGTGGGACCATGCACCCCACCCTCCTCACAGAGCACGGGCTCCCCACCCATTCTCCAGAGACAAGCCAGATGCTGAAATAAGCTTGTGGACACTGCGCGCTTGGCTGGGGCTGGCCCCTGGGTTCCACCCCTTTTTAGGCCACATCAGAGCAGTGCAAAGTCCACTCTGGGCTTCTGAGTAGCCACCAGAGGAATTTAAATCTCCTGGGGCCTGGCTGGCCTGGGTCAGCCCCAGGGCAGCCTGCTGTCCACTGGCTCTTACTCTCATCTGCCCAATGTCCTTATGCAAGTCACTTCCCTGTCGAAGTAGCACTTGCTCCGCTCCTGTGGGGGCCTAACACGTAAGCACTCTCCTAACGAGTAGATGAAATGTGAGCCGCCTCCCACAATGTCCAAAACAACCAGACATCGGAAGGTGCCAGATATGGATCAGCTCACTACGGGCATCCTGTCTAGTGTGGAATGTCAGGATTCTGTCCCCAGCCCCATCCTGTTCCACAAGTCTGTGCGTCACTTGAAGGTGGGAAGGTGGCCTTTTACAGTGTGGCCAGGAGGGGCAAGAAGACATTGGCTATCCGAACCAGGATATCCAAAGGCCTCGAGAAGCAGGGCCAATGAACCGAATATAAGAAAATGAAATCCGTGGAGTGAATGGCAGCCTTTGCGCAGGAACCTGAACGCCACCGACGGAGTTTCGGATGAGGAGGCCAGGGGAGAGACGAAGCAGATTTCACTCAGGGGTTCGCTATGGGGCGTTTTACAAATTCATGGGATCATCTTTGGCTGTCACTACAACCTGAGGGGCTCTTGTGACATTTAGGGAACAAGAATGCTCGGTGTCTCACATTGCACAGAACAGTCTCACACGGTTGCAAATTGCCCTGAAATTCTCACAAGTTTCAAGCATCCACCAGACGAAAACTCACAACAAATATGAGTAGGTTGGGCTTTAGCGCACCACAAAATTCAAAGTTCTTTTTATAAGAATTACATGCAAAACTTAGCAACTTAGGAGAAGGTTGTTATTGATGTGAAGCATAGACACAGTAAGGACAGTAACTCAGTTATTGAATGAGTTACTTTCTGCCCAGCCCGTCTAGAAATGTACTAAACCCTCACCGACTACATATTCAGATGGAAAAGTTTCTGGGGCATGAATGCAGTTACTGAAACACAGTGAAACCAGCTACATATATGAAGAGAGGAGATATGTAACTCCACTAGACAGGCTTAGAGACAAATGTTAGGAAGTTAGAGATGTAAGAAATCTCATTGAATTTCTGTAAGGAAGATCGCTTTGAATCTACATCAGGAAAATGGCACGTTAAATGAATTTATCTGGAGGTTGCTTGTGGCTTTTCAATTTTACTCTGAGACTTTCCCCATAGATGCACCATGGGGTTCCCTTTTTATTATTTTTAAATTTATTTTTATTTATTTATGTTTAGAGAGGGGCAAGGGAAGGAGAACAAGAGGAAAGGAAACATCGATGTGACGTGGGAGAGAAACACTGATTGGCCCCCATCACACACCCCCAGCTGGAGACCTGGCCTGCAACCCAGGCATGTGTCCTGACTGGGAACTGAACCAGTGAACCCCTTGGTGTGCAGAATGATGCATGGTCCACTGAGCCATACAAGTCAGGGCATACCACGTGCTTCCTTAATAGCTTGAATGGGAAGCTTCCTTTTGTGATTCATTTGCTCGTCACTTCTGTGCAATGAGGGAGGAAGTTGCAAAGGGCTTTGTTGTTTTGAAATCCTGAATGTGACAGGCACCCCTCTGTAGAGAAGTGGGATTCTGGGGAAGATGTGTCTCCTGTGTGACCACACCATGACCCTGTCCAGTGTCGCAAAATGGGATTTATTGTTATACCCAGGGGCTCCCCTTCCTTACTCCCTGCCCTTGACATGCTGCTGCTGTGTGTCTTGTGTTCTCCCTGCTTCAGGTAAGGCTGTCTCTCTCTCTTATCACATACTAATAAGTCAGGCCTGTGATGTCCTGCCCTAACAGAGGTTTTTATTTTAATTTCCACCTGCATCTTCTCCCTGTCATTTCCCTGCACTTCTTTTGTATAATAGCGTCTGATCTGCTTACGTCTCTGGAATTCCAACTTATTCATTATGGGTAGACAATGCTTATGATGTCTTCTTGAGTAGTTGTGCCCAAGTGTATAGTGAAATGCACAGGATTTTAATATAAATTACTTCCTGTTATACCCCCTTTATATCACAGACTGGGCCACAGAGTGACTGACATGTGTGGGTAGGTTATGACCCACGAATTTCATTTCAGAGAATTAAAATCAAAGGAAGCATAAAACATTTGCTACGGAAAAGGGGGCTTTGGCGATCACGTGTTGGGCTGCCTGCCCCACTAGGATGCCTCCCACGCTCATGGAAAGACTCGTGAGAGGACGCTGACAGCAGCCATTCGTGTAGTCCCTCACTGGGAGCAACGGGACACCTGTCACGGCTGCATCGGTCCACAGACGGAGGTGAGCCACGCAGCGGGACACCCCGCAGCAAGAAGAACAAGCCACGCACGGCCACATGCACCAATGCAGAGGAATCTCACCTGAGGGTGCCATTGAGTGAAAGAAACCAGACACAGAAGAGTACATTCTAAATAATGCCATTTTTAAAATTTTTATTCATTGATTTTATAGCGAGAGAGGAAGGAAGAGAGGGGGACATAGATTTGTTGTTCCACTTATTTCTGCATTCATTGGTTGATTCTTATATGTGCCCTGACCGGGAATCGAAACACAACCTTGGTGTATTGGGACAACACTCTCACCAGCTGAGCTACCCAGCCAGGACCTGATGCCTTTTCCATAAGGTTCTAAAACCAGCACGACCAATCTATGCTGTTGGCTGTCAGGATAGCGGTTACCTCTGTGGGGCGGGGGGGGGTGATGATAGGACGGAAGCAGAGGGAATGCTTCCGAGGCAATGGTCGTGTCCTGTTCCTGACAGGTCGCATTCAGTTTGGGCAGATTCATCCAGCTGTGTACTTACATGCGACTTTCTGCATCTATACTTGTATTAGAGATCTTCAGAGAAACAGAGCTGATAGAATATACATACATACTCACAGACAGAAATATCTGTGATCTATCTATGCATAGGGAGAGGGCTAAAGAATTGGCTCATGCAGCTGTGGAGGCTGGCGAGCCCTAAGCCTGCAGGGTAGACCAGCAGGCTGGAGGCCCGGAGACCACATGGTGTGGTCTCACAGGAGAGCAGATGGAGCAGTTTGAGTCTGAAGGGAGGCTGCTGGTAGGATTCTCCCTCAGGAGAGGTCGGCTGTCTGTTAAGACCTACAACTGATTAACAACCCACCCATATTATGGGGAGTAATCTGCTTTTTTCAGACTCTTTGATGAGAATTTAAGCATTAATCCTATCTAAAAAACATCCAGCTATGTTTGACCCAGGCAAGTTGACACACAGCAGTAATAAGTTGTTGGCAGGTAGGGGAGGGGTGTCCTTGGACTGATGAGGTTAAAACCACTAATTTAGGAACCCACATTGAGATATGCAATATTTGCAAATCACACTTATAAGGGATGTGTGTCCAGAATACACAATAAACACAACTCATATAAATAATAAAGACAACTCAATTTAAAACTGGGCTAAGGATCTGAAGAGACATTTTTCCATAAAACCAGGCCTGTATTACGTTACAGAAATAGGAATATTGTAACTACATTAAGGGAGGTGATTCTGTGTGTGTGTGTGTGTGTGTGTGTGTGCTGATCAGTCATCACCTGGTGTCCGGAGCCGACCAACATCCGTCCCTTGACATAGTTGGGATGAATGAGATGCGTCTGCACAGCAGAGGCAACTGTGGCTGGATTTCCTGTCTATTTCTCCCCTGCATGTTTGTCTTTGTGATTAATAGGTGGTGGGATTTTTAGACACCTGCATTTCAGGCCCAATGATCCGCAGAATTCCAATGAAGTTGTACCAAATAATTTCTTGGCCAGAGAACAAACTGCCCCCTAAGGAAGTAGCCCCTGAATATCTACAAGTTGATGGAGTAACAGCCCCTCCTCTGCCTTAGACAGGAATATGTATTAATTAGAAGTAGACAGGCAAAGAAACAGGAGAAGCTGGTTAGCTACTACAAACTAAGCACGTAGAAACAATTACCAAGGAGCCAGAGTCCATATTACATAAAGAAACATTTTACACAGAAAGATAGCTAAGTTAGACATCACAAAGGCCTCATAATGAATTTTCTATAACCTCTGCTCTGTCTAGCGTACCCTTTTGCCCCAAGCCAAATTCTAAGAACTTTAATAAACAATAAGACATGCAAACTCTGTACATAGAGCTAGTTCAGATTGTCTGATTAATGGCTCTCTTGGTCAAAACAACTTTTGTCTAACATAACTGAAACTAGGGAAATTCTTGTACTTTTTCTGGTTACCTCTGTATTGGTTTTTTCTGCTTAACTGATCATGCCATGCACCTGTTCCTTTAATGTTATGTAACAATCTCTATAAAAATAAAGCCTAAATCAAATTCTGAGAGTTCGATCAGACCCACAGAGACTGGCTGTTCTCTGGCATCCAATCCAGTGTCTGACTCTTCATTTGTCTCCTGCACCGTCCATCCTTCAGGGACCCTGAACCCTGCCAAGGCTGGACCCCAGCAAGTGGCACCCGAACAGGGACCTGAAGGTGCTTAAGCCCCCTCATTCTTGTTCTCGTTCTTGGGACGGCCAGGACCCCACCATAGGGTTTCGGGAGCCCCCTTGAGCAAGTGAGGTTGAGTGTGGTGGGAAGATAATCAGAACTATACTGAGAAGCTATGGTCCATATTGAGTCTAAAGAAAGAGGACTCTTTATTGAAATCATTCAACATACGCTCAATAAGAAAAGTATAAGAGTTACTACTCATCAAATAAGTAGGTTCCTACATTTTGTGCAAGAATGTTGTCCTTGGTTTCCAGAAGAGGGCACAGTTAATATAGATACCTGGCTCAAGGTTGGTGATAGTATTCAGCAATACTGTTCTGACCACAGACCTGAGGATATCCCTGTTGACACTTTCTCTCTGGAATCTCGTAAGAGACGCTTTAGACCCACGACATGAAAGCGTTTCCTTTCATAATAAATAAAAGCCACCATGACAGGCCATGCAAGGAGAGGTAGGCTTTAGAGAGCGAGCAATGAATTTTCCTTTCAATTAGTTTTTTTTACAAGCACCTCTGTGCGTTCTTTCTTTAAAAGCTGCTTTTTGCAGCCCTTTTGATTCTGCCTTTTCCTTCTGCCTTCCTGTGAACAGAAAAACAGATAATAAATGAGTGTTTCGGTTTCAACCAGACCCCAAAGATTGCTTTGAGAATTCAGAGTTAGTTACAGGGTTATTTATGTCTGTCTCACTGAAGATGAGAGGCATACCTCCCTCTGCCTTGAGATCTCAAGTGTTCCTATGTGAGTAGGGGCCTTACGGAGGTGCCTGGGATCAATCCCTGAGACATGCAGGGACTTCACAGAGAATTCCAATCACAGTAATTTAACTCTCAGCTCAATCAGGGGGCACAATATAAAGGTTGGTCACCTGGCGCTTTGAGCCCCCCTTGCAGTCTTAAGTGTGTGGGAAAAACCTGAAACTCATAAGTGGGGTTAGGGTACCCTGGATACCAGGCAGCCCTATCTGATGATTCTCACCAACAGTACATTCTTGACCCACCACATTATACTTCCCAATAGCTGATTAAAGTTTAGAACGGGCCTCGGAATCTGAAACAGAAATTGAAAGTAAAAAGAAAACCTTTTAACAACAGGTATGGGCTCTCTAAAGAACAAGAACAATGTTTTATGCTAATTTAAGTTTTTTTAAAGTTGCTAAATATCTCCCTGATAAGGAATCTTTAGACTTAGTTATTTAAGAAAAGTTAGGCAGAAATTGAAACAGCACCAGGTAGTATAAGATAAAGACTAGTCTCTCACTCCCTCCTTTAGAGGATTTAATTTGGAAATATTGGTTTGCTTAAATTTTATTTTTGTTTCTATTTTAAAAATAACATCTCAGTCTCAAAATGTTTCAATAAATAGAATAAGATCTCTAATATTATCACATCATAAAGATTCTACTCAGAAAGAATTTAAATCGATTGTTTAAAGAAGGAAAAAAGATCTCACTTCCCTCAGACAATAAAAAGCACAGGAAGATAATGAGAAAATGTGTCTTTTAACCACTCTGAATCCTCCTTCTAGAGACCCAGAGGCTGCTTTAGTCCTAAGAACAAGGCGTGTAGAGCTTAGCAACTCCACCCTTGCAGTAATCAATAAGAATTAACAAAACAGTAAAGGTCTTTGCCAATAGAAAAAAAAACTATTTCCAAAAATTATAAATATGTTCATAAGTTTGTCAATCTAAAGTATGATAGAAGTGACATAAGAAGTGTGACATATTAAAGAAATACTAAAAATCTTCCTTGTTTATGCCAGAACTGTGACCTTTATTATAAAACTGAGATATGGGTGCACTATCTCCCTGGGTGAACTAGCCCTTCTCCCCAGAAAACAAAGTACTGGCTATTCTATTCCCAAAGAAAAAAAGATTAGTCAATCAAGTCACATAAGGCCTTTGGCATATAACCATTTTTCAAATTATTAAAAAATGTCCTCATTTTACAGGAGTTAATCCTCAAGGACTAAGTTCTCAAATAAATTGGCAAACAGATGTCACTCATTATGCTCTCCTTAAAAAATTCATATACATTCATATTTCTATTGATACTTCTTCTGGCACTTTACATGCATCTGCTTTAACAGGAGAATCTGCAAAAAATATACAAGCCCATTGGCTTGAGAATGGCCTCAGCAAATTAAAACTGATAATGGCCCTGGATACCTTGCCCATTCTACTCAGATTTTTCTTCAGCATTAAAATATTCAACATAAAACATGAATACTTTACAATCCAACTGGTCAGACAATTGTAGAATGGGCTCATCAGACTTAAAAATCTTCTTAAAAACAAAAAAGGATGAGTCATGAGTTATCCCCCCCAAATTTAATTTTGTGGCCATGTTTGCCTATAATTTTCTACATATTGATATATTGCTCTGTACTCCAATTGTAAAACATTTTCAGACAAAAGAGTCAAAGCCACCTTACCATCAAATTTTATATAAAAATATACTAAGAGATGGCACTTGGCAGGGCTCTGTGGAACTTTTAACTTGGAGAAGAGGGTATGCTTGTGTTTGCTTCCCAGAATGACCTTTGGAACTGCAGCCGATGAGGGTGAAGCCATATCACAGAAAAGGCTTCCCTGGCCATGACCCACCTCCACCCACTCGACTCTCTCAATCCAGACTTCTCCAAGCTGTATATCATCCCCCTGAAGTGGAATTCCAGCTAGCAGCCCTGGAGCAATTCAACATCACCTAAGAGGGACTTTTTCTACCAACTTAAAGGGGCAAATTAGTAAATCACAGCTAGACCTACATCAACAGCTGCAGGACATTCAATGCCTAACCAAGCAAGAAGTTTTTCAGACCTTCTGTGACAATTTTGACTAGCTGAACCCCAAAACATTGTTTTGATGGACTTAATCTGAGAATGTGGGTCCTTGGAACCACTGATTATTTGCTAATTCTAATAACGCTTTGTAACTCGTTCTTCCTAAAACTCTCTCACCCTGAGTTCAGACACAAGCCCTTGCTGCATATCCTTGAAGTAACTTCCTGAAGTCTGTGCTCATTCTCTCAAAGACTGAATTGTAACCAGACCTGTTACTCATGTGATCCCCTTCGACATATTTTCTCCTGGTTATGTCTCTGGAGCAGTTCCTCCAGACTCTTCTATAGCACAATGGTATTCAGCGAGATGGGCTGATGGTATCTTGACCAGGACAGTTGACAATAAACAGCATATTCAATCTAAATTATGGCAACTAGTTGCTGCTACGGATGCTGTGCACATAAGATGCCCCAATAAAACTACCGCTGCCCCAGAAATTCATTTTATTCAGGCTTGAGTATAGGCCCCATGTGCCCTTTCAATCAAAGGACCCAAAAGTGGTCTAGACATTACTATAGAAGGTAAGGAAACTCTTATCTACTCTGTCTCTTGCAAAGACTGCATGTTAACTAACTGCATTTCTCGAAGAAGCCAGACAGAAGTAGTTATACTTGTCCAGCAGCCACCATACATCATGATTCCTATGGAACTAGACGTACCTTGATACGACAGGCCAGGTCTGCAAGCTATTCAGGAAATGAGTAATGCACTTTCACGTCGGAAAAGGTTTCTGGGGACTTTAATAATTGGTATCACTGCTCTTATAGCCATCATTAGAATAGCAGCAGCCTCTACCACTGCTTTAATACAAGAGGTCCATACAGCCCAGCATGTAGATCAACTGGCAAAGAATATCACTTTTGCCTTGGCAGCTCAAGAAAATATAGACAAAAAATTAGAGGCAAAAGTTAATGCTCTAGAAGAAACAGTAATCCATATAGGGAACCAATTACTTTCACTTAAGGTAAGACTTACATTAAGATGCCATGCGAATATCAGTGGATTTGTGTTACTACTCTTGAACATAATGCCTCTATAGTTACTTAGAATAAGGTTCAAAATTATCTGCAAGGTATTTGGAATAGTAATGGTATAGGTTTAAATTTTAAAACTTTATATCAAGAAATTAAAAACATTAGTAATTCTAATAATACTCTTCTACCTGTATCTCAAGTAGCAGCTGATTTTTTAAATAAACTTAAAAACTTTGTCAATTTTCGACAAACTTTGTCCTTCATAATTAATTTGGCATTTATCATTAGAATTATGCTAATTGGAACCTGTCTTTCTCCAGTTGCCTTTTGACTCCTTGCAAGAGGAATCAGAGGAATACAATTAGAAGTAGAAACCTTGCACTTAAAAAATAAAAAAGGGGGAGATGTAGGGAGCTGGCCAGCAGCGGTCCCTTTACACAGTTGGGACAGATGAGATGCATCTGCACAGCAGAGGCAACTGTGGCTGGATTTCCTGTCTATCTCTCCCCTGCATGTTTGTCTTTGTGATTAATAGGTGGTGGGATTTTTAGCCACCTGCATTTCAGGCCCAATGATCCGCAGAATTCCAATGAAGTTGTACCAAATAATTTCTTGGCCAGAGAACAAATTGCCCCCTAAGGAAGTAGCCCCTGAGTATCTACAAGTTGATGGAGTAACAGCCCCTCCTCTACCTTGGACAGGAATATGTATTAATTAGAAGTAGACAGGCAAAGAAACAGGAGAAGCTGGTTAGCTACTACAAACTAAGCGTGCAGAAACAATTACCAAGGAGCCAGAGTCCATATTACATAAAGAAACATTTTACACAGAAAGATAGATAGCTAAGTTAGACATCACAAAGGCCTTATAATGAATTTTCTATAACCTCTGCTCTGTCTAGCATACCCTTTTGCCCCAAGCCAAATTCTAAGAACTTTAAGACATGTAACAATAAGACATAAACAATAAGACATGTAAACTCTGTACATAGAGCTATTTTAAATTGTCTGATTCGTGGCTCTCCTGGTCAAAACAACTTTTGTTTAACATAACTGAAACTATGGAAATTCTTGTACTTTTCCTAGTTACCTCTGTATTGTTTTTTTCTGCTTAACTGATCATGCCATGCACCTGTTCCTTTAATGTTATGTAACAATCTCTATAAAAATAAAGCCTAAATCAAACTCTATGAGTTCAGTCAGACCAACAGAGTCTGGCTGTTTTCCAGCATCCATTTGGGCGTCTGACTCATCATTTGTCACCTGCACCATCCATCCTTCAGGGACTCTGAACCCTGCCGAGGCTGGACCCCAGCAACCTGGAGAGTTTTGTTTGTTTCTGGAGGCTACATCTTCATAGTGACCCAGGTTGTCACTGGCAGGTGTTGCCGAGAGAGCTCCCAAAGTATAATCACTGGCATGTCAGAAAGGCATGATTCATGCCGCAAAGCAAAAGAGTTAAAAAATGGCTGAGCCATCAACCTGACGAAGGATATGCCATAGGGAAAAACCACAGCTAACACCACACTTGCAAAAAACTAGATGCTTTTTCCTAAGATCAGGAACAAGACAATGCAGTCTACTCTTGCCACTTCTGTTCAACATTGTACTGGAGTTTCAACCAGAGCAATTAGTTAAGAAAACGAAATAAAAGTATTTAAATTTGAAAGAAGTAAAACTTTCTCTATGTATAGGTGACATATTCTTATACATAGAAAATCCTAGGGAACCACATAGAAAAGTATTAGGAAAACTAATTCTAGGTAAAATCAATACTAAGAATCTACTGAAAACTATAAAACATTATTGAAAGAAGTGAAAGATCTAAATAAATGGACAGACATTCTGTGCTTATGGTTCAGAAGACTTAATATTATTAAGTTGACAATACTCTCCAAATTAATCCAAAGATTTGATGCAATATCTATTAAAATTCCAGCTGGATTGTTTTTTTCTGCAGAAATTGACAAGATGACCATAAAATCTAGATGGAATTGCAATTGGAGGATTCACACTTTCTGATTTCAAAGCTAATTGCAAAGCTATAGTAATCAAGACAATGTATATTGTATTCCTGAGACATATAAATTAAGGGAATAGAATTGAGAATTTATGGTCAATCGATTTTCAACAAGGATGCCAAGACCATTCAGTGGAGGAAAGAAGTCTTTCAACAAGTGATGCAGTGACAACTGAATATGCACATGCACAGCATCCACAAAAACCAGCTCAAAGGGATCACAGACAGAACGGAAGACTCTTAGAAGGAAACAGAGGAGTAAAGCTTTGCAGCCTTGGGTGAAGCTAAACCTTCTTAGATATAACACCAAAACCATAGCGGCACAGGAAAAAAAATAAACGGGACTTCAGCACAATTAAAACTTTTGTGCCATCAAGAAAGTGAAAGGAATAAAGGACCCATGGACAAAGAAAACAGAGTGGGTGGGATTGGATGTGGAGGGTGGAAATGGGTAGGGTGGGGGACAATAATGGGGAGAAGTGGGGACAACTGTCACTGAACAATAATTTAAAAAATTGAAAAGACAACCCACAGAGTGGGATAAAATATTTGTAAATCACGTATCTTATAAGGGATTTGTGTCCAAAATACATCATGAATGTTTACAACTCATATAAGTAATGAAAAGACAATTCAATTTAAAAATGGGCTAAGGATCTGAAGAGATATTTCTCCAAAGAAGATATCCAAGTGGCTAATTCACACATGAAAAGATGTTTAGCATCGTTATTCATTAGGTAATTGTAAATCAAATCCATAGCACAATACTGCTTGACACCCATAATAGGACCATAATAAAAAAAAGAGACAATATTAAAAGTTATAGAGGATGTGGAGAAAATAGAAATTTATACACTGCTAATGCAAATATAAAATAGTACAACTTTGGCAGTATCTCAAGAAGTTAATATAGCCCTGGCTGGTCTGGTTTAGTGGGTTGAGTGCCAGCCCGTGAACCAAAAATTCTCTGGTTCAATTCCCAGTCAGGGCACATGCCTGGGATGCAGGCCAGTTCCTCAACATGGAGTGCATGAGAGACAACCACACGTTGATGGTTTTCTCACTCTACTCTAAAAATAAATAAATATTTTTTTTAAGTTAACATAGAGTTACCATAGAATCCAACAACTTCAGCTCCAGGTATATACCCAAGAGAAATTAAAACGTACATTCACACACAAACATGTACACAAAAAGTTCAGAGCTGCATTATTCTCAATAGCTAAAAAGTAACAACAACCCACATGTCCATTAACTGAAGAATGGATGAATAAAATGTGGTGTATCCATATAATGGAATTTTATCTGACAATAAAAAGGAACAAAATTCTGATACATGCTACAACATGGACAAACCTTGAAAGTATCATGGCAAGGGAGGGAAGACAGTCACAAAAAACAACATATTGTATGATTCTATTTACATGAGATGTCCTGAATGGGCCAACCCACCGAGACAGAAAATAGAGTAATGGTTGCTGAGGATGAAGGAGGAGGGTGGGCAGTGACTGCTCATGGGTGTGGAGTTTCTCTCTGGGGTAAAAAAATGTCCTAATTTTGCCCTGGCTGGTGTAGCTCAGTGGATTGAGCTTGGGCCTTCGAACCAAACTATCACAGTTCAATTCCCAGTCAGGGAACATGCCTGGGTTGCAGGCCAGTTCCCAGCAGGGGATGCACAAGAGGCAACCATACATTGATATTTCTCTCCCTCTCTCCTTCCCTTTCCCTTAAAAGATAAGTAAATCTTTTTTAAAAGTTCTAATTTTATATTGTGGTGATGGATCCACAATGCTGAATATATTAAAAACCATTAAATTGTGCACTTGAAATGCATGAATTTTATGGTACATTAATTACATCTCAGTACAACTATTTAAATAAACAAAGAATAAATCCTTGATCTCATGGTTAGAAATTTACTGTATTTACTACTTTAAACAAAAAGAAATTTAATACAGGAAGTTAGGTTCTTGCAAAATTATTGAAAACCTAGAAAGTGGGCTGGGTCTCCAGGAATGACTCAGAACATCAATGCTACATTGCCCACCCATGGGAGCTATTGCCTCTGCCACAACCCAAAAGCTTGGGAACCGTTGTGTTCAAGAATTTGTCATTTTAGCTTTAATTTAAGGATCAGATGCTGCTGATTACCTCCCTCCCTAACACACATATACCCTGATCATCTCTGGACACCCATGAGTTGGTGATTGAACACTGAGACCATGGCTGCGGAAATCTCAGTGACTTTATAACCATCAGGAAATAACCAAAGCTGTGCATCTCACACATGTGCAGTTAATGGGTATGACCTAAACCCTAGGGTTTTTTCTAAACCCTAGCTGCAAGGGAATCTTGGAAATACCATCTTCCCCCTTCCAGCCCTTGCAGTACAGAAAGATACATAGGAAGAGATTGAAATGAATGTTGAATGAGCCAACCCACCACAACCCACAGCTGCAAGGTTGATCACTGTTTGCAATAGTGAAAAGATGGGTAACAAGATAATTGTACAGCAGGAGGTGTTTGATAAATTAGGCCTCACCTATGTGGCGAAATTCTAGATAACAAATAAATGTGTGCTGTATAATTACATATTGTGACTTGAAAAATGTTAGAACACACTGGGAAAAGGCAGGTGACAAAATAGTGCTCACAGGCCTTTCACGAGAGCAGGAGTGACCTCTGTCTTGTCCACCTGTGTACCCCACTGGCTGGCAGAGTGGGTGCTCAATAAACATTTGCTGGATGATTGGACATGATTTCATTTTTAGAAATTACAACCTTTTACAACCAGAGGGAAAGTGGGGGTGGGGGAGGAAGAAGGTAAAGGGGGGATAAATGGTGATAGAAGGAGACTCAGGGTGGTAAACGCACAGTACAATATGCAGATAATGTGTTATAGAATTGGACACCTTAAACCTATATAATTTTATTAACCAATGTTACCCCAATATATTCAATAAAAAACCATTTATATAGACACATAATTTAAATATGATACAGCAACACTGGAAGAAATACAGCTGAATATTAACTGTTGTTCTCTCTGGTAGTAATATTCGGAGTGAGTTTTACTTTCCACTTTTGGTTCCTCTATTTTACAAATTTCTAACATGCCTTAAAATCAGTTAGGGGAAAATCCCTACAGGTGTTCTGTTAAAGCCACGGGAAGAAAACATGCCTGCTGTGTTTCTTTGTCACCCACACATCCTGACACAGGGCTAAAGCTGTGCGTGCCCCAAGTCATGCCCGGTGACTACGTGGGTGCACCTCCATTCGCCACCTGAGGGATTTCTGGGTCACACTCAGGGAGCCTGAGGGTGGAATTAAAGGTCCAAGGTAGTCCTGACTCTAACACCATGGTGCGTCTTCCAGAGAAACCGGCCAAGTGCCAAAGCCATGTGACCTTTTCCAAGTGCCAGTGTCAAGTGCCTGCATAGGCTGTGCCAGGGTGAGGTCATGCTCAAGAATCTCTAAGAGCTAGACTGATAACTCAGCTCCACCCTGTACACCCGTCAGGCCCTGGGGCCATTGCTGCCTTGGCTGCCAAGCAGGTGGGACAGCACTGCTACCAGCTGGGCTCAGCCAGGCTGGGGTTTCAGTCCTTCTCGAGGGCTGTCCCTCCATATTGTGAGGACTGCCTCTGTGGAAGGCGTTTACTGCTTTCACGTACACAGCTGTCGAGGTCTTAGGTCACATTGAGAAGAGCATAGAGACCAGAATGAGAAACTTGAGAATCTCAATTGACTCAATCCCAGAGTCACAACTTAGGTTAGTGAGGTAGAGCAGCAAATTTGCAACTGGTGTGCTGCAAGGATTTGTAAAACATGCGATACCTGACTACTTAGTCGGGGCCACTGAGCTCCTTCCCTTCAGACTGTCAAATAAAAAAAATGACAACAGCCAACACAACTATAGCTGTCCGGTGTGAATGAAGCAAAATTATATCTTTCCTTTTGGTCATATCACCAAACAATATATATTTTGGTGTGCCACAGAATTTTAGTAATTAGCTTATGTGTTTCTCAAGATGAAACCATTGAAAACTACTGAGCTAGAGCATCAGCCTCGGTTTCCCTGTCTCCCCGAGAGGCAGCTTCTAACACACCTTCTGTCAGTGGACAGGACGCCTGGTAATAGCAGTTCTTCATTCTCCTTGGAGCCTTCGTAGGGCCCCAGAAAATTCGATAGTCAGCACCAGCCATCACCTCATCTATTACACCTGGTAGCTGGATGGGAAAACTGAGGCTCCGGAGGGGAAGGGACATGGTCAAGGTCACACAACCAGAAGAGGAACGTGTAAGAAGAGGGCTCCCATATCAACTGTGCTCTTCAGAGACTCCAGGGCAGGCCTGGAGGGGAGGAACTGAGAGAGGGACGTCGCAGAAGGATGGGAAAAGCTCCCCCACAGGAACTGCAAACCCACCCCAGCCTCAGGCTCAGTCCACCTCCAGAGCCCAGCTGGGACGAAATGCTTCCGCCCCTGACCAGCCGCGTTTTCCATGTTTGGCCTCAATTTGCTCACCTTTAAAATAGGGCCCTGCAATTATGATAATCACTCAATTCAGGCTCTAAAATGTCACGGTTAGTGGTTACATCATTATCTTCCCCACGCTCATTCCTAGTCTTGTCACTTCCCCATTTAAAAGCTTTTCCATGGCTCCCTGGGGCCTAACCGGAGCCTTGCATACAAGGATCTTTGTGGTCGGGGCCCTATTAAGATTCCCGGGCTTAATTCCTTGCAAGTACCTCTAAACTCCAGCCACACTCTTGGACACCCCCTTCGTATAAATTTTCCACCCTCTTTCTCACCTCTGTTGCCCCTTATAGGTACAGATAGGTCCCATGGCATCAAATGCTCCTCTTTGCCCTATCTGCCTACCTAACTCACCTTCACAGTGTAAAACCCAGATTCAGTGTCACGTCCTCCGTGAAGCCTGCCCTGATCTGCTACATAGAATTTCTCTCCCATCTGGGTTTCCTAAGGCCCAGGCCGTTTATGGGAATCACTATGTACACAGTGAGCACCTTGAACCTTGAAACCTGTCTGTTTCCTCCACTGGCCTGAGAGTTCCTAGACAGTAGGAACTGTGTCAAATTCATGACTCAGCCGATGGTAAGTGCTCGATAAATGTTCAATAAATAAATCACCCAGTAAATTAAGTAATCTCCTAAAAAAACACCCTCATGGCTCAAGCCCATTAAGGATCTCTAGACAATGGGAGCCCTTTCTGGGCCTTAGTGACCCTAGCTGTAAAAGGGCAAGGCTGAAATAATTGGCCTCTGAGGGCATGACCTCTCTCTCCCCACTAGCTGTGACCAATCAGACTGCAGTGATGCTGTCAGCCTCCTTAAAAGCTAATTCAGCTGAAGAAGAAATTGAGACGCAGAAGAGAGTTAGCAGTCTCCAAGGTTCCACGGCGTCTAACGTGTGTGGTCAAAGCTTCACCCATCACTACTGGGTTTCCTTTACACTCACTTCTGCAGACACAGCGCACACTTCTTGGGCAGCCACTCCATGCCCAGGTCCCCTCATCAGGGAAGAGCGTCTCAGGCAGAGGGAACAGCCAGTGCAAAAGCTCTAACCTGGGAGCATGGTAGGCAAGCTGAGGGAACGACGATGAGGCCAGAGTGGTGGGGTCCGAGTGAACAGGGAAAGGATGGCCAGGGAGGAGGTCAAAGCACAGCAGGGTCAAACCATGGCATTACTGGGGGCCTAATGAGAACTTGGGCTTTAATCAGAGTGAAATGGGGAGCCATTGCAAGTTCTTGAGTGGAGTAGTAGCATGATCTGACTTACATTTTAAAGGGGTCCCTCTGGCTGCTTTGTAGAAGGCAGGTGGAGGAGAAAGGCAAGAGAAGAAGCAGGGAGACCCACTCCAGCTGAAGGACAACAGTGGCTTGGACCACAGTGGCTTGTACCACAGTGGTGGCAGTAGGAGTTGTTGGACAGGGTTGGATTCTGGAGATACTTTTAAGGCCAAGTCATCAGTACCTTGGGGGTGGTGGGGGCAGAGAGTCAAGGCTGACACCAAGGTCTGGACCCTGAGCGGATGGAATGGTAGTGTTGCCCCCTACTGAGAGGGGGGACTGTCAGAGGAAATGGGTGGGGGTGGGGAGCCCAGAATTGTGGGGGAGGCAATCGGAAAGCTGAGTCTGGAATTTTGGAGAGCAGGCAGGGCTGAAAATGCAACTGTGTGAGTCACCCGTATACAGACGGTGTCTAAGGTCACAAGGCTGGCAGAGCTCTTCCTGGGACTGTTGTGGGGATTGAAGGAGGTGATGGATGGAAAACACAGGTCCCTGCACACCGGAAGTGCTTAGCCAATGATTACACAGCTGCTGAAGTCGTGGCTGTCGCTGGGATGTGTGACTTTGGGATTAAGTTGTGAAGGACAGATCAGCACAAGGAACAGCACTGGCACCTCCCTAGCCGGGCCTCCGTCCCCTGCTGGGACACTGACGCCAGCCTCCTCTCTGCTCTCCCCATATCCCTCCTCCCCCCCCCCCCAAACAACTCGCCCCTTCTAGGAGAGGCATTTTGCAAAAAGCATGGTTTTGCAGTTTGGCAGGCCTGGTTCTATGCAAGCGTGTCAGTTTCCCCACTTAGTAAAGGCTTTCACAAAAACCACTTGAGGTGGCTGAACTGAGTTTGCAGCCCCCTGTGAACCTGGGAGGGAGGATTAATAAGGGCCAGAGTTTTGCTGACCTCTTCCCCCTGGGGATATCCCAAAAGGTGTCCTACCTGGGCTCCAGCAAGGCAATCCCTCGGGTGTCTTGGAGTTCCAGGTCTAGCGAGATGCACTTTTCCCCAGGGCTACTTGCAGCAATCAAGAAGGCGTGGCAGTGGGGGTGGCCAGTAGTGGGGGGTGGACAGTAGTGGGGGGTGGCCTGATGGGTGCAGCCTTGACAGACCCCAGAGCCCATCCAGAAGTGTCGCCCAGTGACCTGCTACAAGCTCCTGCTCTCTCTTCTCCTCTGGACATTGGGTGACAGAACCATTCATCCTGTGGACAGAGAACCACTTGAGATAATGACAATGTAAGGCCTTGTGGGGCCAGGTGAGGATGACAACAAACCAGGAAAATCCTGTCCACACAGAGCTGGCACACAGTAGGCACACGACAACAGTACCATCCCCTCTCACCACGCCCCAGAGCTGACTCCGGGGAGAGAGCAAATGGAATCGAAGGCCTCAAAGCCCTTGGAAACAAGGAGTCTTGAAAAGAGCCAACATTTGTGCCGCTTTTCCCCGTGCCCACTGCTCTGCCATGTGATAAACCCTTTATTCTCGCATCTGGGGGGTCGGTACTCCCATTATCCCCATTATTTGGGTGAGAAAACTGAGGTGCAGAGACTCGAAGGTGTTTGCATCAGGTCAGGCAGCTGGGAGCTGCGGACCCGGGAGCCCTCCCTCTGTCTGCTCTGCCTACCGGCTTCCTGATAAGGCTGGAGACTGTCCCCAGAACCCAGAGAGGGCCGTGACCTGAGGAGAAGGCGAGTTCTGATGGAGGACTTGTCCTGGTGCAAGATGCAGCATTGGTCACTTCCCTCCCCCCACCGCCTCTCCATCCCCCAGCAAGCCCACAGCCCTGACAGGGTTAAAACCTAACTTGAGCCTCCAGGGAGAGCAGAGGGTGATTTGTCTTCTCTTTTCAAAGCTAAAAAAAAAGGGAAGAAGAAGAAGAGCCTCACCTGTCAGGTCTCATTTAGAAACTTGCACATTCTGGAAATACTGGCGAAGAAAGGGGGCTGCATCCCTGGGAAGCGTCTCATCCAAAAGGGTGACGCTAACCCAACGTGACAAGGGAGTTTTTCCCTCCAGCCAGGAAGGCGGAGACTGAAAATTGCTCTTCTGGGGGGTCAGCCAGCTGGGGCACCAGCTCAGGAAGTCATTGGTGGGGCAGCTGTGGGGTTGAGGCTGGGGGACCCCACCCCCACTTGCTCCACTTCCTGTCATTGTTTATCAGAAGATAAGGCCTTGGACTCCCCTTGTGTAGTCACTGCATGTCAAAATCACAGATTCTAGGGCATCAAAAATTCATTATTTGGTTGAACCTTGGCATTTCTCAAATGAGTAAACAGAGGCCCAGAGAAAAGGGGGTGAAGCCCTTATTTGATCAACTGTCAGTCAAGAAACATTTGTGAGAAGCCACGTTGATGAAGATGCTCACCTCCTACCAAGGTGCCCAGGGACTGAGAAAGGCAGCCGGGCGAACTTCGTGACTTTAATTTGGATTTAGGTTGTGGGCAAGAAGGGGCCACATACTAAACCTGACAAACTCACAGGAGGCGGCCTTACAAACTCAGACACCTGCAGTCACCAGGTAGGATCGTCTGACACTAAAGCTTTTTAACTAAAAGCAGCTCATGGCAGGTAGTCACGTCCTCGGCCAGCATCTTCCCTGACAAAGGTCATCTTTACTTTAACTGAGCCTGTCTGTTGTCTTTCTGCCTCTAGGATAACATACCTTTGGAATGTCCAGGTAAACTCCCCTTTTCCCCCGCGGGCTCAACCAGGCAACCAGAGCAGAGACCACAAGTCCCTCAAGGTTATTGTCACCATGTGAATTATTGACTGTTAGTTTCCCATGCCCATCTGTGTAAAAGAAGTGTGCGTCTACCCTTTCACTTTCTCTCCAATCCCCCGAAAGGGTCCCCCTTCATTTTCTACCACCTCCCTAACTCCCTAATCTATCACCAATGGATTTCATGTAACCCCCCCCCCCTTATACCTCTTCTGGCGATGTAAGGCGCAAAGCTGTCACTTTCTGGAGCATTTCCTCGATCGGCTGAGGTTTTACTTTCCAGCGATTGGCATCGGTGTGGCTCAGATAAACTCGCAGAACTTCTCACAGGTTTGGACACACTGTGCAATGACAAGTTCCTGTCGTGTGGTCTGGCAAAGGTCACTGAGGCTCTCTGAGCCTCGGTCTCCTCCATAAAGTGAGGAGTGTCACTGAGAGCTGCACAGAATTGTTGGGGAAGTTAAATCAGGCAAATGGAAGGGTCTCTATTCAGCTCTTTGGTTGCACCAACAGGCAGATTCAGGCCAGCTTAACGACATCCAAAAAACCAACTGGAAGGACCTGGGGAATGGCTCACACATATTGATAAGAAAAAGAAAAAGAAGAAACAAAACCCAAAATATATGTCCACACAAAGAGCTCTATTCCTAATTGTCCAGAACGACCCTGATGCCCTTCCGCTGGTTAATGCGTAAACAAACAGTGGTGCATCCGTTCCATGGAATACTACTCAGCCACAAAAAGGAACAAACTGAGCAGCAACGTGGGTGGATATTGAATGCATTATGCTGAGTGAAGGAAGCCAGACTCAAAGGACTGCAAACCATAGGACGGCATTGCTATGGCATTCTGGGAAAGACAAAACCAAAAGAACAGCAACCAGACCCATGGTTGCCAGAGACGGAGGGAGGGGGAGAGAGAATTGCCTGCAAAAGAACAGGAGGAAAATCTGAGGAGTGAAGAAAATGCCCTACATCACGCTTTTGATGCAGTAACACGACTAGATATGTCAGCCAACTTGGCCTTGCACACCTGGAACGGGTGCATTGTTTGTAAACTGTAACTCAAAAAACGCGATGGGAAGGACATCGAACAGAAAGCTCACAAGCCCAGCTTCAGAAAAGACAAGAAATGAGACACTTCCAGGAATGGAACTTGAACTGTTATGGGAACACGTCAGAGGTGTTGCGGGTCTGCTTCCAGGCAACTGCCATCGCAGGAACGTGACTCACCCCACCGCTGGGGTTTCCCAGCACATATAAAAGTTACCTTTACACTGTACTGCAGTCTATGAAGTGTGCGATAGTATTGCGTCTAAAAAAAAGCAAAGCCTGTGCCTTAATTAAAAATACTTTACTGCTGAAAGTGCTAACCATCCATCCGAGCCTGTTGGAAAACGGCGCCGGCAGATTTGCTCGATGCCACAAACCTTCAATGTGTAAAAAAAATGCAGTATCTGCCAAGCGTAAGCCAAGTACAATAAAATGAAGTATGCCTGTGTTTAGAACTCGTGTGGGAGCTGTGAGTTAACGTCCCAGGAGAGAATCAGATTGGCCGAGTGTGGGTCCCGGGCCCACCTCCCACTAGAGTTGTACGCTTGATTGGCAGCACCTGCAGCAAAGGGTCCTCACCCAGAAGTAAAATGGTGGAGGCCCTGCCTCTGCAGTCCATCACCTGCAGAGGCCTGGAGATATTGGGGTTTATTGTCCTGAACACGGACGCTTCCCCTTCCTGGAATGAGGTCAAGCTTCCCATCTCTGTGACGTTGGGACATGATGACTGCAAGTCCCCCTTCGGATGTAAAAGTCGGGTTTCAGATTAATTGGGTCAAGCTGAGTGTGACTTCAGACTCACTAGCATCCAGTTCAGACAGACAGGCACTCAAGGGGCTCATCAAATGGGCAGGAGACACAGCGGTCAGTTCATCTAAACATGTCGGCCGCTGCCCTAGAGCGTCATTTATTTCCGTGGAAGAAAGTGTGTTTGACTCTCATTGACTGAGATGGGTGTGGCAGGCAGACACCACTCGTGACTCAGCCCAAGGTGGGGGAGGGCGCACACTGGGTGGCGTGTTTGCCCTGTCTCCCTCTAGCAGCCCCAAATGGCCTTGGGGGCTTGGCCGGTCACCTGCCCCAAGGCTTAACTGCCCTCTGTGACACTCTTGCCATATCGGTTACAAGCAGGGACTTTGGAGCCCTTGCCCTGCCTCTTCCAAGCTGTGTGACTTTGGGCAAAGGCATTTCACCTCTGCACCCCCTTCTAACAAAGCGAGAGGTTTTTTGAGCACTGTCTTGGATTGTGTGTGTATGTGTGTGTGTGTGTGTGTGTGTGTGTGTGTGTAGGAGCACTCTAGAAGCATATTAAGACATAAACAGAGCTTCTAAGTAAACCTGAATTCAGTGTGCGGTCTTCGAAATTCCCGTTTTCAGATGTGGGAACTCTTACTGGCAAAGGGGGATGATGAATTTCCTCTTTATGCAAGTGCTGTGCTCGTGGGTTTGGTGTTGTAACCCTGTGCCAATATTGACAAAGTTGTTTAATGGGCCCATGGTGGGTTTCTTTTTTTTGACACATTAATTTTCTCTTTTATCTCTGTGTATATTTTCTCAACCTACTTTGCCAGGATTTCTTTATTTTGGAGTATTTCCATTTTTATGAAAGCTCAATTCTAAATGTAAAACAGATTATCCTTTTCTTTCTTTTTCAAATCCTCACCCAAGGAATGTTTATTGATTTTGGAGAGAGAGGAAAGGGTGAGGGGAGAGAGAGAGAAACATCAATGTGAGAGACAAACATTGACCAGCTGCTTCCATGCACGTCCCAACCAGGGACAGAACCTGAAACCTAGGTATGTGCCTCCCTGACGGGGAATCGAACCCACAACCTTTTGGTGTAGGGACCACACCCCAGCCAACTGAGCCGCCCAGCCGTGGCTCCCTTAGCTTTCTGATTGGAGACTGGGACAATATTTGCAAAGGCTTCCCGAGTTTTATTATTAGCTTTTTTCCCAACCACCATTTTTTTAAAAAAACTGTTGTTTAAGATGTAAATGGTGCCCTGTAAAATTTATTTCTTTAAAGTGTGCAGTACAATGGTTTTTTAGTGAATTCACAGGGCCGTGCAACCCAGCCACACTCTAATTTTAGAGCATTTTCTTCACCCCCAAAGAAAGCCCATTCCCGAGGCAGTAACCCCACCTGCCCCTTCTCTGTAGCTCCTGACCTCCACCCATCTGCTTTCCAGCTCTATCAATTTGCCTATTCTGGACATTTCATATACATGGAATCATAAAATATGGGATCTTCTGTGACTGGCTTCTTTCACTGAGCGGAACAGCTTTGAAGTCCCCGCGTGTCGAAGCGCGATCCGTATTTTACTTCTTTTTATTGTCAAATAATCAGCCACCCTTTTTGAGTGCTAGCTCTCTGGCAGGCATGGCGTTCGTTGATCCTCACAGAAAGCCTGTGAAGTAGGCACAGTATTGTCCCTATTTTACAAACGAGGAAACCGGGGGCTTGGGGGGATGCTGGGACTTACCCAGAACCACACAGGAAAGTGAATGGCAGAGCTGAACTTGAACCCAGGTCTTTTGAGCTCCCAAGCCCGTGTGCTTGGAGCGGAGCCACATGGCTGCTAGATGAAGCAGGAAGGGAGTGGAGAGTCTCTCGTGAGCTCAGTGTGCACATCACAAACTCTCTTCATTGACAGGATGCCTCTGGGTCACTGTCAGGATTGGCCCATGAGGCTGGACGGGGTGAGCAGGGCAATTTTCCCCTCCCCAAAGGGCCCCAGACATTACCGGCGCCAGAGGCCCTGGGCACTCCTGTGCTTTTTTTCTGACATCTCCCTCCCTTGGCACCTCCCACCTTTGCTGTTTCTTCTCCCCAGTCCTAATGTCTTAACTTCTAATCTTTGAGGGCCATTATATCAGGTTAGGATGTTGTTGCCTTTGGATTAAAATCACGTGCCAAATAAGTGATAAGTGGTTGTGAGTAAGGGTCTGAACAGGCAGCTTTCCTATGAGTGAAGCAAATTTTATGGCCCGAAATGGTCAGGACTCCACTCTCCCAAAATCCTAAAACTCACCATCGCCTGTGGTGTCTGGACCTTAAGAAATGGAAGCACTTAATAGTGATGACAATACTAGAATCAATTTATTCTGCTTGGAAGGGGTTTTGCCTTTATTTTAGGATCTCCTTCTCTGAGCCCAGTGGGCTAGGAGTTTTGAGGGGATTGTTTGTTTGTTTGTTTGTTTGTTTTTCTTTCTTTCCTTTTTTGTTTTGACTGCGTTTAAGGCCACGCAGCTGATAAGAGCAATGAAAGGGGGTCCAGGATGGAGCCTGGGGTTACTGTCCTCCACGTCAGCCCCCCGCCATGCCGCTCACCACTGATGTCACCACGCCACCCTCACGTTCCACCCCACTGCAAAACAACTCCCACTCCCAAATTAAACAAAAGCAGCTTTCTAAGCTTTCAAAATTGAGGGTAGAGGTGCTGGGCCAGCACGTACTTTTCCAGGGTTTGGGGCTCCCCAACTCTGCCCAGACTTGCGGGGGGTCTAGGGAAGCTGTTTGCCCTCTAGGTCTCTGAGGCTCAGCAGCGGGTCTTCCTGCCCCTGGGGCTGTAAGAGATGGGATTGGAGGGTCGGCTGAGCTCAGACCCCTGGTCTCCGACGGAGGCCACCAGGCTTGCCAGAGGCCACAGTACCACACCCTGGTCCCTGGTCCTGCCAAGGGCAACTGGCTATCCCCAAAGATTGGCTCAGGGTTGGACAAGCCTCTCTCTCTCTTTCTCATTCATTCAACAAATATTTACTGAGCAGCCATGAAAGCAGGTGGGCAGAGGGAGGGAGAGACACTGGTCCTCAGATGAGGCCAGGTGGAATTTTGGTAGGTGAAGAGGGGCGGAGGGGGGCACCCCAGGTACAGGGCACAGCTTGAGGAAACACTTGGCGGGGAGTAAAGTTGCAGCCTGCTTTTGGAGGCTGGTGCGGTTTCTGGGGAGGCTGGAGCGTACAGATGTGGGAGATGCGATCGGAGGGTGAGTGGGGCCAGATCTCCGGGGCCTCAGAGGCCAGGCCTGGGAACTCAGGCTTTCCCCTGAGGGGTTTCGGGAGGGAGGGGTGAATTCCAACAGCATAGATGGGATTCTCCAGTTTATAGGAATGAAAACTGAAGCCTCAGTGGGGTGAACTGAAGTGCCCACACCCACAGAACTTAAGTGGCATAGTTGGGGCTGAGATCCTACGCAGGGACAGGGTCAGTGGGGTGGGGGATGTGTTGTGGGTGGGCTGAAGACGCCACGAACAGGTCAGTTTTCCATCTGCAAAATGGACACCTTGGCAGGGCCACCCCCATTGGGAGTGATGTTCTCTGTTCCCCACAGCCTGGGGCACACAGACCCTGGCTCCGACAGGCCACCAGCCACAGTCCCTCTCAAAGGGCATGAGAGGTCACACCTACCCTGTGACCTTTTCTCCAAGTCTCCAGTTCTAGCCCCTAACTCAGCCCACCCCACCTCCGGGGAGCTTGGTCCTGCCCTCCCCGGACTTGCTCATGCCAGACGCTGCTCATCCGCCATTAGTCACCGGATGGTAGGACAGCCGAGGCCGTCAGATGCCCGGTCACTGTCCCACCCACTACTGTCCTGTCCTCTCACTCCTCTCAGCTCGGCCACCCAGGGCCATCTCTTGCCTGTGGGCCCCTTGTCCTTGGGGAATGGCTCAGCCAGGCCGGGGCCTGGGAGCCCAGTTGCACTGGGTGACCTCAGCCTGTTTCCCAACCTCTTTGAACCTCGATCTTTTCCATTTCCTTCCTTTCCTTCCTTCCATCCTCCCTTCAGCTCTCTCTGACTCACCCCCCCACCCCGTCTCATGACACAAACATTTATTGAATGTCCACCTTACATCAGATAACGGTGGGTGGGAAGCAGGACCGCACTCGCCCAGGGCCGTAGGGCTCGGGACCCAGGCCTCTGAAGCCACAGCCCCAGGCAAGGAGGAGCATGGCTGGGTGCAGCACTGACTTTCCGACCACCGAAGGGTCAGCGCTGGCTTTCGAATCAAGGCCAGACTTTATGCCCCGCTCCCTGACTGTGTGACCCTGGGCAAGTCACGTCCCCTCGCTGAGCCCTGTTTTCCTCATTTAACAGATGATAGAAATTATACAGTTTTACATGGGACGCCTGGCTGGTGACAGGTGACTCAGAAGTTGTAAAAGTGTACCTTTGTCTTTACGTCAAGGCGCTGAGATCCTGCTGAAAGTGAACTTATTTGTCTATTGGTGGGGTCCAGGCATCAGTGACCCTGGGCACAAGGCTTATTAGGGATGCAGGGAGTTCTTCTGAGCACCCCCCAAATATTCTACATTGTTTGCCACCTGCGTCACCTACACACAGGAACCTCACTTCTGCAGGGGGCGGCAAGTCCTGGCCCTTAACATCCTCACGATGGGGGGATGTTTCAGGGGCCATTTCTTGAGAACTTACCGCATGCTCAGCACCAAACAGATGTCTCTAACCCCAGAAGGTGGGGACTCTTACGATACCCATTTTACGGAGGAGGAAACTGAGGCTTAGAGAGGTCTAGTGACTTGCTCGAGGTCACACAGCCGAGCGACCTCAGATCCCGCCGACTCTGACCATCACGCAGCACTCTCCTTGCGCAGAATGATAAAGAGCTGCTACCTGTGTCATAGGACAGGGGCGTCCAACTCATTTTCACCGGGGCCCACAATTGCCTTCAAAGGGCTGCATGTCATTTTAGGACTGTATAAATGTAACTACTCCTTAATAGTTAAGGGAGAGCTCGGCCCTGCCTGGGGGTAGAAACAAGGTGCCAGGCCGGATAAAACAGGGGGAGGGCCGAATTCAGCCTGTGGACCTTGCGTTAGGACCTGGGCTATAGGGGTCTCTTGAGCCCACGACCGCCCTCTTTAGGCCTCTGTTTCCCTTCCAAGAAACAGGATTTTGGATCTTTACTTGCCCAAAGATGGAAGACAAGGCAGGGTTCCAGTTCCCCTGAATACACTGGAACACTGAGGCCCAGAGTGCGGAAAGGGCCCCTGGTCACTGGCGCTTGAGATCCAGGCCTGTGGACCCAGCCGGGGCTCTGGCCTCTGCCTGCCACTGCTCGGAGGCCGATGCTGACGCAGACTGGCCCTGTCCTGGGGTTGCACCTGACATCGAGTCCCTCAGGTGACGAAGTTCCCAGGTAAGGGGAGAGGAAGGAGACTGGCTGAGTCAGGGACGGGCCAGGACTCTGTGCCAAGCCCCGTGCCTACACGGAAAGGACCTGATGGCTATTCTAAAAAGACTCGAGTGCACTGTGTCTCCCAGGGAGCTCCCAGGCGGGGGTTATAAAGAGAAATTAGCACCAAGTGAAACAGAACTTATCGTTTTCATTGGAAAAGAACGAATGAAGGCAAAATCCATCTTTTCATTTGGGGCAGGGCTGGCATTTGTGTACCACACAGTTCGCAGCCTCCCTTCTGCAAAGCCACACTGTCCCTGTGCCTCCTGTTTCTCTCTGAGGTCCTTGTCCCCCAGGGCCATGATCTGGGACACTTGGCATTTTTAATCCAAAACTCAGGGGCCCCAGTTATGGAGTGCTCATTACATGCCAGGTGCCCGACTTCAGCCCTTTCCATTGAGCCTTACTCCAGCCATGTGAGGGATAAATTCTTATCCCCATTTTGCAGAGGGGAAAACTGAGACCTGGGGAGCCAAAAATACCTGCCCGTGGCCCCACAGCTGGTCAGGGGCAGAGTGGGAATGCAAACCCTGGCTTCCAGACTGGTGTTCACTCACCTTGGTCAGCCACTGAGCTCTAGCCAACGTCAGGGGAGTTTCTGCAGCAATAGCTGTAAAATGGGGCAGTTACAAGGTTCACCCATGGGGCTATTTTAGAGGTCAGCAGGACCCAGCACCGTGTCACGAATTCGTCCACTAAGACCCCAGGCAGGACCTGTGTGACCCAGGGACACACACACCACTAAAGCAACACAGGTTTGTTCCCTGAACAGCGCCACCAGGAATGGGAACTGGGGCCAGTTCTGTAGCCCAAAGTCATCAACAGATATAGAACTTATTCCAGAAAAGGGGACTCAGGGTGGGGAAGAAGCATAGGAGGCTGGGGGACCAGAGGGCGTGGGTAAATGATGTCTCCCCCTGCAGGGTGCTGGGTGGGAGGGGTCAGAGGCTGAGTCTCTGGAAAGTTGTCTTTTTTCCCTTCTGACACACAATAGGCCTGCGAGGACGACTTGAACGAGAGTGAAGACAGGGTGGGGTGCAGGCAAGGGTGCGTAGAGGAACAGGTGAGTGGATGGGCAGGTAGATAGATGGGTAAATGGGCGGTGGGTGAGTGGGTGGATGGGTAGGTGGTTAGGTGGACTGAGGAATGGATGAGAGAGACAGCCTCCCTGGGTTCCGCCCCAGGAGGAGATGTGTGGGTGTCTGTCCCAGTGGGCACGTCTGCCTCTGCACACGAGTCCGTGTCTGTGAGTGTGCCCGCCTCGGAGCTCTCCAGGTACCCACATCTTGGCAGGCCTGTGGGTGCCCCAGTCTGACTGTGTGTCTGCATCTGATGGCACCTTGGTGTCTGTGAGCTGGGCACATCTGGACATCTGCATCTCAGTGTGTGGTTCTTGGCGGGCTCCTGTCTGCCTGCCTGTGTTTTAACCTGCCTGGGGTTTTAACCTGATTTTGTGTCCATGTCACTGTGTGCCCAGGTTTGTCTGCTGTATTGCAGGACTGTGTGTCTGTGTCCGCCCCACGTGAGTCTGTACCTGCAGGTTCGTACTTTTCTCTCTAGGTGTCTTTGTTCCCCCAGGTCTGACACTGTGCGTCCAGGTGTGTCTGTGTGTCCTGATCTGAGTGTGTGCTCCTGTCCTTGCTGTCCCAGCCCTGTGCTCAGGCCGCTCCCCCAGGGGGAGCCCTTGCCTTTCTACCGCTCCCTCCTTGGTACTCCTTGGTACTCCTGTCCCAGCCGGCAGGCCAGCCGGCCAGACCAGACTTAGCGGCCTCATGAGGTCCCCGCCTTCCTTTTCGGTCCCGCCCCCGGCCCGCCCCAAAGCGGGTTATAAATTCCCAGGTCTCAGCCTCCAGCACAGTACCGTCTGCCAGTGGTCTGCACTTGGAGGGTCCTGCCACCAGTACAAAGCGCCACTGCCTCCACCGCCTGACCATGGCTGAGGGTGAGTATTAGGGTCAGCGCTGCTGTGCTCAGGGGCCCCCGTGACTGGCTGCTCCTCCATGGTCTCGGTGGTCTGCCAGTGCGGCTGGGGTCAGGACAGGCTGGGGTTTATCCTGGAGGGCTGCGCTGGGCGCCAGATGCCTGCTCCCAGGCCTGGGCTTGGGGCCTGCCTGGGCTTGGGGCCTCGGATTTCCCAGGGTGGGGTCATTCACCCCTGCCTCCCTAGACCGGCGAGGCAATGGCACAGGAAGGTAAGCTGCAGACTGTGGGGCACTGTGCCAGCGGACCATCATTCCTACCCCCAGTAGGTCAGCTGGGCTGCGTCTCCGCTGTGTGCCAAGTGACACAACGCAACGCAGGGGTCGCTGGCCTGGCCTCACAACACGCAGCTTTGGCTAGTCCCTGCCAGCTGTAAGGAGGCGCGCACGCGTTCCTGGTGGTGCACAAGCCAGCCCTGGCTGACTCTTCGGTCCCAGGGGCCAGAGAGGAAGTTCCAGCATCCCACGGAGGAGCAGGCTGAGAGCAGGCGTGTTCTCTCAGGTCCCTACTGGCTCTCGAGTTCTAGTCCTCGGCTCCTTGTAGAGCCTCAGTTTCCGCTGCTGTAAACCAACCATGATGATGATGCCGACCCTTGGTACACCTGGAGGGCCGAGAGGAGTGGGGGAGGGGCTCAGTTGCTTTCCTACCTGCCCTCCCTGCACACACAGGCAGTGCCACCATCCTGGGGGAATTTCTGAAATGAGGGATGTCGGTCCCAGCATCCCGGATGGCTCTTGGGTCAAGGCCATTTGCAAATGACCTCTGCACTTGGAAGGAGCCATGGGGAGAGGGAATGAGGTGAGGGATATGGGGCAGTTGGAGCAGGGTTGAGTGGGAGGAGCTATGAACCTGCTGGACCTGCTGTGTGACCTCAGGCCACCCTCGTCCCTCTCTGGGACCCAGCTCCCAATGTGTGGGATCAGAATCCAATTCAGGCCTGAATGTGACGTGTCACCAAGGTGACCACTTATCCCCAATGCAGCTCCTCATCCCTGTCCCCAACAGCGGGGCTCAGTCGGACTGAGAGACCTTGGAGGTGCCAGTTATGACGAGCCTTCCACCCCGTTGCCAGAGGGGCCACTTCCTACAGGAGTCCCCCACAGTGGAAGACCTTGGGTCCTTCCTCAGGGCAGAAGTCCTCGGGCATCAGATCCTTGTATTTCTGTACCTTTGGAGCTGGGTGTGGCTTTTAGAAATCTTTCTTCAGAGAAGAGCCTGGGAGTGGGGACTGACCACCTCTCCGAGGTCTCCCGGGGACACCAGCGCTCTCTCCTGCGTAGGCCACCAGAAGTCCCTCCTTCCTATGGAGAGGCCTCTCCTGCTGTGATTGCAGAGGGTCGGCTTCCCGATGTTCCCTCTTTGGCTGGAGAATAGCATGGGGACAAGGTGGGGGAGAAGGAGGGGTACGTGTATGTAGAGAACAAACCTGCGCTGTGAGTAAGGTGGTTACTCCAGAAACGGCAGCCCTGTGTTCAAACTCCAAAGTTGCGCTTTGCCGTGGAACCTGGGGCCACATAATGTCTATTTTGTACCTCATTTGTGGGACATTCCATGGCAAGAGGCAGGAGGCCTGAAGTGATGTCCCAGTGGAAGGATTCACTTGTAGGGTGACTTTGGGTAAACCCCTACCCTTGGGCCTCAGTTGGACCACATACTCCCCTAGGGCCCCAGCACGCTGAGAATCTGCCTTTCCCACTTCCCCCACCCTACGGGCTTCCCAATCTTGACCTTGAGCTTGCCAAGGTTAGTGAGATCTGTGCTTCCCTCAGACCCCCACCCACCCCATTCCCCCTACCCCTACCCTGGTCTTCAGCTCCCTCTGAAACTATAAATAGAATATTCCCAGAACAAGCTCCTGCTTGCCAGGGGAGGCCCGGTGGCGGGGAGGAGGCTGTCCTAACACCCTCTGCTGGAGCTCCCAGCAGCCCCTCGAGGCTTCAGCGAAGGAAGCAGAGAGAGAGGCAGCCATCCGGGGCCACAGAGCAGCACAGCAGGACTAAAGCCTGGCTCCAGAAGACTCCCGGATCCCTGTCCCTTAAAAAAACTTTTATTATGGCCTTGACCCAGTGGTCCGGTTGGCTGGAGTGTCGTCCATGTGCTAGGCGGTGAAGGGTTTGATTCCCAAGCGGTAAAGACATATGCTTGGGTTGCAGGTTGATTCCCCGTTTGGGGTGCTTGTGGGAAGCAACCAATGGACGCTTCTCTCTCCCTTCCCCTCTCTGAAACATATCCTCAGGTGAGGATTTATAAAAAAACAAACCTTTTATTATAGAGAATATTGAGCATACATAAATGTAGAGAGAGTGGTATAATAAACACATATGTTCTCAGCCACCATCGCCAATGGTTACCCCAGCCTCCTACAGCCCAGCCTGACCCCCACTGCATTATTTGGAAGCATCGTTTCATCTGAAAATATTTCAATATATCTTTCTAAAAGATAAGGAGTCTTTAAACATAAACTAATGAAAGTTCCTTAATAGCACCATTAGTCCATCAGTATTCAAATTTCCGGTTGCCTCCTATATGTAATAAATGGTGTTAAATCGTTTTTTAAAATCTAAATAAGACTCACATAGCACAAAGGCTTGGAATGTTTCTTAAGTGCCTGTTAATATATAGGTTCTCCCTTCAACTTTTTTCCCCCATATTTTTTTCTTCTAGTTTAGTTGTGAAAGAAACCAAATACTGTGCCTTCGGGCACAGTCCTCCTCACAGAGGACTGAGTGTGCATTCTGTTGATTGTGTCCTGGTTCTTTGTTTAAAATGTTCCTCAATCCTCTCTCTGTATTTCTTGTAAACTGGATGTTGAACCTGAAAGGCAAAGGCTATGTAATTAACCTATACCAAATACTGCCCTTGCTTTAACCAAAAGAACCTTCCCACCCCCACAGTGAAAGAATGGCTCGAGTTTACTAATCATTTACTATGTGCCAAGCACTGTGCCAACAAGGCGCATGGTGGGGGGTCACAGCTGGCTGAGGGGTGCCACCCAGGCTCATGCCCCTCACTGTCTCCGCAGATCTGGTCTTGGAGAGATGTGACCTGGAGCTGGAGGCCAATAGCCGTGACCACCACACGGCAGACATGTTCCAGAAGGGGCTGGTGGTGCGGCGGGGCCAGCCCTTTCGGATAACACTGTACTTTGAGGGCAGAAACTATGAGGCCAGTGTGGACAGACTCACCTTCACTGTCGTGACTGGTAAGTGCCTCTACCCTGAACTCGCCCTGTTCTGGGACATCCTTGTCCCTTGACAGTCCGTGGGACAGGTGACGCCATCCCTCTTTGCCCCCTGGAAAATTCCCAGCAGTCACAGGCCCATCCTACAGATGAGGGAACTGAGGCCTGAAAGTTGAGAGATGTCGCCCCAGGCCACCCAGCTTTGTAAACAAGTCTATGCTCTTACCTACCTGAGTTCCTAAAAACCTGTCATCACTGGGGCTGGGGTTGAGGTCATGTTTGCTCTTTCCCACATTAAAACAACTTTCCCAAAATCCATGCAACCCAACCAGGCCTCTAGGACCGGGCCCAGATCCCATCCGGGTGGTCGAGAGAACCCAGCTGTCTCCAGCCCCTGCAAGGCTGCCTCAGGCTCGGGGCTGCACATACAGACCTGGGTTCTGGTGCAGACTGGGCTGCCCATCTGCTGTGTGATGTGGAGCAAGTTGATCAACCTCTCTGAGCCTGAGTTTGATCATGTGGAAAGCAGTCCTGGTGGAGGGTTGTTAAGAGAGAAGGGCCTACTTTGGGGGGGTGGCCTGTAGATATTAGTGACTGTTGCTGATTTTGCTCCAGGGGCTCCAGAGATGGGCAAAAAGACATCACAGCCCCAGTCACCCCATTTCCAGACACCCAGTGCCCAGTCTTGGGAAAGTGGCTTCGAATGCCAAACCAGTCGCTTTGGCTTCTGGTAGAAACCACTCCCTCGAGGTCAGTGAGGGGCCACATGGCTGGGACTCTGGCCCAAGGGTGGGAAAGGCCAGCTCTTCCTGAGGTCTCTGAGGGCAGACGGAGCAGCCAGCAGGGACTACGCCCACCTGGCTGAGGCCTGAATTTACCTGGGAGCCCGTTTGATAGCGCTTATTACAGTGCCTGCAGACTGGCCTCGGATATCCCCTCCAGCCCTGGCCTCCCTTCCCCTTCCCTTCTGGCAGAGACACACCCACTGCCCAAGGGCACACACCCAGCACCCGTGGGGCCCTTTCTAACAGAGGGGCCTCTGGCCAGTCTCTGATCCTCAGTGTCCTGTCTGTGAAGTGCCAAGTGGGAGCATCTGACAATGGTGCTCTGAGAAGAGCTAAGCTTGGCATGACAAAGATCGCATCTACGGAGCACCTACTACATGCTCGTTCCGAACCCCGCCCCCATCTTGGAAGGAGAGGGAACCCCCATTTTACAGAGGGGAACACTGAGGCTCAGAAAGGTCAAGTTACTTGCCCTGGTCACACAGTGAGTAGGAGAATGTCAAACCCCAGATTGACAGTCAGTGTTTTTCATCGCTGTGACCCTACAGCAAGGACCTTCATATGCCTACCAGGCCTCAGTTTGTTCCTCTGTGAGATGGGATGATAGATGAGCTACGACCTTGAGTAGCCTGTGATTTTTTTGCTTTCCTTTTCCTTCTTTCACTTTTCAGGTGTCCCCTCTTTTACTTTCTCAATGATCTAGGCAGCCTGGTGTCCAGTAATTAGGGTTCTAGGTCAGGGTGATGGAAGCTATTGGCCTTCTCATCCCAGCAACTAATCTCTGTTCTCCAGTTTTCACTCAGTTATCTCAAACTGTAGCCAACCCGCCCTGGTCACTTCCACAGCCCCCGTGGCAGCCACGGAGGGCACGGGGTTTCTGGATGCTCACAGCTTCTCTGTCTGGGCGGCTGAGGCCCTTCCCGGGGCCGAGAGGCCTGACGGGCAATGGGAGGAAGCCAGACCTCACTCATCCAGCCTTGGGCCTGGCCTGGGCACCCTCAGACGTTGGCACGTTCTGCGATCATGCTGTCCTACCTCTTCAGGGACACTGAAACCCAGGGAGGGGACAGCGGCAGCCAAGGTCACTTAGCAAATGAAGCGTGTGGCCTGACCCCACACATACCCGGGGACCACGGACCCCACCCTGACAGCCCGAGACCTGACAGGCTCTGTTACAGGGTACGCACCACAGCAGACAGACACCACCCTTGTTACGGGATTAAACAGGGAGGGCGGGGCTTTGGGGTGAGCGGGGTGGGAGTGAGGTCAGCCTGAAGGAGTGACAAGAGCCCTTATGAGGCTAAGAAGGCTTTGCTCTGGAAGGTTCCCCTCATCCACCACATCTGGCCTCCCGCCACCATGGTCAGGATAGTGACCAGGATCCCTCAGGTCCTCAGAGTCATTTAGGCCCAGAGGGGTCCCCGTGGTGTCTCGGGCCCCACAAAGAGTACTGTGTGGAACCACAGCCCAGGGACTTTGAGAGCCAGCTTACGTGAGCAGCGGTGAGGCCAGGGGACAGCCTACCCTCCAGACCCCTTTGAAGAAAGGGGCGTGTGTGTGTGTGTGTGTATACCAGCTGTCCTGGGACTAGAGAAAGGGACATGTGTGTGCTGACCTTTCCCTGGGGGTGGTAAGTCCACAGAGACAGTGGTGACGGGACCCGGCCCAGGATGTTACCGTGGTGGCCAGATCACTGATCTTGCAAACCGGGGCATTTTGGAGAGAGAAAGAGAGGCCATTAATAATTCTTCTAGGGCCTGGCCAGTGTGGCTTAGCTGGTTGGAGCATCGTCCCGTAAACTGAAAGGCTGCGGGTTCTATTCCCATTCAGGGCACACACCTGGGTTGGGAGTTCGGTCCCCACTTGCAGTGAGTAGGGGAGGGGGCCCATCAGCGTCTCTCTCACAGAGATGTTTCTCCCCCTCTGTCCCTCTACCCCCCTTTCTTTCTCTCTCTAAAATCAGTAAGCATGTCCTTGAGTGAATATAAAAAACGATGATAATGATTATACCAGAACCACAGGCGTAAAGTAGGACTGTCCCTGGCAAACTGGGACACAGGGCCACCCCAACTTTACCCCCTTGGCCTCAGTTTCCATTTCACTCCAGTTCTCAATATGTTATTTGGCCTGAGAATGCTGATTTTTAACGGTCCCTTTTGGTGACACCAAGGATGGCTCACATTACTACTTCATGGTCTCCGTTTTAGATGCCTTCTATGAACTCCCACAGACTCCTCTAAACAGTATTAGGAGGTGATGGTGACAATATAGAATAGCTTTTATTTATTGAGCACTTATTATGTGCCAGGCACATTATGATGGGGTCGACATGCCTCACCTTCCAGCTTCACACTGACCGTGTGATGAGGTCCCTGCAGCTGACCCGCTTTACAGATGTGGAAGCTGAGGCACAGAGAAGCTAAGCTGTCCAAGGTCACGGAGCCAGTTTCAGACCTGAAATCTGACCCTCCCAAGCATGTGATCTAAATCTGTTTTGTTTGATGAGAAAATTGCAGATCAGAGAAGCCTAGTGACTTAGCTCAGGTCACACAGAGCTTAGGGCCCGAGTTGGGGAGGCAGACCTAGATTGGCTCTCGGGCCCCGGTGCTGCCAAACTCCTCCCTCCAGTGCCCACTCGGCAAGACAGAGAATAGTTACAGGCTTACAGCGGGCTCCTGGCCCCCAGACAGAGCCCCAGAGGCCTGCATCGTGTCTGTTAGTTCACGATTCTATTTGAGCCTGGGTGTGGATGGGGGCTGGGTGCCAGGTGCTGGGAGGGAGCCCCTCAGTGAGCAGGCCCCTGCACTGTCAGCAACAGTGGGCAGCGCTGCAGGGAAGGAGGTGGAAGATTAAAAATAACCCTTCCTGGACAGCTGCCCAGTTGAGCGGAGGAGTTTCTATTTCTCCTTTCAGCCACCGAGTCCAGAAAGGGCCACCAGCCCACCGGCACGCTCCCTGTGACTCAGACCTGCCCGCAGGAGCTGGGCGCTCCCCTCCACCTGAAAAAGCAGCTCTATCTACCTCCCTCAGCCTTATAACCCTGGTGGGGGCTCCCCTTACTAGGGAGCAGGCTCTGGGAATGAGAGGTTCCCTTGGGGACAGCCCGGAGCCTAGGAACCTGGACTCAGATGCTAGCTGCCACAGACCCCTGGGATAACCTTGGAAGTCCCCTTCTCTCTCAGCTTGTTTTCCCACTGAAAGGGGAAGCAGGGAGCGCCCGGGCATTTCATAAAGTGCGAAGTCCACAGGGAGGTGAGACATGGCCATGACCCCTCCTCTGAGCTGCCTGTGGGGATCCGGAGGCCAAGAGCTGGAGCAGGTGCGGGGGAGACAGACCCTTAGAGGAAGTTCAGGCCCCACAGCAAGGGGGCTTTCAGACAGGCTCTGAGGGGCATCAGAAGTCCCGTCCTATTCAGAGCCTGGGCTTCTGGGCTTCTTTTTTTTTAAAAAAAAATCCTCACCTAAGGATATGGTTATTGATTTTAGAGCGAGAGGAAAGGGAGATAGAGAGAGAGAAACATTGATGTGAGAGAGAGATAGTGGTCGGTTTCCTCCCGAATGAGACCTGACCAGGGATCAAACCTGTGACCTTTGGTATATGAGCTGAGGCTCCAACCAATCGAGTCACCGGCTTGGGTGAGCCTGGGCTTCTTTTTCTGAAAGGGAAGAAGGACACTAGCAGTTAAGGAACTAGGCAGGAAAGGAGGGCCTTTGGAGAGCATCTACCTAATTCCTGTCCCTGCTCCAGATGGGCAAACTGAGCAGAGGATGGGCTTGTCCAAAGTCATGCCGGCCCAGAGCACTGCGACTGAGACCTGCCCCAGGCTGCGCTGTCCCGTCTCCCAGGAGGAATCTGTCTGGTTGAGAACCTGCGGTGTGCCTGCAGCTTTTCATGCATTCGCAAAAACTACCATGCAAGGCTGGGGTTTGATCCCACTTTACAGATGGGCAAACTGAGGCTCAGGGAGTGAAATCTCTTGCTGAAGTTCTCTCAATGGTTAGCAGTCTTGAATCCAGGCCCAAGGACCCTTAGCTTGTGGCTCATGGTCCCTGCTATCTCCTTTCACAGGCCCAGCCCCCAGCAAGGACATGGGGACCAAGGTTCGCTTCCCACTGTCCGATAGTGTGGAGGAGGGTGCCTGGACAGCCTCGGTGGTAGACCAGCAGGACAGCACCCTCTCGCTGCAGCTCACCTCCCCGGCCCACGCCCCCATTGGCTTGTACCGCCTCAGCCTGGAGGCCTCCATGGGTGACCAGGGCTCCAGCTTCCTGCTGGGCCACTTCATCCTGCTCTTCAATACCTGGTGCCCAGGTAAGCCACACCATCCATGGGCAGGGGGAGATGGACAGGGCTAGACCCACCCATGGGGGACACTGAGGATGGAGGAATGGGACAGAAGAGACAGCAGTGTGGGTTGAGTGAGGTCCACTTTATACAACTCCGTGCTCTGCCTCCCAAAACCCTGTGCTGTAAGGATCCTCTTACTCCCATTCTCAGAGGAGACAGGCTCACAGAAGCAAAACGACCTGCTCAAGGCCTCACAGCCACCAAGCAATCTTACCCCACGTCTTGGCCCATCTATTTCCATAGCACTGTGAGCTGGCCTGGTCCACAAGCCCCGTTCAGGCATGTGGTGTCCAGGGGATGCCCACGGCCACGGTTCCCCACCTGGTCGTTTCACAGGGCTCTGTTTTAAATCTCGCCAGACTGGCTTGGGGAAGGGGAACAGTGGGAGGTGCAGGCGTGCGGTGGCCACACCTCCTGTGAGGTTTTGTTGTCTAAGTGTTTCCTCGTACACACTCTCAATTATCCACCTGGACCATCCTGAGGGCAGAGGCCAGCCTCCTCACGTCACAGGCAGGAAACTGAGGCTCAGAGAAGCTAAGGGGCTTTGGGCAGCTTCTTCAATGAGAAAGACAATCAGTGCTGGACAAAACTGGAGTCCGAGGGGAGGGTGTGGAAGAACCAAGGCCGCTTGAGCAGGCGGGAGGAGGCAGGCTGCCGTGGCACTTCCAGGGCCTCAGTTTCCCCAGTTGACTACAAGGCAGCCAGATCTACATCCTGCTTGCTCCTACACAGCAAGGCAGAGAGAGATGTCCTGTGGGTGGGTCTCCACCTAAGAAAGGGGTCCCCCCCTCAAAGCCTGGGCCCGGGGTGCAGATTCTGGCCTCCCCAGCATCAGACAGCCAGCTTCTTCCAGGGCCCTTGCTTTGTATTTTCTTCTCCATGTTGAGGACATTCTATATTTTAGCAGAAAGATTTTTTTATTGTCCCTTTTGCATGCCCTAGCTTTTGTTTCTCATTATAACACGAAGACCAGAGAACCCATTGTCTTGGTAAAACCTTCAAGAGAAAGAGGAACAGCAAGCCCTGGCTTTCCCTCCTCGGGAACATGTTGAGCAGCCCTGGAGGAGGGCTCCTGTCCTTAGCTCTGGGGGCGGGGGCACGAGCCCAGAGGAACCCCTGCGTTGGTGAGCTCCTCTGTCTCCACTGAGCAGAAAAGGGTACCCCGTGCACAGCAACCTACCGGGTTGCTTCTCTCTCCACAGTGTGCCTGGAGGATCTTCCCACACTCGTCCGCACACATCGGCTCATTCCCTTTAATCGCCCGAGTGCTCCCATCTTGCCCGTGTGCCTCGCTCACTCGGCTGGTCCCCCGCCCCAGCTGCTCATCACAGGGAGGGAGTCGCAACGTGCACCCTTGTTCACATGGCCACATGGAGTGGCTTCTCAGGACAGGGTGGGCCTTGCTGGACCCCACGGTGTGCTTATTTTGGTTTTTGACAGTCCACAGAGCTTGTGGCCATTCGGCAGTCCAGCCCGCGGAGCAGGAGCATTGCCTCTGCCCCGCTCCCCCTCCCCCGCAGCCCCATCCAGTACCGTGGGAGTTTAAAGTCCAGGAAACAGGAAGCAAGGTTCTGGGGCATGTCCTCTTTCCTTTTGAACTGTCCCCTCCTTGCCTGGTGGGTTGGCGTGGTGGTCAGCCAAACAGCACGGTGACTAAAGGCTCCTGTCTCCAGGAGGAAGCGGAAATGGTGGAGCTGGTGATTGGGGGGCAGGAAGCTGGGCTCTGTTGGGGTGGGACGGTAGACAAGGACGCTGTTCTCTCCCTCTGGGGGAGAGGGCAGGCTCTGCCTGGGACAGGGGACCCTCCTGTCCCTGAGCTCCAACATGGACAGGATCAAGCACCAGTTATATGTGAGGCTTCTGTCCTCAATGCCTCCCAGATAGAGGCCGGAGCAGGGGACTTCTCAACATCCTGACACACTCACTCCCATGGGAAAATAGCGTGTGTTTTTCTTTCTCTTTCATTCTTTCTCCCACACTGCCAGTTGGTTTATAACCACAAAGTTTTCTTACTACAAGGCTAATTTTTATTGCTTAATTTCTGTAGGGAAACAGCAGGACACGTAAGACACTCGGCCCTTTTCACATCTGCCTTCCTCCACGCAGTAAGAGTGGGGGTGCTGGTCACTGCCGATGGGCAGATGGAGCCCAGGGGCAGGGGGCGGGGGCCTGGGCAACTGCATTCTGGGCCCAGTGTCCCTAGAAAGGCTGGGTGTGCTTTTGCAGACCGACTTCCATAGGCACAGGACCTGGAGCCACCATGCTTTCAGGGGCACGTGAAAATATGTTCCCTGCTTCTATCAATGGATTGATTTTATCTATTTTTTAAAAAGGGATTTTATATATTTATTTTTAGAGAGAGGGGAAGGGAAGGAGAAAAAGAGGGAGAGAAACATCAATGTGAGAAGGAAACATCAATCAGTTGCCTCCTGTACATGCCCGGACTGGGGACCGAACCCTCAACCCAGGCATGTGCCCTGACCAGGAGTGAACCGGTGACCTTTCAGGTTGTGGGACAATGCCCAACGAATGGAGCCACACCAGTCAGGGCAGATGATTGCTTTTAAAATGAGAAGAAAACAATGAATGTTTAGGCCAGAGAATATGTTTTAAGATATACTATTAATATCTTCATCATAATACCAATGCAATGATAAAATATATCTTTAATATTTTTATCTAAAAGCAAAAATGCCCAGGACCCACCAAAAGGCATCCTGTGGCTCTGGATTTCCTCTCCCAGCCTCCATCTCTTCAGCTGTGGAGCAGAGGTGGCAGAGGCAAGCCTGACACTTGACTCCCCGCCACCTGGCCCCAGCCGCCTCAGCCCCCTGTTCTGTCCTCACTAGTCACAGTCAACTAAGTGCCCTGCATTTTTCAGCAGCTGCAACTTTGCTGTCTCTGGTCATCTGCTTAGAATGTCAAGGCATGAGATGCCATCTGTTCTGGATGGTTGTCCCTGACCCCCAGCTGGACAGGACCCTCCTGACCAGAGCTGCAGGCGCCTTTCCTCAGCTCTCTCTCCACCCTGAAAGGTGCTCCTTCCTCACACTGGCTCGGGCCTTTAGTTTACAGAGCACCTTCCAGATCTGCAATCATGTTTTACGTGCAGGGAACAGACAGGGGCAGAGATGGAGAAGTAAGTGCCCTGCCCAGGATCTCACACCGCAAGTGAGGATCCCAGCCAGGGGGCTCCTGACTCCGGACCGGCACTCCCCTGTCTCTTATTCTGGGATTAGCTTTCCCATTGGTACAATAATCTTGAGGCTCAGTTTTCCCACCTGTAAAATGGGGCTTTCATGGATCCCATCCACAAAGGGCTTTTGTGGCAAATGAGCAAGTTAATATAGGCCACACGCCTATCACAAATCCTGGCACTGCATCCAGAAAATGTTGACTGAAGGCCGCAGCCAGCCAGTGTTGTCACTAACCGGTATCACCTTATGTCATTGGCACGAAATTGTTTATTAATGAGTAGTTTTCAGATTCAAAGATAGGAAAGCCTCTGAGGTGCCAACCTGGCCCCGGGCTGTTGGCACCCCAGCTGCCGTGTCTGCAGGGACCCTGGGCCCCACCAGACCCAAAGCTGAGGCCCCTTCCTTCCTACCCACAGAGGACGCTGTGTACCTGGAATCAGAGGAGGAGCGGCAGGAGTACGTCCTCTCCCAGCAGGGCTTCATCTACCAGGGTTCGGCCAAGTTCATCAAGAGTATACCCTGGAACTTTGGGCAGGTAGGACCCCTCCTCCCTGCCCCTCCCAGCCATCTCAGACCCACTGCGTGCCAGGACCTGGGTCTGAGGCAGAAGCTGCAAAGGTGTGATTGGGTCTCAGAGTCACCCACCCCATGCTGCCAGGAATCAAACACCCTGAAATGGCTGGAGGCTCAGAGAGAGCCCAGCCCAGCCTGAGGCCACACGGCAAAGGGTCGCCTTGCCTGCCATGGAAGCAACAGCCCTGGATATTCAAGGCGAGAAAGAATTAGGAGAGCCTTCAGGAGCTGTGGGCAGGCAGGCACTCTGGGAGGGAAAAGGGGGCATTCAAGCCCATATATCAAACTAACAGGCAGCACTTGCCAAGTGTTCACTAGGTGCAGGCTTGTGCTGAGAGGGGGCTTTAAACATTATAGACATCAGTGGGTCTCAAACTTGAATACACAGCAGAATCACTGGAAAAGTGTATAAAATACAGATCACTGGGCCCATCTCTAGTTTCTGATTCAGTAGATCTGGGTGTGGACTGAGCATCTGCAGTTTTAACAAGTTCCGAGGTAATGCTGATGCTTCTGGTCCAGTGTCCATAGTTTGGGAACCACTGATCTAGATGTACCAGCCAGCTGTTGCTGAATAACAAACAAGCCCAAACCTTAGAGGCGTTAAAACAATAATCCTTTTTTTTTTTTAAAGATTTTATTTATTTATCTTTAGAGGGGAAGGGAAGGAGAGAGGGAGAGAAATATCGATTGTATGGTTGCCTCTCATACGTCCCCTGCTGGGAACTGGCCTGCAACCCAGGCATGCGCCCTGACTGGGAATTGAACCCCGATTGTTTGGTTCGCAGGCCCGCGCTCAATCCACTGAGCTACACCAGCCAGCGCACAATAATCCTTTATTATTTCTCAGGAATCTCTGGGTCAGCCAGGGCATGGCTCTCTTGGCCGGACCTGAGTGACCGCACCTGGGTGGCTGTTCTCTGTCTCATGTTGTCCCTCATCCTCCTGCAGACTGGCCTGGGCTGTTTGTCCTCTACCATCCAGCCTCCCATAAATAAATCCTAAGACACTGCTGAGAAAAGTCATGAAGCAAGAAGCATCTCACGGCCGCCCCCTCAACCTCCTGATGTGAAGGAAGGGAATAAGTGCCCACAGGGGTCAGGGCAGTTTCTGAAACAGGCACCGTCTGAGCTGGGCGCATGGCCTACCAGGCAAAGGGAACTGGGCCAAGGCTTGGAGAGAGGGACATTCATGCCTAGGAAGTGCGTGGTAGTTTGGGGCGCGCCATGTCCCTGAAGGAGCCCCAGGAGATGAAGTGGGAGAAGTCGGCCATGTTCACATTTTAAACTGGCCTTGATGCCAGGCCGATGGTGATAGGGAGCCACAGAAGGGTTCAAGCCATCGAGGGAGACCTGCGATGGGGCATGGTTTGGGATAAGACACAGAGATCGGGAGCCGGGGGCCTCTGGAAGAGCCTTTGAACATGACAGATGAAGGTGACAAGGACAGGGTCCTGCTTTTGATAAAGGGAACGATTGAGTTGCAGGGATGGAAAGGCAGGAGCCACACGGAGAGTGGCAGGAGGAGCATGCCAAGCAAAGGCTGCAATAGCAAGTGCAAAGGCCCTGAGGCAGAGCGAGGGCGGGGAGAGTGGTACAAGATGAGGCCGGAGCAGGGGCATCCCTGGGCACAGACCCTGGAGCACCTCACAGGCCGCAGGGGGGTCTGGACTGTACTCTGAGTGGGGCGGAAACAGGGGAGTGACGAGATTAGATTTCTCTATAATCCACATGGGTTCCAACAGGAGCAGTGTGTGGGGCTGGGGTGGGGGAGGAGGCGACATTCCTCCACTCCGCAGGGTAAATGAGGCTTTAGGGGAAGTGGGGGATTTGGCTGAGCAGAAGGGGGAATGGGGAACTGGCGGGGTCCGAGGTGACTCTGAGGGCAGGGAAGCCCCTGGGACACTGCGCTCCCCACTCTGTGGTCTCCAAATTTCTAGGGCCCCCCAGTCAGGCCCTGGATGCAGACACACCCCATTTTCCTTTCTCACACACTAGGTCTTTGTCCCACTCCCACCCCCTTCTGGGCCAGGAGAAGCTGGCATCAAAGAGATGGGGCCAACCCAGCCTGAACCTCCCAGTCCGTGTGAGACAGAGCAGAGAAGCCCTATAGCTGCTGGGCTTCATGGCAGCCCTCCTGGAGGAGGTGATGTCTCACTCCCCTCATCCTCCTCTTGTTTCCTCTGAACGCAGTTTGAAGGTGATATTCTGGACATCTGCCTGATGCTCCTGAATGTCAACCCCAAGTTCCAAGAGAACAGCGGCCGTGACTGCTGCCGCCGCAGCAGCCCCATCTATGTGTGCCGGGTGGTGAGCGCCATGGTGAGTGGCAAGGCCAAGCCCAGGGGCCCGTGAGAGGGAACAGTAGGGGTATTCAGGGGATGGTTAAGTCTCAGCTAAGAGAACTTGTATTTAGAAAGACAAGATTTACCCAAATGAGGATAATGCCATGTGATTCCTCAAAGCCATTCGTTCAGCAGATATTATTAAGTACCACTGTGTCCTGCGCACTGGGGACACAGCCGGGTATAAGACATGTGTGGTGTCTAACTTCCTAGAGCTTGTGGTCTAGTGGGAGGGTGGGCAGAGACAGACATGAACCGAAATGTCGTGTGAACGAGTGCAGAGTCATAAATAATGATGCAGGCACAGAACGAGCCCAGATGTGTGAGTGTCCGACCACAGGGCCCAACCACAGAGAAGGCTGGGGGACCTCTTCTCTAAGCTGCTCTAACACGGAGGGGGAGGAGAGCATTCCAGGCAGAGCGTGCAGGGAGCAGCTTGTGCAAAGGCCCCGAGGAGGGAGTCACCTTGGCAGGTGTGAGGAGCAGAAGGGAGGCCAGCGTGGAGGCACAGTGAGCGAGAGAAGCAGGGTTCGAGTGGGGCTGTGGACGTGGGCAGGGCCAGGCCACCTCGTGGGCCGTGGTCAGAAGCCTGGGTTCTGTTCTCGAGTGAGCAGGAACTGGGGGAATGACACACTCCGGGGAGGGGCCTGAAGTGGTCTTTGGGTTACTCAGGTCACTCCGGGTCACAGACAAATCCTCATCTCCAGCGTCACCTCTTCACCTCCCCCTCCCCTTTCTGGACCCGGGCTTCGGTTCCAACCGTCTCCAATGCACCACAGTCTGTCACTCCCCGGTGCCTTGCACCTGCTCTTCCCCCACCCTGAAACTCCCTTCCCTGCCTTTTACGCCCTGCCACACTCGTGCTCAGTCTGGCACAACTGCCACCCTCACCCTGACTTGGTCCCTCTGATGCCCTGCTGGTTGCAGGTCAACTGCAATGATGACCAGGGCGTGTTGGTGGGACGCTGGGACGAAAAGTACATGGATGGCATCAGCCCCATGTTCTGGATCGGCAGTGTGGACATCCTGAGGCGCTGGAAGAACTACGGCCTCCAGAAGGTCAAGTATGGCCAGTGCTGGGTCTTCGCTGCCGTGGCCTGCACAGGTGGGCTGCACAGCGGGACGTGGGGAGGGCCTGGAAACTGCCCTCCGCTTCTAGAACCCCACGGGGGGGAGGGCACTGAGGGCCCTGGGGTGGGAGGTGCTGGGGATGTCATTGGGGGGGCAGCACGGGCTCAGGGCAGGGAATACAGACTTCAGACCCAGGCGCACTGGAGTTAAAAGCCTCCACTTTCCCACCAACTTGCTCTGTGACCTTGAGCAAATGACTTCTTTCTGAACCTCTGGTTTCGCATCTGTAAGAGGAAAACAACAGGACCTGCCTCCCCAGGTGGGAGTGACATAAAGCCACTCAGCACAGAACTTGGCCCAGGGAAGGTCTCACTAGGTATAACTTATTAATAACTTGATATAATAATAATAATAGTAATAATAATACCTCCACCAATGTTGAGGAATAGGGCACACTTTTGAAAATGCAGAGGAGAGAAAGATAAAGCAATTTAAAACCAAAACAATGAAAAAAGAATCTTGTCAATTGGAGCCCAGAAGAAGGTTAGAGATTGTTCCAGGTTGAAGGTTGAAGATCAGTGCCCAGGAGAACGGGCTGGCATCCAGGGCTGGCTGGGAGCCTAGAAGCTGGAGTCTGGGCCTGCGTCCAGGCCCCAGCTCAGCGTCTTCCCGTCTGCATGTTCTTGCGCGAATCACTTACCACCTCCGAGCCTCAGTCTTCTTATATGTAAAATGGGCGTAACAGTGCCTTGACCCTGGGGTGGCCGTAAAGGTTAAATGATTTAACATGTGAAATGTTTAAAATGATCTCCGATGCATGACAGCAAATATTTAGATAGTGCTGCTGCCTGCTAGTACTACTATTACTTACATTGCTAGTATTGGGCTGAGGAAATCTAAGAGGCAGATCTCGGGCTTCTAGCTCTTCTGACTCCGAGACCAGGGCTCAGGCCCAGAAAGGGTCCCCAGCAGCCTCAGCACTGCCCTCCACACTGGTAGGCTGGGCGGGGACAGCCTGGCCCCAGTTCCCAGCTGGACAGTTCCTTCCTCATCACCACCACACCATGACCGTCTGCGCCCTGGTGACCTCTGGGTTCCTCTTTCTTGTGGACACCCCCTGTCCTAGACCCTTTCTTCTGAGAGGCCTAAAACACATCTGCTCAGAGAACCCCACGGGCTTCCTGGAGAATCCCCCATCCGTGGCCTGGGTCTCCGAGCTCCCTCGCTCACCTTTGTCACCCTAGGCTGTGACCACCTGCAGGTTAAGCTGCGGGTCTTGCCCTTGACTGCCCTCTGTCCCCATGGCCAAGGCTGACTCAGTCTTTGTAGCCTCCTCCCAGGCATGGCATGCCATGGAGCCAGGGAAAACTTGGGCGAACGAGGGGCTGCCTGACCCCTTGGTCCCGATGTTTTCTTCGGGAAGCCAAACGGTGGACTGGCCCACGGGCACCGGAGTCGGACTGCCTGGTTTGATCTCAGCTCTGCCTCCAACCCCTGGGTGAAGGCGGGCAAGAGAACTGGCATCTCCAAGCCTCAGTTTCCTCACCTGTAGGATGGGGATGGTAGCGACGGAGCCTCCTTCACAGGAATCTTGTGGGCCCCAGGGAGATGGGCCTTAGCACCGTCTCTAGCTCGGGGTAGGTTCTGGTTGGGGAATTTCAGGGGAAGCTGTGCTTCCGCAGCTGGACCGTGGAGCACTTTCTCAGCGCCTGTGAGCTGGCCAGCGCTGCCTGGACGAGAGGTTTGCAGCGCTGGGCTCCATGGCACTCTTGGCTGGTCCGCCCTGGCCCTGGGCAGAGACTGCCCACGCCCAGAGACTCTGAATCATTGCACCGTCCTGACAAGCTGCTAATATTAGCTCCTCTGAGAGGAGGAAATGGGGGCTCGGAGGGGGGAAGTGGCTTGTCCAGGGTCACACAGCTGGTGAGTGGCATGGCTGGGCTTGGGACCAGGTGTGCTTGATGCTGGATAAGACTCCAGGCCTTAGACTGTGAGGATGAGGCTTTCCAGGATGCCATCCCTGGGGACAGGAGTGATGCCTTACTACTTGGGCAATGGGGACAGGAGTCTGGTGGCATGGGGGGGCCAGGCCTAAGGCTGGGACACCAGCCTTCACTAAGGGCAGCAGGGAGCCTGGCCTCGGCCCAGGCCCCAGGGCGCAGGAACCAGGCAAGAGGTGGAGATTCAAAGCTGCTCCCCTCCCTCCTCCCAGCGCCCACACACCTGGCCAGGGTCCAGGGCCATCTGGGAAGCTCTTGCCCTGGTTGATGGTGGGCAAAGGTCACCTCCCTGCCCCTCCTCCAGACTCAGCCACTCAACCTCAAAACTAAGAGTAAAACAAAAGTCCTATAGGTTACAATTAGGAGGGCTTTTTTGTTTCACTTCTTTTTTTAGATATTTACATTCCTTGTCCTATCCTGAGAGTATGTTGCTTTTATGACGTATAATAATTAAAAAGCACACAAAAATGAGGAAGCAAAACCCCTCAGAATTCTACCTGTCAGGGTGACTCGGCACCGCCCTTCGGGAAGGCTCGCACCTGGGTTGTCCTCCCCTGTCCGTGGATGCCAGTGACCGCAACCTCTGTGTGCTCTGGCGTCAGTGCAGAACCCTCCGCATCCACAGTGTGTCCTAACACGTCTGACTACGCGGCACCTGTACCCTGACCCCATTTTTATAGAAGAGGAAACAAGGCCCAGAGAGGTGAAGAGACTGGCCCCAGGTCACACAGCTGGAGGCAGGCAGGGCTTGACTGGACTGTCTCCTGACCTCTGGTTCCTCTTCCACCTGTTTCACTGTTTGCCCCCCGCCTGGTCTCTATCATTCCTTCATTCCTTCCCTTTCTCTCCCTCACTCCACTTCGCCCACACCTTCATCCCGTTTGACAAAATAGTCTGTGCCAGGTCCGTGCTGGGCTCTGGGGATGGAAAATAAGATGGATTCTTCATGAGCTGGTGCATTGAGAATGATGATGAGGCCCTAGACTCAGTATAAATGTAAACAACAGGGCAACTTAAACCTGGTGGGCTGGCTTGCCTGGTGGTGGGAACAGCGCCTGCCCACGCCCCTGTGGCTGGTGGGAGTGGGGAGTGCTGGAGGAGCAGCGAGGAGGCCCAGGGGGCTGAAGCAAAGTGTGCAGGAGGCAGCCAGGTGCCAGACCCGGCAAGGCCAAAGGACCACAGCTGGAGGTCTGGCCTTGACCTTGAGGGCCATGAGGAGCAACTGATGGTTTAGCAGAGGCGTGTTGATGTAGATTTGCATTTTAGGATCTTGTTCTGTTAGCTGTGATATGAGGGGGACAGAATGGACATGGGGTGATGAGCAAGGTGGGCACCGTTGCCCAGGTAGAGGGATGGCACACACCCTCACCACCTGGACAGAGGGTCCGGTGTTCAGCAGGGTGCAGATGCGAGTGTAGAGAGCAGAGGTCTTGGGGTGCTCAGCCCCACCTCTGACCCCCCCTCCCTGGTGTGGACCCCCTCCCTCCTCCTAGTGCTGCGGTGCTTGGGCATCCCCACCCGAGTCGTGACCAACTTCAACTCGGCCCACGACCAGAACAGCAACCTGGTCATCGAGTACTTCCGCAACGAGTACGGAGAGCTGGAGAAAAACAAGAGCGAAATGATCTGGTGAGGTGGGGCCCAGGGCTGGGGGCAGGGCCCCTAGGAGGACTTCTCAGAGGCAGTGACGCTTGAATTGGGTTTAAAAGTTGAACACCGTTTGGACGAGGGGAGACAGGGCTTGGGAAGGGCTCTCTAGGCCGGAACAGCATGTGCGAAGGTCAAGAGGAGGGAAAGTCAACAGGCCACGCGTGGAGGGCTTTGGGGAGAAAATGTTGCTGGAGTCTGGAATGCCAGGACGGGGGTCCGAGCTTTCAAAGGCAGCGGCTCTCACCCCACCGAAGGCGTCCAACTGGGAGAGGAACGTGCCAATGACCTTGGAGCATGTCTGGAGGGAAGGTTGGGGGGGGGGGCGGGGGTTGGTCCAGATGGCTGGTGCTGAGGCCTGTTTTCCAGAGGCTGGAGAAGAAGGGGTGGAGCCAAGAGACTACTACGAGGTCACCTCAACTGAACTTGAGGAGCCACTGAAAGGGGAGGGAGGGGGAGGAAAGGAATTGAGAATGACTCTCAGCGCAGGATGAGCACCTGGCAAGGGCCCAGAGAGGGAAGAGCCAAGAGGAGCCATGCTGGGCTCCGCTCAGGACAGGCCAGTGCGGGCTGTCCTGCGGGGAGGTGACTGAAAGCCTGCAGGCAGGTCCTGGCCAACGTCCCCCTGCTTTTCCCAACAGGAACTTCCACTGCTGGGTGGAGTCCTGGATGACCAGGCCGGACCTGCAGCCAGGCTATGACGGATGGCAGGCCCTGGACCCCACGCCCCAGGAGAAGAGTGAAGGTGGGTAGGTGTATCCCTATTCCCTAAATGAGGAACCTGAGGCTCAGACAGCACTCACCCGGAGTCCCCCAGCTGGAGAGCACAGGGCTGGCATTCTAAGCCAGGTCTGGTCTACGCCACACGTCATCGGCTGGTCTGCTTCAGGGTAGGGGACCTCGCCGATGTTTTACAATATGCTGGTTTTCCATTTAAAAAGTCACTCATGCTCACTGCAAAAAACAGAAAATGAGGAGAAGCATAAAGAAAACATCAAGCAGCAACTCTGTCCTCTCCCTTCAAAGGAAGTATCATTCACATTCACTCATAGCTTCCAGTAATTTCTCATTATATACTCATTTGTACCTGTGTGCGCAGGCCAGAGAGAACAAGGCAGAACTGGTAAAGCCAAAAGGGTCCTTTCTCCAAATATTTTTAAATTCGTAGACTATAATACCTAGGGTTTACAAAGTCAGCCAATTGCACTGAAATACAGTTATGGAAAATATTTAAAAATAAATCTGTAATATAATAATGCACACTTTCCGTAACAAGATCTGGTGATAGAACTAATCACTTCGATAACTCAGGGGCAGGGATGCGCACACATGGGTCTCCAGATACGTGTGGCCGCTATAAAGTGATACGAAAATGTCTGGTTTTTATGGGCGATGAGTCGTAAGAGCACCTAAGATTACGGTTTGTCTGCTTTCACAATCGAAGGAAGTGCTGTCCAAGTACAGTGAAAATCGAGATGTCATTTTGTTTCCCACCCAAGTTCATGGGCCCCTGAATTCTATTTGTTGCTCCTTAGGGGTCCGTGGACCCCGGGTTAAGAACTCTGGATGTACGTGGCCTTTTATGCTGGCTTTGTCTCACTTTTCCATATGCCATTCACATTTCGCCATTGGCTAGCGTCCTGTGACTTGAATGTTAATTTCATGTTACTGTGTTCCATCAAATGGATACACTGTCATGTAGTTACCCAGCCTCTAGTCCTCACCTTCCAAATCTGTGAGCCACTAGTGGCAGCGATAAACCGCGCTGAGGTGATCGGCAGTGGCGGTGTGTTGTACCAGACAGATGCCCAGCTTCCTCAAGTACAGCCGGCTGCTGGCCTCCCTCAGCTCCTTAGGGTGCTGTGGGATGTTCTTCTATTTTATTTATTGCTTACATAGCATCTAGGATGTGCCAATCCTCATTAGGTAGGTACAAACACTGTCCCCACATGAAAATGAGGCTCAGAGAAGTTAAGTCACTGCCGCAACATCACACAGCTAATAAGAGCTGTGACTCGCACCCTAAAAGCCAGGCTCCCGCGTCTTCATCCTGAGTTCTTACCCTCTGCTGCCTTCCTGGCAGTGGAGTCCCTGAGTCAAAGGGCTTTATCCTCTCGAGACTTTCTGCCGTGTGTGGTTGAATGGCGGGGGGTTTTGAAGGGTGCCGCCCTGCCCTCCTCCCAGGCTTGTGTCTCCTTCCTTCTTTCCCCAACCAGGGATATACTGCTGTGGCCCAGTTCCGGTCCGTGCCATCAAGGAGGGCGACCTGAGCGTCAAGTACGACGCACCCTTTGTCTTTGCCGAGGTCAACGCGGACGTGGTGGACTGGATCCGGCAGGAGGATGGGACCATGCACAAGTCCATCAACCAGCAGATCGTGGGCCTGAAGATCAGCACGAAGAGAGTGGGCCGTGACGATCGGGAGGACATCACCCACACCTACAAGTACCCTGAGGGTAGGTGCCCGGAGCCTCCAACACGGCCTCCCCGACAAGCCGCCAGCTTTACCAGCCCCGTGTGTGTGTGTTATTGGGCTGCCTATATTCAGCAATGACCTGTGGGTTACTCTCCATTCCCAAAAATGCCTTAGAAACAGGTGCGAACTTACCACACACTTGGGAAAATGGCAGTAGAGGATTATTTGTTTAGGAAAAGAATTCCACGTTCCACAAAAGGATTGCATTGGGTCCGTAAGCCTCACCTTCTGTTTTTGGTTGATTTGACTCAGTAAACCTAAAAAGAATGGCTGGTAAAGGGGAGAGGCGTGCAGGGGAACAGAAAGGTTAGGGGTGTCCACGCTGCACGCTAACAGCACTGACCAGCTGTGGCGCCTGCAACTGAAGATGAGTAATTCCACCCTTTTTTGTTGCAACGTGTTTGCACCAGAGAGGCTGAGAGATGCACATGGGCCGTGGAGCAGCGGTTCCTGGAGCTCGGTCACGCGTGTTTATGGGTGGTGTCTCTCCTGTAGCCGGGGAAGCAGCGTGAAAGAGGATGAGGAAGGGTTCAATGAAAGAGAAATGGAGCAGGAGAAATTTAAAGACAAGATGGATTCCATCAGATACAAAGACGAGTCTTCTTTCTGCTATCCATGTTAGGTCAGTAGGGAGGAAAAAGGATGTGGCTTATTTTGAAAATTGGATTTGAGCACATCTGACAGCCAGTCCAATGCAATAGATATTTTCCAAGCATCTACTGAGTGCCAAGCACAGCCGGGCTCACAGAGATGACTGAGAAACCACAGCCCCACCCACCTCTGACCCCCCACGGATGCTCCCCAGCTGACTGGGGGTTAGGGATTAAGTGGCCGTGTTTTTGGTGTAAAGGATAATGCAGAAGGAAAAGATGCTTTCCTCGGCCTCTGAAAGGCCTAGAGCTGACGGTTTGATGGAATAAATATGAGCCCAATAACACTTGGGGGGGAATGAAAGGAGCAATGGGGAGAGGTAAACAGAGCGTAAAGGAGGGGCAGTCATTCTTGCTGGAGAGCTGCACGGGCAGGCCGCGGGGGGCCTGGGGGGAATGGATTGTGGAGGAAGTAATCCCTCTGTGCAAAGCCTGGCAGGTGAGAAAGTTCGCACTGTCTGGGTGCTTACTATGCGCCAAGAACCACTGTAGGCCGAAGGGTATGAAATGAAGAAAAGTAAACACAGTCTTAATCCTCAAGCAGCTCAAAAGGGTAACCATGAACACAGAAACCAATTTGGTGAGCTACACCACTGTAATTAGCGATAGGCAGCTGTGAAAGTCCAGAAGACACTGTGACTGAGTCACCCTGCCATGGTGAGGTTGCCCATTTGGTTGGAGCGTCATCCTGTGCACCAAAAGGTTGTGGGTTCAATCCCCAGTCAGGGCAAATGTGGAAGGCAAATCATCATTGATGTTTTCTTTCTTTCTCTCTTCCTCTCTCTCTCAAATCAATAAAAACATATCCTCGGGCGAGGGTTAAAAAAAAGAAGACTTCCTGGAGAAGGGGCCACTTTGGGCTGGGTCTTAAGGGATGCCTAGGAGTTCGCTTTGGATAATAAAGAAAATACTCTTCCTGGCACAGGAGTGTAGAGAAGGCACTGCTTCGGGGCTGCTCTGAGTCTCGAGGACTCTGAGAGGCCGGCTCTCTCTGCCCGGCCCCCTTCGCCCTGGAACAGGTTCCAGCCACAAACACACTCTCCCGCCTGTCCCCACAGGGTCCGTGGAGGAGAGGGAAGCCTTCCAGAGGGCCAACCACCTGAACAAGCTGAGCGCTAAAGAGGAGACGGGGGTGGCCATGCGGATCCGTGTGGCCCAGAGCATGAAACTGGGCAGCGACTTCGATGTCTTCGCCTACATCACCAATAACACCGAAGAGGACCTCCTGTGCCGCCTCATCCTCTGCGCGCGCACCGTCAGCTACAACGGCGTCCTGGGGCCCGTGTGCAGCTCCGACGACATAATGGATCTTCCCCTGGAGCCCAACTCCGGTAAGGCCCCGGTTCCTGGGTCAGTGACTGGTGCAGACAGAAGTGCTAGGTAGCGCCCTGAGCGCTGAGCCCGCGCAGTTCACCTCCCGGACGCCCGCATGGCACTTATTCTTGGTCACGCCCTGTCCTACGCGCTCACAAGTATCAACCCCTTTAATTCTTATAACAAAAGTGGGAGGTGGAGTCTTTTATTGCCTCCATTTTCCAAGTGAGATGGCCAAGCACAGAGAGGTTAAGTGCCTTTCCCAAGGCCACACAGTTAGGATGTGACAGGACTGAGACTCGAACTGTGCTCTTAGCAACTTGCCTGTTTTGTTCCCTCTCATGTTCTCGGGGGTCCTGACTGCTTCCCCAGATTCTCTACTGCTCTCTCTCAGCTAATTCTTCCCCTGGGTCTCCAGTAACTCTCCCACCCGCCACCAGGGCCTCTTCCCTCTGGAGGTCCTCAGCCTCCTGGAATAGACGCTCTAGACCACTGCCGCCCGCAGAACCTTCTGCGATGGGAGTTGTATGTCTGTGCTGCGCGGAGCAGGGGCGATAGTTCCGTGTGGATACTGGGCCGTGTGGCTGGAGCAACTGCAGAATTGAAGCTTTAACTTCACTTTCTTTAAATGGCTGCACGAGGCCAGAACCTGCCATTTTGGACAGTGTCACTGTAAGAGTGAAGGGAGGACCATCCAGCCCTCTTCGGAGAGAAGGGTGTTCCTCCTAGCTCCGCCCATCTCCTCATAGATGGCCCTACACCTGTCCTGGCCTCCCTGCAGGGTGGGCCCCCTCCCTTCACTCCTTAGTCCCGGGGCTCTCCCCCATTTCAGGGTAACGCAATGTCAGGAGATGACCCAGCCCTTGGCCCTGGGCAGAGCCTCTGTTGTTCAAACGTCCTGGTCAGATGCCTGCACGATTGTCTCCTTGGTCCCTTTTGTTGCCCAGCTTTGTCACTGTGCCCCGTTATCTTCCTTGAAATAAGCCTGAGACCCTGAGAGGCGTTGTGGCCGCACGGAGGACGCTTAGTAAGGCGGTGCAGAGCCCGTCTCCCGTGCCCCAGCAGCCCAGGCCCGGCTTCTGCGTGGGGGCAGAGGCACGAGGGGGACAGAGGGGTCACGGAGCTGGGAGAGGCCCTGGGAGCAGGGAGTGACACACTGACCATCCTCCGAGGGTCCTGCTGGCTGTGCCACCTGGGCAGTGGGCCACCTCCCTGAACCTTAGTGTCCTCATCAGACACACGGGAGTCATGACCTGCGAGACTGTCTGTTGGGGCTGAGGCCCCAACACTTACTTTTTAAAGATGTTATTTGGGGGCCAGTCAGACTGGCTTTGATTCTGGCTACTACCACCTCCTACACGTACAGCTGAGGGCAGGGTGGCAGTGATCCCTGAGCCTCGTTGGACTCCACGCACTGGGGCAGCAGCAGCACCACCTAAGGTAGCCTGTGAGGACTGAAAGGGGTGATGTGTGCTCAGGAGACGTCTGCAAAGTGTCACCTGGTGCCCGGACAGGGCGAGACCTTCACTCCTCACTGAGCAGAAGAGAAAACAGGCGTGGGGCAGCCGAGAAGCCCCCTGGTCCTTTCCTGACCACCCACGGCACTGCACCGTGGCCTCAGGGCTGGGCTCCATGGTGTGAGTCCCTGCTAACCTTGATGGCAGAGAAAGGACCCAGCCTGGGCCAGGCCTAAGTGTCAGCTGTGGGGGAGTGATCAGGACACCCAAGTTCTAGTTCAGGCAATTCTGTGGGCAGGCTGTGGGCTCCTGGTATTTCTCTTCTACACCCCCGGCCTCATGTTCCTCATTTGTAGAAACTCTGGTTCATCTTTGAGGAGCGCCTCCAGCCACTTTGTTAGAACCCACACGTGTCATTTCTTCTCGGGCTCAGCAGCACCTCAAAGGGAGGAAGGGTCCTTCCTGGAACATGTGGTGTGAAGAGAGCTTCAGCCTGGGCTGGTGATGCCAGGGTGGTGTCCTCCTGGGCCCCCGTCGAGCCCACTCTGCCTCCCAGATCCCGGTGGGCCCCTGGGCATTGTCCAGGCAGGTCTGTCCACTCTTCTCCCATTCCTGAGGATGTGTTCACAACAGGAGAGGTCCCTCCTGCTCTGTCATCACCCACGAAGGGCACTGCCCATAGGGAGAGGGCAGAGGTCCTGCGTGGTGACCAGGTGGAGCTGGTCCGGGTGCCCTAGGGGGGCCTTCGGTGGCAAGCTCGACCTGAGATTGACTGGGCCACCCCCGAGGATCACATACTTGGGCTGAGTCTCCAGTTATTCTCCGATGATAAGATAAGGGGGATTTCCATGCACTTCCGGACAGGAAGCCAAACAGAACAGAATCCGGTCGCCCACACCCCTGACCCCTGCCTCCTTGCTCCGCAGCTCCTCTCCCTCCCCCTTCCTGCCCCGTGCTCACCGCTCCAGGTGGGTCACGGTGGGGGGGGGTGCAGCCAATGCGGCCTTGGCGATCGTGTCTGCCCCCGGTGCCTTTTGGAACAGGGCAAATCACCCAAGGAACGACAGACCACTGCACACCCTTCCTTCCGTCAGTCAGCAGCTGGCATGGCATCAAGGCTGTGGTCCCTGGCGGGCAGAAAACAGCTCTCAGAGGTCCAGCCCCACCCTGGTTCAGCCTCCTGGAAAGGTCAATGGCTGGGGCCGTGTCCTCGGAGCTCTCAGAAGACAATGTTTGCTTTCTTTTCTGTGGAGCTGGTCAGACTTTCCACTCTGCTCCACCAGGAATTTTCACTCCTTTTTGTCCCTTTTGGCAGCAGATTGGGTTTTCTGCCCCCAGTGTCATCTGAACAGAGGTTGGGACAGATCGTCCCTGGGAATGAATGGCTAGAGGGCTGGGTACACCAATGCAGCCTCTTCCCAAGGTCAGGGTGTGCGCTCCCAGTGGGTCTGCCGAGGCCCAGACCTTGGCTCCCGGTGAGAAAGGGACGCTGAAGTCATCACAGGTCAGGGAAAGGCCTGGCACCTGCCCAGCATTCACCGGCGGTGTGAGCTGAAGCACGTTCCTTCCCCTCGCTGTGCCTGTGGAAATGTGAGGGGTGTGGGGGGTCTTAGTCACTAAATGTGCTTCCCCCACCCCTGCAGAGAAGAGCATCTCCCTTCCAATCCTCTATGAGAAGTACTGTGACCACCTGACAGAGTCGAACCTCATCAAGGTGCGAGGCCTCCTCGTCCAGCAAACTGACAACAAATACCTGCTGGCCGAGAGGGACATCTATCTGGAGAACCCGGACATCAAGATCCGGGTAAGCAGAGGGCTGGGCAGGGCTGGGAGCGGGCCGGCCTCGTGCACCTGCGGCCCTGCACGCTCAAGCCCTCTGACACCTCAGGGATCCTCAAATCCTGGCTTCGTCCAAGTACAGCATCGTGAAGCCAAAAGAACTGGGACTTATGAGTGCACCCTAGAATCTTGGAGTGGTTGGTAGGGTCAGGGAAATGAGGGATTTTAGAGTCACAGATGCTTAAAAGCTAAACTCCTAAAGCTAGAGGCCCGGAGCCTGGGTCCTGGTGGGGCAGGTAGGGTGGACTCTGAGCTCTGACTGCCTGGGTGGCCAGGTGGCCCTGGGCATGTTACTGTGGCCCTTGTTGCCTCAGTTTGTCCATCTGTAAGGTAGGCGCTGTAAGGATTAAATGTGCATCCATAAGAAAAACATAGAGCCCCATCCAGCACATTGTAAGGGCTCAGTAAGAGCTGACTATTGTCACTGTCATCCCCCTTGTCACAGTGATTCACTTTCAGGGAGATGCAGCCCCAGAGCCCCCAGTGCAGCAGCTACAAATCAGTGATGGAGCTCGGGGGGGGGGGCGCAAGCGCCGTTTGCCAGTCTCCCGGGAGCTTGCCCACTCCCAGCTCAGCGATTCTTAGAGATCGCTGCAGCCAGGCATTGCTCTCCCATGAAGAAACCAAGGCTCAGAGAGGGCAGTGACTTTCGGGGGAGTCACACAGTGAGGAAGGGGCTCCAAAGCCTGCGAGCTTCCCCCTCCAGACCCCAGAACAAGGGAGGCACCATGCCTTCTCCGGGTTGTGCGGAGCCTCCCCCTGCCGCTCCGTCAAGGAGCCCTGGGCCGGTGTCATCACCTGTGTCTTCCAGCCGAGGAAACTGAGGTACAGAGGCATGGAGTGAGACTGGTAGAGTGGACGTGGCTTTGTTCAGCAACTATTGGGCCAAATTGCGCAAATACCGAGATGGCCAAGCCAGGATCCTGCCTGCCCTGAGGGGCTCTGGTCCCCCTCCCTCAGTGCCGCCTCTTACATCTGCCCTGTGCCCTGCCCCAGATCCTGGGAGAGCCCAAGCAGTACCGCAACCTGGTGGCTGAGGTGTCCCTGCAGAACCCACTCATCGTGCCCCTGGAAGGCTGCGTCTTCACTGTGGAGGGAGCTGGCCTGGCTGACCAGCAGATAACCGTGGAGCTGTAAGTGCTGGTCACTCAAGCTTGGGGGCCGGGGGTCAGAGGGCAGATGCCAATGGGGGCACCAGACTCTAGCCCATAGCTCGTCATCTTATCTGTCACACACCCACCCTCAAACCTGAGTCTTACACCCCAGGGTCCCTCTCTAAATGCTTTCAGGGCAAAGTTCCCAACTTCTCATCCTCAGTATCCACACCCCGCTAGCTGGGTTCCCTGCACCTGTCTCCATAAACCAAAACAATTACACATTCCATCGCTAAGCACCTGCTCCGCAACATACAGGCCTCACATTAATGCAAGCATAGGAACCCTGAGTGTCTACACATGTGTCTTAGACACTTATCTATGGACATACATATATACAAGCATAAATACTTCTAATTTTTTACTTTATTATTGTCAAATAAGTTACATACAGAAAAGAACACAAATCACACAGGTACAACTCAATGCGTTCTCATGCATGTGGGCACCTGAGCACACCCACTCTTACCCCCAGCACTCTGTGGGCTTCTCACGTGTGTGTGAGCGCACACCCATGTACACACAGGCCCCTCTACACGTAGTAGGGCGAATTGCCCAGGACCTGTGAGAGCGGTTAGCACGTCCATTCGTTATTGTCATTTGTTACTACTGTCAGCGTTAAGCCACACCCCCGTGGACACAGCGGCCCTGTGCTAAGTTCTCAGGTATCACGGGGCACCCTGGTCTGGCCCCATCATGGCGACCAGGCCTGGGCGTCTCCTCAGCCTCTTCCTCTCTCCCCACAGCCCAGACCCCGTGGAGGCCGGGAAGGAGGCCAAAGTCAGGGTGAACCTGCTGCCCCGCCACGTGGGCCGCCACAAGCTGGTGGTCAACTTCCAGAGCAACAAGCTAAAGGCTGTGAAGGGCTACCGGAACGTCATCATTGGCTCCCCCTAAGGGGCTCCCTTGCCCAGCCCCACCTCAGCCAGCTGAGAGCCCTCAACTGGACCCACTCTTTATCCCAAGCTAGTGAGGAAAATTTGCCCCTCCTTGGACCCTAGACCCATCTTGCCCCCTGAGCCTGGTTTCCCACCCCCCTACCTGTGAACAACATTCTGCACCTCCACAGTGGGGGCCCTGACCGTAGTTCACTGGGCTTGGGATGGAGGAGAAGGGACCCACACCTCCCCCTCCAGCCCGGATGCCATTTGGAAAGCAACCAATCACCACCTGCCATGTTGTTTGCTCTAGTCCATAGCCCCTTGGAGCAAAAAAAAAAGCAGAGTGCCCTTTGGCCAGATCGAGAAACTCAACACCCTGGTGTGTCCTGTACCCCTTCCCCAGACTGTGCTCTGGCCCCAGGGGCCAGCACAGGTGGGGATGGGGAGGGTCCCAGGGATGAGCAGGCTTCAGCTTCTCCCACGGTCCCTTACCCTCCTCACCGTTGTAAAGCACCTACGATGGGCAGGGTGCATCCTGTATTGCTGGTACCCACACAGCCACCAACCCTTTTCATCCATCACCAGGGGAAGCTGCAGGGTGGGAGCTGCTTTCTCAATGAGGAGACTGAGCCTCAGAGAAAGGAGGTGGCCCGCCCTGCCCAGGTGGGCTTGCGGATATTTGAAAGGCTGGGTCACATGAAGGCGTGGGAATGGAGCACAGGCCTTCTGACTCCGAGTCCAGTGCCCTGCTCCCAACACCAGCCCTGACCTGAGAACGTCCTCAAGGCCCTTTGGGGCCTGATCAAAAAAATGGGGTGAGGAAGTGGGAAAAGACTGGAAAGGGTCAGAGCCCCAAGTCTGGCCAGCCAGCGTCCTCTCCTCTCTGGGCTTTGGTGTCCTGGCTGGTCAGTGCAGTGGCTGAACCAGCTCATCTCCAAAGGCCTCTCAGCTCTGCACACCTGATGCCTTGTAGGATCCAGCCTTGCAAATGACAACAAGTCCTGCTCCCCGGTCTCACAGAGACTTAGACCTCATGCCCAGGATGTTTCTAAGAGTGAAACCAGGACCAGGACCACTGTTCTGCCCCCAGCCCTAACCAGGTCCCACACCTTCCTTCAGACCCCAGTTCCAGGGGCAAAGAGCCCCGGAGGCCCCCGTCCTACCCAGGAGCCTCCCCACCGCAATGCCTAGATTTCACAAGGGCCTTCGCTGCCTGTGCCGATCACTCACCAGCAAGGCCAGCCCCTCAGCCACCCCCTCTTCGCAGGACCAGGCCCTGGATAACAGCTCAGGGAGCCTGTGAGTTGTCATCTCTAACTTAATCGCCCACAGTCTCCACATGACCGGGCCTCCCTCAGCCTGGATGAGGGAGAGAGGCATTCTCTATCTGCAGAGGGGTCACAGCCTCCAGGGCCCCCCCAAATGCAGAGAGGGCCTTGGGGAAAATCACGCTGATGCATTTAGAACTTGCTGCTTTGCACAGGGAAGAATCACAAAATGAGCCAACAAACATACATTCTATATAAATATTGCTCTGTGTGTCTATGATTTATAAATGCTTTTGGGTTCCACGCGGATAGTAGCTAGCCTTTTGAGCCACAGGGAGCGAACACTGAAATAAAGAGTTTATTTTTCACATTCAAACAAGGTCTGGTCTGGTCCTTTTGAGGGGGGTGGTTGGGTGAGCTCATTCACACTGGGACAGGCCAGGTCTAAACCTGACTGACATTCAAGGCTCTACACAGTCTGGCTCCCTCTCCAGCCTCTTTTCCAAGCAAAACATGTTTGGGGCCACAGTGAACTTCCTGAATTTCTCCAAACACCCCGTGCACTTGCCAACTTCTTGGCTTCTGCATGGGTAGTGCCCTGAGCCTAGAGTGCCCTTCCTCTTCCTTACCCATCTTGTGAGCTCTTACCCATCCTATGATGCTTAACAGGCAAGTCACCTCTTCTGTGAAGCCTTCCCAGATTTCTTCTCAAGCCCCCAGAGCCCCAAGACATGGACCAACTCAGACATTTATCCGAGAATTTTAGTTCCATGTTGGTACATCTGTCCCCCTCACCATTCCATCTGAAGTCCTCAAGGGTGGGGACCAAGTGTCACTAAAATAGACACTAATAAATGCTGAATTGGTAAATCGAAGTGTTTGAACTCAGCTCTCATAAAACCAGGGCTGTCCAAAAGAAATGTAACATGTGCTACAACTGCAAGCCATATACATCATTAAGATTTTTTTTTAGCAGCCACATTAAAAAGCGTAGAAAGGAACAGGTGAAACACATCTTGACGTATTTTATGCAATCTAATATGTCCAAAATATTGCCATTTCAGCACATAATCAATATAGAAATTATTAGTGAGAGACTTTACATTCTTACTTTCACACTAGGTCTTTGAAGTGTGGTGCATATTTCATACTGACGGCCCATCTCAGTTCAGAGAGCCAAGTGCTCACACCTATACGCTTCTTATTTTTTGCTTTATTATTGTAATATAAGTTACATACAGTAAAGGAACACAAATCACGCATGTGCAGCTGGGCGGCCGTGGGTGGCTCCGGGCCGCTATGTGGGGTGGGGCCGTGCCTAGAAGGGGGTCCAGGAACTCGGGAGCTCGGTCATTCACCTTGCCCCCCACACTGAGGAGGTGCTGATAATGCTCCTGGATTGAACAAATATTAGAAGACAGTCTCTGGTCCTCAGGGAACTCGTGTTCAAAGATATGATGGGCACCTGAAAAATAAATGGAAATGAACACCCATCGTGTTATGTGGGGGCTGTGTCCTTCTGTTCCATGAACACTACATCCTGGGTCTGGCCTGGATTGCCCAAACTTCTACCAGTGAGTAACCCGCTGGAAAACATAAACCACGGGTCTTTTTCAGGCAGAGACCGAGTTCATAAGGGAGGTTGATTCCAGAGGCATGTGAAAGAGCAGATGGGGGAATGTGACCCAGAAATCAGGAAGGAGCTGCCCCCGGGCCAATCAGGAGCCCGAGAGCCCACCTGCTGGGGGGGTTGTCTCTGTAGCCCGGGAACCGCAAAGCCTGCTGGGACGGCAGGGCCTGCTGGAGTCGGCTGCGGCAGGAGCCAGAGGCAGGCTGGCACCTCTCCCGCCTTCTCCCCACTGGCAGACCCTAATCAGAAACTCGTTGGCAAGGAGCTCTGGAAAATATTATTTGCAGGCTCCAGCTCCCTGAAAACAGAGATGGCCAGGCAGTTGCAGGTGGGGGAGGTGATGGAGCTGAGCAGTTGATACCTGTCACTGCTTCCTCTGCCAGGAACACGCTTACCATCATCCCCACCTCAGGAACTCTTACTCAGCCTTTAAAACCCTGCTCCTCCGTGAAGCCTTCCTGGGTTGCAGCCAACTGCTTCAACCTCCGGGTCCCCTCAGCACCTGGCAGACAGCCCTTCACATCACTCAGGACAGGATCAGAGCACCCCCCACGCGGGACTGCCCGCTCTCTGCAGGCAGGGGCAGGGCTGCCCCAGCCAGGGCTGCCAGGGCTGGACAGGGTCAGCAGCCTCGCCTGACCAGCCCCTAAACCTGCTCCACCCCTAGGCAGTCCACCAGCCAGGAACCCAGGAAGGAAAAATACTCTGCTGGTCATGTGGGCCCATTTTACAGGCAGGGAAAATGAGCCTGGGGGCCTGTTCTCCAAACTGGGTGAGGCTTGAGTCTGAGTCCTGGAGTGCAGTCCCCAAGTGCACTGTTACACAGCAGCTCAGTGCTGCTGGATCCCATCAAGAGCAGCTCCTGGCCCTGGTGTCAGGGGTCGGGGCTCCAGAGTCTCACAGGGGCAGGATCTAAGCCCGGCTCTGCCACGGATTCACAGTGTGGCTTCAGGCAGGTTCTCAGCCTCTCTGCTGAATGAGGATGATAGGATGCCAATGTCCGTGACTGATGTGCAGGTTCAATGACACGATGCCCAGACAACGCTGAGCTGCCCCAACCACATTGTGACCCCGGTGGCCAGCTTTACTCCTGGCAGGGACCTTCACATGTGTTGTGCTGTTTACTCCTCAAACAACCTTAGGTTAGTGTGTTGTTCCCCTCATTTTACAGGTTTCACTGCAGAGCTGGGACTGGAGCCCAGGCTGCCTGCCCTCTCTGGGTCGCAGCCTCGCCCAGAGGAGGCTTCATCTCCACTCGAACCCTAACCCTTCCCAAATTGTTCTGGAACGCAGGGGGCAGAGGCCTCCACACAAGCCCTGGTGGGAGGTCCGATTGGGGCCACCTTCCCAGCCCTCTGGTTCCTCTCCTCTCCAGCTGCTCTTGTCGGCTCAGGGGGCCTGCCAGCTCATGCCTGGGCCTCAGGCCAAGCCTGGAAGGACAGAATGCTGATAGAATCTGGGAAGGAGACGCAGAAGGCCAGGCAGGGGCCACCTGAAAGACGTGCACCCTGAGGTCAGGACGGGGTCAGCTCCCTCTCCGGGCCTCCCGGCTCCCCCCACCCCGCAGGCCTGCGCAGGGACACAAAAACACACACCCGGGAACCGTGAAGTCCATAGGGACCCATTATAAGCAGCGGCGATAACAAAAGTGATGCCTCGCCCAGCCTTGAGAACACGGGACCTGCAATGGTACGCAGCACAGTGAATGCCACAGAACTAAAGTCAAGCAGAGGAAGCAGACACAAAAGGCTAGTGTCAACACAGCCCCACCCGCGGAGTTCATGACCAGGCAGGACCCATGGGCCTGTGGGAAGTCAGGACTGTTTTCCCTGGCGGGGGACAGACTGGACCGGGATGGTTTTTATTTTCTCCACCTGGGCGCTGGGTAAGCAGGGCCCATTCAGCCTGTGAAATGTGCCAACTGCATCCACATGTAACTCATGTAATGGTTCTCTTTTCCTACGTGTGGCCTATTTCAATAGAATTTCAAACAAATTCAGTTCTCGGAGGTGGGGACCCAGGTCTGGAGTTCTCCCCACTTCTCCTTCTGGGAGATGGGATACCAGTAGGGGCACCTCCAGGGACATTGTGAGGCTTCCACAGGATGCTACATGGCTGAACACGAGACCGTAAGGGCTGCAACGTGTGCGTCTCATTTGCCATGAGCAGTGCACGGCCCGTCAGTCAGTGGTGCACACACCGACCGAATGAACTTCAGGTTGGGGTCCTAGGCTCCCAGCCAACCCTCAGAACAGGCCACAGAGATGACCATCCCACTTCCCCTCGGGGAAGCCAAGGTTCGGAAATGTAAGACGGCTTGCTTGACGTCCCCCAGTGAGTGGATGGCAGAGCGGGAATCAGAATCCAGCTGACTCTTGTCCACGGTATCCCGCAGAAAGGCCTGGAAAGTGGAAGAGACAACTTGGTCCCCAGAGGCTGGACAATGGACACGGCAAGCCCTTCCCCCATCAGCACCCCCGTGGTCTGAGAAAGCCAGAGCTAGGGGGCGGGGCTCGTAAAAACAGGTACCACGTGACCCAGCAACTCCACTTCCAGGTTTGCCGCCCCCCCCCCCTGCGAGGGAAGGAGAGCGCGTGACCACGCAGAAAGGTGTGCAGGAATGCACACGAATGTTCCCAGCAGCATTATTCACTGTTGCCAAAAAGTGGGAACAAGCCAAATGCCCATCAACCGATGAAGGTATAATAAAATGTAGTATAACCATAAAATAAAGTATTATTCAGCAATAAAAATGAGTAAAGTATCAATACAGGTCACAACCTGGGTGAACCTTAAAAACACTACACTCAGTGAAGGACACCGGTCACAAGAGACCACATGCTGTATAATTACATTTATATGAAATGTCCAGAACAGGCAAATATATGGAGGCAGAAAGTCGATTGGTGGTTGCCTGGGGCTGGAGGGATGGAGGGACTGGAAGGGGTAATGGCTAAAGGGTGTGGGGTCTTTCTGGGGGGGCGTGGAAGGAACATTAAAGCAGATCGCCGGTGGGAAGTGAGACGTGCCAGGAGGAGAGACGAGGGCTCGGGGCACCAGGACCGCCCGGCAACCAGAGCCAGGGCGCTGAGCATCCTCTCGAGGCATTACCTGCATCAGCTTGCTGGACCCTCACAATGTACTGTGAGGCAGGAGCTAGCACTGCCTTCTTCACTCCATAGGTGAGAAAACTGAGGCTCAGAGAGGTTACGTGACATGGCCAAGGTCACATAGCTAGACCACAGTGGAGCCACAGCATTCGCTCCTAACCTCCTGCTCTGTTGTCATCTGTCACATGATATGGAGTTATGTCATCAGAGGGCTTTCTTTGACAGGAAAGTCAGAGCAAGCCTCTTTGGTTTTTTTTAATTATTTTTTTTTAAAATATATTTTATTGATTATGCCATTACAATTGTTCTATTTCCTCCCCTTCATTCCCCTCCACCCTGCACACCCCTCCCCCACCATTCCCTCCCTTTAGTTTATGACCACGTGTCTCAAGTTCTTTAGATTCTATATTTCCCATACTATTCTTACCCTCCCCCCTGTCTATTTTCTGTCTACCATCTATGCTACTTATTTTCTGTACCTTCTCCCCCCTTCTCCTCCTCCCACTCCCCTGTTGCTAACCCTCCATGTGATCTTCATGTCTATGGTTCACTCCTGATTTAGCTGTCCTTTTTGCTTGCTTTTGTTTTAGGCGTGGTTGTTAATAACTGTGAGTTTGCTGTCCTTTCACTGTTCATCTTTTTTATCTTCTTTTTCTTAGGTAAGTCCCTTTAACATTTCATATAATAAGGGCTTGGTGATGATGAACTCCTTGAATTTGATCTTATCTGAGAAGCACTTATGGAAGCTGGTCCCCTAAGGAAGAGGAGCGAGGCCAGGAAAGGGTGAGGTGGGCGGGGCCGGAGGTGGTGAGGGCCAGGCCGAGGCCATTCCCAGGAAGCCGAGGGCTCTAAGCCCTGGGACCCTCCCCTGCGGGGTCTTTGTTCTCAGCGCAGGGATCTAAGGCAGCTGTGGAGTGCTGCAGGGAAGACGGGGCCAGGTTGCTACCAGGAAGCATTTTTGTGTAAGCATTTCTGGGAAAGCTCAGAAGAAAGGAATCTAAAGCTTAAAAATCTCCAGCAATTTGCTATGATTTTGTTTCACAATCTTTTCCTTGCCTGAAGATATGTTTATTAATTTCAGACAGAAAGGAAGGGGGGAAGGGGGTGCGAGAGAGAGAAACATTGACATGAGAAAGAAATATCGGTTGCCTCTGTCCACTTCCCCAACGGGGGATCGAACCTGCAACCTAGGTGTGTGCCCTCACTGGGAATCGGGCCCCGAGACATTTTGGGTGGACAGGACGATGCTCCAACGACTTGAGCCACCCAGCCAGGGCTCATTTCACATTCTTTTTTTTTTTAAAGATTTTATTTATTTACCTTTGGGGGGAAGGGAATAAGAGAGGGAGAGAAACATTAATGTGTGGTTGCCTCTCGTGTGTCCCCTGCTGGGAACTGGCCTGCAACCCAGGAATGTGCTCTGACTGGGAATCAAACTGCGATCCTCTGATTCACAGGCCTGCGCTCAATCCACGGAGCTACACCAGCCAGGGCTGGTTTCACATTCTTAATAAATATTCACCTTTGTACCCAATTTTATATGCATAATTTTATATTATTTTTCTTATAGATGGTGCCCCCAAATTAAAATGAAAACTATGGTGTTTTAACACTGTCTACTCACCAGAATGGATAAAATGAAAAAGCCCTCCCCTAACCTCCTCCAAACACAGGCAAGAAAACTCGGGCGAGCAGCTGGGACGGCAGTAAAGACGGCAGGAAAACCAGCCGCAGCATCTTCTAAGGCACAACGTTCGCTGGTTCCGTGAGGCAGCAGTTCCTCTCATGAACGTTTACCCAACAGGAAGCCTGAGTCTGTGCATCCCTCAAAATGTGTCCTCCGAACACACACGCACGAATGTTCACAGAAGCTTTAAAATATATATATCTATTACCCCGAAGTGGACAACAACCTGCAAGTCCAACACCAGTGTAATCATTCAAACAGCAGTACGAGAAAGAGGAAGGACAAAGTACAGTGACGCGCACCCATTATTTGAATCTCACAAACACGTTATGCAAAGAGATGCCGACACGGGTACACACTGAATGGTTGTATTCACAGCAAGTCCGACGCCAGGCAAAACTGATTCATAGTGTTGGAGGTCACACAGCGGTTTATCTTTATGGGCGGGGGAGCAACTGGAGGGGGACCCAGGGCAGTGTCAGGGCTGCCAGTGGTCTGATTCCTGAGCTGGGTGCCCGTTCACAAGGGCGTGTTTAGTTTGGGGGATTTGTAGAGATGAACCCTTACACTGTGTGCCTTTTCTACATGCATGTTACACTTTAATAAAACTCTCCCCAATGGTCTATGCGTCAAGCCCCTGAAAACCTTGACCTGCCCTCGAGATCAGAGGATTTGGATTTTATTCCTCTGACGTGGTTCCCACTGGAGGAACGTGAATGGCAGGCCATATGATCCCCACATGCTTTAGGAAGCCACCCAGGGAGGGAGGGATAGCACAGGGTGAAAAGTGGAGAACTGGGAGCCACCCAGTGAGATGAAGGGCAGAGAAATCTTCCTCAGTGGGACCCCGAGGGCACAGAGGAGGTGGAGGTGGGTGGAGAGGACTGAGCAAAGATGGGGAGACTGGAAGAAAATAGGGGCAACCGGTGTGAGAGGCTGGGAGGTAGAGGGAGGTCTGGTCTCTGATTATCCCACAGTGAGCCAGGCGCCCTGGTACCACCAGGCTCAGCTCCACCTTGGCCAACTCCCCCTTCATTCCACCCCAGGGCCGGCCAGCCCTGCTGGTAGAAACTCTGAAGCACTCCCAGTCAGGTCGTGGCAGTCGCCCAGACCTTCACAGTGCTGATCCTCTCTCTCTTTCAGTCATGATTCTGGCTTTTCTTTTTCTTCTTTCCTGTTTTATTGACCCAAATGTTTGCAATGGCCTCCTTGGAGCAGACTTCAAGCTTGACAGTGTTGCATCTTGAGGACCCTGGCAGCCCAAGTGAGGTGAGTGGTACTAACCCATTGCACAGATGCAGAGAGTGGGACCTGACAAGGTGAAGTGACCTGAGGCCCACACCGCCCACCCACTAAGGGCAGAATGGGATTTTAACAATAGTACCAATAGCAGCTGCATGCAGTAGCACTAAGTGGTGCCAGATGCTGTGTTAAGCCCTGGACACACATTCAACTACCCACTCAGTCCTCACAAGGACCCAGTAGGAGTAGCTGCAATTATTATCACCCCCTTAAAAAAAAAACCTTTATTATTGAAGTCTTACATGCATAGGCAGAAAAGTGCACAAATTACAACAGACTGATGAGCATCCACAAACCGAACCCACCCAGGGGACCGGCACGCAGGTTAAAAAACAGAGCAGTTGATCCAATGCCCAAAGCGATGAAGTGACAAGTGATGAAGAGAAGACCGATAAACTGGGTCTCACAAACGTTCAAGGCTGTTGTGTTTCAAAGGACAACATCAAGCAAAGTGAAAAGACAACAAACATTTGAAAACAGTTTGAAAATACTCGAAATCCTATATTTGATGAGTCTGGGATCCAGAACATGCAAAGAACACTTATAACTCAATGAGAAAAAGTCAAGTAATCCAACTGAAAGCTATTGAAGGATTTGAATAGACATTTCTCCAAAAAAGGTATATAAATGGCCACTAATGAAAAGATGCTTAACATCGTTAGCCATGAGGAGATAAAACCCACAAAGAGATGCCACTTCCCAGGAACCAGGCGGCTATGACCAATAAGACAGGTGATAACAGGTGTGAGGAAGGAAGTGGAGGAGTCGGACCCTTGTGTAATGCTGCTGAAAACCTGAAATGGTCCAGCTGCTCTGGAATGTGGCCCGACAGCTCCTCAGAGGGTTAAACACAAAACTGCCATCGGACTCACCAATCCCACTCTCAGTGGACGAGAGAACAAAAACATAATCCACACAAGAAGTTGTACACGAAACTCTGGCAGCATTATTCAGGGTAGCGAAGAAGTAGAACAACCTAAATGTCCATCCACTAGTAATGGGTAGAAAAAACATGGCATCTCCATATAATAAAATATTATTCAGCAATAAAAAGGAGTAAAGTATTAACACATGCTACAATGTGGTTGAAATCTGAAAACATGCTAAGTGAAAGAAGCCAGCCCTGGCTGGTGGCTCAGCCAGTTGGAGCGTCGTCCTGTGGACCAAAAGTTTGCAGGTTCATTCCTAGAGCAGGGCACATATGTGGGTTGCGGTTCGATCCCTGCTTGGGGTGGATATGGGAGGCGAGTGATTGATGTTTCTCTCTCACATCAATGTTTCTCTCTCTCCTTCTCTCTCTCCCTTCCTCTCTCTAAAATTCATAGAAACATATCCCTGGGTGAGGATTTAAAAACATTAGAAAGAAGCAAGTCAGAAAAGACCACAAATTGTATGACTCCATTTATATGAAATGTCCAGAATATACAAATAAAAAGTAGATTACTGACTCTCTAGGGCAGGGACTGGGGTCAGGTACCAGTGGGGTCGAGAGGTTAGAGAGGAACTGCTAACCAGTGCTTTCTTTTTAGTGTGATAAAAAATGTTCTAAAATTGTATTATGGAAATGGTTGCACAACTCTTAAAGATGCATTGAATTATATACTTTAAATGGATGGACTTTATAGTATGTAAATTATGTCTCAGTAAAGCTGTTTAAAAATTGAAAAGATATTCCATTCATTTTTTTCATGTTGCTCCCATACCTGGATTGCCCCTACCTTCTATTTCTCTGAATGTCCAAAATACAACCGATTTCCAATACCCAACTCAAATGCCACTACAAAGCTTTCCCTGATCCAGGCCCATCAAAAGTAATTGCTCTCCTCTGATCTCCCATGGCAATTCACATCATTCACTCAGAGAGGATTTACAAGGCCCGTACCGTGTGTCTGGCATTTATTACATTTCACATGATTATTTAAGTGCCCGTCTCATCTCTGCCACTTTACTGTGACCTTTCGGAGAGAGGAGACTGTGTCTTGTTCCCATCAGAAACCAGCAATGTGACTAGCACACAGAAGTCTTTCAGGGGCGCACGTGGAATTCATCATAAGTTTCCTTTTTCTCAGATAAGCCTCCTTGCAGTAAACAGGTACTCGGGCAGGTCACAGGTCTGATTCTTCATTGTGTGCCCCAGAGAAACAGCCTAGTATTTGGTAGGTGTTTTGTTGAGTAAACACAAAATGATTAAATGATGAAGGTGGCTAAGTTTTCCACCATAGCTGTCCAAAGTTTTAAAAAAATATTTTATTCATTTATCTTTAGAAGGGAAGGGAAGGAGAGAAGGAGAGAAATATCATTGTATGCTTGCCTCTTGTATGTCCCCCTGCCGGGAACTGGCCTGCAACCCAGGCATGTACCCTGACTGGGCATCAAACCACGATCCCTTAGTTTGCAGGCCTGAGCTCAATCCACTGAGCTACACCAGCCAGGGCAGACAAAGTTTTTTTAAAGGAGATGAGATTTACTTCCAGGATTGGAGTATGGGGAGGGATAAGGGAGGATTTTGCAATCCAGATGGGTTACAGCAGAAAGTAAGGAATGTGACCTTGCAAAGAGTGTAAGGGAACAGGAAACCAGAAAAGATACCTAGAAGAATTAAAAGAAAACCAAACAGAACTGCTAGCAAAGAAAAATATACTAACTAAACTTAAAACTTAATGACTGAGTCTGACAGCAGATTAGACACAGCTGAAGAGAGAACTAGTGAAGTAGAAGATACACGATTCAAAGTATGTCAGAGGAGTAGATAGATGTGCAACATAACAGAGAGATGCAAAGACAGGGTGAGAGAGTTGAAAATATGTTAACTAGGAGTTTCAGAGAGAAAAAGAGGCAGACACAATTGCTGAAGAGATAATGACTGAGAACTTTCTGAAAATGAGGGGAGTTAATAACCCACAAGTTCAAGAATCCCAAGAACCCCCAAGTCAAGCAATAACAAATACATGCTAGGCACATAGTAAAGCTGAAGAGCAAAGAACAAAGAAAAAAATCTAATGAGCATCCAGAGAATAAGAGAAACTTCCTTCAAAAGAATGACAGAACAACGCCGACTTCTGAACAGCAACAGTGGAAGCCAGGTAGTGCTGAAATGCTGCCTTGGAAGTGCCACAGAAAATAGCGACCCAGCTGAAATGCCGTACTCACCACAAGGTACTGCAAGGCTAAGGCTTCCATAAAGACTTTTCAGACAAACAAAAACAGAGCTTTCTGCTAGTAAAACCTCATTAAAGAAAGTTCTAAAGAACATACTTCACATAAAAAGAATATGAATTCTGATGGAAGGCTGGAGATGAAAGAAAAACGAAGAGCAAAGAAACCGATAAATACATTCTGAGGTCTACTTGAGCACTGACTATATAAACAATAATTTTAAGGTCTTACAGAGTTTCTCTTTTTTTATTTGATAGAAACGGAGTACATGAAGACTATGGCATATATGTCAAAGAGCTCAGAGTTACTGATTACCTTTAGAATTTGGTACATTAAATATTCCTGTTGTAATTTCAAGGGCAGTAGTAAAAAAAATAGAAACAATGTATGGAGAGCTCCAGAGGTGGAGAGGGGAGATAAAATCAAAATGAATCCAAAATAGCACAAAAAAGAATAGAAAAAATAACATAGAAAGGATGAAATAAAGAGAAAGCATGAAATAAACTAGTGGATTTACATTGCTATACATTAAAAATGATATTAAATATCAAAAGTAAGTGCTCCAGTGAAAGAAAAAAAGAGTGATAGCTTGGATTTGAAAAATCCAACTCTGTGTGGTTTATATGAGACATACAAGAAACAAAAAGACATAAAAAGGGTGAGAGTAAGGAAATGAAATAAAATATAACTTGCAAAAGAACAGTGATGTGACTATATTAACATAAAATAAAACAGACTTTATCAATAAATGTATTGTTAGAAATAAATAGGGCTCTGTATGATAGTACATGTTTTAATTTACCAGAACATATAACTATTTTAATTTTCTGCACACCTAACGAGATAGGTTTGAAATGCACAAACACCAATTCACAGACCTGTGAGGAGAAATATACACATTCAGGTCATCACGGAAGATTCAATACATCTCTCTCAGTATTTGACCAAACATGAAGACAAAAATTCAGCATGGATATAGAATGCATCCATAGTAGGTTATGCTGCAGTGACAAAAGGATCCAAAGTCTTGGTGGCTTAATACAACAGAGGTTGATTTCTCACTTCCATGGAGTCCAGTGGAATTGGGCGATTGCCAGGGCTGGGCTCCTCCATGCAGTGACCCAGGGATCTAGGTTCTCTGGTCACGCGTTTCTGCCACTCCACCATGTGCTTTTCACAGGTGCTTCTCGAGAAGAGAAAGTATGAAGGTAGCACAGGCTTTAACTGCCTCAGCCCAGAAGTGACACATCTCACTTCCATTCACATCTCTTACGCTGGAACTGGTCACATGGTACCATGGGCACTAAGAAGTGTATGTAGTTTATCTATGTCCCCAGAACCAGGTAGGAGTGAGCATTGGCAATCTCTACTCACTGGATTTCAACAAAATGGTGAACAAGAAAAAAAGAAAAAGAAAAGAGAGAGAGAGAGTGATAACAATGAATACACATGACCTAATGGACATATACAGATAACTCTGCATCTGACAACTTATTTTCAAGCATGTGAGGGAATGTACAAAATTTTACTATAACCTGGCTATAAAGCCAGTCTTACCAAATTGTAAAGACTTCAAATCACACAGAGCATATTATCTAAATAGCTATTCTTTATAGCTAAAATATAAATTAACATTGAGATAATTCAAAATTTTCCATATGCTAAAGAATTTAAAAATACACATCTAAATAACCCATAGGTTAAAGAAGAACTCATAAAGGAAGCAAGAAAATATTTTGAATCGATATATAACAAAAAATTCATGTTTGTAGGTGCGGGTAAATCAGTATACAGAAGGAAATTTATAGTCTTGAATGCCTATGTCAGAGAAGCCGAAAATTGATAAACTAAACACCTACCTCAAGAAGCTGGAAAAGAATGTCAGAGCAAAGCTAATTCAAGTAGGGAAAAAGCAAGTAATAAAGGCAGGAACAGAAATTAATAAAGTAAGAAAGCAATAATTAAAACAGAGCTAATCCAACAAAGCCAAAATTGGGCTCTTTGAAAAGATTGTGAAATTGACAGACCCTGGAATAAAACTGGTCTAGAGAAAACACAAAAAGAGCACAAAGCCATTTTTGGTCGGTTTTTATTAGAAATAAAAAGTGAGATATCGCTACGGGTGCTGCCAACATTAAAGAAAACCGAGGATATTTTGAACAACTTTAAGTCAATACATTTGAACATTTAAACGACGTGGATGACATCCTAGAAAGGTGTAATATACTAATTTTGACTCAAAACAGAAGAATGAAATAGTCTTCCAACCATTAAGGACATTGAAATGCCCATACTCTGGGGGCAATCTCCACTCTGGGTTCGCTGGCAAGTTCCAGCATTCAAAGAGACACCATTATAGTCTTGACGATCTCTTCCAGAAGATAAAAGAGGAAATAATCCCCAATTCATTTTACGAAGCTAACATAACCTGCATACCAAAACAGGACAAAGATACAGCAAAAAATTTTTTTAAAAAGAAACGAAAAGAATTACAGGCCAATGTTGTTCAGAAACATAAATGAACTATCCTTTCTAAAGTGTTAACCACAAAAAACCATCAATCTGTAAAATGGTATGAAAGATAAAACCAGCCCCATTAGCTGTTGTGGCACCATTTGCTGAGCAGGCCTGTGCCCTTGTTAAATATGATGCCATTGTATTCCTCTGAGCTTGTTCCCAGGACTGGAAATTACTGGAAAACAAGAACAGAACTAGTCCCCTACAGCGACAGGCAAAAGACAACATTGCAACAAACTACAGCCTCAAGTTACAACAGCCCAGGGCCCACACAACAGCACCCACCCCACCCTTTTTAATCCGACTACAATCCAACAAAAACTCAAAGCCCCACTCCTCAGTGCTGGGCTATCTCTCCACACCATGCCCCTCTCCTCTCTTGGAGAATGAATAAAAACTTCATTCTCTACACTTTCTTCTCTTTGTGAATTCCTTCACAGCCCGCATCACCGACCTCCCTAATGTCTCACCACAACTAAAATGGGCTAATCCCAGGGACCTGAGGTTGACTTTCACATTAGAGACTCCATTCATGTAACTCTGCACATAAACTTGTTCAAGGACAAAAAACAACATGCAAAAGACCTTTTGATAAAAATTTGATATTTATTCATGACTTTAAACAAACAAAAAATCAATGTGGAAAATTAGGGACAGAAGGTAATCTCTGTAATTTGATAAAGACTATGTGTGCGGCTAACGAAATGAAAGGTGAAATACTGCAAGCTTTTCCTTTTGTGACCAGACGCAAGTCGAGGATGTGCACTGTACCTGTTTCACTCAGCATTTTACTGGCGGTCTTACCAGCGCAGTAAAGCACGAAAAAGAAAGAAAAGAGATAAGATTTGGAGAAGAAATAAAACAGTCGTCTTTCAAAGGTGTGGACAAAAAAGGGGTTTTACAGAAAGTAACCTTATAGGGTGATCTGGTCATAAATACCTAAGTGGTAGGTCATGGTAGGTAGTCATGCCTCAGGCATATTTTTACTTCTTTGGCAAAAAATTGTCTTTCTCTTCAGCTAGCCCTGTCCATTCTTCTCGCGCGTAGAGGTTAACAACCCTTTAAAGGGCCAGCATATGCCCACTGGAATCTCCTTTCCCAGTGAATGTTCTTTTTCTTAAAAAAAAAAAAAAAGATTTTATTGATTTATTTATTTTTAGAGAGGGGGAAGGGAAATAGAAACAGAGGGAGAAAAATATCAGTGTGTGGTTGCCTCTCATGTGTCCCCAACTGGGGACCTGGCCCGCCACCCAGGCATGTGCCCTGACTGGGAGTGGAACCCATAGCCCTTTGGTTTGCAGGCCGGCACCCAGTCCACTGAGCCACACCAGCCAGGGCTGACTATTCTTTTTCTTTAATGGTCCCCGAGAGACTCGCAACCAGGGGAGCAGTGAGCAGCGGCAGGTCGTCCTGGGCCAACCCCCTGAACTAGTCTCCGAGGTCCCCTTTTCTCCGACTCTCCAGTGAGCTGACAGCAGCCCCACCCTGGCTCACTTTTCCCCATTTACCATTTCCAGAGAGTCAAAGCAGAGCATGACATGGGCTCTCTCCTTAGCGGCTTCTGCCCTAGGCCCTGCCTTGTTTCACTGTCCCCAGCTTTAATAAACATACTCTCAAAATAAGAAGCTAAATACATGATAAAATGCCAGAGAAATTCTCTTTTTCAGACCCCTGGGAAGCAACCGCCCTCAAGAAAGCACAGAACCTTCTTAACTGTCTCAGAATCCAACCCCCACCTGGCTTTCTCCCGACTCCCAGTAAACTTCCTTATATTTCCTCCTTAATGCAGATGCATAAAAAAGGCTGCAAAACTGCCATTCCCCTGAGCATCTGAGATCTTGCTTCCTAGCAACTGTTGTCAGTCTGGGCTCAAATTAACTCTAATAAAAATTCTTGACAAGTTTGAACATGTGTCTTATGTCAACAATGGTGATATAATTATGCATACAGAAACCTCAAAATATCAACAACTATGTTATTTAAATTAACAGGAGCCCTAGCTCGGTGTGTCAGTTGGTTGGAGTATCATCGCATACACCGAAAGTTTGCAGGTTTGATCCCTGTTCAAGGCACAAACTTAGGTTGCAGGTCTGGTCTCCAGTCAGGGCGCTTGAGGGGAGTAACTGATCAATGTTTCTCACATTGATGCCTCTCTCTCTCTTCCCACCCCCTCCTCCCTCTCTGAAATCAGTGACATGTTCTCAGGTGAGGATTAAGCATAATAATAATTATAGGAAATTTTAGCATTTTCATTAGATACAAAAGAAATATACTAAAAGTGTGTTTCTATACACCAACCCACTGAATTACTGGATGGAGTCACTGAGGGCACATTTTGCACTTGGGACAAGAAGCTGTTGCAAACAACATTCAGAAATGAACCTGTGGGAAAAGGCTATTTCATGCGTGAGTGAGCTCCCCATTACTGGAAGAGTTCAAGCAGGGCCAGCAAGGGCTGCGTCCAAAGGTGCTGAAGGAAGAACTTGGGCTCAGAGCGAGAGGCTAGGCCCTCCCCAGGGCGGACCTCAGCTCTGCTTACACTCAGCCCGGGAGGTGGCCTTTCTCCTCCAAAGTCAACTTAATTCCTCTGGTAAACCAGTAAAATGAGTCAGGATTTATGGCTCCGGGAAATGTTTGTAACAATCCCTAATCTTATCAGGGAAGACTCCCCTCTCCTAGGCCCTGCTTTCAGAGAAAACCCATAACCGCTCTTTCTCTTCCTCTTTCCCCTGACCTGCCTCACCAGACTTATCTTCCTAGTTCAGGTTCTCTGGCAGAGCAGCAGCTTCCCGAGCACACTGGGCGTCAGGCTGGGGGCCTCTCCACAAGCACAAAGGCTGAAGGTCTCTCTGCTCCAAGGCTTCCTATTGCTGAGAGTCCTGTTTTTCTTCAACACCACAGCCTGCTTTTACAGAGGCAAATCCTCCCTTGCCAACAGTGCCACACTGAACATTTACTCGGTGCCCCACACTGTGCTAAGGGCTTTAGGTGTTTCATTTGGGCCGAGTCCCCCATCCACCGCCACGAGGTAGGGTCTGTTACTAGTTCCTTGGATTGCACAGTAAGTGGGGTCTTGGGACTGGAACATTCTCAGTTCAGACCCCGCATCTGAAATGCCATGCTACCTGGTTCGGTTTGGTTAGCTTTTTATAAATGTTCTTCCAATAAAATGTTACTGTGTCCCTTAGGGCACAGCATGGAAAAGCAGAGCTGCTTTCTTTGGAGTCGAACAGCCTTGCACTTTGCAGCGACATGACCTGGGGGCCTGGGTTTTCTCACTTGCAGAACAGGCTACTTGGCATTCCTCCTTTCTCAGGATTATTGTGAGGGTTAAAACTGAGATGGTGCATGGAAGGGCCCATCACGCAGGAGGTGCTCCATCCATGCTGGCTGTGGTTGTTGGCCGTCTCCGGAGTCTGCACCCTCAACATGGCAGAGCTGGAGCCATAAGCATCGGGAAGACGCTGCAACCCAGGAGCTGAGGCAGCCCAGACACCGCCAAGGACACGGCATAGCCTCGCAGGCCCTGCTTGCAGCTGGAGCGTTGTGGGCAGATGCAGAGAGGCGAGGCGGCTAATAAATATGTCAGTTTCCAGGATGTCCCTGCTATGGGGCCCATGATCTGACAGGCACCACAGGGCGGCTGAGGTCCAACTGGCAGCAGACCCACATATTGGCTGAGCGGCTAGATAACTCTGTACTGAACTGTCCCTCAAGCTGGAGGCATTAACCTTGCTGCCCCTGGGCTCTGGGGTTAACCCTTCCCTTCCCAGCCCTAGGGAAGCTGAGAGCACAGTTTGTGTGATGGAGGGCTGTACTGATTAGCTATCGCTACCTAACCAACCATGCCCAAACTCAGCAGCTGGAAATAACGAATATTAGCTCTCCATTTCTGTGGGGCAGGAATCTGAAAGTTATGATTCAAGGTTTTTCACGAGGTTGCAATCAAGCTGTCGGCCTTGGTGGCAGTCATCTCTCAAGGCTTGCCTGAGGGTGGGGGGATCAGATTCCAAACTTGCTCACAGAGCCGTGGGCAGGCCTCCCTTCCAAGATCCATTTCCAAGCTCCCTCACTTGGGCCTCGCCACAAGGCCACCTCTTAGCAAGGTAGCTGGCCTCCCCAGCACGAGCAAGGGAGAGCAAGAGGCACACCCAATATGGAAGGCACAGTTTTTTTATAACCCAAACTCTTTAACCATCACTGCTGACAGATTCTGTTTTTTCTCTGCAAGTCACTGAGTCCAGTCCACACTCAGGAGGGAACTACACGCAGTGTGAAAAACGGGAGTAGGGGTCACTGGGGACATCTCAGAGGCTGCCTGCCTTGGGGACCTGCTCCTGGGACCCACACATAGAGTTGAGGTCAGCTCACCTTCAGGTGCACCTGCCCAGAGAGCCAGGAGTTGGCCTCAACTCTTCGTTCAACCTTTCACCAAGTATTGTGGATTCAAAAACCCAAATAGCTCTCAAGTCTGACCACCTGCTTCCTCTTGACCCACGGCTCCTGCCAGGCTCCCATGTGTTGCACCCGTGTGTGGGTTACCACGTCACCACTTCCCGGCATCTATTCTGCTGCCTTCAGTCACCACCTGTCCCTTCTGCCCATCACCGGAGTCTCCCTAATAGTAGCCAGAGGAGACCTTTCAGATCGGACGCTGTCTTTCCTGAGAACCTTTCTGAGGCTTCCCACCTTCTCAGCACGAAGACCCAAGTTCTCTCCACCGACAAGGTTCTGGGAGGTCTGGCTCACGCCGAACATGGACCCCCTCACCTTGCGACCGCACCGTCTCCCTCCGGGGCCTCGCACGCGCGCCCTGTCCCGGCCGGCACAGATTGTGCACATGCTGTTCCTCTTCCAGGAATGCTTCCCTTGCCCCCTTGGCCCAGGTGACCCCTCATCACCCTTTAGATCTTGGCTCAAGAGTGACTTCCTTGAACAAGCTGTCCCCCATCCAGCCCCGATTTGGTTCCGGTCTCTTGTTGAAAACTCGTCTTCCAGTCATAGCGCGTGGTGAGGCACACTGTTCCTTTTCATCTGATTGGTCACTGTTTGTGTCCGCCCCTCCTCAAAACCCTAAGTGCCACAAGGGCATGGACTGTATCTGGTTTTGCCAGCTGCTCCATAGTGCCTAGCACCAGAGGTGCTTAAGAAATATCTGTTGTTGAATTTTTTAAAAATTAAAATCCGCCCTGGCTGGTGTGGATCAGCGGATTGAGTGCCAGCCTTCAAACCAAAGGGTCGCTGGTTCGATTCCCAGTCAGAGCACATGCCTGGGCTGCAGACCAGCTCCCCAGTGCGGTGGGGTGTGAGAGGCAACTACACACTGATGTTTCTCTCCCTCCTTCTCCCTCTGTTGCCCTCTCTCTAAAAATAAATAAATAAATAAAATTTTCAAAATAAAAAATTAAAATCCTTGTGGGGATGATAAAACTACAACCTAAAAAAAACCATAAATTCCTTAGAATCACAGATCCCCAGGGCTTAAAGGGGGCTCAGAACCCAGCCAGTCAAACTCCTGTGTTTGGAAACAGGCTCAGAGACAAGGAAGGACTTTCTGGCGCAAGTGAGAACTGAGAGGAGAAGCCAGGCTCCCGGCGACCCCTCACCTGCCGCTTCCCATCTGTCAGGAGCCCCGTTCGCCCTCTCTCCCCACCTAAACTTCATGCCGGCCCTTGTGAACACTGACTGATCACTTCCATCAGGTCCTAAGACTCTGGAAACCTCTGGCAAAGCCTCCTTCCTGGTAAATTCTTTTCTTAGTGTAGGAATGACTTAAAAATGCATGACTGGTCCTGAAAACAGCCATTTCAGTCAGAATGAGCACCAGCTCTGCTTTTGAAAAGTCTCCATGTAGGCCATTTGAGCTGGCAGGGACCTGAGAAGATGGGACAATTCCAGAAGGAACTGAGGCCAGAGAAGGCCAGAGACCTTCCCAAGACCACGCGGGGAATGGGCTACAGGGCAGGGACCAGAACCCGGGCCTCCCAGCTCTCAGGCCAGTGTCCCTGTCTCTACGGCCGCCTCCAGGTAGCCGGACTGTATTATCCTGAAGGCATCTGCAAGCTCTGAGCCGAGGCTCACAGATCCTTCTCAGAAACAGGGGTCCTTCCTCAGACTACAGCCAGCTTTGCAGACGCCTGTCGCAGGTCCTCTGCGGAGAGTAGCTCTCGACTTGCCAAAGTGGCCAACTAGCATTTCATAACAAACCAAAGGAGCAAACAAACTGATACTGCAAGCAAACTGGTACTGCGAAAACAGACTGGCATCTGAAAAATTCCCAACTGCTACTCAAGTTGTGTACCAATGTTTTTGAAAATCGAGAGATTTTACGTACAAAATCCAGGTTTCCACCTTCTCATAGGGAAGTCAGACGATCTGGCAGCACCGGGTCCCGCCTCCTGGCATGCCGAGCCTTGGCCGAACCACAGAGCGGTTGTTACCGCTCGCCTGTCCACAGCTGCCCAAATGCCCTCCTTCTCATTGCTTCCCCAGGCCACGAGGGCAATTGAGTTTGCAGCATCTATTCTACTGGACTTGAGAATCCCCTCTGTAACCTACTCCCCAAGATAAGTGGTCCCAGAGGTTCTATTTAAGGCTCCGGGGGCAGGGAGTTCACTAGCAGTGTGTTCTGTAGCTGGTCAAATAGAAGGTGCTGGGAGAGCCTGGTCTGAGTCACCGTGTACCTGAAGCCACAGACAACAGGTCTGCCATCACGTAGTTCCAGAGCCTAATGAACTTTACTTCCCTCACAACCGGGACTCTCCATGCTTGTTTTGGCTGGGGCAGGTAATAAAGACACTCTTGGGAATGACTTCACAGACATCCAGGCCGTGGAAATGAAATCCAGATGTCATTGCATTCCAGGCAAGCCGGGGACCAGGTCTGGATGGTCCTTCCAAAGTTTCAAAGCCAGTCACCACTGGTATCAAAAAATAAGAAGGCTTGGAGGTCCATCTTTGGGTTCTTGAGCAATGACAGCTCTCTAATTGCCTTTCTGTACCCTTGCCAGGAGTTGTCACTGCCACCTGAGTTTCATAATCCAGGGGAGGAGGCGGGGGGAGGGGCCTCCTAGCCTCATGAGGCCGCTGAGCACTTCAACTGGGGGCCTAGGGGATCCGCGCAGATACTCTTAATAGAGTTCTTGGCAAGCTTCAGACTTTGGAACTTTAAAATAGCAATGGCTTTGGTCCACCACACTTATCAGTAGTCATATATCAATGCCAACAGAAATATGAGAGTCCAGGGCTATTAGCGCCGGGAGGGGCCTCGTATGTTTCATCTTGTCCAACCTCTACCTTCATTGAAAAGCTTCCTATAGTTCCCCGGACACGAAGGGTCAGCCGGCCTCGGGGGGCACCCAATCTCCCTGCCACTGAGTCAGCAACCCTCCCCTTAAAACTTCCATCTCCTGCCCTCAAAGTAAAAACATGCTCCGTCTTCATCTATAGCCTGTGAGCACCACCACACTTGCTCTCCCCTCGCCCGCAGACTAAACCACTCCAGGTCACTGATTCCTTCCTGGGACACCTTGATTTGGGGGCCTGGCCACCCTCCTGCAATTAGCCAGTGTCCCTCTTTGGCACATTCACCACAGCTGTGACTTTAAGAGGACATACGTCTTGCTCCAGGACCTCCACAGAAGAAAGGCTGAGCCCAGCTGGGTCACATTCTAGGCTCACATGCCCAGACTTTACACAGGTTGCGTCATATCAGCAAACAGATGTTATTTATTTAACAAATACTTACTTAGCTCAGCTTACTTTAACAATATTAATTCATTAAATTCCCATGAACTCTGAGAGAGAGCCCATTATTCTCATCCCTAGTGTACAGATGATGACAGCAAGACACAGGGAAGTGGGGTCACTTGGCCAACGTGCCAGTTAAGTGAGGAGACTGGGACTTGAGCTCAGATCATCGGAGTCTGGAGCTGGTGCAGTGACCTGTGCTGCTTCTGCATGTGGTTGTCAGTGTTAAAACGTGGGGATGGAGGCTTCCAGGGAGATCCATGAATACTAAGTCTTCCTGGTAAGTCAGCCCTGTTCTGAGGTGCAAAGTGACTTCTCTGCAGTGAAGTTGGAGCTTCAACTGAGCTCCAAATTCAAGGCTCTTCGCTCCAGCCTAGAGCGTGCTGGGAGGACTAGTCTGATCTCACTGTAGTGGAGTCCTCCGGGGTAGCAATATCTCAAAGAACCTATTCAGAGAAGTGGCTGGTTTGGAGTCCACATGCGTACCCACCAGGACACAATTACCCAGCGGGTCCCTGGGTGTGGGAGAGAACTACCTAACCCAGGCACCCGATGTTTTAGAAGTGTACATGTTGGAGGAGCCACTCCCTGGCATTGATCAAGGGAGGCCCAAGTCCTTCTGATTGAGGCCCACAAAAGAAAAATAAATCAATAAGAATAAATAAATGTGCACACGGTAGGAAATACATAGAGACCTCATGAATTCCTAGCCCAACAATCCCAAAAGTCACCATGGCCTCTGCGCATGACATTAATCCAAATATAGGCAAACCCTTTCTTACAGAGGGTCAGGTAGTACACATGTTGGGAACGGCACTCAACCCCAGGCAGCCGCGTGACCCTTGTGCAGTTGCACAAGTGCAGCCGGGCCCTGAAACCTTTCCTCACAGCCCTCGCTGTCTGTGCTGGTGTGTCACCTTGTTCGGAAATGTCTCCCCCACTAAGAGGCTTGACGTATATGCACCTCTGCCCTGTTTAAGCGTGTGCACCAGACAGCACCTGGCCAACCCTACTGCAGTATCTGTTCCCAGCAGGAGGAAACAGGGTCTCCCCCTGCAGCAAGAGAGGGTGTGCCTATGTGAGTCGTGTCTTTCTTGGTGACTCTGACACCTGAAGCCACACCCTTTAAATATCTCACTACATCTGCCTTTTAACTATTTGGACTATTTACATTTAATATGATTGCTGATGTGGTCAAGTTTTAATATATCTTGTCTCATCTGTCCTTTTTTTTAAATGATTTCTTTGGGAATAGTTGAATAATTGTTACAATTTTACTTCCTTTTCTTTGTTGGCTTATTAGCTACAACTGCTCTAGTGGTTGTTTTAGGCTTTTTCATGTACGTTTTTAACTTATCACGTGCTACCTTTAAGTGACATTTTAATGTCACTTAAATGACAACATCTTTGTAACAATGTACTTCCATTTCTCCCTCTTCTGACCTTTTTATGCTGCTGTTGCCACACATTTTGCTTCCTTGTGTTATAAACCCTAGCTATGTTATTTCTCTTCATTCAATTATCTTTCAAAGGCATTTAAATAGTAAGATAAAATCATGTACTTACCCACGTAAGTTATCCTTTTCAGCGATCTTCATTCCTTTGTGCAGATCCAGATTTCAATCTGGTGTCAATTTCCTTCTCTCTGAACAACTTCCTTGAACATTTCTTGTTGTTCAGATCTACTGGTGATGAATTCTTTCAGCTTTTGTTGCTTTGAACAAGTTTATTTCACTTTCATTTTATTTATTTATCTATTTATTCATTTATTAAAAGACTTTATTTATTTCTTAGAGGGGAAGGGAGAAAGAGAGGGAGAGAAACATTGATGTGTGAGAAACATTAATCAGTTGCCTCTTGCACACCACCAATGGGGGACCCAGCCTGCAACCCAGGCATGTGCCCTGACTGGCAACCTTTTGGTTCACAGGCTGGCACTCAACCCACTAAACCACGCCCATCAGAGCTCACCTTTATGAGACATGTTTTTCTAAACACAAAATTGTCAATTGTCAGGTTTTTCCCCTTTCATCATTTTAAAGATATCATGCCATCCTTCTTTGGCTTGCATAGTTTCTGATGGTAAGTCTGCTGCCATTCTGATCTTTGTTCCTCTGTATATTTCTTTTTACTCTTCATCACTGGTTCAGCAATTTGACTATGATGGGTCTTACTTAGCATGTGTAGTCTTTTTATGTTTATTCGTCCTAAGGTTTACTGAGCTTAGCTCTATGGCTTTATAGTTTTCATCATATTTTGAAAATGACCATTTTTTTCTTTTTCGTTTTTCATTTAAAAAATGGCCATTATTTCTTCAAATATGTTTTCTCTTTCTCTCCTTCCGCTATGTATTTTTGACACTTGGTATTATCCCCACACGCTGCTGTTTATTCCTTTAATTTCACTGGTCTTTTCTTCTGCAGTGTCCAATATGCTGTTAATCCCATTCAGTTTATTTTAATTTCAGATACCACATCTTCATCTCTAAAAATTTGGTTTGGATTTAAAACTACATATCCTATGTCTTTCCTTATTATGTTCATGTTCTCCTTTGTATCCTTACTATTTACAATATGAATAATATCTATTTAAGGTCTCTGTGTACTAATTCCATAATCTGTGCCATTTTAGACTCATTATTTTTCTCCTGGCTCTGGTCATTCTTTTATTTGCATGCCTGGTGATTCTTTGTGGAATGCCAAACACAGTACAATTTTACATTGTTGAATCTTGGGTTTTGTTGTTATTTCTTCAAACAGTGTTGAATTTGTTCTGTCAAGGTTAAGGTACTTGCAGATCAGTTTGAGGCCAATTATTCTTTTTAATGGCAGGCAGAGAGCAACCTTTATTCTAGCGCTAATTTAGCTCCACTACAAAGGCATGGCCTTTTTGAGGATTTGTCCTAATGGTCTGTTTATTTCAAGGCCTCTCCACTCTAGCTGGTAGAAACTCCAACTATTCCCAGACCTAGGGGAGCTCTGTGAATTATCTTGTCTCCTTTCCCTGGTCTCACGGACTTTCATCCCATACATGCCCTGATCAGAACTCACTTCAGGACCAAGATTTTCAGAGTTCTGTCTCTGTGCAGCTACCACTTTCCTGTTATTTCTCCCTGCAAATTCTGGCCTCATCAGCCTCCCTGAACTCTGGTTTCGGTCTTCTCGATTCAGCGATCCAGTGGGCAGAGGCTTCCCAGTTCTGTGCTGCAGGTTGGAAGCACCGTCAGTGAGGAAGACAGGGCTAATCCCCTTTCCTGTTTGTTTCCCTTCTCTTACTGGGTCATTGTTCTGTACTTCCTGATGTCCAGCGTCTGAAGACATTTGTTTTATATATTTTGCCTGCTTTTGTACTTGTTTATGGTGGAGGGCAATTTCCCTAGCCCTTAATCTACACTAGTTGTTTTTGGTTTTGGTTTATAGTTTAAAATATCATTTAACTAATAGATGGTGATTTACTAAAGACTGTTAGAGACCTTTAAGAAAATTGTGTTTAGAGTTAGCTCATGAATATTTTTGAGTTTTACAATTCTATCAGTAAGCCAGGATCTGTCAAGACTGTTATAAAACATTGAGCTGGGAAGCGATCTTCAAGGCTAACCCAATTGATAAAAAATTAACTCATGACAGGCATACCTTGGTTTTTTAGTGCTTCACAGATACTGCGATTTTTACAAATTGAAAGTATGTGGGAACCCTGGGTTAACCAAATCTACTGGCACCATTTTTCAACAGACTCAGAGGATGCTTGGCATTTATTTTTACTTTTTCTTCCTCACCCAAGGACATTTTTCCATTGCTTTTTAAAGAGAGAAGGGAGAGAGAGAAATTTCAATTGGTGGCCTCCCATATGCATCTGGACCAGGAATCAGGGACTTAACCCGCAACCTCGGTAGATGCCCTGACTGGGAATGAAACCAAGGGGAGAGATCAATCCCTTCAACAAATGGTGCCGGCGCAACTCAATACCCACTGGCAAGAATCAAGTTGGCCTCTCCTCCCACACTACATGCAAAATTAACTCCAAATGGACCGAACACCTACATATAAGAGCTAAAAGTATAAAATCCTAGAAGAAAATATAGGAGTAAATCTTCATGACTGTGGATTTAGCAATGTTTACTTAGATGTGAGACCAAAAGTATAAGCAACAAAGTTTAATTAAATTTTGATTTCATTAAAATGAAAACTTATACACATCAAAGGACACTATCAAGAGAGTGAAAGGATACCCACAGGATGGGAGAAAATATTTGATAATCATTATTTAATAAGGGTCTGTTGTCCAGGAAATATATAGAACTCTTACAACTCAACAACAACCCAATTCAAAAATGGGCCAAGGACTTCAATAGACATTCCTTCAAAGAATATAGACAAGTGGGCAACAAGCACAGAAGATACTCAATGTCCGTAGTCATTAGGGAAACGCAAGTTGAAACCACAGGAGATGCCACTTCATCCCAGAAAGATGGTTACTGTTATGGATTGAATTAGGTCCCCTCCCAAAACATGTGTTGAAGTCCTAACCACCAGTATCTATGAATGGGACCTGGTCTTTGGAAATTTGGAATTTGAAAATCAGGTCTTTGTAGACTAAATCAAGTTAAAATGAGGTTACTAAGGTGGATCTTAATCCAATATGACTGGTGTACTTAGAAACAGGAGGGAACTTTGGACGCACAGAAGGAAGATGATCACATGAACACAGAGGCGGAAGTTAGAGACACATGGTCAAAGCCAGAGAATGCCTGGGCTGCCGGACGCTGGAAGAGGCAGGAAGGATCCTCTCTCCTAGAGGCTTTGAAGGAAGCATAGTTCTGCAAACGCCTTGATTTTGGAATTCCAGCCCCTACAACTAAGAAATTTGCTTTTTTAAGCCACCCAGTCTGTGGTGCTTTATTACAGAGATCCAGGACATGCTAGTAGTACTCCAGGTACGATTTTTAAAACAAATAACAAGTGTTGGCAAGTATGATGGTTAATTTTACGTGTCAGCTTCGCAGGGCCGTGGTACCCAGACATCTAGTCAAACGTTATTCCAAATGTTTCTGTGAAGGCATTTTTTGGATGACATTATGTAGGTGTTCCTCATCCCATCAGTCAAAAAGATCTTAATAATAACAGACTGACATCCCCCTTGAGCAAGAAGGAATTTCTGACTTGCAACTCCTTCCTAGGTCTCCAGCTGCTGGCCTCCCCTGCAGAGGTTGGACTTACTCCACAAATGTGTAGCCCAGTTCCTTGAAGTAAACCTGCTTCTCTCTATATGCACGCCTTGTTGGTTCCAGTTCTCTGAAGAGCTCCAATATAGCAAGGATGTGGAGAAATGGGAAACTTCATACACTGCTGGTGGAAAGGAAATGGTGCAGCCATGGTGGAAAATCATTGGGTGATTCCTTAATTAGTTAAACATAGAGCTACCACGTGATTTAGCAATTCTACTCCTACGCATGTATCTCCAAGAAGTGAAAACAGGTCCTCAAACAAAATGTGTACAAGAATGTTCACAGCAGCACTACTGACAATATCCAAAAGGTAGAGACAACCCAATTATCCACTCACTGATGGATAAATAAATGCGGCATATCCACAGATGAAATGCTATTCAACCACTATTCAACCATAAAAAGGAATAAAATTCTGACAAATACTACAACATGGATGAACCTTGAAAACACTGTGCCAGGTGAAAGAAGCCAGACTCAGAAGGCCATGTATTGTAGATTTCATTTGTATTAAATGTTCTGAACAGACAATTCCATAAATACAAAAAGCAGATTAGTGGTTGCCAGGGGAGAACAGGGGGTTACTGGGAGTGACTGCTTAATGGGTGTGGGGTTTCCTTTTGAGAGAATGAAAAAATGTTCTGGAACTAAATCACAGTAATGGTTGCATATTATGAAATGTATTAAATGCCACGTGTATTTAACCACGACAAAAAAACCATGTGGCCCAAGTACACATGGAAGGATAGTTCATAAATTCACTCATAAATCAACCAAAGTTGTGGGAATGAACTTCTCAGTTCACTGTTCCAGAAATGGAACAATGAAGTGAGAGTTAAAGGTCAGCACTAAAAAACATCCTGTGTGTAACCATTACTATGAACAAGCAGGCTTGTGGAACTCGATTCACAGAGCAGCTTTATTTTTCTCTCCAGCTGTCCCTTGAAATCCAACCTGTAGGGCGAGTGCACTGGCAAGCTCTAGGAAAGAAACTCAGGTCTCCACAATTCCTCTAGTCAATCTTATTTAATAGTAACAGTAAGTCCCACAGTCACCCTTGCGATGCAAAACAGTTTCAATTTGGAAATTTAAATATCCGACCCCATGTTATAGTCAAAACGGCTTATCACTGGAAGCTGAGGCTTTCCTGGGCCTGCTGCGGTGCGAAGCCAACAGTTTCAGGTTGAGGGCAGTGGGAGAGAGGAAAGGAAAGCAAAAGGAGAGGAAATCTTGACATGAGGCGCTGTGACAACTGGCACCGGCTTGGCAGGAGCTTCACTTCTTTCTCACGCTGGCTTCTGCAGCACTCCGGAGCGGCTCACCCTCTCCCCATCGTCCCGTCTTTGCCCTCCATCACTAGGCAGCACTCAGCGGTGGTACATACCCCCGCACCCCGCCCGTTATCTGCGGCTTGCTCCTCAGCAGTGCAAGTTCACCTCCTTGAGGAGACAGATGCCTGCCTCTTGGTCTGTCTGAGATGACCGGTGCTGGTGTTCCCTCGAATGCAGCTCACATCTGGTCCAAAAAATCTAGGAATGGCGGCTGCATCCAACTCAGCCACCCCTCCTGCACTCCATCATCAAAGTGGCTAGCCAGCCACTGGCATATCATCCTTTGGATTTTTCCAGGCAGGGGTCTGTCTAGTCCACCAGATCACCACCCTGCCGGGCACATAGTAACATCCAGAGGTCCCTTCCCATACCTTGAGGTCAGAGGCAGGTCAGAGCATTATCTACTGCTCTCCCTTAGGGGGCGCAAAACACACAAATGGTTCTTTTCAAAGGAATCCTCATCGAAAATCTTTTCTTCCACTCTAGCTCTTCTCTCATATGCTTAATGTGGTTAAGGGAGGCTGCCGGTTTTTGACCACCTCCATTGTAAATACAGCACATGGTATAGGTATGAGGTATCTATTGCTGCCTTCCAAAACAAATCTATTTTAGCCTCTTGTTACAGGTGAATTTTAATACCTACGTTCGTTGAATGTAGTAACAGCTGCCACTGAGCCCCTAATTTGTCCCAGACTGGACACTAGGCTTTCTTTATAGCATCTCATTTAAAGTTTATGGATATGTTTGTAACTACTTTATCATTTTTGTAAGAATTTAGATGGCTGGCATTTAGAAATCTGTGGAATACATTATTAAGATTTTTGGTAGAAAACATTATTCTGAAAGTCACAGAGTTTCAGATCTGGGAAGGACTTCGGAGGTTATACAGTCAACCTCACTCGTTTCCTAGAAACAGCACAGTTGTGGGGGTCCCAAGAGGCCGGGGGATGCACCCAAGGTCATGACAGTGAGAGATCAGAGGTGGGTTATCACTTGCCACAGCTGCCTCTTATTCCTAAAACACATGAAAAAACTCTGATTTTTACTGCCAATTTTAATATTTATCAAACCAGCGGTGGAAATGAATTTTTAATGCAAACTATTTTAGTCTAAAAAACAGTCCAAAGAATTGAACACACTGGGCCTCCAACATCACAGCAAAGCTGTATGAATCCCGATCTATGGTATGGGAGAATAACGGATTCTTCACTGAATCGGTGCCTCTGAGTGGAAGAGCGATTTTTTAAATGAAAAAATCCCATGGAGGTGGCGATGAGACAGGAGCTGAGCCAGATGAACGATCCCAGGAGAAAGTAAGAAAGCAAACCAGGCTGGAAGGCAGCTTTTCCTTAAAGATCTGAAGTAAACCAAGTGCTGATTGCTTGTGCCCAGTGAACTACTGTCGTTATTCCCATCTTCCCAGAGGTGGCCTGCTCTCATGTTCTGATCCCTTTAGATGATAACCTCCGGGTTTCATACACACTCTTCACACACATTAGCGTGAGGGTGATATTCTTCATCTAACAAATGTGGGAACTTAAGACTTCATGCCAGATGAAGTCCAGCCACCCCGCATTCCCAGACTGCAGTCCTCAGAGGGAAACGCACTGAGATGCAATATGGCTCCGGCACCAGAGGCGTCTGGGAAATGTTGGATTCAACTCTGCAGCCTCAGGCTTGGCTGACTACCTGGAAGAGTGGGATGCCACGGGAAGATGAAGCCACACCCCCAGGAAGGTTAATGAATGTATAGACTGTGATGACTGACTGACGTTATCTGTAAGAATGCCTTGTTCTTTCTGGGGACCCCCCACCCGTGGTTTTATTACTAGCCCCTTTTAAGAAGAGACCCCGTCCTGAAAGGGGCAGGGCTTCTTCCCAGCTGACCACCACTGGGAGCAGCTGCTTTGCCTATGTAAGTTTCTCCTATTAAAACTCTTATGAATTTGAGTGAGGCTACATACCAGTTCTTTGGTATGATCCCGAATTTCGACCTTTGGGCTTCCCCCCAACACTGCATGTACTCTCAGGTAGTACAACCACCACAGGCTGTAGGGCTGGCAGGGAGCCGAGAAATAACTTAGTCCAGTATCGCATTTCAAAACTAAGAAAACAGGCCCAGAGAGAGAAACACCTGGCCCGGGAAGGTCACACAGTTAATGGCTCTAATCACAGAAGTTAAGCATTTTGACAGATTCATGAACTCTGGGGTAGTTCAATCTTCAGCTCTGAGGACCTCAGAGTCACATTTGTAGCCCAAAGTGCTAATTAAACCAGACGAATTATGGACTTACTATTTATAGGCAGGAGTGAAGACATTAACTAGGCCATGAATCCTAGGGACAGCAGGAGATCTTGTCTCCTAAGACCCACACACTAATTCAACCTTTACGTTTTAAGACAGAACCTGGATAATGCAGTCCCAACGTTCCCGATTCTCGACTTTGACCCGAGTTGCATTTGCTCTCAGACCACGGCTACTGCAGATTTTGTGTTGTGAGATAAATGGGAAACCCTAGCCCTTCCGGCGGCTGCTGCCCTCACCCCGTGGAGAGGTTAAAAAAACCTTTCCAAGCATCAATTACTTCAAAAGGAACTATTTCAAACTGTTTTTCTATTATTTTGAGTTTCAACCACCAGTACTCAGTCAACACACTGTCATTGAATTTAAAAGTAAAAAGGAGAAAGTAAACCCACAGAAGTATTTTTCAAGGCATACCACTTGTGTTTGAATTACCTCATCTTTTTCTTCTCTGTTCAGAGTGACTTTCGCTGTATTGCCAAAATCAAATACTTCTCAGGAGGCCTGGTGGTGCAAACAAAAGCACTGAAATCAAAGAACTTGCAAGTCTTCATCCATCGGAGGCTGCGGTACTGGGGTGAGTCACTGAACTCTCTCCCTCGGCTCCCACTTCCACACAACGAGGGTAAAACTTAGAGGTACCTCTCCTGGGTGCTGTGTGGATCGGCCAATTAAAGCCAATTAAGCCCCCAGAAAGAACTAGAAAATACTATGTAAGTGCTGAGTATTATGGGCTCCCAAGAGCCACACAAACTCTTAAGGGACAAGATTCTGTGCAGAGAGCAGAGCCCGCTGGCGATGGCTCCTTACCCACCGATTACAAAGCAGGCACTGAGGGTTCGCAAAAGGGAAGGGAAAGGACCCGTCACGCAATGTCGTTCAACAACACCATCTTTATTCAAAAATATATATCTATGAGACATTTCAGAATATACTGCTGCCACCAAAGACAGCCTATACTTCTAAATAAAGTCCTAAATTAATATACAAATTTAAGCTTTAAAAATATTCTTTAAGAAAAAGGGGGAAGGATGAAGACTTTGAGGAATCCGACCTAAAGGAGAAGTCCTCTGAGGTCTACAGGTGCCCTAAGTAAAGAAGAACAAACACGAAACAAAACCACCCGCCCCACCCCGCCAGGTCCTTAAATTAAACAAATGAAGTAAGCACACTTGGGGAGGATAGGAGAGAATTAAGTTTTAAAAACCAAAAGCATTTCATTAAAAAAACAAAACAAAAAACCCTAACTTCCTCACAGGAAGTTCACTAGTAACATGTGTTAAGAGGCCAACATTCATTTACATAATTGCTAGTTTCATCTCTTGCTCTTGCTGTAATAATTATGCACCAATTGCTGGTCAGACTCAATCAGATAAAACATCACAGTGGGCAAAATCCATTCAGTTAGAACATTTCGTCTGGCCGATGAGAGCAAGTATCTACTATACCCTTTTTTGGGTTCTTCTGTGGCTAGTAAGATTTTGCGTCCTTGGCGAAGCCCAAAGGATGGCCCAGGGTCTGCTGAGAAACACGCTCCTGAGCGGGACTAAAGCAGCGCAGCACACGGGAGGGGCGCATGTGCACAAACAGCCAAGACCGGAGCTCATCCTGCAATTTCAGTCAAGTCGCCCCTGCCCTGTGGCCTCTGAGAGAAAAACTTCAGACAGACTCATTAATTCAGTACGGACAGAAGAGGCAGTGGCAGTAAGAACACACAGTCCATACTCAAATCTGAGCAACAGCCCACACTAATAGAGATTTTGGAGCTCCCCCCCAACAAGGGATCCCTTTTTATAGCTTTGGGATTTTAGCCTCTGGACTATAATTCTTACTACACTATTGGGCCAAGTTGTCTGCCCTTTCCAATGTCAAAATAAGCCTGCCAAATCAGAATGATTTAAGGGTTAGCAGGCCTAACCTTTACTAAAAACAAGGTAAAAATCCTAACTACATTATGTAGTAGTAATGTCAGCTGGCATGATAAAAGAATTAAAACCCAAAATTAATATCCCCAACTTCCCTGCCCAAGACGAGCTCTTCAGTAACCCCTGATGCAAAGCACGCCTGGGCCCGGGACACATGCAGCGGTGTCTGCACTGACGGACAGATGGGTGTGCAGTGTCGTGTTTGCAAAGGAGATATTCAAGTTTCGTCACCATCCTGAGGACATATGCTCCCCACAGCGAGTTAATGTTACTGTGTGACCTCTCCCCAGAAGAAAGGGTCAAAGCAATGCCCACACAGAGCCCAGAGTCTCAGTATGCCTTTGGCTTTGGGGGCCCAGCACTGCCATTTCTACAAAGCACCTACCACAACCAACTGCGGTCAAACACGTGTTTTCAGGAACGTGTTCCATTGTACTGGGTGGTCTCTCGGTAAGGGCAGCCTGGGAAGGTTGTTTGCAGGAACTTGAAGCAAATTACTTTTTAACTCATACTTATAATTGCCGTTACTGCCTCTGAACTGTGATTTTATGTCCCAGATCAGCTTCAGATCTTCTTGCTAGATTCTCTAGTCTGCTTCCAAAACAAATGCACTGAACCCCTGACTACACGTCACTAGAAGTAATGGGAAAAGAGAATCGGAGATTTGGCAAACTCCTTCCTTATGGCAAAGCTGCTCTACAGTTGTGCCTCTCTTTGGGGTTAGAGGAGTCAGGGAAAGCCAGTGACTCCACAGTGAGTCCCTCAATGGAAGCCTGTACTGAACTTGAACAAGCCCCGCTCAGACAGAAGCTGCTTTCATGACACAATACTATCATCAGGGACAAGGTTCTTCTGAAAGCTTCCAAAAGTACACATGATTTTTCTAACTTCTTGGGTATAAAAAGAGGGTTAAGAATGGAAAACCAACAGGGGCATAAAAACACAAAGTAGAAGAGTTTATATTCTTTCCAAATACCAATCTAAACTGGACTGCGTTTGCCCCTGTTCTGAATTGTGCTCAACAGGAGAGGCTGGAGAGGAGATCAGAGTCTGTGGTTCTTTCTTGAGGTTGGGAGGCTGGGGGCCAGGCGGAAGGAGGGACAGAACCAGGGGCTACAAGGTCATTTCCAACCATGACTTGCCCTCCTCTTTCTGCTGGTAGAGATGGGAATCTGGGGCAGATACCTGCCCTAGTCGGTGGAAAACAGGTCACCAGCAGAGGGCAGGGGGGCTAAGCCCCCTGTGACGTTGGGCAGCAAAGAGAGGTCTGGCAAGCTCTGAATGTGGGACTTCAGTTCCTTGCGAACCTGGGTGACCCGAGCGAGCTTCTGTTTATATTCCTAAAGAAACAAAGAGAAGACAATGTAGTTAAGTCTTTGTGAGCTGATGGTCAAGTTTAAGGAGCTGATACAGATACCCTCATCTTCTTGTTCTACTGTCTCTTCACCAGATCACCCCTCCCCTATTCAGCTAAAGGACCATGCTAGGGTTTTTAAACTCCCAAAAGGCAAAATTTTATATAAAAAAGGAAAGTAGAGTTCAATACTGGTGACAGCATGAAATGGTATTTCACTTAGTACTTGAGATTTGGAAGTAAAAAGAAGTGGCATTTTGTATTTGTAGCATCTCTTATTCGGCTCTTAGCTATTTCAAAATGCCTTATAAAATATAGTACAGATGCTTAGAGCTTACAATTATTTTGAAGGCTACATCTAAACATAGTTAGAGAAATCACTATAAAACGACAGTTTCCGTGTTAAATGCAAAGATGAAACCAGATTTATCATTTTCGCAGATAAGGAATATATGAGTTTAAAACATCCAATGCAATCCCCCCCCCCAAGTAATTGAACAAGTCCCTGATGAGGCTTCTGGTAGTCTCCCCTAAACATGCCAGACTCCTCTTCTGAAGGCCCAGTTTTCATCAAGTCACCCCTCTGAGACAGTGAGACGGCACCACGCTATCTCACGACTGCTCCAAGCTCAAGGTGTTCTAAAGCCAGCTTCTGCCAACTGTACTTCTCACAACCCCCGCCCTCCTGTGTAGTGGCACAGCCTGCAACGGCCATTTGTTTAGGGTTCTCCTTGAGTCCGGAGGGGAACACAACCTAGACACAGATCTGTCCACCTCACCCAGGAGACTGGCCCCCACCTCTGCCTGCTCCAGAGCCCTGCTATGCACTGGGTCTGCATCTGCGCCCCGACAGGCTGCTCTTAGGTGCTCTCTCCATACATGTTATTAGACTTCTATGCTCCTCTGAAACTAAGGCCCCTGACGGCAGGAACTGAGCACACTTTCTTCAGCTCCCAGCTCAATGTCCTCTTGGTGAATCTGCACGGAATAACCACCGGACCATGGGAGGTCTGTGGTTTACACCCCCTTGGAGCTCGTCTTTTCTCTTCCAGCTCTGTCCCCCCAGCCACTGTTTCTGTGAAGACAAGGGTATTCCTAAGTCTGGGTCCTCGCCGACTAATGCCTCTCCTGCAGGAACGCTGAGACTCAAAGACCTGGGTTTTGTCCCAGTTCTGACTCTAACTTGCTGTGTGACTGTGAGCATTCTCTCCCCTTCCATTATCCTCACCGTCCTTATCTGAAAACGAAAAACTGGACCTCCCATAAGATCTTTCTTCAAGGTCCAGACTCCTTCACACCAACACCGCTTGCACACTTGGAGACACAAAGGGTTTGAGGGCAGGAGCCCTCCTGAGAAGAGTGACGAGACAGGAAATGAGTTAAGTGAAGAACACTTGGTTCATGTCGTAAAGACGGAGTCCAAGCTGGGAGCAGAAGAGGGGAACTGGGGCAGGGAAGCTCGGCCCCCACATTCCCACAGGCAGTCAGCTGTCCCCTGAAATAACAGCTGCTCGCACAGGCCATCGGATTAAGAGATAGGGAAAGAAAGTAAGCTCTCCTGGCACCCCATTTCTTTCTTTTGTAGCCTCAGTACAACTAAAACCATGGCTTACGTATATTATTAATAACGACTCCCCCATCAACCCTGTCAGCTTCAGGAGATCAGAACCAGATCTATCTGCTTTCACCCAGCACCCACCATGCCCAGAGGGTTCTAAACCAACAGTAGATTCTGACATAGCCACCCAAAGAATTAGTAATATATAAAACATAATAGTTTTAATTCTTGAAACTGAAGACTAATTTCAAATGTGAGGATCTAAATGTCTTCAAGGTCCCCGGCCCTTCCCTCTACAAACATATTTCCTCCTTGGTTTTATATCCTTCAAGGGAAATTAATAGAGACCAACTGTCTATCACTGAACACGGATTCATTTAATTGACTTCTGAATTCTAGGTACAAAAAGGGCAAAATAGCTACTAACAGGGAAGGCAGACAATCTGATTAGATACTACCCTGAGTTCAAATAACTCTCCCAGGCCGTCTTTAAAACTGTCAAAAATCCCATTTGCTCTTGTTTGGGTTGGGGGTAGGGCTTTCTCATCATGCTCAGGCCACTATTATATTCTAGATATCATCAAAAACCCCTTCATTTTGATAAAAAGAAATACATTGCACATTGAAGTCCTGTCTTCAGGCCACTCTGAATGTTGAATGAATCCAGCCCACCCCTCCTCAAGCTACTGGGTTAGTCTTTCCAAGGGATTTCTAGTTTAAGAGCAGGTACATGAGTCTAGGAGGAGGGCAAAACTAGAAAAGAAGGGGACTGCCAATGAAAAGGATTTAAAGAAACTAGAGTTGCAAGATACAAGGTTAACATACAAAAGTCAATTGCTTTGCTACATACCAGCAGTGAACCTGTACTATTAGCACCCAAACAATGGAATACTTAGGCATAAATCTAACCACGTATGTACAATATTGTAGGAGGAAACTAAAACAACGATGAACAAAGAGCTAGAGAGACAGTCCATGTTCACGGATTGCAAGACTCAATACTGTTATGGTATAAGTTCTTCCCAGCTTTATCTACAGATCCAACGCAATCCCAATCACGAAATCACAGCAACTTCTGTGGAGGTAGACAAGACAAACTATCTCTAAAGTTTACATGAAGAGGGAAAGGACTCAGCCCAGACAAAACAGTACTGAAAAGAACAAAGCCAGATGTACCTGACTCCAAGACTTATAACAAAGCCACAGTCATCAAGAAAATGTGGTACTGGCCAAAGAACAGACAAACAGACCAGTACAACAGAATGCAGAGAGCCCGGAATCAGACCCATTCACACAGTCAACTGACCGTAACAAAGCAACAGAGGCAATACAGTGGAGAAAAGGCAGTCTTTTCAACAAATGGTGCTGGAACAACATCCACGTGCAAAACAAAAACAAAAAACAAACCCCTAGACATCTTGCATCCTTTATAAAAATTAACTCAAAAGGAAACACAGATCAAAATGTAAAGCACAAAACCATACAACTCCTAGATGATAACACAGGAAAAAATCTAGATGATATTCAGTTTGGTGATGACACTGTAGATACAACACCTAGGCATGATCCATGAAAGAACTAATATGCTGGACTTGATTAAAATGAAAAAAATTCCTCTCTGTGAAAGGCACTGTCAAGAGAATGAAGAGACACGCCACAGACTGAGGGAAAATGTTTGCGAAAGACAGCAGGGAAACAAATTAAAATACTGAAATATCACCACCAAATCCAGACCACTGATAACACCAACTACTGACAAGGATGTGGAACAACAGAAACTCTCATACTGGGTGGGCCAAAAAATCTGTGTGGTTTTTTCCCATAACATAAAAGACATGTTTTTCATCTTCACCAATAACTTTATTGACTTGGATATTTTGAGTATGCTAGCTATCTTCTGCATGGTATAACATTGACCCCGACTAAATGTCATGATCTGATAGCTATCAACTTCAACTGGTCTACCCAACCACGCAGTGTCATCCAGCGAGAAATCTCCAGCACTAAACTTTGCAAACTATCTTCAACTCAGTCACAGTGATCAGTCACAGCACTTTCTCCACATACTGCACAAATCTTTTCCTTGCGTTTCAGCTGCATTTTTACCTTTCTTAAAATAATACAGCATAATAAGGTGAAAATGTTGCTTATTTCCTTCCAACTTTAATATTAAAATGACTACACAAAAATCCGATTTTTTAAATTCAAGCTGATAATGATGACCGCTGTCACAATACAATCAGACAAAATTTTTTTTCAAATGAAGTTAAAGACAACTAAGCGCTACTAGAAGCATCTACCTTATGGAAGAAACCAAACGAATTTTTTGGCCAAACCAATACATTGCTGGTAGGAATGCAAAATGGTACAGCCACTCTGCAGTCTGGCAGTCCCTCAACAAAGCTAACCATACTCTTACCATAGGATCCAGCAATCCTGCTCATTGGTATCTACACAAAGGAACCGGAAATTTATGCCCACACAGAACCTGCACATGAACGTTTACAGCAGCATTACTCCTAACTGCCGAAACCTGGAAGCAATCAAGATGCCCTCCAGTTAGGTGAATGAATAAATAAAATTTGGTACACCCAAACAACAGAATAGTTGTCAATACTAAAAAAAATGAACTATCAAGGCATGAAAAGATAAGAAAGAACCTTAAACACATATTACCGAGTGAAAGAAGCCACTCTGAAAAGACACAGAGTCCAGCTACGTGAGGTTCTGGAAAGGGCAAACTATGGAGAGAGGGTTTGGGAGGGGGAAGGGATGGAGACAGAGCACAGAGGACTCTTAGGGGAGTGCACATGCTGTTGTCTAATGGTGGATACGTCCACGTCTGTAGAATGTATCACACTAGTGTGAACCCTAATGTAAACTATGGACTTTGGGTCATTCTGATGTGTGTCAGTGTTGACTCATTAATGGTGACAAATGTACCACTCTGGTGGGGAATGCTGATAGTGGGGGGGACTATATATACATGTGGGGGTATGGTATATGTGGGAAATCTGTGTTCCTCTTAATTTTGAACCTAAAACTACCCTAATAAATAGTGTTAAAAAAAAAAAGACCCACGGACCCAGAGGTTTAAATGCATCTGCAGGGGTGAGTAGGTATACACTCTGAATCTCCAAATGCAGATCAAGACTGCCTTTGAAACTATTAAAACACGGGCCTGCCTAACTGGGTCAGTTGAATGACCTATCTTAATGCCCTAAGGAGAGATGAGCAGGTTAGAATTCGCAGTAAGCTCTGACTAGGTCGAACTGAAGTTATAGTATTTTTTTGTCCCTAAATAGATTCAGCAGTAACTGACCGTGATCTCCCTCCCATCTCTCTGCTTTTAAAATAGATTCAGCCTTTTTGCAAAAAAAAAGTCATTTATAAGTGTTGCCCGAGACCACCACCACCAACAACAAAAAAGTAAGGCTGAATTCCAAACAAATCTATTCCCCAAATACAACTCCAGCATTCACCCGCCTCCCAATTCTTCCCCTTGTTCTTAAACAGCCTTGGTCAGGGCTCAGCACTCCTGCAGCAGCTGTCTGTCTGGCTATTCTCTTTGGTTCTGGACAGGTTAAGGAGACTGACCTCAGGAAAACCCAGGAATCTTTTTTCTCAACCTACCAGCCGGCCTTCTGACGAAAGTGTGATCCATAAGCTCTGCTGCTACTGGGTCCCAAACTGTGCTCTCAGCAACTAACTCCTGCTCACAGAAGGAGTCCAGGTTTCTTTTCATGGTAACAAAATCACCTCAGTGTGATGAGACCCATTCAAATTCTTTTGACTCACTTGAGTGTGCCGCACCCCACAATCTCTTTACTACCTAGGAACCACTCAGATAAAGATGCGGCAAGGTGCTTCCATGAGCCTCATGTGAAATACCTCACTCTGCGTGTAACAGAGCACTGAGCCTTTAATGTAACACTCATGCTGCCCTGCCTGGTACAGGAATCCGTACCGGGATGGCACAGGATGACACCTGCAGCTACCCTGCTCATCACTCTGCCCTGCCCACCAGCCAACTCACCTCAACCACGGTTCATGCTTTTTGGTATTCCCAGCTTCAGACATTTGCCTTTCCTCTGCTACCCATCTTAAGCAAGAGAAGGTAAGGCAAACCCATGCAGTCCCACTGTTTCCCCCTTTCCTGATCATGCTTAATTTATACTGGAGTGGTTCAGCTAAATCCTCCATCTGGCTACAGCAAAATTCTATCTCACCCCAGAGAGGCCGTGGGGAGCTGTGAAACAGGTAAGAGTTCCATCAGACCTCTGCTGCTACCCTGTGTTTCCAGACCCTTGAGGGTGAGGTGGAAGGAAAAGTGGGTGTCTGTGATGAACTGCCTGGGTTTATCTGACTGCCAAGAAATGTTTAAAATGAAGAGGGCAAAGGCCCAATGTGTAGTTTTGAGATAATGCCCAGGATTTATGCTACTGGAAAAGCTTTGGAATCTCAGCTCACAGACTCTCCCTAGTTGCAGGAGAAGATGTCTCCAGCACCCCCTGCTTCCTGGATCCAGCTGCCACTGTGTGAACACAGACCAGCACGGAGCACGGAGACAACTGGCTGAAGGAGCAAGGCCTCCACATTCTTTGCCATTTTTGGTTAGAGCAGTAAGCCAGACCTGACATGCCTCAGATCAGCTCTGGGATAAGAGGGTTAAAAATGACAAGGCCTGACATTGCAATGACCTTTCTACAGGAATTTCATTTGCAAAACAAAATTGTAAGTATTTTCTCTAGCAACTCTTGTAAGGAATACTGAGCAAAACGTAAACATTGTCAAGCCTGTATTTTTCTTGCTAGAAAGTATTTACATAAGAAAAATTATGTTAGAAATAACACCACAGGCAGGGGCTTGACGAAGCAAGATCTCCAGTATCAAGACTCATGCCTTCCTTTATCTCGCGCCCTGGTGCTACAGGACATACAGTGTATAGAAATTACCCACTGCTCGGCTACTCACAATAAGAGTCATAAAAGGTTATTATGCACATAGCAGTTTACGAAGGGCTGATTTAAAGGTGACCTGCCACACTGAATTTAAGTCAAAGAACTGCTTCATTGCATGAAAGTCAGGAAAGCCAAGCAGAAAGGGGAAGTTGGCCTTTGCCTCAATATTATTTAAAATGCCCATGCAGCCCCCCCTCATCCTGCCAGGGAGGGGTCTTACCTCTAGCCATAAGGCTTATTAAGACCTATACTTAGAAGTCACAGCTTCTACTTAAATCACAACTTTCTTATTCTTTTTCTCTGACTTTTTAAAGAGGGAAAATACAATATACAAATCTTTGGACTGAATATAAAAATGCTGCTTCTGATTTTTCTTTAAGGGTCTATGCAGGGACAAGAAACCTTCCACTGACTTGCACCTTTCTCCCAGCCAGCTCCATGTTCCCATATGACTTAGTGGCAGCGGTGACACTTCAAAATGATACACTGTGGGGTGTCACAGTAAGGCCGGACAAGGCTGGAGCTGCTGAGTAAGACACAAGGAAAAGAGGGACTCCTGGCTCCAGTGCTCAGGGCCTCTCAGCTCCACTGCGAACACCAGGACTAGAGGTACACATGAAGTACTGCCCGCAAGGGCAAAAGACAAGATGGCTACAGAGAGAGAAATGTTCTCAGAGCAATCCAGCCACCCACTGGAGGACCCAAACCAGAACAGGCTTTTTCTTAAGCTTGAAATCATACCCCAAACGAAGTGCTTTCAGGCTACTTACTTCTCTCTCCCCAGAGGCCCCTTTACACAAAACGTTTATAGGAAGCTTCCACGCAACCACAAAAACCCTCTTCAGACAGCGATTTGCAAAAGCAAGGGAAGGTGAACAAAAAGTGTTTACACATAACTAAACCAATAAAAAACTAAGCTAACAAAAATAAAATCAATCTCAGGACTGGGCAACCGTAATTATAAAGGTAAACATTTACAATTTAAACACATGTCCATTAAATGCTTTGAAGAGACTTATTTAGGATGCATCTGCGGCCTTCAGAAATGTTTACATTACTTATGCAATGGGTCCTTCATTTTATAAGGCCAAATACTAAAGCATAAGAAGAACTATTTACTATTCATAACTAGTTCTCTCTCTCTTTTTAAAACTTAACTGTCCAAAAATGTAAGTTTTATGCAAGTAACAAAGCCCTACAAGCTGGCTTCCTTAAGGACCACTTCAATGGGAAACCAGGACACTGACATTATGCAGACAAGCACTGAGGGTTCAGACCTTTCCACCGTTTCTCCCTTTGAGCCAAATACTAGCAGTCATGTGGTCCTGGAGGGCAGCTGAGAAACAAAGGGCATAAAAAGGAAAAGGACAGTTTCCACACAAAAAGGAGTACAAGCAATGTTTACTATAATTTCAGATGCTAGAAGTCTGCTGGGGGCAAGGCACTCAGCAGGATAGAGTACTTCCCTGCATTTGAATACAGCTCTCCGTAAGCAATTATAAAGACTTCCTTTCATGAGCAAACCAAAGAGGAGGGAGGCTGCTGTGGCAGAACAGAAAAAAACTCTGAGTCAGAAAATCCAGGTTCAAATCCTAAGCTACCACTTGCCTGTGGTATGATGTGACTTCACCTCACTGGGCTTAGTGTCTTTATATACAAGACAGAAATGGACATGATGCCCACACCACGAGAGACTGTGAGGTCTGAATGAGACTCCGCACTTGCTAAACTGTTCAATGTGAATTAGCAGATCTAAAGGGGGGAAGATCACCCTTCCCATGTTTATTATTTTATGAGCAGTATTTAATCTTCCTGACTTGTATGTTCAAATAAAAGAAAAAAAGAATTATTAATGGGATACAAAATCCTTCCTCTCTCAAACCATTTGAGTGTGCTCTGAAAATTTAGCACATTTACTGGAAACTGGCTTGAGAAAATGAAAGGGCTGTCGATCTCCAAGGTGGGGGGAAAGCCACAGAATTTTATAATTGGACGGTACCACAGTCCAGTCCTGTCAATCTAAAAGCCAAGAGAGGGGAAGGAGTTTGTCTACGGTGTAAAGCCTAGATCTCGCAGGAACATTCTCAACCTGGAAGGAGTCCCCAGCAAAGGTATATGGGTGACTCCTGGGGTTAGGTGTGCCGACCTCCAAGCAACTGAACCTGCGTATAGTTTTTTTACTCCCCACCCCCAGCTGCTCAAGTCCTTTATATGAAAATGGCAGAGAACAATGCATGCAGTCAGCCCTCCACATCCATCGTGGGTTCCCAACTACAGACCAAAACTACTGTTTCTGATCCTCCTGCAGTTGGTTAAATTTGTGAATGCAAAACTCTGGCATATGGAGGGCCAACTATACTTACGGAAAAAAAATCCAGTATAAATGGACCCGTGCAGTTTAAATCTGTGTTGTTCAAGGGTCACCTGGACTCTGACCTACCTAGACATGAACCAAGCTGCCAATGGAGACCAGGACACTGTGCCGGGGCAGAGTGGTGATGAAAGAGTGACAATACAGAGAGGATTTTATGATCTGGTCAGAGAAATAACCCATAAACATGGTGCTCTGAAGGAAAAAAAGAGAAGGCAATCGCAGTGTATGTGAAGGGCAGGGAGTGGAGATGGGAGTGGGGTGTCAGGGAAATATGGTCTGACTTGGGATATAAACAATGAACAGAAATCAATTTGCTAAGGGCAACCACAGAAGTAAAGGGGCAGAGTATAGCACATGTAAAGCCCAAACAAAAAGGCCAACAGAGACAAAACCAGAGGTGTGTGGCAAGGAGGGGCACGTGACACATCAAGGATCTGAGCCTAATTCTAGGAGCAGTGAGAAGCCTTTTAAGTATTTAAACAGGGAATGACATGCTCAGAGGTGTATTTTGAAAACGTCACTGGGCTGCCACGTGAAGAATGGATTACAGGACACAAAACAAATGCAGATAGAGCAGTAATGAGGCTGCTGCAGGGGGTCAGCTGACAATGACAGTATGGACTGAGGTGGCGGAAGTGCAGACAGACAAAGATGAGGTGGACAGGTTCAAGAACTGAGGAGTTAAAAATCACAATCGGTGATTACTCCAACATGGAAGACGTGTGACGGGAGGCTGTCTGGGGAGGTGCAGCAGAGGGAGGGGCTGCGGGAGAGTCTGGGGCAAGAGGAGGCTGGGCGGTCTGGGAGGTGAGAAAAGTTAGGGGAGAAACACTGGATGAGCACTAGCGTCTCCCCGTGATGAGCAACAACGCCATTCTCCAAGATGGGAAGAGAAGGAAGGGAAAGCTGACAAGAAAGAGATGGTCTGTTCTGGCCACATTGAGTTTGAGGTGCCAGTGGACATAAGATAGACTTAAGGGTCTGAAGTACAAGGGCGGGCTTGAGCTAGAGATCTGTAGGGAAGCCATCAGCATACTTCAAGAATGTCACTCAAGGGAAAGGCCCAGGAGAAGAAAATGGCTAAAGAAATACCAACATTTACAGGGCAAGGATGGAGAAAAGCATATTAAAGGACAAAAACAACAACAACAACAAACCCCGCCACAAATTCTGGGACCAACAGAGAGTGGGTGTAGAACCTCGAGAAGGAAAAACAACAAAGCATAATAAATAGCAACAGCAAATGCTACATGGAGGGTCAAAAGGAGAAAAGTGAGATGAGAGAGGGAGAGACTGAGAGGTATCTTTTCGTTTTTGACAGGAGACCACGGTTGGGGGATTCTGAAGACTTCTGCCCCTTCAGTGGAATGCAGACAGGCACACCAAGCTGCAGCAGGTTCAAAAGCAGAGGCGGCAAGGGAAAACAGCGTACAGTCTTAGTTAAAAAGAGACAGCGGCAGTGGTGCAGGGTGTGCTCCTGTGCGTGAGGTTTAAATGCATGTATGTATGTATGTATGTATGTATTAAAGAGGCAAAGTATTCTGCCTGCTGAGGGTACCTTCAGCCACTCTACTTCTAAAGAAAGGAGAATAGCTTAAAATTCTCAAAGTATCTAATGGCAAGAGAACTGTCCACACTGATTCCTGAAGATGCTCAGAGGATCTGAATATGAGCGAGAACAAACACGGAGGCCAGCACAGTCTGAACGACAGCTGGCACCACCACTGCCTCACAGGAAACCCGTCGTGCGCCTCTGGAGCTCCTGGACCTCGTTTGCAGAGGCTCCATTTAGACTTCTGATTACAACCATGAGCATCTTTGCCCTAATCATGGAAAATGACTCTTTCTGACCTTATTTCAAACCCCACATTTTATAGAGAAGAAAATGAAGTCAGAGATGTAATTTTCAAAATGGTAAAGTGCACTGCAATGCAATATGACTTTCAGAAGTGGGAGCAGAAGGCCCACCTTACAGTACAGGCCCACCTTGCAGACTTAGCGGGCTCAGCTGCAGGCCACCACAATAAAGTAAGTTGTACTCTTTTTGCTGGGGGAGGGTCTTGCTTTCAATTTGTAAAAATCACAACATCTGTGAAATGCAATAAAGTGAAATACAATAAAATGAGTTATGCCTCTAGTAGGGATACTCAAAAAGCCTAACATTAGATCTTTGCCCAAAATAACATGTACCCATTGGGTCAAACAGACACACAGACACGAGCTCAAGTTTCCGTAACCTGAACTCTGCTCTCAAAGTTGCGCTCACTGAAGCCAATGCTATAATAAGTAGCTGCTATTTTCCCACAGCCGTTTCAAATGCAAACAGATAACTGAAACTCAGAAGAGAGATCCTGTGTGTCCCATTAAACTACTCAATGTTCTTTCCTTCATAAAACAAAGATTATTCTTTAACACATCTTGTCTGTTTATAAAACACAATAAAATTCTAGACTGCTTAAGATGCTTAAAAAAAAACCCAACAACTTCTAAGGCAGAAATACAAATTGGTGTCAAACACCTTGAAATCTGTACCATCTTCAGCATAGTTATAAGACAGGCAGATAGCTGCACATGCACAGAAAATTCACATTTAGAAATTTATAGGAAAAAACAATCCCAATACTGAGAGCTAGCTCAAAGGAAATAATTATGATCCTTTTAATTTTAAAATAGGAAGAAAATAAAGGAACTACACAATAATTAGAAGTATGATTTAATACTGAGCAATAACCCCCCCACCAGGTTTCCTGTGATGTGTTTCTTTTATAATCTGTATAAAAGAAATAAAGAACTGACAGTATTAGGAGCCCAGTAACAAGGGGCCCAGAATGTTTTGACAATACGTACACGTGTAATTTACAAACACACACACAAAAATGAGTACTACATGCACCAGCTAAAACTCAGTAGAGCTCTTCCAGAAAGCAGGAGGGATCAACAAGATTTGGGCTACACCTATGAAGACAATGCTGTGGCTGAGAGGGAATTCTTGGTGGGAGAGCTTTGACATGGCACTTTTTCTATGGGAAGCCTCTAACGTTGGTGAACCATGGCCCTGGGTTACCCAGCACACAAAGTACATTACAATGATTATAATGCGGCTTTTTTTTTTCCTGGAGGGAAAAAAGATGGAGAAACACTAAAGGTTTCACATTGTGATATGGAAAGAATACACACACATACCTAGACACACGCGCATCTTGATGTTCTAATGGCAAATCTGGCCAGAGCTATAAGGGTCAGCAGCGACTGACATGAATGAAAGGAAGCCAAACACCCAACATATAGCCTCTAAACTCTATTATTACTCATAGAACTATATGACTCGAGAAAAGTCCTCACCTACTGGAGGGAAACCTGGGGGGAAAAAGGGCTTCCACATCAAAGCAGGGATGAAACAGCAGTAAGCGAACCAGGGCCTGCTATGTGGGGAAAGATGAGGACAACACCCTTTGATCCCTGACCTTTTCAACAACCGTTCTAACAGCCCATGGTGCTGCCAGCACTGCTAGTGCTGGGAGGAAGGAACTGCAGGCAAAGGAGGTTAGTGGGTGTGAAGGACTGGGGCTAGGCTACCCAGAACCGCGAGAGGCAGCTCTAGGTGAAGCCTCTCAGTTTTTCCCCACAGTCAGGAGTCAAGAGATCAGGGTGCTGGTCCTCATGATTTCCTCTGCGACCTTAAACTGCTCACAGAAGCCCTGAGCTCTGTTTTTTCATCTGAAATAAGGATTAGATCACCTGGTTCCATATGCTCGTAATGGACAATGAGATACTGGCTTTGATCATCATGGGGATGGAGAGAATTCACTCCAAAGTGGACTCTCTGCCTCCACCTACTGCCTATCCCATTATTGAAATGAATGCTTCTAACATTCTGCACCCGGCAGGAAGGTGGGGGATGCTGCCAAAAACAACAGATGGCCATCAGTTTGGTTTAGTACTCCCTCCGCTATAGCCAAAGAATTTCTCAAGTTGTTATAACCAAATTACAAACAGAAATGTGAAGAGTCACACAGCATTTGGGCCATGTCCCCTTTCCCTGCCATGTTGTCTGAAGTAGAAGGCTCTACTCCTGAGAATTCATACGGCCAAGCGGAAGGTGCCAAGCTGGGGGGAAACAACAGCAGTTTCAAGTTCAGTGAGCCAACTCTCCCTCCCCGACCTCAGAGCAAGAACACGCAGTCATAGGGAGGACTCAGTATTTAGAGCCTTGGTAGCAGAGTGGGTACTCCCAAACTTTAGAAAGGTACACACCAGAGAAGCCAGGAATGCACAATGCAACTATCTTAATCCCACTAGATAGTGTGTCATTTCTCTAAAACGAAGTTCCTGAGAATTGTTGAAATAATTCAACTTTGGCTACTCTTCTGTGGAGAATGTCTTCCAGCTGTTGACCTAATGGAATCAAATTTAAAAGAAACAAACCAAACCACAAACCTGATGGAAAGCTGTAAGATGTCTGCCTTGGATTCTATCCCTGGTCTGTTTCTAACTCCCTTCTCTGAGTCTTGAGTTCTTCACCAATTCTGAAGCCAGACTACACGATTTCTCATCCCACCCAGTTCAATAACCCTGTTAGACTTTACACCTAGACACCCAGCCTTCTATATGCTACTTCGGTTTGCAGAGTGAGGCTGACTGCCACGACTGTGCCTCAGTAGCTTTACTGAGCGGGCATGCACACAGGTACTCTTTACCTTTCAGAGGAGGGGGTAAGCACAGCCTACCGAGAGGCAACATGCACTACTAACTTCTGTGGTGGTCCATGATACCTATGGCACCTGAACAGAGCTTCTGTAAAATCAAATGCATCAGTAAGTGGTACCCCATCATGTTTTTTAAAATTCTGCAGCAGAAATTAAAAAAGATCTAAAAAAATGGAAAGAAATCTCAAGTTCATGGACTGGAAGACTTAGGAGAATGCAATCCCTATTAGAATTCCAACAGCCTTTTTTGGGATGCAGAAATGGAAAAGCTGACCCTCCGATTCATAAGGAGCTGCAAGAGGCCCTTGAGAGTAAAAATAATATTGAAAGAAAAGGACAGAGTTTGAGGACCCACATTTTCTGATCTTACTATGTATGAAGCCACAGCTATAAAAACAGTATGGTACCAGCACAGGACAGGCACACAGATCAACAGAAGAGAATGGAGAGTCCAGAAACAAACCCGTATCTCTCTGGCCAGCGAGTTTTGACAAAAGTGCCAAGCATTTGTTTAGTGAGGGAAAGAACAGTCTCTTCAACAAATGGTGCTGGGACAACTGGATATCTACATGCAAAGACAAAGCTGGCTGCCACCTCATACCATATATAAAAACTAACTCAAATGTGACCTAAATGTAAAAGCTAAAACTGTAAAACTAGAAGAAAATATCTGAGTAAATTTTCATGTCCTGGGATTTGGCTATGGATTCTTAAACATGCACCAAAACATAAGTAACAACAACAAAAACAGATATGGGAACTCATCAAAATTAAAAACTTATGTGCTTCAAAAGGCATTATAAAGAACGTGGTTAAAACACACAATGGGAGGAAATATTTGTAAATCATATAGCTAGTAAGAGTCTATTACCTAAAATGTACAGAGAACTCTTGCAATTCAACAACAGCAAAATAACCCAATTCAAAAATGGGCAAATTTTTGGCCCATTTATGGGCCAAAAGGACTTGAATAGATGTTTCTCAAAAAAAAAAAAAAAAAAAAGATGTACAAAAAACATGCAGAGATAGTCAACCATTAATCACCAGGAAAGTGCAAATCAAAATCATGACTTACGAAGTATCATAAGTGCTAGGATTTAAAGAAGATAGAGCTGCAACTCCCACACATTGCTAGTGGGAATGTAAAACAGTGCCCCCGTCATGGGAAACAGCCTGGTGTCCTCCAAAAGTTGAAGACAGAACTGCCTTTACCAGTCCAATTCCATTCTTAGGCATACATATACCCAAGAAAAATAAAAACTTGTACACAAGTGTTTATAGCAGTATTCATAAAGGCCAAAAGGTGCAAACAACCCAAATGTTCATCAACAAACGGACAAATTGTTGCATATTGCATACAATGAACCATTTAGCAAAAGAATGAAGTACTAATACATGCTGCAATGCAGCTGAACCTCCAATTCATATGGTAAGTGGAAGAAGCCAAACACCATTGTATGAAACACCCAGCACAGGCAAATCCATACAGACAGAAAGCAGACTGGTGGTCGCCAGGGGCTAGGAGAATGGGGACACAAGGCGTGACTGGTTAATGGGAATGGGATTTTTCTTTTGGTGTAATGAACTGTGAAATATTTTGGACTATAAATGGTTACTTTTAATGTCCTGTACATTTCTCAATTAAAAAATATCTAGATAAACCACTTTTCAAGCAACTTAAAAAAAAAACCTTCTACATAGAAAGAGAGCATAGCAAGTGCTGAATTTCACTCACAGAACAAATGTTTATATAAACTTAAGAAAAATGAGTGAAGAAATTAGAACTCTGAGAAGAAAACAGACTCTCAAGCAAATAATTACATTCCTAAAGTTCTGAGTATTCCATGTATTTATGTGCCAAAGACAATGAAACAATTAAAAAAATAAAAGCAGATTTCATTAGCATTTTGGTGTGGCAGTTTTAAAACAAGAACAAGCAGGGTTAAAAAAATGAGTGTTAAAAAGATAGGTATGTTTTATGTACTGTCTTCATCAATAAGGGGCTTATGGAAGATCTGGAAGAATCCACAGTAATAACGCATCTTCCAAGTGGGACGGACATACATAGCAAGTTTACCTCCACCATGAGGAGATAATGAAATAGGAGCAGTGTATTACAGGATGTGAGAGAAAAGTCTCAGGTTCTAGAGAGCAGACAGTTCACATTTTCAGCAAGCTTGAAGAGAGAACTAAAACCATCTCTCAACATCTTATGTTGTATCTAGTTGTTTGCTTTTTTAAATACTGCAAATTTAGCTCCATTAAAAAAAAAGATTTTGCTCAAATGGCTGAGACATGGTTTGGGATAAAAACCTTTAGTTCAGAATCTGTACTTCTCCATGGGGTGGGGGTGGGGGGTTCCCTTCCTGCTTTGATTCTTAAGCAATGGAATTCTAATGCCCAGATAAGCAGAGAAATTTAGGCTGGAAAGCTACAGAATGGACCCAAATCTCTGATCATCTCTCCGCCTTAATGACCTCCCAGGGCATCTAGCAAACCACTGGGCACACAGCTGCCAGAACAATCCCACCAGGTGGGGAGGAAAGTGCCGTTGTGAGGAAGGGGAATGAACAAAGAGTTAATCGACTCTCCCAAGCCCATCTCTTCTCAAAGACTGTCCTCTATGGTTGCTCGCCACCCAACAACAGCTGCTCATGATAATCAATGTCTGACAGATCAGAGAAAGCCCTTAATGTGTCGCCAAGGGGCAGTTCAACAGATGGCATGGTGACTTACAACCAGAATCATTAATTACACTCTCTTATTAGTCCCGGGGCACAGTGCTAAAAATGCTTCCTCAGTGAAAGAGGAGAGTTTCAGATAAAGGACCGTCTGGTACCGCCTGGAAACTCCCTTTAGGATTTTTGGTCAGTGTTGATTTCTAAATCCAAGCCATACTATTTTTACAGCCGTTTCCCATCTTTCACTTTCAATCTGGCCAGGAATATGAAGTTCCCAATACCACTACCCATCATCACTCTCATAATCACTGAAGGTAAGGATGTGATAAAAAGTACCCATCACTCATTTCCCTTCTCAAGTCAGATGACTGTGTTCAAATGCAAACAATAATTTCAGGCACAGAAGTAGCTCCATTTCCCCTCCTGCAGTACCAGAGAACAGTGTTTTCTGAGTACAGAATGCAGCGGGAGGACTATCCCCCCCGCTTATCTACTCTGCTATTTCTTGCAACATGTGATTAGTCTTCCAACTCAAAACTGTCCTCCTGTCCCAAACCACTGGCTGCAACTCTTCTCTATGTCTCTGAAGGAAAGAGGAGCAGACTCTATTGAAAAGGAAGTCTAGTTTAGACTTCCTTTCCTGGAGCAAGGAAAAGTTCCCAAATGTCCTCGATGGTGGTTGTGTTACCCCAAGGGACTAAGCACCAATGTTAAACCACCTCGTACTTAATTAACAATCCAAACAAATGCATGGTGAGGAACTAGTTCTTCCCAAAGGCATTCAGACTAATGTCAACTCAGGGTAAAAACTGGTCCCTTCCCAACAGATTGAGAACTGGGCTCCCTAAACATGACTGAATTTTACAACTAATCACAGGCATGGCTTGCAGGCAAATTACTTACTAGCTTTAGCATGATTAAGTGAGAAATAAATCTTAATATTATCCAAAAGAAAGAAAAATTTTAAGTATTTCCCAGATATCACCAAATAAACAGTCTTTGATTTTGCTGACTCCTGGTCTTTTTGTACCTCAATCTACAATTTTTAAAAAATGTGAGTTCAAACTAAAACAAGGTTAAGATCCTAAATGCTGGAATTTAAGAGTTCATCATGTGTTTCCTGCATTTCAATTTGTTCTTTCTTGGATATATAAAAATGGGACTTCAATGTTCAATTAGGTTCCCATAATTGCAATATCTGAATGATGTTCTCATCTCATGCATTTTTAAAATACAAAAAAAAAAAGGTGTTAATTAAGGCATAATAAAAACCTCCTATTCAGGCTACAGGAAACTTGGGAGGTGTAGGTCTGCCTTGCAAGGTACTCACTTCTAGTTTTTTCTCCTTTTCTGACAAAACATCTTTCTGGTTCTGGGTATACTCCACCAACATCCGAGCCAGCTGGCGCCGGTCTTCCAGTTCCGCCGCCAGGCGCCCGTTATATTCTGCTAGTAACAGACATGCTTCATCTACTGTTTTTGAAAGACGTTCAGCTGCCTCTTTGTCTAAGTACAAATGAGACCAAAAAATAAAGACAATATACAAATCACATAGGCACCATTGCAAACATTTCTGGGGGAGGTTAACAGTTTCTCTCCAAAAGTACAGAATCCAAGAATCAGCCAGAACCTGTGGATGAACACTCAACTGGCTGACAGAGGAACCCAAAGGCATGCACTCCTGTCAACAAGACAGGGCCTTTCTAAATTACTTGAAGTGAGGCAACTGTACAGGGAGAAGAATCTGGCTAACATTTCTAAGTGCCTATTCCTGCAAAAGTTCTACACATAAAACAAACAGAAAGATTTAATGTCATACATGGGACAAGTTTTCCTGGTCCTTGAGAATTTCAAAAGGGCTTTCATTCATATTATTTTTGTTACGTATTCTTTGAACAATACTCTGAAATACAAAATACAAGCACTATAAAGCACAATATGAAATACAAAAGCTAGCACTCACTTCTTGGGTGTGGACACTAGAAGGAAAAAATAATTAACCCTGGCTGGTGTGGCTCAGTGGACTGAGTGCCAGCCTGCAAACTGAAGGGTTGACAGTTCGATTCCCAGCCAGGGCATGTGCCTGGGTTGTGAGCCAGGTCCCCAGTAGGGGTTGGGGAGAGGCAATCACACACTGATATTTCTCTGTCTTCCTCCCTTCCCCTCTGTAAAAATAAATAAAAATCTTAAAAAGAGGAGAAAAAATAAATCACACAATAGGTCTGATATCACTCGCTTAGTTGCTGGGACTCCCAACCAGGCCCGTGAAACGGACCTGCTGGGCTCTACCCCTGACACTGAGCGAGCCCTGAGCTGGGCGCCGGCCTCTCCTCCCATTGGGCACAACACCCGCTCTGATAAACGGACTTCTACGTGCTTCTGAAGGTGACCCACAGTAATAAGTTTATACTCATATAAATGCATATAAAAGAAACAAATTTCATAAAACAATACTTATTTACTATGTGCAAAGTGTCCTGTCTTCTATTCCATTAGAAATAGATGCCAATCATTACCCACCAGGTTGATTTAATCTCCAATTGATGGGATGTAATTCACTGTTTAGGGAAAAAAACAAAAAACTGTACCAAAGTATCAAAGCACAACAGAGGGTGTTCTCAGAAAGAAGTGATGAAAAAGGCTCAACATTGGGAAATGAGAAGAAACAAAAGGATGACCTATATTTAAAAGAACAAATGTAATTAATTACACATGGGTAGTAGTGAGATTAGACCTTAAATACGTATACCTCATTTTTAAAAGGCCTTTAAGGATCAGAAGAATAGATGGGTGTTTGGAAACAAAGAGCATCAGGGACTCCAGTAGTTGTAGGGACAAAAAGTGAGTTCAACAGCTGCCACTATTACAAGTTGTCAGAGCTGAGAGACCTCAGCATTCTCACAGGTAACTGGGAATTAAGAATTCCCAATATAGTTTCTCTGGCAAACTGTCGGGCATTTAGGTGCCTCGGTAATATGAATATAGGGAGATGGACAGTTGAGGAATTCCAAATTAGGTCTGACCCAAAGACTGGGCACTTCTACCGGCTTCAGATGAGGGAAACAAGACGTTTTTGGTGAAGGAGAAGGAGTGAGCCAGACAAAATACGAAGGAAAGGGATGATCTCAGTCATGGAGGGCAAAGAGGACAGTGGAGGAGGGGGGACCTCAAAAACTCCGACATTTATTTATAAAAAATCGCGTATTTATTCTTACACGTTTAAACTTCAGTCACCTTCAACTACTATTTGATGCAATACACCTATCAAGATGTTTTTTCCACTGCTCAAAAGTTTTTGAACTTGTTGATTTTAATGCCTTTTAGTGCTTCTGTTTTTTGTTTCACCTCTTCCACATCAGCAAAGTGTTTCCCTTTGAGGACTTTTTTTCATCCAGGGAAACAAAAAAAAAGTCACCTGGGGTGAGATTGGGTGAATAGGAAGGTGGGGCATAAGAGACATGTTGTTTTCGGTCAAAAATTTCTGAACACTCAGAGCGGTGTGGGCAGGGGTGCTCATAAATCACTCATTGTGAAATGGGCGAACACACTGAGGCTTCAAAAAAAATTCACTGAAGCCAAACCCAGCCTCTCACAATAACGCCAGCTAGTACACTGATACAGATGGGTTCCTAGAACACTCACCTAGCGGGGGAAGCCTGTACTACAAAGGAGCCTACCCTTCAGAACATAATTCTGGTTTTTTTTTGGGGGGGGGGTGTCCTGCCTCAAATTGGCAGTCCAGTCTGGGAATAAGCTGCTGGGGTGGATAGGTTGGTTTTAGCTTTAACTAAATATTTTCAAATGGTTAATTCATTAAAATGTTTAAGTACTTGTGGCAAAAAACTGCAAGGAAATCACAAATACATAAAAATTTTAAAATGTTAATTCTCGTTCTATAAGAACTTGTACAAAGGATAATTCATTCACACAAATAATTCAACCCAGAAAAATAACTTGTAGTAGCTTTATAAGCTATAGAAAAAATGCAATCAAAATGCAGCTGCAAGATGCTCACTTCAGAGAACTTACCTGTGGTGGTCCGCAGGCGCTGTGCCCTGCCCGCTCCACGGAGGAACGGCCGTGTGCCTTTTAGCCAGCCCTCCCCAAGTGCACAAGCACCCCATTCCCTCGTGTGCACTCCGAGTCAGTTTCTGCATACGTCCTGTTTCCCTGTGCCTCACCAACTTCTCTCCCGCACCCCCAAAGCACTACCATCAGCATGCAAACATGCTGCTGTGTCTCTGGACTTCGGGCCACTCCCCAACTACTGCCCCATTTCCCAGGTCCCTTTATAGCACTCCTCAAGGGAGCTGTCTATCCCCCGGTTCCTAGCTTCTCTCTCCTCCTTTCACCAATCCCACTCCAGTGAGACTTTTACACGTCAACCCCCTGCTCAAAACCTTCCAGTTGGCTTAGCAAATATCTGGGCTTCTACTGTATATAGAGCATCATTCTGGGCTCTGAGACAGCAGGGACACAACACAAAGAATAAAGCCTTTCTGCTCCAGGTTTACACCCTCAGGTAGACAGAGAAACAATATACTGTACTTTACTTATTTATCAGCCAGAGATAAGAACTCTGGTGAAAAACTAGGCAGAGGAAAAAGAACAAGGCATTGGATGGGAGAACTGTAATTTTAAATAACTTGCTCAGGGCAGGCTTCACTGAGATGATATGTAAACCAAGGCCTTAAATGAAGTTAAGAGAACTATCCCGGGAAGAGTGGGACTATTTGGGGAAGATAGTTCCAAGCAGAGGGAACAGCACGAACAAAGACCCTAGAAGGGAAGAGTGACATGCAAGAAGCCCATATGACTGGAGCAGTGAGCAACAGGAAAGTAGTAAAAATCTATGTGTTAACAGGGATCCAGCGGTTACTCTAGGGGACTGGGGGAGTGGAGGGGACGCGATCCCACTTCCAATTTAATAAATCACTCTGATTGCTGTGTTCAGAAGAAAATAATGGCTGGGAGTGGGGGACGAGGAGGAAGTAGGAAGACCCAGTATCAGGCAACTGCTAACCCAAATGAAGATGGTGGTAACTCCCACCAGGAAGTGGCAATGGGGGTGGTGGCAAGGAGTCACATACTGGTTTTGGTCCCAATCAACAGGAATAACGAGGAGGACTTTATGAAGGTGGGGAAGACCACGAGAGAAACGGATTTTGAAGGGAAGGTCAGAGCTCTGGTTTGGGGCAGGTTATGTTTGAAATGTCTATTGAGACAGCCAATTAGTAATACTGAATAGGAGGCTGGATATACAGATCTCAAGATCAAAAGAGAGGTTAACATGAGAGACATAAATTGGGGATCACTAAGTAGGAAAAAACCTCCTGTTATTTAAAGTAATTAAACTGGATGAGCTAAACTGTCAATGAACCTAGCTAGAGAAAAGGGCTAAGGAGAGGTCAACATTAAGAGATCAAGGAGAAGTGAAGAAACCAGCAAAGGAAGCTGAAAAGACACAGCCAGAGAAAGAGACCCAGAATACAGGGTCATAGTTCCCTGTGGCTGCTGTAACAAATCACCACAAACTTAGTGGCTTAAAACAACACAAACATATTACCTGAACACTTACTGCGGCCCCTTCTCCCATCTTTAAAGTGTATCACGCCCCAACTTCTGCTGCCATAATCATACCTCCCTCTCTCTTTCCTCCCTACCTCCTCTTACAAGGACAATGTCACCAGTGCAAGATCCTTAACTTAATCACACCTGCAAAGTGCCCCCTGGCACAGAAGGTGATATACGAGTATTCACAGGTTCTAGAGATCAAGAAATGAACATTTTAAAGGGAATCACTTTCCTGTCTACCACACCAAATGAGGAAGTATTTTCAGGAAAAAGAAACCAACTAGGCCAAATGTTTCTGAGGTCAAGTTAAGATGACCTCAAGTTAACACTAGGCAAAATATTCACTACTGATTTTAGCACTAGAGAGGTCATCAGCAACTCTGCTAAGAGCAGTTTCAGTAGGGCAGAATCAAAAGAGAATGAGAGGAGGGGAAATGGAGACAGATGAGCACAGGTGATCTATTTAGGATGTTTTGCTAAAAAAAAAAAAAAAAAAACAACCAGAAATAAGGCAGTAGCTAGGGAAAGTTATGGGTGAAAAAGAAACTTTTACCACACGGGAAAAAAAAAAGATGTTTTATGCTATGGAAAACGATCCAGGGGGAAAAATGGAAGATGCAAGAGAAAAGAGATCTGTTGAAGCAATGCCCTTGAGTAGATGAGAAGGAAGTCTAGCAAAAAAGTAGAAAGGCTTGTTTAGAAAACAGCAGGTTTGTCCCCAGAAAGAGGAAGAAAAGCCAGCCAATGTGTGCTGGTTGTTCTCCTCAGCCACAGTCAGCTGGGCACATTCTCAAGAGAAACAGATGAAAAGCTGGATTTAAAAATGGTGGTTGCTGGGAGCTAGGGGGAGGAGGAAGAAATAAATTGTTATTTAAGGGGCAAAGAGTTTCAGTTTCGCAAGATAAAAAGCGTTCTGGTAATTGGTTGCACAACAATGTAAATGCACTTAATACTTCTGAACTGTTACACTAAAGATTACAAAAACCTAAGCAAAGCAAAGAAAATGAGGACTCAAGAGAAGTGAAGGCTGGGAAGAGGACAGATCAGTAGACTGACTGTGAAAGCCAACAGGGTTTCACTGTCAGGCGGGGAAGCAAGCGAGACCAAATGCTTCCTGTGTGGTTTAGAAGGCCTCTATGTTGTGTTCCCCAGCTAGTTTGCTCCTGCCCGAAGGTCCTTCCATGTATAACAGTCCTTCCTTCAATTATCCCCACCATCATACCCCTGCCTTGTTTTTCTTTTTGGCACTTATGCCACGAAGAAATGAGGGTGGGACACCAAGAACACCTGATGCACAGCGCGCCTCAAATATCTGAATGAAGGAAGTATTTCCCGACCAACTTTGGTTTCCTTCAAATGGATACAGAGAAAGTTGGTGAAGCAGTCAAGGCAAGGGAATGGAAGGGACAAACCGGTGGCTCCAAGAAGAATGGAATGAAAGGCCTGAGCTTCTGTAATAGAAAGAATATAGACTTCGCAGGGTAGGTTAAAACCCCAAGATCCACTAGTCATGGGACCTTGGGTAAGACCTCTAACATCTCAAAGCCCCAATTTCCTCCTATGTACGTGGGGATTAGCATTCAGTGATCTCAAAAGATTAACTACCACAAAGAGAAGGAGAATCTGGCACAGAGCACACTCTATTAATATTAGTTCATGCTTCATTCCTTCCTTTCAATTTCTCACGCACAAAGCGAGAGTAATGACAACTGTCCCTCCCTGTTTCACTGGGGGTGATCACCAACAGGGCAAACCGACAACTAACAATGCACACCTAGAGTTCTTGGCACTGCAGACAGTATCATCCATGGGTGTGTTAGTGTGCAGCACAAAAATCACACAGTACTGAATTATAACTCTTTATTTTTTTAGTAAGAGGGTCATGAGTTTAATGCCCACCCCCCCAACCCTGACCCACACAATTTGCACAATTTGTTTTCAGCAGACCTTATTTAAGAGTGCCACAAGCTGCAACACACTGCATTTCTGTGACAACTCCTAGAATCTCAAGCTCGGATTATTCCAGCAGCTTCACTGCTTAGCGTGTGAGCTGCTTCCAAAGCCCACGATGACAGGGTGCCCAACACCAGATGGAGAGGCTACACCTGCACACTTCGATATGCCCTAAGGTTTGACGAACTGGAGCTATCTTTCACCCAAACTCTACCTTCTTACCTGTTATTTTTTCCAGTAGAGAAACATCTTGTACTTCCTGGGGCAAAGAAGCAATTTTCTGGCGGACAGTAGCATCCCCTGATGCGGCATTTTCCAGGTCTTGCAAAGCTTTGATTAGTTCCTCAGTCTATGTAATAAAACGCAAACACTATCCGTTAACACATATGGGGCTTTAAAAAAATTAGCTGAAATTAATGAGGTGGAGGCAAATGGTATTGTAAGAATGACCATTCCTGACATTCAAACCGACGTGGCAGGGCTTCTGCAGTATGGAGGGAACAACTCAGCACAGGGATCCTGGTGGTCACCCCTCAGCTCTCTCTTCAGAGCCAAGGACCCCAGACTCCCCGAATGCGGCTCTAGTCTGCTGTCCTTTCTCTGCCAGAGCCCAGATTTGGTGGAGAATGGGAGGCCAACAGATCCTGCAGACTGGGCCTTAATGAACACCATCCATTATTTCTGAACAGCGGGATTTGAGTAGCAAGCTAGTGCTTTTCAGGAATAGGAAACTGGTGGGAAATCCATACTACTGATGACAAGAAATGATGTGTTGACAGGACTTCAGTTAAAATTGGGATGTGCTTTGAAAATCTATGAGTTATTACGTAAAACTTCTGTAGTCAAAGCATTTAAAAAACAACTCACAGTACAGTAAAATTGGGGCCTCAGATCTCAAAAAATGCATAAATGAAATAACTTAGTTTCATGTTATGAAACTCTGTAAACAGAATACATATGTGTGAATATGTAAAGAATATCGACCAAATGAAACATTATCCTACTGGGTAGACTCAATCCATCAGGTGACCTGAATTCAGCTGGAGCAGCAAAGAGGGCATGCAGACAGGATGGTCTTCCCTGTGGAGTTTGTCAAAGAGAACGAAGGGAAATCAGTCTTCAACACAGTTAGATACTCTTCCCCAGAAAAGCTTTGAAACCATGAGGATTTTCTTCATTTCTTCAGACAGCTGTCTTGAAACTCATGGAATGCGCATATTTTGTTTACAGACTTGGGGTGAAAGTGAAAGGAGAAAGGGATTGCTGTCTCCCTTGAATTCTTCTGCTCCTCAGAGCTTGTGTTATGGGGATGGAATTGCTGACACCCCCTTTTATGGAGGGCCCTCCACATGACCTTATTAAGGTTCCACTGGAATATGCTGTGATGCTTGAAATAAAGCATATCTTGGCCCCTCCGGAAGCAGAACTGTGGCTCTGGAAAGAAAAGCTGTTGTGTGTTGGGCATATCCATCCACAATCAGCTAGCTTTCACAGGGGGCTAATGGTATGTTCTGCATAGAACTGCTTTTAAATTGGTTCTTTGTTTCCAAAGAAAGCATTTTTTCACTTTATGACTGTACTCATAATAAGTTGTTTCTGAAGAAATTTGCCAAGAGTTACAGATCAAAAAGCCTTGTTACTAGTATGGAATATTTTTATATATATTCCTTCACTATGGTACAACAGTTTTAATTGCTCTGATGCTTTGTTTCATTCCTGGTTTGAGTACTTGTTTTTAAGACCTTGAAGCAGTGGGCTTGCTACATCTATGTTAAAAGAAACAGTTGTTCAATCTCTGTGTGACAGCCCTTGTTGGATTTGTGTTTTGTGGTTGCAATAAAGCACTGGTTCAGTTCAAAAGCCCATGGCAGAACATGAATAAAATTCTACATCCTTTCACAAAAATCTATTTTTATAAAGAACATTTTCAATTTACAGGATTGAAAAAATTCCAAGTCCAAGTGCAGTATAAACATAAATCCATGCCAAAGTCCTGGCATGCAATGACAAAGTCAAGCCCACTGCTTGGCAAGCCTCACCTGGTGGGTCTTCACCCAGAGCCCAGAGAGATGAACACACTATTGGTCACTGGCACCACCTTGTGGTCATAAACTCCAACTAGCAGTCGCTTCACCAAACCATTCCGCCCTGGCCTCTGGGGGTCAAGACTTACCAAGAGGGGTCCTGCAGAAGGGTCTTGGGGAGAGTAGCTTCCAGGGTAGTCGTCATCCTCCTCCTCTTGTATCTGCTGAAAAGTTCTCTTCAGAGACTTCTTCTCCTCTGTGGCTACAGAAAAGAAGAAAGTGACAAGTTTGATTCACTAAAGCCTGCACGGGTTAAGAGTCAAATGTTACGCACAATGGGTCACATGTAAAAAAAAAAAGGCAGGAGGGGTCCTTTCCAGAGATAGCTTAACATTAACCTCTATGCCAGTTACTTTAAATAGGTGGTACATTACTGGAAAAAAACTACAGAAAACAAGTATCTAAAATCACGTGAAACTTACCAAACTAATACATTTCATAAAATACTTCATTATCTTAAAAAAAAAAAAAAAGGTTCACAGGAAAAGTAAAATGGTAAGAAACCCATCAGACAACAGAGTGAAGGAAGCCGACGTGTGCAAGGGTTTTTAGGGAATATGTCGCATATAAAATAAAATTCTTTATGCTTTCTAGGATTAGTTCAGAAAATAAATAGTAGAGTGAAACCTATCAATAAAACTGTGTCAAAAACTCAAAACACAAATATCCTTTCTAAAAACAATTTTACCTTAAAATTAAAAATAATCATTAATGAGAAATATGATTGATAACACTGGGAGTAATTAAGTTTCCATTTTAAAATTAACCACTTTTGAGGCTAACAGATTACATTTTTAATTATTTGTATTATATGCTTTTAAATTATGATAAATGTGTTAATTCTAAAATCACTTATTTTGCATCAAACTGAATAATACAAAATAAATGCCAAACAATCGTAGGACATAAATCTCAATGATAAATTAGGTTTGCAAAGTAAAAAACTATCAGACAACCAGCATGTGTCAGGCATGGCAATAGTTTCTTTACATTTCACCTTTCCAACAATTCTAAGACGTCATATTTCCATTTCACAGGTGAGAAAATGAGGAGGACTCAGATTAAATAACTCATCTAAAGGTGTGCCTACAAAATCCGTGCTCTTTCCACTCCACTCCAGACAAATTACTCAGCGCCACGCAATCACCCCTCTAGTCTGTCAGATGAGGAGCCACTACGCATCTGCCTCAGAACTGAGTTATAAACGGAACGCACTCTTCTTAACTGAACATTTTCTTCTAGAACCAAGGATGTATGTAGTTCCTGTTTTCTACCTTACATATTAACTGGTCAAGCTATGTTTGATATGAAAGCCAAGTTAATATCATGGATTGTATTTTTTCTTAATGTTTTTGTTTGCTCTACCAGCAAGAAAAGAAACAACATTTGCATTACAGGCAGTCCTCACTCTGCACAGATCTGTTACTGTGGTTTGGGTACACAGCACAAGTTCCTCAACAACATGGTTCACATTTCAGTTACCATGGCATATTAACTATGAGTAACTGCATACAGAGCAAGCTTCACTACTAACTTCAGTCCACAAGTCTTTATGTAAATAACAGAAGTGCTTCATGATCAGTGATCATATCCCTCCTTCAAGGCCAGTGACTGGTTGCTGCACATCTGTTACTCAGTTCATACACAGAGAACAGAGTTGTGCTGCCTCCCAGTGGTAAAACCCACATGACATAATCAAAACAAGGAATCGACGGACAAAGATGAAAGCAGCAAAGAAACTAAGACTAAAACTAAGGAAGGAAGTGCAACTTGAAGGGACCATCAATAGAGCTGTAGGAAAACAGCTGCTATGGATAAATACGGGCACTGCCACAGGCTCCTAGACACTCCAGGTTCAAATCCAGAGGAACTTTAGCAAAGGCCAACTAACTTATCAACATCAACATAAGTGAAGAAAGTGGTTGTGATGAAAATGACAATGTCCCAGGGCAAGTGATGCTGACAAAAACCCTCCTATTAGCCCTGGCAGGTGTGGCTCAGGGGACTGAGTGCCACCTATAAACCAAAGGGACACAGGTCTGATTCCCAGATCAGGGCACATGTCTCGGTTGTAGGGGTGTGCAAGACACAACCACACACTGCTGTTTTTCTCCTTCCCCTCTGTCTAAAAATAAATAAAATCTTAAAAAAAAAAAACCCACCTCATATTAAAGGAACTCTCAGGTATCTTTCACAACACTGAAAATACAAAGAATAAAATGTTGGAAGCTGATACAAACCTGGAAAGAGTATGACGATTCACTAAGAAAAGATGCTCACTCTGTATCATTAGTTATATAAGCAAGCAGGTTTTGTCCAAAACACTCTTAATAAGTTTGTTACAAGGAAATAAACACTTTAATTCTCAATGTTTCTGATTTTTTTGTTATAGCATGCTAAATATCAGTTTTACTATCTTTCTGGTTTCCCTATATAATTGTAATCAACAGTGAAATTTTAATTCTTTAACAAAAAAAATCTTAAAAGTGGCAGAGCAATTCTTTATTGATTACGGTCTCAGCTTACACAGTCACTTTACAGTCGTGGACTGCTAAGTCCATTCAATGCAAAGACCACTGTGTTTGTAAAACAGAAACTCTACTAGGATCAAACCTGCACGTGAGATATCTAGCAGTGATCTGCACAGAGCAGCTACCTAACTAATGTGTAGTGTGTGGTATGACCCACACAGACATTTAGCTACTGCATTTAGAATTTAAAGCACAAGCCCTGGCTGGTGTAGCTCAGTGGATTGAGCACGGGCCTGCAAACCAAAAGGTCGCTGTTCGATTCCCCATCAGGGCACATGTCTGGGTTGCAGGCTAGTTCCCAGCAGGGTCGAGTTCCCAGCAGGGGACATACAAGAAGCAGCCACACATCGACATTTCTCTCCCTCTCTCCTTCCCTTCCTGTCTAAAGATAAATAAATAAATATTTAAAAAAAATTTAAAGCACAAGAACAAAAAAAGACTTTATTATTTTGTTCACTTCCAAACACCTAGCAAAGTACTCCATAAATAATTGTTAAATATACTAGAAAATGCAGAAAAAATTATAAAACTGAATCCTTTTGCATAAGGGTTTGAAAACCCTTACAGAAAAAATTTTATATATGAAAACCACACATCACTAAACCCCTCTGGACATTCAGAATCACCGAACTGGGGCACTGGTAGGCCTTAGAGAAACCCAGGCCTTTGTTTTCTCTACCTTATTTCTCATGTGAACATCAAGGCCCAGGTTTGTCCAAAGCCAGAAAGCTGGTTAGTCTGGGTCCTACAGCCAAAGTCACCTGCCTCCTAGTTTGGAGTTCCTTTTAGCACCCACTCACAGACTGACAAAGGCTGAAATTAAACTAATGCGAATAGTGGGTTCACTAAAAAGTCCGTTTATTTTTTTATGTAAGATAAAAGACACATTTTTCATTTTCATCAATAACTTTATTGATTTGGATATTTTGAGCATGTCAGCTATCTCCCATGTGGTATAATGTTAACTGTTCTCAATTAATGTCTCAATTTGATCACTATCAACTTCAACTGGTTTAACCTGACTGTGGAGCATTGTCGAGCGAGAAATCTCCAGCATGAAACTTTGCAAACCACCTCTGTCACTTCAGGTGCTCAACCAGTCACAGCACCTTCTCCATACACTGCACAAATCTTTTTTTTTGATTTGTTATGTTTTTACATTTCTTAAAATAATAAAGCATAATATGCCAAAAAAATGTTATTTTCTTCCATCTTCAACATTAAAATGGCTACACAAAATTTCACCAATTTTGACAATATTTTTTGATTCACAATGATATGACAGCTGTCACAATACAATCATACAAAATCGTTTTGAATGAAGTTAAAGACAAGGCTACTAGAGCCATCTTATGGAAAAAAACCAAACCAACTTTTTGGCCAGTCTGACAATTTTAGGGTCACTTCTGTCCTCTGCCATTCTAATGGCAGAGGGTGCAATAATAGGAGGCAACCATTATCATCCTGCTTTTCCCGTTGTCACCTATCTCCACTTGTGGGACCGACTGTAAATGAATTGTTAATCAGTCATCATTTCCCCCACTAGGGTCCTCGTTTCCTGAGCTCCTATTTCTTTCACAAACTCTCCCACTGGCCTCATCTTCTAAGTACAACACCTTGGAACCACAAGGATCTCTCCCAAACTCCCAACTTCTAGCAGATTCCATCCCTCTCTGAGGAATAGCCTGCATCTCTCCTCTTTCTACTCCTTCCCATACCTCTTACCAGCAGCAATCTGACCCTTACCACGCCTCGTTCAGACCGCTGTCCCAACTGGTGTCTCGAAGCCACTCCTTTCCCAACTTAGATTACACTCTTACTACATTAACCTTCCTAAAGCTGAGCTCTCGCCCCATCGTGCCTCTATTCAAAAACCTGGAATGGCTACTCAAGCGCAGAGCCTCCTCATGGTAATGTGATACGTCTTGAGTATGCCCTCTCTCTCACAGGCATCCTCTCCCTCTAATTCCCACAGCGTGTGGCCACTGCTAACTGGCGTGGCCACTGGCAGGCACTCGCCATACCTCTAAGTGTCTTATTCCTTTACGCCCCTATAATACCTAGGAAAGTGCCAAGAGACCTGAGTTTGAAATCTCTTGAAGGCAGAGGAAGCACAGAGCTTGGACAGTGCTAGTGCTGTGCCAGAAGTGACTGTCACTGTGTCCCTTTACAGGGGCACAGACACAGCCTGCTCTGGTAACCATCCTGACTCATCTGTACCAAGTTAGCAGGTATGATGTCCAGTAGTCTCAATCTAGTCAGACAGCCATTTAAAATAAACTAGGAAATCTACCAGTGCCCTCCCCACAGCTAATTAAGGTAAGGCGCCCTACAACTACCAATTTGGCTTCTGACCTTAGTATTGAGATTTACTCACCTCTCTGTATTCACACAAACACTGTTACAGGCAGGGCAAACTCTACAGCTAGTCGAAATCCTTCTGCCTTCACAGTGCACACCTTCTCTTCTATCCCCCAACTTGTCCCTGTGTCTCCAGGGGAACTTGTACTTTGCTAACTTTTAAGTAATCCTGGTTACCTAAGTGTTTATGGTATACCTCCTGGAAACCTGAATTTTGGTAGAATTTCAGACATTAAGGCAGAAAGTTAGCCTGAAGATTCCCAAATCACATTATAAAATGCAGTCATCTGCCTGTAAAGCTGGATCTTCTAAAAAATGCACTTGAAATTTTCTGGGGTTAAAAAAAAAAAGAAAGAAAAAAAACCCACAGATTTTATATTTATTTTATAATGAAAAAGAATCAAGAAATATCGTTTGCAACAGGTTCCTTATTCTTTGTTCTCTTCCTGCAAAATTAAGAAAAAAATGTAAGGCCCTGCCCATTAATTCAATTAGTCAGAGCATCATCCTGATAATGCCAAGGTTGTGGGTTCAATCCTCAGTCAGGGCACATACAAGAATCAACCAATGAACGCATCAATAAGTGGAACAACAAATCAATGTTTCTCTCTCTCTAGAATCAATCAATAAAACAAATTTAAAAAGCACATTAAACTTTACTCGTGTGAAGTAAAACACCTGCAACAAATCAAGGGCTGGCATTTGAAGCACAGTTATGAAAGCACTTTCTATATCATCTCACCGAACTGAGTGGCCAGGTCCAGACAAGAACCCAGGGAATCTGGGCCAAGAGCTTTCTAGTCTTGCACAAAATCTCAGAAACTAAAAATACTAATAAGTGTCCTACTACTTTTGCTACAGTTCATATTTAAAAACTCAGAATATTAGATATTAGAACTGGAGGAGACAAATAAAAGTCATGTCATCACTTGATTAACAACATCTACATTATTGCAAGTAATACAACAACCCTACCAGGTATACATACTAGTAACAGCCATGAACCTGAGGCCCAGATAGGGCAATGGTCCAACGTCACACAGCTCAGAAGTGACAAAGTTGGGACTCATACTCTGGAAGTCTGATGTCAAATCCCTGCTCTGAATAGCTACACTAACTATGTAAGATCCAGGAAAATTGGGCAGCCTGCTCCTGAATTCATACCCTAATTCAAATTATTATGCCTTCAGAAAAAAGAATGGTATAAAGGACAGAACACAGGCTTTAGCCCTGGCTGGTGTGGCTCAGTGGATTGAGTGCTGGACTGTGAACCAAAGGGTAGTGTCAGTTCAATGCCCAGTCTAGGGCACATGCCTAGGTTGCAGGCAAGGTCCCCCTGGGGCGTGGGGGGTGGAGAGGGGAGGGTGGCATATGAGAGGCAACCACACATTGATGTTTCTCTCCTTCTCTTTCTCCCTCCCTTCCCCTCTCTAAAAATAATTAAATGAAATTAAAAAACAAAAACACACAGGCTTTAAAGTCATATAGCTCTGGATTCGAATTCTCCATTATAAATTACATGTATTTGGGCTAAATTACTATACCCTTGTGAACCTTAGTATTAGTATCCTCAACTGAATTATGAAAATAATATCAAATTCACAGAGTACTTATAAAGATCTAAAATAAGTTAACATGAAGAGCAGTCAGCAGAGAGGTTGATACTTAATACATGCTCAGTAAAAGCCATTTCCTCTGTATCTGTCTTTCCTTTCTAAATTGCTCTACATCTATACAATTCTATACGATTTTCATGTTTCTCAGGTAAATAATAGTTCCAGTGAGTAAAGCAAAAGCTTGAGTATTCCCCAAAACAGAGAGGCAACTTCAGTAAAACACCTAGGTCTTGCACCTGGGGAGACAGGTAATGTAACTCAAGGAATCTCTAGCTCTGAAACCAAATTCCTAATCTCAAGTATTCTCCAATGTTAGAAGAACTCAAAGTTCCACAAGAAGACTCTTGTTTCAAAGATAAACTTTAAAGTTATCTGAAAATAAGGAACTACTCATGAATTAAAGCTGAAATACAAAAGGACTATTTAAATTTGGAAATAAACTTCTGGAGAAACCATCAATATTTTGAAAGGATTGTGGTAAAATATTGATAACTCAGGTCCAGAGAAGACAGAGTGGGTAACTAATGCACACGCTGGAACCTCCTGGTGTATGTTTCTGTCGTCAGAGAACAGAGGAAAAAGCGTCCTTAGAGCTGCACTCCCCTCCACACAGAGGAATACTGCCTCTCTTGTTGTTAATATCCAGATACTCAAAACACTGAGAAACCCAATGGAGCTATTCTGAAACCTACTATGGCCACAAATCCCCCAATTTGTCTGACTGCTCCCTAAGTGCAGAACTATTTCTCACTTCTCTCTCGCTCTCCTATTACATAGCTGTTTACCCAGAGCACATGTCTGGCAAATGCTTGTTGAATTGAAATTCAACACTTAGCCTCAAACATTGTATTTCAGAGCTCTCGTACTTGACCAATGGTATTTTTAAAAAATCAGCACTGTTTACCAATGGACTCTAAGGCAGAGTAAAGAATGCTGAGTAATTCCTCAATACTGTGTAGAATACCACCAAAGGACACAATACAAACACCACCAGAATCCAAAGTAGGAAATATCTTGCTTTTCAGAAGCTACTGTGCAGAGCGACCCCAAAATTGTTTTTATCCACTCCAAGTAAAACAACAAGGTCTGAAAGCATTGGCATCATTCTTAGCCTCTAACCTCTAGTTTCACAGGAACACCCTGCCTTAAAAGGTATGTAAACTCAGAGCCGGAAGAGATCATGGAAGGTGCACAATAAAGGGCTGCTGAATGAGAGCTATTATCACGGCTGCATTCCACAGCAGAGGCATGCAGAAGTACCAGAGGAACATGGAGGGAATGGCTACATGTGCCGGACAAGATAGGGAGGAGGTCAGGATGAGAGCAGCAGTTTTGAAGAATGAGTTCGCCACACAGTGAAAGGGACAGGAGGACATTTCAGGCAGAGGGGGCACCAACAGAGTATCCCGAGGAGAAAATGTTTGGTATGCCCGAAGGATATGGTATATGCGAGGTAATGGCAGAAGAATCTGCAAAAGTAAACTAGTTCAGACTTTAAAAGGTCCTAAATAATCTTAGTACTTGGACTGGATCTTCCAGGAAATGAGTACATGTGCAGTCAGAGCAGATCGTAGCTTAGAAACATGCCATGCCAACTAGAATTAAACCACAAGTAACTGGAAGCAAAAGAACCAGATTAATGTTTGATCTTCCCCCTGAAAAAGACAACAAGCTCTTAAGGGCTTGGTAAAACACACACAAGCACGCACTTCCCAGGGATATCCTAAGTTCGGTAGTAACCAACATCGACTTTAGACAGCAAGCTGAAAACCATCAAAAGCATGATCCAAAACCACACCAATATGTAATGAAACCAAGTTCTAAAAGGGCTGAGACTTGTCCACAATCCTATAGTAATCAATGGCAGAGCTAGGACAAAATCTTAGTCCAGGGTCCTTCCTAGCACCCCGCGAGTCTTTGTTGTGCCTTTCCCTTGTGCACAGAAAGTCTCTGAAGGGCAGGACAGCCAAGGAGAACAAAGCAAAAGTGAGGGTGTGAGATGATGAATAGCATGAATACTAGAACCAGGCTTACATGTTGTGAGCACTACATAAATTCTCACCATCATTTATGATCATCTCTCTGAAGAATCACATAATCGTTGGTGGTTCACAGCAACCCCCACTGCAGCTTTTCATATGATTCGAAAGTAGGCAAAGACCAAGAGCTGTAAACATGTGGTGATGTTTCTACCTTTGGGGGGAGGGCTCTTGGAGTCCTCCATAGACAGCTTCAGCTGCTGTATGAACTCGCCGCCATACACACTTCTTTCTTGCCAGATGTTCAGCAATCTTTCTAAAGGTTTTTTACAGCCTTCATCTGCCTCTCTGCCCAGAAAAGATGAAAAGATATATATAAGCTTAAGATTTCTTGTTTTTAATTAGGACAGATGTACTTTTAAAAAAAATCAACAACTGACTAGATGGTTTACACAATTAAAAACATAAGGAAGAGTACGGTATAATTGTGGTAAGGGGATACCCAAAACTTGACCAGAAACTACAACATTCTTCCTGCAGGGGAATGAGAGAGATTACATGATAAAAGCGATCTGTGTCTTTCATCCCCTTTGAAAGACGGGGCAAATAGGGCGAAAAGCCAGTGGCGGATTTTTACAGATAGAATCATCAAAAATTGATACTATCAACTGTGACATTAATTAAGCCCTGACTGGTGTGGCACAGTGGACTGGGCATCCTCCCACAAAACAGAAGGTCGAGATTCTGGGATGCAGGACAGGTCCCCTGTTGGAGGTGTGCAATAGACTGATGGATGTTTCTCTCCCTCTCTTTCTCCCTGCCTTCCCCTCCAACTAAAAAATTAATTAAAAAATTTTTAAATAAAAAAGATGACAATTGAAATCTAGTGCCAGACATTCTGCTGAAAACTAACGGGGACCAAAACTTTTAAGGATAGAAAAAAAAAAGATTAAAAACCACAAATGTTTGGGAATAAACGGGGAATAAATTCACTCCAACTCATCGATGCAAACACACCAATACTGCTGCATCTATAAATACAATCACATACAAATATATGCCAAGACTGATCTCAACTCTAAATTAACCACTTCATAATTATCTTAATTCTGGGCTAGGTCTGTAGTCCATGTCACCCAAAGGTGTCTAACAGATAATCTTAGAACATACTGAACATTAATTCAGTCCCTAGTAATTCAGACAGTTTTATTCTGACATGCTACACTCCTAAAACAGACGGTTTTTCAGTAAGGTGACTGTAACTCACACTTACCTAAAATATCAGAAAACAAAAGTGGAGAAGTGGGGAAGACTTTCTGAGAGGAAAACAAATTCCCTCACCACACACTTATTACTACAAATTTTTCTGGTTTGTAGACCTGTCTGGATGTCAATGATCTTGCATTGAATAACTCAAACAAGGAGGATATCCTGATGTCTTTGTATCTAAGTCAGTATCTTTAATGGGAACTTCATAAGGAATCATCCCAAATCAACTGAAATGTCAATTTCATTCACCCTCAGCCTTGACAGCACCTTTTCCTCAAACTTATTTTAACACTCAGGGTGACGTAAGCTTTCAGCCTAATCTGGTCAGGCCATATTACTTATGAATTGTTGGTGGCAAATTTCACCAACTTGGGGTTAAAGTAGTAAATCAGGGTACATACAAATTAGTAATTGTTGTTAAACTTTTTTCTTTTAGTCAGAGGTAAGGAGAAAGGAGAAAAATTCCATAAATAGTTTATAAAATTTAAAAGGTATGAACTAAATATTTGATGTCTGTGACAAAACACTTCTCCATCTTCAAAATGTATCTAGAAACAAATCACTTCTCACCTGTTCCTCTGTGGTCAAGCTGGTCCAAGCCTCTGTCGCCTCCTGCCTGATCGCTACAATACAGCTTCGTTACTGGTCTCTCTGCTTCCACTCTTGCCCTTCTACAAGCTATTATTGAGCTTAAAAAATATAATTCTAGCTGCTGTGTTAAGGCAGATCATGTTATTCTTACTCAAAACTTCCAATGGTTCTTTTCTCCCTTGGAATAAAAGTTAAAGTCCTTAAAAATCCTAGAAAGCCCATTATTTCTCAGGCTTCACCTTCTCCCCAGTCCCCCACAACAGCCACCCTGACCCTCCTGCCTCAGGACCTCTGTGCTTCAATTCACTTTGGCCTGGAACCATCCCCCGCATCCCAGGTGGTGCCTGGCTCATCTGCTCTCTCCCTTTAGGCTGGTAATTACTCACACAGCACTGTTCCAGTGAGTCCTTCCCTAATGTCCCCATTTCGAAGTACGCTCCCTACCCCTACTTAGTTCTTCTCCATACAATACATCTGATATGCTAATATAGTTTACTTGTTTATACTCTTTCCATTGTGTGTGTGTGTTTTAATTTTATTTACTGAGTTTTTAGAGAAAGAGGAAGGGGGGAGTAAGAGAAACATTGATTTGTTGTTCCTCTTATTTATGCATTCATTGGTTGATTTTTGTATGTGCTCTGATGAGGAATGGAATCTGCAACCTTGTATCAGACCACGCTGTAACCAACAGAGCAACCAGCCCAGGGCTCTTACACTTTGCCATTTGAATGTAAAGGCAGGGATCTGTCTTCAGCGCCCCCCCCCCCAACTGCTATCCACTCTAGAACAATAAATACCTGATTGTAACCTTTTAAAAAAGGTTTTAGATAAGTTTTTAGTAAATCACACAATTAGTTAACCTAAAGCAATCATCTTACTACATCAAGGTCATTCACGTCAGACTTCAACTAAGCACTCACCTGCTCATTCTATGAAGTTTATGAAATACTGTGCTTGAAATCCACAGACTTTAGGCCTTCGTTCTGACCCCAAGGGTTTATTTGACCCAATAGCCTTTCCATTCCCTACTGGGGCTTCACGTTCTAGCAACACTGGATCATATGTAATTTCTACTTGGAACTTGCTCTCTCTCGCTCATGTTATCACCTCTGCTTGGACTGGAACCCCGGAGTAAAACAAGGTGAAGAGGGAGAAGTTCGTGATTCAGGTGGTTTAAGTACCTGTGGGGGTATGTAGAATAGCAGAAGAATCTGGAGGGATAAAGTGGAACTAGATTATCAAGGGTCTTAAATGCCGTATAAAGCGTGGGGCCTTTATCCTGAAGGCAAAGGAAAGTACCAGTAATTAGCTGGTTGGTACTTTTAACATAGAATCTGTTCTCTGCAAATTCTCCTTTCACTTAATAGAAAGAGAAACCTTAATCAAGACAACCAATTTTTATCTAGGATTTAGTTAAAAGGAGAGGGAGGGGCACAACACATACGCACACACCATCCCTGGGGGTATCTGGGACTCAAGACTTTTAAGACTGATTTAAGCACAATTTCTGCCACATTACTACACAGTGGAAACTGACACTCAAGCGAGTTATTATAACCTAAAGACATTTCAATATAGGCTTCCACCACTAAAGGCTAAATCCAAAAGGGAGCTCTGGTTTACTTGGTGATGTAATTAACCAGGACAGGCTAATCCTTTGAGCACTACAGTAAATAAAGGTTTTGCCAGATAAGTTTCAAAGTTACGGATACAGAAGTCAAAAAATCTTTTTACTGATGAGGTTTTAACATAAGTAACTACAAAAAACTGAATGTCCCTTTAGCACTTAGAACTAAATATAACTAAAGCAATAAAGTAGTTTTATAACAGACAGTTATCTTTTCAAGTTGCATCAACTCTGTTCTAAATTGAAAAACCTTTAAGTGAAAAAACACCAAATTGTTACCACTAATAAGTGAAAAAACTGGAAAGTGATAATTACATGCATAACTGACGTTAAACATAAGTTAGTCTGTACTTTAATTCTAATTATAAATTTAATCTTTGCAAAATTGATCTTGTTAGTAAAAAGTATGTGTTATACACACATAGGATTGCTGCCTTTTCTTCCTTTGCAGTTTTAATGGCACTTCCTTGATATGACTACTGCAATTTCTGTGTTTCTGTCTTATCGCATGCACAGTAGGCCTATGGTAGCTTATTAAAGGCAAGAATTCTAAGTATCCCTAATGCTTCCAACAGCACGTCATGTACAGCTGGGGCAGAAATGTTCCCTCTGCAAGTGTGCAGAAGAGAGTTAACATAGCAGACCTGACATTACTACCCTTAGGAAGGCCCGCTTACAAGGTTAGCCCTTGGTGAGCATCTGGGAACCTCGTTTTCAGGAGTGTTCCTGCCTTTTCCTAACCAATTAGGGTGGTTTACTGAGCCCAAATTGTTTGTGCAAATAATCTGGTTTATGCTAAACACCTCTCTCTTTCTGAAATTTTGGCAGACGATGCCTGTGGCCAACCCCAATAGAAATCCTGGGTGTTGAGTCTTTAAGGAGCTTCCCAGGTACGCATATCACGTGTGTGGTCATTATTCAGTGCATGAGGAATTAAGTACATCTTGTGTGACTCTACTTGTGGCATACATAGATTAATTACTAAAATTCCATGGCACACACCAAAAATATTTTTTGCTGATCTGACAAAAAAACAGGTATAATTTCTGATTCATTCATACTGGACGGCTATTGTGTTGGCAGTTGTCATTTTTTATTTGACAACCTAAGGGAAAAGACCCCAGTGCCCCTGGCTAAACAGTCACATATTACATATTTCAAAAATTCTTGCCCTGGCTGGTGTGGCTCAGGTGGTTGGAGTGTCATCCCATAACTGAAGGGTTGTGGGTTTGATCCCCAGTTCAGGTGCAAAAGATCCTCCCCAGTCTGGGTATGTATGGGAGGCAACAAATCGATGCTTCTCTCTTGCAACCATGTTTCCCTCCCTCTCTAAAAGCAATGGAAAAAAAATGTCCTTCAGGGAGGATAAAAACAAAAAACCACCCCTGCAGCACACCGGTGGAGAACTGCGGCTCCACTGCGGAAGGATTCTTGGAAGCTTATACCCAGTCTCCTCTGGACTTCATCTCCAGCACCTTTCCCTGGACCGACTTTATTCTGTGCCCTTTCACTGTAAGGACTCACGGCCATGGGCACAACTACGCTGAGCCCTATGAGTCCTCCTAGCCAGCCACCACCCTAACGTTGGCCTTTGGGACCTAGGACACAACGGCAGATAAATAAGCATATGGCGCTAACTCCAAATTTGTCTCAGGAATTAATTTCCTACCGAGCTCAGACAACAGGCATACCTCGGAAACACTGTGGTTTTGGTTCCAGACCACAGTAAGGCAAGTATCTCAATAAAGCAAGTTGTATTCTTTTTGGGGGTGAAGGCTCTTGCCTTCAACTTGTAAAAAACACAACATCTGTGAAGTGCAATAATGCGAAGCACAATAAACAGGGCGTGACTATATTGTGCCTATCTGCACTGCCCCTTGGAATATCCACCAGCCATCACAAACTTAATATGGCCAAAGCAAAAGTCTTGATTTCCTCTACCATACCTTCCCCCCAAACCTCATCTCAGTAAAGAGCAACACTGGCCATCCACTTATGTCAAAAACCTAAAAATAATCTTTGATTTCTCTTTTTCCCTACCACCTCCCACTCAACCCCCATAAATCCTATCAGTTTACATGGCGGGGGAGGGGGGTGGAGGGGGGGTGGAGGTGGGGGATGGAGCAAATGTATCCGCAAAACAAACATTCAATAAACAGAACCTATTATCTTCTCACTGCTTCTGAGTCCCAGCCAATGACACCTCTAGACTGTATTAGAGCAATATCCTCCAAACTAATATCCCTGCCTCTCTTGGGATTATTGGCCCTAATAATCCATTTTCCAAACCAAGCCAAAGGGATCTTTTAACAATGTGATAGAATGAATGTATCATTCTCCTGCTTAAAATCCTTCATCACTGATACTCCCAAAACCCTCTCCCAACACCGACAAGACATATGTGACTGGCATCTGCCCATTTCTCTGAAATTAGCTGGGAGCTACTTTCCCCTTTGCTCAATGTGTTCTAACCTTACTGGCCTTCAGCCTGATCCTCTTAACACGCCAAGATTATTTCTACCGGACATTCCTACTTCACGCGATGACCTCAGACATCACTTCCTCAGAGGCCTTCCTTTACCACACTAGAAGAAATCCCACTCTAGAACGCCATTCTATTTTATTATATCCACATTCTCACTCTCTGCAAGTATCCTGTTCACTTATTTCCCCTTGCTGACCTTATTCATGGCTGCTCCCTACTGTCTGGATCAGTTCTTGGCACACAGAAGGTACTCAAATACACACTGAACGAAAAATAAGGTGAAAAACCATCTTCAAACTGAGATGAAAACAAGAAGGCATTTGTGTGGAAAACCAGATCAAAGTCTGGTTGCCTGAACCGCTATTCACATTGAATCTACCCTATGATCTTGGCGGCTTTCTCTGACTTGATTGAAAGGTTTGGCTTGGGGATTTTTTGGAGTGGGTGGCTGAGGGAAGAGGTAGGAAATTATCATAAAGAGATTCCTAATAAACTTTGGTCAATATTAATAGGTCAACTATCTTTGTCCATCAACTGGCCACAGGAAACCCTTCCAGAAAGCACTTCTTACTGCTGCTAAGCGACATCAGGCCTGCAGTGGAGTGGCTAGTCTTTCTGTTCTAACAATGGTAGGCGGAGGGGGCTTGGAAACATGGAAATCACAAATATAATACCCGAATAGGACCTTAAAAGAACTAGAAGAATGCAAAAATGAGTTTTTTAAAATTCATTTTTTAATTAAAAAGGACCAGGTTTATTTTTCCCCACAATGCCACAGAATATGACAAAACCTTTTTATACTTCCTTCTAGATAGTTTTAAGATGCTACCAAGTAAAAAAGGAATTTTTCAATCCTGGTACTACCCTTTTTTGGTCCCTTTCTGCTTGCCCTTTTCTGGATTTAGGGCACCTAACGATTATTGTTCAATTTTTAAATAAAAATGTTATACCTATTAACCCTACAGAAAACGATTCGTCAATTTCCTACACCCTAAATTAACTTACAAATTCATCAAATATTTATTGAACAACTAACTCTGTGCCAGGGCAGATCCGAATGTTGCCCGGCTCCTGGGACACCACTGGTGATTCCCATCAAGGCTACAGAAAAGGTGTCCCTGAAGCCACATGGCCCAGCAGCTCTGTGCCAGCCACTTCAGCAGGTGCTTGGGATACAGCAAGGAACAAAAAAAGAAATGGTCCTTCTCTTCCCAGAGTTTTATAGCTTAGTATATTTGCATAAAGGAGCAAAGCCCTTGGATCAGTCACTGTACTGTATATATTCAAACACACTTTTACTCTAGCCTCACAACTCTAATTAGGAAACTCAGGCCCAAACAGCTAAGTATCAGATATAACACCACTCAGTGCTGGAGGCAGAGCGGCGACCAATGACTAAGAAACCGAATCAATCAGCTCAAAACCAAAAAAAATGACTGGCTCCAGAATCATGGATCCAGAGAGCATTTTGATAGTTGCCAGATGGGGGGCGGGGGGGGGGGATGGGCAAAGAGGTGAAGGGATTGATAAGTACAAATAAGTAGTTACAGAATAGCCATGGGGATGTAAAGTACAGTACAGGAAAGGGAGCCAAAGAACTTACAGGAGTGACCCCTGGACATAAACAATGGTGAGGGGACTGTCTGAGGAGTGGGGGGTGCTGGGAGCGAGGGGGGCAAAGGGGGGGAATGAGGACAAACTGTGACAGCATAATCAATGAAATATAATTTTTTAGAAAGGCTGTCTCCAGTTTCAAATAGCTAGTCTAGTAGTTTGTTCTAAGCTGACTCTGTAATAAGGAGACAGCATTTATTCAAGTTCATAACACATTCTGTTTCTTTGGTGTGCATGTTCACCAAAAGAGCAAGCCAGCAATGTAGTGGACAAACAAAAGTCTTTTTCTGCATTTCCGAAAGCTATACGTCATTTGTTTCTTTTGGATGTCCCATTTTATTCCTTCCACTGTTTCAAATCTTTTATGGGCTGTCAGACTTATGTTCACATTTTAGACCTTTCATTTACAATTTAGACCCTAGAACAATTTTTAAACCACTAGTCTCCTCTGTGCCCTCCCCAATTTCCTTTTGTAAAGACGTTTACTTTTGTATGTTTACTTAGTAATATTCTAATGAAAAATAATTTTTCTCTGCTCCCCTTGGGCAACTAACTTGTGTCTACAGAAAAGTGATTTGTTTTTAAATGAACAAGTGATTTGTAAAACTTTTACTCTGATGGATGTTTTCTGAGATGTGTTTGGGGTGCTCCGTGCTCCAGTCCTGTCGGAACACACAGCAGCGGGAGAGGCTCCATGGGGTACAGCCAGAGCAAATATTTGCTTTCCACACTTGAAACTACCTTTGCACTTACAGAAATGACCACTATTTTTAGACATCTAGGCATCCAAAGGAACTAAAAATAAAGGCATAAGAAACTAACTTTTTTGTTAATAAGGTTTTGTTACTGGAAAATTCCCTTGTACTATTTGGCTTTGTTTTTTGACCATAAGCTAATGAGACATTTCAGCCAAACCAAGAAAAATACCATATTCAAGAAACTAATTTAATAAATGACTACATCTAGGGAAAAAAGATGTGTTTCGAGTTTTAGACTAAATCCCTGTAAAGCATCGAAATGTTTCCATGTCTGAGGTAGTTTTTAAGGGCCCAGCAAAACATAAAACCATAATTTAGCCTTTGCATCACTCTGTAAAGCGCATCTCTGTTAAGTACAAGCTGTCAATTTCCAAAAGTTATCTTGGAAAAGGAAGAAACAAAAAAGGAGGAAAGGTAAAGTATTTAAAAACTAAACAAAAAAAAACAAGAGACAACATACCTGGCAACATGAGAAAAAGCATCCACAAGGACAGATTCAAATTCTCTAGTGAACTCAGGTCCTTTCCTTTTACTGTTTTGGATGACATCATTTGCTAAGTACAGAAAAGTAAGCTTTCTATTTGATTTGGCTGGAAAGAAAAAAAGAAGATAATTTAACTTACACCGAGGAAATTAGCAATCCATAATTCTTTTGCCCAAAGATACTCCTAAAAAAATTAAGACAAGCATTATCTACTTGAAATCAAGGGTGCTGTATGTATGAAAAACAACCTGAAGGTTTGAGAATACCACTTTTGTAAAAAGCAAAGTGAGAACGGCCCATCTTCATTTCTTTGTTATTTTAATCAGGGTAATTAGCAGTAAAATGAAATAATGTAAAGAAAACTCTTAGAGGGTAAGCAGTCAACATTCTCCAGACGACATGTTAAAACCAAGGTTTTCACTTATTCTATTGCAAAAATGAACTTTTCTAACTCACAATTAATTATCAAATACTGCTGAATGAAAGATTGAGTTAGTTTCTTGTAATTTATGCTCCTAGACGGAGAATTTCCCTTTGAACACTCAAATAACCATCATCAGTCATTACATCAACTCTACAACCCAGAGGAATCTCTAGGTGCAGCAATGATATTTATCTCAAATACAGATAAACACTAATGCTACATTATAAATGAAAATTTACACATGTCTGAAATCTGGATATGCAAAATTATGGCTCCCACAAAAACTGTAATTCTTCTCTCTCATACATACTAAATGTAGAGTTTCCTTCTACTCTATATGGTATCATATATTAAACCATAAAAACCTCACGTAATATATGAGTTACAGTTGCTTGGGGGAACATTACTGAATTTCTTGGCTTCTATGCACATAACTTTTCAACCATAAAGTTACATCATTACAATTTTTGGTCCCAGTTTTCTTTTAAAAGAAATAAATAAAAACACAATCAGACAGTTCAAAACATCTGAAAATCTCGAGCAAGACCTATGTCAACCTCCATACACACCCAGTCCTTACTGCATTTCTCTCAGAAACCACTAGTTTCTTTTGAAATGCACACAGCATATATAAATTCAGACATAGCAAGGCATAAGATGCGACTTTTTTTTTAAAGACTTTATTTATTTATTTTTAGACAGAGGGGAAGAGAGGGAGAAGGACAGGGAGAGGAACATCAGTGTGTGCTTGCCTCTCATGTGCCCTCTATGGGAGACCTGGCCTGCAACCCAGGCATGTGCCCTGACTGGGAATTGAACCAGCCACCCTTTGGTTTGCAGGAGGGCACTCAATTCACTGAGCTGCACCAGCCAGGGCAGATCTGACATTTTTAAATGTAGCTACAGAAGTATAACCCAAGTTGAAAACAAGACTTTAAAAGCATATTTATGGCTGAAACTGGTGACTTAAAGTGCTCCAAAAAATTAAATATGGATGTACCGAATTGTACTAACCTTCTGGTAATAACCTAATTTTGATGGCCATCTGATGAGAACACTGAAAACCTAGAGCTGTGTTGCTACAAAGGTATGAATGGCAAAAGTCTTAAAAAAGCAAACCTTCTTCCAGGATGTTGGAGCAAGTAGAACTACCCAGTCCATAATGCCATAGACTTAATGCATTTAGATATAAATGCATTTACATCTAAAGTAAACAGAACTTCAGCAAAGTAAAACTGACTTCACAAAAGTGAAGCATTACAAATTCTATATAGTTATGTTTAAAAAAAAAAAAAAAAAGGAATCCAAAATCCGTATCACAAAACGCCATGGACATTCCAGAAAGACCTGATATGGTTTTCAGTATTACAAATAGGACAGCTAACAGGCGAGAGAGCCAGAGTTTTCAGTCAGTATCTGCAGTGCCAATTAATTTTCATCATTCTTAAACTTGGCAAGGGGGGCTTATTTAGGATAAAACTTTATCCCTCCACATCCTGAACAGACAACATAAGCACCATGTGCATAAATAAGATACAACAAAGCCCAAGAGCGCCTGAACAAACCATCGAACAAACCATCGTAACATACACAACACACGCCCTCTACTCCAGCTCCAAGTGACAGCTCACTTATTCAGATGTCCTTCCACCGGGACAAAATAGATCTTTTCACACACAACCTAGGCCCCTTCCAAACTGGATGAAATAGTTATTGAGCAAGGTTTAAATAACTAGTTGGCCAAAAATTTTCACTTGTTTGGCTGGTTTTGACACCTTCTTAGAAAAGTAAGTTTAAAAACAAAGATTACTGATCTGCTTCAGGCCAAGATACAAAAACACTAGTAAAAAATATTCAGCTAATATTGAGCATTTTATACCAAACTGAATCATAAAGGGGAGAAGTTCCTAGGAAGTGGAAAGAAAAACAATACAACAGCAATAGACATGGTATTTGAGCAAGGAAAAATTTTTTTTAAAGTCTGGTAAATATTTTGAAGGCAACTCAGAGATAGTCTGCGAATATCTTAGGGAAAATGACTTGACCATAGACAGAAATGTACACTTTTAACAGGGTGGGCCAGAACCTACGAGGCTGGTCAATTTGAACATTAGGGCACAAAATCTTTTCCACTTTAGCATGGGGGCATTTTCAACTTACGAGGGAAGCTGTATCCTGATCCTTGTAAGAGCATCCTCCAGCTCTGCACTGTCCAACATGGTGGCCACTAGCAACATCAGTGAACACTTAAATTGTGGCTAGCAACATCCAATAATTAAATTTTTTATTGTATTTATTCAAAACTTGCATTCCTTAGTCATACATTTCAAGTGCTAAAGAGCCACTGGTGGCAAGTGGCTACCTTGTTGGACAGCACAGATGTAAAACATTTTTTTTAAAGATTTTATTTATTTATCTTTAGAGGGGAAGGGAAGGAGAGAGGGTGAGAAATATCAATGTATGGTTGCTCCTGGTGCATCCCCTGCTGGGAACTGGCCCCTGCTGGGAACTGGCCTGCAACCCACGAATGTGCCCTGACTGGGAAAGATGTAAAACATTTTTAGCATCACAGAAAGTTGTATTAGTGCTGTTCAGTCAAAATGTCAGAGACCATGATTTAACTCCTAATCTATTTTTTTTAAACTGTAACAGGCACCATGCTCAATACTGTAGGTGTTACAAAGAAACAAGAGGCCTAGTTTCTCCCTCAAAACACAACTTAGTGTAAAAGACATAACTAGCAAGAATAAGATATAGTACATAGTCCCTCAGTATTATCCATGGGGGGGATTGTTTCTAAGGCCCTCCCACCCCCCCAACCCTGCATGAACACCCAAAGCCTAAGATACTCAAGTCCCTGTATAAATCGATATATACTATTTGCATATCCTAAGCAAATCCTCCCATATATTTTCAATCATCTCAGGATTACACACATTACCTAATACAATGTAAACACTATGTAAATAGTTGTTATACTGCATTATTTCAAGAATGACAAGGAAAAAAAGTATGCAAATGTTTAGCCCAGAAGCATCCCTCCCAGGCCTAACTACACAAGAGAACACGTCAGCAACAATGTAATTTTTCTCTGGAATATTTTCAATCCACGGTTGGATACAGAACCTATGGATACAGAGGATCAACTGTAAATGCTAAATGGGTGTGGAATGGGATGCCGTGATTAATTTTAATGAACAAAAACACTACAGGTTAGGTTGGAAGGTTATGATCACCTCCCCTTACTGAATGCAGGGAGGTCCGAGGTACTTGAAACACCAGTTTTGGGGTCAGAGAGCTCTGGGATCCTGCCCCAGCTGTGTGCTCCTGAACAAAGCATCTCTGTATCTTTATCTTCTCATCTGTCGAATGGGGGTTAATAATGTGGGCCCGCTTATAACATAACCTTCCATATGTGATTTGGAGTAAAGGAGCTTCACAGATAAATGCACTCTGTAAACTGTTTTTTTCCTGTGCTTTTGTTCTTGTTTTTGAAACTCAAGCAGGGTAAGGTGGGGTAAGCCCAGAAGTCTTCACAACCAAGAAGCCTTCACAAATGTGATATTTGAGATGGACTCTGATCTGTCTCAGATCCTACCAGATAGGATCCTGCAGAGGCGATTCACATTTTGTTCACAGCTCAGATGTTGGAAATATCTGAATGGCGCGATGGGGTACATGAAGCTAGACTCTACCCTGCAACTGCCCTGCCCAGAAAGCTGAAGAGACCCTTGATATTTGGGAGTCTCTACTAGAGGGCTAGAGCTGGGTCTCGTGAAAGAACTATGAATTTGGGGGTCTGCCATCCTGATGCAGTCCCAGCCTCACCAGTTATAATGCCTTAAAAATACCATTTAGCCACTTCAGTTTCCTCATCTGTAAAACAGGGTGGAATCCCTACCTCGCAGATTACAGTAGAGAACACAACTGAAGTGGATTCCTATGCTCTGAAGGGCCTACCACACAAACAAGCTGTTGGAAACAGCTCAAATCGTTGGGCCCTCGGCTTCACTATGGAACCTGCCGGAGCATCAGACAGCTGTGCAGGCCACCACCTTTCCCCACCAGCCTGTAAGCAACTTGAAGGTGAAGACTGTGCCTCACACTGAGTAATCTCTAATCCCACCTCCCCACTATTTATCCAGTGCCCACCAGGTGCTGGACATCAGGCTCCATTTTCATAGGGATTATCCTCTTTACTCTCCACAGCAAGCTGTTTGAGTCTCAGATTTTCCTCATCTGCACAATTTCTACTTAGAATTTAAGAAATGGCAATGTATGTAAAGATATCAGTACTGTGCCTGGCACATAATAAAGGCAAGTAAATATCATCTCCATTTTACAGGTAAGAAAACAGAGGAGCAAAGAGGTTAAGCCGCTGGGGTCAGTAAATGTCCAACATTTTGACTAAACATTTGACCAAGTGAGGCTTAAATTCCAGGTAGTTGGCTGCTGGAGCCAGCATGCTTTCAAGCACCCAACCTAGTGCCTGGCACACAACAGGCTGAGCTCAATGGATCATGAGCAGGATCTAGACTCAATGAAAGTCAGCCCTGGCTGGTGTGGCTCAGCGGATTGAGCATTCGCCTGTAACCCCGAAGGGTCACAGGTTCGATTCCCAGTCAGGGCACATGCCTGGGTCTTGGGCCAGGTCCCTGGTTGTAGCTGTGGGAGAAGCAACGTGTAGATGTATCTCTCACACATTAATGTTTCTCTTCCTCCCTTCCCATCTCTCTAAATAAATAAAACAAACAAATAAATAGAATCAATGAAAGTTGCATGAGAAGAGGTGGTGTGTGGCCCCTTAACCTCTCTATACCAGGAGTAGCTGCACCCACTTCACAGCGCTGTTCTTGAGAACTGAGCGCGAGGATATTATGCAAAGGTCTCGGCACAGTGACAGGCACAGAATAAGGGCTCTGAAAGTGGCAGCTATCCTTGTCCTTGTTTTACAGATGAGAAAACAGAGGCAAAGAGATGATGAAACTTGTCCACTATCGCTCAGCTAGTAAGTGGCTGAGCCAGGACTCGATCTAGGCAGTCTTACCCCAGAGTCTGCTGGCTCTTACTCCAAACGCCCAGTAAAGCGCCTGGCACACAACAGGCTAGGGCCAGTAATCTCCACAAAGTGCTGAGCCCTGCCAAGACAGTGAAAGTCACAAGTGTCCAGAGGAGCCCGAGGGGAGAATGGATGGCTGCACTGGGAGTCTGGGTCCTGGGGCCCTGGCCGGTGGAATCTCAGACAGGTACCTTAAACCTTCCCAGGCCTCAATCTCCTTTTCTGAGAAATGGGGATAGCACCGTCTCCAACCTCAAAAGCGCCATCAGAGGCCCGGGCCAGCAAAGCCAGGCTCAATAAAGAAGCTAGAGGGGCCTCAGCAGTGGGTGGGGAAGAGGACAGCCCGGGGAGGGTCCCAGAGGGTGGGGGAGGGAGTGTTTACCTTTGCGGAGCTCGCGATGCCAGACTGAGACGATGGGTCCCGCGTGCTTGCGGTGGTGGATAAGCCACAGAGACAGGGTCTGCACGCTCTGCTGAGAGTTGCTCAGCTCCGACAGCTTCTTTTCCAGCGCCGACTCCGAGAAGGAGGACATGGTGGCGACGGTGAGGCCCGGCGGGGAGCGGCCTGGGCCGCCCAGTGCGGCGGGAAGAGCGACGGCGCAAGGCCAGGGCCCCACCGGACCTCCTGCGGGACTCTTCACTGACTGACAGACAGCCAGGCGGACAAGGGGGGGAGGGGGATGGGTCTCCGCAGTAACAGCCGCCCGCACCGCCGCCACAAGATGGCCACCGACCTCTCACCCCGCCGCAAGAGCAGGGTCAAAGGGCAAGGGCCGGAGTAGCTGGACACTGCGAGGTCTCAGAGCTGTAGAAACGCGCCTCCAATGGCGACCTCAGTAAATCTCGTTCAGGGCACTTCGACAGCGACAGACGGGGAAAAGAACGCAGTTTGGCGGCCTCCGGAAGGCGCTTTGACCGCTCGCGCCCGCACGCCGGCGCAGTGTGTCTCACTGGAACCCTTTCTCCAAGTCCCGCGGAACCTTTCTGGCGCGGGGCGGCGCGCCAGTTACGCGTCACTTCCGGCGAGGCTGAGGAGGCGGGAGAGGGAAACACTGGAAGACGAGGTAAGAGAAGAGTGGCGGGAGCAATAGGGATACCAACAGGAGGGGGATCCAGAGGGGACACCGATGCTGAGAGATAATGACCTGGATATGTGAGGGGGAGTCTTCTCACCAGGCAGACTCTAGGCCGCACTCTTTCTCTGTATGCACCGCTCCCTGGCCTCCCTCCCCCCAAAACTTTTTGCTTCGCCAAGCCACCCACGTGTACTTTTCACGCCTCCACGCCACGGCTCTGGCTGTCCCTTCTCCAAAGGTGACTCCCCCCTTTTCTCACCTGATGAGCTCCCGTTGGGCTCCAGAGCCACACTTTAATGTCCAGTTCTGAAGTCTAGTCTGTGACAGCACCTCTACAGAACACACAGTCCTGCTCTTGGCTCTTACTCGGTTGCTTTATTCGGGAAAGTACAGGCTGGCTTTTGGGGGTCCATTTGACTGTGCCTCAGGTTTCATGCTAACTTTTGGCGGGCAGAGAAGTCAATGAAAAAATATTTCAGGTTCGGAACCCCTTTCCTTTCTAAAAACATGTTAAATTCCAGTTATCAAATAAATCATCAGGAAAATTTGTCCATCTTCTCTGAAGTTAGGTTATAGTAGTCATGTGGAATTTTAAACTTTCCTGATCATCGTAGAACTTAACCAGTTGTGGGCAGACTCCAGTTAGGAGATGGTCTCTCCTAGTTGATGCCTGTTTTTGCTTTTAATGCACTGTCTTGTAGTTCTTTGCTTAGATGCTTCTCTTCCAGACCAGACTCATAATCGTGGTCAATGTAGTGAGCAGTTGGTGTAAGCTAGACAGTGTGTTCACTCAGTAACTCATTTAATTCTTGGCAAAAGGCTGTGAGGTAGGGAGTATGTAATTCCTGTTTGGCAAATGAGGAAACAGGGTGAGAGAGGTTAGGAGACCTCCCCAAGATCACAAAGAAGATTAGAGGGAATCGATTGCATCTTATCTGTCGTCTTTACCCCAGCACCTGATTCATAACTGAAAGAGTGAATGTAAAAGATGAGAAGTGTAAAATCACACATTCAACATCTGATAATTATAACCTCGGGCATTAGTGTATCCATCTTTGTGTATTAAGTAACTGTCATATACTGAGTTTTTTTATACCAAACTACTTTGTATTAAGCACATTACATACATCCTTTTATTTAATCATTACAACAGTCTTTTGGAGTGGGGGGTTATTATCACTATTTGATAAGTGAGAAAGCATAAAACATGGGTGAGTAATCTGTCCAGTGTCACCTGGACAGAAGAAATGACAGAGCCAGGAGTCAAATCAAGCTTATCTGATGTCTGGTCCCAAATTCTTTGCTCCTGTGCCAGTGGTTGTTCATTCTTTCAGCAAATGATTTTGAACGTCTATATCTGAAGTATTACTCTAGGCAAACAGAATCCATGTCACGAGAAGCTTAACTTCTGTAGGGGAAGGTGGATAAACTAAACATGCAAGTATGAAATGAATCAGAAAGTGACAAGTGCTTTAAATAAAAAGAAAGGTAAGGGGGATGAGGAATGTGTGTGTGGCGGAATAGGAGTCTATCATGTATGCGGGTCACAGAAGGCCTCCCTCATATGGTTATGGTTAACCATATGACCATATGGTTAACCATATGACATTTGACCAGAGCCCTGAAAAAAGTGAGAGAACGAGCCATATGCCATGGGGTGGAATGTTGATCCAGACAGAGGGAAACCCAAGTACAGAGTCCTGAGGTTAGACCACTTTGGGCAGTTTTGAGGAGCACCACAGAGGACCATAGGGCTGAAGTGGTATGAACCAGAAGGCTGGAAATGAGCTCGGAAAGTAGCCAGGGACCATACTGCGCGGGGAGTTGTAGGGATATTAAGGACTTTGGACATTACCGAGTGGAATGAGAGTCCATCGGATGATTATGAGTAAAGGAGGAGCATTGTCGCTGTTAAGTAAAAAACAGATGGTAAAGGTGTGAGCGTAGAAGCAAAAAGACCAGTTTGGCAGCTGTCGTAATAACCCAGGTGAAATGGTAATGCACACCACGGTGTAGGTGGTAAGGAAGGTTCAGATTATGGGGATGCAGTGGTACCTCCGTACTCATCCATAGTTCATTCCAGCAAGTGGCAGGCAAGCAACAACTGATGAACCACTTTCTCTTACAGGGTCGTGTTGTGACTCATACAAGTTCTAGCAAGTGCAGCAAGTGGCAAGCAAGCGCTGAGTGCTAAAACGTTCTTTCTTATCTAAATATGACCAGTAATAGGTTTGATGAGTTCTGAAGCTGACAAATACTGAGGTATGATTATATTTTAGAGGAGGTAACAGAATTTGTTTACAGATTAGATATGAGGTATAAAAGATGAGTTTATACCACCCCAAGGTTTTAGCTTAAGCAATCATAAGAATGGATTTTTCCATTTACTAAATAGAGGAAAGAGCTGGCTTGGGGAATAAGAGCAGGAGTTTAGATTTGTCCAGTTGGAAATGTTTATTCAAGTAGAGGTGTTGTTTTGTAGGCGATTGAATTTGTGGGTCTGGAGTTCAAGGGAGGGATCTGGGCTAGAGGTATGACTGGGAGTCTCGAGAGCAAGTAAGTGCAGAAGAAAAAGCAGCCCACGTGACTGAGTCCTAGGAACTTCCGCACTTAGAGGTCTGAAAGGTGAGGATGGTATAATCCTGTGGGATTTTTTCCTTTAGCCTGTTAATATTTATTTACACTGACTGATTTTCGAATATTGAGCCAGCCTTTTATCCCTAGAATAAACCCTGGTTTGTTGTGATGTGTAATTCTTTTCACACGCTGCCAATTATATTTCCTAATATTTTGTTTAGGACTGTTGCTGAGGGAAATTGGCCTGCAGGGGTTTTTCCTTTAATTTTTGTATTGTCTTTGTTGGGTATGGTGGTATCAGGGTGATAACTGGCTTCATAAAATGGATTGGAAAGTATTTCCTCCTCTTCCTTTTCTAGAAGATTGTGTAGAATTGTTATTAATTCTTTTGTTTTGTTTCGAATGTTTTGTTTTATTTTTTTAATTGAAAATATTTATTTTTCTATTACAGTTGACATACAATATTACATTAGTTTCAGGAGTCCACCCCAGTGATTAGACATTCTGTAACTAAGTGATCATCCCAGTAACTCTTGTACCATCTGACACCATACATAGTTGTTAGAATATTACCAACTACTGTCCCTATACTGTACTTTATATCCCCGTGACTGTTCTGTAACAACCAATTTGTGTTTCTTAATCCCTTCACTTTTTTCACCCATCCCTCAACTCCACTCCCATCTGGCAACCATCGAAAAGTTTTCTGTAACTATGAGTCTGCTTCTATTCTGTTTGTTCATTTATTTTACATAGATTCAGTTGTTGATAGATATGTATTTATTGCCATTTTATTGGTCATATTTTTGTATCTTTTTATTTCCTTAAAGAAGACATTTTAACATCTCATGTAATACTGGTTTGATGGTGATGAACTTAGCCTTTTGTGTGCGGGGGGTGGCTGGGAAGCTCAATTCTACATAATAGTTTTGCTGTGTAAAGTAATTTTGGTTGTAGGTACTTGCTTTTCATCACTCGGAATATTTTGTGCCACTCCCTTACGACCTACAAAGTTTCTGCTGAGACATCAGCTCATAGCCTTATGGGAGCTCCCTTGTAGGTAGCTAACTGCTTTTCTCTTGCTGCTTTCAAGATTCTTTCTTTGTCTTTAGCCTTTTGGATTTTAATTATGATGTGGGCCTCTTTGGGTTCAACTTGTTTGGGACTCTGCTTCCTGGGCTTATTTTCTTCACCAGGTTAGGGAAGTTTTTTGTCATTATTTTTTCAGATAGGTTTTCAGTTTCTTGCTTTCTCTTTCCAGCACCTGCAAGATGCAATTGTTGGTATGCTTGAAGTTATCCCAGAGGCTCCTTACACTAGCTTAATTTTGGTGTTTCTGTTTTATTTTTGCTGTTCTGATTGGTTGTTTTTGCTTTGCTTATATTCCAAATAGTTGATTTGATTCTCAGCTTCATCTGCTTTACTGTAGACTCCCTATAAATTACTCATTTTAGCTAGTGTACCTTCATTTATGACTAGTTCTTTTTTTATGGTTTCTGTGTCCTTTTTCATGCTGTTGAAGTTCTCACTAAGCTCCTTGAGCATCCTTATAACCATTGTTTTGAACTCTGTATCTGGTAGTTTTCTTGCCTCCACTTCAATTTTGGAGATTTCTCCTTTTCTTTCATTTGGGACCTGTTTCTTTCTCTCCACATTTTGGCTGCTTCCCTGTGGTTGTTCCTATTTATTAGGTAGAGCTGCTACATCTCCTGGACTTGGTAGAATAGCCTTGTGTAATAGGTGTCTTACAGGGATCAGTGGTGCAAGCTTTCCAGTCATCTGAGCTAGGCGCTCCAGGTGTGCTCCTGTGTGGGCTGAGTGTGCCATCCTGTTGTTGAGCCTTGGTTGCTCTTGGCATCACTGGGAGGGCTTGTCTGTCCTGGGCCCATTGGCTGTGAGGACCAGCTTTGACTGCAGCAGAGGAACCGACCCTGGGGAGCAGGACCTGGGTGCTCTCCAAGTCCACCCCTTGAGTGTGTCACATGACTCATAGAGATGGTAGGGTTGTAATCCAGCATGGTCTGGAGCTGTTCACCAGGTACTGGCTCTGGTGCCTCCCAGGAGGTACAAGGTCAGCCACTTCCTGTGCCCTGCCCAGGGCCATCCGGCACAAGCTACAGAGCCATCTAAAGATGGCTGCTACTTGTGCTGCACTTGGAGGACCCAGGAGGAGCCTAGCTTGAATCAAGTCTGGCTGCAACCAGTGCTGGGCCTGGGACCATTTAGCAAGAAGTGTAGGGTACACAGAGGCTGGATGCAGCCTGTTTGAGATTTTTAGGAAAGTCCAGAGCATGAGACAGGAGAGGCCATTTGTATGAAAAAGCCTCTGGAAATGGCTTGTGTTGACCTGCAAGTTGGGTGGGGTGGGATCTCAGGGAAACGCCAGGCCCGGGCGAACAGTGTTAGCCCGGTTGTTGGAGACTCAGATATAGCACCTGCCTGCTGGCTCTGTGGGTGGGTGGGTCCAGAAAAGGAACAATGGCCTCTGCCAGCACTTCTTTTTAATAATTAAGATTTTTAAAAAACTTTAGAGGGGGAGGGAGAAAGGGAGAGAAACATCCATGTGAGAGATAAACACTGATCCATTGCCTCTCATATACACCCCATTTGGGAACTGAAACCACAACCCAGGCGTGTATGTGCCCTGACCAGGAATTGAACCAGCAACCTTTCACTTTGTGGGACAATGCCCAACCAACTGAGCCACACTGGTCAGGGCTCTGCCCACTCTTCTGTCTGGTGGAAAGCTGCCTCCCCAGCTCTTGCCTTGATGCCAGACAATTCAGTTTCTCTGTGTATGTCCCCAGTTCCTTTGAAGCTGCTGCCCCTGCACTAGAGCTCAAGAGGGAGTGGGTCTGACGGACTCCATGAAGGAGAACTTCCTGGGACTCTAGAAGCACTCTCTCTCACTCAGCCTCAATCCCTGATGGTTTTCACAGCCAGAAGTTATGGGGACTTCTCTTCCTGGCTTTGGAACCCTGGGATGGGGGCCTGGTGTGAGGCTGGGACCCCTTGTTCCTCAGGGGGGTGCCTCCACAGCTGAGATATCCCTCCCGATTTTTATCTGTTACATATTTATGTAACTATGTATGTGGGACCAGCCCATTCCGAGTCCCCACCGTCCCTGCCAGTCTCAGTGTGGCCTCTTCTTTAAACCCCTGGTTATAGGACTTCCATCCAGCTAGATTTCAGGTGGTTCTAAGTGATGGCTGTTCTGTAGCTTGGTTAAAATTTCGACGTGGTTGTGGGAGGATTCAAGTACCGCATTAACCTGCAGTGCCACCTTGACCAGGAGTCTAGTTTTAATTCTTCTTTAAATGGTTGGTAGAAGTTTCCAGTAAAATCATCTAAGTTTGGAGAGTTCTTTTTTTCTTTCATTTTCTTTTTTATTTTTTGTTTGCAAATGACAGATTCAATTTTCTTAAAAGTTATAATACTATTCAAATGATATATTTCATATTATGTGTTACATTAGCATATACTAGTTATATAGTAGTTTGTGTTTTCTGAAGAACTCACTGTTTCATCTAAGTTGTCAAATTTATGTGTAAAGCTACTAATATTTGTGGTTTTCCTGTATTTTTTGATGTCTACAAGGTCTGTAGTGTTATCTCCTTTTATTACTGATATTTCTAATTTCTCTTTTCTTTCATCAGTCTTTCCAAAAGTTTATCAATTTTATTGATCCTTTCAAAGAACCAAATGTTTTTATTGATTTTTATCTATTGTTTTCTGTTTCAATTTCATTGGTTTCTGTTCTCATTTTTATTTATTTTTTCTGCTTACTTCGGTTTTATCTTGCTTGTTTTTTTTCCTAGGTTCTGAGGTGGGAGTTTAGATTATTAATTCGGGACCTTTTCCCTTTTCTAATATATGCCTTTAGTACTATGTATTTCCCTCTCACCATGGCTATAGCTGTATGTCACACATTTTGATATGTTGTATTTTCATTTTTGTCGATACCCATTTTTCCGAAGAATTCCCTTGAGATTTCCTCTCTGATTCATAGGTTATTTAGAAGTGCGTTGCTTTGTTTCCAGGTATTTGGAGATTTTCCTGTTATCTGTCAGTGATTTCCCATTTGATTCCATTGTGGTTGGGGAATATACTTGGTGTGATTTTAATTCCTTTAAACCCATTGAGGTTTGTTTCATGGTCAGGATGTGGTCTATCTCGGTATATGTACTATGGGCCCTTGAAAAGAACATGCCCTCTGCCATTGTGAGTTGAAGTGTTCTGTAAATGTTGACTAGGTCCTGTTGGTTTGGTGGTGGTGGTGGTGAGTTCTCCCGTTACCCTTTCTGATTTCCTGTCTAGTTTGGTCAGTTGTCAAGAGGTGAAAGTTAAAGTCACCACCTGTGCTTGTGGTCCCCTGTCCTTCGGTCATATCTGGTTTTGCTTCCCGTGTAGTGTAATACAGGGCACTGTTTTACAAGTGTTCTGCAGAGGACAATGGTAAACAAAGTACTAAGTGAGTGTGGAGTAGTTTCTGAAGGATTTATGGGACGTCTCCTTGATTCCCCTCCTCCAACTTCTGGTCTCTGCCCTTCATGTTCCAAGGACACTCCCCACGTGCAGGGCTAGACCTGCTAGTCAACTTTGTGTCTCCGTTTTCCTCTTCAGGAGCTTGGCACGGGGCATGGCATGTAGTATATGCTAAGGAAACCTTTCTGGTTAGAAGCATGAGCAGGAAGCTACAAAACTGCAGGGTATGCTGGAGGTTTCATATTTATCCAGCTTTTGCTCCTTTATTAAATAAACAGTCAGTGGGAACTGCTTGGCAGACATTTCACCAGATGCAGGGACCACCACAGTAAAGCTGCAACACTGAAAAAGTATACCATTCTGTTGGAAAGACGCACGATAAGCCCATCATTTCAACCCGAGGCGGTAGTCCCCCAGAGTACAGTGAGCGCTGCTATGAGTGAACACCTCTTTCGTCACCTGACTCACATTCTTCGCGAGGCGCAGTGTGTGTGGAGTATGTACAGCGCAGGCTTCCCACACTTGGCTGGCCATCAGCTGGAGTTTGTGAGCTTCTAAAATAGATTCCCAGGCGTACCTTGGCAGCCCCACCCCCAGCCCCAGTAGAAATTCTGATTCAGTAGATCAGGTGTAAGGCCCAGGAACCTCTACACATTGTTCTTCCTTGATTCTGAGAAACAGTTGGATTGGGCATCGTGGAAAGAGTACAAACAGCCTCGGACTCACACAGGCTGGAGTTGAATTCCACGCCTGACAGTGCTTGCTGGGGGGCTGTGGGCATCACTTGACCTCTCTGAGTCTTGTGTTACCCTGAGTCTTGACCTCTCTGGCTTGTGGATGAAGAATTTATATATGTAAAAAATACAGGAAATGTTCCATATGTTGCCTGGCACATGGCGAGTGTTTTTGATAAATATTAATTCTCTTCCTTACATTCAAGAACTTATGTTGGGAATCCTTGTGTCTGAACTTCTGTCTCTGGGATCTAAACCCAGTTTTCCTATCCATATGCTAGTTAATCGAAGCTAGAAGTTTGGGAAACCATCTTATCCACTGAGGGTTTGGTTTTTTGTTTTTGTTTGTTTGTTTGTTTAGGATGAAGAAACTGAAATTCATGGAAATTACACAGCCATTTACTAAAGCCAGGACTAGAACCCAGATCGTCAGATTCATGTTCTTATAGTCATTTTCGTCCCTGTCCTGGAAACAGCCTAAAAGAGGGCTGGTTACAGCCAAAATCTAGACCTCTCTCTGGTTGCCCCCTGAGAATGAATCTAGTAAGATCTTTCCATAATGGATCAGATCAACTGCCTAGGAGAATAACTCACCCCAAGAGAAAAAGAGTGTGGCTTTTTACCCAGAATCCAGTTCAAACTTGGCTGTTACTACTGCTCTACCAATGAGAGAACCAGACCTAGGGCTATGGGTATTGGTTCAATGAGCATTTTCCAAAATACTGCTCTGTGCCCGAAGCAGTAAACAGCGCTGTCAGATATCACTGCTCTCGTAGAGCCTGTATTCCAGTTGGGGGGAGAGTAAAGAAACAGGTAGATTGTCTGGTTTGACGGGTAGTGCTCATCACCATGGATGAAATTTTTAAAGGCCAGGAAGGGAGATAGGTAGTGTCAGGGTGGGGAGCGGTGAGGACAGGTTGAGTTTTAAAAACGGCGATCAGAGAAGGCTTTACTGGGAATTCACATTTGAGCAAAGCCCTGAGAGAAGTGAGAGAGCCCGAGGTGACGTGTTGGAACAGCAACTCGTGGCCCTGAGCGAGTGACTGGACGTGGTGCCTGGGGCAGGTGTGGCTCACTGGCCGTGATGGCATCTCCGTCTCGTCTCTGTGCCTTAGTGGGTGCTGTGATTTTTTGCTACCTCTGGCCTTCCCTCAGGCCAGGCATTTTCCCGCGAGCAGCCTTCCCATGCAACCCCAGGTTTAGTCTCCCAACCCCAACACCGGTCCTCCCCCTCCCCGAAGCTGTTGGTCTTCATTCTTCTTCCAAATTCCTTTGTACTTCTTTCTGCCCCTTTCACTTCTTGATTGTGTGATAAAATAAGTACCTTGTGACCTACCATCTTATCCCTTAAGTGCCTGTGAAGATAGCAATCTGTACAGGTTGGCCCAGTTGTCTGCACCGCGGGTACACCATGGCGCAGGGACCTCACAGCGCCGATCCCTGTGATGGGAGGGAGGGGAGGGGAGGCGGGGGTAAGGCTGCCAGGGCGAGTGGGTCCACTCCTGCTCTGTGACTGCGGATCCCTGGCCTTGCCTCTCCAGTGACTGCCTTCCACAACCACAGAAGGAGACCTTTGCACTAGGAACGGTTTAGATCGCCATCAGCAGTCAGGAACTGGTTACTCAGGCTGTGCTGACTCAGTCGCCGCCTGCCACCGTTGCACTGTGGGTTGCTTCTCTGCTCACCCAGAAAACCACTTTGCTCTGAACACCTCATCCCAGCACCACTTTGTGGGCCAGAATGCCCATTGCTGTCGCTTATACCGACATCAGACATTGCAGCACCACTTCAAATAATCAGAGTTGTGTTTTATAGGAATAGAATCCAGGACTCCTTAGGGCTCCTAGGGCTCTAAATCTCTAAACAATTCTTTCTATAATTGACATATTGTCACACAACTGTGATTTCATGGCCATCCCATAAAGGTATATGATTGCCTTTTATAGTCATGTCAGAGTAGCAATTTGTTATACTCTCTTCCTCACAGAAAGCTGGTTTATATGTTTCTGAGCCTGTAACCTATCCTTTTGAAGATTTTCTGTTGTATAAATCTTCATCTGTATAGTATTCCATTGAGAGAATATACCACAGTTTATCCACTTATCCACTACATTCACAATTCATCCACCACAGATGGGCATTTGGGTAGTTGCTGATAGAGGAAATGCGGATCGTGTATTCCAGAACGCATCTTTTGATACATTTATGCAGGCATTTCTGTTGGGTAAATACAAAAGAGGGGAGGGAACTACTAGGTCATAGAGTATATATAATACTCACCGTTAGGATAATAGATTCCATAACAGCGTTTCTCGAAGTGTTTGTTCCAGTTTCCACTCGTACCAGCACTGAATACGAACTCTGGTTGCTTCATATGCTTGTCAGCACCTACTATTTTCTTTTCCTTTTTACCCCCTTCTTCCAGTTTAGCCCTTCTGGCAGGTGTATAATGGTATTTTATGGTGGTTTTAAGTTCCATTTTCCTGACTAATGATGTTGAATTTCTTTTCATATGTTTATTGGCCAGTTGAATATCCTCTTTTGTGATATGTCTGTTCAAGTCCTTTTCCATGTTGGATTGTCTTTTTCTTTCTTTTCTCTCTTTTTTGTTTTTTGTTTTGGGGTGTGCGTGTGTGTGTCTGTGTGTGTGTGTGTGTGTGTTGGGGGTGATGGAGGATAGTTTTTAGAAGATGAAGAAAGCACTGGATTGCCTTTTTTTAATGATTTGTTTTAAAATCTTTTACATTATAAATTTTAGTATTTTGTCAGATACATGGGAAATCTCTTGCTTCACCGTATGGGTCTTTACCTTCTTAGTGGTGTCTTTTGATGAACACAGTTCTTAATTTTGATGTGGTGGAATTTATCCTTTTCTTGTTTAGGGCAGGCCCTTTTCTGTATCCTGTTTAAGAAATCGTTGCTTACTATAAGATCACAGAGATGTTCTCTGGTTTCTTTGAAAAGCTTTGTTGTTTTACATTTCACATTTAAATTTGGTGTGTGATGGAATCAAGACATTTGTTTTTTTATATGGACAGCCAAGTGGAACAGTCCCTTTACTTGAAAAGACCATGCTTCCCCCCAGTTCATTCAGTATCACCTCCATCGGGTGTGTGCGTCTATAGATGGACTCCGTACCTCATACGTGGGGGCTGTTTCCGGATCCTTCCCTGGCCCGTGAATCTGTCTGTCTGTCTGTCTTTATGCCAACAACACACTGCACTGCCTTTGATTGTTGTACCTTTACAGTTAATCTTGAAGTCAGATGATGCCAAAATTTATACTACCACAACTTACCAATTTTTTCTTCATTTTTTTCTAAAATATGTTTTATTGATTATGCTATTACAGTTGTCCCAGTTTTCCCCCCTCCACCCAGTACCCCCTTCCCTCCAGCAGTGCCCCCCACCTTCCTTCGTGTCCATAGGTCATGCGTATAAGTTCTTTGGCTTCTCCATTTCCTATACTGTTCTTGACATTCCCCTATTTTATACCTACCAGCTACACTTTTTGATCCCTGCACCTCTTCCCCCATTTTCTGCCTTCCCTCTCCCAGCTAATAACCCTCCATGTGATCTCCATTTCTGTGATTCTGTTCCTGTTCTGGTTGTTTGCTTAGTTCGTTTTTTTAGATTCAGTTGTTGATAGTTGTGAATTTGTTGCACTTTTAATGTTTGTAGATTTGATCTTCCTTTTCTCAAATAAGTCTCTTTAAATTTCCTGTACTAATGGCTTGGTGTTGATGAACTCCTTTAGTTTTACCTTGTCTAGGAAGCACTTTATCTGCCCTTCCACTCTATATAATAGCTTCGCTGGATAGAGTAATCTAGGTTGTTTGGTCCTTGCTTTTCATCACTTTGAATACTTCTTGCCAGTCCCTTCTTGCCTGCAGTTTCTTCTGAGAAATCAGCTTGATAGTCTTATGAGAACTCTTTGTAGGTAACTCTTGCTTCTCTCTTGCTGCTTTTAAGATTCTCTCTTTACCTTTAACCTTTGGGATTTTAATTACGATGTGTCTTGGTGTTATCCTTTTTGGGTTCAACTTGTTTGGGACTCTCTGTGCTTCCTGGACTTACATGTCTATTTCTTTTGCCAAATTAGACACGTTTTCTTGCATTAATTTTTCAAATAAGTTTTTCATTTCTTGCTCTTCCTCTTCTCCTTCTGGCACCCCTATGATTCAGATGTTGGTACATTAAAAGTTGTCCCAGAGGTTCCTAAGCCTGTCCTCATGTTTTTTAATTCTTTTTTCTTCCTGCTGTTCTGATTGAATGCTTTTTGCTTCCTTGTGTTCCAAATTGTCAATTTGATTTTTGGCTTCATCTTCTCCACTGTTGGTTCCCTGTAGATTTTTCATTTCACTTAGTATAATCTTCATTTCTTCCCTTATGCTTTTGCCATACTCAGTGAGTTCTTTGAGCATCCCGATCACCAGTGGTTTGACCTCTGCATCTGATAGGTTACTTATCTCCATTTCATTTAGTTCTTTTTCTGGGATTTTGTTCTGCTCTTCCATCTGGGCCATATTTCTCTGTCTCCTCAATTCAGCGGCCTCCCTATGTCTGTTTCTGTATATTAGGTAGAGCTGCTTTGACTCCCTGTCTTAGAAAAGACACCTGTAAATTGTGTGTGGCAGAGCCTTAGGTAATCGCCAGGGTGGAGCAACCTGCTTCTCCACTTAGTGGCTCTGGGTGGGCGGTGGGTTCAAACAGGGGACAGTGCCACTGCCTGGATTCTGGAGGCTTGCTGGGCACTTGTCCTATTTCAGTCACTTCACCCACATCCCATATTCAGCTGGCGCCCTTCCATTCAGCTGGCACCAGCTGTTGCCCTGGTGACGAATCCCAGAGTGGGTGGGTTTGCATACATTCTAAGTCCATGCAGGCCCTTTAAACAGACTCTCCTGAAAACCTGGGAGTTTCTTCTGCTGCCCCAAACCCCACTGGTTTTTATAGCCAGAAATTATGGGGATTTATCTTCCTGGCACTGGAACCCTGGGCTGTGCAGCCTGGCCTGGGGCTGGGATCGCTGTCTTCCCAAGGTATCCCTGGCTCCCAAGGTATCCCTCCTGGTTTTTATCCACTGCACATGAGTATGGGAACACGCTGCCACTGCCTCTCCGCACCACACCGTGTCTCCACATCTCCACCCCCCTACCCATCTGGAGGAGCATGGCCTCTTTAAATCCTTACTCGTCGGACTGCCAAACAGCTCGATTTTCTGACAGTCCTCATTATTCGTTTTGAGATACAGTTGTAACTCTCTCTGTGGTTGCATGAGACGGTGAAGTGTGTCTGTCTGCATTTCTGTCTTCTATTTCTTCTTCTTTAGATCATCTCTGCTATTCTAGGTGCTTTGTATCCCCATATCAACTTGAGAATCATCTTGTTACTTTCTACAAAAATCCTGTTGGGGTTTTGATTAGGATTATGGTGATTCTATGCCAATGGTTCTATCCAGGGGTGATTTTTGCCCTCCATGGGACATTTGGCAGTGTCTGAAGGCATTTTTAGTTGTCACACCTGGGGGAGTGCTACTGGCATCTGGGGGACAGAGGACAAAGGGGCTGTTACATATTTTAAAATGGACAGAACAGCCTCTATCAACAAATAATTCTCCATCCTCAAATGTCGCTATAGTGCCTCTGTTGAGAAACTGAATTAATGTTACTGTTTCTAAAGTTACTGAATTAATTCAGAAACTGAATTGTTACTGACTTCTGCCTACCATCTTATTATTTGTTTTTTATTTGACCCATTGGTTTTTTTTCTTATCTTCTCATTTTTTACCCTTTTGGGGGGGCATGAATTGATAATATTTATTATCTCATTTTTACTGTTCTCTAAACTTGTTACATGTATATTCTTCTGGGGGTTTTTTGGAGCTTACCCTGCAGATTTCATCATGCATTCTTCACAAGTTATAGTCTAACACAAATTATTTTACCATTTTCTGCTACATTCTTAATACACTCAATTTCTTAATGCCCCTCATGCTCCTTGGGTGCATCGTTGTCTTGCATTTTGGGTGTGTGTGTGTGTGTGTGTGTGTGTGTGCTTATACTACCAGGGACACAGTAACTACCATTCTGTACAGTTAATACTCTTTATATTGATCGATTGTTCTTCATTCCTTCCTACGTTTCATTGCTTCTGTTGAGATTCATTTTCTCCTTTTTTTTCCCCTCAGTGCAGACCTGATAGCAATGAATTCACTCAGTTTTTGTCTGAAACATCTGTGTTTTGCCATCAGTTCTGAACAGTGTTTTGTAGGATGTAAAATTCAAGGTTGGTAGTTATTTTCTTTCAGCACTTTTAAGATGTCTTCCTGTTGTCATCTGGATTTTATCCTTTCTGTTGAGAAGCTGTCAGTCTTATTGCTCCATTACAAAAAAAAAATGAAGACTTTTCTCTTTATTTTGGGTTTTCAGCATTTGACCATGAGGTGGCCGTGTGTCTTTATTTCTCATTGTATCATCAACTTGGGGTTTGCTGAGCTTCTTGAATCTGTGGGTTGATCTCTCTTATTTGTACATTTCTCAGTCACTTCTCCCCCAGCCTTCTCCCAGAAGTCATGTAGCTCGAGATCCCCGAAGGCGGCAGTTTTGTCCCCGCCGCCACCCCACATGACCATACGAACAGCATTTTCATTTCTCTTCATTTAGTGCCAGCCCTCGATCTGGGCCACACCATAATCCTAGGCTTGTGTCTGGGATCAGCAAACGCGCCAGGGGGAAAACACATCGCCTCTGATGTTGACTCACTCTGAACATTCACCCTCACAGGAGTGTTAGTACATCATGTTGCTTCCATAGCCGTTCGATGATTTAAGAGAAGGTTTTTGTCCTTTATCTGGGTACTTTCTAGTTGCCAGTAGGAACATTGGCCTGTCACATGCTGCTACATCCTGCTTGGAAGCAGGATGTGTGTAGTTGTTTTTGAGTGCTTGTCAGGTGCCAGATGCCCCTCGAGGCTGCAGGCATAGGCTTGCCTGGTCTAAGGTCGGTGAGACAGCCGTGCACAGAGTAACCCAGCGTGCTAAATATTAGAGCAGCGCTGTGTCACCGTGGTAGAGCAAAGGAGGCGAACGGGAAATAGCATCAGCTGTTTGGAAAATTGCAAGTTTTATCATTTTACATGGATACAGTTTCAAGTTCAAGCAATGAAACATAGATGAGGTTGGTGAGATAGGCAGGGGCCTGTATGCCATAGTAAAAAGGTGTTTTTACTTTAGGCAGGCTACGGAGAGCAGTTGAAGAATTTTAAGCATGGGAGAAAGTATCAGATTTTTGTTTGGAATTACTACTTACATGTCATGTGGGCATGAAATGCAGGTTCGAGAAGAGCAGGCACACACGGCAGGGAGCCAGGCAGGAAAGTGCTGTAGTTGGTCCAGTGTTAAGTAGGTGATGATCACCAACAGATGGGAAAGACATCGAACGGGTAGAATTGATGGAACTTAAGAGAATGATGGGGTTAAGGAAGCAGAGAGCCTGCGGTTTCCAGCTTAGGTGAGGACCACCGATCACAGAGAGAATACAGGAGGAAGAGCAGATAAGTTTAGTTTTACACGTATTGTGTGTTCCCACTTCATTAGCTCTCTTACAGTTTTTGTCACACGACCTGAGACCATAGTGCAGGGTACCCGAGGTTACCTTGGAACCCCAGGATGATGAGAGGGATGCAGAGTCTCGGCCATTGCCTTCACCCCACGTCAGCCAGGCCTTCTTATTTTATCTGTGTTAAGACTGGGCTCCCACTTAAATGTTTTATTTGGAGAAAGTTTCCCATGCTAAAAGAAAAGGTTTCTGAGCAGTGTCCCCTTTGTATTCATGTTTCCGTTTTAGGGCTCTGTTTCAATTGTTGTTTGAATGAAGTTCTTTTTCAGGGACCTTCCTCTGGTCAGGCCCCTGGGTGACACCCTCTTTCAATCCTCGCGTGTTGTTCTTTCACCCTCACCAGTAAATGTTGTACCTATTTATGGGGTGGGGTCGGGGGCACAAGCCTTTCTTCGCAGTTAGTAGTTGTACTGTCTTGTGGTGTAAGTGGTTGGAAATGAGAAGTTCAAAGCCAGAGTGAGTTATTTGCTATTTCTTCCTGAAAGTGTGTATGATTTTTCTCTATAGTTTAGTGTACAGGAATTTTACCAGAATGTGACTGCATGTGTATCCTTTGGTCTTTTTAGCATCCAGATAAATCCTTTTTTGCAGCCCAGGGAAATGTTTCAGTTGTTTGTTTGTCTTAGCTCCTCCATCTGTTCCTTTTCCTCTTCCAGGATTTCCAGTTAGCTCCACGCTGGTTCTCCCAGATCTGTCCTCTAGGTCTCGCAGTTTTCTTCCCTCTCTGTTTCTGCTCAGTTTTAAGACAGCACTACTCGGTCTTCCAGGCCGCTAATTGGATCTCAGCAATTAGCCCTCTTTTCTTGTTGCTCCCACCAGTTGAGCTTTTTTTGGTGTGGAAAATCATGTTTTGAAAACTCTGAGAAATGTCTTTTGTCTTGTAATTGAACTTCCTTTTTTAGTCTTGCTATTTTTAAAATTTTTGTCTGCCTCCTTTAGTGGTTCTGTTAATCTAACATTCACCATCTCCGGGGCTCTCTTATTTGCTTCTCCTGCCTCTGACTGCTGGGTCCCGTTAAGCAGTCCTCCATCTCGTCTGCTGGTCCAACTCGAGCAGAGGAGGGCACAGCAGCCTCTGGGTCATCAGTGTGCGAGCCAGTGCTGCTGAGATGTCAGTAGGCCCCGGCCCCGCTTTCTGGCATCCACACCTGGCATTTTCCTAGCCCAGAATAGGGAAGATTTGAGCTTCTTCCCTCTCCTGGTTTCTTGGGGGTCACAGAGGCCAGGAGATGCCCTCCCAAGAACACTCGCAGAGACCGGCATCGCCCTTCCTCGCAGGGGTCCGTGCAGCTCTGTGGACCAGACGCTCTCCAGGGTATGAAAGCCTGGTTGTTGCCTTGGATCCCTCTCCTGACACAGGGACAGTTCGGGGCCAGCTCTTGGGGCCGAGCAGGTCTTGCCCACACCCACCAAGCGTCAGCTGCCTGCCAGCCCTAGTCATTGGGGCTCAGTGGAATTCATTAGATTGGGGGTGGGAAGAGACAGCAGAGATACTTTCTTATCATCAGCGGTTCAGAAACACCCAGCAAGTAGAGCCAACAAAATAGAAAGAGCGAGTGAAAGTGAGAGAGACGCCACTGGAATAGAGGGTCTCCAGGCCTCCGTCCAGTGCCAGTGTTTTGCAGTCGTACACATTTATGGTCTGCAGCTTCAGCTCCATCCTCAGTACCCTTGGGCCACACTTCTGTGTCTTCCCAGCATGCTCTGCTGCCCCCAAAGGGAATATTTGAGGCTTTTATTTCTCTTCTCCAGCTCTGTTTACCCTCCTTGTTCACCATCAGCCTGTGACTTGGAATTTCTCCTCACAGAGGAAAGAGACTCTTGTGTTAAGTTGCTCAGCTCCTTCTCTTACCCTTAAACTTACCTCCTTTCATTGCCTGCACGCCTGCCTGCCTGCCGTCTTTCCATCGGCTTGAATCTCCCTCTCCCGTGATTCCTGTGATAGTGCGCTCCTGGTTTTTCCACTTCTCTGGCCACTCTTTTTCATTTTGTTTTTGCTTTTAGTCTCACCTAGTTCTGATCTTCTCCCATATTACTGGCTGCCAGGGGATCTTTTCAGTGCACGAAATTGATCATATCACCCCCTGCTTAAAACTTCTCCATGAAAAGAACAGTCAGAACTAACCGTAGTGATAGAAGTCAGAATAGCGGCTGCCTCTGGGTCGGGAGATCGAAGTTGATTGCAGAGGGGCACAGGGAGCTTTCCAGGGAGCTGCAAGGGGTCTGTGTCTCGTTTTGAGTAGTGGTTACATGGGTCTCTACATACATAAAAATCACTGGGCTGTACGTTAAGGCTAGTGCATTTAACTTTATGTATGTTATGCCTCAAGTTTAAAAAAAAAACCTTCAGTGGCTCTTCGTTATGACAACAGGTCAAAATCCTAACTTGTTAGACTAGCTTGCAGATTCCTGTTCATTCCTCCCTCAACTCTTGGCTCAAGCATCTTCCTGTGAAACATCCAGAGTTATGACACATGGCTCTTCCACTCACTTAAGGACCATATGCATAGGTCTATCCCGTTACCTAATAGACTGTGTTGTAACTGCCCAACTGCTTCACTCACTGGCCTGGGGCTCCCTAAGACTAGGGACCGCCTCTTCGGTTCTGTTGCTCCCCTAGTGCCTTGTGTAGCGACTGACACACAGGCCCCCACTACTTGCCTGTTGAATGAATGAATGCAAGTTCACTCTGTGTTTGCTTTGAGCTTGACCTTCCTTACTGAAAAGTTTCCTTCGTCCGGCCTGCAGGATGTTTCCTTGGTGAGAGGAAGGCTTTTGCACAATGGCAGTTTTTGACACTCCTGAAGAGGCCTTCGGCGCCTTGCGTCCCGTCTGCGTTCGGCTCACCAAGACGCAGACGGTGGAGAACGTGGAGGAGCTGCGGGCGCAGTTACGGACCGTGAGTGGCTCTGCCCTCCAGGAACTCCAGCAGTACGTGCTCTTCCCTTTGCGCTTTACCCTGAAGACGCCGGGTCCCAAACGGGAGCGCTTGATCCAGAGCGTGGTGGAGTGCCTCACCTTTGTCCTCGCCTCGACGCGTGTGCGGGAGCAGGAGCTCCTCCAGGAACTCTTCTCAGAGCTCTCCAGTTGTCTGTACTCCCCCAGCTCCCAGAAGCCCGCCGCTGTGTCCGAGGAGTTGAAACTGGCTGTGATCCAGGGCCTCAGCACATTAATGCACTCTGCTTACAGGGACGTCATTCTGACTTTCTACGAGCCCTCCATTCTGCCTCGTTTAGGGTTCGCAGTATCTTTATTGTTAGGCCTCGCAGAGCAGGAGAAATCAAAGCAAATTAAAATCGCTGCCTTAAAATGTTTACAGGTCCTCCTCCTTCAGTGCGACTGTGACGACCACCCGAGGTCCTTGGACGAGCTGGAGCAAGAGCAGCTGGGGGACTTGTTCGCTTCTTTTTTACCTGGAATCTCAACTGCACTGACCAGGATCATCACAGGAGACTTTAAACAAGGGCACAGCGTTATCGTATGTTCCCTGAAGACCTTTTACAAGACGGTGGGCTTTGTCATGGCTGATGAACAGCTCAGAAGAGTCTCGAAGGTCCAGGCAAAGCCTGCGGTGGAGCACAGGGTAGCAGAGCTGATGGTTCACAGGGAAGCCGATTGGGTGAAAAACACTGGTGACAAGTTGACTGTCCTTATTGAGAAGGTAACGGAGTGGGTTTCAGTTCACCCACACTGGAAGGTGAGGCTGGAGCTGATAGAACTGGTTGAGGCCCTTCTTTTGAAGTGCAGTCAGTCACTGGTCAAATCGGCCGGTTCCCTTCTGAAGGCTTTGGTGGGTCTGCTAAATGATGAGAGTCCAGAAGTCCAAGCCCAGTGCAACAAAGTGCTGAGACGTTTTGCAGACCAGAAGATAGTGGTGGGCAGCAGAGCCTTTGCTGACATCTTGTCAGAAAACCTGCATTCCCTGGCCACCTCTCTTCCCCGCCTGATGAACTCCCAAGACGATCAGGGCAAGTTCTCTACTCTTTCCTTGTTACTTGGTTATCTGAAACTCTTGGGCCCCAAAGTGAACTTCGTCTTCAACTCTGTGGCCCATCTCCAGCGCCTTTCCAAAGCCCTCATCCAAGTTCTAGAAATGGACGTGGCCGACGTCAAAATTGTCGAGGAGCGGCGTTGGAACTCTGATCACCTGAGTGCTTCTCCAACGAGCCCAGCCGCACGGGCATCGAATCACATCCAGAGGAGATATTTCCGCTTCTTCACCGATGACAGGGTTTTCCTGCTCTTGCGGCAGGTCTGTCAGCTTCTTGGTTTTTATGGGAACCTCTATTTGCTTGTCGATCACTTTATGGACCTGTACCACGAATCTGTGGTTTACCGAAAGCAGGCAGCCATGATCCTTAATGAACTGGTTGCAGGGGCTGCTGGGCTGGATGTGGAAAGTCTTCATGAAAATCATATTAAAACAAGCCCAGAGGAACTGAGAGAAATTGTGACATCACTACTTGAAGAATACACAAGCCAGGAAAACTGGTATTTGGTCACTTGTATCGAAGCTGAAGAAATGGAAGAGGAGCTAACAGGGAAGCAATCAGGCCTCCAGGCCATCGCATCTGGTGCACACACCTGCCGAGTTACGTCTTTTCCAGCCTTCTCGAAGCCAAGTCCCACGATTTGCTCCATGAACAGCAACATCTGGCAAATATGCATCCAGTTGGAAGGGATTGGCCACTTTGCATATGCACTAGGAACAGATTTCCGATTGCTCTTGATGTCGGCCCTCTATCCAGTTCTGGAGAAAGCCGGAGACCAAACTCTGCTCATTAGCCAGGCAGCTACCAGTGCCCTGATGGCCATTTGCCATGCTTGTGGCTACGACTCCCTGCAGCACCTGATCAATCAAAATTCAGACTATTTGGTAAATGGGATCTCTTTAAATCTACGTCATCTGTCTCTGCACCCGCACACCCCGAAGGTCTTAGAAGTCATGCTGCGGAACTCTGATGCTAGCCTGCTTCCTTTGGTGGCAGATGTGGTTCAGGATGTCTTGGCTGCCCTTGATCAGTTTTATGATAAGAGAGCTGCTTCCTTTGTCAGTGCTCTGCACGCCCTGCTGGCAGCATTAGGTACATCGAGAGCCCTTTTTAATGCTGTTTCGGGGAAGAACTAGTATCCGTATTTGCCTCACCTGATTTTTTTCTTTGTTTGTGGTTATGCTTTGGAGGACGTTATTTGAATATTGTTTGAATTTATCCAGTCCCACAGGTTTTGGTGGAGTCCCATTGCATTTACACACACACACACACACACACATACACACAGGGGTGGGCAAAGGGAGGCTTACAGTTCATGTTGAAAAAGACATGCAGGTTCTGATCATTGCAGTAGCTTTATTAACTCAAAAGAATGGCACGGTGCACTTAAGTACAGTCTCGAAGGTGCTCAAATTGCCCGCCATTATTTACAGTCTTGTAGTCTTCTGCCCGCTATATGCTCAAGCACACATCAGTTTCTTGACGTGCTTCCCTTATGCAGTGGATTGTATCATCCACAATACGTGGTTTTCATGAAAAGATTTTATCTTTGACAACACCCCAAAAGAAGGAGTCCGTTGGGGTGAGAGGTCCGGTGATTGCGGCGGCCGTGCCGCTGGCCCTCGTCGACCTGTCCCACGCTGGGGACTCACAACTGTGAGGTTCACAACTGTGAACCTACTTCCGGCCGCCCCGTGTGTATGTGCACTTTACTCATTTCCACCGTCTACTGAGCTCCTGCTCTGTGCCAAGGACGTAAAGCCTACAGACTCCATGTAAATACTGTTTCTGTTTTACAGACAAAAAGGGCTAAGGCTCAGTGGTATCCTGCTTAGCCAGGGTCACACAGTTAAATAAGGAGAAAAGAAGATTTATGATTTTTTTCTCTTTTTACTATACCAAGCTGCTCCTGATGACACTTAAGGATTAGCAGTTTCTGTGCTGATGGAGAGCAGAAATAATGTGAATTATTCAGTCTACAGATAGTCCAGTGCTGTCCAATAGGACCTTTTTGCAATGATGGAAATGTTCTGTATCTGTTCGATCCAATACAATAACCAGTAGCTGTGTGTGGCTAGTGCAACTGAGAAACTGAATTTTAATTTTAATTTAAATAGCCACATGTAATTAGTGCCACCGTATTGAACAGAGCAGTTCTAGATACTTTCTTTTAACCATTTAATTGTATGAGGTAGTTTGAGATTTTCTTCTTCCCTTCGAGCCCATTGGGTGTCTGTCAGAGGTGCTCGCTGCCATTAAAATGGCAGTTTGGGGACTGACTGTATGAAAAAAAAATCCCTCAAGTAGTTAGTCTTTGACAGAAGTAAGCTGTGTACCTGAGTCTCTTTTATCCAAAGGGCACAGCTCCAGTACTTATTTCTGTCCTGCGAGTAGCCTGCAGGGGAGGCGGAAAGGCCACTGACCTGCCTCGTCTTAACATCTGAGAAGGACAGGCCCAGGTAAGAAAGTCGCTCCCACGAGGTAGCTGGAACAGGGCTCGTCCTCTGGCCTGTAGCCAATGCCATTTCCTGTGTTCATTCATTCGTTCATCAATATTCACATGCAGTATAAATTGTTCTTTTACTCATTCATTCAATAAGGAGTGCCTGCCACATGTCAGGCACTGTGCTAAGTAATCAGGATACAGCAGTGAACAAGACGAATAAGCTCACAGAGCTTTCCTGCTGCTTCAGGAGAGATGATAAACAAATGAACAAATCACGAAGTTCATTTCAGAATCTTAAAAGCAGTGCAAAGAAAATAGCTTGATCCAAGAGAGTAACAGGGACTCTCTTTGGATAAAAGCGTGTGGTCAAGGAGGGCCTCCCTGAGGAGGTGACACTAGAACTGGCACCTGAAGGCTGTCAACATCCTTTGTACGGTTTTTAAGAACAGTCAGGCAAAGGGAACAGTCAGCAGGTGCGAAGGCCTGGAAGGAAGAAAGGGCTTGGGGTCTTTGGAGAATGGAAGGGAGGTCATTCTGGGGAGATAGATAGAAGCCGAGGTCAGAAAGGCAGGCAAGGACAAACCCTGCAGGGCCCGCAGACCAAGGGAAGCACTGTTCTGGTTTTTACTTTGCAACCACTTGGAAGCCTGTGTGCTGGACCAGTCCCCCCTGGGCTGTCAGCATCCTCCTGGGGACACTACTCTGACTGGCTAACTGCTTATACATTTGAGACTGTGGCTGACTTCCATGGTCCAAGTACATTCCAGATTTCTACATTCAGTACTTTGGGGAACTCTACCGCACGTTAATTTGAGATCTAAAAATACATATTAAGAAAAGGCCTGTTAAATATATCCTCTCTGGAGCGATCTCAATTTGGGCCTTGAAAATTGAATTGCCTTGGATTGCTGATGGCTTTGGTCATCTCTCAGGGAGAAATCCTGTTTAGCACTTTTTAAATTGAAACAGAGGAGGAGGGAGTCTCCACCGCAGAGAGGAAAGTTGGGGTAGGGAAGGTTAACTTGAGGGCGCCCTCAGAAAGGAAGCACTACTGGGGACTGTTCCTGAAAGTTCTGAGGTTGCCCAGAACACACGTGTGTTCTGATGGCCAGTGGCGCTGAGGTGGAGCTGGTCAGTCACGCTGGGGCCAAAGTGGCGCCGGTGCTGGCACTTCTGTTTTATTACCCCCGGTTGTCTGACTGATGGGGACTCCTTTAAAGTGGGAGTGGAAGTGCAGTCTCAGGGAACTTCCAGAAGGTCTTAAAGGAATCCAGGACATGTTTGAGGAAGTTGAGTTACCACAAACACGGTGTTTTCATAAGCATTGACTAAAAAACTCTAGGTACCACGGTGAGGGCAAAAGCTGTCATCAGTTGGATCACTCCTGAGCACCAGCTGCTGGCTGGCTGATTACTCCTGACAACCAAACAGTGAGGGAGCTGTGAAAGGAAGCATCCATTTCACACACCGCAGGCATCTAGACATGTGGGGCCGCCACATTGTTTTGATGGTTGCATAATCTGTTGTGTGGCTGCACCGTAATTTATCGAAGCAGCCCTTGGTGTACATTTTGGTGGTTTCCAGTCTTTTGCCACCACACACACAAAAAAATGTTGCAGTGAATGTCTTTGCAGGCCATTATGAACATGGCTAAGTGTATCAGTAGGCGAATGCTGGCTTGGAGAGTGTTACGTTTAAATTTTGGATGGACTGTCAAATTGCTCTCTCCGGAGAGTTCATGCCAATTTAAAGTCTCATCAGCTATGTAAGAGTGTCAATTTTGCCCCGTCCTCACCCACACTGTTTATTACCCTGCTTTTTGATCTTTGCTAATCTAATAGGAGAAAAATAGCACCTTATTAGAGTTTAATTTGCACTAAGAGTCAGATGGAGCTTCATCTCATAACGTTCAAAAAAGCCGTTTGTGAGCAAAGACTTTTTAATGTCTGGCATTAGCCTTAAATCTAGAAAATAATCTTTGTAGCCCGTCTCCTTTCAGCAGAGTGAATAGTGAGTCCTAACTTTGACTCGTCGGGAATGCAGTGTTTTAGAGTACATTAGAGGCCTCATGTACACGTGGGGACGAGGCACCGGAGAAGTGACCCCTACGTATAGGATCCTCCAGACACTGCAGCGAAGGCCCTCGTCTCCGGCCTCCGCTCCCTGCCCCTCCCGCTTACCTGACCGGGCGTCCCCACCTGCTGTTGCTCTGGCTCAGTGCAGATGTTCCTTGGATGGAGAGGAGATGAGCAGGTGCTAAAGGTTAGGGGGGCTTGCTCCCGGCTGTCTGCAAGAGGAGAGTGAAAATTCAGGCTGGGGGTTTTCTTGTTCTTTCATGTCTAAGAACCTTTTAGAAATGAAGCCCTAGGGGAGCCCAGTGCACAACAATTGTTGAAATTAGAGCTGCCCCAGTTAAAGAAGGGCTGGACACCCCAGACCCACCCTCTTCGGCCTGCTATCTTTTGGCCTGCCCGTTGCGACCCTACGATTATGCAGAACCCTGGGGCTTCTCAAGGCACAGTCTGAGAACCTCTGGTTCAGTGATGTTTAGGGCTTATTCCGTGGTGACTCGTCAGAGGTAATGAAGCGTCCCTGCAGAAGGAAGAGCTTTGGAGAGAAAATGGCAGCCTTCTGAAGCATTTTATACCAGAAATACAGATGGAAGGCTGTGCTCATTCCCAGGGCTCCTAGAGCCTGTCTTCTGCATGAGCAGCGTACCCTCTACTCAGAATTTTGTCATTTGTGCGTGTCCTCCAATCCAGTGTATTTATCTATTCGGCATGTGCTTTCGAGTGCCCATTCTGTGCTGGGCATGTTGGATTTCCCGTGGTGATCAGCGGGGCATAGGGTCTAAACCGCACACACACACACACACACACACACACATCACGAGGAGCTGGTGTGAGAGCAGAGAGTGTGGTGTTCTCACCTGAGAGCAGAAGCCAGCATGATAGAGGCCTGAGTTAGGTTGGGAAGAGTCAAGAGGTGGCTTTAGGGGGCAAGTGATGATGGTGGTGGGACATGGAAAGTGAGTTGGAATTAGCCAGATGTGACATGGAGGGGGAAGTATTCCAGACACTGGGAATAGCATATTCCAAAGTTCTGAGGCAGGAAAACATCTGGCACTTGGGAGGAACTGGAGGACAGTATGACAACTGGCAGTGGTTAGGAGGTGGGGTTAGAGAGACAGGTAGGGCCTGGGTTGTGCAGGGGCCATGCAGGCCACGGCAGAAAGCGTACTCTACTTACAAAGTACGGATGCCTGTTGTCGATGACCAAGATGATCGTTGTGACACTTTGTTCACAGTCCAGTGGTTCCCAGACCCAAGTGATCTTGGGCAACCCCAAGAACAAAGGATAGGGGAGGAGGCAGAACACTTGAGCAAAAGACCAGCAGCCCTTCAAAAAGGCCCTGAGAACCCCACCACAGCTGAAGATGTCGAAAAGTTTCTGCTCAACTACCTCAAGGAAAAGGACGTGGCCGATGGAAATGTCTCAGATTTCGATGAGGAAGGTAACGAGAATTTATTTTGGGTTAGCCATTTTTTTCTTGTTGAGGCAGATTATTGTAAAAACAACAAAACACCCTTAGAGAGGCTTGGAAACAAGAAAAGAAGAAAAGTCCATCCTACACCCCCCCCCCCCCCGTGCTAACACAGCATTCCTTTTTGTGTAATCTTCCATTCTCCCCCCACCCCCTTTTTTGGTGGTGGTGTTTTGTTTCTTGTTTTTTTCCCTTCTGTTTCCAATTCTTTTTTGTTGCAAGCCTATTTTTGTATGGCTGCAGCTTCAGTTTAAATGCATTATGCCCTTTTTTGCATGCAGTTATAGAATAAGGCACTCTCCTTGTTGCTATAGTTTTCATAATTAATGTTTTAATAGCTGCTGCCAAATGTCCGTCCCCCCGTGGGAAGGTTCGGTTGCTTCCAGCTTCTCACTCTGATAAACAGCTGCAGGGCATGATTCTGTGCACGTGACCTTTTCCTTCTTTTTGCATATTTCTTTATAAACCCCAGAAGTGGGATTTTTGGGGCAAGGATGTGAACATTACTTTATGCTTGTCAAGTGGCCTTCCAGAAAGGTTTTGCACCTTTCCTTCAGCAGTGCAGAATTAATACTGGTTTTGCCACACACAACCTTACCAATTTTGGCTATCACCAATTTTACTTCTTGCTAAATCAAAAGGGGTCTTGTTATTTTACTTCTCATCTCTCTGACAAGAGATTAGTGGGAACATGGAACATCTTTCTCGGTACTTCTTTCCTGACAATTTTTTTAAAACTTATACTCATTGCTTATTCATATGCTTTGTTCATTTATTTATTGGTGGGAGGAGGGTTCAGCATTTTTCTTACCAGTTTATATGATAAAGGAAAAGGGAGTTTAGGCTAGCTGAAGCTCTGGCCTGTTGTTTTATTCACAAGCTCAATCTGGAGCTGCAGGTCACAAAAGGATTAATAAATTATTAGAATCTCCTCTGCAAATATAAAATGCCAAGTTATAATGAGCTTGGTGGTCTCAGAACTATCCTAAATCGGACTGAGTCCCAAATTACTTTGTTAGATTGGAATCAAGCAGATTTCTTTCTTTTTCTTTTTTTTTTTTCTGGCAATTTCTACTCTGAGACTCTCCTGAACTGAAGCCAATGCTTCCAGGATAGCAGGAAATAGTAGCTCAATGCAACTAATTACAACAAATTCCTTCTAAGTAGCAGGGAGGCATCACAGGGCCCAAGTAATGATTTGTGCACAGTCGACTCATTGGCTTCCCCAAGGACAGAGTTTTCTGATCAGAAATCTATCAGGCTTTTTCTTTTCAGTTTTGTTCCAACCTAGTCCTTCTTTTCGTGAAGTGCACCCCTCGCTCAAAACTGAAGAAGGGGAGGCAGCTCCATTCCTCATAATCTGGATTTGCCATTCTTGTTCAAAATTCTAGCTTTGTCGGTGAATCCATTCTTCCACGATTAGGATCTGCTGGTCCTCGCTGATGTTCTCAAGGAGCAGACAGAATGAATCAAACCTTTCCGCCAGTAACAGAAAAATCCACGTCCCTCAAATAACATTTGGCAGTAGGTGAATTTCAAACAACAAATCCTCCTCCGGGAAGAAAGGCACAGCCTTATCAGTCTTACAATTATCATCCATCAAGCGCACACCGCACACGTGGCGTTATAAAGGATGTTTGCCTCGATGCTGGTTTGACATGCATTTTTTGTTTTAGCCACGAGAAAAGCACCTTGTGTATCTGAGATCCCTTTCTCCAAGAAAACCAAGCACTGTGCAGGTGCATGTTCATTTATCTCCTCGGCATCTGTTAGAGACAGGTGTGGCCTCTACTGTCCGGTTCTGTTTTTCCAGCAGAGGAAACTGAAATGGGAAAAAGTTGAGGGAGCGGTGCTCAGCTTAATGGAAATAAGCACAGCTGGCAATGGGGGTGGGGGGAGGCCAGAGGCTGTAAGTAAACAGAGGAAAGTTTTTCAGGGCAGGGATTTGGGCCTGGGTTTCATGAAACTCTCAAGGCTTTTTGTTGTTTTAATTTACAGACATGTATCTCTCTCATTCAACAAAGCACTCTAGGCAGTGAAAGAATAATAGCTGGCAACATTCATTTCATTGAACTCTATCAACAAGTGAATGAGGTGTACACGCTTTATCCGTGTTACCATGTGAGGTGATGTTGGGTGAGAGGACTGATAATGGGTTGTTCAGTCAAGACTTGAACCGACCACCTCTCACCAAACCCTGCGTGTGGCACCATGCTGCCCTGGCATCTCGTTCAAAGATGAGTAAGGCTTGATCTTGGCCATCAGAAGAACCTAAAGGCTGGTGGTGAAGACAGAGACGAACCCCCTTTAGTCAATGGATGAGCCAGGAGAAAAGAGTGGAGGGCCAGATGCCGCCCAGGGGACTAGCTGTGCGGCCTCAGGGCTCCATGTTAGAACCTTGCTCCCTTATGTCTTTAGTTTAAATATTTGTTAATGGAAATTTAGAAAAGACCAAAGGTCTAGGAAAAATAGAAGTCACCTATTATCTATCTCATGACCCCTCTCTGTTAATACTTTGCTACACTTCCTCCCATCTTTATGTAAAAATTTCTGTAACAGTGCTCACACTATGTACAATACTATATTCTGCTTTCCTCTTTTTATGATGAATGTTTCTTTTGTATTTTATTTATATTTTTATAAAGGGGGGAAAGGAGGGAGAAAGAAAGGGAGAGAAACTTCGATTGATTGCCTCTTGCACGCCCCCAACCAGGGAGCTGGCCAGCAACCCAGGCATGTGCCCTGACCGGAAACCATACTGGTAACCTTTCTGTTTGCAGGACAATGACCAGCCCACTGAGCCACACCAGTCAGGGCGCTTTCCTCTTTTTACCACTATTATTTCATAAGCATGTTCCCTTGTCATTAAAGCCCTTGGTAAACACAAATTTTAGGGTTGTACCAAAATTTATAAAACCATTCCCTCTTGAGTGGACTTGGAGGGTTTTCCCCAGTTTTGAGCTGTTACAGTGAATGCTTTGATGAATATTGTGACTCATACCTTGACCCAAATGTAACATGGGCTCCTAAGGATCGGTCTCTAGACATAAGTCCCGCTCCTGATCTGAGGTTGGGAGATCAAGTTGAAGTCCGGCATCTCTCATACAACACTGTCCCCGGTTATGCTCTTTTTCCAGAGGAGCAGTCAGGCCCTCCCAAAGTGGACGAGAATGACATTGGTCCCCATGTGAAGCCACCACTGCCACTGCAGATCCAAATAGCCACAGACGTGACGGAGCGCTGCATCCACTTGTTGTCAGATAAAAATCTGAAAATCCGCCTGAAGGTCAGTGCGCGCCGGCCCTTCCTTGCATTCATGGAGCAGCAGGACTGACCTTGGTTTGGCTGGCAGCGACTTCACAGAAGAGCAAGTAGCTGCCCTTATCTCCTAGTCTGTGTGTGGTGGCCAAGGGAAGCTATCAAAAGGAATTTATCTGTGGGATGTCATTCTTAGGTCTTTGTGTATTAGCTCAGATGCCTAGAGGAGCTGAGTCTCCTTTGTGGAATTAAAAAACCACAAAGTTTTGGAGAGTCATTGAATCTCCAAGGGAGAGAGAAGTAGATGCTTTGGAAAGAATGTCACTTTCTGAGCTGACTTAATGCAAGATGTGGTTAGTACTTTAAAATGGTCATTCTTCCAAGCCCGAGGCTAGCCCTTATCTCCGTTTCTGTTTTCCTCCCAGGAAAAACACCAACACTGTTCTTAATCTTACATCTTTGCTGGCAGTTTCCCAAGCAGCATCGCCAACAACAAGGACTTGAACTACACAGTTGTGACTCCAGGAGCAGGCAGTGGAGTGCGGTGGGGTGGGCGTGCAGGACAGGGCTTTCAGAGTCATCTGGGGGAAGTCTTAATACCCAGAGAGAAAAAACACAGCCTGGCCCACTCATCCCCACCGGCAGCATCACTGAGAAACACAGCTGCCTCCGTGAGTTACTGGTACTAGTGAGAGCATGTTGTCCTCCTCAGGGTGGTGGGCTGAGAGACCCCGCTGCACAGATTATCTCGGACCTCAGCCTCTGTGTTTTGAGAGATTTGTTTAGTCTTCCCAGAGGCACTTCTTAGCGTGCATCTGTTGTTCCCGTTCAGGAGGCGCTTTTCCAATGACTGCTCCATGCAAGGCCGGGTCTGGTTGGTATTAATACATTTGCCAAGCGCCTTCCCTTTTGTGGAGACTTTCTAGCAGTTACAGTGACCAGCATAGTTATTGAGAGCATCAATATTGGAGGCATTCCTACAGACCTGGGTTCAAATGCTGGCTCTGCCTCTTACTAGCCCTGTGACCTTGAGTCATTCATTCACCTTTCTGAGCCTCAGCTGCTTCTTCTGTAAAGTAGAGATGATGGTACCTACCTCACTGGGGTGTTGATCATCAATGCAGAACGATGTCCAGTGGGACATACTCTCATTCTTCTCTTCACCCTGTCACTCACTGTTTACTGAGGACTGCGGCAGGCCAGGCGGGGGGCACGTCGGAGGGGAGGGGTCAGGTGTGATCCCTGTCTTCATGGAGCGTCCCATCTTGTGGGGAAAGAGGCGATGCCCAAACACAGTCCGACAGGTCGAGGAAATGCTGTGGAGGTAAGAAGCAGGTTCTAGGATGGAAAATGACAATCCACCCACCCAGCGAACACGGGGACCTACTCCGCCAAACCCTGTTGAATGAGACGGGCCTTGCATTTGGGTTTAGGTCGTCAGGGAGGCTTCTCTGCTGGTAACATTTAAACCGAGACTTAGAAGTTTGAGAAGGAGCCAGCCATGCCAAGGGGCAAAGGCAGAGAGAAAAATGTGTGTCTTTGAATCAGTGAAGTATGGCATGACTTTCCCAGTTATAATGCAACTCAAATTCAAAGCCAGTCGGTGATACCCGAGCCATTTCCACTGCTCTGCTCTGCTCTCAGTTGTGTGCTGAGGCTGCTCTTACTCCCCTGCCTAACTGCTTACCCCTCGAGGGCAGGAGCTCCTTTGTTCTTTGTTTCTGCTCCAGTCTCAGTGTGACCAGCACGTAGTAGGCACTTAGTCAAGGCCTCCTCTGTATTTCCATCTCAGACAGCCCGCCCCTGTTCTGCGAGGGCCGCGTGGCAGGGAGCCTGCACCAGCGGCCGCTGCCCGAGCCGACGGAAGCCGACCATCTGTTCTGAGGGAGCTTTGAGAGATAAGAGATCAGGAAACATATTCCGATGGAAAGTGAAAAATGCAGTTTACATCTGGGCTACCCCAAACCTTTCTTCTGAGACGGACCTGTGTCCCAGCTGCCCACTTGACCTCTTCTTAGAAGCAGCAGAACTTGATCCCTCCCCGCCTCCGTTTTCCTCCTCCGTCGTTCCCATCTCATCAGGCAGCACCTGCATCTACTCCGCTGCTAAGCCCAAACCCGAGCAGCTCTCCATCTGCCCAGTTCGCCTCTTCTCGGCCATTCAAACCATTTCCTCTTCTCTGCCACCGTCACGTGGCCACCTCAGTTTCCTCCTCCTGTGGACGTGTGCCATGGCTTCCTAAAGGGCCTCCTCAGTTCCGTCTCACGCTTCAAATCCCTTCTCCACGCAGCCGCCAGAGCGACCTTTATAAAACATGAATTGTATCATGCCACTTTCCTGCTTAAAACATTTTGATGGCTCCCCACTGCCCTTAGTACAAAATGAAAAATTCTTGACGTGACACCTGTGTGGTCCCGCCCCACCGCACCCCTGCTCTGCCGGGCTCTCACGGCCCTGCTTCAGGTCCCTGAGCACTACAGGCTCCCCCGGCTCTGGGTCATCCTCGTCCCTGCAGTGCTAGGGACACTCTCGCACTCTGCGTGCACGACTAACTCCTGCTCACCCTTGTGTCTCCTTTTAGCGGTTTCCTTCCCAGCACTTGTTGCAGTTGGTAGTCATCCCTTTATTTGGCTGTTAGCTCATTCAGGTCTTCCCGCAGTTGACCGGAAGCCCTGTGAAGGCAAGGAAACATGTTTTTTGTCCTTGTGTGTCCCCCACCCAGTACCCAGCCAGTGCTTGGCATGTTGTTAGGACTCAGTAAATACTTATCTGGTTAACGAGTTTCTGAAATTTTATTCTTCTAAAATGCTGACCTGATCGCCAAGTACCTAGGTGCAAGCCTTTCCTATCTCCTGAAGCCGTGCCCTCTTTCCTTCAGGTCTTGGATGTGCTGGGTCTGTGTGTGGAAGTCCTGCAGTCCCACAAGGACCAGCTCCTTCCCATGGCTCACCGGGCCTGGCCTGCGCTCGTGCACCGACTCACAAACGATGATCCCCGGGCAGTGCTCAGAGCCTTCGAGGTACCATCCTGGGGGCCCGCTGCCATCGTGGGGGTGCAGGAGAGGAAGCTCAGGGCTCACCAGTGTCCTTTGCCACTGGCTGTCTTTTTATCTGATTGCAGTCTAATGTACCTTGAGGAAAGTATAGAAAAATAAGAAAGGCACAAAGAAGAAAATAAAAGTCAGTTTCCTTCTGAATTTGAAGCAGGGTGAACTGATAGACCAACATTTATTAAGCACCTACTGTGTGCCAGGGGGTGTGCTTGGCATTTCCCCATACATGAGCTCATCTCCTGATGACAGCCTTGCAAGATGGAGATCATTATCTCCATTTTTGACAAAGAAGGAAACAAACTCAGAGAAGCTAAGGAATTTTCTCAAGATCACACAGCTAGTAAGTGATAGAACCCAAATCTGTGAGTTCACACCCACGATCTTTGGAAGGGACCTAGGTCCTAGTGATGGGCATCCTTTGCCCAGCTGAGCAACTTCAGACAAACCTGTGACCACCCATTTCCAGGTTGGGCTTAGGAATAGCTGCCGACCTTTCTCACAGAGTTGTTAAGGATAAAATGGAACCGTTTGGTGAGGTGCTTTGGAACATTAAAAGCCCTACGTATGTGTAAGGTATTATTCTCTGTGACTTATTTTGGCTTGTATTAACACACATATTTTAGCTTATTTATTTATATTGTTCCTTGTTCTAAAAAGCACTTAAGGCAGCCTACAGAGCTACATTTACCATGGCAAGCTAATGTAAATTAGAAGTATATGAGCAAGATGAGGCAGGAAAAAAGATGTGTGAGGATATAAAAATGAAGCCCGGACTGCAGCTAAGATACTTGGCCAAGGTAATCGGGTTTCCTGTAAGGTTCTTCAGCATACACCAGATCAAACACACACTTGCACTGAAAACATGAAATTGTTCATTTTTTTCCCAAAGACAGAACACGAAATGACACATGCATGTGTGTCTAGAGAGAGAGCACACGAAAGAGAGGAAGGGGTGGGGGAGGGACGTGGGCTACTTTCCTTTGTGAAAATTAGTAGGTTGTCTGACATGCCAGCGAGCACAGAAAAGTGAAAGGACGTAAAGATGTGCGCGCTGGATCAGAGGCTGCACGTCCAGTCCTGGACGCGTTAGGACTCCCGAGGCCTGCGAGGCCTGGTGCGGCCCAGCTGGGGCACCTGAAGTAAGCGCCGTGCTCTCTGCAACGCTGGCAAACGCTCTCTGTGCTGGTTCTGCCTTGCTTACCAATTTTTAAAGAAATGCCTGTTATCCCGTATTCTTAGTCTTGTGCAGCAGGGCAAAGCATTTCAATATGTTCCGCTAGAGAACATTTAAAATGAGACATGCAGAGAAACTGCCCGTCGTGAGAGAGGGAGTGCGGGTGACGGGTCCTCGAGACCGTGCGGTGGCACAGGAGGAGGCCGACGCGGCGCCTGCCCGCAGCAGCCACCCAGCGGCCTCAGGCGTCTGTGTTTGTTTAGCTAGTGAGAGTTAAAAACACAAGTCTTTCCTCAAGGGATGTTAGGAAGACTCAAGAGATGATCTATGCGGACTGCTTTAAGGTCTTTTTTTAACAACAAAGGGAGGAAAATCAAGGGATTAATCATATTCATCCAACCCAAGATTCCTTTGCATTAGTCTCCGTGTAATCTGTATTTATGGGTAGAAGCAGCCGTACTTTGGGAGCAGGGACCTCCAAATTCATAACTGTCAGAATCACAAACTATGGGCAAGGAATTAACAGCAGTAGTTTTATTTTTTTCCAAATTGAGGCCTAGATGAAATTGAATTACCAAGCATTCTTGAGCTTTCTTGCCGCCTTGGTGACAGTCACTGGCTCGGGGTCTGTTTCTGCAGGTGCTGCGGACCCTCGGGGGCAAGTGTGGCGATTTTCTCCGCAGCCGGTTTTGCAAAGATGTCCTGCCAAAGCTGGCCGGCTCCTTAGTCACCCAGGCTCCCATCAGTGCCCGCGCTGGACCAGTTTACTCCCACACGCTGGCCTTCAAGTTGCAGCTGGCCGTCTTGCAGGGCCTGGGCCCCCTCTGCGAGAGACTGGACCTAGGTGGGTACCAGGCAGTGTCACCTAGACACACATTCATCATTGTCTCATGCCCACCATTGCCCTGTCCGATTAACCACGCTCCCCTTTTTTCCTTTCCTGTGCACGTCCTTTAGTCTGACCTTGGCCTCATTTATCCACTTACCCTGATGTGTTTTTTGCCTTGTGGGGTGGAGTAAAGGGCCCACGGCATCTTGCCGGGCTCTTCCAGTTTGACCACACAGTAGTTGGTTACCACTTGTCCCAAATGAAGTCTGAGGGCCAGCCCTTGTTTGGTTTCTCCTCTCTGCAGGTGAGGGCGACCTGAATAAAGTGGCTGATGCCTGCTTGATGTACCTCAGCACCAAACAGCCTGTGAAATTACAAGAGGCTGCCAGGAGGTACGTCTGCTTGATCATCCGCATCCCCTTACGTTTGTCCTAAATTATGGATGATTTGCTAATGGCAAGCGGAGTTGAGGCATCTCTCTGCTTTCCTCCTCTCTGTCTTCTTGCTAGGTTAAGGTAATTTCTTTAACTGTGCCACCTCTTGAGATGGTATTTTCAGTAGACGCATTTCTCTTTGCAAGTAACCTTTACCTCTGCTGCAACGTCAGCAACAATGCCAAAGGGGCTAGGGACAGAAAGGTGTGCTGGAGGGGACAGAGCACTCTCCTGGTCGGAGGGCGATCTGCTTCCAGACCCTGCTTGTCTGGTGACCCCGGCACCTCTCGGGGCCTCAGCTCCCTCATCTACAAAGTGAAAGTATTGGGTTACTGATCTTGCATATCTTGACTCCAGGGAGCATCTTAATGGGCGTCAGGTGCCATGAACCCTCACAAATTATATGCAGAAGCGGGTGTGTGCAAGCAGACACATACGTGCCTTTCTCCAGACAGAATTCTTACTGCTCGTCCAATTATAATGGGAGCCTGTGAACCAAGACATGTTAAGAACCACTGGGTTAATGGCTTAAAGGGCCTTTTTTGACTCTGAAATTATGTGATTCTCATTTCCAAGAGTCTTGCTTATTTGAGAATAGCTGTGCCACCTCTGATGGAAGAAGCTATGTCTGGTTCCTCGAGTCCTAAAGGTTTTTTCTCAAAAGCTAAAACCCTGAGCACAGAAGCATCCCCCAGACTTGAGATCCAAAATGCACCTTGGCCCTCCTTTCTCCAGCTTTCCTCTCAGCTGGGAGCAGCCAGCACCCTGGAACTGCCACTGCCGGAGCAAAAGCTGGCCCGTGTGACCTGGCACCGTGTCCCTGCAGCTCTGTGTCCCAAGCAGAGAAACAGTCCCTCCCCTTCTGAGGCTTTCCAGAAACATCCCAGGTCCTCCTTGGTGGGGCGGGAGTAATCTCGTTCCCTGAGGGCTGAGAGACCACTCTGACTGGGGAATGAGGGAAGCCGACTTGCTCCCTTAGAATCCTGCTCTCTGGGACTGATGGAAATCTTTTTGAATTGATTTATTGTCCTTTGCAATTTTTTACTCTTGATGTCCCCGGCTTCCTTTTTTTGTTGTCTCTTTGCCATCACGTCCCCTGGGCACAGCACCAGTCGAGGTTTCCCCAGCACACAGGTGCATCCTAACCCAGTTCTCACCCCCAGGCATTCTTATTCCTCAAACAAGTGATTTGGCGAAGAGTGGTCCTCCCCTGGGCAGTGTCCTGGAGGCTAATTGTGCATGATTTAAAGTACAAGTCAAGCCCATAATGAGTTCATCTTGAAGCAAGTGCTTTTGTGTGCCTCTTACAACCACGAGTTACAAAGATCTGATTTTCACCATCCCTGCCCCATCCTCCTCCTCCCCCACCCACCCTTTCTTGTCCTTTGAGTTTAGACCCAACAGACAAGTTAATATTTGCAATTTGTTATCTTTCTGTTTTCTTTTCTCTCTCTCTCTCTTTTTTCCACGAAAACCAATTAAACCCAGAACTGGTCCTTGCGCAATGTTGAGTTGGCGTTTAGGGGGTGGGAGGAGTGGAGCCAGGCCCCTTGACTGCTGCGGCGCCTTTGTTTGCCGCGTGGCATTCCGTGCAGGGTTGAGTCAGATGACCTTCCTTCTGCTGGGCTGGGAGGGGAGGAAGTGCAAGGTTGATTGCTTCACAGATACATCATCTGCACACTTATTTTGAAGTCAGGGGAGAAAACATCAGTGTTGTCCTTGATCCGGAGCTGATTTGGCATCCTGATTCAAAAATTAATAAGCTCTCTAAATGGGAGAGGAAGCCTGAGTCAATGGAAAGCCTGGTCTCATTACCAAGTGGAGAGAGGGAGATGGGTGGGCCGATTGTCACCGACCGAGACAGTCCTACCTGCAGGGACTGAGGAACCAGGGCAGCAGATGGCCACACCATCCATTCAGCTGTTTGTCTTTAATTCTTTTCTCTCCTTCACGCCCGCACCCATTCCAGAAGTGAGGCCTGTCTGCCTAACTTACAAAATCTGTCTCAAACGGTCTGCTTCTCGTCACCTCCCAACCTCCAGGCCAGGCCAGGCCAGCCCACCCTCATCTCCTACCTGAATGACTGCACAGGCCTCCTTGCCGGCCCCCTGCTTCCACGCCTGCCCCTCAGTACTCCCCACGCAGCAGTCAGTGAAGCCCCCCACCACTCACTCATGGGAGAAGACAAGGCTGTTGTGCTTGTTGCCAGAGCCCCAGGGGGAGCCCTCTGGCTAAAGAATTAACAAAAACTCCAGCCTCAGCTCAGCACTCAGAAGAACGGGTAAAGCCAGAGCTGTCCCTCCAAGGTAGTGAGTTCCACACTGGGCAGATGACCAGCTTGCTCTGTGAGGGGCTCCCCCCATCTGACAGGGCTGGTGGGGACACCTGTAAGAGGCAGCGACTGCACTGAGAGGAGGTGGGCGAGCCCCAGCGCCTGTAGGTCAGCAGGTGGGTTGATGGGACCTCAGCTGGGCAGCCGCCCTGGAGCTGGAATGGAGGCAAACCTGGCAGCTCTGTAAAGATTCCTCTTTGTGTGCATTATACTTTGGTGCTTCCTTCCTTCTGTTTGCTTTTCCCAGCTCCAAAGAATGACCAAGCCTGTGTTTGCTTTTTTAATTTGTCACATTAAATATAGCCTTGGTGGCAGGCTTTTACATCCAGGCTGTAAACTCTAGAAATGGAAATTGATCAGGGGGTGGTTGATATAACCGAGGCTGTAAATGCTGAGAACGGAGATGCCATTCCAGTTTAATGCTTTTATCTAGCGACTGTGCCTCGTAAGGAGGGGCATAAATCTTGCAACTTGGGGGCGGGGTGGGGTGGGGGTAGGGTATAACCTTGCTGTATGTTACCACCAGGTGTCACTGTTAACTGGCTATGCAAGAAAAATGCCAGCTCCCCCAAAGTGCATCTAGTTAAATAGCTTCAATGGGTAACAAATGAGAAGATAATACTTGGGGTCAGGAGGAGGGGTGAGCATAGCACGAGCTGTAAATAAGGTAGTGCTCCTGAGGGTGAGCGTTGGATTCCGGAATGACGGGTCATATCAGCTACGCCCCAGTCTCATCCTTGGCAGAGGCAAACTTAACTGATTTCAATTCCCAGGTGGCCTCAGAAGCCTCTGAGATATCTCCCAGCATGCAGTGGGCCTCCACAGCTCTGTGCCTTTCTGGCCATGGAGCTTTGCCTTCCCAAACATGAAAGGAATTTGAGATGCAAGCACACCCCCCAAATTTCTGTGTTTTTCCTTCAAGCCAGTACATACTCAGCCTCGTTCAACTTAATTCCATTAAAACCATACTCCTGGGCCTCCGAGGCTCCCTGTCCTATGCAGGGAGGTCTTCAATCATCCAGTGAGTCTTCCACCCCAGGGCTATAAAGAACAAACAGAACAATACCTATTTTTAAAAGATGGAGTCTGTGCCAGCAAGACTTACGCTGAGGAACAATGTTTTTAGGCCACTTGGTCTTCACCCCTGGTCCTACCTCCACCCGCCAACCCTAGAGTCCAGGTGCTAACAGGTAGTGACCAGGTGGTCACCTTTGTGATTGCGCCGGTGCTGGACGCTGCAGCCCTCGGGGTGGGGGGAAGGGTGTGTGTGTGTGTGTGTTTGAGGTGGGGGGTACCCTCCCAGCATCCTCTGCCTAGCCATTGTATGTGAGGGCAAAGTGTACCAGGCTTGGAAGTAGACACATCTAGGTGCAAATCTTGCTCTGTGACCTTGAGCAAATGATGTAGTTGCCTCATTTCCTTCCTCTGTAAACATGGGGTGGTGGTAACACCTCCCCCCAGAGTCACTGTGCAGATGAATCGCATTAATATGTGAGGGCGTCTACTCCTCGTTCACCGATGAGCCAAGGAGCTGCTGTGTGTCGGGCACCAACTGGTCCAGGCACTGAAAACTGCGGGGAGCCAGGCAGGAGGCCTCTGCCCCCACGGCACTCATGTTTCAGATGTGTATTTATGTGTGCTTGCTCACCCGTGTGGGATATAGAAACTTACCAAGTGTACGATATGTTATGTACGTGTTGTGCCTACACACGTACACTGGGGCATTTGTTGTTGCTTCATCCTTACTCAGACTGGAACAGTTTTTCGCCTCAGAGTGATCTTGTCATGTTAATTATGCCACCTGCCTCCACTGCCCATGCCTTTGAGAAGTCACTGCCAGGCCCGAAGGCTCATTTACTGACGGACTTCCCCACTTGCTTTCTAGCAGTTGGATCCCATCCCATCAAAGAACCAGCCAGTGCCTTCAAACCCTGCACAAATGCAGCCTGGCACAGGCGCGTTCGTTTCATCCCTGTCAGAGTCCCTGCGCCTCTCTCTGCCCACACCTGAGCCTATTCTATTCCAACGGATCAGGAGTCACAGAGGTGATCCGTCAGTTCAGCTGAGCTTGAAATTAGTAGCTCATCTCCTTAAATGGTGTGGGCAGTTGGTATGAGGCTGGGCTGCAGCAAAGCTGCTTCCCCCTTGAATTGCACCCAACGTGGAAATGAAGGCACTGCTAATATTTTTCCTTTTGACGTTTGATTAATAGTTGACAAATCCAGACCCAAGTAGTTAGCTTTCCCATTATCCATCTTTTGACAGGCATTGCTGCTTTTCTTTTCCAGCCTCATTGTTCTAAAAATACACTCAGATCTGAGGCCATTCGCTGTGCATATATAGGCATGATTTCCTGGTGTCAAAGATAAGAGACATCTGCCGTGCAGATTACAAACAAAGTGGGTTGCCAGGTTTCAGATCTGAAGACAGGGACCTCTGTGCTGCTTTAAAGCTAATGCTGCCCGCCCTTCCCCCGCTTCCTCGGTGTTGTCATGTGACTGATAGCCTGCCAGGGTGGACCATTTTACCACCCAGTGGGAAAGGCAAGTCTGGGATGTGGGTGTACATACTGTGCTGCTTCAGGAACCGGATGTTCTCATTGCTCCTGGTAGCTGGACCCTCGGCACGAGGTGGGTTTCAGGTGTCGAAAGCCTGGGCAGACCACAGGGTCGCCACGCCATCTGTCCCGTCGCAGGGTCTGTGGTCTGTTCTGAACACCTAAGCAGCTGGAGGGAATATGATGGTCTCAGCACCTAGTAAAGTAGTCAGGAAAATGGCTCTGATTGACTTATTATGTATGTATTTAGTTAAAAGATTTTGGGGGGGTGAGCCAGGGGCTGTGTTGAAAGCTGAAAGATTTCAAAGATGAAAACCAAGCTAGAGGTGGCCTCACATTGCTGCTCAATTGTGGTGCGACTGTGGGCAAATCAATGTACTCCTCAAAGTCTCAGTTTCCTCATCTGCAAGATTAGAATAAGCATATCTATTACTTTCCTCCTGATACAGTTATTACAAGGATTCACTGAAGTCATATAGATTATTCTTTAGCACAAAATATCAGTGCAGAGTGAAAAGTGAGAAAACAGTAGTTGTCATTATTTAAACTTCCCCCTTATTCCCAAAAAGACCTAGGGCATCTACAAATTAGGCGTATGCAATAAGGACAATAGGAAGTGAACAAATTTCTTAACAGGAAAAATAAGAGGAAAACGAGTTGAGACCAGGGCTGAGGTTGATCATACAGTGCAGGTGTAGAGCTCTGCAGCCTCGCTAGAGACGAGCCTTCAGCGTGAGCCTGGGCTTCCTGGCGGGAAGGGCAGAGAGGGAAGCGCGTCCGTTACGTGATTCTGGTCCTTGTTGGAGTAAGAAAAAAAAAGCTTCTCAGACAGAAGCATCTCTTTCCTTGGTACTGAACCCTGAAAAAATTTCTCCGTGGGTCGTCTTAGAAGAACACCAGGTATCATTGTGACTAATATCCCTAACAGCCGTGCAGTAAATACGGAAGTACATTTCCCAGAGCTGCTTCTCGCAGCATCCATCAGCGGAGGCTGCTGGCATAGTGCCAGAGCGTGGGTTCCAGGAAAACTGTCTGGGGGGAGGGGTGCAAAATAGGTGGGCTGCTACGAGGACGTCTTTATCTTCAGTGGTATGAACCTTCCAGGGAGGAGCAGGAAACGCCGCATGTGGCCTGAGAGTCAGCCAGCCGGGGTCAAGGCCCAAGCCAGCCGCCTTGGTGCTGGACACAGGGCCACTTTGGAAGGTCTGCGCCCAGCACATCGTCACCATCACCGTCACCACTATGGGGTCTGGGCCTGCAGGAGGCCCGGAGGCCTGAGAGCTGGCCGGATGGAAGGGGCTCTTTCTGATCCCACTCTCGTGGGACTTAAAACACTTCTAGGCTCTGTTTTATTTTCGAATTGCCTGTAACAGATTGGCCATCTCAGTGCCACATCTTTTTAAATATGCACAAAGCAATGGAGTCATTCTGCTGCATTTATGATACTTTGTCTTGAGGTACTTGAGGGGCACGATTAGCATCATAAGCCTCTACTGTTGTTTATGGTTCTAAATCCTGTCCCCTTGCACTGAAATATTTTTAATATCAGCCTCAGTATGGGTGTATGTGCTGGAGTTAGATTGATAGATGAATGGTCTTGAACAGGATGTAGTTAAGTCTAAAGAGAATGCGTAAGCTGCAAAGGTAATTGGTAGTATTTATTTAGAGAGTAAATTGTTGCTTCAAGTCATAATCCTCCATTTTCAGCATTTAGAAACAAAAAACGACCTCCGTGCAGGGGAAGATAGCTAAATTGAATAGCAAGAAAGGACAGGCTTGAAATACTGGTTAACCAATGAACCAGGACCCATTAGAGTAAATTACCGAGTGTAGAAGCATCAGCCCACTGCTTGCTGGCTAGGACACGTCGACGCCCTGAGCATCCATTTGTTTAAAAGGAAACACACAGCCTCATTTGTAGCATCAGCGTGCATGGAGTCATAGGGAAGAAGAGTGTAGAGGCTGTTCTGCCAGAGAGAGAGTAACAGGGAAGCTAAAATAACTTTGTGAATCTGCTCCCTTTCCAACGAATGAGTTGATTTTCCGATTGCATTTAGTCGTGCCCTTGTGCAGACGGTCCATATTTATTCCCACGGAGACATCCCTGAATAACTGCTTCAGAAGCCCAAAATAAATAAATAAATAAACAGATCGCAAAGCCACAAGTTCTCTATCCCTGGCATTTACACAGACAGCTCATGAGAGCGTTTTATACATCCAGAAAGAGACAAGAAGCAGGATCCCTCAAGCAAGTAATTGACAGAGAAAGAATAGCCTGTCACCCAGGAGAGCTGGAAGCTCTGAATTTCGGTTACAGTTTATGTAGCTTTACTGGGCCTTGATTGGCTGGTGGTTTTCTAGAGCTCCCTGTGAGCAGACGTTGTCTAGACTCCGGTGGTGAGGACACACTCTGTGATATTTACATCTGCAGCAGAGGGGATTTCTTCCTGCTTTCGCCACACTTGTGGCGCAGGGCCTGTGATCAGGGCCCATGCTTGAGAACCACTGTAGACTTGGAGCTAGAAGCTCGTCACTGATGCCCCCTTCTGTACAGAGAAGAAAGAAACTTGCCTCATCCCCTCCTTCCTGGCTCCCCCCACATGTGACTCCTAGCATGGCCCTCTCTACATGGCACCATGGGCCTCTGTGCTCAGTCTGTCCCCGCCAGCAGACAGGGAGCCTGGAGGCCAGAGTCTCTGTCCATCCACCCGCCCCCGTGTCCCACACACCTGGCACAGTGCCTGGGCCGGGCCAGGTGCCAGGAGACACTGGGTAAACCGCGAGAGACGGGACCCAGACTCAGCCCACTGGATGCTGGTGGCGCATTTCCTGCCCGGCCAGGCCACTTCGCCCCCAGCTCTGTCACCCAGAGCACCCTGGGCTTGATCATAAAGGAATGAGCCAATTCTGTTGGGTTGGCGCCTAGAGTTTATTAGGTACTTACTGATACCCATCAATTGTAGATAGGGCTGAAATGCAGGGAAATGGCTGCCTGCATGAAGTGAAATTCAATAAAACCGCATTTTAAGTGAAAAATCAGTATAAACACCAGGCTTCTTTGCCATGGAAACAGAGGTTGCTTAGAAACTGCCTAACGGCGAGTTCTAAATTTTTTAAAGTCAAGTTATCATTTAAGCTACACGGCCCTACAGGTTATTGAGAGATAATCACTCGCCTCAGGACACGGGGAGGCATGGGGCACAGCTGAGTGCCTCCCCCAACTCTGGGGACCAGATAATCTCTTGATAACTGTGCTCCCTGAAGCCACTGATTTGGGCCTGGGGGAAGGAGAAAGAAATTTTGGCTCAGAAGTTAAATCGTGTACACATATATATTTTAAAGTGTTTCTCTTTGGATATGAAAAAAGACGGAGCTGGCCATTCGGCATGTTCAACAGCCATCTCTGCCATGTCTCAAGATGTATGAGGGACATTTTCCAGGCAGTTCCTGCAGTCACTTCAAAGCAGAAGCCCTGTCTTTGTCCTCTGGCTTCTGGTTATGCAGAAAAGACTTTCAAGATCTGCTCTCCAGGAGACCCAGGGTGGGCAGGGACTGGGCCAAGTGGTACCAGAGTTTGGGGCTCAGCTGGGCCTCAGGCTCAGCTCCCAGGAGCTGAAAGTGAAGAAGGATCCAAGCTCAGAATTTGTCCGAGTTCAGCAAAAGCCCAGGTACCCCTGATTGTGTGGCACAGTATTTGTTCCTGACCTCGGGCTTGCAGAAGTCAAAGAGGATTGCATTCATTTCTTCCTTAAAATACTGGGCAAAATTAGAACACAGTTGGCTGAGAACTGGGACCCCACCGAGTCTGTATGAAGAAAATTACGAGTGAAACAAAAGACAGATGTCTTACCCTTTTCACAGTGTCTGAGAATCCTCCCCGGCATGGCAGAGTGTTGGGGTTGGTGGTGATGGTCATTCCTCAGACACGCACACACCCCCCGTTCTGGAACGAACAGTGTTTTCATTATACACTTCAAAGTGTATCCTGCACCTCATCTCCCGAGAGCCTGGCAAGGAACCTGTGAGAAGGGTGGGGCAGTGTGATTACCTTCCTTTAGGAAAAAGAGGAAGAAATGGGTTTTTACGAGGCAAAATAGTTTGAGCTGAGCCCCAGAGGTGGGAGAAGAAACTTCATCAGTGCCTGTCATGCTGCAGACTCTATGCCTTTAAGAGCTAAGAAATGAGACCCAAAACAATTCTTTCAAGAGTTTGGCTTTTGCTTTATAAAAGGTGAACTTCATACACGTTTTCACTTGGCCTCCCTGTCAGCATCTTATTTAGAGATCGCACAGGGCAGCGAGAGGGGCTTTTCCTTCTCCGCGGACGAATGCCGCACTCGCCCTTAGCATGTTAAAAAGGGCTCAGGAAACGAACATCGCAGTGTCCTCACGCCCTGGACGTCGGAGCAGGGCCGACACCGGAGTGAGCCACGGCTCCACTTTGCTGGGTGTGGCCCAGATCACAATGTCCCTTGAAGCTGAGAGCGTGCCACGCTGTAGCTTGAGGAATTGTTCCAGCTGAAGGAGGGAAAAGTCAAATGAAACCATTTGCATTCTAACAGTCTTTGGCACCGGGGAGAGCTATCAGCCGTGTCACGTGTAAACAGGAGTCTGCTTCCCAGTTTTGGTGTGTTTTTTCTTAATTTCCCTTGCCACTCTAATTATCAAAGATATTTTTGTTTTAAACAAAAATCGTTTCCCACGCAGGCCCCGTCTCCTTTCTGCGGTGAAGTGGAAACAATGAATTGGAATATTCTAATCACTTCTCCAGCATCTACCGCTGAGGTTATAAACACAAGATTATCCTAAAGAAAGAAAACTTAAATTGTTTAGGCACAAAACAGACCAGGAAATTTTTCAAAGTGCCTCCCCCCCTTATGAATATTAAGCCCCAGGAAAAAAGCAAAAGCACACAGGTTTTTCAGATTAACATAATTAAAAACCAGAATTTAACTTTGTTTAGCAAGCATTTAAGTTCCTATTTGAAGCTCAGCTGTGTGGGAGAGGCTCCTAGGAATGGTCATTAAGGATGAAATGGGGTCCATCAAATCAGTTGTTTCCACTATTAGCTGGTAGATAAGGATCACATGTCAGGCACTGTGTAGGGCCGGCTTTGTGTTTCCGAGTTTCAGCATCTGCAAACCGCTGGATGAAATACACTGCATTGTTTTCAAGATTTTATTTTTTTGTTTTTAGAGGGGGAGGGAGGAAGAGAAACATCATTGTGTGAAACATCGATCAGTTGCCTCTCATGCGCCCCCAACTGGGGACCTGGCCCGCAGCCCAGGCAGTGCCCTGACTGGGAATCAAACCGGCAGCCTGTCAGTTCCCAGGGCGGCGCTCATTCCACTGCGCTGCAGCAGCCAGGGCCATCTGCATTTTTAGAAATGAGGAAACAAGCCGAAACAAGTTGAAAAATCTTCCACAGCCAGTTAGCTAGTGATGTCTGTGGTCATGTGAATCCTGCCGGTGATGTTCCTCAGTCCCTCCGTGGTGGTGGGCAGTTGAGCTGTTCTTCAGATCCTTCTACAGAATGTAAATATTCCAGAGAAGGATGCCATCTTCAGTCATTAGTGTGTGACCTAGGACGCCACTTACTCAGCGTGAGAACCTGTCCCATTCGTACTGATGGAGAGGCTCCCAGGGGCCGTGCTCGGGGCTGGGGGGCAGCAGTGAGCCACACAGACAGGGCCTCTGCCCTCCGGAGCTTGCATGGCAAGGGAGGGAGATGGCCAATAGACAGGTAGTCAGTGAGTGCCGGGGAGGGTGTCCTAAAAAACAAACGAGGGGCAACCCTAGACCTAATGGTCCAGGAAGCCGGGCCTCTCTGAGCAGGTGATACGTGAGCTGAGATGGGCAGGCCTGCCCAGAGAGAGCTGCCCAGCTAGGGAGGGGCTTCATCCTTCCTGGGGTTAGAAAGCCCGACTCTGGATCACTGAGTCAAGTGCAAGAGGCCTGCGTTTAGACTGCCTGGTGCAATGGCCCTGCGCACAAGGCCGATCATTCAGAAGTGGGATGTGAGTGGGTAGGAGGCAAGGGTCGTGACCCCACAGTTCAGGACACAAGAGCCTCACGTGTGATGGGTCTGTGCCATCAGGGCCCTGCCTCTGCCCAGGTCGCAGGACAGGTCTTGGTCGGTCCTGTCCCAGGAGAATGACAATCTGATCCCTGTACGAGCATGTCCAAACCACCAAGAATCAATGGCTCCCCGTGGCCAGAAAGGGCCAGCTCCAGAGCAGCGGTGGGCTGGGGGGTGGGGAGCAGAGCTGAGGGCCCACCTGGGGTGGAGCCTGTTGTGAAGGGTGGGCTGGTCAGTTTTTTTCCTTTGTGAAAACTCCTGCTTTACGCCCCAGATCTTAACCATTTTCTTTGCCAAGATCTTGTTTGATGTCAATATTGTTCTGCTCAGACTAATTACCTTTTTCTGTGTGTTGAGGGATATGAAACTCTTTCCCTCTATTTCCGTTAGGTATTGGGACCATCCAGATGGCCCTATCTTACGAACTAAGTGGGTTTGTTCTGCTATTCAAGTGATTTGATGTTTTAGCATTTTGGGGTTTTTTTCCTGATATAGCCCAGTAAGAAGCCTCTTGGGCAGAGCACCAGCAGGTTGCCCTCCCTGCGCCCCCAACCCCACCATTTCTCCTCACTGCTGTTCATCTCTCCGCAGGGTTTTTCTCCACCTGATGAAGGTGGACCCAGACTCCACCTGGTTCCTGCTGCACGAACTTTACTGCCCTGAGCAATTCATACCCCCCCACCCCTCCCTGCACCCTGTGCAGCTGCGGGGGGCCACAGGGCAGCAGAACCCGTACGCGGCCAGTGTTCTGTTCCTGCTCGGGGAGCTGCAGGGAGCTGCGTCGAGCCCCCTCCCTAGCCTGCAGACGGGAGCGGCCCCCACCCAGCCGAAGGCCGCGGCAGCTGCAGAGAAGACTGCAAAGGTGGATTAGACGGCCGATCGATTTATAAATTGATCGATCGCGCAACTGCTTAGAAATTGGATTGAAGGAAAGTAGCTGACTGTTATTTACATTTCATACTTGGTGTTTTCAGATGACATTGTCTGGCAGCTCTTAAGGGCTTAACTCCTTAGCTTACTATCCCCAAGGCCCCAGCTGCCTCACCGGACAGCCCTCCCCTTACACACACATATCGGAGAGCCCGTGGACACGAGGGGCAGAGGCCTGTCCTGCACACCGGGCCCCCGAGGACCATGAGGAAGCGGCGCTCCGGGAGACCTCAGACACAGCTCGGCAGCACAGACACGCGCCTCCCTCACCTCGAGTAATGAGATGGGGCTCTTTACACTTAACCTGTTCTTTGGAAGAGAATGAAATAAAGACACTTCTTGGATGAAAATACGATCAAGAGCTCACTTTGAAGTTTTTCATATAAACTGAGTGACTTTAAAGAAATGAGTGCACGTTCTTGAATGGATAATCCAGAGCCGTGGTGTAAAAATCCTGCACCGAACAGCAGCAGTGAGAAGTCCGTCTCCCGTTCCCCAGGAATCTGGTTCTTCTCCCCCAGAGCAAACACCGGTGACAGTTTTTGGATTTCTGTGAAGTAGCAGACTGACTTCTCTGACTTCTGATTGTCCACACTAGCGCCCCGGTGCCCCGGCCACTGGCAGGCACGTTCCTGGCCCCAAAGCCCCTGGCTGGTTTTCAAGCAAATCCCAGATGTCATATCCGAACCTTCTTCTTAAACACACAATCACAGTGGCATTATCACACCTACAAAAATGTAACAGTGGCCCTTTAACATTGTAGTCAGTCAGTACATACCCACATAAGGATTGAACACTGCTGTTATCAGTATGTCCCTTAATACAGCAGTCCCCAACCTTTTTGTCACCAGGGGCGGGTTTCGTGGATAACAGGTTTTCCACAGACCCGGGGGTGGGGAGTGGCTTCAGGATGATTCAAGCGCTTTACGTTCCTGCTCACTTCCTGCCGTGGGGCCCGGAGGCTGGGGACCCCTGTGTTAATACATCCCATTTGTAGAGTCCCCTCCACCTGTCCTCTTTTCCCTGCAAGTCTTATTTACGGTGAGAGGAAGCACGGCCATTCACCCTCCGGCACCGCCCCCCACAGTCTGCATTAGTGACCGTGTTCCTGCACAGGCTCCTTTTGGGCACTGCTCTTCAGTAGGTGGTGTCGTTCCTGCCCATCAGATGGCATATGATGCCTCATCTCTGGTGACATGAGCAGTCCCTGGTGACCCTGGCCTGGGTCTGCTGAGTAGGGCTGTGCCCGGCCTGCCATGCTGGCTGGCTTCCAGCTCGAGTAGCTGCGTGAGAGAACCTTCCCTCTACGCACCGTGCGGTAACCTTGAAGGAGTTACTGTGAAAAGGCAGGGTAAATATTTGATATCTCTAGCCGGGTGGTTTAAAACATGTAGATGATGTAAATTTAGGTACACGCGAGTCTTGCAGGGTCCCAGGAACCAGATGCGTGGAGGCACTGTCCAGCTCACTTCCCTGGTAACTTAGGTCATGTGACCCTGCAGGGACCCCAAGCTCTAAAAACCCCTGCAGGTATTGGAAGGGGGACCCTGATTTCCTTTTCAGGTCTCTCCTGCCAGGGCGGTGGGGTGTGCGGCTCGGGGCCAGGTGGCAGCAGCCTGCCTGGTGGTCTGGGGGCCCCTCCCTCTCTTTGGGCCTCATTCCTCCCACCTTCGAAGAGGAATTGAGCCAGAAGGAGAGTGGTTTTGTTTTTTTTTTCCCAAGGCACATTTATTCAGCGTGATAAAGGGAGAGCTCATAATCTTTTTGGATTTTGTTTACCCCCTGCCCCTCGAAGAATCAGATGACATCCAGGGACCCCCTCCCCGGAAACATTCCTCCCCATCCCGTGTCACTCCCAGGGGGCCGCTGCATCCCCCAGACCGAAGTCACACCACTCCCCCATCTGCTGCAGCTGCTCTGCTGACCTCGCCAAATTCTATGCGCAGCTCCAGGGGCTTCGTGTGTGACCCTACAGGGACCTCAAATTAACCCCTGAAAGAGAGAGAACCACTCTTCCCGTTTGTAAAATTCTGGGATGATTTTTTTTCTTTGGGAAAGGAAGAGAATGCCCTCTAATTGAGATCGTAAAGCGATTCACAGCATTGTCCCTGATTCCACCGGGGGGACACAATGATAGACTAATTCAATCTCTAGATCCTGACAGATGAGCAACCAGGTCAGAGGTGGTGTGCTTTGTGGAGCCTGTTACCAGTGCCAGCGAGATTAAAGCCTCAGGCCTTCCCAGGGCGCTCGGTGTAGGAGGGCAGGGGAAAGACACGCCCATCCGGTGCCCCAATAAAACAGGGCGGGGCTCCGGGGAAGCTCTCCAGGAGGTAATCTGCCTGGGAGGGTTTGCCATGGTGTCCCAGAAACCCATCTCTTCCTCGGAGAATACATCCTGAGTTGCATTTGGATTCCTGCAGGCAGATTGTTGCACTTGATTAAAAAAAAAAATTAGAGTGACTCTCCAGTTATTATATTCAAGCAACTTTAATTTTGAACCTGTCCAGCCGAGTCAGTGTAGTCCTTGGGAACGTGGGCATCGCAAAATGATCGTTTCCCCTGTTAAAACCTGCTGGTGCAATGAGGGGTTCTCTTCTCACTCAGGGTTTCTGAGTCCTGGTCTGGCTGCAGTTGGGAGTGAACGGTGGTGGGCGGGGCTTGAATTTCAGGCCGAGATGTGGATCCGCAGGCATCAGGGGATTTGGGAAAGTGGAGCCCTGGATCCAGGGGTCCTGTGAGGGGTGGCTGTGGTCCTCGGGAGGCACCACGTGGTGGAAGAGCAAGGACGATCGCAAGTTCATCAGGCCCGGAGCTTGCTTCTGACTCATCCTCTAGGTTAACTGTGTGACCTCGGGCGACTCACTGAACTTCACTGTCCCATCTCTACAATGGCGTTGCTGCCCCTGCCTCTTGGGGTGGCTGCCTCGGGAGGCAGAAATGCAGGAGGGTTTATAGAGGGTTTTTTCCTCCCTCGGCTCCACAGCTCATGGCTTTGTCAGGGATTCAGTGCATCCTCCCCGAGCCAGTCACAGGTGAGGAGGTGGATGGCTAACTCTCCAAACCACCCAGGAGCTAACGGGAAACCACAGCAGAGGAGGTGGTAAGATCGGGGTAGGACAGGCAGACTTGGGCGGGGGGAGAGGACCGAGGGCATTCCAGACGCAGAGGATAACCTGCCCAGAGGCTCCCGGCCACACCAGGGCCGGCAATGTCTGTGCCCATCACAACTTTAGTTGAAACTGACAGGACACCCAACTCAAACTGGCTGGAGCAGAAAGAAGTGTCTTGGCCTCATAACCAAAAGGCCCGGCTGGCTCCAGATCCCGCCACCGCCTCCATCTTTTGATGCCGCTCTCACGTTGTCCACCGTCTTTTCCCTGTGAGTCTCTGTGACGTGTGAGAGACGGCCACCTGTCAGCTCCAGGCTTCTGCTCCCTCCGTTAACGAACCTGGGAGAGCATGCACTTCCCCCGGGCAGCTGCGGCTCCAGCCCTAGCGTGGCCTCCCGGCCCCTCTGGTTCTCTGCCCAGCACCGAACCCAGCCTCCTGCAGGTGTCGGCAAACTGTCTCTGGAAACCGCCAGCTGCTGACTGTTTTAGGCTCTGCAGGCCAGAGGGTCTCTCTGGCATATTCTCCTTTGATTTTTTTAAACAACCTTTTAAAAGAGAAAAAGTTAACCTCAGCCCAAGGGCCTTACAGAATAGGTAGAGGGGAATTTTTGCCTTAGTTTTGGGGGACCCCTGGTCTAGAGGATTTTCATGGGCAGGTCCGGAGGCAGGGGGTCAGGTCAGCTCACCATATGGAGAGAGAGCTGGGGTGGAGTGGCTTTTCCCAGAAGGCAATGCTGCATTTGGTTACCAGGGTGGGGAGGGGCAAAATCGGCAGGCGTCCCTCCCCCACCCCAGATCTGTGGGCCCAGCGGTCTGGGAGGCCGTGTGTTAGATGTTACAGGCCACGTTTACAGAGAGCCTTGACTGCCGATCTGAGGATCCCGGCCTTAAGAGATCAAGAAGTGGCCTTGGAAGGTTCTTGACCAGGTGAGTGATGTGTTGGAAGCAGCATTTTAAGAATATTCATCTCGTGGCAGCGTACAGGAGAATTTGGAAGGGAGCGAGACCGGCGACGAAAATGTGTTTCTGAAAGTCCCAGGACGAGAGATGTACCTCTTCCATCAACCCCAAACTGTTTGACATGCCGTGGTTCATGAGCAACCTGAGGCACATAAATATGTTCTTTAAAGTTTAAAAGTAAGAAGTGAGATGAATGGAACCTCTGATGAGGCTTCCTCCGGCTGGTTCGGAGAGCGGCAGAGCCCTGGAAATAATTTTCCGCAGCTCCAGCTGGGATGAGCAGCGCGGGGGCCTCTCCCTCCGTGTGACTCAGCCCAGCCTCTGTGTCGGCCTTGATTGGAAGCGGTGCCCGTACGGCCTTCCCTCCAGAGGAAGGAATAGAGGCCAAATTTCAGAAAATAATTCTGAGTGATGGCTGACTCTGTGGAAGCGTTGATTGCTTTATAAATGGCATTCTTCTCCCCGCACCCCCACCTCCCCGCCACCACTGAAGTTTGGAGGCAGCAGCTTTTCAAATTATGCTTGAAAAGCAGCCTGATTTCCCACAGGAATCATTTCCTAGATGAGGAGCTGTTCTACCTTTTCCGACAGTCTTACCCGGAGTATAAAGCCTGTCTGCAAAGGGCAAGGAGGGAGCTGTGCTGTCCTCCCTTCAAAGCCTCCCGCACAGACACTTTATGGAAACGTCTGTCCCTGCACCTTCCCCCAGCATCCGGGCTGCCTGGTCTGCAGCCCGAAGGGGTTAAAAAGCACTGATGTATGGCCGCCTCCACCACCCCACGCTGGCTTCCCTCCTCGTATAATTTGCCATTCTTCTTGCACAACAGCTCCTGGGCCTCAAGCTGCTCTCTCAGCCAGTGCCCTCACGTCCTCAGCTTCCTCCCACACAGGCGGGCTCGGAGCAAGGAGGGCGCCTTTCAGAACCTCTGAGGCCGTTTCCCAGGGAGAGGGTGTCAGAGGGGCTCCGGGAGGCGGTGGAAGTAGTGGAGAAGAGTCGGAAGTTTTTTAAATTTTTCTCTCTCATCGGAGGATATGTTTTTATTGGTTTGAGAGAGAGAGAAACAATGATGTGAGAGGATAACAGTGATCAGTTGCCTCCTGTATGCACCCAGACCGGGAATTGAACCTGCAACTTATGCCATGTGCCCTGACTGGGGATGGAACCCACAACATTCTGGTGTATGAAACAATGCTCCAGCCAACCGAGCCACTTGGGCAAAGGCAGTCAGAAGTTTTTCTTCATGGAATAAAACATGTTGCAGTCCCCAAGGCAGAGGTGCAGGGTATACAGACCTCAGTGCACCCCACCTCCCCATTTTCCATCCTCCTTACCTCATGGGCCCCACCTGGTTCTCACACATCCCACCAAGGACACTGCCAGGTCCCCTGGAGGAGGCAGAGGCCACAGACGGGAATCACTGAGCCACCGCTCACAGGGGACCTTGGGCACTCCCTCCCCTAAGCCCTCAGTTTCCCTGTCTGTTAGGCAGTTTGAAAGAATCCGTCTCAGCCCCTAAAACACCTGTGACTGGATAGCGACGTGTTGGCAAGTGTGTGGGGAGAAGGGTACACAAATCGGCACAAGCTCATCAGAGGGTAACTTGGCAGTACCTGTCAAGTGTAAATGAGCACACCTTCCGACCGGCAGGTCTGCCCCCAAGAACGTAACAGTCACACACACAAAGAAGCACATGCCTAGGCCATTCCCTGTCACGTCGTCTTTTACAGAAACTCACAAGCAGTGCGTGCCCGGTATGTGCCAGGCATACACCTCATGCTTTACGTTAATATCTCAGGAGACTGGAAGCCAGAGATTGGAAATAACCTCATCACAGGACTGGAACGTGCACCCAGAAAAGACCGAAACATGCCCCATGACACCCTCCCAACACGGAAACTCCAGACTGGAGTCACTGTGTCACCACTATTTCCTAAAAGTAAACAGGGAATTAAAAAGCAAGCTGGAGTCGCTGCTGGGGGGGGGGAAGGACGGATCGCCCCAGTGAACTGCAGGGCGGGGCAACAGCAGGCTTACAGCTGTTCCCGTGGGAAGTAATACAATATTTAAGAAATAATAACACAGGAATAAACCCTGTGATTCACATACTCACCACTGCAGCCGACTTCTGCCCCACCCCGAGTGTTATAACACAGGGAATGAAACGGTCACGGCTCTCAGATCCAAGATGCCTGCGCCCTCTGACTCAGCAGTCCTGCTCTGTGGAACTCCCCGGTCCACGTGCAGAGATGATGAACACAATGCTTGTGGAAGCACAGCTTGCATTGATAAAAGACCGAAAACAACCTGTTTTCATCCAGACAGGCCTGGCTCGTTAAGTGCCACGTAGCCTTTAAAAAGAAAGAGCTGGTTCTCTCTGGGTCTCTGTCCAAGGTACAGTGTTTAAGGAAAAAGCCAGCAGGCCAATGCTACTGTTTATGTGGAATGGGGGTACCTCGTGTGTGGAATTTCTCCTAAAGAACCACCAATGGGCCCTGGCTGGTGTAGCTCAGTGGATTGAGTGCAGGCCTGCAAACCAGATGATCGCGGTTCAATTCCCAGTCAGGGCACATTCGTGGGTTGCAGGCCAGTTCCCAGCAGGGGCCAGTTCCCAGCAAGGGGTGCACCAGAAGCAACCATACATTGATATTTCTCTCCCTCTCTCCTTCCCCTCCCCTCTAAAGGTAAATAAATAAATAAAATTCTCTAAAAAAATTTTAAAAAAAAAGAACCACCAATGGTCCCTCTAAGAAGGGTAACAGGATCTGTGATGAGAAGTCTTTTCACATTATACCCCTTATACCTGTTTTAGTCATGTACATATGTAAGTGACTGACAGAATTGTTTGTGATTGAACGTAAGCCATTGTGAATCTAAGATTCCAGGGTGAACACATCTTGATGTTAGGAGCCTAACATCATCTGGTCCCCTCACCAGTGCTCTGCGTTTCTCAGAGAGAACCAGGGCTGGGGGTGGAGGGGAGAGGAGCCATGCTTAGTCCAACAGGCACAGAGGATGCCCTTCAGGGACTGGGTTGTGCCCTGTGTGGGCAGGAACCCCATGGCCCCTGAGTGCGTGCAGGGAGATGATCTCCATTCGTGCTCCAGCTTGTCCAAGCCCCTTAGGACCCTGAGAGAAGCAGGCTGAGCCTCGTAGTCTTTCCTGACTCCCCAGGCAGGGTTCAGGGATCCCACTGAGTGCCCTCTGTCCCAGCCCCTACCACAGCCCTGCCTGGGGCTTGCAGCCTTTCCCCCACGGAAGAGTCCCGCCCGTACCTACATCTTCAGCACCTTGGACAGGGCTGGGGCTTGCACCTTGCTCTCATTTGGGATGACTGAGCCATTGACCAGCCCAAAAGCATGAGGTAAAGGGGCAAAGGTAGGTTTTGAGCCTGAGGCCGCTAACATCACACCATGAGTTACGTGGCCAGATGTGTCAGGGTTTGGACAGCAGGATCCAAAATCTGCAGGTTGGAAACTTCAACAGGTGTTTTCCCAGGCCTTCTATGGGCCAGGCCCAGAGACTAAGGGACATAAGCGCGGCCTCCTAGGACCGAGGCTCAGAGGAGGGCTGAACAAGGCGAGCTGTCATGAGAAGGCCCCCATGAAGCCTGTGCTGGGAGGGGGCCGGGGGCAGCGGTTAACAACACCCCTCTGAAGACGGCAGCCGGGGTGTGAATTCTGCCCCTGCTGCCGTGGGCAAGTCTCTTCACCACTCTGAGACTTGATGAAATGGGAATAAAGAGAATCTCCCTGAGGGCATGGTGAGAAGAGACCTGGGGCCTGGCCCCTGGGCAGTGCTCTCTGGGAGCTGGTCATCACCTGGACGATGACGATACCTTAGAGGTACAAATGGCAGCACAGAGGTTGACCTGAAAGGAAAGTAAGAGGCTTCGTGAAGAAGCGGCCCTCTAAGCTAGCTTTGCAGTACTTGTGCATTAGACACCAAGGGAAGGGCACCTCTGGGCGGAGGGAACGGCGTGTCCTGAGGCTCACTCAGCAAGGAGACTAAAAAAAAGGGAGAAGTTCAGGGGACGGAGGCTGCTCTGCTCAATGCCCCGGAGGTGGGTCTGAGCCCCGCTTCCAGTGGGCACTCAGGGGGTGCCTGATGGGTGGGTTGGTGGCGCTGCCCCTGGGGAAGTCGCCCGGAGGGGCTGTTCTGCAGGGCTCCGGGTGGGTGCAGGGTGGAGCTCGCCCTTACCAGGCCACTGTCCAGCCCTCCCCTTGCCTGTCCTGAGGTCCATTGTGGGTACGGAACAGTCCTCCCAGAGGGGAGTCCGTGAGCTCTGAAGGCATCTGGTCTTCGTGCCACACCGACCAGCCATGCGACCTCGGCAAGTCAGTTTCCTCCTCATGAAATGGGGATGATAATAGTAGTTCACCCCCACAGAATTTTTGTGAGGACTGAATCATTTAGTGCATGAAAAGAAAGCACTGAGCTTGGAGCCTAGTATGTAGTTAGTGCTCGGACAAAGGTCGCTGTTGCATCTCTGCAGAGCACCAGGTCCGTGGGAACACGAGGAGTGAGACCCACCAAGGGAGCCAGGCCGGGGAGAGCAACCATTTCCATCTCCAGGATCAGAGGCAGCTTTTCCGGGAGCAGGGTGTTCAGCACGGGGCAGAGGGAAGGCCCTGGGCAAGCGCCTCTTCTCTCTAAGCCTCAGTTTCCACATTGCAAACGCAGGTAATGATGGCTGCCTGGTTGGTCTTGCCTCTTGGATTCACCGAGCTAACGCAAGGCAAGGGTGAGCGCAGTGCAGTCTGGGAGCAGCCTCTAAATGGTCTGATTGTAATGAGAGGGGAACCTGTTTATTAGCAGAACCAGTGGAGTTCAAGGCAGTGGTCAGGTTATGGGGAGGGCAGGGGAGTTGTTGCCACCGGGTAGCAACATTCTCAAGTCAGACCCACTATGGACTATGGGAAAGAAAATACCAAGGGGTGAGCGGACCCTCCTGACTACATGGCTCCCTCTGATCTTCGCAACTGGCCATGAAATTGAATATTGTGCCATTTCACAGGGACAGGAACTTAGCTCGGAGAGTTGGAGAGGCAGACTCCCCAGGTCCTGCTTTCAGGGAGGGAGGACTAAGCTACTGTCAGCTGGTGAGCAGGGGCTTTGCTGACTGCTGGCGGGTCTGTGCAAAAAAGGGGTGAGGCTCTTGAATTTACACTCCAGTGTGGGAGGCCAGACTTCCCAGAGAAACATTTTCATTTACTAATGGATTTAATGAGTGCAGAACTTTCTGTTTTAAACAAACAAGTGATTAGCATCGACTACAGACGTGAAAACGGATCCTAATGAATTGCTAATTAGCCTCCTCCTCCTGGGGTCTTTTGCTGGTAAATTCCCTCTGGCTACTGAGAGTCACAGTCAACCTGACTGGAATTCATTCGTTCATTTATTCATTCACTCATCTAAACAGGCATTTCTTGAGGACCTACTATGTGTCGCTGTGAATAAGACACACAAGATCCCTTCCTCAGTCTCCTGGGGAAGAAAGTGTTACTCAACTAACCTCTCAAACATATAATGACACACTTATGGGACAGGAAGCTGGGATCCTGTCCCTGGGAGGGGCTGTGGTGCCCCTCAGAGAAGGGCATCTAGAGGGAGGGGTGTTGGAGCCACGATCTGAAGAATAAGTAGGACCGAACTGGATATAAAGGTATGGGAAGGAGCAGAAGAGTGTTTCAGACATGAAGAGCAGTATATGCAAAGGCCCTGGGGTGAGAGGGGGCAGGGTGAGTCTGAGGGAAAGGAAGAAGCCAGTGTGAAAGGTACGTAAGGAGCACCCTGGGGCAGGGTGACTGAGCTTTGTGCTCTACCCTGGCTCCCCAAGTCCCGAGCTAGGATGGAGCATCCCTCACCCCCCCACCCCCGCCATGTTCACAGTGTGCACTTGCCCGACCACAAACCGTTTCCCTGTCTCACTTCCCCACTTCCCTACCGGTCCTGCCTGGGATCACCTCCCAGGTAAACTACTTGCCCTTAATTCTTTGTCCCAGCATCTGCTTCCGGAGGAACCAATGCTCAGACATCCTTTAGACAAGACACAGTGACATTCCCAGCCCTCCGCGTCCTGCTGGCCCTTGCCTGAACCGCTCGCTCTCTCTCATTTGTGTCCCTTGCAGAGTGTAGACCCCATGGACCACGGTGGCCCAGCTGGGCTCTGCCTGGCACAGTGTAAACCAGTGCCATTACCTGCCCCTTTCTTGGTAATCTGCCTCTGTTAATACAACCCGAGATGTCATTCCTCTGGGCAGGGCTGTTCAGCAGAATGTTCTTAAATGAAAGAAATGTTCTGTATGTGCATCCAATATGGTAGCCGCCAGCCACAGGTGTCTACTGACCCCCTGAAATGTGGCTGGTATAACTGGGAAAGTGAATGTTTTATTTTATTGTTATAACTCAAATTTAAATAGATACACATGGCCAGTGGCTACTGTAGTGGACACACAGGTCCAGGACATGCCCCATCCCCTGTTAACTGCTAAATTTCCTGGAGACCGAACCTGATAGATGGTGGGAAAGGCAGCTGAGGGGACGTGACTCTTGGCCCCAGCTCAGCCCTGGGACCCACCAGAGCCCCTCAGGCAGACCACCCAGAGGGCAGCCACTCAGGCCCCGGGGAGGCCAGCCGTGTGGGTGGTCTACAGAGCCCATCATTAATCCCCCTTTTCTGAGGCCTCACCCTCCAGCCCCAGAGCCAGAGCAAACCACCTTGTGGGAGCGGCCGGAGGGGCGTCCGATCTGGTCTGTGCTGAGTGAGACAATGGCTTTTGGGGGGGCTAGTGAATTGAAAGGTGCTCCCCGGAGTTGAGGAATTAACAAATTTCCCAAATAGTAGAGCATGTCGAGCTCAAACTGCCTGGGGGGTTAAGACGAAAGAATCAGGGCAAGGGGAGGGCCTACTAGAAGTGACCCAATATCTCTCCTGCCCTCCTTCGAAGTTAAAAAAACAACACAACCTGGTAGTCAGCTAGCCACACAGCTGGTCAGAATAAAAACCACGTGTCCCTGTCTCCCTTGCAGCGACATGTGGCCATGTGACTGAGTTCTGGCCCAGGAAAGAAGAGCAGAGTGCCTGCAGCTAAAGCACACAGCCTTGAAGAGAGGGTGTGTCCCCTTCTCCCCCTCCCCCCTCCTGCTGGCTGCAGTGCAGACCCAGCACTGGGAGGGCCAGTAGCTGTCCTGGCCTGTAAGGAGAAGCCTGACCGAGGGGGTGTTATCTCACAGTAATGGGGTAGAAATGCCCACTAGTTTCAACCGAGGGTCTTGTGAAATTTAGGAAAGAGAACACAGAGCCTGAAAAAACTCCCTTTGGTTAACTAAAATGCAGTAGGTCCCAACCTTGACCCAACCCTTACAAACCGTTCCTGTCTGTCAGAGACAAATCTTTATTCATTGATTTGCTTATTGAGTGCCTGCCAGGGGCCGAGACCTGCGCTCGGCATTGGGGACGCAGGAGCAAACAGGACCCGTGGTGTCTGCGCCCTCACGGAGCCTTCATTGGCACTCCCGGCATTTCGCAGTTCGGTGTACATCCTGAAGTGTTTTTACAGTCACCTCCGGTCAAGACAGCGCCGACTTGACACTTTCCAAAATTCTGCTCCTCCGCCAGAACGCTTCTGCATTGCACAGGGAGTGCAAAATGGTCTGGCCACTTTGTAAAGACCGTTTGGAAGTTAGGTATAAAGTGAAATATTCACTGACCATCCTGCCCGACTGCCCAGAAATCCCACTTTTAGGTGTTTATCCAAGAGAAAGGAAAGCACGTCCACACAAAGACCTGTAGATGAATGTTTGTGGCAACCCACACACAGTAACCTCAATTAGAAACAATTTGAATGTTCGCCGATAGAAAAACAGACATTGAGATGTATCCATACAGCAAGATACTGCTCAGCAGTAAGGAGTGAAGTATTGGACACACACCATGGATACATCTCAGAGTCACTGTGTGTAGCAGGAGAAGCCAAACACAAAAGAGTGTATGCTGTCTGACTCGGTTTATGTGAAATTCCAGGAAAGCCTAAACTGATCTATCAAAAGTAGATCAGTGGTTACAGGGGCTGGAGTTTGGGAAAAGGGGGTTGATGGCCAAGCAGCACAGGGAAGTTTGGAAGGGGGTTGGAAGTTTTCTTTTCTTGATGGTAATGCTGATTACTGTATATTTATCAAAATTTACTGAGTTAAATACTTAAAATTGGTGCTTTTGTATATAAATCATACCTCAGTAAAACTGACCTGAGAAAAGTTAATTATATTGTCATGAATTAGTGGGAAAAAATAACCTTTGTGTATACACTGCAATAATAGGTGGGTTATAATGCTTAAATAAATAAAATCACAGAGCGCCCCTCACAAATAGACAAGCTTCTCTTTGGGACAGAAACACAAGGCAAGTGGAGGCTGAAGCCTCTGGGTCTGCAAACAGGCCAAAGGGACCGGGAACTCGAGGCCTGCACAGTGAATGGGGACCAAGGATTCTTTGAGAACCGGAAGCCTGGTATCAGGTCAGACTCACTGCTTGAAACCGTATCTTGGGTAATGGGAGCGGATGCAGGTCTGGCCATCAGGACCTGAACCAAGCCACCTTGACTCATTAACTGCATCTGTGACATCTCTGATGTCACCCAAAACGGGGACTCCTGAGCTGCCACTGGGAAGCCTGCTCTGGGACTAGGGCCCTGAGGGTCTGGGTTCATATGAGTGCAAAGGAAGAAAGTGGATGGAAAATTCCTCTCACCATCATCCTGAAAACCAAAATTCTAAAGCACGTGAAGAAAACTGATACCAGGAGAGGCAGCCAGAAACTCAACTCCTTAGCAGATGAAGTCACTTGTGATAAGTACAGATCACAGAGCCAGCTGGGAATGACTTTACAGTAAGTTTAAGACCGTAGTAAAAGTAAAGAAAGGAATGAGTTATAAAAAGAAAAAGGTCATGAAATAAAAATAGATATAGACTGTTGATATGAGAAAGAAGCCATTGGAAACCCTAAAAATGAAAAATATCATTCTTCAAGTGCATTAAAAAAGGATTACCCCTAAATCAGACACAGCTGAAGAGACAATTAGTGAATTGAAAGATACTCCTGAGTAATTACTCCAGAAAACTGTGCAGAGAGATAAGGAACAGAAAATATGAAGGACCAGAGAGGATGTGGTAATTGGACAGAAAGATGGCAACGTAAATGTAGCAGAAGTTCCAGGACAGAATAAAGGATGTAATGGGCATACAACATCCATTACACAATATTTAGATGATGGCTGAGAGTATTTCAGAACCAAAAAGAAAGTCCTGAGATGAAAAACACTTGCCGTGGGCTGAAAGAGATGGTTAAAAATAAACTTCCACCAGGAACATCGTAACAATGTAGCAGAATGTCGAAGAGACAGAAAAATCTTAAGAGTCACTAGAGAAAAGAAAATTGCCCACAAAGGAATGCCATTTAGACTGACAGCAGATTTCTCATCAATAGCAATGAAGGACGGACGGAGAAGTGAGGCTCTGAACACGCAGAGGGGAGTTACAATCACCTCGCTCAGTGTACTGCCAGGTGGACAGTGGAAAAGGAGGATGAGTTACAGACATTTGCAGACTTTCGTGGATAAAGAGAGTTTACCGCCCGCACCTTTACTGAGAGGATCACTAAAGCATGCATGTCAGCAAAAGGGAGAGTGAAAGGAAAGAAGGCAAATTTTAAGTATGGAAATTGACCAAATATGTTGGTAAATCTAATTAATTTCTGACTATATACATATGAATTTGTGATAAATAGTGGAAGTAAAATTCTAAATAATAATAAGGAAGATGGTACAGGTCAGTTGAGTTGGTAGTTACATTGTGTTAAAGAGGTTTTCTTGTAGAGAGAAAAGTAGATATACTGAGTCTATTGTTAGGAAAATATATAGCTAAGGACTTTAAAAATTAAAGTGAAACTGCTAAAGAAATGTGATTTACAGCGTTCAAATTGGTGGGGAGGAAAAGGGGTGGGAGGGGCTAAAAACACTATCCATCAAAAGTCAAGAAAGAAAAACAAATAAAGTAACCGCATGTGTTTCCCCAGTCCTCAAAAGTAATCTCATGGCAATATAAAACACAAGACACACACATACACAAATAAGAGTGTAGGAAATAAGTCCAACTGAATCAGTAATCACAATAAATATAAATGGATTAAACTTACCTGTTAAAGACACAGACCGTTAATTAGATCATTTCTAAAAATCAAAATCCAGCTATAAGCTGTGTTATAGAGACAATAACACAGACATGTTGCAGATAAGATGGAAAAAGACACCCAGCCGAATACTGACCGAAGGAAATCTGTCTAACAATGTTAATATCAGGCGAACTAGAATAGAACTAGAACGTAGTACAAGAAGCACTGCTGGAGATCAAGTGAGCCAATGCATTTCTTTATGATAAAACCAAGACTCACACCAAGAGGGTGAAAACTCGCAAACTTTAAGCCTTCCCTAGCATTCAGATGGATTCCTTTTGCAGCAACGCTTCTTCAAGGATTGATCATTAATCAGATTAAACGTTCACGCAGGCCTAAGTCCCTTAATGTGGGAAAGGTTGGGGCATGAGGGCAAAGGAAGAAAAACAAACACGGTTGCTTGCTAAATTATTAACCACAGTGCGTGGGCTAAATCAACAAAACAGCAATCAGAACAGTAAAGGCCCAGTGCACCCTAAATCACGTGGGGTGCATTTGCGTATTAAATCGGAACATTTGGTGACTGTAGCCTGTGTTAAAATGTGCCCGCAGTGAACACTTTCAGCTCACCAAACTCACGTGGTCCCCGTGCAAGTCAGCAGGAGACTCCCTCCTTTGGGGGCAAGAGTCAGGCAGCGCAAGGGCTGCATTTCAGGGGAAAGAGATATTGCAGGCTCAAGAAACCCGGGACATTTGACAAAAATCACATCTGATGACCTTGTAGACAAAAAAGAGAAATGAGCTGGATGAGGTGCAATTAGGTAAATTTGTACTGGGCCCCAAAGGGCAGCTGATTAATAGATGCTGTTCAGCAGGAGGAGAGTTGTTAATTACCTAGCTCTGCAGCCCAGCTCTAATCCCGGGCCCTCATTTATTTACCAGCTGGGTGACCTTGGGAAGTTTTGTTTTTTCTTTACTTCTCTGGGCATCAGTCTCCCCAGAAAGAGATAACTGACCATTTCCAGGGTTGTCATTAGCATTAAATGAGATCACTCATGAGAGCCCTTGGCACACAGTGAGCATTCATGAGGGATACTTTCCATTCTGTAGAATAGGGGGAGAGATTAGCAGCCACATGGGGATCCCGGTTTCCAGAGTTTTCACAACACAGAGCTTAGCAGTGTGAAAAAGCAGTTCGTGATTTGGGCCGGAATAATAGGAGCATGCTATGGACGTCGGGGGAGGTGATGGTTCTGTTCTGCCCGGCACTAATCAAACTCCATCTCCAGCAGTGGTTTCACTTTGGGGAGCCATGCTTTCATAGGGACCTAACCCAGGGGTTCTCAGACTGTGGTCCCCAAGGCCAGCAGCATCAGCATCCTACGGGCATTTGTTAGAAATGCAGATTATGGGGACCCACTCCAGCCCTATTGAACTGTGGGGGTGAGAGCTGGAGTGTGAGTTTGGACAAGTTAACGTTAACACACATCAGCACGAGTCTGGTGCACGCTGAAGTTGGAGAACCGCGCACCTAGATAGACATACCTGTAAGAGGGAGATCAAGGCCTCAATACTGTGCCTTCTGAGTCCAGCTGAAGGGCCTGAAGATGCTCAGTCTTGAGGAATAAGGGTTTGACAAACCCTCAGAAAGGCCAGGTGGGAGGAGGAACTGGCTCATTTCTCCACATCACCTGATGGCAGGACAGGCATGGAAAACATCGGGGCAAGACAAGCATGGTGGACTGGAGAAGGTGCTCTTGGCTGCAAGTAAATGACAACTGACACGACCGGCCTAAATCCTAAGGGGTCTGCCGGCTAAAAACAGGAGTCCAGAGGGAGAGAGGTTCCAGGCCTGGCTGGTTCGCCAGGTCAGCTGCATTCTCAGAGGTTCTCCCATCGGCCGCTTCTGCATCTCAGTGGAATCAGCTGTTCCCCCCTTGGCTGCCCAGTGGTGGAAGAAATTCCCGGGTCTCGTGTCAGACACGAAGAAGCAGAGGAGGAAAGTATGTTTTCCTTGTCTCCTCTATTAAGGAACCTTCCTCAGGAGGGACTCCCTCTCCTTCCAGCAGATGTCCCCTGGCATCTCACTGTGAATCTGACACCTGGGTTCACACGACACTTCCAAAGCTAGTCCCAGACAGGGATAGTGGAGTTCCCGGCCTTGGCTCAGAGGGGGGCCCGTCCACCATCCTGTCCCATGACCCCTTCCGAAGTGTGACCACCCTACGGGCGCTCCCCAGCATGGTGTCTTTAACTGCATAAAATAAAACAACAGTATTACAAAACCGATTATATTGGAATATGACTTAAAATTTTTTTTTAAAGTGTGATATAGGGATAAACTTGCTCCCTTATTAGCGCATTAAATAACAACACCTAGCGGCAGATGGAATAACCGCTGCGGTCTCGCATGCGGTGCTGAGTGCAAACGACAGTCTGAGGCACCTGGAATGACCATCCTGGGCTGCGAAGATAGCTGTGCTGTCTCCCACCGAGGAGTCACGACCTACTGCTCGGGCCACTGTGCTTTGTCACTCACATTCATAACAGAAGGAGACAGTACCTTTCAGTTGGAGGTCAGCAGAGACAAAAAAAGTCATTGTCCCCCTGTGCCAGTTTGCAAATGCCAGTGTTTTAGCCTTGACCCTTGGTTGGGGGTCATCTGTGCACTCCAGGTGAACGCCATCGTGGGTGCTTAGACTAAATTAAGGGGGGAGTGTGGGGGGAGACGAGGGTGGGTGAGTAGAGTGGAGGAAGGGCGGGTGGGCCTGGCTCCAGGGCGGGTTCCCCGGAAATGGGCAAGGGCTTCCTCGGAAGGGGAACACTTCTCATCGCCCGAGGAAAGGACCTTCTCGTCATCTGCGGGACTCGGACGCCATACGGCTCACGTGCCCAGAGCGCCACCAACCTTGATATTCTTCCATTTCCCCCATTTTATAAGCTTTTGTTTCCCAGTTGGTTTTCTTTAGATGTCTATGTGTATCGAGTGATAGAATAGTCGCCCTTGACTAATACTCAGCCTGATGGGGGGTATTCCTTCCATCACGCTCCTTACAGGTGACCACAGCTCTCCACTTGGTGGCTGTCTTTTCAGACAACTTGCTGTGCATGGTGTTATCCTGGCAGCTCACGCATGTTCTTGTGCAGAGAAACTCGTTGGCAGTGCGGGTCCCCATGCCCTGTGTCCGCCAGCCCCCCACCATATGCCGGTGGACAAGAGCAGCCAGTGTGTCCGATGTGAGCTCACACTGCCCCCGTTAGACTCTGCAAAGAAACTTGGAGGTTCAGGGAGGGGAGGTGGACCCAACATCACACATCCCATAAGTGGCAGAGCTGAAATTGGAACCGTCTATCATCTGCCAAAGTTCCAGCTCTAAATGCCATTCCTGCTGGCTTTCGGGCTGTACGTGGTGTGGCTAAAACAAGCATCTTATAGAAATGTTTCTTTCTTCTTTTAAGGCGTGGAGTAGGCACCCTCCTGGAACCTGGGTTGGAGGGGGCCCACTTGACACGGGCATTCACACGGAAGGGTTTGGGTACCTCATCAGTAAGCCTTGAGTACCCTAAACATTCACAGGAGACCCCGAATGTATGCTCCAAAGCCAGCACTGGAAACAGCACTAGGTGACCTTCAAGGTAAAAGCGAGGTGAAGATGAGCTCCAGGGGTTCTGTGATCTAGCGTTGTCTTGGAGGCAGTGAGGACTGTAGTTGTTGAGTAAAGGCTGGCCACTGGCCTGAGAGGGCCATGGGTCCTCGACCATCCCTCCAGACCTGGGACACCTGGATTCTGCAACAGGTCCAGAGCCCTGCCTCTGTCTGGTTGATTTGGTTCCTCATCCATCCATCCATCCATCCATCCATCCATCCATCCATCCATCTATCCATCCTCCATCCTCCAACCCGCCCTCCTCTGAACCTCGGTTTCCTCATCTGGAAACTGAGGACATATGCCGCCCTTCGAGGATGCTGTGGCCATCAGCACAGGCCTGGGACCTGCTTTGTGCTCACTCAGCATCAGTCATTATTTCAACAGTTCCCAGTGTCTGCCCTTGAGGGAGCTCAGGACAGGCAGTTGCCCCAGGCGTGGTGGGAGGGGCGCCCGTGATTTCTGCACACAGTGGGTCCAGCTGGCCACACTGGCTACCAGGGCTTGATCTGAGAGCCCCAGACCCACACATGCTCAGGCAGGTCCTCAGCACTACCCTGGGGGTGGGACCCTCCACTGGGGTGAGCCCAGAAGAGTGCAAAGCCCAGGCGTAATGGGAGAGGCGGGGGAGGGTCCCAGGTCGGCAGAGCAGAGTTCATCTGTGTGAGCTTGTATAGGCTATTCGGCCTCCCTGAGCCTGTGTCCTCGGCCGTGATAAGGGGATGGTGACACCTCCTGGGTGAAAATGAGATCCCTAGAGGGCAGTCAGGGACTAACCCTCCGACCCGCAAACCCGCCCTGGGAATCAGAGAGGCGGGCTGGGAGGCTCAGGGCTCTGTGGCTGGTAACAGCATCACTCAGGTGGGAACCCACATCATCACCAGTCAAGGGGATGAATACGTTGGTAAGTTATAGGTTGCTTCTGCAGTGGAATATTATACGGTGATAGAACTGGACAACTGACAGGCACATGGCCACATGGATGGACGTCATAAATGCAGTGGTACACCAAGGACAGAGATGGGACAATTCCATGTGTAAAGTTCAAGAAGACAGGAGAGGGGCCAGGGTCAGAGAGACGCGGGCAGGACTTGGGGGTTCGTTTCTGGGATGCTGTTGGTGGGAGGTGGCTCACCTTTATTTGCTTTATAGCTTATTTATTCACAAAACGGTGTCAGCTAGTTTATGGACACTCTTCTGTACATGTGATTCCCTCGAAATCTAAGAATAATTCGAGTGCCTAGGGCTGAACCAAAGCTGGTTTTCCTTCGCCCTCTCCCTGAGCCCCAGAAGCTCTTGCTCTGTGTTGGGGACAGAAAGCATGAGAAGGTGCTGAGGCCTGGCCACGCCCTCCCCCTTCCACCCTCCCCTCCCCCACTGCACTGCTCTCAGACACAAATGCTCCAAAAAGACACTGCCCAGAGGTTTCTTTAAACCGCTTTATTCAGGTTGGCTGGTAGTCACAGATTGAATCGTGTGTACAGGGTTACCCACACACCCCGGGGCAAAGCCCTTGGCCTCTCTCACATCCCCCAGGGCATTGCTGAGGGGTGGCCAGAGGTTTGAGCCAGTTCTGAGGGAGTGTTGGGCCCAATAGAAATATTTACACATCACCAGGGGCGGGCATCCCCCTGATCGGGAATTATGAGGGAACTGGTACTGGGGTCCCTTAGTTCCCAACAGCCCCAGGCCCTGGGGTGGACTTGGTGTGGACCCTAAGAGGGGGCTGGGCTGTCGGGAGCTGGCAGAGGGGGCTCCTGGGAGAGCCTCAAAGACCCTCAAAGGGGTCCTGCTGGTGCAAAACTCTGCATGGGGCCATGGGGTTGAGGGGAAGGCCCTCTGTGTGACGGGGCAGAGGTTCCTGGTGCCCCTTCTGCCCTGGAGGGTGGACAGGGAGCTGTGTCTTAGGTATAAGGAGGCTGAAGTGACTGACCCGCCAGGAGGCAGTGGGATGTCTCCCTTTCCTCCCGTGGTCCCTGTGAGACGCCTTCTCCTGGGCCACAGCCCCAGAGCAAGGCTCTCCTGGGAGCTCTTGCCCCGTCTCTCCGCCAGGGGAGAGGCCCCAGCTCTGCTCAGAAGATCCAAGTCCAGATTCGGGGCGGGTTCAGATTCGAGGTCCACATCCCCAGGTCCAAGTAGGGGGTGGTAGGAAGGAGGGAGAGCAAGGCTGGGAGGCCCTGGCTGGGGACGGGATTGGGGGGCAAGCAAGCAAAGCGAAACACTGGGCGCCACTGAAGCCTGTGACAGAAGGGGGCAGCCTGGCCCCGGCATGGTGTCCCATCCCCGTGTCCAGGTGGTTGTCCCCTGGGTGCCCAGGGCTACCTCCTTCAAGCCAGGTCACCTCGGGGATCTGAAAAGGAAGGGCTTGAATGGGGCTTACATGCTGAGCAAAGGGGTGGTGGGCAGAGGGCCCAGGTGGTGGCCACAGGCAGTCTTGGGGATGGGGAGGCGGCTGGACCCAGGCCGTCCTGTCCCAAGAGGTCCAGCAGCTCCTCATGCACTCTGTACAGCCGTGGGGGCGCGGGGTGGGCAGGCGGCCGGGCGCGCATCGTTCTAGAGGCTGCAGGCCTCCTCGTCCACGGATCGCTTCCGCAGCTCCTTGCCGGGCTTGGGTGGTGGTGGGGCGGGCGCGACAGGCAGGGCTTCGGGCAGATGCAGGACCGAGTTCTCCCCGGGCTGCACCCGCAGGTAGGCCTTGACCTTGTGGTGCCGGGCCTTGCCATCGCTGAAATCGATGACACGGCACTCGTAGGTGCCTTCGTCTGTGGGCTTCACCCGGGACAGGCGCAGCTTGTGGGAGATGTTACTGCCCACCACCTTGACCACCTGGGGGCGACAGAGAGACCGTGACCTGGCTGTCCCGGGGTGAGGAGACAAGTCATTCGGGAGAGAGCTCACTTCAGGCTGAGCTGGGGGGGCAGGGGAAGGGGGAGCGGGGGTGGGGGGCGTAGCGCAGAGACACTCCCACAAGGACACGTGGAGTTAAATAGCCCCAAAGTAAAAGCATATGAAAAGTGCATCAACACAACAGATAAATAAGCGTAAGTCAGTTCATTCAAAGGAATACTGCGCAGCAGCAAAAAGGACGGACCTAGCGCCAGGCATGTTACATCTCTGGGACTCGCAGGAAGTGCGGTGCCATTTCCATAAACAAACACAAACCAACACTCTCCACAGGTCTGGGAGATCTGTGTGTGCGGACGTTTAAATCGGCGGCCTCATGTCCGGGGCCAGGGGAGGGCTGTGGACCTCGGGTGGACTGCAAGGTGAGTTCTCAGCCTAGTCCGAAATGTTGTATTTCTTTAAAAAAAATAAAGGCTGATCACAAATGTATCAGGACTTTAATAAGTGTGCCTGTCTGTTGGGGGAACAAACCAAGTATATTTATCTTTGTACTTTGGCTTTGTGTTTATTCTTTTGGGTTTCTTAATTTTATTTTAAAATAGCAATTTAACTTACATACAGCAAAGGGCACACGTGACAAAATGTTACTCTAGTGTTTCCCTGTGCGACCAAGGGCAGAGAAAGGCAGGGCCATTGTCGACCCTCTAGAGCGCCCCCTTGTGGCCCTCCCTCATCACTCACTGTTCCCCCTTTCGGCGGCGGGGGTTAACTGCCTCTGACTCCTGTCTCCATACATTAGTTCAGCCTGTTCTCGAACTCTCTCAGGTGCCGCTTCTTTCACACACTATCAGAGAGATTCTCCATGTTGTTGCGTGTCTCCGCTTGTTCTTTTTTATTGCTGTGTAGTATTCCATCGTGTGAGCACACCGCAAGGTGTTTATCAGGCCCCCTGCTGATGGGCATTTGGGTAAGTCAGATGTGAACGTAAAGCTATTGTGAGTTTTTTCATCTAAAAGAATGACAAGGCAGTTGGGCAGTTATATAAGATATGTCACTGGGAAATCTAGATGAAGGATACAGAGGACTCTATGTTTGTAACTTCCTGTGAATCTAGTTTTTAAATTCAAAATTTAAAAAGTTAGAAAAACCTCCCCTGGCTCGTGGTACTTAGACCCTCTTACTGCGCTGCCCCGCCTCCTGCAACACCGCCCCCCGCCCCGCTCGCCCCGCCCAGACGGAACACCGGAGATCAGTTCCCCGCTGCTGGCTGGCGACCCCCTTCCCGCCGGTCTGACCGCCTATTCCCACCCAGGCTCAGCACGCCCACGCGGGAGCTGAGTGGGCTCCAGCCCTGGGGCCCCAGCTGTGAGCCCCGCTGGCCTCCCTGACCTTGGCGGGTGGGAGAACACAATCGGCTGGTCTGTCCTTGCCAGGCCCCGCCTCCGGGAGGGGGAAGTCCCGGCTGATCACCCTACAGTGAGGAGGCCAGGATGAGAAGGGAGGAGGACAGTCCCCACGGGGTGCGTTCGCTCGGCAGGCTTGTTTCAGTCTGCTGGACGCTCACGCATGGAACTTCCAATCATCTCACGAGTCCGCTCTGGCCTTCCCGGTCCCTTCTCATCTCCTCCCAAATGTCCAGTTCTTTCGACTTCAGGCCTTTGGCCTTCTGGCTTTTGCACATACTGGTTTCTCTGCCTGGGTGCTGCGCCCCATCTCTCTTCACCTGTGTGACTCCCATTCATTCTGAAACATCACCTCCTCCAAGAAGTCTTCCATCACAACCCATTTATCTCCTTCATAGCAGTCATCACACTATGAAAACCATTGAACTGATCTGTCAGTTGACTTGATTTTTGTCTCTCTCTGGCTAAACATAAATTCCACGAGGGCAGAAATATCTACTGTGTTCATCTTAGTGACCACCACAGGGCCTGGCACCCTGTAAGTAAAATAATAATACCAACAATAATAAAAACATTTGTGGAATGAATGAGCTCGCTGGAGTTCCTTCTTTCTCCAAATGAAATGGCGCCCAGATGCCATGCTTTCTAAGTGGAGGTCACACACACACGATTATACCCACTTTAGAGATGGTGAAGCTGAGGCTCCGGAAGGGGAGTGACTTTCCCATGGGCGCCGAGTGAGTGGCAGCGCTAGGAACTGAGCCCAGGCCTGACTCCGTGCATTCTATGCCTCCAAACGGTGCCACAGGCCCACGGAGGTCCACCAGGACCTGGCAGGGCCACGGAGGTGGCAGTGCCTCCGGGCTCCAGAAGGGAAGCGGGCAGGTGGGCTTCAGCAGGGAGCCTGGCTCATCCTCCTTTCACCTGAGTATTTCCGGGTGGTCATCATCCCCCTCGAAGCAAGAAACGTGGGCTTATGGGACAGCAGGAGGCAGGAGGAGAGACAGAGGCAGAACTTCCCAACAGCAAGCGGTGGAAAGGCTTCCAGCCGCCCTCCTGGTGTGGGGGCCAGGCGCCCCCGCCGGGTGTGGGGCGGGGCCCAGCTGGAGGCCTTCTGCAGGCTGACTCCATCACCTCTGACCAAGGGCAGGGACAGGCCCTGCGGCCCTGCCAGGCTCTCAGGGAGCAGGGGATGCTGTTGCAAATGCGCAGCAGGGAATGAATTACCTCAACATCTGTTTCCCTCACGGATATTAATTATCCTTCATTTGTCAACCCTACAAGGCGCTAATGGAGTAATAATGTGAAGCGCTGGGAGCAGCCTCTCCTAGGGAGGGAGCGTGGAGCGTGGCCCACCCTTGCCCACCCCTCTGCTCACCCCCAGGATGCTAAGGCCTGGGCAGGTTCCCCCTTCCCCCAGCTCCCTCCCACCCCTCTGCTGCCAGCGAACACAGGTGGCTTGCAGAAGTAAAGCTCCCCCTCACCCCAGAGAGGAGGAGGGGGATGGTGAGCGCTGTGGGGGGTGCTGGAGGCGGGACTCTGCCCCTGAGAAATCACAGCACCCTGGCCTTGGTTCTCCCTCGCTATATCATCCATTCATTGGACACACATTTATCAAGCGCCCACTCTGAGCAAGGAGCTGGCGATGTAGCTGCGAACCAGCCGGACCCCGGTGCTTGCCCGCACAGGCTCACGGTCACAGGAGAATGCAGACCTCACCCCGTAACCCAGCACCACAGCCAGCTGGCCTCTAACAGGACAAGGTGGGAGGGCCCACAGGCCCTGCTCCCTCCAGGCCGGCAGCAGAGGTCTGTGCCTTTAAGTACCACTGGGGAAGGCAAATAACCAAGACAGTAACGGTAATAGCAGTGGGGGTAGCTAGTGCTTATGGGGCGCGCAGTCCCTGTGAATCGCTAAAGCCTCACACACCTCACTTAAACCTCACAATAACTGTGATGCAGGCACACCGAGGACGCCCACCGTGTGGGTCAGGAAGTTGGGGCTCAGAGATTTGCCCAGGGCCCCAAGCTGGTGACAGAAACCAGGCCTCAGACACACCCCTGGGGAGCCTCCCAGGACCAGACACCTCGTTCCCCAGGCCCCCAACCCTCCCTGCTCTAGGGGCACCCAGCCCTTCTCAGAGACAGCCTCTGGGGGGGGCCTCATCATGCTGCTCCAGCTGCTGGCAGGGATGGGTACAGAAGCGGCCTCTTGGGTTTCAGCATTCACAAATCGGGCAGAAAGATCCTGCAGCCCAGAAGTCCAGTGTGACTGAAGAGGACCAGAGAGGAGACCCCCACGCCACAGGCTGACTGTAAATCATAATCACGTCGGCACAGGCATCGACAGGCCCTGGTGGTGCAATTAAGCACCTAATTACGCTGAAAGAAACAAGGCAAGTCCACACCATGACGGAGCTCAGCCTCCTCCCGCTCGGGCCTTGCCCAGCACAGCAGGGCCCCCCGGGACATCAGGGGGATGAGCACCGACAGTTTTGTTCCTGGTGCCAGACCTTTCCCACAAGTGGCCTCCTGGCTGAGGCCAAGGCCGAGAGTGAATGGGTGGTCCCGGGCGGGGGTGGGGGGGGCAGTGCTGGGTGGGGAGCAGGTACCAGAGGGTGCCGGGCCCAAGTCCGGCCCCGCTCTGAGCTCCACCACTCCAGCGCCCCCATCAGCCACATCTGGCCACACTACCCTTCCGTCGGCTTGTTCAGACCCCAGCTCAGGGTCTCCCCCAGTCGGGACCACCGGCATTAGCCTGACCCTCCGGAGTCACTGAGTCATCTCTTCAGCTGCTGCTTCCACACCCAGGCCCAACCCATCTCTGAGTCCCACCAATCTCGCCTGGAAATACCCAGGCCCTCCATGCAGGCCAGACCAAGGCCCAGCTTCTCATCTGGGTCATCGCCCCGGCCACCTCTCTGGTCTCCCCTAAGCCACTCTGGCCCCTTCCAACCTCTTCTCCTATGGCCACCAGATCTTTTCAAAATGCCCGAATCTTAGAAGACTTCCTTGCACTGCTTCCTGAAGTGGCTGGCAGCAGGGGGAGTACTTTGGGGTCCCATCCCTGCCTCCCCTTGGCCACATCTGCCTCCAGGAGCTCCTCCAACACACACTCAGAAGAGCTTCCCTTACTGCTAGTCAAATCCTCTGCACTTCGACGCTTACCTCAAAGAGCACCTCCTCCAGGAAGCCCTCCAGGCCTCCCAGGCTAAGTCAGGTCCTGTTCCTGGCTCAGACTCCTAGGCAGCTCTGCATCATCATTTTTTTCCTCTTGTGATTACTGGGTTGATGTCCATCTCCCATACTGACTGGAAGCACCCTGAGGGTGTGGGTGTGTGTGACCTTGGCCCTCACAGAGGCGCAGCCCTCAACCCCTCCACTGCACGCTGGCTGCTCTATGGGTGTTTCAAGGGATTCCCTGGATGGATGGGGTGACTTTTGCCTCCACATGAGTCTGGCCTTCCTTGCAGACTTCAGGACTTAATGCCCTGTGTGTCATGACTTACTGCAGGGACCTCCAGAAAACACAGAAATGTCTATAGCAGAAAATAAAATCACACAATACCCTGACCCACCACTTGGCCCAACAATGCTTTGGGAAGGACACAGACTTTGGGATCTCCCCCAACTCTGCCCACGCAGCATCCACCTGTGCAGCACAGGAGGGGGCGCAGCCAGGCAGGGCCGCTTGGCCGATCTGACAAATGGAAGCTGCTTTTTATGGAGATTCCTGACGGGGCTGCAGTGTGTGCTTCTGGAGGCCTCTTACACTGCACCTGGCTTTTAGGGTTTGGCTGGAGGGGGGTGGTGGTTAGGATGAGGGGGCCGGTGGTTAGGATGAGGGGGCCGGAGCCCTGGGCCACCCATGCATGGGGACCCGGGATTCCCTTGGCTCCTTCGGACTAAAGCAGTTTGCACTGACTGAATCTACAGCACAAAGAACTTCCATGAGACTGAGGGAGAGACTGATGGGGATGAAGGCAGGTGAGCACCCCACCCAGGACAGGTGTGTGTGAACTTCACCTTGTCTTAAACTTAGGAAGCTGAAACCATCTCTGCCTGGAAACCTGGTGAAGGGGAAATTAACCTAAGTCGTAAGACAAAGAATTTCAATTAGATCAGAAGAAAAAAATCCAGAACTTGAACATGGCCAATAAGCAGGAGAAGCCGCCTGAGCCACAGCAACGAGGCCGATGGTGGAACTTTCTGGCAAATACAGACTACCAAGGCGGGTGTTCTCAAGGCCAGGGGTCCTTCCCTGCCCCAAGTTAAACTGGGTGCTCCATGTAAAGCGCTCACCATGGTTCCTGACTGTGGCAGGCGCTCGGTCGGTGTCAACTGCGTTGTTATTATTATTGTTAGTATGTTATCACAGGTGCTGTCCTCCCGCCAACACAGAGGATCCCTTGGTTCCACTCCCCACCCCCGACCCCCTCCAGGTTCCTGCAGAGAAGCTGGGCCTCCAACTGCTCCACCCCCTGTGCACTGAGGACAGCAGTCCTGTGATTTACATACTCACGCCGAGTCTCCACTCCAGCCACCACTGCTATTTGTAGGCCAAAGCCACGGACTCTACAGTTTCCCGTGTTTCCACGGAGGTGCTGCACAGCAGTGAGTGGGGACGGGAGGTGTAGGGAGGCAGCAGAGGGGGAGCCAGGACTGACTCCTGGGACACCGGCTGCCGGCCCCAGAGTGTCCTCACTGTCCCAGCCTCTCTGAACCCCCAGGGTTGCCAGGGCGCCGCACGCCGGTCACGAGGCCCCCACCTGGCCCCTGGAGGCTGGCTGGACTTCCTCCACACCCCCCAACCTCACTGCTGCCCAGTAGGGAGCCTGCACTGTTTGGCTCCTGTGGCGCTTCCCAGATGACACCAGGGCCCAACGGTAAAAAACCAGGAGCCGTTCCACTGAAACTGGGGTTTTTGGAAGACGGGGGACCGCTGGGCCGGAACCCCCGCCTGTCCCCCCGGCCCCACCCGAGTCCTGCATTCCTGCCCGTCGCCTGTACACCTACACGGACGGACATGGGATGCGTGTCAGGTTGGCATGGCCACGCATCAAACCTGTCTGGGTTAAGCCCTCGTTGGCCCGAGAGCGTGTATGTATGTGTGACAGTCACTTGATCATTTGTGGGGGGGCACCTACTATGTGCCAGACAGTGTGCGAGGCTCTGGAAATGTAACAGTTCCAACCCCACCATCTCCAGGGGGCCAGGCACAAACCGAGTGGTCACAGGAATGGATCATGGGAATGCGGCCAGCAGGGGTGCGGCCGGGTCACATCGAGGGAGGCTTCCTGAGCTGAGGGCTGAACAGAGGATCTGCTTTCTAGAGGAACAGAGGGACCAGCCTGTGAGAAGGCAGAGAGGCAGCAGGGCTGGTGGGAGGGCAGAGAGCCGGGTCAAGCAAGATGAGAGAGCTCAGAGGGTGCGCAGGGGGCCCAGAGCTTTGCAGGTGACAGAGAGAAGTGTGAGATGACCCTGGCCTGCAGGAAACCGGGGTGGGCGTGGGCTTACAGGTGCCAGCCAACGAACTGTCCCTGTATGTAAGAATGGTCACATGCATGCCACTGTCTGCAGGAGGAGCTGGGGCTATGACTGTGAGGTCCCTAACCAGACTCCAGGAGTCAGAATCGCAGGCACTGGGGGTGGGGCGGGGTGGGGGTGAGGCACAGTGATTGAGCAATCACACCCAGCCCATTTATTTTATTTCACTAATTAGCGTCTTCGCATTCCTCTCACGTGCGGCCCAGCAGCCTCGAGTTCTAATCCTCTAAATCAATTAGACTATTCTCTTCTTTGCCTGAAATGCTCCTTAAACCCCAAACAAAATTATAGGAGAGAGAGTTGCAGTGAACAGGGCATAGAATATACACAGAGATCTCTACCTGCCTGGGCTTACCTGGTAGGTGTTTGAGCAAGAAACAGGACAGACAGCACACAGGGCCGTGCACTTGGCAGAGAAGGTGAGGGGCCAGGGAGGGGGCGGGGGCAGCAGCCACCCTAAACTGGAAACGGCTCAGATTTCCAGACCCGACCCTGGAAGGCCCTGGGGCAAGCAGCTCGGAGGAGGCTGTGAGGATGCCCTTCCATCCGCCCACCTCCTGCCTGCGCAGCTGCAGGAGCCTCTTCCCGGGCCTCCCTGCCTCTTCTCTGTCACTTCCAAAGCCTGGCACAGCACCCCCACACCTCCCCGCGTCCACTCGACACTGCGACGCCTGCTGTGGCCCCTCTGTGTGTCCGTGTGTTCGGCCCCGGGGTCCTGAGCTGCCCACATCCTCCTACAGTTGTGGGAGCGGCAGCAGGAGAGCAAACCCGAACTTGGGGGCCACGCCCCACGCAAACACGGCCCTGCTCTTGTGTTTCCTGAGTGTGGTGGGGGCGGACGCCCAGCTTCCTGCCAGGCCGACCTGGGCTCCGTGCACAATCCCAGCCTGGCCCCACGGCCACAGGCTGTTCCCTCCACTCAGTCCTTTCCACTTCCTTTCTCAATTATGCCTGCGTCTTCCAGGCACCTCCACCACAAAAAAATGTCCCTCCCTTCCTCTGGTCCCCCACTTCTCTGGGCTCCAGCATGGCCCCGAGACAAAGAGTCTGAGCCAGCTCCGCCATGCTGCGACCTCTGGCGAGTCTCTAAGCCTCAGCTGCCCCACTTGTAAAATGGGCGAACACACGATCTTCCCCGGAGAGGTGCAGCGATGGAAAAAATGAGCCAGTGCATAAAGGCCCAGCCAGCCCTGCGACCCTTCCGCACAGTTCCTGCACCCGCCTCGTCCCCGGGGGCCAGGGGACCCAAGGGACACAAGGGACCCTGAGACGCTGTAGCTGTCAGTCACGATGAGCCGAAAAAGCTGGCTCCCTCTCATTAGATCCTGTGGGTTCCCCAAATAAAAAACGCTGCTGAGACAGACATGAAGCATCGGGGACACACACAGCCTGGGCCCCCAACAGGAGAGAATTCGTCTTCTCTCCCCGTCATTTTTTCTGGGCTTGTCATTCAAGGAACTTGAAATATCTCTCTGGCTTTTAAGAAACAGATCAGAGCCATTTCCCACCCCCTCCCCTTCTTTTTCTCTTCTCCTCCATCTTCTTGCCCAAAGCTCCCTGCTGTACTGGACCAAAAAAACATTTTTTTCTAAATTACAGCTGCGTCCTCCATTAGAGCTCCTGAGAGAAGTCATTATGAGAACTCACACTTATTTTGGTCGCGTCCTTCCCTGCGTCTTCCTGCTGAGATGCTTTTAGCTGTGGGGAGCAGGAGGGGCAGAGAAAGCAGAGACAAGGCGTTAGCAACCCTGGGGGTGGGGTTCGGGCAACAGCTAAGATTCCAGCTATGGCAGGTGACACCCTGGGGGCCCTGGGGTCTGGGGTTGGGGTCCCTCAGCTCGGTGCCCACCCAGGGGGTGGGAGTGAGTCAGAGCGAAGGAAGATAAAGGAGGTGCCGTAAAGCTGTGCATGCCATGCATTTGGCCCCCAGACGGGGTGGGTGGGTGTGAAGGGAAAATGTGAGCCCGTTTGGTGTGTCCGTCTGTGAATGTGTTGTGTTTTTGGGTGTGTCGCACGCACACAGGAGCGAGTGTCTGCAGCGGCACTGCCAGAGCCCCCCTGCCGGAGCCCCCCTGCCGGCTGGTCCCAGAGGCACGAAGACCAGCACTCTGCCGCGGCCCCTGCTCGGCCTGTGAGCTGGGGAGCCAGTGCTCCCGGAGCACGACAGTTTAATGCATATTTGTGAAAATCAGAGGCTCTTTCCCGAACCTGTGACACTGTGTCACCATGGCCACGTGTGCCCAGGAAGGTGTGTAAATGTACACGTTCACATATGAGGGGGTAGGGAGATGTGTGTTTGCATATTATTTGCATAGGAACAAGTGTGAGAATGGACGTGTCTTGACTTGGGTTCCCCCAGATGCAGCTCTGGGGATGAAGACTCAAGTGCGGGGAGTTTACGCAGTGGGGAGTCCCAGGAGCCTTCACTAGGGGAGTGAGCAAGCCAGACAAGAAAGGGGAGGAAGCCAACACAGGGTGTGGAATCAAGCCCGTGCCCACGGTGCTCACTCCCACTGGGCACCTCGGGAGCAGGGCAGAGAGTGCTCTTTGCTCATCCCGGCTGAGCGCGAGGGAGCTGGGGACGGATCCTCCAGGTCCTGTCAGCTGGCTGTCGGCACAGCGCTCCTCCAGCCTGTCCTGATGACCAGCAGGCTCCACCGTCCACAGAAGACCCTCAGGCAGAGTCGCGGGGGTGGGGGTGGCAGTGGGGCTGGTGGCAAGGGTAGTGTGTGCCCCGCTTCGTGGGCAGGGGCACCAACAGCATCCGGTGCTGCGGTGTGCCCAAAGGAATGCGTCCTTGTGTAGAGGCCAACGTGTGTGCAGTGACCGGGTGGCAGGCGTGTGCCTGCGTGTGTGCAAAAGGGTGTGAAATTGTGCGTGCTTGCGACTGACCTTGGCAACACTGCCCCCGCGTTTGCAGGGGCCTTTGCAGAACAACTGCCCACCTGGCTTGGAGAGGTGATAGGGGGTGAGCCAGGAGCCCCCCCACCTATAACCTGGAGCCAGCTTCTGGCCTCAGTTTCCCCACCAGCTCCCTGTGGCTACACAATGTGCTCTTTGGAGGGACCTTCTGGTCGTGCCCACCCCACGTGCTCAGGCTCGCTCTGACCCTCCCCGGAGACAAGCCCCCATTTCAGGAAGAAGAGGGGGTAGAGGTGGGTGCTGCAGAGACCAACCCTGCTGCAGCCCAGGTTCCTCAGAGGAGATGACAGGTAGGGACACCCCTGCCCCGGGGGCCGGGGTTCTCCCAGCCCAACGCTCGCCTCTCGGCGCAGTACCTGGTTCGAGGCCCACGCCTGCTTGTCCGTCCAGTCCCTGCGGCTCCGCACGTACCACCACTGGATCTCCAGCGAGTAGGAGGGGGAGCCGCTGCCGCGGAAGGAGCAGGCCATCTCCACGTCCTCGCCCGTCCGCGCCGTCATGTCGTGGGGCGTCTCTGTGAACAGGGCTGTGCGGAGAAATGGGGGGGAGTGGCCGAGGCTCAGGAAATGACAGGCTTGCGGGCACAGTGCTGGCAGGTGGGGGAGGGGTGGGGAGAGTGGGAGCCGCCAGGCCTGCAGGTGGGGACGGCCTGGCTCCAGGTGGGGCACCTGGAGAAGCCCCGCAAGGCTGGGCATGCAGACAGCTGTGCGGCAGCAGCAGCTGGCAAGACACAGGGGTGAAGGGGTCGGCCTAGGGCCCTGGACGCTCTGAGGGAGCTGGGCTTCTATTCCAGAGCCCACAGGCATTACAGAAGGCTCACGCAGGGGAGCGGTGGATCACAGGAGGGCTGGATTGTAAGGGGTGAGCAAAGAGGCCAGGAGGCCAGAAAGGAAGCTGTCCTGCTCATCAAATCTTCCAGGTTTCGCCAGTCACCTCCGTCCCGGTTCCCTTCCGGTTACTCCCAGCCCCAGTGCACAGCAAGCAGCCTTGCTGTCTTTGTAAAAGCAAATCAGGCTGGGCCACCCTCGCTCAGAGCCCTCCCCTGACCCTACTGCACTGGGGAGAAAGCCCACCAGGCTGGGGCCCAGCCCACCTCCCCCAGGTCTCCTCTCTGTCCTGGGAATATGCCTCTTTCCACCTCACTCTTGCCCTGGCTGTTCCCAGTGCCCAGGATGCTGTTCCCTTGGCTCCTCTTTGCCTGCAAGTCACTCGAAGCTCATCTCAAACTTGGCCCCCCAAGAGGCAGGCTGTCCTTGACCACCCAGAGTAGGTTCCCCCGACCCGCACCTCCCAGCCACTCTGGTCACTGTCACAGCTCCATGAGAATGGGGACCGGGAGCTTCCCGTGGCTACATAGTTCCTGGCACCTAGCAGGTAGTTGCTCCCTGTGTGCCAAACGACTGAGACATTCTCCATCCCCTCAAAGCCCCAGGGTGTGTGGTGGGAGCCCCGCCTGCCTCCTGTGCCCCCACCCCAGTTCCCCCACCAAACCCCAGGACGGGCTGCCCCCCGACCCAGCAGGAGCCTCAGCCCGCCCGCCGCCCCTGCTACACTGCCCGGGAAGTGAGAGACAACCCCCCGCTTGACATGTCCCTGAGCCCCCCCCACCATATGTTCCGTCTCGTGTCTCTCCAAACAAATATTGTCCTGAGTTGTAATTAGAATTCTTCCCCCTTCTCACCAGAGATTATCTTGTCCTGGAAGGATGCTGTCTCCGCAGCCCTCCCACCAGGCAGCCTTGCTGCGCCATCGACCCCGCAGGCCCCCGCCTGGTCTGTCCTCCAGGAATCCCGGGGGCTCACGCAGGGGCTCTGTCCAACAGGACAGAGACGCGTTCGAGGCACTTGAGGTTTCAAGTCTCTAGTACCCACATTTTAAAAAGTAAAAAAAAAAGGTCGTACAACAGAAGTGAATTTTAATCATGTATTTCAGTTAACCCAAAATATCCAAAATATTATTCAAATTATGAAAGCCATCCAGGAGGCATTCCACACTGTTTCCCCACTAAGTCTTGGAAAGCCAGTGTGCATTTTATGCCATCCCCACGCACCTCAGTTTAGACCAGCCACACCCCCGGGACTCAGGGACACGAGTGGCCACACCCCCACAGGTGAGGACAGTGCCAGCCTGAGCTCCCCTCCCCCTCGCATGGCCCCATTGCCCAGAGGAGGCAGCCGAGGCCCAGTGCCTGGGAGTGACCCTTCCAAGGCCGTGCTTACAGCCTGGACTTGAACCCAGGCATGTCTGACTCCCAAGACCATACTCTTCCCGGAGAATCCCAACTGTTTTTGGTTGTAAAGTTCTTTTTTTTTCTTAAAAAGAAACAATCCAAGTGGCCAACCTTACGAGGTCCTGTGGGGCAGGAAGGGGAAGTCTGTTTTATTCTGGGTGCAAGGCCTGGGCAAGCACAGAGGAGACATTTCACCCAGTCTGAGGCAATCAGGGGAGGCTTCCCAGAGGAGGTGAGCCTGGAGGGGGAGGGGCTTCTGGTCAGAAGATAAAGTCTGGCTCCAAGCCCAATGAGTTGGCTGTGGGTGTGGCCACCAGCTCCTCCTCCCACAGTGGGCCCTGCTCCCAAGCTCTCTCTGATCCCCTCTGCCCCTGTGCGGAGCTGTCTAGGTGGGGCGGGCTAGGGGAGGCCCCTCAGGGTACATTGGCTCCAACCTTAGTGGTGAAGAGGACAGTATGTCTGCAGGACGAGGGGGGAAACAGAGGCTCTGGACCGTCGAAGGCACATCTGCATTCCCTGTTCACAAGTGGCAGCATGAGCTTATTCCAGGCACCACCCAGGGACCCCGCCCCACCACTCAGGGAGAAGCCATGTCTGCAGGAAGGCACCAGGGCGCAGGGCAAGGAGCCAGGGATGGAGGACGGAGCCTGTTCCTGCCAACAGACTTGCTGCGTGACCTTGACAGAATCTCTACTCCTCTCAGAGCCTGTTTACTCCTTTGCGCCGTGGGGATTAGAACTCATGGGCCGAGAGCCCGCCAGCTCAGACAGCGGAGGGAGAAAGTAATGTGCATCCTCAGGCACTGGGGGGGGGATGGGTCACCTCTACTGGGGGGAAGGGAAGCTTGAGGGAGGGGGAGGTGATACTCAGGCAGGCCCTGAAGGGTGGGCAGCAGCGGCAAAGAAAAAGGGAGAGGTGTGAACCAAGACGGAAGGAAGGGAAAGCTGGAGAGCCTTGTTTACCAAAAAAAAACAACAACCCACACCATTAATTGAGCATCTATTGTGTACCCAGCACTATGCAGACGCCATCTCTAATACTCTCTAATCCACTCTTCCCCCCCCGCCCCGTGACAGATGAGGAAAATGAGGTTCAGAAAGATGACATGACTTGCCCAAGATTCACAGAGAGCTGTTTTGAACCTGTGTCTGACCAGCCCTCGTGACCAAGACCCAGGGGCCCATCAGCCTCCGTGAGAATCTGGTCTAAGCCCTGACTGGTGTGGCTCAGTGGGTTGAGCTCCAGCCTGCAAACCTAAGGGTCACCGGTTCGACTCCTGGTCAGGGAACATGCCTGGGTTTGCAGACCAGGTCCCCAGTCAGAGGGCACATGAGAGGCAACCACACACTGATGTTTCCTCTCCCTCTTTTTCTCCCTCCCTTCTCCTCTGTCTAAAAATAAATACATAAAATACTTAAAAAAATCTGAAATAGCAGGTGAAATTGAGCTGCCGGGTTCCACCCTTCTGCATCCCACCTGCACACCTCTAGGGAAGGGGAGCTCGGTCCCTTCCACCTCCACTGCAAGAGGGCGGCTCGAGCCGGCAGAGGTTCCTACTCCCTCTCCTAACTCCGTGAGTGGGGACACCCTATCAGCACCAGAAAATGGCAGGCACTCCGTCCTCATTCGGATGACGAGGAAGCCAACTCTCATAAACGTGGAGTTCTTGCTTTGTGCCGGGCACAGAGCTGAGCCCCTTACGTACACTTCCGTCATGCTACAGAGCAGGTGTGAGCGTTACGATGCCCATTTCTCAGATGGGAAAGCTGAGTCTACCAAGGCCCCAAGGTCACTACATCCGCACCCAGTCCCAGAGGCCTCCACCGTGGGAGCCTGTCACTTCTGGACCTTGCTCCCGCAGCTCCTCTTCCTGATCCCCCGCCCGGACCTCCGGCCCTCTAGCCACCCAGACCCCCCGCCTCCACATCAGTGTCCCTGCTGAGTTCAGGATGGGAAATCCATCTCTGCTCTTCCACCTCCTCCTGTGCCTGAGCCCTCCTCCCTGCTGGGTACTCCTCGCAGCTAGTTCCCTGGGAGGCGGGTGTAATTATAGGTTTTGAGAAGGATGTGATTGTGCTCTCCAGCCCCAGGGTCTATGCAGGGCTGGTCTCCTGGGAAGACAATTAAAACCAGTGTCCACAAGTTAGGGTTCAGCAGGAGAAGGAGAAAGGGGCTTGATGTACGCAGTGTCTCCTTCCTTTCTGCTGTTAACTGGGGGCAGGGGTATGTATTGGTTTAACCGTAGCCCCAGTTAGCAGGGCATCACCTGCAGAAAACAGCTTGTGGCCCTGGCCTGAGCTTCTCCATTTGGCTTCTGGGAAAGGCAGGGGACGACCTGGAAAACCTTGCCTGCCCTTAAAGAGCAGGGCCCTGACCTCCCTCCTAACCTTCCAGACCCTGGTTCAGCACAAACAGCTAGGGCTTTGCCTTCAGGCCTGGGTTCAAATCCTGTTCCTTCCACCCCCTAGCTGCGTGACCGGGACAAACCCCTCTAGAGCACGCAGGGGAGGATTATACAAGGTAACATGCCCGTGCACAGAGCAGGTGCTCAACAAACAGCTCTCCTTTCTCTCAACTTCTAGCTCAGAATTCTGTCTTCTGCAGAAAGATGTTTAAGGATGCTTTTTTGTAGCCTCATTAGATCATACAGTGGACATAACGTCTGTATTTCACGCCTGGCCCCACGACCCCCCATCTGTCAGCCTGAACCTCCTCCCCTCCCGCGCTTGCTCCCCTGAACAGCCAGTGGCACTCACTCAGGCCCCAAGGGGGCTTGTCCAGCAAAGGCAGTCCCAGCCCAGCCCCCAGCTCCCTCTGTCTCTGAGCTCAGATTCCCCATCCCAGACCTTCTGGTTCGGCCCCAAATCTCCTTTCCCTCTGCACAGCCCTCCCTGCTGTTCCAACTTCAAATCTCTGGTTTGGGGCTGCTTCCTCCAGGAAGCCTGCAGGGACTGAACCCCAGGCCCAGGCACCAATCTTTGCCAGAGCGAGGGCAGGCTGATGGTGCTGGGGCAGCTCCTCGTCAGGGGAACCAAGGCAGAGCTGGAGCTGGGGAGAGGTGGAGGGAGCAGAGCAGAGAGAACCAGCACCTCCCTGCGGGCCCCTGGACCTCCCCTCTGCCCAGGCCCTCCTCGGCCCCCATGATCTCCAAGTCCTCCTCCCACTGCCCCACTTGGGTGGGTCAGATGACAGATAACGAGGTGTCTGTGCCTCCCCCGACTTGGGAGCTTCCCCAGGACAGGGGACCGCACTGTCCAGCATGAAGCAGGCACCTGGGAGGCGCTGTTAGGCATGTGCTGAATAAATAAATGAGTAAGTAAGTAAGTGAGTAAATAAGTAAATACGGTGGGAAAGAAAGGTAAAACAAAACCCCAGAGGCCTTGTTAGAAACTATAAGAAAAAAAAAAGACCTATCATTCATTCAGCCAGTCATTCATTCACACAACATTTACTGGGCACCTACTATGTGCCAGAGAAGAGTTTGTCGGGGGATTGCACTCACAAGCTGAGGGATGGGGACAGACATACGGACCCAGGCAACGAGGGAGGTTATGAACCAGGCCCCAGCAGGGCAGCCCTCTCCTCACCCTCCCTCCCTGGGGCCCTCAGGCCCTCCGGTGCCCAAGCCCAGCGTGGCCCAGCTGAGGGGTGCCCATCCAAACCGAGAGGCACGCTGGCGGCTCCCGGAGAGGACACACAGAGTTGCATACGCACCGAAGAGTGAAACGGGGTCACAGATAAATGCCAGCAGTGCAGGCAGGGCAGCGTCACTTCCCTGGCAGCTCCCCATGCTGTCCGACCTCAAGGCCCACAGATGGGCCCATCGACCCCATGGGATCGCCTTCTGGGTCAGAGCCCCACCACTAGCCAGAAGGTGGGTGTGCCTGACCCCACCTCATCAATCCTCAGACCACTGTCCCTTTGTTACAGGTGGAGAAACAGAGGCTCAGAGAACCTGGAGCCACGGGCTGGTCCCTGGCTCCGGTGTCCAAGGAAGAAAGCCCCTCTCACGTGCCAGACGCTGTACACAGGACGCCACTTCACCCCCCCCCCCCAAGATTCGAGGAGGCAGTACTATTTGCCGTCAGCCCCATTTCACAGGAGGACCAAGGCTCAGAGATGAGGTGTAGCGCCCGAGGTCGCACAGCATAAAGGAACAAAGGCGGATTTCAGCCCCAAGTCTGACTGCAAAGTTTTCCAGTCCAAACCAGAGTCCTCTCCAAGCTCTCACTGCCCTTCAGCATGAAAAAGTGTGACTCTGGGGAGGCCATTTCCAGAGAGCCTGCTCTCTGCCCAGCTCAGCTGGGTGCTGGGGCTGGACGGGTGTGTGGCCACCTTAGCTCCCAGCAGATGGGCAGCACAGGGGAACCGGCTACAGAGGGAGTGTGGAATGAAGCCCCAGCTCACCTGTGAATCTCCCTGCACCCCTGAAATCAGGAGACATAAAAATGTCCATCAGAGGGATGGACATTTGATCAGTAGGATGGAAAAGCCCCCAGGGCCTGAGCAAGCAGGCGCCAGCCAGAGCCCCTCCTCCCCAGGGATGGGCGAGGTGGGGGGGAGCACGGAGGTTCTCTGGTTGCTCCCAGGCAGCCCCGGCTTCTGGCAGGCTGCCTGCAGCAAGAGGAAGCGAGGGGTGAGTCCGCGGAGGGTTGTTTCATCTTGGAGTGCACAAATCTTCCTCTTCTCCAGAAGCGGAGAGAAAGGCCTTTTGTACAAAAGCTTAAGGAACTGCGGTGTGCTTAGTGGGAACACGCCGGCCTCAATGTGCTGTAGAGGCTCAAGAACGAGAGATCAGCCATCCTGGACCCCTGCCAGGCCCTGGTCCTCACGGAGCCCGCAGCCTGCAGGACACACACAGACAGACCATGACTGTCCTACGAACAACGAGAGCCCGGGACTGAGCCTAGATCACCACGGACGGTTGTTCAGGCTGAGCTCCGTTCACACAGTCGTGCAAGGCGGCAGTGCTGGGAGACAGAAAGGTCTGCCTGGAGTCAGGGAAGGCTTCTCGGAGGAGGGGCCATGCTTGACCTTGAAGGCTGAGTGGGGTCTGAACAGTCAGGGAGCCCAAAACAGGAAAGGACATCTTAGAGAGAGGGTCTCCCAAGTTCAACCTTTTGGGGACCACCGTCACCATTTCTGCAGGATCCCTGTATCACCTACACTATAATTTACTTGATATTTATTTTCAAAGCATCTTTCCCTTTTTACTCCAAAAATTTCAACTTAAAAGGAGACTTTTATTACTACCATAAACGGAAAATCAGCATCCCTTGCCATAAGTAGTGAGTAACCGTAAAAATAAACACCATGAAAACCAAACAGCGTTCGTAAATTTGAGCTAGGAAAGGTTGTTTATCGAAGGCTACAAGCCTCAATCTCCATGTTCTCTCATTAGCCGGGGAGACAGGGGAGGGGGAGGTGTTTATATTCAGAGCAGACTTTCTTCTTGATGAGAAGAGCTTTGGGATCCCCCACACGGTGACCAGGTGGCAGCCGCCTCCAACACCTCAACACCCCATCACAGGCTTGGGCTTCCCAGACTGCCCCCGCCCAGCCCACCTCCACGACTTTACCTGGAAGCCTCCCTGCCACTCACCTACCAGAATCCTACAGATTGTTCTAGCCTGGTTCACAGGGCTGCGTCCTGTCTGATTCACCACCAGGTTCCCTGTGCCCTGCGCGTGGTGAGGACCAGCACCTATTTCGGGAGCTCGTAGAATGAATGAACAAAGAAATGAATGGAGGACTCTCTCACGGTCTGTGCTACTCAGACTGGAGAAGGAACTTCCTGAGGCGCTGGTTTCTCTCCCCAAGTGGGGAAAGAGCATTATTTTTGTCTTAAAACAAACATGAATATATTATGGAATAGAATACAAAATTTATGAATTTCGAATGAAATAGGAGGCATCAAGGAAACGTCAGCCCTGCTGGGGAGCTGTTTACTTTCCTGTCTCTGGTCCCGGTCCTGTGCACTCGGAGGCCTTGCTCCTCCGCACCCTCAGGGCCGGCCCACGCTCTGTGCACGGGAGTGCCAGGGGGAGGGGCCCGGGGGAAGGAGACCGGGTCAGGGAGAGCGGAGTCCAGGGTTTAGAGGTGAGGATATAAGCTGCGGCTCTGCCCTACTTGCTCTGTGGTTTGGTGTAAGTTGCTTCACTCCCCTGAGCTTTGGTCCCCACACGCGTCAAGGCTTAAAGGCTGATTCTGAGCATGAAATGAACGAATGCACACAAAGAGCCTGGTTCAGGGTGCAAGACGCAGTGGAGACTCAACCGCATCCCTGCTGAGTTTTTCTTTTTTAATTGATTCTAGAGAGAGGGAAAGGGAGGGAGACAGAGCGGGAGAGAAACATCGACGTGAGAGAGAAACCCCTACTGGGTCCAAACCTACAACCCGGGGAATGTACCCTGAGAATCGAACTGGCAGCTTTTCGGTTTGCAGGACAATGCCCAACCCACTGAGCCACACTGGCCAGGGCTCCCTGCTGTGTTAGACACACAGAAGCACATTCTGGACTCCCCACCCAGCCCCAGCTGACTGCGAACGGCGGGGGGGGGGCGGCTGCCCTGTCCAATAGAAATTAAAATGGCTAATGTTTCTGAGCACTTACTCTGTGCCAAGTGCCTGGTGATGCTCTGTGCCTTGGTTTCTTCATCTGAAAAATGGGGGATAAGAATAACAACTACCTCAAAGGGTTGTTGTTAGCATTAAATGAGTTAAGATTTATAAAGTGGACTACTTGGTGCAAAGTGTATGCTATAAGGTGTTTCCTTATTTAGTTTCCATTGAAGTGAAATACACAGAACATAAAATCAGCCGTTTTAAGGGGAACAACTCGGTGGCATTTAGTGTGGTCACATCACTGTGCAGCTGCCACCTCTCTCTCGTCCCCAACCGTTTCCATTCTCCCCAAAGGCACCCCGTGCCCGTGACGCAGTCACTCTGCAACCCCCGCCAACCGCCAGTCTGCCTCTGTCCCTGTGGACTGGCCTGTGCTGAGTATCTCACATAAGCGGAATCATAAAATCTGTGGTCTTTTAGGATTGGCTTTTTTCACTTAGCATAATGTTTTCCAGGTTCATCCACATTGTAGCAGATATCGTATCTCATGCCTTTTTATAGAAGTGTTTCTTGAATAAAATAGCTCATCAAACCCCCACAGCAACCTGGAAGTGGCCACTACCATCATGCTCCTTTTACAGATGGGGAAACCGAGGCACGGAGAGGGGGGGGGCCTTGCCCAGGTCCAGCCCTGACCCAGCCAGGAGAGCCATTTGGACACCCAGGGCTGGGGGTGGGGTGCTTCCCGGCCACCGCCCACATTGAGGGAGACAGCGGCAGAACTGCAAATCTAGGGAGATTTAAGGAGAGTGAAAATATCCTGGCACCGGCAGGAGTGTGGGAGTTGAGCAGGTTTCCCCAGTGGAATTCCCGCCTCTGCTTCCCGCATGACTGGGTTACAGGGAGCGGAGCGATGGGTTGGGAGGGAGGGAGGGAGGCAAGGGCGGCAAAGTGCAGGGAGCTGGAAGGCAAATGGGCATCTCTTTTCATCCTCGCCCGAACATCCCGCAAAGTCAGCGGGCTAAGCCCATGGCACGGAGGCTCAGAGAGGCTGAGTGGGAAATAGGACTTGAGCCCAAAGCCCAGGCGTGTCCTCAACCAGGCTGCCGGCCGGAGGCAGAAAGGGGTGCACAGAAGAAGCAGAGGGAGGTTGCATCAGACACATGGATAAGAAGGTGCCCCAGAACCCCAGAAAGGAGCACCCTCGGGTCCACTGAGAAGGCAGAAGGAAAGTCAGAGGGGTGGAGAGGCATCCAGGGCGGAGCCAGGGATGGCCAGGGCCGTGGGGGACAGAGTCGAAGTGGGGAGACAGAGATGATGGCACCGGGAAACCAGGAAAGACCAAGAGGAGCAGAGAAACTGAGGCAGAGCCCACAGACGCTACCGAGCAGAAGGGGCTGCCCCGTAGACATGGGCAGAGGGGCCGTGCTGCCCCCCCCCCACAGAACCTGACCTGGGTGGAGCCCACCACCCCCACTTCCCAGCCCCTCGCCCTCCTGCCCAGGTGTGTTTGGGAAACCCAATACTGAGGCAGTAAATGCGTGGACTCTGGAATCAGGCTGACCCAGATCTGAACCCCAACTGCAGGCCAATCTCTGAGCCTCAGTTTTCCCACCTGTAAAATGGGTACTTGGGGGCTCAGCGGGATCATATATACACCCGTAAGCATCTGGCACGTGGTGGGCTCCGGGGAGCACAGTGATGGTGGCGATGACCAGGCTGCCTCGCCCTGGGTGGTCTTGCTTCACCTTCTCCATCCTCGAAGCTCCCACCTCCCTTTTCCTCACCTAGAGGACTGGCTTGGTCTGGCCTTTTCAAGCACAAGGACTATTCTAGAACCAGAGAAGAGAACCGAACTAGCAGAAGGGTTCTGCCCCTCCCCAGGGCCTTTGCACTTACTGTTGCCTCTGCCAGGGAGGGGATTTAACAGAAGCAGCAGAGCAGGAATGGGGCTCAGGGCACCCAGCACCCAGCTGGAGCTCAGGCTCCGTGGCCCGGGTCTCTGTGGGGGCCATAAGGAGAGCAGCTGGTGAGCCTCAGGGCCCCTGCCCCAGAGACCTTCGCCTTGGCCGACAGCCAGCCCGCCCTCCTCCCCTCGCCTCTGCCCACCTGAGACCATTAGTGCTGCTCTGTTTTGAGTGCCATTTCCACTGCCACGCGCTCTGGCCGCCAGGCCTCCATTAGGGACCCTTTCCCGGGGCTGATGACAGCCAGAAAACAGCTCCCTGGTGAGCGAGCCGTAATTGCTGCCGCCTCGGAGGCCGGAAATCAGTTTTTTAAAACCTCACAAAGCAAAACAGACACCCTGCCCTCTGCTCTTGCCTTCCCCGCCCTCAGCTGGGAGCGAAGCCCAAGGGTCCTAAGAAAGGGTGGTCAGTCAAGACCTCCAACCCCAAGGGGCGCCCTTAACATTCCAGGCTGGGGGGGGAGCAAAGTCTGGGCTCTGCTCCCTTGCTCTGAACTAGGCGTGGGGCCCCTGGCCCACTGCACCTCTCTAGGCCTCAGTTTCCTCCTCTGCAAGATGGGTATGTTGATGGGTGCTTTGGGTGCCAGATGGGGCGATCACGATGAGGCTCTGACAGGGGCATGGGCCCCTCTGAGGAGCTGCAGGAAGAATGAGAAAGAGCCAGCAGGCAGGAGAGAAGCTGCCAGAGGGAGGGAGTCGCCCAGGAAAAGGTCCTGAGGAGGTAGGAGCTTGGTGTGCTCAGGTACCAGAAAGGACGCTGGTGTATTTACCCCCCCCACACACACACACATGTGCACACACACCGGCGTTTCCCATCATCCCCCGACAGTCCTCCGCCGACCCCTGGTGAAGTGAAGGGCGCCTCTCCTGAGGACCACAGGGGGGCTCTGGGGCCTCTAACAAACCCACTAACACTCAGCAAAACAATGTGGCACGTCTCTAAGGAAACCGTCCAGTTCTCATCAGATTCTCACCAGAGGACGGTGACCTCCCAAATTATTAGGAGCCCGCAGTCTAGACAAACTCCAGGGCCCCTTGCAGCTCCACCATTTGGTCATTCATTCTTTTATTCTCTTCATTCACTGGCCTGCTCCTTGCGAAAGCCACAGTGATACCCAGAATATGTGTATGTGTAATCTGGAGGTGACATCCTAAAGGGGGGGAGTGTGTGCGTGCGTGTGTGTGCAGAGAGACAGAGGGAAAGAGAGGACAGAGGTGAGGAGAGGGAGGTGGGCTCAGCAGACACGGAGAAAGGGACAAAGAAAGATGGAGAGAGATTTAAAGACACACACGGACAGAGAGAGAGTTGCACACACCAGGGGAGAGAAAGATCCAGAGAGCGAGGGGCAGGCAAACATTTGCCACAGATGGGCACTGCCGCCCCAGACAATTGATAGCTCTGAGAGGCCCCGTCTCCCAGCTCCAGCTCCAACCTTCCAGATGCTCCCAGAGCCTCTGTGCTTCGTCCCAAGGGCAACAGCTTGCAAGGGGAGGGGAAGCTGGTACTGAAGCAAAGGCAGCTGGGCAGAGGAAGCCAGCCTGGCCAGGACGCTACAGACCACCCAGGCTCCTTCCCACCCTGCCACAGTGCCTCTCGTCACACATGGTCAGTCGCCCAAACACACTCACTCCAGACATTGGCTCAGACGTGGACACCCAGGCAAGTGCGTCCAGGGTCACACACGCATGCCCTGAGGGTCCCGCCACCTCCCACTGACTCCGGAGTCTGGACTCTCAGACCACGCTCTTTCTGCCAGATGAGGGCCACGCAGCACTTCGGCATCAGGAGGTCTGAGAGAATCAGATGAAGCCAGGGCGCTGCTCCGGAACAGAGCGCCTGCCCACACGCCCACCTGCTCGGGCGGCCAGGAGCAGGGCCGAGGAGCAGGCTGAGGACGGCAGCTCCGCAGCCCACCAGCCGGGCTCTAGCCCGGCTCAAGCCTGGCTTTGCCATTCAACGTCTCTGTGCTCTCACAGGTGGCCCCACCCCCGGAAGCCTCAGTGTCCTCCTCTGTGAAAGGGAAGTGTGCTCCCCCCAGGGCATCTGAGGAGTAAGTGAGAGGAGGGAAGGGAAGGGCTAGGCTCAGAAAATGCTGGACAAACGCTGGCTGGTGTTTCGGTTCACAGACCCTGGAAGGCCCCCCGAGAGCTGAGCACCAAGTGCTGCACCATCGGCCGCCCTCACCTGCTGACTGGAGGACAAGGGATGGTGGGAGGGTACAAGATGGAAGAATTCTAGGCACTCTGAGCTTAGACAAACTCGGTGTGGTTCAGGTGGGGGGAATGGAGGCCCAGGGAGGGGCAGGGACCTGCCAGCCGCACAGATGGCAGAGCAGGGGAGGGTGGATAAAAACCCAAGGTCCATTTCCCCTGGCCCAGCTCTGGCACGTTAACTTGGAGCTGAAGTGAAGTCGCAAAGGAGTCACTACCCACCCCCACCTCCAACACAGGGGACTGCAAAGGGCCCACCCCTGCCATGTCCCCGGTGGGAGGCCGGGCGTCCTCTGCATTGGGAGCTCCGTCCACGTGGGCCCTTGTCCCAGCACCGTCACTAAACTGCTGGCTTCTGCCCACTTCACCAGGTTCAGCTCCTTTGGGAAATAACTCGGGGGTCCCCTCCATGACATCTCCGACTAATAACTGCTGGGGTCCAGCTCGCACACCGGTTGTGACGAGCAGCTCGCTACCGGACACCCCCACTGCCCTAGGGGTGGACGCCCTTCTCCAGGCCAAATGTCACCTCCACTTCTTAACTCTTGGCACAATTTATGCAGATATTTTTTATAGCTTCAGTTGCTGAGCGAGAACCTTATCTGTCTTCTTCACTGATGTGTCTCCAGTGGCTAAAAGAACCTGGTACACAGCAGGCGCTCAGTCGATATTTGCTGAATGAATGAATGAATAATCAAACTTCCAATACCTGGCAGTAGCCCCCATTAGGCCAGTGGTTCCAGCGTGAGGAGCAGGGAGCGTGAGCTGAGAGGGGTCCCCAGTCCCGTCATTCCCGCACATGACGCGCCTGTGTACCACCCGTTCGATTACGCCCTTCATGTTTTCCTATAAACCATCCCACTATTTTTTAAATATCCCCATTGGTTCCATCCTAAGCAATCATGTTCGTGAAGTCACGGTTCTGATGTGCTGGTTATATTTTTCTAATCTACATTAAAATAAATGTATAAGTATGAAAATATAAGAGGTTTGTTTGGATTCCACCTAACACCATCTCCCAAGGTAGGACCCAATCTTGCTGAGGGCCCCTGGGAGTCTTGAAGAAGGATTTCAATGGGGCTCCGTGCACCCAATTCCCAGAGACTTCTCTGCTGGCTTCCAGGAAGGGGAGGGGACACAGCGGTGGGCGGGGACAGCAGGCCCACCAGGCTTCTCCACAGTGGCGGTACCGGAGGGAGCCAGCGGGTGGGCTGTGGACCCCAGGGTCACCGGTGGTAGGATGGATTTCTTCCTTCGGTGAGACCACCACCCCTTTTCCGAAGGAAGAGTCTCACTGGGGTCCAAAGAGGGGGACACACCCCGAAACCCCGTTATTCTAAAGGCATCTTGTTAACCCTGGGGGACTGGGTCTGCCCACTGCGAGGTGAAATCAGCCTTACTCACCAGGGATGCCCTTGCCATGGGCACTAGAGATGAGGAAGGGCTCCAGTTCTGTGATTTTTCTCCTAAAAACCTGGGTTTCTTGTGAAATTAAAATGACACAGGTGTTTAAAACACGAATGTGGATGAGCAAACATTCCCGGATTTGCACCTCAGACCTCTGCCTCGTGCTCTGGCCATCCGTTCATTCCCTGCTACTTCCCCGTGTGGGGCGTGGCTGTGGGTGCCCGGGCACAAGGGGCTCTTTTGTATTTTAGATTCTATTTATGTATTTTTAGAGAGAGGGGAAGGGACAGAGAAGGAGAGGGAGAGGCAGGTCGATGTGAGAGAGAAACATCAGGGCCAAACCCACGCCCCAGGCAGGTGCCCTGACTGGGAATCGAACAGGTGACCTTTGGCTTTGCAGGACGATGCCCAGCCCACTGAGCCACACAGAGGAGAGTAGGACACAAGGGACTCTTGACCTGTCCCAGCCCTGGAACCCCCAGTCATTACAAGGGCGGTGGGAATGAGAGTGCCCAGATTCTGGCCCCCGTGTGTCCAACTGCGCCCAGACTCCCTTCGGAGCTGATTCTCCCCACAAACCCATTAACAACTGCTTTGGTTCCTCACGTCCAGGGTCATGGCCAAGCACCAGGAGGTGGGCTTGCTTCATGCCACCGCCCTTCCCCATTGCTGACACCCACCCTGACGTGGGCACTATGTCACTGTTCGTACCACGTGCTCCCCTTCCCCACCCGCGTGGCTCTCTCCACCTCTCCGCAGTCGGGAGGTCACCGAGGCAGCACTCTGGTCTGGGGTTGCCACTTCCGCTGCTCCCCTGCCACACGCCGTGCGGAACGTGAAGGTCACCGCATCCTCCCACCTCTCCCCTGTGTCTCTGGAACGAAACAGCACTGTGAGCACAGACGCTGGGGCCACACTCCGGGGTTCGAATCCTACACTTGCTGGGTGCGTGACCTTGGGCCGGCCTTTTAACCTCCCCTCCAGGGCAAGTGCCCTCCTCTTAGGGTTCTTCTGAGGGTCAAATGAGACGATGCCATTTAAGGCCCTTGCCTGACAATCAGTCTTCAACATTTATGTCCATGTATTTCTCTCCCTATTGGTACAGATGAGGTGATTTCCAAAGCCAAATACCTCCCAGGAAATCTGGGGCAGATGCTCTCTTGCCCATGGCCTTGGTCTTCCCCCCTGTGAAAGGGGTGGAGGAACATGGTCCACGGGGCCTCGCTGGCTGGGTCCGAGCCTTGGTGATTCATTCCAAGCGCCTGTCTCCTTCCCTGGCAGCTGCTGGGCTGGAGGGGACCACTCTCCCATCGACCCTGACCCTGTCTGTTTGTTTGTCAGGAGGACACTTCCCCACGCCAGGCTGTCACCGTGGCGATGAGCAGAATTCCCCACGCTGCTGGCCGCCCGCAGCTCCCTTTGCTTGGAGAAAGGCCACAGGAGCCGCTGATAGGCAAGGTGTCAAAACCAATTGGTGTGAAGGACTCGGGGAAAAGCGCTTGTGAGGGCCAATTCCCCACAGGAGGCCGGGAAACCCTCAGCCCAAGGTGGAGTGTTTACGGGCGTAATTGATAGAATAATCACCAACACCCGAGACAACGGCGGACACATTTTTAACATCATAACCTTCGGAAGACAGTACTCAATTCTCTCCATCTTGCAGCCACCAAAGTAGCCAGCTTATTGACAGCACAATACCAACAGTTCGGCAAGGAACACAAGAAAGCCACAGTCATTTTTCAGTGCACAGGCTGTTTGCCAAAGGGCCCAGTGGCCCCCTCCCCCTGCCCCGCACCCCACTGCTCCCTCCTGGCAATAGAAAACCTCAGAACAGTGAATCACTCAATGAACAAAGCACAGGCCAAGTCAGGATCTTTGTCTGCACTGGGGTGTATTAATAATTGAAGGCGCTGGCGTGTGTGTGTGTGTGTGTGTGTGTGTGTGTGTGTGGTGTATGGGTGTATGGTGGGGCGGGGTGGGAGGATAGATGTGTGTTGCAGTGTAACAAACATCTCCTCTCGGGGTCCACACACCTGCTCCAGCCTGGACCTCTCCCCCTCTTGCAAAACCAGATCAAACCAGCAGCACCTGGCACCGGACAATTTCCCGTCCCTACACGTCTCGTCAGGTCTGGGCGAATCCTTCGGGCGGTGGCTCCCAAACTCCAGGCTGCAGGAGAATTATCTGGGAAGTGTATTAAAATGCAGATTCCAAGGTTCTAGCAATAATCATTTTGGCCAACACGTCTGGGGAGACCCTGGCACCTGCATTTAATAAATTCCTTGGGTGGCTCCAGGGCAGGGGGTCTGCAAAGATCCTCACGAAGATCCTGCCTTGGACAGTCCTGGAAAGATGGCTGGAAAAGTCCAACCCAGCTGACTTTTCTCACTTGCATGTGGCCTCAGCAAGGTCCTGCCACCTTTCTGAGCAGCTGGTTCCTGTTGGAGGAACCCACTGTGTCACCAGTTCCCTGGGGAGTTGGAAGGGAGCTCGCTTGGATGGGACTGTGCAGGGGGAGAAGTCCTGTCACGTGACCTGCCAAGCCCACCCCAAGGCCGTCCCGGAGGAGGCAGGCCCAGATCTGCCACACACACCTTCATTCGTTCCCGGCACAGCTCTCCAGCCCTCTGTGCGGACTCAGTGACCTTGGGCAAGTCATTGGTTCTCTCTGGACCTCGGGATCCTCTTATGGCCAATACCAGCCTTCCATTGATAATGTCAGTGTCCATGAGTTAACACTGGCAGGGTTTGTCAGCACTTAGCACACAGTAGGTGTTTCATAATATTACTCCCTTTCCTCCTACCCTTGCTGTGCCCATGGCAGTGAGCTAACCCTTTCTGATAAGGAAAAATCAAAACACTGCTATTTATTGAGTACCTACTAGGAGCAGACACTGGCCGTCACCACCCCAGCCTCCAGATTCCCGACGCCCCCCTAAGTGACATGCTCCATTCACTCCCCATTCATTCCTCGCGCCTCTGAAAAGCCTTCTGCAAAGTGGGCTGAAGGGAAGTAGCAAGGAGATGGGAAGCGAGACAGATGTCCTTGTGGACCCATCTGACGACGGGTTCTCCCTGTGAGAAGCCCCAGGTTGGGCAGGAAGGAGGCATCAGCCTGTCTGCCAGGCTGGGCTCTGATCAAGCTAGAGAGGGGAGCAGCCAGCACGCTGTTGGAGTCGTGGGCCTCTCCCCAGGAGCCCCTGCGTCCAGCCTCCAACCCCGCACCGGCCACACAGACACCTTCCTAACCCCACCACATTTCCTGAATCAGCTGAGGACACGTGGAGCCTAGGAATAATGGAACGATCAGGCTCCAATCTGCTACACAGCAATTTCTGAGCTTTTTCAGCACACACAGCTTTTATCAAATTGGTATTCTCCTCCTGAACACAAACGGCTTATTAGGCATGACCCACTTATTCACCGCGTCTCACTATCATTAATAACAGTTTCTTTTTGTGATTAAGTGAGTGGCTCCAAACCTTTCCTGTGGTGGCAGGCGCTTGGCCCTGCAGAGGGGCAACCACATGGGCTCCTCCGCAGCTACCACTTGGTGACTTTGAACCTTGCGATGTTAGGGAAATGCAGTCTGTCCCCTGCAGAGTTGCCTGGCCTCCTCATTTCTTGAGGGACAAAAGGAGCCCAAAGGGGTGACTCATTTGCCCAGAGCCACATCCAGGGTCACCAGCAGTCAGTGCTGCATCCTCTCCATGAAGCCCCTCCTCCACTGGACCACGAAGCTGACCTCTCCAGGGTCCAGAGGGGACAGAGCTGTGCCCCTAGGCGCACCCAGCACCAGGGGGCAGGCAGACACTGCTACATGACGAGCAAACCCTGCTTTGCTACAGGGCACCACCTCCGGAATGAGAGTCGTATCCAAATCCTGGGGGTCTGGTGCTCCGGGGACAGGAGATCATAAACCTCAAAGCCCGTCCTTCTACCTCTCGGAACCACAAACTCAGGGAAGCCCTTCCCTGGAAAACCCTTCTAGAGCAAGTTCCAACTGTGCCAAGACGCTGAGGAAGCCGGGAGGGGAACGGAAGGAGGAATTCCCTCCTGTGAGTGGGAGGCAATCTGACAGGGAGATGAATATCCTGGAAAACGCGCTGTCTTTCCCCACAGATCCTGGGGCCGGTCCCAGCTCAGCCACGCAGCCACCGTGTGACCTTGGGCAAGTCCCTTCTCTCTGAGCCTTGGTTTCTTCACCTGTAAATTGAGGATCGGGATAACCCTTCTGCTGTTTACCACTGCTTCCTCCACACTGGCAGAAATTAGATGAAGGATAGGAAGGTGCAAGAAGGATATACCAAGTGGCTGCTGTCAAATGTGGTAAGGCAGAGGGTGCAGGGAATCATAGAGCTCAAAAAGCAGAGACCCTGAGAAGAGCTTTGGGAGCCCCCCATGCCCCCTGCAGCAATCCGGCTCGCTCCTCACACCCCAGTAAAGCTGCCTCTGATTATCTGTGCCCATCCCCCGACTCCCCGCCCCCGTCCCAGAGCTTACTCTGTCCCATAAAAATAAATCAAGCAGTTCTCTGCCCTTTGTTCAAACCTCACCCCAGCTCTGGGCATACAGTGCCCAACACTGGTGTTGCAGCCTCCCCCACTGGATTGGGGGCCTCTGCCAGGAAGGGATGGGTGGAGGAAGGGTCTCCATTTTATCAATGCCCTGGTCCCCATACTGGAGTCTGGCTCACAGGGCACAGGGGCCCCCACAGCTGTCAGCGCCAGACAATCCAACTCTGCTGCCAACTTGGATTCCTCTGGGGCTGGAAGGAGCCCTGGCACTCAGGCAACCCGTGCTGGGAGTGCTTGCTCCCCCGATCCCACGATCCCACGGTGGCTGGAGCGGAGACGTCTCACGTTTCAGTTCTCAGAGGCTGAGGACGGTGGTGAGAGGCAGTACCCTAGAGAGGAAGGGCCGGGGCTTGCTGCCCTCCCCCAGAGGCAGATAAAACCATCTAGTATCTTTTTCTCCCTTCCATTCTTTTGGCTGGAAGTGGCAGTCCCAACTATTTCAGTATCTTTGAGGGGCTCCCACCAAGCCTCGGTCCCTGAGAGGCACCTACCCTAAGGGGCCGCTGCAGCCCCAGGCTACCAGTCGTCAAGATGCAGGGTCTTCTGTCCCCTAGGTTTCCCAGTGGCATAAGGGACAAGTGTGGAGAGCGAGGGGACAAGGGTAGCTGTGGGTTTAAATCCACAAAGGGGAGAGGCAGATGGGCAGAGAGAGGTGGGTGAGCAAAGTGTGTTCACAAGTGTGTGTGTGTATTTGCCAGTATGTCTGCAGGCAGGCAGGCAAGAGTTGTGCAGAGTGTGTGAGCCTGCGTGCCAGCTGGCAGGGTGCGAGCCCACCAGCCGTAGTGTCGATGTGTGTGTGTAGTGGGCATAAGAGTGAGTGCTTATGAGTGAGGAGCAGGAACCGAGGTGTCTGGAGATGTGCAAGGGTAGGTAGGAGTTGTCAGTGTGAGAAAGCAGTGAGTGTGGCTCTGAGCGTGCTCGTGGCTGTGAATGTCTGTGTGGCCGTGGAGGTGTGTGTGTCGGCGAGAGTGGGCATGGGGGGAGAAAGGGGCTCTCCGGGAGAGCAGCGTCCGGGGTGCGCATGGGGTGCCCGCTCCTCCGCAGGAGTGGCCAGGGTGCGGGGCGGGTCCCGGGACCCGGCAGAGGGCGCCCCGGAACTCCTGCCACGGCCAGCGCAGGTTCGAGCCCCGGGACCGCCAAGTTGGAGCGGAGAAGCCCGGGTGGGGTTTGGTGGGGAAGTCCGCGGGGGCGGCGACCGAACTCACCGTGGCCGGAGACGTGGTTGTCCCAGGGCGCGTGGCCGGCGGGCCGCGTGGCGCCGCCGAGTTGCAGGAAAAGTGCCAGGTAGTGGAGGGCGCCCAGCGCCCCCGCGAGCGGGGCTCCCATGGTGTGCGCTCCGGCCGGGGGCGCCGCCGCCTCACATCGGGGCTCAGGCCACCGCAGACCCCGCGTCCGCCGTGCCCTGCCGGGTGCGGCCTGGCTGCCGGGCTGCAACCGCGGCCCCTCGTCCGCTGAACGCGGCCCGACCCGGCCCCAGCCCTCGCCCGGCCCCGGTGCAGCCCCGGCCGCGGGTAGCGAGCGCACGCCCAGCCGGCCGCCTCCGACTGCGGGACTCTTCCCCTGCGCGGAAGGCCACGCCGCGCCGTGCCGCCGCACCCCTCCCTCCCACTCCCGCCCTCCCGCCGGAGGAGGCGGTGGCGGAGGGATCTGCCGCCTGATTTATCATCAAAGTTTTGCCCAGCCGGGGATTTTTAAAGCGGTACCCGCCGAGTCCCCCGCCCGAGGGGGCAGGGAGGGGGCGGGGTGCGGCGCGGGGAGCGGCCCCGCGCACCCGGTTCCCGCAAAGCACAAAGCAACTGCCTCCAGAAGCAGCAGCACTGTCCGGCGGGATAAGGAAGGGGACCGGCCACCTGCCGCCAGACCCGCGCGCGGAGAGGGACTCCTAACTTTGCCGGCAGGCGGGCGCCGCGGGCGGGGGGCAGGCGGCGGTCCAGCTGGAGGGGAGGTGGGGTCCCGGCCGGGGCTGGGGCCCGGGGGGCCTGGTGATAGTCCTGCCGCAGCCCTGGGCTTCCGGTGCCACCCTGCTCGGGCGCCTGCCCCTGTCTGCCTCATGGTCTTCATCGGAGAAATGGGAACAACAGCTTCCTCCAAGGGTCGTAGTGAGGATTTACGAAATCGCGTGTGCCTAGCACAACGCCGCCCTCATGGGGGGAGCTCGTGGTCGTTACTGCTGTGGTCCGCTCTCTGGGACTCAGTGTTTGTGTCTGTGTAATGGGCGTTAGGCGGCCAGCTGCTGGGGCTCCTTCTAACGGAGTTGCTGGGCCAGCGCAGTGGGTTGGGCCGCCCCCTCGTGGGCCCTAAGGGCTCCCTTCCTGGGGCCGCTGCGCCTCGACGGAATTTGGGCGGGGACGGGGATGACGGAGCCCCTCCCATTAGGAGTCCAACTAGATCCTCCGATTCCTCCCCTGACAGGTAGACCGGGGCTGTTGGGAGAGACGTTCAGTGCAGACACCAGGGCGGACTTACGGCCCCATTGAAAAGAGGAGGAAGCATATTAAATAAGAGAAGTATTTTCTCCGAGGCCCCATAGCGAGTCAGGGCGAGGTAGCTGACGCCCGGGCAAGGTCCCTTCTTCTCCCATCCCTTGTCCTGTCCCAGGCCTCGTTCCCGAGCGGCAGTGTCCGCGGAGGTTTCAGCACAACGCAGGAGGACAGCGCCAGCCCCGGCCACCAGTCTTGAGGCCTCAGGGACCAGAACTCAACGCCGTGGACACAACTACCGGTTTCCGCCCCGGCGACCGCGGAGCTCAGCACCGCACATGCCCGCTCCCCCTCCCAGACCACAGGGGCATCCTGTGAGCAGCATTGTGGACAGAGCCACAAGCTTGAGAATGGGGTTAGAGCCAGAGGAACAGTCCCCCACCCTGCTCTGTCTTGACTCTGTCCTCGCATTCCCCCTTCCAGTGTCATGGAGGGCGTCACACCGGATGGGGCCTGGGGTTGCCAGCCAACATCCAGTTCATTCAAACTGCCAGAGCCTTGAAGTGTCGCGCCCTTACAAATACCGTGTTTCAACACAAATGACAGCCCCGGCGGGACCAGCGGCGCTGAGCCCTTGCAGCACCACGGACAGATCCTCCCTGTCTCCCCAGCTTTCTGGGCCCACAGACACTGGAGGAAGAGGCCTTTTTCTTTTTCTTCCTTTCCTTTCTTTTTTCTTCTTCCAGATTGACTCACTTCTCACTTCTTCCCACACAGAGGTGGAATGTAGTCTACCTAAGGATGGCCAGGTGCCTTGGACTCTCTTATTTTTCGCATCAATTCATTTGAGCCTCTCTCCCTTGAGATGGGCTCCATTGCCCTCATCACAAAGAGGAAGCAACTAAGAATCTTGAAGATCACGTCGCAGCGCTAAGACTGAAACCCACGGCTCTTTTAATCCCAGCCTGAGGCCTCTCCAGGAGAATGTAGTGGCAAAACTGGGGCGCAGATTCAGGGCTTTCTTCTCTTAAACCACAGATTGGAGATAGAGGGGCATAGCAAGAGGACAGGGAAAAAGAAGAGAAAAATAAGAGATTGCTTGGGGGCTGCAGAGAAAAGAGGTGGGGGGATAACAACACACGGCTGCTCTGCCACTAACCCACTGGCTGACCTTCAGGAGTCCTTTCTCCTCCCAGTCTGGGACAGGGATAAACCCAGTCACCTCGAAGCTTCCTTCAAGGACAGGCCTCCAGGCGTGGTGTGACTTTGAAAAGGCTCATGCTGTAACGGCTCTGCCCCAGACCCACCGATGGCCTTGTTTGTTAGAGAAATCTTGACTTCTCTAGTTTGCATTCAAGGTCCCAGCCTCACCTCCTGCACACAGCTTCTGCTCCAGGCAAAATTCCCTCCGTGTTCCCTCTCTGGACATGCCCTCGCTTCAGGCTGTCCTTCCCTTTCCCACGGCCTCCTCTCTGCTTGCACACGTGCCTTCCCCTCTATCCAGCTGAGTCCCCACTGGACACGGTCCAGTCTGAGTCCTTCACAGAAAGACATGCCCGCTGCCTTCTCACAGTCCCTAAGCCTCTGTTAGCACATCACTGTCTACCCAGCACCGTGCTGTGGACTCAGTGATCTCACTTAAAACTCAAAACAGACAGGCTATGTAGAATAGAACAGTGTGGTTGTAGGTGTGGCCTCTAGTTTTGAGTCCTGCCACCACTAGCTGTGTGACCTTAGGCAAGTTACTTCACCTTTTTGTGCCTGACCTTCCTCATCTATAAAACAGAGGTAATACCTCCATCACAAGGTTCTTGTGAAGGTTAAGTGACTTGCTACATGGAAAACACTTAAAACAGCCTGGCATATGGCAAATAAATGATATGTGTTGACAATTATTATTATCATCACTGTTGTTATTACTTAAAGATAATGAAATATGCTCAGAGAGGGTAAGTGTCTTGCCCAGTGTCACACAGCAAGACAGTTGTAGAGCCATAATATGTTTGATTACAGAGCCCATGGTCTTAGGCATAATACCTAAGCACATCTAGTTCCACATGCCCTCTTTGCAGCTTAGGAAATGAAGACCCAGAGAGGGCAAGTGAATTCCTCAGAGTTACACAGCCAACCGTGACAGAACTAAATCCAGGTGCTCTGTCTCCCCACTGAGGGCCCTCCCGCCCCGCCATTCTGCCCCATTTGTATTTCCTGCAGCACCTAAATCACACTGTGCAGTTTATAAATCACATTCACATCCACGATCCAACACAGGCTGCATGATGAGGTGGGGCAGAGGCTGGATGTGAAAAGATGAATCCTCAGCCCTTCTTCCTCCCCTGTGTCATCCTGTCTTCTTTCTGCTTCACTGCCCCAGCTGCCAAATGCAGGCGCCGTGGAAGCTGGGAACCCAGTGGGGGCAGGAGGTAAATAAAGACTATCCCAGAAAACAGTCTCTTGGAACTCACCGGGGTGGGTGACTCCCATCACTCATTTCACTCGGGAAATGCTCCAGGAGATAGTAAGCCTCCCATCCCTGGAGGCAATTAAACAAGCATCAGTGGTCACGTGGATGCCAGGAGGCAAATATCACTGCTATTTCCATTACCCAATTGGAGCTTAGAGGGGGGAACATCATGTCGAGTATTACTGTCAGGAAAGGTGATCTTTTTAAAGTTCTCTCCAAGCAGGGGACCTCTCCCCGCCCCCCACCTCTGACCCAAGCTCCCTTGGCAGCCCACACTGTCCCCTGGCTCAGGGAGGCCACCCTCCTTCCCCTCCTTGAGAGGTGTCACTTGAGTGCCACAGCTCTGTCAGTGGTAACAGCCGTAAGATTTGTCCTTTTAATCCAGAATCAATAGCAAATTTCATTTAAAAATAAATTAAACCAGGCATTGGAAATCATTCACCGTGTGGGCCAGCACCCTATATAGTGCTGTCTAAATGGCTTCCTTTTGCTCATCTATCAATGCCAAAAGGGGGGAAATACCTAAGCTGCCTGATTCATGGAGAAACTACTTAAATGTATCAGCCCCTAACAATGAACAATGTGAGCCCAGAGTTGCACCTTTTAACACACCACTAACATGTGGAGCACGGCTTCACAGAAGCTTATCAGAGACCCCTCGGTCACTGGCTTTGAGGGAACCCATTTATAAGGGGGAACAATGGCTTCAGTATGTAGCCGCCTAATTTCCAGAATTTATTACTGAGCTCAGAGGAGCAATGGAATCCTATTAAACTCTTATCTGCCATGGGAGGGCTGAAACTGGTGGGAAAAGCCAGGCGTGGCACAGACATGCCCAGAAAATACCAGGGCTGACCCGGGGAGGTGGGGGAACAAGCCCCAGGGAGGTAGGAAGGCAGGGCCCCGGACGTGTGAAAATATGTGTGTTAACACAGCCTGAGTTTCCAGCGATTACGTTCACGTCAGTGAATAAAACTTGGCTATAAAGCATGGGAGCGGCGCCTCAGACAGCATTTCCTTTTACAGCCTGGTGTATTTCACTCATTATAACAGGAGGCAAGGAGCTAGAGGTGTCCCCATTTCTCCCCCTTCAATTAAATTTCCTAAATTACTGCCCACGATTTGGATAGAGGGAAAGACTTACGGCTCTGCAAATGGCCACGGCGGCTCCCACCCCGTTCCCGGGGCGGCCCTGGCTGCACCAGGTCCGAGTATTATTGAAGTGAAATACCGTGGGCATTGCTTCCCGGGCTCTGCTTTGTAAAAGCAGATGCAGCCTCAGGACAGACATTGGCCCAGGCTCAGGAAAGAGGCCTGGGTGCCAGGACCAGCTTTGCCACCACTCCCTGTGTGACCTGGGTCAAGTTACTTTCTCTCTCTGAGCTATACAAGCTTTTTTTTTCCCCAAACATCTACCTTGAGGCTCTTAGAACTAAAGGGGGGCTGGGGCAGCCCTTGAATGCACCCTGGGATAACTTGGGGAGCTTTGGGATCCATGATGGCCTCGGTGGGGAATCCAACAGGATGAGAGGACAGGGGCTCCTCCTCTGTGCTCCTGGAACTGGGCCTGGCCGGCCTCTGGGGATGAGGGACCCACCTATCCCCGCCCTTGCCTGGAGGGCGGCTCAGGAAACCCAGCGGTGACATCCCATTCTGTGACCCTCCTCTGCTCCCTTCCTCCATTCCTGTGGGCGCCTCCCTGCAGGCTGGGCAGGAGCCCTGAGGGCCTCTTCAATCAGGCCAAGTCCTCATCACATGAGCCTCCAGGTTCTGGGCCTTCTGCTCGCGTGGCCTCCTTCCTCATAGACCCAGGTCCCCTCCCCTCTGTGGATGTTGAGTCTTCATCTAACTCAGCCTCCTTAGAACTCATGGGCCAACTAGGGAGACCCCGTTCAGGCTGAGGACCACCCTGCACTGCAGGCCAGGGACACGGGGAGGTCGCCCCACCTGGTCCCCGCCAGGCAGAATCATCATGAAGACACATGGGGTCGCTTTGAGGTTTTTATTCTGGATTCCAGCCTGTCTGGGTCACACGGAATGAAGGTTTCACCTCAAACTTCCAAACTTAGAGTTTAACATATTTTTGCTTTTTAACCAGAAAGAGTAATCAAGGATCAGCCACCATGGCCTTCCACTGTAGGGATGGGGAAACTGAGGCCCAGAGACGGGAGATGACAAGCCTAAGGTCTCGCAGGGAGGCAATGGCGGGGCCGGGCTGAAGATCAGGTTTCCTGACTCCAGCTGGGGTCTCTCCTCTCCACGCCACCGCCACCGTCTGAGGAGGGCAGACAGGAGCGAGCGTCACCTCTGCCATCAAGGAGCAGTCCCCGAGACACCTCAACTCTGTGGCCCCCCAAAGCAGGACACAGCTTTCCAAATTCCAAAGAGTCTCCCCAGGCCCTAGCACTCAACTCGGAACCTGAGCCCCTAACGGCGCTCTCCCAAGCCCAGGGACAAGTCGGCGTGTCACGGCTCAGGGCTGTCCCAGCAAGGAGCCCAATGATAATTCCCATCAAAGGCAATTAATTGCATCAGAGAGAGGGGGCTCCGAGGGCCCTTCACCCTGCAACCCGGGGGCTTATTAACCACGATGGGACAGCGGGGTCTCCGCCAATTTCAAGACTCTGTGCGTGAGGCTACTTTTGAAATCCTGAACTGATTTTAATGGTGTGGTCAGTGCCAGTCTAAATGTTCAACAGCTGGGAGCAATTAGCTGGACCAAAGCTGTCCAAAAGGAATCAAACACGAGCTGATGGGTAATTTTTAAATTTCCTTTTCTCTCAAAGAAAAAGAAATAAGTGAAATTAATTTAATGATATATTTCCTGCAGCCCAATGTACCAAACTTATTGTCATTCCGATACAAAATCAACGTGAAACATTGTTCATGAGATATTTACGTTCCTGGGGTGCACCGGCCTGGCAGAGTCTGGTGTGTGGTTCACACCGACGGCACCTCTCAGTTTGGACTGGTCACGTTTCCAGTGTTGCACGGCCACATAGGGTTCGTGACCACCCTAGTCCTGATCTAGACCCTCCCTAGGGAAAGCCTGGGGCTAGGACCCCCACAGATCCCACCCAGGGAGACAGAACGGGCATCTACTGAACACTCACCAGGATTCGTCTCATGAAATCCCCACGACAAGGCGGGTTCAACCCCCCTCCGAGCTGAGACAACTGAGGCCCGGAGAGGTTAAGTGACTGGGCTGAAGTCTCGCAGCAGGCCCAGGCCTCTGCTGTCGGAGCCCTTGGGTGGGGGCCCCGGCTGTGAGAGGTCCACGAGGGGACAGCTGGAACTGGGCCTGTCCTCACGCGCCCACTCCCTCGGATTTATTTCCCTTTCACTTCTCCCTCCGAGTTACGATGTCTTTTTGAGGTTCCCTCCTGCAGAGCACAGTTCGCTTGGGGGGGGGGGGGAGCCCAGCCTCCTCCTGAGGAACACCGGAGATGACAGCTGGCAGCCACCAGGTGCCCTGTTTGCAGGCCCTCGGCATTTAGGAGGTTCCTTCACCTCCAAGGGGGTTGTTCGGGGCCCAGATCTCAGTGGGGTGGAGGGGAGAGGGTCAGCCTGGCTGCCTCCCTCTGATGGTGGGCTCTGGTCCCCCCGTCAGGGGGACCTGGGAGTTGGCAGAACTGACCCTGCTCAGGCCCTCTGTCTCTGAGTTCTGGGTCACCTCTGGCAGCCATCCTCACCGCACTGCAGCTTTTCCCATCTCTAAGATGGGAGGGTACAACTCGATCCTCCCTGCAGAGCCCTTTCAGCTCAACACTCTAGTCTAGAAGGAAACGAGGCATAGTGACTCGACCAGAATACAGTTTCCAACAAAGATCTTCAGAGACCCAGGCCTTAAAACCAGAGGTGGAGCGTTAGCCAGAGGAATGACATTCTCATGGTGAAATTTCAGGCAAGGATCAGGGTGGGAAAAAGATTTGGCCCAGTTGACCCAGATGCTGGGCCTAGATCCTGGCAGAGGGGTCCCTGCTAGAGTGGAAGCCCCCCCTGGGGGTCCTGGGTCTCTCATATTAATAACCGATTGGCAGAATGTGGATGGAGGTGATAGGTAATTATATTTAAATGGCTGCAACTTGCTCCATTCTTTTACTGCAGTTGCCAGGGCCTGCAAATTATGCCGCCACCACTCAAGGAAGGAATAAATTGTCCTCTAACCTGAGAACATCTCCAGAATGCAGCGCACCATTCAGGGGCTTTCAGAGCTTCCCCACCCCTGGGGGAAAGCAGAGATGGTTGTGGGGGTGCAGCAGGCTAAGTGGATGCCCGTGACCCTGAGGCAGAAGCCCTCACGCACCCCCATGAGACATCAGGTGAGGACAACAATGCAGCCTCAGAAGGCAGAGTGTTCCCAGGACTGTGTGCACGTTTTCATTTTCCCACCCTTCCACTCATTCATCCATCCATCCATCCATCCTTCCATCTATCCATCCTCCCATCCTTCCATCCATCCTTCCACCCATCCATCCATCTTTCCATCCATTCATCCATTCTTCCATCTATCCATCCTCCCATCTATCCATCCTCCCATCCTTCCACCCATCCATCCATCCTTCCATCCATCCATCCTCCCATCCTTCCTCCCATCCATTCTCTCATCCATCCTTCCACCCATTCATCCTTTTATCCTTCCATCCAATATCACTCATCTACCCAGATTTGTCCTTTGCTGCTGTGGTGCAGTGGTGAGAGCTCACCTACCGGATGCAAATAACCTGGGTGACCTCAGACAAGTCTCTTCACCTCTCAGAGCCTCAGTGTCCTGGTCTGAGAGACGGGCACCTCCCCCTGACCTAGCCCCAGGACTTCTGCAAGAGCAGATGGGGCAGAACCTCGGTACCCATGTAGCGAGCAGGTGCTGCGCCTGTGGGTTTAAATCTACCACTCACTTAAACTGCCCTTAGAGGGACTCTATGCTTATCCCCATTTTATGATGGAGAACTGGATGGGTAGAGAAACTTGGCCAGAGTCACCCATTGGCTTATTTTTGCTAACTTCTACCCACATTCCTTGTACCTCTCTTCCCATGCTCTGGTCCCTGCCTTTCCCCCAAACTCCACCTGCTCCAACACCTTGCGGGGTATGGTTCTGATTGGGCACACGTGTGAGTTGGCTGCGCACGCGGCAGCAGGCATACACTGGCCTCGCCTGAAGCCAGACAGAGGTGGGCTGGAAGCCAGTCTCACCCCACCCATGCTGTGTGGTCCTTGAACAGCTTCTCAGCCTTTCTGAGCCTCAGTCTCCTCACCTCTGAAGTGAAGATTATGACCGTATCTCATGGTTTTTGTGGAAATTGAGACATGTAGGAACAGCCCTTCTTCCTTACCTGGCACACAGTAGAGAGAGACTCAGAAATGTTAGTCATCAATTTGTTCGTCTTTGCTCTCTCTACGGTAACCTACAGATGCAAAAAACTCTCACGTTATTGCATTACGTCATTGCACAAGTGGGGAACCTGAGGCCCAGGGGAGGGAAGAGGCTTCTAGGGTCACCCACCCCATGGACAGGCAGGCACCGGCCTGGATCCCGGGGCTGCACCTCCCTCCATCACAAGACTCCACCCTGTGCCCAACGGGCCCCCGTTGGCCAGAGGAAGAAGAAGACCCAGCATTGACCAAGGAGGAGGCTTGAAGGCCCATGTCCCCAAGGAGGCCACCTCTGCCCCAAGGACAGGTGTGTGACCTAGGAGCCCCAGTTTGGCCTTAGCCTCGGCCTCTCCCTCATCCAAGAGTCAGTTGGTATCCCTGTTTCCCTGGCCCGCGAGTCTGGAAGCAGGGCTCAGCCAGGATCAGCATTCCTTCCCCCTGTGCTGCCGTCCCCTCCAGCTGGGCGGGGTGTGGCAGGCTCCAGTGCCCTCTGTGCAGGGGCTCTCCCCTCCCTCTCCCTATTCAAAGAAGCCGGGGAGGTCCACTCAAGAGGCGGCTGGAGGCCTGCCTGAGTGCATGCTGTGCTCTGGGTTTGGACCCCGGACTCTGTCTCTTCTGGGCTGTGTGACCTCGGGGCCTTTCCCTGTCTGAGCCTCTGTTTCCTGGTCTGTAAAATGGGATTAAAAACAGAGTTAGTGAGAAGGGTTGTCATACAAGTTAACTCACCTGGCAGATGGCAGGTGCAAGCTCTGTAATGGTGGCGGTGAATCACTAGCTACCCACTCTCTGGCCAAGGTCCCTCACCGCTCAACTTCCCGTGTCACTGGTCTGATTTGGGGCCCTTCTCCAGGTGCGCTCCAGCCCAGGCCTGGCCAAGTCCGAGGAGTAAGAGAAGCTGAGCCCTTAGAGGCTTCCAGCCCCCTGACAACAGTCAGCACAGCGCCCGTGGCGAAGCAGGCTGTGCTCTGCTCTGCTCTGCTCTGCTCTGTTCTGTCCAGCCCGGGTCTCCCCTCCCTGACACTGACTTGCAGACCAGGGTGGAACATTGGGACGGGGTGGGCCTGCGGACCCCACATTCTCAGCTCTGCATCTGGGAGGACCCACCAGTGTGACTCTGGCTCTCAGCTGCCCTGACCAGACATCACCTGTCTGCAGACACCCCTCTGGGCCCAGAGCCCTCCTGGGCCCAACATGCTCCCAGCTGAAGATCAGGTCTTGCCCTCAAGTTCTGCCCTCCTTTGGGCTTCCGCACCTCGAGAGTAGCTCCCACCCATCCACCCGCCTATTGTGCACCCCGAGATCTAATCCAGCCCTGAGCCCCGCCCACCGGATTTCTCTCTCATCCATCCACTTCTCCCTTCTTGGGCCCTGCTCCATGGCCCCATCCCTCACCAGCTCCAGGGACCTTCTGTTCCCCTCTGCCCCCCACTCCATACTCACAAGAGCTGGGGGTTCACTTTGACAAACACAAATCTAATCACCCTCTTCTACGACACTTAAAACTCTAAATGGTGTCTATTGCTTAGAATAAAGTCTAAACAGTTTCCTTCTGTGACCTCACTTCCCACCCAACTCTCCCTTCCAGCCACTTTGCCTTCTGGCAGTTTCTAGAATGTACCACGCTCCCTCCCATCACAGTCTCCTTTGTCCGAAAAACCCTCACACCAGACCTGACTCCAGCGCCCCTTCCCGGAGGAGGAGCCAGCCGTCCCCATCACGGGCGCTCCCCCTCCCCCCTGTCCCTCACAGCCCCGACACCCCTGACTGGGCCGTGAGCACCCAAGGCGGGTCTGCTTTCCCACACTGCTGTTGTCTGAGCCCAGTACGTGGTGGGGCCTCAGAGCATGTCCCTGAGTGATGGAGGGAGGAAAGTAAGGGGATAATGACGGAAGAGCAGCAATTCAGTCCAGGGTGCAGGGGACGCGGGGCAGGGCCTGATGGCCCTACCGTGACACACCAGCTCCTTGTGTCACTCTGGTGTTTTGGTCCCTCTCTGGGCCTCAGTTTCCCAGTAAAATGAGTTCGGTGAGACCTCTAAGGTTCCTCCCCACCCAGAGGTCTCTCTTCTGGGGTGTGAAGGAACTGGGCAAGGGGCAGGGTTGGGCCCTGAAGGGGGAGCTGGAGAGCGTCAGGCAAGGTCCACACAAGGACATGCGTTCCTATAGTGAAAGCTGTCCTGCCGCAGCACAGGCTGCCTGGGAAGAAGCTGTCCTGCCTGGGGTGAGGAGGAGGAGTGAGCTCACCATTGCTGGAGGTCTGCAAGCGGGGCTGCAGTAGGAAGGACCCTCACCCTGCCTGGAATTCAGACAGGCACAGGCTCCAGAGGCCAGTCTCAGTTCCATCATGAGCTGTGTGACCTTGGTTCAGCTCTCTCAGTCTCCCAGAGCACCTATTCTAGAAAACAGTCGTACGGCGCCCGACCTTGCAAGGTTTTGAAAAGATACGCAGGGCCTGGAGCTGTGTGAGTGTTTGACAAGCATCAGCATCTTCCCCGCCCAGCCTGCACACCCGGGAGAAAAATTCCCGCCAGACACAGGCCAGAGCGGCTGCTTCACACCCCCCAGCCCCCGAGTCCAGCCAGGGCCTGGTTCCCAGTGACAGGGTCTTGTGGGCTGCTCTCCTGGGCCCTTGTGTCTGGGGGGCTCCGGCCATGACCCTGGAGCCTGGGAGAGAGGGCGGGCTTCAGTGGGCCCCTTCCCAGGCCCCGTGCCTCCTCCAGTCCACGGGCCTGCGAATTCTCTTTCCGCTCCCTCCCTCCCTCACCTCCTTGTGGGGAGCCCCCTCCTTTCCACACCTCCAGTCACTGCAAACTACCTCATCAATCATGTTCTCTCTAATTAACTTCTAATTTACCTCTTTAGTCAAATCTGTTTACAATCAGAGACAAGAAAACACGCAGCAGCTCGAGGTGCGGGTACGGGGACCAGCCCCTGGGACCGTGGGGGATCGATCAACCTTGACCTAGGCGGGAGCTCTGGGCTCCCCTCCCCCGCAGCGCAGGCTGAGGGGCAGGGAGACCGCTTGGCCCTTTGGTGCCCTGTCCCCCAGCAGCCGGGCATCCAGCACTCCTGCCCCCCACCCCGTGGGCTTTCCTGCCCAGCCACCTGGCCACAAGGCCCCTGCCCCTGTGCACCCCAGTCCCTGGCAGATGCCCTGTCTCCCCGCCTCACCGGGCGGGCAGTTCTGGCATCCTGCCGCCGTCAGGCTGTGTGGCCTCGGAAAACAACTGGACCACCTTGGCTTCCCGTTTGCGAAGCGAGGGGCACAGTGGCGTCCCCACCAGTGGCTGCCCAGCCGTGCCCGGCCTGGGCTCTGGCCTAAGCCTTGTTTGTTTGTTTTTTTGTTTCCGTATTTTGAATGTTCTGAATTTTTAAATTTGGAGCTTACAGAGAAGTCGCAAGCACAGTGCGCCAGCACCTCCTGATATTTCAGTGTGTGCTTTTTCTAAAACAAAGACGTATTCTTGTATGACCACAGCACACCCACCAGAACTGGCAAATTTGTGTTAGAGCATCGCTACTGTGTAATTTCAGCCAGGCATTTTCCCTCAAAGGTTTTCTTTCTCTCTTTTTTAGAGAGGGGGGAAGGGAGGGAGAAAGAGAGGGAGAGAAACATGGATCCGTTGCCCCCTGCACTACCCCCAGTGCCCACAACCAGGGCCGGAACCCGCAACCCAGGCAAGTGCCCTGACTGGGAACCAAACCTTCACTTTGCAGGATGAGGCCCAGGCAGCTGAGCCACACTGGCCAGGGCGGGGCCGGGGTGCTGATCCCGCTGCACCACTTCCTGGCCATGGGTTCTTGGCTGAGACCTGGGCCCCGCCGGGCCCAGGTTGTATCTGGAAGAGGCTGGTGGGGTAATAATCCCGTCTTGCAGGGCTGTGTGTGACATCAGTGAGCCAGTGCGTGGGAAGCCACATGGCGGATGGAATGGAGGTGACTATCTCTGCCATGGCGTTTGTAGTGGAAAGGGGGGCCCAGGGAGACCAGGGACTCGCTCCAGGTCACACGGCATGAAAGCCGGAGTCAGAACCTCAGGCCCTGGGTGGGTGTCACGTTCTCCATTCACGGACAGAGACCCTGAGACTCAGAAGACCTGGTGACTTTTTTCTTAGGTCCCTTGCCCCAGGTTGACGACCAAACCAACTGTGGAAATGAAAAGCAGGGAAGGAGGAGAGGGGGTAATGATTATTAATGGCACACCGAAAATACTAACAATAAATAATAGAGCAAAGTCACCTTCGGGGAGGCCAGCTGTGGGAGAGGCAGGGAGCAGCCGTGGGGTGGGAGGGTGGAGGGAGGAGCCAACAGGGCGGGGGGCGGGCACCTGGGACTCCTGGAGGGGCCTGTGAGCTTCACAAATGCGATGCGAGCCCCTGCGGTGGAGAGCCAGGCGTCTCCTGCTCTGCCCTGGCCCCAGGCCGGCCCAGACCCCCGTCCGCACACCTCTCTGGTCTGCTCTTTACACATCCACCGTTGGCTCCTTCAGTTTGCACTGTCCCCGCTGCCTGGACCTTCCTCAGCTCCACCCTTGCCCCTTCCTGCTCACCGTTTAGGTCTCGGCTCCAACACCTCCCCAGAGAGGCCTTCTAGAACCATCTTCTCTCCAGTAGACACTCCCCCGCCACAGTAGACACTTTTTGCCCTTTACCTCACACCTTGTTTACTTCCTTTATCTCACTTTTTCTGTCTGAGATGAGATCATTCGATTCTCTTTTTTTTGGCTGGGTTAGCTGGCCGCGTGTCTGTCTTCCCCACTCATTAGCTCGCCGGGAACAGGATCTCTGTCCTGCTCCCTCGTCTCCCCGGAGCCCGGCGTGGGCACGTGGGGGAAACTGGGTAAATACGGCGGGATGAATTTTGAATTCAGCTCCTCACTGCCGCCTGCCCTGGTGCCTGCCCTCACAGGGGGACATGGAAATAGAAGCAGGCAGGGGCCCTGCCTCCGCCGTCCTGCCCGATGTCCAATCGCACACTGTCCCGGTAGGGGACAGCAGTCCCTGCATCTAACAGATTAATGGCACAAAGCCTCCTAGGACAACCCCCGGGTGGGGGCCTGGCCAGACGAGGGGCAGCAGCTGGATAGAGGAGGGGTGGTCTCCAGGCCCGTGGGGCCTCTGGGCGCCTGACATGACACCCGTTCTCCGCGGGGTGGGACGAGGCTCCGAGGGCTCCCGCTCCCACCAGATGCCGGTGAGTCTCAGAGCCCTGGCCGGCGGGGGGGGGGCAGCGGGCGGTGTGCGTGCAGGGCTCCAGGGGCTCACCCGAGCGGGGACCCTATGCAAGCACCTGGAGACGCGTCTTGTCCTGCGGCCTCGGGGAAGCGACAGCTCCTGGCAGAGGGGAGGGCTGGGCGTCTCAGCCGTCTGCTGCGCTGTGGGTTCATATTTCTATTTCCCTGCCTGTGCCTCTCGTTCCAGACTGTGTAATTAGGTGTCCAGGGGTGTCTCCGATTCTGTTCCGATAGAATTTGCCTTGTTTAATGGTAACAGGATGGCTGCCTCTGACAGCTGTTTTTCCTAGGGAAAAAAAACCCCAACAAACCCAAGAAACGGCTGCTCGAAAAGGGGTATCGGGGGGCGACTGGGAACTGGGCTTCTTGCCTTAAATTTGCCTTCGCCACAGACCTGAGGGTGACCCCAGGGCCTGTCCCCTTCCTGGGCCTTAGTTTGCCCATTTTAGAAATGAAGTGAGTTGAAAGTCGTGGTCCCAGCTGTGACTCTGAAGCACAAGGGTTGGCTGTGTACCTACTGTGTGCACCATGCCACAGAAAGGGGTAGGCTGGGCTCATGGGAAATCACTCGTAAGGGTGCCAGAGAAGACACATTTCAATGCAAGGTGGCATTTTTATTGTTGTGTTCTTAATGGTAATTGCTATTTAATTAGATGAATGACCATTAATAACACTAATAACGTGCTCTCCTTTGTCTGGGGTGATGACATTGTAGACCCACCATCCCGATGGGGGCTGGGCTGAGCCCCTCCTGCCTCTTGCCTCCCCCCACCCCTCTGCCCTGCTTCCCGAAGGTGCTGGGCACACTGGGCTGTGGGCGCCTCTTGTCACATGATGTCCCCGGGAGACCATGAAGTGCTCCAGAGAGTGGGGGACCAGCCCCGGCATCCCGGTCCCCGCCCCCCACCCGAACAGAGCGGGGCTGGCCCGAAGATGGACTGAGGCCTGCCGGACCGGAGGAAGGCTGAGTGGGTGGGTTGGCAGCTGGACGGGCGGAGAGAGGCATTAATTAGTCTCTGGCCAGACGAGGTGGCCAAGGCAATGACCCTCTAGGGGATCCAGCCTCTGCTTTCAGCCGCTTTCTCCGGGACCAAGTCCACCCACTCTAACGCCATCACAGCTCTCAAATATGTCTTCTCCTTTCCACCCCAAGGTCAAGCCCTGCTTGAGGCCCCCACCATGACTGGCCTACAAACAGTACCAGCCCCTCACCCGCTCTTCCAGCCTCCTGGCCATTGCCTGCTACCCGTCATGTGCAAACCAGGGGCGTCCTTCAGTCATTCACATCACTGTCTTTCTCGGTCAGAACCTTCCCAGGCCCCCTCTGGGTCTTCCAAACAGAGTACACGTGCTTGGCCTTGACATCCTAACATTCCTGACTCCTGCCTGCCACCCAGTCACCTTTTCCCTACCTCCTCTCCCTATTTCCTGCCCCGCCCCCTCTGCTCACCGGATACTCCCGCCAACACGCCTCTGCTCTCCGCAACATCCCCCCAGTTCTCTACCCATCAAAGCTCATCACCCTTCAGGGTTGACTTTAAATGCCACCTCCTCCATCATGCCCTCCATGATGCCCCAGGAAGAATGACCTACTCTGCAATGCCTGCACGTGTTTCTGTGTGTCTCTTGACAGTTTCCTCTCCGTGCCCCCTCCTGCCTGCCAGGTGGACTTCTCAGGACCTGCCCACCAGAATGTTGGGATATATCTCGACCACTCTGGGGCTTTCAGTTCAAGTCTCAGCTCTTGCCCAGAATAGCTGTGTGACCGTCCAGCTTCCTTCCTCTTCTGAGTCTTAGTTTTCTCATCTATAAAAGGGGGGTGGCAACTTGCCCTGCATAGGGTTGTGGTGACAGTGAACTGGATTGGGGTCTGCAAGGGCCCCAGCTCCGTGTCCCTGCCTGCTCACCCCCTCTCCTGAAAACCCTCTTCTTATCTGGTAACGTTCCACCTGCTCTTTCATTTCCGGGCCACGGCTGCTCCTCCTGAAAGCGTCGGGGACCCTCAGAGACATAACTCAGTTCAGGGCTCCCAGAACCCCTGCTTTCACCCTGACTCAAGCTGTTTTTGTGTCCGCGCCTCTGAGGGCTGTCAGGCCGGGCTGGGTCCCGGCCCCTCCAGACAGTGGACTACGAGGGACTTGGAGGACAGGAAGGGCCCAGGGCCCCATCTATGGCGGTGCTTCCTCCTTGCAGGCAGCCAGAGTCTCAGTCCCTGCCCTTTACGCCATCATTCATTCTTTTATCCTTGGTGACTCAGTTCTTACATTCCACACACACTCCCTGTGATCTCCCTCTTCTGCTTCAAACCCTCTAATGGCTTCCCATTGCACAAGGAAGAAAACCCAAGCTCCTAACTGTAACTAACAAGCCCCTGTGTGGTCTGGTCCCTGCCCACCTCTGTAGACTCCTACCCTCCCACTGTCCCGCTCATTCACATGGCATATCTGGCTGTTCCTCGAATATGTGAATCACACTCCTGCCCCAGGGCCTTTGCACTTGCTGTTTCCTCAGCCTAGAATGCCGTTCCCAGCTTCCCCTGGCAGCTGTTACTCTCATCAGTCCTGCTCAATGCCAGCACCACCTCCTCAGAAAGGCCTTCCCTGATCTTTCTGTAGCCAGCGTTTCATCCAGCCACTCTCTTACTTTCTTTATAGCTGCTAGCACAGTCTCAGCCTGCCTTGCTGGCTTAGCTCTTGCTCGTTTACTTCTGTCTCCCCCTGCTTGGAAGGAGCAGGGCAAGGAACCTGTCTGCCTTGTTTGCCGCTCTATCTCCTCGGCCTAGCATGGGACCTGGCACATAGCAAGTGCTCAAAAAATATTTGCTGGGGAAATGTTGCAGGGAGCACCTGCTAGGTAGCGTGTCCCGTACTGGGTGCAGCAATGAAGACATGATCCAATGCGGCCACCCTTTCTCTCTGACCCTCAGGGGGCTCACAGGGCAGGCGGGGAGAAGCGGGTTCCCCAGGGGCCTGGGGAGAGCAGGGCCTGGGGTGACGGGGGTCTGCAGGTCTCAGGGCTGTGGGCAGAGAGTGCAGGTTTCTCCAGGGCCTATGCCTGTCATACTGCAGCGCCTGTATCTGCCTCAGTTTCCCCCAAGGGGCTAGGCACCCCCTGAGGGTGGGACTTGTACTCTGGCTTCCCAGAAAGGGTGGAGTCTGGGCCTGAGCAAGTCTGCAGCAACGAGGAGACCAACAAGGGAGGAAGTGGGAAGCCAGGAGGTCCGGGGGGAGGCCCAGGGGGGAGAAGTGGGAGGGACAAAGGCCTGGGGGGGGCGACAGAGGCATGGGGCTGTGAGCAGTGGCTGGACAGATGCTTGGGGCCACCCACGGCACTTCGGTTCAACCCCCCAACCCTGGCAGAGCTCTGGGTGTACACAGGCCCACTGCTTGCTCTCGCTCCCTAAGAACTATGCTGATGGATGGGCTGATGCTCACGGGGTTGTTTGTTCATTCTGGAAGATGTAGGTAAGGATGAATCAGGTCACAGTCTCGTGGAGAAAGTGACCACGAAAGCCAGACCCGGGTATCGGTGGTGATGACATGACGGCTGGGCAGGCCCCTTCTACGCAGCAGCCCGTCGCAGGTCCAGACAGCGAGTAGTGTGCACAGCACCACTTCCCGGTTTTGTAGATGAGAAAACAGAGGCCCAGAGCGGTGAAGCGACTCAGTCAAGGTCACACAGCTAGGGGGTAGCAGGATCGGACGTGAACCCAGGCAACCTGTCTCCAGCATCCGTGCCCTATGCCCATGACCCATGTGGGGCCACGGGGCCAGCCTGGTGGAGCTCGACTTGTGCCTCTTCCCCAATTGCAGAGGCTCTGCTTGTAGCTCCCAGGAGAGCCAGAGTGGGATGGGGAGGGAAGGCCGAGGGTCCAGGCCATGTCCTGCTGTGGCCACTTAATGAGCTTAGCTGACAACCAGGGACTCAGGCTGCTTGCCAGTGGGGCCTGCCCATGTGGCCAGCCTGCTGCCCCATCCTGTACCCACTGGTTCATGGAGGGTGGCAGTAAGGCCCAGGGAGGGGTCCTGGTTCTCTGAAGTGCTGGCAGCCATCAGCATCAGTGTCACAGCTGTGTGACCTGGGGCAAACTCCTTGCTCTCAAGATGCTTCCTTTTCTCACTTGTAAAGCAGAGGTAGTGTGGCGACCTCAGAAGATGCTACAGGGGCGCAGCGAGGTGCTGGGGACAGTGGCCTTTAGTTCCAAGGCTCTCTTGCACGTAGCAGGCACTCAGGGAATCTTCCATCCCAGTTCTTCAAAGCACTCACAGTTTGATGATTTGTAGGCTCAAGAAGGCAATCCCAGCCTCACCCGACTTGAAAAGACCGGAGAAGGGCTGCTGCAGTGGCCTGGAGCTGGGCTCTGTCCCCCACCTCAGTGCTCTCCTCTGCACGGTGGGCGGTGACCATCTCCGAATGCCAGGAACCAGGAGCCAGGAGCCAGGAGCCAGGAGCCAGGAACCAGGAGCCAGGAGCCAGGAGCCAGGAGCCAGGAGCGGGGAAGATTCAGTGAGATGGCACATGTCGAGTTTAGGACAGAGTCGGGCACTTAGCTGGTGCTGAATAAGGTGGCCGACACTGCGGTCATTTCCGAGGGCTGGATCGGCTGGACCTGTGTGATCTTAGGTCAGGCACCTACTTTCTTGGGGCCTGTTTTCTTGTTTGTAGAACTGGGGGACTTCAAGGCATGCTTCCCCCTAGCTCTGCTGTTCCAGGAATACTAAGTGCTGGTTCCTCTTTCCTCTGAAACTTATCTGATCTGTGTTCTGTGGGGCGTGGGGGTGAAGGTGGGGCAGGAATTCCGCCCACTTCCCAGCTAAGGAGAGCGAGGGCCCCGGTGGTCAGTGGCTACCTCACCGCCCTGCCCACGCTGCCTCCTGTCTGTCCAAGCTGTGGGGCTGGGGCAGGAAGGACCGGCCGGCCTGGGGAAAAGGGCCTGGGTCTGAACCCTCCAGGGAGTGGAGCTGACTCTGCTCACAGTGAAGGCAGGGCCTGAGGGTAGGTGGGCAGATTTATTGCAGCCATTCCTCTCCCCCTGCAGCGCCTGCTCCTAATGAAATTTTACAGCAGGTGGAAATGATACGACTCCGCCAGCCCTAAAAGCACTTCTATTTATTCATTAAAAATATTTATATACTGAGCAGCTCTCTCTGCAGGCCCCACCCGACTCCTGCTGGGCCGCCAATGTTGCTCTCAGCCCTCTGTGCTGGGGGAGCCCCGGCCAGGGGCCCCTCCCTACACTGGGACCCACTGGCCGTGCCTCAACACATCTCCAGCCCCCTCGTCTGTGACCCGCTGTCTGCTCCTGGTCCAGAACACCAGTATCTCCTCCCTGGGTGGGTGCGCCAGCTTCTTCTTGGGTCTCCTGCTTCCTTCTATACTGCCCCTCCCCCAAGGTTGTCCTCCACTGAACAGAAAAGGGGATCTTTTCAAAATCAGATCACATTTCTTCTGTGCTCAAAACTCCTTCATGGCCCTCAAGACCTGCAAGATCTGGGCCCCTGCCTACCTCTCTGGCTTTACCCCCACCCACCTCCGCCTCACTCTTGGGTCTGGCCACAGTGGCTGCTCTTGTCTTTTTGCTGGAGAATGATGGCGCCGTCTCTGCCTCAGGACCTTTGCACCTGTGCCTCTGCTCAGAGCCCTCTTCTCCCATCTCTTGGGCTACCCTGCTCCTTGACATCACTCAGAGCTTAGCTCCAAGGCGCCTCTTCAGAGCACTTCCCAGACCGTCCAACCTCACGTTGTTCCCCTATTACCTGGTCTCCATCACTTTGCACGTGGTTTGTCCCTACATAACACCCAGGAAGCATTCTGTGTATGTTTACACGTTTATTAGTCTGTCCCACGAGGATGGAGGATGTGAGCTCCTCGGTGGCAGGGACGGACAATGTCTGTTTTGTTCCCCGCACAGCTTACGGTGGGTGTTCAGTGTGCGGTGCGGCGGAGATGAACGAATACCTGGGCGCCACAAGCTGGTCACAGGAACTGGTGTGTGAAGTTCCCCAGGCTGGCTCCTCGCAGCACCTCTCACTCAGTCCCCGGAGAACAGGGGTTCTGAGAGGGTGAGGGACATGTCAGACCCACAGAGGCCGGGCCAGGAGCCCTGGTCCCCTGCCCACTTCAGCCCCTGTGTTTCCCGGATGGGCTGGCTCGCTGCAGAGCCAGCTCGGAGCCTTCCTCACCTGTGGCTAGACCGTGGCCTCCCACTGTCCCTCCTGCTGCCTTACAGGGGGTGGCCTTGTCCCTGCTCAGCTGTCAGCAGCCTGTCTGGGGCCTGGGCACTTCCTGGACCACTCTGTAGGCCAGACCTTGATTTATGGGTCAGAATCGCAGCTTCATCACCCTTCGGTGAAATCTGTTTTTCCATCGTCCGGGGACCAAAGTTGCCTGGGGGAAGTGGAGACAACTTGTCCTGAGCAAGCTCTGTGACTCTGGACAAACAGTGACCTCCAAGCTCCTGCAAGGCACAGGAAGTCACCAAGCATTTGGTACCACCTTAACTGGGAGCTCATTCGCCCCCTGGCTTGCTGGCCGTAGAATAGGTGGGGTGTCCTCTGAGCTGACTGCGGAGGGTCCCCCAAGGCCCTGTGCTTCCTCCTGTCCCCACCTCTCTGCCTGTGCAGCCCCCTCTGTCTCGAGTGACTCTCTGCCTCTTGTTCTTTGAGCTGCATCCTCACACCCCTGTGAAAGTCATCCAAATACAGTTAGGGTGCAGGGCCCCATCTCTCCTGATCCTTCCTGCCAAATTAGGGGGTCTCCCGTGTCCCACTGCTTTTGCTCACTTCCCTCAAAGCCGAGTACTGCTCTTGTGATGCTGTGGTTGGTTGCTATGGGGAGTTCAAATTGCATTTCCCTCTGGGGTGCGTGACCCCAGTTCCTTGCCTCAGGCCTGGCGCAGAGTGGGTGTGCAGCCAGCGGTTCCTGGGAGGAGGCAGCGCCATCCAGCGTGGGATGCGGAGTGTGGAGGGGAGCGCTGGGTAAGGACAGGCAGAGGTGGGGTGGACGGGAGGTGGGCAGGGGCCCTCACGGCAAGTATGCTTGAGGGCGGCACCTCCTCCTTATTGTTGCAGGGGGAAGGCCTCATCTTCCAGGTGTTTCCTGGACTTCCTTCTTCCCACAGGAGAGCAACCTGGACCATGGCCACGTGACTGCCCATCCTCAGCCCGGGAGCCCCAGGACCCCCATGCAGGTGAGTGGTGCGAGCAGGTGCCCAGATGGCGGGGGGCGGGGGCCCCACAGAGCGGGGCTGCTTCTCTAGGGCTCCCAGCACGACTTCACCGAGGGCTCCTGCGTGGAGCAGGCCCTGAGCTGACGGGGCGTCCCACACCCCAGCAACCCTCTCCAGCCTCACCCGGGCCCCTTCTTCACGGTTAGGAGACGGGGTGACTCTGAGGTCAGGGCTGGGGGCTCTGGAACTAGTGTCCACACGTTCCACTCTCAGCTCGGTCACTTTGAAAGCCACTGAACCTCTCCTCTCAATCTGGTGTCCTCGTCCGTGAAGCGGGGTCGATGATGAAAGTACCTACACCTCGGAAATGAGGGTTAAATGAGCTAATTTGAGGAAAGTACTTAGCTCACAGGAAGGGCTCAATGAGTATTAGTTAATGTGGCCCACGCCCGGTAAATCCATTCTTCTAAAACGCTGAATGAGTTCCCTCACCAGAGAGACGCAGATGAAGGTGACGAACAGGACACGTGGCTCCCAGATCAGAGGCCGAGGGGCAGGGGCCAACCCTGTGCTGCTCGTGGAGGGTGCCGGTGGCCCTCACACACACGGGTGGCGGGAGGAGGGCTATGGGACGGCACGTGTCCTGACGGCATGCTCTCTCTGACTTAGCAATCCTGCTCGGGAATTTAAACTCACACATGTGTGAAATGACATTCTCTGCAAGGATGTTCACTGCAACATCATAATAGCCAAAGACTGGAGACTACCTGAATGTCCATCACCGCCATTAACTAGATTATGGCGCAGCTCTGCCACCGAGCCCGGCTCTTGGGGGGGGGCGCGGGGGGGGTGTCTGGGTTGGGGAGGTGTAGCGTGAAGAGAGCAGGGCGCAGAGCAGAGAACAGGATACACCACCCCCTGTGTTAAATGTATAGTGTATCCCGTTGGTAAGACGTAGGGCCATCTCCAAAAAGAGGGGGCAGCTAACGGCAGGGGCTGTTTCTGGGGAGGGCACTGGGTTGCCAGGGGACACGGCTGGCAGGGAGAGCGCCCCACCGCACACCCTTGTGCACTCTTGGAAGCGGATGCCAAGGGCATGTGCTACCTAAGCAAGAGAAGGGTGACCAGGGGAACGTTTGCCACTCCTGGGCACGGGTGGCAAAGGCCCGCTGCTGCGGCACCGACTGTTTTCCCCGTGCGCCAGGGAGCAAGACGGGTCCAAGGAGGTGGCTCCGCTGTCACCTCAGCTGCTGGGCAAGCTAATCTAATCAGGGAGTGTTTGCCTGTGGGAAAGTGAGTCCCGCCTCCCTGTTGGCACTGAATTGATGCTCTGGGTAATGGCAGAAGGTGCCACCTGGGCACTGGTGCCACGGTGGAGGTGACGAAAGGGTGCCTTCAAGCTCCTCTGACAACATGTTTCCCCCACATGAAGAAGGATGCAGCCTGCATGCAAATCTCTCTAAATTAGACATGCCCATCTTGCCGCTGCGGAGTTCAGCCGAGCCAACCACCACAAACGCCGCTGCAAGCTGCGAAGGAGGAGGAAAATGGAATCCTCATTTCCCTCGTGCAGAATTCTGGCTAGTACTGCTGAGGCTCTCTTTCCCCTGTGTTTGGATAGGATACTGCCCTGCTGGCATGCAATGCCCTCAGCCGTGGACACGAGGATGGACGAGAAGGGGCTCTGTATGAAGCAGAGAGCTTGGGAACCTGAGAGTGGCAGATGCAGAAGTCAGGTTCGGAACCACAAGGGGACGGCCATCCTACTGGAAGCCCGAGAAGCCCTCCCTGAGGTGTGTGTCTCAGTAGGCTGCAAGGGGGGGCTACATCCCAGGAGCCCACATCTTCTGATTCTTAATAAAAGCATCTCTTTACCCGGTGGGGTGGGTTGTTAAAGTTAGAAGGCAGAGTTAGGAATTTCTCCTCTTCCTGTCTTCTTGGCTCCCAGACCCCTGGGACAGTAAGGCCTTCTGAACCTAAGGGATTACACCTCAGGTTCCCCCCAGTCTCCCGTCATAAAGCAATGGAAAGCGGACCACTTCCTAATCTGTAAAGTGAAGGTGTGAGTTCAAACTTGTGTTTAGCACAGGGCCTTGTGGGTCAAACAAAATCTTGAGAGGTACCCCGCTATACAAAGCAGAGCAAAACAGGGTGCCCGCGGTGAGTGTGTCCTGGAGCCCTGCCCACTCTCTCCCCCAGGCTGGCTTCTGGTGCACTGGGGGGGGGGGGGGGGGGGGAGCCTGGGGCTGCAGCAGTGCCCTACCGGGAACTGCTGGGCTGAACCCTGGACCAATGATGAGATGACACCAGTTGCCTCCAGGGACAGGGAGGCCTAGGGGGTGGGACACCTAAGGGGAGACTCCTTGCTGTATACCTTCTCATTAAATTTTGAACTTCTGTACCAGGCAGAAGTATTACCTGGTTAAAAACAAATAACATTAAAAATGAAAATAAAACTCAAGGACTGATGATCTCTGAAGTAGCAACCCTAGTTCAAAAGGCCTGATTCCACACACTCCACCCAGACGTGCTTTATTCCGCGTTAAACCGTCCACCCACAGCCAGCGTGGCGCGGTGGAGGGCAGGGTCCGGACCGCAGAGGCAGACGGACCTTGCTTCGCACGCAGGCTCTTCCGCGGATTGGCTACGGGACCCCGCACAAGTCCCTCGCCCTCCGAGACCTCAGTCTCCGTAAATTGGAGATAATAGCGCTGGCAGGGCTGTCGTGCAGGTTAGAAGGAATGGATGGAAAGTGAGTCGCATATGGCAGCTGTTCAATACACAGTAGCTATTACAGTTACAGGAAAGTGAAATAAAAAACAAGAACTAAATCGGAACTGCGACCGCACGGCAATTCGGGTTCTGTAATGGGCTCTGTAACGCACTCCCACCACGTTCCCGCTGGAAGGCTTGCCTCGTGGTGGTGGCAGCCACAGCGCACCGTCCACCTTCCCAGCAGGCTCTGCACGGCTCCAGGAGGGCAGGGTCTGCCCGAGTCACCCCGTGCTGGGCACGCAGCTGTCATCTTATTCGGAGCCCCTCGGGGGTCCATGAGAAGCGGGAGCTGCGGGTATCGGCCGCGGGCACAGCGCAGGGTGTGTGGCGCCCCCTGTGGCCTATTTGCTGACCCTGGGCCGAATGTTTCGCTGTAATGGAAGGCAGCTTTTCTGGACCAGTGGTTCTCCTGCCTCCTCACTCCTGACGACTCTGCTCTTGATGAATTAAATGCGCTAAAGGACCATGGTCTTCTGTGAAGGAGGAGACCACTTCCTCAAAACCTGTGTAAAACAGGATAAATTGCAATTCTTCTGAAGCCACAGATGTGAATGGGAAGACAACTCACCATTTATAATGCACCTACTGTGTGCTCATCAGTGCTCTCTGCATGCTTAAAATGAGTCCTCACACCTTCTTAAGCACCAAGTGGCTACTATTACCCCCACTCTGCAGACAAAAGACGTGAAATTCGGGAAGGTGGTGTCTTATCCAGATTGCCAGGGCTGGTAAATGGCACCACTGGGATCTGAGCCCCAGGCCTGGCTACTTCCAAGTGTGGCTCTTATCCTGTCACTGGGAGCCACCTGGGGGCTTCACACAATACCAGCGCCTGGGCCGCCTGAGATCTTGACTTCATTCTTGTGGGGCCGGGCCCAACAGTGAGGAATGCCCCCCATGCCGGCCCCCCCGCAATGCAGATGGGGGTCAGCGGGGTCCAGTGGCTGGCCTCACACGCTGTGGAAGCCTGCCCAGGGTGCGTCCATGTGAGCCTCGGCCTCCTGTGAGACACTGACTCTGTCAGGGCAAAAGCCCCCGGGGGGGGGGTCACTGGCACACCCTTCCCAGCTGCAGCCGCACCACAGGCAGTGCCACCAGAGGAGCTGCAGCGGCCACTCCGAGCCTCCATTCCCTCCCTGGCAGAGCAAGGTGAGCCACCTACCGCCCTGAGTGGTGTCCCTGACCGGTGCTGTGTGAGGACCTTAGAGGGCTCTGCTACGAAGAATGCCAGCCAGGGACTGAGAAAACTAGTTTTTATTTGTCTGAAAGTCAGGCGGAGCAGTGTGGGGACCGGGAGGAGGCCCGGAGCGTGTCCACGTGCCACAGGGCCAGGGCCGCTCTAGAAGTTGTCCAGCAGGCCCAGGATGCGCTTCTGCTCGCTCTCCCGGAACTCGGGGCTCCGGCCGTCCCCGATGTTCTCTGCGTACTCTGGGGAGACAAATGCTGGGTTAGGTGTGAACTGCGGCAGGGGTCCATCGTCGAGGGGTCAACTTCACACTCTTCCCTGAATTCCCGCTCCCACGGAGGCGCGTTGCTGTTCTAATGTCTCCTACAGCCCCCAACACAGCGGCTGCGCCAAACTCCTTGATCTTGCCTTTGAGGCCCTCAGTGAAAAGGGCCAACTCACCTTCCCCTGCTCACATTCTTCTCCAGGCCACACCTTTACTCGCTCATTGCTCGTTTAACACACATGTGGTGTGGGCATCCACTGTGGGCGGCGCTGTTCCCGACCAGTGGTCCGCAGAGCACGCCCTGACTAGCAGCCTCAGCATCACGCAGGAACTCATTGGACGGGAGACCTGGGGCCCCGCAGTCTGTCTGAACAAGGCCTCTCGGTGATGCTGATGTTGCTCAAGTCTGAGAACCACTGTCTGAGGCCATGGGGGCAAAGTCATGATTGGAGATGAAAAGCTCCATTCTGGCAGAGCCCACGTTTTAGTGGGGGAGACACACCAACAAATAAATAAAACATCGAGGGTGGTGGTCAGAAGACTCACACGAACAGGAAAGCTGATGAAAGAGCTGTAAGGGCGAGTAGCAGAGGGACACCCGGTGCGAGGGAGCTTGCTCGGTCCGGAGCTCAGAGCCCGGGGAGGGGCCTGGGCACAGATCCTGTGGGGACTGGCCGCCGTACCGCGTCTCCATCACAGGCCGGACTTCCGGTTCGTCCTCACCTGTGCGCACTCCCACTGGACTGGAGCTTCACTAACTAGGGGCACTGCCTTACTTTCCGCCACATCCCCCATTCCCAGCAGGGCCTGGCTGAGAGCCCACCGTCAGTCTGGTGTGGCGAGTAACCAGGTAGTCGGGCAGGATGACTGCCCGCTGCGTTGGACTGAGACTCCAGTCAGAGACAGAGCAATGGAGACCGCCCTTGTAAGAGGCTTTTACATAATAAAACATCTCCAGATCCCAATCTGACAAAGCCCAGGGAGGGAGGAGAAGGTGTCCAACCCTTCCCCCTCCCTCCTCACTGGGGAAATAATCTTGCTCCTGCCACTTTTTCATTTCTCCTCTTTCCTCTTTATTACTTTGGACATGTGCCGGAAAACGGGGTTTGGGATGCAGACCCGTGCCAGCTGTGTCTCCCCCCGGAAATCACTCTTTTCGGTTAGGCCCATCCATCACCTCCAATAGCAAGTGGCTGTGATGCTGTCTGCTAGGGCCCCTGCAGGAGAGGACTGGGCGATGGGAGAACAGGAACGGCCACGGGAAGGCTGTGGGGCTGCAGGTGAGTGGTGTCTCTTACTCACTTGTGAATGACCCGGCTGCTGCCCCGGGAGAAAGAGAAATGACCATTACAGAATTTAATACCCCCAGGGGCATGATCTGGAAGCTAGAGGCTTAATGGATTGAACTAACACTTTGCTCTCCTAATGTACTCGAAGACCCTGGAGGGAAGGAAGCAGAGGAATAGTCTGATCCTTTGGGGCAGCGATTTCCCAAGTACAGCCAGCTTCCCTGGAGGGACCTAATCTCTCTCTAGGTACATACACAGTAGAGGAAACCAGAGTCTGCATAAACCTCCTTGTTGGATCACCTCTGCCAAGGCCTTAGGAACAAACACCTGCCCCACCTGTCCACAGGCCCCCCTCCCCAGGGCCGGCCCCCCTGCCGCTCCCTCTGGCTGCAGCGGGGGAGGAAACAAAGCCAGAGGGCCTGCTCTCTGGAAATGAGCCCTGAAGGGAGCCAGCGCAGCGTGCGGGGGGGGGGGTGCCTCACACTTACAGACATCGTCTCATTTTATCTTCACAGCAGTCCTACAAGGCAAAGAAAGCCATCTGTTTACAGGTGAGGAAACAGATTTGCTAGAGAGCCAGAGCGACTTGCCCACACGTGGAAGGGCAGAGGAGCCGAAACTTGAAGCCCGGAATGTGTGAGTGGTGAAGGGGACCATGAAAGGCGTTGGGGGGAGCCGGTCTCCCAGGCGGTACCGGCTCACCGCAGTGACACCCCGCCCTGCGCGTTCCCCAGGCCGTGGGGACGATCCAGCACTGCGAGCACTCACAGCGCCCAGCAGAGCACCGCGTTTTCCCGCAAAGCTAAGACTCCAGAGGGAAGGTCCTGTACACAGGGACCTCTGGGGGCACATAGGTGAAGCAGGTCACTGGGGCCACAGTCTGTCATACCAGGTCACCGCACGTCAGAGCTGGCAGGGCCCCGCCGTGAGCCGGGCCCAGACGCAGCGTGACAAGCCCCGAGGGCTCCTCCACTGCCCCGGCAGCTGGCATCGACTGAGGGGCGCCTCGCCTGCCCCTCGCCCCCAACCCTCACCCCTCCCCGTTCTCCGTTTCTGGAGCAGAATCCCATTTGGAGCAAATCTTGGTGGTACCAGCTACCTCTCGTTATTATGGCTGCTGCAGCAGTTGATAAATATTGAACGGATTCCTCCCAGAGGTCTTAGGAAAGACTTCTCTTTGCTGCGTGTATATGTGTGTGTAAGAGAGGAAGAGAGGATGCAGGAGAGAGATGCGAGAAGGGAGAACCACGGGGCGGGGCGGGAGTGAGAGGAGGGGGGGAGAGAGGAGGAGGATGAGCTGGGCGCACATCCACTCCCTCCTCTGCTTCCCCATCATTTTCAAATAATAAAGGCTTTGTGGGAGCTGAAAGGAGGAAGCAGTGCTGAACGCATAAATATTAAAGCAAACTTCGGACAGCAGCTTTACTATTCAGACACGGAATACAAGCTGTTCTGTTTATGTTAAAGGGAGAGGGAGGGGCACTGGGGCTGGCGAAGACCTGTGTTCCCCGGGCAGGGACCGGACCCGGGCTCACCAGCCTGGTTCAGATCACTGACCCCGAAACCCAAATGCTCTCACCCTTTAAAGGATGCAGGAGGAAGAGGGAGGGGAGAGATGAGGAATCCCAACATTTTCGTACAAAAACACTTGAAGACACAGAAACAATCACAAATAGAAACTGAGAAAGGAAAGCCCTCGAGTCTAACGGAGACTCCTGCACAAAATGATGAATGCGGAGGGTCTGATGTCACCGCCCTCGGGGGCAATGTGGGGCGACGGAACAGAAGTTCATGGGCGATGGTGCTAAAATGAAACCCACTGACAGAGAAAGGAAACTACCCTCTGCTCACGAGGTGAGCAGAGTCCTGTTCTCTGAGTCCTGAGGACATTTCAGCTGGTTGGAGAAGCACCCCCTCCCCTCCGACCCCGAACCAGGCCGGCAGGGAGTCTGGGCCGGGTGCAGGGCCTGCCTGCGTCTGAGTCCTGGCTGCTGCCAGCCCCAGGCCGCAGGATTAGGCCCAGGAGGGGAAGGGTCGGCCTCCACTTACTGAGCACACACTGCTCCTGGCCCCCGAATGCATGTCCTCCTTGGCCTTCCTGAGGGGCACCTCCCCTTTAGGTCTGGCTCTCACAGAGGAGGAAGCCCAGGCTCAGACGTGCCACCCAGCTCACCCAAAGTTACAGAGAGCCGGGGCTCACGCTGCCCTGGGCTGCCCCGTTCTGCTCACTGTGGGGTTAGCCCGAGACTAAGCAGTCCAGGAAGCTGGCATTACCAGGCAGGCACCATGTGTGGCCATCGGGCAGTGCTTTCCACACTGTACCCCCATCCCCACAGCACCCTTCTGAGGTGAGAATCCCATCTTAGAGGTGAAGGGCCCGCGGCTCAGAGAGGGGAAGCAGCTGCCCAAGGTGAACCCACAGGCCTTCCTCAGGTCCCGGCGGCCACCGCAGCCACGACCTGGTACAAATCACGTGCACGCCAACACGTGTCGAAAGATAAACACTGTCAGCGTCTGCAGCCCTGAAACCACAGAGGAAAAGCGCAGGCTGCCAAAAGCCCCAAACCAATATGGAAATACATGTTTATGAGCTTCTCAGAGATTTCAAGCCATAAAGAACACAAGCAAGTCAAAGGGCCAGGAGCCAGTTTCTGGAAGCGTGTGGAAGTCTGGCTCGGTCTTCCCACCACTGGCGAAGGAGCCCGGAGCCAGCCATCCTCCACGCTTTCCTCTGCAAATAGCTTGGCACCCACGTCACCTCCCCACAGCTTTCCCCAGTGACCAAAAGCACTTGAAAGACTTGGCAGCCTCCATGGTAACTCTTGGCACAAGAATTTATACTGAAAAGTATTCCCAGGTCACAGCTCCTACTCCATGTCCACGGAGATGACCACTCAATCTGCGTCTGCCGGTGGGGTCCTTCACTTGCTTTAAGACGCCACCCCCTCACTTAGTCGCCAACTTCACAGAGACAGAATGTACAGGGTGGCTGCAGGGGCTGGGGGCGGGCGGGGAGCAGGGGAGTGAGTGAGTGTGGGCAGAGCTGCAGGTCTGTGAGATGAGGGTGTTATGTGCACAGACGGTGGTGGTGGTGATGGCTGCAACGGTTCAAACGGTGAATCCTAATGGAGACGAATTTCACAATTAAAAAAGAAAAAGCAAGCGCCTCCTCTGGGCAGCACTCAAAGCTCCCTTTAGTCTCCTGCAGAACTGACTGTGCCCTCCTGGTTCCCACTGCAGTCTGAGCGCGGACTTGTCATCCTGCTTCGTGCTGTGGTTAGTTATTTCTCCCGAGAAGGGGCTGTATTCCCCGGGGACGGGGCCTCCTATGTGTCTCGTTCATGTGTTAGGTGCCCACCAAGCTCCCCGCGATGCTAAGTGGGTGCTCTGTAAAGGCAAACGCCCTGACTGTCCTTTCTTTAGAGGCTGTAGGAGTGCAGCAGCCGACTGACACAGTCCGAGCACCCTTCCTGCCAGGTGGACCCAGGCTGTGTATGGATTTGAGTCTGGACCCACTTTCCAACACTGAGTGACTTGGGTAATGGCCCTGCCTCCCCTTAGCTTCTGACTCTTGGTTTCCCTACCTGCAAAATGGAAGTTGTAATCCCGCTTTTTGGGGCTATTGTGAGAACCAGAGAATATACATTAAAAGCCTGGCACAGAGGGTATGCTCAGGAGTGGCCACTCTACCTATTGTGGTTCTACATTTCTGGAACACACAAAAAAGCCTGAAGCACCACCCCAGCATGCACTCCGGCATGCACCCCCAGTGAGCATTAGCTGAGTCCCTTCTCTGCGCCAGCCGGTGGCCAGGCACCAGGACAGGAAGGAAGACTGTCACCGCCCTTGCGGAGCACACGGTCTGACCTGCGCTTTGAGAGCGAAGACACCGCCGTCCCTGTGCGGACACCAAAGTCTCAGTCCCAGAGCGGCTACCAGTCCCGGGGAAGGCGGGTCTTCGAGCGCACCGAGTAAGCAGTCGGCATAAAGAGGGACTTTAATGAGCCGTCAATTGTTGCCGGTTCCCCTGGCACCCCCAACAGAAGAGGAGGAAGAAGATCCCCAGAGATAGGACCCAACTATTATAGGAAAAGGCCCCTGCTGGGCTTGCCTCATCAGCGTTTTCCTGAGACCTCAAGGGATACATCAGCTGTCATCCTGCCGGCAAAACTTAGAAAATATATAGGCCATAAAATCAAAGAAAGAAGCTTGCATCTAATTAGTATGTTAAAAAAAAAAAAAGAAGCAACTCAAACTGAAAAACAAAATTAAAATCAAAGAGGACAGACTGATGAGCTGGTTTTCTTTATGAGGCTTTTTGTGTGTGTGCTCTGTGATGGAAGGAAGAGTGGGTGGGGGGAGGAAAGGCTTTTTAAGAGGTGGGCCTGAGCACGGCCCAGCCCCCAGCCCCACGGCAGCCTCACTGCCACCCTGAGGGTGCTCACCGCACCTGCTCAGAAGCCGCTGAGAGGCAGGCCACGTGCGCGGATCCACCGCACAGCTCTGCGGGCAGATGGGCTCCCCCCAGGCAGGTGTGAGCCGGGCAGGGGCATGCAGTGGAGGGAGGTCGAGGACTCTTACCTTCATCTGAACAGGACTTTTAAATATTTCTTGAAGATTTATTTATTTATTTTTAGAAAGAGGGGAAGGGAGGGAGAAACACCGGCGTGCAAGAGATACATCCATTGGCTGCCTCTAGCACGCCCCCAGCTGGGGACCTGGCCTGCACCCCAGGCATGCGCCCTGACTGGTAACAGAACCGGCGACCCTTTGGTTCACAGGCAAGCACTCAAGCCACTGAGCCACACTAGCCAGGGCTAGAGAACTTTCTTTTTTTAGTGGTCAGTATCCTGTGGGGGCCTCTTTGACCTGGACAATGGCATCCAATCTCCTGGCTTTAAATATCACCCCCCCCCAATGACTTCAAATTGCCCAAACCGGCATCTTTCCTGAGCACTAGTGAGAACGTCCACTGCCTTCTGCTGCACTCACTACCTGTCCGCCCAAACTCACCGTGCACCCAACAGAACTCAAGAGCCTTGCCCAGCACACTCCCAACCCCGCCCAACGCCCCAGCCTCCACATCCTTGCCTGGCCCCCGCTCATGTGGCCAGAGTTCCTGTGAAGGCCACCGAGGTATCGCCTGGGCCTCCGGTACTGCTCCTCACTCCCCCCGGGGCACGCTGTTCATTGTTCCCACAGCACTCATCAAATTACAACTACTTCAGAGTACCTTTCCCCACTAGACTGAGAACGCCTCAAGGGTGGGGTTCTGGCTTACTCTTCGTTGTATCTCTAGGACTGGACACAGAGTGGGTGCCCAGCAATGCTCGCTGAGTGGCTGAGTGGCTGTGGAAGTGTGTGTTTCATTTATCTTGTGTCATGGCCGGTCCGTACCTATCTAGGTCCCCCAGGAGGCTGTGAACTCCGGGAGGGCCGGTGATGAGTGGTACCTTAGTAGCCAGCGTGTAGCACTGCTCGCCTTGGGGAGGGTCTCAGTAAACATTTGCCAATTTAAATTCGCACAGGGATAGGGTTTAATTCGACAATGTTTAAAATGTTCATCGGGTCCCCACTGTGTGCCTGGTGTGGCCCTAGGTGCAGAGAAGACATGGTGAATGAGCCAGACAATGTCCCTGCATTGAGGAGCTGGCATTTTCATGTATGAGACACACAAAACGAGTAAACAAGGACATAAATAAAAACAATTACAGATCGTGATAAGGGCTAGGAAGAAAATAAACTGGGTGCTATGACGGGAAATAACATATGGAGAGAAGTGGAAGGATTCGAGATTGAGTTTGGAGGCGGAACTGGCAGAGTTACCAGTGGGTTGGCTGCGAAGAGTGATGGGGGAAAACCGAAGGGCTGGACCCTGGTCTGGAGGGATGGGTCTGCGGGTCTGGACAGAGGAGGGAAGGAAGGTCGCAGGCGAGAGGAGCAAGGGGGCCACTGAGCACTTCCGCGCAGGCTGCTCACCGGCTCAGGTGCTCGCCCAGACACTCGTCAGCAAGTCACCGCTCAGCATCCGGGACGTGCTGGCACTTCGCTAGGCACCGGGGGTGAGGGGGTGGGGGAAGGAGGCGGAATAAGCCACGACCGGAAGGAGACAGAGGCAGGCTCACAATGGAGAATTCTGAATGACCTGAGGTATATGTGTTACATGTGTTAGGGTTTCAGAAAGAAAAACCCACTTCCTACGCACATTAAAAACACTTTTTCTTTCTCTGAAGATCACTGTTTTGATTATAGGGACGGAGGTGTATGGAGAAGCCTAAATGCAAGAGAGCAGAGCTAAGAGTAGTAAAAAGTTCTAATTGAACATGTGGGTGTAAAAAGCAAATGGCATTTAAAGGCTGGAGTTGCAAATCACTACAGCTACACCCCAGGGAGGAGGCGACATGACACTGAGCAGTTAATTCATGTGTGACACCAAGACCGAAAGGAGAACACCCAGGATGCCACCGTGGAAGGCACAGTCCTGGGCCAGGTTCCTGAGCAGGTTCCCCCTTCTCTCTGACAGGGGACAGTAGACTCCAACACCTCCTATGCTCCACCCGCAAAACGGGCGCTACCCACCCGCCATTTCCGCCTGCCTGGCAGGGCTGCGCTGACCACGTGGTTTCCGGTCCCCGGGCCACGCCTCCACCCCACTGTTCCTCCCTTCCGGAACGTCCTGGTCCCAGCCCCTGAGACCCAGCTCAAAGCTGCTCCTCTCACAGGGCTTCCCAGAGGATTTTAGCCACACCTCACTTATAATGATGATGATGATGATAATTACCACCCCAATATTTCATAAATCTCACTATTGCTAACATTTACTGAGAAGTTCTTAAGAGTCAGATATTTTCCACATATCTCATTTAATCCTCTCACCCATTTTATGAGGTCACAGAGCAATCAGGTAACTTGCCCAAGGTAACCCAGTTCCAGGGGCCAGACCCCCCAGCCCCAGGGCTCTTAACTTCTCTTCAATCTATCTGCATATTCGCCTCCCACCTGCGACAGGAGTTATCGCCACTTATGGGCAAATGCTCTGCACACATATAGCCTAATCCCCCACCTTAGAAATGGGCAGAACAAGGGCCAGAGAGAGAAAATGATCTGCCTGCCATTACTCAGTCCATCCTCTTTCTTAAACCTGGTGTTATGAGTACTATATAGTCCGACATGGGCCTCTATCCGCCGTGTGCATTAGTCTGTGCTAAGTGGCCCGAGGGCAGAGATGCAGCACAGCGCTTGGTGACCGAGACCTTGCTCACTGACCGGAGGCCCCTCCGGAGCCATGCTGGCTGAGTCAAGACCAGCCAAAGACGATACAGCGTTTGAGGGACTCGCCAGGGCAGGCGTGGGAAGAAGGGGAAACTTGTCTGACTGAGCCAGGCACCAGACTGGATGCTGTTATGTAGTAAGTGCCTTGTGAACCTCTGCAAAATTTCTGCTAGGTCACGCTCACAGCCTGGGGCAGGCAGGGCTCAGACCGGAAGGCAGGCGTGCTCTTCCTCCCATGCCACACGCCCAAGGTCACTGCCTTGGGGCCTGCATAATTCCAAGTATTTCTGGTTACTTCCTTGTTTTTATGCCCTTAGAAAGCAATTTCCTTCTACTACATCCAGTTCGGAACTAAATTTTTTGTTTCTTTCTTGTTTTGTCTTAAAAAAATTTTTTTTAAACAACTATTTCCAAGCTCTAGTGCTTCTTGTTTGTTACACGTTTTTCAATTCTGGAACTGCAGGGTCAGAGGCAGGTAACAACTAGGTCAGTCTGTGGTCTTCTGAAAATGATGCTCTGGTCACAGTCACCTGGACACACAGTCACCTGGTCACACAGTCGCCTGGACAACACACTTAAGCTTTCAGGGCAGAGAATGCTGCGCACCAAATCCCAGGGACACCGAGTCACAAAGAAAGTACCATCCGATTCCCCAAAGCCCCAGACACAAGCAGCGGCCAACTCACCCTTGATGATGTGCCTCACAATTTTGATGGAGCTTCCTCTCATGTTCAGGATCTGGTGAACCCTCTGACGAATCTAGTGGGGGTGGGGTGGGGAGTGAAAGGAGAAGTATCACTCGTCTCGGCAGACACCTGAATACACCGCAGTGAAAGTATTCACCTCACCCCCATTCCTGAAAAAGAGGGCCCGTTTGGAGTGGAGTGAAAGAATGCAAGGGGCGTGGGAGCCACTTCTTTCTCCAAGAGTCTCCGCCTAAGCAGGTGGCAAGGAAGGAGGCAGGGACAGACAGGCAGGGACAGACAGGCCGGTCCAGGGGAAGCGCCCCCACCTGGGGGACGTTGGCATTGCAGATCTCCGCCATGATGTAGCAGATGTGCTGCAGCACGAAGAGCCCCGCGTCCAGGCGCCGCAGGTAGAACTCGTCCTCAATGTCGTTGTCGATGATTTCCCCTCGCCGGACCATGTCCTGGACGTGAACGAGTATTTGGAAACAGTCAGCGGAGTAGGGAAGACCAGGCTTCTAGGCTTCTAGTCCACCCATAACACCCGAGAGACTGGTGACTACGACGAGAAAGCAACGAAAGAAAACCGCTCCACCCTGATTTATCTGCTATTATTCTAATAGCTTCCTTATGTTGTTATTGTTAATGGAGACGAGGCGCCCAGGGAGAAGAGGGTAAAGTCTTTTTTTTTTCCCCCTATATGAGTCAAGGCCAAAATGATCTCATCCTCAAATTTCACCTGAAGAAAATAAGCTGACAGGGTCAAAGATCTCAGCTACTTCTTTGGTTCCGGCCTCCAAAAACCACCTCTACAAGAGACACTTAACTCTCTCTTCCAAATCGACCCAAACGCAGGGGAGAGAGTCCCTTTCTCCACCTGTCAGTCTTGGAACCCGGTGAAACCCACGGCATGTGTGCCCACCTTCCCTCTGCTTGTCACTTCGGGCTTCCGTTCTACCAGATGCAGATGCCGCCAGCCTTCCCACTGCACTTCGGAAGTCCCCATGCCCCAGGCCAGAGCCCTAATAAGTGACGGGAGTCTCTTCCTAAATCTTTGAAACCCCAGACCTGTCAGACTCGCTGTCCCCGTATCTATCGCTCTCTGGTCCACTCAGTCTTTTAAAGCTTTATGGAGATGCAATTCACACACCAGGCGATTCACTCACCTCAAGTGTATCACTGAGTGGCTCTGGTGTATTCAGAGCTGTGTGGCATCACCCCATCACCCCACTGGAACAGCTTCGTCACCCCTTCCTCCCCACTGGAGCCCCTTATCACCACCTCTGCCAAGAGAGCTCCTCTCCTGACTCAGGGCCTTCACTGCCTTCCTTCCTAGGGATTCTGGGGTACCCCTCAAGCCAACACTGTTTTTAAAGCAACCTCTGCCTCAGAGCCCTTCCTAACTATTTAAGGCTCAAAACGCCTCCTTTCCGAACCCCAAGTGCACTCTCGACGAGCCACTTCACGCGTGACCTGTCCCTGCGCATCACACGCACGGCCACCTCAGCCACCATCGGCTCCCCATGTCTATGCCTCCCTTTACCTCCTGAGGCCAGACTGTGTGCTCTGTGAGAGCAGACACTGATCTTGTCCTCGTACTCCCACTCAGCGCACACCCACGCCGGAATGAAAGGAAAGAGACATCTCTGTTTGGGGCTGTCAGCTTTCGGAAGGGCCGGGTGAGGGACGCATTCCGCACAACTCGCAGACTTCCCCAAGACGACAAGTGCTTACTGCAGGCTTCTGATGACAACAATCCATTTCTTAATTCTGTCAGTAGTTTTATGGCCACGGCTGTTGTCTGACAACTTGGGCTCATGTCACTGATGGCAGCCCTAGGGACTCTGCTCTCCACTCTTCCAAACTCGAAGGACTTAGCACGATGGCCATCGATCTCCAACAAGAATCCTTCAGAGACTATTTAGACGCAGATGATGCACTTTTTTGTTTGCCCAGGGGGCCAGTCCGTGGCAACACAGGCTACTTTTCATCCCGCTCCTAAGGGCCTCTGTCTCGGAGGCAAAGGAGGGCTGCAGGCTTGCCAGGCTCTGCCCTGCCGGACAGATCACGGCCTCTAATCCCGAGCTTCATTTACTAGCAAATGCCTTGGTAATCTGGTAATAGCGTTAATGTTCATCAGGACTGATGCTCGTGAGGCAGCAATGGACTGATGTCCAAGGAGTTTAAAAATAGAAGAGCCTCTTTAGTTTCTCATTTATGCCCAACCATAACTTCCTGCTCAAGAACTCCGACGCGGTCAGCAGCTTGGGCACCGGAAGGAAAATTACCCCTGACTTCCACTCATGCAAAACGCATTTGCTGCTAACACTCTACATTTCTATAATGTTGCAAAGTGCTGTTACATATGTGGCCCTTACTACCAAATTTAAAGGGAGCAGAAAAGGGATTATTAATCCCATTGTGCAAATTAGAATCTAAGGCACACAGAGGTTAAGTAAATGGCTCATAATTACAGAATCATCAGCTGCCAGAACACGGACTCCCTGGTGACAGGAAGCCTGTCCGATTCTCTCCGAGGTGAAAATGAGTAACATGACACAGACGTTCAGATCCCAGCCCTGCCTATGCCTGGTGGCCAGGGTGCCAGGCTCACATCGAGTGAAGCAGAAAAAGGAGGAGCACGGGGGTAAGGGGGCGTCTTGGTCTTGATCACCAAGGGGCTAAATGTCTGTCTGGGAGGTCACAGGGACACAGGAAATGACCCAGAAGTAAAGGGTTACACACAGTGGGCCCAAGTTAGAAATAATTCCAAGTGGTGGGTGCTGATCGGGGTTGGTTAAGACGTTAGGGCATCTGGGAAGAGGGGACTAGGGGAGAGTTTCAAGGCTGCTGCTTGGCAGACACGGCAGAACGAACGCTTTGACAGTGAAGGCCTTCCTGTGGTCTGAGGCCTCGGGGGACGCCTTCCGCTGCTCCTGATTCCTGCTCACTAGTCCCTGCCCGTGCACCCCCTTTTCTGGCCTCCTTGCCTTCGACGGTGATGTTGGTATTCTCTCCCCTGCCCCACCTCCACCGGCCCCCAAACCCTATCACAATATGAAGTCTAAAATGTGATATTCATTACAAAACTTCTCCTGAGATCTTTGAAAAACTTTTCAAAGGTTTCCAACTAAATGTGATTTTTCAGTCCTTGAAACTCCCAAGCCCAGGTTTTTATACCTCTTTCATGGCTGCCCGGTGGCTGCCCTTCAGACGCGTGCCTCTTTCCTGTGCTGGTCCCTGAAAACAAGTCGTGTCTCACCCGTATTTGTTCTACAGAAACACCATGGTGCTTTCTACAGAAAGCACCATGCATGCCGTTTTTGCGTAGTAGGCTCTTGGAAAGCCTTGGTTAAACAGGATTCACAGTAGAAGTTAAGCGCTACTCAATGAGTGTGTGTGCGGACTCGCATGGGTGAGGCGGAAGGGGAAGCACCGGGAAACTGTGAGGGACGGTGCCTCTGAAGCGAGCTGGTGGGCAGCTGAAATGCTGGCCAGAGGAGTGAAAGTCGACGGGAGCGGACTGCACTGCGCAGGAAAATGTCACGAACAAGAACATACAACCACCTGTATGATGGACGCGTGGCTTGAGCACTGAGAGGCAGGCAGAGGCCACGAGGTCACTGGGTGTGAGAGGCAGACAAATAGGGAAGAGGAGAGAGGAAGGAGATGAACCCTTAGTGGTCTGCACACGTGGGAACCGGGAATGGAACACACTCATTCACTTTCCCGAGACCTCACTGTGGCCCAGGAGTTATACAGCGGGCTGGGACCAGCAAAGATAAACAGAACAGTTCACACAAGCAAGGAGATTACAGTCTAATGAGGTTAACAAATGGGAACGAACTGTTTTTTAAAAATGTAGTAACGGCTATTACAAGGTCTCCTCAAACTGCACTGAGTGTTGTGGGAACCCACGAGATGGGTGGACTGATTCTGTCTAGAGAAGTCAGGACAGTTCAAGGGAAATGCAACATTTGACCTGGATTCTAAAGGGGTTTGAAAGCTGGAGAGCATTCCATGCAGAGGAATAAAAGCACAAATAAAGGCACAGAAAAGTCAAGTTGTCCAGGGTAGGAGAGAACAACAACGCAATATTGTTATCACTGAGAGAGGGAAAAAAGTAGAACACATATGTATATACACATACACACACGATGATCGGATCCTAGCTATCAACAGATGATATTATTTTTTTCTTTACAATTTCTTCCTCTCCTATATTGATTCTAGAGAGAGGGGAAGGGAGGGAGAAGGACAGGGAGAGAAACACTGATTGGCTGCCTCCTGCATGGGCCCTCACTGGGGGACTGACCTCACGACCCAGGCCGTGCCCTGACCGGGATCAAACTGGCCACCTTCCGGTTTGCAGCACCACACCCAACCAGCTGAGTCACCCGGGCCAGGGCTTATCAACTGTGACTGATTACTACCTACTAGGCACTGTGTGAGGCAGTCTGAGTGACAACCACTACTACCGCCACCTACCAACCTAAGAGGGGCAGCCAGTGTTCACTGGGGGCTTATTAAGTGTCAGGCTATGCTAAGTGCTTTGTATCTATTTACTCCTCCTCACACACATTGGGAGGTAAGGGTTATTACGCCCATTTAGATGAGGAAACTGACTTGGGCAGCACAACCTCCCCAAGGCTACTGGGCAGCAGACCTGGGTGGGGCTCAGCCCGAGTCTGGGCTCTTTCACACTACCTGGGCTCTTTCGTGCAGGAAGACTTCAGAGTGGTCCAGCGAACACGGGATGATGCCCAGTGAGAGGGGTAGGAAGGCTTAAGAATGGAGCTCGGCGAAATCAGGTTTCTGCAGCTAGGCCAGAACGCCCCTGGTGATTTTCCCCTTTTCACACTCTTCCCTGCAGTCCGAGTTGCTTTCGCCTAGGCACACACGTGCCCTCCCTTCCGGTCTCTCTCGATGCTGTCATCTACAAAGGATCGGCCCAAGAGAGCAATGCCAAACCCCATTTTCCCTTTCTTCAGAACTTCAACACTCTGACAGCGCTCAGTTCGACATTCTACTTTTAGACACACGGTTGCATGATTTGAAAGTGAAATTTTCAAATGTAGATCTGAGATACAACTATAGCTCATCTCCAAGAAAGGCATCACCGTCACTGCGTTGAACACGCACAAAACTGAAGTGGAGATTGGTTTCTAAGACAAAGTCGCCACCCCGACAGTTTCAGAAGCATCCCAGAAACCAACAGACAGAGAAGGCGACGGCCGTCGGGATGGCACCTTATCCAGCCTGTGACGGCTCCGCCGCCGGAAGGTTTACTGCTGAGTGCACTCAGGGGAGTGGAACGCAAGTGTGCGCTCCGCGTTTACAGGGAAATATTCAAAGCAGCAGGGTAGTCACGTATCACTCTGATGGAAAATAAGAAACCCTGGGGACAGTTCTTTCAGGAACAACTTCTCAAGTTTTGGTCTGTTCTAAAAAGAAGTGGGATGGCAAGTCACCTTTATTATCCACTCCCGCTATTACGATGTGTGGACAGAGTCAGCTTATAAATGGATTAATAAACTGACCTTGGGACGAGGACCCGACGTGGTTCTTTGGGTATCTGTGCGTGAGAAAGGAGAACTAGACGCCGGAAAAGACCCCCCAGGGCGTCTGAAACTCCAGAACGGCTGCCGGCACAGCTCAAACCCCCGTCATCTAGCTGGGACTCAGTCTTTGGAGAAGTAATGTTACGGGAACATAAAAGTTCTAGCAATTAAAAAAGTAAATCATCACAGACTTCTCCCCCCCCCCCCATTACTTCCCTTATATAAGGCGCCAGAAGAACTAAAGGAGTCTGCTCCTCTGGTTAGTTCATAACCAGAGACTGATGGTTATGCACTAGTCACATGCGAGCAGACTTGCTTCACTGGTGGTGGGAGGAGCTAAATCATGCCCAGCCGACTGAGGAGAGACCTTCCAAAAGTGACTAGACAAAGAACTGAGTGCAGCCAGCCGGCCCACGCACAGATCAAACCTGCAGCCCAACCCCCCTAGCACAGGGTACTGAACTAGTAGGCCACGAACACAAACTGTAAAGAAGGTATCCAACCTCCTTCGCCTTCTTTCACACTCAGGAGACCTTCTGATAGCATGAGAAGCATGCGCGTTAGACATCAGGACTCTTCTGAACTATGACGTACGAATTCTATAAACAAGTTTCCCTGCCAAGGTAGGACAGCGCACCAACAAATGATCTCAGCTCTGACACTAACTTACTAGTGTCCTTAGGCAAGCCACTTAACTTTTCTTGGCCTCAGCTTCTTCGCCTGGAAATAAGAAGCCTGATCTGGCTGAGGGAAGGGAGGGAAGGTTCATTCTGAAGGTCAAGTCTCACCTAAGTAAGGGCTGCAGAGTACCGCATTGGAAAGGGTTGTGACGCTGAGTCGGAACAATGAAATCAATCAGCAATGCCCGCCTGGCTGCAGGACGGGGGTGGTGGTGAGTTTCCCTTCGTCTTCCTGGACTTGGTGCTCTTGAACACCCCTTAGCTTTGATCACCTGCGACAAATCTAGGGAGGAAGCACCTTCGAAACCAAATGTTACCGATTTCTGCCTGTATACGGGTATACGGCTAGACTGACGCAGCTGACGGACAGTGCCCCAGGCCCTCAGAAGACCCACTATGACACAGGTGGCAGACACAAGGCCCATGGGCCGAATCCTGCCCTCCACCTTGTTTTATCTGCTCGGCACCTTGTTTCTACCCACAGGTAGCGCCAAGCTCTCGCTTAACTGTTAAGGAGCATTTCCATTTACACGGTCCTAAATTACATTCGGCCTTTGAAGGCCACCAGAGGCTGACGTGGCCCTGGTGAAACCGAGTTGGACAGCCCCGCACTATGAGCGATGCCTCACGTAGGAGATGACTGTTACTTCAGCGGACACGATGATCAGCACTGACACTTAGCTCAGCTTCTCATTAATAAATTAAACTCACCTGTAGGAAACAGGCGACTTCCGCACCCGCTTTCACATCACACAGGCAATTTTAAAACAACGTGAGCACGCCCATCAGGTGCTGTAACGAGGGAAAATACGGCGAACGGAGATCGAAGAGAAACTCCGAACATCCAGCACCCACTGAAGTATTGTAAACACGTCTCACTTCACAGAATTTCAGAGTGAAAAAGTCTATCTATATGGTGAACTGTACTTGAAGTAAGACAAGAGAGTTAAGATGTAAAGGAAGTCTCCGCGAATGAGTTCATTCACCTCGCACCTTGGAGAAGAGTGAAGGGGACCGTCTTCTTCATGAAGCGATGACAAGTGAACACCCACACACAGCGCTCGACTTGTCGAGGCAGCGTATCCGCGGTAACCTCACCTGCCCGGCGGGCCCCGTGTTGGGTACATACAGCAAACACCACCTTCAGATTCCACGGGTGCAAAAACTGAGACAGATGTCAAATGACTGCCAGGGTTTTGGTTAGAGACTCGTGTGGAACATGATTTCTCGCCCAGAACCCTTTTCTATTAGTTCTTTCACTCTGGCAAGAGATGGGCAGCCAAAATGGGATGGTGCCACCAGCAAACCCTCCTGAGTACTGACTGTGTGCCTGGCACGGTGCTAAGCACATTCGTGGATCTCTCATTTTCCATCAACTCTAAGAGATAAGAACCATTACTATTATGACTTTTCATAATGGAAACTGAGGCTTTATTAAAGAGAAACCTCACGAAGCTCATGGTTGAGGAGGCCTTAGAGACGGATCAAAACTAATATGAGTCTGGCTCTAAGCCTGAGATCCCACCCACAATCCAAAGAGGGAAAAAGTCTTTTGCTTTATTGACTTCCAGTACCACCTTATGAGCAAACAGATGGGATTTATGCCGTATCTGGGGACTACTGTCAATGAATAGCATTCTGTGTAAGGTCATCTAGCTTCCTGGACTGTCTTTTCTCTTTTATTCTTAAATTTAAAGAAAGTTTCTTATTGATTTTAAAGAGAGAAAAGACAGGAGAAAGAGAGAGAGAAACCATGATTTGCTGTTCTGCTTATTGATACATTCACTGGCTCAATCTTGCATGTGCCCAGACAAAGACTGGAACCCACAACCTTGGTGGATCAGGAAAACACTCCAACCAACTGAGCTACCCAGGACAACTGAGCTGCCCCGGCCAGGAAAGACTTTCTTTTTCTTATAAATTGAAGAAACTTAAAAAGAAAAGTGGGGGGCGGGGGTGGTTGGGGAGGGAAACCTGTAGCTAGACTAGCAAATTCCACATGCAATTTGGAAGTTAAAAAAAAAATCTCTGAAAGGTTTTATTTTATTCTGTAAGAGAAGACTAGAATAAAAACTTAGATGGTAATTCAGGGAATGGCGCATTAAGAAGAACAGATTGCAATTCGCAGTAGCACACGCCTGTTTGGGGGCTGCTAAAACAAACAGACTCATCTCCAAAGATACACAAGGAAGGGGCGTGTGTAGCACCCAGGTGCCATTTCTGCAGGGTTGTGTGTGTTCTTTCCTCCCCCAGCTACATCCTCACTTTAAATGTTAATTTATCTTTGAGAGGCCAAATTACCACCTTTCCACAGGCTTCTATCTCCCTCAGCAGGCAAGTCACTGGCTTCCAAGTGAGTATGTGGATGCCATTTCTAATCTGCCCCTGACGGGCAGCAGAGCTGATGGAAGGAGACAGTCACAAAAGCAGCTGCTACGAAGCCTACAGGAATCCCTCTCCCTTAATAAGAGAGGGCGTGACTCAGAGCCCCAAAACAGGTCACAGGCATAGGCAGGATCTGCCCCACCATTTAGAAGAGGCCACTTTCTCTTTTCTTCCAAAGCAAGGGAAAATTGAAACCCGGGAAGAGACGGACGGGTAAGTAGAGATGGAAGGCACGAACACCGGCAAAACAAAAACGCTCCTCCAGGCTGTCGGGGAAAGAGCTCAGAGACCAGGTCGTTTTCAGCCGTGCAAATCAAGGCCGAAGAAATAGTAAAAGGGACTTTTTTTTTTTTTTTTGAGAACGCACAGCTAATTGACAGCGGCTCTGAAAAGAATCCAAGGATCTCAGGCCGGAGCTGTGCCCCCGAAGGCGAAACTGACCACACGTCAGGCTGGCCTTGCGCATGAGCGCGTCAGGTTTTACAAACAGCTGCATTCATCTTCACGATGGACCTCTAAGGTAGAATGAAAACTAGCACGCGCACAGGATGGGGCACTTCCACAGAGAAGAGTTCACGTGCGGCAGGGCTGGGGTCGGACCACGCCGTTGTGATGCCTCCATCGCAGGTGAGTCTTCAATTCCTACATTTACTGAAAAACAAAGAAAAATCCTCCCAGACTTTTCTCACTTGACTTTTGACAACATACAAGCTAGCCTTGAAAGAATCAGGTCTTTCACGCATCAGTAGGGAAGCGACAATGAGCCCCACTGACAGGACAGAAGGGACGAAAAAATCAAAACACTGCTCTCCACCCCGGTTCCGAGTCCGACTCCTGCAGCTGCAGGAAGGATGACTGTGACTGGGAAAGGGGTAGGGGGGGCAGGGAGGCGGCAGAGGGCGGGTAAGTGGACATGGGGCAGCATGTGAGGGTGTCTAAGAAAGAGGGAAGCAGGGGAAAGGAAAAAGTACACCCCCCCCACCTCCCCGCCCCTCCCGTCCCTGGCCTCTACTGGCTCTAAGCTGTGTCTGGCCAATTCACGGACTGAGAAGACTGGGAACCACTGGTTTAAAGAACTGCCGAGAGGAACTCTCAGCAGGATCCTCTTTTTGTAAGCTTGCTCCAGAAGCTTCGGGCACAGCTGGTAAAGGAATCAGCGGCAGCCCCAGGCTTCCACTGTCTACTCACCCAGAGCTTTAGGTCACGTACCCCACAATTTCATTCCTGCACTTTACCCCCCATCTGCACAAATCTTTTGAGTGTCAAATGCTAAGGAAATCGTCAGAGTCTGTTCCAGACATTAAATCCTGTGGATACTGTTTCATTACATGGAGTCCATCTTTCTCTTTCCAGGATGAAGCCTGGAATGATTGAACTGTGGCAAAATTAGCATGCAATTTGTAAGTCATTATGGAGCAAAGTATGTGGTAAGAACACTTTATTGAATAAACCTGCTGAGAATAATTTTCCCAGAGACTAAAAAAGGGAAAACTCTCTCTCAGACTCTCTTCCCTAAAATCCCTGCCTATAGAATTATGTCTTACTTTTGACAGTCAGAAGCCAGGCATCTCTGCACATTTAACCAACAGAAGCCAGAAGGAACCGAGAAGTCAGGACATCGTCCTTGGCATTTGCCGGGCCTCCTGTTGTGGCGTCAGGTGAAATCTGCTGAGACAAGCACCCTGGATATTTACAGATCATGGAGAACTGCTGCTCACTAGAAGAGTCTTAAGAATTACATGCCCTTTAAAAGTTCAGGTCAAATCTTGTTAACCAGGAGCCCCAAGGGTATGTCCACTGAGTATAACCCAGACGTGGCGGGCAGGCGCCCAAGAGTGGAAGGCTCCGCCACTTACATTATTGCAGGGAGGTGATCTGAGCTGAATATGTTCAAAATTATCAACCTGCCGTGCAGACTCCTTTAAACAGGAGTGTTCTTCTGTGTTAAATATAGCTCGTTACGCCATAGACCCTACATAGTTAAATATTTTTGATTACAGAGCTAATCATAGAGAAAAAATATTAGGGTTAAAAATGAGAGTTAAGGAATAATATACAAAACCCAGGACCCTCTATCTGTCTTCGTATCAATGAGCAAATACTCTTTTCATCTCACGAGTGGTGGTCCTTCATTTACTGCATGTCAATCACTATGTAAGTCCTAGGGATGTGATGAATGAGAGAGATTACAGTCCCAGAGAGAAAGAATAAACAAATAAAATAATTACAGGTTATAAAGAGGCACTGGGGATGGGGGTGCCAGTTTACACATGGTGATCACGGAAAACCTCTCTGAGGAGGTGGCATTTCGGCTGAAACCTGAAGGTCGGAGGAGGCATCAGCGGGAGAAGAGCCAAGGCAGAACATCTGAGAAGTAGGGGAGCTCAGATCATGCAAAACCCTGCAGTCCTAGAGAAGGAAATGTGCATGTGTGTTGGGGGTGGTGGTGTACACGGTCCTTATAAATAAAACAAACGGTTCTCTGGCCACACCAGGCCCTGTGAAAGTAGCTTTCATGTGTGTGGTATCTATGTCAGCAATACCTACATATGTAATTCCTCCAAGTGCACAGTTTGGGACAGAGGCCTTAAAAACAAAACACCAGTAAGGAAGAAAATACGGCGGGCAGTTAGGGTACATGTCCAGAGTTGAAGAATCGGGAAGAAACCTGGCTCAAGTCCAGCCAGGCTCTCTCTCCGACACCTGCTCCTGGAATTAAATTAACCAATTGCCCCCTAACTGGCCTTCCCACTGCCCCTCCTCTGCTCCTGGCCCTCTCGAGATTGGAACATCCTGTATGTCTCTAGCTTTTAAGGTTCAGCTTGAATCTTGCCTCGCCCACAGACTGCCAAGGGTGACTCTTCGTGCAGACGACTCTTTCCTGCTCCACGGGCCCCCCAGCCCTCACCAGCACTCCTGGCCCGCACCCCTGTCAGTGCCTAGCCCAGGGCCCTGCACGAAGCAGGTGCTTAAGAAACAACTGCCGAATGACTGGACTCTCACCAGTATCTTGGTCAACTGCAAACCACGAACACATGCACTGTACCCAAGGAAGTCTGAAGTCTGCAGGAGAGACGACAGCTGAGACACTAGAAAATGCCAGTGCCTGATCCCGTCATCCGAGTCAATACCTGGCCCCATCATCTACAATCTTTTTTTTTGTTGCTGACTTGGCAATATGAGATACTTATTCATTACTGATCTGACAGTTAATGTCATCAAATGCCTGAGAAATAAGCATTCAATTCAAGTCAACAAATATTTGCCGAGTTCCCAATGGGTGCAGGACATCCAGGTTTAATGGAAGTGGGACGGGGTGAGGCGACAAACTGTTTATGACTTAAGAGAGAAGGCTGCAGGAAGGAGAGGTGAAAAAGAGGTCACTTTGTTCCGAGTCACTTTACACCCGTGAGGCGGCTTCATCTGCCAGGATGGAGCCTGAGTGCTGGCAGAAAGCACCGCTCACAAATGCATCCCTCACCCCCACCCCGCCCATCTCTCTGAGCAACGCTGAGGTTGCTGAGCACTAATGGCCTTGGAATGTTTGCCAGTGCCCAGCAAAACGGCCTTGGCATCAAGGAGACAGATGTTTGTCAGGGAATGGCAGGGGCTCCGTGCCTGGGGCACACGGAGGCCCTGTGAATGCTGGGGAGAGTGGCTGCAGCGATTACTCTCCGTCACTGCTAATCAATTTCACACCCCCTTCAACGCTGATAATAGATAATCTTGCGGGAAGCAGGCCAAGTTTCCTAACAGCTACAGGCCAGCTGCAACCTGGTGGCCAACAGCTTACTTGGTCTCCCTCAAAACAAAACAAACAAAAAATGCCTATTTCAGCTGCATTTTAAACAAAGCATCTGATGGCACCAATACACTCTGGTCTGCTAGAGTGGCTCCTTTTGGGACATCTGGCAAGGAGGGCATTCTTAGAAAAGCACTGCCTGGCTTACTTAAAAGTAACACAAGAATTTTAAAGGAAGCTAGGAAAATCTAGTAAGAGCAGCAGCTTTTAGTTACTGAGCAAGGTAATACTTTATATACTTTTACCATAGTCTTCATTACAATATTGAAGGAGAGGTGTTATTTCCATTTTGCAGATGAGAAAACCAAAGCTCAGAGAAGTCAGCACATTTGTCTGAGGTCTCAGAGCTGGGAAGTGGCAGAACTGAAATTCACATCTTCTAGGCTGCGACTGCTCTCTGTAGAACAGTGGTCCCCAACCCTTTTGGCACCAGGGACTGGCTTCCTGGAAGACAACTTCCCCACGGACAGGGGCAGCTGGGGTAGGGAGCACTCGTGGGGGACGGGAGGCAGAGCTCAGGTGGTAGTTCGAGGAAAGCTCTGCCTGCGCCCACAGGCCACTGCAGCCAGGGGTTGGGGACCCTTGCTGTAGGAGACTGTTCGGCCTCCGATCATCTCCTCCCTTTCCTTTTTATCCATTCCATTTCCATAAAATGGCAGCTACTAAAGGGAGTTCACCTGAACCGGAGGGAAAACACCAAGCCGGAGGGCGCCTCAGAAACCACCTTTGCTGACACCCTGTTAGCGCTGAGAGGCTGGGGCTGCGTGAGGCGCAGTGACAGGCCCGGCTGCGTAGTGATGTGGAGGCGGTGCCTGCACTAAAAGTCCAGGTCCCCTGACTCCCAGCTACTCCTGCGCCACCCCCCAAAATCTCCTTCAGCGGATAACCTGGGGGGAGTCCACCAGACCTATGGTTCTGGTGGTCCCATGGCTATTTGCTTATGAAAGTCTAGGGAAATTTCAATTTGTTTCTAGTTATCACTCAGACAAAGAGAAATAATATATTACTGTATCTCTTTTACACTCCGTGGGTGTCCATCATGTACAAGTTATTGTAAAGGGAAAAAACGACAGAAAAGGAGCATTTAGTTAAAGGACAAAATAAAGGGTGTGTGTGCGGAATAGAAGGGCCGTGTGGGGAACGTGGTAACACTCGAGCACCAGCCTCGGGACTTAGTCTCTGCCTCTTCTCTTGTAGTAGTCTCACTGCGTGAAAGAAAGTCCCAGTCCATCAACAAACATCTGAGGACTCACTAGGTTAAGGGGGCACAGGGAAACCACAAGAATGACCAACACAGGGACCTGTCTACGGGGACCCTAGGAGACTAGGACCTAGTCCCTGGCCCGAGGCACAGCTGGACGGCCCAGCACAGATGCAGGTGGGCACTGACACTGGCTCTTCCACCAGTGAGGTTCAACAGCCTCAAGTGTATCTTCGAGGCAAGAAGAGAAAACAGAGAATGGAGTAATGCAGCCAATCAAGATCACATGGGATATTAGGTCTACTACAGACTTTGAAAAACGGCAAGAAAAAGATCATTATGTGTTTTTTTTTAAAGATCTTATTTATTTTTAGAGAGAGGGGAAAAGAGGGAGAAAGAGGGGGAAAAGCATCAATGTGTGGTTGCTTCTTGTGAGCCCCCTACTGGTGACCTGGCCCGAAACCCAGGCATGTGCCCTGATTGGGAATTGAACCAGTGACCTTTTGGTTCTTAGGCTGGCGCTCAATCCACTGAGCCACACTAGCCAGGGCAAGAAAAGGATCATTTTGTAATGTGACCAAAGACTAAGGAATGTCTTGTGGGAAAGGATATGAATCGAACATTAAAACAACAGATATGAAAACCTGCCCTGATTAAGGAGACAGATGAGCAAACTACAGAGGCCCGAGATAGCAGAGAACAAAATGGAGGCCGGTGAAAACCACAAAAGGCAGGATAACACCACAGCAAGCAAAGCCTTCAGGGGAAAAAAATCTTGTAGGTCTCATTTCCTTCAGCAAACATCAGCAGAGAAAATCGGGGTCAGTCATTCTGAACCGGTGTGTGGGTTTTACTGCAATAGGTCTGAGCTTCCCTTCTCTAGATCTCCAGCTTTCCCCTGTAAACGGGAAACTGGATTCAACAACCTCGCAGTTTCCTTTTAGCCCTTACGCTTTGTGAGCGCCCTCCCTTCAAACGCTGCCCTTCGACTACAGAAGCCCCCAAGTGTGTGTATCCAGACACACTCTGCCAACACGGCACCAAGTCACAGCCGTGCACTTAGGTCGGATCTTCTCAGAGACGCTCCTGTCAAGGGGACTGGTACTGTCACCCAGACTGGTACTGTCACCCAGAGTCAGGCCTGGATCAGCCCCACACACTCTTCCTCCCCAAGGACTTTTCCTCCTGTTGGGAGAGCTCTGCTCTTACCACGTGTTAGATGGCACATGAGGGCAGATGGCGCCTTTGCCCTTGCCTGTCCTGGGGGTAAATACAAGGTGCGCAGGGGACCCAAATGGCATGCAAGCTAATAGCTGGCAAAAGGCAGGCAGGCATACATACGTACGTGTTTTTCCCCTTCAATCTTCTTGTCGGCCACCTGCATTGCATCCAGATATTTAAAATGCAACTCCATCAGCCTGTCAACCTGAAAGAGAGATATTTCACAGGCGTTAGTGAGAAGGAAAGAGAATGCCAAGGCAAAAGAAAGGCGGAGCTCCTATACATCTCTGTCACCCCTTACAAAGGGAGACCCACTCCCGCGCTTCTCACATCAGAGATGAGCTGTGCTTGGGTGCGTGTTGGGGACAGATCAAGAGCCAAGGAGAACAAAGCAAACACTTGGGACGGATGTGGCTTGAACACACGCCCGTTCCCAAAGGATGGAGTGCATTCCCAGCCCTTTGAGGCCTCCCGTGAATTCCAGTTGCTAAAAAACAAGTGAGTAAATAAAGATTCAAGCCCCTTCGTGCAAAGAGAAGGGGCTTGAAGTTACATACTTGATATTCACTTAGAACTTTACAGAAATTTCTCTTTTTCAAACTGAAACCTTTCATGTTTAGATTCTGCCCCAGAGCTGATCTTTTTTTAAAAAGGTCTGAGTAAAATTTCTTTAGTTGCTTTTGAGTCAGAAGAGAGTAAAGAAAAACTCCTTTGGCAACTTGAAAAAAGAGCCTGACTTTAGCTCAGCAACAACTTAAAAATCAGTTTGAAACTTAACAAAAGTCATGCTTCAAACATTCTCCCCTAAAACTTCCAGAAGACTGAAAAAACACCATGAAGTCAGCCCAGATTCCTAACCTATCTTTTTACTAGGTCGGCATCGCCATGGTCCGCGGCACCCTGGTGTTCACCACGAGCCGCTGTTAGCGGTGAAGAGCAGAAGATGCTTCCACGTGGCATCGGCTAGTCCAGGAAGACTGTGCCCGAACCCTTGCGGGTAAACAACGGTGGCTCTAAGCTCTTAAGTACTGTCATGTCCATTATTTCCTTAAACCTTACAAAGACCAGATAAAGTAGGCAGAGGAGATAGATGATAACCTTAATCTTAAAGAGGAGGAAACCGAAGCACAGGTGTTACGTGTCGGCAGGGTGACGGGGTGGCTAAGACGCTCTGTGCCCTCCCCCAGTGACCCTCCTGCCGTGCCACACGGCTAGTGAGAACACAAAAAAGGGTTAGAGGCGGTTTCAAAGACACAGTCTCCACATCTCTCCAAAGTGGGGGAAAAATTTCAGCCATACCTTGGCTGAAGGAGGAGAGAAATTATTTGAAGTTAAAAGGGGGGCTTTGGCACTTAATTTTTCCTCATCTGGAATTACCTACTTATGTCTAGTGTGATAAAATACACAGGCTTTCTGGACTAAGGCAGCCCAGTTCAAAGCCCAGTTGTGCTTCTTAACTGGGTGATCTTGGGCAAGTCACATAATGTCTGTAAGCATCAATTCCCTTAATTGTAAAGGTGAGTAATATAGTATTACCCAATCCACAGTAGTCAATCAATAAATGGTAGTCCTTATTACTCTTAAAAAAAACTAATATGCCAAAGCCATGGTTTGGCATGTTCGATGACAATATAAAGTATCTGTCTAATCTCATTTATATGATCAGTCCCGTATTCCATAGCCCATCCCGGATAGGCTCTACCCTTTCTTTTGTCGTTGTTTTTTATTTTTATTACCACTGCCTAGTAAGACTTCATTTGGTCTTCATCTCATTGCCTCATCAAGACAGGAGTCAACGTGTGCGTGTTAAAGCCAGGGAGAATGAGGCTCAGAACGACACCCGTCTGGAAAGCGGTAAATCCAGGTTCAAATGCAGACGGCTGAGTCCAAAGCCTATGCTCTCAACCACTCTGCTGTGCTGTCTCTGCCCCACTCCTGTCACCCCCGATCCTATTATAATCCACTCTCGTTGGGTCTAACCCCCCCACACACACTCCCCCGTCAAAGTCCTAATTAATACCACCCTAGGTGTTACTACTCTCGGTGGAATCCATTTAGAGATGGAAGGCAGAATAACCAGACAAACCTCTGGCCTCCAAAGCGATGGGGCCCAGGTGCTAGAGAAGATATTTTAGGGCAGGACCCTCGGACCGCATCAGGGAAAGAGCCCGATCCCCGCAGCCTGGCCCCGCTCTCACAGCCCAAGCAGCACCCACCTTCTCGCTGTCATTTTCAGTGAATTTATTCAGAAGCCGGGTGCGCTGCTGCCCTCTCAGGTTCCGCAGGAGGGAAGCCAGGATCGAACAGACATGCTCTGGGTTGGGAAGGAGAGAAGAGTACATGCTGTGATCAGAGCAGTAATTATTACCTCTCTTCAAGCTTGGTCTGATTCTATCGAAGGAGGAATAAGTAGGCCTTCCCTGACTGCTGCTATTGATTAATAAGACAAGAACCTAAATTGTGTCATTGGAAAACTAAACTGATTTCCACGTACGGCACAGGAAACGTATTCAGAGATGATAGCTTCAAGGACAACTTCAGCAAGCAAATCAACACTAAGTTAGTCTCTGTTCTGCCTGGAATTAACTGATTTTTATTGTCCACAACAGAACTTCAAACTGATCCCCTATCTACAGAAATAACCTGTGGACAGAGTATGAATACTAGCCATGAGATGAGCATACAGTGAACAAATACGACATGCTCTTATCATATTGTCAAATTACCTTGTCACTTTTCCAAGTAAACATCCCAGAATCAAACCAGAAATCTGACAGAACGCAGCACTCTCACTGACATTCTGGTGCAGCTAAAACCCCGCTTCAAGTTTAAAGCAGCTGGACAGTAAGGACTTCAAAACGGGAACAATGCTTTGTGAATTCACATAACCCACGGAATTTTATTATGAAACGCTATTCTACCCTGGGAGGAAGAGGGTAATTGAAGGGTGTACTACAGGTAGGCTTGAACTGTAAAGAGATTCTTTTCTTCAAAAAGAATTTTTAAAAATCAAGAACAATGACCTTGAGAAGGAGGTGGCAGAAGTATGTGTACTCATGGAGAAATGGCTGAGTACATTAGTTTATTTTGAAATAAGATGCACATGGTGTGGACAACAAATATGCTATTTGAAAATTGACCGAAGGACATCTTCATAGGCCAAGTTACCTTGCGTTTTCAAAAAGCACTTGAAAACTCAAGTAAGTATAAAGTCTCAAGTACGTATTCTTAGTGTAGCACAGATAAAATGTTATATTTGTTTATTTCCTCACTTGTATCAGAAGTATTCCCCATCTCTTTGGTTCCTTCTAGTCTCAATGCTGGAGTTATTTAGTCCTTAGACTACTTTCTAGCCACATTCACTTCTGTGGGGACCTCATGTAGTCCCATGGTTTTAAAAGCCATTTACATGCTGACAACTCCCAAACAGTTTCTGTACCTCAGTCCTATTCTCTGAACGCAGACTCCTACGTTCAATAGTCTGCCTGCTCTCCCTACTGCGTGTCAACAGGCCCTTTAAAACCCTAACTCGTCCCGACCTCCTCCTCAAACCTGCTCCCTGCACTGCAGTCTTTTCAATCCAATCAGTGGCATCCAGGTTCTCCAGTTTCTCAGCCACAAACAGTGAGATACCCTTGATCCTCTTTTGTCACCTGAACCACAGAAATCTGTATCAGCTTCATCTTCAGATTACATGGATCCAGAGTCCCATCTCTTCTTTGTAGGGCCGCACCGTCACTATGGTCCACCCCACTGTGTCGCCTCCTGCCCTGAACGTCCAATAGCCTGTCTGCGGGTCTCCCTGGCTCCACCCTTGCCTCCTCTGGCTTGGTCTCCAGAGAACATGCAGACGATCCTTTTTCAACCTGAAGTCGGATCCCATCGTTCTTCTGCTTAAAAACCCTCCAGGGGCTCCCAACTCGCCCAGCCCACGTGCTGTTTCTATCGCCAGACGTGCTCCTGGAGCCTCTGCGCTTGCCATTCCCTCTGCCTGAAATTTGCTCACCAGGTTATCCGCACGGCTTCACCTTCAAATCTGCTTTTACTCAACTGTCATCTCAACGAGGCCTTCCCCTGACTGTCCTGTTTAAAATGGCACTGCCCCCACACTGTCTAATCCCAAATCTTATTTCCTTCCTTTTTCTTTAGCATGCATGATCTTCTAAAGTACAGTGGTATCTTGGTACTCGTGATTTTGTTCCAGAACTCATGATGAGTGCTGAAACTGACGAGTACCCAGCAAGCCACAAGTGATGCAGCATTTTCTCTTGTGGAGCGGTGCTGGACTCAGACAAGTTCTAGTGAACGCAACGAGTCTTGAGTCTGGAGCAAGCACAGAGTGCTGAAACCTTTTTTTTTTTTTTTGGTCAAAATGCAACGAGTACAGGAGGCTGATGAGTACCAAGGTGTGACTGTACTATATTTATTTATTTATTTCCTGCCTCCCTCCAGTTAGTATATAAGATCCACAAAGGCACAGATTTTAGTTTATTTTGTTCATTGCTATATCTGAGGTCCCAAAATAATGCGTGGTACATAGTAGGTGTTTTGCAAATACTTGCTGAATGAATGAAAGCAGGCTCTCAACACAAATTTTTGGTGGGGGGGGGGGGGGGACGAGACAAACCACTCCTGAATTCTAGATAGCAGTCAAATGCCTTTGAATAGCTTTCACCCTTTTGTATGTTTTTTGCATCTGAGAGTTAAGTGTATGGCTTTTTCCTAGGGAGCTATCAGTTCCAATAAAATATTTCTAACCAGGAGATTTGATTTTTTAAGTATAAAACTTTTCTGAAATATGCAGTGGGCAGAGGTCTGATATACCTTCTCAAGGCCCCCATGTCTTCAGAGGTTTGCGTCCAGCTGGGATTGAGGCGGCGTAATCTCCCTCCTGAACAAAAGGACGGGAGCAGGGAGCAGGGAGAGGGCGGGGTGAGGGCAGAAAGTGCAGTGGACAGAATGGGCCCTGTTTTCGAAGGAAGGTCAAAAATATCACGGACCCAGGGAAAGATCGGTGACCCGAGACAGCTCAGGGTGAGAAAGGGAGGCCTTTGGAGGTACAGGACAGGGAGAGTCCTCTGACCTCTGTGCGTGCCAAGGAGAGGATCAGACGAAGGGGCGGTGGCAGACAGGCCACTTCTGCAATCTCGGGCCAAGCAAGTTGGACGTGGCTCTGACTTCTCAAGGAGGCGGACAGATATGGAATAGGCCATAATAAATGCAGTGAATTCTAACAAGCTCAGTTCTAAAACTTTAAAATTAGCATGGCAACTGGTAACAACTTCCATGTATATATAGGACAATTCAAGTACACACATTCTGGCCACTTTTGCATGGATATTCTTATGGAAAATTCTTAGCAGTAGAATTGGTCAGTGAACAGGTACTGACAGGCCTGGTTGGTGTAGCTCAGTGGATTGAGGCGGGCTGTGAACCAAAGGGTCACGGTTTGATTCCTAGTCAGGGCACATGCCCGGTTTGCAGGCCAGGTCCCCAGTGGGGGCATGAGAGAGGCAACCACACACTGACGTTTCTCTCCCTCTTTCTCCTTCCCTTCCTCTCTCTCTAAAAATTAAAAAAAAGAAATAAAATATTAAAAAAAGAAAAGGTACTGAGGTATAAAATAGTGAAAGGCACTGATAAATTGTCTTCCAGAAAGGCTGCACCAATTACACTTTCCTTCTGTGTGTGTGGACACGTGTGTCCACACATACAATGAGGGTGGAACTATAATTACATATTTATAAAATGAAAGAGTATCTGTTTTCCCTTATCCTCGCTCAGATTGGATATTATCCAACTTAGAAATTATGACAACCTGGTAGATGAAGAACAGGATCTTTTGATTAGCATGTTTTCATTATTATTGTGAATGAGGTTAAAGCACCTTTTCCGATGTTTACTGACCATTTGTATTGCTTTCTATGTACAGTGCCTGGCCTTACCTTTTGTCACTTTTTATTTTCTATGAGCTCTTTGTAAATTAAGAATAGTATCCTTTGTTACATATGTTGCAAATATTTTCCCTAGACACTTGTCTTTTGACAAATTCTTATTCAAAGCCAAGAGTTAGTACCCCCATAGTGTTTTTCTATAAGCCGCTTCAAATTCCTATTTGGAAGTAAGCAGGGTACAGTAATAACTGTCACCATTTTTATTGTGTGTCTATGACAGTAGGCTTATTTGAGCCTGTATACAATTTTTTTTCATCGAATCCTCACTACTAAGCTATGGGTGAGGTCCTGTTCTCATCTCTATTTTACAAATGTAGAATCCAAGGCTCACAGAGGTTAATGAAGTTACGTTAGGTCATGTCCTTGAGTAAGTGGTATGAGCTTAGACCTGAACCCAAGCTGTCTGACCGCAAACTGCAAGCTTTTCATACTGTATTTTATGCTTCCCACATAAAAGGTCATCATCAGAGCTTTCAAAGGAAGATAAAGAGGCCAGAAGCAAAGTTTGAAGATCAGCTTCATGTGGGGCTCACTGTGTCCAAAAGATAGAGTCCCTGGGTTTTAGGCAGGTCCACAAATACTGAAACAAAACTTCTCAATCATTTTCCCTTTCAATCTCGCTGTTAAGATGGATGAAAAAGAGCTACAAGATAATGTTCTTTTATAGCTCAACAAGACAGGGGGTGGGGCGCTGGCAGCACAGAAAGGGGATCAGGAGCTGTAATTCTCAGAAAGGAACATGTAATATACAGATGAATCATTTTCTTCTTGGCACCAGATCATATTAGCATGCATTTCCACAGCTCATCCCAGCCTGGAGCAGGAGATACCTTAATCAATTGCAGTGGTACACTAAGAGCAAATGACATTTACCTATTTGTTTGGGATTTAAAGTAAAGTACAGGTTGTCAATTTCAGGAGTGCTGAAGCTGCCTCCGTTCCTTCCATCTGTCTCTCTGGGTGTTAGGCTGGCCGTACATCACCCGCACTCCCAGCAGGAAAACGCTTCAGCCACCCCAAGTTTCACACACATACACACACACCATTTTGTTAGCTACTAATAAATGTAGTTTCCCCAGGAACAGATTTCAGCCCAAGGTGGTGTCGATTTTTCAAGCACCAAAAAGATGGGGAAGCTGCTGGCACAGAGAGCAGGGGTGATAACAGGCTTATCTGCCGGCCAGCGCTGCTCGGCCGCTCTGTCATTTCGACAGCGTGAAATGGAGGCGAAGGATGGCTGTGGAGCTGTCAACACAGACGAGGTGGGTGTGGTGGCTCCCGCTGCAGAGAATGACCTCTAAGGCAGGGCTCAGGAGGAGCAGAACTTGGACACACACACACACCCCACCCCTGTCCGCTCTAGAGAGGAGAAGGCTAAGAAAATCTACATTTTCAGGTCACTAAGTAGGGAGGCAGGGGCCTGGGTATATTAGAGAGGCTGTACTGCGACTGTGCCAGCGTGACGCCCTGCCTGCCGAGTGCCCTCTTCAAGTGGCCGCCTCAGACACTGATTCGTGCAACTTCCTGGTGGATCTGGTCCACTCTTCCCCCAACTCAGATCTCTTCGGGGCCTCTCGAGGGTGATTAGCAGTGGGTTAGACCCCTGGTTATATGCTAAAAGTTTGATTCTCTGGAGTCAGTTAAGAGTCCTGTCATTTCAGAGCTGGAAGGACAATTAGAAGCCTTTGAATTCAATGTCTCTGGGGCTTTGAGTACAGAAACAATAGCCCTGATAAGAAATATTATTTTCTTTGGGTCAAAAGTACCTACGTGAACCACTGGAATCTAATAGATCTTTTATCTGTGCGTGTGTATGTATCCATATGTGTATGTGTATGTATATATACATACACATATCATGACAGGCATTTTTGAGAATCTGATGAACCTTTTTGCATACTAGCCTTCCAAAAATAGATATAAATGTAACAGTTCCATGAAGTTTCTGAGTGTTCCATCTCTTAGGCATTGATTAAGAACCCGTGACCCATGGAGACACCCGGACTGGAGGTCTTTCCAAAACGGCACAACCGTGCTGTGGCAGTCACTCAAACAGCCTCTGCACATACCATTTTTACAAAGAATGGATTCCTGTTCTTTAAAAAAAAGTCTGGTGCAAATTCCAATAGGTTAACATGATCTCTCTCTGTAACGAGACCTATTTGTGCACAAACAGGCCTGTTTAGCATCAGGCCAGTCAGCGTCCCACTGCTGAGAAAGACTCGGGGACCCACTGAGAGGACTAGCTCCCCAGACGTGCACCTGAAACACCAACAGGTGAGTTCATTAACCTGTGTGGGGCTTTAGAATCAGACAGACTTGGATTCGAAGCTTGTGTCTGTCACAGAGTAGCTGGTTACACTAAACCATGTTTAATCTCTCAGTCTGTTTTCTTATTTGTAAAAGGGGGCTGTTTCATCTATTAAATCCATGGTATCAAATGAGATATGTGCACAGTGAGCACTCAAGAGACATCAGTTTAAGATGGGCTGTACCGAAAGAGCAATGCAAAAAAGTCTCCCCCCTACGTGTCTGTCATAGATCACCATCCACCTCTTCCCGTACTGCCTCCTGATCTCATGTCCACCACTAACCGTGTTCCGGTCTGCCTGGGCCATCCTCACTAGCCCCACTGAGAAATACAGGGACTTAGCCCTGGCCAGGGGGCTCGGTTGGTTAGAGTGTCATCCTGATACGCCAAGGTTGTAGGTTTGATCCCCAGTCAGGGCACATACAAGAATCAGCCAAGGAACGCATAAACAAGTGGAACAACCGACGGACGTTTCTCTCCCTCCCAAATCAACAAATAAAAATTTAAAAAATACATAGGAATTTAGATTGCTTGACTTCCTCAGCTGATAGGGCTATTTTCTATAGCCCATGGTTTGTTCTAACCCTAAAATGGAGCGAGGCCAACTTCACTCAGACTCTTTGATTCCACAATAAATTAAAATAATGTGCTAGTGTGTGGCTGCTCATGAAGCCAGATAAGAGAAAAGCTGCAGACAGCCCCGAGGTGGGTAGTGGCTATGCACTCGGAGGCTGAAGGACGCAGCACAGCTAGGCAGAGGTCGTCTTACTTTTTATTACAGGTAAAGGTACTTGGCCACAGTAATCATTTGTCTTTTGACCTTGCTGCAAGAAATGAAAACAACACATGTTCTGTAGAAGAAGTGAAAAATACCTCTCCTTCATGAGTTTTATAACCACAGGACAAGTAATTATAGGGTATGAGGTGGTACATACAGCAACTGTCCCTTTACTTAACTTCTGAGTACCTACTATGTACGGGCCACGTACCAAGTCCTGGGTCTGCAGACATGAGAAAAGACCGTCCGCTTGGGAGAAGTCTATCACCCAATCAGGAGAGCTCAGAAATACACGCTACAATAAAGTGCACAACTAACTCACACAGAGAATATGCTGGGCACATACGTGAAGGGCCCCTAATTCAGCCGGGGCTGGGGTAGAAAAAAGGAGGGAGTGGGTAGGGGTGGCTATACAGGTTAAAAATCAGAAGTGAGAACTGAGACAAAAGAAAAACACGTTCGCAGAGACTTCTAGGAGGGCTGCAGAGCTGGATCTGTTACCCGGACAAGTGAGTGGCCGAGAGCTCTCAGCTCTCGAAGTTTTGGGCGGTAGAGTTGGCAGACAGACAAGAGCCAGGACTGTGGGCTCTTGAGGGGTAGACCTGGACCCTATCCCTGAGGTCAGGGATAAATGGATGCTATTCCATCAACGAGTCTCCCAAGGTGGGGAGTGGGGTGGGGCGTGAGGAACAGGGGCAGAGGGGACAGGTATACAGTAATAATCCCTGGATGTGACTTCATTCTTCTGTGCCAAGCGAAGTGCCCCAGACCTCAGGGATACCCTGCTTGCATCTCTGCTGAAGTTCTCGGCCCATGAGGCAGGGGAAGATCACATGTGCCACGAATGGGGAGCAGACACTAGCGAGCTGGGCTGGGCCACAGGAGAAAGCCCACAGGCGCCTTTGGCACTGGCACTGACACTGACTCATCTGTTTAGTCATGAAATCGAACCCTCCAGTGGATTAGGTAACGTTGTTTCGGGACAGAGACCTCAGACACTGATCCTGTCCTCCACGTGCCGGAGGTCCATCACCTCTCAAATTACTCAACGGAGAGTGACAGTGACGGGAAAGGGCGGACACTGCTCATGGGGCACGCGCTCCCCCAAACCGGGGGTCTGGAGGACCGGCGGGCAAGGTGCCCCTCGGGCTGAGCCCTGAAGAAGAAAAAGAGGCAAGAGAAGAGCTTGAAGGGAGACAGGGCGATGGGAACACGGATATTCCAAGTAGATGGACAAACGTGAAGCAAAGGCATTAAGCTGGAACACCCAGGACAGGAACGAAGAAATGGGAGGAGACAGGTGTGAGGGAAGGGAGGGTGAAAGGTAATGCGTGGGAAAGGTGGAGGAGGGGTGCAGGTCACGGATAAACGTAAATGCCGGACTACGGCAAGTGGACCCTGACCAACGTTCCGATGGCCTGGGACTTAGATACTGGCCCAGCCTGGCTGGTTGGAGAATGAGTTCAGGGCCGCTCTGCCCACCCAGCTACAGCAATTCCCAGCAGCTCAAACGGTTAAAAAAAATATGGGTCAGCCAGAGTTCTATTCTTAGTGTGGAAATGGTCCCTGCGCTTCAACTGTCAGGCCCACGTGTTGGCGAGATCTTGCAGGGCCCCTTTAAAATTCAAGGCCACGCTGCAGAGCTACCTTTGTTTCCACGGAACATCTAAGTCCATCCGCTCTTTTGTTTTAAGGGAGTCATACAGTCATGCTCTTCTCTCATTTCTAAAATTAAAGCCATCCCTTTTTTTTATTGCTGCACACCTCTCTTCTCCCCCAGCCCCACCCTGAGCACCCCAGATAGACAGACATCCAACTTTCTGGTAGGACTCTGGACGCAAACAGGGTGTTTAAAATAACCTAATTAGATTGATTTGGACTTCAGCCGTGGTGTGTTGGAATACAGATGAATGTGTTCCATGCTTGGCACTGGCAGCCGCAGTAGCAGGAGGCCCTGTCAAATCAAGCCATAACATTACATGATCCTCTGCCTTTATTATTATTTCCCCCCCTTTTACATTTCATTGTAATGGACATCTGCTTAGCAGGAAATGTGGTAACCCAAGAAGAGTCACGCATGTGTGCTCAGCCACTCCAGTTGAATACTGATGCCGGCGAATCAAACACTCTTCTCAAAACAGATGGATCTGTGTCTATATATAGCCCCCTCCTTTTTTTTTTTTTAACACGCACAAAAAATACATACATTCCTGTTCTTACCAACACTTCCTGAGTCCTGAGTATATGGCAGACCCTGGGTTAGACACTGGGTACTTAAAGAGGCAACATTTACTGTAAACCTACTACGTGCCTATGTGTGCTTTACACATATTACTTCATTTATTCTCACAACAATCCTCTGAACATGCTGTATTACTCTCCCTGTTTTACAGATAAGAAACTAGAGATTGAGCCAGGAAAATAAGTCTTCCTCGCAGGGTTTCACAGCAAAAAAAGTGACGTAGTTAGTTCTATTAGAGTAAAACTTGATTATTTTCCTCAAGAGTTAAAAACCATTCGACTTCACTAGTCCTGCAAATAAAACCATGAGGTAGTTTCATCCGATGAAGGTTTCAAATAGCTGATGTCCACGGGCCGTGGCGAGGACACCCTCCCGCAGTGCTGGTGTGTGAGCACGCAGACCCTCTGCACAGGACGGTCCCCACAGAGGGTGGGCTCCTCAAGGGCAGGGCCCGCAGCGCCCTCACCTCTGCGCCTTCAGTATCTGGTCCTGTGCCAGGGGTTCACCCCACATTAAATCTGACACCCTGACAAGACACCGTGGTGAGAGTTAGCCGTAGGAGGTGTGTACAGCCCCTGAGCGGATCTGGATGAGTCAACTCCTGAACAAGGAGGAGGAATTTATCAGAAGGACGAATCGGGAATGGCATTCCGGACAAAACACAGGAGGTTTAAAGATACGAAGCAGCACGACGCAGAAAAGGCTACAGGACTGCTGATGCGAGGGAAGCAGAGCCGGGATGGAAATGGATGGGAGCGAGAAAGAGCCCTGCCCACTCAACTACAGGGTCTGGACTGTGTATCTGCAGGGATAGAGACCAAAGAAGCAGAGCCAGATCGTAACGAGAACACACGTAACACGGGCACTACGTTACACTTGGGTGTACCTAACGGTGAATTCTCCCTGGGCAAAAACGGTTACGGATCCTTCGGGAGGAAGTCATGTCCTTGCCCACTTCTTGTGACAAAAAGGGAAGCGTGACATAAAGAAAATCTTTATGTGACAGAATTGGTCTCATCTCCACCCACTCTCTGAGCCTCAACATCCTTGTCTATAAAAAGAGAAGTGGCCTGGATGATTTATAAGATCCTCTCTGAACTCAATGATAAGATTCCAGTTATCAAACACGGATGTGACCCAGCAAACCCACTCCTAGGGATTTGCTTAAGAGCTAATGAGAACATAGGGCTACAATTTATGCAAGAATGTTCACTGCAGCTCTATTCGTAACGGCCTAAAACTTAAAAATAGTCTGTCCAAGGAAAGCCACATCCACTCAATAGCAATAGAAAGGAACAAACTATGGATGCCTACAACTACACGGATTAATGTCGGAAATAGAAAGCTTTCCCCACAAAGAGCACCCACTGTGTGAGTCCCCTGACGAGGTTCTAGACGAGGTTAACCTCATCTACGGTAAAAACCTCCGAGAGTGACACCTCCGTGAGGGGCATGACTGACTAGAAAAGGGCATCGAGGTAACTTTCTGGGGTGGGGGCATTGTTCTGTATTGATAGAGCACGTATTTGTCCAAATTCATCAAGTAATGCACTCAAGATCTATGCAGTTCACTCTATGCCGTTTTATTTTAAAAACTGAACTCTAGGTTAATGATATTCATGCTGGAGTATTTCAGGGTAAAGTGCACTGTCTGCAACTTCCTGCATTAAAAAATAAAATAGGTGGACGAGGGAGTGCCAAAGCAAATACTTGGTGAAATGTTAACTGTAGGATTTAGGTGGTGGGTACATAAGCATTTGCTATATGGTTCTTTAGACTTTTCTTTATGTTTGAAAATTTTCATAAGAAAATGTGTCAGGAGGAAGAAGGCTAGTAAAAAAGAGTGAGAGGTGTGATCTCGGAACATAAGTGATGAGATTCCTGAAGGCAATTTTTTTCAAAAGGTAGTTTTTAATATATGTGTTGTTTAAAATTTTGAATGTATTTTCCACTGAAATGGGCAAAGTGAAACCCATTTAACCTGAAATATAGCCAAAATTAATTCAGTGTTCTCAATTTCCAGTCACAATGAGATTCTACAAACACTGTTTAAGCACCTACTGGATGCAAAGCAATAGGACAGGCTTTGCTTTTAGTTGACTTATTTCACGGTTCTCGTGGGATTTCTTTCCCTCCTTTTCAGGGCTCCAGCAGCACTGTGGATTTTAAAATGTGTTTAAGTGCTATCCTAACTAATTTACAGCCCTGTACTTGTGGGAAAATGTGCCTTGCAGCAAGAAAGGGATATGTATGCTCAAAAAAACTTCTTCCTGCTACACAGTTACTCTCCAAGGGCTCCGGGAGAAGAGAACAGAATGGCTGGTGTGGCACCCAACACTCCTTTCCAGGGCTTGAGCTGAAAGCAGGAAGTTCCCCGGGTCAAGGGTTCATCTATCGGGAAGGCCCATATCGCAGACGGGTTGGAGGAGAGGTCCAGGAAGCTGCAAGCGCCTGGCACATGTGTACACAACCATCTTCAGTGGAAAATGATTCCGATCTAGCTTGCTCGGGCCCTACACTGTGAACCAACCCCATCGCTGCAGCGTGCGTGGGGGACGATGCTGGTGCTGGGGAACACCCCGAAAAACGAGCCGGGCGCCAGCAACTTCAGGAACCTGCAGAAGTCTGCCTGCGGAAGATGTTGTACACCAAGTGGCAGCATTATGCCGAGCGGAGAGTGCCAGCTGCCTCCCCAATTTCTCCTCTTATTTATTATTGATAGAACTCATATTTATTTGAAAATATCTCCAGCTTAAAAAAAAATGGCAGCTTCCCTTACTGGTATGACCTATACGAGGGCATAACATGTGACTAACTTTGGATCAGAGATTTAAGACGAACTGGGATTTCCAGGAAGGGACATGTCCCCTTGTGCCCTACCCCCTCCTCTCTTTGCTGCCCTGCTGTTTGGAATATAGACATAGTAACTGGGACTCTAGCAGCCATCTGAGACCATGAGGCAGCCTTGAAAACTGAAGCTAGTCACTCTGACAGGTGCTTGGGGCACATTAACAAGCGACCTCCCTGGTCCTGTGATGACGGTGGTGGAACAGAATGACTGGGCTCCTGATGATACAGTGAAGCTGCCGGTCTAGTCCTGCTGACCTCTGGACTTATCTCACGTGCAAGAGAAATTAACCTCCGAGGTGTTCTGTTTTGTTTAAACCATGATTGTTTCCAGTCTCTGTTATGAGCAATCAACTGTGATTCCTAACTGATACGCTCACCCAGTAAATTCTTTTCTAGGAAGCCCAAAGAGAAACTGTGTGTCTTGAGAGTTCATGTATTTACCCCCAAAGAGCTGTGTATGGTCAGTCTCGCTTGTTTTTGGTCCAGCCACACATCCCATAGAGAAAGTTCTAGAAACAGCTTGATGGTGAAAAGGCACATTCCCCTCTTTTTACCTGTTTTAAAGGGTCTCCTTTGAACACTTGTCCATTGCACTTGAGAGACCCTGGCTGGAAGGACCGACGCAGCTTTTTTAATCGAGCCCCATCCTGCTGATGTGGCAGAAATACATGGCTGGAGTTCGGTGCCTCTGTTTTACCTCTGCGTCCCCACCAGTATTCACACGCCAGCACCCGCACCAGCAACGATCTGGAGACCTGGTCTGAGGCAGCCCGGGCTGTCTGACCACCAGTCTGAGTCCTCTGGTGAGTCCCCTTCACGAAGACAGCTGCATGAACCTCAGGTGAGGCTGGTCTGCTTACTAACAGGGTATCGCTTTTAGGAGTTTTTCACCTAAATTGATTTAAACAGACTCTGTGGCCTGGAAGGTCTTTCTCAGGGTTTGAAAAGCGTGTCATACACCACTCCTCTCACTACGCATGCCCCAAAACAGCACCAAAAGCATAAAAAGTGTTTAGATCCTAAAATGAAACAATTTCCCTGAATATTTGGTACTGTGATTTTATTTTTTTAGAGTTCTTTTTGACTAGCTTACTGTATTCTCAAATAGTCCTAAAAGGCTGGGAAACACAGCAGAACCCCGGGTCATTACCATGACAGAGTGCTTGGATTCAGACACACCCACGGTCAATAAACATAAACAGCAGAATTCTCCCAGGTCCCCAGTGGTTTTATTGCCATTCCAATTTCCCATGTTCCAAGTATCAACCTGCTTTGGCGCAGGGGAGCTGGTCATGACAGACGCAAAGCAAGAGAGGTGTTTTCACACTCCTCTGAAAGCCATCTCTGGATGCGTTTTAGATTAGAAATTCAGCCTGAAAAAAAGAAAAGCCTGTTTGCAGGATGTTCAGGGAATGATGGAAACCCACCTGTTCACTACTTTCATCTTCTCCGCCAGCCCTGCCTTTGCACACTTCAAACAGCCATGGTCTCCTCCTATTCTCCCCACATTTAGCGGCGAAGTCCTCCTTCAAACGGCTGCAGCCTCACCAGCTGTTGAGCTCCACACCCTCTCCTTCCAGACTCCAGGGCTTCGGCTGATTTCCAGAGAAACCAGCAAAGCCTGCTCCAGACCCCAGAGGCCTCGGGTTCACTTTCCTGAGGTCTGCCTTAACCCTTCGTCCACCAGCCAGTAACCCGACAGAGTACAAGGACAGGAGCAACTGCCGAGCTGTACTAACGCGGCTCCTTCATTCCTGGTTTGAGACTAATGAACTGAGCCGTTCATACTCTGGGGCGCACGGCACAACCACAGGACAAACACGCAGTCGTGCCTGTGAAAACGCTTCACGATCACATTCTAACAGGATCAGACTCGTAATCGAGAAAAGAAAAAAGGACCTGGTTAATCCTAAAAAAACACACTGCCTTTGTGGAGAACGATTTCATGCTTTGTTTTACTAACAGGATGTAATTACCAATTAGCAAATATAGGAAGTATTTTGCCATCATCCTTCTCTTAGAAGCGCGCCTTTCCCACACACCCAGCACGAGCATCTTACAGCCTCGCACAAATAAAGAAGTCGGAGCCTGGGAAGCCTCCACGCCCTTCCCAACGGAGGTAAAAACCACTTGTTAGTGTTTCACGCCGGATTTCTGTGCGAGGTGCTTCACATACAAATTCTCAATAGTCATGACCACCCTTGGAGTAAATGACCCTGTTTCACAGAGGAGAGATGACAAGGCCCAGAGAGGTTACGTATTTTGCCCAAGTTCTGAGAGACTGAGCCGACACCCAAGGCCAGCTTTCTTTCCGTGGCCCCGGATCTGCCTTTCTCGTGGGGAACTCAATCTCCTAGCACTCAAGTTTCCAGGATACCGCTTAGCGAACTGGGTCGTGGGGAACAGGAGGAGGGCCCATTTTGAACAAAGCTATAAATGGAAATGCCAAAGTCCCTTTGCTTTAAACAAAACAGATGGTTTCTGGCAAAAACTGACTTCTGTGAAACAAATCCTACTTGTCTACCATTAAGGAATCCAAAATGCATTCCCAAAAAAGAATTCCCCAGCCCGCTTCATCATAAATATTTGGTGAAGGGGAATGGTGAGCAGTCCTGGCAGATGCTGGGCATGGCTGCAGACCGGCGGCAGTGTGTCCCTGCTGGCAGCTGTGTTCCAACCCCCCCCCAGCCTGGCCACGTGACTCCCCCTTCTCAGCGAGACCCTCCCCCTCCCCAGAACCACAGGAATTCTTCCTGCTCCTGGGAAGCCTTTGACGTCATGTGTAGCAGAGCGGGACAAACACTGGGACAGAATTCAGAAAATACAGATTTTATTCTCTAGAATGACACTAGTAAGCACAGTAATAATCAGAAAGGTTCTCCTCTTTGCTTGGACTCAGTTTCCCCAACTGTCTGTCAAACAGTCCTCTCGGCTTTCAACATCTATGAAACTCTTCTCTTTAAGTCAGTGGTTCTCGATGTGGGGGAGGGGGAGGAAGACTCCCTTTCTCATCCTCTTAGAACTTTCCCACTCACTTTCAACCTTTCCAGTTTTCCTAATCTCCTCTGGGAGGATCTGCAAGGCTCGCCCAAGTGGACTGGAAGCCTGTTTATTCCTTCACTGCTCCCAACTGCACCTTGCACCCGCCTCCTTCACAGCCTGCGGTGTGCTGTGCTGTAATCACTATTCGCGTGTTGTCTCCCCACCTCAGGACTGGGCCTAAGGCGGCTCGAGGGACTCTCCCAGGACCTAACACCTTGTTTGCATCATCAGGTGTTCAGTAAACACCGGCTGGAGACCTGAAGACTGAGTGGGCTCACAGAGGAGGCAGCTGAGGTCTCCTCCAGGCACCTCGCAGACAAGGGTCTCACAGGGGCTTTCTAAATGACAACTGGTTCTGGGCGCGCTCTTCCTAACATGAGCCTCTTATGACATCAGGAAGCGTTCAGATGCGGGCACCTCTCATTTCAAAGCTTAATCCTGAGCTCGCTACTTGTGAAACGCGTCTGTAGCCTGGGACTTCTGACAGAGGTAAGACATGCTGAGAACACGCATTTCCAGGTCCACTTCTTAAACAACGGCCGTCCCCCAGGTAAGTTGGAAAGAGGGGGGAAGAGGGCCAGCAGGAGTTCAGCACCTACTACGAACTACAATAAAGCTGAGACAAACATCCCGTCCCACAGATCCCTCTACTCCAGTGTAGCCAGAGGGCCAGCAGCAGCAGCAGAGTCACATGGGAGTGCGCCAGACACACACCATTTCGGGCCTCACCCCAGACTTAAGGAAGCAGAATCTGCATTTTAAAACATCCCCAGGTGATTTGTCTGCAACGTAAACTCGGAGAAACACTGTTTAAGATGAGGAATCTGGGCTCAATGGCGCCAATTGAGGAGCCTGAGGTTACCCAGCTGGTATAACCTTGGATTTGAACTCAGTCTGAAAGGCATGCTCTGCTCTCCCCACTATACTGCTTTTAAGAACCATACCAACCTTATAGTTTAGAAAAACACATCTAGCTTATTATAAGATTAAAGTTGGCCCCTGAACAATGTGGGGATTCGAGGCACCCACCCTCACAGAGTTGAAAATTCATGTATAACTTCTGACTCCCCCAAAACTTAACTACTAACAGCCTACTGCTGACTGGACACCTCACCGCTGACATCAACAGTCGATCACACAATTTGCAGGTATATTATACACTGTATTCTTATAGTGAAGTAAGCTAGAGAGGGGAAAATATTAAGAAAATCACACGGAAGAGGAAATAGATTTACAGTATTTACTGAAAAACATCCATGTGTAAGTGGACCCACGCAGTTCACCACCATGTGGTTCAAGGTCAACTGAGAGAAGAAAATTGTTCTAACAAAGTTTATTATTTCAAAAATTTAGACTTAAGGGATATTAAAAAATTCACACCACATATTACCAAATATCAAAAAAACTTGGTAACAGATCCTTCCTGCCCTGCCGTGCCAGTATTTAAATCCTCCTATTTTATTTCAAGAAACTACTAACACTACTGGGTTGTTGCTTTGGTGATTAAGTCACCTCGATTTTTGGCTGTCGGCTGTCTCCTTGAGAGACTGAAGCAGGGTATAAAGAACCAGGGCTTCAGGTTCTGCTCCAGCAGACGTTAACCTGTGTGCACAATCTGAGGAAGCACTTAGCTTCTTTGGGGCTGTTTTCCTCAGGAATAAAACAGGTTGATAACACAAAGCTGATGTTAGGGATAATGACGTCACGTATATCTTGGAACACCAAACACGCGATAAAGGTGAGAAAGCATCTCCCCCGTCCTCATCAACAATAACCTTGACCGGGTGACAAGACACAGCATCAGGAAAATCAGCCTGTTACCGAGGCCAGCAAACACCAGTACTCTACAAGTCTGCCAGCTAGCAGGGATACTTAAAAGAAACATGGTTTATTAGGAATCAATAACATTCAAGAAAGTTGTAGGCAGACTTTTTTAGTGATTATCAAAATGATACACTTAATTCATTTTATGGTAACCCTGTAGCAAACAGGGAACAAATTAACAATCATTTTCTTTCTTCTGTGGAGCCGGCGAACAGGAAGAAAAGTGTTACAAGGAAATCATGTAAGGAACGTGTGAGACAGGAAAAAACACTACATGTGATACACTGCACATGTGCGCACCGTTTCACAGTTGTACGAGGCACTTTCCCCACACGTGACCTTATCCGACTCTCGCACACTGTGAAATATTATTGTCTCCATCTGAAAGGTGGGGAAACCGACGTTCAGAGACAGCGAATGACTTGTTCGGTCACAGGGCCTGAGCTTAAGTTACAGCAGAAACATGAACCCAGGTCTTCAGAACCCAGCCGGGTCTCCTTTCTGCTAGGCTACTTAGGGCATTTAAAGTTACTACTGTCACTCACCTGCAGAAAACCACGCCCACAACAGTCCTGCAACCCCGCCCCCACGGGTGACAGCCCTTGCCCAACACACAGATCCTTTAATAGACTGATATCGAGAAGAGAAAAGAGCTACTTCTCTTGAACCGGCTACCTGAGAATAATTTCGGTTTGGGAACCCATTGTTTGGCTACCAGAAAAGAATGTTCAACATCTTTCCAACCTCCTTCTTATGCTAATTTCAGCTCATCAGCATCTGGACACCCACAAGCAAAATCAATCTGACTATAAAAGAGAGCCAAAGACATTTTCTTACCATAAAAAAAAGCAAACAAGTAAGACTACAACATGATTAAATACAAACATTTCCCCAACAACCTGAAGGCGGCTGCATGTAAATATCACAGCCTGTATCACAAGAGTCCAGGAAGCTGGACACCAACAATCTCACACATGTAATTGTATTCCTTTTGAGCAATGAAATATACACAACTTTATTTTCAGTTTACCCCCCTCCATATTATATCTACCGAGAGATGCCAAAATTCAAACACTCAGACATTTTTAAAAATACCATTGAAAGGCATTTTCACTTCCTGTTATACTTCAACCAAATGAACTTAGACACACCAGCCTCAGTCCGTAACCTCATTTCCTTACCGTCCTGAAATCCCAGCACATCCACACCACTCAGAAAAGCCGACGTCAGTAGCCAAGCACAGCTCACCTTTCCAAACCAGCACCTCTGCCACCTAATCATTAACCTGAAATCTGTGCTGTCTTCTAACAATAGAGTCTATCTTCCTAACTGTACTAAAAGACTCACCTCTGACAAATATGTCCAAGACAGAGTAATAGCATGTTCCAGTTATACAAATTACATGTACACACATACAACTCCACACCTAACACAGATGTTTGAATGGATGGTGTCCATGATGTCCTCTGCAATTAATTCTGGGAGTCAAGACTAAGGGGCATTTTTACTGTCCCACCATTCTTTTCCACATGCTTAAAATTTCTACATTAGTTTACTTTATTCATATTCAGAAAAAGCCACCCTGGCTGGTGTGGCTCAGGGATTGAGCCTGTGAACCAAAGGGTCACTGGTTCCATTTCTAGTTGGGGCACATGCCTGGGTTGTGGGCCAAATCCCCAGTAGGGGGTGCTCAAGAGGCAACCACACATTGATGTTTCGCTTTCTCCCTTTCTTGCCCTCTTTAAAAATAAATAAAATATTGTTTTTTTAAAGAAAAAGCCATACTGCTGTTTTTAACCAGCCTCCCCCCAAAGACCCACCCAGCTAAGATCTTCTCTTGGCACAGAGAGAAAGTAATAGGGATGCTTACCTAGGCTTGTGCTCTGGGCATTCTGGCCAGGATCCGGAGCTTTCTAAAAATACAGATGCTCAGAGTCCCAGTCCTCAAAATTTCTGGAGGTCGGGGCCCAGGCACGTGTATTTTGTCAAAGTTCTTCGTGTGATACTGACCGATCATGGTCCAAAACTACAGATTTACGTCTCTCATGCTCACGAAGGGGCCCATAGCGGGAGAGAGGAGGCCCGAGTGCTGAGTGAGGCACGTGACGAGAGGCAGGCGACTGCGAGCCGGGAACACCACCGGAAGGCGGAAGCAGGGCTGAGCTCCGGGCACGAAGGACCACGCGGAGAGAGAAGGCTCTCTGGACACACACAGCCAAGAAGAAAAGGACAAAGTGTGGTAGGGCGAAAATTCAGACTAAGAGATGGAGGTTACTTATGCAGTACTAGGGCAGGACTTACTGAAAACCTAAATAAATTGAACAGGAAGACACCAAGCAAGTTAAGTTAGGCCCACTAGAGGTGAGCATCCTGGAATTTGTGGAAAGGAGGAGGAGGCGGCGTGGCGGGAGTGGGGAGGGGGAGTAACTATTCAGAAACCCCGGGTTAAAATCCTAGTAAGACCACATACTAGCTGTGTGATTGTCGGAAAATGACAACTCCTCTCGGCCTCAGTGCTCTCACCCGTGAGATGTGGGTACTAATCCATGGTTCAGAGGGCTACTAGATTAAATGAGATCATGATGCGAAAGCCCAGCAGAGTGCTCAGAACACACAGGGCCCCCGAACAGAAACACTGGGAAGCACGTCCCAGTGAAGCTGGTGTGTTGAATTTTAACAACCCAGGGCCCACCGTTAATCACTGCCCAGCCCCTCACTTGGGCACCACCCAGAAATGCTAAAGATAACCTGGAAAGGTTCGACTATTTCTCCACTGCTCCTTCGACATTCCTGGTATTTGTTTTATTTCTATAAAGAAGATACGTTGCATACTAAACTATTTCTATAAAATTTAATCGAGATTATAAATGAAAACTAACAGTCATATTGACAAAATAATGAATGTTCCGGTGGAAAATTCTATATCCAAAAATATGAATTCAGCTAATGCTGTCAGTAAAAAACTGAGTTTCTACCCAGCAAAATGAAAAACACAGAAGAAAAAAAGAAGTGATAAATGTTTCTCCTTCATCCTCTCTACCCCGGCCCTCCGTATCAAAATTGAATCTCTTCTAAATTAGCTGAAACCGTCAAAATAACTAAATTTAGTACTATACGTATGACCTGGAAAAATTTGGGACAGTCGAATAACATAATAAAACAAAAATAAAAGCAGCAGTAACTACTAATATTAATGAGTGCTTGCTATGTTCCTAAACATCACACATATAGAACTCGGTTGATTCTCACCACAGCTCTGCAGGGTCTCAAAGGTACTCCCGGGGGGCGTGATAAAACACAGATCCACCAATATCACGCAGACTGGTGGGACCTGAAACTATGAGAATGCATCCAGACCACTGATCTGAAACAAGATCTCAGATCACTCTGACAGGCGGCTAGGTTTAAGGCCGTCCCTCCCCACTTTTATTTGACTCATGCTGGTTTTTTCTTTCTCTTTTTTTCCCACTTGACAGTCCTCCACCTGGATAACTCCAACCTAAGGTTTGCCTCAAGAGCCCCATTTCTAAGGTAGAAGGGTTTCTTACCTCCAACTGTTCTCTCACCACCTAGGCTAGATCAGGAACCCTCCTCCGTGCTCTCACAGTGTTTTACATTTTCTTCTACCATTTTAGGTAGAAGAAACCTGCATTGTGATATAAATGCAGGTTTCTAGGTCTGCCTCCTTAGCTGGGCTGTGAGCTTATTCACCTTTCATTTTCACCTTGTAATAGAAATTATTTCTCCGCAGCTGGGCTGTGAGCTTGCTCACCTGTCATCTACAACACCAAGCCTGGCACAAAGGAGAGGTTTAGTGGTTTGCTTAACTTAAAAAAAAAAAGTGAATGAAGTCTCATTGACCTACCGTTAGGGCTCTTTTCCACAGAAACAAACTTTGTGACAGCGTGAGATAGAAGGGTTTGGTGCCTCATTCATTAAACAATGACTTGTAACGGGGCTAGCACAACAGGATTATATAACCAAGGGTTTAGGTTAGAGGCCATCATGATAACTGGTGGCTGTCCCAGCTCTCTGGTATGTCCCACGTCTCTTGATGTGACCCAGCCTGTCTGCATGTGGAGCCCTGGTCCACAACTGGGCTTCACACCCACAAAAGCCAAGGAGTCTGATCCTACATGTAGACAGAAGACTTGGGAGAGGAGGGGATGACTGTTTTTGAAAGGAGGGTGATAGGTACTAACTCTATTACTATTTATTGAATGTCCACTGGCTAGAGACATTCTATATATAGAGGATGCTCATGGTCGCTATTCTTCACACAGCTCTTTAAGAAAGTTTTTTTTTAGCTTTATCGATTTTTTAGAGAGAAGAGAAGGAGAGGGAGAGAGTCATCAATGTGAGAGAGAAACATGGATTGGTTGCTTCTTGTAGGCACCCCAGCTGGGGACTAAACAAGCAACCCAGGCATGTGTCCTGACCAGAAATTGAACCTGCTCGACCCTTTGCTTTGCAGGACGATGCCTGACCAACTGAGCCACATGGGTTAGGGCAAGAAAGGTTTTATCGAGTTTGTTGATTAAAGAGGAGTTCAAGGTCCAGAAAGAATAACTTGCCCAAGGCCACCAGCTAGTTTGGGAGTACAGTTGGGAATGAAGCCAGGTCTGTCCGTCTGCAAAGACAACCCTCCGTCCATGTCTGTGCCGCCTCTGATGTCAACCGAGACCACTGGAGCCACTGTGGTGCTGGAAGAAGCTCTAGAAACAGACCTAGGCTTGAACTCTGCTTCTGTCACTCATTTGCTAAAAGGTCTTTAGTAAATAGAAACGCCCTCATACTTATCTGCCAAAGATAGAAATGCCTAATTCATAAAGTAGGTCAGTTGTAAAGGCCTGTATTGCAGATGCCCAATAAATGTGATTGGCCATTAGCCTGTTTTCCCGCTCCTCCCTGTGAAAGAGAATTACAGTTTCTTCCAGGGAGGCAAATACATCCTCTGTTTGTCTTCCTTGTTGAAAAACAACTCGCTGTGTTCTACTTGGGAAAGAAAGGCCCGAGGGCAAATTCTTCACATGATGGAACCAGTTAGCTAACCAGATGCGGAACACGCAGAACCATCCCCTCAAGCCTGATGAGGAACCCCCAAACCCAAACACACTGCTATTTCAGCATCCCTACATTTTATCATCCGAGGTCAGGAACGAGACAAGCAGCTAGCCGGAGGGAGAGAAAAGGAATTGATCCAGAATCTGTTCAATTATAAGGTTTCAAATAGCAACAAAAAGCAACAGCAAGACATTTCCATCCTCGTTTAACATAAAGTGCCTGTTCATACATGACTTAATGCCATTTTTAAAACTAAATACTGTTCACTCTTCACTTGCTCATTGTTCTGATCACTATAACCAACTCTTCATGATTTTTAAGCTTGGGGAATACAAAAAAAAAGGGGGGAGAGATATCTCTGAATTACCTGTTTACAGGTAATATGGAGGGGAAATGGAGACCCTGGTGAGTCCTCTCTGGGGAAGCTTTTTGTCTGACGTTCCACAGGAGTGGACGTTTACAATCCACCTCTGTGCGTGGCAGATTCAGGGAAGCACAGCATTTCTTCAAGTGAGTGCTTCTAAAATTACCAACAGAGTACAAAGAAGAGGAATACAGATCGGAAATCTATTCTCATCAGTCACTAATATTAGTGAAGCAGGCACTGTGCTAAGCACTTTATCTGTATTATTCACTTAATCCCACATACAGCAGCACCTTTATAATATTCCAATATTATTCCAGTTTTACAACTGAGGAAATATAGGCTCAGAGAGGTTAAGCAACTTTCCCAAAGACACAGCTAGTAAATGAGAGGACCAAGGCACCAAGCCAAGTCTTGTCTTCCTCCAAAACCCATGTTCGTAATCACCCATATCACAATAATTGCTATACATGCCTCGGTGCTCCTGGTCCTCTCTGCCGTTCCCATGACTGGTGTGAGCCTGAAATGCCACTTGTCTTTTAGGAAACACTCAAATGCCATTTCTTCTCTTAAGCCTTCCCAGGATCCCTAGAAGTCTGGGCTTCCGCACCTTCTAGTAGAACATTTAGTAGAGTGTGCTGTCTGCATCAGCATTAAAATAATCACTTACAATAAACTTATCACTCCCCACATTATATTAGACTTACACAACACTAATTCTCACAGCAATCCAAAAAGGGTGGTACTAACTCTGTTCTTACAGATGAATAAACGAACATGCATTAAATTTCACCAGGGGACAGATTCTGCGGCCTTACAGGAGAACCACAACCTGGTTAACACGGTAAGAGTCGCTGAGTTCCATAATGCTTTAACTACAGGCACGTGTCTCAATCTTGACTGTAAATGGTACACGGGTGGGAAATAAATGCATTTATTCATTCATTCAACATTTACTGAGCACCCACCATACACCAAACACCGTGAAAGACGCTAGAAATGCCTAACAGTAATTTTACCAAGTCATTATGCCTTATAATCTGTGTAACGTGAGAGGGTAAGAGTCCCTACGGCCATGCTGACCTGTCTTGGGTCAAAGCACCAAGGTTAGAACCAAGGTCTTCTGACCAAGAACTTTCGACTTCATGAACAGTCCAGAGAAGAGAGCAGCTAGTTTGGTTGGACCCAAAAGCGCAAACACCGTGGCACATGACTTTGTGAAGTGAGTGTGAGGTTTGGGGTCAGAAGCTGAAGGTCCAAATCTCGGTTTAGCTACCCACTGTGTGACTTGCGGTCATGATCTCCCTGAGTTTTACAATTTCCTCATCGTCAGAATGAGAAATAACAGCAACTTTGTGGGGCTGTTGTAAGGCTCCAACACGATCAGTTGCATGAAGACAGCCCTCCACATGCTGAAATGGGTAGTAACAAAGGCACTGGTCGGCTGAAATTCCAGTGCCCTTTGTTTTAACCTACGTCATCATCTCCTTTCTCCCAGAAGTATCTTTCTCTCTAAGTCTCCCTATTCTCCTGCACACTTTAATAATGAAGTACTCTGGTCTGATATGTCTTTGTATTTGCTAATAAGATTTTTTTGTAAATATCTGCAAAATTGCTTTTATCCCCCTTCCTTAAACTATAAATTCATTGAGGGCTGGGAATGCCCCTCTAATTTGGTTGGCAGCCTGCAGAACGGACCTGGAAGGACAGGAGAATTGGGAGACTAAAAAAGACACACTTATTAAGGCTACGGTGATAGTTCAGGAGAGGTGATGAGGCAATGGAGAAGACCGATTCGAGATTTTTTCATACGGTAGAATTCATAGGACTTAAGATCAATGACATGCTGGACAGTTGGAGCTAAGCAGAGTGCACTGATTTTTGCTGTGGGTGGTGGAGTGGAGAGCGGTGACATTTACCAGGATAGGGAACGAGAAGAGACTTGGGCAAGGAAGGAATGAGTATGGTTTTGCAAGAGTCGAGTGTGAGCGTCTGATGGGGTTGTCTGCTGGGTAATTAGCTGTGCCGTCTAGAGCAGGGGTGTCAAACTCATTTTCACCGGGGGCCACATCAGCCTCACGGCTGCCTTCAAAGGGCTGAAATCATTTTAGGACTGTATAAATGTAATGACTCCTTAACTGTTAAAGAGTTGAAATTACATTCGGCCCTTTGAAGGCAACAGAGAGGCTGATGTGGCCCCTGGTTAAAATGAGTTTGACACTCCTAGATTAGAGTTTGAGAAAGAAACAAGGTCGAAGATTTGGGAATTCATGGCAAAGAGACAGAGGTTACAGCTGTAGGTAGTAGAGGAGGTCGCCTGAGAAAAGAGGGAATAGACCAGAACAGAATAGAACAGAGAAGGGAAAGAAAGGGAAAGGAAGGAGGGCGGGAGGGTCGGGAAGACGGGGAAGACGCTGCCAAGACACGCAACAAGGAACATGTGAGGAACAGGCAGAGGAAAGGCATGTGGGGATGGACGCTAGGAAGAAATAGCTTCCTCCAGAACAGGAATTCTATTTCCTTCCCTTCCTCCCAGGCACCTGTCACATACTAGGTCTTTGTTACGTTTTGAACACAGCTGGCCCCAGACAATGCCATGTCATTTACTACAGTTCACCATGGAGACTTTAAGAGTGTTTCTTTCTTGCCTGTGTTGAGGCCACTCCCTTCTTTCCTGACTGCAGGGGAGGTCCTGCCGTCGCCCTCTTCTAACCCTGGTGGGCGGTGGGAGTTCTGGCCGGCACTCCCTCACTGTTAGGAGTCCGTTCAAGGAGCACTGGCAACAACACGCTTCCTGACATGCAGAGCCCACCGGAATCACCATCCTCTGCAGATGACAGAATGTTATTCTTTAAAAGCACTAACCTGTTACCAACTGCTCTCATTGCTCGTAAGGTAAAACGTGTGCACATGCCCAGCATGCACCGCACACACCTACGCACTGCTTGGCAGCTCACCCCCTTAAAGCCTGCAACAGCCTCCAGGGGAACCACGTTAAAACAGTGCAATTAACTAGAACTGCTACAAACTCAATAACTCACCTACCTAATGAAGCAATATAAGAAAAACGGGACCTATTTTAATAAGAATTTTAGAAAGAGACAAGAAGTAAAGGTCAAACGCCGTTTCTGGGTCCCAGCTCTTTTCTGCTCCCTTCCTATTCTGAAGCAGTTAATACCAAGGAGACAGCATACGCTGGGCTGTTCTTTATAAAACCTAGGAGGCAGCCAATCATGCTATTGCACACAAGGGCAAATTATTTCTTTCCAACCCATCCCCCAAGCGAAATGCCTCCCCTGATCTATTTCTGAAGGTTTTATTATGCAAACCTGAATGGATTTCAATTACAATAACTCTTTCCCTTCTCCACCCCAACTCACAAAAGAGGAACTAAATTACCAGCAATTCTAGGTTATAAGGACAGTTTTTGCTTCTTCCTCCTCTCTAGTCACCTTAATGCAAAAGTTCTCCTCTCTCAACCCCTTTTGTCAGCTTTAGGAACACAGCTGCTTTCATATCGCCCGTTATTTAGCATAAATAAAACCCACGCTCTTTGGTCCTTCCCCCGAGAGGCATGCGCAGTCTGCCTGGCTTTCCCCAGGACCTCTCGGAAGGATGGGTGCAGGTGACTAGGCAGGGTGGGCAGCGCTGGAGACAGGTTTGGTAGGGAGAACTTTTACTTCTTAAGGTAACTACTCTATTCTGGGATCTATGTATGCTAAGCATACATGCCATCTAGTCTCACTACTTTTACAGATGAGGCACCTGAGGATCAGAGAATTCAGGAATTTGCCCAAAACCACATGGTTGCTAAGCAGTGGATCCATCTGCACCACAGTAGGCGATATGGCCACCATAGGAGTCTGGGGAAGCTCCTGAGACATGATAAGGACTCAGACTGGACCAGGGTAAACTTAAAGGAGGCTGCTAACCCTGGCATGTGACCAGTCCCTGAGGTTTGACAAGACAGGGAGGTGTGCAAGCGACCCTCACGAGTATCCCGAATGGCAACCTGGTGCCCAGCCCATACTGCCTCATTAAGAGTTGTCAGATTGCCGAAAGCAGCTGGCCATAGGGTGGCCTCACCTGTAAGGAAGTTCTATTCACCATATGGCTCTTAAGGATGTGGCCCTAAAAGGTGGGGGGGATGCTTCTGCCATAGACTCCAAGTCCATGAGGCAAAGTAAAATTTATGTTTAGCAACCCATTGGTTTTTGCTTCTAAACAAGATGGGGATAGACCCCTCACTCCAGGAGTGTGACGGACAACCATCGATTTGGAGTCAACTGCACCGGCATTAACACTGCAGGGCTCAGAGGAGATTTGCAAACCCATGTCTGTTCTTAACAAGCAGTCTTTCAGGGGAGTGGCCGTTTACTCACACGGTCACCGACACTAACTGTGCGTCCACCACATGCCAGGGCCAGGCTGGGCCCTGGGACCCAGAGGTGGCAAGGCCACTGGTTCCATTATCGTAAAGGCTATGAAGGCAAAGCCCGGACACCAGAGCCCACTAAATAAGAGGCTCTATTCTAGCCCGGAGGCTCATGATATGCCTCCCTGAGAGAGTGACAGCAAAACCAAGGAGCTGAAGGATGGCTAACCGGGAGCCGGGCAGAGGAAATTGTTACAGATTGAAGAGCGAGCACGGTGGAGGCCTGGGGGCCGGGGATGAGCTGGGCACATCTGTAAATGCTCCGGAAGGTCTGAGGCTGCTGCGCTCTAGCTTAGCATACAAGCTGGCCAGCATAGAGTACGCCACAGGACAAAGAAGCCTTGCAGGACGTCCCCTGTCCTGCTCTGCCTTCATTCTTATCCTACCTTCCTGGTGCAAGGGCTGGTGTGCCAGCAGTGAGGAGGCCCAGAGCTGTATTTTCTCCTCCGGGATCACTTCTCTCTGGGCTCTGGTGTGTTCTGGATGCAGGGCTCATCCTCACCAGCCGTTACAGTCCACACATGCCTCCTAGGAGCTGTCTTACCAATCCATTGCCCTCACTAATATAAGGTTATCAAATTCCTAACGCAGGTACTCTAGAGCAAATGCACTGTGACCAGCATGTCCTGGGCACATTTTTCAGAAGGAAAACAGCTGCTCACTGAATCTGTTACTTCTCCTCTTCTCAGTACCACGCAGAGAGCAAGAGCCAGCTAAGGGCTGTCTTCCTTCTCTTTCTTTAAGCATGCTTGAGAATGGAATACTAGACAGCAGAAAGAAAGGAGTTCTTACCCTTCGTGACAGCATAGACGGATCTGGAGAGCATTATGCTAAGTGAAATAAGCCAGGCAGTGAAAGACAAATACCATATGGTTTCACCTATAAGTGGAACCTAACCAACAGAACAAATAAGCAAGCAAAATATAACCAGAGATACTGAAACAAAGAACAAACTGACGGTAACCAGAGGGGAGGGAGGAGAGGCTAATGGGGAAAAGGGGGAAGAGTTGTCAAGGAACATGTATACAGGACACGTGGACAAAGCCAAAGGGGAGTAGGATGGAGGGTGTCAGGTGGGGAGGGTGGGGCACGGCAGGGAGTGGGGGAGGAAAGTAGAGACAATTGTTCCTGAACAACAATTAAAAAAAAACAAAGAAAAAAGAGCTGTAGCATCTAGTGTCTCGCTGGAACCCAGCGGGTGAGCCACGGCACAGTCCTTGTTGAGCTCACTGGGTTACAGGACAAAGCCGTGGCACCAGGGCCCGGGCCTCAGAATCTTCAGGTACAGATGGCAGAGCTTCTGGTTCACTAATCTACGTTCCTCGTTCTAGAGACCAGGAGGGAAAACATAGTCCAGAGAAGTTGCAGAGAGGGTCTACAGTCACACTGTTAGCTGCAGGACCACAGCTTGCTTCATTTCTCAGCTAATTTCCTAAAAAGTGACAAAGGTACCACCATCTACTTCATTTAAGCCTAAATAAGATAGCTCTTGACACAGCGATACTAGGACTATGGCAGGTTTTCAAGGAACGATGACTGTCTCCAAAATTTACCTCCTAGATCTCCAAGACCACCTACTCCCTCTCCGATAGCCTCGTCTTGCTGAATTTCTACAGAGAAAATAAAAAAGACCACAGTAGGGTCGTTTATGCCTGGTAAACACGTTTACGGCTGCCAGTTGGTCAGTACCTGATCCGAAGCGGACTGCACTCTGCCTGTTTTCTGATGTCTAGTTCACGATTTCTGCACTGCCAGTTCCTCCCTTGCCAGACTTCCTGCTGTCTCTGGAGAGCCCATCTGATCAGAGAAGGTTTCGGTGGGGGCGACCACTGCAGACAGTCACATCACCTTCCCTTTAGCCACTCCAGGGGGAAGACACTAAGCAAAGTCAATCTGAGAGGGTGAACTTTAAAAAAAAAAGTCTTCACTCGAGGATACGTTCACTGATTTTAGAAAGAGAGAAAAGGGTGAGGGGAGAAGGAGGGAAGGAGAGGGAGAAGGAGAGACCAGAGACAGAAACAGATTGAGGCATCGATATGAGAAGGAAGTATCAATCGGCTGCCTCCTTCACGAGCCCTGACAGGGGATCGAACTCACAACCTTTTGGTGTATGGGATGCTGCTCCGAACAACTGAGTCACCCAGCCAGGGCTAAGAAGGGAAACTTTTATCTAGCAGGGTGAGGAATGCAAAAGATGTTTCAGATGCCAACCCCAATTCTATTAAACACACACACACACACACACACACACACACACACACACACTATCCAAATCATGGGATGAATGTTAACTTTTGACAAGACCACCAAGTTAGCTCAAGTTCTCCTCCTCTCTTACACACACCAGGCTAACTCGCACCCCTCCTCGCCCCGTCCCCGCGTTAAAATAACCACGTAAATTCCCTAGTACTAGTGTCGGGTAGCCTCCAGCAGAACTGTCAATGCTCGTAAATCCTGTACCTTCCAGACTGCACTGTGGCCATTTCCTGGGGGGAGAAATGGACTGTCTAGCAGTCCACTAGACAACAGCAGGAAGAGACTGGCCTGCAGTAACTGCTCTGGTTACAGCATCGCAATTCATGGCAGCATTTTGCTGGGAGTATGCACCATCAGGGAGGAGAAACATAAAAAGGGGAATCTGGGCTGTAAATAGTTTATTCCGGCAATTCCTGATGTTAGCTGAATCATACTTTAATACAGAAATACATGAAAGCACCACTCCGGAGGTGACATGTGGTGCCATCTCATTACTCT